>NC_041739.1:46380099-51180099 GCF_004115215.2 Ornithorhynchus anatinus
AGGGATTAAAACCCACGTTCTTTCTGACTTCCTGGTCCATGCTCGATCCACTAGTTTACACTGCTTCTCAGCATTAAAGCTTTGAGGCTCTGAGCTTTAAAAAAATGTTTTGAGGCTTTAAAACACACCTGTCCCTTATTTCCAGCTAGCTCTTTTCCTGCCGATCGCCGACTCATCTGCGCCGGGAGTGCCTCTCCTTTGGAGCTGCGCCTTGGACTGCTGGTCCCTATTCCCGGCTGAACCTTTCCCCTCCAGTCATCGCTGCCACATCAACTCAGGACCTCCACTTCCTTGGAGCCTTGCTATCAGACTTAAATGACCTGGCTCCGGGTTTATAGTCAGCTCTCAACCTGGACTTCTGTACCCCGCTCAAGACTCCGACACTGAGGATCCCCACCACCACCACCTGCCCCCACCCACCACTGCAGACCCCACAGCCACCATATTCACTAATAGCTCCCAGACCTCCCACAATTTCCCTGGCCCTCGTAGCCCATCCTGGTAGCAAAACCCGATCCGCAGGACTCTATTGTCCCAGCACCCCACCCCCCAAGGGCCTTGGGACATTGTGCTCCCTGCTCGGCCTTGGGACATTGTGCTCCCCTGCCGCCCCGCCCCCCGCCTTCCGGCCGTTGACATTACCTCCTCAACCGCCCTCCCCCCACTCCGCCCAGAAGCGACCATCCTTTGGGAAATCCTCACTCCTCCTCCCCTGCGAGGTGATTGATTTCCTCGCCCCCCTTCCCTCCCCCTCACTGGGCAACAATGCCCTTGTTCTCACTGTGTTACCTTACCTTAGCCACCACCTGCGCCTGCAACCCACATCAGACATCCTCAGGGCTCCCTCCGCCACCTCAGAGACATTTGGACCATGAGTCCCAGGACTCTTCTTGCAGCTAGTCTTTTGACTTTGATTTTGATCAGGTCAACCCTTAGTCAAGTCAACAGCTCCGACCCTGCTCATCACCCCGCTGATTCATAATATTTTTATTGTATCATGTTACTATATTATGGCTTTCGCATGTTATTGTTAATTGTTCTCAATGCTGCACCTACCACTCTGGCTCACCATGTCCTTCCACCCTCCCCCTCTGCCACTGCCCCTCCCCAATCCTCTCCTTCCCCTTCTCCTCTCTCGCCCAGCTCTTCCCACTCTCTCCTCTGCCTCCTCCCCTCTCCCTTCCTCCCCTCCCCCACCCTAGAACCCCACTTTACCAGCGCCACCCCTCTTCCCCCTCCCCCTACGCTCCTCCCCACCAAACTCCCTCCTCCCACCCGCCCCCCTTCCCTCTTCCCCACCCAGGCCCCATCTCAGTCCTCCTGTCCCACCGCAACCCCTCATGCCACACTCCCCGTCCAGGGCCCCGCCATCTCATTCCCATCCAAACCCTCCCCTCCCCTGCTCCTTTCCCCCTTCCCCCCTGCACCCACAGTTACTTTCAAGTGTGGCCTCTGGAATCCCTGCTCCATTACAGGTAAACTACCTTTCACCCTTGACCTTTTCCTTTCCCGCTCTCTCCTTCTCCTCTCCCTTTTGGAGACCTGGATCACTCCTGAAGACACGGTCTCCTCCTCTCCCCTCTCCGGGGGAGGCCTCTCCTTCTCCCTCCACCCCCCAGACTCACCGGAAAGGGAGGAGGTGTCGGCTTCCTTCTCTCACCCCGATGCCGCTTTCGCCCCATCCCTCCCCCCCCCCTTCCCCTCCTTTGAAGCTCATATCAATTGCCTCTACCACCCTCTCCAGATACTTGTAGCCGTCATCTACTCCCCTCCCGGTCCCACCTCCGACTTCTTCAACCACCTTGACCACTTTCTCACCTTCCTTCTCTCCTTCTCTCTGCCCACTCTGATCCTCGGAGACTTCAACATCCACATGGATGTACCTGGTGACTCCTCTGCCGCCCGCCTGCTATCACTCCTCCACTCTGCCAACCTCCTGCTCCACCACACCTCACCCACTCACCAACTCGGACACACCCTCGATCTCGTCATCTCCTACCGTTGCACTATCTCCTCCCTCACCAACTCTGAAATTCCTCTCTCAGACCATAGCCTTCTCACCTGCCTCCTCTTGCACTCACTCTCTCCCCCTGCAAATCTGTATTACCTCCCAACAGAGACCTCCGCTCTCTTGATCCCATCCATCTCTCCAAAAGCATCTCTCCCCACCTTCCCTCCCTATCCTCTTTTCCCACTCTCAATGATCAGGTTACCGCTTTCGACTCCACCCTCTCTACTCATCTCGACCCGTTTCCCTCCGCCACTCTCGCTCCACTACCCCACAGTCCTGGGTCTTTGCCTCTGTCCGCCTCCTTTGCTCTTATGCTTGAGCTGCTGAGCACTGCTGGCGAAGGTCCAAGCACCAAGCCAACCTTATCCATTTCAAACCTATCCTTTCTTGCCTTAACTCTGCCCTCTCCTCTGCCAGGCAAAACTACTTTTCTTCCCTCATTGACACCCATGCCCGTCACCCCCGCCAATTGTTCCAGATCTTTAATTCTCTCCTCGGGTCCCCTGTTCCTCCCCTCCCCCATCCCTTACCCCCAACTATCTGGCCACCTACTTCATCACAAAAATTAACAAATCAGGTCTGAGCTCCCCAAAGTCACCCCTTCCCCTTCTGCCTGCCCCTGCCACAACCCTCTCCACTACTTTCCCATCTTTCCCTGCTGTACCCTCAGAGGAGATCTCCTCCCTCCTCTCAAGTGCCACCCCCTCCACCTGTTCTTCGGACCCCAGTCCCGCTCACCTTAGAAAAACCATCGCCCAGTCTCTCCTCCCCTCCTTAACTTTTATTTTTAACCGCTCACTCTCCAATGGCTTCTTCTCCTCTGCTTTCAAACATGCCCATGTCTCCTCCATCCTAAAAAATCCCTCTCTCGACCCCACTTCCCCTTCCAGTTATCGCCCTATCCTATCTCCCTACTACTGTTCCTTTCCAAGCTCCTAGAATGAGTCATCTACACTCGCTGCCTAGAATTCCTTAACTCCAATTCTCTCCTGGACCCCCTCCAATCTGGCTTCCATCCCCTCCACTCTACCAAGACTACTCTCTCAAAGGTCAGCCATGACCTCCTTCTTGCCAAATCCAATGGCACCTACTCTATCCTAATCCTCCTTGATCTCTCAGCTGCCTGTAACACTGTAGACCATCCCCTTCTCCTCCACACCTTATCTCACCTTGGCTTCATGGACTCCGTCCTCTCCTGGTTCTCCTCTTACCTTTCTGGCCATTCATTCTTAGTCTCCTTCGCAGGCTCCTCCTCCCCCTCCCATCCTCTAACTGTAGGGGTTCCTCAAGGGTCAGTTTTTGGCCCTCTTCTGTTCTCCATCTACACTCACTCCCTTGGTGAACTCATTTGCTCCCATGGCTTCAGCTATCATCTCTATGCAGATGACACACAAATCTACATCTCTGCCCCATCCTCTTCCCCTCCCTTCAGGCTCATATCTCCTCCTGCCTCCAGAACATCTCTACCTGGATGTCTGCCCACCACCTAAACTCAGCATGTCCAAAACTGAGCTCTCTTATCTTCCCTCCCAAGCCCTGTCCTCTTCCTGACTTCCCTATCACTGTGGAACGAGCATCCTTCCCATCTCTCAAGCCTGCAAACTTGGTGTCATCCTTGACTCAGCTCTCTCATTCACCCCACACACCAATCTGTCACCAAGACCTGCCAGTCTCACCTTTATATTATCGCCAAGATCCGCCCTTTCCTCTCCACCCAAATGGCTATTTTACAGGTACAGGCTCTCATAATTTCCCAGCTGGATTATTGTGTCAGCCTTCTCTCTGATCTCCCTTCCTCCTGTTTCTTCCCACTCCAGTCTATTCTTCATTTCGCTGCCCGTAACATTCTGAAAAAACGCTCTGGGCATGTCACTCCCCTTTAGTGGTTGCCTATCAACTTCCGCACGAAACAAAAACTTCTCACTCTAGGCTTCAAGGCTCTCCATCACCTGTCCCTTCCTACCTCTCCTCCCTTCTCTTTTTCTACTGCCCACCCCATAGTCTCTGCTCCTCTGCCGCCTACCTCCTCACTGTCCCCTGTTCTCGCCAATCCCACCGTCCACCTTTGGCCCAGGTCCTCCCGCTGTTCTGGAATGCCCTTCCTCCTCACCTCGGGCCAAACTAACTCTCTTCCCCTCTTCAAAGCCCTACTGAGAGCTCACCTCCTCCAAGAGGCCTTCCCAGACTGAGCTTCCCCTTTTCTCTCTGCTTCCTCTGTTGCCTCTCTGCCCCTGCTTCACCTCCCCTCAGCTAAGCCCCCTTTCTCCCCACTTTCCCTCTGTTCCTCCCCCTCTCCTTTCCCCTCAGCACTGTGCTCATCTGCTCATTGTATATATTTTTATTACCCTATTTATTTTGTTAATGAGATGTACATCCCCTTGATTCTATTTATTGCTATTGTTTTTGTCTGATTGTCTCCCCCAATTAGACTGTAAGCCCATCAGTGGGCAGGGATTGTCTCTATCTGTTGCTGAATTGTACATTCCAAGTGCTTAGTATAGTGCTCTGCACATAGTAAGCGCTCAATAAATACTATTAAATGAATAAATTTACACTGATTTCCTACTACAACACATGCTCACTTCACACCACCAACGCCAACCTACCTCTGTGCCTCAATTTTATCTATCTCACTGCCGACCTCTTCCTACATCCTGCCTCTGGCCTGGAACACCCTTCCCCATCATGCCCAACAGACCGTCAATCTCCCCACCTTCAAAGCCTTATTAAATTCATATTTCCTCCGAGAGGCCTTCTATGACTAAGTCTTCATTTTCCCTACCCCTTCTGTCTTTGGTGTTGCCCTTGAAACTTGGATTTATTCACCCCACCCTCAGCCCCACAGCACGTATGTTTATATCCATAATTCATTTTAATGTTGGTCCCGCCATCTAGACGGTAAGCTCCTTGTGGACAGAGTATTTACCTACCAACTCTGCTATATTTAACTCTCCCAAGTGCTTAATACATTGCACTGGCACATAGTAAGCATTTAATATTATCATTTTTACTTTTATATTTTTAGGTAAAACATACATAATTTTGAGAAATGACAATAAATATGATAAAAGGACCAATGAGGAAGAAAAATTGTATTTTATTTTTTTTTGCATACATAATAATAATGTATTATTATTGGTATTTGTTAAGCGCTTACTATGTGCCGAGCACTGTTCTAAGCGCTGGGGTAGACACAGGGGAATCAGGTTGTCCCACGTGGGGCTCACAGTCTTAATCCCCATTTTACAGATGAGGTAACTGAGGCACCGAGAAGTTAAGTGACTTGCCCAAAGTCACCCAGCTGACAAGTGGCCGAGCCGGGATTTGAACCCATGACCTCTGACTCCAAAGCCTGTGCTCTTTCCACTGAGCCACGCTGCTTCTCTAAGTACATAAGTACATACAGTACTTAATTTTCCAAGTGTTGTCTTTCACATCTTCTCCAACAACAAAGCATTTTGTGAAAATAGATCTGCCATTATTTATGCTAAATAGATATCATCTAATGCTAAATTTAAATGATGTTTAATTATCCTCTCTAGTCAATCAAGGGAAGGAAAATACTTAAGTCAACCTGCTGCCTACATCATTTTTCTAAATAATTGTTTTGCACCTGTCTCCCCACTCCTCAAAAACCTCCAGTGATTGCCCATCCATCTCCTCATGAAGGAGAAACTCCTCTCCTTTGACTTTAAGGCACTCAATCCTCTCTCTTCCCCCAGTTATCCTCTCTCTTCTCCCACTACCATGCAGGCCGCACACCTCATTCCTCTAATATTCACCTAATCACTTTGCTTCACTCTCATCTCTCTTGCTGTTGACCCTTTGTTCAAGCCTTCCCTTCTGCCTGGAACTCCCTCCCTCTTCAAATTAATTAATCAACCAATCAGTGGCATTTATTGAGCACGTTTTGTGTGCAGAGCACTGTAATAAGTGTCTGAGATTACTGAAATCTGACAGACAACTACTCTCCCCATATTCAAAGCCCTATTAAGATCACATCTCCTCCAGTAAGCCTTTCCTGACTATTCTGTCTTCTTCCCACCTTATTTTCCCTCCCTTCTGCTTTTTCTGTGTCCTTACATCTGTATCACCTAAACAGTTGAGTACTAACTCTCCCTTGCCCTGTCCTGTCTTAACACTCATGTACATAGCTTTATATTCTTTTAATTCCCCTACATGTAACTGTCTCCCATGCTAGATTGTAAGCCCCTTGAATAGTGTCCACTTACTCTATCTACTTACTTTATTATACCACTCAAGTGCTTAGTAAAGTCTCTACACACAGTAAGCACTCAGTAAATACCACTGATTGATCGACCGTAAACTTTGCAGGATTATCTTGAAATGAGAGAGCCATGGGAGTGAACCGGCATTAAAATTCAGTAACAGTACAACAAAGACCTTAAAGAAGAATGGGCTTATTACTGGGGAATAACTGTTATGGGTTTGTCAAAACCTGTAACAGGTTCTAGGTCACAGTTATGTAAAATAAAATTGTGACAATAAACCAGAGAACCGATGGTAACTAAAGAAGTTAAAATGAGGTTATAAAAAGACAAAGCCTCTGAAATGTAGAAAATTATGATTTAGTGGAGAAAATCAATCACGTAGAAAAGTTGATTTACAAGATCAATCAATAAAATATCCACAGCAGTAAAGCAACATAAACAGTCCAAAAACAGTCATGTCCAAACTGGAGATCCTTGTGGTTTAAGATTTCATAATTTTTCTAAATTTCCCTCCACATTTATAATGGTGAAAAGTCTGATGTTATGGGTCTGTGGTTCTATGGTCACTGGGGAAAGGAGAGACTTAGACTCCCTGTGTAACCCATGTGTGACAAGGACAGTGTCTGTTCTAATTATCATGCTCCAGCTGGGTATATGACTGGAGTGCAATTTACAGAAGAGGTGCTTGTTTGATTTATAAATGTGCATGGGGCTGTTGAGGTTGAATTATGAACCAACATGGTGCCATGTCCCCTGTGACTGACATCTGACAGTCATATGACACAATCTGAGGCTGGCCTGGCTCCCACCTCTTGGTCCACTCCTTGCCTCGACAATTCACATGCATCCCTGGGAAAGGAAACTACTCATGAGAGACCCCGTCCCCGGACCCTGTACTACAGAGTCTCACCACTTGGCTCCCTCAACAGGGGACAGCTCCAGAGAAGCCTGGGGGGGCAGAGGAAGAGGTTGCCCAGGCTCTTCTTCCGAAGCTGACCACTGTGGCAGTGGCAGGGGCCAGAGGTCGCTCAGGGTTATCCTCCAGAGTTGACCCCCATTGTTGGGGCTGTGGGCAGAGGCCCCCCCAGGGCAATGGAAAGTTCTGCCTTCCTCTTCAGCACCACACCCTACTCACAAGATCCGGTGACTTTGAACTTTGATTTGTGGAGACACTTGATCAGAAGCTGATATAAGGAGCTCATTTATCAGATCATCTTGAAGGATTTCTCCTGATTAATGTGTAGTGGAAAATGCACCTGTCATGGACTACCCAGTGCTTACTACAGTGTTAGATTCATAGTAAGCACTTTAACAAATACCATAAGAAGAAGAGGAAGAAGTGCCAGAATACCACTGACGTTAAAGCCCAACAGCAGCAGTTCCTCAAATTTTGGGTTACATTAATCCATTTAATAGGATCCTGAACTGTCAGTGATTCCTGAGAAATTTGGATTTAACTATTCAAATTGTGATTCACTAACTAATATTGTTAGTGGATAATAAAAATCAATATTCATTTCAAAGGCAGCCATTTAGGATTTAAAAAAAAAACACTCAGTCAGTAAACAGTTAATTAATCAAATAGCGTATAATTACATCATTCCAATGACAGGTTTTGATTATCTTGTATCAACCCAGCACTCAGTACAGAGCTTGACCCATTGCAAGTGCTTAACAAATGCCATTTTTATTATTATGACAGTAGGAAACATTTCAGCTATGAGACCACATTGTTAGAAAAGAGTCTTCAATGAATCACACAGAGAAGGGAGAAATCCAATTTTCAAAGTTAAACGCATCCCTTATTTTAGTTGTCATTAAGCTAGAGCCTCATTTCCAGAAACTAGCTGAAGGACAATATTAAATTATCTTCCTCTTTTACTTTAATCTTATAATAGTTGTGCTACCGGAAGAAACTGAAAGGGATTTGCAAGCTCTATAGAGTCTTTAGAAAAGAAGGATGGGGCTGGGATAGTCCCTAAAGCCACTTTGGACTTCAAATTCTGAGAGAAAAACTTTCTGGGGGTGTTTAGGGAAGGCCTTTCCACTGCTCTATCAATAAATCAACCAATGCTATTTATTGAATTTAATGAATTTATTGAAAGCACTGTACTATGCGCTCGGAAGAGTGCAATGCATAAGAATTGGTAGACACATTCCCAGATCACTAAGAGCTTTAGAGCTTCAACTTGCGAAGCAGGACTGTGGGGTGGGGAAAACAGGAAGGGCAGGGTCGGGGGTAGCATGCCAGGAATTGTGGGGGTGGGGGAAAGAGGAAAAAGAGGAAAAATGTGGGGATGTCTGCTCTCCCAGAGGCCTCTGCGGCAACAATAGCGGGGGAAGGGCAGGCCAAAATAGACTCAGGTTAAGGGCAGGCCAAAATAGACTCACCTCTGGGAGTTCCCATTTTGGCTACTTGACTGCTCCTCAGTGTGAAAACTGGCAGACAGACTCATTCATTCATTCATTCATTCATACATACATACATACAGCGTGGCTCAGTGGAAAGAGCACGGGCTTTGGAGTCAGGGCTCATGAGTTCGAATCCCAGCTCTGCCACTTGTCGGCTGTGTGACTGTGGGCAAGTCACTTAACTTCTCTGTGCCTCAGTTCCCTCATCTGTAAAATGGGGATTAAGACTGTGAGCCCCACGTGGGACAACCTGATTCCCCTATGTCTACCCCAGCGCTTAGAACAGTGCTCGGCACATAGTAAGCGCTTAACAAATACCAACATTATTATTATTACATATTTATTGATTGCTTCCTGTGTGCAAAATACTGTACTAAGCACTTGGGAGAGTACAGTATAATAACAAACAGACACATTCCCTGCCCACAACGCTCTCACATTCTAGAGAGGGAGACAGATATTAATACAAATAAATAAATAAATAAAATAAATTACAGATATATACACATGTGCTGTGGGGATGAGAGGGAGGGTAGATTAAAGGTAGCAAGTCAGGGAGATGCAGAAGGGAGTGGGAGAAGAGAAGAGGATGGCTTAGTCAGGGAAGGCTTCCTGGAGGAGATGTGCCTTCAATAAGACTTTGAAGTGGGGGAGAGCAATTATCTGCCTGATATGAGGTGGGAGGATGTTCTCCGGGACTCTGCATGGTCTGAAGCCATGGAGCAATTCACAAGTTTAATGATGGTCTTCAGGAGTTGGTCCAGGGAGGATTTTTATAATAATAATAATAATTGTGGTATGTGTTAAGTACTTACTTTGCGTCAGGCACTGTACTAAGCCCTGGGGTAGATACAAGCAAATTGGGTTAGTATTACTTGACTAAACCCCCATTTCCTCTTATCTCACCCTCTTCTGCATTGCCCTGACTTTCTCCCTTCATTCATCTCCCATCCCAGCTCCATAGTACTTATATTCATATCTGTAATATATTTATATTAATATCTGTCTCCCTTTCTAGATGTAAGCTCACTGTGGGCAGGGGAATTATCTGTTTATTGTTATATTCTTTCATTCAATCATATTTATTCAGCATTTACTGTGTGCACAACACTGCACTAAGCGCTTGGGAAAGTACACTACAATAATAAACAGTGACATTCCCTGTGCACAGCGAGCTTAAAGGCTTAGTACAGTTCTCTGCATGCAGTAAGTGCTCAATAAATACAACTGAATGAATGAACTGTATGAATGTGGTTGGTTCAATTTGAGCTTTCCTGTTCTTTTGTATAAGGCAGTCTCTGAACTTTGTGAAAACTTCAGGGGACTTCAGCCTGAACTTAGTTAAATTCTTTACAGGCCTGGAAATCTAGTCAACTGAGATATACAGATCTGAGGAATCAAGATGTGCAAAGTTATATTGCAGTTCCAGCTTTACTCTTGCAAACCACATCAGCAAGAGCCATGTTCCATAAATCACCCACTTGGTTTGTTCCTTATTTTCTTTCTCTACTCTAAAATTGCCATAAGACATTTAAGAAATGTCAGATTCTAATTAATTCTGAAATGCAGAAAATATTGCTGGTACAAAATATTCTAGCTATCCCTGCCATAAAATTGTTTGAAAAAGGAGACACTACGCCCATGTAAGTATTCTAAAAGACTTAGCCTGAAAGAATTGAAATTTATGATTTGGGAAGAAATGATTTGTTTCCTCAGAGAAGGGCAGGGCAGAATACACTAAAATAATTCCTTTTCACATAAAGTTTCATGGACAGGTCTCTACAGAGCTATTTTTCTTGTCATTTTTACTCATAAAGGTTCATTTTGCAAATATTCATTCATTCATTTGATCATATTTATTGAGCACTTACTGTGTGCAGAGCACTGTACTAAGCACTTGGAATGTACAATTCAACAACAGAGACAATTCCTACCCAACAACGGGCTCACAGTCTAATTGGGGGAGACAGACAACAAAACAAAATGAGTTGTCAGGCTTCAATACTATCAAAAAAAATAGAATCATAGATATATACACACCATTAATATAGTAGAGTAATAAATAATATATACAAATATGCACAAGTGCTGTGGGAAGGGGAAAAGCCGAGGAGGGAGGAGGGGGAATGGGGAGGGGAGGAGGGGCAGAGGGAAAGGGAGGGCTCAGTCTACAGATCTATATTTCATTCAGTTTCAACTTATTTGGAGGAAGAAAAAATGTGATATATTGCTCACAGACATCAGTGAATAGGGAAATCTTGAGAAACTGCCTAGGTCTAAAAGCCATTACTAAGCAGGGGCAGCAATGATACAGTGATTATTTGGGTCTCTGCAGAAAGTAATTGTAGAGATGATGTGCAAGAAGAATGGAAAAAAATAAGGATAGAAGAGGAGTGAGCAGCAGAATAACAAATACCTGGCAAGATAAATAGGGATAATAGTCTTTGAGATGGTTTAAGGAAAATTCAGTGGTAAAATATGACTTTTACCCAGTCACTTTCATATTGACATTGAGCCCATCAAATCTGAACTACCCGAAGACCGTAAAGATGCTTCCATATAAATTATAACTCTGGGACATATTTACTAATTAAATTTGGTTGAAATAATGCTTTTTTTGTTTACCGATCTACAGATTAAACATTTCTTGTTTTATTTCAACTCTATAGTTTTGAAATAAAACATGTCACAATCAGGGAATCAGTTTCTGAAAAATTATCAGTAACCAATTAGAAAGCATTTAAGAAGTATAGAATCACTGCATTGTAATAATATTAGTAATAGCAGTGGTATTTACTGAACACCATCTAAGTACTGTGCACTATACTAAGTGCTTGGGGAAAAATATCAGAAAGACCATACACATTCCCTGCTTTAAGACTGTACTGTATTTTGGTCAGTTTTAGATAGTCATGTTGAAGATTTGCAAGGGAATTGCAGAAAGGGAAAGGAGAAACTACATTTCCCAGGAGCCAAGGGGCTGATTCATTATCTTTTTGCACAGGAAGTGGGGCCAAGCCTGGAGAGTTCTCTTGGTAGGAACAGAGGGAGCTCTTGTTCTTTCTCTTTCTTCCTGATGCCAGAGGTGTGAGGCCATTTTTATCTGGCTCTGTGGAGCTGGGGCAGGATGGATAAGCAGCCCATATTCCTTAAATAAGCTGATGAGGAGATAGGTCAGGGAAGTAAGAACTGCTGATCTATCTTAGAACATTCTGGTATAAATCTTCATTGCAGTTTAAAAATCTCTATCAGAATTTACTTGCCTTCTTTTCAACAGTAACTACAATTCAAATATTATTTGTTAGCCAACATGTGTAATTAGAGTTTTGTGGTTCTTTAGTGAAGACAGTGTTCGCTTTTGGATTCTGTCCAGATTCCATATCTCCTTTATTTCACTGGAAGGCTTGGCATGTGAAGGGTTCTTAAGACTTCTCATTCTTATATTTTAGCCAGGTGGATGCCTCTTCAACTCCTGCTCATTGGGGAATTTACCCTCCATTCCTGAAGGAGGGATCCACCTGCTAAGACCCTCCCATGAAAGCAGGTGAACCTCCTTAACTCAGCTACTGAAAAGTTTAACCACTTGAAAGACTGTAGGTGAAAAGGACTAGAAGCCCAGATTGCCACATACTTCAGTCTGTTAGTGAAAGTAAGAAACAGTATCTTTATCTCCAGAAATGATAATAAAACAGTCAACTGAGTCAAGCATTAATATTTGTTGATGACATAAGAGCCGAGTTAAATTGGTTCTATTTATTTTAATGAAATTAGATTTTCCCAAGGAAATGGATCTAATTATATTCATATATATTTTAATTACAGTGTTTAGCTTAATACCAAAACAAGAAACATCACCTAAATGTAGGAAATTTTATGCCTGAAATTGTGTATTTGTGTGTTGGGAGGGGTGTGTATTTGTGTATGTAAACAGAGGAGGAGGAGGGCTAAATTTAAAGTAGCTGTGTCAAGAGCATAAAGATTTTTTTCTGATTTATAAATGGATAATTGTAGCTGACAACAGCTTCCCATCAGCAATGTATTGGGGTGCTTATAAGAAAAACATCCATAAAAAGGGAAAGGGCTTGTCCATAACCCTGGAATAATTTCCAATCCAAGAATGAAACGACGCATCAAGGGATCCACAATCAGGCAGTTGAGTGGCTTGCCTTTACACTGGCCTGCAAAGCAAAGACTATTGCCCCCTTTTCATTCATTCAATCGCATTTATTGAGCACTTACTGTCTGCCGAGCAGTGTTCTAAGCACTTGGGAAAGTATAATACAGCAATGAAGAGTGACAGTCTCTGCTCACATGAGCTCACAGTCTGGGAGGGAGACAGACATCAATACAAGTAAACAGGCATCAATATAAATAAATAAAATTACAGATATATACATAAGTGCTGTGGGTCGGGGAGAGGAGGGAATAGCAAAGGGAACAAGGCAGGGTGATGCAGAAGGGAGTGGGAGATGAAGAAAAATGGGATTTAGTCTGGGAAGCTCTCTTGGAGGAATTGTGCCTTCAGTAAGACTTTGAAGCAGGGGAGAGTAATTGTCTGGTGGATTTGAGGAGGGAGTGTGTTCCAGGCCAGTGGCAGGATGTGGGCCAGGGGTTGGAGGTGAGACAGGTGAGATCGAGGCACAGTGAGGAGATTAGCACCAGAAGAGTAAAGTGTGCAGGATGGACTGTAGAAGGAGAGAAGCGAGGTGAGGTAGGAAGGGGCAAGGTGATGGAATGCTTTAAAGCCAGTGGTGAGGAGTTTTTGTTTGATAAGGAAGTGGATAGACAACCATTGGAGATTTTTGAGGAGAGGGGTGATGTCCTGAACATTTCTATAGGAGGATGATCTGGGCAGCAGAGTGAAGTATGAACTGCAGTGGGGAAAGGCAGAGAGTTGGGAGGTCAGCAAGGAGGCTGATGCAGTAATCTAGGGAGGATATAATAAGCGACTGTATTAACATGGTAGCAGTTTGGATAGAGAGGAAAGGGCAGATTTTAGTGATGTTTTAGCAAACTCCTGGATCTCTTTTATAGCATCCAACACTCCAGAAGATGGGTGGATACCTTCATCTCTGACATCAGCCTGGGTGGTTTGGGGTGTTCCTGAGGTTTGTCTGCATATTTCAGGTGTCCCTTGTTTGGGAATCTGGGCAGTTTTTTACAAAGGGTCATGGTCAGGTCACCTAGTATGACCTTAAGCTGAATGTCTGGGAAAAGTTTTCCTGCCCTGCCAATATTGTCAATATCAACAGTTTTCCTGGCGATGATGGGGTTATGTATTATTTTAACTCAACTGTCCCTTCTCCGGATGGCCTAGTAGAAAGTGCATGGGCCTGGGAGTCAGAGGACTTTGGTGCTAATCCCAGATCTTCCACTTGCCTGCTGTATGACCTTGGGCAAGTCACTAAACTTTTCAGTTCCTCGGCTTCATCATCTGTAATAGGGGTATTCAATCCCTGTTCCCTTTCCTTCTTAGACTGTGAGCCCCTTGTGAGGCAGGGACTGTAACTGACATTTCATTCATTCAGTCTTATTTACTATTATTGAGTTCTTATTGTGTGCAAAGCATTCTATTAAGCGATTGGGAGTGTACAGTATAACTAATGTTGGTATTTGTTAAGCGCTTACTATGTGCAGAGCACTGTTCTAAGCGCTGGGGTATACAAGGAAATCAGGTTGTCCCACATGAGGCTCACAATCTTCATCCCCATTTTACAGATGAGGTAACTGAGGCACAGAGAAGTTAAGTGACTTGCCCACAGCCACACAGCTGACAAGTGGCAGAGCTGGGATTCGAACCCATGACTTCTGGCTCCCAAGCCCATGCTCTTTCCACTGAGCCACGCTGCTTCTACAACTTCTATAACTACAAATAGACACATTCTTGTCCACAAAGAACTCATAGTCTAGAGGACATGATTACCATGCCTCTACCCCAGTACTTAAAACAGTGCTTGGCACATAGTAAGTGCTTAACAGATATTATTATTATCACAACAATTGCTGTGCTTATAACTGTCCTTATCCCATCATCCCTTTTGGGTTGTATTTACTATAGTGTAGCTCCTGGTGCCTGACTTTTTATGTTACTGCCAAGAACTGCCTGCCCCACCTCTGCCCCACCTCTTTCCCCTGTTCCTTCTGATCTTTCCTATACATAATAATAATAATAATAATAACGGTATTTGTTAAGTGCTTACTATGTGCCAAGCACTGTTCTAAGCATTGGGAAAGATACAAGGTAATCAATGTGTACTACGTGGAGCTAACAGTCTAATCCCCATTTTACAGATGAGGTAACTGAGGCACAGAGAAGTAAAGTGAATTGCCCAAGTCACACAGCTGACAAGTGGCAGAGCCGGGATTAGAACCCACAACCTCTGACTCCCAAGCCCAGGCTCTTTCCACTAAGCCATGCTGCTTCTCAATACATACAGTTTATACATGCAGTTTGAGTACCCCAACATTAACCATAGGACCCCTCAACCTCAATGCTTAATCTCCATAATCAATCAGTCAATGGTATTTACTGAGAGCTTACTGAGCTTATTTATTGAGACCCCTGCACTAAGCGCTTACACAATACAAAAGAGTTAGCAAAGATGTTCTCTGTCCACAATAAGCTTAGAAGGAAGACAGACATTGAGGTAAATGAATAATTTATAATAAATAATTTAAAGAAATGTATATAAATGCTGTGGGGCAGGGGGTAGGGTGAACATCAAATGCCCAAAAGCCATTCATTCAATAGTATTTATTGAGCGCTTACTATGTGCAGAGCACTGTACTAAGCGCTTGGAATAATAATGTTAATAATAATGTTGGTATTTGTTAAGCGCTTACTATGTGCCGAGCACTGTTCTAAGTGCTGGGATAGACACAGGGGAATCAGGTTGTCCCACGTGGGGCTCACAGTCTTAATCCCCATTTTACAGATGAGGTAACTGAGGCACCAAGAAGTGAAGTGACTTGCCCAAAGTCACACAGCTGACAAGTGGCCAAGCCGGGATTCGAACCCATGATCTCTGACTCCAAAGCCCGTGCTCTTTCCACTGAGCCACACTGCTTCCCCAGTGAACAAGTCAGCAACAGATAGAGACAGTCCCTGCCGTTTGGTGGGCTATAAGTGCATAGATGACACAGAAGGGAGAGGGAGCTGGGAAAGAGAGGGCTTATTTGAGGAAGGCCTCTTGGAGTAGATATGACTTTAATAATGCTTTGAAGGTAGGAGAGTGATGGTCTGACATAATATGGAGGAGGGAGTTCCAGGCTAGGGGGAGCATGTGGGAAAGGGGTCGGTGGTGAGATTCGTTGGGTAAGGATTATGTCTATTTGTTGATGAATTGCACTTTCCAAGTGCTTAGTACAGTGCTCTGCACACAGTAAGTGCTCAATAAATACGATTGAATGAATGAATTAATTGGGGCACAGTGAGTAAACTGGTTTTAGAAGAGTGCAGTATGTGGGCTGAGCTGATGTAGAAGACAGTGAGATGAGATAGGATGAGGCGAGCTGATTGAGTGCTTTAAAGGCAATGGTAAGGAGTTTTTGTTTGATGCAGAGGTTTATTCATTCATTCAATAGTATTTATTGAGCGCTTACTATGTGCAGAGCACTGTACTAAGCACTTGGAATGAACAAGTCGGCAACAGATAGAGACAGTCCCTGCCGTTTGACGGGCTTACAGTCTAATCGGGGGAGACGGACAGACAAGAACAATGGCAATAAATAGAGTCAAGAAGAAGAATATCTCGTAAAAACAATGGCAACTAAATAGAATCGAGGCGATGTACATTTCATTAACAAAATTAACAAAATAAATAGAGTAATGAAAATATATACAGTTGAGCAGACAAGTACAGTGCTGAGGGGATGGGAAGGGAGAGGGGGAGGAGCAGAGGGAAAGGGGGGAAAAGAGGGTTTAGCTGCGGAGAGGTGAAGGGGGGGTGGTAGAGGGAGTAGAGGGAGAAGAGGAGCTCAGTCTGGGAAGGCCTCTTGGAGAAGGTGAGTTTTAAGTAGGGTTTTGAAGAGGGGAAGAGAATCAGTTTGGCGGAGGTGAGGAGGGAAGGCGTTCCAGGACCGCAGGAGGACGTGGCCCGGGGGTCGACGGCGGGATAGGCGAGACCGAGGGAGGGTGAGGAGGTGGGCGGCAGAGGAGCGGAGCGTGCGGGGTGGGCAGTAGAAAGAGAAGGGAGGAGAGGTAGGAAGGGCAAGGTGATGGAGAGCCTTGAAGCCTAGAGTGAGGAGTTTTTGTTTGGAGCGGAGGTTGATAGGCAACCACTGGAGTTGTTTAAGAAGGGGAGTGACATGCCCAGATCGTTTCTGCAGGAAGATGAGCCGGGCAGCGGAGTGAAGAATAGACTGGAGTGGGGTGAGAGAGGAGGAAGGGAGGTCAGAGAGAAGGCTGACACAGTAGTCTAGCCGGGATATAACGAGAGCCCGTAGCCGTAAGGTAGCCGTTTGGGTGGAGAGGAAAGGGCGGATCTTGGCGATACTTTAGAGGTGAAACCGGCAGGTCTTGGTAACGGATAGGATGTGTGGGGTGAACGAGAGAGACGAGTCAAGGATGACACCGAGATTGCGGGCCTGAGAGATGGGAAGGATGGTCGTGCCATCCACGGTGATAGAGAAGTCTGGGAGAGGATAGTAGTATAGCCTACAGTGATCAGAAAGCCTGGGACAGAACAAGGTTTGGGTGGGAAGATCAAGAGTTAAGTTTCGGATATGTTTAATTTGAGGTGTTGGCTGATCTTGAAGGCAGGAGAAAATATGAAAATGCAGGGAAACAGAGAGGTCAGGGCTGAAGATGTAGATTTGAGAATCATCAGCATAGAGATGGTAGTTGAAGCCATGGGAGCAAATGAGTTCTCCAGGGGAGTGGGTGTAGATGGAGAATAGAACATTCTGTAAAAGTGATCATTTCTAAAAGACTTATTTTGTTAGAAATTAGACTTTTTTTGTTTAGTTTTTATTTGCATTTTTTGCACTAACTCAGAATGTATTGAATTAGCAAGAAGTTTTATTTCATCCTTCCTTTTGGGTCCAGGCAAAGCAAAAGGGAGAGTTTAGCAATGATCTGGTTTATTTGATCAACACCAATCCAGAAACAGAAAACAAACAGATCTTGGAAGCAGAAACAGATCCCATTTGGTAGAGAATTATCTCAGTAATGCCATCACCTTTCCATTTAAGTTTGGTTTGTGGGGAGACACAAGACTGCAAGCCCACTGTTGGGTAGGGATTGTTTCTGTTGCTGAAATGTACTTCCCAAATGCTTAGTCCAGTGCTCTGCACACAGTAAGAACTCAATAAATACTATTGAATGAATGAATGAATGAATGAATGAACCCTAATCAGAAAGGACAATCTTGGGTCCAAGAAACTTGAAAACCCCCTGTGTTTTCAAGAATGTTTGATAACCACAAATAACCATAATTAATTGTCCTCTTTTTTACCCAAAGAGCCAAGAGCTAAGATCCCCTCTGAAGGAATATGTCCAGCTGTTGGGAAGTATCCTCCACAGAAACTTTTTGATGTATGTGAGTGTGACATTACAGGTGGTTTTTAGCCCAAATCTAGGCTGAAAGAGTCCGTGAAGTTACTTTAAAAATATCCAGATATTTGTCAGCCTTTTCTGGGCCTCAAACTCTCCAGTTCTCCCTTTCTCCTAACACAGATTTTGGGAGCATCCTACTCATTGATCCCCAAATCCATGCACCTCCATCACTGCCATCACTCTATGGATGAAGTCCATTTCTCTTCCCAGAGGTGTAGAGATGGTTGGGGACTAGCCTACCTCTCCTTCCCCCAGAGCTGGCTGCAGGAAGCCCCTAGACAAAGGATTCTTTCCTATGCCCATGGCTCCCCTGATTCCCAGGCCTCCAAAACACTCAGAGATTTTCCCACAGCCCCTATTTAGGGCAGACAACAAGTTCTGAGATCTCAAAAACACTTAATAAGTTCTTAACCATGTAACAAAAAGAAAACAAATCCAGTTTGAACTGTTTTTCCCTGGATCTATTTGTTCCCTCTCCAGAACATTTTGTACAATCATGTAGGTATTCCCAGGCTCAGTTTCTTCTCCCCTTGCCCCCTACAAAGGGGCAGGAGCCTCACTCCTCCAAGGACTTAGTTGCTGGACTTTGAACCTCCAGGAATCCTCTCTGATCCCTTCCTGTGCCCTGTGTTCTTCCAGGGCTTAAAGCACGAGTTCTCCCTGTCTCCTGCTCTCCCAGAAACATAGCTCCCTTCTCCCCCATCTAAAAATAGATAAGGGTCTTCCTCTTCTCCCCACCATATAGCCCTTCTCCTTCCCTTCGGATCCTTCTCTTTGATTGGTTTGGCTATATCTTCAGGAAAAGACACCAGGAATGACTCTTCCTGGTCCCGTACTCCCTACCCTTGAGAAGCACTGTGACTTAGTGGAAAAAGCATGGGCTTGGGAGTCAGAGGTCGTGGGTTCTAATCCCAGCTCCACACTTGTCAGCTGTATGACTTTGGGAAAATCACTTAACTTCTCTGTGCCTCCGTTACCTCATATGTAAAATGGCGATTAAGACTGTGAGTCCCACATCGGACAACCTGCTTACCTTGTATCTATCCCAATGCTTAGAACAGTGCTTGGCACGTAGTAAGCACTTTACAAATACCATAATTACTATTATCATTACTCCCTAAGTGTGGTGGCCAGTGGAACTGGTTCTCATAGTGAAAAAGGACCTAATCTGAATTCAATCAGAAAGGCCATTTAACATTGATATTTTAATATTGTGCATATGGAAAGAATATGCACAACCCGATTAGAATGTAAGCCCGAATAGACTGTAAGCCCATCAATGGGCAGGGACTGTCTCTATCTGTTGTCAATTTGTACATTCTAAGCGCTTAGTACAGTGCTCTGCACATAGTAAGCACTCAATAAATACTACTGAATGAATGAATGAACCTGAAACCTAAAAACTTTTGGAATATCAAGTTCCAACTTTGTGTCTCACACTGTGCTTAGTACCTAGGTAGATAATCAAAGCAGACACCGTGGATTCACAATTTAAGAGATGGGGCAGTAGATATTTTATCTCCATTTTTCAGATGAGAAAATTGAGGCACATAGAAGTTAAATGCTTTGCCCAATGTTATATAACAGGCCTGTGATAGAGTGAAGACTAGAACCCTAGTCTCTTGAGTCCAACACCTGTTTTTTCCACTTGGCCACACTGCCTCACTTTTAAGGAGAAACATGGTAAAAGACCCAAGTGTGATCTTGTGAATGACATACGTTACACATTTCAAATATAGAAAGAACTAAACCTTTGACTTTCTGCATTATGACAAATGGCATTTCCATCATCTCTGAACCCAGTTTAGGTTCGTGACATCAGCAATGACTTTACTACACCAGGCTGGCAGATAAGTATTTCTTCACCCTACTTCCTCCCTCTCTCCTCCTGCTGGCCTTTCCCCCCTCTTTCTATCCAGTGTTGCTCCTGTCATCTCTGCTGGCCTATGGTCCCTTCTCCTGATTCCTATCCCTCTAGGTCCTTAAAGCGGGGCAGTGCAGATTGGGCTGGGATGGGAGAGGAAGTTTTCTGTAGTGGCAGTGAGTTTTCCCCTCCATCTCTTTCTTCCCACATAGCTCCTCTCCAGGAAGGCTGTGCAGTTCTCTTCCTTATTCCCCATGGTCAGCTCAGAGGGACTAGAGGCTGCAACCGGGCCCATTCTTGGGATAGCCCCACCTGCCCCAACTAGCGGGGTATCAGATGGAGAACACAGCGGCAATAACTGCCCTAGCCCCCTCCTATTCCTCTTCCTGCTGCAATAAGGATCTGTGTAGCCCCTCTTCATCTTCCCTCTTGGATGGCCCCTCTTCTCCTGGCCTAGGCCCGACTCCAGCCTCCAGCTTTGTGGCCACAGAAGGGTGGTTGTGGTCGTGGGAGGGGAGGATGGGGCAGGAGGGACTGTCAGCACTACTACATTTCCCATCTACGGCTACTGTCCCAGCCTGGGAAATGGACCCTAGAGTGCCAGCGGCCAAGAGGGGCCAATGGGTCAGGGTTATTGCAAGTGTTCAGCTTCTCCTCTGGCCCCAGTGTCACACTGAAGACAGCTCCTGCCCAACCTGGCCGGGGGAGAACCTCAAACCGAGACTGGTACTCTTTTTACTGGTGCCACAGAGCTGCCCCCGAAACAACTCAAGCTTGTGTTAGTCACCCCCACTCCTCACATCCCTCTGCATCTGATCTCTCATCAGTCTTCTGGGCTTTCACCCAATTTCTCCTTCCACCTCCACTGGCCTGGGCCTGAAAGGATCACTGTGACTGGTCAGGCCCTGGCCAGAATGGTCTCTATGACAGAGTGTTAGCTCTGAATAAACACACCACATACCTCCTGGTGCCAACCTGAGGGGTGTGAGTCCCTTAATTCTGAAGGCGCATAAGGTCACTAACTCCAGAAGGGGGAGGGAAGGTGGCAGTGAGAAGATTCAGGCGTGTCTTGTTACAAAATGCCCCTAACTCCCCCAACCAAATATGGTCACAGAAGGGAGGAGGATCGAGAAGTAGCAGCGTATATCCGGGGAGGGGTCTCCATGGACCTTTTGTAGCCTGTTGGAACTGTGTTACACTGATGAGGCAAGTTGCCTCTACCCAGAGTTGGGAATGCCCACTCTGTCAGACCCTGCCTGCTGCTGAGTGACCTATCAGACCCTCTTCAATGGTGCTAGGAGAAATGATTATTCTGCCTGGGAACTTGATTGGCTGGGTGATTTGAAAAGTAGCTCATGTCAGAGTGATTTGAAAGGTAGCAGGTGTCAGAGTGGTTTGAAAGGTCCTTGGTTCTGCCAGTTGTTAGAAGCTGGGGACCATGCTGGCCAGTATACTTATTTCTTATTAGCCTAAGAATAGCTTGCTCCTGTGGATTACATATCGTGGATTCTCCGTGTTATCATCTCAGTGCTCTGCACACAGTAAGCACTCAATAAATACGATTGAATGAATGAATGAATGAATGAGTGAATAAACCTGCTTCTGTTATTCATTGCTTCTGTCACTCTTGTCTATGAGTCCATGATCTAATGACTTGCCCAATGACTGGTTTCACTGGGTGACAGAAACCCATCATAGTTTAACAGCTGGTTCAGCCTTTTACCCACCTGCTGGTATTTCTGCCTGGAGGGGGAGAAGGACCCTGATAATGGGGAGAGATTTTCAGCACCTACAACAGGAAATGTCAATAAGGAATTGCCAGTCACAATAAACTAAATTTCTGTTTTTTTAAAAAAAGTCTGTGCTTTTTAGGGCAATTGTAGATAGAGGTATTCACTCCCTGACTCCAGCCTAAAGCTCCCTCTCACCTCAATCCCTCTAGATCTCTGCTCTCCCCATCTTCAAAGCCATTCTGAAATCTTCTCTACTGCACGAGGCCCTCCATGATTGATTTTTCTTCTCAGGCAATCAATCAATCATATTTATTGAGCACTTACTGTTTACAGACCTAACTCTACTAAGCTCTTGGAAGAGCACGGTATAACAACATCCATAGACACAATCCCTGCCCTCATGGAGTTTATCCCCAGGACATATTCTGCCCATCAATGGTTTACTGTGTGCACAGTACTGTAGTAAGCACTTGGGAGAGTTCAGTAAAACAGAGTTGGTAGACATTCTCTGCTACTTCTGTGCCAACTAATTACTTTTTCATTTTTACTTCATCTTTTGTACCCTACTATTTAAGTACTTCCTCATTTGTGTCAATCTCCCCTGCCAGACTGTAGGCTGCCTTGAACTCTCTTAAGTGCTTAGTACACTGCTCTCTATGCAAAGTGGGTAATCAATATAAATCAATCAATCAATGCTTTTTATTGAGCACTACCACTGATTGATCGATGGATTGCAGAGCACTCTACTACTGCTTTGGAGGATGCAATAAAGTAGATTTGGTAGAAAATCATTTCATCAAGGAACTAACAGTAGGGGAGACAAATGTTTAAATACATTACAGATGGAGAAGAGGTGAAGTATAAGGATATGTACATAAGTACTGTGGGGCTAGGGTGGGGTGAATATCCAAGTTCTTAAGAAGTACAAGCCCAAATGCCTAGGCATCATAGTAAATCCTACTGACTGTGCAAGAGAAGGCTATAGCATATGTTTATGGACATTTTTTCCCTTTGTGTGTGATTTTTATATGATTGCTATTCACACTATAAATACATTGATATAATTCTACTCCTTACCTATAAATGATTGAGTACTCATTTATTCAATCATATTTATACTATGTGCAGAGCACTGTACTAAGCACTTGGAAAATACAATTCAGCAATAAAGACAATCCCTGCCCACATCGGGTTTACAGTCTAGAAGATAATAACTATGGTATCTGTTAAGCACTTACTATGTTCCAGCCACTGTACTAAGCACTGGGGTGGATACAAGCAAATCGGGTGGACACAGTCCCTGTCTCGCATAGGGCTCACAGTCTTATTCCCCATTTTATAGATGAGGTAACTGAGGCACAGAAAAGTGATGTGACTTGCCTAAAGTCACCCAGCAGGCAAATAGCTGAACTGGGATTAGAACCCATGACCTTCTGACTCCCAGGTCTGTGCTCTATCCAATAAGCCATGTATGCAAATCTGGGTCATTTTGGTAAAAATAGGGTATCTGGGCACAGTTCAGGAATCAATGCCCCATTGGTAATGTTGTTCATAAGAAACCTTTTTTCCAACGTGGGTTAATACTTAAATGATCCTCAGAAAGCAACTAGGTCATTAGTTCAGTTTTTCTGTAAAGAACCAGAGTCCTGAGTCTCCTTGACCCTCTTTCTTATCCTCTTTGACAGGCAGGGCTACTAAAGGGAACTCACTTGGATTTGCTCACAAAGGAAATGAAGGTTCTTTAATTCAGTAGCATGTGTGAAGTTTGTCTGGGACTGTTACTCTGGGTTTTTCTGTTATTCTGACATTTTGTACTTGGGTCACTGCTACAGTGATGTTGGATCATTCCCTGCTTGCAATACCTTAGTAACACAAATACTAGGGGAAATAACCAGTAGAACTAAAGGTTATACCAGTTATTCTGGAACTGTATGTGGCATTGGTTTTATATGAGTTTAGGGCCCTGCCGGAACCCAGAAATTGCAGGAACAGTGACTGTGGCCTTGTTATTGTCTCAGGTCCCCCTGGGAGCCCAGCATGGAACTGCTCCCTGTCTCAAGATCTTTGGCTTCAGAACCCTGAGCTAGGCATAACTTAAGCTTTGCTCCACTCCGAATGGAGGGACAGAAGTGGTGATAGCATATTCATTCATTCAATCATATTTATTGAGTGCTTACTGCGTGCCGAGTACAATACTAAGTGCTTGGAAAGTCCAATTCAGCAGTAAAGAAACACACCAGGCTTACAGTCTAGAAGGGGGGAGACAGACATCAAAACAAGTAAAGAGGCATCAATATAAATAAATAGAAATATAGATATATACAGATCAAAAAAAGTAAGCAGGCATTAATATAAATAGAATTATAAATATATTCTTGCATACACAAGTGCTGTGGTGAAAGGAGTTGCAGTAGAGCATAGGGGGTGATTTGGGGCAATGAGAAGGGGAGGGGGAGCTGAGGGAAAAGGGGGGGTTGAGTCTGGGAAGGTCTCTTGGAGGAGGTGAGTCTTCAGGAGGGCTTTGACGGGGAAGTGTGATTGGCGGATTAGAGGGAGGCCATTCCAGGCCAGAGGTAGGATGTGGGCCAGGGGTCGATGTCGGGACAGTGAGAAGGTTAGCACCAGAGGAGTGGAGTGTGCAGGCTGGGATGTAGAAGGAGAGAAGGGAGGTGAGGTAAGAGGAGGCAAGGTGATGGAGAGCTTTGGCCAATAGTGAGAAGTTTTTGCTTGCTATGGAGGTTGATAGACAACCACTGGAGATTTTTGAGGAGGGGGTTGACATGCCCTGAACCTTTCTGTAGAAAGATAATCTGGGCAGCAGAGTGAAGTATGGACTGAAGTGGGGAGAGACAGGAGGTTGGGAGATCATAAAGGAGGCTGAAGCAGTAACCCAGTAGGGATAGGATGAGTGCTTGTACTAACACGTAGCCTCTACCAAATGCAAAACACTGGGTAGGCTTCAGCTGTGGTGGTTACTGTGGCTGCTTCTGTGGCTAACAGTGTTAATAATGCTGATAGCAATTGTGGTATGTGTTAATGACCATAGACTAAGCTGTGAGAAGCCCCAAGCTTTGTTCTTCTAGCCACAGTACACCATGACTTTTATTTTATCCTCTTTTTGTATATATCCATTCATTCATTCAATAGTATTTATTGAGCGCTTACTATGTGCAGAGCACTGTACTAAGCGCTTGGGATGAACAAGTCGGCAACAGATAGAGACAGTCCCTGCCGTTTGACGGGCTTACAGTCTAATCGGGGGAGACGGACAGACAAGAACAATGGCACTAAACAGCGTCAAGGGGAAGAACATCTCGTAAAAACAATGGCAACTAAATAGAATCAAGGCGATGTACAATTCATTAACAAAATAAATAGGGTAACGAAAATATATACAGTTGAGCGGACGGGTACAGTGCTGTGGGGATGGGAAGGGAGAGGTGGAGGAGCAGAGGGAAAAGGGGAAAATGAGGCTTTAGCTGCGGAGAGGTAAAGGGGGGATGGCAGAGGGAGTAGAGGGGGAAGAGGAGCTCAGTCTGGGAAGGCCTCTTGGAGGAGGTGATTTTTAAGTAAGGTTTTGAAGAGGGAAAGAGAATCAGTTTGGCGGAGGTGAGGAGGGAGGGCGTTCCAGGACCGCGGGAGGACGTGACCCGGGGGTCGACGGCGGGATAGGCGAGACCGAGGGACGGCGAGGAGGTGGGCGGCAGAGGAGCGGAGCGTGCGGGGTGGGCGGTAGAAAGAGAGAAGGGAGGAGAGGTAGGAAGGGGCAAGGAGATGGAGAGCCTTGAAGCCTAGAGTGAGGAGTTTTTGTTTGGAGCGGAGGTCGATAGGCAACCACTGGAGTTGTTTAAGAAGGGGAGTGACATGCCCAGATCGTTTCTGCAGGAAGATGAGCTGGGCAGCGGAGTGAAGAATAGACTGGAGCGGGGCGAGAGAGGAGGAAGGGAGGTCAGAGAGAAGGCTGACACAGTAGTCTAGCCGGGATATAACGAGAGCCCGTAATAGTAAGGTAGCCGTTTGGGTGGAGAGGAAAAGGCGGATCTTGGCGATATTGTAGAGGTGAAACCGGCAGGTCTTGGTAACGGATAGAATGTGTGGGGTGAACGAGAGGGACGAGTCAAGGATGACACCGAGATTGCGGGCCTGCGGGACGGGAAGGATGGTCGTGCCATCCACGGTGATGGAGAAGTCTGGGAGCGGACCGGGCTTGGGAGGGAAGATGAGGAGCTCAGTCTTGCTCATGTTGAGTTTTAGGTGGCGGGCCGACATCCAGGTGGAGACGTCCCGGAGGCAGGAGGAGATGCGAGCCTGAAGGGAGGGGGAGAGGACAGGGGCGGAGATGTAGATCTGCGTGTCATCTGCGTAGAGATGGTAGTCAAAGCCGTGAGAGCGGATGAGTTCACCGAGGGAGTGAGTGTAAATGGAGAACAGAAGAGGGCCAAGAACTGGCCCTTGAGGAACTCCAACAGTTAAAGGATGGGAGGGGGAGGAGGCTCCAGCGTAGGAGACCGAGAATGATCGGCCAGAGAGGTAAGAGGAGAACCAGGAGAGGACAGAGTCCGTGAAGCCAAGGTGAGATAAGGTATGGAGGAGGAGGGGATGGTTGACAGTGTCAAAGGCAGCAGAGAGGTCAAGGAGGATCAGAATGGAGTAGGAGCCATTGGATTTGGCAAGAAGGAGGTCATGGGTGACCTTAGAGAGAGCAGTCTCGGTAGAGTGGAGGGGACGGAAGCCAGATTGGAGGGGGTCTAGGAGAGAATGGGAGTTAAGGAATTCTAGGCATCGATTGTAGACGACTCGTTCTAAGATTTTGGAAAGGAAGGGTAGTAGGGAGATAGGACGATAACTGGAGGGGGAAGTGGGGTCAAGAGCGGGTTTTTTTAGGATGGGGGAGACGTGGGCGTGTTTGAAGGCAGAGGGGAAGGAGCCCTTGGAGATTGAGTGGTTAAAAATAGAAGTTAAGGAAGGGAGGAGGGCAGGGGCGATGGTTTTAAGAAGGTGAGAGGGAATGGGGTCCGAGGCGCAGGTGGAGGGGGTGGCACTTGCGAGGAGGGAGGAGATCTCCTCTGAGGATACTGCAGGGAAGGATGGGAAAGTAGGGGAGGGGGTTGTTGGGGGGGAGGGGAGAGGCGGAGGGGTGACTTTGGGGAGCTCAGATATCCCTATCCTCAGCCTCTATACTATAAGTTTGCTGTATGCAGGGAACATGTCTACCAACTCTACCAAGAACCAACATGTACCAACATCTACCAATATGTCTACCATGTCTACCAAGTGCTCTTCACAGCACTTAGTATAAAATTATACACACAGTAAGCACTCTATAAATACAGTTGATTGATTGATTCTATGTTTCTTTCTCATTTTTATCGTTTCATTTTTTCCTTCCATGTCTGTTGCTCATCCCCTTTCCTCCTTTATTCTGAGGCTGTGAGCGCCCTGTCAAACCCCGGCTCTGCCACTTGCCAGCTGTGTGACTTTGGGCAAGTCACTTAACTTCTCGGTGCCTCAGTTCCCTCATCTGTAAAATGGGGATTAAGACTGTGAGCCCCACGTGGGACAACCTGATTCCCCTCTGTCTACCCCAGCGCTTAGAACAGTGCTTGGCACATAGTAAGCGCTTAACAAATACCAACATTATTATTATTAGAGAAGCAGCGTGGCTCAGTGGAAAGAGCACGGGCTTTGGAGTCAGGGCTCATGAGTTCGAATCCCAGCTCTGCCACTTGTCGGCTGTGTGACTGTGGGCAAGTCACTTAACTTCTCTGTGCCTCAGTTCCCTCATCTGTAAAATGGGGATTAAGATTGTGAGCCCCACGTGGGACAACCTGATTCCCCTATGTCTACCCCAGCGCTTAGAACAGTGCTCGGCACATAGTAAGCGCTTAACAAATACCAACATTACTATTATTATTATTATTAAATGAGGCTCTGCCATTTTGCCAGTTGCTCTGGTGAGTTTGTTACCCCTGGAAAGACTGATCATTTGCACAAAGCAAGAGTGCCCCTGGGAGAAGGGAGAGGATGAAAATTTTTCTTGGTATTCAAATCTGCCAAACATCTAACAAGCCCCTGTGTTCCCTATCTGTGGCATGTCACCTGTTGACTGGGTTAGTGGACAGTATCATTTCAATTGTTAAGGCAATCCATCTTTATTGAATAGTGTGCCTCTTCCCCCTTCATCCAGTCCCCCCATCCCTGATCAACGTTTCCATGTGCTGGGTTGTAGTAGAAGAGTAGCGAAGTGACATAGGAGAGGGAAAAGTGATTGAGTGCTTTAAAGCCATTGGTAAGGAGTTTCTGTTTGATACAGAGGTAGATGGGCAAACACTGGATTTCCTTGAGGAATGGGAAAATGTGGCCTGAATATTTTTGTAGAACAATGATCTGGGCAGCTGAGTGAAGTATAGACTGGAATGGGGAGAGAGAGGAGGCAGGGAGGTCAGCAAGGAGGCTGATACAGAAATCAAGGCGGGAGAGGATAAGTGATTGTATTAACATGGTAGAAGTTTGGATGGAGAGAAAAGGGAGGATTTTAGAGACTGTTGCGAAGGTCAAACTGACAGGATTTAAAGGAGGATTGAATATGTGGGTTGAATGAGAAAGAATGTGGGTTGAAGGAGAGAGAGAAATCAAGAATAACACCATGGTTACAGTCTTGTGAGATAGGAAGAATGGTGGTGCCATCTACAGAAGCCAGATTGAAGGGGGTCAAGAAGAGAATTGGAGGAGAGGGATTTGAGGCAGTGGGTATGGATAACTCATTCAGGGAGTTTGGAGAGTAATGGTAGGAGGGAGATGGGGAGATAACTGGAAGGAGCTGTGCTGTCAAGGGAGGGTATTTTTAAGAAAGGGGAGACATGGGAATGTTTGAAAGCAGTGGGTAATAAGCCATTGGAGAGTAAACAGTTGAAGATGGCTGTTAGGGAGGGCAAAAGAAGGGGGCAAGAGTTTTGATAAGGAATGGGGTTGGATGCAGAGGTGGAGGCTTTTGAGAGGAGGCAGGAGATCTCCTCTAGAGATACTTCTGGGAAGGATGGGAGAGTTGAAGAGAGGGCCAGAAGGGGGAGGGTTTGAGGAGGGGCGGGATGATTTTAGGGACCTCATGCCTGATAGTGTCAATTTTCTTAGTGTCCCCAAGTGTCCCCAGGTCACTGGGGACAAGAGATAGGGAAGGCAGAGGGGAAGGGGGCCTGAGGAGGGAGTTAAAAGTCTGGAACAACTGGCAAGGGTGATGGGCAGGGGTGTCAATAAGGGAAGTAGAGAGGGCAGAGTTAAAGTATGCAAGAATAAACTTGCAATGGATGAAGTCGGGCTGACATTTACATTTTTGCCAGCAGTGCTCTGCTGCTTGAGCACAAGAGTGAAGGAGGCAAATTTTGCAAGTGATCCAGAGCTGTGGGTTAGTGGTATAAGATCAATGAAGGGATGGGGAGCGAGTGAGTTGAATTCAGTAGAAAGGATGATATTGAGAAAATCTATTTGGTCATCAAAGGAGGATAATTTGGGTATGGAGGCCAAGAGCATCATGATGAGTTGAGAAAATTGAATGGGATCAAATGTTTGGAGGTCTCTGTGAGGGAATAGTACAATTTTATGGGGCAGAGGTGTGTGAGAGAGGAGGCAATTGAGGAGGTTGTCATTATTATTATATTGTACTTGAAACAATCTCTTGTGATATTGTCTTAAAAGTTAACATGAGGCTTTGGTTAAATACAATTGTAAGTGGTCATCAACCAAGACAGAACCTCTAAGTGTCTTTTCCCCCCTCATAATAACTAAAGACATCATGATAACTGCTGACAAAAAGTCAGGTCCAGGAGCTGGAGAGAAAAGTCCATCTTATCCTTTGGTATCTCAGAGCTGTGATGTAGGCCTGATCAAGATTTCCCAGCTGCCCATAAATCCTTTGACAGGGTCTCTGTTGGGTAGAGTTGACTTGTGAATTAAATCAAAAAGGGAAAGATATCACCCTAGAAGCTTTGTTTTTTTAAATTTCATTTGTGCCCAAGAGTGGACTTTACTAGAGAATAGAGAATAGGGAATAATGTGTAATAGGGAAGCAGCGTGGCTCAGTGGAAAGAGCCCAGGCTTGGGAGCCAGAGGTCATGAGTTCAAATCCTGGCTCTGCCACTTGTCAGCTGTGTGACTGTGGGCAAGTCACTTCACTTCTTGGACCTCAGTTAGCTCATCTGTAAAATGGGGGTTAAGACTGTGAGCCTCACGTGGGACAACCTGAGTACCGCAGCGTTTAGAACAGTGCTCTGCACATAGTAAGTGCTTAACAAATACTAACATTATTATTATTATTAGGCCTTATTTATTTTTTTTTTAGTTTTTGAGCTCCATTCATTTATTCTTTCATTCTATCATATTTATTGAGTGCTTACTGTGTGCAGGAAACTATACTAAATATTTATTAGTATTTATTATTATTATTATTATTAACAAATTCTGTTGAATTATTTCTGATTCATGGCAACTCTATGGATTTATTTTCTCCAGGTTGTCCTAACTTCTGCCATAATCTGTAACCTTGCTAATGGTTTTTCCGTTACTGTTATGGTTTCTATCCATCTAGCTGCTAGTCCGCCACTCTTTTCCTGGAATTTTCCTAGCATTAGTGTCTTCTCCAGAGAATTAGTCCTCCTGATCATATATCCAAAATATACTAATCTAAGTCGAGTCATTTGGCCTTCCAAAGACCACCTTGGTTTAATTTGCTCCAAAACCCATTGGCTTATTTTTTTGGGCAGTCTATGGTATTCACAAAACCTTCTACAACACTACATTTAAAAAGAAAAAGCTCTTTCTATCCTCTTTTTTCAGTGTCCAGCTTTCAGATTCATACATTGTCCGGAGAAATACCATAAAATTGATATTTTGTGCTCTTGTGACAATTGTTACATAACCTCATATCATGATTTTTTCCAGGCTCTTCATAGCAAATCTTCCCAACATTAATCTATGGCATATTTCTTGACTACTAGTTCCTTTATTATTGAGTATCAATCCCAGGAGAGAAAAATTGTCAACTATTTCACTCTTCTCTCCATTCGCTATAAATGTTAAAACTTCCAGTTGTCATGATCTTTGTTTTCTTGACATTCAAATCCAGGCCCATCTTTTAGCTCTGCTCCTTAACTTATAGTAGTAAGCCCTCAAATCTTCTTCACTTTCTGCTAGTAGGGTAGTGTCATCAGCATAACAAAGGTTTTCATCTTCATCCAAACCAGCTTCTCTCATCATGTATTCGGCATAAAAGATGAACAGATAAGGTGATAAGATACACCTTTTTTTTACACTCTCACTAATGGGAAACCAATCAGTTTCTTCATATTCTATTCTTATTGTAGCCTCCTGTCTGGAATACAGGTTCTATAGTAAAGAAATTAAATGGTCCAGCATGCCGATTTTCCTTAATATGCTCCAGAGTGTCTCATGATCCACGCCATCAAAAGCCTTACTATAATCAATAAAGCACATGCTGACTTCCTTTTGATATTTTCTTGCCCTTTTGATTATCCAACGAACATCAGCAATAATATCTCACATCCCTTGTCCTTTCCAGACTCCTGTTTAAACATTGTGCAATTTAAGTTCCAATTAGGATTCCATTTGATGCTATATAACTTTTAGCAATACCTTCCTGGCATGTGAGATCAAGGAAATCATATGAAAATTGTCACATTTAGTTGTATCTCCTTTCTTCAGTATTGGAACATAAACTGTGCTTGGGAGAGCACAATGTACAATAAACTGGCACATTCCCTGCCCACACTGAACTTACAGTTTAGAGGGGGAGACAGATATTAATATAAATAAATCAATAAATCACAGATATGTACATAAGTTCTGTGGAGCTGGGAGGGATATGAAGAAAGGCAGCAAGTCAGGGAGACACAGAAGGGAGTGAGAGAAGAGGAAAGGAGGGCTGTCAGGGAAGGCCTCTTGGAGAAGATGTGCTTTTCAAAGTAAGGCTTTGAAGAGTGGGAGAGTAATTATCTGTCAGACATGAGGAGGGAGGGTGTTCCAGGCCAGAGACAGGACAGGGGCAAGGGGTTTGTAGCGAGATAGATGACACTGAGGTACAGTGAGAAGGTGTGCATTAGAGAAGCAAAGCGTGCGGGCTGGGTTGTAGTAGGAGAGTAACAAGGGGAGATAGGAAGGGGCAAGGTGATTGAGTGCTTTAAAGCCAGTGATGAGGAGTTTTTGTTTGATGAGGAGGTGGATGGGAAACCCCTGGAATTTCTTGAGGAATGGGGAAACATGGTTTGAATGATTTTAAAGAAAAATGATCTGGGCAGCAGAGTGAAGTTTGGAGTTGGGAGAGGCAAGAGGTCTGGAGGTCATCAAGGAGATGGGAGAGAATAAGTGATTGTATCAGTGAGGTGGCAGTTTGGATGGAGAGGAAAGGGAGGACTTTAGTGATCGTTGTGAAGGTCAAACTGACAGGATTTAGTGATGGACTGAATACGTGGGTTGAATGAGAGAGATGGATCAAGGGCAACACCAAAGTTACGAGCCTGTGAGACAGGAAGGATGGTGGTGCCATTTACAGTGATGGAAAAGTTAGGGGAAGGACAGGGTTTCGTGGGAAGACATATTAAGCTTGGACATATTGGACATATTAAGCTTGAGGTGATGGGAGGACATCCAAGTAGAGATGTCTTGGAGGCAGGGGAAAATGCGAGACTGCAGAGAGAAAGAGAGATCAGGGCTGGAAATATAGAGTTAGGTATCATCTGTGCAGAGGTGGTAGCTGAAGCCATGGGAGCAAACAAGTTCTCTAAGGGAGTGGGTGTAGATGGAGAATAGAAGGGGACCCAAAACTGTATGGTGAGGGACCACCAAAGTTAGCGGGTGGGAGGCAGAGGCAGACCCCATCAAGGGGACTGAGAATGAGAGGGCAGAGAGATGAGGAGAACCAGGAGAGGACAGTGTCAGTGAAGCCAAGGTTGGATAATGTTTTCAGGAGAAGCAGGTAGTTGACAATGTCGAGGGCAGGAGAGAGGTCAAGGAGGATTAGGATGGAGTAGAGCCCCTTGAATTTGGCAAGAAGGAGATCATTGGTGAACTTTGAAAAGGTAGTTTCTGTGGAGTGAAGGGGACAGAAGCCAGAATGGATGGGGTCAAGGAGAGAACTGGAGAAGAGGAATTTGAAACAGCTGGGGTAGAAAACTTGCTCAAAGAGTTTGGAAAGGAATTATAGGAGGGAGATGGGGGAGATGGATGGATAATTGGATGGAGCCGTGGAGTCAAGGGAGGGCATTTTTATGATAGTGGAGACATTGGCATGTTTGAAAGCAGTGGGGAAGCAGCCATTGGAGAGCAAACAGCTGAATATAACTGTTAGGGAGGGAGCTTCTTGTGGGCAGGGAATATGTCTGTTTATTGTTATATTGTACTCTCCCAAGTGTTTAACACAGTGCTCTGCCCACAGTAAGCACTCAGTAAATATGATTGAATGAAGATGGGAGGGGTCAAGTGTTTCAATAAGGTGCGAAGGAATGGGGTCAGATGCGCAAGTGGAGGGAGTTGATTTTGAGAGAAGGCAGGGGATCTCCTCTAGAGATACTGCTGGCAAAGATGGGAAAATTGAAGAAGGAACTGGAGAGGGGAGGGGTTGGGGAAGGGCAGGGGAGATTTTAGGGTGATCATGCCTGGTAATATCAATTTTCTTAATAAAGTAGGGAGCCGGTCCCTGGGTGCAAGGAATGGTGGAGGTGGGAGGACGGGGGACTGAGGATGGAGTTAAATGTCAGGAACAACTGGCGAGGTCTATGGGCACGGGTGTCAATAAGGGTGGGAAAATCCACAGGTCTGGATATTTTCTCTTCATTTTATTTATTCACAGTGGGAACCATGGTTACTTAAATTCAAAGGCCTGTCAGCCAGCACCCTGAGATGAAGAGGATGATAACTTTTGCTCCAGGGCCTGTGAGCCCTGAAGAGGCAGAGTTGCTGGGGTTCCTTTGTATCTGTCTTTGTTCCATTAAAAAAAATCTCACAATGTAAACCTTTCCACAGAAAACATTACCAAATGATTACTTAATTTTCTTGGCCATTTTAGTCTGATTTCTTCCTCCTTCACATATCCCTTTCTATAGAGATGGGGAGAGAGAATACAGGTGCAGCACTGTTAAAAGGACCTAGGACATAGAGAGGAAGTGGGGATGGGGAATTTCTCTATCCAATATAGGATGAATTTTGTTTTGCAAAACACATAAACCTTGGTAGGAAGAGTTGTAATTCCTGGCACCATTGCCTGCATATTTCCCTGTCACTCACTCACCTTCTTTTACTCTCCTCCACACCATCCACTAAACCTCAGGTTGCTAATTAGTTTCCCCTCTAATCAGACAGAGACCTAAATGACTTCTGGGATTGCAGAGTTCTTTCTACCCCATAACCCTTTTCCTGACTTGAGTGGTGTCACACAGAACCCCCAAAACTCATTATCAATATTTACTAGCAGAAGGTGGGGAAGCAAGTCAAAAACGTTGTTGCTGTTTTAAGAAGGAACATCTTTATTGGGCAGTCAGTTTTCTTCCTTTTTTAAAGTATTCAGTTCAGAGTGGGTGCACAATAAATGTAGTGGATGAACCTGCTTATTTACTTTAGAAATCACCTGACAGTTGGCTAATTCCAAAAAGCACTATCCCCTGGGCTCATTGCTGTGCTGTGATAGAGAGATGAGCAGACCATTTGCTCAGAGAGTACAAGAGTATTCAGAAACATTCAAAGTCAGGACCATATTGCCTCCCAAATTTCCACTAAGAAATCAGAATTCAGGAAACTCCATGGCAGCAGAAATGAAGCCAGAAAACTTATAGATGATGGCTTAATACCAATAATAATAATAATAACAATAATAATACTGTGGAATTTGTTAAGTTCTTACTTGGGCCAAGCACTGTACAAAGTGCTAGGGTTAGATACAAGATAATCAGTTTGGGCACAATCCCTATCCCACAGCAGATGCACAGTCTAAGCATGAGGGAAAACAGGTATATTATTCCCATTTTACAGATGTGAAAACTGGAGCACAGAGGGATAAAATGACTTGCCCAAGGCCACATAGCAAGTAATTACCAAGCGGGGATTAGAACTCTGAAAAACATGATTTTTAATTTTGGAAGCAAGAGGGGTGAGCATTGACTGCCACCCTCCCATCACTCACCTGGTCCCCCAAACTTAGATTGGACTCTGGTGACTATCCATATGAGGATGAAAGAAAAATATGATTTCGTCCTCCTGGATTCCAAGGAGAGAATCATACTGAGTAGCATTGTTTTCATTTTAAAATGAAATGTAAATATAACTGATCCTTAAGCTTCAAACATTTTCATGAAACAGTTAATTGCAGCCCGTATTTCTGACTCTACATGAACGATACAAAACACCTGACAATAAATGGTGGAACATATTCAGCACTTAATCTGTGCCAAAAGCTATACTAAGTCATGGGGTAGATGTGATCAGACCATCAGATGAGAAAAAGTTTGTGTTCCACATGGAGTTCACAGTCTAAGAGCTATAAAACATTTCATCCCCATTTCACAGATGAGGAAACTGAGACACAGAGAGGTTAAGTGACTTTCCCAAGGTCACCCAGCCGGCAAATGGTAAAGCTGGGATTAGAACCCAGGTCGCCTGACTCTCAGCCCTGGGGTCTTTTCACTAGACTATGCTATATGACGTAAGGGCTAGTGTAGACACAGCTCAAAATACTCTCCTGGTTTTTGCTTCTTACTTGTGTGTGTTCTTAGACCTGACAGAAATTTTTTTGATGTAATTTATCAACATGCAAAGTAGACAACATCAAGGATCCTCTCTCCAGCAGCCCTAGCATCCCTAACACTATCAAGATAGGGCTTGGAGATTTTTACAGCATGTCCCTAAACCTCCAGGTGCCTCTCCTTAGCTTTAGACATCATAAAATTACCCATCTGTTTGTACTGAATTAAAGTCAGTAATAACTCTGAAATAGCACCCTTTATTCTGAACACACAAAAGGCCCCATTCTGGAGCTTTTAGCTGCTACTTCAGCCTACCATGCCTGTGGAACACAAACCTGGAACAGAACCTATTAGGAGTGCTGCAGTAAAGTTTTTGTCATTGCTCTAGGGAAGAACACCCAGAGTGGACTCTTCTCCCAGTAAAGTATACAGGAAGCTCCTATTAAAGTTATTGACTTGGGCTCAACAGTAATAGAACAGCCTGCACAGTGGGAAGTCATACTGCAGAAGGCAGTTTGAAGGAAGAAAAGTCTTCTCTAATTAAACACTGAGCCCAAGGAGTCTTTCAAAAGCCTGGAGACTCAGAATGCATATTTATCTGCAGAATAGTACCAATTCCAGTTCCCTACTGAGCCACTGCTCTGCCTATCTGCCCTCCAACAAAGTATTCCACAGGGTGGGGCTTCGCAGTCAGGTCCAGGACTAGATGTTTTAGCAATTTCCTAACAACCTTTGAGCTCCAAACATTTCCTATGTAATTAAACACTCCACTCCCTACCCCCTGCATGGAAATCCCTTAGCCATTCAAATCTACCAAATCACACCCCTCCTCAATCTTAAAGTTCTCCTGAAGAACCACCTCCTTAATCAGTCAATGAATGAATGAATGAATGGCATTTATTCAGCACTTACTGTGGAAGGAGCAGTATTCTAAGTGCTTGGGAGAGTAAAACAGAGTCATTAGACACTCTCCTTGCCCTCAAGGAGTTTATGATCTCCTTGAGGCATTCCCAACCAGTCCCCACCTCCCTGGACATTGACATCCCATCCACAACCCTTACCATTTAAACATTCATATTTTTATTTATTCTAATGATTCATTCATTTACATTTTATTTTTACTGTTTCCAGCTCTAGCTATGTTTCCCTCTTGCTTGTGCAAGTGTGTCTTCCTATTTGGCCCTATTAGTTTAAAGTCAGGGACTATGTCTTTATTTTCAGTGCATGCTCCCAAGCACTTTTCTTGGTTCTTTTGGTCATTTAAGAGTTTTGAGATTTCTCCTATAATGAAAGGATTGTGTTCTTTAAGAAACTCATGTTATGGGAAAGTCATATTATTGAGTCAGTGTGAATTGATGGGATGGGGTAAAAGGTTTGAAAATGCCACCATGACCAACATTTTTCAAAACCAAACTCACATTATTGTTATGTGCACCACTAGAAAAATGACTCACCCCCTTGCCACACTCTTGCTATGGTATATACTGCCAGCTGCTAAAATCACAGAGGAACCTAAAGCACTATATTCTACAGCACAATAAGATGGAGGCAGAAGCTGGGAAAAGTAGCAACTTCAGTCATTCCATGGTATTTATTGCACTGTACTAAACTCTCAGGACAGCACATGGAGTAAGAAGACAAGATTCTTGACCTCAAAAAGCTTACAGTCTAGCCGAGGATTACATACCTTGACTGATAATTTCTTCCCTTATGGAATCTACTTGTGTCAACACATGAATTATGCTACACCCAGAAATCACTTATGTTGTGGAAAGAATAGCCCCTAAATCTTCCATCATGTTACAGCCAAATTGTGAATGGAATCACATGCTATAGCAGAACTGAGTGTGTTTACTAAAATCCAACAGTGTGCAGAACAGTGGTACTCAGGGCCAGGGCAATGTGCAAGCATAATCATTCAGACAGGATCCCACAATATGAGAATGTGGGGAGGGGAGGTGATGGACAGTAGAGACCCATACCAAGATTCAAATGATCAATTCAGTGTAGCAAAATAAGATAAGAAATCAAGGGCAACAATAAAAGTAAACAAGTTGTGGAGCCCTTACTATTTGCAGAGTACTGTACTAAGCTCTTGGAAAGTACAATTCAGCAATAAAGAGAGATAATCCCTGCCCACAATTAGTTTACACTCTAGAAGAGGAGACAGACAACAAAACAAATGAACATGCATCAATATAAACAAATAGAATTACAGATATATTCATAAGTGTCATAGAGTGGGGAGGGGGAGAAGAGCAAAGGGCAGTCGAAATGACCTGGAAAGCAGGGGAAGCTGAGGAAAAGGGGGCTTAGTCTGGGAAAGCCTCTTGGAGGAGGTGTGCCTTCAATAGGACTTTGAAGGCAGGGAGAGTAATTATTGTCTGGCGGATTTGGGGATAGAGGGTGTTCCAGACCACAGATAAGACATGGGCCAGGGGTCAGCAGTGAGTCAGGAGAGATCTAGGAACAGTAAGAAGGTTAGTACCAGAGGAGCAGAGTGTGCGAGCTGGGATGTAGAAAGAAAAAAGAGATGTGAGGTTAAACGGGGCAAGCTTATTAAGCTTGAGGGGATGGGAAGACGTCCAAACAGACATGTCTTGAAGGCAGGAGGAAATGCAAGACTGCAGAGAGGGAGAGATCAGAGGTCGAGATGTAGATTTGGGTACCATCTGCAGAGAAGTTCTCCAAGGGAGTGGGTGTAGATGGAGAATAGTAGGGGATCCATTTGATAGGGAATCACAGGCATGTTTGAAAGCAGTCAAACAGTTGAAGATGGCTGTTAAGGAGGGAAGAAGGGCGGGGGCAAGAGTTTTGATAATGTGCTAAGGAATGGGATCAGATGTGCAGATGGAGGGGGTGGATTTTGAGAGGAGGCAGAAGATCTCCTTTAGAGGAGATCTTGCTAGGAAAGATGGAGGAGTTGAAGAGAGGGCAGGAGGAGGGAGGGACTGAGGAGGGGCAGGGGAGATTTTAGCAAGTTCATGCCTGATAGTGTCAATTTTCTTAATAAAGTAGGTGGCCAGGTCATTGAAGGCAAGAGAAGGGGAAGACGAGAGGACAGGAGTCCTGAGGAGAGTGTTAAATGACTGGTGAGAGCAATGGGCATGGTTGTCAAAAAGGGTGGAGAAATAGTTTTGCTGGACAGAGGAGAGGGTGGAATTAAAGAGTGCAAGGACAAACTTGAAGTGGACAAAGTCAATGTGCTATTTAGATTTCCACCAGCTGCACTCTGCAGCTTGTGCGCAAGAGTGAAGGACGAAGACTGTGCAGGTGATCCAGGGCTGTGGGTTAGTGGTACAAGATTGATGAAGGGATAAGGGAGCGAGTAAGTTAAGTTCAGTAGAGAGAGTGGTGTTTGAGAGTGTTAATTTGGACAACAAGGGAAGGTAGCTTGGGTATGGAGGCTAAAGGGGTCATGATGACTGGAGAAAATTGGACAGGGTCAAAAGACCAGAGGTCTCTGTGGGGGAATAGTACAGATTTATGGGGAGGAGGTGTGTGGGAGAGGAGACAAGTGAAGAGTTTGTGGTGGGATAGAGGGATTTCAGAGTTGGTGAAGTTAGAGATTTTGCAGTGGCTAAAGATGATGAGATCAAGTGTGTGTCCAAGTTGGAGAGTGGGCGAGGTAGGGTGGAGCAGGAGGTCAGTCGAGTTGAGGAGTGATAGAAAGTGGTCAGCAGAAGGTTCACCAGAAACATCTTTGTAGATATTGAAGTCCCCAAGGATCAATGTAGGCAAGGAGAAAAAGAGCAGGCATGTTCATTCATTCATTCAATTGTATTTATTAAATGCTTATTGTGTGCAGCACACTATACTAAGTGGTTGGGAAAATATGATACAGCAGTAAAGGGAGACAATCTCTGCCCACAACGTGCTCACAGTCTAGAGGGAGGGAGACAGACATCAATACCAGTAAATAGACATCAATATAAATAAATTAAACTACAGATATGTACATAAGTGCTGTGGGGCGGGGAGAGGAGGGAAGAACAAAGGGAGCGAGATAGGGTGAGGCAGAAGGGAGTGGGAGATGAGGAAAACTGGGGCTTAGTCTGGGAAGGCCTCTTGGAAGAGATATGCCTTCAATAAGGCTTTGAAGGTGGGGAGAGTATTTGTCTGGTGAATTTAAGGAGGGAGGGCATTCCAGGCCAGAGGTAGGATGTGGGCCAGGGGTCGGTGGCAAAACAGGCCAAAATGAGGCACAGTGAGAAGTTTAGCACCTGAGGAACAAAGTGTGTGGGCTGGGATGTAGAAGGAGAAAAGGGAGGTGAGGTAGGAGGGGGCAAGGTGATGGAGAGCTTTGAAACCAGTGGGAGGAATTTTTGTTTGATATCTAGGTGGATAGGCAACCACTGGAGATTTTTGAGGAAGGAGGTGACATGCCCTGAACATTTCTGTAGAAAGTTAATCTGAGCAGTGGAGTGAAGGTATGGACTGCCTGCGGAGAGGCAAGAGGTTGATAGGTTAGAAAGGAGGTTGATGCAGTAATCTAGTCAGGATAGGATGAGCAACTATATTAATGAGGTGGCAATTTGGATGGAGAGGAAAGTTGGATTTTAGCCATGAGGCCACAGGATTTGGTGACGGATTGAATAAGTGGGTTGAATGAGAGAGCGGAGTCAAGGATGATGCCAAGGTTACGGGCTCGTGAGACGGAAAGGATGGTTGTGCTGTTTACAGTGACAGGAAAGGTTGGGCGAGGACAGGGTTTGGGAGATAAGATAAGGATCTCTGTTTTGGACATGTTAAATTTGAGGTGATGGGAGGACATCCAAGTAGAGATGTCTTTGAAGGCAAGAGGAGATGCGAGCCTGGAGAGAGGATGAGAGATCAGGAAAGCAGATGTAGATTTGGTTATCATCTGCATTGAGATGGTAGTTGAAGCCGTGGGAGCTTAGATGTAGAATAGAAAGGGACTGAGAACTGAATCTTGAGGGACCCCCACAGTTAGGGGATGAGAGGGAGAGGAGGAGCCGCAAAGGAGACTGAGAATGAACAGTCAGAGAGATGAGGAGAACCAGGAGAGGGCAGAATCAGTGAAGCCAAGGTTGGATAACGCATACAAGAGATAGGGGTGATCCACAGTGTCAAAGGCAGCTGGGAGGTCGAGGAGGATTAGGATAGCATAGAAGCCTTTGGATTTGGCAAGAAGGAGATCATTGGTGACCTTTGAGAGGGCGGTTTCAGTGGAGTGAAGAAAGGGATCAAAATGGTTAAAGTAGTTGGAGGTGGGACCTGGGGGGCAGTAGATGACCGTTACTGGAATCTGGAAGGGTTGGTAAAGGCAGATGATATGGGCTTTGAAGGAAGGGAAAGAAAGGGATGGGGAGGTGGAGTGTTGTGAAAGAGGCACTGAGGTGCAAGAGGGAAACCAACACCTCCTCCTTTGCAAGTAAGTGTGGTGGAGTTGGAGAAGATGAGGCCCCCTCTGGACAGAGCAGGAAAAGAGACTGTGTGGGTGTTTGGGTAAAGTCAGATTTCAGTAAAGGCAAAGAGGAGTGACTGGATCAGGAATAGGTCAACTTCCCCATGGTGGAGCGAGAGTTCCACGGACCACTCTCTGCTGAAACTGTTCAGGGAGTAGTGTGGGAGGGGAAGCGCGAGGGGTGGGGAAGGATTGGATGGGAGTGAGTTGACGGGGGCCTGGCATGAGATTGGGGGGGCAGGGTTACAGGGATGAGGTGGGGAGGAGTGGTGGGGATGGCCCGAGGGGTGCAGAGGGATTGGATGGGAGAGAATTGATGGGGGCCTGTGCAGGGGGAGAGGGACACTGGGTGACACTGGAACAGGATTACAAGGAGGAGGGGTGGGGACAGAGCATGATGTGGGACCTGGGGGCATGATGTGGAGTTAGATGGGGGCACGTTGGGAGGGGAGAGGAGTTGGGTGGCATAGTGGACAGGGAAGGTTTGGTGGGAGGGAATATTGTGGTGGGAGGGGAGAAATGGGATAGGCTGATAGGAGACATGGGATTGAAGGGTCATATTGAGGTCAGTGAGGTAAAAGACAGCAATAACAACTTAATCTGGTGATACCCAGAGGAGATGGTTGAATTGTCCTTGGGGCCTTGGAAGTGATGAGGCCAGTTGATGGAGAACTAGTGAAGTGGCTGGTATGAACTCGTGAAGTGGCTGGTATCAGATTATAGGGTGGTAAAATAAGAGATTAATGCCAGAAGGCCTCCTGGAGGACATATGATTTCAGAAAAGCTTTGAAAAAGGGGCCTAATGGAAGAACAGCAGCATGGCCTAATGGAGAAAGCACAGGTCTGAGAGTCAGAGGACCTGGATCCTTAATTCTGTCTCTGTCATTTGTCTTCATAAATCACGTGACCTGACTTCTAATTCTGGTTCTGCCACTTTGTCTTGGAAAGTTCCTTGGCAAATTCCATCCCTCAGGTACCTCATCTGTAAAATGGGGATTAATTCCTTTTCCCTCCCATTTAAACTGGGAGCTCCATGTTGGCAGGAACTATGTCCAACCTGATTATTTTGAATTTACCTCAGTACTTAGCACAGTACCTGGCACAGAGTAATACCCACCGTTACCCATGACCGTTCACTCAGTGTTTTATAATTGATCAGTTGATTGCCCAGTTGTACACTCATTGTCCAAACAAGTGTTAAGTCCAGAACTCAATGATAAAGATCTAATTTCCATCAACAAATATATCATGAATTTAAAAAAATGCGGCTGAGGATGTACTGTTCAAGCCTGTATGAGGCTAAAAAAATGGTCATCTGGAGAAAAGAAAATCACAAAACTCTGATTTTTTCGATGGAAATTTTCCCAGTTCTAATTGTAGGGAGACTCCTTACACATCATGGATTTTCTGTGGTTGATTTTTGTCCCAGTTTATATAGATTGGCCGAGATATGTTTGTTTGCCTGTATTTCAATAATCTCAGAGTAAAACAATATTCCCCATCCTTAGGTGTGGTCCCTGTCTGCCCCCTTCACTCCACAGCAATCACCCTCTCAAAGGTCCCCAGTGACCTCCTTCTTGCCAAATCCAATGTCTCTTACTCCATTCTAATCCTCCTTGACCTCTCAGCTGCCTTTGACACTGTGGACCATCCCCTTCTCCTCAGTATGTTATCCAACCTTGGCTTCACTGACTCTGTCCTCTCATAGTTCTCATTTTGTCTCCCTTGTCATTCATTCTCAGTCTCTTTCATGGGCTCCTCCTCCCCCTTCCATCCCCCCTAACTGTAGGGGTCCCTCAAGGTTCAGTTCTTGGTCCCCTTCTATTCTCCAACTACACTCACTCCCTTGGAAAACTACTTCGCTCCCATGGCTTCAACTATCATCTCTATTGGATGACATTCATTCATTCAATAGTATTTATTGAGCGCTTACTATGTGCAGAGCACTGTACTAAGCGCTTGGAATGAACAAGTCGGCAACAGATAGAGACAGTCCCTGCCGTTTGACGGGCTTACAGTCTAATCAGGGGAGACGAACAGACAAGAACAATGGCAATAAATAGAGTCAAGGGGAAGAACATCCAAATCTATATCTCCTTCCCTGTTCTCTCTCCCTCCTTCCAGGGTTTCATCTCCTCCTGCCTTCAGGACATCTATATTTAGATGTCCTCCCACCACCTCAAACTCAACATGTCCAAGACAGAGCTCCTTATCTTCCCTCCCAGATGCTGTCCTCTCCCGAATTTTCCCATCACTGTGGATAGCACAACCATCCTTCCCATCTCACAGGTCCACAACCTTGGTGTCATCCTTGACTCTGCTCTCTCATTCACTCCACATATCCAATCTGTCCCCAAATCCTGCCATTCTCACCTTTACAACATCGCCAAGATTCACCCTTTCCTATCTATCCAAACCACTACCATGTTAGTACAGTCACCCATTCTATGTGGACTGGATTACTTCATCAGCCTCTTTTCTGACCTCCCAACCTTGCATCTCTCCCCAGTTCAGTCTATACTTCACTCTGCTGCCTCGATTATCTTTCTACAGAAACTTTCTGGGCATCTCATCCCCGTCCTCAAAAATCTCCAGTGGTTGCTTATCAACCTCCATATCAAACAAAAACTCCTCCATATTGCTTCAAAGCTCCCGATCACCTTGCACCTTCTTACCGCACCTCCCTTCTCTCCTCCTACATCCCTGCCCACATACTCCGCTCCTCTGGTGCTAACCTTCTCAATGTGCCTCCATCTCACCTGTTCATTCATTTATTCAAAAGTATTTATTGAGTGCTTACTATGTGCAGAGCAGAGTACTAAGTGCTTGGAATGTTCCACAGTTGACCACTGGCCCACATCCTAACTCTGGCCTGGAACGTCCTCCCTCCTCAAATCCTCCAATCAGTCTTCCCCACTTCAAAGCCTTACTGAAGGCTCACCTCCTTCAAGAGGCCTTCCCAGACAAAGCCCCCCTTTGCCTCAGCTCCCCCTCCCTTCCTTGTCACCTTGACATGCTCCCTTTGCTCTCCCCGCCCCGCCCCACAGCACAACAATTATGTATATATGTGTATAACTATAATTATATTTATTTAAATTGATGCCTGTTTACTTGCTTTAATGGGTATATATCTACAATTCTATTTATTTAATTCTACCTAGGGTCTGCCTGTGAAGTCCAGCTACTGAAACTGGGCCAATCACCCCCTCACCGCCCCCACACTCTTTAAGGAATTAATTCCTCGGCTGGCATGAATACATTGTTCTCCTTCCTCTGGCACTCTTCCCAGTTTCCATTCATAAAATGTCACACCTAAAACTTTTGTCAATCTTTGCAAAATTATGTGCCCCACATGCCTGTTGGGGACAAACCAAATCCCCAGTTCTCATAATTATACCAGGCATCCTTTAATGTTTGTGTCGGCTCCCATGGACCCATCCAAAGTTCTCCCAGGGTCTCTTGCTGTGACTGTAGCTTGACAAGTTTGGTTAGTGTACTATATACTTCATGCAACTGAGTTTGTATCTCTGATGTACCTCCAACCATTCACCTCTTTTCCATCACCTTATTTCTCCACCAAGCCCCTGCCTTAGCCAGGTAACTCTGTAATTGTTTTGTTATCAAGTCTCCACTTTGCACGTCTAATTCCCTCCTAAATTCAGGACCAATAATGTTTCTCCATACTTCCATGAGGCATTTCCCCAGACTGGTCAGTCCATGAAAACACCCTTTTCATCTGGGCGGGAGGGTACAATTCTGGCTGACTCAGGGTGACTATTCTCCCATGTTCAAACCCATGACAGTGCTCTGCAAACAGTAAGCACTCAATAAGTATAATTGAATGAATGAATGTCTGGATCCTGTCCATAAGGAGCCTGAGGATGTTCCCCTTCTTGTAGTCTTATCCTCCCCACTCTTGCACTCAGATTATATATCTCAAGTCACATTTTTACCAGTTCTTTTGCCATTTGTGCAAAACCCCACCCCACCAAGATCCCCACCATCTTGGGTCCTAACAAAGCCTTCCACAAGTTGTCTTGGTCATCAGACTCTATTCCTCTACTGCTTGCTTTACCCTTACCAACAAACATGTGATCATTCTCGGTCTCCTACGCTGGAGCCTCCTCCCCCTCCCATCCTTTAACTGTTGGAGTTCCTCAAGGGTCAGTTCTTGGCCCTCTTCTGTTCTCCATTTACACTCACTCCCTCGGTGAACTCATTCGCTCTCACGGCTTTGACTACCATCTCTACGCAGATGACACGCAGATCTACATCTCCGCCCCTGTCCTCTCCCCCTCCCTTCAGGCTCGCATCTCCTCCTGCCTCCGGGACGTCTCCACCTGGATGTCTGCCCGCCACCTAAAACTCAACATGAGCAAGACTGAGCTCCTCATCTTCCCTCCCAAGCCCGGTCCGCTCCCAGACTTCTCCATCACCGTGGATGGCACGACCATCCTTCCCGTCCCGCGGGCCCGCAATCTCGGTGTCATCCTTGACTCGTCCCTCTCGTTCACCCCACACATCCTATCCGTTACCAAGACCTGCCGGTTTCACCTCTACAATATCGCCAAGATCCGCCCTTTCCTCTCCACCCAAACGGCTACCTTACTATTACGGGCTCTCGTTATATCCCGGCTAGACTACTGTGTCAGCCTTCTCTCTGACCTCCCTTCCTCCTCTCTCGCCCCGCTCCGGTCTATTCTTCACTCCGCTGCCCGGCTCATCTTCCCGCAGAAACGATCTGGGCATGTCACTCCCCTTCTTAAACAACTCCAGTGGTTGCCTATCGACCTCCGCTCCAAACAAAAACTCCTCACTCTAGGCTTCAAGGCTCTCCATCACCTTGCCCCTTCCTACCTCTCCTCCCTTCTCTCTTTCTACCGCCCACCCCGCACGCTCCGCTCCTCTGCCGCCCACCTCCTCGCCGTCCCTCGGTCTCGCCTATCCCGCCGTCGACCCCTGGGTCACGTCCTCCCGCGGTCCTGGAACGCCCTCCCTCCTCACCTCCGCCAAACTGATTCTCTTTCCCTCTTCAAAACCTTACTTAAAAATCACCTCCTCCAAGAGGCCTTCCCAGACTGAGCTCCTCTTCCCCCTCTACTCCCTCTGCCATCCCCCCTTTACCTCTCCGCAGCTAAAGCCTCATTTTCCCCTTTTCCCTCTGCTCCTCCACCTCTCCCTTCCCATCCCCACAGCACTGTACCCGTCCGCTCAACTGTATATATTTTCGTTACCCTATTTATTTTGTTAATGAATTGTACATCGCCTTGATTCTATTTAGTTGCCATTGTTTTTACGAGATGTTCTTCCCCTTGACGCTGTTTAGTGCCATTGTTCTCGTCTGTCCGTCTCCCCCGATTAGACTGTAAGCCCGTCAAACGGCAGGGACTGTCTCTATCTGTTGCCGACTTGTTCATCCCAAGCGCTTAGTACAGTGCTCTGCACATAGTAAGCGCTCAATAAATACTATTGAATGAATGAATGAATGAAGGTATTCCAGTCTCCAAGCTTCCATTCCCCACATTTCTTATACAGGGCTTTCCTTTCTTGTGGTGATAGGGAAGTGACAACCACCTCCCTTGTGACAGAGGTGGAGGATTTCTGCTCATCTGATGGATCATCAGTGCTTCCACATCCCACATACTCCCTCAAGTGGATGTGAATTGGGGAGAGTTCAGTTCCACTCTGAAGGTCATATCGCCCTCTTGCTTGGTGGCTTAGTAAGTCCTCTGTTCCACCGCCACCACTGAATGACATGCAGGGGCCATGGGGTTCCCTGGGGACTGGTGGGAAAGTGGGAATGAAGCCTCTAGTGGGGCCTATGTGCGACAGAGTGGGTTGTGTGTTTGGATAAAGCCCCACCTAGGGTGTCTTCCCACTTAGAGTCCTTACCTCTTCCCTCAGCCTTCATACCTCCAATTCTAACTCCCAATTCTATCTCCCTCTTATACCAATTGGCCTCCTTGGTGGTAGTTGATACTGTTGTTACTTAGGATTGAACCAAGCACCCTCTGTTGCTCAACTACTCCTTCCAAAGCAGTGGCATATGCCTGTAAATAATACAGTTACCTTCATAGGGATTGGAGCCCACTCACCAAAGCCTGGAGAACCACTCATTTATCTCACTCCTTTTTGCTTTCCCTTTTGGGTCGCAAACTCCCAAAGGGCAAGTCACCCACCTGTATGGGACTACTTATAGGGTCTGGCCCATTTTTTAAGAGCCTTCTGGACCAATTTAAGCATGTGTTCTACAGTCCTAAATGCAGGTCACAGGGGCTCCATCTTTGTGTTCACTGCCAACTACGCCAACAATGCTACCATTCCCAGAGAGGTGTAGCATAGAGAACACAGAGGCCACAGCTCAATCCAAGTTAGGCACCTTTAATCCCACTCCTACCGGGAAGGGCTCAGCACATGGTCACCAGTCCAGGTACTGAGGGGTCCAAGTACTGAGCATGGGCCGCCTACATGGGCAGGACTTTAACACATCCTTTCACTTGCATAATCTCACCCCTGGATGACACAGTCAGCTCCCGCTGGCCCTTCTGAAGATGCTCCCTTGGGAGCAAACCCTCATTAGACCCTGTGCTGTCAGTCAATTTCTGTGGTTTCTCTTTGACAATCGAGCAGGAAGTTGGCATCCCTCCAACTCCAGTGGTACCTGTTCACTGGTCTCAGTCCCTCCTCCAGTGGTCTATTTATCTCCACCACTTGGCCTGATTTGCTATCTTGGAGTCTTGTGGCCTGGGGATGGGGTGGAGAGAAGGAGCAGGGGACACCCCCAAAATACCAATGCACTGGGGAAACATGGGGCATTGGGTCAGTCCCAAGCTGTGATAGGGTGGGCGTTGGAGGTATCCTGCAGCGGCAGTAGCTTCAGGAGCCACTATGGCTGTACTCCAGGACTAAGGCTGGGAGATGTGCCATGACACCTTGTGGTTGGGGTGTATGTGTGGGAAGGAGGCGACCATCCTGTGCCACTGGAGCTGGTCGGAGGAGCCTGAACCCAGGACTGGTAGGGGGTAGCAGCACATGGGAACAGAGGCATCTGTTGCACCCCACACATGTGCTCCAAAGCCGCATCAGCTCAGGCTCTCAATGTGCACTGCAGACAAGAGAGGATGGGAGAGGGGAGGGGTGATATCAACAGGTCAGAGCCCCTTCTGTGCGCTGAAGGATTGCCATGGATGACAATGTGGCTTCAATCTCTCTCCTCACACTGCGGAGTTCATCCCAGACCATGGTTTGAAGTGGCAAAGGGCATGGAGCAGAGGGGGATAATTGTCATTGCAGTTCGGGGATGCCCCATGGCAGCAGACACTCTACGCTTTGTGTTAGAGTCAGCCTGGGGCTCTGCTTACCTCTCTGTCCAGGATTCCAAGCACAAGGAGGGCAGAGGTAACGTACTTCTTCCAAGATGTATCTAATCTGAATTTGTTCTGATTATTTTGTATGTACATGAGTACTTAGCAAAGTGCATGGCACAAAGCACATTCTTAACATTTTTAACAGTACTTTGTATATATCTATGATTTGTATATATATATACATATAAATTAATTAATTAATTCATTCATTCAATAGTATTTACTGAGCGCTTACTATATGCAGAGCACTGTACTAAGCTCTTGGAATGTACAAATCGGTAACAGATATCTATGATTCTATTTATCTATTTTGATGGTATTGATGCCTGACTACTTGTTTTGTTTTGCTGTCTGTCTCCCCCTTTTAGACCGAGCCCATTGTTGGGCAGGGATTGTCTCTATCTGTTGCCAAATTATACATTCCAAGCACTTAGTACAGTGCTCTGCACACAGTATGCTCTCAATAAATACGATTGAATGAACTGAATGAATTAACAAATACTACTGTTTCTATCAGGTCACCTGCTTATCACTTTCCATTGATTCTGTTTCTCTGGGTTCCCTCTGGCCCTTTGCCTATAAGCACTAAAGTCCTTCAGAGACCAAGAATTTCCCTGTGTTCCTTCTCATTCTCCACCAGGGCAGGGTATGGATCTATTTGCAGCGACCCATTGGTGGACAGGGAGGCAGGTGAAAGGTGAAGGAAAGAAGATGAGGGGAGGAAGATGAGGGGAGGAGGGTGAGAGGAGGAGGATGAGGGGAAGTGGGTGAAGGAAGGAAGACGAGGGGAGGAGAGTGAGATGAGAATGAATGAGGAGAGGAAGGTGAGGTAAACTCTTCCTCAACTTTATCAACATACCTGAGGCAGGAGAGTCCCAGGTGATCTACTCTCTGGACTGCCATGCTGTTTTCCCCAGTAACCAGTAGTAACACAGGTCCTCTGACTTCCAGACCCATGCTCTTTCCACTAGACCACACTGCTTCGACACCGTCAACCACCCCCTTCTCTTGGAAACACTATCTCACCTTGTCTTCACTGAAATTATCCTCTCTTGGTTCTCCTCCTACCTCACTGGCTGCTCACTCTCAGTCTCTTTAGTGGGCTTCTCTGCCTCCCACCCCACTAACTGTGTCTCTCAGGTTCATTTCTATTCTCCATCTATGCCCATTCCCTTCAAGAACTCATTCACTTCCATAGCTTCAACTACCATCTCAAGGCAGGTGATTCCTAAATCTGCATCTTCAACCCTGATCTCTCTCCTTCTCTGCAGTTTCACATTTTCTCCTACCTTCAGGATATCTCTACTTGGATGTCCCACCAACACCTGAAACTTAACATGTCCAAACAGAACTCCTCATCTTCCCACTCAAACCCTATTCTCCCCCTGACTTTCCTCTCATAGCACTACCAATCCTTCCTGTCTCACAAGCCCATAACCTTGGCGTTAGCCTTGGCATTAGCCTCGACTCACCTCTCTCATTCAACTGACATAGTCAATCTGCCACCAAATTTTGTGGGTTCAACCTTCACAACACTGCTAAAATAAGTCCTTGCCTCTCCATCCAAACTGCTACTGTAGGAATCCAAGCACTTATCCTATCCCACCTTGATTACTAGATTAGCCTTCTTCCTGACATCCCTGCCTCCTGTTTCTCACCAGTTCAGTTCCTACTTCATACTGCTGCCTGGATCATTTTTCTACAAAACCTTTCAGTCCACATTCCCCACTCCTCAAGAACCTCTAGTGGTTGCTCATCCACCTTAGCATCAAACAGAAACTCCTTGTCATCAGCTTTAAAGCACTCAAACACCTTGCGCCCTCCTACCTCACCGTGCTACTTTTCTATTACAACCCAACATGCACACTCCACTCCTTTAATGTTAACCTTCTCACTGTACCTAAATCTCATCTATCTCACCACCTATCTTTAGCCCATGTCCTACCTCTGGCCTGGAACTTCCTCCTTCTTCATATCCTACAGATGATCACTCTCCCCACCTTCAAAGCCTTATTAAAAGTACATCTCCTCCAAGATCCCTTTCCCAACTAAGCCTTCAGTTCCACTTACCCCACTCCCTTCTCTGTCACCCTTGCACTTGAATTTTCACTCTTATTCACTCCTTCAGGTGCACTTATGTACTTATCCATAATTTATTGATCTATGTTAATGCTTGTCTCTCCCTTTAAGTTCCTTGTGGGCATGGAGCTCTGTTATACTATACAAGAAGCAGTGTGTCTCAGTGGAAAGAGCATGGGCTTTGGAGTCAGAGGTCATGGGTTCAAATCCCGGATCTGCCACTTGTCAGCTGTGTGACTATGGGCAAGTCACTTCACTTCTCTGTGCCTCAGTTACCTCATCTGTAAAATGGGGATTAAGACTGTGAGCCCCACGTGGGACAACCTGATTCCCCTGTGTCTACCCCAGCACTTAGAACAGTGCTCTGCACATAGTAAGCGCTTAACAAATACCAACATTATTATTATTATTATTATACTGTACTCTTCTAAGCACTTAACGCAGTGCTTTGCACACCATAAGCATTCAATATACATGATTATAAGTCTCCCATTTAGGTTTGTAGACTTCACCTGAAGGCATGGCAGCTTGCAGGGGAGTTTTGGACAGACACCCTGTGGGAGACAGGCACAAAGCTACCACTGTCTTTCAAATGTAAATGCACATTTATACTGGCAATGGGGACATTTTTGTTGTCAACTCCTCTGTGCTTCTGCAGTGATACCAAGTCAGGACTTTGGGCTGAGACCCTACTCTTGATAGTCATGAGTTTAACCTGCTACTGAACAAAGGTCTCTGATTTAGAGCTACCTAATCCAATTAAATGATCAAGGACCCACCTGCACTTCTAACCTCTAAATGTTTTTGTCCAATTCTGAGCTTGGATTTACAGGCTTGTCTCCCTGCAGGCTCTTGCCCCACTCATGAATGAACTGCTTTCCTACCTTACCACCCAGGGTCAACATAGACTCCCCTCTGCACCATCAAGAAAAAGCATCTGGCAATTGTAACCTCACCTCCCTGTGTGTCCTCAGCCCCCTTGCCACCATGGCTGAGGAACTCTCTGCCAATCCCCTCCATGCCCTGTGTACACTACATAAAAGCCCCTCTCTCCCATTGCAGCTGAGTGAAATGCACACTTTGAATGTTCTCAGACCTCCCACCCTGACTGAGGATCTCTCTGCCTGCCCCAGGATGCTTCTGTGCACGTTGGGCTGGGTATAAAAGCTGCTGCTCTGACTTCTAGGCCTTTTCTTTTTCACCTCTAGAGTCGAAGGAAACATCTAGCATTTGTTGGCTTGCCTCACTGAATGCTCTTAGGCCCCCTCACCATGGCTGAGTGAACTGCCTTCCCTCTCTGCCAGTCATGGGTGGACACTGGCTCCCCCCAATGCAATTAAGGAGGTCCCGATTAATCCTGTTTTTCAGGTCCCCAGCAAGAATGAGAACAGCACCTGCAATATGAGACCTCATTGGGAAAGCTGGTGGCTGAGTGGACTGCTGTGGACTCTGAATCATAAGTAATAATGTTGGTATTTGTTAAGCGCTTACTATGTGCCGAGCACTGTTCTAAGCGCCGGGGTAGACAGAGGGGGATCGGGTTGTCCCACGTGGGGCTCACAGTCTTAATCCCCATTTTACAGATGAGGGAACTGAGGCCCAGAGAAGTGAAGTGACTCGCCCACAGTCACACAGCCGACAAGTGGCAGAGCTGGGATTCGAACTCATGAGCCCTGACTCCAAAGCCCGTGCTCTTTCCACTGAGCCACGCTGCTTCTCCAAGTAAGTACAAACTCTGCTCCCCTAACCCCAGTTTCTTACTCACTTTTGGTTTTATTTTGGGCATTGTGTATTTGTCCTTGTCCTTGATGCCCTTTCAGTGTATTAGTGTTTCATTGCTTCCAATGTGCCTGTCTCTAGTCCTTCCACTTCTTCTATATTTATAGATTATGAACTGGTTAGAAACTGGGACCCTATCTAATTCCCACCTTTGCATTCTCTCCCAGCACTTTGTACAGTACTCTGCACACAATAAGTACTTACTAAAAACTGTTACTATTACTATTAATTAAAGAACAGTCAATATATGCCTTAATGATTTTCAGAGACAAAATGTGTCAACTGGTGAGAAAATAGAGGCAGAAGGGAATGACAGTAAGTGAATTATCAAGAGAATTCATGATACCATAAGTCATCTCCCTAGGGATGATACTAAAATTTATTCAGTTTTTACAATGTGCAGGGCACTATAATAAATATTAGAGTGTTTACTGCTTTATTCATTCAGAACACATCCCTGCCCTCCAAGGAGTTAGCCTATCTCAGGGAGGACGGGCATGTAGAACAATGAGAATCAAATCCCCAAATCACAAATTAAAATACAATAATCAAATCAATCAATTACTCATATTCCTTGAAAGTTTACTGTGTGCAGAGCACTGGTCTAAGAACTTGGGAGAGTATAATACAAGAAAGTTAGTAGACATGTTCTCTGCCCATTCATTCATTCAATCATATTTAGTGAGCGCTTACTGTGTGCAGAGCACTGTACTAACCGCTTGGGAGAGTACAACAATAAACAGACACATTCACAGCCCATGCCTGCATGGAGCTTACAATAAAAACATTATTTAGAGGAGAAGCAGGGCAGTCTAGTGAGAAGACAATGGACCTGGGAGTCAGGAGACCTGAGTTCTAATCCAGGCTCCATCACTTGTCTGCTGCTTGAACTTGGATAAGGCATTAACTTCTCTATGTCTCATTTCCTCATCCTTAAAATGGAGCTTAAATACCTGCTCTCCCTCCTGCTTAGACTGTGAGCCTATGTAGGACAAGGACTTTGACCTGATTACCTTGCTCCTACCTCAGTGCTTAGTTTAGTGCTTAGCTTAACACACATCACAATTACAATTATCATTGGCTTTAGAACACCTTACAGCTCCAAGCAAATAATCCTCAGAGAGGCACATGGTTCCCATCTTCCTCTACCTTCTACCTCCCCTTTCTTCCCTTCCCTCCCCTCAACAAATTCCCCACCCCTCAGGAAAGAGAGAAGGCAGATCACAGAAGTTTTGGCAACGTTTAGTCCCAGAAGGGTGCTGAGAACAAAGTTGGGATCCTGTTTTACTATTCAGGCACAAATTGGATTATAGTGGTTTATCTTTGTGTCAACCCGATGATTGCTCTGGACACCTTCCGGTTTAAGTCAATAAATCAGTCACATTTATTGAGCATTTCGTGCACAACACTGTACCAAGTGCTTGGAAGAGTACTCTACAGAGTTGGTAGACATATTCCCAGCCCACAAGGTGCCCACCATTCTGTTAAGTGCTCTAATGAATATTTTTACTTCCCCTCTAGACCGTAAGCTCTCTGTGGGAAAGGAAGTTGTCTACCAACTCTGTTATATTAAACTCTCCCAAGCACCTAGTACAGTGCTCTGCATAGAGTAAATGCTCAATAAATACCATCTATTGATTGATTGATTGGTAGTGGGTGCAGCACGGGCCTAGGAGTCAGAAGGTCATGGGTTCTAATCTCGACTCCACCACTTGTCTGCTATGTGACTGTGAGCAAGTCACTTCACTTTCATTTCTCTGTGTCTCAGATACCTCATCTGTAAAATGGGGATGGAGACTGTGAGCCCCACATGGGACAGAGACTGTGTCTACCTCAATTTGCTTGTATCCACCCCAGCACTTAGTACAGTGTCTGGCACAAAGTAAGTGCTTAACAGATGCAATGATTATTATTATTACTTCAGTGTAAGAATTTATGTTCCTCTAACCATCAGGGAATGCCCCCTTGATTCTACTGAATATCTTTCTCAGCAAAGTATTCCCCTTCTGTTCTTTATGCTACCCATAAAATGTCTCCCTCCGTCACTTCCAGAGTAGAATGCAACTGGTTGGCAGGTTCCAAATTTTCATTGTTCTTTTGAGCTGTTGATAAGTGTTGGGTTTTTTCCTTCCAAATCTGGTTTCCTGATGTTTCTGAACAAGAGAAACAGGAGAGTGTCTGAATTGTGGAAAAGAAAACCCATCTTGGAAGTAGTGAAAATTTCCTGGAATTCTCCATCACAGATTTAATGTTATGGACTGATGTTTGGCATGCCTTAATGTCTTAAAAAAAATATCAATGAGCAATCTAAGAGCATTTGACTGAGGTTCTAATAGTGGTGGATAAATATTGGAGAAAAGCCTAAATAAATTTAAGCCAAACCAACAGAATAACCCTCTTGGTCACCTGGGGAGACAAATCGGTGTCTTTGCAAATAGCACTTCCCTATTCACTAGATCAGTTTACTCGCTTGGCATTTCAGCCATTTCTTCATTTTGTTCATTTCTCATATCTTCATTAGGTGCATAGTGTGGATGGGCTGCGAAGCTTTCATCATGAATTGATGCTCTTGTGTCTATGTCAACTTGGTTACCTTGTATCTACCCAGTGCTCAGTACAGGGCTTGGAACACAACCAATATTATCATTATTATTTTAATTATTTTTTATTATTATTGTTGTTGCTGTTTTTGTTGCTATTACTGAACCCACAAACACAACTATAGGTGAGCTTCATTGTCTATGACCTCAATCAATAGCATTTATTGAGCACTTACTCTGTTCAGAGTACTGTACTTAGTGCTTGGGAGAATACAATAATAATAATAGTAATAATAATAATGATGGTATTTGTTAAGCGCTTACTATGTGCCAAGCTCTGTTCATTCATTCATTCATTCAATAGTATTTATTGAGCACTTACTATGTGCAGAGCATTGTACTAAGCGCTTGGAATGTACAAATCGGCAACAGATAGAGACAGTCCCTGCCCATTGACAGGCTTACAGTCTAATCGGGGGAAACAGACAAAAACAATAGCAATAAATAGAATCAAGGGGATGTACATCTCATTAACTAAATAAATAGGGTAATAAAAATATATACAAATGAGCAGATGAGCACAGTGCTGAGGGGAGGGAGAGGGGGAGGAGCAGAGGGAAAGGGGGGGAAAAGGGGCTTAGCTGAAGGGAGGTGAAGGGGGGGTAGATAGGCAGCAGAGGGAGCAGAGGGAAAAGGGGAAGCTCAGTTTGGGAAGGCCTCTTGGAGGAGGTGAGCTCTCTGTAGGGCTTTGAAGAGGGGAAGAGAATTAGTTTGGAGGAGGTGAGGAGGGAGGGCGTTCCAGGATAGCAGGAGGACGTGGTCCAGGGGTCGACAGCTGGATAGGTGAGAACGGGGGATGGTGAGGAGGTGGGCGGCAGAGAAGCGGAGCCTATGGGGTGGACAGTAGAAAGAGAAAAGGGAGGAGAGGTAAGAGGGGGCAAGGTGATGGAGAGTCTTGTAGCCTAGAGTGAGAAGTTTTTCTTTCGTGCAGAGGTTGATAGGCAACCACTGGAAGTTTTTAAGAAGGGGAGTGACATGCCCAGAGTGTTTCTGCAGGAAGATGAGCCGGGCAGAGGAATGAAGAATAGACTGGAGCGGGGAGAGACAGGGGGAAGGGAGATCAGAGAGAAGGCTGACACAATAATCCAGCCGGGATATTATGAGAGCCTGAACCAGTAAGATAGCCATTTGGGTGGAGAGGAAAGGGCGGATCTTTGGCAATATTATAAAGGTGAGACTGGCAGGTCTTGGTGACAGATTGGATCTGTGGGGTAAATGAGAGAGCCGAGTCAAAGATGACACCGAGGTTGCGGGCTTGAGAGACGGGCAGGATGGTCGTACCATCCACAGTGATAGGGAAGTCAGGAAGATGACAGGGCTCGGGAGGGAAGATAAGGAGCTCAGTTTTGGACATGTTGAGTTTTAGGTGGTGGGCAGACATCCAGGTAGAGACGTCCTGGAGGCAGGAGGAGATATGAGCCTGAAGGGGTGGGGAGAGGACAGGGGCAGAGATGTAGATTTGTGTGTCATCTGCATAGAGATGGTAGTTGAAGCTGTGAGAGCGAATGAGTTCACCAAGGGAGTGAGTGTAAATGGAGAACAGAAGAGGGCCAAGAACTAAGCACTGTTCTGTTCTAAGCACTGGGATAGGAACAAGGTTATCAGGTTGCCCCACGTGGGGCTCGCCATCTTAATCCCCATTTTACAGATGAGGTAACTGAGGCACAGAGAAGTTAAGTGACTTGCCCAAAGTCACATAGCTGACAAATTGTGGAGTTGGGATTCGAACCCACGACCTCTAACTCTCAAGCCTGTGTTCTTTCCACTTAGCTTTGCTGCTTCTCTAGAATTAATAGACCTGATCCCTGCCCTCAGCGGGGACTTTTATAATTTTGAAGTATAACTACATACTGTATTCTAGATAGTTTTTGTCACATCTAAATAATTTCCTTTTCATCTAGTGATGATATCTTTTGAGCACCTACTAAGTATAATGCATAGAGCTAAGAGGTTGGTATTTAATCCCTTTAAACAGATGAAGAAATTGAGGTTATACATCAAGCTAGTGGCAGAGCCAGGATTAGAATCCAGGTCTTCCAACTTCCAGCCGTGTGCTCTTTCCACTATCTACTTGCTTCCAAATTCCTATTGTTGCTCTCATTGCTTAGCAAAATGGACTGAATTCCACTGGGATTTGGGCAGAATCTTTCTTCTTCCACCTAACAGGGAATTCTGCCCACACTGTCAGACCTCATCTGATGTCAGTAGGGCTGGATTAACACAGAAGCCAATAAGGTTTAGGCTCAGGGCCTTGGGTTTATAGGCTCCTCAGTGGACCCTCTTCCCCCCACCCCCATAAATAGCATGCCCTCTTGACCTAACAAACAAAGCTGTTGCTTGGGAAATGAGGAAGAAATTCATCTTCTCAAAATGGCCTCCACAGGGAGGTTGTTGCCAGTGGGACTGGGTCTTAAAGGGGAGGCTGCCCTTTAAATGGTGGGGAACATGACAGGGAAGCACATACAAGGGAACGTGTATTTCCCTAGGTGCTCACCTCAGGGCATAACTGGGGATGTTCCCTTAAAATCCTCGTTGCCTGACCTATCGAAAGCACTTAACAAATGCCATTAAAACAAAGAGTTATACCTTTATATCTTTGACTCTTAGTTTAGGTAAATTGACAGCAAATTTAGTGTGAGCCAAAGTGAGGAAGTGGTGAAGCAGGGATTAGGTATAAAATGCAACCATTTTTTATCCTAAACCTGACTCTTTTTTCTGCTCCCGGGAGTACTTCAACAAAAAATCAGCCCCATTTGTTCATCCATGGCTACCACTGGTCTAGAGGGCCTGATCCCAGTCTCTGCACTGCTGAACTCACCTATACTAAAGTAGTCATAGCCAGTATTTTTCTACTAGTTTGATGTCATTCACTTGCCTACCCCAGTAACACTGCTCTCACCCTCCGAACTTTGCCCTGTGGTCTAATTGCAGTCTGTAGGAGTCAACTGTGTTATTTTGTCCCAACCCTAACCTGCAGAGTTGATCCACATTGGAACCAACACAACATAAGCTTTAGTAAACACTGACCGGAGCCCTCACAACTTCAATAGCCATCCTTTTATATACATATGCATAACTTAGTTAAGAAAACTTCTAATGCCCCCCATTTCCCTCCACAACAAATAGAAACTTGTGTCCATTAGCTTCCAGGTTCTCCACTGGCTTGATCCTTACTTGTCAGCATTCCTATAATAGTAATAGTTGAGGTATTTATAAAACACCTACTATGTGTCAAGTACTGTGCCAAGTACTCAGATGGATACAATGCAATTCAATGGGACAGAGACCCTGTCCCAAATGGGCCTCACAGACTAAGTAGGAAGGAGAACAAGTATTAAATCTACATTTTTCAAATAGGGAAATTGAGGCCCAGTAAAGTAAAGTGATCTGCCCATCGTCACATAGCAGTCAAGTGACCTCATCTGCTCTGCCCCAGCTGGCACTCTCTTCTCCTCCCAAGCTAAGCTTCTCATCCTGTTTCACTTTTACCTCTCCCACATCTGCCAGACCAGTTTTCCCTGGCTTCAAAGTCCTCCTGAATTGCCACTTCCCCTGAGAAACCTTCCCCAATTATGCTCCGTCATTACACATCATGTCACCCCAATATTCACCATATCACTGTAGTACTTATTGTCATCCCAATCATTTATGTATTCACTTATGTAGACATGTACATATTCATTCACTTATATACACCCTTATTAATCTTTCCTTACTCTCCCCATCCCCATTGTACCTTTCTCTTTCCTTCTCCTCCTCCTTTTCTTCTTCTTTCTCCTCCTTCTTCTCTTCTTCCTCCTCCTTCTCCTCTTCTTCCTCCTCCTCCACCTTTTCCTCCTTTCCTCCGCTTCCTCCTCTCCTCCTCTTCCTCCCTTCAACTAGTATTCATTCATTCATTCATTCATTCAATAGTATTTAGGTTCATTCATTCATTCATTCAATAGTATTTATTCATTATTATTATTATTATTATTATTATGGTATTTGTTAAGTGTTTACTAAATGCCAAGCACTGTTCTAAGCACTGGGGTAGATACAAGGTAATCAGGTTGTGCAACATGGGACTCACAGTCTTAATCCCCATTTTGCAGATGAGGTAACTGAGGCACAGAGAAGTGAAGGGACTTGCCCAAGGTCACACAGCAGACATGTGGCAGACCCAAAATTAGAACCCAGGTCCTCTGACTCCCAAGCCCATGCTCTTGCCATTAGGCCATGCAGACTTGTGCTTGCAGGCCTCTTTATTAACTATTAAGTTCTTCAGGGTGAAGACCAATCTTCCACCTTTATTGTATTCTAAGCATTTAGTTCGGTAGGTGCTCAATAAATTCCACCTATTGATTAATAATAAACAATAACCATTTGTTAGCCATGACCCCAAGTGGCTCCTCCTCCTGCTCCCCACTTACAGTGGTCTTTGGGTAATGGCTTGAGGAAATCTACTGGTTACTTCCCATCCCCCAGTCATCCAGTGGCAATAGACAATCCATGTTGTGAAGGAAGAACTGACAGGATTTCATCAACATCGTCATCATCCTCATCATTGTCATCATCAATGGTACTTATTGAGCGCTTACTGCATGCAGGACACTCTACTAAGTGCTTGGCAAAACACAATACAACAGATTTGGTAGACATGTTCCTTGCCCACAATGAGCTTATGGTCTAGAGGGGATCATGTGACAGATTGATGTGCTTATACCTCCACAACATTGCTAAAATCTGGCCTCTCCTCTCAATCCAAACTGCTACTATACTGACCCAAGTGGTTTTTAAATGGCATTTGTTAAGCACTTACTGTGTGCCAGGCATTGTACTAAGTGCTGGGGTATATTCAAGATAATCAGGTTGGATACAGTCCCTGTCTCACATAGAGTCCCCATTTTACAGATGAGGTAACTGAAGCACAGAGAAGTTTTGTGACTTGCCCAAAGCCACATAACAGACAAGTGGTAGAGCTCAAATTAGAACCCAGGTTCTTTAACTCCCAGGCCTGTGCTTTTTCCACTAGACAACACTGCTTCTCATCATATCCCACATTGGTCTCCTCACTGGACTCCCTGGCTCTTGTGTTTCCCACGCCAGTCCAAACTTCACTTGGCTGCCCAGATCATTTTTATAAAAAAAAGCTTAGTCCACATCTCCTCTCTCCTCAAGAACCTCTAGTGATTACCAATCCACCTTATCCACTTTATCTTGATCCTGTCTATCTCACTACTGACCACATGTACTCTGAACTGGAACTCCCTCTCCCTCCATATAAGCCAGACACCACTCTCCCCACCTTCAAAGGCTTATTAAAAACACATCTCCTGCAAGAGGTCTTTTCTGACTAAGCCCTCTTTTTCCAAACCCCTGCTCTCTTCTGCATGGCCTATGCACTTGGATAGATTGCCTTTAAGGTCTTGATATTCAGCCCACCCGCAACTCCACAGCACTTATGTACATATCTACTTATTTTTCTTTATTTTAATGTCTGTCTTCCCTTCTAGACTGTAAGATCCTTGTGAGCATTCATGCATTCATTCAATCCATTGTATTTATTGAGTGCTTAATGTGTGCAGACCATTATACTAAGCACTTGGGAGAGTACAATATAATAATAAACAGACACATCTCCTGCCCGCAACAAGCTTACTTTAGAGGGGAGACAGACGTTAATATAAATAAAGAAATTACAGATATGTCATAAGTGCTATGGGGCTGGGACAGGGGATGAATAAAGGGAGCAGGTCAAAAAAACACACAGGGAAGTGAGAGGAGAGGAAAAGGGGGCTTAGTCAGGGAAGGATTCTTGAAGGAGATGAGCCTTCAAGTCCCTTTGACTTGATGTGACTCTGAAGTGGAGAGAGTAGTTGTCTGTCGGATTTAAGGAGGGAGGGCATTCCAAGTCAGAGGAAAGATGTGGGCATGGGGTCAGTGGTGTGATAGATGAGACTGAGGTATAGTGAGAAGGTTAGCATTAGAGGAGTGAAGTTGGGAAATGTGTAGGAGAGTAGTGAGGTTAGGTAGGAACGGGCAAGGTGATTGAGTGATCTAAAGCCAATGGTGAGGAGTTTCTGTTTGATGCAGAGGTGGATGGGCAACCACTGGAATTTTTTGAAGAGTGAGGAGACATGTCCCAAACATTTTGTAGAAAAATAATCCAGGCAGCAGAGTGAAATATGGACTGGAATGAGGAGAAACAGGAGGCTTGGAGGTCAGGAAGGAGGCTGATACAGTGATCAAAGTGGGAGGGGATAAATGATTGTATTAACGTGGGAGCAGTTTGGATGGAGAGGAAAGGACAGCTTATAGAGATGTTGTGAAACTGGAACTGACAAGATTTAGTGATGGAGTGAATATGTGGGTTGAATGAGAAAAAGGACTCAAGGATGACACCAAGGTTATACGCTTGTGAGACAGGAAGGATAGTGGTGCCATCAACACTGTTGGGAAAGTCAGTGTGAAAACAGGGTTTGGGAGGGAAGATAAGAAGTTCTTTTTTGGATATGTTAAGCTTGAGGTAATGGGAGGACATCCAAGTAGAGTTGTCTTGGAGGTAAGAGGAAATGCGAGACTGAAGAGAGGGAGAGAGATCAGGGCTGGAGATGTAGACTTGGGTGTTATCTGCATAGAGGTGGCCATAATAATAATAATAATGGTGGTATTTGTTAAGCGCTTACTATGTGCAAAGCACAGTTCTAAGCAATGGGAGGGATACAAGCTGATCAGGTTGTCGCACGTGAGGCTCACAGTCTTAATCCTCATTTTACAGATGAGGTAACTGAGGCACAGAGAAGTTAAATGACTTGCCCAAAGTCACACAGCTGACAAGTGGCAGAGACAGGATTAGAACCCATGATGTCTGACTCCCAAGCCCGGGCTCTTTCCACTGAGCCACAGCTGCTGTGGTAGCTGAAGCCTTGGGAGAAAATGAGTTCTCCAAGGGAGTGGGTGTAGATGGAGAATAGAAGGGGACCCAGACCTGAGCAGGGAACATGTCTACCAACTCTGTTGTGCCATACTCTCCCAGTTGTTTAGAGCAATGCTCTGCACACAGAAAATGCTCAATAAATACCATTCATTCATTCAATTGTATTTATTGAGCACTTACTATGTGCAGAGTACTGTACTAAGTGCTTGGAATGTACAATTCGGCAACAGATAGAGACAATCCCTGCCCAACAATGGGCTCACAGTCTAAACGGGGAGAGAGACAACAAAACAAAGCAAGTAGTCAGGCATTAATACCATCAAGATAAATAGAATCATAGATATATACACATCATTAACAAAATAAATAGAGTAATAAATTATATATACATAAATGCACAAGTGCTGTGGGGAGGGGAAGGGGGAAGAGCAGAGGAGGGAGTAGGGGGAATGGGGAGGGGAGGAGGGGCAGAGGGAAAGGGAGGGCTCAGTCTGGGAAGGCCTCCAGGAGGAGGTGAGCTCTCAGTTGAGCTTTGAAGAGGGGAAGAGAGTTAGTTTGGTGCATGTGAGGAGGGAGGGCATTCCAGGTCAGTGGTAGGATGTGGGCTTAGGGTCAAAAATGGAACAGGAGTGAAAGAGGGACCGTGAGGAGGTTAGTGGTAGAGGAGCGGAGTGTATAGGGTGGGCTGTAGAAGGAGAGAAGGGAGGTGAGGTAGGAGGGGCTAGGTGATGGAGAGATTTGAAGCCAAGAGTGAGGAGTTTTTGGTTCATGTGAAGGTTGATAGGCAACCTTCAAAAACTGGAGGTTTTTGAGGAAGGGAGTGACATGCCCAAAGAGTTTCACTGATTGATTGACTGATAGTTTAAATTACAAAGTCACGCAATCTTGCGACGAGGAGGCAGTGTCGGGAAAGATGGAGGTGGGGCTTTCCATGACCCAGAAAACTCTCCCCACTGATCTTGCTGAGGGGGGTCAGCATGGGAGAAGGACTCTAGGTGGCTTCTATCCACTAACCCCTGGCTTACTAGTCAATGATATTTACTTAGCATTTACTGTGTGCAGAGCACTGTACTAAGCACCTGGGAAAGGACAATACAGTAGTGTCAGTAGACACGATCCCTGCCACCATGGAGTTTATAATCTATGATGGGGGAGACAGAAAATGAAATAGAGGAATTAGAAGATAAGGATATGTGCACCAATCAATCAATCATATTTATTGAGTACTTACTTTGTGCAGAGCTTGGGAGAATATAATGCAACCAGGTTGGTGAATACGTCCCCTACCCACAGTAAAATTTATTTTAATATTATGGGGGAAAAATATTAAAATAAATAAATATATTACAAATAAGTACATAATAATAATGGTAATTAGTATGGTATTTGTTAAGTGCTTACTATGTCCTATGCACTGTACTAAACGCTGGGGTAGATACAAGCAAATCGGGTTGGACACAGTCCCTGTCCCACATGGGGCTCACAGTCTTAATCCTCATTTTACAGATAAGGTAACCAAAACACAGAGAAGTTATGTAACTTGCCCAAGGCCACACAGCAGACAAGTGCTGGAGTGGGGATTAGAACCCATGACCTTCTGACTCCCAGGCCCGTGCTCTATCCACTATATTATGCTGCTTCATGCCATGCCATGCTGCTTCATGAGTGCATAAGTGCTGTGGGGCTGAGGGAGGGGTGAATAATGGGTACAAATCCAAGTGAATGGGTGATGCAAAAGGGAGTGAGAGAAGTGGAAATAAGGGCCCAGTCAGGGAAAACCTCTTGGAGATGTGCCTTTTATAAGGCTATGTAGATGGGGAGAGTGATTGTTGGATATGAAGAGGCAGGGCGTTCCAGGACAGAGGCAGGATGTGGGTGAGACAGACAAGCTTCGGGTACAGTGAGTATACTGGCATTAGAGGAGTAAAGTGTGCAGGTTAGATGGTAGCAGGAAAGCAGCAAGATAAAGTAAAAGGGAGCAAGATGATTGAGTGCTTTAAAGCCAAAGGTAAGGAGTTTCAGTTTGATGCAGAGGTAAAAGGGCAACTATTGAAGTTTTTTGAGGAGTGGTGAAACATGGACTGAATGTTTTTGTAGAAAAATTATCTGGGAAGCAGAATGAATTTGGACTGGAGCAGTGAGAGATGAGACAGAGGGCAGGGAGGTCAGCGAGAAGGCTGATGCAGTATTCAAGGTGGGATAGGATAAATACTTGGATTAACATAGTAGCAGTTTGGATAGAGAAGAAAGGGCAGACTTGAGCAATGTAGCAACAGGATTTGGTGGCAGATTGAATATGTCGGTTGAATGAGAGAGATGAGTCAAATCCAATGCCAAGGTCATAACCTTGACTTATGAGACAGAAAGGATGGTAGTGCTGTCTACAGTGACTGGAAAGTTGAGGGGAGAACTGGATTTGGGTGGGAAGATGAGGAGTTCTGTTTTGGAGATGCTAAGTTTGAATTGTTGTCAGGACATCTATCAAACAAAAACTTCTCACTAATTGGCTTCAAAGCTCTCCATGACTTTGCCCCTTCTTACCTAATCTCCTTTCTCTCTACATCCCAGCCCGCATACTCCTCTCCTCTGGTGCTAACCTTCTCACTGTATCTCGTTCTTGCCTGTCCTGTCATCGATCAATGGCCCAAGTCCTACCTCTGTCCTGAAATGCCCTCCCTCCTCAAATCCACCAATCACTCTTCCCCCCTTCATAGGTCTACTGAAGGCTCACCTCCTCCAAGAGGCCTTCTCCTTCACTCCTTTTGCTCTGCCCCACTTTCCCCACTCCATAGCACTTATGTATATATCTACAATTCTATTCATTTATATTAATGCCTCCTTACTTGTTTAGATGTGTATATGTCTATAATTCTATTTATTTATATTGATACCTGTTTCCTTGTTTTGATGTCTGTCTCCCCCTTCTACACTATAAAGCCTGGTGTGGGCAGGGATTGTCTCTATTGCTGAAGTGTATTTCCCAAGCGCTTAGTACAGTGCTCTGCACACAGTACTTGAATGAATGAATGAATGAATGAATGAGTAGAGATTCCTGAAGGGAGGAGGAAATGCAAGACTGCAGGGAAGAAGAACGATCAGGGCTGGAGATGCAGATTTGGGAATCGTACACAGGGAGATTGTAGTTGAAGCCATGGGAGATAATGAGTTCTCCAAGGTAGTGAGTATAGGGAGACTAGAAGGGGACCTAGAACTGAGGCTTGAAGGACTTCTGCAGTCAGGGGGTGGGAGGCAGAGGAGGAGCCTATTCATTCATTCAATAGTATTTATTGAGCACTTACTATGTGCAGAGCACTGTACTAAGCGCTTGGAATGAACAAGTCGGCAACAGATAGAGACAGTCCCTGCCATTTGACGGGCTTACAGTCTAATCGGGGGAGACGGACAGACAAGAACAATGGCAATAAATAGAGTCAAGGGGAAGAACATCTCGTAAAAACAATGGCAACTAAATAGAATCAAGGCGATGTACATTTCATTAACAAAATAAATAGGGTAATGTAAATATATACAGTTGAGCAGATGAGTACAGTGCTGAGGGGATGGGAAGGGAGAGGGGGAGGAGCAGAGGGAGATGAGGGGAAAAGGGCAGAGGAGCGGAGCATGTGGGATGGGCAGTAGAAAGAGAGAAGGGAGGAGAGGTAGGAAGGGGCAAGGTGATGGAGAGCCTTGAAGCCTAGAGTGAGGAGTTTTTGTTTGGAGTGGAGGTTGATAGGCAACCACTGGAGGTGTTTAAGAAGGGGAGTGACATAATAATAATAATAATGTTGGTATTTGTTAAGCGCTTACTATGTGCCGAGCACTGTTCTAAGCACTGGGGTAGACATAGGAGAATCAGGTTGTCCCACGTGGGGCTCACAGTCTTAATCCCCATTTTACAGATGAGGGAACTGAGGCACAGAGAAGTTAAATGACTTGCCCACAGTCATACAGCCAACAAGTGGCAGAGCTGGGATTCGAACTCATGAGCCCTGACTCCAAAGCCCGTGCTCTTTCCTCTGAGCCACGCTGCTTCTCCTATGCCCAGAGCGTTTCTGCAGGAAGATGAGCCGGGCAGCGGAGTGAAGAATAGACTGGAGCAGGGCGAGAGAGGAGGAAGGGAGATCAGAGAGAAGGCTGACACATTAGTCTAGCCGGGATATAACAAGAGCCTGTAGCAGTAAGGTAGCCATTTGGGTGGAGAGGAAAGGGCGGATCTTGGCAATATTCTAAAAGTGAGACCGGCAGGTCTTGGTAACGGATAGGATGTGTGGGGTGAACGAGAGAGACGAGTCAAGGATGACATCGAGATTGTGGGCCTGAGAGACGGGAAGGATGGTTGTGCCATCCACGGTGATAGGGAAGTCTGGGAGAGGACCGGGCTTGGGAGGGAAGATGAGGAGCTTAGTCTTGCTCATGTTGAGTTTTGGGTGGTGGGCCAACATCCAGGTTGGAGACATCCTGGAGGTGGGAGGAGATGCGAGCCTGAAGGGAGGGGGAGAATACAGGCACAGAGATGTAGATCTGCGTGTCATCTGCGTAGAGATGGGAGTCAAAGCCGTGAGAGCGAATGAGTTCACCAAGGGAGTGAATGTAAATGGAGAACAGAAGAGGGCCAACAACTGACCCTTGAGGAACTCCAACAGTTAAAGGATGGGAGTGGGAGGAGGCGCCTGCGAAGGAGACCGAGAATGACAGGCCAGAGAGATAAGAGGAGAACCGGGAGAGGACAGAGTCCGTGAAGCCAAGGTGAGATAAGGTGTGGAGGAGGAGGGGATGGTCGACAGTGTCAAAGGCAGCAGAGAGGTCAAGGAGGATTAGAATGGAGTAGGAGCCATTGGATTTGGCAAGAAGGAGGTCATGGGTGACCTTAGAGAGAGCAGTCTCGGTAGAGAGGAGGGGACAGAAGCCAGATTGGAGGGGGTCCAGGAGAGAATGGGAGTTAAGGAATTCTAAGCAGCAAGTGTAGACGACTCGTTCTAGGATTTTGGAAAGGAAGGGTAGTAGGGAGATAGGGTGATACCTGGAAGGGGAAGTGGGGTTGAGAGAGGGTTTTTTTAGGATGGGGGAGACGTGGGCATGTTTGAAGGCAGAGGGGAAGGAGCCATTGGAGATTGAGTGGTTAAAAATAGAAGTTAAGGAAGGGAGGAGGGCAGGGGCGATGTTTTTTAAAAGGTGAGTGGGAATGGGGTCCGAGGCGCAGGTGGAGGGGGTGGCACTTGCGAGGAGGGAGGAGATCTCCTCTGAGGATACTGGAGGAAAGGATGGAAAAGTAGAGAGAGAGCCCATGAAAGAGATGGCGAATGAGCCATAGGAGAACTAGGAGAGGATGGTGTCAGTGAAGCCAAGGTGGGACAGTGTTTCCAGAAGAACGAGGTGGTCAACAGTGTTGAAGGCAGCTGAATGGCTGCAGGTGATTATGATGGAATAGAGACAGTTGGATTTGGCATAAGTGCTGAGGTGCTGATGTGAGCATGAAAGTGCTTAAAGGCATACACAGCCGGAAGGGAGGGTGGATATGGAAAATGAGGGCTTATCCAGTGAAGGCCTTTTGGAAGAGATATAATTTTAGAAGGGATTTTTAAGGTGAGGACAGTAGTGGATTCTTGGATAAGAATGGAGAACAAGATCTAGGCCTGAGGGAGAACATGGGCAAGGGGTCAATGGTTAGACAGATGAGAATGAGATACAGAGAATAGGTTGGCATTAGAGGAGAAAAGTGTGCAGACTGAGTTGTTATAGAACTACAGCAAGGAATGGGAGGAAGGGGAGAGCTGATTGAGTGCCTTAAAGCTGATTGTAAGGGTATGGAGGTGGATGGGCAACCCCTGGAGGTTTTTGAGTGAGGAGAGATGGATTGAACAGATTTTCAGAAGAATGTTCAAGACACCAGAGTGAAGTATGAACAAGATAAGGGAGAGAGAGGAAGCAGGGAGTTCAGTGAAGAGGCTGATGAGGGAGTGAAGGCAGGAAAGGATGAGTGTTTGGATCAACGTGGTAGCAGCTAGGTAGAGAGGAAAGGGTGGATTCTAGAGATATTGTAAAGGTAGAACCTATGTGATTTGTTAATAAAAATGAATATGTGGATTGAATGAGAGAGGAGTCAAGGCTAATGTCAAGGTTATGGGTCAGAGCCTCAAGCTTCCTGTTGGGCCTCCTTCCTCCTCCCATCCAATCTGTCATCACTGAGGCGTAGGGTTGTAGGAAGTGGGGTGAGGATGACAACTGTGAAGATTCATATAATTTACATGTGGGCCACAAAGTCAGGTTGAGTCAAGGAGCTTCTCATAGAGATTTTGGTGGCCTTCTCCCTGCCAGCCTTTATGACTTGCCATACCTAGTGGCCCGGTGAAGGTTGTATCAACAAATAAATGCTCTTACCAGATCAACGACCATCTACTTTCCACTGGCCTACCAATGGGAAATGGCCATTCTATGTCCTGGTGTACAGCCTGGCTGCCCCTTTGCAACCAGCATCTTCCTCTGCTCCTGCCCAGCAGTTTCCCTCCCCAAGCATTACCAGCATTATGATGCCATCAGGACTGGGGCATCTGCATGTTTACTCATTCAGATTAATCATGCATCACTGAATGTTGCCATTAGGTGAAAGGACCGATCAGAGAACTAACACCACAGGGGAGCACACGACCCAGAGATCAATCAACAAATCAGTAGTATTTACTGAGTACTTACTTTGTACAAAACGCTGTACTAAACACATGGGAGAGTACAGTACAACAGAGTTGGTAGACACAATTCTTGCCTACAAGGAACTTACAGACAAGATATGGAGACAGACATTAAAATATCTTAGGAATAGATACGTACTGTGGGGGTAAAGTCAAAATTAAAGTGCTTAAGTGATATAGACCTAAGTGCATTGGAGGTGAAGAAGTGAGGGTGAATAGAAGTGAGGGCTTCGTCAGGGAAGGTCTCTTGGAGGAGACATGACTTTAGTAGGCCTTTAAAGATAGGGAGAGTGGTCGTCTGTCAGATATGAAGGAACAGGGATTTCCTGTCCAGAGGATGGATGAAGGCAAGGGGTCATCTGTGAGATAGGCACAATCAAAGTACAGTGTGTAGGCTAGCTTTGGAGAAATAAAGTGCAGCCTGAGTTGTAGTAGGAAATTAGCAATGAAAGGTAGGACGGGGGAGAACATATTGATTGTTGTAAACACAATGGCAAGTTTCTGTTTGATGCACAGATATGGAAATCATCAGAGGTTTTTGAGGAGTGGAGAGATGTGGGTTGAACATTTTTTAGAAAAATGATCTGGGCAGCAGAGTGTAGTAAAGACTGGAGAGGGGAGAGACAAGAAGTGGGAAGGTAGCAAGGAGGCTAATGCAGTAATCAAGGTAGGATATGATAAATGCTTGGATCAGCAGAGCAGTTTGGTTGGGGAGGTAGATATTGTGAACGTAGACCGACATGATTTGGTAACAGATTGAATATGCAAGTTGAAGGAGATGGGGAGAAGATAATACCAAGGTACAGGCATGTGAGATGGAGAATAATGGTATTACCTAAAGTTATGGAAAAATATGTGTGTGGGCAGGGTTTGGGTAGGAGGATGAAGAGTTCTACTCTGTACATGTCTAGTTTGAAGTTTCAGTGGGACACCCAAGAAGAAGTGTTCTGAAGGCAAGAGGAAATGATAGACCATTGATTAATTCAGAGTGTTGAAGACCGCTGAGAGGTCAAGTAGGATCAGGAGGGTTTAGGATTTACTTCTACAGAAGGGAGGGGACAGCAGAAACCAGATTAAGGGGTCAAGGAGAGAACTGGAGGAGAGGAAGTGGAGGCAGTGGGAGTAAATAACTTTTTCAAAGGAGTTTGGAATGGACTAGTACAAGGGAGATGGAGCGATAATTGGAGGGAGCCTTGGAGTCATGGGAAGATTTCAAGGGACAGTTACATGGTTTGAAAGCAGTGGGGAAGAAACCATTGAATATGATAGGGAGGGAAAAATGAAATGGGAAAAGTGGTTTATTAAGGTGTGAAGGGATGGGGTCAGAGAGACAGGTGGAGGGGGTGGATTTTAAGAGGAGATGGGAAACCTCTTGCAATACTCTGGGGCAAGATGGGAGAGTTGAAGTATGGGCAAGAAGTGGGAGGGACTGGATAGGTGAAGGTGAGATGTTAGGGAAATCATGGCTGCTGGTTTCATCACACACAGGGCTCACTGTCTAAGTAGAAAGGAAAAGTAGAGGGAGGTAGAACAGAATTGAGTCTCCATTTTACAGATGAGGAGACTGAGCCACAGCAAAGTTAAGTGCTTTTCCTGAGGTCACACAGAAGGCAAAAGGCTAACCCAGATCCTCTGACTCCCAGGCCTGGGGTCTTTCCACCAGGCCATGTTTCTTCTCCATTGATTATATAGGGTTGGGAGATTAGATATTAATTGGGGAAGGCTTCCTGAATGAGAGGTGATTTCAAAAGAGGTTTGAAGATGGGAAGGGCAGTAGATTGCTGGATGTGAAGGGGGAGGGAATTCCAGGGAGAAGGATGTGTGTGAGATAGGGACTGTATTCCCTGCTTCTCCCTTTCTCTCTTTCTCCTAAAATTTTCATTTTCTTCCTTCTTCTCATTCTCCCCCACCATTCACATACATTTAGACCTCTCGTCCAATACCCCAGAACCCCAGAAAATCCCACTCTCCATTCCACTTTGGGCGTTATCAAATTGTGTCATTTTAAAATAGAATGCCACCTATTGAGCTGGACTTGAAAATCACTTGCTTTCCTCAGAAATCTGGGCAAGATGCTTCTAGCAAAAGATCCAAAACATATCAGTTCTGCAAGAATCAGGCATTCTTCTGTGGGTTAAAATGAAAACTTTTGAATACACTTTGCTTGGATAAAATAGACTATCCATCCCATTAGCTGAGGCCTGCAGAGTTGGAAGGGAATTTTATGTATTTGAAGAAAAGCAAAGCATCATGGCCTAGAGGAAAGAGCACAGACATGGGAGTCAGAGGACCTGGGTTCTAATCCTGAATCTGCCAATTGCTTGTTTTGTGATCTTGGACAAGGCACTTAACTTCTCAGTGCCTCAGTTGCCTGTTCTCCCTCCTATTTAGACTGTGGCTTGCTCCACAGTGTCCTCTGACTCTATCTACCCCTGCGCTTATGTGCAGTGCTATCTTAAGCTTTCCCCAATTTGTTTTCTGACTGCTGCCTTTCTAGTTCTGTCTCTTTCCTTAAAGAGAAAGCAGTGTGACCTAATGGAGAGTGTACAGGACTGGGAGACAAGAGAACTGGGCTCTATTCAGAGTTCTGTCATTCTGTCATTTGCCTGTTTTGTGACTTTGGGTGAGACACAACTCTCTGTGCCTCAGTTTCCTCATCCATAAAATGGGGATTTGATGTTTGTTCTCAGTCCTACTTAGACTATGAACCCCATGTTGATTCTTTAATAAATATTTAAGATGTCACCCTTCCCCCTCAGCCCAGATCCTTCCCTATTCAATTCCAGGCTAACACTTCTCCCTCCCAGCTTGGTTTACATGTCTTCCACTGCTGTCCCTGGCCTTCCAGTTAACCCACATCCTCTCAGCTCTCAAATCACTCCTTCACAAATCCAGTTGCTTTATCATTAGTCTCTCTTCCCAATTCCTTTCCTCCACCAACTCCTGGTGAGCTATCTCAGAGCTCAAGTTGCAGACTTCTTTCCCACCCAGTTATCTCAAAGAGGGTAGTCACACAGAATGCTTTCTCAAGGGCTCAGATGACCTGTTGACCATTCGGGTCCTTTCAGAAGATCTCAGTATAGAGAAAATGCACCATATTTCCCTTGTCTTTGCATACTAAAAGGCTCACTATGACTCCAGAGTCCTACAGCCTATCCACATTAGTAACACTGAATGGGAGAAAAAGCACATAGTTTCTGAGCCTTCCCCAGAGCCAGTGTCTAGTCATCGAAAAAAAGGACCATTAGCTGGCCACAGATTCCTTATCAGACTGAAATAGACTTTGTATTTTTCTGACATGTTCCATTTTGTTTTTCTGGGTTCACTTAACTCAGCGCTTAGTACAGTGCCTGGCACATAGTATGGCTTAACAAATGCCACAATTATTATTATTCCAGCTCTGTAGGGTCGCAGCTGAGCCTGGTCTCAGAAGGCATTCAATGAATCATTCTGCTTTTCAAAGGCAGGCCCAAGGACTGAAGGATAGGTCAGAGGTGACTGCGAGTTGGCATTGACATCAAGTAGGGAAACTGAGACTTTTACTTTCAACATTAGCCCTCACTGTGCCAGTCCCTCTGCCTCAAAGATCCTGTAACCTACTGTGCCCACCTAGAAAATTCCTTAGGTCTGGTTCCAAAGTCTCCTGGCATTTGGGAAGAGAAGAAAATGTTTCCTACAACTTGCTAAAAAAATGTATCAACAGCTTCTTTTGGTGAAATATATCGTACCAACTTCGAGTGTGGTGGGTTCACTAATAATGATGGTATTTGTTAACCACTTGCTATGTGTAAAGCACTGTTCTAAGCTAATCAGGTTGGATGCAGTCCCTGTTCCATATGGGGTGCACAGTCTTAATCCCCATTTACAGATGAAGTAACAGAGGCACAGAGAAGTGAAGTGACTTGCCACAAGTGGTGGAGCCAGGATTTAGAATAAAGGTCCTTTTAAACTCCCAAGCCCATGCTCTATCCATTAGACCACACTGTTCACTAGAAATTGTTTTTCAGGGTAATAAAAACAGGACAAAATACTGGTACTGCAAGAATACAGCCTTTGATCAGACAACGTTTTTACATGAATCAATGGTTATTGATGAGCATGTTAATCCATCTATGTCTACTGGCAGACTGTAAGCATGAAACGTTTAAGCATGTAAGCATGACAGCAACGGATGGAAATAGACCACCAGACAGAGAGAAAACAAAGTCAAAGGGAAATCTGCTTCTTTTTCTTAGAGACTGTTGGGATATTCAGTTTATGTTTTTACAAGGAAATGAATGCAGACAAAGACAGTAAAGAGTGAGTTATGAATGACCCCAGTTTAGCTTTTGATTCAAGAGCAGCACGGAGAGATCAGTTGATCTTTGCTCCTTGGCTATTTGCCTGCTTCAACCTGGTTGTGGGCATGCCATAATGCCCTCAGTCTTGAAACTGATTGTTGTCAATCAATCAATGAATCAGTGGCATTTCTTGAGTGCTTACTGTGTGAAGAGCACTGTGCTAAGTGGTTGAGAGATACATTCCTTGTCCTCAAGGAATTTACAGTCTAGAGGGGGAGACAAATGAAAATAAATTATGGATATGTAAATAAGCATTGTGGGACTGAAGGTGCAGGGAATATCAAGTGCTTAAAAAGTACATATCTTTTTGTACAAAGAAGTGGCCGGGCCTAATAGAGAATGGGCCTAAGAGTCAGAAGAACCTGGGTTCTAATTCTGGCTCTACTCCTTGTCTGCTGTGTCACCTTGGACAAGTCACTTCACTTCTCTGTGTCTCAATTACCTCATCTGTAAAATGGAGATTAAGACTGTGAGCCCCACGTGGGACATAGACTGTGTCCAACTTGATTAGCTTGTATCTACTCTCAGTGCTTATTATTAGTATTATTATTATCAAGAAGGACAGCATGGCTCAGTGGAAAGAGCACGGGCTTGGGAGTCAGAGGCCATGGGCTCAAATCCTGGCTCAGCCTTTTGTCAGCTGTGTGACTTTGGGCGCGTCACTTAACTTCTCTGTGCCCCAGTTACCCCATCTGTAAAATGGGGATTAAGACTGTGAGCCCCAGGTGGAACAACCTGATCACCTTGTATCCTCCCCAGCGCTGAGAATAGTGCTTTGCACATAGTAAGCACTTAACAAATGCCATCATTATTATTATTATTATTTGTTAAGCACTTATTGGGTGTCAAGCACTGTTCTAAGCACTGGGGTAGATACAAGGTAATAAGATTGTCCCACGTGGGGTTTACAATCTTAATCCCCATTTTACAGATGAGGGAACTGAGGCAAAGAGAAGTTAAGTGACTTGCCCAAGGTCACACAGCAGCAAGTGGTGGAGTTGGATTTAGAACCCACATCCTCTGACTCCCAAGCCCATGTTCTTGCCACTAGGCCATACTGCTTCTCTAGTACAGAGCCTGGTACTTAATAAGCACTTAACAATTACTAGTACAAAAAAAGTCCAAGTGGAAAGGCAACAGAGGGGAAAAGGAGTAGGGGAAATTATTTTCTTTTTCCTCATCGGTATCTATCACTCTACTGATGATGGGAACCTAGTCCTGCTATTTAACGGAGAATCAGTGATGCCCCTGAGAGTGTGGAAACCAGGACCCAAGTGGGTGTCTGATTAATAATAATAATAATGTTGGTATTTGTTAAGCGCTTACTATGTGCAGAGCACTGTTCTAAGCGCTGGGGTAGACACAGGGGAATCAGGTTGTCCCACTTGGGGCTCACAGTCTTAATCCCCATTTTACAGATGAGGGAACTGAGGCACAGAGAAGTTAAGTGACTTGCCCACAGTCACACAACTGACAAGTGGCAGAGCTGGGATTCGAACTCATGAGCCCTGACTCCAAAGCCCGTGCTCTTTCCACTGCACCACGCTGCTTCTCCCAAGGAGCCAAGGAGCCAAGGAGCCAAGGAGCCAAGGAGCCAAGGAGCTCCTTGATTGCCAAGGAGCCATCCATAATCAGGTTCTGAAGAGGGAAGACTTCTCCAAAAACCTCTGTGGCTGGCCCCTTTCTGTTCCAGTTGCTCTTCATCAAAAAGTGTGAGGTTTCCCTAAAAGGGGGTGATGATGATTCCAAGCCCTTGCCTGCTGATTGGCAGTCTTCCCACTCTGAGTAGTAGCCTTCAGAGACTGGCTGAGAAATGGCTGGCTGCAGTTTCAGATGGCAATTTTCCTCTGAAGCTGCCCCAGATGCAGCACTCACACCTGCTGTTGTTGAGGGAAGCACTCACATCTGCTTTTGTAGCAAGGTGGCAAACCTCACAGCTAGAAAGTCCATCTATTCATTCATTCATTTGATTGTATTTATTGAGCGCTTATTGTGTGCAGAACACTGTATTAAGTGCTTGGGAAAGTACAATATAGCAATAAAGAGAGACAATCCTTGCCCACAACAAACTCATAGTCTAAAGCGGGGAAGAGAGACATCAAAACAAGTAAACAGGCATCAATATAAATAAAATTACAGATATATACATAAGTGCTGTGGGGCGGGGTGGGGGGAGCAAAGGGAGCAAGTCAGGGTGACGCAGAAGGGAGTGGGAAATGAGGTAAAGTGGGGCTTAGTTTGAGAAGGCCTTTTGGAGGAGATGTGCCTTCAGCAGGGTTTTGAAAGGGGAGAAAGTGATTGGCGGATTTGAGGAGGGAGAGCGTTCCAGGCCAGAGGTAGGATGTGGGCCAGGGGTCAGCGGCAAGACAGGCGAGATCAAGGCACTGTGAGAAACACTAGAGGAGCAAAGTGTGTAGGCTGGGTTGTAGGAGAGAAAGAAGGTGAGGTAGGAGGGGCAAGGTGATGGAGAGCTTTAAAGCCAATGGTGAGGAGTTTTTGTTTGATATGGAAGTGGATAGGGAACCACTGGAGATTTTTGAGGATTGGGGTGACATGCCGTGAACATTTCTGTAGAAAGATAATCTGGGCAGCAGAATGAAGTATGAACTCGAGTGGGGAGAGGCAGGAGGTTGGGAGGTCAGAAAGGAGGCTGATGCACTAATCTAAGCGGAATAGGATGTGATTGTACTAATGTGTGGTGGTTTGGATGGAGAAGAAAGGGCAGGTCTTAGCAATGTTTTGAAGGTGAGACCAACAGGATTTGGTGACAGATTGGATATATGGGTTGAATGAGAGAAGTGGAGTCAAGGATGACACCAAGTGTACGGGCTTGTGAGATGGGAAGGATGGTTGGGCTGTCCACAGTGACGGGAAAGTTCGGGAGAGGACAGGGTTTGGGATGGAAGATAAGGTCATGTTAAATTTGAGGTGGTGGGAGGACATCCAAGCAGAGATGTCCTGAAGGCAGGAGGGGATGCGAGCCTGGAGAGAGATCAGGGGAGGAAATATAGACTAGAAAATCATCCACATAGAGATGGTAGTTGAAGCCTAGGGAGCAAAGGAATTAGAGTAGATGGATAATAGAAGGGGATTGAGAACTGAATTTGAGGGACCCCCACAGTTAGGGGATGAGAGGGATAGGAGGAACCCATGAAGGAGGCTGAGAATGAACAGCCAGTGATATGAGAAAACCAGGAGAGGACAGAGTCAGTGAAGCCAAGGTTGGGTAACCTTTCCAGGAGAAGAAGGTGGTACACAGTGTTGAAAGCAGCTGAGAAGTTGAGGAGGATTAGGATGAAGTAAGAGCTGTTGGATTTGGCAAGAAGGAGGTCATTAGTGACCTTTGAGAGGAGGTTTCAGTGGAATGAAGGGGATGGAAGCCAGATTTGAGGGTGTCCAGGAGAAAGTTGGAGGAGAGGAGTTTGAGGCAGCAGATGTACATGACTTGCTCAAGGAGTTTGGAGAGAAAAGGTAGGAGGGAGATGAAGTGATAACTGGAGGGAACTGTGGGGTCAAGGGAGGGTTTTTTAGGATCAGGGAGATGTGGGCATGTTTGAAGGCAGTGAATAAGAAGCCATTGGAGGATGAACAGTTGAAGATGGGTGTTAAGGAGGGAAGGGGTGAAAGTTTTTAAGAGGTGCAAAGGAATGCGGTCTGATGCACATGTGGACAGGGTGAAATTTGAGAGGAGGCAAGAGATCTCCACTGGAGATACTGCTGGGAAAGATGGACAAGATGATTGGGGGGCTAGAAGGAGGGGGACATTGAGAAGGGGAGGGGTGATTTGGGGAGCTCGCACCTGAAGGTGTTAATTTTCTTAATAAAGTAGATGGCCATCTAAGTAGGGAAAGTATAGGATCCTGAATTATCTTCAACAACTTGGAATGTCAATGATGGCCTTTCATTGTCAGCTGAAAGTCAGCATCACAGATGAACTGCAGTCCCTGATCACACTTTCCCACCCAATAATAATAATTTTATCCCAACATGGAACATGAGGAAGTGACAATAAAACATTTTGTGTGATTACTGTTATGGTTTCCACATTATCAGGAGGCTACGATCCCTGATGATACCCCACTCCTAGATATCCTACCTCACAGCAGTAACTTTTTCTTGAAGTGGCCCATGGGCCTTCCCCAAGTCAGGGTTCACCACCCTGGCATAATCCATTCACTCATTCATTCAATCATATTTATTGAGCACTTACGGTGGGCAAAAGACTGTATTAAATGCTTGAGAGAGAACAATATAGCAATAAACAGACACATTTCATTGACCACAACGAGTTTACAGTCTAGAGAGGGAGATAGACATTAATACGAATAAACCAAGAAACTAGTTATGTACATGCATGCTATGGAGCTGGTGAGGTCGGTGGGGACTTGAAAGGAGCAAGTCAGGGTGATGCAAAAGGGAGTGGGAGAAGAGGAAAGGAGAGCTTAGTCAGGGAAGGCCTCTTGGAGGAGATGTGCCTTCAATAGGGCTCTGACGAGGGGAAGAGTAATTGTCTGACAGATATAAGAAGGGAAGGCCTTCCAGCCAGAGACAGGACATGGGCCGGGGTAGGTGACGAGATAGATGAGATCGAGGAACAATGAGAAGATTAGCATTACAGGAGTGAAGTGTGTGGCTGGGTTGTAGTAGGAGAGTAGCAAGGTGAGGTAGGTGAGGTGAGGGGGCAAGGTGATTGAGTGCTTTAAAGTCAATGGTGAGGAGTTTTTGTTTGATGCAGAGGGCAATCACTGGCGGTTCTTGAGGAATGGGGAAATGTGGTCTAAAAATTTTTCTAGGAAAATGATCCAGTGAGCAGAGTGAAGTATGGACTGGAGTGGAGAGAGAGAGAAGGCAGGGAGGTCAGCGAGGAGGCTAATACAGTAATGAAAGTGGAATAGGACAAGGGCTTGGATTAATGTGGTAGCAGGTTGGATGGAGAGGAGGGTGGATTTTAGTGATGTTTTGAAGGTGGAATTGACAGGATTTAGTGATGGACTGATTGTGTAGGTTGAATGAGAGGAGTCAAGAATAACACCAAGGTTACGGGCTTGTGAAACAGGAAGGATGATGGTGCCATCTACAGTGATGGGAAAGTCAGAGGAAGACATGATTTGGGTGGGAAGATAAGAAGTTCTGTTTTAGACATATTAAGTTTGAGATGATGGGAAGACATTCAAGTGAAAATGACTTGAGGGCTGGAGGAAATGTGAGACTGCAGAGAGGGAGAGAGATCAGGGCTGGAGATGTATATTGGGTACAATACACATAAAGGTGGTAATTGAACCATGGGAACAAATGAGTTCTCCAAGGGAGTGGGTGTAGATGGAGAATAGAAGGGGTCCCTGAACTGAATCTTGAGGAACACCCACAGTTGGGCGGGGAGGCAGAAGAGGAGCCCGTGAAAGAGACTGAGAATGAATGACCAGAGAGATCGGAGAAGAACCAGGAGAGGACAATGTCAGGGAAGCCAAGATTGGATAATGTTTCCAGGAGAAGGGTGTCAATAGTGTTGAAGGCAGTCGAGAGATCGAGGACGATTAGGATGGAGTAGAGGTTGTTGGATTTGGCAAGAAAGAGATCAATGGTGACTTTTGAGAGGGGGCGTTTCTGGGGAGTGAAGAGGACAGAAGCCAGATTGGAGGGGGGCAAGGAGAGAACTGGAGGAGAGAAACTTGTGACAGGTGTAGACACCTAGCTCAAGGAGTTCAGAGAGGAAAGTTAGGAGGGATATGGGGCAGAAACTGGATGAAGCTATAATAATGTTGGTATTTGTTAAGTGCTTACTATGTGCAGAACACTGTTTTACGCGCTGGGGTAGATACAGGGTAATCGGGTTGTCCCACATGAGGCTCACAGTTAATCCCCATTTTACAGATGAGGTAACTGAGGCACAGAGAAGTTAAGTGACTTGCCCACAGTTACACAGCTGACAAGTGGCAGAGCCGGGAGTCGAACACATGACCTCTGACTCCGAAGCCTGGGCTCTTTCCACTGAGCCACGCTGCTTCCCCATGGAGCTGTGAGGTCAAGGGAGGATTTTAGGATAGGGGAGATATGGGCATATTTAAAAGCAGTCAGAAAGAAGCCATTGGAAGAAGGCAGAACCCTGACACAGAGAGGGAGCAGGTCGTTTTATTAATCATAAGCCCTGCCTAATCAAGAAACTCCTCCTCTAAGTGAACATAAATCTTTCCCCTTATCTAAAAGGTTCTCTTTCCCCAAGTGAGCTTCCTGCAATCCCCCACTGTCATCCTCTCTTCAGGGATGCCCTGAGCTAGTCCCTGAGCTTCATTTAAGATCAGAGGGGTTCAGCATGTAGTGCAGGGCAGTCTCTTCTTCTGAGCTGTAGCATATTCTGTATCTTTCTTCTCAGTTCCCTTCCAATCAACGGCCTCCACAAAATATGTCCAAGTCCTCCTGGTGACCTTTTGAATCCCTGCCTAATCAGTGTTTTTCAAGGTCCTTTGGGTCCCTCTTTCCATATTGAAAGGCATTCATATTTCTGCCTTGCAACAACATATAGTGAAAATGTTTCTAGCCTTTCCCCAACAACATTCATTATAGATAACTGCAACAGAAACTAAAATTCATTCATTTCATTAAAGCAACTAAGGATCTCGCCATCCAACTTGTTTATGCATAAAAATCACATTGTGCACCTTTTCAAATTGCTCTGATCTTTCCATTTCAAATTCCCAGGAACCCATCTTATGCTTCATGTGATAATTAAGTCACTTTTTGGAGTATCAAAAGCTATTTTAAAATATTCTAGGAACACCAATCAAACTACAGTATTTATTTACTCAGCACTTAACTCTGTGCAGAGTAATATACAAAGATACATCAGAGTTACTAGTCACAACCACCAGCTTCCCGATAATCATCACTGCAAAAAAGAAGTCATTTCAATGTACATCATCACTATGCCTGAGAACCATAGTTAGAAACTGCCTAAGATAATTGGGGATACTCAGAAATTCTGTTAATTTAGGCAGATGAGTGCAGTGGCAGAAGTGAGTAGGACCAAAGAGAGAAGTGACTGGGGCAAAGAAAAAGGAAGGAAGGAAATGTGAGAGTGTGAAGGGCCAAAGGAAGAGAGTAAAAAGAGGAAAGGGAGCGGGAGAAAGAGAAAGCTGACAGAAAAAGCGGAAGTGGGGAGAGGGGAAAGGGAAAGATGTGGAGGGAGGGGAAAGGGGTAAGACAAAGGAAAAAAGGAAAGGGGAGAGGAGACCAGATGATAAAAGGAGAGAGAGAGAGAGGGAGTGGGGATGTTTCTTCTGCCTTTGAAGCTTCAGAAGTGTCTCTGGCAGCCAGGACTGCCTTCTGACAAGCCAGGGGATGGCATCAGGGAATCAGGATTGCATTAACCGAAGCTGAGACCTGTGGCTGGACCATCTTAGTGGGTGTGGGGGTGGCCCTTAAGCAACCTGTGAAACAGATGGCATCATTTGTGAAGCTGCATAAGGACATCATGCACAGCATCTCTTGATGACATAATCACAACATCATCCGCCAGAACAATGGCAGAGAAAGAAGGGAGCTGCAGCATAATAATAATTATGGTATTTCTTAAGTATTTACTATGTGCCAGATGCTGTTCTAAGCACTGGCAAGGATATAAGCAACTCGGGTTGAACACAGTCCCTGTCCTACGAGGGGCTCACAGTCTCAATCTAAATTTTACGAAGAGGTAATGGAGGCACAGAAAAGTGTAATGACTTGCCCAAGGTCACACAATAGACATGTGGTGGAGCTGGGATTAGAACTCAAAACCTCTGACTTCCAGGGCCATGCTCTATCCACTACACCATGCTGTTTTGCAGGCAGCATCCTCAGTTTGCCATGCCTGTTTGGTCCTGGTGGTTCTGGGGTGAAGCAGACATTAGAAAAAGCTGACTGAGTGTCCATGACTGAGTGGTGGATCCAGACATGCCTCTCTTCCTTTCCTCCCCACTCCTTCTACATGCTGGTCCAGGCAGTTGAGAGGCTGTAGGTAAGGGAGGAAGAGGGAGTGAAAGTGGCGGGGGGGGAATACTGGGTAAGGGGAAGGAGGGTGTGTCTGGTAATTAGCAGCCATTAGTGTTCATTATCACCCCTAGTAGGTGGACTAATTAAGGAGAAAGAGGGGAAGGTGGAGGCAGCTAAGATTTTTAAACAACAGTCCCTGACGCGGGGCCAGCTGGACCGCACAGGGGTCCAGCCAGGGACACTCTCCTGGTACTGCAGATGCAGGGTGGTGGGGAGTGGGGAGAATGGAGGGGCAGTTGGGGCAGCTTCAATAAGCAGTAGCCACCACTGTAACTTCTAGGACAAGCAGGCTCCACTCTAGGGTAGCCCGTCCATCCCCTCCCACACCATGAGTTGGGGCTGACTGACTTCAAGCTAATGTCCCTTTTAAAAGCCAGGCCCACCAGTCTAGAATGCCTGGTCACAGAGCTGTGCTTGGCAAGGAGGATGTTCAGGGGCGGTGGGAGAGTCAGAGCATTCCAGGGCAGGGCCTGTAACTGGGCTCTAAGTCTGTGGCCCCACACTCACTCTCTTCCCCATCTCCTCTATTAACTGTCCTCTCCTTTGTTGGGTGGAGAATTTAGGGGAATTTAGAACTGGCCAACACACATGTGCAGAATTGGAGGCAGTGGAGGGAAGGTACTGCAGGTGAGTAACAGTGCTACTAGTCCCTATCATATTGTGCAAATGCAGTGGCCATTTGGGGAAGGTATATATTGGCTGTGGTGGTGGCTTTGCTGTGGGTTATGGCTGTGGTGGTAATGGTGACTGTGACTTTGGCTGTGACTGTGGCTCTAGTGGTGGGGGGGGGGGGGGGGGGGCGGCAGGGGGTGGTTGTGATTCTGGAATCGGGAGAAAGACTTGCCTAGCAGTAAAGATCCTGATAATGGCTCCTTCAGCTACAACAGTCTGAAGCTCTTTTCATATTAATTCTTGTCCTTATGTACTTGTCCTAATGTTCTTGTCTTTTGTCTTTAAAATTTTTCCCTAGGCCAGGCCCCAGCCCTCCAACCCACCAGCCCCCACTTTAGCTTGTGAGCCCACTGAGAGTCAAGGACTGCATCTGATTCATCTTCTTTTGGACTCTTTCCCAGCATTCAGTGCATTGCTTGGCACCTAGGAGGTGCTCAATAAATACTACTGAATTAATTCCAGAAATAATACAAGGACCTTACACACACTTTTTCAAATTGCAATTTGCAGCCTTCAAGCCACTTGAGTTGATTGCAGCCCAGTAAATACTGGATTCCTTCTGTGACTTGTTGGTCCAGAAGTGAAGTCACCTCAGGAGTGCCCTGGTTAAGAAAGTCAGACAGAACAATTCATTTATTCATTCATGACACTTCTGAGGTCTCTGCAACCGGGTAATGGCCTAAATCCTGGACTGACTGTTGGCTCACACATTCCAGACAGGATCTTTACTGCTAGGCAAGTCTTTCTCCCAATTCCAGAATCACAACCACCCCCTGCCGCCCCCCCCACCACTAGAGCCACAGTCACAGCCAAAGTCACAGTCACCATTACCACCACAGCCATAACCCATTTTTTTCCTCTGCACCCTACATTTCAGAGGTTTTCATTCATTAACTCTGGTTTTAATGCAGTTAACCTTTGCTCTAAAACATTTTATATTACAGCCACAGATTAAAGCATTTGATCTTAGACGTAGATAAAGTGAGATAGTCTTCCTCTCTTCAGATGGTACCATGCTGAATAATGTGCTTAATATGGCCCAGTAGACCTAGGTATTGTAGAAATAAAAATCTGAATTTAGACATCTGAGGACACTAAAGAGAAGAAAAAAAGGAAGTAGAGAGCTGGGTGCCACTCAGAAGAAGCTTCAGTGCAAAAGAGAAGTGTGGCCTACTGGAAAGAGTACAGGATTGTAAATCTAGTGATCCAGATTCTAATCCAGGTTCCACCACTTGTCTGCTGTGTGACCTTGGGTGATTTACTCCACTTCTCTGATTCTCATTTACCTCATCTGTAAAATAGGGATTAAATACCTGTTCTCTCTTTTCCCTTAGAATACAAGCTCCATGTGGGACAGGGACTGTGTTTGACCTGATTACCATGTACCTATCCCTGTAATGCTTGGCCACTAGTAAATGCTTCCACTTTGAAAACAGAAATGCTGTGGCCTGTTCACAATGGGACTTGTAGTGGAGCAATCCTGTCCAGCACTTTCCACCCTACCTACCTTTATTCATTCATTCAATAGTATTTATTGAGCACTTACAATGTGCAGAGCACTGTACTAAATGCTTGGAATGTATAATTAGGCAACAGATAGAGACAATCCCTGCCCAAAAACGGGCTCACAGTCTAAACTGGGGAGACAGACAGCAAAGCTAAACAGAACAAAACAAGTAGTCTGGCCTAGATATCATCAAGATAAATAGAAACATAGATATAGACACATCATTAACAAAATGAAAAGAGTAATAAATAATATATACAAATATGCACAGTGCTGAGGGGAGGGGAAGGGGGAAGAGCAGAGGGCGGGAGAAGGGAAATGAAGAGGGGAGGAGGCGCAGAGGGAAAGGGGGGGCTTAGTCTGGGAAGGCATCCTGGAGAAGGTGAGCTCTCAGTAGGGCTTTGAAAAGGGGAAGAGAGTTAGTTTGGCAGATGTGAGGAGGGAGGGCATTCCAGGACAGTGGTAGGATGTAGGCCAGGGTTATCAGGATTAACTGTACCTCCATAGAGATAGGACATCACTTGGGAAGCGGTGTGGCCTAGTGGAAAGAGCATGAGCCTGTAAATCAGAAGCTCTGGATTCTAATCCTCTCTCTGCCATTTGCCTGCTCTGTAACCTTGGGCAAGTAATTTAACTTCTTTGTGCCTCAGTTTCCTCATCTGTAAAACTGGATTAAATAACTAGTCTCCCTCCTAATTAATAATGATGCTACTATAATAATAATAATAGTAATATTTAAGCATTTACTATGTGTCAAGCACTGTTCTATGTGCTGGGGTAGATACAATAATAATAATAATAATAACTATGGTATTTGTTAAGCGCTTACTATGTGCCAAACACTGTTCTAAGTGCTGGGGTAGATACAAGGTTTTCCCACTTGAGGCTCACCTTCTCAATCCCCACTTTACAGATGAGGTAACTGAGGCCCAGAGAAGTTAAGTGACTTGCCCAAGGTCACACAGCAGACAAGTGACAGAGCTGAGATTAGAACCCATGACCTCTGACTCCAAAGCCTGTGCTCTTGCCGCTAGGCCTAATCAGATGATGACACCAGGACTCTGTCTAACCTGATGATCTTGTATCTACTCCAGCGCTTATTGCGGGGCCTGGCACATAGTAAGTGTTTAAGAAATATCACAGTTATTTTTACTTTCTTAGCAAATGTACTTCTTCCAGATTGCCCTTTCACAATCTCAACCCCACATATTGCTAAAATGTTGATGCCTGAAGTTGGTAGTCTGGCAGATTAGGAGATTATTTTCTGCAGCTTCTGCCTGTGATGCTGGATACTGCCCCAACCTGAGCCAGTGGCCAGTGAGTCAAACATTTTTTGATGCCAAATCAGATCTTTCTCCTTGTCTTGGATAAAGCCATTTTTGTTCTCTGAGTTAACTTTTTGATTTTATGTTCCCTCCATCTGGCAAGTCTATCTGACCCTTCTGGATCAATGATTTCTTTACCAGTCACTCTCCTTTTTCATGTGAATGGAAGAGCCATCAATCAGAGTGTCTCTCTCCAGGCATGAAAGGGATTAAGCTTTCTGAATGCTGCAAGCTGGACAGACTAGATCATTTTGGAAAAACGTCACACTTTCAAGCAGAAAGATTAGAGTTCTTGCTGGGTCACAGACACCATATTCAATCAATCAATCAATTGTAGTTGTTGAGTGCTTAGTTTGTGCAGAGCACTGTACTAAGCATTCACTCAATCATATTTATTGAGCACTTTCTGTGTGCAAAGCACTGTACTAAGCACTTGGCACTTTAGGAAAGTACACTATTAACAGAGTTAAGTTCCCAGCCCACAATGAGTTTCCAGGCTAGAGGTGGGGATAGACATTAAATAAATAAATTTTATGGATATGTACATAAGTGCTGAGGGAGGGGTGAACAAATCCAAGTGCAAGAGTGATGCAGAAGGGAGTGGGAGAAGAGGAAATGAGGTCCTAGCTGGAGAAGACCTCTTGGAGGAGATGTGCCTTCAATAAGACTTTGAAGATAAGACTATTTGGAAAGTCCTTAGATGAGTTTAAGTGAGAACTAATTTTCTTATAGGAACAATTTATAAATGGAGGATTGGTACCTCAACCAAGATCAGATACCTGACTTTTAGCTAGGATCATACACTCAAACAACTAGACTATTGTTTATTCTTCTCCTTTTCCTTCTTCTGTGTTCTGTGTTCTAATCCCAGCTCTGCCACTTGCCTGCAGGGTGATTTGGGGCAACTCACTTAACACTGGGGAATTAGCAAGGCCTAACAAAAAAATAATGGGCCTGGGAGTCAGAGGATCTGGGCTGGCTGTGCTTATCTGAGATCTAACCCAATGCTCAGTACATTGCTTGATCCATAGTAAGCCCTTAACAAATACGATTATTATGCTTTGCAACTCAGTTTCCCCATCCATAAAATGTAGGTTAAATACCTGTTCTCCCTTCGTTTTAGATTATGCACCACAAAACTACAACTACTTTGAGATAATTTACCTCAGTACTTAACACAGTGCTTGGCACATAGTAAGCATTCAAAAAATGCCACATTTATAATCCTCATTATTTTCCTCCTCCCTCCTTTTTCTCCCCCATCCTCTTCTTCCTCCCTCATTCTCTCTTCCTCATTCTCCTCTGCTCCTCTATAGTGGGCAGTGATGCTGAGTTCGGCTGCTTGTTTGCATGGAATTCCTGAGGCATGTTCTCAAAACCCATTTCTCTTTCCCTCCAGCTAGCCAAGATTTTCACTTTTGTCTCTGAGTGGGCACTTTATACCAAATGCTAAATGTGACTCTAAATATCTCAGTCTGAAGAAGAGACAAGAAACTGGGCTGGGTCCAGGCAGCATCGGGCCCTCCCAGGTTGGCACTTTTATGATTTATTCCTTCCCAAGTTGCTCAAAAGCTGTTTACACATCCTGTATACATTAATGCTCAATGATCCCAATCTTAGTTGTTTCTGCAGAAATTCAAATATCAACCACAAGAATGGTTCAATGTAATTTAGAAAAAGAATGCTTTGTCAACTTGGCTTCCTGTGAGCCAAAATTTGCTTATAAACTTTTCTCTCCTCAGGCCACCTTGCCCCTTTCATCGTTTTTCCAAATAAATGATCTGGGAGACAATGGAAAGAATCTCAAAAAGACTAGAATATTTCATCACTCAAAATCTCTTGTGGAGAACAGAGCCTGTGAGGAAATAGAGATATTAGGATATTAGATGGTCCAACACTGAACTTTAGGGGGGGGCATCCATTACAAGGTTCATTCCTGAATTTTAGCGAGGGTGTCCATCAGATGGTTCCTCCAAACATTCCATTGCAACTTGTGGAGATTGAATAGTTGGCTACATAGACCTGTGATCTGACCCCATTTTTGCCTTTCTATTGTGCTTTCTATTGTGTACAATGCCAACGAGGCTTCTTCGTTTATCCACTTACTATGATTTAATTTTACATTATACAATGAAATCAAGTCACCAATGTTGTAAATTGATATGATTTCTACTTGGGAACCTTGTTGAATGAGCTGTTGAAAACTGAATGAGCAGTTGAATGATGTACATTCAAGGGGCATTGGAAGGTCCCAGAATAATGTTCTCATATACTATTTTATGTTAGTATTTTCAACACCATAAAATCTATTTGTTTTCTTCTGAAGCACACTCTAAGTCAATATCTAAAAAACAGAGAAAAAGACAAGGCAAAATTTTATTGACTTTTATTTCTCTAAAAACACAAGGCGGGGGAAATCAATTTCTGCCAAGGTTCAGAAAGGAAATCACTAAAAGTGTGAAAACAAAAATTAAAAACTCGAAAACACAGCTTGACAGGTAAACAAGTGCTACAACATTTCATGAAGGTCAACGATACAGCAATAAACACCTGCTGCTTTAGAGAGTTTAAGCTGTAATACACATTTCTATTATTATTTATAAATGATCTCTATCTACTGAACAAAAATAACTTGGTCAAGAAAATTTTATTTTGTTTTATTTTATTTTGTTTTTTACAGTAGCAAAATTCAAAGACCATTAAATTAATTTTGCCCTAATGATATTAGTTTACCTAAGCTAACATCCAAAAGTAAATAACACATGCCTTGATGTGTTGTTTTCAAAATCCAGGCATCTAAGCTATGATCTGCTCCCTTAAAAGTTGCCAAAAATTCAGAAAAGGAATTGGAACTTGCATTCCCGGAGTAGTACCATATCTCTGTGATCCAAAACAGTTTCACAAAAGGACTTTGGATAGCAATGTAGTCAAAATAGAGAAGGAATGATTTGCAGTTGAAAATAGCAAGTCAAATGACAAATCCCACGTTTTCCATCCCCCCGTTTTTCCCTTTTTTTTGAAGTCCAGGTCAACCACATGTAACAGCTACAGGTTCCAGTCACCTGTTCCTTCTCCCCACCCAGCCATTTCTGCTTTTCAGCAGGTCTTTGACATTCACTTGGAAGTTCCTGATGATGCCCCCAGTCCCCAGCTTCTTTCAACTTCTCAACCCCATAGATTTCCTGCTCCAACTCATCCCTCCACACACAAACTTGCGTACACTCTGCATCCCATAAGCAAAAGTGACTGCAACCTCTTTAAAATCACCAACTCAAGACAGCTGGTGCATAGTACATGCTGAACAAATGCCACAGTTATTATTACTGGGGTGGAAGAAGTAGATTCAGGCAGGATTTAGCAATCACCTGAACGGGAAAACTAGAAAATGGTCAGTCAATCAACCAATCAGTCATATTTATTGAACACTTACTCTGCGCAGAGGACTGTACGAAGATCTTGGGAGAGTAAAATAGAGTTGATAGACATATTCCCTGTCCACAATAAGTTTAGTTGAAAGTTACACCAAGGTTGTGAACTTCTTGGTTACCTCAAATGTAAAATGGGGATTAAGACTGTGAACCCCATGTGGGACAACTTGATGACCCTGTATCTACATGAGTGCCTACAACAGTGCTTGGCACATAGTAAGTGCTTAACAAATGCCAACTCTTTTTCAATTTTAGACATGCTGAGTTTGAGGTGCCAGTGCCATTTTCCACATCTGCTTTACTCAGAAAACAACAAGGTCTTAGAATTTGAACTCGTCAGAAAGCAATGACTCACACATTCGTCGTTTCTGATTTAGTTCGGCACAAGTCAATAGTCTCAGGCACCCTGACTCGTGGTTTTCAACTGAATTGAAGTACTGTCTAAGGAAGGAAGATTGCCTTCAAGAGGTGCATTAAAGAGCAATAACACAGGCTCTTCAGTGTCTTGAAACTTGTATTATATCATTCTTTAGTGATTCACCAGTATCTCCTGCAGAGAACCAAAAAACACAATCAGTATTGAGAAATCACTCCTCTGGGAATGTGGAATGATTACTTGACCATGAGGTACAGAGATTCTCAACCTACTACTTGTTACAAAGGAAAAATTGTTACTGGAGTGAACTGGTTGAGGTCTATAAGAAATCAATGGGGAATAAGCTTGAGAGAAGGGCTTTGATGGTCTCTGAGTTTTCCCTTCTGAGTTAATCACAAGACTGGCCTGTGGTTTCATAACAGCTGCTCATTACCAGGGTTCTCTTTGATCTTGGAACCGAGCCTTCCTTCCTCCTCAGACTGTGAGCCCAATATGGAACAGAGACTCTGCCAGCTCTGATTATAGTTCATTTACTTCAGTGCTTAGGACGGTGTTTGGGCACACAGTAAGAGCTTACCTGATTAGTTTTCATCTACCCCAGCACTTAGAACAGTGCTCGTCACTTAGTAAATGCTTAACAAATACCATCATCATTATTAACAAATACACCTCAATTATTTTTTACTTTCCTTTCCCAAACCCCACAAAATGAATCAGTACTTTATGCCCGCCACTGCTGTCTGTTTCAGAGTCTGGGTGGTGGCCACCATTTTTCAGGAAAGATTTAATTTACAATAGCAACAGAGTAAGCATTCATTCAATCAATCATATTTATTGAGTGCTTACTGTGTGCACAGCACTGAACTAAGACCTTGGGAGAGTACAACAATAAACAGACATATTCCCTGCCCACAGTGAACTTTCCGTATAGAAGGGGGAAAGACAGAAATTAATGTGAATAAATTACAGATATGTACATAAGTGCAGTGGGGCTGGGAGGGGGGAAGAACAAAGGGAGCAGGGAGGTGCAGAAGGGAGTGTGAGAAGAGAGAAGGGGGACTTAGTCAGGGAAGGCTTCTTGGGAAAGATATGCCTTCAATAGGGCTTTGAAGGGGGTAAGAGTAATTTTCTGTTGGATTTGAGGAGGGAGGGTGTTCCAGGCCAGAGGCAGGATGTGATGGGGGGTCGGCGGGGTTTTAGTCAAGATCGAGGCACAGTGAGAAAGTTAGCATTAGAGGAGTGATGCGTACGGGCTGGGTTGTGGGAGGAGAGTAGCAAAGTGAGGCACAGTAAGAAGGTTAGCATTCGAGGAGCAAAGTTGGGAAATGTGTAGGAGAGTAGTAAGGTTAGGTAGGATGGGGTAAGGTGATTGAGTACTTTAAAGCCAATGGCAAGGAGTTTCTGTCTGATGCAGATGTGGATGGGCAACCACTGGAGTTTTTTGAGGAGTGGAGAGATATGTTCTGAATGCTTTTGTAGAAGAATGATCCAGGCAGCTGAGTGAAGTATGGACTGGACTGGAGAGAGACAGGAGGTTGGGAGGTCAGCATGGAGGCTGATGCAATAATCCAGGTGGGATAGGATGAGTGACTGTATTTACAGGGTAGCAGTTTGGATGGAGAGGAAAGGGTGGTTTTTAGCAATGTTGTGAAGGTAGGACCAACAGGATAGATTGAATATGTGGGTTAAATGAGAAAGAGGAGTAAAGGATAACACTAAGTTTATGGACTTGCGAGACAGGAAGGATGGTGGTACCGTATACAGTGTTAGAAAAGTCATGGGGAGGACAGGGTTTGGGTGGGAAGATAAGGAGTTCTGCTTTGGACATGTTAAACTTGAGGTCACAGGAGAATATCCTCATAGAGATGTTTTGAAGGCAGGAGGAAATGCGAGACTGCAGAGAGGAAGAGAGATCGGGGCTGAAGATGTAGATTTAGGTGTCACCCTCATAGGTGTTCCCTAGATCGTTGTCCCCTAAATTCCATTAATGGCTCAAATTTAAATAATAATAATTGTGGTATTTGCTTACCTCCTACTATATGCCAGGTACTGTAATAAGCACTGGGGTAATAATAATGATAGTAATAGTATTTGTTAAGAGCTTACTATGTGCAAAGCACTGTTCTAAGTGCTGGGGTTGATACAAGGTAATCAGGTTGTCCCACGTGGGGCTCACAGTCTTAATCCCCATTTTACAGATGAGGTAACTGAGGCACAGAGATGTTAAGTGACTTGCCCAAAGTCACACAGCTGACAAGTGGCAGAGTTGGGATGAGAACCCACGACCTGTGACTTCCAGACCCGGGCTCTTTCCACTAAACTACGCTGCTTCTCATCCTCTCTCGACCCCACTTCCCCTTCCAGTTATCACCCTATCTCCCTACTACCCTTCCTTTCCAAAATCCTAGAACGAGTCATCTACACTCGCTGCTTAGAATTCCTTAACTCCCATTCTCTTCTGGACCCTCTCCAATCTGGCTTCCGTCCCCCCCACTCTACCGAGACTGCTCTCTCAAAGATCACCCATGACCTCCTTCTTGCCAAATCCAATGGCTCCTACTCCATTCTAATCCTCCTTGACCTCTCTGCTGCCTTTGACACTGTCGACCATCCCATCCTCCTCCATACCTTATCTCACCTTGGCTTCACGGACTCTGTCCTCTCCTGGTTCTCCTCTTACCTCCCTGGCCGGTCATTCTCGGTCTCCTTCGCTGGCACCTCCTCCCCCTCCCATCCTTTAACTGTTGGAGTTCCTCAAGGGTCAGTTCTTGGCCCTCTTCTGTTCTCCATTTACACTCACTCCCTTGGTGAATTAATTTGCTCTCAAGGCATTGACTACCATCTCTACACAGATGACACGGAGATCTACATCTCTGCCCCTGTCCTCTCCCCCTCCCTTCAGGCTCGCATCTCCTCCTGCCTCCAGGACGTTTCCACCTGGATGTCTGCCAGCCACTTTAAACTCAACATGAGCAAGATTGAGCTCCTCATCTTCCCTCCCAAGCCCAGTCCTCTCCCAGACTTCGCTATCACCGTGGATGGTACGACCATCCTTCCCATCTCTCAGGCCCGCAACCTCGGTGTCATCTTTGACTCATCTCTCTCATTCACCCCACACATCCGATCCGTTACCGAGATCTCCGTTCTCACCTTTACAATATCGCCAAGATCCACCCTTTCCTCTCCACCCGAACGGCTATCTTACTGCTACAGGCTCTCATATCGCGGCTGGACTACTGTGTCAGCCTTCTCTCTGATCTCCCTTCCTCCTCTCTTGCCCTGCTCCAGTCTATTCTTCACTCTGCTGCCTGGCTCATCTTCCTGCAAAAACGTTCTGGGCATGTCATTCCCCTTCTTAAACAACTCCAGTGGTTGCCTATCAACCTCCGCTCCAAACAAAAACTCTCCTCACTCTAGGCTTCAAGGCTCTCCATCACCTTGCCCCTCATACCTCTCCTCCCTTCTCTCTTTCTACTGGCCACCCCGCACGCTCCGCTCCTCTGCCGCCCACCTCCTCACCGTCCCTCGGTCTCACCTATCCCGCCGTCAACCCCTGGGCCACGTCCTCCCACGGGTCTGGAATGCCCTCCCTCCTCACCTCCATCAATCTAATTTTCTTCCCCTCTTCAAATCCCTACTTAAAGCTCACCTCATCCAAGAGGTCTTCCCAGACTGAGCTCTCCCCTTTTTCCCTCTGCTCCCTCTACACCCCCTTCACCTCTCCGCAGCTAAACCCTCTTCTCTCCCCTTTCCCTCTCCTCCTCCCCCCTCCCGTCCCACCACCTCAGCACTGTACTCATCCACTCAACTGTATATATCTTCATCACCCTATTTATTTTGTTTATTTTGTTTAATGAGATGTACATCACCCTGATTCTATTTAGTTGCCACTGTTTTTATGAGATGTTCTTCCCCTTGACTCTATTTATTGCCACTGTTCTTGTCTGCCTGTCTCCCCTGATTAGACTGTAAGCCCGTCAAAGGGCAGGGACTGTCTCTATCTGTTGCCGATTTGTACATTTCAAGCGCTTAGTACAGTGCTCTGCACATAGTAAGCGCTCAATAAATACTATTGAATGAATGAATAAATAGCCGCACTGCTTCTCACTACAAATACATGCAAGTTACATACAAGTTGATCAGGTTGGACAAAGTCCTTGGCACATAGGGCTCCCAGTCTCAATCCCCATTTTACAGATGAGGTAACCGAGGTCACACAGCAGAAAAGTGGCGGAGCCAGGATTAGAACCCAGGTCCTTCTGATTCTCAGGCCTGCATTTTATCCACTAGGCTATTCTGCTTCTCTAAATGATTCCTTTCACTTCCTTGGAGTTTGAGCTGCTAGAATACCTGTAGACTGTCTTCACCTGACTGCTATACATTTTTATGGTATTTGTTAACCCTTAGAGCACTTACTATTTGCCAGGCACACTACTAAGCACTTGGGTAGATATAAGTTAATCAAGTTGGACACAGTCCATGACCCACAAGGAGCTCACATTCTTCATCCTCATTTTGTACAGGTGAAGTGAAGTGATTTGGCCAGGGTCACACAAAGGACAAGTGGCGGAGCTGGGATTAGAACCCACATCTCTCTGGCTCCCAGACCCGGGCTCTACTCACTAGGCCAGGCTGCTTCTCAAGCACTTCACTTCTGCTTGAACATGTCCTAAATTTCGCCTTCTGTTATAACTCTGTGAATATATGCAGGGCAACAGAGGCGGCCAAGAAAGAGAATGAGGAATAATCAATTTGCCTCTTCCCTCCACCCTTCCTGTTCTGTGGTATTGGACTCCATTTCATTGTCTTTCCAACATTTTAGTGGGAAGAATAATAATTAAAACACAATCCTATGCCTCGTCCCTTAGTCTCATGGGGAGAGATGGGGTCTACTATACTGACTATACTGTACTCTCCCAAGCCCTTAGTAAAGTGCTCTGCACCTAGTTAGTGCTCAATGAACCCCATTACTTTTGGCATTCAAAGTATAATTGTGAGGTCAAAGAAAAAAATTTAGAACAAAAAAAGTGATTAAACAAGTGTTTTTAGAGGGTGGATAGGTGGAAGCCCAAACAGAGGGTTTAAGACAAAGGTGAAGGGGGAAATCAATCAATGGCATTTACTGAGCACTTGGTACACAGTAGAGTTAGTAGACATAATCCCTGCTCACAATGAACTTTCAGTCAAAGGTCCTTAGTTCTCCATTTTTCAGGGTGACCTAGTGGAAAAAGACTAGGACTGAGTCAGAGGACTGGAGTTTGAATCCCAGCTCTGCCACTTACCTGTTGTGTAATGTTGGACAAATAACTTCTCTGGGGCTCAATTTCCTCATCTGTAAAATGGGGATTCAGTATCTGTTCTCTCCTTCCTCCTTGGAGTGTGAACCCTGTGTGGGACAGGGGCTGTCTCTAACCTGATTATCTTCTATCGACTCCAAGTCTTACTACAGTGTTTGACACATAGTAATAGTAAGTGCTTAACAAATCCCACAGTTAATATCATTATTATTATTATTCCAACACTGACTTAAAATGGGTAAGGGGAAGGAGTGCTGTCCTGTAGAAAACATTCAGGAAATATATTGGTCCAAATAGTGAACAACCCAAACTTATTTTGCCAAAATGCAAGAAGTACTACAATAATTAATTCTGAATTGCTTGCACATAATATTGATATATTTTTTTTCCTCCTGAGGACTTCCAAGAATACTAAATAAGGGTCATTTGTGAGACAGGCTAAAGTAATTTTTTTGAAAAAAGAAAAAAATGCAGGCCTAGAAAAATAGGATAGACAAGGAATTTAAATTCATGATATCCTTAATTGCTAATCAGCAAAGCTATTTACCTAGATCTTCTGCTGATACATTACAACCGGTGATAAAAAACAAGACACGCTATCTGAGGCTGTACCACCTTTAAATATAAAATACAATCAAAATTTAGGATAATAAGTCATACAAATAGTCCCTTTGGAAATGAAAGGAGATTCAGTATTTATTGAACTATAAAGCCATTTCTCAATTTGTGGCTTTTCCTCTGGATGATCTCAAGGGCATTTTCTTTTCAAAATGTTCAGTTAAGAGCACAGTCTGAAAACATTTGTGTATTAGAGAAAGGGGAAATATTAAACTTACTTGATGAATTGATTAATGGTCAATCAAACATCAGCCTCAAAGGACGCAATTTACAATAAAGTCATTGGCAATGAAATATATCCTTCTTGCCAACATGTACAATACAGTAGAGTTAGTAGACATAATCCCTGCTCACAGGTCCTTAGGTGTCCATTTTTCAGGGTGACCTAGTGGAAAAAGACTGGGACTGGGAGTCAGAGGACTGTAGTTTTAATCCCAGCTCTGCCACTTACCTTTTGTGTAATGTTGGACAAATAACTTCTTGGTACCTCAATTTCCTCATCTGTAAAATGGGGATTCAATATCTGTTCTCTCCTTCCTCCTTGGAGTGTGATCCCTGTGTGGGACAGGGACTGTGTCTAACCTGATCATCTTCTATTGACTCCAAGTCTTAAAGCTGTTAACATCTTAATGGAGTATTAAGATTTAGGCCTAGTGATGTCTCAGAAGTACTGCTGGAATGAAAAGTCCAATAATTAATAGCAGATGTATTTATCAGTAAAATTGTTATTCCATGAAAATCCAAACTGCTCTATTGAATATACATTATATGCACACCACAAGATCCAAAAGGGTTATGTGTCTTGAAAATGTGTTTGCAACTTGAAAGTAAGTGAGGAGGTTAAACATAATGGAAGAATGGATCCAGACCTGTCATTTTGCATTGACAGCCAGACATGAGACTTTCATATAGAAAGTTGTCTTCAATAGGACAAACATGGTGGTAGTAATAGTGGTATTAATAGTAATAGCATTTATTATGCAATTACTGCTAAATTTGTAAACTCCTTTAGGGAAGAGATCATGCCTACTTTATTGTTGCTGCGACCTACCAGATCACCTGCATGATTGGTTCCCTCTTCTCCCCATCCTGAAGCAGATTTTCTGTCCCCGACATGTCTGAGACAAACGGGGACATCCAAATGCTGATGGAGACTAGTGGAGAGGAGGAGGAGGAGGAGAAGGAGGAAGGGGAAGTAGGAGGAGGAAGAGAACAGCATTAGGGAAGCAGACTAGGCTGCCACCAACTCCATGCTGGACCAGATAAACACCTGCCTAGATCACCTGGAGGAGAACAACAACCACCTTCACACCCCACTCAAATAGCTGCTGGAGTTCAACTGCCAGACCTATCTGGAATTCCAGCAGCAGCTGAGCACCCTCCCCCAACCCGCCAATTAGCCCACCTTCTAGGCTCTCCCTCAAGGGCCTCAGGCCTCAGTTCAGCAAACACCTGCTCCAGACAAGCCAAAGATGGCTTCATGGAGACAACACAGCCACTTTTCTCCCTCCTCCCCGCCTCATTCAAGATCCCCAGACCCACACAGGCCCAAGCCTGGGCTGGGAGCAACCTCAGAGACCAGCCTATGGAGACAAACCCAGTGCTCTCCTCACCCAGGATTGAGTTTTCTCTCTACTTCCTCCCTCATTGGCTGGGTTTGTCCCTAAAGTCTTGAGACCTAGTAGGGAATACCAGGGGGCTTCAAAGATGGGAGATTGAATTTCTTTTTCCCAGGCTTTCTGTGGCCCAGTGCAGCAGGGATGCCCATGGTGAATTTGAGGGAACTGAGTGCATTAAGGCATCATCTACCCCTTCAGCCCCCTGAGCCCTTTCTCTCCCTGCCTAATTTCAGAAGGAGTAAACAGGGAAGAGTGAGTGACCCAGGGATGTATTGGGGAGATACGTTCCAGTTTAGGACAGCAGCCCTTTGGTCTCTCCAGAGATCCTGTCCCCAGGGAGGCCAAGATAAAGGAATGGAAGGAGGAAATGTGAGACTGGGGCCATAGCCCCGGCTGAGGGCTGACCCCCAAGGCTCTTTCCATCCTTGCTCTAATTCTTAGGCCCCATCTGGAAAGAACCTGGAGCTGGGCAATTTAGAACCTGCTGGGCAATTTAGGTGGGCGGGGACATGGGGATAGACATAGGAAGGAGCCCCCTCTGCCTGGAAGGACAAGCCAGTCACTTCATTGTCAAAGGAGGGTTAGAAGGTCATGGTGGACAGCTGTTGGCCAGTTAGCCCTGTTGTACAGAACAGTTCTCACCAGGGTTAAACACTAAACTAGGCTTCTTTATTTGTCTTCAAGTTGGAAGTAATCTCCTGCAGTCTCTCCGCTGTTCTAGTAAAAGGTTCCAGAAAACAAGCTTCTGCTGCCCTGCTCCCTCTATCTGGGTTTGCAGCGGGGGGAGAGGTACTGGCCAGCTGGCAAGGAAGCATCCCTTGGGTCTTGCTGGATGGGTTCCTCCACACCCCTCAAGGCCCAGAGTGGCTCATTCTCCCTGAGGTTGCTGTCCCATTCAGCAATGACAGATCTCATTTGGGTCACTGTCAGAGTCTCCCAGTTCTTTCTGGTCTTCCTAGGGATGAACCACCTCCTCCTGCTCTGAGCCGGGGGCTGTGGCCTCAACTACTCTCAGGGGGCTATGGGTGGGGTCAGAGGTCTTCCTGGCTTGGGTAGCTGGATTGGCCTTTCTGGCAGGTTTGCATCTCTGGGGAAAAGAGGAAAGAAACAGTGATGACAATTTGAGCCTGGAGGATTCAAGGGGTGGGAACTCCTCTCAGTCTCTTGCCTTGGCCCTCTTTTGCCTACAAGCAGTTTTCTGCAGCTGCCTCTTATCAGCTCCTTAGTTTTGTGTAGAAAGCAGTGGAGCTGAGTGCCAGAGAAGAAGAGCAGGGGTGGGATCAAGGCTTTAAATCCAGCTCTATCACTGAAATGTTGTGTGAGTGTAAGCAAATTATTTAACCTCTCTGATGAAACTCAGGTTCCTTCTTTGTTAGAGTTAGGGGAGAGGTGCTCTGCACATAATAAGCGCTCAGTAAATACGATTGAATGAATCAATGAAGAGGTGGATGTGGAAATTGCTAGAAGAGCACAATCAACACAATTATTAGCCCAAACAGTGGGAGGTAGGGTGGAGAATGCAAAAGTCAAAAATTGGATAATAGAGGCAGAAGGAGCAAACCATAGCAAGGAGTACAGAGCAGAACTGTCAGCAGGCTCAAGAGGAGATGTGGTCCATCTGATTGTCAGTTCCTTGAGGGCAAGAATACCCTTGGAAAGCTCACACAATTTGAACTATCAGTTCTATGCTGCCGACACTCAAATCTACATCTCCAACTCTGATCTTCAAATCTACATCTCCAACTCTGATCTCTCTCTCTCTCTGCAATCTCGCATTTCCTCCTGCCTTCAAGACATCTCTACTTGGATGTCCTCCTGTCACTTCAAACTTAGTATGGCTAAAACTGAAATTCTTATCTTCCCACCTGAACCCTGTCCTCCTGCTCACTTTCCATTGTTGATGGCACCACTATCCTTTCTGTCTCACAATCCTGTAACCTTGGCATTATCCTTGACTTCTCTCATTCCACCCACATATTAATGCTATTACTAAATCCTGTCAGCTCTAACTTTACATCTTCAAAATCCATCCCTTCCTCTCCATCCAAACTGCTAAAACATTAATGCAGACACTTATTCTATCCCACCTTGATTATTGTAACAACCTCCTTGCTGATCTCCCTCCCTCCTGTCTCTTTCCACTCCAGTCCATACTCCATTCTGCTGCCCGAATCATTTTTCTTTAAAGAAGTTCAGACAATGTTTTCCCTCTCTTCAAGAAACTCCAGTGGGTGCCCATCCACCTCAACATTAAGCAAAAATCCCTCACTTGGCTTTAAAGCACTTAATCACCTTTCCCCCTCCTACCTCACCTCGCTGCTCTCCTACTACAACCCAGCCTGCACACTTCATTCCTCTGGTGCTAACTGCCTCACTGTACCTCAGCCTCATCTGTCTCACCACTAATCTCTCACCCACATCCTACCTCTGGCCTGGAATGCCCTCCCTCCTCTTATCAGACAGATAATTGCTCCCTCCCTACTTCAAAGCGTTACTGAAGGCACATCTACCCCAGAAGCCTTCCCTGACTGAGCCCTCCTTTCCTCTTTTCCCACTCCCTTCTGTGCCTCTTATACTTGCTCCTTCATTCATCCTCCCTCCCTTCCATGCAGCACATATGTATATATCTGAATTTATTTATTTATTTACATTAATGCCTGTCTCCCCCTCTAGACTGTGAGCTCGTTGTGGGCAGGGAATATGTCTGATGTTATACGGTACTCTCCCAAGCACTTACTACCATGCTTTGCACACAGTAATTATTCAATAAATCCAATTGAATGAATGAATGGCAGGAATCATGTTTTTTACATTTATTGTATTCCCCCAAGTACTGACTAGTGTTCTGTATGGAGTAGGTGGTCGGTAAATACTGATACATTTATAGAAGAGCAGTCTGAAATGCATTACTAGGAGGAAAACTTAGGGCAGATAGACAGCCTGTTACTGAGTATGGGGGTTGGCCATCAATGAGGACAACCTTCCCTTTTCTCCCAAGCACCCTAGTGCCAGGGAGGAAGACAGGATCCTGGCCTGAACAAACCATTGGTCCAGTCCTGTAATGGCATCACTTATGGCCTTATGACCTTTGGAGACACACAGCAGCAGTCTTGTGTTAACCTGATTACTCTGGTACATAGTAAGCACTTAACAAGAGAAGCAGCGTGGCTCAGTGGAAAGAGCATGGGCTTTGGAGTCAGAGGTCATGAGTTCGAATCCCAGCTCTGCCACTTGTCAGCTGTGTGACTGTGGGCAAGTCACTTCACTTCTCTGTGCCTCAGTTATCTCATCTGTAAAATGGGGATTAAGATTGTGAACCCCAAGTGGGACAACCTAATTCCCCTGTGTCTACCCCAGTGCTTAGAACAGTGCTCTGCACATAGTAAGCGCTTAACAAATACCAACATTATTATTAACAAATACCGTAAAAGGAAAGTGACTTGCTCAAGGTCACACAGCAGGCAAGTGGCAGAGCCAGGTTTAGAACACAGGTCCTGAGACTCCCAGGTCTGTGCCCTACCCACTAGGCTACACTGTTCCCCATTAGGCCCCATTGCTAGGGGATTGATTAGTACAGCGCTTAATGCTCAGTAGGGACTCAATGCATATCATCGATGAGGAGGAGGATTATAGCAAGACTCCCTGCCAAAGCACCAGCCTCCCCATTGTTGCCCCCTGCCCCAAGACTGTAAACTCGTGGTGGGCAAGGAATGTGTCTGTTACCCTCTCCCAAGCACTTGATAAAGTGCTCTGCACACAGTAAGTGCTCAATAAATAAGACTGACTGACCAACTGACTAACTGCACCCTCCAGAGTAGATCCCAAACCAGGGTTTATTATTAGTAGTAATATCATCATAATAATAATGGTATTTGTTAAGTGCTTACAATGTACCAGGCACTGTACTGGGCGCTGGGGTGGACACAAGTAAATTGGTTTTGGACGCAGTCCCTGTCCTACCTGGGGTTCAGTCTCAGTCACCATTTTGCAGATGAAGTAACAGGACCAGAGAAGTGAAGTGGCTGGCCCAGGGTCACTCAGAAGGCATGTGGAGGAGGTGGGATTGGAATCCATGACCTCCTGACTCCCAGGCCCATCTCTAGCACTATGCCATGCTGCTTCCAAGGGAGGGGCTTCCTACATGCTTCAATTTCCCTCTTGGAACTTCCAAACTATGGCCACCCTGGTGGTTCCAGAACGTGGGAATAAGGGAGAAGCAGCGTGGTTTAATGGAAAGAGCACAGGCTTGGGAGTCAGAGGATGTGGGTTCTAGTCCTGGCTCCACCGCTTGTCTGCTCTGTGACCTCGGGTAGGCCACTTCACTTCCCTGCGCCTCAGTTACCTCATCTGTAAAATGGGGATTAAAACGGTGAGCCCCATATGGGACAACCTGATTACCCCATATCTATCCCAACGCTTCGAACAGTGCTTGGCACACAGAAAAGCAGCATGGCCTAAGGGATCGAGCACAGGCCTGGGAGTAAATAAGTCATGGGTTTTAATCCTGGCTCCGTCACTTGTCTGCTGTGTGACTTGGGCAAGTCACTTAACTTCTCTGTGCCTAGGTTCATTCATCTGTATGTGGGACAGTGACTGGGTCCAACCTGATTATCCTGTATCCACCCCAGTGCTTGGAATAGTACCTGGCACATAGTAAGTGCTTAACAAATAGAATCATCATTATTATTATTATTTTAATAAACATTTTTAATGTCTGTCCCCCGCTCCAGACTGCAAGCCCAATGTAGGCAGGGGTTGTCTCTCTTGATTGCTGTATTGTACTTTCCAAGTGCTTACAGTAAGTGCTCAATAAATATGATTGAATGAATGAACAAATGAATGAATAAACAATGTGGCCTAGAGAGTTAGTGCCGGGAACTGCACCCTCCCTCCTGCCCAGAACTCCTACCTCCATCAGATCTGACAGACCATTCTTCTTCCCCTCTTCAAATCCCTACTAAAATCATATGTCCTCCAGGAAACTTCCCCTGATTAACTTCTCATCACCCCAGCCTATTCCCCCTCCTTCTTGCATTGCCTATGCACTGAGGTCTGCAGCCCCTACACACTTTCACACCTACCCCACCTCCACCACACTTAGGTAGTCATCCTTATACTCCATTTCTTCCCCTAACTGACTTTAACGTTGGTCTCCTCCACTAGATTCTAAACCCTAGATTGGCTTCAAAGCTCTCCATCACCTTGCCCCCTCCTACCTCACCTCCCTTCTCTCTTTCTACTGCCCACTCCATAGACTCCGTTCCTCTGCCACTCACCTCCTCACTGTCCCCGATTCACGCCTATCCTGCCATCGGCCCCAGGCCCACGTCTTACCGCTGTCCTGGAATGCCCTCCCTCCTCACATCTGCCAAACTAACTCTCTTCCCCTCTTCAAAGCCCTATTGAGAGCTCACCTCCTCCAAGTGGCCTTCCCAGACTGAGCCCCCCTTTTCCTCTGCTCCCCCTTCCCTCCCCCAGTCTGCTCCTCCCCCTTCTCCTTCCCTCAGCACTGTGCTCATTTGTATATATTACCCTATTTATTTTCTTAATGAGGTGTACATCCTCTTGATTATATTTATCTTGATGATGTTTGGTTTTTGTTTTGTTCTGTTTTGCTTTGCTGTCTGTCTCCCCCATTTAGACTGTGAGCCCGTCACTGGGCAAGGAATAATAATGTTGGTATTTCTTTCTGTTGCCAAATTGTACATTCCAAGCCCTTAGTACAGTGCTCTGCACATAGTAAGTGCTCAATAAATACTATTGAATGAATGAATGAATAAACCCCTAGAGGGCAGAGAGCAAGTCTACTAATGCTGTTGTGTTGGACTCTCCTAAATGTTTAGTTCAGTGCTCTACACACAGTAAGTGCTTAATAAATAGCACTGATATCGTACTTGTCCAAGTACTCAGTACCATGCTCTGCACCGAGTAAGCTTAATAAAATACTACTGTTTGATTGACTGATTGATTGACTGCACCTTTGATTGCACCTTCTCTGGTGGCTTAGTGCTGGGAAAGAATAGAAAGATGGAAATTAGAGAAAAAAGTTGGGGACATAGGGCTGGAGAAAGATACAAATGCAGATTGCTTGATTTGTTTGTTCCTCTGGTAGTTATTAAGCATTTATTGTGTGCCAGGCCCTGTATTAAATGCTGAGGTAGATACAAGATGATCAGGTTTGGACAAATGGGGCTCGTAGTCCTAATCCCCATTTTACAGATAGGGTGACTGAAGCACAGAGAAGTTAAGTGACTCACCCAAGATGACAAAGCTGTCAAGTGGTGGAGCTGGGATTAGCACCTAGGTCATCTGACTCCCGGGCTCATGCTCTTTCCACTAGGCCACGCTGCTTCTTCTGATACACAGTAAGCACTTAACAAACACCATAATAATAATCGTATTAATAATTAACAAAATTCAATGCAGTATAATCAAGATACTATTCCCTAATTACTAATATTGATAAAAATGACTAAATAATAAAAATAGTAAAGCATCATAAAAGGCAAGAAAACAAAAAAAGCCTGTGGGGCTCTGTGCTTAGAGGAGCAAGTTTTGCACTTCTGGTGACAGTCCAGCAACAGCAGCTGCCACCATGGCCTTTCCAGTGGTCTGCATTAGGGGCTGACTTTGTGCTGCCTCAGTTTCTGTCCTCCCCACTGCAATGGCTCAAGGCAGAATGGGCCCAAGACCCCAGGGTGATTCAAGAGGGGGCAGAGTTGGGTAACGAGGGAGAGTTACCCTGAAAGTCACTGACGCTTCTCTTTCTCTTTCTTCTCTTTACCATCACTAAGGCACAGGGCAGTGACAGTCTGAAGGCAATGCTGGATTTCCTGTTCTGGGATCAGAAACAGTAACAAAGCTCCATCAGTCCTTTCTTAGATGGTGAGTCCCTTTCCTAGTTCCTAGTATAGTGTTTTGCACACAATAACCACTTAATATTATTATTACTACATTCGTCCAGGAATCTCAGATCTGTTCTCCTACAGGAGATGACCTGAAATGAGTTTATTCTTCTTTTCTTTAATGGTATTTCTTAAGTGCTTACTATATGCCAGGTACCATATTAAGCACTGGAGTGGACACAGGTTGGTCACGTTGGACATAGCCCTGCCCCTGGCTCACAATCTTAGTCCCCATTTTACAGATGAGATATCTCAAGCTGCTGAGCGCTGCTGGCCAAAGTCCAAGCACCAAGACGACCTCATACATTTCAAATTTATCCTTTCCAGCCTTAATTTTGCCCTCTCCTCCGACAGGCAAAACTTCTTCTCCTCCCTCATCAACACCCATGCCCGTCACCCCCGCCAATTGTTCTGGACCTTTAACTCTCTCCTTAGGCCCCCTGTTCCTCCTCCTCCCCCATCTCTCACCCCCAATGCTCTGGCCACCTACTTCATCACAAAAATCAACACAATCAGGTCTGAGCTCCCCAAAGTCACCCCTCCCCCTCACCAATCCTCTCCCCTACTTTCCCATCTTTCCCTGCAGCATCCTCAGAGGAGATAAATAAATAAATACTATTGAATGAATGAATTAATTAATCTCCTCCCTCCTCGCAAGTGCCACCCCCTCCACCTGCGCCTCGGACCCCATTCCCGCTCACCTTATAAAAACCATCGCCCCTGCCCTCCTCCCTTCCTTAACTTCTATTTTTAACCACTCAATCTCCAAGGGCTCCTTCCCCTCTGCCTTCAAACATGCCCATGTCTCCCCTATCCTAAAAAAACCTGCTCTCTACCCCACTTCCCCTTCCAGTTATCGCCCTATCTCCCTACTACCCTTCCTTTCCAAAATCCTAGAACGAGTCATCTACACTCGCTGCTTAGAATTCCTTATCTCCCATTCTCTTCTGGACCCTCTCCAATCTGGCTTCCGTCCCCTCCACTCTACCGAGACTACTCCCTCTAAGGTCACCCATGACCTCCTTCTTGCCAAATCCAATGGCTCCTACTCCATTCTAATCCTCCTTGACCTCTCAGCTGCCTTTGACACTGTTGACCATCCCCTCCTCCTCCACACCTTATCTCACCTTGGCTTCATGGACTCCGTCCTCTCCTGGTTCTCCTCTCATCTCTCTGGCCAGTCATTCTCGGTCTCCTTCGCAGGCGCGTCCTCCCCCGCCCATTCTTTAACTGTTGGAGTTCCTCAGGGGTCAGTTCTTGGCCCTCTTCTGTTCTCCATTTACACTCACTCCCTTGGTGAACTCATTCGCTCTCACGGCTTTGACTACCATCTCTACACAGATGACACGCAGATCTACATCTCTGCCCCTGTCCTCTCCCCCTCCCTTCAGGCTCGCATCTCCTCCTGCCTCCAGGATGTCTCCACCTGGATGTCGGCCCGCCACCTAAAACTCAACATGAGCAAGACTGAGCTCCTCATCTTCCCTCCCAAGCCCGGTCCTCTCCCAGACTTCCCTATCGCCGTGGACGGTACGACCATCCTTCCCATCTCTCAGGCCCACAACCTCGGTGTCATCTTTGACTCGTCTCTCTTGTTCACCCCACACATCCGATCTGTTACCGAGACCTGCCGGTCTCACCTTTAGAATATCGCCAAGATCCGCCCTTTCCTCTCCACCCAAATGGCTGCCTTAAAGCTACAGGCTCTCGTTATATCCCGGCTAGACTACTGTGTCAGACTTCTCTCTGATCTCCCTTCCTTCTCTCTCACCCTGCTCCCGTCTATTCACTCCGCTGCCCGGCTCATCTTCCTGCAGAAACGATCTGGGCATGTCACTCCCCTTCTTAAACACCTCCAGTGGTTGCCTATCAACCTCGTCTCTATCTGTTGCCGACTTGTTCATCCCAAGCGCTTAGTACAGTGCTCTGCACATAGTAAGCGCTCAATAAATACTATTGAATGAATGAATGAACCTCCGCTCCAAACAAAAACTCTCCTCACTCTAGGCTTCAAGGCTCTCCATCACCTTGCCCCTCATACCTCTCCTCCCTTCGCTCTTTCTACTGGCCACCCCGCACACTCCGCTCCTCTGCCTCCCACCTCCTCACCATCCCTCGGTCTCGCCTATCCCACCGTCAATCCCTGGGCCACATCCTCCCGCAGTCCTGGAATGCCCTCCCTCCTCACCTCAGACAATCTAATTCTCTTCCCCTCTTCAAATCCCTACTTAAAACTCACCTCCTCCAAGAGGCCTGCCCAGACCAAGCTCCCCTCTTTTTCTCTCTGCTCCCTCTACCCTCCCTTCACCTCTCCACAGCTAAACCCTCTTGTCCCCGCTTTCCCTCTCCTCCTCCCCCATCCCGTCCCACCCCCTCAGCACTGTACTCGTCCGCTCAACTGTATATATCTTCATCATCCTATTTATTTTGTTTATTTTGTTTAATGAGATGTACATCACCCTGATTCTATTTAGTTGCCACTGTTTTTATGAGATGTTCTTCCCCTTGACTCTATTTATTGCCATTGTTCTTGTCTGCCTGTCTCCCTCGATTAGACTGTAAGCCCGTCAAAGGGCAAGGACTGTCTCTATCTGTTGCCGATTTGTACATTCCAAGCGCTTAGTACAGTGCTCTGCACATAGTAAGCGCTTAATAAATACTATTGAATGACTAAATTCTGGCACAGAGAAGTGAAGTGATTTGCCCAAGTAATGTGACACAGGTCACACAGCAGACAAGTGGCAGAGCTGACAATCGAACCCAGTCCTCCTGATTCCCAGGCCTGGGCTCTATCCACTAGGCCAAGCTGCTTCTCTTTTGGAAGAATAAATATTTTCTATATTTTGTGGATGCTTCACAGAGATGGAGAGATGGAGCAAGGCAGATTGGGATGCAGGCCCTCGAATGACCTGGGACAGCGTAGGGTGCTGTGGGTTGCTGGCTAATAGTACCAATAGTTATTGAGTATTCTCTATCCTAAGCGCCTGGGAAGCACAACCAGTTGACATTTTTCCTCCCTACAAGAAACTTACACTGCTAAAGGGGAGACAAACACAACAGGATTTACACACAGCCTAATCACACTCAGCTCCACCACTTGTCTGCTGTGTGACCTTGGGCAAGTCACAACTTCTCTGTGACTCAGTTCCCTCATCTGTAAAATGGGAATTAAGACTGTGAGCCCCACATGGGACAACATGATTACCTTGTATCTCCCCCAGTGCTTAGAACAGTACTTGGCACATAATAAGTGCTTAACAAATACTATAATTATTATTAATCAAGATAAGTAATTGAATGTACAATTAAATACACGTACATGCACAATTCCTGAGAATAGGTAGTATCTGTAAGTTCTGGAGATGGTTGATGGATTTACATGACTGGGGATGTTGTCGGGGAATTAATTGGATAAGACTTGGTGGTGGAGGTGGGCTTTCAGGCCTTTGAATATGGGAAGGGCTGTGGTCTGACAGATTTGGGTTTGGAGGAAGTTACAAGCAGAAAGAATAGTGTGTGAGAGGAGTTAGTGGCGGGAGAGGAATGAGTGTTTGTAAGAGTTTAGTACAGTGCCCTGCAAAGATGAGGCACTAAATAAATACCACTGATTTGACTGTTTGATCATCAGCCAAGTGTCTCATGCATACCTCATAATGCACTGGAAGTAACTGAAACTTATCCAGCATTTTGGAGGGGAGATTCCATGATCACCTTGTATCTACAATGCTGGGCACATAGTAAGCACTTAGTAAAATCTTCAAATAAATAAATTTAAAAATTGCAAAGGGAATATTCTGAAGCGGAATTGCTGGGAATAATTATTGTTCATCTGAAAAAGTTGGGGAGATTGATAGATTATCTAAATGGCCTTCAGGTTAGACATGCTTTTATTAAAGAAATAGATCTATGACTCTAACCTCTGTGGAAATAGAAACTAGTCCACTGGTTAAGCCTATTCATTATTTATAAGTGGATTTAGGTGGGTTAGTGGTAGGTCAGATATGAAGATGGTATCCCTGATGCCGATATTTTATTGATGCGTGAATGTGTCTGAGAAACCCAATGAGTCTCACCAACTAATTCATCTAAAGGTTGTTGTGTGCTACCCTCAGTGCCTGGTACCATTTTCATCTCTCTTTCAGGAGAAGCAGGATGGTCTAGATGAAAGAGCACCGGTCTGAGAGTCAGGAGATCTGGTTCCAAACCTGGCTCTGTCTCTTGCCTACTCTATGACCTTGGGTAAGTAATTTAACTGTGCTATCTGTGCCTCAGTTTTCTTATCCATAAAATGGGGATTAATTCCTGGTCTCCCTCCCGTCCATAGACCGTGAGACACAAGTCGAACAAAAACCACACCTGACCCAGTTATCATTTATTTCCCCCAGTGCTTAACAAATACCACAGTGAATAGTTATTATTAAAGACTGTGTTTTAGGGACTGAAGTTAAAGCAAAATTCCAGAATCTTGGTAACGTCCCTCTTTTTGAGTTGGTGTTCTAAGGGACCAGTCCTTCCTCTTGCTCTTGAAAATGATACTTTGAGGCTTCCTTTCCAAAAGTGGCTATTTGGAGTTGATATTTGTGTGGGGAGGGAGGGGATATTGTGTGGGGAGTTGGAAGGGCTGGAGAGTGGGGATGGGAAATAGAAGGGAGAGAGGAAAGATAATGTCAGTTCAGTTCAGTTCCGAGATGTATACAGAAGGAATTCATCTGTTCAGGTATTTCGAAAGGAAAGAATATGGCTTTTGAATGTAAGTTAGACAAGAATTCTTCAATAGAGTTGCTCGATTAGTAATAGTAGTAATAGCATTCACTGAGTATCCAGTGACAGTGATGCACTGTACCAATTGCCTGGGAAATACAACACAAGCAAATAACATATTTCCTGTCCTCAAGGTGCCTACATAGGATCAAGGGAAACAGACATAAAGGATTTACAGCATAATAAACAAAATAATTGAATGCATAAGTGAATAAACATGTATATATTTGTGCTGAGGACAGAATTACCAATAATTTTGGACATGATTACCAATAATTTAAGGACATTCATACTTGTAGACTACAACTAATAATAATAATAATAATTGTGGTATTTGTTAAATGCCAGGTATTTGTTACATGCCAGACACTGTACTAAGCACTGGGGTAGATACAAGTTTATCAGGTTGGATGGAGTCCCTGTCCCACATGAGGCTCACAGTCTCAAACCCCATTTTACAGGTGAGGTAACTGAAGCACAAAGAAGTGAAGTGACTTTCCAAAGGTCACACAGCAAGCAAGTGGCAGAGTCAAGAATAGAACCCCATGACCTTCTGACTCCCAGGCCCACGCTCTATCCACAATGCCTTGCTGCTTCTCATAACTATAGAATAGAAAGGAATTTCCCACTATTTTTTCAGAAGTTCTGGAACTGATCCTAATTTAAAACAAGTAGGTATATAGGGAAAACTTGATCCACAATAAAACTATTCATAATTCAGCACCATTTTCAGGAACATACCCTAATTGTAGAAAACTGTGAGCCCCATGTGGGACAGGGACTGTGTCCAATCTGATTATCCTGTATTCATTCATGTATTCATTCATTCAATAGTATTTATTGAACACATACTGTGTGCAGAGCACTGTACTAAACGCTTGGAAAGTACAATTCAGCAATAGAGACAACCCCAGCCCACACTTAGCTTACAGTCTAGAAAGGGGAAGACAGACATAAAAACAAATGAACAGGCATCAATATAAATAAATAAATTTATAGACATAATACACATCAAAACAAGTAAACAGGCATCAATATAAATAAAGAGAATTATAGTTATGCACATATATACATAAGTGATGTGCTGTGAGGCGGGAAGAGGGGGAAAAGCAAAGGGAGCAAGTTGAGGTGACTTCGAAGGGAGCTGAGGCAAAGGGGGCTTTGTCTGGGAAGGCCTCTTGGAGAAGTTGAGTCTTTAGTAAGGCTTTGAAGTGGGGAAGAGTGATTGTTTGGAGGATTTGAGGAGGGAGGGTGTTCCAGGCCAGAGTTAGGATGTGGATCAGGGGTCAACTGTGGGACAGATGAGATCGAGGCACAGTGAGAAGGTTAGCACCGGAGGAGCAGAGTGTGAGGGCTGGGATGTGGAAGGAGAGAAGGGAGGTGAGGTAAGAAGGGGCAAGGTGATGGAGAGCTTTGAAGCCAATGGTAAGGAGTTTTTGTTTGATATGGAGGTTGATAGGCAACCACTGGAGATTTTTGAGGAAGGGGATGAGATGCCCAGAAGAACGTTTCTGTAGAAAGATAATCCAGGCAGCAGAGTGAAGTATAGACTGAAGTGGGGAGAGACACGAGGTTGGGAGGTCAGTAAGGAGGCTGATGAAGTAATCCAGTTCAGACATGATGAGTGACTATAATAACGTGGTAGCGGTTTGGATGGATAGGAAATGGTGGATCTTGGAAATGTGAAGGTGAGAATGGCAGGATTTGGGGATGGATTGGATATGTGGGGTGAATGAGAGAGCACAGTCTAGGATGACACCAAGGTTGCAGACTTGTGAGACTGGAAGGATGGTTGTGCCGTCCAAAATGATGGGAAAGTTCAGGAGAGGACAGCGTCTGGGAGGGAGGATTAGGAGCTCTGTATTGGACATGTTGAGTTTGAGGTGGCGGAAGGACATCTAAATAGAGATGTCCTGAAGGCAGGAGGAAATGAGACCCTGGAAGGAGGGAGAGAGAATGGGGAGGAGATATAGATTTGGATGTCATCCAATAGAGATGATAGTTGAAGCCATGGGAGCGAATGAATTTTCCAAGGGAGTGAGGGTAGATGGAGAATAGAAGGGAACCAAGAACTGAACTTTGAGGGAACTCTACAGTTAGGGGATGGAAGGGAGAGGAGGAGCCCATGAAGAAGACTGAGAATGAATGGCCAGAGAGATAAGAAGTGAACCATGAGAGTCAGTGAAGCCAAGATTGATAACATATCGAGGAGAAGGGGATGGTCCACAGTGTCAAAGCCAGCTGAGAGGTCGAGGAGGATTAGAATGGAGTAGGAGCCATTGGATTTGGCATGAAGGAGGTTACTGGTGACCTTAGAGAGGGTGGTTTCAGTGAAGTGAAGGGGGAGGACAGGGCCCACACCTAAGGTAGAGGAATTGTTTTACTATGAGATTACTGAAATACAGGCAAATATATCTCAGCCAATCTATAGAAACTGGAACAAAAATCAACCACAGAAAATCCCTGATGTTTAAGGAGTCTTCCTATGATTGGAACTGGGAAAATTTCCATTGAATAAAGCAGGATTTTGAGATTCTCTTTCTCCAGATGATCATTTTTTTAGCCTCATAAAGTCTGAGCAGTACATCCTCAGCTATGGGCATGTCACTCCCCTCCTCAAAAACCTCCAGTGGTTGCCTATCAACCTTCGCATGAAGCAAAAACTTCTCACTCTTGACTTCAAAGCTCTCCATCACCTTGGCCCCTCCTACCTCACCTCCCTTCTCTCCTTCTACAGCCCATCCTGTACATTCCGCTCCTCTGCTGCTAGCCTCCTCAATGTGCTTTGTTCTTGCCTGTCCCACCATCGACTCCTGGCCCATGTCCTACCTCTGACCTGAATGACCTCCCTCCTCACATCCGCCAAACTAACTCTCTTCCCTCCTTCAAAGCCCTACTGAGAGCTCACCTCCTTCAGGAGGCCTTCCCAGACCGAGCCCTTCCTTTCCCTCTGTCCCTCCTCCCCTCTACAGTGCCCCTACTCCCTCCCTCTGATCTACCCCCTTCCCCTCCCCACAGCACTTGTGTATATTTGTATATATTATTTATTCCTCTATTTTATTAGTGACATGTACATATATCTATGATTCTATTTATCTATCTTGATGGTATTGATGCCTGACTACTTGTTTAGTTTTGTGTCTGTCTCCCCCATTTAGACTGTGAGCCCGTTGTGGGGCAGGGATTGTCTCTATCTGCTGCCGAATTGTACATTCCAAGGGCTTAGTACAGTGCTCTGCACACAATAAGTGCTCAATGAATATGACAATGAATGAGTGAATTTTTTTTAATTCACAGTAAGCTTGTTGATGGAAAATATATCTTTATTATTGAGTTCTGGACTTAACACTTGTTTGGACAATGAGAACACAACTGAGCAATCAATTGAGCAATTATAAAACACTGAGTGAAGGGTCATGAGTAACAGCGGTTATTACTCTGTGCCAGGTACTGAGCTAAGTACTGAGGTAGATTCAAAATAATCAGGTTGGATGCAGTCCTTGCCAATATGGAGCTCCCAGTTTAAATGGGAGGGAAAAAGAATTAATCCCCATTTTACAGATGAGGTAACTGAGGCATGGAATTTGCCAAATAACTTTCCAAGACAAAGTGGCATAACCAGAATTAGAAGCCAGGTTACATGATTTACAAAGACAAGGACAAAGGCAGAATTAAGAACCCAGGTGCTCTGACTCTCAGGCCTGTGCTTTCTCCATTAAGCCATGCTGCTTCCTCAATGCTTCTTCTTCCATTAGGCCCCTTTTTCAAAGTTTTTCTGAAATCACATATCCCCCAGGAGGCCTTTCATCATTAATCTCTCATCACACCACCCTATAATCCGATGCCAACCACTTCATTATTTTTCCATCAAATGGCCTCATCGCTCTCAAGGCCCCAAGGACAATTCAGCATCTCTTCTGGGTATCACCAGATTAAATTGTTATTGCTGTCTTTTACCTCACTGACCTTAATATGACCCTTCAATCCCATGTCTCCTGTCAGCCCATCCCATTCCTCCCCTCCCACCACAATCTTCCCTCCCACCAAACCTCCCCTATCCACTCTGCCACACAACTCCTCCCCACATCATGCTCTGTCCCCACCCCTCCTCATTGTAATCCTATCCCAGTACCACCCAGTGTCCCCCTCCCCCTGCATAGGCCCCAATCAATTCTTTCCCATCCAATCCCTCCCCACCCCTCGGGCCATCCCCACCACTCCTCCCCATCCCATCTCTGTAATCCTACCCTCTTCCCCTTGTGCCAGCTCCCGTCAACACACTCCCATCCAAACCCTCCCCACCCCTCGCGCTTCCCCTCACACACTACTCTCCGAACAGCTTCAGCCAAGTGTGGCCTGTGGAACTCTCACTCCACCATGGGAAAGTTGATCTATTCTTGATCCAATCACTCCTCCTTGCCTTTATTGAAACTGACTTTCCCCAAACGCCCACACAATCTCCCTTACTGCTCTCTCCAGAGGGGGCCTCATCTTCTCCCACTCCACCACACTTACTTGCAAAGGAGGAGGTTTTGGTTTCCCTCTCGTGCCTCAGTGCCTCTTTCACAACACTCCACCTCCCCATTGCTTTCTTTCCCTTCCTTCAAAACCCATATCTGCCTTTACCACCCCTTCCAGATTCTAGTAACGGTTCTCTACTGCTTCCCAGGTCCCACCTCCAACTATTTTAACCATTTTGATCCCTTTCTTCACTCTACTGAAACCGCCCTCTCAAAGGTCATCAATGATCTCCTTCTTGCCAAATCCAAAGGCTCCTACTCCATCCTAATCCTCCTCAACCTCTCAGCGGCTTTTGACACTGTGGATCATCCCTTTCTCTGTATATGTTATCCAACCGTGGCTTCACTATGTCCTCTTCTGGTTCTCCTCTTATCTCTCTGACGGTTCATTCTTATACCCCCCATAAGAGCTGCACCCTTCTCCAAATCGGCCATCCACAGGACTTCCTCCACCAATTATTATTATGATGCTAATATTTGTTAAGCGTTTACTATGTGCAAAGCACTATTCTAAGTGCTGGGGGGATACAAAGTGATCAGGTTGCCCCACGTGGGGCTCACAGTCTTCATCCTCATTTTACAGATGAGGTCACTGAGGCACAGAGAAGTTAAGTGACTTGCTCAAAGTCACACAGCTGACAAATGGCGCAACGGGGATTAAAACCCATGACCTCTGACTCCCAAGCCCAAGCTCTTTCCACTGAGCCATGCTGCTTCACCATCTCAGAGACAATTGGGCCAAGAGCCTCGGGACTCTCCTTGCCACTAGCCTTTTGATTTGATAGACCCATAGACAAGTCAACATTCGACTTCAGGCATCACCCAGTTATTAATATTATATTATCGCTATTGCATGTTAATTGTTAATTGATCTCAGTGCTGTCATTTACCTCACTGACCTCACCTTGATCTTCCAACCCCCCTGCTCCCATCTGCACTTCCCAATCCTCACCTTCCCGTTCCCCTCTTCCACCCAGCTCTTTCCCTTACTTTACTCTGTCCCCTCCTCGCCTCCTCACCCCCTCCCTAGAACCCCACTTTACCAGCACCAACCCTCATCCCCCTCCCCTTGCGCTCTTCCCTACCAAACCCCTTCCTTCCAACCCTTTCCCTTCCCTCTTCCCCGCCCACATCCCATCCCTGTTCTCCTGTCTCATCGCCACCCCTCATCCCCCTCTCCCCACCCAGGTCCCCATCATTTCATTCCCATCCAAACCCTCCCCATGCCCCACACACTTTCCCCTTTCTCCCCTCCCTCCATAGCTGCTGCCAAGTGTAGCCTATGGAATTCCCACTCCATTATAGGTAAGCTCCCTTTCATTCTTGACCTGTTCCTTTCCCGCTCTCACCTCCTCCTCCTCGCCTTTACAGAGACCTGGCTAACCCCTGAGGACACGGTCTACTCTGCTGCTCTCTCCAGCAGTGACCTCTCCTCTCCCACTCCCCTAGACTCACCGGGAAAGGAGGCGGCGTCGGCTTCCTTCTCACACCCCAGTGTCGCTTTCGCACTATCCCCGCCCCTTCCTTCTCCTTCCCCTCCTTTGAAGCCCATATTAATCACTTCTACCAACCCCTCCAGATTCTTATAGCTGTCATCTACCGCCCCCCTGGTCCCACCTCCATCTTTTTTAACCACCTTGACCCCTTTATCATCTCCATTCTCTCCTTTTCCTTGCCCACTCTGATCCAACATACATATGGATGTACCCGGTGACTCCTCTGCTGTCCGCCTTCTATCACTCCTCGACTCTGCCAACCTCCTGCTCCACCATAGCTCGCCCATTCACCAATTTGGTCACACCCTCGATCTCATAATCTCACACTGCTGCACTATCTCCACCCTCACCAACTCTGAAATCCCTCTCTCTGACCATAACCTTCTCTCCTGCTTCCTCTCTCACACTCCCTCCCCCTGTAAATCTGTATTACTCCCCCACAGAGACCTCCACTCTCTTGACCCCATCCATCTCTCCCATCACCCGGTTATTAATATTATATTATCGCTATTGCATGTTAATAGTTAATTGATCTCAGTGCTGTCATTTACCTCACTGACCTCACCTTGACCTTCCCCTCTTCCACCCAGCTCTTTCCCTTACTTTACTCTGTCCCCTCCCCGCCTCCTCACCCCCTCCCTAGAACCCTCAGGGAGACGATCACACCTCATCTTGCTTCCCTATCCTCTCTACCCACTGTCAATGATCAGATTCCATGCTCTCAATTCCATGCTCTCTATTCAACTCAACTCACTCGCTCCCCTTTCCCTCCATCGCTCTCACTCCATTAACCCACAGCCCTGGATCTCTGCCTCTGTCTGTCTCCTTCACTCTCATGCGCAAACTGCTGAATGCTGCTGGTGAAAATCTAAGCATCAAGCCAACCTTGTTCACTGTAAATTTATCTTTTCCAGTCTTAACTCTGTCCTCTCCTCTGCCAGGCAAAACTATTTTTCTTCCCTCATTGATGCCCATGCCCATCACCCCGCCAATTGTTCCAGACTTTTAACTCTCTCCTCAGGCCCCCTGTTCCTCCCCTTCCTCCATCCCTCACCCCCAACGATCTGGCCACCTACTTCATTAGGAAAATTAACACCATCAGGTCTGAGCTACCCAAAGTCACCCCTCCCCCTTCTCCATGCCCCCAGCTCTCAACCCTCTCCTCTACTTTCCCATTCTCCCCAGCAGTATCTTCAGAGGAGATTGCCTCCCTCCTCGCAAGTGCCACTCCTCCACTTGTGCCTCAGACCCCATTCCCGCTCACTTATAAAAACTATCGCCCCTTCCCTCCTCCCCTCAACTTCCATCTTTAACCACTCATCCTCCAACAGCTTCTTCCCCTCTGCCTTCAAACCTGCCTATGTCACCCCATCCTAAAAATATCCTCTCTTGACCCCACTTCCCCTTCCAGTTATCATCCTATTTCCCTCCTGCCTTCCTTTCCAAACTCCTAGAACAAGTCGTCTACACTCGCTGCCTTGATTTCCTCAACTCCAACTATCTCCTGGACCCCCTCCAATCTGGCTTCCATCCCCTCCACTCTACCGAAACTGCCCTCTCAAAGGTCAACAATTACCTCCTTCTTGCCAAATCCAATGGCTCCTACTCTATCCTAATCCTCCTCGACCTCTCAGCTGCTTTTGACACTGTTGACCATCCTTTTCTCCTCAACAATTTATCTAACCTTGGCTTCATGGACTCCTTCCTCTCCTGGTTCTCCTCTTATCTCTTTGGCCGTTCATTCTCGGTCTCCTTCGCGGGCTCCTCCTTCCCCTCCCATCCACCAACTGTAGGGGTTCCTCAAGGGTCTGTTCTTGGCCCCCTTCTGTTCTCCATCTATACTCACTCCTTTGGTGAACTCATTCGTTCCCACAGCTTCAACTATCAACTCTACACAGATGACACCGAAATCTACATCTCCTCCCCTGTTCTCTCTCCCTCCCTTCAGGACATCTCCACCTGGATTTCTGCCCGCCACCTAAAACTCAACATGTCCAAGACTGAGGTCCTTATCTTTCCTCCCAAACCCTCTCCTCTCCCTGACTTTCCCGTCACTGTGGACGGCACTACCATCCTTCCCGTCTCACATCTTGGTGTCATCCTTGACTCTGCTCTCTTATTCACCCCACACATCCAATCCGTCACCAAAACCTGCCACTCTCACCTTCACAACATAACTAAGATCTGCCCTTTCCTCTCCATCCAACCTGCTACCTTGCTGGTACAAGATCTCATAATATCCTGAGTGGATTAATGCATCAGCCTCCTCCCTCATCTCCCATTCTCCTGTCTCTCCCCACTCCAGTCTATTCTTCATCCCTCTGCCCGGATCATCTTTCACAGAAATATTCTGGACATGTCTCTCCCCTCCTCAAAAACCTCCAGTGGTTGCCTATCAACCTTCGCATGAACCAAGAACTCCTCACTCTTGGCTCCAAAGCTATTCATCACCTTGCCCCCTCCTACCTCACCACCCTTCTCTCCTTATACAGCCCACCCTGTACACTCCACTTCTTTGCCACTAACCTCCTTATGGTGCCTCGTTCTTACCTGCCCCACCATCAATTCCGGGTCCACGTCCTACCTCTGACCTGAATGACCTCCCTCCTCACATCCACCAAACTAACTCTCTTCCCCTCTTCAAAGCCCTACTGAGAGCTCACCTCTTCCAGGAGGTCTTCCCAGACTGAGCCCTCCCTTTCGCTCAGCCCCTCCTACCCTTCCCATTCCCCCTACTCCCTCCTTCTGCTCTTCCCCCTTCCCCTCCTCACAGCACTTGTGCATATTTGTATATATTATTTATTACTCTATTTTATTAATGATGTGTATATATCTATGATTCTATTCATCTTGATGGTATTGATTCCCGACTACTTGTTTTGTTTCGTTGTCTGTCTCCCTCTTTTAGACTGTGAGCCCATTGTTGGGAAGGGATTGTCTCTATCTGTTGCCAAATTGTACATTCTAAGCGCTTAGTACAGTGTTTTGCACACAGTAAGAGCTCAATAAATACAATTGAATGAATAAATGAATGCTCAGTTTCCTTGGGCTTCTCCTCTCCCTTTCATCCCCTAACTGTGGGGGTCCCTCAAGGTTCAGTTTTCGGTCCTCTTCTATTCTCCATCTACACTCATTCGCTCCCATGGCTTCAACCCCATCTCTATGCAGATGATAACCAAATCTACATCTCCTTCCCTGATCTCTCACCCTCTCCAGGCTCGCATCTCCTCTTGCCTTCAAGTCATCTCTACTTTGATTTTCCCCAATCGCCTCAAATTTAACATGTCCAAAATAGAGATCCTTACCTTCCTTCCCAAACCCTATCCTCTCCCGAAATTTTCTGTCACTGAGAATCACACAACCATCCTTTCCGTATCACAAGTTTGCAACCTTGACATCATACTTGACTCCGATCTCTCATTCAACCTACATATCTAATCCGTCACCAAATCCTGTGGGTCTCATGACTAAAATCCACCCTTTCCTCTCAATCCAAACTGCCACCAAATTAGCACAGTCTCCTAACCTATCCTGTCTAGATTATTGCATCAACCTCCTTTCTAGCTCAACCTCCTTTCTAACATCCCAACCTCCTGCCTCTCCCCATTCCAAAAAGAACAGGATGTTCTTGAGGGGTGGCGAAACATGGCATAAACATTTTTGTAGAAAAATGATCTGGGCAGCAGAGTGAAGTACAAACTGGAGTGGGGAGAGGCAGGGAGCTGGGAAGTCAGCAAGGAGACTAATACAGTAATTAAGGTGGGATAGGATAAGTGATTGGATAGTGTGGTAGCGGTTTGGATGGAGAGGAAAGGGAGAATTCCAATGATGTTGTGAAGGTCAAATTGACAGAATTTAGTGATAGATTGAATATGTGGGTGGAATGCAAGAGGTGAATCAAGAATAATGCCAAGGTTATGGGCTTGTGAGATAGGAAGGATGGTGGTGCCAGCTACAATGATGGGAAAGTCATGGGGAGGACAGGGTTTTGGAGGAAAGATAAGGAATTTTGTTTTAGACATGTTAAGTGGGAGATGACGGGAAGACATCTAACTAGAGATGTCCTGAAGATAGGAAGAAGTGTAAGACTGCAGAGAGGGAGAGAGATCAGGACTGGAGATGTGAATTTGAGTAACATCTGCATAGAGGAGGTAGTTGAAGCCATGTGAGCTAAAGAGTTCTCCAAGGCAGTGGGTGTGGATGGAGAATAGAAGGGGACCCAGAACTGAACTTTAAAGGAGTCCCACAGTTAGGGGTGGGAGGCAGAGGAGAAGCCCATGAAAGAAACTGAGAATGAGCAGCCAGAGAGACAGGAGAAGAACTAAGAGACGACAGTGTCAGTGAAGCTGAGGTTGGACAATGTTTACAGGAGAAGGGGGTGGTCGACAGTGTCGAAGGCAGCTAAGAGGTCAAGGAGGATTAGGATGGAGTATAGGCTGTTGAATTTGGCAAGAAGATCATTTATGACCTTTGAGAGAGCAGGTTTTGTGGAGTGAAGGAGATGGAAGTCAGATTGGAGGGGGTCAAAGAGAGAATTGGAGAAGATGAACTTGAGACAGTAGGTATAGACAACTTGCTCAAGGAGAATGGAGAGAAATGGTAGGAGGGTGATGGGGTGATGACTGTCAGTCCGTCAGTCAATCGTATTTATTGAGCCTTTACTATATACAGCTCACTATAGCAATATAGTAGCAATACAGCAATGTAGCAACAATATAGCAGGCATGTTCCTTGTCCACAATGATCTTACAGTCTTGAGAAGGATATAGACATCAATATAAATAAATCAATTACAGAAAATAATTGTGGTATTAGTTAAACGCTTACTGTGTGCCAAGCGCTGGGGTGGATACAAGCAAATCAAGTTGGATACAATTCCTGTCCCACATGGGGCTCACAGTTTCAATCCCAATTTTACAGATGAGGCAACAGAGAACCGAAGTGACTTGCCCAAAGTCACAAAGCAGACATGTGGCAGAACCAGGATTAGAACTCATGACCTTCTAACTCCCAGGCCTATCCTCTATCCACTGTGCCATGCTGTTTCAGTACACCATGCTGCTTATGTACATAAGTGCTATGGGGCGGGGAGGGGGGAGACAGAGAGAGAGTAAATCAGGGCGATGAAGAAAAGAGTGCGAGAAGAGGAAAGGAGGGCTTAGTCAGGGACAGTCTCTTGGAAGAGATGTCCCTTCTATCCCAAAACTCATCTTCCCACCCAAACCCTGTCCTCCCCCTGATTTTCCCATCACTGTAGATGGCACCACCATCCTTCCAGTCTCTCAAACCCATAATCTTGGTGTTATCCTTGACTCATTTCTCTCATTCAGGCCAAATATTCAATCTATCACTAAATCCTGTCAGTTCAAACCTTCATAGTATCACTAAAATCTGCCCTCTCCTCCCCATTCAAACTGTAACCACATTAATCCAAGCATTTACCCTATCCTACCTTAATTACTGTAACAGCCTTCTTGCTGACTTCCTTGCCTCCTGTCTCTCCCCACTCCAATCCATACTTCACTCTGCTGCCCGGACAATTTTTCCACAAAAAAGTTCAGTTCATGTTTCTCCACTCCTCAAGAACCTCTGGTGGTTGCCCATCCACCCTGTATCAAACAGAAGCTCTTTACCATTGGCTTTAAAGCACTCAATCACCTTGCCCCCTCTTACCTTGCCTCACTGCTCTCCTACTACAACCCAGCCTGCACATTCCGCTCCTCCAATGCTAACTTATTCACTGTACTTTAACCTCATCTTTCTCGCTGCTGACCTCTCGTCCACATCCTGCCTCTGGGCTGGAATGCCCTCCCTCCTCATATCTGAGAGACAATTACTCTCCCCACCTTCAAAGCTTTTTTTCAGGCATATCTCCTCCAAAAACCTTCCCTGACTAAGCCCTCATTTCCTCTTTTCCCACTCCCATCTGCATCACCCTGATCTGCACTCTTTATTCACCCCATCCTCAGCCCCATAGCACTTAAGTACATATCCGTAATTTATTCATTTATAATAATGTCTTTCTCCCCTTCTATATTGTGACCTTAGTGTGGGCATGAAATATATCTACCAACTCTGTTGAACTGTACTCTCCCAAGCGCTTAGTACACACTAAATTCTCAAATATGATTGATTAATTGACTGGTTGGTAGGTACATAAGTGTTGTAAGCTCCAAAGCAGTTAAATTCAATCCCTCACTTTCAGAACACACTAAGTAAATGTCACTGAATGATTGGTTGATGTTGACGAAAACTTCAATAGGTTAAGTCAGAGACAAGTCTATTTCTAGTAGACCTATTAGAGAGTGGTAATTGACAGGCAGAGTTTCCTCTACTAGTCAAACCCAGCTCAACTCTATGCAGTAAAGGACTTCCATATATATAGAACAGCATCCACACATGATCAGAAGAGCACAAAACATGAAACATACTTTAAGACAGTTAGTAGTGATTCCCACTGGGCAATTTCCAGTCCAGTCAGTCAGTCAATTGTATTTATTGTATGCTTCCTCTGTGCAGAGCACCGTATTAAGCTCTTGGAGGAATGCAATGTAACAATATAACAGACACATTCCCTGCTCAAAATGAGCTTAAAGCCTGTCCTGGTCCTGCTGGGTTCTCCTGGTGATCAAATTCCACTGATAAGCAAGATGAGGGATCCTAAACTTGCTAAGGAAGGAACATCTTCAACCTTTCTTGAGTTGGTAATCTCTAATTAGGGAGTTACTAATCTCTCTCACAGGACAGGAAAAATGGACAAAGGGAGAAGGATATGTGACGTGCTCGTGTTGAGAAACAAGGCTCAGCAGAACTTGGTTTTCTTATGAGGCAATCGAGCAGGCCTAGAGAATTAACAGCTCAGAGGGGAGGTCAGAGAGAGAAGGGGGCAAACGCCCTGACCATTGTACTTCCACACTGACCAGTTCTGTTGGGCTTCCTACCCTCTGGGAATTTCCAAACCTTCCACCCCTTCTTTCATTCTCCTCTGGATCATTCAAGCCCATCCAAATGTCTTTAACTTGCAAGCCCCAGAAACTAGCACAAACTCTGATAAAAACCCAAAACTGGATATAAGGGGAGCACCAGAAGAAGCAGCACCAGAAGAAGCACCAGAAGAAGAAGTTGGAGAAGCAGCGTGGCTCAGTGGAAAGAGCACGGGCTTTGGAGTCAGGGCTCATGAGTTCGAATCCCAGCTCTGCCACTTGTCGGCTGTGTGACTGTGGGCAAGTCACTTAACTTCTCCGTGCCTCAGTTCCCTCATCTGTAAAATGGAGATTAAGACTGTGAGCCCCACGTGGGACAACCTGATTCCCCTGTGTCTACCCCAGCGCTTAGAACAGTGCTCGGCACATAGTAAGCGCTTAACAAATACCAACATTATTATCACCAAACATTGAGTGAGCCTTATCACTGGCTATAGAATGAAATTTGCTCATATAATTTCAATAAATTGCACAGCCTAAATATTCCCATGGTACCTCACATTCAACATGCCCAAAACAGAATCACTCATCTCCTCCCCTAAATCCACTTCTCCTACCTTATCCAACTCAATCAATAACGTTATCATCCTCCCTGTCCCAGAAGTTTGCAGCCTTGATGTCTCCCTCAACTTCTTGCTGCTTTTTAACTTTGCATTCAGCCTACAGCCAAATCCTGTTGGTTCTTCCTTCATAGCACCTCCTGCGTTTTCCCCTTCCTCTCCACCCAAACTGCAACCCCTTCTCAGCACGAGCTCTGATTCATTCAATCGTATTTATTGAGCACTTACTTTGTGCAGAGCACTGTACTAAGTTCTTGGGAGAGTACGATACAACAATAAACAGACACATTCCCTGCCCAAAACGAGCTTACTTAGTGCAGTTAAACTACTGCATCAGAAGTCACTCTACACACATTGCCCTGCTTCTCAAAACCTTCTACTGGCTTTCTGTATCCCTCTGATTCATGCAAAAACTCCTCACAATTATTCATGAGATCCTTCACCAACTCACCACATCTTTGCTTCTTGTGGGAAGGTTACACGTTACTTTGTAAATCTGTACTTCCCAAATACCTAGACAGTGCACTGCACCAAGTGGGTGTTCAACAAAATGCTTCCATTATTATGCCTTTCTTCACCTGCCCCAACTCTCTTCACCCAACTTTCATCGTTCCTTCCAAACCATTCTTTTAGCTGTAACCTGCTCTCAACTCTCCTGCCCCTGCCTCTTGTTACACACTTTTACCCCAGCCTGGATTGTCCTCCCTCCCCAAACCTGACATCTGATAGCTTACGTCACATTCAAACTGCCCCTGAAAGTCCACCTCCGACAAGCCTTCCCTGGTTAAATCCCAGCTCCCACAAGTCATACAACTCCATTTGCCATGTTTAGCACTTAGTAATGGGTTTTTACCCACTCAGCACTTTTACATTCAGTATATGTTTATTCAAGTGTACACTTAATTACTTTGATTACTCTGTTTTTAAACAATTTCACATCTATTTCCCCCTTTAGAGTGTAAACTCCATATAGGCAGGGAACACGTCACTTTGTTTTATACTTCCTAAGTGCTAACAGTGCATTCACTGGACCCAGTGAGTACTCAGTAAATGCTGTTACTACTAACTCCTAAACCAATCTAGCATAGATGGTAATTTAACTGTCATTTTGGGAAATTTAAATTTCCCCCCAAATCTAGTTACAGTCTTGGGTTGGTGGGACTGTTCAGGGAAATACTGTAAGCTCCCTGTGGGCAGGGAAAATATCTATCAACTCTGTTAGACTACTCTCCCAAGCGCCTTGTACAGTGATTTGCATACAGTAAGCACTCAATAAATATGAATACTTGAAAGAAGGAAATATTCATTTACTCTTCCCAAGATCAATCCTGTTTTTTATGACAGACTGCATCATTGATTTTTAGTTTGAGATCTTGATGTTTTCTACCACACTCGATTTGGCATCTCATATATTCTGATTCTCGGTTGAGCAGTAAATCCCAGAACAATAATTAAGGTAAAATTATGTTTTGATTCTTAACTCTGACTACTTTTTGCCACCAATAGCACATACTCATGGACACCGAGGGCTGTTGGAAAAAACAAGCGAATAATATGTCATGAACAGAAACAAAAACCACTGAAGCGGTCCGTTTAAGATAAAATCCCTATAGAATTTATTATCGTAAAATGAGAAATTAACATATGCCCACTACAAAGCGTTAAATTAAATGTGTGTAAACACCTGCATCCACATCAATTTTCAATTTCTTCTTCAAATGACACTAAAGGCAGATGTATTTCACATGAATTATACAGCAACTATGGAAACCTGTAATTCCAGTGATTGATGGTGCAAATAGATTGTATTGGCAGACAGCATCATAGGAATTTAAAGACCCCCAAAATAAATTTCCGGATCTAGTCCCAGACAATGGATTTTCCAATGCCTGAAGAGCCAGCTGTTTCCTAATTTCTGGGTGCTTGTGTGCTTTAACTAAGCAGAGTATTTTTCCCAGCTTTTCCCATTTTTCCTTTAGAATTGAGGAAGCTCAAGATGTGTTCATATTTCCCCATGTGCCGTAAGTCCACAGCCTCCCAGACATCCCTGACTCTCAGTGTTTTTCAACTCTCATACTCAATCTACATCCTATCTGACCACCGACCTCTCGCCCACGTCCTGTCTCTGGCCTGGAATGCCCTTCCCACTCAATCCTATCATTACTCTCCCTTACATAGTTTACTGAAGGTATATCTCCTCCAAGAGGCCTTCCCTGAGTAATCCCCTTCACATTTTCTCCCACTCCCTTCTGCGTTGCCCTGACTTGCTCCCCTCCCAGCCCCACAGCACTTATGTACATATCTATAATTAATTTATTTTTATTAGTGTCTGTCTCCCCCTCTAGACTATAAACTCATTGTGGACAGAGAATGTGTCTGTTATATTGTAATCTCCCAAGTGCTAACCCTAATCCCCATTTTACAGAGGAGGTAACTGAGGCACAGAGAAGTGGAGTGACTTGCCCAAGGTTACATAGCAGACAAATGGCAGAATCGGGATTAGAACCTGAGTCCTGCTGACTCCCAAACCCATGATCTAGCTATTAGACCACGCTGTTTCTCCACTGAGTCTACCAACTCTGTTGTAATGTACTCTCCCAGGCACTTAATACAGTGCTCTGTATTCAATGCTCATATTGATTGATAGATTAACTACTGCACCAGCCCCCTAGCTGACCTCTCTGCTTCCTGTCTCTCCCCACTCCAGTCCATGCTTCACTCTACTGCCCAGATCATTTTTCTACAAGGGGTTTAGTCTACATCTCGCCACTCAAGACCCTCCAGTGGTTGCCCATCCATCTCTGCATAAAACAAGGGCTCTTTGTCATCAGGTTTGGGGCATTCAATCAGTTTGCCCCCCTCCTACAGTACCTTGCTGATTTCCTACTACAAGCCAGCCAAAATGCTCAGCTTCTCTAACACCAACATACTCCCTGTATCTTGAATTTGTCTGTCTTGTCACTGGCCCTTGTCCACATCTTCCCTCTGGCCTGGGACGTCTTCCCCTTTTATATCTGATGGATGGTCACTGTCCCCACCTTCGAAGCCTTGTTGAAGCCACATCTCCTCCAGGAGGCCTTCCCCAGCAGAACGCTCGTCTTCCCTACCTCTCCCTTCTGTGTCACCTAAGCACTTGGAGCTGTATCTTTTAAACTCTTGACAGTCACTCTACTCACAGCTCCACACACTTATGTAAATATCTGTAACATTTCAGTGCCTGTCTCCCCTCTTTAGGCTGGGTACTCTTTATGAGCAGGGAATGTGTCTACCAACTCTTGTATTGTACTCTCCCAGGCACCTGGTACAGCGCTCTGCACACATTAAGCACTCAATAAATATCGTTGCTTGATTGATTGATTGAGGCCCCCCTCAAAAAATCAGGCCTGAATTAGATTGAATTAACTGTATCATTTACTTTAGGTTTTATCAGATTTGCCATGACTTTTTCTTTCTGGTAGTCTTGGGATTTGGGAGAGGGGAAAGTTATAAAAAGAGGGAAAAAAAGTCATGGCCAAATTTTAAGTGAAATGAGAAATTTTAAATGAAGTGGAGGTGATGCATTTATGAAGGGAATAGGATAATCTGGAGGAAAACAACTAGTAATTGAGATCCATTAAAGGTGACCTTGGGCCCCACTCTGCCTGGGAAAACACCCTCACTCAACCCCCAGGAACAAAAAAGCCAGGTCTGTGTCTGTCCATATCTGTTGTCTGTGTCTGTCCATATCTGCCCACTATTCCCTTCTTCATTCATTCATTAACTCATTCATTTACTTGTATTTATTGAGTGCATACGGTGTACAAAGTGCTGTGTTGCGGGCTTGGGAGAGTGCAATGCAACCATAAACAGATACATTCCCTACCCCCAACGAGCTTGCAGTCTGGATTGGGGGAGATGGATAACGATACAAACGAATAAATTGTAGATGTATACATGGGTGCTGTGGAGCTGAGAGTGGGGAAGAATGAAGGGAGCAGGTTACGCAGAGGGGAGTGGGAAAGGAGTGGGGAGCTTGATGTGGGAGGGCCTCTTGGGGGAGATGTACCTTCGGTAGGGCTTTGAAGCAGGGGGGAGAGTAACTGTCTGTTGGATTTGAGGAGGTAAGGTGTTCCAGGCCAGAGGCAGGATGTGGGCTGGGTGATGGAGGCGAGAAGAGTGAGACTGAGGCACAATGAGAAGGTTAGCACTAGAGGGGTGAGTGTACAGGTTGGGTTGTAGAGAGAGAGTAGCAAGGTGAGGTAGGAAGGAACAAGGTGGTGGAGTGCTTTAAGGACGATGGTGAGGAGTTTCTGTTTGATAGAGATGTGGATGGGCAACCGCTGGAATTTTATGAGGAGCAAAATGACATGTCCTGAACGTTTTTGAGGAAAAATGATCTAGGCAGCAGAGTGAGGTGTGGACTGGAGTAGGGAGAGATGGGAGGTTGGAAGGTCAGCAAGAAGACCGATGCAGTAATCCAGGCAGGCTAGGATAAGTGATTGTATTAACATGGTAGCAATTTCGATGGAGAGGAAAGGAGGATTTTAGTGATGTCGTGAAGGTGGGACTGATGGGATTTGGTGATGGACTGAAGGACTGAATATGTGAGTTGAATGAGAGACAGGAATCAAGGACAATGCCAAGTTTGCAGGCCTCTGAGACAGGAAGGATGGTTGTGCCACCTACAGTAATGGGAAAGTCAAGGGGAGGACAAGGTTTGGGTGGGAAGAGAGGGAGCTCTTTTTTGAGCTTGGGGTGATGGGAGCACATCCAAGTAGACATGCCTTGAAGTGTCTTTACCAACCAAATGATTTGCTTGAGCCAGAACTTTTAATGACATCAAGCCTGAAAAAAAATGTTCATACAAATACAAACTCCACTACAGGTAGTATTTTACCTCTTCTGACTGCTGGTGCCTAGTGTCAGGGGACTACTGTTACGACTCTGGAAATGGTGGGAAACACTTTTGCAGACCTACCTGTTTCCAAATATGTCAATCAGACTGCTCAGTACTAGCACATGTCCAGACACCAAGTGAATGGCAGTCAGGTCCTTCCTGGAAATTTCCTGAAAAAAGGGTTGGGGAAAAAGGGGTGTTGTGGAGGGGTAGGAATAGCTCCCAGTTATTCTCTGTGACAGTGGGTTAATGCGCTCCCAAGTGCTTACTCCATCCAGTCCACTGTGTGCTCATTAGATACCACTGATTGATGGATTGATTGATAGGGGTGAGGGAGGACTAGGAGCTAGGACTAGGGATGGGGAGTGGCAGGAGTCTTATTGAGGCCCCATCTCCTCCAAGAGGGCTTCCAAATTAGGTAGGCCTTCATTTCCTCTTTTCCCACTCCCTTCTGCAGCACCCTTGCACTTTGTTCATCCCTTCCTCAGCCCCATAGCACTTATGTCCAGATCTGTATTCTGTTCATTTGTGTTGACGTCTGTCTTCCTCTCTGGACTGTGGGCTTACTATGGGCAGGGAATGGGTCTACCAACTCCATTACATTATATTCTCCCAAGTGCTTAGTCCAGTGCTCTGCGTGCAGTGAGTACTCAATAAATTCCATCGATTGATTGGAGAGAGGAGTTCTGCCTCCACTGGAAAATCCTAAAGTTCAGTGACTTACATGTGCATTTATTTATGAGCATAAAAACACATACACATATGTGTAATATATAGTACATGTGGAGGCAGCTAGCAGAAATATCTACTTCTGACAGTCTTACAATACTTCTTTTCTCCTAATACTCTCCTGCTTCCTTGGAAGTTCCACAACAAATCTTTGCCTGACCACGTATTCCTTTGATCCTCCCCTGGTCCCTCTTGTTTTATGTTCCTTTCATTGCCTGAAGCCTCTCCCCATCTGTCTGTCACTTTCCTGTGTTCTCCCTGCCTGTGGCTCTTCCCCCTCCAACTCATATTTAAGGCGGGTGGTTAACGAAAGGGGCGCCGCTCCCCGGGGCTGCTGCATCTGAAGCTGCAGATTTATTGATTTTAACGAGCTGTGAATCCACGTAACTGTTGGTGGGGCACACATCACCTCCAAGCCAAGACAACAAGCCTTATTGGGTAGCCCCTCTATACTGTGAGCTCGTTGTGGGCAATGAATATGTCTGTTATATTTTTATATTGTACTCTCCCAGGTGCTTACTGTTCCGCACACAGTAAGCAGTTAATAAATATGATTGACTGCAGAGCACTGCACTAAGTAAAAAATAATAGTAATAATAATAATAATGATTATGTATTTATTAAGTGCTTACTATGTGCCAAGCACTATTCTAAGCACTGGGATAGATACAAGGCTAGCTGACTGGGTTTGCCTTTTCTTTCCCGTTCTCTGCCTGCCACCTGCCTTCTGCTGCCATGTCCTGAGCTATTACTAAACTAGGTCCCACAAGGCTGCCGGGCTAGGATCGTTCGTCTGTTCTTGCACCCTTCCCAGGGGCCCACGGGGGGTGAGCACATATCTTCCTTACCCACTGTGCCACCAGACCAGGGCACTTCTGTCTCAGCTGGCCCATCTTCGGTTCCCCAAGATTTCTATGGATGGTGGGAGCTGCAGCAGGCTGGATCGGGAAGGGGATGGCTCGCTTCTTTGGGGCTCCAGGACAGGGGAGGGGATGGCGGCAATAGAAGCCTCTGGCCAGGATCCCTACCCAATTGAGACAACTGGAGCCTCACAGGTAGGTCCTCAAGGTGGGCGCTGCGTCCTGTTGGCAGGGGCGAGGGGAGACCCGCCATCTCAGCTCCACCTCTGGCTCCTTTCCTGTTCCGAGAAGTGGAGCAGCTCCGGCTCTCTGTCCTACCCAATGTACCATGGGGCAAAGCTAACAGCATGGCCCCTGCAGGGCCAGGGCCATAGGGAGGCCAATCCCTATGCTGTCATGGACTGGCCACCTACTCATGTTCCATATGACAGATGGTATGTAGAAAATGAAAATTACAAGAGCAATATTGGAACAAAAGAGGAAATAATTCATTTTAAATCTCCATTATGCTCTCAACCAGAATACTACAACTAATAAAACAGACTGTCACATAAGGAACGTGGCTCATTCCAATAATTAATTGTTAGCTTTGAATTGAGCTGGCAACAAAATGAAAGGAAAGGACCATCTGGCCAGTCTATTCTCAATCAGCATGTGAGTATGAAAAGGCAGATAAGTAGAAAAACAAATATTTATGAAAACCAGAAGGGAAAACAAGTCAGCACCAAAGAATTCAAATGGGCAACCGGCTTTGCTCCTTCATGAAGCAGGTGGAAAGTTACATCCTTGGCATCAAGGAAAGGAGTGATGAGTGTCACTGATTGATTGTAAATGTCAATATAAATACAAAATGGTGTGTGAGCTTTCAACAGGACTAACACTGTCGGGCCTCCATTTGAAATTTGACAGAGCACCCCTTAGGAATTACTACTAAAGTTGTGATTTTGTAACTAACTGTCACCGATGGTGGTAATGAATCATAGCATACCCATCAAACAGAAAAGAAGAAATGCTTCATCAACTCTTGCAAATCACTGAATCTACACAATGAAGCTCCAATCGTCATTATGATGTATTGCCTTCTCTATTCCATATTCGCTGATGGAAGTGGGAGCAGTGGGAGTGCTCGTGCCTTGTGCCTGCTCACTACCCTTTCCCCAGGTGAACGTGAGGGCAATGTGGGAGAAGGGGAAGGAGATCAGGTTTAGGTAGGTCGAGGTGGAAAGAACACAGGCCTGGGGGGGTAGGGGACCTGAGTTCTACTCCCAATTCTGCCCCTTCATGCTGTGTGACCTTAGGAAAGTCACTTAAGTTCACTGTGCTTCTGTTTCCTCATCTGTAAAATGGGGACTTAGTACTTGTCCTCTCTTACACTTAGTCTGTGAATCCCCTGTGAGGCAGAGACTCTGTCCAACCTGATTATCTAGAATCCGCCCCAGTGCTTAGTACAGTGCTTGGCAATCAAATTAATCAATGGCATTAATTGAGTGCTTACTGTATGCAGAGCACTGTATTGAGTGCTTGGGAGAAAATAACAGAATTGGAAGACATAAAGGTGCTTAAAAATGCCATAATTAATAATAGCAATTATAATAATAATGACTGTGATATTTGTTAAGCACTTAGTAGGTGCCAGGCACTGTTCCAAGCATTGGAGTGAATACAAGCAAATCGGGTTGGACACAGTCCTGTCCCACATGAGCCTCACAGTCTTAATCCACATTTTATAGATAAGGTAACTGAGACACAAAGAAGTGAAGTTAGTCAGTCAATCTATTTATTGAGCATTTACGGTGTGAATAGTACTGTACTAAGCACTTGGGAGAGAACAATGCGATTGTATTCATTCATTCAATAGTATTTATTGAGCGCTTACTGAGTGCAGAGGACTGTATTAGGCTCTTGGAAAAGTATAATACAGCAATTAAGAGAGACAATCTCTGCCCACAACCACCTCATAGTCTAGAAAGGGGGAGACAGACATCAATACAAGTAAACAGCTATCGATATAAATAAAAAAATGATCGATATATACACAAGTGCTGTGGGGGGAGGAGGGGGAGGAAAGGGAGAGAGTCAGGGTGACCTGGAAGGAAGTGGGAGATGAGAAAAAGTGGGGTTTATTCTGGGAAGGCCTCTTGGAGGAGACGCACCTTCAGCAGGGGTTTGAAGGCAGGGAGAGTGATTGTCTGGTGGATTTAAGGAGGGAGAGCATTCCAGGCCAGAAGTAGGATGTGGGCCAGGGGTCGATGGCGAGACAAGCCAGATTGAAGCACAGTGAGAAGGTTAGCACCAGAGGAATGAAGTTGCTGGTCAGGTTGTAGAAAGAGAGGAGGGAAGTGAGGTAGGGAGGGTAAGGTGATGGAGAGCTTTAAAGCCAAGAGTGAGGAGTTTTTATTTGATACTGAGGTGGATAGGCAACCACTGGAGATTATTGAGGAGGGGGGTGACATGCCCTGAGGATTTCTGTAGAAAGATAATTTGGGAAGTGGAGTGAAGTATGAACTGGAGTGGAAAGAGGCAGGAGTTAGGGAGGTCAGAAAGGAGGCTGATGCAGTAATCTAGGTGTACATATATATGTAGCTATATAACAGTATATAACAATATAACAGATACATTCCCGACCCACAGTGAGTTTACTGTCCAGAGGACTGTAAATGATGTGACTTGCACATGGTCACAAAACAGACAAAGGGCAGAGCTGGAATTAAAACCCAAGTCCGTCTGACTCCCAGGCCCATGCTCTCTCCATTAGGCCACAATGCTTCCCTGCAATTATTATCTGCATTCAGAAAGGGCACCACAGAATGTCTGTGCTCTCATTGCAGACTACCGCCATACCCTGTGGGTCATCCTGAGGGGTGCTGATGTCTAGGTGCTGCAGGTTCACGTAGGCTGATTCCTGAGGGAGTCCCAAGCTCCTTATAACCAGGGATTTTCCTGAATCAATTTTTCTCTGAGAGTAGTAAGTGCCCTCTGTAAGTGCTCAATAAATACGATTGATTCTGTAGGTTCAGATGCTAAGTAAATAATTCTAAAGATTATAATCTCCCTGAGCAAAGAAGAAAGCCTCAGCTCTTCTTCTGTGACACTCAGTCAAAGCTAGGCTCATTACTGGAATCTGCGAACTTCTAGCAATAGGTGTTATTGCTAATCTTCTCTCACTCTGCTGCCATCTCACCAAGGAGTTTTGGGTTTTTTTATGGTTTTTGATAAGCGTTCACTAGGTGTCAGCCATCGCACTAAGCCCTGGGGTAGATACAAGCTAATCAGGTTGGACACAGTCCATGTCCCCAGTGTGCCTCACAGTATTAATCCCCATTTACAAATGAGGTAACTGAGGCACAGAGAAATGAAGTGACCTGCTGGGGATTACACAGCAGACACATGGTGAACCAAGATTAGAACCCAGGTCCTAACTCCCAGGACTGTGCTCTATTTCCCCTTTCTGGGAAGCTCCCCCATCTACCTTCTAGTTCTCTAAAGTGGCTAAATTCCTACAGGGAGGCAGTCAGCAATCATATAGTGTGGAGGAGGAGAGGCACAATGCTGCAGTGCTCAGGAGAGCCATCCATATGTAGGGAAGGAGCCGGAAACTGAATCCTCGGGAGGAATCCACGAGCTCTGTTGCTCAGCTCAGCACATTCCCCTCCCAGGGTCCACAGCCAGCGTGGCGCAGTGGAAAGAGCATGGGCTTTGGAGTCAGGGCTCATGAGTTCGAATCCCAGCTCTGCCACTTGCCAGCTGTGTGACTGTGGGCAAGTCACTTAACTTCTCTGTGCCTCAGTTCCCTCATCTGTAAAATGGGGATTAAGATTGTGAGCCCCATGTGGGACAACCTGATTCCCCTGTGTCTACCCCAGCGCTTAGAACAGTGCTCTGCACATAGTAAGCGCTTAACAAATACCAACATTATTACATTATTATTAGCCAAGGTTTGGTTTTTGGTGTGGGCTACTAAGCAGCATCACCACACTTATCTTGAGACGAGAGATCGAGGTACTTTCTTCTCTCCCTCCCCCTGTGTAAGAAAGTTTATTTCCCTCTCTCCTTCCTTCCCAGAGGACTGAAGGGAAGAGAAAGGTCCCATAGCAGGGATACTTGATTGGTGGCATTTTGATTAGTACAAGGTTTGCCCAGACACCACATGGCCTTCTGCCAGATTCACATTCCAAATGTTGTGTTTTGGGGGTTCTGAGTTAGAGCTCTGGCTGGGGGCTGGTTTTGGAGGTGAGTTACCAGAAGTCATGGTTTACTGTAGTTTCATTGAATGGTACAGCCCCTTCCCTCCTAGTGGATAGAGCATGGGCCTGGGAGTCAGGGTCATGGGTTCTAATCCCAGTTCCACACTTGTCTGATGTGGGACCTTGGGCAAGTCACTTCACTTCTCTGGGCCTCAGTTACCCCATCTGTAAAATGGGGATTGAGAACATGAGCCCCACATGGGACAAGGACTGTGCCCAACTCAATTTACTTGTATCCATCCCAACGCTCAGTATGGTGCCTGGCACAGAGTAAGTGCCAAAAAAACCCATCACTATTATCATCTGTATTACTATGAATTGATGACATAAATCTATTGATTGTCTACTCTGGGTTCAGAACCCAACTGAGGAGTTACCAAGCACTTGGGGAAAAACCCAAGAAGTAATAATAATAAATAATAATAATGATGATGGCATTTGTTAAAGCGCTTACTATGAGCAAAGCACTGTTCTATGCGCTGGGGAGATACAAGGTGATCAGGTTGTCCCTTGTGGGGCTCACAATCTTCATACCCACTTTCCAGATGAGGTAACTGAGACTCAGAGAAGTTAAGTGACTTGCCCAGAGTCACAAAGCTGACAAGTGGTGGAGCCGGGATTAGAACCCTTAACTTCTGACTCCCAAGCCCGTGCTCTTTTCCACAGAGCCACGCTGCTTCTCTAGAAGTAGGAGCGGCAGTCCCTGCTTGGCACGTACAAGTGCTTAACAAATATTACAATTATTGGCATTTTGCGCATCGTGAGGACTTAATAAATTCCATTATGTTGTTACGAAGGGAGAAGTCGGGCAAGGGTGACAGGGAGAGGTAATCGAGTGGTGTGGGGGTGGACCCAGCTTCGAGCGTACTCACCTGGGTGAGGGGTCTGGGGGTGGGGAGGGGAGAAGGGGAGGGACTCGAGCCTGCGGCCAGACCTTGCTGATGAGCCACGGTGCTTTAACGCCAGCTTTCCACGCGGAAAACCCAAGCTCGCCGCCGCGGTCCCAAAGCGGTCCCGGGGAGGGTCCGGCGATTGGTTCCGATCCCGATCCCGACCCCGACGGGGGCGGGAGCTGCGAGCCGGGACCGGGCCGTGGCCCGGGGAGGAGAGAGGGAAGGCTGCTTTCGGGCCACTGGAGCCCGGGGCTCCGCGCCGCTGGGAACGACCCTGTCCCTAGTTGGAACCGGACGAGCTCTTCCCGCTCTCCTCTCCATCCCTCCCAACGCGAGCCCTCCCCGGGACCGACCGAAAGCGTGCTCGAAAAACGCAGCTTCTCCACCCCTGCCCGCTCCCGGAGCGCGCTTGTCCGGTGCAGGGCAGCCTCGGCGTGCGAGGCAAAGCCGCACCTGCACCTGCTCCGCACGGGCACATCCAGACCCGGCCCCGGTTCCGCGGGCAGACTGACAAAGATCCGCGCCGCCCGCGGGAGGGAGGGAGGGCGCGGGAGCAGGGGGACGGGGCGGGAGCGCAGCCCTCCCCGGCCCGGAGCCCCGCCACGTCACGCCGGCAGCCGGACTCGCCTATAAAGGGAGCCGGCCGGAGAGGACGGGGCTCTTCCAGCCCCAGGGCTGGCTAGTCCGGAGGCGGGTCCCGCCGCTGCCCCGAGCCCGCGGGAGGTCGGGCCGCCCGCCATCATGCTGGCCATTCTGTCCGCCAACTGGACGGAGGGGGCCCCGGCCGCCGAGGCAGAGGAGGCCGGGCACGGCTGGAGCCAGCCGTCGGGCCCGGCGGGGAACCTGTCGTCGCCGCCGCCCGCCACCTCGGGGGCCCCGGGGCCCCCGTGGTCCCCGTCCGCGCCCGGGCCGTCCGGAACCAACCTGACCAACCAGTTCGTGCAGCCCTCTTGGCGCATCGCGCTCTGGTCGCTGGCGTACGGCGCCGTCGTGGCCGTCGCCGTCTTCGGCAACCTCATCGTCATCTGGATCATCGTGGCCCACAAGCGCATGAGGACAGTCACCAACTATTTCTTGGTGAACCTGGCCTTCTCGGACGCCGCCATGGCCGCCTTCAACACTCTGGTCAACTTCATCTACGCGCTGCACAGCGAGTGGTACTTCGGGGACAACTACTGTCGCTTCCACAACTTCTTCCCCATCACCGCCGTCTTCGCCAGCATCTACTCCATGACGGCCATCGCCGTGGACAGGTGAGGCGGGAAGCGCTGGGGACGGCAGGGGGCGGGGAGGCCTGCGCGGCACGGAGCGCAGCGTGCCGCGGACGATCCACGGCCAGGCACAGGGACCCGGGGACGTCACCCGGCCTCGTGGAACGGCCCACGGACCGGCAGACGTGTCACGGGCACGCTCACAGACCCGCAGACGACACCTGGCCTCGGCGGGTTTCCCATTCATTCATTCACGCATTCATTCAATCAATCAATCATTCAACAGTATGTATTGAGCGCTTACTATGGGGGAGACAGACAAAAACAAGACAACTTAATAGTAATAAATAGAATCAAAGGGATGTACACCTCATTAACAAAATAAATAGGGTAATAAAAATATGTACTAATAAGCACAGTGCTGAGGGGAAGGGGGAAGCAGAGGGAAAGGGGGCTTAGCTGAGGGGAGGCGAAGGAAGGGGCAGAGAGGTAGCAGAGGGAGCAGAGGGAAAAGGGGAAGCTCAGTCGGGGAAGGCCTCTTGGAGAAGGTGAGCTCTCAATAGGGCTTTGAAGAGGGGAAGAGAGTTAGTTTGGCGGAGGTGAGGAGGGAGGGCATTCTAGGACAGTGGGAGAACGTGGGCCGAGGGTCGAAGGCGGGATAGGCAAGAACGGGGGACGGTGACGAGGTGAGCGGCAGAGGAGCGGAGCGTGCGGGGTGGGCAGTAGAGAGAGAGAAGGGAGGAGAGGTAGGAGGGGGCTAGGTGATGGAGAGCCTTGAAGCCCAGAGTGAGTTTTTGTTTCGTGTGGAGGTTGATGGGCAACCACTGGAGGTTTGTAGGGAGGGGAGTGACATGCCCAGAGCATTTCTGTAGGAAGATGATCTGGGCAACAGAATGAAGAATAGACTGGAGTGGAGAGAGACAGGAGGAAGGGAGATCAGAGAGAAAGCTGACACAATAATCCAGCCGGGATATTATGAGAGCTTGTACCAGCTGTTGGATGGAGAGGAAAGGGCGGATCTTGGCGATGTTGTAAAGGTGAGACCGGCAGGCCTTGGTGACGGGTTGGATGTGTGGGGTGAATGAGAGAGCTGAGTCAAGGATGACACCAAGGTTGCGGGCCTGAGAGACGGGAAGGATGGTCGTACCATCCACAGTGACAGGGAAGTCAGGAAGAGGACAGGGCTTGGGAGGGAAGATAAGGAGCTCAGTTTTGGACATGTTGAGTTTTAGGTGGTGGGCAGGCATCCGGGTGGAGATGTCCTAGAGGCAGGAGGAGATATGAGCCTGAAGGAAGGGGGAGAGAACAGGGGCGGAGATGTAGATTTGTGGGTAATCTGCATAGAGATGATAGTTGAAGCCGTGGGAGCGAATGAGTTCACCAAGGGAGTGAGTATAGATGGAAAACAGAAAAAGGCTAAGAACTGACCCTTAAGGAGCCCCTACAGGTAGAGGATGGGAAGGGGAGGAGGAGCCTGCGAAGGAGACGGAGAATGAACTGCTAGAAAGATAAGAGGCCCGCAGGTGACTCACAGGCGGGCGCACAGACCCCCAGATGACACTAGGCCTCATGGGGGTTTCTACTGTTCCTCAGATGAAGACACGGGAGGCAGCGTGCCCCACAGATTCCTAAGCGTTGCATGGACCCACACAGACTCTCGGTCTCACAGACCCTTTCATTCGATGGCCCAGAGTGGAGGTGGGAAGAGATCAGGCCGGAGGAAGGGGCTTGGGCCGGGGATCTACCCGACTCAGGTGGAAGGTGCAGGCTGCAGGCGAGGCCGGTGGCCTGTTCCCCTTCCACCCCCTCCCCTTGCCCAGGAAATATGAGACCACGGAGAAGGAGAGAGATTTAGTTCGGTAGTTGAAGTCTTGGGAGCAGATGAGTGCTCCAAGGGAGTGGTTGTAGATGGGAAAATTGACCCAGAACTGAGTTTGAGGGACTACCACCATTAGGGGGTGGGAGGCTGAGGAGGAGCCCATGAAAAAGACTGAGAATGAGTGGCTGGAGTGATAACCAGGAGAGGACAGTGTCAGTGAAGCCAAGGTTGGATAATGTTTCCAGAAGAAGGAGGTGGTTCAAGGAGGCAGTTGAGAGGTCGAGGAGGATTAGGATGGAGTAGAGGCCATTGGATTTGGCAAGAAGGAGATCAAGGGTAACCTTTGAGAAGGAAGGCATTTTGGGTGGAGTAAAGAGGATGGAAACCAGATTGGAGGGCGCCAAAGGAGAGACTTAGCAAAATGGAGGCAGTGATTGCAGACAACTTGCTCAAGGAGTTTGGAGAGGAATGATGATAGAAAAAAGATGGTATCATAACTGTAGAGAGTCATGGGGTTAAGGGGAGGTTTTTTTTTAAGCATGGGGAGGGATGAGCATATTTGAAAGCAGTAGGGAAGAAATCATTGGAGAGTGAACAGTTGATAATGGCTATCAGGGAGGGAAGAAGGGAGGTGCCAAGTGTTTTGGTAAGCTCTGTAAGGATGAGGTCAGAAGTACAGGTGGAGGGGATGGATTTTGAGAGGAGGAGGGAGATTGGCTCTTTAGATACTGCTGGAAAAGATGGGAAAGCCAAAGAAGGGGCAGGAGGAGCAAGGCATTGGAGAGGACTGGGGAAAATGCTGTTGGAGAGATTACACTTGATGGTTTTAATTTTCTCAATCAAGTATGTTGTCAAATCATGAGGTGCAAGTGATGGGGTGGACAGAGGTTTGAGGAGGGAGTTAAAACGTCTGAAACAACTGGTTAAGGCAGTGAGCATGGGAGTAAATAAGGATAGAGAAATAATGTTACCAGGCTGAGGAGAGGGTAGATTAAAGCAGGTAAGGATTAATTGAGTTGGATAAGGTCAGCCTGATATCTGGATTAGTGCCAGCAGTGCTCTGTGGCTCGTGGACAGGAGCAAAGAGGCGGACTGTGGAGGTAATCCAGGGCTGCAGACTTGTGGGATAGGGGAGATGGATTAATTTGAGTCGGATAAGGTCAGCCTGATGTCTGGATTAATGCCAACAGCACTCTGTGGTTCGTGCACAGGAGCAAAAAGCAGACTGTGGAGGTAATCCAGGACTGTGGACTTGTGGGATAGGAAATAGGGAAGCAAGTGAGTGGTTCCACAGAGAGGGTGGTAAAGGGGTGTATGGGAGAGAAGGCAGATGAGGAGGTTGTGGTCAGAGGGATTTCAGAGTTGGTGAGGGTAGAGACTGTACAGTTACTAGAGGTGATGGAAACGGATGAGTGTCCAAGGTGGTTAATGGGCAAAGAGGGGTGGAGCAGGACATCGGTGGAGTTGAGGAGTGATAGGAAGCAGTCAGTGGAAAGGTTGTGGGGAGTACCCACATAGATATTGAAGTACCCAAGGATCAAGGTAGAGATGGAGAAAGAGAGAAGGAATTTGAGAAAGGGATCAAAATGGTTCAGAAAGTTGGAGGTGGAACCTTGGGCCTGGTAGATAACCGCTACTAGAACTGGGAGTGGGTAGTAGAGACGGATGATATGGGCTTCGAAGGAAGGACAAGAAAGGGATGGGAGAGTTGGAATGGTTTGAAAGCGGCATTGGGGTGCAAGAAGGAACCCAACAGCTCCTCCTTTCCCAGTGAGTCTGGGGGAGTGGGAGAAGATGAGGCCCCCTCTGGCCCCCGTGTTGTCTGGGGAGAGCCAGGTTTCATTGATGGCAAAGAGGAGCAGTCAGAAACAGGTGAAGGATAAAGGGAAGCTTTCACATGATCAAGTTGGGGTTCCACAGGCTGCACCTTGGCTGAGGCTGTGGGGGAGGGGAAGGCATGAGGAATGGGCCGAGGTTGGATGAGAGTGAGCTGATGGGGGGTGGGGAGCAACAAGAAGGGAGGAGACCTACCCCTCTAGGCTGTAAACTCACTGTGGGCAGGAATATGTCTGCCATCGCTGTTGTACTATACTCTCCCAAGTGTTGAGTACAGTCAGGCTCTAGACACAGTAAGCGTTCAGGTAATACCATCGATTGATTGAGAAGTTGGTTGGAGGGAAATGAAAAGTGGTGCTGGGAAGGGAGAATAGAGCTGATTAAAACAAGGAGGTTGAGGGGACATGGTGGAGGCAGAGAAGTTTAAGGGTCATAGCTGAGATTGTCAACAGCAATAATTGCTTAATCTGGTGATTCTTTTCCCCTCTTGACTGTAAACTCGTTGTGGGAAGGGAACACACTCTGTTATATTGTACTTTCGGGTATATATACCAACTCTGTTATATTGTACTTTCCCATGTACTGTACACAGTAAGTGCTCAGTAAATATGATTAAGTCCATTGATTACTTGCTGAATTGAATATGGGTCCTGCTTCTCTGAGAGGGGAAGAGTTGAATGTTTGGGAGTAAACTGAGAGCCAGGTTTATGTGAAAGCCGGCAGCTATTGATATATTAAAAGCTGGGTCATCGTCACCAGTCTGTCCAACATGTTCTCCACTGTGTATTCAGGCTAGGCTGCACAGAGAGGGAAGATTAAGGAATGGCCACTTCTCACTGCAGCAGTTCGGGAACAAGATCTAGGTGTCCTATTAAGTGGATAGTAGGCAGTGGTTCCAATGTTCTATGTCCTGGGCTAGTTGAGGCAGCACGCAGAGGGAGAGCCATGTGTCCTCAAGCAACTCTCTGTAATTGAGTAATGTTACTTGTCCAGATGTCCTGGGCTGACTTAGGCAGCTTGGCAGATAGAGACTTCCTGCCTCTTCCCACTTCAGTCTGCACTTCATTCTGCTGCCCGGATTATCTTTCTACAGAAACGCGCTGGGCATGTCACCCGCACTCCTCAAAAATCTCCAGTGGTGGCATATCAACCTTCCTATCAAGCAAAAATTCCTCACTGTTGGCTTCAAAGCTCTCCATTACCTTGCCCCTCCTACCTCACCTCCCTTCTCTCCTATAGCCCAGTCCACACACTCCGCTCCTCTGCCGCTGACCCCCTCACGGTGCCTCTCTCCTGTCCCACCGTCGACCCCTGGCCCATGTCCTACCTCTGGCCCAGAATGCCCTCTCTCCTCACATCTGCCAAACTAGCTCACTTCCCCCCTTCAAAGCCGTACTGAAAGCTCACCTCCTCCAGGAGGCCTTCCCAGACTGAACCCCCTTTTTCTCTGCTCCTTCTCCCCACCTATTGCCCCAACTCCCTCCCTCTGCTCTACCCCCCTTCCTGCTCCACAGTACCTGTGTATATATGTACATATTTATTAATCTATTTATTTTATTAATGTGTATATATCTATAATTCTATTTATTTTGATTCTATTGATATCTGTCTACTTGTTGTGTTTTGTTATCTGTCTCCTCCCTTCTAGACTGTGAGCCCATTGTAAGGTAGGGATTGTATCTATCTGTTGCCGAATTGTACTTTCCAACCGCTTAGTACAGTGCTCCGCGCACAGTAAGCGCTCAATAAATAAAATGAATGAATGAATGAATCTCTGTGTCCTCAGGCAGGTTTCTGTCTCAAGTGATAACAATAATAATAATAACGATGGTATTTGTTAAGCACTTACTAAGTGCCAAGCACTGTTCTAAGTTCTGGGGTAAATAGTAATCAGGTTGTCCCACATGGAGCTCACAATCTAAATTCCCACTCTATAGATTGAGTAACTGAGGCACAGAGAAATCAAGTGATTGGCCCAAAGCCACACAGCTGATAAGTGACGGAACTAGGATTAAAACATCCCAAGCAATGTTAGGTGTCCTGGCCTGGCTGAGGCATCCACCTTTCAGAATTGGAAAAGTGCCTTCATTAGTTTGGGAAGTGCAAAAGGGGGCTCAGGCTCCCACTTCAGTTCTCTTTCCAGGTGTGTGAAACCTTTAAGCAATTGGCTGATTCAGCTGCTAAAAAATACTGTGAACAACTGTACCAGATCACACAGGAGCTACACAAGCAAAAAGACCTAATGAATTTGTAGATGTGGAATAAATGAGGCACAAAGGTCGAAGTAATGAAGCTCCCCAGCTTATGGGACAGGGAAACTGAGGGCTTTGATATGTCACTGCCCATGGAGCTGGGTTTATTTGTAGGATGTGTAAGGACTCGTAAGAGGTGGAAGGACTCAGTGTGTGTGATAGTGAATTTAAAAAGCAGATCCTATCAGCCTGCCAAGGCATGATCCTAGTAGCAGTTGTCATTACGTGTGAAGATTCTGTTGCAGATGGTGAGATTGTATCTATGGGTGAAAGTGACACAATGCTCTCGTGAAAATGCAGTACTGCATCATTTCTGGCACTATTGTGGTACATTTAGAGTGATCATTGTTCAGAAACCAGTGGTTAAAAAGGGAAAGTATTGTCTTTCATTTTAAAGGTGAGACTGCATCCATGAGTGTGTGTCTTTGAGAGAGAATCATTTGTACACTCCATGGAAGAAAAAGGATTGGGAGCTTATGGTGTTTTTGTAGGGGTGATGATGATTTGTGCTGAGCCATTCACGCCCTCTCATATGGTATTTTCTACCTTATTGCCAAAAACAAAATAGACCCATGGTTCTCAGGAGACACTTAGAGCAGGAAAAACTCCCCAGCCTCTCACACTGCCTGAGGATAAGAGTCAGTGGCTTGAAAATTCTTATCAAAATGGACAACCACCTGCACTGGGTAATGTAATCACTTGGAGACATGGGCTGGGCCCAGTGACCTCTTGGAGTCCCTTGCATTAATTGATTCTGTGATTAAGATAAATGAAAGTGCCATTTTTTTGAATTCGTATAAATGATTACTCAGCCTGAACGTGGAGGGGTTTTTTGTTTGCTTTTCAGTATAACGAATTTACTTTTACATATTTCTTTTACAGATGGAATTTGTTCAGGTCTTGTTAGTGGTCACTGATTTAGTTTCCCTCTCATTAAGCTCATCTCTAGACTGTAAACTCATTAGGGGCAGGGAACATTTCTGCTAATTCTGTTGTATTATACTCTCCCAAATGCTTAGTACAGTTCTCTGCATATAAATACTCCATCAATACAATCAATGGATTACAAACCTCTGACTTTGCAGTATCATCAGTTATCCAAAGAGCATAAAAACATATATCCTATCTCTAATGGCGCTTAGGTTAGCAGATTAATCATTTCCAATAAAATTTTATCTTAGCCACAGAATAGCCACAGATTCAAAATAGTTTCCAAAACTGTAAACACACATAGTTAATAACCAAACTTTTCCTCATCCAAACTAAGAAGCACATTTACGTTTTACACCTTGTAAAGAAACAAATCCAAAATAGAAAATTAGGAATTGGAAAAAGCAGAATTAAAAAAAACACACAATTCAAATGACCTTTGAAACAAGGTATTTGATCTCAGCCAGTACTATCTAGTATGTGATCACATGCCAAAACATTTTAAAATTTCAAAATTTGATTTTAGTTTAAAGTTATCAAGAATCAAGTAGCTTTAAGATTAGAAAAGCCTTGCAGATTGGGCTGGGTTCTATTGGTAGGCTGGGAACTTCTAAGCTTATATCAGTGTTTAGAAGGGACCAGGCTAGGGCTAAAAAAATCCATTCAACTTTCATTTTGAATTTTTTGTTAATTTGGGAATGCGAGTTGCAGGCTGCTATGAGTAGCTGTGTATGTGAAAAGATCTCGTGGTCCTCATTTTGTAAGACTATAATGATAGCAATATTTGACGCTTTCCAATTAAAAGTAATCAGTTTACTATTGTGTTTGTGTGGAAGAGAGATAATGAGAGAAATGTTGCTTAATTTACTAAGGATTGGGTTTGGAGAGGAATTCATGAACCATCTTCACTCACCTTCCTCTCCTTTCTAAATTTTTTGGGTAATGAGATATTTGTGATGTGTAACAATTCTTTCAGGCCAGTAGGGGACCATTGCTTTTATTATTATTATTATTAATATTTCCATCATTATCAAGGGTTTTTATACTGTGCTTAATCTTGGGGTATATACAAGAAAATCAGCTCCAAGAAGTGCTCTGCATACAATAACTGTTCATTAAATAACACTGATTGATTGAGTAACATGATCCCTACCCTTGTGGGGACTCTGAACAAGGGATTGTCAAACATACAGAACAAGAATAATGAAAAAAGGTTATAATACAGCAATTGAAAAAATAATGACAGGTAAAATAAAACTAAAACAGTTGATGGAAGGGACTATCTCCTAGTGTTTCACCAAGCCAGGCAATTCATTGGTTCCTTGAGGGCAGGGATAGTATCTATCTACTCTGTTATACTCGCTCAAGCATTTAGTACAGTGCTCTGCGCACAGCAGTCAATAAATGCAGTTTGATTTAGTAGAGGCTGCCATTTCCTAAATCATTCAACTCTGTTTATGGCGTGCTTACTGTGTGCAAAGCACTGTACTAAGCACTTGGGAAAGTACAATATAGCAATAAACAGACACATTCCTTGCCCACAGTGAGCTTACATTCAGTGTGGTTGTTCTCTTCTGGACAATTTTGCTTCATTTGTGAAACCCCAAATTGAAGCCAGTGTCTAATGCAAAGCCCTTACAAGTATGACTAGAGTGGGAGGAATACATGTAGTTTCCTGTGTAGTGTACTTGTAATTATTTAATTTTCCTTTGTAATGGAAGATGGTACTGTGAGCCACTGCTGAGAGTAGGATTTAATCTAGGTGTATGAGTTTGACTTTTAATACACTGGATCTCAGGTTTCTTTTTTGTAATTGTTCTATATTGCTAATTTGCATATCTTGTTCATGAAATCCCTGGCTAAGCTCTTAATTGGTTTCTCGAAAATAGAGTGTTAAGCAAAAGACAACTAAAGATGTCATTTCTCCTTTGTGGGCAGAGAACTTCTCTGCCAACTCTGTTGTATTGTACTCTCCCAAGTGCTTAGTACACTGTCCTGCACGTAAGTGAGTGCTCAAAACATTCTACTGACTAATTATTGCATTTCCTAAGCACTTGCTATGAGCCAAGTGGCAGATCCAAGGTTATGAGATCAGACACAGTTCCACACAGGGCTCACAATCTAGGAGGTAGGGAAAACAAGTATCCTATCCCCATTGTGTAGCAGAAAACGTAGTTGCAGAGAAGATGAGGGACTTTCCAGGAGTCACAGAGTAGGTCAGTGGCAGAGCTGGGACTATAACTTTCACCACAACTCCCAGTCACAAGCACTTTCCAGGATACCACACGGTCACTTTATGGGATTTGTGTTCTCGTCAAGCCCCGCATTATGGAACACACACCGCGCACCATTATTTTTGCCAATATCACGACCTGCTGGGTACTCAAGCTGCCCCTTGATGTCGGAAGAAGGTTTCCTAATTCTCTAATAGCCAATGTGTCAAACCTTTGGCAGAACCGAGTGTATACTCTTCCACTGAAGTAATCTCCTGTGCATTATTACATTCTTAAGATCCAAAGAAGGGTGAAATCAACATAATTGTATTATAAAAACAGTGAAACAAAACAAAATAAATATAATTACTATGACAAGTGCAGTGTAAGTATACAGCAATAATAGAAGACTTTAGATGTAGATTTTCTTTTTATAAGTACATGTGCAGATACTTTATTTTCAAAATGTTTCTTTAGTATTATAACACAAAAAAGATGTCCTGTGTTAACAAAAAAGAAGTCAGTACTTAGCTAATGCTAAATAGAAAGTCATAATTAAGTAATCATAACTTAGCAAAGTGGTGGAGAGATTCAAAATCAGCAAACCAGACACAGTCACCGACACCAGGGGTTTGAAGTCTAAGCAGTTGGGAGAGCAGTATCATCTCCAATTTACAGATGAGGAAACAGGAAAAGTGGTTAAATGCACAGTAAAAACTACTGATTGATAATGGGGAAATCCTTATAAATGAGGGCTTTGTCCAGATCTTTTTGTGCGAGAATGGTGTAAAGCTAGTCTTGCTCCATTTTGTAATCATGTGGTTTGTTTTTTTCTCTCTAAATTGTCATCATCTACATAACTGATATTGCTCAGCTAGTGTGGGCAGATCTCTGCCCAAGTCACTAGGGAGGAAAAAGAAGGAAAAAAATCAATCCTTGCCCTCATTAAGTTTACTATGTTTACACTACACTTGTCTCAATCCAAAAAACTTCCCCACCAATTAATTCTCTGATTTCTCAAAGTCAGTTTGAAATTCAGTTAAATTCTCCAAGATGTTAGCTTCTCCTTACCCAGTGTTGATATCATTAGTAAATTTAAAGAGCATACTCTTTTCTGTGAGCTAAATCATTATTACCACCTCGGTGCTTGTTTTTAGGTAACTTTCAGACTATTCCGTTATTTCAAAATGAAATTCTTAACCTCAAATATCATATCAGTTATTTCCTCACAGAGGACTAAAACTCCAAGTGGCCTTTCACTGTCCTCACTAGTTTCATCTCATGCTTATCATTACCTATTCTGCTCACATCTCATTTTTATCTCATTTTTCATCTGTTAGGTGTTGCCCTTCAATTTTAATACCCTCAATTCTAGAGAATTATCAAATGAAAAACCCATATTTTAGAATCTTAAGAACTGGTAATTTTAGAATCATCATATTTCCCATTGTCTTTTTCATCAACCTTCATATCTCCTCAAGAAAATCACTACTTCTTTGCCCCCACCCCGGTTCATGAACTTTTACTAGGAAATCAGGAGAAAGCTGTTTATCTTGAAGAGATGCATAATGATTCATCACATTGAGGTGAATGTGTTTCGGAGAAGGGTGGTGGAACTCTGGGGTGAGAAGCAGGTGAAATCAAAAGAGAAAGGACCTTTAGACAGCTTTTCTCCATCTTCAATTGCCTCCTCCTCAATTGAAGAACAAACAGCCCCATGCTGGCTCTTTCCCAGGGTGCCACAGAAGCAATGAAGTGGGCAGTCTCCCATCCCTCCCACTGACAAGTGTCAGGCCATCGGCACTGTAACTGACATGGGCCATGTCAATCAGTCCATCTTGAAGTAGCCCCCCAGGTTTCCAGGGGGTCACACAGGACTAGGATGTTGACCCAACTAGGACCATTGAGGCGCCACTTTATTGCCAATGTGCTGCTTCCAGCCTAGGATCTGCTCCTTGGGGCTGTGCCCAAACCTGAGGGATGGGGTGTTTTGTAAGACCAGAGGCTGCCATTTTCTTCATTCGCTTATCCCTCTATCCAATCCCCTCACCTCCTTCTGTCTTTCTGGTGGGAAGGGGATGGGTTGGGCCCAAGACCACCAAGTAGGGTGAGTGGTGAGTTGCATGCTTAGTCAGAGACATTTCTAATTCATCAAATTGGGACACTCACCTTGGGTCCCCTGCTTTACTGGGCCTTGCCACTCTAGGAGCAGGAGCATCAATTCTTCTTGATGAGGTACCAAATCACCCTCCTGGGAGAGGAGGAATTAATAGTATTTAATGAGTGCTCACTGGATGAGTGTATTGGTACTAAGTGGTTGGGAAAATACAACACAGAGCAGTGTGATTTTTCCTCTGCTTACCAGGAGCTTATAATCTAATGGAGAGGCCGTCAAAAATATTTGCAGCTGGAGTAATCAAAATGAATACTTGAATGTACAACTGACTAAACGTAAGTACACAGGTGTGAAGATGGGCATAAATAAACGATACACATTCTAGAAATGGCAGCGTTTTTGTTTTATCTGGGATGTTGGACCAAGAGGGAAAGGTTTGTTGAGGGGAGAGGAATTTTGGGGGGATTCTGAGTATGGGGAAGGCTATGGCCTGATAGATTTGGGCAGGGAGGGAGTTACAGGCTGGGGAAACAGCACAAATGAGGGGACAGACATGGGAGAGTCAAGAGCGAGACGCAGTCATGTTAGCAGGGGAGGAATGATGAAAATAGCAGATCTGATACTGGGCAGGGAGAGTTGATAGAGAGCCTTTAAGCCCATTGGGAGCAGTTTTTGCTTGAAATGGAAGAGGCATGGGTTTAGAGTAGGGAGCTGTGTGTCTTCAAGAAGACAATCAGCACCACAGCTGAAAATTTAGATTGGAGTGGGTAGAGGTTGGAGGCAGGCAGATGAACAAGAAGGCTAAATCAATAACTTAGCTATGATATGATGAGAGTTTGGACTGGAGTAGAGCTGTTGGGGTAGAGCTGGGAGATGTAGGGTAGGAAGATCAGGCAGGATTTGGCAGTAGATTGAATGTGGGAGTTGAGAAACAGCGAGGAGATGAAGACAATAATTGTTGTGGGCTTCTGGGACAGGAAAGGTAGTGGTAGTGATGGAGTTGGGGAAGTTAGAAGCAAAGGGAGTTTGGAGGGAGGCAGGGGATAAGTACTTAACTTCTCTGTGCCTCAGTTACCTCATCTGTAAAATGAGGATGAAGACTGTGAGCCCCACGTGGGACAACCTGATTCCCCTGTGTCTACCCCAGTGCTTAGAACAGTGCTGTGCACATAGTAAGCGCTTAACAAATACCAACATTTTTATTATTATTATTAGTTCTGGACTATATAATTGGAGAGGTCCTGGAGGCAGGAGTTGATAGAGGATTGTAAGGGTCAGGGCAGGTGAGGTCGAATCGGGAGTCATCTGTATAGTGGTGGTATGGTGAGTGTAAAGTAAAAAGAGCAGGGAGCACAGGACAGATCTTTTGCCAAGTGCTCAAGGTGAGAGGATGGGAGGCCAAAGAGAAGCCAGAGAACAAAACTGAGAAAGGGTAGTCAGAGGTAAGAGGAAACTAGGTCAGCCGTAATGGGCCAGCAAAACCAAGGCCTGATAGGGTGTCAAGGAGGAGGGAGGGGTTGCCATGTCAAAGGCAGCTGAAAGGTCCAAGAGGATGAGGGCTGAGCTGAGCCCTTTGGAAAAGGCTATAAGAAGGTTATTGGAGACCTTGGAAAGATCAGTCTCACTGGAGTGAAGGGGACAAAAGCCTGATTATAAGAAATCAAAAAGAGTTGTTGGAGAAATAAAGGCAGCTAGTGCTGTCGTTCCATTCTGGCAGCTTGAATTGGAATGGGAGCAGGGACTGTTGAAAGGGATTGAGACTGAGAATACTATTTTAGACAGGGAGGCACTTGAGTATCTTTGAAAGCAGAAGGGAAGGAGCCATCAGAAATTGAGAGATTGAAAATAGCAATGGGGATGGGGAAGAGAATGGGAGCATGATTTTTAGGAAGTAAGAGGGGATCAGGTCAGAGGTGCAGGTCAAGAGGAGGGTGCATTTAGAGGTCTGGTAAGTGACCACCTCTTGAGAAACAGCTAGTGGATAGACCATGGCCCTGGGACTCAGAAGGAACTGGGTTCTAATCCCAGCTCTGCCACTTGTCTGCTGTGTGACCTTAAGCAAGTCTCTTCACTTCTCTCTGCCTTGGTTTCCTCAACTGTAAATAGGGATATCTGTTCTCCCTCTTAGACTGTGAGCCCCATGTGGGAGAGGACTGTGCCTGACACTTAATGTGTACCTACCCCAGCATTTGACACATACTAAACTCTTAACAAATACCATTAAAACAACAGCAACAAAAAAAACAAAAAACACCCAGCTAGAAAGCAGGAGAAAGATGAGGAAGCAGTACCTGAGTGAAGGATGTGATAGGGAAGATTGGGAAATTCATGCCTGATAGTTTCAGTTTTACTAACTGAATAGTTGGTAAGGTCATCAGGGAATCGGGAAGGAAGCAGAGCGGGGATTAAGGACTTAAGGAGGGAGTTGAAGTTTGGGAAAATGAGTGGGGGTTGTTGGCATGGGAGTCAACAAAGGAGTAATAGTAGAGTTGGCGAGTGGAAAACAGAACTGGACTATAGCCATAAAGGCTGACTTTATAATGGAAAAAGTCAGCCTAGATTTCTGCCAGCTGTGTTCAGTCACCCCAGCACACCAGTGAAGGAAGCAGTTGTGGGGGTGATCCAGGGTTCAGGGTGGTGATGTGAGAATGGTGGCAGGACACTGGAGATTTAAATTGGTGGAGGGGTCAGAGTTGAGGGTGGGCACTTCTATATTTAGGGAAGGAGCTAGAAGGGTGCAGTGGCCCAAGGTAGATGGAGCAAAGCCAGACTGTGGAAGTTGCAGTAGAGGGTGGGGACCACATTCAAGGAACAGTGAATGTAGGTGAGGTTGGCAGGCTACTAGAGGGATTTTAGAAAGAGCTACCAAGAGTTCTTGGACCTGCTCCTCCGGGAGTAGTTTAAGAAGAAGAACTCCTGTTCCAGAAGTTGTTCCAAAACTGAGTATAGAAGTGCCAGCATGTACTAGGTGCTTGGCTTCTGGTCCTGCTATATAGGGATGCTTCTGTGGTTGAGGTAAAAAGAGGACAAATCTGGTGCCTCCTTCCAGAGAGAAAATTTGGAAGTTCACTTCCTGGCAGAAGCCATTTTCTAAGTGAGTGAGTTGTGCTTCAAAACAACAATTATTCCCACCTCCACAACAGGATCAGATCCAATAATTTATAAATCCCTGCAATCAGTTTCTTTTTTTTAAATGGTATTTAAGTGCTGCCTTCAACACTGTTGACCATCCCCTTCTCCTGGAAACACTATCCAACCTTGGCTTCAGAAACACTATCCAACCTTGACTTCACTGACACTGTCCTCTCCTGGTTCTCCTCTTATCTCTCTGGCCATTCATTCTCAGTCTCCTTCATGGGTTTCTCCTCTGCCTCCCACCCTCTAAAGGTATGGGCGTCCCTCAAGATTCAGTTCTGGACCCTCTTCTATTCCCCATCTACACACCCAATCCCTTGGAGAACTCTTTCACTCCCATGGCTTCAACTACCACCTCAGATGATGCCTAAATCCGTATCTCCAGCTCTAATCTCTCTCCCTCTCTGCAGTCTCACATTTCCTCTTGCCATCAAGACATCTTTTCTTGGATGTCCTCCCATCACCTAAAGCTTGACACCTTCTCTTCCCACCCAAACTTTGTCCTCCTTATCACTTTCCTATCACTGTAGAGCACACCACCATCCTTCCTGTCTCATAAGCCCATAACCTTGGTGTTATCCTTGACTCTTCTCTCTCATTCAAAACACATAAACAATCCATCAAAAAATCCTGTCGGTTTCACTTTCATAACCTCTAATATCTGCCCTTTCCACTCCATTCAAATTGCTACCACGTTAATACAATCACTTATCTTCACCCACGTTGATTACTCTAAGCCTCCTTGCTGATCCCCCGGCGTCCTGTGTCTCCCCACTCTAGTCCATACTTCACTCTGGTGCCCAAGTCATTTTTCTACAAAACATTCAGGGCGTGTCAACCCACTCCTCAAAAAACTCTGATGGTTGCCCATCCATCTCCTCATCAAACAAACACTCGTCACCATTGGCTTTAAAACACTCAGTCACCTTGCCCCTCCTACCTCACTTCGCTACTCTCCTACTACAATCCAGCCTGCACACTCTGCTCCTCTAATTCTAACCTTTTCACTGGGCCTTGTTCATGTTTGTCTCGCTGTCAACCCCTCGCCCATGCCCTCCCTCTGGCCTGGAATGCCCTCCCTCCTCAAATCTGGCAGACAATTACTCTCTCCCCCTTCACAGCCTTATTGAAGGCACATCTCCTCCAAGAGGCCTTTCCTGTCTAAGCCCCCTTTTCGTCTTCTTTCACTCCTTTCTGCGTTGTCCTGACTTGCTCCAGTTGTTCATCCCCCCCTTCCAAGCTCCACAGAACTTGTGTACATATCTGTAAATTATTCATTTATATTAACATCTGTCTCTGCCCACCCCACCCTCAGACTCTAAATTCATTGTGGACAGGGAATGTGTCTGTTTATTGTTGTAAAGTACTCTCCCAAGTGCTTAGTACAGTGCTCTGTACACAGGAAGTGCTTGATAAATATGACTGAATGAATGAATGAAGTGCTTACTATGTGCCAGGCAGTGTATAGTAAGGTAGATGCAAGCTAATTAAGTTGAACACCGTTCATGTCTCTCATGGGTCCAGAGTCTTAATCCCCATTTTATGGATGAAGTAACTGAGGCACAGAGAAGTTAAATGACTTGCCCAGCAGATAGGAAGTGGAATAAAGATTAGAACCCAGGTTTTCTGTCTCCCAGGCCTGTGCTCTTTCCACTAGGCCATGCCGTTTCTCATCAAAGTTGGCCAAAAACCCCTGTGAATTTCAGAATAATATTTGTCCTTGAAGGGAGATTATAACTCCATTTGAACCTTTTAAACTCTTATTGATTTAATATTCAGCACTATTTACCTGATCCTCAAATGACTTGTCTGCCAAATTAAAATTCTGATGCAATTTTTAATTTACTGACCCCAAATTCTTCACCTCAGTCAGAAAAGGCATCAGGTTATGTTCCAATCATGCAGTGCCCATGCACAGATAGCCTATGTTGGGCCATTGTGTTAGTTCTTTGGTGTGCCCTCATTAAGAAGGAAAGCTTTAGTCATAAAGAAGCAGTGTGGGCTAAGGGAAAGATCACAGGCCTGAGAGTTAGGACGCCTAGCTTCTAATCCTGAATCTGCCACTTGCCTGCTCTGTGACTTTGGGCAAGACCTCTCTGTGCCTTCTGTAGAATGGAGATTCAATACCTATTCTCCCTCCCCCTTAGACTGTGAGCCCTGTGTGGGACAGAGACTGCCTCCAATTTGATTGTTTTTGTATCCATCCCAGTGTTTAATGCAGTGCTTGGCACATAGTAAATGCTTAACTTAGATTTTCCAAATCCATAGCATTTGTCTTTTAATTGAATGTGCATGCACAGAGGTACTCTTCACAATCCTTACTGTGCTGGGCAGCAGATGCAAGGTGTAATGTGAAACATGGTCTGTGTTCAACTTGTCTTGTGTCTACCCCACACTTCATACAGTGCCTGGAACATTGCAAATGCTTAACATATACCATAAAAATGCACTTTAAATGTTCAAATTCTGCCCTATAATAGTTAATATAATTTTTGTTGTCACATATTTGAAATGAGTTCTTTTATTGTGGATTGGGGTGGTCTGGAGTCCAAGTTGGGGATTATTGAAATTCAGAATCCCAAGAAATTGGAGGAATGTCAGTCAACAAAGAACAGATGACAATGATGGAAAAATAGATCTCCCTTCCCAGATAAATTTTGGTGGGCAAAAATCAAGTAATCTGTAAAGCGTGCCTGATACTCATCAGGAGCAGAGGAGAATTCAGCGAGACCTCTGCCCTCTGAGAGTAAAAGGGAGCCTCAACCTCACACAAATGAAACTTAATCTCAAAGATGAAAAAGAATTATCTGGCCAGACAGAAAAGGATAGGTAATCATGGTTCCGAAGCACTGTAGCAAAGAAGCAATAACCTTTGTTTTTTCAGTAGATGAATCTTTTACCTCCAAATTAGGTTTACTAGGGTTCCACATAATGCTTGTTGGATGATTCATTTTGACCTCACAATTTAACATGCACAGAAATAAAAAGAGAAAACTGGATGAGAGGGAGTGAGAGGGAAAAGCAGTTCATAGAGAAAGCTTAAGCTCACCTTCATTACTTTCACCCGACATGTGGAACCCAAGTATGCTCTCATTACAGTAATTAGTGTTAGTTACATTAATATGCTGACAGTTTACCCATTTGAGCCTGTACAGTATTTCCAACCCTCAGTAACCCTCAAGGTCTCAAGGTTTATGTTTCTATTTAAAGTCTTGGAACTAGAGCTTAGAACAGTGCCTGGCACATAATAAGCATTAACAAATACCATAATAATAATAATCAAAGTCATTGGGTTTACAAGGGCAGGTGATTTAAACCACACTGACCGAAAATTTCATTCACTTGCAGTTTTATTAGAGAAAAGTCCAGATATTTATTGTAATGAATGGCTAGAGTTTCCAGTACTCTACCAATTGTGGCTACGGGAGGGAGAGTCAAGCAGAGGCCTACCCATTCCATTCCTAGTTTGGGAAGTGTCTAGCGAGTGCAAATGCAGATGGACAGGGCAGAGACGAAAATTAAACAATGTTGCCTTTGCCATGTTTATTAAGCATAATCTACTTAGTGTTAAGATTGGGATATTATTCATGACTCTTGTAATATTTCTGAGCAATAAAAGTGAATCCACTGGGGAGGAAGGTGAAGCCTAATATTGCCTTTCTCTTAATGGAGTGCTTTAAGCAGTTCTAATGCACACTGGATATTGTAGCAAAAATGGGACTGTGGTTATAATGTTATTTGCCCTAAACACTAATATTTGCTGGCATTTTCACCATGATTACATAAATGAATTATGAGGATAACCTTTTTAAAAATGCACCTCCTCAAGAAGTAGAGAAAAAGTAAATATACTGTTTGTAGGAGAAAATGTCATTGAGATCACCTGCCTTTATTTGGGGCTTGCAGTCAAAATAACCAAAAAGGTAGTGGCTTGTATTGCCTTGGTGTTGAGAGCCATAAAATCACATTTGGAATGCTAAGGAAAGTAACACATTAGTGTAACAAACAGCAACAGGAGGACTGAAATGAATCAGAATCTTTTCATGTCTAGCTAGGTCATCAGTGCAAATTCAGCTATCTGGTCAGCAACAATTATGCAAGCTGGCCCAGCGGACTGGTTATACATAATAGGCCAAAGCGGGTGTGTGGCCCTGAGTTTGCCTTCCAGCACCTTTAAGCACAGCTTCCTAAAGGGCTGGCTTCTTGCCCTCTGAAGTAAGGAGCACTCTTCTACTCTCTGCTCATTCTGTACTTTGGTGTCCTTCCATAGCCTCCCTGCTCCAGTCCTAGGGAACCTAGACTAGTTGGAAAGGGAAGGAAGAATGAAAGTCTTCGATGGGATTTTGACAGCTGTTACCTTCTAGCCAGCCAAAAGCTCCTTGCTACTTGTGTCAGGGCTCTCCCTCAGCTTTTCCTATTAAAGTATTGGAAAGTATCCCTCCATCAGTGATATTTATTGAGTGCTTTCAATGTGCAGGGCATTGTGTTAAGCACTGAGAAGCATACAATAGTAGGCATGATCCCTGCCCCCCATTTGCTTAGTCGGGGAGACAGACACCAAAATAAATTACAGGTAGAGGGAAGCAACAGATTTTAAAACGACATGCATAAGTAGTGAGGGACTGGGTGAGTACTCAAGTGCTAAGGGATGAGGACTCAAGTGCATAGGTGACATGGAAGTGTTGAAGTATTAGTCTTGTCTTGTCTTATGCTGTTGATTGTCTCCGACCCATAGCAACTCCACAGACACATCTCTCCCAGAATGCCCCACCTCTATCTGCAATTGTTCTGGTAGTTTATCCGTACAGTTTTCTTGGCAAAAATACCAAAGTAATATAACATTGCCTTCTTCTGCACAGTATACTTGAGTCTCTGCCCTCGACCCTCTCCCATGCTGCTACTGCCCAGAAAAGGTGAGTTTTGACTTGTAGCAGATAACCTTCCACTCGCTAGCCACTCCAAGCTAGGAATGGAATGAATATGCTGCTGCTTGACTCTCCCTTCCATAGCCAAGACTGGTAGAGTCCTGGAAGCTCTCCAGGTGTGATTCTGAGAGGGGGAAGTGGCAGTAGGGGGATAAATTGACTGGGTGTCGGGTAGTTGAGAAATTAATCCAGGAAGCCTCCTGGAGGAGATGTGATTTCAAAAGGGCTTTGAAGATAATAATGATGGTATTTGGTAAGCGCTTACTATGTGCCAAGCACTCTTCTAAGCACTGGGGTAGATACAAGGTCATCATGTTGTCCCATGTGGGGCTCACAGACATAATCCCCATTTTACAGATGAAGTAACTGAGGCCCAAAGAAGTTAAGTGACTTCCCCAAAGTCATACACCTGACAAGTGATGAAGCTGGGATTAGAACCCGTGACCTCTGACTCCCAAGCCCGTGCTCTTTCCATTAAGCCACACTGCCGGAGAGCACTCAGCTTCCATATGTCAAGGGGAAGTGAGTTCCAATCAGGAGGGAGAGCGTGAACAAGGTTTCAGCAGCAAGGAAGATAAGAGTAAGGCACAGTAGTAGGTTGACTTTAAAGAAGGGAAGTGTGTTGAGCTGGGTTGTAGTGGAAGAAAAGGGAGGTTAAGTAATGTGGAGAGAGATCTTCCTTTTAGATGTAGTCCATCACTTCTCTTAACCCTATCTCACTCAAGTGATTCTTCCCCCAACCCTCCTTTTATTCCCCCAACCCAAAGTCTGGAGTTTTGTCCATCTACATCTCTCCTGCCCTCAATCTGCCAGCTCATGGCCCTTCCCATGTCTTAAAGCCCTTTAAAATATGACCTATTCCAGGTAGCTTTTTTTCCAATTAATTTCAATATCCCAAATCTCCTCGACCTAGTGATCACCTTATCACATATGTTGGAACTATTTACTCAGTTGCCCTTGGCTTTCCTATTATGTGGGGGTTATCTTCCTCAAATAATCAGTAACATTTATTGAGTGTCTCCTGTCTGTATCACTGGCCTACCCACTTAGGAAGCAGCATGATGTAGTGGATAGAACACCCAGCCTAGGAGCCAGAAGGATCTGACTTTAATTGTGGCTCCACCACTTGTCTGCTCTCTGACCTTGGGCAAATTACTTCGCTTCTCTGTGCCTCAGTTATCTCATCTGTAAAATGGGGATTAAGACTGTGGGCCCCACATGGGATAGGGACCGAGCCCAACCTGATAACCTTGTATCTACCCCAGTGTTTAAAACAGTGTTTGATGCATAGTAAGAGCTCAACAAATACCATCATTATTATTAATTAGATGTTGAAAACACAGTCCTTGTCCTCAATCCAGCAGGGGGAGACAGACACACAATAATTGCTATATATATATGTGGAAGAATTGCTTAAATAGCAGAATATGTAAATCAGCATGCATTAAAATGTTTCAGGTCCTTGTAAGTCCTTTACTGGCAATTGGGAGGAAATGCCCTGGAGGAAGAAAAATGAATTGGGAAAACCCTGGAGGAGATGGGATTTAAGAGAGGCTTTGAAGATGGAGAGATGCAATCGGGCAGATTTGCAGTGAGGGGAAATTCCAGCAGGAAAAAGGGCATCAGCTGGGGTCAGAGGCAAACAACTTAAAAAACAACGCATAGTGAAAAAGTGAGTTTGTGAGAAATGAAGTGTGAGAGCTGGAATGTCGAGTGCAGAAGAGAGAGGATAAATAAAAGGGAGAGAGCTGGTAGAGTGCCTTAAAGCAAATGATCAAGAGTTTCTGCTTGATGGGGAGAAGAATGGGTATTCATTGAAGGATTTTTGAAGAATGGAGAAATGTGTACAAAATTACATTTTAGAACACTGATTGGACAAGAGAATGAAGTATGGACTGGGTTGGGGACAGGGTTAAACAGGTTGACCATATTAGGAAGATGAATCAGTTTAGTCAGGATATGACAAGAGACTGGGCCAGGTAGTGTCACTGTGTGGCTTCTGCCTCCATTCAGATGATACTTAGCTTTTTTTTTTTAATGGTATTTGTTAAGCATTTCCTATGTGTCAAGCACTGTTTTAAGTGCTGGGGTAGATACAAGCCAATCAGGTTGGACACAGTCCATGTCCCACATGGAGCTCACAGTCTTTATCTCCATTTTGCAGATAAGGTAACAGGCACAGAGAAGTTAAAGTGACTTGCCCAAGGTCACACAGACAAGTGACAGACCTGGGAGTAGGAACCCAGGTCCCCCGACTCACAAGTCTGTGCTCTTTCCGTGAGGTAACACTACTTCTGTGAAATGTTAGCTCTGCCTCAGGCAGATAGTGTGAAACCTCCTTGAAGAAAGGGACCTAGGCATACAATAGGTACTCAGTCAGTACTGATGATGATGATAGCAAGGCCCAGAATGATGGGGATATTTAGTCTATGAATTGCAAACAGGATTATTTACAGTGTAAATCTGAAAACTGAATTGAAATAAGCTTCCCTCTCTTTTAGACTAAAAATGATTTGTTTCATTAAGAGTTTTCTTCCAGTTGAATTCTGTATCATGCCACTTGTTTTTTTTAGGCAGTCTCATTGGTTGGTTCTCGTACACAGTCTCATACACAGTTGGTTCCTGAAAACTGCACCTTAAGTTGAAAAGCTGTTTGCTGAAACCAATTCTCTGGAAAGAACAGTGCTGTAATGGAGGAATTCATCCCTAAACTAAGATTGTAAATCCTATTTTTAACCAAAATTACACAGAATTGCATATTCAATCAGACACAGATAACAATATACTCAAGTTAAGCTACTCACTTAACTTGTCTCATTCTTACCTCTCCCATTGATATCCCCCTTGCTCACATCATCTCTGCTGCTTGGAATTCCCTAAATTTTCACATTCAAGAGACCACTGTTCTTCAAAGCTCTTCTTGAATCACCTCTTCTCCTGAGCCCTTAAATTACTAGAGGCCCATTAGTACTTTTGTACATATTTCATATACTCTATTACTGTCTCTATCAGTAATTGATTGTGTCTTTCCCCCACTAAAATTTAAGTTCCTTGAAAGCAAGGATTGTGCCTTTTAATGTTTTTGGTTATTTTCCAAGCATTTAGTACAGTACTCTGAACAGAGAAGGTGTTCAGTTAAGTGCTGTTGAGATGATTATGATGGTTTCGATCCAGTCAGAGAAATTCCATTCATTCATTCAATCGTATTTATTGAGTGCTTACTGTGTGCAGAGTGTTCATTCATTCACTCAATAGTATTTATTGAGCGCTTACTATGTGCAGAGAACTATACTAAGTGCTTGGAATGTACAATTCGGCAAAAGATAGAGACAATCCCTGCCCATTGATGGGCTTACAATCTAATTGGGGGAGACAGACAGACAAAAACAATAGCAATAAATAGAATCAAGAGGATGTACATCTCATTAACAAAATAAATAGGGTAATGAAAATATATACAAATGAGCGGACAAGCACAGTGCTGAGGGGAGGGGAAGGGAGACGGGGAGGAGCAGAGGGAAAGGGAGGGAAAAGGGGGCTTAGCTGAGGGGAGGTGAAGGGGGGAGTAGAGAAGCAGCAGAGGGAGCAGAGGGAAAGGGGGAAGCTCAGTCTGGGAAGGCCTCTTGGAGGAGGTGAGCTCTCTGTAGGGCTTTGAAGAGGGGAAGAGAGTTAGTTTGGAGGAGGTGAGGAGGGAGGGCATTCCAGGATAGCAGGAGGACGTGACCCACGAGTCGACGGCAGGATAGGCGAGAACGGGGGATGGTGAGGAGGTGGGCGGCAGAGGAGCGGAGCCTACGGGGTGGACAGTAGCAAGAGAGAAGGGAGGAGAGGTAGGAGGGGACAAGGTGATGGAGAGCCTTGAAGTCTAGAGTGAGAAGTTTTTGTTTCATGCTGAAGTTGATAGGCAACCACTGGAGGTTTTTAAGAAGGGGAGTGACATGCCCAGAGCGTTTCTGCAGGAAGATGAGCCAGGCAACAGAATGAAGAATAGACTGGAGCGGGGAGAGACGGGAGGAAGGGAGATCAGAGAGAAGGCTGACATCAATGCACGTCACCTCCCCCCCCCCCCCACCAGAACTGTCCAGACCTTTAATTCTCTCTTCAGGCCCCCTGTTCCTCCCCCTCCGCCATCCCTCACCCCCAACAATCTGGCCACCTACTTCATCACGAAAATTAACACCATCAGGTCTGAGCTCCCCAGTCACCCCTCCCCATTCTGCCTCCCCACCCCCAACCCTCTCCCCTACGTTCCCTTCTTTCCCTGCAGTATCCTCAGAGGAGATCTCCTCCCTCCTCGCAAGTGCCACCCTCTCCACCTGTGCTTCGGACCCCATTCCCGCTCACCTTGTAAAAACCATTGCCCCTTCCCTCCTCCCCTCCTTAACTTCTATCTTTAACCGCTCACTCTTCAGTGGCTCTTCTTCTCTGCCTTCAAACATGCCCATGTCTCCCTCCCTCCCTCATCCTAAAAAAACCCTCTCTCGACCCCATTTCCCCTTCCAATTATCACCCTATCTCCCTACTACCGTTCCTTTCCAAGCTCCTAGAACGAGTCATCTACACTCGCTGCCTAGAATTCCTTAATTCCCGTTCTCTCCTGGATCCCCTCCAATCTGGCTTCCATCCCCTCCACTCTACTGAGACTACTTTCTCAAAGGTCACCCATGACTTCCTTCTTGCCAAATCCAATGGCTCCTACTCTATCCTAATCCCCTTCGACTGCTCAGCTGCCTTTGACACTGTAGACCATCCCCTTCTCCTCCACACCTTATCTCACCTTGACTTCACAGACTCTGTTCTCTCCTGGTTCTCCTCTTATCTTTCTGGCCATTCATTCTGGGTCTCCTTCACAGGCTCATCCTCCCCCTCCCATCCTCTAACTGTAGGAGTTCCTCAAGGGTCAGTTCTCGGCCCTCTTCTGTTCTCCATCTACACTCACTCCCTTGGTGAACTCATTTGCTCTCATGGCTTCAACTATCATCTCTTTGCAGATGGCACTCAAATCTACAACTCTGCCCCTGTCCTCTCCCCCTCCTGCAGGCTCGTATCTCCTCCTGCCTCCAGGACGTCTCTATCTGTATGTCTGCCCGCCACCTAAAACTCAACATGTCCAAAACTGAGCTCCTTATCTTCCCTCCCAAGCCCTGTCCTCTTCCTGACTTCCCTATCACTGTGGATGGTATGACCATCCTTCCCATCTCTCAAGCCCACAACCTTAGTGTCATCCTTGACTCGGCTCTCTCATTCACCCTACACATCCAATCCGTCATCAAGACCTGCCAGTCTCACCTTTATAATATTGCCAAGATCTGCCCTTTCCTCTCCACCCAAACGGCTATCTTACTGGTACAGGCTCTCATAATATCCCGGCTGGATTATTGTGTCAAGTACTGTACTAAACGTTTGAAAAGTACAATTCAACAATAAAGAGACATAATCCCTTCCCACTCCTGGCTTACAGTCCTGAAGAGGGGAGAAAGACATCAAAACAAGTAAACAGGCATCAGTATAAATGAATGGAATTATAGTTATATATGCACATCAAAACAAGTAAACAGGTATTAGTATAAATAAATAGAATTATAGATATGTACATATCTACACAAGTGCTGTGCAGGGGAGGGGAAGAGCAAAGACAGCGAGTTGGGACAATGCGGAGGGGAGAGGGAGCTGAGGAAAAGAGGGGCTTAGTCTGGGAAAGCCTCTTGGAGGAAATGCACCTTCAGCAGGGCTTTGAAGCGGGGAGAGTGATTGTCTGGTGGATTTGAAGAGGAAGGGCATACCAGGCCAGAGGTAGGATATGGGCCAGGGGTCGATGGTGGGACAAGCGAGAATGAGGCACAATGAGGAGGTTAGTGGCAGAGGAGCGGAGTGTGAGGGCTGGAATGTAGAAGGAGAGAAGGAAGGTGAGGTAGGAGGGGGCAAGGTGATGAAGAGCTTTGAAGCCAATAGTGAGGAGTTTTTGCTTGATACGGAGCTTGATAGGCAACTGCTGGAGATTTTTAAGGAGTGGGGTGACATGCCCAGAACGTTTCTGTAGAAAGATAAGTCTGGCAGCAGAGTGAAGTATGGACTGAAGTGGGGCGAGATGGAAGGTTGGGAGGTCAGAAAGGAGGCTGATGTAGTAATCCAGTTAGGATAGGATGAGTGATTGTACTAACGTTGTAGCGGTTTGGATGGAAAGGAAAGGATGGATCTTGGCAATGTTGTGAAGGTGAGAAAGGCAGACTTTGGTGATGAATTGTATATGTGGGATGAATGAGAGAATGGAGGCAAGGATGACGCCAAGGTTGCAGACTTGTGAGACGGGAAGGATTGTTGTGCCATCCACAGTGACGGGAAAGTTCAGGAGAGGACAGGGTTTGGGAGGGAAGATAAGGAGCTCTGTCTTGCATATGCTGAGTTGGAAATGTACATGGACATGTCTTGGACATATACATGGAGGACATTCAAATAGAGATGTCCCGAGGGCAGGAGGAGATGCGAGCCTGAAGGGAGGGATAGAGAACAGGGAAGGAGATATATATTTGGGTGTCATCTGTATAGAGATGATAGTTGAAGCCAAGCCATGGAAGCGAATGAGTTCACCAAGGACTTGAGTGTAGACGGTGAATAGAAGGGGACCAAGAACTGACCCTTGAGGAACCCCTACAGTTTGGGGATGAGAGGGGGAGGAGGAGCCTGTGAAGGAGACTGAGAGTGAATGACCAGAGAGATGAGAACCAGGAGAGGTAAGGGTCAGTGCAGCCAAGGTTGGATAACGTATTGAGGAGAAGGGAATGGTCCACAGTGTCAAAGGCAGCTGAGCAGTTGAGGGGGATTAGGATGGAGTAGGAGCCATTGGATTTGGCAAGAAGGAGGTCACTGGTGACCTTTGAGAGGGCGGTTTCTATGATGTGAAGGGGATGGAGGCCAGATTGGAGGGGGTCCAAGAGAGAGTTGGAGGAGAGGAATTCAAGGCAGCAAGTGTAGATGACTAGCTCCAGGAGTTTGGAAAGGAATGGTAGGAGGGAGATGGGGCAATAACTGGAGGGGGCTGTGGGGTCAACGGTTGTTTTTTTTTAGCACGGGGGAGATGTGGGCATGTTTGAAGGCAGAGGGGAAGAAGCTGTTGGAGAGTGAGCAGTTGAAGATGGAAATTAAGGAGTGGAGGAGGGAAGGGGCGAGGTGTGAGGGAATGGGGTCTGATGCACATGTGGAGGGGGTGGTACTTGGGAGGAGGGAGGAGATCTCCTCTGAAGATACTGCTGAGAAGGATGGGAAAGTAGAATAGGGGGCCGAGGGCGGGGGAATGGAGGGGGAGGGGTGATTTGGGGGAGCTCAGACCTGATGGTGTAAATTTTCCTAATGAAGTAGGTAGCCAGATGGTTGGCGATAAGGGGTGAGGGAGGGGGAGGGACAGGGGCCTGAGGAGGGAGTTAAATGTCCAGAACAGCTGAAGAGGGTGATGGGCATGGGGCGGGGGGGGGGGGGGGGAGGTCAATAAGGGAAGAGAATAGGATAGTCAGCATTTACCACACCAGAAGGTAAATGGATATATCAACCCTCTGACTCACCCAATAATCAGTTATTCCTCAACAGCCTGTTCCCCAGTGTCTCCCACTACCCCTATATAAAATTTTCTCTCCCATTGCCCCATCCCCCTTGGAACCTTGGCTTTTAAACTACTTCCCTGTGTCTCCATGGTGCCCCCTTCCAGCACCCCTCACTATGCCCCATAAAATGTGTTGTAAATTTAGAAGAGGGTATCTGTGCAGAAATGAAAGTGCCATGTGGCTTAATATGAAATCTCTTAAATCAAAGACTTTATGTATGGCTTCTTAACTGGACATATTTTTGCATGAAATTAATTCTCCCCCTATTGCATGTCCATAGAGGTAATAATAATGTGTTATTTCGATTAGACTGTAAGCTCGTCAAAGGGCAGGGACTGTCTCTATCTGTTACCGATTTGTACATTCCAAGTGCTTAGTACAGTGCTTTGCACATAGTAAGCGCTCAATAAATACTATTGAATGAATGAAATTTCTTAAGTGTTTACTATATGCCAAGCGCAGTACTAAACCCTAGGGTAGAAACAATATAATCAAGTCAAACACAGTCCCCGTCCTTCATTCATTCATTCAATGGTATTTATTGAGCGCTTACTATGTGCTAAGCACTTGGAATGTACAATTCGGCAACAGATAAGAGACAATCCCTGCCCAGTGACCGGCTCACAGTCTAATCAGGGAAGACAGACGAACAAAAACAAGACATCATAATCATGATAAATAGAATCAAGGGGATGTACACCTCCTTAACAAAATAAATAGGGTATTAAAAATATATACAAATGAGCACAGTGTTGAGGGGACAGGAAGGGAGAGGGGAGGAGCAGAGGGAAAGGGGGCTTAGCTGAGAGGAGGTGAAGGGGAAAAGGGGGAGGGAGCAGAGGGGCTCACATGGAGCTCACAGTCTTTGAGCTTCTTCATGGAGCTCACAGTCTTTGTAAGGAGGAGGAGTATTGAATCCCCATTTTACAAATATGGGAACTGAAGCACAGAGCAATTAGGTGACCTGACCAAGGTCATCCATCAAGCAAGGGAGCAAGCAAGCAAGCAAGTTGGGATTAGACTCCAGGTCCCCTGACTCCAAGACTGTGGTCTTTTCACTAGGCCTCACTGCTTTTAAAAATGAGTATAAATAGGGTGTGGTATAGTCAGTCCTTCAGTATTGCCACAGAGGACAGAACTAAAGGAAGTGGATCTAAAAAGAAGATAAGTGAATTGGCTTCAGGAAAAATTTTCTAATCCAGAAGGGCAATTACACAGTGAAACAGACTTCAGGGGGAAGATGCAGAATTCCTCTCCTTGGTGAATGTGTGGTTCTTTGATTGTTTGTTAAGTGCTTACTATGTGTCAGGCACCCTACTGAGCACTGGGGTAGATTCAAGCTAATCAGGTTGGATGCAGTCCGTGTCCCACATGGGGATCACAGTCTCAGTTATACTAATTATACGGATGAGGTAACTGAGGTCCAGAAAAATGAAGTGACTTGCCTAGAGTTACATAATATTCACATAGCAGAAGTGGGATTAGAACCCAGGTCCTCCATTTCCCAGACCTGTGCTCTTCCCTCTAGGCTATGCTGCTGGCCTGTCCAGCAACCTCCTTTATTAGAAAGACAGACAAGTTGAGTTTTGCTTTTAAAAAGCGTAAGCCTCACCACAAAAGTTCTACCTAGCCTTGCTAAATTTGCATTTGCTCTGTCCACATCCTGCAAAGCCCCTTCTTCCCTTCTTCACCATCCCAACACCCCCCACCCATCCTCCTTATCACACTCCCATCGTCCCCACTTCTCTGATGGTAGTCTGAAATAATCCCAGTTTTTTTATTCATGGTCCATAACTGTTTCTCTACCAGCTGCCAAAATGATTGCATTTTACCTGGCTGACAAAGATGGCAGTTTAATCTCTTAAAAAATGTGCATTCCTGTTCATTCAGAATGCTGGCACTTTCATTACTGGTTTGATGAGTTTATAAAAAGGAGATTAGTTAAACATTTGTCCTCTAATATATACTCTGTTCATGTTTTTTTTGTGTTTTTTTTTAACATGAAGACTGTCTGATAGCATATAAAGGAGTTACAGTATTTGACAGAGTGTTCCAATATGGTTGTTGCTGCAGGCATGCTGTTCTGTTTTAAGCAAAATGTCTGCATATAATCCCAATGGCAATTTAAAGAGTTATTTGACAATATGCTATGCACACTGGCCTGTGAAATCAAACATTATAGAAGAGAGATAAATTGAACTTCACATGGTGGTGTAGAGTTTTGAAAAATCTATGTCTTTATAGGAGGACCCCATCTCGCAAATTAATTTTAATGGATGGCTAAGGTCAGGGAAATGACTTTGTGAAAGTGTTTTTCCCTCTGCAGTATATTTCCCTACGGCTCCTCTGAGTCATATTTGCTTAAATTACAGATGGACACAAGATATTGCTGCTGTCATCCCACAGTGCCAGTTTAGCTACAGAAATGCGATTTGGAATTTTATTATGGCTCATCAATGAAATTGTCAACTAAATTCTGACTTCAGAATCTACTGCTAGAGACAGTGTAAGCAACAGGAAAAAATGAATTTTAGATTAGCCTGTTGCTTTACAGGCAATTTTAAGAAACCATATCAATGTTAAATATGGAAATGAGAGCATTTTCTTCTTAAACTGAAAGCCAGTTTTAAGGTAATATATTCCTAACTAAAGAATCTCTCAACTGACTGGTGACCATACATATCAGAAGAGGAATTCAAAACCCATTCAAGAATCCTGTGGCTTTGAATGGCTTGTTTTGATTTGGCTTTTTACTGTGAATTGACCCTCCTGGTAGGGGGAGGGAGATGAAGCAACTACTGGCAGAGGAGCAGGGGATCTGCAGCTTGCCTCTAAGCTATCATTTCTGTTCTGTTCAGTCCTTCTAGCTCCTGCTCCTTCCAGCCATCTGTTTCAGGGTGGAAAGAGGTAACGGCCTCCTAACCAGTGGCAAGAAGCCTGCTGACTGCATTTTTCTCACTGTCATCTCAGAGAAATGGCATGAAGTCAAAAGCAGTGATCTCATCCCTATCCTACCACATTTTGCTTATGGAAGCCTTCCTTTTCCCAACACTGGAATTAGGACCTGGGGTGGTAGAGTAGATCCAGTCATTGCCCCCAAGGAGCTTTAAATCTAATTGGTAGCTCCATATTCCTTCGTTCAGGTCACTACCTGGATCTGGAACACCCCCAGCCTGACCTCATCCCTCGATAATCTAATCACTCAGTAATCCCAGTATCCTGGCTGGTCCAGATGCCTTTCCCTGTGGGGCAGAGTGGTCAGGGAGGAGAATGTTTATCACGTGAGATAAAATAAAAAGCCTTGCTGAAATATCCAGCTTCTTCACTGTCATAATGTTCCCCAGGTCTTTGCTTCGGTGGGGATGTGAGTCAGAACCAATAGTTGGGGTGGCCCAGGTGTTCCTGTCTCTGGATTTCCCCATTTACTTCACAGAAACGCCCTCTCAAAAGTCCAAATGATCTCCATCTTGCCTCCTCAAGATCCAACAGCCTGTACTCCATCTTAATCCTCCTCGATCTCTTAACTGCCTTCGGCACAACCAACCATTCCCTTCTCTTGGAAACTTTACCCAACCTCGATTTCACTGACCCTGTCCTCTCCTGGTTCTCCTCCTATCTCTCTAGCCATTCATTCTCAATCTCCTTCATGGGCTCCTTCTCTGCCTCCCATACCCTAAATGTGAGGGTCCCTCAAGATTCAGTTTGGGCTCCCCTTCTATTCTCCATCTATACCCACTCCCTTAGAGAACTCTTTCACTCACATGGCTTCAACTACCACCTCTGTGCAGGTGACACCCAAATCTACATCTCCAGCCCCAATCTCTCTCCCTCTGCAGTTTCACATTTCCTCTGCCTTCCAGACATCTCTATGTGGATGTCCTACATCTATCCTATATCCTGATCTATGTCTCCTCCCCTGTTTTCTCTCCCTCCCTCCAGGCTCATATCTCCTCCTGCCCTCTGGACATCTCCACCTGGATGTCTGCCCACCACCTAAAACTCAACAAGTCCAACAGGCTCCTTTTCGTCCCTCCCAAACCCTGTCCTCTCCCTGACTTTCCCGTCACTGTGTATGGCACTACCATCCTTCCTGTCTCGCAAGCCCACAATTCATTCAATAGTATTTATTGAGCGCTTACTATGTGCAGAGCACTGTACTAAGCACTTGGGATGAACAAGTCGGCAACAGATAGAGACAGTCCCTGCCGTTTGACGGGCTTACAGTCATATCGGGGGAGACGGACAGACAAGAACAATGGCAATAAATAGAGTCAAGGGGAAGAACATCTCGAAAAACAATGGCAACTAAATAGAATCAAGGCAATGTACAATTCATTAACAAAATAAATAGGGTAACGAAAATATATACAGTTGAGTGGACGAGTACAGTGCTGTGGGGATGGGAAGGGAGAGGTGGAGGAGCAGAGGGAAAAGGGGAAAAAGAGGGTTAAGCTGCGGAGAGGTAAAGGGGGGATGGCAGAGGGAGTAGAGGGAGAAGAGGAGCTCAGTCTGGGAACGCCTCTTGGAGGAGGTGAGTTTTAAGTAGGGTTTTGAAGAGGGAAAGAGAATCAGTTTGGCGGAGGTGAGGAGGGAGGGCGTTCCGGGACCGCGGGAGGACGTGACCCGGGGGTCGACGGCAGGATAGGTGAGACCGAGGGATGGTGAGGAGGTGGGCGGCAGAGGAGCGGAGCGTGCGGGGTGGGCGGTAGAAAGAGAGAAGGGAGGAGAGGTAGGAAGGGGCAAGGTGATGGAGAGCCTTGAAGCCTAGAGTGAGGAGTTTTTGTTTGGAGGGGAGGTTGATAGGCAACCACTGGAGTTGTTTAAGAAGGGGAGTGACATGCCCAGATCGTTTCTGCAGGAAGATGAGCCGGGCAGCGGAGTGAAGAATAGACTGGAGCGGGGCGAGAGAGGAGGAAGGGAGGTCAGAGAGAAGGCTGACACAGTAGTCTAGCCGGGATATAACGAGAGCCCATAACAGTAAGGTAGCCGTTTGGGTGGAGAGGAAAGGGCGGATCTTGGCGATATTGTAGAGGTGAAACCGGCAGGTCTCGGTAACGGATAGGATGTGTGGGGTGAACGAGAGAGACGAGTCAAGGATGACACCGAGATTGCGGGCCTGAGAGACGGGAAGGATGATCGTGCCATCCACGGTGATAGAGAAGTCTGGGAGAGGACCGGGTTTGGGAGGGAAGATGAGGAGCTCAGTCTTGCTCATGTTGAGTTTTAGGTGGCGGGCCGACATCCAGGTGGAGACCTCCCGGAGGCAGGAGGAGATGCGAACCTGAAGGGAGGGGGAGAGGACAGGGGCGGAGATGTAGATCTGCATGTCATCTGCGTAGAGATGGTAGTCAAAGCCGTGAGAGCGAATGAGTTCACCGAGGGAGTGAGTGTAAATGGAGAACAGAAGAGGGCCAAGAACTGACCCTTGAGGAACTCCAACAGTTAAAGGATGGGAGGGGGAGGAGGCTCCAGCGAAGGAGACCGAAAATGACCGGCCAGAGAGGTAAGAGGAGAACCAGGAGAGGACAGAGTCTGAGAAGCCAAGGTGAGATAAGGTATGGAGGAGGAGGGGATGGTCGACAGTGTCAAAGGCAGCAGAGAGGTCAAGGAGGATTAGAATGGAGTAGGAGCCATTGGATTTGGCAAGAAGGAGGTCACGGGTGACCTTAGAGAGAGCAGTCTCGGTAGAGAGGAGGGGACGGAAGCCAGATTGGAGGGGGTCTAGGAGAGAATGGGAGTTAAGGAATTCTAAGCATCGATTTATAGACGACTCGTTCTAGGATTTTGGAAAGGAAGGGTAGTAGGGAGATAGGGTGATAACTGGAGGGGGAAGTGGGGTCAAGAGCGGGTTTTTTTAGGATGGGGGAGACGTGGGCATGTTTGAAGGCAGAGGGGAAGGAGCCCTTGGAGATTGAGTGGTTAAAAATAGAAGTTAAGGAAGGTAGGAGGGCAGGGGCAATGGTTTTAATAAGGTGAGAGGGAATGGGGTCCGAGGCGCAGGTGGAGGGGGTGGCACTTGCGAGGAGGGAGGAGATCTCCTCTGAGAATACTGCAGGGAAGGAAGGGAAAGTAGGGGAGGGGGTTGGTGGGGGGGAGGGGAGAGGCGGAGGGGTGACTTTGGGGAGCTCAGACCTGATCGTGTTGATTTTCGTGAGGAAATAGGTGGCCAGATCATTGGGGGTGAGAGATGGGGGAGGGGGAGGAACAGGGGGCCTAAGGAGAGAGTTAAAGGTCCGGAACAGTCGGCGGGGGTGATGGGCATGGGTGTCAATGAGGGAGGGGAAGAAGCTTTGCCTGGCGGAGGAGAGGGCAGAGTTAAGGCAGGAAAGGATAAATTTGAAGTGTGTGAGGTCGGCTTGGTGCTTGGACTTTCGCCAGCAGCGCTCAGCAGCTCGAGCGTAGGAGGCGGACGGAGGAGGTGATCCAGGGCTGTGGGTTAGTGGAGCAAGAGCGGCGGAGGGAAAGGGGGGCGAGAGAGTCGAGATGAGTAGAGAGGGTGGAGTTGAGAGCAGAGACCTGATCATCCAGAGTGGGAAGAGAGGACAGGGCGGCAAGGTGAGGAGAGATGCTATAGGAAAGACGGATGGGATCGAGAGAGCGGAGGTCTCTGTGGGGCAGTAGCAAAGATTTGCAGGGGGAGGGAGTGTGAGAGATGAGGCAGGTGAGAAGGTTATGGTCAGAGAGAGGGATTTCAGAGTCGGCGATAGTGCAGCGGTAGGAGATGACGAGATCGAGGGTGTGACCAAGTCGGTGAGTGGGCGCGGTATGGTGGAGGAGGAGGTCGGCAGAGTCGAGGAGGGATAGCAGGCGGGCGGCAGAGGAGTCGTCGGGTACATCCATATGGATGTTGAAGTCTCCAAGGATCAGAGTGGGCAGAGAGAAGGAGAGAAGATAGGTGAGAAAGGGGTCAAGGTGGTTGAAGAAGTCGGAGGTGGGACCGGGAGGGCGGTAGATGACAGCGACAAGTAACTGGAGGGGGTGGTAGAGGCGAATGATATGGGCTTCGAAGGAGGGGAAGGAGAGGGAAGGGGGAGGAGGGATAGTGCGGAAGCGGCAACGGGGCGAGAGGAGGAAGCCGACGCCTCCTCCCTTACCGGTGAGTCTGGGGGAGTGGGAGAAGGAGAGGCCTCCACCGGAGAGAGCGGCGGCGGAGACCGTGTCTTTGGGAGAGAGCCACGTTTCCGAAAGGGCGAGGAGGAGGAGAGAGCGGGAGAGGAAAAGGTCATGGATGAAAGGTAGCTTACCTGTAATAGAGCGGGGGTTCCAGAGGCCACACTTGAAAGTAGCTGTGGGTGCAAAGGGGGGAGGGGGGGAAAGGGCGGGGGGAGCGGAGGGTTTGGATGGGAAGGAGGTGGCGGGGCCCTGGACGGGGAGAGGGGGATGAGGGGTAGCGGTGGGACAAGAGGACTGGGATGGGGCAAGGGTGGGGAAGAGAGAAGGGGGGAGGGGGTGAAGAGGGGGTTTGGTGGGGGGAAGAGTAGGGGGAGGGGGAAGAGGGGTAGCGCTGGTAAAGTGGGGTTCTAGGGCAGGAGAGGGGAGGGGGGAGGAGACAGAGGAGAGAACAGGAAAGAGCTGAGCAAGAGAGGGGAAGGGGAAGGGGAGGATAGGAAGGGGGAGAGGGGGAGGAGGGACATGGCGAGGCCAGAGAGGTGGGTGGCAGCACTGACAACAATAAACAGTAATAAACGAAATCGGTAATATAGCAACATGATACAGTATGATACAATACGGTAGTGCTAATATAGCAACATGACACAGTATGATACAATATAGTCGTGTTAATAAAAGGGGCGATGACCAGGGTCTGGGGTAGACTCGATTAAGGGGCAACCTGATCAGATTCAAAGTCTGACGACAATAAACAATAACAAGCAAGATCGCTAATATAGCAACATGCTACAGTAAGGCACACTACAATAGTGTTAATAAGCAGGCGATGACCAGGGTCGGGGGACGAGCCGACCCTACCCGATCAGACTCAAAGTCAAGCGGCCAGCGGCCGAGAGAGTCCCAGAGCTCATGACCAAATAACCCTGTGGCGGCGGGGGGGCCCTGAGGTTGTCCGGGGTGGGTGGCGGCCGTAGGCGGCGGCTAAGGTAAGGTAACATGGTGAGAACAAGGACGTCGTCGCCCGGGGCGGGGGCGGGAGAGATGAATCACCTCAGGAGGGAAGAGGGAGTGAGGCCTTCCCAAAATGGCCGCCTCAGGCAGAGTGGGGGCTTCCCAAAATGGCCGCCTCGGGCGGAGTGGGGGAGCGGTTGGGGAGCACAATGTCCCCAGGCCCGAGCAGGGGTACACAATGTCCCCCGAGGACACAATGTCCTTGGGGCCAAGAAGGGGAGCACAATGTCCCCAGGATCGAGAAGGGGAGCGCAATGTCCCCGGGCCCGAGCGGGGGGGGGTGGACTGGAAGCTGGTGGCTGGGGGTCTGTGGGGGCGAAGATCCTTAGTGTCGGAGTTCCCGAGCGGGGGTGCGGAGGTCCAGGTTGCGAAAGGCTGAGGCGAGCGCGGGTCTGGGCGATTCGAGGCTCAGCTCCCCAGTGGAGGCGGAGGAAGCGCAGATGAGTCGGCGAGCGGCAGGCGAAGGGGGGCTTGTCGGGAATCGGGGCCGGGCGGGCCGAGGCTGCGCCTCAGGAGAGCAGAGATCCCGAGCCCACCTTGGTGCCATCCTTGACTCTGCTCTCTCATTCACCCCACATATCCAAACCGTCACCAAAACCTGCCAGTCTCACCTTCACAACATTGACAAGGTCTTCCCTTTCCTTTCCATCCAAACCGCTACCTTGTTAAGTACAATCACTCATCATATCCCAACTGGATTACTCCATCAGCCTTCCTTCTGACCACCCAACCTCCTGTCTTTCCCCACTTCAGTCTATACTTCATTGTGCTGCCCGGATTTACTTTCTGCAGAAACTCTCTGGGCAGTTCACCCCCCTCCTCAATAATCTCCAGTGGTTGCCCATCAACCTTCGTTTCAAGCAAAATCTCCTCACTATTGACTTCAAAGCTCTCCATCACCTTGCCCTCTCCTGCCTCACCTCCCTTCTCTCCTTCTACAGCCCATTCCGCACACTCCACTTCTCTGCCGCTAACCTCCTCACTATGCTTTGTTTTTGCCTGTCCCACCATCGAACCCTGGCCCACGTCCTACCTCTGGCCTGGAATGCCCTCCCTTCTCACATCCGCCTAACTAGCACACTTCCGCCCTTCAAAGCCCTACTGAAAGCTCACCTCCTCCAGGAGGCCTTCCCAGACTAAGCCCCCCTTCTCCTCTGCTCCTTCTCCCTTCCCCATCGCCCCTACTCCCTCCCTCTGCTCTGCTCTATCCCCCTCCCTGCTCCACAGCACTTTTGTATATATGTACATATTTATTATTTTACTATTCTATTTATTTTATTAATGATGTGTATATATCTATAATTCTGTTTATTTATGCTGTTGCTATTGATGCCGGTCTCCTTGTTTTGTTTTGGTGTCTGTCTCCCCACTTCTAGACTGTGAGCCTGTAGTTGGGTGGGGATTGTCTCTATCTGTTGCCGAACTGTACTTTCCAAGCACTTAGTACAGTGCTCTCACACAATAAGCACTCAATGAATATGATTGAACGAATGAATGAATGTCCCGCCATCTTGTCTTGTTTTATGCCATCAAGTCGTTTCCTACCCACAGCGACAACACAGACACATCCCTCCCAGAATGCCCCGCTCTCCATCAGCAGTCGTTCTGGTAATGTATTCATAGAGTTTTCTTGGTAAAAATACAGAAGTGGTTTACCATTTCCGCCTTCCGCGCAGTAAACTTGAGTCTCCACCCTCGACTGTCTTCCATGCCAGTGCTGCCCAACATTGGTGAGTTTTGACTTTGCCTTCCCCTCACTAGCCACTGCCCAAGCTAGGAATGGAATGGGTAGGCCTCTGCTTCACTCTCCCTCCCATTGCCGAGACTGGTAGAGTATTGGGAACTCTCCAGGTGTGACCCTGAGAGTGGGTCCTGCCATCACCTCAAACTTAACATGTCAAAAACAGAACTCCTCATCTTCCCACCCAGATCTTCCTCTGACTTTCCAATCCCTGTAGACAGCACCAATATCCTTATTGTCTCACAAGCCCATAATCTTGGCAATACCATTGACTCGTCTTATTCAATCCATATATTCAATCTATGACTAAATCTTGTTGGTTCAGCCTTCACAACATAGTTAAAATCTGCCCTTTCCTCTCCATCCAAACTGCTATCATGTTAATCCAAGCACTTATCCTACCCCACCTTGATTACTGTATCAGCTTCCTTGCTGACCTTCTAGCCCCCTGCCTCTCCCCATTTCAGTCCATACTTCATTCTGCTGCACGGTTCAGTTTTCAGTCCATGTTTTCCCCACTCCTCAAGAACCTGCAGTGGTTACCCATCCAACTCCATTTCAAACAGAAACTCCTTTCCATTGGCTTTAAAGTGCTCACCTTGGACCCTCCTACCCTCCTACCTCACCTTGCTACTCTCCATTCATTCACTCAATCATATTAATTGAGCTCTTACCTTGTGCAGAGCGCTGTACTGAGCACTTGGGAGAGTACAATACAACAGTAAACAGACACATTCCCTGCCCACAATGAGATTACAGTCTAGAGAGGGGGAATTCAGATATTAATATAAATAAATGAGGCAGGGGGTAGAGGGGTGGTGAAGAATATAGGAAATAAGTCAGGGTGACACTGAAAGGCCTGGGAGAAGAGGAAAGTGGATCTTAGACAGGGAAGGCCTCTTGGAGGTGTGCCTTCAATAAGACTTAGAAGAGGGGGAAAGTATTTGTCTGTCGGATTTGAGGAGGGAGGGCTTTCCAGGCCAGAAGCAGGGTGTGGGCAAGGGGTCAGCAGTGGGGTAGACAAGATCAAGGCACAGTGAGAAAGTTAGCATTAGAGGAAGCAAGTGTGTAGGCTGGGTAGTAGTAGGAAAATAGCAAAATGAGGTAAGAGGGAGCAAGGTGTTTGAGTGCTTTAAAACCAATGGTGAAGAGTTTTTGTTCGATGCAAAGGTGGATGGGCAACCACTGGATTCTTTTGAGGAGTGGGGAGACATGTCCTGAACATTTTTCTAGAAAAATGATCTGGGCAACAGAGTGAAGTATGGACTGGAGTGGGGAGAGACAGGAGGCTGGGAGTCAGCAAGGAGGCTGATGCAGTAATCCAGGTAAAATAGGATTAGTGATTGTTTTAACAGGGTAGCAGTTTGGATGGAAAGGAAAGGACTGATTTTAGCGATGTTGTGAAGGTGGGACTGAAAGGATTTAGTCATAGATTGAATACGTGGGTTGAATTAGGGAGAAAAGTCAAGGAAAACACCAAAGTTAAGGGCTTGAGACACTAAGGATAGTGGTGGTGATGGGAAAATGATAATAGTGGTGATGGGAAAGTCAGGGGAGGACAGGGTTTGGGTGGGAAGATAAGGTGTTCAGTTTGGTACTTGTTAAGTTTGAGGTGACAGGAAGGCATCCAAGTCGAGATGTCTTGAAGGCAAGAGGAAATGTGAGACTGCAGCAAGGGAGAGCAGTTGGGGCTGGAGATGTAGATTTGGGTATCATCATCATAGAGGTGGTAGCTGAAGCCCCGGGAGCAAATGAGTTCTCCAAGGGAGTGGGTGTAGATGAAGAGAAGGGGACCCATAACTGAACTTTGAGGGACCCCCTCAGTTAGGGGGTAGGAGGTAGAGGAAGAGCCTGCAAAGAGAGACTGAGAATGAACATCCAGAGAGATGAGAAGCAATGTGGCTCAGTGGTAAGAGCAAGGGCTTTGGAGTCAGAGGTCATGGGTTCAAATCCCGGCTCGGCCACTTGTCAGCAGTGTGACTTTGGGCAAGTCACTTAACTTCTCGGTGCCTCAGTTACCTCATCTGTAAAATGGGGATTAAGACTGTGAGCCCCACGTGGGACAACCTGATTCCCCTGTGTCTTCCCCAGTGCTTAGAACAGTGCTCGGCACATAGTAAGCGCTTAACAAATACCAACATTATTATAAGAAGAGAACCAGGAAAGGACTGTGTCAGTGAAGCCAAGGTTAATGTTTCCAGGAAAGGGGGTTGGTCAGCAATATTGAAGAGAGCTGAGAGGTCTAGGAGGATTAAGATGGTCATTGGATTTGGCAAGAAGGAATTCATTTGGTGACCTTTGAAAGGGTTGTTTCTGTGAAGGGGATGGAAGCCAGATTGGAGGAGGTTTTAGATTGGAGAATTGGAGGAGAGAAATTTAAAACACTGGGTATAGGCAGCTCACTCAAGGAGTTTGGAGAAGAATGGTAGGAGGGAGATGGGTGATAACTGGAGGGAGCTGTAGAGGTCAATAGAGGATTTTTTTTTTTTTTTTGGAAAGGGGAAACATTGGGAATGTTGAAAGCAGAGGGGAAGAAGTCACTGGGGAGCCAACAGTTGAAGATGGCTGTGAGGGAGGAAAGAAGGGCAAGGGCAAGAGTTTTTTGATAAGGTGCGAAGGATTTTGAGAGGAAGCAGGAGATCAGCGTTGCTCAGTGGAAGGAGCACGGGCTTAGGAGTCAGAGGTCATGGGTTCCAATCCCGGATCTGCCATCTGTCAGCTGTATGACTTTGGGCAAGTCACTTCCCTTCTCGGTGCCTCAGTGACCTCACCTGTAAAATGGAGATTAAGACTGTGAGCCTCACATGGGACAACCTGATTATGCTTTATCTACCCAGCGTTTAGAACAGTGCTTGACACATAGTAAGCGCTTAACAAATACCAACATTATTGTTATTATCTCCCCCAGAGATACTGTTGGGAAAGATGGAACAGTTGAAGAGGGGGCTAAAAGAGGAAGGAGCTGAGGAGGGACAGGGGAGATTTTAGGGAGCTCACAGCTAAAAATGTCAGTTTTCTTAATAAAGTGGGTAGTCAGGTCACTGGGGGCAAGGGATGGGGAAAGCAGGGGGACAGGGCCTGAGGAGGGAGTAAAATGTCTGGAACAACTGGCAAGGGCCATGGGCATGGGTGTAAATATAGATGGAGAAATAATTTTTCTGGGTAGAGTCAAAATATGTAAAGGTAAAGTTGAAGTGGACGAAGTTGGCCTGATATTTAGATTTCCATCAGCGACACTGTAATCTTGGACACAAGCGCAAAGGAGGCAGACTGTGCAGGTGACCCAGGTCTATGGGTTAATTACTACAGCCTAGCCTGCACACTCGCTCCCCTAATGCCAACCTACTCATTGTTATCCCGATTTTGTCTATCTCGCCACCAATCTCTCGCTCACAGTCTTCCTCTGGACTGGCTCACCCTCTCTCCTCATATCTGACAATTACTCTCCTCAATTACTGCCTTATTGAAGGCACGTCTCCTCCAAGAGGCCTTCCCAGATTAAGCCCTCATTTCCCATTCTCCCACTCCCTTCTGTGTCACCCTGACTTGCTCCCTTTGTTCTTCCCCTGTCCCAGCCTCACAGCACCTATCTATATATCTGTAATTTACTTTGTGCAGAGGACTGTAACAATAATAATAATAATAATAATGATGGCATTTGTAAGTGTTTACTATGTGCCAAGGACTGTTCCAAGCACTGCGTTTGTCCCACATGGGGCTCACAGTCTTAAGCCCCATTTTACAGATGAGGTAACTGAGGCCCAGAGAAGTTAAGTGACTTGCCCAAAGTCACACAGCTGACAAGCGGCAGAGCCGGGATTAGAACACATGACCTCTGACTCCCAAGCCCCGGCTCTTTCCACTGAACCATGCTACCTCTGTACTAAGCACTTGGGAGAGTACAATATAACAATAAACAGACACATTCCCTGCCCACAAGAAGCTTACAGTCTAGAAGGGGAGACAGACATTAATAATAATAACAATAATAATGTTGGTAATGTTAAGTGCTTACTATGTGCGCAGCACGGTTCTAAGTGCTGGGGTAGATACAGGGTAATCAGGTTGTTCCATGTAAGGCTCACAGTTAATCCCCATTTTACAGATGAGGTAACTGAGGCATAGAGAAGTTAAGTGACTTGCCCACAGTTACACAGCTGCCAAGTGGCAGATTCAGGATTCGAACCCATGACCCCTGACTCCCAAGCCCGGGCTCTTTCCACTGAGCTATGCTGCTTATCAATTTATTTTTATATTTATTAATATAAATAAATAACAGATATGTACATAAGCACTGGATACAGTCCCTGACCCACATGGGCTCACAGTCTTGATCCCCATTTTATAGGTGACATAACTGAGACAGAGAACCTAAGTGACTTGCCCAAGGTCATACAACAGACCTGTGACAGAGCTGGAATTAGAATCCATGTCCACTGACTCCCAGGCCACTAAGCCATACTGCTTCCCTAAACAATTGTGTCTGGGCTCAGGATAGGCCCCTTGGTCATTACCCTAGAAAACTATCCCACTCCAGGTTTGATTTCTGGCCATGTATGTCCTTAGAAGGCCTCCTTTAATGAAAGAGCACAGTTCATGGTGGGTATTTCCCTCTCTCTCTCTCCCTCACTCACTCACCTCTACTGCTTCCTCTGCTGTGGAGGCCATCATGATGGCCAGGTGCAGAAGCTATACCTCAGCTTGTTTCCTGAAGGTTTCCAGGATTGCCACTGTGGTGTAACTCCAGCCCCACTAGAAACAGGTGGAAGAGGAAGATGAGCATTGTACAGCCTCCTCTGTCCTTCTGCATTTACCTACTTTAGCTGCCACTCTGACTGGCTGGCTGTGGGCTTTCAGCAGTCCCATTGTTCATTTTTGGGTGGTGGGGTAGGAACTGGCTGGCTGTGGGCTTTCAGCAGTCCCATTGGTCATTTTTGGGTGGTGGGGTAGGACCTCAAAATTCACCAGCATTCTATTTAATGTTAAATGGTTAGTCATTTGACTCTGGTGACCAAAGATGACTCCAGGTTGGGGCCTTGGGCCAGTGCCCAGTCTGCCTGATGGCTGAAGTGCTCCTGCCTTAGTTTTCCCATGGAGGATTGCCCTGACCCAGTGGCCTTAAAAAGACAATTTAGTAACTTTTATATTTAATAATAATAATAATAATTGTGATATTTGTTAAGCGCTTCCTATGTGCCAAGCACTGTTCTAACTGCTGGGGTGGATACAGGGTAATCAGGTTGTCCCATGTGGGGCTCACACTTTTAATCCCCATTTTACAGATGAGGTAACTGAGACACAGAGAAGTTAAGTGACTTTCGTGAGGTCACACAGCAGACAATTGGCAGAGCCGGAATTAGAACCCACGTCCCCGACTCCCAAAGCCCATGGTCTTTCCACTAAGCCACGCTGCTTCTCTATATATTTTATATATGAAATACAAGAACTATATTATACATGATGGAGATTTAAAGACTTCATGTTATAAGCAGTGACCTATTTCATAATTTTACCAAACTCTAAAAGAAAATAATTAAGAAATAGTGTCCCGAACCTCTGGACTTGTGCAATTCATTCCTTATAATGCCAGCTGTGAAGGCCTTCAGGAACTTTAGCTCTCAGATTTTCTTGAAGGCCTTTATTTTTAAACATTCTGCTTCCTGTTCTGATAGGAATAATAATAATTGTGGTATTTGTTAAGCACTTATTTTGTGCCAAGCACTGTGCTAAGCTCTGAAGCAGATCCAAGATCATCAGATCCCACATGGGGCTCCCAGTCAAGTAGGAAGAAGATCAAGTTTTGAGTCCTCGTGTTGTAGATAGGGAACTGTGAAGTTAAATGATTTGTACAAGGTCACACAGCAGGTATGCAGGTAGTGGATTAAAACCTAAATAATAATAATAATAATAATGAGGGCATTTGTTAAGCACTTACTCTATGCAAAGCACTGTTCTAAGTGCGGGGTAGACAGCGCTTAGAACAGTGCTCGGCACATAGTAAGCGCTTAACAAATACCAACATTATTATACAAGGTGATCATGTTGTCCCACGTAGGGCTCAGAGTCTTAATCCCCATTTTACAGATGAGGTAACTGAGGCACAGAGATGTTAAGTGACTTGCTGACAGGTGGAGGAGCCAGGATTAGAACCCATGACCTCTGACTCCCAGGCCCATGCTCTTTGCACTAGGCCACGCTTCTGTAAATGAGTGGTAAATGTATTTATTTGTATTGATTATTATTTAATAATTATTTATTTATATTAATGTCTGTCTTCCCCTTGAGACTACCAGCTCACTGTGGACAGGGAATGTGTCTTATGCCCTACACACAGTAAGCGCTCAATAAATGAGGTTGAGTAAGGTGAAAAAGTTAAGTTTCTTGTTTTCTCTGGCTACTCTGAATGTATGCTCTCAGTTCCTAAAAATATGCATTTTTAGTTTACTTTGGTAATTTGGTAATCTGACTGATTTATCAAATTCTGAATTAGTAATACATTTTAGGTTATATTTAGGAATAGTTTGACATTTCAGATTCATCTACCTGTAAACCCAAAATTTAGATCTTTGGATACTATGCGCAGTATTTAGCTTACATTTTGGAGGAATCAGGAACATCTGATTTTTATTATAAGAGGTGGTGAGTAGTGATACATGTATATTATATATAAAGATGCTCTGAAGTGTGCACACCATATAAGATAACCAATATACATCCTTTACTTCCCCCCAAAATCACGAGGACTCTTTGGCAAATTATGTTATCCTTTCCCTGTATGTAACGCTTGATTTTTTCAGATTTAAAATGATATTAATTTCAAGGAGGCATGTCCACATATTTGGTAACAGAGAAAAAGGTAGTAATTATAATTTACAATTTGTAATTAGAATTTTTCTGTGGTTCGTATCCTAAATTTGAATTGCAAGCTAGTTCTATACTGGTGAACATTCTGTTGAGCTGACCACAAGTCATCTTGTGGGTGTGGGTTTGGGGTATGATTTTTACAATTATTATTCAATGATAAATATCCTGCTTTTCTTTCCCTACTGATCAGAGATCTTCCTTTCCAAAATCCTAGAACGAGTCGTCTATAAATCGATGCTTAGAATTCCTTAACTCCCATTCTCTCCTAGACCCCCTCCAATCTGGCTTCCGTCCCCTCCACTCTACCGAGACTGCTCTCTCTAAGGTCACCCATGACCTCCTTCTTGCCAAATCCAATGGCTCCTACTCCATTCTAATCCTCCTTGACCTCTCTGCTGCGTTTGACACTGTCGACCATCCCCTCCTCCTCCACACCTTATCTCACCTTGGCTTCACGGACTCAGCCTCTACTGGTTCTCCTCTTATCTCTCTGGCCTGTCATTCTCGGTCTCCTTCACAGCCGCCTCCTCCCCTTCCCATCCTTTAACTGTTGGAGTTCCTCAAGGGTCAGTTCTTGGCCTTCTTCTGTCCTACGTCTACATTCACTCCGTTGGTGAACTCATTTGCTCTCACGGCTTTGACTACCATCTCTACGCAGATGACACGCAGATCTACATCTCTGCCCCTATCCTCTCCCCCTCCCTTCGGGCTCGCATCTCCTCCTGCCTCCAGGACCTGGATGTCTGCCCGGCACCTAAAACTCAACATGAGCAAAACTGAGCTCCTCATCTTCCCTTCCAAGCCTGGTCCTCTCCCAGATTTCCCTATCACCATGGATGGTACGACCATCCTTCCCGTCTCTCAGGCCCGCAACCTCGGTATCATCTTTGACTCGTCTCTCTCGTTCACCCCACACATCCGATCCGTTACCGACACCTGCCGGTCTCACCTTTACAATATCACCAAGATCCGCCCTTTCCTCTCTGCCCAAACAGCTACCTTACTGCTACAGGCTCTCGTTATATCCTGGCTAGACTACTCTGTCAGCCTTCTCTCTGATCTCCCTCCTCCTCTCTCGCCCCGCTCCAGTCTATTCTTCACTCCGCTGCCCGGCTCATCTTCCTGCGGAAACATTCTGGGCATGTCACTCCCCTTCTTCAACACCTCCAGTGGTTGCCTATCAACCTCCGCTCAAAACAAAAACTCCTCACTCTAGGCTTCAAGGCTCTCCATCACCTTGCCCCTTCATACCTCTCCTCCCTTCTCTCTTTCTACTGCCCACCCCGCACGTTCCACTCCTCTGCCGCCCACCTGCTCACCGTCCCTCTGTCTCGCCTATCCCACTGTTGACCCCTGGGCCACGTCCTCCCGCGGTCCTGTAATGCCCTCCCTCCTCACTTCTGACAATCTAATTCTCTTCCCCACTTCAAATCCCTACTTAAAGTTCACCTCCTCCAAGAGGCCTTCCCAAACTGAGCTCACCCCTTTTTCCCTCTGCTCCCTCTACCCCCACTTCACCTCTCCGCAGCTAAACCCTCTTCTCCCCCCTTTCCCTCTCCTCCTCCCCCTCTCCCATACCACCCCCTCAGCACTGTACTCGTCTGCTCAACTGTATATATCTTCATCACCCTATTTATTTTGTTTAATGAGATGTACATCACCCTGATTCTATTTATTTGCCATTGTTTTTATGAGATGTTCTTTCCCTTGACTCTGTTTATTGCCATTGTTCTTGTCTGCCTGTCTCCCCCGATTAAACTGTAAGCCCGTCAAAGGGCAGGGACTGTCTCTATCTGTTGCCGATTTGTACATTCCAAGCGCTTAGTACAGTGCTCTGCACATAGTAAGCGCTCAATAAATACTATTGAATGAGTGAATGAATGAATGAATGACTGAAGTAACTATCCTCCCAATTATTTCAGTGGAGTTGGCAATATTTGAGAGAAGAAAAATACATATTTCCCCAGGTTTCCTCCAACCCTGATTATAACAAAAGAGCTTGTTTCATTGAGTTCACTCTCATAAGTGTGATTTGACTTTTATATGCAGATATATGGCTATCATAGACCCCTTGAAGCCTAGACTCTCTGCAACAGCTACCAAGGTCGTCATCGGGAGTATATGGATTCTAGCTTTCCTGCTCGCATTTCCCCAGTGTCTGTACTCCAAAACCAAAGTGATGCCTGGACGAACCCTTTGTTATGTTCAGTGGCCAGAAGGATCAAATCAACATTTTACGTGAGTGAATTTCCTCTGTTTTGCTAGATTACACTGTGTGTCATATAATGTTTCCATGTATTTAATTTTTCAGAGTAAAGCCTTATCATTTAGCTCATTACTTTCTTCTTTTTTGATTCCCCTTACTTGGAAAAACTGCCAATTTCTCTCAGTGGAAAAGACGTTTACAACATTGTATTCATCCATGGGATTGTAGCTCCCAAGGGTGGTTGGTAGAAGCTCTTTGTTAGTATGATTAGCAAGCATTTTCAGTTTTCCAGCAGCCTGGAAGTTCTCCCTTTGAGGGCTCCTCCTGTTTCAAGCGGTGAATGTGCTGATACATTGTTCCACTAGTTGCAATTAACAAACAGTACTTTAACAGTATTTTCCCTTGGGCATCTTAACCTGATTTACAAACAGTCCCACTGGAGTGTAAAAGGGTGATCAAGATTCACTCCTTTCCAAGACCTTTCCAAGGCTTCAGCAGAGACTTTACTGAGGTGCTGAAAAACCAGAAATTTTGACTAATCTGCAACTCCCACTAGCTAAGCCTACTGAATAACAAAGTTTTGAGTGATATTCCTTATGTTGTACTGACTTAAAAAAATCCATGTGGAAGAAAACTGTATTTCTGTGACGTCTTGCCTTAAAATTCAATCAGGTGTTGTTTCGTTTTAGTTTTCAATGAAGTTTCAGGATTTCTGTATTACAAAAATACTAGTAATTCATTCAATCGTATTTACTGTACTAAATGCTTGGAATGTACAATTTGGCAACAGTGCTTATTTTTAGGAAGATTATTGAATTTAAACCACAGCCTCACTCTTTTTGCAACTGCCGGGCATATTGGCTCAAATGCACAAACCCAAGGTCAGAAAAAAACAAACAAATCTCCAAAAGAATTTAAGAGAAATCAGGCAATAAATGCATGAAAATGAATTGAAATTAAAAAGATGATCCACTGAACTGGCATTGCGTTTTTTTTTCTGGCAACTAATGCCCACAGCCATTAGATGCACCCTGACATTTGATGGGTGGATTTTTTTTCTTTAACCTATATGCAAAACTAAACTACAAGCTAAACTCAGGCTAATACAGTTGTAAAAAGTCATCTTAGTAATTTCAGATAAGGAGATGAGTCCACCCTTGCAGGGAAAACAAAACAAAATACAAACTTGATGTGGTCTTCTGTACTGCCCTTGACCTAATGGCAAGTTGGCTTGTTCATCCACCCCAGAAGCCAGTGCTGAGGCCAGCTGATGACTCCAAGGCATAACTTCACATGACAGTAGATATGAAGTGAAATGTCATTTTCTCCTGGGTTACAGTTAAACTTTGACAGTTTGGGTCAGCCTGTTAAATATATTTTTTAAAAACTCAGAAACTAAAGGAGAAGTGGAATAGCTGATTTCTGCATCTTTCCAGCAGGATTTTTGAGTCAGCCGACTCCCAAATCTTCAGCATTCTGGTCTCTCCCTTTGCAGGTATCACATCATTGTGATTGTCTTGGTGTACTGCTTTCCTTTGCTTGTCATGGGCATCACTTATACCATAGTTGGAATTACCCTCTGGGGAGGAGAGATCCCAGGAGACACATCTGACAAGTATCATGAACAGCTCAAGGCTAAGAGAAAGGTATTGTATTTTTAATAAATTTATCTCATGAGTAGGGATTATTTAACTAATACAAAACCCAGCCACAGGTAGATGTGGCTCAAGGAGATGGAATTCACAGAGTTCGAACATGAAGATGCTGTCAATATACAGGACTGTGGGAACAAAGGAAGGGTGAACTGTTTGTGTTATCAATTCCTAGGCCCATACAGTCCTATTGAGTTACATTCACACACACCCCAAAATAAAGAAGGGTTCACCTCCCAAGAATGAGAATGCTCCTATTCCAGCAGATGACCCCTAAAATAAGAATAATGGTGATATTTGGATTGGAGCACACAGAGCACATTTCTAGTACAGTTTTCTTGCTGCCCAGAGGACATAAAATAAACCATTTGGAAAAACAATAAAAGCTCCCTCTGAAGGAACAGAGAATTTAAACTGCGAGCTCCCCAGTACAAAATACAATCAACTATATCCAAAGCAATTTCAAAACCAGAAATATTGACAAGTCTCCCTCAGTGTGTAATATTTGGTTACAGGTCCCAGTCATTTTAGAAATTAGTACTGAGAGGAGTATTTTCCATCTTTAACCCATTGTCCTACCATGCATAACATCAACACACCAATGAAAGAAGAGGTATAAAGACTAGGTGCAGGAACTGTGTGAGTAACAAAGCTACTGTTAAGGCCATGAAATAAACATCCAGAGAAGCCTGTTTCCTGTGTTCAGACTCTGATCTGTATAATCCCGGCTCTGCCACTTGTCAGCTGTGTGACTTTGGGCAAGTCATTTAACTTCTCTGTGCCTCAGTTACCTCATCTGTAAAATGGGGATTAAGACTGTGAGCCCCACGTGGGACAACCTGATCACCTTGTATGCCCCTCCAGTGCTTAGAACAGTGCTTCATACATAGTAAGCAGTTAATAAATACCATCATTATTATTATTATTCAGTAAGCAATTTCTTCCAGAGGTTCACTGGTTCACACCATCCGCCCATCAAGACTCCATAACAAGAAGCTTTTGGTGCAAAGTTGGGGGTAAAAAGCACAACCTCTCTTATTAAGGTATTAAGACAATTTGGATGTGTAATCTCACAAGGGAGATCTATTTGCCAGGACCATACTAACATTGGGAGGTGGAGGTGGGGGGTGGTGATGCTTGTGCACAGATACACACACTCATGCACATGCAGAGTACCACATTCAGTTTTCTCAAAGGCTGGAATGAAATTACAAGGCACTTAAAAGGTTATTGGCCGTATTCAGGGCCAATCCATAAGGGGCATGCCATGGATAAGAGCTCTGAAAAGAAATGCAAGAAATCCTGTTGCTAGGATTGAAAAGGAATGAATCCTCACAAGGTCTTTTTTAATCATTTTGGGTGGGGAAGATGAGTAAATCAAGATCTCGACAGGTGTTGGGCAAGAGACATCGGGTACCATTTCAGTGTTAGAGTTGTATCTAAAGCCACATTATTTCCAATGCATTTCAGTTTCGCTTTCTCTTATAGTAGGGGGGTGGAGTGCTTATCTTTGGGCCTAAGCTGTCTCCCTTCTGTAACCATTTAGATTGGTTTGCCTTATTTCCCCTTCTCCCTCGCCCATCTCCCTCTCCCTTTGGTGTTACCCTTGAACTTGGATTTGTACCCTTTATTCACCCTGTCCAGACCCCCACAGCACTTAGGTGTATATACGTAATTTATTTTAGAGTTTGTCTCCCCCTCGCAAGTATAGGCTCCCTGTGGGCAGGAATTGTGTCTACTAACTTTATTGTACTATACTCTCCCAAACAGTGCAGTACTCTGCACACAGAGGGCTCAATAATTTGATTGATTGATGCAGCTTCCTAAATAATATTTTTCAAGACTATTATTAAATCCTCCCCTCCCTTCCATCCTTCGCTTCTTCAAATAAAAGTTCCCAGATTCTTTAAGTCTTTCCCCTAAAAACCACCTTCCTCCAGCTTTTCCATCATTGTTGTTGCTCTGTTTTGGACTCTCCACAAGTCCTCCAAAACTCATTCAAGTTGTGCTGCATCAACCTGGCATGCCTACTACAGCATAATAGCTGTACTCTTAAAAAAAAGTTAACAAAAATCATTTTTTGTAAACCTTTGTTTTAGTGGTCAGTTAAGGTGTATCTGGATGGGAAACATCATTGGCAAAGTCGAAAAGGTCAGGTATTGACTTACCAAAGTCTCCCTATCACCTCTTCACTACTATGAGCCACCCCTCCCTGCCTCTCCTCTTAACCAACTCTCTTTTTGACCCTTTATAATCAGGTTTTTGAGCCCTTCACACTCTAGGAAGTCACCAATAATTTCCTTATAGTCAAGTCTAATGGGTTATTCTCTATCCTAAAGTTTCTTAACCTCTCAGCTGTCTTCAACACTCTTGGCTTCTCTTCCCTCCTTGAAACATCTTCAGACCTTATTTTGCTGTTCAGTTCCCAGTAAGCATGGTAATAAAGCTACTATTTGTCATCTCTGCAGGGCTAATGAGCTGATAACAGGGTTGCAAATCAATCCTTGGAATGGCTGTATTGTGGCAGTATTCTTCATCCAAAAATGGGGTTATGAGTGTGAGCCCCATGTGGGACAGGGACTGTGTCCAACCTGAATAACTTGTATCTACCCCAGTGCTTAGAACAGTATTTGGCACATTGTAAGCACTGAACAAGTACCGTGTTTATTATTAGTAGTAAGTGCTTCGCAAATGCATTATTATTACTACATATTTATACGCACACTAAGGAGAAGAATTGATTTCATGTGAAAATGTTTGTCAGGAGGTCCTTGCCCTAAGATATTTCATGATCAGACAAATGGCATTTACAACATTTCTAAATAGACACCTTTTTTTTTAATTGGGTATTTTTAATTGGCATTTGTTAAGGCCTAATTATGTGCCACGAACTGTTTTAAGCAATGGGGTAGATTCAAGTTAACAGTAACAATAGTAATTGATGACGGTATTTGTTAAGCGCTTACTACTATAGGTCAAGCACTGTTCTAGGTGCTGGGGGGGATGCAAGGTTATCAGGTTGTCCCAGGTGGGGCTCACAGTCTTAATTCCCATTTTACTGATGAGGTAACTGAGGCACAGAGAAGTTAAGTGTCTTGCCCAAAGTCACACAGCTGACAAGTGGCAGAGCCAGGATTAGAACCCATGACCTCTGACTCCAAACCCATGATCTTTTCCATTAAGCCATGCTGCTTCAGATCGGACACAGTCCATGTCTCATATGGGGCTCACAGTATCCCCATTTTACAGATGAGGTAACTGAGGCACAGAGGAAGTGAAGCAACTTGCCCAAGATCACACACCAGACAAGTAGTGGGGCTGGGAATCAAATATAGGTCATTCTGACTCCCAGGCCTGCACTCTATCCACTAGGCCATGCTGCTTCTTGTTCTAGATTTATAACACATTTGATTTTGGCATTACATCCCTAGCTCCTCTCTTGGTGTTTTGGAAGGAGGGGCTTGCAGGAAAGCAAAGTAGATAATGGAGAAACTATTTTAAAAGCCAAATTGGGGAAGGCCACAGGGGGAGAAAATTTTGTAGAAGGGTGGCGGAGAGACTGGGGAGTGGTAAATCACCTGGGAGCATTGACATATCCATCTTTCTTCTGGTGACGTAAAAGATGGCTATCCTGTCATGGAACTTCTCTGACTGGATAGGAGTCATCATCATCATCATCAATACCATTTATTGAACGCCTATTTTGTGCAGAGTTAGATGAGATCGACATCTATATTATGTCTGTCTCCCCCTCTAGACTCTAAACTCATTTGTGGGCAGGGAATGTGTCTGTTACATTGTTTTGGTGTAGAGAAGCAGCTTGGCTCAGTGGAAAGATCATGCACTTGGGAGTCAGAGGTCATGGGTTCTAATCCTGGCTCCACCACTTATCAGCTGTGTGACTTTGGGCAAGTACTTAACTTCTCTGTGCCTCAGTTTCCTCATCTGTAAAATAGGGATTAAGACTGTGAGACCCTCGTGGGACAACCTGATTACCTTGTATCTACCCAGCGCTTAGAACAGTGGTTGGCACATAGTAAGCGCTTAACAAATACCAAAATTATTATTATTATTACTCTACCAAGCACTTAGTACAGTGCTCTGCACACAGAAAGCACTCAATAAATACGAGAGATTAATTGATCGAAGTACCGAGAATTGATTGGTGTTAGAAGAGCTAAGTGATCATGTTTACTTGTAGTAAGAAATCAGTGAGGTTAGGTGTGGGGGGAGCTGATTGAGTACCTTAAAGCCAATACTAAGAAGTTTCCATTTGATGTAAATTGGACGGACAGCCATTGGAGTTTTTTAAGGAGTAGGAAGACCTGGACTCTGATTCAATTCTTTTTATAATTCCTTAATTTAGTTATTTGGCAATTTGTGTCTATCAGTCTTCCAACTATCCAGTCGAGGATTGAATATCATCTAGATAAGGAACTGGGTCTTTTACTGCCGTTGTATCATACCACGTCCTTAGTACAGTGTTAATCCCGGCTCTGCCACTTGTTAGCTGTGTGATTGTGGGCAAGTCACTTAACTTCTCTGTGCCTCAGTTCCCTCATCTGTAAAATGGGGATTAAGACTGTGAGCCCCACGTGGGACAACCTGTATCTGTATCTACCTGTACCCTGTATCTACCCCAGCGCTTAGAACAGTGCTGTGCACATAGTAAGCGCTTAACAAATACCAACATTATTATTACAGTGTTCTGCCCCTAGAAGATGTTCAATAAAACCAGTGGATGAGTAGTATGCTTGTTAATTCAAATGTTATGATTTTTCACTTCAGCCCTGCCAGAACATGCATAATTCCCTGTACATCTTATAAAAACATGAGCCCCACTGCTTGTACATCATGTTTATCCAGAGCATGTTCTGGGCATGTAGCATTTTCACACTGTAATTTTGGATGTGTGTATGACAGAAACCAATCAATCAGTTGTATTTATTGAGCTCTTACTGTGTGCAGCACATTGTATTAAGCACTTGGGAGAGTAAAACGCAATAATATGACACATTCCCTGCCTACAATGAGCTTACAGTCTGAGCACTTACTGAATGCAGAGTACATTACTAAGATCTTGGGAGAGAACAATAGCATTGGTAGACACAGTTCCTGCCCTGAAGAAGGTTACAATTTAATGTGGGAGGTTTATTTATTTTAGTGTCTAAAATAAACTACAGGAAATAAAAGCAACCAAGTATGAATATGTGTACATTAGTGATGGGGGTGGGGAGAATGTAGAGAAAGTGTTTAAATTCTTAGGGAATGAGGACTCAAGTGTATAGGTGATGCAGGAGAGAAAGAAATAGGGTGGGGAGTTGAGAAGATGGGAAAAGCAGTCATCTGGTGGATGTGAAGCAGGAGGTTGTGTCATGAAAGGAGGGAGCACAGAAGCAAGGGGTTGACAGTGAGAGAGTTGACAGCAAGGCCCAGTAAATGGGTTGACATAGAGGAGAGAGGTGTGCAGGTTGGGTCATGGTGGGAGAGGAGTAAGGATCAGTAGGGGGAGGGAGCTGATGTAGATTTTGTGTGTTGTGGAGAAGGATGGGCAGCCATTGCCTAAAAACATGGAAACACCCCAAAACCACATTCTTTGGGGGGAACAATTGAAATTGTGCAGCAGCCACTAGAGAATGACTTTCAGTTTCTTGGAAAATTGGATTGAAAGATGTTATATATTTTCATACAATTTCATTTCTGTACAGTGAGGTTGTATATGGAACTTATAATTGTCTGCTTGCCCTTTGAAATGTAGATCTGTGGCTATGTTGTCTCTTAGATTATGAGCTCCTAAACAAAGTTCCTAGAGGATAGAGACTGTGTCTTTAAATTTACTGGGTTTGGACCCAATGTAACTCAAAGCGTAAAGAGGACCCCTTACTAAATTATTTTGATGGCAATGACTTAAATGTCATCTTTGCTTCTCCCCAGCTTCAGACCATTTTTCTTCTGAATTATATAAAGACCAGTCAGAACATCCTGTGGTGGACACTGCATTTCTTTTTCATTTAATTTTTTCCTTTGATAAATTACTTCAGGTCGGCTTTCCACAAAACTACTCTTACCTCCCCTGGAAGATTTGGCAGCGTGATACATAGCTCTTCAATGGAGATAGTAGCTAAAGAATTTAGCCACAGCCCATCTGGGACAGGGATTGTGTCCCACCTGATTAATTATATCTACCTCAGTGCTTAGTATAGTGCGTGGCACATAGTAAGCGCTTAACAAATATCTCTATTATTATCATTATGCTTTTAATTATTAGATCATTATTCATTCAATCCTATTTATTGATTGCCTACTATGTACAGAGCACTGTCTTAAGCGCTTGGAAAGTACAGTTCGGCAATAAAGAGAGACAATCCCTGCCCAACAACAGGCTTATTATGATTAGTATTATCTCCAAGAAACTTCTCCCCTGAGACCAGATAAGAAAAGTGGCTTGTATGGGTTCCCAGATTTCCATTCTTTGCCCCCACTTCAAATGAGGGGTCATCTGTTGGGACAGTTGTCTGCTTCACTTTGCTTTCTATCTAATGCTTTGCTTTCTACTGCACACTTTGCTCCTCCAGTGCTCTCACTGTGCCTCCACTCACTTGTCTTGCTGCTGACCCCAGCTCATGTCCCGCTTCTGGCCTGAAACACCCTCCCTCCTCTAGTCCAACAGACAACCACTCTCCTCCACTTCAAAGCCTTATTGAAGGTGCATCTCCTCCAAGAGGCCTTCCCAGACTGAGCCCCACTTTTTCTCATCTCCCACTCCCTTCTGCGTCACCCTGACTAGCTCCCCTTGCTTTTCCCCCCTTCCAGTCCCAAAGAACTTATGTACATATCAGTAATTTTATTTATTTGTATTGATGTGTCTCCCCCATTCTACACTGTGAGATTGTTGTAGGCAGGGAATGTCACTATTTACTGTTGTATTGTACTTTCCCAAGCGCTTAGTACGGTGCTTTGCACACAATAAGCGCTCAATAAATATCATTGACTGATTGATATAGCGAATCATTAGAGAAGTGGGTTGGCCTAGTGCAAAGAAAATGTGCTTGAGAGTCAGAGGACTTGGGTTCTAATCTCAGCTCTGCCACTTGCCTCCTGGGTAAATTGGATAAGTCACTTAACTTCTCTGTGCCTCCATTTCTATATTTGAAAAATGAGGAATCAATACCTGTTCTCATTCTCCTCTAAACCATGAGCCCGGTATTGGACAAGGACTGCTTCCGGCCTGATTTAATTTGTATCTACCCCATTATACTGCTTAGTACAATGCTTGGCAGATAGTGAGCCCTTAACAAATGCATAACTATTATTATGTCATTTCCCATGTTTCCAAAATTCAAGGGACTCTTTGACTGAGAATATGGTTTCCGCTGCAATATTATTGCCATAAGAAGTTGTTAATGAACTTTATCAGAGATCTAATATGGGGGAAAGGGGAAGAGAATCTAGACTCGAGATACCTCTTGCCCCAGCCTCCCCTACCACCACCCCAAAAGCCACCTGCAACACACCACCTGCAAAAGCCCACCTGGTGCATGCTCTGCAAATGAATGAATGCAAGGGGAACAGCCTGCCTCTGACAACCTGACAATCCAAACTCTTTACCAGTCTCTGTCCCAAACAGGGGTTGGGGAGTCAGGACTTGTGGAAATCTTTTCCCCTGAGCCCAGGTGGGAGACTAGGCAGAGAGAGCAGAGGGAGGTAGTGTGATGCAAGCTGAACAGTCTGGTGTAGAGAATGTTGTTGCTAGGCTCACCACCAAATCCCTTCTGGACTCCTCAGTAGGGGGATCTACACCCTGCCGTTTGCTTCCACATCAGTGTATGGGAATGTGGGCAACCATAACTGTACCCCATTTCTCACTGTTTTGGAGGCCAATTTTGCTTGCCTGGGGACTCCAGGTTCCAGGTTCACCTGATTCCTGAGATAATGAGAACAGTGGGGATGCTGAGTTTTCTCAGACACCAGAAGCCTTTTGCCTCACAGTGATGAACATTTATTACCACACTATCCATTCCCAATGACTGGAGGTAGCATTTGGCAGGGGTAATTAAGCTGTGGCAACTCCAGATGAAACCCCAGGCATTATTACCCAAGTGGCCACTGGCTCCACTCCCCTGGAGTCTTTGAGGGAGCTGGGAAAAGAAACAGTGCTGACTGTACCCCAGTCAGTTGTCTCCACTTCTCAAATGCTGCTTTTCTGCAGGCTGCCTGCCACTGCTCCTGTTTTCCGCTCTTCTCTTCCCTACCCTACTGTCCTAGAGGCAGGGATTCTCTGTGTACCTATCCAACGTGTCCTTACCACCCCTCATCCCCTGCTATGTGACCATATCTACAATTTCCTGTCCACTTCCAAAGTTTTAAGGAGGCTTTTAGTTGCCAGATTAGGGATCAATCCTGCTGAACCGGGAGTTATGAGGGGTCTTTGAATCTCTGAGCCCCTGCTCCTCTTAACTTCCCTCCCTCATTAAATTGTCCCTGCAAGCCAGCCCTCTGCCTCCAACTGCTACCCCCTAGGTGGTGGGGCTTAAGGGAGAGGGTCACCAGCAATGCCTCCACCTCCTTGTCTTTCAGACCCCCAGTGTTAGAGTGGAAGGTGGTCTTCTGTCACACCTGAGCAAACAGTTGTACTTCAGTCCAGCTCTCTCTGATCATTTTGTCTTCTGTTCTGCTCCTCCTCCTCACCTTGTCCCCTGTAGTGATCACCCAGGCGATTGATCACAATGGAAGAATGCCCTTGGGAAAATGATATTACTCTCTGAAAGCCATTAGAGATCCAGGCGCCATCCCAATTGTCCAGTAAATGGACTTCAACCATAGAAGCCTTTGAACTTTGCCAGGGAGTTCCGTATACATTGCCTCTCAGGAAAGCTGGCCTGGAAATGTTGCTTTTATTATCTGACAGAAAGTCAGCTTAATTATCCCTGCAAAATGCTACCTTCAGTCACTGGGGATGGATAGTGTGGTAATAAATGTTCATCATTGTGCGGCAAAAGGCTTCTGGTGTCTGAGAAAATTAAGAAGCCCCCACTGATCTCATCACCTCAGGAATCAGAGAATCCTAGACCAGGGCCCAGCAACGAGCTCTGTGAAATGTTTGTCTGGGATCACAGGTGCTGCCTTTGATCAGGGACTGGATGGATCTCTCAATTCTGGAGCATAGGGAAGAGCAAATGATTTAATTAGTTTCTTGAACTATTATTAGTAATAGTACTATAATGAAGAATAAAATAATGAGAGATTCTCTCCTAGTGATACAGTCATTAACACAGCAGTAATCCTGTATATTGTAGTGTCACCAGATAACGTTATTGCATGGAGTATTCCTTCTGTATACTCTATCTGTCATTAAAACCTGTGGGTCTACCTTCACAGTACCTCTGTAATCCAATATTTCCTCTCCATTCCAACTGCTACCACAGATTTCCAAGCACTCATCCCCAGCCCCAACTATTGCATCAGTCTTCTTACTGACCTCCTTGCCTCCTGAATCTCTCCATTCCAGTCCTTAAATCATTCTGCTGCCTGGGTCATTTTTCTGAAGAATTGTTCAGTACATGTCCCTCCACTTGTGAAAAACCTGCAATTGTTGTCCATCAATCTTTACATCAAACACAAAGTCCATAGGTACCATTGGCTTTATTCATTCAGTCGTATTTATTGAGTGCTTTCTGTGTGCAGAGCACTGTACTAAGTGCTTGGAGTGTACAATTTGGCAACAGATAGAGACAATCCCTGCCCAGGCTCAGTCTAAAAGCACTTTAAAGCACTCAATCCGCTCTCCCCTTCTTATCTTGCTTCACTGATCTCCTATTTCAATCCTACCCTCGCATTTTGCTCCCCTCATGCCAATTTACTCATTATACCGCAGTCTCAACTCTTTCGCCACTGACCCCTTGCACACATCCGCTTTCTGGCCTGTAACTCCCTCTCCGTTCATCAGTCAATCAGTGGTATTTATTGAGCCCTTCCTATGTGCAGAGCACTGTACTAAGTGGTTGGGAGAGAACAGTTAAACAGAGTTGGTAAACACATTCCCTACCCAAAACAAGTTTACAGTCAGAGGACAAGCTTACAGTTCATAACTGACAGATCACCATTCTCCCCACCTTCAAATCCCTACTCAAATAATATTTCCCCTGGGAGGCCTTCCCTCTTATTTCCCCATCCTAGTCACCTTCCCTTCTCCATTGCCTACAGTTCTTATGTACAAATCCTTATACTCTGCTGCTTCCTTTGTCTGTAATTTATTTTAATGTTTGTCTTCTCCACTAGAATGGAAGATCTTTCAAGGCAGGAGCCATGTCTACCAATTTGTTTGAATTGTACTTTCCCAAACTCTGCACACAGTAAGCACTCAATACCATTGATTGACTGATAGCTCTAGAAAGGAGGAATAGCTATGGTTAGCTCTGTTAAATATTTACTGTCAATAATGAATAGTGTGATGCATCAATTACTCTATCTTTAAAACCGTAGGAGTGCACTGAGTAGAAATATCTGGATAAATCAGTTTTGGGGTTTTTTTATATAGTTTTTGTTAATAGCTTACTATGTGCCAAGCACTGTAGTAAGCACTAAGGTAGATACAATTTAATCAGGTTGGACACAGCCCCTATCCCCATTTTACAGATGAGGCAACTGAGGCACAGATAAGTGAAATGACTTGCCCATGGTTACACAGCAGACAAGTGGCAGACCTGGGATTAGAAACCAGGTCCTTCTGACTTCCAAGCCCATGCTCTGTCCATTAGGCCAAGCCATTGCTCTCTTTGATATTTTAAGAAAATCATAGGAAATCCTTCTTTACAGGGTGTCAAATCTACTGGGACCATTGGGTTCAGACCATGAGATGAGCCGATTTATTTTACCAGTATGATCTCCTTCCCCACCATACTGAATTCACTTGGCGGGCTTCAGTGGTAGGGTGATGTAATTGCTGAAATCATTAGAGAAGCAGCGTGGCTCAGTGGAAAGAGCCCAGCCTTGGGAATCAGAGGTCATGGGTTCGAATCCTGGCTCTGCCGCTTGTCAGCTGTGTGACTGTGGGCAAGTCACTTAACTTCTCTGTGCCTCAGTTACCTCATCTGTAAAATGGGGATTAACTGTGAGCCTCATGTGGGACAACCTGATTACCCTGTATCTGCCCCAGTGCTTAGAACAATGCTCTGCACATAGTAAGCGCTTAACAAATACCAACATTATTATTATTATTATTATTATATGGCCTCCGAAGTTTTCTATAGGCATTGAACACCCAGCAGGCTGGGACCATGGGGACACATTTCTTAATAGTGAATTCTTTCACCTGTACCTATCCCAGTACAAGTCCAGAGGGTAGCCATAAATAGTGGAAGTCAGATGAGAAGCATAGAGTGGGGAGCCTAGGGCAGAGAAGAGGAATGGAAGGCTTAAGAGGAGAAAATAAGAGAAATTATGCCCTCGGTATATCAGTCAATCACATTGTATTTATTGAGTGCTTACTGTGTGCAGAGCACTGTACTAAGTGCTTGGGAGAGTACAATATAACAATATAACTGACACATTCCCTGCTCACAGTGAGCTTACAGTCTAAGGGGGAGACAGACTTTAAATATAAATAAATGTAATATAATAATGTCCCCATCTGGAAATTTGAAAAATGTAGGACTGTAGTGCTCCAGCCCAGGGCGGAGTGCTTCTTCACCCCTCTGCTTCCAGTTGCAATCCCTATGGGGCAAGAAGCATCAAATCTCCCAGGAAACTAAGCAATAAAACAGGATAAGTGCGATTGGGTGGCTTGGACTGGGCTGGAGTATTCGGGAGATGAAACCGGGGGTCACAAAGGAGTAGTGATAAGCAGTGTTGGACTGGCCCAGGGAGATAATGGGAAATTCCAGTGGGCTTAGTGACCATGTGGACATGTGACCATATGGCTGTCAAGTGGGGCTAGAAACAAGCAAGGAAGCCTCTTAGCTGGCTCTCAGCTGCTTTTTGCTTGCTTGGAGCACCCACAAATGGACACACAGTGGTGGGTCAGCAATCAATCTGCTCTCTTACTGGGATTTTCTAGAAGGAATTTCAGATCCAGCCAACTTTGGTAATGGAGAGATGGATGCCTACCAGAAGGAATGGTCACAGACTGCAAGTCAAATGCAGGTTAACTTGATGTCTTCTTTATTTTTAAAAGTTTCAAATCACTGTGGAATGACATGACCAGGAAGTGGGTATAACAGAAAAGATTCCCGTAGTTCCAGGAGACGAACTCCTTCCTATCATTGACTCCTCCTGGACTTGACACCCTTCCACCTTGCAGTCTCAGGTCCTCCAACGGAACTACAGATCTCGCTGTCCCCCCTCATTTTCCTCCGCACCACTTGAACTGTGTTTAGCTTCAGTGCTTGGAGGCTGACTTAATTCTAGGGCTTTGTTATTTGTGATACTGACCTTTGCCATTTGATGTAGAGTAGAGTCGATAACTGATCTAGTGGACCTGCTCAAGGAGTAGGCCATGGTGTCTGTGGAGAATCCAGGTCTCACACTCATAGACAAGGATGGACAGCTCTGCAGCTGATAACTCAATGCCTCTACACGTTGTTTAGCACTCTACTAAAGGATGCGTTGTCCTGATTCAGTTCTATTTTTTAAGTTTTTGCCTGTCAATGCAGACAAGTCATTGTTGGTCACTGGGCTGCCAAGGAAGCAGAGTTCTGTGACAACATTTAGTCCTGTGTTGCTGATGTAGATTTTTGGTTATATGTTGGCTCTCCTGGTGAAAGATGCTACTTGCCTACAGCATTTCTTTTTTTTGTCTGTCCCTAGGAATTTGGTTGATTTTGTTTCTAAGCCTGTAGAAGTAGAAGGTCTTCCCAAAGGAGCAGAAAAATATTCAATACTGGTATCCCGGGCTCTTGTTCTTGATAGTATATCAATCAAGGATATTTTTTGAGCACTTACTATGTGCAGAGCACTGTACTAAGTGCTTGGGAGAATACAGTACAGTAGAATTTGTGGACATATTCCCTGCCCATAATGAGTTTATATTCTAGAGCTTACATCTAATTTATGATGCATTTCAGTTCAACATTCAGAAGCTGCTTTGTTGTCCAGTCATTCCTTCATTCATTCCTTTAGCAGATCTCATCCAGGGAAGTTGTGCTGCCATGACTATTGCCTTGTTGTTTGAGAGCTGACTCTGTTTCAGGAGCTTATTTTAAGTGAAACTGGCCTGCCATTTGATGTGGAATATGGATTGTAAGTGATATGAATGAAGACTTCATCAAGAACTTCTTTCCTACTGGATAGCCTTACAATTAATGGACTACCTCTGTTTTCAAAACAATGTCTGGTTTTGGTGGGGGTTTTTTACTCTCTGGTACATTTCAAAACTTTTATAGGGATCTTTTTTCACCCTTGGTTGGAAGGTGGAGAAGTAGATAATGCAAAGAAGACATACCTATAAGTCCTTGACTATCAGTGTGTCTAATAAAAAGTTAAGGACATACACACCCTAATTATAAATGACCAGTCACAGTTATAGTTTACTGTAACAAGTGGTGAGAATGGAAACATTACTTGTGAGGGCCTTTGTTGATTTACTTTTAAAACATCAGTGGCTGTTAAATTAGGGGGAGAGCAGTGAGTAATGTGAGAGGCAGCATGACCTAATGGATAGAGAATGGGCCTGGAAGGCAGAAGGACCTGGTTTCTAATCCCAGCTCTGCCACTTGTCTGCTGTGTGACCATGGGCAAGTCACTTAACTTTCCTGTGCCTCAGTTCCCTCATCTGTAAAATGGGGATTAAAACTGAGCTGCATTTGGAACATGGATTGTGTCTAGCCTGATTAGCTTCTGTACTATGTGCCAGTGCTTAGTACAGACCCTGGTACATAGTAAGCACGTAGTAAATACCACTAAAAGAAAGGCAGAAAGACCTAGATTAGAGCCATTTACATTCCAACTTCCTCTGCCTTCATTTAATCACTATGGTATTTGTTAAGCACTTAAATTGTTAAGCCAATCAGTGTGCTACGCACTGGGGAAGATACAAGCTAATCAAACTGTACACAATCCACGTCCCACATGGGGCTCACAGTCTCCATCCCCATTTTACAGATGAGATAACTGAAGCACAGAGGAATAAAGTGATTTGCCCAAGGTCAAACAGGCAAGTGGTGAAGGTGATATGAGAACCCAGAAATCCTCATTCCATAGCCTGTGCTTTCTCTACAAGGCCATGCTGCTTTCCATCCCTTATTAAAGTATGGTTAAGCTTTGCATAGCTGTTGAGTTGTTTCATACTTTAATGGAAATATATGTATGTAAAAATTATAAAAATTCTCTTAATTGCTACAATTTTCAAATATTAAATCTGAACAAGACTGCTCTCATTTAAGAAATAGGGAGGTTTGCTTATTTCACAGTTGCTCACATTATTTGTTAAGTGCTTACTATGTGCCAGGCACTGTACTAAATGCTGGTATAGATCTACATTGCCTTGACTAGCTCCCTTTATTCATTCCCCCTCCCAGCCCCACAGCACACATATATACATATATACATATGTAAATGTACATATGCATATGTATATATATCTACATATATATCTGTAATTTATTTATATTAATGTCTCTCTCCCCCTCTAGACTGTAAGCTTGCTATGGGCAGGGAAAGTGTCTGTTTATTGTTATATTGTATTCTCCCAAGCGCTTGGTACAGTGCTCTGCACACAGTAAGCGCTCAATAAATACAGTTGACTGACTGCCTGAGTTTGGACATAGTCCTTGTTCCACATTGGGCTCACAGGCTTAATCCCCATTTTACAGATGAGGGAACTGAGGCAAAGAGAAGTTAAGTGACTTGCCCACGGTCAAACAGCAGACAAATGGCAGAGCTGGGATTAGAACCTAGATTCCTCTGACTCCCAGGCCCATCCTCTATCCACCAGGCCTTTCTGCTTCTAACGGTCACCTAATCAGTTTGGAAAAATATCCAACAGATGGCTGGAAGTATTTGTTCAGTAGATTTGTGAAATAGGCACCATGTTTTAAAACTTCAAAATGCAGGAACACTAAATTACTAATTATAAGTAATATGTAAAAGCTAAAATACTTGGGACTTAGTTGGAAGTTTTGGAGGGGTATCTTTTTTCTGGAATGCTCAACAACCAAGTGTGTTGGTTACGGACCCTCTTCATTTTTCATTGTTTCTGTTCAAACCATGTGAAACTGAACTTAGGAAATCCTGTTAACTAGGAAATATGTTATCTTTTAGAAAAGAAATGTCCCAAGGCTGAGACAAAACCAGAGGAAGCAGCAAACAGTCCAGACCCATATGAACCTTGATATGGAGCTGTATTCATAGTATGTCAAAAGATGGGTGCCTCCTTCATCAGTGAAATTTCAAAGTTGCCCTCTGAAGTATCACTTAGACACACTGTATTACGTAATGTACATTTTTTAATACGACTTGCTGGATAGCTGTTCAAAACCAAGAGGGATGCTGTCCAAGCCAATAACTCGTGTTTAAATTGTTAAGGTTCTGGAGTCTCACATATAAGTTCTGTATTATTTTTATTATATTAAGTGCTCACTAAGTGTCAAGCATTGTTCTAAGGGCTAGGTTGGATACAAGTTAATCACTTGTTGACACAGTTCCTGTACCATATGTGGCTCACAGTAGGAGGGAGCAAAAAGCAGCTAATACCTTAGCACATGGAGGAAACAGCATTTAGAACAAAGTCAAACAGAGGGATTTGGTTTTTTTTAAATAGTATTTGTTCAAGTGCTTACTATGTGCCAGGCACTGTACTCATTGCTGGAGTAGATACAAAATAATCAGAGGAGGGGTTTGGCTGAAGCATGATTTGGGGAAAAAGGTAGATTAATGCAAAATGAAGATGGAAAACAAAAAAGAATGAGGCTAGTTAAAAATTGGTGTCCACACCGCCAACCTCTCGCCCACATCCTGCCTCTGACCCAGAACTCCTTCCTTCTTCATATCCATCAGGCAATTACTCTCCACCCCTTCGAAGCCTTATTGAAAGCACATCCTTAAAAGACCTTTCCTGACTGAACCCTCTTTTCCTTTTCCTCCACTCCCTTCTGCATCACCCTGATTTGCTTCCTTTATTCACCCCCTCTCCCAACACCACAGCATCTATGTACATATCTGTAATTTATTTATTTATATCAATGTCTGCATCCCCCTCTAGTCTGTAAGCTAGCTGTGAGCCAGAATTTATGTATTATATTATATTCTCCCAAGTGCTTAGTACAGTGCTCTACACTCAGTATGCATGCAATAAATAAAGTTGATTGATAAGAGGAATCAAGTATAATAACCCCTTATTTCAGAACCACTACCAAATGGTACAAATCCAGGAAATAAGTAAAATGTAACATTTGCTTTTCATCACAACATCCAGGAGTAGTTACTTCTGGGATAGCCCAGATGATCTGGCCCCCTCCCTCGTCTTTTTTTAATCCACCTTAATCCATCTGTTTTACCTGTGCCCCCCTCTTTATCTCCTCCTTTCTCTGTCCCCTTTCTCCTTCACCCATGCCGGTTTTTCCTGATCTCCTTTTTTAATCTCATTTCTTCCATTCCCTGCCCTGTGACCTGAGATGTTACTTAGCCTCAACTCGGTGCCTCCATATACTCATCTATAAAATGTGGATGATAACCGAGAGGACAGGGATGTTGTCAGGATAAAGCATGATAATTGATATGAAAACACTCTGGAAAAATGAAAGCACTTTTCAGATTCAAGATATTGAAGATATTATTACTTTTATTATTATTACTATTATGTCTCTCCTGTACTAAAAATCTTTCTCTGGATCCTTTTGTCCTCTCCAGCTTCTCCCTGGTCTCCCTGCTTCCATTTCTTTCCACCCTCATTGAACAGGTTATACACACCCACATCCTCTCTTCCAACTGTCTTCTTGACCCACTGCAATCTCATTTTCGGCTCTTTCACCAAGACAGAGCTCACTGACTTCTCCAGTAATGTTCTTTTAGCCAAGTCCAATGGGCTCAACTCTGTCTTAGACCTCCTAGATCTTTCAGCTGCCCTTTGTTTTTGGTATTTAAGTGCCCTGTGCCAGGTACTGTACTAAGCACTGGGGTAGATAGAAGCAAATCAAGTTGGACACAGTCCATGTCCCACATGGGTATCACAGTATTAATCCCCATTTTACAGAGGGGTAACCGAAGCACAGAAAAGTGAAGTGATTTGCCCACGGTTGCACAGCAGGCAAGTGTCAGATCCGGTATTAGAACCCGGTTTGTTAAGTACTTGTCATATGGTAAGCATTGTACCAAGTGCTAAGTTAGATACAAGATCATCAGGGTGGACACAGTATCTGTCCCACCTCAGTCAATCAATCAGTGATATTTATTGAGCAGTTTCTATGAACAGAACAGTGTACTGAGCGATTGGGAGAGTACAGTATAGCAGAGTTGGTAGATATGCTCCCTGTGCACAAGGAGCTTTCAATCTGGAGGGGCTCACACTCTAAGTAGGAGTAGACTACTACTTTTGACTCCGGCTTGCACTCTATCCACTAGGCCATGCAGCTTCCATAGCAGATCATTGATTCATTTATTGATCCATTCATTCATTCAGTCATATTTATTGAGCGCTTACTATGCGCAAAGCCCTGTACTAAACATTTAGGAGAGTACAATATAACAAAAATAAGACCACAAACAGACCAGTGGTGGATCTGAGATTAGATCCTGGTTCTGCTGACTCTTAGTCCTATGCTCTTCTCATAGGGGCTTACTGCTTCCCTTGGCTTCATTGAAACAGTGCTTACCTGGTCAGGTCCTGAACCCATGCCACCTCCTCATTTTCTCCTCCTTTGGTAACACCACCAACCATAGGCCAGGAAGTCACCACTTTAGGTCTTTTCAGTTCTGATGGGAAACTCTCAGGGCTTAACAATCAATGGTATTTATTGAACACTTACCATGTGTACAGCACTAAGTTGGGAGATGCAGTCCTTGCCCACAGACATTATAATAGATTAGGGATAGGGAAAATAGTAGAGTATAAGAATATTTACATAGTGGTGTAAGGGTGGAAAGCCAAATGCATAGTCACCACAGAGGGGAGGGCAGACTGGGGAAATACAGAAGTAAAGTCCAAGAAGACCTCTTGGAGGAGATGTGTTTTCAGGAGGGCTTTGAAAGTGGGGAGAGCGGTGGACTTTTAGAGACCTGCGATGAGCAAGACTGGGAGTCCAGCTCATAAGATTGTCAGCTCCTTGAGGGCAGGTATCATGTCTCCCAACACTACTGCTAGACTAACGCTACTGAACTCTCCACAGCACTTAGTAGAGTGCTCTGTAACAAAAAGCATTAATACCACTGATTGATTGAAAAGGTGGTGGGGATTAAGGGACATCTTCAGGAAGAAAAAGCATTGCATTGTTGTATAATTCAACAATGTGCAAGCCTCTGTCAGTCAGTCACATTCATTAAGTGCCTACTATGTGCAGAGCACTGTACTAAGCTTAGAAGAGTAGAATATGACAGAATTAGCAGACACATTCTCCATCTGCCTCTCTAATGGAGTGATTCAAGAGTTCTCTAACTAACAAGAACAATGGACAAGACATTTTCTTAATTATGTATTACAGATGTGGTTCACTAGCTTAGAGAAAGCGGTGCCAGGCACTACAGACATTAAATATAACTCTGCTTATTTATATTGATGCCTGTTTACTTGTTTTGATGTCTCTCTCCCCCATGGCTCCCCAGCCATACTGTAAGCCTGTTGTGGGCAGGGATTGTCTCTCTTTATCACTGTATTGCACTTTCCAAGCACTTAGTACAGTGCTCTGCACACAGTAAGTGGTCAATAAATACAATTGAATAAATGAATGAACAACAGAAGGGACAACATTTTTGCAAGCCTAATGTGCTAGGGACTGTGGAGCCCACATTAGTAGTTTCAGCCAAGGTCTTGGTCATTTTAGGCGAACTTCACCATTAATGGTGTCTTCAAATAAGAAGGACAACAGTATACAAATATGGTTCACTGGCTCAGATGGGCATTCTAAAAAATGTAAATTCTCCATTTAATCTATTTGATTCCTATCAAACAACCAATCAAATAATGGTATTTTTTGAGCCCCTACTCTGTGCAAAGCACTGTACTAAATGCTTGGGAGAGTGCAGTAGCGTTAGTAGACATGATCAGTTTCCTGATGATGCATATCCATTAAAAGTCTAGTATTTTCATGGTGTTAGAGTAAACTTTCACAATAAGCTTTTATTTGGTGGAGGTATAAATTTCATTATTGAGTTTTATTCAGAAGTTTTGAGATCATGGATACAATTCACTTGACAGAATTAATTTGTAATGTGTCATGGAGGAAACTACGTCAATTTCACCTGGTTAGCTAAAACAAACTTAATTTTCTAAGAAACCTTAATTAAACATTGATATCCACAACTTTTTCTTCTAATAACCCAACATAGATTTATCATCCTTAATATATCTAGACTCTTATTAATCCTTCCATCTTCTCTAATCTTTCCTGTCCAAGCCATTTCAACCCCACAGCCTCCTCTAGTATTTATAAATTTAGTTATGCCCATTCTCAACAATCAATCAATTGTATTTATTGAGTGCTTCCTGTATGCAGGACACTATACTAGCACTTGGGAGAGTACAGCATAACAGTATAAGAGACACATTCCCTGCCAACAACAAGCTTACAGTCTAGAAGGGGGAGCCAGACACTAATATGAATGAATAAACTATGGATATGTGCATAAGTGCTGTGGGGCTGGGAGGAAAGTGTTGAAGTAAAGGAAGGAAGTCAAGGTGACACAGAAGGGAGTGGAAAGAGAGGAAATGAGGGCTTAGTCAGAGAAAGTATCTTGGAGATGTATCTTCAATAAGGCTTTGAAGATGGGGAGAGAAATTGTTGGTTATGAAAAGGGAGGGTCTTCCAGCCCAGAGGGAGGACTTTGGAAAGGGGTCAGCGACAAGATAGATGAGAGTAGGGCACTAGAGGAGTGAAGTGTGCGGGCTGGGCTGTATGTAGTAGGTGTTTCCTCAAGAAATTCCAATGGATGCCCATCCACCTCTGCATCAAATAAAAACTCCTCACCATTAGCTTTAAAGTATTCAATTGTCTTGCCTCCTCAAATCTCACCTCTCTACTCTCTTACTACAGTCCAGCCCTCACACTTCGCTCCTCTAATGCTAACCTTCTCACTGTAGCTCGATTTCATCTATCTCATCACCAACATCTCACCCACATCCTGCCTCTTGCCTAGAATGCCCTCCCTCCTCAAATCCAACAGACAATTACTTTCTCCCCTTTCTAAGCCTTGTTGAAGGCATATCACCTCCAAGAGACTAAGCCCTCCTCTCCTTTTTCCCCACTCCATTCTGCATTGTCCTGACTTGCCCCTTTTATCCATCTCCCCTCCCAGCCCCACAGTACTTATGTATATATCTAAAATTTTTCATTTATGTTAATATCTGCCTCCCCTTATAGACTATAAGCTCATTATGGGCAGGGAATGTGTCTGTTTACTGTTATATTGTACTCACCCAAGCACTTATTACATTGCTGTACACACAGTAAGGGCTCAGCAAATACGTTTGAGTGAGTGAATGAATGAATGAATGAATGAATGAATGAATGAATGAATGAAAAGTATTAGATTAGTGAGGTGCGGTAGAATGGGGCGAATCGGTTGAGTGCTTTAAAGCCAGTAGTAAGGAAATTCTGTTTGATGCAGAGGTGGATGGGAAGCAATTGAAGGTTCTTGAGGAGTGGGGAGATGTGGACTGAACATTTTTGATGATAAATGATCAATGCAGCAGAGTGAAGTATGGATTGGAGTGGGTTGAAACAGAACGCTGGGAGGTCAGCAAGGAGGGATATGCAGTGGTCAAGGTGGGATAGGGTTAGTGCTTGGATCAGCATGGTAACAGTTTGGTTGGAGAGGAAAAGACAGATTTTAGCAATGTTGTAATGGTAGAACTAAGATTGTTCTAAGCACTTGGGAGAATATAATACAACAGAATTAGCAGAAATGTTCTCTTCTCATAATGAACTTACAGTCTAGATGGGGAGACAGACATTAATATGAATAATAATTTATAATTAATAATTTAAAGATATGTATAAAAGTGTTTTGGGGTTGGGGTGGGGCAATTGTCAAATGCCCAAAAGTCAAAGATGCAAGTGCATAGACAACACAGAAGGGAGAGTGAGCTGGGGAAAAGAAGACAATCAGGGAAGGCCTCATGGAGAAGAGGTGCCCTTAATTGTGCTTTGAAGGTGGAGCGAGTGGTGGTGTAGAATATATGGAGGGGGCAGGAGTTCCAGGCTAGGGTGAGGATATTGGAAATGGGTCAGCAGCAAAATAGGAAAGATTGGGGCTCAGTGAGTAAGCTGGCGCTAGAGGAGTGGGGTGTGCAGACTGGGCTGTATTAGGAAATTAGTTAGGGGACGTAAGATAGGGTGAGCTGATTGAGTGCTTTAAAATTGAAGGTAAAGATTTTCTGTTTGATGCTGAAGTAGATAGGTGGGGAGACATGGACTGAACTTTTTTGTTGATCTCTGCAGCAGAGTGAAGTATGGATTGGAGTGGGGAGAAACGGGAGGCTGGGGGATCAGCAAGGAGGCAGTTACTTTATTCAAGACAAGAAAGGATAAGTGCTTGGATCAACATGGTCGCAGTTGGGAAGGAGAAGGAAAGGCAGATTTTAGCAGCATTGTGAGGTAGAACCGACAGGATTTGGTGACAAATTGAATATATGAGTGGAATGAGAGAGATGATTTGAGGACCATGCCAAGGTTTTGGGCTTGTGAGACAAACAGGATAGTGGTGTTATCTACAGAGATGGGAAAGACAGGGAGAGGATCAGGGATTGGATGGGAATATAAGGAGCTCAGTTTTAGACAATGAATTTGATGTGACGGCCAAACGTCCAAGTAGGTATGTCTTGAAGGCAGGAGGAAATGCAAGATTGCAGGAAAGGAGAGAAGTCAGGGCTGGAGATATATATTTGGGAGTCACCTGCATAGATATAGTAATTGAAGCCATGTGAGTGAATGAGTTATCCAGGGGAATGGATGTAGAAGGAGAATAGAAGGGTACCTAGAACTGAACCTTGAGGGGCAACTACTGTCAGAGGGTGGGAAGGAGAGAAGGAGCCTGCAAAATTACTGAAAAGGAGCAGTCAGAGAGATCGAAGAACCAAGAGAGGACAATATCGGTTAATCCAAATGTGGATAAAGTTTAAAGGAGAAATAGGTGTACTCTCTTCATTCAGTTCATTTATTCAATCATATTTATTGAGCACTTACTGTGTGCAGAGCTCTGTACTAAGCACTTAGGAGAGTACAGTACAGCAATAAACAGTCACATTCCCTGCTACAATCTAAGGGGAGGGGAGACAGGCATCAATACAAATAAATAAAATTACAAATATATACATAAGATCTGTGGGACTGGAAGGAGTAAAGTGCAAAGTTGAAGCATGGACATTTGGACATTATGATTGTTATGACTGCATTTATCATTGCTTTTACTATTTAATTCTTGAAATTTTGATGTGTTATTCTCTTCCTCTATTACTTTCATATATATTTTTCCTCCTTAGTCTGGTAGGTTGCAAGTGATGCCTGGGCTAACAGAATCCTGGGAGGGGATGTAGTTGGAGAGAACAGGGATCCCCATGGAGAAATGCTCTAGGTACGGGCAGATTTCTTTAGCAATCAAGGAACATAACCCTGCTATATCATGGAGTGGGCCTGTATTTCATTTCCTCTCCCCTCCCACTTTAGCGTGGATAGCTCAATGCTATATATCTGGCTGTCAGATTTACTACTTTTCTTTTTGCTACAATATGAATCCTGTCTTGATAAATGCACAGAAAAGGATCTTGAGAAATGCCCTTAATGTTTTATAATCAGAGGCTAAGACACAATGTGGAAGGCATACCATGGAACCTTTCAGACTGACAAATCCCCAGGCCACAGTCGATTTCATCACCAGACCAGAAAATTACATCAATGCAAGCAACATTCACCAGTGTCTACCTTGCCTATAAAATCACCAGATTAAACATCTAAACAACCATCTTCCCTCATATAGACTCAAATTTCCCTCCACAGCCTAATTAAACCTAACATAAAGATAATGTACAATAAGTCACTGGGTTTATCGTATGCTTTCCTTGGTTTTCTTTAGACCTGCCCAGACATTTGAGCATTAAATCCTTGAGATTGGTGGTCGTCTCTCAAAATAACTTTTCCTTGCCTGCTCGTTTATTAAATTTCTATATGACTGAGCATGTGAGGGCATAATTAGTCTCGATTACTAGCTAGTTTATTCACCCAGTCAATCTGCATTTGATTTACAGATATTAAGGCATCAGTGGCAACAGTTTTACAGGCTAAACTCTCAAGTCTAATGATCAGAGGCAGGAAAAGCCCGCATGGGTGTTTCAACAGATTCTAAAATAATCATTTGGCTCATTTTTCATCAAATCTTTTGAATTGTTGTGTTTTCATATAGTCCATCCAGCAAGGTTTGATTACAGGCAAAGTTTTAGGTAGAATACATTCAGCTCAAATAAGATATTACTGATTCTAACAAGGACCTAGCAAAAGAGGCCACATTCTAGTTCTTTTGATGAACTGAAAAAAGCAGTTCAAATAAAGCTATGCAGATACCCGAGAAGCATTGTGGCCTAATGAAAAAACCGTGGGTCTGGGAACCAGATGACCTGGGTTCTACTACTTGTGTGCTGTGTGATCTTGGGCAAGCCACTTCACTGCTCTGTGCCTCAGTTTCCTCATCTATAAAATAGGGATTAAGTACCTGTTCTCCCTCTCACTTAGACTGCAAGTCCCATATGGGATTGGGACTATGTCCAACCTGCTTATATTGTGTCCACCCCTGCACTTGGCACAAAGTAAGAGCTAAACAAATACCACAGTTATTTTTATTGTAAACACCAGTTTTCCATTACCTCCCAGAATTCCACCCTAGTCTTACCGGAGAACTGACTGTAGTTAAGAATGGGGTCCTTTACAAAATACATTCAATTCAAGGACCTTCGTTTTTCTTGGAGTGTTTTACCTTGTACTTTTGTTGTTCAAAAAACAATGCAGAAGCAACACGGTTGGGTCAGAGCAATGGTAGTTGACCTTTCAGTTCGAAGGTGATACCATCAACGGTGAGACTATGTTCCCGAGTGTCTTTCAGAGTGTCCCAAGTGTCTTTCAGAGTGTATCTTTTGCACTCTGTACTTAATGGGGACAATCCTAATTTAAACTCAGAAATCTTCAGGCCTCTAATATACTCCCTCCAATTTCCCAGTTGAAGAATTGAAAAAGATTGGTTTAAAAACTTTGAGTTATATTTTATAAGAAAAGCATTGAAATGCTTGGTATCAGTTATTAAAAGAGCACATGTTTTTGAAAATGGTAAGTCAAGGGGAAAGTTTGCTTGAGGCCTGAAGATTTATGAGTTTAAATTAAGATGGTTTCCATGAAGTACCTTGAAACAAAAGAAAAAATCTGTGTTGCATGATTAATGTGAGCCTAGATAGCAGCAGCAGTTCTGAATTTTCTCCTTTTACTGGCTATTCAGAAACATTACCCAAGAAGGATCATAATGGAGATATTTAGGGAATGAGAAGTTAACCTAAAGCAAAGGAAAAGATGACTGTCTGGAGCAGTAATGCCCAATTGTAAAATCATCATATTTTGAAAGTTCAAACTAGAAAGAGAGCAGGAGTTTCAAAGAAGTAGGGTTTTTGCTACCATGCCCACTGGTGTAGATGCTGCCAAGCTTGCTATTCCCACTGTCATTTCCACAGAGGGTAGAATGGTACAGCCACGGCAGTAATGATGTGGTAGGCAGCCCTGAAACGAGCCACTCTTTCTCTTAAGTGTTACATTGGGGTCTATTGTAAAGGGTGCTGACCTGGGAACCATAGGGCCTGTGTTTTCATCCTGTATCCGCCACTTGGACAAGACACTTTACTTCCCTGGGCTTCAGTTTTCTCATCTGTAAAATGGAGATTAAGTATCTGTTCTCCTTCCCCATTACCACTATGGACCATCCCCTTTTCCTCAATATATTATCCAACCTTGGCTTCACTGACTCCGTCCTCTCCTGGTTCTCCTCTTATTTCTCTGGCCGTTCATTCTCAGTCTCCTTTGCGGACTCCTCCTCTTCCTCCCCCATCCCCTAACTGTAGGGTTCCCTCAAGTTCAGTTCTTGTTCCTCTTCTATTCTCCATCTTCACTCACTCCCATGGGGAACTTATTCTCTCCCATGGCTTCAAGTATTATCTCTATGTGGATGACACCCAAATCTATATCTCCTCCCTTGTTCTCTCTCCCTCCCTCCAGGCTTGCACCTCTTTCTGCCTTGAGGACATCTCTACTTGGATGTCCTCCTACCATCTCAAACTCAACATGTCTGAAACAGAGCTCCTTATCTTCCCTCCCAAATCCTGTCCTCTCTTGAACTTTCCCGTCGCTGATTCCTGTCTCACAAGCCCCTAACCTTGGTGTATCCTTGACTCCGCTCTTTCATTCACCTCACATAGCCAAGCCATCACCAAATCCTGTCGGTCTCACCTTCACAACATCACCAAGATCCACCCTTTCCTTTCCATCCAAACCACTACCACATTAGTACTCTCTCTCATCCTGTCCCAACTGGATTACTGCATCAGCCTCCTTTCTGACCTTCCAACCTCCTGTCTCTCCCCACTTCACTCCATACTTCATTCCATAGCCCGGATTATCTTTCTCCAGAAATACTCAGGATGATACCCCCTCCTCAAAAATCTCCAGTGGTTGCCTATCCACCTCCGAATAAAAAAAAAACCAAAAACTACTCACTATTGGCTTTTACGCTGTCCATCACCTTGCATCACCCTGCCCCATCTTACCTTACCTCCCTTCTCTCCTACATCCCAGCCCACACACTCCACTCCTCTGATGCTAATCTTCTCACTGTGCCTCAATCTTTCCTGTCTCACCACCAACCCGTGGCGCACATCCTCCCTCTGGCCTGGAATGCCCTCCCTCCTCAAATCCATTAAAGAATCACTCTTCCCCCCCCTTCAAAGCCCTACTGAAGGCACAACTCCTCCAAGAGACCTTCCCAGACTAAGCCTTCTTTTCCTCAGCTCCCCTCTATTCCGCGTCACCTCGACTCGCTCCCTTTACTCTCCCCCCGCCACAGCACTTACGTATATATGTATATATCTATAATTATATTTATTTATAATTACTTGTTTTGTTGTATGTCTCCCCCCTCTAGACTGTATGCCTGTTGTGGGCAGGGATTGTATCTCTTTATTGCCGTACTGTACTTTTCAAGCACTTAGTACAGTGCTCTGCACAAAGTAAGCACTCAATAAATATGATTGAATTGAATGGAATGGAATGGAATGGAATTAGACTGTACGTGTTTAGCAAATACCATATTTGTTCTTATTGCTTCTCTCTCCTTCTTACACTCTGAGTCCTGGCCAACAGGACCAGATTGGGGTGATGGAGTCTAACATCAGTGACTGCACCATCTTGCAAGGCCACCTGATCACTTAACCCAAACTCTGTAAGACCAGAAGAGCAGGGAGACAGCCCATTCCTGGGCCTGCCCTTTCAGTGCAAAGTGTTCCCAAGAAAGGGAGATCCTACTTGTTCTGTATCTTTCTCTGTCAGTGGTTCCCCAAGATCCTCAGTATCAGGTATCAAGAAGAACCATTATGAATGTGGATAGAAACTTTCTCTTGTCTCTAGGCCATGCATTTCTTCTTTTCTCACTCCCTTTCTATTCATCCTGATTTGCTGCCTTTATTCACCCCCACCTAGTCCCACCATCACTCATGAATAGATCCATAAAGTTATTTATTTATATTAATGTCTGTTTCCCCATCTAGAATGTAAGCTATTTGTGGGCAGGGAATGTTTTATTGTTATATTATACTCACCCAAGTGCTTAGTTCAGTGCTCTGCATACAGTATGCATTCAGTAAATATGATGGATTGATGATTGATTGATTGATTGATTGATTGATTAAGAGCTTTGAAGATGGAATAGAGTGGTTTAGCAGATTGTTCCAAGCCAAGGAGAGAGCAGCAGGATCTCTGCATTTGAGTCTGCATTTTGATACTCACCCAACTCCTGTCCCACAACATTTATGTGTCAATCAGTCAATCAGTGGTATTTATTGAGCACTTACTATGCGCAGAACACTGTACTAAGTGTTTGGCAGAGTACAGTACAGCAGAATTAGCAGACATGTTCCCTATCCTTAGTGAGCTTATACTTTCCCAATTCCCCTTTCAGTCTTATGCTGTCAAGTTGTTTCTGACCCATAGCGACACCATAGACACATCTCTCCCAGAACACCCCACTCTCCATCTGCATTTGTCCTGGTAATGGATCCATAGAGTTTTCTTGGTAAAAATACAAAAGTGGTTTACCACTCCTCCTTCCATGCAGTAAACTTGAGTCTCTGCCCTCAACTGTCTCCCATGCCGCTGCTGCCCAGCATGGGTGAGTTTTGACTTGTAGCAAATAGCCTTCCACTCACTAGCCAGTGGCGAAACTAGGAATGGAATGGGTAGGCCTCTGCTTGACTCTTCCTCCCATAGCTGAGACTGGTAGAGTCCTGGAAACTCTCCAGGTGCCACCCTGAGGGGGGGGGGGGGTCCCCTCTCAGTAATTTATTTTAACGTCTGTCTCTCTCTCTAAACTACAAGTTCCTTGAGGGCAGGGATCATGTCTACCAACTCTGTTGTATTGTACTCTCCCAAGTGCTTTGTACAGTGCACTGCACACAGTAGGCACTCAGTAAATACCATTGATTAATTGACTGATAAATGAGGTGTCAGAGGCCAGAGAATTGAGAGCAACTTTTAGTTAAAAAGGTGAGCTCTGCTCCATTAATTTCAGGATAATGTATATTAAATTAAGCAAATGAAACCAGATTCCCAGAGGCCCGTTAAAAATGGTTTCTGTAGTATATGTAGGCTTTTGTTTTTTATGTGTATTTCCTATAACTTTTAAATTAACTGAAAATGTTTCTCTACAGGTAGTAAAAATGATGATTGTTGTCGTGGTGACATTTGCGATTTGCTGGCTGCCCTACCATATTTATTTCATAGTCACTGGGATCTATCAGCACTTGAATCGGTGGAAATATATCCAGCAAGTCTACCTGGCCAGTTTTTGGTTAGCCATGAGTTCCACTATGTACAATCCCATCATCTACTGCTGTCTAAATAAGAGGTAAGGGAGAAGCACACACCAGATTCAAGAACTTAAGTGTAAATTTCACAACACAATACCAAACTCTTTCACTCTGTTTGTTGCTCTCCCCTTCTCCCCACCCAAAAACGGAACAAAAGGTAATACCTGAGATGAACATTGGTTTGTGATTTTTCTTGGAGGGCATAACTGTTATACCAAATTTGGCTTACCAGGATGCCACCAAAAGGCAAAATGCAATCTTAGTAATTCATATTTTGTAGAAATATACTTAAAGGTTCTTGATACAGGGATATGAGATACAGGACTTTTCAAATTGCCCACTCATTCATAATTTCTCATACTCCGACTTTCAGTTCAGCTCTTTAAAAACGGCATAGTCAGGTCTTTAAGAATCCAATTAAGGATTGGCTGTTAATTTTCAGCTCCCTTTTGTGCTCTAAATATAATTGGAAAATGTTGTATTTATAATTAGGATGCTTTGGTAAGCTTAGTCCCTATTTAGGAGTCCATAAAACTACACTCTCAGTGCAGAGTAAAGATGGCATCATTTATGAATATATTTCATTTTCAAAGATGATGCAGTGAGGCACTGTCATGTCAATTTCCCAAGCTGGTTTCTGCTATTGGGAGCACTATGGAAATAGCTTCTTAAACATTTTTTTCCTCTGTCTTTGTGATCAAAGCAAAGATCGCTCTCAAATTCTTCACATAGCTCTTTTCAGTATTAAAAGCTGTGTGAATTTGTTCAGTTGAGCTGACACAGTGGCTTTTTAGGTCTTAAAATCTGCCACTTCTGTCTTCTGCTTTCTCAAAAGGTAACTCAAACTAGCCATTTAATGGCATTAGTCCATAGCAGAGAAAAGCACCTTCATGTTTACTTTTTGAGTGAACACAGTTAAAAACCTTTGGGAGAGAATCTACTGTTTTAGATTAGATATGTGTACACACACACACACACACACACACACACACACGCGCGCACACACAGAATTTTCCACATGGTAACATTGAGAGAAGTTGGGGCCCTGGGCTGGATTGTGTAAATGTGGCCTCCTATCACGTGGCTCTCACTGGCAACGTTACACATTACTAACTTGAGAGGTGGCAGAGATGTAAGGGAGCTAATGAGGCAGCTGGAAACTGGAGGCCTTTGGTCTTCGCGTGGGGAAGATGGAAAGAGGAGAATGTAAGAAGAAAGTAAGAATCAGGAGGCCTCCTACTGTGATCAAGTGGCATTTCCTGTCTCATCTTTCGTCCCCTCTCTCTCTCTTCACATTTTGCCATATGACTAGCTCTTCTGAAAGCAGAGGTGGCTGTGGGGCAGGGTTGGGGAGGGGAGGAAGAGCAGTGGCAGAGAGTCCCTCTCATCCTACTGACATCCCGCAGCAGGGTGAAATCCCAATGAGCGAATATACAAATGGCCAGGAAACAAATGTCATCTTTATACCACTTACACAGCAAAAATGTGTTTCCCCTTTCTAATACACTGTCACCTTAGTGGCATCTCCCAACCTCTTGGAGATGAAAAGCCAGGGAAAGGGGATGATAAGCACTGGTGATGAGGCTGAGGAGGAAGATTTTAAAAGGACCTCCTCAGGACATGCAGGCTCCTTGCTCTAGCACTCCCACCCTAGTCCATGTGTAGCAGTGGTTAGAAGGCCCACGGCAGTGGCTAAGTAAACCAGCTGGAGCCCCATGGAGGTCAGTCAGTCAATATTATATATTGAACACTTACTGGATGCAGAGCACTATATTAAACTCTTGGAAGGGTACAATATAAAAGATGCCTTCCCTACCCACAGTGATCTTACAGTCTATGGGGGAGACAGACATGGAAAGAGCAGGGGCTTGGGAGTCAGAGGTCATAGGTTCTAATCCTGCCTCTGCAACTTGTCAGCTGTGTGACTGGGCAAGTCCCTAAACTTCTCTATGCCTCAGTTACCTCATTTGTAAAATGAGCGGATTAAGACTGTGAGCCCCATGTGGGACAACCTGAGAGGATTGTATCTACCCCAGTGCTTAGAACAGTGCTTGGCACATAGTAAACGCTAACAAATACCGTTATTATTATTATTATAGATAAATGAATTACATACATTTTTCATTCATTCATTCATTCAATCATTTATATTGAGCTCTTACTGTAATCATAATAATAATGATGATGATGCTATTTAAGTGCTTATTATGTGCCAAGCACTGTTCTAAGCACTGGAGGAGATACAAGGTTATCAAGTTGTCCCAGAGGGGGCTCACAGTCTTAATCCCCATTTTACAGATGAGGTAACTGAGGCACAGAGAGGTTAAGTGACTTGTCCAAAGTTGCACAGCTGACAAGTGGCAGAGCTGGGATTCAAACCCACGACTTCTGACTCCCAAGCCCATGCTCTTTCCAGTAAGCCACACTGCTATTAATGTCTGTCTCCTCCTCTTTAAACTGTAAACTTATTGTGGGCAGGGAATGAATCTGTTTATTGTTATATTGTACTCTCCCAAACATTTAGTACAGTGCTTTGCACAAAGTAAATGCTCAATAAATATTATTAATGAATAAATGAATGAAAGAAAAATGATCCGGGCATCAGACTGAAGTGTGGACTGGAATGGGGAAAAACAGAGCCTAGAAGATCAGCGCGGAGGTTGATACAGTAATCAAGGAGGGATAGGATAAGTGCTTGGATTAATGTGATAGCAGTTTGGATGGAGGGGAAAGGGCCGATTTTAGTCATGTTTTCAAGGTTGAAATGGCAGGATTTAGTGATGGATTAAATATGTGGGCTGAATGAGAAAGAGTCAAGGATAATGCCAAGATTACAGGCTTTTGAGACAAGAAGGATGGTGATGCTGACTACAGTGATAGGAAAGTCAGGGGAAGGACAGGGTTTGGGTGGGAAGATAAGGAGTTTTCTTTTAGATAAGTTTGAGGTGATGGCAGGACATCCAAGTGGAGTTGCCTTAAAGGCAGGAGGAAAAGTGAGACTGCAGAGAGGGAGAGAGATCAGGGCTGGAGCTGTAAGATGGGGGTATTTTCCACATACAAGTGGCAGTTGAAGCCATGGGAGTGATTCAGTTTTTCAAAGGGGTGGATGGAGATGGAGGATAAAAAGGAACCCAGAACTGAACCTTGAGGAACACACACAGGGGGTGGGACACAGAGGAGGAGCCCACAAAAGAGACTTAGCATGAGTGGCCAGAGAGATAGGAAGAGAACTAGGAGAGGACAGAGAAGCAGCATGGCTCAGTGGAAAGAGCACGGGCTTTGGAGTCAGAGGTCATGGGTTCAAATCCCGGCTCGGCCGTCTGTCAGCTGTGTGGCTTTGGGCAAGTCACTTAACTTCTCGGTGCTTCAGTTACCTCATCTGTAAAATGGGGATTAAGACTGTGAGCCCCACGTGGGACAACCTGATTCCCCTGTGTCTACCCCAGCGCTTAGAACAGTGCTCGGCACATAGTAAGCGCTTAACAAATACCAACGTTATTATTATTATTATTAGGACAGTGTCAGGAAAGCCAAGGTTTGATGTTTCCAGGAGAAGGGGACCGTCGACAGTGTCAAAGGCAGCTGAGAGGTCAAAGAGGATTAGGGTGGAATAGAAATCAGTAGATTTGACTAGAAACAGATCATTCTCCTCCTTCTCCTTCAAGACACAGGTCCAAGTGATGCTACCATTGGCAGTAGGCTGGGGACAGAGGGGCAGGGAGGGAGGTGAGCAGTATGTCTCAGTGGAAAGTGCACAGGCTTGGGAGTCAGAGGTCATGGGTTCTAATCCTGGCTTTGCCACTTGTCAGCTGTGTGACTTTGGACAAATCACTTAACTTCTCGGTGCCTCAGTTACCTCATCTGTAAAATGGGGATTAAAAGCGTAAGCCCCACATGGGACATCCTGATTACCTTGTGTCTACCCCAGCACTTAGAAGGGTGCTCAGCACATAGTAAGCTCTTAACAAATGCCAACATTATTATAAAATGGAACTTGCGGTGGAACCATGTACAGTTTTGACACTATTGGCAGCAGTACTTTAAAGGAACTTTCTTGTAATGGTAATATAATAGCCTAGTGGGGGGCAGGACTTCTGAGAACCCCTGGCCCTCTTGAGCCCAGGGCCATGAGCTTCAAGCCCATGAGCTCTTGCAATAATCTAGGCCTGGTGGTTCTTCCAATTTGAAGACTACATTACTGATAGTAAATTTCACCCATGCATGCACATAGAATGGTTACCCATCCACCTCCACGTCAAACAAAAACTCCTCACCATTGGCTTCAAAGAACTAAATCACCTTGCCCTCTCCTACCTCACCTCGCTACTCTCCTACTACTATCCAGCTCACACACTTTGCTGCTTTAATGCTAACCTTTTCACTGGGCATCGATCTCATCTGTCTTGCCACCGACCCATCACCCACGTCCTGCCTCTGGCCTGGAACGCCATCCCTCCTCAAATTCAACAGACAATTACTCTTCTCCACTTCAAAGCCTTATTGAAGGAATATCTCCTCCAAGAGGCCTTCCCTGACTAAGCCCCCCTTTCCTCTTCTCTCACTCCCTTCTGCATCACCCTGACTTGCTTCTGTTGTTCATCCCCCATCCCAGCCCCGCAGAACTTAAGTACATATCTGTAATTCATTTATCTATATAATGTCTGTCTTCCCCTCTCTAGACTGTAAGCTCATTTTGGGAAGGTAACATATACTCTTCCAGGCACTTAGTACAATGCTCTGCATACAGTAAGCTCTCAATAAATGAGATTGAATGAATGAGAAGCCGTATGGCTCAGTGGAAAGAGGCTGGGCTTGGGAGTCAGAGGTCATGGGTTCAAATCCCAGCTCTGCCACTTGTCAGCTGTGTGACTGTGGGCGAGTCACTTCACTTCTCTGTGCCTCAGTTACCTCATCTGTAAAATGGGGATTAAGACTGTGAGCCTCATGAGGGACAACCTGATTACCCTGTATCTACCCCAGCGCTTATAACAGTGCTCTGCACATAGTAAACGCTTAACAAATGCCAACATTATTATGAATTAATGAATGGATGGAATTGAAAAGTCCATTGTGGGACATATTTTGCCCACAAAAAGGCATAATTTTGTGTTGTGTTTGATATTGGCAGATTATGTTGATATGTTTATTTTCAGGAAATACACATACTGTATTCCTGCACAGCTCCTGGTTTTAACAAATCCAATTTTACAGTATGCCATGAAAATCTGTCTTCAATTTATTTTATTATTTATAGTTTGCTGTAACGAACAAGAGGATTGGCCAAATTCCCAAATCAAATCTGTCTCCATTTGGTGGTTGAGCTATTTATTGGGAATCAGTATTTTGAAATTTCTCTTTCTAAGAAGCAAGGTTTTTTTGTTTTGTTTTTCAGTGGTATTCATTCAGTTGTATTTATTGAGTGCTAACTGTGTGCAGAACACTTATGTGCCAGGCACTGTACTTAACTCTGGGGTAGACAAGCTATTCAAGTTGGACACAGTCCTTGTCCCGCACAGGACTCACTATATTAATCCCCATTTTACAGATGAGGTAACTGAGGCATAGAGATTTTCCCAAAGTCACACTGCAGGCAAGTGGAGGAGCAGGCATTAAAATCCAGGTCCTTCTGACTCCCAGAACCACGCTCTATCCATCAGGCAACACTGCTTCCCTATTTAAGTGTAATTACTTTAATTTTTACGCTATTTTATAAGAATCATTGCAGAAATGTTAAACCAGACACACTATCTGTAGGTAAGTGACCTAGACAATTACAGTTTAGCCAAAAATCCCATCCTACCTCTCTCTGGCTGATCATGTGAAGAAGTAGAATTGGCTCCTGTTTTATTCAGGCTGACTGTTAATGCACAATCTGATTTTCTACTTCTTCATTGATCAATTCTGCTCTACAGAATTGCAAGAACTTCCATTAATAAAAATAAGGATTCATTCTGTAACCAGATGCTCTGTTAATATATGAATTCTCCATTGTAAATCAGCACATTTAGGATGCCCTTAGGGTAAGCAAGATGATATGGTTTTGATTTCCAAATGGAAATACTCCCATGAGTATTCAACAAGGTACAATAAACCCTTTTCTGCATTACTTATGATACATTAATGCTAAATTGAAAAGAATCTTCATATTTCATTCTTTATTGTGGTAGCAGCTTACTACATTATCTATCATAAAATAAAACATTTTCAGCATCAGAAAGAGGGGCTTTTATGGTAATTTTCTGTATTCAATTTGCCTCATCCTAGGGGGCTAAAATCTAAATTCTAAACCAAAATAACCATATCAGCACACCTTAACAAAACATGGCTCACATGCAGATTTTTTTTTCAAAGCCCTAAGTGGATTTGGGTGTTTGAATTGAATGGAATTTCCTTGGTGGATCCAACTAGGTACTTTCTTCCTCTGGTTCTGTTGTTGCTCAGATTTCGGGCTGGATTCAAGAGGGCCTTCCGCTGGTGTCCCTTCATCGAAGTGTCAAGCTACGATGAGCTGGAACTCCAAGCTGCCAGATTCCATCCCACCCAGCAAAGCAGTCTGTACACCGTGACAAGGATGGAGTCGAGCATGACGGTGGTGTTTGATCCCAAAGATACAGAAAACTCCAAATCTAGTCGGAAATTGAGAGGAGCCTCCCGGGAACCCAGCTTCAACGGCTGCTCCCGCAGAAATTCCAAGTCTGCATCCACCAGCTCCAGTTTCATCAGCTCCCCCTATACCTCTGCAGATGAATATTCCTAAATTTTCCCAGCAGCAGCAGTAGGGTGGCAACGAGCAGGATGCTACTGTGTATGAAACAGATAATGCTTTTCTACCTTGGAACTAAATATTTCTGAATAAGTCACAGAGGTGAAATATGTGAAGAGAACTAGGCTTCAGGGCATGGTTGGTCCTATTTAAGAATCTGTGGTGGCATAAGATTACAAAGGTCACATGTACAGTGTTTATTGGGCAGGCTCTAAATACAGAGCTCTTTATTAAGCTCTTGGGAGAATGTCACAGGAACAAGTTACACATTCCTTGCCTTCCAATAGCTGAACTAATATTGATTAGTCATTGACTGAAACAAAATTATTTCGCTTTGTTGAATTCTGAAGTGAACTGGGTTTAAGAATCACTTAACTAAAACGGCAAAGTCCATACATATCAGATTTTATTCAGTTAAACTTGAAAGTGTATAAGTCCAGTGCTTTCTTCTCTAGAGAGATGGAAAATTTGATCCAAAAGTCAAGATCACTTTAACATATATAAAAGTCTGCTAGGTCTGATTGAAGACTATTACTATTAACAAATACAATAATTATTTTTGAGAAGCAGCGTGGCATAGTGCATAGAGCGTGGGCCTGGAAGTCAGAAGGCCATGGGTTCTAATCTTGGCTCCACCACTTATCTGCTGTGTGATCTTGGGCAAGTCACTTCATTTTTCTGTGCCTCCGTTTCCTCATCTGTAAAATGGGGATTGAGACTTCAAGCCCCACAGAGAACAGGGACTGTGTCCAACTCAATTTTCTTGTATCCACCCCCAGTGTTTATTACAGTGCGTGGCACAAAGGAAGCACTTAACAAATGCCATTATTATTATTATTATTATCATTATATTTCAAGTTGGGGCACTAGAGGGTAAAATAGTCACTTTTTTGGCATATAAACGTATGAGTTAAGACACATGATCCTCAGCTAATGTTTTTTCCCTGAGAAATTACTTTTCAAAAGCAAAAATACTGTATCTTTTTTTTCTTTTTTTGGCTATCATCTATTTTAAAATGAGAAATTCAGAAAAGACAAATGTCATTGCTGTGCCCCGTTTGCCCCTCTCCTTCTTTCTTCTACAAATAAAAAGATTCAGATAGATTTTTAAAAAACAAAACATTCCCTCAGCTCTCTCATGGCCTTAAAAAAATGTGTACACTGCCACTTTTCTAAAATAGAATTTTATGTGTTCAGGAGGAACAAGAACAGTCCTTCACAATCTATACAACTGTTCTCTCAAGGTCAAAAGTAGATGTTTTAGACTAAATTCAGTAACTTTCCTAGGAAATTTCATGACTAGAATCCTAAAGGGAAACATCTTGGCAAGGTGGATAGAGCACAGGCCTAGTAGTCATGGGTTCATGGGTTCTAATCCTGGCTCTGCCACTTGTCTGCTGTGTGGCCTGGAGAAAGTCACTTCGCTTCTCTGTGCCTCATTTCCCTCATCTGTAAAATAGAGAATAAGACTGTGAACCCCATGTGAGACAGGGACTGTGTCCAACCATTCATTCATTCAATAGTATTTATTGAGCGCTTACTATGTGCAGAGCACTGTACTAAGTGCTTGGAATGTACAAATCGGTAACAGATAGAGACAGTCCCTGCCCTTTGATGGGCTTACAGTCTAATTGGGGGAGACAGACAAGAACAATAGGAATAAATAGAATCAAGGGGATGAACATCTCATTAAAACAATAGCAAATAAATAGAATCAAGGTGATGTACATCTCATTAACAAAATAAATAGGGTAATGAAAATATATACAGTTGAGTGGACGAGTACAGTGCTCAGGGGAGGGGAAGGGAGAAGGGGAGATGCTGAGGGAAAGGGGGGAAAAGAGAGCTTAGCTGAGGAGAGGTGAAGGGGGGGTAGAGGGGGAGCAGAGGGAGCAGAGGAAAAAGGGGAGCTCAGTCTGGGGAGGCCTCTTGGAGGAGGTGAACTTTAAGTAGGGTTTTGAAGAGGGAAAGAGAATTTGATGGAGATGAGGAGGGAGGGCATTCCAGGTCCGCAGGAGGACGTGGCCCAGGGGTCGACGGCGGGATAGGCAAGAACTGGGGACGGTGAGGAGATGGGCAGCAGAGGAACGGAGTGTGCGGGGTGGGCAGTGGAAAGAGTGAAGGGAGGAGAGGTAGGAGGGTGCAAGGTGATGGAGAGCCTTGATGCCTAGATTGAGAAGTTTTTGTTTCATGCGGAGGTTGATAGGCAACCACTGGAGGTTTTTAAGAAGGGGAGTGACATGCCCAGAGCGTTTCTGCAGGAAGATGAGCCAGGCAGTGGAGTGAAGAATAGACTGGAGTGGGGGAAGAGAGGAGGAAGGGAGATCAGAGAGAAGGCTGACACAATAATCCAGCCGGAATATTACGAGAGCCTATAACAGTAAGATAGCCATTTGGGTGAAGAGGAAAGGGCAGATCTTGGCGATATTATTAAGGTGAGACCGGCAGGTTTTGGTGACAGATTGGATGTGTGGGGTGAACGAGGGAGCCGAGTCAAAGATGACACCGAGGTTGCGGGCCTGAGAGATGGGAAGGATGGTCGTACCATCCATAGTGATAGGGAAGTCAAGAAGAGGACAGGGCTTGGGAGGGAAGATGAGGAGCTCAGTTTTGGACATGTTGAGTTTTAGGTTGCGGGCAGATATCCAGGTAGAGACGTCTTGGAGGCAGGAGGAGATATGAGCTTGAAGGGAGGGGGAGAGGACGGGGCAGAGATGTAGATCTGTGTGTCATCTGCATAGAGATGATAATTGAAGCTGTGAGAGTGAATGAGTTCACCGAGGTAGTGAGTGTGTATGGAGAACAGGAGAGGGCCAAGAACTGACCCTTGAGGAACCCCAACAGAGGATGGAAGGGGGAGGAGGAGCCCGTGAAGGAGACCGAGAATGAATGGCCAGAGAGATAAGAGGAGAACCAGAAGAGGATGGAGTCTGTGAAGCCAAGGTGAGATAAGGTGTGGAGGAGAAGGGGATGGTCAACAGTGTCAAAGGCAGCTGCGAGGTCAAGGAGGATTAGGATAGAGCATGAGCCATTGGATTTGGTAAGAAGGAGGTCGTGGGTGACCTTAGAGAGAGCAGTCTCGGTAGAGTGGAAGGGGTCCAGGAGAGAATGGGAGTTAAGGAATTCTAGGCAGCGAGTGTACACAACTCGTTCTAGGAGCTTGGAAAGGAGGGGTAGTAGGGAGATAGGGTGATAACTGGAAGGGGAAGTGGGGTCGAGAGAGGGTTTTTTTAGGATGGGGGAGACATGGGCGTGTTTGAAGGCAGAGGGGAAGAAGCCATTGTTTGTTTGTTTCCATCCCAGCACTTAGAACAGTGCCTGGCACATAGTAAGCACTTAAAAAATATCATAATTATTATTTTAATTATTAAAGAAATGCCATATGGAAGACACTGTATACAAAACATCTCACCTGGAAGAGAGAAATTATTTTTTGCCCTGTGAAGCCCCATTGTTGGGGTGAAGAGTGTAAATCAAACTTAGAGTTACATTAAAATAGAAACAAAAATTGCACAAGATTATTTCCATATTTTTCTTCTTTTAAAGAAAAGATTATCAATCCTACACACACCATGTCAATGAAATGGATGTAGAAAAGTTGCCATGGGGAAGAGATCCTACTGTCTGTGTCATTTACAACTAAAACTTCCACTAGGTTGGTGATAAATTACCTAAGCAAAACCCAAAAATAAGGAATGAGGCCCTTCCTCCTGTAACCTATATTTAACCCTTAACTTCTCTGTGCCTCAGTTACTTTAACTGTAAAATGGGGAATTGAAGATTTGAGCCCCTTGAGGGACATGGACTGTGTCCAACCTGATTATCATGTATATACCCCATGTATACCCCGTGTATATACATTGCCTGGCACATAGCACTGAACAAACACCATAAACAAACAAAAAAAAATTGGAACTTATATTTTGGAAGGACTGCAGCAAGGTCTGTAAAACTTTCAGGATAAAAGTTAAGGACCCAAATTATTTTCTGATTTCAGCTCCTACAAAAGAGGATTCTAGTTCTGCCCTTTTCGGGGAACAAGAACATTGGAATGTAAGTTCCAGTGAGCAGGAATGGAGACCTCCTTCTTAGTTTTTAAAAATCCAAGAAGATTTTTCAAACAATTCTCTTCAAAAATGATTGTTACTTTAACTGTTTCCAAGGTCACTTTAAATGATATAAACTGAACAAGGGGGAAAGGACAGCATACTAAAAGAAATCATAAACTATTTCTCCAAACACATTTAATTTCTTAATCCCAGTACCTTTTAGGGAATAATACAAAGCAACATTATTGTACCAGGGAGTTTAAATGTAAATGTGTCTCATACGTAGGTCGGGGATATTTATGTGATAACAAATCAACCGCAGGCTACTTTATCCAACATAAGTGCTTCTGTGAGTTGTCGCTGCTTCAAGTGTGGTTTCTTCACCCATTATCTTGGACTGAAGCCGTAGGTGATCATTTATTCCAGTATGAATTTGCAGAAGTTTGGGAGTTGTGAGCATGCTTTTCTGCAAGTCTACTTTTCTCATTTAAAATTATTTAAACTTCCAATTTAGTAGTTGTTTGAAATATTATTGGTTTTAGAAACTTGTTAACATGTAAATATCTTAGTGATGAGCTAAGTGATGTCGAAAACCTAGATTTTTCTCATCTCTCGTAAATTGTAGAGAAATTCTAGTGCCCCAGTACTGTTTAGTCTTCGGACAAATGCTGCTGGGAGAATTAGGACCCAGCCTCATGGCTAATGACAGGCCTAAGGTAATTTTAATAACGATAGTAATAGTTGTGGTATTCGTTAAGTTCTTACAATGTGCCAATTACTGTGCTAAGCGCTGAGTTAGATACAAATTTGTCAGGTTGGACATAGGTCCTGTCAAACATGGGGCTCACTATCTTAATCCTCAAATGAGGATTTAAGTGATAAATTTAAGTAATTTGTCCAAGGTCATGCAGCAGACAAAGGGCAGAGCCGGGATTGGAACTGAGGTCCTTCTGACTCTCAGGCTGTCCTCTATCTCTAGGCCACACTGCTTCTTCTATTATGCTCACCTCCCCTGAACCTTTAAAGCCTGACTTTTCTACATTTGTCCAAGGAATTCAGTAGGATTAGTCTGTTAGTTCTTGAGATCAGAATCTGAATTTGAAGTTGAATGGTGGCAGTGATGATCATGATAGAGACTTCCATCAAGAATGACAGATGAGAGACGGTCCAGAAACTTCAGGACCAAGAATCCACTTACAGGAATAACCTCCCTGCCTCCTCACTGACCACCCTACCTCCCATCTCTCCCCACTCCAGGCCATTCTGCACTCTGCTGCCCAGATCATTTTCCTTAAAAATACAATCATCCCATGTCTCCTCACTCCTCTAAAGCCTCCAATGGTTGACTATCCATCTCTGCATTGAACAGAAATTCCTTAATATTGTCTTTAAGGATGCGCTCTCCCCCTCCTATCTTGCCTCACTGGCCTACTACAACCCAGCCCACACACTTGGCTCCTCTAATTCCAACATAATCACTGTCCCTTGATCTCATCTGTCACTGACACCTACATCTTGCCACCAACATCTTAACCATGTCCTCTCTCTGGTCTGGAATTTCCTCCTCTTTCATACCTGACAGACCACCACTCTCCCCTCTTCAAAGTTTTATTAAAATCACATCTCCAAGAGGCCTTTCCTTCCCTGACTAGACACTCATTTCCCCTACTCACTCTCCCATTTGTGTTGCCTATGCACTAGGATCTGTACCTTTTGAGCACTTGATATTTACTCCACACTCAACCCCAAAGCATTTCTGTAAATACCTTTTAACCCTGAGATTTCCCCCATCCGAGTTTCTTTGAAAATCTCTCTCCCCATCTAGATTCTAAAAGCTTCTTGTGAACAGAGATCTTGTCTAGCAACTCTATTGTATTGTGCTCTCCCAGATGCTTCGAAGAGTGGTCTGCACAGTATGAGTACTCAATAAATATCATTGACTGATTGATGGATTGATTATAGTGCTAGTAGTTTGTGCAATGATACTCATGTTCTCTCATCCCAGCCAGGAAATTTCTTCTAGGATCCAGAGGGGAATGAGGGTATAAGCAGGCAGGGGTGCAACACACTGCAAAGTGCATGTGAAGATTTTTGTTTATTAACCGCAAAGTGACTGCAGTGTAGGGCCAATGCTGTGGCCAAGCGCCATTACCTCAATGGACTTCTGTCTTAGTAGGTACTGTGGTAATTGCTGCCCCTATTAACTATTTTTTAGTATTTTTGCTGGCCATGTCCATCTCACTGAATGCCCTAGGGGGATCTTCACCATTGATGACAGCCCCTTACAGGCACAATGGGGACTAGAACTCAGGTCTCCTGATTTCCAGAGCAGGGTTTTTTTCCACTGGGCCAATAGCAGAGTTATTGGTCATGCTGAATCACCACCTCAGTTGACTTAAAAGCTCTTCTCTGCATCATTTTCTATGAATGGATACAGTGCTCCCAAGTTCATTTGAATAGAGGTGGTGCTCCTGAGTTCATTTGAAGAGATACTGTACCCCTAAGTTCATCAGCACTAGCAAAGCTGGCAGGGAAACAAATCTTACAGATGAAAATTCCCAGCATTTACTTTCAGTTGGAATTGAATATGGAACTCATGGGAAACGGAAAATATGCATGGCTATATTCAAATCACTTCTTTCCCAAGCGCTTTGCACACAGTAATCACTCATTAAATGCCATTGATTGATTGATTCCTGTGCCCAACAAAGGCGGCCCCCAAAGAAGTCATGCTATGACCCAATTCCACCTCTGGAAGGTGGCGAAAATTCTATGAGGAACCGTTGCTAGATCCTGGTTGAACACCAAAGAACTGGTTTCTGAAAGTTCTTGCCAAACATGAGTTTTAAAACTGAAGGAGATCCTAATGGCCCAGTGGAAAGAGTACAGGCCTGGGAGTCAGGAGATGTGGGTTCTAAACCCAGTTCTGTCGCTTGCTAGCTGTGTGACTCTGGGCAAGTCACTTAACTTCTCTGCTCCTGTTTCCTCATCTGTCCAGTGGGATGTAAATACCTGCTCTGTGATCCCTATGTGGTAGCGTCCAATCTGATTATTTTATATCCCCTGTTTCCTCATCTGTCCAGTGGGATTTAAATACCTGCTCTGTGATCCCCATGTGGGCATCCGATTTGATTATTTTATACCCACCCCTAGCACTTGGCTTACTGTGAGTATATAACAAATACCACAAGTATTAATTTTATTATTAACTTCCAGTCAGTTCTGTCAAAATACACATTGTCCAAATTCTCAAAGAAAACCGAGAAACATGATTCAGGTCTCTCGACTTCTGAAGGCACTGGAAAACTACCCAAATTTTGATAAAAAGCTAAATTAATTTGAAAATTATCTGTAATTGCTTGAACATTCTCCCATGAAGAGTAAAAGCAATGAGACTTTGACTTCCATCGGATTAAATGCTTCTGGAATTACACAAAGTGGGGATATTTGAATTACCCACTGGGATATTACAGAGCCCGAAGTAATGACTTATAGTCTTTTGCAAGTTTTAAATATCACTACTTCTTTCCAGTCCTCAAATTTGTGATCTTCAATTCTTGGCGCCTAAGAATTGTATACCGCAGCAGCCCTACTCCCATTCTTCCATGTATCTTTTCAATATGCAAATTGGGATTGATGCATGAGAATAGGGAAAGGACATTTAATCAGAGCCAAAGCAAATCCATTAGAAATGAAGCTGGCTACATCCTGGTAGGGCTACTCTTTGAAGGAGGGATTGGCAAGAATTTATTTTAACAGCACCCCTAATTCATAGTAGTTCTTGCAGGTTGTGATCCAAGTGTAAAATGCTGTAGCTATTAATCAACTAATCAATCAGCAGTATTTGTAAAATACTTTTTGTGTGTAAAGCAGTAAGTGCTTGGGCAAATACAATGCTGTGAGTAGACTTGATCCCTGCCTTCAAAGAGTTTACAATCTAGTGAGAAAGAGGGTTCAAGTGTGTAGATGACACAGTAGGGAGAGAAATGGGGAGGTGGGAGGAAAGGTTAGTCAAGGAAGGCTTAAAAGTTAGTCAAGGAAGGCTTCCTGGAGATGTGATTTTAGTAGGTATTTGAAAATGGGGAGTGATGGTCTGCTCGTAGTGAAGGAGGAGAGAGAATCAATAAACGGAAATCATTAGAGCCCAACAGGGAATAAAACTTAGTAATGCTAAACTAGTTTTTGGGCACATATTGTAATGTTTCTCCATGTGCAATTTCTGTAATCAATTTATAGCTGGTGAATAAAGTCTTTTTTAAGTGTGAAAATTCTATAGAGTATTGCATCATACTGGTCTGTTGCACAATGGTCTCTGGGATCGTATTCAGTTTCTCCCCTTTTCCAAAAGCCATATCTTCTCTGCCCTTTTTAAAATTTTCCTTGTCCAAGCGACTAGGGTGTCCTAGCTAGTGCAGCTGTGAATCATTGGCCCCGCCAGGGCTATTCCTTTTCATTCATTCATTCAATAGTATTTACTGAGCACTTACTATGTGCAGAGCATTGGACTAAGCGCTTGGAATGTATAATTCGGCAACAGATAGAGACAATCCCTGCCCATCGAAGGGGCTTACAGTCTAATCGGGGGAGACAGACGGACAAAAACAAGACAACTTAATTGCAATATATAGAATCAAGAGGATGTACACCTCTTAACAAAATAAAAAGGGTAATAAAATAAACAGGGCAATAAAAATATATACAAATGAGCACAGTGCTGAGGGGAGGGGAAGGGAGAGGGGGAGGAGCAGAGGGAAAGGGGGAAAGGGGACTTAGCTGAGGGGAGGTGAAGGGGGGGCAGAGAGGGAGCAGAGGGAAAAGGGCAAGCTCAGTCTGGGAAGGCCTCTTGGAGGAGGTGAGCTCTCAGTAGGGCTTTGAAGAGGGGAAGAGAGTAGGTTTGGCAGAGGTGAGGAAGGAGGGCATTCCAGGACAGTGGAAGGACATGAGTCAGGGGTCGGCGGCGGGATAGGTATGAATGGGGGACGGTGAGGAGGTGTGCAGCAGAGGAGCGGAGGGTGCGAAGAGAAGGGAGGAGAGGTAGGAGGGGAGCAAAGTGATGGAGAGCCTTGAAGCCCAGAGTGAATTTTTGTTTCCTGCGGAGGTTGATAGGCAACCACTGGAGAATTTTAAGAAGGGGCGTGACATGCCCAGAGCGTTTCTGCAGGAAGATGATCTGGGCAGTGGAATGAAGAATAGACTGGAGCGGGGAGAGACAGGAGGAAGTGAGATCAGAGAGAAAGCTGACACAATAATCCAGCCGGGATATTATGAGAGCCTGTACCAGTATGATAGCCGTTTGGATGGAGAGGAAGGGGTGGATCTTGGAGATATTGTAAAGGTGAGACCAGCAGGCAATGCTGACAGATTGGTTGTGTGGGGTGACTGAGAGAGCTGAGTCAAGGATGACACCAAGGTTGCGGGCTTGAGAGACAGGAAGGATGGTCGTACTATCCACAGTGACAGGGAAGTCAGGAAGAGGACAGGGCTTGGGAGGGAAGATAAGGAGCTCAGTTTTGGACGCGTTGAGCTATAGGTGGTGGGCAGACATCCAGGTGGAGACATCCTGGAGGCAGGAGGAGATATGAGCCTGAAGAGAAGGGGAGAGAACGGGGAGGAGATGTAGATTTGTGTGTCATCTGCATAGAGATGATAGTTGAAGCCTTGGGAGTGATTGAGTTCACCAAAGGAGTGAGAGTAGATGGAGAACAGAAGAGGGCCAAGAACTGACCCTTGAGGAACTCCTACAGTTAAAGGAAGGGAGGGGGAGGAGGAGCCCGCGAAAGAGACCGAGAATGAACGGCCAGAAAGATAAGAGGAGAACCAGGAGAGGACGGAGTCCGTGAAGCCAAGGTGAGATAAGGTGTGGAGGAGAAGGGGGTGGTCTACAGTGTCAAAGGCAGCTGAGAGGTCAAGGAGGATTAGGATAGAGTAGGAGCCATTGTATTTGGCAAGAAGGAGGTCATGGGTGACCTCTGAGAGACAGTCTCGGCAGAGTGGAGGGGACAGAAGCCAGATTGGAGGGGGTTCAGGAGAGAATTGGAGTTAAGGAATTCTAGGCAGCAAGTGTAGACAACTCATTCTAGGAATTTGGAAATGAAGGGTAGGAGGGAAATAGGGTGATAACTGGAAGGGGAAGTGGGGTCGAGAGAGGGTTTTTTTAGGATGGGAGAGACATGGGCATGTTTGAAGGCAGAGAAGAAGAAACCATTGAAGAGTGAGCGGTTAAAGATAGAAGTTCAGGAGGGGAGGAGGGAAGGGGCAATTGTTTTTATAAGGTGAGCGGGAATGGGGTCCAATGCCCAGCTGGAGGGGGTGGCACTCGCGAGGAAGGAGGAGATCTCCTCTGAGGATACTGCAGGGAAGGATGGGAAAGTAGGGAAGATGGTTGGTGGTGGGGAGGCAGAAGGAGGAGGGGTGACTCTGGGGAGCTCAGACCTGATTGTGTTAATTTTCGTGATGAAGTAGGTGGCCAGATCACTGGGGGTGAGGGATGGGGGAGGAGGGGAACAGGGGACCCGAGGAGAGAAGTAAAGATCCGGAACAATTAGCGGGGGTGACGGACATGGGTGTCAATGAGGGAAGAAAAGTAGTTTTGCCTGGCAGAGGTGAGGGCAGAGTTAAGGCAGGAAAGGATAAGTTTGAAATGGATGAGGTTGGCTTGGTGCTTGGACCTCCACAAGCAGCACTCAGCAGCTCAAGCATAAGAGCGAAGGAGGCGGACAGAGGCAGTGACCCAGGGCTGTGGGTTAATGGAGCGAGAGTGGCAGAGGGAAAGGGGGGCGAGGTGAGTAGAGAGGGTGGAGTTGAAAGCGGTAACCTGATCATTGAGAGTGGGAAGAGAGGATAGAGAGGCAAGGTGGGGAGAGATGCTTTTGGAGAGATGGATGGGAGCGTGGCTCAGTGTAAAGAGCCCAGGTTTGGGTGTCAGAGATCATGAGCTCTAATCCCTGCTCCGCCACTTGCCAGCTGTGGGACTTTAGGCAAGTCACTTAACTTCTCTGTGCCTCAGTTACCCCATCTGTAAAATGGAGATTAAAACTGTGAGCCCCACGTGGGACAACCTGATCACCTTGTATCCCCCAGCGCTTAGAACAGTGCTTTGCACATAGTAAGCGCTTAGCAAATGCCATCATTCATTCATTTATCAAGAGAGCAGAGGTCTCTGTGGGGAAGTAATACAGATTTGCAGGGGGAGAGAGTTTGAGAGAGGAGGCAGGTGAGAAGGTTATGGTCTGAGAAAGGGATTTCAAAGTTGGTGAGGGAGGAGATAGTGCAGTGGTAGGAGATGACGAGATCGAGGGTGTGACCAAGTTGGTGAGTGGGCAAGGTGTGGTGGAGCAGGAGGTTGGCAGAGTCGAGGAGTGATAGCAAGCGGGCAGTAGAGGAGTCACCGGGTACATCCATGTGGATGTTGAAGTCTCCGAGGATCAGAGTGGGCAGAGAGAAGGAGAGAAGGAAGGTGAGAAAGGGGTCAAAGTGGTTGAAGAAGTCGGAGGTGGGACCAGGAGGGCGGTAGATGACGGCTACAAGAATCTGGAGGGGGTGGTAGAGGCGAATGATATGGGCTTCAAAGGAGGGGAATGAGAGGGAAGGGGGAGGAGGGATAGTGTGGAAGCGGCATCAGGGTGAGAGAAGGAAGCCAACACCTCCTCCCTTTCCAGTGAGTCTGGGGGAGTGGGAGAAGGAGAGGCCTCCACTGGAGAGAGCAGCAGAAGAGACCATGTCTTCAGGAGTGCTCCAGGTCTCTGTAAGGGTGAGGAGGAGGAGAGAGCGGGAAATGAAAAGGTCACGGATGAAAGGTAGTTTACCTGTAATAGAGCTGGGATTCCCAAGGCCATACTTGACAGTAGCTGTGGGTGCAGGGGAGGGAGGAGTTAGGGGGCAGGGGGAGGGGAGGGGAGGGAAGAATTTGGATGGGAATGAGATGGCAGGGTCTTGGGCAGGGAGAGGGGGGTGAGGGGTGGCGGTGGGACAGGAGGACAGGGATGGGGTGGGCTTGAGGTAGAGGGAAGGGGAGGGGGTGGGAGGAGGGGGTTGGCGGGGAGGAGCGCAGGGGGAGGGAAAAGAGGGGTGGCGTTGGTAAAGTGGGGTTCTGGGGGGGCAGGGGAGGATGGGGAGGACGGGAGGAGGCAGAGGGGAGAGCGGGAAAGAGCTGGGCGAGAGAAGGGAAGGGGAAGGTGAGGATCGGGATGGGCAGATTGGGGGAGGTGGTGATGCATGGAAGGACATGGTGAGGTCAGAGAGGTAGGTGACAGCACTGAGAACAATTAACAACATGCGAAAGCGGTTATAAACATGATACAATAAGATATTATTCATAAGCCGGTGATGACCAGGGTCAGGTGTTGACTTGGCCTGATCAGGGGTCGATCTGATCAAAATCAAAAGGCTAGCAGCAAGGAGAGTCCTGGGGCTTGTGGTCCAAATGTCTCTGAGGAGGCGGAGGGAGCCCTGAGGATGTCCGATGTGGGTTGCGGGTGCAGATAGCAGCTGAGGTAACACAGCTACGTCACAGCTACCTGATGGCTGTGGGGCCTACGGTGGCATGGGGGGGGGGGGCAGGGGATCCTCAGTGTCGGAGTCCTTGGAGGGGGTGCAGAAGTCTGGGCTGGGGAGCTGACCATAAGCCCGGGGGCAGGTCACTGAATTCTGATAGTGTGGCTCCAGGGGAGCGGAGGTCCCGAGTCCACGTGGTGGCGATGACTGGAGGAGAAAGATTCAGCAGCGAATAGGGACCAGCGCTCCAAAGCATGGCTCCAAAGAAGAGGCAGTCCCAGCGCAAATGTGTTGGCGATCGGCAGCCAAAGAGCTATGAGTACAGAGAGTCAGCACACCATAAGAATGAGAACTGAGGGAAGAAGAAAGAGGACAGAGAGGAGCACGAGTGTTTCTGGGCTCCTGCTGCTCTGAGCCCTGGGAGCTTCCAGCAATGAGGGTGGATGAGGCGATATTGGCAGCTTCAGGAACCTGATTCCACCCATAGCTCTGGCTCCTTTAGAGTCCCATCCCCTCTGCTTGTCCCTCAGATGGACACTGGTTCTCATTCGGTGGTCCAGATTTCCCATTTACTTTCATTGGTGAGGTAGTGTGGCTTTCATTCATTCAATAGTATTTATTGAGCACTTACTATGTGCAGAGCACTGTACTAAGCACTTGGGATGAACAAGTCGGCAACAGATAGAGACAGTCCCTGCCGTTTGACGGGCTTACAGTCTAATCGGGGGAGACGGACAGACAAGAACAATGGCAATAAACAGCGTCAAGGGGAAGAACATCTTGTAAAAACAATGGCAACTAAATAGAATCGAGGCAATGTACAATTCATTAACAAAATAAATAGGGTAACGAAAATATATACAGTTGAGCGGACGAGTACAGTGCTGTGGGGATGGGAAGGGAGAGGTGGAGGAGCAGAGGGAAAAGGGGAAAATGAGGCTTTAGCTGCGGAGAGGTGAAGGGGGGATGGCAGAGGGAGTAGAGGGGGAAGAGGAGCTCAGTCTGGGAACGCCTCTTAGAGGAGGTGAGTTTTAAGTAGGGTTTTGAAGAGGGAAAGAGAATCAGTTTGGCGGAGGTGAGGAGGGAGGACGTTCCAGGACCGCGGGAGGATGTGACCCAGGGGTCGACGGCGGGATAGGCGAGACCGAGGGACGGTGAGGAGGTGGGCGGCAGAGGAGCGGAGCGTGCGGGGTGGGCGGTAGAAAGAGAGAAGGGAGGAGAGGTAGGAAGGGGCAAGGTGATGGAGAGCCTTGAAGCCTAGAGTGAGGAGTTTTTGTTTGGAGCGGAGGTCGATAGGCAACCACTGGAGTTGTTTAAGAAAGGGAGTGACATGCCCAGATCATTTCTGCAGGAAGATGAGCCGGGCAGCGGAGTGAAGAATAGACCGGAGCGGGGCGAGAGAGGAGGAAGGGAGGTCAGAGAGAAGGCTGACACAGGAGTCGGACGGAGAAGGTGATCCAGGGCTGTGGGTTAGTGGAGCAAGAGCGGCGGAGGGAAAGGGGGGCGAGAGAGTCGAGATGAGTAGAGAGGGTGGAGTTGAGAGCAGAGACCTGATCATCCAGAGTGGGAAGAGAGGACAGGGCGGCAAGGTGAGGAGAGATGCTATAGGAAAGACGGATGGGATCGAGAGAGCGGAGGTCTCTGTGGGGCAGTAGCGAAGATTTGCAGGGGGAGGGAGTGTGAGAGATGAGGCAGGTGAGAAGGTTATGGTCAGAGAGAGGGATTTCAGAGTTGGTGAGGGAGGAGATAGTGCAGCGGTAGGAGATGACGAGATCGAGGGTGTGACCGAGTCGGTGAGTGGGCGCGGTATGGTGGAGGAGGAGGTCGGCAGAGTCGAGGAGGGATAGCAGGCGGGCAGCAGAGGAGTCGTCGGGTACATCCGTATGGATGTTGAAGTCTCCAAGGATCAGAGTGGGCAGAGAGAAAGAGAGAAGGAAGGTGAGAAAGGGGTCAAGGTGGTCGAAGAAGTCGGAGGTGGGACCGGGAGGGCGGTAGATGACGGCGACAAGTAACTGGAGTGGGTGGTAGAGGCGAATGATATGGGCTTCGAAGGAGGGGAAGGAGAGGGAGGGGGGAGGAGGGAGGAGGGATAGTGCGGAAGCGGCAACGGGGCGAGAGGAGGAAGCCGACGCCTCCTCCCTTACCAGTGAGTCTGGGGGAGTGGGAGAAGGAGAGGCCTCCGCTGGAGAGAGCGGCGGCGGAGACCGTGTCTTCGGGAGAGAGCCACGTTTCCAAAAGGGCGAGGAGGAGGAGAGAGCGGGAGAGGAAAAGGTCATGGATGAAAGGTAGCTTGCCTGTAATAGAGCGGGGGTTCCAGAGGCCACACTTGAAAGTAGCTGTGGGTGCAAGGGGAGGAGGGGGGGAAGGGCGGGGGGAGGGGAGGGTTTGGATGGGAAGGAGGTGGCGGGGCCCTGGACGGGGAGAGGGGGATGAGGGGTGGCGGTGGGACAAGAGGACTGGGATGGGGCATGGGCGGGGAAGAGAGAAAGGGGGAGGGGGTGAAGAGGGGGTTTGGTGGGGGGAAGAGTAGGGGGAGGGGGAAGAGGGGTAGCGCTGGTAAAGTGGGGTTCTAGGGCGGGAGAGGGGAGGGGGGGAGGAGACAGAGGAGAGAGCGGGAAAGAGCTGAGCGAGAGAGGGGAAGGGGAAGGGGAGGATAGGAAGGGGCAGGAGGGGGGAGGGGGGGAAGAGGGACATGGCGAGGCCAGAGAGCTGGGTGGCAGCACTGACAACAATAAACAGTAATAAACGAAATCGGTAATATAGCAACATGATACAGTATGATACAATACAGTAGTGCTAATATAGCAACATGACACAGTATGATACAATATAGTCGTGTTAATAAAAGGGGTGATGATCAGGGTCGGGGGTAGACTCGATTAAGGGGCGACCTGATCAAATTCAAAGTCTGACGACAATAAACAATGACAAGCGAGATCGCTAATATAGCAACATGCTACAGTAAGGCACACTACAATAGTGTTAATAAGCAGGCGATGACCAGGGTCGGGGGACGAGCCGACCCTACCCGATCAGACTCAAAGTCAAGCGGCCAGCGGCCGAGAGAGTCCCAGAGCTCATGACCAAATAACCCTGTGGCGGCGGGGGGGCCCTGAGGTTGTCCGGGGTGGGTGGCGGCCGTAGGCGGCGGCTAAGGTAAGGTAACATGGTGAGAACAAGGACGTCGTCGCCCGGGGCGGGGGCGGGAGAGATGAATCACCTCAAGAGGGAAGAGGGAGTGAGGCCTTCCCAAAATGGCCGCCTCAGGCAGAGTGGGGGCTTCCCAAAACGGCCGCCTCGGGCGGAGTGGGGGAGCGGTTGGGGAGCACAATGTCCCCAGGCCTGAGCAGGGGGACACAATGTCCCCTGAGGACACAATGTCCTTGGGGCTGAGAAGGGGAGCACAATGTCCCCAGGATCGAGAAGGGGAGCGCAATGTCCCCGGGCCCGAGCGGGGGGGGGGGGCGATGGACTGGAAGATGGTGGCTGGGGGTCTGTGGGGGCGAAGATCCGTAGTGTCGGAGTTCCCGAGCGGGGGTGCGGAGGTCCAGGTTGCGAAAGGCTGAGGCGGTCGCGGGTCCGGACGGTCCGAGGCTCAGCTCCCCGGTGGAGGGGGAGGAAGCGCAGATGAGTCAGTGAGCGGTAGGCGAAGGGGGGCTTGTCGGGAATCGGGGCCGGGTGGGCCGAGGCTGCGCCTCAGGGGAGCAGAGATCCCGAGCCCACGACCCCTTCTCGGCCCCAAGGACATTGTGTCCTCGGGGGACATTGTGTCCCCCTGCTCGGGCCCGGGAACATTGTGCCCGAGGCGGCCATTTTAGGAAGCCCCCACTCTGCCTGAGGCGGCCTTTTTGGGAAGGCCTCACTCCCTCTTCCCTCCTGAGGTGATTCATCCCTCCCGCCCCCGCCCCGGGCGACGACGTCCTTGTTCTCACCATGTTACCTTGCCTTAGCCGCCGCCTACGGCCGCCACCCACCCGGGACAACCTCAGGGCCCCCCCGCCGCCACAGGGTTATTTGGTCATGAGCTCTGGGACTCTCTCGGCCGCTGGCCGCTTGACTTTGAGTCTGATCGGGTAGGGTCGGCTCGTCCCCCAACCCTGGTCATCGCCTCCTTATTAACACTATTGTAGTGTGCCTTACTGTAGCATGTTGCTATATTTGCAATCTCGCTTTTTATTGTTTATTGTCGTCAGATTTTGAATTTGATCAGGTCGCCCCTTAATCGAGTCTACCCCCGACCCTGGTCATCACCCCTTTTATTAACACGACGATATTGTATCATACTGTATCATGTTGCTATATTAGCACCACTGTATTGTATCATATTGTATCATGTTGCTATATTACCGATTTCGTTTATTACTGTTTATTGTTGTCAGTGCTGCCACCCACCTCTCTGGCCTCGCCATGTCCCTCCTCCCCCCTCCCCCCTCCCGCCCCTTCCTATCCTCCCCTTCCCCTTCCCCTCTCTCACTCAGCTCTTTCCCGCTCTCTCCTCTGTCTCCTCCCCCCCTCCTCTCTCCCGCCCTAGAACCCCACTTTACCAGCGCTACCCCTCTTCCCCCTCCCCCTACTCTTCCCCCCACCAAACCCCCTCTTCACCCCCTCCCCCCTTCTCTCTTCCCCACCCATGCCCCATCCCAGTCCTCTTGTCCCACCGCCACCCCTCATCCCCCTCTCCTCGTCCAGGGCCCCGCCACCTCCTTCCCATCCAAACCCTCCCCTCCCCCCGCCCTTCCCTCCCTCCTCCCCTTGCACCCACAGCTACTTTCAAGTGTGGCCTCTGGAACCCCCGCTCTATTACAGGCAAGCTACCTTTCATCCATGACCTTTTCCTCTCCCGCTCTCTCCTCCTCCTCGCCCTTTCGGAAACGTGGCTCTCTCCCGAAGACACGGTCTCCGCCGCCGCTCTCTCCAGCGGAGGCCTCTCCTTCTCCCACTCCCCCAGACTCACCGGTAAGGGAGGAGGCGTCGGCTTCCTCCTCTCGCCCCGATGCCACTTCCGCACTATCCCTCCTCCCTCCTCCCTCTCCTTCCCCTCCTTCGAAGCCCATATCATTCGCCTCTACCACCCACTCCAGTTACTTGTCGCCGTCATCTACCGCCCTCCCGGTCCCACCTCCGACTTCTTCAACCACCTTGACCCCTTTCTCACCTTCCTCCTCTCCTTCTCTCTGCCCACTCTGATCCTTGGAGACTTCAACATCCATACGGATGTACCCGACGACTCCTCTGCCGCCCGCCTGCTATCCCTCCTCGACTCTGCCGACCTCCTCCTCCACCATACCGCGCCCACTCACCGACTCGGTCACACCCTCGATCGCGTCATCTCCTACCGCTGCACTATCTCCTCACTCACCAACTCTGAAATCCCTCTCTCTGACCATAACCTTCTCACCTGCCTCATCTCTCACACTCCCTCCCCCTGCAAATCTTCGCTACTGCCCCACAGAGACCTCCGCTCTCTCGATCCCATCCGTCTTTCCTATAGCATCTCTCCTCACCTTGCCGCCCTGTCCTCTCTTCCCACTCTGGATGATCAGGTCTCTGCTCTCAACTCTACCCTCTCTACTCATCTCGACTCTCTCGCCCCCCTTTCCCTCCGCCGCTCTCGCTCCACTAACCCACAGCCCTGGATCACCTCCTCCGTCCGCCTCCTACGCTCCTACGCTCGAGCTGCTGAGCGCTGCTGGCGAAAGTCCAAGCACCGAGCCGACCTCACACACTTCAAATTTATCCTTTCCTGCCTTAACTCTGCCCTCTCCTCCGCCAGGCAAAGCTTCTTCTCCTCCCTCATCGACACCCATGCCCGTCACCCCCGCCGATTGTTCCGGACCTTTAACTCTCTCCTTAGGCCCCCTGTTCCTCCCCCTCCCCCATCTCTCACCCCTAATGATCTGGCCACCTATTTCCTCACGAAAATCAACACGATCAGGTCTGAGCTCCCCAAAGTCACCCCTCCGCCTCTCCCCTCCCCCCCAACAACCCCCTCCCCTACTTTCCCATCCTTCCCTGCAGTATCCTCAGAGGAGATCTCCTCCCTCCTCGCAAGTGCCACCCCCTCCACCTGCGCCTCGGACCCCATTCCCTCTCACCTTCTTAAAACCATCGCCCCTGCCCTCCTCCCTTCCTTAACTTCTATTTTTAACCATTCAATCTCCAAGGGCTCCTTCCCCTCTGCCTTCAAACACGCCCACGTCTCCCCCATCCTAAAAAAACCCGCTCTTGACCCCACCTCCCCCTCCAGTTATCGTCCTATCTCCCTACTACCCTTCCTTTCCAAAATCTTAGAACGAGTCATCTACAATCGATGCCTAGAATTCCTTAACTCCCATTCTCTCCTAGACCCCCTCCAATCTGGCTTCCGTCCCCTCCACTCTACCGAGACTGCTCTCTCTAAGGTCACCCGTGACCTCCTTCTTGCCAAATCCAATGGCTCCTACTCCATTCTGATCCTCCTTGACCTCTCTGCTGCCTTTGACACTGTCGACCATCCCCTCCTCCTCCATACCTTATCTCACCTTGGCTTCACGGACTCTGTCCTCTCCTGGTTCTCCTCTTACCTCTCTGGCCGATCATTCTCGGTCTCCTTCGCTGGAGCCTCCTCCCCCTCCCATCCTTTAACTGTTGGAGTTCCTCAAGGGTCAGTTCTTGGCCCTCTTCTGTTCTCCATTTACACTCACTCTCGGTGAACTCATTCGCTCTCACGGCTTTGACTACCATCTCTACGCAGATGACATGCAGATCTACATCTCCGCCCCTGTCCTCTCCCCCTCCCTTCAGGCTCGCATCTCCTCCTGCCTCCGGGACGTCTCCACCTGGATGTCGGCCCGCCACCTAAAACTCAACATGAGCAAGACTGAGCTCCTCATCTTCCCTCACAAACCCGGTCCTCTCCCAGACTTCTCTATCACCGTGGATGGCACGACCATCCTTCCCGTCTCTCAGGCCCGCAATCTCGGTGTCATCCTTGACTCGTCCCTCTCGTTCACCCCACACATCCTATCCGTTACCAAGACCTGCCGGTTTCACCTCTACAATATCGCCAAGATCCGCCCTTTCCTCTCCACCCAAACGGCTACCTTACTATTACGGGCTCTCGTTATATCCCGGCTAGACTACTGTGTCAGCCTTCTCTCTGACCTCCCTTCCTCCTCTCTCGCCCCGCTCCAGTCTATTCTTCACTCCGCTGCCCGGCTCATCTTCCTGCAGAAACGATCTGGGCATGTCACTCCCCTTCTTAAACAACTCCAGTGGTTGCCTATCGACCTCCGCTCCAAACAAAAACTCCTCACTCTAGGCTTCAAGGCTCTCCATCACCTTGCCCCTTCCTACCTCTCCTCCCTTCTCTCTTTCTACCGCCCACCCCGCACGCTCCGCTCCTCTGCCGCCCACCTCCTCGCCGTCCCTCGGTCTCGCCTATCCCGCCGTCGACCCCTGGGTCACGTCCTCCCGCGGTCCTGGAACGCCCTCCCTCCTCACCTCCGCCAAACTGATTCTCTTTCCCTCTTCAAAACCTTACTTAAAAATCACCTCCTCCAAGAGGCCTTCCCAGACTGAGCTCCTCTTCCCCCTCTACTCCCTCTGCCATCCCCCCTTTACCTCTCCGCAGCTAAAGCCTCATTTTCCCCTTTTCCCTCTGCTCCTCCACCTCTCCCTTCCCATCCCCACAGCACTGTACCCGTCCGCTCAACTGTATATATTTTCGTTACCCTATTTATTTTGTTAATGAATTGTACATCGCCTTGATTCTATTTAGTTGCCATTGTTTTTACGAGATGTTCTTCCCCTTGACGCTGTTTAGTGCCATTGTTCTTGTCTGTCCGTCTCCCCCGATTAGACTGTAAGCCCATCAAACGGCAGGGACTGTCTCTATCTGTTGCCGACTTGTTCATCCCAAGCGCTTAGTACAGTGCTCTGCACATAGTAAGCGCTCAATAAATACTATTGAATGAATAAATACTATTGAATGAATGAGGTAATGGCTCCAAGGGTCCGGGCGATGACAAGGCTCAGCTTTCCGGGAGAGGGGGGTGGTCTCAGCGTGGATGAGTCGGCGGTCGGCGGCCAATAAGCCGCTAAAGTTGGCGGTCGGTGGCCAAAAGGCTGCTAAAGAGCTAGGCTGGAAACGGGGGGCAGGCAGCCCAAGGAAAGCACTTGGGACTGGAAATAGTAAGCACTCAGTAAATAACATTGATTGACTGATTGAAATCAAGAGCCCCAGATCTGATGTTGGCTTTCTCTGTGACCTGTCACCTGACTTCTCTGGATCTGCCATTTCTCATCTTTAAAATGGGATTAAGGTAAATTGTGGAACAGGGACTTTGAAGATATTGTATTTATCTCAGCACTTAGTATGGAGTAAGCCTTTAACAAATGCCATGGTAATGATAATGATGATGATGATAATTTTAAAATTGCCAGAATTTTAATAAAAAAGAGACAATATTATTTGTTTAAAAGCCTGTAATGCCATGCTCTAAGCATCATTTCCAGTAAAAAGGTAATCCTGTTCCAAGAAGCTTTAAAAGTTCTCTCTTTATGTTCTCAAAGCATAGTTGAGCTTCCCTGTCTCAGTCTCTGTCGAGATAGGATGTTCAGAGGCTGTGGTGGACTGGACCAACTTAACAACCCCAGAATCCGCCTACCTTAAAGCCTTACCCATTTTCCAGGAGAAAATACTCTCCAACTTATAGAACATGACTTTCCCTCCATCTCCTGCTCCCTAATCCAAAAAACCATGACCTCCCCAACCTTCAAACACCTAAGACCACCTACTTCAGTGGGCATTCCCTGATCAATGCCCACTTTCCATGTCATGCATCCTCATGCTTCCCATTATATCTCTGTTACCAGTCTCCTCTCTCTTTTTTATTCTTAGATTGTGAGCCTCAAGAATCCTATTTAATTCTCATCCATACATTCTTTCCCAGTGCATAGTAGAGTGCTTTGCACACAGTAAGCACTTAAAAAATACTGCAATTACTTTTGCTCGACACTCCTCTGCATAGCAGTTTATTTAATTATTAAATTACATACTTTTGATTACATCACCTGTAACTGTGCCCTTAATCTTGCCAGTTGGATTCTTGGACATGTATGCCCGTCTGTCTCCTCCATTAAGGCTAAGTTCCTTGAGGGCAAGAGCCATGTCTCTTATTTCTGTACTGTGCTCCCATGGAGCTCAGTAAAGATTTTGAATGCTGAGAGGATTTGATACTAGCATTTTTTAGTTCAGTTAAGCTCAACAGAATGCAAAAGTGTGAGTTTGAACTCAGGCAAAAAGGGTAATTTTTTTCCTGGAATATTGTGTGTGGAACACTGGTTGGCCATAGAATCTGCCTGACCGACTGGTCCTTGTCAAGTGTCCTGGTGACCCAATTTGGCCTCCTCTTCTCCCCCTGCCAGCGGTAGAAGTCAGTGTTGGAGGATGGAAACCATAAAGTGTAGTTTGGCTCTGCAGGTAGAAGTTAATAATAATAATGATAGTATTTGTTAAGCGCTTACTATGTGCCAAGCACTGTTCTAAGTGCTGGGGTGGATCCAAGAAAATAGGTTGTCTTAATCCCTATTTTACAGATGAGGTAACTGAAGTACAGAGAAGTTAAGTGACTTATCCAAGGTCACACAACAGACAAGTTGGTGGCTCCTAGAGCATTCTCAGGAAGGACTCAGAAGTGGGGCTGGGAGCATACACTTCCTGTTCACCTGACCCAGCCCGCACCAGCATTCATTCGTCACCTGCCATTTAGACTTACCCTGACTACAGGCAAAACAGAATTCTATCCACCATGGAGGCATCAGCACCACAACAAGAAGGTTGGAAACAGTGCCAGTGTCCTCAGCTTCCCACCAACCAGACAGTCCCGCTGCCTCACCAACGGGTCTCTTCATGCTCTCCCTGGCCCATGATCCTGTCCTACTTGGCACCATGGTGGCAGGAGGGACATATTCAGTCGCAGTTCTAGGTCAACATGCAGTGCAGTATGCTGGGAAGGTTGTGGAGGCAGCTGCTGTGACTGTTGGCAGGCCCTGTGGCTATGGCACTCTCATCTGGCTGCAGTTCTGACAGCTGGACTTTGAGCCATCAGAAGCAGGAAACTCTGCTCCTCCAAGAAGAGAACTCTACTCCTTCTTGTCTGTTGGCTTTGTTTTCTTTCTCTTTATTTTGTATTTGTCTTTATCTTATGTTGTTTGAACTTTTATTGTTTCATTTCTCCTTATGTATCTGTTGCTAGTCCCTAAAGCCTTCTCTGACTTAGGCCTCCTCTCCTCTTCTCCCACTCCCTTGCTCTGCTCTTACTTGCTCCTTCATTCATCCTTCCTCCCATTCCCAAAGCACGTATATATATTTACTTAATATTTACTGTAATTTACTTATCCATTTATTTATTTACTGTCTCACCCTCTAGATTGTGAGCTCGTTGTGAGCAGAGAATATGTGTTTGTAGTTATATTGTACTCTCCCAATCACTTAGTACAGTGTTTCGCACACAGTAAACACTCAATAAATATGATTGAATGAATGAATGAATAGTCCCCACTCTCCCCTTCTACACTTAGATTGTGAGGGCCAGGGGACATGTTTAATTCCCTCCAGTGAATCCTGCCCCAGTACTTAGTTGAGTGCTTTATGCACATTTAACAGTTAATAGATAGTATTACCGTGGGTGCTACTATTCATTCATTCAATAGTATTTATTGAGCGCTTACTATGTGCAGAGCACTGTACTAAGTGCTTGGAGTGTATAATTTGGCAACAGAGACAATTTCTGCCCAATAACAGGCTCACAGTCTAAACACACACACACACACACACACACTCACAGATGCATACACACACACTCTCTGTTTCTCTTTCTGTCTCCATACAAAAAAGGTGTTGATGAGGATCCATCAATATCAAGAGGTAGAAGTTTTACATTTCACTTTCCTTTTCTTCAAGTCTCAGTGAAAAACAGGCACGTGGGGAAAACAACAAAACTCTGATTACAGCAAAGCCATTTTCAAGGAGTATTTTCTGTGTGTAGCATTATATTTGGCACAGGTTAATTAAACTGTGGAACTGGCTAGGATCTTAAATAATAATAATAATGTTGGTATTTGTTAAGCACTTACTATGTGCAGAGCATTGTTCTAAGCGCTGGAGTAGATACAGGGTAATCAGGTTGTCCCACGTGAGGGTCACAGTTAATCCCCATTTTACAGATGACGTGAGGCCCAGAGAAGTGAAGTGACTTGCCCACAGTCACACAGCTGACAAATGGCAGAGTCGGGATTCGAACCCATGACCTCTCACTCCCAAGCCTGGGCTCTTTCCACTGAGCCACGCTGCTTCTCAAAGCCCTTCTCCATCTAGGACCCATTTCCTTCTTGAGAGTTTTGTGGGAAGGTCAGATATTGGGGTAGCCATTTGGCCAGATGCTGGGTTTTTTTGTGTTTTTTTTTATACTGTAACAATTATTACTAAAAAAGGAAAATTCCATTCAAATAAAACGCAGGACAGATAATGGCCTAATGAAAAGAAACCGGCTTTGCTGTTGCAGATAGCTTTATGGGACCCAACAGTTTCAGTTTTACCAAAATTCAAATAATAGTAACACTGGTGTATGTCAAGCCCTTACTGTGTGCCATGCATTATACTAAGCTGTCTCAATTTCCTCCCCTCCAATTCTTTCCTTGACCCCTTCCGATCTGACTTCCATCCCCATCACTCCACAGAAACTGCCCTCTCAAAGGCCACAAGTGATGTCCTTCTTGCCAAATTCAGTAGCCTCCACTCTATCGTAATCCTCTTCGTCCTCTCAGCTGCCTTTGGCACTGTCAAACATCCCCTTCATCTCCATCCAAACTGCTACCACATTAATTCAATCATGCTATCCCACCTTGATTACTGAATTAGCCTTCTTGTTGATCTCCTAGCCTTTTGTCTCCCCCATTCCAGTCCATACTTCATTCCGCTGCCTGGATCATTTTTCTACAAAAATATTCAGGCCATGTTTCCCCACTCCTCAAGAATCTCCAGTTGTTGCCCATCCACTTCTGCTTCAATAAGAAATTCCTCATCATTGACTTTAAAACACTGAATAACCTTGCCTCCTCCTGCCTCAGTTTGCTACTCTCTTACTACAACCCAACCAGCACACTTCACTCACTCCTTGCTTCTGTATCTCAATCTCATCTATCTAGCTGCTGACCTCTTGCCTACGTCCTACCTCTGGCCTGGAACACACTTCCTCTTCATATCTAACAGACAATTACTCTCCTCCTATTCAAAGGTTTACTGAAGACACATCTCCTCTAAAAGGCATTCCCTGAGTCCTCTTTTCTTTTTCTTCTACTCCTTTCCACATCACCCTGACTTGCTCCCTTTATTCATCTCCCCTCCCAGCCCCATAACACTACCTACATATCTGCAATTTATTTATTTGTTTTAATACTTATCTCCTCCTCTAGACTATAAGCTCATTGTGGGTAGGGAATGTGTCTGTTATATTGTTATATTGTACTCTCTCAAGTGCTTAGTACTGTGCTCTGCATACAGTAAGTGCTCAATAAATATAATTGACCTAGTACTGACAAAATACTAAGTACTGACTTACATGCAAACTAGTCTGATCAGACACTGTCCCTGTCTTTCATGGGGCTCACAATCTATGTAGGAGGGAGAACAAGTATTGAATACTCATTTTACAGATGAGGAAACTGAGGCACCAGGAATTTAAATGACTTTCACAAGGTCACACAGCAAGGAAGTAGTGGAATCAGGATTAGGACCCAGGTTCTCTGACTCCCAGGCCCATGCCATTTCCACTATGTCATTCTCTGTTGAAAGCAAATAGGGTGTACATTAATTAGAGTTAAAAGGAAAACATGTCTTATTCTCAGAGTATTTTTCATTCCCTGGAAAATATTAGGAAAGATTGTCTCCTAGACCCCCTCCAATCTGGCTTCCGTCCCCTCCACTCTACCGAGACTGCTCTCTCTAAGGTCACCCATGACCTCCTTCTTGCCAAATCCAATGGCTCCTACTCCATTCTAATCCTCCTTGACCTCTCTGCTGCCTTTGACACTGTCGACCATCCCCTCCTCCTCCATACCTTATCTCACCTTGGCTTCACGGACTCTGTCCTCTCCTGGTTCTCCTCTTACCTCTCTGGCCGATCATTCTCGGTCTCCTTCGCTGGAGCCTCCTCCCCCTCCCATCCTTTAACTGTTGGAGTTCCTCAAGGGTCAGTTCTTGGCCCTCTTCTGTTCTCCATTTACACTCACTCTCGGTGAACTCATTCGCTCTCACGGCTTTGACTACCATCTCTACGCAGATGACATGCAGATCTACATCTCCGCCCCTGTCCTCTCCCCCTCCCTTCAGGCTCGCATCTCCTCCTGCCTCCGGGACGTCTCCACCTGGATGTCGGCCCGCCACCTAAAACTCAACATGAGCAAGACTGAGCTCCTCATCTTCCCTCCCAAACCCGGTCCTCTCCCAGACTTCTCTATCACCGTGGATGGCACGACCATCCTTCCCGTCTCTCAGGCCCGCAATCTCGGTGTCATCCTTGACTCGTCCCTCTCGTTCACCCCACACATCCTATCCGTTACCAAGACCTGCCGGTTTCACCTCTACAATATCGCCAAGATCCGCCCTTTCCTCTCCACCCAAACGGCTACCTTACTATTACGGGCTCTCGTTATATCCCGGCTAGACTACTGTGTCAGCCTTCTCTCTGACCTCCCTTCCTCCTCTCTCGCCCCGCTCCGGTCTATTCTTCACTCCGCTGCCCGGCTCATCTTCCTGCAGAAACGATCTGGGCATGTCACTCCCCTTCTTAAATAACTCCAGTGGTTGCCTATCGACCTCCGCTCCAAACAAAAACTCCTCACTCTAGGCTTCAAGGCTCTCCATCACCTTGCCCCTTCCTACCTCTCCTCCCTTCTCTCTTTCTACCGCCCACCCCGCACGCTCCGCTCCTCTGCCGCCCACCTCCTCACCGTCCCTCGGTCTCGCCTATCCCGCCGTCGACCCCTGGGTCACGTCCTCCCGCGATCCTGGAACGCCCTCCCTCCTCACCTCCGCCAAACTGATTCTCTTTCCCTCTTCAAAACCCTACTTAAAACTCACCTCCTCCAAGAGGCGTTCCCAGACTGAGCTCCTCTTCCCCCTCTACTCCCTCTGCCATCCCCCCTTTACCTCTCCGCAGCTAAAGCCTCATTTTCCCCTTTTCCCTCTCCTCCTCCACCTCTCCCTTCCCATCCCCTCAGCACTGTACTCGTCCGCTCAACTGTATATATTTTCGTTGCCCTATTTATTTTGTTAATGAATTGTACATCGCCTTGATTCTATTTAGTTGCCATTGTTTTTACGAGATGTTCTTCCCCTTGACGCTGTTTATTGCCATTGTTCTTGTCTGTCCGTCTCCCCCGATTAGACTGTAAGCCCGTCAAACGGCAGGGACTGTCTCTATCTGTTGCCGACTTGTTCATCCCAAGCGCTTAGTACAGTGCTCTGCACATAGTAAGTGCTCAATAAATACTATTGAATGAATTTCAAGAGTTTGTTTTATCATAAAATGACAATTTATAATATAATAACCTAGGAAAACCATCTTCTTTTCTAGCAGAAGAATTGGGAAGTGAGAAAAAGCTAGAAATGTAGGCTTCCTAGGGAAAAGCAATTCAGCACAAACAGTTCACTATAGCTATAGCTATAGCTCCATCAAAGGATTGAGTTAGCCTGGCTGATGTTCCTTAATTTAGCAAATACTCCAGGTTTGGAAGGCAGTTTTTTTTGCTTTGATTGATGTTGGCCAGACAATAAAATAATGAGAGCAATTAAAACAATCACTGTCTAGGGGAAAATCACAATCAATGAGCTGTGGTACATGCATTAACACTAAAGTCCCTTGGTTCAAGAAAGTCACTTGAGGATTCATAAATTACACAACTCCCCTTGCTGGAATTGAAGGCTGTGCTTGCCAGGGGGTATGTGTTCTCATCATAAATAGGTGAAGAAATGCTATCCATCTGAAATTCACTTGAGTTCCCTTCAGAGATTTGCAGTTTATCCTTTGAAAACAATAAAAGTTGCCCAAGTGCATGTTCTGGCTTTGAAAGTTGTTGGGTGGTGTGGGAAAGGAAAAGTTTCACTAGATTTTATAATCTCCTAAAACATCTCTAGGATGTTGCCAATATTCCCTATGGTTTCCCTTTTGAGCAATGGCATTTTGCAACCCTCTATGTGATAAATGCATGGCCTAGTGATAAGAGTGTGGGCTTGGGAGTCAGAGGATGTGGGTTCTAATACTAGCTCCTCCACTTGTCTGCTGTGTGACCTTGGGCAAGTCACTTAACTTTTCCGTGTCTCAGTTACCTCATCTGTAAAATGGGAATTAAGACTGTGAGCCCCATGTGTGACAGGGACTGTGTCCAACCTGATTACCTTGTATCTACCCCAATGCTCAGCACAGTGCTTGGCACATAGTAAGCTCTTAACAAATACCATTGTTATTATAAATCATTTCTTCCCCAGTACATTTACAGAAGGACTACAGATAAGTTAGTCAACTAGCTAAAGGCAGGTGACCGGTCCTACCACTAGACTACTCTGCTGGAGATCATTGCCAGCAGCAGCACCTACTTACTGTGTGCCAAGCTCCCTCTGTTGGATGCTTGGGAACACATAGAGAAGTTAAAAACATGATCCCTGGCCTTGAGGAGCTTCCAAGTATATTCAGGGGTGAAAGGAAAACAATTCTGCTAACATAAATGGAGAGATGTGACCAGAAAGGATGATGGGAAATGACAGGTCCCCAGGCTCATGCCTGCTGACTAAGAGCAGTATTGCCCCTTCCCATAACACCGACACTGGCCGCCCTCTAGACTGGCTGTGGGTTTGTTGTGGAAGGCCACCAATATTGCTGGTGGCTGACTGCCCAACTGGCACCCCACAGTCTCGGGGGCTGGCAAGCTCTAAGGGCCATGTCTGTCCCTTCACATGGTAGCCCAGCCCCTATGGACATGGAGTCCTCAGTCCAAAATCCCCAGTCACAAGCTCAGTTCCAAAATGTTGGATAGGGATTGTCTCTATCTGTTGCCAAATTGTACTTTCCAAGCGCTTAGTACAGTGGTTTGCACACAGTAAGCTCTCAATAGATGCTATTGAATGAATAAATGAAAATGAAAAAAAGTCCTCCACATTTTATTTTGAAGGTGTGTCATTCTGGAAAGCTCAGAGCATCTCTCACTGGTGAGTATATTTAAAATCATAAAGTTATTTTTGCTTTTTGGATCCATCTGTCCCAATTTACACGCTAACCCAAACCACCACAACCCAACTGTCAACCCGTGGTACATAGTAAGCGCTTAACAAATACCATCATCATCATAAGGTTCAAACCAAATGGAGACCAGTCTAAGCAGATGCTCTGCCCTTCAATATTCCAGTAGTGTATATATCAAACTGTTCTTGAAAAAATCATAATAATAACCTAAAGGTGTCAGAGTGAAGATCCGCAATTCCGATCATAGGGTTCGATTAGCCCAGGTGGTGATACAGATAGAAAGACTCAGAGACAGGAGTCTGGATAGCGCGGAAAAGGAGGAAAGGTTCATCTCAGTGGGATAGTGTGGTGTGCAGCTCAGAAGCCGGGAATTGCTGCGTCTTTTATTGAGTCGTCTCCAGGTTACATTTATTAGTTCCCATGGCTCCAGGTTACATCGGTTACAGGTTAGTTCCCCTGGGGAAATTTCCATTCTCCCCCTCCCTGTTCTTTGTTCATTCATTCATTCATTCAATAGTATTTATTGAGCGCTTACTATGTGCAGAGCACTGTACTAAGCGCTTGGGATGAACAAGTCGGCAACAGATAGAGACAGTCCCTGCCGTTTGACGGGCTTACAGTCTAATCGGGGGAGACGGACAGACAAGAACAATGGCAATAAACAGCGTCAAGGGGAAGAACATCTCGTAAAAACAATGGCAACTAAATAGAATCAAGGCGATGTACAATTCATTAACAAAATAAATAGGGTAACGAAAATATATACAGTTGAGCGGACGAGTACAGTGCTGTGGGGATGGGAAGGGAGAGGTGGAGGAGGAGAGGGAAAAGGGGAAAATGAGGCTTTAGCTGCAGAGAGGTAAAGGGGGGATGGCAGAGGGAGTAGAGGGGGAAGAGGAGCTCAGTCTGGGAACGCCTCTTGGAGGAGGTGAGTTTTAAGTAGGGTTTTGAAGAGGGAAAGAGAATCAGTTTGGCGGAGGTGAGGAGGGAGGGCGTTCCAGGACCGCGGGAGGACGTGACCCAGGGGTCGACGGCGGGATAGGCGAGACCGGGGGATGGTGAGGAGGAGGGCGGCAGAGGAGCGGAGCGTGCGGGGTGGGCGGTAGAAAGAGAGAAGGGAGGAGAGGTAGGAAGGGGCAAGGTGATGGAGAGCCTTGAAGCCTAGAGTGAGGAGTTTTTGTTTGGAGCGGAGGTCGATAGGCAACCACTGGAGTTGTTTAAGAAGGGGAGTGACATGCCCAGATCGTTTCTGCAGGAAGATGAGCCGGGCAGCGGAGTGAAGAATAGACCGGAGCGGGGCGAGAGAGGAGGAAGGGAGGTCAGAGAGAAGGCTGACACAGTAGTCTAGCCGGGATATAACGAGAGCCCGTAATAGTAAGGTAGCCGTTTGGGTGGAGAGGAAAGGGCGGATCTTGGCAATATTGTAGAGGTGAAACCGGCAGGTCTCGGTAACGGATAGGATGTGTGGGGTGAACGAGAGGGACGAGTCAAGGATGACACCGAGATTGCGGGCCTGAGAGACGGGAAGGATGGTCGCGTTTGAGTGGCCAATCTGGGGTCAATGTGTCAGGTTTTTCACTATTTGGTTATCTTTCCTATCTGGGGGTCGACAGTTTCACAAACTGGAGGGGATCATAAAATGGAAAGAAGTCCTGGAGTCACTAAAATGGAGTCACTCTTGTCCTCTCACTTCTGTTCCGTAGGTCTGGCTGCCAGTCAGTCAGTTCTTATGGACAACAAAACTCAAAATGTTAATTTCAAGTCCAATAAACTTACTGGGTTTGACTAACTGAACCAACTTGCTGGAGGTCCCAAATCTAGGCTCCTTGTGGATAGCCAGAGGACTCTGGGACTAGCAGCAAATCAACGACCTCATTTCCTCTAAAACAGGGCTGTGGAGAGCTCTTCTAGATATAAACTTGTTTGGGGCAGGGAATGTGACTTTATTGTTGTATTGTATTCTCCCAAATGCTTAGTACAGTGCTCTGCACACAGTAAGCATTCAATAAATGCGATTGAATGAATGAATGACTCTTTCTGCACAGTTGTGACCCCATTCCCTGGGGGTGGAGATCAGACAGGAGCCATAACTTTTCTTTTCAGATGCAGCAGAGTAATTACTGAAGTTCAGCACAGCAGGAAGCTACAGTTTGTCTCCAGTGGTGTGCTATTGCATTTTCTTTTGTGTGGCTTTTAAGAACTAATCATTTATCTCACCCTTTAAAATGCCATTTTCCTTCAAGGAAACACAGTTTCCCAACAGCAGACTATTTTCTGAATAATGTTAGCTTCTCAAATTGGTTTTCAGACAGACAATAAACAACATTAATACTTGGAGGAAGCTGGTGAAGGGCCCCTGCCTTGTCCAAATTAAACCTTTGCTTCTCCTCCCTGCCTCCCTACTCCATTCATTTCCTCCAGTAGCCTAACCACACCTCTGGACCTGGTTAGAATGGAGCCACAGGGTGCTGAGCTTAGAGAGGGATGGTGTGGACAGGTGCTTGTGTTATGTCTGTCTCCTCTTCTCTCCCATCCTCCTCCTCCTCCTGAGCACATCACCTTGCCTCTCATAGGCCCCTTCTAAAACACAGGGGCGGGGATGGCAGTGTGGTCTGATGGAAAGAGCACAGGACCAGTAGTCAGGGGACCTTGGCTTGAGTCTCCTCTCTGCCGTTTGTCTGTTGTGTAACCTTTGGCAGGTCACTTAACTTTTGTACACCTCAGTTTTCTCATGTATTAAATGGGGATAAAATACCTCTTCTCCCTTCTTAGACTGTGAGCCCAATCTGACTGCTTTATATCTTCTCCAGCCCTGATCACAGTGGATGGCCCATAGTAAGTGCTTAAAAATCCCATTGTATTAGAAGTAGTGTGGCCTAGTGGACAGAGCATGGGCCTGGGTGTCTGAAAGACCTGAGTTGTAATCCTGGCTCTGCCATTTGCTGTGTTACCTTGGGCAAGTCATTTAACTTCAGTTACCTTTGTGTCCAACCTTATTAGTTTATATCTACCCCAGTGCTAGTTCTGGTCATGAGCTGTTATAATTCCGGCTCCACCACTTATCTGCTGTGTGACCTTGAGCTGGTCACTTCACTTCTCTGGACCTCAGTTACCTCATCTCTCATGTGAGCCCCACTTGGGACAGAGACTGTGTCCAACCAATTTGCTTGTAACTACACCAGAGCTTAGTACAGTGCCTTGTATGTAGTAAGACACCAGATAAAATCATTATTACAGTGCTTGGCACATTGTAAGCACTTAAATATCACTACTGTTGTTGTTATTATCATTATTATTATTATTAGAAAGGGGAAGGCTCTTCCCCACCATTGCTCTAACTGCTGCCCTCACCTTCATAAAGCTACCACTGGAGGGTGTGGGAACAGGATAAATTGGCTCTGGCAGAATGGGCTTCCAATGCTCTTTTCCTTCTAATCAATCATCTCCTTTCTTTTGAAAATGTTCCTATGAGGTAGAGAGGGGTAGGTATAATTAGCTCCATTTGACAAATGGAGAAAATTAGGCCCAGAGTTACCCAATGAGTTACCTACAGAATTGAATCCCCACAGCACTGAGGTCCAGATCCTTAAAGTCAGTTGCCTTCCCAACCAGTAATATATTTTGGTGTCTGTCTCCCTTGCTAGATTGTACACTCCTTGAGGGCAGTGAACACTGGACTTTCCAAAGTGTCTAGCACCATGTTTTGTGCCCAGTATGTGCTCTGTAAGTACTACTGATTAATTGATCTTAATCTTATTTATCTTATTTATCTTGATCTTATTTCTCTGTTGTTTCCCCCTACTTGCAATCTATTTAAATGTCTGTCTTCCTGACTAAATTGTAAGCTCCTTGAGGGCAGTAAAACTGTATTCTCCCAAGTGCCTAGTATAGGGCAATATTCAACAAATGCCTTGTTCGATTGAATGATTGCTTGATTGATAGAGCCTTTCCTTTAGTTGAAGCCAATTACTGAAATTGTGATTGGCTTGCTTGTTTGAGCTTCTCTTTGTTAGACTTGCCCATAAAATGCTTACCAACTCCCAAGTGCTTAGAGGAGCAGCGTGGCTCAGTGGAAAGAGCCCGGGCTTTGGAGTCCGAGGTCATGAGTTCGAATCCCAGCTCTGCTACTTGTCAGCTGTGGGACTGTGGGCAAGTCACTTCACTTCTCTGTGCCTCAGTTACCTCATCTGTAAAATGGGGATTAAGAGTGTGAGCCCCACGTGGGACATCCTGATTTCCCTGTGTCTCCCCCAGCGCTTAGAACAGTGCTCGGCACATAGTAAGTGCTTAACAAATACCAACATTATTATTATTATTATTAGTAAAAGACACAGTAAGGGTTCAGTAAATATGATTGATTGATTTATTGACCCTCTACCAAAACAGAGCTCTGCCGAGGCTGGGTTATTTAATGGTCTGCTCCTTCAATCTTTTTTCAAATTCTAAATGTTCTCAAGGGTTTATTATCATATCTACTGTCTACAATCCCACTGATTCAGAAGTTTCAAAGCCTAAGAGAGACAGACACGGGCCTGCCCCGCTCCTCTCCTCTCCCTCCCTGCCCCACATATACAAAGCCAGATAAGCTAAAGACAGTCCCTTGTGAAAGTCCAGAAAAATGGAGAGAGACACAAAGAGACAGGGAGACACATCCAGAAGCTGACACCAAAAAACCCAGAACAGAGAGAACAGAAAACCCAGAACAGGCAACTATGCAAACACAGATAAGGGAGACAACAAGGGAAAGAGATAGAGGGAGACAGAAATAGAAAGAGGCAGAGAGAAAGGCTCCAAGAGACAGAGATGGAAAAAGAACAAAGACAAAAAGAGGGAGCAGATAGAAGGACATAGTGAGACAAAGTATTTGGTAGAGTGTTCTGCACACAGTAAGAATTCAACAAATACCACTGACTGAGTGGGAGAAAGATTCACAGAGGTTAAAAATATGGAAAGGCAAATGGAAAAAACAGGAAGCCAGTGCAGATCTGAAGAGACACAAATACAAAGTTACAGAGACACTGAAGCAGAGATCTAGATCCAGAAACAGAGACAGAGACAAAGAAGTCATGAGAGACAGAAAGTTCAACTGAAATTACTGTTGCCATTTCATGGGTTTCTAAATTATCTTTGCTTCTGAGTTCCAAATTCTAAGCTTAATAAAAACAAATAGCCACAATTCTGGAAACTTCCTCTGCCCCGGGGGAGACGGCTGAAATCCACATGCCAGCTGCTGTCCTCAGGCTAAAAAACTCCTATCATCCTGCTTTAGGCTCAAAGAAAAAGCTGTTTCCTCTGTGAGGTTCAAGTGCTTTTCCATTTCACCTGGTGATTTCTCCCAGGGATCAAAAGAGCTTCTACAGACAGGCCATCAGCCATTTCCCTCTATCTGCCTGTCAGAGTCAGTGGAGATCACCATCAAACATAACAATCTCTGTCCCCTTCTGAGAATGAGATGGTCCTATTCTTATGCCTGGCCGTGATCTACACTGACTCTTAGCATCTGAGGATGGTTAAGCATCGAATTCCTCCCTCAGCCCATACATTCTGTAGAACCAAGCAGCAATCAACAGTACTTACTTTGTGCATAGCACTGTACTAAACCCTCGGGAAAGTGCAATACAAGTGGTAGACAAGAGTTTACAATCTAGTGGGGGAGTCAGACACTGAAGTGAATTACAGGTAAGGAAAGAAACCAAGTATAAGAGGTGAGTATAAGAGATTTCCAAGTGCTTAGGTGTGCCAAGGTGAACTGGGGTGCCTGACATCAGAAGGTCAAAATGCTATCTTGTGACATCTTGAGATAACAGTGCGGAGCTCAGAAGCACAGGTGGGATACCGCCCCCACAGCCAAAGCCGCCAGACATCTGTTATCGACAAAAATTAGACAAATTAGAAAGGGTTCGTTTAGTCGATGAAGAGACGAAAGACTCCGAGAGAACGGGTCAAAGAACAGGACAGTAGGAAAGTGGCGAGCGGCCCGTTCACCCCAGTGGGGTACAAGTGACCGCAGCGCCCCGATCCCGGGCCACCCTGCCCGCTTTATTGGTACGGCGAAACCCCCCGCTGGCACAGGGCACCCAATCGGGGCTAGGCACACATAGTAACAGTAACCAATCAGTAAGCACTTTCGTGATCCCATGACACCCGACCGGTCCGCGCGAGAGTGGCGCACGAAGTTTGAAGTGGCACATGGTGGAGGAGTTTCACGTGGCGTGGCCATTTTACAGTCCACATGGCACAGGTAATGGCACAGGTATTTTATAGCAATGGTGCAGATTCCATGACGTAAGCTTGAGGCTGGCCTCACCATCGCCATCTTGAGGCGGTCCGCAACAGTCCCCCCTCTGCGTGCCGGGGCCAAGAGGCCCCCAAGAGACGCACCAGGGGCCCTGGCTGTTATCGGGGCGAGGATGGGCAAGCAGCCGGAACCTGTAACCCACCCTAGAGTGCCCTGAAGACGACACAACCAGGAAAATACAAAAAAACACATATAACCAGCACAGGCAAGGAAGTGCAGCCCATCCAGATGAGGATCGACGAAGACGTAGAGGTGGGATGCGGGAGGCCTGCGGGGACGGAGGCATTGAAGGAAGGCACGAGGCAGCCGGCGGCATGGGAGGCGACGGCACAGGTCCTCCGGGAGCCGTCCCAGGGACGTCCCCAACAGCTGCTTTCACCTGCGAATGATGGACCCATGCTGAGCACTTGGCAACACGAATTGCAGAGGAAGAGGTTAAGAGAGAACACAACCAACCACGAGGACAGTACAGGTCCTTGCGGGGAAAGCGTCAACTCAGCCCATTGGGCATGGCAGAAGCCCTCAGCTCAGGGAAGGGTAATAAAATCAATTTGGAGCACCTCTAAAGGGAGATAAGCCTAGGGATGCCCTGCACAGAGTGGAACCAGAGGATGGGCCTGATTAAACCAACGGCAGATGGGACATATCTCTGTGATTCGGCATACCAGCGGGTGAATGCCAGGGGCAAACCAGCAACAGGGGACCATGTCGGCTAAGGCCCCTGCCCCAAAATGGGAAGACTTGTAGATCAACTGACAAACAGTGAACACGGCTGAACGGGGGAAGATGGGGAGCCAGAAGTACCCATCCCGCTCGGTAGCCTCATACTTGGTCCGCAACAGTCCCAGACCTTCTCCTCAGCAGTAACAGGCAGGGCGGTAGTCAACAGGGTCGCATCTGCATCAAGCACAGCCACTACCATTTTGTCTCGGACAGGGTCCCGAGCAGCTGCCAAAGTGGTGTGCTCTGCCCTGGCGTTACCCAGGCTGATAGCATCTCGGGACCTTGTGTGAGATCGGATGTGGATGACGGCCACTGCAGCAGGTTCTGCCAGAGCCTGAAGCAGCCCCGCAATGAGGTTGCCGTGGGCAATGGGCCATCCAGCTGAAGTGACCTAACCACGGGCTCACCAAAAGGCCTCAGTAGCATGGCAAATTCCAAAAGCATAGCGAGAGTCCGTGCAGACATTCACATGGCAGCCTGCAACCAACAGGAGCACCCGAGTAAGAGCGACTAGTTCCACAGCCTGAGTGCTATAGGAAGGAGGTAAGGCGGTCAACCAGAGGATGCCAGGGGAGGTAACAACTGCGGCCCCAGAGAACTGGAACCCATCGTCCACCTAGGAGGAACTAACTAACCGTGAAGAGATCAAGGTCAGGGTCCTGGAGAGAAACGTCCGTTAAGTTCGGCCAGGCCATGGCCACTGTTGAAGCAACCTGGACACAATCATGTGGTCCCTCAGCTGGAACCATCGGGTCTAACGACCCAGCTCCCAGTAGGGTGGTGGGATTTAAAGCACCACAGCGCTCCACAGTGACAGTGGGGTTACCAATCAAGGTGAGCTCGTAATGTGTCATACGGGCAGCGGACAATGCCTGTGTGGCCCTTGAATGACGAGGCATGTATGACAACCCGGTGCCCCAGAAACAAGTCCTGGGCGCCATCAAGGATATTACAGGCGGCTACAATGCAACAAATACAGGGGACCTGGGCTTGAATAACAGGATCCAATTGTAGGGAATAGTATGCCACCGGACCAAGGGAAGGGCCGAGGTCCTGGCAAAGGACCCCACACGCCACGCCACCCCGCTCATGGACAAACAGGTGGAAAGGTTTTGAATAATCAGGGAGCCCAAGGTCAGGGGCAGTTCCTAATGCAGAACGTAAAGAATCGAAAGCTTGCCGGGTCTCGGTATCCCACGGGAGGGGCTCTGGGGTCCCGGCTGTCAGAAGGACATATAAGAGTTTGGTGAGAAGGCCGAGTTCAGGGATCCAGGAGCAACAGAAACCTAACGCTCCCAGGAACAATGGAATACCCTACCCGGCCTCAAAGACAGAATTGCTGAACCCACCTTATCAGAAAGCATACCCACACACATGAAAATTACCAAACCTTTCTTCCCAAACAGCTTTTTGTACAACTACAAAGTACTGCAGGTTAAGATACTCATCTTTGCCTTTCAAAAATTATCCAGCTTTGAATTTCAAGAATTTTTCTACCACCGCCACATGAACTTTGTTTAGATTAAACTAAACTCTCTGTGGTAAGACTATACATTTCAAACTTACAGTAATGCTTACTGCAAATGCAGTTTCTCCTTGTGAATATTCCACTAAAGATAGTACCCAACCTCTTCCTGAATAAACAGGCTTATCAAAGCTCAGGAAGTGAAGATTTTGCTATACAAACAACTTGAAGAAACTGCACCTGCACCTTTAAAAAAAGTATACAATTTCAATCAACCTGTACTTCCAAAGGTTATAAAGTTGGGAACATTTACATTCGATTAGTTTGGTTCAAAGAGGAAGGTCAAATGATAAGTTCTGCAATTCCAATTTCACCCCATTGTTTTCCTAGATTGGCTTATCAGACCTATGTACATTTAAAAATCCCATATACTTTTCTTATTCCCATTGTTTAGGATAAAATTTCATTTGGCACCTGAATTGAACTTACAAAAAAAACGAAACCAAACTTTCAGCATTACAGTTATAGTTACAAGTATCTTAACAGTGGGATGAGAAAAAAAAACCAGACAAAACCAAGGCTATATGCCGTCAACTACTATCGGAATACCAATTACAAAATATGCAAATTAAATTTTGCTAGCTTTGTTATTAAATAACAATTCTGTGCTTAAATTTAGAACATTTGACTGTCTCAATTCAAAAGGCAAGGATCATGTACAAATTTTGGTTCTAAAATCTTGTGAATATTTCAAATTTTACATAGAAAAATTAAGTCACTTTCCTTTGAGTATATTTACCCACCAAGTTAGGCAAAAGGGGAAGGAGGAATGTCTACCTCATAAGGGGTTGCCTGGTACCTTAACCCATTGGAAAAGAACTTTTACTCATAGGTCAAATACCTGTTTTCTTATCTTCCCAATAATGCATTTCCCGAGAAAGATGAACTATTCTAATAGGGAAGTTTTTCTACTTTCCTGGACAGAGAAGATTAGTTAATAGAAATATATATTTTTTTCCTCCAATTCTTCCTGAGAACTAAAGAGTAGTTCTTAAATTGAACGAGACTTTTATCCTCAAAACCCCTGTAAGGCTGGTGATTTGTTTTGCCCTTTTTCCCAAAACTTTTTAATGACAATTTTGAATTAATAGCCCTATTAACAGTGGATCTTTCAAACAAAAAAAACTTTGGGTGCGGTGGGAAGATGGAATGCCAGATGAGTTCTCTTTAGACCCATCTTAATCTCACCACAAAATTCTGAGGCTGCGATTACACAGTAAAGAAAAGGAAAGACAAAAGATAAGAGGTCCATGCCCCCAGGATCTGGGCAGCCGGTCCCACCATTCCCAGGTTCAGAGGCTGCGACTTCACAGCAAGGAAAAGAAAAGACAAAAGAGAAGAGGTCCATGCCCCCAGGAGTTGAGCAGCCAGTCCCACCGTTCCCAGGACAAGGCCGGGGCAGCTGAGGCAGGCAGCGGCAGGGGGGGCGAGCACACGGCAGCAGCCAGTGTGGATAGCCCTCTCAAAGCCACCCGACTCGTTCTGGTCATTAAGCGAACGGATAACCGGGTCCATCCGAGGACCGAGACAAGGCCACGCCATAACACGCTCCACGTGGAAAATTGGGGCCCGAGGGGCCAAGAGACAGGAGACCCTGCAGACCCAGAAGAGCAGCGGCGGGCACAGGGAAAGTTACGAAGGGGGGTGGGGGAAAGGTAAGAAGCGATTCTAGGGCCGAGGGGTCAAAAGTACCCCCCCTGCCCAAAAGTAAAGACCCTTTTCATTGGTTAAACGCTCCCAGTCTGGGCAGCACCAAATTAGTTTCTGCTTGGTCACTGCCTTTTTTTTTAAAAAAAATTTTTTTTTTTCTCTCTCTTTTTTTCTTTTGGGGAAGGCAACCTGTCTTCCATGATTCCCAAACACGGTAACGCAGCGATCCGGCTCGGGGTGACTACTCCCCATTTCGTCCAGACAGCCCTACCGATGAGGACTCTTGGACAGTCCCACTGGACAGCCGCACTGGGGCTCTCAGTATTCCATGTTGGCCAGGGTCCGCGACCCTCCTCGACTCCACCTGCGCAGGAGTTTCCCCAACGTCCTCCTGGGTCCTCAACCCCTCGACTTTACCCAACGGCCACTCGGGTCCTCGACCCCTCGACGTTACCAAAATTTAAATTTAAGCGCCTCCCCACCGAAGGACTACCAGGGCTTCCCTAAAAGCGGGGTTTGGGTTTAGTCGACGAGTCTTCTCCCTAGTAGGCATTCGTCAGAGCGGGGATAACTCACCGTCCCACGTTCTCTCGTGCGGAATCAGTCAATCAACATGACAGGGTCCCTTCGTGGTCGCCAAAACTGTTATCGACAAAAATTAGACAAATTAGAAAGGGTTCGTTTAGTCGATGAAGAGACGAAAGACTCCGAGAGAACGGGTCAAAGAACAGGACAGTAGGAAAGTGGCGAGCGGCCCGTTCACCCCAGTGGGGTACGAGTGACCTCAGCGCCCCGATCCCGGGCTGCCCTGCCAGCTTTATTGGTACGGCAGAACCCCCCGCTGGCACAGGGCACCCAATCAGGGCGAGGCACACATAGTAACAGTAACCAATCAGTAAGCACTTTCGTGATCCCGTGACACCCGACCGGTCCGCGCGAGAGTGGCGCACGAAGTTTGAAGTGGCACATGGTGGAGGAGTTTCACGTGGCGTGGCCATTTTACAGTCCACATGGCACAGGTAATGGCGCAGGTATTTTATAGCAATGGCGTAGATTCCATGACGGAAGCTTGAGGCTGGCCTCACCATCGCCATCTTGAGGCGGTCCGCAACACATCCCACCCCAGGAACGCAGAAGATGTCCCTCTCCCAGATGTGAACTAAATAAGGTTTGGAGGAGTTGGGGGATGGTGCATTCATTCATTCAATAGTATTTATTGAGCGCTTACTATGTGCAGAGCACTGTACTAAGCACTTGGAATGTACAAATCGGTAACAGATAGAGACAGTTCCTGCCCTTGGATGGGCTTACAGTCTAATCGGGGGAGATGGACAGATAAGAACAATAGCAATAAACAGAATCAAGGGATGAACATCTCATTAAAACAATAGCAAATAAATAGAATGAAGGCGATGTACATTTCATTAACAAAATAAATAGGGTAATGAAAATATATACAGTTGAGCAGACAACCCGCTCTTGACCCCACTTCCCCCTCCAGTTATCGCCCTATCTCCTGACTACCCTTTCTTTCCAAAATCCTAGAATGAATCGTCTACAATCGCTGCTTAGAATTCCTTAACTCCCATTCTCTCCTGGACCCCCTCCAATCTGGCTTCCGTCCCCTCCACTCTACTGAGACTGCTCTCTCTAAGGTCACCCATGACCTCCTTCTTGCCAAATCCAATGGCTCCTACTCCATTCTAATCCTCCTTGACCTCTCTGCTGCCTTTGACACTGTCGACCATCCCCTCCTCCTCCATACCTTATCTCACGTTGGCTTCACAGACTCCGTCCTCTCCTGGTTCTCCTCTTATCTCTTTGGCCGGTCATTCTCGGTCTCCTTCGCTGGCGCCTCCTCCCCCTCCCATCCTTTAACTGTTGGAGTTCCTCAAGGGTCAGTTCTTGGCCCTCTTCTGCTCTCCATTTACACTCACTCCCTCGGTGAACTCATTTGCTCTCACGGCTTTGACTACCATCTCTACGCAGATGACATGCAGATCTACATCTCCGCCCCGTCCTCTCCCCCTCCCTTCAGGCTCGCATCTCCTCCTGCCTCCGGGACGTCTCCACCTGGATGTCGGCCCGCCACCTAAAACTCAACATGAGCAAGACTGAGCTCCTCATCTTCCCTCCCAAACCCGGTCCTCTCCCAGACTTCTCTATCACCGTCTATGGCACGACCATCCTTCCCGTCTCTCAGGCCCGCAATCTCGGTGTCATCCTTGACTCGTCTCTCTCGTTCACCCCACACATCCTATCCATTACCAAGACCTGCCGGTTTCACCTCTACAGTATCGCCAAGATCCGCCCTTTCCTCTCCACCCAAACGGCTACCTTACTGTTACGGGCTCTCGTTATATCCCGGCTAGACTACTGTGTCAGCCTTCTCTCTGACCTCCCTTCCTCCTCTCTCGCCCCGCTCCGGTCTATTCTTCACTCCGCTGCCCGGCTCATCTTCCTGCAGAAACGATCTGGGCATGTCACTCCCCTTCTTAAACAACTCCAGTGGTTGCCTATCGACCTCCGCTCCAAACAAAAACTCCTCACTCTAGGCTTCAAGGCTCTCCATCACCTTGCCCCTTCCTACCTCTCCTCCCTTCTCTCTTTCTACCGCCCACCCCGCACGCTCCGCTCCTCTGCCGCCCACCTCCTCACCGTCCCTCGGTCTCGCCTATCCCGCCGTCGACCCCTGGGTCACGTCCTCCCGCGGTCCTGGAACGCCCTCCCTCCTCACCTCCGCCAAACTGATTCTCTTTCCCTCTTCAAAACCCTACTTAAAACACCTCCTCCAAGAGGCCTTCCCAGACTGAGCTCCCCTTCTCCCTCTACTCCCTCTACCACCCCCCCTTCACCTCTTCACACCTTAGCCCTCTTTTCCCCCCCATTTCCCTCTGCATCTCTCCCCTCCCTTGCCATCCCCTCATCACTGTACTCGTCTACTCAACTGTATATATTTTCATTACCCTATTTATTTTGTTAATTTTGTTAATGAAATGTACATCGCCTTGATTCTATTTAGTTGCCATTGTTTTTACGAGATGTTCTTCCCCTTGACTCTATTTATTGCCATTGTTCTCATCTGTCTGTCTCCCCCGATTAGACTGTAAGCCCGTCAAACGGCAGGGACTGTCTCTATCTGTTGCCGACCTGTTCATTCCAAGTGCTTAGTACAGTGCTCTGCACATAGTAAGCGCTCAATAAATACTATTGAATGAATGAATGAATGAACGAGTAAAGTGCTGAGGGGATGGGAAGGGAGGGGGGAGGAGCAGAGGGAAATGGGGGGAAAAAGGGTTTAGCTGCGGAGAGGTGAAGGAGGGCGGTAGAGGGAGTAGAGGGAGAAGGAGAGCTCAGTCTGGGAAGACCTTTTGGAGGAGGTGAGCTGTAAGTAGGGTTTTGAAGAGGGGAAGAGAATGAGTTTGGCGGAGGTGAGGAGGGAGGGCATTCCAGGGCTGCGGGAAGGTGTGGCCCAGGGGTTGACGGCGGGATAGGCAAGAACGGGAGACGGTGAGGAGGTGGGCAGCAGAGGAGCGGAGTGTGTGGGGTGGGCAGTGGAAAGAGAGAAGGGAGGAGAGATAGGAGGGGGCAAGGTGATGGAGAGCCTTGAAGCCTAGAGTGAGAAGATTTTATTTTGCGCAGAGGTTGATAGGCAACCACTGGAAGTTTTTAAGAAGGGGAGTGACATGCCCAGAGTGTTTCTGCAGGAAGATGAGCCGGGCAGCAGAGTGAAGAATAGACTGGAGGGGGGAAAGAGAGGAAGAAGGGAGATCAGAGAGCAGGCTGACACAGTAATCTAGCCAGCATATTACAAGAGCCCGTAACAGTAAGATAGCCGTTTGGGTGGAGAGGAAAGGGCGGATCTTGGCCATATTATAAAGGTGAGACCAGCAGGTTCTGGTGACAGTTCGGATGGTTGGGGTGAACGAGAGAGCCAAGTCAAAGATGACACCGAGTTTGCAGGCCTGAGAGACGGGAAGGATGGTCGTACCATCCACAGTGATAGGGAAGTCAGGGAGAGGACAGGACTTGGGAGGGAAGATGAGGAGCTTAGTTTTGCTCATGTTGAGTTTTAGATGGCGGGCAGACATCCAGATAGAGACGTCTTGGAGGCAGGAAGAGATACGAGCCTGAAGGGAGGTGGAGAGGACAGGGGCAGAGATGTAGAGCTGTGTGTCATCTGCATAGAGGTGAGATTGGATTGGACAGATGGAATCCAGAATTCTCAATGGCCCAGAAGGATGGGTAATACATACTTATTGCCCCCGACATTCTGGGGAGTGTATCAAGACTCACAGTGGCCTGCTGTGGGTCTCCCCTGCCCAGAGCATGGGATTCCCACTCTGTCTGCACTAAATGAGGGACTGTGGGACAAGTGAGTGCCCTTCAGAGTGCTCGTGCGGCTGGATGCTAGGTACTTCACAATATGCATGTAATGCATAAGTGCATTATGCATGTAATGCATAAGTGCATTATGCATTAGTGGGTTGGAGCAAGGCAGTGTGCCACCTGCAGTTAACACGTAACTGTAGTCATCCCGAGCGGGACCTGTTCATGGACAGGAGCTAGGCGCTTCACCATATGAAAGCAACACATAGGTGTACTCTCTCTCCCAAGAGGGAAATGTTCGTAGGACGCCAAAATAAACTAAATGTATTCCTCTGGAAAGGGAAGTTCAATTCACCATATGGAATAAATGTTGAATGGCTCAGCCTTTCTGACTCTGGTCTCTCACTCTTTCATTCATTCATTCATTCAATCATATTTTTTGAGCACTTACTGTGTGCAGAGCACTGTACTAAGCGCTTGGGATGTACAATTCGGCAACAGAGAAAATCCCTGCCCAACAATGGGCTCACAGTCTAAAAGGGGGAGACAGATAGCAAAACAAAGCAAGTAGATAGGCATCAATACCATCAAAATAGATGAATAGAATCATAGATATATACACATCATTAATAAAATATAGTAATAAATAATATATACAAATATAGCATCAATACCATCAAAACAGATAAATAGAATCATAGATATATACACAACATTAAATAGAGTGATAATATATACAACTATACACAAGTGCTGTGGGGAGGGGAAGGAGGTAGAGCAGAAGGAGGGAGTAAGGGGAATGGAGAGGAGAGGCAGAGGGAGAGGGAGGCCTCAGTTTGAGAAAGTCTCCTGGAGGAGGTGAGCCCTCAGTAGGGCTTTGAGGAGGGGAAGAGAGTTAGTTTGGCGGAAGTGAGAAGGGAGGGCATTCCAAGTCATTGGTAAGACGTGGGCCAGGTGGGACTGGCGAGAATGAGGCACAGTGAGGAAGTTAGCGGCAGAGGAGCGGAGTGTACAGGGTGGGCTGTAGAAGGAGAGAAAGGAGGTGAGGTAGGAGGGGGCAAGGTGATGGAGAGCTTTGAAGCCAAGAGTGAGGAGTTTTTGCTTCATGCGAAGGTTGATAGGCAACCACTGGAGGTTTTTGAGGAGGGGAATGACATGCCCAGAGCATTTCTGTAGAAAGATAATCCAGGCAGCAGAGTGAAATCCTCAAGCCTGTCCCTGTGTTCAATGTGTTACATTAGGAGGTGGGGTTGAGTGCAGAGGTGAGTGTTACGGATTTTTATCAGAGAAATGACTCTGATCTCACAATCACATGAGAGGGTTTCGTGACCTTGGTGTGGAAATGAACAGACTCAAGAGGCTGAGAGAGCAGGAAAGGGCGGAAAGTGGCTGCCGCCAGTTCACCCCACGGGCTACGAGTGACGAACAGCCATGAGCTGTCCCAAACCCGGTACCCTTATTTGCAAGAATTTCCACATTCCACGTAACTCTTCCAGTGTGCACCCCAAATCCCACCCAACCCCCTTGCATTGGCTGGAACTGCACCCTCCATTCAGAACCAGTTCTTAGTAGTGGTAATATAATTGACACACTGTTACCCAAATTCAACTGATTGATCTTCCACAGGAAGGAGATTAAATGGAGACAGGATGTCTAGCACAATATTGGAAGGAGATAGAATGGAGCCAGGATGGTCAATTGCCTAGTACAATATGGAAAGGAGACAGAACAGAGACAAGATGGTAAATGGTCCAGTACAGTGAGATAGTGGGGAGGGAAAATAGAATGAAATTAGTCAGGGAAGGCTTCTTGCAGAAAAGACTATTTTAGTAGGGGTTAGAAGATGGGGAGAGGGAGTACCAAACAGAAGAGAGGGTGTGAGCAAGGAATCAATGTTGAAAGAGATGAAACTGAAAAACAGGTTCATTTATTCATTCAATAGTATTTATTGAGCGCTTACTACATGCAGACCACTGAACTAAGTGCTTGGAACGTACAAATTGGTATTAGAGGAGATAAATTTGCAGTCTGGTTATAGTGGGAGAGAAGCAAGGATGGGAAGAGAGAGCAGATTGAGTACCTGGAAGAGACAAGAGTGAGGTTCACTGATTGATAAAAACCCAAGTCCTTTGCAGGTGCTTTGATTTTTTTTTCATTTAGGCTTGCCAGATATTTTATTAGATACAGTTCTTATCTTTGAGGAATTATCATTGATAATAATAATGGAATTTATTCAGTGTTTAGTGCATGATAAGCACTAGGCTAGATACAAGATAACCAGATTAGTCATAATCCCTGTTCCACGTGACTTCACAGTTTTAGAGCAAGAGGGAACCACCATTTAATCCCCATTTCACAGCTAGGGAAACTGCAGCATAGAGAAAGCAAGCAACTTCCCTCACGAAGTGGAGAAGAGAAACAGTGATCAGAGCCCTACTAACAGCCCCAGTTAATAGCAATGCCCAACCATGGAAGAAAGGAGTTGGATGACATGGGAATGATGAACTGTATAACACCTGTTTCTTATCAGCTCTGATCTCAGCAGTTTGGAGGTCCCTGGTCCAGACAATGGCTGTATTGTTGGTGTGGTCTTGAAGTCCCTCTGATAATCCCCAATCCAGCACTCAACTCCTGGCCCCATCCAGCACTCTGCTGGAGACCTCTGGGCACCATCCAGCATTCTGCTAGACACTTGATATTGGGTGCATCCAAGATGCCCTTCTTTAACTTGGCAGGTGATCACCAAGGGACGTTGTGCCCATGGTACAATGTACTTTACTGCACTATGGCAAAGCAGCATGGCGTAGTGGATAGAACACAGTCAGAAGGTCATGGGTTCTAATCCAGGCTCTGCTGCTTGTCAGCTGTGTGACTTTGGCAAGTCACTTCATTTCTCTGTGCCTCAGTTCCCTCATATGTAAAATGGGGATTGACTGTGAGCCCCACATGGGACAACATGATTATCTTGTAGTCTCCCCACCGTGCCCCACATGGGACAACATGATCATCTTGTAGTCTCCCCACCGCTTAGAACAGTGCTTCACACATAATAAATACTTAACAAATATCATTATTATTATCATTATTATTATTAATCCCAGCTCTACCACTTGTCTGCTCTGTGACCTTGGACAAGTCACTTCACTTCTCTGTGCCTCAGTCACCTCATTGGTAAAATGGGGATTGGGACTATGAGCCCCACATGGGACAGAGACTGTGTCCAACCCTATTTGCTTGTATCCATCCCTGGTACAGTGCCTGGCACACAGTAAGCACTTAAATACCACAATTAAAAAATACTACAATTAATTACACATAGCACTTTCCAAGTACTAAATAAAGAAGACACATTCCCTGCCCACAAAGAACTTTCTCTAATGGGGGAGACACTTGATATGTTAACTGAATAAGATAATATTTATTAAGTAGTAGGAATAAAAACTATTAATAAGCATTTACTGTGTGCAGAGCACTGTACTAAGAGGTGGGAAAGGATACACAGGTAAGGATTAAACCTAGTCCCTGATGCTTGGGGGACACACAGTATAAAAGTAGTAGTTGAGAGAAGGGATTGGAGATCATAGGCAAGAAGATTGCAGGAGAAGCATCTTGTCTTAGTGGAAAGAGCATGGGCTTGGGAGTCAGAAGTCATGGGTACTAATCCTGGCTCCATCACTTTTCAGCTGTGTGACTTTGGACAAGTCACTTAACTTCTCTGTGCCTCATCTGTAAAATGGGAATTAAGAATGTGAGCCCCATGCGGGACAACCTGATTATCTTGTATCTACCCCAGCGCTTAGAACAGTGCTGGGTACATAGTAAGCACTTAATAAATATAATCATTATTATAATTGAGCCAAGCATCCTACTAAGCAATGGGCTTTCCAAGTAACACACAATACCTGTCCCACATGAGATTACAATGTAAGAAGGAGGGAAGAACAGGAATTTTATCCCCATTTTACAGATGAGGAAATCAAAGCAAAGAGAAATTAGGTGAATTGCCAAAGTCGCACAACAAGTGGTAGAGCTGGGACGAGAACCCTGGTGTCCTGATTCCCAGGCCAGGGCTATTTCCAATTAGCCATGCAAATGCCAATTTCTCTGTTTCTGCTGTCAGTAGGGGGGTTAGATGCTTCAGGTCTGTTGTCTAGCTCAGAGCATCTCCATGGGGACAACAGCCAGGGACCACGTGGTGGATCCCAGAAGGGGGCAGATCCTCTGGTCTGCTGTCAGTGCAGAGGCATAGTAGAAACCTAGACTTGGAGCCCCTATCCCACTCATCCATCTCCAGTCCTTCCCTGGGGAAAGCAGAGTCTCACCTGGACCCCCAGGCTCCACTCCTTTTCAAATAAAAGGACTCCCTATCACCCCAGCACCCAGAGCAATGAGCACCCAGCCACTTACAGTTCCAAGCTCTCTGAAACCTGAAGCTTCCTACCGCTTCTCAGCTCCAGGAGAATTAGGAAGGAGTAGCGGTCATTGGATTTGGCAAGAAGGGGGTCATTTGTGACCTTTGAGAAGGCAGTTTCTGTGTAGAGAAGGGGACAGAAGCCAGATAGGAGGGGGTTAAGGAGAGAATTGGAGGAGCGGAACTTGAGGCAGAAGGTGTAGAAACTCGCTCAAGGAGTTTGGAGAGGAATGGCAGGAGGGAGATAGAGTGATAGCTGGAGGGAGCTATGATGTAAAAGGAGGGTTGTTTTTAGGGGAGACGTGGGCATGTTTGAAAGCAGTGGGGAAGAAGCCATTGGAGAGCAACAACCACAAGTTAACCACAATGTTGGTTCCTTCTTCAAATAGTAATGATAATAGTAATAAAGATTGTGGCACTTTCAAATGTTTACTAAGTGTCAAGCACTAGAGTGGATACAAGATAATTAGATCAGGCACAGTCCCCTGTTCCTCCTGGGGCTCAGAGTCTAAAGAGGACATAGCAGAGGTATTTCACCCCCGTTTTTACAGTTGGGGAAACTAAGATCTAGAGAAGTTGAATGACTTGTTGAAGGTCACACAGCAGGCATGTAGTGGAGTCAAGATTAAAACCCAGGTTCCCTGACTCCCGGGCCCATGCTCTTTCCACTGAGACATGTTGATTTCCAATGCTGCTTCAAATACAAAAGCCAATTCTCTTTCTAGAGGCACTGATTGATTGATAGAGATGGATATGCCACATGTGCTTGTAAAATGCTGGTGTAGATGGTGTCATAACAAGATGTATCGGCATGGCCAGCTCAACATTGGGAACACTGTAACAGCAACTCTGGAGGGAAAGAGAAATCATCCTGAGGAACCAAAATTGACGTACCAAAATTGACATCTACCCAACTGCTGTCACCCCAACATTGTTATTCGGCTGTGAGAAATACACTCCATGCTAATGGCATCTCAAACAACTTGAGATGCCATTAGCATGGGGTGTATTTCTCACAATAATCATCAATAATCAAAGGATTCTCAAAAAGGAGAACAGCATGGCCTAGTGGAAAGGGCGCAGGTCTGGGAGTCAGAGGACCTGTGTTCTAATCCCGGCTCTACAAAATGCTTCTTGGGTGACCTTGGACAAGTCACTTGACTTCTCTGTGGCTCAGGTCTCGTGTTCTCCCTCATACTTAGACGGTGAGCCCCATGTGGGACAGGGGCTTTGACCACTTTAATTAACTTGTATCTACTCCAGCAAATAGAATAGTGCTTGACACATAGTAAATGCTTAACACCATAAGAACAAAACCAAAAAAACCTAAAAAGTAAATGCTGGAGACCATTCCAGAGATGGCCAGAGGAAAAAGTACAAGGCATACTGAAGGCCACAATCAAAGTCCACTCTCTTGAGCTTTGGGAGTGGGGTTTGTGGCACATTTCTCTGGGCATATCTGCCATTTGGCTGTGGACAGAAACACGTTGTTCTAGCTAAGGATGAATGTGCTAGGGGAAAGGCAGTTTGAAGCCCTGAAAAACAACCAGTGCCTCATGCCTTGGCCTCAAAATTTTCAGTGGCAGACAGTGGAGAAGCCATTATCCATCAAATTCATCATCTGCTGTATTTTCCTGACATAAACCCATTCACCCATTAATTCCATTCATTTGTATGCACAGACTGTCCCACCATCCCTTTCCTTTAGTTTGTTCCCCACATAGTCCAGATGGACATATGACTCACTGAAAATGTTTTTATGGAAAGCCAACCCCTTTCCTTTGTGTCACTGGGCAGCTAAGAGCAGGGGTGGTAAATATCTTACTGAGTAAATGGTATTCTTCACCATTTGTAAAAGTGAGTAGAGCAAACAAATAGGGCTATTACATCTATCCCAACTAAAGCACCTTTCCTTTTCCTGACATTCTCCTGAGTTGATAAAAGACATTCAGGTCAGTCTATTCTGTGGAGAAGAGAAAATTATTCAGATCTGTTATCCTATTTCTCTGAATACTGGATGAATAGGGTACCACAGTGCAAGGAACAGTTGCAATATAAGCTCTGTGTCAAAACACTAGCCCAGGGAAGAAACACAGAGTTCCTCCCCAGAATAGCATTTTGATCAGAAGTGGGTCTACTCAGAATCAATAACACTGTGTCCTTCAAATGGATCTGATAATGAGCTCTGGAGAAGAATTAGACCATAGGTTCTACTGTACAACCCCAATAATAATAGTGATAACTTGGTATTTGTTAAGCGCTCTCTGGATGCCAAGCAACATAGTGAGCACTGGGCTGGATTCAAGATAATCAGAAGGGACAGTCTCTGTCCCACATGGGAGTTATAGTCCAAGTGACAGAGAGAGAGATATTAGGCATTGAATCCACATTTGACAGAATGAGGAAACTGAGGCACAGAGAAGATAAATTCCCAGGATCATATAGTAGGCAAATGGCAGATCATGGATTAAAACTCAAGTTTCCTGATTAAAAATGCCTGTGCTCTTTCCATTAGGCCATGCTGCTTTTTGTCTCTTTATGCCTACAGTCAAGCTTTAGCTCACGGGGTAGAGAGGCATTTTACAGATGAGGTAACTGAGTCACCAGGACGCAACCTAACTGGAAGGCAACAGACCCTTGATTTCAGGATCCTGCTATGGAGGCAAACCTCACCTAATCCCCCCAAAATATGTACAGCCCAAAGATACTTCCAGAAATGATTGCTTTAAGATCCCAGGGAACTCAAGCCCCACCCTTGCCCACTGTGGGCAAGTCACTTAACTTCTCTGTGCCTCAGTTCCCTCATCTGTAAAATGGGGATTAAGACTGTGAGCCTCACGTGGGACAACCTGATTCCCCTATGTCTACCCCAGCGCTTAGAACAGTGCTCGGCACATAGTAAGCGCTTAACAAATACCAACATTATTATTATTACCCTTGGAGTTACATTCAATCAGTGCTGGCAAATCACTTCCCTCTTTGCTCTATCCTCTCCTCAGTGTCCTTTCTCTCCTTCCTCCCCTGGGGTTTTTCTGCTCCCACCCTGCACTCTGACTTGGCTTCTTCCCTTTAACTCGCCTTCTGCAATCCAGCATTTTTCAACGACTGTGGTGCCACAGTTACAACCTACCTGAAGCTGCTGCAAGCCCCCACACCATCGTTCTATCCCACCTCAAACCTTGTGGGCCTGCGATGGTCACCTCAGACCAGTTAAGCAGCTGGAGAGAAGGAAGAGGAAACCGTGGCAACAGAAAATTGGAAGATTTCTGGGAGAGGAAATTGGTTATTATTTTCCTTGTTGAAACCAAGATTCCAAATCTAAGACTTTAGGTCAGGAAGACATCCATTTCAGGAAAGAAGCCTATCCTAAATTGGCTATTACTTAAAGCCCAATAGTCAGATCCTGCTATAAACTGGGAAACCTTTCTTGAAAGCAGAACTAGTTTACATAGGCAGATCAGTCAATCAGTGGCATTTATTGAGCACTTATTCTATGCAGAGCACTATACTAAACCCATGAGAAGGTACAGTGCAACAGAGGTGGTAAACATGATCCTTGCCTACAAGGAGCTTGCAGTCTAGAGGGGGAGACATTAAAATAAATTATGGGTATGTACATAAGAGCTGTGGGACTAAGGGTGTGATGAATAAAGTCTACAAATCCAATTGTACCTCAGTCTCATCTATCTCACCAGCAACCTATCTCCCACATCCTGCCTCTGGCCTGACCACACCCTTCTTCATATTCGACAGATGTTCACCCTCCTCCCACCTTTCAATACCTTATTGAAGGCACTTCTCCTCCAAGAGGCCTTTGCTGAACAGACCCTTACTTCCTCTCCTCAAACTTTCTCTTTGACCCCCTCCAATCTCACTTCCATCTCCTTCTCTCCACAGAATTCATCCTCTCAAAACTCACAAATGCTCTCCTTCTTGCCGAATTCATCCCCTAATCCATCCTAATCCTCCTCGGTTTCTTAACTGCCTTCATCTCTCTCAACCAAACCCTTCTGGAAACATTATCCGACCTGGGCTTCACTGACACTGTCCTGCTTCAGTGTCCTTCACTGTCCTTTCCTGGTTCTCGTATCTCTCTGGCTGCTTATTCTCAGTCTCTTTCCTGGATTCCTCTGCCTCCTACTCCTAACTGTGGGAGACCCTTGAAGTTCAATTCTGGGCCCCTTCTATTCTTCATCTACACCCACTCACTTTGAGACCTCATTCACTACCATGGCTTCAACTACCATCTCTATGCATATGATTCCCAAATTCTACTCCTTCAGCCTTGATCTCCCACTTCATTGCAGTCTCATTCTTCTGCCTGTCTTCAAGACATCTCTTCTTGTATGTCCTACTGACGCCTCAAATTTAACATGTCCAAAACAAAACTCCTTATCTTCCCACCCCAGTGCTGCCCTCCTCATGACTTTCCCATTGCTGTAGATAGTGCCACCATCCTCCCCGTCTCACAGCTCATAACCTTGGCATTTTCCTTCATTCATCTTTCTCATTCAACTTACATTTTCTGCCTGTCACCAAATCCTGTCAATACAACCTTTACAACATCAGAAAAATCTGCTCCTTCCTCTCCATCCAAACTGTTACCATGTTAATCTGATTTGTTTATCCATTCTTCAGCTGTCTCCACCAAAACCAGAACTAGTATAGCTTAGTGGATAGAGCACAGGCCTGGGAGTCAGAAGGACCTGGGTTCTAATCCTGGCTCTGCCACATGTCTGTTTTGTGACCTTGGGCAGTCCAGTTGGACTTTCTCAAGTGCTTAGTATAATACTCTGCACGTAATAATTGCTCAATAAATACAATTGAAAGACTGCAGCAATCGGCTTCTTTTTGTTTTTGTTTTTAATGGTATTTGTTAAGCAATTACTATATGCCAGGCACTATACTAAGTACTGGGGTGGATACAAGCTAATCAGATTGGATACAGTCCATGTCCTACATGGAGCTCACAGTCTTTTAATCCCCATTTTACAGATGAATTAACTGAGGCACCAAGAAGTGAAGTGATATGCCCAAGGTCACACAGCAGACAAGTAGAGGAGCTGGGATTGCAACCCAGGTCCTCTGACTCGCAGGCCCTTGCTCTTTCCACTAGGCCATGCTGCTTCCTAAACAGGGAAGAAGCGGGGCTCAGTGGAAAGAGCCTGGGCTTGGGAGTCAGAGGTCATGGGTTTGAATCCCCACTCTGCCACTTGTCAGCTGTGTGACTGTGGGCAAGTCACTTCACTTCTTTCTGCCTTAGTGACCTCATCTGTAAAATGGGGATTAACTGTGAGCCTCACATGGGACAGCCTGATTACCCTGTATCTACCCTAGCGCTTAGAACAGTGCTCTGCACGGAGTAAGTGCTTAACAAATACCAACGTTATTATTATTATTATTATTACTGCAGTTGACTGCAAAGTTGGGGTCATCCTTGACTCTGCTCTCTCATTCACCCCACATATCCAATCTATCACCAAAACCTTCCGGCCTCACCTTCACAACATCACCAAGATCCTCCTTTTCCTCTCCATCCAAAGCACTACCATGTTAGTACAGTCACTTTTCCTACCCTGACTGGATTACTGCATCTGCATCCTTTCTGATTTCTAACCTTCTGTCTCTCCCTACTTCAGTCTATACTTCACTCTGCTGCCCGGATTATCTTTCTACAGAAACATTCAGGGCATGTCACCCTCTTCCTCAAAAATCTCCAGTGGTTGCCTGGAGATCACCAACCTCCATGTCAAGCAAAAATTCCTCACTATTGGCCTCAGAGCTTTCCATCAACTTACCCCCTCTTACCTCACCTCCCTTCTCGCCTTCTAAATTGTAGCCTGCACACTCTGCATCTTCAGTGGTAACCTCCTCACTGTGCTTCATTCTCGCCTGTCCGGCCTTTGACCACTGGCCCATGTCCTACCTCTGGCCTGGAATACCCTCACCCCTCAAATCCTCCAATCACACTTCTCCCCTTCAAAGCCCTACTGAAAGTTCACCTCCTCCAGCTAACTAGCTATGTGATCCCACCCCACTCCCCCCCGACCCCAGCATCTAACTCCCTTCTTCTCTTAAAAGCCCTACTGAGAGCTCACCTCCTCCAGAAGATCTTTCCAGACTGAGCCCTCCCTTTCCCTCTGCCCCTCCTCCCCTCCCCATTCCCCCACTCCTTCCCTCGGCTCTTCCCCCTTCCTCTCTTTCCCCTTTCCCTCCCCACAGCATTTGTGCATATTTGTATATATTATTACTCTTTTATGAATGATGTGTATATATCTATGATTCTATTTATCTTGATGGTATTGATACCTGACTACTTGTTTTGTTTTGCTGTCTCCCCCTGTTAGACAGTTAGCCCATTGTTGGGCAGGGATTGTCTCTATCTGATGCCGAATTGTACATTCCAAGTTCTTAGTACAGTGCTCTGCACACAGTAAGTGCTCAATAAATACGATTGATTGATTGAATGAATTAATGAGGACTTCCCAGACTAAGCCCCCCTTTTCCTTTTCCCTTTTCCCCCACCCCTCCCCATCACCCTGACTTGTTCCCTTTGCTCCCCGCTCCACAGCACTTGTGTATATATGTACATATCTATAATTCTATTTATTTATATTAATGCCTGTATATTTGTTTTGATGGTATATATCTATAATACTATATAATATACTAGGAGAAGCAGCGTGGCTAAGTGGAAAGAGCCTGGGCTTGGGAGCCAGAGGTCATGGGTTCGAATGCCGACTGCCACTTGTCAGCTGTGTGACTGTGGGCAAGTCACCTAACTTCTCTGTGCCTCAGTTACCTCATCTGGAAAATGGGGATTAAGACTGAGCCTCATGTGGGACAACCTGATTACCCTGTATCTACCCCAGCGCTTAGAACAGTGCTCTGCACATAGTAAGTGCTTAACAAATACCAACATTATTATTATTAATTATATTTACTTATATTGATGTTATTGATACCTGTTTACTTGGTTTGATATGTGTCTCACCCCTTCTAGACTGCTGAGCCTGCTGTGGGCAAGGATTGTCTCTATTGCTGAATTGTACTTTCCAAGCACTTAGTACAGTGCTCTGCACACAGTAAGCGCTCAATAAATACGATTGAATGAATGAATGAATGAATGAGTGGCCTGAATGGTTGGATGTTAATCAAATTTAAACCACAATTGCAATTTTGTCACACAAACTTTCTTGACCTACTTTTAGAGTATTTAAATTAGATATCAAATTTTTCATGATGCTACAGAGCCAGGAGAAGTTCACACTCTTACACAGGTGGAAACTAATTCAGCTAATCTCTAGCTACTTGCAGCCTAAATTATTGGTGGAAATCACTGTGGAACTCAGCCTGATCTAGCTGTAAACTATAAACATTAATAAAAGCATATCATATGATGACACCCTTTATCCTAAGGATTACTTGATTTACTGCATTTAAAACATTAAAACTTCCTTTAAACACACCAATGGGCTATGAATTTTATCACTGCTGCATGGAGCTCCAACTTCGGGTGTGAGAGAGTTCCATTTTGAGAACAGTCCTCCCCTGTAGTCCTGTGGAGAGAAGTAACTTGAGCTACTCGAGTTTTATATTCCCATACAATTTAGACTACCCAGTGAAACAGGGACAGTCCCATTTATTCAGGGCAGTTGGCAACTGGAATTGTAGTTATAACAGTAAAAGTAGTATGGGAAACAGCCATGGCTCAGTGGAAAGAGCACAGGCTAGGGAGTCAGAGGTCATGGGTTCTAATCCAGGCTCCGCCATTTGTCAGCTGTGTGACTTTAAGCAAGTCACTTAACTTCTCTGTGCCTCAGTTACCTCATCTGTAAAATGGGATTAAGACTGTGAGCCCCACGTGGGACAACCTGATCACCTTGTATCCCCCTCCAGCACTTAGAACAGTGTTTTGCACAAAGTAAGTGCTTAATAAATGCCATTGTCATCATCATCATTACTAGTAAGAGTTGTAATACAAATAACAGAAGCATTTTTTGAGCGCCCTCACTCTTCTCACATAAGTGTACTTCAACGAGGCAACATGGAAAGCCACATAGGTATTTGTCTAGTGCTAGATTTGAGGGGAGAGGATTACCTCCTTCCTAGGAACTGCTGAAGACACTTAAAACTGGTGCCAACAGTAATCCAAATCTCAATATTTGATCTGGTGTGGAGTTCCAAAAAAAACCATTTTGGATTAACTGGCCCTTTCCCACAGGAAGTGAAACAAGTGAAATAAACCAATGTCACAACTCCCCAGGCATAAATTGTTCCTCACCCTGAGCAAGTGGCTACCTGTAAAGTTGAATTATACTACTCTTGGTTCTACAGAGGATTTTCTTTTCAAGCTATTAGGATTATGGAGTAGCTTTCAACAGCATGTTATATTGATCCCAGCCCAATGCCCCTAACTGTGGCTGTGGATATCAAAGTTTGTGGCTTGAGTTTGCTGCTACATTTCACATTTTCAGTGATCGCTCTTCTGAGCATGAGCATTTGAAATAGTGTTTTACCTCAGCAGCACCGTATTTATAGAAAGTGCAATAATAGCCAGAGGAAGACCTCACACTCAAAACTACTTTCAGTCTCTTGTTTTGAAAAGAAATGACAAAATGACTTATTGCTGGGCATTTGCTGACCAATAATGTCCGGGTGACAGATTCTTCTTGTTGAAGCATATGTGCCTGAAGACAGGCAAAACAGTAGAACAGTAGAATCTTTAAGAATGACGTTCATGGCAGGAGATAATTTTGAGTTCAGATGTACTTGTTTACCCCTCCACAGTTTTTCTCAGCTGCCTCACTATGATTATGGACAAATATGACTTCTTCTTAAATTGCAAGGTTAATTTGAGCAGAAACAAAAATGAAATAATCTTTGCAAACAGGGCCAATCCATGAAAGCCTTTCTCTGACAAAGCCAGTCAATCCCACCAAGTCTGTTTCAAGAACTGATAAAAAGAGGTAAAAGAAGGTGATAAAAATTTAAGGAAACTGGAAAGGGGGGGAAATGGGTAAGGAACGAACTGTCTTCCTTTTACTTTCCAGTTGACCTTTATCCGCAGGAGAAGCATGGGGTGAGAAAGTGTTGTGTGTGGTCCCTCCCAACTTGTCAAAAACCTGTTGGTCCTAAGAGTACAGGAAGGTGGAGTGAGGAATGGGGAGCAGAAGAGTGGAGTGGAGAGGTGGCAAGAAAGACAGGCTAAATCCTTACTGTCCAAAAGAGAGCATTTGTCTCTTCTATAAACTTAAAGAAAAATAATTTCTCTCTGAGTGCCAAATTTGTCTCCATTCAGCATATGTAGATTTTTGCCTCAATATGAAATACTTGTTATCTACAATTGGAGAGTTCTTAAAAGACACCAGTTGAGGTCCCAGTCAATGCTGTGTCAGACTTTAAAGGAAATGGCTAATTCTTCTGGCAAATGATTCACAAGAAGCCCTCTTGTGACAGGGATTGTGTTTTAGTTGCTTGCCAATCATTCAATCAATAGTATTTATTGTGTGCCTTCTGAATGCAGAGTAATAATAATAATAATAATGGTATTGGATAAACGCTTACTATGTGCCAGGGATGGATACAAGCTAATCAGGTGGAACACAGCCCTGTCCCATGTGGGGTTCACTGTCTCAATCCCCATTTTACAGATGAGGTAACTGAGTCACAGAGAAGTGAAGTGACTCGCCCAAGGTCACATCACAGACCAGTGGCGGAGTGGGGATTAGAACCCATGACCTTCTGACTCCCAGGCCCATGCTCTATCCACTATGTCATGCTGCTCTAAGCACTTGAAAGAGTGCACTGGAAGCAAAGGACACAATTCCTGCCCTCAAGAAGTTCGTCTGTCTACTCCATGATTCGGTGAACTTTAATCATGTCTCCTCTCAGTTGCCCAGGGAAATGCTGGGAAATGAGTTTCTTTCAGAAACTCACCCAGCCCCAGTTGTGAGGTTCTGACTGCACCTTTGCGACTATGATGATGGTTAAGCTTATGCACAGCACTGTACTAAACACTTGGGAGAGTATAATACAATAATGTCAAAATTTTCTCCATGCTTTTTGAGTGGAAAAAAACCCTTTGAAAGGACAAAGATATGTACAATTAAATTATTAAATTAGGTATTGGTGCAACTGATGACAGAATATTTAGCAGCCTCTAATATTAGATACTAGAGATATGGTGGGGAGAATTCAGAGAATGGGATCCTTCAGTGTCTGAGGGGCTCACCTTGTCAGAAAATAATCTTTGATAATGTGAAACAAATTCCAGTGTCTCCACTCTTGCTAGAATAACAATATAATTTTACCATAACTGATATACTTGTTACTAAAAATAATTACTCTGACCGTAACCGGGAGTGTTATGGTATACTTCTATGAACTTTTAATTAATATGAATTAGTCTGCAAGAATGAATGGAGGGCAAATTTATTCTAGGTTTGTCACTTCCTACATAGAGAAGGAAAATAAACTGATAAGGGAGTTAGGGCAGTTAATTGCTTTGCCATTAATTTTAGCTGATTTGGTTCTATGTGAATTATACTTTAATTTAGGAACTTGAGGAGTCTCATATGATTTGTGTTTGCTTAATGTGTATTCACTGAAGCAGCTAGGTTTGTATCAAGGAGTGCATCTAAAAATCTTGTGCATTCTTGTGAGAATGTGTATTCTAAGTGGAGCAATCTCTGCCTGTTTGGATTGGTCAGGAAAGTGGCAGGTTATCATTTTCAATTAATCTTAATGTCAGCCTAGTTCTAAAGTAAGCATGGAAAAGAAAATGAGAGAGCAAAGGGGTCAGGTGATAAGTTTGGGAAGAGAAAAAGGGTAAAGAAACAAGAGTCAATAGGTCTGGTTTCTCTTGCCTAGGGACTTTTCTCACAGACTATTTAACCATCCAGACTAGAACTAGGTCACAACTAGGTCCAGACAGAGCCTAGCCCAATCAGAGCATTGACAGCTGAAAGCTTTGCAAAGATGATGCAAAAGTTCTACTTAGTTCATGAGTGCAGGGAAACCAGTCAGTGCTCTGTGCTGTTGATTCATATTGAGCCAAAAGCAGAGTGAAAATGGAACCCATATTTCCTGGAAACATGGAAACCTTGCTGCTAGATTTTAAACTGAACACGTCTATAGAGAATTTAGATACCAGGGGAGAAGAGAGATTGTTTGCATTGGTGAATTTCTCTCTTTACTGAATTCTCACCTTTTGGGCTTTCTCCACAATAGATCTAGAGATGTGGTCCTGTCTAATTTTAATTGGGTGATCACTGGGTAGCCACTGTAGCTGAGCACCTATTGAGGCTTGGTGGAAAGAGCTTAAGTTCTCTATGTCCCAATTTCCTCATCTGTAAAATGAGTTTTAAATACCTGTTCTCCCCCTCATTTAGGCTGTGAGCCCTAGTATGGGACAGGGACTGTGTCCACCTGATTATTTTGCATCTATTCCAGTGCTTAGTACAGTGCTTGGCACATAGTAAGTACTTAATAAATTCATTCATTCATTCAATCGTATTAATTGAGAGATTATTGTGTGCAAAGCACTGTACTAAGCGCTTGGAAAGTACAATTCAGCAACAGATAGAGTAAATCCCTACCCAACAACGGGTTCACAGTCTAGAGGTTACCTTTTATCTCCCCCAGCACTTAGAACAGTGCTTGGCACATAGTAAGCGCTTAACAGATGTCATCATTATTATTATTATTTGAAGGGGAGAAATGCAACAATTATGAAATCAGACTTATTATTTATTATTAAGTGCCATCGAGTCATTTCCGATTCATAGCAACTCCATGGATATACTTTCTCCAGAACGTCTTGTCCTCTGCCATAATCTGCAACCTTTCTAATGGTTCTTCCATTATCAGTTGTTTTGGTTTCTATCCATCTAGCTGCTGGCCTGCCTCTTCCACTTTTTCCCTGGACTCCTCTTAGCATTAGTGTCATTAAGTCCTCCTGATTATGTGTCCAAAATATACAAACGTAAGTCGAGTCATTTGACCTTCCAAAGACCATTTTGGTTTAATTTGCTCCAAGATCCACTTGTTTGTTTTTTGGGCAGTCCAACGTATTTGCAAAAGCCTTCTCCAACACCACATTTCAAAACTCGCCAAATAAAACTTTCCATAATATTGAAGTTATGATCCTCAATTCTAAGTATTCTACCTCTGCAGGCTACTGCTGCTCATGGCTGTCACATGCATTGAGAAGAGACAGTCTGGGGAAATTAAGTGATTATGTGGATGGAAATCAATTTAAAAGCTGAAAGGCCAGGATCTTGCAAAGGGACTAGTGTGAAGCATAGCTAAGGGGAAATTAAAGGGACTTAGTAGGAGGAATTAGTATGGTTTGAAATATTAATTATAAGAATGTTGGTAGAATAGAAACCATCCTCTAAAAATCACTGCAATCTTAGCAGTGGCTCATACTGGGAAGTACAAAGTTGATTGTCCAACTGGCCATCTGGTCAACTTGAACTGAGGATGCCATTTGTGAGGACCACAGTCCCACTGATTGCCCTATGGGTAGAGTTTGGGGAAAGCAAGGACTGCTCTTCTTGTTCTCTGAGAGATTTCAAGAAAATGTGAACATTTCCTCCAGACTTGTATTGGTTTAATGTGAAATACCGTGAGCAATTTAAGGTGTTGATTAGTGATACTAGCACAGTGATATGTGCCATTGCTAAGCAAGCTCTCTCCACCTGGAGCTGCATGAACCACCAGCCTGTTCCTAATGACTTATTGTGGGGAAGTCATTTGGGTTTTACGCTTGCTGTCTGGAGAAATGCGTGACTCCAATAGATTTGGCTGGTGAATCAGAACACCTGAAGGCTGAAGAATTGTTATTAGAATGAAGAAAAAATTGTATTTGAGGGATTAGGAATCCTCTTACAGATTACTTTAAAATTTAATCCCCCCATCCTTAGACCCACATCCCACTCCATGCCATATTACTCAGAAGGTAAAATTTCAATTGTGTGTATGTGGTAAAATGTGGATTAGCTATCCAATCTCTTTTTCTTTCATTCATTTTCCCATTTTCTCCATGAGTGGGGGAGGGTGGTCCGTTCCCCTTACCAAATGAAAGGGAAACTCATTTGGAGATTTGAGAAACAATAAAGGAGATTATTTTAAAATCTAATCATGGCTTTGCCCGGTGTGGGAGTGCTGCTTTATTATTTGAAACATTTAGAAAAATTCCCTAGAAGATACAAATGTACCATCAACACGAGCAATGAAGTTGGAATTTCTACAATAATGACCACAGTAGTCATGCAGCAAATTAATTCTCTTTCTTTTTATCTGCCAAGAAAGTGAGGGATGGGGATTCATATGAATGAAAACTTTATGTCTCTGCAAGCTCCCCAGGCTCAATTCTCTCTTTCAAACAAGCAGGCTTAATTCTACCCCACACATCCTCCCCTTCCCATTGCCCCCACTTGCTCCCTCTGCTCTACTCCCCTCCCTGTCCCACAACACTTGTATATATATATATTTAAAAATTCTATTTATTTTATTAATGCTGTGTATACATCTATAATTCTATTTATTTGAATTGATGCTATTGATGCCTGTTTACTTGTTTTGATGTCTGTTTCCCCCCTTCTAGATTGTGAGCCTGTTGTAGGCAGGGATTGTCTCTATTACTGAATTGTACTTTCCAAGCTCTTAGTACAGTGCTCTGCACAGAGTAAGCACTCAATAAATATGATTGAATGAATGAATGAATATTGTAGCAAATAAGACAGCCCAGTGGGTGACAATTAAGATTAAAGTCTTGAGCAGAATTCAGAAATTTCAAAAACTCCCCAAATAGCAAAACTACATAGGAATATATTTACATATGCAGCATGGCCTAGTAGACAGAGCGGGGACTAGGACACAGGCAACCTGAGTTCTAAACCCACCACTGTCACTGGTCTGCTGTGTAACCTTGGACTAATTACCTAATAGTTCTGTGCCTCTGCTTCTTCATCTGTAAAATAGAGAATAAGATACCTGCTCTCCCTGCCTCTTATACTGTGAAGCTGAATGGGACAATGATAAAATTAGAGATATATACATAAGTACTGTGGGGTGGGGGGTGTTGGAGAACAAAGGGAGTAAGGGAGTGGGGGATAAGGAAAAATATGGTTTAGTCTGGGAAGTTTTCTTGGAGGAGTTGTCCCTACAATAAGGCTTTGAACGTGAGGAGAGCAATTGCCTGGTGGATACGAGGAGGGACAGCAATCCAGGCCAGAGTAAGGACGTGAACTAGGAGTCAGCTGCAAGACAGGAGAGAACAAGGCAGAGTGAGAAGGTTAGCACCAGAGGAGCAGAGTGTGTGGGCTGGGTTGTAGGAGACAAGTGAGGTGAGGTAGGAGGGGTCAAGGTGATGGAGTACTTTAAAGCTAATGGTGAGGAGTTTTTGTTTGATATGGAGGTGGATAAGGCAACCATGGAGATTTTTCAGGAACTGGCAGGGAGGTGACATGCCCTGAACGTTTCTGTAGAAAGATAATCAGGGCAGCGGAGTGAAGTATGGACTGGATTATATTAATTCATTATGATTCATGATGTAATCATTATGATTACCTTATGGGAAGGACTACTAGTCATGCAATCTTCTATTCAGCCTCATTTTCTCACAAGGATAAACTCTCACTATCAAAAATGTCCATTTCAAATGCATGTATGCATGGTTGGCTAGAATGGACTAGACGGGCCATTTTCCAGCTGGTCTCTTTCCTCTCCAGCTTTGGTATGGAACCAGATGTTAAATGTTGTCATTTTCATTTTCAACTCCAAGGCTCTCCTCACTATGGCCCCCCCGTCAGGTTCTGCAACTCAGTTGCTGTGCTGGACTTCACCCAGGGCTGAGAATGTAGCCCAAAGGCTCTGAAGCTATCAGAAAATCCAGGATGCCCTGCAGAAATGCTCTTTGTTCCTGCTAATAAAGTAGAATCAAGCAGATTTCTGCATGTTAGCAACTGTGTCACATCATGTCACATGGCCTCCCTGCATAGCATGTGTGACATCATGCAAATTCTGAATCTATTTTTTGGAGTTCTGTCACTGGTTGTCATATGTGCATACATATGGGAAGCAGCGTGGCTCAGTGGAAAGAGCCTGCGCTTTGGAGTCAGAGGTCATGAGTTCGACTCCCGGATCTGCCACTTGTCAGCTGTGTGACTGTGGGCAAGTCACTTCACTTCTCTGTGCCTCAGTTCCCTCATCTGTAAAATGGGGGTTAAGACTGTGACCCTCACTTGGGACAACCTGATGACCCTGTATCTCCCCCAGCGCTTAAAACATCTCTGCACATAGTAAGCACTTAACAAATACCAACATTATTATTAACATTATTATGTATGAATGTGCAAATGGATCCCTTCAATGTGTCCTGCTTTTAAGTGGTTTGAAAATTCCTAATCTACTAGACTATAAGGCCCTAATTGGCAAGGAACAGCTAGTCTACCAATTCTATTGTACTGTACTCTCCCAAGTGCTTAGTACAGTGTTCTGCATACAGCAGGGACTCAATAAATATGCCACTAATTTAATGATTTTGTTGTCATCTGGCATCATTTCTCCCACTGATATTTTACCCAGTCTTTAGGAGCAGTTTCAAAATGACTCTACTCTCAGGGCTAAAGCATAGTCATGACACAGAATGGTGGGATCACCCTGCCAATAATCATCTTGCAGCAGTAATAGTAGTGTTCATTAAGCACTGATTAAATAAGCACTGGAAAAAGACTACCGGCCTCTGGTCCTACCTGGTCTCACAATCTAAAAGTAAGATTTGGTGACAGACACCATAAGGAAGCAGTATTGCCTAGTGGTTAGAGCACGGTCTTGTGGTCAGAAGGACTTGCATTCTAATCCCAGCTCCACCACTTTGTCTCCTGGGTGACCTTTGGCAAGACACTTCATTTCTCTGTGCCTCAGTTACCTCACCTATACAATGGGGGTTAAGACTGTGAGCCCCATGAGGGATAAGGACTGTGTTCAACCTGATTAACTTGTACCCATCCCAATGCTTCATACAGTGCCTGACATATAGTAAGTGCTTGACAAATACTATAAAAAAGATGAAATAATATACATTTAAAAGAACATAAAAGATAACCTAAAAGTACAAAGATGTTCTGAACAATCTAGGCAAACTGAACAATTTCCTTGGGTGTTCCCACAAAAATTGTGACACTTCAACCCCAGCTATCAGCCAGAAAGCCTCCTCACAGCACATTCACCTACATCAGGCTGGAGAAGCACTTAGCAGCTATTTGCAGTTGTGACTTGACTCTGAAGGGCTTTGCTATACCACTTCAAAGGCAGTATAAGGAAAATCTCCTTGAACAGCACAGAGGCCAATACAGTGAGCAGTCACATCCTACCTTCACCTGATCCACTTCTTTTTGAGGATACCTTGGCGCAGGGAGGCTCAGTTGGGGTAGAAGATAGCCATTTTCTCTGCTTTCTACTCTCCCATCCTGCCTGCTATAATCAGTGTACTGGGGAAGGATCACGGAGAAACTGTGTGTTCTGGTGCCCCAGAAGTTGTTTCTCAAATAATAATAATGACATTTATTAAATGCTTACTATATGCCAAAACCATGGGGTATAATCAGTTCAGGCATGGGCCCAAGCCCACATGGGGATCACGGTATAAGGGGAGAGAGAGGATGTCTTTATTCCCCATTTGACAGATGAGGAATCTGAAGCCCAGGAAGGTTAAACAACTTGCCCAAGATCACACAGCAGGTAAGTGGTGGAGCTGGGACTAGAACTCCAATCTTCTGACTTCCACTTTCTTGCTCTTCCCACTAGATCACACTGCCATCTCCTTTAAATTGCGTTGCAAAAAATCTGGTTTGACATCATTGCCGTTATATTTCTAGTGCCATTATTCAAAGGGTCCAATAACTGTGGCTAAATCCTTCCCTCTCAAAACCTGACTAGCATGGAGATCACAATCTGATGTCCACCCTACCCTAACTGGCAATTGAGATAAACCCCACTCCCTTCTTCTCTTCTTCCTCCCCCTGACATTACCCTGGGCTGCCCCAGTTCTGCACCCCAAAACTTCTGTTATTGTGGCTCTTTATAACATCCACTTCCCAGCTCCCAGGCCCATATCCCTACCCCATAGTGTCCCCTTTCCCCTAATTTTCAAGTCTCCCCTGCTGTTTGCTACAACTGTGTTGTTTAACTTGTGCTGCCATCACCTAGTGTCTCCCCAGTGCATAGTACAGTGTCCTATAACATTGATTAATTGACAGATTGACTGATCATCTGCCCCTTTCATGGTTTGCAGCCTGCACCCCCTAGGCTGGCAGCAGCCCCCCTCTTAGGACCCCTCCCACACCCAGTCCAACCTCACTCCCACGAGTGGGTCATGGAACTTTTGAAAAGAGTAATGGTGGTGGTGTCCAGGAGGTGGGGTCAAAGGCACTGAAAAGACTGGGTCAAAGGCCTTCAAATGGAAGATTTCAAGAGCCACAGGGAGGAAGGGGAAGGGGAGGAATGGTTGAAAATTGAGAGGCAGGAGGAGTGGGGGTTAGCCATTCACCAGATGAGGTCCAGGTAGACGCTAGGATGGAGTCAGCACTATAATCTGAGTTATTGCAGGCATCCACCCTCCACTGACAGTGTGCCAGGATTTCTGTAAGAGAAATTCCTCCAAAACCCTGACTGCCACTCAGTACAATCACCAATCTAACAATAATAATAATACTTATGGTATTTGTTAAGTGCTTACTATGTGCCAGTCACTGTGCTTAGTGCTGGGGTAGATACAAGCAAATTGGGTTGGACACAGTCCCTGAGTTGGACACAGTCCCTGATCCCATGGGACTCACAGTCTCAATCCCCATTTTACAGATGAGGTAACTGAGGCACAGTAAAGTAAAGTGGCTTGCCCAAGGTCACACAGCTGAAGCAGCAGAGCTTGTTCAAGAGTGAGGTGACACTGTTACAAAGCATGTAATTCTGCTGTACTTAACCCAGGGCTCCAGCCTGCAGGGTAAAGATCACTGACCCTCTAAGCCCTCTTTCATCCCTTCCCAACATTTTCTGTCCCTCTACAGTTCGACTCCCAAGGTGGGATCTCCTCATCTTTAACATCATTTTTGGGTAGTCTGAGGCATTCATGAGATATGTTCCTCATATTTTAGGGTGCTGTGTGGCCAAGACTCTGTTCAGTCCTTGCAAGAGGTCACGCTCAGTTCAACTTTGCTTGGAGAATAATAATGTTGGTATTTGTTAAGCGCTTACTATGTGCAGAGCACTGTTCTAAGCGCTGGGGTAGATACAGGGTAATCAGGTTGTTCACAGTTAATCCCCATTTTATAGATGAGGTAACTGAGCCCCAGAGAAGTGAAGTGACTTGCCCACAGTCACACAACTGACAAGTGGCAGAGCCGGGAGTCGAACCCATGATCTTTGACTCCAAAGACCAGGCTCTTTCCACTGAGCCACGCTGCTTCCTGATTGGCTGGTCTGGGGCGTACTTCTTGTCACATTGGGATTACTGTTTTCTATCATTCCCCAGCACACCCGGTTCTTTTGTGTTGATGGTTTGACCCTCTTTGTGGAGATGATGGGATCGTCTCATTCTTGTCCAATCCAACCATCCTTTCAGATAATGCCTTCTTGCCTCTCCGCAGTCGCCAGCAACTGTCCGTTCATGCTTCGCTTCCTCCTGTGCTACTGCCCACATCTGCTCCACCTCAACTTTTGACCACTTTTATAATTCTCCATCTATGCTCCACCTTCACACACTATTTGCATATGCTAAACTTCATAATATCAGCCAGGTATTTCAAACCTGGAAAGTCTTACAGACCTCTAAGTCACATCAAAGACAGCTCCAGATGCAGGTCTTGGAGAGGAAGCAGGGAAAAGGCCAAATAACTGTATTTCTGATCCTTTTCCAAGGTGAAGTTAGGTAAACTCCAACCAAGTCTGCACATATATAAGACCTCTGAATTAGTTCTTTCTTTGAAAACCTGTTTTCACAAGTTCCATTCAGCTCATAAGCACAGCAGCTGAGAATCAAGACTCGCTTTATTTTTTCGGGTGGGATTACTCTTCTATGAAACTAAATCGAATACCAAGAGTAAAAAATTTAAAATATTTATGTTCCCAAGTACTTCTCCAGGAAATTATGGCTTTTATTAAAATGGCTGTTCAAATGTTCATGTTTCTGCTTTTTTGGTTCACAATACAGAGAACAAAAATTGCATTCAGCACTCGAGCTGATTGGTCTTTTTCCTCTCTTCTGTTTCAGAAACTGAAATTCCTGTTTAAGATTAAATTTTTCCCTTCAATCTTGGTCTAGATGATTAAGTATGTTTTGGGATTCCCTCCATTTATTTCTGCCTAAATCTTTCTCCGAGTCCTCCTTCATCTACGCCCTCTGAAACTCAAGGCTCTGAGTTAAGGCTCTAATGCACACACTCTTTCTCTACCCTTCAGTTCATCCTCCACCACAGCACACATTTGCTTCTGAAGAAGATTGAGTGACCACAGCACTATAGCTTTCAGAGGGAAAAGGTTGTTATATCCCTCTAAACATCCTAAAAGCTCTGTAATGGGAGCACTTTTTAATGAAACAAGATTCAAGGCATAGATAAGGTTTCAGACAGATTATAAATTGCCACATCAGCCTCCACTGTGTGTAAAATATTTCCCTTTTTTAGAAGCATGAAATCCTCCTGCCAATGGTTTTAAAGACTCAAATTGTCAGCCCAAGATTTAAGCATGATGAAAAAGTCAGTTGTCTGGTTTGCCTATCATATCAGTTGGTGAAATAAGGAGGGGTAAGCTCCCTGTGGGCATGGAATGTGTCTATCAACTCTATTGTAATGAACTCTTCCAAATGCTTAGTACACTGCTCTTCACACAGAAAATGCTCAGTAAATATTATTAATTGGTTGATTGATTGAAATAAATACTCAGACCTCTTTTGGAAGTGAAGTTAAGGGACTGAAGGGAAGAGGAATCTGGACTCCGTCCTCTCCTGGTTCCTGGTTCTCCTCATCTCTCTGGCTGGTCATTCTCAGTCTCCTTCGCAGGCGCCTCCTCCCCCTCCCAACCTTTAACTGTTGGAGTTCCTCAAGGGTCAGTTCTTGGCCCTCTTCTGTTCTCCATTTACACTCACTCCCTTGGTGAACACATTCGCTCTCACGGCTTTGACTACCATCTCTAAGCAGATGACATGCAGACCTACATCTCCGCCCCTGTCCTCTCCCCCTTCCTTCAGGCTCGCATCTCCTCCTGCCTCCAGGATGTCTCCATCTGGATGTCGGCCTGCCACCTAAAACTCAACATGAGCAAGACTGAGCTCCTCATCTTCCCTCCCAAGCCCGGTCCTCTCCCAGACTTCCCTATCACCGTGGATGGCACGATCATCCTTCCCGTCTCTCGGACCCGCAATCTCGGTGTCATCCTTGACTCGTCTCTCTCGTTCACCCCACACATCCTATCCGTTACCAAGACCTGCTGGTCTCACCTTTACAATATCACCAAGATCCGCCCTTTCCTCTCCACCCAAACGGCTACCTTACTGCTATGGGCTCTTGTTATATTCCGGCTAGACTACTGTGTCAGCCTCCCTTCCTCCTCTCTCGCCCCGCTCCAGTCTATTCTTCACTCCGCTGCCCGGCTCATCTTCCTGCAGAAACGATCTGGGCATGTCACTCCCCTTCTTAAACACCTCTAGTGGTTGCCTATCAACCTCCACTCCAAACAAAAACTCCTCACTCTAGGCTTCAAGGCTCTATATCACCTTGCCCCCTCCTACCTCTCCTCCTTTCTCTCTTTCTACCGCCCACCCCGCATGCTCCGCTCCTCTGCTGCCCACCTCCTCACCATCCCTTGGTCTCGTCTATCCCGCCGTCGACCCCTGGGCCACGTCCTCCCGCGGTCCTGGAATGCCCTCCCTCCTCACCTCTGCCAAACTAATTCTCTCCCCTCTTCAAAACCCTACTTAAAACTCAGCTCCTCCAAGAGGCCTTCCCAGACTGAGCTCCCCTTCTCCCTCTACTCCCTCTACCGCCCCCCTTCACCTCTCCGCAGCTTAACCCTCTTTTCCCCCCATTTCCCTCTGCTCCTCCCCCCCACCTTCCCATCCCCTCAGCACTGTACTTGTCTGCTCAACTGTATATATTTTCATTACCCTATTTATTTTGTTAATGAAATGTACATCACCTTGATTCTATTTAGTTGCCATTGTTTTTACGAGATGTTCTTTCCCTTGACTCTATTTATTGCCATTGTTCTTGTCTGTCTGTCTCCCCCGATTAGACTGTAAGCCCGCCAAATGGCAGGGACTGTCTCTATCTGTTGCCGACTTGTTCATTCCAAGCGCTTAGTACAGTGCTCTGCACATAGTAAGCGCTCAATAAATACTATTCAATGAATGAATGAATGAGTAAGAAAAGACTTGCCTGAGGAGATTACATTTCCCAGAAGACAAAAGGCATTATTCTGCTTATAAACTGCAACTTGAAGTAGAAAAGCAAATAAGAGACTATCCTTCCCAGAAGATATTTTCTGCACTTCCTGCTTATCCAGGTACCTTGTGGATAGGATTATTAAAAGCAGGTGAAGAAATTGTACATCTCTTTCAATACCTCTTTTCCTGATATCCATACTGGGGAAAAAGCCTCTCTATATGTATGAATAATCCCTTTTAGCTGCTTGTTTATTCCATCATGCTTGCGGGTGTAAGAGAGTAAGCTTTCTGGGGGCAGGGATGATGACTACCAATTCTATTGTATTGTATTCTCCCAAGTATTTACTATGGTGCTCTGCACACAATAAACATTTCAGTGAAAATCATTGATTGATTGACTGATTGTGTGCTTTTTCAAAGACATTTCTACAAGAGAAGAGGTGGTTTGGGATTTGGAACTCTTTTTTTTTTTTGATTTTCTCATTTGCTGTTATTTTCTATCCTTTTGGAATTAAAGGTTGTGTGTATAAATAGTAATCCTGATCTTTAAAGATGTTACCAGAACTTCCAATGATCCTCAAGAGTCCTTTTTCAAGCCTTTTCTGGAATCTGATGTACTTCTGGTTCTGTTCTGCGGGTTTAAGGATTTTAATCCTGATTTGAGACAGAATTACTGGCCTATCTCCTAACACATCTTAAGCCCATCTGACTCAGAAAGTGTAACAGAAAAAATTTTCAGTATCCTAGGATAAAGACTTAAGAATGGGGGCGGGGGTTCGGTACTTGAGAAACGGATGCTCCTCTCCTCCAATTCACCTCTCTCTGCTCCCATGTCTCCAAAAGGCTCTTTGCTGGTCTCCACCAAGAAAGTTTCTGCTCCAGGCCAGATGTGGCCCAGAGTGACTGTCTTGCACCAGTGAACACTTCACCTCCTCCAACCCTGCTGCAAAGGTCAGGGAGGCAGGTGGAGTATTGACAGTGAGGAGTTATTGGGATTTCTGTGAAAAATAATAGAAAAATATAAGCTTTTTATTTCTTACTGACACAAGCTCAGTTATACATGCATTACTGCGACCCCTGAACCACCAGTATGCAGTCTTGATTACTAGATAGAGTTTGGAGGAGGGCAGGAGCAAGCAACAATCAACATCTGTAAAATGGGGATGAAGACTGTGAGCCCCACGTGGGGCAACCTTGCATTACCCCAGCACTTAGAACAGTTCTTGGCACATAGTAAGCACTTAACAAATACCAACATCATTATTTTTATTACTAAGCACTGGAGCAAATGCAAGATAATCTAGATGGACAATAATTCCTGTCCCATATGGGCCTCACAGTCTAAGGGGAAGGAAGAACAGGTATTGAATCTCCATTTTATAGATGAAGAAACCAAGGCACATAGAAGATAAGTCCCTAGCCCAAGGTCACACAGCTGGCAAGAGGTGGAGCTCTTTCCACTAGATCATGTTGCTTCTTCGATGTAATGATAAATGCATAGCCACTGGAGATATTTTATGAGAGGAGTGATGTGCTCTGAATGGCAATTTACGATAATAATATGGGCACTCCTGTGTAAGACAGAATGAAGAAGGGAGAGGTTGAAGGCAAGGAGATTAGTAAGGAGGCTGGGGCCCTGATTCACTTGGAACCAGGGTTGTGTCTGTAAAGATGGAAAAGCTAGGAAATATTGTGGAGAAAAAAATAGCAAGATTTAATGAAAGAGGCTTAAAGAGGGAAAAGAGCCAGAGGGGAGGAAAAGATGGAATCAAGATTTCCAACTTCTAGGGCAGAGATGCAATGGAGAGCTAGAATAGAATCTCCCAATAGTTCATTTTGTGAAAGGAGAGCAGGAAGAGGTAGGTGGTGGACTAAGAGAGAGAATGGGGTTTGTATTTGTTAATATCTTTGTATTTTTATCTTAATTCATGGAACAAAAGAAATTGACTGCACCTTTGTATCTTATTATCATTTCATCTCTTTTCCTGTTATCTCCAAATTACATGCTCTATTATTTTATCTTATGATACATTTCTAGACACTTCTCAATTAATTCTCTGAACAACTGTAGTGACCTTTCTATGTATTATTGGTTTGAGGAAAAGGATCCATGCAACTTCTTCCCAAATTCACATGGTGATTTTGTAGGAAATAACCATAAAGGGGAAAAACGGTTAAAATGGCATTTTGGGATAATGAGAGAGAGAGAGATAGAGAGAGAGAATGTATGTACCAGGAAGTAGATTTACAGGTTGTGAATCATCCAGTAACGGTTTTATTAAAACAAATGAATCATGGAAATTGTCCTAGTAGTGCTATACACCTGTGAGAAGGCCTAATTCAACAGCCCCAACCAGAGTAAGGTGACCAGACTTCCTGAACACCACTGTACACTGGCTTTCAAACAGTGTGCCCTTGGTTCCCCAGGACAGAAATGACCCACTTTGTAAAATGTCTGGTAACTGATTTTTTTGCAGAGGAATGTTCATGTGACCCTGTTTTTTGAGGGAAGGTGTCAGTGGATGTGTGTGAAACTCTGCTGCTGAGATGGAGTAAAGGGGAGATGATCGTGGGCATTCCGGGTTGCCTGGAGAGGAACCAAGAGGGAAGAGGAGAGGTCAAATACAGAATTGGTGGCAACAGCCATGCAGGGGAGGGGAGAGATTGGGAGGGGAGGAAAGGGGAGAGGAGATGAACAGAATGGGAGTGGAGCGCTCTGGGCATGTCACTCCCCTCCTCAAAATCCTCCCGTAGTTGTCTATCAACCTTCACACGAAACAAAAACTCCTCACTTTTGGCTTCAAAGCTCTCCATCACCTTGCCCCCTCCTACCTCACCTCCCTTCTCTCTTTCTACTGCCCACCCCATACACTCCGCTCCTCTGCTGCTCAACTCCTCACGGTCCCCCATTCACACCTGTCCCACTGTCGACCCCTGGCCCACGTCTTACTGCTGTCCTGGAATGCCCTCCCTCCTCACATCCGCCAAGCTCTTCCCCTTTGCAAAGCCCTACTGAGAGCTCACCTCCTCCAGGAGGCCTTCCCAGACTGAGTCCCCCTTTCCCTCTGCTCCTCCTTCTCTCCCCTTCCCCCCAGGCCCTCTGCTCTTCCCCCTTCCTCTCCCCTCAGCACTGTGCATATTTGTATAAATTATTTATTATGCTATTTATTTTGTTAATGAGGTGTATATCTCCATGATTCTATTTATCTTGATTATATTGTTTTGTTTTGTTCTGTTTTGCTTTGCTGTCTGTCTCCTCCGTTTAGACTGTGAGCCTGTTATTGGGCAGGGATTGTCTCTATTTGTTGCCGAATTGTACATTCCAAGCACTTAGTTCAGTGCTCTGCACATAGTAAGCACTCAATAAATACTATTGAATGAATGAGGGGAGGAGAGACACAAGGAAGAGAGGATGGGGAGCAGAGAAGAGGAGAGGGAGTAGAGGAGAGGGGAGGGGAGCAGAGGGGAAGCATGGGGGAGGAGAGATGAGTGAAGGAAAGAAAAGGGAAAGAGAGGGGAGAGAAAAAGACGGGAAGAGGAGAAGAAAAGTGGGAAGAGGGAAGAGGATAAGAGAAGGGAGCTCCCTGAGAACAGAGATCACATCTATCGTATCTATCTACCAAGTACTTAGTACAGTGCTCTAAAACACTGTAAGTTCTCAACCAACTCAATGAGAAGCAGCATGGCTTAGTGGATAGAGAATGAGCTTGGGCGTCAGAGGTCTTAGGTTCTAATCCTGGCTCCACACCCTTGTCAGCTGTGTGACTTTGGGCAAGTCACTTAATTTCTCTTTGCCTCAGTTACCGCATCTGTAAAATGAGGCTTAAGACTGTGAGTCCCATGTGGGTCAGCCTGATAACCTTGTATCTACCTCAGTGCTTAGAACAGTGCTTGGCACATAGTAAGCATTTAACAAATACCATTATCACTATTATTATTATTATTAACAAATATTGATTGAATGTGAAGAGGAAAGGAGTAGGGAGGAGATGGGAGAGGAATAAAGGAGAGGGGAAGGGAGAAAAGAGGAGACGAGGAGGGAAAGGGAGGGGAGAAGAGAAGAGAGTGGAAGGAGAAGAGAGGAGGGAGGAGAAGAGATGGAATAAGAAGGGAAGGGAAGAGAGGGAAGGGGAGGGGAAGGGCAAGCACTGAGACCTTGGGACAATGATGAGTCATTGCTCTCATCGTGGGGATTAGGTAAAAGGGAAATACAAGGGTCCAAAGCAGATGGTGATATTGGCAACAACAGAAACAGCTTGTACAGTTCATTCACTTGCACATGCACTCCAACAGGTCAACAGAGCAAACAGGAAAGGTTTGCTCTGTTTGTTTGTTTGTCTGTTTGTTTACTCCTTAGCCAACTTGCCTACTGAGCTCTCACCCTCAAACACAGGTGCCTTTGATTGTGTGTAGACAATCTGCATCTAAGTCCTTGTGTCCACAACCAGAATCTTCTCCTTCCCTCATCCAGGGTTACTTTGGGCGTCCATGTTTCTTTAAGAGTTAATAGCAGACTATCAGCCTTCAGAACCTTGTATATTCTCTTCCCTCTGGAAAACGAAGAAAAATGGATCCCTTTCCCCTCCATTATAGTTTGCACCTAACCACTGAGGAATAAGGAAAAGACATTCTTTGCCATGTCATTCTAAGGCCAGTGGGTACAATGGGTTGTAAAGCAAGTAGAATTATTTTTGCAAACTCCTTCCCAGGTTTCCTATGGATTACTGATTTCAGGTTTCCCCCTGGCAATTAAGAACAGATTTGCTGTGTTGCTCTGCTAGTTGTTCCATCACTCTGCTATGATTGCTCTTGCTCTTCCAAAACTAAATTCGTAGTATTTCAGAGATCTTTGGCTCAGGTTCTTGGTGTTGGAATGTTTTCCACTCTGGTGGTTAAAACTCTTTTTGCTCTTTGAAAATAATGTATTTAAGGAGGTGATTCTGTCTGAGTGAAAACTTCAAACCATTTCAACAAAGTTTCACTCTCTCGAAACCAACTCTAGGAGGACGACTTTATACTAGTGTTTATATGAATTCTCAAATGAGTAAATTTATGTCTCAGTCTCAAATACTCAGTTCTTTAACACAAGAGTTCCATTTTTGCAAACTCTTGCTTCAAGTGTGTGTTGGTTATATTGACTGTATCTGTTAAATTGTTATATTGTACTCTCCCAAGCCCTTAGTACAGTGCTCTGCACACAGTAAGCACTCAATAAAAACAATTGATTGATTGACTGATTCAAGTAAACCTTGATAAACCTTGGGCTGCAATGCTCACCTAATCCAAAACTGCACAAATATGCAGAAGCTGTTCTTTTGATAACACAGCACGTTTAAATTCAAAAAGGCTCCTCATGATGCCTACACAGTGTTTCCAAATTCTCCAATCCCATTATATCCAAAACATATTAAAACCACACTTTATAATAGAACTGAGTGTATTTGAAGTACAAGGTAATGATCTGATAATTACCTAATTGGATTTTCAATGAATCTAGCATTCTACACTGCCTTATTGATGGAGTGTGGCAGATGAAAGACAGCTACAGTCTGTTCTAGCCTGGCTGGAATGCTGTCTGTAATGCCAGCTATTGGAACAAGAATAATTGCTGTCTACATCTCATCCACTGTATCAAGAAAAATAGCTGTCGGCTAAGGCCCAGTTTGCTTCTAGTAGTATAGTAATGATCCCTCCCAGACTGACATCTTCAACTGGTCACTCTCCAGCAGCTTTTTCCCCACTGTTTTCAAACATGTTCCTCTCTTATCCAAAAAAAAAAAACCTTCGTTGACCCCATGGCTGCCTCCAGTTATTGCTCCATTTCTCTCCTACCATTCCTTTCCAAGCTCCTTGAGTGAGTGATCTATACCCTCTGTCTCCACTTCCTCTCCTCCAATTATCTTCTTGACCACCTCCAATCTGGTTTACACACCCTTTACTCCACAGAAACTGCCCACTCAAAGATCACATAATCTCCTGCTTGCCAAATCCAATGGCCTCGACTTCATCCAAATCCTCCTCATCCTCCCAGCTGCCTTTGACACTGTCGACCACCCCTTCTCCAAAAAGCATTATCAAACCTTGGCTTCACTGACTCTGTCCTCTCCTGCTTCTCCTCCTTTCTCTCTGGAGGCTCATTCTCAGTCTTTTTCATGGGTTTCTCCGATGCCTTCCACTCCCTAACTGTGGTAGTTCCTCAAGGGTTCAGTTCTGGGTTCTCCTCTATCCTCCATCTATGCCTACTCTCTTGGAGAATTCATTCATGCTCATGGCTTCAACTACCATCCTTATGCAGATGAGTCCTAAATCTACATCTCTAGCCCTGATCTCTCTCCTTCTCTGCAGTTTCTCATTTCCTCCTACCTTTAGGACATTTCTGCTTGGATGTTCTACCCACACCTCAAATTTAACATCTTCAACACAGAATCCCTCATCTTCCCACCCAATTCTTATCCTCCCCTTGACTTTTCCATCATTCACTCATTCATTCAATTGTATTTATTAAGCTCTTACTGTGTGCAGAGCACCTTACTAAGCACTTGGGAAAGAACAGTACAACAATAAATGATAACGATCCCTGCCCACAGTGTGCTCATAGTCTAGAGAATGGGAGATATATACATAAGAGGTGCTCTGGGGCTGGGATGGGTGGAGGAAGAGCAAAGGAATCAAGTTAGAGCTACGCAGAAGGGAGTGGGAGATGAAGAAAAGTGGTGCTTAGTCTGTGAAGGCCTCTTGGAAGAGATGTGTTTTCAATAAGGCTTTGAAGGAGGGGAGAAAAATTGTTTGTCAGATTTAAGGAGGGAGGGTGTTCCAGGCCAGAGGCGGGTCCAAGGGTCAGTGATGAGACAGGCAAGACTGAGGCCCAGTGAGATGGTTAGCACCAAAGGAGAGAAGTATGTGGGCTGGATTGTAGAAGGAGAGAAGGAGAGAGAGATGGTGAGATAGGAGGGGGCAAAGTGAGGGAGTGTTTTAAAGCCAGTAGTGAGGAGTTTTCGTTTGCCATAGAGGTGGATAGGCAACCACTGGAGGTTTTTGAGGAGGGGGGTATATGTCACTCAGGAGTTTGGAGAGAAATGCTAAGTGAGAGAAGGGGCAATAGCTGGAGGGAGCAATGGGGTCAAAGGAATGGTTTTTTTAGAATGGGGATATGTGGGCACATTTGAAAGCAATGGGAAAGGAATCACTGGAGAGTGACCAGTTCAAGATGATGGCTATGAAGGGAAGAAGAGAGGGGGCAAATGTTTTTAATAAGTTGCAAAGGGGTGGGATGAGGCACAAGTGGAGAGGTAGATTTTAAGAGGAGGTGGGAGATCACCCCTTGAGCTCTCCTGCTCAGGAGGAGGGGAGAGGCAAAGAAGGGGTAGGAGAAGTATGTGATTCTAGAGATCCAAGGGAGATTTTAGGGAGCAAGGGGTCAGAGATGGTAAAGATGAGCCCGTTGTTGGGCAGGGATTGTCTATCTGTTGCCGAATTGTATATTCCAAGCATTTAGTACAGTGCTCTGCACACAGGAAGTGCTCAATAAATACAATTGAATGAATGAAGGTGAGAATGAGGCATTGTGAGTAACAAGATACCTTGAGATCTGAGGTGCAGTGGGAGAAGAAGAGTGGATTAGAAGAGTAGAAGGTAGAGAGCTAACTCCATGCCTTTCAGTCAGTGGTGAGAAGTTTCTGCAGAGAAGAATGGGTAACCATTGAAGATTTTTGAGGAGTAGAGAGAGGAAAGCTGGAAAGAGCACAGGGCCTGGGAGTCAGATACCTGGGTTCCAATCCCGGCTTAGCCACATGTCTGCTATGTGACCTCGAACAAGTTACTTAACTTCTCCGTGCCTCATTTCCTCATCTGCAAAATGGAGATTAAATCCTGCTCCCTCCTACTTAGACTGTGAGCTCTGTGGGAATGGAACTGTCTACCCAACTCTGCCCCAGCACTTAGAACAGTGCTTGGCATCCAGTAAGTGCCTAACAAGTACCATGTTCATTAAGTTTGAAGAGGAGAGGGGAGAGACTGGAGGCAGAGAGACAGAGGGGAGAGACTGGAGGCAGGGAGACCAGCAAGGCAGAAGACATGGTAGTAAAAGATATGGCAAGTGTCTAAACCATGTTGGTGGCCATTTGGATGGGGAGGAAAAAGTGTTACCAGCAAATACGGACAAGATTTAGTAATCCCTTGAAAGTAAGAATTTAAAAAGAGAGGGAGGAGTAGAGGATGACTCTCAGGTTGTGGGCCACAGAGGTTGTGGTTGTCGACTGGGATGGGAAAATTAGAAAGTGAGAAGATGATCCAGTAAAGAAACTTGAGGAACACCCACAGGTAGAGCGGGAGTGGAAGAGGAAGAACCAGCCAAAGATATGGAAAAGAGCAGCCAGAGAAGAGGAGAATGAAGAACAAAGAAAAGACTGTGTCGGTGAAACCAAAGTTAGGTAGCATTTCCAGGAGAAAGGCCTGGACCACAATGACAGATGCAGCTGAGAAGGGTGAAGAGGATTAGGATAGATTAGGATTAGAGTGCACTAGCAAGGAGGAGATCAGTGGTAATTTTTAAGAGCTCAGTGCCAAGTGGAGTGAAGTGGAGAGAAACCAAATTGTGGTGGGCCAAGGATGATGTTGAAGGAGGGAAAGCAGAAGAAGCAGATAATTACAGTCCATTAGAAGAATTTGGGCAGAAATCAATGAATAGTATTTCTTGAAGCACCTTCCATTTGCAAAGCCCAGTAGGGAATGATTGAGGGGATCCAGGGGAGCTTTCTTTAGAATGGGAGAGATGTGAGCATGTTTGAAGACAGAGATGAAGGAACCATCAGCAAGAATAGTTTCAGGATATTTTAAAATTTTCTGAAAATTGCAACCATATATTCTCATCACAAGATCATGTCAACGCAAGTGTTATTCCCATTAAGGAAAGTTTCAAACAATGACAAATGCTAAGCTCCCTAGCTTTCTTTTCACTTCTGCAGGGTGCCCACTCCAGCAGACACAAGAGCTCTCTCTCAAGACATTCAAGGAATAATAATAATAATGATAATAATAATAATTGTGGTACTTTTAAGCATTTATGAGTCAGACACTGTACCAAGCACTGGAGTAGATACAAGATCATCAGATCCCACATGGGGCTTACAGTCTGAGTAGGAGGGAGCGTGGGTGTTGAATCCCCATTTCACAGGTGAGGTAACTAAGGCACAGAGAGGTCAAGCAACCTGCCCAGGGTTCATACGGCAGACAAGTAGCATGAGCTGGGACTAGAACCCAGGTCCTTCTGACCCCCAGGCCCCATGCTCTATCCACTAGGCTGCATTGCTTCTCTGAGGAAAAGGCAACTGCAAGGTTTGCACTATTAGCTCCGAGACAGCCTTTAAGCCCGGCTCTTCGACTGTGGCGGCCCATCAAAGAGTCTTTTAACACATTAAAACCCAAGTTAGCCCACCCTCACAGTGATATAAACCAGGTAGACATCACTTACAGCACTAGAGAACTATTTCAGGAAGGAGAATGTGAAGTTAATTTCTACCCACAATCTGATTGGAGAGAGTGACATCAGGCAGTTAATTATGCAAACCTCTCTATTTGTTCAGCAGTTGGGTGAAGATCAGCTGGTGGTTGCCCTTCCATTGCTATATTAAATAGAAACCCCAAACCATTAGCTTTGTAGGGAAGCAGCGTGGCTCAGTGTTTTGAAAGAGCCTGGGCTTGGGAGTCAGGGGTCATTGGTTCGAATCCTGGTTCTGCCACTTCTCAGCTGTGTGACTGTGGGCAAGTCACTTAACTTCTCTGTGCCTCAGTTACCTCATCTGTAAAATGGGGATTAACCGTGAGCCTCACGTGGGACTACGTGATGACCTTGTATCTACCCCAGCGCTTAGAACACTGTTCTGCACATAGTAAGCACTTAACAAATAACAACATTATTATTAGCTTTAAGGCAGTTAATCATCTTTCTTCTTCCTATCTAGCCTCGCTTCTCTCCCATCTCAACCAATCCCACACACTTCACTGCTCTAACACCAACCTACTCATTGTGCCTCAGTTTTGTCCCCCCATCAACATCCTTCCTCCTGCCTGGAGCTCCCTCCCCCTCCAAATGACAGACTACTATTCTCCCCATCTTCAAAGCCCTACTGAAATCTCATCTCCTCCAGGAAGACTTTCCTGACCAATTTCTCATGTCCCTATCATATTTTCCCTCCCCACTGCATCAGCTATGAATTTGAGTCTGAATCTCCTAAGCGGTTGGGCACTCACTCCTTGTTCCCAGAATTATCCTAAGCACTTAGATACTCAACCTTTGTTTTTTTAATAAACAGGGGCCCCCAAACATTAAGAGGATGCCTTGCCTTCCAAATGGTTAATTCCAGATCCAGCGAATCCTTCAAATTGTCACCACACACTTCTGAGTCTCAAAGGCCAAGGCCAAAAAGACTGCATTCTTACAGAAAAACAAGAAAGACCCTTAGAATATAAAGTCACTGGAAATATCTTTAGCTCTTGGGATCCTGAATAATTTCCCTAACTACAGAAAAAAAAAGAGATTAGAGATTTTAAAATGACATATTGCTCCAGGAAATTTTTAGTAAGTTAAATCGCCAGCTAGATATTTTTGTTATAATTCCTCTCCAAAGATGCATCTTACTTTACATCATCTCCTTAATTGTAATCCCTTATCTCTAATGGAATTGGAAAGACTGAAGGATTATGTGTCTTCAAAGTATATATGGAAAATTAAGTTTCCTGTGAATGACAATTGCAAAAGAGGACAGAAAAAAGCCTCTTGCTTGTACCATCACAGTGAATGTAAATCTTATTTAATTGGATGATGTCTTTTGACATGCTGGACAATTCTGTTTTGGCTATGAGGCAAAATAATACACTTAAAAGAGTACCTAGTGTGTCATCATGTGACATAGAAATGTCAAGTTGCAGATATTTTGGCTTGAGTAATCTAGGAGAGTGTTGAAATTATGGATTCAGATTTTTTTATGTGAAATAAAACTTAATCAAAAACATAATCTGAGGTTTCTATCTAGTTGAGCAAATGGCTTTTCCTGACTTTTAAGGTTATGGGTCATTTTCACTCTAAAAAAAGTCATCACTCCATTTTAAAATTAGCAATGAAAAGGCTCACATAAATGCTTTACTATATACAGTTCATATTTTTCCTCTCCTTAGAACTCTGTTTTCTTTGGACCCCTATTCAACTAGCCCAGATCCAAAGATTTCAACTTCAGGGGGCAAACAATCCAAGTTGGAGGGAGAACAAGTATTCATTCATTCAATAGTATTTATTGAGCGCTTACTATGTGCAGAGCACTGTACTAAGCGCTTGGGATGAACAAGTCGGCAACAGATAGAGACAGTCCCTGCCGTTTGACGGGCTTACAGTCTAATCGGGGGAGACGGACAGACAAGAACAATGGCAATAAATAGAGTCAAGGGGAAGAACATCTCGTAAAAACAATGGCAACTAAATAGAATCAAGGCGATGTACAATTCATTAACAAAATAAATAGGGGATTGAGAATATATACAGTTGAGAGGACGAGTACAGTGCTGTGGGGATGGGAAGGGAGAGGTGGAGGAGCAGAGGGAAAAGGGGAAAAAGAGGGTTTAGCTGCGGAGAGGTAAAGGGGGGGTGGGAGAGGGAGTAGAGGGAGAAGAGGAGCTCAGTCTGGGCAGGCCTCTTGGAGGAGGTGTTTTAAGTAGGGTTTTGAAGAGGGGAAGAGAATCAGTTTGGTGGAGGTGAGGAGGGAGGGCGTTCCGGGACCGCGGGGGGACGTGACCCAGCGGTCGACGGCGGGATAGGCGAGACCGAGGGACGGTGAGGAGGTGGGCGGCAGAGGAGCGGAGTGTGCGGGGTGGGTGGTAGAAAGAGAGAAGGGAGGAGAGGTAGGAAGGGGCAAGGTGATGGAGAGCCTTGAAGCCTAGAGTGAGGAGTTTTTGTTTGGAGCGGAGGTCGATAGGCAACCACTGGAGTTGTTTAAGAAGGGGAGTGACATGCCCAGATCGTTTCTGCAGGAAGATGAGCCGGGCAGCGGAGTGAAGAATAGACCGGAGCGGGGCGAGAGAGGAGGAAGGGAGGTCAGAGAGAAGGCTGACACAGTAGTCTAGCCGGGATATAACGAGAGCCCGTAACAGTAAGGTAGCCGTTTGGGTGGAGAGGAAAAGGCGGATCTTGGCGATATTGTAGAGGTGAAACCGGCAGGTCTTGGTAACGGATAGGATGTGTGGGGTGAACGAGAGAGACGAGCCAAGGATGACCTCCTGTTTTACAGTTGAGGAAACTGAAGCACAGCGAAGTTAGTGACTTGCCTAACATCGCACAGAAAGTGAAGGGTAAGAGTTGGGATTAGAAGCTAGGTCCTCTGACTCCTCTGACTTCAAAAATGCAATGAAGCCCAAATCTCAGCCAATACATTCAATCTATTTATTGAATGCTTATTCTGTACTGAGCACTGTACTAAACATTTGATAAAAGTTAATGTCAGTAAGTACAATCCCTATCTTCAAGGAATTTACAATATAGCAGGGAAAATGCAGTGATACCTGAAAATGGCAGAAAGAGATGGGTAAACTAGCATATAATGATCAGAACTGAGGTGGCTGTTTTGGAGCAGAGACTTCAGGAAAATTTTAACACATCTAGGGAGAAATAAAAACAGTACAAAGCATTGGGTATTGCAATGCCACAGTGTGACAATATTTTTGTTTTAACAATGTGGAAAGATCATCCGTCTCCCACTGCTTTTACCAGCTATACCTCATGTTGACTTCCAAAAGATGAGTCAAACTCCATCTTTAAATTAGAAATGACTATTTCTTCCAGGAAGAACCTGAGGTGACTTTGTACCAACTTTTTAATCACTAATTACATTTGGTTTGATTTCAGCAATAATTGCAAATTAATTTGGCCCCACTTAAGTTATTGATGTCCTGTGATCACCAAGGGGTTTGACATAACTGACTCTTTAAAAAGCAACTTAAAAAAGAAACTTGGGTTCAGAATATGGCTGGGACCAATTTAGAATCCAGATTCAGGTCATGCTGAACATGAGCAGAACAATTTGAGTATCCAACCTTTTCTGTCACTGTGAATATGTAATGTTTTCCACAGCTAAGAACCAAGAATTACAGTTAGAACCTCTCCAACCAAAATGCTATCACTTTTTTTAATGGCATTTGTTTAAGTGCTTGTTATGTGCCAGGCACTGTACTAAGTGCTGGGGTAGATAATAATCAGCTAAGGGATGGTCCCACACAAGGCTCACAGTCTTAATCCCCATTTTACAGATGATGTAACTAAGGCACAGAAAAGTTAAGTGACTTTCCCAATATCACATACTAGACAAGTGGTGGAGGTGGGATTAGAACCCAGAACCTCTGACTCCCAGGCCCAAATGTTCTTTACACTAGGCCATGCTCCTTTTCTTAACATGAAGAGGCAGAATGAGGAACTGTTTAGAGGTAGACCCAAAGATGGACATGGATATGAATGGGTGAATATCAAGTGACATGAACTGATGGAGTTGATTTGAACTAATCAGTGGCAGACTGGAGAATAGTGCAGCAGAAATGAGAAACAGAGTAGCTTAGTGGAAAGAGCATGGGATTGGGTGAGAAGATACCAGCATTCTCATTCCATCTCTGGCCACTTGTCTGCTGTGTCCTAACTTTTTTAAGGCTCAGCTTCCTCATCAATAAAATGGGGAGTCAATTCCTGTTCTACCTCCAACTTAGTCTGTGAGTCGCTTAAGGGAAAGGGACTGTGCCTGACTTGATTATCTCATATCAATCTCAGCCCTTAGTATACTAAAGGCTTGACATATAGTAAGTGCTTAACAAATATTGTCATTATTATTAGTATTACTATTATTATAAATAAGGGATCTCTCTTTTGTGTACGAAGACATAATTTATATATTTATATTATCTGTCTCCCCTTCTAGACTCTACACTTGTTGTGGGTAGGGAATGTGTCTGTTATATTGTTGTGTTGTTGTCTCTCAAGCACATAGTTCAGTGCTCTGCACAAAGTAAACACTCAATAAATATGATTGATTGGTTTGCTTTTAAAGTAAAATAAAGTTAAAATCACTACATAAAGATAAATTGTTTTTAAATGGATGATTTAAAAAATATCAAAGAAACATTTCTATTAGCATTGAAACTTGAACCCTCCACGGATGGGCCTTTTAGAGTAGTCCCATCAAAGCCACCTTCAAACAATGCCCATTAGCAAGCAAACTTAAAGTGACAAGGCTGGACCTTAAGAAAGAGATCTTGGAACACAGTCAATTGGCTAGCATAATACCAATGCTCATTGAAACAGAGCTTTGATGAATAAGGGTGGAACCAAGAAATAGTTTTAGATACACAGTGAGGTGAAATCTCAACCAAGGCACCATAACTCTAGACAGCTGGGAGACAGTACCAGTAGTTAGAGTAAGCTCAGTATTCGGGAATTAGAAATAACGTGATTCTGAAATAATAAAAATGATAGTATTTTTCAGCACTATACTGTAAGCCCCTTGAGGGCAGGGATCAGGTCTACCAACTCTGTTGTATTGTACTCTACCAAGCTCTTGGGGTAGAGCTCTGTGCTCAGTAACCACTCAAAAAATTCCACTGGTTGACTGATTAATTGATATGCTAAGTACTGGGGTCCCACGAGGGGACCCACAGTCTAATGGATTCTCTGGGAAAATAGGCTTTGGAAAGGTCACAACAAAAGAGAGAAAAAATGAAAATGGTGGTAAGAACTGTGGGTGGGGAAACCCTACATAAACCTATTATGGAGAGGATTGCTAGTCACATACGCAAGCCATACCCACACTCTTTAAAAATCTCTCTGCAAATAGGATTGTTTTCAAACCCATACAGTTTAATATGAAATAAAGAACTAAGTTTTTCATTTGTTACTTCACTTAATGGCTGTTGTGAATTGTCAGATTCCAACATCATTCAAGGAGGGTCCACTGTGGGCAGAACACTGAATAGGCATAGCCCAGGCTACAGCCGCCCCAAGGTACATACTACCAGCAGCATCAGTCAGAATTGTTTTAGCTTGTTATGGTACTGTTTAAGTTCTTCCTCTGAGCCAGGCACTGTGAAAAGCACTGGGGTGAATACAAGACAGTTCAAATACAGCTTCTGTCCCATATGCTGCTCACAATCTCTATGGAGTGGACAAACATGTAAAAAAGATAGATGAATTACAGACCCGCTATATTGTAAGGTCATTGCAGGCAAGTAATGTGTCTGCTTATTGTTGTATTGTACTTTCCCAAGTGCAGTGCTCTGCAGATAGTAAGTGCTCAATAAATATGATTGAACGAATGAATGAATGAGTCAATGAAGAAAATGGGAGCATTTATAAATACATGAATAAAAGGTAAAGGTCAAAATGGAGAGAGGAAAATTATTAAGAGATAACAGTACTGATGTTATTCCATCTTAAGAAGCAGTGTAAATTAAGGAATTAGAGCACAGGACTGGGAGTCAGGAGACATGGGTTCCAATTCCAGATCTGCCACTTGCCTGCCGTGTGACCTTGGGAAAGTCAGTTCATTTCTCTATACCTTATTTCCCTCAGAATTTCCCTCAGAATACCTGTTCTCCTTCCCCCTTATATTGTGGAACAAGTACTGTTTTTGATCTCCTTATCTTGTATTTACCACAGTGCTTGGAATATAGTGAGTGCTTAACAAATACCCCCATTGTTATGAATTGCTTCTAAACTAGCACAGCTTCCCAGAATCCTAAAGATTGAGAATGCAGTCTGTTTCTTGCTCCCTGGCACTGGGAAGTGGGAAGAGGGCTTCTCCCCACTCTAGACTGTAAGCCCAATGTGGGCAGGAATTGTCTTTCTTTATTGCCGTATTGTACTTTCACACAGAAAGCACTCAATGAATACCATTGAATGAATTAATTTCTATGGTCTTGGGTGGGAGAGGGGGTAATAGCTTACTCCAAGTTATAACCATCACATGGTATTTATTGTAAACACTCAATAAAGTCCATTGATTAATTTACAATCCAGAAATACAACCAGTATTTTTTAGTACCTTACCCCAGGTTACAAACATCCCATTTTACAGCCACACAGGGATGCAACCTATATGGTTTAATGCTTTGCCTACATGAAAGCTTGGCTGCCCTCATAATCTAGCCAAGCACTAGACATTAGACATTATTAGAATCACTATGTATTGTATAATCCTGGACAAGTCACTTAATTTCACTGTGCCTCAGCTCCCACACCTGCAAACTCGGGATTCAATACCTGTTCTCCTGTTTCCTTCCTTTTTAAGCCCCATGTAGGACCTGACTATTGTGTATCTACCTCACGCTTAATATAGGGCTTGCCAAGTAATCAGCTCTTAACAAATACCACAATTATTATTTTTATTGTATTATTTTTACATAGAATAAGTTCATAAGTGCCAACTTATAAATTGTGGTAACTAAAGTGCTTACATGGCTGTAACGGAGTGGAATCAGCCACTAGATAACTCGGGAACTTGTGGATTGGAGGTAGGAAATGGATTCACAGACTCAAGGGTTGTGAGTGACGGAAACAAGTTTCTTAATATGATATTACAAAGAATCTGCAATAGGTAACCTTCAGGAGCAAAGTTATTCCTAGGTTAATAAGTAATAAGAACACTGGTCAGGATGGTACCCCATTTCTAGCAGCTGATAAAAATGGGAAGGAGACACCTCACAAACTACCCCAAATCTGCTTCCTTTCAAGTAACCCCATACAAGCTACTTCTCCGACAAGTAACCTCAAATGGCCCACCTCTCAAACAACTAACCCCAAATGGGCTACTCTCAAACACGTAACCTCAAATGGGCTACTTCTCAAACCATTCCCAAACAGGCTTCCTTTCAAGTTCTCTGGTCAAGTTTCTAGAATACTGACTCCTCTTAACTCTAACAGGGAGGTCCGATTGGTCTCTCAGCACCACACAAGGTCTGACAGAGTGTGTGTCTCTGACTCTGGGCATAGGTGACTCCCCACATTAGTGTGACAAATTTCCAACCTATTTCAAAGAGTTCATGGTGACTCCTCCCCAGATATACCTTGCTACTCCCCAACCCTCTTCCCTTCTGTTGGCCATATTTGGGGTGAAAAAGGATTGTGGGACAAGACCCAATGCAATTTTCTCATTCTGGGTCTAATTGTTCAGTCTTATTGCTCACTCAGCCCCTCTGGGGTTGGTAGCACCTGGAGCTATGAGAACTATTGATTCTTCCTGTCCTCCCTGCCAGCACCTTCAGTGCTAGTGAGCTAAGATGTTAGCTTGGCCAGAGTGTCATCATCACAGTGATGAGGAAGGGTTGCCAAGAATATTGGAAAATAATGAAGTGGAGAGATTAGAGATTACTTGGGAAGTGCTTCCTGGAGGAGCTGTCATCTCAGAGATTTTTAAATATGGGGAGCTCTGCAGTCATTAAGTTATGAAGGGAGAGGGAGTTGCAGGCACAGAATAGGACATGAGAAAGAGGTCAGAGGTAGGAGAGTTGAGAATAAGGCACACTGAGTGGGTTATGTTGAAATGAATGAAGATTGTGAGGTCAGGGATAGTGGGAGAAAATAATAGGTAGTAGTATGGAGAGACCTGATTGAGTGCCTTAGAGTTGATAGTGCGGAGCTGGATGGGCACCATTGGAGATTTATGAGTGAGAAGATGGGAGCAAAATGATATTTCAGAAAAATGATTAGGGCAGCTGAATGAAGTATGGCCTGGAGAGGGAAGAGGTTGGATGAAGGGAGGTCAGCAAGGAGGCTGATAAAGCAGTCAAAGGCCTGGACCAGGATGGTGGTAGTTTGGTTGGAAAAGAAGGAATAGATCCTGGAAATGTTGTTGAGATAAAATTTATTGTACTTCTCTACAAACCAAATATGTGGGTTTCATGAGAGAGATTAGTTAAGAATAATACCAAGGCAGTGGGCTTGAGAGACAGGGAGGGTTGTCTACAGTATTATCTACATTGGTAGAAAAGTTGGAGGTGAAGAGGGTTTGGATAGGAAGAGGAGGAAGTCAATTTTAGACATATTGAGCTTGCTTGACTTGCAGTTGAAACGTCTGAAAAAAGATTTCCTGGAGATGGAGGAATTTCAAGATTGTTGAGGAGAGAGACTGTAGATTTGGGAGTCATTAGCATAGAGGTGATAGCTGAAGCCATGGGTAGAAAGAGTATAAAGTAAGATGAGAAGGACATCTAGAACAAAAAAATTATAATAATAATAATAATAACACTAACAGTAATAATGCTTGCTAAGCACTAATTATGTTCCAAGCACTGTTCTAAGCACTGGGATAGATTCAAATTAATCAGGTTGGTCACAGTCCGTCTCCCACATGGGGTTCACATTCTTAATCCTTAGATGAGGTCACTGAGGCCCAAAGAAGTTAAGTGACTTGCCAAAGGTCAAACAGTAGACATGTAGCAGAGCGGGACTAGAGACTAGGCCCCTTCTTCTTCATTCAAACTGCTGCAACCTTAATGCATTCACTCATCCTATCCCATCTGTATTAACTGCATCAGCCTCCTTGCTGACCTCCCAGCTTCCTGCCTCTCCCCACTCCAGTCCATATTTCACTCTGCTGCCCAAATCATTTTTCTACAGAAATGTTCAGGACATGTCACCCCACTCTTCAAAAAACTCCAATGGTTGTCCATTCACTTCTGTATCAAACCAAAACTCCTCACCAATGGCTTTAAAGCACTCCATCACCTTGCTTCCTCCTACTTTACCTCATTTTTCTCCTTCTATAACCCAGCCTGCACATTTCAGTCCTCTAGTGCTAAACTTATTATTGTGCCTCATTCTCGCCTGTCTTACCGCCAGCCCCTTGCCCACCTCTTGCCTCTGTCCTGGAACGCCCTCCCTCCTCAAATTCGACAATTACTCTCCCCCCCTTCAAATCCTCACTGAGTGCACATCTCCTCCTAAAGGTCTTCCCAAACTAAAGCCCACTTTTCCTCATCTCCCACTCCCTTCTGTGTTGCCTTGACTTATTCACTTTGCTCTTTCCCCTCCGAGTCACATAAGACTTAAGTACATACCTGTAATTTTATTTATTTGTATTGATGATATCTGCCCTCCCCCCAGACTGTAAGCTCATTGCAGGTAGGGAATGTCACTGTTTACTGTTGCATTGTACTTTCCCAAGGGTTAGTACAGTTCTCTGCACACAGTAAGCATTCAATAAATATGATTGATTGAATGAATGAATCAATGAATGAATAACTCCTAAGCCCATGTACTAGCTACTAAGCCACACTGTTTACCTAACCTTAATGTCCACAGAAAAATGTGTGGGTTAATTGTTTAATGTTTAATGTTTAATTTGTAGTGAAAATTGACAGAATTTAAACCACTATAGAATTTCACATTTTAATTTTGGAATTACATTTTAGCAAAATAATAATAATAATAATAATGTTGGTATTTGTTAAGCGCTTACTATGTGCCGAGCACTGTTCTAAGTGCCTGGGGTAGACATAGGGGAATCAGGTTGTCCCACGTGGGGCTCACAGTCTTAATCCCCATTTTACAGATGAGGGAACTGAGGCACCAAGAAGCTAAGTGACTTGCCCAAAGTCACACAGCTGGCAAGTGGCAGAGCCGGGGTTCGAACCCATGACCTCTGACTCCAAAGCCCGTGCTCTTTCCAGTGAGCCGCGCTGCTTCTCACACTGTCATTGGTATATGATGACAATACTGCCGCACATTCAATCATGAATTTATTTGAAAGAACAGTATTATGATTAAAGGGATCATTTTTCCTAAAATGACATTCTGTTCACATCTTTTTGCTCCTCTGAAACTTATACACATCAAGCAAAAACTCCTGATAAGTGTTGGTTTAAAGGCACTCAGTTAGCTTTTCTATCCCCTCCTTATCCACCTCACTTCTTCCACTACACCCCAGATTGCTCAATTCAATCATCTCTAATTAATCTACTCACTGTGCCTTGTTCACCTCTCCCATCACTAACCTCTTGCTCCAATGCTTCTCCCTGACTGGAGTAGTTACCTCATTCCCAGAACATTAATGTACATATCTTTATTCTCTATTGTTTCTTCCTACCTGCAATTTAATTCAGTGTCTGCCTCCTCCACTAGAATTTGAGCTCCTTGAGGCCAGGGACCTTCTATACTAACTCTATTAGACTCTCTCAGGTAGTGTTCTGCTCATAGGCCCTCAGTCAATCAATAACATTTTATTGAGCATTTAATGTGTGCACGGCATTGTATTAAACACTTGGGAGAACACAGTACAACAGAGTTGGTAGAAATGTTTCCTGCTGGGACTTTATCTAGAATTTTCAGTCCTACATCAGCACCCATCTCCCTGCTCTCAATTAAGCCTTACCCCTGTAGAGCTGACTCTGTAGGTTCCTGATCTCTGGAGGCTCCCCCAGGGACAAACCCTGAAGTGTCTTGATCAGCATGAGGAATGCTCTTGGCACCAGGTATATGAGCCTCATCCTGAGGGCATCTCCAGGCACAGTGCCAATACATCCCCAGTACCCCTCTCTGTCCCCCCGGCCAGTGGGCCAGATTCTCAGCATTAGCTCACTCCTGGAAGGTTGTACTTTCGAGTTTCTCCTGTTGCTGCTTGGCAGCCCCTCAGTCATTTATTCACTCAATTGAATTTATTGGGCACTTAGTGTGTGTGCAGAGCACTGTACTAAGAACTTGGGAGGGTACAGAATAGCCATAAACAGACACATTCCCTGCCCATAAGCTTAACTGTCTAGAGAACAAGCATACTGTTCCAAATCCTAAAGCTGCCTGGAGAAAGATTCTCAAAAATAAGTTCTATCTCTTCCTTCTGACAACACTCAGTGTGCATAAGATGCACCTCTGCCCATCCCTGATCAGTGAGAGGGGCCCTTCCACCCCTGGGTTCACCACCCTGGATACTGAGTTCTCCCCAAATGTTGATTCTGACAATTTCTCATTCTGACTCCTTCCCTTGAGGCCCCAGAACTGGGGTCAAGTGTCTCAGGGTCTTGAGTCTGAGCCCAGCTTTAGCAATGGCACAGTAATGGCACCCCAACATCCACTGACTCCTTTGGACAGAAAAAATCCTTCCTTAATATCAACCTTCCATTAGGACTGCCCCCTTTCCTGGTCTCTTTTCTTATCCCTGGCATCTGCTAACTCTGTCCACTACCTAGCCAGGCCCAATAACTTGAGGGCATGGTCCAATCTTAACTAATTTAGCTACTACCTCAGGCTCTTTAACTGCTTTCTAAAGTGGAGGGGGCCTAGTCAGAATCTTTTACACACTGCCCCCTTGAATTAACCATATTTCTCTACATCTACAAATGTCACCACTGCATAGATCTCTGCCATTGTTCCCTGCAAGGGGCCTGGAATGAACTCCATAAACTCAGTTTCAGGAAGTCTCGTCGAGTACATTTTCTGTTAAAATGTTCCTAGAAAAATCTGGGGATCATCACTTCCTTTAAAAGTCATAGGTCACACTGTTTGGCTTGTTTGGCCCAGTGGGCCCATATTCATTCATTCAATAGTATTTACTGAGCACTTACTATGTGCAGAGCACTGTACTAAGTGCTCGGAATGTACAAATCTGTTGCCGACTTGTTCATCCCAAGCGCTTAGTACAGTGCTCTGCACATAGTAAGCGCTCAATAAATACTATTGAATGAATGAATGAATGAATACAAATCGACAACAGATAGAGACAGTCCCTGCCCATTGACGGGCTTACAGTCTAATCGGGGGAGACAGGCAAACAAAAACAATAGCAATAAATAGAATCAAGGGGATGAACACCTCATTAAAACAATAGCAATAAATAGAATCAAGGTGATGTACATCACATTAACAAAATAAATATGGTAATGAAAATATATACAATTGAGCTGACGAACACAGTGCTAAGTGGAGGGGAAGGGAGAGGGGGAGGAGCAGAGGGAAAGGGGGGAAAAGAGGGCTTAGCTATCTGTACTATATTCTACTAAAGTTGTCTCTGATGTTTTGCCTCTTTGCACTTTTCTCTTTTTTAATCTCCAACTTGAATCATACCTTTACAGTCCAGAATTAGAGCTGCCTGGTTCTTTCAGTCACTTCTGATGTGTTCTGAGGAGGAGACTGAATAATGTGTAAGTACATAGGCTTGATTTCTTTAGCAACAAGGATCACATTTAGGTGGTCTAACTTCTGGGAACCAGCTTAGATACCCTTCTGCTGGCAGCTTTGCAGGAGAGGATCTCTTTTCACTGCTAAGATGGTGGATATTATTTCATCCACTTGTCCTTTTTTCTTCCATTCTGACTACCCTTTCTTTCCCTAGTGCAATCCCAAAATCTGACTTCAAAAAGCATTGTTAGCTATTTAATAAAAAAAAATTATTTAATTAAGACACTGAGGTACAGCACAGTAAACTGCCTGTGGGAAGGGAATATGTTTACTAAATCTGTTATATTGTACTCTTCCGAGTGCTTAGTACAGTACTCTGCACACAATAAGTGCTCAATAAATACGATTGATTGACATAGTAATTTCTTTATCAAAGATGAAAATTTGTGGCTTTTTTTCTTTCGAGCCTTACATGGTCTCCATTGGCTATATATGATATTGCCTCTAGGTTTCTTCTTTCTTTCTCAACCAAATTTCTAGCCACAGGTTTTCCATTCCAGAGTTCTGAAACCTTCCCCAAACCATAAATCAGTACCATGTAAGTCGATTCCACCACTAGACACTATATGTGACATTACCGGGGAGTTTACATCCTGGATAAAAGAGCCCCTGGAATCCCCATAGAACCAACTGGACGCAGGTCAGCCTCCTACATTGTATACAGATTGGACACTGTTCTGAGGCACAGATAAGTTAACTGACTTACCCGAAGTCCCACAGCAGGCAAGGAGCAGAGTCAGGATTAGAACACAGGTTCCTAACTCAAAGGCACTTCCTTTTTCAACTAGGTCATACTGCTTCTCACAGTAATGTGAGAAAGAGCCCATCCATTGTCTCGCCCTCTAGACTGTGAGCTGGTTACGGGCAGGGAATGTGTTTGTTGTTGTAGTGTATTCTCCTAATTACTTAGTACAGGGATTTGCACACAGTAAACACTCAATAAATACAATTGAATGAATGAATGAATGAATCCATAACAAATATGACTGAAAGGATTATTGTCTAGGAAAGTAAACACCACAGGTTCCTCCTTTAAGCTGACTCGCCAATGGTCTTGCTGATGATCATACAAATATATGAAATAGTCTGGCCAGGGTTGTGGTGAAAGATTGATTGATCTCTGAGATAGTACTGAATAATTTGGAGAATATTTTTAATGTTCCTATAAAATGTCAATATTTATGCATTGCTGCCTGAAATCTTCAGTTGAGCTTACATCTTAGGCTTGAAAAAATAGCATTCCTGCCTTACTTGAAGAAAGAGTGATTAAACCAGTGGAGCAGTTAATCCAAATTTCTGATTGAAGACTCAACAACAAGTGAGGAGCTAAAAATCAGCTGGGATTTTCCATCTGACTAAGGGACAGACATGACTGAGATGGAAAAGAGCCTTCCATCTCACAAGAAAGTTTTCCAAAAGACTATGGAGACTATGCCTTGGTGAGCAGACTGTACTGTGAATTATGGACCAAAGATTAATCTTTCAGCAATTTGAAATAATGGACCATATTGCACTGAAACAAGCTTCTATATCTAATATCTATCTCTCCAACTAGACAGGAAACTACTTGAGGGCAGAGATTATGTCTTTGATGTCTTTTGTAATCTCCCAAGTACTTAGAATATTGCTCTGCACAGAGTAAGAAATTAATAAATATTATTGATTGTGCTAGATCCTCTTATAGGTACACTGAAATGATCTCCTGATTCAAGATTCCCAGAGGATTAGAAGAGTTTCCAGATTGCTTCATTGTTATTCCATGGCACTTGAGTGTCCCAAACCAGGAAAAGTTTTGAGTTCGGGAGAGTAGTGTTCTGTACTATATGAAAGGGGAAGGAGCTCAAGGTCAGAGGGAGGATGTGGGCAAGGGGTCATAGGGAGACAGATGAGATCAAAGTACAGTTAGAAGGTTGGTGTTAGAGAATCTAAGGGTGTGGGCTGGGCTGAAATAGGAGAAAAGCAAGGATAGATAAGAGAAGAAGAGATGACTGAGTACCCTAAAGCTGATGTTAAAGGGTTTCTGTTTGCTGTGGAGATGGATTTGAGAGCTACTGAGAGTGTGTGAAGGTGGGGAGAGGTGGACTGAATATTTATTTATTTACTGAAAAATGATCTGGGTAGCACAGTAAAGTTTGGACTGGAGCAGGGAGAAACTGGAGGCAGGGAGCTCAGAAAGAACCTGGGTTCAAATCCCAGCTCTGCCACTTGCCTGCTGTATGACCTTGGGCAAGTAACTTAACTTGTCAGTGCCTTAGTTACCTCATCTGTAAAATGGGAGTTAAGATGTGAGTCCCATATGGGGCATGATTAGCTTGTATCTACCCCAATGCTTAGTACAATGCCTGGAACATAGTTAGCACTTAACAAATACCATTTAAAAAAGACTGATTCAAAGATTGAGGTGGGATATGACAAATGGGCTTAGATCAGGGTGGAAGCAATTTGGATGGAGAGGAAGGGGAAGATTCTAGAGATGTTGCAAAGGAAGAAGTGACAGGATTTGGTGACAAACCAACTATAAAGTTTGAATAAGAGAGATGAGTTGAGGATAATGCCAAGGTTACAATCATGGGAGAAAGGGAGGTTGATGTTATCTACAGTGATGGGAAAGTCAAAGGGAGAACAGAGTTTGTATGGGAAGATGAGCAATTCTGTGACGGTTTTGTATGAGTTGAGCCAGCAGTTTTGAAGTCCAGGAGCCTGATAAGTAATGATGATGATGATAATAGTAATAATAATAATAACTGTGATATTTGTTAAGCGCTTTCTATGTGTCAAGTACTGTACTAAGCTTTGAGGTAGATACAAGATAATCAAGTGCTGACTCACATGGAGCTCAAAGGAAACATGTAAACAATCAAACCATCTAAATTACATTACACAGAAGAGCAGGAATAAAGAAATTACAATTGCAAAGTATTTCAAATCTATAAATAGTGTGCACTGGGGAAATGAATGGCGGCACATCTGATATGTAAACCTGCTTGGCTGGGCACTAGTTCATTTCAGCTCCCAGGCACTGAGGCATTTGGGCTGGAGAGACCAGGAGGATGGTGGGGCTGATGGGAAAGTTAAATGGAGGAATTCTGGAGAGAAGATGAAGAGTTCAGTTTTTGGCAGATTTGAGCTTGAAATGCCAGGGCCACATCTGGGTAGGCAGGAGAAGGTGCAAGCAAAGAGAGTAAGGTGGAAAGAAGCAGGTGAAAAAGGTAATAATGATGGCATTTGTTGAGGGCCACTGTACTAAACAAGGTAATAGGGTTGGACACAGTCTCTGTTCCACATAGGGCTCACAGTTTTAATCTCTATTTTACAGATGAGGTAACTGAGGCACAGAGAAGTGAAGTGACTTGCCCAAAATCACACAGCAGACAAGTGGCAGAGCTAGGATTAGAACCCAGATCCTCTGACTCCTGGGCCTATGCTCTTTTCACTAGGCTACACTCTTTCTATGTATGATAGGGGGAGTTAGTGGAGAGCTTTAACATCTATCAGGAGGAGAATTTAATTGATGCAGTGAGAAATGGGAACTCATTGGAGAGTTCTGAGGAGAAGGGATATGTGAGTTGAGTGATTCTTCAAGGTGATGATCTGTGCAGCAGAGTGTAGTATATATTTGGAATGGGGAGAGGCTGGCATGAGAAAGAAACCAGTGAAATGGCTAGTATAATAGTCTAGCTTCATAGTTACTGGAGCTTGGACCCAGGCAGTAACTCTCTGAATAGAGAGGAATGGGCAGGTGTGGAAAATGTTGGGAAAGGAGTCCTGGCAAGATTTAAAGATAACTTAAATGTGAGAGTTGAAACACAGTGAGGATCCAAAGATGAAACTATGTTGTGGGCCTCTGGAACAGGGAAGATGGTGGTGTCATCAAGTGAGATAGGAAAGTTGGGAGGGCGAGTGGGTTTAGAAGGGAAGATGAGTAGTTCAGTTTTGGACATCTTCAAAATGAGATACCTGAGGGACATTGAAGAGGAGCTATCCAGGGGTTTGGAGCGAATTCAGCATTATTGGGTAGATGAGAGGTCAGAGCTAGAGAGGTATAGATTTGGGAGTCATCTACACAAGGAGTAACTGATGCTATGTGTCTGGATGAGCTCCCTGCAGAGAGAGTGGGTATAGAAGTAGAAGGGTAGCTCCAGAATGGAGCCTTGCCTGATACTTATAGCTCGGGACTCTGAGGCAGAAGAGCAGCCAAAAAATGAAACAGAAAGAACAATCAGAGAATTAGGAAGAGAATCTCTTATCTTTCAAGGAGAAAGCAGTGACCCACAATGTGAAAGGTGGCTGAGAGGTCAAGAAGGATTAGAGCTGAGTAGCATCCTTTGTACTCCATTTTTTTAAGGAGGTCATTGGTGATCTTAGAGAGTGAAGTTTTGGTGGAGTGAAGGGGTCATACACTTTACTGGAGCAAGTGAGAAAGAGAGTTGGTGGAAATTGTCATGAGCCCCGCTCGGGGATCACTCCCTCACAATATCAGGTGCTCAACCTAAAAGCCTTTAACCAAGGATTTGATTCCCTTATTAATTTGGGTGCTCAGATGACATATTCCATCAAGTAAAACCAAACACCAGTGGAAAGCTTTATTTTACTAAAACTGGGTTTAAGCATATGCACACAGACACATACAATGCACAACATCTATAGTTACCATTCCTACTGGTTTTCCCCAAATCTTGTGACGACGATCCCATAGGAGTCAGACTGCCCGCAGCTCGCCGTCATCCTGGTTCAAGTCTTAGGTGCTCGGCCAGGGCAGCCATAGGTATCTTAGTGCATGGCTTAGATAGTTCCACTCTGGGCAAAGAGGGCCAGTTCTTTCCCCCTTTTATCCATGGTTCTAGTCGGGGAGGTTGCAGCAGGGGCCTGCTCAGGATTGCTCCTTACTGGGTAAACCAGAGAGGAAGGCATAGCCTCATCCAGAAGTCTTTTTCCTGCCCAGCAGAGCAATTTAGACCCTCCTTAAGCCCTCTGCAAAACAATTCGATTCCTCTCCAACAATTCAGGTCCTCATAATTCCTCAGAATGATAATACAGTTTCTCCTCTAAATCGTCCTTTGGCCTTGTTGCTCCCAGAGTCAAATAATACAAGATGGAGTCACACTCACCACAGAAATAATTATAGTAATCATGATGGTATTTATTAAGCATGTACTATTTTCCAGAAACTATACTTATCACTGGGGTGGAAATAAGCAAATTGAGTTGGACACAGTCCCAATCCCACGTGGGGCCCATAGTCTCAATCCCCATTTTAGAGATGAGGCCCAGAGAAGTGAAGTGACTTGTCCAAGGTCACTCAGCAGACAAGTATTGGAGCTGGGACTGGAACCCATGACTTTCTGACTCTTTCCCATTCTCTATCCATTCTGCCATGCTAAAAGGGAAGGCAGTGGGTGCATAAACCCACTCTAAGAGTCTAGATAGGAAAGGGTACAGCGTGGAAGGGTGTCACCTGGTCAGGGCTCTTGGGTTGAGAAAAGGCTTTTTGAGTATTGGAAAATGCTTGGGCATGTTTGAAGGCAAACAATCAATCAATCAGTGGTACTAACTGAGCCCTTACTATGTTCCGAGCACTCTATTAAGTGCTTGGGCAAGTACAATATAATGGAGTTGATAGACAGTTTCCTTGTCTACAAGTAGTAGTAATATGGCATGGGCTTTGTGACCCATCTGTAAAATGGGGATTAAACTGAGCTCTATTTAGGACATGGACTATGGGACATGGACTTTGATCAATCAGATAATCTTCTATCTATCCCAGGGCTTAGTACAGTGCCTGGCACCTAGAAGTTGCTTATTAAATGTCATTTATAAAACTAATAATAAAAACAATAAGGACCTTCAGACTAGAGGCAGACTGAAATTAAAATAAATTATGACTCTGCACATAAATTCTATGGGGATTTGGGGTTGAATATCAAATGCCTAAAGGGTACAGATCCAAGTGCATAGACAGTGCTGGAGACAAGGGAATAGAGGAAATCAAGGCTTAGTAGGGTAAGGCCTCTTTGAGGAGATGTGATTTTTATAAGACTTCGAAGGTGGGGGGAATGGTAGCCTGTCATATGTGAATGGTGGGGAGCTCCAGGCCAGGGGCAGTACATGGGCAAGGGGTCTCTAGTGAGATAGATGTGATAGAAGGCAAAAGAGAAAGAGGTGTCAGAGGGTGAAAGGCTGAAGATAATAGTGAAGGGCAGGAAAACAATGGGAGCAAATGCTTTTAGGTGGTACAAGTAGAAGGAGTGGATTTAGAGAATAGGCAGATCTCTTGAGAAAGAGGGACACTTGAGAAAGAGGGGCACAGGAGAAAGATGAGGAAGGGTAGGCAAAAAGGTGACATTTCAGGAAGTTTTCTTCTGAACATATTAAATTTTCCAAATAAGTAGTTGGCAGGGTAGTCAGGTTAGGGAGAAAAAGAAATAGGGCACTGGGGATTTCAGGAAGGACATGAAAGTTTGGAGAAATTGATGGGGATTTTGGATATGGGTTTTGATGAAGAGTATGGAAGTGAGTGCTTTAGGAAGGTGAGAGACAATAGGGTCAGTGGCAGTGAATTTAGAGAGCTGATGGGAGACCACCTCATGAGAAACACAATCAACCAATCAATGGCATTTATTCAGCACCTATTCTGTGCTCAACCTGTACAAACTGAATGGGGGAGGGTAATGATAAAGTGAGGAGATTTGGGGGAGATCATGCCTGAAGTTTTCAGTTCATTCATTCAATCATATTTATAAAGCACTTGCTGTGTGTAAAGCACTGTACTAAGTGCTTGGGAAAGTACAATATAAAAGTAAACAGTGACATTCCCTGCTTACAGTGAGCTCACAGTCTATGGGGGTGGTGGGGGGAGACAGACATCAATACAAATAAATAAAATTACAGCATATACATAAGTGCTGTGGGGCTGGTGGCGGGGAGAGCAAAGCGAGCAAGTCAGGGAGATGCAGAAGGGAGTAGGAGATGAGGAAAAGTGGAGCTTAGTCTGGGAAGGTCTCTTAGAGGAGATGTGTCTTCAATAAGGCTTTGAAGGTGGAGAGAGTAATTGTTGGATTTGAGGAGGGAGGGCCAGGGGTCAGTGGTGCAACAGGTGAGATTGGAGCACAGTGAGAAAGTTAGCACTAGAAGACGAAAGTATACAGGCTAGGTTGTAGGAGAGAAGTGAGGCGAGGTATGAGGGGGCAAAGTGATGGAGTGCTTTAAAGCCAATGATGAGTTTTTTGTTTGATATAGAGGTGGATGGACAATCACTGGAGTTTTTTGAGGAGTGGGGTTGCATGTCCTGAAGGTTTTTGTAGAAAAATGACCCGGGCAGCAGAGTGAAATATGGAGCAGAGAGGGGAGAGACAGGAGGCTGGGAAGTCAGCAAGGAGGCTGATATAGTAATCCAAGTGGTATAGGATGAGCAATTGTATTAACATGGTAGTAGTTTGGTTAGAAAGGAAAGGGCAGATTTTAATGATGTTGTGAAAGTGGGACTGAAACGATTTGGTGACAGACTGAATATGTGGGCTGAATAAGAGAGAGGAGTCAAGGATAACACCAAGGTTATGGGCCTGTGAGATGGGAAGGATGGAGGTACTGCCTACAATGATGAGAAAGGGAGAGGCCAGGGTTTGGGTGGGAAGATAACGAACTCTGTTTTGTACATGTTAAGTGTGAGATGACAGGAGGACATCCAAGTAAAGATGTCTTGAAGGCAGGAGAAGATGTGAGCCTGGACAGAGGGAGAGAGGTCAGAGGTGGAGATGTAGATTTGGGTATCATTTGCCTATAGATGATAGTTTAAGTTATGGGAGTGACTGAGTTCTCCAAGGGACTGAGTGTAGATGAAGATTAGGGGATTGAGAACTGAACACTGTGAGACACCCACAGAGGAGGAGCCCATGAAGGAGACTGAGAATCAATGCCCAGAGAGATGAAGAGAAGCAGGAGAGGACAGAGTCAGTGAAAACAAGGTTGGATAACTTTTCCAGGAGACGGGGGTTGTCCACAGTGTCAAAGGCAGTTGAGAGGTCGAGGAGGATCAGGATGGAGTAGAGGCCATTATATTTGGCAAGAAGGAGATCATTGGTGACCTTAGAGAGGCTGTTTCTTTGGAGTGAAGGGGATGGAAACCAGATGGAGAGGGTCCAGGAGAGAGTTGGAAGAGAGGAATTCAAGACAGCAGGTCGAGAAGACTCGCTCAAGGAGTTTGTAGAGGAATGGAAGGAGGGAGTTGGGGTGACAACTGGAGTGAGCTGTGGGGTCAAAAGAGGGTTTTTTTAGGATTGGGGAAACATGGGCATGTTTGAAGGCAGTGGGGAAGAAGCCTTTGGAGAGTGAATGTTTGAGAAGCAACGTGGCGCAGTGAGAAGCAGCGTGGTGCAGTGGAAAGAGCACGGGCTTTGGGGTCAGGGCTCATGAGTTCGAATCCCAGCTCTGCCACTTGTCAGCTGTGTGACTGTGGACAAGTCACTTAACTTCTCTGTGCCTCAGTTCCCTCATCTGTAAAATGGGGATTAAGACTGTGAGCCCCACGTGGGACAACCTGATTCCCCTGTGTTTACCCCAGCACTTAGAACAGTGCTCTGCACATAGTAAGTGCTTAACAAATACCAACATTTATTTATTTATCTATTTTTTTGTTAAGAAAAGAAGGGAGGGGGTGAGAATTTTGATAAGGTGCAGAGGAAGGAATTGGGTCTGCTGCGCATGTGGAAGGGGTAGCGTTTGAGAGGAGACAGGAGAGCTCCTCTAAAGATACTGTTGGAAAGGATGGTAGAGTTGAAGAGAGGGCCAGAAGAGGGAGGAACTGACCAGGGTCAGGGACTGTTTTAGGGAGCACACATATGATGGTGTTAATTTTCTTAATTTTCAGTTTTACCAACAAAGCAGTTGGTGAGATCACCTGTGATTAAGGAGGGAGTTGATGGGAGGGCTGGAGGTTGGGGGCTTCAGGTAGGAGTTAAAGGTTTGTTTGTAAGAAAAGCTAAATTTCTCATTCTGTAAATAGCATGATCAAAGTTACCTAGTCTTAAACTGCTCACATCCCTCCCAATGTTACAACCTCATTGTGCACCCTTAATCCAAATTTAAGGGCCTATTGAACCATATAAGCAAACAGCTGAATGTGGGGAAGGGAAAACAGGCTAACAGAAATGGGTTCAGTCGTTGAAGATAAAACTTCAGTCTGGCCTTGAGTCCTCCAGCCGGAGCTGCTAAATCTATGGCTCATCAAATCCCTCTGAATGTCAACCCAAATCTCTAATTTGACCTCTAAACTCTTAAGAAGAAAAATACATTGCAACAACTATGAGCAAAAAGAATATTCTAGTTTCAGCTGAATGCCACTCATAATCCCAGCCTGCTTCAACTTTAAAACCTAACTTTAATTATTATGCCTAAATACTAAACCACATCACCTTCCAGCAGACTTATTCATTCAATTCATTCAATCATATTTAGTGAGCGCTTACTGTGTGTAGAGCACTGTACTAAATGCTTGGAAAGTACAGTTCAGCAACAAAGAGAGAAATCCCTGCCCACAATGGGCTCACAGTCTAGAAGTGGGGAGACAGACATCAAAACAAGTAAACAGGAATCAGTAGCATCAATATAAATAAATAGAATTATAGATACATATACACTTCAGAACAAGTAAACAGGGATTAATATAAATAAATAGAATTATAGATATGTACATATATACATACACAAGTGCTGTGGAGCGGAGGGGGGTAGAGCAAAGGGGGCGAGTGGGGGCAATGTTGGGGAGACTTAGAATTGAACATGTTAATTAATAGACTTTCAATTTCCCCTATGTGCTCTCTCCTCTGCTTCACTCATGCACTTGGATCTGAACTCTTTAAGCACTTGATATTCACCCCACTCTCAGCCCCACAGCACTTATGTACATACACTCTGCCATTCTCTCTTTTTGTAATTTATTTTAATGCCTGTCTCCCCTTTTAGACCGTAAGCTCAATTGCATTGAACTTTCCCAAGTGCTTAATACATTGTTCTGCACACCATAAGGGCTCAATAAAGACATTGCCTGATTGAATGAATGAAATTCCTGAAGCACACACTATCTTTTTGTCATTTTCTTTTTCTTTTTAATTCTTTTAATTTACAAAACCTTTGTTGAACCCTCTTACTAGGTATTTGGGTACTGGGTATTTGGAGCAGCTTGGCTTGGTGGATAGAACATGGGCCTGGGAGTCAGAGGGACCTGGGTTCTAAAATCTGTTCCAACACATACCCTGTTGTGTCACCTTGGACAAGTCATTTAGCTTCTCTGGGCTTGTTACCTCATCTGTAAAATGGGAATTAAGAGTGTGAGCCCCACGTGGGACAACCTGATCACTGTGTATCCCCCCAGTGCTTAAAAGAGTGCTTTGCACATAGTAAGCACCTAACAAATACCACCATCATTATTATTATTATGTGGGACAGGAATTGTGTCCAATCTGATTAACTTGAATCTATCCGAGCACCTAGAATGGTGCCTGGCACACAGTAAGTGCTTAACAAGGACCATAACTATTATTATTATTATTATTATTGTGAATTTTTGATATTAAAAAATAAATTGTTTAACTCTGAGACCAGCAGTTTTGGGGATGGGCTGCTTATTTAGGGGAGTTCTTTCATAAATCAAGAGGCAGTGTGGCCTAGTGGGAGTGGTCAAGTCAGAGTCAGAAGGCCCAGTTTCTAGTCACAACTTGGCTATTGACTTGCTGAACCTCGGGCAAGTCACTTAGTCTCCCAAGGTTTCAGTTTCCTTATTTATAAAATGGGGATAAGCTCAATTGTGAACTCTGAGTGGCACAAAGATTGTGTTCGATCTGGTAACCTTATTCTATTCCAGGTCTTAGCACATCCGGAGCACTTAATAAACCCCATTAGAATTATTGAGAAGCGGCATGCTCTAGTGGAAACAGTACAAGCCTGGGAGTCAAAGAACCTGAATACTAATCCTGACTCCACAACTTCAGTCAATCAAACAGTCAATCTTATTTACTGAGTGCTTACTATGTTCAGAACACTCTACTACTTGGGAGAAGACAGTATAACAATTGGTAAAATTGCACACAAGTAAGTGCTCAGTAAATATGATTGAATAAATGAATGAATGATCCCTTGCCTACATCTTCCCTCTACCCTGGAACTCCAGCTACAATTCTCCCTACCTTCAAAACCTTATTAAAATCACATCTCCCATAAGAGGCCTTCCCTGAACAAACCACCATTTCCTCTACTCACACCTCCCTTCTGCATCATCCATGCACTTGGCTCTGTATTAATCATTTGATATTCACCACACCTTCAATCCTGTTACTGTACATAACTGCAATGTCTTTATGTATATTAATTTCTGTCTCCTCCACTAGATGTAAACTGACTGTGGGCAGGGAACATGTCTACCAACTCTGTTGTATTGTACTCTCCCAAATGCTTAGTACAGTGCTCTGTATGCAGTGAGTACTCAATAAATAACATTGATTGATTGATGATTGATCACTGATGGAAAATATGAATGAATGATTGCATTAATAATAATAATAACAATAATAATACTCATTTAGTACCCAAGTCCTGATGTTGGGTGTTGGGCACAAGCTGTTGGTATGCTGAGAATTTATCTGAGAAGGCTTCTTAGAGGAGGTGGGAATTTTTTTTTTCAGTGGACTTTGAAAATGAGAGCGCTTGTCAGGCAGCTTTTGAGAGATTGGGAATCCAAGGCTGGAGTAGCAATGTAAATGAAAGGTTGGACTTTAGAGAGTCCACAGTTAGAATGTGAGCTTGGAAGAGATTAAGGGTGTGAGGGGAGGAGGAGTGGGAGAAGAGACAAAAAGGGAAAATGGAGAAACCTGGTGGCATAGATTGTAATGATGGTGTTAATTGATTGTCTACTAAATGCAGTGTCATGTACCAAACATTTGTAAATACAACAAGCAGAGAGTCTTGAATACAATGGTAAGGATCAACAAGGCCTAGTGGATACAGCAGGGGCCTGGGAGTCAGAAGGACCTGGATTCTAATCCCAACTTTGCCACTTGTTTCTTCCCTCATTGGCACCCATGCCCGTCACCCCCGCCAATTGTTCCGGACTTTTAATTCTCTCCTCAGGCCCCCTGTTTCTCCCCCACCCCATCCCTCACCCCCAACGATCTGGCCACCTACTTCATCACAAAAATTAACATAATCAGGTTTAAGCTCCCCAAAGCCACCCCTCCCACTTCTGCTTTCCCCCACCCACAACCCTCTCCCCTACTTTCCCATCCTTCCCTGCAGTATCCTCAGAGGAAATCTCTTCCCTCCTTACAAGTGCCACCCTGTCCACCTATCCTTCGGACCCCATTCCCTCTCACCTTATAAAAACCATCGCCTCTTACCTCCTCCCTCCTCTTTAACCACTCACTCTCCAACTGCTTCTTCCCCTCTGCCTTCAAACTTGCCCATGTCTCCCCCATCCTAAAAAAACCCTCTCTCGACCCCACTTCCCCTTCCAGTCATCACTCTATCTCCCTTCTACCCTTCCTTTCCAAACTCCTAGAACGAGTTGTCTACACTCGCTGCCTTGAATTCCTCAACTTCAACTCTCTGCTGGACCCCCTCCAATCTGGCTTCTGTCCCCTCCACTCTACCAACACTGCTCTCTCAAAGGTCACCCATGACCTCCTTCTTGCCAAATCCAATGGCTCCTACTCTCCTAATCCTCCTCAACCTCTCAGCTGCCTGTGACACTGTCGACCATCCCCTTCTCCTCCATACCTTATCTCACCTTGGCTTCATGGACTCCATCCTCTCCTGGTTCTCCTCTTATCTTTCTGACTGTTCACTGTCGGTCTCCTTCATGGGCTGCTCCCCTCCCTCCCATCCTCTAACTGTAGGGGTTCCTCAAGGGTCAGTTCTTTGATCTCTTCTGTTCTCCATCTATACTCACTCTCTTGGTGAACTTATTTGCTCCCATGACTTCAACTATCATCTCTATGCAGATGACACACCAATTTACATCTCCTCCCCGTTCGCTCCTCCTCCCTTCAGGCTTGGATCTCCTCCTGCCTCCACAACGTCTCCATCTGGATGTCTGCCCACCACCTAAAACTCAACATGTCCAAAACTGAGCTCCTTATCTTCCCTCCCAAGCCCTGTCCTCTTCTTGACTTCCCTGTCACTGTGGACGGTACGGCCATCCTTCCCGTCTCTCAAGCCCACAACCAACAAAGGTTGGTGACATCCTTGACTCAGCTCTCTCATTCACCCCACACATCCAATCCGTCACCAATGCCTGCCGGTCTCACCTTTAGAATATCATCAAGATCTGCCCTTTCCTCTCCATTCAAACGGCTATCGTACTGGTAGTCTGGTAGTACTGGAGATAGTCTAATCTCCCCCGATTAGACTGTAAGCCCGTCAAACGGCAGGGACTGTCTCTATCTGTTGCCGACTTGTTCATCCCAAGCGCTTAGTACAGTGCTCTGCACATAGTAAGCACTCAATAAATACTATTGAATGAATGGTACAAGCTCTTATAATATCCCAGCTGGATTATTGTGTCAGCCTTCTCTCTGATCTCCCTTCCTCCTGTCTCTCCCCACTCCAGTTTATTCTTCATTCCGCTGCCCGGATCATCTTCCTGCAGAAATGCTCTGGGCATGTCACTCCCCTCCTTAAAAACCTCCAGTGGTTGCCTATCAACCTCCGCACAAAACAAAAACTTCTCACTCTGGGCTTCAAGGCTCTCCATCACCTTGCCCCCTCCTACCTCTCCTACCTTCTCTCTCTCTTCTGCCCACCCAGCATGCTCCGCTCCTCGGCCGCTCACCTCCTCACCGTCCCCCATTCACGCCTATCCCGCCGTCGACCTCTGGCCCACGTTCTATCGCTGTCCTGGAATGCCCTCCCTCCTCACCTCTGCTAAACTAACTCTTTTCCCCTCTTCAAAGCCCTACTGAGAGCTCACCTCCTCCAAAAGGTTTTTCCAGAATGAGCTTCCCCTTTTCCCTCTGCTCCCTCTGCTCCCTCTGCTCCCTCTGCTCCCTCTGCTCCCTCTGCTCCCTCTCTGCTCCCCCTCTGCCCTCTGCTCCCTCCCCCTTTCTTCCTTCACCTTCCCCCTTCCCCCCTTCACCTTCCCTCAGCTAAGCCCCTCAGCATCTCCCGCTCTCCCTTCCCCTCCCCTCAGCACTGTGTTCATTTGTATATATTTTTATTACCCTATTAATTTTGTTAATGAGGTGTACATCCCCTTGATTCTATTTATCGTGATTATGTTGTCTTGTTTTCGTCCATCTGTCTTCCCAGATTAGACTGTAAGCCCATCACTGGGCAGGGATTGTCTCTATCTGTTGCTGAATTGTACATTCCAAGTGCTTAGTACAGTGGTCTTCACATAGTAAGAGCTCAGTAAATACTATTGAATGAATGAATGAATGTTGTGTGGCCTTGGGCAAACCACTCTTCACTTTTCTGTGCCTCAGTTACCTCATCTGTAAAATGGGGATGAAGACTGTGAGCCATATGTGGGACAGGGACTGTATCCAACCCGATTATCTTATATCTACCCCAGCCTTTAGAACAGTGCCTAGCACATAGTAAGCACTTAATAAATACCATAAAAGAAAGGATCAATCAATCAATAGTTTTTATTGAGTGTTTACTGTTTACAGAGCACTGTACTAAGCATTTGGGAGAGTAAAACAGAATTACAATTAATGGTATACTATTAATATACATTTTAGTATATATTAATATAGCTCTATTAGTATTTCTGCTTGATGTGGAAAGAACCACTGGTGTTATTGAGGAGTAGAAAGAGCCAAGTGATGCTTTAGGAAAATGATTTGGATAGCAGTGTGGACAGACAAGAGGCAGAGATGGGATTAGAACTAGTGACTTTCAAACTCCCAGGTCTGTGTTCTATCCACTACACCATACTGCTTCCCAGATAATCAGGTTGTCCCACTTGGGGCTCACAGTCTTCATCTCCATTTTACAGAAGAGGTAACTGAGGCACAGAGAAGTGAGGTGACTTGCCCAAGGTCACACAGCTGACAAGTGGTGAAGCTGGGATTGGAACCCACAGCCTCTGACTCCCAGGCCCATGCTCTTTCCACTAAGCGATGCTGCTTCTTGCTTGGGAGAGGACAGGAGAATAATAAACATTCATTCATTCATTAGTATTTATTGAGCGCTTACCATGTGCAGAGCACTGTACTAAGCACTTGAAATGTACAATTCAGCACCAGATAGAGACAATCCCTGCCCAATGATGGGCTCACAGTCTAAATGGGAGAGACAGACAGCAAAGCAAAACAGAACAAAACAAAAACAAGACAACATCATCAAGATATATAGAATCAAGGAGATATATACCTCATTAACAAAAAAAGGGTAATAAATAATATATATAAATGAGCACAGTGCTGAGGGGAGGGTAAGGGGGAAGACCAGAGGGTGGGGCAAGAGGAGCAGAGGAGAAGCAGAGGGAAAGGGGGGCTCAGTCTGGGAAGGCCTCCTGGAGGAGGTGAGCTCTCAGTGGGGCTTTGAAGAGGGGAAGAGAGTTAGTTTGGTGGATGTGAGGAGGGAGGGCATTCCAGGACAGCAGGAGGATGTGGGCCAGGGGTCGACAGCAGGGTAGGTATGAATAGGGGAGCGTGAGGAGGTGATTGGCAGAGAAGCGGAGTGTACAGGGTGGGCAGTAGAAAAAGAGAAGGGAGCTGAGGTAGGAGGGGGCAAGGTGATGGAGAGCTTTGAAGCAAAGAGTTAGGAGTTTTTGTTTTGTGCGAAGGTTGATAGATGTCCACAATGATCGTACAGTGTGACTTCCTCCCACTGTTCTCCCCTCCCATCCCACAGCACTAATGTAAATACCTGTAATTTTTTATATAATACCTGCCTCTCCCCTCAAGACTGCTGTGGGCAGAGAATATGTCTGTTTATTGTTGTAGTGTGCTCAACACTAAACAACTTAAACAACTCCAGTGGTTGCCTATCGACCTCCCCTCCAAACAAAAACTCCTCACTCTAGGCTTCAAGGCTCTCCATCACCTTGCCCCTTCCTACCTCTCCTCCCTTCTCTCTTTCTACCGCCCACCCCGCACGCTCCGCTCCTCTGCCGCCCACCTCCTCACCGTCCCTCGGTCTCGCCTATCCCGCCGTCGACCTCTGGATCACGTCCTCCCGCGGTCCTGGAACGCCCTCCCTCCTCACCTCCGCCAAACTGATTCTCTTTCCCTCTTCAAAACCCTACTTAAAAATCACCTCCTCCAAGAGGCGTTCCCAGACTGAGCTCCTCTTCCCCCTCTACTCCCTCTGCCATCCCCCCTTTACCTCTCCGCAGCTAAAGCCTCATTTTCCCCTTTTCCCTCTGCTCCTCCACCTCTCCCTTCCCATCCCCACAGCACTGTACTCGTCCGCTCAACTGTATATATTTTCGTTACCCTATTTATTTTGTTAATGAATTGTACATCGCCTCGATTCTATTTAGTTGCCATTGTTTTTACGAGATGTTCTTCCCCTTGACGCTGTTTATTGCCATTGTTCTTGTCTGTCCGTCTCCCCCGATTAGACTGTAAGCCCGTCAAACGGCAGGGACTGTCTCTATCTGTTGCCGACTTGTTCATCCCAAGCACTTAGTACAGTGCTCTGCACATAGTAAGCGCTCAATAAATACTATTGAATAAATACTATTGAACACTACAAGCAGTGTGGCATAGTGGCTAGAGCACTGGCCTGGAAGTCATGAGGTCATGGGTTCTAATCCCAATTTCCGTCCCTTGTCTGCTGTGTGACCTTGAGCAAGTCACTTCACTTCCCTCATCTGTAAAATGGGGGTTAAGACTGGGAGCCCCATAATAATAATGTTGGTATTTGTGAAGCGCTTACTATGTGCAGAGCACTGTTCTAAGCGCTGGGGTAGATACAGGGTAATCAGGTTGTCCCACGTGAGGCTCACAGTCTTAATCCCCATTTTCCAGATGAGGTCACTGATGCACAGAGAAGTTAAGTGACTTGCCCACAGTCACACATCTGACAAGTGGCGGAACCAGAATTCGAACCCATGACCTCTGACTCCCAAACTCGGGCTCTTTCCACTGAGCCACGCTGCTTCTCATGTGGGACAGAGACTGTGTCCACCCCAATTTGCTTATTATTATAATTAATTATGGTATTTGTTGAGCCCTTACTATGTGCCAAACACTGTCTTAATCTCTGGGGTAGATACAAGATAATCAGGTTCTCCCACTTGGGGCTCACAGTTTTAATCCCCATTTTACAGATGAGATCACTGAGGCACAGAGATGTTAATCAGCTTACCCAAGGTCACAGAGCAGACAAGTGGTGGAGCCGGGATTAGAATACATGTCTGTTTGCTTGTATCCACCCCAGCATTTGGTGCAGTGTCTGCTACATGGTAAGTGCCTAATAAATATTATCATTAATTTGAGCGTTTTTGCTGAGCATTTACTTTGTGCAGAGCACTGTACTAAACTCTTGGTAAGTACAATTAAGCAACAGAGAGACAATCGCTGCCCAAAACGGGCTTAAGTTCTAGAAGGGGGAAGACAGACATAAAAACAAGTAAACAGGGATCAATAGTGTCAATATAAGATAGAATTATAGATATATATGCACTTCATTAATATAAACAGAATTATATATGTACATAATTACACAACTGCTGTGGGGAAGTGAGCAGAGGTAAAGGGAGGCTTAGCTTGGGACTTTATTACTCTCCTATAAGCACTCACCCGAACTGTACTTTCCAAGCACCTCGTTCGGTGCTCTGCACACAGTGGGCACTCAATAAATACAATTGAATGAATGAATGCAGCACTCTGCACACAGTAAGCACTCAATAAATAGGATTAGATGCATGGATAAATAGGGTCTTGCGAGGGTGAGGTTAGGGTGTGTGGGTTTGGGGGCGCTGGGCCTTGGGCCCTCAGCAGTAGGCAGCTGTCGAGCTTGGTTTGTGCCTAGGATTAGTGTTACACTGCTAGCAGAGAGACGGCCCAATTGCCATGGCCTCTTGGCACTGGTTACAAAGCGCCCATGGTGCTAACCGACCCCGGGAGGCCGACATACACCACACCCGCTGTTCTTCATTTAGCCATCTGTCCATTGATTTTTCTTACATTCCCTTCTCTCTCCTCTGCTAGACTGTAAGCTCATTTTGCCCAGGGAATAGGTCTGTTTATTGTGATTTTGAACTCTCCTGAGCTCTGAGTACAGTGCTCTGCACACAGTAATTGCTCAAAAAATATGATTGAATGAATGGAGGTTGATTGGTCTGCCCTGAGAGAAGCGCTGTGGGGAGCTTACAGTCCAGCCCTCTAGAGTGGAAGCTCGTTGTGATTGTACTTTCCAAGTGATTAGTACAGTGCTGTGCACACAGTGAGCATTCAATAAATTTGATTGAATGAATGTGTCTTTGTTGTTATAGTGTACTTTCCCAAGCGCTTAGTACAGTGCTCAATAAATATGCATGCATGAATGAATGAATGATTTGGCTAGCAGTGTGGACAGAAGAGAAGGGAGGCTGATGGGAGGGAGAATGGTGAAATGGCAGACAAGTTTAATTGTGATATGAGAGGAACTTGGTCCTGGTGATGTTATAGGAAGCTGTTTAGGAGGAGAAGAAGTGATGGATCTGGGAAATGTTTTGGAGGAAAACCTGGTAGCTAGCAGTTGATTGAAAGAGCTGAGAGCGAAAACTCAAAGATGGTGGCACGATTATAGGCTCTGGAGGCAAAGAAGATGGTGGAATTATTGACAGTGGGCAAATTTCAAAGAGTAGGAGTAGAGTTAGATGGGAAAATTGGTTTTAGATTAAATAAGTTTGGCAAATCAGTGGGGACATTCAAGTGAAGATGTTCTGAAGGCAGGAGGAATTACCCCATAGGCACATATACAAAAGATGGTCTATCTGAAAATTAGTGAGATCCTACCTCTGTAAAGTTCTTCATCCAAGATGGTGACTCTTCAATACCTGCTCTCTTTCTGGCAGGAAATATATATCTTTCTGAGATTTGAAAAGGCATGCAAACCATCGGTTATATTTATTTAAGCCCCCCTGAGTACCGAGAAAAACCCAGCAAGGTCCTTCTCTTAAAGTGATTGAAAACCAAAGGGCAACACAAGGAAAATAGAAATAGTAAAAAGTTAAAGAAGAGCAACACAAACACATAAACTTTCACGTTGTAAATGGATATGATCATAACTCTGTGTGTCTATGTGTGTGTGTGTGCGTGCGTGCACGCGCACATGTGTGTTGTGCATCCCATCCTAAGCCCTGTAGAAGCCAGGCCCAGCCTGAAATTCTACATGTGGATGAGTGGGAATGTTTACGTGCAAACCACTCAGATGAAATTTTCCTTAGCCTTTCTTGATTTATCTTGTGTTTTTCTTGGTGCAAATAAATTGCTAGACCTGGACCTCATTTGCCAAACTGCATGAGCCAGATAGGCTGCTTACTGCTTATTGCAGACATTGGGCTCCACCACTGAGTTCATTTAGCTTCTTTGTCATGTTCTCTGAAGTTGAGAGCCTTCTTCCTAGTAATTTCCTCTGTGGAAATTATATCCCAATGCACTACTGGGAACAGAGGAAACTCAAGTAAAGACAAGTTCCCTGTATTATTCACAAGGTTATTATCAGAAATCAACAATTCCTCTCCATCCAAACCGCTCCCTTGTTAGTATAATCACTCATCATTCTCTGACTGGATTACAGCATCAGTATCCTTTCTGAACTCCCAACCTCCTGTCTTTCCCCACTTCAGTCTATACTTCACTCTGCTGCCCCGATTATCTTTCTATAGAAACACTCTGGGCATGTCACTCCTCTCCTCAAAAATCTCCAGTCATTGCCTATCAACCTTTGCATGGAACAAAACCCCTCACTCTTGGCTTCAAAGCTCTCCATCACCTTGCCCCTTCCTACCTCACCTTCCTTCTCTCCTTCTACAGCCCACCCCGTACACTCAGCTCCTCTGCCGCTAACTTCCTCACTGTGCCTCGTTCTCACCTGTCTCGCTGTCGACCCAGGACCCATGTCCTACCTCTGGCCTCTAATGCCCTCTCTCCTCACATCTGCCAAACTAGCTCACTTCCCCTCTTCAAAGCCCTTCTGAAAGCTCACCTCTTTCAGGAGGCCTTCCCAGACTGAGCCCCCTTTTCCTCTGCTCCTTCTACTCTTCCTATCACCCCTACTCCCTCCCTCTGCTCTACCTCCTGCCCCACAACACTTGTATATATAGGTACATATATACCTATATATACAAGAAGGTATATATAGAGAAGCAGAGTGGCTCAGTGGAAAGAGCACGGGCTTTGGAGTCAGGGCTCATGAGTTCGAATCCCAGCTCTGCCACTTGTCGGCTGTGTGACTGTGGGCAAGTCACTTAACTTCTCTGTGCCTCAGTTCCCTCATCTGGAAAATGGGAATTAAGACTGTGAGCCCCACGTGGGACAACCTGATTCCCCTATGTCTACCCCAGCGCTTAGAACAGTGCTCGGCACATAGTAAGCGCTTAACAAATACTAACATTATTATTATTATTATTACATATTTATTATTCTATTTATTTTATTAATGATGTGCTTATATCAATAATTCTGTTTATGTATTTTGATGCTATTGATGCCTGTCTACTTGTTTTGTTTTGTTGTCTGTCTACCCCCTTCTAGACTGTGAGTCCGTTGTTTGGTAGGGATTGTCTCTATCTTAGTACAGTGCTCTGCACACAATGTAGTGTTCAATAAATACGAATGAATGAATGAATGAATGAATGAATGAATGAATGAATGAATGAAGGGGCTTCTTTGGGTGGTTAAATCCAGTGTAGTAGAGGCTGATCATGACAGAAACTGTGATTTATTCCCTCAGTTCCATACTGTGAAAATTGCATTTAGTGCTCTAATTCATACTCATTCATAAAACGTGAGGAATTTTTTTTTCAAACACAGTCTTTGTGGTGAACAGGACCAGCGAGGAAAAAAATCTGCTAAAGAAAAAGAAATTGTGGCATTTGTTAAACGCTTACTATGTGCCAGGCACTCTACTAAATGTTGGAGTTGGGCACACATAGAACTGACACTCATAAGGCTCACAGTCTTAATTCCCATTTTACAGAAAACGTAACTGAGGCACAGAGAAGTTAAGTGGCTTGTACAGTGTCACACAGTAGACAAATGGCAGAGGCAGGATTAGAACCAAGCTCCTTCTGACTCTCAGGTCAATGCTCTATCCACTAGGCAATGTGGTTTCACAGAATCCATCTGTTCTAATTAAACTCTGGCATTTGACATGGAGATCCCAAAATAAGTCATAAAAATAAGGAGTTAGTGCCAAGGAAAAAGTGAAGAGTCTGCTTCTGTTGGGTATTGTTTCTGTATACTTCCATCCCTTAAAGGAATGTTGATTCCATTCTCTTCAGACTTATTATGAACCCATAATACAATGCTGCCTGTGTAAAATACTTCCTAATCATTTTCATGTCTTCTTGTATGGGTGTCCTGGGCTGCTGCCTCAAATGCTTTTAAAGATTCCCATATGCTGGTGAGCTGGAAGAGTTTCCCCATCAATCAAAAATTAATTTGGGCCCCAGTTTGCAAATACCTAGTAATATCCTCAAACAAAATTGAAATCACTGGATGTGGGCTCCCTAAAATCTCTCCAGCTCCCCTCCAGCGTTTTCTTCCTTCTTTCCCTTCTTGACTTTCCCATCTTTCCCAGCAGTATCTCAAGAGGTGATCTCCCACTTCTCTCAAATTCTATCCTTCCACCCGGGCCTTGGACTCCATCCCTTCCCACCTTATCAAAACAACTGCACCCTCTCTTTCTCTCTCCCTGATCAGCATCTTCATCTGCCAACTTTATAATGGCTCCTTCTCCATTGTATTCAAACATACCCAGGTATTCTCAACCCAAGAAAAACCTCCTTTGACCCGATAGGACCACCCATTATCGCCCCATCTCCCTCATACTCCTCTCATTATTGCCCCATCTCCCTCCTACCCCTCCCCTGTTCTCTCCAAACTCCTTGAGCAAGTTGTCTACACCCAATGCCACAACTTCCTATCTTTCAATTCTCTTCTTGACCACCTGCAATCTATCTTCTGCCCCTTCCCTCCATGGAAAGATCCTCTTTAACGTCATCAGTGACCACCTTATGGTCTAATTTAATAGCCTCAACTCCTCCTCGATATTTCTGTTGCCTTCAACAATGTGGACCACCCCCTTCTCCTGGAAGTATTATCTAATCTTTGCTTCACTAACACTGTTCTCTTTGGTTCTCCTGTCTCTCTGGCCACTCCTTGTCAAGTCTCTTTCACTGGCTCTTCCTCTGCCTCCCATCCCTAACTGTGGGAGTCCCTCAAGGTTCAGTTCATTCAATCTTATTTATTTTCCAACTGTACCCAACCCTTGGAGAACTCATCTACTCTAGTGACTTCAACTACCATCTCTCAATGGATGCTTACCAAATTTACATCTCCAGCCCTTACTGTTCTCCTTCTCTGCAGTCTCACAGTTCCTTCTGCCTTCAGGACATCTCTACTTGGACATTCTGCTAACACCTCAAACTTAAACATGCCCAAAACAAAACTCCCTATCTTCCCACCCAAACCTTGTCCTACCCCTGACTTTTCTATCACCATAGACAGCATCATTTACCCCCCCCGCCATCTCACAAGCCCATAATAATAATGTTGGTATTTGTTAAGCGCTTACTATGTGCCGAGCACTGTTCTAAGCGCTGGGGTAGACATAGGGGAATCAGGTTGTCCCACGTGGGGCTCACAGTCTTCATCCCCATTTTACAGATGAGGGAACTGAGGCACAGAGAAGTTAAGTGACTTGCCCACAGTCACACAGCCGACAAGTGGCAGAGCCGGGATTCGAACTCATGAGCCCTGACTCCAAAGCCCATGCTCTTTCCACTGAGCCACGCTGCTTCTCTAACCCATAACCCATAAGCCCATAACCTTGGTGCTATCCTTGAATCATCTCTTTCATACAAGTCACACATTTCATCTCTCATGAAATCCTGTCAGTTCTACCTACACAACAGTTCTAGAATTACCCTTTTCTTCTACCTACTACTTCCACACTACTACTATTTATCATTTCCCACCTTAACTACTGCAACAGCCTCCTTGCTGACCTCCCTGCCTCCTGTCTCTCCCCTTTCCCTTTCCTACTTCACTCCACTGCCTGGATCATTTTTCTGAAAAATCAGTTCATATTTCCCCACTCCTCAAAAACCTACGATGATTGCCCATCAGTCTCTAAATCAAACAGAAACCCCTTTCCATTAGCTTTAAGCTAATCAATCATCTCTCCTCTTACTACTCCCATACCACACTGATTTTCTAATATAATCCAACCCACACAGTCCTCTCCTCTAAAGCCAGACTGTATCTCGATCTCAGCTATCAATCTATCAATCAATAATATTTATTGAGCACTTACTGTGTGCAGAGCCCTTTACTGAGGGCTTGGGAAAGTACAATATAATAACAAAGGTGGTAGAAACATTCCCTGCCCATAGTAAGTTTACAGTCTATCCCACCACCAGTCCCTTCCCCACATCCTCCCTCTGGCCTGGAACTTCCTCCTTCCTATCCGACAGTCCACCACTCTCTCCACTTTCAAAACCTTCCTAAAATGATATCTCCTCCAAGAGGTCTTCCTTGACTAAGTTCTCGTTTTCCCTACCTGCTTTTCCCTCTGCCAACTCTGCATTTGGCTGTGTACCCCTTAAGCATTTTGATGCAGCATTTACATACATATCTTATTCTCTAATATTTCCTCTCTATAATTTATTTAAATATTTGTCTTCCCCTATAGATTGTAAAGTCCTTCTGGGCAAGGATCGTGTCTACCAATTCTATTGCATTGTTCTTTCCCAAATGTTTAGTTCAGTGGTCAATAAATGCTATTGACAGATTCAATTATCGACTGAGAATAGGATTAACAGAACCTGACAAACTACCCAACCCCACTTCACTCTAACCGTGAAGGGGAAAGGGTCAGACCTTCAACTCTGACTCTACCCTACTCTTCTGTCACTCATTCAATCGAAATTATTGAGGGCTTACTGTGTGCAGAGCACTGTCTCTTCTGTCCTGCAATAAACTGAGGATCTTGGTGAATTTAGCAGGTCAGCTGAAGTTAGTTAGCACTTTCTAGAGCCCTGGTCTGTTAATGGTGTCAAATGCTTATGTAGGGTCAATGAACACAACATGGAAATCTTGAGATGTTCTCACTTTTTCTGGATAGACACATACCTGCTGTGCTTGGGTCTAAAACAATAAGTGTGTGTTGGCTCACAATTAAGATAGGATTCTGGCTAGCATCTTGTCTATATTGGAAATCAGTCAATCAAGCAATGACATTTATTCAGTGTTCCTTGTGTGCAGAGCACTGTACTAAGCACTTGGGAATGTATAGTCCAGTAGAGTTGGTAGACAGGATACCTTCCCACAAGCAGCTTACAGCTTACATGGGGAGACAGACATTAAAATAAATTACAGATAGGGAAATGGGAGAGTTTCAGGATATGTGCTTAAGTGTTGTGGGTCTGGGTTAAGTATCACATACTTTCCATAGTCAGAATTCATTCCCATTTCCTCTTAAAAATGATGATAATGATCATTTAAAAATGATGATGACAGACACAAAGGGAGACATTTTATCCAAATGCAAAGGGCAGAAGGAAGTGGCTACTCACTTAGCCACTCCAAGTCTTTATTTCCTTATCTGTTAAAGGAGGATAAAATATGTGTTCTCCCTCTGTCTTAGATTGTGAGCCACATGGGAGACAGGGATGTGTCTGATATGATTTTTTTTTTACTTTGTTAGGCACTTGCTATATGTCAAACATTGTTCTTGATTATCTTGATTCTATCATATTGCTTTCCTACAAGGTAAAAAAATTAAAAGCATTATTATAAGGAGATTTTTCAAGTGTTGCTTTCAATTTTTGCTGTGGCTGACCTTTTTGTTTTAATTCTTAGTTTGGTTTGATTGAATACATATATAAGGCAATCAAATTGGGATGCAGCAAGGCCTAGTGGATAAAGCACAGGCCTGGGAGCCAGAAGACCTGGGTTCTAATCCCAGCTCTGTCACTTGATGATGGTATTTGCTAAGCGCTTACTATGTCAAGCACTGTACTAGGTGCTGGGGACAAGCTAATCAGGATGGACAGAGTCCCTCTACCACATGGGGCTCACAGTCTTAATCCCCATTTTACAGATGAGAAAACTGAGGCACAGAGAAGTTAAGAGATATAATAGAGGTAACACAGCAGACAAATGACAAAGCTGGGATTAGAACCCAGGTCCTCTGACCTCCGGCCCCTTGTTCTTTCCACTGTGCCATGCTGCTTCTCTATGCCTCAGTTTTCTCATCTGTAAGACGGAGATCAAATGCCAATCCTCCTTCTCCTTTACACTATGAGCCCCCTGAGGAACTGGGACTGTGTCTGGTCTGATTGTATCTTCTCCAGTACTTGGTACATAGTAAACATCTAACAATGATTATTACTAGTGGTTGCTAGAAAAGATTCAGCCAGGGTGTTGTCCATCCTGGACCATGTACCAAAGAAATGAACTGGGTATTTTTTTGTCTCTTTCAGAAGTGAGAACAGAATATCTTCAAATCACCATCAACCTGTCGTCATTTCTCATTGTCAGTTATAAGGCTAAGACTGTTTCAGCTAGAAAATTATGTATGTGCAAACTGGAAAATAAGGTTGCAACAGAAACTATATTACTTTAGATTTACAGCTTGCATTTTACATTATAACAGGTTTTTCTAAAACAAGTTTTATTGGCCTACTTGTCGTAGAAAGACATGACAAATTTAACATATGTAGATATGTGTATTAGAACCAAACATTCCTGCCTCCACAAACCCAATTCCAAATTTCTCAAAGCCCTGTCTTTTCCTACAAAAAATGCAAAGACTGATTATAGGGGATTAATAAGTCACAGCTGAAACTAATTCAAAAATTGATTCAGCAGCATAGCATTGACTATATCACCTAGAAATATCAGCAGTTGCTATCCTACTTCTGAAGATCTCATCCTCTACTTCTTTGACAGCAGTCCCTTAAGTCCCTGATAAGATTTCTTTCTTTACTGTCTCTCTCTGGACTTCTTATTTGAATGTTCTTTTTAATATATTTCTTGATAGGACTTTATTTAATAGCTGGAATGTTCTGTCCTTGGTGCTGTAATATATTATTTATTTACAACTGTCAAAGTGCCCCACTATCAAAGCAACAGAATACAAATTTGTCTCTACATAGTACTCTGAATTCATCACATGAAACAGCCTGTGAGTCTGAGATAAGCTGAAAGGAAAAAGAGGGATTTGATATGAGAGAGGGGAAGTAGCCACAAGGTCTCAGGAAAGGCCGGGTAACCAGATGCAATTAGAGAGCCAAGGAGTTCAAGGCAGAGATGGCCCTAACCTTTACCCTAACCTCATTCCTACCCTTAACCCCTCAGGGATAGATAAGTTGACAGAGAAATCAGAGGTCATGTGGCAGAGGAAAGAGTGGGTCTGTGCAGAGCTCAGAAAACCCAAAGAACAGTTTCTGTGGTTGGCTATGAATAAGAATCAGTACTTGATCCATTCGATGTGAATGAGATGATATCGATGCCATTTACCAAGTGCTTAATGTGGACCAAACACTGTGCTTAGTGTGAGATAGATATAAATAATCAGATCTAGGCACAAGAACCGAGGTAAAAAAAACTTGGTAACATACTTGTACAGTAAACACATGAGGCACATGAGTTAATCAATCAATCAGTGGAATTTCCATGTAAGTGCTTGAGACAGTGCAATATGGCATTCGCCTCCTTGCTGACCACCATGCCTCCTGTCCCTCCCCAATTCAGTCCATATTTCACTCTGTTGCCTTAATCATTTTTCTACAAAAACATTCAGTCCATGTTTCCCCACTCCTAAGAACCGCCCATGGTTGCCCATCCATTTCTGCATTAAGCAGAAACTCCTTACCACTAGCTTTAAAGCCTCTTAACTCCTCCTAACGTAGCTGTCTGATTCCCTATTACAACCCAGCCTGCACACTTCACTCCTCTAAGGCTAACCTACTCACTATCTCAATCTCATCTATCTCATCTGTACAATCTGAGAAGCAGCGTGGCGCAGTGGAAAGAGCACGGGCTTTGGAGTCAGGGCTCATGAGTTCAAATCCCAGCTCTGCCACTTGTCAGCTGTGTGAGTGTGGGCAAGTCACTTAACTTCTCTGTGCCTCAGTTCCCTCATCTGTAAAATGGGGATTAAGACTGTGAGCCCCACGTGGGACAACCTGATTCCCCTGTGTTTACCCCAGCGCTTAGAACAGTGCTCTGCACATAGTAAGCGCTTAACAAATGCCAACATTATTATTATTATTCATCTCCGACTCCTCATCTGTGTCCTGCTTCTTTCCTGGAATTCCCTCCCCCTTCATACCCACCAGATGATCACTCTTCCCTTCAAAGCTTTATTAAAAATCACATCTTCTCCAGGAAGCCTTCGCCAACTAAGCCCTCATTTCCTCTTCTCCCACTCTCTTCTACATCCTTTTTGCACATGGATTTGCACCCCAAACTCAGTCCCACAGCACTTATGTACAATCTGTAATTTATTTATTTAAATTAATGTCTGTCTCCCCATCTAGGCTGTAAGCTCATTGTGGGCAGGGAATGTGTTTACCAACTCTGTTATATTGTACTCTCCCAAGTGCTTAGTACAGTGTTCTGCAAACAGCAATAATAATAATGATGGCATTTGTTAAGCCCTTACTATGTGCCATGCACTGTTCTAAATGCTGGGGGGGATACAAGGTAATCAGGTTGTCCCACGTGGAGCTCACAGTCTTAATCCCCATTTCACAGATGAGGGAACTGAGGCACAGAGAAGTTAAGTGACTTGCCCAAAGTCACACAGCTGACAAGTGGCGGAGCTGGGATTAGAACCCATCACCTCTGACTCCCAAGTACGTGCTCTTTCAACTGAGCCACGCTACTTCTTCACAGTAAGCACTCAATAAATCTGATTGAGTGATTGATCAGTATAAATAAATACATAAGTATACGAGGTGATGAAGGGCAAAGACAATCAGCTGGAGAAGGCTTGTTGGAGCGGATGGGACTTTATGAGGGATTTGAAGGTGGGGACAGCTGAAGTATGCCAGATTTGTCGAGGGGAGAAAGGAGTCTGGAGACGACGTGAGCAAGTGATCAGAAGCAGCCAAGTCTAGAAGTCCAATACATGAGTGACGCAGTCCCTTCCCCACATGGGACTCCAAATCTATACAGGGGAGAACAGACATATATAAAAGATAAATAAATTGCGGACAGTGGGAGCATTGAAATATGAAAGATAAAAGGCAAAAGTGATGGATGAGTAATCCTAGGAGGGAGCACAATTAATGTTTCTCAGTTTTTGTTTCCAAACTGCAACAATGACCTAGTTTTCTAATAGTTGAAGAAACAAGTTGTTTCTGGTTTTGGAAAGCTGATAAGGATGAGGGTGAAGACCAGAGGGTGTGGGGTTGGGGACGGGGATGGGAAGTAGTAGGAGGCTGCTCCTCTCAGGAAAGACTTCCTTATGCTCAGGAGGGTCTGGGTGGCATTGGTTTTACTGGACCTAATGGTCCCAGGTGTTACTTTGTTTTTCCTTTTTTAAAAAAGCAGCATTTATTAAGTGCCTACTATGTGTCAGCACTGTTTTAAACTCTGGGGATAGATGCAGGCTTATCAGGTTGGACAGCGTCCCTGCCCCATATGGCTAAGTAGGAGGAAGAACAGGTCTTGAATTCCCATTTTACAATTGAGGAAAATGAGGCACAGAGAATTTGAGTGATTTGTTCAATTGGCATCTTTTAGATCACCTGGGTAACATTAATCTAAAGGCTCTGGGATATAGCAGTTTAATCCCTCCCGCAGAGTGCATGACCAAGTAGCTTTGGAGACTCCAGTGCACTGAAATTTCTGTCAAATAAAGGTCTAAGCAAACTGATTCCCAAGTGTCCCACTCAAAAGTAGCAGGCAACTCTGGGAAATATGTAATTGTTGTTGAAAATGAACTCCTATTTCAATCTCACTTCCTTGAGATATCAAAAGGTATTAATTGAGGACATTTTAAAAGTCCTTTAGGGACTGGAGTGGCATCAAAATCTCTCCCCCAGTCCAGAGAATCAACTGAGCTAGTAAGGAAGAGATTCATTATGAAACTAATGTCAGACAGAGGAGTTGTTTCTGTCTAGCCCTTGCCATGAAGTAGGTGAGACATATTGGAGGTGATATGTCATTTCAGCCAATAAAAATGTAGGCTGAAAATATGTCTGGGAAATTTGTTCTATCAAACTAAAAAGCTTCTAATGCTTTTCCTTATTTTCCAGGAATGGAACTAATCTCTTATTTTAAAATTCATTTGTCCTTCAGAGGGTCAATCTGTTTCCTTTCTCCAGCTCATCCCAGTGGAAATTGATGTAAAGAGGCCATTTCTTGCTGTTCACTTGGGGAAATTAGTTTTTGGGCAAAACATCTCTATGCCCTCACTGTGCAGTTCATGTATTCCAATTGTAGCTGGGAAGTGGAATATTACTGAGGATACAGAAAACTGATTTGTGCCGGCAGCATGGCCACCTGGCTCAGCGGGCCTGAAGAATTGGCAAGTCTGCCAGGTAAGCTAGCCAGTAGCAGCTTTCCTTGGGTCTCTGAAACTCAGAAACACCAACAGCTCTTTCAGTTTCCTGTAGACTCAATGCCTGTTTGTTCCTAAGAACCTTCACACTCAAATTGTCAGAAGGAAACAGCCATGACTTCCAGTGGCAAACTGCAAGCTTGCCCAGAGCTGAAAGTGATTCAGTCGGCTGTGGCCTTTGGCTCCAAAAAGACCCTGTGCATGAGGACTGTGGGAGCATCCACAATAATGTAGCCTATAGCGTGGCTCAGTGGAAAGTGGCTTGGGAGTCAGAGGACATGGGTTCTAATCCTGGATCTACCACTTGTCTGTTGTGTGACCTTGGGCAAGTCACTTTACTTCTCTGTGCCTCAGTTACCTCATCTGAAAAATGGGATTAAGACTGTGAGCCCCATGTGGGACAGCCTGATTACCTTGCATCTACCCCAGCACTTAGAACAGTGCATGGCACACAGTAAGTGCTTAACAAATATCATAATAATAGTAATAATAATAATGAGTGAGGAAGCCTGGAGGTGAGCAACTATGTAAGAGTGAAGGGGGTGTGCATCTGTGTTTGTGTGTGTGTATGAGCATGTACCTACACAGAGGGCTGAGGGCTTGTCCAAGTACCCAGTACTTGAGAGCCCCCTCTCAGTCTGCACACAACAGGTCTTGGTTAAGCTACCCCTGTACTCCCAGGCCTTCTGCCTTAACATAAATCTATCACCTCCTGGATGGAATCTTGGCCGATCATCTAGGGCATTCCCCTACTTCTGGTCAGAAAAGCACTTGTAACCTGACTGACTGTAAACTTCTTGGGGGAAAGGATCATGTCTACCCACTCTACTGTATCGAACTCTCCTCAAGGGCTTAGTATAGCACTCTACAGAGTGTAAGCACTCAAAAAATGCAATTGGTTGATCTTTAGAAAGATACCCTTTACTCTCTTCTATAAACACTACAAGAGGAAGTGATTTAATCCTCACTCTTTGGGTATACTTCACAACCTAGACCCTCAGTTAGTCCTTCCATTCACAACCAAAGTAGCACTTTCATACTTACCTGCTTACATACCCTACAATTTATTTCAGTGTCTATTTACCCAGCTAGTATGGCATAGTGGATAGGGCATGAGCCTGGGAGTCAGAAGGTCAAGAGTTCTAATCCCAGCTCCTCTACTTGTCTGCTGTGTGGCCATGGGCAATTCACTTAACTTGTCTGTGCCTCATTTACCTCATCTGTAAAATAGGGATTAAGATTAAGGCTGTGAGGCCTGTGCAGGACAGGGATTTGTCCAACCCAATATGCTTGTATCCATCCCAGAACTTAGTACAGTGCCTGGCACATAGTAAGCACTCAACAAATACTATATGATCTCATATATTCCTAATGTTTCCTCCCCTGAAGACGGAAGCAAGCCCAAATTTTCAAATTGGAAAAACAAATGTTGCATGGGGAAACAGTTAAAAGGGAGAATAATTCACCACCAATTGCTTTTCTCAGGGTGTCAACCAAATATTTTTCATCAAGCTTATTAAAAATGCAAAGTTTGGAGAATTGGTATGATCTGGAAATCTATCCTGAAGTCCATGATTCATCCTCTTGGCAGACACTGAAGGAGTTAGACATGAACACAAAATGTAAAACTTTCATTAATAACAGATAAAAATGATAATCTTCAGTGAACTCCCTATTTGATCCATTGCCTAAATGATTAAATTGCTTGACTTCGGACAGTATCAGAAATTGAAATACAAAGTGTCTTGAAATAGCGGTCCCAAGACCCTGGGTTACTTGGATTATGAAATACTGTACTTGTGAGACGGAGACGCAAAGATCATAATACATTTTAATAATATGATTAAGTAAGCACTTGACTTTATAATACTACCGCAACAAGGATGCAAGAGGAACTTCTCAGGATAATTGCGGTCAATCCAAACATAGGAGAATAAATCACAAAGAGCTAGATATCAAAAGCTAGATATAAAGGAGGAATGGTACCATTACAGTATCCTTCCGGCTTAGAGGGAGTCCCGGGTTCTCAAGCGGACCTTCTGTTCTCACACTGTTCTGAGTTGCCTGGCTTCAGCTGCAGCATTTCTGGACCCAAGGCTGAGGCTCAATTTCCTAGATCTTTCTGCAGTCTTATATACCAGCAAATGTGTGGAGCTGGGTCCCCAAGGCTTATCAATTGATAAACATCTCTTCTTGCCCTGGGCCCATTTGTCTGTAGGACTGATAAGTGGTTCTGGGTGAGACCACATATCAAAGTGCTATATAAACTTTGTGTTGGCCCCCTCAGGATATGTGGTCAGCTTTCAGACACAACACCCAGAAATCCTCTGGTTAACTCTATATTTTCCTCCTCAAATACAATGTTCTATCACTATGCATATGCCTGCACACAGAATGTTTAAATTTGCCTCTGAATCTACAAACCTAGTATGATTAATTTAGGATGGTTGTGGGATCCAGTTTCGAAAAATATTTTGATTTGTGTGTTCTTCAGTTTGAAGGATGATTACTATTACAGGTTTTCTGAGACAATTTCAGATGCTTTTCATCAATCATGAATTCACTAGCAAAATAATGTGTAAAGTTGAGGTTATTATTCAGATACTATTATTCAGTTCAGGGAAACGTTTTGCCAAAATAATGTATGTCATTCTGAGGTTGTTTTTTAGTCTGAACTAACCAAGTAAATGAATTTTGGAGCAAATTAAACCGAAGTGATCTTTGGGAGACCAAATGACTCAGATTAGCATATTTTTGACACATAATCAGGAGGACTAATTCTCTGGAGAAGACACTAATGCTAGGAAAAGTCCAGGGAAAATGTGGACAAGGCAGACCAGCAATTAGATACATATAGGCTCTAACATTGATAACAGAAGAACCATTAGAAAGGTTATGGATTATTGCAGAGGACAGGATGTTCTGAAGAAAGTATATCCATGGAGTCGCTATGAATCGGAAATGACTCGATGGCACTAAAATATTAATAATAACCAAGTAAAAGATTTCAAGTCTTCTCTTGCTTGCCTGTGGTTATCTTAGCACAAGATTCATACATAGGTAGATAGGAAATATTCAAAGGACTAAACTTGACTTCATCTAGATATTAAGCTCGTTGTGGGCAAGGAATGGGTCTATTAACTCAGTTATTCTGTACTCCCCCTAGTGTTTAGGGCAGTGTTCTGCAGACAGTAATAATAATAATAATATTGGTATTTGTTAAGCGCTTATTATGTGCAGAGCACTGTTCTAAGTGCTGGGGTAGATACAGGGTAATCAGGTTGTCCCACGTGAGGCTCACAGTTAATCCCCATTTTCCAGATGAAGTAACTGAGGCACAGAGAAGTTAAGTGACTTGCCCACGGTCACACAGCTGACAAGTGGCAGAGCTGGGATTTGAACCCATGACCTCTGACTCTCAAGCCCGAGTTCTTTCCAATGAGCCATGCTGCTTCTCTGTACTTAATACATATGATTGATTAATTGATTGATACTTATTGAGCACTTACTGTGTGCAAAACACTGCACTAAGCACTCGGGATTCCCTCTCAGGGTCACACCTCGCGAGTTTCCAGTACTCTACCAGTCTCGACTACGGGGGGGAGAGTCAAGCAGAGGCATACTCATTCCATTCCTAGCTTGGACAGTGGCTAATGAATGGAAGGCAACCTGCTACAAGTCAAAACTCACCTATGCAGGGCAGCAGCAGCTTGGGAGAGAGTCAAGGGTGGAGACTCAAGTTTATTACATGGAAGGGGACAGCGGTAAGCCACTTCTTCATTTTTACCAAGAAAACTCTACAGATACACTACCAGAATGATTGCAGATGGAGGTGGGGTATTCTGGGAGAGATGCATTCATGGTATCGCTATGGGTCAGAGATGACTCAACAGCATACATACAGCATAAGACAAGACAAGCGCTTGGGAGAGTAGAATACAACAGAGTGGTAGACACATTCCCTGAACACAATGAGCTTGCAGTCTAGATGAAGTCAAATTTTGTCCTTTGAATATTTCCTATCTACCTATATATGAGTCTCGTGCTAAGACTAGCACAACCAATAATAATAATAATGATGGTATTTGTTAAGTGCTTACTATGTGCCAAGCCCTGTTCTAAGCGCTGGGGTAGATACAGGATCATCAGGTTGTCCCATGTGAGGCTCACAGTTAATCCCCATTTTACAGATGAGGTAACTGAGGCACAGAGAAGTCAAGTGACTTGCCCACAGTCACACAGCTGACAAGTGGCAGAGCCGGGAATCGAACCCATGACCCCGACTCCCAAGCCCGGCCTCTTTCCACTGAGCCACGCTTATTCTCAAGCAAAGAGAGACTTGAAATCTTCTACAGGGTTAGTTTAGGCTGAAAAACAACCTTAGAATGAAATACATTTTTTTGGCAAAAGCTTTCCTTGATCTGAATAACAGTATCTGGGTGATAAACTTCAAGTTGCCACATCATTTTGCTAGTGAATTCATAACCAATGAAAAGCAATTCCAGGTTTTCTTGTAATTGTAATCATCCTTCAAACTAAAGAACACACAAATCAAAATATTTTTCAAAATTGGATCCCATAACCATCCCAAGTTAACACCAGTAGGTTTGTAAATTCAGAGGCAAGTTCAAACATTCCAAATATTCTCATCTATCTCACTGCCAGCCCCTCATCCACTTAATGCCTCTGGCCTGAAATTAATGAATTAATGATGATATTTGTTACACGCTTACAATCTGTCAAGCACTGTTCTAAGTACTGGGATAGATACTAGCTAATAGGTTGGAAACAGTCCCTCCCACATGGTGTTTACAGACTTAATTCCTGTTTTACAGATGAGGTAACTGAGGCACAGAGAAGTTAAGTGACTCACTCAAGGTCACACACGGACAAGCAGCGGAGCCAGAATTAGAACCCAGGTTCTTCTGATTCTCAGGGTCCATGCTCTATTCTTTAGGCACACTACTTCTCATACCCTCCCTCCTCATATTTGACAAATTATCAGTCTCCCCATTTTCAAAGCCTTAATTAAGGCACTTCTGCTCGAAGAGGCCTTCCCTGACTAGGAACTCATTTCCTCTTCTTCCACTCCCTTCTATGTCACCTTAAGAGTTGGATTTGGACCCTTTATTCAGCCCTCTCTCAGCCCTACAGCACTTATATACATATCCATAATTTATTTCTTCATATTAATGTTTGCCTCCCCCTCTGGACTGTACTCTCATTTTGTGTCTATCAACTTTGTTATAGTCAACTCTCCCAAGAGCTTAGTAAAATGCTCTGAACTCAATCAACCAATCAATCAGTGATATTTATGGCACTTACTATGTGCAGAGCACTGTACTAAGTGCTTGAAGAGTACAATATAATACACTTAGCAGACATCCTCCCTGCCCAACTCAATCCAATTAATTGGTTGACTGATTGATTGAAAATAAGTATTTAATCCCCATTTTACAGATGAGGAAAGTGAGTTATAGAGAAGCTAAGTGACTTGTCCCAAGGTCATGCAGCAGGCAAGTGGCAGACTCAGGTTTAGAATCCAGGCCCTCTGACTCCCAGTCCTGTGCTCTTTCCAATGCTTCTACTTTGCCTGGGCCTACTGAAGACACTGTCTGACCCTAAGTGGAGAAGGAAGAAGGAGTTGAGATCCATTCTGCCCATCTGGAGATTCTTGATTCTTGGGATGGGCTGGGAATTGGGACTATTGTAACAGCATCTTGAGAATACTAATCCTGACTTGTCAGTCAGTCAATTGTATTTTTGAGCACTTACTGTGTGCAGAGCATTGTACTAAGCACTTTGGAGAGCACAATATAACAATATAACAGACACATTCCCTGCCTACAATGAGCTTACAGTCCAGAGGGGAGACGGGCGTTAATATAAACGAATAAATTACAGATATGTACTTAAGTGCTGTGAGGTTGTGAGGGAGGATGAATGAAGTGAGCAAGTCAGAGTGACTCAAAAGGAAGAGGGAGAAGAGGAAAGAAGGGCTCAGTCTGGGAAGGTCTCTTGGAGGAGATGTGCCTTCAGTAAGGCTTTGAAGTAGGGGAAGAGAAATTACCTATCATATATGAGGAGGGAGAGCATTCCAGGCCAGAGGGAGGATGTGGGTGAGAGGTCGGCAACGAGGTAAAGGTTTGAGTGGGAAAGACAGAACTGTCCAGAATTGCTTGGGATGAAGGTTCAGAGATGAGGGGCACCAATCACAATGAACTTGTCTGCTGTAGCCCCACGTCTGATGAGAATGTGTCTGATGCTGTCACATCATGGCTAAGTCTGAAGACAAGTTTTGCAGTAGACAGTTTAGTGATGATCTCTTTTCTGGACTTGTCTGGAAGCCATTGTGTCCCATGGGACCGGGAGCTAGGAAGATACACTCCTATCCATTGAACTGTGAGGCAGGGAAATACCCAGAAGCACACAAAACTGATTTGAAATAAAATCCCTTTCCCAAAAATATTTAATCTTTTAAATGGACTTTCTCCTCTTTGGGGGTCCTGAGATTTGGATCCTAGGGCATGAGTCTCCTTCTGAAGAAATGGCTGGGAAGTTCATGTGAAGGATGGTGGTTAGCAGGGAGAAGCAGCTTGGTCTAGTGGAAGGAGAATGGGCTTGGGAGCCGGAGGACCTGGGTTCTAACCCTGGATTTGCCATTTGCCTGTGTGAGCGTGGGTAAGTTAATTTACTTTTCTGTGCCTCAGTTTCCTGAACTGCAAAATGGGGATTCAAACCCTGTTCTCCCTCCTCCTTAGACTGTGAGTCCCATGTGGGACAGGGACTGTGTCCGAAATGACTGACTTGTATCTACTCCAGCTCATAGAACAGTACCTCATATACAGTAAGTGCTTAACCAATCTCATTTTTTTTTAAAAAAAAAGGGAAAACTGTATGGGGATGTCTGCTGACCAAGAGAAATCTCCAAGACTCTTAAAAGTAAGAGTGGCTGCAGGATTGATCAATGGCATTTATTGAGACTCTACTCGAGGCAAGTGATTGCTGGCCTGTAGGTGCTGAGCATGGAGGGGGGCGTGGCTTTCTCTCCCTCTTCTACCCAGTAGTGGCCTGGACTAATCAATGACTGTCCCGTAGAACCATATTTGCAATGCTTAAGGCAGATAAAAGGAGGTGGTTTTGAATTGCACAGAGTCAGGAAGAGCAGGAAGCACCTGGAGCAGCAGGAGACCAACATTCCAAAGCAGCAGAAGGCAACAGCACTTGAAAACAGAAAGAAGAAGCATTGCAAGAAAGAGCTCCCCTGACCAGCAGACTGGTATTGGACCTTTGGTGGACTGGAGTGAGTGAGTGTGTGTGTGTGTACATGCCACTCCCTTGCACATTGGTAAAACTAAGGAAAAAACTTTCCACAGTAACCTTGGTGGTCAGGGGTGTGATTCGACTCTACTACATGTCACTGAGTCTCCCACGATCCAGGAAGGTCCTGGTTTGTATGAGCCAGGGGCTTGTGATAACTCTCTTCGGGGAAAAGTTCTAAGTTTCACAAAAGCCATCTTGAAGCAAGATTTTCCTTTAGCTTTTCTGTTGCCTATATATTACTGTTATCTTAATCATTTCTAAATATAAACCATGGGGACTATTCTAGCCTTCATTTCTGTAGCTGAAGCTAACCCACTTCACTTTGTCAAATCTAAAATGAATTTAAAACTGGATTAAGATCACTATCCTCAGAGCCTGGGTTGAGCAAAATATTGGTGGAGATCATTGGAGATTCACTATTGTAAAGGAGAGCAGAGGGTAGGAGGAGAGTGAACTTTCTATAGTCCTAATCTATCAATCAATCAATTACTTTTATTGAGCACATACTGTATTTAGAACACTGTCCTAAGCAAGAAACTAGCATTCCCGAAATAAAATGGGTTGGCTTAAACCAGGATGATTCACTGTCTGTCTGGGGCAGCTAATCTAGGAATCCAAAGGATTGTAATAGTGAATTGAGTAGTGAATTTAGGAGCCCATTCATTCATTCAATCATATTTCTTGAGCATTCATTCATTCAATCGCATTTATTGAGCACTTACTGTGTGCAGAGCGCTGTACTAAGCGCTTGGAAAATACAATTTGGCAACAAATAGAGACAATCCCTACCCAGCAATGGGCCCTCAATATAGAAGGGGGGAGACACACAACAAAACAAAACAAGTAGACAGGCATCAATAGCATCATTATAAATAAATGGAATTATAGATATATACACATCATTAATAAAATGAATAGAATAATAAATATGTACACAAGTGCTGTGGGGCAGGGAGTAGGGTAGAGCAGAGGGAGGGAGGGAGGGCAATGGGGAGGGGAAGAGGAGCAGAGGAGAAGGGGGACTTAGTGTGGGAAGGCCTCCTGGAAGAGGTGAGTTTTCAGTGGGGGGCTTTGAAGAGGGGAAGTGTGCTAGTTTGGCAGATGTGAGGAGGGAGGGCTTTACAGGCCAGAGATAGGACGTGGGCCCTGGGTCAACAGCGGGACAGGCGAGAACTAGGCACAGTGAAAAGCTCAGCAGCAGAGGATTTACTGTGGGCAGAGCATTGTACTAAGTGCTTGGGAAAGTACAATACAACAATAAAGAGAGACCATCCTTGCCCACAGCTAGCTCACAGTCTAAATCGGGGGTTGACAGACATCAATACAAGTAAACAGACATGAATATAAATAAACAAAATTACAGTTATATATATAAGTGCTGTGGGACAGGGAGAAGGGAGAAGAGCAAAGGGAGCAAGGCAGGGTGATGCAGAAGGGAGTGGGAGATGAGGAAAAATGGGAGTTAGTTTGGGAAGTTCTCTTGGAGAAGATGTGCTTTCAATAAGGCTTTGAAGTTGGGGGAGAGTAATTGTCTGGAGGATTTGAGGAGGGTGGGCATTCCAGGCCAAATGTAGGATATGGGCCAGGGGTCAGTGGTGAGAAGGTGAGATCAAGACACAGGGAGAAGGTTAGCACCAGAAGAGTGAAGTGTGCAGGCTGGGATGTAGAAGGAGAGAAGTGAGGTGAGGTAAGAGGGAAGGTGATGGATGGCTTTAAAGCCTAAGGTGAGGAGATTTTGTTTGATATAGATGGGGATAAGCAACCACTGGAGATTTTTAAGGAGGCAGGTGACATGCCCTGAACGTTTCTGTAGAAAGATAATCCGGGCAGCGGAGTGAAGTATAGACTGGAGTGGGGAGAGGCAGGGGGTTGGAAGATTAGAAAGGAGGCTGATGCAGTAATCTAGGCGGAATAAGATGAGTGAGCGGAGTAAGATGAGTAACTGTATTAATGTGGTAGTTGTTTGGATGAAGCGGAAAGGGCAGATTTAGCAATGTTGTGAAGGTGAGACCGGCAGGATTGTGCCTATGCCCTTAAAATTAGTAAAATAGTATCATTTATTCATTCATTCAATTGTACTTATTTAGTTCTTACTGTGTGCAGAGCACTGTACTAAACGCTTGGGGGAAGCAGCATAGCTCAGTGGAAAGAGCCTGGGCTTCGGAGTCAGAGGTCATGAGTTCGACTCCCAGCTTGGCCACTTGTCAGCTGTGTGACTGTGGGCAAGTCACTTCACTTCTCTGTGCCTCAGTTACCTCATCTGTAAAATGGGGATTAACTGTGAGCCTCACGTGGGACAACCTGATTACCCTGTATCTACCCCAGTGCTTAGAACAGTGGTCTGCACATAGTAAGTGCTTAACAAATAGAAAAAAAAAGAAGGAAAGTACAATACAACAATAAACAGTGACTTTCCCTGTCCACAGTGAGCTTACATTCTAAAGACTGGGGAGACAGAAATCAATACAAATAAATAAAATTACAGATATGTACATAAGCGCTGTGGGACTGGTGGTGATGGGAAGAGCAAAGAGAGCAAGTCAGGGTAATGTAGAAGGGAGTGGGAGATGAGGAAAAGTAGGGTTTAGTCTGGGAAGGCCTCTTGAAGGAGATGTGTCTTCAATAAGGCTTTGAATGGGGGGAGAGTAATTGTCTGGTGGATTTGAGGAGGGAGGGTGTTCCAGGCCTATGGCAGGACGTGGGCTAGGGGTTAGCAGCGAGACAGATGAGATTGAGACACAGTGAGAAGGTTAGTTCTGGAGGAGCGAAGTATGCGGGCTAGGTTGAAAAAGGAAAGAAGTGAGGTGAGGTAGGAGGGTACAAGGTGATGGAGTTTTAAAGCTAATGGTAAGTTTTTGTTTGATACAAGTGGATGGGCAACCACTGAGGTTTTTTGAGGAGTGGGATGTCATGTCCTGAACATTTTTGTAGAAAAATGATCCAGGCAGCAGAGTGAAGAATGGACTGATCGGGGAGAGGCAGGAGTTTGGGAGGTCATCAAGGAGGCTGATTCAGTAATCAAGGCAGGATAGGATAAATGATTTGATTAATGTGGTAACAGTTTGGATAGAGATGAAAGGGCAGATTTCAGTGATGTTGTGAAGGTGGGACTGACAGGATTTAGTGACAAATTGAATATGTGGGTTGAATGACAGAGAAGAGTCAAGGATAAAGCCAAGGATTTATCTCAAAGCTTGTTGAGACAGAAAGAATGGTGGTGCCATCTACAATAATGAGAAAGTTAAGGGGAGGACAGGGTTTGCGTGGGAAGATAAGGAGCTCTGTTTTGGACATGTTACATTTGAGGTGACAGGAGGACATCCAAGTAGAGATGTGAGACAGGAGAAAGGGAGAGCGATCATGGGAGGAGGTGTTCATGCAAGTGGTAGTTGAAGCCATGGGAGCAAATGACTTCTCCAAGGAAGTGGGTGTAGATGGAGAATAGAAAGAGACCCAGAACTGAACCTAGAGGGATGCCCACAGTAAGGGGGTGGGAGACAGAAGAGGAGCCCGCAAAGGAGACTGAGAATGAATAATCAGAGAGATAAGAGGAGAACTAGGAGAGGACAGAGTCTGTGAAGCCTAGGTTGGGTAACATTTCCAGGAGAAGGGGGTGGTCCACATTGTTCAAGGCAGCTGAGAGATCGAGGAGGATGGAGTAGAGGCCATTTGATTTGGCAACAAGGAGATCATTGGTGACCTTTGAGATTGGGGTTTCTGTAGAGTGAAGAAACTGGAAGCTAGGTTGGAAGGGGACAAGGACAGAATTGGAGGAGAGAAATTTGAGACAGCAGGTGTAGACGGCTTGCTCATGGAGTTTGGAGAGGGATGGTAGGAGGGAGATGGGTGATAACTGGAAGGAGCTATGGGGTCAAGGGAGGGGTTTTTTTATAATGGAAAAGACATGGGCTTGTTTGGGAGCAGTGGGAAAGAAGTCAGTGGAGAGTAAGTGGTTGAAGATAGCTCTTAGGGAGGGAAGAAGGGATGGGGTGAGATTTTTTATTAGGTTCGAAGGAATGGGGTCTGATTCGTGTGTGGAGGGGGTGGCATTTGAGAGGAGGCAGGAGGTCTCCTCTATAGATACTGTTGGGAAGGATGGGAGAGTTGACGAGGGGGCTAGAAGGGGGAGGGGCTGAGGAGGGTCAGGGGTGATTTTAGGGAGCTCATACCTGATGGTGTCAATTTTCTTAATAAAGTAGGTGGCCAGGTCACTGGGGGCAAGGGATGGGGAGTACAGGGAGACAGGAGGCTTGAGAAGAGAGTTAAAAATCTGGAACAACTGGCGAGGGCAATGGGCATGAGTGTTAATAAGTGTCTCATGTGGGAAATGGATGTGTCCAACTTCAATAGATTGTATCTATACTAGTGCTCAGTACAATACTTGGCACATAGTGTTAAAGAAAAACCAATAATAGTAATAATGCAAATTTGATCCCTGTACTGTACTAAACGATTGGGTAGTCCCAAAAAATAACAAAGTAGCATGTTACCTGCCCACAAAGAGTTTATTACTCTGAAAGGCATTCTCTTACCCTAGTGGGAGGATTTAAGACCCTGGGAACATCTCTGGGCATAGAAGATCTCTTTCAAGAGACTCTGGATGTTATTTTCATCAAGAAGAGTGGCACAAAGGTCCCCTGGAAAGTCACAGGGGAATAGGAGGGGGTTGGTCAGGCAGTGGGGTGGAGTGACCTTAAATGAACACACAGGGAGAGAGTTGTAGGGGAGTGGAGGGGCAAGCATTCCAGACCCAAAGAATAGGAGGTAGTGCGTTGGGGAGGGTCCCTTGTCAGGGACCTTGTGAGGGTCAGGGCATTACTTCCCTCTGATGAAGCACAGGGTCAGTTTCTGATATTAAGTGAAGTAAGCAGCCATCTTGGGATGGCAGAGTAGCAGGCCTGGGAAAGCTACTTGACTTTCGTAGTACAGAAGCCAATTCTTAATTAGCCCTGCACCATTTTGTTTGCAGACTCCATTTTGCTTTTAATGTAGCTTGTTTTCCATAATAATAATAATTATGGTATTTGTTAAGCCCTTAGTATGTGCCAGTCACTGTTCTAAATGCTGGGGTAGATACAAGATAATCTGGTTGGAAACAGTCCCTGTCCCATATAGGGCTCACAGTCTTAATCCTCATTTTACAGATGAGAAAACTGAGGCCCAGAGAAGTGAAGTGACTTGCCCAAGCTCACATAGCAGGGCTGCAATTGGAACGCAGGTCCTTCTGACTCCCAGGCCAGTGCTCTATCCACTAAACCATGCTGCTTCTCGTCAGTCATGCCTCAGCCACAGCCTCTCTGTCTGCAATTTCAGCCACACCCTGTCATCTTTTAAGAAAACCACAGCCACATTTGATTTGATACTGTTATAAGTATGAAGGTACACCACACCCACCATAGCCTATAGTTAGCTACCTCTCTCATGTTTAGGTGATGAGGGTGAGCCAGCTTTTAGGACACCTGGTTCTGTCTGTCCTCACCCATACAGATCTGTATTTAGTATTGCAATAATAAACCCCTTGTGCTGTATTCCTGCAACTTGATTCTTTTGTTGGACTCGACACCAGGATGGTGGCCAGGTAAGACATTTCAAAGATATTAGCCTCCATCAGCCTTCCCCCGGTGATGACTACCACTTGGGATCCTCCTAACCATGGCAACCTCCACCCAGACATCCCCAGGACCTTCACAAGATGGAGTCCACATGACTTGGGGCAGCATGGGTCAGGGAAGATGAGAGTGCTGACATCACAGTGCAGAAACCACACAAATTCCAGAAGTTAGGATTTAGGAAGGAAGAGGACAAGGAAGAGATAGGCTTCAAAGAACTAAACAGTCCAAAAATCCACAAATTTGAGTCTTAGTAGCCCTGATTGGGAATTCAGTCATTCAGGGGTATTTTTTGAGTGCATACTCTGTGCAGAGCACTATGCTAAGTACTTAGGTAAGTACAATACAATCGAGTTGGTAGACATATTTCCTCTCAGATCTTTTCAGAGGAAGGAGCATGTCTGAGAGTCCAGATTGAAAAGCTGTGGGAGTGATTGTCCCCCTCATCACCATGGACTGTGCACCCATGGTAAAGATAGGAAAGTCTGTTCAGGCATACAGAATTTGGTCTACCCCTGAATTATTTTAAAATGCCACAAATTATTTTAAAATGATGATAGTAGTGTGTCTGGGTAAAAATGGCATTTTCATCTGCAGGAATCTAACTAGAGTTGCGAAAGCAGCAAATATTTTTTGAAATGTGGAAAGTGGGTGCCAATTCTGAAAAGTTAAAAAGTCATATGACATTTGAACCATTTTATCAATTAACCAAACATATTTATTGAGTGCTTACTGTGGGCAGAGCATTGTATTAAGAGCTTGGGAGAGTATAACTGAGTTGGTAACCAGTAAGCTCCTTGTGGGCAGGGAATGTGTCTACCAACTCTGTTAAATTTTACTCTCCAAAGCAAAATTACAGTGCTCTGTACAGTGCTCTGCTCACAGTAGGCACTCAATAAATATGATTGATTGATATTCATTCATTCAAAAGTATTTATTGAGTGCTTACTGTGTGCAGATCACTGTACTAAACGCTTGGAGTGTACAGTTTGGCAACAAATAGAGACAATCCCTGCCAAACAACAGGCTCACAGTCTAAAAGGGGGAGACAGACAACAAAACAAAAGAAGTAGACAGGCATCAATGCCATCAAAAAGATAAAAAGAATCATAGATATATACACATCATTAATAAAATACAGCAATAAATAATATATACAAATATACTCAAGTGCTGTGGGGAGGGAAAGGGTAGATCAGAGAGAGGGAATAGGGGCAATGGGGAGGGGAGGAAGGACAGAGGGAAAGGGAGGACTCAATCTAGGAAGGCCTCCTGGAGGAGGTGAGCTCTCAGTAGGGCTTTGAAGAGGGAAAGAGAGTTAGTTCGGCAGATGTGAGGGGAGAGGGCATTCCAGATCAGTGGTAGGACGTGGGCCAGGGGACGACAGCAGGACAGGTGAGAACGAGGCACAGCCAGGAGGTTGGCAGCAGAGGAGTGGAGTGTACGTGGGGGGCTATAGAAGGAGAGAAGGGAGGTGAGGTGGGAGGGGCCAAGGTGATGGAGAGCTTTGAAGCCAAGAGTGAGGAGTTTTTGCTTCATGTGAAGGTTGATAGGCAACCCCCGGAGGTTTTTGAGGAGGGGAGTGACATGCCCAGAGAGTTTCCATGAAAAGATAATCCGGGCAGCAGAGTGAAGTATAGACTGAAGCGGGGAGAGACAGGAGGATGGGAGATCAGAGAGGAGGCTGATGCAATAATCCAGGCAGGATATTATGAGAGATTGCACTAGCAAGGTAGCAGTTTGGATGAAGGGAAAGGGCAGATCTTGGTGATGTTGTGTGAAGGTGAGACCAGCAGGTTCTGGTGATAGATTAGATACGTTCTAATTTACAGTTTAAAGGGGGAGACAAACATTAAAATAAATTCAGATGTGTACATGTTACATAAGTGCTACATAAAACTGAGCCCCCCTTTTCCTCTGCTCCTCTTACTTTCCCCATCACCCCTACTCCCTCCCTCTGCTCTACCCCTCTCCCACCCCCACAACACTTGTGTTTATATGTACATATTTATTATTCTATTTATTTTATTAGTGATGTGTGTATATCTCTGTCTATTTATATTGATGCTATTGATGCCTGTCTACTTGCTTTGTTGTCTGTCTCCCCGCTTCTAGATTCAGCCCATTGTTGAATAGGGATTGTCTCTATTGCCGAATTGTACTTTCCAAGCGCTTAAAACAGTGTCCTGCACACAGTAAGCACTCAATAAATCCGATTGAATGAATGAATGCTGCGGAATTGGCTGGGGTGAATAAAGAGTTACAAATCTAAGTGCAAGGCGATGCAGAAGGGAAGAGGGAATAGGTGAAATGAGGGCTTAGTCTGAGAAGGCCTCTTGGAAAAGATGTGATTTTAATAGGGGTTTGATTGTAGAGAGAGTGGAGGTCTATCAGATATGAAGAGGGAGAGAGTTACAGGCCAGGGGAAGTCCATAAATGAGGGGTCATTGCTGAGATGGTTGAGCTCAAGGTACAGTGAGCAATTTGGTGTTAGTGGAACAAAGTGTGTATGCTGGGTTGTACTTGGAAATCAGTGAAGAAAGATTGGGGGGGGCATGTGAGTGCTTTAAAGCTGATGGCAAGGACTTTTTGTTTGATGCAGAGATGGATGGGCAACCACTGGAGGTTCTTGAGGATTAGGAAAAAATGATCTGGGCAGCAGAATGAAGTATGGACTGGAGTGGGGAGACACAGGAGGCGGGGAGGTCAGAGAGGGGGTGATGCTGTAGTCAAGGTAAATAAGATAAATACCTGGATTAACATGATGGCAGTTTGAATGGAGATGAAAGGGCAGATTTTGGCAACATTTTGAAGGTTGAACGTGCACCAGTCCCAGGAAGACTTGGGCCCTGATGCATGAGCCTAGGGGACAACCACCACAATGTGATCTGATTCTGTCATTCAGTATGTACCATGTGACATCATCAAATGGCACCACCCACATGACCACCCACTTCACACTTTGGGGTGAAGTTCACCTCCATTCTTCAATCTGATCCCGAGAAAATGGGATAGGCTCTATGTCTGGGGGTGATGAAGACCTGGGAATGAGGATGAGAACTCCCCAAGGTAGAACAATGGTAATCTCAGGGAGCTGGCTTAGTGACCTGGTCTTGAGGCCAGATTCTTTCATTTTCAGCCCCAGTTTTCAAGCAAAAAAAAAAAGGGAGGAAAAATGTTATGTATTGGGGGAGCATTCCAAACTACTCCCATTAAACACTATAGGGAACATGAACACAGACATGCACACATACAGTGGCAGGGAGAGTTAGAGAATGTTTTGTTCAAAAATTCATTTTTCTATTCGAAATGCCATATATTAGAGGCTCATTTTAAATCTTTGGTAGAATCAATATTGACATATTAAAGTGCAAGAAACCCTACAAATTGCTAGGGGAAAGTGGCCCATAAACTCCAAATTGTGGAAAATAAGGTAGCAGATATTATATCTGGAAGCATCAAATACACAGCAATGTGGATTTTTAAATAATTTGAGCAGTGCCAGCTTTATTTTTAAGGCAAGGATAGGGGTAAGTAGTGTTTCTGGAAGAAAAGGGACTGTGTGTGTGTATGTGTATCTACCCAACTAACCCCAGATAAATCCTGGCTTATCCACTAATGAGAATAAAGCACCTCCTACCTACAAGACAGCTCTCCTTCTTTGTAAACTTCGGGATTATTAGTTATTTAAATTCTTGCCCACCTACTGTTTATTCAGATTCCTCAGCACTCCTGCAGGGGAGAATGTTGCATCCACATCTTGTATAATTTCATTTTTGCCCTTTCATTTCCACCCCTGTCACAGAATAAGTGAATAATGCTTTCCATTTTGTGCCTGTGTCAAAATTTCTCCCTGCCTCAGACACCCATGACCAGAGTTTTACATTTATATATTCAGCTGTCTCCTGGAGATTAAGCCAAAGAGTGAGAAACATAAACAAGAAGTTGGGCAATTGTGAAAAATAACTGGGAAACCAGTCAGCTTTCAGTTTTTAGGGGCTGGTAAGTCAATTCCTGGATCATCTAGACCAGAAGTTTTCAAAATGGGGTCTTTGTCTTGTTGCATGTAAAATGATGCCTGTTCCTTGCTCTGCATGGTCAAATGGATGAATACATGATTTGGATGGTCCCCACATTTTATTCTGCAGAACAGTCAAACACAACACCTTGGGAGGTGATTAGTGTAAGACCCCCGAAGACACTTTTTAGGTTACATTTATACCCAAACAATAGTTCCCCTCCCCCCCACACCATGCACATTTCAATCTCTGACACAAGCATCTTGATTCTCAGATAAGGTTATCTTAGGTGCCAGGGCTTGTTGACACACTCTCAATGGCCAGAAGTAAAATTCAGCAACTACAAAGTGTTCTCTAAGGTGGAGGAACTTTTTGCATTGACATTTTAAAAGTTCTCTTCCCTGTTCCTCAAAACGGAGTTACTTCTGCTTAGGCTATGTTTCTACCAAATGACCTGCACATTACTTTCCACAGCCTGGAGGGCTTTTGGCCATTAGGGCAGACAATGGGAAGGACGGTCTCCATGACTACTTGGCAGGCGGCTTTTCAGAGAAGTACCCTTCACTGCTCATGTTGGTGCTTGTAGCTGAAGTTCCTGTTCTAGTAAGGATACTGCGATGCCTGGAGTGCTTTGCACTTTATTCTCTAGAAGCGTGCAATGTAGGTATTTATATTATTTCTAATGCTCTTGGATGAATCTGAGGAAGGGTGCCTATGGGCGAATACAGAGGGATGGCCCAAAAATAGCGAGTGGGCAGTTCAAGGCAGGTATACTGACTATGCGAGAGGACATTAGGGGGAGCTTCAACCCCCAAGCCCCCAGCACCTAACAGCGAATAAGGGTTTGTCATCAAAAGGCGAGCTGACCTGGAGTCTCCATAAACACTCAGGCCAATCAGGAAGCGACACAATGCCTATGGGCATGTCAACAAAGTATAAAAGGAGAAGAGCAAAGGACTTGGTGCACTTCCCTTCTCTGGAGGGATCGCCTGCCACTTTTAAATTCCTGGCGTTGTAATTGGGACAGGTGGCAGGGAGTTGGGAGTGAAATAAACTTGTTTTGGCCTTGTTTATCCCCTCGGAGTAATTCTTTACTCACCAAAGTTCTGAACCGTAGTAGTCAGTAGCTGATCGCCAACACATCCTTGAATAATAATTGTGGCATTTGTTAAGCGCTTATCATGTGTCACACACTGTACTAAGCGCGGGAGTAGTTACAAGCTAATCAGGTTGGACACAGTCCCTGTCCCAAGTGAGACTCACAGTCTCAAGCCCCATTTTACAGATGAGGTAATTGAGGCACAGAGACGTTAAGTGACTTGCCCAAGGTCACACAGCCGGCAAGTGGTAGAGCTGGAATAGCTAAGTCAGGTTTGGAATGAAGAGACTGATGGCTCCTCAAGGGCAAGGGCCATGTCTCCTGCTTTTATTAAATGTGTCTAAGTATCCTGCAGTGCTTAGTACAGTGCTATAATAATAATACTAATTATGGCATTTGCTAAGTGCTTACTATGTGCCAAGCACTGTTCTAAGTACTGGGGTAGATACAAGGTAATCAGATTGTCTTACGTGGCGCTCACAGTTTTAATCCCGATTTTACAGATGAGGTAACTGAGGCACAGAAAAGTTAAGTGGCTAGGTCACACAGCAGACAAGTGGTGGAGCAGGCATTAGAACCCATGTCCTCTAAGTCCCAACCCCATGCTCTTTCCACTAAACCACACTGTTCCTCTGATCTACATTTAGCAGTGTGGCCTATTGGGAAAAGCATCAGCCTAGAAGTAAGAGGATCTGGGTTCTAATCCAGCTTTTCCTCTAACCTGCTGTTTGACCTTGGCTAAGTCACTTAACTTCTCTGTGCCTCAGTTCTCAGTGCCTCAGTTTAGAGAAGCAGTGTTGCTCAGTGGAAAGAGCCTGGGCTTTGGAGTCAGAGCTCATGAGTTCGAATCCCAGCTCTGCCACCTGTCAGCTGTGTGACTGTGGGCAAGTCACTTAATTTCTCTGTGCCTCAGTGACCTCATCTGTAAAATGAGGATGAAGACTGTGAGCCCCACATGGGACAACCTGATTCCCCTGTGTCTACCCCAGTGCTTAGAACAGTGCTCTGCACATAGTAAGCGCTTAACAAATACCAACATTATTATTATTATTATTATTCTCTCATCTGCAAAATGAAGATTCAATATCTATTCTCTCTCCTACTTAGATTGTGAGCCCTATAAGAGACCTGATTAACTTGTACTTTCTTCAGTGTTTAATACAGTACTTAACACAAAGTGCTTAACAAATACCATAATTATTATTTTTCCAACTCTACATCTGAAGAAAAATTATTTATATTCCCAATATAATAAAATCAGCAGATGGGAGGACTCATAGCTCCCTGTCATGAAGGAAGATATCAAGTCCATTCTGTATATTTCATTTTTTCAATTTCACCCTGCTCCATCTCCTGTTTCTGTGCTGATCGTTTCCACCTACTGTTGGAGATGGTGCAGGGTGAAATTGAAAAAATGAAATTTACAGGATGGACTTGATTTCTCCCTTCATGACAGGGAGCTACGAGCCACTTCCCCACACCCACTGCATGCCAGGCAGGCAAGGGAAAAGCTTTCCTTCTTTCAGACTCTCTGCTGGAGCAGGCAGATGCCTGGGGCAATGGAAATTTCCAGGCAGCTGCCTTTCACTAGAGGCTAACTAGGGTCCAGTTGAAATGAGCCCTCCAAGTGGATCTATAAATATGAGTTGGAGGGTAACTCTGATGTACTTCCACTGCCTGTCCCCAGGTCAAACTCTTCTTTCTGGGGTGACACAGCAATCGGTGTAGTTGCTGAGGAAGAAATCTAATAATAATAATACTATGTGCCGAGTTTTTAATTGAAACACAGTTACCGTTACCCTTCTCCCCATCTCAGTAAGTTGGTTCATACTCTATGGAAAGTAGCACAGGTGCCAAAGGGACTGCCCACGGGGACTCAAGTTTACAGATGTAGTATTTTCTAACAAAGCATTCTACCAATGTCCCTCACCCCTGCTCACCTGTTATAGCATAATCCTGTTTAAGGGAATCAGGATGGCAAAGTGGTAGAGTGCTGGTCTAGGGGCCAGAGGGCCCGGGTTTGGGCCAGAACTGTGCCACAAAGCTGCTGTGTGACCATGGGCAAGTCACTTAATTCTCTGCACCTCAGTTTCCTCATCTGTAAAATGGGGATAATAATACGTGTCTCCTTTACCTACCTCAGAAGGTTGTCATGAGGGCTGAAATGAACTAATTAATTTGAGAGCGCTAAGGGAATAAAAGTCCTGCAGAAAATCCCCTCTACACTGTAAACTTGTGGTGAGCGGGGAACATGTCTACCAACTCTGTTATATTGTATTCTCCCAAAATATTAATACAGTGTTCAGCACGCAATAAGCACTCAATAAGTATGATTGAGTAAACGCCTATAGAGCAAAGCTCTCCCCTTTTAAGAACATCAATCCCCACCCCTATTAACAGACCCCACCAATCAATCAACCACATCCCACCTCAAGTGTCGGTCAATTTCAATTCTAGGAGTGAGGACTCAGAGCCAAAGGTCTTCCAGTTTATGCTGAATTCACATTTTCTCTCATCAGGAGACTTTGCAGTTTGTTGCAAAGATTTTTATAAAGCTACCAGAACAGCCTTCTACAGTTGGTTGGGGGAGCAGATTTCAAGATGACCAGTAGGGGGCAGACACTTTTCATGGGTTGTCTGGGGGGTTCACAGTGCTTCACACAGTAGGCTCTCACTGCTGTTGACTTTGCTTCAGCCAGGTTGGGCCCATTCACCTAGTGTCAGTGCTACCACCTCTGTCATCTTTATGATGTTTGCTAAGCACTTACTATATGCCAGTCACTGTACCAAGCATTGGAGTTAATACAAGCTAATCAAGGTGGACACAGTCCCTTTCCACATGGGGCTTACAGTCTTAATCCCCATTTTACAGACAAGGCACGAAAAAGTTAAGTAACTTGCCCAAAGTCACACAGCAAACAAGTGGCAGAGTTGGGACTAGAACTCAGGTCTTTCTGATTCGTAGACCTGTGCTCTGTCCACTGGACCACACTGCATCTCTGCTTGGATGGTGATAACAACTGAGACCACTGAGGGAATTGGTCCATACTGTTTGCATCTGCACCAGGACCATTGGACAAAGGGAGCCAGAGCCACTTTCCTCTTTCCCCCTCCCTTCCCCAACCCCTGCTTCTTCTCTTACTTCTCCCACTCTTCTTCCTTCTCCTCCTCCGCTTCTTTCTCCTCTTCCTCCTCCTTTTCCTCCTCCTTTTTCTTCTCCTCTTCCCCTCCTCCTCTTCCTTCACATAAGGATACAGGGGATCACATTTTCTTTCCTGTGTGACCCCTCCAATCTCATTGCAGTTGAGTATTTTCTTTAGGATTTTCAGGACATAAATGTATCCCAAAAATTTAGAACAGGAGGTAGAACAGACCCCAGAAGTTTGGGACAGTCCTGCCTAAATTGGGACATCTCATTCATTCATTCATATTTATTGAGCACTTACTGTTTTCAGAGCACTGTTCCAAGAGCTTGGGAGAGTACCATACAACAGTAAACAGACACATTCCTGGGCCATGATGAGCTCACAGTCTAGAAGCTGGAGAGGCAGACATTAATATAAATAAATAAATTTTGGATATGTACATAAGTTCTGTGGGGCTGAGAGGGGGAAAGAACAAAGGGAGCAAGTCAGGGCAATGCAGAAGGGAGTGGGAGAAGAGGAAAGGGGGAATAATCAGGGAAGGCCACTGTGAGGAGATGTATCTTCAGTAAGGTTTTGAAGAGGGGGAGAGTAATTTGTCTGTCAGATTTGAGGAGGGAAGGCATTCCAGTCCAGAGACAGGACGTGGGTGAGGAGTCGGCAGCAGCGAGGTAGATGAGATCGAGGCACAGTGAGAAGGTGAGAATCTCATCTACTTGCTGCATTGCTATAATGGAGTAGCACTGTATCTCTACAGTGTGAAAGGGTTTTCCACATAAGACTGGAAATTCAACAACACATTGCCCTTCCCCCACCCCTCACACTCTTATTGTCCCCTAAAGAGGGGAGCCTGGATTCATCCAGGAATAACTGCTAACTTTCCAGGTTATTAATCACCATGAGAGTATTGGCAGCTTTGAATTTCCTTCCTGGTTTTTTTTTGGGTGTTTTTTTTTTCTCTGAATCTGTCACCTCTGAACATGTGGACATTTGAGTTCATATTGATGTCTATGTGTTTCCCCAGGCTGGGTCTTAGCAGGTCATTAACTGACCATGCTCCTCCCTCACCCTGATTCAGGAGGTGTTGAAATAGTAAGAAATAAACAAGGGAAGATATCACCATTTCTTTTGCCTTTTACATGAGCAGTTCACTTGGTGCTCATCTCTCCATATAAATCCAGTGAGGAAAGCCATATTCCTATTTGAAGTGGGTTGCAGGATCATATCAAATAATGCATTTTGAGGCATAAGGCATCCAGAAGCCTTGGTTCTGTATACAAAGGAAAACTAAGAGCAAAAGAATCACTACATTAAAACAAAATAATACTAAGCTTTCACCCCTGAAAGTACATTTATTGAATAATAAATAACACCTAGCCTATCTTATTCCCCAAATATCCTCAATTTCTCTCCAGAGAATGAGGTATTCCTTTCGAAAAATTGCCATGATTTCTTACCTTGGAAAGTGATGTGGTTACAAAATGGGCCTTAGCTTCCCAGCTTGAATATGTTATTGACAGGTATTTTATTGTTGAAAGTGTTGGTTAAAAGCTGCCTAAAAGCAAACCTATTGTCTGGAACCAATCTGATGTCAGCAAGGATTTGCTGGCCCTGGATCACCTCCGCATTCTGCCTTCTTGGTTCTCGTACATGAGCTGCAGAACACTGCTGGCGGAAATCTAGATATCAGGCTGTCTACTTCAAGTTTATCCATGTGTGCTTTAACTCTGCCCTCTCCTCTTCCCGGCAAAATTATTTCTCCATCCTTATTGACACACATTTCCCCCCATTCCCTCTGCTCCTCTCCCTCTCCCTTTCCTTCCCCTCAGCACTGTGCTCATTTGCTCATTTATATATATTTTTATTACCCTATTTATTTTGTTAATGAGGTGTACATCCCCTTTATTCTATTTATTGCTATTGTTTTTGTCTGTCTCTCCTGATTAGACTGTAAGCCCGTCAATGGGCAGGGATTGTCTCTATCTGTTGCCAAATTGTACATTCCAAACACTTAGTACAGTGCTCTGCACATAGTAAGCGCTCATTAAATGCTATTGAATAAATGCTATTGAATAAATGCTATTGAATGAACATACATGCCCATTGCCCTCACCAGTTGTTTCAAACATTTAACTCCCTTCTCAAACCCCCTGTCTTCCCTCGTCCCCCATCCCTTGCTCCCAATGACCTGGCTTTATTGAGAATATTGATACTAATAATAAATAATAATAATAATGTTGGTATTTGTTAAGCGCTTACTATGTGCCAAGCACTGTTCTAAGCGCTGGGGTAGACATAGGGGAATCAGGTTGTCCCACGTGGGGCTCACAGTCTTAATCCCCATTTTACAGATGAGGGAACTGAGGCACAGAGAAGTTAAGTGACTTGCCCACAGACACACAGCCAACAAGTGGCAGAGCTGGGATTCGAACTCATGAGTCCTGACTCCAAAGCCCATGCTCTTTCCACTGAGCCACGCTGCTTCTCCAATCTTCTACTATCAGTTGTTATCTCCCTAAAACCTCTCTCGACCTTCCTAAATACCTCCCTGCTCCTCCCCCTTCTTCAAGTCTCCCATCCTTCCCAGCAGTATAATAATGTTGGTATTTGTTAAGTACCTACTATGTGCAGAGCACTGTTCTAAGCACTAGGGGAGATACAGGGTAATCAGGTCGTCCCACGTGAGGCTCACAGTTAATCCCCATTTTACAGATGAGGTAACTGAGGCACAGAGAAGTGAAGTGATTGCCCACAGTCACAGCTGACAAGTGGCAGAGCCGGGAGCCGAACCCATGATCTCTGACTCCGAAGCCCAGGCTCTTTCCACTGAGCCACGCTGCTTCTCAATATCTTCTCAGTATCTTTTGAAGAGATCTCCTGCCTCCTTTCAAAATCCACCACCTCCTCCTGTATATGTGACCCCATTTCTTTGCACCTTTTCAAAACACTTGCATCCTTCCTTCTTTCCTCCCTAACTGCCTTTGTCAACTTTTAACTCTCCAGTGGCTTCTTCCCCACTGCTTTAAAACATGCCTACATCTCCCCATCTTAAAAAACCACTCTTTTTACCCTACGGCTCCCTCCAGCTATCACCCCCTCTCCCTTCTGCCATTCCTCTCCAAATCCTTAATCAAGTTGGCTACTCCTGCTGTCTCAAGTTTCTCTCCTCCAATTCACTTCTTGACTTCCTCCAATCTGACTTCCATACCCTTCACTCCACAGAAACTCCTGTCTCAAAGGTCACCAGTGATCTCCTTCTTGCCAAATCCTATGGCCTCTACTCCATCCTAATCCTCCTCAATCTTTCAGCTGCCTTCCTCAGTGTTGACCAATCCCTTCTTCTGGAAACATTATCCAACCTTGGTTTCACTTACACTGTTCTCTCCTGGTTCTCTGCCTATCTCTCTGACTTCTCATCTCAGTCTCCTTCTTGGGCTCCTCCTCTGCCTTCTCACCCCTTGCTGTGGGTGTCCCTCAAGCTTCAGTCTGGATCACCTTCTATTCTCCATCAACACCCACTCATTCATTCATTCATTCAGTAGTATTTATTGAGCACTTACTATGTGCAGAGCCCTGTACTAAGCGCTTGGAATGTACAAATCGGTAACAGATATAGTCCCTGCCCTTTGACAGGTTTACAGTCTAATCGGGAGAGACGGACAGACAAGAACAATAGCAATAAATAGAAATAAATAGAATCAAGGGAGAGACGGACAGACAAGAACAATAGCAATAAATAGAAGTAAATAGAATCAAGGGGATGAACATCTCATTAAAACAATAGCAAATAAATAGAATCAAGGCAATGTACATTTCATTAACAAAATAAATACGGTAATGAAAATATCAGTGCTGAGTGGATGGGAAGATAGAGGGGGAGGAGCAGAGGGAAATGGGGGGAAAAGAGGGTTTAGCCGTGGAGAGGTGAAGGGGGGCGGTAGAGGGAGTAGAGGGAGAAGGGGAGCTCAGTCTGGGAAGGCTTCTTGGAGGAGGTGAGCTGTAAGTAGGGTTTTGAAGGGGGAAGAGAATTAGTTTGGCAGAGATGAGGAGGGAGGGCATTCCAGGACCGTGGGAGGTCACGGCCCAGGGGTCGACGGCGGGATAGGCGAGAACGGGGGACGGTGAGGAGGTAGGCAGCAGAGGAGCGGAGCATGCGGGGTGGGCAGTGGAAAGAGAGAAGGGAGGAGAGGTAGGAGGGGGCAAGGTGATGGAGAGCCTTGAAGTCTAGAGTGAGAAGATTTTGTTTTGCGCGGAGGTTGATAGGCAACCATTGGAGGTTTTTAAGAAGGGGGGTGACATGCCCAGAGCGTTTCTGCAGGAAGATGAGCCAGGCAGCGGAGTGAAGAATAGACTGGAGGGGGGAGAGAGAGGAGGAAGGGAGATCAGAGAGCAGCCTGACACAGTAATCTAGCGGGATATTATGAGAGCCCGTAACAGTAAGATACTCATTTGGGTGGAGAGGAAAGGGTGGATCTTGGCTATATTATAAAGATGAGACTGGCAGGTTCTGGTGACAGTTCGGATGTGTGGGGTGAATGAGAGAGCCGAGTCAAAGATGAAGAGCTGAGTCAAAGCACTCCCTGGGAAAGCTCACTCACTAATTTAGCTTCAACTACCACCTCTATGTGGATGATTCACAAATCTCCATCTCCAGCCCTGATCTCTCTCCCAGTTTCTCATTTCATGCTGCCTTCAAGACATCTCTACTTAGATGTCCTCCTGTCACCTCAAACTTAACATGTCTAAAACAGAACTTCTTATCTTCCCACCTAAACCCTGTCCTTCCAATCATCCTTCCTGTCTCACAAGTCCATTACCTTAGCATTATCCTTGATTCCTCTATCTCATTCAACCCACATATTCAATCCAACATTAAATCCTGTTGGGTTGACTTTCACGACATGACTAAAATCCGCCCTTTCTTTTCCATCAAAACTGCTATCTCGTTAATTCAATCACTCATTCTATCCACCTTGATTACTGTATCAGCTTCCTTGCTGACCGCTCAGTTTCCTCTCACTCTCCACTCCAGTTCATACTTCACTTTGTTGCCCAGTTCATTTTTCTACAAAAACATTCAGACCATGTTGCCCCTTCCCTCAAGAACCTTCAGTGGTTGCCCATCCACCTTTATATCAAACAGAAACTCTTCACCTTTGGCTTTAAAATACTCAATCACCTTGCCTCCCTCCTACCTAACCTTGCTACTCTGCTACTTCAACCCAGCCCACACACTTCACTCCTCTACTGCTAACCTTATCACTGTACCTCAATCTTGTCTATCTTGCTGCTGACCTCTCACTCACAGGGTGCCTCCAGCCTGGAATGGCCTACCTCTTCAAATCCGATAGACAATTTCTCTCCCCTCCTTCAAAGCCTTTTTGAAGGTACATCCCTTCCAAGGGGTCTTCCCTGATTAAGCCCTCCTTTCTTCTTCTCCCACCCCCTTCTGTGTCTCCCTGACTTGCTCCCTTCATTTATCTTCCCTCCCAGCCCCCCAGCACTTTTATGCCTCTCTATAATTTATTTTTTATTTATATTAGTGTCTGTCTCCCCTGCTAGACCGGAAGCTCCTTGTGGGCAGGGAATAAGCACATTGTGGGCAGGGAAAGTATTTGTTTATTGTTGTACTGTACTCTCCCAAGCACTTAGTATTCTGCACACAGTAAGCATTCAATAAATACAATTGACTGACTGACTGACCCTAACTAGCACCTCCACAGCACTGCACTTTCCCAAACACTTCTTGCAGTGTTTGCATTCAGAAAGCATTTATTAAATACCACTGATTTATTGGATTTTATGATTGTTCAATGACTTCAAAACAATAGGAGAGTTTTAAAACTTTCAGCAGGCAGGTGGAGACAGCAGGATAGGATTTGCAGGGTGTTCCAGAACTGGGAGGGTGGGATGGGAGAAAAAAAGCTTCTTCCTTTCTTCTCCTGCCATCTTCTCCCTCCACTGGGACAGAATGACAGGGATGGGGCAGGGGAGAGGGATGGGGGCAGCACAAGGGGCAGAGAGAGTTTGGATGGGAGTGCAGATAGGAAAGCTGGCTTGTGGGAAGGGAGGCAAGGAGGGACAGGAAGAGGGAAGGACTGGAGAGGAGCAGGGGGGATTTTAAGGAGATCATGCCTGGTCTTTTTTTTCCTCAATGAAGTGTGTGGCCAGGTCATTAGAGACAAGACATGGGGAAACTGGGGAGATAGGGTGTTTGAGGAGGGAGTTAAATGTCTGAACTATCGAGGCTCCTGGGCATGGGAGTTGATGAGGACAGAGAAATAATTTTGCTAGGCAGAGGAGAGGACAGATTTAAAGCATGCAAGAATGAACTTGAGATGGATAAGTTCAGGCTATCTGGATTCCTGGCAGGAGCACTCTGCGGCTCATGCACAGCAGTAAAGAAAACATACTATGTAGGTGATTCATGACTGTGGCTAGTAGTACAAGATCAACAAAGAGCTAGGGGAGTGAGCTAGCTGAGTTCAGTAGAAAGGGTGTTGATGAGACCCTCAATTATGTTTATTTGTGTGAGGAATTTGCAAAAGTTTGGGCAGGGTTTGTCACTATTAAATGGTTGGACTACTTTGGTAAATCAGGATTTCATCTTCCTGTTTTTGCCACTAACATGAATATTGACAATGGGTAGTGAATGATTCACTTGAGTAAAGATCACCTTGCTGTAAACTGGGATCTCTTATAGGGGGTACCTGTGGAAATTCATTCAATTGTATTCATTGAGTGCTTACTGTGTGCAAAGCACTGTAGTGAGCGCTGACTTTGCCCCTCTTTTATCCTCTCACTGGCCTATATCCCCCTTCTAGACTGTGAGCCCATTGTTGGGTAGGGATTATCTCTGTTGCTGAACTGTACTTTCCAAGCGCTTAGTAAAGTGCTCTGCACACAGTAAGCACTCAAGAGAATACGATTGAATGAATTAAAGTGTATAAAATTCAAGCTATAAAAAAGTCTGGTTGAACATCTCCAACCCTCTACTTTTACTTCCAAATAAGAATGTCTCTTTTTATCACCTGCATCCTAAGGCCCCAAAAAGCACAGAAGAAGAGCTGAAAAAAGTCACGTAATTAGGATTCTAGGCACCAACCAGATATAACATATGCTTAAACACATCTGGCCTAAAACTTGCTTGATCAACCAGACTCTGTTTTCCATTGATAATGCCCACCTCTCCCAATAATTAATCTGCTCTTTGGCTTCTGCTTTTTGTGTCATCCAGCCTGCCAAATGTGAGTTCTAAAATCTTGACCATTCCATTTTCAGTCACTCTGCCAATGACCTTGCTCATGGCGGCCACGCACCCTAGATTTATCACTCTGCATTTACCCTCATTCACTCCAGCAGACAAAACCCTTGCATTCCCTTTGAACATTTTGAAGCAGCAACCCACTTACTGCTTTTCTACCAACATCTTTACATGGTTTGCACAGAGGCAGTACCAGGTCCTACTGGTACACTATTCTACCCTCATCCTTGTGGATGACTGGGCACAACTCAGTGCAGCAAGCTTGTAGAAATGGGATGAGAACCAAGGCATAAAACTGGAGGTGGCCGGGACATCCCTGCTTCACCACCCTCCTAACTTTAAATTCTTCCTCCATCCACCTGCTCACCATGGGGATTCTCATGATGTCCTGATTCAATCAGTCAATCAGTTAATTATATTTATTGAACACTGTCCAGAGCATTGTACTAAGCACTTGGAAGAATACAACTACATAACAAACATATTCCCTGCCCTTAATTTAAAGTCTAGAGAGGGAGACAGACATTAATTAATCTAAATAAATAAATTACAGATATGTACATAAGTGCTGTGAGGGGGAGGAGTCAAGGGAGCAAGTCAGGGTGACACAGAAGGGAGTTCAAGAAAAGAAGAGAGAGCCTCTTGGAGGAGATGTGCCTTTAATAAGGCTTTGAAAGAGAGGAGAGTAATTGTCTGTCGGATATGAGGAGGGAGGGTCTTCCAGCCCAAAGGCAGGACATGGGCGAGAGGTCAGTGGTGAGATAGATGAGATCAAGGTACACTGAGAAAGTTAGCATTAGTGGAGTGAAGTTTGTTGACTGGGTTGTAGTAGGAGAGTAGCGAGGGGAGATAGGAGGGGACAAGATTCCAACTCCCATTTACCTCAGGTTTTGTTCTGATCATCCACACTTTGTGCGAAGACACTGCATTCACTGCATGAGTAGGAAAGGTCTTTTAAAGTCATCTACGTTTACCCATGGGAAAATGAGAAATTAGTGAACACTCAAGCTCTCAACCAATCAATCAATCAATTGTATTTCTTGATAAGTAAATGAATTTATCAGTATGGTATGTGGAGACCTTTTATAAATACTTAATCAATCTATCAGTGGTATTATTGAGTACAGCACAGTTCTAAGCATTGGGAGAGTACAATAGAGTAGATAGGTATGATGATCCCTTCTCTCAAAGAGCTCACAATCTAATGGGGGAGAAATAGTTCCTGTCTCAGTGAGTTTGCAATCTATTGGGGAAGGCAGATAGCCATACATTATTACAGATAGAGGAAAAAAGAGAAATATTAAGAATATAACCAATAGTAGCAAGTAAATGCCAGGATGAAATAGCTGGATAAATAAATGAATGTACAAATGACTGTACACATGTGCACACATGCTGAGGATAGGAGGGAATAAGCTAAGGATTGCTGTTGTTGGGTTTATGAAATCCAGGTTGTTAAAAACTAATCTGAATTATGAAACCATTTAAAACCATCAGCCCTCATCAAAGAAGCAAGGCTGAGAATGGATCATGATTGGCCACCAGTTTATCCCTGGTTTGGGGAGCCAACCTCCATTTTAGGAGATCTTTGGAGAGAGGCAATCTAAGGATAGAAGCAATAGGATGCTCCTTCCATAAAGAGCCTCATGAACCTGGCGATGAAAACGGAAAAAGTCAATTTATTTTTACCCAGCTGAGAAATAAGCTGTGCTGAAAATCTCTGAGATTTAATGAAATTTTCATCTCATCTATGTTATGCCTGAATCATCCTCTCTGAAGTTTGGATAGTAAATACTTAGAAATGGGGAATGGGAGAGAGAGTTTTCTATTCTTTTGTGCAATACTGAATGAACTGGTGCTGAACAAATGAAAAATAATACTAAGAGCTCTTAGATATTCCTCTGCCAGGAAGAATTTGAGAGACTTAATGATCTGGAGATGCACTTTGGAAGAAAGGATCAAAGGATAAAAGTAATAATATTTGTCGTATTTGTCATATGTGTCAACCACTGTACTAAACACTGGGCAGATGCAAGATAATCAGGTCAGACATAGTCCCTGTCCCAAACGTGGCTCAGAATCTAATGAAGAACAGGTATTTAATTCTCAAATTGGAAGATGAGAAAATTAAAGCACAGAGAAGTTTAGGCACTTGCCTATCATCACTCAGCAGGTAAGTGGAAGAACCAGAATTAGAACTCAGGCTCCTTTACTTCTAGATTTATGTTCTTTCCATTATGCCACAGTGGTTCTCTAGGTGCTCAAGTATTATTTCAATTCAACTTCCCTATAGCTGAGCTCAAAGTACAGTCGGATAAAATATTGTTTATCTTTTGTCTCCTTCAAGAGTGTAGCTCTTTTCAAGGAGAAAAAAATGATTATAAAATGAGCAAATTCTTTAATTTTGTAACACTTTAAAGAAAACCAGTGTTCTTAAAGTTTCTCACATTAGAAAAGGTGTAAAATGTGGCACCAGCCAACCTGACATAAGATTCAGATTGAACTGAAGGTTAACTGAACAACAGTGATGTCTAACTATCTAAATGACTGTGAAATCTGGACCTACCATTCATTCAATAATATGTATTGAGCACTTACTGTGTGCAGAACACTGTACTAAGTGCTTGGGAAAGAACATTATAACAATAAACAGACACATTCGCTACCCACAACTAGCTTACAGTCCAGAGGCAGAGACAGATGTTAATATAAATAAATTATAGATATGTACTTAAGTGCTGTGGGACTTGGGGTGGTGGTGAATGAAAGGAGGAAGTCAGGACGATGCAGAAGGGAATGGGAGAAGAGGAAAGGAGAGCTTAGTCAAGCAAGACCTCTAAGAGGAGAGGGGCCTTTAATATGGTTTTGAAGTGGGGGAGAGTAATTGACTTTTGATATGAGGGAGTTCCAGGCCAGAGGAAGAATGTGGCCAAGTCCTTGGCAATGAAATAGAGGATTTTGAGGTACAGTGAGAATGTTAGCATTAGATGAGCAAAGTGTATGGTCTGGGTTGTAGTAGGAGAGTAGTGAAGTGAGGTAGGAATGGGCAAGGTGATTGAGTGTTTTAAAGCCAATGGTGAGGAGTTTTGGTTTGATGCAGAGGTGGATGGGCAACAACTGGACGTGCCCACAGACAGCACAGACACCAGAGACACAGATACCATACCAATGGTAATTACTGAGCCTTCTAACCGCCTGTCCCCGGCATGCTACATGTGCACCAGGTCGGGGATAAAAGGTTGCTGTACCTTCTCAGTCCCTATGCCCTGCAGCTGTGCAAAAACATCTGGTAACTGTGCCGCTCACCACCCCTCACACCCTCACTACTCTCCCTGCTCACTTCCTCCAATTACAACCTATCCAACTTGAACTGCCTACCCGTGGGATGCTGTGGCAAAGAGAACAGCTCCTGTAGCATGAGGCTTCATATAACCTTGCAAAGGCTAGTGCCTACAGTAGCCATTTCTGTGGCTATGGGTGGGCCATGGTCTAAACCACAAGGATCCTGAGATTCTGCTCCTCTACCTACAGCATTTTCCTGACTTGCTTTTATTTTGTCCATTGTGTACTTACCGTTGTCCTTTATGCTGTTTTATTGTTGTATTGTTTCATTTTCCCCAATGTGTCTGTCACCAGGCCTCCCCCACAACCTTTATTCATAGTTTAATGTCCTTTCAAGGGACAGAGTCTGGTCAAATTCCCATCTGTATACTCTTTCCCAGTGCTTAATACAGTGTTCTGCATTCAAGAAGCCTTTAATAAACGCTATTACTAATAAATCAGAAACAAGGCACATGCTTCCTCCTATGATTTTACAAAAATCTACAAATAGTGAGAGGAAGAATCAGGATATTCAGCCCATTTCTATAGCTGGCCCATTAACCTTGTTGCAATCCTTGATGTCAGCAGGCCTGACAGAATCTCAGTATGTGGGATTTATGGAAGGACAGAGTTCCAGACCAGGGGAAAAGTGTTGACAAGAGGACGGAGGTATGAAACTCCAGAACAAGATACAATTAGGTCAGCTTGGATAGAACATAAAGAGAAAACTAGGGAATGAAAAGAGCAGGTAGGTAAGATTTGGAGAGTTGCTGAAGAGTCTTGAAGCTGATCGTGAAGAGTTTCATATTGACGTGGAAAGAAATCAGAAGCCATTGTAGAATTTTGAGGAGCAAAGCTATAATTATCATCTCAGCGTGGATGACTCACGAAACCTACATACATTTCCAGCCTTGACTTCTCACTTTTTCTGCAATCTCTCATTTCCTCTTTCCTGCAGGGTTTCTTTTCTTGGATGGCTCCCTGACCCCTCAAATTCAACGTGTCTAAAACCAAACTCCTCATCTTACCTTTCAAACCCTATTCTCCGGTCAACTTTCCCAACACTGTAGACAATATTACCATCGTCCCTGTTTCACTAGTCCTCCACCTTGGAGTTATCTTTGACTCATCCCACTCTTTCAATACCTATAATCAGTCAATCACCAAAGCCTGCTAGTTCTGTCTTCACATCATTTCTGAAATCAGTCCTTTTTCTTCCATCTGGACAGCTACTACATTGACCTAAGCACTACTGCATCATACTCCTCCCTGATCGTCCTGCCTCCAGTCCATACTTCACTCTGCTGCCTGCCTCACTTTTCTGAAAAATCAATCTGTGCACATCTCCCAACTCCTCAACAACATCCAATGGTTGTCCATCTTTCTCTGTAACAAACAAAAATCCTTACCATTGACTTCAAGGCACTCAATCAGCTCATTGTCACTACCTATCCTCACTTCTCTCCCATTGCAACCCAGCCCACACTTTTCACTCCTCTAACATCAAGCTACTTACTGTGCCTTTATCCCGTTTCTCTTGCCATCAACACATTACTTGCATCTTCCCTCCTGCTTGCAACTTCCTCTCCGTTCATTCTCCCCATCTTCAAAGCCCTACCAAAATCACACCTCCTTCAGGTAGCCTTCATTGACTAATTTATCATCCCTCCCTACTATTCATTCATTCATTCATTCATTCAATCACATTTATTCAGTGTTTACTGTGTGCAGAGCACTGTACTAGGCACTTGGAAAGTACAATTTGGCAACAGATAGAAAAAATCCCTACCCAACAACGGGGTCACAGTCAAGAAGGGGGAGACAGAAAACAAAACAAAACAAGTAGACAGGCACAATAGCATATAACACTTCCCTTCCTCCCTACTGCAATACCTATGCACTAGAGCCCATGTCCCCCAGGTTTTTAAGTACTCACCACATGCCAACCTCCACAGCACTTAAATTTATACCCTTATACTCTGTTTCTTCCCCTACCTGCAATTTATTTAATGACTGTAGCCCCAGCTAATTGTAAGATCCTTGAAGGCAGGGATCATGTATATTTACTCTATTATTTCCCTGCCTACAGTAATTTCTCAGTAAAACCTCTGATTAATTGATTGATTTGATGGTGTGCCCAGCAGCACTTAAAGGAGATAATTTTTTATAGCAGCATATAGTATAAATTGGAGTGGGAAGAGACTGGAGGCAGGGAGACCAATGAGGAAGCTGATGCAATAATCTGGTAGCATCCTGACCAGAGGTTGGATTAGGGTGGTAGCTGTTTGGGTTGAAAGAAAGAGATGGATTTGGGAGACTTTGCCTAAGAAGAACTGGAAGGACTTGGCTGTAAATTGAATATGAGAGTTGTAAGGCAACAAGGAGTTGAGGAAGATATCCATGTGGCAGGCTGCTTACTGATGAAGATGGAAAAATTAGGGAGAAAAGTAGGTTTAGGAAGGAAGAATAGTGGTCCATTTTGGATATGCAGAGTTTAAGATGCTAATGGAATAATAATAATACCAATAATAGCCATGGTATTTATTATGCACTTACTATGTTCCAAGTACCATACTAAGTGATGGAGCAGAAACAATCAATACACTCCGTTTCTCACACGAGGTTCACAGGGAGAGGGAACAGGTTAATTGTCATCTTACAGATGAGGAAACTGAAGCCCAGAGAAGTTCATTCATTCATTCAATTGTATATATTGAGTGCGTACTGTGTGCAGAGCACTGTACTAAGCACTTGGGAGAATACAATACAACAATAAACAGAGACATTCCCTGCCCACAATGAGCTTACAGTCTAGAGTGGGGGAGACAGACATTAATACAAATAAATAAAATTACAGATATGTACACAAGTGCTGTGAGGCTGGAGGTGGGGAGAGTAAAGGGAGCAAGTCAGGGTAACGCACAAAGGAGTGGGAGGTGAGGAAAAGTGGGGCACAGTGTGGGAAGGCCTCTTGGGCAAGATGTATCTTCAGTAAGGCTTTGAAGCCATGGAGAGTAATTGTCTGCTGGATTAGAGGAGGGAGGGCATTCCAGGCCAGAGGCAAGGATGTGGGCTAAGGGTCAGAGGCGAGACAGGCTAGTAAGCGACTTGCCCAAAGTCATGCAGCAGGCAAGGGATGGAGTCAGGACTAGAATAATAATAATAATTTGGTTTTTGTTAAGCGCTTACTATGTGCCAAGCACTGTTCTAAGCGCTAGAACCCAGGTCTCCTGACTCTCAGTCCTGTACTCTTTCCACTAGGCTGTGCCACTTCACTCATTTTCTATTGATAGGTCTAGGAGGCAGGAGGAGGTGCAAGACTGTAAGAAACAAGTTTGTGGCTGAAGGGGTAGCTGAGCTCCCTATGAGAGTGTGTGTAGTCCCTTCTGACTAAGAGACCCAGGATAAGCCTTTCCCAGAGTTAAAGGATGAGAGACAGAAGAGCAACCAGTGAACAAAAATGAAAAGAAGCAGAAAGAGAGGTTGGAGGAGAACCGCATTAGAACTGAGTCAAGAAAACAGAGGTTTGATAGTGCTTCCAGTTACTATCTCTTGTGAAAGATTCTCCATTGGAGTCTACCACCAAGATGCCACCACTTCAGACATTCCAAGAAGAAGTTTTTCCCAGAGCTTACCAAAATGGCTACCATGAATGCGCAACTTTATTGGCAGTGCTGGAGTTCTCACATAGTCCCCTCAATGTCCCTAGACTCCTGCTGACATGGGGCATGTATGACAGTCATCTTTCATTTCTCCAGCAATTTTCTGCTCTGCCTAAGGGTAGGGGATGCAAGAGGAAGGGACTGGGTGGGAGCTAGGGTAACAGGGAAGGAGACACTGTCTGAGGAAGGCTCTGAGAGACACCATGCCGGGAGGCATGCTTGTAGCTCAGCTCCAGTCCCCAAATGCTGCCCTGACATTGTTCCAGCTCACCTGCCATCTCCACTTCTGGCCCAGATCCTCCCAGCTGAACACAGCCCCAGGGAAAAAGAAGTGTATCCAATGTGAACCATGAAGCTACTGTTTGAGTGACTCCAGAGGTGGAACTAATTGCAGAAGCTCTGCCACTGAGAGCTGGTGCAGCAGCTGCTTATCTGTGTGGGGAGAGGAAAGGTCAGTGGAGCTAGTGATATGGCAGGAAACCCTAACCCAACCAGGAATTGTTGCTTGGGGATGAGGTAGGGCAGAGTTTGTCCTGGGACTTCACGGTAACTAGGGGTGTTGGATTAGGGGAGATCATAAACCCTGTATAGCCTTGGAACCCAGGGGAAAGTGACTCAGGATTGGAAAGGTCAGTGGGAACCCCAGAACATTTGCCAGTTCCACTTGGCCTTTATTTCTCCCATATTCCTGGGGCCCTAATAAAGTGAAGAAAGCTGGTAGAGAGTTACAGGGAATCTGGGGTGGAGAGCAGGAAGGACCCTTGACAAGCATGGAACTTGGAGACCCACAGACTCACCTCATCTCACAGGGAAGTCACAGGGGAGTGACACTGGGGGGCAAGGGCAGGGGCAGGGTGAGGTTAAAGGAAGTGAAAATATCAGTCACCCTTGTCTTCCTCAGGCTCAGGCTCTGTGGCAGAGAAGTGATCCCCAGCCCGCTTCCGTCATGGAGCCCCACATGTGGAGCCTCTGCTGCCACAGGACATCCCTGGGCTGATGGAGCAGTTCCCCCTCCTGCTAATTCCTTCCCTTCCCCCATTCCCAAACTGCAATCTGTCAATCTGAGCTTCATGGTTTGGGAAGGACCATCCAAGCCATGCTATTGTCCTCATGGTCTGAGGTGGGCCCTGCAGGCCAGAGAGGGGTCTCCAAGCTACCACCTCTGTGGAGCTGACACCACCCTCCCCTTCCTCATTCCCTCTCACATGTGGCACACTGGAAGAGCCTGAGCCACTGGCATTCCAGAGCAGCTCCAAAGTGTGCAGGTATTTCCGTACCTCCTTTCTGATCCTGGGGACTGTTGGACTGGCTCCAGCATCTTAGGACCATTGACCCCTTCTCCTATGCATTACAATACTGAAGTGCCAAGATGCATCCCCCAACCCCTGCCCCGCAGCACAGCCCATGGCATCTCCTGGAACTGATGCCTCTGCAGGACATCTCCAACCTCCACCTTATAACAGGGATTGATGCCCTGTGTTTGCCCAATGGCTTGGTATTTTTGGAGGTACCCCTATTCCCCCCGCCAACCTGGCCACATCTCTCCAAGATGACAGATTGAGCTATGAGGTGGAAGTCAATACACCATTGGAGGAGGGACTCAGAGTGATGAATGGGTACCATTGAGGCTAATGCATGCTAACTTCCTGCTCAACTGCCAATGAGAACTCATGAATCACAACAGGTAGCAAAGGGACTAATGATGACCAGGGAGACCATCTTCGGGAGGATCAAGAGGAATTAACTGTGTCAACTTTGGGTGAGCTTCTGCAAATGACAGATGTGTTAAAAACTTTACTTGGGCAAGCAGCCTGAGCTCGGTACCTGGACTAGAGACCATGTGCTGAGACCTTCTGGGAAGGAGTGGGATAAAAGATTCCTGACTTGGAGCAAGCTGTCGTTTCCATTTTAACTATGCTACACCTCTCTGGGAGTGGTAGGAATCATATTCAGTGTGACATAAAATCATATTTCACAGAGGGGTCTCAGTTATCTCGGGATCCACAGGAGGAATAATTAGCCTTGGTTGTGAGTGGGAGATGGGAAGATAGAACGTAGAATATAAGGGGTAAAATATCCAGTAGTGTAGAAAAAAATTCACGCAAAGAGGCTGCAAAAAACTATTGGAAGTTTTATTCTAGTTGTCACTCATATACAGCAAAGATATTTCTGTGACTATTAAATCAAAATTGCTACTTGAGCATAAATAAAACTAGATAGATGAACTCAAATGCAAAGGAAGGCTATTACAATTCACATTTTGTTCAAGCACATTTTGTTCTTAATGCTCCAGAAGCCAGTGCCTGGTCATACAGTATATCCACCAGGCCAGGGGTGACTACAGAAGTCAGTACAGGAGCAGTCTGAGACAATGCTTGCATTTTCAATGACTGTAAATTTTAGCAACCCAAAGACTAGTGGCAATTTCTCTGTACTTGCTAGGATGGCCTTTAGTTTGATTTTACAAAACGTTTAACATTTTTACTGCTCCGTCCCTTGTCTGGTACCAGTACAAAAGCAGACACCTTAATGTTTGTTTTTGTTTTCAGCACTGAATCCCACTCTTCCACATTTCAGATGCAGAACCATACAGCCCAGCTAGTAGAATGGAGAGAAGGAGGGAGGGAGGACATAAGCAGGGAGGTCATCAAGGAGACAGCCAAAACTGGAGAGCCACTGAGGACGACAGGCAACCAATAGGAGGAGTGAAGTGTGCAGACTGGGCTGAAATGGGAGATCAGTGAAGTAAAATAGGAAGGGGAGAGTTGATAGAGAGCCAAAGCAGCATGGCTCAGTGGAAAGAGCATGGGCTTGGGAGTCAGAGATTACGGGTTCTAATCCTGGCCCTGCCACTTAATAATGTTGGTATTTGTTAAGCGCTTACTATGTGCCGAGCACTGTTCTAAGCACTGGGGTAGACACAGGGGAATCAGATTGTCCCACGTGGGGCTCACAGTCTTAATACCCATTTTACAGATGAGGGAACTGAGGCACAGAGAAGTTAAGTGACTTGCCCACAGTCACACAGCTGACAAGTGGCAGATCTGGCATTCGAACTCATGACCTCTGACTCCAAAGCCCATGCTCTTTCCACTGAGCCACGCTGCTTCTCAGCTGTGTGACTTTGGGCAAGACACTTCACTTATCTGTGACTCAGTTACCTCATCTGGAAAATGGGGATTAAGACTGTGAACCCCACGTGGGACAACCTGATTACCTTGTATCAATCCCAGCACTTAGAACAGTGCTTTGCACATAGTAAGTGCTTAGCAAGTATTATAATTAAATATCATAATTAAATAAATACAATTGAATGAATTAATAAAAGGTTCCAGCACGTGTTCTCAGGTGCAGGTGCTGAGCACATGAAGACTACAAATCTGGCCTTCTATTGCTTTGTCAATTTACATATTCCTTCCTTCAGTCATGCCAGCACAGATCTTCTGTGACCACCTATGGGTTTCTGGGCCATCAATCTATTCCCATGGCCTATCTGTATTTGTCACCATCAGAGTCTGGTCCTTCTGGTGGGGCACACTGGGACCTACCATCCTGGGTTCTCAGCTATCATGCAGCAGGGTCCAGGATTTGAAATCTGAGTGGAGGAAAGCCATTGGGGTCTGACCTCCACTGGACTCCAGAGCACAGGGGAAAAGAACCCTGGCCCCACTGTCTGCTGGGGAGCGGGGCAGGAAGGAGTCACCTGGGTAGGGTTGGGCAGAGCTCTGCAGCTCACTGCTCAATTCAATAATATTATGAGTATTTGTTAAGCGCATACTGAACACTGTAGGGTGGGGCAAACAAGGGTGAAAGAGGACAGGAACCTGGGCTCCAATATCCAAGGAGAAGGGGCAAGATGTGTTAGTCCCATAGTGGCAGCCACCTGAACTCTCTGTGTGGGTGTGCTCCTGTCCTCACTTCTGCCCGTATCCCAAACCCAGTACCCCTTCCCCTTGTCCCTGTAGCTCCATTCACCCATGACCCAGACCCTGCAGAAATCACTTCACCTTTTCCTTTCCCACTTTTTCTACCACCATCATCACTCACCTGCTTCCAGGAAAGCAAAGCTCCCCACTCTTCCTCCTCTCCCTGGCCATCACAAACATGATTCCAGCTGGGATCCTGAACCTAGCACTACAACCATGCCCATGTCTCCCCTATCCTAAAAAACCCTCAGTTGACTCCACAGCCCCCTCCAGTTATCACCCTATCTCCCTCCTACCCTTCCTTTCCAAACTCTTGGAGCAAGTCATCTACACTCACTGCCTCAAATTCCTCTCCTCCAACTCTCTCCTGGACCCCCTCCAATCTGGCTTCTGCCGCCTCCACTCCACTGAAACTGCACTCTTAAAGGTCACCAGTGACCTCCTTCTTGCAAAATCCAATGGCCCCTACTCCATCCTAATCCTCCTCCACCTCTCAGCTGCCAGCGACACTATGAACCATCACCTTTCTCTTCAATACGTTATCCAAACTTGGCTTCATTGACTCTGTCCTCTCCTGGTTCTCCTCTTATCTCTCAGGCCATTCATTCTTAGTCTCCTTTGTGGGCTCCTCTGCCCCCTCCCATCCCCTAACTGTAGGGGTCCCTCAAGGTTCAGTTCTTGGTCCCCTTCTATTCTCCATCTGCACTCACTCCCTTGGAGAACTCATTCACTCCCACAGCTTAAAACTATCATCTTTATGCGGATGGTACCCAAATCTATATCTCCTCCCATCCCTTCCTGCCTTCAGGACATCTCCACTTGTATGTCCACCCACCACCTGAAACTCATGTCCAAGACTGAGCTCCTCATCTTCCCTCCCAAACCCTGTCCTCTCCCTGACTTTCCTGTCACTGTGGACAACACTACCATCCTTCCCATCTCACAAGTCCACAGCCTTGGTTGTCATCCTTGATTCCACTTTCTCATTCACCCAACATATACAATCCGTCACCAAAGCCTGCTGTTCTCACCTTCTGAACATCGCCAAGATCCCCGCTTTCCTCTCCATCCAAACCGCTACCAAATGAAGTACAGTCACTCATCCTATCCTTACTGGATTACTGCATCAGCATCCTTTCTGACCTCCCAACCTCCTGTCTCCCCACTCCAGTCTATACTTTACTCTGCTGCCCTGGATTATCTTTCTACAGAAACTTTCTGGGCATGTCATCCCTCTCCTCAAAAATCTCCAGTGGTTGCCCATCAACCTCCTTGTCAAGCAAAAACTCTGCACTACTGGCTTCAAAGTTCTCCATCACCTTGCCCACTCCTACCTTACCACCCTTCTCTCCTTTTACATACCAGCTCGCATACTCCACTCCTCTTGTGCTAACCTTCTCACTGTTCCTCATTCTCGCCTGTCCCATCGTCGACCCCTGACCTACGTCCTACCTCTGGCCTGGAATGCCCTTCCTCCTCACAGCTTCCACACTAGCTATCTTCCCCTCTTCAAAGCCCTACTGACAGGTCACCTCCTCAAAGAGGCCTTCCCAGACTGAGCCCCCTTTTCCTCTGCTCCTCCTCCCTTCCCCATTACCCCTACTCCCTCCCTCTGCTCTACCCCTTTCCCCTCCCCACAGCACTTATGTATACTTGTACATATTTATTAGACTATTTTATTAATGATGTGTATACATCTATAATTCTGTTTATCTGTTTTGATGGTACTGATGCCTGTCTACTTGTTTTGTTTTGTTGTCTGTCTCCCCTTTCTAGACTGTGAGCTCGTTGTAGAGTAGGGATTGTCTCTATCTGTTGCCGAATTGTACTTTCCAAGCGCTTAGTACAGTGCTCTGCACACAGTAAATGCTCAATAAATACGATTGAATGAATGAATGAATGAATGAATGAATGAATGCCCGAGCCTTGGAGTCAGAGGACCTGGGTTCTAATTCCAGCTCTGCTGCAGTTTTTTTTTTTTCCTTTTAGTGCTCTTTAAGCCAGGCACCGTTCTAAGACATGCGGTAGGTACAAGTCAGTCAGGTTGGGCACAGTCCCTGTCCCACATGGGGCTCATAGTCCTACTCCCCCTCTTACAGATGAGGTAACTGAGGACCAGAGAAGTGAAGTGACTTGCCCACGATCACACAAAAGACAAATGCCAGGATTAGAACCTGGGTCTTTCTGACTCCCAGGCTTATACTCTATCCACTAGGCCATACTGCTTCTCTACATTTCTCTTGGCCATGCTGCCACTTGTCTGCTATGTGACCTTGGGCAAGCCATCTAACCTCTCTGTGCCTCAGTTATCTCATCTGTAAAATGGAGAACAGGACTGTAAGCCACAAGTGGGACACCCACCCTGTCCATCCTGATTATGTTGTATCTACTCCAGCACTTAGTGCAGTACTTGGCACATAGGTGTTTAACAAATACATATTATTATTATGATGATGATGATTATTTCATGTTGGAGCCGAGAAGCACTGAGCCCTGATCAGCTGGCCTGGGAATATTTGACACTGGAATTATTTCCCTCCTTTTGACCTGGCCAATCCCCCCCATTCAGCTGCTAGAGTTAGCAAGCATTGAGCCCAGATCAGCCATTCAGCCATTAGAGAAGCAGCATGGCTAAGTGGAAGGAGCCCAGGTTTGGCAATCTGAGGTCATGGGTACTATTATCGGCTCCATCACCTGCCAGCTGTGTGACTTTGGGCAAGTCACTTAATTTCTCAGTGCCTCAGTTACCTCATCTGTAAAATGGGGAAGAAGACTGTGAGCTCCATGTGGCGCAACCTGATCACCTTGTATCCTCTCCAGCACTTAGAACAGTGCTTTGCACATAGTAAGCACTTAACAAATGCCATCATTATTATTATTATTACTGCTACTGTAGGAAGGAAAGGGCTAATGTTGAGATGCTTGTGATGGGGGCAAAGCCCCATTTCTAAGGAATACAGCTCCCCAGAATAGTGATAGAGTTGTGTTTAAAAAGCTGAAATGCCTCAGATAACACTGAGAGACTTGCTAGTCTCTCCCCCTCTAGAATAAGCTTGTTGTGGGCAGAGAACGTGTCTATCAACTCTGTTACATTGTATTCTCTCAAGCACTTGGTGCTGTGGTCTGCGGGCAGCAAATGCACATTCAATAAATACCATAGATGATTGACAGTGTCAGTGGAAACTGACAAACCACCCCTGGAATCTGACCCATGCCCTTTCCATTGCAGCCAAACATGCACAATGGCAAAAGATGACAATTTTTATGTGGCAAGGGACTCATTTGAATTGTCATGCCAAGTTTGTGTACCACAGGCTTGCAGATGGGGAACAGGGTGAGGAGTTATGTAGGGTCCTAGCTAGCAACTGCTGTGGCTCCTAGGGCTACTATTTCTATAACAAAATCATCCCCTTCAATGTCATGGCTAATAATATATTTTTATATACTTAGAAACAAAGATTGAGCTGATTAATATAAGCCAGCTGAACAATGCCTGAGCTTGTCATTTTCATGTGAAGTTCAATTCCCCTGCCAATTATCCTGCAAATTTCATCAAACCCATGGGGTGTTTGGTATATTTCCTCCTGTATATCTATGGGAGTTAGCTCTCACCACTTTTACCCTTTTTTAATCAATCAGTGGTATTCACTGAATGTTTACTGTGCAGAGCACTGTATTAAGAGTTTGGGAGAGAACAATACAATAGACAAGATCCCTTTCCACGAGGAGTTTATAATCTACAGGGGGATACAAACATTAATATAAAATTCAGATAGGAGAAATGGCAGGGCATATGGATATGTCCATAAAGGCTGTGGGGCTGAAAGTGGTGTGGGTATCAAGTGCTTAAAGGGCACAGATCCAGATACATAGATGATGTGGAAAGAAGAAGGAGTAGGAGAAATGAGGACTCAGTCAGAGAAGGTCTCTTGGAGGAGATAAGATTTTAGGATGATAATAATAACAGTATTTGTTAAGAGCTTACTCTGTGCTAGGCATGTACTAAGTGCTGGGGTGGATACATGCAAATCAGATTGGACACAGTCCCTGTACTGCATGGTACATTCTTAATCCCCATTTTACAGATGAGGTAACTGAGGCACAGAGAAATGAAGTGACTTGCCCAAGGCCACACTTAGACAAGTGGCAGAGCCGGGATTAGAGCCATGACCTTCTGACTACCAAGCCTGTGCTCTATCTTGCAGCTTCCCCTAGGATGGCTTTGAAGGTGAAGCAAGTGATAGTCTGTTGCATATTAAGGGAAGGGAAGTTCCAGACCAGCGCCAAAGGATCGGGGCATGATAGTTGAGGTCAAGGTACAGTGAATTTGTTGGTATTAGGGGATCAAATTGTGCAGGTTGTGTTGCAGTAGGAGATCAGTAGGTTTAGGTAGAAGGGGGACAGCTAATTTAGCACCCTAAAGCTGATGGTAAAGGGTTTCTATTTGATGCAGAGGTAGATGGAATATTTACTGGAAGTTTTTGAGGAGTGGGAAGATGTGAAATGAGAGGCTTTTTAGAGAAATAATCCCAGGAAACAGAGTGATATATAGACTGAGGTTTGAAGAGACAGGAGGCAGCAAGGAGGCTGATTCTTACCACACCCACAATCTAGAATTAGAGTAGTGTGACCTTTTGGAAAGAACACAAGCCTGGGACTCATTTCATTCATTCGTTCATTCAATCGAATTTATTGAGCACTTACTGTGTGCACAGAACTGTACTAAGCACTTGGGAAAGTACAATACAACAATAAACTGAGGAAACTTGGGTACTGATCCTGGCTCCACCTCTTGCCTACGGTTTGTTCTTGGGCAGTCACTTAACTTCTTTGTTTCTCGGTTTCCTTATCTGTAAAAATGGGGTCAAAACACCTGTCCTCCATCCCTCTTGGACTCTTAAACCCACATTTCTGGACAGAGCTCTATCCGATCTGCTTATCTTATATCTATCTCAGTGGTTTGGATAGTGGTTGGCACATAGTAAATGCTTAATAAATCCACCATCAGCAAGCAATCAATTAATCAATTGGGTAGCTATTGGGTGCTTATTGTGTGCAGAGCTCTGTATACACCATCATTATTCTATAGATTTGTGAGTGCATAGGCAATCTTCTCAGAGTTGCACCTGGACAGTTTCCAGTATTCTACCAGTCTCAACTACGGGAGGGAGAGCCAAGCAGAGGCATATCCATTCAATTTCTAGCTTGGGCATTGGCTAGCAAATGAAAGGAAATCTGCTACAAGTTAAAACTCACCTGTGCTGGGCAACAGTGTCATGAGAGAGAGTCGAGGGTGCATAGAGTCAAGGGTGCATACTCAAGTCTACTGAGTGGAAGGAGGCAGTGGTAACCCCTTTCATATTTTTATCAAGAAAACTCTGTGAATGGACTACCAGAATGATTGCAGATGGAGGTGGGGCATTCTGGGAGAGATGTGTGCAGTGTGCCTTAGTGGAAAGAACATGGGCTTGGGAGTCAGAGATCATGGGTTTTAATACCGGCTCCACCACTGGTCAGCTATGTGATTTGGGGCAATTTCTCTGTGCCTCAGTTACCTCATCTGTAAAATGGGAATTAAGACTGTGAGCCCCATGTGGGTTAATCAATCAACCATATTTGTTGAGCACTTACTATGTGCAGAGTACTAAGCATTTAGGAGAATGCACTATAAAATGCATGCTCCCTGCACACAAAGGCACTTTCTCTCAGGCCAAGAACCACTGCCCCTTTGTTGGATCCACACAGGTTACAGCAGTGGCCTCAGCAGTATCCAGTATGACCAGATAGAAACACTGTTTAGTGAAGGATTGACTTGCTGTCATCTTTCCTTCCTAACTTGTCACCTTTTCTTTCCTCCTCCCCATCCCTATTTCCCTTCTATTCCTCCCTAAACCTCCTCTTTACCTCTCTTTCACCACTTCACCCTTTCCCTGCAAAGCCATCACCCACACATTGTGTTTCCTTTAATGCTCTGCTGCCTGAAATGAAAATCTGTCAAAATCTTGAGCTCTTCTAAAGCCCTATTGCCTTAAGCCAGTTAAAACTTTTAAGTTCATGCAGAAATACTGGCTAGATTATTGGGTATTAATTTGCTCAACTATGTTTTTTGTTCCCATCCAAATTATGCCATAAATCCATGTATCCTCTCTACTTCAGTGACTTTCTCTGTAGCATAACCCACCAAAACACAACAGGTGTCATTAATTCTTTTAGACAACAATTGTAGATACCTGCACCTTTCTTTCCGACAGCTTATTCAAAGCAAAGTATCTTTTATTAACATGGCTCGATGAGTTATATTTTAAGAAAGACTCCCCCCAGACCCCTCATGCCTCCAACAGAGACTGTAAGCTTGTTATGGTCAGGGAACGTTTCTGCTATGTTGTAGTGTATTTTCCCAAGCAGTTAGTACAGTGCTCTGCACACAGCAAGGACTCAAATGCCATTGATTGATTGATTGAAGAACACTACTGATTATGATCAGTTGCTTAATCAAGGCAATATATTTGGTGTCTAAAGATGGTTGAAATGCATACTGCAACTTATTTTATGAAAGGAACAAATGGAAATTGTGATTTTTAAAATAAAGAGAACCAGGACTCAACCTTTACACAATTCAAGACAAGAAAACCAACAAATGCCTGCACCATCAGAAGTATTGCAGTGTCCCCTGCTGATCCATAGTAATATTGCACAAGGCCCAAACTCCACTTTTCCCAACCTCACTGAGGAGAAAAGGGCTTATTTGGTTCCTCTGTGGAGATGTGGGGGGCAGAGAAGAGAGGGGCAGAAGGTAGAGATGGAGGCAGAAAGCAGAGTGATGAGGTTCAGGGAGCAGAAGGGAGAGAGCAGAGAGCAGAGGGGCAGAGAGCAGAGAGGCACAGACAGAGGCTCCGAGAGCTGACACCCAGACAACTCAAGGGAAGAGAACTGAGAGGCATATAACAGGAGCAGAGAGCTGAAGTCCAGGTAGCTAAGGGCACAGAGCCCAGAGCTGAGGGGCAGAGAACGAAAAGTTAGGAGGCAGAGAACAGTGAGCGAATATCCAGAGAACCAAGGGTCAGAACGCAGAGAGCTGAGGGGCATATAGTTAGGAGCAGAGAGAGCAGAGCTGAGGGGTAGAAAGCAGAGAGCTTGGGGTCAGAGAGCGGGGGGCAGAGAGGGGAGGACAAAGATCTGGGGGGCAAAGACAGGTGGGGGAAAGACCTGTGGGGCAAAGAACAGGGTAGCAGAGAGCAGGAGGGCAGAAAATTGGGGGCAAAAGGTGGAAGGGCAGAAGGTGGTGCAGTAGAAAGCAGTGGGGCTAGAACTAGGGGCTGGGAGTTGAGGGCCAGGGTGCTGAGTAGTAAAGAACTGAGAATCCAGAGAGCTGAGGGACAGACAGCAGTGAGTGGAGGGACAGAGGAGAAGAGAGCTTGGGAAACAGAGAGCTGGGTGGCAGAGAGCAGATGTTGTTGTCTTATCCTGTTGAGTTGTCTCTGATCCATAGCAATGCCACAGACACATCTCTCCCAGAACGCCCCACCTCCATCTGCAATCTTTCTGGTAGTGCATCCATAGAGTTTCTTGGTAAAAATTTGGAAGTGGTTTTCCATTGCCTCCTTCTGTGCAGTAAACTTGAGGGAGCTGAGGACAGAGAGAGAAGACAGCTAGGGTAAAAAGAGAAGATAGCTGGGGCAGAGAAAAGAGCTGGAGGGGCAAAACGCAGAGAACTGGGGACAGAGAACAGAAAGCTAGAGCCACAGAACTGGGGTCAGAGAGCTGGTGACATACAGTGGAGATCTGGGGGCAGAGAGCAGGGAACAGGGCAGAACACTGGGGGACAGGACAGAGAGCAAGAGCCACAGAACTGGGGTCAGAGAGCTGGTGGCATGTAGTGGAGAGCAGGGGGCAGGGGAGCCAAGAGGCAGAGGGAAGTGAGCAGAAGGGCAGACAGCAAAAGGGCATTCATTTATTAATTCATTTAACTGTATTTGTTGAGCGCTTACTGTGTGCAGAGCACAGTACTAAGTGCTTGGAGAGAACAATTGGGCAACAAATAGAGACATTCTCTACCCAGCAATGGGCTCACAGTCTAGAAGGGGGGAGACAGACAACAAAACAAAACAAGTATAAAGGCATCAATAGCATCAATATAAATAGAATTATAGATATATATACATCATTAACAAAATAGAGTAATAAATATGTACATATATATACACAAGCGCTGTGGGGCAGGGATGGGGGTAGAGCAGAGGGAGGGAGTTGGGGCAATGGGGAGGGGAGGAGGAGCAGAGGAAAAGGGGGGCGCAGTCCGTGAAGGCCTCCTGGAGGAGGTAAGCTTTCAGTAAGGAGATAGCCGAGGGGCAGATCTGAGCGACAGAGAGCAGAGACCTGAGTGGAACAAAAAACAGGAAGGCAGAGATCTGAGCATGGTGTAGTGGTTAGAGCCTGGGCCTGGGAGTCAGAAGATCATAGGTTGTAATCCCTACTCTGCAACTTGTCTGCTGTGGGAGCTTGGGCAAGTTGCTCCACTTCTCTAGGCCTCAGTTCCCTCATCTGTAAAATGGGGATTGAGACTGGAAGCCCCACATGGGACAGGGACTGTGTCCAACTCGATTTGCTTGTATCCACCCCAGGGCTTAGTAAGGTGCCTGTTACATTGTAAACACTTAATAAATACCATCATCATTATTATTATTATTATCTGAGGGTCGGGGAGCAGAAGGGAACACAATAGGGGAGAAGATAAAAGGTTGGCAGAGACTTTAAGAGCTATAGGGAAGAGATCCTGGCACTCAGGGTTCCTCTTCCCACTCACCCCTTCCAGTTGGTGTATCTGCGACCTCTAACTGCACCATTCTTTCAATCTATCATATTTATTGAGTGCTTACTGTATGCAGAGCACTTTACTAAACCCTTGGAAATTACTATATAACAGTAAAGGGAAACAATCCTTGCCCACAAATGGCTCACAGTCTAGAGGAGGGAGAACAGGACATCCTCACTGCTAAATTCTTCACACACGGTAGCCACTTTGAAGATGCTGCTCATCACTTTTGGATTGTCCCCAGCTGGGAGCGGCTGACTCACCACTTACTAGAGAAACCTGCTTTGGCCACTGGGTCTTTATTTCAATCGCTGCAGCTCCGGACTTTCTCCCATGCCCTAGCCCCTCCATGTGCCTCCAGCCCCCTCTCCCTGAACCCTACACTCCCGTCCTCCAGCCCCCTCTCGCAAGCAGCAACCCACGATGAGATGGAGTGTGGTTTTGTAGATAGAAGATAGATCTGGGAGTCACAAGAACCTGAGTTCTAATCCAGGGCTCTGCCACTGTCTGCTATGTGACCTTGGGCAAATCACTTAACAACCTGATTCCCCTGTGTCTACCCCAGGGCTTAGAACAGTGCTCGGCACATAGTAAGCACTTAACAAATACCAACATTATTACTTAACTTCTCTGTGCTTCAGTTACTGCAACTGTAAAATGGGGATTAAGACTCTGAGCCCCATATGGGACAGGGACTGTGTTCAACCTGATTAGCTTGTATCTACTCCAGTGCTTAAAAAAGTGTCTGGCTCATAGTAACTGCTTAGCAAATACCATTCAAAAAACCAAAAAATTCTCCTAATACCCCTCCCCAAAGGTGGGCCCTAATAAATAATAATAATAATAGTACTTGTTAAGCACTGCCCCTTCACTTTATTAATAATGTTGGTATTTGTTAAGCGCTTACTATGTGCAGAGCACTGTTCTAAGCACTGGAGTAGATCCAGGGTAATCAGGTCGTCCCACGTGGGACAGTTAATCCCCATTTTACAGATGAGGTAACTGAGGCACAGAGAAGTGAAGTGACTTGCCCACAGTCACACAACTGACAAGTGGCAGAGCCGGGAGTCGAACTCATGACCTCTGACTCCGAAGCCCAGGCTCTTTCCACTGAGCCACGCTCTCATCCAACCTCTCCCAACCCCTTGCGCTGCCCCCACCCCTCTAGCCTGCCCCATCCATGTCATCTTGTCCCACCCCTCATCACCCTCTCCTCACACTGGCCTGGAATGCCCTCCTACCTCAAATCCACCTGCCAGTCACTCTCCCCCTCTTCAAAGCCCTACTGAAAGCACACATCCTCCAAGAGGCCTTCCCAGACTAAACCCCACTTATCCTCAGCTCCCACTCCCTTCTGCATCACCCTAATTCATTCCCTTTGTTCTTCCCCCTTCTCCCCACCCCACAGCACTTATGTATATATCTATAATTCTATTTTTTTATATTGATGCCTATTTTCTTGTATTGTTGTCTGTCTCCCTGCCCTCCTAGACTGTGACCCCATTGTAGGCAGGGATTGTTATATTATATTGTTATATTATACTTTCCAAGCACTTAGTACAGTTCTCTGCACACAGTAAGCACTCAATAAATATGATCAAATGTATTGCAGACGTTCAGGTACTGAGCGCGGGCCACTTACCCGAGGCAGGTCATTTGCATAAAACCACCTCAAGCTAACATAGCCAGCTTCCACTGGCCCTCCCAAAGATTCTCCCGCAGCAGCAGACCCTCATCAGTCCCAGTGCTGTCAGTCGGGTTCTGTGGTTTCTCGTTGGGGGTTGAGTACAAAGTTGGCACTGTCATTCTCCAACAGGAAGGGGGCACCTGTCCTGGGGTGTGGAGGTGCTCCGAAGCAGCGCTAGTTCAGGTCCTTGGAGTGTCCAAGGGGACTTCACCAAGAAAGCCCTCCTTAATGTTAATGTTGGTATTTGTTAAGCGCTTACTATGTGCCGAGCACTGTTCTAAGCGCTGGGGTAGACATAGGGGAATCAGGTTGTCCCACGTGGGGCTCACAATCTTAATCCCCATTTTACAGATGAGGGAACTGAGGCACAGAGAAGTTAAGTGACTTGCCCACAGTCACACAGCCGACAAGTGGCAGAGCTGGGATTCGAACTCATGAGCCCTGACTCCAAAGCCCGTGCTCTTTCCACTGAGCCACGCTCCTTCCCCCAGCTCACTCTCCCTGTGTATCATCTATGCACTTGAGTCTTGTCACCTTTGGACAATTGATGTTCGCCCCACACCTAACACCATGACACTTAAGTACATATCTTTATGTAATCTAAATTATTTGTGTATCTTATGAATAATAATAATAATGGTATTTGTTAAGTGCTTATTATGTGCCAGGTACTGTACTAAGTGCTGGGATGGATACAAACAAATCGGGTTGGATACAGTCCTTGTCCCACATGAGGCTCACAGTCTCAATCCACATTTTTCAGATGAGGTTACTGAGGCACAGAGAAGTTAAGTGATTTGCCCAAGGTCTCCCCCTCTAGACTGTAAACTCGTTATGAACAGGAAATGAGAAACCTAATTCTCTTGTACTCTGTGAAGTGCTTAGAACAGTACTCAGCACATACTAAGTGCTCAATAAATACCATTGATTGATTGGCTGAGGGAACTGAGGAGCACAGAACTGAGGGGACAGAGTGTTGAGGGATAGAGAAGGGGCGAGGCAGAACTCAATAGGGCTAGGATCCGAGAAACAGAAACCCAAGGGGCAAAGAGCAGAGGGACAAAGACCTGAGGGAAAGAAAGCAGAGGGGCAGAGGAGGGGATATGGTAGGGAAGAGATTAACTGGGGGGCACAGAGCAAGGGGGGAAGAAAACATACTGAGAATAGGCATGGGGTGGGGTTTAATATGGGAGAAAGAACTGAGAGGTAGATAGCAGGGGACAGATAGCTGAGAGGGAAAGGGAACTGCGGGGGAAAGAGATTGGGGAAAAGAGAGCAGAGGGGGACAGGGAGCTAAGGGGGACAGGGAGCTGAGAGTCAGAGTGCTGATGGGCAGGGAGTGCTGAGGGGCAGGAAGCTGAGAGCTGAGGGCCAGGGAGCTGAGAGTTGAGGGACATAGAGCAGAGAGTTGGAGGACACAGAGCAGAGAGTTGGAGGACATAGAGCCAAGAGTTGGAAGCAAAGAGCTGAGAACTAACAGCAGAGAGCTGAGGGACAGGGAGCAGAGAGTGGAGGGGCATGGACCAGAGAGCTGAAGGTCACAGGATAAAGGGAAGGGGGGCAGAGAGCAAGGGGATGGTGGGGGAGAAGGGAACTGAGGAATAAAGACCTAGTACAGCAAAGACCTGGTGGGACAGAGAACAAGGGACAGTGAGCTGAGGAGCAGAGGGCTGAGGGGTGGAAAACTGGGGATCCAGAGAGATGGGGGCAAAGAGCATAGACCCTGGGGGCAGAGAGTCAAGTTGTAAAGTCCGGGGCGAAGAAACCATGGGGGCGAGAGACCGAGGGGCAAGAGGCTTCGTGGGAAGAGACCAGGCTGGGGGTGGGGGGTGGGGGAGAGAAAGAGACTCGGGGGGAGAGAGCAGTGGGACAGAGTGCAGAGGGGGAGAGTGCAAAGGGGCAGGGAACAAAGAGCTGAAGGCCAGGGGGAAGAGAGCTAAGAGTCAGGGGAAGAGTGCTGAGGGACTAATGAGCAGAGGGGCAGATGGGCAGGGGGGCTGAGGAGCAGAGGGGCTGAGGAGCAGGACTGAGGAGCAGAGGGGCTGAGGAGCAGAGCTGAGGAGCATTCATTAATTCAGTCATATTTATTGAGCACATACTCTGTGCAAAGCATTATACTAAGCCCTTACATACTAAGCACTGAGTACAATATAACAATAAACAGACACATTCCCTGCCCATAACGAGGTTACAGTCTAATAATAATAATAATTATGGTATTTGTTAAGCACTTACTATATGCCAGGCACTGTACTAAACCCTGGGGTGGATACAAGCAAATCGGGTTGGATGTAGTCCCTGTCCCACAGGAAATACATAGGCTCAATCCCCGTTTTACAGATGAGGTAACTAAGGCACCGAGAAGTGAAGTGACTTGTCCAAGGTCACACAGCAGGCAAGCGGCAGATCCGAGATTAGAACCCATGATTTCTGACTCCCAGGCCAGTTCTCTATCCTCTACATGATGCTGCAGTATAGAGGTGGGGAGGCAGACACTAGCATAAATATATAGACTATGGATATGTACGTAAGTGCTGAGGGGCTGGGAGCAGGAAATGAAGAAAGGGAGCAAGTCGGGATGACACAGAAGGGAGTAGGAGAAGAAGAAAGGAGGGCTTAGTCAAGGAAGGCATCTTGGAGTAGATGTGCCTTTGATAAGGCTTTGAAGTGGGGAAGAGTAATTGTCTGTTAGACTTGAGTAAGTAGGGCATTACAGCCAGTGGATGTGGGTGAGGGGTGGGTGGTGAGGTATATGAGACTGAGGTACAGTGATTAAGTTAGCATTAGAGGAGTGAAGTGTGTGGCTGGGTTGTGCTAGGAGAGTAGCAAGCTGAAGTAGGAGGGGGCAAGGAGATTGAGTCCTTTAAAGCCAATGGTGAGGAGTTTTTGTGGGGAGAGAAAACAGGGTGGGATGTCAGCAAGGAGGCTAATACAGTAATCAAGGCAGGCGAGGATACGTGATTGTATTAAGTGGTAGAGGTTTGGATAGCGAGGAAAGGGCAGATTTTATCAGTGTTGTGAAGGTGGAACCAACAGGATTTTGTGATGGATTGAATATGTGGGTTGAATGAGACAGGAGTCAAGGATAACGCCTAGGTTATGGAGACTGGTGGGAAGCTATGCTTTGTGAAGGAAGCTCTGCCCACCCAGAATGGACTGGAGTTCACCACCTATTAAGAAGGAAGTTTCCTCCCCCTCCCTGAGAAAAGCATGGCTTACTGGATAAGGCACGGGCCTGGAAGTCAGAAGAACCTGTGCTCCAATCCCGGCTCTGCTACATGTCTGCTTTGTGACCCTGGGCAAGTCACACTACTTCTCTGTGCCTCAATTACCTCATCTGCAAAATGGGGACTAAGACTGTGAGCCCCATGTGGGATAGGGGTAACCTCAGAAACAGAGAGCCGAGGGGCAGAGTCAAGAGAGACATGGAGCAGAGATTAAAGATCCAGTGTCAGAGACTCAAGACCTGTGAGGTAGAGATTATAGAGCTGGCAGGCAGATACTAGAGAGCTCAGGATAGAGAGCTGAAGGGCACAGAACAGACAGCTGGAAGCTAAAGAGCAGAGAGCTTGGGGCTAAAGAGCAGAAATTTGGAGGGCAGAGAGGAGAGACCTAAAGTGCAGAAAGGAGAGATCTAGAGGGCAGAGGAGAGACCTGGAAGGCAGACAGGAGACAGGAGAGACCTGGAAGAAAGGGAGATTTGTATTGATGTCTGTCTCCCGGCTCCCAACCCTAGACTGTGAGCTCATTGTGTTCAGGGATTGCCACTCTTTATTGCTGTATTGTACTTTCTCAAGCACTTAGTACAGTGCTCTATACACAGTAAGCACTCAATAAATATGTTTGAATGAATGAATGAAGAGGGATTCATGCCTTCCTCCTTCCTGCATAGAGCTGTGGGCAGAGAGCAGGGGGTAGAGAGCAAAGTGTATAGAGCAAAGGGTAGCAAGCAAGGAGGTAGAGAGCAAGGGAGTAGAAAGCCAGGGAGCAGGTAGATGAGTGGCAGGAAGCTGAGGGACAGGGGAAAGAGAGCCTAAAGCTGGGGCACAGAGAACATAGATTTGGGAGGCAGGGAGCAGAGAGTCGGAGGAGAAGGGAGCAGAGATCTGGGCCGCAGAGAGTAGAGACCTGGGAGGCAGAGAGCAGAAGGGCAGAGAGAAGGGGGACAGAGAGAAGGGAGCTGCGGGGCAGGAAGCAGAGAGCTGATGGGCAGAGAGTTGAGGAGCTGAGAGCAGAGGCCTAAAGAGCTGGTAGACAGAGACTAAAGAGCAAGTGGCAGAAACATTAGAGCTGGGGTGAAGACTAAAGACCTGTGGGGGGCAGAGACTAGAGAGCTGGAGGCAGAGAATTGGGGGATAGAGAGCAGAGCACTGGAGGTCACAAAGCAGAGAGGTAAGAGCAGAGAGAGAGATGTAAAGGGCAGAGGGGGAGATCTAGAAGGCCAAGATGAGAGACATAAAGGGCAAAGAGGAGAGGCAGATAAGAGTGACTTAGAGGGCAGAGCAGAGACATGTAGAGGGCAGAGAGGAGAGACCTGGAGGGTAAAAAGGAGAAAGTTAGAAGGCGGACAGTAGAGATCTGGGGATCAGAGAGCTAGAGGACAAATAGAGAGTTGGAAGGTAGAGAGTAGAGAGCAGGGTGGAGAGAGCAGAGTGCAGAGAACAGGGTGCAGATAGCAGGGCATAGAAAGCAGGGCAAAGAGGGCAGGGCATAAAGAGCAGGGCATATTTTGCTGGGGATTAGAGAACAGTGAGTTAGAGATCCCGTGGTTAGAGAGCAAAGGGTTAGAGAGCAGAGGATTGGAGATCAGAGGGTTGGGGATCAGAGGGTTGGAGAGCAGAGGGTTAGAGAGCAGAGGGTTAGTAGGGAGCTGAGAGACGGAGCTGAGAGCAGAGGAGTGGAGAGCAGAGAGCTGGTGGCAGAGAGCAGAGAGTTGGTGGCAGAGAGCAGAGATGTGGTAGACAGAGAACAAAGACCTGGGAAGGCAATGAGTAGAGAGCTAGAGATTGGGAGACAGAGACCAGGTGGGCAGAGAGCAGGAAGCTGAGCAGTAGAGAGCAGAGAACAAAGTGCAGGGAGTAGAGCAGGGGACAAGGATTATGTTGTCTTGTTTTTGTCCATCTCTCTCCCCTGATTAGACTGTAAGCCCTTCATTGGGTAGGGATTATCTCTATCTGTTGCCGAACTGTACATTCCAAGCGCTTAGTACAGTGCTCTGCACATAGTAAGCACTCAATAAATACTATTGAATGAATGAACATCCATCTAGCAGAGGGGCAGAGACCAGGGCAGGGGCATGTGGGACAGGCACCTCATGAGGAGGGACAAGGGAAGCAGAGAGCTAATAATTATAATGGCAGTATTTGTTAAGCACTTACTATGTGCAGAGCCCTGTTCTAAGCACTGGGGTAGATACAGGGTAATCAGGTTGTCATTCATTCATTCGTTCATTCATTCAATAGTATTTATTGAGCACTTACTATGTGCAGAGTACTGTACTAAGCGCTTGGGATGAACAAGTCGGCAACAGATAGAGACAGTCCCTGCCGTTTGACGGGCTTACAGTCTAATCGGGGGAGACGGCCAGGCAAGAACAATGGCAATAAATAGAGTCAAGGGGAAGAACATCTCGTAAAAACAATGGCAACTAAGTAGAATCGAGGCGATGTACATTTCATTAACAAAATAAATAGGGTAATAAATATATACAGTTGAGCAGACGAGTACAGTGCTGAGGGGATGGGAAGGGAGAGGAGGAGGAGCAGAGGGAAAAGGGGAAAAAGGGGGTTTAGCTGCGGAGAGGTAAAGGGGGGGTGGCAGAGGGAGTAGAGGGAGAAGAGGAGCTCAGTCTGGAAAGGCCTCTTGGAGGAGGTGAGTTTTAAGTAGGGTTTTGAAGAGGGGAAGAGAATCAGTTTGGCAGAGGTGAGGAGGGAGGGTGTTCCAGGACCGCAGGAGGACGTGGCCCGGGGGTCGACGGCAGGATAGGCGAGACCGAGGGACGGTGAGGAGGTGGGCCGGCAGAGGAGCAGAGCATGGGGTGGGCGGTAGAAAGAGAGAAGGGAGGAGAGGTAGGAAGGGGCAAGGTGATGGAGAGCCTTGAAGCCTAGAGTGAGGAGTTTTTGTTTGGAGCGGAGGTTGATAGGCAACCACTGGAGTTGTTTAAGAAGGGGAGTGGCATGCCCAGATCGTTTCTGCAGGAAGATGAGCCGGGCAGCCGAGTGAAGAATAGACTGGAGCGGGGCGAGAGAGGAGGAAGGGAGGTCAGAGAGAAGGCTGACGTAGTAGTTTAGCCGGGATATAACGAGAGCCTGTAACAGTAAGGTAGCCGTTTGGGTGGAGAGGAAAGGGCAGATCTTGGCGATATTGTATAGGTGAAACTGGCAGGTCTTGGTAATGGATAGGATGTGTGGGGTGAACGAGAGACACGAGTCAAGGATGACACCGAGATTGCGGGCCCGAGAGACGGGAAGGATGGTCGTGCCATCCACGGTGATAGAGAAGTCTGGGAGAGGACCGGGTTTGGGAGGGAAGATGAGGAGCTCAGTCTTGCTCATGTTGAGTTTTAGGTGGCGGGCAGACATCCAGGTGGAGACGTCCCGGAGGCAGGAGGAGATGCGAGCCTGAGGGAGGGGGAGAGGACAGGGGCGGAGATGTAGATCTGTGTGTCATCTGCGTAGAGATGGTAGTCAAAGCCGTGAGAGCAAATGAGTTCACCGAGGGAGTGAGTGTAAATGGAGAACAGAAGAGGGCCAAGAACTGACCCTTGAGGAACTCCAACAGTTAAAGGATGGGAGGGGGAGGAGGCGCCAGCGAAGGAGACAGAGAATGACCGGCCAGAGAGGTAAGAGGAGAACCAGGAGAGGACAGAGTCCGTGAAGCCAAGGTGAGATAAGGTATGGAGGAGGAGGGGATGGTCGACAGTGTCAAAGGCAGCAGAGAGGTCAAGGAGGATTAGAATGGAGTAGGAGCCATTGGATTTGGCAAGAAGGAAGTCATGGGTGACCTTAGAGAGAGCAGTCACGGTAGAGTGGAGGGGACGGAAGCCAGATTGGAGGGGGTCTAGGAGAGAATGGGACGAGAGGCTCACAGTCTTAATCCCCCTTTTACAGATGAGGTAACTGAGGCACAGAGAAGTTAAGTGACTTGCCTAAGGTCACAAAGCTGAGAAGTGGCAGAGCTGAGATTCAACCCATGACCTCTGACTCCCAAGCCCGGGCTCTTTCCACTGAGCCACGCTGCTTCTCTGCTAAGGTAGCAGAGTACAGGGGGACAGAGACCTAAGGGGCAGGGAGTAGAGAGCTAAGGGGCAAGGAGCAGAGAGCCGAGGCAAAGTGAGCAGAAAGCTGAGGCAAAGGAGCAAACAGCTAAGGCAAAGGAAGCAGAGAGCTGAGGGTTTGGGAATAGAAACTGAGTGGAAGGGAATAGAGTTTAGGGGAAAGGAGGCAGAGGGATTGAGGGACAGAGGAGCAGAGACCTGAGGGGCAGAGAGCTGAGAACTGAAGGGAAGAGAGCAGAGATCTGGGGAACAGAGAGCTGAAGGGTAGAGAGCTGGGGAGCAGAAAGCAGAAACCTGGGGGGACAGAGAGAAGAAAGTTCAGTGAGCAAGGATCTAGAGGGAAACGGGGCAGAGGCTGGAGGGGGTGGTAGAGAGCAAAGAGCTTAGGGGCAAAGAGCAGAGAACAGGGAGCAGAACGTAGGGAAATTGGCCAATAGCAGGAGGCAGAAACAAGAATGCAGAGATCTGTGGGGAAGTGACCTTGGGGGCAAGGCTCTTGGGAGCAGTGACCTAGAAGTAGAGAGCTTTGGGGAAAGAGCAGACGGGCAGAGACCCAGGGTGCAGGGAGCCGGGCGGGCAGAGAACACAAAGGGCAGAAAACAGAGATATAAGGGGCACGGAGTAGAGCACTGAAGTCCAGGGAGCAGACAACTAGGTGGTAGGGAGTAGAAAGCTGGGGGTCTGAGAAAATAGAGCTGGAGGTCAGAGAAAAAGGAACTGGGGGGCAGAGAGCTCGGGAGCAGAAAACAGAGAGCTGGGAGGGGCAGAAAATAGAGAGCCTGGGGGCTGAAAGCAGAGAGCTGGGGGACAGAGAGCTGGGGGGACAGAGCTGGGGGGTAAAACTGGGGGGACAGAGCTGGGGAGATGGAGAAATCGGGGATGAGATCTTGGGGACAGAGCTCTGGGGGACAGAGAGCAGAGAGCTGAGGGTGAAAGAGCAGAGAACTGAGGGTGGGAAAACAAAGAGCTGAGGGGAGGAGAGCAGAGGGGCAAGGGCCTGAGGACTGAAGGGCAAGGGCCTGAGACCTGAGGGGCAAGGGCCTGAGACCTGAGGGGCAAGGAGCTGAGGGGCAGAGAGCTGAGGGGCAGAGGCCAAAAAGCTGAGCTGCAGAGGCCAAATAGCTGAGGGGCAGAGTCCAGAGAGCTGAGGGGCAGAGGCAAGCAGGCTGAAGGTAAAAGGCTGAGAGCTAAAAGGCAGAGAGTTGAGGGGAAGAGCTGAAGGACAGAGGCCAGAGAGCTGAGGGGCAGGGGCCTGAGAGCCTGAGAGTTGAGAGGCAGAGGCCTGAGAACTGAGAGGCAGAGGCCTGAGAGCTGAGGGGCAGAGGACAGCAGGCTGAGGGGCAGAAGCCAGCAGGCTGAGGGGAAGAGGCCAAGAGCTAAAGGGCAGAGAGTTGAGGGTAAGAGCTGAGGGACAGAGGCCAGAGAGCTGAGGGGCAGGAGTCCGAAAGCTTAGGGGCAAGGGCCTTAGAGTTGAGGGGCAGGGGCCAGTGAACTGAGGGGCAGAGGACACTGGGCTGAGGGGCAGAGGCTTGAGAGCTGAGGGGCAGAGTCCAAAGAGCAGAGGGCTAGAATCCTGAGAACAGAGGAACAGAGGCCTGAGAGCAGAGGGGAGAGGAGAGGCCTATGAGTTGAGGTTCAGAGGCCAGGGGCACAGGGGAAAAGGTGTGTGAGCTGAGGGGCAGAGGCCTGGGAGCTGAGGGGCAGAGATCTGAGAGCTGAGGGGGAGAGGCCAGAGAAGTGAGGGGCAGGGGCCTGAGACTTGAGGGGCAGGGGCGTAAGAGCTGAGGGGCAGGGGCCTGAGAGCTAAGGGGAAAAAGCCTGAGAGCTGAGGAGCAGAGGTCGGAGAGGTGAGGGGAAGAGTCCTGAGAGCTGAGGAGTAGAGGACTGAAAAATGAGGGACAGAGGACTGAGAACTGAGGGGCAGAAGACAGAGATCTGAGGGGCAAAAGATAGAGGGCTGAGGGGAAGAGGCAAGAGAGGTGAAGGGAAAGGGTCAAGAACTGAGAGGCAGAGAGCTGAGGGGCAGAACTGAGGAGCAGACCTGAGGGGTTGAGGGCATGGAGCTTAGGGACAGAGTTTTGAGAGCTGAGGGACAGAGGCCTGAGAGCTGAACAGCAGTGGCCAGAGAGCAGAAGAGCTGAGGCTAGAGAGGAGAGGTGTGGAGGCCTAAGAGCTGAGGGGCAGAGGACTGAAAACTGAGAGGAAGAGGCCAAAGAGCTTATGGGCAGAGGCCAGAGAGCAGAGGGTCAAAGGCCAGAAAGCAGAGGAGAAGAAGACAGAGGACTGAGGGGTAGAGGCCAGAGCAGTAAGGGGAAGGGGCAGTGAGCTGAGGGGCAGAGAGCTGATGGACAGAGGCCAGAGAGCAGACAGGCCGAGGCCAGAAAGAAGAGGGGCAGAAGATTGAGAACTAAGGGGAGGGAAGAGGCCTGAGAGCTGATGGGCAGAGGCCTGAAAAGTGAGGGGCAGAGCCCAGAGAGCTGAGGGGCAGAGGACTGAGGACTGAGAGGCAGAGACCAGTGAGCTGAGGGGTTGAGGCTGAGCTGAGTGACAGAGAGCTTAGGGGCAAAGAGCTGAGGGGCAGAACCTAGAGAGGTGATGGGAAGAGGCCTGAGAGCTTAGGGGAAGAGGCTCAAGAGCTGAGGGGCAGAAGCCTGTGTACTAAGGGACAGAGGACAGAGGGCTGAGGGCCAGGTCCGAGAGCTAGGGATCAGAAGCCAGAAAGCTGAGGGATAAAAGATAGAAGACTGAGGGGAAGAAGACAGAGAGCTGAAGGGAAGAAGCCAGAGGGCTGAGGGGCAGAAGACAGAGAAATGAGGTGCAGAGAGCTGAGGAGCAGAGGCCTGAGAGTTGGCGAACAGAGGCCTAAGAGGTGAGGGGCAGAGCCCTAATATCTAAAGGGCAGAGACCTGAGGGTCAGAGACCAGAGAGCTGTGGCAAAGAGCCTAGAGAGCTGAGGGCCAGAGGCTTGAGACCTGAGGGGCAGAAGCCTAAGAGCTGAGGGGCGGAGTCCTGAGAGCAGAGTGGAAGATGCCTAAGAGCTGAGAGCCAAAGGTTTGAGTTCTGAAGGGCAAAGGCCTGAGAGCAGATGGGAAGAGGCCTGAGAGCTAAGGAACAGAGACTTGAAAACGGATAGGCAGAAGACAGAGGGCTGAGGGGCAGAGAGATGAGGGCCAGAGACCTGAGACATGAGGAACAGAGACCTGAGAGGTGAGGGGCAGAGCTCTGATATCTGAAGGGAAGAGACCTGAGAGGCAAGAGGTATAGAGGACTGAGAGGCAAGGGGTAGAAGACTGAGAGCTGAGGGGCAGAGGCTTGAGAGCTGAGTAGCAGAGGATTGAGAACTAGGGTGCAGAAGACAGAGAGCTATGGGGCAGAGGCAGAGAGATGAGGGGAAAGTGCCAGGCAGCTGAGGGGCAGGGACCAGAGAACTGAGAGGCAGAGGAGAGTTGCCTTTATGGCAGAGGCTTGACAGCTCAGGAGCAGAAGTTAGATGTTTGAGGGAGAGAAGACAGAGTTCTGAGGGGCAAAGGACAGAGGTCTGAAGGGCAGAAGACAGAGGGATGAGGGGCTGAGGCCAAGAGCTGAGGGGCAGAGAGCTGAGAGACAGCGACTAGAGAGCTGAGGGACAGAGACTAGAGAGTTGAGGGGCAAAGGCCTAAGAGCTGAAAGGTAGAGGTCTGAGAACAGTGGAGTAGAGGTCTGAGAGGTGAGGGGCAGAGGACTGAGAACTGAGAGGTAGAATGCAGAGGACTGAGAGGGCTGGATAAGGGGCCAAGAGCCGAGGGGCAGAGAGTTGAGGGGCAGAGAGCTGAGGGGCAGAAGGCATAGAGCTAAGGGGCAGAAAGAAATGGAAAGAAATGGAAAGAACTGAGAGGCAGAGGCCAGACAGCTGAGGGACAGAAGCAGGAGAGCTGAGGAGTGGAGGCCAGACAGCTGAGGGGCAGTGGCCCAAGAGTGGAGGGGCAGAGGCCAGTGTACTGAAAAGCAGAAGGCTGAATGACAGAGAACAGAGATCTGAGGGGCAGAGGCCAGAGAGCTGAAGGTGAGAGGCCTAACAGCTGAGGGGCAGAGGCCCGAGAGCTGAGGCATAGAGGCCAGAGGGCTGCGGGGTAGAAGCCTGAGATCTGAGGGAAGAGGCCAGAGGGCTGTGGAGTAGAGGCCAGAGAGATGAGAAGCAGAGGTCTGAGAGCAGAGGGGCAGAGGGCAGAGAGTGTGGAAAAGAGGGCAGAGAGCTGAGGGGCATGGGCCAGAGAGCTGAGGTGCAGAGGCCAGGCAGCTGAGGGACAGAGGCCAGACAGCTGAGGGACAGAAGCCAGAGAGCTGAGGCGTGGAGGTAAGAGAGCTGAGGGGAAGAGTCCTAAGAGCTGAGGGGCAGGGAGAAAATGAGCAGAGGCCAGAGAGCTGAGGGGATGAGTGGGGAGAGGCCAGAGAGCTGAGTGGCAGAGGAGGGCTGAGGGGCTGAGGGGCTGAGGAGTAGAGGCTGGACAGCTGAGGGGCAGAAACAAGACAGCTGAGGGACAGAAGCCAAAGAGCTGAGGAGCAGAGGCCAGAGAGCTGAGGGGCAGAGGGCTGAGGGGCAAAGGGGCAGAAGCCATAGAGCTGAGGGGAAGAGGCCAGAGAGCTGAGAGACAGAGGCCTGATAGCTGAGGGACAGAGGCCAGAAGAATGAGGGACAGAAGTAAGAGCTGAGGAACAGAGGCCAGAGAGCTGAGGGGAAAAGGACAGATAGCTGAGGGACAGAAGCGAGAGAGCTGAGGATCCGGGGCCTGAGAGCTGAGTGACTGGGGAAGAAGGCAGAGAGCTGCGGGTCAGAGGCCAGAGGGCTGAGGGGAAGAGAACTGAGGGGAAGAGAACTGAGGGACAGAGGTCTAAGAGCTGAGGGGCAGGGAGAAAAGGGGCAGAGGCCATCGAGCTGAGGAGCAGAGGCCAGAGAGCTGTAGCAGAGGCCAGAGAGCTGAGAGGCAGGGAGCATAGAACTGAAGGGCAGAGAGCAGATAAACTAGGAGCAGAGGCCAGAGAGCTGAAAGGCAGAGATTTGAGGGGAAGAAAGCAGAGAACTGAGGGACAGAGGCTTAAGATCTGAGGGGCAGAGCTGAGGAGCAGAGGCCAGAGACCTGAGAGACAGAGGCCAGAAAGCTGAGGGACAGAGACCAGACCACAGAGGGACAGAGTCCAGACAGCTGAGGGGCAGAGGGCAGACAGCTGTGGGGATGAAAGCTGAGAGGAAGAGAGCTAAGGGCAAGAGAGCAGAGGTCTAAGAGCTGAGGGGCAGCGTCCTGAAATCTTAGAGTCAGAGGGCCGAGACTTGAGGGGCACAGAGCAGTAAACTGAGGGGCAGAGAGCTGAGAGGCATAGAACTAAGAGCTGAGGGGCAGAGAGCCAAGAAAGGAGGGACAGAAAGCCGAGAGCGGCGAGACAGAGAGCAGAGCTGAGGGTCAGCAAGCTGAGAACCCGGGGACAACAAACAGAGAGGTGAGAGGCAGACAGCTGGGGGGACAGAGCTGGGGGTGAGGGGGTGTCAGTGTGTTGCAGGGGGTCTTAGTGATGGGGGATAGAGAGGCAGAGAGCTGAGGGGTGGAGAGTTTGAGGAACAGGAAGCTAGGGGTTAGTGAACTGGGGGACAGTGTTCTGGCAGACAGAGAGCAGATAGTTGAGGGGTGGAGAGAAGAGAGCTGTGGGGAGAGAGAGCTGGAGGGAAAGAGAGTTGTTTCAGATGTTTAACTCCCTTCTCAAACCCCTTATCCCTTGCCCCTAATTACCCGGCCAACTATTTTATTGAGAAAATTGACACCATTAGATGTGCTCTCCCTAAAATCATCCCTGCACCTCCTCACTCCCTCTCCCCTCCTGCTCCTTCTTCAGTTCTCCCATCTTTCCCAGCACTCTCTTCAGGAGATCCCCTGCTATCTCTCAAAATCCACCCCCTTCACCTGCATATCCAACCCCATTTCTTTGCATCTTATCAAAACACTTGCTCCCTGCCTTCTTCCTTCCCTAACTGCCATCTTTCATTCATTCATTCTTTCAATTGTCTTTTTTGAACACTCTCCAAAGGCTTCTTCCCCACTGTTTTCAACCATACTTTTGTCTCCTCTACCCTAAAAGAACCCTCCCCTTTCGACCAATGGCTCCCTCCAGTTCTTGCTCTATCTCACTCCTACCATTCCTCTCCAAACTCCTTGAGCATGTTGTCTACACCAGCTTTTTCAAGTTCCTCTTCTCCAAATCTCCTCAACCCCTTCCAATCGGACTTCCATCCTCTTCAATGTACTCAAACCACCCTCTCAAAGGTCACCAATGATCTCCTTCCTGCCATATCCAATGGCCTCTACTCTATCCTATTCATCTTCATCCTCTCAGCTGCCTTCAACAGTCCAACACCCCCTTTTCCTGGAAACATTATCCAACCTCAGTTTCATCGACAATGAAGCTCGCAGTTGAACCTCTCCTGGTTCTCCTCTTATCTCTATGACCGTTCATTCTCTGCCTCATTCTTTGACAGGCTCCTCCTCTATCGTCCACCCCCTAACTGTGGAAGTCCCTCAGGGTTAAGTTCTGGGTGCCCTTCTTTTCTCCAGCTACATCCACTCCCTTGGAGAACTCATTCACACCCAAGGCTTCAACTTCTCTATGATATCTAAATCTACATCTCCAGCCCTGATCTCTCTCCTTCTCTGCAGTCTGGCATTTCTTCTTGCCTTCGAGACATCTCTTTTTGATGTCCTCCTGTCATCTCAAGCTTAACATGTCTGACACCTAACTTCTTATCTTCCCACATAAATGCTGTCCTTCCCCTGAATTTCCCATCACTTTAGACAGCACCAAATCCTTCCTTCCCACATAACCTTGGCATTATCCTCGATTCCTCTCTCTCATTCAACCCCAATATTCAATCCATCACTAAATCATGTCAGTCCCACCTTCACAACATCACTAAAATCTGTCCTTTCCTCTCCATCTAAATATCTACAACATTAATTCAATCGCTCATCTTATCCTGCCTGGATTACTCTATCAGCCTCCATGCTGACCTCCGTGCCTCCTGTCTCTCCCCCACTCCTGTCCATATATTATTATGTTGCCCAGATCATTTTTATACAAAAACTTTCAGGACAAGTTTCCCCACTACTCAAGCAACTCCAGTGGTTGCCCATCTATCGCCACATCAAAAAAAAACTCCTCACCATTGGCTTTAAAGCACTAAATCCCATTGCCCTCTCATACCTCTCTTCACTACTCTCCCACTACAACTCAGCCCCAACATCTAGCTCCTCTAACACTAACCTTCTCAATGAACCTCGTTCTCACCACCGACCCCTCACTCATGATCTCCCTTTGGCCTGAAACTCCCTCCCTCCTCAAATCTGACAATTACTCTCCCCTCTTCAAAGCCTTATTGAAAGCACATCTCCTCCAGGAGGCCTTCCCTGACTAAGCCCCCCTTTCCCCTTCTCCCACTCCCTTCTGCATCACCCTGACCTGCTCCCTTTATTCATCCCTCCTCCCAGCCTCAGAGCATTTATGTTGTTGTTTCTGTTGTCTTATCATATCTGTAATGTATTTATTCATATTAATGCCTCTCCCACTCTAAACTGTAAGCTCACTGTGGGCAGGGAATATGTCAATTAATTGTTACATTGTACTCTCCCAAGCACTTAGGTCAGTACTTTGCACACAGTAAGTGCTCAATAAATACTACTGACTGACTGATGAGGCGATAGAGTGCTGGGAGAAAGAGAGCTGAGGGGCAGAGAACTGAGGGACACATGCATTCATTCATTCAGTCATATTTATTGAGCTCTTATTGTGTGCAGAACACTGTAATAATAGTAATGATGATGGCATTTGTTAAGCACTTACTATGTGCTAAGCACTGTTCTAAGTACTGGAGATGATACAAGGTGATCAGGTTGTCCCACGTCAGTGTCACAGTCTTAATCCCCATTTTACAGATGAAGTAACTGAGGCACAGAGAAGTTAAGTGACTTCCCAAAGTCACACAGCTGACAAGCATCTGAGCTGGATTGAACCCATGACCTCTGACTCCCAAGCCCCTACTCTTTCCACTGAGCCATGCTGCTTCACAGTACTAAGTGCTTGGGAGAGTATAACGAAAAAACGGACTCCATTCCCTGACCACAACAAGCTTACAGTCTAAAGGGGGAAATAGACATTAATAGAAATAAAAATATTACAGAAATGCGCATATGTGCCACGGGGCTGGGAGGGGAGATGAATAAAGGGAGTAAGTCAGGGTGAAGCAGAAATGAGTGGGAGAAGAGGAAAAGAGGGTTTAGTCAGGGAAGACCTCTTGGAGGAGACAGAATTATCTACATCTCTACCGCACTGTAAGAGAAGCAGCATGGCTTAGTGGAAAAAGCACAGACTAAGGAGCTAGAGGTCATAGGTTCTAATCCCAGCTCTGCTACTTGTCAGATGAAGGACTTTGGGCAAGTCACTTAACATCTCTGTGCCTTAGTTACCTCATCTGTAAAATGGGGATTAAGACTATGAGACCCATATGGGACAACCTGATTACCTTGTATCTATCCCAGTGCTTAGAACAGTGCTTGGCACAGAGCAAGCGCTTAACAAATACCAGCATTGTTATTATTACTGTTCAATAACCAATTGCACCACCTCAGCTCCAGGAACCGCCAGGATGGGAACAGAACCTGGTAAATCACCATCGCTCAATCTCCCAAACTGGGCACCTTCAAGTCAATTAGGAGTCGGTGTGGGGTCCTTGGGAGAAGATGGGAAAGGATGCTAAATCCAGCAACTAAGCCATTCTAGGATGGAAAAGGAGCCCCACAGATGTCATCTGACCCATCCCCCTGCCTCCAAACAAGACTGCCCTCCTACTCCCCAACGGACCTGGGCGAAGAAAAACAAATCAGCATTCACCCCTGAGGAATGGTAACCAACATCCAGCCACCCACCCACCATCTCTGTTGTCACTGTGGTAGTCATACCTGAAGAGGCAGGGGCCTGGAGGCTCCATTACCCCCTGTTTTGGGTGGAACTGAGGGGCCTTTGGGCCCTTCCTACCCCCAAAGTTGCTTCAAGCTGGGCTAGGACCCAGCACTGCCCCACCTTCTGGCCCACTCCTTGGGCAGTGGCCAGGGACTGGCAAGGGGACAAGCTTTCTTCCTGGAAGGATTCTTGGCTCAAATTCCACGGTCTGTTCCATTCTCCCTTTCCCTCAGGAGCAACTCCCTGCCTCCCCTTGATGCCTTGGCTCCTGCCACCCCCTCACTTATTCCTTCTAGAGATGGCATGCTGGAGGGAATCCACAAAAACTCTGACAAGGCTGTTTTTTTTTTTAATGGTATTTGTAAAGTGCTTATTAGATGTCAGGGACAGTACTAAGCCCTGGAAGAGATACAAGCTAATCAGGTTGGACACAGTCTATGTCCCACGTGGGACTCACAATGTTAATCTCCATTTTACAGATCAGGGAACTGGGGCCCAGAGAAGTGAACTGCCTTGCCCAAGGTCACTCAGCAGACAAGTGGCAGAGTTGGGATCAGAACCCAGGTCCTCTGACTCCCAGGCCCATGCTTTAACCACTAGGCCATGTTGCTTCCCATGGGGGAGATGGGAAGAACCAGTGATGAACCTCTCTATGTGGGAGAAGGTACCCAGCCAAACCACTCAGAAGTGGGGTCCCCTGCCTTTCTCTAGAAGGGAGATGCCCCTCCTACCCAAACAAAACACCTAGGTCTAATACCCTAAGCAGCCTCTGCTCTCCGTGTCTCTCCACATAGAGAAGGTAGGGAAAAAAACCCATCCTTCCTCTCCTGCTGCCATCTGGCCCCACAAAACTAGCCTCCACCCCTCCTCAAAACTCCAACCAACCTTTTACCTCCTCTCCAGAGAACAGGTTTCAGAGCCCCATCATCCAGTGAACCCTAGAGAAGCAGTGTTGTCTAGTGGGAAGAGCCCAGGATTTATTGATGGATTGAATGTGTGGGCTGAATGAGAGAGGGGTTAAAAGGATAACAGCAAGGTTATGAGCTTGTGAGACAGGAAGGATGGAGGTGCCACCTACAGCGAGGGGAAAGTCACAGGGAGGACAGGGTTGGGGGCAATGATAAGGAGTTCTGTTTTGGATATCTTAAGCTTGAGGTGATCGGGGACACCAAGTAGAAATGTTTTGAAGGCAAGAGGAAATGCAAAACTGCATAGAGGGAGAGAGATCAGGGCTGGAGATGTAGATTTGGGTATCATCCACCTAGTGGTGGTAGCTGAAGCCATGGAAATGAATGAGTTCTCCAAGGGAGTGGATGTAGAGGGAGAATAGAAGAGGACTCAGAACCGAACCTTGAAGGACACCCACAGTTATGGGGTGGGAGGAAGAGGAGGATCTCACAAAGGAGATTGAGAATGAACTGCCAGAGAGATGAGAAGAACAGGGAGAGCACAGAGTCAGTGAATCCAAGGTTGGATAATGTTTCCAGGAGAAGGGGGTGGTCCACAGTGTCAAAGGCAGCTGAGAGGTCGAGGAAGGTTAGGATAGAGTAGAGGCCATTGGATTTGGTAAAAAGGAGATCAGGAGCACAGGCACTGTACTAAGCCCTGGGATAGATATAAGCAAATTGGGTTGGAAAGAGTTCCTGTCCTGCATGAGACTCACAGACTTAATCTCCATTATAAAGATGAGGGAACTGAGGCAGAGAAGTTAAATGATTTGCCCAGGGTCACACAGCAGACAAGTGGCAGAGCTGGGATTAGAATCTAGATCCTTCTCACTCCCAGGCCAGGCAGAGAGCTGAGGGGCAGAGAGCAAAGAACTAAGGGGCAGATTACAGAGATCTGAAGGTAAAAAAGCAGAGAGCAGAAAGGCAGAGAGCAGTCGTACAGAGAAGACAAGGGTAGAGAAGTGAGGGGCAGAGGCCAGAGAGCTGCGGGGTAGGGGGAAGAAAGGTGAAGGGCAGAAAGCTGGAGGACAGAGAGCTGCGGGCAGAGATCAGAGAGCAGAAAGGCAGAGGGCAGATGGACACAGAACACAAGGGTAGAGAGGTGAGGGGCAGAGAACCCGAGAGCTGAGGGGCAGAAGGCAAATATCTGAGGGGAAGAGGGCAGAGAACTTAAGGGAAGAGAGCTGAGGGGTAGAGAGCTGAGGGGCAAAGGTCAGACAGTTGTGGGGCAGAGGGCTGGGGGCAGAAAGCTGGAGGACAGAGCAGAGAGCCTGAGTACAGAGTAGAAAGAAGGGAGACAAAGCAGAGAGCTGAGGGACAAAGCAGAGAACCGGGGGACAAAGCAGAGAGCTGGGAGGCAGACAGAAGAGAGGTAGGTGTCAATGAGTAGAGAGCTGATCAGTCATTGAGCAGAGACCTGGGGCGGGGGGTGGCAATAAGTAGAGATCTGGGGAGCAGTGAGTGTATAACTAGGGGAAGTGTGCAATAAGTAGAGATCTGGGGAGCAGTGAATGTATAACTAGGGGAAGTGTGCAGATAATTGGGCGGCAAAGAGCAGATAACTGGGGGGCATTGTGCAAAGAACTGTGATGGGGGAGGGTAGAGAGCAGAGGGGCAGGGAGCTCAGGGACCAAGAGCTGAGGGACAGAGAGCTCACAGAAGGAGATCTCAGAGAAAAAGAGTTGGATATTGAACTGAGGATCCAGAGAGCCAAGGGATAGGGGGCTAAGGGGCAGGGAGCAGAGGGGCTAAGGGGCCGGGAGCAGAGGGGCAGAGAGCTTGGGGGACAGTGAGCAGGCAGACAGAGAGCTGGGGGGAAAAGACCTATAGGACAGGAACCAACAGGGCAGGTACCAGTGGGACAGGGACCCTGGGGTAGGGGTCCTCGGGTTAGGGACCCGTAGGGCAAAGAGTAGAGAACAGAAGAGCAGAGAGCTTGAAGGGCAGAGAGCTGAGGGGCAGAGAGCTGAGGTACAGAGAGCCAAGAACTAAGGGGCAGAAGGCAGAGAGCTGAGGCCCAGAGAGCAAAGAGAGAGAAGTGGGGCAGAGAGTGGAGGACTAGGGTCAGAGAGCAGAAAACTGGGGAGCAGAGAGCAGAAAGCTGGGAGGGCAGTGACCAAAGAGCTGGGGGACAGAGAACTGGGAAGGCATAGAGCTGAGAGCTAGAGGGAAGAGACCCAGATGCAAGGAAGCTGATGGGGCGAGATCTGATGGGCTGAGAGCTTAAGGGCAGAGAGCTAGGGGGACAGGGAGCTAAGGGGATCAGGGACCTGGGCGGCAGGTACCTGGGGGACTGAGAGATGGTGAACAGAGAGCTGGGGAACAGCGAGTTAGGTAATTAAGACCAGAGAGCTGGGGGCAGAGGGCAGAGAACTGGGGGATGCAGGGCAGAGAGGTGGGTAGCAGGGCAGAGAGCTTGTAGCATTTAGCAGAGGTCTGGGGAGTAGAGAGCCTGGGGGCAGGGAGCCAAGGGGCATAGAGCAGATGGGCAGAAAGCAGACTGGCAGGGAGCTGAGAGTTTGGCAACTGAGGGCATAGAGTTGAGGGGCACAGGGGTGAGAGCTGATAGGAAGAAAATGGAGGGACAGGGAGCTGAGGAGCAGAGAGCTGAGAGGCATGGAGCAGAGGGGAAGAGGGGCAGAGGGGCAGAGTTTGAAGGGACAGAGAGCAGAGGGGCAGAGAAGGGAGGGGCAGGGATCAGAGACCTGAGGGGTAGACAACTAGGAGCAGAGTGCACAGACCTGAGAGACAGAGAGATAGCAGCAGAGAGCAGGGACCTGGGGGGTAAAAGCAGGGGGCATAAACTGGGAGATCAGAAAGTGGGAGGGCAAAAAGTGGGGTGGCAGAAACTGGTGGGGCAGAAAGCAAGGGGCCTTCAACTGGGGGCTGAGAGCTGAGGGGCATGGAGCTGAGTGGTAGAGATCTAGGGATACAAAGATCTAAGGGGCAGAGAGCAAGGGGCAGAAAGCAAAGGAGGCAGACAGTGGGGACAGGGGGACAGAAAGGGGAGGGCAGAAAGTGGTGGGGGCAGATAGTGGGGGACAGAAAGCAGGGGGGAAGACAGGGGTGGGCAGACAGCAAGCGTTGGGCTTTCAGTGGGAAGGCAGACAGTGGGGCAGCAGAGAGTAGAGGGGCAGACAGCAGAGGGACACAGAGCAGAGGAGCAGAGGCAAAGGGGCAGAGAGTGGTGAGGCAGAAGAGCAGAAAGCTGGGGGATAGAGAGTGGGGTGACAGAATGTCAGGGAAACAGAGAGCTGAGAGTCAGAGAGCAGAGAGCTGGGGATAGGACAAGGAGCTGGGAGACAGCGCACATTGCTGTAAGCCCCATGTGGGACAACCTGATTACCTTGTATCTACCCCAGCACTTAGAACAGTGCGTGGCACATAGTAAGCGCTTAACACATACCACCATTGCTATTGCTGGGGACAGAGAGCTCATTCATTCATTCATTCAATAGTATTTATTGAGCACTTACTATGTGCAGAGCACTGTACTAAGCGCTTGGAATGAACAAGTCGGCAACAGATAGAGACAGTCCCTGCCGTTTGACGGGCTTTACAGTCTAATCGGGGGAGACGGCCAGACAAGAACAATGGCAATAAATAGAGTCAAGGGGAAGAACATCTCGTAAAAACAATGGCAACTAAATAGAATCGAGGCGATGTACATTTCATTAACAAAATAAATAGGGTAATAAATATATACAGTTGAGCAGACGAGTACAGTGCTGAGGGGATGGGAAGGGAGAGGAGCAGGAGCAAAGGGAAATGGGGGAAAAGAGGGTTAAGCTGCGGAGAGGTGAAGGGGGGGTGGTAGAGGGAGTAGAGGGAGAAGAGGAGCTCAGTCTGGGAAGGCCTCTTGGAGGAGGTGAGTTTTAAGTAGGGTTTTGAAGAGGGGAAGAGAATCAGTTTGGCGGAGGTGAGGAGGGAGGGCATTCCAGGACCGCGGGAGGACGTGGCCCGGGGGTCGACGGCAGGATAGGCGAGACCGAGGGACGGTGAGGAGGTGGGCAGGCAGAGGAGCAGAGCATGGGGTGGGCGGTAGAAAGAGAGAAGGGAGGAGAGGTAGGAAGGGGCAAGGTGATGGAGAGCCTTGAAGCCTAGAGTGAGGAGTTTTTGTTTGGAGCGGAGGTTGATAGGCAACCACTGGAGTTGTTTAAGAAGGGGAGTGACATACCCAGATCGTTTCTGCAGGAAGATGAGCCGGGCAGCGGAGTGAACAATAGACTGGAGCGGGGCGAGAGAGGAGGAAGGGAGATCAGAGAGAAGGCTGACACAGTAGTCTAGCCGGTATATAACGAGAGCCCATAGCAGTAAGGTAGCTGTTTGGGTGGAGAGGAAAGGGCGGATCTTGGCGATATTGTATAGGTGAAACCGGCAGGTCTTGGTAACGGTTAGGATGTGTGGGGTGAACGAGAGAGACGAGTCAAGGATGACACCGAGATCGCGGGCCTGAGAGACAGGAAGGATGGTCGTGCCATCCACGGTGATAGGGAAGTCTGGGAGAGGACCGGGTTTGGGAGGGAAGATGAGGAGCTCAGTCTTGCTCAAGTTGAGTTTTAGGTGGCGGGCCGACATCCAGGTGGAGACATCCTGGAGGCAGGTGGAGATGCGAGCCTGAGGGGAGGGGGAGAGGACAGGGGCAGAGATGTAGATCTGCGTGTCATCTGCATAGAGATGGTAGTCAAAGCCGTGAGAACAAATGAGTTCACTGAGGGAGTGAGTGTAAATGGAGAACTGAAGAGGGCCAAGAACTGACCCTTGAGGAACTCCAACAGTTAAAGGATGGGAGGGGGAGGAGGTGCCAGCGAAGGAGACCGAGAATGACCGGCCAGAGAGGTAAGAGGAGAACCAGGAGAGGACGGAGTCCGTGAAGCCAAGGTGAGATAAGGTATGGAGGAGGAGGGGATGGTCGACAGTGTCAAAGGCAGCAGAGAGGTCAAGGGGGAAGAGAGCTGGGGGAAGAGAGTTGGGGTTAGAGAGAGGGTGGCAGAGAGCGGGTGGCAGAGAGTGGGTGGCAGAGAGCAGGCATCTGAGGGTTAGAGAGCTGGGGTGCAAAGAGCAGGGAGAGGGAAGGGAGCAGGGAGGCAGAGAAACTGGGCAGGGAGCTAGGGACAGAAGGGCAGAGGGCAGTGAGCAGAAGGTCAGGGAGCAAAAGGGCAAAGAGCAACAGGGCAGAGAACTGAGGAGCAGAGAAATGAAGGGTAAAGAGGTGAGACCTGAGGGGCAGAGGGCAGAGGGCAGAGAGAGCTGAGGAGCAGAGAACAGAGAGCTGAGGAGCAGAGAACTGAGGGGCAGAGCACAGAGAGCTTGTACCAGCAAGGTAGCAGTTTGGATGGAGAGGAAAGGGCGGAACTTGGTGATATTGTGAAGGTGAGACCGGCAGGTTTTGGTGACGGATTGGAAGCGTGTGGTGAATGAGAGAGCAGAGTCAAGGATGACACCAAGGTTGCAGGCCTGTGAGACGGGAAGGATGGTGGTGTCATCCACACTGACAGCGAAGTCAGGGAGAGGACAGGGTTTGGGAGGGAAGATAGGGTGCTCAGTCTTGGACAGTGAAGATGCAGTTCGACAGCGTGGCTCAGTGGAAAGAGCATGGGCTTTGGAGTCAGAGGTCATGAGTTCGAATCCCAGCTCTGCCACTTGTCAGCTCTGTGACTGTGGGCAAGTCACTTAACTTCTCTGGGCCTCAGTTACCTCATCTGTAAAATGAGGATTAAGACTGTGAACCCCATGTGGGACAACCTGATTCCCCTGTGTCTTCCCCAGCGCTTAGAACAGTGCTCTGCACATAGTAAGCGCTTAACAAATACCAACATTATTATTATTATTAGGTTACATGTACACGAGGGGGAGAGTGGGGAGAGGGGCCCAGGGTGCTAAGGTCTCTTCTGTCTAACCCCTCAGGTCTCTGCCAACCTTCTGTCTCCTCCCCTGGTCTGTGCTTCTCTGCTCTCTGGTCCACTCAGGGCTCTGTTCTTTGCCTCTTGGTTCTCTTCCCCTTGACTATTGGCTCTCTGCCACTCACTTCTCTGACCCACTCCCCACCCCTCTCTTGGTCACCCATTCAGCTCTCTGCCCTGCTACTCTTGGCCCTCTACCCCTCAGTTCCCCGACCTTTTGTACCCTGGCCTTTGCTGCCTGGCCATTTGCTGCCTAGCCGCCTGCTCAATGTCCTCTGCCCTTAGGCTCCCTGCCCTGTATCTCTGTCTCCCTGCTGTCTTCCTCCACCCAGCTCTTTGCATCATGGCTCTCTGCCCCCTCAGATGTTTGCTCTCTACCACCCCCTCTTTGCCCCCAGCAATGTGCCCTGTCCCTAAGCTCTCTATCCTGAATCCCAGCTCTCTGCCCTGTCCCCCAACTCTCTGCTCTCCATCCCCTGACTCTCTGTTCTCCATCTCCCAGCTCTTTGCCCTCTTCCTCCACTCTTTGCTTTCCGCACCCAGCTCTCTGCCCCCCTACTCTCTTTCTAACCCCCAGCTCTCTTCTTTCTAATTCCTAGCTCTATACTCTCTGTCCCCGCTGTTCTCTGAACCTGGTGTTCTCCACTCCCCCATTCTCCTTCCCTCGTAGCTATCTTCCCCCACCCTGACTGTCCTCCTGCTCTATGCCCCTCAGATCTTTGGATCCCTAGTTCTCTACCACTCAGCTTCCTGCCACTTAGCTCCCAGCATCCAATTGTAGGCCCTCCCGCTTTCTGTTCTCCCACTCTTTGCTCTCCCTCTCTCTGCTCCTCTGGTTTATACTCCCCGCTCTCTGCCCCCCAACTCACTGCTCTTTGATGGTATCTCTCTGTCCTTCAGCTCTGTGCTCTGCCCCCCACAGCTCTCTGCCCCCCAGCTCTCTGCTCCCTGCCCAATCCCTCTGCCCCATCCCTCTGCGCCCCCCACACCCCCGCTCTTTGCACTCTGCCCCCATCCCTCTGCCCCGTCCCCAGACTCTCTGCCTCCTGCCCCTCAGTTCTCTACCATTGTCTGATTCTGAATCCAATTCTCAACTCTCTAGTCTCTGCTCCGTGCCAATTCCCCTCACCTCTCTGGTTTCTTACCCTCAGCTCTCTGTCCCCTTCCCCTCAACATTCTGGACCCTGCCCTCAGCAGTCTGGGCTCTGCCTCTCAGCACTCTGGACCCTGCCTCTCAGCAGTCTGGGCTCTGCCCCTCAGCTCTCTGACCTCTGCCCCTCAGCTCTCTGGCCTCTCTCTATCAGCTATCTGTCCTCTGCCCCTCAGCCCTTTGGGTTCTCCCCATCACTTCTCTGGCCTCTGCTCTTTCAGCTCACTGGCCTTCACTCAACCCACTAGCTTCTTTCACTCAGCCCTCTGGCCTCTGCCACTCAGGACATTAGCCTGTCTCTCTCAGCTCTCTGTCCTCTTCCCCTCAACTCTCTGGCCCTTGCTCCTCAGCTCTCTGGCCTCTGACCTGCAGCTCTCTGGCCTCTGCCCCTCAGTCCTCAGGCCTCTGCCACTCAGCACATTGGCTTCTGCCTCACAGCTCTCTGGCCTGTATCCTTTAGCTCTTTGCTCTCCACCCCCAGCATATTGGCCTCTGCCCCTCAGCTCTCTGGCCCCTGCCCCTCAGCTCCTTGGCTTTGCCCCTCAGCCCTCTGGCCTTTGCCCCTCAGCCCTCTGGCTTCTGCCCCTCAGCCCCTCAGCAAATTGGCCTCTGCCCCACAGCATATTGACTTCTGTGCCTTAGCTCTCTGGCCTCTGCCCCTCAGCACTCTGACTTCTGCTCCTGAACTCTCTGACCTCTGTCCCTCAACCCTCTGACCTCTGCACCTCAACTCTCTGGCCTCTGCACCTGAACTCTCTAGCTTCTGCCCCACAGCACTGTGGTCTCTGCCCCTGAACTTTCTGAACTCTGCCCCTCAACACTCTGGCCTCTGCACCTCAACTCTCTGGCCTCTGCCCCTCAGCATTCTGGCCTCTGCCCCTGAACTCTCTGGCCTCTACCCCTCAGCATATTGGCCTCTGCCCCTGAGCTCTCTGGCCTCTGCCTCATCGCTCTCTGGCCTCTACCCCTCAGCATATTGGCCTCTGCCCCTGAGCTCTCTGGCCTCTGCCTCATCGCTCTCTGGCCTCTGGCCCTGAGCTTTCTGGCCTCTGTCCCTCAGCTTTCTCACTTCTGTCCCTCAGCCCTCTGACCTCTGCCCCTCAGTCCTCTGGCCTCTGCCACTCAGCACATTGGCTTCTGCCTCACAACTCTCTGGCCTCTATCCTTCAGCTCTCTGACCTCTGTCCCTCAGCTATCTGGCTTATGCCCCTCAGCAGTCTGGCCTCTGCCCCGAACTCTCTGGCTTCTGCCCCTGAGTTCTCTGGCATCTACCCCTCAGCCCTCTGGCCTCTGCCCTGCAGCATATTGGCCTCTGCTTCTCAAGACTCTGGCCTCTGCCTCTCAGCTCTCTGGCCTCTGCCCCACAGCTCTCTGGCCTCTGCCCCTCAGCTCTCTGGTCTCTGTCCCACAACACTCTGGCCTCTGCCCTCAGCTTCAGGTGTCTGCCTCCCAGCACTCTGGCCTCTGCCCCACAGCACTCTGCCCTCTGACCTTCAGTTCTCTGGCCTCTGCCCCTGAGGCTCACTGGCTCTTCTACCTCATCTCCAGTACTCTAACCTTTTTCCCTCAGCACTCTGGCCTCTGCCTCTTAGCACTTTAGCCTCTGCCCCTCAACACTCTGGCCTCTGCCCTTTAGGTCACTGGCCACTCTACCTCATCTTCAGTACTCTAGCCTTTTTCTCTCAGCTCTCTGGCCTCTGCCCCTCATCACTCTAGCCTCTGCCCCTCAGTACTCTGGCCTCTGCCCCTCATCTCTCTGGACTCTGCTACTCAGCCCACTGGCCAACTCTCACAGCATCCTCTGGCCTCTGTCCCTGAGCTCTCTTGCTTCTGCCCCTCAGCCCGCTGGCTTCTGCCCCTAAGCTTTCTGGCCTCTGCTCCTCAGCACTCTGCCCTCTGCCCTTGAGGTCTGTGGCCTCTACCACTGAGCTCTCTGGCCTCTGTCCCTCAGCTCTCTGGCTTCTGCTCCTCAGCCCTCTGACCTCTGCCCCTCAACTCTCTGGCCTCTTCCTCTCTGGTCTCTGGCATTAGCCCCTCAGCTCTCTGGACTCTGCCTTACAGCACACCTGCCTCTGCCCCTCAGGTCGCTGGGCTCCATCCCTCAGTTCTCTGTCCACTGCCCCTCAGCTCTTTCGGCTCTAGCCCTCATCTCTCAGTCCCCTGCCTCTCTACTTTCTGGTCTCTGCCCCTCCAGTTCCCTGGCCACTCTCCTACAGCTCTCTGACCACTGCCCTTCAGCTCTCTGACCACTGCCCTTCAGCTCTCTGGCCTCTGTCCCTCAGCCCTCTGGACTCTGCCCCTCAGCACTCTGGCCTCTGTCTTTTAGCCTCTGGCCTCTGCCTCTCAGGTTTCTGGCCTCTGATCCTCAGCTCTCTGACCTCCTCCCCTCAGGTCACTGGCGTCTACCCCTCAATTCTCTAGCCCCTGCCATTTTAATCTCTGCCTTCTGCCCCACAGCTCTCTGGCCTCTGCTCCACAGCACTCTGGCCTCTGCCCCTTAGGCTTCTGGCCTCTGCCTCTTAACCCTCTGGCCTCTGCCTTTCAGGTCTCTGGCCTCTTACCCTTGTCTCTCAGTGTTCTGCCCTCACCTCTCAGGCCCCTGCCTCTCTCTTCTCTGGCATCCACCCCTTCAGCTCCCTGGCCACTGTCCCACAGCTCTCTGGGCTCTGCCACACAGCTCTCTGGGCTCTGCCCCTCAGCTTTCTATCCTTTGCTCCTCAGCTCTCTGGCCTCTGCCCCTCAGCCCTCTGGCCCCTGACCTTCAGCTCTCAGGCCTCTGCCCCACAGCACTCTGGTCACTCTACCTCGGTTTCAATACTCTAGCCTTTGTCCCTCAGCACTCTGGCTTTTGCCTCTCACATCTCTGGCCACTGCCCTTCCGCTCTCTTTTCTTTGCCCATTACCTCATTTTGCTCAGTCCCTCACCTCACTGGGCTCAGCACCTCAGCTCTCAGGCTTCTGCCCCTCAACTCTCTGGCATCCATCCCTTCAGCTCCCTGGCTGCTTTCCCTCACCAGTCTGGCAGCTACCCCTCAAATGTATGGCCTCTTTCCCTCAGCTCTCTGACCTATGGCTTCGAACATGCTGGCCTCTGCCCCTCAGCACTCTGAGCTCTACCCCTCAGCTCTCTCTCTGGCCTCTGCCCCACAGCTCTCTGGCCTGTGCCCCTCAGGTCTCTCTGGCCTCTGCCCCTCAGTTATCTGGCCTCCGCCCCTCAGCTTTCTGGCCTCTGCCCCTCAGCTCTGTGGCCTCTTCCCTTCAATTTTAAGGCCTCTGCCCCTCAGTTCTAATGTCTTTCTCTGCCCCTCAGTTCCGAAGTCTCTGCCCCTCAACTCTAAGGTCTCTGCCCCTCAGCTTTCTGGACTCTCCCCCTCAGCTTTCTGGCCACTCCCCCTCAGCTCTCTGGCCTCTCCCCTTCAGCTCTAAGGCCTCTGACCCTCAGATCTCTGGCCTTTGTCCCTCAGCTCTTGGGCCTCTGGCCCTGAGCACTCAAGCCTTTTCCTTTCACCTCTCTGGTCTCTACCCCTCAGCATCCTGCACCTCAACTTTGGCTTCTTCCCCTCAACTCTATGCCATATCACCTAGATCTGTGATCGCCGTTTCTTACATCTCTGATCTCTGCCCCTCAGCTCTCTGGGCCCTGCCCCTCTAACTTCTTTGGCCTCTGCCCCTCAGCTTTCTGGCCTCTGCCCCTCAGCTTTCTGGTCTTTGCCCCTCAGTTTTCAGGCTGTCCCAAGGTGACTCTGGGGTACCAACCATTCCAAGGTCAAATGCTATCTCATGACCTCCTGAGCCAGCAGGCGGAACTCGGAAGTGAGGGTAGGTTACCTCCCCTACAACCAAAACTACCAGAATGACAGCCCAAGCTGGGAATACAGAAGGTGCCCCTTGCCCCCGTGCCAATCAAATTAGGTATGGAGGAGGGGGGAGGGCAGAGATTGGTTAAACTGAGGCTGGAAACTGGAATGTCCTAAGAGCACAGGTGATAAATACCCACCACCTCTATCCTTCTGTGCAGAGGAACGGGACTTGCAGCAGCTGTCATCTCTGTCCAGAGTGGGAGAAGGCCACTCTGTCTACACTAAGTGAGGAGCCATGTCCCGGTGAGTGTCCTGTCCCGCTGAACACTCGTGGGGTTGGAAGGCAGACACTTCGCTATGGGTATGAACGTTTAAGTGGATTTAATCCCTAAATGGGTGCCTCCTGAGTGGGACGTGAACATCGTGGGAGCTAGCCGCCTCACCAAATGCAAGTAACACATAAGTGGAATTAATGCCTAAGTGAATGCCTCCCGAGTGGGAGGTGAACATGGTGGGAGCTAGCTGCCTCGCCACATGTGAGTAGCATATAAGTGGATTTAACTACTAAATGGATTCCTCCCGAATGGGGCATGAACATGGTGGGAGCTAGCCGCCTCATCATATGTGGGTAATGCGTAAGTGGGTTTAACACATAGGTGTATTTGATGCATAAGTGGATTCCTCCTGAGTGGGACACGCACATGGTGGGAGCTATCCGCTTCATCATGTGCGAGTAAATCATAAGTGGGTTCCGCCTGGGTGGGCCAGGTATTCTGCCATGCACAAGTAACATGTGAGTATATTCCTCCCGTTAGGGAAGCCCTAACACCATATTCCTCCCAAAACGAAAGGTCATTCATTCATTCAATAGTATTTATTGAGTGCTTACTATGTGCAGAGCACTGTACTAAGTGCTTGGAATGTACAATTCAGCAACAGATAGAAACAATCCCTGCCCAATGACGGGCTCACAGTCCAATCAGGGGAGACAGACAGCAGAGCAAAACAGAATGAAACAAAAACAAGACAGCATTATCACGATAAATAGAATCATGGGGATGTATACCTCATTAACAAAATAAATAGGGTAATAAATAATATATACAAATGAGCACAGTGCTGAGGGGAGGGAAAGGGGGGAGGGAGAGGAGCAGATGATGGGGTGGGGGGGAGAGGGAGCAGAGGGAAAGGGGGCTCAGCTGAGGGGAGTGGAAGGGGGAAGCGGGAGGAGCAGAGGGTGGAGGGGGAGCAGAGGGAAAAAGGAGGAGCTCAGTCTGGGAAGGCCTCTTGGAGGAGGTGAGCTCTCAGTAGGGCAAAAACTCCTCATTCTTGGCTTCAAAGCTCTCCATCACCCTGCCCCCTCCTACCTCACCTCCCTTCTCTCTTTCTACTGCCCACCCCAGACACTCCACTCCTCTGCCGCTCACCTCCTCACTGTCCCCCGTTCACACCTATCCCACCATCAACCTCTGGCCCATGTCCTACTGCTGTCCTGGAATGCCTTCCCTCCTCACATCCACCAAACTAACTCTCTTCCCCTCTTCAAAGTCCTACTGAGAGCTCGCTTCCTCCAAGAGGCTTTCCCAGACTGAGCTCCCCCTTTTTCCCTCTGCTCCCCCTCCACCCTCAGCTCCTCCCCCTTACCCCTTCCCCTCCCCTCAGCTGAGCTCCCTTTCCCTCTGCTTCCTCACCCCTCCCCTCCCCACCCCATCCTCTGCTCCTCCCCCTTCTCCTTCACCTCCCCTCAGCATTGTGCTCATTTGTATATATTATTTATTAACCTATTTATTTCGTTAATGAGTTGTACATCCCCTTGATTCTATTATTCGTGATAATGTTGTCTTGTTTTTGTTTCATTCTGTTTTGCTCTGCCGGCTGTCTCCCCCGATTAGACTGTGAGCCCATCACTGAGCAGGGACTGTCTCTATCTGTTGCCGAATTGTACATTCCAAGCACCTAGTACAGTGCTCTGCACATAGTAAGCACTCAGTAGAGACTATGGAATGAATGAATGAATGAATGAACCTAGGTCCTTCTGACTCCCAGGCCGTGCTCTTCATATCACAGGTGTAAAGTCAATCTTTAAAACTCTTAGAAGTTGGAAACAGTTCACAACTCAGATTGGGAATGGACTGGCAAAGTTTCCTGGGAGACTGACTCCTCCAGTTACTTACATTGTTTCACTGTGGATGTTTTGGATTGGTGAATTTAAACCTAGTCTAAGTGTTGTTTGTAGTGTCCTCTCCTTGTTTTAGGAGTCTGTCCTCCCCAACTTGAATTGTAAGTCCCACAAAGGACAGGGAACTCTAGGTTAGTTGATTTGCCTGTCTTTGCCCCAGTGTTTAGTGCAGAGCTCTGCACTTTGTAAGCCGTTAATAAATGTGAGTAGCCACAATAGTAGTAATAATTGTGGTTTTGTGGTATTGTGGTATTGTCGGTGATATTTATTGGGCAGTTACTATGCGCAGAGCATTGTACTAAGCACTTGGGCGAGTACAATATGGAAGAGTTGATAGACATTGTCCCTACCCACAAGAAGTGTACAGTCTGGAGAGGCTCACACTCTAAGTAGGAGGAGAACAGGAATTGTATCCCCATTTTACTGATAAGGAAACTGAGGCACAGAGTTGGGAAGTGGCTTGCCTAAGGTCACACAGCAGGCCAGTGGCAGAGCTGGGATTAGAACCCGGATCCTCTTTCCACTAGGACATGCTGCTTCTCTGGTGCAATACTAATAATGCAAATAATAATATCGAAAAAGGATATTGGTTTTATAGCAAGCAAATGCTCCTTATAGACTTTGCTCCAAGGCAACAAAAAAAATCAAGCCAAAGCTGGATTGATTCCAAAGTAACCTGTTGCCAGTTCTATCTGTATAGGAGAGATATTATAACAAGAACAGTTCAAAATTCATAGCCCTAAAGAACCTAAAGTATGTGTAAAGGAATTATTTCCGAGCTTCAGAAAAATCCCTAACAAAGACTGTTTCTGCTTATTAAATTAATATTAGTTTGGTTAATATATGGTTGATATGTATATTCTGTCAATCTGTGACAGAGATATTAGCTTCAAAAGAACTCAGCTTCAAAAGTCCAAAATGCGGGACTCAGGTCCACATTCAGGAACAGTTTAAAGATAATACACCTACCCCCAAATCACCAAGGATTTTAGGAGAAAACAATCTCCTACTTTAGCAGAGACAGAGGTGACAGGTGAGAATGAGTTGGATGAGGAAATAGAAATATGTGTGCATGATGGATTGTAAACATCTAGCAATGTTTCCATCTGTTTTTTTTTGTTTTTTTGGTCAGTATCCATTTTGGGACCTTTTGCTCCACGATGACAAGGTACATCATATTTTTCTCGGTTCTTCTAAGAAGCTGGGAATAGTATTCATTAAGCACCTACTGTGAGCCAAGTGCTGTGGTAAGCATTTTGGTAGATATGAAGCAGTGTGGCTCAGTGGAAAGAGCCCAGGCTTGGGAGTCAGAGGTCATGGGTTCTAATCCTGACCGCCACTTGTCGCTGTGTGACTTTGGGCCAGTCACTTCACTTCTCTGTGCCTCAGTTCCCACATCTGTAAAATGGGGATGAAGACTGTGAGCCCCACGTGGGACAAACTGATGACCTTGTATCTATCACCGCTGCACTATCTCCTCCCTCACCAACTCTGAAATCCCTCTCTCAGACCATAACCTTCTCACCTGCCTCATCTCTCACACTCCCTCCCCCTGCAAATCTTTGCTACTCCCCGACAGAGACCTCTGCTCTCTTGATCCCATCCATCTCTCCAAAAGCATCTCTCCCCACCTTGTCCCCCCGTCCTCTCTTCCCACTCTCGATGATCAGGTCACCGCGCTCAACTCCACCCTCTCTACTCATCTCAACTCTCTCGGCCCCTTTCCCTCCACCGCTCTTGCTCCACTAACCCCCAGCCCTGGGACATTGCCTCTGTCCACCTCCTACGCTCCTATGCTCGGGCTGCCGAGCGCTGCTGGCGAAGGTCCAAGGACCAAGCCGACCCTATCCATTTCAAACTTATCCTTTCCTGCCTTAACTCTGCTCTCTGCTCCACCAGGCAAAACTTCTTCTCCTCCCTCATCGACACCCATGCTCGTCACCCCCACCAATTGTTCTGGACCTTTAACTCTCTCCTTAGGCCCCCTGTTCCTCCCCCTCCCCCATCCCTCACCCCCAATGATCTGGGCACCTACTTCATCATGAAAATTAACACAATCAGGCCTGAACTCCCCAAAGTCACCCTTCCCCCTCCTGCCTCCCCCCTCCCACAACCCTCCCCTACTCCCTACTTTCCCATTCTTCCCTGCAGTATCCTCAGAGGAGATCTCCTCCCTCCTCGCAAGTGCCACTTCCTCCCTCCACCTGTGCCTCAGACCCCATTCCCACTCACCTTATAAAAACCATCGCCCCAGCCCTCCTCCCCTCCTTAACTTGATCTTTAACTGCTCACTCTCCAATGGCTTCTTCCCCTCTGCCTTCAAACATGTCCATGTCTCCCCCATCCTAAAAAAAACCGTCTCTCGACCCCACTTCCCCTTCCAGTTACCGCCCTATCTCCCTACTACCCTTCCTTTCCAAGATCCTAGAACGAGTCGTCTATACTCGCTGCTTAGAATTCCTTAACTCCCATTCTCTCCTGGACCCCCTCCAATCTGGCTTCTGTCCCCGCCACTCTACCAAGACTGCTCTCTCTAAGGTCACCCATGACCTCCTTCTTGACAAATCCAATGGCTCCTACTCTATTCTAATCCTCCTTGACCTCTCAGCTGCCTTTGACACTGTCGACCATCCCCTTCCCCTCCACATCTTATCTCACCTAGGCTTCACGGACTCCGTCCTCTCCTGGTTCTCCTCTTATCTCTCTGGCCTGTCATTCTCGGTCTCCTCCGCAGGCTCCTCCTCTCCCTCCCATCCTCTAACTGTTGGGGTTCCCCAAGGGTCAGTTCTTGGCCCTCTTCTGTTCTCCATCTACACTCACTCCCTCGGTGCACTCATTCGCTCTCACGGCTTCAACTATCATCTCTATGCAGATGACACACAGATCTACATCTCTGCCCCTGTCCTCTCCACTTCCCTTCAGGCTCGCATCTCCTCCTGCCTCCAAGACGTCTCTACCTGGATGTCTCCCTGCCACTTAAAACTCATCATGACCAAAACTGAGCTCCTCATCTTCCCTCCCAAGCCCGGTCCTCTCCCTGACTTCCCTATCACTGTGGACGGTACGACCATCCTTCCCATCTCTCGGGCCCGCAACCTCGGTGTCATCTTTGACTCAGCTCTCTCGTTCACTCCACATATCCAATCTGTCACCAAGACCTGCCCATCTCACCTTTATAATATCGTCAAGGTCCGCCCTTTCCTCTCCTCCCAAACGGCTGTCTTGCTGGTACAGGCTCTCATAATATCCCGGCTAGATTACTGTGTCAGCCTTCTCTCTGATCTCCCTTCCTCCCCTCTCTCCCCACTCCAGTCTATTCTTCACTTTGCTGCCCGGCTCATCTTCCTGCAGAAACGCTCTGGGCATGTCACTCCCCTTCTTAAAATCCTCCAGTGGTTGCCTATCAAACTCTGCACAAAAAAAAAACTTCTCACTCTAGGCTTCAAGGCTCTCCATCACCTTGCCCCCTCCTACCTCTCCTCCCTTATCTCTTTCCACTGCCCACCCCGCACGTTCCGCTTCTCTGCCGCCCACCTCTTCACCGTCCCCCGTTCTCGCCTATCCCGCAGTCGACCCCTGGGCCATGTCCTCCCACGGTCCTGGAATGCCCTCCCTCCTCACCTCTGCCAAACTAATTCTCTTCCCCTCTTCAAAACCCTACTTAAAGCTCACCTCCTCCAAGAGGTCTTCCCAGACTGAGCTCCCCTTTTCCCTCTACTCCCTCTACCCACCCCTTCACCTCTCCACAGCTAAACCTTCTTTTCCCCCCATTTCCCTCTGCTCCTCCCCCCTCTCCCTTCCCATCCCCTCAGCACTGTACTCGTCCGCTCAACTGTATATATTTTCATTACCCTGTTTATTTTGTTAATGAAATGTACATCGCCTTGATTCTATATATTTGCTATTGTTTTAATGAGGTGTTCGTCCCCTTGATTCTATTTATTGCTATTGTTCTTGTCTATCTGTCTCCCCCGATTAGACTGTAAGCCCATCAAAGGGCAGGGACTGTGTCTATCTGTTACCAATTTGTACATTTCAAGTGCTTAGTACATTGCTCTGCACATAGTAAGTGCTCTATAAATACTATTGAATACCCCAACGCTTAGAACAGTGCTTGGCACATAGTAAGCTCTTTTTTATTTTTATTAGAAGCAGCGTGGCTCAGTGGAAAGAGTCCGGGCTTGGAAATCAGAGGTCATTGGTCCTAATCCCAGCTCCTCCACTTGTCAGCTGTGTGGCTTTGGGCAAGTCACTTAACTCCTCTGTGCCTCAGTTACCTCATTTGTAAAATGGGGATTAAAACTGTGAGCCCCACATGGGACAACCTGATGACCTTGTATTCCCCCCCAGTGCTTAGAACAGTGTTTTGCAGATAGTTAAGCGCTTAACAAATGCCATCATTATTATTATTATGATAATCAAATCAGATCTGGTCTGGACAAAGTCCCTGTCCCACATGGTACTCAACATCTAAGAGGAAGGATGACAGTGCTTAGAACAGTGCTTGGCACATAGTAAGCACTTAACAAATACCATTGTATTACGAACAGATATTTTATCCCTGTTTTACACATGAAGAAGCCAAGGCACAGAGGGGTTAAGTGACTTGCCGCATAAATAGATAATAGCATGATTAGAAAAATTATAAAAGAGTTAGATCATCACACCCTCCTTCAAAGCCTTATTAGAATCACATCACCTCTTAGAGACCTTCCCCAGCTAAGCCCTCCTTTCCTCTATTACCTCTCCCTTCTGCATCCCCTGGCACTTGGATTTGTACCCTTCATTCACCCACACCCTCAGCCCCAAAGCACTTTTGCCTTGTCTTATGTCATCGAGTCGTTTCCAACCCATAGCAACACCATGGACACATCTCTCCCAGAACGCTCCACTCTCCACCTGCAATCATTCTGGTAGTGGATCCATAGAGTTTTCTTGGTAAGAATACCGAAGTGGTTTACCACTGCCTCCTTCCATGCAGTAAACTTGAGTCTCTGCCCTTGACTCTCTCCCATGCCACTGCTGCCCAGTATGGGTGAGTTTTGACTTGTAGCAGATGGCCTTTCACTTGCTAACCACTGCCCAAGCTAGGAATGGAATGGGTAGGCCTCTGCTTGATTCTCCCTCCCGTAGCCAAGACTGGTAGAGTACTTGAAACTCTCCAGGTGCGACCCTGAGAGGGGACAGCACTTTTATACATATCCATAATTTAGTGTCTGTCTCCCCATATAGACTGTGAGCACCTGGTGGAGACATAACATATCTACCAAATCTGTTATATTGTACTCTCCCATGTGCTTAGAAATAGTGTTCTGTACACAATCAGTGCTCAATAATTATGATTGACTGATTGATTGATTGATTGATTGACATGGATTCTGGCTCAATCACAATCTAAAAATAAGATGAGGGAAAATTTGGTGACAAACACAAACCAAAAGACGAAATACTGGAAGTACAACTTCTCCAGTTTGGGAAGATCCAGTCTGTCTCTAGACTGTAAGCTCACTGTGGGCAGAGAATGTGTCTGTTTATTGTTGTCCTCTCTGGTGTGCTTAGTACAGTGCTCTACACACAGTAAGCAGTCATTAAATGCCATTGAATGAATGAATGAATGAGGGCTGTGGTTAAGGGCCCATCCAGCCCAGCCTGTCTAGGGAGATTCCAGTTCGGGATGATCTAATGGGTCCACTTCAGAGGCTCTGGTCCTGGAGGCCTGCCTTAGGAGCAAACAAGAGGAGGAGCTGGGAGTTAAAATCCAGTCTCCTGAGTCCCCATGCTGTGCTTTCTTTCCACTAGGCCACAGTGGGAAGGAGTATTATAAAAAGATAAACAGCAAGAAGGGGAGGGGTAAGTTTTATGAGGTACAACGTCTCTTTGGATATTTCAATATGCTTAAACTCCTGTTGCATTTCCAAAGTTTCAAGTAATCAAGTCTCCAGTCAGCCTAGCCGGTGGAACAGGAAGACACTCTAAGCAATTTAAACTCTAAACACTTTGGCCTTCTTTGGAAGGGATCAACTGTGATTCTAAATTCTGTGTGCCAAAGACTACAGAAAAAGCCTGCCAACCTCTTTCTCTCTCACTCTCTGCCTCCCTCTCTCTCTCTCTCTCTCTCTCTCTCTCTGGCTGCCTCTATCTCTTTCTCTCATCAGTAGATGGCTCCAGATATACTGTGCTTCCTTTTTCCACAAGCCTGTAACCCTGACATTGTCCTTGACTCATCTCTCTCATTCAACACTTGTATTCAATCTGTCACCAGATCCTGCTGGTTCAACCTTCATTGCATTGCTAAAATCTGCCCTTTCCTCTCCATCCAAACTGCTTCTCTGCTGAACCAAACATTTATCCTATCCCACCTTGACTACTCTATCAGACTTCTTGTTGACCTCCCTGCCTCCTGCCTCTCCCTAATCCATACTTTATTTTGCTGCATAGTTCATTTTCCTAAAAAAAATTCAGTCCATGACTCCCCTCTCCTCAAGAAGCTCTAGTGACTATCCATCCCCTTCTGCATCAACAGAAACTCCTTACCATTGGTTTTAAAACACTCAATCAGATCACCCCATCCTTCTTTACCTCACCGATCTCCTACTACAACCCAACCTGCACACTCCACTCCTCTAACACCAGCTTATTTACTGTGCCCTGATCTTGTCTTTCTCACCATCAACTCCTTACCCATATCCATCCTCTAACCTTGAAGTTCCTCCCCCTCCTTATACACCAGACCATCACTCTCCCCATCTCCTTCATGAGGTCACATCTCCTTCAGGAGGTCTTGCCCAATTAAGCCTTCTTTTCACTGTCTCCCTCTCCCTTCTGCATCATCTATATACCCAAATATGTGACCTTTGGGCATTCAATATTCACTCCATCTTCAACACCAGACCATTTATGTTCATAGCTGTAAATGTAAGCTTGGTATGGGCAGGGAACATGTCCCATAATTCTGTTGTATTGTACTTTCCTAAGCACTTAGTACAGTGCTCTGTACTCAATAAATACCACTGATTGATCGATATTTTAGATTATTTATTTATGTTAATGTCCATTCCCTCCTTAGACTGTAAATTCACTGTAGGTAGGGAATGAGTCTACTAACTCTGTTGTACTCTCCCAAGCATTTAGTACAGTAAATGCCAGTGATGATAATGTTAATATCTGGGATCCTATCTAGGTGAGGAGAGATGGGAGACTGACAGAATCTAACATGATTTGTTTAAGATTTAGTTCTGCAAAGTGCTTTCAACTATTTCCAAATGTTCTTCCCTTACTGAAAACAATCATTCTTCAGGACATGAGCAGAACACCCTATGAAACTCTTGGAAGAATACAATATAATTAGAATGGGTAAATATGGTCTCTGCCTTCAGGGAGTTTACAATCCAGTGGACCAGTTTTGATCAATCAGTAATATTTATTGAGAGTTTCTGCATGTGAAGCACTGTTCTAAGTACCCACTCCAAGAGGGTGACAGGGTGATCACCTCTTCAGGTTTTTGAGTTGGTCTCTCAGGTTTCCTCTTTGGTCCAAAGAGATTTGAGTTGTTGGACCAACAAGTCCCACTGGAGCTGAAATGACCCAAAATATTGGCCTTTTTGCCTATTAGCTCTCTGAAGTTTGTTCCCACCCTATTCCCTCAAAAGTACCTTCTCCCTTCATGTTCTGTGCCCCAAATAAAAAGTTGGCAACTTGGATATTAAGTGTTTGGGGATGTACAAAAGGAGATGAAAACACTATCTCTGCCCAGAAGGAACTTACAAGACAGGAAGTAATTTACAAGTAGGAGAAAGAAATGCTCTAATAGTAATGTAAAACAACATGAACATAAGTGCAACTGGAATCAGTGAGGGTAAAATTGCTACAATGATGCTAATAATAATAACAATAATTACGATATTTGTTAAATGTTTACTATGTGCTGAACACTGTTCTAAGAGTTGGGGTAATCAGGTTGTAACAAGGTAATCAGGTTGTCCCACGTGGGGCTCACAGTCTTCATCCCCATTGTACAGATGAGGGAACTGAGGCACAGAGAAGTGAAGTGACTGGCCCAAAGTCACACAGCTGATGTGGCAGAGCCAGGATTAGAACTCATGACCTCTGACTCTCAAGCCCGTGCTCTTTCCACTGAACCACGCTGCTTCTCTAAATTCCTGACCATATCCTCCATGTGAAGGACACTGCAGGCAGCCAGAGATTCTGGAGCTTTCTAAACAGAGGTTGTTCCCCAGAATAGAATGAAATGCTTTCTACTTGGAAACCAAATTAATTTTCACACACCACTGTGAACCTGCAAAACCACAGAAGAAATCAGGGTTTTTTTTCTTTATTATTACTTTTAAGCAAGCGAGAATTTAACAATTAATGCATTGTTTAATGTAATGGTTTGTGCTGAACCATTGTTGTTAATATAATGATTGGTTCTTAAACTCTTTGAATTAGATGGTCATCAGCTCGGTGTTGGAAGAGACTATGTTTACAAACTCTGTTGTATTGTACTCTCCCAAACGCTTAGTACAGTGCTCTACACACAGTAAGTGTTCTGTAATACCATTGATAATGATTTCTCCTTTTTGAATGACTAATCATTGACTGCAGGGACTGTCTTTTCTAAATTCCACAATTTCCAGGTCCATGTGAACTCAGTTTCCAGAACACTTCCCTGAACAAGGTAAAAACACAACTAAATTTACAAGGTTCCTCTCATGTATTTCACAAATTCATGATCTATTTGATAAGGTAATAAGAAAAAATTTTGTTTGTAATCTTCCCTATCCCTTTGAAAGCTCAAAATATAGCTAGATCAATTTACTGTGTGTTTTCTGTGTGTGAGGAGTACTATGCAAACCCTTGGGAAAGTACAATACAATAGAGTTGGTAGACACAATCCCTGCCTACAAGGAGCTTACGGTACAGGGTAAAACATGCATTAAAATAGATTACTGTTAGGGGAACTAGTGAAGTGAAGGAATATTACTTAAGTGCTGTGGAGCTGGGGTGAGTATCAAAGAGCCTAAGGGCTACACAGCTCAAGTATGAAGTTTGTTGCAGAGGGAGGGCAGATAGGGGAAATAAAGGGCCTGGAAAGCCGGGAAAAGTAGATTTGGTTATAAACAGCATAGAGGTGGTAGTTGAAGCCATGAGACCGAATGAGTTATTCAAGGGGGTGGGTGTAGATGGAGAATAGAAGGAGACCCAGAACAGAACCTTGAGGCACCCCCCCACAGTTAGAGGGTGGAAAGCAGAGGAGAAGCCAACAAAAGAGACTGAGAAGGAGCTGACAGAGATAAGATAGACTTGCCCCGTCCTCAGATAAGCTTCTCATTGAAAATGCATATTCCAGAATGATTGGTTTACAATTGGAGGAATTTCATTAGGAAAGTATTATCCCAGTTATTATGGTTCGTTTCTTCTTCTTGGTTATATGATAGACCACTGGAGGTTTACTACTTCAGAAAATCCAGTAATAATAATAAATTTATTGTTTATTATATTAGCAACTGTCATAGCACAAGATAATTGGATTCAACCCTGGCTGGGTCCTATTTTCTGTTACATTCTTGTAGAGAACATTTAGGTGTAAAAATGGACTATATTTTCCATTTATTTAATGGATGTGTTATTTTCATAAGAGACCCAAGCACTCCATTTGGGCTTTAATTAATCTGTACACATGTGAATTTCCATCAGAATCAGTTTGCTACAATTAAAAACTCCATTACTCTGGATGATATGTGCCTTGGAACTTTTGGGCTAATGCTCATTTGTAGAATGCTTTCAGTTGCTGTATGTAGATAGATAGGGGATAGATACTAACATTTGGCAAATAGCTCCGTGTGTTTGTAGGCATTTGGATTACCAGAAGGGTGCCTCTTCACACCAATACAAAGACGTGTTGTCAGGCATAGGGGATATGTTTCTTCATGTAGAATTATTTCCCTACTATTTGCCCCAAAGCCCACCCAAACTCATTTGTTTTTTGGAAGGTGAAGTTCTGTGCAGTCATATCCTCCTCCAGACATTGAAAATTCATCAGTCAGCCCACAACTGGGCTGTCTCAGTTTCTTTCCACAGTTTCCTTCCCAAGGAGTGGGTGTGTGCTATACAGTGTCATTATGAAAGATTTAACACTGGTTGGCCTTTGTTCTGCTGTGGAAGGACTGCACATCAGAGAAGGATCTAACTGCAATTGGAAACTAGACTGTAAGTTCCTTGAGGGCAAGGATCAAATCTATTGTACTCTCCCAAGGGCTTAGTGCAGTGGTCTGGGTGAATGAATGGTTGGAAAAGCAGTCTTTCCATACAAACATTTCCTCTGATGAATTGTGAAATAGAAGGAAGAATACCACTGTCCATCAGTCAACAAGACCGATTCAGCAATAAGCAGAGCAATGCTGTACTCTGCTGAGAGACATGAAGAGAAGAATGACATGATCACTGCCCTCCTCCACTTCTCCACTTTTATTTTTATGAACGTATTTTTTTTAGAACAGAGCTCTGCACATAGTAAGCACTCAATAAATACCTTTGACTGATCTACTGATTGATTGACCTCTGCCCTTACAATCTAGTCAGGGTGCCGCTTTCCTTGCAAATCCTCTCTTCCACCTAATTTTTTCATCACAGACAACCAGCAAGGCCTAGTGGAAAGAGTGAGGGCCAGGAGTCAGAATTATCTGTTATGTGGCCTTGGCCAATTCACTTTTATGACTCTTTTTCCACCCTCCTGCTGGGCTTAACATGGAGATTCAGTGCCTGGGAACAGCCAGGACCTTGACTACCTCCATCCACCATACGGGTCTCTGGTGGATGCTTCAATAAGAAGAGAAAACCTCTGGGTGTGCACACCGCTCAGCTCATTCCCCTGCAACCCTGCCCTCCAGGAGCATGACTGGATACATGCATTCAGGCAAGAGGACTCTGAAACCTCCCTCCCCAAATCCTCTAGGGAGCCCTCTCCCCCAGTCACTCACTATTGATCAATAGTATTTATTGAACACTTTGTGCAGAGTACTTACTAAGTACTTGGTAGAGTACCTTAGACTTAGTAGAGTTAATAGACATAACCCCTGCCATGCAATCTAGTGGGTGTGACAGACACTAAAATAATGAACAGGTTGGGAGAAGTAAAAGAGTTTAAATGTATATATATATATGTGTGTGTGTGTGTATGTGCATTGATATATGTGTACACACACATCCATACAAATGCACACACACTGGAGGTGCAGTATGGCCTAGTGGAAAGAGCACAGGCCTGTGAGTCAGAGGACCTGGGCTCTAATCCTGGTTCTGTCACTTGTCTGCTATGTTATCTTGGACAAGTCACTTAATTTCTCTGTACCTCAGTTTCCTCATCTGCAAAATGGGAATTCAATATCTGTTCTCCCTCCTACTTAAACTGTGAGCCCTTTGTGAGACCTATATACTTAGCCCAGAACTTAGCATAGTGCTTGGCATATAGTAAGTGCCTAACAAATACCACAATTCTGATTGTAATACATACCAATGACTGTGTAAATGTGTGTGTATACATATACTATACATGCACACACACTTATATATGTGTATGCATGTACATATTTTCATATATATTCATATAGACTGTACGGATAGTAACAAGCAGCACTATTTAGTGAAAAAGAGGCTTAAAATGCAGCCTATTGTGATTTGGACTTCTAACAACCTCACATTTCAGAAAAATCACTGTTTGTTGTCTTGGATGGGCTACCATTTTGTACTCCCAAACCACCAGTCTGGTGGTTTGGAACAAGAATTAGCTGTTCATAACCATAAGTGCTGGAGATAGGAGGATAAAAGCAAAAGTCTCCCGGGGGTAAGAAAAATGTTTACAACTTTTTCTCACATCTCAAATTGTTTTCAAAAAAAGACTAGTCATTTGACAATTAATATATACAATGAATTCCCATCTGGATTTATAAGTCTTCCCCAGCCCTTATGAAGAAAACACCCTCCCCTTCAGTGGGGATGGGATGGGGTGGTAATATCAGATGTTTGATGAAAGAATAACAAGTTTCCCAAGTGATTAGCTGATTTGGAGACTTCAGATTTTGGCAAATTATAGGAAATAGTACTTTCATTATCATTTGTTCCCAAGCTCACCATCAGCTTCCTAGTACTTATCTAAAAGCTTAAAGATACATCTGGAAAAGCCTCCGTTTTGGGGGGTTTTTTTGGAATTCAAAGTCCTTCTTTTTGCTCCTGGCTTTTCTACAGATCCTTTCCTCAGACTTTTTTCCTCTCTGAATCTGGCAAGTGTAGCTCTGAAATGAGATGAAAAGCCCCCTAGCAAGGGTAATTTTTTATGTTTTCATTATTATAGGCAAAGCTGGGTTTTAAGTAGGGTAACTGACTACGAATGGCATTTGAAAAAGGCAAGAAGCATTGATGCTAAAGCCTTCAAAATCTTTCCGTAGGGAGCCTCCTTAGATAATTCAGAATAAAATCACATGGTAATTTCAGCTCATCATTAAATCTATGGGATAGTTTATTTCGTTTACTTTTGGAGGTGAGGAAACACAGTCTGCACTCCTTTCTCATGCTGTCGGCCATAGTATAACACCCAAAGTATCCCTGACTTTCCAGCCAACACTGGTCAAACCTAAGGGCTTATTCCATAGATCCTCAAACTGGAAATACGGAGGCCTGGATTGAGTTTCTAGCTTTAACTTGATTCTAAGTTCAAATCTCCTTTGCTCAGTCCTTGGAAGAGGAGATAGCACCTTTATTTTTCTTTTGTCGGTGGTTTTCTGCAGTCTGGTTAGATTGTTTAAAAGTCCTTTTGCAAAGGTTCTGGGGTACATATGAAGAAGCAGTGCGGTACAATGGATAAGGCACAGACCTGGAAGTCCGAAGGCTCTAATCCTGGCTCTGACACTTGTCTGATATGTGACCTCTGCCACTTCTCTGTATCAGCTACCTCACCTGTAAAATGGGGATTAAGACTCTGAGCCTTATGGTAGATATGGACTGTGTCCCATCTGTTTACCCCAGTGCTTAGAATTTTCCTGATCCTCAGTTTCCTCCTCTGTAAAATGGGTATCATACCTGTTCACTCTCTCCCTTAGACTATGCACCTCAAGAAAGACAAGAACTGCATCCAGTGTGATTATCTTGTATCTGCCCAGTGCTTAGTGTCATGCTTGACATAAAGTTAGAATTTAACAAGCATCATAGCTACTAATAGCATAATGCATAGCAATGTTGACAATGGGCAGAGAGAAAAGAGATGAAAAAGAAAAGAAAAATAAGAAAGAAGAGACCCAAGGAGAAGGAGGAGGAAAAAGTGGAGATGAGGCAGTGAGGATTGGCTAGGATAGCTAGCCATTGGAATCCAATGCTTCTTCGTTGCTAATTCAAAGCCAGTCAACATCAAATCAGTAGTTCAATGCCTCAAATGAAACTGAAATGTGAGGTGAATTTCAGTTTCTTCCAATATCTATCAATCAATCAATAGTATTTAATGGGCTCTTACGGTGTGCAGAGCACTCTACTAAGCACTTGGATGGATCTAATATACAACAGAGTTGGCGGGCATGTTTCCTGCCCATAAAGACCTTACAGTCTACATTCTTGTTATTACTGATCCTTCTGGGTATATAGAAAGCACAGTTATAATTATCGTGGCATTTATTAAACACTTACTAGGCACTAGGAAGGATACAAGGTCACTAGATCAGACAGAGTCCCTGTCTCACACAGGGCTGGCAATTTATGTATTAAAGTTGGTAGCTCTGTATTTCTAAGAGGGAAATCTGATGCTGGAAATACCACTGAAATGGAATGCAGCCATGACTTCCTTTGTGGAAGAGAAGAATGGAATCTTGAGCAATAATAGACTTCACTGGTAGACAGGACTGGATCAACTTGCCTTAGGGCTCAGGGCTATTAGATTTTGTGAGGTCCCTGTTTATGCGTCTCTTCTCTAATTTAAAACAGTGATCACAAGTCTAGTATTGAGGTTATCACATTTACATTAAATTCATTTCAATGAACATAAAGCAGTTCTGCAATTCCATTTCAATCCTAACCATGTACGATAACATTTCTAGTATACAGTATATAACTGTGGATTGACTCTTTTTAACCAGATCTCACCCACCACGACTGCCTTAGTCCAAGGACCTGAGGTACCATCTGCTAAAGGCCCTGCTTCAATCTGGTCCTACCTGTAGGCACTGGGTCATTCTCCTCACATCAAATCAAGGGACCTCAAAGTCACTCTTTGATATTGCTCAGCTCACTGGTGGGGGATCATTTATAATGCCCCCACCCCACCAAGCACTTTCATTTTCTGGGAGTTAAAATGTTTGTCCCTAAAAAAGAAAAGTAGACAAGAGAAGTGTGGCTGGCAAAACAGTTCTTGCCAAAATTTCCCACAAGCATACTTTTAACATTTAAAAATTTCATTCTTCTCCACCGAGAGGATGCTATTAAATACTGAAATGAGATTACAGACAGAGCGCTAATGAGACTTCAGTGGGGACAAAAGTCATGGCTTGTGTCTATTTTATTGTTTCCATTAATTTGAGATTATTTCATCCACGTGGGATTTTCATGCCACTGTAACATATGTTCCTGAGCTCCTCTTCTCCCTCTACTCCCTCTGCCACCCCCCCTTTACCTCTCCGCAGCTAAACGCTCTTTTTCCCCTTTTCCCTCTGCTCCTCCACCTCTCCCTTCCCATCCCCACAGCACTGTACTCGTCCGCTCAACTGTATATATTTCCATTACCCTATTTATTTTGTTAATGAATTGTACATCACCTTGATTCTATTTAGTTGCCATTGTTTTTACGAGATGTTCTTCCCCTTGACTCTATTTATTGCCATTGTTCTTGTCTGTCCATCTCCCCCGATTAGACTGTAAGCCCGTCAAACGGCAGGGACTGTCTCTATCTGTTGCCGACTTGTTCATCCCAAGCGCTTAGTACAGTGCTCTGCACATAGTAAGCGCTCAATAAATACTATTGAATGAATGAATGGATGAATGAATGAATGAATGAATGAATGAATGAATGAATGAATGAATAGTCCCACTGACCAAGCAAATACACTCCTTTAAGATGCCTCAGTGGGATCTTCGAGCCAGAGCATCTCTACTGGCATCTCCCCAGCCCCCAGAATACCTTGGGCTTAACCAAGACGGTCCTAAAAGGATGTGGGACCTTAAATGAAGCAACAGCTTTCAGGAACTTTGACTCGCTTTTCAAATTTCCAGCAAATAATTTTCGAGATCCACAGAGACTGAAATTTTAAGGGCAGAGAGAGTCTGAATTTGAGGCACACTGGGAGGCAGTTGAGGCTGCCATGGCCTTTGCTGCTTTGTGAAATTAGGTGTTTCTGCGTGGAAAGGTGCTGCCCTCTGGCGGTCGACATTGGTAAGGCACTTCGCTTCGCAGCCTCAATTTCCTCACCTTTGAAATGGGTTAATAATAATGTTGGTATTTGTTAAGCGCTTACTATGTGCAGAGCACTGTTCTAAGCGCTGGGGTCGATATAGGGTCATCAGGTTGTCCCACGTGAGGCTCACAATCTTCATCCCCATTTTACAGATGAGGTAACTGAGGCCCAGAGAAGTTAGGCCCAGGGAAGTGACTTGCCCACAGTCACACAGCTGACAAGTGGCAGAGCTGGGATAAGATAAGCGTGGGTTCCAATCCTGCTTGCTTGCTTTGTGACCTTGTGCAAATTACTAAACTTCTCTGCGCCTCCGTTTTCCCAGTTGTATGTGGGGATTAAATAGCTATCCTCTCTCCCTCATAGACCAAGGTGGGCCTGAGACTGTGTCCATTGTGCTTAATCTGTATATTTCCCTTAGCACAATGCTTGGTAGTAATAATAATAATAATAATGTTGGCATTTGTTAAGTATTTACTATGTGCAGAGCACTGTTCTAAGCGCTGGGGTAGATACAGGTTAATCAGATTATCCCACGTGAGGCTAATAGTCTTAATCCCCATTTTACAGATGAGGTCACTGCAGCACAGAGAAGTGAAGTGATTTGCCCACAGTCACACAGCTGACAAGTGGCAGAGCTGGGATTCGAACCCATGATCTCTGACTCCCAAGCCTGTGCTCTTTCCACTGAGCCACGCTGCTTCCCAAAGATCTTATGAGCAAGGTACAAAGGTAGCACTCAACAAATACCATTATTATTAACTTTCATAATTGTTATTGTTCTTCTTGCCTCTTTTTTAATGTATTTGTTTAGTGCTTACTATGTATCAGGCACAATTCTAAATTCTGGGGCAGATACAAACTTATCAGGTTGGACACAGTCCATGTCCCACATGGGGCTCACAGTCTAAATCCCCATTTTTCAGATGAGGGAACAGAGGCACAGATAAATTAAGTGACTTGCCTAAGGTCACACAGCAGACAAGTGGCTGAGGGGGGTTGAAAGCCCACATCATCTGACTCCCACGCCTTTGCTCTTTCCGAATAGATCACACTGCTTCTCAGTTGGGAGCCTCATGTTGGACAGGGACTGTAGCTTTTTAATCAAACTAAATCTACCCTAGTGATTGGCACAAAGTAGGCACTTAATAAATGTCCTCATTACCCTATCAGTAACTCTTGTGTCCACCACACATCTGCTGTCTGACCTTAGCAAAGTCTCTTTACTTCTCTGGGCCTCTGTTCCCTCATCTGCAAAATGGGGATTAAAAGTGTGAGCCCCACGTGGGTCAGGAACTGTGTCCAACTTGATTGACTTGTACCTACTCCAGTGCTTAGAACACTGCTTGGCAGAAAGTAAGAGCACGGAGAAGCAGCGTGGCGCAGTGGAAAGAGCATGGGCTTTGGAGTCAGGGCTCATGAGTTCGAATCCCAGCTCTGCCACTTGTCAGCTGTGTGACTGTGGGCAAGTCACTTAACTTCTCTGTGCCTCAGTTCCCTCATCTGTAAAATGGGGATTAAGACTGTGAGCCCCACGTGGGACAACCTGATTCCCCTGTGTTTACCCCAGCGCTTAGAACAGTGCTCTGCACATAGTAAGCGCTTAACAAATACCAACATTATTATTATTAAGAGCTAAACGGATACATTTAAAATAGAGGCAAGAAGAACATTAACAATTAATAACTTTAATAATAATGGTATTTGTTGAGTGCTGCCTTTGCACCAAGCACTGTGCTAAGTCCTGGGAAATATTATTATTTTGAAAATGGCATTTAATGTAATCCTAATGTGTGGAGACAACTCACATGGGGATATGAGTGTTGTGTTGAATATTCTGAGGCTGTACATCAGAAAGCAGCCACCTTGGTCCTTTCAAACCAAAAAGCAATACAGCCAACATGGCCTTTTCTAGGGGCTTATACCTAAGAGCATTTATACATGTTTAATTCAAAACATCTGTTTCTGTTTCTGCCTGCTCACAAGATCTTTTCTTTCAAACTTTTTTTCCTAGCTGATTTGGTATATGTAACCGTGTCCCATTAACTGGTGCTCATTAAAACACCTGATTCTACCCAAAGCATGACATATTCCACTAGGTCACCAATCAATCAAGCAATCAGTGGTATTTTTTGAGCACTTTACTATGTGCAGAGCACTGTACTAAGCACTTGAGAGAGTACAATATGATAGAATTAACAGACACGTTCCCTGCCTATTATGAAGTTTCCATCTAGAGTGGGAGACAGAAATCAATATGAATCACCATTAGTAAGTGGGTCTCTCACATAATAATAATAATACTGCCATTTGTTAATCGTCAAGCATGATACCAAGCACTGGGGTAGATAAAAAATAATCAGGTCAGGCACAAATCCCTGTCCTTCATGGGACACACATTCTGAGGAGAGAGAACAAGTATTTGATCCTCATTTTACAGCTGAGGAAATTGAGGCATCTCAGTTTGAGACATCTATGCAGGTATTTGTAGGTTAAATCTCCTCCCCATCCCTGTGCATTTGAAAGATAATCACTTATTTTATTCTTTGCCTAGTCAAATCAACCTCTTTCAAAATAAGGGATTTATCTTTCCTTCTTTCAAAATAAGGGATTTAGCTTTTATCTTCAGTAATCTGAATATTTCCCTTTTATGACCGAACTTGCTGTGGTCTATTGGATTGGACTGAGAAGAAGAGCCATTTATTTTAGTTAGACCCTCATCTAATCCATTCATTCATCCATTCAATCCTATTTATTGAGCGCTTACTGTTTGCAGAGCACTGTACGCAGCACTTGGAAAGTACAGTTCAGCAATAAAGTGAGACAATCCCTGCCCACAATGGGTTTATAGTCTAGAAGGGGGGAGACAGACATCAAAACAAGTAAACAGTCATCAGTGGCATCAATATAAATAAATAGAATTATAGATATATGCACATCAAAACAAGGAAACAGGCATTAATATAAATAAATAGAATTATAGATATGTACATACATACATAAATACTGTGGGGCGGGCAGAAGAATAGAGCAAAGGGAGTGAGTCGGAGCGATGGGGCAATGGAGCTTGGTCTGGTAAGGCCTCTTTGAGATGAGCCTTCAGTAGGGCTTGGAAGGGGGTAGTGTCACTGGCTGATTTGAGGAGGGAGAGTATTCCAGGCCAGAGGTAGGGGGTCCAGGGGTCGATGGTGGGACAGGTGAGAACGAGGCACAGTGAGAAGGTTAGCACCATTCATTCAATAGTATTTATTGAGCATTTACTATGTGCAGAGCACTGTACCAAGGACTTGGAATGTACAATTCGGCAACAGATAGAGACAATCCTTGCCCAGTGATGGGCTCACAGTCTAAACGGGGGTGACAGACAGACAAAAACAAGACAACATAATCACGATAAATAGAACGAAGGAGAGGTACACCTCATTAACAAAATAAATAGGGTGATAAAAATATATACAAATGAGCACAGTGTTGAGTGGAGGGGAAGGGAGAGGGGGAGAAGCAGAGGGAAAGGGAATTTAGCTGAGGGGAGGTGAAGGGGGAAGGGGGAGGAGAAGAGGATGGGGTGGGGAGGGGAGAGGAGGGGAAGCAGAGGGAGCAGAGGGAAAGGGAAAGCTCAGTCTGGGAAGGCCTCTTGGAGGAAGTGAGCTCTCAGTAGGGCTTTGAAGAGGGGAAGAGAGTTAGTTCAGCAGAGGTGAGGAGGGAGAAGCAGCGTGGCTCAGTGGAAAAGAGCACGGGCTTTGGAGTCAGAGGTCATGGGTTCGAATCCCAGCTCTGCCACTTGTCAGCTGTGTGACTGTGGGCGAGTCACTTCACTTCTCCGTGCCTCAGTTCCCTCATCTGTAAAATGGGGATTAACTGTGAGCCCCACGTGGGACAACCTGATTCCCCTGTGACTACCCCAGCGCTTAGAACAGTGCTCTGCACATAGTAAGCGCTTAACAAATACCAACATTATTAACATTATTATTAGGGAGGACATTCCAGGACAGCGGTAAGATGTGGGCCAGAGGTTGACGGTGGGATAGGCATGAATGGGAGACGGTGAGGAGGGGATCGGCAGAGGAGCGGAGCGTGCGGGGTGGGCAGTAGAAAGAGAGAAGGGAGGTGAGGTAGGAGGGGGCAAGGTGATGGAGAGCCTTGAAGCCCAGAGGGAGGAGTTTTTGTTTCGTGTGGAGGTTGATAGGCAACCACTGGAGGTTTTTAAGGAGTGGAGTCACATGCCCAGAGCGTTTCTGCAGGAAGATGATCCAATCAGAGGAATGAAGAATACACTGGAGTGGGGAGAGAGAGGAGGAAGGGAGATCAGAGAGAAGGCTGACACAATAATCCATCCGGGATACTTTGAGAGCTTGTACCAGCACAATAGCTGTTTGGATGAAGAGGAAAGGGCGGATCTTGGTGATATTGTAAAGGTGAGACTGGCTGGCATCGGTGATGGATTGGATGTGTGGAGTGAATGAGAGAGCTGAGTCAAGGATAACACCAAGGTTGTGGGCTTGAGAGACGGGAAGGGTGGTCATACCGTCCACAGTGACAAGGAAGTCAGGAGGAGGACAGGGTTTGGGAGGGAAAATAAGGAGCCCAGTTTTGGACATGTTGAGTTTTAGATGGTGGGCGGACATCCAGGTAGAGACGTCCTGGAGGCAGGAGGAGATACAAGCCTGAAGGGAGGGGGAGAGAACAGGGGAGGGGATGTAGATTTGGGTGTCATCTGCATGGAGATGATAGTTAAAGCCGTGGGAGAGGATGAGTTCACCAAGGGAGTGAGTATAGATGGAGAACAGAAGAGGGCCAAGAACTGACCCTTGAGGAACCCCTACAGTTAGAGGATTGGAGGGGGAGGAGGAGCCCACGAAGGAGACCTGAAGCCAAGGTGAGAGAAGGTGTGGAGGAGAAGGGGATGGTCGACGGGGTCAAAAGCAGCTGAGAGGTCAAGGAGGATTAGGATAGCATAGGAGCCACTGGATTTGGCAAGAAGGAAGTCATGGGTGATCTCTGAGAGAGCAGTCTCAGTAGAATGGAGGGGACGGAAGCCAGATTGGAGGGGGTCCAGGAGAGAGCTGGAGTTGAGGAATTCACGGCAGCGAGTGTAGACAACTCGTTCTAGGAGTTTGGAAAGGAAGGGTAGGAGGGAGATAAGGTGATAACTGGAAGGGGAAGTAGGGTCGAGAGAGGGTTTTTTTAGGATGGGGGAGACATGGACATGTTTAAAGGCAGAGGAGAAGCCATTGGAGAGTGAGTGGTTGAAGATGGAAGTTAAGGAGGGGAGGAGGAAAGGGGCGATAGTTTTTATAAGATGAGCGAGATTGGGGTCTGAAGCACAGGTGGAGGGGGTGGCACTTGCAAGGAGGCAGGAGGTCTTCTCTGAAGATGCTGCAGGGAAGGATGGGAAAGAAGGTGAGAGGATTGGGTGGGATGGGGGGGAGCAAAAGGGGAAGAGTTGACTTTGGGGAGCTCAGACCCCTGATTGTGTTACTTTTTGTGATGAAGTAGATGGCCAGATCGTTGGGAGTGAGGAATGGGGGAGGGAGAGGAACAGGGGGCCTGAGGAGAGAATTAAAAGTCCAGAGCAATTGGCAGGGGTGATGGGTCAATGAGGGAAGAAAAGTAGTTTTGCCTGGCAGAGGAGAGGGCAGAGTTAAGGCAGGAAAGGAGTGGAGTATGTGGGCTGGGATGTAGAAGGAGAGAAGGTGAGGTAAGAGGGGGCCAGGTGATGGAGAGCTTTGAAGCCAATAGTGAGGAGTTTTTTGCCTGATACAAAGGGTGATAGGCAACCACTGGATATTTTTGAAGGGGCGGGATTGCAGGGTGACATGCCCAGAGCGTTTCTGTAGAAAGATAATCCAGGCAGCAAAGTATGGACTGAAGTGGGAAGAGACAGGAGGTTGGGAGGTCAGAAAGGATGCCGATGCAGTAATCCAGTCAGGATAGGATGAGTGATTGTACTAACATGGTAGTCCAGTATTCCGTGAAGATTATATATTAAGATGCTACGCTTAGACTGTAGAAAAATACCTTCAGTGAGACCACCTGGTCATCAAAGGGCATTGTGGCAAAATCATTCTCAGCTCCCTCTTGGAAGGGGATTGGCAAGCAAGATGGCGCCACTCCAAGTCCAGGCTGGTCAGGTAAGGGGGCGATCTGGGTTTCATGAATCCATGGTCAAACTGTGGTGATTCTGGGACTGCAGATAGAGCACGGGCCTGGAAGTCAGAAGGACCTGGGTTCTAGTATGGGCTCTGTCACTTGTCTGTTCCGTGAACTTGGACAAGTCACTTAATTTCTCTGGGTCTTAGTTACCTCATCTGTAAAATGGAGGTAAATACTGTGAGCTCTAGGAACCGTGTCCAAACTGATTAGCTTATATCTACTCTAGTGCCCGGCACATAGTAAGTGCTTAACAAATACCATTAAAACCGTGGGATCAGTGGAAAGAATCTTTATTGTTTATGAGATTCATGAAAAATGCAGGGAACAGATTCATGGCATTTAGTACTTGAATAGTACAGCTCTGCATCAAACAGAAAATCCATATCATAGGCCTTAGAGCAATCAATCAGTTTGCTTCAACCTATCTCACCTCGCTAATCTCCTACTACAGCCCAGCCCTCACACTCCACTCTTCTGGGTGCCAGCTTACTCACTGTGCCCCGAGCTCGTCTATCTCACCGCCGACCCCTTTCCCATGTCCTCCCGCTGGCTTGGAACTCCCTCTCCCTCCACATAGGCTGGACCACCACTCTCTCCACCTTCAAAGCACTATTAACTTCTCCAAGAGGCCTTCCCTGAGTAAGCCCTCTTTTCCCTGGCTTGCTATCCCTTTTGCATCACCTAAGCACTTGGATCTGTGGCCTTTGGATATTTGATAATCCCCCTCAGCTGCAAAATGACAGCACTTATATACATATCTTTAAATTATTTATTATAAATGACTTATTTGTTCCTGTTCATGTCTGCCTCATCCTCTAAACTGTATGCTCATTATGGGCAGGGAACATGTCTGCTAATTCTGCTGTTTTATAGTCATCCAAGGGCTTAGAACAGTGCTCTACATAAGAAGTGCTCAATAAATACCCCCAACCGATTGATTGATTGAGTAGTGAAGGTGGTCGCTTTCCTTTCCCTGATGCATTTGTATGCATTGACCTAGTTCTCCCCATTTAGAGACACCCCAGAGTCTCTACTTGTTTAATCCCTGCCCTTCCTGAACAGGAATTGTGTATGCCAACTCTATTTTACAGTAATATCCCAAACATTTAGTACAATGCTCTGCACATAGTCAGCTCTCAATAAATACCATTGATTGATTGATGAATAGTAAAGGTGGCTGCTTTCCTCTCCTTGATGCATTTATGCACATTGTCCTAGTTCTCCTCATAGAGAGACCCCATTAACTATGTGCAGAACACTGTCCTAAGCACTTGGGGGAGAGCATTGTACTAAGTGCTTAGGAGAGCACTTTAATCCCTGTCCTTCCCATCCACTGTCCAATTGCTTCCTGCTTCCCCAGCTGCACCCAGCACAGGATTTGTTGGGTCATAGGAGCCCCTCTCCCTCCTGAGCATGCCCTGCATCATGTGTCTTCATGCTTGTTATGTTGTACTTTCCTAAGCACTAAATACAGTGCTCTGCATATAGTAAGCGCTCAGTAAATATGACTGATGGATTGATTCTCGGTTGGCAGGAGTGAATTTGGTGGGTTGTTTGGGGACCTAATTCTGAGATCATCTACAATTTGATGTAATTCTTCCCAAGAGCTAGTTTATTCAAAATCCATAAAATAGATTTGAAGACTCTAATTGCTCCATCACAATCTTTCCTCTGCAATGACCCCTTTTCAATAAATGTAGACTGAAGACTTCACGCCCTTCATGAACAGGAATTGTGTCTGCCAACTCTTGTATCATATTCTCCTAAACACTTAGCACAGTGGTCTCCTGCAAGTGCTTAGTATAGTGCTCTGCACATAGACAGCACTCAATAAAAACCAATAATTGACTGACTGATGAATAGTGAAGGTGGAAGCTTCCTTTTCGTTGATGCATTTCCTACTCATTGTCCTAGTTCTCTCCATTTGGAGACACCATTCCTAGCCCCAGAGTCTCTACTCATTTAATCTCTGCCCTTCCCATTCACCTCTTCAGTGTCTCCTGCTTCCCCAGAGCACAGGGATTGTTGGGCCACAAGTAGCCCCTCTTCCTCCTGAGCACCCCCTGTATCATGGGTCTCCATACTTATTATATGGTACCCTCCTAAACACTCAGCACAGTGCTCTGCACACAGTAAGCTCTCAGTAAATACAATTGACTGACACTGTCCACATCCCATATGGGGTTCACAGTCTTAATCCTCATTTTAAAGATGAGTTAACTGAGGCAGAACACGGGTCTGAGATTTAGAGGTCATGGCTCCCTAATCTCATCTCTACCACTTGTCTGCTGTATGACCTTGGGCAAGTCAGTTCACTTCTCTGATCCTCAGTTACCTCACCTATAAAATGGGGATTGAGACTGTGAGCCCCACGTGGAACAAGAGACTGTGTCCAATCCAATTTGCTTATATCCATCCCAGCACTTAGTACGGTGCCTGGCAAATAGTAAGTACTTAAAAATATTATATCATACCACAGAGAAGTGAAGTGACTTGTCCATGGTAACACAGCAGGCAAGTGACAGAGCTGGGACCAAAACCCAGGTCCTCTGACTCCCAGGCCTGGGCTCTATCCATTAGGCCATGCTGCTTCTTGACAGGGGGAGGGGAGAAGCACAGAACTATTCATTCTCAGGAGGCAATTACATAAGCCAAATGTTTTCCACAGGATCCTCCTAGGTACTCCTAGATACAATTCCAAGATATTACAATCCCATTTGCCAGTCTGTTTCAAGCAGAAAATGCTTCAGTTGTTTGGAGAGGCCACGATACTCTGTTGTCTCTCTTTCCCTCCTTCTCTTCTCCTCTCTTCTAAGGCCTTCTGGAAGCAGAACATGGGTGGAGCTGAAAGCCAAATTTGAAATAATGTACTTAAGGAAAGATGAACTAAAGATCATATTGGTCTCTACCTTTTGGGGTAGGGGATTTGTCTAGATTCTTTATGCCTATGATTTAATCCAAAATACTTAGACTTCCTGGTGGTAGCCTCCCAGTAAGGTAGACGGTGGGGAAATGGTTTATTACAGCAAAAATTCACAAGCTTTGTGTGTCAGTATTTTCTATTAGTCCTTTCCTATTTATCTTCGCAAGTTTAACTGCACTGCTGTACTTTTAACAGTTGGATTGTGAAACGGGACAATTAGCTATTAGTGAGGAGGGACACAAGCCATGTATTTGAGTTAATTAGTTCTCTCCCTTCATCAAATGTTGTTCTTAACTCCTTTGTCATAGTTTGGTAGAAACTTCCGCCCATTACCTCTTCCAGACACATCCTTTTACACAGCTGAAGAAACACATTTTGATAGAATCCTGCTTATTTTCAGACAATCACGTCACGTCTCAAGGGACGTCTCAATTACGTCTTTAAAGATTCCTCTAGAGAACGGCAACACTTAGTGGTTTATATCATTTCCCAGTGTCCCCAAATCAGAGTGACATGGAAGAGAGTGGGAGAAGAGGAAAGGAGGGCTTAGGGAAGGCCTCTTGGAGGAGATGTGCCTTCAGTTAGGCTTAGAAGTGGGCCAGAGTAATTGTCCGTTGGATATGAGGAGGGAGAGCTTTCCAGGACAGCGTCAGGACATGGGCCAGAGGTCGGCGGTGAAATAAATGAGATCAAGGTGCAGTGAGAAGGTAAGTATTAGAGGAGCGAAGCATGCAGGCTGGATTGTAGGAGAGGAGAGAGGAGAGAGATAGAGAGGGGCAAGGTGATTGAGTGCTTTAAAGCCAAGGATGAGGAGTTTCTGTTTTGAGTGGAGGTGGATGGACAATCACTGGAGGTTCTTGAGGAGAGGGGAAACATGACTAAAACGTTTTTGTAGAAAAAATGATCCAGGCAGCAGAGTGAAGTATGGACTAGAGTGGGGAGAGGCAGGAAGTTGGGAGACCATCAAGGAGGCTGATACAGTAATCAAGGTGAGATAGGATAAGTGATTGTTAGTAGGAGTTTGGATGGAGAGGAAAAGGTGGATTTTAGCAATATTGTGAAGGTGGAACTGACAGGATTTAGTGATGGATTGAATATGTGGGTTGAATTCATTCAGTCATATTTATTGAGCACTGACTGTGTGCAGAACACTGTACTAAGCACTTGGAAAGTACAATTTGGCAACCGATAGAGACAATCCCTACCCAACAACAGGCTCACAGTCTAGAATGAGAGAGGAGTCAAGGATAACACCAGGGTTATGGACTTGTGAGACAGGAAGAATGGTAGTGCCCTCTACAGTGATGGGGACGTCTGAGGGAGGACAGGGTTAGGGTGGAAAGATAAGTAGTTTTGTTTTAGACATGTTGAGGTTGGACACAGGTTGGAAACAATTCATTCATTCAGTTGTATTTATTAAGCACTTATTGTGTGCAAAGCACTGTACTAAGTGCTTGGAAAAATACATTATAACAATAAACAGTGACAATCCCTGCCCACAATGAGCTCACAATCTGGGGCAGCAGGGGGTTGGGGGAAGACAGACATCAATACAAATAAGTAAAATTACAGATATATACATAAGTGCTGTGAGGTTGGGGCATGGTGGGGGGGGGGGGCGGTGGGGGCAGCGAATAAAGGGAGCAAGTCAGTGCAGTATAGAAGGGAGTGGGAAATGAGGAAAAGTGGGGCTTAGTCTGGGTAGACCTCATGGAAGAAATGTGCCTTCAATAAGGCTTCAAAAGGGGGGAAGTAATTGTCTTTCGGATTTGAGGAGGGGAGAGCGTTCCAGGCCAGAGGCAGGATGTGGGCCAAGGAGAAGTTAAGTGACTTGCCCAAGGTCACATAGCAGACTAGTGGCAGAGCCAGGATGAGAACCCAGATCCTCTGACTCCCATGCCTGTGCTCTTTCCACTGGGCCATGCTGCTGGGTGGCCCCCAAAGTATTAACAATAATAATAATGTTGGTATTTGTTAAGCGCTTACTATGTTCAGAGCACTGTTCTAAGCACTGGGGTAGACACAGGGGGATCAGGTTGTCCCACGTGGGGCTCACAGTCTTAATCCCCATTTTACAGATGAGGTAACTGAGGCCCAGAGAAGTGAAGTGACTTGCCCATAGTCACACAGCTGCCAAGCAGCAGAGCCGAGAATCGAACCCATGACCTCTGCCTCCCAAGCCCGGGCTCTTTCCACTGAGCCACGCTGCTCCTCCTAACATGTCTTCCTCAGCAATCATCAATCAGTCAATCATGGCTATTGAGCACTCACTAGGTGAAGAACACTGTACTAATTGTTTGGGAGAGGACAATATAAGAATATAACAGACACATTCCCTGCCCACAACGAGTTTATAGTCTAGAGGGGGAGGCGGACATTAATATAAATAAATAAATTACAGGTATGTATACAAGTGCTGTGGGGCTAGAAGTGGGGATGAAATAAAGGGAACAAGTCAGGGAGACACAGAAGGGAGCTGAAGAAAAGGAAAAGAGGGCTAAGTCAGGGAAGGCATCTTGGAGGAGATGTGCCTTCAGTAAGGTTTTGAAGGGAGGCAGAGTAATTGTCTGTTGGATATGAGGAGGGAGGGCATTCCAGGCCAGAGGCAGGATGTGGGTGAGAGGTCTGTGGCAAGATAGACGAGATCGAGATAACAGTCAATTATATTTATTGAGCATTTACCGTGTGCAGAGTACTGTGCTAAACTCTTGGGAGAGTACACTATAACAGAGGTGGTAGATAAGTTCCCTACTCACAGAAGCAGCGTGGCTCAGTGGAAAGAGCCCGGGCTTGGGAGTCAGAGATCATGGGTTTGAATTCCAGCTCTGCCACTTGTCAGCTGGGTGACTGTGGACAAGTCACTTCACTCCTTGGTGCCTCAGTTACCTCATCTATAAAATGGGGATGAAGACTGTGAGCCTCATGTGGGACAACCTGATGATGCTGTATCTACCCAAGAGCTTAGAACAGTGCTCTGCACATAGTAAGCACTTAACAAATACCAACATCATCATTATTATTATTATTATTATGGAGCTGACAGTCTTGATGAGAAGACATTAATATAAATAAATGTTTCAGATATACGCTGGAGCTATCAGGTAAGACACAGTCCCTGTCAATCAGCCAATCACTCACTCAATCAAATTTATTGAACACTTACTGTGAGCAGAGCACACACTTGGCAGAGTACAATATAACAGTGTAACAGACACATTCCCTCCCCACATTCCCTGCACAAGCTTACTGTCTTGTACCTCCCTAGAGCGTTTAGTAACATGCTTGGCACATAGTAAGCCCCAGAAGTGAAGTGACTTGCCCAAGGTCACACAGTAGCAGACAAATGATGGAGTCAGGATTTGAATCCTGGTTCTTCTGTTTCCCACCCCCATGCCCTATCCACTAGGCCATGCTGCTTTGTGTATGGCTTTCACCCTGGTATATATCACCCTGGTTCTCTTTAGACATAGCATCATCATCAGTAACATTAGTAATATTAGTATTTAATACGTGCCAACTTTGTGCCAAGCACTGTACAAAGTCCTGGGAAAAAATACACTGCTGAGAATTTGACACTATTCCCAACTTCCATGGGGTTCACCATATAAGAAGAATGAGAAATAGGACATTAGTGGCAGACACATAGGGAAAGGTCAGTCAAAGAATATACAGGTACTCGATGGCTATGTGACCTTGGGCAAATCAATTTACTTCTCTGTGCCTCAATTACCTCATCTGGAAAATGGGGATTGAGACTATGAGCTCCACATTGGACAGGGACAATGGCCAACATGATTTGCTTGGATCCACCCCAGTGTTTAGAACAGTGCCTGGTACATAGTAAGCAGTTAATAAATGCTATTATCATTGTTATTATTATTATTCAGGTGGAGATTAGGCATAATCCCTGTCCCTAGCTTGTTGTGGCCAGGGAATATGTCGTTATATTGTTATTTTATACTCTCCCAAGCACTTTGTACAGTATTTTGCACACAGTAATGCTCAATAAATATGATATACTGAGAAGGGACTGGAGAATCGTACATCAAGAATGATGAAACACATCAGGAATGATGAAATCATAAAACACAATGCAGACAAATACACAAAATAAAAACAAAATCAGTAGGGGGCTGTGGCTAAAGGAGCAGAATTTCAGGCTCCTTGATGCATCAGAGTCCCTTGATTTGACTTCAGATCCATTAATGGGCTTTATGGAGTGCTTACTATGTGCAGAGCACTCTACTAAGCATTTGGGAGAGTAAAATATAACAGAGTTGGTAGACATATTCCCTGTCGACAAGAAATTTATGAAGCAATACAAACGTTAAAAATCACGTGAAAGAGGTAAATAGAATGAGAATAATTTGGAGATTGTTGCTTGAGAGTTAAGGGCTCCTCAAAGCTCAGCATCCATCAGGCATACAGTCACAGTCAGTCAATCATTGAGCACTTATTAATAATAATAATACTTGTGGTATTTGTTAAGTGCTTACTAAATGCCAGGCACTGTTCTAAGTGCTGGGATAGATACAAGGTAATTGAGTTGGACACAGTCCACGTCCCACATGGGGCTCACGATCTAAATTGCCATTTTACAGATGAGGTAACTGAGGCCCAGAGAAGTGAAGTGACTTGCCCAAACGGCTACCTTACTGCTACGGGCTCTCGTTATATCCCGGCTAGACTACTGTGGCGGCCTTCTCTCTGATCTCCCTTCCTCCTCTCTCGCCCCACTCCAGTCTATTCTTCACTCCGCTGCCCGGCTCATCTTCCTGCAGAAATGATCTGGGCATGTCACTCCCCTTCTTAAACAATTCCAGTGGTTGCCTATCAACCTCCGCTCCAAACAAAAACTCCTCACTCTAGGCTTCGAGGCTCTACATCGCCTTGCCCCTTTCTACCTCTCCTCCCTTCTCTCTTTCTACCTCCCACCCCGCACGCTCCACTCCTCCGCCGCCCACCTCCTCACCGTCCCTCGGTCTCGCCTATCCCGCCGTCGACCCCTGGGCCACGTCCTCCTGCGGTCCCAGAACGCCCTCCCTCCTCACCTCCGCCAAACTGATTCTCTTCCCCTCTTCAAAACCCTACTTAAAACTCACCTCCTCCAAGAGGCCTTCCCAGACTGAGCTCCCCTTCTCCCTCTACTCCCTCTACCACCCCCCCTTCACCTCTCCACAGCTAAACCCTCTTTTCCCCCCATTTCCCTCTGCTCCTCCCCCTCTCCCTTCCCATCCCCTCAGCACTGTACTCGTCCGCTCAACTGTATATATTTTCATTACCCTATTTATTTTGTTAATGAAATGTACATCGCCTCGGTTCTATTTAGTTGCCATTGTTTTTCCGAGATGTTCTTCCCCTTGACTCTATTTATTGCCATTGTTCTTGTCTGTCTGTCTTCCCCGATTAGACTGTAAGCCCGTCAAATGGCAGGGACTGTCTCTATCTGTTGCCGACTTGTTCATTCCAAGCGCTTAGTACAGTGCTCTGCACATAGTAAGCACTCAATAAATACTATTGAATGAATGAATGAATGAATGAATGAAAGGTCACACCCAGCAGACAAGTTGCAGAGCCGGGATTAGAAACCAGGTCCTTCTGACTTCCTAGCCTGTGGTGTATCTAATAGACAGAGCACTAAACTAGGTGTTTGGGAGAGTTCAGTATAGCAATAGAACGATAAGTAATGTCCTTCCCAACATTCCAAGCATGGAAAAGGCCTCAGGCTGCTGCTGGGGGAGGGGCTGGAGGTTAATCCCAGTGGTGAGGGAGGGATTGGAAGCAGCTGCACTCCCCGACAGATGGTCCAGTGGTGAGTGAGGGACTGGCGCTTCACTCCTCAGCAACCCATGACACCCGGCTGATTCCACAATGCCGTCAGTACGGTCTTCTCGGGTGGCTTCCAAGTGTGGTGCAGTAAATTTGAATCAGACTTCGGATGAAATTCCAAATCTGCCAAGAGAGAAGTGTGCCTGAGAGTTTTCTAATATTTCTTTCTTAAAAATTTCTCCTCCTAGATGATATTTGATATTTAAGTGAGAACTCAAAGAACCCAGTTACAGGGGCATAAGATACCTCTCCAGATGACTTGAGATCATTCTGTGCAATGAAGTCACATTTTTTAACCCCTCCATTTGTACCATTTTATGTCCCTTCTGATCTCAAAACAGAATGAGAGGCTATAATAATAATAATGTTGGTATTTTTGAAGCGCTTACTATGTGCAGAGCACTGTTCGAAGAGCTGAGGGAGATACAAGGGTGATCAGGTTGTCCCATGTGGGGCTCAAAGTTTTAATCCCCATTTTACAGATGAGGGAACTGAGGCACAGAGAAGTTAAGTGACTTGCCCACAGTCACCCAGCTGACAAGTGGCAGAGCCAGGATTCAAACTCATGACCTCTGCCTCCCAAGCCCGTGCTCTTTCCACTGAGCCACGCTGCTTCTCTGAATGACCAAACACTTCTCTAATGACCAAAACACTATCAATTTGGCAATGCTAAAAAACGCCATCAAATTTTCCAATTTCAGAAAGTATTCTCTGAACTATTCAAAGATATTGAAAACGTTAAACATTAATACTCTCGACCTACAGAAAGGAGGTTGCCTCAGCAGTGAAGCAATTGTCTTGAATTAAAATTGCAATTTTGAGGTCATGTTAGAGTCACAGAATGGTGTATGTCACATAAAACAGCAAGCGGGCTGAGAAATAGACTGGTCCCTTGTACAGTATAGAAGCATTTCAGCGCTGAAAGATCTATCTTTAAACGTTTATTTTTCGATTCATGATCATGAACAAGCCCGTCAAACGGCAGGGACTGTCTCTATCTGTTAGCGACTTGTTCATCCCAAGCGCTTAGTACAGTGCTCTGCACATAGTAAGCGCTCAATAAATACTATTGAATGAATGAACTGATTGATTTATTTTTTGTCCCTCCCTACCCCATTACATTTTCATGTACAATATTGCATGGGTATTCCAAAGAGCCTATTTTGAATTATGTATGTATAAAATTATAAAAATGGTATTCATTAAACACTTATTATGTATCAAGCACTGGGGTAGATACAAGATAATCAGGTTGCACACGGTCCCTGTCCCATATGAGGCTCACAGTCTAGGTAGGAGGCCATGGGACTTAATCCCCGTTTTACAGATGAAGAAACTGAGGCACAGAGAAGTGAAGTGACTTTCCCCAAGGTCGCAGAACAGACAAGTAGCACAGCCGAGACAGGTTCTCAGACTCCCAGACCCATACTCTTTACCTGGGGCTATACTGCTTGTGTAGTGTGCTAACGATCAAAACACTATTATGTAGTTGTAGTAATAATATTATTTATTATGCACTTACAGTGTGCAGAGCACTGTGCTATGTGCTGGGGAAAATACACAAGTGGGAATTAAACATGGTCCCGGTCCCTCATGGGAGTCACAATCAAAAAATGATGTGGAATCAACAAAATGTAAAGTGATGTGAAATCAGCACCATATAGTAAAAAGATGTTTGAAGTCTATATCATGGGGAGAGGGGCTAGTCTATATGGAAGAGAAGTCCACTTATTCACTGGAAGCTGTGCTCCTCAGAGGCAGGTGGAAGGGGCAGCCGCAGTGACGAGGATGGTAAGGATGATGGTAATGCTGACAGTGAAGATGATGATGATCATAATAGAGTTTCCCATTGAGAATTAATTCATTCAATCGTATTTATTGAGTGCTTACAGTGTGCAGAGCACTGTGCCATGCTCTTGGGAAGTACAATTCGGCAACAAATAAAGACAATCCCTACCCAACAGGCTCACAGTCTAGAAGGGGGGAGACAGACAACAAAACAAAGTAAATGGACAGGCATGAGTAACATCAATGTAAATAAATAGAATTATATATACCCATTATTAATAAAATAAATAGAATAATAAATATGTACATATATACACAAGTGCTGTGGGATGGGAAAGGGGATAAAACAGAGGGCAAGAGTAGGGTCGAAGGGGAGGGAAGGAGGATCAGAGAAAAAGGAGGCTTAATCTGGGAAGACCTCCTGTAGGTGATAAGCTTTCAGTAGGGCTTTGAAGGGGTGAAGTGTGCTAATTTGTTGGATGTGAGGAGGGAGGGCATTCCAGACCAGAAGTAGGATGTGAGCCAGGGGTCGGCGGCGGGACAGGCGAGAACGAGGCACAGAGAGGAGGTTAGCGGCAGAGGAGCAGGGTGTGTGGGCTAGCCTGTAGAAGGAGAGAAGGGAGGTGAGGTAGGAGGGGGCAAGGTGATGGAGACCTTTAATTTCAATAGTGAGGAGTTTTTGCTTGTTATGGAGGTTGATAGGCAACCATTGGAAATTTTTGAAGAGGAGGCTGACACGCCTTGAGCCTTTCTGTAGAAAGAAAAATCATGCAGCAGAGTTAAGTATGGATTGAAGTGGGGAGAGGCAAGGGATTGGGAGGTCAGAAAGGAGGCTGTTGCAGTAATCTAGGCGGGAGAGGATGATTGTACTAACATCGTAGTGGCTTGGATGGAGAGGAAAGGGCGGATTTTAGGAATGTTGTGAAGGTGAGACTAGCAGGTTTTGGTGATGGATTGGATTATGTGGGGTGAATGAGGGAGCAGAGACAAGGATAATGCCAAGTTTGCAGACTTGTGAGGTGGGAAGGATGGTTGTGCCATCTACAGTGATGGGAAAGTTCAGGAAAGGACAGGGTTTAGGAGGGAAGATACAGAGCTCTGTTTTGGACATGTTAAGTTTGAGGTGGCAGGAGGATATCCAAGTAGAGATGTCCTGAGGGCGGGAGAGAGCCCGGAGAGAGGGAGAGAGATCTGGGAAGGAGAGCTAGATTTGGGTGTCATCCGCATAGAGATGGTAGTTGAAGCCATGGCAGCGAATGAGTTCTCCAAGGGAATAAGTGTAGATGGAGAATAGAAGGGACCGAGAACTGAACCTTGAGAGACCTCCACAGTTAGGGGATGGAAGAGGAGGAGCCTGTGAAGGAGACAGAAAAAACAGCCAGGGAGACAAAAGCAGAGAGCTGAGAGCAGAGAACAGAGAACTGAGGGGCAGAGAGCTGAAAGATGGGGGCAGAGAGCTAAGTGACAAAGGCTAAACCAGAGGGGAATGGAGCAGAGACCTGAGGTGGAGAGGGTAAAGAGCAAGGGGACAAGAGCATGGGGGCAGAGAGCAGGGGTGCAGGGAACTGTGGGGCAGGACTTGGGGGCAAGGAGGTGAGGGGCAGTGAGCTGAGGGGTGGAAAAGTGGTGATCCAGTGAGTTGGGGGCAGAGAGCATGGAACCAGAGAGCAAAGAGCTGGGTTGTAGAGTCCAGGAAAGAGAAAATACTGGAGCAGAGACCAGTGGGCAAGAAAATGGGGGGAAAATTCATTCATTCATTCAATCATATTTATTGAGTGCTTACTGTTTGCAGAGAACTGTACTAAGCACTTGGAAAGTACAATCTGGCAAAAGAGACAATCCCTAACCAACAATGGGCTCACAGTCTAGAAGGGGGTAGACAAACAACAAAACAAAGCAAGTAGATAAGCATCAATAGTGTCAATATAAATAAATAGAATTATAGATATATACACATCATTAATAAAATAAATAGAATTTAAAAATATGTACATATATTCACAAGTGCTTTGGGGTGGCGCGGGGAGAGGAGGGAGGGGTAGAGCAGAGGGAGGGAGTAGGAGCAGTGGGGAAGAGAGGAGGAGCAGAGGAAAAGGAGGCCTCAGTCTGGGCAAATGACCTGGAAAGAAGAGACCCGGAGGAAAAGACCAGAGGTTAGCAAGGAGTGGGGCAGAGTGCAGAGGGGCATAGGGACAGGGAGCAAAGAGCGAAGGGGAAGGGAGCAGAGAGCGGAGGGCTGAGGGGCAGAAACCTTTGAGGGTAGAGACTAAAGACCTGGGAAGAGCAAAGACTAGAGAGCTGGGGGGCAAGGACTAGAGAGCTGGGGAGACAGAGAGCGGGGAGCTGGAGGGCAGAAAGGAGAGAGCTGGAGGGCAGAGGACAGACATAATGGACAGTAAGAAAAGATCAAGAGGGCAGAGAGAAAGACCTGAAGGACAGACAGCATAGAGCAGAGGTGTAGAGATCAGAAACCAGGGGTTAGAGAGCACGGTATAGAGACCTGAAGGGCAGGGAGCAGAGGGACAGGGAAAAGAAAGCTGAGGGACAGGGAAAAGAGAGCTGACGGGCAGAAAGTAGAGAGCTTAGGGGCAGAAATCTGGGAGGTAGAGAACCGAGAACTGGGAGAGCAGAGAGCTGGGAGCAGAGAGTATAGAGCTAAGAGACAGAGAGCAGAGAGCTGGGGTGTATTAAGCAGAGAACTAGAGGGCAGAGGGTCAGAGAGCTTGGAAGCAGAAAGCAGAGAGCTACGGGGCAGAGACCGGGGGGCAGAGGCCGGGGGACAGAAAGCAGAGAAATGGAGGGATTAGAGAGCTGAGGGGCAGGGAGCAAAGTGCTGAGAGGAGGGAAAGGAGAACAGGGGAGCAATGGTCAGTAAGCAGGGGAACAGAGATTAGGGAGGCAGGGAGCAGAAGGGCCGAGAAGCGGGGTCAGAGAGCAGAGTGGCAGAGTGTGGAGAGCAGAGAGGGAGAGAGCAGAGAGCTGAGGGACCAAGAGCTGGAGGACAGAGAGCAGAGACCTGAGGGGCAGAGACTAGAGAGCTGTGGGGCAGAGTAGAGAATTGAGGGGCAGAGCCTAAAGAGCAGGGATCAGAGAGCAGGGGGCCAGAGAGCAGGGGATTAGGGACCTGGGTGGGCAGAGAGTTGAGGGGCAGAGAGCAGAGACATGAGGGACAGAGAGTAGATAGCTGAGGGGCAGAGAGCAAAGAATTGAGGGGCAGAGAGTAGAGACTTTAGGGACAGAGAACAGAGAACTTAGGAGACAGAAAGCAGTGAGCTGAGGGGCAGAGAGCAAAGAATTGAGGGGCAGAGAGTAGAGACTTTAGGGATAGAGAACAGAGAACTTAGGAGACAGAAAGCAGTGAGCTGAGGGGCAGAGAATTGGAAACTGGGAGGCAGAGAGGTGAGGGACAAAGCGAAGAGAGGTGAGAAGAAAGCAGAGATGAGGAGCAGAGTAGAGAGCTGAGGGGCAGGGAGCAGAGAGCTGAGGTTCAGGGAGCAGAAAATGAGGTGCAGGGAGTGGAAATTTGAAGGACAGAGAACTGAGAGGAAGAGAGCTGAGGGGAAAAGAGCTGAATGATAGAGGGGCAGAGAGCTGAGGGACAGAGAACAGAGGGATGAGGGACAGAGACCAGAGATCTGAGGGCTAGAAAGCAGAAAACTGGGAGATAGAGAGTTGAGGGGCAGAGAGTAGAGAGCTGGGATCCATAGGGCAGAGAATAAAGAGCTGAGGGACAGAGACTAGAAAACTGGAGAGCAGAGACTAGAGTGCTGAGGCAGAGACTAGAGAGATGGAGGGCAGAGACTAGAGATCTGGGGGTCAGAGACTAGCAGGGATGGCAGGGCAAAGAGCAGGGGGCTGAGAGGAGGGGGAAAGAGAGCAGAGTGGCAGAGAGCCAGGGTGCAGCAAGCAGGGTGGGAGAGAGCACTGAGGGTAGAGGGCACGGGGGGCAGAGAGCAGAAAGGTAAGTGGCAAGGAGTAGAGCACTGAGGTCCAGGGAGAAGAGAGCTGAGGCAAAGGGAGCAGAGAGCTGAGGAGTAGAGAGATTGAGATGCAGAGGGATTGAGGGACAGAGGGACAGAGACCTGAGGGCCAAAGGGCAGAGAAATGGGGGGCAGAGAGTTGAGAACTGAGGGACTGATAGCAGAGCTGAGGCGGGCAGAGAGCTGAGGCCAGAGAGCTCAAGGGCAGAAAGCAGAGAGCTGTGGGGGCAGAAATCAGAGAGCTGAAAGGCAGAAAGAAGAGAGAAGGGGTGCAGAAAGCAGAGAGCTGTGGCGGGCAGAGAGCAGAGATCTTAGAGGATCGGAGAGCAGAGAGCTGCATGGGGGAGAGGGGGTTCAAATAGCAGAGAGCTGGAAGGGCCAAAGAGCAGAGGGGAAGAAAGCAGAAAGCTGGGGGAGAGGAAGCAGACAGCTAGGGGGCAGAAAGAAGAGATCTGGGGGGCAGAAAGGAGAGAGCTGGGGGGTTAGAGAGAAGAGAGCTGGGGGTCATTAGAGAACTGGGTCCAGGGCCAGAGAGCAGAGAGCTGAAAAGGCCAGAGAGCGGAGAGCTGGGTAGGCAAAGAGCAGAGAGCTGAAGGGTCAGAAAGTCACAGGGCAGGGCCCAGGGGGAAGAGCTGATGGGTAGAGAGCAGTGAGGCAGAGAACAGTGGTTCAGAGAGCAGAAAGGTGAGAGGCACAGAGCATTCATTCGTTCATTCATTCAATCCTATTTATTGAGTGTGTATTCTGTGCAGAGCACTGTACTGCTTGGGAAAGTACAATGCAGCAGTAAAGAGTGACAATCTGTAAAGAGTGATAATGCCTGCCCACAACAAGCTCACAGTCTAGAGGACTGAGTGGAGAGGTGAGGTGAGGTGAGGAGAAAAGAGAGCTGAGGGGCCAAGGACAGAGAGCTGGGGAACAAAGGACAAGAAGTTGGAGGGCAGAGAGCAGAGAACTGGGGGGGCAAGGGCTGAGAGTAGGGGGCAGGTAGCAAATGGGGCAGAGAGTTAGGGGGTAGAGAGTTTGGGGGTAGAGACCTGAGGGGTAGAGAGCTAAGGATTCAGAGAGTTGAGACACAGAGAGATGGCGGGGGGCAGAAACAGAGAGCTGGGACCTGGGGGAACAGAGAGGTGGGGAAGCAAAGAGCAGAGATCTGGGGGCACAAAGAGAAGGGAGATAGAGAGCAGAAAGAAGGGGGACCGAGAGCAGAGAGTTGGGGGGGGGGGCAGGTCAGAGAGATATGGGACAGGGTAGAGTCCTGGGGGCATAGTTTCGGGAGCAGAGAGTAGAGGTCTGGGTGGCAGAGAGATGGGGATAGTGAGCTGGGGGTGGGGAGCAGGAGGCCATATAGTTAAAGATAAGGGGCCTAGAGCTGAGGGGTAGAGAGCAGAGAGCTGAGGGGTGGAGAGCAGGGAGCTTATTCATTCAGTTGTATTTATTGAGCACTTAACTGTGTGCAGAATACTATACTATGTGCTTAGGTGAATGCAACATAACAATAAACAGATATATTCCATGACAACAATAAGCTTACAATATAGAGACAGTCATTAATAGAAATAAATAAATTACAGATACGATGTAAGTGCTATAAGGCTGGGAGGGGGGAAGAATAAAGGGAACATGTCAGGGCAACACAGAAGGGAGTGAGAGAAGAGGAAAGGAAGGTTTAGTCAGGGAAGGACTCCCAGGAGGAGGTCACTCAGCAGACAAGTGGAGGATCTGGGATCAGAATGCAGGTCCACTGACTCCCAGGCCCATGCTTTAACCACTAGGCCATGCTGCTTCCCATAGGGGAGGTGGAGGAAGGAGCAGGGATGAGCCTCTCTATATAGGAGAAGGCACCAAACCAAACCACTCAGGAGTGGGGTCCCCTGTCCTTCTCTAGAAGGGCGATGCCCCTCCCCACAGAAAAAACACTGTCCAGTACCCTCGGCAGCCTCTGCTCCCCATATCTCCCCATGTAGAGAAAGCCGGGAAAGAACCCCATTCTTTGTTTCCTGCTGCCATCTGGGCCCACAAAACTAAGCACCCCCCCTCAAAACTCCACCCTCTCTTTTATCTTTCTACCCAGGAGCAAGTGTCAGAGCCCCAGCATCCAGTGAACACTAGAGAAGCAGCGTGGCCTAGTGGGAAGACCCCAGGATTTAGTGATGGATTGAATGTGTTGGCTGAATGAGAGAGAGGATACAAAGATAACACCAAAGTTATGGGCTTGTGAGACAGGAAGGATGGTGGTACCATCTACAGTAATGGAAAAGGGTTTGAATGGGAAGATAAGGAGTTTTGTTTTGGATATCTTAAGGTTGAGGTGATGGGAGGACACCAAGTAGAAATGTCTTGAAGGAAAGAGGATATGCAAAACTGCAGAGAGGGAGAGAGATCAGGGCTGGAGATGTAGATTTGGGTATCATCCACATAGAGGTGGTAGTTGAAGCCATGGGAGTGAATGAGTTCTCCAAGGGAGAATAGGAGACCCAGAACTGAACCTTGAGGGACCCCCACCATCATGGGTGGGAGGCAGAGGAGGATCCCACAAAGGAGACTGAGAATGAGTGGCCAGAGAGATAAGAGGAGAACCAGGACAGGACAGAGTCAGTGAATCCAAGGTTGGATAATGTTTCTAGGAGAAGGGGGTGGTCCATAGTGTCAAAGGCAGCTGAGAGGTCAAGGAGGATTAGGATGGAGTAGAGGCCAATGGATATGGCAAAAAGGAGATCAGGAGTATAGGCACTGTACTTAGCACTGGGATGGACATAAGAAAATTGGGTTGGAAAGGGTCCCTGTTCTGCATGGGACTCACAAACTTAATCTCCGTTTTACAGATGAGGGAACCAAGGCAGAGAAGTTAAATGACTTGCCCAGGGTCATACAGCAGACAAGTGGCAGAGCTGGGATTAGAATCCAGGTCCTTCTGACTCCCAGGCCAGGCAGAGAGCTGAAGGGCAGAGATCAGAGTGCTGAGGGGCAGGGAGCAGAGACCTGAGGGGCAGAGAGCAGAGACCTGGGGGTAAAAGAGCAAACAACAGAAAGGCAAAGGGCAGGTGGACAGAGAACACAAGGGTAGAGAGGTCAGGGGCAGAGTCCAGAGAACTGTGGTGGGGGGGGGGGTACAGAGCGGTGAGGTGCAGAGATCCAAGAGCAGAAAGCAGAAAGGCAGAGGGCAGATACTCAGAGAACACAAGGGTAGAGAGGTGAGGGGCAGAGCTGAGGGGAAGAGGGTAGAGAGCTGAGGGGCAGAGAGCTGAGGGGCAAAGGTCAGACAGTTGGGGGGCAGAGGGATGTGGGCAGAAAGCAGAGAGCTGGAAGACAGAGCAGAGAGCTAGAGTACAGAGAAGAAAGCTGGGGGACAAAGCAGAGTACTGAAGGACAAAGCAGAGAGCTGAGGAACAAAGCAGAGAGCTGGTGGGCAGACAGAAGAGAGCTGTTGGACAATTAGTAGAGAGCTGGAGAGCAGTGAGCATATAACTAGGGGAAATGTGCAGATAATTTGGGGACAATGAGCAGATAACTGGGGGGCATTGTGCAAAGATGGGGGGTGGGGGGGAAGCAGAGAGCAGGTGGGCAGAGAGCTGGGGGCAAAAGACCTAGGGGACAGGAACTAATGGGGCACGTACCAGCGGGGCAGGGACCATGGCATAGGGTTAGGGGCTCATGGGCCAGAGAACAGAAGAGCAGAGAGCTGAGGACCAGAGGGCAAAGAGTGGAGAACTGAGGCAGAGAGTGGAGAACTAGGGGCAGAGAGCAGGGAACTGAGGGGCAGAGAGCAGATAGCTTAGGGACAGAGAGCAGAGAGTTTGGGGGCAGAGAGCAGAGACCTTGGGGGCAGAAAGTCAAGAGGTGGGGGCAAGGGCAGGGAACCGGTGAGGCAGAGAGCTGGGTGGGCAGAAAGCCGGGGAGCGGGGCAGAGAGCTGATGAGGAGAGAGCTGAGGGGAAGAGAGCTGGGGATCCCGAGAGCTGAGTGGCAGAGTGGTGGGGGCAGAGAGTAGAGAACTGGGAAGGCAAAGAGGAGAGAACAGGGAGGGCAGAGAGCTGGGAGGGCAGAGACCAAAGAGCTGGGGGGTGGGGGACGATGACAGAGAACTGAGGGGGCATAGATCAGAGAGCTAGAGAGAAGCAACCCAGAGGGAAGGAAACTGATGGGCTGAGAGCTGACTGACAGAGAGTTTGGGGGACAGAGAGCTAAGGGGAGCAGGGAGCTGGGGGGCAGGGGCCTGGGGTACTGAGAGCTGGGTGATTGAGATATGGTGAACAAAGAGCTGGGCAACAGAGAGTTGATAAAGACCAGAGAGCTGAGGGCAGAGGGCAGAGAACTGGGGGCAAAGAGCTCATAGATTTAGCAGAGGTGTGGGGGGCAGAGAGCATGGGGGGACAAAGAGCTGAGAGGCAGAGAGCAGATGGACAGAGAGCAGACTGGCAGTAAGCCAAGAGCTTGGGCACTTATGGCAGAGAGCTGAGGAGCACTGGGCAGAGAAAGGAGAGGCAGGGAGCAGAGAGCTGAGGGGCAGACAATTAAGGGCAGAATGCACCGAGCTGAGAGACAGAGAAATAGCAGCAGAGAGCTGGTGAGCAAAAAGCAGGGGGCATAAACTGGAGGATCAGAGTGTGGGAGGGCAAAAAGTGAGGTGGTAAAAACTGGTGGGACAGAAAAAGGGGGGCCTACAACTGAGGTCTGGGAGCTGAGGGGCAGGGAACTGACTGGTAGAAATCTAGGGATCCAAAAATCTAAGGGGCAGAGAGCAGGGGGAAGAAAGCAAGGGAGGCAGACAGCGGGGGTGGGGCAGGAAGGGAGAAAGTTGGGGGCCAGACATTAGGGGACAGAGAGCAGGGGGACAGACAGCAGGGGTGAGCAGACAGCAGCGGGGGGGCAGACAGTGGAGGGGCCGAGAGCGGAGGGGTAGAGGGCAAAGGGGCAGAGAGTGGTAGGGCAGAGGGGCAGAAAGCTTGGAGGATAGAGAGCTGGGGTGACAGAATGCCAGGGGAACAGAGAGCTGGAAGTCAGATAGCAAAGAGCTGGGGTCAGAGAGATGGGATAGAAAGCAGAGAATTGGGGGCAGAGAGGTGGAGGGACAGAGATCAGAGAACTGGAGACAGAGCAGAGACCTGAGGTAGAGAGAAGAGAGCTGGGCAGAGAGAAGAGATCTGGGGGGGCACAAAGCATAGAACCGGGGGGCAGAGAACCGAGTTGTAGAGTCCAGGGGGGCAGAAACCTTGGAGGCAGAGACCAGAGGGAAAGAGATCAGGAGGGAAAAGGCCAGGGAGCAGAAAGGAGTGGGGCAGAATGCATTCATTCAATCATATTTATTGAGCATTTACTGTATGCAGAGCACTGTACTAAGCATTGGGCAACAATACAACAACAAACAGATACATTCCCTGCCCACAGCGAGTTTACAATCTATATGGGAGGAGACAGACATCAATGCAAATAAATAAATTAAAGAAATGTACCTAAGTGCAGTGAGGTTGGGATGGAGAGACAACAAAAGGAGCAAGTCAGGGAAAAGCAGAAGTGAGTGAGAGAAGGGAAAAGAGGGGCTTAGTGAGGGAAGACATCTTGGAGGAGATGTGTCTTCAATAAGGCTTTGAAATGGGGGAGAGTAATTGTCACATTTGAGGAGGGAGGGGAATTCCAGGCCAGAGAGGGGCCACGGCAAGGGGTTGGCGTCGAGCTAGACGAGAGCGAGGTAGAGTGAGAAGGTTAGCATTAGAAGAGTAAAGTGTATGGCTGGGTTTTAGACAGAGAGTAGAGGGTTGAGGTATGTGGGAGGCAAGGTGATTGAGTGCTTTAAAGCCAATGTTGAGGAGTTTTTGTTTGACACAGAGGTGGATGGGTAAACACTGGAGTTTCTTGAGGAGTGGGGAAACTTGTCCTGAACTTTTCTGTAGAAAAATGATCCAGGCTGTAAAGTGAAGTATGGACTGGCATGGGGAGAGACAGGAGGCTGGGAGGTCAGTAAGGAGGCTGATACAGTAATCAAGGCAGGAGAGGATAAGCGATTATATTAATGTGTTAGTTGGGAAAGAGAGGGAAGGGCAGATTTTAGCAATATTGTGAAGGTCGAACTGATTGAATATGAGTGTTGAATGATAGAGAGGAGTCAAGGATAACGCCAAGGTTACGGGCTTGTGAAACAGGAGGTAAGCTCTGCTTGTGAGGGAAGCCCTGCCCACCCAGAATGGGCTGGAGCTCACCTCCTATTAGTAAGGAAGCTTGTTACCACTCTCTGAGAAAAGTTTGGCTTAGAGGATAGGGCACGGGCCGGGAAGTCAGAAGTACCTGGGCTCCAATCCCGGCTCTGCTACTCATTTGCTCTGTGACACTGAGCAAGCTTCTCCACCTCTCTGTGCAAAATGGGACTAAGACTGTGAGCCTCCTTTGAGGCACGAACCATATCCAGCCAATTTAACCTGCATCCATCCCATCGCCTAGAACTGTGCGTGACACACAGGAAAAGCAGAGAGCTGAGGTACGGAAAGCAGAAAGCTGAGGGACTAAGGCTAGAAAGTAGTAGGCCAGAGACTAAAGACCTGCAGGCAGCAATTCAGGGCCTTTGGGGTAGACTGTAGAGCTGGGGGGGCACAGAGAAGAGAGCTGGAGGGCAGAGAAGAGAGAACTAAAGTGTAGAAAGGAAAGACCTGGAGGGCAGAAAGGAGAGAGATCTGGAAAGCAGAAAGGAGAGAGATCTGGAAAGCAAAGAGAGAGCTGGAAGGCAGAGAGATGAAAGCTAGAGGGCAGACCACATAGAGCTGTGGGCAGAGATCAGGGGGTAAAGAGCTGGGGGTAGAGAGCTAGGGGCAAAGAGCATAAATCCTGGGCACAGAGAGCATACTGCTGGAGAGCAGGGAGCAGAGACCTGGGGGCAGTGAGAGAGCTGGGAGGCAGAGATCAGGTGGCAGAAGCCAGGGGGTTAGGGAGAGGGGGAGAGAGAATAATAATTATTATTATGGTATTTGTTAAGTGCTTACTATGTGCTAAAAAGGAGGGTGGAGTGCATGGGGGGCAGAGAGTTGTGGGAGCATCTTCGGGACCTGTCATCATGGGGCGGGGTTAGGCAAATGACCAGCTGTGTTAAAGCCTTCACCCTGTGTAAGCAGCTGCATTCAGTACCTGGCCCGGTCGCAATGTATGGAGACCTCCTGAGGATTGGGATCGAAGATGCCTGATTTGGAGCGAGCTGTTTTCTCCATGTTCTTTACACTACACCTCTCTGGGAGTGATAGCATCGGAGAGTGGATTGTGGGGAACATGCACATGGATATTAACGTTCCCAAGGATCAATGTAGGGATGGAGAAGGAGAGAAGGAACGTGAGAAAGGAATCAAAAATGATGGAAAAGGTTGGAGGGGGGTCTGAGGGTTGTAGCTGACCCGAACTGTTAATTGGAGTGGGTGGTAGAGGCGAATGATATGGGCTTCAAAGTAAGGGAAAGAGGGGGGAAGGAGGATGGTATGAAAGCCGACTCCTCCCATTTCCTAGGGAGTCTGGGGGAGTGGGAAAAGATGTAGCCCCCTCAAGAGAGAGCGACAGGGGAGACTGTGTAATCTGGGAAGAGTTAGGTTTCAGTGATGGTGAGAAGGAGTAGAGACGGGGACAGGAAAAGGTCAGTGATCAAGGGAAGATTTCACGTAATGGAGCGGTTGTTCAACAGACCTCATTTGGCTGAGGCTGTGGGGAGGATGCAAGAGGGTAGGAAGGGGTTGAATGAGTGAGCTGGCTGGGGGCCAGCGAGGGGTACAGGGGGTGGAGGGAGGGGATGAGGGGCATCGCTGGGATGGGATGAATGGGTTGGGGCCTGGGAGGGGGAGACACCAGCTCAAGGGGTTGGGAGAAGTTGGACAGGAATAAACTGAGGAGGGAACTCTGAGGGGAGGGAGATGAAGGGGTTATTTTGTTGCTTTTGTTTTTTATGGTATTAAGCGTTTACTGCATGCCAGGCACTGTTCTGGAGAAGATCCGAACTAATCATGTTGGACACAGTCTCTGTCCCACATGAGGCTCACAGTCTTAATCCCCATTTTACATATGCAGTAACTGAGACATAGAGTGACTTCCCCAAGGTCACATAGCAGAAAGTGGCAGAGTGGGGATTGGAACCCAGATCTATGGTCTACCCACTAGACCACGTTCCATCTCAGCAAGGGTTGCGGAGGGGGGAGGCAGCAGGGGTGTAGGTGTTCAAGGGGAGGGGACTAGGATATGCATATGGAGGGGTTAGGACACAAGACAAAGAAAGTCTGGACCTGTAGCGGTTGATTGGTAGATTCAGTGGCCAACGCAGTTTTCTCTAATAGGTGGTCACTCAGCTGCTCCCAACTGGGAGCAATCCATAAGTGATGAGCTGTGATTTGCAAATCGTTGACGTGGCCATCGGGTGTGAATGAGTGAGCAGTGAGGATGCCCTGCTTTGGTGCAGTTCAAGGTTAGAGGTACAAGAAGGGGAGAGTGGGGAGAGGGGCCCAGGGTGCCGAAGTCTCTTCCCTCTAGCCCCTCAGGTCTCTGCCAACCTTCTGTCTCCTCCCCTGTTCTATGCTTCTCTGCTCTCTGCCCCTCAGTTCTCTGTCTCCCTGTTCTCTGGTTCACTCAGGGCTCTGCCCCTTGGCTATTGGCTCTCTGCCCCTCACTTCTCTGACCCCCACCCCTGCTCTTGGTTGCCCACTCAGCTCTCTGCCCTGCTGCTCTTGGCCATCTGCCTTTCTCTGACCTTTTGCTGTCTAACCTTTTGCATCCTGACCTTTTTCTGTCTGACCTTTTGCTCTCTGACCTTTTGCATCCTGACCTTTTGCATCCTTTCTGCTCCATGCCTTCTGCCCCTAGGCTCCCTGCTTTCTTCCCCCACCTTGCTCTTTGCACCCTGGCTCTCTGCCCCCTCAGGTGTTTGCTCTCTGCCACCCCCTCTCTGCCCCCAGCATTGTACCCTGTCTCTCAGCTCTCTACCCTGAATGCCAGCTCTCTGCCTTGTCCTCCAACTCTCTGCTCTCCATCCCCCTGCTCTCTGTTCTCCATCCCCCAATTCTCTGCCCTCTTCGCCCACTCTTTGCTCTCTGCTTTCTGCCCCACAGCTCTCGGCCCCGCCCCCAACTCTCTACTCCCCCAGCTCTAGGTCACAGCTCTATGCTCTCTGTCCCCACTGTTCTCTGTCCCCCCTGCTCTCCTTCCCATCCTGTCTTCCCTTCACAACTGCCTGTGGCCCTGCTCTCTGCCCTTTAGACCTTTGGATCCCTAGTTCTGTACCTTTCAGCTCCCTGTCCCTCAGCTCCCCAGTTATAGTCCCTCCCGCTTTCTACCCCCCATTCTTTGCCCTCCCACTCTCTGCTCCCCTAGTTTATACCCCCCTGCTCACTGTCCCTCAGCTCTGTTCTCTGCCCCCCAGTTCTCTGCCCCTCTGCTTCTCTACCCTTTGCTTTCTGCCCCTCCAACTGTGCCCTGTCCCCTAGCTCTCCTCTCTCTTCCCCCAGCTCTCTGCTTTTTGACCACCCTTCTGTTCCTCAGCCTTCTGGTTTTTACCCCTCAGCTCTCTGGCCTCTGCCCCTTCAACTCCCTGGCCCCTCTCCCTCAGCTTTAGTACTCTGGCCCCTGCCCCCCAGATCTCTGTCCTATTTCCCTCAGCTCCCTGGCCTTTTTTTCCTCAGCTCTCTGGCCCCTGGCCCTCAGCTATCTGGCCTCTGCCCCACAGCCCGGTGCCCCTTCAGCTCCCTTACTACTCTCCCTCTGCTCTCTGGCGCCTGTCCCTCAAGTCTCTGGCCTCTGCCGCTGCCTCTCTGGCCTCTGCCCCTTCAACTCTCTGGCCTTTCTGCCTCGGCCTCAGTACTCTGGCTCCTGCCCCTCAGCTCTCTGGCTTCTTTCCCTCAGCATTCTGGCTTCTGCCCTTCATCTCTCTGGCCTCTACCCCTCAGCTCTTAGGTCTTTGGCCCTGAGCAGTCTAGTCCCTTCCACATCTCTGGCCTCTACACTTCAGCACTCTGCATCTCAACTCTCTTCTTCCCCTAAAATCTCTGCCACATCCCGTCAAATCTTTGATTTATGTTCCTCAGCCCTCTGGCCTCTGCCCCTCAACTCTCTGGCCTCTGCTCCTCATCTCTGGCTTCTGCCCCTTCAATTCTCTGGCCGCTCTCCCTCAGCTTCAGTACTCTGGCCCCTGCCCCTCAGCTCTCTGCCCTCTTTCCCTCATTTCTCTGCCCTCTTTCCCTCAGCTCTCTGCCCCTCACATCTTTAGCCTCTGCCCCTTCAACTCTCTGGCTGCTCTCCCTGAGCTTCAGTACTCTGGCCCCTGCACCGCAGCTCTCAGCCTCTGCCCCTCAGCTATCAGGCCTCTACCCCTCAGGTCTCGGGCCTCTGCCCCTTCAACTCTCTGCCCTCTGCCCTTCAGCTGTCTGGACTCTACCCCTCAGCACTTGGGCCTTTTGCCCTGAGCACTCTAACCTCTTCCTTCCCCATCACTGGCCTCTACTCCTCAGAGCCCTGCTTCTCAACTCTGGCTTCTTCCCCTAAAATTTCTGCCAAATTACCTCAGATCTTTGACTTCTTTCCCTCAGATCTCAGATTGATGGTCCTCAGCTCTCTGGCCTTTGCCCCTCAGGCATACGTTCTTTGCCCCTCAGCTCTCGGGCCTCTGCCCCTCATCTCTCTGGCCTCTACCCCATAGCCTCTTGTCCTCCGCCCCTCAGCCCTCTGTCCTCTGCCCCTCAGCCCTCTGTCCTCTGCTCCTCAGCCTTCTGGTCTCTGCCCCTCAGCTCTCTGGCTATTGTCCCTCAACATTCTGGTCTCTTCCCCTCAGCTGTCTGGCCTCTGCCCCTCAGCCCTCAGGCTGAGAAATAAATATAGGCTTCTCTCTCTTAGTTTTCTGGTCTCTGCCCCTCAGCTCTCGGGCCTCTGCCCCTCAGCTCTCAGACCTCTGCCCCTCAGCTCTCTGACCTCTACCCCTCACTTCTCTGGCCTCTACCCCTCAGCCCTCTGGCTGAGAGAGGCACATTGGCTTCTCTCTCTCTATCTCTCTGGCCTCTACCCCTCATCTCTCTGGCCTCTGCCCCTCAACAATCTGGTCTCTGCCTCTCAGCTCTCTGATCTCTGCCCCTTAGCCCTCTGGCTGAGAGAGGCACATTGGCTTCTCTCTCTCTATCTCTCTGGCCTCTACCCCTCATCTCTCTGGCCTCTGCCCCTCAACAATCTGGTCTCTGCCTCTCAGCTCTCTGATCTCTGCCCCTTAGCCCTCTGGCTGAGAGAGGCACATTGGATTCTCTCTCTCAGCTCTCTGGACTCTGCCCCGCAGCTCTCTGGCCTCTGCCCCGCAGCCCTCCGGCCTCTGCCCCGCAGCCTTCCGGCTTCTGCCCCGCAGCCCTCTGGCCTCTGCCCCTCAGCTTTCTGGCCTCTGCCCCTCAACAGTCTGGGCTCTGCCCCTCAGCTCTCTGGCCTTTGTCCATCAGCCCTCATACTGAGAGAGACACATAGGCTTCTCTCTCAGCTCTCTGGGCTCTGCCCCTCAGCTCTCAGGCCTTTGACCCTCTTCTCACTGGCCTCTTCCCCTCAGGCCTCAGACCTCTGCCCCTTAGCCCTCGGGGCCCTGCCCCTCAGCTCTCTGGCCTCTGTCCCTCAGCTCTCTGGCCTCTATCCCTCACTTGTCTAGCCTCTACCCTTCAGCCCTCTGGCTGAGGGGCCCATTGGCCTCTCTCTCTCTCAGCTCTCTGCCCCTCAGCTCTCAGGCTTATGACCCTCTTCTCACTGGCCTCTTCCCCTCAGGCCTCAGATTTCTGCCCCTCATCTCTCTGGCCTCTTACCCTCAGGCTTCAGATCTCTGCCCCTCTCTGGCCTCTGCCCCTCATCTCTCTGGCCTCTGCCCTGCAGCTCTCTGGCCACTGCCCCTCACCTCTCTGGTCTCTGCACCTCAGATCTCTGGTCTCTGCCCCTACCCCTCTGGCTGAGGCACATTGGATTCTCTCTCTCAGCTCTCTGATCTCTGCCCTTCAGCCTTCTGACCTCTGCCCTTCAGCCTTCTGGCCTTTGCCCCTCAGCCCTCTGGACACTACCCCTCAGCCCTCTGGCCTCTGCTCCTCAGTTCTCGGACCTTTTCCCTTAAGACCTTGGGCCTCTGCCCTCAGATTTGGGGATTCTACCCCTCAGCTCTCTGATCTTTCATTCATTCAATAGTATTTATTGAGCGCTTACTATGTGCAGAGCACTGTACTAAGCGCTTGGGATGAACAGGTCGGCAACAGATAGAGACAGTCCCTGCCGTTTGACGGGCTTACAGTCTAATCGGGGGAGATGGACAGACAAGAACAATGGCAATAAATAGAGTCGAGGGGAAGAACATCTCGTAAAAACAATGGCAACTAAATAGAATCAAGGCGATGTACAATTCATTAACAAAATAAATAGGGTAATGGAAATATATACAGTTGAGCGGACGAGTACAGTGCTGTGGGGAGGGGAAGGGAGAGGTGGAGGAGCAGAGGGAAAGGGGGAAAGAGGGTTTAGCTGCGGAGAGGTGAAGGGGGGGTGGTAGAGGGAATAGAGGGAGAAGAGGAGCTCAGTCTGGGAAGGCCTCTTGGAGAAGGTGAGTTTTAAGTAGGGTTTTGAAGAGGGGAAGAGAATCAGTTTGGCGGAGGTGAGGAGGGGGGGCGTTCCAGGACTGCGGGAGGACATGGCCCAGGGGTCGACGGCGGGATGGGCGAGACCGAGGGACAGTGAGGAGGTGGGCGGCAGAGGAGCGGAGCGTGCGGGGTGGGTGGTAGAGAGAAGGGAGGAGAGGTAGGAAGGGGCAAGGTGATGGAGAGCCTTGAAGCCTAGAGTGAGGAGTTTTTGTTTGGAGCGGAGGTTGATGGGCAACCACTGGAGTTGTTTAAGAAGGGGAGTGACATGCCCAGATGGTTTCTGCAGGAAGATGAGCCGGGCAGTGGAGTGAAGAATAGACCGGAGCGGGGCGAGAGAGGAGGAAGGGAGGTCAGAGAGAAGGCTGACACAGTAGTCTAGCCGGGATATAACGAGAGCCCGTAGCGGTAAGGTAGCCGTTTGGGTGGAGAGGAAAGGGCGGATCTTGGCGATATTGTATAGGTGAAACCGGCAGGTCTCGGTAACGAATAGGATGTGTGGGGTGAACGAGAGAGACGAGTCAAGGATGACACCGAGATTGCGGGCCCGAGAGACAAGAAGGATGGTCGTGCCATCCACGGTGATAGAGAAGTCCGGGAGAGGAGCGGGTTTGGGAGGGAAGATGAGGAGCTCAGTCTTGCTCATGTTGAGTTTTAGGTGGCGGGCCGACATCCAGGTGGAGACATCCTGGAGGCAGGAGGAGATGCGAGCCTGAAGGGAGGGGGAGAGGACAGGGGCGGAGATGTAGATCTGCGTGTCATATGCATAGAGATGGTAGTCAAAGCCATAAGAGCGAATGAGTTCACCGAGGGAGTGAGTGTAAATGGAGAACAGAAGAGGGCCGAGAACTGACCCTTGAGGAACTCCAACAGTTAAAGGATGGGAGGGGGAAGAGGCTCCAGCGAAGGAGACCGAGAATGACCGGCCAGAGAGGTAAGAGGAGAACCAGGAGAGGACAGAGTCCGTGAAGCCAAGGTGAGATAAGGTATGGAGGAGGAGGGGATGGTCAACAGTGTCAAAGGCAGCAGAGAGGTCAAGGAGGATTAGAATGGAGTAGGAGCCATTGGATTTGGCAAGAAGGGGGTCACGGGTGACCTTAGAGAGAGCAGTCTCGGTAGAGTGGAGGGGACGGAAGCCAGATTGGAGGGGGTCTAGGAGAGAATGGGAGTATCTCTGCCCCTCACCACTCTGGCTGAGAGAGGCACATTGGCTTCTCTCTCTCAGTTCTCTGACCTCAGCCCCTCACCTCCCTGACCTCAGCCTCTAAGCCCTCTCTGGCCACTAGCCCTCAGCTGTTGGCCCTCTGCTCCTCAGCTCTCTGGTCCCTCCACCTCAGCCTTCTGTCCCCGCCTCTCTGATCTCTGGCCTCTGCCCCTTTAGGTCTCTGACCTGCTCTCAGCTTCAGCTCTTGTGTCTCTGCCACTCAACTCTCAGGTCTCTGACCCTTAGCTATCAGGAATCTGACCCTGAGCTCTCAAGCCTCTTCCTTTCACCTCTCTGGTCTCTACCCTTCAGATCCCTTCTCAACTCTTTGGCTTCTTCCGATCGATCCTCTGCCACATCTGCTCAGATCTCTGTTCTCTGCCCCTCATGTCTCTGGGCTCTGTCCCTCTGATATCTTTGGCCTCTGCCCCTCATCTCTCTGGCCTCTGCCCCTTCAGCTACCTGGCTTGTTCTCTCACAGCTTCAGCTCTTTGTCCTCTGCCCCTTCAGCTCTCAGGCCTCTGCCCTGCAGTTCCCTGTATGCTTTCTCTCAGCTCTCTGGCCTCTGCCCCTCAGCTCTCTGGCCACTGCCCCTCAGCCCTCTGGCTGAGAGAGGCACATTAGCCTCTCTCTTTCAGCTCTCTGGCCCTCCACCTTCTGACCTTTACCCCTCAACCCTCTAGCCTCTTCCCCTCACCACTCTTGCCTTTCCCCCTCACCTCAGTAGTAGTTGAGAAGCAGCGTGGCTCAGTGGAAAGAGCACGGGCTTTGGAGTCAGGGCTCATGAGTTCGAATCCCAGCTCTGCCACTTGTCGGCTGTGTGACTGTGGGCAAGTCACTTAACTTCTCTGTGCCTCAGTTCCCTCATCTGTAAAGTGGGGATGAAGACTGTGAGCCCCACGTGGGACAACCTGATTCCCCTATGTCTACCCCAGCGCTTAGAACAGTGCTCGGCACATAGTAAGCACTTAACAAATACCAACATTATTATTATTAGTAGTAGTAGCCTCTGCCCCTTCAGTTCCCTAGCTGCTCTCCCTCAGTTTCAGCTCTCTGGGCTCTGCCTTCAGCTCTCTGGCTCTGCCCCTGAGCTCTCTTGCCTCTGCCCCTCAGCTCTCTGACCTCTGCCCCTCAGCTCTCTAACCTCTTCCCCTCAGCTCTCTGACCTCTGCCCCGCAGCTCTCTGCTCTGCAGCTCTCTGCCCTGCAGCTCTCTGCCCCGCAGCTCTCTGGCCCCTGCCCACAGCTCCCTGACCTCTGTCCCTCAGCACTGTGGCCTCTTTCCCTCAGCACTATGGCCTCTTTCCCTCCTCTCTTTGGCTTCTGCTCCTCAGTGTTCTGGCCCCTGCCCCTCTGCTCTCTGTCCTCTACCCCTCAGCTCTCGGGCCTATGCCCTTGAGGTCTTGGACCTCCGCCTCTCAGCTCCTGGGCCTCTGCCCCTCAACACTCTGGCCTCTGCCCCTCAGCTCTGTAGTTTCTGCCTCTCAGATCTCTGCCCTCTGCCCCTCAACTCTCTGCCCTGTGCCTCTCAGCTCTGTGCACTCTGACCCTCAGATCTCTGGCCTCTGCACATCAACTCTCTGTCCTCTGCCACTCAGCTCTTGGGTCTCTGGCCCTTAGCTATCAGGACTCTGGTCCTGAGCTCTCAAGCCTCTTCCTTTCACCTCTCTTGTCTCTACCCTCAGATCCCTTCTCCTCAACTCTTTGGCTTCTTCCGCTCGATCCTCTGCCACATCTGCTCAGATCTCTGTTCTCTGCCCCTCATGTCTCTGGGCTCTGTCCCTTTGATCTCTTTGGCCTCTGCCCCTCAGCTCTCAGACCTCTGACCCTCCGTTTTCAGGCCTCTACCTCTCTGCTCTAAGGCTTCTGCTCCTCAGCAATTGGGCCTCTTTCCATCAATTCTTGGGCCTCTGCTCCTCAGCACTCTGACCTCTGCTCCTCAGCACTCTGGCCTCTGCTCCTTAGCTCTCTAGCCTCTGACCCTTCAGCTACCTGGCCTGTTCTCTCACAGCTTCAGCTCTCTGCCCCTTCTGCTCTCAGGTCTCCGCCCTGCAGTTCCCTGGATGCTTTCTCTCAGGTCTCTGGCCGCTGCCCCTCAGCTCTCTCACCTCCGCCCCTCAGCTCTCTCAGATCCGCCCCTCATTCCTCTGGCCTCTACCCCGCAGCCCTCTGGCCTCCGCCCCGCAGCCCTCGGGCCTCTACCCCTCAGCTCTCGGGACTTTTCCCCTAAGGTCTCATGCCCCTGCCCTTCAGCTCTCGTGCCCTTGCCCTTCAGCTCTCATGCCCCTGCCCTTCAGCTCTCGTGCCCCTGCCCTTCAGCTCTCAGGACCTCTGCCCCTCAGCTCTCGGGACTTTGACCCTAAAGTCTTGGATCCCTGTCCCTCGGCTCTCTGACCTCTGCCCCTCAGCTCTCTGACCTCTGCCCCTCAGCCCTCTCCCCCTCAGCTCTCTGCCCTCTCCCCCTCAGCTCTCTGCCCTCTCCCCCTCAGCTCTCTGCCCCTCAGCTCTCAGCTCTCTGCCCCTCAGCTCTCTGCCCTTTGCCCCTCAGCTCTCTGCCCTTTGCTCCTCAGCTCTCTGCTCTCTGCCCCTCAGCTCTCAGCTCTCTGCCCTCTGCCCCTCAAGCTCTCTGCCTTCTGCCCCTCAAGCTCTCTGCTTTCTGGCCCACAGCCCTCTGTCCTCTGCCCCACAGCCCTCTGTCCTCTGCCCCTCTGCCCCACAGCACTCTAACCTCTACAACTCAGCACTCTAGCCTCTTTCCCTCCTCTCTCTGGTCTCTTCCCCATATGCTCCCTTGCACCTCTCCCTCAGCTTCAGTACTCTGGGCTCTGCCTTCTGGTCTCTGGCCTCTGTTCCTCAGCTCTTGGGGCTCTGCTCCTCAGCATTCAGGCCTCTACTCCACAGCCCTCTGGCCTCTGCCCCTAAGCCCTCTGGCCTCTGCCCCTAAGTCCACTGCCCCAAAGCCCTCTGGTCTCTGCCCTGCAGCCTTTGGGCCTCTGCACCTCAGTCCTCTGGCTAAGAGAGACACATAGGTCTCTCTCTCTCTCAGCTCTCTGGCCTCTGCCTCTCAGCTCTATCTATAGCCTTTGCCCCTCCTCTCTCTGGCCTCTTTCCCGCCTCTCTCTGGACTCTGTCCCTCAACTCTCTGGCCTCTGTCCCTCAGCTCTCTGAATACTACCCCTCAACACTCTCGTCTATGTCCCTCAGCTCTCTGGCCTCTACCCCTCAACCCTCTAGCCTCTACCCCTCACCACTCTTGCCTTTCCCTCTCACCTCTCTGGCCTCTGCCCCTTCAGTTCCCTGGCTGCTCTCCCTCAGCTTCAATTCTCTGGCCTCTGCCCCTCAGCTCTCTGGCCTCTGCCTCTCAGCTCTCTGGCCTCTGCCCCTCAGCTCTCTGGCCTCTGCCCCTCAGCTCTCTAGACTCTGTCCCTCAGCTCTCTAGACTCTGCCCCTCAGCTCTAATGCCTCTGCCCCTCAGCAATTGAGCCTCTGTCCTTCACTTCTTGGGTCTCTGCCTCTCCGTTGTCTGGGTTCTGCCCCTAAGCTTTTAGTCCTCAGCCCTTCAGCTCTCTGGCCTCTACCCCTTAGCTCTTGCCTCTGTCTTTCAGCTTAGCTCTCTGACCTCTGTCCCTCAGCTCTCTGACCTGTGTCCCTCAGCTCTCTGACCTCTGCCCCTCAGATCTAGGCCTCTGATCCTCAGCTCTTGGGCCTTTGACCCTGAGCATTCAAGCCTCTTCCTTTCATATCTTTGAGCTCTACCCATCAGCTCCCTTCTCCTCAATTCTCTGGCCTCGTCCGCTCCACTCTCTGCCACAATCACTCAGATTGGTAGCCTCTATCCCTCAGTTCTTGGGCCTCTGCCCCTCAGCTTTCAAGCCTCTGCCCCTCAGCTTTCAGACCTCTGCATCTCTGCTCTAAGGCTTTTGCTCCTCAGCTCTCTGACCTCTACCCATCACCTCTCTGGGCTCTCCCCTTCAGCTCTCTTGCCCCTGTACCTTCACCTCTCTGGGTTTTACCTGTCACCTCTCTGGCCTCTGCCCCATCAGCTCCCTGGCCCACTATCTCTCGGCTTCAGCTCTCTGGCCTCTACCCCTCAACCCTCTGGCTGAGAGAGGCACGTTGGCCTCTCTCTCTCAGCTCTCTGACCTCTGCCCCTCATCTCTCTGACCTCTGCCCTTCAGCTCTCTGGCCTCTGCCCCTTAGCACTATGGCCTCTTTCCCTCCTTTCTCTGGTCTCTGCCCCTTGGCTCTCTGGTCTCTGCCCCTCGGCTCTCTGCCCTCTGTCACTCAGCTCTCTGCCCTCTGATACTCAGCTCACGGGGGTCTGCCCCTCATCTCTCTGGCTTCTGCCCCCTGCCCTCTGGCCTCTGCCTCACAGCCCTCTGGCCTCTGCCCCACAGCCCTCTGGCCTCTGCCCCGCAGCCCTCTGGCCTCTGCCCCTCAATTCTTGGCCCCCGTCCCTCAATTCTCAGCCCCCTGACCCTCAGCTCTTGGCCCCCTGCCCCGCAGCTCTCTGACCTCTGCCCCTCAGCTCTCGGCCCTCTGCCCCTCTGCTCTCAGTGTTCTGCCCCTCTGCTCTCGGGCCTCTGCCCCTCTGCTCTCGGGCCTCTGCCCCTCTGCTCTAGGGCCTCTGCCCCTCTGCTCTCGGGCCTCTGCCCCTCAGCTCTCTGGTTTCTGCCCCTCAGCTCTCTGCCCTCTGCCACTCAGCTCACGGGGGTCTGCCCCTCATCTCTCTGGCTTCTGCCCCCTGCCCTCTGCCATCTGCCCCACAGCCCTCTGGCCTCTGCCCTGCAGTGCTCTGGCCTCTACCCCTCAGTGCTCTGGCCTCTACCCCTCAATTCTCGGCTCTCTGCCCCTCAGTTCTCAGCCCCCTGCCCCTCAGTTCTCGGCCCCCTGCCCCTCAGCTCTCAGCCGCCCCCCTCAGCTCTCGGCCCTCTGCCCCTCAGCTCTCGGCCCTCTGCCCCTCAGTTCTTGGCCCCCTGCCCCTCAGCTCTCGGCCCCCTGCCCCTCAGCTCTCGGCCCCCTGCCCCTCAGGTCTCGGCCCTCTGCCCCTCTGCTCTCGGGCCTCTGCCCCTCTGCTCTCGGGCCTCTGCCCCTCTGCTCTCGGGCCTCTGCCCCTCTGCTCTCGGGCCTCTGCCCCTCTGCTCTTGGGCCTCTGCCCCTCTGCTCTCGGGCCTCTGCCCCTCAGCTTTCAGGACTCTCCCCTCAGCTCTCGGGCTTCTGCCCCTCAGCTTTCAGGACTCTCCCCTCAGCTCTCGAGTCTCTGCCCCTCAGCTCTCAGGCCTCTGCCCCTCAGCTCTCAGGCCTCTGCCCCTCAGCTCTCTGGTCCCTGCCCCTCAGCTCTCTGGTCCCTGCCCCTCAGCTCTCTGGTTCCTGCCCCTCAGCTCTCTGGCCTCTGGCCCTGAGCACTCAAGCCTCTTCCTTTCACCTCTCTGGTCTCCACCCCTCAGGTCCCTGCTCCTCAACTCTGTCTTCTTCCTCTTGACTCTCTCCCAAATCCCCTCTGATGTCCAATTATTGTCCCTTAGATCTCTGATCTCTACCCCTCAGCTCTCTGGGCTCTGCCCCTCTGATTTCTTTGGCCTCTGCCCCTCAGCTTTTGGGCCCCTGTCCCTCAGCTCTGTCCTCACCCCCACAGCTCTCTGTCCTTGCCCCCTCAGTGCTCTGGTCTCTACCCCTTCAGCTCTCTAGGTTTTGTCTTTCACCTCTCTGACATCTGCCCCTTCAGCTCCCTGGCCTGCTCTCTATCATCTTCAGCTCTCAGGGCCTCTGCTGCTCAGCTCTTGGGCCTCTGCCCCTCAGCTTTTGAGCCTCTGCCTTTCTGCTCTAAAGCTTCTGTTCCTCAGTTCTTGGGCCTCTCTCAATCAGTTCTTGGACCTCTGTATCTCAGCACTCTGGGCTCTCCACCTCAGCTCTCTGGCCCCTGCCCATCACCTCTCTGGGCTCTCCCCTTCAGCTCTCTGGCCCCTGCCCCTTCAGCTCTCTGGCCCCTGCCCCTTCCGCTCTCTAGGTTTTGCCTGCCACCCCTCCAGCCTCTGCCCCTTCTGCCCTGACCTGCTCTCTCTCAGCTTCAGCTCTCTGGCATCTGCCCCTCAGGTCTCTGGGCTCTGTCCCTCTGATCTCTCTGGCCTGTGCCCCCATCTCTCACCCCCAATGATCTGGCCACCTATTTCCTCACGAAAATCAACACAATCAGGTCTGAGCTCCCCAAAGTCACCCCTCCGCCTCTCCCCTCTCCCGCACCGACCCTCTCCCCTACTTTCCCATCCTTCCCTGCAGTATCCTCAGAGGAGATCTCCTCCCTCCTCAAAAGTGCCACCCCCTCCACCTGCGCCTCAGACCCCATTCCCTCTCACCTTATTAAAACCATCGCCCCTGCCCTCCTCCTTAACTTCTATTTTTAACCATTCAATCTCCAAGGGCTCCTTCCCCTCTGCCTTCAAACATGCCCATGTCTCCCCCATCCTAAAAAAACCCACTCTTGACCCCACTTCCCCCTCCAGTTATCGCCCTATCTCTCTACTACCCTTCCTTTCCAAAATCCTAGAACGAGTCGTCTACAATCGATGCTTAGAATTCCTTAACTCCCATTCTCTCCTAGACCCCCTCCAATCTGGCTTCCGTCCCCTCCACTCTACCGAGACTGCTCTCTCTAAGGTCACCCGTGACCTCCTTCTTGCCAAATCCAATGGCTCCTACTCCATTCTAATCCTCCTTGACCTCTCTGCTGCCTTTGACACTGTCGACCATCCCCTCCTCCTCCATACCTTATCTCACCTTGGCTTCACGGACTCCGTCCTCTCCTGGTTCTCCTCTTACCTCTCTGGCCGGTCATTCTCGGTCTCCTTCGCTGGCGCCTCCTCCCCCTCCCATCCTTTAACTGTTGGAGTTCCTCAAGGGTCAGTTCTTGGCCCTCTTCTGTTCTCCATTTACACTCACTCCCTCGGTGAACTCATTCGCTCTCACGGCTTTGACTACCATCTCTACGCAGATGACACGCAGATCTACATCTCCGCCCCTGTCCTCTCCCCCTCCCTTCAGGCTCGCATCTCCTCCTGCCTCTGGAACATCTCCACCTGGATGTCGGCCCGCCACCTAAAACTCAACATGAGCAAGACTGAGCTCCTCATCTTCCCTCCCAAACCCGCTCCTCTCCCAGACTTCCCTATCACCGTGGATGGCGCGACCATCCTTCCCGTCTCTCAGGCCCGCAATCTCGGTGTCATCCTTGACTCGTCTCTCTCGTTCACCCCATGCATCCTATCCGTTACCGAGACCTGCCGGTTTCACCTTTACAATATCGCCAAGATCCGCCCTTTCCTCTCCACCCAAACGGCTACCTTACTGCTATGGGCTCCCGTTATATCCGGCTAGACTACTGTGTCAGCCTTCTCTCTGACCTCCCTTCCTCCTCTCTTGCCCCACTCCAGTCTGTTCTTCACTCCGCTGCCCGGCTCATCTTCCTGCAGAAACGATCTGGGCATGTCACTCCCCTTCTTAAACAACTCCAGTGGTTGCCTATCAACCTCCGCTCCAAACAAAAACTCCTCACTCTAGGCTTCAAGGCTCTCCATTACCTTGCCCCTTCTTACCTCTCCTCCCTTCTCTCTTTCTACCGCCCACCCCGCACGCTCCGCTCCTCCGCCACCCACCTCCTCACCGTCCCTCGGTCTCGCCCATCCCGCCGTCGACCCCTGGGCCACGTCCTCCCGCGGTCCTGGAACGCCCTCCCTCCTCACCTCCACCAAACTGATTCTCTTCCCCTCTTCAAAACCCTACTTAAAACTCACCTCCTCCAAGAGGCCTTCCCAGACTGAGCTCCTCTTCTCCCTCTACTCCCTCTACCACCCCCCCTTCACCTCTCCACAGCTAAACCCTCTTTTCCCCCTTTCCCTCTGCTCCTCCCCCTCTCCCTTCCCATCCCCTCAGCACTGTACTCGTCTGTACTCAACTGTATATATTTTCATTACCCTATTTATTTTGTTAATGAAATGTACATCGCCTTGATTCTATTTAGTTGCCATTGTTTTTACGAGATGTTCTTCCCCTTGACTCTATTTATTGCCATTGTTCTCGTCTGTCCGTCTCCCCCGATTAGACCGTAAGCCCGTCAAACGGCAGGGACTGTCTCTATCTGTTGCCAACTTGTTCATCCCTAGCGCTTAGTACAGTGCTCTGCACATAGTAAGCGCTCAATAAATACTATTGAATGAATGAATTAATTCATTCATTTAATCACTTTTAATGAGCACTTACTGTGTGCAGAGCACTGTACTAAGTGCTTGGAAAGTACAGTTCGGCAACAGATGGAGACAATCCCTACCCAACAACAGTCTCACAGTCTAGAAGTGGGGAGACACTGTCTAGAAAGGCCTCTGCCCTGCAGTTCCTTAGACGCCTGACCTCTGGCCTTCGCCCCTCAGCTCGCAGGACTCTGCCCCTCAGTTCTCAGGACCCTGCCCCTCAGCATTCAGCCTTCTGCCCCTCAGCTTTTGGGCCTCTACCCCTCTGCTCTAAAGCTTCTGCTCCTCAGCAGTTGGGCCTCTGTCCATCAGTTCTTGGGTCTCTGCCTCTGACCTCTTCCCCTCAGCTCTCTGGCCCCTGCCCCTCAGCTCTCTGGTCCCTGCCCCTCAGCTCTCTGGTCCCTGCCCCTCAGCTCTCTGGTCCCTGCCCCTCAGCTCTCTGGCCCCTGCCCCTCAGCTCTCTGACTTCTGCCCTTCAGCTCTCTGACCTCTGCCCTTCAGCTCTGTGACCTCTGCCCTTCAGCTCTCTGACCTCTGCCCCTCAGCTCTCTGACCTCCACCCCTCAGCTCTCTGACCTATGCCCCTCAGCTAGCTCTCTGACCTCTGCCCCTCATATCAGTTCTCTGTAGTCTGCCCTCAAAACTCTGGCCTTTGCCTCTCAGCTCCTTGGGTTTTACCCCTCAGCTCTCTGGCCCACACTCTTCAGTTCTCTGTCCTCTGTCCCTCAGCTCTCTGTTTCCTTTCCCTCAGCTTTCTACTTCATACCCCTCAGATCTCTGCTCCCTGCACTTATGTCTTGTCACCTTTTGGACATTTGATATTCACCCTGCACCCAATGCCACAACATTCAAATATATATCTTTATATAATCTAAATTATTTGTTTATCTTAATGTCTGTCTCCTCCTCTAGACTAAACTCATTATGGGCAGCGAATGAGTAATGTAATTGTCTTGTACTCTCCCAAGCACTTAGAACAGAATAATAATGATAATGATAATGATAATAATAAACTAACCCTCTTCCCCTCTTCAAAGCCCTATTGAGAGCTCACCTCCTCCAGGAGGCCTCCAGGAGGCCTCCAGGAGGCCAGAATAATAATGATAATGATGGAATTTGTTAAGCACTTACTATGTGCCAACCACTGTTCTAAGCACTTGGGAGGATACAAGGTAATCAGGTTGTCCCTTGTGGGGCTCACAGTCTTAATAATAATGGTATTTGTTAAGCACTTACTATGTGCAAAGTACTGTTCTAAGCGCTGGGGGGATACAAGGTGAGCCCATGAGGGGCTCACAGTCTCCATCCCCATTTTACAGATGAGGGAACTTAGGCCCAGAGAAGTGAAGTGACTTGCCCAAAATCACACAGCTGGCAAGCAGCTGAGCCAGGATTAGAACTCATGACCTCTGACTCCCAAGCCCCGGCTCTTTCCACTGAGCCACACTGCTCCTCTTCATCCCCATTTTACAGATGAGGTAACTGAGGCACGGAGAAGATAAGTGACTTGCCCAAAGTCACACACCTGACAAGTGGCGGAGCTGGGTTTAGAAGCCATGACCTCTGATTCCCAAGCCCGTGCTCCTTTCACTGAGCAACGCTGCTTCAATAAATACCATTGATTAATTAGCTGAGGTGCACAGAGTGGAGGAGCACAGAGCCGAGGGAGCAGGGAGTTGAGGGACAGAGAGCAGGGAATCAGTTGTATTTATTGAGCACTTACTGTGTGCTCAAGCTCATTGTACTCACTGTGCTCTCTATACTAAGCACTTACAACAACAAAGAGACACATTCCTTGCCCACAATGCACTCACAGTCTAGATGGGGAGACAGACATTAATATAAATAAATTACAGCTATTCATTCATTCAATCGTATTCATTGAGTGCTTACTATGTGCAGAGCACTGTATTAAGCACTTGGAATGTACAATTTGGCAACTTGGAATGTACAATTTGGCAACCGATAGAGGCAATGCCTGCCCAACATCGGGTTCACAGTCTAAACGGGGGAGACAGACAACAAAACAAAACAAGTAGTCAGGTGTCAATACCATCAAGATAAATGGAATCATAGATATATACACATCATTAATAAAATAGAATAATAAATAATATATACAAATATGCACAAGTGCTGTGGGGAGGGGAAGGGGGAAGAGCATAGGGAGGGAGTAGGGGGAACCAGGAGGGGAGGAGGGGCACACGGAAAGGGAGAGCTCAGTCTGGGAAGGCCTCCTGGAGGAGGTGAGCTCTCAATAGGGCTTTGAAGAGGGGAAGAGGGTTAGTTTGGTGGATGTGAGGAGGGAGGCCATTCCAGGTTAGTGGTAGAAAATGGGCCAGGGGTCCACGGCGGGACAAGCGAGAATGAGGGACCATGAGGAGGTTAGCGGCAGAGGAGTGGAGTGTATGGGGTGGGCTGTAGAAGGGGAGAAGGGAGGTGAGGTAGGAGGGGACCAGGGAATGGACAGCTTTGAAGCCAAGTGTGAGGAGTTTTTGTTTCATGCGAAGGTTGATACGCAACCCCTGGAGGTTTTGAGAAGGTGAGTGACATGCCGAGAGCGTTTCTATAGAAAGATAATCCAGGCAGCGGAATGAAGAATAGACCAGAGTGGGGAGAGACAGGAGGATGGGAGATCAGAGAGGAGGCTGATGCAATAATCCAGTCGGGATATTATGAGAGCTTGTACCAACAAGCTCTGGTACCAGCTCTTGTACCAGCAAGCTCTATTTTTGTGTGCTGTAGGGATGGGAGATCAGCCACTTGGCTCTTGTGAGATCCAGGGTAAGTTACTTAACTTTTCTGGGCCTCAGAGTGGCCTCAGTGTGTGATGGAGCAGAGAACTGCATTGTATTTCCCGTTAACGACTGCATTACTGTTAAAGGATGGCAACCTACACTAGATGGCAATGTTGAAACAGCTTTGGGATTTTGGTGGCTCCATCTTTGCGCCGAAGGAAGCTGAACTACAGTTCCCAGCATACCAAGTTCCTTCTCGTGATTCCCCCCTGGTTCAAAGGTCAAAGACAAGATTGCCTGTCTGAGAGCTCTAGGTGGGTGTAATTTCTCTTCTCTAATCTTCCTGTCTACACGTGTATTTCAAAGGAAATTTAGAGATGACTTCGTCTTGTATTTCACTGCTTGCTTGTAGAAAATCGTGGGTGGCTGATGAGATTTGGGTGTGCTGTAGTTTTAGCTTCCTGGGCTCTAAGAGGCCCAGGGGTAAACAGCCTTTCCATTTTCTGCAGACCCCGTTGAACTTTTCTCCTCATGCATTGTGAAATGACAGTTTCTTATTTCTGGTACATGTTGGCTAGCCAATGGATAGACTTCCTTCTTTTTAAAGCTTTGCCATCTGCCAAAAGCTAGATAGAAAATTTGGCTTCAGGGTTAGAGAGGGGGTGAGGCTCGTGTCTGAATGTGGACTTGTGGCTGGAGTCCCTGAGATGGCCGTGCTCTACAGCTGGGGGTAGTGGGCTGGGCCAGCTCCCAAAATTCAGCCCCTAGCCCTCAAGCCCCCTGAGAAACTACCCCAGACAGGGGCTGGCCTGGGATAGGAGGTTCACACCAAGGCTGCTTCTTGTTCACTTGTTGGAGCCAGGGAGGAATAATAGTAATAATAATAATATTTTTTTTTTACAGTTCCCTCATCTGTAAAATGGGAATTCAATACCTTTTCTTCCCTTGAGAAGCAGCATGGCCTAGTGGCAAGAGCACGAGCGTGAGAATCAGATGTTGTGGGTTCTAATCCCGGCTCTGCCACTTGTCTGCTGTGTCCTTGGGCAAGTCACTTAACTTTTCTGTGCCTCAGTTACCTCATCTGTAAAATGGGGATTGAGACTGTGAGCACCATATGGGACAGGGACTACCTTTAACCGGATTGCCTTGTATCTACCCCAGTGCTTAGAACAGTTCTTAGCACATAGTGCTTTAAAAATACCATAATTATTATTATTATAATACTTAAGACTGTGAGGGACAGGGACTGTGCCTGGCCTGATTAACTTGAATTTTTCCCACCGCTTAGAACAGTGCTTGAGAAAACCTTCTCTCTGTGCTTCGATCTCATCTGTCTCATCGCCGACCCCTGTCCCACATCCTTCCTCTGGCCTAGAACGCCCTTCCTCCTCAAATCCACCAATCACTCTTCACCCCTTCAAACCCCCTACTGAAGGCTCACTTCTCCAAGAAACCTTCCCAGACTAAGCCCCCTTTTCCTCAGCTCTCCCTCCCTTCTGTATCACCTCGACTCTTTGCTCTTCCCCCCCTCCTCGTCCCACAGCACTTACATATATATAATTCTCTTTATTTATATTGATGCCTGTTTTCTTGTTTTGATGTCTGTCCTCCCTCCCCCATCCCGTAAACTGTAAGCCCATTGTGGGAAGGGATCATCTCTCTTTATTGCTGTATTGTACTTTCCAAGCACTTAGTACAGAGCTCTGCACACAGTAAGCACTCACTAAATACAATTGAATGAATGAATGAACATAGTAAGCACTTAAATATAATAATAGTTATATTATCGGGGTTGATACAATAAAACTAGAGCAGACACAGACCTTGCCCTATTCTGGGATCCCAGCCTTAAGGGAAGGGAGAACGGGAATTTAATGTCCATTTCCCAGATGAGGAAACTGAGGTTCAGAGAAGTGACTGGTCCGAGGTTATTCAGCAGGTAAGTGGCAGAGCCAGAATTAGAGGGCAGATTTCCTGACTGCCATGTCTCTGCTCTTTCCACTAGATCACACTGGTCAAGAAGGAAGTTGGAAGAGAGGAAATTGAGGCAGTGAGAATCAAAGGAAGCAGCGTGGCCTAGTGGAAAGAACACAGGACTAGGAGCCAGAAGACCTGCGTTCGAATCCTGTGCCCTCCCACCCCCAAACTGCTTACCTGCTGTGTGTTCTTGGGCAAGTCACTTAATCTGTGAGCCCCATGTGGGACAGAGACTGTGTCCAACCTAGTGCTTAAAACAGTGACACGTAGTAAGCAAACATGCCTTACTATGTCTTAAAACAGTGACACATAGTAAGCGTTTAACAAATGCTATAACCCCAACTTCTTTGGGCATCAGTTTCCTCATCTGTAAAATGGGGATGAAATACCTGTTCTCCCTCCCCCTTAGACTATGAGCCCTATTGGCATAGGGACTGTGTGTGATTGAATTGCTTTAGCATTTAGTTCAGTACTCGATTCATAGTACTGAACAATATTATCATTATTATCATCTAGTTTTCTCCCCCTTCGCTGTACTGAGATTGTGCTTTCCAAGGTTGTCACTGGCCTCCTTCTTGCCAAATCTAACGGTCTCTATTGGGCTGTAATTCTCTTTGACCTCTCAGCTATCTTTGACACTCTGGATCACTCACTCTTCCAAGAAATGTTGGTTAATCTTGAACCCAGCTCTATCCTAATTTTCCTCCTCTCTGGCCTCCCTTTTTCCATCATTCACTGGTTTCTACCTTTCATCCCCTAACAGTGAGTATCCTATGAAGGTGCTACCTCCTCTTTACAGATCCCTCCTAAATTTAATCATGCTATCCCAAACTCTTTTGCCTTTTGTTAGATTGTAAGCTCCTTGAGGGAAGGGATCATCTCTGTTTACTTTTGATTTATCCCCCAAAATCTTAGGACAGTTAGGAGCTCAATAAATAATTTTGTTAGATTGATCTGCAGTCTCGTATTTCCTCTTGCCTCCAGGATGTCTCCATTCGGATGACCGGCTGGCACCTTAAGCTTAATATGTCCATAACTAAACTTATCTTCTCTCCCAAATCCTCTCTTCCACCTAGTTTAGCCATCACAGTTGAAAAGTCTGCTTGGGAAAGTACAGTAAAATAGAGTTGGTCTACCTTAGCCCTCCCCACAAGGTGCTTACAGTCTATAGTTGATCCATCAATAGTATGTATTGAGTGCCTGTTGGGTGCAGAACACTCTACAAAACATATGGCAGAGTAAACTACAAGTAGTAGACGTGATTACCTCCTCAAAGAGCATCTGGTCGAGCAGGGGAGTTGGGCACTAAAATAAATTACAGCTAGGAGAAAATAAGAACATAAAAAGATATGGACTTATAAATGCGGTGGTTAGGAGTAAGGAAGTGCTGATGTGGCAATTGCCTGTGGTGGGGTTGAAGGGAGGGGAGATGAGAGATGAATTAGTGAAGGCCTCCTCAAGAGGACACTTGTAGTGAGTTCTCAACCAGTTCTACTGACTGATGGGGAGGATTTAGGTGGCAGAGGGAAGCTGACAGTCCTAATAATAATGGTATTCATTAAAAATGAACTATATGCCAGGCTCTGTACTAGGCACTGGTGGATACAAGCAAATCAGGTTGGACTCAGTCCTTGTCCGACATGGGGCTCACAGTCTCAATCCCCATTTACAGTTGAGGGAACTGAGGCACAGACGAATGAAGTGACTTGCCCAAGGTCACACAGCAGGCAAGTGGCGGAGCCTGGATTAGAACCCGTGACCTTCTGATTTCCAGACCCGTGCTCTATCCACTACTCTCCTTTCCCAGTATTTTTAAATGCTCCCACTGTCCGGACTTGATTGAATTTTTGGTTTTGGTCTTCCCCACCAAGATTGTCAGTCCCATGTGGGAGAGGGATGGGGATGGAGCTGGGATTGTTCATCATGTTTCACCGCAGCGCTTAGCTCAGCTTGGGCAGCATGCTTAATAAACACCCTGACTAATGAATGAGCCAGGCAGGGCCTCGAGTTGAGAGAAAGCTGATGCTAGTGCTCTCCCTCCTGGCCTCTGCTCTGGCCACCAGGCTGGTCCTGGGATCTGCAGGCCACGGCCCTGGATTAGGATGGATTGGCCAGTTCAGCTTTCTCCGACCACCTCCACTGACCCAGCTGTAGGTACTGTAGATTTCCACTTGCAGCTGTGGGAATGGGCATGGCCCCAATCCTCCCCAGCCTCTGGAGCCCAGCCTGGACCCCTCCTCACCCCCAGCAGCCCCACACTACCAATCCTAGGTTGGCACCCCTACCCCTGCCTCCCCGCATCTAGCTCCAGGTCTGCCAGGGCTCAGGGAGTGTCCCGTGGTGGTGGTGGAGATATGGAATTGGTGACTCTCTGCCTCTGCTGTCACATCCTCTGAGGGGTCGAGACCTTGGGAGAATCCAACCTGGACACTCCCTGAAATCAGCAACCTCTTGGGTGAGGGAGTCTATTCCTGCAGGGCTTGGAGGGGAGAGTTCTCTGCCTTCCCTGAGGAGCCTGTAATTAATAATAATGAAAAATGGCATTAGTTAGCCTTCCTATGTGCTATGCCAAGTACATACAGGATAATCAGGGCAGATACAGTCCCTGTCCAGTATAGTGGATAGAGTACAGGCCTGGGAGTTAGAAGGTCATGGGTTCTATTCCCAGCTCTGCCGCTTGTCTGGTGTGTGACCTTGGGCAAATCACTTTACTTCTCTGGTCCTCAGTTCCCTCCTCCATAAAATGGGGATTAACACTGTGAGCCCCACGTGGGACAGGAACTGGGTCCAACCTGATTTGCTCGTGTCCACCCCAGTGCTTAATACAGTGCCTGGCACTTAGTAAGCACTTAACAAATGCCATTATTATTATTATTCAGAGTCTATGGGGAGGGAGAGCAGGAAATTGGATGCCCATTTTCAGAGGAAGAAACTGAGGCCAAGAGAAGTGAAGTAACCTGCCCAAGGTTACACTGCAGGCAGGTGGCAGAGCCAGGGTGAGAAGTCTAATCTCCTGGCTCATAGGCTCTTTCCACCAGATCTGGCTACTTCTCAGTTCTGCTACAGTTTCAGCAGAGTTGAGAGGACTGAGGAGAAGACCTCCTCAGCATCTAGATAAGGCTTTAAAGGTTAAAGACAGTAAGGGGTGGGAAGTGAGGATATGAGTGGGAGGAAAGACAAGCAAGGGGCTGGCCTGACAGCCATTTAAAGGGGCTGGAGGGGGAGTAATAATGAGCCAGGGTGGAGTTTAGACCTAACACATGACAAATGCTGATTAAGAACAATGAGCCTGTGCCCCTTCTCCTTAGAGATCCAGGGAGGGCTGAACCCAGGTGGCTAGTCAGCAGGAGAAGCTGTACCCAACATTCCTCTCCTGAAAGAAACAGGTAAGGCTCAAGTCAAGTTCCCCACTCTCCTTTAGCCACCAAACCCTCTTCCTAGTCAAAAATTGGAAGAGAATGGGTAACTGCCAGGGGAATAGGGGATAGGATTTTTTAAATGGTTTTTTGTTGCTTTTTAAGCCTTTGTTTGTTTAACAGTTTGAGAAAACAGATGATGTTTAGTCAGTGACTGGTATTTATTAAGCACTTATTATGTGTTAAACAGTGAACTAAAGCTCTGAGGTAGAGAAGAGTGCTTGGCACATAGTAAACACTTAACAAATGCCATCATTATTATACTAGGTAATCAAATTGGACATAGCAGTGTAATCTAATGGATAGATCATGGACGTGGGAGTCAAAAGGACATGAGTTCTAATCCTGAACCTGTCACTTGTCTGCTGTGTGACCATGGGCAAATCGCTTCACTTCTCTGGGTATCAGTTTACCTTACCTGTAAAATGGGGATTAAGACTTCAGCCCCATGTGGGAGAGGGACTGTCTTCAATCCAATTTGCTTGTATCCACCCCAGCACTTAGTACAGTGCCTAGCTCACTGTAAGTGCTTAACAAATACGATCATCATGACACAGGGGCTCACAGTTTAAGTAGGAAGGAAAACAGGTATTAAATCCATATTTTACAGATGAGGAAACTGAGGCACAGAGAAGCCAAGGGATTTGCCCAAGGTCATACTGCAGGCAAGTGGCAGAGCTGGGATTACAGCCCAGGTCTCTGACTCCTAGACTCATAATACTACTTATTAAGCGCTTACTGTGTGCAGTAAGCACAAGAAAGAGGAAACTCAGGAGGGAATTAAACTCAACCCCTGAGCTTCGTAGGGCTCACTAGGCCATGCTACTCCCCTAAGACTTCTAGGAAGAACCTGGAGATTTGCCCTAAATGTGCAGAGAGGAGTTTGCAATGTATGTGAAAATCTTGGGACCATGAATTCGTGAAATAATAGGAATCCTGAGTTTGCTGTGTGGGCAGTGGAATTTCCAATTTATTAGCAAATCTTTGGACCACAAACTCTTGAAATAATAAGAAAACTGAAAACTCTGTGTTGGGTGGGAAAGGGAAGGAAGTGCAGGGATATGGGAAATTTCAATTTTCTTCATTTTTTTTTTACTGTGTTGCAGCTTGCATTATGGGTCGTCTTGATGGTAAAGTCATTGTGCTGACTGCAGCGGCTCAAGGGATTGGCCGGGCAGCTGCTTTGGTAAGTTTGATTGCTCTGTTTTTTTCTAATCCATCAGCCAATCAATGGTATTTAATGAGTGCTTACTATGCACACAGAACATTGTACTAAGTGCTAGAGAGGGAATGATCAAGTTTGTAGACCTGATTCCTGCCTTCAAGGAGTTTACAGTCCAGTGGAGGAGTTTACAGGTGTGAAGAATCCATATCTTCTCCACTGCAGCTACCCTTCCTGATTAACAATAATAATAATAATAATGTTGGTATTTGTTAAGCGCTTACTATGTGTAGTGCACTGTTCTAAGCACTGAGGTGGATACAGGGTAATCAGGTTGTCCCACGTGAGGCTCACACTCTTAATTCCCATTTTAAAGATGAGGTAACTGAGGCACCGAGAAGTGAAGTGACTTGCCCACAGTCACACAGATGACAAGTGGCAGATCTGGGTTTCGAACCCATGACCTCTGACTCCCATGCCCGTGCTCTTTCCACTGAGCCACGCTGATTACTTAGGCACTGGTTCCAATGAGTTTTCAGGAAAAGAAAAATAGACAATCATCAACCGATAATATTTATTGAGCTCTTACTAAGTGCTTGGGAGTGAAGAATAGGTTAATAGATGTGACCCCTGCCCTCAAGGAGCTAGCAGGGGAGACTCAAACTAACAGAAATTGCTGGTATGAGTAAGAAAGAAAGCTAGGTTAGTGCATGCTTAAGTAATAGTCCAAATAGTTCGTGTCCAAAACAGAACTTCTCGTCTTTCCACCCAAACCCTGTCCTGTCCCTGACTTTCCCATCACTGTAGACACCACCACCATCCTTACGCACAGACCCACAACTGTGGCATTATCCTCAACTCCTCTCTCTCTCTCTCGTTCAACCCACACATTCTACATCCCCAAATCACGTCCATTCTACCTTTTATATCATCGCTAAAATTCAACCTTTCCTCACCATCCAAACTGCTCCCATGTTAATCTAAGCACTTGTCCTATCCTGCCTTGATTACTGCATTGGCTTTCTTGCTGACCTCCCTGCCTCTTGTATCCCCCAACTCCAGTTTGTACTTCACTCTGCTGCCCAGATCATTTTTGTAGAAAAATACTCAGTCCATGATTCCCTACTCCTCAAGATCCTCCAGTGGTTGCCCATCCACCTCTGTTTCAAACCCTAACTCCTTACCTTTGGCTTTAAAATAAATAAGAATAAGAATAATGGTATTTGTTAAGCATTTATGTAGATTAGAGCTAAGTGCTGGGAACATGGAAGATAAAATCAGGTCCTTCATGGGGTTCTCTGAGTAGTCGGGAGAACAGGATTGAATCCCCATTTTGCAGATGAGGTAACTGGGGCACAGAGAATTTTAGTGATTTGGCCAAGATCACACAGCAGATGTGTGTATATGTGTGTTTAGAATTAGAACTCAGGTCCTCTGACTCTGAAGCCCATCTTCTTTCCACTAGACTACTGTGCTTCTCAAAATCACTTTGTCTTTCTTATCTTACCTCACTGATTTCCTACTACAGTGCCAACCTACTCACTGTACCTCGGTCTCATCTATCTCACTGCCAACCCTCACTCATTGCCTGCCTCTGGCCTGGAGCTCCCTACCACTGTGTATCTGACAGACCATCCTCACCTTCAAAGTCTCATATCCTCCAGATGGCCTTCCCTGACTAAGCCCTCATTTCCTCTTCTCCCACTCCCTTCTGTGTCACCCTTGCGCTTGAATTTGCACCCTTTATTAAACCCACCCTCGGGCTCCTGGCTCTTATATTCATATCCGTCTCCCCCTCTAGTCTGTAAGCTTCTTGTTGTCAGGGAAAATGACTCCCCCCTTCAACTCCAAGTGGAGTTGAAGCAGGGAGAGAATTCCAGGAAGGAGAGATAAGGCAGGTGTAAGAATTCAGAGGGGGAAGAGGTGAGAACAAGTCCCAGGGGAGTTATGTGAAGAGGATAAAATTATCAGATTGAAGGAGGCTGTAACGGGAGAAGGGAGAGAGCTGTGTTGGATTCTAGACTGTAAACTTGTGACAGGGATCATGTGTCCCAATTCTATTATATTGTACTCGCCCAAGCGGTTAGTACAGTGCTCAATTCAAACCATTAATTGATAGATTGTAGAATTGTTTGATGGTTCAATTATTATTTCTTTGTGTGGCAGGGATTCTATCTTTACTGTGTTCTTCCAAGTGCCTAGTACAGTGCCCTGCACATAGTAGATACTCCCAACTCCGCCACTTGTCTGCTGTGTGACTTTGGGCAAGTCACTGAACTTCTCTCTGCCTCAGTTACCTCATCTGTAAAATGGAGATTAAGGCTGTGAGCCCCACATGGGGCATCCTGATTACCTTGAATCTCTCCCAGCGCTCAGAACAGTGCTTGGCATATAGTAAGTGCTTAACAAATAGCATCATTATTATACTGAGGCAATACTACTGCTTGATGTGTGTTATCATTATTCTTAATAATGGTAATAATAAAATTAATCATGCCTACTCTCCCCCCGGAAAAGCGGCAAGGCCAAGTGGAAAGAGCACAGGCCTGGAAGTTGGAGGACCTAGGTTCTAATCCCGGCTCTGCCATTTGCTTGCTCTGTGACCTTGGGCAAGTCATTTAACTTCTCTTGGTCTCAGTTTCCTCATCTCTAAAATGGAGATTCAATACCCGTTCTCCCTCCTCTTTGGAATGTGAGCCTCACGTGACACAGGGCATGTGCCAGGCCTGATTATCTTGAATCTCTCCCAGCGCTCAGAACTTGGCTCGGAATAAGGATGTAATCAATACTACCATTAGAAAATAAATCCCATTGTCTGTAGCATATGGAGCATAACTGCCTGGCTCCTAGCCCTAAACATTCTGTACAGTTTGTCCTGATGGAGGATGGGACCGCAAGGGGCCAAAGGTCATTAGCACAATTTGTTTCCTCCCTGGACTTGGTCAGAAGACTGACATCACAATTGTCACATTGGTCCACTCAGAGAGAAAAAGGGCCAGGGACGATACTGGAGCAGCACGGTATAGTGGATAGAGCTCAGGCCTGGGAGTCAGAAGCTCATGGGCTTCTGGCTCTGTCACTTGTCTGCTGTACAGCCTTGGGCAAGTGACTTCACTTCTCTGTGTCTGTTACCTCATCTGTAAAATGGGAATTAAGACTGTAAATCCTAAACGGGTCAGGAACTGTGTCCAACCCGATTTGCTTGTATCCACCCCACTGCTTTGAACAGTGCCTGGCACATAGTAAACACTTAACAAATACCATAACTGTTATTATTTAATGCTGGCCCCACTCCCAGTTTGATGTAGCTCAAGGGAAGGTTCAAGACAGAAGGGAGAGAAGGCCCAAGAGGTTAATGCCTTGATTTGGTTGCTGATTCAGCTTCGCCTTAGGGAGTTGTCTTGTACTTTGGTCTCTTAGGCTTTTGCGAAAGAAGGTGCGAAGGTCATAGCCACTGATATCAATGAGGCCCAACTGCGAGAACTGGAGGACTGTCCAGGTAAACATTAATTGATCTTTACCCTGCCCAACTGGTCTGAAATCTGGGTGGCTGGAGTCGGCATAGGATCTTTAAAGTAGTAGAAATCCCATCAGTAAGGGGAAATCTGAAGACCTCACTTGGATGCAAAAAGAAGCAGGAAGTGATTGTCTGACCTTTCATCGTTCCACACGAGAGAACCAGATAGATCTGGCGCTAGCTAGGTTAGATCCACTTGCCTTCATGTGTAAATTAATAACCATCATACATGAATAGGGAAGCAGTGTAGCTTAGTGGAAAGAACACGGGCCTGGGAGTCAGAGGACCTAGTTCCAGTCCCAGCAAGGCCACTTGTCTACTGTGTGATCTTGGGCAGGTCACTTCTGTCAGCTTCGGTTTCCTCATATGTAAAAAGGGGAATAAATCCTAATCCCTTCTACTTAGATGTGAACCCCTTGTGGGAGAGGGACTTTGTCCAACCTGATTATCAGTAGTTCAGTACTTGACACATAGTAAACTCTTAACAAGTATCGTAATAATAATAATAATAATCAGTTGTATTTAGTGAGCCCTTTCTGTGTGCAGAGCACTGTACTAAAAGTTTGGGAGATTACAGTGCAACAGAGTTAGAAGATGCATTTCCTGCCCACCAGGAAGGAATTTACATCTAGAGAAGTAGAGTGTAATAATATCTGGGTGGATATTATTATGAATAATATCTGTTTCCATGGTTCCAACTTTTCCTGAGAGCTAGTCTTCTGCTTCTCAAGGGCTGTCAGCGTCAAAGAGCCACAACTCTAATCAAGAGATGGGAGGCAGGTAGGAAGGCTAATATGACCCACAGCATCAGGAAGTTTGGATAATAGCTCTAGACTGTGAGCTCGTGTGGGCAGGGAATGTGTTAGATGTTATACTGAACTCTCCCAAGTGCTTCGTACAGTGCGTTGCACAGAGTAAGTGCTCAGTAAACATGATTATTAATAATACAAAAGATGTTCATACCAGCACCTGACATAATAAACTGTGAGCCTTATGTGGGACAGAGGACAATCTCAGAGTCCAATCAGCACATATATTAGCATCATGGTCTAGTGGCAACTGCATGGGCTTGGGAGTCAGAGGTCATGGATTCTAATCCCGGGTTTGCCACTTATCTGCTATGTGACCTCGGGCAAGTCACTTAACTTCTCTGTGCCTCAGTTACCTCATCTGTAAAATGGGGATTGAGACTGTGAACTCCACGTGGGACAATCTGATTACCTTGTATTTACCCCAGCGCTTAGAACAGTGCTTGGCACATAGTAAGCGCTTAACAAATACCATTATTATTATTATTATTATCTACCCCAGCACCTAGCTCAGTGCATGGCCTAGGATGAACGAATACCACAATTACTGAACATTCAATAAAGTTCCACTGTCTCTTATCTGGTGAGTGGAATAACTTGAATATTGGTGATCACAAGCTGATGCTTAACACCCTCACTGAGCAGAGTGTACTGTTACTATTTGCCTCTAATTCCTTGTTATCCTTGAATATTTTTAGTGTTTCAGCACTACTGATCACATTTACGTTTACATCTCTCATTGACAACCATCTTGCCAGCTATTGGTTCTGCTGCGATGGAACTGTCTAGTCTTTACAAAGTTTGGTGAAAAAAAATGTGGACTCAGATGTTTTTGTCTTGACTTGCAAGGTAGTATGTTTGAATACCCATAAAGATCTCTGAAATTTCAGTGGGGCTGGCATGACTGACTCTCCCTGAAAGCTCACTTGAAGTGTCATTTTATTTTTTCCTTTTCACAAATTAGAATACAATTTCCCTTGAAAATTAGGACAAAAAGTTTCAACCTGCAATTTTTTTCCCCACCTGTTCTCCCATGGACACTGGTGGTGAAATGAAAGAAAACAGCATTCTATCCCTTTTGCTCTAGCTGAGTGACAAAGAGGCTATTTGCCAAGCTGTACACGAGTTCATCTTAACTGTTTGGAAAGAATCAGTAGAAGACTCTTAAATCTACAGAACCATAACCTTCAACCACCAAACCACAGGGCTATTTCTACAACATCATTTCCGCTCCAAAATAACTGTACCCTTCCACCAAGGGAAGGGCCTTTAAAACGTCTCCTTGGATTGTGATTCATTCATTCAATAGTATTTATTGAGCGCTTACTATGTGCAGAGCACTTGTACTAAGCGCTTGGAATGTACAGTTCGGCAACAGATAGAGACAATCCCTGCCCAATGATGGGTTCACAGTCTAATTGGGGGAGACAGACCGACAAAAACAAGACAACATAATCACGATAAATATAATCAAGGGGATGTACACCTCCTTAAAATAAGTAGGGTAATAAAAATATATACAAATGAGCACAGTGCTGAGGGGAGGGGAAGGGAGAGGGGGAGGAGCAGAGGGAAAGGGGTCTTAGCTGAGGGGAAGTGAAGGGGAAAGGGGGAGAGAGCAGAGGGGGAGCAGAGAGGGAGCAGAGAGAGCAGAGGGAAAAGGGGTAGCTCAGTCTGGGAAGGCCTCTTGGAGGAGGTGAGCTCTCAGTAGGGCTTTGAAGAGGAGACGAGAGTTAGTTTGGCGGGGAGGGAGGGCATTCCAGGACAGCGGTAGGACGTGGGCCAGAGGTTAACTGTAGGATAGGCATGAACGGGGGACGGTGAGGTGGTGAGCCCCAGAGGAGCGGATCGTGCAGGCTGGGCAGGAGAAAGAGAAAAGGGAGGTGAGGTAGGAAGGGGCAAGGTGATGGAGAGCCTTGAAGCCAAGAGTGAGGAGTTTTTGTTTCATGTGGAGGTTGATAGGCAACCACTGGAGGTTTTTAAGAAGGGGAGTGACATGCCCAGAGCATTTCTTCAGGAAGATGATCCAGGCAGCGGAATGAAGAATAGCCTGGTTTGAATGGCTGAATGATTGAATGGCTCCACCCAACCTCATTCATTCACCAACTTGGGTACACGTTTGATCTCATTATCTGTAGTCACCTGCACCTCTCTAGACTGTAAGCCCCTTGTGGGCAGGGAATGTGTATGTTTATTGTTACATTGTATTCTCCCAAATGCTTTACAATGCTCTACACACAGTAAGCCCTCCTTAATATGACTGAATGAAAGAACCATCTTTCTTCTCACCAACTCTTAAATTCCTGTATCAGACCACAGCCTCTTCACCTGCCTTCTCTCCCACACACCCCCTCCCTACAAATTTGTCCTGTTCCCCTACAGAGACCTCTGATCTTTTGACAGTCAATCAGACCATTAGTGGTATTTATTGAGTTCATACTGCGTGCCAAATAACTCAACTTAGCATATTTTGGACACATAATCAGGAGGACTGATTCTCTAGAGAAGATAATAACGCTAGGAAAAATCCAGGGAAAACGTGGGATAGGCAAACCGGCAGCTAGATGAATAGAGACCGTAACAACGATAACAGAAGAACCGTTAGAAAGGTTGCGGATTATGGCAGAGGACAGGATGTTCTGGAGAAAGTGTATCCATGAAGTCACTATGAATCGGAAGTGACTCGACGGCACTTAATACTGTGTGCAGAGCACTGTAGAAAGTAGTTGGGACAGTACAATGCCCTCTCCAATTTTCGAAAATCATAATGCCTCATTTGGTCTCCATACCCAAACTACTTTCTCCTGTCACACAATTGGACACCCTCAACACTCAAACCCCACCTCCCCTATCCTTCCATCAGTCTTATGTCACTAACTTGCAGCCCTGGATCACCACCACCCCTGCTCCTGTGCATGAGTTGTGTAGTGCTGCTGGTGGAAATTCAGACACCTGGCTGACCTCGTTCATCTTTAATTCATCCTCTTGTGCTTTAACTCTGTACTCTCTTCCACCCAGCAACATTATTTCTCCATCTTTATTGACTCCCATGCCAATTACATGCAACAGCTCTTTCAAAGGCTTAACTCCCTCCTCAAACCCTTGTCCCCCCACCCCTCCTGATCTTTCCTCTAATAACCAGGCTCCTACTTTAACTGATTAAAATTGAAACCAGCAGGCTTTTTCTGACACTGTTCTCTTCTGGTTCTCCTCCAATTGCTCTAGCCGCTCATTCTCAGTCTTTTTTACAGCCTCTCCTCTGCCTCCCACCCCCTAACTGTGGGTGTCCCTCACGTTTCAGTTCTGGGTCCCTTCTATTGTCTATCTATACTCCCTTGGAGAACTCATTCATTCCCATGGCTTCGGCTACTACTTCTATGCAGATGATTCCTAAATCTACATCTCCAGCCCTGATCTCTCTTTCTCTCTGCAGTCTCACATTTCCTCTTGCCTTCAAGACATCTCTACTTGGATGTCCTGGTGTCACCTCAAGCTTAACATGTCCAAAACCGATCTCCATATCTTTCCATCCAAACCTTGTGCTCCCCATGACTTTCCAATTACTGTAGAAAGCACCACCATCCTCCCTGTCTCAGAAGCCTGTAACCTTGGCATTATCTTTGACTCGTCTTTCTCATTCAACCCACATAATTAATCTGTCACTAAATCCTGTCAGTTCAACCTTCCTAACGTTGCTAAAATCGGCTCTTTCCTCTCTGTCCAAAGTGCTAGCAGTTATCCAGTCAGGCTATGATTAGATCTCCCTGCCTCCTACCTCTACCCACTCCAATTCATACTTCACTCTGCTATCCAGATCATTTTTCTACAAAAACATTCAGTTCACATTTTCCCACTCCTCAAGAACCTCCAGTGGTTGCCCATCTGTTCCATCAAACAGAAGCTTCTTACTACTGGCTTGAAGGACTCAATCACCTTACCACTTCCTATCGTACCTTGCTGTTCCACTATGACCCAGCCCACACGCTTCACTTCTCTAATGTACCTTAATCTCGTCTATCTCGCCGCCAACCTCTCACCCACATCCCGCCTCTGGCCTGGAATGTCCTCCCTCCTCACATACGACAGACAATTACTCTACCTGCCTTGAAAGCCTCCTCCAAGAGCCCTTCCCTGACTAAGCCCTCATTTCCTTTTCTCCCACTCCCTTCTGCATCACCCTGAATTCCTCTCTTTATTCACCAACCCCTCAGCCCCATAGCACTTATGTATATATCTTTAATTTATTTATGTTAGTGTCTGTCTCCCCATCTAGACTGTAAACTCATGGTCAGGGAATGTGTCTGTTACAGTATAACACTATACTTTCCAAGTGCTTAGTATAGTGCTCTGCCTTCAGTAAGCATTCAGTAAATACTATTGATTTATTGTTCTGGGTTTTAATTCCAAGTCTGCCAGTTGCCTGCTTTGTGACCTTGAGCAAGTCACCTAGTCTCCTGTGCCTAAGTTTCCTCATCTGCAAGTGAGAATTCAATACCTGTTCTCCTTCCTACTTAGACTGTGAGCTCCCCGTGGGACAGTGACTATGTCCAACATGATTAACTTGTAACTCAGAACATAGAAAGGAGCTTAACACATGCACTTAACAAATACCATTATTATTGCTATTATTATTATTATTATTAATAACCAACTGACTAGAGGGATGCAAGGCTTTATGTCTGGAGCAAATTTTAATTTCCATTTCCCTTGTCTCTGCAAAACAAACAAAAGACGTCATAACTCTAAGTCCTGAATCAATCAGTCCTCTTGAAATGTCCCAGGCTTTCACTGGGGAATAATGTGGTATTTCTTGTCAACATGGAAAGATAATTTTCACTCTAACTTTTGAAGAAAGCACTTAGACAAACAAAGTCACGAAGAATGATTCTTCTGGCAGAGAGAGTCAAGCAACTGTTCAAATATCTACACAAGTTTTCCCTCAGCTCATGAAATCCAGAGGAAATGTGTTTCAAAGGCACCTCCCTCTTCAAAGAGACAGGCGAGAAATTTAAATGTAAAACACTCTCCTCTTCACTAGACTAGCAGTTGAACTACATTGTTCATACAACTGCAATGTGACTTTAGATTGCAATATGACTAACAGACTTGGTCTTTGCCACATGTCAGATATAGGAGAAATGCCAAAAACAACCTCAAAACCTATATTTTTCCCTGGAATCCCCCAACACCTCAAACCCAAACCATACATATGTCAATTAAAAGCTGGATTTGTATGATAATAATTGAGGTATTTGTTAAGCATTTACTATGTGCCAAGCAGTGCACTAAGCACTGGGATAGATACAAGATAATCAGGGCTCACAGTCTAAGTAGGAGGGAGAACAAGTATTGAATCCCCATTTTACAGATGAGGAAACTGAAGCACAGAGAATAATAATAATATCTGTTAAGTACTTGCTATGTTCCAGGCACTGTACTAAGCACTGTGGCAGATACAAACAAATTGGGTTGGACATAGTCCCTATCCCCATTTTACACATGAGGTAACTGAGTCACAGAAAAGTCAAGAGACTTACCTGAGGTCACACAGCAGGAGTGTGACAGACCTGGGATCAGAACACAGATCCTCTGACTCCAAGGCCTCGGCTCTTTATACTAGCTTGGCCATGCTCCAGAGCACTTTGACCTCAGTTGACTCAATTTCAACCTCACAATCCCCATTTTACCGATGAAAATGTTGGGACTCAGAGGTTGTAACATGCCCAAGATCAAATAGCAGGCTAATGGCAGAGCCAGGACTAGACCCCAGGGCTCCTGACTTCCAGAGCTGTGCACTTTCCACTGGATCCCACTGCCTTCATGTTGCCCTAGTTGACCAACCAGTAGAGAATTAAATTGGCAAGGCAAAAATGGCATTTGGGAAATTGGCACTATGGCAGCAAAACGATATATGCCTCCAGCCCAAATTCAAGATCTTCAGCATGGATGTCCTCTCCAACCTTCTCTCTGGCTGTGAGACATCTCTTCCAGCCTCTAGAGCAGTTTCATCATCATCTTCCTTGTGTCACTCCTAACATCAAATAGCATGTCAATACTTGATTCATCCCAACTCTGCTCAAAGGGATCTGAGTGGAGATACGCACCCACTGGCTGCTTTTAATTCTGAAGTGGAGTGATCACACCCAGGTAGTAAGGAGAAATAACTTAAAGATAACCCTTACCCATTGTGATTTGGGGCATGGGTCTTTGGATGGAAACAGCACTGAAGAGACCAATAATGATCAAAATGACATGCTTTAAGCACTCACTATGTGCCAAGTGTAAGCAGATTGGACCCAGTCCCTGTCTCTCATGGGGCTCTTAGTCTAAGGGGGAAGAACAATTATTCCCATTTTTACAGATGAGGAAACTGAGACCTTGAGAAGTTAAAGGATTTACCCAAGGGAACATAGCTGGTAGGTGGCAAAGCCAAGATTAGAACCCAGGTCCCCCCACCTCCTTCCTCCAGTATCTCTCTCTCCCTCTCACTTCCCTGTCCATATTTCTTTGAGGAGTTTTCTACCTGTAGTTGGGGAGATTAGCAGCCAAGAGACCATTTGACTAATCAAAGTCCTCACACTAAGCCCTCAGTGGGCAGTGTTAACGGGCCATGGCTGTGACTCCTCTACAGCCCAAATCAGGTCTTTTCGGTCACTCCTGCATGTCACCCTCAGCGGAATCATCTTTCAACTTGTACGACAGTTGCAAAAAGTGTTTCCTTTTCCTCCTATATTACTGTCAGAATTTGCCACCCTAATCTGCCCTATTTGGCTTTGTGAACAAAAAGTAATGTCTTTCCAGGCAATGTGCTGAGCTCCTCTTGATGATTGGACCCCATGTTGCCAGAGAGTCACAATATGAGTGTTTAGGGTGGGTAATAATTATTGATAATGTGCTATATGCCAAGCCCAGTACTAAGCCTACTAAGAAGCAGCGTGGCCTAGTGGAAAGAGCACAGGCCTGGGAGTCTGAGGTCATGGGTTCTAATCTTGGCTCTGCCACATGTCGTTCTCTACCTTGAGCAAGTCACTTAATTTCTCTGGGCTTCAGTTACCTCATCTGTAAAATGAGGATCAAGATTGTAAGCCCCAAGAGGGACATGGACTGTAACCCTGATTATTTTGTATCTACTTTAGTGCTTAGAACAGTGCTTGGCACATAGTAAGCACTTAAATACCATAATTATTATTATATTATTTTATTATAATAAAATAAGAAGCATTAGGATCAATACAAAGTAATCGGATTGGACATAGTCTGTGGCCCAAGGGGTGCTCACAATTTAAGAGGGAGGGAAAACAGGTATTTTATGTCCATTTTATTCATTCATTCGATTATATTTATTGAGTGGTTACTGTGTGCAGAGCACTATACTAAATTACAAAAGAGGAAACTGAGGCACCAAGAAATGAAGTGATTTGCCTAAGATCACACAGCAGGCAAGTGGCAGAGCCAATATTAGAACCCAGGTCTCCTGATTCCCAATCCAGTGCTCCTTCTACTAGTGTTTTTCTCTCCACTGAGACGGCATAATCTAGCCTTTTCAATCAATCAGTCAATCATTGGTTTGTACAATTACTGAACTTATAGGAGAGTCCGATAGAGTAGAATTGGTACGCCCGATACCTTGCCCTCAAAGAGCATACATCTCCCGCTGCAGCCTCAGTTAGGCAGGTGCTCATAGCCTCATCAATCTTTCCTTAAATAGTTCAGAGAAGAGATGCTCTAGAAAGGCACACCAGTGAGGGAGAGAGCAGTTTTCTAGCCCTTCTTTAAGACAGGTAGAGTCAGGATTAGCACCCAAAGGCCCAAGAGGCTGTATTAGATAAGAATTGATCTTTTCCCACCTGAATCCCAGCCAAATTACCAACCTTCAAAGCTTGAGAGTTTTGATGACAAGGTGAGGTCATTTGATGGCAAGGAGATGCAGCAGGGTGTAATGGATCGTGCTTGGGCCTGGGAGTCAGAAGGTCATGGATTCTAATCCTGGCTCTGCCACTTGTCTGCTGTGTGACCTTGGGCAAGTCACTTTACTTCTCTGTGCCTCCGTTATGTTATCTGTAAAATGGGAGTTGAGGCTGTGAGCCCCACGTGGGACAGGGACTGTGTCCACACAATTTGCTTGTCCACCCCAGCTCTTAATTCAGTGCCTGGCACATAGTAAGCACTTAACAAATACCACAATTATTATTATTATTTTTATTAAGAAGTCCCTTATCCATTTTACAGGAATTCAAACTCGGATACTGGATGTGACCAAGAAGGAGCAGATTGAAGAGTTCTCCAAGGAAGTTGAAAGACTTGATGTCCTCTTCAATGTTGCTGGGTATTTCAGTCATATTTACCATTCCCATTTTTCCTGGGGGTTCTTGCTATTTTTTCTGGTTTTTTTGTTGTGTGGGTGAGTTGGTTTCACATTAAGCCCTCCTGGATATGCAGCCAGCGTGGCTCAGTGGAAAGAGCCTGGGCTTGGGAGTCCGAGGTCATGGGTTCAAATTCCGGCTCTGCCACTTGTCAGCTGTGTGACTGTGGGCAAGTCACTTCACTTCTCGGTGCCTCAGTGACCTCAGCTGTAAAATGGGGATGAAGACTGTGAGTCCCACGTGGGACAACCTGATTCCCCTGTATCTCCCCCAGCCCTTAGAACAGTGCTCTGCACATAGTAAGCACTTAAGAAATACCAACAGTATATGCACAGTAATCAGGGTGTCTGGAGTTAGTGCTGAATACTAATATATAAGCAGTATTTACTACTGAGATAACCATGCTGAATAACACAGTCCCAGGCCCAGGCCCTGAAAGAAATTAGACTGTGAGACCGTTAGTACAATTTGAAAATAAGAAGCCTGTCTGAGCTGGCTATTTTTAGTCTGTTCCTGTCCAGAGGACTACAGGGGAAAAAGAAGTGCCTGGGACCCATCCCGTAGTCAGCCAGAAGCCTCTACAGAATGTAGACTGCCGGGAAGCCTATGGTGGCTGCTGGACTTCAAGCAGCGAAGAGCCTGAAGCTCTATTCCTCTAGCCACAGCACCCGGCTGCTGCTTTTTTTGTTGTTGTTAATCTTTGACCCTGTCTTTTGTTTTGTTTTAGTGTTTCTATTGTTTCATCTTTCCTTGCGGGCTCTGTTGCCAGTTCTCTCTTCTCACATTTGTTTTTAGATTGAGAACCTTGAAGGCCAATTGGTCCCAGGGCCTAATTCTCATCAGTGCATTCTTTCCCGGCACTAAATACCACTCCTCCTCTTCTTCCTCCTCTTTACTACTCACTTACTATTACTCTCACCACTACTAATAGAGGACCCAGTGACTCCCTCCCTCCTCTGTTACCTCCACAGAGGGGAATCATTTTTAAGTCTGTTTCTCACTCAGTGAAATTCTCTGTGTGAGGAGAAAAGAAGTAGAGTGGCGTAGTGGATAGAATACGGGCCTGGAAATCAGGGTGGCTTGGATTCAAATCGAATCCCGGCTCTGCCACTTGTTTGCTGTGTGACCATGGGCAAGTCATTAAACTTTTCTGTGCCTCAGTTACCTCTTCTGTAAAATAAAGATTAAAACTGTGAGCCCCATGTGGGACATGGACTATGTCCACCCTGATTTACTTGTTCCCCTCCCAGCTCTTAGGATAGTACCTGGCACATAGTAAGTGTTTAACAAATACTGTAAAAAAAGAGAGAGACTTAGATCCTGGTTTTTTATTCCAAAGTGGAGTCTAGGGAACAAGCCCCATCCCTACAACACCCCAATTCCACACTGTCAGTAAAGGGGCCAGAAACCCTCTGACTTCCCTGAAGCCATAGGCTTCAAGTAAAAGAAGGGCAGTATGGCACCCCAGTGACTTCAGTTCCTTGATCAGAGTCTTAGCTTGACTGGAGGGATCTTAGCTTGACTGGAATTGTGCCGGTCACTGGAGGACTCTTCTCAGGAGCGACAAGTAGATCAAAAGATCACCGATGGGCGTGATGAAAGGAAAGCTCATCTCCTCTTCCTTGCTCAACCTGTCTTCCAGGTTCGTCCATCATGGAACCATCCTGGAGTGTGAAGAGAAAGACTGGGATTTCAGCATGAATCTCAACATTCGCAGCATGTACCTCATGATTAAGGTGTTCCTTCCCAAAGTAAGTAAAGGGTCCCTTCTTGTAGCTGCTTTTCTTGCTGTTTTTGCTACTGAGTTGCGGTTTTTCCTGAATTTGCCCTGTTCATTCTTTCCCTCTGGGTCTGTCCTCCCCTACCTCCTTTTTTAGATTTGGAGACTGCTGAAGGCTAAAGAACGTGACTAATCCAAGTATTCTTGTACCTTTCTTCAGCATATGATAAAGTAATTGATACAGAACAAGCCTTCTCAGATATAATAAATAGTAACAATCTCTCTGCCACCTCACAGCTCCAGGTCCGCATTGGATTGGGTCACATACTTAACATTAGTCTGGATCATGTTTTGTGCTTTGGGCCCTTTTTCTGCTCAAACCACAAAAATAACCCCTGCCCCACGAGCCCCAGTAAACCAGAGAAGAAGGAGAAGCAATATGGCCTAGTGGGAAGAGCACAGGCCTGGACGTTAGAGGACCTGGGTTCTAAATCCCAGCTCTGCCAATTACTTGCTGTGTGACCTTGAACAAGTCACTTAACTTCCCTTGCACCTCAGTGCCCTCAACTGTAAAACGGGGATTAAGAACCTGCTCTCCCTCCTACTTAGACTGAGCCCCATGTGGGACAGGAAATGTGTCCAACCAAATTAACTCGTACCTATCCCAGTGCGTAGAATACTGTCATTTAGTAAACGCTTAACAAATACCATAAAAAAAAAACTAAGGCAGGCTTATTTAAAATCAGGTAGTGGGCTTTCAAGTGGATCTGCTGTTCTAGTTTCTCTTTGTTTCATTCCTTGGGAATTCTAGGATTTACTGCTGCAGGCAGATTTCTATTTGCAGGACTGGCCTACTCCCTCCCTGATGTGCTTTTGATGTTCCAACTGCAGCGGAGTAGTGGAGCCTGGGTTTAGGATTCAAAATTGCAGAATTTTAGAGCAATCTTTCAATTTGTAGGTGGGTGATTTTCTCGAGGAATTTCAGAACACTTGGCAGAAATTCCCAATGAACCCATTGGAACAGTTTTGCTGAAAGAGGCTGGGGAAGTGAAGTGATTGCTCCGGGGACCCCAAGGAGTTAGGGATAATATAGATGGAGTTCATTAAATGCTTACTTTGTGCTAAGCCCTGAAGCAAGTATGAGAAAAGCAGACCAGACAGAGTCCCCATCCCAGTCTAAGAGGAAAGGAGAACAAGGCATTTTTATTTCCATTTTGCAGATGAGGAAATTGGCACAGAGAAGGTAAGTGACTTGCCCAAGGTCAAATAACAGTTAATCAGTCATATTTATTGAGCGCTTATTATGTGCAGAGTACTGTACTAAGTTCTTGGGAGAGTACAATATAACGATTATATTCCCTGCCCACAATGAACTTGCAGTCTAGAGGGAAAGGAGTAAGTGACGGGGTCCCCTTGTTCCCAGTCCCATGCTCTCTCCACTAGACCACACTTCCTCCCTAGTGAGGCTGATAAAACACAACCTGCTTTAACCTAAAACACAAACTCCTAACTTTAGACTTCACAGACCTTTATACCATCCAACCTTGCCCTCCTTGTGTCTCACTACTAAATTGTCCTCCTGTCTTCTGCCTTCTGACACATTTGCTCTCCTCCACATTTGCTCACTACCTTTTCATTTGCTCATCTTCTTACTGATCAGTCTTTTTCTCTGCCCCTGATGATCCTGAACAAGTTTATGTCAGCCAGCAAGGCCCCATTTGAACCAGCACGCGAATTGGGGATGGGGAGGAGCAAGTCGCTTAATTTATCTATGCCTCCATTTCCTCATCTGTAAAATGGGAATTGGTCACCCGTTCTCCTTCCCAATTATACTGTGAGCCGCATGCAGGACTGGATCCAGCGTGATTCTCTGGACTTGGCCCAGAACTCTCACTATCAGAAGCACTTAACAAGTACCATAATTATTATTCTTGTTCCCTCTATGTACCCCATCTTACCTCTCCATTTAGGAGCATCCAAGATTGGAGCGGTCATAACAAAGCTACATATGTGTATTGGTCCCTGTGAGCTGCTAGGACTACTAGCAAGAGACTTGACTGCTAAGTCCAAGGAGCCCAGCTACCCTTTAACCTATGGGACAACACTTTTCTAGAAAGGAGTTGCTTAGACCTCCACCTGGTTCGCCAGGTGTGGGACCAGATCAGACTACAGTCCTGGGTCTCAGCTCCAGCCTCACTCTCCCCACTCCTGGCATTGGAAGACTACATCAGTGGAAGACTTTCCCCCAGGGGCAGGAAGGAACTCTGTCCCTTCTGTACTTGGCACTCCTTGTTTTCGGCAGCTAGAACTGGGCAAGGCAGCCTGAAGGTGCCTGGAAAATGCAAAGTGAATTTTTAGAGTCAGAAAAAGCTCACACAGGAGTGTGGGGCTTGTTTCAAGAGCCCCTGCTCAGAGCCAGGCCTGGCAGTTGAAATGTGACTTTCAATTTTCTGCAATCCCATAGTCCCTCCGGGAAGGAAGACTGATTGGTTTCCGAGCAAGCAGGGATTGTGCAGCCATGACAGTGCTTCTCTGCACGGGTCCGTCCAGTGGGAAGCCGAGAATCTGCTAGCAAGGCCACCTGCAAAATGGCAACAACTGATTAGATACTAAAATCGGGCTTTGCAAATCACAAGGGAATAGCTTGTGTTATTTTTAGCCCACCCCAGGGCAGTGATGTGACGTTTGGTTTCTTTTCTGCAGATGCTTGCTCAGAAATCTGGCAACATTATCAACATGTCTTCTGTGGCTTCCAGCATCAAAGGTACCTCTGCGTCCTCACCCTCTGGGAGCCTCAGTGTCTGGTCCAGGGTGGGTGCTAGGCCACCTCTGAGTTTTCATGGAGAACTGGGTTTGGGAGGAAGCAGACAGATGGAGAGTGCTGCTTAGAAATCCACTAACTCCACTGTTTTCTTCCAAGAGTTTACTACAGTGCTCCACACAGAGTAAGCACTCAACTACTGATTGACTGCTTATCAGCTCTCTTTGTCGTACTTCTCACAGCTCCTCTCTCACTACACACCCCAGATTGCGCATTTCACTCTTCTGACACCTGACTACCCACTGTGCCTCATTCTCTTCGCTTTTGCCATTGTTCTCTTGCTCATGCTCTGGCTCATGCCCTCCCTCCCGCCTTAAATTTCTTCACATCAGGCACATTACTGCTCTTCTCATCTTCAAAGCCTTCCTCCAAGAAGCCTTTCTTGAATAATCTCTCATCTCCTCACCCTATTTTCCCTCCCTTCTGCATCACCTGTGCGCTTACATAAACAATTTGATACTCATCCCACCCACACTGCATTTATGTATGCTTATATTCAGCTGTTTTGCCTACCCATTATTTGTTTTACTGTCTCCCCACTAGAGGGTAAACCTCTTGAGGGCAAGGGATAGTGTCAACTAACTCTTTTATACTCTCCCAAGCATTTAGTACAGTGCTCTGCCCACAGTGAGTGTTCAAAAAATACCACTGATTGATGATTGATTGATTCTTAGGCCGATTGGTTGATTCTTAGGCCTGGATTTCAATTTCCCCAAAACTTTTAGCCAGATCAATCAGTTGATTCAAGCAAATAGTATTTATTGAGCACCAATTCTGTATAAACTACTGTACTACATACTGAACTCTAGACTGTAAACTTGTTGTGGGCAGGGACTGGGTCTGTCTGTTTTTTTATATTGTACTCTCCCAACCGCTTAGTACAGTAACCCCAGCCCTCAAACTTACAATCTAGGGGAAGCGGGAAACTTGGAAATAAAACAGTAGATCATCTCCTGCATGGGAGTCAGTGGAGGGGGAGCAGGGAAAGAGGAAGGAAAGTTGTGAACAGTTAGAAGGAATGGGACAGGAGGAAGGAGGAGAAGCCAAGGAGCCCAGGAAATCTCCCACTGAACCCTCAGCCCTTGAGCAACCCCGGCTTAGATGTCATGAGTTGAAGTCATCCCTCGACCTGTGCAAAATGCTGAACGAAGGAAGGAGATAATTTCCTGAGGACATTCTGGAGTTCCCAGAGCTCAGTCAGGCCTCAAACATATTTATTGAGCACTAACTTTGTGCAGAGCGCTGTACTGAGTGCTTGGGAGAGTATAGTACAACAGAGTTGGTAGATATTTTCCCTGCTTACAACAAGCTTACAGTCTAGATATAGTGGAGGGGATTGATAGGCTTTGTAAATGGCCACTGTAGGTAAGTGATGCCCCAGAAGTCTGAACAATCAAGGGTGGCATTTGCAGTGTGTTAGGGTCCAGAGGAGAATCTGGATTTCCTCTGGATAGAATTTGGGGATGGATCCTATCAAGCTAGGGCTAGAAGGACTGACACTGTAGGCCCAAGGCAGGTATGGATTTCAATCCTCCCACCAGCTACTCCTAAAAGAGGCACTATCAATTTCAGCGGCCATAACTGAGCTGCACCCCAAAACAGGCAACCAAGAGAGAATAATTTGGACTCTGAATAGCGAGAAACGTACTCAGTGTGTTGAAAGAGGAGATTCACAGGGTGATTATTACCAGCTCCTGCAGGATTTTAGGACAAATTAACACAAAATGGATAGTGGATAGAACATGGGTCTGAGAGTCAAAAGGACGTGGGTTCTAATCCCAGCTCCACCTCTTGTCTGCTGTGTGACCTTGGGCAAGTCATTTCACTTTGTTGTGCCTTAGTTACCTCATCTGTAAAATGGGGATGAAGACTGTAAACCCCAAGTGGGACATGGATGGTGTCCAAACTGTTTACTTTTTGTCTACCCCAGAGCTTAGAACCACATCTGGCATGTAGTAAGTGCTTAACAAATGCTATAAAACCCAAACTATAGAATAGAGATTAAGATTGTGAGCCCTATGTGGGACAGGAACTGTGTCCATCCTGATTAGCTTGTATCTACCCCAGTGCTTAGAACAGCACCTGGAACGTAATAAGTGCTTAACAAATACCATAAAAAAAACCCTACCCCCCTAGGAACCAGTCTCAATCTGCAGACCATGTGGACTGAGGCCCAAGTTGCTTGAGGGGGTCAATCAATCCATTGATTTCTGCATGCAGAGCACTTGGGAGAGTACAATAATAACTGTGACATCTGTTAAACTATGTGAAAAGCACTGTATAAGGGCTGGGTAAATGCAAGATAATCAGGTTGGGCACAGTCCCGCATGTGGCTCTCAGTCGAAGGGAGAGGAAGAACTGGCATTTAGTCCCTGTTTTACAGATGAAAAAACTGAGGCACAGAGAAGTTAAATGACTTGTCCAAGGTCACTCAGCAGGCAAGTGGTGGAGCTGGGATTAGAGTCCTCTGATTCCCAGGCCTATGCTCTTCCCACTTGGCCATGCTGCTCCTCTGTTGACCCAAAGTTTATGCCCTCCCACATGATTCTAAAAACCCTAGGAGTGGGGGGGCGAGTGGGGGTGGACTGTTCCAATCTGGTGGCCACCAGTAGTTTGGCTAACCCTGAGTGATTCTGACTCAGTCATAGAGTGACTGACATAGCTAGCCCTGCCTTGGGGATTGTATGGTTGGGGACGGGGATGGGGATGGAGGTTTCCCAGTTGAATTGTAGTGGTGATGTGTATTTAGTTCAGCCCCTTTGGAGCCTGTCCTGGTTGAACCCCATAGACCTACATCTCTGTTCTCCCATTTCCCTGGACTCCTGTCCCCATGGCGTAGTGGATAGAGCACGGACCCGGGAGTCAGAAGGTCATGGGTTCTAATCCTGGCTCTGCCACTTGTCTGCTGTGTTACCTTGGGCAAGTCACTTCACTTCTCTGGGCCTCAGTTACCTCATGTGAAAAATGGGGAATTAGACTGTGAGCCCCATGTGGGACAGGGACCGTGTCCATCCTGATTACCTTGTATCCATCCCAGCGCTTAGTACAATGCCTGGCACATAGACCAATATTATTATTATTACTCTTAGGAAGCCTTCAGTCTAAAATGGGCAGACATAGATAAATGTAAGTAGTTAAGGAGGTGTGAGACTAGATCTAGGCACTCAAGCACCTAGGTACCCCTAAGCACTTAAGTAGTCATCCCTTTCCCTCCTGCCGAAAGCACTTAGGTCCATATGTTAACACTCTCCTGCTTCCCCTAACAACAATTAATTTTCATGTCTGTCTCCCCTGCTAGAGTGTAATGCCTTTGAGGGCAAGGATCATTTCCGCAAACTCTATGGGACTCTCCCACAAGCTTATCACAGAGTAAGAATGGAATAAGTACTGTTGATTGGTTGATCGTTAAACATAAGAGGCTTAATATATCAGTAATGAATGCACAAACAGTATATGGTGTGACTGGGAGAGTGAAGAATTAATTAGGAAATGCTGATTAAGGGTCATGGGGAAATCTGAGTGTGCATCCACTATTTAATGGGGATCATGGTGTAAGACGTCATGCCGAACAACATCGCACTGGCCATCGGAGTGTCTCTGGGGGTGGCTAGCGACTGTTCCAGTTTGTTGCTTCTTTTGATCTCATTCCTCCTGTATCTTTCTGTTGGCTTCTGCCATCAGGGGTGGTAAACAGATGTGTATACAGCACCTCCAAAGCGGCTGTGATTGGACTGACCAAATCTGTGGCAGCAGACTTCATCCATCAAGGCATCAGATGCAACTGCGTTTGTCCCGGTGAGTCAGGATTTGTTACTGCTCTTGGAATTTGGGATGCATGTCTGGGTTGGGGCTGTGGCCAGAACTACTCAATGACTAAAGCAAAAATCACCTAGTCTCTTCCCGTGCCCTAGAATTATCTGGATTGGGATGAAGGTTTCTTCTTTGAGAAAAATTATGCTGATTGGAGGAGCATTTAAATGCTGTGGTTAGTAGCTGGGAAAACAGCCAAGGGATGGTGGAAATGGTGACCAGTCCCCCTTGTATGAGTTCTAATCCCAGCTACACCATTTGCTTTCTGTGTGACCTTGGTTAAGTCACTTAATGCCTCTGGGTGTTAGTTTCCTTATCTATAAAATGAGAAGCGGCATGGCTTGGTGGAAAGAGGACGGCTTTGGGAGTCAGAGGATGTGGGTTCTAATTCCAGCTCCACCACTTGTCTGCTGTGTGATCTGGGGCAAGCCACTTGGTTTCTCTGTGCCTCAGTTATCTCATCTGTAAAATGGGGATTAAGACTGTGAGCCCCACGTGGGACAACCTGCTTACCTTGTATCTACCCCAGCGCTTAGAACAGTGCTTGGCACATAGTAAGCATTTAACAAATACCATAATTATTATTATCATTATTATAATTATAAAATGGGGATGAAATATCTGTTTTCCCTCCCTCTTGGACTGTGAGCTCCATGTGGGACAGGGATTATGTTGCACCTGACTATCATGTATCAGTCTACCCCAGTGCTTTGTACAGTGCGTGGCACAGACTCTGCCACTTGTCAGCTGTGTGACTGTGGACAAGTCACTTAACTTCTCTGTGCCTCAGTTACCTCATCTGTAAAATGGGGATTAACTGTGAGCCTCACGTGGGACAGCCTGATTACCCTGTATCTAACCCAGAGCTTAGAACAGTGCTTTGCACATAGTAAGCACTTAACAAATATCAATATTATTATTACTAAATGCCTAACAAATAACAAAATTATTATCTAATGCTGAGCCTACAGAGGGGCTTCTACTGGACTGCTGTGGTAAGCCAATCAGCTTCAGGTCCCTCAGCTTTTTTTAAGGATGGTGCCACAGGAAAATGAGTAGCAAAACAGCCTGGGAAGTATGAATTCTCTGGGCCTTTGTGCTTTAGAAAAGATTTGGAAAATACACCTAAAGGAAGAAGGTCATGAGACTCTTATAACTCTGACTCAGTGACTGTGTGGAATGGGGGCATCAGAAGAGGGATCGGCTTGTCTCCAAGATGACCTGGAGAATATGACATGAAGATTCTCCAGGCTCAGGTCTCAAGCAAAGAGGGTAGCATAGAATAGAGAGGGGTTTAGTGGTCTCACCGCTGACTCCTGGCCCGTATCCTGCCTGTGGCCTGGAGCATCTTCCGTCCTCAAATCTGACAGACAATGACTCTCCCTACCTTCAAAGCCTATTGAAGGCCCATCTCCTCCAAGAGGACTTCCCAGACCAGGCCCCCTGCTTCCCTCTTCTCCCACTCCCTTCTACATCGCCCTGACTTGCTTCTTTTAATTCTTCCCCCATCTCAGCCCCACAACACTTATGCACATACCCGAATTTATTTATTTGTATCGATGTCTCTCTTCCCCCTCTAGCTCTAAGCTTGTTATGAGCAGGGAATGTGTCTGTTTATTGTTATATTGTACTTTCCCTTGCATGTAGACCAGTGCTCTGCCCACAGTAAGTGCTCAATAAATACGACTGAATGAATGAAATAAAACTCTAGGTCCTCAATAGTAACAGGAGGAGTAATAGCATTTATTGAGCACCCACTGGTTATAATGTACTGTTCTGAGAACCTTGGAAGGACAAAACAATCAAGAGACACATTTCGTGTCCACAAGTAGCTTGTACTCTAACAGGGGAGACAAGCATAAAAGTTTTTACAATAATAATAATAATAATTGTGGTATTTGTTAAGCGCTTACCATGTCCCAAGCACTATAATAAGTACTGGGATGGATACATACAAATCAGGTTGGACACAGTTCCTGTCCCCTATGAAGCTCACAGTTTTAAACCCCATTTTACAGGTGAGGTAACTGAGGCAGAGAAGTTAAGTGACTTAAGGCACAATTTAACAAAGTGTTACAATCGAGACCAAATTTACTGGGTTCATGCTATCTTTGCCATTGTTAGAGGATGACCTCAACTTGATAAGTATCCACCCTGTGAGAAAATAATAATTGTAGAGAAGCAGCGTGACTTAGTGGAAAGAGCATAGGCTTGTCAGCTGTGTGACTTTGGGCAAATCAGTTAACTTCTTGGTGCCTCGGTCACCTCATCTGTAAAATGGGGATTAAGACTGTGACCCCCACATGGGACAACCTGATAATCTTATATCTACCCCAGTGCTTAGAACAGTGCTTGGCACATCGTAAGCATTTAACAAATACCATTATTATTATTATTGTCATTATTAAGAAGTGCTTACTATGTGCCAAGCACTGTACTGAGTGCTAGGGTAAATACAAGAGTGTAAGCTCCCCCATAGGGATCACAGTCTAAGTAGGAGAGAGAACAGGTATTGAATCCCAATTTTGCAAATGAGGGAAATGTGGCACAGAGACGTTAAGTGATTTGCCCAAGGTCACACAGCAGGTAAGTGATGGAGCTGAGATTTGAACCCAGGTCCTCTGACTCCCAGACTCTTTCCACTAGGCCACACTAATAAGAATAATAATTAGGGCATTTGTTAAGTGCTTTCCATCTGCCAAATACTGTACTGAGCACTGGGGTAAATATAAGATCATCAGATCAGGCATGGTTCCTGTTTCACAAGGGGCTCACAGTGTAAATAGGGAAGACAAATAATAAATCCCCATTTGACAGTTGAGGCACTGGGCAGTTAAGTGAATTACCCAAAGTCACACAACAGGCAAGTGGCCTAGCTGGGATTAGAACCCAGACCCTCTGACCTCTGGGCTCGTGCTCTTTCCACTAGGCCATGCCGATACCCTAAACTAAGATGACCTTTGCACAAAGAAGGATGTTAGTTGTTAGTCCATGTATTTAGTATTAGTGACCTTTCAAAGGGATTTTTTTACTGTATTTATTAAGAGTTTACTATGTTCCAGGCATTGTACTAAGGACTGGGGTAGATACAAGATAATCGGTTGGACACAGTCCCTGTCCCCTGTCACATCTTAATCCCCATTTTTCAGATGAGGGAACTGAGGCACAGAGAAGGTAAGTGATTTGTCCAAAATTACCCAGTAGACAAATGATGGAGCTTGGATTAGAACCCAGGTCCTCTGATTCCCAGGTCCATGCTCTTTCCACTAGGCCATGCTGCTTCTCCGCTTCCCTGTGGTCCTTAGAATGCCAAGTGCCTTAATGTTGTTTTCTGAAATGAGCTACAGGGGAATAGATTGTTTCAAAAAGTCAAGGAAATGACACAATGGAACAAGCCTGTTCAATTTAGCAAAGCCCCTTGGTCTTTACCAGTAATGGAGAAGGACTTTAGTTATTTAAGTGGGAATTATCATGGTGGTGATGCTCTATTGTTAATAATGTCAACTTTATGTTCAGGGCAAGTAACAGATGAAGCACAATTTCTCCCCGTGTAGGGACGGTGGACACCCCATCTCTGCGGGATAGAATCCAAGCCAGGCCCAATCCGGAGCAGGTAGAGAAGTGCAGTTTGTTTTATTTTCATAAGTGCTTTATTGTGAAGTTTTCGTCAAATGCCAAACCCTTTCTCTGATCTGCTACAGTCAATTACAGGTTAGCAGCTAAACGTGTTGAGAGGATTGAGGAAAAGGCTCAATGTGGTTATCCAGGATCTGATCAGTAATTAATGGTAATATTGGGCATTCTGCATGATAAATCAAGGCTGCAAGCCTGACTATAGCGCTTCATCATTCCCATCAACAGTTTTTATGGAGCATTTTGTGCTCAGTACAGTAACAAAGGGAGTCTAATAGTATTAGCGTTTGTTAAGCTGTTACTGTGGGCAGAGAACTGTATTAAGTTCTGGGAGAGAATACACTCTACTAGGCATTGAGAAAATTTACAAAAGAAGAGCTTCAAAATACGGAAAAGACAAGGAGCTTACCATCTAGTGGGAAAAATTAGCAAGCATAATAAAAGGAACCAGCAAATTATGTAAACAAGATGCATGTGTTCATAAGGTGATACTATGTGCATGGGCTTGATGTGATGAGCATCCCAGAGGGTGGATCAGGAAAGGGAGGAATGTGCGATGGAGATCTTCAGCATAGTCTTGCTTAGGCTGAACCAACCCGGAATAAATGTCGATCCTAGGCCCTGAGTGACTTCCTAGCCAGACAGAAGACTGGAAGAATGGCCACTGCCGAAGAGGTAGCGCTTCTCTGCGTGTATCTGGCCTCTGATGAGGTGGGTATTGCTCCTGTCAACTTCATCTCCCCTCCCGCTCACCCTCCCTCCCCTCCAGGCCCATGCTCTATCCACTACGCCATGCTGGAAAAGCTGAAGGAGAGCCTGGATGCCAAAGATAAGAGGTTTTTTTATGCAAATGAAGATGGTGGCAACTGGAGATGTTTGAGGAGTGATGAGAGGTGTGCTGAATGACATTTTAGGAGGCTTGGAGTCTAGAATGAAAAGGGGAGAAGCTCTAAATAATGGTATTAAGTGTGCGCCGTGTCAGGTTGGACACAATCACTATGTACACAGGGCTCACAGTCTAAGTAAGAGGGAGTAGGATTTGATTCTATTTATTGCCATTGTTCTTGTCACTCTGTCTCCCCCGATTAGACTGTAAGCCTGTTAAAGGGCAGGGACTGTCTCTATCTGTTACCGATTTGTACATTCCAAGCACTTAGTACAGTGCTCTGCACATAGTAAGCGCTCAATAAATGCTAATGAATGAATGAATGAATGAATGATTTAATCCCCATTTTACAGCTGAGGAAACTGAAGCCCGAGACGTTAAGCGACTTGCCAAGGTCACAGAGCAGACGAGTGGCAGAGCTGGGATTAAAACCCAGGTCCTCTGACTCCAAGGACTGTGATCTTTTCATTAGACTATGCTAATGAATATAATTTATTAAGTTCCTAGTGGGCACAAGGCATTGTACTAGGTTCAGGGAAAAAATACACTGGTGAAAATTAGACATGGTCCCCAAAGTGGGGAGAGGAGGTCAGCAGTGAATCCAAAGGGAAAGATGAAGCAATAAGAAATACAAGTGTCAAAGACAACAGTCAATAGTTTGCTTTGCCTAGTGTAGCAGAGCTTCAGACTCCTTGTGGCTCAGAGTTCAATAGTCCTAACAGTTATATCTGCTTATTTCTTACCTCTCCCAACTGGAAGAGGGTCTGATGGGGAATCCCAATGGGGTGAGAGCTGGTAACTTCTCTGTGCTGCAGGGCTCTGATCTGGTGGCAAGATGGAGGCTGGGGTATCTCACAGAGATGGGCATCTCACAGAGATGGGGAAATTAGGATAGGGTTTAGAAGGGAAGATAAGAAGTTAAATTTTAAATACACTGAGTTTAAGATGACGGTGAGACATCCTAGAGACAAGAGGAAATGCAAGATTGTTTAATGAGAGAGTGGTCAGGGTTACAGAGGTAGATTTGGGAGTCCTCTCCATAGAGATGAGCAGAAGGTGTGCAGAAATTGTGTTTCCAGTGGGATTGAGTGTAGAATGAAAAGAGCAGGGGACCTAGAGGAGAACTTTGGGAAGCAGATAACAGATGAAAGAAGAGCCAGTGAATGAAAACTGAGAAGGAGCTGTCAGAGAGATAGAAGGAGAATCAGAGGAGAAATGTAAAAGCCAAACCAAGGTCTAATAGCACTTTAAGGAGAAGGAAGCAGATGCTAGTTTTGATCTAAGTGAAATCACACTGAGAGAAGAGAGAAGAGGAGAATGGGAAGGGGGAGAGAGAAGAGAGAGAATGAGAAATGGGGAATATTACATTATTTTATGGTATGTGTTCTGATTCTGAATTGCCTGCCACATCGTAACAACTGCTGCCATCCCTAGACTAAGCTCCTTCTAGGCAGGGATCATGACTATATTGTATTGTACTTTCCCAAGCCCTTAACACACTGCTATGCACACATTAAGTGCTCAGTAAATACCTTTGATTTGACTGACATGCCATGTTCCCCATAACATGCCATGAAATGGGGAGAGAGGTATGGCAATTTATGGCAAGAAGAGAATTCCCAGGAGGTAGTTGGAAACTTGAATTCACCCACAGGCTTGATTTGGAGGCAAAGCAACCATCACGGTTGAAACTTAAAGAACTAATAGAAGGAACCGGTTGAGAAGATTTGTTGAGGAGGAATTCTGGTGAGAGGTAAGAATTTTCCTACATCTTCACCTCTAGAAGAGGCTTTAAGTCTCTTCACTAAATAGCATTCATCGCATTTAGAAGCATTTCCACTCGACTAAGCATTGGAGCTTAATATCAAAACTCCACATATCCAAAATTTGCAAATATCAAAAGTGAGTATGGAGGCAAAATTCTATATTTTTGCCCCTAGGGCAAATTTTACCAACTTCCCAAGTATAACACTGAACATAGGTACAGTATATACAGTTCATCGTCACCATCAGCAGCAGCATTTGAGTCCCTGCTATGTGCATAGCACTGGACTAAGCACTTAGCACTGTAATTTTTAGAACTTATACTACCATTCATGACAGATAGCATTTAGAAAAGCCTCATTTATTGCCATAACTTAATGATATTTTTTAAGTACTTTAATATATGCCAGGCAGCGTACTAAGCCCTGGGGTAGATACAAGATAATCAGGTTGGACATAGTCTGTGTCCCACATGGGACTCACAGAGTGAATCCCCATTTTACAGATTAGGTAACTGAAGCATAGAGAAGTTAAGTGAGTTGCCCAAGGTCACACAGAAGACAAGTGGCAGAGTCGGGATTAGAACCCATAGTCCTTCTGACTTGTGGTCCCAAGCTGTACCACACTATTACTCAACCCTATTACTCATACTAGCTGTACTAATAATGTTGTTGGTGTTTGTTAAGCGCTTACTATGTGCCGAGCACTGTTCTAAGCGCTGGGGTAGATACAGGGTAATCAGGTTGTCCCACGTGAGGCTCACAATTAATCCCCATTTTACAGATGAGGGAACTGAGGCACAGAGAAGTTAAGTGACTTGCCCAAAGTCACACAGCTGATGAGTGGCAGAACTGGGATTCGAACTCATGACCTCTGACTCCCAAGCCCATGCTCTTTCCACTGAGCCACGCTGCTTCACTAGACCACACTATTTCTCAACCTAATGAATAAATAATATTTATTGAGACCCTACTGGGTGCAGAACACTGTTCCAATAGTTTGGGAGAGTATAATAGTTAGAAGATACAGTCTCTGTCTTCAAAGAGTTACAGTCTAACAGGGGAGTTGGGATCAAAATATAAATTTATAGATAGGAGGAAGAAGTGAATATTTAGATGAGTGAGTGCTTAAGTCATAGGGTACTAAGAGGACATGCACACAAGTTCTACAAATGTATGTCAGCAACTGAGCCCATGGTTAGTTGAGATGTGCTGAGGTGGTAGTTGAGGAGGAAAGAGGAGGAGGAGGAGGAAAGAAAATTAATTAAGTAAGACTTCGTGGAGGAGATTAGTTTTGCTCCCAGAAAGAGAGAACAATGGTCTGGTGATTGTGAAGGGGGATGGAGTACCAGGCAGGATGGAGGGAATGAGTGAGTAAGCATTAGGAGGTGTGAGAAACAAGAATGAGGCAGAGTTCATAGATAAGCTTGACAGGAATGAAGACTGTACATGGGTAGTGGGAAAATTAAGTGTGTAACTAATTGTGTAGATGACTGAGTGCCTTAAAGCCAGGGGTCAGGAGGTTCTACTTGATGTGGAGAGGGATGGGCAATCATTGGTGGATTTTGAGGAGTAGAGAGAGACACACTTGCCCACTTGTTTTAGAAAAGTAATCCTGTCATTAGAGTGATATTTGAACCGGAGCAGGAGAGATGAGAGGCCGGGAAGCCAGTAAGGAGGCTAATGCAGTAGTTAAGCCAACATAGGAAAAGGGCCCCGATGACAGCATGGGCTGTTTGGATGGAGAAAAAGGGGGTGGTGGATCTGGAAAATCTTGTGGAGGCAGAAGCAGCTGGAAAAACAGACCTCTAGCCCATACTGTCAGAACCCACAAAAGTCCAAACCATTGTTTCCTTTTGGAAATTTTTAATCTCTTCTAATATTATGCTTGGTTTCCTAGACTGACAAACATTGTCCCTAGAATTTCAAAACTTCATTTGTTCATTCAGTCGTATTTATTGAGTGCTTACTGTGTGCACAGTACTGTACTAAGAGCTTAGAAAGTACAACCGGGCAACAGATAGAGACAATCCCTATCCAACAACGGGCTCATAGTCTAGAAGGGGGAGAGAGACAACAAAACAATACAAGTAGAAAGACATCAATAGCATCAAAATAGATAAATAGATTTATAGATATATACACATCATTAATAAAATAGAGTAATAAATATGTACAAATATACACAAGTGCTTGGGGCAGGGAAGGGGGTGGAGCAGAGGCAGGGAGTAGGGACGATGGGGAGGGGAGGAGGACCAGAGGAAAAGGGTGGCTCAGTCTGGAAAGGCCTCTTGGAGGAGGTGAGCTCTCAGCAGGGCTTTGAAGAGGGGAAGAGAGCTAGTTTGGTAGATGTGAGGAACAAGGGCATTCTAGGCCAGAAGAAGGACGTAGGCCAGGGGTCGATGGTGGGACAGGCGAGAATTAGGCCAGTGAGGAGGTTAGCAGCAGAGGAGTAGAGTGTGGGGGCTGGGCTGGAGAAGGAGAGAAGGGAGGTGAGGTAAGTGCAAGGTGATGGAGAGCTTTGAAGTCAAGAATGAGGAGTTTTTGCTTCATGTGACCACTGGAGATTTTTGTGGAGGGTTGGTGACCTGCCCAGAGTGTTTCTATAGAAAGATAATCCAGGCAGCAGAGTGAAGTATGGACTGAAGTGGGGAGAGACAGGAGGATGGGAGATAAGAAAGGAAGCTGATGCAGTAATCCAGTCGGGATATAATAATAATAATGTTGGTATTTGTTAAGCGCTTACTATGTGCAGAGCACTGTTCTAAGCGCTGGGGTAGATACAGGGTAATCCGGTTGTCCCACATGAGACTCACAGTCTTCATCCCTATTTTACAGATGAGGTAACTGAGGCACAGAGAAGTTAAGTGACTTGCCCATATTCACACAGGTGACAGGTGGCAGAGTTGGGATATGAACCCATGACCTCGGGCTCCCAAGCCCGAGCTCTTTCCACTGAGCCACGCAGAGATTGTACCAACAAGGTAGCTGTTTGGATGGAGAGGAAAGGGTGGATCTTTGCAATGTTGTGAAGGTGAGACCGGCAGGTTTTGGTGACAGGTTGGATGTGTGGGGTAAAAGAGCAGAGTCAAGGATGGCACCAAGTTTGTGGGTTTGTGACACGGGAAGGATGATAGTGCCATTCACAGTGACGGGAAAGTCAGGGAGAGGACAGGGTCTGGGTGGGAAGATATGGAGGCATGTTGAGTTGAGTTGAGACATGTTGAGTTTTAGGAGGCAGGCAGACATCCAGATGATGGAGATGACCTGAAGGCAGGAGGAGATACAAGCCTGGAGGGAGGGAAGGAGAGAGAACAGGGGAGGAGATGGAGATTTGGGTGTCATCTGTGTAGAGATGATAGTTGAAGCCATGGGAGCGAATGAGTTCACCAAGAGAGTGAGTACAGATGGAGAACAGAAGGGGACCAAGAACTGACCCTTGAGGAACCCCTACAGTTAGGGGATAGGAGGGGGAGGAGTAGCCCACGGAGCCTGAGAATGAACGGCCAGAGAGGTAAGAGGAGAACCAGAAGAGGCCGGAGTCCATGAAGCCAAGGTTGGATAATCTGTTGAGGAGAAAGGGATGGTCGACAGTGTCAAAGGCAGCTGAGAGGTCGAGGAGGATTAGGATAGAGTGGGAGCCATTGGATTTGGCAAGAAGGGGGTCATGGGTGATCTTTGAGTGAGCAATCTCGGTAGAGCGGAGGGGACGGAAGCCAGATTGGATTGGAGGGGGTCCAGGAGAGAGGTGGAGTTGAGGAATTCAAGGAAGAGAGTGTAGACAACTCATTCTAGGAGTTTGGAAAGGAAGGGTAGGAGGGAGATAAGGTGATAATTGGAAGGTCAAGAGAGGGTTTTTTTAGGATGGGGGAGACATGGGCATGTTTGAAGGCAGAGGGGAAGAAACCACTGGAGAGGGAGTGGTTGAAGATGGAAGTTAAAGAAGGGAGGAGGGAAAGGGTGATACTTTTTATAAAATGAGTGGGAATGGGGTCTGAAGCACAGGTGGAGGGGCTGGCACTTGCAAGGAGGGAGATCTCCTCTGAAGATACTGCAGGGAAGGATGGGAAAGTAGGCGAGAGGGTTGGGAGCAGGGGGGATGGAAAAGGGGGAGGGGTGACTTTGGGGAGCTCAGATCTGATGGTGTTAATTTTCCTAATGAAGTAGGTGGACAGATCATTGGGGGTCTCTCTGACCTCCCTTCCTTCTCTCTGACCTCCCTTCCTCCTCTCTTGCCCCGCTCCAGTCTGTTCTTCACTCCGCTGCCCGGCTCATCTTCCTGCAGAAACGATCTGGGCATGTCACTCCCCTTCTTAAACAACTCCAGTGGTTGCCTATCAACCTCCGCTCCAAACAAAAACTCCTCACTCTAGGCTTCAAGGCTCTACATCACCTTGCCCCTTCCTACCTCTCCTCCCTTCTCTCTTTCTACCGCCCACCCCGCACGCTCCGCTCCTCTGCCGCCCACCTCCTCACCGTCCCTCAGTCTCGCCTATCCCATCGTCGACCCCTGGGCCACGTCCTCCCGCGGTCCTGGAACGCCCTCCCTCCTCACCTCCGCCAAACTGATTCTCTTCCCCTCTTCAAAACCCTACTTAAAACTCACCTCCTCCAAGAGGCCTTCCCAGACTGAGCTCCTCTTCTCCCTCTACTCCCTCTACCACCCCCCCTTCACCTCTCCGCAGCTAAACCCTCTTTTCCCCCTTTCCCTCCGCTCCTCCCCCTCTCCCTTCCCATCCCCTCAGCACTGTACTTGTCCGGTCAACTGTATATATTTCCATTACCCTCTTTATTTTGTTAATGAATTGTACATTGCCTTGATTCTATTTAGTTGCCATTGTTTTTACGAGATGTTCTTCCCCTTGTCTCTATTTATTGCCATTGTTCTTGTCTGTCCGTCTCCCCCGATTAGACTGTAAGCCCGTCAAACGGCAGGGACTATCTCTATCTGTTGCCGACTTGTTCATTCCAAGCGCTTAGTACAGTGCTCTGCACATAGTAAGCGCTCAATAAATACTATTGAATGAATGAATGAATGAATCCTCAGGTTGGAGGAGGGGGAAAAAGAGGGGACCTAAGGAGGGAGTTAAATATCTGGAACTGTTGGCAGTGTTGATGGGCATGGGTGTCAGTGAGTGAAGAAAAATAGTTTTGCCTGGCAGAGGAGAGGAGTTAAGGTAGGAAAGGATAAATTAAAAGTGAACAAGGTTGGCTTGGTATTTAGATTTTTGCCAGCAGCGTTCAGCAGCTCGAGCATAAGGGCAAAGGTGGTGGACAATGTCAGTGATCCAGGGCTGTGGATTAGTGGAGCGAGAGCGACAGAGGGAATGGGGAGCCAGTGAGTTGAGTTGAGAGGGTGGGGTTGAAAGCAGTAATCTGGTCATCAAGAGTGGGTAGAGATGATAGAGAGGTAAGGTGGGGTGTGATACTTGGAGAGAGATGGATGGGGTCGAGAGAGCAGAATTCTCTGTGGGGGAGTAATACAGATTTACGGGGGGAGGAGTGAGAGAGGAGGCAGGTGAGAAGGTTAAGGTCAGAGAGAGGGATTTCAGAGTTGATGAGGATGGAGATAGTGCAGTGGTAAGAGATGATGAGATCGAGAGTGTGACCAAGTTGGTGAGTGGGTGAGGTGTGGTGGAGCAGGAGGTTGGCAGAGTCAAGGAGTGATAGAAGGCAGATGGCAAAGGAGTCACCGAATACAGCCATGTGGATGTTAAAGTCTCTAAGGATCAGAGTGGGCATGGAAAAAGAGAGAAGGAAGGTGAGAAAGGAGGGATCAAGGTGGTTAAGGAAGTTGGAGGTGGGCCCGGGGGGGCAGTAGATGATGCCTACAAGAATCTGGAGGGGGAGATAGAGGCGAATAATATGGGCTTCAAATGAGGGGAAGGAGAAGGAAGGGGGAAAGGGGATAGTGTGAAAGCGGCATTGGGGTGCGAGAAGGAAGCCGACATCGCCTCCTTTCATGGTGAGCCTGGGGGAGTGGGAGAAGGAGAGGCCTCTGCTGGAGAGAGCAGCAGAAGAGACCATGTCATCTGGGGTGAGCCAGGTCTCAGTGAGGGCGAGGAGGAGGAGGGAGCAGGGAAGGAACAGGTCAAGGATGAAAGGGAGCTTACCTATAATGGAGTGGGGGTTCCATAAGCCACACTTGGCAGCAGCTATGGAGGGAAGGGAGGGTTTGGGATGGGAATAGGTGGATGAGGGGTGGCAATGAGACAGGAGACCTGGGATGGGACGGGGGCGGGGAGGAGGGGATGGAAGGGAGGAGTTTGGCGGGGAACTGCCCAAGGTTGGCTCTGGTACAGAGAGATTAAAGGGAGGGGGCGGGAAAGAGGGGTGGGAGCGCAGCAAAGGGAGGGAAAGAGCTGAGTGGGAGAGAGGAAGGGTAATGTGAAGACTGGGAAGGGCAGATGGGAGCAGGGAAATTGAAAGGTCATTGTGAGGTCAGCGAGGTAAATAGCATTAAGAGCCATTAATTATTAACATGCGATAGGAACAATAAAATAAGACGGTGATGCCCAGAGTAGAAAGTTGAATTGTCCATGGGTCAATCAAATCAAAAAGGCTAATGGCAAGAAGAGTCTAAGGGCTTTTGGCTGAATTGTCTCTGAGACATTGGAGGAGGGAGTCCTGTGGATGGCAGTTCTGGAGAAGGGTGAAACTGTTATAGGGGACATGGGAGAGGAACCACCTGGGGAGAGGAGTAAATAACCAAATAACATGGGCTGAGTTGGTGCGAATGCAGGTAGTTGCTAAAAGTAACACAGTAAAAATAAGGGCATTGTTACCCGGGGAGGGGGGTGGAGAGAATCAGTCACATTCGGTCCTAATACAGGGAAGGAGGGAGTGAAGGCTCCCCAAAGTAGGTCACTTTTGATCGGGAGAGGCAGGGGAACACAATGTCCCATGGCCTTGGTTGGCTACCTGGAGGTCGCTTTGAGGGGTGATTCTAGTGATCATGGGAGAGGTCCCAATCCAGGGGAGTTGGATGGTCACCAGAGAGATCAACTCTCGAGGGTCATCTGGGAGATAAACAAGCTTCTGACCGGCTGCGGGACCTATGGCGGGGCGGGATGGGCATCAGTTAAGTCTTGGGCTATGGATACATTATAAACAGGGACTAATCCTGGCTCCCCCACTGGTGTGCTGTGTGACCTTGGGCAAGTTATTTGCAGCATAGTTTAGTGGAAAGAGCATGGGCTTGGTAGTCAGAGGACGTGGGTTCTAATCCCAGCTTTGCCACTTGTCTGCTGTGTGACCTTGGGCAAGCCACTTAACTTCACTGTGCCTCAGTTGCCTCATCTGTAAAATGGGGATTAAGACTGTGAGCCCCACGTGGGATGACAACCTGATTACCTTGTATCTATCCCAGTTCTTAGAACATTGCTTGGCACATAGTAAGTGCTTAACAAATACCATAATTATTATTTATTATTATTCTCTGTGCCGCAGTTTACTCATCTGTAAAATGGGGATTCAGTACTTAGACTGTGAGTCCCACGTGGGACAGGAACTATGTCTCACCTGATTATCTTTTAGCTACCCTAGCCAGCACTAGGGTTTGGCAGGTAGTAAATGCTTAACAAACACAATTATCATTGTAAATGTTATTGTTATTGTTAATAGGGACCGGTCAAGGAGTGGTGAGAGAAAGTTATCTTACCTTTTGCTTGATTTTTATGTCTTAAAGGGAATTTTTTTAAGGGTATCTGTTAAGCATTTACTATGTTCATTCAATAGTATTTTATTTCATTCAATAGTATTTATTGAGCGCCTACTATGTGCAGAGCACTGTACTAAGCGCTTGGGATGAACAAGTCGGCAACAGATAGAGACAGTCCCTGCCGTTTGACGGGCTTACAGTCTAATCGGGGGAGACGGACAGACAAGAACAATGGCACTAAACAGCGTCAAGGGGAAGAACATCTCGTAAAAACAATGGCAACTAAATAGAATCAAGGCGATGTACAATTCATTAACAAAATAAATAGGGTAACGAAAATATATACAGTTGAGCGGACGGGTACAGTGCTGTGGGGATGGGAAGGGAGAGGTGGAGGAGCAGAGGGAAAAGGGGAAAATGAGGCTTTAGCTGCGGAGAGGTAAAGGGGGGATGGCAGAGGGAGTAGAGGGGGAAGAGGAGCTCAGTCTGGGAAGGCCTCTTGGAGGAGGTGATTTTTAAGTAAGGTTTTGAAGAGGGAAAGAGAATCAGTTTGGCGGAGGTGAGGAGGGAGGGCGTTCCAGGACCGCGGGAGGACGTGACCCAGGGGACGACGGCGGGATAGGCGAGACCGAGGGACGGCGAGGAGGTGGGCGGCAGAGGAGCGGAGCGTGCGGGGTGGGTGGTAGAGAGAAGGGAGGAGAGGTAGGAAGGGGCAAGGTGATGGAGAGCCTTGAAGCCTAGAGTGAGGAGTTTTTGTTTGGAGCGGAGGTCGATAGGCAACCACTGGAGTTGTTTAAGAAGGGGAGTGACATGCCCAGATCGTTTCTGCAGGAAGATGAGCCGGGCAGCGGAGTGAAGAATAGACCGGAGCGGGGCGAGAGAGGAGGAAGGGAGGTCAGAGAGAAGGCTGACACAGTAGTCTAGCCGGGATATAACGAGAGCCCGTAATAGTAAGGTAGCTGTTTGGGTGGAGAGGAAAGGGCGGATCTTGGCTATATTGTAGAGGTGAAACCGGCAGGTCTTGGTAACGGATAGGATGTGTGGGGTGAACGAGAGGGACGAGTCAAGGATGACACCGAGATTGCGGGCCTGTGGGACGGGAAGGATGGTCGTGCCATCCACGGTGATGGAGAAGTCTGGGAGCGGACCGGGCTTGGGAGGGAAGATGAGGAGCTCAGTCTTGCTCATGTTGAGTTTTAGGTGGCGGGCCGACATCCAGGTGGAGACGTCCCGGAGGCAGGAGGAGATGCGAGCCTGAAGGGAGGGGGAGAGGACAGGGGCGGAGATGTAGATCTGCGTGTCATCTGCGTAGAGATGGTAGTCAAAGCCGTGAGAGCGGATGAGTTCACCGAGGGAGTGAGTGTAAATGGAGAACAGAAGAGGGCCAAGAACTGACCCTTGAGGAACTCCAACAGTTAAAGGATGGGAGGGGGAGGAGGCTCCAGCGTAGGAGACCGAGAATGATCAGCCAGAGAGGTAAGAGGAGAACCAGGAGAGGACAGAGTCCGTGAAGCCAAGGTGAGATAAGGTATGGAGGAGGAGGGGATGGTTGACAGTGTCAAAGGCAGCAGAGAGGTCAAGGAGGATCAGAATGGAGTAGGAGCCATTGGATTTGGCAAGAAGGAGGTCATGGGTGACCTTAGAGAGAGCAGTCTCGGTAGAGTGGAGGGGACGGAAGCCAGATTGGAGGGGGTCTAGGAGAGAATGGGAGTTAAGGAATTCTAGGCATCGATTGTAGACGACTCGTTCTAAGATTTTGGAAAGGAAGGGTAGTAGGGAGATAGGACGATAACTGGAGGGGGAAGTGGGGTCAAGAGCGGGTTTTTTTAGGATGGGGGAGACGTGGGCGTGTTTGAAGGCAGAGGGGAAGGAGCCCTTGGAGATTGAGTGGTTAAAAATAGAAGTTAAGGAAGGGAGGAGGGCAGGGGCGATGGTTTTAAGAAGGTGAGAGGGAATGGGGTCCGAGGCGCAGGTGGAGGGGGTGGCACTTGCGAGGAGGGAGGAGATCTCCTCTGAGGATACTGCAGGGAAGGATGGGAAGGTAGGGGAGGGGGTTGTTGGGGGGGAGGGGAGAGGCGGAGGGGTGACTTTGGGGAGCTCAGACCTGATCGTGTTGATTTTCGTGAGGAAATAGGTGGCCAGATCATTAGGGGTGAGAGATGGGGGAGGGGGAGGAACAGGGGGCCTAAGGAGAGAGTTAAAGGTCCGGAACAATCGGCGGGGGTGACGGGCATGGGTGTCGATGAGGGAGGAGAAGAAGCTTTGCCTGGCGGAGGAGAGGGCAGAGTTAAGGCAGGAAAGGATAAATTTGAAGTGTGTGAGGTCGGCTTGGTGCTTGGACTTTCGCCAGCAGCGCTCAGCAGTTCGAGCATAGGAGCGTAGGAGGCGGACGGAGGAGGTGATCCAGGGCTGTGGGTTAGTGGCGCGAGAGCGGCGGAGGAAAAGGGGGGCGAGAGAGTCGAGATGAGTAGAGAGGGTGGAGTTGAGAGCGGAGACCTGATCGTCGAGAGTGGGAAGAGAGGACAGGGCGGCAAGGTGAGGCGAGATGCTATTGGAAAGACGGATGGGATCGAGAGAGCGGAGGTCTCTGTGGGGCAGTAGCGAAGATTTGCAGGGGGAGGGAGTGTGAGAGATGAGGCAGGTGAGAAGGTTATGGTCCGAGAGAGGGATTTCAGAGTTGGTGAGTGAGGAGATAGTGCAGCGGTAGGAGATGACAAGATCGAGGGTGTGACCGAGTCGGTGAGTGGGCGCGGTATGGTGGAGGAGGAGGTCGGCAGAGTCGAGGAGGGATAGCAGGCGGGCGGCAGAAGAGTCGTCGGGTACATCCGTATGGATGTTGAAGTCTCCGAGGATCAGAGTGGGCAGAGAGAAGGAGAGAAGGAAGGTGAGAAAGGGGTCAAGGTGGTTGAAGAAGTCGGAGGTGGGACCGGGAGGGCGGTAGATGACGGCGACAAGTAACTGGAGTGGGTGGTAGAGGCGAATGATATGGGCTTCGAAGGAGGGGAAGGAGAGGGAGGGGGGAGGAGGGATAGTGCGGAAGCGGCATCGGGGCGAGAGGAGGAAGCCGACGCCTCCTCCCTTACCGGTGAGTCTGGGGGAGTGGGAGAAGGAGAGGCCTCCGCTGGAGAGACCGGCGGCGGAGACCGTGTCTTCGGGAGAGAGCCACGTTTCCGAAAGGGCGAGGAGGAGGAGAGAGCGGGAGAGGAAAAGGTCATGGATGAAAGGTAGCTTGCCTGTAACAGAGCGGGGGTTCCAGAGGCCACACTTGAAAGTAGCTGTGGGTGCAAGGGGAGGAGGGGGGGAAGGGCGGGGGGAGGGGAGGGTTTGGATGGGAAGGAGGTGGCGGGGCCCTGGACGAGGAGAGGGGGATGAGGGGTGGCGGTGGGACAAGAGGACTGGGATGGGGCATGGGTGGGGAAGAGAGAAGGGGGGAGGGGGTGAAGAGGGGGTTTGGTGGGGGGAAGAGTAGGGGGAGGGGGAAGAGGGGTAGCGCTGGTAAAGTGGGGTTCTAGGGCGGGAGAGAGGAGGGGGGGAGGAGACAGAGGAGAGAGCGGGAAAGAGCTGAGCGAGAGAGGGGAAGGGGAAGGGGAAGGGGAGGATAGGAAGGGGCGGGAGGGGGGAGGGGGGGAGGAGGGACATGGCGAGGCCAGAGAGGTGGGTGGCACTGCACTAAACTCTGGGGTAGAGAAAAGCAAATCAGGTTGGATACAGTCCATGTCGCTTGTGGGGCCCATAGCGTTAATCTATGTAATTGAGGTACAGAGAAGTTAAGTGACTTGCCCAAGATCACACAGACAAGTGGCGGAGCTGGGATTAGAACCCAGGTCCTTTGTCTCCCAGATCAGTGCTCTTTCCACTAGGCCACACTGCTTCTTAACATCTTCTTTTAAATATGGGGTCCCCAGTTGTCCCTTAACATTTTCTGTTTCTCCTTTACCCAAACTAAATGCAGTGTCCTTACTAGTTAATTTAAGACCCCACCAGTACAATGCATTGATTAAGGAGCAAGTAACTTTAATCTCTACAGCTCTGTATGTTCCAAAAGTCCTGAAAATATTTATTGTATGAAACCCTCTAGGTAGTTGAAGAGAAGGAAATTTCCCAGATAGAATGGCCCAAATAATAAAAGTGACATTTGTTAAGTGCTTACTATGTGCCAAGCCCTGTAGTAGATACAAGATAAGCAGGTTGGAACCAGATGAGAAGCATTTTACAGATGTGGAATTTGGAGCACAGTGAGGTTAATTGACTTGCCCAAGGTCACACAACAGGCAAGTGGTGGAGCTGAGATGAGAACCCAGGTCCCGCAGCCTCCAGGCTTGTGTTCTTTCCACGGAGCCATAGTGCTTCCCACCACACCAAGGTATATTGAAATTGTGTATTGAAATTGCCATTTTCTTGTCATCAGGGGTTGTGAACAAAATCTAGCATGCTTTGTAGAATCACAAATGTCACTTCCCTTTTTTCTGAAAATGATTGGGAGCAAGGTAGATTGGGAATCCATTTTGTCCTCTCCCATCACCAACAAAAGAACTGGTAATGAAACGACATAGCTGTCATCCACTTCAGCTGATTTCAAGTTGTTCTGAGTGACACAGTGAACACTTGTTATCTTTCCCAGAACCTTAAGTTTCTGGTGTGGAAAATTCCTAGAGAAGTTTCATAGCATTGGTGGTTTTGAGGTCTAATCTAGAAGAGCCAGAACCCCGCCTCCAGACCTCCCCCACGGAGGGAGTTGCCAAGAGCGGAAGGCAGATTCAGAGGGGGGAAAGGGAGAAGTTCTTCCTTATTCTGGCAGCTATTAGTTCTGCTGCTTGTTCAGCCCCCTGCCCTGCTTGAATTGTGAACTCAGCTCCCATGAGCCTGAGACCCTTGCTGAATGTAATTGTGTGTATATATACTCCCTCTTCCTCTCTCTCTTCCTCTCTCCCTTTCTTTCTCGCTCTCTCCCTCCCTCCTCACTTCCCTCCCTTCCCACCCTTCCCTTAGGACCCTGCCTTTGCCAAGTGATTCTAACGATAATAGTGGTATTTGTTAAGCGTTTACTGTGTGTCAAGCACTTTACTAAGCATTGGGATAGAGAAGAAGTCATCAGGTTAGAACAGTCCTTGTCCTGAAGCTCACAGTCTAAGTAGGAGGGAGAACAGGTATTGAATCCTCATTTTACAAATAAATGAACTGAGGAGCAGAGAATCAATCAGTGGTGTCTATTATATTATCAAATGCCATCAAGTCTTTTCTGATTCATGGTAACTGGATGGATAGATTTTCTCCAGAACATCCTATTTTATGCCATAATCCATAACCTTGCTAATGGTTCGTCTGTTATCGTCATTATGGTTTCTATCCATCTATCTGCCGGTCTGCCTCTTCCACACACAAGCAGCATGACTTAGTGGAAAGAGCACGGGCTTGGGAGTCAGAGGTCATGGGTTCTAATCCCGGCTCCACCGCCTGTCAGCTGTGTGACCTTGGGCAAGTCACTTAACTTCTCTGTGCCTCAGTTACCTCATCTGTAAAATGGGGGTGAAGACTGGGAGCCCCATGTGGGACAACCTAATTTCCTTGTATCAGTGCTTGGCACATAGTAAGCGCTTAACAAGTACCAACAATATTATTATTATTTTCCCCGGACTTTTCCTAGCATTAGGTCTTCTCCAGAGAAATAGTCTTCCTGATGATGTATCCAAAATATGCAAATCTAAGTTGAGTCATTTGGCCTTCCAGAGGCCACCTTGGCTTAATTTGCTCCAAAACCCATTTGTCTGGTCAATCCATGGTATTCACAGAAGCCTTCTTCAACAGCACATTCCAAAAGAATCAATGCTCTTTCTATCCTGGTTTTTCACCATCCAGCTTTTGGATGGAAACATTGTCGCTGGAAACACCATAGAATTGACAATTTGTATTCTTGTGGCTATTGTTACATCAGCACATTTCATGTTTTTTTTCCAGGCTCTTCATAGCAAATCTTCCTAACATTAATCTTTGGCATATTTCTTGACTACTAGTCCTTACTGTGTGCAGAGCATGATCTTAAATACCCGGATAAGAACAATATAATAAAGTTGGCAGCCGCAATCCCTTGAATGCAGGGATTCAGTCTAGAGGGGGAGTCAGACATTAGGAATAAATTACAGAGAAGTTAAGTGACTTTCCCAAGGTCACACAGCAGGCAAGTGCAGAGCCTGGATTAGAAACCAATTCCTCTGATTCCCAGGCCTGTGCTCTTTCCACTAGGCATATCTTGCCAAAATAAGATTCTCCTAATAGGTTTTTACCATTTGAGCATCCCATTACCTTCCTGGATTATTTTCAGTCATTGTAATGCTTATTTCCAACAGAAAAATATGCACAGCAGCCCCTCAGAATAACTTCTTTTATTCCGTGTTTGACGTTGCAGTCTGCCTATGTGACCGGCAATGAAATGATCATTGATGGAGGCTGGAGTCTGTGATGCCAGATCCTCTCTGGAGACAGGACAGACGGGCACCTCCCTGCCCACAGTGAGGATGGAAACAGAGGAAAACAAAACCATCATCGCAGTAGCACCAGCCAAGATGTTGCTGTTTTTTCTCAAACCCTAAGGCTGATTCAAATGACCAAGAAGTCTCTGATGAAATCAGTACAGCAATTTTTCCAAATGTTTTGGGCTGTAATTTCTTTCCTGTTCCTATATAGCACAGTTTCAACTCTGTTTGAGATAAAATAAAACACCTTGAATTCTGACTCTGTGTGTGTCCCTTGATAAACCTCCCAAAACTAAGCAAGCTAATAAAAGATAAAATAATTGCGATTTTTATTTCCAGTTCTTAGTGTTCCAAAATTTGGCTCTCTACCCAAGTTTGCAATGGATCTGGACAGGAATCTACATTTCACTCTTGCAGATCGTCTTCGGGGAACCGACTATTGACTTTGGCAGTTGCAGGAAACAGGAGGAGGGGTGGGCCAGGAACATGGAGAGCGGAGGAGTGACTTAGAGGAAAAATGCTGATCTCGGCAGCACAACAGTAGAAGTGCTCATTCCTTATCTTAAAACACCAGAGCATTTGTACATAAAACATTCTGGGCTCTCCATTTTAATGTGCAGGAGGAAAAGCAACTCTTTGTAAATTTGGCATTTATTCATTCATTCATTCATTCAATAGTATTCATTGAGCGCTTAGTATGTGCAGAGCACTGTACTAAGCGCTTGGAATGTACAATTCGGCAACAGATAGAGACAATCGCTGCCCATTGACAGCTCACAGTCTAATCGGGGGAGACAGACAAAAACAAGACAACTTAACCACAATAAATAGAATCAAGGGGATGTACACCTCATTAAAATAAATAGGCTAATAAAAATATATACAAATGAACACAGTGCTGAGCGGAGGGGAAGGGAGAGAGGGAGGAGCAGAGGGAATGGGGGAAAAGGGGCTTAGCTGAGAGGAGGTGAAGGGGGGGCACAGAGGGAGCAAAGGGAAAAGAGGAAGCTCCATCTGGGAAGGCCTCTTGGAGGAGGTGAGCTCTCAGTAGGGCTTTGAAGAGGGGAAGAGAATTAGTTTGGCGGAGGTGAGGAGGGAGGGCATTCCAGGACAGCGGGAGGACGTGGGCCAGGAGTTGACGGCGAGATAGGTGTGAACGGGGGATGGTGAGGTGAGCGGCAGAGGAGCGGAACGTGCGGGGTGGGCAGGAGAAAGAGAGAAGGGAGGAGAGGTCGGAGGGGGAAAGGTGATGGAGAGCCTTGAAGCCCAGAGTGAGAAGTTTTTTTTCGTGCGAAGGTTGATAGGCAACCATATTTACTCTACAGCCTCAGCCTCCTAACTCTCCCAAGCGCTTAGTACAGTGCTCTGCACACAGTAAGCTTTGATTCATTGATCAACTTATATTCTGAATGACTTTAGAACAAGTAGGAATTAGCACCTCCTTAATAAATGGTATCTCTGGGTATCCCATGCCTCAGGTTTAGGACTGGGTAGAAATTTGCATGCAATCAGAGTGCGGGCATTCTCAGATGAAAAAGTAGCTGGTTGGAAAACTTCTAGCAATGGTCCAGGGATACAAATAGATTAGTCCAAAAGCATTCCCAACACTATTTCCTCCTCTAGACTGTAAGCTCATTATGGGTAGGGAATGTGTCTGTTTATTGTTGTACTCTTCCAAGATTTTAGTACAGTGCTGTGCACACAGTAAGTGCTCAATAAATATGATTGAATGAATGATCACTACAGAGTATAATCACAGCTTCTATGCATTCTACTGTGTTTCCGGGTTTAGCTTTTAATGAATCTTTATAAGACTGAGGTAAATTTTAAGCCAATATCCCCGAAGAAGAGGAGCAGCAACTGGCTTTTTTTTAAGTCTTGGTGTCATGGACTCTCCCCTTCCTCTTAAAAGATGAAGGCAGTTTTAGTGGCCACTACCACCCTCAATTCCAGTGGAAGCAATGTAAATCACTAACCACCATCCTAAGGGTGGCCGCTGAAGGCCTTTCAAGCAGTCACATGGGCCCACAGAGTGTTGTGTGGGTTATGTGTGGAACCCACTGTATTCAAACATGCATATCTGCCATTTTGGGAGCAATAATAATAATAGCAATAACAATAATTCTGGAATTTGTTAAGCCCAATACAATCAGATCGGAAGTAGTCCTTTTCCCACGTGGGGTTCACAATCTAAGGAGAAATGATACCAGATATTTAATCCCCACATTGCAAGTAAGGAAACTGAAGCACAGTGCAGTGAAGGGCCGTACCTAAAGTCACCCAGCAGGCGAGTGGTGGAGCTGGAATTATAACCCAGGTCTCCTGACTCCACCCAGCTCTGTCCTCTTTCCCCTAGGCCACACCCAAGGTCTACTGATCATAGAATGTTTCTCCCAGAGAGGCCCACTGTTCCACTTTGTTTCAGAGCCACTGCATTCCCTTCCCAGGACCCTCTGACATGGGGGCCACTTCTGATCCTTGGAACTCAGTGGTAGAAGTGCAGATGGAGGCCGATTCAGGGCTTAAAATTGTGAACCTTGAAGGATAGAGTCCATATCAAATACCCATTTGTAAATACTTTCCCAGTGTTTGGTACAGTGAGTGCTCTGCACGCAGTAAGAGCTTAATAAGTACTATTGCTAGCCCTGGACAGTAAGCCATCCAGGACCATATCTGTACCATGCAAGAAACAGAGAACCTGGATTCTAATCCCTGCTCCGCCACTTGCCTGCTTTGTGACCTTATCTACTCTCTTCTCCCAGTACAACTCCAGTTTATACACTTTGTTCCTCTCAAGCTAACCTAATCACTATGCCTTGTTCTCATCTTTCCTGCCCTGTGCATCTTGATCCCACCCTCCTCTCTACCTTGAACTCCTTCCCCCTTCAAATTCAGCAGACCACCACTCTCTCCATTTTCAAAGCCTTTCTAAAATCATATCTCCCCCCCCAAAAATTTCTATTCTCTTCTGGATTTATCTGTCACCTAAGCCCTGAAGTACTCAGACTCTCCAGTGGTAGCTTTGAATACATCTTACACTCCTTATTATTGAAGCAGTAACTCCATCCAGTATGCAAACTCCTTATAGGCAGGGATCAGCTATACCTACTCTTTTGTATTGTACTCTCCCAAGTGTTTACTACAGTGCTCTCCTACTTCATCCCAGCCCTCATACTTCTCTACTCTAATTCCAACCTACTCACTGTACCTCCATCTCGTCTATCTTGTCCCCGACCTCTCGCCCAAGTCCTGCCTCTGGCCTGGAATGCCTTCCCTCTTCATATCTGCCAGACAATTACTCTCCCCATCTTCAAAGCTTTATTGAAGTCTCTAAGAAGCTTTCCCTGACTAAGCCCTCATTTCCTTTTCTCCCACTCCCTTCTGCATCGCCCTTGCCCTTGGATTTGCTCCCTTTATTCATCCCCGCTCCCAGCCCCATAGCACTTAGGTACATATGTGAGCCCGTTGTGGGCAGGAATTGTCTCTATTTGATGCTGAATTGTGTTTTCCAAGCGCTTAATACAGTGCTCTACACACAATAAGCACTCAATAAATATGATAGAATGAATGAATATGTGTAATTTCTTTATATTAATGTCTGTCTCCCTCTAGACTGTAAACTTGTGGGCAGAGAACATGTCTACCACCTCTATTATATTGTTATACTGTACTTTCCCAAGTGCTTAGTACCGTCCTCTGCACACAGTAAGTGCTCAATAAATATGATCAACTAATTGATTGTTCTGCACATAGTGCTCAATAATTACCACTGATTGATTCATTTCATATCCCTATTTCCTTCTTCCTCCCATCTATGAGTGATTTTAGTGTCTATCTCCCCTTCTAGACTGTAAGGGCAGGGATCATGCTTAGTAGTCTCCATTTACAGATGAAGAGATGGCAGTATAGTGTTGAAACTGCATTTTATTTCCCTGGTAGCTATTGAGGGCTACCCATATCAGCCCACTATTTTTCAGGTTTCCTCCAGTCTTGTATTCCTAGATGGTTTATTATGGATGATAGAGTCCCACTCAGCAGAATCAGAACTTAGATCCAGGTTTCCTGTTGCCATGAGGAGACCAGCATATTCCCACTGAAAATCTCTACTATTTCTCCTACGCATGTATTTATTTTAATGCTTACCCACCCTGTAGACTGTAAGCCCCTTGTGGATAAGGATCATGTCTACCAACTCTGATATAAGGTACTCTCCCAAAAGCTTAGTACAGTACTCAGCACACAGTAAATGATCAACAAATATCACTGATTGATTGAGTGAGTGATCAATTGAGTGATTGTCCTACCAGGCTGGTAAAAATCCTGGAAATTCCTGCCCAAGAAACTCATCGAAACCTAGAAAGACACAGACATGAATGGAGAGATGTTTTTCGGTGTTGAGTGCATCTTTTAAAATTCAAGCATTTCCTTCAGAGTTTAACTGAATTGTATTCTGAGCCCTTGAAAAGCTAAACTTCCTTTAGTTCACTGAGGAGGTTCATCCAAAGCAACAGCTGTTGACTAACTTTCAGGTGGTATCGACAAGGAACTCGTGAGGAAGGGGAAGGGGAAAAGACTCTTCATCCCTTTTGACTAGAGGAAGCAATTGGTCACAATTTCTAGAGGGAAAGAGGTTTTTGCACATGTTATATAATAGAAACAGCTCTGTCGGGATTTCTGTTTGGGAGCTCTTTTGGAAGCTGAGTATAAAAGTGCTCTGTGACAGCTTTCTTCCATTATCCCTGAGGATTTGAGAAAGAAGAGGGGAAAGATCTCTGTCCTATAGAGAAATTACTTCAGGATCACAGTTGCTCCTATGTTCAATAGACTTAAAATGAAACCAGCAAAAGACCTTACTCCTTCTGAAAGAATAAGAGAGAGGTAAGAAAAATTTAATGGCCTCAAGGTTGTCACTGTGGGACAGGTTAAGCCATGGGGAGAGGATGGAGCTGAAGAGAGAGTAATGAAAGAGGAGATGACAGAGCTTCTGCTGCTGGCTTACAGTTCTATTTCAAAAACCTGACTTCTCTCCTCTTGAGGAGTTCCAATAATTTTGTCTACCTACTCTCCATCCTGAGTGATTGCATGACTTGGATTGTAGCTATGAATTTAATTTCTAGTTGGTTTAGTTCATTTCAATGCTTAGGACTGTGCTCTGCACACAGTAAGTGCTCAATAAATATCATTCACTGATGGATTGATTTTAGAGCCAAAGTCTACCCAATGTCTCCCCAAGTTCTATTGTAAATTTTAAGTCTGGTAACTAAGCCAATTACTCTCTCCATCTTCAAAGCCTTCCTGAAGGCACATCTCCTCCAAGAGGCCTTCCCTGACTAGGTCCTCTTTACCTTTTCTTCAGCTCCCTCCTGTGTTGTCTAGACCTGTGGTAGCCCCACAGCACTTATATATATATCTGTAATTTATTTATTTATATTAATGTCTGTCTCCCCCTCTAAACTGTGAGCTTGTTGAGGGCAAGGATTGTGTTTTTTATATTGTTATATTGTACTCTCCCAATTCATAGGGTTGACTGACTGACCGAGCCAAGCTCAATTCAATGTAAAGAAATTTAGAAGATTTTAAAGAAGTCCCAATGTCTGGATAAGGGTTTAAATGAAAGCTTGGTGATGTGTAACTTCTGCATTTCATATTTCCCCAAAAAACTAAATGTTAAACAGGCTTGTAAAATGAGATTACTTTTCCAACTACATTGTCTTAAATGTGATCTCCAAGTGCAGCAGGAATACATTGCGTTTCTATTTCTATTTGTTTCATTTAAAAAGAAAGGTGCTTACACACACAAAAGTGTTGCTTACATTTAAGCTCAGAAAGACCAAGGGACTAAAAGTTCATCATTTAACAGTCTTGCCTGCCTTAGTCAGCTGATTGTTAGGAAAACATCACCTTGGTTCAAAAGATATTGCTCTGAGAAGATTTGGACAATAAAATCTCACATGTTTCTGAGAAGCAGCATGGTCTAGTAGATAGAGCATGAATCTGGGACTCAGAAGGACCTTGTCTGCCCTTGGGCAAGACTCAGAGCCTCAGTTACCTAATCTGTAAAATGGGAATTAAGAATGAGCCCCAGGAAGGACAGGGACCGTGTTCAACCTGATTAGATTGTATCTACCCCAGCACATTGGCTACCATATAGTAAGCAATGTGCGCAAATACCATTAAAAAAAATTTAGATTAACTATGAGAAGCAGCATTGCCTAGTGGAAAGAGCACAGGCCTGGGAGTCTGAGGACCTGGTTCCTATTTCCAGGTCCATCACTTGTCTGCTTTGTAACTTTGTGCAAGTCACTGCTCTGTGCCTCAGTTCCTCATCTGTAAAATTGGGATTGGGATTAAGCCCTACATGGGACATGGAGTGTGTCCAACCTTATTAGCTCATATCTACTCCAGCACTTAGTATATGTTTGCCACATAGTAAGCGCTTAACAAATACCACAAAAAAACCTAGTCTATGGTGAGACTATCCAGACTGAAATAGTGAAAGATTTAAATTTTAGAATGCAGCTCTCCAAACGGACTGTCCTTTGAATATGGGTATGTGGGTATTAGATTTAGGTTTAGTTCATGTCTCTACTGGTCTGTCTCATATCTAACACTCTTTAAATCTACATAAAACACTGGAAATAATCTGCATAAGGTCACTGGAGATTCATTTCTCTCTCTCTTAAGGAGGATTTAGATAGACTTGTAAATGATAGGTCTATGATCATTTATTTGAAAGAAAAGAGGATGATTAGACCCTGACATCCTTAACTAGGAGGAGGATGTGAGATGGGGAACCATCCCCACTGCTTCACTGTTAGCACCAAAGAATATTTTGATGTTGTGGGAATGCTAGGATGGAAGGACCACTGATCTAAAACAGTGTGATGTTGCTTAACACACTTTGGTGAAGTTGAAAAATGGATTCTTTTCTGGGGGGGGGCGGGGAAATAAGTGGACGGGAGGTATTATATCACAAATTAATTGTGTCTTCCTGGTTGTTCAAATTTCTACATAAGAAGAGAGTCTTTCTCTGATCAGTAATTGAAAAATCAGCAACTTTTGGAAGGGAGTTATTTTTTAATGGTGTTTGTTAAAGGCTTAGTATTGTGTCAAGCAATGTTCTACCCCTGGCGTTGACACAAGGTAACCAGGCTGGATACAGTTCTTATCCCACATGAGGCTCACAGTATAAGTAGGAGAGAGAACAGATGTGGAATCCCCCGATTAGACTGTAAGCCCCCCAATTAGACTGTAAGCCCGTCAAACGGCAGGGACTGTCTCTATCTGTTGCTGACTTGTTCATTCCAAGCGCTTAGTACAGTGCTCTGCACATAGTAAGAGCTCAATAAATACTATTGAATGGAATTTTTGCAGGTGAGAAAATTGAGTTAGTCGTATTTATTGAGTGCTTACTGTGTGCAGAGCACTATATTGAGCACTAGGGAGAGTACAATATAACAATAAACAGACACATTCCCTGCCCACAGTGAGTTTACAGTCTAGAAGAGGGGGAGACTGACATTAAATAAATTACAGATATGTATAAAAGTACTGTGGACTCGGGAGGCAGGGGGAGGAGATGAATAAAGAGAGCAAGAAAGGGTGACACAGAAGGGAGTGGGAGAAGAGGAAAGAGGGGCTGAGTCGGGAAGGTCTTTGGGAGGAGATGTGACTTCAGTAAAGCTTTGAAGCAGGGGAGAGTCATTGTCTGTGGGATTTGAGGAGGGAGAGCGTTCCAGGCTAGAGGCAGGACGTGGGAGAAGGGTCGGCGCTGAGATAACCAAGATCAAGGTACAGTGAGAAGGTTAGCATTAGAGGAGTGAAGTGTGCTGGCTGGTTTGTAGTAGGAGAGTAATGAGGTGAGGTACAAGGGGGCAAGGTGATTGAGTGCTTTAAAGTGAACGGTGAGTGATTTCTGTTTTATGCAGAAGTGGATGAGCAACCACTGGAGTATCTTGAGAAGCGGCTTGGTTTAGTGGCTAGAACACGGACCTGGGAGTCAGAGGAACCTAGGTTCTAATCTAAGCTCCACCACATGTCTGCAGTGTGACCTCCTCAAGAAACTCCAGGGGTTGCCCATCCACCTCCACATCAAACAGAAACTTCTCACCATGGACGATAAAGCCCTCAGTCTCCTTGTCCCCTATTACCTCATCTCGCTACTTCCATACTACAACCCAGCCCATACCCTTCGCCTCTCTAATACCAGCCTTCTCACTGTACCTCGATGTAGTCCGTCTCGCTGCCGACCTCTCGCCCACATCCTGATTTTTTATTTGATTTACCCATGTACAATTCAACATTCTACTCTGGGCATCACCGGCATATTATATTATTGCTATTGCATGTAAATTATTAACTGATCTCAGTGCTGCCTGTTCTCACCATGACCTTCCAATTCCTCTGCTCCCATCTCCTCTTCCCTATCCTCACCTTCCCCTTCCCCTCTCCCACCCAGCTCTTTCCCTCACTCCCCCCCCAACTCCCTTTCTAGAATCCCACTGTACCAGCGCCAACCCTCATCCCCCTCCACTTGCGCAGGTCCCCGCCAAACCCCTCCCTTCCAACCACTTCCCCCCTCCCGCCCTCTCCCATCCCAGTTCTCCTGTCTCATCACCACCCCTAACTCCCTTCTCCCTGTCCAGGTCCCCGCCATCTCGTTCCTATCCAAACCTCCCCACACCACGCACCCTTCCCCATTTCTCCCTTCCCTCCACAGCTGCTGCCAAGTGTGGCCTATGGAACCCCCGCTCCATTATAGGTAAACTCCCTTTCATCCTTTTACTGTTCCTTTCCTGTTCTCTCCTCCTCCTCACCCTCACTGAAACCTGGCTCACCCCAGATGACACGGTCTCTTCTGCTGTTCTCTCCAGCAGAGGCCTCTCCTCCCACTCCCCCAGACTCACCGGGAAAGGAGGAGGTGTCAGCATCCTTCTCACACCTCAATGCAGCTTTCACACTGTCCCCTCCCCCCCTTCCCTCTCCTTCCCCGCCTTTGAAGCCCATATTATTCGCCTCTACCTCCCTCTCCAGATTCTTGTAGATGTCATCTACCGCTCTCCGGTCCCACCTCCAACTTCCTTAACCACCTTGATCCCTTTCTCACCTTCCTTCTCTCTTTTTCCATGCCCACTCTGATCCTTAGAGACTTTTAACATCCTCATGGCTGTACTCGGTGACTCATTTGCCACCCGCCTTCTATCACCCCTTGACTCTGCCAACCTCCTGCTCCACCACACCTCACCCACTCACCAACTTGGTCACACCCTCGATCTCATCATCTCTTATCACTACACTATCTCCATCCTCACCAACTCTGAAATCCCTCTCTCTGACCTTAATCTCACCTGCCTCCTTTCTCACACTCCTCACCTACAGAGACTTCTGCTCTCTCGACCCCATCCATCTCTCTCCAAGCATTAACCCCCACCTTGCCTCCCTATCCTCTCTATCCACACTTGATGACCAGATTACTGCTCTCAACCCCACCCTCTCTACTCATCTCAACTCACTGGCTCCCCTTTCCCTCTGTCGCTCTCACTCCATTAATCCACAGCCCTGAATCACTCCCATTGTCCACTTCCTTTGCTCTTATGCTCGAGCTGCTGAACGCTGCTGGTGAAAATCTAAGCACCAAGCCAAACGTGTTCACTTTAACTTTATCCTTTCCTGTCTTAACTCTGCCCTCGCCTCTGCCAGACAAAACTATTTTTCTTTCCTCATTGACACTCATGCCCATCACCCCTGCCAACCTTTCCAGACATTTAACTCCCTCCTCAGGCCCCCTGCTCCTCCCCCTCCTCCATCCCTCATCCCCAACGATCTGTCCTACATCTCTGCTCCTGTCCTCTCCCTCTCCCTTCAGGCTCGTATCTCCTCCTGCCTCCAGGACGTCTCTACCTGGATGTCTGCCTGCCACGTAAAACTCAACATGTCCAAAACTAAGGTCCTTATCTTCCCTCCCAAGCTCTGTCCTCTTCCTGACTTCCCTATCACTGTGGATGGTATGACCATCCTTTCCGTCTCTCAAGCCTGCAACCTCGGTGTCATCTTTGACTAGGCTCTTTCATTCACCCCACACATCCAATTCCGTCACCAAGTCCTGCCAGTCTCACCTTTATAATATCGCCAAGATCCGCCCTTTCCCCTCCACCCAAACGGCTATTTTACTGGTACAGGCTCTCATAATATCCTGGCTGGATTACTGTGTCAGCCTTCTCTCTGATCTCCCTTCCTCCTGTCTCTCCCCACTCCAGTCTATTCTTCATTCCGCTGTCCGGCTCATCTTCCTGCAGAAACACTCTGGACATGTCACTCCCCTTCTTAAAAACCTTCAGTGGTTGCCTATCAACCTCGTCACGAAACAAAAACTTCTCACTCTAGGCTATAAGGCTCTCCATCATCTTGCCCCCTCCTACCTCTTCTCCCTTCTCTCTTTCTACTGGCCACCCCCCACGCTCCACTCCTCTGCCGCCCTCCTCCTCACTGTGCCCCGTTCTTGCCTATTTCGCCGTCTACCCCTTGGCCACGTCCTCCTGCTGTCCTGGAATGCCCTCCCTCCTCACCTCTGCCAAACTAATTTTCTTCCCCTCTTCAAAGCCCTACTTAGAGCTCACCTCCTCCAAGAGGTCTTCCCAGTCCGAGCTTCCCCTTTTCCCTCTGCTGCCCCTCTACCCCCCCTTCACCTCCCCTCAGCTAAGCTCCCTTCCCCCCCCTTTCCCTCTGATCCTCCCCCCTTCCTTCCCTCCCCTCAGCACTGTGCTCGTCTGCTCATTTGTATATATTTTTTATTAACCTATTTATTCTGTTAATGAGATGTACATCACCTTGATTTTATTTATTGGTATTGTTTTAATGAGATGTGCATCCCCTTGATTCTATTTATTGCTACTGTTTTTGTCTGTCTCCCCCAATTAGACTGTAAGCCTGTCACTGGGCAGGGACTGTCTCTATCTGTTGCTGATTTGTACATTCCAAGCGCTTACTACAGTGCTCTGCACAGAGTAAGCGCTCAATAAACACTATTGAATGAATGAATGAATACTTCATTAGGAAAATTAACAACATCAGAGCTGAGCTCCCCAAAGTCACCCTTACTCCTTTCCCATTCCCCGTGCTCCCAACCCTCTCGCCTACTTTCCCGTCCTTCCCAGCAGTATCTTCAGAGGAGATCTCCCTCCTCGCAAGTGCCACCCCCTCCATCTGTGCTTCAGACCCCATTCCCGCTCATCTTATAAAAACTCTTGCCTCTTCCCTCCTCAACTTCCATCTTCAACCACTTCCAACGGCTTCTTCCCCTCTGCTTTCAAACATGCCCATGTCTCCCCATCCTAAAAAAACCCTCTCTTGACCCCACTACCCCTTCCCGTTATCACCTTATCTCCCTCCTATCCTTCCTTTCCAAACTCCTAGAATGAGTCGTCTACACTCTCTGCCTTGAATTTCTCAATTCCACCTCTCTTCTGGACCTCCACCAATCTGGCTTCCGTTCCCTCTGCTCTACCGAGACTGCTTTCTCAAAGGTCATCAATGACCTCCTTCTTGCCAAATCCAATGGCTCCTACTCTATCTAATCCTGCTCGACCTCTCAGATGCCTTTGACACTGTCGACCATCCCCTTCTCCTACACACCTTATCCAATCTTGGCTTCACAGACTCCACCCTCTTCTGGTTCTCCTCATCTCTCTAGCCGTTCATTCTCGGTCTCTTTCACGGGCTCCTCCTCCCCCTCCCATCCACTAACTGTAGGGGTTCCTCAAGGGTCCCTTGGTGCCCTTCTGTTCTCCATCTATACTCACTGCCTTGGTGAACTCACTTGTTCCAACAGCTTCAACTATCATCTCTATGTAGATGACACCCAAATCTCCATCTCCTCCCCTGTTCTCTTTCCCTCCCTCTAGGCTCATATCTCCTCCTGCCTCCTGTCTTCAGGACATATCCACCTGGATGTCTGCCTGCCACCTAAAACTCAGCATATCCAAGACCGAGCTCCTTGTCTTCCCTCCCAAACCCTGTCCTCTCCCTGACTTTCCCATCACTGTGGATGGCACTACCATTCTTCCCGTCTCACAAGCCTGCAACCTTGGTGTCATCCTTGACTCTGCTCTCTCATTCACTCCACACATCCAATCCATCACCAAAACCTGCCGGTCTCACCTTCACAACATCTCCAAGATCCACCCTTTCCTTTCCATCCAAACTGTTACCTTACTGGTACAATCTCTCATAATATTCCAACTGGATTACTGCATTAGCCCCTTCTCTGATCTCCCATCCTCCTGTCTCTCCCCACTTCAGTCTATACTTCACTCTGCTGCCCAGATTATCTTTCTACAGAAACGCTCTGGGCATGTCACTCCCCTCCTCAAAAACCTTCATTGGTTGCCTATCAACCTTGGCATGAAGCAAAAACTCCTCACACTTGGCTTCAAAGCTCTCCATCACCTTGCCCCCTCCTACCTCACCTCCCTTCTCTCCTTCTACAGCCCACCCCGTACACTCTGCTCCTCTGCCACTAACCTCCTCATGGTCCCTCATTCTCGCATGTCCCGCTGTCGACCTCTGACCCACATCCTACCACTGACCTGGAATGCCCTCCCTCTTCACATCCGCCAAATTAACTCTCTTCCCCTCTTCAAAGCCCTATTGAGAGCTCACCTGCTCCAAGAGACCTTCCCAGACTGAGCCCTCTCTTTCCCTCCACCTCTCCTCCCCTCTCCATTGCTCCTACTCCCTCCCTCTGCTCTACCCCCTTCCCATTTCCACAGCACTTGGGTATATTTGTACATATTATTTATTACTCTATTTTATTAATGATGTATATATATCTATGATTCTATTAATCTATTTGGATAGTATTGATGCCTGACTACTTGTTTTGTTTCGCTGTCTGTCTCCCCCTTTTAGACTGTGAGCCCGTTGTTGGGTAGGGATTGCCTCTATCTGTTGCCGAATTGTACATTCCAAGCCCTTAGTACAGTGTTCTACATACAGTAAGCACTCAATAATTACGATTGAATGAAGTCACTTAACTTCTCTGGGCCTCAGTTACCTCATCAGTAAAATGGGGATTATGAGTGCGAGACCCATGTGGGGCAGGGACTGTATCCCACCTGATTAACTTGTATCTACCCCAGTGCTTAGAACAGCGCTTGGAATACAGTAAGCACTTAACAAATACCCTTATTATTATTATTCTTATTATTGAAGAGTGGGTAAACATGGACTGAATGTTTTTGTAGCAAAATGATTCGGACAGCAGAGTGAAGTATGGACTGGAGTGGGGAGAGACAGCAGTTAAGGAGGTCAGCAAGGAGGCGGGATAGGATAAGTGATTGAATTAACCTGGTAACAGTTTGAATGAAGAGGAAAGGGCGGATTTTAGCGATTTTGCGAAGATCGAACCCGCAGGATTTAGTGATGGATTGAATATGTGGGATGAATGAGAGAGAGAAGTCAAGGATAGCTCCAAATTTATGGGCTTGTGAGACAGGAAGGATGGTGGTGCCATCATGGGGAGGACAGAGGGAGGACAGGGTTTGGGTGGGAAGATAAGAAGTTCTGTTTTAGACATACTAAGTTTGAGGTGATGGGAGGATATCCAAGTAGACATGTCTTGAAGGCAGGAGGAAACGTGACACTGCAAAGGAGGAGAGAAATCAGGGCTGAAGATGTAGATGTGGGCATCATCCACATAAAGGTGGTAGTTGAAGCCACGTGAACGAATGAGTTCTCCGCTGAGTTTTCAGTTACCTCATTTGCAAAATAAGAATTAAGCCTGTGAGCCCTAGGGGGGACAGGGGCTGTGTCCACCTTGATTAGATGATATCTACCCCAGCACTTAGAACAATGTCTGGCACATACTTAGCGCTTAACAGATACCACAAAAAAAGGGTCTTCTGACTCCCAGGCCCGTGCTGTATCCACTAGGCCATCCTCCTTCCCCAGTTAACCCAGTTCTGTTGTAAAACTTGTTTTCATTACACAATTTTGATATAGCATATTGAAATAATTAGGGAATATCCTATGAACAGCATGGACTCTTCCAATATAACACAAACCATAAGTGGGCATAAATGGAATACAGCATAGTCTAGTGGCAAAAGCACAGGTTTGGAAGTCAGAGGTCATGGGTTCTAATCCTGCCTCTGCCACTTGTCTGCTGTGTGACCTTGGGCAAGTCACTTAACTTCTCTGTTCCTCAGTTACCTCATCTGTAAAATGGGGATTGAGACTGTAGCCCCACGTAAGACAGCCTGATCACCTTATATCTACCTCAGTGCTTAGAACAGTGGCACATAGAGTTTAACAAATACCATAATTATTATTATTACCATGTAAAAAAAGGCATGATGCTACTAAGCTTCCCAAACTTTGCCTCTGGCTGACCACACAGTTTTCATGTTTCTGCAACTTTTCAATATTTAATAGTGAGGTAACGATGAGTGACAAGTGTTAGTGGTAGATATAATAAGAATTTTTATCAGAAAATATCAGTCATAGTGCTGTTTTCCAACCATCTATTACCTAGCTCATTAATTCCCATTGAATCAATGGTTACTATAATGTGATTTTCCTACAGCACAAGGTCTTTCAAATAGTAGCTTGGCCTAGTAGAAAGAGGACAGGCCTAGGAGTCAGGAGACCTGGCTCTGCCTCTTGCCTGCTATGTGACCTTGGGCAACTCACTTAACTTCTGCCTTAGTTTCCTCATCTAATTCTCCCCCCCCCCCTTAGACTGTGTCTGAATCTGACCTGATTCCAAAATGCTCTAGTTCTCTCATCCCTTTTCAACAGGGACAGGTTGCTGGGTGCAAAGTAGCCATGGAGAACTGCTAATATGAGGAGGAACTGCCTGAAATGGTCACCTGGTTTGGAGATGTGTTCTCCTGTGCTCTGTTTCCTGTATCATCTCCAACCTGGAGAACCCCTAAGCTCCACCTTAGCACCAGAGTCCTCTGGGGGTCTCTGGGGAGATCTGAGATTCCAGGCAGATCTCCCAGTTTTGTTCTGGGCTGGGCAGCTGACCTCTGGAGCTGGGACAAATTTACCCTCTCAATTCAACCAGCCCTGAAAAAATTCACCCAAACGTCAGGAAACCCTGGTTTGGATGGTAGCAATTGGCTGGTTTGAGAGGCAGGCTCCACGTCTGGTTGGATCCACATAGCTCCTTGCTTGCTCTGAGATGGGGCATGCCAAGATAAAATGTTGGCTTAGTAGAAAGAGAACAGGCCTAACAGTTAGGAGACCCAGGTCCTAATCCCGTCTCTGCCACTTGCCTGCTGTGTAATTTCTCTGGGCCTCAGTTCCCCATCGGTAAATTGAGGATTCAATACCTAGTCTCCCTCCTCTTTAGACTGTGGAACAGGGACTGTTCATAATCAGATTGTAGCTAACCAGCACTTAATACAATACTTGGGACATAGTAAGGACTTCACAAATATTATTATTATTTAGAGCAAAGTAGTAGATGAAAACAGAGGAACTTCTGCTCTGATCACACTCTCCCACTCCATCCACTCAAACATTCGTGTTGAGATTTCCTGATTAAAGTTTCAGAGTCAGTGTAGCCAAATTACTTTATCTTTAGGTCAGGTTTCCAACTGCTGACTTCTAACACAGTCTGGTTAGAGGCTGTGAAGCAAGATTCCATTTCTTAGAATTAGAGTCACTGGCCTATTCAAGCTGCACACAGTTCCACTTTCTCAGTGCTGTGGAGCAATGATCTCTCTAAGCCTGGTATGGATTGACATGGATCATTTTCCACACAGTTACCTCGTCCTTGAGTGTGATACCCTAAGAGTTGAGTTTTAAATGAATATGGTAAATCACTTCCTGCTTAGACTCTGAGTCCCATTTGGGCAGGGACTGTATCTTATCTACACCACTGCTCTGCACATATTAAATGCTCAACAAAATGCCATAATTATGATATCATTATTATCACATTCATTTATTTTATATTTACAAACTCAGTATGTAAAAATAAGTAAATAGAACATAGATGTGCATTTGGGCTCTTAAAAAAACAGGATTGCACCTTAGCTTGTTGCTGTGTTTTAGTTTTACATGTGCTTATTCATTTGTTTTTAATGGGCCACAGGTGGAAAGAAAAATGTGCTGGATCCTCTACAATTTCTCCCTACTTATTTCAAGAAATTTCCCTGAAGGCAATTTGGGAAATTTTTGAACTGAGGGGGCAAGAGTGACTTGGTACCAGGCTTGGGGCTCCTGCAAACGTGTGTGGGTGTGTGCATGCATGCGCTTGGGTGTGTGTGTGTGTGTGTGTGTGTGTGTGTGTGTGTGTGTGTGAAATAATAATATTAAATAATAATAATGATGATGATGACATTTGTTAAGCTCTTACTCTGTGCAAAACACTGTTCTAAGCGCTGGGGAGGATACAAGGTGATCAGGTTGTCCCACCTGGGGCTCACATTCTTAATCCCCATTTTACAGATGGGGTAACTGAGGCCCAGAGAAGTGAAGTGACTTGCCCAAAGTCACACAGCTGACAAGTGGCTGAGCCGGGATTTGAACCCATGACCTCTGACTCCCAAGCCCGTGCTCTGCATGTGCGCGTTTGCGTGCGCGCATGCTTGTGTGTGTGTTGGGGGTTGTGAAGAGCAGAGGTTAGGGGAGACCAAATGGGATGAGGATAGCCAGAAGTGTCCCTGAGCTGGGCACTAAGGGGAAAATCTGCTACCTGTTCTTGGACAAGTCATTTAACTTTTCTGTGACTCAGTTTCCTCATCTGTAAAATGTTCACCTGTTCTCTCTCCCCCTTGGACTGTGAGCATGTGTGTGACAACAGTTGTGTCCGATCAGATTATCTTGCAACTATCCCTTGCAATAATAAGTTCATAATTCATAATAAGTTCATAAGTGCTTAGTTCATAATAAGTGCTTAACAAATCCACAATTATTATTAAATGGACACTTGAGAGCCAGGAGGGTGGGGAGTAGCGGGGGCCGAGGTGGGGACTCAAGGAAGCTACCCCGGCCAGTTCTACGTGAGCACAGTGGGGAGGGCAGAAGCAATTTTTTAATGGTATTTCTTAAATGCTTACTATGTGCCAAGGACTTTTCTAAACGCTGGATCCAGAAAATCCAGGCAACCTGAGTTAGAAAAGCATTTCGGAAGGGTGGAAGGGCCGAGCTGGGCACCACAGGCTCCCGACTGCATAGCCCCATCCTCCCGCTGCAGCATGGCCTAGTGGGTAGAGCATGGACCTGGGAGTCAGAAGGTCGTGGGTTCTAATCTCTGTTCCGCCCCTTGTCTGCTGGGTGATTTTGGACAAGTTACTTCACATCTCTGTGACTCACTTCCCTCATCTGTAAAATGGGGATGAAGACTGTGAGCCCCACGTGGGACAACCTGATTACCTTGTATCTCCCCCAGTGCTCAGAACAGTGCTTAGCACATAGTACAGGCTTAACAAATACCATCATCATCATTATTATTGTTCCCTGTGCCTCTGTTCTCTCTTCTACAAAATGGGGATTAGGACTGGGAGCCCCACGTGGGCCAACCCGATTACCTTGTATCTCCCCCAGCGCTTAGATCAGTGCTCGGCATATATTAAGCGCTTAACAAATACCATCATCATTATTATTATTATTCTCTGTGCCTCTGTTACCTCTCCTACAAAATGGGGATTAGGTCTGTGAGCTCTACATGGGACAGGGACCGTGCCCAACTTCATTACCTCGTGTCTGGCTGGCTAGCGTGGCTGGCAGCTAGTAATAATAATATTAATAATGTTGGTATTTGTTAAGCGCGTATTATGTGCCGAGCACTTTCTAAGCACTGGGGTACATACAGGGTAATCAGGTTGTCCCACGTGAGGCTCACAGTCTTAATCCCCATTTGACAGATGAGGTCACTGAGGCACGGAGAGGTTAAGTGACGCCCAAGGTCACACAGCTGAGAGGGATTAGAACCCATGCCCTCTGACTCCAAAGCCCGGCCTCTTTCCACTGAGCCACGCTGCTTCACCAAGTCGTAAGCGCTTAGGACAGTGCTTGGCACCTAGTAAGCGCTTATCAAATGCCATCATCGTTATTACTGATAGCAAATTCATTCAGTCGGTGGTGTTTATGGGGCCCTTAATAGGTGCCAAGCACGGTTCTAAGTGCTGGGTTGGACCATCAGGTTGCCCCATGTAGGGCTCACAGCCTTTCATTCATTCCAATCTGGAGCCCTCACTCTGCGCAGAGCACTGTGCTGAGCGCTTGGAACGGACAATTGGGCAACGGAGAGCGACAAGCCCTGCCCACCAGCGGCCTCGAAAGGCCGTCGTTAGGACGATGACGTTGCCCGTTCCCCGCCCCCGGCGGGCCCGGGTTGGGGTGGCCCGCGGGGGGCGGGGCCGGGCTAGGCGGTGGCTAGCGAGGTCGGGGTGGGGGAGTCTCCTCCGGACGGACCACCCTTCCCCTGGGCCCCGCCAGGCACTAATGCAGCCGCTAACGCAGGCACTAATGCAGCCGCTAATGCAGGCAGACGGGATTCCCCCTCCCGCCCGGGATTGAGCAGCCGAGCTCGGTTCAGCCTCGGAGGTGACGGTAGGATTGATCCCCCGGCCGGCCGGATTTCATTCGTTCGGTCGGTCGGATTTCCCGAGCGCTCACTCTGTGCTAAGCGCCTGGAAAGCCCAGTTCGGCCGGAGAGACGGTCGATCCCTGCCCACGACGAGGTAGAGGACGGAAACGAGCAGTGGGGCGTTGCTCTGGGCCCTTTTCCACCCCCACATGCCCGTTTAGCGCTTAGAGCAGTGCATTGCACAGTCAGAGCTTGACAGATGCCATCATCATCATTATTTGTACTTGTTCTGTTTTCCCCCCTTCCAGACTGTGGGCCCGTTGTTGGCTGGGGATTGTCTCTATCTGTTGCCCTGTTGTGCTTGCCAAGCGCTTAGTACAGTGGTCTGCACACTGTAAGCACTCAATAAATACGAGTGAATGAATGAATTTCAGGGATATCGAGAGATGGCTACGCGTAGTTTTTTTTACAAAGTAAGGAGCAGAATGGCTTTCAGCTAATCCCCAGTAGTTCCCTTATTGTGGCCAACAAGACCATCCTGTTCACTAACGTCATTTCACACCTATTGGACTCCTGCAGGAACTGATGTGTTCCTTAAACTGCTAAGGCCCGGGAAGGACCAGAGGGACGATTGTCATTTTAGAGAGGGAACTGTACTTCATCCTTTCCGGCGTCAAAGCTGAGGGAGAGATTAAAAAATACTGCCCCTCTCCTTAAAAACGGCTCAGAACTAGTATTGGGCGGGGTGGGTAGTTATCGAGTTAGGAATTGAGGCACAGTATTCTCAGGACTCAAGAAACAGGCATGGCCCAAGAAATTCCAATGGAATACGAACACAAGACCCTTCAAGGTTGTGGGCACCAAAGGTAGGGATTTTTCTTTTTACTTTAATACATAATCGATGTATATTTTGCAGTAGGTGACAATTACATGTATAGGTATATGATTTTTATACTGGGTTTGCATCCTCTGAAATGGCAGTTCATCTTTATATTCTGCGCCCCCCCACCCCCTGCTGCCTCTCAGCACTTGTGTATATACCTGTAATTTTATTTAATTTTATTTCTTTATGTTGATGTCTGTTTACTTGCATTGATGTCTGTCTCCCCTCCTCTAGACTGTGAGCTTGTAATGGGCAGGGATTGGCTGTCTTTGTTGTTGTATTATACTTTCTCAAGCACTTAGTACAGTGCTCTGCACACAGTAGGTGCTCAGTAAATACTGAGTGAATGAATGAATGAATATTCTCTAATGGTTAGGTCACAGAACCCTGTAGCCCGAGACTGGTCTGAATGTGTGGCACCATGAGGTGTAGCTGAGCCAAGTTGGGGCATCACTAAACTTCCTAAAGCATGGGCCAGTTAGATCCAACCCCCACCCTGCTTGTCCTACCCTATCCCACCCTCCTCTTCACTACCCAATCCTGCCTTATTGTCCCTTGTCCCACTCTGCTGGGACCTGCCCTCCCCAGCCCTGCTTTCAGGAGGCCCCACAAAAGCCACCTGATCCCCATAGTTTGGCTCAGCTGAACTTCTCTCTCCCTTCCCCTTCACGTGCCCAATTCGCCTATGCCCCTAGGAGCTCAAGCTGAGCTTTAGGAGCTAATAACAATAATAGTAGTAATAAAGGTATTTGTTACGCATTTCTTACGTCCAAGCCTGGATCAGACGTGAAGCAGGTAGAGCTGATATTTAATCCCCATTTTACAGATGAGGAAAGGGAGACACAGAGCAGTCAAATGGCTTGCCGAAGGTCACACTTCATGCAAGTTGCAGAGCCAGGATTAGCACCTGGGTCTCCTGACACTCAGTCCTGTGTCCTTTCCACTATGCTACACTGCCAGGAATCCAAGGGTGCGGTTCTTGGTTTGGCAGAGGAAGGCAGTGACCCCTGGCATGGACAGTGGTTATGGTGTTACCATGCTCACATGATGACCTGGACACACACACACAAGTTCCCGTGACCAGCTGCAGTTTGGGGCACTCAAGCAGATCTGACCTGACAGAGTGCACATAGTTTTTGTGGTCTGTGAAGATGCTGCTCGGTCTGAGAAAGATTCAATTCATATTTATTGAGTGCTTACTGTGTGCAAAGTCCTCAGGTGTGCATGGATCTCTTCAGGCTTCATGTACACTCCTTGCATTTATGAACTTATGTATAGCCCTTCAGCACTTGTATAGCTGTGTACTTCGACCATTCAAATTTCAAATGTCTCTGCCATTAGAATGCAAATTCCTTGTGGGTATCAGATGTGTCTCTTCTTTATTCAGTATTACCCACTGCCCCACGTGGGCACTTGGTAAATGCAGCTATTTTTTTAATGGTATTTGTTAAGCGCTCGCTATGTGCCAGGCACTGTATTGAGCGCTGGGGTAGATACAAGCTATTCAGTTTGGACACGGTCCCTGCCCATATAGGGCTCCGAGTCTTAATCCACATTTTATGAATAAGGTCACTGAGGGTCAGAGAAGCTAGGTGTCTTGCCCAAGATCCCACAGCAGACGAGTGGGGGATCTGGATTAGAAACCAGGTCCTTCTGACTCCCAGTCCCATGCTCTATTCACTAGGCCATGCTGCTTCTCATTACTTCTACTGCTGCTTCTACTAGTATGACTTCTTCCCGGCTAGACTACTGTGTCAGCCTTCTCTCTGACCTCCCTTCCTCCTCTCTCGCCCCGCTCCGGTCTATTCTTCACTCCGCTGCCCGGCTCATCTTCCTGCAGAAACGATCTGGGCATGTCACTCCCCTTCTTAAACAACTCCAGTGGTTGCCTATCGACCTCCGCTCCAAACAAAAACTCCTCACTCTAGGCTTCAAGGCTCTCCATCACCTTGCCCCTTCCTACCTCTCCTCCCTTCTCTCTTTCTACCGCCCACCCCGCACGCTCCGCTCCTCTGCCGCCCACCTCCTCGCCGTCCCTCGGTCTCGCCTATCCCGCCGTCGACCCCCGGGTCACGTCCTCCCGCGGTCCTGGAACGCCCTCCCTCCTCACCTCCGCCAAACTGATTCTCTTTCCCTCTTCAAAACCTTACTTAAAAATCACCTCCTCCAAGAGGCCTTCCCAGACTGAGCTCCTCTTCCCCCTCTACTCCCTCTGCCATCCCCCCTTTACCTCTCCGCAGCTAAAGCCTCATTTTCCCCTTTTCCCTCTGCTCCTCCACCTCTCCCTTCCCATCCCCACAGCACTGTACCCGTCCGCTCAACTGTATATATTTTCGTTACCCTATTTATTTTGTTAATGAATTGTACATCTCCTTGATTCTATTTAGTTGCCATTGTTTTTACGAGATGTTCTTCCCCTTGACGCTGTTTAGTGCCATTGTTCTTGTCTGTCCGTCTCCCCCGATTAGACTGTAAGCCCGTCAAACGGCAGGGACTGTCTCTATCTGTTGCCGACTTGTTCATCCCAAGCGCTTAGTACAGTGCTCTGCACATAGTAAGCGCTCAATAAATACTATTGAATGAATGAATTGTCTTTTGCCACTGAGACGTCTCCGACCCATAGTGACACCGTGGATACATCTCTCCCAGAACGCCCCACCTCCCTATGAAATCATTGGGATAGTGGATCCATAGAGTTTTCTCGGGAAAGATACGGATACCTTTGCGTCCTTCCACGCGGTAAACTTGAGTCTCCGCCTTCGACTCGTTCCCATGCCGCTGCTGCCCAGCATGGAGGAGTTTTGACTTGTAGCAGATTGCCTTCCACTCGCTTGCCACTGCCCAAGCTAGGAATGGAATGGGCAGGCCTCTGCTTGGCTCTCGCTCCTGTAGTAGAGATTGGTAGAGTACAGGAAAATCTCTAGGTGTGACCCTGAAAGACTTCTGCTACTATTCAGATTAAAAGAATTGTTCAATCAGTGGTGCTTACTGAGCACTTACTATGTGCAGAGCACTGTACTGAGTACTAGCGTGTGTTTATGGCTTGTGAAGCCCTATGAAGCCCAAGCAAGATGACCGTTGAAACTGTATGCTTGAATTACCCCAGGACAAAGTTAATTTGGGGAGATTGTCTGAATCCCTACAGAAAAAAACCCATGTAAAGTGAGGAAGACGTATTCTGAGAGATTTATAGTAGTAGTTCCTGGAGGATAGGGATCGTGTCTACCAATTCTACTGTGTTGTACTCTCCCAAGCATTTACACACAGGGACTGCTCAATAAATTCTATTGATTGATTGATGTGTGCAGAATAATGTTTTAGAAAGATGATCCAGACAACAGAGTGAAGTATAGACTGGGGAGAGTTTGGAGGTGGGGAGACCAGTGAGGAGGCTGAGGAGCCCAGCTGAGTAGTACAGAGAATAGAAGCTATGGGAGCAGGTGAGCTTCATGAGAGGAAGAGTATAAAGTGAGATGAAAATGGGATCCAGAACAGACCCTCGGGGCCACTCAGAATTAGGGGTTGAGGGGTGGAAGAAGAGCCTGAGGAAGAGAGACCAGAGGAGTAGGAGGAAAACTGGGAGAGACCTGCCTTGGTGAAACCAAGGTTATAATAGTAATTATGATATTTGTGAAGTGTAGACTGTGTGCCAAGCACTGTACTAAGCCCTGGGGTAGATATAAGATATCAAGACAGTCACAGTCCCTGACCCACATGTAGGTTGCTGTCTAAATAGAAGGGAGACTAGATATTGAATCCCCATTTTACAGATGAGGATACTAAAACACGTCCTGCGGCAGGCCCATAAGGGGCTTAACCAGGCAGAGGGAGTGGTCTTCAGTGACAACCATGCTTGAGAAGTCAAGGAGTTTCTAGTTGGCGATCTGTCCTTCTCATCTAAGAGTAATTGGGCTTGACTTGCAGCTAGAGGGTCCAAGAGAGAAGTGGGCTAGACAACAGAAACTGGTATGGTTACTTCAGAGTCTGTCTACCTCATTAGGTTGTAAGCTCCTTGAGGGCAGGGAGTATGTCTGCTAATTCTGTTATCTTCTCCCAAACACAGTAGATAGATACTCAATAAAAATTGATCGAATGATTGACTGGGAGGCTTAAGAAATAGTGGGGAAGCTCCCTTGAATGGAATGGTTTCTCATGTTCGGTCTTCTAAGTAAAACCTGGGGTAGGGGCATAAAAGCATTTTCAAAAAGTCGATAAGAGAATGACCCTGCAGAGGTCAAATGCTTAAAAGCATGTTCGAGTAACAGCTGCAGGGCATGGGCTAAAGTTTCTTTAGTCCATAAGCAAACTAACCCCAGCCAAGCAACAGTTCAGCCATCCAAGTGGCCCAAAGTAAACAAAACTTTGTCATGTCATTTCTGTTGCAGCAAAACCCCAAAGACTTGCTCTTGGAGTCTGTTGGGGCATTAGGGATTTGCCAAGATATTTTTTTAAAAGCCTTGCAGTTTTCTAACAGTGAGCTCGCTTCTCATTTTGCAATTCCTCAGGGAAATAGACTTGAGAAAAATGGGGAGGAAAGGAATCTCCCCTCTTTGTTCTTTCTTCCAAATTTTACTCCCACAGTGCAGCTGCTTGTGCTCTGCTCTCTTCCTTCTCCTCTTCCTCTTTTTCCTCCCCCTCCTCTTCCTCACTCTCTGAGACCAGATAGGATATCAGTGAGAAGGGCGCAACTTGGGGACGGCTACATGGGTCACAGAATCTCAGGAGTTTGGCCCATCAGCTGTTCATAATAATCCAGGTCCTTTTTAAACACTTACTCTGTACCAAGCACTGTATTAAGCACTAGGGAAGATACAAGATAATCAGGTTGGACACAATCCCTTTTCTCACATAGGGCTCACATTCTGAGGAGTAGGATTTAATTCCCACATTTCAGAGGAATCCCTGGTTTACAGATGAACTCTTGGCCTGCCTCAGCCAGTGCTGGATGCCATGCAAGCATGTTGTGTAAAAAGTCCCTATGTTAGATCCTGGGTTCTAGTCCCGGCTTTGCCTCCCACCTATTGTGTGACCTCGGGCAAGTCACTTAACTTCATTCTGCCTCAGTTGTCTTATCTGTAAAATGGGGATTCAGTAGAAGCAGCATGACTTAGTGGAAAGAGCACGGTCTTGGGAGTAAGAGGTCATGGGTTCTAATCTCGGCTCTGCAACTTGTCAGCCGCGTGACCTGGGGCAAGTCACTTAACTTCTCTGTGCCTCAGTTACACTATCTGTAAAATGGGGCTGAAGACTGTGAGCAACACATGGAACAACGTGATTACCCTATATCTACCTCAGTATCTACCTTAACAAATGCAAACATTATTATTATTATTACCTATTCTTCCTCCCCCTTAGACTGTGAACCCGATCAGGAACTGTCTGACCTCATTATCTTGTACCCGCGCAAATGTCGGAACCAGAATTAAAACCATGATACTCTGCCTTCCAGTCCCTTGCTCTTTCCACTAGCCCTTGCTGCTTCATTGTATTATAACTGCATTATTAGATTACATTCGGCCAAGTGCTCAGTACACTGGTGCTCAATATATTCTATTGAAGACAGGTTAAATGCTCCTTTACTTCATCTTTTAGTAGTTCAAATGTAGTGAGGACTAAAATATTTGCCTGCCCAGCTGAGGTGACTGTAACTCACTCATTTGGTTTAATATTAGAATGATGGGCTAAAATTTTTCACTAGATGTCACTATTTCTTAATGTATAATACACTAATTATTAATCCAAAAGTACCCCATTTCATACATGCTGTAGATAATTATGGAAAGCAGCGAGGATCTTAAAGCCTTTCTGAAATCCCACCTATTTCTGTAGGCTTTTCCTAATTAATTTTTATTGTCCCCAGTCATGTTCTTCAACTACCAACTAAACACTTAAGCCCTCTACTATTTAAGAAGTTACTCCTTTTTATGGTATTTGTTAAGCTTTGGAGCAGATACAAGTTAATCAGGTTGGACACAGTCCCTGTCCCACATAGGGCTCGTAATCTCAAGACCCATTTTACAGATGTGGTAACTGCAGCACAGAGAAGTTAAGTGACTTGCCCAAGCTCACGCAGCAGATGAATGATGGATTTGGGATTACTTATAGACTTCTACCTCTTCTAACCTCAAACCCCCTTTCCTCTCTCCCTCTACCCCTGACACATCTCTTGCTCCTTATGATCTGGCCATGTACTTTATTGATAAAATTGAAACCTTCAAGTGTGAGCTCCCCTTCTCGTCTCTAGTCACTCCCTCCTCCTTCCCCCTCTTTGACTTTCCCATTTTTCCAAGCAGTGTCTCAAAAGATTTCCCTCCTCTTCACAAAACTCTACTCCATCCACAGTACCTCCGGCCTCATCTTGTCACACGTTATCAAATCACTTGCCACCTCCCTCCCTGACCAACAGCTTCAGCTACTCACTTTCTCTTCCCCACTACTTTTAATCCTGCTCATGTATCCCCACCCTAAAAACCCTCCTTTAACCCCACAGCTCCCTCCATTTATTGCCCCATTCTCCCTCCTATCATTCCTCTCCAAACTCCTTGAGAGAACTGTATCTGCTGCTTCCACTTCCTCTTCTCCAATCCTCACCTGAACCCCCTCTAAATCTGGTTTTCTCCCCCTTCACCCCATGGAAACTGCCCTCTCTGAAGTCACCGATGGCCTTTTTGCCAAATCCAATGGCCTCTGATCCATCCTAATCCTCCTCGAACTCTCAGCTTCCTTTAACATTGCAGACCACCTCCTTTTCCTGTAAACATTATCTAACCTCGGCTTCACAAACACTGTCCTCTCCCGGTTCTCCACCTGTCTCTCTGATTACTATCTTTCTCAGGTTCCTCTTCTGCCTCCCACCCTTTAACAAATGAGAGTTCCTCAAGGCTCAGGTCTGAGTCCCCGTCTAATTTCTCTCTACTCATTTGTTCCCATGGCTTCAAGTACCATTTCTACATGGATGATTCCCAAATCTACCTCTCTAGCCCTGACCTCTCTCCCTCTCTGTAGTCTTGTATCTCCTCCTACCTTCAGAACATTGGTACTTGAATGTCCCGCCAATAACACAAACTTAACATGGCCAAATCAGAGTTCCTCATCTTCCCACCCAAACCCTGTCTTCTCCCTGCCTTTCCCATCCCAGTAAACAGCACCATGATCCTCTCTGTCTCATAAACCTGTAACTTTGTCATTGAGTCATCTCTCTCATTCAACTCACATATTCAGTCTGTCACCAAATCCTCTCCTATCTTCACAACATCTCTAAAAATCTGCCCTTTCCTCTCCATCCAAACTGCAAACTGCTATACTGCTGCAAGCACTTACCATATCCTACTTTGACTTAGTAGTCATCAGCCTCTTTGCTCACCTCCCTACCTCCTGGCCCTAATCTCTCTTTGCCCATACTTCACTCTGCTACCCCGATCATTTTTCTAAAAAATAGTTCAGCTCATGTTTCCCCTATCCTCAGAAACCTCAGGTGATTGCCCATCCATCTCCACATGAAACAGAAACTCCTCACTATTGACTTTAAAGCACTTAATCAGCTTGCCCCCTACTGCCTTACCACTTTGATCTCCTACCTCAACCCAGTCCACGCATCTCATTTCTCTAATGCCAACCTACTTGCTAACTTCAATTTTGTCTAACTTACCGCTGACCCCTTGCCCGTGTCCTACATCTGACCTGGAACTCCCTCCCCCTTCAGACACAACCAGAGATCTTCAAAGTCAACTTGCAGTTGAATGCTGTTGTTGAATTCTGCCGCCCAGGCAGAAAATTATTCTAAACATGCAAGCGGGGATGAAAGAAGACTCAACATGTCCATCATGGCCTTTGAAAGACTGTCAAACAAGGGGTATTTTCAACACAGCATCAGACTTCAAGCCTGCTGAAATATTATAGAGGAATCAGGCAGCGGTACAAGCTGATTTTTACCAGAGATGTCATATCTGAATTCTAGATCCTTTTTAGCAGCACCATAATATGCAGATTAACATCAAATGGCAAACAGTGAGGTCAGTCAGCATGCTGTCAGTCTTCTATTAGTGTCTCAGTGGGTACAGTTGTGGTATTTGTGAAGCACTTTTACTATGTGCCAAGTGCTACCACTCCCAGTGAGGAGTAGCATAGAGAAGATAAACACCACAGCATGCTTCAAGTCAGGCACCTTTAATCCCATTTCCTCCCGGGAGGGCTCAGCACACAACCACCCATCTGGGCACAGAACGAACTGCGGACAAAGCGTTCTGCGGAACGAACGGTTTATATACTGGGCCCAGGCCGCTGACACTCACCTGGTTTTTAACACATCCTTTCCTTTGCATAAGCCCACCCCTGCCTGATCCAGGCTGCTCCCCTTGGTCCTCCCAAAGATGCTCCCACATGAGTGACCCCCATTAGTCCCCTTGCTGTCCGTCATGTTCCTGGGCCTCTCGTTGGCGGTTGAGCATGAAGTTGGCATCCCTGGAGACAGTGGTCTCTCTTCATTGCTCTTAATCCCTCCTCCAACGGTCCATTGATTCCCCCGCCTCTTGGCCTGATCCTCCATCTTAGAGCCATGTGGTCTGGCATTGTATGTGTGTGGGGGGATGTCCCCTCTCTGCACTGCAGGACCACCTTGGACCTTGGGGGAACAAGGCGCTTGAATCTCCCTCCCCTCATCTCAGCAGAGCTCAACCCAGGTGGTGGTTTGGAGCCAGGGAGGGGAAGGAACAAAGAGGAAGAACCGCCTTTGGGCGGGGATGCCACGAGACAGCAAAGGCTCCGTACATGGGGCTCTGTGTTGGAGACCAGGCGGAGCTCACCTCTTTGACCCAGAGCACAAGCCTGAGAAGGGGAAGGGTAACACTAAGCACTGTACTAAGCATGAGGTAGATACAAGATAACAGGTCAGACACAGTCCCTGTCCCACATGGAGCTCACAGTCTAAGTAGGAGGGAGAACAGGTATTTAATCCTTATTTTACCCTCGAAGGAATTGAAGCATAGAGAAGTGAAGTGACTTACCAAGGTCACACAAAAGGTGAGTGGCAGAGCTGGAATTAGAACCCAACTCCTTTGACTCCCAGGCCTGTGCTCTGTCCCCTAGGCCATGCTGAGTGCATTCCCTTTAGTTTTCCGAGAAGATCGTTGTCTGGAATTGGCAGCTGCATTATTTCAACAGCAGTGCTCTGGTTAATAAATGGGTGAGGTGTCTTGTTTTTGAAGCATCCACAATCAAGAGAAACATTGTTTCCAAAATGATATGTCTGATGGTGACTATAAGAGGAGGTAATAGAATTGACTCTGTTTCTGGTGACATGGCATCAATTTTCTTCAAAAATGCCAGGGAAGCAGAGTAAGAAAGTGGATTTCTCGGGAACTAAAGTCCTACACTTTATTTGGTAGAAAGGAGGAGAAGATGTTGCAAAATAAGTATTAAAATAATAACAAAATGGTATTTCTGTGCACTGACTGTGCTAAGCACTGAGGTAGTTACAGTCCCTGTCGCACATGAGATTCACTGTCCAAGGAGGTGGAGGGAACAAGTATTTGCTCCAGTCCCCATTTTACAGATGAGGAAACTGATTTGGAGAGAAGTAAAATGACTTGCTCAAGGTCACATAGCAGAAAAGTGATGGACCCAGGATTAGAACCCAGGATTTGTGACTCCCAGAACCGTGTCCTTTCCGCTAGGCGACAGTGCTGTGGAAGGGAGAAATCAGATTTACTACTGGGATCTTACTCCAAAGTCTTGGAAATACTTAAACAGAATTAGTCCATTTGACAGTGATGAGTCTGGCACTAGGTTATGAAAATAAATAAAAGGAAATGAGAAGTGGCATGGCCTAATGGGTAGAACAAGGACCTGAGTTCTAATTCCTGCTCTGCCACTTGTCTACTGTATGACCTTGAGCAAGTCACTTAACTTCTCTGTGCTTCAGTTATCTCACCTGTAAAATGGGGATTAAGACTGGGAACCCCATGTAGAAGGTGGACTGTGTCCAACCTAATTATAGTATATCTACCCCAGCGCTTAGTAAAGTGTCTGGCACATAGTAAGTGCTTAACACATATCATAAAAAAAAATAGATCAGGGACCAAAGGCTCTTTCAGCAAAATCGTTTTAAGATGGAGGTAATATGTATGGCATATGAGGACAAGAGGAAAAAAGGGTGAGACATTAGAACCTTTTCTGGCTTCTGTGAAATCTGCCTTGCCAATGTGGTCTTAATCTGAATAACGTGGGAATGGGGAAATTGACATCACTAAGGGAAATATATCTTTTATTTTATGTTACATTTTTGGGTTAAGTGCATTTTTCTGTTTATTATTGAAAACTAATTTTTGTTCTTGTCATGTTGGTCTTAGTTTACAGGTTATGGAAAATGAAGATAATACAGCTGACAGCAAAAATCTCCAACCAGCAACTACAGTGATAAAAAGCATTACCTCATTTACTCAAACGATACAGGTAGTTTTCATTCTTCACATATAGTTTCTTCCCTGCTCATGCTAATACTTTTGTTCCTCGTGTGTATAAATATTTTAGGAATGCCTAAAATAATTGGATAATACTATTACTAGTAATACAGTGGTCTTTGTTAAGTGCTTACTATGTGGGAAGCACTGTCCTAAGCACTGGAGTAGATACAATATAATCAGATCACGTGCAATCCCTGTTACATCCGGGGTTCTCAGTTTAAGGAGGAAGGGAAGGGAACATAGGATTTTCTCTTCCAAATCAACCATGATCAGGTTTGTTTTCTACAAAGGGGAATGTGGGGAGAGATGACCATTTTTATCATTATTGTCTAAGTCAAATTCAGAGAGGGATTAAATCTACTACCTTCTGAAACAAGTCTTGCACAGGGTAATGGAAATGAGCAAAGCTATAAAATACAGTGTTAAACACATCAAAAAGAGAGCATATGCTTCAAATGTGAATTTCTGAAAATGGTTCATTGTTTTTACTCAGGGGACAGCCTCTGCAGACCCCAAAGGGGTAGAAGGAAATGAACAAACGGAACAAAGTGCTGTGGTCAACAGTGGAGAGCAGCAGCTCCCAGACCCACAGACGGAACCCCAGCCCTTGGGGAAACTGAGGCAGATATGTGCTTGTCCGCCCCATGGTATACTGGATCTGATAATCACAAATGGTACGTAAAGGGCGGAAGATACTGAGCATCACTGCTGCTTCGGAATCAGAACAGGGCTTAATTGGCTGGATAATAGTTGAAAATAATTCTCTAAACTTGTCAGGTGGTGATGGGTTTATTACTCTTAGCCTGTCAAATCAAGCTTTAAGCAGATCAGTAAAGCAGTGTTGAAGTGGCTTGGCTTTGACGTGGGTGTGGAGTTTTTTATGAACCGGGAGTTACTTTGATCCAAGGTATAGACTCAGCAGGCTCCTTTTAATGCCTGAGAGAGAGCTGAAAAGTGAAACAGAATACACATCTGGCACCAGAGATGTTTTGGCTGAAATTAGGTCACAGTCTTTAGTGTCTGATTCAGACCGTTAATTGGATTCAGACAAAATCACAAACCCTGTAACTTGTTTTAGCGGGCCTAGGGAAAAAAGGTTGGGAAATGCACATTCAGCTGCTAGGCAACAGGAAGGATCCAGGCCTCCCTTGGTTCAGTTCAGTTAGACTAGCTTATTACAGAGTAAAACATCTACAGCAAGCAACAAGTCTGTTGGCCTATTTCAGAAGCACTTGGACAAGAGTTCGGGAAATCTGAGATTTAGGAAATAATCTTGTCCTGCAGCCTTTATCCACTGTGGTTTTGGGTTAGTCAGATTGATAGTGACAGGTGTGAACTCATCCCTCTTACTCTTCAGAGCTTCTGGGCTCCCGACTTGGACTACCCGCTCTGTTTTTCACTAATACACCGCCATGTAGTCAATCAGTCAATCATATTTGTTGAGCGCTTGCTGTGTGCAGAGCACTGCACTAAGTGTTTGGGAGAGTACCATATAATAATGTAACAGACACATTCCCTGCTCACAGTGAGCTTAAAGTTTATAGGGGGAGAGAGATATTAATATAAATAAATAACATTACAGATACATACATAAGTGCTGTGGGGCTGAGAGGGGGATGAATAAAGGGACCAAGTCAAAGTAATGCAGAAGGGATTGAGAGAAGAGGAAAGGAGGACTTGTTAGGGAAGGTCTCTTGGAGGAGATGTGCCTTCACTTTGGGGAAATAATAATAATAATTATATTTGTTAAGCACTTACTGTGTACCAAGCACTGTTCTTAATGCTGGGGTATATACACGTTAGTCAGGTTGGACACAGTCCTTATCCCACACAGGGCTCACACTCTTCATCCCCATTTTGCAGATGAGATAACTGAGGCCTAGAAAAGTGAGGTGACTTGCCCAAGGTCATGCAGCAGATTTATGGCAGAGCCAGAATTAGAGCCCAAGCCCTCTGGTCCAGGCCCATGCTCTATTCACTAAGCCACGCTACTTGGGGAAGGTTAAGTGGTTTGCCCAAGTCCACACAGAAGTTGGGTGGCAGAGCTGGGATTATAACCTGGGACCTCTGATTTGCAGAACCACAGCTCTCCCTCTACACCATACCCAGCATGTACCCTCATGTACCCAAGCTGCAAACCATCGTTAATTCTTCCAAGGACATACATTTAGCCTCTTAGCATTCAACTAGATGGATAGTTTGTAATGACTGAGATGAAAAGAAAATGATCTTTAAAACATTTATGAATACAGTGCAGCACATCACCCATCCCAATTAATACAGGCTCTTGGTCCAAGAAATTAGGATGTGATCAACTACAGATTTTTTTTTAAAGTTAAAATGCCGACAGTTGTAACTACCACACATTTGCATGCTGGAAGGTTAAAGAGACTCTATAAGGCCACTTGTCGCACAGCATTATTTACAGACTTTTATTTCCCTGACTTTTATACAGTTACCATGGTGGTTTTGTTGTGGGCTGTCATCTGGTCCATTACTGGCCGTGAATGTCTACCTGGTGGAAACCTATTTGGAATTTTACTCATGTTCTATTGTGCTGTCATTGGAGGTAAACTTTTGGGACTCATTAAATTCCCTTCATTGCCTCCACTACCTCCTCTTCTTGGTAAGTGCAAAACCACTCCATATTTCTCCCAAGTGTATACTGCAAATATCCTGCCTGTTTGAGGTAGTAAATTGGGGCTTAGACCTTAGTAGCATGTAAGTGCAGGGGAATGGTCGCGAAGTGTCTGAGAGGTAGTGTGCAGAGAGTAGTTCATGATTTCTTTCCCATTTTGGTATTTTTTTCAGGTGGGTTTGCTTTTATTTTATTTTACTTTTCAATTTACTTTTAGAAGTAATGGTGCCTCCCAGATGAGGAGTGGTTCTAATTCTGGAGTTATTACTAGACGATCATCAGGCCATTTTCTGGGAGAGTAGTCTGATGCCCTGCATTTATTTCCTATTTTCTCCCCAGCCTCTAAATCCTGTCTTTTTAAAAGCCTCATGTTCTTCCTCCTACTTAGACATTGAGCTCTATGTGGTAAAGAGACTATGGCCAACTTAGCTTATATCTACCCCAGCTTATATCTCCCCAGCTTATATCTACCCCAGTACTCACTACAGTGCTTGGCCAATAATAAGTGCTTAACAAATACCATCATTATTAATCATTATCAGGCTGCCATCCCATTTTCTTCTCTTGTTTACGTCTGACTTCCTGGTGACACTTAGCAATTTTATTTTCAACTACAATGACTCATCCACGGACCCTATTATGTTGGGGGTCCTTCTTTTTCCTGAAGATGTTTTTCAATCAACCAGTGGTATTTATTAAGCACTTAGTGTGTACAGAACACTGTACTAGGAGCTTGGGGAAGTACAACAGAGTGGGTTGATGCAGTCCCTGTCCACAGATAGCTTGCAGTTTATCCAAAGAGTCTTTAAACTGTGATCTGTGAGGGACAAGGAATGATAATCCTCTATCTACCTCAGTGTTTAGCACAATGCTTGGCATGTAGTAAACTTAAAAAATGCCATAATTATTCTGCTGCTAGCAGTGATATTAAATCCAGGCGTGCAGGTGCGGTTGCAAAGAATATTTGCTCCACCCTCAGCACATATCTATAAATTATATATGAAAAAGTATTTATATTAATGCCAGCTCTCCCCTCTAGACTAAAAACTCACTGTGGGCGGGGAACATGTCTACCAACTCTGTGGTATTGTACCCTCCCAAGCGCTTAGTGCAGTGTTCTGCACAGAGTAAGCACTCAAATATCATTGATTGATTGAAAGGTGGTCTACAGTCCTGTCCTTAGTGCTGCTTTTATGGAATCAGTTGCTTGTTCCTTCGTTTGCTTTTTAATTCTGCTTCTTGCTATGATGATCTCTCCATAAGCCTGGTAGCACAGCTCCTGGAACCCAGAGGACACTCAGTAAATGCTACTAGCAGTTCAGCTAATACTTCTGAAAGCCTTTGCTCTAAAAGTCGCCCCCTGCATCCTAATCTGTTGCTCTTGTCCCTTAGCAGTCCTCAGCTATGCAGCGTTATTTGAAGTGATAATAATTATGGTGTTTGTTAAGCTTTTACTAGGCCAAGCATTTTACTCAGCACTGGGGTAGGTAGAGGACCAGCAGGTCAGACACCATCCTTGTCTGACATAGGGCTCAGAATCTAAGTAGGAGGGAGGGCAGGTGTTGACTACTCATTATTCAGATGAGGAAAATGAGGCATGGAAAAGTTAGGGTACTTGCTCAGGGTCACACAGCAGGTAAGTGGCCGAGCTGGGATTAGAACCCAATTCCTTTGACTTCCAGGCCCATGCTTTTTCCACTAGGCCACGCTGCCCTCTCTTTATTTTGTCACTCTATTTCAGTCTTCTCTGTTCACAGTTCATAGAGGTAGGTTGGTGCTTGATACACATTCTTCAGGATCGGATTTCTCTCTCCATTACAGTGGTTGTCAGGAGCTGGAATTGCAACCAGAGAATCACTGATATTAGGCAGTCCAAATCTGCCCAGAGGTACAAGTGACCGGCTGCTGCTATTATGCCTGGCCCGATTTGCCACCATTAAAAACTCATATGCCTGCAAAATAGCAAAGACCATTTTCATAAAGATTTAGGCAAATTCATCAATCAGTCAATCAATAACATTTATTGAGCACCTACTGGGTGCATAGTAACGATAATAATTGTCTATTTGTTAAGCACTTACTATGTGCCATGCACCGTACTAAGCACTGGGGTGCATACAAACAAATCAGGTTGGACGCAGTCCCTGTCCCACATGGGGTTCACAATGTCAATTACCATTTTACAGATGAGGTAACTGAGGCCCAGAGAAGTTAAGTGACTTGCCCAAGGTCACACAGCAGACAAGTGGCTGAATCGGGATTAGAACCTCTGACCTTTGGACTTCCAGGCCCATGCTGTAGCCACTATGTCTTGCTGCTTGTAGTACTGGACTAGAATTAAGGGATCCCTGCCATCAGAGTTTACACTTTAGTGGTGGAGAGAGATATTTACCAAATTGCAGGTAGGAGAAAGTCAGAGAGTATATATGCTTAAGCGCCACAAGGGTTTTTTTAAATTTTTTATGGTATATAAGTGCTTAGGTGGCATAGAAATGCTGATGTGGCAGTTGGGAAAATATTCACTGGGGAATTAAAAACAAATCAGGTAGGGTCTCTTGGAGGACTTGTGATTTCAAAAAAGCATTAAAGATGGGGAGAGCTGTGGTCTGTATATGAAGAAGGAGAGAGTTCCAAATGGGAGAGAGGCATGAGTGACAGAGGGGTGAGTGGAAGGAGAGATAAACTTAGGGTATTTGTTAAGTGTTTACTATGGTCAAACACTGTTCTAAGTACTGGGGTATTTACAAGCTAATCAGGCTGGACACAGGCCCTGTCCCACTCACACTCTTAATCTGCATTTTACAGACAAGGTAACTGAGGCACAGAGAAGTTAAGCGATTTACCCAAGGTCACACAGCAGACAAGTGGCAGTGTCAGGATTAGAACCCAAGTCCTTCCGACTCCCAGGCCCGTGCTCAATTCACTAGGCCATGCTACTTCTCAAGGCACAGCGATTAGGCTCGCTTGAGAGGAACAAAGAGTGCAACCTGGTTGAGGAGGAAGGAGAGAGCTGATTGAGCATTTTAAAGCCACTTATCATCAGCATTATTTATTGAGAGTACACCAGAAGCCAAAAAGATATAGGGCATGTCCTCTAAGGGCTTGCAGTCAAATAGTGGTGAGAGTCAAAGTTAAATTATCTATAAACTGCGGTAATAGTAGGAAGAACAAGGATATCATTGATTGTAGCCTGGATATGTCAGGATGAAATAGCTAAATAATAATTGAATTTACAATTGAATGTATAAATTTAATAAGTGCTAAGTGTGGTTGTTGGGTTAAAGCCACTTAGGTGTGGGAAATTAGGACAGGCATGTTGAGGAAGATAGTATTTTAGGAGGACAGAGAAGATGGAGATAATCCTGGCTTGATGAGTGTGAAGTGGGAGGGCGTTCCAGGCAAGGGGACTACTGTGGGCAGATAATAATAGTAATGATGGTATTTGTTAAGCACTTACAGTGTGCCAGGCACTGTTCTAAGCACTGGGGTAGATTCAAGATAATCAGGTGGTCCCACATGGGGCTCACAGTCTTAATCCCCATTTTACAGATGAGATAACTGAGGCACAGAGAAGTGAAGTGACTTGCCCAAAGTGACACAGCTGACAAGTGGAGGAGCTGGGATCAGAACCCACGACCTCAGACTCCCAAGCCTGTGCTCTTTCCACTAAGCCACGTTGCTTCTCCCAAGAGGCAGAAGAGTCAAAAATGAGGTGCAGTTAGAAAGTGAGCTTGGCGGGAACAGAGATCGATCTGGGAAAGAACGGGTGAGGAGAACAAGTATGTAAAATGGGGAAAGTTGGTGCTGAGGCTGAAAGCCAATGGAAAAGAGTTTCTATTTTATGTGGATGGAAATTGATAGCCACTGGAGACTTTGGAAGGGTAGAAAAATGTGTGCCATCATGTTTTAAATAGATGATCTAGGTAGCATGTGGGAGGAGACTGGATATTGGGAGGCCAGTGAAGAGGCTGCCTCTCTAGCAGAATTCAATGACAGTTTTGAACTCTGTCACTGATTAAAATATTTGGTTGTGTGTAAGAATTCCCTAGTGCCATTTGGTACACTCCTTCTTCAGGTTTATTTTCAATCTAGACGCTTTGCCGATCCTACCAAGAGTTTCATAATCATATGAGTGTCTTTTTGTCTGTGCTCTGGAAACATACGCACAACCTGTCAGCACACAACGATCACGTATGTTTGATTCAAGAGTTTTCAATGTGGCTCATAGTCTGTTGAGATGAGTTTCCCAAGCGATTGGAGGTATAATCAAATTTCTGCTTTTAAATCCTTTTTGCAAAGTCAAACACGATGGCCAAGGACAATTTGCATGAAGTTGGCCCTGTTCCAAAGCCTTGCAGGGAAAGGATCAGAACAAGAACTGTCACTGCTGACTTGACCAGCAAGGGGATCTTAAGGAACTTGACCTCCAAATTCCAGCTGAAGTGTTGCTATAATATCTAAATTAAAGAATGGACTTGATTTATGTACTTCAAATTCACATTTCTGGAATTTTGACCCCGAACCCCTTACCCCTCAAAGATTTCCCAACCACTGTCTTCTCTCACAAACCAAGGTGGAAATTCTGCTTGGGAAACCAGCCCGATAGTGTCCCAAGAGGAAGACATAATCTAGGTGATCCAAGGTGTGAGATTTCCAAACCGTCACTAGACTCCACTGAGGCTCCACTGCCAAGTGCAGTAGAGATTGAAGGTTCAGGGAACAATGAAACTCACAAACCTAATCTTTCCAAGTTGCTCTTTAGTTTCAGTGGAAGATTCAGGTGATGGTAAGGCAGTATAAGGGCATGAAATCTTGGGGTTTTCAGTCAGTCAATCAACCAGTGGTATTTATTGAGTACTTTTATTCATTCATTCAGTTGTCTTTATTAAGTGCTTACTGTGTGCAGAGCACTGTACTAAGCACTTGGGAAAGTACAACACAACAGTTAACAGTGACAGTCCTTTCCCATAATGAGCTCACAGTCTGGTAGGGGGAGACAGACATCAATACAAATAAACAAGCATCAATACAAATAAATAAAATTACAGATATATTTATCTGTGGTGGAGTGAGGATTAGAACCTAGGTCCTTCTGACTCCCAGACCTGTGCTGTATGCACAAGGCCATGCTTCTTTCCCTACCCCTGGGCTACCACTTGGATGGAGAGGAAAGGGTGGATTTTAGAGGTATTGTGGAGGTAGAACTGACAGGATTTGGTGGCAGAATGAAAGTGTGGGTTGTTTGAGAAAGATGAGTTGAGTATAATGCCAAGGTTACAGCCTTGTCTGGTAAAGAGGATTCTGTACAATGATGGGTAAGACATGGAGAGACCAGGATCTAGATAGGAAGATAAGGAAATCTCTTTTGGACATGTTAAGTTTCAGTCATCAGTGGGACAACCAGGTAGAGATGTCTGGAAGGTAGGAGAAAATGCGAGACTTGTAGATTTGGATCTCATGTGCATAGAGATAGTGGTTGAAGCCACAGGAGCAAATGAATTTTCCAAGGGAGTGGGTATCAATAGAGAATTGAAAGGAAACCAGACCTGAGTCCTGAGGGATTCCTACACTTAGAGGGTGAGAGGCAGAGGAGGAGCCTGCGAAAGAGACTGAGAAGGCTCTGTGAGAGATTGGAGGAGAACCAGGGTAATGTTTCTTACTGCTCTCCTACTACAACCAAGCCTGCACACCTCATTCCTCTATTTCTAACCTACTTACTGTGCCTTGATGTCGTCTATCTCACCATCCACCTCTCCCCCATGTCCTGCTTCTGGCCTGCAACACCCCCCACCCCTTCATAGCCGACATAGCCAACTCCTCATCCTGAAAGCCTTGTAAAAGGCACACCTCCAAGAAGCCTTCCCCAACTAGGCCCTCATTTCCTCTTCTCCCACTCCCTCTGCACTTATGGACATATCCATAATTTCCTCTTCTCCCACTCCCACAGCACTTATGGACATATCCATAATTTATTTATATGAATACATATCTGTCTCCTCCTCTATACTGTAAGCTCATTGTGGGCAGGGAATGTCTCTAACAACTCCGTTAGGTTGTACTCTCCCAAACGCGTAGTCCAGTGCTCTGCATGAAATAAATAATAAATTAATATACACAATTACTCAATAAATAAGAGTGATTGATTGGGAGGTCTAGCGTGTTGAAGGCAGCTAAAAGGTCACAGAGCACTCGGTTAGACTAGAGGCTGTTGGATTTGGCAAGAAATCATTACCTTAGAGAGGGCAGTTTCCATATAGTGAAGGGGGCAGAACTCAAATTTAGAGAGGGTCCAGGAGAGAGCTGGCACAGAGGCAGTGGAGACAACAGGTGTAGACAGTCTCTCAAGGAGTTTGGAGAGGAATGGTAGGAAGGAAATGGGGCAATAACTGGCGGGAGCCCTGGGAACATGTTTGAAAGCAGTGGGGAAGAAGGCTTTGGAAAGTGAACGGTTGAAGATAGTGGTCAGGGAGGGAAGAATAGAGAAAACAGGGGATATAATAAGATGTGAGGCAATGGGATTAGAGACGCAGGTGAAGGAGTGGAATTCAGAAAGATGTGAGAGATCCTGGGTCTCTTCTTGAGATAGTATACTGTATGCTCTGCGCACAGTAAGTGCTCAATAAATACCATTGAATGATTGAATAAATGAATGAATAGGATACTGATACTGGTCTTCAGTACTAATTCCGAACTGTGCTCCAATATATCACTAGAGAGGGCTCTGGGCAGTTGAATAAATGGAATTTTGCTTTAAAAGACCACTTTTTAAGAGCATAGCTATCCCCACATTGAGGGAAGACTCGTCGAGTCTACTAGTTTCTTGTGGGCAGGGATCATGTCGGCCTACCCAGCGCTTAGAACAGTGCTTTGCACATAGTAAGCGCTTAACAAATACCATCATCAATATTATAATTATTATTATTATTACTCTTTTGCATTATGCGCTCCCAAACATTTAGTACAGTGCCTTGCACACATAAGTATTCAATAAATAAATAATTTCATTCATTCATTCAGTAGTATTTATTGAGTGCTTACTATGTGCAGAGCACTGTACTAAGCGCTTGGAATGTACAATTTGGCAACAAATAGAGACAATCCCTGCCCATTGACGGGCTTACGGTCTAATCGGGGGAGACAGACAAAAACAATAGCAATAATAGTGTTATTTGTTACCATTCCTCGATTGATTTATATAAATTATGTTACTTTCATTCATTCAATCATATTTATTGTGCACAGCATTGTACTAAGCACTTGGGAGAGTGCAATATAACAATAAATAGACACATTCTCTGTCCACAAAGAACCAGATATCAATATTTAACATCAGGCTACAGGTTTGGTGAGAATAAAGAGTGAGAGTGTGTGTGTCTGTGTGGTTTCATGCTTTCTACAGTTTACATAAACTTAATACAAAAGTAGGAAGCAGCATGGTCTAGTGGAAAGAACACAGGTCTGGGTTCTAATCACAGCTTTGCCATTTACCTATTGCATGACCTTGGGCGAGTAACTCAACTTTTCAGTGCCTCAGTTTCCTTACCTGCAAAATGGGGATTCAATGCCCGTTCTCTTTCCTACTTAAATTGTTAGCCCTATGCGGGACCTCATTATCTGGCAGCTACTCCAGTGCTTAGTGCAATGTTTGGCACATAATAAGCACTTTACACACCACATTATTTATTACTATAAGAAAATGGGTATTATAGGACCTACTGCCACATAACAATGCTCATGGATATTTGGGAATGCACCTCATAAATTCCAGAGGGCTCTACTAATTTTACATCCTGCTATAACTCTTCCGAATTGTCTTGACTTAAGGTGGGGTGAGAGACTTACAGATGAATTGATTTTGGCCGATGTGATGATCTTCTCTTTGGTCTGATAACCTGATATACTGATGCTTCAGGAGCTAATTTCAAAAATAATGTCTTTCAACTAAAAGCGTGTATTCTCACAAGAAGCTGATGATTGGATGGAGGATTCATTCAGTCATATTTATTGAGGGCTTACTCTGTGCACAGCACTGTAAATGAATGGTCTCAGAGCCCAAATTTGGAAATGCCTCTAATATTTTGAAAATGTTTTGACTGGTCTTTTCCCTATTTATTAGAAAACTAATTCAACCAAGAACTTAAGGTATTTTTCCTATCCCTTAAGGAATGCTGCTTGCCGGTTTTCTCATCAGAAATACTCCAGGCTTAAGTGATCAAGTCCAGATCAAACGGAAGTGGTCTTCTTCTTTGAGAAATATAGCCCTTGCCATTATCTTGGTGCGAGCTGGGCTTGGGCTGGATTCAAAGGTAGAGTATAGGAAGTGGATCTGTCAACACTGAGTAGAATTCCTTTTATTTCTCTAAAACAGCAGTGTATTTTTGAGAAAAAAAGTGTGTATACTGCGGAATGGGAAACACATTTACTGTGGAAGGCCAGTAGATATGTCGGATATGTACATTCCTCAGTTACCCTATTCCTTCTGCCCCCCATCACCATCCTCCTCTCCCTCCAGTGAGGTTTGGACCCCTCACCACTCTTGGAGCAAGAAGGTCATCAAAGACTTGGGCAAGCCACTTCACTTCCCTGTGCTTCAGTTACTTCATCTGTAAAATGGGGATTAAGACTGTGAGGCCCATGTGGGACATGAACTGTGTCCAACCTGATTAAGGTGTATCTACCTCAACACTTAATACGGTGCCTGATTCAAAATAAGCGCTTAACAACATTTTTTTTAAGACTGAAATTGGTGACCGTCAGGAGGAAATGGCGTAGCTAGTGGAAGAGCACTGGCTTAGGAGTCAGAGGACCTGGGATCTAATTCCAGCTCCACCACTTGTCTGCTATGATGATAATGATGGCATTTGCCAAGCACTGTTCTGAGCGCTGGGTGTGACCTTGGGCAAGTCATTTTATTTCTCAGTGCCTCAGTTACTTTAAATCCTATTCCCACCTACCTAGACTGGGGCAAGGACAGGGACTGTGTCCATCCGGATAATCTTGTATCTACATTCCAGCACTTGTCTGACACATATTAACTGCTTAGTAAATATCATTTATGAAAAAAAGTGAACATAGTCCAGACTCCCTGGGACTCCACAGGAGTGTGGGAGCCCTTGCAGTCTCAGGTGCAAAACAGAGAACTTGGCCCCATTGCAATTTTGTCACCAACCCGAGGTCTAGTGTGGGCCAGGCTACTGTAGGCCAGGCAACCAATTGGCCACCAGCAGCCAGCTGCCTTGGCTTCAAGCAGGTGGAATGGGGCAATCTGCTGCCGGACTGATCCAGCCCTTTAACTGGCTCATCCTGGCTGGCCCCGTCAAGTAAGGAGAACTCTTGAAGCTGTGAGACTATGGCTTGCAGTTTTGCTTCCCGATTTTCTGGGAGTGTGCCATATTCCCTTCTCATCCACACCTCCCATGCTTTCCAGAAGTGTCTGGAAGATGGGGTCTTTGGTACCCAGCAGATGGTAAAAAGATACTCTAATGTGTTTAATTTTTTAGAGCCACCTGGTCAGAGGCTAAAAATTCAGTCATTGAACCACTCCCTCCTGTTTATTTAACAAACTTCCTGACACTGATAATGCTATTAGGATTTCTAAGAGAACTGTTTACTTATTAAAAACAATGTTTGATACACTCAGGCACTCTTTGTTTGGCGGCTTTGGCCCCTGAAACAGGAAGAACATGCCAGGAACTGGATGTGTTCCGCTAAGCTTGGGGGCAAGAGGGTGGGGAGGATAGCGATATGCTAAAAGGAGAGTGGGCATACAGAAGCCACTCCATTCATTCAGTCATATTTATTGAGCACTTACTGTGTGTGGGACGCTGTAATAAGCCCTGGGAAAGTACAATTCAGCAACAAATAGAGACAATCCCTGTCCAACAATGAGTTCACAGTCTAGAAGGGGAGAGACAAACATCAAAACAAGTAAACTGGCATCGATAGCATCAATATAAATACATAGAATTATAGATATATATACACATCAAAACAAACAGTCATTAATGTAAATAACTAGAGTTGTAGATATGTACATATATACACAAGTGCTGTGGGGCGGGGAGCTAGAGCAAAGGGAGCAAGTTGGGGTGATGGGGGGGAGAGGGAGCTGAGGAAAAGGGGGGCTTAGTCTGGGAAGGCCTCCTGGAGGAGGTGAGCCTTCAATAGAGCTTTGAAGGGGGGGGGGCGGCCACTGTGGCTGCCCATGGCTTCACAGAGGCTCCACAGAAACTCCACAGCGGCCACCACCTCGGCCACCGCAGCCTCAGCCATGGCCGATGGACCCCAGCAAGCATACGGGTCAAGGCACTTCCAGACTGGCTACCATCGGTTGCCAAATTGGCCCTGGATGGGGGCAGGTGTGAGAGGAAGCCTGCTGGTACTCAGACCACACTCAGAAGGCTAGTCAATTTTAGGCGGGGGTGGTGCCCAGGGGGATCACAAGGGCACTGACACTGCCAGACCACGATCTACCAAGCAGGTGGCAGGTGAGGAGAGCTCTTCCTCAGAGTATGGCTGATGACATCGTCCTGTTGCGCTCTACATGCGCTTGACCTGATTGCATCATGCTTCAAGTAAGAGGCCGGCACTTGCCTTTCAACACTTGTCAAAGTGTCTGAAGCCTGAATTCTGGTAAGAAAAACTATCCTGAAGGATACCACTGCACTGTCTTGCCTGGTCAAAATACCCAACTGTGGATGACAGGACCCAGAGCCAAGGTCAGAGAAGTCTTTTGTGGGTCCAGGACTTTGGTTCAGGGCAGACTGTCAAAAAGCAAAGCAACTTTGATGATCGGGAGGATGTATTGGGAAAACCTTCCCAAATAAGGTCAAGCACAGTTGTATACCTCTGCAGGTTCCCTAAAATATTCCCTTTTTAAAAAGCAGTTCTACTCTAGACACGATTTTTGATAGTGAAGAAAATGTTCACAAACTGATAACTGTCTTAGCATTCCATTGGGAATATTTCAATTTGGTTCATTTTGTGTTTCAGGCCCTGAAGAAACTGAAGGCCGTTTGCTTGAGACTCTCCATGGGTCCGTGCCTTGTAGAATCATGTTCAGCTGCTGTGATTTCCCACTTCCTTTTGCATTTGCCGTGGCAGTGGGGATTTATTTTAGGGTAATGTATTTTCCTTTGACTTGTGGAACTCTGCAGGGGCCTTTGGATGTGGTTGGAGACCCCAGTTATCAAAGAGGGTTAAGATTTAGTCCAATCTCAAAGGCTTTGGGAGTCCTCTAATAATAATTATGGTATTTGCCTGTGTGCCAGGCACTGTGCTAAGTGCTGGGTCGGATACAAGCAAATAGGGTTGGACCCAACCCATGCCCCACATCAGTCTCACGGTTTCAATCCCCATTTTACAGATGAGGTAACTGAAGCACAGAGAAGTGAATAGACTTGCCCAGGGTCACGCAGCAGACAAGTGGCAGAGCCGGAATTGGAACCCACAACTTCTGACTCCCAGGCCCATGCTCTATCCACTACGCCACGCTGTTTCATGACCCTGTGGGCAGGGAACATGTCCACTAAATCTGTTGTGTGTCAAGCAGTGTTCTAAGCACTGGGGTAGTTAAAAGGTAATCAGGTCAAGCACTATCCTTGTCCCACATGAGACTCATAGTCTCTCAAGTGCTCAGTACAGAGCTCTGGATGCAGGAGGCGTTCAATAAATACAATTGAATGAAAGTAAGCACTCAATAAATGCCATTGACTGATTAATTGATTGATTGAGAACCTGTGTGGAGGAGTTAACTGTAGCACTGGGGGTTCACGTCACTTTCATCCTTCCCAGTCACTGCATGCATGGAGCAAGCAAGCTTGCAGAGCTGCATTGGTAAAGCCCTTGAATTTTAATAGTAAAAGAAAAAGGTACAGAAATCTTCTCCATGCCCAGCAGATGTAATTTCCAGCTTTTTCTCTAGGACCCAACAATAAATCAATCTATTAATGATATTTACTGAGTGCTTACTATGTGCGCATCACTATACTGAACATTAGAGAGAGTACAACGGAATTGGTAGACCTGTTCCCTGCCCACAAGGAGCGTTCAGACTAGAGGGGGGAGGCAGATGTTAAAATAAATTGGGGATATATACATAAGTGCTGTTTGGCTGGGTATGGGCTGGATATTAAGTACGTAAAGGGTACAGCTCCAAGTATATAGGCGATACAGAAGGGAAAGGGAAGAGGGGAAATGAGAGCTTAGGGAAGGAATCTTGGAGGAGGTGTGATTTTAGTAAGGCTTTGAAAGTGAGGAAAGTGGTAGTCTGTTGAATATGAGGAGGCAGGGCATTCCAGGCCAGAGGCAGGGCATGGGTGAGAGGTCAGCAGTGAGATAGATGAGACTGAGTTCAGTTGAGTAGGGTGGCATTAGAGGAGCAAAGTATGGTGGCCAGGTTATAGTAAGCAATCAGCAAAGTAAGGTAGGAGGGAGCAAGGTGGTTAAGTGCTTTAAAGTCAATGGCAAGGAGATTCTGAGTGATGGGATGGGCAATTACTGGAGGTTCTTGAGGAGTAGGAAATGGATTGAACCATTTTGTAGAAGAATGATTTGGGCAGCAGAGTGATATATGGATTGGAGGTAGGGAGATCAGTAAATAGGCAAGGTGGGATATGTTCAATGTTTGGCTCAGCATAGTAGCAATTTAGATGGAGAGGAGAGGGTGAATTTTAGCAACATTGTGAAGGTCGAGCCAACAGGATTTCATGACAGATTGAATATGTGGTGTGATTGAGATAGATGAGTTAACACCAAAATTACCAGCTTGTGAGGAAGGAAGATTAGTGATGTTGTTTACAGTGATAGGAAAGACATAGGGCAGGGTTTGAGTGAGAGGATGAAAAGTTCTGTTTTGGACATGTTTAATTTCAGGTGTCGGCAGGACAGTCAGTAGAGAAGTCCTGAAGGCAGAAGGAAATGTGACACTGCAAAGAATGAGAGAGGTCAGGACTGAAGAGGTAAATTTGGGAATCATCCATGTAGAGGTGAGAGTTGAAGGCTTGGAAGCAAATTAGTTCTCCAAAGGAGTGGGTGTAGGTGGAGAATAGAAGGGTACTAAGACGTGAGCCTTGAAGGACTCCCACAGTTAGGGAGTGGGAGGCAGAGAAGGACCTGCAAAAGAAACTGAGACATAGTGGCCAGGGAGGTAGGAAAGACGGGAATGACCAGTGTCAGTGAAGATTGCATGTTTCCAGAAGAAGGGGGTAGTCTATCCTTTTGAAGGCAGATGAGAGGTTGAGAAGGATTAGGATGAGAAGACTGCTATTTAAAAAAGAATTATGGTTGCCAGTTCCTCAAGGGCAAGGACCATACCTTTTACTTTTATTACAGAAGCATGCCTCCTACAGTATGCTGTTGTATTTCCGCAAAGCCCCATGTTATCCCCAAATCGGCTTTAACAATTGTTTCATTGAGAAGTTAGCGGGTAGATGGTCGGAAAACTATTGAAATAGCATGTGGCTTCTGTCACAGTGGGGAAACAGCATGGCCTAGTGAAAAGAGCACAGGACTGGGAATCAGATTTTTTTAAAAAAAAATCCAGGCTCTGCCACTTGCCCACTGTGTGACTTCAGGTAAGTCACTTAGCTACTCTGTGCCTCAGTTTCCTCATCTGTGAAATGGGGATTCAATGCCTGTTCATCTTCCCACCTTAGACTGTGAGCCTCATGTGGAACAGGAACTGTACCCAATCTGTCCCATATTGTCTCTGCCCTAGTGATTAGCACAATGCTTGGCACATAGCAAGCATTTAACAAATATCATAATCATTATTAAAATTATCGTTATTACAATGGATTAAATTTAAGAAGGTTGTGAAAGATGAAAAGTTCTTATCAAACTTGAACTCTACTCCATCGACAGCATTTACTGAGAAGTTAGTCTGTGCAGAGCACTATACTAAACCCTCATAAGAGTACAACAGAGTGAGTTGTTTCTCCATCACTTATCAGTGGTCATCTTCACCATATGGAGAACTAATTTGCATTGCTTAGAATAAGAGTCTGGTAAACAGTGACTTTTAAATAGAGTAATTGGTTTCCTTTGCAATGCCAAGGAAGGATTAATGATAGGAAAGCCATATGATTCTGTTACTTGGTTAAAAAGGATGGCAGAGTGGGCTGCAACATGTTATAATCAAAATCTTCCCCTAGTCTTCTATTGTAACTGTAGCCTAATTAAGAAATGAAGACATAGTACAGCAGAAATAACGTCACTCTCCTAAGTGCCTAATATATTTCTCCACATATAGAAGGCACTCAGTAAATATTAATCTCTTCCAAGAGGCCTTCCCAGACTAAGCCCCACTTTTTCTCATCTCCCACTCCCTTCTGCATCACCCTGACTTGCTCCCTTTGCTCTTCCCCCCCTCCCCACCCCACCGCACTTATGTACATATCTGTAACTGTAAAATATCTGTCTGTCTCCCTCCCTCTGAGCTCGTTGTGGGCAGGGAATGTCACTGTTTATTGTTGTATCATATTTTCCCAAGTGCTTAATACAGTGCTCTGCACACAATAAGTGCTCTATAAATGCAATTGAATGAATGAATACTGAGTGAATGAATTGCGATTATTGGAATAAACCCTGAGATTTTGCTAAAACCTAGTGAAAAAAGATCTTCTTAGATCTTTGTGCCCATATAGACTGTAAGCTCGTTGTGGGCAGGGAATGTGTCTGCCAACTCTTTTGTACTCTCCCAAGCGCTTAGTACAACACTCTGCACAGAATAAGCACTCAATAAATACTAGATTGATTGATATTCACCCCACCCTCAGCACCACAGCAATTATATACATATCTGTAATTTATATTAATGTCTGCATCCCCCTCGAGATCCTAAGCTCGTGTGGACAAGGTACTTGTCTGCCAACTATGTTATATTGTACTCTCCCAAGCACTTAATTCAGTGCTCTGCACACAGTAAGCGCCCAATAAATTTGATTAATTGATTGATCCTTCCTAATTTAACTTCTAGGCCTCTACCTAGATAAGTTAGCAATAGCATATCGATGGAGGCAAATCTGGAAAGTAAAAATCACAGGAGTAGACTTTAAACATTTTTTATTTTCTTTCATTTCCATTTCATTTTCTTTTTGGGTGCATTTGAGAAATCTCTTGTGATGGTTTCAGAGGAATGATACAACATCAAATAAGATAATGAATAAAGTAGAATTGTGTTTTCCAGTTTGATACCTATGCATTTTTAGGATTCCTTAAGTGAAAAAAAAATACAGATTCCTAAAATTAGTGTCAGATTATAAATGTCAGCATTGAGGATGATGGAATAGGAAGTAATTCAGGAGAGGGATCATCTAAATCTAATGAATTAAGTAACTTTCAAAAATGCAAAATGGCATATTTTATTAACAACTCAAATTCTGGCTGTTCAGTTTTGTCTTAGGGGCGGTGTCTCCTGCAGTTGTGGTCCCCTCAATGTTGATTCTGCAAGAAGGAGGCTATGGGGTTGACAAGGGCGTCCCCACTTTGCTCATGGCTGCAGGAAGTTTTGATGATATTCTGGCCATCACTGGTTTCAACACATGCTTAGGCATGGCCTTTTCTACAGGTAAAATACCCTACATTACTCTGTATGGCATAGTTTCTAGCTTATTTCAAAATTGACGGGTCAAATTGGGATGCTTTTGAAGAATAAAAAAGGCTAAAATTGTAAGGCAGGGAAGGACTAAATATATTAAGACCATCTTCCTGGACTCAGGGAGGACTTGCATGTAAGAATTAGCAATTTAAACCCAAGTGAATAGCAAGGAATGTGCATGTGGGTGAGATGGGGTCGAGTTGGATAGAAGAGGGGCAGGAAGTGGAAACTAGAAAAAAGTTTGAGTTGGTGAATTTGGGAGCAGGTCTGAAAGATTTGCCTAGAAAAGTGTTTGAGAGTACATTGGATTTTCCTTCTAGCTGTTACCTTGAAGATAAAAAGTAATAAATAAGCAGCACTAATGAATGCCTTTGTTCTAATGGGATTTACCACCCAGTTATTAAAATTAAATCCTTGAATAATTTAAATGGGTTTAACATTTCTAAATAAGCACAAACTGTGTACTAAATATTGCTCCATATCGGGTAAGTTAAAAATAATGATTACAAATTGTGCCTGAATAGATCCAGGTTATTGCTTGCTATCCTCACTTGAAACAAACTGAGGACTTCTAAGCATCCCTGAAACATCATATACCCCTTGGCAGCTCCTGTAAAGAGAACATAAGGCTCCACTTGCATCACAGACAAGGAGACATTTTTGTAGAAATGACAAAATTTCATCACCTTTCACCACCAAAGAGGTTTTATGAAGTTATCTTGTTAACATGTGAAGTCACAGCCTGTTCATTAACGTTTAATGAAATCATTTCTGGAGTTAGAGCCATAAAGAAGGGCAAAACACCCAATTCCCATAGTGAGCATTCATGAACACCATTGACTGCTTGGTCTGATAGCAAACTAACCATGACACACAAGCAAGAGAAGCTGTTCTGTTCAGTCACCTGTATAAGACTTTTCTTAACACCTGGAGTTCTGAGGAAATATCACCAGATTTTAAAGACGCTACCCTTACACTGTCTTTGGGAAGAAAAGTGAGAGAGCTGAATGCAGAAAATTTGTGGAATCTCATTGAGAAGCAGCATGACCCAGTGGAAAGAGCATGCGCCTGGGAATCAGAGCTCTTGGGTCTGACCTGATTATCTTGAATATATCCCAGGGCTTAAAACAGTACTTGATACATAGTAAGTGCTTAACTCACAGTTGTTATGATTAGGGGTTAAATATTTTACTCTGTTCTTTTCTCCTATTGAGTGTTCCTGGCTGCAGAACCAGGACCAGAGTGGAAGAGTTTGGGACTGGGAATCATGAGGCCCAGGTTATGCTCCTGACTCTGCAACTGGCCTGTAGTTTGACCTTGGGCCAGTCAACTTAACCTCTCCTGGGTCTCAATTTCCTCATCTGTAAAATGGAGATAAAATACTTGCTCTTTCTCACTCTCAGACTGTGAGTCCCTGATGGACAGCAACCATGTTCAAGCTGATTTATCTTGTATTTACTTCAGTGCTCAGGACAGTGCTTGGTATTCAGTAAGTGCTTAATAAACACCACAATCATTATTATCAAAGTGCAGCCAGAGCCTGCATTGGAAGGGTCCTCCGCAGAGGTAAATTTCTCACCTTAGGAGTTCAGACAGTTTGGACTCTAGATATTTTATTACTAGGTCGCGTTGAGGCCCACAAATCCAGTGCATGCAGAGTTCTCTTATGCTTAGCACCGCTCTTCCTTAAAAGAGGAATTCAAATATAGTAGCTGAACATTTCTGCGGGAACGAAAGCCATATGTAAAACTATTTACAGCATCATCTGCCTACAACTTCACTTGTACTTACTAGGTTAATGCCCCAGTTCTTCAGTAATCCATTTGCAATATATATTTCACCATATATCCATTTCTGGGGAAGACTTTCTTTGTCCTTCCAAAGACACACAAAAAGAATCCACTTTTCTTAATAGATTTGCTTGAGATCTTAAATCCTTTACCTCCTCCACTGAATATAAAACTAACAGAACCTTGTATGAAAATGCAAAGGCTTCATTTAGTTGGTTCTGGGTATAATTTTATCCCCATCATGTATATATTAGGAATTTAAGAATATGTATACATTTCTAAATTGGATCCTTCACATGCTTGGGTCTATCTTCTCTCCCAGGTGATGCTATTTCATTCCAGAAGGGAGGTTGAAAATATTTTCTCCAAAAGCCAGCTCAAGCAAAATGAGCATTTCATGGTTATTCAGGAATTAATGAGTGGGGAGTAGAAAAGTCTAATGTTTCTTACAAGCAGCTACAAATATCTAATTTTGCAACAGTGTTTGTTTAGAATTCATTAATGTAATAATCCTCTGTAGTTCCCGAGTGTCTATTATGGGCTATTGTAGGGAAAGTCTAAAAAACTTAGGGGACATAGTTCCCGTCCCTTCCAAGTGAATGGAAATTGAATTCCTCTCAAGAGCATGATTTTTGGGAAATCTAAGATTGCAGTGTGCTAGAAATTCAAAGCCAATCTCTTACATGGGCAGTGGAATTTTCATTTAGAAAAAGAATTGCTGACTTGTCATTAAGCCTATGTGGATTCATGTAGAAAAGTAAAAAAAAAAATTATTCATAGTCAAATTTTAGACTCTGTGTTTTCGAGGCCATTTATTGAAATCTGGTCCAGGTGTGTTGTTCTTGATCAGATATTTTCTCAATCGATGGTATTTATTGAGCACTTTCTGTGTGTAGAGCACTGTACTAAGTGCTTGGGAAAGTACAGTACGTGGTTTAAAGCATGGTTAAGAAATGGGCATGTGGAGCTATAAAAAGTAGTATTTCATTAAAATCAATACTGCCTCAGTTATCCGGAATGATTGGGTCAGGCCTCGTTCTTGAATAAGAAAATCCCAAGCTTCCAGAATTGTGGTTGCCTCATTCATGATCAGTGAAATTTATTGAGCGTTTACTATGTGCAGAGGACTGTACTAAGCACTTGGGTGAGTATAATGCCTCTTCCTCTCTGTTGTCCTGCCGCCTTCAGCAGCCCCATCCCTCTTCCCCTCTGCTGTTTTTCCATAAGACCTGCTCATCCAGTTCCAGCTTCCTTCCTCTTCCCACCACCAGAAACCACCTCCCCCACACCCTCTGTTTTTCTTTTATTTTATCATTGTTATTTTTAATGATATTTAATAAGCACGTACTCTATGTCAGGCACTGTATTAAACACTGGGATAGATACAAGTTAATTGGGTTGGACCCAGTCCATGTCCCACATGGGGCTCACAGTCTCAATCCCAGTTGTACATATAAGGTAACTGAGGCACAGAGAAGTGAAGTGACTTGCCCAAGGTCACACAGCAGACAAGTGGCAGAGCCAGAAGTAGAACCCAGGCCCTCAGACTCCAAGGTCTATGCTCTTTCCACTAGGCCACGCTGTGTTCTCCCAGCTCTGCCTTTCCCTACTCTTGCCTCCACAGACGAGACATATGCACAACAAAAAAAGTCATCCCATTGACTTGGCGATTAAGCTAGGCCAGGGTCAGAAAAACAATCTTCCACTCTACTGAATCTCCTTTTCATGTGTTCTCATAGGTTCCACCCTTCATAGTGTCCTTCGAGGAGTGTTGGAGGTTGTAGCTGGCGTGGTGGCGGGCGTTCTCTTGGGATTTTTTATTCGCTACTTTCCAAGCCCGGATCAGGTAAAAAAGAATAAAAGACTGTTGATAGAAGGATAATAACAATAATGATAATAAATAATTGTGGTATTTGTTCAGCGCTTACCAGGCACTGTACTAAGCACTGGGTGGGAATACAAGCAAATTGGGGTGGACCCCAAGGGTAATATTAGTACTAATTGTGGTGTTTGTTAAGGACTTAGTATTTACCAAGCACTGTACTAAGCACTGTTGGTACTTACAAGATAATCAGGGTAGACAAAGTCCCTGTCCCACACAGCAATCACAGTCTAAATAGGAGGAAGAACAGGTATTGAATCCCCATTTTCCAGGTGAGGAAACTGAGGCCCAGAGAAGTTAAATGACTTGCTCGAGGTTCCCACCACAAGCAGACCAGGGCATAGAACCAAGATCTTCTGACTCTCAGGCCCATGCTCTTTCCACTAGGCCATGTTGCTTCTTCAGTCAGACAAGATTTTCTGAAGGGCCAGGAAAAGGATGGTACTAATAGAATTGGGGAGGGGGGGAGGGTCGAAGGAGCCCCAATTTATAGGTGGGTCTGCAAAGTGTTGCCAACCCCAAATTTGGACTTTAAGGTGGAGTGAAAAACCTTAAGACTGAGAATTTAGTTCATCCTCTATCACCCCTTTTGCTTATTCTGTTGCCTTGGACTTCCTTCCCCATGGGAAGCATGTCCCCTCACTTTCTGGATAGATCCTCTCTCTGGTAGTCAAATGGGTTACGATTTTCTTGATTGTTGTCTCCTAAGAACTTAGTATAGTGCTCATCACACAGTAAGTGCTCAATAAATAAATTGATGGCGCCCCTCATTGGTGGAGAGATGGTAGGACCCTGAGTAACACAAGGTAGTCCCAAGAAATATATATCTGGTCTCTTCCCCTGATTCGTAGCATGCACCTTAACATTTCTGCAGGGGCAAAAGACTACAAATAGATGCACTAACAATAACAATGGTATTTATTAAGCACTTACTATGTGCCAAGCACTGTTTTAAGCACTGGGGTAGATGATCACATTGTCCCAAGGGGGGCTCCCAGCCTTAATCCCCATTTTACAGTTGAGGTAACTGAGACAGAGGGAAGTGAAGTGACTTGCCCAAGGCCACACAGCAGACAAGTAGCTCGAGCCAGGATTAGAACCTTCTGACTCCCAGGCCCTTGCTCTATCCACTATACCATACTACTTACTGCTTAACCAGTATAGAAAGTCAAAATGGACCTCCCTTCCTCTGTTCTTTCACTTCTTGCTAGAAGATGTGCTGTAAAGGTTTTCATCAAGGCAGAGTTTGAGAAACATTATTTTACAATGAAACTATTTGATTTTTAAAAAATATTCTTCTAAAAATCAATTTTAAGTACCACTTTATACTCTCCCAGTTGCTTAGATCAGTGCTCTGCATGTAGTAAGTGTTCAGCAAATACCACTGATTGATTGTTGGATTGACTCAAGTAATAAATAGTAGATTTCCTGTCATGTGGCAAAAATCTTAAAGAGTAATTCTAAGAAATCCGAGTATGACCAAATTTTTATACAGAGTAGAGATTAGTATCTTGAGTAGCAGATAGGAGTCAGATATAGCTCTTCAATGTACTTTTCTCAGAACGAATATGAAATTCTTACTCCATAGCCAGTGTGCATTACATAGATAATAGGTCAACGAGTCACTTAATCAGTAATGGTACAGGAAGTCTTTGATGTAAACTGATTCTTGTTAAGAGAAATGGAATTTAAAATTGCCGCATATCATAGCACAAGATCCGGGGACATTTGGTGGATGGTGTACCTGAGGCATGGGGAAATGAGGAAAAGCGATTAATAAATCAGTCAGTAGTATGCATACGTTCTTTGTGCAGAGCATTGTAATAAGTGCTTGGGATTGTATAGTTAGTAGACCTTATCCCTTCCTTCAAGGAACTTGTAGGGGCGACAGATAAGGAAAATATTTTTGGGGAAAAGCAACAGAATTTAAAAATAAGTACATTAATCATACATATACATAATCATAAATACATATATATCTGAACAGTGATTTATTTTGAAAGAAAATATCAAAGTATTAGATGTCTTTCTTTCAAGGAGCTCTGGGCCCTTTATTGACAAATTACACTTCAATAATAGTAATCCACATAGTCAACCATTAGTATTTATTAAGTGTCTACAGTGTGCAGGGCACTGTACTGAGAGTTTGGGAGAGTATAACAGAATTAGTAGACATGATCCCTGCCAACAAGAAGTATAGCATCTATTGTGAGAGATGGGCACTAGGAAGAGAGAGGAAAAGAGGATATGAACAGGAGGAAGGAAAAGGGAGGGATAGTGAAGGGAGATTAGAAATTAATTAAGGAAGGCTTCCTGGAGGAGGTACAATTTCAAAAGGGTTTAGAAAACGGGGAGAGCTGTCATCAGTCAAATTGGAAGTGGGAGGAAATTCCTGAGAGGAGGGAGGATGTGAGCCCAAGATCAGCAGTAGAAGAATGGAGAGCAAGGCACAATTAGGTTAGCTAGAGAGCAGTGAAGAATGTGAGCTGGGGTATAATGGGAAAAGAAAGTGGATAGGGAGGAGGGAGAGACCTGAGAAATGAGCAGAAAGACATTTCAGAAAAATGACAGCAGAGTGAAGTATGGTCATGCAAGGGGGAGACTAGTGGCGGGGACCCTAATCAGGAGGCTAATGAAATAGTTAAGCTGGAGGGAGGAGGGAGGAGTCAAGCCAAGGCTTTAGAGACCAGGAGGATGGTGGTGTTGTCCACTGTGATGGGAAAGATAGGAGGAATAGAAGAATCAGAAGGTAAAATGAAGAGTTCTGTTTTTGATATGTCGAGTTTGAGATGCCAGCTGGAACTCCATGTGCAGGTGGTTGTTGGAAGTCATGAGAGCAGCTGGACTCCACAACATAATAAGGGTAAAGTGATAACAGAAGGGGACCCAAACAGAGCTTTGAGGAATACCCACAATTAGTGAGTGGAAGGAGGAGGAAGAGCTGACGGAAGAGACAGAGAAAAATTGGCCAGAAAGGTAAGGGTAGAACCAGAAGACAACTGTGTCGATTAATATTTGCATTGCAAAGACAGCCAAGAGATGTGAGGAGATGTAGGATAGTGTAAAGTCTGTTAGACTTGGCAGGATGTAGGTAATTTTTGACCTGAGAGAGAGAGGCCTCAGTGAAGTGAAAAGGGGAAAAACAGACTGTAGAGGGTCAAGAAAGTAGTTGGAGGAGGGGAAGTAGAGGCCAGCAGATATGAACAGTCCATCTGATAAGTTCAGACAGAGGTGGGAACAGGGCCATATGGCAAGAGCTGAAGTGGGGAGTGGGATCCAGTGGTGTTTTGTTTTTTTTAAGATAGAGGAGCCATGTACATGTTGGAAGACATCACCAACTTCCTGTGAATTTGTAGGGAACGGCAACTCTCTGTGATTACCTAAAATGCTCCAAGGAAAATAAAAATCCTACCCTCTGAAACCAACAAAAAACTCAAACCCTACTCCTTTCGTGGGCCAGACCGCCACCAGGGACAAGGTCACCCGGACATTTGACAGAAAAGAAGAAGAGAAAAGTTAAGAGTTAGTCCCTGGAGCTAGCCTCTTCTTCCACTAGACATCATGGGACCAGGCAGGGGGAAGCTTAGAGCTGAGGGAGGATCCAGGAAGAGTAAAGGGAGAGGGACACGTTAAGACGAGAAGTGATCATTTTCCATAAAATATCACAGTGCACTCTGAGAAAGGGATTTGAACATACAGCCTCCTCTGTGAATGAGAAAACAATAAGAGTTCCGAATCCCTGGAGTGATAACTTTTTCATTGCTAAACAAGCCCACGATGCATATTAAAAGTAATTTTTATGCAAGTAATTAATATGGTGTATTTGCATTTCTTACTGTTCCATTTTAGGAGAGGCTTAAATGGAAGAGAGCCTACCTTGTTTTGGGCCTGTCAGTGTTCGCTGTCTTTGGCAGTTTGTTCTTTGGCTTTCCTGGCTCCGGAGGGCTGTGTACCCTTGTCCTGGCTTTCCTGGCAGGTGTGGGATGGTCTGGTGAAAAGGTGACTTACCATTCTCAACCCGCTGTTGAGTCCCTACCTCCTAAGATGATTTTATTCTTTCTTCGGGATTTCTTGCTTTTGCCTTTTTGCAGATTGATACATGAAGCCACTGTACTCAGCATAATTAGAAGCCCCAGGATTAGTCCTAATGATGGTATTTTGGCAAAAGGAAGTGGTCTCGGTCTAAGCTAGCAGTTTATTGAACATCGGGAAAAGTATTTGCCACTGGGGAGCAGATATACATTACCTGGTAAAATAGTAAGTGAGGATATTTGTTAGAAATTTACATTAAATCAAATGGTTTTCCTCAGGCTTTATTAGATATGTTACATGAGAACCGGCCTAGGCAAAACGCAAAGCAATTTCACTGTCGTATTACAAAATAAATCATAGCCAGCTCATGGTTATAGTGTGTCAGGTGTGCTTTTGTTTTGTATTTTCTTTGGCAATTGTCTCGAAAACCAGACTCCTAGTAGTTTTGAAATGGAAAATTTTCATTTCAGAATCATTTTGCATCTACTTTAGACCATGAGCCCTAGATGGGACAGGGACTCTGTCCAACCTGATGAACTTGTATCTACCCCAGCACTTAGAACAGAGTTTGACACAAAGTAAGCACTTAACAAATACAGTAATAATAACAGTAATAAAAATAATAACAGTAATATTGTCTTTGTCCTTTTGGCTGATGTACTGAATGTATTTTAATTTTTAATAGCATTTGTTAAGTCCTTACAATTTGTTAAGTACTGTTCCAAGTGCTGGGGTAGATACAAATCATTCAGATGGGACACATGTGGAATGGGGTTAATGGACTGGGAATATGAATTTTTCAATTTAAATGTTTTTTTTAAATCTTTAGGCATGAAAGTTGGATAAAATGCCAGGATCTGTTTCTTTATGGTTTCTCGCTAAAAGTAAATCATGAGTTTACCCTGAGATTATAAACATAAAATTATTTTCTTGTAAAAAAATGAATTCCCAAAGGATTGGAGACTTTTGAGTCACACTGTAAGAAATAATATGGACAAAATCCTGCCCATTTTCCCCTATTCACAACAAGTTAATTGATCTGACCTATTGATAGAGCAGTCTTGGCAAACCTTCTTCAAATTAATCGTTTGGGTTTAAAACTTTTATTTAATTGTTGATGCTTCTACAATTTTGAAAAATGTATTCTAATTAGATTTACAGATTTATGCTATCACAAATACAGATTGAAGGATTTCAAGAGCAAAATATAAGATGACTAAGACTTCAATAATCTTAATTATACCAATTTTTTTTTTAAGTCTGTGCAAGATGGCTTCATCCAATAATACTTTCTGATTGAGTTGGCACAGATTGAATGTATTTTTTGTGGGCTATTTTCACTGGAAATATCTTTCTTGAACTTTTGTATGAATGGGAAAAGCGTACGTGAAAGCCAGTAAATATTGCCAGGGGTAACTCCATGAAGACAAGTGAACTTATTTCCAAGCCTCGTTGGAGGAGGTGTGATTTCAGAAAGCTTTTAGAAATGAGGAGAGCAGTGGTCTGCCAGTTGTGAAGGGGAGTAGAGAGGGTGTGAGCAAGAGATTGGCTGTAGGAGATGAGCATGAGTTGGGGTGTAGTTGAAGAAGAGAGTGGTTAAATATTTAGGTCACATCTCTTCCAAAAGGCCTCCCCAATTAAGCCCTCTTTTCCCTGGCTACCTCTCCCTTTGGCTTCCTCTGTGACCTTTATGCTTTTGATATTCACCCTATCCTAAACCCCACGGCGCTTAAGTATGTATCTTTAAAATATATATTAAATTATTTATTTAATTTATATAAATATCTTTCTCCCCCTCTAGACCGTAAGCTCATTGCCAACTCTGTTGTATTGTATTCTCCCAAGCACGGTACAGTAAATTGCTTAGTGCAGTAGAGTGCTTAGTACAGTACACAAAGTAAGTGCTCAATAAAGACCACTGAAAGAATGAATGAATGGAAAGGATAGAGCTGTTTGAGTGCCTTAAAACAAGTGATCGAAAGTGAAAATAGGGCCGAAAGGCTATGAAACATGAGATTTGGGAATTATTTTTCCAAAGGACTCTTATTGCTCTTGCAAACTTGCTCATTAAGTATTCTTTTGGGGGTATGCAACCCTAGACCATCTCCCAAGGAAAACCAAGCCATATAATCTAGTTCTGTCCAGGCGTTTACATGCTGAAGCCAACAAATGGTAAGAGAAGCAGCAAGGCCTAGTGGAAAGAGCACAGTACTATGAATCAGAAGACCTAAGTTCTAATTCTGTCTCTAAAATTTGCCTGTTTTGTGACCTTGGACAAGTCTCTTAACTTCTCTGTGCTTCAGTTTCCTCATCCATAAAATAGAGATTAAATACCTGTTCTCCCTGCTTCGACTTTGAGCCCTATGTGGGACAGGGACTGTATCCAATCTGCATATAATGTATCCACCCCAAGACTTAGTATAGTGATGGCATATGGTAAAAGTTTAACAAATACCACTATTATTATTATATTTATTATTATTAGCATGAAGGCATAATTAAGCATACACTAATATCAAAGAGGCATAAAGATATAGCAAGAGAATAACAATCATGGGAATATTCATCAGCATTTACCATTAGTGGTTTCTTAATTCGTTGGTATCTCCTGAATGTTCATCTGAGATATTGAGAGGGAAAATCAGAACTTCATTTCCACTGAGGTAAGAAAAGCTTTATGGCTTAGGAAGATTCTCCAAGAGGCCTTTATAAGGGGGAAGAGAAAGCATTTAAGAGGACATGAAAAGTGAGGGATGATGTTGTAGGCATGGTGCAAGAGAAATTCAAATGTGGAAATATATCTTTTTTTTAATAGTATTTTTAAGCGCTTACTATGTGCCGGGCACTGTTTTAAGTGCTGGGGTAGATACAAGGTAATCAGATTGGACACAGACCCTGTCCCAAATGGGGCTCACAGTCTTAATCCCTGTTTTTCAGATGAGGGAACTGAGGCACAGAGAAGTAAAGTGACTTGTCCATGGTCACACAGCAGATAAGTGGCAGAGATGGGATTAGAACCCCACGGTGCCTCCTCCCACTTTATCCTAATGCTCCTCCTTATCCCCCTCTCTGTCTTCAAAGCTCATCATCAGTAGTATGTACTGAGCAATTACTCTGTGCAGAACACTATACTAAGCACTTGGGAGAGTACAATACAACAGTGTTGGTAGACACGAGACTGTAAGCTTGTTGTGGGCAGGGAATGTTTCTGTTTGTTGTTTTATTGTACTCTCCCAGGGCTTAGTAAAGTACTTTGCACACAGTAAGTGCTCAATAAGTACCGTTGAATGAATGAGTGAATGAATGAAACACGTCTACCAATGCTGATATATTGTACTCTTCTAAGTGCTTAGTAGAGTGTTCTGCACAGGGTAATTGCTCATTAAATACCACTGACTACTGACTGCCCACAGTGAATTTTCGTTCTAGAGGGTACACCCAGTTCTCCTGCAGTGCGTGTTTTCACTACGTTGTTTTGGTTAGAATATTGTTGGGGATCTGTACTCTTTGGGGATTTGACATTCACTCCTCCTTCAGACCCACGGAGCATATACAAATCCATAATTTATTTATTCATTCATATTAATGTCTGTTTCCCCCTCTAGTCAGAGAGTTCACTGCAGTCAGGGAATGTGTCTAGCAACTCTGCTGTATTGAACTCTCCCAAGCGTTTAGTACAGTGCTTCACACAGAGCAAGCACTCAATAATAACACTGATTGATTGATTGTGGGTTTTCAATAAGGACATTGTTGAGAACCAGGGAATGTCTACCTGTCAGCGCCTGCGTGTTAGACCACATGGCAGTGTCAAAGAAGAAGCAAATGTAGGGGCCTACCAGGGAGATATGCTCGGGAGAAGATAAGGGAGTGGAGGAAACCAAAACAGTTCTCGTAGGCCAGCGTTAACTGGAGGCAGTCCTTGACACTGAGAGGGAAGAATCAATCAATTGCTTTTATTGAGTGCTTACTGTGTGCAGAGCACTGTACTGAGTACTTGGGAGAGTACAGTAAAGCAGAGATGACAGACACATTCCCTGCCCACAGTGAGCCCTCTCATCATTTAGAAAATAACTAGAAGTTACTGAAGGTTATTTAAGAGAAGGGTGACAGGTTAGACTTGGGGGCTTCTATCAAAATCACCTAACATTGGTGGGTGCTACAGGCAGTAGAGCCAGAGAGGAGAAGTTTTCCTTCCTAGGTGAGAATGTGGTTTGGTGGAAGGAGCTTGGGACTGGGAGTCTGGGGTCCCGGGTTTTATTCCCAGCTTTGGCACTGGTCTGATGTGGGATCTTGGGCACCCACCTCTGTGCCCCATTTTTCTCGTCTGTAAAATGGGGATTACATCCCTATTTTCCTTAGACTGTGAGCCCTGTTGGGAAGAGGGACTGTAGTCATTCCGACTGTCTTATATTTATGCCAGTGATTGCATGTAGCAAGTGCCTAATAAATATTATTATTAATAGGATAATAGTAATAATAATGACTCACCCTCAGAGATTTTTGTGTGGAGATCGAAAGTGATAGATGCTAAAGGTGCAGCAGAATTTAGCAATAAGGAGGAAAGCAAAGGTCAGTAAGATATTAGAGTTACCTTTTGACTGTTGTATGGAGTACAGTAATTAAACCCCCAATGAACAGGAAGTTGGGTAAAGGGAAACTTTAAGTAAAAGAAAAGTTGTTCTACCTTATCATATTAAACTTTGTAACCTAGGAAGCCTACATCCTGATATTCAGGAAGTTTAAAAGACACCACCAGGCAACAATTTGGACAGGCACCGATGGGTAGATTCGAGAGTGACTGGAAAAGTATTTCACAGAACCTAGATTGGAGGAGAGCAAAGTAGAAGGAACACCAAGTGCTTCATCCTGAACTCTGATAAACCTTGGGGCCTGCAGCACCTGACTGTATTGCACTGAAGGGGATGAATAGGGGCCAGGAAAGGGACAGAGAATAGGGGATTGAGTTATATTAATTTTTAAGAAGAGTTTTGCTTGGTTGTGAGGGCTCATTGTTAATAAATGGTGGTGGAATGTGTTGGATGTTCTGCCTTCTGGGTTATGCCTTGACAGGTGAACACTGGAATTATGGTGATGAGGGAGACAAAGAGTTGCTTCATTAACCCTGTTTTAAGCAGGGATTTTGGTATGCAATCCCTTTGGGAATTGTTATCCTACAAGAAAGATAAGGATAATGAACTCAAGATAGCACTTAAGTACCAGTCTGTTTAAAACTTCCCAGACAAACTGACCCTTCCAATGAAAGAAGTCAAAGCCAAGAGGGTGTGACTAGTCTCTCTTCTGGCCAAAGGTTCTAGAACAAGAGAAGAGAAGAACAGTGGAAGGGAAGGGAAGCAGCGTGGCTCAGTAGAAAGAGCCTGGGCTTCGGAGTAAGAGGTCATTGGTTTGACTCCCGGCTCTGCCACATGTCAGCTGTGTGACTGTGGGCAAGTCACTTAACTTCCCTGTGCCTCAGTTACCTCATCTGTAAAATGGGGATGAACTGTGAGCCTCATGTGGAACGACCTGATTACCCGGTATCTCCTCCAGCGCTTAGAACAGTGCTCTGCACAAAGTAAGCGCTTAACAAATACCAATATTATTAACAATGGGAACTAGCAGTAAGGCCCAAAGGAAAGATCATGGGCCTGAAAGACAGAGGACCTGGGTTCTAATCCCAGTTCTGCCAGTTGCTTTGTGTGTGATCTTGGGCAAATCAGTTAACTGCTCTCTGCCTTAATTTCCTTAACTGTAAAATAGGGATTAAACATCTGTTCTCCCGCCTATTTAGACTGTGAGCCCCATGCGGGACAGGGACTATGTCCGACCTAATTAACTTGTACGTACCCCAGTGTTTGACACGTAGTAAGCACTTAACAAATATTAAAAAAAAAAAAAGGTAGGCTTCCAAAGCTAGGAAAAGTCAGGACTACAATACTGTAACCCCTGGCCATTAACAGAGAAGCTGGACAGCTGATCAACCAAGCTAAATAGTAGATGTATGCACACAGTTGCACAAGCAGAGAATCAGTGTGGCCTAGTGGAAAAAGCACTGGCCAGGACTTCTAATGCCTCCTCTGCTTCTCACCTGCTGTGGGATCCTGGGCATCAAATACCTGTTCTCCCTCTATCTTAGATTGTGAGCCCCATGTAGGACAGGGACTGTGTCTGATTTGATAATCATGTATCTACCTCAGTGCTTAGTTCAATGCTTAACACATAGTAAACATTTAATGAACACTATTATTATTATTATTTTCATTATTATTTCTCCTCTGCTGTTCTGCTAGGTTGTAAAATCCTCAGAGGGCAGAACTTGTGTCTACCCTACTCTACTGCACTCACCCAGGCACTTAATACAATGCTCTGCACAAATAAACCTCTTAATAAATGCCATTAATTGATTGGTCCACTCCCTAACTGCTTTTTTCTACCCATTTTCCAGCTTCCCTTGCAAATAGAATAATTTAACCAATCATAATTCACTGTTAAAGATGGAGGCAAAGTGACCAAACAGAAAATTAGCACAAAAAATGAGTACCCACTCAGACTGCTGTAGAAAAGAGCCAAGAGGTGCCATTCCAGGATGTGGCTCTGCTAAACTTCCAATGCCAAGGGAAACAGAAGAAGTTTATCAACAGAAGTAAAGCCAAAAGGGAATTAGAGCAGGGCAGGGGTGCAGCACTTTGCAAAAATCATCTGCAATCGTGGCCCACATTAGCCAGCCTCAGGCAGAATCAGGACTAGAACCCAGATAGACTGATTCTTAGAGTGATGCTCTTTATTTTTTTAAATTATATTTGCTAAGTTTTTATTATGTGCCAGGCATATAAATAATAATAATAATAATAATGATGGCATTTGTTACGTGCTTACTATGTGCCAAGTACTGTACTAAGCGCTGGGGTAGATACAAGCAAATCAGGTTGGACACAGTCCCTGTCCAGTGTGGAGCTCACAGTCTCAATCCCCATTTTACAGATGAGGAAACTGAGGCACAGAGGAAGTGAAATGACTTGCCCAAGGTCACACAGCAGACAAGTGGCAGATCTGGGATTAGAACTCATGACCTTCTGACTCCCAGGCCCGTGCTCTATCCACTGTGCCATGCTGGAGTAGATACAAGCTAATCAGGTGGGGGACACAGCCCATGTCCCACATGGGACTCACAGTCTTAATCCCCAATTTACAAATGAGGTGACTGAGGCAAAGAGAAGTTTAGTGACTTGTCCAAGGTCACACAGCAGACAAGTGACAGAGCCAGAATTAGAACCCACTTTTTCCACTGGAATAACAGCAGGATTCCATCAGAAAATTATAAGAGGAAATAGAAACAGAAACCCCCGGGTCAGGCTATCACTCATCTGAATTTATAAGGATCTGAAGACTCCTCCTTCCCCGCACCAGGTCTCAGTGATTTGCTTTTGATACACAAAATGGCAGCTGAGGCTGCAGATATTGCAACAGGGACTCTGAAAGGATTTTTAATATGTTTCTCCCATAGCTGCTTTTCTCCCCTACACTCAGCGGCTCCATTTTACCTCAGAGGGAGCTCACTTAATATGAAAGGCAGAGAAGGAGTAGTCAAGCAAGATGAAGATAAAGTACAAAGTCTTTAATTTTTTCTCTTTATCCTTGGATAATACTGAACACTGAATTATAGTGTGTGGAGCAAATCCATAGCTGCTTCTTTAGCTGCTGTTGGGTTGCCGTTGCTATGGAGAATATATTATCTAGGTTATTCATGTACTGTTAAACGCTTCAGTTAGCCAGAGGAAAATATCAAGCCAGAAAAGAAAGATGCTGTAATTCAGAGATGTATTTGTGTCCCTTTTTTTTTTCCTGAAAAACAGTATGGTGAATGAAAATCTCTTGCTTAGGAAAATAGTAGCTGATTTTCAAAAAGAACGCATTTCACACTATTCTGGAATGCCATAATGTCGCTATATCATCCTAGAAGCTGGTTTGCACTTGTGAAAATGCTATCTTGAATGTAATTTTTAGATGCTAAGCATATAGCCAAGAAAATCTTGGTTAAAATTTGAGCACTTGGAAAATCTCACAATACTCAAGAGCCTTCTGCAAGTAACACTTTGCTATCCCGCTGCTTTGGCTAGCCGTGGAATTGACAACATTAAAGTTCTGGCTTTAAAGCCAGAATGATCAAAGAATCCTAAAAAAAAAATCCTGAGAAGTCTGGGAAATAAATGCAGGCTTAATTTTGTTTTCTCTGTACTTTGTGCTATCCAGAGATTACAACTAATTATTGCTACTTTTTCTTTCATTGAAAAAATTAAGAGATGATCTGTATCCTAAAACCGTTAAACATTAATCGCCAGCTTCTTTTGAGACAGCTGACTGGCTTCCTACTGCTTTTTCAAAAAATGTATCCAGAAGGACTATCTCAGTAGTCCATTTCTGCTCATCCAGACAGCATTTTTCCGGCTGCTGTCCAGCCTTGCATGTGTGCTTGTGTCTGACAGTTTTCTGTCAGACTTTGGGGCCTTCTGAGGTCAGTGTTCAGCCCCTGAGGACATCAAGGAGGTTCGGGCATAGACCCCAGTGATCCTGAGATATGGGCAGGGGTCTCCAGTTCACACTGTGATCCAAAGGCTCTCTACTCAGTCAGTCATTCATATTTACTGAGTGCTCACGGTGTACTAAGTCCCTGGGAGAGTACAGTATGACAATATAAAAGACACATTCCCTGTGTCAGTATGTTAGTGAATGCTGCCAAGCTGCAGCATGGTCAGCCCCGATATTTGGCTGCCCCCCCCATGCTGGATGACATTTCCTCGGTGACGGTAAAAACTGTGACATTTGTTAAGCTCTTACTTTCTCGCAAGCAGCGTGCTAAGCGCTGGCGTAGTTACGAGATAATTGGGTTGGTCACAGTCCCTTTCCCGGGTGAGGCTCACAATCCAACTACGAGGGAAAAATAGGAGGAGCAGCGTGGCCTAGTGGAAAGACCACAGACTTGAGAGCCTGAGGACCTGGGTTCTAATTCTGGCTGCACCACTTGTCTGCTGTGTGACCTTGGGCAAGTCACTTAACTTCCTTGTACCTCAGGTACCTCATCTGCAAAATAGGGATTAAGACTGTGAGCACCATGTGGGACATGGACTGTGTCCAATCTAATTATGTTGTATCTACCCCAGAGCTTGATACAGTACCTGGCACATAGTGCTTAACATTAAAAAAATAGGTGTTTAATCCCCATTTTAGAGATGAGGAACCTGAGGCACAGAGATATGTTGGACGCAACAAAATGCAACACTTTTTGGAAGTGTGGAAGAGTCTTTCTCCATCCCCACCATCACTTCGCCTCCACAGCCACCCCTCAACCTAGCCCCATGGGCAGGTCAGTCCCAAGACCCCGATTTAAACCCCAGGGATACATCACTTCCATCCCACTGACACCTTTGTGAAGGGCAATGATGTCACCATCACAAAGACGTAGGTTGGGATCCTCATGTACTTAGAGAAGCAGCTTGGCCTAGTGGATAGAACACGGGCCTGGGAGTCAGAAAGACCTGAGTTCTAATCCCAGCTCTGCCACTTGTCTGTTGCATGACTTTGGACAAGTCACTTCACGTCTCTGTGCCTCAGTTACCTCATCTGTAAAATGGGGATTAGGACTGTGAGCCCCAATTTGCTTCTATCTACCTCAGTGCTTAGAAGAGTGCCTAGCACAGAGTAAGCACTTAAATATCACAAATATTATTAGGATGCTATTTTTGAATACCTCCTCAATTTATGCACTCATTGTGGGCACTTAGCCTGATTCTGACTGTCATGGTGTTTCTTTTGCTCCTCCTCCTATTATTCTCGCAAGGGGCTTATAGATAATAATAATGATGATGATAGCATTTGTCAACCACTCACTATGTGTCAGGCACTATTCTAAGTGCTGGGGTGGATACTAGCTAATCAGGTTGATCACAATCCCTGTCCCACATGGGGCTCAGAGGCGTAATCCCCATTTTATAGATGAGGTAACTGAGGTACAGAGAAGTTAAGTGACTTGCCCAAGGTCACACAGCAGACAAATGACAGAACTGGAATTAGAACCCAAGGCTTCCCATGCTCTATCCACTAGGCCATGCTGCTTCTCTGATCTGATTTGCGGTTCCTATGTCATTGTGCCAGATTGCCTCCATTTGCATTTCAAATAGTCTGACTGCTCAAAAGCAATGTGTTCCTCATCCTGTATTTTCTCTAGGTTGATCCCATTCAGGGACCACATTTCTTCATGAAGGGTTTCATTTCAGTTCAGATGGTTGATCAGGCTACATGCTGGTTCCTGACATTTCTTCCATTTTCAGTTATCAAAGGATTCATACCAATGGCCAATTTACATCCTTGTCTGCCATTAGTATAACAACAGCAATAGCATTCATTTAGTGTCTCCTTGGAGCCTACTAAGGCTAGGAAAGTAATGAATAACAAAGTGACCCACGCTAGCGATCTTATACACTAATAAGGGAAAGAATCATAAAAATACTTACAATTTGAGTGGCCAAAATAAATAATGGAGTACATCAAGACTGAAAGTGCCGAAAAGGGAATAAATTAGTTTATAAAGTGTTAAAATTGCCTTTAAGGGATGATATAGCTGAAAATGATGGGAAATTGATCAGGGAAAATTTGTTGGAGGGGATGGGATTTTAGGAGGGATGTGAATGTTGGGAGAGCTGTGGTGTTTCTTATTTGGGGGGTGAAGGGGTAGAGGGAGTTTGATGTATAGAGGCCCAGGGAGACAGTGGGGGTTTTGAAGCGAGGAGAGATATGGGCTGAGTGATGCACTGTTGTGGAGTATAGATTGGAAGATGATATGCGAATCTATTCTTAGGTGGTAGCTGTTTGGGTGAAGAAGAAAGGAAGAAATAGGAGGGTGTTGATCAGGAAATCTGGGCCAGATATGGCAGTAGTCTGGATGTGAGTATAAAAACGAGGAGTCAAGAAGGACACCAAGATTGTGAGCTGCTGAAACAGGGAGGATGGTGGTGGTGTAGACTGAGTTGGGAAACTTAGAAGGCAGATGGGTTTAGAAGGTAAGATGAGGAGTTTTGTTTCAGACATGTTGAGTTTCAGGTTGGGGCAGGACATCCAAGTGGTGGTGTCCCGGAGGCAAGAAGCGAAGCCAGATTGCAGGTCAAAGGAGAGGTAGGGCTGGAGAGATAGAAAGGGGAGCCATCCGAATGGAAACACAGGGACTAGTGGAAAGAACACAGGCCTGGAAGTCAAAGGATTTGCATTCTAATCCCAGCTCTGCCACTTACTGCTGTATGACCTTAGGCAAATCACTTAACTTCTGTGTGCCTCAGTTTTCTCAACTGCAAAATGGGGATTCAGTGCCTGTTCTCTGTCCTCCTTAGACTTTGAGCCCTGTGTGGGACCTGATTATCTTTTATCTACCCCAGTGTGTAGCACAGTGCTTGGCATCTCGTAATTACTTAAATGTTATTGTTATTATTATGATTATTTAGTTAAAGCAACGTGAGCAGATACGCTCCCTCATCTAGACTGTAAGCTCCTTGTGGGCAGGGAACATGTCTACCAACTCAGTTGTATTCTCCCAAGTGCTTAGTACAGTGCTTAAGCAGGAAGCACTCAGGAAATATCATTGATTGATTGAAGGAGAAAGTGTAAAGGGAGAAGAATAAGGGAACCCAGAACAGAGCCATGGGGGAGAAGATCCATAATAAAAAGATGAGAGGAGAAGGAGCTGGTGAGCCAAACCTAGAAGGAGTGGTCAGAGGCGATGTAGGATAATAATGTGTCAGCAAAACCATACTGATGGTGTTTCGAGGAGAGAGGGGTCCACAGTGTCAAACAGCAGAGAGACTGAAGAGATTGTGTGGAGTAGAACCTTGTGGACTTGACCTTGTAAAGGCCAGTGGAGATCTTGGAGAGAACAATCTCAGTGGAGTGAAGAGATGATCGAAAGCCAGAGGGTCAAGAAGAGAGTTGGTGGACAAGAAAGACAGCTGGTATTTATATCCTTCTTCCTACTTAGACTGTAAGCCTCATGTCGGGCAGGGATTGTGTCCCACCTAACTAAATTAAGTGCTACCCCAGCACTTAGGACAGTGTTGACACATAAGTGCTTAACAAATATAATTATAATGATAATAATAATAATATGACTCAATCAAGAGCCTGCCCTAAGCCCTTGTTTCCCTTACTATCTCTCCCTTCTGCATTATCCTTGCACTTAGATTTGTACCCCTTTATTCACCCCACCAGCACTTACGTACATATCCCTAGTTTATGTTAAGGTCTGTCTCCCCCTCTAGACTGAATGCTCTCTGTGGGCAGGGAACAGGTCTATCAATTCCATTATATTTTACGCTCCCAAGTGCTTGATACAGTGCTCTGCAGTTAGTAAGTGCTCAATAAATGACTGATTAAAAGAGCAGAAAAATGGGATGGCAGCTGGAGGAAACTGTGAAGTTGAGAGAAGGGTGGGGAAAAAAATGTGCTGTGTTTTCTAACACAGAATGTAGTTGTTACCACTAAAATTTGAAAGCTGCTAATACTGTTTTTGTGATTAATTTGTGGCATTTTATAGTAAAATTTGATTAATCATTTGTATTTATTAAGTGCTTACTGTACTAAGTGCTTGGGAAAGTACATTATAACAGAGTTGGTGGACATGTTCCTTGCCCATAGAGAGTTTACAGCCTGATCATCACAGTAGTGCCCAATAAATATCATCGATGATTGATTGATTGCCCTTCTTGAACTTAAGAGATCTACTTACTTTCTTAATTTATTTAAAACTTGTAGCCCCATTTGAAAGGAAACTTAACTCCTGCAATTCCTAACAAAACCAATGTAAAAGTCAGGGGATAATTGGGGCTATGATAGCTTTTTGTGTTAAGAACTAGAACTAGGTAATTACCCCTCTAGGTAACTGTAAAGCAAACCATTTTGGAGATAGTTACTATGAACTTTAAAATGAACTTTAAAAGAATTGATTCTTTATTATGTAGTAAAGAATATTGCCTGCATCCAGACATTAATTACCCCAGATTACAAAAGACACCTTTTTTTCTAAGTTGCATCAAACTAATAATCAGATTCCAATACTTAGTAGTGCCTTCAGGTAACTAATGCTCTTTTCAGGAGTAATTCAAATTACCGAACTGTGAGGACTTGAAAGTAGCTAATAAAGACTAGGGTATTATACATCTGTTAGGAACAAAAGAGAAAAGTATCAGTTCGGAAAATGGGAAAAGGAAAAGGCCACTAGAGAGTAATGCATTTGTTTGCATAATTTTAAGAGGATCTCATAGAGAATTCTGGAAATGCAAATTACTGAATATTATCATCCGGAACCCCAGACTAGAAAACACAGTCATGATTGCTGCTGACTGTATATTTTCCAGTCACTCAATCAGTCACTCAGTGGTACTTATTGAGTGCTCGCCTTGTGCCAAATACTGAACTAAGCACTTGGGTGAGTACAATAGAATAGGTAGATTTGATCCTTGCCCACAGTCAAGTGGAGGAAGCAGATGATAAAATAAATTATAGGTAGGGAAAGTTCTACCTTCACAGCATCACCAAAATCCACCCCTTCCTCTCCATCCAACCTGCTATCACATCAATGCAAGCACTTATCCTATCCCGCCTTGAATTTCATCATCCTCCTTGCTGATCTCACTACTTCTTGTCTCTCCCCGCTCCAGTCCATACTCCATTCTACTGCGCAGATCATTTTCCTTCAGAAACGTTCAGACCATGTTTTCCCAGTCCTCAAGAAACTCCAGTGGTTTTCCTCATCAAACCTCCACCTCCTCAGCAAACAAAAACTCCTCACCACTGGCATAAAGCACTCAATCACCTTACCCCACCTACCTCACCTCGCTGCTCTCCTGCTACAACCCAGCCCTCACACTTTGTACCTTTAATGCTAGCTTTCTCACTGTACCTTCATCTCGTCCATCTCACTGCCACCCTCTCACCCACATCCTACCTCTGGCGTGGAACGCCCTCCTTTTTCATATCAGACAGATATTTGCTCTCCCCCACTTTAAAGCCTTATTAAAGGCACATCTCCTCCAAAAAGCCTTCCCCGGCTAAGCCCTCCTCTCCTCTTCTCCCACTTCCTTCTTCATCACCCTGACTTGCTCCCTTCATTTATCCTTTCTCCCATCCCCACAGCACATATGTATATAACTGTATATGTATGTAATTTATATATTTATTTATGTATAGTCATGTCTGTCTCCTCCTCTAGACCGTGAGCTCATTGTGAGCAGGGAATGTGTCTGTTTGTTGTTATATTGTACTCTCCAAAGTGCTTAGTACGATGCTTCGCACACAGTAAGCACTCAATAAATATGATTAAATGAATGAATGAAAGCAAGAGAGTATAAGGACCTGTGCAAAAGTGCTTTGAAAATGTAATCTGTAAACTCTTTGCGGGCAAGGATTATGTCTATCTCTACAGTACTGTTCTCTCCCACACATTTAGTATAATCAGTCAATCGATCAGTGGTGCTTATTGAGTGCTTACTATGTGCAGAGCGCTGTACTAAGTACTTGGGAGAGTACAGTGCAAAAGATTTAGCAGTAACATTCCCTGCCCCTAACGAGCTTACAGTCTCGAAGGGGAGACAGACATTAATATGAGTAAATAATTTGTAATATATAATTTAAAGATATGTACACAAGTGCAGTGAGGTTGGGGGTGGGACAAATATTAAATTTCCAAAGGTCACAGATCCAAGTGCAGAATAGTGCTCTGCACACAGAAAGTGCTAAGTAAATACCGTCGATTGATTGGTGTGAGCACTCAAGTGATTAAAGGTGGCACACCGAAGTGCCTAGGTGACTTGGAAGGGAGGACTAAACAGTTAGTCAATCATTCGCGTGTATTTATTGAGCGCTTACAGTGTGGAGAGTACTGTACTAAGCACTTGGGAGAGTACAACAATAAACAGACACATTCCCTGCCCACAGCAATCTTACAGTCTAGAAGGGGAGACAGACATTAATGTAAATAAATGAATTACAGATATGTATATGAAGTGCTAAGGGGCTGGAAGGGGGGATGAATAAAGGGCACAAGTCAAGGTGATGCAGAAGGGAGTGGGAGAAGAGGAAGGGAGGGCTTAGGGAAGGCCTCTTGGAGTAGATGTGCCTTCAATAAGGCTTTGAAGAGGGGGAGAGTCATTTTCTATCGGATTTACTGCTGTATTGTACTGTCCAAGCGCTTAGTACAGTGCTCTGCACACAGTAAGCACTCAATAAATATGATTGAATGAATGAATGAATGAATAAATGAATTTGAGGCCAGAGGAGCGAAGAGTGCAGGCTGGGTTGTAGTAGGAGAGTAGGGAGGTGAGGTAGGATGGCACAAGGTGATTGAATGCTTTAAAGCCAATGGCAAGGAGTTTCTGTTAGATGTGGAGGTGGATGGGCAACCATCGGAGTTTCTTGGGGAGTGGGAAAACAAGTCCTCAACATTTCTGTAGAAAAATGATCCAGGCAGCAGAGTGAAGTTTGGACTGGAGTGGGAGGAGGCAGGAGGCAGGAGGCAGGAAGGGCAGCAAGGAGGCTGAAGCAGTAATCAAGGTGGGATAGGATAAATGTTTGGATTAACTTGGTAGCAGTTTGGATGGGGAGAAAAGGGTGGGTTTTAGTAATGTTGTGAAGTTGGAACTGGCAGGATTTAGACATGGATTGAATCTGTGGGTTGAATGAGAGAGAATAACGCCAAGTTACAGGCTTGGGTGACAGGAAGGATAGTGGTGCCGTCTACAGTTATGGGATGGTTAGGGAGAGGACAGGGTTTGGGTAGGAAGTGAGGTGGTAGGTGCTTCAGGGAAGTGAGGGATTGGTCTGGAAAACCTCTTAGGGAAGATGTGATTTTAGTAGTACATTGAAGATGGGGAGAGAGATGGTCTCTCATATATGAAGAGGAAGGAATTCCAGGGTATAATCAAGGGGTGGATTCTGAGAGAGGGGTGGATTCTGATTATGATCAAGGCATAATAAGTAGGTTGGCATTAGAAGAGCAAAGTTTGAGGGCCAGGTTGTAGTGGGAGTTGAGCATAGGTAGGAGGGAGAGAGGAGGGAGGAGAGGGGAGACTACCTTAGAGGCAATGGGGAGGAGTTTCTGCTAGTTGAGGAAATAGATGAACAACCATCGGAGATATTTAAGAAGTCAGGAGGCGTGGGGAAAACAGTTTTTAGAAACGTGATCTGGGCAGCAGAGCTAAGTATGGACTAGAGAGGAGAAAGGCTGGAGGCAGGGACATCAGTGAGGAGGCTAATGGAGTAGTCGAGGCAATATATAACAAGTATTTGGACCAACATGGTAGATGAAGGGGGGATTGGTCGATTCTAAAGATGTTATGAAAATAGGACCTACAGGATTTGGCAGCTGACTGAATATGCAAGTTGAATGAGAGTGATGAGGGGAAGATAATGCTTAGCAGGCATACCACCCGGGGCCGTGTGCTTTGCCATTTTTCATGATGTGATTGCCTCAGCAGTTGGGACAGGTGCCAGGTCTTTGCATGGCAGCATGGCACAGTGGACAGAGCACAGACCTGAGAGTCAGAAGGTTATGGGTTCTAATGCCGCTCCGCCACTTGTCTGCTGTGCGGCCTTAGACAAGTCACTTCACTTCTCTCTGCCTCAGTTACCTCATCTCTAAAGTGGAGGTTAAGATTGTGAGCCCTATGTGGGACAGAGACTGTTTCTAACCCAATTTGCTTGTATCTACCCTAGCGCTTAGTACAGTGCCTGGCACATAGTAAGTGCTTAACCAATACCATAAATATTCCATCTATTCACTCATTCAATAGTATTTATTGAGTGCTTACTGTTCTGCACACAGACAGAAAGTGCAATTCAACAGTAGAGATAATCCCTGCCCACAGTCTAGATGGGGGGAGACAGACATCAATACAAGTAAATAGGCATCAATATGAATAAATAGAATTATACACATATACATATGTATGTAAGTGCTGTGGGGTGGGAAGGGGAGGGAAGAGCAAAGGGAGCAAGTCGAGGTGACATGGAAGGGAGGGGGAGCTGAGGAAAAGGCCTCTTGGGGGTGGTGCACCTTCGGTAGGGCTTTGAAGGGGGAAAGAGTGGAGAATTTGAAGAGAGAGGGTATTCCAGGCCAGAAGTAGGACATGGGCCAGGAGTCATCAACAAGGCAGCTGAGGTTGAAGCACAGTGAGAAGGTTAGCACCAGAGGAGCGGAGTGTGCAGACTGGACTGTAGCCGGAGAGAAGGGAGGTGAGGTAGTGTGGGCAAGGTGATGGAAAGCTTTGAAGCCAATAATGAGAAGTTTTTGTTTGTTACAGAAGTTGATGGGCAACCACTGGAGATTTTTGAGGAGGGAGGTGACATGACCTGCATGTTTCTGTAGAAAGATAATCGGGCAGACTGGAGTGGGGAGAGACAGAAGGTTGGGAGGCCAGAAAGGAGGCTGATGCAGTAATCTAGTCGGGATAGGATGAGTGATTGTACTAACGTGCTAGCAGTTTGGATGGAGAGGAAAGGGTGGATCTTGGTGATGTTGTGAAGGTGAGACCGGCAGGATTTGGTGACGGATTGGATATGTGGGGTGAATGAGAGAGCGGAGTCAAGGATGACACCAAGGTTGTGGGCTTGTGAGATGAGAAGGGATGGTGTGCCGTTCAGAGTGATGGGAAAGTTAGGGAGAGAGCAGGGTTTGGGAGGGAGCATAAGGAGCTCTATTTTAGACATGCTGAGTTTTAGTCAGCGGGAGGATGTCCAAGTACAGATGTCCTGAAGACAGGAAGAGAGCTCGCTCTGGGCAGGGATTGATACTCTCTATTGTTGAACTGTACTTTCCCAAGCGCTTGGTATAGTGCTCTGCACACAGTAAGCACTTAATAAATATGATTGAACGAATGAACGAATGAATGAATGAATGAATGAATGAATATGCAGTTTGAAAGCTTTTCTGCTTTGAAGAGTCAGTAGTAATAAGAATAATAATAATAATAATAGTGGTATTTTTTAAGCGCTTACTATGTGCCAAGCACTGTTCTAAGTACTGGGGTAGATACAGGGTAATCAGTTTGTCCCACATGGGGCTCTCAGTCTTAATCCCATTTTACAGATGAGGGAACTGAGGCACAGAGAAGTTAAGTAACTTGCCCAAGGTTACACAGCAGACAAATGGCGGAACCGGGATAAGAACCCATGGCCTTTGACTCCCGAGCCCATGCTCTTTCCACTGAGCAGCGCTGCTTCTCTAGAAGGTGGGGTGAGGAGAACCGTGGAACATTCTTGCCCTCTCTTCTGGTCTGGTCTGAGGCTGGATCCATCTTCAGTCTTCAGAGACATCATGATGGTCTGTATAGGGAATTTCATGTCTTCAACATTGTATTGAAGATGTTGGTTTCCCGGCAGCCCGCATAGCTCTTGATCTCTTCCACTCTGGCATCTCACCACCCTTGGGTCGTGTTCCTTAATTGGATTTGTATGTCGCAGTGCATGTTTCTGTAATCCTTTCAATCATTTAAGCAATCTTGATAAATGTTCCCTTGCTTATTTACTAAAGGCAAGTAACAATTTATGCCAAGCAAGTACTAAAAATGGTTTAATTTTCATAATAAATAATGGTATTTGCTAAGTGTTGACTATGTTTTAAAACCTTGCATAAATACCATACAAAGAGATCCAAAGTCTGGGGCTCACTCTCGCCCTCACATGGGACTTACCCTCTAATGGGGAGGGAGAACAGATATTTGACTTCCATTTCAGAAATGAGTAAATGAGACCCAGAGAAGTTGCCAGCGATCACATAGCAGGCAAGTGGCTGAGCCAAGATTATGGCTGAGTTAGGATTAGAACCCAGATCTCCTGACTCCCAGTCCCTTTCTCTTTCCACTAGGCCACACAGTTTCACTTACTTTACCATCTCTGTGGTGCTTGGTGACAGGGTTTGCTGGTATTTAAAAAGAATAAAAAATGTGGACTGGTAATTCCCTTTAATTTTTTGCAAGGATTAAAGCTTTGAAATTTAAAAAATAATGACACAGTCCTTTCAGAGATAAATCAAGAGCTATGAAAATTAACCTAATTTATGTATTTGGTAGTCATGGGTCAACTCATTTCTCTTCATTTAAGTAATTCACCTGACATTAGTGATTTCGATTCTCATTTATGCAGAATTCACTCCACGCACTCCACAATTTTTCTCCTTGTTGTAATTTCCTTCTGATCATCATTTCTTTGAAATTGATCTGCAGTAACTGATGAGCCAGCTGCCCGTGATTGCTTCTTCTTAGGAGGGAGGACCATCCCTAAGACCGGCATCTTAGTCAAGATGTTATTCATTATGCAGGTCCAAACTACTCAGAGCTCATTATGGACAATGAATGTGTCTACCAACTTGGTGGTATTATATGAGAGGACTTAGCACAGTGCTCTGCACAAAATAAGCTCTTAGTAATACCTTCGATTGATTGACAACACTCGCTTTTGTGTCCTCCAAAGTCACTGTAGCTAGGTTTGTTCACCTGAGCTAACTTCACTCCCCCACTCCCTTGAATGTGAATCTGTTGGATCATCTCAGTTCACGGAGCCCAGCTGCTGTACTTCGTAAGCTTGGACATGTGCAGAGATGTGTGCGGAATATTTCAGAAAGGTGATCCGAGCAGCAGAATGAAGTATGGACTGGAGAATGGACAGGCTAAGGGTAGGGAGGCATGTGAGGATGCCCTTGCAAAAGTGTAGTCCATTGGACTATGGTAGTCCCACTCCACGTTCCTGGATTCCCTCTTGTTTAGCTCTTCCAAAGCTAACCTCACTGTGTCTCACTCTCATCTGTGTCTCACCCCCAGACTCCTTGCTCTTGCTCCCTACTGCCTGGAACTCCCCCTCCCCACATTTCATATCCACCAGATCACCACTCTCCCTCACCACTCTCCCCTTCTTCCAAACCCTCCTAAAATCACATCTCCTCCAGGAAGCCTTCCCTGACTAATCTTTCATTTCCCCACCTCATTTCCCTCCCTACTGCTTCACTCATATATTTGAGTCCTTATGCCCTTCCTGAAGTACTCATCCCACCGCCTGCCCCCTAAGAACTTATATACATATTTTGTACCCAGAAGTTTCCTCTATCTGGAATTTATTTTAGTGTCTGTCTCCTCCATTAGATTGTAGCCTCTTTGAGAACAGCGATTGATCCTATTTACTCTCTTGTACTCTCCCAAGAACTTAGAATAATGTTCTACAGGGAATAAATGTTGAATAAAAAACATTTATTTATTGATTGTTTGATCTAGTCATGATATAATGAGCACCTTCAATAGGGTGGTGGCCTTTTGGATGGATAGGAAGAGATGGTTATGGGAGACGTTATGGAGGAAAAGTCAACTAGATTTACCAACAAATTTGGAAGCAACGTGGCCTAGTGGAAAGAGCACAGGTCTGGAAGTCAGAGGACCTGAGTTCTAATCCTGGCTTTAACATTTGTCTGATGTGTGATCCTGGGCCAGTCACTTAACTTCTCTGGGCCTCAGTTACCTCATCTGTAAAATGGGGATTAAGACTGTGAGCTCCAACTGGGACATGGACTGTGTCCAACCTGGTTATCTCGTATAATAATAATTATGGTATTCATTAAGTGCTGACTATTTGCCAAGCACTGTTCTAAGCGCTGGGGTAGATACAAGGTAATCAGGTTGTCCTGCACAGGGCTCACAGTCTTAATCCCCATTTTACAGATGAGGTAACTAAGGCACAGAGAAGTGAAGTGGCTTGCCCAAGGTCACACAGCAGACAAGTGGCAGAGCTGAGATTAGAACCCTCATCCTCTGACTCCCAAGCCTGGGCTCTTTCCACTAAGCCACGCTGCTTCTCATTCTGCTCTCGTGTCTACCTCAGTGCTTAGTACAGTGCCTGGCACATAGTAAATGCTTAACAAGTACCATAAAAAAAGACTTAAAGACAGGGAGAGGAGTAGTCTTTTGGATGTGAAAAGGAAGGAAGCTCCAGGCAAATGTGTTAGAGAGAAGCAAAGATAATGTTCAGGTTATGGGCTCTAGTGACAGGGAGGATGGTGATGTTAAAAATTTTGGTATTTGTTGAGCACTTTCTATGTGTCAAGCACTGTACTAAGCACTGGGGTAGATACCTGAAAGTCAGATCCTATATAGAGTTCACAGTCCAAGTAGGAGAGAATGCAGTCTTTGAATCCCCATTTTGCGGATGAGGGAATTAAAGCACAGAGAAGTTAAGTGACTTACCCAAGGTTTCACAGCAGGAACCCAAGTCCTCCAACTCCCAGGCCGGTGCTCGATCAACATTTGGTCTCAATGTTGGTGTTGTCAGTGATTATGAGGAAGTTAGGTGTTGGATAGGATTTGGGAGAGAAGACGAGTTCAGTTTTCGGTGTACCGCTTTAAGGTGGCCAGCATTCACAACCATGCAGATGTGTAAGTGAGAGGGATTGTGAGATTGCAAAAGGGAAGAGAAGTCAAGGCTAGTGAGATAGATTTGGGAATCACTTGTATAGAGGTAATAGCTGAAGCTGTGGGATCAGATCAGCTCCCTAAGAGAGTAAACGTAGAGTCAGACTAGCAGGAAACTCTGACAGAAGGTGTAAGGACACCCCACAGTTAGAGGGTGAGAAGAAGGGGATCCATCAAAAGAGACTGAAAAACAGTGGCCAGAGAGGTAGGACTCATTTAGATAAAAACCTTGAATTTCAGTTTCCTTAGGTTGACAGGAATCTGCCATCCAACAAAATGCCAGATGACATTTGAAAACTGGTAAATAGAAATACAGGCAAAGCCCCACTTCTATGATAAATGTTTTGGGATTGTTATAAACTTTGTCTGCGCATGGTTTTCCTCTCAGGAACTCACCATTTTTTCCTCATCCTCGAAGACTTCCCCTATTCTATTGAACTCTAAATGAATCACCTTCATTCCTAGTTTTTCCACTAGAAATATTTCTATCCTTTGGATCTTGATGGTTTAAAATGAAATTTGAGGACCTATGATAGACTGGTAACTCTACAAATTCTTCATCTCTTTTTAATAGGCTGATGTTCAAAAAATAATTGCCGTTGCTTGGGATGTTTTTCAACCCCTTCTCTTTGGTTTGATCGGCGCTGAAGTGTCTGTGGCATCTCTCAAACCAGAAACTGTTGGTAAGAATCCTTGGAAGAACTGAAATTTTGAGCAAAATAATTGGGTAGTCCTAGATTCAGCTGTAGTAGTTACTAATTCAGCCACATATCTTAGGACACTTTTATATGGTGATCATTTTTACTCATATTATTTACTTTTTCTTAATGGTATTTGTTAAGTGCTTACTATGTGCCGGGCACTGTACTAAGGCCTGGGATAGATACAAGCTAATCAGATTTGACACAGTCCATGTTCCACATGGGGATCACAGTCTCAAACCCTATTTTACAGGTGAGGTAACTGAGGCACAGAGAAGTCAAGTGACATGTTCAAGGTCACACAGCAGACAAGTATGAGTCTAATCTCGGCTCCGCCACTTGTCTGCTGTGACCTTGGGCGAGTCACTTTACTTCACTGTGCCTCTGTTCCCTCATCTGTAAAATGGAGATTAAAGACTGTGAGCCTCATGTGGGACAACCTGATTACCTTGTATCTACCCCATTGCTTAGAACCGTGCTTAACAAATTCCATTATTATTATTATTATTTTCGGTATTATTAATTGGCAGAGCCAGGATTCTGACTCCTATACCTGTGCTCTTTCCGCTATGTCATACTGCTTCTCTTCATTGGTGGGCAGTGTTAATAAATAAGAGTCTTGAGACACCAAGCAATAGAAACACTTATGAGCGACAAGAAGGATTTCTCTTTAGGGCTGAAATATTTGCAAAGTTGCTTGCCGACAAATAAAAAGAAACCTCTTTGACCAAATGGCTGTCATGCTATGTCACTCAATCAGTGGGGTTTTTTTTTTGAGTGCTTATTGTGTGCACAGCACTGTACTAAAAGCTTGGGAGAGTACAGAGCATTAGAACTGGTAGACACTACCCCTGCCCTTCAAGAGCTTACAATCTATTAGGTACATAAGATATGTGTCTCTTGTCTTATTTCTGTGGGACATGTTTTATCAGATCCTCTTCTCCCAACCCCATCTACTCACTATTTATGCTTTTCATTTTGTAAAATATGTCCAGCTATACTTGAATTCTAACATATTTCATTCTTTTCTAAGGCTTTTGTGATTATTGTATTTTATATACTAAATGTTATATCTACATTTATGAACTCATTATATACTTGTATTTTAGCCAGATGGTCTGGATGTCCAGCTCTTCTCAGAGACTTTAGAGTTAATCAAAATTTTAATTTTTTTTTAGGGCTTTGTGTTGCCATTCTGGGCATTGCTCTGGTGATGCGGATTCTAACCACGTTCCTGATGGTGTGTTGTGCTGGCTTTAACCTAAAAGAGAAGATATTCATTTCTTTGGCCTGGGTTCCCAAAGCCACAGTTCAGGTAATGTAATAGGATTAGCCAACATCTATACAGAAGTTTGAACATATACTTTAAAACACTGAATAACAGTGCTCGTTCTAATTTAAAGGAATAAACAAGACTATTCAACAGAATTTGACAAGTCTAATTAGATGAAAACTCTTTGTTTATGCTCACATTGTTATTTAAATCATTTTAGCATTTTATCATTTTAACTCATTTAGCATGAGTATCCAAGCTGATTTTAGTTTCTTGCTATGACAAAGATTTCAAGTGTCACAAATGAATACACTTTTATCTGAGTAGAAAAAGGGAAGTATTTTGGGGTGTTCTGTGTTACTCTGCCTGGCGTTAAAATTAATATTGCCCATATACTGATCTTATTCAGACTGCCTCATCGAAGATCAATACCCAGTATATTTGGTTAGACAGTCCCTCTCTGGTTCGGCCAACAGTACGGAGGGCCATATGTGTTGATGGAACAAAGAGCATCAAAAAAAGTCTACTTTCTTCTGTAGTGTGCTCCCAAGATCTGTGCCTGCCTATCTCCTGACTCCCTTTAAATAAAATCCCAAGATTCCTATCTTGTACTTAAAATGTGCCAGGTTTCTCCTCCACAGTATCTAGGTTTTCCTGCCTTGCCTTTAAATGCATATGGGGAACTATTTTGTATACCTGATGCATGCCCGGTCCAATAGGAGTCATCTGGGGGTCAGAAATATACCAGATCTTCAAGATCCCCCGAGTGGCATATCTGCCATTTCCATTTTCTATGTGCCATTTCAAACATCAGTCAGCCAATTAATTAATATTATTTATTTAGTACCTACCATATGCGGAACACAATAACTCACCAAGCACAAAGCATTTGGGAGAGTCCAGTAGGGTTAGTGGACATGATCCCTGCCCTCGAGGAGTTTACAGTCTAATGGAAAGGGTATGCAATCTAGATGATCCTTCTGAAAACTATTAAGCTATTTATCCATCGCTAGGCCACTTTAGAGGGATTGGGGAAAGGAAAATTATACTATGGCCATGTTTATCCTCATTACTTATATAATAATTTTCCATTAAAATGAATAGTTATTTTAAACCCGTAAGGAATAAAATTAAACAGAACACTATGACTGTCCCTTCCTACCATAAAATGATACAGGGAATTAGAATTAGAATCTGGTGAATTTAATCACTGTAAAGAGCCAAATTGGATTAAGTGGGCAATACACTAGTTTTGTGATCCATAGTTTCTAGATAATTGTAATCGCAAAAAAGAGCTATAGTGTTTTCTTCTATCTTAGCTCCATATTTAGCTAACCGTATCTCCCCATCCCATCCAAAATCCTTACAGGCTGCAATTGGATCCTTGGCTTTAGATACAGCAAGGGCTCATGAAGATAAACAGCTGGAAGATTATGGAATGGATGTGTTGACCATAGCCTTTTTGGCCATCCTTATCACAGCTCCAATTGGAGCTCTGATTATTGGGCTCATGGGCCCAAAACTCCTTCTGAAAATGGATTCGATTACAAATGAAAATGATGGTGAAGTTTCTGGGCCAGTTTAGAGATGATAAATTGCGGAGAACTACTTCCACTCCATACTGACAAGCATTTTAAAAATAAAATGGGGAGTGATCATGTGAACTGATTGGTTTTCAGGTAGAACTGAACTGAAGCATTTAGTGTGGTGTTCTGCCTACAATCAGTAGCATTCGTTCAGTAGTATTTATTGAATGCTTACCATGTTCAGAGCACTGTACTAAGCGCTTATGTAATGAGCACTTACTGTGTGCAGAGCACTGTACTAAGCATTTGAGAGAGTACAATATAACAGAAACATCCCCACCCCAACGAGCTTGCAGTCTAACAGTAAGCTCTCAATAAATACCATCGATTGATTGATTGAACCTTAAACAAATCCTGCAGAGTTTTGTGGAATAGTTCTTTTCTAATGGAACAGCAGCTCTGTTTTTGACATCAGGATTAAAGTGAAAAATACTGCTATGAGTATTTTTTGGTTCTCAATGTAAACCATGCGGAAAGGAAGAGCAACCTAAGGTTGTATTGATACAGCACAAACTTTGTACATCTCTTAGAAAATGCATTTTGTGCCTACGACTTCACACAGAGGCTTAGGTGATAAAATTGTATATATTGTAAAATAAATTTTTGAAGCTCTAAATCATAGTGGAAGGTAGGTTTTCTGTATGACTTCCCCAAAACTTAAAAATAGAAAATGCAGTACTTCAAAGTATAAAACTGCATGTTCTTTTGCATTATATTTTTTATATGTCTGTGTAGTTACATCTTAAAAATTGAATGTCTGGGAAAGAATTTAAAATAATGATTGTGAGAATCTGGAAATCTTCCAAAGGAAGTTATTGGAGACTGTTATCACTTGAGGGATTAGACCAAAAAATGTACTAAAAAGTACACAAAACTGGCTCTGCAAGTTAAAAGATTGAAAATGGGCTCTTCAAACTCTAAATTATGGGCATAAACCATGTGCTGCCAGCTAATTTTCTATTTTTGTGACTAAATCATACAAATCGAAACCTTGGTAACACTTCCCAAGTAGAAAAACTATTGGTCAAAATACATTTTATTGCAAGTACTTTCTGCACTACCAAACTGTTCTCATTTATAATATCAAAAGAATAATGTGGAAGGATAAAATTGTTTTGTAGCCTTTTCAGGGGGGAACAAACCCATAGGTGGAAGGCAAAAGGTTACAAATTGCTTTCAAAGCAGCAATTTTAATGGAAATTGCCGCCTTTCGATGTCAACGGGAAGCACTGGCTGGAAAGCCTTCGGCAAGCTGAGCATTCAGCTTGAATTGCTCCCTTTGCTCTTCCCCCAGCCCCAGCCCCACAGGATTTATGTACATATCAGTAATTTTATTTATTTGTATTGACGTCTGTCTCCTCTCCTCTAGACTGTGAGCTCTTTGTGGGCAGGGATACTCACTGTTGTGGTATCTTACTTTCCCATGGGCTTAGTACAGTGTTCTGCACACAGTAAGTGCTAATAGATTCGATCGAATGAATGAATAAATTTTGAGTGCTTCTGGATGCCATCCCAGGATAGTTACAATTCTGCTTGTTTCCAAACTGCTTAATTTTGAGGTGTAGGAAGAGACAAAATACATAGGTAATACATCTGCTAAAGGAAAAAATGCTTCTAAATGAAATCCAAAATGGACCTCCAAAAAATATTAATTTCTACTGTACTGTATAGTTGGGTCAACTTAATGGGGTTGGTTGGGTTTATAAAGAAAAAACAGTTTTTTTTAAATTTCAGGCATTACTGCAGAAATAAATTTTCTTAATATTAATTACTAAAGTTTTATGAGATGTTTTCTATTTAGACATGTATTTAAAAATTATTTCTGAAATATTTTTCATATTTTTGTAAATACAAACTGAGGACATTTTAAACTGTCTGGTTTTCAGATTTTATCGTGTTTGGCAGATAAAATTACTGTGTGTACATATCTATTTTTGTGATATGGATTCATTTTAATTTGAAATAAATGGAAGAATGTTTCTTAGAGTCTTAAAAGTCCTGTTCACTGACTTTTCAACTTTAGATATTACAGTAGGGTAAAATGCTTGGCATTTATTCCTGTCACCCCCATCCTTTAGTGATTTGTTGAGAGCCTTATTGAAGGTGCATCTCCTCCAGGAGGCCTTCCCTGACTAAGCCCTCCCTTTCCTGTCCTCCCACTCCCTTTTACGTCGCCCTCTCTTGCTCCCTTTATTCATCCCCCCGCCCGGCTCCACAGCACTTATGTACATATCTGTAATTTTTTAATTTATATTAATCTCTGTCTCCCCCTGTAGATTGTAAATTCACTGTGGGCAGGAAATGAGTCCATTTATTTTTATATTGTGTTCTCCCAGGCATTTAGTTCAGTGCTCTGCACATAGTAAGCACTCAAGAAATACGTCAGTTTATTTTTATATTATATTCTCCCAAGAAATTAGTACAGTGTTCTGCACACAATAAGCACTCAATAAATATGATCAAATGAATGAATGAATAAAATAGGTGTACACTAATGACATTCCAGAATACCAGAACCCTCCTTGCACATATATTACACACATGCAAGTATATATGCGCGTACACACACACACATATGTGCACACATAAAAAGAGCAGAAACTAATAAAAAAACTGGGTGAAAGACCACCTGATATTGTAAGGAGGAGGGAAAATTAAATGATTATTGGTCATCTGATTGTTAATCAAGTTTTATAACATTTCTGAAGAGAGGATGTAAAGCTCTTCCCTTGACCCGGAGCTATAGGATTTTAAAGGGCTTTTTTGGAACTTATCTTTTCATAGCCCCAAATACTAACACTAATCATGATTTTTCCTGTTTTTGTATCAAATTTACTTGTCCGCAAATACAATACCCATGGATATTTATATGCCTCAAGAAATTGGAAATGTTTTTCATTATGTCATTTAGTCAACAGTTATATTTTGCAAAATTTTTTAATTGTGACTTGAAGTTTTTCCAGAGGGAATCAGTGTGGTTTAGTGGAAAGAGCACAGGAGTACATCAGGAGACCCGAGTTCTAATCCCAGCTCTGCCACTTGCCTACTCTGTGACCTTGGATAAGTCACTTAACAATCCTGTGCTTCAGTTTCCTCATCTGGAAAATGAGGATTAAAAAATAACCCTTTTCCTTGCCTCTCAGGCTAGGAGCGCCATATGGAACAGGGATTGTGACTGGCCTAATTATTTTATATTTACCCCAGTGCTAGGCACTTAATAAATGTCATGATCCTTATTATGGGGAAAGGAAATAAAAACATTAATCTGAGTTATTTCCACTTCCAAAACAGGATAGCTAAGCCCGTCAATGGGCAGGGACTGTCTCTATCTCTTGCCGATTTGTACATTCCAAGCGCTCAGTACAGTGCTCTGCACAGAGTAAGCGCTCAATAAATACTATTGAATGAACGAATTAGTATATTGCTCTAAGATGTGAATTAAATATTTACTTTTGGAAATAATTTCTACAGGAGGCATTCTGTGATTTGAATCATTCCTCAAGGGGATTCTGAATATGGATATAATGCATCATTAAGAAAGGCAGCTCTATTTGGTATTTATTGGGTAATAGAAAGTAAAAGAAAGGATCCTTCCCTGCTTCACATGCTTGGCGCATAGTAAGCGCTTAACAAATACCATCATTATTATTATGCACGTATTAAGAAGCAGCGTGGCTCAGTGAAAGAGCAAGAGTTTAGGAGTCAGGGGTCATGGGTTCTAATCCCGGTTTGCCACCTGTCAGCTGTGTGACTTTGGGCAAGTCACTTCACTTCTCAGTGCTTCAGTTACCTCATCTGTAAAATGGGGATTAAGATTGTGAGCCTCACGTGGGACAGTCTGATTACCCTGTATCTACCCCAGAGTTTAGAACAGTGCTAGGCACATGGTAAGCGCTTAACAAATACCAACATTATTATTATTATTATTATTAAGGCAAAATGGGAGGCTGGGCCTCTCTTCAGGATGAATGCGAAATTAAATTGTTTCCTCTCCCTAGGTAGTTCACTGAACATATGTATTTTCCAAGCGCTTAGTAGAATGCTTGGCCATAATAATAATGTGGTATCTGCTAAAGTGTTTACTATGTGACAAGCAGTGTGCTAAGGGGTCGATATCATAGGTATCATATGTGCTAAGGGGTGGATGTCATAGTGGCTTAGTGGAAAAAGCCCAGGTTTGGGAGTCGGGGAGGTGGGTTCTAATCCCAACTTCTCCGCTTGTCTGCCGTGTGACCTTGGGCAAGTCACTTAATTTCTCTGTGCCTCAGTTACTTCATCTGCAAAATGGGGATTAAAAGTGTGAGCCCCACGAGGGACAACCTGATGACCTTGTATCTACCCCAGCGCTTAGAACAGTGCTTGGCACATAGTAAGCGCTTAACAAATAGCATCATCATCATCATTATTATTATTATTAGTGGATAGATCCATGTTATGATAGTCCCTTGTCCCAGAGGGGCTCACAATCAATTGGAGAGGGCCTTCCCAGACTGAGCCTCCCCTTTCCCTCTGCTCTCTCTCTCCTCCCCCTCCCCCTTCCTGTGCTCATCTGTATATATTATTTATTACCCTATTTATTTTGTTAATAAAGTGTATATTCCCTTGATTCTATTTATCTTGATGATGTTGTCTTGTTTTTGTTTTGTTCTGTTCTGCTTTGCTGTCTGTCTCCCCCCTTTAGACTGCGAGCCTGTCATTGGGCGAGGATGGTCTCTATCTGTTGCCGAATTGTATATTCGAAGTGGTTAGTACAGTGCTCTGCACATAGTAAGCGCTCAATAATAAATACTATTGAATGAATAGTAAGCAATTAACAAATACCATTATTATTATTATTTTATTATAGGTGGATAGATGCAGGTTGCGATAGTCCCTTTTCCTAGAGGGGCTGACAATCAGTCGGGGAGGGAGGATGAGACGCTTAATAAATCCCATTACTCCTATTTTTCCTTCAAAATGCCCACAGTTTGAAAGCTCTGGGTCTGGGGGTTTAATTAATTGTTTGATGGGGTAGGGCGGAGGGTGGCAGTGGGAGGCGGTCCCCAGCCCATCCGGGCCTAGTGGCTCAGAAGGAGCGTGGCTTAGAGGAAAGAGCCTAGGCTTGGGAGTCAGAGGTCGTGGGTTCTAATGCCGACTCTGCCACTTGGCAGCTGTGTGACTTTGGGCAAGTCACTTGCTTCTCTGTGCCTCAGTAACTTCAACTGTAAAACGGGGATCAAGACTGTGAGCTCCAAATGGGACAACCTGATAATCTTGTATCTATCCCAGGGCTTAGAACAGTGCTTGTACATTGTAAGCGCTTAATAAATGCCATCATTATTATTATTACTATCCCAGCTCAGCCACTTGTCAGTTGTGTGACTTTGGGCAAGTCACTTGACTTCTCTGTGCCTCAGTGACCTCATCTGTAAAATGGGGATTAAGACTGTGAGCCCCACGTGGGGCAACATGATCCCCTTGTATCCTCTCCAGCGTGCACATAGTAAGCGCTTAACAAGTGCCATTATTATTTGAAATTTAGAGAAGCAGCTTGACTGAGCGGAAAGAGCACGGGCTTGGGAGTCAGAGGATGTGGGTTGGGAAGCAGCGTGGCTCAGTGGAAAGAGCCCGGGCTTGGGAGTCAGAAGTCATGGGTTCGAATCCCAGCTCTGCCACTTGTCAGCTGTGTGACTGTGGGCAAGTCACTTCACTTCTCTGTGCCTCCGTGACCTCATCTGTAAAATGGGGATTAAGATGTGGGACAATCTGCTTACCCTGTATCTACCCCAGCGCTTACAACTCTGTACATAGTAAGCGCTTAACAGATACCAATATTATTATTATTAATCCCGGCTCGTCCATTTGTCTGCTGTGTGACCTGGAGCAATTCACTTGACTTCTCTGGGCCTCGGTGGCCTCATCTGGAAAACTGGGGATGAAAAAATGCGAGCCCCACGCGGGACAACCTTTCATTCATTCAATAGTATTTATTGAGCGCTTACTATGTGCAGAGCACTGTACTAAGCGCTTGGAATGAACAAGTCGGCAACAGATAGAGACAGTCCCTGCCGTTTGACGGGTTTACAGTCTAATCAGGGGAGACGGACAGACTAGAACAATGGCGATAAATAGAGTCAAGGGGATCTCGTAAAAAACAATGGCAACTAAATAGAATCAAGGCGATGTACATTTCATTAACAAAATAAATAGGGTAATGGAAATATATACAGTTGAGCGGGCGAGCACAGTGCTGAGGGGATGGGAAGGGATGGGGGAGGAGCAGAGGGAAAGGGGGAAAAGAGGGTTTAGCTGCGGAGAGGTGAAGGGGAGGTGGTAGAGGGAGTAGAGGGCCCCGAGCGCTTAGAAGAGTGCTCGGCACATAGGAAGCGCTTAACAAATACCATCATCATGATGATGATTATTAGTGGCGACCTGCCCGAGGCGAGGGGCCGCGGGGCCCCGGGCCGTTGGGGCGGGAGCGGCCGGGGCCCGAGACCCAGCGGTTGTGAGGGGGAGGAGAGGGCGGGGAGGAGAGGGAGGAGCCCGGGGAGGAGGAGAAAGAGAAGAAGAAGGAAGAGGAGGAGGAGGTGGCCATGGCCGCTCCTCCCCCGCCCCGCCGCCATCGGGGTTTGGGAGGGCCGGATTAGGCCGCAGGCCTCCCCCCCGCAGCCCAGGTAATGGCCGCCACAACAAGCAGCGGGGATCAGGGGAAAGAGCCCGAGCTGGGGAGTCACAGGTCATGGGTTCAAATCCCCGCATTGGACCGTGAGCCCGTTATTGGGCAGGGATTGTCTCTATCTGTTGCCGAATTGTAGATTCCAAGCCCTTAGTCCAGTGCCCTGCGCATAGTAAGGGGCCAGTAAATACTATTGAATGAAATGAAATTGGCCGGGATTGTCTCTGTTGCCGAATTGTATATTCCAAGCGCTTAGTCCAGTGGTCTGCACATAGTAAGCGCTCAATAAATACTATTGAATGAAATGAAATTGGACAGGGATTGTCTCTATCTGTTGCTGAATTGTACGTTCCAAACGCTTAGTCCAGTGCTTTGCACATAGTAAGCGCTCAATAAATACTATTGAATGAAATGAAATTGGACAGGGATTGTCTCTATCTGTTGCTGAATTGTACGTTCCAAACGCTTAGTCCAGTGCTTTGCACATAGTAAACGCTCAATAAATACTATTGAATGAAATGAAATTGGACAGGGATTGTCTCTATCTGTTGCTGAATTGTACGTTCCAAACGCTTAGTCCAGTGCTCTGCACATAGTAAGCGCTCAATAAATACTATTGAATGAAATGAAATTGGACAGGGATTGTCTCTATCTGTTGCTGAATTGTACATTCCAAGCGCTTAGTCCAGTGCTCTGCACATAGTAAGCGCTCAATAAGTACTATTAAATGAAATGAAATTGCACAGGGATTGTCTCTAATCTGTTGCCGAATTGTATATTCCAAGCGCTTAGTACAGTGCACATAGTAAACGCTCAATAAATACTATTAAATGAAATTAGGCAGGGATTGTCTCTGTTGCCGAATTGTATATTCCAAGCGTTTAACACATGCTCTGAGCATAGTAACTGCTCAATAAATACTATTTAATGAATGAAACCCCGCCCCTGCCGCTTGTCAGCCGGGTGACTTTGGGGCAAGTCCCTTCACTTCCCTGGCCCTCAGTGACTTCCTCTGGAAAATGGGCATGAATAATAATAATGTTGGTATTTATTAAGCGCTTACTATGTGCAGAGCACTGTTCTAAGCGCTGGAGTAGATACAGGGTAATCAGGTTGTCCCACGTGAGTCTCACAGTTAATCCCCATTTTACAGATGAGGTAACTGAGGCACAGAGAAGTTGTGACTTGCCCACAGTCACACAGCTGACAGGTGGCAGAGATGGGATTTGAACCCATGACCTCTGACTCCCAAGCCCAGGCTCTTTTTATTGAGCTGAAGGTGAGCCCCACGTGGGACCACCTGATCACCCTGTAGCCTCCCCAGTGCTTTGAACAGTGCTTGGCACAGAGTAAGCGCTTCAATGCCATCATCATCGTCATCAACGAGTGGGGGCCCCTCCATCACCCCTCACCCCCAGGACAGTCAGCATGCTGTGGCTCCTCTCTAGCCTTCATTCATTCGGTGGTATTCGTTGTCTTCATCATGGCATTCTTAAGCGCTGACTTTGTGCCTAGCACTCTTCTAAGTGCTGGGGTAGATACGGATGAATCAGGTTGGGGACTCACAGGCTTCATCCCCATTTTACAGATAATAATAATAATAATAATAATAATAATAATGTTGGTATTTGTTAAGCGCTTACTAGGTGCCGAGCACTGTTCTAAGCGCTGGGGTAGACACAGGGGAATCAGGATGTCCCACGTGGGGCTCACAGTCTTCATCCTCATTTTACAGATGAGGTAACTGAGGCACAGAGAAGTGAAGTGACTTGCCCACAGTCACACAGCTGACAAGTGGCAGAGCCGGGATTCGAACTCATGACCTCTGACTCCAAAGCCCATGCTCTTTCCACTGAGCCACGCTGCTTCTCTATGAGATGAGGTCCCCAAGGCACTGAGAAGTCAAATGATCGTGTTGTAATAATCGTAGTATTTAATAATAATCACAATATTTGTTAAGCGCTTACTATGTGCAAAGCACTGTTCTAAGCGCTGGGGGGGGCTACAAGGTGGTCAGGTTTATTATTTATTGAGCACTTCCTATGTGCCGAGCACTCTTCTAAGCGCTGGGGTAGATATGAGTGAATCAGGTTGGGGTCTTACAGACTTCATCCCCATTTTACAGATGAGGTCACTGAGGCACCAAAAAGTTAAATGATCCAGTTGTAATAATTGTAGTATATAATAATAATGATGATGGTATTTCTTAAGCGCTTACTATGTGCAAAGCACTGCTCTAAGCACTGGAGGGACTACAAGGTGATAAGGTTTATTATTTATTGAGCATTTACTATGTGCCGAGCACTCCTCTAAGTGCTGGGGTAGATACAGGTTAATCAGGTTGGGGGCTCACAGTCTTCATACCCATTTTACAGATGAGGTCCCTGAGGCACCGAGATGTTAAATGATACGAATGTAATAATCATATTATTTACTGAGCGCTTACTATGTGCAGAGCACTGTACTAAACGCTGGGCAGAGCACAGTAACAATATAGCAGGCACATTTCCTTTCCACAACAGGCTGATAGTCTGGGGTGGGGGACAGACATTAATATAAATAAATAGCTCCTCTAATAATAATAGTAATGATGGTATTTATTAAGTGCTTACTATGCACCAAGCACTCTTCTAAGCACTGGGGTAGATACAAGGAAATCAGGTTGTCCTACGCGGGGGTCACAGTCTTAATCCCCATTTTGCAGATGAGGTAACAGAGGCACAGAGAGGGTAAGTGACTTGCCCAAGGTCCCTCAACTGACAAGTGGCGGAGGTAGGATTAGAACCTACCTCCTCTGACTCCCGAGCCTGGGCTCTTGCCACTGGGCCATGCTTCATTGTGGGCAGGAATGTGGCTCTTTGTTGTCATTACTGAACTCTTACAAATGCTTAGTACAATGTTTTGCACTGCACTGTACTTCTCTGTGTCTCAGTAACCTCATTTATAAAATGGGGATTAAGACGGTGAGCCCCACGTGGGACAACCTGATCACTCTGTATTCTCCCCAGCGCTTAGAACAGTGCTTTGCACATAGTAAGCACTTGACAAATGCCGTATTTATCATTATTATTATTATTATCATTAAGCGCAGTGGGAGGGGGGGGGAATGATAAGAAGGCCCTCCTACCCAGGGGACAGCAGGCAAGATATTCAGCTCCAGCCTTGCTCTCAGTTTTTGGGGTCCTGCTATAAATCCGTCAATCAATGGTATTTATTGAGCGCTTGCATCGTGGAGAGCACTGTACTAAGCGCTTGGGAGAATACATTACAGTAGAATTGGTAGACATGATCCTTGTGCTCGAGGAATATGCAGTCTAATGGGGAAAACAGTCATTAAAATAAACTACAGATAGAGGAAGCAGCCGAGTATAAGGGTATGTACATAAATAGAGAGGGAACGTGGCTCAGTGGAAAGAGCCCGGGCCTCTGGGTCAGAGATCATGGGTTCTAATCCCCGCTCCGCCGCTTGTCAGCTGGGTGACTTTGGGCAACTCTCTTCACTTGTCTGGGCCTCAGTTCCCTCAACTGTAAAATGGGGATTAAGACTGTGAGCCCCACATGGGACAACCTCATCACCTTGTATCCTCCCCAGCGCTTAGAACAGTGCTTTACACATAGTAAGCGCTTAACAAATGCCATCATTATTATTAAATGCTGTGGGTCTGGGAGGGGGATGAGTATTCAGGTGCTTAAGGGATACAGACTCAAGTGCATAAGTTATGTTGAAGGCTAATAGGGTGGGGAAAAGAGAGGGAAGGCCTCTTGGAGGAGATGTGATTTAAGGAGGACTTTGAAGATGAGGAGAGTAGTGGTCTTTCCTAAATGAAGGGGGAGTTCCAGGTAGGAGGGAGGATTTGAGCAAAAGTGTCGGCCGTGAGACAGATGAGATCAGGTTACGGTGGGTTGGTTGAGTAGCAGGAGCAAAACCTATGGGCTGGGTTGTAGTAGGAAATTAACTCGGTGAGTTGGAGAGAGCTGCATCCCTGGAGGGACCCAGGTTTCAGTGATGGCGAGGAGGCCACAGATGAAGGGAAACTTTCCCATGATGGAGTGGGGGTTTCTCAGGCTGCACTTGGCTAAGCTGGGGGTAGAGGAGGGGGGATGGCATGAAAGGTGGGGAGGGGTTGGATGGGAGTGAGCTGAGTGAGGAAGGGTAAGTGACTTAAAGCTGATGGTGAGGAGTTTCTGTTTGATGCAGAGGGATAGCTACATGTTATCCTGTTTCCTGTTATCCCTGTCATTCTGTCCCAGTGCCATCCTTCATCCTCTCCCCCTTCATATCCTACAGAACATTAGTCTCCCCACCTTCAAAGCCTTGTTAAAACCACATCTCCTCTAAGAAGCCTTCCCTAAACCCTCATTTTCTCTTCCCACTTCCTTCTCCCTAGCACTGGATTTTACACTTTATTCACCCCACCCTCAAACCCACAGCATTTATATATTTATGTATTTACATCAATGTCTGTCTCCCTTTCGGGACTGTAAGCTCCTTGTAGCCAAGGATCATGTCCACCAACTCTGTTATATTGAACTTCCCCAAGTGCTCATTGTCCTTTCCTGGTTCTCCTATTCATTCAATAGTATTTATTGAGCGCTTACTATGTGCAGAGCACTGTACTAAGCGCTTGGAATGAACAAGTCGGCAACAGATAGAGACAGTCCCTGCCGTTTGACGGGCTTACAGTCTAATCGGGGGAGACGGACAGACAAGAACAATGGCAATAAATAGAGTCAAGGGGAAGAATATCTCGTAAAAACAATGGCAACTAAATAGAATCAGGGCGATGTACATTTCATTAACAAAATAAATAGGGTAATGAAAATATATCTCTCTGGCCTCTCAGTCTCAGTCTCTTTTGTGGGCTCCTCCCCTGCCTCCCACTCCCTAACAGTGGGGGTCCCTCAAGGTTCAGCTCTGGACCCCCTTCTATTTTCCATCTACACCCACTCCTTTGGAGAACCCGTTCGGTCACATGGCTTCAACTACCACTTCTGTGCAGATGATACCCAAATCTATATCTCCAGCCCTGATCTCTCTCCCTCTCTGCAGTCTCACATTTCCTCCTGCCTTCAAGACATCTCTACTTGGATGTCCGCCCGTCACCTCAAGCTTAACATGTTTGAAACAGAACTCCATATCTACCCACCCAAACCCTGTCCTCTCCCTGACTTTCCCATCACTGTAGACGATGCCACCATCCTTCCTGTCTCAAGAGCCAGTAACCATGGCGTTATCCTTGACTCCTCTCTCTCAACCCACATATTCAATCCATCACTATATCCTGTTGGTTCCTCCTTCACAACACCACTAAAATCTGACCTTTCCTCTCCATCCAAACTGTTTGTTGTTGCATTATAGTCTCCCAAGTGCTTAGTACAGTGGTTTGCGCACAGTAAGTGCTCAATAAATATGATTGAATAAATGCTAGTCTGTTAATCCAATCACTTATAATAATAATAATAATGTTGGCATTTGTTAAGCACTTACTATGTGCAGAGCACTGTTCTAAGCGCTGGGGTAGATACAGGATTATCAGGTTGTCCTTGATGGGGCTCACAGTCTTCATCCCCATTTGACAGATGAAGGAACTGAGGCACCGAGAAGTGAAGTGATTTGCCCACAGTCACACAGCTGACAAGTGGCAGATCTGGGATTTGAACCCATGACCTCTGACTTCCAAGCCCGCTGCATCGTATCCCACCTTGATAACTGCATCAGCCTCCTTGCTTACTGACTTCCCTGGCTCGTCCCCACTCTAGTCTATACTTCACTCTGTTGCCCAGTTCATTTTTCTACAAAAACGTTCAGATGTGTTCCCCCAATCCTCAAAAAACTCCAGTGGTTGCCCATCCACTTCCGCATCAAACGGAAACTCCTCACCATTGGCTTTAAAGCACTCAAATCACCTTGCCCCCTCCTATCTCAGCTCGTTACTCTCTTACTACAACCCAGCCCACAAAACTTTGCTCCTCTAATGCTAACTTTCTTATTGGACCCCGATCTTGTCTACCTTACTGCCGACATCTCGCCCACAACCTGCCTCTGGCCTAGAATGCCCTCCCTCCGTATATCTGACAGACAGTTACCCTGCCCCTCTTCAAAGCCTTATTGAAGACACATCTCCAGGAAACCTTCCCTGACTAAGCCCTCCTTTCCTCTTTTCCATTACCTTCTGCGTCACCTTGACTTGCTACCTTTATTCGTCCCCTTCCCAGCCCCATGGCACTTTATATACATATCCATAATTTGTTTATTTAATGTCTGTTTTCCTCTCTAGACTGTAAGATCATTGTGGGTAGGGAATGTATCTGTTTATTGTTGTATAGTACTCTCTCAAATGCAGGGCTGTGCACACAATAAGCACTCAATAAATATGATTGATTGATTGATGGCCTCCATTGGAGGTATTTTAGAAATAGAGAGATATGGATGGAACTTTTCTTTAGAAAAATGATCCAGGCAGCAGACTGGAGTTTGATACCGGGCCCAAGGTCTTTCTGGGTAGAAGAGGCCAGGAGGACCACGTAGATGACTGCAAAGATGATGTTAGTTGAAGGAGCGATATAGAGGTAATAGGATCCTTCCCCCCCCTTCTGATTTCAACCATGCCCATGTATCCCCTAGCCTAAAAAACTGCTTCCTTGACCCCACAGCTTCCTCCAATTTTCTCCCCATCTCCTCCCACCATTCTTCTCAAAACTCTTTGAGAGAGTTATCTACTCTTGCTGCTTTCACTTCCTCTCCTCGACCCCCTGCAAACTGGCTTCTGCCCCCTTCACTCACAGAAACAGCTATTTTTAAGGTCCACGTTCTTGCCAAGTCCAGTGGCCTCTATTCAGTCCTAATCCTTCACATCCCGTCTGCTACTTCAATTCAGTGGACCTACCCCCCTTCTCTTGGAAACAGTATCTCACTTTGTCTTTACTGACATGGCCTCTCCTGGTTATCCTCCTGTCTCACTGACAGCTCCTTCCCAGTCTCTTTTACAAGCTTCTTCTCTGCAAATGTGATGTCTCAAGATTCAGTCCTGGATCCCCTTCTATTCTGTATCTACACCCACTGTCTTATAGAACACATTTGCTTGCACAGCTTCAACTGCTGTCTCTACATAGGTGATCCCCAAATCTGCCTCTCTAGCCCTGACCCCTCTCCTCTGCAGTCTCACAGTTTCTTCTGCCTTCAGGACATCTCTGCTTGGATGCCAATACCTCAAACTCAACATGTCCGGATCAGAGCTCATCATCGTCCTACTCAAACTCAGTCCTCTCCATTATTTTCCTATCGCTGTAGACAAACGACCACCCTCTCTATCTCAGAGGCCTATAACTGGCATTATCCTCAACTCATCTTTCTCATTCAACCCACATATTCAGTCTGTCTTCAGTAATAATAATAATAATGATGGTATTTGTTAAGCACTCACTATGTGCCAAGCACTGTTCTAAGTTCTGGGATAGATACAAGGTAATCAGGTTGTCCCATGTGGGGCTCACAGTCTTAATCCCCATTTTACAGTTGAGGTAACAGAGGCACAGAGAAGTGAAGTGGCTTGCCCAGGGTCACACAGCAGACAAGTGGCCGAGCCGGGATTAGAATCCGTGTCCTGATTCTGTTTATCAATTTTGATGGTATTGATACCTATCTACTTGTTTTGTTTTGTTGTCTGTTTCCCTCTTCTAGACTGTGAACCCATTGTTGGGTAGGAATTGTCTCTATCTGTTGTCGAAATGTACTTTCCAAGTGCTTAGTACAGTACTCTGCATACAGTAAGAGCTCAGTAAATACAATTGAATGAATGAATGAATGAATGAATGAATGTCTTCTGACACCCAAGCCCGTGCTCTTTCCATTAAGCCATGCTGCTTCTCTATTCCTGCTTCAAATCCTGTCAGTCCTTCCTTCACAACATCTTTAGAATCCTCTTTCTTCTCAATCTGAACTGCTACCACTGTACTTTAAGCACTCACCTTTTTCCACCTTGATTATTGCATCAGTCTCCACACTGACCTCCCTGCGTCCTGCCTCTCCCCTCTCCAGTCCATTCTCTTCTCTGCTGCCTAGGTCATTTTTCCGAAAAATTGTTCAGTCCATATCTCCCGATTCCTCAAACACCTCCAGTCTTTGCCATCGCTCTCTGCGTCAAAAGGAAATTCCTTACCATTGGCTCTAAGGCTCTCAATCAGCCCTCTGCTTTCTACCTAATCTTTCTCATCTTCTACTACAACCCAACCTTCAGATTCTGCTCTTCTAATACGAACCTTTTCCTTATACCTTGACCTTGCCTATGCCCTAACCCCTAGCCTGTGCCCTCCTTCTGGCCTGGAACCCCGTCCACCCCTTTCATATTTGCCAGTTCACTACTATCCCCACCTTCAAACCCATCCTAAAAATCACATCTCCTCCAAGAGGCCTTCTCAGATTAAGCCCTTTATTTCCCCCATCTGCCCTCTCTTCGGCATCAACTATGCTCTTGACTGCGCCCCTTAAGCACTTGATATCCACTCAGCTCCAAATGATTTATTTAAGTATTCTTGCACCGTACTATTTCCCCAATCCCTACTCTATTTTAAGGCACGTCTCCCTCTGAAGACTATAAACTCCTTATGGGCAGAGATTATGTTTACCAACTTTTTTGTATTGTACTTTTTCGAGCATTTAGTACCAGTAAACACACACAGTAAACACTCAAATATCACTGATTGATTGGTAGTCCATGAAGTACACTGTGAATTTTCTGAGTCAAAACAGTAGTGATGGGAATTATAAAGAACCTCCTGGATGCAGTGAAAGCTCATAAACACGTGGGGAGAACCGAGCTGTGTTCTGACCTCTCTTTCAGGAGAGGGAAAAGAAAGGGTGTCAGTCCCATATGTGACAGGGCCTGTGTCTGACCTGATGATCTATTATCTAGCCCAACACTTAGAAAAGTGCTCAACACATAGTAAGCACTTTACAAATACAGTAACAATAATAATAATAATAATAAATACCATTAAAAAGTGTAGGCTTGGGGTGGACCTCCATCTGATACCCCTAGAAGATCAGAAGCATTCGGGCCAGTGCTGGGCCAGTTCTGCTCACCTGCTCTTCCCAGATTTGCTAGTCTAATATGTGCAGTGGAGGAGAAAGATCCCTCTCAGCTTCTTACCCAGTGTAAATCAGTCCAGTCTCATTTAGTTTGTGAAGTATCAGAGGGCTTAGAGCATTGCTAACCCACATCCTCAACCTAATAATAATAATAATAATAATGTTGGTATTTGTTAAGCGCTTACTATGTGCTGAGCACTGTTCTAAGCGCTGGGGTAGACACAGGGGAATCAGGTTGTCCCACGTGGGGCTCACAGTCTTAATCCCCATTTTACAGATGAGGGAACTGAGGCACAGAGAAGTTAAGTGACTTGCCCACAGTCACACAGCCGACTAGTGGCAGAGCTGGGATTCGAACTCATGAGCCCTGACTTCAAAGCCCGTGCTCTTTCCACTGATCCACGCTGCTTCTCTCCTTTTCACTTTTTTTAAAAAAAACCAAACACCCAAAACTTCTACATGGTGTAGCCTTCATACATTGTCATTTTCAATATTATTATTCCTTTTATCTCTCCAAAAGAGTGATATCCAAGGGGACATTGTGTCCTTGGATTGCTAAAATTCACCTCCCCTGTTTAAGAAATCTTCAAACAGATGTGAAGACCTCCTGAATGTGGGTGTGGGATGTACAGGCAGTAGTATTTCTCAAGAGACTGAAAGAATATAGTTATCAAAAGGTTTGAAGACTGAGTTTTTAGGTTGTAGTGTCACAGAATTGTGATTTTCTCGTAAGCTAAATTTTTATTTTTTATTTCCCCCTGAGAATTCTTGAGAAATTTTGCCCTGTACCTTAATTTTGTGGTGGTGGAAACCATGTCCAGGAGCAAAGCTCCTGTGATAATATATGACGATATGGTAACATGCTGGTCTGGGCCGTTTCACTAGGTGTCACTTGGTGTAAGCACCACTGATCCACAAATATTCCTACCATAAAGGAAGTAGCAAACTTTTTACAGTTCACAGTGAGTTTAAGGAGTGAACAGGTTGATTTTTGTGCTGGGTAATCAGCAGGAAGAGACTTTTTGAGCCAGAGGTTTCGGGTTGACCTAATCTACCTAATGAATCAACTGGTACTTCCTAGGTGGAGTCAATAGCCAAATAAGTAAGTGGTGCTTCTTTAATGGGAAGCAGTGTTGCCTGGTAGAAGTGCCCAGCCCTGGGATTCAGAAGATCTGAGTTCTAATCCCGGCTCTGCCACGTGTCTGCTGTGTGAGACCTTGGGCAAGTCACTTAACCACTCAGTTTCCTCCTCTGTAAAATGGAAATTAAATACCTGTTGACCCTCCCATTTTAGACTGTGAGCCTCTGGTTGGGCAGGGATTGTGTCTAGCAAGATTATCTTGTATCTTTTCCAATACTTAGAGCAATGCTTGGCACATAGTAAGCACTTAACAAATGGCATTATTATTATCTTCATTCAATCATATTTATTGACCGGATACTGTGTGCAAAGCACTGTGCACTTGGGAGAGTACACTATAACAACAGACACATGCCTGCCCAAAGTGAGAGATCAGTCTATAGGGGGAGGCAGACATTAATATAAATAAATAGAGAAATAAATTAAAGATATATACAAATATATACATAGCCATGGGGATGGGAGGGAGGATGAATGAAAGAGCAAGTAGCACAAAAGGGAACGGGGGAAGAGGAGGGCTTAGTTAGGGAAGACTTCTTGGAGGAGATGTGCCTTCAATAAGGTTTTGAAGTGAGGGGAGAGCAATTACTTGTCTGCCAGGTAGGATGGATGTGGTAGGATGTGGGCGAGAGGTCGGCAGCAAGATAGACGAGATCGAGGTACATTGAGAAGGTTAACATTAGAGGAACCAAGGGTGTGGTCTGGGTTGTAGTAGGAGAGTAGTGAGGTGAAGTAAGGTGGAGCAAGGTGATTAGGGCTTTCAAGTTAGGGGTTTTCATTTGAAGCAGAGGTGAATGGGCAACCACTGGAGTTTCTTGAGTGGGGAAACAAGGTCTGAAGGTTTTTGAAGGGAAATGATTCAGGCAGCAGAATGGAGTATGGACTGGAGTGGGGAGAACAGGAGGCAGGGAGGTCAGCAAGGAGGCTGATATACTAATCAAGGTGGGATAGGATTAGTGCTTAAAGGTGTACATCTTTTAAAGTCTGCCTCTCCTGAGCCCTAAACTACAAATTTAAGTTAATTTTTGAAAAATAATCTGCTTCAGAATACCTATGGATTGGTAATTGCTTTTGGCCTTGTTGAGATTTTTGTAATATATTTTACAGACATCAGCATCATTTTAATCAACTCTTTCATGCAGATTCTCATTACTAATGTCTCAGGACCAAGGCTTGCCATCATTCCCAACAGGAGCCTCCATCATCATCATCATTGTTACCATATTTTGCATGTTTTTTTCCTCAGAAATTATTCCAAGAAATATTTTTAATATGAACTGCTAAATAAAAATAATGAAAAGGAATCTTGGTTTGAGCTTTTTCTGCCCTTTATGATGTAGGATTCTAAAGTTGCTATTTGAAAGTGATTAGGAAAAGATAATGGTGATGATGATGATGATGATGGGGTCTCCTGTCAAAATAATGGCTGTGCTTAAGCCCCATCACCGAGTCTTTTTTTTTTAATGGTACTTGTTAAGCACTTACTCTGTGTCAAGCACTGTTTTAAGCGCTGGGGTAGATACAAGTTTATCAGGTTGGACACAGTCCTTGTCTCACACAGGGCTCACAGTCTAAATTGGAGGGAGTAGGATTTAATCCCCATTTTACAGATGAGGTAACTGAGGCACAGAGAAGGTAGGTGGGCAGGACAACCAACTAGAGATTGATGTGAAGGCAGTAGGAAATCTGAGACTGCAGAGGAGGAGGATCAGGGCTAGAGATGTAGATTTGGGAATCATATGCATAAAAATGGTAGTTGAAACCATGGGAGTGAATGTCTTCTCCAGGGGAGTGGGTGTAGGTGGAAAATTAAAGGGGACCCAGAACTAAGCCTAATTGAGCCAGAGTTAGGAGGTGGGAGGCAGAGGAGAAGCCTGTGAAAGACACTGAGGATGACTTGCCAGAAAGATAGGAGGAGAATCAGGAAGGAACAGTGTCAGCAAAGCCAAGAATAGACAATATTTCTAGGAGAAGGAGGTAGTCCACACTGTAGAGGTTGTAGTTGTAGTCAGCCAAGAGGTTGAGGAAGATTAGGATGGAGTAGAAGCTGTTGGATTTGGCAAGAAGGAGATCACTGGTGACCTTTTAAAAGGCAGTTTCTGTGAAGCTAAGGGGGCAGAAGACAGATTGGACAGGGTCAAGGAGAAATTAAGGTCGTTGTGGGCAGGGATCGTACAATCTCCCAAGCACACAGTAAGTGCTTACTAAATACAATTGATTGATGGATTAAGAGAGTGCAGTAGAGTTAGTAGACATGAATGATTTCGGCCCTCCAGAAGCTTGCAATCTAGCTTACAGTGGAGTTTTTTGACATGTATGCTAACTCTCTTGCATTGTATTCTCCTAAGAGCTTAGTACGGTGCTCTACACACATGGACTCTGTAAGTACCGTTAATGGATTGAATGGTAGAAGGGGGGAATGGGACGATAACTGGAGGGAGCCGTGGGGTCTAGGGAGGGTTTTTTAGGATAGGGGATACATGGCCATGTTTGAAGCAGTGGAAAAGAAGCCATTAGGGAATGAATGGTTGAAGATGGTGACCAGAGAAGGAAGAAGAGAGCGGGCAAGTATTTTGTTAACGTGCAAAGGGAAGGGGTTGGAGGTGCAGGAGGAGGGGTGGATTTTGAGGGGATATGGGAGATCTCTTGAGGTACTGCCGGGAAAGATGGGAGAGTTGAAGAAGGGGCAGGAGGAGGGAGGGACTGGAGAATCAAGGGAGATTTTAGGGAGAAAACTTCTGATGGTTTCAATTTTATCAGTAAAGCACATAGCCAAGTTATTAGGGGCAAGAGTTGGGGGGGCAAGAGGACAGGGAGGTTAAGGAGGGAGGAGGAGGAAAAGCAGCATGGCATAGTGAATAGAGCATGGGCCTGAGAGTCATGGGTTCTGATCCTGGCTCTGCCACTTGTCTGCTGTGTGACTGTGGGCGAGTCACTCCACTTCTCTGTGCCTCAATCACCTCTTCTGTAAAATGGGGATTGAGACTATGAGCCCCCCATGGGTCAGGGACTATATCTAACTCGATTTGGTTGTATGACCCCAGCGCTTAGTACAGTGCTTGGCACAAAGTAAGCGCTTAACAAATACCATCTCCCCCCCCCCCAAAAAAGAAGGGAGACCTTCCACTGCTTTCAACACTGTGGATCACCCCCTTCTCCTTGAAACATTTATCTGACCTTGACTTCATTGACACTGTCCTTTCCTGGTTCTCCTCCTTTCTGACCACTCCTTCTCAATCTCCTTTGCAGGCTCTTCCTCCGACTCCCATCCTCTGACAGTGGGGGTCTTTCAGTGTTCAGTTATGGGTCTCCTATTCTCCATGTACACCCACTCTCTTGGAGAACTCATTCATCTTAACACAGATGACTCCCAAATTTACTTCTTCAGGCCTGACCTCTCTGCTCCTCTGTAGTCTCATATTTCCTCCTGCCTTCAGGACATCTCTGCCAAGATCCTGCTAACACCTTAAAGTCACTGTGTCCAAAACGGGATTCCTTGTCTTCCCACCCAAACTCTCTCCTCCGTTTGCCTTTTCCATCACTGTAGGCAATACCACTATCCCCTCTGTCTCACAAGCCGGTAACCATGACATTTTCCTTGACTCATTGCCCTCATTCAACCTTCATAGTCTATTTGTCACCTTAGCCTGTCAATTCTACCTTTACACCATAACTAAAATTCACCCTTTCCTCTCCATCCAAACTCTTACTTTGCCGATCCAAGCACTTATCCTATCCCACCTGGACTACCGCATCTGCCTCCTCGCTTTTCTAAAAAAAGTTCATTTTTCTAAAAAAAGTTCAGTCCACGTCTCCCCACTTCTCAGGAACCTCTAGGGGTTGCCCATTCACGGCTGCGTCAAACAGAAACCCCTTACCGTTGACTTTAAAGTCAGAGGTCATGGTTTCAATTTTATCAATAAAGCACGTAGCCAGGTTATTAGGGGCAAGAATTTGGGGGGCAAGAGGACGGGGGTTGAGGAGGGAGGAGGAGGAAAAGCAGCATGGCATAGTGGATAGAGCACGGGCCTGAGAGACATGGGTTCTGATCCCGGTTCTGCCACTTATCAGCTGTGTGACCTTGGGCAAGTCACCTAACTTCTCTGTGCCTCAGTTCCCTCATCTGTAAAATGGGGATGAAGACTGGTAGCCCTACGTGGGACAACCCGATTACCTTGTACCTACCCCAGCGCTTAGAACAGTGCTTGGCACATAGTAAGCGCTTAACAAATACCAACATTATTATTATTTAAAACATTCGCTCAGTTTGCCCCCTCCTACTTTACCTCACTGATCTTGTACTAGAACTCAGTTTACACATTTCACTCCTGTTGTGTCAGCTTGCATAATATGCCTCAATCTAGTCTGTCGCACAACTGACCACTCTCTCCACCTTCAGAGCCCTCCTAAGGTGACACCTCCTTAAAGAGACCATCCTATATTGACCCCTCTTTCCCCGACTTCCTCTCCCTTCTGTGTCATCTGTGTACTTTTTGGGCACTTGGGATTCACCCCACCCTCAGCTCCGCGGCCCTTATGTACATATCTGTAATTTATTTTAAAGTCTTACTCCCCCTCTAGACTGAAAACTCACTGTAGGCAGGGACTATGCCTACCAACTCTGTTGTATTGGGCTCTCGCAAACATTTAGAAAGGGCTCGGTAAATACCATTGATTGATTAAGAGCCAGACACCAAAGTCACTCCAAAATGCAGAGGTTGATAGATGAAGACAACAGGAAGACAGAAACAGAGGAGGTGGGAGAGGAGGAGGATGACATGAGCTTCAAATGCCATCAAGGGGAGAGGTGGAAGGGGTGAGGTGATGCAGACACCGGTGTGTGTTAAGGGCAATCTCTTCCCCTGGAAGGGAATTATTATGAGAGGCATTCCTGTATTACATCCAGAAAAAGCTTGTAGCCCTTCCACTGAGGGTTGTAATATAAATTATGTAAGATAATTCTTCTGAAATAAAATTTTCTTATTTATTCAAATGTAGAGTTCTAATATTATTCCCTTGTGGCATGCTATTTTTCTTCCATGCTAGATGTATCAATTTAATTTAATAGTTTAGCATAGGAAGTGTTGCACTATTTTCATTTGTGTTTTGTGAAGGATTTAAGTTCGTCATGGAGGAATGGGTGTTTGAAACATAAGCAGCATCTTTCAGGGGAAATTGACTGTGAAGTAAGGTTTAGGGCCCCGAGGAAACAGAAATAAAGTCTGTTTTCAAAAACTTTATAATCCCTATTAAACTTTGGGATTCTTGGAATGTTCCTCTTGTCCTTAGTGGAACTTGTAAGATTTTACTAAATTTAACTGGGTTAGACTGAAGATGCATCTGATAACAGTTTGAATTGGTAGCCTGCAGATACTCAGCATTAATACTGGTATTTTCCATTTTTGATACATTTTTGTTTTTCTTGAAGTCTGCTTCCTTTAATTTGCCCGGCTGCCTTTATGTTCATTACTATGCTTAGAGTCTAGAAATAATAATAAGTATGTTTTTCGCTTTAGTAAATTCTGTTCTTTGGCAGAAAAATGTTTTGTTTTCTGTCCATTTCCTTTAACATATAAAGTAGCTCTTGGTACTAAATGATCACTCATATTTGCAGATGTTTTGAGGCAAGCAGGTAGCCAAAAGTAAAATAGTATTTTCAATAGGGAAATCTTAATTTATAAATAAAATGCCACATTTATATGCATAATTGCCTGCACCCCTTCAGTGTGCAACACCTGATTTATGAAGTGCACATGAAAGATCACTTTTGGTGTCATGTAACTGTAAACTGTGATTGTAACATGGGCAAAAGGAGGTGGAGGAGGTGAAGAAGAAGGGTGAGAGCAGCTCAGTCGAGATGGGGAATTTCTTCATTGAAACTGGCAGCTCGAGGGGAGGAAAAGGAGACTGTGAGCCAGCTGTGGGCAGAGTTTGTCTCTATTTGTTGCTGAATAGTACTTTCCAAGCACTTAGTACAGTGCTCTGCACACAGTAAGCGCTCAATAAATACAATTGAATGAATGAATGAAAAGGCAGGGGAGAGTTAATTCATCAAGTGTGAGACTTGGGGGTGCAGTAAAAGTAAAAAATACGTTCTCTAGAGCCTTTACCCTTTCCTTCCTCTTCCTTGTCCCCTCCCCTCCTTTTTTTATTTTCCTCTTTTTGTTCCACTATTACTAGACTTCCCTAGCTCCACCTGTTTGGTGTTGCATAAATTATGCAAAAAGTGGGGTAATTATGTGAGTAAATATGGTAACTAAAATTAGAGCTAAAGGAGATGTTGTGACCATGGTGAGGTCTGCCTCGGTTGAGATCATTCCCTGTGTGTAATATTGAAGAGAAATTCAGAGTGCTAGAAAAATACTGTGGAAAAAGTGGTCATGTTTTTGACTCATTTCCACTCTATGCATTTTCCTGTTTCTCTTTTTAAAAACTGTTTTTTCCATCGTCATCGTAGTTTGCCCAGTATGGGAAATGAAGATAGCCCAGCTGACGGTGAAAGCCCCGAATCAGTAACTGCTGCAGGAAATCAAATTATTCCCCTGAATCCAAAATCACAGGTATAGTCACTGTTGTTTTGAAACTGTATTCTGTGATGAGAGGAAGAACATTTCAATGTTTTGAAAACAGTCTGTAAAACTTCTTTTCCAGCCACATGTTTGGATGCATGGAAAGGGGCAACTGCTGCCAGGGCAGGTGGAGTGTTCTGGGTGCCAGAGGAGAGGTCAACCACAGGGCCAGAATACGGTGAATTTACTTAGACTGTGGACCCCATGTGGGACGGGGACTGTGTCCGACTAGATTATCTTGTCTCTACCCCAGCAGTAAAACAGTGCCTGACACATAGTAAGTGCTTCACAAATACCATAAGTATTATTATTTAGTAAGGCCAGAGCTGTATGTTTCACCCATGAAATGACAGGCTGCAGACACGGCAGGCAACAAAATGAGTCATACGAAAGAAATTCTCTTGGCCCTAGCCCAGAGGGATAACTTCTGCAAGTGAACTCAAAGGACACAGTGATACCAATCAAACTTCCTTTATTATGGCCCACCCATGACCAGGGCAAAAGGCTCTCTGTAGCTTGTACCAAGGAGAGAGAAGCCTTCAGTAATTCACGTCTCATCTCCGTCCCTCTTAGAACACACTCTCCCAAGCACTTAGTACAGTGCTCTGCACACAGTGCTCAATAAAGAGAATTGATTGATTGAGCCCCATGTGGGTCAGGGACTGTATCTGACTTGGATCTACCCCAGTGCTTAAGACAGTGTTTAGCATATAGTAAGCATTTAGCCAATACTATTCTTTGGATTATTATTATTATTAGTCCCCTTCCAATCTCCCAGCTCTTTCTTACCCCAGCTTCTTCTAGTTGCCTTGAACCCCTATATGCTGGACAGAATGAAAAGATGAAGAGATCACACAGCCTCCATAATAACAATGATGTATTCGTTAGGCACTTACTATGTATCAAGCACTGTTCTAAGCGCTGGAGTAGATACAAGGTCATTGAAGTGAACATAGTCCCTGTCCCACATAGGGCTCACAGTCTCAATCCCCATTTTGAGGGAACTGAGGCCCAGAGAAGTGAAATGACTTGCCCAAGGTCACACTGCAGGCAAGTGGAGTCAGAATTAGAACCCACAACCTTCTGACTCCCAGGCCCATGGTCTCTCCTCTAGGCTATGTTGCTTCTCCATTACCATTGGTTATTACTGGACAAAAGTCACAGGGGTTGAGCAACCTCTGTCCCCTCCTTGACCTTCCTCATTCCGAAGACGAAGGACTTTAGCGGAGACTGGCCTTGAATTATTGTGGAAAGATCAACTTGCCTCTCAGTAGTTTGTTCACTCTTCCACAGATTTCTTCCCCAGTAGGTGACTTTTACTCTCCAAAGAAGTAGTTTACATGCCCTCCACCAGAGCCTGGGAACTGCTTTGTTTGCATTTTATTCCCTGTTTCTTCCTTATTATTATTATTATTCTGGTATTTGTTAAGCACTTTCTAGGTGTCAAGCACTGTTCTAAGTGCTGAGATAGAAGTTTGCTTGGGCACAGTCTCTGCCCCACCTGAGGTTCCCCATACCCTACACTGCTCCACGCTTCCCATCTAGCCCCTCTATTGTTTTCCGTCCATGGCAACTTGCCCTCCTGCTCCCCAATCCCTAAACTAGGTCCCTTTCCCATTTACTTATCTTGGACAACCTTCTTTACAGTTAGGTCGTGCTTTAGAAACTGGGTGGGCCAAAGCCGTTAGCCTGGAAAAATGGGAACTTTACCAGAGGTAACCTAAAAACTGCATTTTTTGAGTCCTGAGTATTCCAGCAGTCCCTCTACCACCACTTTTTTCACAGTAGTTTTTGTTCAAATATGGGAATAAAATTATTTCATCAAAGACAATTATATTTCCTTTCACTCTGAACTTGATTACATTTGCATTTTTTAAAGCTTTGAGGGAGAACATGTACATGGAAGGGCTTTTTATCACTCTTTCTACAATTCAGGCTCGCTTTAAATCTATTCGAAGGGCACTTTCAAATGCCAGCAAACTTATATAAGGCTACCATATTCAATCCCATATAGTAAACCTTCCAAATGTCAACTCATTAATTACTAATAAAAGACTCTATTACCGTAGGCACCAATCCCTTTTTGTCACTGAGCATTTCATTGATGTCAGTGATGATGGGAAGATTTAATTGTGATTAAGTGGCATAGTACCTTCAGAAAATGTACTGTAGCGTTTCTGACAAGGTTTCATTGTTTACCTCAGGAGGACCTAGCTGTGGATCCCAAAGATAGAGACAAAAATGAAGAAGTGGAAGAAACAGTCCTGTTAAAATATCCTGGGCCACAGCCTCCTAGACCACCAACGAAAGCAGAGTTCCCAAGGAAATGGAAATATTTGTTTTCCTGCCCTCCAAAAGGGAAATTTGACGAAATGATAACAAAAAGTATGTATATTCCCAGGGATAGAAATGGTTCACAGTGTGAGGGGAAATGTCACTTAACTTCTCGGTGCCTCAGTTCCCTGATCTGTAAAATGGGGATTAAGATTGTGAGCCCCAAGTGGGACAACCTGATTCCCCTATGTCTACCCCAGTGCTTAGAACAGTGCTTGGCACATAGTAAGCGCTTAACAAATACCAACATTTAAATGTAAAATTAGTTTATAATTGACTATTCACTCATATTTATTGAGAGCTTACTGTGTGCAGAGCACTGACCTAAGTGCTTGGATAGTACAATACAGCAATAAAGAGAGACAATCCCTGCCCACCATGGGCTCACAGTCTGGGAGCGGGGGGAGACAGACAGCAATACCAGTAAACAGGCATCAATATAAATAAATAGAATTATAGATATATACATATATACATAAGTGCTATGAGGCAGAGAGTTGGGGAAGAGCAAAGGGAGCAAGTCATGGTGATGCAGAAGGGAAGGGGAGTTGAGGAGAGGGGGCTTAGTCTGGGAAGGCCTCTTGGAGGAGGTGCACCTTCAGTAGGGCTTTGAAGGGAGGAAGAGCGATTGGTGGGTTTGAGGAGGGAGGGCATTCCAGGCCAGAAGTAGGACGTGGGACAGGGGTCAGCAGTGAGACAGGCGAGAACAAGGCACAGTGAGAAGGTTAGCACCAGAGGAACAGAGTGTGCAGGCTGGGATGTAGAAGAGAGGTGAGGTAGGAATGGGCAGAGTGATGGAGAGTTTTAAGTCCAAGAGTGAGGTGTTTTTTGTTTGATACGGAGATGGATAGGCAACCACTGGAGATTTTTGAGGCGGGGGTTGACATAACGTGAACATTCCTATAGAAAGATAAGCCAGGCAACAGAGTGAAGTATGGACTGAAGTGGAGAAAGGCAGGAGGTTGGGAGGACAGAAAGGCGGCTGATGCAGTAATCCAGTTGGGAAAGGATGAATGATTATACTAACGTAGTAGCGGATTGGATGGAGAGGAAAGTGTGGATCTTGGCGATGTTGTGCAGGTGAGAGCGACAGGATTTGGTGACGGATTGGATAATTGGGTTGAATGAGAGAGCGGAGTCAAGGATTACGCCAAGGTTGCGGGCTTGTGAGGCGGGAAGGATGGTTGTACCATCTACAGTGACCGGAAAGTCCAGGAGATGACAGGGTTGGGAGGGAAGATAAGGAACTCTGTCTTGGACATGTTGAGTTTGAGGTGACAGGAGGACAGCCAAGTAGAGGTGTCCTGAGAGGAGATGCGAGCCTGGAGGGAGGGAGAAAGAATAAGGGAGGAGATGTAGATTTGGGTGTCATCCGCATAGAGAAGGTAGTTGAAACCATGGGAGCGAATGAGTTCTCCAAGGGAGTGAATGTACATGGAGAATTGAAGAGGACCAAGAACTGAACCTCGAAGAACTCCTACAGTTAGGGAATTCTTGGAAGGAGACTGAGAATGAACAGCCAGAGAGATAAGAGGAGAAACCAGGAGAGGACGGAGTTAGTGAAGCCAAGGTTGGGTAATGTATCAAGGAGAAGGGGATAGTCCACAGTGTCAAAGGCAGCTGAGAGGTCAAGGAGGATTAAGGATGGAGTAGAAGCCGTTGGATTTGGCAAGAAGGAGATCATTGGTGAACTTTGAGAGGGCAGTTTCAGTGGAGTGAAGGGGGCAGTAGCCAGATTGGAGGGGGTCCAGGAGAGTTGGAGGGGAGGAATCCGAGGCAGTGAGTGTAGACGACTTGCTCCAGGAGTTTGGAGAGGAAAGGTAGGAGGGAGATGGGGCGATAACTGGAGGGGGCTGTGGGATCAAGGGAGGCTTTTATTAGGATGGGGAGACGTGGGCATGTTTGAAGGCAGTGGAGAAGAAGCCATTGGAGAGTGAATGGTTGAAGATGGTAGTTAAGGAGAGAGGGGAAGAGAGTTTTTATAAGGGGCGAAGGACATTGTCTCAAAAACATTTTTAAAATTCAGTGATTGCTATAACCCTGAAGTTCTGTTCTTGAAGGCCCTCTTTTTTAAGTAACAATTGGTTCTGTAAATTATTTATTTACTTTCACGCCTGCCTTCCATGCTAGACTGTAAGCTCCTTGTGGGCAGGGAATGTGCCTACCAACTTTGTGCTATTGTTCTCTCCCAGCACTGAGTACAATGCTCTGCACCCAGTAAGCACTCTATAAATGCGATTGATTGATTTAGTGGAATTTAGGTTAGGGGGTAATAGATTTGAAGATACTGCAATGACTGACATTTTTCAGTTTAATATTTTTCAGTCTACTCCCAGCGGAATGCTTCAAGCCCTTACCCTTATTTTACTGTATTAAATACTAGTAAGTCCAGAGATACAAAGTATTGCACGGTATAATAAGGTTGAGGCCAGCATCTTGACTAAACTATACGCCATACGATCTGTGAGCAAACAAGTCCTTTCGGGCCAACTCATGGATTGTGTCCTATCCAAAACCCACTAACATTAAGAAAGAACATTCCCTATTGCTTCCATCATGTTCTATCCAATGTGTGTACCGAGAAACTTCCTCCAGGGACTATTTCACTTTTCTAAGTGCTCATGAAATAATACCTGAAGCTATTTCTCTGAAGGAAGTATCGTTTCATTATTGCTGTACCATTTGCAAAGGGTTCACAAAGGAAGTGGTTCGGTCAGAAGCCAACTCCAGAGGAAGAGGGGGACAACCAGCCGGCTACCCATACCCTCTGGAGGGCAGAGGCTGCCATGCTAAACTGGGTGGTTTAATGACCGAATAATAGTTATAAGTGTTCACTGAACACTATACTAAGCTCTGGCGTAGATGCGAAATAATCAGGTCTGACACAGTGCCTGTCCCACACTGGGCTCACGATCCAAGTAGGAGGTAGAACTGGTTGCTGCCAGTGTCTCTTCTAAACCCATCAGGTGGTGATTATCAGGTCAGGTGTGTTATTGAGATAAAACAATCTATCAGTCAATCAATGGTATTAATTGATCACTATATGCTGAGCACTGTACTGAGGGCTGAGGAGAGCCCAGTACAATAGAGTTGGGAGATGTGATCCCTGCTCTCAGGGAGCACAAGAACTTAACTTTCCAGTTGATTTTATTCTTTCATCCTCTAGACTGTGAGTTCCTTGTGGGCAGGAAACGTGTCTACCCACTCTGTTGTATTGTTCCCTTCCAGGCACGTAATACAGTTCTCTGCACACAGTTAGCACTCAGTAAATGTCATTGATTGATTGATGGATCTGTCTTTTTAGGTTTAGAGTTTCTTGGTTTAAACCAAGAAGTTGTAATGAGAGGAGTGTGCTTTCATTAGCAAGTTCAAAGAAAGCTTAAAGAGATCTTAATACATGCCTCTTTTGATGTCGATGAAGGGTCTTGATGAAATTACATTAGGGTCCCCAATTAAAAAAATACTTCAGCTTTGCAAAGTTTTTGATTTACCAGCCACAAAACATAGAGGAGTCACTTTTTTCTCTGGGCTTCAGAATCAGCTTATTGCTGTGCTAGATACCTTGCCTAGGTAAACTGAAAAGACCCAACCCTCCCCTCTAGGAATTTCTAGTCCATAAACCGTCAAATTAGAAAATACAAAAATTGGAGGGAAAGAGTGACAGCATGATCTAATGGAAGAAGCGTGGGGCTGGAAGGCAGGAGACCTGGGTTCTAGTCTCAGCTCCTCCACCTGCCTGCTGTATGACCTTGGGCAATTCATATAACTTCTTTGTTACTCAGTTTCCTTGGCTGATACGTGCTTTCTCTCCCTCTTAGACTGTGAGCCCTGTGATATGATTATCTTGTATCTATCTCAGTGCTGGGCACATAAATAAACACCATCATTATTAAGGGAAAGATTCAGGGGTTTATAAAAAAGCTTATAAGATTTCTCCCTTAAAAAGTGTGCATTCCTATGGAGGAAAGCCTTGGGGAAATAAGGAGAACAGGTAAGTGAAGGTGGGAGAAATGAAAGTAATAAGGAGAGGATGGCAAAGAGAACATGCAAATTATTGCATCTCCTATATAAGAGCTAGTGAAAACTCCCCTCCCTTGGGCAGAGAGCCAGCTAAAATTTGAGGCTGGACCTGTTTGGTCATAATCATCATCATGATGTTAATCCCCACAAACATTTATCGTGTGTTTGTGATTACTCCGGAGCACAGTAAGCCTGACTCAGGAGGTGTTGGGCTGGCCCTGACTCCACTCCACCTCTGTCATCTCCAGGAATCGATCCAAGCCAGGCCCAGGGTGGATACCAGGAGGCAGCAGAGCCCAGGAGCAAAGGCTTGCAGGCTACAGAGATGGAATCCTCCATCCAGCTGGAGTGATCTGTGGGAGAGGAGGCAGGATGGGGCGATCTTTCCCCATCCTCTCTGCCCTCCTCACTGGAACTCCAGGCCTATGTTGGAGTGATTGCTTCACTGATCACCAGCCTGCCACCCCCAACTTCCCATCCCCCACACCCCCGGCTGCTCCCTTCTCTCAAATTAGAGCCTATTCTTGATGAGAATTCTTGCCCAGGCTGGAGTGAGGGATATACAAAGCTAGTGTTTTGGCAGAGTTGACTGCAGCCTTCTTTCATAATTATAATAATTGTGGCATTTATTAAGGGTTTACAATGTGCCAGTCAATCCGTGATATTTATTGAGTGCTTACTGTGTGCAGAGCACTGTACTAAGCACTTGGGAGAGTACGAAAGAACAGTATAACAGACACATTCGCTGCCCACACAAGGAGCATACAGTCTAGAGGAGGAGACTGACATTAATATCAATGAATGAATTACCGATATAATAATAATTATGTCATTTGGAAAGTGCTTACTATGTGCAAAGCACTGTTCTAAGTGCTAGGGAAGATACAAGGTAATCGGGGTGTCCCAAGAAGGGCTCACAGACTTCATCCCCATTTTACAGATGAGGGAACTGAGACCCAGAGAAGTTAAGTGACTTGCCCAAAGTCACACAGCTGACAAGCTGCAGAAGTGGGATTAGAACCTCTGACTCCCAAGCCCAGGCTCTTTCCACTAAGCCACGCTGCTGTGGGGCTGGGAGGGGGGATGAAGAAAGGGAGCAAGGCAGGGCAAAGCAGAAGGGAGTGGGAGAAGAGGAAAGGAGGGCTTAGTCAGGGATTGCCTCTCGAAGGAGATGAGGAGGGTAATTGTCGGATATGAGGAGGGAGGGTGTTCCAGGCTAGAGGCAGGATGTGGGCGAGAGTTGGCGTTGAGATAGATAAGATCGAGATACAGTGAGAAGGTTAGCATTAGAGGAGCAGAGTGTGTGGTCTAGACTGAGGTAGGAGAACAGTAAGGTGAGGTAAGAGAGGGCAAGGTGATTGAATGCTTTAAAGCCAATGCTGAGGAGTTCCTGTTTGATGTGGAGGTGGATGGGCAACCACTGGAGTTCCTTGAGAAGTGGGGAAATGTGGCCTGAATATTTTTATAGAAAAATGATCTGGGCAGCAGAGCGGAATATGGATTGGAGTAGGGAGGGACAAGAAACTAGGAGGTCAGCAAGGCGGATGATGTAGTAATCAGTAGAAGCAGCGTGGCTCAGTGGAAAGAGCACGGGCTTTGGAGTCAGAGGTCATGGGTTCGAATCCCAGCTCTGCCACTTGTCTTTGGGCAAGTCACTTAACTTCTTGGTGCCTCAGTTACCTCATCTGTAAAATGGGGATTAAGACTGTGAGCCCCACGTGGGACAACCTGATTCCCCTGTGTCTACCCCAGCGCTTAGAACAGTGCTCGGCACATAGTAAGCGCTTAACAAATACCAACATTATTATTATTATTAATCAAGTCGGGGTAGGATAAGCCACTGGATTAGTAGCAGTTTGGATGTAGAGGAAAGGGCAGGTTTTAGTAATGTTGTGAAGGTCGAACCAATAGGATTTAGTGATGGATAGACTATGTGGGTTGAGTTAAGAGAGGAGTCAAGGTTATTGCCAATGTTATTGGGCTTGTCCGACGGATGATGGTGCCGTGTACGGTGATGGAAAAGTCACAGGGAGGATAGGGTTTGGGTGGGAAGACAAGATGTTCTGTTTTGGACATGATAAGCTCGAGGCGATGGGAGAACATCCAAGTAGAGATGTCTTGAAGGCAGAAGGAAATGTGAGACTGCGGAGAGGGAGAGAGATCAGGGCTGGAGATGTAGGTTTAAGTATCTACACCCAAATACCACTTCCACCACATAGAGGTGGTAGTTGAAGCCATTTGGACAAATAATAATAATTATGGTATTAATCGCTTACTATGTGACAGGCAGTGTTCTAAGTGCTGGGGTCTTGTCTTATGCCGTCGAGTCGTTTCCGACCCATGGCAACACCACGGACACATCTCTCCCTGAACACTCCACTCTCCATCTGCAATCGTTCTGGAAGTGTATCCATAGAGTTTTCTTAGTAAAAATACAGAAGTGGTTTACCACTGCCTTCTTCCACGCAGTAAATTTGATTCTCCCCCCCCCCCCCGACTCTCTCCCATGCCGCTGCTGCCCAGCATGGATGAGTTTTGACTTGTAGCAGATCTTCTTCCACTTGTTAGCTACTGGCCAAGCTAGGAATGGAATGGGTGGTCAGCAATGTCGGAGACAACTGAGAGGTTGAAGAGGATTAGGATGAAGTAGAGGCCTTTGGATTTGTAGTTGCAGTGATATATAAGTGCTTGGATCAGCATGGAAGCAGTTTGGAGAGGAAAGGGTGGATTCTAGAGTTGTTGAGAAGGTAGAACTGACAGGATTTGGTGACAATTTGAATATGTGAGTTGTATTTTTTGCATGCTTGTTGGGTGGAGAGTGCTGTACTAAGTGCTTAGGACACTACCCTGCAACAGAGTTCATAGGCACATTCCCTGCCCACAGTGAGCTACAGTCCAGAGGGGAGACAGGCATTAATATAAATAAGTTACGGATATGTACATAAAGTGCTGAGGGGCAGAGGGTGGGGTGAATATCAACTGCCCAAAGAGTACAGCTCCACGTGCATAGTCAACAAAGAAGGAAGAGGGTGTTGGGGAAAAGAAGTCTTAATAAGGGAAGGCATTTTGGAGGAGATATCACCTTTATAATACTTTGAAGGTGGGGAGAGTGGCTGCCTGGCATATATGGAAGGGGAGGGAGTTCGAGGCCAGAGGCAGGATGTGGAAAAAGGGACTCCAGCAGTTAGGAAGTGGAGAGGAGCCTGCTAAAGGTGCTGAGAAGGAGCACCCAGAGAGATAGGAGGAGAACGAGGAGAGGACATTGTCAGGTAGTATTTTCAGGAGAAGGGGTTGGTCCACGGTGTCGAAGGCAGCTGAGATCTTAGCTGTACTAAGCACTGGGATAAATACAAGATAATCAGCCCCTTTCAGTCATTCATTCAGTCGTATTTATTGAGCACTTACTGTGTGCACAGTACTGTACTAAGCACTTCAGAGAGTACAATATAACAATAAACGGGCACATCCCCTGCCCACAGTGAGCTCATAGTCTAGAGGGGGAGACAGATGCTAATATAAACAGATAAATTACAGATATGTACATAAGCGCCGTGGGGCTGCGAAGGGGGATGAATAAAGGGAGCAAGTCAGGGCAATAGAGAAGGGAGTGGGAGAAGAGGAAAGAAGGGCTTAGTCAGGGAAGAGCTATTGGAGGAGATATGCCTTCAGTGAGGCTTTGAAGAGGGGGAGAGTAATTGACAGCTATGAGGAGGGAGAATATTCCAGGCCAGAGGCAGGATGCAGGCAAGGGTTTGGCAACGAGGTAGAGGTACAGTGAGAAGTTTGGATTTAGAGGAGAGATGTGTGCGTCCTGGGATGTAGTCAGAGAGTAGTGAGGAGACATAGGAGGAGACAAGGTGATTAAGTGCCTTTAACCAATGGTGAAGAGTTTTTGTTTGACACGGAGGTGGATGGGCAACCACTGGAATTTCTTGAGGAGTGGGGAAATATGTCCTGAACGTTTTTGTAGAAAAATGATCCAGGCTTCAAACTGAAGTATGGACTGGCGTGGGGAGAGACGGGAGGCTGAGAGGTCATCAAGGAGGCCGATACAGTCATCAAGGTGGGATAGGATAAATGATTTTATTAGCGTGGTAATAGTTTGGATGGAGAGGAAAGGGCAAATTTTAGTGATGTTATGGAAGGTGGAACCGACAGGATTTAGTGGCGGATTGAATATGTGTGAATATTGAATATATGGCCCTGTCTCACATGGGCTCACGGTCTAAGTAGGAGGGAGAGCAGATATTGAATCATCATTTTACGGATGAGGAAACTGAGGCCCAGAGAAGTGAAGTGGCTTGCTCAAGGCAAGAGGTGAGTTTGGGATTAGAACTAAGGTCCCCTCACTCCCGTGCCCAAGCTTTCTTTACTAAGCCATACTGCTTCTCAAGCAGCATGACCCAGTGGGAAGAGCCCAGGCCTGGGAGTCAGGGTATCAGGGTTCTGTCCCTGACTCGGCCACCACCTCAATCTCCTTGACCAGTTGGAGATTCTTTTGCACCCTGGGAATTTTCCCAAGATCATTGTTCCACATGGTCCCCTCTTCCTTCAGCCTTGTCCTAAAAAACAATCACTTATTCTAGAGAAAAGGAAGGAAGCAGACAAAAGACAGAAGGAGGGGAAGAAAACTGTGGTTCATTTAGCTCTTTCTTGCCTGATTTGGCTAGACCCTGTGGATTGAAAAGCACTTCATGGGGAATAGAAGCTACTAGATAGGGCTTGGAGGAGTTTGTGGTTTAAAGGGAGATTAGCCATTATCACATTCCGGGTATATCTGTGTGCCTGGCTCCCTAGCTTTCCAGTTCTCCCTTCAGCTCCCATCCCAACCAAGAGAAGCTGAGAAGGGATAGTGGGAGGACCTTCCATGGACTCCGGGTCCACCCCATTTGATTGTAAAGTCTCCAGGGATAGGACCCTTGAATTTTACCTTGTTTATAGGGTATGTTTAGTTCAGTGCTCTGTCCACAGTGTGTTCTCCAAAAATGACAGTAATGGGGATAGTAATTTTCACAAGAGTTGGGGTTCAGAATGGAAGAGTGGGCTTGGGCATATGACTGGTCTAGACCAGAAGAAATTGGGACTTTAAGCCACTTTCCTCCACTACTCAAACCCAGATTTCCTCTTGCCTCCAGGGCATCTCTATTTAGATGTTCTGCCAGGATGTCAAACTCAAATATGTCTAAAAATGAACTTCTCATCTGCCCTACTAACTTTCCCATAACTTTCTACAGCACCATCATCCTCCCTGTCCCGGAAACCCAATCAATCGATAATCAATCAATGGTATTTATTGAGCACTTTGTACAGAATACTGTACTGAGCACTTGGGAGAGTATAATACAGCAGAGTTGTTAGACACAATCCCTGCCCAAAAGGAGCTTACGGTCTAGAGGGGGAGACATATATTAAAATAAATTATGGATAAGAAGAAGAATAATTGTACCTGTTAAGTGCTTACTCTGTGCCAAGCATTGGGGCAGGTATAAGATAATTATGTCCCACATGTGGCTCTTGGTCTAAGAGGGAGAACTTGTATTGAAACCCCATTTTACAGATGATGGGACTAAGGTACAGAAAAGTTAAGTTATTTGCCGGAGGCTTCACAACAGCTATAATAATAATAATTATGGTATTTCTTAAGTGTTTACTATGTGCAGAGCACTGTTCTAAGTGATGGGGTAGATATAGGGTAATCAGATTGTCCCAAGAGGGGCTCACATTTTTTAATCCCCATTTTTACAGATGAGGTAACTGAGGCACAGAGAAGTTAAGTGACTTGCCCAAGGTCACACAGCAGACAAGTGGCGGAGTCGGGATGGGGACCTGGGATTAGAACCCTGGTCCTCTGCTTCCCAGGTCCATGTTCTTTCCACTGGGCCATGGTGCTTCTCTGGGTATATTTGTAAATTTTGAGGGATTGAGTGTGGGGTTATCGTCAGGTGTGTAAAGAATAAAGCTTCAAGTGCATAGATGATGCAAAAGGGAGAGATGTGTAGGGGAAATGAGGGCTTAGTTGGGGAAGACCTCTGGGAGATGTGATTTTACTAGGGCTTTGAAGGTGGGGAGAGTGGTGGTCTGTTGTATATGAAGGGGAAGGGAGTTCCGGGCCAGAGAGAGGATGTGGGTGTGGGATCGACTACGAGATAGATGAGATTGAGGGTACGGTAAGTGGTTGGTGTTAGGGAAACAAAGCATACAGGCTGGATTGTAGTAAGTAATCGGCAAGGCAAGGTAGGAGGGGGCAAGCTGAATAAGGGCTTTAAAGCCAATAGTAAGGAGTTTCTGTATGGGGGAGTGAATGGACAACCACTGGACAATCTTGAGGTGAGAGGAGATGTGATTGAATTGCTTTTTAAGATAATGAGCCAGGCAACAGTGTGAAGTATGATCTGGAATGGGGAGAGACAGGAGTAAAGTAAGCCAACAAGGAGGCTGATGCAGTAGTTGAATTAGTGCTTGGATCAGAAGCAACGTGGCTTAGTGGAAAGAGCAAAGATTTGGGAGTCAGAGGACATGAATTGTAATCCCAGCTCCACCACTTGTCTGCTGTATGACAAGTACAGTACTTGTCAAGTACTTAACTTCTCTGTGCCTCAGTTACCTCATCTGTAAAATGGGGATTAAGACTGTGAGCCCCATGTGGGGCAACCTGATTACCTTGTATCTATCCCAGCACTTAGAGCAGTGCTTGTCACAGAGTAAGCATTTAACAAATACCATAATTATTTATTATTATTATTATCAGCACAGTAGCAGTTTGGATGGAAAGGAAAGGATGGATTTCAGCAATGTTGTGAAGTTAGAATCAACAGGTTTTGGTAACAGATTGAATGTGTGAGTTGAATGAAAGCGATTGAGTCGAGGATAATGCCAAGGTTATGAGTTTGTGAGATAGAGAAGGTAGTGTTGTTATTTACAGTGATGGGAAAGATGGGAGAGGACAGGGTTTGAGTGGGAAGATAAAGAGTTCTCTTTTGGGCATGTTTAGTTTGTGGCGTTGATGGGGCATCCACGTAGAGATGTCCCAAAGGCAAGAGGAAATGTGAGATTGCAGAGAGGGAGAGTGGTCAGGGCTGGAAAGGTGGAGGAACTTGAGTTGGTGAGGGTAGAAGTGGTACAGTGCTTAGAGATAATGAGAACGAGTTTGTGTCCAAGGAGATGAGGGGATAAAGTGAGGTGGAAAGGAGGTCACTGGAGTTGAGGAGTGAGAGGAAGTGGACTGTAGAAGGGTCGTTGGGAACATTCATATTTAAGACCCCAAGGATCAATGTAGGGATTGGAGAAAGAGAGAAGGAATATGAGAAAGGGTTCAAAATGAGTCAATAAATTGTGGGAGGGTCTTGGAGTTGGCTGGGAGGTTGATAGATGACCGTGGCTAGTATCTGGAGTGGGTGGTAGAGGCGGATGATATGGGCTTCAAAGGAAGGGAAAGTGGGATGGGGAGGGGGAATGGCACAAAAGCAGCATTGGGGAGTAAGAAGGAAGCCAACTCTTCCCTCTTTCCCAATTAGTCTTACTCAGGCCTAGCAAAACATTGGATTAATGGAAGCTAAGGAATGTGGTGAAGTACGAGGGTTTTGACCACCGAATCCAAGAGTCAGACTTCTTCAGGTAACTGGAAAAATTGGTACTTGAACCTTGAAAGTTCTCCCTGTAGGGAATCTATCAATGGTATTTATTAAGCACTTACTGTGTGTTCAGTGTCCCGTGTGCTTAACGTACTGGGCACGCTATACCAAGTGCTTGGGAGAGTACAATACAAAAGAGTTGGTGCCTTCAGGGAGCTTATGGTCTAGTCGGGTGGTCCCCATGTGAGTTTTCAATATGTACATTATGTAGAATATCATACACTTATGGGCATTTCTTTTTTTGGCTTACTTCAGGTACCATGATAATTCTGATATGGGCTATAGCCTGGTGCATCACAGGCAAGGAAGCTCTTCCTGGTGGAAACCTATTTGGACTGTTACTCCTTCTGTATTTTGCTATCCTTGGGGGTAAAATTTTGGAATTCATTAAATTACCATCGATCCCTCCATTACCACCTCTTCTTGGTAAGTGTAATGTTAACATTATTGAATTTTAAAGATTTCTGAAGTGGAATACCACAAGTAGGAAGTACAGAACACACATTTCTAAGGAAACCACCCAAAGAATAATTTAATATCCTTCACTTGAGTCAGTAGTTCATTTAACTTTTCTTCTGGAATAGTTTTTTTTTCTGGTTCAGCCTTCTTATTTATTTAGAGTGTTTTTCATTTTGGTATGTGGATTATGGAAGAGTATAAAAAGCCTGGATAACGATTGGATCTTGCTTGGGGGAAGTGGGATGGCAGACTTGAGCCTCTGACTAGAGCTTGAAATTTTCAGTCTAGGTTACCATTGGGCTGCGATTTTGTAACGGGTAACGGGGCTCTTTGGACTAAGCAGTTATGCATTTGCATGGATGCATCAAACTACACTGCATGTATGTAAACTGTCTCTAGCCAAGACTTCTCTTCTAGGAGTTCAAACCATTGTAGCCCTGTGCCTAGAGCAAAACCTGGAGTCCTCGGCAAGACACATAGAAGTTCTTCGCCAGCAAGCTCCCGTCAGATGACCAGAAGGCCGTACCCTAAAGTACCAAGCCCTAGTCAATTAATCAATCAATCAATGATATATATTGAATGCTTACTGTGTGTAGAGCACCATACTAAGCACTTGGGAAAGTACAATACAGCAGAGTTGGCAGACACGTTCCCTGCCCATAAACGAGTTTGTAATCTGGAGCGTCATGGTTAACTCAGTGCTCCTCATGTTAAACCCTGAAAAACCAAATCTGTCCAGTAGAAACAGTTACCTAAACTATCTGGTTTCAAAGCTACACCTGAAAAATTCAAAAAACCTAACAAAATTGGATATAGTAATCTTGGACCGAAAGTTTCCAAACTTCATTCAGCAGTAGTGATGGTATTTATTAAGCACCTATTGAGTGCCACTTGTCTGCTGTATGACCTGAAGCAAGTCATTTAACTTCTCTGTGCCCCAGTTCCCTCATCTGTAAAATGGGGATTAAAACTGAGCTCTGTGTGGGATGGGGACTGTGTCCGACCGATTGCCCCCTATCTACCCCAGCACTTAGAACAGAGCCTGGCATGTAGTAAATGCTTAATAAATACCATAATTATTATTATTACATAGACTGGGAGCTTCATGTGGGACACAGGGATTGTGTCTGACCTAATTATCTTGTATCTTCTTCTGCCCTTAGCACAGTGCTTGTCATACCTCAATTATTATTATCATTATTATTATCAATTGGCAATCCTGGTATGCTAAGAAATGAAGAGAATGTAAATGAAGGCCCAGTTCCTAATCAAATGGGGTTTATCCTCTTTCCAAGTACTCTAATATTTTGAAAGTAATTTTTAATCATTCCTCTACCTTCTCTTCAAAAAAACCCACTCAGTCAAGGCATGCTTGTTTTCTTTCTTTTAAGGGATGTTGCTGGCTGGTTTTCTCATCCGAAATATTCCGTTCGTCAGTCAACAAGTCCAAGTCAGTCACACATGGTCTTCATATTTGAGAAATATCGCCCTTACTATTATCTTGGCACAAGCTGGGTTAGGGCTTGATCCACAGGTAGATATTAACAGTTATACAAGCCCTTAGCCTCTTAGAGTAATAGAAAAGTGGAAGAAGAAGAATTTTGATTATAATTGTATAATTAGAATTGTATAATATAAAGCCTGAGAATTTCTACCCAACTCACCTTTAGTAACGGCATGAAAAGACCAAGCCTTGTATTTCCCTGTCTGCACTGACAGTGAATTTGGCTCTGTACCCCTTAAGCACTTTGATACCCATCCCAGCCCCATAATTGCTATATAAATATTATTATACTCTATCATTTCCCCCATCCCTAATGTAGTTTAATGTCTGGCTACCCCCATAGACTGTGAATTCATTGTGGGCATGGAACACGTCCGCCAACTCCATCGCATTGTACTTTCCATAGTACAGTGCTCCGTACACAGTAAGCACTCAGTAAAGATTGATTGATAGATTGAGGATGAATTGCTACTCTTACGAGAAGCTTCGTAGCTCAGTAGGAAGAGCCTGGACCAGGGAGTCGGAGGACCTGAGTTCTAATTTCACCTCTGCTGCTGTGTGATCTTAGGCAAGTCACTTAATTTCTTAGCACTTCAGTTTCCTCGGCTGTAAAATAGGTTTTCAGTACCTGTTTTCCCTTCTACTTAGATTGTCAGCCCCATGTGGGAAAGAGACGGGGTCCAATCTGCTTGCATTATATCAATCCCAGTGCTTAGTACAGTGTGTTGCACATACCAAGAGTTCAACAAATACAGTTATTATTGTTTTTATCAGTACAATCTGGAATATCTCTGTCATCTGATATCTTGAGGTAGCATTTGGATTAGAGATTTCTTTTACTCATCCTTAGAGATTTATAAATGCTTCAATTTTAATGATCTTTTAATTTAAAAAACAATACCTATCTGGCAGATATTCTGCCATTGTACCACATCATCTGAACAATAATAATTTCAAAAATCCCTTGAAAGATATTTCTAGAACTTATGAAGATACTTATATTAAAAGGAAGAAAAGTAGGGTTATGACCATCAGTCTTTAAGGTTGATCAAAATGCATGAATACTGCATGAATATAAATACTGCATCACTTTAATGGAAGGCCTTTTCCAGGATAGCCTTGCTTAAAATATAAAACTGATCTGTTTGAATCACATTATGTAATAAGTTGGGTGATTTACATCTTCCATGGCACCTGTCTTTTCCTCCTTTTATTGTGTTGAAGTCAGACTTCGTAATTATTGTGTTTTTGAAAAGTGGCTGATGATAAAGACCGTCTATCAGCAGGTATGCATTCTGTTCATTATGCTAATGGTGCCTAGGAATTTGATTCACAATCCCTGAACAAAGAAGACCCTTTTGTGCCTCAAAAATAAGAAGAATTAAATCTTGTTTTTAAAAGGTTATTTTCAGTTTCCTCACTAAATATAATAATATCCACCAAAAAGGATGTGTGACCTGACGGTGGATACCATGTGTGAATCAGGCCAATGAAACATAGTTCTATCCTGTCCCTCTTCATCCTCAGTCAAGATACTTTGTTTTATTTAAAAAAACCAAACTGGATCAGATAGAAGCTTTTTCTCTGCAGTCCACCAAAGAGCTATTTCAAGGTACTTGTTTTCTTTTTCCTTTCAGGCCCTGAAGAAGCTGAAGACCGTTTGCTTTAGGTTGTCCTTGGGCCCGTGCCTTATAGAAGCGTGTTCAGCTGCTGTGATTTCCCACTTCCTTATGCATTTTCCATGGCAATGGGGATTTGTGATGGGGTGAGACTGTCTTCTTTTTTTTTTGACCATGCTATATTCTTGAATTCTTCATTAAAGCTGGAGGAAATAGCCATACAAATGATCTGAAATGCTACTTGTCAAAATATCAGTGAGTTTTTGCTTAACAGTGATGGTGTTCAAGTAACTGTTTTCTCCCACTATGGAAGACAAGCGGATATGGCCCCATTCAAAAATCACCACTTACTCAACCAAGCTCCTGCCCTCAAGCAGTATGGCGCAGTGGAAAGACCACAGACTTTAGAGTCACAGAATTTGGGTTCTAATCCTGGTTCTGCCACTGGTCGGCCGTGTAGCCTTGGGCAAGTCACTTAACTTATCTGTTACCTCATCTGCAAAATGGGGATTAAGACTGAGACCCCCATGTGGGACATGGACTGTGTCCAACTTGATTAGCTTGTATCTGCCCCAGAGCTTAGTACAGTGCCTGACACACAGTAAGCACTTAATAAACATCATTTAAAAAAAGAAAACACAGCGAGGATGCCATTGTGGAGAGGCCCTATCCAAGAGAAGAAGTGGCAGGGGAGTCTCAGCTCACAATAATAATAATAATTATATTTGTTCAGTGCTTACGATGTGTCAAGCAGTGTTCTAACCATTGGGGTAGATACAAGCTAAACAGGTTGTACATGGTGTCTGTCCTATATAGTCACAGTCTTAATCCCCATTTTACAAGTGAGGTAACTGAGATACAGTGCCTTGCCCAAGGTAACACAGCAGACAAGTGGCGGATAATAATACTAGGACTGCAGGGAAGTCAAAGTTCCTATGCAGCAGCAGCCGGGAAATCCCCCACTTAACAGGTCAGTCAATCAGTGGTATTTATTGAGCTCTTTCTGTGTGCAGTCAATCTTCTCTCCCTGACCGCTATCTTCAACCATTCATTTTCCAATGACTTCTCCCCCCACTGCTTTCAAACATGCTTATGTATCCCCTGTCCTCAAAATATCCCCCCCTAAACCCACCCTAAACCCCTTGGCTGCTCCCAGTTATCATCCCAAGTATGCTTTCTGTGTGCAGAGCACTGAACTAAGCACTTGGAAGAGTATGTTTCCTGAGTGCAGAACAATCAGTCAATCACTGTTCTAAGAGCTTGGGAGAGCACAATTCAACAGACATGTTCCTGGCCCATAATGAGCTTCCAGTCTAGAAAGAGAGACAGACATCAATATAAATAAATAAGTGATGTATAATATATAATTTAAAGATATGTACGTAAGTGCTGTGGGGCTGGGAGTGAGGCAAATAACCCCTCCCACCCCTCCAACCCTCTGCTCTTCCCCCTTCCCCTCAGCACTGTGCTCATTTGCATACTTTATTACCCTATTTATTTTGTTAATGAGGTTTATATCTCCTTGATTCTATTTATCTTGATGATGTCTTATTTTTGTTTTGTTCTCATTTGCTTTGCTGTCTGTCTCCCCGGTTTAGCCCATCATTGGGCAGGGATTGTCTCTATCTGTTGCCGAATTGTACATTCCAAGCGCTTAGTACAGCACTGTGGACATAGTAAGCATTCAGTAAGTACTATTGACTGACTGAATGAATGAATATTGAATGAAATGTCCAATGGTCAGAAATCCAACAGCATAGAAGATGCAGAAGGAAGAGCAAGCCTGGGAAAAGAGGGCTTGATGGGGGAAGGCCTCTTGGAAGAGATGTGACCTTAATAATGCTTTGAAGGTGGAAAGAGTATATAGAGGGGGAGGGAGTTCCAGGCTAGGGGGAGGATGTGGGAAAGGGGTCAGCGGCGAGACAGATAAGATCGGGGCATAGTGAGGAATCAGGTGCTAGAGGAGCGGAGTGTGTGGGCTGGGCTGTAGTAGGAGATTAGTGAGGTAAGATAGAATGGGATGGATGTGAAGGTGGATGGACATACATTGGAGGTTCTTGTGCAGAGCACTGTACTAAATGCTTGGGAGAGTGCAATACAGTAGAGTTGATAGACACCATCCCTACTGTCAAGGAACTGACAACCTAATGGGGAAGACAGACTTTAAAGTAAAGCATCAGAGAATAAGAGTATCAATCAGTCGTACTTACTGAGCACTTACTGGGTGCAGAGCAGAGTACAATATAGTTGGTGGTCACCTTTGCTGCCCACAACGAGGTTAAGATATGTACATAAGTTCTTTATGGGTGAGGAGAGGGTGACTATCAAAGCGCTTAAGGGGTAGGCGACATGGAGGGAGAATTGAGTGGAGAGATGGGAGTTTAGTTAGGGAAGGTATCCTGGATGATGATGATATTGTTTATAATGTTGGAAAAGTTGGAGGGAGGAGAGGGTTTGGGTGGGAAGATGAGGAATTCTGTAACCATCAGGCGTGAACTTCCTATCGTCTTCCCTGCACCTCTCCAGTCCCTCTCCTCCTACCCCCTCTTTGACTCGCACATCCTTTCCAACAGTATCTCAAGAGGAGAACCTCCTGGCTCCTCTTAAAATCTGTCCCCTGCACCTGCTCCTCTGACCCCATCCCTTTGCACCTTATCAGAACACTTGTCCCCTTCCTTCTCCTCTCCTTGACTACCATCATTAACCATTCACTTTCCAAAGGCTTCTCCCCCACTGCTTTCGAACGAGTAGCATGGCTTAGTAGAAAGAGCCCGGACTTGGGAATCAGAGGTCATGGCTTCTAATCCCGACTCCGCCATTTGTCAGCTGTGTGGCTTTGGGCAAAAGTCACTCAGCTTCTCTGTGCTTCAGTTACCTCATCCGTAAAATAGGGATCAAGACTGTGAGCCCCAGGTGGGACAACCCAATAACCTTCTATCTATCCCAGTGCTTAGAACAGTGCTTGGCACATAGTAAGTGCTTAACAAATACCATGATTATTATTATTATTATGCCCATGTATTCCCTATTCTAAAATAAAATCCTTCTTTAACCCCATGGCTCCCTCCAGTTATTGACCCAAGTATGCTTATATGTGCAGAACACTGAACTGAGCACTTGGAAGAGTATGCTTACTGAGTGTAGAACAATCAATCAATCAATGGTATTTATTGAGCACTTACTATGTGCAGAGCACTCAACTAAGTGCTTGGGAGAGTACAAGACCACAGAATTAGCAGGCACATTCCCTGACCATATTGAGCTTACAGTTTAGAGGAGGAGACAGACATTAATATGAATAAATAGTTTATAATATGTAATTTAAAGTGCTGCGGGCTTGGGGTTGTGGTAAATATCAAATGTCCAAAAGGTCACAGATCCACGTACACCACTACTAAAGTGTACTATAGAACATTATACTAAAGCAGTTGGGGGAGTTACAGTAGTTAAGAGACATGGATCCTGCCCTCAGGGAGTTTATAGTCTAAAGGGAGAGACAGCCACAAAATAATTTATAGATAAAAGAAAAATGGATTTGCAGATAAGTGCTGTAAATACATTCAGAAGTGCTTTGGATGGGTGTGAGTTTGTAGTTGACCCAAAAACTTTGAAGCAGAGTGGCCTAGTGGCTACAGCGTGGGCCTGGGAGTCAGAAGGACCTGGGTTCTAATGCCGGGTCCTCCACTTGTCTGCTCTGTGACCTCAGACAAGTCACTTCACTTCTCTGTGCCTCAGTTACCTCATCTGTAAAATGGGAAGTGAGACTGTGAACTCCATGTGGGACAGGGACTATGTCCAACCTGATTTGCTTGTATCCACCCCAATGCTTACTACAGTGCATGGCACATAGTAAGCACTTAACAAAAACCAAGATTATTACCTTGTTTCTACCCCAGCGCTTAGAAAAGTGGCTGGCACATACTAAGTGCATAACAAATACCATAAAAATACCATACTCAGTGGACCTGACCTAAGAAGAAGATAAAATAATCAGTCAAGGCCTCCTGTAGGATTAGTAATTTCAAAAGGTTTTGAAGGTGGGGAGAGCTGTGGTGATCAGATTTGAAGGCGGAGGGAGTTGTGGGCAGGATGAAGGGAGTGAGCCTGGGATTGGAGATGAGGGAGACAAGAAAAGGTCAAGAGTGTACAGGTTAGCTTGAGAAAAAACCAAGAAGGGGAGCTGGGAGTAACAGAAAAAGAGAGTGGATAGAGGGAAAGAGGTGGTGGAGTGCATTGAAGCCAGCTGTCAGGAGCTTTTGCTTGATGTGAAAAGGACTGGGCAACCAGTGAAGGTTGTCGAGGATTGCGGAACCTGGTTTAGAAAAATGATCTTGGAAACCAAGTAGAGAAGAAGTAATAATAATAATGTTGGCATTTGTTAAGCGCTATGTGCACATAAATGTGCAAAGCACTCTTCTGTGCGCTGGGGGGATACAAGGTGATCATGTTGTCCCACATGGGGCTCACAGTCTTAATCCCCATTTTGCAGATGAGGTAACTGAGGCACAGAGAAGTTAAGTGACTTGCCCAAAGTCACACAGCTGACAAGCGGCGGAGCTGGGATTTGAACCCATGATCTCTGACTCCCTAGCCCGTGCCCTTTCCACTGAGCCACGCTATGGCCTGGAGGCAGGGAAATCAGTGAGGAGGCTGATACAGTACTCAAGCTTGGATACAAGAGGATGGTGGCCTTTTGGATGAAGAAGAAGGTGGCGGATGTGGGAAATGTTGTGGAGGAAGACTCAACAGGAGAGTGAATGTTGAGTGGGAGTAAACAAGGATAATGCCAAAGTTGCAGGCATCAGAGACGGTGGGAAAGTCAAGTGAAGGAGAGGATGTGGGAGAGGAGATGACTTCAGTGTTAGACATTTTGAGCTTAAGGGGTCAGGATGACCAAGAGGAATGTCCTCAAGGCAAAGGGAAGTGAAAGAGTGAAGAAGAGGTAAGAGGAAAGAAGCGTGGCCTAGTGGAAAGAGTACAGGCCTGGCGGTCTGTAAATTCTAATCCTGACTCCACCATTTGTCTGCTGTGTGACCTTGAGCAAGCCCCTTAACTTCTCTGTCCCGCAGTACCCTCATCTGCAAAATGGGGATTCAAAAGACCTGTTCTCCTTCCTACGTAGACCGTGAGCTCCATGTGGGGCCTGATTAACTTGTATCTGCCCCAGCACTTAGTACAGTGCCTGGCAAATAGTAAACACTTAACAAATGCCTCAACTATTACTATTACATTATTAGGTGGGAGCTACCTAGGTGGATTTGGGAATCATCTTCTAAAAGGTGGTGATTGAAGTCATGGGAGCAGATTAGCTCCCCTCAGTGAGGAGAAGGGGACCCAGAGCTGAGCTTTGAAGGGACTTCCACAATTAGGGGGCGAATGGCAGAGGAAGAGCCAGTTAAAGAGACCAGGGAGGAACGGCCAGAGGGATTTAAGAAGAAAACCAAGAGAGAAGAGTGTTGGTAAAACCAAGATTACCTAGCATTTCCAGGAGAAAGAAATAGACCAGAATAGACCAGAATGACAAAGCAGCCGAGAGGTCGAAGAGGATTAGGAATTAGGAATCAATCAGTGGAATTTATTGAGCACTTAGTGTGTGCAGAGTACTGGACTAAGTGTTTGGAAGAGTTCCAGTGCAACAGAGTCGGTAGACACCTTCTCTGCCCACAGTGAGCTCATAGTCTAGAGAGGGTTATAGACGCTAATATAAATAAATTAATTAAGGATATTTACATAGGTGCTGTGGGGCTGAGGTGAATGTCAATCAAGTGCCCACAGTATCCAAGTGCACAGATGATGCAGAAAGGAAAGGGCGTCGGGAAAAAGGGCTTCATCAGGGAGGAGATATGACCTTAATAAGGCTTTGAATGTGGGGAGAGTGGTGGGCTAGAGAATATGGAAAGGGAGGGAATTTCAGGCCAGAGGGAGAATGTGGGAAAAGGGTTGGCTGTAAGATAGATGAGATGGGAGCCCTGTGAGAAGGTGGTATTAGAGGAGCAAAGTGTGTAGGCTAGGGTAGAGTAGGAGATCAGTGAAGTAAGGAAGGAGAGGGCAAGCTGACTGAGTGCCCTAAAGCCAACGGTAAGGAGTTTCCGTTTGATGTGGAGGTGGATGGGCAACCACCGGAGGTTCTTGAAGAGTGTCTTCAGAACAATGATCCAGGCAGCAGAGTGAAATATGCAGTAGGGAGAGACAGGAGACAGGGAGATCAGCAAGGAGGCAGATGCGGTCAGTAGTCAGCGGGATAGGATAAGTGGTTGGTTCAGTGAGTTTGGATGGAGTGGAAAGGGCAGATTTTAGTAATGTCGTGAAGGTGGAACTGACAGGTTTTGGTGAATACATGATTGAATTTGATTGAATACGTGGGTGAAATGAGAGAGATGAGTCGAAGATCATGCCAAGCTTAGAGACTTGTGAGACGAGGATGGTGGTGGTGTCTACAGTGATGGACACGTAAAATAATATCTCTCTCTTCTACCAGCTTTTCCCTGGGCCATATGTTCTGTCAGATTGCTCATTTGATTTAATCTATCCCAGGGCGGACACCGATGATCGGGACTGCCTGTGCAGGCATCAACACCCATCCCGGTGCTCGTCCCGAGGAGGAGCGGATGTGCCGGACTGAGGACTTGGCTGGTGGAGGGTCAGGGAAGAGTCTACAGAGGGGGCAGGCGGGGATCCCGCCTCGCCCTGACCCAGTCTTTTCCCCACCTCAGCTCCTCTCATCCCCACTCCTGCCTCCGCCACCTATCATCTGATGGCTTCCTGAAGCCAGTTGAGTTTAATGAGCATTTTGGCAGAATAAAAAGCACAGAATACGGTTTCAGGTCTAGACTGTAAGCTTGTTGTGGGCCGGGAACGTGTCTATTTGTTATATTGTACTCTCCCAAGTGCTTAATACAGTGCTGTGCACACAGCAAGCGCTCAGTAAATACGACTGAGTGAAAGTCAGAGGGAGGGCAGGGTTTGGGTGGGAGTTCTCTTTTGGCCATGTTCAGTTTGAGGTGTCCTCAGTCTATCCGAGTAGAGATGTCTTGAAAGCAAGAGGAAATGAGAGACTTGCAGAGCCAGAGAGAGATCAGAGTAGAGAAGAATTCATTAGATTCAACAAGGAGGAGGTACAGTGTCTTTTGATAGATTCGACCCCAACTTTTAGGGAAATTACAAGAGAATACAGCATAGCCTAGTGGATAGAACACAGGTCTGTGAGTCGGAAGGACCTGGGTTCTAATCCTGACTCCGCCAACTGTCTGCCCTGTGACTTTGGGCAAATCACTTAACTTTTTGTGGCCTCAATTACTTCATCTCTAAAATGGAGCCTAAGACTGTGAGCCCCCTGTGGCATATGGACTGCGTCGAACTTGATTAGCATGTATCTACTCCAGTGTTTAGTGAGAAACAGTGTGGCTCAGTGGAAAGAGCCTGGGCTTGGGAGTCAGAGGTCATGGGTTTGAATACCGGCTCTGCTGCTTGTCAGCTGTGTGACTGTGGGCAAGTCACTTAACTTCTCTGTGCCTCAGTTACCTCATCTGTAAAATGGGGATTAAGACTGTGAGCCTCATGTGGGACAACCTCTTTACCCTGTATCTACCCCAGCGCTTAGAACAGTGCTCTGCACATAGTAAGCGCTTAACAAATACCAACATTATTATTATTATTATAGTGCCTGACACCTAATAAGCATTTAACAAATAAAGTAATAATAATAATAACATAATTGGAATACGATTAATAGATCATATTAACCAGCATGGCATAGAGGATAGAGCATGGGCCTGGAAGTAAGAAGGTCATGGGTTCTAATCCTGGCTCTGCCACATGTCTGCTGTGTGACTTTGGGCAAGTCACTTCACTTCTCCATGCCTCAGTTCCCACATCTGTAAAATGGGGTTTGAGACTGTGAGCCCCACCTGGGATAGGGACTGTGTCCAAGCCGATTTGCTTGTATCCACCCCCGCGCTTAGTAAAGTGCCTAGCACACAGTAAGTGCGTAACAAACACCATAATTATTATTGCCTGTGTTAATGGTCCAAAAGTGTCATGCTTTCAAATCTGAGATCACGAGGATGACTTTGGTGGTGGCCGTGTCATTTTCATTGGATTTCAAATTCTGTCTGTTCAGTTTTGTTCTAGGGGCTGTTTCTCCTGCTATTGTGGTCCCCACAATGCTGTTTCTGCAAGACCAAGGCTATGGGGTTGATAAAGGCATCCCGACCTTGCTGATTGCAGCTAGCAGTTTTGATGATATTCTGGCCATCACTGGCTTCAACACCTGCTTAAGCATGGCCTTTTCTACAGGTACTTAGTTTAGTAACCTCCTCACCTCTCAGGGTAGTCCATGAATCCCACCTCTCTGCCCTCCCCATGCCCCCCAAAATGATTAAAGGTGAAATCGATCCGTCAGAGCCAGATTGCTGGGGGAAAATGTAGACTTTCTATCATCCCAAGACCAGAAGGATCAGAAGGAATTCATTCAACCATATTGATTGAGTGCTTACTGGATGCAGAGCACTGTACTAAGCACTTAAGCACTGTACTAAGGAATTGAACCCCTCTTCCTGCAGCAAGGAAGGACTGCATGTAATCATGAGCATCAGTAGCACTGACTGGCTGCTTGCTGGGGGCAGAGCACTGTACTGGACACTGAGGAGCAGAGGCATAGTACTCTATGAGGAGTTTCCCTAAGAAAAAAGCCTTCAAATAATTCTTCGCAAGCTCGCTATTCCTCTTCCTGTCATTCTACTTGACCTCATAATTCAGTTACTACTGCTCTAAAATAATAATAATTATGGTATTTGTTAAGGACTCACTATGTGCCAAACACTGTAGATACAAGCTAATCAGGGCTGACAGAGCCCCTATCCTACTTATAGTCTAAGTAGGAGGGAGAACCAGGATTTAATCTCCATTTGACTGTGAGTCCTGCATGGGACAGGGAGTATGTCTGATCTTGTGGTATTGTATTCGTCCTAGCATTTAGCCTAATGTTTGGGTAGATTGTAAGTGAGATACTGCTCTTATTAACATTATTATCATATACTCATATAATGTTATTATAAGAAGCAGCATGACCCAATAGCATGGGCCTGGGAGTGAGAGGACTCGGATTCTAATGCCAAGTCCATCACTTGCATGCTGTGTGACCTTGGGCAAGTCATTTAACTTCCCTGTGTTTCAGCTTCCTCAGCTATAAAATGAGGATTCAGTACCTGTTCTCCCTCCTACATAGACCGTGGAACAGGGGACTATATCCGACCTCATCAACTTGTATCCCTTCAACTGCTTAGAACAGTACTTGACTTGACACATAGTGAGCGCTTAACTATCATCTTTATCACTTTTATTATTATGCACGTGATGAGTACTAAGGAGGGGGACAGGAAGCAGTGTGGCTCAGTGGAAAGAGCACGGGCTTGGGAGTCAGAGGTCATGAGTTTGAATCCCGGCTGTGCCACTTGTCAGTTTTGTGACTGTGGGCAAGTCACTTAACTTCTCTGGGCCTCAGTTACCTCATCTGTAAAATGGGGATTAACTGTGAGCTTCATGTGGGACAACCTGATTACCCTGTATCTACCCCAGCACTTAGAACAGTGCTCTGCACATAGTAAGCGTTTAACAAATACCAAAATTATTAGGGGACTGAAGGAGAGAAGTCAGATGGGTGAATAAGTCTGAAAAATGTGTTTACATGGTTCTCCAAAATTGTGAAGAGAAATGGACATTTGTTAGTTTTGTATGAAGGTAGCCCATGGGTGGATGCGAACCGGAACTGGCTAGACCTTGGTTCTGGAAAAAGAAAGAGTCACAGAATGGCTGTTCCAGTATGAACATTGATTGATTGATTCAATCATTCATTCGATCCTAATTATGGAGTGCTCACTGTGTGCAGAGCACTGTACTCGGCACTTGGGAGAGTACAATACAACGATAATAGACACATTCTCTGCCCACAGTGACACCTCTTTTGGTCAGTGGGTGGAAGGGCAGCCCCCGCCCACGTGGGCCCTGGCGATGGGCTTACCCTGTGGCTAGATCTCCGGCTCTCTCCATGCCCCCAGTCCCTGAGGTCCACCCCAGCTCCAGCTGCTGCCATGCCACTGGCCAGCACCAGCCTCGCCCAATCCTAGGCTTCCCAAATCTTCATTGCTCCTCCAGGAAGCAGTTAGGCTGACGGCTGCCAATGTAGTTCCTTGGGGTACCCCAGCCTATCTTTGGGCTCCTCTCCTGGCGACCGGCCAAACCCATGCCCTCTTCTTCCCCTCCTTCTACACTTCCCCTTCTCACCTCCAATTACCTCTGCTGGCAGCGAAGGTCCAGTTAGAAAATAATTTGTTTTCCCCCCAGAGGTTGACCCTGCCTACCTCTTCTTGAACTCAGTGGGTGATCTGTGTCTCTCGGATCTATTTGGTCTCAGAGTCCCCATGTCGCCCGGTGTCCTGGGTCATGTGTTTAGAGGCCAGTTGAGATGTTTGATGAATGAATGATACATGCGCCAGTTCCATACATTTGTCAACTACATATGATGGAGTGATGGACTAAGGATGTGAATGTCTTTGAATGTTCATGTACTTGAAAATATACTCCATTCATTCAATGCCCTGCACGTAGTAAGTTCTCAATAAATAGGATTGATTGATTCATTAATTCATTCGTTCATTCGTTCAGTGGTATTTATTGAGTGTCTTCTGTTTGGTCAAGGCCTGGGGAAGACAACACGTCAAGGATAAATAAAATGCAGATCTTGACACTCAGGGTACTCACAGTCTAAAAGTGGGTGCTGGGAGGTAGTGTTTTCTTTTTAATGGTATATGTTAAGCATTTACTATGTGCCAGGCACTATAATAAATGCTGAGGTAGATGCAAACTAATGGGGTTGAACGCAGTCCCTGTTCCATATTGGGCTCACAGTCTTAGTTCCCATTTTACAGATGAGGTAATGGAAGCATACAGAAGTTAAGTGACTTGCCCAAGGTAGCACAGTAGACAAGAGGCAGAGTCAGGATTAGAATCATGGTCCTTCTGACTCTCAGGCCCATGCTCTGTCCATGAGGGCACACTGCTTGACATGCAAGCTCCCCCTTTAGACGGTAAACTCTTCATGGGCAGGGAACATGTCTGCTAATTCTGTTGGATTGTACTCTCCCAAGTCCTTAGTGTGGTGCTATGCACATAGTAAGCACTCAGTACATACCTTTGGTTGATTGATCGATTGATTAAGATTAAATTGCAAAACAACTAAAGTACCCAGGAACCATAATAAATACATTTGCAGTTGAATCATTTTCAGCTTCCTCATCATTGAGGCAGGGCTGTCCAGATGCCAGAAGCCATGTCGGCCATTTGGAGATGTTTCCTCCATTCTAAAATGTGCGTAGGATGGCATGAGGGGTGAGTGACAGTTCCCAGGGCCACTTAACTCAGTGGTCTGTTGCCACGTGAGACCCTGGCTCATGTGGTGAAGTGCACAGACCTGGGAGTTAGAAGACCTAGGTTCTAATCCTGGCTTCACCACTTGCCTGCTGTATGACCTTGGGCAAGGGTCTTCACTTCTTTGTGCCTCAGTTTCACTTGGAGAGTAAGACCGTGAGCCCCATGTGGGACAGCATCCATTTCCAACCTGATTAACTTGTATCTTCCCCAGTGCTTAGTACAGGGCCTGGCACATAGTAAGTGCTTAAGAAGTAGCATTATTATTAATATTATTAGTAGTATCAAGCCATTTATTCCATAATGTATGGTTTTAACTATGCCCTTTAAATAAATAAACCGCTGATAGGGAATTCGGAAGGACTTTTCCAGTAACGCACGTGTATCTGGGTAGAACCTAATGCAGTGTTGGAATCAATCGATCAGCAGTGGTATTTATTGAGCACTTAGTATGTGCAGAGCACACTGTTAAGCATTTGGGAGAGTCCAGGACAACAGAGTTGGTAAGAAATGGTTGTGAACGTGCCCTATAGTGTTGGTCAAGGCAGAGGACATCAAGCTTGTAAACTTCTTATCGCAATTTTGATCTTGTAGGTCTACAGGCTCTCAATAAGAACGATTGATTGATTGATTCCAATATTGTACTGGGTTCTACCCAGCTAGACATATGTTGCCAGAAGAGTGTTCATGGCCTTGCTGCTCACAATTTCACTTTTTGGCCGCTTTAGTCATCAACTCTATGAGGGGAGTCTCTTAATCATTGTGATTCAGCCCCTGGAGCACCCTGCCTTAAGCCCTCAAAGCAGGGATCACAGATCATCCCAAATACCGCAGAGGAATCTATTCCCAGCAACTAGGTGTTCCTTGTAGCTAGGTGGACCACTTGAATCCACTTGCCCCCCACATCTGGCTCCCGGGTTCAGCCATCTGCTGCAGGTTGTCCCTGGCCAAGGATGGGAAATTCACCATGGAAGAGGAACATTGGTTTTCCAGGTTTTGAAGAAGTCAGAAAGTGGCATTTTCTTAGGGTAGCCCTTACTTATTCCCTCTGGTCCTCTCTGTGACCCAGACAAATCTCAGAGCCTTTGGCTCCACCTCTGCTGCTGCTGTTTTGAGGGTTGATGTTGTTTTCATTGCTGAGCTCCGGGCCCCTGCCGCAGCGGATTTGTGGCCACTGAGGAGGCAGGGCCCACCTGGTTTCCCCAGGGCTCTTGGTTAAGGTGATAATCTTGCCCCGAATTTTACATGAGGCTGAGAGTCACGAGACCTGGATTCTAGCCCTGGTGTGGTCAGTTCTCTGCTGGGTGACCTTGGGCAAGTCACTGTCTCTGTGCCTCAGTTTCCTCATCTGTAAAATGGGGATAACATACCTGTTCTCCCCCTCAGACTGAGAGCTCCATGTGGGAGAGGGATCGTGTCTAATACAATTTTATTGAATCTACCCCAGTGCTCAGCAGAATGTGTGGCCCATACAAAGCACTTCATAAATGCTGTTATTATTATTATTACACTTTTAGTTTTGAAATTTGTGGTCTTCTGCTGGAAGTCCACCCCAGAAAAGGGTAAGGCAAACCCATATTTCGGTCTGAAATGTTCTCCTTTTGCCTTGTCACAGGTTCCATGGTTGACAGTATCTTCAGAGGATTAGGGGAAGCAGCCCTTGGTGTGGTGGTAGGAGGTTTGCTGGGATGTTTTATCCGTTACTTCCCAAGCAGTGATCAGGTAAAAAGAAGGAGAAAAAATAGGAGGAAAATGAGACATCTTGACCCCTCAAAAGAAAATTAAATTTCTTGAGATGTTCATTATATGAAGAGGGAGTTGCCAGTTTCCATCACAGAAGTCTCCAAAATGAGAGACGACCGAGAGGCCTAAAGGGGTCAGATTGTTGAATCAGGGAAAAGTACAGTACTTGGAAGAGTACTGTACAGTACAGTACAATAGAGTTAGTAGACACATTCCCTCACCTTGAAGATTGAGGGGCTGGTGGTCCCCAGCTGTGGATCATTCCTTTGTTTCTCCTCGTCATCCTCCTTGTCCTCTTTGTCCTCGTCTTCCTCCTCCTCCTTCTTCCTATCCATTAGTACCTCTGCCAGAGGGTGGCAAGAGAAAGGAGCTTGAAATTCAAAATCAGCGTTACTTCCCACTTGTTGTCCGCTCAGGAAAAAGACTTGGTGGGGAGGAGGCTGACAGTTAAAGTATCTGTAATTATAATGAGGGATGGGTCTAGCAAAATGGGTTGAAATCTTTGGATCATTGATAGCCTAATTTTAGTCATAATTTCAACCTGCTCCCTCATAAAACCTTTTTTCACGCGAACAGCCCATAGGTAGAAAATTGGTCATATTCAAGTGTACCACTTTCCCTGCTGCCCCTAGTTGACTTGGTGAAGTGGCTAGTGGTGACCGAATGCCCCATTGGTGGTGGTGGTCGTCGTAATTGTATTTATTAAACACCTGTGAGCTGTGTGCAGAGTGCTGTACTCAGTACTGGGAAAACATTCTCAGGTGGGAGTTAATGCTAAAGTCCAAAAAGGCAGGCACTAGAAAGATAACCCCCAAACTGAGCAGTCAATTCTTGAATCAAGGACCCTTGGTTTTGTTGGCTTTAATGAGGTTAAGTGGTTCAGGAGGACCTCCCAGGGACAGGGGGGCCCTGAAAGAATGAGTGCAGGACCAGCCGTCCCAGTGTGAGTGACTCGGAAACGTTGAGCCACACTTACGCTGCCACGGCTGACCTGGGAGGGGAAAACGAGGTAGAGTGAGGGATGTGATGGGGGCTGGAGAGAGTTGGGGTCCAAGCTGCCAGGAGGATTAGTGGGGAGCAGGAAGGTGGGCTGGAAGTTGTGCTGTTTGAGGAGTGCAGCTCTTCAACTCAGGTTAGTTCAGCCCACCTCCCTCCTTGCCTTCAGCCCAACTCCTCAGGGACAGAGCCCATGACCCCTCCCCAGCCCTGCTCCAAGCATGTTGGCTCCCCCCTTTCTTTCTCCCTCCCTCTCTCGCCTTTTCTTCCTCCCTCTCTCCCTCCTCCCCTGTTCCTTCTCACCCTTATACTTGGATTTTTACATATCCACAATTTATTTTAATGTCCGTCTCCCTCTCTAGACTCTAAGCTCCTTGTGGACAGGAAACGTGTCATCCAGTTCTGTTGGATTGTTCTCTCCCAAGTGCTTAGTACAGTGCTCTGCAGACAGTAAGGACTCCATAAATATGATTTATTGATTCCTGTTGCCATCACCTCGACCCTTACCCCCCTAGCTGCGGGAGCCAGGGGGTGTTCCAGGAATGAGACATCGGAGAGCTTCCTGCAGAGTGGGTCAGGCTGGGGAGAGGGAGGGAGACCTCAGATCAGCCCTACATCCCCTGGGTGACCCATGGGCCCATCGTTTCCCACTGAGAGTGGCCCAGTGATGCGCTGGGAAGGCAGGCAGATGGGGCCCCTCCCTGGAGGTTTTGTTCCTCTGTCTGGCCAGAGGGAAGCCGGGGGTGGGAGGGACCACCCTGATCCACCTCTCTCTCATTTTTATTGTTCATCAGGCCTAACCCAAGACAGCATCACCTTTATGTGTAGACTCATCATAACCATTTGTGATGCAATGAGCCTTCCACCAGCTGTTTGTTTTACATTCATCCCTGCTTTTTTGGGTTCTCTGAGAATTTTGTTTACCCATGTTATCCCCCATCTCCTTTAGCAAGTATAATCGATAGTTGGGAGTGCTGGACATTTTATACACCCAGAAGTAAAACTCTTCTTTATTAGAGAAGGTCTTTAGTGAATGTCATAAGCTCAAAAACTCTTAATGTGAATTTATCTTTAAATTTCTGTGTCTCTATAGGAAAAACTGGAATGGAAGCGAGCCTACCTCATTTTGGGCTTGTGTGTGTTTGTCGTCCTAAGCAGCAACCGTATTGGTTTGCATGGCTCTGGAGGATTGTGCACACTGGTTTTGACTTTCATTGCAGGTTTGAACTGGGCCAAGGAAAAGGTGAATCATAATAACAATAATAATAATAATAATAATAATAATAATATTTGTTAAGCACTTGTGAGGTTGCCAAACGCTGTCTTAAATGCTGGGGTATATAGAAGATAATCAAGTTGGACACAGTCCCTTTCCATGTGGAACTTACAGTCTAAGTAGGAGGGAGTAGGATTTCATATGCCTAACTGCATCCATCAAGCAGGCTGGAAAAATAGCAGTGCCCTGTGAGCTTACATTTGTAATGGCAGGGGAGTTAAACTTTAGTAATTTAAGAAAAAGGAAGAGGAATCCCCCTGCTTTAAGGGCATTCTATTTACTGCCTAGATTCTAGGTTTCAATCTATCAATCAAAAGTACTGATTGAGCACCCACTGTATGCAGAGCTTGGAAAAATATAATAAAATGGCCCACAAGGCATTTACAGTCTAGTGTGGGAGACAGACACTAAAATAGACTATGGATAGGAGGGAGTAATAGAGTATAAGGGTTTCTACAGAGATACTATGGGGACTGTGAGTACTTAGAAGGTTAGTCGCCCGGAAATCACGAAGGAGCAGTTGAGGAGATAAAAAATGGGGAGATGGGAGATTAGTCAGGAAAGGCCTTCTGGAGGTGTTGAGATTTCAGAAGAACTTTGAAGATGAAGAGAGTCAGATGTGAAAGTCAGGGATTTCCAGGCAGGAAAGAGGGTGTGAACAAGCAGTTGGTGACAGGAGAGATGAGAACAAGGCACAGAGACTATGTTGGCTTGAAAGGAATCAAGGGTGCAATATGGGAGTTAATGAGAGAAGAGAGAGGATAAATAAGGAGAAAGTTGATTTTGTATCTAATATCTAATGGTTAGGAATTTCTGCTTGACGAGAAGAGGAATGGGTGACCACTGGAGTTTTTTAAGGATTGTGCAGAGCGACATTTTAGAAAGATGATCTGAGCAGCAGAGTGATGTTTGAATGGGAAAAAGGAGAGGATGGAGGCAGGAAGGTCAGTAAGGGGGCTACCTTTAAAGTAATGTCCTTCCAAGGCAATTGAGTTTCCTAGAGTTACCTTTACACACTTCCCCAAAGTTGCCCAGGCCAGTTCAGTCTAAAACAATCAATGGCATGAGGGTCTACTGTTTGCCGAGCCATTGGGCCAAGTGATTGAGAGGGTACAATTAAAGTAGAAATCATGATCCCGACTCTCCAGTAGTTTATAATCTGGATAAGGAGGCAGGCACAAAATAATTTACATATTTAAGAGGTTCAAATCTGCTGAGGGTGGCAGAGGGTGCGCAGGAGCTGAGGGGCTTGTTGCAAGGCTATAACTTGAGGAAATGAAAGATAAATCAGAAAAGGCCTTATGGAAGAGGTGGGGCTGCAGCTGGGCTTTCATAAGGGAGAACTGCAGGCTAGTGGACATGAGGGTCAGGGAAGGAAGGACTTGAGCAAGAGACTGGAGGCAGGAGAGGCACAGTAGAAGGTTAGTTTAGGAGGAAAGACAATGAGCTGGGATGTAGGAGAAGAACGGAGTTAATGAGAAAGGAAGAGCTGATGGAGTTCTTAAAGCCAGTGGCCGGGAGTTTCTGCTTGATACAAAGGGGAATGGGTAAACCCTGGAGGTTTCGGAAAAGTGGTTTAAAGCAGAAGAGTGGTTTAGAAAAATGACTTAGGTGGCTCTGAGGTATTCTAATGGTGAAGCTATCGCTAGGCTGTCTCACAATGCCTCTTTGTGGCTATTTCCAAATGATTGAGTGCTTACTGTGTGCCGAGCACAGCACTAAGCCCTTGGGAGAATACAATAAGTTGGTAGACAGTACCTGCCCTCAGAGAGCTTACAATCTAGTATAAGACTCTACCAAATGATCAGTATTTATCTGACCATTTTCACCCCAAATTTTCAACAGTCTGGAGTTTCTCTAGTTCTGCCTCAAACTCTCAGGCCATTTCTTGAATGGGCCGCATACAGTCATTCTAACAGTGTGGGGACACATAAGCTTGACCTGCCCCTGCCTTAAGGGGTCTCAATCAATCAGTCAATGGTGTTTAGCACATCCTGTATGCAGAGTACTGAATTAAGCGTTTGGGAAAATACAGTAAAGCAGAGTTGGTAGACCCGTTTCCTGTCCACAAAGAGCATAAAGTCTAGAGGGGAACACAGACATTAAATTACAGATATATATATAAGTGCTCAGTCACCTGGCAACAACAGCAACCAAAAAAAAGTGTCAGTGTTGCCATGCTGCTGAGAAGGGAAGACCCAGGCCAAAAATTTTCCTTTGTGCCAACTAAGAGAGGAAAGTCCCTTTGGGAAGAACATGGGATAAAAAGATAAGGTTAAGTGCCCCGGAGGAAGGAGCAGGGAAGAAGTCGTGATGGTTAGAAAAAGAGAAGACTGTGCTCAAAAGGCCCACCAGCTGCCAAATACAATTTTCTACGATCTGGGTGGGCTTATAAAGAATGTGAAGTTATGTGATTAAATTCTCTAATTGAGTCTTAAAACTATTCTTTCTTATTTCAGGAGAGGGTACAAAAAATAGTTGCAGGTGCCTGGAAGGTTTTTCAGCCTCTTCTCTTTGGTTTAGTTGGAGCAGAGATATCTGTTGCCTCTCTCACACCAGGAATAATAGGTATGAATATTCTGAAAAACTAAGGGTATTAATCTTTTGCTGGCCTGGATGAAGTCTCTCTGAAACATTATATTTATTTGCTTTTGAGATTTATAGAGTGTCTTTCCTCTAAAGAACTCAGGGGGCTTTTTCAACAATAAAATCAGATAAAATTATGTACAGGTATTTATTCTGATCAATTTATTACCTTCCCCATGTAGTGTAACAAACACTTCTTAGAGCAGCTTATCTACCTGATCTGATTAAATATAATCAGAAATCATTCCACTTTATGTCTGGAATTCTTTGATTTTTTTAATGGTATTTCTTAAGCGCTTACTGTGTGCCAGGCACTTAATTTGTGCTAAGCACCGTGTAAAATACAAGCTAATCAGTTTGAACACGGTCCTTGTCTCACTTGGGGCTCACCGTATTATTCCTCATTTTACAGATGAGGTAACTGAGGCACCGAGAGGTGAAGTGACTTGCCCAAAGTCACACAGCAGAGAAGTAGCAGAGCCAGGATTAAAACCCAGGGCCTTCTGACTTCCAGATCCGTGCTCTATCCACTGGGCCACACTGTTATTTATAAAGTGGAAGTCTCACGTTTATGCCACATGGTAAATGTCAGGATTGGATGAAATAGTAGGAAATAGATCTTAATTTCAGTGGCACTATCTTTCATTTTACAGCATGTGTCCTTTTAAATTTATTGTTCTGAAATATTTCTGTGCATAGTTTGCTTCACGTGAAATAATGTTCTAAGCATAACTCGTTCACCACCCCATTATAACAAACTTTAAAATTGGTTATAATGAAAAATCCCACCAACTCATCACCTAGTCTGCAATAATCACCTGTGTAAGGCCTGCAGAGGGGAAGGAAAAGCCCAGAGATGACTCTAGCACAGTCAAAGAGTTCTCTGCTATGGGAATCCTCTCAGTATCCCCACACTGTAAACATATGTCTCTCTCATGGTCAGTCATATTTATGGAGCACTGTACTTGCTTGGGAGAGGGCAGTATAACAGGCACATTCCCTGCCCACAATGAGCCTTCAGCCTAGAGGGGGAGACAGACATTAATATGAATAAATAATAAATAGTAATTAATATGAATAAATAAATTACATGTACAAGTGCTATGGGGCTGGGGCGGTGAGGCTCATACACTCCTATTCATCAGTCAATCAATCAAGAAATGGTATTTATTGAGCATTGACTCGGAGTCAAGCATTGTACTGTGTATAGTACAAAGGAGTTCATAGACATCTTCCCAGCCCACAAAGAGCTTCCGATGAGAACCTATCTATCCTGATTCAGGACCTGTAGCTGACAGAGATCCTGGCAGTAGAAAAGCACTCTTTTGTCTCTGTGTCTAGTAATACTAACAATAATCGTATCTGTTTAGCGCTTACTATATGCCAAGCACAGTGGTAGATACAAGTTAATCAGGTTGGATACATCCCCTAACTAGGAGGGAGTAGGAAAATTGATGGAAATCCTAGAATTTACTTGGTTTTATTTAAATAACCGTCAGTCCATTGTAGTGGGGCCTGCTTGCTCTGTGCAGAGTGATGTACTTAGTGCTTAGGAGAGTATTGAGAAGTTGAGAAGCAGCGTGGCTTAGTGGAAAAAGCACAGGCTTGGGAGTCAGAGGTCTTAGGCTCTAATCCCGACTTGGCAGATGTGTGATTTTGGGCAAGTCACTTAACTTCTCTGTGCCTCAGTTCCCTCATCTGTAAAATGGGGATTAAGACTGTGAGCCCTAGCTGGGGCAACGTGATTACCTTGTATCTACCCCAGCACTTAGAACAATGCTTGGCACATAGTAAGCACTTAATAGATACCCATCATGATTATTATTATTTAATCCCCATTTTACAGATGAGGTAACAGAGGCACAGAAAAGTTAAGCGATGTGCCCAAGGCTATCCAGCAGGTAACAGAGCTGGCATTAGAACCCAAGTCCTCTGACTCCAAGCCCATGCTCTTTCCACTCAACCACGCTATTTCTCCATTAGAAATCGACCTGATCAGAAGAAATCCCATTCCCAATCCCATGTGCCTAGAAGACATTGATCATATTTAGCAAAATTGTGTTTTTTACAAATTAAATGTGTCATTATATATAAAAAGATAAATGATATTCTAAATAGGTTGCCTATCTATTGAGTGACTAACCCTGATTTCAATCCAAAAGACACCAAAGTGCTGGTCTAAAGGGAAGTAACTCCTTGATTAATCAGTCATTCAGTCAATCAGTGGTATTTATTGAGTGCTTACTTCATTCATTCATTTATTCATTCAATCATTTATTTTACTGTGTGCAGAGCACTATACTAAGCGTTTGGGAGAGTACAATACAGACACATTCCCTACCCACAACAAGCTTACAGTGTAGAGTGGGGGAGACAGACATCAACACAAACATAATGACAGATATGTACATAAGTGCTGAGGGGAAGAGCAAAGGGAGCAAGTCAGGGCGATGAAGAAGGGAGTGGGAGAAGAGGAAAGGAGGGCTTAGTCAGGGAAGGCTTCTTGGAGGAGATGGGCCTTCAATAAGGCTTTGAAGGCGGGGAGAGAAATTGTCAGATTTGAGGAGGGAGGGCGTTCCAGGCCAGAGGCAGGATGTGGGCAAGAGGTCGGTGGCAAGGCAGGCGAGATCGAGGCACAGTGAGAAGGTTAACACTAGAGGAGCGAAGTGTGCAGGCTGGGTTGTAGAGAGAGAAAGAGAAGCGAAGTGAGGTAGGAAGAGGCAAGGTGGTGGACTGCTTTAAAGCCAAGGGTGAGGAGTTTTTGTATGATGCGGAGGTGGGTGGGCAACCACTGGAGTTTTTTGAGGAGTGAGGTGATGTCCTGAATGTTTTTGTAGAAAAACAATCTGGGCAGCAGGGTGAAGTATGGACTGGAGTGGGGAGAGACAGGAGGCTGGGAGGTCAGCAAGGAGGCCGATGCAGTAATCCAGGCAGATTAGGATGAGTGATTATATTAACATAGTAGAAGTTTGGATGGAAAGGAAAGGGCGGATTTTAGCTAGTTGTGAAGGTGGGACCGACAGGATTTAGTTATGGATTGAGTATATCAGTTGAATGAGAAAGAGGAGTCAAAGATAACGCCAAGGCAATGGGCTTGTGAGATTTAAAGGTGGTGCGGCCTTTAAATACGATTGAACGAAAGAACTCTGCCGCCAGTCTCTGCTTTGCCTTGCCTCATCTGCAGTGAACCCAGGTCAACTGCCCCCACCACAACAGTGTGGGCTAGTGGGTAGAGCACGGGCCTGGGAGTCAGAAGGACCTGGGTTCTAATCCTGGTTCTGCCACCTGTCTGCTACATGAGCTTGGGCAAGTCACTTCACTGCTCTGGGCCTCAGTTACCTCACCTGTAAAATGGGGATTAAGACTGTGAGTCCCAGGTGGGACTGTAATATGTATCTAGCCCAGTGCTTAGAGCAGTGCTTGACTCATAGTAAGCGCTTAACAAATAGCATTATCGTTGTCTACGGTGATGGGAAAGTCTTACTGTGTTCAGAGCACTGGCTAAGAACTTGGGAGAGTACAGTACAACAGAGTTCTGTTTTGTTTTTTATGGTATTTGTGAACCCCTTACTATGTGCCAGGCACTATTCTAAGCACTGGGGGAGATACATGGAGATCATGTTGAACACCATCCCTATCCCACACTGGGCTCAGAGCCTTAATCCCCATTTTACAGATGAGATAAGTAAGAATTGAAATGACTTGCCTAAGGTCACATAGCAGACAAGTGGCGGACCGGGGACTAGAAGCCTTTGACTCCCAGGCCTGTGCTGTAGCCACTAAGCCCCACTGCTTCCTTACAACAGATGTGGTGGACATGATCCCTGCCTTCAAGGAGATTACAATCCAGCCCTTTTGGAGCAGCTATAGCTAAAAGCAAAACTGCCCCAGCATTTTCCTTGGCAGCTGGGAATTTCCTGCCCAGTGACAATCCTGATCCCTACTGCTCCCCTGTTCATTCATTCATTCAATCATTCAATAGTATTTATTGAGCGCTTACTATGTGCAGAGCACTGTACTAAGCGCTTGGAATGTACAAATGGGTAACAGATAGAGACAGTCCCTGCCCTTTGACGGGCTTACAGTCTAATCGGGGGAGATGGACAGACAAGAACAATAGCAATAAATAGAATCAAGATTCTATCTGTCTGGCCTGTCTGGCCCACACTTCAGCTGTGGGCACCCATGTTCCTGGGGCCAGTCCAGGGTTTGCAGTTGGTAATGGAGGGGTCAGATCTTGCCCTCAAGGAGCTTTCAGTCTAATTGTGGGGACCAGCAGACACAAGTCACTCACAAATGCAAAAGATAAAGAAGATAAAGAAGGAGAAATTAAGTCGAGAATGTGCATAAATGCTAGGGTTCTGTTCACAGAAGTGTTAAGCTGTGGCTCTTGGGCCTGGGAAGGTGGAGATAAATTAGGGAATGCTTCCAGGAAGGGAGGACTGTGATCTAGTGGATTTGAAGAGGGACAGAATTCCAGGCAGGAAGAAGGCATAAGAAAGAGATCAGACCGTGGCTCAGTGGGAAGAGCACGGGCTTGGGAGTCGGAGGATGTGGGTTCTCATCCTAACTCTTCCACTTGGCTGTGTGACCTTGGGTGAGCCACTTACTTCTCTGTGCCTCAGTTACCTCATCTGTAAAATGAGGATTAAGACTATGAGCCCCAGGTGGGACAACCTGATTACCTTGTATCTACCCCAGCGCTTAGAACAGTGGTTGGCACATAGTAAGCGCTTAAGAAATAACATCATCCTTATCATCAGAGGCAGGAGTGTGGAGAGTGAGGCACAGTGAGAAGGTTATCTCTGAAGGTGAAGAGAGTGAGCTGGGGGTTTGTAGCAGAAGGTTGTTAAGTAGAAGGGATAGAGCTGATGAAAGCCTTTAAAAATCGTGGTGAGGAGTCCCTGCTTGATGTGGAGAGGAAATGGTAACCATTGGAGGATTTTGAGAAACGGGTGATATGTGCAGAATGATGTTAGAAGAAAATGAACCCATGCCCGAACCTAATGGGGGACTTAAGGGGACTCTTCTTTACCCCTCCCGTGATTTGAATTTAGACTCCAGTATTCCCGCATTCCTCTTTGAAAGAGAATCAGGCCTCAAAGCCCTTAGAGGCCAGAAAGCCTCTGTTGTGGGTCTTTTCAGCCCTACCTCTCAGGTCTCATCAGGGATTAGGACGGGCAAGTCTGGGAGTCCAGCCGTTGCTCCTATCACCCCATGCATCACCCACACGCCTCCGTGGAGTGGGCTCCTATAGACACAGAGAAAAGGAGGAAGAAACAGGGGAGACAGCTTGGGGAATTTGAGAGAGAGACGCTTAAGGGCAAAGAGGGAGTGGGAGAATGAGGCAGAAATTCAAAAAATAAAAAAGGAAAAAGGAAGGAAAAGTGAGAGAAGATGAATCATTCAGTCAGTGGCATTTATTGAGCACTAGCTATATGCAGAACAGTATGCTAAATGCTTGGGAGAGTACAGTGCAGTAAAATTGGTCGACATGATCCCTACCCTCAAGGAGTTTAGAGATAAGGGAAGATTTGAAAACATCGCTTATAAGTCAAAGAACATATGTAGGTTTTATGGTAAAAATGTAAATCCAGCTCTTCTCATATGAGGAAAAGGGTGATGGCTGATGTGGGGAGAGGAGAAATAAAAGAAAAATCTGGGCCCCAGGGACAGTAGCTCTGGACAATTGCAGCCAGCCATGAGGACTTAATTCCATAGTGTTGAACTTCCCTTCAGTTAAGTGATTTTGACACCCCCATTTTGTTTCATCACACAATAGGATTTCATGTGTCCCTTATTCTTAATTTTAACTTTTAAATAGTGTAAGGTTAAAAAAGTTTTTTAGCAGTCATGGATGAGTCGATTCTTCTACACTCTTTTGCCTTTTAGTATGGTTATTTGCCTTTTGTTTTGATGCAGGTATTTGTGTAACCACCTTGAGTCTAGCGGTGGTGGTACGCATTTTTATAACATTCCAGATGGTGAGTTTTGCTGGCTTTAACATTAAGGAAAAAATCTTCATTTCTTTGGCATGGATTCCTAAAGCCACAGTCCAGGTAATGATTGGTAGATCTGTCCTATAATTTAACTGAGATTTCTTTGAGTTGTTCTGTAATAACGTTTGTAATCTAAATTTTAAATTAGATTGCATGAGCATTGTAAACAGTGGCAGAAATCGTAGTGTAAAAACAGTTCTTCAAAATTTAGAATTATCTTAAAATCTAATTTAGCCAGGCTCAATGCAGAAAATTTTAATATTTGAACTTTCTTTAACTTCTGAACCACTAATTCACACACTGCTACTCAAAATGTGGGCACCTTCCACATAAATATTAGCTTGAAAACATTTCAAACCTGGGATGAACTTTGGATGGCACTCCCAGGGAGGGGAGAGGAGTGAGAGAAACAGCTGGGGACATTATAGGCCCTTGGGGCTAGGCAAGCAGATTTGCTCTGTTTCGCTTTGCTGTCTGTCTCCCCCGTTTAGACCGTGAGCCCGTCATTGGGCAGGGATGGTCTCTATCTGTTGCCGAATTGGACATTCCAAGCGCTTAGTACAGTGCTCTGCACATAGTAAGCGCTCAATAAATACTACTGAATGAAGGAATGAATGAACAAACTCAGACAGGGAGCAGGGTCACACTGACACACACACAGCAAGGAGGAGAAATATAAATACTCACTGGGTTAGGAGGAGACACAAACACTCACACACACTGTGGCAAAGGGAAAATATCGCGGCCTAGTGGAAAGGGCACGGGGCAGGGAGTCAGAGGACCTGCATTTTAATCCTGGCTCTGCCACTTGTCTAGCGACCCTGGGCAAGTCATTTCCATTACCCTATTTATTTTGTTAATGAATTGTACATTGCCTTGATTCTATTTAGTTGCCATTGTTTTTATGAGATGTTCTTCCCCTTGACTCTATTTATTGCCATTGTTCTTGTCTGTCTGTCTCCCCCGATTAGACTGTAAGCCCGTCAAATGGCAGGGACTGTCTCTATCTGTTGCCGACTTGTTCATTCCAAGCGCTTAGTACAGTGCTCTGCACATAGTAAGCGCTCAAATAATACTATTGAATGAACTTCTCTGTTTCTCAGTTCCCTCATCTGTGAAATGTGATTAAGATTGTGAGCCCTCTATGGGACATAGACTGTTCCCAACCTGATTAGCTTGTATGTACCCCAGCATTGCCTGGCAAATAATAAGCGCTTAACAAATACCATAAAAAAATAAACCAGATGCCTGGAATATAATAAGCACTTAAATACCATAACAAAAAACCCAGACATACACAGGGTTGGGGGATACACAAAGACATACGCACACAGGGCTAGAAGGTTACAGACACAATAAATATATACTCACACAGAGCTAGAAGGTTACAAACAACATACCCGCAGGGTGGGGAGGGGAAAACAGAGAGGAAGGGCTAGGGAGATACACAAACATAAGCACAAACACACACGGTGGGGAGGGGAAAACAAATACACATAGGGCTAGGAGGATGCAAACACGCATAATGAGAAGCAGCGTGGCTCAGTGGAAAGAGCCAGGGCTTGGGAGTCAAAGGTCATGGGTTCTAATCCCAGCTCCACCCCTTGTCAGCTGTGTGACTCTGGGCAAGTCACTTCACTTCTCGGTGCCTCGGTTACCTCATCTGTAAAATGGGGATTAAGACTGGGAGCCCCATGTGGGAGCCCCACCTTGTACCTACCCCAGCGCTTAGAACAATGCTTGGCACGTAGTAAGCATTTAACAAATACCGTAATTATTATTATCATTATTATAATTATAAAATGGGGATGAAATATCTGTTTTCCCTCCCCCTTGGACTGTGATATTCATGTGGAGCTTACATAAAAATAATATGTCCCCCAGCTCTTAGAACAGTGCTTGGCACATAGTAAGCACTTAACAAATGCCATCATCATTACTAATGAGTTTAGAGAGGAAAACAAACATAAACAGGACCAGGCAGACACACACCCATGGGTGGGGAAGAGAAAGCAGAGATAGAGCTAGAGGGATTCACAAACACAAACAAAAGCTAGGAGGATACCAACAAACAGAGTGCCAAGGGGGAAAAAAGACACACAGGGCTGGGAGGATACATACAGATACACAAGGGCAACACAGGCACAAGGAGCTAGGAATGTACACACACACAGAGTGCAGAGAGCAAAACAGATACACGTGGGGCTAAGAAGATGTGTACAGATCCACATTCACAGGGTGGGGAGGGGGAAGCAGACACACAGGGCTAGGAGGATCCACATGGAAAGCAGTAGACTGGGACTGGACAAGGGAGCCTACAAGATGGCTGTGGATGAGAATCTGCCTTGTCCGCTAAGGCCCAGGTCAGGGAGGGCCCAGAGCGTCCGCTCCTGGCTCCACCACGGCTGTGTAAGAGACAACTGCGGCTAGAAGCCCGGGAGTGATTCTGGCTGGCCCTTTCGCTGGGAGGGATAGGGTGGGATGAACTATAGGGACAAAGCTAGGGACTGTTTCCCTCTGCCCCTGCCCCAGCCTCAGTTCCTGGGGGTCAGTGGAGACCCTGCCTCCAAAGCTCTTCCAACACCATTTTAAGGACATCGAAAACCCAACAATACATCCCAAAGTGGCATTGGCAAGGATTGGATTTTTTGGACAATAATAACTTAGTATAGTGCTCTGCACACAGTAAGATTCTTAGCAGGGTAGACCACCTGCCTCACCTACTTAGAGAAGCAGCATGGCTCAGTGGAAAGAGCCCGGGCTTGGGAGTCAGAGGTCGTGGATTCAAATTCTGGCTCAGCTGCTTGTCAGCCAATGACTTTGGGAAAGTCACTTCACTTCTCTGTCCCTCAGTTACCTCATCTGTAAAATGGGGATTAAGACTGTGAGCCCCATGTGGGACAATCTGATCACCTTGTATCCTCTCCAGTGCTTAGAACAGTGCTTTGCACATAGTAAGTGCTTAACATGCCATCGTTATTATTATTATTATTACCTGAGAACCTTGCCATCAGCCTTGTCTCTCCACTCTACTGACTCCACCGCCTGGCCAGGCAGAGGCAGGAGAGGGCAGAGCATTCACAACTCCCCGGCAGCCTTGGTTTAATCGAATGGACTTGACCGCCCAATCATCCATTAGAAATAATGTCTCTCCATGAGCTAAGCATCTTTCTGTCCTTATAGTGTCATCTGGCTCACGAGAGGTGGTGTTAATGCCATTTATGATGCACAAAGAAATCTGGGAGAATCATAATTGTGGTATTTATTAGGCACTTACTGTAGGCCAAGCACTGTGCTAAGTCCTGAGGTAAACACAGGATAATCAGGTCAGATCCAGACCCAGAACCACGGAGCTCCCGGTCTAAGAGGGAGGGAAAGCAGGTATTGTATCTCCATTTTTCAGATGAGGAAACTGAAGCACAGAGACTCAACCAGTGATATTTATTGAGCACTTACTGTGTGCAGAACAGTGTACGCTTGGAGAGAGTACAATATAGTAAGTAGACATGCTCTCTGCCCTCGTGGTGTTTATAATCTAGCAGAGGAGACAGACATTAAAATGGAGAAGTTAAGTGGCTTGCCCAAGATCATAGAGTAGACAAGTGGGCAGAGCCAAGATGTGAACCCCAGTCTCCTGACTGCCTGTCCTCTGTCTGTCAACTACAAAATCCTTGATTAAGTTTATCCTTTGATAATCTAAATTTATCCCTGAATAATCCCTAGCATTTTTCACTACTTTCCATACTGCTCTTTGTCCAGGTTTCATTCATTCATTCATTCATTCATTCAGTTGTATATACTGAGAACTTACCATGTGCAGAGCACTGTGCCTCTGTCTCTTCTGTCTAACCACCGACCCCTTGTCCACCATCCTCCCTCTGGCCTGGAATGCCCTCCCTCCTCAAATCTGACAATTATTCTCCCCTGCTTCAAAGCCTTAGTTAAGACACATTGAGAAGCAGTGTGGCATAATGGATAGTTCACGGGCCTGGGAGTCAGAAGGACATGGGTTCTAATCCTGGCTCCGCCACATGTCTGCTGTGTGACCTTGGGCAAGTCACTTGACTAATCTGTGCCTCAGTTACCTCACCTGTAAAATGGTGATTGAGGCTGTGAGCCCCATGTGGGATAGGGACTCTGTCCAACCCGATTTGCTTGTATCCACCCCAGCGCTTAGTACAGTGCTTGGCACATAGTAAGCGCTTAAGTGAATACCACAATAATTACCATTATCTCCTCTAGGAGGCCTTCCCTAACTAAGCCCTCCCTTCCCTCTTCTCCCACTTCATTCTGCATTGCCCTGACTTGCTCCCTCTGTTCTTCCTCCCTCTCAGCCCCACAGCACTTGTGGGCAGGGAATGTGCCTGTTTATTGTTGTATTGTACTCTCCCAGGCGCTGAGTAAAGTGCTCTGTCCACAGTAACCGCTTAATAAATACGATTGAATGGATGAAGGAAACATGGCCAAAGAGAAGTATGGAAAGTAATGAAATATGTTGGAGACTATTGAGGGATAAATTTAAATTATCAAAGGAGATCTCACAGAGATTCCCAAAATGCAAATGAAAAGGAACCGTGGGTTTTGGTGCTACTTATTGAGTGCTTACTGTTTGCAGAGGACCATATTTTAATGCAGTAGGGTTGTTAGACATGATATCTGGCTTCAAGGAGTTTACAGTCTCAAAATCTACCCCTGGGCTTCTCACCCCATTGCTTCATACATTAATAATAATAACTGTGCTATCTGTTAAGCACTTACTATGCACCGGCACTGTAATAATAATAATAATAGTGATGGTATTTGTTAAACACTTACTATGTACCAAGCACTGTTCTAAGCACTGGGGTAAGCACAAGGTAATCAGGTTGTCCCACTTCGGACTCACAGTCTCAGTCCCCATTTTACAGATGAGGTAACTGAGGCACAGAGAAGTGAAGTGACTTGCCCAAAGTCACACAGCTGACAAGTGGCGGAGCCAAGTCACACAGGTGACAAGTGGTGGAGCCCGAATTAGAACCCACAACCTCTGACTCCCAAGTTCGTGCTCTTTCCACTAAGCCATGCTGCTAAGTGCTAAGTGCAGTACGAAGTGCTAGGGTGGACACAAGCAAATCAATTGGAAACTGTCTCTACCCCACATGGGGCTTAATAGTCTTCGTCTCCATTTTACAGTTGAGATAACTGAGGTCCAGAGAAGTTAAGTGACTTACCCAGCGTCACGCAGCAGACAGTGGGGCTGGGATTAGGTCCTTCCCCCATCCTCGACTGGCATTTTCAACCGTTCATTTTCCAATGGCTTTTTCCCCACTGTTTTCAAACTTCTCCCCATCCTAAAAAAAAAATTAAAAATCCCCCCAGACCCTATAAAGTGAGTTGTCCACACTTTTCCTCTCCAGACTCCTTGAGAGAGTTCTTTACACCTGCTTGCTCCACTTCCTTTCCTCCGATTCTCTCCTTGAACCCCTCCAATCTGGTTTCCACTCCCTTCGCTCCACGGAAACAGCCTTCTCTAAGGTAATGAGTGACCTTCTTCTCACCCAATACGAAAGCCTCTACACCGTCTTAATCTTCCTAGACCTCTCAGCCATTTTTGACACTGAAGACCACCCCTTACTCCTTGGAACTTTATCCAACCTTGAGTTCACTGACACTGTCTTCTCTTGGTTCTCATCTCTCTGACGGCTCCTTCTCAGCCTCTTTTGCTGGGTTTGCCCGCCACCCTTTGACAGCGGGAATCCCTCAAGGCTCAGTTTTCAATCCCCTTCGATTCTCCATCTCAACCCACTCCCTTGGAGAACTCATTCACTCCCAGGGCTTCAGTGACCACCTCTACACAGATGATTCCCAAATCAACATCTCCAACCCAGGTATCTCTTCTCTGCAGTCTCATATCTCCTCCCGCAGTAAGGACATCTCTGCTTGGACATTCTGCCAGCACCTCAAACTAAACCTGTCCAAAGCAGAACTGCTGGAGTCTTACTTCCCTGTCCTTCCCCTGTCTTTCCATCACTGTAGACAATGCCACCGTCCTCCCTAGCTCACAAGCCTGTACCCCTCCCTCTCATTCAACCCATGTATTCAATCTGTCACCAAGTCCTGTTGGTTCTACCTTCACAACATCACTAAAATCCACCCTTTCCTCTTCATCCGAACAGCTACTATGCCATTCCAAGCACTGATTCCATCCCAGATTTACTATTGCAGCTGCCTCCTTGCTGGCCTCCCTCCCTCCTGTCTCTCCCCGCTCAAGTCTATGCTTCACTCTGCTGCCCTGATCATTTTTCTACAAAACCATTCAATCCATATTGCCCCACTCCTCAAAAACCTCTAACGGTTACCCATCCATCCCCAGACCAAATGGAAACTTTCAAGTATTCGATCAGCCTGCCACCTTCTGTCTCACCTCACTGATCTGCTACAGCCCAACCTGCACGCTTTGGTCCTCTAGTGCCAGCTTACTCACTGTGCCTTATCTTGTCTATTTCACCCCTGATCCTTTTCCCATGGCCTTCCTCTGGCCTGGAACAAATTCCCTCTCCATATATGCCAGAGCACCACTCTCCCCATCTTCTAAGTCTTATTAAAAGCACATCTCCTCCAAGGGACCATCCCCCCATTGAGCCCTCTTGTCCCTGGCTCCCTCTCCCTTCTGCATCATCTGTGCTCTTGAGTCTGTGCCCTTTGAGCATTTGGTGTTCATCCCTCCCTCAGTCCCACTTAACTATAAATTATATATCATAAATCATTTTAGAATCTGTGTCCCCCTCTAGACTGTAAGCTTGTTATAGGCAGGGAACATGTCTATCAACTCTGTTCTATTGTACTCTCCCAACTGCTTAGTTCAGTGCTCTGTATAAGATGCTCAATAAATGCAACTGATGGATTGCTTACTGTGTGCAGAACACATACTAAGCACATGGAAAACTACATTGTAAGAAAGTTGGTAGTCATAATCCTTGCTCACAACAAGCTTACAGTCTAGGTCAAGATAGAAATTAATACCAATTATGGATATGTACATAAATTCTGAGTCTGAGGGAGGAGTGAATAACCCGTTGTTGGGCAGGTCTCTGTTGCCGCATATCTACACTCCAAGCGCTTAGTACAATGCTCTGCACATAGTAAGCGCTCAATCAATACAATTGAATGAATGAAGAAGTGCAAGGGTGATTCAGAAGAGAGTGGGAAAAGAGAAAATGAGGGCTTAGTCGGAAAAGGCCTCTTGGAGGAGTTGTGCTTTTAATAAGGTTTTAAATGTGGGGAGAGTGATTATCTGTTGGATATGAAGAGTGAGGGCACTCTAGGCCAGAGGCAGGGTGTGGGCGAGAGGTTGGTGGCGAGACAGATGAGATCGAGTACAGTGAGTGGATTAGCATTAAAGGAGTGAAGTGTGCTGGCTGGGTTGTGGTAAAAGAGTAGCGAGGAGCGGTAGGAGGGGGCTGGTGGTAAGGAGTTCCTGCTTGAGACCGAGGCGGACGGGCATCCACTGGAGGTTCTTGAGGAGTGGGGAAACCTGGACTGAACATTTCTGTAGAAAAATGATCCAGGCAGCAGAGTGAAGTATGCATTGGAGTGGGGAGAGCTGGGAGGCAGGGAGAACAGGAAGGAGGCTAATGCAGAACCAAGGAGGGACAGGATAAGTGCTTGGATTACCATGGGAGCCGTTTGGTTGGAGAGGAAAGGGCATTTTTTAGCGATGTTGTGAAGATTGAACCAACAAGATATGGTGACATTAAATATGTGGGTTGAATGAGAGAGAGCGGAGTTGAGTATAATGCCAAGTTATGGGCTTTTGAGACAGGAAGGATAGTGGTGCCATCTATGCTGATGAGAAAGTCAGGGGAAGGACAGGGTTTGGGTAGGAAAATAAAGACTTCTTTTTTGGATGTGTTAAGTTTGAGGTTTTGGTGGGACATCCAAGTAGCGATGCCCTGACAGCAGGAGAAAATGTGTGTGGAGAAGGAGAAAAATCAAAGCTAGAGATGTAGATTTGGGAATCTTTAACATAGAGGTGGTAGTTGAAGCTGTGGGAGTGAATGAGTTCTCCAGGGGAGTGGTCATAGATAAGGAATAGAAGGGGACCCAGACCTGACCCTTAAGGAACTCCTACAGTTACGGGGTTGGAGGCAGAGGGGGAGCCTGCAAAAGAGACTGAGTGTAAGCAGCCAGAGAGCTAGGAGGAGGACCAGAAGAGGACAGCGTCAGCAAATCCAAGGTTGGATAATGTTTCCAGGAAGAGGAGGTGTTCAACAGTGTGGAAGGCAGCCGAAAGGTTGAGGGGGATTAGGATGGAGTAGAGATCTTTGTAGTTGGCAATAAGGAGGTCATTGGTGACTTTTGAGAGGACAGTTTTTGTGGATCGAAGGGGGCAGAAACCAAATCAGAGTGGGTCAAAGAGAGAATTGTAGGAGAGAAAGTGAAAACAGTGAGTGGAGACAACTCACTCCAGGAATTTGGAGAGTTAAGGGTGGGGACAGTTCACTTTATAAATACCATCAGTTAATCAACTGATAGTAGTGGTAGTGGTAGTGACCCACATCTTCTAACACTGTGTGCCCTATTTTCTTTCTGCCCAACCCCCTCCCGCCCCATACAATGTTAGGCGGTATTAGGTCCCCTGGCTTTAGAGACAGCCCGAGCCAGTAACAAGAGCCAGCTGGAAGAACCTGCCAAGACTGTGATGACGGTAGCATTCCTGGCCATACTGATCACAGCTCCCAACGGCGCCCTGCTTATCGGTCTACTTGGCTCCAAACTGCTGAAGAAAAAAGAAAAAGGTCTGAATGAAGAGAACATTGAAGAAGGAGAACTACCTGTGGAAGGACACTAGAGAGAAAAAAGATGGTTGGGAGGGCGGGGATTATGAGTTGGCTAATCACCTACTATATCTGTTGATGGGTTTTTAAAGGAAAAGGTGAACCGGGTAACGATTAGCTTTGGATGCAGTAGACGGAAGGCTTCAGGAATTCTGCTCTGCTTATCTAGTTTTTCCTTATGGTTCAGCCAGGGCCAGTTCCCTCACCTGTGATGAAAAGAGCTGGAACTACAGGAATCCATCACGACTAAACAAGGCCTGGGAGAGCCACTCACAGAAATAAGTGGATAATCGTGTGAAGGATCCAAGCCCGAGAAGGATCATTAAGGTGGTCCAAAGGTCTCTTACTAGGGAGGATGATATAACAGGAGATGAAGCAAAATAGGAAATAAACACCAGATGAATGTCAGAAAAACATTTCAGAAAGAAAAAGGATTATGGCCTTTCACCAAGGGAAGGGGTCAAAGGGCCCATCTCTTTAACCTAGTTAGTTTAGAAGGACATCACAGAGCCAAGATGAGGGTAGGCCCTAATGCTATTCCCTGTCCGTGTGTCTTTCCACTCTCCCTTAGTTTGGCCACAAGCTGAGATGAGTATGAGGGCAACAACAGCAGCCCCTGCGCCCTGTTAAGACCAATGAAGCCTGGGCGGTGGGAGTCCGATGATCTCTTTGTACCAAGATGCTCCCGCAGATGTCAACAGAGAATGCTCAAGGGAGAGAGAGCACCTGACATTCCCCGAAAGAAATGATATAGCAGCTACTGTTTCCTTGTTTCATTTTTACTATTTTATGCACATGTGCAAATGATAACCCAAATTTTTTTAAAAAAACACCAAACCAAAAAACCCTCAAGATTCAAGTGGTTTTGAAGTTGTCCCAGAAAAAAGAAAAAAGAAAAAAAAAACTTTGGCTTTGAGGTCTTGGCTTGAATAGGCTACGCGAACTGTAAATCTTGGCTTGGATGCCTTGGAGAGATCTGCTGGGTAAGACAGACAGAGGGACACTGCGGTAAATTTGCAATTCAAACCACTTCATTTGGAAAGCTAGAGTAGGAGTTGCCTACTGTTCCAGAGAAGGAAGCGATGGTAGTCATCTCTAAATATGGCTGGCGATTTGGATGAAATTGCCAAACGTTAGAGAAGCGTGGGGTATAAAACGAACATTTATGTAGTGTGTGACCTCAAAGAAGGTGCCCATTTCTTGTTTGATCAGTTCCTTTCATAAAGATGTCACAATACTTGTACGTGCTTTTCTGTCATGAACCCGGGGAGCACTAGCCGTCTCAACTATCTTAGCACCAGCCTTTTTCCTTTATTCTGCAACTATATACAGATATGTTACCTAATATAGCTTATGTCATATGGGCTTCCTCCCATCACCAGCACATTATTGAACGGTATTTAAAGAGTCCTGGTCCGTTTTGCTGCCCCTATTCAAGTTGAACTATTTCCTGAAAAAGGAAGAGAGCCACACCTGAATCCTAAAAGATTAACCAGTATTTACATATTATATCTACCTCCTCTGTGTCTGTCATACTCAAAGATTTTGTTATTCAAAATGATTTGGCAGGTACATGGGGTCTTTTCCGATCTTGTTTGAACGTTTTAAATGGAAATCCGCTCTCTCTGAATTTTTTTCATCCGTACCCAGCATTCTCTTTTTCTCAACCTTACACTAAATTACTCATGCATATATATTTGTTATAGATGTTAATTGAACCTATTTATTGTAAAATAAATGGAAGAATTTTATTTCTTACAGTACAAATTTATCATACTCTTTGTGTTTATTCTATTTTAGATAATAGGTGACAATCTGATTTTCATTCTCATTTTAGTATAGCATCTTAAGGAAATGAAATGTGAGGTATTAGTGTTCTATTTATCCTTATCATTATGCAATATCAAAAGGTGTTCAAAGGAGAGAGACACAACATTGTTGACTGCAGGAAATTTCTTCTGAAGATCTATAACAGTATTAGAGGATACCACGGTCTTTGATTTTTCCCGTGAATCATGTTTGGAATTGTTAAATCATTTTGGAAAGTTACCTTTTCTCAAGTTCTTATGTCATTCTATTCTTAGTATAGCAAAAAAATACATCTTAATCAATCAATGGTATTTATTAAGCACTTACTGTGTGCAGAGCACTGTACGATTTGGGAGAGTACAGTACAACAGAGTTGGTAGACATGATCTCTGTCCACAAGGAGCTTAGAATCTGGGCGGGGGGGAGACAGACATCAATATAAATAAATAAATCCTAAGATTGGCAATAAGGATATGGATATAAACCAAAGCGTTGTCCACCAAGAACAGTACTTCTAAAGGCATTCTTTCCTTACAGAATGTATTTTTCACATGATCTGAAACAGAAAAAACTGTTGTAACCCCCCAACCCAAATTGAGCAGAGTATGCCAGGCACACGGGAGTTATTTTCTGGAATCATAAGCTTCTAGGCAGATTTTCCAGCCCATTTCAGGTGCCCTGACATCAACACATCTGATTGAAGAGAATTTCTGGCTTTTCCCTTATCCTTTTCCTCCACATCATCATCATTACAACCTTTAACACCATTATGTTATTAAAACACCCATTATGTATGAGGCATTGACATGGCAGGGATACAATTTGAGGGGATTGTTCCACCCCCAAAGCTGATTCCACCCCCTGCCTCCAAAGTCATTTCTTGGGCAGTCCAGGACATTTCTGCTCACTCTGGGGTGTGACTGAATAATTTGGGGGGTTTTCTGGCCAAGGGTCACAGGTAGAGGGGGTAGGTATAACATCGTTTCCCCCTTCCCCTCTGGGTGGATACTGCACAGTTCTTTCATAAGGTCACCTGTATGTAACCTTAGAATCTCTCAATCAATCAATCAATGATATTTATTGAGCACTTACTGAATGCAGGGTACTGCCCACAAGGAGCTTACAACTTAAGAGGGGGAGACAGACAGTCATAGAAATAATTTATAATATATAGCTTAGAGCTATGTCTATAAGTGCTATGAGGTTGAGGAGAATACCAAATGTCCAACGGTCACAGATCTAAGAGCACAGACAACAGGGAAGGGAGAGGGAGCTGGAAAAGAAGATTTAATTGGGGAAGGCATTGTCCTGTAACCTGACCCTCTGGGGGGTAAAGGGATCTTCGCCCTCTTTCTGCTTCTTAAATGCTGCTCTCCACTGTTCCAAAGTAAAAATCATTTTGGCCACCTTGTGACCGTGGTCTTACTCATAAAGCTCTTTGAGGGCAGGCAGCGTGTCAATTGACTATTCTGAACTTCCCAAGCGCCTAGTACAGGGCCCCACACCAAGTGGGTGCTACCAGTAGACTGGCTGCTCCTTCTGATGGCCTAATGACCAAAGTGGGTTCAATGGACTGATTTCTACCACCGAGAAAGTGTTTCCCATTGCTTTTTAGGCCACTGTAGTTGCATTTAATTTTCCCAATTCTCTATCCATACAATAGCGGTCTCCAAAGAGTGTATCGACTCCCCAAAGTGAGCACCTTCCTTCTTCACAGCTAGGATGAGCCTATAGCTGCATTTAGCAGAATATGCTAACAACCAATCAGATGAGTCTTTAGTATTTGAAAGTTTTACATAGGATTGCTACAGTTTTCCTTTTAAAAAACAATATGATATTCTGGATGTGTTTGTACATTTTGGAGGGATTCATTTTCACCAGAAAGAATCGTCGTATTTGAAGGATTTAATCCTCAGAGTGGACTTCAAGTCAAACTGAAGCCCAACTCTAGAGCAAGAGGGAAATAGTTACCCCATAAAACAGGCAAGCTAATTCCGAAAAGCTGAGTGCACTTCATGTTCTAAAATACATTTTAAAATACAGCAATTTACACGGAATCATGGAAAGCAGCATGGCCCAACGGCAAGAGCACAGGCATGGGAATCAGGGGACCTGGGTTCTAATTCTGGTTCCACCGCTTGCCTGTGTGACCGTGGCCAAGAAAGTCACTTCACTTTGTGCCTCAGTTTCCTAATGAGATTCAGTATCTGTTTTCCCTCTTCCTTGGACTGTGAGCCCCACATGGGACGGGAACTGGGCCCAACCTGATTACCTGGTACTTAACCCAATGCTTGGCACATAGTAAGCACTTAAATACCACAGTTATCATTATTATTATTGCTATCAGGTACAATTACTACAGTAGGTCAAGATCCACCCATTCACACAAATTTTCTGGAGGGAATTCTCATTTAAATTCTGAACAGCAAAGAGTTTTGAACTTCCTGCAAAGCTCCCTGCTCATAGGCCTTTCGGGAAACTATAAATGTGTTTCTTCAGCACTGGAAGGTAATCAGTCATATTTATTGAGCACTTACTGTTTGCAGGGTGCTGTACTAAACGCTGGGGGGAGTACAACACAATATAACAGACACATTTCCTGCCCACAACAAGCTTACAATCTAGAGGATGTCACCAGGGACCGAAAAATGTATTTTACCCATTCCTTTCACTACCGGACTTGGAAGATGTCACTTTTTAACTTAACCTGATTTCCAGGAATTTAGTTTTAAATTCAGGAACTGGCACACTAATAGGAAGTGTACATCGACAAAATGGAACCTAGCAAACTACATACTGAAAATATTTAAGCGGCATGGCTTAGTGGGAAGAGCACAGGCTTGGGAGTCAGAGGACGTGGGTTCTAATCCCTGTTCCACCACTTTTCTGCTGTGTGACCTTGGGCAAACCATATAACCTCTCTGTGCCTCATTTACCTCATCTGTAAAACAGGGATTAAAACTGTGAGCCCCACATGGGACAACCTGATTGCTCTGTATCTACCCCAGCGCTTAGAACAGTGCTTGGCACATAGTAAGCTCTTAACAAATATTATTATTATTTTGGGCAGGGAACAAGTATACCAATATTTACTATTTATTTACTATTATTCATTCGTATTTAAGCGCTTACTGTGTGTAATATGCTGTGCTAAGCACTTGGGAGAGTAAAATATAACAACAACCAGACACACTCCCTGCCCACAATGAGCTCACAGTCTAGAGGGAGAGACAGACATTCATATAAATAAATAAAATGACAGATATGTACATAAGTGGTATGGGGCTGGGAGGGAGGATGAATAAAGGGAGCAAGTCAGGGTGACCCAGAAGGGAGTGGAAGAAAAGGTAAAGGGGGCTTAGTCAGGAAAGGCCTCTTGGAGAAGTTGTGTTGAAGTTGTGTTGACCAGGGGAAGAGTAATTGTCAGATATGAAGAGGGAGGGCGTTCCAGGCCAGAGGCAGGATGTGGGCGAGAGGTCAACGGTGAGATAGATGAGATGGAGGTATGGTGCGAAGGTTGGCATTAGAGGAGCGAGGAGTGCGGGCTGGGTTGTAATAGGAGAGTAGTGAGGTGACATAGGTGGGGCCGTGGTGACTGATTGATTTAAAGCTGATTGTAAAGAGTTTCTGTTTGATGTAGAGGTAGCTGGGCAACCACTGGAGGTTCTTAAGGAGTGGGGAAACATGACCTGAACATTTCTGTAGAAAAATGATTCAAGTAGCCAAGTAGAGTATGGACTGGAGTGGGGAGAGTCAGGAGGCAGGGAGGTCAGCAAGGAGGCTGATTCAAGAAGGCATTCATTCATTCATTCAATCGTATATATTGGGCATTTATCGTGTACAGAAGACTGTAGTAAGCATTTGGGAGATACAATATAACAATAAACAGACCCATTCCCAACCCATAATGAACTTGCATTCTAGAATGGGGGAGACAGACATTAAAATAAATTGATAATACGTGAATGATAATGTCAGCAAGGAGGCTGATGCAGTACTCCAGGTGGGACAGGATGGAGAGGAAAGGGTGGATTTTAGCGATGTTGGGAAGGTGGGACCAACAGGATTTAGTGATGGATTGAATATGTGGGTTGAATGAGAGAGAGGAGTCAAGGATAACGCTGAGGTTACGGGCTTGTGAGACAGGAAGGATGGTGGTGCCATCTTCAGTGATGGGAAAGTCACGAGGAGGACAGGGTTTGGGTGGGAAGATCAGGAGTATGTTAAACTGGAGGTGATGGGAGGGCATCCAAGTAAAGACGTCTTGAAGTCAAGAGGAGATGTGAGACTGCAGAGAGGGAGAGAGATCAGGGCTGGAGAATCAGGTGTCACCCACACAGAGGTGGTAGTTGAAGCCAGGGGGGTGAATGAGTTCTCCAAGGGAGTGGGTGGAGATGGAGAACAGAAGCAGACCCAGAACTGAACCTTGGGGGACTCCCGCAGTGAGGGGGTAGGAGGCAGAGGAGGAAGCCACGAAAGAGATTGAGAACGAATGGCCAGAGAGACGAGAGGAGACCCAGGAGATGATAGTGTCAGCGAAGCTGAAGTTGGATAATGTTTCAGGAGAAGGGTATGGTTGTCAGTGTCGAAGGCAGCTGAGAAGTGGAGGAGGATTAAGATGGAGTAGACTGCTGATACGGTAATCGAGGTGGAATAGGATAAGTGCTTGGATTTAACATGGTAGCAGTTTGGATGGACAGGAAATGATGGATTTTAGAAATGTTGTGAAAGTCGAACCGACAGGATTTAGCGACGGATTGAATATGTGAGTGAATGAGAGAGAGAGCTAATGTGGCCTAGTGGATAGAGCACAGGCCTGGCATTCAGAAAGTCATGAGTTCTAATCCCTTAGAACTTGTCTGCTGTGTGACTTTGGGCAAGCCACTTAACTTCTCTGTGCCTCAGTTCCCTCATCTGCAAAATGAGGATTAAGACTGAGCCCTTTATGGGACAGGGATTGTGTTCAGCCCAATTTGTTTGTATCTATCCCAGTGCTTAGAACAGTGCCTGGCACAATAGCTTAATACCAAAATAATAATTATCATTATTATTATAATGCCAAGATTACGGGCTTGAGAGACAGGAAGGATGGTGATGCCGTCTTCCTTTATGGGAAAGTCACGGGGAGGACAGGGTTTGGGTGGGAAGATAAGGAGGTCTATTTTAGACGTGTTAAATTTGAGGTGACGCCAGGACATCCAAGTAGGATAGGAGAGACATGGACGTTTTTGAAAGCAGGGGGAAAGACTCAGCCCGACATGGAACAGGGACTGTGTCCAACCTGATTAGCTCCACAGTGTAGCGGGTAGAGATGGTCCTGGGAATCAAAAGGCCATGGGTTCTAATTCCAGCTCTGCCACTTAACTGCTGTGTGACCTTGGGCAAGTTGCTTGACTTCTCTGTGCCTCAGTTACCACGACTATAAAATGGGGATTAAGACTGTGAGCCTCACGTGGGACAGGGACTGCGTCCAACCCAATTTGCTTGTATCCAGCCCAGCGCTTAGTACTGGAACATAGTAGGCGCTTAACAAACACCATAATTATCATCATCATCTACCCCAGTGCTTAGTACAGTGCCTGGCACATATTAAACACCTAACAAATTTGGAAGTAATGACTCCTCCTTGGCTCTGAGCCTCTTGTGGATGCCCTCAGCCATGCCTGTGAGCTGGAGCCTGTAGGAGTCACTGATTGCATCCAGAGCAGGCGAGGGGTCCCACCAAGGCAGCTGCACGCGAAACTACTTTCATTTTCACCACCCAACTCACTCCACAAGCCTCACTTCGACTCCCCCTGCTTTAGAGTGACGTAACTGGTTCTTTCGCCTTCTCACGCATACATTCTTACTGTTCACACTAGTGCCCGGTTTTTTTCTCTCCTCAACTCTTCGTCTTCTGAACAGTCTCAAAAGCGCAACGTCAAAATAGGCATGTTAGTTTTATTTTGGCATCCCTTCGGGTACTAAATTAGAATTTCCTGGAAAGAAGATAAAAAGATTCAGTGCTGCTTTTGTCGCAATTAGAGGTGCAGTTTTGCCGGCAAACCAATTCGACGTGATTGCGTTTGCCTAGGGGATGAGTCATTAAGCTTCGGCATAAACCAAAGGTCTACAGGGAGGACGGAGCGCCTCACCGTCCAGGTGACTCTGACGTGGCCCTTCCACAGACATCACGTCCGACTTCTTGGGCAAGGCCATTGGTGACTCCCCCAAGCCATTTCTGACATCGAGCGACAGAACAGGATCGCCAGGAGTCGGGCCCTGGAATGCGGGGCCATCCTCCGGAAGAGACGCTCCCACATGAATCCTCTAAGACGGACCTAACCTGGATGATGGATGAGAACAAAACCAGCAACAGCAGCAGCGAACATAGGAGACCATGGCATCGAGGGACCTGAACAAGGCCTGGAGAGCAGAAAACCTGGGAAGAGGAGCTCATCAGACCCCTCGGCTTCCAAATGTCTGATTTACTTGGAACCTAGTAATAATAATAATAATGCTGTTGGCATTTGTTAAGTGCTTACTATGTGCCAAGCTAAATTCATAGCTTCCGTTTTGACTTTTGGAACTCTTCTGAGCTGCCCAGAGACAGGCCTGGGGATTTGAAAAAGCATTTCAGTTCCTTCTCTAAGCACAGAAGAAAGCCTCTGAGCGAACTGGATGTTACGAAGCAGCCTCTCCTACTTCACAAGATCCCTCACGAAGGAGACAATGAGCTTTCTTTTAAGGAGAGCGAGGCAAGCAGTAACCTGCTTATAGTGGGGGACTCTGGGAAGGACGGGGAAAGAGAGAAGGATCTAAATCAGCTGCTGGTTTAAATTGGCTTCCCACAGGCCTATTAACAAATTAAGTTGCAGAATGCAAACACATTTTAATGAGTCACCCGATGAGACATTGAACTCAAAGCTGCCTTGTAATGCTCTGCACAACGCAATTTGCTTTAATTACCTGCCTGAATCATTAATAGCTCAAACCATCTCAGCATTTTATTTACAGGGCGTTTATGTAATGATAATGTGCCTTCGCTCATTAAGGCAAGGAGTGATTCTTAGGGTTAGCACCTCCAAGAAGCAGCCCTGATCTGTAGTCATTACGTGACATGGAGAGGAGTAAGGCTGAGTACTCTGAAGCTTCGGGACACTCAGGTCAGCGTTTCAACAGCCCAGACCTATGTTATGTTGCAGCAACGATTTATGACAGGAAAATGACCTATGTCTCGGGGTAAACAAATAGAATTATGGTGAATGTTCTCCAGAAGGAAGTGGAAACATTGTTAGTAATCACTCTGCATCTCAATGCTTCATAATTAACAGTGTTATTCAGTAAGCACTTACTTTGGGCCGAGTACTGTACTGGGGATGATACAAGATAATCAGGCCTGTCACGGTCCCTGCCCCACAAAGGCCTCGCAGTCTCAGTAGGCGGGAGAATGACAATTTCTTCCCCATTTTGCAGAAGAGGAAACAGGCACAGAGAAGTTAAGCATCTTGCCCAGCTGACAGAGCCGGGAATCGAACCCGGGTCCTCTGACTCCGAGGCTTGAGCTTGTCCCACTTTCCAACTGGCTGCCCAGCTTCTAGTTCATGAAACAGACAGATAGCCCTCCTGCCACAGGAGACCAGAGCTTGTCCGAGCAAAAGAAAAGGAGGCAGTAATGCTTTTAAATGATCTTCATTAGGGCTGACTTCTGCAGCTGCCATTTCCAGCTCTTTCTGCCACAAGACCCAGGGGATTCTCCTTCGTTTACAAAAGCCAGGGGAACCCACTGGGATCCAGAATTGAACTCCAAAGATCATTCCCTCTTCTTTGCATCATGTCCGACCCCCTTGCCAGCCTGGTCAGCCGACCAGAACAAAACAGGGAACAAACAGCTGGTTGGAGCAAAGCTGAAAAGGAAGAAGCAGGGGCAGGGAAACCTGTGGGAGGGGCGAGATTCCTCCATGGGAAGAGGTGGGCAGGGGTGTCGGTCTTTACGTTGCGAGCAGGCCAGGATCTGGCCCTCCCAGATGGAGGGAAGGCAGGCCCAGATTACCAACTGGGCTAGGAGCCCGTGTTCAGCTGGAGCCTGGGGAGGTGGGAACTGTCTCCGATGGGGAGGTGGGAACTGTCTCCGATCAGGAGGAGGAGTGTGAGAATGCCAGCCCACTGAAGCACAGACTGCCATGGGCAAAAGGGAGAAGGTGAAGAGCTGACGCTTCCCTCCCTTCCCCTGGGGTGCATGGGTATTTTGAACTCCTAGTTCTCCTCCAGCTCCCCACCCTCTCCACTGCCAGTTCCAGAGGAGGATGGAAAGGCACCGCTGATCAGGTCACTTAGCGTCTCTGTTTCCTTATCTTTCAAATGGGGATTAAAACACTTATTCTCCCTCCTTCTCAGACTGGGAGCCAGTGTGAGATAGGGACTGTGTTGCATCTCGTATCTATTCCCCCACTTAGCATATTGCTTGGAACGTAGTAAATCATGTCAATCATCCTTAAACCCGGTTGGGCAGGGATTGTCTTTATTTTTTGCTGAATTGTACTTTCCAAGCACTTAGTACAGGGCTCTGCACACAGTAAACATTCAATAAAGATGATTGAATGAACGATTGAATTCTCTTTCTCACCTTCCCATCCCTGGGAGAGGCTGAAGCTGCTTCCCCTCCAATATGGACAAGAATGACTTCCACGGCTTCCAAGCCATCTTTGCCCCATCCTCCTCCGGCTTCCTGCGACACCCCCCACCATTCTAGGTTCCTCTTCTTCCCTGGAAGGTTCCTCTTCACCCTGCCCTCGTCCATCTGACTTGGTCTTCACATTCATTCACTGATTCATTCAGTCATATTTATTGAGCACTCACTGTGTGCAGAGTGCTGTACTAAGGACTTGGGAGAGTACAATATAACAATAAACACACCGGCTCAAAGGAGATGGGCAGAGACAAAGAGATATGAGAGTGAATTAAATGACTCCTAAGGGAAGCTGTGTGGGTGCTGCCATGCAAACACACCTGAGTTTGTCCCAGCTCTTCCGCTCGCCTGCTGTGTGTCCTTGGGCAAGTCGCTTATCATCTCTGTGCCTCTGTTTCCTATCAAATGGGGATAAAACACCTATACACCCTCCTTCTTAGACTAGGAGCCAGTGTGGGATAGGGGCTGGGTTCAACCTGGTATCTATTCCACCACTAGGCATATTGCTTGGAACACAGTAAATGCTTAAAACATACTATGCTGTTTTTCCTCCTCCCACTAAACCTACTTTAATCCTTTTCTTCTTTGTCAGCCTATCCTTTATGTCCTCTTCCAATTCCCCTTTTCCAAGCTAAAAACTGAACTGCCTAGTCAGGAAAATGAAAAGGAAATGGAACAATGGAAATTTGGGTAAATGTGTGTATGTGTGCGGTAGCTATATAAAATAGGACGATATTACACACTTACCCTCACTAAGGGTAGCGACAGTAAAAGATTCAAGGACAAAATCAAATCAGGGAGAGAAGGAGGCAGTTGAGAAAACTGGATCAGCGAACACTTTGGAGGGTGGGGACATGTTTTTTAACTACCGTGTTAAGCCGCCGTGGGGAAATAAGAAGGCTGAGGCCGGGAAGAGTACGGTGTTCAGGAAGCCCTCGATAAATACTACTGATCGATTGACATTTGCTCTGGTGTATTAAATCCATTTTTCTACCTGCAAGAGTGCAGCTGAAACACTGAAATGTATAGCATTATTTTGTGGCCGGGGGAGAGGAAGTGAGTCTCATCCATCGAAACAAAACAGAAAAGAAAGCCCTGCTGAGTTGTACCCATGAACCTGTTGAGAAACAGCATGGCCCACTGGAATGAGCATGGACTGGGGAGTCATCAGAGGACTTGGGAAAAGCACTTCACTTCTTTGTGTCTGTGGGGATGAAATACCTGTTCTTCCTCTTACTTAGACTGTGTGTCCCATGAGGAACGGGTACTATGTCCGATCTAATTATCTAGTACAGGGCTTGGCACAGGTGCTATAATCAGTATTATTATTATCGAGTAAATATAGGAGCTCTTTATGGGATCGGCTAAATAACAGGTGCAGGAATATATCTATTAAGACACCTAAGTTCTGGTTCCAGGGATAAGGATATTGGAATAGACCAGGGACAGGCCAAACAAGTTTGGTCTAGCACTCAGAAACGAGCTTCTGGGCAAAGTGACTCTTGCTTTGACTAGAATTTTTCAGGAGATCAATCTGGTTTGGGTCTGAATTGACAGGGCAAGCCTAAAGCTAAGTACTATTGCAAAACAATAAAAGGGATCGCTAATTGCAGGTGAGAACGAAATATCTGAGTCACCAAGCAACAGTTCCACCTCTCAGCCTACCTCGGGAGCTCACACCAGCACATCAGGATCTCAGGAGTTTTCACTCCCCACCCTGTTGTCTCCTGGGGTGATTTCAGATGGGGGATGAGTCTGCGCTGCCCGGAATTGGGGAACAATGGAGCAGTGTGGTCCAGCGGAAAGACGCCGGGCCTGGGAGTCAGGGTAACTTGACTTCCAATCCCAGCTCTGCCACTTGCTTGCTGGGTGACCTTGGGCAAGTCACTTAACTCCCCCGTGGCTCAAGATACCTAGGTCTGTCACAGTCCCTGTACCAGGTGAAGCTCGCAGTCTAAGGCGGAAGGTTAATTCATTCAATTCATTCAATAGTATTTATTGAGCGCTTACTATGTGCAGAGCACTGTACTAAGCGCTTGGAATGAACAAGTCGGCAACAGATAGAGACGGTCCCTGCCGTTTGACGGGTTTACGGTCTAATCGGGGGAGACGGACAGACGAGAACAATGGCGATGAATAGAGTCGAGGGGAAGGACATCTCGTAAAAACAATGGCAACTAAATAGAATTGAGGCGATGTACATTTCATTAACAAAATAAATAGGGTGATGAAAATATATACAGTTGAGTGGACGAGTACAGTGCTGAGGGGATGGGAAGGGAGAGGGGGAGGAGCAGAGGGAGATGGGGGGAAAAGAGGGTTAAGCTGCGGAGAGGTGAAGGGGGGGTGGTAGAGGGAGTAGAGGGAGAAGAGGAGCTCAGTCTGGGAAGGCCTCTTGGAGGAGGTGAGTTTTAAGTAGGGTTTTGAAGAGGGGAAGAGAATCAGTTTGGCGGAGGTGAGGAGGGAGGGCGTTCCAGGACCGCGGGAGGACGTGGCCCAGGGGTCGACGGCGGGATAGGCGAGACCGAGGGACGGTGAGGAGGCGGGCAGCGGAGGAGCGGAGCGTGCGGGGTGGGCGGTAGAAAGAGAGAAGGGAGGAGAGGTAGGAAGGGGCAAGGTAATGGAGAGCCTCGAAGCCTAGAATGAGGAGTTTTTGTTTGGAGCGGAAGTTGATAGGCAACCACTGGAGTTGTTTAAGAAGGGGAGTGACGTGCCCAGATCGTTTCTGCAGGAAGATGAGCCGGGCAGCGGAGTGAAGAATAGACTGGAGCGGGGCGAGAGAGGAGGAAGGGAGGTCAGAGAGAAGGCTGACACAGTAGTCTAGCTGGGATATAACGAGAGCCCGTAGCAGTAAGGTAGCCGTTTGGGTGGAGAGGAAAGGGCGGATCTTGGCGATATGGTAAAGGTGAAACCGGCAGGTCTCGGTAACGGATAGGATGTGTGGGGTGAACGAGAGAGACGAGTCAAGGATGACACCGAGATCACGGGCCCGAGAGACGGGAAGGATGGTCGTGCCATCCACGGTGATAGGGAAGTCTGGGAGAGGACCGGGTTCTCTATGGGAATCTAATCCCCATTTTACAGATTGAGAAAAGGAGGCAGAGAGAAGCAAAGGGACTCGCCTAAGGTCACAGAGCTGGTAACTGGAGGAGCCAGGATTAGAACCCAGATCTGCTGACTTCCAGTCCTGTGCTCTTTCTGTGTGAGCCCGTTATTGGGCTATCATCTCTATCTGTTGCCAAATTGTACACTCCAAGCACTTAGTACAGTGCTCTGCACATAGTAAGCGCTCAATGAATGAAAAGGATCGACTCCCGAAATATCATTCTTGCAGCTGTAGTGGAGAGTGGAGAGTGGAGAGGATACAGGGAGTCTAGCAGAGAGAACAGCTGAAGAAATCAAGCTGGATGGAGATTAGGGCTGGTACTGGGGCTGGTATGTAGGAATAGAGGTGAAAACATGGCTAAGAGAGAATGGACAGGGCTTGGATCCAAATTGGATATCATCACATCTTGGCTGAGGGGGAGAAGACTGAACGAGAGAGAGAGGAATCCACAGGGGAACTAAAGATAATTGAATTGCTGTAATAGGTCATGGGTTCGAATTCCGCTCTGCCACTTGTCAGCTGTGTGACTGTGGGCAAGTCACTTAACTTCTCTGTGCCTCAGTTACCTCATCTGCAAAATGGGGATGAAGACTGTGAGCCTCACGTGGGACAACCTGATTACCCTGTATAATAATAATGTTGGTATTAAGCGCTTAACAAATACCAACATTATTATTAATAGGAAGGTCAGGCGCTGGTGAGATTTGAGGAGAAAAGAGGAACTTGCTTTTAGACTAGACTTCTTCACTGGACTGTAAGATCCTTGAAAGCAGGGATCTTGTCTTCCAATTCCATTTATATTTCCAAGCCCTTAGTCTAAGCAGCGTGGCTTAGTGGAAAGAGCCCAGGCTCGGGAGTAAGAGGACTTGGTTCTAATCCCGGATCTGCCACTTGTTTGCTGTCTGACCTTGGGCAAGTCGCTTAATTTCTCTATGCTTCAGTTACCTCATCTGCAAAATGGGGATTAAGACTGTGAGCTCCACGTGGGACAATTGGGATACCTCGTATCTACCCCAGTGCTTCATTCATTCATTCGTATTTGAGTGCTTACTGTGTGCAGAGCACTGTACTAAGTGCTTGGAATGTACAGTTCGGGAACAGATCAAGACAATCCCTGCTCAACAACAGGCTCACAGTCTAAATGGAGGAGACAGAACGCAAAACCAAACAAGTAGGCATCAATACCATCAAGATAAATAGAATCATAAATATATACATATCATTAATAAGAATAATAAATAATATATACAAATATACACAAGTGCTGTGGGGAGGGGAAGGGGGTAGAGTAGAGGGAGTGGGGGGACGGGGAGGGGAGGAGGGGTGGAGGGAAAGGGAGGGTTCAGTCTGGGAAGGCCTTCCGGAGGAGGAGGAGAACTCTCAGTAGGGCTTTGAAGAGGGGAAGAGAGTTTGGTGGAGGTGAGGAGGGAGGTCATTCCAGGTCAGCGGTAGGACGTGGGCCAGGGGTCGACGGTGGAACAGGTGAGAATGAAGCACCGTGAGGAGGTGAGCGGCAGAAGGGCGGAGTGTAGGGGGTGGGCTGGAGAAGGAGAGAAGGGAGGTGAGGTAGCAGGGGGCCAGGTGATGGCGAGCTTTGAAGCCAAGAGTGGAGTTTTTGTTTTTGTTTAGAACAGTGCTTGAAACATAGTAAGTGCTTAACAAATGCCATAATTAATTAATTAATAGGAGAAGCAGTGTAGTCTCACGGAAAGATCAACAGGCTTGGCAAATAGAGGACCTGGGTTCCAATCCTAGCTCTACCACTTGTCTGCCGTGTGACCCTGGGCAAGTCACTTTGTGCTTCAATTCCCTCATCTGCATAAAGGGATTCATTCCCTGTTCTCCCTCCTACTTAGACTGTGAGCCCCATCTGGGACTTGATTATTTCGTATCTACCCCGGGGATTAGTACAGTGCTTGGTACATAGTAAGGGTTTAAAAATAACACTATTATTATTATTGTTGATTGGACATATATAGACTTAACTAAATGTTAACCGCCCCCCCCCGCAATATTTGGGTTATCACCGGGAAATTTTGGGTTATCTTCAGCATCACCTAAAAATAAACATAGCAAATCACAAGGTGAAGCACTACGGCCCAAAAGATCCAGGGGTTTCATGACAGACGAAAAATTAAAAGCAATTTTCTCCCCATTTCCTCTCAAGACAATATTTATAACCAAGGAGCAGAGGCATTTTACATTAAGATATTTAAGTATTTCCTTTAAAAATTGCTCTTAGGTGTGTGGGAGGAGGAAGTTTGATTTTTCCCTGCTTAAATTTGTTTCATCAGATTGATATTTATCTTAGCAAACAAGTGGCCTCTGTCAAGCTCCCAGCCAAGTCACTGGCACATTATCAAAAACTTACACTGCTGTCAACCAACTAGGATGAATATATTTCAACATCAACAACATCAGGCTTGAAAATGAAGGACACCCCTACACACACACATACACAGAGCAGAGAGAGGACTATCTAAATTAATTTTTGATATTTTTGAAAGGTATGTCCTTTCTCTTGATTATAAACTCCTTGAGAGCATGATCATGATCATGACTACCTACTTCATAGTATTTTGCTTTCCCAAGCTCTTAGTACAATGCTTTGGACGCAGTAAGAACTCAATAAACAATAATAATAATAATGGTATTTCTAAGCACTTATTGTGTGCCAGGCACTGAGCTAAGCACTGGGGTGAATAAAAGCAAATCGTATTGGACCCTGTCCCGGTCCCATATGGAGCTTACGGTCTTTACCCATATTTTACGGATGGGCACTGGGGCACCGAGAAGTGAAGTGACTTGCCCAGGGTCACGCAGCAGACAAGTGGCAGAGCCGGAACTAGAACCCAGGTCCTTCTGACTCCCAGGCCTGTGCTCTATCACTGACTGGTGAACTGATAATTTCCATTTCCCATTGAAGAACTGCAGCATTATCCTTGGCGTTATCGCTCTCTCATTCAATCGCATATTCAATCTATCACAAATCTTGTCAGTTCAACCTTCACAACATTGCCTAAATCTGTTCTTTCCTCCCCATCCAAACTGTTACCGTGTTAATCCAAGCACTTATCCTATCCCTCCTTGATTACTGCACCAGTCTCCTTACTGACCTCCTAGCCTCCTGTCTCTCCCCACTCCAGTCCATTCTTCACTCTGCTGCCTGGATCATTTTTCTACAAAAATATTCAGCCCAGGTTTCCTCCAGTGGTTGCCCAACCACCTCCACCTCAAGCGCAAACCCCTTACCATGGCTTTAAAGCAATCACCTAGCCCCCTCCAACCTCACTTTGCTGCTCTCCTACTACAACCCAGCCCACACACTTCGCTCCTCTAATGCCAACCTATTCAGCGTATCGCCATTTCATCTGTCTTGCACTGACCCCTCGCCCACATCCTGTCTCTGGCCTGGAACGCCCTCCCTTTTTATATCTGACAATTTCTCTCCCCATCTTCAAAGCCTTACTGAAGGCTCAGCTCCTCCAAGAGGCCTTCCCTGACTAAGTCCTCTTTTCCTTTCATTCGTTCATTCAATTGTATTTATTGGGTGCTATGTGCAGAACACTGTACTAAGCCTTTGGAAAGTACAATTTGGGAACAAATAGAGACAATCCCTACCCGACAACGGGCTCACAGTTCTTTCCCACTCCCTTCTGTCGCCCTAACTTGCTCCCTTTAATAATAATAATAATAATAATAATAATGATGGTAGTTGTTAAGCACATACTATGTGCAAAGTACTGTTCTAAGCGCTGGGGGGATACAACATGATCAGGTTGTCCCACGTGGGGCTCACAGTCTTAATCCCCATTTTACAGATGAGGGAACTGAGGCACAGAGAAGTGAAGTGACTTGCCCAAAGTCACACAGCTGTCAAGGGGTGGAGCCGGGATTAGAACCCATGACCTCTGATTCCCAAGCCCGAGCTCTTTTCCACTGAGCCACGCTGCTTCTCACAAGCGCTTAGTACAGTGTTCTGCACATAGTAAGTGCTCAATAAATAATACTGAATGAATTCACCACAGCACTCCCCAACCCCTCTGTGCTTATGCACCTCTCCATAATTGATGTATTTATGTTAATATCTGTCTTTTCCTCTAGACTGTAAGCTCCCTGTGGGCAGGGAATATGTCTTTCTTATTCTACTCTCCCAAATGGTTAGTACAGTGCTCTGCACACAGTAAGCACTCAATAAATATAATTGATTGACTGATTAAAGCCCTCCAGACATTTTGCTCTTCTAATGCAGATTTTGGGGCACCCTGCTCAGTCCTCCCCAAATTCCTGCACCCCTATTCCTGCCACCAACCTAAAACTAAAGCCCAGGTCCCTCCTCGAAGGCACTGGGATCATCGAGGACTAGCCAACTAGTCCAGAGTTGGAATAACAGCCTATAGAAGCAGCGAGGCTTAGTGGCAAGAGCCCGGGCTTGGGAGTCAGAGGACGTGCGTTCTAATCCCAGCTCCGCCACCTGTCTTGCTCTGTGATCTTGGGCAAGCCACTTCACTTCTCATGCCTCAGTTACCTCATCTGCAAAATGGGGATTAAGATTCCAAGCCCCAGGTGGGACAACCTGATTACCTTGCAATTACCCCAGAGTTTAGAACAGTGCTTGGCACATAGTGAAAGCTTAACAAACACCATAATGATAAACTCTGCTTGGAGAGGTAGCTTGGGGCAGTGGAACATGTGCTGGTCTGGGAGTCAGAGAACCTGGATTCTAGTCCTGGCTCTGCTGCTTTCCGGCTGCGTGACTTTGGGCAAATCATTTTCCCTCTTCCTATCCTTACCTCCCAGGGATGCTGTAAAGACAAAAATGACTTCAGAAATTAAATTTGAAAGTGCTTTGGAAATAAGAAGTGTTGTCTAAAATCAAGGTCCCCCTAAGGGATCCCCCAACCCCCTTTCCCTACAGCCCTTAAGTTGACATCTTTTTACTCGGTTCTCCCCTTCCTGTGATTTATTTTCATATTGCTCTCCCTAGCTAGATTATAAACTCCTCGAGGGCAGGGATACTAGCTCTGTTGTACTTTCCCAAGCACTTAGCACAATGCTGTGCACAGAGTAAGCCCTTGATAAATACAACTGTTTGCCAATTTCTGTATCCTAGAAATTGGATTTATTGCTGGGCACTTCTATAATAATATAATCATTCTTTGACACACCAATGAAATCTGTTTTTGCAAGAAATTACTACATATTATATAAAACTATAAATTATTTATTTATATTGATGTCTGCTTTCCCCTCTAGAATGCAAGCTCGTTGTGGGCTGGGACTAAAACTAACCGACAAAGACTGAGTCCCCCCCTTTCCCTATGCTCCCCTTCCCCTCCCCATCACCCCGACTTGCTCCCTTTGCTCTACCCCCTTCCCCCGCACAGTGCTTGTGTATATATGTACATATTTATAATTCTATTTACATTAATGATGTGTATACATCTACAATTCTATTTATTTATATTGATGCTATTGATGCCAGTTTTCTTGTTTTGATGCCTGCCTCTCCCCTTCTAGACCGTGAGCCCATTGGGGGCGGGGATTGTCGCTATTTGTTGCTGAACTGTACTTTCCGAGCACTTACTATAAGTGCTCTGCACATAGTGCTCAATAAATACAACTGAATGAATGAATGACCTCTATTGTACTGTACTCTCTCAAGTGCTTAATACTGTGCTCGAAACTCAAATACCACTAATTGAAGACTCAGGCAACACACAAATGCTAAAATTGGGCATCAAGTAAACAAGGAGTGGCCTTTATAGGATTGGGGATACTATCCAAGACGGGGGCCAGCAACCCATGGCTCTCGAGCCCTAGTGGCTCTTCCCGATCCCAGATACGGCTCTTGAGCCAGGCACCCATGGGACCACCGCCTCGAGAGGAGGTGCTGGAAGTGGCTGGCTCACACCGCCCCTTCAACCCAGAAAGGGGCAATTGGAGCCGAGAGGGCTCCACTCCGGGACGCTCACCATCCAGTGTGGGGACCTGTGGGGTTCCCGTCGTCCTCACCAGTAGGCCGGTAGAGTGGGAGCTGCCTTCACCTCACCCTCACTGTCCCAGCACCTGGGCAAGAACAGCCCCCAAGTGCTGGGCTTAACCAGGGCAGCAGTTTTGTTACAGGCGTCAAAACAAGTAAACTGGCATCAACAGCATCACTATAAATAAACAGAATTGTAGCTGTATACAAATCGTTACTATAAATAAATAGAATTATAAATACGTACAAATATACACAAGTGCTATGCGGGGGAGGGGGTAGAGCAGAGGGAGCGAGTCAGGGTGATGGGGAGGGGAAGGGGAGCAAAGGGAAAGAGGGGTTTAGTCTTCATTGGTAGGTCTTTGTCCCAGTCCACAATTTGCTACTGGCTGGAAAGATCCACTTTCTATGTGCACCGCAGTGGCACAGGAAATTTGGGGAGGGGGAAGGATGAGATGGCAGGCACAACTCTGATACGCACCCTCCCCATTCTCAAATGAAAAGAACTAGGAATTCTTCCCTTCCCTTTTTCACCTCTTCCATGGCCCCTTCTGTTTAAATAGTATGAATGGCTCTTTGCACATCAGATGCTCAAATATTTCATTTTGTTTGGCTCTTCTGCACAAAAAGGTTGCCAGACTTTGATCTAAAGTAATAAAGGTAAGTTGGGCCAAACCACTTTAACTTCCCTCTATGGTAAAGAGGTAGGTCATATATATAGCTCCTCAGGGTCACGCCTTAAGGGTTTCCAGTGCTCTCCCAGTCTCGACTACGGGAGAATCAGGCAGAGGCCTACCCATTCCATTCCTAGCTTGGGCAGCAACTAGGAAGTTGCAGGCAATCTGCTACAAGTCAAAACTCACCTGTGCCGGGCAGCAGCAGCAGGGAAGAGAGACGAGGGCACAGACTCGTTTACTGCGTGGAAGGAGCCGATGGAAAACCAATTCCATATTTTTACCAAGAAAACTCTCTGGATCCACTCCCGGAACGACGGCAGATGGAGGTGGGGCACTCTGGGAGAGATGTGTCCAAGGCGTCGCCATGGGTCGGACACGACTTGACAGTGTAAGACGACAACAACATATATAAAAGGGAAAAGCAATAGAAGGAATTTATCTAGATTTCAGTCAGGCTTTTTGATTTGGGACATGACAGACTTACCCACGAGTCTCTTTAGTGCAGGCCATCTTTAGTGCGTGCCCGTTTATGTCTATACATCCTCAGCACCCATGTACACATATGTTCATTTGAGCACCGTATTATCCGTGTCCATGCTCGTAACCATTTTTAGGTCTGGCTCCCCTGTTAGAGTGGAAGTTGCTTGTGGGCGGTGAACTCATTTTGTTCTAGAGAAACAGCATGGTTTAGTGGATAGAACACATGCCTAGGAGTCCAAAGGACCTGGGTTCTAATCCTGGCTCCACCCCATGTCTGCTGTGCGTCCTTGGGCAAGTCGTTTAACTTCCTGGGCCTTAGGTACCTCATCTGTAAAACGAGGACTAAGACTGTGAGCCCCACGTGGTCACGGACTGTGTCTACCTGATTAGCTTGTATCTACCCTAGTGCTTAGAACAGTGCTTGGCACACAGCAAGCGCTTAGCAAGTACCATAATTATTATTATTAGGCGTACAATTCAAAGCACTGGGTAGGTGCTCAATGAATACCATCATGACAACTAATGTATTATTCATTCAATTCATTCAAGCTTATTTTATTGAGTGCTTACCGTGTGCAAAGCGCTGTACTAAGCACTTGGGAAAGTACAGTGGAGTATACAGTATTACTGGTATTACAACTGAAGTATGCTTTAGACCAGATGGTTTCTCACTGCTGGGCTAGTCCCCAAGGAGGAAGGAGAGAGAGAAGGGCCCAAAACATGTGCCATCCCCTAAGAGGTAACCCGCCATCACTCTCACTTCCAGGTCCACACCACTACACCTCCTCCTCCAGTTTTCCACTCAATTAAATTTGTTCAGTCGTATTTATTGAGCGCTTACTGTGCACAGAGCACAGTACTAAGCGCTTGGTACCACTGACTGATGGATGTCCTGAAATCCCCACGCAGGGGCAGGGGCAGGCGGACAGGAAGAGTGCTGGAGGGGCTCAAAGTTGGAAAAAAAAAAAGGACTCCAGGGTCACAGCTCTGAACCGGAAATAGCTCCACCAGGTCCAGAAATCTTAAATATTGTCAATCAATTCCATCCCTGCACCGTTAATAGAAAAGAGCATTAAAGAAATATGAGTTTTGCCTCACATGACTTTGCCTCACTGGCAAAACTATCTGTCCTGCGTGATCTATAGAATCAACTTGGAAAAGGGTCTGGAAGAACCATCTAGAAGATGGGCTAATTCCTCTGATCCCATTTTGGTTTTCCAAAATACAAGCACTTTCACCTCCAAGAGATGATTCTCTTCCAAATGGTTCTACCGCCTTGGTAAACGTTTATTCTTCACCAATTTAAAATAAGAGGGACCTCAAATCTACTTTCAGAGAGTTGAAATCGTATCCTTTTTGTCATTCCCCAACAAGTTTAATTTTGTAAATTTTATGGATCACCTGGGATATACTGGCTGCTTTGTATGGTGAGGGTGGCAAATGAACCAAAAATAAAATTAGAAAAAAATTGATTTATTAAGTGATTGACAAGAACCAAATGATTTGATAAATAATACAATTAAGAGTGCAGGAAAAAGCATTCGCATTGTTACAGAAACAAGTAACCACATTGGCTTAAAGACATCGGTCTCTTTAGAAAGACCTCAGGTGTGCTCCTTTCAGAACATGACACAAATACTGGCAAATCTTATTTCCCCATTTCTACAGATACATGATTCTTCCGAATATACAAAGTATCAAATATAATCGTACATGTAGCAAGAAATTAAACTGAGATCCCTCTCAGAGAAAAATCAACAGCATTAATTAGGATGACCTCATAGTGAGGTATCGATCCAAACTAAAAGCAGCCTCAAACATAAACCCTTGAAAAACATCACGTTAAGTGATTCCACAAATGCGTGCCGAGCCCGGTGTCGCTATACCTCCTTCTTCTTCAATATTAGCGGACCCACGTTGTCTCCTGTCAATTCATTGTGTTTGTTGTGCGAACCGTCGCAGGCAGGAAACTGGAGGGTGAAAAAGATCTGAATGGTTATGTCAATCATGGGATCTAGTACACTGTCAGTTCTGCTAGCCATTCTGTTTCCAGAAAGCCACCGGTAGGGTAATTCTCTGAAAGATGGCATCAGATGCAAAGCAAGGATCTGTGAGCCAACCTTCACTGCACTCAGATGCGAAATCTGTTTCTGCCACTCTCTCAGAGGCCCCCTTTCCAATCACCAATAAAACCAAAGCAATTGCATGGCAAGGTTTTTGACTTGAGGCCTCAAATAGTCATGTGACGTCGACTACAACAAGGGGACGGTGGAGGCTGAGTTACTGCACTTCTTCGTCTTTGGAGAAGCAATGGCAAATACCGAGGGTTTACCTGGAGCAAATGCACTGCGCTAAATACTTGGAAAAGTAAAGCAGAAGAAAAACACATTTCCCCTGGCCTCGAGTAGTTTCCACGTGGCACAGAGTGTGACGGGAGAGGGGAATCCGTGGCTTTCCACTCTTTTTTTAATCAATTCAGAGTTGCTCCCTGGGGAGTTTCTGGATCAAAAGGTTGGCCCAGGGAAGACTGCCAAGAAGTAACTTCAAATTTAGCAAAAAGGCTTGGAATGTTCTGGGCCCTCCACTAAGGGAGCCTCCAGAAAAATGTGGGTCATTCTTCTGGCTGAGATGAATTCTCAGGCACCCATGGCCTCTAAGGTACGGCCTCTAACCGACATGTGGCTAGGATTTGTCTACTATGTGCATATGTGTCTAGGATGTGTTGTGTGTCTGGGAATCACAAAACCTGGGTTCCAATCCCAGCTGTCAATCACCTGCTGTGTGATTTTAGCAAGTCACTTAACTGCTCTGTGCCTCAGTTTCCTCACCTGTCAAAAGGGATTAAATATCTCTTCTCCTGCCTACTTAGCCCTATGTCAGACAGGGACTGTAGCCGATCTGAGCAGTATGGTCTAGTGGAAAGAGCACGTGCCTGAGAGTCAGAGGATCTGAGGTTTAATTCCGGCTCTGCCACGCCCCTGCTGTGTGACCTTGAACAACTCAACTTCTCTGTCCCTCAGTTACCCTCCTACTTAGACTGTGAGCCATGTGTAGGACAGGAATGGTCCGATCTGTTATATTGAATCTTCCCCAGGGGACAGAGTAAGTGCATAACAAACACCACAATTATCATCTCCTAACCCCCCGCACTTAGAATACTGTTTAACATACAGCAAACACTTAAATGTAATAATAATAATACGGTGGATTTCCGAGCAAGTCATGCGGTAACCGGAACTCAGAGAAGCTGGGAGATCCCGGCTCAGATTGCTCTGGGCAGGAAACAATGACAGTTCGCATAGGGACACAGCAAAATATTTCCAAAGTGTAGCTTTGACAGCTCACAAAAGAGCAAGGGCAAAGCATGTGTAGCATGCTACGAGTTTAGATGCATGTGTTTCCAAAGAAAGAAAGAAAGCATAATGACTATATCATGGAATAGGCATTTTATAGTGACATGGTAATCCCATATTTTTAGGTTTCTGGCCAGTCAGACATTGCCGGACTTGCCTGCCCTTGCTATACTCTTTTGGATTTCATTCATTCATTCAATCTTATTTACTGAGCGCTTACTGTGTGCACAGCACTGTACTAAGCACTTGGAATGTACAATTCGGCATCAGATAGAGACCATCCCTGCCCAACATGGGGCTCACAGTCTAAATGGGGGAGACAGACAACAAAAGAAAACAAGTAGTCCAGTGTAGATATCATCAAGATAAACAGAATCATAGATATATACACATCATTAACAAAATAAATAGGGTAATCAATAACATATACAAATATGTACAGTGCTGTGGGGAGGAAAAGGGGGAAGAGCAGAGGGTGGGAGAGACTCAATCAATCAACAAATCATATTTATTGAGCACTCACTGAATGCTGAACACCACACTAAGCCCTTGGGAGAGTACAATCAATGAAAATATCAATGTGGAGTGGCCTAATGGAAAGAGCACGGACCTGGAAACTGGGTTCCAATACCAGGTCTGCCAATTGCTTGCTGTGTGACCTTGGGCAAGTCGCTTAACTTCTCCGTGCCTCAGTTTCCTCAAATGTAAAAGCAGGATAACTGTTCTCCCTCCTACTTAGACTGTGGACCCCATGAGGGACAGGGACTGTATCTGACTTAACTTGTTCCTAGCACAGCAGTTATAACAGTGTCTGACACATAGTAAGTGTTTAACAAATACCATAAAAAACAAATTTCCTCCCATTCTTCTATTTTGACTGAGAAATTTATTTTGGGCACTTTACATTCCCATTTATTTCTGGTCTAAGTATCTAATGTTTAAGAAAAAAACTAATCAACTGTAATTCTAAAGAACTAAAAAATACAAATGTGCAATTTTTCTATCCTCTTTTATAGACTGTAAGCCCCGATTAGACTGTAAGGCCGTCGATGGGCACGGATTGTCTCTATCTGTTGCCAAACTGGACATTCCAAGCGCTTAGTACAGTGCGTGCAAATAGTAAGCGGTCAATAAATACTATTGAATGAATGAATGAATACAAAAGGGTCCAGGCCAAAGAGAAAACCTTGTGAAACATATATTAAAAATAAACTCTTAGTTTTCCTTGATTTAGATAAAGGCCAAAATATAAAGTAGCTATAAAGGTGGCTAGTAAAAAAAATACGTGGGCCTGGGAGTCAGAGGACCATTAGTGCTGGTTCTGACATTTGCCTGCGGGGTGACCTCGAGTAAGTCACTTAACTTCTCGGTGCCTCAGTTCACTTATCTGTAAAATGGGGATTCAGTTCCTGTTCTTCCTATTTAGACTCTGAGCCCTTGTGTTTCCCCTTCTGGGAGTGTCTTCTTGCCCCAGGGGCAAGAAGGAGGTCCCCTTTCCCCATATGTCAACCACTGATTGACTGTACTATTTCCATTTGAAATTTTTCGAATACGAGTTCCTCAGTTTACTTCCACTTTGATGAAGAGAACGGAGTTTCGGCCACCAAGGGCCAGTTATAATACTTTATAGCTAAGTCCCATCCTTGTGGACATCCATTCAACCAGAAAATATCAAACAATTCCAAGTATTTACCGAGGCATTTATTGTGTGCAGAACACTGGACTAAGCACGTAGGCGAGTACAGCATAACAAGAGTTGGTAGACACGTTGTCTGCCCACAGTGAGCTTACAGTCTAGAGGGGGAAGCATATATTAAATCTGAGAGAAAGAAGAAAGCACAGGGTAAGGATATGTCCATAAGAGCTGTGGGGCTAAGGGTAGGGTAAATCTCAACAGTTTAGAGGGAGAAGCAGCGTGGCTCAGTGGAAAGAGCCCGGGCTTGCGAGTCATAGGTCATGGGTTCGAATCCCAGCTCTGCTACTTGTCAGCTGTGTGACTGTGGGCAAGTCATTTAACTTCTCTGTGCCTCAGTTACCTCATCTATAAAATGGGGATTAAGACTGTGAGCCTCACGTGAGACATCCTGATTACCCTGTATCTACCCCAGCGCTTAGAACAGTGCTCTGCACATAGTAAGCGCTTAACAAATACCAACATTATTATTATTATCAAGATGGGCTATGGCAAAGGTTTGTACCACTGTGATAGCAGATTCGATGGAAAAGCAGGGCTGGATTCCAGAGATGTTCTGAAGGCAGAACCAACAAGATTTAGTGACAGACTGAGTGGGTTGAATGAGAGAGATGAGTGTACGATAAGGCCAAGGTTCCGGGCTAGTGAGTAAAGGGAGGACAGTGGTGGTGTTTACAGGAATAGGAAAATCAGGTGGGAAGATAAGGAGTTCTGTTTGGGACATGCTAAGTTTGAGGTGACGACCGGACCTTAAGTAGAGAAGGCCTGAAGGCAGGAGGAACTGCGAGACGCAGAGAGGGAGAGAGGTCACTGGCTGGAGCTACAGACTTGCAAATCGTCCCCACAGAGCTGGTAGTTGAAGCCATGACAGTGAGTGAGTTCTCCAAGGGAGCGGGTGTAGATGGAGAAGAGAAGGAGACCCGGAACTGAGCCTCGAGGGCCTCCCACAGATGGAGGGTGAGAGGCAGAGGAGCCTGGGGATGAGTGGCCCGAGGCATAGGAGAACCAAGAGAGAAAAGTATCAGAGAACCAAGGAGATGTTTCCAGAAGCTACTGAGAGCTCACCTCCTCCAAGAGGCCTTCCCAGACTAAGCTTCCCCTTTTCCCTCTGCTCCCTCTCTGCCCCCCATTCATCTCCCCTCAGCTAAGCCCCCTTTTACCCCTTTCCCTCTGCTCCTCCTCCCTCCCTTCCCCTCCCCTCAGCACTGTGCTCATTTGTATATATTTTTATTACCCTATTTATTTTGTTAATGAGATGTACATCCCCTTGATTCTATTTATTGCTTTTGTTTTAATATGTACATCCCCTTAATTCTATTTATTGCTATTGTTTTTGTCTGTCTCCCCCAATTAGATTGTAAGCCCGTCAATGGGCAGGTATTGTCTCTATCTGTTGCCGAATTGTACATTCCAAGCGCTAAGTACAGTGCTCTGCACATAGTAAGCGCTCAATAAATACTATTGAATGAATGGAATTTATTGAGCACTTATTGGGTGCAGAGCATTGTACTGAGTGCTTGGGAGAGTTGGTAGGCATGTTCCCTGTGTCCAAGTAGCTTACACTGTTACAGTGTAGACAGGGAGATAGATATCAAAATAAATAAATAAATTATAGGTATTTCCTCAGTGTCATAGGCAGCTGAGAGGGCAAGGAGGGTTAGGGTGGAATAGGGGGGTCACAGGGGCAAGGAGGAGGGCCCTTATTCCCCCGGGCCACGATTTTCTTTTGCTTAGAAAACGTTGCTCGACTTCCTGTCCAATAAAAATCCTCCCTAGATTCAGAGACTAACGTGGAGCCAGCCCTACAGGAGTTTCAGGCGATTTGAGATCCGATGGAAGAAATGGGTCTGAGTTCTCTACGGGCTGCCAACGTTGCCAACCCGAAACGGCTTCAAGATTCACAGAGGTTCAGATGTGATGCTCTCCCACCGTCTTAGACTGGGGAGCCCTGTGTGGGGCTGAGACTGTGTCCGATCTGATCGTTATGTGTCCTTCCCAGCCCTCAGTATGACGATCAGCCTGTACTAAAGGGCGTAATAAATACCATCATCCAGAAAATCTCTCACTACAGGGAACGACACCAAGGGATTCGGGGTTGCAGTTTAGCCCGCATAGCCTAGAATTTCAACATTCGCACGTGGAAAATGACCTCTTACCGTTTTAGAACGCCAACACCTGCAGTAGGCCGCTTTAGTGAGACACAGATCCTCAATGTTGATTTCATTCACTACTTTGGGGTTTTCCTTCTGGATCTTGAGATTAATCAAGCTGTCTTTCTGTTGCTTCTTCTTGGGGAGGAACGGACGGACCGCGAGATAGCCCAGCAGTGCAAGTACGCCCAGGAACGGCAGTAACCGCAACCATTCTGAAACTAAGCACGTATGGAGACATTAGGGTTTACCTCGCTCTGGATGGGACGCAGAGAAAAACAAAGAGCCTCAGCTCCCCCTCGGTCTTATCATCACTGCGATCACGATACTTGCTTACTGTGTGCCAAGCGCTGAACTAAGCGCCAGGGTAGATACGGGATAATCGGGACGGATACGGTCCCCGTCCCACGTGAGGTTTGCAGTCTAACTTTAAACTTGGCCCCGAAGCTGGACAAGGAATACTATTCCCCTGACTTTTCCGTTCAAGTGACTCATGAGTCAGACTTGTAGTAAAGAAACCTAAAATAAAACATATAGGACCGCTGGTTCCATCTGGGACTCGTCACAGATAAAAAGGCACAATAAAATAGCAAGTATTACCTTAACCTACTGAATACAAATTACTCCCCTCCCCTCATTCCTGCTTTCAATTCTCTGATTCCTTTGAGGATCAAGTTACCCTGACTTTAAATTCAATTCTGGAATGGGTCTGGCTCTATTACTTGCTAGCGCTGATGTGAGGAATTTGAGAGAAATATTACACCCGGGGCCAGTCGAAGGCTCTGGCGAATCCTGAGTAATGGGGTCGCAAGGCCGGATCCATCGGTCAATAAGCAGAGGTCTTCGTTGAGTGCTTACTGCGGTCAGAACACAGAACTAAACATTTAGGAAAGCGCAATACAACAGAGTTGGCAGGCACAAACTCAAACTCTGCACCTCTTGACAGGCGGGTGTGTTGGTTTCCTTAGCCTTAAGTGGATACTTAAGAGGGCAATTTTAGACAGGGAAGGCGATGGATAGAGGGGAAGCGGCAAGGTGTAGTGGATAGAGCACGAACCTGGAATCAGAAGGTCATGGGTTCTGATTCCGGCTCCGCCATCTCTCTGTTGCATGGCCCTGGGCAAGTCACTTCACTTCTCTGTGCCTCAGTCACCTCATCTGTAAAGTGAGGATTGGAGACCGTGTCCCCCATGTGGGACAAGGACTATGGCTCAGTGGAAAGAGCCCGAGGTTGGAAGTCAGAGGTCATGGGTTCGAATCCTGGCTCTGCCACTTGTCAGCTGTGTGACTGTGGGCAAGTCACTTAACTTCTCTGTGCCTCAGTTACCTCATCTGTAAAATGGGGATTAACTGTGAGCCTCACGTGGAACAACCTGATCACCCTGTATCTACCCCAGCACTTAGAACAGTGCTCTGCACATAGCAAGCACTTAACAAATACCAACATTATTATTATGTCCTTGTACCCACTCCAGCGCTTAGTACAGTGTCTGGCACATAATAAGCGCTTAACAAATACCACAATTATTATTATTATTATAGAGCAAAGGCGGGAGCCAAGAACCAAGTTAAGGTAAAGTCATGTTAGCACAAACAAACAAACCACAGTTTTAAATTCCTCTGGAGACCAGCTCTGGGGTCAGTGGGGCTCATGACCTAGTGGCTAGAGCACAGGCCTGGGAGTCAGAAGGCCATGGGTTCTAATCCCGGCTCCGCCATCTGTCTGCTCTGCGACCTTGGACAGGTCACTTCACTTCTCTGGGCCTAACTTCCCTGTTCTGTAAAATGGGCATGAAGACTATGAACCCTGTGTGGGAACAGAGACTGTGTCCAACCTATCTTGTATCTACACCAGCACTCAGAACAGTGCCTGGCACATAGTAGGCGCTTAAAAAATACCACTATTATTACTAGGATGATGATGATAACAATAAGAATGATAATGTGGTTTTTGTTAAGCATTCACTATGAGCCAGGCAGTCTACTGACAGCTGGGATAGGTCCCACCTAGGCTCAGAATCAAAGGAGGAGGAGAGGTACTGAATCCCCATTTTGCAGATGAGGAAACAGAGGCACTGAGAAGTTAAGTGACTTGCCCAAGGTCACACCGCAGGCAAGTAGCAGAGTCGGCATTAGAACCCAGGTCCTCTGACTCCTGGATCCAGGCCCTTTTCCCTAGGCTACACTGCTTTTCAGTCAAACAGTGGAATTTATTGAATGCCTTCTGTGTGCAGAGCACGGGACTGGGCACTTAGGAAAGGCCGACACAACAGAGTTGGAAGGCAAGATCTATGCCCTCAGAGAGTTTACAATCTAGCCAAGTGATAGATATTAAAATAAATTATGGGCAGAGGGGAAGCAACATAGTATAAAGATAGACAAAAAAGTGCTGTAGGGGTGGGGATGAGTATCCCAATATTGAGGGGGTAAGTGGTCTCACCTCTCTGGCTTCCAAAATAGTCCAAGAAGAGAATGAAAGGAGATAAAAACTAGATGCTTTTATGAAGCTTTTCAACTCTCCTCCTTCATGATAACAGTAATAACTGTGGCATTCGTTAAGCACTTACTGAGTGCCAGGCACTGTACTAAGCACTGGGGTAGATACCAGATAATCAGGTTGGTCGCAGTCCCTGTCCCACCCAGGGCTCACAGTTTAAGTACGTGGAGGAACAGGTATGGAATTTCCATTTTTTGGATGAGGAAACTGAAACATGAGAGAAGTTAACTGACCCCTCCATGTTCACGGAGCAGGTGAGGGACAGAGCTGGAATTAGAACCCAAGTCCTCTGACTCCCAGGCCCCTGCTCTTTTCATTAGGCCTTACCTAGTACTCCCAGAATCACACACGCTTGTCTCTAAAATTGTCAATGCGGCTATTTTTGGTATAGAGTTGACCGAAATCTACAGATCAACTGGATCAATCAATCAGCTGTATTTAATAAGGATTTCCTCTGTGCTGGAAGTTTCCGGGGGGATCAGAGATGCAGTGCATGGCTCCTACGCTTCCTGAAGAAGGGGAAAAAACGATGCATTCAGATGAAGGTTTGCAAAATAGTAGTTGTTTTTGTATACCTTCACTTAAGCATCTCCCTCAATTATCTGAAAATAAGTATCATTATGGCTGGTATCATTTTTTCCGGCTGAGCTCTCAAAAATTCCTTCAGTCATCCACCAAGATGCACACCTGGCAGATTGGGGCCCAGAGGCACGGTACTTTTCTTTCTCTTGAGTCTGATCAAAGAGCCAAGGGTTTCCCAAACCTCCTTGATAATTCCCAACCCTGAGACCCAAGGAAGGTCTTCCATTTCTTGACCAGTCCGACAATTTAAATTTTTTAATTAACAGGCTACACATCACTGCTGCACGTCAATAAAACAATCAGGTGACCCCTATGCGCGAATGGATTTCCGGTCATGTGGCACCCATAGAGAAAAAGCAAACAAACTTGATTTATTCTGATTCCGCTGCTTGTGAATATTTCGGTCTCTCCTGTTGGGGGGTATGCTGCTGTGGACAGGGAACGGGTCTTTTGCTTCTCTTCCACCGTTCCTCCTGTAGACTTTTCATGGGTAGGGATCGTGTCTGCCAGCTCCCAGATGCTTAGCCCCCAACACAGTAAGCCCTTGATAAATTCCGATGACGGATGGATTACTTCCCAAATGAGTGCTTAGCACAGTGCTCTTGCATTCGCTAGGAGGTCAGCACTACTCCATCCAATGGGTTCGATAAACCCAGAAACCAAATCTGAGTATTCTGTTCCAATTTTTCTACAGAGTGGCTAACCTAGCTTCCATGACCACAAAGTAAAATTACTGTTTTCAAAATGATTTCAGCAATTGCTAGGCTGCAGATAAACTTGGGATCCCTTTGCATAACGAGTCTATAATGTTATTCCAAAGTCATTCAATAAGGAGAAGCACCATTATCTGTTCCAACAAAGTGATAATTTAGAAAATAGCTGCCTTAGGCGGGCTATTTTTAAGAGGAACTAGTCGTCAAGTCCAGCTTAATAACGTAAGATCTTTGAGGGAGGAACTATTCATCTTATGAACTCGGCACCTGATGGGCCACAACTAATTTAAATTGGTGTTTGGTTGTATTTGATTTATCTCAGCGCTGGCTTGCAGTGGCCGTGAAATGGCGAGATAAAAAACAGGAAAAGAAAGAGGATTTAAGATGGAAATTTACAAGGTTTTCTGAGTAGATGTGAGTCTATCCTTTAATAACAAAATAAATGTACTTCTCAAGTCGCTATGGAAGCACTTATTTGATGTATGCACAAGTTGCTGAGGAAAAATATTTATGTTGATAATTTCTGCATGATAGGTTTAAATCTTATGCAAACGTAGTTTTTAAAATGAATTTCCGTTCCCATTTAAAAAAAATAAATTTCCAAGCAGTAAATGTATAACAGAGGTACTAAATGCTGAGGTTGGTCGATGAATATGAACAATACTCATTGAATAATCCTCCATTAATATACCGAGGCAATTACAATCAAACGCTTCGATAGTTACTAACAAATCAGAGAAAACGATCTTGACAATATGGGCCCCCAAACAGTATCAGCTTCTGATAAAATTCTACCAAGATGTCTTGAGTTTCATGAAACGCTGTTCTAGTTGATGAAAAATCTTTCACTGCATATGACCTTCTCAGTCCACGAGGCTTTATGATAATAAGCTCTTAAAGACTATCTGTTGTCTATTATCCCCGACTCCTTCTAAATAAGTAACGGGTTCATAGATTCTGAGCCTCTTCATAGATTGTGAGTCTCTTGAGAGACAGGATCTGTGTTTAACTCGGTCAATCGGATTTATCGAGCATTTACTGTGTGCTAAGCACTGTACTAAGCACTTGGGAGAGTATGATACACAGAGTTGGTAAACCCCATTCCCTGCCCACAATGACCTGATAGTCTAGGGGAGAGTCTTAATTTCCACCTGTATACTCTTTCCCTATGTTTTCTGCGCATAGTAAGTGCTAATAAATAATATTACCACTTACTAAAACAAACAGCTTATGAAATGTTAATGTGCTCCAAAGTATATTTGGTATCACTTTGGTTTCTGCCGTTCAATGTTACAAAAAAAATCCAATCCAAAAGAATTCTGAAGCAGATACAAATTTGGCAGCTGATTGGGAAACGAATAAGCATTTCCCATGAGAAAATGAGAATTAGTGGGAAGGGGCTGAAACTGTAAAACCCTATCAGGTAAGCGCTTGAGGGGCTCCCTCTCCCCTGTGCTCTGAACAGAGAGAACACCCAAAAATAAAATAATAGACATGGAAGAGAGCTCGGGAAACCCTACTGACTTAGAAGAAAGCTGTGATGTCTGGAGGAGAGCTTCTGTAAAGTCAAAATATTAGCTACACCAAGCTCCTAAAAGATGATGCCACATTCTCCCATTCTGCCTCATCCTTACTGAGGAAAACTATTTGACTTTTAGCAAAGATAAAGAAAAGCTGTTCTTTAGACTAGATAAAGATCATCTCTACACTCAAACACAGTTGGAAATCATGCCCGGCAGTGAATGCAGAGTCACCATGACAGAGTACGTTTCCGGAAAACCACTCTTTCTAAATAAGGAAGGAAAGGACTTATGTGGCAACAACATTACCATGACAAGGGAAAGAAAAAAAACTGGTGTAGCCAGAATTTTCACGTTCTAATTTTAATTGATTCCTTCCATACACTTGGACTTTGCAAACCCAAATCTAGTTTCGTGACTGCAGGATAGGTTTTAATGCCCATGTACTGCCAGCCGCCTGTTCAAGGGGGTAAAACAAAAGCAAAACTTAAAATTTTCAATTCTCAAATAATTAGTTTTTGGCCCCGGAGTCATGATGACTTGCTTTCTAAAAACTGCAAAGTTAAGAGTAGAAACTATTCGAAAAGACTTAGCCTGAGTACAGATTGTTCTATTTGGAAGACTCAAATCTATCTTCAGAAAGAGAAAAGGCTTACAAAGAAGCAGTGTGGCCCAGTGGAAAGATCGTGGGCTTGGGAGTGGGAAGACCTGAGTTCTAATCCCAGTTCAACCGTTCACTGCTGTGTGACCTTCACTTCACTGTGCCTCAGTCTCCTCATCCGTAAACCTCCTGTGGGACAGGGACTGCTTCCAACCTGATTATCCCGTACAGTATCTGGCACATAAAAGGTGCTTATCAAATGCCATTAAAAAAATAGTTTTTGCACCTTTTACCAATTTATTGAGTCCAGAGTATACTGGTCACTTTCCCAAAGTTGAGGAGCACTAAAACTCCTAGATTTGTTAGATCGTGCCTTTATATTAAGGGTTGTTTTACCTATTTTTACCTATTACAAATAATATAAAATCTGTATATATTTAAAAGACATATGAGTTTGGCTAGTTATAGTTTCGATATTTAATCTTTACATGTTATCGTTCTGTCATGCCTACCCTGCTCTCCTGTAACACTTGTTTCATTAGTTTGGGCTAATTTTAGTTATTCCTCCTGCCACATCAGTCTATTTTGGTATAACAGGTTACAAAAAATAGCGTATGTAGATTTAGAGGAGGAAGAAACAGTTCCAGCCTCTGCCTCAGTCTTACGGTATTATACTAAACACACGTTCCACACTGTGTGAGTTATTGACACCTTACAGAATTCAGTGCGATAAAAACAGCAATGAGTGGTAAAGGTGTAAAGCATTCTATTTGTGAAGTTCTGTTGGAATCGGTTTCCTAAAACAATTTTTCCACAGCACAAGGTCCTGCAAAAACACAACCCTTATATTAGAGTACTCCTTGTATATAACAAATCCTGCGTTTATTTTTCCAATGCTACTATGGAAACATGCAGTTAAGGAACTAAGACATTAGACTCCCCTCAAAAGGAAACTTCAACATAAGGATTCTATCATTTGAATATTCAAAATGCATTACTACAACCTTAAATAAATCTGTAATGTATTTTCATGTCTGTTTCCCTAGATAGATTGTAAACTCCTTGGGGTCAGCGATTGTGTCTGCTAACTCTATTGTTCTGTACTCACCCAAGTGCTTAGTTTTCAGTGCTCTGCACTCAATAAATGGTTCAATAAATACCACTGATTGATTAATGTTAAACGAATAACTTTTTTCATGTGTAACAGTGCAGACAGCTTTATTTACGGTACATCTCCTCCAAAAGGTGTTCCCTGACTCAGCTCTCATTTCCTTTCTTCCACTTCCTTCTGTGTTGCCCAGATTTGCTCCTTTTATTCACCCCTTCTTCAGCCCCACAGCACTTATATGTCTGTAATTTATTTATTTATATTACTGTCTGTCTCCCCCTCTGTTGTATCGTTACATTGTACTCTCCCAAGTGTTTAATACAGTGTTCCGCACACAGTAAGCACTCAAAAAATGTGACTGATGGGACAGACTTGAAAGCTAATATCCCCGGAAGCCCAAGATCGCAAACCTAGATGAAGAAATTGATTTCAAGTGGTCTGTGTCATGCTTCTCTACGCTCTCATCCCTCCCAGTCATTACCCTGCTAATGTTCTGTCCTGGAAAATGAAGATACTGAGTAATAGATTTTCTAAAACTTTAGCGAAATGTAATAAAGTAAACTCGATGAGCCCTATCATCCACCTGATTGGGGTGGGAGCTAACGTAAAGGTCCATAAGGTGAGCCTCCAGAGACAGGGGAGAAAATCGCCATCCTCCCATCCCCCATACGCGCTGAGCTCAGGCCGGGATGTTCAAGCATCACGAGCCACAGTTGGGAATAGGCCACAAGGACCCGAATTGCCAGGGAGGGGCCACCAAAAGCTTAGCTCGGAAGTTTCTGCCACCCAGCGGTTATTTTTTCTGGCAGCTGGACAGAAAAATAAAAAGTTCCAATTATTTCTCGTCAGTTGTTGCTTTCCTCTGCCTCAGCGGCCACGGATTTCATACAGTTATTTTAGTTTCGGGGGTGGGCCGAGAACTGAGATGAGCAGAAGCCTAAAGGGCCCAGCTAACAACCCTCCCATTAACAAAGAGGGGAGAAAACCCCATGACTGCAATCCGTTTCTCCAATATGGCTGATGGATTTAGACAGAGAGATTTTTCAAAATAATAATAAAAAGGGACAAATATGATTCGGTGAGTTTGTTCACTTTGGCATTCAGTCATAGCTGTATTTATCAAAAATGGGCAAGAAAGCTACAGCTGAGGACCACCAAAACAATGGTAAAGGAATTTATGCTTCAGGCACTTTTGCAGCTCCTGAGTCAAGAGACAAGCACCCCTAAAACAATGAGAGTAGTCATTGCCAAATGATGGCGCTCAGGGAATTCGCAGAGACAAAATCCTTTCTGCAAAACTGAAGGCAGAATATATTTTTGTTAGCTCTTGTACGCTTTGACTGGAAGCTCCACTGCTAGAGGATGAGGCAATGCATTGATAATTCTCCTTGTAATTTCTACTTCCGCAGCACAGAACTTATTTGCTTGATGCTGTGGAAAACTTGCTGTTAAACAGCAGCGTGAACTGTACAAGGAGGTGCCCATCTCGATAGCTGTTAGACACTCCCTGGGGAGTTTAGGCAGATTGCAATTAATATTTCGTTGGATATTTAAAGGAATTCTATCTTGGGGAAAATGCCAATAATTACTACACGAAATTTTGGCAGGGAGAGATTTCACATTTTTAGGGCTTAGGCTTCCAAAAGTGTTTCCCTTTCCTCAGGCTGAGAGTTTCCAAACTTCCAAAACCTGTTACTCACCCTCTCCTACCTATCTCTGCCACCAAAAAACCCTCATATGAGAAAAGGGGTGATTGGTTCTCCTGACTCTTTTGAAGAGACAAGAGTAATCACCTGCCCTTGAGATCCAGATGGACAGGCAAACTGAGAGGGCCAGGAAGGAAATGAGATGAGCCAGGGGAGGTCCTGGGAGGGAGGCCAGCAGGAGATGGCATGAGAGCTGTAGCCATCGTGGGGAAGGTACCAGCCTCTGCCTTAAATTTATGCCTAAAAGTTTTCCTTTACAGTGAGCCTTTGTGGGAGATCGTAGGTAAAGAGGAAGCACTCCTGCAGACACAAATCAAACCATAATTGGGTTGGATAACGAAAGATCTACCCTGATGAAGGGGTTTTTATCACAATTAATACTATTTATCATGATCATTATTATTATTACTTTTTAATGGCATTCATTAAGCACCGTGTCCCAAGCACCAGGGTAGATACAAGTTAATCGGGTCAGAGACAAAGCATTCCCTCAGACACAAATAGAACTGAAATCAGGTGAATAATGAAAGATCTATCTGGTCAAGGGGCTTTTATTCATTCATTCGTATTTACTGAGTGCTCACTGTGTGCAGAGCACTGTACTAAGTGATTGGAAAGTACAATTCAGGAATACAATCCCTCCCCACACCGGGCTTACAGTCTATTATTATTACTTTTTAATGGTATTCGTTAAGTGCTGTGTCCTAAGCAGTGGGGTAGATACAGGTTGATCAGTTTGGAAACAGTTCCTGTCCCACATACCTTCTCAAAGGTCACCAATTTTCTCCTTTTTGCCCAATCCCATGGCCTCTACTCTATCCCAGTCCTCTTCAACCTCTCAGCTGCCTTCAGCGTTGTCAACTTCCCCCTTCTCCTCGCAACATTATCCAACTTTGGCTTCACTGACACCGTCCACTCCTAGTTTTGCTCCTCTCGCTCTGGCCGCTCATTCTCAGTCTCTTTTGCGGGCTCCTCCTCTGCCTCCAACCCCCTAACTGTGGGAGTCTCTCAGGGTTCAGTTCTGGGTCCCCTTCTATTCTCCATCTACAACTCATTTCAATGGAGAACCCATTCACTCTCACCATCTCTATGGGGATGATTCCCCGACCAACATCTCTGGCCCTGATCTCTCCTTCTCTGCAGTCTACCATTTCCTCCTGCCTTCAGGACATCTCCAACTGGATGTCCCGACAACATCTCCAACGTAACATGTCCAAAATAGAACTGGTTTTTTTTTAATGCTATTTGTTAAGCATTTACTACGTACCAGACACTTTACTAAGCGCTGGGGGAGATACAAGCTAATCAGGTTGGACATAGTCCCTGTCTCACATGGGGCTCAGAGGCTTAATCCTCATTTTACAGATGAGGTAGCATCTCTCACTCTAGGCTTCAAGGCTCTCCATCACCTTGCCCCTTCCTACCTCTCCTCCCTTCTCTCTTTCTACCGCCCACCCCGCACGCTCCGCTCCTCTGCCGCCCACCTCCTCGCCGTCCCTCGGTCTCGCCTATCCCGCCGTCGACCCCTGGGTCACGTCCTCCCGCGGTCCTGGAACGCCCTCCCTCCTCACCTCCGCCAAACTGATTCTCTTTCCCTCTTCAAAACCTTACTTAAAAATCACCTCCTCCAAGAGGCCTTCCCAGACTGAGCTCCTCTTCCCCCTCTACTCCCTCTGCCATCCCCCCTTTACCTCTCCGCAGCTAAAGCCTCATTTTCCCCTTTTCCCTCTGCTCCTCCACCTCTCCCTTCCCATCCCCACAGCACTGTACTCGTCCGCTCAACTGTATATATTTTCGTTACCCTATTTATTTTGTTAATGAATTGTACATCGCCTTGATTCTATTTAGTTGCCATTGTTTTTACGAGATGTTCTTCCCCTTGACGCTGTTTAGTGCCATTGTTCTTGTCTGTCCGTCTCCCCCGATTAGACTGTAAGCCCGTCAAACGGCAGGGACTGTCTCTATCTGTTGCCGACTTGTTCATCCCAAGTGCTTAGTACAGTGCTCTGCACATAGTAAGCGCTCAATAAATACTATTGAATGAACAGCATGGCTCAGTTGAAAGACCACGGGCTTAAAAGTCAGGGGTCATGGGATGTGATTCTGGCTCCGCTACCTGTCAGCTGCGTGACTTTAGGCAAGTCACTTCACTTCTCGGTGCCTCCGTTCCCTCATCTGTAAAATGGGGGTGAAGACTGAGCCTCACGTGGGACAACCTGATTACCCTATATCTACCCCAGCGCTTAGAACAGTGCTCGGCACATAGTAAACACTTAACCAATACCATCATTATTATTATTATGAGGTAACTGAGGCACAGAGAAGTGACTTGCACAAGGTCACACAGTAGACAAGCGGCGGACCTGGGATTAGAACCCAGGTCCTTCTGATTCCCAGGCCCAAGCTCTCTCCACTAGGCCACACTGCTTCTCTACTTATTTTCCCACCCAAACCCCGTCCTCTCCGACTTTCCCAACACTATCGACAGCATCACCATCCTCCCGGCCTCAGAAGCCCGTAACCTTGGTGTCATTCTTGATTCACCTCTCTCTTTCGACCCACATATTCAATCTATTCCCAAATCCTGTCGGTTCAACTGTCCCGACATTGCTAAAATTGCTAAAACATTGAGCAGCAGTGTGGCTCAGTAGAAAGAGCCCGGGCTCGGGAGTCAGAGGTCATGGGTTCAAATCCCGACTCAGCCGCTTGTCAGCTGTGTGACTTTGGGCAAGTCCCTTCACTTCTCCGTGCCTCAGTTCCCTCGTCTGTCAAATGAGAATGAAGACTGTGAGCCCCACGTGGGACAACCTGATCACCTTGTACCCTCTCCAGTGCTTTGCACATAGTAAGCGCTTAACAAATGCCATCATTATTATTAAAAACCCGCCCTTTCCTCTCTGTCCAAACTGCTACTTCGTTAAACCAAGCACTTGCCCTAGCCCACCTTGATTACTGCATCAGCCTCCTCACTGACCTCCCAGCCTCCTGTCCCTCCCCGTTCCAGTCTACCCTTCCCTCGGCTGTCCGGATTAATTTTGTACAAAACCGTTCAGTCCGTGATTCCCAACTCCTCAAGAACTTCCAGTGCTGCCATTCCAAAGCCACAGCAACAGTAACTCCTTAACAGCAGCTTTAAAGCACTCAATCACCTTGCCCCATCCTACCTCTACCTCCCCGATTACCTACTACAACCCACCCCACACACTTCACCTACTCTCTGTACCTCTATCTCGCCACCAACCTCTTGACCGCTTCCTGCCTCTGGCCTGGAACGCCCTCCCTCTTCATACAGGACAAATCGCCCTCCCCATCTTCAAAACCATATTACAAGCACATCTCCTCTTAGAGGCCTTCCTCGACAAGGTCCTCATTTCCCCTTCTCCCACTCCCTTCTGTGTTGCCCTTGCACTTGAATTTGCACCCTTTATTCACCCCTTCCTCAGCCCCACAGCACTTAGACTGTGGGCAGAGGATACGTCTGTTATATTGTTGTGTTGTGCTCTCCTGATCATTTAGTACAGTGCCCTGCACGCAGTAAGCACTCAATAAATTTGAATGATTATGTATATATTGGCAATTTATTTATATTAATGCCTGTCTCCCTCTCTAGTCTGTAAGCTCACTGTGGTCAGGGAACGTGTCTACCAATTCTGTTGTACTGTACTCTCCCAAGCACTTAGTACAGTGCTCTGCACCCAGTAATCACTCAATAAACGTGACCGATCGATGAGGCTCACGGCCTAATAGGAGAGAGAACTGGCATTGAAAGCCCATTTTGCAGGGGAAGAAACTGAGGCACAGGGAAGCTAAGCGACTTTTTATTTATTATTATCGTTAATCACATTTATTGAGCACTGTACTAAGCGCTTGGGAGAGTACAATATAACAAACATTTCCTGCTCACAATCTAGAGAGGAAGACAGACTAATATAAATGAATAAATAGATAAATTACAGATATTTACAGATTATATATATGTATATATATGTGTGCCATGGGGAAGGGAGGATGAATGAAGGAGCAAGTATGAGCGGCACAGAAGGGAGTGGTGGAAGAGGAAAGGAGGGCTCAGGCAGGGAAGGCTTCCTGGAAGAGATGTGCCTTCAATAAGGCTTTGAAGTGGGGGAAAGCAATTATCTGTCTAATATGAGGAGGGAGGGCGTTCCAGGCCAGAGGTAGGATGTGGCTCAGTGGTCGGCGTCGAGCTAGACGAAATCGAGGTACGGTGAGAAGGTTAGCACCAGATGAACGAAGTGTGCGGGCTGGGTTGTAGGAGGAGAGCAGGGAGGTGAGGTAGGAAGTGGCAAGGTGGTTAAGTGTTTTAAAGCCAGCGTTGCGGAGTTCCTGCTTGATGCGGAGGTGGACGGGCAACCACTGGAGTTTCTTGAGGAGTGGGGAAACACGGTCTGAACGTTTCTGAAGGAAAGTGTTCCAGGCAGCAGAATGGAGCGTGGACTGGAGTGGAAAGAGACAGGAGTCAGGAGAGTCAGCAAGGAAGCTAGTACGCTAATCGAGGCGGGATTAGATAAGTGCTTGCATTAATGTGATTGCAGTAGCCCAACATCACACCTGCCCCAAGTCACGCAGCAGAACGCAGCAGGGCTTCTAATCCCCAGGCCTTCGGATTCCCATGCCAGTGCTCTTTAATAATCATCACGGCATTTGTTTCGTGCTCACTCTGTGCTAGGCACTGTACTAAGCTGTGGGGTGGATACAAGCAAATCGGGGTGGACCCAGTCCCTGTCCCACGTGGGGCTCACAGTTTCCATCCCCATTTTACAGATGAGGAAGCCGAGGCCCAGAAAAGTGAAGTGACCTGCCCAAGGTCACCCAGCAGACAAGAGGCAGAGCCGGGATAATAATAATAGCAATGGTATTTGTTAAGCACTTGCTATGTGCCGAGCACTGTTCTAAGTGCTGGGGATTAGAACTCGTGACCTCCGCTAAGCTATGCGGCTCCTCAAATAGGATGGAAAATGAGCCTGGAACTGTCAGCAGAGGATGGGGTGGCTCCAGGAATGTCAAGCTGCCCCTTTCCCTCTTTCTCCTTCTGCTGGTCCCTCTCTGACCTGCCCCTCATCTGGCCTCGGTCCTCTTGAGGCCAGCGGCAGACGAAGAAGGCGCCAGAGTGGGGAAGGGGGCCGCCCATCAGTTCCACTTGGTCAGAGTCTCAGGAAACGGCAAGGGCCGGAGTGTCTGGGGAGAGGGACAGAGACGGGAGATATCTGCTGCGGCAGAGGAGCGTCTCCACACCTCCTCCGGGCTTAGAGTCACCCCGTACGCAGCTCCGGCTCGGCTGAGCCTGGCATCTCGCCTGAAATGTGCATCCCCAAGGGAAACCAAGGACAACCCCAGACCCAGACTGGATGTAGTGATGCCACGGGATCGGGCCCATAGCCACTCCAGCTGGGACTAGACAGTAACGCCCATGCTCCGCCACGCCTGGGATCCTCCCCACACCCTTCCACATCTGGCCCCGCTCATCACTCTTTGCCTTTTCCTCCATTTTCTCCTTCTGCCTCTGCTGACCCGGGTCTCAAGTGGTCAGTGAAAAAACCCACCATGGCTTAACAGCAGGCTCCGCCCTTCACGCACCTGCTGGTCCTCTTGCCCTAAGAGGGAGACAGACCCCGGACATGGGAGGATTGTCAACAAGGAACTGCCGGTCAATTTTATAAACAACATTTCTATTTAACATCTGTCTGTGGATTTCAGGGAATCTGTGGGTAGTGGTATGCAGTACACTACCATTAATAATAATAATAATGTTGGTATTTGTTAAGCGCTTACTATGTGCAGAGCACTGTTCTAAGCGCTGGGGTAGACACAGGGGAATCAGGTTGTCCCACGTGGGGCTCACAGTCTTAATCCCCATTTTACAGATGAGGGAACTGAGGCACAGAGAAGTTAAGTGACTTGCCCACAGTCACACAGCTGACAAGTGGCAGATCTGGGATTCGAACTCATGAGCCCTGACTCCAAAGCCCATGCTCTTTCCACTGCGCCACGCTACATTTCTTGATTTGCTGGACTTTTCACTTAATTATTTAATGTAACATAAACGCATTCATGTGCTCATCTGTAATGGATTGAGCACACAATTTGGGTAATCTGGCTAAAAAATAGGATAACTGGCTTTGATTCCTGAACAATCTCCCATTTATAACATTGTTTTTATTAGAAAATTGGTTTTTGCTTTTATAACATTTCTACTTAAGATGCAGCTAAATCGTAAACTTCTTGTGGGCAGGGATGTACCTACCAACCCTGTTGACTCTCCCAAGCACCCAGTACTGTGCTCGGCACACAGTAATCACTCAATAAATACCACTGATTGAAAAACTCATCGATCACATCCAAGGCCTTCCCGTACACCTTTTCGCAGAGCCCAAGGGCAGAAAAATATTGAGAAAAGACAACACGCAGACAAAAAACAAACTCATATCCAGGCAGTTCTCACAGGAAAAGAGAAGCTGACAAGTGGTACTTTGGTTTGATTGAGCCCTGAATAGTCACACATACATGTGTGACTAGCATGTAAAGTATATTTATTGAAATTTTTTAGAGAAAGCCAAAGAAGGGGCTGTTCTGACACTTGGATTTACTTTAAACTCTATAAGTAAACTCAGAGGACAGGTTAACTATGGGACTAGGTGTCAGCAACAATTTTTCAGATAAAACTGAAAGATAAAATAATTTCATATGTATTCCTAAAATAAATTAAATTCATCATTATCGAGCACGCACAGTGCACCTGGGTCTGAACAAGTGGTTATGTTTTGGGGTGGTTTTTTTTGGTGTGGTACTTTAGCGCTTATGTGTGGCAAGCTCTATATTAACCACTGGGGTAGATATAAGATAATCGGGTTGGAAATAATAATGATGGTATTTGTTAAGCCCTTACAATGTGCCAAGCACTGTTCTAAGCGCTAGGGTAGATACAAGGTATTCAGGTTGCCCCACGTGGGGCTCACGGTCTTAATCCTCATTTGACAGATGAGGGAACTGAGGCACAGAGAAGTGACTTGCCCAAAGTCACAAAGCTGATTAGTGGCGGAGCCGGGATTAGAACCCACAACCTCTATCAACCTCGTGCTCCTTCTACTAAACCACGCCACTTCTCTTGTAGTCCCTATCCCATGTGGGGCTCCCAATGGGGGAGGGAGAAGGGGAATTTTATCCCCATTTTACAGATGAGGAAACTGAGGCCCAAAGAAATCAAGTAACTTGCCCAAGGACACACCACTGGCAAGATTGGGCAAGCTAGGATTAGAACTCAGGTGACCTGATTCCCGGCCCCAAGCTCTTTCCATTAGGCCATGCTGCTTCGCTGATATATCTGGATTTGCTGACGAGGTTTTTCCAGACCCAGAAGGGGAGTGGTGTAGGGAATCCAGAGGTGCTTGGCTGAGGTGGGGCCTGGTTGGCTGGCGGCTGCTGCAGAGCAAAGAGCCTAGGGATTGGAGTTGGCTGCAAACTGGAAGCGCAATGAGACTTGAACCCCCTGGGCTGGGCTGTTCCCATCTCCCTGCCCCGTCCAAATCCTTCTCCTCTCTCCCTCCTCACCAGGTTCAATCAATCAATCAAGGGTATTTATTGAGCGCTCACTGTGTGCAGAGGACGGTACTAAGCACTTGGGAGAGTACAATAAAACAGAGTTAGTATTCCTTGCCCACAATGGGCCTACAGACAATAATATAAATAAATCCATTACAGATACGTACTTAAGGGCTCTGGGGCCCAGCGAGGGGTAAATAATGGGTAAATAAATCCAAGGCTCCTATAAAACCACTCCCTCCACCTTTTGAGTAAATGTCCTTCTTAAATGGTGATTAGAAGGAGATTTTGAAGAGAGAATACCTTAGCCTTATTCAAAGATATATGGCCTAGTGGCAAGAGCAGGGGCTTGGGAGTCAGAGGCTGTGGCTTCTAATCTCAGCTCTGCCACTTGTCTGCTGTGTGACCTTGGGCAAGTCACTTAACTTCTCTGTGCCTCAGTTACCTCATCTGTTAAAAAAATTGGAGATTGAGTCTGTGAGCCCCACAATGGACAACCTGATTACCCTGTTATCTACCCCAGCACTTAAAATAGTGCTTGGCACATAGTAAGCACTTAGCAAATACCATAATCATTATTATTCCTCACTCATTTCTGTTTATTTCCACCCATCCTTCCTTTCTTGAGATGTAGAATGAGACACTGAAAAATGACAAGAGTAAATAAGTGGGTCTCCACCACTGAAGTACGAATGCTCACATCAGTGGGACTCAACAAACTCCATGATGGGTCATGAACATAGTTTCCTTTTTATATCAACACATTATAAGGAACATCATCCCCATACCCACTCTTAGCACATAGGTATTTTATTTATTTCTATCCTCAGTAGTTACATATAGGTGAATATTTTTAATTGGACTCCTATCTGTAAATTAAATTATTCATTCTATTTCACCTTGATATACTTGGATTACTTCCTGTTTTATCCTCCTCTGCACATTAATTTGGGCCTATTGGTGAAACTGTGAACTCCATGATGGGTCAGAATATCTTTTGCTTCTGTTCTACTCTCCCAAGTGCCCAAGTCCAGTGCTTTGTACTCAGAAAGCATTCGCTATACATCCACAGTTGATGGATACTGGGAAATGGTTCATTATTTTGGAACCCACTTTTGACGTCAACAGTCAAGGACTACAAAACAGTTCGCTGCAATTAGAAATGAATAAATTCCAAGGATCATGACACCTGCTGGCTTCCTTAGTTCAAGTGCTCGCTGAAGATTATAAATGAAAAAGTGAAGTCTAATCGTCATAAGCAGTAGAAAGGAAAATTCACTCGAAAAAACTACTAGCAATGTGAACCTTCCTTTTGCAAAGTCACCTCCTTCACCAGAGTGGGCGGATTTGCAAACCAGAAACCAGCAAACAGAAAGGGTGACATGGGGCTTATCTTGATCCATGTAGCAGTTGTCAGGTCCTCCACAAATTTAACTCTAAACAGGGTTCAAAAGCTATGAAACTGTTTCATCATCATCAGTGGTACTTATTGAGCACTTACTATGTGCACGGCACTGTACTAAGCTCTTGGGAGAATACAATAAAGCTTCACCGTGGGCTTTAAAGCACTCAATCTCCTTGCTCCTCTCCCACAAGCCAGCCGGCACACTTTACTCCGCTAATGCCAACCTTCTCACTCTACCTCCAGGGACTATCTGGCCACCAACTGCTGGCCCGTATCCTGCCTCTGACCTGAAATGCCCTCCCCACCTCATATCTGACAATTACTACTTCCCCCTTCAAAGCCTTACTGAAGGCACATCTTCTCCAAGAGGGCTTCCCTAAGGACTTAACTGTCCTTTCCTCTTCTCCCACTCTCTTCAGTGCCGCCCCGACTTGCTCCCTTTATTCATCCCCCCTCCCAGTCCCAGAGCACATCTGTACATATCTGTTCTTTATTTATTTAATGTCTGTTTCCTCCTTTAGACTGTAAGGTCACTGTGGGCAGGGAATGTGTCTGATATGTTGTACTCTCCCAAGTGCTTAATACAGTGCTCTGCATATAGTAACTGGCAGATACATTCCCTCCCACACCAAGCTTATAGTCTAGAGAGGGAGACTGTCATTAATATGAATAATTTATAGATGCTTGAAGGTTGAGTCTCAAATTCAGGGAAGAATAAGAGCTATGTCCTCGCAAACTGATGCGCCTCTAATAACTTGGCCTTGGTGGGTCTCTATGAGGCAGAAGAGATTTTCTTCCCCTTTCCTTACCCCCACCTATCACCTCCTCTCCTTTAGTACTTTTGGTGACATATAGTGGCATTCAACAGAGGATTTAGGGAAGCAGTGTCTGCTGTATCGGCACTCAAATCCATTGATTAGGGACTGCCTTCATTTATTCACTCGTTCAATGGTATAAATTGAGCGCTGTGTACAAAGCAGTGTACTAAACGCTTGGGAGAGTAAAATACAGCAACAAGCACAATCCCTGCCCATGACAAATTCACAGTCTAGAGGGGGAGACAGACATTAATATGACTAAAGAAAGAAATTACAGACCTATTCATATGTGCTGTAGGGCGGGGAGGGAGGATGAATGAGGGGAGCAAGTCAGGGCGATGCAGAAGGGAGTGGGAGGAGAGGAGGGCTTAGTCAGGGAAGGCTTCTTGGAGGAGATGTGCCTTCATTAAGGCTTTGAAGTACCGGAAAGCGATTATCTGTCTGATATGAGGGAGGGTGTTCCAGACCGGAGGCAGGATGTGGGTGAAAGGTTGGAGGCAAGATCGAGGTACAGTGAGGTCAGCGTTAAAGGAACTAAGGTGTGCGGGTGAGTTGTAATAGGAGAGTAGCGAGGTGAGGTAGGAGGGGACAAGAGGATTGAGAGCTTTAAAGCCAGTGGTGAGGAGTTTTTGTTTGATGCGGAGGTTGATGGGCAACCACTGGAGTTTCTCGAGGAGGGGTGAAACACAGCCTGAATGTTCTTGAAGAAAAATGATCTGGGCAGCAGAATGGAGTATGGACTGGAGTGGGGAGAGACAGGAGGCAGGGAGGTCCAGCAAGGAGGCTGATACAGTAATCAAGGCAGGATAAAATAAGTGCTTGTATTAATGTGAGTTTGGATGGAGAGGAAGGGGTGGATTTCAGCGATATTGCCAAGGTAAAACGGACAGGACTTAGTGATGACTCGAATACGTGGGTTGAATGACAGAGAGGAGTCAGGGATAATGCCAAATTTACAGGCTTGTGAGAGTGGAAGGACACACAGGAAAGGGAGCGAGAAGATGGAGTTTGGGTGGGAAGATAAGACGTTCAGTTTTATCTATGTTAAATTTGAGGTGACCGGAGGATATCAAGTAGAGATGTCTTGAAGGGAGGACATTGAGAAGCAGCGTGGCGCAGTGGAAAGAGCACGGGCTTTGGAGTCAGGGCTCATGAGTTCAAATCCCAGCTCTGCCACTTGTCAGCTGTGTGACTGTGGGCAAGTCACTTAACTTCTCTGGGCCTCAGTTCCCTCATCTGTAAAATGGGGATTAAGACTGTGCGCCCCACGTGGGACAACCTGATTCCCCTGTGTTTACCCCAGCGCTTAGAACAGTGCTCTGCACATAGTAAGCGCTTAACAAATACCAACATTATTAAATGCGAGACTGCAGAGAGGGAGAAAGATCAGGGCTGGAAATGTAGATTTGGGGATCATCCGAATGAGTTCTCCAATGGAATGGGTGTAGACGGAGAATAGAAGGCCACCCGGAACTGAAACTTGAGGGACCCCCACCATTAGGGGATGAGTTGGAGAAGGAGCCCATAAAAAGAGACCGAGAATAAGCGAGATAGGAGGAGAACCAGGAGAGTACAGCCTCAGTGAAGCCGAGTACGGATAACGTTTCCAGGAGAAAGGGGTAGTGGACTGTGTCAAAGGCAGCTGAGTGGTCGAGAAGGATTAGGATGCAGCAGAGCCCACTGTACATTCTGCACCTCAACTCACTTCTCTCCTTCTACAACCCGGCCAATGTACTTCGCTCCTTTAGTGCTAATCTTCTCAATGGGCCTCCATCTCGACTGTCTCGCCCCCGACCCCTGGCCCACATCCTGCCTCTGGCCTAGAACGCCCTCCCTCCTCAAATAATAATAATAATGATGATGGTATTTGTTATGCGCTTGCTATGTAGAAGCGCTTGAGAAGCTAGAGAAGCGCGTGGCTCAGTGGAAAGAGCATGGGCTTTGGAGTCAGAGGTCATGGGTTTGAATCCCGGCTCTGCCGCTTGTCAGCTGTGTGACTGTAGGCAAGTCACTTAACTTCTCTGTGCCTCAGTTACCTCATCTGTAAAATGGGGATTAAGACTGTGAGCCCCATGTGGGACAATTCCCTTGTGTCTATCCCAGCGCTTAAAACAGTGCTCTGCACAGAGTAAGCACTTAACAAATACCAACATTATTATTATGTACGATGCACTGTTCTAAGCGCTAGGAGGGTGGGGGGAATACAAAGTAATCAGGTTTTCCCATGTGGGGCTCACAGCCTCAATCCCCATTTTACAGATGAGGTCACTGAGGACCAGAGAAGCAAAGTGACCTGCCCAAAGTCACACAGCTGAAAAATGGCCAAGCCAGGATTAGAACCCATGACCTCTGACTCCCAAGCCCGGGCTCCTTCCATTGAGCCATGCTGCCAATGACACTCCCCCCTCTTCAAAGCCTTACTGAAGGCCCATCTCCTCCAAGAGGCCTTCCCAGCCAGCCTTACTTTTCCTCATCTTTCACCCCCTTCTGCGTCACCCCAACTTGCTCCCTTTGCCCTTCCCCGGCCTCCTGGCCACTATGTCCGTATTAGCATTTTATTTCTTTGTATTGATGTCTTGATCGATGTATTGACTGAGAAGTAGCGTGGCTCAGTGGAAAGAGCCTGGGCTTGGGAGTCAGAGGTCATGGGTTCTAATTCTGGCTCTGCTGCTTGGGCATTTTTCTGGTCCTCAGTGACCTCATCTGTAAAATGGGGATTATGACTGTGAGCCCCACGTGGGACAACCTGATCACCTGGTATTATCCCAGCGCTTAAAACAGTGCTCGGCACAAAGTGCTTAATAAATACCAATGTTATTATGTCTGTCTCCCCCCACTCTAGACTGTGATCTCACCGCGGGCAGGGGATGTGTGTTGTCCACAGGAACCGACCGACCGGCAGCCAGGCCTACAGGAGCGGAATGGACAAGGGTGACTCCATCTTGGCGAGTCCGGGCCTTCCTTCCATTTTACGATCCCCTCCAGTTTGTGAAATGAAGATAACCACCACATCCTTTTGAGTCCCACGTGAAGAATCCGTGATCACTTCACGCTGTTAACCGCCGACTGCAGCCACTAATTGTCGACTGCACATCTGTTTTCCTCCGCAAAATGGGAACTGAACCCAGAGCCGATGGCCAGCTCCCCCATTCCTCCCTTCCTCACGACCTGGCCGCACGCTTCCATAAAGACAAGGTTCTGAGGGCGGCTGGGGGCTGCACGCCACTCTCCTCCTTCTCTGCATCTTTCGATCTATATGATGTTGGTATTTGTTACGCGCTTACTATGTGCAGAGCACTGTTCTAAGCGCTGGGGAAGATACAGGGTCATCAGATTGTCCCACATCAGGCTCAGTTAATCCCCATTTTACAGATGAGGTAACTGAGGCACAGAGAAGTTGTGACTTGCCCACAGTCACACAGCTGACAAGCTGACACGGCTGATATCACCACATGGGATAATCGATCCCTACGATGGGAATTGCCGATCTTCACTCTGACACTGTCGGGTTATTTTTCGAGGACGACGCGACCGCTTAGCACTGTAATAGGTGTGTCGCCGCACACGGCAAGGGCTTAAGAGAGAAGCAGCGTGGCTCGGTGGAAAGAGGCCGGGCTTGGGAGTCCGAGGTCATGGGTTCGAATCCCCGCTCTGCCACTTGTCATTGGTGTGACTTTGGGCCACTCACTTAACTTCTCTGGGCCTCAGTGACCTCATCTGTAAAACGGGAATTAAAACTGTGAGCCCCACGTGGGACAACCTGATCACCTTGTATCCCCCGGCGCTTAGAACGGTGCTTTGCACGTAGTGAGCGCTTAACAAATACCACCATTTATTTAATAAATCCGCAAGAAGGAGCGGTGTCCGTCAGAGGCGACTGTCTGCAGGCGGCCTGGCGCTCTCCCTCTTCCCCTCCTTCCTCCTCCTCCCCGCGCAGTTCGCAGCGAGGCCGCCGGGCAGGGTCAAAATCCGCTGGCCCCCGGCCCGACGGAGGCTCGGAAGCCGAAGGGAGGCACAATCAGCTAAGCGCTCTGCCGTCTCTCCGGCATGGCCTCCAATCTCCTCAGAAGAGCAGGCCCCGGCCCCTTGGCCAAGGCGTGCTGCGCGCCGGGACGCCGCGTAAGGCCACGTGACGTGACGTGACGTGACGTAGCGACGCGCGCGGAGGCGCCGCTCCCCCTTCCCTGCCTCCCTCCCTCGGGTCAGGGTCGAGCCGGTTGGGGCGGGAAGGCGGGAGAAGGAGCGGGGGCCGGGGCGGGGTGGTTTCCCCCCCGCCCCCGGCCTCATTCCGTTACCTGTAAGCCGGGCGAATCCGGCGATGCTCTCGGGGACCGGGAGCCGCTTGAGGTAGGCGGGGAGTTGGACTTTGACGATGCGGGCCACGCTCTCCAGCACCATGGCGGCCGCGGCCGTTGCTCCGCTCCCGGCCCCTCGGCTCCCCGGCGGCTACGGCGCCTGCGCGCGGCTGCGGCTCGGCGGGGCCACCCGGGGGGGAGGGGGCGGTGTGGAAAGGGAGGGTCGCGGGGCCGCCACCGCGCCCCCCCCCCCCCGCCGTGGGGGATTGGACCTGCCCGCTGCTGATTGGCCGACGGGCGCGTGACGCGAGGAGGCTGAGCTCGCGCCGACCGCGCCTTTTTCTCCGACTTTCTTTCGCCTCCCAATCATTCATTCATTCATTCGTATTTAGTGAGCGCTTACTGCGGGCAGCGCACTGAACTAAGCGCTTGGGAGAGTACGATTCATCCAAGCGCTTAGTACAGTGCTCTGCACATAGTAAGCGCTCACTAAATACTATTGAATGAATGAATGGAGAAGCAACGTGGCTCAGTGGAAAGAGCCTGGGCTTCGGAGTCAGAGGTCATGAGTTCGCCCCCGGCTCTGCCACTTGTCAGCTGGGTGACTGTGGGCAAGTCACTTAACTTCTCTGTGTCTCAGTTCCCTCATCTGTAAAATAGGGATTAAAAGTGTGTGAGCCCCACGTGGGACAACCTGATTACCCTGTATCCCCCCCAGCGCTTAGAACAGTGCTCGGCACCAAGTAAGCGCTTAACAAATACCAACATTATTAATGAATACCTTCAGCGTGGCCCAGTGGGAGTCAAAGGTCATGGGTTCTAATCCTGGCCCCGTCACCTGTCAGTTGTGTGGCTTTGGGCAAGTCACTTCACTTCTCTGGGCCTCAGTTACCTCATCTGGAAAATGGGAATCAAGACTGTGAGCTCCATGTGGGACAACTTAATTACCCTGCATTTACCCCAGCTATTAGAGCAGTGCTCTGCACATAGTAAGGGCTTAACAAATACCAGCATGATTATTATTACTATAATGGTCCTTGGGCAAGCCACTTAACGTCTCTGTGCCTCAGTTCCCTCATCTGGGGATTCAGATCGTGAGCCCCACATGGGGCAATCTGATGACCTGGTATTTACCCTTGTGTTTGGCACATAGTAAGCGCTTAACAAATGCTATAATTATTTAGGCTGTGAACCCGTTGTTGGGCAGGGATTCATTCAGTCGTATTCATTGAGTGCTTACTATGTGGAGAGCACTGAACTAAGTGCTTGGAATGAACAGTTCACCAACAGAAGACACATCTCCTCCATGATGCCTTCCCAGACTAAGCCCCACTTTTCCTCATCTCCCAATCTGTTGCTGAATTGTACATTCCAAGTGCTTAGAACAGAGCTGTGCACATAGTAAGCACTCAAATGCAGTGCAATTCAAATAATAATTGAATGAATTGTTATTATTGCAATCTAGGTGCGGGGAGACAGATGTCAATACAAAGAAATAAAATGACAGATTGCATATAAGTGGTGTGGGGCTGGGAGGGGGGAAGAGCAAAGGGAGCAAGTCAGGGCGACAGAAGGGAGTGGGAGATGAGGAAAAGTGGGGCTTAGTCTGGGAAGGCTCTTTGGAGGAGATGTGCCTTCAATAAGGCTTTAAAGGTGGGGAGTCATTGTAATGAAAACAATATTATTCTAATTATATAATAATAAAGCACATAGTACAGGGATAGCAAATCTGGCACAATCCCTGGCCCGAAGGATGTTTACAATCTAAAAGGGATTGTACTAAGCCCTGTGGTAGAAACAAGCTAACCAGACTGGACACAGCCCGTGTCCCCACATGGGGCTCACGACCTTAATTCCCATTTTACAGATGAGGTAACTGAGGCACAGACAAGTGAATGGTTTGCCCAAAGTCACACAGCAGACCAGTGACGGAGCTGGGATTAGAACCCATGTCCTCTGACTGCCAAGCTCAGGCTCTTTCCACTTAATTGTAGGAAGGGAGCCCCAGGAGGCCCCATGCCAAACCAACCCCTCTCTTACCCTCTTGTGTCCAGGCTTGCCTTATGCAGATTCATTTCTTTTTGAGGAGGACGTGACTTTAATTTTCTGGAGGCGTCAGCTAGACACACTTCGGCCGTGCCCTTCGTCTAACGGTGAGGGTCAAGACCTCTATAAGCGGCCTTCAAACAGCCTGGCGTAGCGGATGGAGCACGGGTCTGGACGTCAGAAGGTCGTGGATTTTAACGTCGCCTCCTCCTCGTGTCTACTGTGTGACCTTGGGCAGGTCATTTCACTTTTCATTGCCTCAGTTACTTCATCTGTAAAATGAGGATTGGGACTGGGAGCCCCATGTGGGACAGGGTATGGGTCCAACCCAATTTGCTTGTACCCACCCCAACGCTTAGCACACAGTAGATGCTTAAATACCTCGATCATTATAAACCTTATCATCTTTCTGCCTAGGTAATACGGAGGTAATTGAGTCTTTTCTGTGGAGACTGCGGTCTAGCCTAGTGTCTGCGGCAGAGGTGACTTGATATTGCCTCTTGCATTACTAAGACTTGTCTCAGTGTGGCATTCTGGTGGATTGCTTAATCTCTTGCGGGTCCCCACGTTTCAGCTATTCAAAACAAACCAGGGCACCCCAAGGAGGGTTTCACCGTCTGCTTGAATGTGTTTGTGACCATAGGACTTTTTAATTTCATACCTTCAGAACTGTGAAGCAATCCTCCCGGTGGTTAATAGTCTTTGTAATGCAAATTAACGATCAGGTACAGGTGACACAATGACCTGATGAAAGGTCTGATTCCGTGAATGTACAGAAAGAGAAAGTTTCTTAGCAAAAAAAAAAACTGGAGTTGTGATAAAAGGACTCTTGTGGTTAATCCACAAGGAAACTGTTTCATCTGTGCATGAAATATTTACACTTTATTGCATCTGTTGGGCATTTTGTATAAGTCATCCTACTAAGCACAGCGGGAAAGTACAGGGATATCAAATCAGGCACAATCCCTGACCCAGAGGAGGTTTACAATCTAAAAGGGATTGGGGGTTGGTGGGGAGGACGGGCAACAGACTTACATGGAAAGCGTCATATAATAAAGTGAAAACATTGTGACGGCAAAAACCACGAAAGCCGTAGTATGTCACTGTAGAAAAATAGGCAGGATCATCGTCACTGGACCAACGGTCCCATCTTAAACAACATTTCTCCAGTCGTGAAGGCATGTTACAGCTGGGTCTTATGCCCTTCCTGCAAGGCACAGGATCCCCACAATGGGTGGGGAAAGGTGGGGTTGTTTGTCAAATCCCAGGGCTCCTACTTTCCGTTTGCTTTTGTATTCAGTGACCTTGACCCTGAATTTTTGCCTCTACCCGTTGCCTGGACCCTTTAAAGCACTTGACAGTCAACACCTCCCACCCCCAGCCTAACAGCACGTTTGTACCTAATTTATATAAATGTCTTCCCCTCAAGACTGTAAACTCCCTATGGGCGGGGGATGTGTCTACCAACTCTCGAGTTGTACTCTCCCAAGCATTTAGTACTGTGCTCTGCACAGAGTGAGTGCTTAATAAATACCATTGATTGACACCCCTAATAAATAATAACATTGTCCCTAATAAACCTGATTTCCTACTGCAGCCCAGATGTCACACTCTGCTCCTCTAGCACCAGCTTGCTCACTGCACCTTCTTTTTGTCTTTTTCACCGCCGACCCCTTTCCCGCATCCCCGCTCTGGCCTGGAACTCCCTCCCCCTTCATAAACAAAAGACTACCAATCTCACCACATTCAAAGCCTTATTAAAATCACATTTCCTCCCCAATTAAGCCCTCTTTTCCCTTACTCCTACTCCCTTCTGCATCACTTATACACTGAAATCTGTACCCTTTCACCCCTGCCCTTCAGCTCCATAAGATATGTTAATGTCTGTCTCCCCCTCTAAGCCTGTAAACTCGTGGGCGGGGAATATGTCCATCAAGTTTGCTATATTCCCAAGCGCTTAGTACCATGCTCTGCAGTCAGTCGTATTTATTGAGCGCTTTCTGACTGTGTACAGAGCCCTGTTCTAAGTGCTTGGGAGACTATAGTACAACAGAGTTGATAGGCCCGTTCCCCTTCCCATGATGAGCTTACAGTGTAGAGGGGGAGAGAGGCATTAATATAAAAAAATAACTTATGGATGTTAATTTAAGTGCATTGGGGCTGAGGTTGGGGTGAATACCAACTGGCTAATACTAAGTGCATAGATAACACAGAAGGGAGAGAGAGTCAGGGAAAAGAGGGCCTAATCGGGAAAGACCCTCTAGGAGATGTGACCTTTAGAAGGCTTTGAAGGTGGGGAGAGTGGTGGTTTGGCATATATGCATAAAGTAAGCTCTCGATAAATACCGTTGACTGATTAACGCACCTCCCCTTTTCACAACTTCTCCCTCACTGTCACCCTAATCCCCGAGGCCTGTAAGCTTGAATTCTTCTTCAACTTCTTTCTCCGTAACCTCCTTCCCAGATGCCACTTCCTCTCCCCATTCCCACAACTCTAGGTCCTAATCATGGTGCACCTGGACTACAACAGATTCTCCCAACTCTCCCCTTTCCAATCTCTTCTTCTGCCCCCAGCAACAAGACTAATCTTCCTTCTGAGCTGTTCTGATCACGCTTTCGCAGAACCTCACAGTGGCCTCCGCTTGCCGCAAATCGAGTCAAAAACTCCCGCGAGGAGCTTCATCCATCCACTGCTCTGCTCTTTATAATAATTGCTATCTGCTCTTTTTTATAATTTGTTAAGCACTTACTATGTGCCAAACACTAAGTCCCTTCATCTCTCATCTTTTGCCTCGGAGCCACCATACTACTTTTTTACTCATTTCCATCAATTAGATCTATTGTATGCTCCCAGGTGCTTAATACAGTGATTTGATGATGATGATGATGGTATTTGTTAAGCACTTACTATGTGCCAAGCACTGTTCTATGCACTGAGGTAAATGCCCACATGGGGCTCAGTCTCAATCCCCATTTTCCAGATGAGGGAACTGAGGCGCCGAGAAGTGAAGTGACTTGCCCAAAGTCACACAGCTGATAGGTGGCGGAGCCAGGATTAGAACCCACAACCTCTGACTTCCAAGCCCGTGTTCCTTCCGCTAAGCCACGCTGCTTCTGCTTCTGCGATCTGCACACAGTACGTGTTCAATATTGCATTGCTTGATTAAGCACAGGTTGTCTTCAAAATTCTACTCAAGACTTAAGAAGCCTGCCCACACTGACCCCGTCTAATTGCCGTCATTACAAACACTTCACCAAACCCTTCAGAATTCATAGCTGCCCATGTTGAGGTGCAGTTCGTTCCGTCCTCTGGATTTATATGTCAATAAATACTAATGGTGTTCAAGAGTACTGTTCAGGTTGCATTTTGCCCTCCCACCTCCCCCACACCTCCCTCTTCCTGAACCATCAAGATCTTCCCATGGGGTTCGGGGACCATCTGATGGTCAGAATGGAGAACTAAAATGACATTTATGCGATCATTGGTCCGCTGGCAGTCAGGAGACCTGGGTTCTAATCCCGGCTCCACCACATGCCTGCTCTGTGACCTCGGGCGAGTCACTTAACTTCTCTGTGCCTCAGATTCCTCGCGGGGGTGAAGTCCCTGTTGTCCGTCCCATTTAAGAGGGTGAGCCCCACATGGTACATGGACTATGCTGGACCTGATGATTTTGTATCTACCCCAGTACTCAACATAATGCTTGGAGTATCTGGCACACAGTAAACGCCTAACAGATTCCACAATTAGTCGAGATGAGGAGAAAAGGCCCAGAAGCTTCTAGAATGGAGAAACAACTCAGTTCTCCCAGAGGGAAAGCTCTTCGGTATGGATGCCGTTCACCTAATGCCCTCAGTTGGAGCACAGCCGATTATGGGGAGGATTCGAATAAGGAGGAGGGGGATAAGAAAACGGGAGGAAACCCAGAGAGCCACGAAAAGACAGGCGTCTGGAAAGCAGATGTCTGCAGGAAAAGCTAGGAGGCAGCCGGGAGATGGGCCAGGAAAGATCCTGTTCTCTTTCTGGCCACAGAAGAACTACTAAGGGGTATAATAGGAGTGGGTTCAGAGGGTTGGCAATCCCTAGGTGGAAGTTAGGAACATGTATATTAGTCCAGGGAGAGCCCCTGATGAAGCAGCGTGGCTCAGTGGAAAGAGCACGGGCTTGGGAGTCAGAGGTCATGCGTTCGAATTCTGGCTCTACCACTTAGCTGTCACTGATAAGTCACTTAACTTCTCTGTGCCTCAGTGACCTTATCTGTAAAATGGGGATTAACTGTGCCCCCCCCCCCCCGGTGGGACAACCTGATTACCCTGTATCTACCCCAGTGCTTAGAACGGTGCTCTGCACATAGTAAGCGCTTAACAAATACCAACATCATTATTATTATCTAGTTTAAGATTCTGTTGTAAAGTTACTGTTTCAACCTTTAGCAACATAAATACCGACTGTCTGTTTGTAACCAGAGTGAGCCTGAGCCATCTGTGCATGGAACCCACAATATTGCAAACTTGCTATCACAAGGGCATCTGTGGGACGTCCGACATTCCTCCCAGCTTCAGCAGCCGCCCAGCTGGTCAGTCGGACAGGCCAGCTGAACCTCAGATGCTCCCTGGGCCGTTTCGGGGTCCCACCTTTAAGATGGGAGGGTGAGCATTCTTGGGGTGCACTGGTTCCTCCCCTAGCTGGCAATTGCTGGGGGCCCAAGGACCCTGGCTCTATGATGACCTCAAAAGTAATGGAAATAACCGAAGGATATAGCAAGCATTTGAACGGTAAACCCCTTTTACATTAGAGACCAACACTTACCTAAAACACACATGAAAGAGAACAGATTATGCTTTTCCTTTTCTAGTGAAGCAGGTATTTCAATGGCCTTAAACCACATGTCAGTAGCTGTTTTGTGAAGTGGGACCAGAGAGACTAGGATCGATGTGTGAAAAAGCGTTGCTGTGTACTCTCGGTTCTTTCAGAATGCACGTTTCCCCGCATTTTGCAGGATGAGCGCGCTCAAGGACTTTGGGAACATCCAACAACATGCACCTTATCTGGTTAGAACACGACGTGATGTCGAAGTGAAACTGGTGGTCTCATGAGGTCAGAGGAGCAGTGTGGCTTAGCGGAAAGAGCCCGGGCTTGGGAGTCAGGTCATGGGTTCTAATCCCGGTTCTGCTGCTTGTCTGTGCAAGCCACTTCTCTGTGCCTCAGTTACCACTTCTGTAAAAGGGGGATTGAGACTGTGAGCCCCACGTGGGACAACCTGATTACCTTGTGTTTACTCCAGTGCTTAGAACAGTGTTTGGCACCTAGTAAGGGCTTAACAAATGCCATTATTATTGCTATGATTGTGGCATCAGTCAACATGAGTTTGACTCACCAACCTGAGGAAATGCATAAACAGAATGAGAAGCAGCGGGGCACAGTCAATAGAGCACAGGTCTGGGAGTCAGAAGGACCTGGGTTCTAATTCTGACTCCACCATTTGTCATCTGTGTGAGCTTGGGCAAATCATTTTACTTCTCTGAGCCTCAGTTACCTCATCTGCAAAACGGGGATTCAAACTGTGAGCACTGTGTGGGACAGGGACTTCAACTGGATTACTGGATTGCCTCAGAATTTAGAACAGTGCCTGGCACTAGTAAGCACCTAGCAAAAACCATGAAAAAATAGAATAGTCCCTTGCTATTTGCAGAGTATTGGTAATACTGGTGGTCTTGATAGTAGTATCCATCTACACTTACTCCCTTGAAGAACTCATTCGCTCCCAAGGCTTCAACTACCATCTCTATGTGGATGACACCCAAATCTGCATCTCCTCCCCTGTTCTCTCTCCCTCCCTCCAGGCTCACATGTCCTCCTGCCTTCAGAAGATCTCTACTCGGATGTCCTCCCACCACCTTAAACTCAACATGTCCAACACAGAGCTCCTTATCTTCCCTCCCAAACCCTGTCATCTCCCGAACTTTCCCGTCACCGTAGACGGCACAGCTCTCCTTCCCGTCTCTCGTGCCCGTCACCACGGTGTCATCCTTGACTCTGCTCTCTCATTCACCCCACACATCCAGTCCGTCACCAAATCCTGCCGGTCCCACCTTCAAGACATCGCCAAGATCTGCCCTTTCCTCTCCATCCAAGCCGGTACCATGTTAGTACAATCACTCATCCTATCCCGCCGATTACTGCATCCCTCCCAACCTCCTGCCTCTCCCCACTTCATCCATACTTCACTCTGCTGCCCAGATTATCCTTCTACAGTAACGCTCAGGTTATGTCAGCCCCCTTCTCAAAACCCTCCAGCAGTTACCTATTTACCTCCGTATCAAACAAAAACCCCTCACTAGTGGTTTTAAAGCCCTCCATCACCTTGCCCCCTCCTACTTCACCTCCCTTCTCTACATCCCAGCCTGCACACTCTGCTTCTCTGGTGCTAACCTTCTCACTGTGCCTCCATCACTTGCCTGTCTTGCCACCGACCACTGGCTCACATCCTACCTTTGGCCAGGAATGCCCTCCCTCCTCAAATCCACCAGACAATCACTCTTCCCCCCTTCAAAGCCCTACTGAAGACACACCTCCTCCAAGAGGTCTTCCCAGACTAAGCCTCTTTTTCCCTCAGCTCCCCCTCCCTTCCACATCTCAACTTGCTGCCTTTGCTCTTTCCCCGTCTCCCTGCCCCACTGCACTTTTGTATGTATACCTATATCTGTAATTCTATTTATGTATGTTGATGCCCGTTGACTTGTATTGACATCTGTCTCCCCCACTGTAGACTGTGAGCCCATTGTGGGCAGGGATTGTCTCTCTTTCTGAATTGTACTTTCCAAGTACATAGTACGGTGCTCTGCACACAGTAAGCACCCAATAAATATGATCGAATGAACGAAATGGTTAGAGAAACTCCTGTGAATGAGGTGAAATGACAGATACCCCATGCACCCGACACATAGTAAGCGCTTAACGAATACCGTCATCATTATTATGATTGTTAGAAAATGTATCCTACAACTCCCAGCCGGCCGGGCTTTCTGGGTGGCTTGGAGAGGTGGCCAGCTGGCCGGCCAGCGGCCAGTGAGGTGGGACTGTGGCTACTGGTGACCGGAAAAAGAGGCCAGGGCCCCTGCTACTTCCAATGCCGGGGGGCTACTGATACGGTAAGTCCCTAAAGGATGGGGTGCTGTCAATCAATCGAGGGTATTTATTGAGCCCTTACTCTGTGCAGAGCATGGTACTGAATGCTTGGGAGAGGACAGTAAAGTTGGTAGACATCATCCCTATCGTCATTAGTAGCAGTAGTATTTATTGTGCATATAATAATAGTAATAATAGTGTTATGTGTTAAGTGCTTACTATGGGGCCAGACACTAAGGTACTGAGCGTTGGGGTGGCTACAAGCAAGTAATAATAATAATGATAGTAATGGTTTTTGTTAAGTGCTTACTATGTGCCGGGTCAGCGCTGGGGTGAGCGCCCGCAAATCAGGTTGGATACAGTCCCTGACCCACAGGGGCTCACACTCTTAATCCCCATTTTACAGATGAAGTAACTGAGGCACAGAGAAGTTTGATGACTTGCCAAAGGTCACACAGCAGACAGGCGGCAGAGCCAGGATGAGAACCCATGACCTTCTGACTCCCAGGCCCATGCTCTATCCACTGTGCCAGCCTGCACCTGTAAAATGGGGATTAAAATGGGGATTAAGAATGTGAGCCCTATGTGAGACACGGACTGTATCCAACCTGATTAGCTTGTATCTGCCCCTCTCTCTTGCTTAACAGGTACTATTATTATCCTTTTTTTCAGTGGCTTGAGCCAAAGTAGCCAACAGCACTTAGGAGGTGCTTGGCCTTCAAATTCTCTGTGTGCAGGGAGAGGCCGTGAGACCTTGTGTGTTGGGGCCAGTGAATATTAAGTGTGGCCACTGACTTTCTCATTTATCTCAGTTCACTAATGTCTGGGGTGGATAAAAGTTCCTTTCACCAGCTAGATAGATTTTCTTCGGTCTCTATTGTTATTTACCTCCTTTCTTCTCTTCCCCTTGTTTTTTTGAAACTGGTGACGTGAGGCTTTATTCTGGCCATACTGCATTCCTGCCAGGCAGACTCCCATTTCAACCAGTTTCTTGCCCAAAACAATATTATCAAGCTGTATGGATTACCCTGTATAAATTATTCTTTGAATAGGAATACAGTAAAGTTGGCAAGAGTCTAGGAAATCTGCACCAAGATTTTTAGCCAAAAATAATTCCCCTCACAATATTAAAATGAGAGAGAGAGAAAAAATGTGTTGTAGGGTTTTGCACTTAACGTCCGGGATATGAAAAATAAAGCTGTCTTGTATGTAATTCCATTAAGTTATGGGAGTCTTCAATAAATCAGAACAGGTTAAAGATTCTAACTTAGGAGGGAATAGGTTTCCTTTACGATGAGTATTTGAATAAATGAGTATGATTCTAGAGAAAGGGCAAAGAGAACAATCACTAGGGAGTGTTTGGGAGAGGGGGGATGGGGTAAGCTTTCATATTATATTTTGTAATGGTGTTTGCTAAATGCTTACTATGTGTCAAACACTGTTATGAGCACTGAGGTACATACAAGTCAATTATGGTATTTGTTAAGTGCTTACTATGTGCCAAGTTCATCAGGCCTAACCCAGTCCCTGTCCCACATGATGCTCACAGTTTAAGCGGGAGGGAGAACAGATATCGAATCCCCATTTTACAGATGAGGAAACTGAGGCACACAGAAGTTGCGACTTGCCCAAAGTCACAGAGCAAACGATTGGCAGCTGCAAACTGGGGAATTAAGACTGAGGGCCCCATGTGGGACATGGACTGTGTCCGATCTGATTGGCTCCTATCTACCCCAGTGCGCAGTTCAGTTCCTGGCACATAGTGAGCACTTAAATACTGTTACAACAAATAGGGCAAGAAGGGCTGGTATAGGTGATGGGGACCAAGAGATGGGAAGTCTCGCGTAGAGTGAAAGGACGGTTTGGGGAGATGGGGAGTATGGGAGAGAAAGCAGGTTAGGTGGTTGTAGTCTGAGAGATTTTTAATGACTCAATCTCCAATGGCTCCTTCCCCTCTGCCTTCAAACATGCCCACTTCTCCCCCATCCTAAAAAAACACACTCTTGACCCCACTTCCCCTTCCGGTTATCGCTCTATCTCCCTACTACCCTTCCTTTCCAAAATCCTAGAACGAGTCGTCTACAATCGATGCTTAGAATTCCTTATCTCCCTTTCTCTCCTGGACCCCCTCCAATCTGGCTTCCGTCCCCTCCACTCTACCGAGACTGCTCTCTCTAAGGTCACCTGTGACCTCCTTCTTGCCAAATCCAATGGCTCCTACTCCATTCTAATCCTCCTTGACCTCTCTGCTGCCTTTGACACTGTCGACCATCCCCTCCTCCTCCATACCTTATCTCACCTTGGCTTCACGGACTCCGTCCTCTCCCGGTTCTCCTCTTATCTCTCTGGCTGGTCATTCTCGGTCTCCTTCGCAGGCGCCTCCTCCCCCTCCCATCCTTTAACTGTTGGAGTTCCTCAAGGGTCAGTTCTTGGCCCTCTTCTGTTCTCCATTTACACTCACTCCCTTGGTGAACTCATCCGCTCTCACGGCTTTGACTACCATCTCTATGCAGATGACACGCAGATCTACATCTCCGCCCCTGTCCTCTCCCCCTCCCTTCAGGCTCGCATCTCCTCCTGCCTCCAGGATGTCTCCACCTGGATGTTGGCGCGCCACCTAAAACTCAACATGAGCAAGACTGAGCTCCTCATCTTCCTTCCCAAGCTCGGTCCTCTACCAGACTTCCCTATCACCGTGGATGGCACGACCATCCTTTCCGTCTCTCGGGCCCGCGATCTCAGTGTCATCCTTGACTCGTCTCTCTCGTTCACCCCGCACATCCTATCCATTACTGAGACCTGCTGGTTTCACCTTTACAATATCTCCAAGATTTGCCCTTTCCTCTCCACACAAACGGCTACCTTACTGCTATGGGCTCTCGTTATATCCCGGCTAGACTACTGTGTCAGCCTTCTCTCTGATCTCCCTTCCTCCTCTCTCGCCCCGCTCCAGTCTATTTTTCACTCCGCTGCCCGGCTTATCTTCCTGCAGAAACGATCTGGGCATGTCACTCCCCTTCTTAAACACCTCCATAAACCTCCGCTCCAAACAAAAACTCACTCTAGGCTTCAAGGCTCTCCATCACCTTGCCCCTTCCTACCTCTCCTCCCTTCTCTCTTTCTACCGCCCACCCCGCACGCTCCGCTGCCGCCCACCTCCTCACCGTCCCTCGGTCTCGCCTATCCCACCGTCAACCCCTGGACCATGTCCTCCCGCGGTCCTGGAACGCCCTCCCTCCTCACCTCCGCCAAACTGATTCTCTTCCCCTCTTCAAAACCCTACTTAAAACTCACCTCCTCCAAGAGGCCTTCCCAGACTGAGCTCCCCTTCTCCCTTTACTACCCCTTTCACCTCTCCGCAGCTTAACCCTCTTTTCCCCCCATTTCCCTCTGCTCCTCCCCCTCTCCCTTCCCATCCCCTCAGCACTGTACTCGTCTGCTCAACTGTATATATTTTCATTACCGTATTTATTTTGTTAATGAAATGTACATCGCCTCGATTCTATTTAGTCGCCATTGTTTTTACAAGATGTGCTTCCCCTTGACTCTATTTATTGCCACTGTTCTCGTCTGTCCGTCTCCCCCGATTAGACTGTAAGCCCGTCAAACGGCAGGGACAGTCTCTATCTGTTGCTGACTTGTTCATTCCAAGCGCTTAGTACAGTGCTCTGCCCATAGTAAGCGCTCAATAAATACTATTGAATGAATGAATGAATGAGAGTGGGATTTCTGATTTCAGCACACTGTGGGTGTTTTTGCAACTAGCTTTGTGGGGTCTTTTCTCCCCGATTTGGGGAGAAGGGGCTGCAGAGAGATCTCAGTCTCATCGGAAAGTGACAGGTGGAAGGGTCAAGATGTTTTGGAAATCCCCAAAATGGATCTTGCATCATCCGTGGAACCGACCAACCGCCATGGAACTGTGGCATAGTGGAAAGACCATGGGCTTGGGAGTCTGAGGATGTGGGTTCTAATCCCGGCTCTGCCACTTAACAGCTGTGTGACTTTGGGCAAGCCAGTTAACTTCTCTGTGCCTCAGTTACCTCATCTGTAAAATGGGGATTAAGACTGTGAGCCCCATGAGGGACAACCTGGTTACCTTGTATCTCCCCCAGCACTTAGAACAATGCTTGGCACATAGTAAGTCCTTAACAAATACCATCATTGTTAACCAACTTGACTTCTCACAAGGGAAATTGAAGTTCTTGGACTTAGCTTGAAATCTGCCCAGGACTTACATTTTCTCTAGAAAGCCTTTAGACTACTTTAGGCTGTTAGCTCCTCCCTCTAGACATTAAGCTCTTTGTGGGCAGGGAATATGTCTACCAACTCTGTAGTACTGTACTCTCCCAAGAGCTCAGCATAATGCTCTGCACACAGCAATTGCTTAATAAATACCTTTGATTGAGTGCTAAAGTTTATTTCGTGGGAGGTTGGGAGAAAATTAGCACTTCACTTATCATTAGCTGTTCAGGGAGCAGTATTTCTGACCATTCCGAAGGGTGGACAAAAGCAGATACTTGGAAAATGAACAGTGCAAAGACATAATGAAGCACAGTCTCCAACAGTGTGGCTCCTGGGAGTCCTGCCCAGCTACCCACCAGCCAGATAGGCAATAATCAGGAGAGGGTGCTTTCCTTGAGCAAAGGCTTTGCCATGTCCAGGATACCAGGAAGCAAACTAAGAAGTGGGAGAAGCCCTGTCCGGACCAAATGGTTTAGTCCAACATGGACCTATCTTCGTGGCAAACAACAGAGAAGGGGACTATTGGTTACATGTCCCTTCTTTTGGCCACACTGAATAGATCTTTCCCTCAGTAGAGTCACCTCCAAAAATGTTGGAAACCAGTGATGTACGTAGGCAGGACCTCGGGAGTTGTCTTGGGGAAGACATTGGATTGCAGCGAGTGCTATCATTCACAAATCCACCTGTGATTGTATGCCACCCCAATGCTTAGAACAGTACTCTGCAAACAGTAGGAAGCACTCAACAAATACTATTCCGTACTAGGAGTAATTGGTGAAATTTGATGACATTGTTCACCTGGCTTGCCCCTGATGACACGGTCTACCCTGCTGCTCTCTCCTTTGGACGTCTCTTCTTCTCCCACTCCCTGGGAGACTCACTGGGAAAGGAGGAGGTGTTGGCTTCCTTCTTGCGCCCCAATGCTGCTTTCACACCATCCCTCCTCCCCCTTCCTTCCCCTCCTTTGAAGCCCATATCACCCTCCTCTACCACCATCTCCAGATTCTTGTAACTGTCATCTACCGCCCCCAGGTCCCCCCCTCTAACTTCCTAAACCATTTTGATCCCTTTCTCACCTTCTCTCTTTTTCCATGCCCACTCTGATCCTTCGAGATTTGAACATCCATATAGATGTACCCGGTGACCCCTATGCCCGCCCTCCTTCTATCAATCCTGAACTCCTCTGACCTCCTGCTCCACCCCACCTCCCTCATCCACCAACTTGGACACATATTCATTCATTCAATCGTATTTATTGAGCACTTACTGTGTGCAGAGCACTGTACTAAGCACTTGGAAAGCTCGGTTCAGCAATAGAGACAATCCCTGTCCAATCCGGGCTTACTGTCTAGAGAGGGGGAGGCAGACATCAAAACAAGTAAACAGGCATTATATAGAATTATATTAATTATATATATGTAACATATATAATTATATGTATATATAATTCTATTGATTTACACATCAAAACAAACAGGCATCAATATAAATAGAATTATACATATATACATCAGTGCTGTGGGGAAGCGGGGAGAGCAAAGGGAGCGAGTCAAGGTGATGCGGAAGGGAGGGTCAGCTGAGGAAAAGGGGGCTTAGTCTGGGAAGTCATCTGGGAAGAGGTGCACTTTCAGTAGGGCTTTAAAGGGGGAAGAGTGATTGTGTGGCAGATTTGAAGAGGGAGGCCATTCCAGGCCAGAGGTAGGACGTGGGCCAGGGGTCAGCAGAGGAATAGGCGAGATCCAGGCACAGTGAGGAGATTAGCAGCAGAGGAGGGGACTGTGTGGGCTGGGCTGTAGAAGGAGAGAAGGAAGGTGTGGTAAGAAGGGGCAAGGTGATGGAGAGCTTTGAAGCCAATAGTGAGGAGTTTTTGCTTGATACAGAGGTCGATAGATAACCACTGGAGATTTTTGAGGGGGGGGTGACATGCTCTGAACGTTTCTGTAGAGAGATAATCTAGGCAGCAGAGTGAAGTATGGCCTGAAGTGGGGAGAGGCAGGAGGTTGGGAGGTGAGTAAGGAGGCTGATGCAGTAACCAGTCGGGAGAGGATGAGTGATTGTACTAACGTGGTAGTGGTTTGGATGGAGAGGAAAGGGTGGATCTCGGCAATGTTGTGAAAGTGAGACCGGCAGGATTTGGTGACAGATTGGATAATTGGGTTGAATGAGAGAGCGGAGTCAAGGATGACACCAAGGTTATGGGCTTGCAAAATGGGAAGGATGTTGTGCCGTCCATAGTGACGGGAAAGTTTGGGAGAGGACAGGATTTGGGAGGGAAGATAAGGAGCTCTGTTGAGTAGGAGGTGGTGGAAGGACATCCAAGTAGAGATGTCCTGAAGGCAGGAGGAGATGCGAGCCTGGGGGGAGGGAGAGAGAACAGGGGAGGAAATGGAGATTTGGGTGTCATCAGCATAGAGAAGTGAGTTCTCCAAGGACTGAATGAGTTCTCCAAGGGAGTGAATGTAGATGGTGAATAAAAGGGGACCAAGAATTGACCCATGAAGAACTCCTACAGTTAGGGGATGGGAGGGGAAGAGGAGCCCACGAAGGAGATTGAGTGAACGGCCAAAGAGATAATAATAATATAAGGTTGGTATTTGTTAAGCGCTTACTATGTGCAGAGCACTGTTCTAAGCGCTGGGGTAGATACAGGGTGATCAGGTTGTCCCACGTGGGGCTCACAGTTTTAATCCCCATTTTACAGATGAGGTAACTGTGGCCCAGAGAAGTGAAGTGACTTGCCCACGGTCACACAGCTGACAAATGGCAGAACTGGGATTCGAACAGCAGGAGAGGACGGAGTCAGTGAAGCCAAGGTTGGATAAGGTGTAGAGGAGAAGGAGAAAGCACTTACCAAGCCTGATCTTCCCTCATCAGAGTTTTGTCTGTAAGGGATGAGATTTCTTTTTTCCATAATATCCTAGTTAATAGGTTAAAAGGAGGGCATTTCCGGAAAACTAAAAGGTAACAGGGTTTGTAGGAATCCAGTGGGCACCTGCATGATTATATCATTTCATTGTTCATTCATTCATGTTGGTTTTTTTTTATCATTTCAGTTCTCTCTCAGAGGAGATTCGAGAGGGATTAAGGTATCTCCCACTCGATCTCATCATCTCTTTCTGCTGCACAATCTCAACCCTCACCAACTCCGAAATCCCTCTCTCAGATCACAACCTTCTCACCGGTCTCACCTTCACAACATCACTAAGATCCACCCTTTCCTCTCCATCCAAACCGCTACCAAGTTAATACAGTCACTCATCCTATCCCGACTGGATTACTGCATCGGCCTCCTTCCTGAGACCCCCCAACCTCCTGCCTCTCCCTACTTCAGTCCACACTTCACTCTGCTGCCTGGATTCTGTCTACAGAAACGTTCAGGGCATGTCACCTGCCTCCTCAAAACCTCCAGTGGTTGCCTACCAACCTCCGTATCAAACAAAAACTCCTCATTGTTGGCTTTAAAGCTCTCCATCACCTTGCCCCTTACTACCTCACCTCCCTTCTCTCCTTTCACATCCCAGCCTGTACACTCCGCTCCTCTGGTGCTAAACTGCTCACTGTGCCTCAATCGTGCCTGTTCCGCCGTTGACCTCTGGCCCACATCCTACCTCTGGCTGAAATGCCCTCCCTCCTCAATACCACCAAACAATCACTCTTCCCCCGCCTCAAAGCCCTACTGAAGGCGCACCTCCTCCAAGAGGCCGTCCCAGACTAAACCTCCTTTTCCTCAGCTCCTCCTCCCTTCCATGTCACCTCGACTCGCTACCTTTGCTCTTCACCCCCTCTCCCCACCCCTACAGCACTGATGTATATATGCATATATCTATAATTCTATTGATTTATATTGATGCCTGTTTCCTTGTTTTGATGTCGGCTTCCCCAGCTCTAGACTGTAAGCCTGTTGTGGGCAAGGATTGTCTCTCTTTATTGCTATATTGAACTTTCCAAGTGCTTAGTATGGTGCTCTGCACCCATTAAGTGCCCAGTATATATGACTGAATGAATGAATGTTCAGCAGTTCTAGACTGAATCTTCATAACTCTTCCACTAGGGAACCAAAAAGCAGCCTTCCTCCATTCCTCAACTTAAAATAAGTGAAATTGACTAGAAACAAAAGTGAAACTTGGGTAAAGCAATTTTACTGTTAAGCTCAGGAAATGAGGTCTGTAAATTTAGAACAGCCATGGCAAAAAAAAAAAGATCACTTTTAATACGATATGGTGCCAACACCTTTGATGTCACACTATTAAGATTACAATCTTAAATTAATTTCTGAATATTTATGTCTTTTCTCTTTCCCAAAGGAAATCATTGACTCTAAAGCAGTAGTAATAAATGATAAAATGTTGAAATGTTCACATTGTTTAAATGCCTAAGAGAACTGAGAAGACATGTCCTCTTATCCCTTAAATGCTTGTCTTAAGAGCTTCTTGAGCAGGAGAGTTGTCACGTCTAGACCACTCGATCCCTTAATGCTGGTTGGGAACAGAGCCTGGGTCTGGGAGTCGGAAGGTCATAGGATCTAATGCCGACTCCGCCACTTGTCTGCTGTGTGACCTTGGGCAAGTCACTTTACTTCTCTGTGCCTCAAGTCCCTCAGCTGGAAAATGGGGATTAAGACCATGAGCCCTATGTGGGTCAGGGACCATGTCCAACCTGGTTATCTTGTTTCTACCTCAGCCCTTAGAACAGTGCCTGGCACATAGTAAGCATTTAACAAAAGCCATTATTATTATTATAACTCAGTGCTAGCCCAAAAGGGCAGCTCAACCTCCAGTTCCCCTCCAACCTCCTCACCGGATATATGTTCTCTTTCAGTGACAGATCCATAAGTAATCAGTCAATTAATTCATCAATCATGTTTATTGAGTGCTTACTGTATGCAGAGCACCGTACTAAGTTGTTAGGATAGTACAGCATAACAGAGTGGGTAGACACAATCCCTTACCGAGATGACCTTACAGTCTAGAGAGGGAGACAGCTATTAATAAGAATAAATAACTACATTAGAGATATGTACTGTGGGGCTAAGGGAGTGGTGAATAAATGGTGCAAATCCCAGTGCAAGGGAGACACAGAAGGGAGTAGGAGAAGAGGAAATGAGGGCCTAGTCAGGGAAGACCTCTTGGAGGAGATGTGTCTTCAGTAAGGCTGTGATGGTGGGTAGAATGATCGTCTGTCAGATACGAAGAGGGAGGGCATTCCAGGCCAGAGGCAGGAAGGTGGCAAGATAGATGAGATCGAGGTACAGTGAGTAAGTTGGCATTAGGAGAAAGAAGTGGGCGGGCTGAGTTATAGTAGGAAATAAAGGAGGCAAGGTAAAAAGGGGGCAAGGGGATTGAGTGCTTTAAAGCCAATGTGAAGGAGGTTCTTGAGCAGTGGGGAAATGTGGCCTGAACTTTTTATAGAAAAATGATCTGGGCAGCAGAGTGAAGTATGGACTAAAGTGGGGAGAGACTGGTCAGCAAGGAGACCGATGCAGTAATCAGGTTGGGTAGGATAAGTGCTCGGATTAATGTGATAACAGTTTGGATGGAGAGGAAAGGGTGGATTTTAGCGATGCCGTGAAAGTTGTACTGACAGGATTCAGTGACAGATTGAATATATGTGGGTTTACGAGGAGTCGAGGATAACACCAAGGTTATGGGCTTGGAGACAGAAAGGATGGTGGTGCTGTCTACAGCGATGGAAAAGTCAAGGGGAGGATAGGGTTTGGGTGAGAAGATAAGGGGTTCTGTTTTAGACATGTTAAATTGGAGATGTCCATGGTACATTCAGTTAGAAATGTCCTGAAGGTAGGAGGAAATGTGAGATTGCAGAGAGGGAGAGAGACCAGGGCTGGAGATGTAGATTTGGGAATCATCCACATAGAGATGGCAGTTGAACCCATGGAAGCAAATGAGTTCTCCAAGGGAGAGGGTGTAGATGGAGAATAGAAGGGGACCAGAACTGAACCTTGAGAGACTTCCTCAGTTAAGGGGTGGGAGGCAAAGGAGGAGCCCGCAAAAGGGGCTGAGAATGAGCAGCCAGAAGGATAGGAGCAGAACCAGGAGGGGAGTGTCATTGAAGTCGAGGTAGGATAATGTTTCCAGGAGAAGGCGGTGGTCCACAGTGTTGAAAGCAGCTGGGAGGTCAAGGAGGATTAGAGTTGAGTAGAGGCTATTGTATTTGGCAAGAAGGAGATCTTTGAAAGGGCAGTTTCTGTGGAAATAAGGGGGTGACAGCCAGATTGGAGAGGATCAGGAGGAGGTGAGGAATTTGAGGCAACTGGTGTAGAAGGCTCGCTCAAGGAGTTTGGAGAGGAAGGGTAGGAGGGAGATGAGGCATTAGCTGGGGGACGGGACAATGAAAGAAGAAGCCATGGGATCAAAGGACCTATTTTTTAGGGTAGGGTAGACGTGAACATGGTTGAAAGCAGTGAGGGAAGAAACCATGGGAGAGAAAACAGTTGAAAGAGAAAGGAGGGGCCAAGGGCTTTAATAAGGCGGGAAGGGATGAGGTTGGAGGTGCAGGTGGAGGGGGTGGATTTTGAGATGAGGCAGATCTCCTCTTGAGATACTGCACTGAAAGATGAAGAAAAGTTGAAGAAGGGTCAGGAGGAGGGAGGGACTGGAGTGGAGCAGGGGAGATTTTAGGGAGCTCACACCTGATGTTTTCAATTTTCTCAAGGCTCATGGCCATGTCATTAGGGGCAAGAGATGGGGAGGCAGGGGAACAGGGCATTTGAAGAGGAAGTTATATGTCTGAAACAACTGGGGAGGGCAGGGGGCTTGGGAGTCAATAAGGATAGAGAAGTAATTTTGCCAGGCAGAGGAGAGGGCAGAGTTAAAGCATGGAAGGATGAACTTAATGTGGACGAGGTCGGCCTGATATCTGGATTTCTGCCAGCAGCGCTAAATGGCTCTTGCACAGGAGTGAAGGAATCGGGCAGTGGAGGTGATCCAGGCCTGTGGGTTAGTGGTACGAGATTGATGAAGGGATTGGGGAGCGAGCAAATTGAGTTCAGTAGAGAGGGTGGTGTTGAGGGTGCCAATTTGGAAGGTAGTTTGGAAATGGAAACTAAATGGGACATGATGACTTGAGAAAATTGGATGGGATCCAGGTCTCTGTGGGGGAACAGGACATTTTTGCGGGGAAGGGGTGTGTGGGGGAGAAGGCAGATGAGGATAGTGAGGAGTTTCTGTTTGATACAGAGATGGATGAGCAACTACCGGAGGTTCTTGAGGAGTGGGGAAGTGTGGACTGCATGTTTCTGTAGAAAAATGACCAAGTCAACAGAGGGAAGTATGGACTGGAGTCAGGAGAGACAGGAGGCAGGGAGGTAGGTGAGGAGGTTGCTGCACTAATCCAGGAGGGATGATTCTTGGATTAATGTGGAGGTAGTTTGGATGGGGAGGAAAGGGTGGATTTTAGTGATGTTTTGAGGGAGCAGTGGAGCCCCACCCCTTCCCCTGACTGCAGAGGGAAGGTGACGGGAAGGGAGAGAGAGAAAGGGGGAAAAGGGTTGGTTTTTCCAAATCTTGCTCTCTCCCTGTATTTCAGATCAGTCTCTTTCATCTTTCTGGATCAGCTCTTGTTTCTCTGTGGGTCTGTCTCACCTGTCTTGTCTCTCTAGACCCTTCTCTCTCCTCTTTTGCTCTGACTCTGTCGCCTTCTAATCTGTTCTGTCTCCAAATGCTCAACTCTGATGGTGTCTCTGCAGTCACTGGGTCTGCCTAGGCCCCAAGGGATCTCTTGGGGAGGGGATTCTTTTCATTTGTTACCCCGGTTCCTCTTAAGCTGAACCTTCTTGCGTGTGTGTCCCCGTCCCTTGGGTTTAAAGATGGCTATAGTGGTGGTGAGAGTCTATCAGTACATCCAAGTGTGACTGATAAAGAGAACAGCGGTCATTTTCATTCAGTCGTACTTACCGTGTGCAGAGCCCTGTACTAAGCGCTTGGGAAATTCCAATCGAGCGATAGCGAGAGATGATCCCTGCCCAAGGTTGCTTTGTCTTGCTGTGGGCCCCAACCATCCTTGTTATGCCACGTCCTCAGAGGTTTTGCCTCACTGTGCTTTAGAAACATTTCCTCTTTCCTTCCTGTTTATAGTTCCACTTTAGATTACCCACAGCAGCTGCTTGGCTGTTTTGTCATCTGTTCCTCGTACGTGTATCATCCAGGGGAAGATGTGATGCAATAAGCATTTCTTAGCTACTGCCGGCCTGACTGAGTCCCATGACCTCATTGTTTGTGTCCTTACCTTGTGGTGGGCAGACCTGATTTTAGGGACAGGCGGCCATGCGGTTCTTCTCTCAGGGACAGGCTTTCGTGGAAGCGTTTGCTGTTTCCGGGCTTCTTTCTTTCCCTTTCCTTCCTCCCTCCTGCCTAGTTTCTTACAGCCCCAGGTGTTTGGTGGCCCAGGGCAAGCTGGGATTTTGTGGCCTCAGTTGCAGGACGTGGTATGTGGGAATTAAAAAAGTAAAACTACCTGCCGCTACGATAGGTCTGCTCCTTAGATCAACCCCCCTCCCCAGACCCAGCCTGGGGTGGTGTTGGACCTCAGAGACAAAGCTTGGGGGCTCAGTTATGAAAAGGGCAACTACTGATATAGTGGATAATTTTGTTATTTAACACCCCATCTGCCTGTGAAGGGAGGGTAAGTGGGCCCGGTTGTTCCTGTTGCTTTAATCAGATAATAATAATAATAATAATAATAATTGTGGTATTTATTATGCACTTATTATATGCCAAGCACCGTACTAAGTGCTGGGGTGGTTACAAGCAAATTGGGTTTCGACACAATCCCTGTCCCATATGGGGTTCACAGTCAGTCCCCAATTTACAGATGAAGTAACTGAGACACAGAGAAGTGAAGTGACTTGCCCAAGGCCATATGTGGCAGAGCCAGGATTAGAATCCAGGTCCTTCTGACTCCCAGGCCCGGGCTCCAGCCACCAGGCCACGCTGCTTCTCAATGCTGGTGCTACATTTTATCTGTAAGTTTCCTAAAGGGCAGATTGCCCTCAGCCCCACAGCACTTAAGTATGTATCTGTTTTATTTTACTGTCTGATTCCTGCTCTAGACTGTAAACTCCTTGTGGACAGGGTGCCTGCCTACCAATTCTGTTATATTGTAGTCTCCCAAGTGCTTGGAGTACAGGGCTTGGCATACAGTAAGTGCTCAATAAATTTTCCAACTCTTCGATATATCACTATACAGTGGCGTCCTAGGTAGCAGATTCCAATGGCACCATCTAGTTGGTGTCACCACTGGAGATCTGTGGCTAGGAATACATAGCTGAGGTATTTTCCAGGAGGATCGTCAGCCTATATCGCTTTGCAGATTCTGACAGTGGCTCATAATCACCCTCATGTCTTTAATGTGTTTTTAAAAAACAGGCATCATTGCATCGGGGCTCCTTTATGATTCATACCGATATGCTGTTGACCCAGGAACTTTACGCTCTTCTCATCTTTTGATAAGTTCGAGTGGTTGGCTTTCATGATCGATCAGTTGATCTGTGACATTTATTTAGCTTTTACTGTAGGCAGAGCACTGTTTTAAGTGCTCAGAAGAGTACAAGAAGACAGGATTAGCAGATATGTTCCCTGCCTCAAATGAATTTACAGTCTGGAGGACGAGCCTACGGTCTAGAGAGGAATTCCATTCCCTTTCTGGTGCTGATACTCTTAGCCTTTTGGATAGAAAGAGTTTCCCAGAGGATCAGAATTATACTGTGACATCAACTAACAAATTCCTTGTTCCTGGCTAGAATAAGATATAGGTCTATTCTCCATCTACACCCACTGCCCTGGAGAAGTTATTCACTCCCATGGCTTCAACTACCTCCTCTATGGGGATGATTCTCAAATCTGTCTCCAGCCCTTGACCTCTCTCCTGTGCTGTCTCTCATATCCCTGTTGCTTTCAAGACATCCCCACTTGGATGTCCTGCCAACACCTCAAACCTAACATGTCTACAACGGAGCTCCTTATCTTCCCACCCAAACCCTGTCCTCCTGATTTCCCCACCACTGTAGATAGCACCACTATTCTTCCTGTCTCACAAGCCCGGAACCTTGGCATCCCTTGACTCCTCTCTTTCATTCAACCCACGTGTTCAATCCATCACTGAATCCTGTCAGTTCAACCTTCACGACATTGCTAAAATCTGCTCTTTCCTCTCCATCCAAATTGGTACCACATTAATCCAACCATTTATCCTCTCCTGCCTGGATTACCGCGTCAACCTCCTTGCTGGCCTCCCACCCTCCTGTCTCTCCCCACTCCAGTTGACACTTCACTCTGCTACCCAGATCATTTTTCTACACAAATGTTCAGTCGATGTTACCCCACTCCTCAAGAACTTTGGGTAGTTGCCCAACCACCTCTGCATACAACAGAAACTTCTTCCCACTACAATCCAGCCCACACACTTGGCTGCTCTAATGCCAACCTTCTCACTGTACCTTGATCCCGTCTATCTCGCCACCGACTCCTCGCCCACCTCCTGCCCCGACCTGGAACACCCCTCCTCCTCGTATCCGACAGGCGATTACTCTCCCCCGCTTCAAAGCCTTACTGAACTGCACATCTCCTCCAAGAGGACTTCCCCCCCTAAGCCCTCATTTGTTCTTCTCCCCTCCTGTTTTTGTCATCCTGATTTGCTCCCTTTTTCACCTCCCCCTTCAGCCCAAAGCACTTACTTACATATCCGTGACTCATTTCTTTATATTAATGTCTGTGTCCCCCCTAGACTGTAAACTTGTTGTGGGCGGCGAACGCATCTACCAACTCTGTTATGTTGTTACATTGTACTCTCCCAAGTGCTTAGAAGAGTGCTCTGCACACAGTAATTGCTGCTCAATAAATATGATTGATCGACTGATAGTTCACAGTCCTTCTCTGCATCCATGGTGGAAGATGGATCCAAAAGAACCCCTCCACAGATGAGTGAGGCAGTTATATCGTCATGGGATCTTGGTAATAGTAATACTAATTACAGCTACTATTACTAATTACTACTAATACTAAGAGAAGCAGCGAGGCTTAGTGGAAAGAGCCCTGGCTTGGGAGTCAGAGGTCCTGGGTTCTAATTCCGACTCCGCCACTTGTCAGCTTGTGTGACCTTGGGCAAGTCACTTCACTTCTCTGGGCCTCAGTTACCTCATCTATCAAATGGGGATTAAGACTGTGAGCCCCACATGGGGCAACCTCATTGCCACGTGCCCACTCCAGCACTTAGAACAGATATTCCATCATTCATTCGTTCAAACGCATTTATTGAGCGCTTACTATGTGCAGAGCACCGTACTGAGCGCTTGGGAAGTTTGATTCGGCAACGGGTACCATCTTCATTATTATCATTACTGATGATATTCTTCGAGCGCCCACTTAGGGGCATCATACTAAGCACTCAATCAGTTCTCCCATTCCTACCTAACCTCATTCCTCTCCCACTGCGACCTGCCTGTGTACTTCACTCCTCTAAACACCAAGCTACCTGCTGGACCTCAGTTTCATCTCTCTTTCTCACTGTCAACCCCCAGCTCATATCCTTCCTCCTGCCTGAAACTCCCTCCCTCTTCACATCTGACGGATCACCACTCTCTCCATCTTCCAAACCCTACTAAAATAATATCTCCTCCAGGAGGCCCTCCCTGACTAACCTCTCATCTCCCCCCGACACTGTCCTTCCCTTCTGTGTTGCCTATAAATTGACTCTTTATGCCCCTAAGCACTTTGATACTCCTCTCCCCACCCACATTACCTATCTAAATATCTCTGTACTCTGCTACTTCTGACTGTAATTTAGTTGTAAAGCCTGCCTCTTTGATAGATTGTAAATTCCTAGAGAGCAGGGATTGGGCCTACCACCTCTATTTTACTCTTTCTAATAATAATGTTGGTATTTGTTAAGCGCTTACTATGTGCAGAGCACTTTTCTAAGCACTGGGTTAGATACAGGGTCATCCGGTTGTCCCACGTGAGGCTCACAGTCTTCATCCCCATTGTACAGATGAGATACCTGAGGCATAGAGAAGTTAAGTGACTTTCCCAGTCACACAACTGACAAGTGGCAGAGCTGGGCTGTGCACACAGTAAGCACTCAAAAAATACCACTGATTGATTGATCGACTCTGCCAAGAACCCTGACCTTACAATGTAATAAGGGAAATAGATCTACAAAGCAGGTTGCCTGTTTACTTGTTTTGATGTCTGTCTCCTGGTGTGGGCAGGGATTGTCTCTATTGCTGAATTGTACTTTCCAAGCGCTTAGTACAGTGCGAGCCCAATAAATGTGATTGACTGAACGGAATGAATGAATGAAGGAAAGTAGGTACAGATAATGGAGGAGTAGGAAGAACAAAAACCAGAAAGAGAACAGAGTGATTATGAAAACTAACCTCCTGAACCTATCAAAAGATGAAAAGAGAGCGAATCAGTCAAACAATTAAAGATATTTATTGGGCACCTAGTATGTGCAGAGCACTGTATTAAGCATCTGGGAGAGTACAACACAACAGAATTAGCCGACGCCTTTCCAGCCCATAACGAGTTAGCCTTTTTGGGTCACCCGGAGGTTCTCCCAGGTCAGGACTCGCTTTGGAAATGGTCCCCAGCTTTCCAAGGGTGTAAGGTAGGGGTTTCTGCCCCCGTCCCCCAGTAGGCACACAGCAGAGCCAGGATGAGAACCCAGGTCCTCCGACTCCCAGATGGGGATTAATGGGGATAATAATGATTTCCAGTGGGCGACACTACATATGCCCTTAAAAATAAGTGCTGAAGATGGGTGAAAGAACCTACCTGGTAGAGGTGTCTTCTGGGCTGATGGGACTCGGGGGGTAGGATAGAATCAGAGGAGTCTCGCCTTCGACCCCTGCTCCGACCCTGGAAGGACTCACACACGAGCAGCACGGTGAGTCTTTCCCAATCCGTCCCTTGGTGGCCGGCTGTGGAGGCCCATGGCATCAGGGAGAAGAAATCCATCTCTTTCCTCTGTGACATCAGGAAATTCATTGGCCCCCGCTCCGTTTCGGGCAGATCTCGCACACCCGCAGCCTACCGTCTCAATTTTCAGACATTGGGAAGGCCATGGCTTTGGCAGCGGCTGGGATTTTTGTGACTCTTGGACTGAGCTGCAGGGAGCCCAAAATCCTGCTCCTCTAGTCACCTACTGCTCTTGCCGTTTTTATCCTCGTCTCCTAGCTTTTTTGTTTTCACCTTTCCATGTTATTATTCCTATGGTAACGTCATTTGTTAAGCCAATTTGTCAAGCGCTGTTCTAAGCACTGGTTAGATCTAAGCGTTTCAGGTTGGATACAGCCCCTGTCCCCCACAGGCCTCGAAGTCTAGTTGGGAGAATGTAGGATTTAATCCCCATTGTACAGATGAGGCACTGAGAAGTTAAGTGACTTGCACAAGGTCACACAGCAGTCAAATGGCAGACCTGGGATTAGAACCCTTGTCTTCTGACTCCCAGGCCCGTGTTATTTTAAGTAGGCCAAGCTGCTTCTCACGTGCGTCTGCTGCCGACCCCTATCCTTCTGGCTTCAAGACTGTGAACATGGAAGTCAGGAACTGTGTCATCTGGGCCCTTTCTTTCCTCAGAGCTTAGTACAATGCTTTGCATACAGAAGGCGCTTAATAAACATTGTTATCACTCTACTACTTCTCTTGCTGAATTTCTCTTCCCTGCCTTTGTGCCTACTCTCCGGCTTTTCCCTATTCCCAGTCAGTCGATACTATTTATTGAACACCTACAGTTTCCAGAACTCTGTATACTAAGCACTTCAGAGAGTGCAATAGAGGTGAAAGACATGCCCCAATAAGGGGGAGGAACATTTACTGGTAGGAGGAAAAAGGAAATGTAAAGTCGATAGGTAAAGAAATGAGTGCTTAAATAGAATCCATAAAGGCTAAGAGAGTCATAAGGCACCTTAAGCGCACCTTAAGCCATAAATGCAAAAACATCAGCACTTTAACCAACTGATGATCCGGTGATAATAACTAAAATGGGGAGAAAAGTCACTAGACTATATAGAATTGGAAAGCAAAGGAACAGTGAACAGTAACTGGGCAAGTCATCTGAAACAGAATATTTTACTGACTAAATAAGAGAAAGACTTCTTCAGTGCATCCAGTATCTCAATAGCAGCACCTTATTGGCTAATCCTGGCTAGATTACTGTGTCAGCCTGCTCTCTGATCTCCCTTCCTCCTCTCTCTTCCCGTTCCAGTCTATTCTTCACTCCACTGCCTGGATCATCTTCCTGCAGAAACACTCTGGGCATGTCACTCCCCTTCTTAAAAACCTCCAGTGGTTGCCTATCAACCTCCGCAGAAAACAAAAACTTCTCACTCTAGGCTTCAAGGCTCTCCATCACCTTGCCCCTTCCTACCTCTCCTTCCTCCTCTCTTTCTACTGCCCACCCCACAAGCTCTGCTCCTCTGCTGCCCACCTCCTCACCGTCCCCTGTTCTCGCCTATCCCGCCGTCGACCCCCGGGCCACGTCCTCCCGCGGTCCTGGAATGCCCTCCCTCCTCACCTCCGCCAAACTAATTCTCTTCCCCTCTTCAAAACCCTACTTACAGCTCACCTCCTCCAAGAGGCCTTCCCAGACTGAGCTCCCCTTTTCCCTCTGCTCCCTCTACCCCCCCTTCACCTCTCAGCAGCTAAACCCTCTTCTCCCGCCTCTCCCTCTGCTCCTCCCCCTCTCCCGACCCATCTCCTCAGCACTGTACTCATCCGCTCAACTGTATATATCTTCATCACCCTATTTGTTAATGAGATGTACATCACCTTGATTCTATTTATTTGCTATTATTTTAATGAGATGTTCTTCCCCTCGATTCTATTTATTGCCATTGTTCTTGTCTGTCCGTCTCCCCCAATTAGACTGTAAACCCGTCAAAGGGCAGGGACTATCTCTATCTGTTACCGATTTGTACATTCCAAGCGCTTAGTACAGTGCTCTGCACATTGTAAGCGCTCAATAAATACTGTGTATCAGTGGTGATCATCGATAGTATTTATTGAGCACTTGCTTTATGGAGAGCACTGTGGTAAGCATTTGGGAGAGTACAGTAGAGTCAGCAGATATGATCCCTGTCCTCAAGGAGTTTACCCTCTAGGGAGGGGGAAACAGACTCCAAAATAAATAGCGAGATTTATTTATGCTCTAACGGATGCAAAATTTTACTCCTGTGGGTGGTGCTTAGTGCTGGATGGACAATTTTGTGATATTTTCCTGCCTGCGTCTTTCATTCATTCATGGTCGTATTTACTGAGCGCTTACTGAGTGCAGAGCCCTGTCCTAAATGCTTGGAAAGTACGATTCAGCAACACATAGAGAATTCCTGCCCACAGCGGTTGCAAAGAAGGTCTGGGTTACGATGATGATTAGGATGATGATGATGATGATGGAATCTCTAGTCAGAGCAATGAATGAGCCTCCATCCTGTGTCCTCAAGGCCAAGAACTGGCATGGAGGATTTATCAGAGTGTTAGTGGTTTGCGCAATGCCGTCTACACTCTCTTTTTCCCGCCAGGCATCCTCCCGCTGGGACATGGGGCACATCGTGCAAAGAGGCCCCCCTTTCCCAGACTAAGATCCTCTTTTCCTCTGCTCCCACTCCCCTCCCCATCGCCCTGACTCACTCCCTTTGCTCTACCGCCCCCCCCAACCTGCCCGCAGTAAGCGCTCGGTAAATACAATTGAATGAGTTAATGATAAAACTGATATATCCCGAAGTGCCATCTGAACTCATCTGATAGTGGAGTGAAACTCTGGGGGAACAAAGACCCTGTGGAAGAAACTTCACAACAACATCAAAGCAAGAAGCGGCATTATCTGGTGAATAGAGGCATAGGCCTGGGAGTCAGGAGGACCTGGGTTCTAATCCCAGTTCTGCCACTTGCCTGCTGTGTGACCTTGGGCAAGTCACTTCCTTTCTCTGTGCCTCAGTCACCTCACTGGGCTTCATATGGGATGTGGACTGGATATCTATGCCAGGGCTTAGAAGACCTAGCAAGTGCTTAACAAATACCTTAACAAAAAAAAAAAAAATCAGAAACCTTTCGTCTCTACAGGGGATAATGTCCCTCGGGGAGTTCTCTGGCATCGTGCCTACTTGACAGCCAATAAGAATATGGGCAGTGCTAGCAGACGGTATTACAGGACTAGTTGGAGTAAAATTGGCAGACCATAAATAGTATTATGGGGTCTGTGGTTTCCTCTCCTCCCTCTCCCTTTCGGCCACCCAGGGGAGATTAGAACCTGACATAATGGGCTTAAAGCGAGGGGAGCCCCTACTGTCAGATACACTCCACAAATCCAGAGCCACTTGATTCAACTCTGAGCATCTGAGAATGTTCCATACCCAATTTTTCTCAATTTTTCTAATTCTGGTTGATGGCAGTTAAATGGTGTATTCCTGTATTTCCTGCCTTGACCTCAAGTGTTTTCCACCTACCCAGCTCAGGTCGTGCCCCTTGACGGTAAGCTCTTCTGGCATTTCCCTCCTATTTAGACTATGAGTCTCATGTGGGCCAGGGAATGTGTCCACCTGACTAACCCGTATCTACCCCAGCGCTTAATTCAGTCCTTGGCACTTAGTAAGCACTTAAATACCACAATGCCATCCTGACGGGATGCTTGGGGCGGCACTTCTCTGTGACTTCTGAATTTTTTTTTAATGATGTCTAAGTGCTTAATCTGTTGCCAGGCACCGTACTAAGCACTGGGGTGGTTACAAGATAATCAGGTTGGACAAAGTCCACATCCCACATGGAGCTCACAGTCTCAACCCCTATTTTTATAGATGAGATAACTGAGGCCCAGAGAGGTTAACTGACTTGCCCAAGGTAACACAGCAGACAAGTGATGGAGCTGGGATTAGAACCCAGGTCCTCTGACTCCCAGGCCTGTGCTCGTTCCACTAGGCCATGCCGCTTCGCTCTACGTCAATCAGTGGTATTTATTGAGCTCCTACCGAGCGCTGAGCTAAGCGCTTCGGAGAGCACAACAATAGCAAGACCCTTATCTCCTGCCTCCAAATGTACAATCTACTGGTGGGGAAACAAACATTTTCTTTTTTCACAGATAGAGTGAAAGTTGAAAGAAGAACGAGTATAAGCAGGACACAGGACCTACACTTCGGACAGAAACAGAAGTGGATGGACAGATAAATATATATTATATAAATGATTAAAACGCATGGGCATACAAGTGATGAGGCTGTGATTAAAGTATGGAAGTAGAAAGGGAGAGCGTCGGTCTTTTGAAAGTAGGGTGTCAGGGAAGCCTTCCTGGAAAAGGTGGGCTTTTAAGGATGCAAAGAGCTGTGGCCTGGTTGATTTAGTGTGGTCATCGACATCATTATCAGTGATGTTTATTGAGCACTTGCTCAATGTGGAGCACCGTTCTAAGTGCTTGGGAGAGTACAGCAGAGTTAGCGGACACGCTTCCTGCCCACAGTGAGCTTATAGTCTAGATGGGGAGATAGACATTAACAGAAATAAATACATTTCTGGCAGATTTAAGACCTGTTAGCTTTTTTATAGTCACTTAACTTCTCTGTGCCTGAGTTACCTCATCTGTAAAATGGGGACGAAGACTGGGAGCCCTACGTGGGACAACCTAATTACCTTATATCTACCGCGGTGCTTAGAACAGTGCTTGGCACATAGCAAGTGCTTAACAAATACCATCAGTATTATTATTATCATTATTGCAGATGTCTTAATGCATCTGTGTCAATCTGTGGGGATTCTTCTCCTACACATGCCTCATCCAGGTTTTAAGGATGATCTTCTCATGCTCTTTAAACTTTTTGGGGGGACACTTTATGTCACTGAAAAATACATAATAGGCTAATTGATTATAAGACTCAAATATCCCTATGGAGGCCCACTGGATGCTGCCAGGAGCCACAAAAACTGTTCTTTACCTGACTGGGAACCAGCCACCCTGTACCCCATATAAGAAACTTCCTTGAATTTTCAAAATTTGAAGTATGCTTCGACTAGGAAAAATACAGGTTTTTGATTATCTACAACACATTAAAAAATAAATGAAATGATTAAAGGGACAAAAAAAATCCCCAGCGTAATGTTGCCGGAGTCAACAACGATGGAATACGTTTTTTGGTTCGAGTAGTTAAATAGCTAGTCACCGCCAGCTCAGATCTAAATTATCAGTGCTCACTAAACATTTCATTTTCATTAAAGCAATCACCAGCTGTGCTCATCCCCGCAAAGATTATATCTGTAAGGGACAGGAAGTGCTATAAAGGGACGGTCAGGAGACAGGAAGAAAATGACTAAGGTGGAGACAAAGGCAGAATCAGAAAATATAGGACGAGGCAGAGTAAGAAAAAATAAACTAGCTATTGTGGGACCTAGAAATGGGTGATTCTAGACCAAACCCTTCACTCCTACCTCCTCGTTACAGATTTGGCTAGTCATATGCATGATGAACAAAAGCTGTTTTTATTTTCCGATTGGGAATTCGGCATACTCTTAGTTCATGTCTTGGTATACAAGTACTAAATTATTGCCTGATTCATTCAATCACATTTATTGAGTACTTACTCTGTGCAGACACTGTACTAAGCACTAGGGAGAGTACAGTACAACAATAAACAGATACATTCCCTGTCCGCAATGAGCTTAAAGTCTCCTACTATCATCGCAGTTGACCCTAAGCGACCGCTTAACAAAGGCCGTCAGCTGAATAACTCCCCAACCGGCTCAGACTTAAAGTTATTAGTAGGGTAAGGGAGCTGAGCAGACAGTAAAGAAGCTCGCTTGCTACGGTTATGGTGAGGTTAAAAATATAGTTTTCTTGTATCAGCGATCTTACACAAATATTAAGGCAAAATTATTAAAAGGCATAAAGAGATTGTGTGAGTGTGTGAATAAAATTGTCCGTTGCCGTAGACGAAAGCTCCACTGATGGTGAAATTTAGCAAGGAACGTGCATGAGATTGAAAATCCCAGTCGATGCAGGATCAGTAGTCCTGGCCACAGTATGGGCATACAACAGCTGTTCCTGATTGCGTGCTCATGCCTGATGTTTGCAGCATCTGGTGCTGTTTTGCTTTTTACCTCCTTATCTCTCGCTCCTTACTTTTACTCCAAAAAGAACTGCTGCTTTCTTGAGAGCAGTGCATCGGGCTGTTCGATCCTTGGCAGTTGGCTCCCAGTTTCCAACTGGGATGCAGGATTGTCTGAAGCTTTGTTTTACTGTGTCCTTGAAATGTTTCCTATCAACCAATAAGTTGTATTTACCGAGCGCTTACTGTGTGCAAAGCGCTGTTCCGAGCGCTTGGGAGAGTACGCTACAACTCGATTCGGTTTTCTACTTCCGCGTCCATCATTGTGTTGGGGCTGCCCAGGGAACAGAATCTTGCCACGGTGGGTTGCTGATGTGAATTTTTGGTTGAATATAGGGGTTCAGTGGTGCAGTTTTTCTTTTGATTGACCGACAGTCCACACCAGGGAGTGGATTGGACGTCGCTCAGTGGAAAGAGCCCGGGCTTGGGAATCAGAGGTCATGGGTTTGAATCCCGGCTCCGCCACTTGTCAGCTGTGTGACTTTGGGCAAGTCACTTCACTTCTCGGTGCCTCAGTCTGTAAAATGGGAATTAACTGTGAGCCTCATGTGGGACAACCTGATCACCCTGTATCTACTCCAGCGCTTAGAACAGTGCTCTGCACATAGTAAGCTTTTAACAAAAACCAACATTATTATTGGACGGGGCATCCTGGGCCCCGCCCCGGCCGGTCGGCCAGTCGGCAAGTCAGCCAGGCCATCTCATAGTAGTATTCCCAGAATCTTGATGAAGCTTCCAAGGCAGCCAGATTTGCCGAGTAATTTCCAGAGCCTACGATTACCGACGGTATCAGATGCCTTCATTGGATCTGCGGCAATCTTAGAGAGATCTCGGGCCTGCTCTCTGTACTTCTCCTGGAATGACGATGTCCCCTGGGATGTGATGTAGATGTAGATCTCCACAAATAAACCACTGCGTCCTGGGGCTTTTCCATTTTTCCCAGCCCTGTCTGCTGGGATAACTTCCCCACCGGCGGGACGGTGCCGTGTCTTCACATACCCAAAGGTTTTGCGTGTTTTGTGGGGCTTTGTCTTCGGAAGCAGAACGTGTGTAGAGGTGAACGATGAGCTGTTCTTGCTGTCTCTTCAAGAGTCTTTTCTAATCTGTGATGAGACTGGACCTGGCTTGGCACATAGTAAGCGCTTAACAAATGCCATCATTATTATTATTATTCCCTCTTCGGAGGCACTGTGCTACTGCGCTAGTCTACCGGGCCACGTAACGTCTCGTAATAATATGTAGAAGTTTTTGGTTTCGTGGCAAGTCATGACACGGGTTTCTGAAAACCTCACTCCTGTGGGAATTCTCAGATGCTGCTCGTACAGTTAGATCGATCGATCAATCAATGGTATTTATTCATTCAGTCTATTGAGCGCTTACAGTGTGCAGAGCACTGTATGAAGCACTTGGGAAAGAACAATAAATGGTGAAATCATGCTTACTATTTGTGGAGCACCGTTCTAAGCCCTTGGGAGAGTACAACAGAGTTAGCAGACGTGCTCCCTGCCTGTGATGAGCTTACGGTCTTGATGTTTCACATCGTTTATCAAGATAAACAAGGATCGTAAGCTCCTTGAAGGCAGGGATTGTGTCTACCAACTCTACTGTATATTTTCCCAAATGCCTCGTGTGGGACGTAGACAGTGTCCCACCTGATTAGCTCATATCCACCCCAGCACTTAGTAAGTACTTAACAGGTCTCGTCTTATGCCGTCGAGTCGTGTCCGACCCATAGCGACGCCGTGGGCACTTCTCTCCCAGAAAGCCCCAACTCCATCTGCGATCGTTTTGGTAGCGGATCCATGGAGTTTTCTTGGTAAAAATATGGAATTGGTTTACCGTTGCTTCCTTCCGCACAGTAAACTCTAGTCTCCGCTCTCGACTGTCTCCCGTGCCGCCGCTGCCTGGCACAGGTGAGTTTTGACTTGTAGCAGGTGGCCTTCCACTCGCTAGCCACTGCCCAAGCTAAGAATGGAATGGCTATGCCTCTGCTTGGCTCTCCCTCCCATAGTCGAGACTGGTAGGGGACAGGAAACACTGCAGGTTCGACCCTGAGAGGAAACCTAACCAGTACCATAAAAAAATACAGAAGCCACAGAGAAGTAGGGACTCGAGAGATTAGTCAGGGAAGGCTTCGTGGAGCAGCTGTGACCTTAGTTGGTCTTCGAAGATGGGGAGAGTGATGGTTTGTCAGATATGAAGGAGGAGGCCCTCCTTCCAGGCAGGAGGGAAGGAGGGCTTGGAACTTCGACATCTCTTCACGGTTATCGGTCTGGCTGCCACCTCAACCTCAGAATGTCTAAAATTGAACTCATCTTTGTTTCCAAGCCCTCTTCTCCAGCTAACTTTCCCATCCCAGTTGACCATAACACAACCTTTCCCATCTCTGTAGCCCGTCGACTTGGCCGTACCCTTGACTCTCAGATTCAGGCTACCAACAAATCCCAGTGTCTTTTCCTCCACGACCTTTCCAGAATCCACCCCTCCTTTCCCATAGAAACTGCCACGAAGCTGGTCCAAGCACTTGTCATCTCCCAGCTTCTTTACTGTCGCCATCTCATTGCTAACCTCCCTGCCTGCAACAGACCAAAACCCTCCCGTGCTACTTCTGTACTTTAATCATAATACTTGGATTCATATACATTTTATTCTTTTATAGGATAGTTGTATATTTACCCATCCATCCAGTTCTGTTTCTGCCTCCTGCTTATATCAGTTCTTCCTCCAACTTCAGTCTTATCTGTAAAAGACTTTTGGTCTGTTTGCCCCAGTTGATGCTGGGAACAAAGGCTTTCCGATTGTTGCGCTCTCCAAAGTGCTTTGCCTAGTGCTTAGTAGGTGCTCGATAAATGCCACTGATTGATTGATTGACCTGTGCTCTGTCCCCTAGGCCAGACCGCTTCTCTACCTAAAAGGTAACGGTGTGATTTCAGGCAGTGTGAAAAGGAAGTAGGATGGCATTCTGCCCCCTTCAAACTAATCTGTGATGAGACCGAACCTGTCTTCCCTCTTCAGAGATATCGTGTTGGTGTCCCAGGCCACGAGCTGTCTCATAATCATGTGTAGAAGTTTTTGGTTTCATGGCAAGTCGTGACAGAGGTTTCTGAAAATCTCACTCCTGTGGGAATTCTGTCCGGCTCTTCTCAAAGATGGCGCCACAGCTTCTCTCCCAGATGACAGGTCTCTGTGCTGCTCCAAGATGAAGGCCGGATGGAAGTTATCTATTAGCAGGCAGAGGGTGGGGCCTCAAGGGGGCTCGCTCAAGGAGGGGTGGTGGTGGCGAAGCACTCTTCGGCCACAGGTCGGGGTGCTGTCACTGTTCCGTTGAGCGAGCACATCGCGAGCCGTGACGGTGCCGTGTGGAATGTGTCGAGGGGTAGCTGTCTGGCCCTGTCTCACAAGCCGGCCCCGCTCGTAGCCTCTACCTCTTTCCACCAACCCTGTCATACGGTACTCTCCCAGTAAGTGCTCAATAAGTACAATTGATTGATTGATGTCTTTCCCCACTCTGTTAGCGTCCTGCTGGGGCCATCCTCTCCCTCTTTTTTCTTTTCCACTGTGTCCTCTCTCCCCGTCCTTTGTGCCCTTCCCTCCGCATACCCCCCGGCTCACCCCACCCCTGCTCTCCGAGCCCCCATTCAGTCAATCATTGACTGAATGATTTTGGCGAGGCAGGAGGGGTGAAGTTAGGAATTATTTCTAGCCCGGTCCTGGTCCCGGATCTTCGGTTCAACCTGGCTGCGGTCCCGGTCTGCGCCGATCCATCCGAGGGAGGCAGCCGTCCGATTAGGGTCCCGTTGGATCGGGGAAGCGGCCCAGGCTTCACTTGTAGGGAAGCGTACGCAAGCGTACACGGTTGTTCTCCTGGGCCAACTGGACCCACCACCCAGATACGAATCTCTTGCCCATGCGGAGAAGGGTTCCGGCCTCCCTGCCCCGACCCTTCGGCAAACCCAGGGACCACCGTGTGCATGCAGATACACGATCTAGCAACGCACCTTCGCAGAATAAGGGCGCGGAGTGACATCGATCAACCAACCAATCAGTGGTATTTAATGAGCACTTCCTGTGAGCAGTGCCCCATTTACAAATATAACACTGTGTTACCACCCAGACTGATTGACTTCTCCCATTTGAGTTTGTTAAACGGAAACTCCAGAATGGCCTCGAACAGCTTTGGCAATAAAAAGTCCTCTAGACCGTGAGCTCATTATGGGCAGGGAATGTGTCTGCAAATTCTGTTGGAACGTACTCTCCCCAGCGTTTAATACAGTGCGTTGCCCGCAGTGAGCGCTCAATAAATGTGATCGAATGAATGAACGAATTGCTGTGTAACCTTGGGCAAGTCACTTAACTTTTCTGTGCCTCAGTTTTAAATCCTACTCCCTCCTACTTAGACCGTGAGCCCCGTCTGGGTGAGCCCCTCCTAGACTGTAAGGTCGTTGTGAGCAGGGGATGTGTCTGTTTATCATTGTAGTGCACTCTCCCAAGCATTTAGTACAGTGCTCTGCACATCATACATGCTCAAAAAATACAACCGACTGATCGGCTGACCGAGGTTGAGTCCAACCTGATAGACGTGTATCTATCCCAGCGCTTAGAACGGTGTTTGACACACAGTAAGCACTTAGACCATTAAAAAAAGGGGGTGGGGGGAATTTGTCTGACCAATTTATCTACCCCAGCACCTAGTAAGCGCTTAACAAACACCACCATTAATATTATTACTCATGAAGAAGAACTCCAGTTTTGCCATTGGTGAGGAATAGACTGGTGGTCAACCGTCTACGCAGAGGAAGGGAAAATAGCAATGGAGAAATGCCTGTGAAAAAGATCTCACTTGGAGAACATATTTTCTAAAATGAATTTTACAAAACCTATTTTCCAATCTGTTGTCCTGCCCTCCCCCAGATTCTCACCTAACTCTCCTCTTACTCTCTTGCTCTCTACTTGCCAATAGCAGAGGTGGTCTTGAGCTAGATACAAGGAAAGTATCTCGGAAGAGCCCGGGCCTGGAAGTCAGAAGGCTGTGGGTTCTCATCCCGGCTCCGCTACTTGCCTGCTGTGTGGTCTTGGGCAAGGCGCTTCACTTCTCTGCGCCTCAGTTACCTCATCTGGAAAATGGGGAGTAAGACCGTGAGCCCCATGGGGGACAGGGACCCTGTCCGACCCGATTTGCTTGTATCTGCCCCGGCGCTTAGTACGGCGCCTGACACAAAGTAAGTACTTAACCATTATTTTATTTTTTTTTTTAATGAATTGTATCATTCCAGCCTGTCTCCCTCTTTTAGACTGTGAGCCTGTCATCGGGCAGGGATGGTCTCTATCTGTTGCCGAATTGTACATTCCAAGTGCTTAGTACAGTGCTCTGCACACAGTAAGCGCTCAATAAATACAGTCGAATGAATGAACGAATGAATTGGTGAAGCAATGATATTCTGTTAGCCACCGTGGTCTTCGCTTGCCCACGTTGGCCAGCTGTTTTTCAGGATTCAATCAGTCAATCTGTGGTACTTATTGAGCGCTTACTATGTGCAGAACACTGTACTAAGTGCTCAGGAGAGGATGATCCAACAGAATTAGCAGAAACATTCCCTGCCCATAACAAGCTCACTGTCTAGAAGGGGAGGCAGACCTTCATAGGAATAAGTAATTTATAAGACATAATTTAAAGATACGTTCATTTGCGCTGTGGGGTGGGAGGTGAGGTGAATATCAGATGCCCAAAAGGTCACAGATCCAAGCGGGTAGATGATGCAGCAGGGAGAGAGAACCGGGAGACAGATGGGCGGCCACTGAGGGAGATGATGATGATGATGATGATGGTATTTGTTAGGTGCTTCCTGTGTGCCGAGCACTGTTCTAAGCCCCAGAGTAGATACAAGGTGATCGAGTTGTCCCTCATGGGGCCCGCCGTCTTAATCCCCATTATACAGATGAGATAACCGAGGCCCAGAGAAGTTAAGTGACTTGCTGACAAGTGGCCACACTGGGATTAGAACCCACGATCCTTGACTCCCAAGCCTGTGCTCTGTCCACTAAGCCCCGCTGCTTAGGAGTGGGGAGACCGTGGACTGAATTTGTTTTAGAAAAATGATCCATACAACAGAGTGAAGTAGGGACTGGAGTGGGGAGAGGGAGGAGGCCGGGAGGTCAGTGAGCGGGCTGATGCAGCAGTGAGGGTGAGAGAGGATCAGCGGGGTAGCCATTTGGATGGAGATGAAAGGGCAGTTTTGAAGGTAGAACCAAAATTAAATGCGGTGGGGGGGGGGGAGAGGAACGAGAGAGATTAAGGCGAGGACGACGCCAAGGTTATGGGCTTGCGAGACAGGGAGGATAGTGGTATTGTCTATGGTGATAGGAAAGAGAGGGGGAGGACAGGGTTTGGGTGGGAAGATAAGGAGGTCAGTTTTAGACATGTCTAATTGGAGGTGCGGGTGGGACATCCAGATAGAGATTGCCAGGAAGGAGAGAGGTCGGGACTGGAGATGCAGGTTGGGAATCTTCTGCGAAGAGATGGTAGTTGAAGCCGCGGGAGCTGACGAGTCTTCCGAGGGAGTGGGTGTGGACAGAGAAGAGCAGGGGACCCGGGCCTGAACCTTGAGGGCCGCCCACTGAGGGCCGCCCACTGTCAGAGGGCGGGAGGCAGAGGAGGAGAGAAGGAGCAGTCGGAGAAATGGGAGAACCAAGAGAGGACGGTGTCAGTGAATCCAAGGTTGGATAGAGTTTCAAGGAGGAGGGCGTGGTCCGTAGTGTCGTAGCTAAGAGGTCTAGGAGGATTAGGGTAGAGTAGAGGGCGGGTGAGATTGGGATAGAGTAGAGTAGATAGATGGCAAGAAGAAGTCACCGGTTCCCTTAGAGAAGGCTCTTTCTGCGGAATGAAGTGGGCGGAGATGAACTTGGACAGTTTCCACGAACCACCTCATCTCGGCTCACCTCAATGGGGCCCTCCCTCCGGCACTGGTGGCTTCGAAACCCGTCACTCTCCTTCCCCTCACCCAGTCTTCCCTCTAGACTGTAAACGTCTGGTGGGCAGGGAGAGCATCTGTCAATTCAGGTGTACTGGACTCTCCCAAGAGCTCAGTACAGTCCAAGCGCCCAATAAATACCGCCGACGGAGCGATCGAAAGAAAGGCCAAGTCTGTAGAGCCGATCGGCGTGTCCCCAGACCCATCGGGGCGCGCATCCGAAACCCAACTTGCTCACTGAACAACAGGCACAGGTGGGCAGACAGAACCTGGGCTCTGGTAATACGTAATATAACAGAGCAGAGAAGGGAAGCGGCGTGGCCTGGTGGAAGGAGTCTGGGCTCGGGAGTCAGAGGACGTGAGTTTGAATCCCGGCTCCGCTGCTTGCCTGCTGTGTGACCCTTGGGCAAGTCACCTCACATCTCTGGGCCTCAGTTCCCTCATCTGGAAAATGGGGATTAAAGCTGTGAGCCCCAAGTGGGACAACCTGATTACCTTCTATCTACCCCAGTGCTTAGAACAGGGCTTGGCACCTAGTAAGCGCTTAACAAATACAATCATTATTATCAGCGTGATATACTGCCCTCGAGCCGGTGAGATGCTCCATCTGCTCCCTTTTTTGAAAAAGCGACATTTTTCATACATCCCCTTGGTGGGGTTTAAGAGGAAATAGAAACGTTATCATCAGTCGCAAAGAGCCAGCTTTCTAATGACAAAAAAACGCTCTCTGAAACGTGTTATACTGGACCCTGGGATTTGACAAGTATGTGAACGCTTGAAGTCATAATCCGAAGGTTCTAATCCCATCTCCGCCCTCGTTTGCTGGGTGACCTTCTCTGGGCCTCAGTTTCCTCATCTGTTAAGTGGAGATTCAATACCTGTTCTCTTTCCTACCTAGACTGGGAGCCCCCTGTGGGACAGGGACTGTGTCCCCCCAATAAACTTGTATCTACCCCAGGGTTTAGAACAGTGATCGACACAGAGTAGGCGCTTAAAGTGTTTAATCTGACACATGGCAAATGCTTAACAGATGCCATCATTATTATTAATTTTATTATTAATACCGGGTAACCTCCCAGAACCCCGTGGTTGCATTTTGAGACGGTGCTCGTAACGTGAAACTGCAATCTGAGTCATCAGAGGAACTAAAATTAAGGGATTAGGTTCTCTAAAGTCTCACATTTTTCATAATTAAAAAAAAAATCGGGCAAATAGTCCAGGACAATCTGTACTGAAAATGGATGTCATTTAGGTGTTTATCTGGGCCTGCTTGCCAGCTTCCATATCTGTGCGGATTCCAGACAAATGGTTACTTGGGGAACAGCAACCACAATCCATTGGCCCTAGGGGGAAGGAAACCTGCGGGGAGGGGGAGGGTGGGTGTTTTCTAAATTTCAAAATGACCGCTCCAAGATTTTTCTGTCCTTCCGGGTGTGTATCTTTATCTCTCTTTGCCTTTTGTCTGTCCGAAGGTATGAGTCTTCCTCAACATCTGGGGGCTCCATCTCCACGTGCTGAGTTTAGTCTCGCCTTTCTGGCATCGCCACCCTTCACTCGATCGATCGATCGGTGGTATTTTTCGAATGCCTACTCCGTGCAGAACCTCTTACCAAGCTTTTGGAAAAGTTCAACCGAGAGGTATTGCCAGACCCGTTCCCTGCCCGAAAGGAGCTTGCCCGTATGTTCTCCTCCTGGGTCCCCCGCCCGACCTGGAGGCCGGATCCGAATCGCGGATCTTGGTGGAGGGAGTCTCGGCGCTGGAGAAAAACTGACACCAGCGCCTGGGACCGGATCGGTACTAGACAGGGGACAGACCAGCTGTTGTAAAACTGGACGACCGGCTAGTCTGTGACCTCCTCTTCCTTCCTCCCTCCCTCCGTCACCCTGGTGCCCTGCCATTCTGCGGGGTGGACACGAATCATTGTTTACGGAGGCTCTTCTTCGCCACGGTATGGAGGAGGCGGAGTCTCCCGCTTGCGATCAAACCCGACTTCCTTTCGGAAGTTTACGGACAGATCGAGACCGTGCCTTTTTTGAAAGCATCCCCCTGATCCTCGAGAAGTTTCCGTGAAAGAGTACCGTGTACATTTTCTCTGTGGATGTCTTCCACTCGCACCAGCGCGATGCCGGATTAAATATCGCCCTAAAAATCAGCACCGGCTCCCCGATGGAGGGGCTACAAAGTCTTCGGCGGGTACCGCTGCCCGGAATAAAAGAGACGACGACCCGACCGCATCATCGCTACGACGTTTCTCTAGGCCATCCGTGCTCGGCGGCGCCGTCCTGCATCCGGCCCGCCACTCGAGCGTGCAGGTGCCCTTCCGATCGCGGTCCGACGGGACGCGTCTATGACACGGTTAAATATTTCAAACGTCTGCAGCCCCGAACGTCCGAAGGAGTATGGACTCATCCTCTTACTCACCTCTAGGATCCCGCCCGACCCGACGTGCGGGACTTTACCGGGCCCGGTCACCTCGTTCGTCCGGGTGACCCCGGACGAGCCGCCTAACCCCTCCGATCCCATTTCCATACCCTTAAATCGGAGACGGTCATTCTCACCGACCTCCAAGGCGTGTTATGAGAATCGGTTAACGCTCGTAAAACTCTTTGAAGAGGAAAACAACCCCCGCCATTAAGTCACCACACCAAAGAGTTGTGCACAACGTCATTTTAGCAGTGATCTCACCCTCCAAATCCGGGGTGGTCCATTTGGAAAGGGTCTCATTTCAAGGAGGGGAGACACCGGGGGCCCGCGAGTCGACCGGACGGGGATCGGAGAGGGAGGGGGGCGGCGTGTGCTTCGGCAACTAAAGTAGAGGGTGGACGAGTTGTGTACGGACGCACGTCCGAAGGCTTCCCCGGTGGCTCGGGGAATCGTCGGCGGTTTCATCCCGTCCGCGGCCCGGCGGGCGAAGGCGGTGCGGCAGAGTGGCGGGGCCCCGGCCTTCCCCCGGTCCTGTGGGTCTGAAGGGCCCGGGGGGCCGGGCAGGAGCCGTTTGGGCGGGCCCGGCCCACCTTGCTCTTCACGCCGGTTCTACGTTAGGGCCTGCGGACCGAGGTCCGCCCGGGGGTCAGAGGTCAGGGGTTTCAGCCTTGGCGCGCTTGGCGAAGTGATCACCCATTCATGCATTCGATCGTATTTATTGAGCGCTCACTATGTGCCGGGCACCGTACTGAGCGCTTGGAATGGACGACCTAGCCCAAGGGTTCCCGACCCCCCACCCTCCCGCTGGGCGCGGAGGGCTTCCGGGCCGGCTCCGTTGGGCCGGGGCCGGTCCTGTCCGGCCGGGCGCACGTGCCCCGGGAGGAGGTGGAGGAGGAGGAGGAGGAGGCGGCGGCGGCGCCCCCGCCCCTTCCCGGCCGCTCCCGAAAGCTCGCGAGAGGCGGGAGGATCCCGCGGCCCTAAAGGGCCTCGATCGGCCGCCCCCCCCCCCCCACCCCACCCCCCGCCCCTCCGTCGATGCGGAGCGGCCGCCATTGCCTGCCAGCCGCCCACCCACATCTCGCGAGAAGCCATCTTCCTCCTCCTCCTCCTCCTCCTCCTCCACCACCACCACCGGCACCACCAAGTGAGACATAGAGGGGGCCGCTGGGCCGCCTCCCTCCTTCCCTCCCTCCCTCCGTCCCTCGCTCCGTGCCGCCGCCCTTCCCCGACCGGGGCCTCCTTGCGCCGGTGGCTGGTGGTTTGGGCCTAGCGGCCGTCGCCCCCGTCGTCCTCCCCGGGCCGCCCAGTAAGGAGGCCGCCGCCGCCCGCTCCTCGGCCTTCTCGCGGCCCCGTTGGCGTTGGCGGAGGGATACGCGGCGGGGCTGGGGCCGGGCCGCGGGCGGGAGGGAGGGAGGGGGGAAGGGAGGGAGGGAGGAGCGTAACGTGGCCGCTGGCAGTAGTTGGGAACGGGCGGACATCTTGTGGCTGAGTGGTGCGGGAGCCCCGTAGGGCCGGGGAGCCGCCAGCCGCCGCGCGGGGAGGAGGCCCAGCCCGCAGCTCCACAGAGGCCCCGGCCCCTCGGTGTAGGTGGGAGGGATCGGGGAGGCCGGCGGGACGGACGGACGGACGGACGGCCGGAGGGAAGGACGGACGACAGACCCGGCCGGTGGGGGGAGGCCCAGCGGGGCTGGGGGAAGGACCGGCCCGGTCCGGCCGGGTGGGGTCGGGGACGGGGAAGGGCGGGCGGGGCTCCGGGGAGGGGGAGATGATGGGGAGGAGGATGATGATGGCGGCGGCGGGGGCTTCGCGGAGAAACCCCGGGGGCGGCCGAGGCGGCGGCGGCGGCGGCGGGCTGCGGGCCTGGCCCCGGGGCCCTTCTCCCTCCCCCTGGCCGCCGCCCGGTCCCGGGGGCGGAGGGGCCGGTGGGTCGGGGCGGGGGGTCCCCTCGGTCGGGGGGCGGGCGGGGGGGGCCGTTGGGCGGCGCGGCCGCTCTGACCCGCTCCGTTTCTGCGCAAGGCGGCTGTGTCGGGCGGAGCCGGTGAGCGGCGCGGAGCCGAGCCGAGCCCCCGGGGAGGAAGCCCCCCCCCACCGCCCGCCCCGCCGGATAATCCCACTTGGGCCCGGCCCGCCCCCCTCCCCCCACCCGGCGCCACTCAGCGGAGCCGAACGGAAGACCACCGACCATGGCGCTCAAGCGGATTAATAAGGTAACGGGGGCGGGGGGGGAGGAAGAAGGGGAGGGGGGGGCAAATCTAGGGCTCGGCCTGGTCCGGCCTCGGGCCTCCCGGGGGAGGGAGGGAGGGAGGGAGAGAGGGAAGGAAGGCCTTGTTGTTTTTAGGGGGGGAAGGGAGGGGAATGGCGGGCGGCTGGGGGCCGAGGCCGGGAGGGAGGGAGAGGAGGGGCGGCGCAGGGGGGTGACCGGGACCCGCTGGGGAAGGTCTGAAAACCGGGGGAGGGGAGGGGAGGGGAGAGGAAGACCGCTTGGCACAATGTAGCCCCCGCCGCCGGGGGTCGATGGGGGGCACCGATGGGCGGGGGCGGGGGGAATCGGGGTGGCCCGCCGGGGGGTCGCCCGCTCCCATCATTTTCTTGCCTGGAACTTGTCTCCCGCATTGTAAGATGGCGGCGGCTGGGCCCGGTCGAGCTTCTTTCCGGGAATCCCTTTGGGCCGATGACACCGGGGATCGGACGGGGAGGGGGTATGGGGATGTGTATTTAGATACACACACGTGTATATATATATATATATACACATGTATATACACGCACATATGTGTATATGTTATATGCATATTATATGTATATATGCTCGCACCCCATCGTTAGCCCTCGTCAGGCTCCTCGCCGAGCCCGGGCCTTTCGGGAGACTTCCCGAGCCCAGGAAAATCGCCATCTCGCTCCCCCCCTTCCTTTTCTTCTTCTTCTTCTTCTTTTTTTTTTTTTTTTTAACTTGTCCGTGCGTGTGTGCCGCGCTCAGTATTCGGTTCTTGCACAATGGAGCAGGGTGGAGTATTTACAGCTAACGTGCAAAAAATGTCACAGCGATGGACTTAGTCTTCCCAGAAACTAGGCGGCCAGAAAAAGGGGGCCGGAGAGAAGTTTGGACCGGATTTTGATTTCTTTTTTGCGGGGGGGGGGGGGGGGGGCAGCCTTGGGCGAAACAAGGAATTAGAAAACAGAGCCGTGGCAGTCCGTCGAAATCTAACGTTCTGGATCCCGACAGGGACGTTTGAAGGAGAATCATCCGACTCTAGGCCGTGCGGGATCCACGCCGTTAGGTTTTGAGATTGTGAGCCCCGTGAGGGGCGGGTATCTCGGGTGGGTACCGAGCCCTCGGGACGGCCCTCGGCCCGAGATTCGCCACCTTGGCGCCGTCGACGGACCCGCTCTTTCCGGGGGCCGGTGGGTTGGGCGACTCTGACCCTCCGTCGTTCCCCGTCCGATTCTGTCCCGGACGGAGAAGGGGGCCGTGCTCAAGTGCGGCAAGGCCTTCTTTCCGGGGTGCTCGAGGGAGAGACCCGGTGTCACCGTTTTTTCATAACGTTGAAACGATTCCTCCGGAATTAGCGGTTGAGTGCCGTCGACCCCGGGAGAAGAAAAGTTCAGATCCTTGAGCGGAGGGAGGCGTCGATGGAAATATAACTCTGGTGGACGACGTCCCCGATCCGCCCACCTTTTAGTGGTCCTCCGGACCCCGTGAGCGGGGAACGGGTCTGCCGATGCCGCCGTGACGCTCCCGGGAGCTTCAAACGGCGCTCTGCGTGTAGCGAGCGCTCGACGAGTCCGCCCGATCGATTGGGCTTTCTAACTTTGTGTCTTGGAAATAAAGAAAAATAGGCCGCAGCATATCGACGCTTGCTTGCATGAGGGAAGCGTTGTAGTTTGTGATTCCCTTTGTGAACAGTACCTGTGATATTTGGGTTTTTTATGATGGCCTTGAACCGATATTGGAAAAGGCCCCACTTTTCCTAATAACTCTAACACACTTATTCACAATTAACAATTCAATGCTGGAAAGTATGCCACGTGTTGCAGGCCGTGAAGTCAACTGCAGAACTGTGAAGCTCGATTTTTTTTTTTTTTTTTTTGAGCAAATCACTTTTGAAGTAGTTTAAAATGTGAAATGGGTGAGGGCGACGGCTCATCTTTTTATGGCATTAAAGTGCTTACTATGTACCGGGCACTGTATTAATCACTGGGGCAGATAGAAGAAAATAAGTCCAACCCACTCCATGTGTCATGGGAGGCTCTGGCTCACTCTCTACACAGCAGATAAGCGGTAGAACCAGGATGAGAACCCAGATCCTGACTCCCAGACCTGTGCCCTCTCCAGTAGGATATGCTGTGTTCTGTATTATATAAGAAGCTGTGGTTCACACAAATATATTTTCAAACTGGGCACTTAATAACTTAACTCCTTACTTTGTCTAACTTGAAGAGATCTACTACATTCTTTTCAGTGCTGTTTCATTAGGTACCTTTGTGTCTTTTGTGTTGTGTAAAAATATTCCTTTTTGGGGTTTTTTTCTTAGACCTCTCTATGTATCTTCTCCTCTGGTGAATGCAAGCCTTTAATTGACCTCCTGTACAATTGTGTTACCACCATGACTTTGAAACTTCTGCCCCAAATTTGCCCATATTACCCCTACCACTTGTTTCCCCAACTTTTGACTCAGCAGGAAGTACGTACTCATCTCCCTTAGTTTTGATTGAGAAGCGTAGTCTTCTGGGAAAGCCTTTGGGCTGAAATCAGAAACTCCTGAATATGTTTTTAGCCCCATTACCTTGAATTTATGCCATTTTTTTGCCTATTTCCCTGCTTCAGGTTTTTTTTCATAAATAAAATTGGGATGTGCTTTTTAAAAAAAAAACAACACAAAACAAAACCAAAACGAAGTAGCGAGGGGAATGTAATAGGCAACTTTTACGTGAAGGGCCTTTGTTGTTTTAAGGCAACTTTTACGTGAAGGGCCTTTGTTGTTTTAAGTGCCGAAACCAGTTATCTCGGGTGTAGCTTTAAAACCTTTGTGGGTCCCTCTGCCTTCCTGGTGGGAGGCTGTGAAAGTTGATCTCAGGGGTGAGCATTATCTAGAATGTTGTGCCCCTTTTTTCCCCCTCCCTGTAGAAAACAATCTGCACGCTCTTCTTCTGTGCACGTTCAGCTTTACGTTATGCAACGTGTACTGATCATTTGAGACCATGTTTAATGAAACACCAATTTTTCTTAGTAGAGGGAGCTTATGGAATTTTTGTTGAGGTGACTTTGTACTGCTATCTCTTTAGGTGGAAAAAGAAGAAAATAATTCCATCAACAGCTTTTCCTCTTACCGTTGTTTAGGATTTGTGGCGTGAGCAAATGACAAGATCTTAGATTTACACACTTGCAGACCTAAAGCTTATAACTCTAAGGTTACCAGTATAATAGTGCCGTGTTTTAACCAGAAAGTGTGTTTCTAATGTTTATCATTTTTCAGTCAGACATCCTGGAAGTGGGAACTATAAAAAAGAAAACTTTCTTTCATGGTTTTAATTAGGAAGAAACCCTATCAACAGGAACACTCATTTTAGTAGGGTCAGTGATTTAAATGTTACAAATAGAAATCCATTGACATATTAGCTACTTGCGATCCTTTGGAAGCTAAATGGAAAAAAAAATTCTTGCCTCACCAAAATGCTGCCCAGCTGTTGAGTGGCAGTCAGGTTCTTGCAAAACCCGAGTTAAGGGCCAGCCACATCGTAGGACTCGTCTTTTCCGCGTGTGTTCTCGCAAACCATTTCTTCCGACACGCAGCCGAATCCAAACGCTCAAGCTGCTGGATGGACGTGCCTCGTTTCTCTGACAAGGCTCTAGCAAAAATGGGCAGTTAAAATGCCTGTTAAGGGGAATCGAGTGTAGAAGGTTGCGCGTTTTAAGGGGTAGTCTGGTGTTCGTTTTAAAACACGCTACAATTGGTGTGTGTTTCAAAGACCTCTTCGTAAAACCACTTAGGCAAAAATGGCTGCCTCCGGGGACCATTCTCTAAAATCCACTCCACATTAAATGTGCTAATTCTGTGAAATGAATTTTTTTAAATTCGACACAATTCATGCAAGCTTTTTTTCTTTCTTTTTGATCATGGTTCTGTGCACCCGTCGGGTGCCACGCACCTGTACTAAGAACTTCGGGCAATTATACAGCAGAAGCGAGGCAGTCCCTGCTCTCCAGGAGTTTATACTCCAATGGCGGGTTGACCTGCAGGTGGGAAGCCAAGGGGATAACTGTCGTTTTTATCGAAATCGAGGCAGTTTACTGGGAATTTGCTCTTTATGTTCAACTTCAGGGCCCAGTTTTAATGGAGGATTGATTTGCCCGGATAAAAAGTTCATGCAAAAAAGTTAAATAAATAAATTTACATCCCGATCATTAATGGAATTTGAGGACCCGCTTAGGCAGAGCGTTGTATTCAAACTTTAGGGTATTCCAGAAGCAAAAGACACGGTCCCTGTCCCCTTTTTGCAATCTTAATCTAATCATTACACCCTTTTCTTCTCTCTGGTAACCTTTTCGAGGCTTTCCTCTTGTGTGCCTTTTTTCCTACTCACTCTATATCGTTCCGGCTCTCTTCCCTATTTCCTGTGTAAACTTCTCCAGCCTGAACTTTGTGTTTTGACCCTTCAGAATCCAGTTTGTACTCCCTTCACTTGAGACTGCGCCCACCAAGATCTTCCAAAGCCTCCGATGATCTCTTCTCCATATAATCTTTCTTGACCTCTAGGGCCTTGGCCGTTGTTGGGCCATTTCAACTTTTTAGGCCTTGGTTTCAGGCCAGTTCTATCCTGCGCCTTCTACGTATTCTGACTGCCCTTTTGCCAGCTTGTCGCCTTGGCCTTTAAAACTGAATTCAGGGTCTCTTAGCTTTGCCTGACCCTCTTTGGGAAACTCATCTCCCGGAGTGGTCTAAACTCCCACCACTGTGGAAGACCCCTAAGTCCTTTACTCCTGACCTCTGCTTTCCAGGCTTCAATTTCTCCTGCCTCTGGCAGCCCGAACTGAAGTCTTTCTCCCTTCTAAATTCTCCCCGCGCTCTCATCTTACCACGTTAACAGCATCACCGCCTTTCCCAGCTCCACTCGGGTGGTTTTTTTTTTTGACTCCTCTCTCCTGCTCCTCCCCTCCAACCCATTACTAAATCTTGACAAGTGTGGTCCCGTAAAACTGTGTCGGTCTGTCCGTTTCTTTCCCGTCAAGGCTCTACACTCCATCCTATCTTCCCTGCGAGATTACTTCAGCAGCTTCCTTGCTGGACTCCCTGCGCTTTCCGGAGTTCTGTCCTCTGGTCTGGGGAAAGAGCACCGCTCAGGAAACCTAGGTTCTAGTCCCAGTTCTACCTGTGGCTGGCAAATGTGGACGAAGATGACAAATGAACTTCATGATGTGCTGCATCCCTGCCCGCCTCCTCGCTCTGAGCCCTAGCAGGGAAGAGAGGGGCCGTGGTGCCATACGAGCCATGCTTAGCACTAGGAGCAATTCCTCTGCACGGTCCCGAGACCTCGGGACTCGGGAGTCAACCATCTTTCCTCCCGGCAGACTCCCACCATCCCTTACCCAGGGAGGATCACCCTTATGCAATGTTGATCGTATCACACCACTCCCCTCAGCCCAGCTTGGTTCCATAGTTAGGATGGACCTGGACTGGATCTCCAAATCCGGTCTAAAGCCGTGTCTCTGGGCAGGCAAATAACTAGATCCTGTGAAGGTCAGGGGACTGTCTAGTCTTAAAGATCTCAGGTATTGAAAACTCTCTGACGTCTTGGTAGCCTGTGGTTTCAGGGTTTCATCACCCTTGATAGAATGCTCCAACAAGAACTCTCCTGATTTCCTCTTAGTGTAATAAAGGGAGAATTGGTCAGCATCTTCCTTATAAAGAAAATCCCGGCTGTCTTCTCGACCTGGGTCTTTCGAAAGTGCAGTGACTGACACTGGACAAATTATTCAAAGCCTTGACAGAGCGTACTCTTGTGTTTTTACTTCAGACATTTTGTAACTATGCATGTTCAGTATTTTACCCGTATGACTTCTGGCTCTTTTTTTTTGTAACAAATTCTCAACCGTCGACTTCTAGCCTCGCCAGCTGGCCTCTGCTGCTTGGTTCTCTTTGAGCTAACCTTCTGGCTGCCTCAGTCAACTCGTGCATTTTTGTCTGTAGCTGTTTTTTTATTATCGCTGTTATTAATTATTATTGTCTTGCTCTTCACAACCAAAAAGAAAAGTTTCCCTGGCTCCAGCCCTGGAAAGCAGTAGCTTACCAGATGGATGAGGATAGAGCGATTTGGTGCTACGACCGTAGACTGCACCCATTCTCCCTGCCAGATGTCTGGGAGTGTGTGCCGCTGGGCACGGGGAGGGGGACTGAGGGTGGAGGGTGGCTCGGGGCAAGCCGTCGCTTCTCCTGCCAAAGGGTGACCTAAGCGCACGGTCCGCCGACGGGAGGCCATACTTCTCCCGTTAACCCTCGATGCTCGAGCAGAGCTCGCCAAAATGGCAAGGGGACAGAGAAGGTTCACTACGTCTGTTCTTGGACGTTGTGTGCAAGAGTTGCAGAGAGATGACCTATCAGCAGGGACGTCCGCTACATTCTTTGGCTTAGCAAGGTCACCCACTCAGTTTTTGCCATACTACGTTTTTCCCCCGTTATACTCGGGCTAAACCCTATCAGGAAATCGGGAAACGTTCCTCTGACGAGGTGAGCCCATTTGGTCCTGACCGTGCTGTGTTAGTGGGAGAGAAACTAACTGTGCACCTGCGTGGTGTCCCACTGGGAGAGCGCTCCAGCGCATGGTTTTGCAAGAGCTCAGCTCTTACCCTGTAGCTGAACTGGATGTATTTATCATTCCCCTTAGCGCACAAAGAAGGCACCAAGTTAATACGGTTCCTTTGTTTCTAATTCTGTGAGCGTTTCTATAATTACAATGGAGCATTTTCCACACCAGGGCCTTAACAGCAATTTTCTTTTTTATTTTGGAGCCTTTTGCTCTGGCGGTATTAGGTAGAAGAGAAATTAATATTAAGTCTTGGAGTAAAGCATCGTGTCTTGTAGGAAAGGCAGAGAGGGATACTTGAAGGTGGAAAAGAGTATAAGCTTGGCATCGGCAAGGTTTGATGATTGTATTTTTAAGGAAGGATGATGTTGTTTTTTTTTAAAAAAAAAGTTTATATAAATAAGATTGAGTGACTCAAACACTCTAAAGTGCAGTGAGCCTCAGATGTTGAGCAGGAACTGAATAATGCCGTTGTCTTCCTACCCTCTTGCTTGTTGGGCGTGTCGTCTCCTGATCCCTGGTGTGGCAAGTGTCATTCAGAGCCATCCTGGCAACAATTGGAGCTGGGATTTCGCAAAATGGCACTTTAGCCAACTCAGGTTTTCCGAGGCCTGGTTGGGGATTTGGGTGATCTGACCCCTTGTTTCTCTCGGCAGCCTGCTTTTTAAAAGTGCTCGTGCACACTAGAGATTGAGCAGAGACTAACTCCGATTCAATCAGCCGTTTGGGAACTCTGGCAAAAAGTTGGAGGGATAAGGCCGTTAGCATGCTTTGTTATGTTGCTATCCACAGTATCTGGGAACTGATCGGCCTTCCTACTTTGTACCCTTTGTAATATATAATCTATTTTTTTTATATCTAGTATATATATTATATATTTGAAAGTCCTCCCTCCCCCTATTCAGGAAGTGTTTTTGTTCTGGTGGTGCTTGACTAAATGAGTTTATTTTGCCCTGATGCTCTTTCCGGTGCTCTGTTAGGACGTAGATATAATGGCCCTTCTGAATAAAGCTGGGGGGGAGGGGACAGGGTTCAGATGGAGCATCACCCTGATCTCTCTCTCCTCTTTTCCCAGCAGAATCTCAAGAGATCTGTCTCATATCAAAATCCATCCCCTCCACCTGTACTGCTCACTTGTCCCGTCACTTCTTCCCTCCCTGATGGCCATTTTCCGCTGTTCACTCTGCAGTGGCTTGTCGTGTCGTGGCCCCCCCCCCCCCCGCTTTCAAACATGGTCGTGTCTTCGGTATCCTTAAAAAAAAAAAAAGAACAAAGCAAAAACTAAAAAACCCTCCCTTGACCCCACGACTCCCTCCAGTTGTCGCCCCATGCCTCTCCTGTTCCTCTCCAAATTCCCTGAGTGAGTCGTCTGCCCCCACTGTTTCCACTTCCTCTCCAATCTGGCTTCTTTCTCCTCACTCCACAGGAAGTGCTCTCTAAGAGGTCACCTGCGACGGGCCAAATCCAACAGCCTTTACTCTATCCTAATCCTCCTCAACCCTTCAGCGCTGAGGAATGCTCCCTCCTGGACACGCTCTGCGACCTTGGCTTCCCTGACACTGCCCTCTGTGGTCCTTCTATCTCTCTGGCCACTCTCTCTCCTTCACAGGCCCATCATCTGCCTCCCATCCCCAAACCAGAAGACCCTCGAGGGTCAGTTTCTGCATCCCCTTCTGTTTTCCCATCTGCATTCACCTCCACAGCTTCCAACTACCACCTCGATGCGGATGATTCCCAATGCTACAGATTCAGCCCTGATCTGTCTCTTCTGCGGTCTCACATTTCCTCCTGTCTTCAAGAAATCTCTACTTGGATGTCCCGCCAACCCCTCAAACTGAACATGTCCAAAACAGAAATCCTCATCTTTCGTATCCAAGCCACATCCTCCCCTTGACTTTCCCATCAGAGTAGACAAAACTACCTTCCTTTTTGTCTCTCAAGCCCATAATCTTGGTGTTATCCTTGACATTCAACCCGCATATTCAGTGTCACCCACTCGGCTGCATTTGAGTGCTTACTCTGTACAGAACACAGTTCTAAGTACTTGGGAGACTACAGTATCAGAGAGTTGGTGGACACGTTCCCTTGCCACAGTGACTTCCTGTCTGTTCAGCCTTCCAAAATTGCTGAAGTCTTGCCTTTCCTCACCATTCAAGCTGCTACCAAATTAATCCAAGCACTTAGATCCTATCCCTCCTTGAAGACTGCATTAGCCTTCCCACTGACTCCCTTCTCTCCCGTCTTTCCCCATTCCAGTCCCATACTTAACTCTGCTGCCCGGGTCGGCTTTCTACAGAACCGTTCCCTCCGTGATTCTCCACTCGCTAGCCTCCAGTGGTTGCCCATCCACCTCCCCATCAGACAGAAACTCCTTAGCGTTGGTTTTAGAGCCTTAAATCACTTTCTCCCCTCCTACCTTACCTCCCTGATTTCCTATTACAAACCAGCCCGCACACTTGGCTTCCTTCTCCCAATCTTGCCTATCTCGCTGCCAGCTCCTTGCGCGTGTCCTGCCTGTGGCCTGGAACGTCCTCCCTCTTCGTATCTGACGATAAATCTCCCCGCCTTCAAAGCCTTATTAAAAGCACAACTCATCCGAGAGGCCTCCCCCTGACTAAGCCCTCATTTCCTCTTTTCCCACTCCCTTCTGCGTCACCCTTCCCTCAGCCCCACACCATCTAAGTACATATCCCTAATTTATTTGATTTCTGTTTGCCTCCCCCTCTAGACCCTAACCTCTTTGTGAGCAGGGAACGTCTCTACCCACTCTGTTGACCTGCACCTTGTAAGTGCTCAGTACAGTGAGCACCCAGTAAGCTCTCAATAAATACGATTGATCCCTTGTAGTCTCCGGATTGAGACTCACCGATAAGAGCTTTACCTCAGGTGAGGTGGTTGTTTCTCTTTCCGTGGTCAGAAATGGGATCTAGGTATCGCCTCTGCACTGTAGAGGTTTTTTGATTTGTCTAATGCTCGCTTCCTACGCGGGGCGAGACAGCTGATGGAAGAGGAGGAATGCCTGGGCCCTGTTTTTAGATCCCTGGGTGACCTACCTCAAAGTTGGGAATGGGACCTGGGTCATCTCCGAGTTTGGGCGACCATGTCAGTGGAAACCCTGTGAGTAACATGAATGTACTTGAGGTGGAAGATCCCGAATTTTCACGTGTCTTATCTCCTTCCGTTCCTCTTTCAGGGTTTATTCCCCAGAAGTGCCTGGAAGTGTCAGATGAAGTAGTACCCTGGAGTGGCCTGCCAAATTTAGCTCACAAATTCTCGCTAACCTCTGACGAGAGTCTCTCGGTAGTTGAAAGACTCTGGGTTCCCAGGGAGGTAGGGAAGGGAAACGACATTCCTCTTCCTTAGGACTCCTGGCTCTGCCTCAAGCCTTGCTCCCTGAAGTATGCAGGGAATTAGGAAGATGATGACCCTGGAGGCATAGTCTTGCTACGGGGTTTGCAGATTTCTCTCTTGTTTGCTCCGCTGTGGTCACTCACTGCCAGTTGTAAGCTACAGAAGTGCTGATGCCGTGCTAGTTTTCTACAGCAGGCCTTCCAGCCTTGCTTCAATCCTTTTCAGAACTCAACAGGTGCAGTAAGTCGACTTGACCGTCGTAGCAGAGTTGACTGATTACGTGCTTTGCCCAACTTAACGGAAATCTTAACGCCTCCCCTTCAGTTGGGAATATGTCAGCTGGTTTCTTCCAAATGTCCTGAACCCCTTCTTGTATGGGTATTGTGTTTTGGAGCACCTCCAGCAGAAAAACCTGGAGAGTTCAGTTAGGAGTGTGCCGAATTTAAAAAGTTTGATCTAAATAGCTCCTTTGATTGGATTGTCCTATAGTATTAGATCTCTTTTCTTCTATAGTTCCAGACTCCCACCCTCTTTTTTCCCCTTCCTTGCCCCTTGACTGTCACAGGAGTCTTTTGAAGTTCAGACCAGAGATACGTAGAGTTGATGGAAAGTTCAGTGTTTTGAGGTTGTGAAGGATTTCTCTGTGCCTAGTTCTTCCCTTTTATTTCTATTCTGTTTTAATTTTAATGTTTAATGTATAGGAAATAGAGGTTTGGCGTCTGTGACAGATAATAATAATAATTATGGTGTCTGTTGGGGAAGCTGCGTGGCTCAGTGGAAACAGCCTGGGCTTCGGAGTCAGAGGTCATGGGTTTGACTCCCGGCTCTGCCATTTGTCAGCTGTGTGACTGTGGGCAAGTCACTTCACTTCTCTGGGCCTCAGTTACCTCATCTGTAAAATAGGGATTAACTGTGAGCCTCACGTGGGTCAACCTGATTACCCTGTATCTAACCCAGCGCTTAGAACAGTGCTCTGCACATAGTAAGCGCTTAACAAATACCAACATTATTAAGCACTTACTATGTGCCAAGCACTGTTCTGAGCAGTGGGGTAGATAGAGTAATGATCAGGTTGTCCCACGTGGGGCTCACAGTTTTAATGCCCGCTTTACAGACGAGGTAACTCAGGCACAGAGAAGTTAAGTGGCTTGCCCGAGCTCACAAAGCAGACAGGTGACGCAACAGGAATTCAAACCCACATCCTCCGACTCCCGAGCCCGCCCTCTTCCCACTAAGCAACACTGCTTAAATATTTTCATTATGTAGTTAGCTAGTGTTCATTCTGTTAATGTACACTTCCTATTAGGGTGCAGGTTCCTGTGTTTAAAACGAAACTCCTGGAAATAATGTCAAGGTAAAAAGTGAGATCTTCCAAACTGGGAAATGGAAGGAATGGGTAAAATACATGTTTCTGTCCTTGGTGACATCCTCTAGTCTGTCAGCTTGTTGTGGGCAGGAAATGTGTTTGTTATATTGTTGTGGTGTACTCCTCCAAGTGCTTAGTCCAGCGCCCTGCACACAGTAAGTGCTCAGTGAATGTGACTGATTATCTTTCAGTGCCGAAGAAACATCTATCCTTTTTTGAAAGGCCTACAAGCAGGGAGCGCTGCAGGAGGTTCAAAACGCTCTGCTCAGAATTTAAATGAGAATTCCCTCCAGAAAATCTTTGTGAATGGGTTCAGTCTTGGTCTATTGGAGTACTTGTAATTAATTCCAATAATAATAACTATGGTATTTAAATGCTTACTTATGTGCCAGGCACTGGGTTAGGCACCAGGTAATCAGGTTGGGCCCAGTCCCTGTCCCATGTGGGGCTCACAGTCCAAGGAGGAGGGAAAACAGCTATTGAATCTCATTTTATAGATAGGAAACTGAGGCACAAAGTGAAGTGACTCTTTTGGCCCAGGTCCCATGACAGGCAGGTGGTGGAAAGGGGATCAGAACCCAAGTCCCCCAATTTGCGTGCCTGTGCTCTTTCCATTGGGCCATGCTGCTTTCCATGATTCTGTCTAAATTGCTGTATTTTAAAATTCCCCGCCTTTAGCAACTTAAGCTCTAGGCTGAAGAACATGAAGTGCACTCTGCCTTTGGGAATTAGCTTGCCTGTTTTATGGGGTAACTATTTCCCTCTTGCCCCAGAGTTGGACTCAGTTTTGCTTGAAGTCCACTCTGAGGATTAAATCCTTCAAATACTCCTGCTTTTGATGGTGAAAATGAATCCCTCCAAAATGTATAAACCCTCACATGCCCAGAATATCATCCTGTGTGTTCAGAGGAAAACTACAGCAGTCCTACGTAAAGCTTTCAAATAGTAACGGCTCATCTGATCAATTGTTAGTAGGTTCTGCTAAATGCAGCTGAAGACTCGTCCTAGCTATGAAGAGGGAAAGTGCTTACTTTGGGGAGTCCGCATTCTCTTGGGAGACCAATATCGTATGTGTAGAGAATTGGGAAAATTAAATGCAACTACAGTGGCCTAAAAAGCAACGGGAAGCACTTACTCCCTTCTCGGTGGTAGAAATCAGTCTGTGGAACCCACCTTGGTCATTAGGCCTTGAGAAACCCGCTCTTTTCCTAGAAGAGAAGCTCGGTTCCCCGTTCTCTGCTCTCCTGGGGCTTTTAGACTCAGGGACCTCTGCCAAGACCAGCACAGCCAGGTGGGGTGTGGGGGAGAGCAAGGAAGAGAAGTGGGGGCGGGAGTCTCCCCGCTGCCCTCAGTGACTCGTGAGTCCTGTAGCTTTAGACTGGGCCCCTCGACCCTTTGCCCTGGCTCTTTTAAGGGCATCCAAGGGAGCTTCAACCCACTTTGAGGATTACAATTCCATGAGGCATCTATATTTTTAAGGTGTGTGTGTGTGGAGGGGTGGGTGCTATCTTTTTATTTTCTACGTTCAGAAATGAATAATACTGTTCCCAAAGGTCGAGGGAAGAATTTTACACCAGTTGTCCAAAACATGACTTGATGGGGAATGACGTATTTGCAGATGGCATTAGAATAGCGTTTGGATACACTTTTGGGGGAAATTTTAGTTCTAAAGACAATCCTGTTTTTCCAATACTAGATACTCATTAACTAGCAACCTGCACATATATCGAAGGCTTCCACACCTGTCCTTCTTGAACCAAGTGTGGTTTATACGTGGATGTCAATCTTTGAATCAACTATTTATTGAGCGCTTGTTGCCTGCAGAGCACTGTACTAAGCGCTTAGCAGAGTGCACTATAACAGAGTGGGGAGACACGTTCACTGTCCGCAACCAGCATACAGTCTAGAGGGATGTCTGTATAAACGTCTGGTTTTCAGCCCTTCAGACATTAGGCTTTATCCAGAAGTATCTACTCAGAATGCTCGGCCGATAACTTATCAGTTCCACCGTAGCATTATAGGGTAGGACAGACTAGAGTCAAAATGATAAATCCTGGTTTCGTGTGTAGAAGTTTCACTTATTTCCAGGTCTCTAACCTTCAGATTCCATCGGAAAGGAATCGAGTTTTATATGTTAACTGTACTTTGACCTCACTGACCCAGTGACTCGCCTCTTCTCCTTTACTCGATTTTCCAAACCTTCATGTTCAGGGCCCTTGGAGCATCTGTATACGATAAGGTTCGGCAGACTTGAAAGAGCATCCTGTTTGGGTCTGGTGTGGCACGTGGTGGCACGTGGCATGTTGAGGCTTGACTTGGATGCATGGACATCTTTTCCACCCAAAACGATCAACTTATCAACTGGTTCTCATTCTGGTTCAGAATGGGATTTGTGGCTTCTTTGTACCCTCTCGGTTGTTTTAACTAGGTCTATTCCGAAATTCTTCATTTGATGGTTTTAATTTGGAAGCCTGGGATACTTGTAATTGCATGAACAATCCAGAGGAAGTAGAAGGAGGGGAGTTATCAATTTTTTTTTTTTAAGTCATTTGGGGGGAAATTGCTTGCACTTTTTATAGTCAGTGGTCAATTACATCCAGCCCAATCCAAGCTGAGCCCTGGGTCAGAAATACGTGGCAGCCCAGCTTAGTTATCCATTAGGATTGTGCCACCTTCTGTGTGGGATGCCTTGGGTCTCTTAAGTGGTGTTGAAGGAAGCAACTGCCCATCTGCATCAGTGAGGCACTGCTCCATCTCTCCAGCCCTCTAAATGGGACAGGCAAGAGGGTGCTGGGTGGGGGAAGGAGGAGATGCTGAACTGACCTTATCGAAAATAAGCTCTCTTAAAGGGAAATCCTGAGGGGAGGGGGCTAATGACATTCAAAGACCTGAAGAAATAATAATAATTGTATTTAAGTGTTTACTCTGTGCCAGGTATGGTACTAAGCACTGCGTTGAGTACAGGCAAATCGGGTTGGACACAGTCTCTGTCCCACATGGGGCTCAAAGTCGTCACAGAGCAGATAAGGGGCAGTGCAGGGCTTGCAAGTACATATATGTATATATTTTTTTCTTTCTGACTCCTGTGCCCAGGCTCTATCTACCAGGCCACACTGCTTCTCAGAGCAGGAAAGTAGGGGCACGCGCAGAGTGCCGTTGGAATTGAAGCAAAAGTCCTAGAAGAGCTGTGAGAGTGGGGTTGAGGATTAGCGTGGAATGGGAAAACTAGGAACAAGCACAACAGCATTAGTGTTTGAGAAATTTAAGAGGAGTGGTGTGAGGTTCCCTTCAGTGGGGCCAGGAACGACAGTTAGGAGCACAGGCTAGAACAAGGAATAGTGCAGGGGCTAGGAGGGCTTTGAGGCTAGCAGTAACCAGGCTGATGTCCTAAAGCAGTAACTGTTGGGTTAATAATAATGTTGGTATTTGTTAAGTGCTTACTATGTGCAGAGCACTGTTCTAAGCGCTGGGGTAGATATAGGGTCATCAGGTTCTCCCACGTGAGGTTGGGTTCTGGGTCTAATGAAAAATACGGTTTCTGACCAGAAGGGAACTGCCCCAAATCTTTTTTTTCCCTTCTTCACGTACCCAGAATTGGGGGAGAGCAGAGTGTGGTCCTAAGAATCCATCTATATCTCGAAATCAATCAATGGATGCATTATGGGTGGTACAGTAAAATCATTCTGATAGGAAATCTTCACCGGTGTTATTTGAGGAACGGATTCAGGCTGTGACTTAGAGAGGTGCTTTTTAGATACGATCTTAACTATCAGGGCCCTCTAGTATTCATGTCGGTCAGTGGGTTCGTTTGTGCATTTTCTTAATGTCTTCAAGAAGTCCTCCTCCAACAGCGAGTTGGATGGAGGAGCTGCGTTTGGTTTCGGAGGGGACGTTGAAGTGTGTTTCGGGCTCTTAGTAGGTGGGGAGGGGTGGAGTAATACCGGGGGATGAACATTCCAAGGAAGGGTGGGGAGGAGTTCTTGGTTTGTCTCCAGCCTTCTTTCCTGTCCTTTTAATAATCTAGATATATCCTAAGCACTTAAATGTATCCAGCACTGTTCTAAGCACTGGAGTAGGTACAAATTAATCATGTCTCTGTCCCACAGGGGCTCATTTTGCTTGTGCTTACTTTTTGTCTGCATTACAGTGCAGGGCTTTCGTGTGTGTGTGTGTGTGTATATATATATATATTTAATTTGAGTCCTGTGGTCTTGTTTAATCTACATATCATCTCCTTTCTTCAATACATAAAATAGAACCAAGCCATTCCTGGGCTGGCAAGAGCCAGCCCTTGAATGTCTCAAAGCCTGAGGTGCTGGGGCCTCCAGCCCTCTCACCCCCATCTGATCCCGTTGTCAGTGCTGTGAAGTGGTGACAGTCTCTATTCTAACACAGTCGGCACAACACTGCACGTTTTGGCTAGAACACGTAGGGAACGTTCACCCGACAACACAAGCGTGTTTGGCTACAGCTTGCCGCGGTGTCGGAACAAATGGCTTGCGCTCGTGTGGGTGGTGTTAGGCACGGTCGATTCTTACAGTGCCAGGTGTCCTTAACCCAGGGCTCTAAAGTCATATAGGAAGAGTGGGGATATTAGAACCTGTAGATTAAAGGGTAAATTTTGAAGTAATTCAAAAATGCTAACTACTGTCTGTTTCTCTTCCATTAACCCACACAAGCAATAACAGCATAGTCATCAAGAGCTATTCATGTCGCCTCCATAATTAAAATTGCTAAAACGAACCCCAGTGGCCCAAATAACCCCCTGCTTCCCCTCCCCTTACCCCCGAAGGACAGGTGGTAATTGCACCCTAGCAGTTGGGCCCAATGGTAAGTCTTTTACTTCCTAGTTTTTCCGGTAGTATCGTAGATAAATCAAGTGCAGCTTTAATGCAGTGTTCTCTCCCTAGCCTATAATACTCAAATTTAGAGCCAGATGCTTACAGAGTGGAGTTTCCAGAATAAGCTCTTTTCGGGACAGTTTTCATTAAATAAGTTCTTCAGAAATTAAATCGTCAGAACTATTCTGAATTTAGTTCGGAGTTTCGAAAATAAAGTCGCTGCTCTGTTCATTGACTCTTGACCATTTAGATCACTGTGGAAAAAACATTCCCACTGGCATAGTGGGTGTCGTCTATACGTGACAGTAAGTTACGGTGGAGTACCTGTTTTAAAGGAATGTGGAGAGTGAAGGTGGGGAGCCCATTTTTGAAAGGAGGACAAGGAGGGTCAAGTGCTCCCACAGCTGGGGGGCGACGGGTCAAGGAAGAGCTCAGTAAGGAGAGCCAGCGTTGTCAGTATTTGAGCACCTACAGAGCGTGCCGAGCGGTGACCTAGTTGCATTGGGCTGTGCCACGGAAAACAAGGTCCCTGGGGTTTTTTTGAGGAGTTTCAGAGAGGTAAGCTGAAATAACTAGTGGATGTGAGATTGACGGCTTAAATGGTTCCGATTTAAAAGGAAAGTAGACTCTGACAGGTATGCCCACGAGGACAAAAGGGTAGACCAGAATCGGGGGCAAGGTGGAATTCACCTTAAACTGTACAATACGGTTTGAGGAGTGGGGACTCCTACAAGCCTCTCACCCCCAGGTTAGTGGGGCAGACTGTGAAGAATCCTTTGACCCCACCATGGCCAGGGAGGAAATTCCACGTTGTGCTCTCCCCCGCTAATCCCGCCAAGCATGTCGAGGCCTGCGAGGCTCCACAGGACAACCACCGGACTCTATGCCAGGACTCTCCTAATTGAGGGCCTTAGTAGATGTTGCTTCCAGGACTGTTTTAGAAACGGGGCGGTCTCACACTGCACCATCCCTGTTTTTAAATGGCTCTGGCAGAGAGGGCTGCTCTTCTATAAGTGGCATCCTTTAGACTGTAAGCTCGTTGTGGATGGAAAATGCATCTGCTAATTGTGTTGTATTTTACTTTCCCAAGCGCTTAGTCTAGTGGCCTGCACATAGTAAGTGCTCAATAAATACCACTGGGGGGCACACTGTCATTGATGGTATTTAAGCACTTACTGTGGGCAGAGCACCGTTCTGGTAGAGAATTTACAAGTGGAATTTAAACCTGGTCCCTGACCCTTCCGGATGCTCTCCTCTATCAGCCGAGGAGGGAGAGAGGGGCGACCCGGACCGGGCCGGAGGGAGGCTTAGAGGGGAGTCGTTGCTACACACATTCACTGTGGGGAGCAGAGGTCTGAGACTGACTCTTCGCTCCTGGTCTCCACTTATTCTTGGGCCTGTTTCCCAGAGACGTGGGCTGAGGGAATGTAATATTTAGCTCCCGTCTCCAGTTCTCGTGTTGTGTTCCCGAGCTCCCGTGATGGCTGCATTTTTTTTGATGGAGTGCTCGGTTAATCAGTGGTATTTATTGGACGCTTAGTGGGGCAGAGGACTGTACTGAGGGCTTGAAAGAGTACAATACAACACAATGGGTAGGCACATTGCCTGCCTATGTGCAAGGAGCTATCGGGAAAGACTGATTATCTGAGCCAGTTGGGGCTGAGGATCATTCATTCATCATCATTCATGAGGATGGCAACTTTTGGATGAACAAATTCCAGTGGAGTTTGGTTATCCAAAGCCGGCGGGATCTGACTTTAGATTGAACAGTTCTTTTAACTATCAAAATGAGCCTTGGATTGGCTTTTCTCCCTATTGTCAACTTATCTTTTTAGTCCTGGGTTCCTCCCTTTTTGTCTGGTTCCACTCCCACTCCATCAGTACAGTGCTCTGCACATAGTAAGTGCTCGGTAAATACTGTTGAATGAATGGGTGAATCAGGAATAGCAGCATGACCTAGTAGAAAGAGCACGGGCCTGGGCGACCGAGGATCTGGGTTTGAGTCTTGGCTCTGCTACTTACCTGATGTGTGACCTTGGGCAAGTCACTTAACTTCTCTGTGCCTCAGTTCCCTCATCTGCAAAATGGGGATTCAGTATTCTCCTTCCTAGTAGACTGTGAGCCCCAGGGGGGACCTGATTATATTTTATCTATCCCAGTGCTTAGTACAGTGCATGGCACATAGTAAGATGAACAAATTCCACTTCGAATTCTTGCTGTTACTACTTCCCTTTCCCAGACCCCCACATTCTCCACCGCTGATGTCCACGTGGTCCTTGGCCCCCTTCTGGAATCAGTCAGTGATCAAATGCTTGATGTGCAGGACATTCAGTAGTATTTATTGAGCGCTTACTACGCACTGTACTAAGCACTTGGGGAGTACAGCATAACAATAAACAGACACATTCTCTGCCCACAAGAAGCTGACAGTTTAGAGCCTTTGACAAAGCACGTGGGAGAGCGCAATACAATAACAGAGTAGGTAGACGGGATCGCTGCCCAGAAAGAGCTTATGGACTAGAGAAACAAGTTAGTTCACTTATTTTTTTTTTCCCCTGGCCGGCAGTATATATTAAGATTGTCTAACGAGTTATTTCTTTTTCTTGATAGGAACTTAGTGATTTGGCCCGTGATCCCCCAGCACAGTGTTCTGCAGGTCCAGTTGGGGATGATAGTAAGTGTTTTCCAAACTGAATTTACTTTTTTGTTTAAAAATCAACTAGTGCATTTTCAGATAACCAGAGTTGTTCCCCCCCCCCCTTTTTTTTCAGTGTTTCATTGGCAAGCCACGATTATGGGACCCGTGAGTATTGTGAATCTTTTTAAATGCTAACTTTAATTTGAAATCAAATATTGGTTCGGCTAAAATGCTTTATGCCTGCCTAATTCTTGGTGTCAGTGCAGTCGTCGTGTCACCCGTACAGTTAAGCGATGGTCATATTAGTCCTGAAAGAAACAGGAAATAATTTGGAAACTTCATCATGGGATTTTTGATTCCGTATTTATGAGTGTCATCGGTTGCTAGGGTGTGTCACCTGGATGAATGACACATCTCTCCACCTGAATCCAAATGACCTTTAATGCATTGCAAAGCCACAGGGCCACCTGGTATTTATAGCAATGCAAATTATTTTAATGGTTTGGGTCCAATTCAGGTGAGTCAGGTGTTGCTCAAAGAAGTGACTCCATTCCATTACTTAGTAGCCATCCCAAATTGAGGTTACAGGCAGGTTTGGATAAATCTTTACTGCCTTTAGTTTAATACAGAAACACTGCATCAGGTATATTGCAGGTGACTTTTGGAAGGATTGTCTGCATTCTAAAATTCATTTTAGCAGCAGTCTGAAAAGTGACTGGTGAACTCTTAAAGCCCAGTTCAAAGGAAAAAGTCTGTTTAAGCTGGGGGCTGAGGGAAATGGGATGGTCGCCGTATCTGGGCTCTTCCGGCTAGCCCTCTACCTTTTGAGTAACAAAGGCACATGGGGTGAGTAGCTAAGATTCCTGTTGGAGACTAGCCGATGACACTGTTAATTCTTAATCTATTTTGGATGTTGCAAATTATGCAAAAACACTCGGTTCTTCCACAGTGCGTGTCTTCATTGTGCATTCTGGACAGATTGCTGGTAGGAAGTTAGGAAAACTTGATCCGACATGGGTCTGTCTAGGTAGAACGCACTGTTGTGCCCCAAGGAAACGGTTGACAACAGGCACGTGGTGTATGCCCTGGCGAGAGCTCTACAACCCCATTTTCCCCCAGTGTTGGATCTGTCAAGACTGCAGCTCCCTCATTAGGGGAAAACTGAGGGTATTAAATACTATAAGGACGACAAACGTCTGCCTTCTTAAGAAGAAGGTAAAATATAGTCAGGGCACAAACTCAGCCGAAAGTACTGATGATGAATCAGCTTCGTCCCCAGAATGAAGATTTGGCAGCTCTCCTTGACCATGCCATCCTACCGCCGGACAAAAACCGAACCATGTAGCCGACTTGGGCAGAGCTTGGGGAGGGAAGGTGCACGAGGACGATGAGGAACAGGGTGGTAGAGACGTCTGATGGAAGGGAAAAACAGTGTGCCTTAGCCAGGCAGGGGACTGACTAGATTGGAATGAGATAGTAGAAATAACATTAATTGTGGGCCGGGAAAGGAGAACACAAGTATGTGACACGAAGAGCTTTCGTTCTCGGAGGCCTGTCCCTGGGAGGAGGAATGGAGCGTTCCTATTCGGTTCCTATCTCCTACTACCCGGGTTCTGTTTCCAAGCACCCTTGGGAGCTGCATTTCCTTTGGAGTGCCATAAATGCGAAAGATGGCTGGTGAATTTTTATGACCTGTGTTCCTGGGAATTAATTTGGGAAAGGCATGTCAGAAGAGGTGTGTTATCAGGAAAGTTGTGAGCGTGGGGAGGGTTGAGGTCTCTTAGATTTGGGGAGAGGGAGATTAATGTGTGCCAAGCACTGGGGTAAGTGAAAGATAATCGGTTTGGACACGGTCCCTGACCCACATGGAGCTCACGGTTGCATACTAAGATTGGAAAGCTTGGCTGGAAAAAGACAAGGCTGAATCTGTCAAGCAGAGACTGAGATCAGATAAAAATGAGCTTGAGAGATGAAAATGAATTTGATTAAATCCCCCTATCAAAACTTTACTCAATGCCACAGTCTTTTTCTCCTAAAGCAGCGACAGTGACACAGTCTTTTGATGCAAATGACACAAAAGGATTCCTCAAACGATCTCTCTTGGAGAGAGCTCAGTGCCAGAGCCCACTCCAGGGGTGGCCAAGGTCCAAAAATGTATGGTAGAGCATGTGTCTACCAACTCTGTTAGTGTAGTCTCCCAAGTGCTTAGTACAGTGCTCTGCACATAGTAAGGGGCTGCTTGGGCCAGTCACTCTGGAGGCAAAGGCACTGCTGCAGCCCTCTCCGTGAAAGACGGTTTTAGGAATCTTTGTCTTTCCTTGGCACTAAATGACTGCCCCGTCACTGCTTTAGGAGAAGACTGGCATTGAGTAAACTCGTGATACAGGGATTTCATCAAATTCATTTTCCGTATCTCAAAACTTGTTTTTATCTGTGATGATCTCGACGTGGGCTTCACTGATTCAGGGTGTTCTTTGTCTTTGCCAGCCAAGCTTTCCAGTTGGCAACCTCAAGGCTTAAACCTGTGCACCCCACGTGGGGCAGGGACTATGTCCAAACTGATTACGTTGTATCTATCCCAGCGCTTAGTACAGTGCTTGGCATAAAGTAAGCACTTACCAAATGCCAGGAAAAGCACAGTAATAAAAGTGCCATTTTAAAAAGCGTAGTTTCTTAGAGCTCCGACCCAAATCACTCTCTCCTGGAGGTTTGCCTTGAAACCCTGCCATGAGTCTCCTCTTGGAAAACATCTCTGGTCCACCTTCACTTCTCCGGTTCAGTCCTAGCGCCAGGTTACACACTGTGCCCCGATCTCATCTATTTCACTGCTGACCCCTTGCCCTAATCCTTCCTCTGGCCTGGAACTCTCCCCTGCCTCCAGTCCACAACACGCCTGACCTCACCTCACCTTCAAAGCACATCTCCAAGAGTACTTCCATGATTTCCCCATCCCCCTTTTCTTTCCTAATCATCTATGCACCATAGAATCATCCATACCCTTTGGGCATTTGGTATTCACACCACCCTCAGCCCCCCAGCACTTAGGTACATACCTGTAAATTATACTAAAGTCTGTCTCCCCTTCTAAGACTCCAAGCTCATTGTGGGCAGGGAAAGTTTCTACCCATTTTGTGGTATTGCACTCCCAAGCACTTAGGGCAGTGCTCTGCACATAGTAAGTGCTCAGTAGATATTATTGATGGACTAACAAGTACTGTGGGAGGTGGGGGGAGGCCTCAGCAAGGAAGTTTTCTGGAATCAGGGAAATCATATCATATTGTTTAGCTTTCATTTTTTCACATTTAGCGTGCCCACAGCTATTTCACCAACGGTGGCCTAGTCAACTGTGAATAAATCTCCCGAGCAAAGGATATGCAGAGAGACTTCATTCCTGTGGGAGGGGATAGATTGATTCAAAACTCTTATCTCCAGTTAGGTGTCACTGCATATGAAAGGTCAAATTGCAACTGGTAGTCATTCACTGGGTTTAGAGCCCATCCGTCCCCCCACCCCCACCTTGGAGTGTTTCTTGAATAGAATGAACCTGGCTGTTCCACCAAATGAACTCAAAATGCCTGACAGTTTTTTGAAATAACATTGAATTCCACATTTTAAAAAAGAGCATCAACAATGCACAGCCACATTGCTTGTGCTGTAGTCAGAATCCATTTATATTTGGGAATATTATTGGTTTCAGTTGCTTTTTTCAGGAACCATTACTTCAGTGCATGCACTCTTTAGTCCAAGTAATATCTATCAGTGGTATTTATTGAGCACTACGAATGTGCAGAGCATTGTAGTAAGCACTTGGCAGACCTGTTCCCTGCCCACAAGGAGCTTGTACTAGAATGGAAGAGTAATAGAATTAGCAGTGCTCTGGACTTTTCTCTTTCAATTTAGCAACACTGATTATTATTTTTGTGAAAGCAAGCTAGTGAGTTGCAGAACCAGAAGATGCATGTAGTTGTGACGAATCAAGTGTGCACGTCCTCAAATTCAGATTTTTGGTACCAAGCTTTGGACCTAGCATTTTTATTAAGATCAGACCAGTCTTTCATTATCCAGAGCAAGCCAAGGATAATTTTCCCAATTACAGTGATTGAGGGAAGTACATCATCTCCTTCCTGCCTCTACATTTTGGTGCTTTAGCTTTTCCTGAATTGGAAGCAGAACTAGTGGAAAGGGAATGGAAATGGAGTAAGGTGGGGGGATCGTCCAGGAATGCAGCTCCCCCTAAGAATTTTTTTTTTAATTGGAGTAGTGCAATTAAGTGAAGGTCCTTCCCCTAGGGGGGGAAACAGTCTGCTTTCTTTACAGGGATTTTGGCTCCTGTAAAGGGAACAACATTCCACTTGACTCCAAGGATTCAGTAGTTTTAAGATATGCATTTTTGAGTCCCCCCCAGTTTTTGCCCCTCAAATTTTCTTCTCGTTTTTAAAAATTCTAAATGAAAACAGATGCTCTGTTCCCAGAGATCCCTGTAGTTATGATCTAATTTTGTTTACTGATATTTGTTCCCTGCGCTCTCCCTCCACCTTGGGTAAGCCTCACTCTTCTCTTGCCTAAAATAAACCCAACTTAGCTCACTCTTCTTTTGCCTAAACTAAACCCAGCTTTTAATTTTTTTTTAATTTAAAGCATTTAATTTTAAAAGAAAGCCTGCTCTCCCAAATAAGTTTTTGTTTTAAAGCCCTACAAATCCATAGTGTTCCATATCTTGTATAGTCCATTTGGGCTCTCCCTGCCCCTTCCCCTACAAAAAAACCTTAATAGTGTTAGATGTGATTTTCCTTTTTTTCTACAAATGTGCAGTATTCCCATTTGTGGTATATGGCTTGTATCTAAAGGAAAATCTATCTCTAGAATTTGTAGCTTTACCAAGTTTTCTCTTTGAAACCTTGGAGCTGCCTTTTTCAACAAAAGGAAAGGGGGACTCTGCCAAAGTGCTACCCACTAAGTGGCCATTGTTCAAAAGCAGCCAACCATAACACTCGATAATATGCCATGCAGAACCAAGTTATCTCATACCACAGTGTTTAAAATTTAGCCTTTATCATGACTGAAGTAATTCCTGTCCAAGGCTGAAGCCTAAAAAGATGCTGATTTGTATGGTGTCATTAATCTGATATTGATTACGCACATATTGATTGAAGCAACTGCTAATAAACTTGTTGAATAATCCTTAGTTATTTCAAAATCCTCCTTTTCCTTTCATTTTTAATCATCCGGGCTTTTATTATAAAAAATAATTTTCAGCCCTCTACAGTAGTAGTCTTATGTTTATTTTATTAAAAAACCTTGGATTGAAAAGGGCCATGGCCTCAAACATGTTTTAATGTTTTCTTTCACAAGTGTTACTGGTAATTCTGTTTCAAGATGCCAAAAGATGATATTTCATTCATTCAATAGTATTTATTGAGCGCTTACTATGTGCAGAGCACTGTACTAAGCGCTTGGGATGAACAAGTCGGCAACAGATAGAGACAGTCCCTGCCGTTTGACGGGCTTACGGTCTAATCGGGGGAGACGGACAGACGAGAACAATGGCAATAAATAGAGTCAAGGGGAAGAACATCTCGTAAAAACAATGGCGACTAAATAGAATCGAGGTGATGTACAATTCATTAACAAAATAAATAGGGTAACGAAAATATATACAGTTGAGCGGACGAGTACAGTGCTGTGGGGATGGGAAGGGAGAGGTGGAGGAGCAGAGGGAGAAGGGGAAAAAGAGGGTTAAGCTGCGGAGAGGTAAAGGGGGGATGGCAGAGGGAGTAGAGGGAGAAGAGGAGCTCAGTCTGGGAACGCCTCTTGGAGGAGGTGAGTTTTAAGTAGGGTTTTGAAGAGGGGAAGAGAATCAGTTTGGCGGAGGTGAGGAGGGAGGGCGTTCCAGGACCGCGGGAGGACGTGGCCCGGGGGTCGACGGCGGGATAGGCGAGACCGAGGGAGGGTGAGGAGGTGGGCGGCGGAGGAGCGGAGCATGCGGGGTGGGTGGTAGAAAGAGAGAAGGGAGGAGAGGTAGGAAGGGGCAAGGTGATGGACAGCCTCGAAGCCTAGAGTGAGGAGTTTTTGTTTGGAGCGGAGGTCGATAGGCAACCACTGGAGTTGTTTAAGAAGGGGAGTGACAGGCCCAGATCGTTTCTGCAGGAAGATGAGCCGGGCAGCGGAGTGAAGAATAGACTGGAGCGGGGTGAGAGAGGAGGAAGGGAGGTCAGAGAGAAGGCTGATACAGTAGTCTAGCCGGGATATAACGAGAGCCTGTAACAGTAAGGTAGCCGTTTGGGTGGAGAGGAAAGGGCGGATCTTGGCGATATTGTAGAGGTGAAACCAGCAGGTCTCGGTAACGGATAGGATGTGTGGGGTGAACGAGAGAGACGAGTCAAGGATGACACCGAGATTGCGGGCCCGAGAGACGGGAAGGATGGTCGTGCCATCCACGGTGATAGAGAAGTCTGGGAGAGGAGCGGGTTTGGGAGGGAAGATGAGGAGCTCAGTCTTGCTCATGTTGAGTTTTAGGTGGCGCGCCAACATCCAGGTGGAGACATCCCGGAGGCAGGAGGAGATGCGAGCCTGAAGGGAGGGGGAGAGGACAGGGGCGGAGATGTAGATCTGCGTGTCATCTGCATAGAGATGGTAGTCAAAGCCGTGAGAGCGGATGAGTTCACCAAGGGAGTGAGTGTAAATGGAGAACAGAAGAGGGCCGAGAACTGACCCTTGAGGAACTCCAACAGTTAAAGGATGGGAGGGGGAGGAGGCTCCAGAGAAGGAGACCGAGAATGACCGGCCAGAGAGGTAAGAGGAGAACCAGGAGAGGACAGAGTCCGTGAAACCAAGGTGAGATAAGGTATGGAGGAGGAGGGGATGGTCGACAGTGTCAAAGGCAGCAGAGAGGTCAAGGAGGATCAGAATGGAGTAGGAGCCATTGGATTTGGCAAGAAGGAGGTCATGGGTGACCTTAGAGAGAGCAGTCTCGGTAGAGTGTAGGGGACGGAAGCCAGATATTTGGGAAGCGAGGGTTGTTTTAGGAAGTTGACTGGGTTGAATTTTTTTTTTCTAGTTTCAAAGTAGTTTCTCATCCAGGTTCTACTTATTACGTATTTTGTATCTTGAAGTGTTTCTCCATAGGCATTTGGGAGAACTTGGTCTGTCAACATGATAGTCTGAAATATTGAGAAACGGGAGTGTGGATGACATAAACACAAACCCACAAATTATTTTTAGCCAATAATTTAACCTCCTATCCCTACATCTCTTACCAGAAGAATTCAGCCTCTGAATATTGTCTGAGGATTAACTTTCCCGTGTCAGCCATTCCCTTTTTATCTATTTTAAATTAGCTTCTGATGCAAGTACTTTTACCAGAATTTAAAAAAACCAAACCCTAAAATAGCTAGATTTGTTTTGTTTTGATTTTTTCATTTTTTTCAAATTAGCTGCTAGGTGACACATTACTTCATTGGTCTCCAGCCCTAAACTTGGTTTTTACTAGGTAAAATAGGATTCCATCGTTGGTGGGTGAAATTTAGTCAGTGAAAGAATTTCATCATGACACTTGACTTTGTTAGTCTAACCAGCTTTGCCTAAATCTGTTCAAGGGAACACAAATGGTGCGGTAGACATTTTTGTGAATCCCTGACACATCACATACTGGGATACCCAGAAGCAGCTCCATCCACAATATGACTAGTGCTGACATTTCTTGATCTGCTGCAGTTGTGTCTAGAGGCTTATATTACAATTTCCAGTCTTTCCCCTCTCCCCCCACCAACACACAAGTGCCTTTGTAACAGAAATAAGGGCAGACAGGTTAAGTCTCGACAGGATTCCTACCTCTCCCAAAGAGGCTGTCTCTACAGAAGCCAAAGGCAAGAATGCCAAATAAAACAGCTTGGCATGTAAATCTGGTACGAGTGCCAGAGATTGTTGATCCTCTACAGGCTAAAACTTAGGTGTATTTGTGCCATTTCTAGGAATAGGATAGAGTTGTCTTGAGAAGCACAAAAAATTGGACTAAAGAACTTTACACAGACCTGCCCCCTGACCCAGGGAGAATAGTGCTGCCTTCCACGCAAAGTCTGCGTGCGGAGACGGTTTGGATACTTCTGTAGGCCAACCACGAAAGCATGGCTTTCCCCCATTCCTCTTGGAAAGAGGCAGGCTTGGCAGGGTTTCACACCAGATTCCAACCCACACACAGGTCAACGTAGGTTCCGTGTCACTAGCGTGGAACACGCAGAGGTTTTTACACTGCCGATCTGGGGAAGACCTAGGAGGAAATGAGTGAGGCTCTCCATAGGACTGTTACCACTCTTACAAGTGAACTAATACCAGATAATTGTTGGGTTTAAGGGGTCAGGGAGCAGGCTGGGGCCTAAAGGACTCTGGAAGTAGACAGAAGTCACTGGGGACCTGAGATAGGTCTCGCTGAGTGGTAGCTACAAGATGGTGTACTGTCGAGGTAATATGCATGCCAGTTCATCTAGAATTAAAATATATTCAACGTAATGGCTTTTAAGACTAGTCAAAGGATCCCAGCCCACAGCTACCGGAGAAAGGCACCTTAGATTCATTACGGCTGACAAGCCGTGGCTAGGTTTCTTCTTCATTCCCCGTGCCACTCTTCCATTCACCTCGTTACTCTACTCCAACCCAGCCCACACACTTTGCTTCTCTAATGCTCACCTTCTCGCTGTACTTTGATCTTCTCTGTCTTGCCACCGACCCCTTGCCCACATCCTATCTCTGTCCTGGAACGCCCTCCCTCCTCAAATCCAGCAGAAAATCCTTCCTCTCTTCAAAGCCTGATTAAAGGCACATCTCCAAGAGGACTTGTCTGACTTCCCTCTTCTCCCACTCACTTCTGCGTTGCCCTGTCTTGCTCCCTTTATTCATCTCTTTCCCTCCCCCGCCCCCCACCACCACCGCCAGCCCCACAGCACTAATGTACATATCTGTACTTTATATTAATGTATTTCTCCCCCTCTTGACTGTAGGCTTTTTATGGGCAGGGAATGTGTGTGCTTATTGTTATGTTGTACTCTCCCAAGTGCTTAATACAGTGCTCGGTACCTGATTCCATGCTGTTGAGGCTGACTTTCCCCGTTCTTAGCTTTTGTGAGGACCAGAGATTGTTTGTTGACTTCCCTGAGCTTCCACCAAAGCTTCTCAGCTTCTTTCCCCAATCTGTCAGCGCTTGGATTGAGAGTATTGGAGAAAGGGAGGAAGCCGGAAAGCAATTACACTATCGTGGCTTTGAGCCTAATAGACCATTTTGGCCCAGAGAGCGACCCCATTGTGGTAATTACTGAGCCCTTAGTATGTGTGGAGCACTGTATTAAGCGCTTGGGAGAGTACAGTACAGCAGAATAGCAGTCACGTTTCCTGCCTCTAACGAGCTTACAGTGTAGAGGGGGTTTGCTTTATTACTTCCAAAAGCTGGAAGCCTCCAACGGTGACAAAGAGCCAGTGGAGCAATGTTGGCTCTGAACCTTGAACCGTCAAGGTGCTGATCATTTGAATTCTTTGGGGGTTTTGGCTTAAAAAAAATGGCAGTGTCCAGAAAACTGATTTTTTAGTTTGGCACTACTAATTTGTTTTGGCAGGAATAGCATCTTGAGGTACGTTAATGTAAAGGAAAAAATGTAGCGTTTGGTTAGGCTGCTCGTATTGGACTTTTGATATGGAGTAGTTTTGAATGCTTAAAATTGAGGTTAAGAAATGGGCATATTCTCAGCTCAGCCGTCATACCTGCTTTTGCTAGGAACTTTGGCTAGAGTTTTTTGAGGATTAGGGTACACTCATCTTGGCAAGCCCGTTTGAACACATGTGTATAGCATTAGTTCCAGCGAGTACTGAAACATGATTTATGAGGATGTACATATTTGTTGCTCATTAAAACTGTTTGAAATTTAACTGTTAATTTTTTTTTTAACAGAATGACAGCCCATACCAAGGCGGTGTATTCTTTTTGACAATTCATTTTCCCACAGACTACCCCTTCAAACCACCTAAGGCAAGTGTCTTTCTAGACTCTCAGCTGTCATGTTTCATTTGTTTGCGCTTATAAGGCAGATTTGGGAGAATCACCCCTCTGTGTATATTTGAGTGTTTCTAAAACCTTTTCAGGTCTTGGTCTCAATGTTCTGCACTAGATTCGTGCAAAGTGATGTCATTTAAGGTTCAAAAGAATCTGGGGTGATTTTAACTCTTTGTTTTGAAATAAACATTTGGGATAGTGGGGACATGAACATTAATTAGCGTGCCTGGAGACAGCAGGTAAAGTGGTTAGATGTGAGCATTAGGTCAGCCCTTCTTCCCCCACTGCTCTCCAAGCCAGAGGTCCCCTGCGTGCTGTCTGTGAACTGGGAACTTGCGATGAAGTGGACAGCAACATTCGTTTGATTGTTCATACTCATTTAGAAGCCTCGAACAGCCTGTCTACCCTGGGGGGGGCGGTCGGAGAAGGTGTTTGGTTCCCCATTCTCTATATAGTTATCTCTACAGATATGCCCGTGTGGATGGGGGTGTATATTCAAAGATGTGCACCTGTCACTGTGCAGCCCAGAAAACAATCTACCTGCTTGGATACGGTCTAGCATTACTGAGTTCCGTGGGCCGAGAACAGATCTTTAACAGAGAACAGTTAAAATGCTTATAGTGCATTGTCCCAGGCACTTAGAGCAGTGCTCTGCACAAAGTAAGCATTCGATAAATGCAGTTGATTGAATAGAAAAATTAGTCAAGTGGATAAAGTGGTTAAAGTGTGTAAAGATTTTGGCCGCATGTGCAAATGACGTCTCTTATTTTTAGAGTGAATATTACGTGGACTAGCATTCACACAGATTCTCTTTGAGCCAAGATCTTAAAGTAGTCTTTTGGGTAGGTCCAAAAAAAAAAAAACCTACAAAGTTTTCCAAACCCCTCCCGTGTTTACCATGGTCACTGATAGCAAGGAGCATCTGTAGCCAGGAGGAGTACAGTGTAGTGGAGCAAATCTACCATGCTTCTTTTCATTATTAAGAATTCCAAGTTCAGTTCAGCTGGGGAATTTCAGGCCCTGGGCAATTTGCAGATGCGCCCGAAAGGCATTCCTGTTGAGAGGACTAAGAGGTTTTACTTGCTTTAAAAACTGTTAAAATTGAAGGGTTTGTTGTAAACCTAGTTTTAAAAATCTAAATGCGTTTTCATTTAAAATCTGTCTGAGGATTAGAAGTGAACTTGCTTACTTTTTCTAATTTGTTGTAGGTGGCATTTACAACAAGAATCTATCATCCAAATATTAACAGTAATGGCAGCATTTGTCTCGATATTCTAAGATCACAATGGTCTCCTGCTTTAACTATTTCTAAAGGTAAAAAAGTAAAAAAAAAAAAAAAAGCTACACGTTCGTTTTTTCTCTGTACTGCTCTTGGGGTTTTTTGTTTTGTTTTTTGGTTTGTATTTGAGCTGTAGTCTAAATTGAACAGATCATCAGATGTGAAGACTAATCTGGCTTCTCACTTTATCCTGCTTTCCCTCCTGGCTAGAACTTTGCATGAGCTGGAAATTTGGATTTTAACCTGGGTCTCTTGCCAGTGATCCTATCCTGTCTTGGTCCTGCTGTGTCGTCCCCTAGCTCTGAGCACAAGAGGCGTTTTTGGGGTCTCGGTTTGAATTTTAACAGGCTTGATGGTTCAAAGTCTGACCTGCCAGAATCTTGAATTTGAGACCTTCCCAGCCATCAAGGGACATTGATGTTTCGGCTTCAAATGTGGCTACTGCTTTATTTTCAGGTCCCTGCGTGTTTTTGACAGATTGTAATTTTACTGGCTCTGTCAGATCACATGCCTTCCCAGCAGGGCCCAGAGCTCAGACAGGTTGCCCTGGGATGGGAGGAGGGAGAGCATAAGACCACCGATTCCCTGGACAGCCCCTGCTAATTTGGGGTGAGCAGACAAACGGGAACACGATCCATGGCGAGAAATGTTTTTCTATGCGTGATTGGGGCTGAATTGCAACAAAAGGGTAACTGGGGCATTGGCTACCTTAAGCCAAGTTATTGAATCAGATATTAACACAGGCTGTATTGCCACCCTTCAGAAGCAACAAGTTCTGTGGTTTCTAAGGCCCACATTCTCTGCCACCCAAGCAGTGAACGAGGGGCCATAGTGGTGGTAAGTATCGAGAGGCAGTGGCACGGATGTTGCTGAAACCCAGCAAATCCCGAGAATCATGAGTTGCCTGGTGTGCCTCCTACCCTTTGGCATGGAGGCCAAGCCAGCCAGCCCAGTACTGCTCTTATACTGCTCATGGTCGCTAGGCAGAACTTAGGGGAGGCTTGAGAGTTCATTTCACATGTACTAGTTAGGAAACCCTCCCTTGACCCCGCAGCTCCCTTCAGTTACCACCCCACCTCCCCTCTACCATTCCTCTCCAGACATCTTGAGGGAACTGTTCCCACCCACTGCCTCTCCTCCTTGACCCCTTCCGGTTGAGCTTCACTTTGCTGAAACTGCCCTCTCAGAGGTCACCATTGATCTCCTCCTTGCCGAACCACACAGCCTCTACTTCATCCTAATCCTCCTCGACCTCTCAGCTGCCTTAAATGCTGCGGACCACCCCTTCTGGAAACATTACCCGACCTTGGCTCCGCTGACCCTGTCCTCTCCTGGTTCTCTCTAGCCTCTCATTCTCAATCTATTTTGCAGGCTCTTGCTCCACCTCCCACCTCTTAACTGGGAGATCCTCAAGGCTCAGTAGTGGGTTCCCTTCTAATTCTCCATCTACACCCACTACCTTGGAGAACTCATTTGCTCCCATGGCTTCAACTATCATCTCTTTTGTGGGTGATTACCAATCTTCATGATGCTAAAATCCACCCTTTCTTCTCCATTCAAACTGCTCCTGCACTTATCCAGTCCCTGCTTGACGAATGCACCAGCCTTTTGCTGACCTCCCTATCTCGTTTCTTCCCCACTCCAGGTCATACTTCACTCGGCTGATCATTCTTCTAAAAAAAAAAAAAATTCAGTCTGGGTTTCCCTACTCCTCAAAAACCTCCGGTGGCTTTCCATCCACCTCCGCGTCAGAGATCAAACTCCTTACCATTGGCTTTAAGGCCCTCCGTCACCTTACCCCCTCCTGTCTTATCTTGCTGGTTTCCAAGCCAGGGTCACCCAGCTGACAGTCCTAGCACCTACCTTCTCATCGTACCTCAATCCCGTCTAGCGCACCACCACTCTCTTGCCAGGAAATACCTCCCCCTTCATATCTGGCAGACCATCACTCTCCTTACATTTGAGGCCATGTTAAAATCACCTCTCTCCCAAGAGGTCTTCCCAAATAAGGGAAGACCTTATTCCCCGTTTCCCCATCTCCCTCTATGTTCGGCATCACCGCTGCACTTGAATTTGTACCCTTAATTCATCCCACGCTCGCCCCACAGCAATTACACATCTGTAATTCATTTTAACGTGTCTCCTGCCCCCTCTAGACTGTAAGCTTCATTTGGGCAGGGAACGGGTCTACCAACCCTGTAATATTGAACTCTGCCAAGTGCTTAGTACAGGACTGTACATATAGTAAATGCTCAATAAATACCATTGATTGAAAGAGAGGATCATAGAGGTAAGTTCTTCGGGCAGTCTCATTTCTCCTGGCTTGGAGTGAAATAAATTAAAAACGCCATTCCCAGAGCCACAGTCTTAAGGGTAATCAAAGGAAAATCTGCGTAATCAATCAGTAGTATTTACTGAGCACTAACTCTGGAGAGCCACAGTATACTATGTCACTGTTTTCTTCAAAGGAGGTTGCTTGAAATTGGAACACTTGAGAGAATAAGGAGTCGGAAGCATTTTCTTAATGAATTTTGGTTTTATCTGACTGTCAAATGAAAAATAGTATTATTGGTAAAAGAGAACTGAAGGTATTTTTATAGTTAACCAGTAGAACTACCCCGTCGGGTTTCCTTCCTGGAATTGATAAATTCACGAGCAGCTTTCAGAATGTAGTCTTTTGAATAGACAAGTATAGGAGGGTATTATGCAGTTTTTTTTTTATTCCAGTCTCTAACACAGTGACTACTACTACTGGTTTTAGAGAGGTGCTGTATTCAAAGACAAGAGTGTTTAACTTTTATGTTCTGTCTCTGCGTCATTTGTGACTACAGCTGTGGGGTCTTCAATCTCTGAATCCTAAAAGTCTAACCTGTAATTTTTCCTATATCCCGATGCTTGCAGGTTCGGTTTACATTTGAAAACACTGTCTTATTTTTGTTGTCTTGTAGTTCTTTTATCCATTTGTTCACTGCTATGTGATCCAAACCCAGATGACCCCCTAGTGCCAGAGATTGCACGGATCTATAAAACAGACAGAGACAAGTAAGTGTGAAGTGGTGTGAGGACAATAAACTTGTACATTTTCGGTGTAAAATGATTTTGTTAGTGGTGAGTCGTTACGGTCACCATCTGCCACAAGGACATGATTCTGGCATTGGAAAAATCACAACTGGTACGTGCAGGACTCTTGCAATGAAATGGAATTTTTATAAGGTCTTTCTGGAATCTTTTAGCCTCGTTGCAGCAATGTGTTTTTTTCCAGCAGGGTGAAATTTAGCCGTTCATGTTACCATCCACTAATGATAACCTAATTTTTTAATTTTTATTTTAAGGACGTAGGGATTAGATAAAAAAAAATAGTAACATGTTTAGTAGATCACCTGTTTACATAGGTGGTATCCTTATAATTAGTTTTTGCGTTTTGTTTAGGGAATTCAAGTTATCACCAGTGTGTGTTTTGCTACAATTAATAAAAGTATACTTGTTCAATTAGGTACAATAGGTTAGCAAGAGAGTGGACAGAGAAATACGCTATGCTGTAGGGTAAGCGTATCTTGCACTCTATTGTGCATTTTAACAATGGGAACTGCCAGCACTTGAGTGCTGCATGCTTTAAGGCACTGAATTAACTAACAAAAGATAATGGATGCAGCAGTTACTGAACCTGAACATTTAACAGCTTGATCTGGGTTTAGTGTGAAAGCATATGGGGTAGTCATTGATCGCTTGCAAATATCCTTGCATGGCAAAACAAATATAGAGCAGCAGTATTTCCTTCGGTATGGATGTTTTATGTAGCTTTTTATCAAACTGGTAAGTTTTCCAGAGCTGCAGTGGTTTCGCCCTTCTTAAGTCCAGAGTTTTAACAGATTAAAAAGTGCAATACGAAGCTCATTCCCAGGCAAGAATTAGATTTAGTTTTATGTACGGAAGAAATTAAAAGTGTGTAATTAAACTGAATTTTCATTACTGACAAGCATGCGTTAGTGTAAATTGTATGGGCCTCTCTACTTGTGTACCAGTATGTCTTAAAAAGTTACTTTTAAAAAATAGTGCTGATGTAGTTATTCTAAATCATTTTGAAGTTTGGAAAATTAGTTGGACTACACATTTCCGTTTTAAGGTCATCACAGTGTAGTAGGAGGTTTATCGCATCTGCAGAATCCTATCGACCTAAGACCTTTTACAGCCAGTTCGTAGTACGGTAGGGTGATTTTGGCTGAACTTCCTTGGAGTCGAATGGGTTCAGGGTATTTAGTGTTCCTAGAACGAGTGAATTATATCCCCCCCATGAAGGCACATCTTAAATGGTTTTGCTCCTGATAAATGAGGGAGAAATCACATGCGCACAAAAACATACATCTGAAGCTGTCCTCTAAGGGTCAAAGAGGACATTAGATGACGGGGTGTGTGTGTCGGTCTGGTAATAACAATTGGTGAATTTTGCTGCATGTCAGGTTGAGAAATACAGGGAACAACAGAAAGACCGAAATGTTGTTTCTGAAGTCCCGCAACACTTGTCATGATGTCTTAGGTCCCGCAGTTACGTAACGTATTGCTAGTGGCCAGCTGTCCCCTTTCTAGGGAAGCTAATATGGTTCAGAAAAATACTCCTTTTGGAATTTTGCTTATTTCAGGGGTGTCCTGTCCCCCCTCCCCCCCCAAGAATGGACCACTTGAATTAGAGCATATTACTTCATTCCCAGTATGGGTTTTGCCAGACCCACCGAATAATAATGATGATGGCATTTAAGTGCTTACTATGTGCCAAGCACTGTTGTGAGCGCTGGGATAGATACAAGGTAATGAGGTTGTCCCACGTGGGGCTCGTAGTCTTAATCCCCGTTTTCCAGACGAGGTGACCGAGGCACAGAGAAGTGAAGCGACTTGCCCAAAGTCTCGCAGCTGACAAGTGGTGGAACTGGGGTTCGAACCCTCAACCTCTTGACTCCCAAGCCCGGGCTCTTTCCACTAAGCCACACTGCTTTCTCCTGTGTGGGAGGAGTAAATCTAATTTCATCATTTGGAGAAAGCGGACACTTTTCCTGCCGCCCAAGTAATTTAAATAATTTTTTTTTTAGAATTTTGCCAAGTGGGAACTTCTCAAATAAAATTCTTCTACATTATTTACAGGTACAACAGAATATCTCGGGAATGGACTCAGAAGTATGCCATGTGATGCTACCTTAAAGTCAGAATAACCTGCATTATAGCTGGAATAAACTTTAAATTACTGTTCCTTTTTTGATTTTCTTATCCGGCTGCTCCCCTATGAGACCTCATCTTTTTTAATTTTATTTTTTTTTTTTGTTTCGTTTTGTTTACCTCCCTCCATTCATGCACATGCTCATCTGAGAAGACCTAAGTTCTTCCAGCTTTGGACAATAACTGCTTTTAGAAACTGTCAAGTAGTTACGAGAGACCAGTTGCCCACGATTCAGAATTTTTAAAAACGGAGCATGTGTTAATTATGTGGCCAATGTCTTCACTCTAATTTGGTTATGAGACTAAAACCATTCCTCACTACTCTAACAAAAGCTGAAGATACCATCTGAGGGGAAGGGAATAGACGCTCAGTTGTCACTTCCAGAGAAGCAACATTTCTGTACCCCGCATCCATCTCGTTTAAGCCTTCCAGTGTTAGAGATTTGAGGCCCTTTGAAATACTTTACACTCATAACTGATAATGGCTGGAGAATTGGTACTGAATTTATAGCATCAGCAGAACAGAAAAACGTGATGTATTTTATGCATGTCAATAAAGGAATGACCTGTTCTTGTTCTACAGAGAATGGAAATTGGAAGTCAAACACCCCTTGTATTCCAAAATAGGGTCTTGAACATTTTTGTAATTTTCATTTAAATTTTGTTAGGAGGCTTGGAGCTATTAGTTAATCTATCTTCCACTACACTGTTTAATATAGCACTGATTAAAATGATGCAAGTTGTCAATGGATGAGTGATCAACTAATAGCTCTTGCTAGTAATTGATTTATTTTTCTTCAATAAAGTTGCATAAACCAATGAGTTTAGCTGCCTGGAGTAATCAATATGGGAAACAAAATCTTTTGTAAATGCAAAGCTGTTTTTTTTGTATATACTGTTGGGATTTGCCTCATTGTTTGACATCAAATAATGATGTAAAGTTCAATAGAGTGACTATTTTGCCATGTTCAGTTAAAATGCTCAGTCTGTTGCAGGCTGACACATTGATCAGCCTGGTGTATGCAGAATTAATAAGCTAATCTGGTAGCGTAGCTTTTTAGTATGCTGCACCTGACCCTACGGGCCCAAAGTTTGGGGATGGACCTGGGCTTTTGTGGGTGCTGAATTGGGTGCATTGTGGGGGTGCTAGATGGCCAGGTGTGCTCTGTTTGCTGACTGAGAAGTTTTACTTCACCTTGTACCCTTGAGAGCTAAAAGATCTTAACGTGGGAGAAATAATGGGGCAAAAATTGCAAAATAAAGTACTGTTTTGGTGTGGGAGTTGTCCTGAGGCTGTGTTGAAGTGACTTTACTATGTGGGATATTCAGTATCCATCGAAAAGGATTTGTTCTGCTATTTACATTAGTAAGCATTTTTAATGCATCAAATATATCTCTCATTTCAGGTGACTTTAACGTGAATGAATAAAGAAATTGCTATTGGATATATATATATTTTTTTCTTTTGGTTTGACAAATGCTGTCTATGCCAGTTTAACTTCTGTAGCAACCAGGGCATTATCAGTTGTCATTCTCTCCACCATCCCTCCTGATTTCCAACATGTAGTTTTACTTGTTTTTTTATCCCTCCAATTTTTTTTGATGTCCACTGCTTTAATGGTCCTGTACTATCACCTACAGTGCATCTGTGACTTCTCCAGCACCACATTTTGCACTGCTTACAGTTATGTGCAATCTGATTCCTTGTCTGAACACAGATGTGGAAAGCTAGATGTAAAATAAATGTTAAACCTTAATTTTTATAAAAATTTGAATATGTAGTTTGGATATGGTTTATTTATTAAGGTTTTTTAAAATGGAAGTGAAAAGCATGTTTTCGAACAGTCTCTAGTTTGCTAATTCTGTAGGAAGCATGATTTTGGAAGATCCCTCATCTTAAAATGGAACCGTTTACCGGTCTTGTCTCCGTTTACCATGCTGTAGATTGCAATTCTAAATTTGTAGCTTTATCTGGCAGTATTTCAAAAACTAAGAGAAATCTAGGTGTTCCTTCTTTTTTTAAAGAATGAATATCCTCGATCAGTGAGTTCAAGCATTTGCGAAGCTAAGTCGCAAAACCCGGCTTGTAAGAAACCGCCTTATTTTTAAAATGGCAAGTGCTTGGTGTAAGATGTCAGACCTTATTCAGGACATTTTTTCCATGTGATTGTGAAGAGCTAATTTGATTCCCCCCCCCCCAACCCCGTGCCAAAAAAAAATCTCAAATTTTTGTATTCTTGTGGTTGGTGTATTTCCGGGCTATCGGAAAATAGTGGTAGACCCATGTGCTGGCACCAAAAAATGGCACCTTCCCCCCTTTATGGTGCTGTGCCTCTCTCAAGGTATCATCTCTCCCCTCCCCACCTATTCCCCACTGGCTTGAATTAGTTCACTTAAACATCAGTCACTCCTTAAAGAATCCATATAAGATTTATGTAGCATCTCTTTTTCAAGTAGATCATAGAAGGGACTGGCTGGAAGGAATCCTAAGAGGTCAGTCAGTATTTAGTGCTTACTGGGTGTAGAGCACTGTTCTAAGCACTTGGGAGAGTACAATATCACAATATAACACATTCCCTGCCCACAATGAGCTTACAGTCTAGAGAGCATTTACTCTGACTCCCTGCCTTTAGGCAGATCAATAATTGCAAGTGGACAGTTTCTCAGTAGTAAAAATGAGCATGGTGGGGTGTGTGCACACCCGTTTAGAAATACCATGTACTCTCAGCTGGGATCTAGACAACTTTCACATCCACTAACCCTAGGGCATTGATTTATCTTCTCTGCTCTAGTTGTGTGTGTTGAGGGACAGTTGTGATCTTTAGTGATTGCTAAAACCAGTGTTTGTGGAATAAATTCACTTTTCTTCATTTGAACACCTCTAGAAGTAGACCCCGTACTTGAGTAGCTCATTTCCCACAAACGCACGATCTGAAAGTAGTGACACGTTTTGCTATTTTCTTCATTTCTTTGCTCTTAAACACCAACTGGTGGTGCGAATGCCAGGTGGAAATCTGAGGTAAATGTGAAATAAACTCACTCAATAGCTTTTCTTATATGCAATATACTAAGAATAAGGGTTTTGTGGCATACTGATTATAGTTTGTTTTCCTAAAAATTGAGATCAGAATATTTTAAAGATGCTATCGTGCTTCATACGGGAATTCTGTTCCAACTGGTCTTTGTCACTAATTCTAATTCAGTTTAAAATGGTTTCGTGACTTTACTTCCCATTTTGGCTCCATGGAAAGTCTGGAGTGAGCTAAACAGATGAGAAAAATCATTGGGTGTACCCAAAACTGAAAGTCTGAATCATGTTTACTAATGGTCTCAGGAGTAATGAAACTGTTTTTGGCATCAATACCACACATTGTTATCTAAAAGTACAAGCACTGTAAATGCTGCGTTATTCATTTTGAAGTATGACTCAAAATTAGATTTGTTTTGTTAATGGACACAAAATAGGGTTTCTCAATCTCTGCTAAAAGACTCTTTATATTACATTTTGAGTCAATATTTGCTTTTACCTGATTTTATGAAGGACTAACAGCAATCATCAAAACCTTGTCTTGAGAGTAGTGCCTGCAGAATTGTAACCGAGTTGATCTTAAAAGGAATTGTGACTATCATTAAAACAACATCCTTGAAAACAGACACCTGTCTTGCGCAGTAATTCCATCTGACAGATGGAACCCAGAATTGGACAAAGTTCACAAGTTCATTAATCAGTGAAGAAAGTGAAACTGGACTTGTACTCGTTTTGAAGCGTTCAAGCCTTTTGGTGTTAAAAACTTGCTTTTCCTTTGTTTCACAGTAACAGTACCTATTAAATCTGCTTTCCTGGGAGAATATACGTGGGTGAGAATTACACAGTCCCTGGTGTCCCCAAAGGACTCCATCTAAGGAAACGTAGGGTAATTATATAGCAGCTGTATTAAACCTTCTTTGCTGGCTACATTTCGTCTGTAGTGTTACTTTTGTTTAGCATCTACCAAAGTGGGTGTCTGATATTCAGTGTTTCTAAACGGTTATCACAACTCAGCTGTAATTGTGAAATGAAGTGGAACTGAAATATTATCATTGGGAGAATACGGTTTTTTCCAACGTGGGAATCGTAAACGGACCCATTCATTCAGCCCGTTAAAGACAGGTTTTAGGGAGAACTTGATCCCGCACGATGGTCGCTGGCATTTACGGAAATTAAATAGACTCGGATGTGATTAAATTTAGGAAAATTGGCTTTTTACGTGAAGCAGCAGGGAATGAACTTTCAAATCCCTTTGGAATGGATATTTTGGGGGAAGGAGTTGTAGTTGGAGACACTGACATTCACGTATGGATCCATGTACTCCACCACTGAAGTGGAGAATTTACACTTCCCCAAAGCAAAAACTGAGGTGATGGCCCATTTCCATGTGTTAAGACTTTTTATAACTGGTATCCAATAACTTCAGGTATTTTATTTCAAACAAATACGTAGTTTAAGATTCCCATGGAAGAAATCCTTCACCTAGGAATTGTCAATCTAAGACTTGTATTATGATGTGCAGAGCACTTGGGAGAGAGTACTGTACAACAGAATTAGCAGATACATTCCCTGCCCGTAAGGAGCTTAATCAGATTTGTCAGATCAGTAAAGTGTCTAGATTCATGAGTTCTTGCTACTAATAAATAAAAAATACACTATATCCTACTTTGGTTTGCTTCCTCTCCCTCCCCTATGGGTTTTTTTTTCTTTTTTAAAAAAAGGGCTAGGGTTAGTAGAACTAAAAATAACCGCTCTTTGAGCTGCCTTCCAAATCGCCACTTTCGAGAAGGAGCGTGGCTTAGGGAAAAGAACAGAGGCTTGGTTGCTCTACCACTTGCCTGCCGTGTGACCCGGGGCAAGTCACGTAACTTTTGTGCCTCGGTTTTCTCATCTGTAAAATGGAGTTTTAATACCTCAGTTTTCTTCCTTCTTAAGTTGTGAGTCCCATGTGGGCCTGGGACTGTCCAACCTGATAAATTTGTATCTGGCCTAGCACCTAGAACAGTGACACATTAAGCGCTTAAATACCATAATTAGTATTAATATTTATGGGCAGTGTGGAGACATAGGCAATAAAAGATGCCTCTTACTGGTAGAATCAGCCCTGGTTTCGAGGTCAGGGAGCTTTGTTTGATGGCCTGGTACCTGGCTTTGCACCCAGTAGGTTGTTAGTGCTGTAGATTGAACCCTTGGCCTCAAACCAGTGCTTACTGGGAGAAGGGCAAGGAGATAAGTTAAAAAAAAAAAAAAGCCAGCCACAGCTCCCTGGCTTCAAACAAATCACCTGAGGGGAAAAAATGAGGCTCTCAACCTGTTCCCCCTCCTCATCTCACTCTTAAAGGAGCTATGACTGCTTATCGGACAGCCCCCTTCTTTGGGTCATAGGAAGGGTTGGTGGGTGAGGGTTGTGGAAGGGTCTTGGGTTTTGTTCCAGGAAGAGGACTCAGGTCGTCATAAAATAGGCTCCAGAAGGTGTCACATGAAGATGTGGGAGCAGCAGACCAGGTGGTGCTTACGGCTGCCAGCCTACTCCCACCTCCTGCCTCCCCACCAGGTGGAGAGGGTATTTTGTTCATTCCAGGTGGTGGTCTGGGGAATCTTTAAGTGCACTGTGGGGCAAAAAAGCAAGATGAGCACTCCACTTGGTAATTAACAGAGCTCTTTCCCACTGCACGAGGATCCACTAGATTGGTACACAAGCTGCCCTTCCCCAACACCCATGTGTGTTGCCCTCGTGCCAGAGAGAGTTACGATGGTCACAGTGTTCCTCTTTTCCTTCCTCCTTTTTTATGATATTGGAGAGCTTACTATGTGCCAGGCACTGAAGTAGACACAAGATAATCAGGTTGGACCCAGTCCCTCCTACACCTCCTGATCTTTATCCCCATTTTATAGATGAGGTAACTGAGGCAACAGAGAAGTTAAATGACTTGTCCAAGGTCACATGGTGGAACCAAGATGAAAATTCAGGTCCTTATGAGTCCATCCCTACCCTGCTAATATTTTGACGTGCTTCTGGACTGCAGTTACCAGTGGCACCGTTTGTCTCTTAACATGCGGAGAGACTCTTAAAGGCTTAGTACCTGTGGGTAATCTCACCCTTAAGGCAACAATAAACATGCATAAATTCTCCTTTATAAGTAAAAAAGGCTGGTGCTTCCTACACAGTGTCCTGATGACTGTTACCAGGAGCCTGAAACAATATGAATTTTAACTCAAAGATTTTTTTATTGTCACTATTCTACTTTCTTTATACTACTAGCCCTTTTTCCCCCATTTGTTTAGTTGCCTTAAAGCCTCAGAGTGATTCAGTTTTTGGGGGGGTATGTAAGTGCTTACTATGCGCCAGACACCCGGCTCTGCCACTTGTCAGCTGTGTGACTGTGGGCAAATCACTTAACTTCTCTGTGCCTCAGTTACCTCAGCTGTAAAATGGGGATTAACTGTGAGCCTCACGTGGGACAACCTGATTACCCTGTATTTACCCCAGCGCTTAGAACAGTGCTCTGCACATAGTAAGCGCTTAAATAACATTATTATACAAGATAATCAGGTTGGACACAGTTCACATCCCACATGGGGCGCTCAACCTCACTCCCCATTTTCCAGAGGCACGGAGAAGTGACTTGCCCAAGGTCGTACTGCAGACAAGCAGGGGAACAGGACTTAGAACCCAGGTGCTCCTGACCTCAAGGCCCATGCTCTATCCACTAGGCCACTCTGCTTCAAATCTTGGTGGTATACTCAAGTCCCACTGGCGGTGCTCGAAACCATCTTTTCTGAATTACAGAACAGGGCGTGTGCATCGAACTTCACGCCTAGGGACCTGACATGCTCAGATGAACTCAAACTAGCTCCGAAGTTATCCACATACAGAACGTCTCTTCTCCCCGCACACCTGATGGGCACATGAATTTTACCTTTTTTCTTTCCAAGCTTGTAGTCTGCCTTGGATCTGCACACCTGGGGATCTGAACAGGCTGTTGCACAGGCAGCCCAGCAGTCTTCAGCCCTGTTGAGTGTGAGGAAGTGCAGTGTGGTGGACAGGGTGCCACTGAACCAGAATGGCCCTTGGCTTCAGTGCCATAGTATGCTGGAGGTCACCTTGGGGTGACCTTAACCATGTTGCACCTTCTCTCCCTGCCCATTGACCCTGATCTGGCTTCAGTTTGGTTTGGGGAGGCTCGATTCCAGACCTGGAGCAGGTGCAGGAGTCTCCATCATTTAGCCTCTCACGTCCATCTTACTCCTTAATTCCATTTATCCTCTAGGCAGCGTTTGTTAGAAAGTAACAGCATATGACAGGAGTGAAATGTGATATGGCCACAGGCCTCCGAGCCCTTTCGTTCTGCTCTTGTGGGATCCAGAGAGAAACCAGTGGGAAAGGTTTCTTGGAAATTGATTCTGGAAGTTAAACTCCAAGCCCCTGGATTACTACACTAGTTTGGCAAACTGAAGCATGCATCTAGAAGCCTATTAGCAAGGTAAAGTCTAGTTAATTTATTCATCAGGGGCAGTATGGTTTCTTTTACATGTCCTGGTTCTAAAAAACAGATATGTTATCTGGCCTGTCAGGGTCTGAACTGGAGGAGTCTAGAGAAATTTAAGAGGCCAATGAAGAGGGCTTGGGGGTTGTTTTGGCCCAGCCCCATTTCTCCCCCTGCTCATAATAATAATGTTGGTATCTGTTAAGCGCTTACTATGTGCAGAGCACTTGGGTAGATACGGGGTAATCAGATTGTCCCACGTGAGGCTCACAGTCTTATTCCCCATTTTTACAGATGAGGTAACTGAGGCACAGAGAAGTTAAGTGACTTGCCCACAGTCACACAGCTGACAAGTGGCGGAGCGGAGATTCGAACCCATGACCTCTGACTCCCAAGCCCGTACTCTTTCCACTGAGCCACGCTGCTTCCCAATCTCAGGCTGCTTAGATCTCACTGCAGGAAGGAAGTGAACGCTTACATGGAGTCCATTCCTGAGCTGGTGTTAGGCTGCCCTTCTGCATTGAGGTCTCTACTTACTATGGTGCTCTGTGGGTCATGTCAGTCAATTGTATATGTGTGCTTACTGTGTGCAGAGCACTGTACTAAGCACTTGGAGGAGTACGTTATAACAGATTCCCTGTCCCCAACTAGTTTACAGTCTGTGAATATTGGATGTGTAAAATTTGGAAAGGCCAAATGCTAAGACACTGCGGATATCTCGTATTCTGACTTGGGCTCCCTACTCCTCTCTCTTTTGTGCTGACTCTCTAACTCACCCAACTAGGAGGATGCCTCTCAAATCAATCCCAACTCTGGTCCACCATCCTGCCTTTTTTCTTGGCTCCAGGACACTTCCAGGTAGATTTTTTTGCCAACCCCCGAAACTCACCATGGCTAAAACCGGAACTTTTCTTCTTTCCACCTAAACCTACCCCCCTCTTAACTTTCCCATTATACTTTTTAACACTCTCAGCCTCCCTTTCCCAAAAGCTCACAATCTTGAAGTGATTTTTTACTCCTTGCTGTCTTTTAATCAGTGGGTATTTAAGAGCTCACTATGTGCAAAGCACTGTGTTGAGGTACCTACAGTACAATGAGATCAGACAGTACCTCCCCCACATGAGGTTTGCCATCTAATGGGGAAGGAGAATAGGTCCTGAATAACCATTTTAAAGATGAGGAAACAGGCACAGAGAAGTTAAATGACGCCCAAGGTCACATAGCAGACAAGTGATACTGCAGGGATTCATTCATTCATTCAATAGTATTTATTGAGCGCTTACTATGTGCAGAGCACTGTACTAAGCGCTTGGGATGAACAAGTCAGCAACAGATAGAGACAGTCCCTGCTGTTTGACGGGCTTACAGTCTAATTGGGGGAGATGGACAGACAAGAACAATGGCAATAAATAGAGTCAAGGGATTAGAACCTAGGTTTCTTGACTTCCAGGCCTGTGGTTTTTCCACCTAGCCCTGCTCAATTCTCCACATTCATTCATTCAATAGTATTTATTGAGCAGTTATTATTTATTCAATAGTATTTATTGAGCACTTATACGCAGGGCACTGTACTAAGCACTTGGAATGTACAATTCAGCAACACAGAGAGACAATCCCTGCCCAATGACGGGCTCACAATCTAATCGGGGGAGACAGACGGCAGAGCGAAACAGAATGAAACAGATCTATGCCCAGATCTATGCCTTCCTCCCCAGCCAAATGGACATCACCCTGGTTCTAGCTCTCACCACCTCCTAACTAAACTCCTGTACCACCTCCTCTCTGGTCTCCCGGCCTCCATCCATTCCCCGCTTCGGGTTGTCTTTCTAAAAGGTTGCTCGGTTCATGCCTCTAATAGTGACCATCTGCCGTACTAACAAACCTCTCTGCTCGCAACCTCCTTAAATGCCTGCTCTTTTCACCCACTCCTCTCCAGCTCACATTTTCCCCACTTCCCAAACTCACCTCTCCATCTCCTGCTCTTGCCTCTTCCCACCTCTGGCCCCTTGATCATTCGCTCCTCAAGCCTGGAACTCCCTCCCCATTCAAATACTCCAGATCATAACTCTTCCCAGCTAAAAAGCCCTCCTGAAACGCTACCTCCTCCAGGAAACATTCCCTCATCAGTCACTCTTTTATTGAGCGTTTTTACTGTGTGCAGAGAAGTGCTTGGGAGAGTACAACACAATATAACAGATATACTCTCGCTGAACTTCACCTCCTCCTGTCATGTTATTTCCAACATCCAATTTAGCGCTTAGGTTTAAAAATAATGGTGGCGTTTTACATTAAGCACTTACTGTGTGTTAAGCACTAGGCTAAGTGCGAAGGTAGATACAATATAATCAGTTCAGATACAGTCTGTCCCACAAGGAGCTCCCAGACCAGATATTTAATCCTTATTTTACAGATGAAGATACTGAGGCACAGATCAGTTGAGTGTATTCACCAATCTAAGTGCTCTACCCAGGTAGCCTCCAAACTACCAAGCAGCTAAATATCAAGCTCCTGGAGAACAAAGACAGCCGCAAGAAACTCTGCAGCCATAAAATATAGTCCTGTCGGAACAAGAAACAACCCCTTGCCTAATATAAACAAGGAATGGGCATTTCTTGGTGATACTGTCTACCAGCCACCTGGCAAGAGAATGGCCAGCCCAAGTTTCCAAGACTGGGTCAGTACAGATGTCTCTGAGATTGAACTTGGTCTACTTACCGCACACCAACAACTGCATCTACGCTACCTTGCTGCATTTATAGAAAAGGGAGGCTTTCGGGAGCCTGTACTTTGCCATGCAAACAAGCTGAGGAACATGTGGGACAGGTGCTGGGATGCCAAAGAGGAAGAGAGAAGAGGCTGTGCAGACCATTATGAAACCAAGAACTTAAATATATTGTGAAGGATGTCATATGACCATGACTGTGCTATTATGGCACTTCTGAAGATTGCAGCTGGCTCCGGCCTAACCCTGAACCTTTCTCCTAGCTCAATCCCAGTTATATTGTGACAAAGTTTGAAGTCGGGCCGGGAGACCCCTCCCACCTCCACTGGGAGTGATTCTTCCCGGCCTTTACAATTTTAAAAGTTGCACTCTCTCAGGACCAGTGTGACAACCGGTTCCACTGGCCCCCCTTCAGGAGAGAGAGAAGGCCAGAAGAGTCACTGGGTGATGCCATTCCCTGAAGCAAATGGCAAACCAAACAAAGAGAAGGATTGGGGAGGAGGTAGAGGCAGGTTGGGAAGTAGAAAGAGACCCTTGGCCACGTTGGGGTGAGGGGAAGTGAAGCCCGTGGGGCTGGGAGAACACAGGAAGCGAATGGGGCATGGGGAAGGATTGGAGAGGATTCCTGGAGGGTTGGAGTCTAATCAGTCAATCAATCAATGACATTTATTGAGGGCAGAACACTGTACTAATTGCTTGGGAGAGTACAATGCAACAATCAGCAGAAACATTCCTTTCCCATAATGAGCTTAGAGTTTAGAGGGGGAGACAGACATTAATATGAAAAAATTCATAATATATAATTTAAAGATATGTCCATACGTGCTGTGGGGTTCGGGGGGTGGGGCAAATATCAAGCATGCAAAAGTCACTGATCCAACTGCAAAGACGATACAGAATGGAGAGCAAGCTGGAGAAAAGAGGGCTTAATTGGGGAAGGCCTCTTGGAGGAGATGGGATCTTAATAATGATTTGATGGCGGAGAGAGGGACAGATTGATTGGTGGTCTGCCGTACACGTAGGGGGAAGGGGTTCCAGGCTAGGGGGAGGATGTGGGAAAGGGGTTGGCAGCAAGATAGACAAGACTGGGGCATAGGGAGTAAGTGGGCACTAGAAGAATGGAGAGTGCAGGCTGGGCTAGGCTGTAGCACATCAGTGAGATGAGTTGAGGTAATAATAATAATAATGTTGGTATTTGTTAAGTGCTTACTATATGCAGAGCACTGTTCTAAGCACTGGGGTAGATACAGGGTATTCAGATTGTCCCAAGTGAGGCTCACAGTCTTAATCCCCATTTTCCAGATGAGGTCACTGAGGCAGAGAAGTTAAGTGACTTGCCCACAGTCACACAGCTGACAAGTGGCAGAGCTGAGATTCGAACCCATGCCCTCTGACTCCCAAGCCCGTGCTCTTTCCACTTAGCCACAGGCTGCGGGGAGCTAACTGACTGAGTGGTTTAAAGTCAATGATAAGGGTTTTCTGACCAGCCTGAGGGGGATAAGAATGAGGGCCCTAGGACACCTACAGAGGGTCCTGGAGGAGGGAAAAGTTTTAGATCCAGGGATAGCTGGTTACCTTATTAAGAATGTATTCAATATTTTAGAGATTCCAGATCTTGGGGGTCTGCCCGCGGTAGGGACTGGGGCAGAAGCACCAGGGGCCAGGAAGACAGGTGATATGGGGAGGTGTTGGCCTGCTTCTTGCCCCACGATACCATTTTTGCACCTTCTGCTCCCTCCATCCTGCTTTCTCTTCCTTTGAAGCCGATGTCATCTGCCGCTGCCCCTCACTTCAATTACCAGTTGTTGTCATCTGTCAATCATTGGCAATTACTGAGCACTTGCTCTGACAGGGGACTGTACTAAGCTTGGGAGAGTACGATACTGTTGGTAGACAAGATCCCTGCCCCCAGGGAGCTTATGGTCTAGTGAAGACAGACACTGAAATAAATTCTAGGTAAGGGAAGCGACCTAGTAAAATGAGAGGTACTTAAATGCGGTGGGGGTGGGGAGAATACTTAAGTGCTTAAGCGGTGGGACGAAGTGCAGGAGTAAGACAGTAGGAAGGGAAAATAGGGTGGAGGGGCTGTGATGAGCATTTAGTCAGAGAAGGCTTCATGGAGGAAGTACAATCTGCCCCACGGGGCCCCTCCTCCATATCCAAGTGAGTCTGAAAGTTTTTCTCACCTTTCTTCTCTCCTCCTTGGGGACTTCGGTAAATCCACTTGAGTCTCCCAGACTCCCACTCTCCAGTGGCTCCTTCCCCACTGCATTGAAACACGCCCGGCGCCAACCATCACCACTACCATATAAACAACTCAGATGCACGTCCCGCCGGGGGTAGGACGTCCCCCTCCCCGCCTAACTGTTAAGGTCTAAGCACTGCCCAGCCGAACGGCATGGGGACAGAAATGGCACAGTACTGTATTTCCTCAGATAAAGCGGAAGTGAGCAAGACAGTCTCTCTCAAAGACTCACGGATGCAGTCTCCCCGTCGGCAGCACCGTCTTCGAACCTGGAGGTGGAAGTCTCGGGCATGGACGTGCGTGCGGCTGCATCAGGGGACGGGCGGCAGGAGCTGCCTTTCCTGCCGCACCGGAGAGGCCATCTAGTTGCCTCTGGATGGGCTGTACGGATGGCTGGGTGCCTCCTCTGCCTACGTGCCTCTGTTTCTCTTTTCCTCCTCTCTCTCTGCCTCTCCCCGTTTCCCCCGCCCCCGTTATCTGGACCAGTGGCTTTGCCCTTTCCCAATCTGAGCCCCAGAAACCACGACGACACCAGTCATGGCGTCGGTCAAGCACGTATCGAGTGAGCGCTTAGCTACGTACAAGCTACGGATTGGACCCCATCCGTGTCTCCCACGGGGCTCCCCCATCAGAGGCGGAGGGAGAACGCATATTCGATCCCCGTTTTACAGGTGAGGAAACTGAGGCTTAGATACATTTAGTGCCCTAAGGTCACAGAGTTGCCGAGCGGTAGGGCCGGGCTTCAGATCCACACCCCTTTACTCAGGCCCGCGGCCTTTCCGCTAGGCCGCGCCGCTCCTTTGGGGATAGAGTCGACCCGCAGCTGAAGAGCGCTTGGCCCAGTGCTCTGAACGTAGTAGGCGCTCAAGAGAGACTATTGAATGAGTGAGGGGAATTAACAACGTGTCCCGATCTTCGTCCAAATCATCTGAAAGGTGGGAGACGGAGCATGGGGGGCGGGGGGAATGAACAACACAGGGGAGGGTGTTGGGCCCTACTTCCTGACCTTGGTGAAGGCCACGGAGGTGAGGCGGAGGGAGGGCCTTTCCCCACCGGCCGCCATTCCCTTCGCTTTTCAAATAAGGGAGGGCGAGGCCCCTTCGCTTTTCAAATAAGGGAGGGCGAGGCCCCTGACGTGGGGCCGCCCTCGGGGGCCTCACGAGGCGACGAGGCCCGTCGCCCGCCTCGGGAGCCCACGTGACGGGCCGCGCGCGCAGGCGCACGTGATGGGGGGAAGGGGGAGGAGGAGGAGGAGGGGCTGGCCGCGCGTGCGCAGGCGCACGTGATGGGGGAAGGGGGAGGAGGAGGAGGAGGAGGGGCTGGCCGCGCGTGCGCAGTCCGAGGCCCTCCGGCCCGAAGCGGCGCTTGATTGGCAGGGCGGGAGCCGGGCATGCGGTTGCTGGCGCTGCTGGTCCTGGGGGTCTTGGGGGTCCTGGGGGTCCTGGGGGACCCGGGCCCCCCCCCCCAGCTCCAGCCTGCGGGGCAGCTGGCACCTGAGGAACGCCAACGGCTCGGTGGGCCTGGGCGGGGAGGTCCCCGGCTGCGTGCACACCGCCTTATCCCGGCAGGGCCTCCTCCAGGTACCGTATCCGCCACCCGAGGCCAGTCCGCCCCCTTCTCGTCATAATGCCGTGTGTTGAGCGCTCACTCTGTGCCAAGCGCTGCTCCTTCATCCAGTCAGTGGGATTTGGTGAACCCTTCCGCTGTGCGGAGCGCTGGACCAAGCACTTGGAAGGGACAGTTCGGCAACCGGGGCGATCCCTGCCCAGCCAAGGACTGGCACTCTGTTCTAAGCGCTGGGGTAGTAATAATAACGTTGGTATTTGTTAAGCGCTTGCTATGTGCAGAGCGCTGTTGTAAGGGCTGGGGGTAGATACAGGGTCATCAGGTTGTCCCACGTCAGGCTCACAGTTAATCCCCATTTTACAGATGAGGTAACTGAGGCACAGAGAAGTTAAGTGACTTGCCCACGGTCACCCAGCTGACAAGTGGCAGAGCCGGGAGTCGAACCCATGACCTCTGACTCCGAAGCCCAGGCTCTTTCCATGAGCCACGCTGCTTCCCCATTTTGAAGGAGAAGGGTAGATTGAAGGTCATCAGGTTGGCTCCAACCCCATTTGATAGATGAGGTCGCTGAGGCCCAGAGAGGAATCATAATAATGTTGGTACTTGTTAAGCACTTACTGTGTGCTGAGCGCTGTTCCAAGCGCTGGGGCAGATACAGGGTAATCAGGTTGTCTCACAGGCTCCATCCCCATGTAACAGATGAGGTCACTGAGGCTCAGAGAGGAATCATAATAATGTTGGTACTTCTTAAGCACTTACTATGTGCCGAGTGTTGTTCTAAGCGCTGGGGTAGGTACAGGGTAATCAGCTTGTCCCACGTGAGGCTCATAGGCTCCATCCCCATTTGACAGATGAGGTCACTGAGGCACAGAGAAGCAGCGTGGCTCAGTGGAAAGAGCCCGCGCTTGGGAGTCAGGGGTCATGGGTTCTAATCCTGGCTCTGCCACTTGTTAGCTGTGTGACTTTGGGCAAGTCACTTCACTTCTCTGGGCCTCAGTGACGTCATCTGTAAAATGGCGATTAAGACTGTGAGCCCCACATAGGACAACCTGATTACCTTGTATCCCCCCAGTGCTTAGAACAGTGTTTGGCACATAGTAAGTGCTTAACAGATACCATTATTATTATTATGAGTGACTTGGCCAAGGTCGCACAGCAGAAAAGTGGCGGAACCAGGATTAGAACCCTCGACCTGATTTCCGAGCCTGGGCTCTGGCCACTAGGCCATGGTGCTTCTCAGCCTTCTCTCTCCTCAGCCTGGCTTAGCGGCTAGAGCCCAGGCTTGGGAGTCAGGGGTCGTGGGTTCTAATCCCGACTCCGCCTCTTGTCAGCTGTGTTGCTTTGGGCAAGTGCTTAGAGAAGTAGCGTGGCTCTGTGGAAAGAGCATGGGCTTTGGAGTCAGGGCTCATGAGTTCGAATCCCAGCTCTGCCACTTGTCGGCTGTGTGACTGTGGGCAAGTCACTTAACTTCTCTGTGCCTCAGTTCCCTCATCTGTAAAATGGGGATTAAGACTGTGAGCCCCACGTGGGACAACCTGATTCCCCTATGTCTACCCCAGCGCTTAGAACAGTGCTCGGCACATAGTAAGCGCTTAACAAATACCAACATTATTAAGTCACTTCACTTTTCTGGGCCTCAGTTGCTCCATCTGTAAAATGGGGATTAAAACTGTGAGCCCCACAGGAGACAACCTGACTACCTTGTATCTACCCCAGCACTTAGAGCAGCACTTGACACATAGTAAGTGTTTAACAAATATTGTAATTATTATTATTATATGTAGAGTGGGGATTGAGACTGCGAGCCCCACGTGGGACAACCTGATAACCTTATATCTACCCCAGCATTTAGAGCAGTGCTTATTATTATTGTATTTGTAACGCGCTTATTATGTGTCAAGCACGTGTCTAAGCGCTGGGGTAGATACAGCGTAATCTGGTTGTCCCACGTGGGGCTCACAGTCTTAATCCCCATTTTACAGATGAGGTAACTGAGGCACAGAGCCGTTAAGTGATTTGCCCAGAGTCACTCTTGGCACATAGTAAGCGCTTAACAAATACCATCATCATCATTATTATCTGCCTGCCCTCCCCTCCTCCAGCAGTTGACAGTTTCACGAAGATTGACTTCTTTTCAAGGAGTTATCAACCAGTCAGTCAACGGTATTGATTGAGCAAGAACCCGTGTCAGAAGTCACAGGTTCTGATTCCGGCTCTGCCACTTGTTTGCTGTGTGACCTTAGGCGAGTCAGTTTACTTCTCTATGTACCCTATGTACACTGTGTACCCTCCCAAGAGCTGTCTGCTCTTCACTAGAACTCGGCTGACACTACATCTTATAAGGAGTTTTAGTCACCCGATTTGCTGTTCTGGCTTCCTAATTGGTTAGTGGCCAAAATCCCCTCCAGGAAAGTGATAAACACCTGCTACTAGTTCCTGGTCCAAGTCCCACACTCACCATTGGTATTCCTTCCCCTCCTCACCTTAGAAAACCACTGCTATATTTATTAAGAACTCTAATCATGCCAAGCACTGAACTAGGTATTGGTTGGATACAAAATAATCAGATGTAACAGAGTTCCTGCCCCATATGGAGCTCACAGCCTAAAGGAGGGAGAGAACGGGTATCTAATCGCGGCTCCGCCACTTGTTAGCTGTGTGACTTTGGGCAAGTCACTTCACTTCTCTGGGCCTCAGTGACATCATCTGTAAAATGGGGATTAAGACTGTGAGCCCCACATAGGACAACCTGATTACCTTGTATCCCCCCAGTGCTTAGAACAGTGTTTGGCACATAGTAAGCCTTAACAAATACCATTTTTATTATTATGAGTGACTTGGCCAAGGTCGCACAGCAGACAAGTGGCAGAACCAGGATTAGAACCCCCGACCTTCTGCCTGCTTTCTGCCTCCCAAATACTAGTGGCAGCAGAAAAATTTTCCTTTTTGCCTTTGTTACTTTTGCTTTATGGCATTTATTTTAAGAACTTTGTGCTAAGTGCTGGAGTAGATACAAGGTACTGTGACTCTGCCCAGTTCCGTTTGGGGCACACAATCTATTTAAATCCCATTTTACAGAGGCTGAGAGAGGTTAAATGCCTTGCCTCAGGTCACACAGGCCCCCAGAGGGGGGCCTGGAGGCCAAAGAGCACTTTGGTTTCCCCTGTGCCCCTCACTTTTGCTTCAGGAACAATCAATCAATCAATCAGTTGCATTTATTAAGCACTGACTGTGTGCCGAGCACCGTACTAAGCATTTGGGAGGGTTCAATATGCAGGGTAGGGTATAATAGAACAGCCAGGTAAGGTAGGAGGAGGCAAAGTGATGGTGCTTTAAAGCCAGTGAAGTTTCTGTTTGATGTGGAGGGGGAGGGCAACCACCGGAGGTTCTTGAGGAGTGTGGCCTGAACGTTTTTTAGCAAATGATCTGGGCAGCAGCGTGAAGTATGGACTGGAGTGTGATTTGAATCCTACCGGTAGACCAGCTGGTAGAATTGGGAAGAAATGAAAGCAGGTGATGAGAAGCAGAGTGGCCGAGAAAGAGCACGGGGGTCTGGGAGACAGGAGACCCATTCTGGTTCTGCATTCGCCCAGGCTGACGGAAGTGGATTCGGATTTGGAGCAGCCGTAAGGAGTTGAGGAGAGTAGCTCTGGTGTCTCTCTTGGAGCAATCAAAAATCAGCAATCCATCAGTCACATTTACTGAGGGCTTACTGTGTGCGGAGCACTGTACTAGCTGTTTGGGAGAGAGAAGTGCAAAAGAGTAGGTAGACACAGTCCCTGCCCTCGAGGAGCTTCCAGTCTAGCTGCCGTAACTGAGACACTCCTGAGGTACAGCCTGCTCTGGTGAGAGTCTTGTGCTCAAAGCACAAGCTGTCACAACTGTCTATTTGTAGCTGAATTGTGCCTTTCAAGCGCTTAGAACAGTGCTCTGCACACAATAAGTGCTCAGTAAATACGACTGAATGAATGAAGAAGTGGCAGCCGCTGGCCAAGAAGCCTTCATGTTAACGCCGTGCTCCTTTTCTCCTCCCTCCTTTTCCCTCATCTCTGTAAAGGCTTCCTCCTCCTCCTGCGTATACGTTCAGTCAGTGATTTTATGTATTTACTGTTTGCAGAGCACAATACTAAGCACTTGGGAAAATGCAGTTAAATATAGTTAGATACATTCATTCATTCAGTCGTATTTATTGAGTGCTTACTATGTGCAGAGCACTCTACTAAGCCCTTGGAATGTACAATTCGGCAACAGATAGAGACAGTCCCTGCCCAATGACGGGCTCACAGTCTACCTGCTCCTGTGGAGCTTAGAGTCTAATAACATTCATTCATTCATATTTATTGAGTGCTTACTGTGTGCAGAGCACTGTGCGAAGTGCTTGGAAAGTACAGTTCAGCAGTAGAGAGAATCCCTGCCCACAGCAGGCTTACAGCACCGAAGGGAGGAAACACACAGCAAAACAAGTAAACAGGAATCAATATCAATAGAATTATAGCTATATACACATCAAAACAAGTAAATAGGCATTAGTATAAATAGAATTATGGATATGTACATATATACACAAGTGCTATTTGTGCTATGGGGTGGGGAAAGAGGGGTAGAGCAAAGGGAGCCAGTTGGGGTGACATGGAGGGGAGAGGGAGCTGAGGAAAACGGGGGCTTAGTCTGGGAGGGCCTCTTGGAGGAGGTGCGCCTTCCATAGGGCTTTGAAAGGGGGGTAGTGTGATTGGTGGATTTGAGGAGGGAGGTAGGCTATGGGCCAGGTATCGACGGGTAGGATAAGCGAGAACGAGGCCCAGTGAGGAGGTTAACACCAGAGGAGCGGAGTGTGCGGGCTGGGATGTAGAAGGAGAGAAGGGAGGTGAGGTAAGGTGGGGCAAGGTGATGGAGAGCTTCGAAGCCAAGAGTGAGCAGTTTTTGCTTTGATAACATTTATAATAATATTTAAGTGCTTACTATGTGAGTGCCAGAGGTCAGCAGGCACCTTACAGGGCTTACTGTGTTCCTGAGAGTCAGAGGACCTCAGTCAGGGAAGTGTGGCCTGGTGGATAGAGCATGGGCCTGGGAGTCAGAGGGACCTGGGTTCTAATCCTTCCTTTGCCATTTGTTTGCCGTGTGACCTTGGATAAGTGCTTAACAGGTACTATTATTATTATTATTGTTATCTTTTGTACTGTAGTATTTCATTGTGTGCTTAGAACAGTGCTCTGCATGCAGTAAGGGTAAAGTATGGCAAGCTCATTAATCAAGTGTTCTTCAGAATATATTTTCTTGGCCTTTCTTGGCTTCACGGACTCCGTCCTCTCCTGGTTCTCTTCTTATCTCTCTGGTCGTTCATTCTCAGTCTCCTTTGTGGGCTCCTCCTCCCCCTCCCATCCTCTAACTGTTGGGGTTCCTCAAGGGTCAGTTCTTGGCCCTCTTCTGTTCTCCATATACACTCACTCCCTCGGTGAACTCATCCGCTCTCACGGCTTCAACTATCATCTCTATGCAGATGACACACAGATCTACATCTCTGCCCCGTCCTCTCCCCCTCCCTACAGGCTCGTATCTCCTCCTGCCTCCAAGACGTCTCTACCTGGATGTCTGCCCACCACCTAAAACTCAATATGGCCAAAACTGAGCTCCTCATCTTCCCTCCCAAGCCCTGTCCTCTTCCTGACTTCCCTATCACTGTGGATGGCACGACCATCCGTCCCGTCTCCCAGGCCCGCAACCTCGGTGTCATCTTTGACTCAGCTCTCTCGTTCACCCCACACATCCAATCCGTCACCAAGACCTGGCGATCTCACCTTTATAATATTGCCAAGATCCGCCCTTTCCTCTCCACCCAAATGGCTATCTTACTGTTACAGACTCTCGTAATATCCCGGCTGGATTATTGTGTCAGCCTTCTCTCTGATCTCCCTTCCTCCTCTTTCTCCCCGCTCCAGTCTGTTCTTCACTCCGCTGCCCGGCTCATCTTCCTGCAGAAATGCTCTGGGCATGTCACTCCCCCACTTAAAAACCTCCATTGGTTGCCTATCAACCTCCACACGAAACAGAAACTTTTCACTCTTCAAGGCTCTCCATCACCTTGCCCCCTCCTCCCTCTCCTCCCTTCTTTCTTTCTTCTGCCCACCCCGCACGCTCCGCTCCTCTGCCGCCCACCTCCTCACCTTCCCCTGTTCTTGCCTATCCCTCCGTCGACCCCGGGCCACGTCCTCCCGCTGTCCTGGAATGCCCTCCCTCCTCACCTACGCCAAACTAATTCTCTTCCCCTCTTCAAAACCCTACTTAGAGCTCATCTCCTCCAAGAGGCCTTCCCAGACTGAGCTTCCCCTTTGCCCTCTGCTCCCTCTGCTCCCCCTCTATCCCCTCTTCACCTCCCCTCAGCTAAGCCCTCTTTTCCCCCCTTTCCCTCTGCTCCCCCCCTTTTCCCCTCCCCTCAGCACTGTGCTCATTCTCCCAATTGTATATATTTTCATTACACTATTTATTTCGTTAATGAGATGTACATCACCTTGATTCTATTTATTGCTATTGTTTTAATGAGATGTTCATCCGCTTGATTCTATTTATTGCTATTGTTTTTGTCTGTCTGTCTCCCCCAATTAGATTGTAAGCCCGTCATTGGGCAGGGACTGTCTCTATCTGTTGCCGATTTGTACATTCCAAGCGCTTAGTACAATGCTCTGCACATAGTAAGTGCTCAATGAATACTATTGAATGAATGAATGTAATAATTCTTTGCATTTGCTTTCTGGTTTTTTGTTTTTTGTTTTTTTTAAAATTTTGCCTCATTCATGTACTCAGAATGTAAGCTCCTGAAGCAGGAGGAATGGTTTGTTTTGAGTCACTTCATCTCATTTCTAACAGGGCATTCGTGCCAGGCTACTTAAACATTCTATGATAATGAATGTCAGACCGATTCAAGTTGATAAGGAAGTGTGCAGTAGTGTAAGAAAAAGAGGATGAAAAGCAACGTATAGGTGGGGAGACTTAATGAAAAGTGAAGACCCAACAGTGAGAATGTCCACCGGAAGATTCTTTGGGATCAGTTAGCTTGTCATCGAAAGATGAAGACTGTAAAGGGGCAGAAGGAATTGATAATACAGGAGGGGATGAAAAAAATCGTGACTCTGTGGCACCCATTTCAGGGAAAAGATCTCTCTTCCCAGGCCTCCACTCTAGCTGCTGAGTATTTGTGGAAGGAAATGTGTTCAGCTGTGAAACTGCTGGGTGAAGTTTTAGATCATTACTAAATCTCCAATTTCCCCTCCCTCTTCTCCCCCATCAGGCAATCATTTCCATTTAGATGAGATTATGTGAATTTATGTTGAAATGAAAAACCCACCTTCTTGCTGCAAAGTAGTCACCAAAATTAAAATTTTTATCCACGAGCCTACTTAATTTCTTTTCTCTCCAAGCCAGACTAATACACTTATCAGCATTCAGTAAGATGAAATCTGCAGAGATTTTAGTGAGGATGGGCCCTTTTGGTAATTTTCAAGATTCATTATTCAGAGAATTCATGCTGACTTCCCTGTACATTCCAAGAATCACTGAGCCCTGATCAGCCTCCCGGGGGAATATGCATTTAGTTGTATTTATTGAGCGCTTACTGTGTGCAGAGCACTGTACTAAACACTTGGGGAAGTACAAGACAGTAATAAAGAGAGACAATCCCTGCATAGACATCAATACATGTAAACAGACATCGATAGAAAATAAAATTACAGATATAGTCCCCAAAGACTTTAAACTCCCTGTAGGCGGGAATCATGTCTACCAACTATTGTACTTTCCCAAACACATTGTACAGTGTCCTGCACACATGAAGGGTGCAGTAAATTTCATTGGTTATGCAATTCAGTTGTGGTCATTGTGTAATTTGAAGAAGATGATGCTCTTTTTTGCTGTTGGTTGCTCTTGTTTCTGTAAGAGAGTCTCATTTTCAGTATCTTCTCTTAGTTACTTTCAATTCTCGGTACTCCTGGACCAAAAAAAAGGTGGCAGTCATTAACCTGAGATGCTCTAATGAATCAGTAGTATTTACCGAACACTTAGCACTGTGTAGAGTATTGTATTAAGTGCTTGAGAGAGTATAATAATAATGCTGCTATTTGTTAAGCGCTTACTATGTGCCAAACACTGTTCTAAGTGCTGGGGTAGATAGGAGGTAATTAGGTTGTCTCACTTAGGGCTCCCAGTTTTAATCCCTATTTTGCAGTTGAGAGAATTGAGGCCAAGAGAAGTGAAGTAATTTGCCCAAGGTCACACAGCAGATAAGTGGCGGAGCCGGGATCAGAACCCACGACCTCCGACTGGGAACTCCATGCTCTTCCCACCAAGCCAAGTCGACAAGACTTCTTCTCTCCGAGAATTTCTAGTCTAGAGGTGAAAACAGAGTGAAGTAAACTATGGGAAGGGGGAAATAATAGAATGTAAAGATAGATTCAGCGACGTGGTGGAGTGGGGATGTGAGCCCCCAGGTACTTAGGTGATGCAGAAGTGCCGAAGTGACACTTGGGGGTTGAATAGGATATGGAGTTGAGAGATTGATCAGAAAAGGCCTCCTGGAGGAGATGTGATTTCCGAAGGGCTCTGAAGATGGGGAGAATGGTGGTCTAGCAGATATGAAAGTGGAGAGGGTTCCAGGCAGAAAGAGGGTATCTGGAAGGTGTTAGTCATAGCAGAGAGAACAAGGCACAGTGACTACTTTTTGAGAGGATAGACAATTTTGATCTGGAGTATAGTTGGAGTGGGAGAGGAGTGAGGATAAGTAGAGAAGCAGCGTGGCTTAGTGGGAAGAGCACGGCCTTGAGAGCCAGAGGTCGCGGGTTTGAATCCCGGCTCCGCCGCGTGTCAGCTGTGTGACTCTGGGCAAGTCACTTCACTTCTCTGTGCTTCAGTTCCCTCATCTGTAAAATGGGGATGGAGACCCTGAGCCCCACGTGAGACAATCTGATTACCTTGTGTCTACCCCAGTGCCTGGCACATAAATGCCATCGTTATTAAGTAGAGGGGAGAGAGGCGATTTAGTGCCTCGAGGCCAAAGGTCAGGAGCTTCCGCTTGATGCGGAGAAGGATGGGCAACCATTGGAGGATTTCAGGAGTTGGGAGATGGATCCAGAATGATGTTTTAGGGAAATGGTCTGGGCAGCAGAGTGAAGTATGGACTGGAGAGAGGAGGAATTGGCAGCCGGGAGATCTGAGGAGGCTGATGCAGGAATCGACTTAAGATATGGCAAGCGCTTGGACCAGCGAGGTGGCATTTGGATGGATAGGGCTGGGTGGATTCAGGAGATGCTGTGGAAGAAGAACTGACAGGATGGAAAGGGACAGAGAGAGAGGAGTTGAGGATAATATGATACATTATATTAATTAATGTAATTAGTGCTAATTAGTGAGGAGCCTGATGGAATAGTCTAAGCAGGAAACGATGAGTGATTGGATCAGTGTGTTAGCAGTTTGGATTGAGAGGAAAGGACAGTTGGGACAGTATGTTCTACTCCATCAGCCTCCTCACTAATCTCCCTGCATCCTGTCTCTTCCATCTCCAGTCCGTGCTCCACTCTGCTGCCTGGATCATTTTTCAAAAAAAAAAATGTTCAGTCCCTATCTCCCCAGTCCTCAAAAACCTCGTGCGGTGGCCCATCCACCTCTTCAGCAGCTTTGAGGCACTCAGTCAGCTTTCTCCCTTCCGCCTAACCTCGCTGATTTACTACAACCCACCCACACATTCCACCCTCTGTACCTTGATCCCATCTATCCTGTCACCGACACCTTGCCCAGGTTCTCCCTTGAGCCTGGAACTTCCTCCCCTTTCATATCCACCACTTGTCCCCACCTTCCAAACCTTCCTAAAAATCATACCTCCGTCAAGAGCCCTTTCTTGACTAATCCCTCTATTTCCCCTATAAACCCTCCCCTCTGGGTTAACTACGCAGTCAGATGTACCCCTTAAACATTTTAAGCTCTATGTTGCTTAGGTAAATTATGCTTCCCTTATCCCTAATCTATTTTAATTCTACCTCCCTCTGTAAACTTCCTGTGGGCAGGGATTACATCTACCAACTGTGTCGTACTTTTCCAAATGCTTAGTACAGTGCACACAGCACTCAGTCAATATCACTGACTGATTAATTTGGCAGTGTTGTTGGGGAAGTTATGCGGAGGAGAGGACTTGGGTGGGAACTCCTGTGAGCTTTTAGAGAAATGGGGGACAGAGGAATAGCTGGCAAAAAAGCCTGAGAAAGATCGGCCTAATTTCTAATTCTTCTTTGTTATTTTTACGTATTCAAAAGCAAAGAAAATATTTGAGGGTCATCTTTGGAGAGGCAGCTTGGCAGAGTGAGAGAGCTACGGTCGGAGAAGTTGGAGATCCCGGGTTCTAGTCCCAGTTCTGACACCCTTCCGTTGTATGGCCTTGGGCAAAGCCTCCTCATGCCAAAGTTTCCCCAGCTGTAAATTGGAGACAATAACTGAACCCTACCTCACTGGGATGTTGTGGGGAGTAAATAAAAATAACAAATGTAAGGTGCTTTGGTAATAAAAGCACCAAATAAAACCCTCTTTATTCATATTAACCCTACTTAAAGCTCACCTCCTCCAAGAGGCCTTCCCAGACTGAGCTCCCTTTTCCCTCTGCTCCCTCTACCTCCCACTTCACCTCTCCGCAGCTAAACCCTCTTCTCCCCCCTTTCCCTCTGCTCCTTCCCCTCTCCCGTCCCATCCTCTTAGCACTGTACTCATCCGCTCAACTGTATATATCTTCATTACCCTATTTATTTTGTTAATGAGATGCACATCACCTTGATTCTATTCATCTGCTATTGTTTTAATGAGATGTTCTTCCCCTCGATTCTATTTATTGCTATTGTTCTTGTCTGTCCGCCTCCCCCGATTAGACTATAAGCCCGTCAAAGGGCAGGGACTGTCTCTGTTACCGATTTGTACATTCCAAGCGCTTAGTACAGTGCTCTGCACATAGTAACCGCTCAATAAATACTATTGAATGAATGAATGAATATTAATGTCTGTCTCCCCCTCTGGACTGTTTGATTCATATTAATGTCTTTCTCCCCCTCTAGGCTGTAAGCTCAATATGGGCAGTGATTGTATCTGTTAATTCTGTTGTATTGTTCTCTCCTGTGTGCCTGGTGCTAATCTTCTCACTGTGCCTTTTTCTCACCTGTCCTGCAGCCTCAACCCCTGGTCCATGTCCTACCTCTGACCTGGAACGCCCTCCCTCCTCCAATCCTCCAAACCAGCACACTTCCCCTCTTCAAAGCTCTATTGAAAGCTCACCTCCTCCAGGAGGCCTTCCTGGAGGCCTTCCTCCCCCTTTTCCTGTGCTCCCCCTTCCCTCCCCATCACCCCCACTCGCTCCCTCTGCTCTCCCCCCCAGCTCCACAGCACTTGTGTGTATATGTACATATTTATAATTCTATTTATTAATAATGTGTATCTATAATTCTGTTTATAATAATGTTGGTATTTGTTAAGCGATTACTATATGCCAAGCACTGTTCTAAGCGCTGAGGTAGATACAAGGTAATCAGGTTGTCCCATGTGAGGCTCACAGTTAATCCCCATTTTACAGATGAGGTAACTGAGGCACAGAGAAGTTAAGTGACTTGCCCACAGTCACACAGCTGACAAGTGGCAGAGCCGGGATTCAAACCCATGACCTCTGACTCCAAAGCCCAGGCTCTTTCCACTGAGCCACGCTACTTCCCCTGTTTATATCGATGCTGTTGATGCCTGTTTACTTGTTTTGATGTCTGCCTCCCCCCTTCTAGATTGTGAGCCTGTTGTGGGCAGAGATTGTCTCTCTCTGTTGCTGAACTGTACTTTCCAATCACTTAGTACAGTTCTCTGCACACAGTAAGCGTTCAATAAATAGCATTGAATGAATGAATGCCTAGTACAGTGCTCTGCACATAATAAACGCTAAGTGAATACAATTAATTGACCTCTGTCAACTAAAATTGGTGGGAATGCTTGGTTCATGTTTGTAGGAAGGAAAATGTTTTGTTAGTGACTAGTTATGATAGTAAGCGCTCAATAAATACGATAGAATGAATTTAGTTCTGTGACACTATTTCTGTGTCACGGAACTAAATCCGTTTCTGTGTAAACATCTGCTTCCGCAATAGGGCAAGTGGTGTGGTGACACGGCAAGAGAACCCAGATTGGAGCCCGAGCTGTGCCGTTAGCCTGCCATGTGACCATGGGCGAGTTGCTTAACTTCTCTGTCCCTCAGTTTCCCCATCTGTAAAATGGGGTTAAAAATACCTACCCTGTGTCCCCACCCCACAGGGGTGTTGTGAGGGTTGAAATGAACTAATTAAAGTGAGAGCACTTTGGTAATAAAAGCGCTCTAGGAAACTAAGGTATTCCCTCTAGTGAGCTCGTCGTGGGCAGGGCTGTGTCTGCTTGTTGTTCTTTTGTGCTCTCCCAAGTGCTTAGTACAGTGCTTTGCACACAGCAAGGGCTCATTAAGTATGACTGAATCCTTTCTGTTGACAGGATCCCTACTACCGGTTCAACGATCTGGAATACCGCTGGATCACCTTGGATAACTGGACCTATAGTAAAGTGTTCAAGACTCCTTTTGACATTGGGTATGTAGTGATATGATTTTGAGTCCGAAGTTAAGACATGTTTTCAGCTTGATTATTTTGAGTACAGAATTTAGGAGCCTGGTAGAGTTGCCCATAACTTCAACGTACTTAAAAACCACATCGGACAGCAGAGCACCATTTTGCGCTGAAGTTTCTGTTGCTTTTAAAAGCATGTTTCTCTCTGCCTCCTCCCCTCGCCTCCGTCTGTAATTTACCAGTTATTGCCTTCTCAGTACTAAGAAGGTAGTGACACACGGATGCTTGGTATCGCTGAACTGTTGAGGCTTAACTGCATAGTAATAATAATAGTGTTATTTGTAGAGCTGTGTGTGCCAGACACTGTATTAAGCACTGGGGGTCGGTACGAGTTAGGTCGGACACAGTTCCTGTCTCACGTGGGGTTCACAGTCAGAGTTGGAGGGAGAACAGGTATTGAATCCCCGTTTTTCAGAGAAGTGAAGTGACTTGTCCAGGGTCACACAGCAGACGAGTGGCAGAGCCGGGCTTAGACTCCAGGTTCTCTGACTCTCGCAAACCTGTGCTCTCTCCACTAAGCCATGATACATACTCTAACGTGTGTGTCAGCGGAAAGACCGCCATTCTGGGTATCAGGAGACCTGGGTTCTAGTTGGGTCACTGCCCGCTGGGGCGACCCCAGTGTTGGTGAAAGGGCTTCCGCCGGTAATCACCTGGACTCTCCCAGAAGGTGGATGGGTCCAGGAGGAATCCAGAAAATTAGCTGGCCACCACAGGCGGTGAAAACTGCAACAGCTTCCCAAGCGACCGCCTGCTGGGTTACGGCGCAGACGCCCTCTGAAGTGGTTACTCTGGCCATATAGGAGTCTTGCTTGTTAAAAACAACAACAAAAAACCCCTCGTATGGTCTTCTCGGTGTGTCACCACCTCTCCCGCCTACCTGCTCGTTGTCCTGCAGGAACATAATGGGCAGGGACGAGAGAGGGCGTGGGGCAAGCCCCTAGCAATATAATCGATTCCTCCGCACGGGTTCCTGGTCCTGAAGTCCCAGGATTGAGGCCGACCTGTGTTTCCCGGTGGAAGCCTCCATCCTTGTGATCTGGGTTTGCTGTTCTTTTCATCTGGAGCTGAATGACCCTGACTGGGGTATAACTTCTTTGGAGGTTTATTCAGTCTGTAGAAAAGCTTTCTGGGGTGAATAGTGAGTGTGGTATTTATGCTCTCACTACGTGCTAAGCACAGGGCTAGAGACAATACATTCAGATCAAGTAGTGTGGGGTAGTGGAATCCTGGCTGTACCTCTTGCTTGCTGTGTGACCTTGGGCAAGTCTTTAACTTCTCTGGTCCTCAGTTTCCTCAGCTGCAAAATGGGGATTCAAATACCTGTTCTTCCTCCTTGACTGTGAGCTTCATGTTGGGTAGGGACTGTATTTGGCCTGTTAACTTGTACCACGAGAAGCAGCGTGGCTCAGTGGAAAGAGCACAGGCTTGGGAGTCAGAGGTCATGGGTTCGAATCCCGGCTCTGCCACTTGTCAGCTGTGTGACTGTGGGCAAGTCACTTTGCTTCTCTGGGCCTCAGTTCCCTCATCTGTAGAATGGGGATTACATGTGAGCCTCATGTGGGACAACCTGATTACCCTGTATCTCCCCCAGCGCTTAGAACAGTGCTCTGCACATAGTAAGCGCTTAACAAATACCAACATTATTATTATCTACCCCAGTGCTTAGAAAAGGGCTTGACACAGCAAGTGCTTAACAAATATCATTAAAAAACCCTCAAAATAGCAACACACAGTCTCTGATCCACTTGGGGCTCACAGTCTAAAGAAGGCAATCCTCAACGTAAGACCTCTGGAATGACAGAGAATGGCACTTAAAAACGTTTCTAAATGTACACCGTCTTTTATCTTCTAGACTGTGAGCCTGTGGGCAAGGATTGTCTCTCTCTGTTGCTGAATTGTACTTTCCGAGCGCCTAATTCGTTCTCTGCACACAGTAAGCGCTCAATAAATGCAAAGCTTTGGCTTTACTACACAGCCTCCTTTAATGGCTCCAGGGGTGAGGGAGGATTATGGCCATTTTACTTACGATGAAATGAACCTGGGTATCCTATCTTGGAACCTCTCCCACTCAATGTAGGTGCCTTAATATTGTGAAGCCAATTAAATTGTGTACTCAACTGGTGACTGGTAATATTAATTTACCAAATGCATATTAAAATATAACAATATTACTAATCTATAAATAAGTGCTCAAGTTTGGGTATTCCTGATATAAGTAAAGTATCCGGTCTGGGAACCAATTTCCTTTTTAGGCCCCTATTCTTATGAGAAAATTGATAGTGATTTATGTGTTGACTTGACACATTTTCCAGGAAGCAGTTGTCATCGGGGTGAAGAGCGCCTCTGTCCAGATTATACTCATCATTTTTAATGTTCCTTTACTATGTCCTCAGCAAATGGCAAAAAGTGAATTTGGTTCTTGAGGGCGTCGATACAGTGGCACAAGTCCTGATGAATAATGTCACTATTGGGGAAACGGACAACATGTTCAACAGATACGTAAGTAAATACCGGCTCCCAAACCTGCACCCACGACTCCTGGTGTGCTGGCTGACTGGATCGTGGTCTAAGATGTGCACTGTGAATGGAGAGCTGTCCAAGTATTATTTGATTCTGTAGCCTCTAAACCATATATGCATTCCTTGAGGACAGATCACAAGCCCTTCTCCACATTCATTATTCCTCATCCCACATTTCCCCTATGCAGACTTCAAAGACGACCGGGTCTTCATGGACTAGTGGATGGAGCCTGGGCCTGGGAGTCAGAAAGTCATGGGTTCTAATCCCGGCTCCACCACTTGTCTGCTGTGTGACCTTGGGCAAGTCGTTTCACTTCTCTGGGCCTCAGTGACCTCATTGGTAAAATGGGGATTGAGACTGTGAGCCCCATTTGATTTACTTGTATCCACCCCAACGCTTAGTACAATGCCTGGCATATAGTAAGCGCTCAACAAATACTGTAATTATTATTATTATTGTAATTGAGCTCCTGGCCCTTCCTCTCTTTCTGTGTCCCATCCCCTGCCTTCTGATCTTTCCGATCTGTGTGGTTGTCTTAAGGGACAGAGACAGAGGCGAGAATGTCATAAGGAAAGAGGGAGAAAGATCCCTGTACTCCCCCCATCTTTGACTGCGGGGGACAGAGACAATGTCCAATCTGATTATCCTATATTTCTCCCAGTGCTTAACACAGTACTTGACACTGAGTAAGGGCTTACAAATAATATTAGTAATAATAATAATAATAAAAAGTTGAAAAGTCCCATTCCCTAGTACCTGTATCAGTGCCCTGCATTCTGTAGAATCGTCAGGATAGTTAATTAAATTACCGTTTAAGCTCCACAGCACATATCCTCATTCTCTACCATTTCTCTATGAGTAACTTCTTTTAGTGTCCGTCTCTCCCTCTAGAGTATAAGCGCCTTGTGGGCAAGAAGCATATCTATTAACTCTGCTGTATTGCTCTCTCCCAACTCTATTGTGGTGGTCTCTTCAATGCTTCTTGTACAGTTCTTGTACCCACAGTCAACACTCAATAAATGCTTCTGATTTGAAAAATATCGGTGATCCTTTTAGTTTGATCTTAATTCCCGAGAAACTGCGTGGCCCAATGGATAGAGCATGGGCCTGGGAGTCAGAAGGACCTGGGCTCTGCCTGTGTGACCTCAGGCAAGTCAGAAATGGGCGGGAATCAGGCCTCATGAGACTTGAGTGGCAACAGCTACAGCATCCTCAGGTGCTCTGTCTGCTGTCGAGCGGGAGGGAGAAGTAAGTTGCCCTCTGTGTCTCAGAGCCGCCTTCCCCATCCCCGGGAATCCCTCCCATCCTGTTTCAATCAGCACATCCTCTTTCCGGTACTTTCCTCCTTTTTCCTTTCTGGGTATGCTTCTTTCCCACTCTCTTTTCAACTCACACCAAGCACCTAATTTCTGCCCAGAGTTCAGTGAATACCTGCCTGCCTACCTGTGACCACTAATCCCTTTTGGCCCACTGCCCTGATAACCCAAATCTACAGCTCCCATCTCTCCCTCTCTGCAGTCTCGTATTTCCTCCTGCCTTCAAGACATCTTTACTTGGATGTCCTCCCGTCACCTCAAGCTTAACGTATCTAAAACAGAGCTCCTTATCTTGCCACCCAAACCCTGTCCTCCCCGTGACTTTCCCTTCACTGTAGATGGCATTACCATCCTTCTTGTTTCACAAGTCCTGTTCCACACCACTAACCGAGCCATAACTCACTTATATTAAATGTGTCTCCCCCAACCAGAATGTAAGCTCCTTAAGGGCAGCAAACTGTTGCATTGTACACTCCCAAGCCTTTAATATGCTGCTTTGCACATGGTAAGCGCTCTTTCTCATTCACCTCATATATTTAACCCATCACTAAATCCTGTTGGTCCCACCGTCGCATCATTGCTAAAATCTGCCCTTTCCTTTCCATCCAAATGGCTACCACATTAATTCAATCGCTTTTCGGGTCCCGCCCCCATTATTCTATCAGCCTCCTTGCTGACCTCCCAACCTCCTGTTTCTCCTCACTCTAGTCCATACTTAACTTTGCTGCCCGGATCATTTTTCTGCAGAAACATATAGGACGTTTCCCCACTCCTCAAGAAACTCCAGTGGTTGTCCATCTACTTCTGCTTTAAACAAAAACTCCTCATCATTGGCTTTAAAGCACTCAATCCCCTTGCTCCCTACTACCTCACCTCACTACTCTCCTACAGCAACCCAGCCCGCACACTTTGCTCCTCTAATGCCAACCTTCTCACTGTACCTTGATCTCCTCTATTTCGCCGCCGACCCCTGGCCCACATCCTGCCTAGGGCCTGGAATGCCCTCCCTCCTCAAATCTGACAGACAATTAATCTCTCCCCATTTCAAAGCCTTACTGAAGGCACATCTCCTCCAAGAGGCCTTCCCTGACTAAGCTCCACTTTTCCTCTTCTCCCACTCCCTTCTGCGTCGCTGACTTGCTCCCCTTATTGATCCCCTCCCCTCCCAGCCCCACAGCACTTATGCACATATCTGTAATTTATTTATTTATATTAACATCTGTCTCCCCCTCTAGACTGTAAGCTTGTGGTCAGGGAGTGTATTTATTGTTGTACTCTCCCAAGCGCTTAGTACAGTGCTCTGCACACAGTAAGCACTCAAATTCGATTGAATAAATAAATAAATGAATACACCCATGGCCTCCAATCCTACCCGCCCTCCAGGAACCTCATCCGTCCGACCACAACCCAGAGAAGCAGCACGGCCTAGTGGATAGAGCATGAGCCTAGGCATCAGAAGGACATGGGTTCTAATCCTGGCTCTGCCACCTGTCTGTTTTCTGACTTTGGGCAGGTCTCTTCACTTCTCTGTGCCTCAGTTACCTCATTTCTAGAATAGGGATTAAAGCTGCGAGCTCTGTGTGAGACAGGGATTGGGTCCAACCTGATTAGCTAGCCCTTTTTTGGGCAAGGATTGTCTCTATCTGTTGCCAAATTGTATATTCCAAGCGCTTAGTACAGTACTCTGCACATAGTAAGAGCTCAGTAAATACTATTGAATGAATAATATCTACCCCAGCCTTTAGTACTGTGCCTGGCACATAGTAAGTGCTTAAATGCCATTAATAAATATATAAATCTCTGTGCCTCAGTTACCTCATCTGTAAAATGGGGATTAAGACTGTGAGCCCCAGGTGCCACCTGGACTGTGTCCAACCTGACTACCTCGTATCTACCCCAGCGCTTAGTGCAGTGCCTGGCACACAGTAAAGGCTTAACATACCATTAAAAAAATTGCAGAATTTTAATAATCTTTTCTTTTGTATTTAAAAAGCCTGTTTCCTAATTTTGACATATCCATTTTAGGGTTTTATTGATCAATTAATGTTTTTGGGTTTTTTTGAGTGCTCAATGTTAGTGGTATTGCCAACCTCTTGATTTACTATAGAGCCACCGGCCAAATTTGAAGAGCATCAAGTGACCCCGAAATCTAATAGAAACTAGAAGATGACTTGATTGTACTGTGCCCTATTGCTTTGAAAAGTACCATGTCTGTAATATCTGCTCTCTTCACTTGTTGCTCCCTAACATCTCCCTTCTGCCTCCCACCCTCCCCAAACCTAACTTTGAGATGCACCTCACTCTTGACCCTCTTACCTTCATTTCCTTGCTCTTGCTGTTCCTCCATTTTGGAATAATAATAATAATGCCGGCATTTGCTGAGGGCTTATTATGTACCAAGCACTGTTCTAAGCATTGGGAGAGATACAAGGTAATCAGGTTGTCCCAGGTGGGGCTCACAGTCTCAATCCCCATTTTACAGATGAGGTAACTGAGGCACAGAGAAGTTAAAGTGACTTGCCCAAAGTCACCCAGCTGGAACTCCCCTCCTCTGCGAATCTGACAGCTCCCACTGCTTCTTATGTTCGAAGTCCTCTAGAAAGTCCACCTCCCCCAACTTGCTTTACTTGATTAATTCCCAGCACACCAAGTCATATCAATCAGTGGTAACAGTTGAGCTGCAGTGTTCAGTGCCTTGTTCTAAGCACTGGGGAGAGTCCAATCCAACAGAGTTGGTGAACATATTCCCTGCCTGCGTCGAATTTACAGTCTACAGGGTTGACAGTTATTAATATAAGTAAATAATTTACAAATTATTCAGTCAATTGTATTTATTGAGTGCTTTCTGTGTGCAGACTACTATACTAAGCACGTGGGAGAGAAGGAGCTTGGGGTAGTGGGTAGAGCCCACGCCTGGGAGTCAGAAGGTAGTGGGTTCTAATCCTGCAAGCTACTTCACTTCTCTAGGCCTCAGTTACCTCATCTGTAAAAGCGGGATTGAAACTGTGAGCCTCACTTGGGACAACCTGAATACCTCCTATCTATCCCAGTGCTTAGAACAGTGCTTGGCACAAAGTGCTTAACAAAGACCATTATTATTATTGAGTTCGTAAGAGCTGGAGATGACTGGGTTTTAATATTAATCTCATCTCTTCAGTAATCAATAGTAATTGAGCACCAAGTCAATTGTATTGAGCGTTTACTGTGTATAGAGCACTGTACTAAGCACTTGGGAGAATACAATAATAATAACGATGGTATTTGTTAAGTGCTTATTATGTGCCAAGCACTGTTCTAAGCACTGGATGAGATGCAAGGTAATCAGGTTGTCCCACGTGGGACTCACAGTCTTAATCCCCATTTTACAGATGAGGTAATTGAGGCCTAGAGAAGTGAAGTAGCTTGCCCAAAGTCACACAGCTGACAAGTGGCGGAGACGGGATTAGAACCCACAACCTCTGACTCCTAAGCCTAGGCTGTTTCCACTGAGCCACATCACTTCTCCAATATCATTATACCAGACGCATTCTCTACGCACAACAAACTTACAGACTACAGGGGGAGGCAGACATTAATATAAATAAATTACAGATATATACATAAGGGCTGTGGGGCTGGGAGGGGTTGAATTAAGGGAGTAAGTCAGGGTGAAGCAGAAGGGAGTGGGAGAAGAGGAAAGGAGAGCTTAGAGAAGGCTTATGGAGTGTGGAGCAGCACATATATATTTTGGCCCATTCAGTTTTATCTTTTGATTACTCTAAATTCTTTTCTATTTATCACTCCTATTAGAGTGTGTTCTTGTGTTCGTTGCGGTGCCCCATGTGGGCCGGGGATTTGTCACTGGCCGTTTTGTACTTTTCAAGTATTCAGTACAGTGCATCTGCTCCAAGGGGGTGCTCAATAAATAGTACATTTTATGGTATTTGTTGAGTGCTTACTTTGTGCTGGACACTGTACTAAGCACTGGGGTAGATACAAGCTAATCATGTTGAACTCTGGCCGTGTCCCACATGGGGCTCGCAGTCTAAATCCTCATTTTACAGGTGAGGTAATTGAGGCCCAGAGAAGTTGGAACTTGCTCAAGGTCACACAACAGAGAAGTGGCATAGCCAGGATTAGAACCCAGGTCCTCTGATTCCCAGGCCTGGGCTCTATCCACAAGGCCATGCTGCTTCTCTACCACTATACTACTAGAGATCTCTTGTCACTTTCCCACAGCTCTGTGTGCTTTTCTGATTTATCATTTATCTTCAGAATCCATCTTTTCAGTGACAGAAGTGCAGATTTGCTTGCTTTCTAGGAATTTGACTGAGATCATTATCTTCGTGTGATTTTTGACATTTCCCCCAGTACATTATTACTAGTCCCGAGTATAGGACATGCCCCTTAGGTTGGTCATTTGTAGAGAGCATCATCACCCCGAAAAGAATATACTGAAATTCCATTTTTGCAGGACGTGCATGTACTGGGATGGGAAAAATGAGTCCTGTGGATTTCTGCATGTTTAGTAATCTTTAGAACAGAATTGAGGGAATTCCAGGAACCCACATAGTCATTGGGTTCCACATAGTCACTAACACCAGCTGTGTCTTCCCTGCAACTCACGGCCTTAAGGCATCCAGATAAAATTCACGCATCTTCTTCCCCAACCAACCAAGACAACCAAATTTCGACTTTTGTAGGAACAACTGTCGGAACAACAAGAATTGCCCTCTGGGATTGTTTCCTGCAGATGGGAAAGTTAGTCCAAACATTGAGAGCATTCTATTCAATAAGTGGTGAAATAGATGTGGATGAATCAAGAGTGGATTTACTGAGTGCTTACTGTGTGCAAAGCAGTGTACTAAGCACTTGGGAGAGTACAATATAACAACAGACACATTCCTACCCACAATGAGCTCACAGCCAGAGGGGAAGATGGACATTAATATGAATAAATAAATGGATAAATAAATACAGATATATACATATGTGCTGTGGGGATGGAAGGGAAGATGAATGAAGGAGTAAGAGCATTGTAGAAGGCAGTGGGAGAAGAGGAGAGGAGGGCTTAGTCAGGGAAGGCTTCTTGGAGGAGTTGGGCCTTCAATAAGGTTTTGAAGTGGGGGAGAGCAATTATCTGTCTGATAGGAGAAGGGAGGGCATTCTAGGCCAGAGGTAGGATGTGGGCGAGAGGTCAGCGGCAAGATAGATGAGATAGAGGTACAGTGAGAAGGTGAGCATGAGTGGAACGAAATATGTGGGCTGGGTTTTGCTAGGAAAATAACGAGGTGAATTAAGAGGGGCCAAGGTGATTAAGTGCTTTTTATCCACTGATGAGGAGTTTCTCTTTGATGTGGAGGTGGATGGGCAACCACTGGAGCTTTTTGAGGAGTGGGGAAACTTGGTCTGAACGTTTTTGAAGGAAAATGATTGGGGCAGCAGAATAAGTCAGATAAGTCAGGTCCTTTGGCATAGCAGTCTTTCTCATGTTGCTTTTTTGTTTTCTTTGATGCAGACCTTTGATGTCACCAACGTCATCGGGGACGTCAACCTGATAGAGCTCCGTTTCCAGTCGGCGATTTCCTATGCCGCCCAAAAGAGCAGGGCTCATGCTGGCTACCGCGTGCCCCCAGAGTGTCCACCCCCTGTGCAGAAAGGGGAATGCCATGTTAACTTTGTCCGGAAGGTAATGCTCTCAGTCTCAGACCCTTCTTGGGCTTTCATCCTGGGACCTGGAAGCTCCAGTGACATTTCACTGCTGGGAGCTGGTTTGGCTGCAGTGCAACCTCCACATCAAGCAAAAACTCCTCACTGTTGGCTTCAAAGCTCTCCGTCACCCTGTTCCCTCCTACCTCACTTCCCTTCTCTCCTACATCTCAGCCTGCACACTCTGCTTCTCTGGTGCTAAACTTCTCACTTGCCTCTTTCTCGCCTGTCCCGCTGTAGACCTCTGGCCCACGTCCTACCTCTCCAGATCCTACCTCTGGCTTGGAATGCCCTCCGTCCTCAAACCTGCTAAACAGTCACACTTGCCCCCTTCAGAGCCCTACTGAAGGCTCCCCTCCAAGAGGCCTTCTCAGACTAAGCCCCCCTTTTCCTCAGCTCTCCATCCCCTCCACATCACCCCAACTCTCTCCCTTTGCTCTACCCCCCTTCCCTGCTCCACAGCACTTGTGTATATATGTACATATGTATAATTCTATTTATATTATTACCTGTTTACTTGTTTTGATGTGTATATATCTATAATTCTGTTTATATTTATGCTGTTGATTCCTGTTTACTTGTTTTGATGTGTATATATCTATAATTCTATTTATTTATAATTCTATTTATATTGATGCTGTTGATTCCTGTTTACTTGTTTTGATGTCTCTCTCCACGCTTCTAGACTGTGAATCTGTTGTGGGGAGAAGCAGCGTGGCTCAGTGGAAAGAGCACGGGCTTTGGAGTCAGGGCTCATGAGTTCGAATCCTAGCTCTGCCACTTGTCGGCTGTGTGACTGTGGGCAAGTCACTTAACTTCTCTGTGCCTCAGTTCCCTCATCTGTAAAATGGGGATTAAGACTGTGAGCCCCACGTAGGACAACCTGATTCCCCTATGTCTACCCCAGCGCTTAGAACAGTGCTCGGCACATAGTAAGCGCTTAACAAATACCAACATTATTATTATTATTATTGTCTCTCTCTGATGCTGAATTGTTCTTTCCAAGTGCTTAGTACAGTGTTCTGCACACAGTAAGCGCTCAATAAATACGATTGAATTCATTCAGTCGTATTTATTGAGCGCTTACTGTGTGCAGAGGATTGTACTCAGTGCTTGGGAGTGTACAATACAACAGTAAACATTCACAATCCCTGCCCACAGTGAGATTACAGTCTGGGGGGGGAGATAGACATCAATACGAATAAATGTCAGATATGTACATAAGTGCTCTGGGGCTGGGAGTGGGAAAGAGCAAAGGGAGCGGAAGAAAATGGGAGAAGAGGAAAAGGGGGCTTAGTCTGGGAAGGCCTCTTGGAGGAGATGTGCCTTCAATAAGGCTTTAAAGGGGAGGCGAGTAGTTGTCTGTCAGATTTAAGGAGGGAGGGTGTTTCAGGCCAGAGGCAGGACATAGGCAAGGAGTCGGCGGTGAGACAGGTGAGATCGAAGCACATGGAAAAGGTTAGCTCTAGAAGAGCGAAGTATGCGGGCTGGGTTGTAGAAGGAGAGTAATAATAATAATGTTGGTATTTGTTAAGTGCTTACTATGTACAGACCACTGTTCTAAGCACTGGGATAGATACAGGGTAATCGGGTTGTCCCATGTGGGGCTCACAGTAAATCCCCATTTTACAGATGAGGTAACTGAGGCCCAGAGAAGTGAAGTGACTTGCCCACAGTCACACAGCTGACAAGTGGCAGAGCCGGGATTTGAACCCATGACCTCTGACTCCCAAGCCCGGGCTCTTTCCACTGAGCCACACTGCTTCTCGTATTGAGTAGTGAAGTGAGATAGGAGGGGCAAGGTGGTGGACTGCTTTAAAGCCAATGATGAGGAGTTTTTCTTTGATGTGGAGGTGGATGGGCAACCACTGGAGTTTTTTGAGGAGGGGGTGACATGTTGTCCTGGGGACGGGTTCATTTGGCAATCGGCTTGGCGAGGAAGAGAGAGAGAGAGATCAACCGGGTATGGAATGCCTGAGTTCTATACAAAGTTTATTCCACGAGGAGAATTGAATTACTTGATTATTTAGATGCAGCCAATTGAACTTCCCTTTTGGGAGGAATATGATTATTTGGTGATATTAGAGCTTCCCTAATGGGAGGAATATACTCGTATGTTACTCGCACGTGGCAGACACCCAGGTCTCACTCAGGCGAAATTCACTTACGGGTTGTTCGCACGTGATGAGGCGGCTAGCTCTAATCCACAAGTACTTCCCACTCGGGAGGAATCCACTTACGCGTGATAGGCCCATGGTGAAGTGCCTGGCTTCCAGCCCCCGAATGTTCAGCAGGACGGGACATTCACCCATCCCACGGCTCCTCACTCGGCGCGGGCAGAGCGGGCTTCTCACGCTCTGGACAGAGGCGACCTGCAGCCGACTGCTGCAAGTCTTGATCCTATGCACAGAAGGTTAGGGACTGCAGGTATGTATCACCTGTTCTCTTAGGCCATTCCAGCCTCCAGCCTCAGTTTACCCAATCTCTGCCCTCTCCCTTGCTCCATTCCTAATCTGATTGGCACGGAGATGAGGGGCACCTTCTGTATTCTGGGTTGGGCTGTCAATCTAGCAGTTTTGGTTGTGGGCGCATTATCCCACCCTCACTTCCGAGTTCCGCCTGCTGGCTCAGGAGGTCACGAGATAGCATTTGACCTTGAAGATGGTCAGTACCCCAGAGTCACCTTGGGACACATGTCCTGAACGTTTTTGCGGAAAAATGATCTGGGTAGCAGAGTGAAGAATGGACTGGAGTTGGGGGAGACAGGTGGCTGGGAAGTCAGCAAGGAGGCCAATGCAGAAATCCAGGAGAGATCGGGTGAGTGATTATATTAACAGGTTAGAGTGTGGATGGAGAGGAAAAGGTGGAATTTAGCGATGTTGTGAAGGTGGGACTGACAGCATTTAGTGATGGATTGAATATTAATCATATTTTTTGAATGCTTACTGTGTGCCAAGTACTGTACTAAGTGTTTGGGAGAATACAGAAGCAGTGTGGCCTAGTGGATAGAGCATGGGCCTGGGAGTCGGGAGGTCCTACGTTCTAATCCCGCCTGTGCCACTTGTCTGCTGGGTGACCTTGGACAAGTCGCTTCACTTCTCTGTGCCTCAGTTACCTTGTCGGTAGAATGGGGGTTTACGACTGCGAGCCCGATGTGGGACAGGGACTGTGTCCAACCGATTTGCCGGTATTCCCCCCCAGCACTTAGTACACTGTCTATCACATTGTAAGTGCTTAACAAATGCCATTATTTTTAGAATTGTTATTATTATTATAGTCCCACAGAGTTGGTAGACACGTTCGCTCTCCACAGTGAGGTGCACTCTTGGAAGGACGATAGGTATTAACATAAATAAACTACAGCTCAGTTCATAAGTGCTGTGGGGCTGAAGGAGAGGTGAGTAAAGAGAACAAATCCAGGTGCAAGGGCAACTCAGAAGGGAGAGGGAGAAGAGGAAATGAGGGCCAATTCGGGGAGCCTTTTGAAAGAGATGTGTTTTTAATAAGGTTTTGAAGGTGGGGAGAGTGATCGTCTGTTATATATGAAGAGGAAGGACATTGCAGCCCAAAGGCAGGGCATGGGCAAGAGGTTGGCAGCTAGACTGAGCTCGAAGTAGAGTGAGTAGTTTGGCATTAGAGGACTGAAATGTGTGGAGTGGACAGGAGAGCAGAGAGGTAAAGTACGAGGGGGTAAGATGATTGGGTGCTTTAAATCCGATGGTAAGGAATTTCCATTTGATGCGGCGGTGAATGGGCAACCGCTGGAGGTTATTGAGGAGTGGGGAAATGTGGACTGAATGTTTTTGAAGAAAAATGATCAGGGCAGCAGGTTGAAGTATGGACGGGAGTTGGGAGAGACAGGAGGCAGGGAGGACAGCAAGGTGGCTGATGTAATAGTCAAAGTGTGCTAGCATAAATGGTTGGATTAACATGGTAGAGGTTTGGATGGAGAGGAAAAGGTGGATTTTAGTGGTATTGGTGAAGATTGAATTGACAGGATTTAGTGAGATTGAATATGTGGGTTGAATGAGAGAGATGATTCGAGGATAACGGCAAGGTTATGGGCTTTTGAAACAGGAAGGATGGGGGTGGTGTCTACAGTGAGGGGAAAATCAGGGAGAAAACAGGGTTTGGGGGGGAGGATAAGGAGTTCAGTTTTAGACATGTTAAGTTTGAGGTGTCGGTGGGACATCAAGGGAGAGTCGTGCAGACAGAAGGGGCAGAGAAGGCTTTCTAAAAATTGGTACAGTTTTGAGAGGGCAATTAGAGTCCTTGTTTTTTTCCTTAATATTTTTTTTTCTTTTCTGAGTGTCATGTGGGGAAGAGGACAACCTAAGCAGTAGAAGAAAAATAGGCAGTTTATGCAGCCTTGCAGATCACCCCAAGCATTCCTCAGGCCCATAAAATCTTTCTCAGGCTGTAAAATTTAATAGTAATAGTATAGAAGTAATATATGCAGACCACTGTACTAAGAGCTGGGAGAAAATGCATAGTTGGGAATTGACCACGGTTCCTGGCCTCAAGGGGCTCACAGGCTGAGTTTAAGTAGGGAAAAGGGATTGGAGACGGATACAAGAGGACTGATGGAACATTGACCCACAACATTAACCAAATGACAGAATTGGCTCCACGTCTTGGAGGTCACGGAAGAGTCCGAGAGCACGCGGGAGCGAGCCAGAAGTGGGGACCCTCGAGTGCGGGAGGGAAGGTGGCGGTGACATGCTGCTTTTCTTGGCAGTGATGGAAGAGTCCGAGAGGGCGCCGGAGCAGCTTTTATCCCCGGCCTGGAGGGCGTGGACCAAGCCGGGAGCGGGGCTCTCGGGGACAGGAGGGAAGGCAGAGACAGTTACATGCTGCTTTTCTCGGCAGCGATGGAATAGCGTCTATTTGTGTGCCTACAATTACTTTCCTTCCCTGTCATTTAGTCGTATCAGTCCATCTCCTGCAGTTCCCCATATGGGTAGACAGTTTCCACAAAGCACAGTTTTTTCCCAGGAACTTGACAGGAGAAGCAGAATTTAGCCCTCATTTTGGGCTGACTTCTGTTCAGTTCTGTGTCCCCTTCTATTCTCCATCTACACCCACTCTCTTGGAGAACTCATTTGCTCCCGTGGCTTCAAGTACCACCCCTGTGTGGATGATATCCGATTCTACATCTCCAGCCCTGATCTCTCTCCCTCTCTGCAGTCTCGCATTTCCTCCTGCCTTCAAGACATCTCTACTTGGCTGTCCTCCTGTTACCTCAGGCTTAACGTGTCCAAAATAGAACTCCTTATCTTCCCACCCAAAACCCCGTCCTTCATCTGACTTTCCCATCACTGTAGATGGAACTGCTATCCTTCCTGACTCCCAAGCCCGTAAACTTGGCGTTATCCATGACTCCTCTCTTCCATTCAACCCACATATTCAGTCCATTGCTAAACCTCTCAGTTTGACCTTCAAAACTTCGTTAAAATCTGTCCTTTCCTCCATCCAAACTGCTACCAAGTTAATCCAGTCACTTCTCCTATCCCTCCTATCCCTCTCAGCCTCCTTGCTGACCTCCCAGCTTCCTGTCTCTGCCCACTCCAGACCATACTTGACTCTGCTGCCTGGATCATTTTTCTGATAAACGTTCAGGCCACGTTTCCCCACTCCTCAAGAACCTCCAATGGTCATCCACCCACCTCTGCATCAAACAGAAACTCCTTACCATTGCTTGAAAGCATTCAATCACCTCATCTCTTACCTCACCTCCCCACTCTGCTGTTACATCCCAGCCCGCACTCTTCGTTCCTCTAATGCTAGCCTTCTCACTATTCCTCGATCTCATCTGTCTTGCTGATGACCTCTCGTGCATATCCTGCCACTGTCCTGGAACGCCCTCCCTCCTCAAATCCAACAGACAATTACTCTTCCCCCACTTCAGTAAGGCCCATTTCCTCCAAGAGGCCTTCCTGACTAAGCCCTCTTTTTCTTTTCTTCAGATCCCTTCTGCATCACCTTGACTTGTTCATCTAGCCCCACAGCATTTATGTACATATCTGTATTTATTTATTTTAATGTCTGACTCCTCCTCTTGACTATAAGCTTTTTGTGGGCAGCGAATGTGTTTATTATGTTGTTACATTATGCTCCCCCAAGCGCTTATTACAGTGTTCTGCATGTGGTAAAGTGCTCAATAGAAACAGTTGTTTGATTGACATAGGTGAGTGAGGGATTTTTTTGGGGCCTGGAGCTTGGAGTTGCCGGGTAGACTTTTATGACTTGATTTTGGCTCTTCTCAGCCCCAAACCTTTAACTGTTTTTTGCCCTGCTTGTTGGAAGCCCGGTGTGTACATGAGAAACAGCGTGGCTTAGTGGAAAGAACATGGGCTTGGGAGTCAGAGGTCATGGGTTCTAATCCCGGCTTCGTCACGTCAGCTGTGTGGCCTTTGGCAAGTCACATAACTTCTCTGTGCCTCAGTTCCCTCATCTGTAAAATGGGGAGCCCTACGTGGGACAACCTGCTTACCTTGTATCTACCCCAGCGCTTAGAAAAGTGTGTGGGACATAGTAAGCGCTTAAACAAATAACAACATTATTATTATCACAGGGCTGGAAATTCAGCCAAAGAACTCTTTTGGGGGTAAGAGCACTGACTTTACTCCCACAGCTTGAAACATATAGGGGGCTTCAGCTTCCACGAGCTCAGGGAATTGGCCCCGAGGGGCTTGTATCACGTGAGTCTGAGCCAATTTGCCTTGCTGATTTAATATGATTCTTACGGGGTAATTTTAACAGGAACAACTGGCCTCAGGGTTCATTGTGAGGTTGCAGATGCATCTTGCCAAAACATTCTTCAGTCGAGTGGGAACTGTAGGTGTCTCTAGAATATACCGGTAGCGTCATCAGCTAAAGAAATCCCAGTACTCATTCATTTCTGAGGTGCCGATGAACATGGGCCGCGGAGGTCATTTATAAAGCACACACAGTGCCCAGAAGGGATGAAAAGTTAGAGAGGGTTCTTGGCTCGTGGAAGTCTTTATCCTTCTCCGTTACACCCAGCTGTTAGAGGGCTTGGGGTAATGCCAAGGGGTTACCATCTTGGCAGGAAAAGGCACATAGGGACAAATCGAGAAGCAACTCAGCCTAACGGAGAGGGCACGGGCCTGGGACCTGGGTTCTAATCCCTGCTCTGCCCCTTACCTGCTGGGTCGCCTTGGGCAAGTCACTCCACTTCTCTGATCCTCGGTTTCCTGTAAAATGGGGATTCAGTATCTGTTCTCCCGCTTACTTAGACTGTGATCCCCCTGTTGGGTCTGCATATACTGTATCTGCCCCATCACTTATGTGGTGCTTGGCACGTAGTGCTTAATAAATACTAAGATTATTAAATCCCATCCTTTGAACTTAGCAATCTTTTTCTGAAGCTTAGAGTTTTGGCCTTAAGGACATGATTTTTGATTAAAAGCCTGAAGGGTGCTCTTTTATCTGTTGCCTATCTTTGGCCCCTTAGCTTGATAGCACATCGATTTTTTTTCGCTCTCCTCTAACTACATCCCTCCGCTCTTCAAAATCCTCTTAAAAGACTCCTCCTCCTAGAGACATTCACTGCTGAATTCCCCCACCTTCCTGATCATGCCATCAGATTAACCTCCTGCATTTGTCATTTATTTAACCGCTAATTTGTGTTTTGCACTGTAGCTGTTCTCTTGTTCTTTTACCTAGTAATTATTTGGAAGTTTGGGTCCTCTTGACTTCCCCATTTGATTGTAAGGTCTTTGAAGGACTTCATCTGTATGCTCCCTAATACCTTCTTCAGTGCTCTGCACACAGGCTCTTACCAATTATGACTGATGATGAAAAGAAAGAATGGATGAACATGGTTATTTTCATCACCAGCGGGGCTGTCTCTAGTGGGAGGCAGTATGGTCTATGGAAAGAGTCACGAGACCTAGGTTCTAATCTTGGCTCTTGTCACTTGCCTGCCGCGTGACCTTGGGCAAGTCAATCAATCAGTCGTATTTATTGAGTGCTCACTGAGTGCAGAACACTATACTGAGCAGTTGGGAGAGTACAGTTTAAGGGAGTTAGTAGACACATTCCCTGCCTATGAGGAGCTTACAATCTAGAAGGGGAAGACATATGTTCATATAAATAAATAAATTACCAATATGTACCTAAGTGCTGTAGGGTTCATTCAGACATTCAGTCATAATTATCAAGAGCTTATTATGTGCAGAGTACTTTAATAAGCACTTGGGAGAGTACCATACAAGAATAAAGTCACATTCCCTGCCCACAGAGGGTTTACAGTCTAGAATGGGGGAGACAGACATTAATACAAATATAAAATTAAAGATATGTACAAAAAGTTGTGGGGCTGGGAGGGGGAAAGAACAAAGGGAGAAAGTTGGGGAGTTGTAGAAGGCATTGGGAGAAGAAGAAAGGGGGGCTTAGGGAAGGCATCTTGGAGGCGTTGTGCCTTCAGTAAGACTTTGAAGGAGGGGAGAGTAATTGCCCTTTGGATTTGAGGAAGGGAGGGTGTTGCAGGCCAGAGGCAGGACATGGACAAGGGGTCAGCGGTGAGATAGACGAGATCGAGGCAGAATGAGAAGATTCACATTAGAGGAGTCAATTGTGTGGATTGGGTTGTGGTACGAGAGATGAGTTGAGGATAACGCCAAGGTTACGGACTTGTGAGCCGGAGGATGGTGCCATCTACAGTTGTCACTTAATTCCTCTGTGCTTCGATTCTCTCATCTGTAAAATGGGAAATAAATGCCTGCCTTATCTCCTACTTAGATTATTAACCCCATGTGTGACCAGGGACGGTGTGTGATCTGATTATCCGGTCTCTACTCCAGGGTTTAGTACAGTATGTGGCAAAAACCACAATTATAGTAGGGCCCAGGGGTCAGGGCAAGTCATTTGACACCCGGCTGTTGGCTCAGAGGGTAGCCTATGGAAATCAATTTAAAAAACTGGGATGTCTTTCCAATGGAGTGGTTCCATCACCCTTCCTCCTCCTCCTCCCTCTCCCCCACCCCAGTTCAGCCTTTCAGTTCATTCATTCTAGAGATGATTTGATCCTTCCTTGATTGCCTCCGTCACCCTCTGACATGGGACAGTGCCCTTTAGGTGAGAGATCTGGGCAATTACCCCAATTCACCTTGCCCTAGGATTGGTCCTGATCACCAATATGGTGCTTACTGCATATGCGCAGAACACAGCATTAGGTGGGTGGAGAAAGACAGAAGAATGGTAAGACATCGACCCTGCCCTTGAAGGAGCCTACAATCTAAGCTTTCCCCTGAAGGCTTAAATATGTGGGTTGGGAGTGAAATGCAATTTCCCCCCTTCTTTCTTTCTGAAATTAGTCACATACCATAGTTATCAATCAATCAATCAATGGTATTTATTTAGCACTTATTATCTGCAGAGCACTGTTCTAAGTGCTTGGGAGAGTACAGTACAAAGGAATTAGCAAACATGTACCCTGCCCATAATAAGCTTACAATCTAGGGGGAGGAAGCTGACATTAATATGAATAATTTACAATAAATTATTTAAAGATATGTATGTAAGTGCTGTGGGGTAGGGGCTGGGATGAATATCTAAATGTCCAAAGGTCAGTGATCCAACTGCATAAACAATGCAGAAGGGAGAGTGAACTGGGGAAATAAGGGCTTAAGCAGGGAAGGCCTCTTGGAGATGATGTGACCTTAATTATTCTTTGAAAGTGGAGAGGGTGGTGATCTGGTGTTTATGGAGGAGGAGAAAGTTCCAGGCTAGGGGAAGGATTTGGGAAAGGGGTCGGCAGCAAGATAGTAGCGACAGGGAGTAAGCTGGCCCCAGAGAAGCAGAGTGTGCGGGCTGGGCTGTAGTCGGAGATTAGTGAGGTGAGATAGGATGGGGTGACTGAGTGCTTTAAATCTGATGATAAGGAGTTTAAATTTTATGTGGCGATAGATGGACTGCCTTTGGAAGTTCTTGAGGATTGGGGAGACATGGACTGGACATTTTTACTGTTAGGTGATGTATGCAGCAGAGGCTGGAAATAGTAGATGCAATAGTCAGAGAGGGATAGGATGAGTGCTTGGATCAACATGGTAGTGGTTTGGATGGAGAGGAAAGGGTGGATTTTAGCAATGTTGTGAACCTAGAACCGACAGGATTTGGTGACAGATTGAATATGTAGGTGGAATGAAAAAGGTCCGTCGAGGACAAGGCCAAGGTTATGGGCTTGTGAGACGAAGGGGATAATAGTGTGGTCTACAGTGATGGGAAATACAGGGGGAGGACAGGGTTTGGGTGGGAAGATATGGAGTTCAGTTTTAGACATGTTTAATTTGAGGTGTCAACAGGACATCCAAGTAGATATGTCTTGAAGGCAGGAGGAAATGTGAGATTGCAGGGAAGGAGAGAGGTTGGCGTGGTAGATTTAGATTTGGGAATCATCTGCATAGAGATAGTAATTGAAGCCATGGGAGTTAATGAATTCTCCCAAGAGAGTGGCTGGAAAAAGAGACTAGAAGGAGACCTAGAACTGAGCCTTGAGGGACCCCGTACTGTCAGAGGGTGAGAGGCAAAGGAGGAGCCAGCAAAAGAGACTGAGAAGGAGCCGTCAGAGATAAAGAGGAGAACCAAGAGAGGACATTGGCAGTGAATCCAAGGTTGGATAAAGTTTCAAGGAGAAGAGCGTGGTCTACAGTGTCAAAAGTGGCTGCGAGGTCTAGGAGGATTAGGATGGAGTAGAGGCTTTCAGATTTGGTGAGAAGGAGGTCATCGGTTACCTTAGAGAGGGCTGTTTCTGTGGAGTGAAGGGGCAGAAGCCAGATTGGAGGGGTTCTAGGAGAGAATTGGAGGATAGGAAGTGGAGGCAGGGTGGAAACAACTCTCTCAGAGGTTTGGAGAGAAATGGTAGGAGGGAGATAGGGTGATAATTGGAGGGAATTGGTGGGGTTAAGGGAGGGTTTTTATTAGGATAGGGGATACATAAACATTTTTGAAAGCAGTGACGAAGAAGCCGTTAGAGAGTGAACAGTTGAAGATAGCAGTCAAGGAGGGAAGAAGGGAGGGGGCGAGTGTTTTAAAAAGGGTTGAAGGGTTGGGGATACATAAACATTTTTGAAAGCAGTGACGAAGAAGCCGTTGGAGTGTGAACAGTTGAAGATAGCAGTTAAGGAGGGAAGAAAGGAGGGGGCGAGTGTTTTAAAAAGGGTTGAAGGGTTGGGGTCAGAAGCACAGGTGGAGAGGTTAGATTCAGAGAGAAGATGAGAGATTTCATTTTGAGTGACTGCAGGGAATATAGGAAGAGTTGAGTAGTGGGGAGGAGGAGGGGGGATTGGAGAGGAACAGGGGAGATTTTAGGGAGCTCACATCAGATGGATTCAGTTTTCCCCAGGTCACTGGGGGAAAGAGATGATGGGGATGGGGGGGACAGGAGGTAGGAGTTAATTGTCTGGAGCGGCTAGTGGGGTCAGAGGGTATGGGAGTGAATGAGGAAGCAGAAGTAGTGTCGTCGGGCAGTGGAGAGGGCCGAACTGAAGAAGATAAGAACAAATTTAAGGGGGACAAAGTCAGAGAGAGAGAGAGAGGCTGGATTTCCTCCAACAGCCCTCTGCAGCTCAGGCACAGGAGAGGAGGAAGAGTACTGTGGAGTTGATCCAGGGTTGTGGGTTAGTGGTACGAGACTGGCGGAAGGGCAGAGGAGTAAGAGAGTTCATTTCGGTGGAGTTGAGAGTGTCAGGAGAAGGTAGTTTGGGTATGGAGACAAAATGCCTGTAAAATACTGGAGAACGGAAGTCTCTGTGTAGGGGGAAAGGACAGATTTACTGGGAATTGGTGTATGGGAAAGCAAGCAGGTGAGGAGGATGTTTGTGGATATAGGAACTTCAGAATCAATGAGGGTGGAGATTATACAGTTACTGGAGATTATAAAGGCAAGTGTGTGTCCAAATTGGTGAATGTGTGAGGTGGGGTAGAGCAGGAGGTCCTTGGAGTAGAGGAGTGAGAGGAGGTGAACAGTCGAAGGATCCCTGGGGACATTAATTGAATATTGAAGTCCCTGAGGACCAACGTAGGGAGGGAGAATGGGAGGAATGGGAGAAAGGGATCAAAATGGTTCAGAAAGTTGGAGATGGGGCTTGAGAGGGGCAGTTGCTGACTGTGCCTAGTAGTTGGAGTGGGTGGTAGAGGCAGATGATTTGGGCTTCAAAGGAAGAGAAAGAAAGGGATGGGGGAAGTGGGATGGTGTGAAAGTGGCATGGGAGAATGAGAAGGAAGCCAGCTCCTCCCCTTTCCCAGGATTCTGAGGGAGTGGGAGAAGATGAGGCACCTCCCCCCCCCACCCCCAGAGAGTGGCAGGGGAAGTTGTCATTTGGGGAGAGCCAGGTTTTAGTGATGGTGAAGAGGACAGGTCGATGATGGAAGAAAGCTTCACCATAATAGATCAGGGCTTCCACAGGCCACACTTCGCTGAGACTGTAGGAAGGGTGCATGGGTTGGGGATGGGGTAGGAAGGAGTTGAATTGGGGGTGAGTTGGTGAGGGCCAGTGCGGTGGGAAGGAGGATGAGGGTTGGAGCTGGGACAGGATGACAGGGATGGGAAGGCACAAGGGGAGGGGAGGCGTTGGATGGGAATGCACTGAGGGGGGCTGGCCTTGGGGGCGGGGGATGAGGGTTGTTGGGCTCACAGGGCAGGGGAGGGGAGATGTTGGGACGAGGGCCTAAGAGAAAGAAAGTTCAGAGCTGCAGCAGCCCATCTCTAGACCAAGTGACCCGCGACTCAGCCGCTCCCAGCTGGGGGAGAATCCACAAGTTCCGAACTGCCATTCGGGAGTCATTAAAGCCTCTGCGTGGGTGTGAATGGACAAGCAGTTCTAGCGGTCCGTAGTTATTAATGGGTGACTGTTGATATGCTATCTCCCTCGTGAGTCGCTGTCCTACTTGTTTGGCGGGCATGTGTGCGGAGGGGTGGGGGATGGTGGGGTGAGGCACTGGCGGTTCCTTCCTCCTGCAGTCCCTAGTCCCCAGGGCACAGACTGGGGGAGGGAAGAATGAGGGTGCTGGGGTCCACTCCCTCAGTGTAGGTCTAAACCCCTAGTGTAAAGAGGGGAGAGGTCAAGAAGGACTGGGGTCTCTTAATAATAATAATAATAATAATTGTATTTGTTAAGCACTTACTATGTGCCAAGCACTGTTTTAAGCTCTGGGGAAGATGCAAGGTAATCAGGTTGTCCCACATGGGGCTCACAGTCTTAATCCCCATTTTACAGATGAGATAACTGAGGCCCAGAGAAGTTCAATGACTTGCCCAAAGTCACACAGCTGATCCCTCTGGGCAGTCCCAGGCCTGCAGGGGGCAGGGCTTGGGGGGGCAGGTGATGACCTTCCTCTTAGCTCAGTCCTCAGGCACCCATGGGCAGTGGGTGACCCTTCCCCTCAGGTGCGATCCTAGACCTCTGGGATGAAGGGAGGGGTAGTGGTGCTTAGCATCCCTTCCCTCCGATCCCAGGTTCCCTGCGGTGAAGGGAGAGGCAGGAGGGGGTGGCGGAGACCTTCTCTTGCCTGTTTTTCTTCTATTTTTTGGCCTGTCACTTGCTGAGCAGGCACTGGGGTGGTCGGTAGCCCTCCTTTCAACCTTAAGCCTCCTTTGTGAGGGGCACTGGATGGGGAAGGGCATGGGGGGAGCTGGAGATCCTCCTCTTATTTTAGTTTTTGCCTCCTGATTTACCGAGTGGGCTCTGGGGTGGATGGCGGCCCTTCTCTCTGGCACAGTTTTAGGGGGTGGAACCAAGGGCTCGGCGTCCCTTCCCTCGGAGAGATTCTAGATCGCGGGTCAGGCGATCTAGGGAAACCCTCTCTTTGCTTCAATTTTCGGCCCCGTCTTGCCAAGTGGGTGATCACGGCCCTCCTCTCTGGTATCATTTTAGGCCTCTGAGATGAAGAGAAGGGGGTGGAGGGCTCAGGGACCCTTCCTCCTGGCATGCTTCTAGACCCCCTGAAAGCGGGGAGGAGGCAGCGACTCTTCCCCTTGCGCCTGGCTCTGGAGGGGCTGCCCCGCCTTGGGTCTCTGGTACTGATGCTGCTGTCTTTCACAGTCCGACCGCCATTCCTGCCTTCGTGCACCTTTTATGCCCTGTTATGTAGGGAATTAACAGTAGAATTCACTGGGCACTTCCTGTGTGCAAAGCACTGAATAGAACCCTTGGAAAAATGCGATAATATTAGTATCCCAGAACTCTGCCATCAAGGAGCTTACCACAGAGTTGCAGTGTGGCCTAGTGCAAAGATCACAGGCCTGGGAGTCAGGAGGCCTGGGTTCTAATCCTGGCACTGCCCCCTTGTCTCTTTGTGACTTGGGGCAAATCGCATGACTTCTGGGCCTCAGTGTCCTCTGTTAAATGGGGATTTAAATATCTGAACTCCCTTCTTTTTAGATGTGCGCCCCGTATGGGATAGGGACTGTGTCTAATCTGCGCTTTACGTGGTAGTTGGCACAAAGTTGCCACTTAGCAAATACCAGAGTTAATATCTAAAGGGAATCAAGAGAGTTTTGCTGAAAGTGAGAATCCGGCCTAGGGTAGTGGTTGGGGCAGTTTGTCACACCCTGATATATAGTCAGCCCTTTCCTCAATTTTAGTTTGTTAGTTACCTTTTCTTTTTTTTTCTGAGAGTTGCTAGATTATCCAGTTCTACGGTTCACGGTTATAAATCCAGGAAATTAAAGCTTTCCAAATTGTGTAACACTGGAAGAGATATGTTGTCTCCACTTAGAAATCAATGTTGGAAAAAAGAGGTACATGAACAGCTGTAGACTTATTATAGTGCTGGAATGGCTGCGGGTGACTTTTAGACCATGTCGGACTGTATAACTTAATCCGAGAAGGCTTGTGGAAGTACCCTTTTTTTTCTCTCTGAAAGGAATTAAGCAGTCATGCTTAAAGGTTATTCAATAAAATACTCAAAGTGATTTTCATTCCAGACTCGTGAGTGCTGCATGGAATGGAGAATTTGAACATGAACCAATTTAAACATGGTGATGCTGTATAGCTATTTTGGCTCCCTCTTTTCCCCTGTAATAGAACGCTGTTTATTCATGCCTCGGGATAAATATCCAGTGCAGGGTTGGGGGGTTGGGGGGGGCGAAGAAAAGCCTCAGTCTTTATGGAAACAGAGTTGTCAAAACCAAAATTTCCCAATTTGGATAGGGGTCAGTTGCCTTGGCGGGTTTCTGTCATCTAGTTGGAAATGAGCGAGCCTGTTAATTCAATTTAAAACCAAAAAAACCCCCAAAACAAAGAAGAAACCCTCTTTTCAGGCTAAACGGTTTTCTAAGAACTGGATGTCCCTGCCATTGAACTTGATGTGCCAGGGTTGGTGTCCCAGAAGGAATCCTTGCAACTCGATCAGTCAGTGGATTTCCAGTTAACAGAGGGCTCTCTAGCCCAGCATCGAGTCTGCCTTGCCTCTAGTTTGTCAGTTTCTAAATTTAGAAATGAGGGTCCTTGCAGAAATCGGGACAGAGGGCTGCGGAACTGTCAGTTGTCGAACTCGAGGTTGTGCTCCCAAAGAACCTTCTGTTATAGAAAACTGCATTGCAGTACTCACATGTGACTGATGTTTGTATAAACCATTCAGTGGTATTTGTTAAGAGCTTATTTTGTGGGAAGCACATAGTGAGCACATATCGATAGGACTCAGTCAGATCTGACCCAGTAGTCCCTACCCGACATGGGGCTCACAGTCTCAGGCGGCAGGAGAACAGTCATTTAGATCCTCATTTAACAGTTGAGGAAATTGAGGCCCAGTGAATTTAAGTGACTTGCCCAAGATCAAATAGCAATCGGCAGAGCCGGCATTAGAAGCTAAGTGTCCTGACTCCCTATTCTGTACTCTTTCCACCGGCCCACGCTGAAATCCTTGTATTCGGACAGACCCATATTGTGGGGAAAATGCCTCAGATTCCTTAACAGCTTCTAACTAAAATATATAATGAAAATTCCCTTAATGGCAGAATTGACTATATTTGTAGTAAGGGAAGTGGAAAGTGGTAGAGCCAGGTTTCTCAAACTACTTGGGAATACAGTACCCCGAATTTCTGGGTTTAAAAACAATCTTTGCATTTAAATGTTATAACAATCCAAAATAGGAACAGAGATAATTCAGGATGGAGGGAAGGTAACAGCTGGATTTTTATTTGATTAGCTCCAATTAAGAAACCCAAACAAACTGTAAACTATGGTACAACTCGAGTTTTTCATTGGGACATTCAAGTTATATACAGAAAACATGTGACTTAAAAACATAAACCCTGTTTAAGAAAAACTACATGCCCAGAATTCATTCATTCATTCATTCAGTAGTATTTATTGAGTGCTTACTATGTGCAGAGCGCTGTACTAAGCGCTTGGAATGTACAATCTGGCAACAGATAGAGACAATCCCTGCCCAGTAATGGGCTCACAGTCTAAACGAGGGAGACAGCAAAGTGAAATAGAACAAAACAAAACAAGACAACATCATCAAGATAAATGGAATCATGGAGATATACACCCCATTAACAAAATAAATTGGGTAATAAATAGTATATACAAATATACACAGTGCTGAGGGGAGGGGAAGGGGGAAGAGCAGAGGGTGGGGGGAGGAGAGGAGGAGCAGAGGGAAAGGAGCTCAGTTTGGGAAGGCCTCCTGGAGGAGGTGAGCTCTCAGTAGGGCTTTGAAGAGGGGAAGAGAGTTAGTTTGGTTAGTTAGTCCAAATATTAATTTTTTGTTTTTTGGGATTGCAGGAGCAGTGTTCATTTAGCTGGGACTGGGGTCCTGCCTTTCCCACTCAAGGCATCTGGAAGGATGTTAGGATAGAAGCTTACAATATTTGCAACCTGAAGTACTTGACTTTTACTCCCTTTTACGGTAAGCCAAGAGAATGTTCTATCTTGTTTTCTTCACTGGATGTCCAGACCAATACTTATTATGACTTTGTACTTTTATAGTGATGAACATTCTCTAACCTTCCCGTCTCCTTATCCTTATCCCTACTCATTCGTCGATGAAGAGCTAGCTGACAGTTTTTGTTTCTCGTCTGGAGACCTGAAGTTTTAAGCCTCTTGCTCTAGGCCATGTGAAGACTTGTAAATGGAGGTAGATCTGTCAGTATTTGTTTAGCACCTACTATATAGAAGGGCTGGGGATGATGATGATGGCATTTGTTAAACGCTTACTATGTGTTAAGCACCGTTCTAAGCTTCTAAACTCTGGGGTAGGTACAAGGTAATCAGGTTGTCCCACGTGGGATTTACAATCTTAGTCCACATTTTACAGGTGAGGTAACTGAGCCCCAGGGAAGTTAAGTGACTTGCCCAAAGTCACACAGCTGATAAATGGCAGAGCCGGGATTAGAACCCACAACCTCTGACTCTCAAGCTCGAACTCTTTCCACTAAGCCACGAAAACAGTAAGGGAGTAAACAGTAGGTTTACAGTTAGGATCGGTTTCCCAAATCAGAACTATCAGGCTTACATTTCTACTTCAGGCTAGGTGTCAGAGCTGCTTTCTAAAGAGATGGCTTCCTCTCCATCCAAACTGCTACCTTGCTGGTACAAGCTCTCATACTATCCCAACTGGATTATTGCATCAGCCTCCTTTCTGATCCGCCATCCTCCAGTCTCTCCCCGCTCCAGTCTGTTCTTCATTCCACTGCCGGGATCATCTTTCTACAGAAACATGATGTCACTCTCCTCCTCAAAAACCTCCAGTGGTTGCCTATCAACCTTCGCATGCAACAAAAACTCCTCACTCTTGGCTTCAAACTATCCATCCCCTGGTCCCCTCCTACGTCACCTCCCTTCTCTCCTTCTCCAGCCCACCCCCTACACTCCACTCCTCTGCCGCTAACCTCCTTACGGTGCCTCATTCTTGCCTCTCCCGCTGTCGACCCCTGGCCCATGTCCTACCGCTGACCTGGAATGCCCTCCCTCCTCACAGCTGCTAAACTAACTCTTCCCCTCTTCAAAGCCTTACTGAGAGCTCACTTCCTCCAGGAGGCCTTCCCAGTCTGAGCCCTCCCTTTTCTTCTGCCCCTCCTCCCCTCTCCATTCCCCCTACTCCCTCCCTCTGCTCTACCCCCTTCCCCTCCCCACAGCACTTGTGTATATTTGTAAATGTTATTTATTGCTCTACTTATCTTGATGATACTGATGCTGACTACTTGTTTTGTTGTCTGTCTCCTCCTTTAAGACTGTGAGCCTGTTCTTGGGCAAGGATTGTCTCTATCTGTTGCCAAATTGTACATTCCAAGTGCTTAGTACTGTGATCTGCACACAGTAAGCGCTCAATAAATACGATTGAATGAATGAATGAATTACATGTGGATCTTAGGCTTTCAGGTTCCATATCTGAGAATCCCATGAAATCACCCTTTTGCTTTTCCTTGCCTTACCACATTTAAAGGTGAATTTATTTAGGATATTGTCAGTGTCTTGAGAGCAAGGCTTTTTTTTTCTGTTTTTCAGAAAGAAATAAGGGGAAGTAGGGGAATGAGGTCGTCCTCGCTTTCTTAAGTGTGGATGGCTACTGCAAACCTAATGAAGTGCTGTGATTGAGAGCCAAAGAGCAGGGTTGGTGATAATAACTGTACAAGGGTTGATCGCCTCAAGGAGCAGATTATTAGGGTGATGTTTCTTTCTTGATCTGCTAGCTACATTTTATTTTTGACTTTCCTGGGCCCAGTAATGGTTGTGGTAACTGTCCCCTACACTCTTTTTAACAGGAGTTCAAAAGTTAACACAACCAGGAAAGGCTATGGGTTACCTGGTGTTGTCCTTTCCAACCTCTATCTGTGAATAAAGATATTGTAGTGAACTAAAAATGGAAGCGGGCAGTCATTGGATAGCTTAAGATTTCCAGAAATAGCCTTGCGCCGGAGCCAGAGGGAGCTGGAAGATCTGCAGAAAGCGTTTGTGCTGAGGAGCGGGGCAGAGCCGTCTCGGCCAGCTGTTGGACTCTTGGCTCGCGTCCACACCCGCCAGACCAACATTCTCACCTGGAACTGGGGTCCAGCGTTCCCTAAGGATCGGTTCTGGAAGAGAATAAGCAAACAGTGAGTCAGCAGGACAATCCCTCTAGTCACTTGCCACATGACTGTAGCATTTGACGAACACACACTCCCCCACTCATTCTTTCCCTTCCCCCGTCTCTTTCTTTTCCTCCTCCCCACTCTTCCCCTTAGTCCCGCCTCTCTTCCCCCCTCCTCATCGTCAGTGGTATTTATTGAGCGCTTACTGTGTGCAGAGCAGCGTGGCTCAGTGGAAAGAGCACGGGCTTGGGAGTCAGAGGTCATGAGTTCGAATCCCGCCTCTGCCACTTGTCAGCTGTGTGACTGTGGGCAAGTCACTTAACTTCTCTGTGCCTCAGTGACCCCATCTGTAAAATGGGGATTAACTGTGAGCCTCACGTGGGACAACCTGATGACCCTGTATCTACCCCAGTGCTTAGAACAGTGCTCTGCACATAGTAAGCGCTTAACAAATACCAACATTATTATTAACATTATTAACTAAACATTTGGGAGAGTATAGTGCAATAGAGTTGGTAAGCACGTTCCCTGCCCCACATCTCCTGGGAGTCCAACAGTTAGGATCCTTCTTGGCATTCAGAGCTGCAGAAGGCTTCAGGTTCACAGGGCTATGAACAGGGCCAGGATTAGAACCTAGGTCTCCTGACTCCCCGTATTGCAGCCAATTGCGTGTTCACCCAGCCCACCACCTTCATGATTTGTAGACTTCTCTCGTGACTTTCTCACTCTTCCTTTGTCCAGCCTATCCTCAGACACATAGTCTGCTCCTTCCACCACGGAGGTCATCTTGGTGACCTTCTCTGTAACATCTCCATCTCTGGTCAATCTTGAGATGTGGTGCACGTAACTTCCCAGTAGTCCCGTGGTGTGCTTACCGATGGCAGAACACTTTTGGTTTGGTTCTCCTATCACTGTTGAGGAGATCACTCAGTCAGTCAATCAGTGGTAGTTCATTCATCCATTCAATCGTAATTCATTCATCCAGTCATATTTATTGAGCGCTTACTGTGTGCAAAGCACTGTACTGAGTGCTTGGGAGAGTACAGTACAACAGACGGACACATTCCTGCCTACAACAAGTTCCCAGTCTTGTTGTTGAGCTCTTACTCTGTGCAGAGGTAGGAAGAGCACTGAAAGCTATCTGGGGAGACAGGAATAGAGCTGGTGGGAAATAGTTTGTCTGATAAAGAACAATGTTCTTCCCTCAGATGGGAATAAGTGAAAAGACCTTGGCTGTTGGTATTTGGCTATTGGGAGAGAACTTGTTGTTTAAAAACAGTTTAATGAGACATCTGGAAAATGCACTCTTATGTCAGAGGTCCTTGGCAGAATGATGAATAAGAATTGAGGTATTTGTTGAGATTGTACTATGTGCCAAGCACTGAACTGGTGCTGGGGTAGATAAGTGAAACGGACACAAGTTCTGTCCCATGTGGTGCTCACAGACTAAGGTGGAGGGAGAACGAGTGTCTTAGCCCCATTTTTACAAATGAAGAAACTGGCGCATAGAGGAGTTAAGTGACCCGTGTAAGGTTATATAACAGGCAAATGATGGAACTGCGATTAGAACCCAGGTTTCCTGGCTCCCATGCTGCCTCCCAAAGACAGAACAGACAGGACAGAAGCAGAAGACAAATAGGAATCAGTTATATGTCCATTTCAAAAGGAAAAGATCATCTGCCTACTTTTTTTGTTTACTTTGTTTTATGTTTTGTGTAGTGGTCTGCAAAAACAAAATCAGACCATGGTCCTGGGAGTCAAAGGTTCTAATCCCGGCTTTGCTCCTTGCCTGACTTGTGACCTTGAGCAGATCACTTTTCTGGTCCTCGATTTTCTCACCCACAAAATGGGGATTCAATCTTACTCTCTTCTACCTAGACTGTGAGCCCCATTTTGGACAGGTACTGCATCCAGCTTGATTATCTTGTGTTTATCCCAGTGCTTAGTACACTTCTTGGGACATAGCATACCATAATTATTATTATTGCCAATAATCAGTCTCTTCAGTACAGTGGCAGAGGCGAGGTCAGGCAGGAGTGATTTGTGAAACTTTAGCCTTGGCTTCTGGGATGGTACCTTTATGAATGAGTCCTCTTCTAAGTCAGAGAGGTGGTTTGTGGCTGGTGCAGAAAGCTCCAAGGCAAGAAAAAGCAGTGTCCCTTAAGTGGACCTCAGGGTCTGGGAGAAAAATCTTGAGGTCCATCAAGTGCAGGAGCATTTCTGCTAACACTGGTTGGGTTCTAGACAACGCCCCAGAGAAGTTCTGGGAAGTTCTGTAATCTTCAGCCATGTCTCCGTATAACTCTGATTACGTGATCCTGGTGTATGGTGTTTAAAAATCATTTCCAAATGTGATCTTCATATTTGAAGAAGACCCCATTGATGGTGAAGTTCACCCCTTTGAGTTCATTTATATTTATCGAGCGCTTACTGTGTGCAAAGCACTGGACTCAGTGCTTGGGAGAGTACAGTACAACAATAAACAGACGCAGTCTCTGCCCAGAACGAGCTTACAGTCTAAAGGCAAAGAGACAGGCATTAATATAAATAAATTACAGGTATGTACATAAGTGTTGTGGGCCTGGGAGGGGAGAAGAACTAAAGGAGCAAGTCAATGCGACGCAGAAGGGAATGGGAGAAGAGGAAAGGGGGCTTAATCAGGGAAGGCCTCCTGGAGGAGATGTGCCTTCAATAAGGCTTTGAAGGTGGGGAGAGCAAATATCCGTCGAATTTGAGGAGGGAGGGCGTTCTAGACCAGAGGCAGGACGTGGGCGAAGGGTCAGTGGCGAGATGGAGGCACAGTGAGAAGGTTAGCATTACTGGAGTGAAGTGTGTGGGCTGGGTTGCAGGAAAGTAGCGAGGTGAGGAAGGAGGGGCCAAGGTAATGGTGAGGAGTTAAATGGTGAGGAGTTTTTGTTTGATGTAGAGTGGATGGGCAACAACAGGAGTTTTTTGAGGAGCCAGGTGACGTCTTGAACGTTTTTGTAGAAAAATGATCTGGGCAGCAGAGTGCAGTAGGGACTGGAGTGGGGAGAGGCAGGAGGCTGGAAGGTCTGCAATGGGGCTGATTTGGTAATCCAGGCGGGATAGGATGAGTGACTGTATTTACGGGGTAGCAGTTTGGATGGAGAGGAAAGGGCAGATTTTAGCAATGTTGTGAAGGTGGGGCCGACAGGATTTAGTGATTTATTGAATATGTGGGTTGAATGAGAAAGAGGGGTCATGAATAATGCCAAGGTTACGGGTTTGTGCAACGGGAAGGATGGAGGTGCTGTCTACAGTAATGGGAAAGTCAGAGGGAGGACAGGGTTTGGTAGGAAGATGAGGAATTCGGTTTTGGACATCTTAAGTTTGAGGTGACATGACGACATCCCAGTATAGATGTCTTGAAAGCAGGAGAAATGTGAGCCTGCAGAGAGGGAAAGAGATCAGGGCTAGAGATTGTAGATTTGGGAATCATCTGCATAGAAGTGGTAATTGAAACCAGGGGAGCCAATGACTGCTCCGCGGGAATGGGTGTAGATGGAGAAGAGAAAGGAACCCAGATTTGAATCTTGAGGGACTCCCTCAGTTAAGGGGTGGGAGTCAGATGATGAGCCCACGAAAGAGACAGAGTGAGTGGCCGGAGGGATAGGAGGAAAATCTAGGAGAAGACAGAGTCAGTGAAGCCAAGGTTGGATAATATTTCCAGGAGAAGGGGGTGGTCGACAGTGTGGAAGGCAGCCGAGGGTAGAGGAGGATTAGAATGGAATAGAGGCCATTGAATTTGGTAAGAAGGTGATCATTTGTGGCCTTTGTGAGGGCGCATTGTGTAGAGGGAAGGGGACGGAAACCAGATTGGAGGAGGTCAGGAGAGAATTGAAGAAGAACTTGAGACATTGGGTGTAGACAGTTCACTCAAGGAGTTTGGAGGGGAATGGTAGGAGGGAGATGGGGTGATAACTGGAGGGAGCTGTGGGATATACATGTTTGAAAGCCATGGAGAAGAAGTCGTTGGAGAGTGAGCAGTTGAAGATGGTGGTAAGGGAGGGAAGAAGAAAGGGAGCAAGTGTTTTGATAAGGTGTGAAAGGTTGGGGTTAGATTCACAGGTGGAGTAAGTGGGTTTTGAGAGAAGGAAGATCCCCTCTTGAGATACCACTGTGATAGATTGGAGAGTTGAATGTGCAGGAGGAGGGAGGGACTGGAAAGGAACAGGGGAGATTTTACGGAGATCATACATAATGGTTTCAATTTTCTCAAAGTATGTGACCAGGTAAGGGCAAGAGATTGGGGGGTGGTTGAGGAGGGAGTTAAGCATCTGGAACTGTTGGTGAGACTAATGGTCGTGGGTGTCAATAAGGATAGAGAAATAATTTTGCCAGACAGAGGAAATAGAGTTAAAGCATGCAATGATGAAGATGAGGCTGGCCTGACATCTAGATTTCCGCCGTCAGTGCTCTGCGGCTTGTGTACAATAGAGAAGGAAGTGGGCTACGGAGGTGATCCAGGGATGCAGGTTAGTGGTATATTTGAAGGGACAGGGGAGCGAGTGAGTCGAGTTCGGTAGAGTGGTGTTGAGTGTGTCGATTTGGTCATCGAGAGGAGGAATGGTATGGAGGCTAAGTGGGGCATGATAAAAATGTTGGTATTTGTTAAGCGCTTACTATGTGCAGAGCACTGTTCTAAGCGCTGGGGGAGATACAGGGTCATCAGGTTGTCCCATGTGAGGCTCACAGTTAGTCCCATTTTACAGATGAGGTAACTGAGGCACAGAGAAGTTAAGTGACTTGCCCACAGTCACACAGCTGGCAAGTGGCACAGCTGGGATTCAAACTCATGACCTCTGACTCCCAAGCCCAGGCTCTTTCCACTAAGCCATGCTGCTGATTTGACAAAATTGGACGGGGTCAAAAGATCGGCGGTCTGCGTGGAAGAACAGGACATATTTGCAAGGAGGAGGTGTGTGGGCGAGAAGGCAAGTGAGAAGGTTGTGGTCAGTGGGATTTGGTGAGGGTAGAGATTGTACAGTGACTAGAGATGGTGAGATCAAGTGAGTGTCCAAGTAGGTGAGTTGGTGAGTCCCCAAGTATCAATGTAGGGATGGAGAAAGATGGAATATGAGAGAGAGCAAAATGGTTCAAAAAGCTGGAGGTGGGGCTTGGTGAGGCAGTAAATGACTGTGACTAGTATCTGGAGTTGGGTAAGAAGTGGATGGGGGCTTCGAAGGAAGGGAAAGAAAGGGATGGGGAGGTGGAATGGTGCGGAAGTGGCACCGGGGAACAAGAAGGAAGCCGATTCCTCCCCCTTCCCCAGTGTGTCTGGGGGAATGGTTGAAGATGAGGCCCTCTCTAGAGAGAGCAGCTGGGGAAGCTGTGTCACCTGGGGAGAGCTAGGTTTCAGTGATGGCAAGGAGAAACAGTGAACAGGTAAAGCAAGAAGGGAAGCTTTCTCATGATGGAACGGGCGTTCTGCGGCCTACACTTGGCTGAGGCTGTGGCCAGGGTGGAGGGCAGGGTACAGAGGGAGAGGATGGTATGGAGAGTGAGGAGGGGGATGGGAGTGAGCCGATACGTTGGCGCTGAGAAGAGGGGACAGGGATGGGTTGACTGGAGGGCTGGGACGGGGTTCATGGGGAGGTCAGGGAAGTTTAAGGGTTGTAGATGAGGTTATCAACTGCAATAACTGCCTAATCGGGTGGTTTCCTGAGTGAATTGTTGAACTGTGTGTGGGTCCTTGAGAGTGAAGAGGTGAGAGTTTAAATGTGTGTCCCTGGTAAGGCTTAGTTTGCCAGGAAAGCCACAAGGTCAGAAGAAGCTTTTGTTTTACCCTCAGTGAGTCAGAGAACATGTGAATAGCATTTGACTCTTATCTGCCCCGCTTTGTTTTCTTTCCACCCTCTCTTTTTACCGATAGTGAGCCTTGCCAGGGAATGGAGACTTCTGATAGAGTCTATTTTTGACGTCGTGAGTGCAGAGCCGTTTGGTGGTCAAGTGACTGTGAACATGCCTCAGCTACAGACCCAGCAGACTTACGACATTCAGCTCCGCCCCAGGGAAACCAGTGTGGAGCTGCTCTTGAATGTCAACAAGGTGAGGGGAGCCGGTGGGGTGGAGGCCTGTCCATATTTATAATTTATTCTCTGTCTCCCTTCCATTCTAAACTCCTTGTGGGCAGGGAAGGTTTCTACTAACTCTGTTATATGGTACTCGTCCAAGCGTTTAGAACAGTACTTCACACACACAAATCGCTCAATAGCTACCATTGATCCCTAGCTGCCAAATGATTTATTTTTGGTTTCAAAGGCTGGCGAAGGTGATGCCCCTTCAGGTTTGTTTTCTTCCCCTTTACATCACACCTTCATGGAGATAGGGGAATTGTGCTCTTGCTCCAAATGGATCCTATTGGATCCTATGGATCCTTCAAAGATTAGCAAGAGATGGAGGTAGTGTGAAGAATTTAACAGTCTCTGTATATGGATTCAGAAAACACAATTATCTCTTTAGTTTCCTGTGGCATTGGAGACATGAGCCTCAGTGACTGGAAGATGGGCTGGAAGTATTTTTTTTTTTTTTAAAGAAAAAGGAGTGTTTTTGGTCCTATTTTCATTAGCCTTTACTATACCAATATAAACTTCAGGATTGGGATGAAGAGGTTTTCCTAGAGAGGGATAGGTGGGCAAGACAGGGGCTCTATCTGATCTGACTGTATATCTACCGATCTGCTTGTATCCACCCCAGTGCTTAGTACAGTGCCTGGCACATAGTTAAGTGCTTAACAAATACCATTATTATTATTATTATTACTATCTACCCCAGTGCTTATTAAGCGGCATAATTGCAGCACTTACACTCATCTGTGATTTATATTAATGTCTGTCTTCTTCTCTGTAAGCTTTCTGTGGACAGGGAACAGGTCCAATCCGTCACCAAGACCTGCCGGTCTCACCTTTATAATATCACCAAGATCCACCCTTTCCTCTCCACCCAAACGGCTATTGTTACAGGCTTTCATAATATCCTGGCTGGATTACTGTGTCAGCCTTCTCTCTGATCTCCCTTCCTCCTGTCTCTCCCCGCTCCAGTCTATTCTTCACTCCGCTGCCCGGCTCATCTTCCTGCAGAAACGCTCTGGGCATGTCACTCCTCTTCTTAAAAACCTCCAGTGGTTGCCTATAAACCTCCTCACGAAACAAAAACTTCTCACTCTAGGCTTTAAGGCTCTCCATCACCTTGCCCCCTCATACCTCTCCTCCCTTCTCTCTTTCTACTGCCCACCCCGCACGCTCCACTCCTCTGCCACTCACCTCCTCACCACCCCCCCTTCACGCCTATCTCGCCGTCGACCCCTGGGCCACGTCCTCCCGCTGTCCTGGAATGCCCTCCTTCCTCATCTACGCCAAACTAATTCTCTTCCCCTCTTCAAAACCCTTCAAAACTTAGAGCTCATCTCCTCTAAGAGGCCTTCCCAGACTGAGCTTCCCCTTCTCCCTCTGCTCCCTCTGCTCCCCTTCTACCCCCCACTTCACCTCCCCTCAGCTAAGCCCTCTTTTCCTCCCTTTTCCTCTGCTCCTCCCCCTCTCCCTTCCCCTCCCCTCAGCACTGTGCTGGTTCGCTCAATTGTATATATTTTCATTACCCTATTTATTTTGTTAATGAGATGTACATCACCTTGATTCTATTTATTGCTATTGTTTTAATGAGATGTTTATCCCCTTGATTTTATTGCTATTGTTTTTGTCTGTCTGTCTCCCCCGATTAGACTGTAAGCCCATCAATGGGCAGGGACTGTCTCTATCTGTTGCTGATTTGTACGTTCCAAGCGCTTAGTACAGTGCTCTGCACATAGTAAGCGCTCAATAAATACTATTGAATGCATGAATGAACAGGTCTACCAACTCAGTCGTATTCACTGAACACTTACTGTGTGGAGACCAGTGTACTAAGCGCTTGGGAGAGTACAGTATAACAGAGTTGGTGGATATGTTCCCTGCCCATAACAGGCTTAAAGTCCAGAGGGAAAGACAGACATAGAAATAAATAAATTATGGATATGTACATCAATCAGTGGTACTTAGTGTATGCTTACTGTGTGCAGAGCACTGTTCTAAGCGCTTGGTAGAGTACAGTATAACAGTAAAGTAGACACACCCCTGCACACAACGAATTTACAGTCTAGAGAGGGCTGTTGTATTATAATAATTATGGTACTTGTGAAGTGCTTACTGTGTGCCGAGCATTGGGGTAGATACACAGTAATTATGTTGAACACAGTCCCTGTCCCACAGTGCACTTTCAGTCTAAGTAGGAGGGTGTAGGACTTAATCCCCATGTTACAGATGAGGAAACCAACTTGCCCGAGGTCACATAGCAGACAAGTGTCAGAGCAGGAATTAAAACGCAGGCCCTGTGATTTCCAGGCCCATGCTCTTCCCACCAGGTCACGTGTATAGAACAGTTGCTCTGCATGCAGTAAGTATTCAGTAAATACCATTGATTGATTGATGATGGAAAACCTGGAGACTTTCTCATTGGACCCTGTGGAATAAATCTATAAAGTACAGTGAACAGTGTGATCTGATGAGTGGGTTTTCTTTTGGAGTGAGATTCAGTACCCTGAGCCTAAGGTGAAGGGCTGAGGCAGCCCGTGATATGGCTCCACAGGGGTCACTCAGGCAGTCTTCTCACTCTGCCTCCATCTCATCTGCCTCAACGCTGACCTCTTGCTTACGTCCTCTCACTGGCCTGGAACTCCCACCCCCTTAATACCTGACAGAGAAGTACCCTGCCCTACTTCAAAACCTTAATAAAATCACATCCCCTCTAAGAAGGCTTCCATGACCAAACCACTCCATGTTTACCCCACCCTCATGCCATGGCACTTCCCCTTTCTGAAGTTTATTTTAACATCTGTCTCCCAGTCTAACCTGTAAGGTTCTTGTGGGCAGAGATTGTTTCTACCAACTCTATCATGTAATGCTCTCTGCTCACAGTAAGCACTCAATAAATTGTTGTCTTATGCTGTCGAGTCATCTCCTACCCACAGGGACACCATTAGTTAATTAGTTGTGAGCTACTCCACTTTCTCTTCTTCTCTTTCCTTGTGTCTCTGTTTAGGGTCAAACAAGATTTAGGACATAAATGTCTGATATGTGGCATTCTAGAATCTGGAGACTTGGGGCATTAGTTCCTTTCACTTGTAAAGTTTTATCACTTGTCATTCACGGCTTAACTTGGTATTGTTTTCCTGGGGGCAAAGTTCAAGAACGGCACCCCAGTGTACTCAAACCCCAACAGAAGCACTGTCCTGTCCCCTTCTCTGTCTAGTCCCACCATGACTTTTCCCCAAAGCATGTTGCACAAGTCAGATGAAAGTGCTGTAAACAAAGGGCAGGTGACTTTTTCTGTTTTGAAAATTTACCTAGATCCCATCTTGAGAACAGTCTGTGTGTCTTTTTTTTCCCCCCCGCAGAATGTTTCAGTGGAGTCTTGGTGGCCCAGTGGACACGGAAACCAAACGGGTTACAAAATTTGGGTTGTTTTTAAGCTAGAAGGAGGCTACAGGATTGAAAAGGAGGCTAAGGTAATGGAAGTGTTTTTCATTTATGCAAATGTGTCTTGGGTAAAATTTTGCTTCCCGGGTAAACTTGGTGGCCGTCAGAAGGCCATCAGGAGCTCAGAAGAGGAGCCTGGCTCTTGGCTGGCAAACCGTCCAACTCTTCACGTCTGGAAGGAGCATAAAGCCAGCACCCCAGAAGACCGACCTTTGAATTAAAAAAGGTTTTCATGAAAACTGTAGGAGGTTTTGTGGATAGAAAAAAACAGAACCCCTCCTTAAACATTTTTGTATGTGACTTAATAACCTAATGCCTTACAGACTGAATTGGCTCTGGTCAGTTGGGAGTTCGCTAACACTTCAAGGAATTCTGTTGATAAAAGCATTCTCTAGTTTTTGAAAGAGGTCATTCACTTAAGCTTGCAAACTCCTCATATTTTCTTTCAGGGAAGAAGTCAAACATGAAAAAGCCCCACAATTTAATGGAAAGCCCAAGGCATCAGGTGGTGTAACTTTACCCATCCCAGCGTTCACGGTGGGGAGAGTCCAGAAACACTATGTTTTTGCTTATGCCCAGGAATGTAACTCCTGAGGAATCTTTTAAACCTGTATAATGGCAGAGGCAACCACCTTAGGAGCTGAGCTTTGCATGTCCAGAGGGCTTGAGGCTGGACTGGAGGCTATGTGTAAGGGAGGGCCTGGCAGGACAATTTGCTCTGACAGGCTGAATCATAGGTTGCAGCTTTTTGTCAACAAGTGCAGAGACTGAGAGATGGTGGAGCCAGGCAACAGGCTGGGGTTGTTGGGCCGAGGGGGGGCAGATGGACTTTAAAGAGCTAACCCTGGAGGGTCTGGTTTAGGGTCTTTCAGCTTCATTCAGAAGCTTTTGGGGCTTTAATTAATCCTCCTCCCTCGCCTTAGACTGTGTAGGGCAGGGACTGTGTCCAACCTGATCAGGTTGAAGCTACCCCAGTACTTGGCATGTAGAAGCGCTTGACACATACCGTAATTACTTGCCCGAAGAGCTCTGAAGGCCAAAACAGTGGCTTCATCCCGTGGCTGGAAACCCGAGGGAGCATCGGTTCCTTTGGTGCTGTGTAGATGACACCAGTGGTCTGGTTAGGTGGCATTAGCACTGAGCGCCTCCCTTGACTCTAGAGGAACATCCTCACGGTCGGTCCTGTGTCCCTTAGTGTCACTGTTGCCTCGAATTGCTGCCTGGCCACGGCTTTTCCCCGGAGCAGTGTGCCCCTCCAGCTAGGGGAGTTGGGCCGGAGGAGTGGAAATTCCAACCCGGGGAGAGGGCGGCGGTTTGAAGCTGGCTGTACCAGTGCACTGAAAGTGACATGACAGTTTTGTAACGGTCCCCCGGGCCCCCCACCATGCTTCTTCATCCAGTTCTGGTTAGAGCATTTGGAAGTCAGTGGTCCTTCTGTGTATTAAAGAGGTTGAGGTTTTATTTTACCTTTGCTTTAAATGGTGGTGAATTTAGGACCAGGTTTACCAAGTACGAAGGGAAGCAAAATGTATGCATTATCTGGTCCTGACAGTCGATCCAAAGTCCTCTTCTCTTTCCCCTCAAAACAGTCTGCAGCTTAAATGGTACAGATAATTGCCTCAATGCTTCCATTGAGCTATATTGTACTTTCCCATGTGCTTAGTACAGTACTTTGCACACAGTAAGTGCTTGATAAATACCATTGGTTGTAATAATTGTGACACTTGCCAAGCATTGTACTAAATGTATTTATATTCATGTCTGTCTCCCCCTCTAGAACTGTGAGCTCCATGTGGGCAAGAATGTGTCTTTGTGTTGTTATATTGTACTCCCCAAGCGATTAGTACAGCGCTCTGCATACAGTAAGTGCTCAATAAATACGATTGAATGAATGAATGAATAAATGCTGGGGTAAATAGAGCTCTGCCTGAGAGTGAGAACAGCCATTTCATTCCCATTTTACAGCTGAGAAAACACATCAGAGGTAGGGCAAGTCAATCAATCAATGATATTTATTGAGTGCTTACTGTATGCAGAGCACTGTGCCGAGTTCTTGGGAGAGTACAATACAATGGGGAGACCTGATCCCTGCCCTCGAGGGGTTTAGCAGCCTAATGTGGGAGACAGATTTTAAATTACAGATGAGGGAAATAGCAAAGTATAGGGGTATATACCTAAGGGCTGTGGGGCTGAGGGGTAATATTAAAAGGTTTAAGGGGTATTCGCCCGGGAGCAAGAGTAACCCAGAGGCGAGGGTGAATAGGGTGGGGAGTGGAGAGTTGGTCAGGGAAGGCTTCTTGGAGGAGGTATGATTTTTGTGGGGTTTTGACAATAGGGAGAATGATGGACTGATGGATACTGCAACCCCACACTGTCTAGTGAATTCAACTCTCTTGCTCCCCTGTCTCTCTACCAATCTCATAGCACTAACCAGCAGGGCCGGATCACCTCCGCAATCTGCTTCGTCCACTTCTATGCTCGAGCTGTGGGGCATTCTTGGCAGAAATCCAGGCATACCTGACCTCCTCCAGTTTAAAATCATTTTCACCCGCTTCAGTACAGCCCTCTCTTGTGGCTGACAACAATACTTCTCCTTCCTAATTCAGTCCCCTACCCATTGCCCCCACCAGTTGTTCCAGACATTTAACACCCTCCTCAAACCTCCTGCTTCCCACCCCGCTATCATCTCTTTCCCCTAGTGACCTGGCCACTTACTTCATCAATTTAATTGAAACCATCAGTCATGATCTCCCTAAAAATCTCCCTTGCTTCTCTCCAATCTCCCATCCTCCTTTGCCCTCTTTAACTCTTCCTCTAATCCCAGCAGTATCTCAAGAAGATATTTCTTGTCTTCTCTCTAAATCTAACCCCCATCCTGTGCTTCTAACCCCATCCCTTCGTACCTTATTAAAATACTCACCCCCCTTTCTTCCCTCCTTGACTGCCATCTTCAACCAGTTCACTTTCCAATGGCTTTTCCCCTGGTTCTTTCCATTATGCTTATACAACTCTTATCCTAAAAAAACTCCCTTGACCCCTCCAGTGACCACCCTACCTCTCCCCTACCATTTCTCTCCAAACATGAGAGTATTTTACACCCACTGTCTCTACTTTTCTCCTCTAATTTCCTCCTTCATCCCCTCTAAAATCTGGCTTTCACCTCCTTCACTCCATGGAAAAAGACCTTTCTAAAGTAATCAAAATCTCACCAAAATCTGACAGCCTCTACTTTATCGTAACCCTCTGGACCACCCCTTTCTGAATTTTTTTTATCTAACCTTAGCTTCACTGACTCTCTCCTCTCTTGGTTCTCCTCTTCTCTCTCTGGCCATTAATTCTCAGTCTCCGTTGCGGGCTCCCCCTCCCACCCACTAACTGTGGGGGCCCCTCAAGTTTCAGTTCTCGGTCCCCTTCTATTCTCAATCTACACTCATTCCTTTGAGAACTCAGTCACTCCCATGGCTTCAACAACCATCTCTATGTGGATGATACCCAAATCTACATTTCCTCCCCTGATCTCTCTCCAGGCTCGCATCTCCTCTTGCCTTCAAGGTATCTCTACTTGGATATCCTCCCATTATCTCAAACTTAACATGTCCGAAACAGAGCTCCTTAGCTTCCCTCCCAAACCCTGTCCTCTCCTAGACTTTCCCATCACTGTAGATGGCACATCCATCCTTCCTGTCTCACACGCCCATAACCTTGGCATTATCCTAGTAATAATAATAATAGTGGTATTTGTTAAGTGCTTACTATGTGTCAAGCACTGGGGTAGATACAAGGTAATCAGGTTGCGCCACGTGGGGCTCGCAGTCAATCCCCATTTTACAGATGAGGTAACTGAGGCACAGAGAAGTTAAGTGACTTGCCCAAAGTCACACAGCTGACAGTGGCAGAGCTGAGATTAGAGCCCACAACCTCTGACTCCCAAACCCGTGCTCTTTCCACTAAGCCACGCAGCCGCACATCCAATCCATCACCAAATCCTGTCAGCCTCACCTTCACAACATCACTAAAATCTGCCCTTTCCCCGTCATCCAAACTACTACAATGTTAATACAGTCACTCATCCTATCCCACTTAGATTACTGCATCAGTCTCCTTTCTGACCTCCCAACCTCCTGCCTCTTCCCCCTCCCCACTTCAGTCCATACTTCACTCTGCTGCCTGGAATATCTTTCTACAGAAACATTCAGGACATGTCACCCACCTCCTCAAACATCTTCACTGGTTGCCTCTCTACCTCTTTATCAAACAAAAACTCCTCACCATTGGCTCTAAAGCTCTTCTTGCCCTTGCCCCTCCTACCTCACCTCACTACTCTCCTACAACCCAAGCCACCCACTTTGCTCCTCTGGTGCTAACCTTCTCACTGTACCTCCATCTCACCTGCCTCACTGCCGAACCCTCGCCCACGTCCTACCTCTGGCCTGGAACACCCTCCCTCCTCTAATCCAACAGACCATTACTCTCCCCAGCTTCAAAGCCTCTGATGTCATGGGCACATCTCATCTAAGAGGCCTTCCCAGTCCAAACCCCACTTTTCCTCATCTCCCACTTCCTTCCACATCGCCCTGACTCGTTCCCTTTGTGCTCCCTCCCCTCCCTACTCCTCAACACTTATGTAAATATCTGTAAATTGTATTAATTTATATTGATGTCTGTTTACTTGTATTGATATCGGTCTCTCCCCCTCTAGACCGCGAGCTCATTGTGGGCAGGGAACGTCTTTTTATTGCTGTATTGTACTTCCCCAAGCACTTAGTACAGTGTTCTGCACATAGTACAGAGAAGCAGCGTGGCTCAGTGGAAAGAGCACGGGCCCTAGAATCAGGGCTCATGAGTTCGAATCCCAGCTCTGCCACTTGTCGGCTGTGTGACTGTGGGCAAGTCACTTAACTTCTCTGTGCCTCAGTTCCCTCATCTGTAAAATGGGGATTAAGACTGTGAGCCCCACATGGGACAACCTGACTCCCCTATGTCTACCCCAGCGCTTAGAACAGTGCTCGGCACATAGTAAGCGCTTAACAAATACCAACATTATAGTAAGTGCTCAAGAAATAGAATTGAATGAATGAATAATCCTCCTCAACCTTGTGTCTTCGACACTGTGGATCACCCTCTTCTACTTGATACTGTATCCAATCTTGGCTTCACTGACACAGTCTTCTCTGATTTCACCTCTGACTGCTCATTCTCCATCCCTTTTGCAGGATCCTCTTCTGCCTCCCACCCTCTGACAGTGGGGGGTCCCTCAAGGCTCAGTTCTGCTTCTCCTTCTCTTCTTCATCTTCACCCACTCCCTTGAAGAACTCATTTGCTCCCATGACATCAACTATGTGGATGATTCCCAAATCTATCTCTCTTATTACGAGACCTTTCCTCCGCAGTCTCGCATTTCCACCTGCCTTCAAAACATCTTTACCTGGATGTTTCACTGACACCCCAGACTTAACGTGTCCAAAACAGAACGCCTTATCTTCCCACCCAATCCCTGTCCTCCCCTTGTCTTTCCTGTCATTGAAGACAATTATGCTATCCCTCAGTCTCATAAGCCCTGATCCGGCATTATCCTCAACTCCTCTCTGTCATTCAACCCACATATTCAATCTGTCACCAAATCCTGTCGATTCTATCTTCACAACAGTGCTAAAATTTGCCCTTTCCTCTCCGTCCAAGCTGCTGCCATGCTGATCCGAGCACTTTATTCTTCTGCCTCCCCAGTGACCTCTCTGCCTCCTGAGTCTCTCCCCACTCCAGTCCATACTTCACTCTCCTCCCCAGGTCATTTTTCTAAAACAACATTCAGTCCATGTCTCCCCACTCAACCCCCTGTGGTTGCCCATCCACCTCTCCATCAAACAGGAACTTGTTGCCATTGGATTTAAAGCACTCCATCACCCTGTCCCCTCCAACCTTATCTCACTGACCTGCTACTTCAGCCCGGTCCCTACGTTTTGCTCCTCTAGCGCCAGCTTGCTCCCTGTATCTTGAACTCATCAGTCTCACCGCCCACTTTTCCTCATCCTCCCTCTGGCCTGGAATTCCCTTCCCCTCCATAGATTCCAGGCCACCACTCTCCCCACCTTCAAAGCAATATTGGAGTCACATCTCCAAGTGGCTTTTCCCTATTTAGCCCTCTTTTCCCCAGCCCCCTCTCCCTTCTGTGATGCCTGTGCCCTTGGATCTGGGACCTTTGGGCATTTGCTATTTGCTCCACCCTCAACCCCAAAGCATTTATATGTGTATCTTTAAGTTATGTATAATAAATTATTTATATTGATATGTCTCCTCCTTCCCCTCGTTGTGGGCAGGGAACGTTTCTACCAACTCTGTGTTATTATACTCTCCCAAGTGCTTAGTACAGTGAGAAGCAGCGTGGCTCAGTGGAAAGAGCACTGGCTTTGGAGTCAGGGCTTATGAGTTCGAATCCCAGCTCTGCCACTTGTCGGCTGTGTGACTGTGGGCAAGTCACTTAATTAATTAATTCATTCATTCAATAGTATTCATTGAGCGCTTACTATGTGCAGAGCACTGTACTAAGCGCTTGGGATGAACAAGTCGGCAACAGATAGAGACAGTCCCTGCCGTTTGGCGGGCTTACAGTCTAATCAACTTAACTTCTCTGTGCCTCAGTTCCCTCATCTGTAAAATGGGGATTAAGACTGTGAGCCCCATGTGGGACAACCTGATTCCCCTATGTCTACCCCAGCGCTTAGAACAGTGCTCGGCACATAGTAAGCGCTTAACAAATACCAACATTATTATTATTGCTCTGCACACAGAAAGCACTCAATAAATGCAACGGATTGCAAGTGAAGCAGCGTGGCCTAGTGAATAGAGTAGTGCCCTGGCAGTCAGAAGGTCCTGGGTTCTAATCCTGACTAGATGTGCGACCTTGGGCAAGTCACTTCACTTGTGTCTCAGTTACCACATCTGCAAAATGGGGATTTAGACTGTGAGCCCCATGCAGAACAGGGACTGGGTCCAACCTGATTAATTTGTATCTACCCCATTGCTTAGCACATAGTAGGCACTTAAAAAATACCATTAAAAAATTGACTGCAATCAGATCAGAAACAGTCCCACTTAGGGCTCACATTCTAAGATGGGGGCAAGTACAGGTATTTAATGCCCATTTTACAGATGAAGAAATTGAGACATGAAGATTAGTTCAAGGTCATATAGGAGACAAGTGGCAGAGGGGCAGGATTTGACCTCAGTCCTGTGCTCTTACCACTAGGCCACGCTGACTTTTGCCTGATCTCTAAATCCTGCAGTGTGAAGCTGCAGCAGCTTAAGCATATGATGTTTGTCAAGAGGCGAAGGAGATCATTGAATTTATGGCTTGTTTCTGAAGGGTGAAGTTTGGAGATGGTGGTGCTTGCCTTCTGATTCTGGAGTCATTGCTCTACGTTGTATTCAACAGCAAGAAATCATTAAGATATAGAGAAGCTAGTAGAATCTAAGAGAATATGTCTCTGTGAGGTTCACCAATTGAAAATTAATTTTCAATCCAGGCTGAGACACTTAATGAGATTTTGGTGCATTTAAGTTTGAAACTCTTCTCCGTTATTCACCCCAACCGCCTTCGAGGGAGGAATGAGTTGGGTTTAAAGAGGATTTATTTGGAGAGGACAGCTTACAAGTAACTGTAGATTCATTCTTTTGATGTTTGATTAGGCTAAATCCAAGCGCGCTTTCATTATGAGGGTTTTAAAATCCCATAGAGAAAATGTAGGGACTTTGCAAATGTTAGGTTATTTTTAGGTAAATTTAGAAGAGATGAAAAAACTTCTGCAACAAAAGCTTTCAGAGAAGACAGGTCAAACTTCCAGGTATTTTCTCTAGTTGATTTACAGGATAAACAATAGAAGATAGGTCCCATGGGGAGTCTGGTTTAAATGTTCACTCTACAGTGTGTGTTCTCTTAAGGGTCTATAGGCCTTCCAGGACTGGAAGCTTGGAAGCTTGGTGTGGTTAGATTACTGTGCCCTGTCAGTACAGTGCCCTGCACACAGTAAGCGCTCAATAAATACGATTGAATGAATGAATGAGTTTGACCTGGAGGCCAGGGAGTTTGGTGTGGTTATAGTGGGATCTGCCGGCTCAAAGGCTTGGTGTGGTTAGATTCAAACTGGAGACTGAGGGGCTTGGTGTGGTTAGGCTGGGACTTGGAGACCTGACATAGTTAGATCAAGGACTGGAAGCCTTGGAGATTTTGATGTTCCCAGACTGTTTCCTTCAAGGAGCTTGACCTCCTCCTGCAGTCTCTTTTGCTTACTAGATCCTTAACCCTCCCCTGCTTTGGCTTCTGCTTATTGAGTTTCTTTCCTCCTCTTACCTGGCCTCAGGCCCACTGACACCTGAGAGTCCCCGATGCCCATCACAGCTAGCTCAATCAGCCTGAACAAGGTGCTCAGAAGAGCTCAGTGGTTTTAATGACTTGATTTTTGGGTGGGGGTGACGGAGCAGTGAAGCTGTGAGAGTAAATATTTGGCCCACTGAAAATTTTCCCAGCTACATATTCGTTCATGACATCACTTCAATGTAATTCTTCCTGATGGGATTGCCGGGCTGGCCCTCAGCGGAGAGGTCGGTGCCCTCTTGGGCTTTGTATTGGAGGTGTCCTTCCAGCCCCTGGCAAACAGAAGCTCCTCGATGACTGCTTCAGGGACTTTAACGCTCAGTTTGTTGAGCTGGGAATGTTTCCAGAAGTGTTGGAAGTGTTTAACATTTGGGTTCTTAACGCTCCCATATGGTTGAAAAACTAGATGGAATGAAACTGGGTCAGGCAACAGCTATCAGCCTATTAACTTTTCTGGGCAATCTGTTCTGTTTCCTAAATTCAGTCAAATAATGCTTTGGTTAGGTGGGTGATAGGAGTCTTAATGTTGTTCCAGACATTTCCCTGGGACCTGTCATGGTGTTTGCTGTTTCATACTAGGCCGTCTCCCTCTAGACTCTAAGCTCGTTGTTAGGCAGGGACCATGTCTACCAATTTTTGTGTATTATACTCTCCCAAGTACTTAGTAGTGCTCTGCACCCAGTAAGCACTCAGTAAGTACGATTGATGGATAGATTATGGTTGAGAAGTTGGAAGGCCTGGTTTCCGGTCTCGTGTCTAGTCCCTGTTTGCCTGTGACCTCGGGCAAGTCACTTCACCACTTTGTTTCCCCACACTTCTCTCTTCATACTTCCCTGGGGATGTTGGGGGATAGAGAATGTAAATAATTGTCTTTTAAAAGTTCCTTCGTAGCTTTTTTATTTTGTTGGGCAAGCCGCCTCCGTTTTCCCCACGTCTTACTCAATCCCTCTTGTCATTGCACCATTTTGATGGTCGATTTTGCGGTTAAAATCTCCACTCTGGACAACTCTCTTTGGGGCCCATAAGAGGGACCACTATGTTAAAAAGTTCACAGTCACTTTCTTTAGGTCTGCGGTGCTTAGGTTTATCGACCACAGTTCTTCTCCCAACTTGGGGGCGCACTAAAAGGCACCTCAGGCCAGTTGTCCCCTCTCCTGCTCACTTCAGTATTTGACTTTTTTAAAGAGTGCCCTCAACGTGGGAAGTCAGTGTGGCCCCGTGGAGAGAGCATGGGTCTGGGAGTCAGAAGGACCTGGGTTTTAATCCTGGCTCTGCCAATTGCTCGCTCTGTAACCCTGGGCAAGTTCACTTCACTTCTCTCTACCTCAGTTTCCTCTACTCTAAAACGGTAATACCTATTCTCCCTCCTCCTTAGACTTTGAGCCCATGCGGGACAAGGACTATGTCCTATCTAATTAATTTGTTCCTATGCAGAGTGTTGAAGAGTGTTTGATGCATAATAAGTGCTTAACAAATATCATTTAAAAAACAAACAAACAGGAAACACCTGTCATCCCGGTCCTCCCCAATCAACCACTGGGAAGCAGCCCACACCAACTTTCTGCCTGCCTCACACTTGGATTTCCAAACTTTTTTTTCATCAACAGGACATTCCATTCCTCTTTCCTTGCTTCCCCCTCAAGCTGCGCCCATCGTTCTCTGCATCTAATGCCGCTCCCGGACATTGTAAACTTGCATACTGTAAGCTTGGCTGAATCTATGAGAGGCAGTGATATCTAGTGGAAAGAGCACAGCCCTGGAATTCAGAGGACCTGGGTTCTAGTCCCAGCTCTGCCATTTGTCTGCTGGGGCAAGGTACTTCTCTGCCTCAGTTACCTCATCTGAAAAAATGGGGATTAAGATTGGGAGCCCAGGCTCTTTCCACTAAGCCACGTTGCTTCTCCTCTGCCCCTCTTGCCCTGTATTCCTGAATGTTTCATTCTCCCCCCTCTTCCCTCCTGCCGCCTCCCTCTGCTGGATTTCCTTAATAGGGGCCCCTCTTATGTGTGGCTTTGTCCTCCCATCTAGGTTTTTGCCCTTCTACCTCATAGTAGGGATAGAAAAAACAGTTATTCAATGAATGCCCAGTGGTGCAGTACATTGAACTTCCTTGGAAAATGCAAAACAAGCAATTGACATGTTCCCTGTCCACAAAGAGCTTATACTTCAACGGGGGAGACAGACACAAAAGTATTTTTAGGGGGTTTGAAAATAAAATCATCAATGAACTGGAGTCATCTCTCCGTTCTCCTTCTCGCTTTTGTCTGCGGGTGGGAGATCATCTCTTGAGATGCATGTGGGAAGTCTGCGAGCAAGGATGGGAGACTGAGGAGTTGATGGAGAGCCTTATGGGGGAAATCCCACCTAATGGGTTCAATTTTGTAGATCAAGTAGGTGGCAGGGTGGTCAGCGGCGAGAGTTGATTTCCCTGGACCCACCTCAGAGGGACAGAGAATGCACTACACATTTTAAACCATTGTTTCCCGAGCCACCAACCTATTTCATCTAGTGTGTAAGAAGACCGTGACTGGCCCTTATTGGATGGGACAAAGCTCTTCCTTCATTCATTCAGTCATATTTATTGAGCGCTTACTATGTGCAGAGCACTGTACTAAGCGCTTGGAAAGTACAATTCGGCAACAGCTAGAGACAATCCATACCCAATAATGGGCTTATAGTCTAAAAGGGGAAACAGCAAAACAAGTAGACAGGCATCAGTTGCATCAAAATAGATAAATAGAATTATAGATATATACATATCCTTAATAAAATAGAATAATAAATAGATACAAATATACACAAGTACTGTGGGGCGGGGAAGAGGGTAGAGCAGAAGGAGGGAGTCAGGGCAATGGGGAGGGGAGGAGGAGCAGAGGAAAAGGGGGGGCTCAGTCTGGGAAGGCCTCCTGGAGGAGGTGAGCTCCCAGTAGGGCTTTGAAGGGGGAAGAGAGCTATTTTGGCAGATGTGAGGTTGGGCTCTTCTGAGCCAGCTAGGAGGAACTTGTCAGGATTGGCCAGGACTCTCTCCAAGGATGTCTCTGTTGTGAACAGGACAAATACATAAAGGATACAGGCTTTCCCTGAGTTACAGGCCTTTGCAACCCTACAAAAGTTGGGTTGTCCACTCCATGCTGGGATATAAACCCTCTGAGATCTGGAGAGCTGTAGTGGACTCCAGTGGACTCAAGCGTTTCACAATGTGGAGAATAGAATTGTTGACAGTTAAGCCTAGTGGAAAAATGAGAATAATTTTGGAAGTTGAGGGAACTGAATTCTAATCCCAGCTTTGCCATCAGCTTACTCTGGGACTCTGGGAGGATCGCTTTATCGTGCCTCTGTAAAATAGGGATAATAACTAGCTGTCCCTTCCTTCTAGGGGTGTTCTGGCAATGGAAATAATGGATGGGGAAAATAAAAACTCTTCACAACCTCAAGGTATTATTGTCAATAGGTCTTTTAAAAACTTGGCTTTAAGCCTTGGTTAAATGCACTTTTGAATCGTGCTCTTTGGCACATTGTGAATCTATCCAAGACCACTTATGAGGCACAGTAATGGCTAGTGACTGTGACATAGAGCTTCTTGTTAGTAGGACTTCTGCAGAACACTGGGGACCCTTGACATCAGTCTGCTTCAATGCAGGAAAAGTCAAAAGCAACACAGAATTAGCTCATAAAATCAGACATCAAGGTCTTCAAATGGTTTTCTACCAGCTTATCTGTCACTTCTTTTCTTAAAATCAGAGGTGAAAAGAAGTCGGGAGTATCATCTGGAAAGCTGTTCCAGGAAAGCAGTGCTGGTGTGGACACCCCAATATGAATCATATTAAAGCAGATGTATTTTTGTGTTTTAGCCCCTTCCCCTATGGTGACAGACCTCCCTCTACCAGGTTAAAGGGGCGCTAGCTTGTCTGATGGGAGTCTCTGGCCCGGGGATTCCACGGTGGCATGGGGGCCGGTGTGTCCCTTGCAGGTTTGGGGGCTCTTGTAGTTGCATGTGTGAAGGAAGGAATTGATCCTGATGTGCCCAGTCCTCCATCCGCTGCTGGCATGAGGCCCGGCTGCCATGTGTTGGCGGTGGCCAACATCGCCAGTAAGGTCATCGGCCCCCACAGCCAGCTCAGCTTGTCCCCAGATGGAATGTGGGTGCCAGCTTGGGCTAAGGGACCGGAGAAGGCCGACCGGTGCTTCTGTTCATTGTGTGTGGGGGGGTCAGGAAGTGGGGAAGGGTCAGAGTCACTTCAGGGGACCTTTCAGGGAGGACAGTCAGGGGGGCCAGCCTTCCCCGATGGCAGGGCATGGCTGCCCGTCTTGCCCTGAGTTTGGCTGGAGTTGCTCCGGGGAGGGGCCTCTATTGTCCTCACTGAGCGACAAGTCTTCCCAGAGTGGTTCCAATCCTTGCTCCCCATGCAATGCCCGCTTACCGCTGTAACCGTTTCTAAATAATATTACTTGCACCACTGCTTAAAAATTCACTTGCAGTTTTCTTCTTGAAAACCCCAAGGGTGCCTGGCATTGTTCCACGGCAGGAGAATTGGGTCAAGCTGATTTCTTCCTTTTTTCTGGGCCCGCTTTCCTTGGTTCCAACTGAAGAGCTGGGAGAAAGATCAGAACTGGATGACACGGGTCTCGGAGAGATGGGTTGCTCTCAGCAGCATCCGTTACTCATCGAAGAGGAGAGGGTGAAGGGGACCCTAAGACCACTCCCCAAAGGGTGTTGGCTGGGCTGACAGGCTTCTTTAGCTCTCATATCCGAACCTGGTGAAAAGGTCAAAGCAATAAGAAACACTGGCTCACCTCCTTATATGGTCTATGTGTAGATTCTCCCAACTTTACAAAAAAACTGTAAGCCTTAGTGGAAAGAGCCCTATCCTAGGAGTCTGAGAACCTGGATACTTACCCCCGCTCTGCCATTTGCCTGCTGTGTGACTTTGGCAGGTCACTTAGCTTCTCTGTGCCCCTGTTTCCTCATCTGCAAAATGGGGATTAAATTCCTGTTCTCCCTCCCCACCAGACTTTAAGCCCCATTCAATCAGTCATGTTTATTGAGTGCTTACTGTGTGCACAGCATTGTACTAAACACTTGGGAGTCTGCGTAGGTCAGTGCTCTGCACATAGTAAGCAGTCAATAAATATGAATGAATGAATGATTGTGCGCTATATACCAATGTAACAGACACATTCCCTGCCCACAGTGAGCTTGCAGGCTAGAGAGGGAGAGAGACATTAATATAAATTAATTAGTAATAATAATAATAATGGTATTTGTTAAGCGCTTACTCTGTGCCTAGGACTGTTCTAAACTCTGGGGTCGGTACAGGGTAATCAGGTTGTCCCACGTGGGACTCACAAACTTAATCCCCATTGTGCAGATGAGGGAACGGAGGCACAGATAAGCAAAGTGATTGCCCAGAATCACACAGCTGATAAGTGGCGGTGCCGGGATTAGAACCCACGACCGCTGACTCCCAAGCCCGGGCTGTGCCACTGAGCCACGTTGCTTCTCTAATGCGTAATGATGGATATGTACGTAAATGCCATGGGGCTGAGGAGGCGATGAATGAAGGAAGCAAATCAGAGTGACACAGAAGGGAGAGGGAGAAGAGGAAATCAGGGCTTATTCATGGAAGGCCTCTTGGAGGAGATGTGTCTTCAGTGAGGCTTAGAAGTAGGGAGTGGAACACTATATGAGATTTGTCCATTTTGGGGGTGAGTTATCTAGTCCCAATTTGCTTTTTTTAAAAAAAATCAATGATCATATTCCTTTGCCTGAGTTTTGGACAATCTGACTACCATCTCTACGCAGATGACACGCAGATCTACATCTCGGCCCCTGTCCTCTCCCCCTCCCTTCAGGCTCGCATCTCCTCCCGCCTCCAGGATGTCTCCACCTGGATGTCAGCCCGCCACCTAAAACTCAACATGAGCAAGACTGAGCTCCTCATCTTCCCTCCCAAACCCGGTCCTCTCCCAGACTTCCCTATCACCGTGGATGGCGCGACCATCCTTCCCGTCTCTCGGGCCCGCGATTTCGGTGTCATCCTTGACTCGTCTCTCTCGTTCACCCCACACATCCTATCCGTTACCGAGACCTGCCGGTTTCACCTTTACAATATCGCCAAGATCCGTCCTTTCCCCTCCACCCAAACGGCTACCTTACTGCTACGGGCTCTTGTTATATCCCGGCTAGACTACTGTGTCAGCCTTCTCTCTGATCTCCCTTCCTCCTCTCTCGCCCCGCTCCGGTCTATTCTTCACTCCACTGCCCGGCTCATCTTCCCGCAGAAACGATCTGGGCATGTCACTCCCCTTCTTAAACACCTCCAGTGGTTGCCTATCAACCTCCGCTCCAAACAAAAACTCCTCACTCTAGGCTTCGAGGCTGTCCATCACCTTGCCCCTTCCTACCTCTCCTCCCTCCTCTCTTTCTACCGCCCACCCCGCACACTCCGCTCCTCCGCCGCCCACCTCCTCACCGTCCCTCGGTCTCGCCTGTCCCGCCGTCGACCCCCGGGCCACGTCCTCCCGCGGTCCTGGAACGCCCTCCCTCCTCACCTCCGCCAAACTGATTCTCTTCCCCTCTTCAAAACCCTACTTAAAACTCACCTCCTCCAAGAGGCCTTCCCAGACTGAGCTCACCTTCTCCCTCTACTCCCTCTACCACCTCCCCCTTCACCTCTCCGCAGCTTAACCCTCTTTTCCCCCCATTTTCCTCTGCTCCTCCCCCTCTCCCTTCCCATCCCCTCAGCACTGTACTCGTCTGCTCAACTGTATATATTTTCTTTACCCTATTTATTTTGTTAATGAATTGTACATCGCCTCGATTCTATTTAGTTGCCATTGTTTTTACGAGATGCTCTTCCCCTTGACTCTATTTATTGCCATCGTTCTCGTCTGTCTGTCTCCCCCAATTAGACCGTAAGCCCGTCAAACGGCAGGGACTGTCTCTATCCATTGCTGACTTGTTCATTCCAAGCGCTTAGTACAGTGCTCTGCACATAGTAAGCGCTCAATAAATACTATTCAATGAATGAATGAATGAATGAATGGTAATTTCCCACAGTTGAGAGGCGGGAGCTAGGTAGGTTAGGAATAAAAAATTCCTTGCATCCGGAGCTCACATCACCTGGTTATTCTGCAGAGCAGCTGCTGCTGCTGCAGGGAGAAATTTAAGAATGTTATTTACTTACGAGGCAGGATTCTCTTTTAAACCCTTTTATAATGACAGCCATAAATCCTGTCTGAGAGACTGGGATCAGCTGCTTGGCACTCTGTGGGTTTTTTTTTTCCCTTTTGGTCTTCTCTTTCAGAAATGAAAAATTCAGAAGCTGGTGGAGTGCCTATGTGGCTTGCAAAGACTGTCTTCTGCCCAAATTGTAATAATAATAATATTTGTTAAGCACTTATTTCATGCCTTGCAAGCATTATGCTATACACTGGGGTAGATTCAAGATAATAAGGTCAGATGGTCCCTGCCCCACACGGGGCATTCTGTCTAGTGGAAGAACAGGTTTTGAATCCCCATTTTACAGGTAAGGAAACCTAGGCACAGAGAAGTTAAATAAATGACTGCCAAGGTCACATAGCAGGTAGCTCACACGGCAGAGAAGCAGCATGGCCTAGTGGCTAGCGCACGGGCCTGAGAGGCAGAAGGACTGGGTTCTAATAACGGCTCTGTCACTTGTCTGCTGTGTGACCTAGGGCAGGTCATCTAACTTCTCGGCGTCTTTTACCTCATCTATAAAATGGGGATTATGAGAAGCAGCGTGGCTCAGTGGAAAGAGCCCGGACTTTGGAGTCAGAGGTCATGAGTTCGAATCCCAGCTCTGCCACTTGTCAGCTGTGTGACTGTGGGCAAGTCACTTAACTTCTCTGTGCCTCAGTGACCTCATCTGTAAAATGGGGATTAAGACTGTGAGCCCCACGTGGGACAACCTGATTCCCCTGTGTCTACCCCAGCGCTTAGAACAGTGCTCTGCACATAGTAAGCACTTAACAAATACCAACATTATTATTATTATTAGGACTGTGAGTTCCATGTGGGAGATAGCCTTTGTTCAACCTGATTATCTTATATCTACCCGTGCTTAGGATAGTTCCTGGCATGTAGTAAGCGCTTACATATACCATAAAAAAAGAGCGGTGGAGCTAGGAATAAAACCCAAGTGATTTGATGCCCAGTCTGCCTCTCACAGAAGACCCCTCATTTCATTTAAAACATTCTAATCCAAGTTATTTGTCTCTTTGGAACTTGACCACCTTGTCTGGATATGAGTTCCTTTCAAGTGGCCATTGGTTTCACTGGGGCTGTTGGGCTGCGGGGAAGGGGAATAGGTAAATATTTTTCTAACCAATGTCTTCAACCTAGACTTTGCACCTAGTGGGAGATGAATAGAAATTATTCCTACTTCTACTAATTATAATAATGGAATTTATTAAGCACTTACTATGTGCCAAGCACTCTTCTAAGAGCTGGGGTAGATACAAGGTAATTGGATTCATTCATTCAATAGTATTTATTGAGCATTTACTATGTGCAGAGCACTGTACTAAGCGCTTGGAATATACAAATCGGTAACAGATAGAGTCAGTCCCTGCCCTTTGATGGGCTTACAGTCTAATCGGGGAAGACAGACAGATAAAAACAATAGCAATAAATAGAATCAAGGGGATGAACATCTCATTAAAACAATAGCAAATAAATGAAATCAAGGTGATGTACATCTCATTAACAAAATAAATAGGGTGATGAGAATATATACAGTTGAGTGGACGAGTACAGTGCTGAGGGGAGGGAAAGAGACGGGGGAGGAGCAGAGGGAAAGGGGGGAAAAGAGGGCTTAGCTGAGGGAAGGTGAAGGGGGGGCAGAGGGGGAGCAGAGGGAAAAGGGGGAGCTCAGCCTGGGAAGGCCTCTTGGAGGAGGTGAGCTCTAAGTAGGGATTTGAAGAGGGGAAGAGAATTAGTTTGGCGGAGGTAAGGAGGGAGGGCATTCCAGGACCGCGGGAGGATGTGGCCCAGGGGTCGATGGCAGGATAGGCGAGAACAGGGGACGGTGAGGAGATGGGAGGCAGAGGAGCGGAGCGTGCGAGGTGGGCAGTAGAAAGAGAGAGGGAGGAGAGGTAGGAGGGGGCAAGGTGATCGAGAGCCTAGAAGCCTAGAGTGAGAAGTTTCTGTTTCGTGCAGAGGTTGATAGGCAGCCACTGGAGGTTTTTAAGAAGAGGAATGACGTGCCCAGAGCATTTCTGCAGGAAGATGAGCAGGGCAGCGGAGTGAAGAATAGACTGGAGCGGGGAGAGACAGGAGGAAGGGAGATCAGAGAGAAGGCTGACACAATCCAGCCGGGATATTATGAGAGCCTGTAACAGTAAGATAGCGGTTTGGTGGAGAGGAAAGTGTGGATCTTGGCGGTTGTCCCACGTGGGGCTCACAGTCTTAATCCCCATTTAACCAGTGGCCTTAAGGTACTCTGTCAGCTCACTCCCTTTTTCCTATCCACTGTCTTCTCCTCCTGCACCCCATCCCGTGCTTTCCTTTCCTTCCAAGCTCACTGGGCCTCGTTTTCTACTTTTCCACCTCCGTACTTTTGAATCATACCCTTCCTCCTACTTGGAGCTCTGTCCCCTCTCAAATTTGCCAGACTGTTCTTCTCCCTGTCTTCAGAGCTCTCCTGAAATCTCAATTCCTGCAGCGGGTGTTCTCTGGTTAATTGAGTTTCTTCAGCTTACCTCCTAAAGAGGGTCACACTTCCCCCCATTCAAAGCCCTACTGAAGGCTTCCCAGACTAAGCCCCCCTTTCTCTCTGCTCTCCCTCCCCTCCCCATCGCCCTGACACACTTCCTTTGCTATACCCACCCTCCTTGTCCCATAGCACTTGTGTGTATATGTACATATTGATAATTCTATGCATTTATATTAATGATATGTATATATAATTCTATTTATATTGATGCTCTTGATGCCTGTTTACTTGTTTTGCTCTCTGATTCCCCCCTTCTAGACTGTGAGCCCATTGTGGACAGGGATTGTCTCTCTTCATTGCCAAATTGTACTTTCCAGGTGCTTAGTACAGTGCTCTGCACACAGAGTGCTCCTAAATAACATTGAATGAATGAATAATGGAAAGAGCATAGGTCTGAGCCTCATAAGATTTAGTTTTAGTCCCAGCTCCACCACCTGCTTGTTGTGTGACCTTGGGCAAGTCACTTGATATCTCTGGCCCTCAGTTTTCTCATAATGTTAACTGGGGATAAAATACCTCTTTTCCCTCCCTCCCTCTTAGGTTCTGGGTTTCAGGTGAGACGGGAACTGTACCCGATCTGATTATCTTTTATCAGCCTGAGCACTTAGCACAGTGCTTGGCACATAGTGATTGCTTAATAAATATCATGATTATCATTACATCCTCCCAGCTGTCAACTGAGCGTTCTTGCACCACCTCAGCCCTCTTGCACCTCTGACCTCTCCTTGCATCTTTGTATATATCAATTTACATATCCGCAATTCGAACTCTTCTTTTTACTATTTTGTAAATTATTTCATGTCTCCCTCGTTAAATTGTAAGACCCTCGTGTTCAGGGATTGTGTCTTCTATCTTTATTGCACTTTCCTAAATTTTCTACAATAGATGTTCAAGAAATACAGTTAACTGATTGCTGGGAAGTGCAAGGATCTGGGGGGAGGTTACCATCTGGAAAAAATACCGGTTTTAGGGAAAGGTGCTTGAATGTGGACTTAATTTGCAGCCACTGCTGAAGTGAAGTTGTTAATGTTAAGTTCTTAGTCAGTGGTAATTATTGGGCACTTACTATGGGCAGAATACTGTACTAAGTGCTCGGGAGAGTATGATACAACAGAGGTGGTAGACATATTCCCTCCGCACAAAGAATTTAGCGACTAGAGTGGGAGGTAGGCGTTAATATAATTTCTAGATACGTACATAAGTTCTGTGAGGCAGAGTGCGTGGTGAATACCAAATGTCCGAAGACCCAAGTACATAGGTGATGTAGAAGAGAAAAGGGAGACATATTAATTTCTGGCTCCCCCCAGTAGACTCTAAGCTCATTAAGGGCAGGGAACGTGTTTGCTGATTCTCTTGCAAGCGCTTAGTACAGTATAAGTACATAGTAAGCTCTCGATAAATATGATTGATTGATTAAGGCTTCTTGCAGGAGATGTGTCCTTAATGTGGAGGCAGGGAGAATGGTGGTTTGGTGTATAGAGAGAGGGAGGACATTCCAGGTCAGAAGGAGGATGTGGGAAAGGGATCGGTGGTGAGACGGGCAAGTCTGGGGCACAGTGAGCAAACTGGCACTGGAGGAGCAAGGAGTAGGAGATCAGTTGGGTAAAGTAATAATAATAATAATAATGTTGGTATTTATTAAGCGCTTACTATGTGCCGAGCACTGTTCTAAGCGCTGGGGTAGACACAGGGGAATCAGGTTGTCCCACGTGGGGCTCACAGTCTTAATCCCCATTTTACAGATGAGGGAACTGAGGCACCGAGAAGTTAAGTGACTTGCCCACAGTCACACAGCCGACAAGTGGCAGAGCTGGGATTCGAACTCATGAGCCCTGACTCCAAAGCCCGTGCTCTTTCCACTGAGCCACGCTGCTTCTCCAGTGTAGAAGAGCTTCTACTTCTACTTCTTCTTCTACTACTACTACTACTGCTTCTCCAGTGTAGAAGAGCTTCTACTTCTACTTCTACTACTTCTTCTACTTCTCCAAAGTAGAAGGGGGTGATCTGATTGAGTGCTTTAAAGCCAATGGTAAAGAGTTTCTGTTGGACACAGGGGTGAATGGGCAACCACTGGAGGTTCTTGAGGAGTGGGGAGGCGTGGACTAAACAGGTTTTTAGAAAAGTGATCTGGGCAACGGAATCAAGCGTGGTCTGGAGTGGGGAGAGCTGGGAGCAGGGAGGTCAGTGCAGGGGAAGACGAAGTAGTCAAGGCTGGGTATAAGTGGTTGGATCAGCCAAGTCATTTGGATGAAGAGCATGGATTTTAGTGATGTTGGGAAGATAGTGGTGACAGGTAGAATATGTGGGTTGAATGAGAGAGTGGAAAGAGCACAGGGCTGGCAGTCACAGGTCCTGCTTTCTAATCCCCGCTCCGTCACTTACCTGCTGTGTGACCTCGGGCAAGTCATTGACCTTGCTGACCTTAGTTCCCTCATCTCAGGGATTCAATTTGTATGCAGAGAAGCAGCGTGGCTTAGTGGAAAGAGCAAGGGCTTGGGAGTCAGAGCTCCTGGGTTCTAATCCCATCTCCGCCACTTGTAAACTGTCACTTTGGGCAAGTCACTTAACTTCTCTGTGCCTCAGTTACCTCATCTGGAAAATGGGGATTAAGAGTTTGAGCCTCACGTGAGACAACCTAATTACCTTGTATCTACCCCAGCACTTGGAACAATGCTTGACACATAGTAAGGGCTTAACAAATGCCATCATTATTATTATTCTCCCTCCTATTAGACTGTGAACCTCATGTGGGACCTGATGATCTTGTATCTACCCCGGTATTTAGTACAGTACTTGGCATATGCTAAATGCTTAAAATACTACAACTATTATTATTATTATTACTATAATGCCAGGTTATGGGCCTTTGTGATAGGGAGGACAGTGATGGGAAAGATAGGGAGGACAGAGTTTAGGTGGGAAGATTTTGCACGTGTTCAGTTTTGGATGTGTTTGGTTTGAGGTGTCAGTGAGAGGCTTCAGAGAAAGAGAGGGCAAGGTTGGAGAAGTAAATTTAGGAATCAACCTCCTAGAGATGGCAGTTGAAGTTAGAGGAGTGAATGAGTTCTCCAAGGGAGTGGGTGGAGATAGAGACTAGAAGGGGACCCAGAACTGATCCTTGAGGGACCCCACAGTTAAGAGAGAGAGGCAGTCAGAGGAGGAGCCTGAAAAACAGACTGAGTGGCCAGAGAGATAGGAGGAGAACCAGGAGAGGACAGTGTCGGTGAAGCCAAAGTTAGATAATGGTTCCAGGAGAAGAGGGTAGTCCTCAGTTTGAGAGGTCAATTAGAATGAAGTAGAGGCTGTCTGTTTTGGTAGGAAGAAGGTCATTGATGACCTTAGAGATTGCAGTTTCTGTGGAGTGAAGGGGTTGGAAACCAGATTGGAGGGGGTCAAGGACATAATTGGAGGAGAGTAAGTGGAGGCTGCGGGCGTAGACCACTTTCTCGAGAAGTTTGTATCCCTACCTCAAGAGTCCATCTGGCCCCAGCATGAGAGACATGTCAGCTGCAGACCCCTTATAGCTGGGCAGAGTGGAGGAAGTGAGAGATGGATTTCTCTGGGCTCCAGCAACAGCCGGTCTGGCAAATTGGGCTCCAGACGATTCCCTCGTCCTTGAGATGAGTTCACCTGGAAGTTGACGAAGAGTGGCAAGAGGTTAAACTTACAATGAGCCCTTAAATAAAAATATCATTCCTCAGGAAAACTGAGGGCCGAGGACCCTTGGGGTCTCTCTGGGAAACCGGAGCCTCTTTCAGTGACTTCGGAGTCAATTTCATCTGGGATGGGGGTGGGGAGGACTTCCGAAACGTTCAACTGAGATGTAAAGTGGGTTGTGGGAAAGGGAATATGGTGATACTTTTTTCACCTTGTTCCAGAATTTTGTTCCTGAAGGCGAAGCGTGCATTGTGTCACTGGAGATTTGTTGCAAATTGTTTTTCACGTCAAGTGATGGTAGAAAGGTAAACAACTCTTGGCCATTTTCCAATTAAAGTGGAGGGAAGTATGTCAATAGCTAGTAGTAATACATCGTACCTTGTTCCAGATGTTAGGTGCCTGATATTACTGTCGGAGTTCTTGAAAGCACAATATTTTCATTTACTGCCATTTTCCCAGGCCCAGCTGCCAAATTTAAAGTGGTGACCTTCTGGCTGGGAATGTTGAGACATAGAACATGTGCAAAAATCTTTCTGAGTCATCCTGCATGATCGTCTGAAATCAGTACTAAAGCTTGGGGCACGCATTCTTTTCCACTTCTGGCGGCCCCTCAGACCTTTCAGGGTGGGCTCCTGCACTTTATACTCGTCTCTACCTTCCAGATGCGTGCAAATGCACCTGTGGGAGTTGCTGGTCAACCTTGGCGAGTTACAGCAAGAGAGTGGTCCGTGGGGGAGGTCAAAGAGTTATCCCACAGCTGGGATTTTTCTCGAGTCTGACGGGTCTCTGCCTTTGTCTTGTCCACCGATGGGTTTTAATGTGTCCTGTGTTCTCTCACAATTCTCTGACTGTTCAATTGGTGGATGGGCTAGCAAACCCGGTGGGCTTTTTTCTAGGGGACATAGTGGGGAGATTGTAGGGAGCCCATCCCTACCCCCAGTCCTCCCTCCTCGGTCTGAGTTACCCGATGGGACTGGGAAGATGAAGTGATCTTATCCCAATTTCTGGTCCCCCTGAGACAGAATCTTGACCCCATGATGATTGCTCAGAAAATTGGAGTGACTTGTCAGGGTACATTGACTTTCTTCCTGGTTGCCAAAGACCCAAGGAAAAGGTCTCCCCGTCGCCTAATTCTTGGCAGATGGTGGCCGGGGAAGGGGGGGATATTGAGGTGCAATCTCTGCATTTTCCCTGATACCCTGGGATCTCACTGTCTTCCAGAAATGCCAAGCCACTCCCTTCTCTGTGGGACCTGGCTTACGCCACAGTAAAGTTGGAGCCTCTTTCGGGGCAGCAAGATAACTGTGGGAATTAGACTGTTTATTTGGAAAACTAGAGAAATACTGAGACCGCTGATGAGAAGCAGCATAGGCTAGTGGAAAGAGCACAGGCCTGGGAGTCAGAGAACCTGGGTTCTAATCCTAACTCTGCCACTAGCCTACTGTGTGACCTTGGGCGAATCACTTAAACTTCTCCGTGCCTCCATTTCCTCATCTGTAAAATAGAGCTTAAATACCTGTACTTTCTCCCTCTTTTTTATGTTATTTGTTAAAGGCGTGCTATGTGTCAAACACTGATCTAGGTGCTGGGGTAGGTACAAGTTAATTGGGTCAGACACAGTCTGTCCCACATGGCTCACAGTCTAAGTACGATGGAAAACGGGTAGTTTTTATAGTAGAGAAAAGTGAGGCACAGAGAAGTTCAGTATCTTGCCCAAGGTCACACAGCAGATGTGTCAGAGATGGAGAACTTGGGTTCTCTGACTCCCAGGCCTGTGCTCTTTCCACTTGGCCCTGCTGCATCTCCACATAAGCCCATCAGCTATCTCTTGCACTTCAGTCAATCAAATGTATTTTTTGATTGCTTTCAGTGCGCAGAACACTGTATTAAGGGCTCTGATGATTACAACACAACAATATAACACACATTCCCTGTGCACAGTCAGCTTGCAGTCTAGAGGGGGAGACAGACATCAGTGTAAATAAATAAATACATACATAAGTGTGGGTGGAGGGGAAGGGTGAACTAAGGAGGCAAGTCAAGGCAAGAGAGAGGGAGAAAAGGAGATGAGGGCTTAGTTAGGAAAGGTCTCTTAGAGGAGCTGGGCCTTGAATAAGGGTTTGAAGGTGGGGAAAATAAATGTCAGATATGAAGAGGGAGGGCGTTAGAGGCCAGGGGCAGGAGGTGGGCGAGAGGTCAGTGGTGAGTTAGATGAGATGGAGATAGAGTAGGTTGACACCAGAGGAGTGAAGTGTGCGGGCTGGGTTGTAGAAAGAGAGTAGTAAAATGAGGTAAGAGGGGGCAACGTGATTGAGTGCTTTAAAGCCGATGGTGAGGAGTTTCTGTTTGTTGCAGAGGTGGATTGGCAACCACTGGAGGTTATTGAGGAGTGGGGAAATGTAGCCTGAATGTTTTTATAGAAAAATGATCCAGGCAGCAGAGTGAAGAATGAACTGTAGTGGGGAGAGACAGTAGGCAGGGAGGTCAACAAGGAGGCTGATACAATAATCAAGGTAGGATAGGATTAATGCTTGGATTAACGAGGTAGCATTTTGGATGGATGAATCAATCAGCGATATTTATTGAGGTCTTATTATATGCAGAACACTATTCTAAGTGTTTGGGAGAGTACAGTACAAGAGAATTAGCAGACACATCCCCTGCCCCTAATGATCTTACAGTCTAGAGGGGGTGACAGATATCAATATGAATAACTGATAATAAATAATTTAAAGATATGAACATAAGGGCTGTGAGGTTGGGTATGGGGCGAATATTAAATGTCCAGAGGTCACAGATGCAAATGCATGAACGATGCAGAGAGAAGAGCGAACTGGGGAAAAGAGAGCTTAATCAGGAAGGCCTCATGGAGAAGATGTGACCTTAATTGTACTTTGAAGGTAGAGGGAATGGTGGTCTGGTGTATATGCAGGGAGAGGGTGTGGGGAAGGAGTTGGCGGCGAGTCGGGACACGGTGAGTAAGCTGGCACCAGTGGAGCAGAATGTGCAAGCTGGGCTGTAGTAGGAGATTAGTGAGGTGAGTTAAGATGGGGTGACTGATGGAGTGCTTTAAAGCTGATGGTAAGGAGTTTAAGTTGGGTGCAGAGGTGGATGGGTAGCCATCGGAGGTTCTTAAGGATTGGGGAGACATAGACTGAACATTTTTGTTGATAAATTATCTGTGCAGCAGAGTGAAGTATGGTTTGGAGTGGGGAGAGACAGGAGGCGAGAGGTCAGTGAGGAGGCAGGTGCAGCCCCCCAGCAGCACTTGTGTATATATGTACATATTTATAATTATAATTCTATTTATTTTTGTTAATGAAACGTATATATCTGTAATTCTATTTATAATGATGCTACTGATGCCTTTTACTCGTTTTGATGTCTGTCTCTCCCTTTCTAGACTGTGAGCCCGTTGTGGGTAGGGATTGTCCCTATTCGTTGCTGAATTATACTTCCCAAGCGCTTAGTACAGTGGTCTGCACACAGTGAGCACTCAATAAATACGACTGAACGAATGAACAGTAGGATAGGTTAAGTGCTTGGAGCAGCATGGTAACAATTTGGACGGAGAGGAAAGAGTGGATTTTAGCAGTATTGTGAAGGTAGAACGGACAGGATTTGGTGACAGATTGATTGTGTGGGTGGAATGAGAGAGATGAATCTGGCAATGCCAAGATTATGGGCTTGTGAGACAGGGAGGATAGTAGTTTGTCTACAGTGATGGGAGAGATGGCGTGGACAGGGTTTGGGTGGGAAAGTAAGATGTTCAGTTTTAGGTATAGTCAATCTGAGGTGTCAGACATCCAAGTAGATAATAATAAATAATAATAATGATGGTATTTGTTAAGCGCTTACTATGTGCAAGCACTGTTCTAAGCTCTGGGAGAGATACAAGGTAATCGGGTGGGGCCACGTGGGGCTAACAGTCTTCATCCCCATTTTACAGATGAGGTAACTGAGGCACAGAGACTTTCCCACACAGCTGACAACTGAAGGAGCCGGGATTAGAACCCACGACCGCTGACTCCCAAGCCTGTGCTCTTTCCACTGAGCCACGTTGCTTCTCTAGATGTGTCTTGAAGGCAGGAAGAAATGTGAGATTGGGAAGGAGAGAGGAAAGGGCTGGAGATTTAGATTTGGGAATCATCTGCATACAGGTGGTAATTGAAGCCATGGAAGCGAATGAGTTCTCCAAGGGAGTGGGTGTAGATGGAGAATAGAAGGGGACCCGGAACTAAACTTTGAGAGACCCCACAGTTAGGGGGTGGGAGGCAGAGGAGGAGTTCTCGAAAGAGACTGAGAATGAGTGGTCAGAGAGCTAAGAGAACCAAGAGAGGTCAGTGTCAGTGAATTCATGGTTGGATAAAGTTTCAGGGAGAAAGGGGTGGTTTAGGAGGATTCGGATGGAGTAGAGGCCTTCAGATTTGGTGAGAAGGTCATTGGTTACCTTAGAGAAGGCTATTTTTGTGGAGTGAAGGGGATGTCTCTCTCCCCCTCTAAACGTAAGCTCATTGTGGGCAGGGAATGAGAGTACTAATTGCAAGGGAGAGTAATAATAATAGGATATTTGCTAAGCACTTACTATGTGCCAAGCACTGATCGAAGCACTGGGGGGGGGGGGGGGAATAAATGGTAATCAGGTTGTCACACGTGGGGCTCGCAGTCTTAATCCCCATTTTCCAGATGAGGGAACTGAGGCACAGAGAAGTGAAGTGACTTGCCCAAAGTCACACAGCTGACAAGTGGCGGAACTGGGATTAGAACCCATGACCTCTGACTCCCAAGCCTGTGCTCTTTCCACTGAGCCATGCTGCTTCTCAGAAAGTGGAAGGTGGGGCCTGAGGGGCAGCAGAGGACATGACTAGAAATTGGAGTGGGTGGTAAAGTTGGATGACATGGGCTTCAGAGGAAGGGAGAGGGATGGGGGGGGGGGGGTCTGATAGTGTGAAAGTGGCATTGGGGAGCTAGAAGGAAGCCGACTCCTCCCCCTTTCCCAGTGATTCTGAGAGAGTGGGAGAAGATGAAGCCCCCTCTAGAGAGAGCAGCCGGGGAAGCCGTATCATCTGGGGAGAGCCAGAGTTCAGTGATGTGAGGAGGAGTGGTGATTGGGTCAGGAACAGGTCGGTAAAGAAGGGAAGCTTCCTCATAATGGATCGGGGGTCCACAGGCCACACTTCACTGAGGCTATAGGAAGGGTGTGTGGGGTGAGAGCAGTGGGCAGGGTAGAAAGGGATTGAATTGGGGGTGACCTGGTGGGGGCCTGTGGGGGGATGAGGGGCGGAGCTGGGAGAGGATGACAGGGATGGGGTGGCATAAGGGATGGGGAGGGGTTGGATGGGGAATGCACTGGGGAGGGCCGGCCTAGGGGCAGGAGGGTGAGGAGGAGAAAAGGAAGGCAAATGGTGGGGCAAGGCCTAAGAGAAAGAAAGTCTTGCAGCAGCTGATCTGTAGACCCGATGGATGGCCCATGGCAGGTTTCTCTAAATAGGGGGTGACTCATTGTGAAGGTGTGAATGGGTGAGCAAGTCCTTAGTTGTTGATGGGTGACTGTTGACTCGTTGTTAACCCCCTGGTGAGTACCCGTCCAGCCTCTTGGGCCAGGTCGGGTCGGTGTGCGGAGGAGTGGGGGGTTGGCGATTGCTTTTCCTCCTGCAGCCCCTAGTCCTCGGTGCACAGTTGGGGGTGCAGAGTGGGGAATGAGGATGTTGGGGTCCCCTCCCCAGTGTGGTTCTAGGCCCCTGCTGCACAAGGGGAGGGAGGGGCCCAGGGTCTCTTCCCTCTGGGCAATCCCAGGTCTCCAGGGTTGGGGGCTGAGTGTGGCAACGACCCTCCCCTTAGCTCAGTCCTCAGTCTGCGTGCCCCCATCGACCATGGCTGAGGGGAAGGCTCAGAGGGCTCAGCTTCCCTTCCTTCTGGGGGAACTTCAGGCCCTCGGAAGTGGGGTTGGCGAAGCCCCTCCCCTTGCCTCAATGTTTGTCTCCTGTCTTGCTGGGTGGGCCCTGGGGTGGTCAGTGGTCCTTCTCTCGTGCACCTCCGGGGTGAGGGGCTGGGGGCTCAGCGCCCCTTCTCTAGGATAGATCCTAGATCAATGGTGTGGGGGGAGACAGAGCCTCTCCCCTTGCCTCAGTTTTTGGCCTCCCCCCGGTTTGCCAAGCGGGCCCTGGATAGGTGTGGCCTTTCTCTCTGGAGCCATTTTAGGCCTCCATTGTGAGGGTAGAGGGTGGAGGGCTCAGGGTCCCTTCCCCCCAGGGAGATTCCCAGGTCACCGACCGGAGTGGGACAGAGGCCTTCCCCTTGTCTCAGTCTTCAGCCCCTGGTTCGCCCAGTGGGAGCTGGGTGATTGCGGCCTTTCTGGCATCATCCAGGGTGACGGGGAGGAGGTGGGGGAGCAGGACCCTTCCCCTTTGTGTGTGGCTCTGGAGGGGTTGCCCTCGGCCCTCCGATGGCATCGCTGCCCTTCCGCCTTCGCCTCCATCTTGCCTAGAGAAGGATGGAGAGGAAAGGACGGATTTTAGCGACGTTGTGAAGGTTGACCCAACAGAATTTAGTGATAAATAATAATTATGGTATTTGCTAAATGCTTACTGTGTGCCAGGCACTGTACTAACTACTGGGGTGAATACAAACAAATCGGCTTGGAAACGGTCCCTGTCCCACATGGGGCTCACAGTCTCAATCCCCATTTTACAGATGAGGTAAGTGAGGTACAGAGAAGTGAAGTGACTTGCCTAAATTCCCACAGCAGACAAATGGCAGAGCGGGGATTAGAACCCATGACTTTCTGACTCCCAACCCATGCTCTAGCCACCAGGCCATGCTGCTTCTCTGAATGAATATGATTGATAGGTTGAATATTTGGGTTGAATGAGAGAGACGGGTCAAGTATAACACCAAGATTGTGGGTTTGGGAGACAGGAAGGATGGTGGTGCTGAGATGGGAAAGTCAAGGGTTGGTCAGGGTTTGGATGAGAAGATGAGTTCTGTTTTTGGCATGTTAAACCCTTTTGGACTATGAGCCTCATGTCGGGTGTAGACTGTATCCGACCTGATTATTCTGACTCTTTCCCACCTGTTTATCCTGACTGAATCCCAGGATTTAGTACAGTGCTTGGCATATAGTTTAACCAATACCACAATTATTATTATTTTGAAAGTATTGAGGAAGAAAATAGAATTGCTTATTCCATCCAGAGAGAATTCTATCATAAAACTTGACTGTTTTGAGTCAACAACTGACTACTTGTTTTGTTTTGTTGTTTATCTCCCCCTTTTAGACTGTGAGCCCATTGTTGGGCAGGGATTGTCTCTATCTGTTGCTGAATTGTACACTCCAAGTGCTTAGTACGTTTGCTCTGCACAGAGTAAGAGCTCAGTAAATACGACTGAATGAATGAATGAACAATGAATGAGTAAACTTTATAAACTCTTATTCTATATCGAAAACTGATCCACATCCACTTTGCATGTATGTTTCTACCTTCAAAGGACTTTAGTTTATTCAAAAGATATTCAGTGTGATTGAAAAGCAATTCCCTATTTTTAAAGAATCTTAGAATGTAGTATGGCAGATAAAACAATTCAAATTGTAGTTTCTCCTTAAATTTAAGGTGTCTAGAAACATAGCCTTTTCACATTTTTCCACACATGCCTTCCCTGCAATTTGTGTGTTAGCCCCATCTCCCATTATGCTAACCATGCCATATTGAAAAAATCAAGAAAACAATTAATTGAAGCAGAAGTCTCAACATAAAATATTCTCCGAAATACTAATCAATTAATTTTTTTAAAATCTGATCCATAGCACGTCTTTCTTGTTATTGTACTTGTTCGACATTTACTGTATGCCAGACACTGTACTAAGAGGTGGAATAAATTCAAGATAATCAGGTTGGGCATAGTTCCTCTCCCACATGGGAATCACTGTCTAAAACAGAGGGAGAAAGATTTAATCCCCATTAGATGAGGAAACTGAGACACAGGGAAGTGAAGTGACTTGCCCAGGGTCACACAGCAGATAAGTGACAGAACTGGGGTTAAAACCCAGTCCTCTGAATTCCAGGCCCGGGTTCAAAAACTGGGCCGCGTTTCTTTCCTTCTGATTCTTTCTTTTTTCTGTTTCTTTAAAAACAGTAAGTTTTTTGTCAATTTCGGTTTTTTTTAGCTTTAAATGCTCTGATAATTTTAATTTTGGCTTTGGAATGCTCATTAGCAGTTACTTCAGGTTGATACTAAGCTCACAATCCCACTCTTATTTATATTTTGATTTCAAAATGGTGCTTTGATTAACTTCCAGCTTTCTTTGAACACCAGGTTTATTTTCGGACAGTGGAACTTGTACAGGAACCCATTCCTGGATCTCCTGGTCTCAGCTTTTACTTCAAAATTAATGGGATTCCCATATTCATCAAAGGGTCTAACTGGATTCCAGCTGATTCCTTTCAGGATCGAGTGACCCCCGAAACGTAAGACAATCAGTCAGTCAGTGGAATTTATTGAGCCCAATTGTGTACAGAGCACTGAATTAAATACTTGGGAAAGGACAGTACAACAGAATTGGTAGACATGTTCCCTGGCCACAGCATGCTTGCAGTCTAGACACTGAGACGGACATCAGTATGAATACATTTATATATGCAGATATATACATAGGTGCCGTGAGGCTGAGGGTGGGAGGGATGCCAAAAGACAGAATTCTCCCAGTCTTTTTTCCTCAGAGTATTTACCGAGGGTGTCAGCTTTCCATTTTTGAACATGGCTGGGTGGAACCTGAGAGTGAGGCAGGGAAGAAAAGAGGAAGGGAAGCTGAAATTTAACTTCACGACCATGAACCGAACTTGACCTTTAGTGAATTGATTTTATTCTGGAGAACGAAAGAGGAAGGACCCTCAGAAAGTCGTCATGAAAAGTATTGGAGTAGGCTAAACGAATTGAGAAGTTTGAGCGGAGTGCAGAAACTTCTGCATATCTGCTGTGTTGTGACACTAGGGCACTAGGGTGCAGTCACTTTGGCTGTAATTGGGTCCTGCAAGCTAAAAGGTCTTCATGAAAATTTGGAAGTGTGACTCCCTACCACTGCCCTGCTAATTGCTGGGCCCCACTGGACCCCAGTAGGAACACTATGGGCAGTGAGTAATGCTGTGGAAACCGCAAAAATCGATTCCTCTTTGTAGGTTCTTGGTTCTGAAATCTGCACCAAATCGTGTCCATCATTCTCATTGGGTGCGCCACCATATTTTAGTGCAATCAATGGATCGGTTGCCCTAAACTAGTTTTGGATGATGATGAACATGTGATTGTCCATAGGTTGACCTGGGGAAATCATGTTTTCAAAGTTTAAAGAGGTTTGGGATGTGTTTAGTGTAAACTCGTTGCCATTAGTTGACTTAAATCAACAACTCTGTAATGTACTTTCCCAATGCTTGGTACAATGCTCTGCTCTCGGTAAGTGCTCAATGAATACGATTGATTAATAAGTGCTTTACATTATTTTTTCTAGTAACATATTTATTTTTGTAGTCTCAGGGCTAAAAGATTTGCTCACCAGGTTCTCTGCAGACCCTGGCTTTGGGCTTGAAATGAGGCAGTAATAATAATAATAGAATTTAGTATGGTGATATTCCCACTAAGATCATTTACAGGGCATAATATATTCTTTATGTGCTTACTCTGTACCAAGCTCTGAACAAGAGCTGGCTGGGTTAGGTACAAGATCATCAGGTTCGGCACAGTCCCTGTCCCACATGGGGTTCATAGGAGACGGGAGAACAGGTATCAAATTCACATTGTACGATCGAAGAAACGGAGGCACAGAAAAGTTAAATGACTTGTCCAAGATCCCACAGCAGACAGATGTCAGATTAGAACCCAGGTCCTAGGTCTGCTGTGCTCTTTCAACTAGACCATCCTGCTTTCAAACTACTTCCACACCATCCGTTAGTGAAGTTGGTGTCTCCAACAGAGAGCAACTGGTTTGGGCACCAGATCAACATTTGATTATATTTTTCCTGGGCAACAGCAGGATGCAGAGTGAAGAGGCAGGGAGGAAGGCTGGCGTTATCTATCAATCATCAGTGGTATTTATTGAGTACCTATGCTATGGAGAACACTGTATTACGTGAGAAGCAGCGTGGCTTAGTGGAAAGAGCCCGGGCTTGGGAGTTAGAGGTCATGGGTGCTAATCCTGGCTCTGCCACTTCACTTCTCTGTGCCTCAGTTACCTCATCTGTAATATGGGGATTAAGACCGCGAGCCCCATTTGGGACAAACTGATAACCTTGAATCAATCCCAGTGCTTAGAACAGTGCTCAGCACATAGTAAGTGCTTAACAAATACCGTTATTATTATTATTCTGAAAGTATAATAATAATAATAATGTTGGTATTTAAGCGCTTACTATGTGCAGAGCACTGTTCTAAGCGCTGGGTGAGACACGGGGGAATCAGGTTGTCCCACATGGGGCTCACAGTCTTAATCCCCATTTTACAGATGAGGTAACTGAGGCCCAGAGAAGTTAAGTGACTTGCCCACAGTCACAGCTGACAAGTGGCAGAGCTGGGATTCGAACTCATGATCTCTGACTCCAAAGCCCATGCTCTAAGTACAATGCAATAGAGTTGGTAGACATGGTCGCTGCCTACAAGAAGCTTACAGTGGCGAGAGGGAAGTAAGGGAGATTGGCATTGAAAGAAATTACAGTTGGGCAGAATGACGGAGCATAAGGAAGGTACACAAGTGCTGTGGAGCAAAGGGTGAGGTGAATATCAAGTGCTTAGTGGGTAAAGAGCCAAATGCATCATTATGGCAGAAGGGAGGGAAAGTAAGGGAAATGAGAGCTTAGTTGGGCATTTGGTCCATCAATAAGTAACTCCACATCAAACAGAAACTCCTTGCCATCAGCTTTAAGGCACTCAGTCGGTTCTCCCCCTCCTGCTTTACCTGACTAATCCCTTACTACAACCGTGTGTGCACACTTTGTTCCTCTAATGTCATTCTCCTCGGTGAGCCTTGATTTCCTTCCTCTATCTCGCCACCGCCGCCTTACCCATGTCCTACCTCTGGTGTGGAACTCTCTCCCCCTTCATATCTTACAGATCCTTCAAAGCCTCCCTGAAATCATACCTCCCCTCCACTGGAAGAAAAAAGGATGAGGCCAGGGTAGAAGGGGAAGTAAAGGAATCCAGAAGAATGGAAGGAGAAACATGGAGAAGCAGCATGGCCTAGTGGCAAGATCATGGGTCTGGGAGTCAGGGGACCTGGGTTCTAATCCTGGCTCTGACAATTGCTTCCTTTGTGACCTTGGGCAAGTCACTTAACTTCCATGTGCCTCATTTCTCCTGTTCAGTCATTCATTCAATAGTATTTATTGAGTGCTTACTATGTGCAGAGCACTGTACTAAGCGCTTGGAATGTACAAATTGGTAACAGGTAGAGACAGTCCCTGCCCTTTGACGGGCTTACAGTCTAATTGGGAGAGACAGACAAAAACAAAAGCAATAAATAGAATCAAGGTAAGCCCCATAAAGGACAGGGAATGTGTCCAACCTAACTTGTGTCCACTCCAGCGCGCAGAGCGGTGTTTGAAATATAGTAAGCATTTAATATACCATAAAAAAGGAGAAGGAATAGAGAGTTGTGGGTGGTTGTATTTTTGGGTTGACAGCTAGTTTTTCCACAATATTTCCAATGACTTTCCGTGGTATATTGCGGAGGGTTACAAATTTGTGGGCATTTTCAAGGTTTGCAGTTTTTACCCAGGCTGATGTGTTTCTTTTGAGCTGTCCACTACATGCAGAAGCTCTAGATTTAAGAAGTTGATTGGGTTCTATCTAGTTTTTTTAATCCATTATATTTATTGAGCACTTATCGTGTCAGAGCATTGTACCAAGTCTCGAGAGAGTATAATGCAATATAACTGTATAATGTAACTGCCCACAGTGAGTTTACAGCTTAGAGGGAGATATGGCATATTTTAATGATATAGTAAAAAAAAATGTAGATTAAATATTGTTTGGCCATAACACTACGACATTTACTATGCATTTTGATTAGAATGCTGTTAGAGAATGTTTTACAGACAAAGTGAACCCATTTAGTGTGACTGGGTAGGAAAATAAAGCATCAGACATTGAATGTTACAAGTGTTTCCCTCAACGTGGGGTTTAGCAAAAATGCAGCTCCTGAACAATGAAAGTACTGGTATTCTTGTGAGATGTTTCAGAATCACTTAGCCCCATTCTTACTGAATCCTTTTCTATTATAGGTTACAGCTCCTTTTGAAGTCTGTTGTGGATGCCAACATGAATGCACTGCGAGTCTGGGGAGGCGGTGTTTATGAACAAGACATATTCTATGACATCTGTGATGAACTGGGAATAATGGTATATATGTTTTCTTATGTTGCTCAGGTGACCAATTTACTTTTCGTAAATCTGATACCGTTGCCGATGCTGTGTAATTCGTCCTTTGTTTTGGGTTACCTGACTGATTTTTCTACAGCTGTTTTGTTTGAATGAGGGTGATTAATCTAAGAACACGGTCACGCATATTGGAAAAACATCACATCTATGTGAAGGGAAAGGCTACCGAGACTAACTGCCCTACTGGTTTCAGACTGTGGCAAGAATGGGTGGGAGTAAGTGAATCAGATAGAAGGGTGTGAAAAGGTTTGTGAATTGGCCTGTGCACATCGTTATTGATGAATCTAAAGAAATTCCCAGCAAGTAAATGATCAAAGATGAATAAGGATATTTTTTTCTGTATGAAAATTAAAGTTTATTGATCATCAAAATCAAGCAATACATCGCCGTTAGCCTTAGGCTTATAAATTGAGGATTGGATTTAAGGGGTGGGGAAGAGGGTAGAGGGTTTAGGGTTAGCTAAAAGGTTCAGTGATTGGATTTAGCTGATTCCTGAATAGCAAGATTTCATGTTGGGTTCAAAGTGTCAGTGATTGGGGTTTGCTTGGTGATGACTTGTAGAGGCGCTGGACAAACCTATAGTGTTTGTGAGACAGTTCACCATGTCCTTGGGTGGACTGTCTCCTCCAGTAAAATTCCCGGAGGACATCTATGGATGGATCCCCGCTAGGAAATTTGCCATATGGGTTCCCGAATAAATCCCTCTAGGTATTGGTCTATTTTTGCGGGGTCATCCTCCATTTTATCTTGGAGTCTCTCTGACTTGCCCTCATGCTATCCAGTTCATCCCCCCCACCTTTTATTTTTTTTGTCTTCTAAACGTTGGCCTAGTGGGAAGAGTACCAGTTTGGGCATCAAAAGGCCTGACCCTGCCACTTGTCTGCTAGGTGAACTTGGGCAAGTGATGATGATGATAATGTTGTCTAAGCACTTACTGTGTGCTAAGCGCTGGGCTAAGTACAAGATTATTGGATTGGACACAGTCCCTGTCTCGTGACTCACAGTCCGAGAACTGTTAAGTCACTTAACTCTTCTGTGCCTGTTTCCTTATCTGTAAAATGGGGATTCAGTACCTGTTCTCCTTCCTTCTTTGAAAATGAGCCCTATGTAAAACAGGGACTAGGTTTGGTTATGTTATGATCACCCAGGGCCATTAGTACAGAGCTTGAGTGAATGCCTAACAAAAGCTGCTGTTTTTATTATTATTGTCATTACATTATCTCCTGAAACTTGCAGTGTCCAGCAGTGGACTTAATTACCTGGGCATGTTTTGATCCTGACAGGAGCCTGGGATTAACCCATCCATCTGCCAGTTAGATGTCTGGTGGGTAAACATGTGAGGTGGCTAATTCTGGCCCCTCGTTTCCCTCTCAAAGATGAGGAGAGAGAGAGGAAGAGCCGCTAGCTTCTTTCCCTGCTCACCCCCACAGAGTGGGCCCAACCGGGAATGTGCCTGGCCTCGCCAGAAAATCACCAGGTAGACATTCTTTCTTGAAATGGGCAGATGCAAGTTCTGCCCCGTCTGTGCAGTAAGGTATCTGTGTGATGCTTAGCTCTTTCTCCGAAAATCATTTGTGAAATGTTTGGTTGGAGCCTGGATAACAATAATAATAATAATTATGGTATTTGTTAAGCACTTGCTTTGTGCCAGGCACTGTACTAAGCTCTGGGGTGGATACAAGCAAATTGGGTCAGACACAGTCCCCGTCCCACATGGGGCTCGCAGTCTCAATCTCCATTTTACAGACGAGGTAACTGAGGCACAGAGTAGTGACTTGCCCAAGGTCACACAGCAGACAAGTGGCGGAGCCGGGATTAGAACCCATGACCTTCTGACTCCCAGGCCTGTGCTGTAGCCACCATGCTATACTGCTTCTGCATGGCTAGCCGCTAGCCGTTCATTAAAAACAAAATGTAGCGGGCCAGTGGGTGGGAGAGATCCATTTTCGGGTCTTTCAGCTTCTGGTCTGATTCTCTGTTCTCAGCAGAAGGACTGCTCCATAATTGAACTGTAATTTATGCAGGTGGGTTTTTTTCCGGCAGAACCGAAATCACTCAATCAGTTAATGGTATTTGAGTGTTACTATGTGCAAAGCACTGTACTAAGCCCTTGGGGGAATGCAACACAACAGAATTAGCAACAAGTTCCCTGCCCATAATGTCCTTACATTTTAGAGGAACTCTTGGCTTTAATTTCAGAGGATGATTTCTTAAAAACCATGGCATTTTTATTTTAATTAAATACCGCACTTCTAATGATCAAATTTCAAAAGTTACCAAATCAGTATTCGTAATGAGAACTTGTGAGGAAATTGGGACTCTAGTTGTAATAGGGGACTGATTACAAATCTCAAGTATTGAGAAAAGTCTAGAAGTTCTCTTCCCCAAGCTCAGAGGAAACTCTGACTAAAATTAAACTTTTTTTAAAACTAGGTATTATTATTTTTCTGTCTTCCTTTCCATCCAAATAGCCTCCACCATGCCTGAAGCTCTTGTCATTCATGACAGGACTACTGCGTTGGCCTTCTCATTGGTCTCCTTGCCTCCAACCTCTCTCAATCGGTCAGTGGAATTTGACCACCTACTTTGTGCAGAGCACTGTACTAAGTACAATATACCACCCTGAACGCGCCCGATCTCGGAAGCTAAGCAGAGCCGGGCCTGGTTAGAACTTGGATGGGAGACTGCCTAGGAATACCGGGTGCTGTGTCTTCAGTGCTTAGAACAGTGTTTGGCACATAGTAAGCGCTTAACAAACGCCATCATTATTATCCCCTCTCCTTCAGGCTATACTACATTCTGTGGCTTGGATCACCCCCCATAATGCAGTATAGCACCTGTCTCTCCCCTCAGAAGTCATCACTGATTGCCCATCTCCCTTGGCATCAGACAAAACTCCTGATCATTTCCTCCAACTATCTCCTTCTTACATGTTACCCTCTCTACACGCTTCTCCTCAGCTCGTGCTCTCCCTCTCCTTGGTTCATGCTAAGAGGCAGTGAAGGGGCGATCTATCAAAGAATGGTATCGATTCATTTTTTTTTATCCCCAAGACAAATCCCCATTGCTCTCACCTCAGCACTTTTGCACTGCTTTAGTAATTTGGTTTTTTTAATGACGTTTAAGTGCTTACTGTGTGCCAGATACTGTACTAAGCACTGGAGTAGTTACAAGCTAATCATGTTGGACACAGTCCATGTGCAGTGCTCTTGGGAGAGTGCATTAGAGCAAGTAGACGATGCCTGACCTCAATGAGTTTACAATCTAGTGGGGGAGAGAGTGACTAAAATAAACTACAAGTTTGGGGGAGGCAATCGGCCCATAAAAATATGGATCTCAGTGCTCTGGGGGATGAGCTATGGTCTAGGCCTAAGCACGTAGAGAGGATGGACTCAGGTGCACAGGTGATGCAGGAAGGAGGTGAAGTAGGGTGGGGCGGTGAGAGATTAGTTAGGAAAGGTTTCCTGGCAGAAGTGTGATTTTTAGTAGGGCTTTGAAGATGTAAGTCAAGAACAAGCCACAGTGAGAACATGAGTTTGGGAGGAATGGAGAGTGCGAGTTGGAATAGAGCAGAAGATGGTACAAAAGAGAAATTAAGCTATTGAAGTGCCTCAGAGTCAGTGGTCAGTAGTGTCTTTTAGATTTAAAGATGAATGGAAAACTATTGGAGCGTTCCAAGACAACCCTTGGATCACACGTTTCCTACTGCCCGGACCTCCTTCCCCCTTCCGATCCACCTGACCTTAGTTCTCCCCATCTTCAAAGTCTCTTTGAGTTCCCACCTCCTCCAAGAGGCCTCCCCCAATTCATTTTTTTTTCTCCCCAAGACAAATCCCCATTGCTCTCACCTCAGCACTTTTGCACTGCTTTAGTCATTTGGTTTTTTTAATGACGTTTAAGTGCTTACTGTGTGCCAGATACTGTACTAAGCACTGGAGTGGTTACAAGCTAATCATGTTGAACACAGTCCATGTCGCACATGGGGCTCATGGTATTAATCCCCATTTTACAGATGAGGAAGCTGAGGCACAGAGAAGTTATGTCACTTGCCTGAGTTCACACAGCAGGCAAATGGTGGAGCTGGAATTAGAACCCAGGTCCTTTTGACTCCCAAGCCCATGCTCTCTACTAGGCCACGCTATCTCTTTATATATGCTTTTGCGTACATAAGTTTTACATACTTTACTCTCTGAGCAGTTTTTCCTCAGATATATTCTTTAAAGTGTTTTCCTTATAATAATAATGATGGTATTTGTAAAGTGTTTACTAAGTGTCAAGCACTGTTCTAAGCGCTGGGATAGATACAAGGTAATCAGGTTGTCCCAAATGCGACTCATAGTCTTAATCCCCATTTTATAAATGAGGGAACCGAGGCCCAGAGAAGTGAAGTGACTTGCCCAAGGTCACACAGCAGACAAGGGGGGGAGCTGGGACAAGTGGCAGAGCAGGGATTAGAACCCGTGACCTCTGACTCCCAGGCCCGTGCTCTATCCGCTATGCCATGCTGCTTCTCAAGCATATAAAACTATGCATATAAGTGGTACGATCAGCCGGAGGGTGAGAACCCAAATGTTTGGGTGACACAGAAGTACTGAAGTTTACTTTCCCAAGCTGTCAGTGCAGTAATGTGTAGACAGATGGCTTTCAATAAATATTATTGATTGATAAGACCTCCTGTGGTCTCATGGACTTGGACACTTGATAAAAACTAAACCAAAATCTGTGAATTTTGCTGTGTCTGCGGGCTTTGAAATCTCATTCCTTCCAGAGGGCAACCCTGTTTACCTTCTCGTAGTCCTTCTCTCTTACTTTCTGTCTTCTCTGCTCCATTGCGGTTCTAGCCTTTGAGGATCAGGTGTCGGGAGCAACTGACATGATAAATAAGACCTTCCTCTTCTAAGCCCCTTCAGGATCCATTTGCAGGAGAGAGATTTCCACTGAGCCAGTGTGAAATGAAAGATTATTTAAAGAATTTTTAAATGAACTGAAAAGGAGCTTTTCGATAGTCACTCATCTCTCTCTCTTTCCTTTTAGATATGGCAAGATTTTATGTTTGCCTGCGCTCTGTACCCAACTGACCAGAGTTTCCTGGACTCGGTGAGAGCAGAAGTGACTCACCAGGTATCGTCTGTGTAATCTGCCAAAGAAATCGGATTCTCGTATATTAGTTTTGTCTCTTTATAACTCCCTGGGTCCTGTTGCACTTTCTATTAAAGCTTAAACCTCAGAAATTGACATAACTCATTGTGCAGGCAGGTAACTGCCTTAAGTACAAAAATGTTACATTTCAGATCAATGTTGTGTTCTTGCTTACACTGGTGGTGGATGTGTTTTGTTTGTCGTTTGTTTTTCCTTAAGATCATAAATGCGTTAAAAATATTTTCAACCAGTAAGAGTCGAACAAGGCACATATAGTAGGTTGAAATGGATTACTAAGAGTTTCAGCTCCTTTTTGGCATTGTCGTTTGTGACTACAAATGGGTGTGCAAAGGTGATCTCAGTGAATCATAATTTTACCCCTGACCAACCAGTGTCGCTTTAAAGGAAAAAAAAACCAAACAGGGATGCAAAAACATCACTTAGAAGAATTTTTCTAAAAGGGGTTGCAGGCAAATTCGTAACCATTTTAAAGAATGCACGCTGAAAAGGGTTGAATAGTATTTCTGATGTTGCCGTAGGGCAGGGGTCGGGAAGCCTACAGCTCTTGGACGATTGCAGACATGGCTCTTGGCTGGCTGGCTTGGAACTGTGAGGGTGACACCTTTAATTCTTCCTCGTGGTTTTCTGGAAATGAAGTAGCTTGCCTGCCTCACCCCCTTCGAGCTGGAAAGGAGCCAAGAGGAAGTCAAGATGGCAGCTCCTCTCCTTGGCCTCTGCTGGCAGGAGGTATCCTCTGGTGAGCTAGAGTTGCCCTTGCCCTCCTCTCCTCACCCTCCCTGCCACTCCCACCCCAAGGTTCCGGGCAAGCAGCAGTGTGAAGGCCCTCTGTGGTTTATCAGGCTTGTTGGAGTATCCTTGAAAAAGAAGTCATGTTCAGCCCAGAGCAGTAGGGAAATGAAGTAAGGAAGACGCATAACCTGTAGGATCTGCAGGCAGATGACGGTTTCTGATGGAAGATGCCCGTTAGTGAGAATTCGTGAGAGAAGCAAGCTGCCGAAAGGCCACTTGTCAAATAGAAGAAGGTTGACGTTTCTCTTTTTTTTTTGGTTGATTTTTATTTCTGGAAGATATCTTTTTTTTGTCTTCTATTGAATTTTAGATCAGAAGGTTGAAATCTCACCCATCTATCATCATTTGGAGTGGGAACAATGAGAATGAAGCAGCAATGGCACAGAATTGGTTTTCTCTCCCACCCAGCGAAATGCAGACCTACATCCGAGACTACGTGACGCTTTACGTGAAGAATATTCGGGAGTTAGTCCTGGTGGTAAGGCTGAGCGCGACTTTGGGACTCATTATTGGTAATGGAAATATGCCTCCTGTGATGAGGGGAAGTGGTTAATTTAGAGAGGACATATGCTCCAAGTGGGTGTCCTTGGAGCAAATGGAAGTCAGAGGTCTTCCTTTGAAAGAAAAGGCGGGGTAGGGTGTTATTCCCTTTAAATCATTCGGAAAAGAAACTTGGTTGTTTTGACCCGTAATAAAAATGTCTTATTTATGATATAAACTAGCATTATATAGATAATAGTAATGTAAGCTGTTACTGTGTGTTAAGCACTGTTCCAAGTGCTGGGGTAGGTAGAGGTTTAACAGGTCAGACACAGTCCCTGTCCTGTATAGGGTTTGTGGTCTAAGCAGGAGGGAGAAGAGGTATTGAATTCCCATTTTACAGATGAGAAAACTGAGGCACAGGAAGTTAAGTGACTTGCTCAAGGTCCTACTACAGGCAAGTGGCAGACCTGGGATTAGGGTCTTTTCCCCTTTTCCCTCTGCTCCCTCTGCTCCCTCTGCTGCCTCTCTGCCCCCCCTTCACCTCCCCTCAGCTAAGCCCCCTTTTCCCCCCTTTCCCTCTGCTCCTCCCCCTCTCCCTTCCCCTCAGCACTGTGCTTGTCCACTCATTTGTATATATTTTTATTACCCTATTTATTTTGTTAATGAGATGTACATCCACTTGATTTTATTTACTGCTATTGTTTTTGTCATTCTGTCTCCCCCGATTGGACTGTAAGCCCGTCAATGGGCAGGGATTGTCTCTATCTATTGCCGAATTGTACATTCCAAGCACTTAGTACAGTGCTCTGCACATAGTAAGTGCTCAATAAATACTATTGAATGAATTAGGACCCAGACCCTGACCCCTTTGTTCTTGTTTTAGCCCTCGAGTCGTTTCCGACCCATAGTGACACCACGGACACATCTCTCCCAGAACGCCCCTCTCTCCATCTGCAGTCGTTCTGGTAGTGGATCCATAGAGTTTTCTTGGGAAAAATCTGGAAGTGGGTTTACCATCGCCACCTTCCGCGCAGTAAACTCGAGTCTCCACCTTCCGCGCAGTAAACTCGAGTCTCTGCCCTCGACTCTCTCCCGTGCTGCTGCTGCCCAGCACGGGTGAGTTTTGACTTGTAGCAGATGGCCTTCCGCTCACTAGCCACTGGCCAAGCTAGGAATGGAACTGGTAGGCCTCTGCTTGACTCTCCCTCCTATAGCCGAGACTGGTAGAGGACTGGAAACTCTCCCGGTGCCACCCTGAGAGGGGTCCTGACCCCCAGGCCTACGCTTTTTCCACTAGGCCACATTGCTCCTCATTATTATTATCATTTGTTGAGCAAAGCACTGAATTAGACCCCAGGGAAGGATTCAAGAGGATAATTCAGACAGTCCCTGGTCTACCAGGGACTCAGTCTAAAGGAGGGGCTAGGGAGGAAATGGTGTCAAGTACCCAAGGAAAGGATAATGTGAAAAAAAGAACAAAAACAGTGAATTAGCCTTTGACAGCGTGAGGTGTGGGTGGGGTACATAGCTACTGGCATTCTTTGTTCATTTCCCTTATTTCACCCTCTCCTCTGTGTCGACTGTGTTCTTGGTATGTACCCTTTAAACCCTTCGATACCCCGCCCCTTACAAAAATAACCTTATACTCGATTTCCTTTTTCTCTAATTTATCGTACTACCTCTCTCCTCCTATAGACTATAAGCTCCTTGTGGGCAAGGATCACATCTACAGCTCTATTTTATTATACTTTCCAAGCACTCAGTGCAGTGGTCTGCACACAGTAAGACCTTCTAGACTGTAAGCCCGTTGAGGGCAGGGATTGTCTCTCTTTATTGCTGAATTGTACTTTCCCATTAGTACAGTGCTCTGCACACAGTAAGCACTCAATAAATAATAATAATTATGGGATTTGTTAAGCACCTACTATGTGCCAAGCAGTCTTCTAAGTGCTGGGGTAGAGACAAGGTGCTCAGGTTGTCCCATGTGGGGCTCACAGTCTTAATCCCCATTTGACAGATGAGGTCGCTGAGGCCCAGAGAAGCTAAGTGACTTGCCCAGAGTCACCCAGCTGATAAGTGGCGGAGCCAGGATTACAACCCATGACCTCTGACTCCCAAGCCCGTGCTCTTTCCACTAAGCCACGCTGCTTCTTCAAATTAAATGGGATTGAGTGAATGAATGAATAAATGCCACTGATTGGAAATTTTCAAGTTCTTTCTTCCCCACTGTGTGTGGAGATCCTTAGTTCGACATCCCAGCGTTTCAGATGTCATTTACCAAGTGAATAAAGCACCTACTATTCTGTATCGTACCGTAAATTCTTAACTGTCAGGGAATCAGCCCCGCAGTACTTACGTGCATATCTGCAAATTATTTCTATTAATGTCTGTCTCCCTGTCTAGACTGTAAGTTTGTTGTGGGCAGGGAATGTATCTACCAACTCTGTTGTATTTTCATAGTAGTAGTAAGCGCTTAATATGTGCAAAACACTTTACTGAGTCCTGGAGAAGGATACACAGATGAGAATTAGACATAGTCTGTCCCCCCCACAGCCCCGGGGGCTCTCAATCTTTTGTATTCATTCATTCATTCGATAGTATTTATTGAGCGCTTACTATGTGCAGAGCACTGTACAGATTTACCGATTTGTACTCTTCCAAGTGCTTTGTACAGTGCTCTGCACAGACTAATTGCTCAATAACCTTTGAATAGAGAGATAATGGGAATGATTATTTTGAAAAATAGACTATTCTAAATTATCTGGTTAGTAATTTTCAGAACCGCCAGTAAAAATGTGTACTCATTCAATAGTATTTATTTATTCATTCATTCAATAGTATTTATTGAGCGCTTACTATGTGCAGAGCACTGTACTAAGTGCTTGGGATGAACAAGTCGGCAACAGATAGAGACAGTCCCTGCCGTTTGACAGGCTTACAGTCTAATCGGGGCTAATCGGGGGAAACTCAAGCCACAAAACTTGGGTTTCTTTGTCTGGGTCAGAGCAGCTAAAAAATGCGCAAGGCAAAGAAACTTTACATGTGGAAGAGATTTGAGAAAGGGGCCTCTAAGGTTTTGACTATTTGAGCTTTAACTTCATTCATTCAGTAGTATTTGTTGAGCGCTTACTATGTGCAGAGCACTATACTAAGTCCTCGGAATGTACAATTCGGCAACAGGTAGAGCTATTTAACTTCTAGGTAACAGCTCCCTCTCCATGTGCTACTGACTTCATTTACTTAAAGTCGAGAGAAATCAAGACAATGCAGGGACTAGCTGGGGAAGCAGTATGGTGTAGTGGCTAGAGCACGGGTCTGGGACTCAGAAGGTCATGGGTTCTAATCCTGGCTCCGCCACTTATCTGCTGTGTGACCTTGGGCAAGTCACTTCTCTGTGCCTCAGTTACTTCGTCTGTAAAATGGGGATCGAGACTGTGAGTCCCACCTGGGACAGGGACTGTGTCCGACCAAATTTACATGTATCCACCCCAGCAGTTACAACGGTTCCTGGCACATAGTAAGTACTTAACGGATGCCATAATTTTTATTAGTTTCTGCTTTTCTATGTCCAGTTTCGGGAACTGAAGGGTAGAAAATCTTTCAACTGAGCTCTCCACCTTCCTGGCCCCGGGCTCTGGTCCCCATCAGCATGATGCTTGACTTTGTTTTGAAAATTGGCCGGGAACATTGCAGGAGGGGACTTGAAGTATTTTTTTTTTCTCTTTTAAAACTTATATGAGATCTGACTTTGTTTTACAGCCTATAGTTTTGAAGGTTTAGTAATCTTGTTGAATATTTTCAAATTTATCTCATGCCCTGACATAATCTGTGCTCTCAAGGACACAACTCCGTGTCAGCAGAAGTACCGATGGAGCTCCGGACTGTGCAGAAACCTCAAACCGGTGGCGTTTTCAGACCTAGGTCAAAGAAATAAAAGCACCAGGTTGTTGAGGCAGTGTAATGCCCTGGCTGGGTCACATCTACGGATCGGGGGTGCTCTAGCTTGGAGGAGAGGCTGGTCCCAGTAAACCTAGTGGCCATGGCCCTGTATCATACCATGGCTGAGAGTCCCCTTTGCAGAGTGCAGAGGTTGGACCCCTTTGGGATTCCATCCAGCCCTTAGTTCCCACTGGGATTAAGTTCATGGCTTTCAGCCCATCTGTTCCCTGCCTGCAAGTGGAAGGAAATATTTTTATGTATTACTCTACTAAGTGCTTGGGAAAGTACAATAAAGTTGGTAGACATGATCACTGGCCTCAGTGAGCTCACAGTCTAAGGCTGGTCTGTCTCCAGTCCCCTGTCCCCTCTTAGATTTGCGAATCCTCCCATTCTGAGAGACAGGGACTGTGTCTCATTCCCACCAGCGCTTAGTACGGTGTTCTGCACCCACCCAGTAAGCCTTCATTAAATACTATCACTGCCAGGCCTGGGATGAAAACTTTTAAGCACTGATTTTCCCTTTGCCATAGCCCCCACTGCCAAGGTCTGTATTTCTGCCATAACACTAGAGTTCCTCCCCCTGTAGGAGGAGGACGTTGAGGACTCCAGACCGAGTGTGCGGTCAGGGAGGAGTCTGTAGTCCCCCAGGAGACATACTCTAGATTCCGCCAGAATGGCATTTGTGATATCAATCCATCAGTGGTATTTGTTGAGTGCTTACTGTGTACAGAGCACTGTATTAAGCGCAGTGCAACAGAGTTGGTAGACATGATCATGTGCCCACAAGGAGCTCACAGTCTAGAAAGGGGAGATGGACATTAACATAAATAAATTACGGATATGTACATCAATACTGCGGGATTGAGGGTGGGGGTGAATATCAACTGCTTGAAGGGTACAGATCCAAAAGCATAGGTGACCTCGAAGGAGAGCGAGTCGGGGAAAAGAGGGTTTGTTTGGGGAAAACCTCTTGAAGGACATCAGGCGATCAACTCATGTATTGAATGCTTACCGTATGTGGAGTACAGTACTGAGCACTTGAAAGAGCAGAGTATGACAGAGTTGGAAGACATGTCCCTTTTGCACAATGAACTTACGGTCTAAGAGAGGGAGAGGTGATATTAATGAGGCTTTGAAGGTGGGAGAAGTGGTGGTTTGGCGTATACGGATGAGGCGGAAGGAAGTTCCAGGCCAGAGGGATGACGTGGGCAAGGGGTCAGCAGTGAGATAGATAAGTTCAAGGCACAGTGAGCATCCTGCCGCTCGAGGAGTAAAGTGTGTGAATTGGGCTGAATTAGGGAATCAGTGAGATAAGGTAGGAAGGGGTAAACTATTTGAGTGCTTTAATCGGTTAATCCATCAGTGGTATTAATTGAGTGCTTAGTGTGTGCCAAGCGCTGTATTAAATGCTGGGAAAGTACACTAATAAAATTGGTACATGTGAATCCTGCCCAGCAGGAACCTACAGAGGAGCCTGCAGCCTAGGATTATGCTAGGCCACAGGCCCGGTGTGACATATATGATGTCACGTATGTCATCTTCTTGTCGGGTGTCTGTGAGAGCCATCCAGGGCCTCCACCCTAGCCGAGCCCTACGGCCAGGCCCAGACCACCTTCAGCTGGCTTGGCTCCACCTCAAGGGGAGGGAGTTATGTCGACCTGCCTCTGGGATTGGAGTTCCATTGGGCTTTGCGAGTCATGGACTTCTTGCGCCTCGGTTTCTGCTCTCTAAAATGAGAGTGCTTCTCTAGCACTGTCATTTCCCGCTCCACGTGGAGTGTTCTTCGTTAGAAGGTTTTGATGCCCTTGGCTTGAAGGTAATGGAATTCCTGGTGGCAGAAGAAATAATGCGGATTACCGCTCTGCAAATGCAATGAACCGGGATTTTCATTCTGTGATGTAAATGGGGCAGCCATGTGCTTCTGAATTGTGAACCTAGTCCTGAGCTGAGTTTGGCCATTTCAGGCTTCCTTTTCCCTCTCTGAAGAATGGAAAGTATAACACCCAACTCCAGGGGAGATGATGATATTTATATACCTCTTAAACCTCTTGGTTTGTGTGCTAAAACGAAGGCCACCCAATTGAAATTATTAGTATTTCGAACAGAACGCTAGCTGTCGGAGGTGAAAGACCATAATAATTCCATCCCTGCTCCTTCGTAGTAATAATGACAATTATTTCTCTGCGGCACTGCAAGCCTTCTTTTGTATGATCTTTTTCTCAGGATAATATCATCTAGCCATGTTATCTCCCTGAAAAACATACATGTATGTGAAGTTTTCCCGAGTGGAGGTTCTAGAATGGAGAGGCAACACACAGTTGAGTCAGAAGTCATGAGTTCTAATCTCGGCTCCACCACCTGGCAGCTGGGTGACTTTGGGCAAATCGCTTGACTTCTCGGGGCCTCAGTTACCTCATCTGGAAAATGGGGATTGAGACTGTAAGCCTCACGTGGGACACCCTGATTACTCTGTATCTACCCCAGCACTTAGACAGTGCTCATTATTATTAATTTTAGTTGGGTGAATTATGCCTGATTCCATGACCCATAAACAAGCAGGAAGTGTCCTTAAGGCGGGAGATGATTTTTGATTTTCCGGTGTTCAGGTAAAAGTTAGTTGATTTTTATTTCTCTCTTTCTCCCTCTCTCTCTCTTACTCCTTCTCTCACCTTCTCTTTCTTTCTGTCTCTTTCTCTCTGTCTGTGTCTCTCAGGGAGATAAGAGCCGTCCTTACATCACGTCCAGCCCCACCAATGGAGCAGAATCAGAAGAAGAAGGCTGGCTCTCCAAGAACCCCTATGACACTCATTTTGGGGATACTCATTACTATAACTACAGCAGTGATTGCTGGAATTGGAAAATGTTCCCCAAAACGCGGTTTGCCTCTGAATATGGCTACCAATCCTGGCCATCCTTCAGCACGTTAGAAAAGGTAAGCCGGGACTTCATTAACCAGAGCAGCTTTGTGAACATCTTGGATGACACTTGAGCAGGGAACATTGGACACATGAAAGGCTTATTGTCTATTTAATAATGTTGGTAATTAAGAGCTTACTATATGCCAAGCATGTTCTAAGTGCTGGGGGAGATACAGAGTATTCAGGTTGTCCCACGTGAGGCTCACAGTCTTAATCCCCATTTTACAGATGAGGTCATTGAGGGACAGAGAAGTGAAGTGACTTACCCACAGTCACACCACTGACAAATGGCAGATCTGGGATTCGAACCCATGACCTCTGACTCCCAAGCCCGGGCTCTTTCCACTGAGCCACACTATTTAGTTGGAAGGCGGCAAGTGGTCGTTTTCAGGTACGGTCTGCTCGAGGAAGCTAAGAACTCCTTCCGTCGTAGGAGCTGTGGCTGTGTTGCCTAGTGGAAAGTGCAGGCCTAGGCAGGCAGAGAACCTGGGTTCTAATCCCGCTCTACGACTTGCTTGCTGTGTGACCTTGGGTAAGTCACCAAACTTTCCTGTGCCTCAGTTTCTTCATCTGTAAAATGGAAATTCAATATAATAATAATAATGGTATTTGTTAAGTGCTTACTGTGTGCCAAGCACTTGTTCTGAGAGCTGGGAAAGGGAAGCAGCGTAGCTTAGGGAAAGAGCACGGGCCTGGGAGTCAGAGGTGGTGGGTTCTAATCCCGGCTCCGCCACTTGTCTTCTGTGTAACCTTGGGCAAGTCATTTAACTTCTCTGTGGCTCATTTACCTCATCGGTAAAATGAGGATTAAGACTGTGAGCCCCACATGGGACAACCCGATTAGCTTTATCTACCCCAGCTCTTAGAACAGTGCTTGGCACATAGTAATTGCTTAACAAGTACCTTTGTTTTTATTATTATTATTATTATAGGTAATCAGGTTGTCCCACCTGGGGCTCACAGTCTTACTCCCCATTTTACAGATGAGGTAACTGAGGCACTGAGAAGTTAAGTGACTTGCTGAAGGTCACACTTCCTTCTACTTAGAATATGAGCCCCATGTAGGAGAGGGAGTCTGTTGGACTGATTAACTTGTATCTGCTGCAGGGCTCCACACACAGTAAATGCTTAACAAATATCACAGTTGTTAATTATGGTTATTTGCCTGAACCAAAGAAGCCCAAATCTCTGTTCTTCTAGCCACAGTACAATATGGCTCTTATGTAATTTTATATTTATCCCCATCCTTGTCTTCTGATGTTCTTATGATTTTAATGTTTTCCTTCTGTGTAGCCTGGCAATCTTCTTTCCCCCCTTTTATTCTGAGACGGTGAGTTCCCAAGTTCTTTAAGGGGCCTGGGACCTTGTCTAATTCTCTCTTGTTTATTCTTTCCCAGTTCTTAGTACAGTGCTTTGCCCCCAGTAAGCACTCATGGTCAATCTTCCCTGCTGCAGTCTTGTCATTCTCACATCACCTTCAGAATTGAATAGGTTTCCCCCATTTCCCATTTGACGGTGTGTTTCTGAGCTCCTTAAGTCAAGGAAAAGATCTCGATTGATTGAAGTTCTAAGTCCCAATAGATGCTCAAGCCTGATTTAACCTCCCACCTAAAATACCTACCTCTGATTTCCAGTTTGCTATTAATACCATTTCCTCCTCACGTGGTTTAATCAATACCCTGATGAATCGAGTCCAGTGGTTCCCAAAGACAGAGGGAGGCAATTGAGAGCAGTAAGTGAGTTTTTCTCTTGTATGGTCATGTTCCTGGGATTCCAGTGAGAATTTCTCCTGCCTGCTTTATCGTTTGTGATGGTGTCTTGTGTTCATATATATCCTTTTTCACTCCGACCCTCTGTCCACAAAGATTCTTCCTGAGAGGAATATGCCTTCCCAGTGTTGATACAAAGTGCTGAGAATTTGTTTTTAGTATCACATTCTGACATGTTCCAATGTCATTTACCTTTCAGTGTCAGATTTTTATTACACGGTAAAGATGTGATTTATGACCTAATGTCAAAAGTTGCTGTATGGGAGGTTGTAGGTATTCCATTCAATGTGTTGACGAAACAGTATTCACCCTGAAAGCATTATCACTGTGGGGTCTTATTATATCAGCAAGATGGAAAGAATGCTGCAGTCAACAAAATCAATAGAGTGCATTCATGTCGTCGTCTTTTTTTTTTTTTTAAAAAAAAGAGAAGATAAATTCAGCCCTTCAGTTTTATTAGGGTTTTTTCCATTACCCTATGTCAAGAGTTACTTCTCTTTTGTGAATGTTTTCCGGGGTGGATTCTACAGGCAGACTCACAGTACGTTTTACTGCTGTGGCCAGGTGCTACCAGTAGCATTAGTAAGACTAGGATTGAAGTGGCGGTTAGGAACAATTTTGTATTTTGAAAGGGAAATTAGCTTTTCAGATCCTAGTAACAATAATAATAATAATGTTGGTATTTGTTAAGCGCTTACTATGTGCTCACTGTTCTAAGTGCTGGGGTAATAATAATAATAATGTTGGTATTTGTTAAGCGCTTACTATGTGCCGAGCACTGTCCTAAGCGCTGGGGTAGACATAGGGGAATCAGGTTGTCCCACGTGGGGCTCACAGTCTTAATCCCCATTTTCCAGATGAGGGAACTGAGGCACAGAGAAGTTAAGTGACTTGCCCACAGTCACACAGCCGACAAGTGGCAGAGCTGGGATTCGAACTCATGAGCCCTGACTCCAAAGCCCGTGCTCTTTCCACTGAGCCAGGTTGTCCCACGTGGGGCTGCCAGACCAGCAGGAATCCTGAAAGGTTGCAAGCTAGCTGACTGTACGTGGGCTTCAGTGACTGCAGTGGCTACTAAATCTGTTGGATCTCAGCAGTTTGGCACTATGCCACTTTGGCCATAAATAAAGCTGCCTGTAAGATACCAAAAATTCTTGGAGTCATTCATTCATTCAGTAGTGTTTATTGGGCGCTTACTATGTGCAGAACACTGTACTAAGTGCTTGGAACGGACAGCTCGACAACAGAGACCATCCCTGCCCAGTGACGGACTCACAGTCTAAACGGGGGAGACAGACAGCAAAGCAAAACAGAACAAAACAAAAACAAGACAACATAGAGTAGAGAAGCAGCATGGTGTCGTGGCTAGAGCATGGTCCTGGGAGTCAGAAGGTCATGGGTTCTAATCCTGACTCCGCCACTTGTCCTCTGTGTGACCTTAGGCAAGTCATGTCACGTCTCCATGCCCAAGTTACCTTATCTGAAAAAGGAGGATTAAGACTGTGCGCCTCATGTGGGACGGGGACTGTGTCCAACCTGATTATCTTGTGTCTGCCCCAGTGTTTAGAACAGTGCTTGGCTTAACAAATACAGTAATTATTATTATTATTACATCTTGCAGCAGGCCACGCCCCTGTCCGCTTACTAGCTAGTTGCCCTTTTTGCCTCAGCTGACATAGCACTCAGAGGTGAGAGAATGCTGCCCCTTCTAATCCTCCCCTTCTCTCTTACCCAGCTCTATCCTGCTCTCTCCTCTGCCTCCTCCCCGCCCCCCCGCCCTAGAACCCCACTTTACCAGCGCCACCCCTCTTCCCCCTCCCCCCTTCCCTCTTCCCCACCCACGCCCCATCCCAGTCCTCCTGTCCCACCGCCACCCCTCCCCCCCCCCCCCGTCCAGGGCCCCGCCACCTCCTTCCCATCCAAACCCTCCCCTCCCTCCGCTCTCTCCCCTCCCCCCCTTGCACCCACAGCTACTTTCAAGTTTGGCCTCTGGAACCCCTGCTCCATTACAGGTAAACTACCTTTGATCCATGACCTGTTCCTTTCCCGCTCTCTCCTCCTCACCCTTTCGGAAACTTGGCTCACTCCTGAAGACACGGTCTCCACCGCTGCTCTCTCTAGCGGTGGCCTCTCCTTCTCCCACTCCCCAAGACTCACCATAAAAGGAGGAGGCGTCGGATTCCTCCTCTCACTCCATTACTGCTTCCGCACTATTCCTCCTCCCCCTTCCCTCTCCTTCCCCTCATTCATTCAATAGTATTTATTGAGCGCTTACTATGTGCAGAGCACTGTACTAAGCACTTGGAATGAACAAGTCGGCAACAGATAGAGACAGTCCCTGCCGTTTGACGGGCTTACAGTCTAATCGGGGGAGACGGACAGACAAGAAAAATGCCCTTCAAAGCCCACATCATTCGCCTCTACCACCCCCTCCAGATTCTTGTAGCTGTCATCTACCACCCTCCCGGTCCCACCTCCGACTTCTTCAACCACCTAGACCCCTTTCTCACCTTCCTTCTCTCCTTCTCTCTGCCCACTCTGATCCTCGGAGACTTCAACATCCACATGGATGTACCCGATGACTCCTCTGCCGCCCGCCTGCTATCCCTCCTCCACTCTGCCGACCTCCTGCTCCACCATACCGCGCCCACTCACCGACTCCGTCACACCCTCGATCTCGTCATCTCCTACCGCTGCACTACCTCCTCCCTCACCAACTCTGAAATCCCTCTCTCTGACCATAACCTTCTCACTTGCCTCATCTCTCACACTCCCTCCCCCTGCAATTCTTTGCTACTCCCCCACAGATAGCAGCGTGGCTCAGTGGAAAGAGCACGGGCTTTGGAGTCAGGGCTCATGAGTTCGAATCCCAGCTCTGCCACTTGTCGGCTGTGTGACTGTGGGCAAGTCACTTAACTTCTCTGTGCCTCAGTTCCCTCATCTGGAAAATGGGGATTAAGACTGTGAGCCCCATGTGGGACAACCCAATTCCCCTATGTCTACCCCAGCGCTTAGAACAGTGCTCGGCACATAGTAAGCGCTTAACAAATACCAACATTATTAATGCAGGTGGTACTGTGTAAGCCTCAGTCAATCAGTCATATCCAGAGCTTAGAACATTGCTTGGCACAGAGTAAGCGCTTAACAAGTACCATCATTATTATTATTATTAGATTGAGCGCTTACTGTGTGCAGAGCACTGTATTAAGTGCTTGGCAGAGTACAGTATAACAATAAACAGACCCATTCCTTGCCCATAAGGAGCTTACTGTCTAGAAGGGGAGACAGACATTAATATAAATAAATACATTACGTCTGTACACACAGGTGCTGTGGGGTTAGAAGGGGATTAATAAAGGGAGCAGGTCAGGATGATGCAGAAGGGAGTGGGAGGAGAGGAAAGGAGGGCTTAGTCAGGGAAGGCCTCTTGGAGAAGACGTGTCTTCAATAGGGCTTTCAAGAAGGGGAGAGTGATTATTGGTTGGGTATGAGAAGGGAGGGCGTTCCAGGCTAGAGGCAGGCGTGGGTGAGAGGTCTCAATGAGGTAGACGAGATCGCGGTACAGTAAGAATTCATTCATTCAGTTATATTTATTGAGTACTTACTGTGTGCAGAGCACTGTACCTAAGCGATTAGAAAGTACAGTTCAGCAACAAAGAGAGACAGTCCCTGCCCACAACGGGCTCACAGTCTAGAAGCGGGGAGAGAGACATCAAAACAAGTAAACGGGCATCAATAGCATCAATATAAATGTATAGAATTATAGATATGTATACACATCAAAACAAGTAAACGGGCATTAATATAAATAAATAGAATTATGGATATGTATATATATACACAAATGCTGTGGGACGGGTGGGGAGTAGAGTAAAGGGAGCGAGTTAGGGTCATGGGGAAGGGGGAGCTGAGAAAAGGGGGGGCTTAGTCTGGGAAAGGCCTCCTGGAGGAGGTGAGCCTTCATTAGGGCTTTGAAGAGGGGAAGTGTGATTGTTTGGTGGATTGGAGGAGGGAGGGTGTTCCAGACCAGAGATAGGACGTGGGGCCAGGGGTTGACGGCGGGACAGGCGAGAACAAGGCACCTTGAGGATGTGAGCACCAGGGGAGTGGCGTGTGCGGGCTGGGCTGTAGAAGGAGGGAAGGGAGGTGAGGTAAGAAGGGGTAAGGTGATGGAGAGCTTTGAAGCCAATAGTGAGGAGTTTTTGCTTGATATGGAGGTTGATAGGCAACCACTGGAGATTTTTGAGGAGGGGGTTGACATGCCCAGAACCTTTCTGTAGAAAGATAATCCGGACAGCAGAGTGAAGTATAGACTGAAGCAGGGAGAGGCAGGAGATTGGGAGATCAAAAAGGAAGCTGATGCAGTAATCCAGTCGGGATAGGATGAGTGATTTTACTAACGTAAGTGTGTATGGAGAGGAAAGGGCAGATCTTGGCAATGTCGTGAAGGTGAGACCGGCAGGTTAGAGGAGCGAAGTGTGTGGGTTGGGTTGGAGTAGGAGAGTAGTAAGGTGAAGTAGGAGGGGGCAAGGGGATTGAGTGCTTTGAGTCCTCATCACTTTAGTCAATTCCTCTGAAAGATTCTTGGTAATAATAATGATGATGATAACTGGTATGTAAGTGCTTACTACTTGCCAAGCACTGTATTAAGTGCTGGGGTAGAGTTTGTGCAGATTGGACACAGTCCAAGCAGGAGCGAGAACAGACATTGAATCTCCATTTTATGGATGAAACAAACCTAGAGACTCTAAGGGACTTGCTCAAGGTCACACAGCAGGCAAGCGTTGGAGCCAGGGTGAGAACCCAGGGCCTCTGACTCTCGGGCCCGTGCCCTTTCTTCTACTACGATTACTACTAATTATGGTATTTATTAAGTGCTTACTATGTGCCAAGCACTGTTGTGAGCGCTGGGGTAGATACAAGGTAATGAGGTTGTCCCATGTAGGCCTTACAGACTTAATCCCCACTTTACAGATGAGGTAACTGAGGCACAGAGAAGTTAAGTGACTTGCCCAGGGTCACACAGAAGACAGCGGTGGAGCCGGGATTAGAACCCACTACCTCTGACTCCCAAGTGCTTTTTCCACTAAGCCATGCTGCTTCTCGGTCCTGAGGTCATGAGGGCTCGACGGGGGTGTTCTGTTACCAGTTCCGATGGGGCTGGTGAAGGATCTGGGTGTTAGCCACCTAAAGGTCTCACTCTCAATCCCTGATCTCATGTGGTCCTTTCAAAGAAAATGAAGAAAATGAGGTACCTGAGGCCCAGAGAAGTGAAGCAGTGTGGCTTAGTGGAAAGAGTTCAGGCTTGGGAGTCAGAGGACGTGGGTTCTAATTCCTGCTTCTAATTCCGTGACCTTGGGCAAGCCACTTAACTTCTCTGTGCCTCAATTACTTCATCTGTAAAATGGGGATGAAGACTGTGAGCCCCATATGGGACAACCTGATTACCTGGTACCTACCCCAGTGCTTAGAACAGTGCTTGACTCACAGTAAGCACTTATTATTAGTGTTACTTGCCCAGGATCACACAGCAGACAAGTGGCGGAGCTAGGATGAATAATTATGGTATTTGTTAAGCGCTTGCTATGTGCCGAGCGCTGTTCTAAGCGCTGGGATTAGGACTCATGACTTTCTGACTCCCAGGCCCGTGCTCTATCCACGATGCCGTGCTGCTTCTGTAATCAATCAATCATTTATTGCACACTTACCCTGTGTGAAGCACTGGATCGATCACTTGGTAGATATGTTCCCTGCCCACAATGAGCTTACAGTGAGTTTCTTCACACTGGTTTTCATTTGGCCCTGCAGTCTCAGGATCGGGGCTTCTTGCCATTCTTGGTATTAAGACTTTCTCTCCTCCCTTCTTTTCCCTTCTTCCTTCTTCCTCCATCATCTTCCCCTCCCCCCTTCCTGTAGCATCCTTCCCCCCTTCCTCCCTCTCCCCTTCCCTCATCCTCCTCTGGCGTTCTTCTCCACTCCCTTCCTCCGACATCCTCGCTCTCTCCCTCCCTCCATCTCTCTCTTCTCTTCCTTCCTTTATCATGCGCCCTGCAACACCAAATCTCCAATCCATCATCCTCCTTTCTAGGTTCCTTTGAGTCACAGTACCGGAAAGGCTTTTTACTCTCCAGAAAGATTAATGGAATTGGTCTTGGTGGCCTTTTAGCGTATGTTCACAGGATTGATATATTTCTCATTTTCTAATCACCAGTGGTAGATTTCCCAGTTAACCTGATTGGCTCTGGCCCAGAGGTGCAAAATTTTTCAGAAGTGAAGGTAAAAATCCCCAAAATATTTTAACTGATGCAAAATGCCTCGATGTGTTTTTTCAGGTGCAGATTTGGGCTCTGAGAATTATATGAGCGCATCGCAACATAGCAACCGTTTTTCATATGGCCATAGGGGCATAAAAGTGATTTTTGCCTCATTTGCATGCCATTTAAGAACGAAAGACTTTAGAACCTTCTTATTTTTTAATGAAAGAATAGGTTGAGTAGAGTTCAGAATAAAAAAAGAAAAACTCTATTATTATTACTATTACTATACTTGCTAAGCGCTTACTGTGTGCCAAGTACTGTTTTAAGCACTGGGATAGATAGAAGTTAATGAGTTTGGACACGGTCCCTGTCCCATATGGAGCTCACACACTTAATCCCCATTTTACAGATGAGGTCACTGAGGCCCAGACAAGTTAAGTGACTTGCCCATGTTCACATAATCAATTATCAATCAGCAGTATTTACTGAGTGCTTATTCTGTGAAAAGCACTCTGTTGAGAGCTTGGGAGAATATAGTAAGAGTTAGTAGCTATGATAAGGAAACAGACATTAAAATGAATTATAGGTGGGGGAAGCATACGTGGATGCTAAGAAGGGATGTGAGTAAATTCTTGGGGGACAAGTTAGGTTTCAGTAGGAGCTGGGGAAATATAGAGGAGGAGGGAATGAGCCTTTAATCAAGGAAGACCTCTTGGAGGATCTGGGATTTCAGCCGGACTTTGAAGATGGGGAGAGCAGCGGTCTGCCCAACGTGAAGTGGGATGGAGTTCCAGGCAGAAGGGAGGGTGGGAGCAACAGGTTGGTGGTGAGAGAAATGAGAATGAGGCACAGTGAATAAGATGGCTTGAAAAAGATGGGTTGCCATGGAGTCGTCATCATCGATTTTCTATGACACTGTTGTGTCATTTCAGAAAGGAAGATGAATTTAAGTAAATTCATATTGGAAGGGAACATTTTAAAAATTTACTCAGAAAAATGTAAAGGATGGTAGTAAGGCTAGGTCTATGAGTGGCAAGGGACTAAAATCTGCTAATTGCCCTTTTTTTATTTTGGAACCTGACCTGTAAGGGGTTGACAACACACAATCCCTCCCTATTTCCTCACCGAGTTGGGTGAAGCCTGCCAATCATTGTGCTCTCAATGCTCTGAATTCTAGAGAGACAAACATCTCTTAGCTCCTTGAAGGTCAAGATCACAGCTGTGAATCCTATCCTGTCAGCCATGGGGAGATAGTTTGTGAGCACGTCTGAGGAGCGAGTGGAGAGAGGAGGGAGAGGTGTATTTATCCACCCAAAGTGGGGCAGAAGACATTTTAAGTGTTAATTATAATGTTTTAAATAGACCAGTTAAATACCTTTCTGTAAGCCTATGGCTTCTAGCTTAATTTTCCTGCCAATTTTTAGTGGTGACAGTTTGGAAAATAGATTGGAAACCGAGGAAGAGATGGTGCGTGTGTGGGGAAACAGAATGCTCAGAATCAGTGGGGACGACTCGCAGTTCTTTGGGTGATTTTTGCATTCATCATTCTCTGAATTTTGAACAGTATATTCTGCTGACACCCTCCTGGTTCACTCGACCTCCTCTATTTCCTAAAGGTCTCGATTGCTGAGGACTGGTCTTACAAAAGCAATTTTTCACTCCATCGACAACACCACAAGAATGGTAATGACCAGATGCTCTATCAGGCTGCTCTTCACTTCAAGCTTCCTCGAAACCCAGATCCGTTGCAGAGGTTTCAAGACACCATCTACATCACTCAGGTAAAGCTGCCCCCGCCGTGGAAGAGGCAGGGTCTCGTAGATTATGGTAACAGAAGTCCATTAGAGATGAAATGTGCTCGCTCTTCTTTTCAGGTGATGGTTTTCTTCAACTTCCCAGAAGTTTGATTAACCTAATGGGGGGCCTCAGACTCAAGATAAAATTAAAAATGGAAACTTCTGCCCTCCTCCATCTTCTGTGCAGCAGGGTAAATAGATTCCATTACAGAGTAGCCTGATGGTATCAAAAAGTTAATGAGTTTGTAGTAATAATAATAATTCATCATTATGGTATTTGTTAAACGTTGATCGTGTGCCGGGCACTGAACTAAGCAAATCGGATTGGACGCAGTCCCTGTCTCGCAGGGGCTCACAGTCTCCATCCCCATTTTACAGATGAAGGAACTGAGGCCCAGAGAAGTCAAGTGACTTGCCCAGGGTCATCCAGCAGACAAGTGATGGAGCTGGAATTAGAACCTGTGACCTTCTGTCTCCCAGGCTCATGCTCTGACCACTTCGTCATGCTGCTTCCCTTAGAGGTTTTACCAGCAATACGGTGTCTAGTGGGAGTGAATCCAGTGGTTTGAATCCATTTTGGTTTGAATCCATTTCTATTTTATAACAGTTTTCTTTAGCTGCTAACCCTTCCCTCCCAACTGCTATTCAAGCTCTTGGGTTGGAGGCCTTGACTAATTCGCATTAAACCGGTTTCCTTCAGAAAAGCAGCATGCGTAGTGGCTAGGCCTGAGGCCTGGAACTCAGAAGGTTATGGGTTCTAATCTCAGCTCTGCCACTTGTTTGCTGTGTGACCTTGGGCAAGTCACTTCTTTGTACCTGTGTTACCTCATCTTTCAAAATGGGGTTTGAGACTGTGAGCCCCATGTTGAACAGCGACTGTATCCAACCCGATTTGCTTATATCCACCCCAGTACAGTGCCTGGCACATAATAAAAGCTTAACAAATACCATTATTATTATTATTATCATCATCATCGTCGTCACCTAGCTATTTTCATGCTCAGACTCTGAGAGGTAGTGTAGCATCCAGCGAGGGGGACCAGAATCGTGGCAATTTACTTTTCCATATTCTTTGCTGGGCTTGACCCCTCTGTGTCCATCTCCTGGTGAAACTGGTTTTTCAAAAAAGTACTCAGCCTGAGCTGATCTGAAGTAAGTCTGAGTTTTTCTCGGGGACCAATTGTCCACTCTGCACCTACCTCCTGTCTTCTCACCCCTACAGTCGCCTCTGGATTGAAATTCATTCAGTCGTATTTATTAAGCGCTGACTGTGCGCAGTACTGCGTACTGTGTGGTGAAAGCCACAGTGCTGATCTTTCAGACGGCCAGGAGTCGGTGTTAGTGTAAGTCGTTGGACGGTAGGGTTTGAGAGTGGGATTCCTTTCCTGAAAGGAGGCTAATGAGGTAGAGATGCTCGTCTTTTGCAATTATCTGATGAAAAAGATTTCAAGAAAAAAAAAATTAAAAGTAGTGCTCAAACCTACTGATGTGTTTTAATGGTTCCAAACCCAAACTGGAGATATTAAGAATCATTCGGTAGGTCATTGGTTATATAATTTCTTAATGAAATGACCTATCCCACCTTGATTATTGTATCAACCTCCTTACTGACTGCCCTGCCTCCTTGCTGGCCTCCCTGGCTCCTTTCTCTCCCCACTCCAGTCCTTACTTCACTCGGCTGCCCGGATCATTTTTCTACAAAAATGTTCAGACCATGTTTCCCCACTTCTCAAAAACCTCCAGTGGTTGCCCATCCACTTCCGCATCAGACAGAAACTCCTTACCATCAGCTTTAAAGCACCCTTGCTCCCTCCTACCTCACCTCACTACTCTCCTACTATAGCCCAGCCCTCATACTTCTCTCCGCTAACGCTGACCTTCTTACTGTACCTTAATCTCGTCTAGCTCCCCGCCAACCTCTGGCCCACGTCCTGCCTCTGGCCTGGAACGCCCTCCCTCTTCATATCTGACTGTCCCCTTCTTCAAAGCCTTATTGAAGGCCCATCTCCTCTAAGAGGGCTTCCCTTACTAAACCCTCCTCTCCTCTCCTCCCACTCCCTTTTGCATCTCTTTGACTTGCTCCCTTTATTCATCCCGTCTCCCAGTCCCACAAAAACTTATGTACATATCTGTAATTTCATTCATGTATAGTAATGTCTTTCTTCCCCTCTAGACTGTAAACTCACTGTGGGCAGAGAATGGATCTGTTATAGTGTACTCTCTCAAGTGCTTAGAGTAGCCCTCTGCAGACAGTAAGCGCTCAATAAATACAACTGACTGACCTAATTTTTCACCTGAAGGGTTCTCAGCTCATTCCTTTCTGTTTGAGGGGTGAGGCTGGACAGCTGTTGTTTTGCACCAACAGCTGTCGTTCCTTCTATTACTGGTCCTTTATGATATTCTATACTCTCTCCTCCTATCCCCTTCCCCGCCCCCAGGAATCGACACAAATCACTTCTCTCCTTTTTGTTAATTTCCATTGGGCTACATTATTTGGGAACCGGATTTGCAAAAGGAGTTACGTATAATTTTTAATAGTTTCTCTGTAGAAAATCAGAACTATTGTGAAATGTGTTTTGGCTCTAAACTGGAATTATCCTGGTACAAAATAATGGATGTGAGTTAGAACAGCCCTAATTCAATACCCTGTTTGGTGAATTTTTTAAAAAAACAAACAGTGGGCCTATTTTGACCCTGAGTTCAATTCCGGATGACATGAGCTATTTCAGGCACTAATACTTTGTAGAAACAACATTATTTCATCTGTTTATCAAAAATAGGAGCCTTCCACACCCACCTGTCTATATTGTCAGTAAAATTCTAGGTAAAAGCTTCTACAACCAAACCGATAAGTTCTAGAACATTCAAAATGACAGCTCAGTAATAGTAAAATAATGCATTTAGAAATAATCAGGTCTGTCGTCCCTTTTAAAAGAAATAAACCCAAGAGTTATTTTGTAGGATTGTGATCCAAGTTACTTTGGTAATTTAGTAATTAAAGCAAGCATGAAGATATTTAGTAAATTACAGTTTGTGTTGCATACAGTGGTGAAGGCCCCTGGCTATGCCCAAAGACCATATATTAAGCAGCGTAATTACAATGAGAATGAACAGAACATAAAATTAAAGACCTTTAAATCAAGTTCATGATTTAATTGAAGGGGCTGGCAATGTAGTGAGGAAATTATATAAAGTCCCCACATTGATATTAATCGGTGCTATTTCCTGCGCATTTACTGTGTGCACCGCGTTCTACTAAGCGCTTGGGAGAGTATCCTGCAACAGAGTCAGTAGACGTTCCAGGTTTGTTGGGAGGGGGGAGGGAATACCTCCACTCTAGTAGCACCTATCCATGTTGGAGAAAGAGCAGATTGCCTGGGTTTTTCTTGCCCTTGGTGGGTGTTTGGTGTTCAGGAAATAATCCGGAAAAGTTGTGATGCTATAGCCCAGGATTCTGCTGGTAGGGCAAAGTGTATGCTAGTCCCTGGATACAGTGGCTCCCCCTGGTGGGCCCCGGGGTATCTAGCAATGAGAATCTGGTACCGAATTGTACACTCCAAGCGCTTAGTACAGTGCTCTGCACATAATAAGTGCTCAACAGATAATGTGAACGAATGAATGAATGAACTCCCTGGACCCCAGAGAGAAGGGATCTCTCTCTGCCTCACACTAGGTGGGTGGTTTTCTGGCTCCCAGGAGGTTAGGGACAGGGCCAGTGGAGTGAAGATTGGCCCGCCCGCACTGTGCCCTGCAGGGGTAATAATAATACTATTGATACTTGGTAAGCGTTCACTCTGTGCTCGGCACTGTTCTAAGGGCTGGGGTAGATACGAGTTAGATTGGATACAGTCGCTGTCGTACATGGGGCTCACACTCTTCATCTTACAGATTAGGTAACAGAGGCCTAGAGAAGTGATTTGCCCTAGATCACACAGCAGACTGGTGGCGGAATGGGGATTGGAACTCATGACCTTCCAACTCCCAGGCCCATGCTCTATCCACTACGCCATACTGGTCAGGAAGCCCTTCCTCAGTCCCTCCACCTCCACACTGAGAGCCAACACTCCTCATTGACAGTGGTGCAGGCTATTTAAGCATGATATTTTAGTGCTTACTATGTGCTCAGTGCTGTTCTAAGCGTTGAGGTAGATACAAATTAATCGTGTCGGTCACAGACCCTCTCCCACATGGGGTTCAAAACCTAAATAGAAGAAAGTGGATAGAGCACGGCCCCAGAAGTCAGAAGGACCTTCTAATCCCGGCTCTGTCACTTGGCTGCAGTGTGACCTTGGGTAGATCACTTCAGTTCTCTGTGGCTCAGTTACCCCATCTGTCAAGTGGGGGTTAATAGTGTGAGCCCTGTGTGGGGCAGGGACTGTGTCTAACTTGATTAGCTCCTTTCTACCCCAACGCTTAGTACAGCACCTGGCACATAGTAAGCGCTCAACAAATACCATAAAAAATATAAAGAATGGGTATTGAATCACCCATTTACAGTTGAGGAAACTGAGGCCCAGAGAAGTGAAGGAGCTTGTCCAGGATCATCCAGCAGGCAGGTGGCGGAGCTGGGATTAGAATGCAGGCTCTCTGACTCCCAGATCTGGACTCTTTCCACTAGATCAAGCTGCTTCTGGGGTGAAAGTGACCGTGGGAAGAAAGGGGTGGCTTCAGGTACGTCCGGCAGTCACCCGATCCCAAAAGGTAAATTTATATCATCAATTTGCCAAGTGTCAGTTTGGCACTTATGTGTTCGCGGTACTGTACCGAAGGCTGGGACAGGGTATACAGGTGACAATTCGACCCGGCCCTCAAAGGGCTCACAGTTCATAGCATGTGGTTCAGCCGCTGGAGCTGGAGGCGGAATCAAGGGGAGCTGCTTTCCTGGCCTTCAGCCACAGTAACGCCGCCATGCGCCTTCGGTCTTCTCCACCAACTCAGGTGATGCAGGCCCAGTGCGTGAAGATGGAAACAGAGTTCTACCGGCGCAGCCAAAGCGAGCTAGTGGATGGGGAGGGGCGCACCATGGGAGCGCTCTTCTGGCAACTTAATGACATCTGGCAGGCTCCTTCATGGGCTTCCATAGGTAAGCCTTTCGGGAAGCATGACTGGCCGAAACCAGAGGTGGGCCTCTGGGCACCAGGAGGGGATTAAGACTCTGAGCCCCACTTAGGACAACCTGATTATCTTATATTCATTCCTTCATTCAATATTCATTCATTCATTCAATAGTATTTATTGAGCACTTACTATGTGCAGAGCACTGTACTAATATCTACGCCAGTGCTTAGAACAGTGCTTGGCACATAGTAAGTGCTTAAATACCATAATTATTATTATTGTTATTAGGAGGACCTGACTCTTTTCCTGACTCTTTTCCTCTAAATCTTGCCGGATTTGGAGGCCCTTTGGAAAAGAGGGTACTTCATCTACACGAAGCCTTTTCCCCCTTCCCTCCCTCTCTCCCTCCCTTCGTGCTTTCTGGCCTCCCGAGGCACTCCCGAGGTAAAGGCCGCTTCCTGAGAGGGAAGTGGTGCACTCCGGAATTTGGGGTTGTCGAGGAAGAACTAAGGAATTCTCTGGAGCGGGTGACCCAAACACCCTTCGTCGCCCGAATCGGGGGTGGTCTCTGGGCAGCATCCTCATCCTACGCCTCTCTGTCTGCCTGACATCGGTGAGGGGAAGCAGTCAAGAGTCCCATATGGGTGGACGTCTCATCCTAGCGGTGTCAAGTTATTGTCTTTTGTCTTACTGATTATTTGGTCCATACCTGCCCAAGAAATACTATCTCTGTTCCTTTCTGCAATTACACATTAAAAACCACTTTCAGCCTTGGAAATGAGGGAGGGGGAGTGGACGGGGGCACAGCGTTGATCGATGGGGATGGCGAGGGGTTGTTGGTGCACTAGATTCATTCGTTCATTCAATTGTATTTTTTGAGCGCTTACTGAGTGCAAAGAAAGCACCTGGGAGAGTATACTACAGCAACAAACAGACGCATCCCTGCCCACAACGAGCTCACGTTGTGCTCAAGGTAGAGCAGTGCTTGGGGCTGTGGGGCCTAGCTATAGATGCATGAAGCCCCTTGTCCAGTATGAGGCAAAAATTTACCCTGGCTTCTCTCTTCTCACTCTGGACTTTGTAGACCAGGCTCCAAGGCCAAACTTGAACTCTAGAAAAACTTCTGCTTTTAAAAAATTCCCTAAGTGCATATTTTTAAGCACTTGACAGACTATCGCATATCAAAAAAGGGAAATGGGCTTCTTGTCAGTCATTTCTGGGCAGGTTTCCCGCCCACGTAATCACTTTCTGTGCTGTAATTTCCCCCCCATTTCTTGGGGGAATGGCATTATTTTTCTTAGAAAAAAATCAAAATGCATTAAAAAAAACATTTGCATCAGGTTATCATAAAGGCCGTGGTAAAACTCTGAAAAGAGGTAGTCCCTTGGTTAGGAGAAATTCATCTTAATTTGCATTTGGCCTGGCTTTTAATTATCCCTTCTTTGCAGAGCACTCTGGATTGAAGTAGATGTAAAACTTTGATAAGATGAATAGGACCCATCACGAGATTCTCTTGAAAATGAGAGAAATCAAAGACCCAATTAGATTGAACATTTTAAATTGGGAGGGAAAAACATTTTTTGGTGTGTGAGAGCCGTTTAGTCTCCTTGGGGTGAGTGGCAAGATCAGTCAGTATCAACGGTATTTTTTTAGGGCCTCCATCAGGAACGTCTCCAACACGAGAGGCAGGTATATATGTACACACAGACACACTCTTTATGCAGAATTCCTGCTCTGTTAAGTTCTGTCCAGTGTTAAAAAAAAACAAAAAAAGAGTTCTGTTATTCCCTGAATTTACAAAAAAGGGATGAGTGGTGATTACAAGTTGGAGAGTCGTCATGGCCTAGGAGGTAGAGGCTAAATCTGGCTTTGCTACTTGCCTGTAGGGTGACCTTAGATAAATCACTTCCCTGTCCTCAGTTTCTCATCTGTCACATGGGGATTCCATACCTGTTCTCCCAGCTCCTTAAACTATGAACCCTAATTGGGACAGGGATTGAGGCTGATCTGATTTTTCTGTATCTACTCTAGTGCTTAGCATGTAGTAAGTTCCAAAAAAAAAGAACTTTATTATTATTGTTATTATATTATTATTGTTATGTTTTCCTTCCAGGTCCATAGAGCAGTGTGTGGGAAGCAGTGTGACCTAGTGGTTAAAGCTCAGGTGTAAAAGCCAGAGGACCTGGCTTCTAATCCAGACTCCACCACTTAAATGCTGTGTGACCTTTGGCAAGTCACTTAATTTTTTGGTGCCTCTGTTTTCTCAAAATGCAAAATGGGAATTCAATACCTGTTCTCCCACCTACTTAGACTGTGAGGTCCGTGTGGGATGGGGGCTGAGTCTGACCTAATTAACTAATTATCTAATCAGCACTTAGAAGGGTGCTTAACACATCATAAGCACTTAACAAATACCATAAAACCACTACAGAAAGTTAGGTCCCCTCTTGGCTCCGGCTGCAGCTACCAACAGATAAAGTGGTATGAATTTCATAACCTTGAAAATTTCTTCAAATCCTCATCAGACTGTAGAAGATGTACTTGCCCTCTTTTTTGACTTAAAATGATCAGGTGGGAGTGTCAATGCAAAAACTTAATAGTCTAGATGATCTTTGGATCCAGTGAGTACTCATTACTGGCATTGACCAGAATTTCCGCCTCCACCTTCTACTAAAATCCTCCCTTTCCTCTCACTCCAGATTGCTCCCAGGCTGATCCAAGCACTTCTCTTATCCCACCTTGATTTCCGCATCAGCTTACTTCCTGACCTCCCTTGCTTCCTGTCTCTCCTCGCTCCAGTCCATAGTTCAGTCTGCTCCCCGGATTATTCTTCTACAGAACCGTTCAGTCCATTTTTTCCTACTCCTCAAGGGCCTCCAGTTGTTGCCCATTCAACCTCACATCGAACAGTAACTCCTCACCAAAGACTTTAAAGCACTCAGTAACCTTTCCCCCTCCTACCTCACGTCCGTGATTTCCTACTCCAACCCAGCCCGCTCATTTCACACTTCTAATGCCACCCCGCTCGCTCTACCTCAGTCTCGTCTAACTCGCCCTCGATCCTTTGCCCACGTCCTACCTGTAGCCTGTAACTACCTCCCCTTTCATATGTGGCAGAGCATCCCTCTCTCTACCTTCAGAGCCTTATAAAACTCACCTCCAAGAAACCTTCCCTTCCTTCATTTCCTTTTTTTAAAAATGTTATTTGTTAAGTGCTTACTCTGTGCCTAGAAACAAGCTAATCCGTTTTACCCACTCCCTTCTTTACTGCCGTCGCATTTGGATTTTTGCACACCCCTCCTGCAGCCCTGAAGCACTTCCGTGCAAATATATCATTTATTCATATTAACATTGTCTCGTCCTCTCTAGAAGTTTTTTGTGGGCAGGAAACGTGTCTTCCAACTTTATCATAATGTACTTTCCCAATTCCTTAGTGTAGTGCTCTAGCAGTATCCAGTGTAAATGTCGGTAATTTTGTTTGTGGTATTTGTTAAGCGCTTACTGTGTGCCAGGCAGTATCCAGTGTAAATATCGGTAATTTTTTTTGTGGTATTTGTTAAGCGCTTACTGTGTGCCAGGCACTGTTCTAAGCTCTGGGGTAGGTATAAAGTAATCAGATTGGACACAATCCATGTCCCACGTAGGGCTCACAGAAGCAGTGTGGCTCAGTGGAAAGAACATGGGCTTGGGAGTCAGTGGAAAGAGCCTGGGCTTGGGAGTCAGAGGTCATGGGTTCTAATCCCAGCTCTGCTACTGGTCAGCTGTGTGACTGTGGGCAAATCACTTAACTTCTCGGTGCCTCAGTTACCTCATCTGTAAAATGGGGATTAACTGTGAGCCTCCTGTGGGACAACCTGATGACCCTGTATCTCCCCCAGCGCTTAGAACAGTGCTCTGCACATAGTAAGCGCTTAACAAATACCACCACTAGGTCATGGGTTCTAATCCCAGCTCCGCCACTTGTCAGCTTTGTGACTTTGGGCAAGTCACTGAACTTCTCGGTGCCTCAGTTACCTCATCTGTAAAATGGGAATTAAGACTGTGAGCCTCAAATGGGACAACTTGATTACTTTATATACCCCCCAGCACTTCAGAACAGTGCTTGGCACATAGTAAATGCTAAACGAATACCATTATTATCATTATTATTATTATTATTATTATTATTAATCCCCATTTTTCAGATGAGGGAATGAGTCACAAAGAAGTTAAGTGATTTACCCAAGGTCACGTAGCAGACAAGTGGCAAAGCCAGGACTAGAATACAGGTTCTTCCTATTCCCAGGCCTGTGGCTTATCCACCAGTTTGTTTACATTAATGTCTGACTCCCCATGTAGACTGTAAGCTTTTTGTGAGCAGGTAATGTGTCTACCAACCTTGTGATATTATACTCTCCCAAGTGCTTAAACAGTGCTGTGCAAAAACAGTAAGTGCTCAGTAATAGTAATACTTATATGGTATATGTTAAGTACTTACTGTGTGCAAGGCACTGTACTGAGCACTGGGGTAGATACAGTTCAATCAGGTTGGACACTGTCATAGTCTCAACAAATACGATTGCTTTCAACATGCTAAGCGCTCAATAAATATGAATTGTGACCTCTCAGCTTTCACCTCCACTTCTGGGATTGAGGAGCTCCAACAGGCTTCTCGCATCATCATTCTTGTTATAAGGGGAAGGATTCTGAAGCACAGAGAAGGTCACACCGGGTGACAGAACCAAGAGTTTTCCATCCTTGGCCAGTGCTGAGTTTTGATGCCTTATGAATGTATCCAGGGAGCTGTTGAATTTAAGTAGTAATTTTCCTGCCTCTTTCACAAAGTGAGCATGGGTGTTTAACTCCATTTTGTGCCTTTGGTTTGCCTATTCAACATTACACTTTTCCGGGGACTGACATGGGAGCTACAATAGAAGAAGTTCTGAGTCTCCTTCTATTCTCCATCTATCCCTTCTGCTCTCACGGCTTCAACTGTGCAGATGATTCTCAAATTGATCTCACTAACATCAGCCTCTCTCCCCTACAATCTTGCATCTCCTCCCGCCCCCAGGACACTTGTACATGGATGTTCTACCAACACCTCAAGCTCTGCATGTCCTAAGTGAGCTCCTCACCTTCCCTCTCCGCAACTTTCCCATCACGGTTGACACTGCCACCATCCTCCCTGTCTCACGAGCTGTCAGCCTTGGCATGATCCTTCAATCCCCTGTTTCTTTCAATCCACCTGTCAGTCACCAAATCCTGTCGATTCCCACCTTCACAACATCTCTAGAACCCGCCCCTTCCTCTCCATCCAGACTACCATGCTGGTCCAAGCACTTGTCGTATCTTCTCTCAAGTATTTCATCAGCCTCTTTGCTGACCTTCCTGCCGTCAGCCACTCCCATTTCCTGTCCATTCCTCACTCTGCTTCCTGGATCATTTTTCTAAGACATGGTTTTATACAGGTCTCCTCGAGCCTCAGAATCCTCCAGTGGTTCCTCTTTCCTTTCTTGCATCAAGCCCCTGACCCTTAGCTTTGACACTCAATGAGCTCTCTTCCCCCCTCAGCGCTTAGAACAGTGCTTGGCTCGTAGTAAGTGCTTAACAAATGCCATGTTATTATTATTACTCATCCTTGCTTCTCTCCCATTACTCCTTAGTTCATATGCTTCACTCTACTCAAATCATCCTACTCACTGTGCCTTGTTCTCCTCTCTCCCCTCCCTTGCCTTATGCTCACACCTTTTCTTTTGCCCGCGATCCCCTTCCCATTCACATCCAGCAGAATCCCACCCTCCCCATTTTCAAAGTCCTTCTGAAATCACCCCACTATTGCCGTCCCTTTTGAACCTTCAGCATTTCTCCTATTCATGTCTGCCTCATTTCTTTCCCCTGCCCATCCCACAATAACACCAATGCTTTTATATTCAGACTCTTCGCCTAGCTGTAATTTAGTCAACCGTATTTATTGAACGCTTACTGTGTGGAGACCACTCTACTAAGCTCTCGGGAGAATCTTGTCTCATCTTATGCTGGCTAGTCGTCTCTGACTCGTAGTGGCTCCATGGACACATCACCCCCGGAATGCCCCGCCTCCATTTGAAATCGTTCTGGTAGTGTATCCATAGAGTTTTCTTGGTAAAAATACAGAAGTGGTTTACTATTGCCTTCTTCCGCACCGTAAACTGGATTCTCTGCCCTCGACTCTCTCCTATGCCGCTGCTGCCGGACCCAGTTGAGTTTTGACTTGCAGATTGCCTTCCACTCGCTAGCCACTGGCCAAGCTAGGAATGTAATGGCTAGGCCTCTGCTTGACTCTCCCTCCCACAGCCGAGACTGGTAAAGTACTGGAAACTCGCCAGGTGTAATCCTGAGAGGGGCTGGGAGAATAAACAGAACACACTCCCTGCCCACAATGATCTTAGTCTAGAGGGAGAGACAGATATTAATATAAATGAATGACAGATATGTACCTAAGTGCTGTGGGGTTGTGAGGGGGAATGAAAAAAGAGAGCAGATGAGAGTGATGCAGAAGGGAACGGGAGAAATCTTTTTCCTCCGCTAGGTTGCTAACTCTTTGAGGGCAGGGATCATGTCTACTTAACCCTATTGTACTCTTGAATGGTATTTATTGAGTACTTACTCTCTGCAGAGTATTAAGCACTTAGAAGAGTATTTTAGTGGAGTGCTCTCCCAAGCACTTAGTACAGTTCTCCGCATATAGTAGGCACTCGGTAAGAACCACTGATTGAGATAATTCAAAAGAGTTGGTAGGCAAGGTCCCTGCCCTCAAGGAGCTGACAATTTATTGGAAGAAAGAGACATTGAAATCAATTGCAAATAGTTAAAGGTAGGGGAAAGGGCAGGGTGGAGGGATATATGTATAAGTACTGGGGGGTGGGGGGAGTGTCAGAGTACTTCAGGAGTACAGATGCTAGTACAATTAGTTCAGGTCTGTGCACAGAGTGAGACCTCTAAGTATTTTTTACTGATAGTATTAATATTAGAAGCATTTAATTGAGCATCCACTTAGCGTGGTACACGTACGTACTAGGCACTTGGTAAATATAGGGTAATAAAGTGATAGATTCCCTGCCCACAGGGAGCTTAACGGGGGAGACAAATGTCAAAATATTTCCAATGAGAGCAGTCAGAATCAATAATTGAACACCCATAATAATAATGGTATTTGTTAAGCACTTATTATGTGCCAGGCACTTTACTAAGCTCTGGGGTGGGCACAAGCAAATTAGGTTGGATGCACTCTCCGTCCCACCTGGGGCTCACAGTCTCAATCCCCATTTTACAGATGAGGTAAGCGAGGCATAGAGAAGTGAAGTGACTTGCCCAAGGTCGCACAGCGCGTGGAGCCGTGGTACATACATTCCAGTGGTCTGTGAGGAAGCACTCCAGATTTAATCATTGATGATGGGAAAGTTATCTCCGGAAAAGCCAGGGCTATGGATGCAGCTTTTTGTTTAACGTCAGTTTGTCTGATTTGACTTGGATGCTATATAGACTTGAATTTACATTCCATGATTACGATACTTCTTAAGTACTTGCTGTGTGCTAACCACTGTAGTAAGAACTGGGGTAGATACAAGATAATCGGGTGAGACACGGTACCTGTCCCACATGGGGCTCACCAGTCTAAGTAGGACGGAGGAGGATTTAATCCTTGTTTTTACACGTGAGGGAACTGAGGCACAGAGAAGGTGAGACTCGCCCAAGATCACACAGCAGACAGATGTCAGAGCCAGGATTAGAACCCAGGTCTTCTGACTCAGCCTGGGCTTTTTCTACTGGACTATGCTGCTTCCCTTCAGACAGAGATACGGAGAAGGCTTAGAAGTGTTAACCTTTGAAAATGATCAATCAATCGTATTTATTGAGTACTTACTGCAGGCAGAGCGCTGTTCTAAGCACGTGGGAGAGTACGATGATGCTCGGCATCAAGTAACTTCGAAAACACTCCCCTATCTTGGCAACGTACGCTGTGGCATCTGTGATGAATTTTGCTTCTGCAATTTGGGAGGATTGGAAAGGAAGTTGATGAAATAATCTGCTTTATGCAATAGCTTGCTGCCTCCTGAAAGTGTGAGTAAAAAGTTAGTGAGTCACTTGAATTCTGTGGGAACTGAGCAGCTATGAAAAGGCAATGTGAGGGTTTCAAAGTGAACCTTCAGTGGATCGTGGGATCCTTAAATCCATTTCAGAGTTTCAGGCCCCTCTTTACCATGATGTTGGCTGGAGGGCTTTACCATTCCTGGAGGGCTTTGTGCCCCTTCACTTGTATGCTGCTGACGCCACCCGATTACTCACGATGCACCCAAACCCTGCACACTCGAGGTCCAGAGCTACAGGGCTTCTAAGCAGGAGAGGGTGGTGGGTGGCCCTGAGGCTTCCCCTCCCAGCCACAGTGGGCTCTCTCCCAGGTTGGGCCCCGTGAGGATCGTCTTACATCGGAGCAGATTTCATCGAGCAGGGTGGGGTTTTTTTTTTTCTGTTCTGGTAAAGAATGGAAGAAATCCGCAAAGCAAAATTGCTCGTTCCATCCACATCCGATACTAAATCCTTGCAAATCCTGGTTTTCAGATGGAGCTGGTTTGGGACTTGCGCTAAGTAGGAAAGTATTAGGCTCGAATGCAATTTAAAGATTCACAGACATGAGCAAATGAGGAGAGTTTACCCAGCTTAATTCATCTAGTTCCGTCGGGTTTTCCGACATCTCCTAGGACTACGGCATTGAGTTTTCATTTCTTGTAACTGTCCCTGCTCTCTCTTCCCTGGGTTCACATTCCTCTCTCCCTCCTTTTCAGAATATGGAGGTAAATGGAAAATGCTTCATTATTTTGCCCAGCGTTTCTTCGCCCCGCTGTTGCCGATCGGCTACGAAGATGACAACGTGTTGTACGTCTCGGGCGTGTCTGACCTCCACGAAGACCGCAAGCTGATGCTTACTGTAAGTTTCTCGGCGTCGCTCTCTCAGTTTCACTCTCAGAGAAGGCTCTTCTCTCCGGAAGGATGAGTGAGGCAGACTGGAGCGTGGACCCAGGCCCCCTCCCAGCCTCTGGATAATCACTGGTGCCCTTCCGCCCTGCCCCCCTTACAAAGGGACGCAGGCACATTTTCTTTGAGGCAACTTTTCTGAGTTTTCCCAGGGGTTCATTGAGTCGGCTGGGCACCGGGACTGGCTCTCCCCAGGAAATTAGACTCGGAGAAGATTGGGATGGAATAGATCTGTTAGATTTGGCAAGGGTCATTGGTGACCTGGGGTCAGGCGGTCTCAGTTGAACGGAAGGGGTACGGACCAAATCATAGAGCGTCAAAAAGAGAGTTGAGAAGTGGAAGCAGCGGGTGTTCAAAATGTTTGGACAGGAATGGGTGGGAGCTGGATCCAGAGCAGAGTTTTTAGGCTAGGGGTGAGGTGGAAGTGTTGGAAGGCATGGGGGAAGGACCCTCCTCGGACAGCGAGCGGGTGAAGGTGGCGGTGCGGGAGGGAAGAAGAGTGGGGACAACAGAAGAGGGAACGGGATCGGGGGGTAGATTTTGAAAGCAAGCAGGAGAGCTCCTCTGACGAGCTGGCCGAGAAGGATGAGAGAGTGGCAGTGGGGGTGAGAGGGAACTGGGGAGGCCGGGAGGCTTTGGGGAGCTCTAGCCTGGTGGCTAGATCTTGTCAATAGTTGGCGAGTTCATCAAGGAGAAGGTCTGGAGGTTCAGGATGGAGTTAAAGGGATGGAATAGACTAGTCGATGGGAGTGGGAGTTGGCGAGGGAGAAGTAGCGTTACTGAGAGGAATCGGTCGATCGGTGGTATTTATCGAGCGCTTCCGGTGCGCCGAGCATTGTACTGGATGCTCAGAGAGGAAAGCTTTTCGACAAAGCGGATGAATTTGGCCCAAGTTGGCCTGGTGCCCACATTTATGCCAGCAGCAGCAGCAGTCAGTAGCATTGAGTGCAGGAGGGGAGGACGCATTCCAGGGGACTGACCCGGGGCCGAGGGCTGCAAGACTGACGGAGGGACAGGGGGTGAGGGAGTGGAGTTTGGTGGAGAGGGCCTGGTCGAGGGTGTGGATTTGAGCATCAGGCGAGGGGAGATCGAGTAGAGAACGAGGCAAGATGAGTGGAGCGTGAGTGGAGAGCGGGAGGTCTGGAGGTCTAGACCTCGGAGGTCCCTGGTGAGAAGACGAGGGTAGAAGTTTGTGGTCGGACAGTGGGGGGGGTCATATTTGTTGAGGTTAGAGGTTGTACGCTGACTGTTGATGCTGTGGGACCCAGCACCACCGTGTGTCCACGTTGGCGGAGCAGGAGGTCAGCGGAATTGCAGTGCGAGAGGAAGCGGGCCACCGAGAGGTCGTCAGGAGCCTCCACGCGGTGATCCCTGGGGATTGGTGTAGGAGAGGAATGACCTGATTATTTTGCCCAATTTTTGACTTATCTGGGGTCAGGCCCCACAGAGTGGTCAGCATTAGGCTGGGCCACATCCAGGCATGTGGAATAAGATGGCTCGTGTATAATTCGTGTCATTCCCATATTTGCATTTTCCTAAATAGACCATGCCGTCTAATTGGGAGATTTTCAAGGGAAAATTGGAAGGTTATAATTATTTGAATTATCCCTATCTCTTTGTCTTTTCTCACTTACCTCCATCCCTGATTCCCTGCACTAATATGGGGAGCTCCATGCCCCCCAGGCAGGAGCATTATGTATGTCTTCAAACTCTGTTGCTTCCCCTTGTCTGTAATTTATTTTAGTCTCTCCCCTGCTAGAGTATAAACTCTTGGAGGGGAAGAATTGTATCTATCCAGTCTTTTGTACTCTCCCATGGGTCAGTGTTCCGCAGAGAGTGAGCACTCAATACGTTCTGTTGATTCAGTGAGTGATTGGGGAAAGGTCCACTGTGCCTGAGAATAGTAACAGAGAGCGGCAGCACCATTGCAAGCTTCCTTTGGGAAACAGGAACTCAGAACTCTCCTGTTGCTTGTTTCTCGTGCCTCTCCATGTCTGGAAAGTAGCTAGTATCCATGAAGAATATTATCCTCTCTCTGGCATCTGGGCTGCTGATTTTCAAGATTTATCGGTTACAGGTCTGGTTTTTTTTTTCCATCGCCAGCATCATCACCCTCACCATTTATGATTCTTCAGCTGTAGGTGGAGCACCATTCTGGGTCTTTGGGAGCAGATTGTAAAAGGAGAAAACATGTTACCTGTCCTTGAGGGGCTTTCAGTCCAAAGTGGGAGACAAACAGGCAAGCAAACAATCAGTGGCATTCTTTGAGCACTAACTGTGGGTAGATCTTACGGTGAGAACAAAAGGGACCATGCGGGTAGAAGCGGAGGCAGAAATAAGCTAAAAATGAATAACAGGAAGAAATAAGTTGACATAAATTATTATTATTGGTGGCAGGGTATTTAAGCATGTACTATGTGTCGAGAACTGTACTGGGCACGTGGGAGAACAATTTGATAGAATTAGCAGACACGATGCAAGTTAATCGGGTCCCCCACAGGGCTCACGGTCTGTTAGGAGAGAGAATAGGTATCGAATCCCCATTTTGGAGAGGAGGAAGCATACAGAGGAGTGAAGTGATTGGTCCAAGGTCGCACAGCAGCCGAATGCCGGAGCCAGAACCCAAGTCCTCTGACTTCCAGCTCCGTGCTCTTCCCATCGGGTCACGCTGCTCCCGTGACATGCACGTAATAGAGAAGCAGCCTGGCTCAGTGGAAAGAGCCCAGGCTTGGGAGTCAGAGGTCATGGGGTCTAATCCCGGCTCCGCCACTTGTCAGCTGTGTGACTTGACTTCTCTGTGCCTCAGTTAATTAATGGCTGAATGAATGAATGGCTGAACGAATGAATGAACGAATGAGCGAACGAATGAATGAATGGCTGAATGAATGGCTGAATGAATGACTGAATGACTGACTGGCTGAACGATCTGTAAGATGGGGATTAAGACTGTGAACCCCACGTGGGACAACCTGAATACCTGAAACAGTGCTTGGCATAGAGTAAGGGCTTAACAAATACCATCATTATTATTATTATTATTATTACATAATGGCCAACAGGGATGAATCTGAGGTGGAGACTAATCAAGGACTGTATCCTGGAGGTAGTGGTGTTGAAGATGGGGAGGGACACGGTTGGGTGGTTGGGCTTCTCCAGCAGTCCTTTCTCCAGGCCGCTTTTCCTCTTGCTGAGTTCCGCAGAGGCAGAACCACCTCTCCTCCTCCTGGGTCTTACCCGCTGTAATCTCGGAGCGCGGGGACAATGACGGGCCGTTTCCTCCGCAGGTGAGCGTGCATCGGTGGAGCGGCCTGGAGCCCGTTTGCACGCACACGACGCAGCCCCTCGTGGTCGGGGCTCGGAGCGCCACCCGGCTCTACCGGGAGCCCGTGGCCCGTCTGCTGCAGAGGTGTGGGAACTGCACGCGGGAGAGCTGCGTGGTCTCCTTCTCGCTGGCTGCAGACGGCCAGCAGTCCGGTCCCACCAACCACCACTTCTTGTCCTCCCTGAAAGACGCCGTGGGGCTGGAGAAGCCCCAGCTCAGGGTAAGTCAGCCCAACTGCCGGGGTTCATCTCTAGCGGCTGCCCGCTTGTCACCGGCAGGGACGGGACCTGGGGCACGGGAGGCGGGGAGGTGCCCGGACCCAATCGAGGAGGGGTTTGGCCTCGTGGGTAGAATGCAGGGCTGGGATCGGGAGCCCTGGGTTCTAATCCTGTCTCTTCCACCTGCCTGCTGTGTCACTTCACCACTCTAGGCCTCAGTTACTTCCCCTGAAATACCTGTCTCCCCTTCCCCTTAGACTGCGGATCCAGTCTAAGGACAGGGACTGTTTCCGTATTGATTCTGTCCCAGCGCTTATCTTAGTGCTTGGTCTGTAGTAAGTGCTTAATAAATACCACAATTCTGTAGTTGCTACAGTGTGACTTAGTGGAAAGAGTCCGGGCTTGAGAGTCGGAGCACACGGGTTCTATTCCCAGCTCCGCCACGTGTCTGCTGTGTGACCTTGGGCAAGTCATTTGACTTCTCCGTGCCTCAATTACCTCATCCGTAAAATGGGGATTAAAAGTGATAGCTCCAGCTGGGACAACCTGATCACCCTGTATCTACCCCAGCGCTTAGAACAGTGCTTAGCATATAATAAGCGCTTCACAAATATCATCGTTACTATTATTATTACTACAAGGGCTAGAGATGGAGAATCAGTATTGGAGCTCTGGAAACAAGGATTGCCCTGAATTTCCCCTGTGACTTCAGCCTGTGTCCCCAGTGGAGCCGAGGGGCCCAGAGGGCCAGTGCAGACTCGGTTGCCGGGGTCTCCCGTCCCTCTTTGTTCAGCGTGTGGGCCCCTCGCTCTGCCTTGGCTGCCCCTTGGGCTTTAGCGGACTCTGAATGTTAGGCCCCGATAAGAGGGAAGTTAAATGTGATTTGTGAGATGATAGTAGGTTATTTATTAAGCACTACTACACACCTACTACGTGCTGTGGAAGATGCAGTGTTATCAAATTAGACTTGACCCTCGCACGGGGCCTACGATCTACCTTGTCGCAGTTTTAAAGATGAGGCACCCGAAGCCCAGAGAGGTTAAGGGACTTGTCCACGGTCTCACAGAAGGCCGTTGGTGAAGCTGGGACTTGATCCTGGGCCTCGTGTCCACCCAGTACCGCGCTTTTTTCCCTGGTCCACCCGGCCTTTTCCTGGAGGGTTCTTACTAAACCGGTGCCCGAGGAATTGAAGGTTGTCATCGACCGACAGTTCGCGCAGTGGAAGTCTGAGACAGGATGAGAAGGGTGGCCCTCTCTCCTCACTCACTGCAATTTCCATCTTGCCGCAGGCCACAATAGTCCAGCAAGGTGATGCCTTCGTCTTTGATCTGCAGACCAGTGCCGTGGCCCCGTTCGTTTGGCTGGATGTGGGCGGTATACCGGGGAGATTTAGTGAAAATGGCTTTCTCCTGATCGAGAGGAGGAAAACCGTGCTGTTTCACCCTCGGAAGGCCACCAGCGTCGGAGAACTGGAAAAGTCTCTTCGTCTGATTTCACTGACAGACACCTACTAGTTTCTCTGAAGACGGACGCTAAGAGGGAGTGTGAAAGTCTCCAGAGGAAGGGACTTGGGGAATGGAGAGAGAGAGAGATGGAGGAATCCGGCCCGACAGATGATGGTCCTCTGTCTTTCCGGGTCCTGTCGAGCAGTGACGTTCAAGATCCGGCGTTCACGGACTGGTGGAGAGGCTGGGTCAAACAGATAATGATGATGATAATGATGGTATTTGTTAAGCGTTTACTATATGCCTGGAAAACTACGCATACTGTGTGCCTGTACTAAGCGCTGGGTGCTTGCAAGCAAATTGCTCGTCGTGGGCAGGGATTGATTCTCTTTATTGCTGTATTGTACTTCCCCAAGCGCTTAGTACTGTGCATTGCACACAGTAAGCGCTCAATAAATACGATTGAATAAGTGAATGAATGGATGAAATCGGGTTGGACACAGTCTCTGTCCTGCACGGGGCTCACTGTCTTCATCCCCATTTTTACGGATGAGGGAACTGCGGCACAGAGAAATAAAGTGACTTGCCCAAGGCCACACAGCACACACGTGGTGGAGTCGGGTTCAGAACCCGTGACCTTACGACTCCCAGGCCCGCGCTCCCTCCGTTAAGCCGATGGACGCGTGGTTGGCTGAGGCAGAGTCGTCGTCCGACGGATGCTGAGAAATAATGACCCGGCAGAAATGAGGGAGCCGTTGGGTTCGTGTTTGATTTTCCTCCATGTGATTTGTCCCAATCCCGCAGGCAGACGTGGATGTTTTCTACTGCAGGCCGGGCTCAGAGCTGAAAAGGCCCACGGGATCGCTTTCGGACAAATAATTTCCAAAGCGTTATGAGGTCTCTCAGGGATTCGTCTGTGGTTTAAACTGTTGCTGAGGGAGGGGTGGACCCAAATTGGAGATCTGAGTTTTAAGCACATACTAAGGGACAGTGCTGCAAAGACTGGGCAGCCCAGAATTTAAGTGGCTATGTTTTAATATGTTATGAGCCTTGAAAAATCATCCAGTAAACGAGTGAAGTCTTCTTCGAGCCCAGGTAGCTTTTTTTTTGTATAGTTTTGATATCTCTGTTCAGGGGAAAGCCGAGAAGGGTGCCTTTGGGCCGGAAGGGACCTCAAGAGGTCGTTAGGTCCAGCCCCCTGCCAGCGGATGAACGTCTGGACCGCCGACCCGTTTCTGGTCTCATCTAGATGGCAGTGGGGCATGTGACGAGTTCCGTGGTTCTGCCACCCTCAGCTGGGGCAGCTTTTCTCTATGAAAGCTCGCCGGGAAAGCCTTCTTCCTTGGGGAAGGGGGATCGGGCTCTGTCCTTTAGGAGAGAGTTTGGACACCCTGATCCGGGAGCCCCTTCCTAAAGAAATGCCGTCAACGTTTGAGCTGATTCATTTCCAGGGATCGTGACTTTGGTACTGAATTGAGCGAATTTCCGGGGAATGTCGGGGAAATGTAATGTTGGCTTGTGGTTTCCCAGTCTGCTTGACTCTCGCCTTTGTCCTGTTTCTGAAGCCAATGGGTTTTTTTAATGGTCCTAACCAACCACTTACTCTGCGCCAAGCATTGTACTAAGTGCTAAGGTAGATCCGTGATGATCAGGTTGGATCAAGTCTCCGTCCCTCATGGAGCTCAAGCTGAGAGGGAGTAGGTTTAATCCCCTTTTTACAGATGAGGAAACTGAGGTTCAGAGAAGTGAAGGGCCTCGCCCAAGGTCTTGCAGCAGGTGAGTAGCGGAGTTGGGATTAGAACCCAGGTCCCTCTGCCTTGGAAGCCCGGGGTGGGAAGGGGCTCATGAAAATTCCCGGCCCAGCCTGGGTTTCGCTTCAACTTGCCCCTCTTTTCCGTCACCTTCCTGAGGGTGAATCGGAAGAGTCGGGTGAATCGGGCTAGAAAAGCCGTGTGGCCTAGTGGAGAGATCACGGGCCTGGCCGTTAGAGGTCCCGGGTTCTAATCCTAGCTCCACTACTTGCCGGCTGTATGTCCCGGGGCAAGTCACTTCACTTCTCCTTGCCCCAGTTTTTTCCTCACAAGTGCCCCGCCCGCAGTAAACGCTGAACCATAGCTTTACGTATTATGTGGTGTCTTCCCCCATGCTCAGCACCGAGCTCGGCATACAGTAGAAGCTTAACCGATACCGAAGGTGACTATGAAATCACAGAGACTTAATTATACCCGGGCTACAACCCAGCAGGTTACTCTAGGAGCTGTATGTGTACATAATGGTTTTATTGAGCACTTCTATGTGCCAGACACTGTAATGATACATATGGCATTTGTTAAGGGCTTACTATGTGCCAAGCACCGTTCTAAGCACTGGGGTAGATACAAGATAATCGGGTTGTCCCACGTGGGGCTCCCAGTCTTCATCCCCATTTTCCAGATGAGGTCACTGAGGCACAGAGAAGTGAAGTGGCTTGCCCAAGGTCACATGAGTAAGTGGAAGTGCCGGGATTAGAACCCAGATCCTCCGACTCCCAGACCCGGCCTCTTTCCACCGCTGCTTCCCGGGACGGAAGTCAGCGTTCTTCCGTAAACCGTCGGCAGCGTCGCTGCCTCTGATCGCCATGGATACAGGCGGACAGTCCTGGCACCGATGAAGCCATTTTTCCAAACTGGCTGTGTACAATCCGGCTTTGAGGGGTGACGTGGAGGGAAGGAAAATACATCATCTTAAGAACCGTTGCGAAGAACAAGTCAGCTGCGCAAGGACGAAACCCTGGAAGGAAGCGAGGGGGAAGGGGGAGACGGGGTGTTGTGGAGGGTGGCGTGCGGCTCCCCACCCGCACCCCCAGGTAAAGAGCGAAGGGACTGTGCTACCGGACGCCTCCCGGCGAGCCCCGCGGCTTCAGCCGCCCCGGTCCCATCCCCGGGCTCACGAGACCCGCAGCTTGGGACCCCCGCCTTATGGAGAAGCGTCGGTCTGCGCCGGATCCCGGCCGAGCCCCGGCTCGCCAGCCGGAGAAACGCCAAAGCGTTTGCGAAAAACCAGCGTGGCTTAGTTGGAGAGGACCCGGGCCTGCGAGTCCCACTTGCCTGCTCCGTGACCCTGGACGAGTCACCTCGCTTGGTCAGAGGTTGCGGGTTCTAGTCCCGGCGCCGCCTCTTGTCAGCTGTGTGACTTCGGGCCAGGCACTTAACTTCTCGTTCCCTCATCCGGAAAACGAGGATGAAGACCGTGAGCCCCACGTGGGGCAACCTGATGACCTTGTATCTACCCTGGCGCTTAGAACGGTGCTCGGCATGTAGTAAGCACGTAACGAACACCAACATTATTATTGTTCTCTGTCCTTCAGTTTCCTCAGCGTACAGTGGGGTTTTCAATACCCGTTGTCTCTCCTACTTAGACGGGGTCTGACCTGACTTGTATCTACTCCAGTGCTTAGAGCAGGGCTTCACACATAGTAAGCGTTAACAATTACCACTTTAAAAAAAAAAAAGGCCGTCCCTAACAACGGGTTGTTGCAGACACTTGGTTTGTCGATTTACAGCCCCAAGAGATAAACGAAGCAGTGCGGTTAGAGGAAAAAGCACAGTCCTGGGAGTCGGGAGACTCCGGTCCCAATCCCAACTCCGCTTCCTACCTGCTGTGTGACACCGGGTAAGTCACCGAACTTCTCTGGGCCTCAGTTTCCTCATCTGTAAAATGGAGATTCAAAACTTGCTTTTCCCTCCTACTTAGACTGTGAGTCCCAATGCGGGACGGGGCCTATTTACGATCTGATCATTTCATATCTACCCCTGTGGCTTTTTAGTTCGGCGCTTGGCACAGGATAGGTGCTTAGCAAATAGCAGAATTATTATTACTGCTGCTGCCGGTAAGGCATTGCCAAGAAAGGGGACATGACTTCCCCCCAACTTGTTTTCCCTTCCCATTCTGCCTCACGTAACACCTCGGAAGCTGGTTTACGGGCACGGGCCGGCCAGCGGTGCTGGCGGAGGGGGGCCGGCCCGCGGCCAGCACGGGTTTCGCCGCTGCAGTTGGCGAGGCGGCCCGGGGGCTCCCAGCCGAGCGGGTGGTGCCGAAACTTGTAGCCGACTGGCCGGGGCTGCCTTTGGGCCTGTGGATCGGCAGTTAGTTACCACGGTGACGCTAATCCAGAGGGCTTTCCTTAGTTATAATGATGAAGATGGTGGTGGTGGTATCTGTTCAGCATTTACTATGTGCCAGGCACTGTACTAACCAAATCGGACGCACGGGGCTCAGTCTTCATCCCCAACTGAGGCCCAGTGAAGTGACTCGTCCACGGGCAGGCGGCAGAAAAACGACAGAGGCGGGTTTAGAACTCAGGTCCTTCGGATTCCCTGACCCGTGCTCTAGCCGCTAGGCCCCGCCGCTTCGCTGAATGGTTATAGGATGGGCGGGACGGGGGCGGGCCGGGGCCGGAGGGGTCGAGCCCAGCTCCCCTCTACCGCCAGAACTCCTCCTCTAGCCGGCGAGGAGAGAGACTCCATCGGCGGGATTTATCGAGCACTCAACAGGGGCCCGAGTGGTCCGCTCAGCACTTGGGAGGGTGCAGTGGAGTAGATTGGCACGAGGCAGAGCCACGGGAGTGGGCGGTCCCCTTCGTATGCCACCGCGGGCCACAGACAAAATGGCGACGGCTGTCGGCCGTTCCCCTTGCCTCGAATACCGGGAGAGTCGACCGGTCGGGCCTCGTTCGGGCCCAGTTGACCACCTCAGACCTCGTGCGTGCAGTGCCCCGTCCAGTTGGGATCTCGATGCCCTGCTCCGTTTACATCTCGATCCCCCGCTCTGCTTCCAGTAGTCGTGCCACCCCCGACCCAGCCATGACATCCTTTTTTCACGTCGTGCCTATGCCATTGGATCATCTTGCAGGAATTGACCTAAAGGAACTCAGAGCGTCTGGATGGAGGCTGGTGGCGGTGGCGAGAGGCGTCCTCCACCCGGCGACGCACGGGTACGTTGGGTGGGGGTGGGGGCGAGGGGTGGGAGGGGCAGCGTCTAGGCTGATGTAATAATGATAATTTTAATAATTTAATCACTTTGGCGTTCGTTAAGTACTCACTATGTGTTCTAAGCGCTGGGTAGATCCAAGGGGATCAAGTTGTCCCACGTGGGGCTCACAGTCTCAATCCCCATTTTCCGGATGAGGGAACCGAGGCCCAGAGAAGTGAAGCGACTTGCTCAAGGTCCAACAGCTGATAAGCGGCGGAACCGGGATTAGAACCCACGCCCTCTGACTCCCGAGCCCGGCCTCTTGCCGCTGAGCCACGGTGCTTCTCTACGAGAAGAGTCAGTAGCCGTTAGAGTCCAGGAGGCTGGGGATTTGGGGGCGTGGGGGACTTGGGCCCAGAACCCCGACTCCTCCTCAATGGTCAGGACCGCCCCCCTCCGGTCCCGGTCTGGGTTCGGCGTCTGCAGGTCAAGTGCGAGCAGGGATCGTGGCTGCTTACTCTGTCGGACTCTCCCGGGGTCTCGGTACAGTGCTCTGCACAGCGTAAGCCCCCCCGTAAGCACCGACAGATTGTCATCCAAGTTCACATCTCGTGGCTTTGTCCCCTCAGCAGAGCCTTCGGTGACGCTCCCGGCTCAAAGCGGAGTCACAGAGGCCCCCCGCCACAAGCCCCCGGCGGGAGGGCCCGCCGACTCCCTCGGACGCTCCAGACCTGGCTGTAGGTGTCCGAGGACAGCGAGAGACCGAGAACGAAGCTGCCTCTCTTCCCGCATCCGTCAGGTGGGTTAAATGATTTTGGCATCTGTCAAGGGCTTACTATGTGTCAAGCACTGTTCTAAGCACTGGGGTAGATACAAGGGAATCGGGTGGCCCCACGTGGGGCTCACACTCTTCATCCCCATTTTACGGATGAGGTGACCGAGGCACAGAAGTTTAGCGGCTTGCCCGAGGTCACAGAGCAGACAAGGGGCGGAGCCGGGATCAGAACCCATGGCCTCTGACCCCTATGCCCCGGCTCTTGCCATTAAGCCACACTGCTTCTCACGCTGCTTCTATGTGTTTCTGAATTGTACTTTCCAAGCGCTCGGTACAGTGCTCCGCGCACAGTATGCGCTGAATAAATACGGTCGAATGAATGATGAGGGCACTTGTTCAGTCCTCACTGCGTGCCAACCACCGTATTAAGCACTGAAGTAGGTACACGGTCCCCGTCCCTCACGCGGCTCACAGTCCGAAAAGGAGGGAGAGTAGGTATCGAATCCCCATTTTACAGACGAGGAGGTCGAGGCCCGGAGGTGGTCACAGAGTGGGCAAGTGGCGGAGCCGGGATTAGAGACTTGGGCTTCACTGAAAACATCGGGGTTCCCTCCCACCCGCCCCCTTGAAGTGCCGTTTTTTTTTCCGTCTCGAAAGCGTCTCGACCGAGTCCGCCTCTCGATTCCTGTACCAAGTGGAAGCCGGATGGGCCGCGGGGCCGTCACTCGGCCCGGGCCTCTGTCCCCGGTTCCCCGGGGCTCCCCCCGACTCCCTCCCCTCCCAGGTCTCGGGGCTCCCCGTCCGAAAGAGAAGACGTCGCGGCCAGTGAGAAACGGGATGGCGGACGGGAAGCCGGTAGAGACGCCGGGGAGGCCACGCAAGCCAGTCAAAAGGTTTCTTAAAAAATGTCTTAAGGTGATCTCACGGTCCCGGAACAGGCTGGCCCCCACCTGCCTGGTTCGGGCGGCGGTGGGGTGGCCTCTCCGCTGATGCTGCATCCCCGCCTTTGTGTCAGCTGTTGGGTGGGAGGACCACGCGAGTAGGGGGCGAGGAGGAGGGGCGGCGGATTTCAATAAGAGAGCCTCGTGGTGCTCGCGCGCCACAGTGCGTCACCTGCGTGTGCCGTCTTCTGTCCAAGTTGATGGGGGTTCCGTCCCAGCTGCCGTGGTGGATGTCGAGGAGCTGGACTTTCCTCTAGAGCCCCAGCTGGAGGGCCCGAGGGGGCTTTCTAGGCCCCGGCCGGACCCCTCCTTTCTCTGATGGCAGGGATGGGGGAGAGGGGGACGAGGTGGGACCGAGCTGAGTCGAAGGGCTCGTGGACTGGGCGGGGGAGAAGGGGCCAGAGCTCTTCGGGCGGAACGGCGGCCGGATGAGCTCTCGGCGCCGCCGTCGGCCAGATCGAGGACGCCTTCAGGTGCCCCCGTACTCCACGGATGCCCTGCCCCAGAGACGCACGTCCATCTGTAGCCGCGGAGGTGGGGCCGCAGGGACGCCGGGGGAGCCGGAGGCGAGAGAAGAGAGGCGCTGCGGCTGGCCGACGGGATGCTCGGCCCCCCCGAATGGCCCGGAATCATCGAAGGGGAGAACCTTTTGAGTTTGCTTATTCTTTTATTATAAAAGTAAAATAAAAAATAGCATTTATAAAGCAACCATTTTTCCTTAAAAGATTTTGATCTAAAAAACATTATTTACAATAGTAAAATGCAGAAAGAGGGGAAAAAAGTCCCATTCTCAGCATCGATTATAGCCATGTTTAAATATTCACTGAAATATACATAATCCTCTTCTGAAATCACCGGGACGACGACGGTATCTAGGATCGCGTCTGCCTCGGTCCAGCGGGGAGACCGCGCCGTGGGCGGCCGCCCCGCTCCGGATGCGCCGCGGCGGACCCGGTGGTGGACGGAGGGTTGGGGGCGGCGGAGGGGGCGGCGAGAAGGAGCGGTAGCGGCGGCCGGGGCGGGAGAGCCAGGCCCCCCCCCCCCCCCGGCCTCGGGGACGCGGGCGGAGCCGGGACGGGAACCGCAACGGGCCGAGCCTCGGCGTCCGGAAGGGCGGCGGACCCGGCCGGAGGCCGTCGGCGGGCCCCCCCGCCCCCGGCCCGCTCGGCCCTCACCGTGTCCGCTTAAACGTTGCCTTCGACTCCGCGCTCCTGGCCGAAGTCGCGGGGCCCTTTGCCGAGCGGGAGCGCCGAGCCGCCCCCGCCGCCGTGCAGGGGTTCGGAGCACGTGAAGCTGAGCTTGCGGAAGGAGGTCTCCACCCCGCTGTCACAGACGCTGTCCTCCTGGACCGTCAGGCTGCACAGGGCCCCTGCGGAAGGACAACGCCAGACGGTCACGCGGCGCACCCGGCCTCCGGCTCCTCCGCGTCTGCTCCCGCTTCGCCTCCTACCGACTACTATCGCTGTGTGCCGAACGCCAGACCGGCGCCGCCCTGACCTTACACGGCGCCTTACGCAGACGTTTCGTTTCATCCATCTTACGGATGAGAAAACGGAGACGCGGAGGTGAAGCCGGCCAGTCAGTCGACTGTAGCTGAGTGCCTACTGTGTGCAGAGCACAGCGTGCGGGAGGAATACCATACAGTGGACTAGGTAGACCTGATCCCTGCCCTCTAGGGGCCTTACAGGCTAACCTGAGAGGCGGTTAAAAAATAAATTACAGACGGGGGAAAACGGCAAAATGGGATGAACGGTAAAGTGTTTAAGGAGTTCAGGCCCGAATACATAAGTAACCCAGAAAGCAGGGTGAATAGGGTGGGGAGTCGAGAGGCTAGTCACGGAAGGCTTCTCGGAGGAGGTAGGCTTTCATAAGGCTTTGAGGTATGACGGCGGCCACCCTCAACAGCACCCTCTCCACTGAGATAGACTCCCCCGTCCCCCCGCCGACCTCCCAGAGCTGACCCGCAGCCCCAGCTCGCCTCCACGGTCCGCTTCCCCTTACGCTTCGGCTGCAGGGTGTCGCCGGAGGAAGAAATCCGGACGGCTCTCTGACCTCGTCCACCTTAAATTCGTTTTTCACCTCCTTCGACTCGGCCAACTCCGCTCCCCGCCAAGACCGCTCCTTCCTAATTCGGTCCCGTGTCCGCCGTCCCCGCCAGTCGTTCCGGGCATTGAACACCCTCCTCAAACCAGGAGGGTCCATCTGCCCGCACCATCTCTTTCCCCTACTGACCCGGCCACATACTTCATCAACAAAATTGAAACCGTGACGCTTGCTCTCCCTAAAAATCCAATCCCCCCCCAAATCCTCCTCTGCCGTCTTCGACTTTCCCTCTATGCCCTGCATTATCTCAAGAAGAGATCTCTTGCGTTCTCTCTAAAATCACCCTCCCCCACCCGTTCTTCTAACCACATCCCTTCATACCTTATCAACTGGCCCCCTTGCTTCCCTCCTCGACTGCCACCTTCAACCATTTACTTTCCAATAGCTTGTCCTCTACTTCTTTCAAATATCTTACGTATCTCTTGTCCTAAAAAATCTCCTCCCTTGACATCCCCCCCCCCCCCCCCCCCGGTTATCAACCCATCTCCCTCCTCCCATTCCTCTCCAAACTTCTTGAGAAAGCTGTTTAAACCCGTTGGCTCCACTTCCCTCCTCCAAATCTCTCCTCGATCCCCTCCAATCTGGCTTCCAACCCTTTCACTCCTCAGAGACTGCCTTCTTTACGGTGAGCGATGACCTTCTTCTCACTGCTCTGACAGCCTCTGCTCCATCCTAATCTTCGACACCGTAGACCACCCCGCTTCTCCTTGAAACGTCTTCCAACCTCGGTTTCGCCGGCACTCTTCTCTCTCCGTTCTCCTACCTCTCGGACGGCTCCTCCCCGGTCTCCTCCGCGGGCTCTTCTGCCTCCCGACCTCTGACGCCGGAGGTCCCTCGGGGCTCGGTTTTGGGTCCCCCTTCTATTCTCCATCTCCGCCCGCTCCCTTGGAGAACTCCTTCGCTCCCAAGGCTTCAACTACCGCCCCTGCGCGGACCATTTCCAAACCTACATCTCCAGCCCCGTCCTCCCTCCTCTGCAGTCTCGTATTTCCTCCTTACCTTCAAGACATCCCTACCTGGATGCCCCATTGACGCCTCAAACTTAACACCTCCGAAAGAGAACTCTGTATCTTCCCATCCAAACCCCGTCCTCTCCATCACTGTAGAGAATACCACTATCCTCTCTATCTCGCAAGCCCCTATGTCTGACATTATCCTCGACTCATCTCTCTCATCCAACCCACGCACTCAATCTGTCGCCAAATCCTATCACTTGTATCTTCGCAACAGTGCTAAAATTTGGCCTTTCCTCTCCATCCAAACTGTTACTGACCCATCCTATGCCACCTTGATCACTTCATCTGCCTCCTCGCTGAGCTCCCCGTCTCCTCTCTCTCCCCACTCCAGTCAGTGTCTCCCACTCAATCACCTTGCCCGCCCACCACTGTATCAAACCGAAACTTGCCACTGGTTTTAAAGCACTCAATCAGCTTGTCCCCTCCTACCTTAATAATATTTAATAATAATCATAATAATGGCATTTGTTAAGCGCTTTCTATGTGCCAGGCACTGTACTAAGCGCTGGGGTGGATACAACCCAATTGGGTTGAACACAGTCCCTGTCCCACTTGGTTTCGTTCCCCATTTTACGGACACTTGCTCTATCGAGAAGCGGCATGGCGTAGTGGATAGGAGCACGGTCCTGGGAGAAAAAAGGTCATGGGTTCTGATCCCGGCTCTGCCACTTGTCCCCTGTGTGACCCTGGGTACGTCCCTTCACTTCTCAGGGCCTCAGTTACCTCATCTGTAAAATGGGAATCGAGACTGTGAGCCCCACGTAGGACAGGGACTTGTCCAACCCCATTTGCTTGAATCCACCCCAGTGGTTAGTATAGCGCTTGACACACAGTAAGCATGTAATAAATACCATAATTATCATGATTATTCTTCTATCCACTATGCCATACTGCCTTACCTCACACTGGCATCTTAGTCCAGTCCAGCCTGGACTTTGTTCCTCTGGTTCCAGTTTGCTCACCGTGCCCTGAACTCATCTATCCCACCACCGACCCCTTTCCCACATCCTCCCTCCGGTCCGGACCTCCCTCCCGCTCCGTACAGGCCAGACCTCCACTCTCCCCACCTTCAAAGCATTTCTAAGGCCACATCTCCTCCAAGAGGCCTTACCTGATTAATAATAATGTTGGTATTTGTTAAGCGCTTACTATGTGCACAGCACTGTTCTAAGTGAATAATAATAATAATAATGTTGGTATTTGTTAAGCGCTTACTATGTGCAGAGCACTGTTCTAAGCGCTGGGGTAGACACAGGGGAATCAGGTTGTCCCACGTGGGGCTCACAGTCTTAATCCCCATTTTACAGATGAGGTAACTGAGGCACAGAGAAGTTAAGTGACTTGGTATTTGTTAAGCGCTTACTATGTGCCGAGCACTGTTCTAAGCGCGGGGGTAAACATAGGGGAATCAGGTTGTCCCACGTGGGGCTCACAGTCTTAATCCCCATTTTACAGATGAGGGAACTGAGGCACAGAGAAGTGAAGTGACTTGCCCACAGTCACACAGCCGACAAGTGGCAGAGCTGGGATTCGAACTCATGAGCCCTGACTCCAAAGCCCATGCTCTTTCCACTGAGCCACGCTGCTTCTCAATTGCCCAGAGTCACACAGCTGACAAGTGGCAGAGCCAGGATTCGAACCCATGACCTCTGACTCCAAAGCCCGGGCTCTTTCCACTGAGCCACGAGTGCTGGGGTAGATACAGGGTAATCAGGTTGTCCCACGTGAGGCTCACAGTTAATCCCCATTTAGCCTTCTTTACCTCAGCTTCCTCCCTTCTGTGTTGTCTATGCTAATGTATATATATTAAATTAGGTAATATACATTATTCCTATTAATGTCTATCTCTGTCTCCCTTTCTAGGCTGCAAGCTCAATTTGGGCAGGGAACATGTCTACCAGCTCTGTACCGTACTCTCCCAAAGCTTAGTACAGTGCTTCGCACATAGTAGGTGCTCAACCTAATGCCACCGATGATGACGACTGCCAGATATGAAAGGGGAGGGAAGATGCAGGTAAGGGGTTGGCTGGGAGAGACAAGAGTGAGGCACTGTTGAGGAGTTTGGCAAGTAGAGGGAAATGTGCTGGCCGGGTTGTAGGTGATTAGTGAGGTGGGATGGTGGGTGGGCGGGTGGGTGGGTGTTGTCTCTCTCTCCCTCCCTCCTTCCAGCTCTCCTCAGACTCCCCGTTTCTGTGCCCCCTCCACTAGGCTGCACCAGACTTGAGGACTCGCTCCACTGAGGTGGCCAACACTCTTCTTCCCCTCCTCCCCACATGCACTGGCTCCAGAATCCCAGGAAAACCGAACGGGGGGCAGGAGGAAATGCAGGGGCGAAGGCAGAGACTTGACCCTCCCTTGTCTGGCGAGAAGAGAAGAAATGTTTGGTAGCAGCAGAGGAGGGCAGAGTTTTGATGGGTCGTAGCCCTGTTCCTTTTCCCTAGAGTGGAGTCAGAATAATAATTATGGCACTTCTTAAGTGCTTACTATGTGCCGGGCACTGTCCTAAGCACTGGGGTAGATACAAGAGAAGCAGCGTGGCTTAGTGGAAAGAGCCTGGGCTTGGGAGTCAGAGGTCATGAGTTCGAATCCCAGCTCTTCCACTTGTCAGCTGTGTGACTGTGGGCAAGTCACTTCGCTTCTCTGTGCCTCAGTTACCTCATCTGTAAAATGGGGATTAACTGTGAGCCTCACGTGGGACAACCTGATGACCCCGTATCTACCCCAGCGCTTAGAACAGTGCTCTGCACATAGTAAGCCCTTAACAAATACCAACATTATTACAAGATGATCCCTGTCCCACATAGGGCACTCAGTCTTAATCCCCATTTTACAGACGAGGGAACTGAGGCCCGGAGAAGTTAAGTGATAAGTGGGGGAGCCGGGATTAGGACGCATGACCTTCTGACTCCCAGGCCCGGGCCCTATCCACCAGGCCAGGCTGTTGCTTCTAATCAAGACCGGCCTCTGGCCTCCCTAAGAGGGAAGTGGGGGCAGAGGTGGGCGTGGGGCAGTTTAGGGGCTGTGGGCTCACTACTGGCTCTGCCCTGGGTTGAACCGGGGCCCCGGTCAAGGCCGGCCCAGGGAAACCCCTCCCAAACTGCCACGGGCCTGGAAGTCGGAAGGATCTGGGTTCTAATCCCGTCTCCGCCGCTTGTCTGCTATGTGACTTTGAACAAGTCATTTGACTTCTAGGTGCCTCAGTTACTTCATCCGTAAAATGGGGATTAAGCCTATGAGCTGCATGTGGGACAGGGACTGTGTCCACCGTGATTAGCTCATATCTACCCTAGTGCTTAGAATAGTGCTTGGTACACAGTAAGCGCTTAACGAATGCAGCGTGGCTCAGTGGAAAGAGCACGGGCTTTGGAGTCAGAGGTCATGGGTTCAAATCCCGGCTCGGCCACTTGTCGGCTGTGTGACTTTGGGCAAGTCACTTAACTTCTCAGTGCCTCAGTTACCTCATCTGTAAAATGGGGATTAAGACTGTGAGCCCCACGTGGGACAACCTGATTCCCCTGTGTCTATCCCAGCGCTTAGAACAGTGCTCGGCACATAGTAAGCGCTTAACAAATACCAACATTATTAACGAATGCCATCACCGTCATCCCACCTGCTGCCGGGCAGCTCAGAGCCGTGCGTGAGGGTGAGTGTGTCCACGTGCTCCGCTGCTCCCCGGGCTCTCCCCTGCCATCTCTGATTCCTGATGGGGGTCAGCGGTCCTACCGGGGGCCGACCATCCCAACTAGGGGCAAAAGAACAGGGACTTCTAGGCTTTATTCTGCCCTGGAAATATTTTTGCCACAATGAGTTGGGTATGGATCATTAAAGCAAAATTTTCCCTTCTGAGAGGGGACTGCAAGGATATGAATGAATTTTTTAGTCCATACCTGTCTGCCTTGAGCTGAGCAAGACAGGCGGCGGGAGATGAGCGGTGGACACACTGTGGGCAAAGCACAGTACTAAGAGCATAATTTGAGCCGATGAGAATGGGACCCAGCTCTAGCAAAGTTGGGGGCTTTGAAAAAGGGCCCCTAAGGAAGCAGTGTCACCTGGTAGGCAGATGATCGGAATCAGTGAAGTCACTTCGCTTCTCTCTACCTCAGTTTCCTCATCTGTGAAACGGGCATCAGAAATTTTGTTCTCCCTCCTACTCAAACGGGAGTGGGAGTGTGTACCCCAGCCCTTAATGCTTAATAAGTGTCACAATTATTATCGTTATTGAAATAAGATGCTTTGACTAGCAGCATGACCTAGTGGGAAGAGCCCAGACCTGAATTCTAATCCCACTCTGCCACTCACCCACTCCGTCACCTAGGGCAAGTCCCTTCTATCCCTCAGTTTTCTCATCAGTAACATGGGGGCGAAATGCAGTTCTCCCTCTTGCCGAGACTGTGAGCCCCGTGTGGGACAGGGACCGCGACTAATCGGTCTCAGTTCTATCCTAGGGCTGGGAAGGCTGCTCGCCCCGAAGTACGTGCTTAACAGATACCCCGATTATCATTAGCTGGGTAGGCTCTCCCAGATGCCATTTCACTGCCGCATTTAGTGGAAGGATCATCGGGGTTGGGGGTGAGGAGACAGAGAAGACAGCTGTGGACTCAGGTGAACTGGGAGCTAAATATGACCCAATCGTGGACCGATTTGGATCGTGGACTTACTACTCCCTTTATTCCCTCCCCCAGCCTCGTGGCATTTATGTACATAGCTGTCATTTATTTATATCAGTGTCTGTCTCCCCCTCCGGACTTTAAGCCTGTTGTGGGCAGAGAATGTGTCTGCTTATTATTGTTCTACTGTACTCCCCCAGAGCTTTAGTACGGTGCCCGGCTCACAGTACGCGCTCAATAAATGCGACTGACCCGACTGACCGTTGGCCCCGGAAACCCAGTGGTGAAGTGTAAAGTCTAGGACCTGTGGGGGCAGGGCTAGGCTTGCCTTCCTTGGCTCGGTCACCCCTCCAGAAATGTTTGCTGGAGTTTCCCCTCGCTCCCGAACCCATGCGGTGGTTAGAAACGTGCTCCGTGGCAATGACCGAATTGGGGCCGAGAAGGCTCCCGTGACCGCCCGGCTTCTTACGCTGACCCCCGAGGTGTGGCGATCTAACCCTGGACCCCAGAATGACGGCAAAGGCGGGGAGGCAGCAGGCTGGAGAACGGCTGTGCTCCCCGGGGCCGGAAGGCACGGAGGGGCCTCGGCCCCCACCCACACGTGCCACGGCTGAGCGGTGATGGCAGGGATTTGCTCGTTCCCTGCCGGGACATCCTAGATCAGCTTCCCCCTTCCCCTTACCGATCTGCTCTCTCTCGGCGGTGGAGGCGGGTGGAGGCGTGGCCGGCTCCCGATCCGGGCCGGCGGATGGATCGCTGGCAGCCGAGAAGGCCTTCTGGATGACGGCGACTGCTTCCGTGTAGCCCATTTCTCGGAGAGCATCCACCAGCTCCTTTATCGTGCCCCCGGAGACCTGGGGAGGAGGGAAAACCGGAAGGGCCATCTCTTGGGAGGAGAAAAACCACAGCGCCTACACGACTCCGCTTCCCGAGTACCGGACGGACTGCGTGGCCCCTCATACAAAATGTCGCAAACACCCAGGCTCCTATCAATGCCTCCAAGGACTGTACTTTTGAGACAACTTGACTTCAGTAGCATGTTTTTTCAAACTAGGTGCCATACGCATGCAGAATGGAAGCGTTAGTGAGAATGCCGGGGAAAGGGGTGAATGAGAGTAAGCACACAAACACCCTCTTTGAACTCAATTTCCTGTTTCACCTCAGACCGCTCAGGAAATTCATTGGAGTTCATATACAGAGAAATGCCGAGGCAGCAAGACTCCAATTAGATCGAGGCACTCCCGTGTCTGTTTCCTTTTGCACCTTGAGAGTGTGAGTTGCTGCTGCCTTCCAGCAAGAGGAAATGCTTTCTTGATGCGGCAGGGCAGTCCTGGGTGACCCTGGGTGAGGATTTTCTGGGAACCCGGCCTTAGCTGCCCCCGAAACACACACACACACTCTCTCTCTCTTTTCCTCCCCTCTCCGTCCCCCAAGCAGCTGTCTGACTGATCTTTGCTCATGTGGACACACCCCTAGCCTCACATCTGCCTGGTTTTAAGGGCCGAGAGCAGCAGAGAGCAAACAATCAATCAGTGGTATTTACTGAGTGCTTTCTGTTTGTAAAGCCCTGGACTTAGATTCCTTTGTACATATCTGTAAATTATTTATTTATATGGTCGGTCTCTCCACCCCCGCCCTCCCGGCTCCCTCCCCCCGCCACCAGCCCCCAAGACTGCAAGGAACTTGTCTCCCACTACCGTTGTACTGTACTCTCCCAAGTGCTCAGTACGATGTTCTGCACACAGTTAAGTGCTCATTAAATACCACTGAATGCCTCGAGCAGTTTCTCAGCTGCCCCCGGGGCGGACCACTTTTCAGGCGAACAGTGGTGCCGGCTCTAACGGACAAATACCATCTCTGACAACCTTTAAAATATCTTGCCCAAAAATCACTCTGAAGAAGTTTTCAGGATTTAAGATGCTGAGAGGATACTTTACTAAGTTATAATTTTTTTTTCCAGAGATTATGCCAGTTTTGGGCTTCTCATATAGCGAGAAAGATAATATACATATAAAATATGAAAATATAAACTATATATACATATATTTTAATCAGAATGCCAACCGGGGTGGGGCAGGGGTGGTCTCCCGCAGACTATCAATGATATTCACTGAGCACTTACTGTGTGCACAGCACTGTACTACGCGCTTGGGAGAGTCCGATACAATAAACTGGCACCAATTCTCCCAAGACGTTGGCTGGACTAGGCTGTCGGATGGCTAAGACCGGGCTGCCATATTCCCGCTACCACGCTACCTGCGTCGGGGAAGGGAATCCCCGCTCGGGGCAACCTGGTGTTCTGATTTCTACCCAATGTTCTATGAAACAGTAAAAAGGATCCCAGCAACCTGTGAGAGAGTTTAGTGGTGGCCCAGAGCTCAGGGCGGGTGAGGGAGAGGAGAAGGAGAGCAGTGGTGATATAACCTGCTTCTGATGCTCCTCTCCCCGCCCGTCCCCGACTTTCCCTCCGGCCCCAGGAGAAGCAGGGAGGATCCGCTTGGAGAGGGAGAGCACGCACCCTTCCTCTCCTCAGCAGGGACCCGCTCAGATTGCGGATCCCACGGGGGGGGACAGGGATCTTGTGTAATTCCCACCTGCTTATCTTCTCCCAGCATTTAGTACAGTGCTAAGCACTACACTAATGCCCCCGCCGCTTTCGGCGGTTAAAGGCCGCGCGTTCCTGAGCGTTACCTCGTAGTTGTCCAGTAGCGTTTTGGCGGGAGCAGGACTCAGTCGGAAGGCATTATTAAGTATCCCCAGGCCCAGTTTCTGGGCTAGGGTCGACCAATTTTTGTCTGGATCGGGTATTTCTAATAACGTGTAAAGCTGCAGTTTTACATCTTCCGTTAGCTGTTTCATGTCTCCTGGGGGGAAACGAAGAAGAAAATACGTCAGTCGTGAACCACAGATTCTGCTCTGAATGATTAATTTTTTCATTCCCTTCTCTCTTAAGAGTGAAAGCGATCAGCCCACTGGACTGAAGTGCTCAACCCTGCTGCGCCCCTGCGATGGGAGTTTTGAGCAAAGGAGATCAAATCTGACGCTCTCTGTGTCCTCGTGGATTACAAATCAGAATCGGAGGCTGCAGATTTTTTAACCGTGCCTGAGGGAGTTTTTTTTTCTCTTTCTTTTTCGTTGGGGCGGGGGAGGGGACGTTGAGGGCAGATGTGTATTTTTCACATGAAATGAAAGGAGACAGTGACGGCGAATGACGTCTCTTTCTGGCGCCACTCACCTGGGACCAGTAAATCATCGGCAGTCAGCTTGCTTTCATACGGCTTGCCGTTCAGTATGTCGTAGACCTGTTGAGGGGAGGAGGGGTGTGAGAGTATTCACGTATTAACGGGCCCGTCAGGGCAGAGCTGTTGTTTTTGTGGTTAGACAAGCGGAGCGGTGACTTCCGTTACTCCCCTCTGAGAGAGCCCTTCTCCCGGTAGCCTTAAGGGCCCCGTTTCCGGGGGCGTGGGCAGGGGCCCGGCCGAGCACGGAGTCCACGAAGAGTAGCTCGATCCGGGTCAGAGTCGGGGTGGGCTTGGCAGAGGCGCTTCGAGGGAGACTGTCTGCGGGATGAGGTCAGTCCCTCTGCCCCTCTCGGACACACCTCGGGCCAAGCTCGTCACGAAGGAGTACTCCCGGGAGGCAAGGAGACGCGGGAGTCTGACCACAACCTGCGACGGGGGATGGCACCTCTGGGCGGGCGGGCAGTCCCCCACAGCCACGCGCCACCAGGCTCCACCGCTTCCCTTTGGGGAGCCCAGCTGGATTCTGCCCGTGAGGTGGAAGGGTGGGGCGCGGGCATCGTCACAAGCGGGGCTGCTGGGAGCCCGGTGGGCCTTCACTGCACGGGCAAGATCCCTCTGCTGGGGATCACCATGACCCCAAAAACCCCGTGAGCCTCCGCGGGGCTCCGAGGAACCCACTTCCCCCAGGAAAGCCCGTTCCAAGTGAAAAATGGGGTTCGGGGATTCCAATTTCCCCTTCAACTGGCACCTCCAACTGGGCGCTCTTCTGGTGCTGCTGCTCTTGAGAGGCCCGTGGGAGGGGCCGGGGCCGGAGCTAGCTGATCCGGGAGAGATCGTGCTCAGATCGAAGAGCATGAGGAAGCAAGAGAAAACCCGAAATGTTTCACAATGACGCCAGGAGGGGAAAGTGATTGACTGAAATCCCGCCTGTAGCTTTAAAATCCCCTTCACTACTGCAGAGCAAGCCAGGCCATGAGATTCAACCTCTCCCCGCAAGGCCAGAGACAGGCCCATCTGCTGCTCTAGGCGGGGCTGTTGCCTTCAACTCAGGCCCGCCCTCCCTTCCAGCAGAACACAGTGTCCCCCAGAATCTCGGCAGCCTTGACCCTCGGGGGCAGCTGTGGTTTTTCAAGATGGCACGGTTGTTTACGGCTTGGATTTCTCAACCCAGAAGCGGAAGGTCTCCAGGTTGGGAGGGGCGGCCGGCTGGAAAAATCAGTCCCGCATCCCAGGCGCCGCGGTTCGGCCGCCCAAGACACTTGCCTGCCAGTTGGCCGCCATGTCCAGCGGGGTGGTACCCGGCACTATCCCTTCGTCTTCTCCATCCTCTTCCCCCTGTTCCTCCAGGTCAAAGAGAGGCTCGAAGTTCTCCACAAGAGGGTCTGCGCCTGAGGATGACACGTGGGCTCCGTCAGCTACAGAGCGCCCGGTCCGGACCTCACCACCTGCTACGGCTCCCCGCAGCTCTTGCCGCACCTATAGCTAAAGTGCAGCGCACGGTTCGGCCAGCGGCCCGGGCACCCGAGAGATGGCCGCTCCACTTGGGCCTTATTTGCTAATGGGTTACGGCTATGGAGACCATTTCTGGGAGCCCTTTAACCGGGCGGCTTCCTAACCTCCGCCTGCCTCTGCCCCAGAGAACGCCGGGTTGGAGGTTTCGTTCTCAACGATCCGTTTCCTCTCCCTGACCCGCAAATCCCATTTCAAGTGGTTTCAGGTTTTACTTGCCACACCAGAGAAGCAGCGTGACTCAGTGGAAAGAACCCGGGCTTGGGAGTCAGAGGTCATGGGTTCGAATCCCGGCTCTGCCACTTGTCAGCTGTGTGACTGTGGGCAAGTCACTTTACTTCTCTGTGCCTCAGTTACCTCATCTGTAAAATGGGGATGAAGGTGAGCTCCATGTGGGACAACCTGATTACCCTGTATCTCCCCCAGCGCTTAGAACAGTGCTCTGCACATAGTCAGCACTTAACAAATACCAACATTATTATTATTGATTTGCCCGGTTGGTGCATATTTAACAAACCGATGAAAGGCAATCTGTATTTTTTAATTGACATAGCAAGCACGTCGAGTCACGCGTGTGTCTGTGCCCACCCCCCCACAACACAGGCTCAAAGAAGATGTCACTCAGTAAAATGCACCTATGGCATCTATGGTCCAAGAGAGGCCGGCGTGGCAACTGCAGGCCAAGAGGAGACCCTGACAACTCCACTGGGGCCGCTGGCTTTGCCAGTCCCATGCCCATAAGCCTCTGGCAATGCCAGGGACCCGTGGACCTGAATCAGGATCCCAAGAACCCATTCCAGTCTTGGGGCAGCCTTCCCAAGACTGGGTCAAGCCAGACCTCTAGGTCCAGGAAACACTGGTGGGGGGTGGGGGTGCGGGAGAGAGGCGTGAAGACATTCTGGTTGGTTCTGGCAGGAGATTCGTAACCTCCTACCCACTCCCCTTCCCTCCCGCACCACCTGCTTCCTGGCTGGAGGTCTTTCCGATAGACTCCCACTGATTCCAGGATAGCTCTGAGGCTCAACCGCATTTGCTTTTTTTGGTTGATTTTTTTTGTAGTATTTGCTAAATGCTTTGCTATGTGTCAAACACTGGGAGCCCCATCTGGACAGGGACTGTGTCCAATCTGATAAACTGGAATCTTCAGCATTCAGAAGAGTGCTTGACGGAGAGTTTAACAAATACCATAATAATAATCTTCTTGTGGGAAGCCCACAAGCACCTCAAACTTGGGCGTGGGCCGGGGGAGGCAGAGGATCTGGGTTCTGATCCCAGCTCTGCCAGTTTCCTGCTATGTGACCTTGGGCAAGTCATAAACTTCTCTGTGCCTCAGTTACCTCATCGGTAAAACGGGGATTAGGACTGTGAGCCCTGAGCAAGACAGGGACTGTGTCTAAACTGATTACTTGTATCTACCCTAGCTCTTAGTGTAGTGCCTGGCACATAGTTAAGCGCTTAACAAATAAAATAAAAAAAATTGGCATGTGCAAAACTTGAACTTCTCATCTCCCCCCCCCCACCCCAAACTTTTCTCCTCTGCTCTCATATTTACTGACATCATTAACCTCCCTCTTACTAATGAAGTTTGAAACCTTGCTGTCATCATAGCCTCAATCCATCAATCCATCAGGGGTATTTATTGAGTGCTTACTGTGTGCGGAGCACTGTCATTCTGGTCTCACATCCAATCTACTGCCAAAATGTACCAAATTCTCCTCAGAGACATTTTCCAGCTCTGCCCGTCCCTTTTGATCAATCCATCGAGCAAGGGTATTTACTGAGCGCTTTCTCGGTACAGAGCACGGAACTCAGCACTTGGGAGAGTCCAGTCCAGTGAGTAGACATGATCCCCCACCCTCCAGGAGCCGTCAATCTAGCGATCTGAAGGAAGTTATGGATCCCTCTCCACCCCTCCAGTCAGTAACCTACTCATCATAACCCGACTGTGGACTATTGTATTGGCCTCCTTGTTGCCTCCCGGCTCTTGGTTTCTCCCTGCTTCAATCCATACTCCACCTTGCCACTTGGATCATCTCCCGAATCGTCGCTCGACACACATCTCCCCTCTCCGCAAAACCCTCCAATTGTTGCCTATCTTCCGCATCCAGGACCGGTTTATCAGCCCGAAGGCCCTCTGCATCTTTTGCATCTTTCTCATCGCCTCCCCCTACTCTCTACTCCGCCGTCCATACTACCGGCCCACCTCACTATCCCCTGCTCTTATCTTGTCCGCCTCTGGCTGCTTGCTCACGTGCCTAGGACCTGGAACCGCCTGCCCTCCCTCCCCCCAACCACACCCCGGAGTTCTCCGGCCCCCCACCTCTAAAGCCCTCCTCAAATCCCATCTCCTCCCATGAGACGACCCCATCTGATTATCAGCAACCCGATTCCTATCAACCATCAGTTGGCCTTTAGCTTTACGAACTTATGCCCGTCCTCAGCACTTGTGGACACACATATATTTTTTATACAGACCAAGCTTTTGTGGGTGAGGAGCGGGTCGAATCAACAGTATTTACTGAGCACCTACTGCCTGAGGAGCCCAGAACTGAGCACTTGGGAGAGAACCCCAGAATGAGAAGACAAGCCACCTGCCCTCGAGGGGAACAGACCCTAAAATGAATTACAGATTGAAGGAAGTAACAGCACTATGAGGAGGGGGGTGTGCTCTAGTGCTAAAGTGGCACAGAGGTGCTGAAATGGCAGTTGGGGATAGAAGATGGGGACAGTATGAAACTCCTCAGCACCTGGCTTTAAAGCACTCAATCACCTTGCCACCTCCTACCTCACCTCACTACTCTCCTACTGCAACCCAGCCCGCACACTTCCCTCCTCTAATGCCAACCTTCTCATTGTACCTGAATCTCATCTACCTCACCGCTGACCTCTCGCCCACATCCTGCTTCTGGCCTAGAACACCCTCCCTCCTCAATTCTGACAGACCATTACTCTCCCCCTCTTCAAAGCCTTATTGAGGGCACATCTCCTCCAAGACACCTTCCCTAAACCCTCGTTTCCTCTTCTCCCATTCCCCTCTGCATCGCCCTGACTTGCTCGCTTCATTCATCTCCCCACTCCCAGCTCCAAAGCATTACATACGTATCTGTAATTTACTTATTTATATTAATGCCTGTCCCCGACTCTAGACTGTAAGGTCGTTGTGGGCAGGGAATGTGTCTGTTTATTGTTATACTGTACTCTACCAAGTGCTCTGCACACAACAAGCGCTTAATAAATACAACTGAATGAATTGAAGATGGGGACAAGAGAAGCAGCGTGGCTCAGTGGAAAGAGCATGGGCTTAAGAATCAGAGGTCATGGGTTCTAATCCCGGCTCTGCCACCTGTCAGCTGTGTGACTTTGGGCAAGCCACTTCACTTCTCGGTGCCTCAGTTACCTCATCTGTAAATCAGGGATTAAGACTGTGAGCCTCACGTGGGACAATCTGATTACCCTCTATCTACCCCAGCTCTTAGAGCAGTGCTCAGCACATAGTAAGCGCTTAACAAATACCAACATTATTATTATTATTAATAGGAACTCATCTGGGGAGGAGCTAGGATTTCAGAAGGACTCTGAAGATGGAGATCGCGGTGGTCGGCTACATGTGAAGGGGGAGGGAGTCCTAGGGAATGAGGAGGCTGTGAGCAAGGAGACATTGAGGGGTGAGGATGAGGTACAGTTGCGTAGGCTGGCTTGAGAGGAGTAAAATGTGTGAGCTGGGGTGTAATGGGAGGAGAGTGAGGATAAGCCAGGGGTAGAAAGTGGATTCCTGATGGTCAGGAATTTCTCTTTGAGGTGGCGATGTTTGACCAACCACTGGGGAGGGTTTTTGAGGAGTAGGGAGATGTGTGCAGAATGACATCTTAGAAAAATGATCCAGGCAGCAGAGTCTGGAAGTATGAAGTACGGAAGGCTCACACTTCTGTTGCGACTCTCCGGCACTCAGAGCAGCACCCTGCACATAGTAGGCACTTGATAAAGCCATTACTCCTACTGCATCTATTACCCTTTTGTAGTGACACAATGCCTTCCCCCAAAGCGCTCGAGACAGGGCACGCCAAGCTTTGCTCAGAGTCTGGTCCAGCCCCAGACCCAAGTTTCGGTCGACATAAATCAAGTGATGACCACAGGGGTCTCCGATTACTTGGGATCTAGGCAGCTTCTTTCTCTCTCATTTTCACTCTTCCCTTTAGGCCAAGGACACCTGGCAAAGACTCTTTCCGGGCCATTATGCAGTGTCCTAGGAGACGCACGTTGAGTTTTTGCCCGATCCAAGGCCCTTCCGGGCTCACAAACACCCATGCGGGTGTCCCCCTCTGCTCTTCCCTTCCCTTCGTTCCGCTCGGCGCGCCTAGGGAACGGTGCAGACGGCGGCTCACCTGCTGCTTTGAGGAGAGCGCTCAGCTTGGTGGAACCTCTCCCAGCTGCTATGTGAAGTGGCGTGGTCCCATCGTAGGTTGTGCTGTCCACGTAGGCATCGCCCTAAAATCCCCCCCGGTGGGGAAAGAAAAGGGAAAATGGGGACAAAGCTCTTTCGGGTTCAGGGTCAGTACAGCGAGTCCCGGGACCCTTCCAACAGCCAGAGAGACTCTCGGGGATTATCCGGACCCACCCAAAAAGGTCAAGAGCGGAGTCGCTGGAGAAATCCACCACAGACAGAGCTCCGGAGGGCTGGGGAGCGGGAGGCCTGACGCAGAGTCCCACGTGGAAAAGAACAGGCCCCTGAAGCTACCCCGTCCTGACAGAGATCTCACCTCCAGCAGCAGGCAGCCGGCCAGAGAGACGTTCTCTTGCTCTACGGCCAGATGGAGGGCCGTGCGCCCCGATTTTTGCTCCTGAGCATTGACGTCGGCTCCAGCAGCGATCATCAGTCTGAGGCACGTCATGCTGTTGGTCATCATGGCCAGGTGAATGGCATTCAAACCTTTGGCACAAACAAACCCTGGGTTGCACGCCTGCCCGGCGGTGGCCCCCTCTCCCCCGGGATCGGCTTTTCGCGCAACGGGGCAAGTGGCCGAACAGAAGGGAAGCCCAAAGAAAAGCCTGGTTCCAAATCCGAGGACCGACAGAAACCCCTGCTGCTGCAAATGAGGCTTATAGCCGTTTCCTTTCGCTCTACCCTTAGCGGAGACAGAGAGTGGCCCGTCACCGCTCTGAAGGCCAGCCTTTCGTATTCCTCCAGGCCATAAGGAGTTGATCTCCCAGCCATCTCTTCTCCAGCCAAAGGGGCCACACCCTTAAAAGAACAGCAGGCCTTCAGGAACACCGCCAAAGAGAGCAGCCAGGAAGGGAAACAACTCTCCCTCCGCCCACTTGGCCGGCAGAGACTCCCTTTCTCGCAACTGAATATGGTCATGAAGCGGCAACCAAAAAATGGGTCGCGTCCTACCTTCCCCGTTGAACTGGTTGATGAGTGGTGGTATTTTCTCGTGCTTAAGCAGAATACTCAGAATTTGGTCGTCTCCTTCCTTGGAAGCTAAGTGTAAGGCTGAGTTGCCAAGGCGGTCCAGGAGGCTCACGTCCGCTCCAGCCCACAGCAGGTCCTCCACCACCCCTGCCTGCTTAGTGATCACTGCCAAGTGTAATGGGGTCTGGAAGAGGCAGGGAGAGAGGTGGGGATCGTCTGAATCCAATAGGAGAAAGAAAACCGTCCACCTGACGTTCTCGATGAGGGACAGGGCTGCTGGGCTATATGGCCGGTGTTCCCGAGTCATCTTTGGCAACGCGCAGACCCTTTCTTACTACTTCATTTTTCACCAGGAGCTGATGGGACAACTATTTTTCCTCTTTCGAAAGGGAGAGGGGGAGAAGCGGCTTTTTGACCCAGAAATGGATCAGGCCACACAATCCCTGCACTCGTCTCTCGACTTACCTGGGCTCCCAGTGATTTGGAGGCATATCTAGGACCGGATCTCAGCATCCTAGAACCCGGGAGGGAGCCTGAAACTCCTGGGACCCCTCTGCTTCGAAGAAATTAAAGCGATGACACGTTCGTCGTGCCCTTACAAAATCAGAGGGCAGGTCTGCCTCCTGAGAAATGAAACGCTAATCCCGCAATCAGCTTTCAAAGAATTGAGATCACCAACAAAGGGCAGAAATGTTTTCATTTAAGCCAAATGAGACGATTTCACAGAACCCTAAGAGGGAAACCTAGCCTTGCTCAAGGCTACTATTTGCATACTTTCCACTTCGGTGAGCAAATATTTGCTGTGACACCAAAATGGGGCCAGGGCCACAACATCCTGTTCTACCCAGCGCAGATTAGGCTGCCGGACTGACGACATGGAATGTGTTGCCTTCGGAGGGAAAAATCTGGCTCTGACCATCTAAGGTGGACAGTTCTCTGAGCCGACTGTTCGGACTGATATCCTGGGTGGATATTTTAAATCCCCTCTGTGACGCCAAACAAAACGCTCCGGTTAAAATTCCGTTAAAGCCGGGGGACAATGCAAATGAGTGAAGATGGAAAGGTTGTTTCGATCCCCTTGCGTGGAGCCTTAAGCGTTCGTCAAAGCGGGTTCACCGTGCAACCACATAAAAGCCCTCCGGATGGGTAGGCCTTACATGAACCATCGCTGAAGACGGGTAACCTGAAACCCAACTTTTAAACACCGGGGAGCAAGGACGTTACCGTTCCTGAAACCGATGTATCACGATGCTGCGGGTTCCCCGTATTTCTCGCAGTTCATTAAAGGAATTCAAAGGGAGCTCTGGTTGGGGAAACCTGAAAGCTGGCTTCACCACTGACCTGCTGTAATTTTAGCCAATCCTTCAACTGACCCTGACTTAGCTCTTTCATCCACACCACGTGACACTAGGATGATCAACCCTATCTTTTACTTCTTCGCGGGGATAGCCTGAGGATTAAATGTGCCAAAGGATGTTAAAAGCACTTCTGAGCATCTTCTCGACCATGCGGTGTCAAAACCAAAGGTCTTACTACACTGCCGTGACGTTGTTACCAGTGGTCCAGGGGGCCACTGGGCACACGGGGTGCCGGCTGTGGAATAACACTGGCCCGCCCAGGATGGGCAAGGAAGTTATTTCTGGAACTGGTCGGGGAGAATGATCACACAGACCGGCATCCGAACCAAAGATCTCTCAAGGAAAGGGTTTCTGCCCACTATCAACAGAAGGCGAAGGAATTTCCTCCGTTCACATCAGCACAAGAGGAATTTTCTTTGGGAAGAGATTCCCACAAACGATCATCAAAAGAAAAGAGGAACTTGGAACATTTCTACCAAATCTGTTCTATTATATCAACCAATCATATTTACCTAGCACTTACTGTGTGCAGAGAACTTAACTGAGCACTAGGGAGAGTACACTATAACAGAGTTAATAATAGTGAAAATTAGGGTATTTGTTAAGTGCTTACTATGTGCCAGGCATGGTACTCAAAGTGATTTGGACACAGCCCTTGTCCCACGTGGGGCTCTCAGTCTCAATCCCCATTTTTACAGACAACTGAGGCGCAGAGAAGTGAAATGACTTACCCAAGGTCACAAAGCAGACAAATGTAAGTTCACTGTGGGCAGGGAATGTGTCTGCTTATTGTTGCACTGTATTTTCCCAAGCGCTTGATTTAGTGCGCTGCACACAGTAAGCATTCAATAATTACGACTGAATGAAATACAACTGAATGAATGAAGTGGAAGAGCCAGGATTAGAACCTATGACCACGACCCGTGAGTTGGTAGATACATTCCCTGCCCATAATGAGTTTATGGTCTAGATGAGGAGATTGTACTCTTCCAAGCGCTCACTGCTCTGCACATTACTAAATGCTCAGTAAATACCGCTGATTGAACTTGATCATCCTGAAGGACACTTTGATGGACTGGGAATTAAGGAGAGGAGTCTGGGAAGCATTTGGGAGTTGGAATTTCTTCAGCTATAAAAAAACACAAGGCTTAACTGCCAAGGTGGGCAGCTACCAGATAATGCTGGGATGGGGCACATGAGACCAGAGGGGCGCTTTAAAAAAGGGGATCTGTCATAAACCACGACCCCGGTGTGTGACTCCCTTTGGTAATGGTTACCTAGTGGGCCGGTCCTCTTACCCGAGTGGGTAACAGCTAAGGAGAGGGTAAGACTTATTTTATAGTTGAGTCAGAGACGAGTGAAACGATCCAGCCACTTACACAGAGGCGAGTGACAGTCTGAAAAAAAAAAATCTATTACTTGACAGGCTTCAAGAAGCAGCATGGCCTAGTGGATAGAGCCCAGGCCTGGGAATCAGAAGGATCTGGGTTCTAATCCCAGCACTGCCACTTGTCTGCTGTGTGACCTTGGGCAAGTCACTCTTCTGTGCACCTGTAAAAATTGGGATTAAAATTGTGAGCCCCATGTGGGAAAGGGACCGTGTCCAAGCTGACTGGCTTGAATCCACCGCAGCGCTTGATACGGCGCTTAAAGAAACATCACAATTATTATCATCATCATTATCAGGGCCTGCTTTAAGCAGTAACGAAATCTCTACCATTGGCGATTCATGGGATAGTCCACTCAGAGCCCAGGTCACTGAGCTTCACTGAGTTAGTCTGGGAAACGGCAGAGCCCAGTGCATAGGCTCGGCACCTGCATTCTAAGACCCGCTCTGCCATTTGTCGGCTGGATGGCCTCAGGTTAGTTACTTCAATTTTCTGGGTGCCTCAGTTTCCTCAGCTACAGAATGGGGAATCAATATCTGTTCTCCTTTGTGTTTAGACTGGGAGCCCCAATGGGACTGGGCCTCTACCTGGCCAGATTATCATGTATCTACCCACCCCGTCCCCACCTTGGTATAGCACTTGACATGTGTTAAGAGCTTAATAAATACCATGATTTTTTTACTAATTATTAATATCTTGCTGTAGGAACAGAAATGTTCTCTGATGCAAGTCAATCGAGCTCATCTGCTGATGCTTTTTCCCTGCCTGATTTATTGATGCTTGCGCACTCCTGGGAACAACACTCACTCAAAAGGTACAGAAGCAAAATTCACTGCTCAAAAATATTTTCAACGGAGAGGAGGAATAACCATCACAAGTTGTCATCGAGGCTCCGCAACCGCTCACCACCATTCGGACCCTTTGCTTCTCTTCCTTCCTGCTCCCTACTTTCTGGCCTTTTACCTCTTTGTAAATATTTGCCCTGAAGGACGACTGGGGCAAAGCAATCGATAAAGCAGGGGTACTTATTGAGCGCCTCCTGTGTGCTGAGCACAGTACTGAGCACCTGAGGAAGTAAACTACCATGGAGTTGGTAGACGTGATCTCTACCCGCAGGGAGCTTACAGTCTACAAAAGGAGAGAGACATTCAAGGACATGAGTGATAAGGCCGGGACCTGAACCTTGAAACTGCTGCAGGTATGTCTGCTTAATAAAGAGGGCGAGGACGAGGTAGAAACCCTCCCTAGAAGCTTCCGGCTGCTTGTGCTCGTCGCCGTGGTGGCCCAGGGCCGCCTGCGGGCAGCTGGCATCTGAGGAATGTCAACGGCTCGGTGGGCCTGGGCGGGAAGGTCCCCGACGGCCTTCACGCGCCTTATTCCGGCAGGGCCTCGTCCAGGTACCGTATCCGCAACCCGAGGGAGCCTGCCTGCCCTCTTTTCTCTCTGCTTAGAGGGCAAAGCCACCTCAGCGTGGCTCAGTGGCTAGAGCCGGGGCTTGGGAGTCAGAGGTCATGGGTTCCAATCCTGGCTCCAGCACTTGTCAGCTGTGTGACTTTGGGCAAGTCTCTTAACTTCTCTGTTACTTCGGTTACCTCATCTGTAAAACGGGGATTAAGACTGTGAGCCCACATGGGGCAGCCTCATAACCTTTTATGTACCCCAGTGCTTAGAACACTGCTTGGCACGTAGTAAGCACTTAACAGTTATCATCGTTATCATCATTATTATGATTATCTGCCTCCCCCCAGCAGTAGCTGGCTGTTTCACGAAGAATGACTTAGTTTTAGGAAGTTATCAACCAATCAAAGGTCATGGGTTCTAATCCCAGCTCCGCCACTTGCCTGTTGTGTGATTTTAGGCCAGTGAGTTCACGTCCCTGTGCCTCAGTTACCTCTATAAAATGGGGGTTGAGACTATGAACCCCATGTGGGACAGGGACCGTGTCCAACTTGATTGTGTTGTATCTACCCCAGCGCTCAGAACAGTGCTTGGACACACAGTAAGCACTTAAATACCATTATTATTATTATTACTGGGGAGAGATCACTCTGCTAAGCTCCCTCTAGACCATGAGCTCCCTTTAGACTGTGAGCTCTTTGTGGGCAGGAATGTGTCTGCTTGTTGTTATATTGTACCCTCCCCAGCGCTTAGTACAGTGATCTGCACGCAGCAATAAATACAGTAATAAATAAAGCAGTCAATAAAAACGACTGAATGACTGAACCGGGCCCACACTTGTCAAGGTGTAACTCTGGAAAGTGTTTCTTTATGAAAAATATCTCCATTTCTGAGCAAGATTTGCCTGGGGCAAAACTAAGTCATGATGGCGAGGACTGCACTGGGTAGACCACGCTCATTTTACTAGTCTCATCTCAGAGCCCACGTCAGGTAGTCTGATGCCCAAATTAACAAGGGGATAGAATTTAGGACTAGTTTAATCCCAAACTCTCGCTGCTGCTGCTGTGCAGGGGTGGGAGGGGTTTTGGCGAAGCTCCAGAGAGCAGGCAGGCCACTGGAGGCCTCAGGGAAGCAGCACGTGACAAGCGTCTCCTGGGCCACAGCCTGGGACGGGCACGAGTTTGCATGTTTTCCAACCAACTGGCCCGGAACCCAAACCTCCGAGACTATGATAAAGAAAGTCCTTTACCAACCTCCCCTTGGTCTGAGCAAAGACGGAGCTTTTCACACACGTTTCTATCATTAGGAAGCGAAGGTGTGCATTTTGCACTGAACATACACGGCCATTTTTAATCTTAACCGCTGCATCGCAAAGTCATAGTTCAATGTTTTTCAAGAGGGGCTGAATGGGGAGAAGAAAGGGAGTAGGGGATCTGCTCAAGCAGATGGCCTAACGTAACTTATGCACAATTGGTTGAAAGCATTTTGGCCCAGTCGTTCCCGTTCTAAGACACGAAGACCATTCCCCTGGCACCCTGGGAGTGTTTCATGGATACGGTTAAACACTGTTTCAAAACAAAAATAGAATACCTATTGAATCACCATAGCGAATCCGGGCACAATTGGGCCCCTGACCCTATTTCACAGCGGAAATAAGAGGGGGGGGGGAGGAACTTTTTGAACTCAAACTGCAGGAGCTGAAACGATAAACTACTTGAGAGGAAGGCCGCAAGTAGCGGTGAAATGAATTTCCACAGCAGTGTGATCTAGTGGGAAGAGCACAGGCTCTGCAAGTCCAGAGACCCAGGTCCTTATCCTGGCTCTACTACTTGCCTGCTGTGTGACCTCGGACAAGTCCCTTAACTTCTCAGCGCCTCTATTTCTCCATTAGTACGATGGCACTACGATACCCGTTTTCCCTCTCCCTTAAACCACAAGCCCCATGTGGGTCAGGGAGACTGTCCAACCTGATTACGGTGTATCTCCCGCAGTGTAAACATAACGTTAGCTACACAGCAAAGTGCTCAACAGAGAGATACAGTTCATCTGAAAACGGATCAACATCAGGTCTAAAAGAGAAGTGTACTGGAAAGAGTCAAACGCCTGGTAGTCACGCTCTGACACACTGGCTAGCGTCCAGTTGGTGCACGGGGTCAAGTAAGCAATCCTCCAACGTGGGTTGTAAAGTCAGATTCCAGCATAGCTCCCAGAGTGGGTGAGGGGGGTGGCCCACCTCTCCCATCTCCAGGGTCAGAAGTGACTAATTCCTGGACCTTGGGTAGCCTCTGAGCAATCAGTGGAGTAGGCCAAGGCCCCAAACTCCAGGAGGTGTCCCTAACCAGCTAGAAAGCACACCCCCTTACCTGGTAGAGGTCGTTCCTCATGTTCACGATGTCATCAGAAATCAAACCAGCTATCACTTCTAAGAGGTTCCTCACCAGTTCATCATGAAGGTGAATGATTGCTAAGTGCAAAACACTGAAATTTAAAGATGGTGATTAGTATTAATAATAGTCATTATGATGATTATTATAACAACAATAACAGTGATGGATTGATGAGAAGAGGCTCCCGTGCATTGGTTTTTAGAATCACAAAATTCCAAATCCAGATTTTTGCAGATAATTGAGGGGACCGCTAATCACGCTTTCTTCCCCGCCCCGCCCCCAATGCCCCTCCCCCAGGCCTAAAGCTTGGGGCTTCTCCAGTGGTTCTGTGCTGGGAATGTTCACTATACCTGTGTATGGAGAGTCCTCAGATGAGTCCTGAAGCAGTGTGGATTGGGGGGAAGGGAGAGGGGGGTGAAAGTTGGGAAGTATAAAAGTGAGAAGACAATAAATTTGCACCCTCTAATTTAGCCGGGTTCCTCTGAAAATACATATTCCATTTTGTGAATTAACATGGAGAGATCTAGGAAGACGTAATATGGTGTTGCCTGGAAAAAGGTTTCAAACTGCTGTCGTGGCTCAAAATATTGAACTTTAAGAAGAGGTCTGTACAGGGTTAACGTGTTTGACATTTGGGGGTGGCATGATACATGCACACCACTAAATATGTCATACTTTCAAAAGCTGCCTAAAGAATTTCCATAAGATTCTTTTCAGAAGTAGACTATTTCCCCCCCTGGGGTTTTCCCCATTATCAAAAATTTTGATTTCTTTTCTTCATTGCCATCTAGGCGATGACTAATGAGCCACAGGATTCTGATTGTTAGCTGAAGACGTTCAACTCAAGGAAATTGCCTCCTCGGATATCTGTAACCACCAACAGCTTCCTCTTGTCTAAACCGTTATAGATTTCTCTCTCCCTGACTTCCCCCGAATTCCTCCTCTGAGCTCCAGAATACTACCGAAGAGCCACACCTCTTTGCAAATGTCCAAGACGTGCCTGCCCCTTCTCCGCCCATCTTAAACACAGTTCTGTGAGAAAAATCCACCCAAATCATGCTGCAGTCCAGGGACGTGAGGATGGAGGAAAACACCCTTCAGAGAAATTCCAGCTCCACCAATCAATTGATAGTTTATACTCACTGCTTACTGGGCAGGGAAGGGTACTGAGTGTTTGGGAGAGAAAACAATCCCTGCCCTCAATCAACTGCTAAGATTTAATTGAGAGTTCACTCTGTGTACTGAGTATTTGAGAGAATCAACTGAGTTATTAGACGTGATCCCTGGCCTCAAGGAGCTTACAGTCTAACAGGGGAACGATTTTGGCTGCGCCTCTCTACATCCAGGGCCTAAGCTCCCTCTGCACTTTCCGCCCGCTGCTTTCCCTAAACGAGAGGCACTGTCTTCCACAGCTGCTATTTCTACCTGGCAGAGTTGGGCAGCTCCATGAATTCTGGGTTCCCCTCTCAACATTTCTCCTTCCCAATCAGTCGGGACGCTTTCACCCTTGAAGTTTCAAACTGAATTCGAGTTAATTACTCAATCCTGATTTAAAACATTCCCCTGCATACTCTACACCATGCTACTCAGAAATATTAATAGCTCAGTCAGTTGTATTTATTGAGCGCTCACTGTGTGCACAGCACTCTACTAAGTGCTAGGCGAGCACACCGTAACAGGCCCATTCCCTGCTCACAATGAGCTTACAGTCTAGAGGGATTCATATAGTATATATGAATAGGCTATAAACAGGTGAACTGTTCTGAAGATACATATTTTTTAACTATTTCCTAGAGAGATTTATTTTTCCACTAAAAAAGGATATCTGAAAGAGAACGTGTAGACTGTAAGCTCCTTGTGGCAGGGAACATGTCTAGCGACTATGCTGGATTGTACTGTCATAACTGCTCAGTACAGTCATGGGTTCAAATCCTGGCTCTGCCACTTGGCAGCTGTGTGACTGTGGGCAAGTCACTTCACTTCTCTGTGCCTCAGTTCCCTCATCTGTAAAATGGGGATATAGACTGTGAGCCTCACGTGGGACAACCTGATGACCCTGTATCTACCCCAGCGCTTAAAACAGTGCTCTGCACATAGTAAGCACTTAACAAATACCAACACTATTATCATTATTATTATTACAGTCCTCTGCATACAAGAAGCCCTCAACGACACTGACTGGTTGATCGACTGATTGACGGATGTGCCCGCCGTGGGGTGCTCACTAATGCCAGCTTAGTAGAGTGCCCCGCACCCAATAAGTGCTCAATAAAGACCCTTTATTTAAAGACTGCTGACCATGAAGAAGAGGAACTAAAGAGAAAGAAGAGGACGAAAGACATGGTACGAGTGGGACCTACAGCATGACAGATTTGTCATCTGTACAGGAAGCCAGAAAACTCCAGTGACAGGACTGTAGGAAACTTTTAACAGACTGTTTTTCTGGGGCCACATTTAAGAATTATGTCAGTGATGAGGACGATGAAGTGAAAATCAACAGACTGTAAGTTCCCTGTGGGCAGCGATCGCGTCTACCAACTGTGTTGTACTTTCCCAAAGGCTTAGGACAGTGCTCTGCACCCGTAAGTGCTCATTAAATACCACTGATCGATTGCAAGACAAAAGGTTTCGAGTTAACGCTGAGACCTGTAAATCTACACTTCACCTAACCCGACGGGCAGGTACCCAGGGCAAGACAGAGTTGACGGTTAAGGAGGGGATCAATCGATGGCATTTACTGAGCCCTCGGGAGGGAGCTCACGCTGTGAGCTGTTGGAGACACATTGTGACGCTGGGGTGGGGATGGATGAGGGCCATTAGTGCCAAATTGAATCGCGTGGGGGCTGGGCGTACTGGCCAAGTCTGGGCTGCGGCCTGTCCAGAGGCTTCCCCGATTCTCCTTCCTTTACCCACCTTCTCCTTCAGGTACCCAGACTCCACCTGCCTCTCCAACCTCAACCCAGGTGGTCTTCCTCTCCTCAAGGGATGGAGGACAGGGCGGCAGAGGCCAATGTCCCCACCTGCCGGGACGTATGCCGGATGTGCAGCGGAGACTGGATAAGCTCTGTAGCATCCAGCCCCCCAAAAATCCGATAAATCGTCCATCCCATTCTACCTACGGGTATCCATGAGTGTTGGCAACAAAATGGAAGGTCGAGTCAGGTAAGGAAATGTATTTTCACCGCAGGTACAGAGTGGTGGTCTGCAGGTCTGGGTCACGGTATGTTAAATATTCCCCAAGCCTGCAGACCACCCATCTTGTACCCATCTGGGTACTAAAGATACCCAGCTCCATAGCATGTGCGTGGGAAGGGCTAGCGAATTCACAGCGCGTGAGGTGAATCCGTGAATACCATCTGGGCTCTAGGGTGAAAGTTTGCTAAGTGACGACAGCTGGCTGTGGGGGCCGAAGAGGCGGGGTGGCGACCAGAGAGAGAACAGGCCGTGGGGACCACCGCAGCCCCCAGTGTGGATCCAGCCAATCCTGAGTAGGCCAAATCCTGAACTGTTATACTTGTGCCTGGTGTCCAGGGTAGAATCACCATGGCATTCAACTGAACACAATACAGATTTAGTAACTCTCAATAAAGATCCAGGAATGGACTATCTAAGCAACTGGGACATTTATATATTTCTAACTTCCCCTGGGAGTCAATGATAACGCTAATGCCCCAACCAAATATGACCGCGGCCTCGATCCAGGCCCCGGAAGCAGTAAAGCACATCAATCCCTTCTTCAGTGGGCATACATAGGTGGTGTGCTAGTTATCCGTATTAGCTGAGCACGAAAATCAACTCTTCCTCTAGCTTTGGAATCTCAGGGTCGGGACGAGCCCTCCATTACCACCTGTGGTGTCAGCAGCACCCAGACACTGATCCTCCATCTTTAGATCTCGACCTTCCTCAACTCCCAGCTGGAAACCGGTCCCCCTTGTTCTTCGTTGCCGCAAGCCAGGCTGGACCGCCAGCTGCTGCCATCTCCAGAGCTCGGCTGAGGTTGTGCCTGACAGTATTACCGAGGTACCCGTTAAGCGTCTACTATGTGCCACACACTGGGGGAGATACAAGTTCATCAGTTTGGACACCGCCCCGTCCCCCAAGGGGTTCACTGGCTAAGTCGGAGAGAAGAATCCCTACTTTATAGGTGAGGAAACCGAAGCACAAAGAGGTTGGGTGACTTGCCCAAGGTCAAACAGCAGGCAACTAGTGGATAGAGCACGAGCCTGGGAGTCTGAAGGATCTGGATTTTTTTTCTATTGCTTTATTTTATGGTATTTGTTAAGCACTTACAATGTGCTAGGCACTGTACTAAGCGGTGGGGTAGATACAGGATAATCAGGATAATCAGGTTGGACACAGTCCCCGCTGTCGGGCAAGTCACAATTTCTCTGTGTCTCAGTTTCCTCATCAATGATACTGGGATAAAATTCCTCCTTCCTCTTAGACTGTGAGACCTGTACGGGACAGAGATTGGGTCTGATCTGCTTCTTCTGGGTCAACCCCAGTGTGCGGCCCACATCAATATTATTATTATTATTATTATTACATTCTGCCCGGTGAAACTGTGCTGTTAACTGATTGCATTCCATGTGCAGATATTGGAAGCCCAGTACCATTGATTTCTCTTATTATCGTCCTAAAAACAACATCCAGTTCTACTAAACCATGGAGGCTGCACTCTTGAAATACAGAAATTATGATGTTATTCTTTGACTTCTCCTGAACTGCAAAATCAACTTTTCTATGGTGTTTTTTTTGTGCTTACCACGGGGCAGCATTGGGGAAGATTCAAGCTATTTTGTGGACACTGTCCATGCCCCATGTGGGGCTGACAGTCTCAATCCCCATTTTACAGATGAGGTATCTGAGGCACAGAGAAGTTCCCAAGGTTTCACTGCAGATATGCAGCGGAGTTGGGATTAGAACCCAGATCCTCTGACTCGCAGGCCTGGGATCGAGCCACTAGGCCACAGTGCTTCTCTTTGCTTTGCAGAATCGCACTGCGGTCAGAGAGTAATCCCTTAAGTACAAGGTTCGTCACGTCTTCATCAGCGAACCCCGAACAGGGTTGCCAGGTGCCAAGAAGGATTTTCACCAAAAGTATGACTGTAAATGACTGATTTTCTAACTTTTTTACAGATGCAATTTTATAGCTATTAATTATTATTATTATGGTATTTTTTTAAGCTCTTACTATGGGCCAGGCACTGTTCTAAGTGCTGGGGTGGATACAAGCAAATCAGGTCCCTATCCCACGTGGGGCTCACCGACTCAATTCACATTTTTCAGAACTGAGGTTCGGAGAAGTGGCCTGCCCCAGGTCACACAGCAGACAAGCGGCAGAGCCGGGATTAGAACCCATGACCTTCCGACTCCCGGGGCCAGTGCTCCACCTGCCACGCCATGCTGCTTCTCCACCCAGAGCCGCTGATATCAAGCAGGAAAGAGCCGGTGCTCCTGGGGGAGCAGAGGGGTAGCGGGCGTCCAGCTGGCAGCGGTCAGTCGGACCCACAACCATCTCCGCACTGAGGGACGCGATGCCGTCAATGAGGAGCCGGTGGCAGATCCCCTGGATCCTTCCGGTGGCCATCCCGGTGCGGAAACCTCCCGTATTTACGGACCACTGCAAAATATCTTTGTGGGGTCTATGGACGCGACCAGGGGCAATTCATTTTTATGGATGAGCTATGACTTTTCAGACGGTTGGCAGGTTGGGAACAGGAGGAATCTGGAGAGGGTCCTGCGGGTTCACAACACTGACGGAACCTACTTCGTGCTTTTTACGTCGAGGAGCACAAGCGGCTGCCTAAACCATTCACCCCCTCCCTACTTGTAGAGGATTTCCTCTCGTCTGGCAGGCGGAAAATGACGTCAGTGACAACACAATACGGGCGCTTGGCACACTCGAGCTATTCCTATGCAGTTTTCCAGTTCAGTGAGATTCAGTTATGCTTTTCTCAGCTCTGAAATGCTCAAAAATCATCCTGGCAGATGTCGCTACCACTGTGATGAGCCTGTCTAGATTCTCGTAAAATCTTCCGTTTTTCCCTATGTGGCAGATTCACGGAAGAGAGCGGCATGCTGCTTCTGTTTTAGAACCTGGTACGGGGTCATCAGATGTTCATCAGTGTTTCCAGGGCTCTGAGGCTGACAACCATCAGAAAAGCTTATGCCTAAATGCCATTTCTCTTGAGATGAGACACCTCTTGACTCGAGTAAACACAGTACCTATCTCTAGAAGGAAGGCATCCTTCCTGATGAAGTTCGGTTTTGCTCAGGGCTGTATCACAGACTGATTCTGAGCCGATTATTTATAGGCAGGGCAGGAGAGAGCGCTCCCCTGCAGAGAGAGGATGGAGGAGATGAAGACAGAACCTGTCTGCTACAAATTCTAGGCCAACACACTAGGGACCACGTGGAGTGAGAGAGACAAACGAGAAGAGGATTAAAACACCACAAATCCCTTCTCCCTCCTACCTTACCTTACTGATCTCCTACGACAACTCAAGCCGCACACTCCTCTAATGCCAACTTCCTCAATGCCTTTGATCCTGTCAGTCTCGCCAACTCCTTGCCCACGTACTCTCTCTGGCCTGGAACTCCCTCCCCCATCGTATCCAAGAGAGCACCACGCTCCCCATGTCCAAAGCCCTACTTAAAGCCAAATCTCCTCCTAGAGACCTTCGTTTCCCCATCCTATCTACCCTCCCCTCAGTAATGCTCCTGGGTCTGCATCTCTTAAACACTTTCATACTCACCCCTTCCCTTCCAGCTCCACCTCACTTACGTAAATATCCTCCTACTCTGCTGCTTCCCCTATCTGTAATTTATTTTAAGGTCTGTCTCCCCCTCTAGACTGTTAGCTCCTTGAGGGCAAGGTTCGTGTCTACCAACTCTACTGTACTCTCCCAAGTGCTCAGCTCAGGGCTCTGCACACAGCGAGCATTCGGTAAGTACCACTGACTGATTGATAAGAGCTGCTAGAAGTCTGAAAAGATGAAGAGCAAAGTAAAACTCGGAGTCCAGCTCACTTAAATCCAATGTTCTATGTTTGCTACGTACACGAATCCACCAATCAGTCGCCTCCAGGGAGAAAAACCTCCATTTCCCTCTCTGTCCGGGAGATGAATTTTTCTCAAGCCTCTCTCGACAAGGACTGCCTTTAAAGCAAGCTCTGAGGACTGAGGAAATCTTTGATGTGCAGTGGCGAGGGAGTCACAGTCGACGACCTCATCCATCTGCCTTTCCTCTTCACCTCAACTTTTCTTTCCCAACCCCCTCCTCTTTTAGGCACCTTCTCTGTTCAGCTTCTGCCCAGTCCATCAGTTACGTTACCCTCTTACCTCTCACCGTTCACCTCGTTTACGAAACCTCTGGACTTACTTGTCCCCGTTGTCATCTTGGACGGCTGTGAGATGGCGCTGGACGGCCAACAGCATCTTCACATCTCCCGTCACGGCGTAGTCAAAGAGAGCATTAGCGTGATGCTTGGCCAGTTTCATGGCCTTCTCCCAAAACAAATCACCTGCAGAGCAATCATCCAATTATCCTTAACAACTAGACTGCAGCTGCCTTAACCTACTTTCCAGGCGATGACAAACGCCAACCGGCTTTGCCAACCACCTTATTCTCCGCGCTTTTAAGGGGCACGCCCTTGTAGCTGAAAATGTAGCTTCAAATGTTAGCAGATCATTCATGTTAGAAACAGCAGTCCGGAAACATCCGATACCCGGCCAAATCATTGCGTGTGGGTGGGTGTTTGTGGGTGGGGGGGAGGGGAGATTGCGACTTCTTGCTACCAATCAATACTATTTATTGAGCGCTTGCTGTGTGCAAAGCATTGCAGACAGCAGCATGACCTAGTGGAAAACGCTGGTAGTCAGAGGACCTGGGTTCTAATCCTGGCTCTGCAACTTGCTTCCTATATGTCCTTGGGCAAGTCACACAATTTCTCTGTGCCTCAGTAATCTCATCTACAAAATGGGGATAAAGACTGAGAGCCTCATGCAGGACATGGACTGTGCCCACTCTGATTAGCTTGTATCTAACCCAGCGCTTAGTGCAATGTATGGCCCATAAGCGCTTAACAAATTCCGTAAGAAAAAGAAAAAAGACCGTGAGCCCCATGTGGGAAAGGGACCGTGACCGACCCGATCAACTTGTATCCATTCATTCATTCGATCGTATTTATTGAGCGCTTACTGTGTGCAGAGCGCTGTACTAAGTGCTTGGGAGAGTACAATATTACAATAAACACACATTCCCTGCCCACAGAGAGGTTACAGTATACACCACAGTGCTAGGAAGAGGGTCTGGCACATAGTAAGCCCTTAATAAATACTATAAAAAAAAAAAGCTCTGGGGAAAGTACAATGCAGGGGAGACAGACGTTAAAAGAGATTAGGGATGGGGAAATAGGAGAGTACATGTACACAAATACTGTGGAGCTGGAGTACCAAAATGCTTAGGGAGTACAGAGCCGAATGCACAGGGATGCAGAAGGGAGGGTAGAAAGGGGAGATAAAGGACTTAGTCTGGGAAGGTTTCTTGGAGATGTGATTTTTGGAGGGTTTCGAAGGTGGGGAGAGTGGTGGGCTGTCAAATACGAAGGGGAAGATTGTTGAAGCAATATTTTCCAGAGGAGAAACACAAAGACCGATTAGAGCCAAAGGACTAGGCAGGTCTCAAAGCAGGAAGGCCTGACTGCACAGAGCACTGGCAGGAAGACAGAATGCTCAGGTTCCGGTTCCAGCTCATCCTCTCAACCTCTCTTTAACCTTCCTGAGGGTCCATTTCTCCATCCACGCACTCGTGGGAAGAAAGGCTCAATGACTGCCAGGTGCCATTAAATTACTAACTGTCATTCCAAAGGAGAGTGCCTAACATCCTCCAGACCTACTGCTCCAGAAAGAATATTTAAGTTCCCCAAATCCCCGTATGCACAACTTTGACACAGGGTTAAAAACGAATGGGTCCCAAACACATGAGACGAGGCTCATCCTCCCGGAATCAAAACGCAGACCATGAGGATCATCTCATCCCCAGCCTAGGAGGAGTGGCCTCTGCTTTCTTCCCTCCCTAACAGCCATCTTCAACTGTTTGCCCTCCAATGATGACTTCTCCACTGCTTTCAAACATGCCCATGTCTTCCCTATCCTAAAAAAAACCCTCTATTGACCCCACAGCTTCCTCCAGCTGTCGCCACATCGCCCTCCTACCTTTCCTCTCGAAGCTCCTTGAGCCAATTGCCTATACCCACTCTCAAATTCCTCTCCTCCAATCCTCTCCTTGACTCCCTCCACAGAAACTGTGCCCTCAAAGGTTGCCAATGAACTTCTTGCCAAATCCAACGGCCCCTACACCATCCTAATTCTCCTCGGCCACTCAGCTGCCTTTGATGCTGTGGGCCACCCCCCTTTCCCGGAAACATTATCCAATCTCGGCTTCACTGACTGTCCTCTCCTGGTTCTCCTCCTATCTCTCTGGCCGTTCATTCTCAGTTCCCTTTGCGGGCTTCTCCTCAGTCTCCCCGTCCCGCAACTGTGGAGGTCCCTCAAGGTTCAGTTTTGGGTCCCTTTCTATTCTCCATCTACACTCTTGGACAACTCATTCTTTAACTTTAACTTTAACATCCTTTAACTGTTGGAGTTCCTCAAGGGTCAGTTCTTGGCCCTCTTCTGTTCTCCATTTACACTCACTCCCTCGGTGAACTCATCCGCTCTCACGGCTTTGACTACCATCTCTACGCAGATGACACGCAGATCTACATCTCCGCCCCTGTCCTCTCCCCCTCCCTTCAGGCTCGCATCTCCTCCTGCCTCCGGGACGTCTCCACCTGGATGTCGGCCCGCCACCTAAAACTCAACATGAGCGAGACTGAGCTCCTCATCTTCCCTCCCAAGCCCGGTCCGCTCCCAGACTTCTCCATCACTGTGGATGGCACGACCATCCTTCCCGTCCCGCAGGCCCGCAATCTCGGTGTCATCCTTGACTCGTCCCTCTTGTTCACCCCACACATCCTATCCGTTACCAAGACCTGCCGGTTTCACCTCTACAATATCGCCAAGATCCGCCCTTTCCTCTCCACCCAAACGGCTACCTTACTATTACGGGCTCTCGTTATATCCCGGCTAGACTACTGTGTCAGCCTTCTCTCTGACCTCCCTTCCTCCTCTCTCGCCCTGCTCCGGTCTATTCTTCACTCCGCTGCCCGGCTCATCTTCCCGCAGAAACGATCTGGGCATGTCACTCCCCTTCTTAAACAACTCCAGTGGTTGCCTATCGACCTCCGCTCCAAACAAAAACTCCTCACTCTAGGCTTCAAGGCTCTCCATCACCTTGCCCCTTCCTACCTCTCCTCCCTTCTCTCTTTCTACCGCCCACCCCGCACGCTCCGCTCCTCCGCCGCCCACCTCCTCGCCGTCCCTCGGTCTCGCCTATCCCGCCGTCGACCCCTGGGTCACGTCCTCCCGCGGTCCCGGAACGCCCTCCCTCCTCACCTCCGCCAAACTGATTCTCTTTCCCTCTTCAAAACCTTACTTAAAAATCACCTCCTCCAAGAGGCCTTCCCAGACTGAGCTCCTCTTCCCCTTCTACTCCCTCTGCCATCCCCTTTACCTCTCCGCAGCTAAAGCCTCATTTTCCCCTTTTCCCTCTGCTCCTCCACCTCTCCCTTCCCATCCCCACAGCACTGTACCCGTCCGCTCAACTGTATATATTTTCGTTACCCTATTTATTTTGTTAATGAATTGTACATCGCCTTGATTCTATTTAGTTGCCATTGTTTTTATGAGATGTTCTTCCCCTTGACGCTGTTTAGTGCCATTGTTCTTGTCTGTCCGTCTCCCCCGATTAGACTGTAAGCCCGTCAAACGGCAGGGACTGTCTCTATCTGTTGCTGACTTGTTCATCCCAAGCGCTTAGTACAGTGCTCTGCACATAGTAAGCGCTCAATAAATACTATTGAATGAATGAATGAACTCATTCGCTCACACGGCTTCAATGACCATCTCTATGCGGATGATACCCAAATCTGCATCTCCAGCCCTGACCTCTCTCCCTCTCTGCAGGATCGCATTTCCTCCAGCCTTCAAGACAACTCTACTTCGATGTCACCTCATGTTTAACATGTCCAAACTCCTTATCTTCTCACCCAAACTCTGTCCTCCCCTTGACTTTCCCATCACTGTACATGGCACCATCCTCCTTCCTGTCTCACAGGCCTGTTATCTGGGCATTATCCTTAACTCCTCTCTCTCATTCAACGCACATATTCCATCCATCACTAAATCCTGTCGGTCCCACTTTCACAACATCGGTAAAATCCGCCCTTTCCTCTCCGTCCAAATTGCTACCACATTAATACAGTCACTCATCCTATCCTGCCTGGATCACTGCAGCCTCCTACCTCTCCATACTTCACTCTGCTGCCCGGATCACTTTTCTAGAGAAATATTCAGAATATGTCACCCCATTCCTCAAAAAACTCCAATGGCTCCCCATCTGCCTCTGCAGCAAACAGAAACTCCTTGCCATTGGCTTTAAAGCCCTGCATCACCTTGCCCCCTCTTACCTTACCTCGCTACTCTTCTACTATAATCCAGCCCGCACACTTCGCTCCTCTAATGCCAACCTTCTCATTGTACCTCCATCTCGCCTGTCTCGCCGCCGACTCCTCGCCCACATCCTGCCTCTGGCCTGGAACGCCCTCCCTCCTCAAATCCGACAGATAATTACTCTCCCCCACTTCAAAGCCTTACTGAAGGCACACATCTCCTCCAGAGGGCTTCTCTGACTAAAGCCCCCCATTTCCTCTTTTCCCACTCCCTTCTGCATCACCCTGACTTGGTCCCTTTGTTCTTCTTTCCCAGCCCCGCAGCACTTATGTACATATCCGTAATTTATGTATTTATATTAATGACTGTCTCCCTGCTTCTACACTGCAAGCTCGTTTTGAGCCGGGAATGTGTCTGTTTATTGTTGTACTGTACTCTCCCGAGTACTTAGTACAGTGCACTGCACACAGTAAGCACTCAATAAATTCAACTGACTGAATGAATGAGGGCTTGGCCCTCGGGGTGGGCCCCGGAGGGATTTAAGAAGCAGTGTGGATTCTCATCTGCCTTGGTTAGATTAGCTGTAGCCCTTGAGTCTACCTACTCTGCTATACTGTACTCTCCCAAGTGCTTAGTACAATGTTCTGCACATAGTAAGTGCTCAATAAATACAGCTGATTGACCAACTTTTAGCTCAGTACTTCCCAATCAGGCTGTGACCCAGCTAAGTGTCCAAAGTCACACAGGTGTGTCACAGGGGGGTCCGCAGGTGCCATTTTAGATGCCTACGGGAGGATGTATGGCCAGGCCTGAATACTTCCTGAGCAATTCTTCTACAGTAGTTGAACCCATTACCCCAAATTCATCATGGGGATGGGGATGACAGACAGAGAAGCAGAGGCGGTTAAAAGAGGCTGGATCTGGATTGACACAACCACTCTGACACCAGGAACGGATGACTCCCACACAAGCCTAGGCTCTCCCTCTTTCAGTTAGTGAGATTTTCCCTGCCTTATCTTTATGCATTCAGGTTGGTCGGTGGGGCCTGGGGTAAGGGGTGAGGTTGTGATCTATGAGATCAGCATCCACTTAAGAATTTCCACATGCTGAAAGGTAGAAACAGAGGCACCCGCTTCCTACATGGGCAGCATTTCAAGATGATCTGGCTTTCGGGAACTGTCTCTGGGACCTTTAGCCAGGTTTCAGATCAAAAATGATTCTGCTCTCTGTGCATGGAGACCGTCTACCATGTCGTGTCTACCAACTCTGTCGTCCTGTACTTTCCCAAGTGGTTCCCCAAGTTCAGTGCTCTGCTGACACAGGGATCGCTCACTAAATACCGATGATCGACCGATACACGAATGAGGCTGAAGAGACTAACGTTGAGAAACTAGCAGTCTTTTCCCATTGAACACACTCCAAATGATACATCACCATCTTCACGTTAGAACATCTTAATCATCCTGTTTCTGTAAATTCTTATCCGACACGCCCTATTAAATTTCAGTCGCATTTTAGACCACTCACCTTGTAACCTACAATCCTCTTCCTCTATCCCTACTGTGCACGTCAAAGTCACCTCATCTTCTTCACTGCCCCTGGGTTTATCGTCTTGCTTTGTGGTTTCTCTCGTTTTCCCAGCAAGAGTCACCGCATCTTTTTTGGCTCGCTCTTCACGGCCTTCGTGGTCTTGCTTAGCCGAGGCATCTAACGTTCCTAAAAATGATTGTGAAACACCGATCCTTTCTTAGGATGATCAGATACACAGAATAGAATCTACTCTTTCATTGAGGGCTAGAAAAGGGAGAAGGAAAAATCATTTCAAAACTCTTTTACATTTTTGAAGTTATTTAAAATTTTCAGTTCCTGAAATTTGCAATCCAGATAGCTCTTGAGTGGGAGGAGAGGGGAGTGGGGTCTCTTCTGCTAGAAAGAGGTGGCTGCAAACCACTTTTTGGAGTTCCTGAGTTCTTCACACGGCTCCTTCCCCATTTATAAATTTAAGTCGGGAGAGCAGATGGGGCTTTGATTTTTTTTTTCCCCTCTCACCTGAAGTTGTCGACATGCCATTTCTAATCCCGGGTTTGGGTTCTACCACTGGGTCTATCATGTGCCACTCCCCCCTCAAGTGGGCACGCCAGAAAAGGGGTAGCGAGGATGACCACCTGGCTGGAAAAAGGTTCAGCTGTTGAGCTCTATTCCTCTGTACTGGATTCTAGAGAAACTACGTGGCTTAACGGAAAGAGTTTGGACGCCAGAGGTCGTGGGTTCTAATCTCGGCTCTGCCACTTACCAGCCGTGTGACTTTGGGCAAGTCACCTCACTTCTCTGCGCCTCAGTTACCTCATCTGTAAAATGGGGAATTAGACTGTGCGCCCCACGTGGGACAACCTGATTACCTTGTATCTACCCCAGAGCTGAGAATAGTGCTCGGTACATAGTAAGCCCTTAACAAACACCATCATCATCATTATTATTATTACTGTTATTCTCCTAAGCACTTAGTACAGTGCTCTACACCCAGTAAGCACTCGAGAAATATACCACTGAGTGGACTGCTGAGTTTCTTTCTTCTTTAGCAGAATAAGTACATTCTTAGGAGCCTACCCGTGTGCGAAACAACATCCATACCATGCTTCATCCCGGCACTGGACTTGGTGGCGCCAGGGTGGAATGGAATCCCACCATATGACGGAAAGCCGTACGGAGAGAATCCATATCCTGAAAAAAGGGAAGTGAAATGCAACAGCTGCCGTTATCTTTTTCATGAAAAGCAGCAAAAAAAAAAAGATTCCCCCAAATACCCATAAAGTAAGATGACGAATGTGCTGGGGCAAGGAGACACCGGCAGTTCAACTGGTGTCTGAGCTTCAGATGGCAGAAGCCATTCTCCTTCTCCTCGTGCACTAGCTCCCTATGCTTTAGGGGCAAAGAAGAATCGCTTGTGCCCCACCTCAGTGAACACCAGAAAATCAGTAGTGGGGAACCCACTATCCTCCTCCCTCTCCTCCTCTTCCTCCTCCTCCTGTCCCCGGCATGGAGCCAGAGGTGGAATCCCCATTTAATTCCTGCTATAGTTCCATCCTGGCCTTTCCAGCTCCTGATCGGTGGGGTAGGGTAACTCTGACTTTCCCCCCGGCCAAAAAGCTTTGGGGACGAAGCCCATTCTTTCCCCTCTTGGCATCCATCCCGTGGTGGGCAATTCCCCTTCTGCATCCCTCCTGGCCCAGAACAGACTTGATTTTAGTCTCTGAGCTAACCAAGAGCTAAACAGAGTGTTCTTGGGCAGGCAGTGTGAAGATTTTAATCCAGTTCTGGAATCCATAAGGAGAGACTGGTGGTAGAAAGCAAATCTACTAGCAGCAGTAGTTGAACAGTAGCAGGAATAATGCTATTTATTGAGCATCTTCTCAATGCAAAGCACCCTACTGAGCACTCCAGAATGTACATTTACTCTCCCCATCTTCAAAGCCCTATTGAAGGCACATTTCCTCCAAGAGCCCTTCCTGGACTAAGCCCTCATTTCCTCTTCTCCCACTCCCTTCTGGGTCCGCTCTGACTCACTCGCTTTATTCACCACCTCCGCCCCCGGCCCTGCAGCATTTAGGTACGTATTTATATTAACGTCTGTCTCCCCCTCTAGACTGGAAGCTCGTTGTGGGCAGGGGGTGTGTCTGTTATACTGCATTGTACCCTCCCAAGTGCTTAATACAGTGCTCTGCACACAGAAAGCGCTCCATAAATACAATTGATGGATTGATTACATTCCCTGCCTAGAAGGAGCTTACAGAATGATGGAGGAGAAACACACAATTATATACAAATAGTAGAAGCGGTAGGAAGAACATGCCAGAATGAAATAGCATAATAACTGAACATACAAATGATATATACATAGACGGCCATAAATACATAAGTGATATGGAGGGGCTGATGCAGTGATATGACTCGGGGTGTTGGGAATTCACTGGGAAAGGTTTCCTAAAGGAGGTGAGGCTTTAGAGTGCTTTACGAGAAGCAGCGTGGCTCAGTGGAAAGAGCATGGGCTTTGGAGTCAGAGGTCATGAGTTCGAATTCCAGCTCTGCCACTTGTCTGCTGTGTGATCTTGGGCAAGTCACTTCACTTCTCTGTGCCTCAGTTACCTCATCTGTAAAATGGGGATGAAGACTGTGAGCCCCACGTGGGACAACCTGATTCCCCTGTGTCTACCCCAGCGCTTAGAACAGTGCTCTGCACATAGTAAGCGCTTAACAAATACCAACATTATTATTATTATTCAAAGATGAGGAGGGTTGAAGTCTGGTGGAGTTCAAGGGGGAGAGAAGTCCATGTAGAAAGAAGAGTGGGATTAAAGGATCAGAGGTGGAAGAAATGAGAGCAGGGTACACTTAGGAAGTGAGTTTGGGAGGAAAAGAATGCAAACCAGGGAAGAGCCGGGGAAGAGGACTGATATGTAAGATAGAGAAAGCTGTGGACAGCCTTGAAGCTAACGGTAAGTAGTTTTTGTCTGCTGTGGAACCTTTAGGCACTTGATATTCGTTTCACCCTCAGCTCCACAGAACTTATGCACACAGGCCTGATTTATTTCTTGATATTACCATCACCCGCCCAGACTGTGAACTCCTTGTGGGTAGGGAACTTGGCCACTAACTCTGTTGTATTCTCCCAGGGCTCTGCACACATTAATTGTCAATGGATAGCCCCGACTGATGCGGCAGGAGATGGGCAGGCTTTGTAGGACATATTCAGGCAATGTTTTGGAGGAAAAATCACGAAGATTTAGCAGTTGATCGCATGTGAGAGCTGAAGGACAGTGAGGAGTTGAGGACGGCGCTAGGTTTGAGGGCTTCTGGAACAGGGAGGATGGAGAGGTTATTGAGAGATTTGGGAAAGTTGAGAAGAGGGCAGGATTTATGGAGTGCAATGTCTAGTTCAGCCTGGGACAGGCTGAATTTGGGAGGCCTGTCGTCCAAGTGGAAGGTCACTTGATGCAAGATTGAATAGCAGGAGAGAAGTTGGGGTGAAGAGCGGTGCATTTGGGAGTCATCCGAAGGAACAGCCTTAGCCACACAATCAGATGAGCGTCATGAGAGAGTTGGAGTTGGGTGAGAGTTGGGGCCCTGTGGGGTCCTCCCACCTAAAGGGCAGAGATCGACGCCCGGTATTCATTCCACACCTACTGGGCACTAGACACTGTACTGAATCCTTGGGGGAGTACAAGACAAGCCACCCGATCCCCGACTTGGAGGCGCTTACACAGTAACCACACAAAAATAGCGAAGCCAGCGAATGAAACTGAGACGAGGCAGTTGGGGAGGCAAGAGGAAAATCCCCTATAGAATGGGATCTCTGGGGTGAAAGGCCTCAAGATCTTCTAAGAGAAACGTTCGAAAGGTTGGTTGATTGAACATTCCACAGCTTACCGATTCGACCTCAGCCCGTTCTCTCTGATGCAGGAAAAGGACAATCCACGCAAATCCAAATATTATCGTTCAAATAGATTCTTTTGGAGCTTACCAGGACCCGCACCTCCACTCCCTCCTCCTCCGCCACCTCCATACATTCCGCCGCCTCCAGCTCCGGCACCACTTCCACCACCAAAACTATCGGAAAAATTAGGCATTAGCTTCTGCCGCTTCCTTTGCACTTCCTCTTTATCTGAATTTGGAGGGGGATGGGTGAAGGAGGAAGAAGAGAAACCACAGGGAAAAACGATCGAATCAGTTCCACTCTCAGGCATAAACAGGATTCTGGTCTTGACTGGATTTTTAAAGAGTTTAAAGAGAAACAGAAAGCACTAAAGGAGGAACACCTTATATTTCAAGAAGGGTTATATTCACTCGAAGGGGGATCAAAACCAAAACATGTTCTCAGGGAGACCACAAAAACACCCCCCCACATCCTCCCATCCATCACTGTTACAGAACCGCTGACCTCCCTAACGATCCCCTACGTTCCCATTACACTGCTAAAATTAACGGGAGACTTCGGGGGTAAAATATAAAAGCCACTGGGAAAGAGATAGGGTTTTGGGGGTGTGCTAAAATACTCCTTGAGTCCAACTACTAAAAGGAGCACGGGCCCGGGAGTCAAAGGACCTGGGTTCTAATCCTGACTCCATCGGTTGGCTACTTTGTGACCCTGGGTAAGTCACTTAACTTCTCGGGGCCTCCATTTCCTCATGTGACAACTGGGGATAAAATACTTGTTCTATCTCCCTCTTAGGCTGTGAGCTCCATGCGGGACAGTGACTGTGTCTGATCTGACTGTCTTGTAGCTCTCCGTCACTTAGGGAAGTACGTAGCAGATAGTAAGCATTTAACAAATCTATTATTACTTTCATTATGTTATAATAAATTATAATAATAATTTTAAAATCCAGAATGGTATTCTTAAGACTGCTTGGACTATAAAGGCAGGGTGTCAAAGGAGCAATGGATTCAGTATCACAAGACCCAAAGGTAATGGGTGCTAGATGAAGAAATTTAGGTTAACAACTGAAAAAGTGACAGCTCTATTTTTTTTTTTTTCCAAAGAATAGCCTTTTCCCCACCCCAATCCATATATATTATGACTTAATCAGTCAACTGTATTTATTGAGCACTTACTGTGTGCAGAACATTACACTAAGCACTTGGGAGAATAGAGTATAACGCTGTTCACTGCTCATAATGAGCCTATAGTCTATGCTACCGCCAAAGGTAACAAAATGCAACCAAAATCTGGGGATGGAAAAAAGAAAAAAACCCAGCCCAAATACGATTACCAAATTAGGTCTTTCTCTCTCTCGCAACCTTTGGTCAGATAACTTTCACTGAGTTCAGAAAACGGCAAACAAAACAAAATGAATTTGAGAACGTGTGAAACTTATGAAGTCCACAAAACTGTTGCAAGAAGGAAACACCGAAGGATACGCATGTAAAACAAAGGCAGCACATACTTAATGTGAATTTTATAGAGCAGGCTGCACTTGAAAGCTAAATTCAATATTGTAAACACACCAAAGTAGATGTGATATCTCGGTGGAGAAAGGAGGCTCCTGCTTTAATCAAAAAATGCAGGAAAGTATTGATTATCCAAATCAATTGGCCTCGTAGGTCCTCCAGATAATCAAAGCTTTGAACCCCTGCCTGACCCCCGTGACCTGTCTAGTGAGAGTTCTCTCCCTGCCCCTTGATCCCCAGAACAGATGAAATGCTAACAGGATTAGCAAGTGAACTGTGGCCTAAATCCTTCCCTCCCTTTTCCTTCCCCAAGGAGTGGAGGTTGGTGATAGGGGAAGTTCTTGCGTTGGGCCTGATAGAGATGCTTTATTTGGTCGGTTCGCCTTGGATACAGCCTCCCTTCTCTTGCATTTCCTCTTTCCAATCAATCAGTGGTATCTGTTGAACCCTTACTAAGTGCAAAGCACTGTGCTACGTGCTTGGGAGAGTACAACAGCGTTGGTAGGCACGATACCCGTCCACAGGGAATCTGCAGGCTGGAATGAGAACAGGAAATACCGTTGTGGTCGGTAACCAGCCCACGCTTAGTGGCTTCCTCTGCTGAGCTAGCTGGGCGGGAGATGGTTCAAAGCCGGGACTTGATGGAAGCCAGAAAAGGCCAGGTTTACTGTCTCTGGTGAAATCAGACAGTAAAGCATCGGCCAGTTCGAGGTGTCAGCCTTGAATCCCACTGCCACTCAACTTCACAGTCTGAGCTTTAAGAGGCAGGGATTTCTTTAGCCTACAGAGTAGGAATACTACCATGATTATTACGCCGTACTGGGTACACTCAAAACTATCTTAGTGGCCTAGAAAAGTTAGCATCCCTCCAAGAAGTATGAAATTCCCTGGCTTTCCCAGATGGGATTGGGTCTGTCCCCTCTCTAGGATATAAGCCGCTCTGTGGATTTGGAAAAAAAAAGAGGCACAGAGAGGAAGGGCGCTTCCCACTCCATCATCAGGGCTGGAACTTTAACCCATTTCCGTAGCTTCTCCACTTACTGATAATAATAATAATAATAATAATGATGATGGCACTTGTTAAGCGCTTACTAGGTGCCAAGCACTGTTCTAAGCACTAAGGGGGATGCAAAGTAATCCGGTTGTCCCACGTGGGGCTCACAGTTTTAATTCCCATTTGATAGATGAGGGAAGCACAGAGAAGTTAAGTGACTTGCCCAAAGCCACACAGCTGACAAGTGGCGGACCCGGGATTAGAACCCATGACCTCCGGCTCCCAGCTCTTCGCACTGAGCCGTGCTGCTTCTCTACGTCTTTCCTCTAATTTAAATGACAAGATTAAAAACAGCCATCAACAAAAGGCTCTGAGACAGAAATTGCCAAATCTTGCCAGAAGAGAGAACAAACTAGGATTTCGCTGAATTGTACTTTTCATTAGCTTAGTGAGGTGCTCTGCGTGGAGTAAGCACTCAATAGATACGAATGAATGAATGAATGAATAACAACAACTGTGATATTTGTTAAGCCTAGCACTGAGGTAGATGTGAAATAATCAGGTCCCACATGGGGCTAAAATTCTAACGATCAGGGAGCAGAGGTTTGGAATCCCCATTTTGCACAAGAGAGACCTGAGGCACAGAGAAGTTAGGCCATTTGCCCAAGGTCCCACAGCAGGTAAGTGGCGGAGCCGGGATCAGAAGCCAGGTCCTCTGATTCCAAGGCCCGTGCTCTTTCCACTAGGAACGTCTCACGTTATTTCCCTTGGCAAGTCAGACAGAAGTCCGTTGGTAATAAAGACAGATATTTTGGCAGGTCATCCTTTCCACCACCACAGGGCACTACGTTAAAGATTCGATGACAAAAACTTTACTTGACCTAAAATACTTCAATCAACAGATAATACTTATGGAGCGCTTACCGGGGGCAGAGCATTATACTGAAAGTGTGGAAAAGTAGACACAACCCCTGCCTTGAGGACCTTACAGTCTAGTGGGGGACAGCCTGTCTCGGAGAGGTGATGCTCCCATCACTCTGTGTCGGTTTTGAATCACGGGAGCCTATTGATAACATTTGAGCTAGGCACTGACTCCATATCCAGTTAATAATAACGCTGGTATTTGTTAAGCCCTTACTATGTGCCAAGCACTGTTCTAAGCACTGCAGGAGATACAAGGTAATGAGGTTGTCCCATGAGGGGCTCACAGTCACAATCCCCATTTTACAGATGAGGGAACTGATGCACAGCGAAGTTAAGTGACCAGCTGATAAGTGGCAGAGGCGGATTAGAACCCTCAACCTCTGACTCCCAAGCCCGGGCTCTGTCCACTGAGCCAAGGGGAGAAGAGCAGGCCTCAACTGCTTGTCTGGGGAAGGAGATCCAACATATATTCCCAGCCTTGGGCTTTGCTTAGGAGCTCCAAGGCCAGACTGCGGTCACAGAGCAATTCCACGGAAATGAGCGTCCCAAGTCCTCACAGTATTAGCATTCATTCCCTGTCCACCTCGAGCTTACAGTTTAGAGGGGGAGACAGACATTAAAATAAATACATTATGGCTGTAAGTGCCCTAGGCTGAGGGAGGGGTGAATAAAGGACGCAAATCCAAGTATAAGGGTGATGCAGAAGAGAGAGGGAGAAGAGGAAATGAAGGTCTAGTTGGGGAATAATAATTGTACCTTTTGGCAAGTGCTTACTACGTGCCTAGAACTAAACTAAGCACTGGGGAAAATAATATAATTTGAATATTATAAATAATACAATACAAAATATAGAATAATATAAAATAAAAAATACTATTATGGTACTTGGTAAGCGCTTCCCATGTGCCGAGCACTGTCCCGAGCACAGGATGCAAGGTAAGCAGGTTGTCCCACGTGGGGCTCACAATCTTAATCCCCATTTTCCAGATGAGGTACTCGAGGCCCAGAGAATTTAAGTGGCTTGCCCAAGGTCACACAGCAGACAATTGTACATGCCAAGCGCTTAGTACAGTGCTCTGTGCATAGTAAGCGCTCAATAAATACTACTGAATGAATGACGTGGCGGAGCTGGGAGTAGAAGCCACAGCCCAAGATAATCGGGCCCCGCATGGGACTCACAGTCTAGGTAGGAAGGAGAACAGGTATCGAGTCTCCATTCTGCAGATGAGGGAACTGATGCACAGAGAAGTGAAGTGACTTGCTCAAGGTCACACAGCAGACAAGTGGCAGAGCTGGGATATTATCCCAGGTCCTCTGACCAGGCTTTTTCCATTCTGCCATGCTGCTTCTCATCCAGGATATGTCGAGACTCTTTGTCCTGGGCAGGGACTCTGCCTGTCTGTTGTTATACTGTACTCTCCCAAATGCTTAGTACAGTGCTTTGCACATAGTAAGCGCTCAATAAATACGGTTGAATCGAATGAATGGTGGTAGTGTTGTGATTGCTACTAATCTAGAACCGAGAGGGTTGATAAACCACAGAAACAAAACCCACAGTCTCTTGCCGTTGGGCTGTTTTTGTGATTTCCTTAATTTTTCACTTTTCCAAACTAAAAAAAATCTCTTCAAGAGGCTACCAGAACAGATTCAACACAAGCCTTTCGGCCACATCTCAGACTTTAACACGGGTCTTGGGAGGATCTCTGTTCTGGAGATGCGATTACCCTCAGGAAGTTTTCCTACTTGACCAATTCAAGAAAATGAATTACCTTTGATTTCCGGGTAGTACAGAAAAGGTTTTGGTTCACTGGTTTCCAGATCAGATTTGCGCCGGAGCTGGACAAACACTGAAGCTGGTTTGGTAATATTAACATCTTTGTACTTTGGTGTTTTGAAGACAATGGCGAACTGAAAGATATACACAAAGAGAAAAACTACTTTAGCTGGACTCAATATTTAACGCGACACTGGAATATGTCTATGATTATCTCCAGCTGTACAGCTGGCCTGACACGCACGTCTCATGTCTTTTCCGGCTGGCATGCAGAACCATTATGACCCCCGCCTCGCAGTGTCCTCTCTCCTTGTCCCAAGATGGTCACGGGCCAGCATTCGAAAGGAATGTTTTGCAAAACATTTCAATTAAGGCCTACAAAATGCAGGGCAAGTGGGGCATTTTCTTCATTTTTCAAGGTTTTGACTATTCCCATTCGCTTGGAAAAGGAAGAGAAGCCACAGCTAACACACGGACAGACAGGTTTTCTCCTTCTCGCTAACCTCGATGATTTCTTTCGGAATGCCAATGAAGCTCCTGAATGCCCAGATGCAACGAAAACTGGGTGGAAATCATCCGCTTGGCACAGAGTAAGCGCGCGCAATAAAAACGATTAAATCAATCTGCACGTGACCACCTGTCGAAAATATGCCTTTTCTGTGGAAAACTGATCACTGTCTCCAGAAGATTTCACTGCACCTCCTAGAGGAATACTGTTGTTAATTTGGACACATAAATTTCACAACTGTGTGGGTGTCTCATTTCCTCTTGATCCAGGAAGAGCAGATACGTGAGCCTGGAGGTGGCTGGTTTTGCCACTGAAGTGATGGTGTGCTGACAGATTTCTGGTCTCTGGGAAAATGGTTGAGCTGGTGCTCTGAGTTCTACCGAGCACAGCTAGGGTGGAGAATATTTTTATCTTCTTAGCCACGACACCCAACCCTTGGGAGGCAGTACGGTCAGTTGGAAAGAGCACAGAGGTGGGAGTCAGGAGACTAGCATTCTAGTCCTGGTTCCCCATTCTACTTGCTGTGTGACCCCGGGTAAGTCACTTACCTAATCTGAGCTCTGTTTCCTCATCTGTAAAATGCCCGTTCTTCCCTCATTCCCAGACTGTGAGCCCCATGTGGGAGAGGGACTGTGTTGAAGACTCCGATGACCTTGTATCTGCATCACCGCTCAACTCAGAAGAGTGGCACATGGTAAGCGCCGAACAAATGCCATTATTAATATCATTATAATCCTCATTGAAAAGATACTTCACAAAAAGATGAGGTGTCTTACCCAGGATTGGTTTTCTAGTAGGAGGTGGTAGAATTTCCCATGAGTAACTACCTCTTGGGAACCTACCTGACACCTTCTTGCATAACTCACTGGTCATGGCCTTCTTGGAAAACTTTTATGGTTTCTAGAAACACTTCCTAATGTGGGTTAAATAAACGTTAATGATGTACCAATTTATTACCAGGACAAATCCTAAGGCACAAGACACAAGGCGGAAAATACTGAATGGCAACTAACCTGTCTGTGAACATCTGTGGGAGAAAAGTCTCCAAATCCTTCCCAAATGCCACCATTTTCCTCCTCTTCATAAAAGCGAATTTGGATGTCGTCTACAAAAATGTGATTAAAAAGCAATTTTACGAAAACATGGTCAAATGAAGATTTTATCCAGATCAATCATAGTTATTGAGCACTTACTGTGTGCAGACCACTCTACTGAGTGCTTGAGAGAGTGTAATATAACAGAACAGACAAATTCCCTGCCACTCAACAGGCTTACAGGTGAGAGGGGGAGACAGATAGGAATACAGATACATTTACGGATATGTACGTAAGTGCTGTGGGGCTCGGTGCGGATAAAGGGGACAAATAAGGGAGTGGGAGAAAGGAATTGAGGGTTTGGTCAGGGAAGGCCTCTTGGAGGAGATGTGCCTTCAATAATGCTTTGAAGGTAGGAAAAGTAATCGTCTGTTGGATATAAAGAGGGAGGGCATTTCAGGCCAGAGGCAGGACTCGGGAGAGAGGTCGGTGAGATAGGCGAGATGGAGGGACAGTGATTAGGCTGGCATTAGAGGAGCTGGGCTGAAGCTGAAGGGCAGCACAATGAGGTAGGAGTGGGCCGGGTGATTGTTTCAACTCAGATGTTCCTACCATTCACTTATACTTTTAGACTTTATTACAGAAAAGGAAATCATCTCCCCTATCACTGAGGGATGCTCTGAATCACATCTGCCGTGACCTAGTTAATCCATTAATACTGTCAAAGTTTAATTCGTTCACTCATTCGATCGCATTTATCGAGCGCTTACTGTGTGCACAGCACTGCTTGGAAAGTACAATTCGGCAACAAATAGGGACAATCCCTACCCAACAACGGCCTCGCAGTCTACAAGGAGGGAGACAGACAACAAAACAAGCGGGCAGGCGTCAATATAAATACACAGATTTATAGATCTATACACATCATTAATAAAATAAATAGAATAACGAATATGCACATATATACCCTAGGGCCGTGGGGCCGGGAGGGGGGTAGAGTAGAGGGAGAGAGTTGGCGCGATGGGGAGGGGAGGAGGAGCAGAGGAAAAGGGGGGCTCAGTCTGGGAAGGCCCTCCGGGAGGGCATCAAAAAGCATGTTCTTATTTTAGTACTATTTCCTTTTCTTCCCCTTCCTTCCCTGCTTCTTCCGCACTCTATGCTTTACACATCAGAAATGAAAATCGCACTGGGCAGTGAGAACTCCTGCAGAGAGTTTAATTAAAATCAATTCCATCATATACAAATAATCACTGAAAACAAGATGCAATCGGTGATTTCACTGCTTTCAATTCAACTCTAGAAAAGGGCGCTCCTAAAAACAGGATGGATGTCAGGGAAGGCACACAGGGGTCCTCTGAGCCACCTGCTGTTACTGTCAGAGATCAGAGTTGGGACTGGACGGGTCGCTGGACACATCCAGTAAAGGATACTCTTTAAGAGGGCCTTTATGCATGGGAGCTGGGACACAAGTGATCCAGACTGAGCTCAAGGTGGGCAGGGAACGTGACCAACTCTGTTGTACCGGACTCCCCCGAGTGCCTGGTACTCTGTTCTCCATAAATTCTACGGACTGATTGATTGTTCAGACATAAAAGCCCCCAGCTGTGATTCTTTCTGGGGCACGAGGCAGAAGCAGGCTTGGTACAAGACAAGTGAACAACTGCTCTACAGAATCCACGGTCAGAAGAACACGTCTTGTACTCATGAAATAGCGGCCAACTGCATTTTGCCGTTCTCTACTACTGGCGGATGCCCCCGACTTGTCCCACGGAAGCGGGCAGGGCTCTTACCTTTCTGAACCTTGTCACAAAGAAGGTAGATCTCTTCCCCGCCAGTTACACATCCAGCTGTCCTGTCCATTCTGACAATCTTCAAATTGGAAGCATTGGGGGCTTCTGATGACAGACGGGACAGAACTCGGCATTATAGTTTACCCCGCTGTTAGACTGGATTAAAAAACCACCACCAGAGAACGGAGGCAAAACCCTCTCCAAAGAAAAGTCTAACACATGCTAAGAAGTATTCTGCTAAACAGCTCATTTACTTCTCTGAAGAAACCGGCACTTACGAAGTGTTCAACTGCCTCGGAAAACTCAAAGGACACAACATCAGGGCACTAATTTTCACCAGGGAAGAAAGGACATTAGTTGCTACTGACTCTTTAACACAGAGGAAAGAGACTGACTCTATTCTCAGTCCTACAAGGGGTTGGTTGGGAAAGGCAGGGATAAAAATCAAGCCATCCGATTTTTGAGTCCAGTGCTTCTGGTTTGCCCGGCACACCTCTGATAATGGCAAGAAACGTGGTTGCCGTTCTTAATAAAATGAAAATGGAAATGCTATTTTTACACACGAAATTAGAATTCAGTGTGGTTAGTTGCAATGGAAACAATATGGAGCTTCCTTCTTTGTCCACCAGCTGCGTGATACGGTGTTCTTTAATAAAGGTATTTACAGCTTTTTAGAAACCTCTAGTTTCCCTCAAAAATACACTTAAATCATGAATGACATACTCTTGAGTAATTACTACCAGAGGCTGGAAGTTTTATGTTCAGATTTAAGACCTACAGATTTTCTGGGAGATTTCACCCTCTTTTTTTTTTTTTAAACCAAAAAAGGGTGGTAAATGTTACATTCTTGACCAAAAGTTTCAGTTACTGAAATGCCGAAAAGTATAGTCACATCCTCTCCAATCTCTCGCCTTATTTTTCGAAGAGCACAATATAGTATTTCCAATGAAATATAAGAAAAGCAAAATAATTTAGTAATACTTCTAATAACTTCCTATTTCCGAAGAACATCTGGATGGCTCTTTCATCTTTAGAGGGCAACGACCACCCACCCCACCAAGTTCTTTCCTGGCAGCAGCTGAATTGAAACAAAAAAATGGTAAAAGACCGATAGGAAGATGGTTATGAGAAGCAACCGTGCCTAATGGAAAGAGCATAGGCCTGGGAGTTAGAAGACCTGGGCTCTAATCTCATCAAGACCTCTTAATAATAATAATAATGATAATTATGGTATAGATCCAGGCTCTAATCCCAACAATGCCTCTTATTAATAATAATAATGATAATTACAGTATTTGTTAAGCACTTAATATGTGCCAAGCACTGGGGTAGATACAAGATAATCAGATTATCCCACGTGGGACTCACAATCTTGATCTCCATTTTACAGATGAGGCAACTGAGGAACAGAGAAGTTAAGTGATGTGCCCAAGGTCACACAGCTGACAAGTGGCAGAGCCGGGACTGGAACCCACGTCCCCTGACTCCCAAGCCTGTGATCTTGCCATTAGGCCACACCGCTTCTCTTGCTTGCCCCGTGGCCTCGGGCAAGTCGCTTATCTTCTCTGGGCCTCGGCGTGAAAACGGGGGTTTGTGAGCTCCATAAGGGAAAGGGGCTGCGTCCAGCCTGATTACTCTGTATCGACCCCAGCTCTCAGTATGGTGCTGGGTGAAAAGGGAGCATTTTTCAAATACTCTGACTAACCAAAGTAATAATAATGTTGGGATTTGTTAAGGGCTTACTATGTGCAGAGCACTGTTCTAAGCGCTGGGGTAGATACAGGGTCATCAGGTTGTCCCACGTGAGGCTCACAGTTAATCCCCATTTTACAGATGAGGTAACTGAGGCACAGAGAAATTAAGTGACTTGCCCAAGTCACACAGCTGACAAGTGGCAGAGCTGATATTAGAACTCATGACCTCTGACTCTCAAGCCCAGGCTCTTTCCACTAAGCCAGGCTGCTTCTCTAATCACAAAAGTAATCACCAAAGCCACTCTGGAAAGCATGTACTCACTGCTGTCAAAGATTGCATCTGAAACCACTGGCTCCAACCTTCTTGTGAAGCTGCCCGTGCTGTCCGGAAGAAAGGCGGTGAACATGAGCCGTACCACGCTGAGATCCATTTCTTTGGTCTGCTGGAGGGCAGCTTGGCGGATAATTTCTTTTTCTCGCTCTAGGATCGAAGAGTTCAGCTCATTATTTCCCACACGGTGTTGCCCTGGAAGACCCTGAGGCAGAAGGCTACAAAAGCAACTGTAGGCACGGAAGCAAACTGTTCCCGCTGACCCTTCCTTGAAGTAAAATTTGGATGGTGATTTTTAGCATCCTCAATTTTTAATACCAAACCTACCGGCAATATAGGTTTCATATCTATTTCCCGAAAACTAAAGGGTGCCCACGAAATACTGTAGTCAGCGGACTTTGAAGTATTTATGAACTTGGTATTTCTGACTTCTCCGTTTATGGAGGGAGAAAGCACGACTAGGGAGAATCTGCCAGAACTCACTGTCAATCCACTGGCAAATGACTCAGTGTGCAGAAAGCCAAATGCCTCTTCGGAGCTAGTACTTACCAGTTAATTGCCTTTCTCCTCCACCTTCTGCCGGTAAATAGTTGAGCTCCGGGTGGACTAAGAGACCAGGATTATATCCCCTGATGCAGGCATCTGTCATGCGTGTTTCCAGTGTTTCATAGACCTTCTTCTTTGTCACATGAAGTATACCCAGGTTGGCAAACCTACAAAGAAATACTATGAATGAAAGCCCGACTGGAGGTCGGTGCCTTTGAAGTCAACTGAAATTCTCTTTAACTGACCTTTGTTACAAAGGAATGTAAGAATCATTATACTCCAATTGGAGTGTTTTCTATTTCTAGAACATGCAGAGTTTCAGCCCCAGAAAAGAGATTGCTTGAAAGCCTTCGCCTTCAGTTTGCCCTCATCCATGGTTTCCATCCAATCCGTCTCCAAATCCTGTCGGTCTCACCTTCACGATATCGCTAAAAATCCGCCCTTTCCTCTCCATCCAAAATACTACCACATTAATACAATCACTCATCCTATCCCACCTAGATGACTGCATCAGCCTCCTTTCTGACCTCCCATCTTCCTGCCTCCCCCCAATCCAGTCCGTACTTTACTCCGCTGCCTATGTTATCTTTCCACAGAAACATTCAGGACGTCTACCCCTTCCTCAAAAATCCCCAGTGGTTGCCTATCCACCTCCGTATCAGACAAAAGTTCCTCGCCATTGGCTTTAAAGCAGCCCATCAGCTCGCCCCCTCCTACCTCACCTCGCTTCTCTCCTTTTACAACCCAGCCCACACACTTTGTTCCTCTGGTGCTAACCTTCTCACTGTGCCTCGATTTAGCCTGGCTCGCCCCCGACGCCTGGCCCACGTCCTACCTCTGGCCTGGAACGCCTTCCCTCCTCAAATCTGCCAGACAATTATTCTCCCCTCCTTGAAAGCCTTACTGAAGACCCATCTCCTCCAAAAGGCCTTCCCAGACTAAGCCCCACTTTTCTTCAGCTCCCACTCCCTTCTGCGTCACCCTGACTCTCTCCCTTTGCTCTTCCCCCCTCCCTGCCCCACACTTATTTATATTGATGTTTATTTGTATTGATGTCCGTCTCCCCGACCCCTAGACTGTGAGCTCGTTGTGGGCAGGGATGTCTCTCTTTACTGTTGTATTGTACTCTCCCAAGCACTTATTAAAGAGCTCTGCACACAAGTAAGCGCTCAATAAATATGACTGAACGAATTTACTGAGTGGTGAAGGACCTATTTCAAGACATGCCTTACTTTGAGTTAGTTGTATTAATGCTGTTATTGTTTATGATGACTGGAGCTACCTTCTGCAGGCGGCAAGATCTGAGAATACAGGATTCATACCTATACTGCAATATCTCTCATATTACGGTCCTGAGCAGCCCATTCAATTGTAGCCCTCTCGAGGCCAGGAACCACATAAGCAGCATTTATTATGTGGTCCCCATTACTTAGTACAATATAATAGAGAAGCAGCATAGTTTAGGATAGAGTACTGCCCTGGGAATCTGAAGGACCTGGATTCTAATTACAGCTCTGCCACTTTTTTTTTTTGGTAAATGGTATTTAAGTGCTCATTATGTGCCAGGCACTAAATACTGGGATAAATAATCAGGTATTCAGGTCGGACACAGTCTGTGTCCCACATGGGGCTTAAAATCTTAATCCTCATTTTATGGATGGGGTAACTGAGGCCCAGAGAAGTGACATGATATGCCCGAAGTCACAGAGCAGACAAATGACAGAGGTGGGATTAGAACTCAGGTCTTTCTGACTCCCGGGCCCATGCTCTATCCACCAGGCCACATTGCTTCACCTTGTCTGGCTCAGTATCTTCATCTGTAAAATGGGGATTAAGACTGTGAGCCCCATGTGGGACATGGACTGTGTCTAACCTGATTAACTTGTATCACCCTAAGCGCTTGGTACAGTGTCTGGCACACCATAAGCGCTTAACCAAGTACCATTAAAAAAAAAAAAGAGAAGCAGCATGGCCTAGTGGCAAGAGCACGGACTTGGGAGTCAAAGGACGTGGGTTCTAATCCTGGCTCTGCCACTTGTCTGCTGTGTGACCTTGGGCAAGTCATTTAACTTCGCTGTACCTCAGTTACTTCATCTGTAAAATGGGGATTAAGACTGCGAGCTCCTTGTGGGAAAACTGATTAGCTTGTATCTACCCCAGTGCTTAGAACAGTGCTTGGCATGTCCTAAGCACTTAAATACCATTATTATCATTATTATTATTATTTCACTTCTCGGTGCCTCATTTACCTCATCTTTAAAATCGGGATTAAGACTATGAGCCCTGTGTGGGATGAGGAGTGCGTCCAACCCAATTATCCTATATCTATCCCACACTTAGTGAAGTGCTTGGCATATAATACACACTTAAACACAATTATCATTACGCGATTACTAATAGGTCTCTGTTGCAGAACTGTACATTCCAAGCGCTTAGTACAGTGCTCTGCACATAGTAAGCGCTCAATAAATACTACTGAATGAATGAATAGGCACTCAAATACTGATGATGATGAAGAAGCATCCAGAGGAGGCAGAGGACCCGGCAACTATGAGAGATGACAATTCTGAAAGGAGTAAAGATTATTCATTCATTCATTCATTCAATAGTATTTATTGAGCACTTACTACGTGCAGAGCACTGTACTAAGCGCTTGGAATGTACAATTCGGCAACAGATAGAGACAATCACAATTCTTAGTGGGGAGGGTAGCTTGAGTCTCCCTTTACTGTCAAACCGGTGCACACTCCCCACTAGTTTCGCTAGGACAGGCTCAAACGGCAAAGAGAAAACCAGAAAACAAAAAAGAGAAATAAAAAGACAGAAGTGAAGCTAGCAAAAAAAAAAAAAATCCCAACCACATTGGCTGTGATGTTCCAGCGAGTTGAAAACTTTAATGCATAGATTCCAGCGTGCTTAAAAATGGAAACTAACTCTTCTCATTTCATCATCCATGCTGAGGGAAGGGCGATAAATAGAAATAACAAAAAGAAATATTTTAAGAATTTGAGGGATTACTTCTCATAATTCCCCGATATTTTTTATGCCTGCCACCCCTCAAATGCAGGGCATTTTTCCAAACTCGATTCCCTAGTCTAGAACAGTGCAAGAGTAATCTGACAAATGTTCCACATGTAAAACGGTACACTTGTCAACATGCTGAGGCTAAACAATATTCATCAGCGATAAGAAATGTTTATGGTGAATTTACTCATGGAACTTCAAAGGTTTTGAAATACGAATTTAGTTCTAGTGCAATGTACTGACTAGCATTTCTCTGGAAAAACCTTGACATTATGAAGAAAGATGGGATAGTTTAGAAAAACCGGTTTTTTTAACTGGTTTAGCAAAAATCTAATCCTAAAAGCTAAACCAGAGGGTCGGGGGCAACATAAACACATTAAGGTTTGGATGAAATTCCATCACCACAGCTTGTGATAACTCATTTCTTTTGCAAGAGTTTGCTGCGGAATCAGGAGATACCATTTCCAAAAGATCTTCGGACCGGCTCGATGTGGGGCTCTCTGATACGGAGCTGGAACTGAGATAAAATCATGGCTGGGTGCCCCGCCAGGATCCCTCTGGTGACCGGGAAGAATTTGTTTCGTTAAGTATCCTTGCCCCCAAGGGCTCTCTGCTAAGGTGTCGGCTCCCATTTGGGACTCGGATACGTAAAACCATTAAGTTGTTTGAATAAGGCTACGTTAATTCCTCCAGGGCTTTGAAATTGGAGTATCTAGGGTGCTGGGGTTCTCTTTCTCCAATCTTCCTTCTTTCTCTCTCCCATCCTTCCCTCCTCCTCTTTCCGCCTCTCCTCCCCATAGCTACAAACCCAAGGTGGAGTTAGGGGGAAAATTAAAGACCCAAAGGAAACAGAGTCAAATGGGCCCATGAGAGCACAAGGGAATCTGGAAACCTAGGAAAGAGCCCTGACCCTTAATAATAATAATAATAATAATAATAATGTTGGCATTTGTTAAGCGCTTACTATGTGCCGAGCACTGTTCTAAGCACTGGGGTAGATACTGGGTAATCAGATTGCCCCACGAGAGGCTCACAGTCTTCATCCCCATTTTACAGATGAGGGAACTGAGGCACCGAGAAGTGAAGTGACTTGCCCACAGTCACACAGCTGACAAGTGGCACAGCTGGGATTCAAACCCATCACCTCTGACTCCCAAGGCTGGGCTCTTTCCACTGAGCCATGTTGCTTCTCTATGACCCATGAAGAGCTGTAGTTGGCACCTTGCCTTAACAACTTGTTAAACTAAATGTGCTTTGGATATTGCTTCCTTTGATCCCAACCCAACAGAAGACAGGGTTCTTGCAAAGATAGGCCCCGCAGGGGCCCCAATTGAGATATTTTCTAAGAATGGAATACAAAGGAACTGTAAATTGATAGATGAGAATAATTAGGCGTAAGAAGCTCGATGTAACGATCAACTGGTATAAAAGGTTGGGGGAAATGCCTATCATTATGGGGACACTGAAAGGAAGGCAGTGACAGCCCGGACCCCAGGGACATCTTGGCTCAGAGGGGAGGGAGGACGCCCATGTCAATATGGCCCTTAACGGGACTGATCATCCCGCGACAGGAAAGTCTCATCGCCCGCGGGTTAGAAGTCTTATATGGTGCCAGACATCTCATCACCCCCAGTGGATCCGCTGCGTTTGCTGCTTTTTTGTATGCTATCCATTGTGCTTGATGGCTTTTTCGGCATGTTAATAAATGTTTTCTTACTGTGATAATGAATACTGCGGTTGACTCTGGCAGCAAAGCTGAGGCACGAACCCACCCCCACCACAATGCCCTCCCCTCCCCTCGCCGTCCCTAATTGACCCTATTGAGACATAACACCCCGGCACCCGATTCATTCATCCGTTCATTCAGTCGAATTTTTTGAGCACCTACTATGTGCAGAGCACTGTATGAAGTGCTTGGAAAGTAAAATTTGGCAACAGACAGAGATGATTCCTACCCACCCCCATCCTCTCCCTCTATCTCCCCAACTTGGATTACCAACGGAGGACCTCGGGATACCTAGGACGATGCTCTGCAGCTGTGGTACTTTTAGTACTTTTTGACAGAATGGCTTATCGAACCAAGATTTTTCTGCCCCGCGCCCAGTTGGTCAATCCCTTTCTCTCTTCACAGCACACACCCGGCAGACAGTCTCTTACCCTACAACCATGTCCTTGGGTCCTGCGGTAACTGTGCAAATCCCATCCTCACAGTGTTTACCCACCAAACTGTGGGCATGTAGGTGGACGTTCTTCCCATGCGTGACCAACTGGACGATGACTTTAGCGGGCCCCACGTAGTTGCAGATCTGTATAGGAAACAATTTGCAGACAGTCATATTGGGGGGAAGAGCATTCCCCAATTCTTCCATCACGGGATGTCCAAATCGGGTAACGGATGCCCATGTCTGGTTAATAATAATTATAATTAGGGCATTTATTAAGTGCCTACTATGTGCCAGGCACTGTACATACTTGTGTGTAGCCCCCTCACTAGATTGTAAACTCCTTGAGGACAGGGATCATGCCTAGTAGTAACCCTATTGTACTCTCCTAAGCACTTACTACAGAGCTCTACACACAGTGTAGGGGCTTAATAAATACTACTGACTGATTGCAATCCACCATACTAAGCACTGGAGAAAGTGGAGAGAATGGAAAAGCAAGACAGGTTCCTGCCCAAAAGGAGATGACATGACATCAGGAGAGGCACACTTAAAAATATTTACAGAGAGTGGGACCAGATTGAATAATTTTACGTACAATTGTATACGCATACAAACACACAAGAATCGGGGATGGGTATGAATACGTTCATAGGTATGAGACGCTGGCTGTTGGCGTACTGAGAATTATCGAGGGAAGGCCTGTTGGTGAAGGTGAGCTGTCAGGAGGACTTTGAAGATGGGGAGAGCTGAGGTGTGGGAGATTTTGCCGCAGGAGGAAGGGGCGTCAGAGGTGGGCTACGGGAGGGTGAGCATGGACTGTAGTAAGTAGGGATCACGTCTACAGACTCTACTGAACTTTACTCTCCTAAGCACTCAATTCAGTACTCCGCACAAAGTAAGCTTTGGCCGTTTCTGCGGATGGAGAGGCAGCGGTGAGTGACGTTTTGGGATGATGGTCTAGGCAACAGTAATGAGTATGAACTGAAGAGGGTTGAGTCTGGGGGGCCAGTAAGGAAAATCAGTTATTTGGGTGGCGAGGAGGGGGTGAGCCCTGGAAATGGCTTGGAGGAAAAACTGGCATGACTTAGCAGATGTATGGATGTGGTTGCTGAATGCCTGCTGAGTTGAGCGTGATGCCAAGATTGGGGGCTTTGGGACAAGGAGGTGGCACTGGGCCGCAGGAGAAATGGGCTATCATCTGTGTTGAAAGTGGCTACATGGTTGAGGAGGAGTCACGGAGCACAGCCCGATGAACTTGGCTATGAGGTCACCAGCGACTTTGTAGAGAGTGGTCTCGGTAGCCCGAAGGGAGCGAAAGATTCACTGAAGTGGGGCAAGAATGGGGGTGCAGGAGAGGAACTAAAGGTATGGGCAACCTTCTAAAGGAATCTGGGTAGGAGAGGCGGGAAGGAGATGGGGCAGTCGCTGGAGTCGACATGGGATGCGGAGAGGTGTTTTTTTAATGTAAGTGAGATTTGAAGGCAGAGAGGAAGGCGCAAGCTGAGAATGAAAGGTTGTACACAGGAGGTAAGGAATTGGAGGAGTGACAGCCAGTGATTCCAAGACATGAGAAAGGATGGGGTCAGAGGCACAGGTAGAGGGATAGATTTACTGAGCAGGTAGGAGATCTCCTCTTGAGAGGCAGCTGTAAAGGAGGAAAAAGAGGAGGAGTAAAAAAGCAAAGAAAAGGCGAACAAAAGACTATAGGGATTTTACACCTCAGACTTTAAGCTCCTCCAAGGCAGGAATCACGCCTATCAGCTCTGCTGTATTGTACTCTGCCAAGGTATAGTACAGTGATGATACTAATAATAATGGTATTTATAAACGCTTACTATGTGCCAAGCACTGTACTAAGCGCTGGGGTGGATACAGGTAAATCAGGTTGCACAAAGTTCCTGTCCCGTGCGGGGCTCACCGTCTCAATCTCCATTTCACAGATGAGGTAAATGAAGCACAGAGAAGTGAAGCGATGACCAAGGTCACAGAGCAGACAAGTGACAGACGCAGGATTAGAACCCATGACCCTCTGACTCTCAGGGCCATGCTCTATCCACTGCTCCATGCTGGCCTGCACTCAGCAAGTCCTTGATATATTCCACTGATTGATGATTTCTCATTAACAGGAAAATAGTTAGGGAGGCATCAGGGTTTAGAGAGGGAGGTTTGGGGGGGCTGATTAAAAAATGGTACTTGTTAAGCATTTACTACGTGCCAGGAACTGTATTAAGCGCTGGGGTAGATAAAAATTAATCAGGTTGGACACAGTTCATTCCCATGTGGGGCTCACAGTCTTAACCCCCATTTCACAGATGACGAAACTGAAGCCCAGAGAAGTTAAATGCTTTACCCAAGGTTACACAGCAGACAAGTGGGGAAGCCGGAATTAGAATCCAGAAGAGAGCTAAACTAGTGACATAAGTCGTGGAGGTTTCGGTGAGAGAATCAATGGGAGACGAACGGAGGAGCTGTCGAACACAAGACAGAGTTGAACGGTAATGGTTTGAAGTGAATTTAAATCCCGTTAGCCGGATTTTCACCAGCAGTGTTCAGCTGCACGGGTGCAGGAGTGCAAGCAGCGAAATGCAGGGGTGATCCAGAGTTACAGCTGAGAGGCTCACGAGTGACGGAAGCGCGCGGGACAGAAGGGGTTGAGTTGGGTGGAGAGGTGGGGTTGAGGGCTTGGATTTAGCATCAAAACTTGAGAGAGAGGGCAGGAGGGACGTGTTAGCCTGGGGCAGGTTGAAAGAGCCCATCACCCAAGGCCACAGGGGGGAAAAGGGACAGAATGTGTGGGCGAGGCGGCTGGTCAGAAGGCTGTGGTCCGAAAGGGGTAAATCAGAGTTGGTGAGATTAGAGCACTGTTCCCAGAGAGGGTGAGATCTACTATGAGCTCCCCTTTTAATGGTATTTGTTAAGCACTTACTATGTGCAGCGTCGGGGTAGATACGAGCTAATCGGGTTGAACACGGTCCATGTCCCGCATGGGCTCATGGTCTTAATCCCCAATTTCCAGATGAGAAACTGAGGCGCTGAACGGTGAAGTGACTTGCCCAAGTTCACCCATCAGGCGAGTGGAGGAGCTAGGATTAGAACCCAGGTCCTTCTGATTCCCAGGCCCGTGATCTATCCACTAGGCCACGCTTCTCCTCATGCCTATGTGTGGCAGAAATGTGGTGGACCAAAAGGTCCCAGAGGGTGAGGACACGGGTGGCCGGGAGATAAGGGGGGATCTTTGAGCTAGAGGTCGAAGTCTCCAAGGATCAGAGTAGGGGACTGGAATGAGAGAAGAAATGAGAAAAATCCACCGAAATCGGTGGGAAACGGGGACATATGAGCAGGAAGCTAGTAAGGATAGTGAGCTGCAGTGGGGGCAGAGGTGGATGTTGAGGGATTTAAAGGTAAAGATGAGAGGGGGAGGGGAGACAATGAAGAGACGTTAAAGAGCACAGAGGAGGTGTAATTTAAAGCACTCATCATCTTTAAAGCACTCGATCCCCTTGTCCCTTCTTATATTACCTCACTGATTTCCTTCTGCAATTCAGCACGCTCACTTCACTCCTCTAATACCAACCTACTCACTGTACCTCAATCTTGTCTATCTCAACGCCGACCCCTCTCCGACATCCTGCCTCTGGCCGGGAACTCCTTCCCCTTTCATATCTGACAGACCCTCGTCGACATCCTGCCTCTGGCCGGGAACTCCTTCCCCTTTCATATCTGACAGACCATCACTCTCCCCACCTTCAGAGCCTTATTAAAATCACGTCTCCTCCGAGAGGCCTTCCCTAAGTCCTCATTTTCCCTAATCCCTCTCCCTTCTACATCGCCCTTGTACCTTTTATTCACCCCACCCTCAGCCCCACAGCACTTATATCCAACATGGCTTAGTGGAAAGAACATGAGCTCAGGAGTCAGAATACACGTGTTCTGATCCCGGTTCCGCCACTTGTCTGTTGTGTGACCTTGGGCAAACCACTTCATTTCTCTGTGGCTCAATTATCTCATCTGTAAAATGGGGATGAAGACTGTGAGCCCCATGCGGGTTAACCTGATTAGCTTGTATCTACCCCAGTGCTTAAAACAGTGCTTGACACATACTGAGCACTGAATAAATACCATCATTATTATAGGTCCAGATGCAGACAACTGTAATTTAAATGCCTATCTCCCCCTCTAGACTGTAAACTCCTTGTGAGTACGGAACATGTCAACCAAAACCGTTATATTGTATTCATTCAATCATATTTATTGAGCGCTTACAGTGTGCCGAGCACCGTACTAAGCGCCTGGGAGGTACAATTCAGCAACAGCTAGAGACAATCCCTGCCCAACAACGGGCTCACAGTCTCTCCCAAGTGCTCGGTACAGTGTTCTGCACAAAATAACTCCTGAATAAATACGACTGATTGACTGACTCCTCCCTTCTTTGCCCACGGGATTGGGGATTGGGGGGAGAGGGGAGAATGAGGGGCTTCCGGAAGAGAGTGCGAATGACAGGGGAAATGATGGCATCAAAAGAGAACCAAGTCTGATGGAGGGTGTTGGGGGAAGAGATGGAGGGGAAGGAGGAGGGAAAAGAGGGAGAGGAGGAGGAGCAGGCCAGAAACAGTGATGAAGGGTTATTTGCCCAGGATGCTCGAAATGGAGTTGCCCAGGCCGTAGCGGACTGGAGTAGAGGTATCGATGGCCCTACATACCCTCTGTACACTTAATTTGGCACCCTGCACAGGGCTTGGGTTCAATACCCATTGATTGAAGATGACTTTGGAATTTTGTTGTCCCCAGTGAATCTGTATGTGGTAGCCTCTAAAAAACTCCCCTAATTAGAACGGTAACAACCCAAGGGGCTGATCTCAGGGTGAGGGGAGCGACAGCCGCCAAAGGGTTGGCACGTGGGAAAGAATCCATTTGCTTTGTCCCCAAAGCTCTGGGCGGGGTGGGCAGCCGTAGTTGGCCTGCCCCAACTCTTGGAGCTGGCAAGGGCCCAGAGGTGGAGTCGAGACGGTGGGTACACCCCTTGCCCCCATCCGGCGGGAGGAGGAGGAGGAGACAGGAAGAAGAGGTCACTGCTCCCACAGCTTCTCTGTTCAGCAGCAGTCATTGGGGCTGGAAGCGAAAGGTTTGTCAGGCCCCCGCCGTGAAGCCCCGGGAAGTAATGGCCGTCTACCAGATCCAGCCCGGCCGATCTGCCCAGGAAACCGGTGGACCCAAGGGAGGCGTGGCGTCCCGGGGGTGGGAGGGCACACCCCGTGAGGCGACATAAGCTCGGCCCTACTTTCAGGCCAGGATCCACGGCGGGGCAATGGCGCTGGGGTGCTTCTGCAGCGGGGGTAGAGGCAAGAGAAAGCTCTTGCGGCCAGCCCCAATGCCCACTGAGGACCAGAAGGGCGGCGGGAGTAGTGGCGTCTTCCTCTTCTCCTGCTGGTGGTGGTTCCTGCCCCCAAAGTGCTTGAGCAGCTCCATGGGTTGTGCCCTACTGCCCCCGTGGCTCCGGAACGGTAACCCTCACCCCGCCCACGGGGGATTCCCCGGGGCTGCCTGGGCCCAGAGGGAGGGGGTGAGGAGAGCACTCGGCATTTCCTCAGAGGGCTTGAGGGTGAGAAGGAGAGGAACCTCTGACGTCCAACTGAAGCCCAGAAAAGGACCGATAGAGAAGGAGGAGGAGGAGGGGAAGGAGGTCAAGGGAGAGAGGAAAAGGGAGCAGAGGGGAGAGAGGAAGAGGAGGAGGAAGAGGAGAGGGAGAACAGAGAACAGCATGGGTGAATATCATTCCCTTCCTCTTCCTGCCCCTCTTTCTCTCTGAAGGAAACCTCTTTCCTTCTCCTTCTTCTTCCTTTCTCCTTCCTTCGAAACTGCCTCCTCCCACCTCTTTTCTTATTTTTTTCCCCTCTTAACCTCCCTCTTTCCCCCAATCCTGTCAAAGCTCCACCCCCAAGCATGTTCAGCTCCATGCTCAAAATGAAAAGTTGGCACCCTCAATAACAATTCGGGGGTTTCTTCACTTTTGGAAAGTGGGGAGAAAAGGAGATTTTAATGGTATCGATTAAGCGCTTATTATATGTGAAGCGCTGTTCTAAGCACTGGGGTAGACACAAGTTAACAATTAAGTTGTTCACAGTCTCTGTCCAACATGGGTTTCACAGACTAAGTAGGAGGAAAAACAGGTATTGAATGCCCATTTTACAGAGGAGGAAAAAGAGGCAGAGAGAAGTTAAGTGACCCGCCCGAGGTCACACAGCAGACAAGTGACAGAGCTGGGATTAGAACCCAGATCTTCTAACTCCCAGACCTGAGCTCTTCCCACTGGGTCATGCTGCTTTCCCATTGTATTGGAATGTTTTGGGATGAGGAAGTATTTTATCTTCCTTCATTCCTCAGAAATACTTTCAGCCACACCCTCAGGCATTTTCAATGACAATTTAGGGGATTTATTTTGGAGGTGGTGGTGATAGGAAGAGGAATGATATGTACACATCTGTTCCGGCAACTCGGTCTTCCTCCTGCCCTCCAATTTTGCATCCCCAATTTACAGATTAGGAAACTGAGGCAAAGGGAATAATAATAATAATTCTGGTATTAAAGCGCTTACTGAGTGCCAGGGACTGTACTAAGCGCTGGGGTGGATACAGCACATCGGGTTGGACACAGTCCCTGGCCCATGTGGGGCTCAAAGACTCACCCCCCATTTTACAGACGAGGAAAGTGAGGCTTGCCCAAGGTCACACAGCAGACAAGCGGCAGAGCCGGGATCAGAACCCATAACCTTCTGACTCCCAGGCCCGGGCTCTATCTACTACGTCATGCCGCTACCCATTGAAGTTACCTTCCCAGAGAAGTTAGGTGATTTGCCCAAGGTCAAACTGCAGGCAAGGCAGCAAAGTCAAAATTAGAACTCAGATCTCCTGACTCCTAGGTCAATACTCTTTCCAACGGAATTTGGAATTTTTTTTTGGCTTATTTCCCTATCTAATCCTGACTCAGCGGGGGCAGTCGATTCACTCCCACCTTGGTGAAATGGGCCCGTGAAAACCACGGCAAGGATGACTTGATGGATTTGACATCGGGCAGCCTCTCCATAATACTCTTCAATAAGATCGGCATGAGAATATTTTACATACCGATATCAATCTCTAAGTAGGAGGTATAAACCCTGCTTCATCAGAGATGGGCCACTTTCTATCGAATGAGTCACAAGTTCTGAAGGAAAGCGTTTGTTGGGGTCAAACAAAAACCTCCCCCGAATCACTTTTTTTTAACCATCACTTCTAGATCTGGTGGCAGCAAGAATGAGGAACTGGATCATCTCTGAGGTGGAGAACCTGGAAAGTTTGTCAGTGACTCAATGTGCTGCTTGATCCATTTGAAAGAGTCCAAGGTAGTACAACATCATTTGGTCTTCGCCGGCCAAACCACAGTGAAACTCCATAGAAGGCGACTGGCTTTTGTGGACTTTCCAAAACAATAACTGAAAGCAGAAAGTTGAACTCTAGGGAGAAACATTTTTCATGGTTGTACACACAGTCTTTATACTGTTCGGTGAGGAGGAGGTGGGAGGTTTCTAAAATGTCAGCCGGTCCCACGGATATTTATTAAGCAAAAACGGGGAGGAGACTAGCCACGGTTCTACACTCTGGCCCACATTTTCTCTGGTGTGAATCAAGCATTACGCGGTGGTCATAGAAGTACAAATTTAAGCTTTCAACTCCCTTTCTAAAAGAGAATAACCCTGTCACCTCTTCCTCCAACTGCTCCACTATGCTTTGAGCCTAACGGCGCTTGATATTCACCCCACGACATTTAGTAATTTATCTAAAGGGGTCCGGGGCAGGCTAGAAAAGCATGGGGCCCAGTTAGAAAGGAAGCTTGAGAGGTCCAAAGACTGCAGGCCGGGGAGCAGGGGGCAAAGGGAGCTGATATATAAAATGGCAAGAGATAGGGAAGAGTCTTGAAGCCGACAGCAAGGAGACTGTGGGTCACAGACGAGGAAATGGGCGGCCTTTGAGGGTTTTGATAAGTCAAAAGATGTCTGCCAAGTGATGTTTCAGGAAAATAAACTGTGCTGATGCCGTAGCACATGGATGTAACGTGGGGGAACACACACGGAGAGAGGCTGGAGGTAGGAAGACCAGTGAGGAGGCTTCCTGTTATCCTACCACGACATGCTGAGTGACTGAATAATAATATGGTATTTTTTAAGCGCTTACGGTGTGCCGAGCATCGGGGCAGATAGAAGATAATCAGTTTGGACACAGGCCCCGTCCCACAGGGGCTCACAATCTAAGTAGGAGGGAGGACCGGTGCTGAATCCCTATTTTACGATGAGGAAAATGAGGCACGGAGGAGTTAAGTGACTCACCCAAGGTCACCCTACAGGTCAGTAGCAGAGGCAGGATTAGAACATAGGTCCCCTGACCTCTAATCTTGGGCCGCAATGCTCTTTAACAAGCGCTGTGACTGGGTGGAGACTTAGCAGATGCAGGGAATGTTTTGGAAATGTAGCATTCAGAGGTTGATTCAACGTGAAAACTGACAGACACTGACAAGGTCCCCAAGGATGCGGCTTTCAGGGCCGGGAAGACGATGTCGGCAGAGTTGCTATCGACAGAGATTGGAAGGTTGAGAGGAGGACAGGGCTTGCGGAGGAGAGATGCGAAGTTGGGTTTCAGACAGGTTGAATTTGACGTGCTGCTACGTGAGGTGACGGCGTGGTTAAGAATGGGAAGTTGGTGGACGGGGATGTAGCGAGATGGAACGGAGAGGGCGCAGGAAGAGCCGGCCAAGGGGTTGGGGAGGAAAAGTATCAGGTACTATCTAGGTGCAGCTCTCACAGTACTCTAGTGGATCCGTAGGCTGGAGTTTTCTCCTCCACTCGTAAGAGTTTACTAGAGGCTGGCCCGAGACTTTGCTCAGAGCAAGTACTGGTTAAACGCTGACCATCAGAGATGATGCAACTGAGTTTCCTATTTTCGTGCACCACAGCAATAACCTCAACATGTCATAGTTGCTTCTGCCTAGGTAATGTGTGAGTGAGCATTCTTTGCCGTGGAGGGAATGAAGAAAGAGCACGGGCCCGCAAGTCAGAGGACGTGGGTTCTAATCCCGGCTCTGCCATATGTTCGCTGTGTGACGTTGGGCAAGTCACTTAACTACTATGTGCCTCGGCTACCTCATCTGTATAATGGGGATCAAGACTACGGGACTGTGGGACAGGGACGGTGTCCAACCTAATTACCTTGAATCTACCCCAGCATGTAGAACAGTGCTTGGCAGGCAGTAAGCGCTTAATAAATACCACAATTATTATTATTACTACTACTAATAATAAAATCCTTAAGAAGGATCTCATTTGTTAATTGGCCAGTGGTGGGTGGTGGTCGCGATGACCAGAACGATGGGAAATGATGGGCAAGCCCCAGTCCTGAGGCTTCAGGAACAACAAGTTGCGAGGAGAGAGGGGAAAGTCGAAATGACGTGTCAGACTCCACCTGACCTACATGCAATTTTATTGCAAGACTAAACATTCCACACCACCTTATTTTTTTTTTTACTTTTCTAATACCCCAATCCCTTATATTGTATTTACTATTGTGGGCCATACTTAGCAATGGCTCAGGAAATGTACGAGGGCATAGCAGTGTCTGCTGCTGAGGAGATCTCACAGAGATTTTCAGTTCAGAGACGGCACTCGGGGGGCCGCCCCGGGCCACAGACTTCATACTGCAAAAAGAGCAGTGAAGTGGTGCTGGAGGAGACCAGGTTGAGAAGGGCCAGGGGGTTGAGCGAGGTAACCTCTCTCGTGGAGGTCACCACTCCCGTGTCCACCCTTCTTCAGTCAACTCCAATGCATGCCTTCACCAAGCCCCGTCATGTCATGGGTTCTTTCCCGACATTTATTTATTAAGGACAGTAACAGAAACGACACCGGCAACATTAATAGTTGAGTCTGTGAAGCACTTAAAATGTGTAAAGCATTGTACCGACCACTGGGGTAGGTACGATTCAATCGCATTAGACATAAGGCTCGCAGTCTAAGTACAGATGGAGAATAGGTCCTGAATCTCCGTTCTACAGGGGAAATGAGCCCAGAGAGTTACAGTGACAGTCCTAAGTGACAAAGGAGGGAAGGGTCAGAGCCAGCACTAGAATCCAGGTCCCCTGGTTCGCAGGCCCGTGCTCTTGTTGCTAGGCCGGGTCGCTTCTGCACGCAATGTTCTGCATGCAGTCGGTATTTAGTAATTACTATTACGGTTACAGCCCTCACCCTGCCATAACAAAGCCACTCTCCTTTTTTAAGGAGAATGGACAACACGCCAGCTTACCATGACCCATCATCACTATTAGAGAGACGAATCGAGTCTCGTTCTTCCGATTCTGCCCCATTCTACCGACAGGAGGATAATCTTTCCACCTCCTCTTCCCTAACCCTAACCTACATCGACTGCAGGTCCGTATCAGTCTCTTGGCATCGTCCCTGTGGTCTGAGCAGCCCCTAAATGGTTCACGCCACGTGAACTTGGTGCTAGAAAAAGTGCGCTATTATTCCTGAGTATGAACGGTGAGGAATAGCATATCTTTTCAGAAATTCAGACTCACAGGGATGAAAACCCACTGTAAAGTGTCATTTTCAAACCCAAAAGACCTTTGTGTGTGTGTGTGTGCACATGTGCATACATATTTTAGCAGCCAAGAAATTCTGAGAGACCCCATGCTAAGAATATATTATTCAAATATACACTTATGATGATATATTATTTAAATATATAAATGTTTGTTATATATTTATATAGATATGTACCTATACACATAAATTATATATATATTGATCTATGATTTATTCTTAGTATGGGGTTGCTCAGAATTTCTTGGCTGCCATGACGACCAGCCAGATTCCCTTAGGGGTTTTTGGCCAACACCTTCTGATGAATAACCACATGCTTGATGTAGTTTTCTGAAATAGAAGTAATGGAGATATCAATTAACACCTATGGCCTGGGCCAAAGTGAAATATTTCCCTCGGAGTGAAATAATGATGGCTACTGAGAGAAAGTACATATTCTCCTGAGCCAACAAAAGTGATTATGGATTCTCTGAGGGTAGAGTCTAAAGTTTTCTGTTTTACCCTGTAGATCAAACTGATAAGATTGGGATTGGGCCAAAAGGAGAGTTTGTACCATAAGAGTTTGTAGGCTTCTTGCCGTCAAGAACTCTCTTTTGTACTTTCGTTGCATCCCCCTAGGCCACCGATACAATAATAGACAAGGAAGTAGAAAGCCAAATCAAGATGGCTAGCACATCCTTTTGGGAGATGGTCAAACAAGAGTGTGACAGCACTGTGGAATCAGATTCCAGACCAACCTACAGGTCTTCAGAGATGTGATGTGGTCCAACCCCCTTTCTGGGCCGTGAGACCTGGATCACACACAGGTGTCACCCTATTCTGCTCCGTGAGCAGATCCACCAGCGAAACGCACGGGCCCGACTCGATAGCAAGTGGCAAGATCAGATCACGGGCAATGAAGTCAGTTTCCTAGCACAGTTGGCTCACCTTAACCCAGTTATGCCGGGTGGGGTGTGTGAGGAGAATGAGTGACAGCAGGATAGCCAAACAGCTACTGTATGGAGAGTAGAAATTCGGAAGGCAAAAGAACAAGGAGGGCAGTGGAGGCATTTTAAGGACATGGTAAAAACAAAACCTCAGGCAATGCTACATCGCAGCTGCAAACTGGGAGTCGATTGCGGATGACAGGCCCATGTGGCCAACTGCCATTAGGGAGTGCCTTGGAACAAGAACTTCATGTGGAAAGACAGAAAAGAAGGCAAAAGAGAAAACAGCGTCAGGCACTGCAAATATTAAGCACACCACCACAGTAAGAGACGACCTTTCTGTGTCCTTCCAGCGTGGCCACATTGGCCTTTTCGCCTACACACGCATCCTCATAGGTGATCTCTACTTCACGTATCCCTACAGAAGTTTGCCACGGATTCCGTTGTCCTGCTGGATATCAGTTACGAGAAAAACCTCCTACTGTTTTTTTCAGCCCTGTCAAGTAAAGACAGTGGTTTAGGGCAACTTAGGTCTCTCTGATTTTAAAAGTTATCTCAAATTGCAGGTGTCCATCCTGGGGTTGACTGTGAAAGGACTGTTTTGCAAAAGTACTAAGGCATTTAGGAGTTTGTGAGATCAGAAGACTGGGGAAACATCAACTTTTCCTCAACTGAGGCAGAGTAGTGAAATCTCTCGGTTCTTCAAAAACCCCTGGATGGGTGAAAGTGAACTGAAAGGCAGTAGATTCAGATAAGTCAGAATGATACTGGGTGGCGGGGAGAAAGAAGTCTCTATAAAATAATATGGCCCAATTAGTCTCAACTCCCTTCAATGTGCTTATCATTTGTCCTCAGGCATACTGCAATTTTAGTACAATTTTTCAGGTAGCATCTTGTGGCAGAGTATTTCCCAAAAGCATTTAGGACGTAATACAATGCTCCCACTGAAAGGACACTTCTATTGGCCACTCTATACATTTTAGATCACTAGAATGAACTCTCCTCCTGCCTTCAGGACATCTCTATTTGGATGTCCACCTGCCACCTAAAACTCAGCATGTCCAAGATAGAGCTCCTTATCTTTCCCTCCCAAACCCTGTCCTCTCCCGAACTTTCCCGTCACTGTGGATGGCACAACCATCCTTCCCATCTCATAAGCCCAAAACCGGAGTGTCATCTTTGACTCCGCTCTCTCTGGCTCAGTGGAAAGAGCATGGGCTTTGGAGTCAGGGCTCATGAGTTCGAATCCCAGCTCTGCCACTTGTCGGCTGTGTGACTGTGGGCAAGTCACTTAACTTCTCTGTGCCTCAGTTCCCTCATCTGTAAAATGGAGATTAAGACTGTGAGCCCCACGTGGGACAACCTGATTCCCCTATGTCTACCCCAGCGCTTAGAACAGTGCTCGGCACATAGTAAGTGCTTAACAAATACCAAATACCAATCCGTCACCAAACCCTGCCAGGCTCACCTTCACGACATCACCAAGATCTGCCCTTTCCTCTCCATGCAAACCATTACCACATTAGTACAATCACTCATCCTATCCCGATTGGATTGCCGCATCAGCCTCCTTTCTGACTTCCCAACCTCCGGCCTCTCCTCCAGATTGACTTTCTACAGAAATGTTCAGGGCATGTCAACCCCCTCCTCAAAAATCTCCAGTGGTTGCCCATCAACCCCCATATCAAACAGAAACTCTTCACTATTGGCTTCAAAACTTTCCATCACCTTGCCCCTTCTTACCTCATCTCCCTTCTCTCCTACACCCCAGTCCGCACACTCTGCTCCTCTGGTGCTAACCTCTGCACGGCGCCTCGTTCTCGCCTGCCCCGCCGTCGACCCCCGGCCCACGTCCTACCTCTGGCCTGAAACACCCTCCCTCCTCAAATCCGCCAGACAATCCCTCTTCCCCCCTTCAAAGGCCTACTGAAGGCTCACTTCCTCCAAGAGGCCTTCCCAGACTAAGCTCCGCTTTTCCTCGGCTCCCCCTCCCTTCCGTGTCACCTTGACTCGCTCCCTTTGCTCTTTCCCTCCTCTCCCCGCCCCACAGCACATACGTATATACGTGTATATGTATAATTCTATTTATTTATATTGACGCCTGTTTACTTGTTTTGATGTTTGTCTCCCCCCTTCTAGACCGTAAGCCCACTGTGGGCAGGTATTGTCTCTCTTCGTTATTCAATTGTACTTTCCAAACGCTTAGTACAGTGCTCTGCACAGAATGAACGAACTCTGATGAGGGATCTTTTAGAAGATCAACTAGAACTTACAACTGGCAGAGTTTACCACAGGGAAAGATTTTTTGGGTTCAATCCAGCTTCACCTGGGGCTAGGGAGGCACCGTACAATTTGGGATTTTGCCCAACCAAACCCTTCACTTTTTTTCTTTAACAGCAGTGCTAGTCTGGCAGAACAGACATGTTGACAAGCTTGCTACCCTTCTGAATGGCCTTGGGGCTCTAGACACACGAGCAGCATGCAAAACGTTACTGCAGTACGGCTGGGGTAACATTCACGAGGAAAGCGAGTGCAGGTTTAAATGCTCTCCTCCTGGTGAGCAGTCTTTCTCCCTTTCCTCCTCAATGCCTGCTCACCAGTTGGCACGGGTCCCAGGAAACAGAAGAAGGGCACTGTGTAACTAACTGCCTGAGCTTACCTGAGCCCGGTTCGGCGCCAGCCTGATTCCACCAAGAGGCTCAGGGCCTCAGGGCCCTCTAGGATCCCAGGCAGGACTCAAGCAGCTAGTGCCTGATGAAAGTGAGTGGTTCAAGTACTTGAGACCTAGCAAACCTTGTCCCAGTGATCCATTCCCTACGCCTTTTTAAGAATCGTCAGCCAGCCTGGTACAAACGGTCCTCTGCATGCCACGGTGAGTAATCTACATCAAATAGAGGTGTACCCCATGGGACGACTGTGATGTGTTCTCCGAAAATCTGAATGTGTGGTGAAGAGCTATATTGTGGGGTACATTTTCCCAGAGAATTACATGTTGTAAATTGAAATCTATCAGTCAACAGGATTTTGAGAGCACTTCTCTAAGCACCTGGGAGAGTATAATACAGCAGAGCTAGTAGACACGATCCCAGCCCTCAAGGAATTTGCGGTCTAATGGGGGACACAGACATGAAAATAAACTACAGATGGGCAAAGTAGCAGAGTATAAAGGATAAGGACTTAAAGATCGGGGGTAGAATGTCAAAGTGCTTAAGAGATACAAATCTAACTGCATAGGCAATGCAGAAAGAAGGCCCAAAGGTTGGGAAAATGAGAGGTTTGTCGGGGAGGCTTCTTAGAGGAGATGCGATTTTTGTAGGGATTTGGAGATTGAGTAGTGGTCTGTCACATTAAGGCAGAGGAAATTCCAAGCAGGTGGGAGAATGTGAGCAAGGGGTCGATGATGAGAGAGACAAGATTGATAGAGTGAGTGGTTTGCTGTGAGACGAGCCAAATGTGTGGGCTGGGTTGTAGTGGGAGAGGAGTGAGGTTAAATTGGAGAGGAAGAGCTGACTGTACAGAATTTTAATCTGATTCAGGGATGGGTGGCGCGGGCAAACAATGGACGTTTCTGAGGAGGGGAGAGATATGAGTAGAACAGTCATTTTGAAAAATGATCCGGGCAGCAGAGTGTAATATGGACTAGAGGGTGAAAAGGCTGGAGGCAGGGAGGTCAGTGGGGAGGCTGATGCAGTAGTTGGGGCGGGATACGACGAGGGCTTGGACAGTAGCCGAGAAGTCTGGATGAAGAGGATGGGGTGGATTCTACAGGTAGAACCGACAGGATTGGGTGCCAGACTAAATATGAGGGTTGAATGAGCAAGATGAGTCGAGAACAATGCCAAGATGGTGATGAAGCCATAACTTTTCATCTGTTCTGGTATTTGTGGATTCAGACAATATCTTTCACTCGTCTCTCAGCTTGACAGTAACCTGGGGTAAAGCATCAAGCCCTAATGGCTCTATCTCTGGGTTGGATGAGCCAAAGAGAGACTTTAACCTGGGGCATGCCTGGATGGGCTTTCTGAGATTCTACCTATCCTTGGAGTCCCTGAATAGCTCCGCTCTCTTCATGTGTGCTCATGAAATAAACATGCCAGGTTGAACTATTTTCTTACACAATTTGAAATCAAGACATGAGAGGGAGCGAGTTTTCCCCCATTTAACCAAACTTGAGAGTGGTTGTGGACAACAAAGCTGCAGTAAGCACTTTGTTCAAATGTGAAAAGAGTGGAAGATGTATTGGAATTTTACATTTCTAGAAAATGAAATGTGTCTTGATGTCTGATGTGGCCAAGTCATCGGGTGCCATTTCAGAAAATGAACTGTGAGCGAGGTTGAAAAAAATATGGACCGCAAAATCAGTAAATATTTAGAAACACCTGCATCCGTGCACAGAATACACAGGTCACACTGTTCTGCCTAACTGAAAAAGATACTTTGCAAGGATTACTAAAATAAATCACCAGCACTAAATGCTGGTAAAACCTACTGGCTAGTTTTACTGATCTCTTGTGTGGAGGACACTGAATGCACTGATAACTGAAATCCACAAATTATCCCTAATCATCTTAAAACCTTTTTATTAGTTACTAACAATCAGTAAAATTAACTTGAGTTTCAGCACCTTTTATTTCCTCCTTCTACCTTTAGGTGAATGGGTTAATGAGTTACAAAATAGAGTGCTGACAAAATGCCATTAACAGAGACGAGAAAGGGACTCAGGGAGCCTTCCAAAGCCAGATTGGGTAATCAGACCCTGAAGTAGCAAGCTGATCATATGTACTTCAAAAGAGCGAACTCATTAGATAAAATGACATTTTAAAGAGGTAGGGAGAAAAATGCTTATTCTGAAAATACTTACTGTTACTAGTAAAAAAAAAAAAAATGACTGATACTTTGTTCTTAAAGAGAGAGGAAGAGCTGGGTGGGGGAAATAACTGGAGTGAAAAGGGGTTTGCCCATAATCAGATGTTTGAATTCTGAAGGTTTGAAATGCAAGGTTCTTAATTTGTTCAGAAAAACCAATCCCTAAATTTCACAGTGAAAAGATAACCTTAAGTAAGAGTTCTGGAACAAATACTTTTATCAAAGGCAATAATCTTAAACTGTTTTCATTACAAGGAGCTGAAACACAAAAACCACATCAGTTTCTCTGAAAATAGACTGGGGCTTAAAAAAGAAAGAGGAATGATGGATGAAAAACCTTTTGGATACGATCAAACACCCAACTTTTCCAAAGGCTGGAGATCCTTAGAGAAATGGAAATTTGAGCAAGTGGATCCGTTCCAAACAGGAACAACTCCAGCTGTCAGTCAGTCCATGACTCAGCAGAAGCTTCGGGATCTACGGAACAGCCTTTCACAATGTTCCAAAGAACTCCGGTGATTCCAAGGAGGGGAACTCGCGCTCGCATTCCCTATCAAAATCTTAGAGTAAGAATAAATTCCACCTGATGCTATGATACTCTTATCTGCCTTAGTAATTACGTATTATTATTACAGTATTTGTTGAGCGCTGACCGTGTGCCAAACACTGTTCTAAGCGCTGGGGTCGACACAGGGTAATTGGGTCGTCCCACGCGGGGCTCACAGTTTTAATCCCCATCTTCCAGATGAGGTCACTGAGGCACGGAGAAGTTGAGTGGCGTGCCCAAGGTCACACAGCAGACAAGTGGCGGAGCCAGAATTAGAACCCACGTCCTCTGAATCCCAAGCCCGTGTTCTTAATTCTTTCTTTCTACACTGATCAAGATCTTTAGGGTCGTATTTATTCTAACACTTCATAAGGATCAAATTCGCTGAAAGGAGATGGTAAAAGAACAGTAAACAACGGGAGAACTCCATGATCTATCATCGGCTATGGTATTTACTGACCACCTACTATGTGCAGACCACTGTACTAAGTGCTGGGGAGGGTACAATCTGATACCGGAATGAACACTGGTCCACCAAAACCCGCAGTCTGTTTCCAAAGTAGCAACCCACCAGTCAGAGAAATGGTGGATAGCTGGTGCTCGTGGACACTGATGCTAATGTCAACAAATTCCTAACTCTTCCCTCCAATTAACCAACCTTCTGACATTTCTCTAGCATCCCTAAAATTTCCCAACACCTTATTAGAGCCTTCTCAAACGCTCACTTATCCAAATCCTTCTTGAACCTCTGGAAGTTTTCCCGCCTGCCCAACTTCCCGTGGCAGTGAATGCCACAGGCTTACCACCTGCTGTGTGAGAAGGCTCTCTCTCGAACTGTGTGCTCGACAATATACGAAGAAGATAAAAATGGAAACCAACCCCTGTTGACAAGGAGCTCATGACAAATCGGAAGGTGAATAGCTCTTACAGATAATGTACCGGGGCACCATGTTGGTGTCACTCTCTCATCTCCCTCCTGGTTTCTCCTCCCCAGTTCAGTGACGGGAGAAGCTCAAAGTTCTGAAGGAGCAAAAGGCACCAATTGACCCGTCCTCCCCTCGTCCCGATGGCGCGTGGATCTGGGAGAGAGATGGGGGAAGCCAAGCCTTGGGGTCTCCAAGCAGCCCAGCCCTAGTGATGAGGGGCTCGGGACTGACTCCAAGCTTCACCCACCATTGGCTTCTGTGGGCGTCTCGGGGTCGGGGGGAAGGGAAAAGGTAGGGCCTAGGCTCTGAGACTGTAAACTCCTTGTGAGCAGGGAACATGTCCACCAAACCTGTTGTAGTGTACTCTCCCCCAAGCCCTCAGTACAGTTTTCTACACACAGTAAGCACCCAATAAATACCACTTGATTGATGGAGATGGGTGTCACAATTTCAAACTTAGATCTTTTCAGCTCCTGATGATCTGGAAGTGCTTAGCCGTTTATCGGTCAATGAAAAATCGAGTTTGCATTAAAGACAGTTGCACTTTTTAACAAGGAATCAAGAAGTTTGATTGTCACTGGAAGGCAGCCAATTGACTGTTCCTTTCTTCAGAAGTAAAGTATGAGAATAAAGAGCATTTCAATTATATTCTCCTGAGATTTCCTGTGGAAAACCCCTTCTAAATTAAGAGAATTTCAGATGAGTATAACTGGGAAATTTTCTCTATCTTATATTTTTACCATCCGATCGACTATGTTACAGAAAACCGATAAGGCAAAATAACAAAAGGCTCAGGAGTGTCAGGCTGAAGCTAAATATACCATACCAGCCGTGCAGTAAGATTTTAATGAAAACACAGTGGCGAAATTTCTCAGGAAAAGACAGAGAAGGGAAAAATGCCAGATTTTCTGACATGTTCTAGCACAACTTCACTCCAACCAGCGTTTTTGGAAAATGACATACTTCTTGCCTGAAGCCTCACTTAACAGTGATAACATGCAGCGCCTAGTCTATTCATGTAGATTAGAGTGTGAATGCAGGAAATAAATACCAAAAGAGAGTTTCCATTATTGCTCTTCATTGGCTAGTCACCGCGAGAGAGTAGTTGCTGAGGGTGAGAGTGGATTCTGCACTAAGTGAGGGAACGATTTCCCCCGAGAATTACGAGGGCATCCCTGCTTTTCACTAGCACCGTGGACCCTGGCTGCAAGCCTCACTGGGGGCCCATCTGCTTTCTGTCTTCAGCCACTTCCCTCACAGCTGGACCACTTTCTGCAGTTGGGCGGCCGGGGCTGAAAATAACCCGGGAGGAATCGCGACTCAGCTCCGCCAAAATCCGTGACCCGTGCACGCTTCTTTTCCATTGCCCTTTCGGCCAACAAGGGGTCCAGGCTGGGGAGGGGCGCAGGCCTCTGTCCCCAGACCCTGCTTTCTCTGTCTAGCCCCTCTCCCTCTGCCCTGAGGCTCTGAGCCATTCCCCCTGCCTACCTACTCTTCACCCGTCTTATGCAACGCCTGCTTGCAGACGCCGCCTTCCACCCCCTTCCGGCCTCCTGCGCGATTATCCCTGCTTGCCCGTGCATCCACCTTCCACCTTCTCACTTTCATTCATTCATTCATTCAGTAGTATTTATTGAGCGCTTACTATGTGCAGAGCACTGTACTAAGCACTTGAAATGTACAAATCGGCAACAGAGACAATCCCTGCCCATTGACGGGCTTTACAGTCTAATCCGGGGAGACAGACAAAAACAGTAGCAATAAACAGAATCAAGGGGATGTACATCTCATTAAAACAACAGCAATAAATAGAATCAAGGGGATGTACATCTCATTAACAAAATAAATAGGGTAATAAAAATATATACAAATGAGTGGACGAGCACAGTGCTGAGGGGAGGGGAAGGGAGAAGGGGAGGAGTAGAGGGAAGGGGGGGAAAGGGGGCTTAGCTGAGGGGAGGTGAAGGGGGGGCGGAGAGGCAGCAGAGGGAAAAGGGGAAGCTCAATCTGGGAAGGCCTCTTGGAGGAGGTGAGCTGTCAGTAGGGCTTTGAAGAGGGGAAGAGGAAACCATCGGGCCGGCCGGCCGGAGGCGCCGGGTTGAATCCTGCGGGTGTCAGGAGTATTTACTGAGTGCTTACTATGAGCAGCAAATTGGCCTAGGTGCTTGGGAGGAGAGAAATGAATTAGCAGACGTGATCCCTGCCCTCTGTGAGTTTCCGACCCTGGTAGGGAGGAAAGGCACGGCTAGGAAGAAGCGACACTGTATTACGAAGTGCGTGTAGGAGCTGCGTAACAAACCCATTCACCACAGCTGCTGCTGATAAAGCTTTTTTTTTTTTTTTTAACTTTCACTTACGAAAATAGTCACTGTGTAGATAATCCAAAATCTGCCACATTGTCCCTTCTCAGCCAGCGAACTGGCTTTCAAGGTCAAGGGAACAGAGGCTCTCAGTAACCTTAAAGGTTTTTCAACTTAGTCCCTTCAGTTTGGAACTGCTAACAGAGGAACACGACCAGCTGAAATGGTACTTCCAGTCCCCAAATCTGACAGGAGGGATAATAAATTAGAGCCTAGCCAAAAGACAAGGAGCAGGAAGGAGGAGAATTAACCCGTCCACGAATAACTTTATTATGTATTAGCTCCCGGGAGCCCTAAAATGGATTTTTCTGTCCCTCTCAAAATTTAGGCGAAGAAGAAGTTTTAAATAAAGGTGTCTTGGGCAAACAGAAGCCTGATAAAATACAACTTATTTTTTTATTCCAAAACGATGAAGCTGCCGTACGACTTCCGGGGGGAAATCACCGTTCGGTCCTCAATGTTGTCTGAAACTCCACTTTAGGCCACAACTCAAGGTCTTTATTGGTAGCAACCCCCCGAGTTTGACTCTCCCATATCTGGATGGCTGGGCGGCTTTGTGGGGCTGCCCGGCTGTGAGGGATCTGAGGCTCACAGCCCAAGAACTAGGCTGGCCATCAGTGAAAGGTCCAATCGACCTTCTTGCATGGCAAGAGAAGGCAAAGACACCCTGGGGAGGGAGGTCATTCTTGGAAACACTTGGAAGCAATCCCAAAAATGGTACAGAAGAGCTACTGGGCTCCTGAGCAACAGACTAAGAGAAGCAAGGTGCTGAAGGGTCAGGGGAATTGCTATGGGCATTTGAGGAGGGTTCTAAGTAAATCAGACACCCCCTGAACCAGGTTTGAGAGGTAAGAAGGAGGTTTTGCTCATTGGAGAGGAGATTCGGGGGCAGGGAAGGTGGGCAGGGCAGAATAAGTGTAGGAGCTTTAGCGGTGGTATTCTGGGGGGGTTCAGACTAAAGAGTGGAGAAGGGGGAGCTTCCAAATACCCCACACTAAGGGAGGAAGCAAGAAGAGGGCAGAGAGGGATTAGCAAATCTGCGATCCAGGGGGAGGGTCTACGTGGGGACTGGTGCAGCCTCCTCGAGTCTGGCCCTCCCCCCATGATGTGCGATGCTTCCCATCTCCACGCAGGTTTGTCGGGCTCTGGGAGCACCTGGCGGAGGGTTCGGCTAGGAGACGGCACCCAACGCTGGTGACTCTAGACTCTGTGAGGGCCGGGAGGCAGTGTCCAGAGGAGTGGGAGATGGCCTCGCCCCCCCAGATCTCATGGGGTCAGGCCGCACCCTGCGATCCAGGTCTGGACATGCCGGCACCGTGGAGACCACGGCAATGGGGACACTCGGATTCTACTCTCTAGGGAGAAGGGCAGGAGGAGGGAGCTGTACTCCAGCCCTTTTTCTCTCGAAAACCTAACGGGTGCATTCTGAGGACTCTTTCCTTGTGGGCAGGGAATGTGACTGTTTATTGTTGTACTGTTTATAGTGCTCTGCACAGTATAAGTGCTCAATAAATATGACTGAACGAGTGATTGAACGAAAGTGGGGAGACACCGACTCCTGCTGCTCAGGGCTGAGCAGAAGGACTGGGGCTAATGGCTTGCTTTCCATTCAAGGCAGAGAAGAGAGGGGTCCCTCTAGTCCAGCCAGAGGAGAGTCTTTGGGACCTAAGAGGCAGAGCTTCCTGTTCCTGCTGTTTTGGGGGTGGAGGGAGGGAAGGAGTGGGGGTTGGAGTTTGATGTAATGGTACCATGAGTCTCTTGAGGGAGGGCTCCACAAATTGAAGAGTCCCGGGTCTGTAGGAAACTTAATCTGACCCTACTGGGGACGATGACTGCCAGAAGAAGCGAAAGCTGAAAAGTGTTGTGCAGAGAACGGAAGGGTGTTCCATGTATTTTATGTTCTGAGGATTTTACTCCAGAAAGAGGTGGACGGCCAAGTCGAGGACTGGACAACGGAGAAGATGCTTCCTGAGCTTAAGTCCTGGATCATTACAGCAGGGCACAGTTTGTCATCCACACAAACCATGATAAAGTCTCAGATGATGTCAACTTTGCCTCACACAACCCTAGGTACCTGAAGTTACGTGCTCTTCAAAATACAAAGCAACCAAACTCATTATTATTAGATAACAAAAAAACAACCCAAAAGATCACAGAACTCACAGTCCCTACATTGAACGTGACGGTGATGGAGACTCCCTTTAAAAATGACAGGCAAGTCCAAGAACCTGCACAAAGGAATTGATGATACTAGTGATTTACCCAGTAGGCTCACATCCTCTTGTTCCTATCAGTCATGTTCCCATCCAGTCAGGGAGAGTATTCAAGACACAAGGCAGGTACGGGTGCAGAACATTGTGAGGGGCACCTGAAGATTTTTTTTTTATGCGTCAAGGTGGATCTACAACGAAAGCATCCTCACCACGATGTCAGAGGAGTCCCAGACGGCCGTGAACCAGCAGGCAGTTGCCTTGGCAGCCGCTGCGGTCTCGCCTCCCACGTTACCCAGTTCCCCTTCGGGATTCCTGCTGGGCACATCCACCTCTCAGAATGCCCTGGGTGGTTTTTCGGTCAGAAACCGTCACCATGGATGGCCTAGCCCCAGCAGATAGAACCAGGGCTAGAGTCCGGGTCTCCTGGTTTTCTGAGCTAGGCTCTTTCTACTGGATCAACAGTACGGGACAATCACACTTACAACTCAAGAAACGATTATTCCGGTTCATTTAATGAAGAAGCTGAGGCCCAGAGTAGGTAAGGGGTTTTCCCAAGAAGTCAGCGGCCTGACTACACTGACTCCATGGCTATGTGCTGCGGGCCTGGGTAACTGTACTTGGCCTAGACAGTAGCAAATTCGGGAGGCGAGGCAATATCTATTGGCTTGAATTGATTTTTATTCAGCATTAAATCAGATCGTCGAACCGAAGAATTTAACGACTGCTCACACGCTAATGGTCAAAACCAAATGACTGAAACGGGTCCAGTCCCAAACCAAAGTAAAGGGTTAGGCTTCTTCCTGTGTGCTAGAATAATTTAAGTGTTGTGTGGAATCTACACATTTATCGACTACAGGCTTAGTAGACGTATTCTTAAATACACAGGGAGATAGCTGGATCATTTAGGGTCACTTTAACTTGGAAGTTGGAGAGCCGAGAAAACAAGCCAGGAATGATCGATAGTGAAAAAATGCATTTTCCTTTGGATGAAAAAGGATTGGGCCCCAGCAACCAACATGCAGGTTGCATATAATTCCTCTATCAATTAATAATAATAATGATGATAATAATAATCATTTAAATAATAAGAATGGTATTTGTTAAGCGCTTACTACGTGCCAGGCACTACACTATGCACTGGGTTGGATACCAACTAATTGGGTTGGAGCCAGTCCCCATCCCATGTGGGGCTCACAGTCTCAATCCCCATTTCACGGATGACGTAACTGAGGCACAGAGAAGGGAAGTCACTTGCCCAAGCCCACACAGCAGACGAGTGGCTTCTTCCACATCCCTATCAGCCACACATCGTGTTTCCTGGGAATGCAAATTAAATTCTACGAATTACTACCAAGATTCAGGTATACTGTTAATGAGAATAGCCACAAACAACTATTAGTGTGTGGGTAAATGGGACTAGAGCACAGGTCAGTGTTCTGTACACAGTAAACAATCAATTCCATTAATCGTTTAAGATCGCTGTGAATCATTCTATCCCTTTTCCTATTCTTCCAATTTACATATAATAGAGAAGAAACAGTTGGGACAGCCAACTGTGACTTTATCATCTTATTTTCTTCTACTAAGACTTCACAATCCACTTATCTATTATATCATCTGACAAACATTTCAGATAATGTTGGTATACCACATCTTCCTTACAACTTTTGTCTAATGAAAAATAGCATCTTTGGCATAAAACTCTCTGAGACGTATCAATGAGAAGCACTTGCGGGCTAGTGGATAGCGCACGGGCCAGGAGTCAAAAGGACCCGGGTTCTAATCCCGGCTCCACGACTTGTCTGCTGTGTGACCCTGAGCAAGTCACTTAACTTCTCTGTAGAATGGGGATTAAGACTGAGTCCCATGAGGGACACGGATTGTGCCCAACTCCATTAGCTTGTAGGTACCCCAGGGCTTAGTTCAGTGACTGGAACACAGTAAGTGCTTAACAAATACCCTTCAGAAAATCCTCAAAGAAATTCATCTTTTTGGCATGTAAAGATTTCCTTCTAAATACAGCAACACACACAGTGGGGTCAAAGCCTCAGTGTGTCGCCTGTACATTCAGCAGTTACCCACCACACCACCTTTGACATCTGTAAGAGCCACATTATTGCAGCTGAAAAGTACGAGTACAGAAGGGCCTTTTACCAAAATGGATACAAAGCGCCAGCACCTCAACTCAAATCATTACTAGGAAGCAGATGATCCCACTGAGATCATTCACGCTTCCAAATGACCAGAAAGCAGACCATCTCTCTCTAAGTCGTATGACGTCTGGTTTCACTGGGTTGTCACTGATGACTAACTATTCTGTTTTTTAGTGTCCTCGAGAACTTATGAGTTTCTTTTCTTTTTTTTTAAACAAGAAGGCACTCACGCCACAATTTACTTAGTTCCAACTTAGACAAGGGATCAATCAACTATATTGAGCACTTACTGTGTGCGGGGCACTGTACTAAACACTTGACACAACAATACGACGGACACGTTCCCTGCCCACGATTAAGTCTAGAGGGGGAGACAGATGTAAATATCAATTATGGATATGCTCATAAGTACTGTGGGACTGGGAGCAGTGGTGATGAACACGGGGAGTAAGTCAAGGCGATGCAGAAGGAAAAGAGGAAAGGAGGGCTTCGCAGGGAAGGTCTCTTGGAGGAGATGTACCTTCAAAAGGCTCTGAAGGTGGGGAGAGTGATTATCTGTCAGATATGAAAAGGGAGGGCGTTCCAGGGCAGAGGCAGGATATGGGTGAGAGCTTGGCGGCGAGATGGATGAGATAGAGGTACAGTGAGTAGGTTGGCATTAGAAAAGCGAAGTGCGTGGGCTGGGTTGAGTAGGAGAATAGTGAGAAGAGGAAGGAGGGGGCAAGGTGATTGAATGCTTTGAAGTCAATGGGGAAGGGTTTCTGTTTGATGTGGAGGTGGATGGGCGACCACTGGAGGTCCTTGAGGAGTGGGGAAATGCGGATTGAAAGTTTCTGAAGAGAAATGATCCATGAGGCAGAGTTAAGTAAGGACTGGACGGGGGAGACACAGGAGGCAGGGAGGGGTCAGCAAGGAGGCTGATACAGTAATCAAGGTGGGACAGGAGAAGTGCTTGGATTAAGTTGGTAGTGGTTTGGATGGAGAGGAATGGGTGGACTTTAGAGATTCTGTCAAGGCTGAACCTACAGTAACCAGTGACAGACCGAATACGGGGGTTGAATGAGAGAGGGTCGTCAAGGATGACGTCTGGGTTACGGGCTTGTGAGCCAGGAAGGATGGTGGTGCTTTCTAGAGGGATGGGAAAGTCAGGGGGAGGACAGGATTGGGTGGGAACATAAAGGAATTCTGTTTCGGACGTACGATCCTGAATATGATACGATCCAGGGATAAGATCCTGAATCATGCCCACTCATCCGGAATTCTGATAGTTCCTTATCAACTGGGGAATAGCAATCTGTTTGCCGTTGCCATTTGGGTGGTTTGGCAATTTTCCCAATTGTACAGGGAAGTGGATACTCAGAGATTGGCCCTGCGGGTTGACTCCCAGGGTATCAGTTCCTTGGGGAAAATCCTAAAAACTCACTTATGCTTTGCACCCTGCCGACTTCCCTCTAGACTGTAAGTTTATTGTGGGCAGGGAATGTTCATTCATTCATTCAACTGTATTTATTGAGCACTTATTGTGTGCCAAGCACTGTACTAAATATTTGGGAGACAGAGACAATAGACAGACACATTCCTGCCCACAGTCTAGAAGTGGAGACAGACATTAATATAGATACATTACAGATATATGCAGATATATACATATGTGCTATGGGATGGGAGGGAGGATGAATGAAGGGACAAGCAAGAGCAGCATAGAATGGAGTGGGAGAGAGGAGAGGAGGGTTTAGTCAGGGAAGGCTTCTTGGGAGAAGATGGGTTTTCAATATGGCTTCAAAGTGGGGGAGAGCAATTATCTGTCTGAAATGAGGAGGGAGAGCGTTCCAGGCCAGAGGTAGGACGTGGGCGAGAAGTCAGCAGAGATAGATGAGATTGAGGTACAGAACATGTCTATTGTTATATTGTACTATCCCAAGCGCTTAATACAGTACTCTGCACACGGTAAGGGCTCAATAAATATGATTGAATGAATGAATTCCCTGCTCACTAAATTCACCATGCCTAGAGATGAGAGAACAGGTTGATGCTTCCCAGGAGGCTAATCGGCATGGCCCCAGTCATATTCTACGTGCATTAATGTTCACAATCTGTTTTCGAGCAGGCACTTGGGCAGCAGGTGAAGAGAAGGGGAAGGGTAAGACAAACTTCAGATTCTTAGTAACCGACCTCGAAGTTAAAGGAACAAAATATAATAAAATGGGACACTAAGCCTCTATTATGTTGGCCTCCATATCTGTACTATTTACAAGATCGGTAGATTCAGAGACTTTGGTTCTCCTTTCTCTGCCTATAAACATTGAAAATACCATGACAGGACTTTTTAACACCTGTACGTACTTAATTTGTTCATCTCAAATATGTATTTTATCCATCGATGGTATATTGAGTGAAATACACAGAGCTTGGGAGAGTACAGTATAACAGAGTTGGCTGGGAGAAGCAGCGTGGCTCAGTGGAAAGAGCACGGGCTTTGGAGTCAGGGCTCATGAGTTCGAATCCCAGCTCTGCCACTTGTCGGCTGTGTGACTGTGGGCAAGTCACTTAACTTCTCCGTGCCTCAGTTCCCTCATCTGTAAAATGGGGATTAAGACTGTGAGCCCCACGTGGGACAACCTGATTCCCCTATGTCTACCCCAGCGCTTAGAACAGTGCTCGGCACATAGTAAGCGCTTAACAAATACCAACATTATTATTATTATTATTATACACGTTCCCTGCCCACAACGAATTTACAGTCTAGAGAATTTTTGGTAAGTAATGGTACTTGCGAAGAGCTTTTGGTGGGCAAAGCACTGTTTTAAGTATTGGGAAAGAAAGATATGGTCCCTGGCCCCAAAGGGACTCACAATCCAAGAAGGAGGAGAAGAAATAGACATGTAAGGAAAGGGAGACTTTGTACTTCAGTTGCTATGCCGATCTTGTGGATCACGAAGCATCTTTTCGTTGGCACACAATGTCGATTGATATTTTGCCCTGTTTACCACTGACAGCAATCCAGTAGAGTCAAGAACCTCTTTTCTTCTTCCTGGATAACTATTATCCAGCAATGATGTTTTAACTTTTATTGAAACGGTTCCTTGCTTCTTTTTTCCTCCTCTTCCTGCTGCTGATTCATGACAACATTTTTGGTGGAAGTGGATTTCTTCACCATTTACATGAGTAAGAGCTTCCGGGCAGTCTTCATTTCACAACCATTCACTCTCTAGGTCAACTTCTTTAGGCCGTATCTAGTTCTTGCACTTTCCTTTCCAATTCTGCAGCATAATTAACCAATAGAAGGAGCTCATCCCCAAAGAAGAGGTGCTCAATATCAATACTGATTCCTTCTCTCTTGAATCTGGGGAATGGCAACTCCAGTGAGACTGGGTTGTATTCCCTAACTTTTCCCAACAGGTTTCTTTTCAGGGGTTGAACATTTGAATTCTAGCAACCAACTACCACTCATCTTCCCTAGGCCATCTACGAAAGTCAAATCAACGCTATCCTGTAGTTGACAAATACGAAACCAACTTGAATCTGGTATTCTCAGCATTTTTCTATTAGCTGGCCAAAAGTGGATACTGTAGGAAGCTGAGTTACTGACTAGCATCTGGCTTCTTTTATGCTGGTTCCAAGTCATTCTTCATGTGGTTTGGTACAATTCTCCTGAGGCTTTGCTTATTTAAGAGAGGTGTCACTGGATGGAGGTTTTAGGATTTCAAAAGTTTCTTTTATTTATCAATAACACTGTCTTTGATCTCTTCCTCGCGGCCGAAGCGCACCTGTTCACGATTAATAAACTGAATGTACCATCTCTACGCAGATGACACGCAGATCTACATCTCCGCCCCTGTCCTCTCCCCCTCCCTTCAGGCTCGCATCTCCTCCTGCCTCCGGGACATCTCCACCTGGATGTCGGCCCGCCACCTACAACTCAACATGAGCAAGACTGAGCTCCTCATCTTCCCTCCCAAACCCGGTCCTCTCCCAGACTTCTCTATCACCGTGGATGGCACGACCATCCTTCCCGTCTCTCAGGCCCGCAATCTCGGTGTCATCCTTGACTCATCTCTCTCGTTCACCCCACACATCCTATCCGTTACCGAGACCTGCAGGTTTCACCTCTACAATATCGCCAAGATCCGCCCTTTCCTCTCCACCCAAACGGCTACCTTACTGCTACGGGATCTCGTTATATCCCGGCTAGACTACTGTGTCAGCCTTCTCTCTGACCTCCCTTCCTCCTCTCTCACCCCGCTCCAGCCTATTCTTCACTCCGCTGCCCGGCTCATCTTCCTGCAGAAACGATCTGGGCCTGTCACTCCCCTTCTTAAACAACTCCAGTGGTTGCCTATCGACCTCCGCTCCAAACAAAAACTCCTCACTCTAGGCTTCGAGGCTCTCCATCACCTTGCCCCTTCCTACCTCTCCTCCCTTCTCTCTTTCTACCACCCACCCCGCATGTTCCGCTCCTCCGCCGCCCACCTCCTCACCGTCCCTCGGTCTCGCCTATCCCGCCGTCGACCCCCGGGCCACGTCCTCCCGCGGTCCTGGAACGCCCTCCCTCCTCACCTCCGCCAAACTGATTCTCTTCCCCTCTTCAAAACCCTACTTAAAACTCACCTCCTCCAAGAGGCCTTCCCAGACTGAGCTCCTCTTCCCCTTCTACTCCCTCTGCCATCCCCTTTACCTCTCCGCAGCTAAAGCCTCATTTTCCCCTTTTCCCTCTGCTCCTCCACTTCTCCCTTCCCATCCCCACAGCACTGTACCCGTCCGCTCAACTGTATATATTTTCGTTACCCTATTTATTTTGTTAATGAATTGTACATCGCCTTGATTCTATTTAGTTGCCATTGTTTTTATGAGATGTTCTTCCCCTTGACGCTGTTTAGTGCCATTGTTCTTGTCTGTCCGTCTCCCCCGATTAGACTGTAAGCCCCTCAAACGGCAGGGACCGTCTCTATCTGTTGCCGACTTGTTCATCCCAAGCGCTTAGTCCAGTGCTCTGCACATAGTAAGCGCTCAATAAATACTATTGAATGAATGAATGAATGAATGAATGAATAAATAGACCATCGCTCGCTTTGAGAAATATCAGAAATGACTGCATTCATCATACCCAATCTTGTTTGGACTACCGTGAGACCTTTTCCAGATGCACTGTCAGAGCATCGTTCCTTTCATTATGTTGTTTTCCCAATGAAGAGATAATTATCAGGAAAGCAACTGACTGGGTTCTTCCAAGCTCACCAATACGGCATTTTGGGTCACTCTGTCTCTGTCCTCCGACATTAACGTTCCTCTGTCCGAACTTCTACTTCAGAAAATCCAATAATGTCCTTATCCCCTGAATTTACTTGGGTTTGAACACCTCTCTGTTCAACGTGCTGTGACGTCTAATGGGTCACCACACCGCATCCTAATCCTTGACGATAAATCCCAACGTACAGGTCTGCCTGGGTTGTCCTACTTTACCAAGAAATAGTTTATCAGTTGTTTCCTAATTTTGCATATGCCCATGATACTTGCTTTAAACCTTCTTCCTTTTTTCAATATAGACAACTCAAGCACATCTGATGACGGTTCCTTTACGTGCTATATAGGGTTTGAGTATATACAGATTGCTATACACAGCCCTCCACTCTCTCCCTTTTTAAAGCCCTGCAAAAGTAATATCTCCTGTGAGAAGCCTTCCCTGACTAACCTCTCATTCATTCAGTAGTATTTACTGAATGCTTACTGGGTGCAGAGCACTATACTAAGCTCTTGGAAAGTACAATTCAGCAATTTAGACAATCCCTGCCCACAACAGGCTTACAAGTCTATTTCTCCACCCCTAACTGCCCATTCTTCTGGCACGTGGATCTCTACCCCTTAAACGCTTCGCTTCCCACCCCAACCTCAGCCCCACAGAACTTTCATTCACATTTTTATACTCTACTTCCTCATCTGTAATTTATTTTAATGTCTGTCTCTTCCGACTAGATTGTAAGGTCCTTGAGGGCAGGGACTTTGTCTACTAACTCTCTTGTACCACACTCTCCCACAGTAAGTGATCATGGAATACTACTGACTGATCCTCCAGACTTCATCTGTTTCAGTCCATATAATCCCAGATGATGGGTGTTACTTAGACTGCTGAAGTTTGCTCCTGTTTTCGGAAATTTATGCTACCTGCTCCTGGTGGGGTGCTTTCGGTCAACTTTTTGAAGCCGAACATCTGGGCTGTAAACTCTTGTTCCTTGTGGCTGTAATGCCGCTTCCACTTAAACCAATTTGATCCTTAAATGAAGGTGGAATTACTAAACTCACTACTATCGAGGACCCTCGCTTGACACTCTCATCACTTAGAAGTCACGATCAGAACGTGTACGGGCGAGTACATCCATTCACACCCATACCAACAGTGAGGAAGGGCAGGGGAGAGGGGGTGCTTACTACATTGCTCTGCACACCGTGAGCACTCGATACCCACGACTGACTGACCGGTGTCCTAAGGAATGTCAGCAGAGGGGTGTTATACAAGGGTAAGTAATAATACTAATGATTATGGTATTTGTTATTAATAATAATAATAATAATAATAATAATAATCTTATTTGTTAAGCACTTACTATGTGCAAGGCACTGTACTAAGCACTGGGGTGGATACAAGCAAATTGGGTTAGACACAGGCCCTGTCCTACGTGGGGTTTACAGTCTCAATCCCCACTGTACATATGTCCTAGGCCAGGGTGAATGCCCTCTTAAGGGAGCTGCAAGGACAGGCGTCACAAATCAAAAGACGAAACAAGCACGAGTAGGGGAGCGGGGGTTCTAAAGCAGTGAGGGAAGTGTGTCCCGGGGCCTAACTTTGGACGAGGGTGTCCAATCAGTACAGAAAGAATTGGAGGTGAGACTGTAACCTCCTTGGGGGCAGGAAACCTGTGTCTTGCTACTGCCCTAAGCACTTCATTCAATCGAATTTATTGAGACCCTACTGTGTGCAGAGCACTGTAAAGAGAGACAGTCCCGGCCCATGACGGGTTTACAGTCCAGAGGCATTTAGGGCAATGCAGTGCTTAGGCCTGGGCTTAGCACTCAACGGTCAATAAACCCCATTAGTTGATTGACTTTTTAGACTGTGAGTCTCTTAGGAGCCAGGTACTGTGTCTAATTCTTATCTGTATATTTTTCCCCAATGCTTAGTACAGTGCTTGGCACACGGTAGGCATATAATAAATACAACAACCTTGGCAACTTGGAAAGAAACGGGAGGAGCAAGGGTTGTGCAGAGATTTAGGTGTCTCGGGAGGCGAGTGAATACCCCAGAGCCAAAGAATATACTCTAAAATGAAAGTGTTTGTTTCACAGTGGGGGAGTCTGCAATGGAACAGGATAATTAAGTGCAGAAATACGCTAAATTCCGCTAGATTTTACTACACATTTGGATAGAACACGACAACAGAAATAAGGGACTGGACTTTGGAAAACCTGTGCCCGTCCGGACCGGGTACAATACAGCGTTCAACATGTTGAATGCTGAAGATATTGCAATGCAGGACTTCCTTAAGAAGAGGTTCTGCAAGAAAGGCACCCTGGCATTATAGGAGAATGGAATGTATACCCCTAGGCCTAATTTATCCCGTAGGATTGAGGCAGAAAGCCGAAAGAGGTGGGACTCGAGGTTCAGATTGACTGACTGACCTACATAGGCATCAGCCTAAGAGACAGACTTCAAAAAACCTGAGAGATACAAACAAGCAGATAGCTGGAGAGGAGACTGAGGGAATATATTTTTAAACAACATGAATCTTCCGTGGGATCTGTTAGTTTTTCATCATTGGCCTAGTTCTAAAAAAGTGCGCTGGTGCTGTGAAAATGGGAGAATTATTATCTACATCCAGGTGCTCAATTTCTCTTGAGGATGGTGGTGATCAAGAGTATCATGAAAAATCATTTATTTGAGAAAGTCTTGATTTTATGAAAGATGATTTGGTTTTATTTAGAATGGAACGCTCTCATCCTCCTGCCAAACCAGTGTTTAAGAATTTCAATCTCACAAGAGATTGTCTTTTTTTTCTGGGAAAAAGAAATATTTAAGAAATTTGCCTGAGGAAAGAAAAATCTGAGAAGGTCAGTAGGAAGAGTTTGCCTACGAAAATGAGGTTAAGAAACAGCCTTGCAAATTGGTTGTTTCCAGAAGCCTGCTATACACTTAACTACTTTATACTATCACTTTCAAAGACTTACATTTCTCAGTTTTGATCTATTCTGGAAGACTTCACCAATGGAAGCTCACATCTCCACTTATCCCACTGTAAGGAATTCTTAAAGTTCAGCAGTCGACAAGGCCATGTTAAAAGTCTTCGAAAAAGGATGACATCTTTGCTATAAGCCCACATTTTCACAAAGCCCTCGAGAGCCCCCACCTCCTCCAGGATGTTTTCTCCGATTAATTTTTCTTCTTCCCAGGTCATATCTTCCCAACTACCATTTCAGCACTGATGCGTTCAGAGCTACCTGAAGCACTTCTGAACAAATCAATCTGCATTTTGTATGATTTAAGTGCTTATACACTGATCTAGCCTTTCGTTCTCTTCCTCCCAACTGTAAATCATTTTGTGGCCGCCTATCCCCTTAGACTGTACGCTCCTTGAGAGCAGGGATCAAGTTTTGTACTTCTATGAATTCTTCCAAGCACATAATATAGTGTTCAGCACATAGTAGCGCTCAAATACCAGACAACAGAGTTGTACAGAGATCACAGTTGGAAGACGATGACGCTGACGGTAAGCTCCAGGTCTATTAACTCTATTGCATTTTCCTTTCCCATGAGCTTAGTACAAGGCTCTGCACACAGTAAGTGCTCAATAAAAACCACTGATTGACTGGACTGATTGATGGTGAAACTGCGTCCATGTTCTGAGCGTCTTTGCAAGAAAATCTCTTGCACACTTTGTCCAAGAGTAAATCTTTTCTGGGGACTGATTTATAAACGACGGTATTCAGTTTGTAAATGATACAAGCTCCTTATTTTCTCTTTCTTGTATACACCGCTTGGCTTATGTAATAGGTTGGCAGTATTCTTACCAGAGGACAAGCCATGGAAGAGGCAAAAATTCCACGTCATCGCTTTCAACCTCCAACCCTAAATCTCGCATCATCCACACCTCCCGTACTGAGACTTTGGGGGATATTTCTCTAAACAGAAAGGGTCCCTTCGGACAGAAAAGGTACTTTCACGTATAAGATTTGTACTGATCTCACGGAAAGAGTTTTCTTGGCAAAATGACGATCACAGCTAAATCAATCAATAGTATTGACCAAGTGCCTGTTGTGGGTAGACCACTGAAAGCTTGGAGAGCACAATAGCTAGGACACTGCCCTCAAGTAGCTTCCACTCTAGTAGGGAAGACAGACACAAAATAATATGCAAATAGAACTGGATAGGTAGATGAATTAGAGCTTAAATAGTAAGGTAAGAAAACTGATAAGTACAGAAGCGCTGAAGCAGCAGTTGCGGGGAAGAAGATAATCATGGAAGACTTCCTGGAGGAAACAATTTCACAGGGGCTGCCGGATGCAAAGGGGAAGGAGTTCCCAGCCGACTGAGGGAAGAAGAATGGGCGCGGGTGTTTTTAGAAAATGAGAGGAGATGGCGTCTGCAGCACAGATTGAGTGGGTACACTTGGAAAGCAGGGAGATCTCTTGAGAGACAGATGGAAAGGATGAAACTGGATTGCAGACAGGGTTGAAGAGTGAGGGAGAGATTTCGGGGGAGCTCATGTGACTTTTAACTACTGCACAGCACAGAAAATACAGTAAAGTTGTGCTCTAAAGTATTTGAAATGATCCACTATTACTGCTGTCCATTTTTAAATTATTTAGCATTACGATCACGACATTTGTTAAGTGCTTGCTATGTGTCAAATATTATCCTAAGCGCTAAGATAAACGCAAGTTAATCAGGTCAGACGTAGTCCTTTTCCCACATGGGGCTCCCAGGCTAAGCAGGAGGAAGAACAGGCACTGAATCCCCATTTTACAGATGAGGAAACTGAGGCACACAGCAGGTGACAGTCCGAGCAGGGACTAGAACCCAGGTTCTCTGACTCCCATGCTCATGCACTGCAAAGGATCTCTAATGGAACGTAGGCCACACAGCTCCTCATCTAGATGTTTAACTGGGAATTTTACTGCTCCTGTTGATTATTTCTGGTTTTTCTTATTACCTGAGTAAGAGTGAGTTGTTTACTTGGACCATTACATTAAAAAAGATTGCTACAATCTGAGTTACACATCAACAAAACGTCTGAATTGGACAAGTTTCTACAAGACGGAGAGGTTGTTCAAGGACACAACCTTGGTTATAAGAGATTTCAGGGCAGGCTTTAAGGTTGACCTTGCCGGCATTGAACCACTTGCTATCTCTGAAAGTGGGATTTTTTTTTTTCCTCATCTCAGAAACATCCCGGATGTACCAATCCAAACTTTTCCAATGAATGACCACCGCTCGGCATGAGGAAGCACAAAAATATCTCTGGAAAAGACTGTCTGGAAAAAATAATTTATGCTACGCTAACAAGACAGACAGTCAAATGAACAATCCAGGAAGTGATGAATAAAACTGGATTTCCCAGCATAAATATTACACCTCTGCTTAAAAAGGAAGACATGGAGAATCCCAAACAGGCTCCCATTAGTGAGTCTGTATACTGAGCCCTGAATTTAAAATTACTGCCTCTCATGGAACCAAGCCTTGACACTCATAATTTTTCTCAGTTGACGTGATTATCCGTTCATCCCCTGGACAAACCATCAGAACCAAGATCATGAATTAGATGGGAAGGTTTTTTTGCCCTGCTCAATATGAAACGAGGACAGTGAGGGCTTCTGAAACTCCACTGAATCTCTTCCATCTCAAGATAATTTTCCTTTGAAAAGAGGCGCAGAGTTTGATGAAACTCAGAAAAGACTATGGAGAAAAGAGGCAAGTGAAACATGCCTTTACTGGTATACCTTGTTGAGTCAAAAACAGGCAGGAACTTGTCATGGCCTTGAGGAAGTTCCATGTGTTTCTTTGCCAACCTCTCCCATGAAGGTGTTGCCATCTAGGCATTAGTTCTGAGGAAATACTAGATGCTATTAAAAGGAATGTCCAAGAGAAAAGCTTTACAGGGGGTACTAGATAAAAGATTGAACAGAAAAAGGCTTTCTTTTTAACCATAAGAGAGTAAAGCTAAATATTTTAAATTTAGTTTTCGAAACAGAACCTGTCCGGTGGAATTTTTTGATCGGTAGCAGTTAACTACATGGCATATTGTGCTGGATCACAATATGAGACTCAAGTTGGGGAAAGAAAAGGTCATCAGGTTGAAGGGATCTCTAAAAGAAATGCTTGCTATAAAATAGGTAGGGGGAACTACTAAATGCTAGTGCCGATCGATATCTTAAAAGGCGCAGGGGAAGATCACATAGGCTATTGTCTCTTTCTCTATCAAAAGCCTCCAGGTTTGCTTATGTTCTCTCTCAAAAGTTAGATATGCCTTTCGAGAAAGAGGAAAATTAACTAGAGTTTTCACTCAAGCACCAATAGCTCGAATAAACCCGTAAGATGAATATCTTTGGAAGCATGATCCTGCTTTTTGGATGCAAAGGGTTCAGAGGTCAGTTTTCTGCTAAGATAGAAAACTCTTATTTGATATTGAGCGGCTCGGTTACACCCAGTATCTTGTTCTAGTCAATTAAAACAGATCTGCCATTTCACAAATTCTCAAGAAAAAGCTCACGTATGTGCTCTTTATACCTTTATGTGCACTTTCACTTTCTCTTTTCTTGATAATTTTAACAAAACGCCAAACAGAAACGGTATTGTCAAAGTAACATAGTTGAGATTTCATGTGCGCAAAAGCTTTATGAATAGACACTATAAAGAGAAAGACCCTTTAGATGTCATCAGAAAATCCCAAGTGATAACTGGATTATATTTTTCCCTTTCCTTCTCTCTATCATTACTCAGCGGTCCGATTATCTAACTCATGAGAAGTGAGTTACCAGAGGAAGAGTAGCTGAAATATTAGCCCACAGATCCTCAAAGATATTGCTCCAAAAGTTGGAAAATACAAATATCCAGGAAAAATGAGTTCTAACGCTAAGTAAAGAAGCTGCACCTTTGCAAAAATTGAATATGACGTGGTCTTTAAATGATCGCATACATAACACCTTCATGAAAAGGATAAAGGTAAACGTACCGCAATATGTAATTTCCCCTTTCTTGCGACAAACAAGCACAGTTAAAAGATCAGGGTACTGAGGACACCTTCTATAACATTACTAGAAATGCACTGCCAGAGGGTATCAGAGTTAAATTCACAGAAAAGGCCAGAAGAACCTTGAAACTCATTCAACACCCCAGACTCTGCCACAGGAAAAAGATGATTGAATTTGCCTTTGGGGATAGGAAACTGGGAGCCAGTAACTCCCAAATACTTTCCCATTCCCTCAAAGAGTCCTATATTTAAAATGAAATTGTTTCCTTGAGCTATATTTAAAAATTGCTAGTGCACTCTGTAATAGGAAAATAATAACCGTTTGAATAGTCATTTTAATACACTGCGATTTTCTCCTTTTCTTTATTGTCTAAGATACTAAAACAGCTATCCAATTCTATAGATTACTATGGACATTATTCTGGGAGGTTTAAAAGTCAAATCAAAATGACAAGTTTGGGGAATTATCTTTGGCTCTTCTCTGCGGTCAAATAATTGACAACAACCAGCCTGAGAGAGAAAAATAGACCTATAAAATGAATATTGAGCGATCCTGTCACTTGGTGAGATTGACACTGACAAGAACCATTAATCGATAGTATTTATTGAATACTTACTGCGTGCAGAGTATTGTACTAAGCACGTGGGAAAATACAGTACAACAGAGTCGGCAGACACGATCCCAGCACATAAGGAATTTATAGACAGGAGGGGGAGATGGAACATTAAGCCAAATTACCGATAGGGGAAGTGGCAGGCTATAAGGATATTTACATAAGTACCGTGGGGGTTGGGTGTCAAAGTCTTTATGAGGTACAGATCTAAGAGCCTAGGCATTGTAGAAAGGAGGGAGGGGCGGGGAAGGCCTCTTGGAGCAGAAATGATTTTCATGGGGCTTTGAGAATGGGGAGAGCGGTGTGTTCTGTTGGATACGAAGGGGGACGGAGTTCCAGGCCAGAAGAAGGAAGATGTAGGCAAGGGATCAGCAGTGAGCTAGATGACACTGATATAGAGTGAGTAGGCCAGCATTTGGAGGACCAAAATGTGCTGGCTGGGTTGTGGTAGATAAGTGAGGGAAGGGAGTAGGGCAAGAGCTGCTTGTCTGCCTTAAATCCAGTGGAATGTAGTTTCTGTTTGATGAGAAGATGAACGGAAAACCACTGGAAGGTTTATAGAAGCAGCATGGCCTTGTGGAAAGAGCATGGGCCCGAGTCAGAAGGACCCGGGTTCTACTCTCAGCTCCGCCACTTGCCTGCTGTATGACCTGGGGCAAGTCACTTAACTTGTCAGTGCCTCAGATACCCCAGCTGTAAAATGGAGATTAAGACTGTGAGCCCCATAGGCGACATGGATGGTGTCCAACCTGATTAGTCTGTATCTATCCGGGTGCTGAGCTCAGGGCTTGGCACATAGCAAGCACTTAAATACCACTTAATAAAAGGTGGGTGGGGAGATGTGAATTGAACTTCTTTTTAAAAAGGATCCTGGAAGCAGAATGTAGTGTGGACCGGAGCAGGGAGAGACAAGAAGCAGGTAATTCAGTGAAGGGGCTGATGCTACAGTAATAGTGAGGTAGGATAAGAGCTTCCATCAGTGAGGATACAGCTGGGGTGAGGAGGGAGGGGTGGATTCTAGAGATGGTGTGAAGGTAGAACCGACAGGGTTTGGTGACAGACGCCATATGATGGTTTAATGAGAGAAGATGAATCGAAGAATACGCCAAGGGTATGAGCTCGAGAGACAGGAAGGGAGGGAGGCAATATTGTCTACGGTGATGGGAAAGTCAGGGGGAGTACAGAATTTGAGTGGGAAGATGAGAATGAAGATATTCTGCTTGGAAATGATTATATTACTAGATAAGACAGCAATAATTATTCATTTTAAAAATCACTGAACACACTAAGAGAGTGTGCAAGAGTAAGACCAATTTTACTTCATTTCTATTCTTAATTAATCATACAGATAGGATTCTATCATCACTCCATCCCTCACCTCGGTTTCCAATGATGCCAAAGGAATATTTCTCTGTATTTTAAGTCGGTATCTGTGACCACTGCATGGGGGTATTTTTATGGATCCTAGAAAAGTTTCTGCTTGTGCTTGGGGAAGGGGAGTGGAGGGAATATACCAAGAATTCAGAAAACTGAGGTAGTGATCAGCAACCCCCCCCCACCCCCACACACACAAAAAAAACAAACAGAAAAAACTTACTTTGACTTGAGGGTATGATTTTTTGTTCTTCTCACTAGAAGCACCTGGAAGACCGCCATGGGATGGTCCTTCACAAACATAACGGAAACGAAATCCTCTCTGCAAAAGGGAAAACATAAGAGACTTGAGAAATACTCCTTAAAAAAATACAACATATGAAATTGAAAAAAGTAATCTGACTGGATACTGGCAACCCAGGCTTGCATGCCAGTGGATGGCACGGACTTCTGCCTCTAGCACCCCTGCCATCCTGTGCCATCCTTGGGGAAGCAACGGGCTGTAGTGGATAGACGACGGGCCTGGGAGTCAGAAGGTCAAAGGAGCTATTGCCGGGTCCACTTGTCTGCTGTGTGGCCTTGGGCAAGTCACTTCAGTTCACTCTGTCTCTACCGCATCTGTAAAATGGGGTTTGAGACTGTGAGCCCCACGTGGGACAGGGATTGGGTCCAGCCCGATTTGCTGGGATCCACCCCAGCACCTGGTACAGTGCCCAGCACATAGTGAGCGCTTAACAAATACCACAATTATGATCATTTTTACCTCTCCCAATCAATCTTTCAGTTGTATACATCGAGCGCTTACTGTGAGCACTTGGGTGAATACACTGCAAAAGAGTAGGTAGATATGTTCCCTGCCCACGAAGGGCTCTGAGATATTGTTGGGGGCAAAAGACCCAGGAAGGAGGGTGGAGTTGACAGATGTTTGGATGGTGGAAGCTCAAAAGAGCCATAGAAGCGGTGGCTTCTGACTGGCAGATGGTAGGTTGAAACTCCACCCGCGTATTCTTTAGTGCCCCTTATCCACTCCCGTACCTCCTTGCAGAAACATAGCCAAGAGGAATATTTACTACTAAAGTATTCTCTAGATACCAACAAGGAGTTAAGCCAAGTGGAACTGACCCTCCAATCAATCGACGGTATTTGAGCACATACTGTGTGCAGAAGCTTGTTACGGGCAAAGGTTGTGTCCGCTAATTTAGTGTGGTACTAAACTCTCCCAAGCTCAGTAGAGTGTTCTGCACCTAGTAAGCACTCAGTAAACACCACTGATTAATTGCAGAACACTGGGCCAAGTGCTTGAGAGAGTATAATGCAACAGGGTTGGTAGACAGGTTCCCAGCCCACAAGACCCTTAGAGTCCGGGGCGGGGAAATGGGGGGGCCCTTATTCCAGGATCTCATTCACTTTCAAAAAAAATTCTAAATTTTTGCAATCTTTTTAATTACCAATAATCAATCAGTGGTATTTTTTGAGCAATCTGTGCAGATCACTGCATTAGAGTTGGCAGACCTGTTCCCGGCACGCAAGGAGCTTACGGTCTAGAGGAGGAGTTTACCATCTAGAGAAGGAGCTTTCCTTTACTCGCAGAGCATTAAACACTTTGATATTCACCCCACCGCCTGGCCCGACAGCACTTTTGGACCTATCCAACTGTCATTTAATTTGACGTCTGCCTCTCTGGTGCGTAACCTTCTTGTGGGCCGGGATCGTGTATACCTACTGTACCGTACTGAATTCTCCCAAGTGCTTAGTACAGTGCTCTGCACACAGTAAGCGCTCAAACTCCAATGACTCAATTAAAGGGGAAACACACACATCCTGGGCAACTGTAGAAGTGAGAAGCAGCATGGTCTGGTGCAGACAGCATGGGCCGGGGAGTCAGAGGACTTAGGTTTCCAGCTCCTCCACTTGTCTACCTTGAGATCTTGGACAAATCACTTAACTTCTCTGTGCCTCAGTTACCTCATCTGTAAAATGGGGATTAAGACTCTGTTAAAATATTAAACCATAATGACTGTATTTATGAGTTGTACGCATCATGAGGTATGCCTGTACCTTAAACCACTACCTTGCTCATAGGTCGATAAAATTGAAAGGATCGGGCGTGATCTCCCTATAATCTCCCCTGCTCCTCTCCGATCCCACCCTCCTGCCCCCTCTTCAATTATTCCATCCTTTCCATCAATCTCTCAAGAGGCAATCTCCAGCCTTCTCTCAAAAATCCATACATTGTTTCACCCATTATCAAAACATTCGCTCTCTCCCTTCTTCCCTCTCTGCCTTGATGATTTCCTCCTAGAACCCAAGCTGCACGCTTTGCTCTTCTAACTCCAACCTACTGTTCACTGTGCCTCAATCTCAACTATCTGGCCAATGACCCCTTGCCCGTTTTCTCCCTCCAGTCTGAAACATTCTCCCTCTTCGTATGCAACACTCCACCACTGTGCTCTCCTTCAAAGCCTTAGTAAAATTACATTTCCTCTCCAAGAAGGCTTTCCCAATTAAGCTCTCCATCAATCAGCTGCATTTACTGAGTGCTTACTGTGTGCAGAGCACTGTACCGCTTGGGAGAGTTGGCCCTGCCCACAACGAGTTTTCAGTCTAGAGGAGGAAATCGACAGGAATAAAAACTATGGATCTGTACGGAAGTGCTGAGGAGCTGAGGGAGGGGTGATTAAAGGGTATGAATCCAAACGTGAGGGCGACAGAAAGGGAGTGGGAGAAGAGGAAATGAAAGCTTAGTTGGGGAAGGTCACTTGGAGCTGTGCTTTTAATAAAGGTTGAAGGTGGGGCGAGTGAATATCCGTCGGATACAATGACGACATCTGTTAAGTGCTTACTCCGTGCTGGGCACTTTACTAAGTGCTGGGGAAGATATGGAGAGGGAGAGAGGTCCAGACCAGAGGCAGGGCACGGGTGAGTGCTCGGTGAGATACATGAAATCAAGGTCTAGTGAGTAGGTGGGTGTTAGAGGAGTGAAGTGTGAGGGTTGGACTGCGGTAGGTGGCCAGAGAGGCATTATGGCCTAGTGGCAAGGCTTGGGAGTCAGAGGTGGTGGGTTCGGATCCTCCGCCACATGTCTGCTGGGTGACCTTGGACAAGTCACTTCATTTCTCTGTGCCTCAGTGACCTCATCTGTCAAGTGAGGATTTGAGACTGTGAGCCCCAGGTGGGACAACCTGATGACCTTGTATCTACCCCAGTTTAGAGCAGTGCTTGGCAGACAGTAAGCGCTTAACAAATACCATCATCATCTGCAGCAGGAAATCAGGGAAGTAAGGTAGGAGGCTGATTTTCCCTACTCATCCTCCCTCGTCACCTATGCATCTCTCAAATATTTCAATGCTCACCTCAGTCCCACATCACCTATACATATCCTTATACTTTCCCATTTCCCCTCTCTGTAATTAACTTTAATGCCTGCTCTGCCCTCTAGACTATACGTTTCTTTAGTGAAGATATTGTGTCTACCAACTCTAATGTACTGTACTTTCCCGAGCACTTAGCACAGTGCTCTGCACACAGTGAATGCTCAATAAATAGTACTGATTGACTGACGACCTGGCTCGTTTAGTTTGTGAGGGTGATTATTTTCATTTTACATATCGGGTTCACTAATTTGATATATCATGTTTGTGTGTGCATGTGTATGTAAGTTTCTCATGAATTTGGGAGCATTTTTGTGGAGTACACGTATTTGTACATTTATACACATACATATATATATAGGAGAAACAGCATGGCTCAGTGGAAAGAGCCCGGGCTTAGGAGTCAGAGGTCATGGGCTCTAATCCCGGCTGCGCCACTTGTCAGCTGTGTGACTCTGGGCAAGTCATTTAACTTCTCTGTGTCTCAATTCCCTCATCTGGAAATCTCATTCAGATTAATAATAATAATGTTGGTATTTGTTAAGCGTTTACTATCTGCCGAGCACTGTTCTAAGCACTGGGGTAGATATAGGGTCATCAGGTTGTCCCACGTAGGGCTCACAGGCTTAATCCCCATTTTACAGATGAGGTAACTGAGGCACAGAGGAAATGAAGTGACTTGCCCACAGTCACACATACTACGTGCTTGGAGAGGGAGAGATAGGTTACTATCCGAACGCCCTGAGGTGAAGTACTCAAGTGCATAGGTGACAGTGCGGAGGAAAATGGTGTTGGGAATTGTGAGCTCAGTTAAGGAGAGCTTTGAAGTTGGGGACAATAATAATAATAATAATTATGGCATTTGTTAAGCGCTTAACTATGTGCCAGGCACTGTACTAAGTGCTGGGGTGGCTACAAGCAGATGGGAGAAGCAGCGTGGCTCAGTGGAAAGAGCATGGGCTTTGGAGTCAGGGCTCATGAGTTCGAATCCCAGCTCTGCCACTTGTTGGCTGTGTGACTGTGGGCAAGTCACTTAACTTCTCTGTGCCTCAGTTCCCTCATCTGTAAAATGGGGATTAAGACTGTGAGCCCCACGTGGGACAACCTGATTCCCCTATGTCTACCCCAGCGCTTAGAACAGTGCTCGGCACATAGTAAGCGCTTAACAAATACCAACATTATTTAGTGGTTATACCCTCCTTCAGCACTTCTGTATGCACCTCATACTTCTCTATGATTACTTCATTTGCCAATATTTTTATTTCTGTCCTCCATTAGGGTGTAAGACTTTTGTGAGCAGGCCAGACGGCTTCTACTCCTGCTGCACTTTCTCAAGCGCTTGGATGAGTGGGTCCTACCCAGGGAGGGTCCAATAATCTGCCGATGGATGATAGTCCCCTAATGCTTACTCTGGGCAGAATCATTTATTAAGCACTTGGGAGAGCACTACAGACTCAGGAGACATGATCTAGTTCCTCTCAGGGCACTGACAGCCTAAATACCTTTCTCATCTAATTACTTATGATACTTCTTTTTTGGACATCCTCTTATTTCTCCTCATCATTTTAGCTGCATGATAACCGAAACTAGACCTAATCTTCCGGCAAGAGTCGGTCTATGCAAATGAACCCCAAATCGACCTCTCCAGCCCAGAACCTCTCTCCTTCTCTGCAGTCTCACATTTCCTCCTGCTTTTAGCACACTTCCACCTGGATGTCCCGCTACCACCTCAAGTTAAATACGTCCGAAACAGAATGCCTCATCTTCCCATCCAAACCCTGCCCCCCTCCTGTCTTTCCCATCACTGTAGCCAACTCTGCCATCCTCCCTATCTCACGGGCTCTTAACGGTGGCATTATCCTCGCCTCACTTCCCCCTTTCAGCTCATAATAGGCAATCTCTCACCAAATCCTACCGGTTTTACCTTTACAATATCGCTACGATCCACCCTGTCCTCTCCATCCAAACTGCTACTGTGCTGGTTCGAGCACGTATCTCCTGTCATCGGCCTCTCCCCGCTCTGCTGCCAGGATCATTTTTCTAAAGATGCGTTGAGCCCACATCTCCCCACTCCTCAAGAACTTCCAGTGGTCGCCCATCCACCTCCTTATCATCGGCTTTAAACCACTCAATCAGCTCACCCCGTCTTGCCTTCTCTCACCGACTTCCCGCTACCGCCCAGTTTGCACTCAGTTGCTCCTATAATACCAACTTTCTATAACCGTTGTACTGAACTCTCTTCTCAAGCAATCAGTACAGTGCTCGGCCCACGGTAAGCACTCAGATACCACTGATCAATTGGCAGAACCTCGATCTTGTATATCTTGCCATCGAGCCCTAGCTCCCAACCTTCCGCCGGCTTGGAATTCCTTCCCCTTCATATATGACAGACCGCCGCGCTCCTCACCTTCGGAGCCTTATCAAAATCACATCTACAAGAGTCCTTTACTGAGGAAGCCCTTTTCCCCAACTCCCTCTCCCTTCTGCATCACCTATGCATTTGGATTTGTACCCTTTAAGTACCTTATATTCACCCCATGCCGAGGCCAACAGCACCTCCCCCTACACCTAGTGTCCTCTCCCAACCTAGTATCAGCTACACACGTGAGGATCCCCTCCATTTTTTGTGCTAGTCCTGAATTCGGATGAAGAAGAGTACTGGCTTCCCGTGGGTCACCACTTAATCAATTCTCCTAAATTGCTGCTATTGACTACCTTCTGAATTCCCCGCAATAATTGGGACAGATGTGGAAAACACTGAGAAAGTCCAGCATTGTTCAGAGTTGTTTATAATTATATGGGCCAGTGCACTTGTTTGCATCTTAGGACTGAATAGCACTGCTTGGTGAAACCGAACTTCCTAAGCTTTGAACTGCTAGAATAATAAAGATGATGACCCACTTACAATACCTGAAACTGTTCTATAAACCACAATGGGGTTCCATTAGTTTTTTTTAACCCAGAGGGCCTATCAGAGAACCACTGCCAGCCATATATGCACCTGACCACTACTTCCAAGCTCGATGAAAATTTTACAAGGGATGAAATCAGAAGTCTTTCTCAACTCTAAATAAATTACGCTAAATGGGGCTCGTGTCTACGTGGCCTATTACATTATGGCAAAGAGGAATCAGTGAATAAGAAGAATCAGTTTATTGAACATTTTTTTTTTTTAATAAACTCAGACTCTCACCAGTCTGGTTGCTTCCCACCGTACTCTAAGACTGCTAAAATAAGATTTCTTAAACCTGATTTCATTTATCCCATTGACTCCCTTGGGATTCTGAATTTGATCATCTTACATTCACTGGCTTTAACTTTTATTGTCACTTTTATTTAGCAGGCAGGCAACACAATTTAGTTTAGTGTCTTAATTTATGTTCCCCATTGGGTTGGATTCTCTTCCCATTCCTACAGCAGCCTGGAAAAATTTTCTTGAGGGCATGCCCCTCGGTGGAGTTTTTCCAGGAATGAGGAAGGGTACGTAACTGACTTGCAGACACTGATTCTATCTTGTGTGACACTTATGGGAGGGGAGACAAAGTTTGGTGATCCGAAACCTCTGCATCCCCCACTTCAGAATACGTGAGAAATACCACGGCCCAAAAGACAAATGCCTGAATATTCATTTTTCTCACTCTGATCCTCCTGCTCCTCCTTTATTCCCCTTTCCCTTGTCAGGTTGAGGCACGATACCCTTGAAAATGTTTCAAGCTGCTGAGTGAAGCAACAGCATGACTGAGTGGAAAGAGCATGGACGTGGGGACCTGGGTTCTAATCCTGAATTTGCCAGCTGCCCGCTGAAAGACTACTTTGGGCAAGTCAAAAGCCACACAGTCTAGTGGTCAGAGCACGGCATAGGAATCAGAAGGATCTGGGTTCTAATCCCAGCTCTGCCTCGTCTGCTCTGTGACTGTGGGCAAGTCACTTCACTTTCTCTGTGCCTCAATTCCCTCATCTTACTTTGGGCCACCTGCTGGAAAGGTAAATGATGGGGAAAGATAACTGTCCCATGGAGTAAAGGGAGGAGACAGCTTAGGGGGAATGGGAAAGTTCACATGGGAGGGGAGTGTAGATGCAGGAGAAGATAAATCAGTGTAAAGATCCTCAAGCAAATGCACCCCCAGGTGTGCCCAAACATTTGTTTTCTTTATGGGTTTTGGCTAAGACGTGTCAGGGAACTAGGGAACGCTTGTCTGACAATGCAAAACTGTTCCGATACAGGATGCCGCGGATTGCAAGAAATGGTTTGTAGGTATGCACGTGTGTGTGCGGGCACGGCGTCGCACATGGAGTGCTGCAGTGGGAATTTCCTTTCTGGAGAGTTTTGCAAGAACACAACTCCTACATTTTAGTAGAACTCGGTGTGCACTTATATAACAGAATCTTTGTACATTGCATTCAAATCCCTTCTAAAAGCCACCCTCCTCCAACAATTAATTTCCCAGCACCCTGAGTCATACCGTTCCCTCAGCCAATTGTAGTACTTATAAACTTATTTACACCCTCCATTAGCACCCAAGTGTGTATATATACACACACACATAAACACTTACACATATATCTGCCCAATATATTTTGACCACTCTAGCTGTATATTTTTTATGTCTGTCTCCCCATTAGAGTGTAACCTCCCTGTGGGCAGGAGAGTGGTCACTTTACTTCTCCACTTCTCAAGAACAGTGCACCACAAAAAATAGGTGCTCAATAAAGGCTTCTACCACTGCTAGTGGTGAATGAATCTGAGTATTACATCTCTGTTTTGAGTATAGGAATGCAAAAATATTGGAATAAACATATGAGGCCCAGAAAAGCATCTCATAATATTTACTTAACAGTTGAAAATTTTACAATCTATTATCCTTTTAATTTTGAGCATTAAAACACACTCTTACCTGTTTAGGTTGCTCTATTATTTGAAGGTACGGGCCATCTGCTAAAACAAAATGTAAACAAGAAGGTTATTCTAGTATGCGGTGGAACAACCATGCAAATAAACATCAAAAAGACATTTCTTGGATCTACTACAAATTAACTGCCTTACTAGGAATACATGGCTACTCTCAGATTACCACAGTAAAATGAATCTGGGTGGGGAAAAGGAAACAGGAAAAACTGTTCTTGTCCTATCACACTGTATGCTTCTTCAAGGAGGGCAGTGTTTATCCTTTACCTTATGCTCCTGTGCCTAGCAAGGAATAAATATTTGCCTGTCTGCTAAGTACTAAATTGATGATTTATGGTTAGCTTCCAGAAGAAAATATCTTCCCAGGTGAATGAAATAAAAACGCCTAGTGCTAGCTATTCTGATGTACGAGGCCAGGATTTTCCACGGGTTCCTTACCTCAGGCCCCACCTAATCTTGTGGAATCAAGCTGGCCGTATATAGCGGCAGTTAAGGGGAGCACTATCAAGAAGAGTTATGAAATCTTTTCTGGGAGATTTACAAAGTGAAGGATTTCCTTTTTTTGAATAGGCTGAAGACACTCTCACCTACAGCTTCTTTACCTTGGGGAGCCTGTGTAAACTCCAAGGCAGTAGAGATTGGAGTGACTTTCTTTCCCTAACAGAATCAGGCTCTTAATTGCCTACATAAGGTATTCCATTTTTAAGTGAGATTTTCATACGACTGGAGCCAAAGACATAATTAAAATAATTAATTAAAATAAATGTATATTCATGAACATTTGGAAAGGGAAGAAAGGGCATTAAAAGGGTGTTTTATGGGGGTATTAAAATATATAAGATCAAAGGAGACTGTCTCTCCTTCCTTGCCACAGCCCAAGGAAATAAAAATCAATTCAATAAAATTTTATAGCGCTTTCAGCGCCCTCGGTCATAAAGGCACTTTAACCGGTAATGCAAGGTTTATGCTCTCGCTTCTGTAATTTAAAAAAGACCCTGTGTTAATGGTCTAGTAAGTATGCCACTGGCCTCTTGAGGTTCCAGGAGATATTACCTGTAGGCTACCAAGATTTCACGGCCAATGCTGAGTTTCCCTGAGCTCAAATCTGCCATCTCACAATTTAAATCTGAAATGATTCTGGTGAACTGGTTTGAATCATGCCACGCCTTCTCCAGTGGACAGGCAGATGTAACAAGGCAAGCTGGCAAAGATTAGGATGCCGAGAGCCTTTGTGACTCCACTTCAAACTCTGTCTCTTCAAAAATTTTTTGAATAAAAAAGCGGTTTGGGCTTTCGCCTAGTCAATAGTATTTGAGAGCCCTCTGCTTGCAAGGCGCTCTGCTAAGAGCTGTGGAAAGAATAACAACAGCAGCACTTGCTAAGTACTTACTATATGTGACAGAGACTGTGCTAAGCACTGGGCTGCGGGCAAGATAATTAGACTGGACCCAGTCCCTGCCCTACTAAGGCCTCACAGACTAAAAGGGAGGTAGAATAGGTATTTAATCCCCGTTTTCCAGCTGAGTAAACAGAAGCACCGAGAGATCGAGCGGCTTTTTTGAGGTCAAATAGAAATCTAGTGGTGGAGCTGGGACTAGAACCCAGGTCTCCTGATTGCCAGTCCTCTGCCCTTTCCATTGGGCCACACTGACATCCCAGGAGTCCTCCTAACAAGCTGACAAGCACAACACGGATACAAAAGACAGAAAACGCAACACAGATGCACAGGCTTAAATAATGCATATACAAAATAAAACAGGACAAAAATGGCAGAACACGAGTCCACAAAGATTTACATCCAAGAGTAGAGCTCCTCGACTGATTCATGTGACTGGAATCATACGGGGTTAGCCTGAGAAGGCTCTGCAGAACAGGTGAGCCCTTGGTTCGGCTTTAAAGAAGGAAAGGGAAACAGTGTGGCAGAGAGGAAGGGGAAACACATTCTAGGAAGAGGGACTGGTATGTGCCGGTGGGCAGGCAGGGGTGTATGGTGCAGGAAACAGTGAGAAGGTTGGCTTGGGAGGAGCAGAGTACAAGGAAATAGGTAGTGAGATGCAAGATAGGAGGGCAGCTACAAGTAGGCTGTTAAGAATCAGAAAGAGGGGCGGGGAGGAAGCCATTTAATATAGGGCCTCAAAAAAAAAAAAGCTATGGTTAAATACGATTTGAGCTAATCAACAACTGGGAGCTATTTTCTTTCTTTTCCGTACGCTAAAGTGTCGTCCTTTTTTTTCGAGACTCTTCCTCCAAGAAAATGACCAGCAGAAAGCTTTGAGACACAGAACACCACCTACATGTCTGATATTATTCAATCTTGATCTTTAAAGCCCTCAATCTCTCAGTTTTCCCTTTCGGTATTTTCTCTGGCTTCCCCCACCCCCCGCCCAATCTTGTCATCACTGCCTCCTTTCTTTAACGTTGTGTCTGTTTGGAGCCACTCTAGTCTACAAAACTAAAGAGTTGGACGATAAATTTTCCTAATCCCTCTGATTCGGAATTAAGCTGAGCCCTTGTAACCATCCCAGATTTCAGAGTGGCCATTTGTCCAGCTCAGAACACCACAAACTTATGGTCCTGCTGAAAACAGATATCTGATAAAATATATAAAAATATCATCTTCATATTCACTGGGGGGGGGGGGGGTAAAAAAAATAAAAAAATCAGTTTAATCCTTACAAAAGACTTTTCTGGTCTTTGAACTTGAAAAGGAAATTAGCGTAACTGAATGCATAAAAGCAAAAAAGCAGTAGTTTTTATGAAAAAGTCCCTAAATTCCCAGCTGATTTTTAGATCATCAGCACCCCAACCCTCTGGTGCTTTTCCCTTGCTTTCAAATGCAGTTTACAGTTTGGGATTTGAAAGACCTTCTGTTCCTCAAACTAAAATTAAAACAAACATATTTCCATGAGTAAATTTGTAAAACAAAAACCCTACAGGAGAAAATGTAGGTGACTTTATATGACTTTGTCTTAAAAAAAAATTGACTATGTATCTGCATTAAATGACAATGGATGAGCAGAAGGAAGCTATGTAGAAATTATTTTCTGAGGAAACATTAATGAAAAAGTCACTAACAGAGAAGTCTTCTGAAAATGATGGTACTTGACCCACTTTGGCTACTTCCAGTACTGAATGGACAGAAAGGAGCAATTTGCCAATTTACTGAAATTGCTCTGCATCCTTAGTTTCAATCCTATTATAAACTTTCCTTTCACTTTCGTTCATATGAGACCATTTAGTGTAGCCTTAAGGAAAATGTGTAATGCCCAATTTTCTATTGCTTTAGAAACTGCAAAGAAAACCATTTCTAATCAATAGAACTGAACCTTGACAGGAAAACTATCAAAAAAAACCCTCCCTGGCTACTTTGCCAATTTTGAAATGACATCAGTACCTTTTCACAAAACATAAGGCAATGAATTCTGAAACATTCTACTGCTGTATAGGTTTTTTTTTTTCAGATCAGAAAAATTTTTCAGAAGAAATTAATCAGTGGAACTTAACAGGAATGACAACTTTGACATGGTATTAACATTTTCTCCATATACTCCACATTCTTCAAATTTGAAGTAATCAGACAAATACAGTTGCTCAGTAGATGTTATCTTGTTAACATTAAGCCAAATTAGATAAGAGTCATATGAGGGGAAACTTTCAAATTGGTTAAGACTGGAAAATGAACCATGGTGATTAGGAACTTTTAATAATATTTAAAACGCGCTAACTAAACTAGCAAACACTGTCAGACTGTTTTTTTAAAAAATTTTGACAAATGCAGACTAATCAAGAAAAATATCTAACAGAAAAATATAAGCATTTTATATATCTTTCTCTCAATATTGCCCATGAAAAGTTCAGCTGCAAGACAAACCTCTAAACTTCAGCTGTTTAGTGACCCATTTAGAAAAGACAGGGAAGGGAGGCTGGAAATGAGGGGGTTTTCAGCTATAGTGTGGGGTAAAAAATTACGTCAAAGTAATTTCTAAAACAAGAAGCTCTAGTCATAGAGAATCTGTTGAGACGACTTTGATATTACATTCATCTTGTTAATCACTCCTCTTTCTATAACTTTAGCTTTAAACAGTAAACACCCAAAGCAAAATTCTACCCCAGGTTGCCTGGTGAATGGTGTCCAGGGCATTAGAGGGAGATAGATGGACACATCTTCCAAGGACAAAACTGAGGCCCTGCATTTGTAATATGCATCAATGTTGAGAGAATGGTAACACTCTTAATAGAAGCACTGGATCTCAAATTTCCCAGGAAGCTCAGAAGCCACCAAAGCAGCAAAACATTCATTCAAACACAGGAAACTGAACTAGGACTTAAATGGGCAAGATCTTACAGGATCATGGATTTAATTCCTCTTTTCTAATAGACAAGGCACACAGAGCCAAGGAATTTACCCTCAGCTGCTCAAGGTAGAGGACTGTCTGTCATCTTCCCCCCTTCAGACCTGGAACTGAACATAAGGTAGACTACAAGGAGAAGCATGTTGAACTAAAAAATGAAGGGGAACATCTTCAAACACAGTTTATAAGAGAACTGTTTTTGTTTTTTACAGTTGGACAAAGACAGCTAAAAAGGAAAGAAACACATCACTTGAGAATGTCATGTAAACTGCACTATGCCGAGTATTGTGATGTCCCACTGCAGGACAAATTTGCTTAACAAAATAGTCTTCTGCTATAGGGTTTAAGAAATCCAAACACTTTTGGGAGGCTGGAGGTGGATTTCAGATAATTGTAGGACTTTATAGAGTTTTGAGGGAGAGGTAGATTTTTTGGGGGGGGAGGGGAAGAGAGGTGATGCCTAGGACTCTCTCTCACCCCTCATCTTAACTTATTCATTCTCCAGTTCAAGGTTTCACCAGATAGGTTGCTCAGAGCAGATGGTACAGTGTGGAAGAAAGGGGAGAGAGAGAAGGGATTGGGACCAGGAAATAAAAAGGTGAGCATAAAAAAGGCCTATTTTACCAACAGTAAATTAGTGAGCCTGGAAAGAGGGAGAGCAAAATATATGTAATAATAATAATAATTATAATGGTATTTATTAAGTTCTTAGATACAAGATAATCAGGTCAGACCCAACCTCTATTTGGATGCCCCATCAACTTAGTACTTCCAAAAGAAAACGCTTCATCTTCCTACTTTGACCTCGTCCGCCCATGAGCATAGCCTTATCTTCAATTCATCACTCTCATTCAACCCGCGTATTCAATCTACCAAATAACAACAATAATAATGATAATGATGGTATTTGTTAAGCACTTACTATGTGCCAAGCACTGTTTTAAGCACTGGGGTAGATACAAGGTAATCAGGATGTCTGACGTGGGGCTCGTAGTCTTACAGATTAGGTAACTGAGGCATAGAGCAGTTAAGTGACTTGCCCAAAGTCACAGAGCTGACAAGTGGCAGAGCCGAGATTAGACCTCTGACCTCTGACTCCCAAGCTCGTGCTCTTTCCACTAAGCCACGCTGCTTCACAAATACAATAGATTGATTAAATCCAGAAAGATGATGGGACAAAGTAATTGAGGGTGGGATATGAGCTAGCCATGGTGGGAGAAAAGGCACATTTTCGCTTTGGGCTTTGTATTTACTGGTGGGTGGGAAGGACAAGCCTGAAAAAGATGCCACACTATACCTTGTGAGGTGACAAAAATGAATATTTTCAGTGGGTATGGATTTCGTTCATTCAATCATAGTGAGCATTTACTGTGTGCAGTAAGTATTTGGAAGAATAGAATTCAATTGAGTAGGCAGACACAATCCCTGCCCACAATCCCTGGGCCTGTGGGGAAGGAGGTGGGGAGGGCAACGTTCACTACAGGAAAAAAAGGCAGGATTGGAATACAGCTTGGACATAGTGCAAAAAAGGAGTCAAAGACCACCCTGAAATTAGACCCTAAATTATCAGTCAGGATAAGATGCCTCCAGTGGAGAAAATATTAAAGGGGTTTGTGAGACAGCCATACAGCAGGGAGTCCACATGCAGAAGTGGAATGAGGGAAAGATGCAAGGCTTGAAAATTTACAAGTGGTCTGTGATGGCATTAAAACCCTAACACTTCATTGGTTAATTAAAAACAAACAGGTGTGTAGGGGCCAGTAATAGGGGATTGGCATAAAATTATTTCGTTAGAAGGAATAAAAGGATGGGTTGATAGATGAGAATGAATTCTGTGCTTAAACAGTCCACGAAACAATAACGCTTCAAAGTGTTATGGATGGCTGTGAGACCCAAAGCAATGAAGTGGTAGTTGGGAGGATACGACCTGGGGAGACGAAAAAATCAATCAGCAAAAGCCTTGGAGGTGGGATTTCAGAAGGGCTTTGAAGGTGGGATCCAAAGGCATAAGAAAATCCAGACAGGGGATAGAAGGTATAGACTTGGGGGCAGAAGCAAGAGAGGTGAGAGTAGGGGACAGTGGAAAAGAATGCTTGGGATTGGAGCCTGGACTGGAGATGAGCAGGCAAAGAGGGGAGATAAGTAAGGAGAGAAAAGGGAGTGTGCCTTGAAACCAACAGGCAAGAGTATTTTGCTTGATGTTTTTTGCATGAATAGAGGTAAATTCATGAATAGAGGGAGTTGAGAAGGGGAGATAAACAACGGAACGGCATTTTGAGAAGACAAGGCTCGTGAGGAATGAATGTACCAGGGAACAGTTTTGTGCAGGTGAATTTTTTTGTGATGAAATTTGGGTATTTTAAGACAATCTAGCTCTCTGTACTCCAGAAGAAAAGTTCATACTCAAAATTCGGTGAGCCTCAATTCAGTACCAGTTGAAACAACTCTTGAGTTTCAAAAAAAAAAAGACAGCTTGGAGACTTATAAATCATGAAAGACAAAATTCAAAGCCATCCTTGAAAAGGACAAATAAATATAAATGAAGTGGACCAAAAGATATTTTTACCTGTTGTAAGTGGTAACTCTGATGAAAATCCTGAATTATTAAGTATGGCACTTATTCCAATATTGAAGTGCTCCATAGGAAACATCTGCGAGAGAGAAATTTTCAAAGTTAAATTCATACATCCTGGAGTACAAAACAATGACAGTACAAACTAAGAATTTCTTCTGGGGACATCTTAATTTATTAGTCACCTGAAAGCCTTTTAAGAGTAAATGCACACCATAAAAACATACCGAAAATGTTCGTGGAAATTATTCTAATTAGGGTTAGGTAACATTTACTATCTAATTTTTTCCTCAAAACTAGGCTGTACTGCACAAATAGATCTCGCATTCATTGTTTAATGATAACCAAACCATAAGTCTGGCTGCAACAGCTTGAAGTGGCTCAGACTGCATTTTTTAGATTCTAAGCATCCTGAGGTCCAGAGACGGTGGCTCATTCTTTCCCAATGCTTAGATCAGTGCTCTCCATACCGTAAGAGCTTAATCAATATTAGTTCTACTTCCAGTCTTTTCTTCTATAATACTGGAGCTTTGATCCTAACAGAAAGCTCCTGGTACAGGATAGGCTCCTTGACCACTATTACGTGTGTGTGTGCGTGCACACAGACCCATTTTTTCCAAAATCTCACTGCACCCTCCCAGAGAATTGTATATTGTCAGAAAAACACCTCTGAATGTCCTTACAGCCTTCTAATTTAAAACACTGTAGGCCAAACGACAAGAACTGAGTACTCTGAGAAGAGCAGTGCTCTCCATTTCCCGAGTCTGGAGTGTAATTTACAGTTTCAGATCTCAGATTGTCTTTAGATGTTGTAGCCGGCAAGACACTAACCCACAGTAACTATTTTGGCCTGAAATAAATACAACTAAAGGATGCTCCCTACTGTCAGATGCATCTCTACTAGGACTCTAGTACGGGTGGGTAAACATTTAAATGATCTTTTTTAAAAGATCTGCAAGGCTCATGTGTTTCTTCTGGAAGATTTATGAATGAGTAAGGCTCAAGGGAGATGATCAATATACAACGTATTGCTGCGCGGGTGAAGTTCCGAACTGATATCTTAGTTTGCACGTTCAATTTTCAGTTTGATAAAGAGAACCAATATAGCTAAATCAACACTTTGGTGTTCGGGTCGGCCGCACCCTCAGCCCCCGAACCCCTTCCACCCCATGGCACTTATGTACACAGTCTTACTTCATTTATATTAATGTCTATCCTCCCGCTTGAGACTGTAAGCTTCTTGTGGAGCTACCAACTCTGTGGTACTCTTACTCTTCCAAGCACTCAGAACAGTGTACTGCCCACAAGGAGGTCTCAGTAAATACCACTGATTAACTGAATGCCATCTGCACAGTGTAGCCTAGCAATGCCGTGGCAGGTAAAATGAGTCAATCTGAGTGACACGACAGCTACTCAAGTCAGGTCCCTGCAGCTCCTTCGAGGTCTGACACATTCCAGGTAGAACGAGGGTCTTCAATAGCTCCACTGCCCATCTTCAGACGGGGAAAGGGTTGGTTTTAGCTGCCTCTCTAGCCGATTAAGTTGTTTTCTCCGGAGCCCACTTGAAGTCACTCCAAATGGAACGTGGATAGCAGGAAACATGATTTTATTCACTGCGTATCTGTTTCCGTGGTCAGGGCCTGTTTATACATGCATATGTGTGTCTAGATTCAAGGGCTGGATTAATTCAAGGGCTCCCAGGGCTGAGACCCAGGAATCTTGGGTTTAGGAAAGGGAGGGAGTGAGGCCACAGACATGCAGCAGGGGAAGTGTGGTGAAGAGGATCACCCTCACCTGTCCTCTCTTCCCATTCTATTATCCCAAAAAACCCTTGCCTGGGAAGGGGAGGACTTGGCTAGAACGGTAGAAGCTGTGCCAGGTGCAAATTAATGGACCCAGGGAGGCAGCTCCAGTGGCATAGGTACCGGGACACAATGACACTGGGCACCGCATGAGGGCTTTGCAAAATCCAGCAGCACTGGGCCCACGGAGTAATCGCTGGACACCCATATTGTCTCCCATCCAAAACACGGAATGAACTTCGATCCTGGAGCTTCAGGACCGAGGGCCGGCACCAGAGGATGGACTGTAATGCTGGCCGCTGGGGGCAGAGCCACTCACATTCTTTTTGGCCCTGCCAGTCTTGTTCTCACTGGGTGAGTAAGTAGAAAGGGGTGCTTTGCGAAGTTTGATCCAAGAAATTTATTTTCAAAACCTATTCAGGGCCAAAGTGACCACAGTAGTTGCTTTGACCCATTTTGGTTAAGTCCTTTGAGGATTCTCGCTGAGCCTGCCAACCATATGAGGCACTCTAGGGAGTTATCCGGTCAGAAAACCTCACCACTGATGGTCTACTCTCAACAGACTTCTGGGCTGTTCACTCCTCCTCTCCCGGGCAGTGTCTGTTGTACTTTTCAGGCACACCTGTATGTGTGAACACACACAGGATTTCAAATATTTCCTGGGGAACATTTCTCTCTGAAAATACCTGGGTTAATTATGAGTTGCCCTCTAAGCCTTCTGGGAGTTTTCCCAGGAAAACTCAATTTTCCCGAACCTTTCCACTATCTTGATCTAACTCCACAGTTAACCATATGTCTTTCTGAACTTTAACTGACTTTAGGAGGGGAGAAGGTATGAGTCAGCATCACTGAGGGCCCTGAACAAATGCCCAGTTGGCTTATTGGCTAAAGCAGCCTGGAGGGAGAGATATGAAAATCTACCAGAGGGAACACTTCCTGCTCCGACTCACCGCAGCTGGTCGGGCCCAAAGACCTGCAAGACAAGCAGCTACATAGAGTGAGGACTGATTAAAGGAGAGGATGGCTCGGGAAAGGGCCACATTCGGGGTCTGGGTGAGGTGGAGCTCCTCACGGGGCAGCTTCTTGAGCTGTTCGATACTTACTGACAGGCAATAATTCCAGTGTTTTCTTAACATACTGAACGGCTCCCTCACTGCAATAATTAAAATATCTTCTTGACATACTTAACAGCTCCCTCACTACAAGAAAGGTCTAAGAACTGGAAAACTCATCAAAAACCGGGGCAGGGTTAGGGGGGGAATGAAGCTCCCTTAGTCCCAGGGGTGGAAAGACAGTCTGCTACAGCTAACGAGTTAGAAAATGTTCCACTCCCTTTGCTGATGAAGAAGCTGCTGACATTAGAAAAAACTTCAAGATGAAAGTTTCTCCAGTTGCTTTTATTCTTGTGTTGGTAGAGAGGACAAACTTTTGTTGGTAAAGAGGTTTCCTGTGCACAGACAGGAAAACATGGTTTTCAACCAAGCAGAAATGCCTATGAGCTAGGTTAGATGTTAGCTTTAATTCTCAGAGACAGGACACTGAAAGTGAAAGGTAAAACAAAGGTTTTGACATTTTGAATAGCCAAACATCTGTCAGACAAAGAAAACATTCCTAGATCTACCCCCATTTTACTTTCTTTCTAAAGTGAAATTACACATTTTCCCTGTAAGGACACACCCTCCCCAATTGAGAGTCTGGTGTGGGGGAGGGGACCTCACATGGTCTATTTCAAGTCACTGCCTACTTTAAGAAGCAAAGAAAAAAATTAATTTTGCTTTACAAAGCCTGAATTTTGATCCCTTCTTTGGAATGGATTTCCTGTTAGGTGTAACTCCTCTAGAGTATAAAATGGGAACAATAATATAAGCTTCAAAGGCAACGAAGAGTACTCCATCTGGGGGAAAGTGCTATTATTATTTGTCCTTGCACAGTTCCCTAAATATATTTTTAAAAAAGAGACAAACACTACTGCTTCTTTCAATGTTTAAACTGTACCTGAATCTCTGATCCTCTCACCTTTTAAAAAGAATTTAAGGAAAATCTTACCTGGGGTCTTTTCCCTGACCTTTTACAACCGACCTATTACATTCTGTAGGAAAAAAACCTGAATTCAGCAGAAACACATTCTTCATTTGAGAGAGCTTGACTCCACTGGTAGTTCTGCTGATTTGGAACAGTCAATTAATCAATTACATTTATTAATGTGTGCAAAGTGCTGTTCTAAGCACTTGGGAGAGCACAATACATTACGGTCATTACGGAAAAATATAAACAAAAAACTTAGTCAAGAATATTTGGGAACAATTTAGGTACGAATGATGATAGCACTTACCGGATCAGACACTCCCAACATATAAGGATCCTCTTCTGCCATTTTGGAACTAAAAATAACGATTGAAAATAAAAGAATCATAAGGCTGAAAGGGGTTTTGAGAACACAGCTATTCTAACCTCCCACCTTCAGGCAAGACCGTATCTAAAGCAGCCTAGACACAAGAAAAGATATAGTTATTTTGAAAGATGACCAAATAAGGAGATGTTCAGTCTCTCTTGATCACATATCGCCAGTGCTCAACATCAGGGAAAACCTTCATCCGCTCAGAGTCAGGTCTGCCATGACACGGGCGGCGAGTTCCTGAAGAACCTCACATTCATGAAAGTCTGTACTCTTCTGACACCACGTTGAGCCGTATGTAGACACAAGGTCAGAAGAGAGCTGTTAAATGGGCAAACGCTTTCCCTCCGAAACTTTCCCTCCGAAACGGGTAATCATTAGACGGCCCCGGGGGAGGTGATGTCTGCTCTGGAATGCCAGCATCTCAGGTCTCTGACATCACCTGAGAGATTCCAACCTGGGTCAAAAAGACCCAAAATAATGGTTTTTTGGCCTTTTGGTTCTCTGAAGCCTGTCCCTTCCCAGTATCCAACCCAAACTCAATGATGGCTTGCCAGATGGGTGAAGGCACAATGGTGTCTACTGCTACAGAAGTCTCAGAGGTGTTCTGCCCTGTGACCACAGACTGTAACCCAGTCACCCTCACCAGCCATTTTGCAAAACGTACAACGGGGTATTGGGATGTCGGGAGAGAACTTATGGACAGATAACACAGTGCAAACCGTCACCACTACTGCAAAAACAACTCAAACACGCCTTTCCCCTCTTAGCCAACGGTACCCGAGCAATGCTCATCTAAATGGCAGAAGGTCTAAAGAGATTTACTACTCTATTTTTGTAGATAAAATGTGCACGCCTGAAAGAGATTTCTCTCTCAAAGACACCCAATCACGGACCCAGCTTCACCATCGTCAGATGCAAACTTCCAGATGGCTCTACTGGAGTCGGAAGGTAGCAAATCTCCATCCTCTGCCCAAACCCTTCGGGAACAGCTGGAACGTCTCATGTTTTAATTCTGGGACAGCTAGGGAGCCCGGGTGGGTGCCGCCGCATCTGTGCCTCGGTTTCCCTTCCTCTTCCCCCTCCACTGTAGCCAAGGGAAGCAGCTAGCATTTGCCATCTTCCCGCCACCACAGGCCCTGGCTACGGAAAGGTTCTGTGGGAGCTGGGCAACGGGGATACGAGCTGAGATCACTTGCCCTTGGAGTTCCCCACCCCCTCACTAGACACCAGGCATTCTGCCCCCCCCGGGAACCAGCACTGACTTCATCCTGTCTTGCCTTCTACCACCCTGGCAGGAGAGAGAACAACACCTGCAGAATGAGGCCTCAACAAAACCTCAGGAAGTCAGGCGGCCACTGCAGTGATAGAGTGACCACGGGCGTGCCTTGGATTCTGAGCCATGGGGCGCCTGAAATTCTGTTCCTCTAGCCCTAGCACCCTACTGATCTTGTTTTTTATTTTATTTACCCTTGTCTTTCATGTTGTTCTACTGCTATATCGTCTCAATGCTTTTTATTTCTCCAGCCCACTCTTCCGCCGTTATACGGTTAGACCGTGACCCCCCGGAGAGGAACTGTGTCTAATTCCAACTGTGTATTTTCTCCCGGTACTTAGTACCGTGTTCTCTATTCATTAAGCACTTCCTAAGTACAACTACTGAATGATGTTGAGGGGCTGGAAAAATGTGGTGCTAAGGTAGAATACTTAAAAGATGATGACTTCAAATGAATGCTGTTCCCTCAATGTACCCTCAGCTGTGTGACCTTGGGCAAGTCACTTAACTTCTCTGTGCCTCAGTTACCTCATCTGTAAAATGGGGATTAAGACTGTGAGCCTCAACGTGGGACAACCTGATTACCCTGTAACTACCCCAGCACTTAGAACAGTGCTCTGCACATAGTAAGCACTTAACAAATACCAACATTATTATTATCCCAACTTTCAGACTCATTTTCTCTCTCCTGCCCTATGTTCCAGTTATATTTCATTTTCCTATACTAGCCCAGGACCTCCTACTTAAATCTCCCAAAGGCACTCCAGGCTCTGGCCGTACCTACTCCGTCAAAGGCAAGGTTGCATAAAGAGAGTTGTGCCAAATCAGTAATTTCTCACTTGCTATCTAGATTTCATTCCTTGAAAATGATAAAGCTTCCCTAGCCTTCTCTTCTCCAGACATAAGAACCCTAGTCTCTCTATCATTCCTCATATGATGTACTATAACCTTTCCACAGCCTGTGGATCTGCTTTGAATACTCTCCATGTTTTCCACATCTGGTTTATAATGCGGCATTCATAACTTCATTCATTCCATCGTATTTATTGAGTGCTTACTATGTGCGGAGCACTGTCCTAAGCGCTTGGAATGTACAATTCGGCAACAGTTAGAGACAATCCCTGCCCAACGACGGGCTCACAGTCTAAAAGGGGGAGATAGACAACAAAACAAAACAAGTAGTCTGGCGTCAATATCATCAAGATAAATAGAATCATAGATATGTACACATCATTAATAAAACAGAGCAATAAATAATATATACAAATATGCACAGTGCTGTGGGGAGGGGAAGAGGGAGGGAAAAGGGGGAATGGGGAGGGGAGGAGGGGCAGAGGGAAAGGGGGGCTCAGTCTGGGAAGACCTCCTGGAGGAGGTGAGCTCTCAGTAGGCTTTGAAGAAGGGAAGAGAGTTAGTTTGGCGGATCTGAGGAGGGAGAGCATTTCAGGTCAGCGGTAGGACGTGGGCCAGGTGTCGGTGGCGGGACAGGCGCCAACGAGGGACCGAGAGGAGGTGAGCGGCAGAAGAGCGGAGTGTACGGGGTGGGCTGTAGAAGGAGAGAAGGGAGGTGAGGTAGGAGGGGGCCAGGTGACGGAGAGCTTTGAAGTCAGGAGTGAGGAGTTTTTGTTTCCTGCGAAGGTTGATAGGCAACCAATGGAGGTTTTTGAGGAGGATGAGTGACAGGTGCAGAGCGTTTCTATAGAAAGATGATCCGGGCAGCAGAATGAAGAATAGACTGGAGCGGGGAGAGACAGGAGGATGGGAGATCAGAGGGGAGGCTGATGCAGTCACCCAGTTGGGATATCATGAGAGCTTGTGCCAGCAAGATAGCAGTTTGGAGGGAGATGAACGGGCGGATCTTGGCGATATTGTGAAGGTGAGACCGGCAGGCGTTGGTGACCGATTGGATGTGTGGGGTGAAGGAGAGAGTACAGTCAAGGACGACACCCAGATTGCGGGCCTGTGAGACGGGAAGGACGGCAGTGCCGTCCACAGTGACAGGGAAATCAGGGAGAGGACAGGGTTTGGGAGGGAAGATAAGGAGCTCAGTCTTGGACATGTTGAGTTTTAGGTGGCGGGCAGACATCCAGGTGGAGATGTCCTGGAGGCAGGAGGAGATACGAGCCTGGAGGGAGTGGGGAGAGACTTCTCCACTGTGTAGTTTAACATCACGGTTTGGATTAAGTGATGTTAGAGAATTAGAAAATGTTCTTCTTACTATGCCTGTCTGTCTGGAGAGAACACAATGTGATGCTGACAGCCCTGCCATCCTTCCTGTCTCACAAGCCTGTAATCTTGGCATTATCCTCATTCATTCATTCACTCAATCACATTTCTTGAGCGCTTACTGTGTGCAAACCATTGTACTAAGTGCTTGGGAGAGTACAATACAACAGACATATTCCCTGCTCACAACGAGCTCACGGTCTAGAGGGAGAGACAGATACTAATACACATAAAGAAATAAATTACAGCTACATGCACAGGGGCTGTGGGGTGGGGAGGGAGGCTGAATTAAGGGAGCAAGTCAGGGTGATGAAGAAGGGAGTGGGAGAAGAGGAGGGCTTAGTCAGAGAAGGCTTCTCGGGGGAGGTGTCCTCGACTCCTGTCCTTCATTCAACCAATATATTCAATCCATCACTAAATATCCTGTCGGTTCCACCTTCACAACATCGCTAAAATGTGCCCTTTCCTCTCCATCCAAACGGCTTCCATGTTAATACAATAATAATGATAATGTTGGTATATGTTAAACGCTTACTATGCATCAAGCACTGTTCTAAGCGCTGGGGGAGATACAAGGTAATCAGGTTGTCCCACGTGGGGCTCACAGTCTTCATCCCCAATCACTTATCCTATCCCACCTTTACTACCGTAACCTCCTTGCTGATCTCCCAGCCTCCTCTCTCTCCCCAGACCAGTCCGTACTTCATTCTACTACCCAGATCATTTTTCTACAAAAACATTCAGGCCACGATTCCCCACCTCTCAAGAAGCTCCAGTGATTGCCCACCGACCTCCGCGTCAAACAAAGACTCCTCACCGTTGGCTTCAGAGCACTCGATAACCTTGCTCCATCCTGCCTCGCCTCGCTACTTTCCTACTACAACCCTGCCCCCACGCTCTGCTCTGGTGCCAACCTTCTCACCGTACTTCGATCTCGTCTATCGCACCACTGACCCCTCACCCACATCCTAGCTCGGGCCTGGAATGCCCTCTCTCCTCAAACCTAACAGACGATTACTCTCCCCCTCCTTCAAAGCCTTACTGATCTTCCCCCCTCCCAGGCCCACTTATGTACATATCTGTAATTTATATGTACTGACATCTGTCTCCCCCCTCTGGGCTGTAAGCTCGTTGTGGGCAGGGAATGTGTCTGTTTATTGTGGTATTATACTTCCCCAAGTGCTTACTACAGTGCTCTGCACACAGTAAGTGCTCGATAAATATGACTGGATGAGTGAATCTCCTCCAAGTGGTCTTCCTTACGCCCTCCTTCCCTCTTCTCCCACTCCCTTCTGCATTGCCTTGACTTGCACCCTTTATTCATCCCCCCACCAGCCCCACAACACTCATGTACATATCTGTCATTTATTTATATTAGTATCTCTCTCCCCGCCTAGAATGCATCCTCACTGTGGGCAAGGAATGAGTCTGTTTATTGTCCTATTGTCCTCTCCCGTGCACTTAGTAAAGTGCTCTGCACATAGTATGAACTCAAAAAATAGGACTGAATGAATGAATGATTGTTGGGAGGAATGGTTTTGTGTTCGTATATATGAAGTGCTGGTCCAAGCACGTACTTAAACCCAAGTTTTCTTTAACCTGGGGCTTGTCAAGTCCTTCGGGTTAAAGGAGGCCTGAGTACATTCTAAAATGGGCTTGGCTAGTGACAATGGGAGGATGATTTCATGGGACGCAGGAGGTACTCTCTTATTCAGAATCGTGGCATTTGCGTCAAGCTCTGTACTAAGCGCTGGGGTCGACGCAGGTCCCACACAGGGCTCACAGTCTAATTAGGAGAGAACTGGTACTGAATTCCCACTATGCAGAGGAGGGAACTGAGGCACAGAGAAGTTAAATGTCACACCCAAGATCACACAGCAGACAAGTGGCAGGTCCTCTGACTCCCAGGCTTGTGCTCTTTCCACTAGGCCACGCTGCTTCTCATTCAGCGCTCAGAACAGTGCTTGGCACATAGCAAGTTCTAACAAATACCATAATAATTATGATTACTTATACATTCATTTGAATTTCCTGTTGGGTTCTCAGTCATATACCCACCTGATAAACACTATCCATTTTTCAAGAGACAAAATTAGGGTACTATCAAGAATCATAGACCACTTTTATTTCTCTTTTGTAAATTCTCCTCAACATCTGGCCCAGTGCTCTTCATTAAGGCTGTCCTTAGTACGTGCCGTTGAGACTGATGATGAGAGCGAGTCTTAGCTCTTTCTCTACCAACTAGATCTCTGAATCCTTTATTTGGTAGCATAGACTTACTTGCAAAGGGAAGTTTGGCCTATCAATCAATCATTGGCCTTTATGGAGCACTCATTATGAGGAGGGCACTGTACTAAGCACTTAGGACAGTACCATACAATAGAGTTAGCACAAGGTTCCCTGCCATAATGAGCTTACAGTCTGGAGAGAGAGACAGACATTGATATGAATAAGTAATTTACAATATGTAATTTAACGATAGGTAGACAAGTGGGGTTGGGGGTGGGGCGAATACCATATATCCAAAGGTCACACATCCAAACGCACTGACGACGCAGCAGGGAGAGTGAGCTGGGGAAAGGAGGGCTTAATCTGGGGAGACCCCTTGGAGGAGATGTGATCTCAACAGTGCTCTGAAGTGGGGGTCTGGCATATATGGTCTGTGGGTGTCAGCTCTGGATTCTGTGGTTTAAGGAAGATTCTCAGCAACATTCCGATCTAATTACATTTAAATTACCTTAACAGCAAATTATCTTTTATCATTTGGCATGAGAAAAGGAAAAAAATGCCAATTTCTCATGGGAAAAATACTGGGTTAATCTGTGGGTTCACTTTGCATGAAATGCACAAAAACATGCACAGACAGGGAAGTTAACCAACTGAATAATGAACTACTCATTGGTACATACAACATCCTGGATTCAGTCTAAGGTTTTAACCCCAGGTTTTGAACTTTATCTTTATTGTTGTAATTAGGGTGGAGTCTAGATGCACACAGAGACAAGTACCTTTCTTTTTTTTTCTTAAATGGTCTCTGAATGATGCCATTCAGTTGTCTCAGTGATTAACCTACTAAGTATCAAAAGAAAGGCTCTCTAAAGGTTGGGGCTCCCCGTTGTTATGGGTGTGAAGTATGACTAAGTAACATGAGTAGCAATTTCCCTGGAGAAAAATGCCTGACGTATTTAATGGGAAGAAGGAACAGCCCTGGCATTTGGTTAGGTCGGAAGGGGCTCACTGTAAAACGAGGGCCATGATTTCACGTAACATTGGCAATGGCCGTGTCCACTTTCAAATTCCCTGAAGAGTTCCTCATTGAAAACATCCATTCATATATTGAAGATGAAAAGCCAAGAATAATAACTAATGTTTGTGATAGCCAAGCACTGTACTAAGCGCTGGGGTAGATACAAGATGATCAGGTCCCACGTGAAGCTCACAGTCTAAATGGGAGGGAGAACAGGTACTGAATCTGCGTTCAGTCAATGACAGAACTGGAGGCACGGAGAAGTTACCTGATTCGCCCCAGATCACACAGCCTATGAATGGTGAAACGGGGGTAAGAATCTCTGACTCCCAGGCTCATGCTCCTTCCATTAGGCCACGCTGTATCTCCCTGCCAGTGACTCTAAACTGCCAACTGTAGGCTAAAAATCTAGATTCCTCCTAGCTTGGATCTAGCTGCCAAAGGTGGAAAGGGATATGTTTACTTTCCTGCACCTATGTGATATCTTGACTTTGATGTTGCCTTGATATGCTCCACAAAAAAATATTTGGCTCAAAACAAGGGTCTGACTGGAAACTTTCACTTAAAAATGAATAAAATTGCCTTTAATTCAAGGCATTGTCGTAAAATAATCACCAGTGCAAAAGCTACCAATCGTTTACTGGGTTTCAATAATGGGTGACACTCTACAAACAAAATTAAATAATTCTCTGCCTGAGGTTACTCTAGAGATCATGTGTCCACCCACTAGGCAGTACAGTACAGAGCCTGCTGAGAACTGGAGGTTCTCTTTCTAAGGGGACGATAGCAACTATCGGAAATACTTACTTTTTTTCTAGTTAAGAGTGACTTTAATAATAATCATCACGATTGTCGAAAGAATACTAAAGGAATTAAGAATCTCTTGAGGAAGATGACCCACGGAGTAGAAAACAAGCAGGTTTTAAAGTGTAAAATTTCACAGGCACAGATCGTTGGAGTCCCTAAAAGCATGGCACAGAAAGATACTCTGAGGAAAGTCCCCTTTCCTCACCCCTCCGACTTCTCCCTCCCATTCAACATTCCTAGCCTTGCCTCTCTGAAAGGATGGAGAAAAAAAAGAGAGAAAAGATGAGCAAATGCTGAGCAGACTGGAGCCTAGTGGCCAGTGCTGACTTCCACAGATTGGCTGCGTGAAGCCTCAAGACGTCTCGGCTCAGATTTGTAAGCCTTAGGAAGAAAAGACATTATTTCCTGCTGCCAGCATGAAAACGTACACCTTCTCCGGTGCTTCTCCTATAGAAAAATCATATTTTAAAAATCAATTTAAACTAAAGGCACTTAGAAGATAGTAGAAGCAGCATTTATGGAACACCTACTGAATGCTAACCACTTTGGAAAAACATTAGAAGCACAACACACATTTCCTGCCACAGGGCTATGTTTTATAAGCCCTAAAAGATCTATGCATTATATGTGCTTTCACGCTGTTTGGGAATTAGGGATGTCCTTCTGACAATGTGCATCTATCGGGACAAAATGTGACGCACTGCTGGAAGAAATGGTTCCGGGAAAGTGTAAAGAGTTGGTCAATTTGTACGTACTGTAATGCAGGTTCTCCATAACTTGAGGTATTTCAAGAATATAAGCTCCGACTTATATGACAACTCAGTTCAAATCTATGTAACTGTGTTTAAGCTAAAAGTTTCTCTCCTGGTCCTCCATTTCTCTCCACCTCTGTCATGTAGCAGGAATGCCTCAGCCACAAATTCTGACCAAAACACCTCCAGAGCCACATAGGGTTGAGAAGACCCCATGCCATCATAGGTAAGCTCGTTGTGGGCAGGGAATGTATCTGTTTATGGTTATATTGTACTCTCCCAAGGGCTTAGTACAGTGCTCTGCACAGAGTAAGCGCTCAATAATACGACTGAATGAATAAATGAATTAATGAATTCTAAGTCATCCAGAGACCTCACCCAGTTTCTTCTGCAGATGCTAATGCGGGCTGAGTGTCCTCCAAATTGCCACCAAAGCAAATGCCTCACTGACGGAGCAAAGGAAGGGGCAGAAGCAGGGAAAGGGCAAGCCCACAGATGCTCCTCCCTGACCTTGCCTCCTTCTTCACTCCTGGCTCGGGGGAACTGTATGCAGACACGAGCATGACAAACATTCTCCCTCCCTTCCCTACTTCCTCTCCTCCTCCCTCCGCAGCCCTCTTTCCCTATCCCTTTTTCTCCTTTCCCCGTGCCGCTCCAGCATTCCCCCACCTCCTTCTTCGGCTCCCAAATCTCTTCCCCGCTTGCCTTGCCCTACGCCATCGAGTCTCACCGACCCATAGCGACGCCATGGACACGTCTCTCCCAGAACCCCCGGCTCTCCAACTGCAATCGCTCTGGTAGTGTACCCTTAGAGTTTTCTTGGGAAAAATACGGAAATGGTTTACTATCGCCTCCTTCCGTGCAGTAAACCTGAGTCTTCGCCCTTGATTCTCTCCCATGTCGCTGCTGCCCGGCACAGGTGAGATTTACCTCTCCCATTTTCCTCCCTTCCCCTTTCACTTTCCCCTCCTCACCTTTCCCAGCTCTGCTAGCAGCACCAGCCACTGCTTTGAAGCAACCACGTATTCTCCCTCCTCGAGCGGGACAGTGGCCGTGTCCAATATAATTAATAAGTATCTAACCCAGGGCTTAGAAAAAGGCTTGGCACATAGTAAGCGCTTAACCAATACCACTGTCATAATTATATGCTATCCCACACCACGAGGCGGGGTGCGGGGGAAGAGACATAAATTGTATGGCTCTTGGTGTTCTTCTCAAATTATTTCATTCCATTTGGCTCTTCTTCACCAAAACGTTCCTAAATCCCTGCTCTTCCAACTCATAAGCAGATGAAGTCCTAACAGACCTTGTTCTAGTCCTAGATGAAGTCCATAATCTTGGAAAGAGAACGAATTTCTTGTGGGTAATTTCATTCTAACTCAGTTCTTCCTGCCAGTTTTAGGAGGATTCTCTTACAAGCTATTTTTACTGAGTACTGATAAAATATGGTGTCCGCATTTTTTTTGGTACGGTAAAGTGTTCCTTTCCAGATGGATATTTGGTAGGGTAAAGTGCTCCTTTCCAGATGGATATTTTCTCATATAGGCAACATTAAATTGTGGGTCATAAGTGAAGCTACAGTTGAGACGCACAATGAACAATGGTGTTTTTTCTTTATCTGATTCCCAATATTTGTTCTTTTATTCTATTTTTCTAGGGTAATCAGGATTAAGACGGGCTTACTTTTTACACTGCTCCAAAAATAGCATTTCATAATCAGAGTCTGAAAAGCACTTCAAAGTCAAATCAATTCCTCCCCTACACTTCCTTGTTTTAATAAAAACAACATCCTTTAAAGATGGAAAATGGTTGCCGTAGAAGTTGGCTAATATTCTTGCTTTTTTGATGCTCTTTTTGTTTGCCAGAAGAATGGAGGATAATAAATAGACTTAGGGTCATACTCAAAAATGTATGCAGAATTCATAAAAGCATTGGCACAAATCAGTGCCTAAGAACATTCCCTAATGTGAAAACTCCTCAAATGAAGGGTGATCAAACTGTTCAGATCTTTCCAAAAAAAAAGTGATACTTAACACCAACTCCTGCTCATATTTAGTAATGATCTACCAGGGTACAAATACAGTAACATAGTACTCTAAAACCCTACTGATGTTCTCAGGCAACCATTTTGAGGCATGAACTTATTGCCAAGAATTAAAGGGGATTAATAATACAGAATGTTACATCTCTAGAAGTACAAAAGCGCCATCCTTGCAACAGTGACCATGCTTTTCTTTGGCAGCAGAGTGACTAGGAAACATTCCAGCATAATGAGGTGCACCGTTTATAAATGTGTAAAGGTATTACAGCATTTAATAATTTTTCATCGCAGCTGATGGAAGATTAATAGGATATCCATCTATTTTCTACCTGTGCTAACCCTAAGGCATCTTTCATACTTCCCAGAGAGGTGATTTTTTATTGATATTTTAAATGAGTTAGAGAGAATATGAAGAGACGAAAAGCAACTCGGGCTTTTGAACTCCCCTTATAATGTTATCCCATTTACAGCTAAACAACTGCAGATTGAAAGAAAGAAAAGATCCAAGTCTGACTATCTTCTTGGCTTCCGGCTCTGTCACATGTCTGCTGTGTGACCCTGGGCCAATCACTTAACTTTTCTGTGACTCAGATATCTCATGTGTAAAATGGGGACTAAGTGGACCCCGTGTGGGACAGGGACTGTGTCCAACCTGATTAACTACTCCGGTGCTAGAACATTGCGCTTAACAAGTACCATAATTATTATCATATAAGCACATTCCCCACCAATTTTCTCATCCTCCCTAATTGTCTCAATAGAACCTCTCCCGTCTTCCCTTAAAATTTACGCTCTCCCCCTGCGCCTTCCCTCCCCCTTCTGCTTTCAACATGCTCCATATCCCCTCCCTTGAGACCACTGCAGCCTCCAGGAAGCACCCCATCTCCCTTCTTCCTACCGTTTCTTTCCAAACTCCTCGAACAAGTTGTTTACACCTACTATCTCCTCTTCCTCTGCACCAACTCTCTCCTTAAACCTCTGCAAAGTGGCCTCTCCTGCTCCACAGAAACTGCTCTCTCCCAGCTCTCAAACAGCCTCCCTCTTCCAAATCCAAGGGATTCTATTACATCCTTATTCTCCTAAACCTCTCGGGTTCCTCTGACCCCGTGAACCACTCCCTCCTCCTGCTTTCGCTGCCACTGTCCTCTCCCGGTTCTCCTCCTACCTCTCTGGCTGCTCCTCGGTCTCTTTCCCCGGCTCCTCGTCCGCCTCCTCCCTTCTGTCCTTGAGCTCCATTCTGGGTCCCTTTCCCATCTCCATTTATATTAATTCCCTTGGAGAACTCATCGGGTCCCACGGCTTCAAATACCATCTTTACGTGCATGGTTCCCAAATCTACCTTTCCAGCCCTGACCTCCCTCTCCAAACTCTCATTTCCTCCTACCTCCAGGCCATCTCTTCTTGGATGGCCACCCAACACCTCAGACATAGCATATCCAACACAAAACTCATCTTCCCACTAAACCCTCTCCTCCCACCAACGTTTCCCATCGCTACTGACAACTCCATCAACAGAAGCTCCACCACCTTAATATTACTATTGACTCATTTCTCTCACTCAACCTACATAGTCACTCACCAATTCCTGTCGGTTCTACCTTCACAAAACCTCTAGAATCCACTCCTTCCTCTCATCCCAACTGTTGCTGCTAGGCTGGCCCAAACATACTGATTGCTTTAGCCTCCTCACTGAACTCCCTACCCCAGCTTCTGCCTGCTCCAGTCCATACTTCTCTCTGCTGCTGGCCTCCTTTTTCTAAAAAAACTGTTTTGTGCCCATCTTCCCCATTCCTCCAACACCTCCAATGGCGGTCCTTCCATCTCCATATCACACAGAAACTCCTGATCAGCTTTAAGGCCGTCCAGCAGCTCTCTCCATTACCTATCCTCCCTCCGCCTTACCTATCCTTGCTCCCCAACCACTACGACCCAGCCCATATATTAATACCAACGTACTTCTCGTGCGCAGAGCACTGAACTAAGCTCTCAATAAATAATAATAATAATAACGATGGCATTTGTCAAGCGCTTACTATGAGCCAAGCACTGTTCTAAGCGCTGGGGAGGATACCAGGCGATCAGGTTGTCCATGTGGGGCTCACAGTCTTAATGCCCAGTTTACAGATGGGGTAACTGAGGCACAGAGAAGTTAAGCGCATTGCCCAAAGTCACAAAGCTGACAAGCGGTGGAGCCGGGACTCGAACCCATGACCTCCGGCTCCCCAGCCCGTGCTCTTTCCACTGAGCCACGCCGCTTCTCTAAATACAACTGATCGACTATTCACTGAACATGTATGTGACTTCTGCTTGGAAAAATTCTAAATGCCTAATGTCTACAGATAATATTGTGTTTTTTCATGCTCTGGGCTTGGGTGGGGACAAAAATTAAAGAATTTTCATTTGGAAAACTTTTTCTGTTTGGGATACCGTACAATAGTACAGTTGTACTAACAATAGTACTTGTTAAAGGCCTTAGTTCGGGGAGGAAGTAGATTTTAAAGATTTATAAATTGGGGTTTAGGATTATGACAGTTTCCTTCCCATCTACCCACCCACCCGGAGCTAATGACAAAACCCTCTTCAACTCAACCAGTGTGATTTTTCTCAGAGGTCCATGAACAGGTTGATCTCAAAAAGAACCCAAACGCTGAATTGTGATACCTCTTTGAAGGAGTTAAAGCAAGGTGACATTTTACTTTCTTGGGCTAAGACTGGGCTGGGCAGGGCCTTGAATGGTGAAAGCACTGGTATGTATAATAACAATGATAATGTTGGAATTTCTTAAGCGCTTACTCTGTGCCGACCACTGTTAGGTGAAATCTCTGTTTGCTTAACAGTCCAACTAGAACCTGAGTTTAGCAGTAAAGGCGGCCCAATAGTCCTGCATCTGAGTCCTTCTATAAATTAATCCTGGCATCGCCTTTTGGTTTGTCAGATCTTTGGTTATTTGCAGCATTGCTGATTGGGATCCCAGGGCCCTAATGATTTTTTTTTCTAGTTTGTTTCCTTTATTAAATGGCATCAATCAATCCACAAAATTATTTATTTATTTATTGAGCACTTAATGTGTGTACTTTACCATAATAGGTGCTTAAGAGAGTAAAATAGAGATGTTTACACAAGGAACTTAAAGACTAGAGAAGGGGACACACATTAAAATGAATTATTTTTATTACTACTAGAAGGGACTGGAGTTGTTTCTCATTCATGGCGACTCCATGGATATACTTTTTCCATAACGTCCTGTCCTCTGCCATAATCCGCAACCTTTTTAACGGTTCTTCCGTTATCGTTGTTATGGTCTCTAGCCACCTAGCTGTCGGTCTGCTTCTTCCACTCTTCCTAGCATTAATGCCTTCTCCAGGGAATTAGTCCTTCTGATTACGTGTCCAAAATATGCTAATTTAAGTCGTTATTTGGCCTTCCAAAGACCACTTTGGCTTAATTTGCTCTAAAATCCATTTGGTTTTCGGGTTCTAATTGGGATATTAGGCCAACAGAGAACCCTGAGGGAAGACAGGGTTATGGTGGGACTTACAACTGTAGTATTTTTTAAGCACTTACAACGTGCTAAGGACCGTACTAAGCCCTAGAATAAACACAAGATAATTAGGTTGGACACTGTCCCTGTCCCAAATAGGGCTCACAATTTAAGTAGGAGGGAGAAGGATTTAATCACGTTTTATAAATGAGGGCACTGAGGCACAGACGATCCAAGTGAGTTGCCCAAGGTCACACAGCAGGCAAGTGGCACAGTTGGGGATAAGAACCCAGGTCCTCCGCCCCTCCGGCCTGTGCTCTTTCCATTAGGCCACACGGCTAATAGAAAGGCGAGGAGCTCTGTTTTGGACAAATTACCTTGGAGGTATCGGTGAGATACACACCCAAAGGCAGATGGAAATGAGAGACTGCAGAGGAGGAGAGAGGAAAGGGCTGGAGACGTAGATTTGGGGATACTAACGGTGGAATTTGTTCAGCGCTTACCATGTGCCAAGCACTGTTCTAAGCGCTCACCACGTAGAGATTGGAGTTGAAGCCATGGGAGCGAATGAGTTTTCCAAGGGAGTGGGGGTAGATGGAGAATAGAAAGGGGCCAGAACTGAGGTTTGACGGAACTCCACAGTTTGAAGGTGGGAGGCGGAAGACTGGACTCCATTCCTTAAAAATGGAATTGTATCTTGAAATTTGCTTTGTATCCCTTTGCTGTCCATCTAAACCGCTTCCACATTCATCCAAGCAATTATCCTACACCACCTCGATTATCGCATCAGTCTCCTTGCTGACCTCCCTGCCTCCTGTCTCTCCCCGTTCCAGTCCGTACTTCACTCTGCTGCTCAGATCACTTTTCCACAATACGTTCGATCCATGTTTCGCCACTCCTCAAGAACCTCCTCTGGTTGCCCAGCCACCTCTGTAACAAACAGAAACCACCTGCTTTGGAGCACTCTATCACGTTGCTCCCCCCCCTTTCACCTCCCTGCCCGCACACTTTGCTCCTTAAATGCCAACCTTACTGTAACTCGATCTCATATAGCTCAATGCCGACCTCTCGCCCACATCCTGCCTCTGGTCTGGAACGCCCTCCCTCTTCATATCCGACGGATGATCGCTCTCCCCAGCCTCAAATTCTTATTAAAAGAACATCTCCTCCGAGAGGCTTTCCCTGACTCATTTCTTCTTCTCCCTCTCCCTTCTGTGTCACACTTGGGCTCAGATTTGCACCCTTTACTCACTCTTCCTTCAGCCCCACAGCACTTATGTACATAGTCTTAATTTATTTATATTAATGTCTGTATCCCCACCTAGACTGTAAGCTCATTGTGGGCAGAGAACGTGTCCACCAATTCTGTTATACTGTACTTTCCCAACTATTTAGAACGGTGCTCTGCATACAGTAAGTGCTCAATAAATGATTGATCGATTAAATGAAAGTTTTGCCCAAAGATGACCACACAGTTATTAGGATCCATTCCAGAACCACCCCTTGACATGAAGACTGAGAACTATAGACAAGTGAAAATGACTATGTAACTCTCTACCTCCCTCTCTCTTTGCCCTTCCTCTCTGCCCCTATTCCCAGGAGCTTTATCCCAACCTCAGCCATTCAAACTCGTCCCTCGGCCCTACCCCGCCCCGCCCAGGCCCCACAACTGCACTGTGCTCCCATATTTATTTTCTTCTTTTAAGCAAATCTTACTAAACAGCTGCTGTCACAAGTCTAACCACTGATTTTGCCCTCTTTCCCTTTCCCACTAGTATAGGGGTCTTTCGGCTCTGGCCAAAGCTGTAGGAATGGGGACGGGGACAAATTGGGCAGGATGAGAGCACTGTGCTGTCCCAACAAATCCTGTCCCATCGCATCCCTGTGGTTTTGACCCCAGTGGCGAAGTGGGACTTGAAGCCGGGAACGAATAAGAGGAGCCAGAAGGAGCTGTAGTCTTACTGGGGCCCAGAAGGGTGGGCACGCTCAAGTTTAGGGTTTGCAGACGGGGGACAGAAATGCTGCTGGAATCAGGGGAATGGGAGGAGTTGGGATGAACTGGGAGGGAACGGACTTCCTGCAATAAATGGATGGAATTTTGGGGGGGAGGAACTCGTGCGTGCTGAAAAAGCATTCCAGCACGCCTCATAACCAGTGGTATTTATCGTGGACTCACTGGATGCACAGCATTGTTCTAAACACTTGGGAGAGTAGAGTATAACAGAGTCGGCAGGAACGCTCCCTGCCCACAACAAGCAGGAAGTATCCTTGGACTACATCAATTGTGCAACACACCTTAACTGAGCTTTTCACCTTCTCTCCTTAACCCACTCCTCCTCCTAACTTTCCCATCTCGGTCAATAACGTCGTCGCTTCCTTCCCTGCCCCGGGAGTTAGCAGTCTTGCCGTCACGTTTGACTCCTCACTGTCTTTCAGCTTTCACATTCGATCAACTGTTCAACAATCAGATCAACAGTCTGTTGCCAGACTGTCCATTCCAAGCGCTTAGGACAGTGCTCTGCACATAGTAAGCGCTCAATAAATAATACCGAATGAAGGAATGAACTGATAAATCTCACCAGGTGTTTCTGTACTGATTGATCGCACCTCACTCTTGGTAAAGTTCATCGGGGGCAGGGACTGTGTCTGTTTATTGTTGTATTGTACTCACCCAAGTGCTCAGTACAGTGCTCTGAATACAATAAGTGCTCAATAAATAATGACTGCTTCTCTCCATTGTGACCCCTTGCTCACACTGCTGAGCCAACATCCAACACTGCCAGGCCACAAACCCTCCTAAAACCCAACTCCTCCAGGAAGCCTTCCAGTAATTCAATACATCCGGGGCGCATCGACCCTAGAGCCAGCCTTTTACGCCTACGTATTTTAACCCCGTCCTCGGCACATATGCGTATATGCATAAACAATTATTCATTCAACTATTTCATTCTGTTTATAGTGGCCTATTACCTCTTGCATCCTTATTCTTCCTCCCGCTCTTTTTGCAAAGTATTTGTTTGCCTCCCCCCACTTGATTACAAACATCCAGAAGGCACAGAACCTATGTCTTATTTTTACCGTAGTCACTCAAGTGTATATTTTAGTCCTTTGCTCTCCGTATGTATTGATCCATAGTATTTATTGAGTGTTTGTTGCTTTCAGAGCACCTGGGAGAGTACGATCCCGGCGATAAATATCGGTGATAGACTTACTGATTGAGGGGAGGTCCAAATCCAAGGTAGGCCTGTAGAACACTAGAGAACCTGGAATTTCATTCCATAATTTCTACCCAAATAAACCCACTGGATAAGAACGATGCTGGAGCCCCTCTGCAAGGATCATAAATCCATGTTCTGCCCTGGCGCAGGCCCGATCTCTGCAGAGCCCCAGACCACACGTATGGAGTGGTCCAAGTCAGAGAAGATATGGGCTCAAGCTGGCTCCCGGCTCACTTCTCGGGGACACTGCCAAGCAGCGGTTGGCCCAGCAATGTCGATGTAGAGGCCGCGATAACCCGGGGGGCAAAACCATACTCTCCCAAGTGCTAAGAACAGTGCTCTGCACGTAGTACACGCGCAATAAATACCATTGATTGAAGAACACTGAACTTCTCTTGGTTCAGCCTAGTCTCCCTGCCAATGCCCCAACACACGCAATAGCTATCCTGGCTTGAAATGGCAGAATAATAATAACGATCGTGACGGTATTTATTAAACGCTTAATAAATTAACGCTTATCTGCCAGGCACCATACTAAGTGCTGGGGTGGATACAAGCAAATCGAGTTGGACACGGTCCCTGTCCCACGTGGGGCTCACAGTCTCAATCCCCATTTTTCAGATGAGGTAACTGAGGCACAGGCAAGTGAAGTGAATTGCTCAAGGTCACACGACAGACAAGTGGCAGAGTTGCTTCGGAAAGAAAGGGACACTCAGGGCGCCAGAGGGATTTCTGAAAGCGGCCCGAGGCAGGAGACCTCAACCGGGCCATGCCCACGCGGGACTCTAACCTGCAAATCTCTAAGAACGATAATTGTGATATTTGTTCAAAGCTTATTAGGTGCCAAGAACCGTGCCAAGTATTAGGGTAAAAACAATATAAGCACATGGCGCAGTGGATAGGGCATGGGCCTGGGAATCAGAAGGTCACGGGTTCTAATCCCGGATCCGCCACTTGTCTGCCACTAGTACAGTCCCTGGCGCATAATAAGCACTTATTAATAATAATAATAATAATGATAATAATTGGTAACTATGATATTTGTTAAGTGCTTACTAGGTGCCAGGCACTGTACTGAGGACCGGGGAGGACACAAGCAAATCGGGCTGGACACAGTCCCTGTTCCACCTAGGGCTTCCAATCTTAATCCCCATTTTACAGATGAGGTAACTGAGGTTCAGAGAAGTGAAGTGACTTGTCCAAGGTCTGGCAGCAGACAAGTGGCGGGGCCGGGATTAGAACCCATGACTCTGTGACTCCCAGGCCTGGGCTCTAGCCACTACGCCACGCTGCTTCTGCTGCTTAACAAATACCATGAGCAGATTGGACAAAGTCCCTGTTTGAGATGGGGCAGTCTAAGGGGAAGGGAGAACAGGGAAATTGGGAATAAGATGGATCATATAAGATCATCCCTCTTTAAGATATAGAATATCACATACAATCATATAAGATCATCCCTCTTTAAGATCATCCCTCTTTTACCAATGAGGACACTGGCAAGACTGTCAATTTCACCAGATCGTAAACTCTACTGTATTCTTCCAAGCATGGTACAGTGCTTTGCACACAATAAGTACTCATTAGATGCCACTGCTTGACTGAATGAGGGCACAGAGAAATTAACTGATTTCCCTAAGGTCGAACAGTAGGCATGTGGAAGAGACAGGATTAGAAATCAGGACTCCTGACTCTCAGTCCTGTCCTCTAGGCCACACTACTTCTGGCTTTCGTGGCTTAGTGGAAAGAGCCGGGGCTTGGGAGTCAAGGTCGGGGGTTCTAATCCCGGCTCCATCGCTTGTCAGCTGTGGGACCCTTGGCAAGTAACTTAATTTCTCTGTGACTCAGTTACCTCATCTGGAAGATGGGGATGAAGACTACGAACCCCACACGGGACAACCCGATTACCCTTGTAACTACCCCAGTGCTTAGAACAGTGCTTGGCACATAGTAAGCGCTCAACAAATACCAACATTATTTATCAGTGCTCACCATCTTGACTACTCTCACCTGACTATACAGTCCTCCAGCAACCGACGCTCTGCACATAGGAAGCGCTCAATAAATAATACTGAATTGAAATACTACTGAATGACCCAGTAATATTTCCTGCACTTTTACTCTGTGCGGAGCACTGTGCCAAGTATTTGGGAGAGTACAACAGAACTGGTAGAGAAAACCCCTAACCTTGAGGAGTTGGCAATCTAGCGGCCCCTCCGTCCTGCTTCTCCGACACCGGAGCTCAAGCTCCGACCCCTGCAGCCGCCAATCTCCTTGACATCTGGCCCCATCCTGCCGTCGGGCAGGGCAGAAACGGCAGCCCTCGAGACCCCTCGGCCACTTCGGACCACTGGCCCTGGGCTCGTTGTGGCAGTCAGCTGTTGGGGTGAACGTTGGCCGCTGGACGGCCCTACCTGAGTGGTGAGGAGCAGGGAACTGCTGCAACTTCTGCACATTCTCTTCTTGTCATCGCCTTTTCGAATCGTCTGTCTGGTTTTTGTCATTTTCCCTTGTCCTCGTGCCCGTCCTTCCCATCTCATTCTTAGATCGAGAGCCCTTCGAGGGGGCCGGGGACCTTGCCTGATTTTCAGCCATGTACTTTGCCCAGGGCTTAGTTCAGCACTTTGCACAGAGCAGGGGCTTAATAAATACCGTCACTAATAACTAAGGTAGCGTTTATCTGTCGAGAATGACAGATGAGCGCCGGTCCTGAGAACCTGGGCAAAGTCGTGCCGGGGCCCAGTGCGCAAAAGGGGGTCATCGGACAGAGGTTCAGCATGTGAAGTGCATGCAAACAATTTTTTTTTTATGTGCAGGACCGAATTACAGCAAGAAGGGACTGCAGCCCGGTACGGAAACGGGACCAGAGTCCCAGACCCGGCAGGTAGTCGCCTCGGTCGCCACTGCCAAGGCCACATCAGCAAGCTCTTTTTTTTCCAGATTTTTGCAGGACCCGTTGACCTCGTGGTCCGTCCAAGCGGCTCTTCGATTAGAAATCTCTGTCGCTCCTGGCACAGCTCCAAAAGGCACTTCCCTATTTGCAGAACTAGGATAAGAGCCCAGGCCGCTTCATTTCTAAAGCGGGGCTACCATCTCTGTGTGGCTGGCTCCCAAAACATGGTGCACTGGATAGAGCATGGGCCTGGGGGTCAGAAGGTCACGGGTTCTAATCTCAGATCTGCCAATTGTCTACTCTTTGACCTTGGACAAATCACTTCACTTCTCTGTGCCTCAGTTATCTCATGTGTAAAATGGGGACCGAGACTGTGAGCCCCTCGTGGGACGGGGACTGTGTCCAACCTGATTTGCTTGTTTCCATTCCAGGGATTAGCACGGTGCCTGGCACACAGTAAGCGCCTAACAAGTACCACAGTTATTGTCAATCCCGATCTCTCTCCCCACCTTCAGGTTTGCATTTCCAAATTGATTTTCCATGGAAAGCTCAAGCAACGCACCTAAAATTAAACTTCTCATCTTTCTTCCCAATCCCAGTCCGTCTAACTTCTCCATCTCTACAGATGACGTCACCGTTGTCCCTCCCTAGCCAGGAGCCCGCAACCTTGGCGTCATCCTTTCGGCGTCTTTCGGCTTTCATCTAAGGTGATCGTTCCTCCAAACATTCTCTGCATTTGCTCCACCCTTCCTCTTCACCTAAACCACCAGCACCCTGAGTCAGGCTCTTGTCATATCACTATTTGACTGCCAGATCAGTCTCTTCACTGGTCTCCCAGATGCTAACCTCTTCCCAATTCATTTTCTATTGCAGGGATCTACCTGGGTCATCGCCCTTTAATGTCCTTCAGCGCACATCTTGCCATTCCTCCTAAATCTCTGCTGGTCTCCACCTGCTTCATCAGGCAGAAGCTTTTTGAGTTTCATGTCCTCCCACTTGCTTTTTCCATCTCACATACTGGCTTTTTTCATACCTTCCGTTCCAGCTCGCACACTTCACTCTTTCCAAGTTCACTTAAACCCTCTGGCCCTCGACTCATCCACCTCTGACCCCTTTCTCAGGCCTTGCTCCTAAGCCCAGAACTCCAGAAGCCACAGACCACAGTTCTCCCCATCTTCAAAGTCCTCCTGAAATCCCACCTCCCCTAAGAAACAGGATTCCTCGAGTTGTGTTCTTACCACTCGACCAACAGGGTAATGAGGAGGAAACTGGACACCAGAGTACAATTCATTCGCCACTCTGTGTGGCAAAGAAGGCAGATTTTTCTTAAATGAGATGCAGCATGGCCTAGTGGAAAGAGCTCGGGCCCGGGAGTCAGAAGGACCTGGGTTCTAATCCCGGCTCCACCCCTTATCTGTTGTGTGACCTAAGCGAGTCATTTCACTTCTCGGTGTGTCACTTACCTCATCTGCAAAATGGGGATGTGACTGTGAGCCCTAAATGGAACAGAGACTGTGTTCAACCTGATTAACTTGTATCTACCCCAGCGCTTAGTGCTGTGCCTGGCACATAGTAAGTGCTTAAATACCATTTTAAAAAAAGGTATGTTGAGGTATAAGCAAAGGATGGTACTGTGAAGGCAGAGTCTGCTCACTATCCATCAAATGTGATCATGGATTACTAATTTTAACAGTTGTTGAAAGCTTAGAGTTTTCACTCTCTCAAAAATATGCAACACTTTGCCCACTTTTCAGGGAAATTATCATCAAGTAAAACACCTTCCTTCCTCACCTTAAATTATAAATCACTAAAGGAAAGGATAATTTTGAGAATCCCTGTTCACCCGCTGATCTATTTTTCTACATGTGACCAGATACAAATTTTGCTAATGACTTCGTGACTGCTGCGATTTTTATCAATGCTTTTATCTCTCCTCTTGTCTTTGAAAGCAAAAGCTAACAAAGATTCTTGTTCAAACAGTAAGTAGTTGGCCTAGTTAGCCAGTGTGCGAAATAGAAGAGAACACAGAACGAGTTAGAATAAAACACCCGGCATGCAAGGCAAATTGGAATCATCCCTAGTTTAGAATTTTAGCTTTAGTTTTGTATCATTGTGCACCAAAAATATTGGCAATGGACCAGCTGTTTTCTGGTTTCAATCTAATTTTATGAAGACTACTCTTTGGTTTTTTTGTTCCTTACTTTTCTCCTAGCTTTTGGGAGAAGATGGAAAAGTCTCAACCAATCCTAACTAAATCTGTCTGAGGACAGCAATCGATGATGCCTTACTAAATGGGTGGAGACATAATGGTGTCTACTGCTGTTGAGGACTCACTAATAACAACAATAATAATGCCAATAATGGTTATAATAACAATCATTAAGCACTGCTGGGGTAGATACAAGATAATCAGATTGGATGCTGTCCCTGCCCCACATGGAGCTCATAAGAGGGAGGGAGAATGGGTATTTTATCCTCATGAGGGAACTGAGGTACAGATTAGGTACGTGACTTGACCAAGGTCATGAAGGAGACTGGCGACAGAGCCGATATTAGAACCCAGGTCCTTCGGCTCCCAGGCCCGAGGTCTTTCCGCTAGACTGGAGGGACCAGTAGTGCCTACCACTGAGCACACAGGAGGTTCAAGCAAGAGTACGTAGGCAGTTCAGCACAAACAGTCACAACTACTGCGGAAACAGTTCACGGCCCTTTTCCTTTAACCTCAACCAGTGCTGCTCACCTGAAATCCAGGGGGACTCCCAAAGACACTCTCGCTCATGGATGCTGTGTACAATTAACAGCACCACCTTCGAGGCCAAGGACAGCCCTACTGCTATATTATTATCCTCTGGACTAGCCAGTGATCAGGTGGACAAAATGCTTTAAAGTGCTAAGAAACTTAATTAAGAATTTTGAAATCCTCTCCATTCTCAAAGTAACTATAATAACCTAAGGAAAGCTATCTTATTCCATTCTTTAAAAGTCCCAGGCAAGGAGAGTCTACAAGATGGGTGTGAGGAAGGGCTTCTTTGCAGCAATTTTGGGATGGACTGCAGATCTGAGTAAGAATGTTGGGCACCGGCACACTTAAACACTCCCGATCCTTGCTGTACAGCCTTAAGACAAAAGCAAAACAAAACCTCCAGTTCAGTCTGTGACCTAGCAGGAAGACTTCGGGCCTGGGAGCCAAAGGACCTGGGTTCTGATGTCAGCTCCGTCGCCAGCCTGCTTCATGACCTTGGGCAAGTCACTCAACTCTCTGTGCCTCAGTTTCCTCACAAGGATAAAATACCCCCTTCTCCCCTCCTTTTTTTCCCCACATGCATGCAGATTCTCATGGGGTATTTGAGACCACACTATGTTTGGAAAGCATTCAGAAGTGACGTGCTAAGTGTTTAATGGAAGGAGTCTCCGGCTTCCAGGTCCAAAGAACACCTACTATGTGGGAGAGTACAACAGTCAGTAGACAAGATCCGTACCCTCAAGGAATTTGCAATCTACTGAATTCAACCCATACCTCAAGATCACCAAAATCTATTGTCCACTCACCTAAATAAAAAGTTCCTAGTAGCAAGTAAAAAAAAAAAATAATAACCTAGCCCTTGTACCGACCAGTTCAACCACTAATTATATCAACATGTCAAGTGTTTGTCCAGGAAATGAAAGTCCTACTTTCTGTTAACTATTTAGACTCACTTGGAACCTTAAAAAATGCAAGCCTATGAATTTTCAGGAGAGAGGTTCTTGGACCATCTGACTTTTCAATGAGGTCACTAAAATTAATCAACTCTGCAAAACAAGCAATTCTATCCGATTAATTTTGATTTTCAGCTTTGGTGATCAAGCAATCAGTGGTATTTACTGAGTGCAGAACACTCTGCTAAGAGCTTGGAAGATTACGATGGACTTGGAAGACACGATCCCTGCCCTCGAGGAGCATACGCTCTCGCTAGCAACGGCCGAGGATTTGATTATTACGTTTCATGCAATCTCACCAACAAAGGTGAACATTTAACCAGTAAAATACCAAACTATTTCTCAGGTAAATTTTCAAAACATATCCAGGCATGTGAAGGAAATTAAAAAAAAAAAAATCCCTACCTTAATCTCTAGTCTGTCTAATGTGCTTGTCTAACTGCTGAGGAAAGACAAAAGGCAAAAGCCACTGGTCTTGTGGTCCCTGGCAGGAGGGTAATCATAGTCTATTCCCCGACTCTGCTCCCTCTGCAAAAGGGGGAGACAGCAGCAATAAGTCAGAGGCATCAACTGAAGAGTAACAGTCTCCTCTGTAACAGCCAATATCGTCCTTCAACTTCCTCTATGGGAAGGAACGCAGGCAACCCAGCTTAATCCCTTCCCTTAGGGGCTGGGCTGCTAGAGACTCATCCCCTCCCCTCCGAGAGGTGAGCCGCCTGCCGTCACAAGGACCTTCACCCTGCCTCCCCAAGCAGGAAGGAAGGGCAGGTGACACTGGGGTGGAACATAAAAATATTTCAACCATCCTTGACTTTGTTATACCTGAACTAGAAGCAAGAAAGATAAAGGGCTGGGTTTGAGATCTACAATTTAGGTTTTGTCGGGCTTTTCTTCCACCTGTTTAGGTTTTGCATATTTCCAAGCATCTAGCACAATGATAAGTACAAATCAGGTGCTTGAATATGGTGGATTATTACACAAATACTTCGGTGTTGTGACTTAACAAATACCACTGTTTTTATTATACACCATTTCATAAATTCTTCACAAGGGAGGTTGTACCGAATATATTTTCACGAAATGTGGAGCAGAAGTCTGTTTAATAAATCAATCAATGGCATTTACTGGCCGCTTACTGCCTGCAGAACACTACAGTAAACACTTGGGAGACTACAATGGAACGCAATCGGTAGACTCGCACCCTGCTCCCTTGAGCACACCAAAGACCAAGGTAACTGGATAAATTTGATATCACTGGTCATATTGGTCGTCTGCAAGGAAGTGAATATTTTAACAGGGGCTATTTTTGGTAGCAAATTCTATCCGGGGCCCACATCTACAAAGCACCTTGGCTTAGTTGGAAGAGCACGGGCTTGGGACTCGGAGGCACTGAGTTCCAACCCAGCTCCACCCACTGGTCTCTTCTGTGACCTTGGGCAAGGCACCACTTCAACCTCTCTGGGTCTCCTCATTTGCGAAGTGGGGATTCATTACCTGTTTTCCTCCTACTTAGACTGTCAGCCCCAGGTGGAACCCGATTATCTTGTATCTACTCCAGTGCTTGCCACAAAGTAAGTGCTTAACAAACACCATAAATATTATTATTATTACAGGGTTAAACTACTCCCTCTCCAGGGGAATGGTCTTGGGATATGCAGGCAGGAGAATACGGCAAGTCCCTGTAAGGAAAGGCCAGGTTTCTTCCAAAAAAAGACACCGTTTGCATGACCTCAGTGTTAAGATAATTAAGCAAAGCCCTACCAGACTGAATTGTGATGAAAATCACTGTAGCCCAAACCTCTAGACTCAGAGGTGAGCAAATTAGATGTCATTAGGATACTGGTGGAATCTATCTTGCCCTATGTAAACATGACTCTCTTAGTATTTAATTAACCCTCCAGGTATCTTTTTATGTTTTTTTTTACTTAAGGGATCAGTTTAGATTGCTTTTACAATCCTCTAATCTCATTTTGGTGATTGTAGTAGTCTGTTTCCTTTTTTGGAAGACATTACTATTGAAATTATGGTTTCAGTGGTACAGGTATCCTTACTTAGCCACAAAGAAACTATACTTTCTAGTACTGCAAGACTCCTTACAATTTAAAACTACTTCATTTTCTTGCCCTGCTATTGCTATAAAATCTTGAAGTATAATGTCGAAGAAAAATGGCTTTATGAGAACCAACTGCTTCTCTGCAAGAAAAATAACCACTTCAGAGGCAACAAGGAATCAGACAGTAAATGTTCCTTGCCCCTGCATTAAATGTTATTCCTCTGCGATCAGAATACAAGTCCCTAGAGGGTACAAATCGTAAGTTGTGATGTGTAATACTTAATACACATTCTGTTCAGTGATCACTTACAAATGATTAACGAAAAACACGAGAAAAGTCCATTCAGCCTCCAAGAGTGGGATCATCAACTCCTACAGAAGAATACTCACTACATGTTTTCTTCAACAAAGCAGTTTGTTCCCTTTATTCAGCCTTTGCTACATCACCTAGGTTTGGTTTGTTTCAACAAGAGTTGGTTAGAGTATTTTGTCTCCATGTTCCTAAAGGCTAAGCAATTTGGCAAAAGGTGGACTTTCTTTTCTCTTTTATAACGTAATGGGGACGTATGTAGTTGGACAGTGCTTCCCCGGGAAACTCCAATCTCACCTTGGTTCTACTGACTTATTTCCTCATTTCCTTTTACCTCTCTGGCCTCTCCTTTTCACCACCCCCTTTTTTTTTTTGACCCTTTAACTGTGACTGTTCCTCAGTACTCTGTTCTGAGCCCTTTCCCTTTTCACGTTGCCTGCTCCCATGACTTCACTTACCACTGCCATGAGGAGAGCTCCCAAATCTACCCTGCTGATCAAAAACTCTCACCTCCTCTGCCATCTCATGTTTCCTTTTGCTTCCAGGACAGCTCTATAAGGATGTACCACTGACAGGTATATGATAATAAGATTAAAACTCCAACTTACTCTGTGAGCCCCATGTGGGACAGGGACTGTGCCCAACCTGATAAACTTGTGTTTAGGCCAGTACTTGGAACAGTGCATGGAGTCTAGTGGGTGCTTAGTACCATAAAACAAAAAAAACCCAAAAACCTAAAAAGTGAACTCCTCCACTCTACCTTCCCATCAATCAATCCATGGCATTTTATTGAGTGCTTAAGAGAGCACTGTAGTAGGGGTTTAGGAGAGTACGGTACAACGGAGTTGACAGAGCCATTCCCTGCCCACAGTGAGCTTACAGTTGACCACCCTCCTCTCCATCTCTGAAACCTCTGGCATTATCCTTTACTCCTCCTCTTTCAACTCCCGTACTGAATCCATAGCTAAATCCTGTCATTTTTTTCTCTGTAATACTTCCCAGATCTTACCTTTCCTCTCTACCCAGGTACCTCTGATATCCCAGCCTGACAGCTGAATCCCTGACTTTCCTGCCTCAAATCTCTTTCTAGTCTGATTTTCACCATGCTGCCCGGGTCATTCATTTTAAACATCATTCTGCACACAACTCCCAACTCATCGAAAACTTGCAACAGTTACCCGTGCCTCTCCATGTCAAGGGGAAACTCCTGGTCATCCACTTTAAGGAGCAGCTCTTGTCCTCACATTTATCCACTCTGTTCCCCCACCACAGGTGGGAGTCCTCCACCTCCACCGCAGCCCTCCAACTCTGACCTCAACACTGTCGCTCAGGCCTGGAACTCCCTCCTCCTTCAAATTCACCCTGTCACGGCTTTCCCCATTGGCCTCATTTCCCCATCCGCCCTCCCTCCTGTGTCACCTATGCACTTGGACTGTGTATTGTTTAAGCACTTTGATATGCCAGGCCCACAGCACTTATGTACATATCCCTTTACTCTTATTTCCCCTAGCCTCTAGACGGTGAGCTTGTGTGCAGGAATGTGTCAGTTGATATATACTATGATATAATATAATATATGATATAATATGATATATTAACAATATATTATTGTTGTTCATTCCAAGCGCTTAGTACAGTGCTCTGCACATAGTAAGCGCTCAATAAATACTATTGAATTGAATGAATGCTCTCCCAAGCGCAGTACAGTGCTTTGCACACAGTAAGCACCCAATAAATACAACCGAATGAATGTATCTGCAATTAATTTAAATAGTCATCCTCCCATAGCCTGTAAGCTCCTCATGGGCAGGGATCGAGTATACCAATTCTGTTGTATTTTCCCAAGAACTTAGTACAGTCAGGGCTTGGCACAAGGTAAGTGCTCACTAAATACTATTGATTCAAAGCCTTTCTGATATTTCATCTTCTCCAAAGGCCTTCTGTGACTAATTCTGTCTTCCTCCAGTCAAGGAATAGGAGAAGGAGGAAGAGGAGGAGGAGAAGGAGGAAGAGGAGAAGGAGGAAGAGGAGAAAAAGAGGGAGGAGGAGGAAAACAAGAGGGAGGAAGAGGAGAACAAGAGGGAGGAGGAGGAGGAGAAGAGGGAGGAGGAGGAGGAGAAGGGGGAGGAGGAGGAGAAGAAGAGGGAGGAGAAGTAGAAGAAGGAGGAGGAGAGGGGGGAGGAGAAGTAGAAGAAGGAGGAGGAGAAGAAGGGGGAGGAGAAGAAGGGGGAGGAGAAGAAGGAGGAGAAGGAGGAGAAGGAGGAGGAGGAGAAGGAGGAGGAGGAGGAAAAGGAGTAGGAGAAGGAAGAGGAGGGGAAAGGAAGAGGGGAAGGAGGAGGAGGAGAAAAAGGAAGAGGAGGAGAAGGAGAGGGAGGAGAAGGAGGGGGAGAAGAAGGAGGAGGAGATGGAAACGGGAGTGGAGGAAACAGAGGAGGAGGAGGAAGAGCAGGAGGAGGAGGAGGGGAAGGAAGAGGAGGGGAAGAAGTAGTAGGAGGAGGAACAGGAGCAGGAGGAAGAGGAGCAGAGGGAGGAGGAGCAGAGGGAGGAGGAGGAGAAGCAGAAGGAGGAGGAGGAGAAGGAGGAGGGGGAGAAGGAAGAGGAGGAGAAGGAGGAGGATCAGAAGGAGGAGGAGGAGGAGGGGAAGGAAGAGGAGGAGCAGAAGGAGAAGGAGGAGGCTCAGAAGGAGGAGAAGGAGGAGGCTTAGAAGAAGGAGGAGAAGGAGCAGAAGGAGGAGGAGGAGGAAAAGGAGGAGCAGAAGGAGGAGGAGGATGAGGAGAAGGAGGAGAAGAAGAAGAAGGAGGAGGAGATGGAGAAGGAGGAGAAGAAGGAGAAGGAGGAGGGGGAGAAGGAAGAGGAGGAGAAGGAGGAGGATCAGAAGGAGGAGGAGGAGGAGGGGAAGGAAGAGGAGGAGCAGAAGGAGAAGGAGGAGGCTCAGAAGGAGGAGAAGGAGGAGGCTTAGAAGAAGGAGGAGAAGGAGCAGAAGGAGGAGGAGGAGGAAAAGGAGGAGCAGAAGGAGGAGGAGGATGAGGAGAAGGAGGAGAAGAAGAAGAAGGAGGAGGAGATGGAGAAGGAGGAGAAGAAGGAGAAGGAGGAGGAGGAGAAGGAGAAGGAGGAGAAGGAGGAGGAGGAGAAGAAGAAGGAGCAGAAGGAGGAGGAGAAGGAGGAGGAGGAGGACAAGGAGGAGGAGGAGGAGAAGGAGAAGAAGAAAAGTAGGAGGAAAAGGAGGATGAGGAGGAGGAGGAGGAGGAGGAGGAGGAGGAGGGGAAGGAAGAGAGGAAGGAAGAGAAAAGGAAGGAAAAGGAGGGGGAGGAGGAGGAGAAGGAGGAGGAGAAGAGGGGAGGAGAAGAGGGGAGGAGAAGGAAGATGAAGAGAAGAAAGAAGAGAAGGAGAAGAAGGAAAAGGAGGAGAGAGAGGAGGAGATAAAGGAGGAGGAGAGAAAGGAGGAGAAGAATCCATTAGTCCTGTAGAGCACCCCCCCCCGTATATATCATTTTACATATCCTATTACCTAAGCATTCATTCATCATCTACCTATCCTTCAGTCTGAAAATTATTTTTGGGTCTGTCTCCCTCGCCCTGATCCCGCTTTGACTGTTGACTCCTTGGGGGGGCAGGAATTATGCCTAACTAACCCTACTGCACTCTCCCAGGCACTTAGTACAGTGTTCTGCAAACAGCAGGCAGTCAGTAAATACTACAGACTGATTTTTGATTCTGCTTTTTAGGTAATGATCTTAAAGTCTGCTCTAAGAGTCACCCCATTTTCAACTACCACACTCTAGGTTGTCTGTCCGTTGTTCTCTGCCACCTATCCTTAACTATGCCCCAAACTGTGGTCTGGTTTCCTTAATTTTAAAATAGTTTATTCTCCTTGTTTATGGATCCTACTCTTTCACTCATCCTACAGCAGGTATTTGAGTCTCCTAGTGCTGTCCATTCACCTCACATATCTTGCAGAGGGAAAGAGTATTGATACAAGCACTCCTGGACATTGATGGCATTCCAGAATCTCATTTTCTATAATCCTCTGTCACCATTTAAGTGGGGAAGATACTGTGTCAATTGTCTATTATGGTCACTGGACATGAACCCTCACGAGCCCAGGTCTCACAGCCACAGACAGCCTGAACACTACAACTGTTGGAAGTTTGATGCCACTTAGGTGCCAAACTCTGGCAGTTTCCCAAAGTCACAGTGACTCTCAATTTATTTTCACCTCTGTTTATCTAGTCTTGAGCCTCTGCTGTTGGGTTCAGTAACATGGGGACATAGACATTCATTCAAAAAAAGAATCACAGAAAGAAGAGGTTTGGCTAGGATCAAACTTTCTTCAAAAATGTTTATAAATTATCTGATTTCAAGCACCGGTATCTACTGAAGTAACCACAAATAAAATGCCACTAAACTCTACTCAGAAGCTAAACGGCCTGAAAATTGTCTTTCTATACTACCCTCTAAAATAATCTCCAATGTGGTTGTTAAACCTTGAATGTTTTTTCTCTTTATTGGTTATCCCATTTTATACTTCTAATGAAGAGCAAGAAAATCACTTTTTACCAAAAACTTCTTTTTAGTTAAGACCAAAGCACTAATTACTTCTGGAGACTGCTAACATCAGAGAAATTTTTAAGCACTGCGGTTTTGCTCCATTTTTCTAATTCAAAAATAAATTTTAAATCTGACGGACGGTGTCCGAAGCAGACAGGCACAAAAGCTTTAAACTTTCTACATAAATGTTCTTGCCAGTCGGACTTTATCCTTACTGTAGAAGATATCAGTCAACTGAAATACCAATTCTGTTCTGATCCTTTGGATAAAATTCCTCAATTGGCTTGGGAGATTAATCACCAAGAGCTGGATTAATATTAAACAACCCATTTGATGAAAACTTTTATATCAGCCGCTACAGATTTAAGTCTCATTAGTAAGATAAAGGAAAACAAATGGGAAACTTATTTGACCTCCCCCCAGATCTTTTTATATTTTAATCGACTGGCCCATCTCATCTGCTTTAAGGCAGTCAATCAGCTCACCCCCTCCTACCTCACTGAGTCCGCTGATTTACTACCACCTAGCCCGCAAGCTTCTTTCCTCTAGCGACCACCTACTCTCTATACCGTGATCTCATCTGTCTCTCCACCAACCCTTTGCCCCCGTCCCCCTTCCGTCCTGGGACTCCCTCCCGCTAACAACCAAGCCCTACTAAAATCACATCTCTGCCAAGAGCCTTCCCTAAGCCCTAACTTCCCCTATTCACCTTCCTTTCTGTGGGGATCTGTCCCCTTTAAGCACTTGTTCACCCCACCCTCACTAGGAGTCTAGTAAGCTCCTGGAGGGCAAGGATCCCGGCTACCATCTCTACTGTACTTTCTGAGAGCTCTGTTCTGGGAGCAAGCTTTCAATAAATGATTGATCGATCGATCAATCGATCATACCAAAACAGAAATACATGCTTTGTAAATCCAAGATGAAGGTAAATTAATCCAAGATGAAAATAAATTTGACTTTGGCATTTTGAAACTCCTGGCAGATATTCCTTTTTAACTAAATTGCTGACCAGATATTATTATCACTTAGAACGCTCTAACAAAACAAACAAACCAAAAAAAAAACCAAACCAGGAAAAGTCAGTGATTGCTTCATCCCTCCAGTGGGTTTTTTAATCCACAGAGCTGAAACAGTCAACTTCACATAATACTTTGACCTCTACCAGGGGAATAATTCTTCTAAATTAAGCTTTAAAAAACGTCGGATTCTGAAGTCTAAAAGCAGGTACCGTTTATCATAATGACACATCATGAAACCCCTGATTAACATAAATCAAATTTAAACTCATTAAATTCTTGGGTAGGACCTCAATTGTATATGTATATATATATATATATATATATATATACACACACACACACACGTATATATGTGTGTGTGTATATAGGACAACAGTTTCTCACACTGAGACAGTGCAAATTTCAAGGACTGATGGGGTCATGAGAAATATCACTACGCTTTGGGATCTACAAAGTCCAATTTTAGACTAAAATTGTCTTCCCAATGACGACTCAGTCATTTAAAAAAGGGTTCACGGCAGATTTTAAGAGGTTAGAAGCATAAAGGAAGTGCAAAGATCAAAGTACTTACAAAGAAGAACTTGTTTTTTCACAAACGCTTTCATGATTAATAAAAAATTATATTTGAAAAACACTCAATACATGCTACTTGCTTAACACAACCATTCCAAAGTACACAATACTAAAAGAGGGAACTTTACTGTTCTCCTAGCAAAACAAAAGGAAACCGTTTTGAGAGAAGCTACAACCAATTTTAAAACTGTTTCCACAATTTCGACCTTGCAGAGTAATGAAGTTCATACAATTTACAGCAGGTCTGCTTTTACCTTAAAAGAGTAGTTCTATATAAAATAGTCCACATGCTAAATCTTTCCATAAAACGAGAAGACATCTTGCCAGAATAATACCTACACCTCCAAAATGCCCTCCAGAACTTCTATATAAATAGGGTTTAGGGCATGTCCTCCCACAAAGTAACAGCAGGCATCTCTGCTTTGAATTTTAAACAATTAGATTACTTAAATACATACTTCGAGTGATAAAATTTCTCCCCTACCTGTCTTTGGAAACTCAAGCCTTCTTAAATTCTTGGCTGTTTTTAAAACACAGGAATTCTTCTTCCTCTTCAGTAAAAGGGATTCAACTACTAAAACTCTGACAACTAAAACTAAGCTCTTCCACTGAGCGGTAGAGTTTAAAACAATATTCTTCCACCTTGAAATGGGTTTTAGTTACTTAGAAGAAAATATCTACAGAAGAAGCCTGTACGGTTCCTTTGTTTTAAACACCTATTGAACACCTTGTCCCCCAATATTCGAAGTTAACAAGGTCATTAGCTTCTACTACGTGCATTTTTTTTCCATGACTAAACTATCACATGTTTCAGGAAGACATATTTGATTCAAGTAGGAAATTAATACCTATTGAATCTGAACGAGCCTGCTTTAATAAAGCAACTCAAATTCAACTCAAGATGAGCAATGAATTTTCCAAGGCAACTTTAACTTCGGGCTTGACGTACCCCAAATGAGTAAGTGATATTCTAACCGATGGAGATTTTGACTTATTGGACCATCTTTTCTGCCTTTTAGGGGACCCTTTTAAAATTAAAGAGAAGTCACCCTGCACTGTCTCCAGTCTACATCTAAATATATACAGTCTCTTTTCTGCATTTTAGGGAGCCCTTTTCAAAGTGAAAAGGACAACTCACCCTGCACTGTCTCTGTCTCCAGTCTACAAATACACATATACAGTCTCTTTCTGCATTTTATGGGGCCCTTTCCAAAGGGAAAAAGAGAGCCCAACCTGCACTGTCTCTTTGTCTCTCTCTCTCCAGTCTCCATGTACATATAAACAGTCTCTTTTCTACATTTTAGGGGAAGCTTTCCAATGTGAAAACGAGAACTCACCCTGCACTGTCTCTGTCTCTCTCTCCAGGCTACATATACATATATACAGACCCTCTTCTGCATTTCGGGGACCCTTTCCAAAGTGAACAAGAGAACTCACGCTGCACTGTCTCTGTCTTTCTGTCTCCAATCTATACATACATATGTACGGTCTCTTTGCTGCATTTTAGGGAGCCCTTTCCAGAGTGAAAGAGAACCCACCCTGCACTGTCTCTCTCTCCAGTCTACTGATATCCAGTCTAAACCCACACATACGCACGAGGACCTCTACTTTTTAGCAAGTAAATCGCCAACCGTTTATCCAACGAAGACAAGTGTCGTTCCTCTCCCCCAAAGCCTCTCTTCCTTGGGAGGCTGAACGGGCAGGAGGGCGAAACGGGGGCCGGTTTAAGAGCCAGTTAAGGAAGGAAGGAAGACTTTGTTGGGTGGCCCCCCACCCCGGGGTGCCCATGAACTAATCTCTGGGGCCGACGAGGCCCGCCCACCCGCTTTCGTTTCCCACCAGGGCCTGGAGGTGCAGTCCGTCTCCAAGCCGACAAACTGAGCGCTCACCTCCTCCGGGAGGCCTTCCCAGACCGAGCCCCCCCTCTTTCCCTCCGCTCTTGCCCCTTCCCCACTGTGCTCATCTTTCTATGTGATTTATTCCCCTATTTATTTTGCTAATGAGGTGTATAATCTCCTTGATCCTCTTTATCCTGATGATGTTTTGTGCTGTTTGGCTCCGCTGTCCGTCTCCCCCCTTTCGGATGGGTCTCCCTGGTGCCGAAGCGCACACTCCGAGCGCTTAGTCCAGTGCTCCGCACATAGTAAGCGCTCAATAAATACGACCGCATGAGAAGCGGCAGACGGACCAGGGCACCGACAGTCCCCGAGTTGGGAGAGGGGCAGAGGTGGCCCGAAGCCTCGCCCTTTCTGGAGCCCATCGAGAGGCCGGAGCCGGGGGAGGGAGGGACCCCGGCGCAGACACTGACACGCACACTGCGACGGAGGCCAGGCGACCATTTACGCCGCCGGGGTCCGGATGTGCCTCTCTTCCCGGGGCCCCGGACCCCAAGGAGGAAGTCCGGAGGCGCGATGGCACTGTTTCGACCACTGGAAGAGGCTCTTCCATCAGGGTGATGTGAATCACAAAAGTCTCTTGGGGAGACGGGGCGGGGTGACTTCTCTTTTCCACTTCGGAAAGGGCCCCCTAAAGTGCAGCCGAGGGGACGGCTCGGTCCCGCTTCATTTCAAACGGCGGGATATCGGTTCCACGAACAGTAGGTCTGGGGAAGTTCCTTGATTGCTACCTCGGTTGACAGTTTGCAGACCGTCCACGTCTATCGTACGCGCGGATCACACGGAGGGTTCCCCCCGCTCCGCGGCGTCCTACCTGTTTGTCGGGGGGTGCGGGGCACTGCAGGCCGGCGGGGAGGGGCGTGGCGGGGCGGGGCGGGACGCGGCGGGGGAGCGGAGCGGGTCCGGTGGGTCCGTCGATCGGTCGGTCGTCAGCGGCCCAGCCGCCGCCGCGCCATGTCCCGCAGCCGCCCAGGGGAAGAGGAGAAAGTGGGGCGGCCGCCAGCCCCGCCTCTGCCCGCCCTTCCTCCTCCTCGGGCGGGGCGGGGCGGGGCGGGCCGCCCGTCAGCCGTTGTCCTCCGCCTCCGCCTCCGCCTCCGCCTCCGCCTCCTCCTCCTCCTCCTCCTCCTCCTCCGCCGCCGCCCCGCCTCCCCCGGCCGAGCCCCGCGCGGCTTCTCACTTCCTGACTGGAAATTCCCGCTGACGCGGGACACGCGTTCACACCCCCCTCACCCCCGCCCCCCCCGCCCCGCCCTTTCCCGCGCAGGCGCCGTCGGAGCCGGGACTACTCTCTCCCTCTCTCCCTCTCTCTCTTTCTCTTTCCCCCTCTCTCTTTCCCCCCCTCCCCCGTTTGGACTGTGCCCCCCCCCCCCCCCCCATGTTTTGCTTTGCCGTCTGTCTCCCCCGTTTGGACTGTGAGCCCGTCGTTGGGCAGGGGATGGTCTCTAGCCGTTGCCCGATTGTACATTCCAAGCGCTTAGTACAGGGCTCTGCACATAGTGAGCGCTCAATAAATACGATTGAATGAATGAATCATTATTGTAAACGGGGTCCTCGCGAAGCGGTCATCAGGTCAGGCAGGCCGTCTGTGTCCCCCCCCCACCGCCCTGGGACTCACGGCCTAAAGAGAACAGAGAGCTCATCCAACAGGACAAATTTTATTCCATTTATTCAAACGTATTGATTGAGCCCTCACTGTGTGCACAGCACTGGACTAAGCGCTGGGAATGTACACTTGGGCAACAGATAGAGACGATCCCTACCTGACAAGGAGCTCACAGTCTAGGAGGGGGGACACAGGCAGCAACACAAAACAAGTAGTCTGGCATCACTACCCGCAAAATAGATCGTTAGAATCATAGATATAGACATATCATTAATAAAATAGAGTAATAAATATGTACAGATAGAAGCAAGTGCTGTGGGGAGGGAAAGGGGGAAGAGCAGAAGGAGGGAGTGGGGGGAATAGGGAGGGAAGGAGGAGCACAGGAAAAGGGAGGGCTCGGTCTGGGAAGGCCTCCTGGAGGAGGTGAGCTCTCAGTAGGGCTCTGAAGAGGGGAAGAGAGTTGGCGGACGTGAGGAGGGAGGGCATTCCAGGTCAGCGGTAATAATAATACTAATGTTGGTATTTGTTAAGTGCTTACTATGTGCCGGGCACTGTTCTAAGCTCTGGGGTAGATATAGGGTAATCGGGTTGTCCCACGTGAGGCTCACAGTCTTCATCCCCATTTTCCAGATGAGGTCACTGAGGCACCGAGAAGTGAAGTGACTTGCCTAGCCTAAAGTCACACACCTGCCAGGTGGCGGAACTGGGATTAGAACCCATGACCTCTGACTCCTCAGCCCGGGCTCTTTCCACTGAGCCAGGGGTAGGACGTGGGTCAGGGGTCGACGGTGGGTCAGGCGAGATGGAGGCCCAGTGAGAAGGTTGGGGGGGCAGAGGAGCAGAGCGTAGGGGGTGGGCTGGGGAAGGAGAGAAGGGAGGTGAGGTAGGAGGGGGCCAGGGGATGGACAGCTTCAAAGCCAAGAGTGAGGAGTTTTGCTCTACTCCATCCTGATCCTCCATGCCTCAGCTGTTTTCGACGCAGTGGATCAACCCCTTCTGCCACAGGTCTGCTGTACGGGCGACCCTGGGCAAGTCCCCCCTCCCCTTCAAAGCCCTTACTGAAAGCTCACCTCCTCCAGGAGGCCTTCCCAGACTGAGCCCCCCTTATCCTCTGCTGCTCCTCCCCATCACCTCTACTCCCTCCCTCTCCTCTAGCCTCCCTCCCCTCCCCACAGCACTTGTGTATATACGTGCATATTTATTACTCTATTTTATTCATGATGGGTATGTGTCTATAGTTCTATTTATGGATGCTACTGAAGCCTGTTCCCTTGCTTTGTTTTGTTGTCTGTCTTCCCCCCTTCTAGATTGTGAGCCCGTTGTGGACAGAAGTTGTCTCTATTTGTTGCCAAATTGTACTTTCCAAGTGCTTAGTACAGTGCTCTGCTCACAGTAAGCGCTCAATAAATACAATTGAATGAATGAAGTCACTTTGCTTCTCTGATCCTCAGTTACCTCATCTGTAAAATGAGGATTGAGGCTGTGAGCCCCATATGGGGCAGGGACTACACCCAACTCGACTTGCTTGTATCCACCCCAGCGCTTAGTGCAGTGCCTGGAACATAGTAAGCGCTTAACAGATACCATTATTATTATTGTTATTATTATTGTTATCCAACCTCAGCTTCACTGACTCCTTTCCCAGTTCTCCTACAATCTCCCTGGCCGCTCAGTCTGTCTCGCGGACTTCTCCTCTAATAATAATAATAACTGTGGTATTTGTTAAGCGCTTACTATATACCAGACACTATACTAAGGGCTGGAGTGGCTGCAAGCAGATCGGGTTGGACAGGGGGCTCACAGTCTCACTCCCCATTTTTCAGATGAGGGAACTGAGGCCCAGAGAAGTGAAGTGACTTGCCTGAGGTCACACAACAGACAAGTGGCAGAACCGGAATTAGAACCCACGACCTTCTGACTTCCAGGTCCTTGCTCTCTCCTCTGCCTCCCACCGCCCTGTCTGTGGGGGTCCCTTAAGGCTCAGTTCTGGGTCCCCTTCAATTCTACACTCACTTCCTTGGAAAACTCATCTACTCCCTTGGCTTCCACTATGGTCTCGTCGCAAATTCAGTTGTATTTATTGAGCGCTTATTGTGTGCAAAGCACTGTAGTAAGCGCTTGGGAGAGTACAATATAACAACACACAAGTTCTTGCCCACAACCAGTCTACATCTCCAGCCTCGACCTCTTTCCCTGCAATCTCAATTTAATTCAATTCAATTATATTTAAGCGCTTACTGGGTGCAGAGCACTGTACTGAAAGCTTGGGAAAGAACAATGCAGCGATAGATGGTGACATTCCCTGCCCACCACGAGCTCAAAGACTAAAGGCAGGGAGACAGTCATCAATACAAAGAAATAAAATTACAGATATATACATAAGTGCTGTGGGGCTGGGAGCAGGGGTGCGGGCTGGGGAGCAGAGGGAGCAAGTCAGGGTGATGCAGAAGGGAGTGGGAGATGAGGAAAAGTGGAGCTTAGTCTGGGAAGGCTTCTTGGAGGAGATGTGCCTTCAATAAGGCTTTGAAGGTGTGGGGAGAGTATTTGTTGAATTTGAGGAGGGAGGTCGTTCCAGGCCAGAGGCAGGCAGTGGGCCAGGGGTCGGCAGTGAAATAGGCGAGACTGGGGCAAGATTTGTTAGCGCTAGAGGAGCGAAACGTGTAGGCCCGGTCATAGAAGGAGAGAAGCGAGGTGAGTTAGGAGGGGACGAGGTGATAGAGTGCTTTAAAGCCAATGGTGAGGAATTATTTTGATACGGAGGTGGATAGCAACCACTGGAGATTTTTGAGGGGGGCGGGATGGGGGGACATGACATATCTTGAAAGCTTCTGTGGAAAGATGATCCGGGCAGCAGAGTGAAGGACGGAACAGAGTGGGGAGTGACTTCAGGGCATCTCTATCTGGATGCCTCAACTGCACCTCCAACTTAGCAGGGCCAAAACAGAACTTTTCCTCTTCCCACCCAAACTTTGCCCTCCCCCTTACTTTATCACCGTAGACAACACTGGCTGCCTCTCTCCCTGTCTCACAATCCCGTAATCTTGGCAATATCCTCGACTCATCTCCCTCACTCAACCCACGCATTTGATGTCCGTGACATCCTACCAGCTCTACCTTCACAACCGTGCTAAAATCCACCTTCTCTCTATGCAAACTGCTACTATGCTGATTTAGTACTTACCATATCCTTTCTTGACTTCCGTATCAGTCTCCTCATTGACCTCTCTGCCTCCTGTCTCTCCCCACTGTAGCAAAATACTTCATTTTGCTACCCAGATCATTTTTCTTAAAGCTCAGTCCACATCTCCCCACTCAAGAACCTCCAGTGGTTGCCCATCTGTCTCTGCATCCAACAGAAACTCTTCACCTCTAGTTTTAAAGCACTCTCCCCGCTCCTACCTCACCTTGCCAGTTTCCTACTACAACCCAACCCCCAAGCTTCAGTCCTCTAGCACCGACCTACTCACGGTACCTCGACCTCGTCTTTCTCACTGCTGACCCCTTGATCATGTCTTTTCTTTCCTGGAACTACCTCCTCCTTCACATATGACAGACCACCATACTCCCCACCCCCACAGCTTAATTGAAATAAGACTTTGAAATAAATTTATTGAAATAAGACGGTGAGGCAGAGGCCCTGCATCTGTAGAAGAAAGCTAGGGCCAGCGGGGGCATTTCTGTTCACCTCCTCTGGGCCCCATTATCTAAGCACTAATTCCTGGAACTATCTCCATTTCTTAGGAAGCAGCAGGGCCTAGGGAAAGCCCAAGGATCTGGGCACCAGGGGACCTGGGTTCTAACCCCAACTCTGTCCCTTGTCTGATGTGTGACCTTGGCCAAGTCACTTCATTTCTCTGGATGTCAGTTCCTCATTTGTAAAATAGGGATCCAATATCTGTTCTCCCTTCCGTTTAGAGGTGAGTCCCCCGCGGGAGAGGAACTGCATCTGACCTGATTACCCTGTGACTACCCCAGCGCTTAGAACAGTGTTTGATTCATGGTAAGCGCTTAACAGATACCATCGTTATTATTCTGTGTCGCCTATGCACGTCCATCTTTACTCTTACTTGATATTCACCCCACCGCAACCCCACAGCCAACGCAGCCGTAATTTATTTTAATGTCTCGTTCCCTCTCTAGACTGTGAGTTCCTTGTGAACAGAGAGGAGGTCTACCAGCTCTCTTGTATCGTACGCTCCCCAATGCTTAGTACAGTGCTCTGTAGGCAGTAGCTGCTCAATAACTATCATTGATTGATTCGTTGATCAATCCTCATTTTACAAATGGGGAAACAGAGGCCCAGGGAAGTGGTTACCTGCCCAAGGTCACCCAGAGGCGAGTGGCGGAGTCAGGATTGAAACCCAGTTTGCCGACACCCAGTATTGTGCTCATGCTGCTTCTCACCCGTGTTTTTATTTCTCGGGATCTGGGGGTTCACCCTATCCTGGCTTCCACTCAGAAGGTGCTGTTTTTCCATTCCTGTTCCCCTTCCAGACTTTTATTTTGATTATAGATAATTATAGCACCCATTTTGTTATAATGGGAAGAGACCAGATTAATCTGAGAAATAAAAAATGAATAACGATAATTGCTGTTATTATGGTGAATTAAGGATGATGGTACCGGGAGGAACACGGGAGAGAAACGCTGTCATGGATGAGCATCTCTCTAGATCTCGTGGTCGGGTGTCCAACTTGCAGGCAGGCCCTCTCCCCCACCTCCAGAGCTGGGTGGGGAGGAGGTGTGTCGAGCGAATGCTTCCTGGACGACGGGCCTGATGGCGATGATTGATGGTGACGATGCAGTGATGAGGAAGAGACCCACTGGAGAAGCGACGGTCCTAGGGATAGGCAAAAGGAGAAGCAACATAGCCCCGGGAGAAAGAGCACCAAACCGGGAGTCAGAAGATGTGGGTCCTAATCCTGGGCTGTGCGTCGTCAGGCAAATCACTTCATTTCTCAGCACGTCAGTTTTCTCAATTGTAAAATGGAGTTCAAAGGCCTGTTCTTTCTCCCCCTTAGACTGTGAGCCCCACGTGGGAGAGGGACTGTGTCTATCCTGTATCTAGCCCAGGACTTACGGTGCTTGGCATGTAATAAGGACTTAATAAATGCCATTTAAAATTATTACTATTATTATTGTTATTATTATAGTTATTATTATAATGCCTAGGGTGTCAAAGCCACCCAGGGAAGGAAAGCCAGAGACAGATCCCATCTATGGCTATTATCCAGCATCATGGCTATTATCCAACATCATCCAACCTCAGCTTCCCCGATGCCGTCCACTCCTGATTCTCCTCCTATCTCTCTGGCTGCTCATTCTCGGTCTCTTTCACAGGTCGCTCCTCTGCCTCCCACCCACTCACCTTGAGTGTCCCTCAAGGTTCAGTTCTGGGTCCCCTTCTATTCTGCATCTACCCCCACTCGCATGGCTTCAACTACCACCTTTATGCGGATGATTCCCAAATCTACGTCTCCAGGGCTGATCTCTCTCCCTCTCCGCAGTTTTGCATTTCCTTCTGCCTTCAAGACGTCTCTGCTTGGATGTCCTATCATTTCCTCAAACTTAACGTGTCCAAAACAGAATTCCTTATCTTTCCCCACAAACCCTGTCTTCCCGCTGACTTTCCACCTCTGTAGCCAGCTCCACCATCCTTTCTGTCTCACGAGCCTGTAACCTTGGCGTTATCCTTGACTCGCCTTTCTCATTCAACCCATGTATTCGATCTATCTCTAAATCCTCACGACGTTGCTAAAATCCGCCTTTTCCTCTCCATCCAAACTGCTATCTCATTAATCCAAGCACTTATCCTATCCCTCCTTCATTACTATATCAGCCTCCTTCCGGACCTCCCTGCCTCCTGTCTCTCCCCACTCCAGTGCACAGTTCACTCTGCTGTCCAGATCATTTTTCTGCAAAGATGTTCAGTCCATGTTTCCCCACTCCTCAAGAACCTCCAGTGGTTGCCCATCCACCACAGCATCAAAGAGAAACTCCTTACCATCAGCTTCAAAGCACTCAATCCCCCTGCTCCCTCCTACCTCACCTCACTACTCTCCTACTACAACACAGCCTGCAGCCTTCACTCCTCTAATGCCAACCTACTCACTGTATCTCAATCTCATCCATCTCATCACCAACCTCTCACCCACATCCTGCCTCTGGCCTGGAACGCCCTTTCTCTTCATATCCGACAGACAAATGACTCTCCCCTGCCTCAAGGCTTTATTGAAAGCACATCTCCTCCAAGAGGCCTTCCCTGACTAAGCCCTCATTTCCTTTTCTTCCACTTCCTTTTGTGTCATCCTCATTTGCTCCTTATATTCACCCCCTAACCTCACCCTCACAACACTTATGTACCTATCCATAATTTATTTTTGTTAATGCCTGTCTCCCTCTCTAGACTGTAAGCTTGTTGTAGGCAGGGAATGCATCTGTCATATTGTTATAGTGTACTCTCCCATTCGCTTAGTAAAGTGCTCTGCACACAGTAAGAGCTCAATCAGTAATATTGATTGATTGATTGATATGGCTACCACTGTCATCTGCTCACCTATCCCAGTAAAGGCCAGTATTTCAATTAGAACAAGTCCTCTGGTTCCCCTGGTGGAAAGAGAACTGGGCTAGGACACAGAGACTCAGACCCAATACAGGCTACCACTGACCATTTGTGTAACCTTGGGAAAAATCTCCTAATTTCTTTGCCTCAATTTGCCTATTTGTGAAAGACAAAAATATGTAAAAATAATAATAATGGTGGCACAAGGGATTTGCTTCAAATGGGGGGGGGGGGGAGAGGCATTAAAAAGATTAATAAATAGGACAATCAGAATTTTAAAGATTGACTATACCATCAATTATTCATATATATGAAAGTGCTGAGGTAGAGTATAGATATTTAAGTGCTACAGTGGCTGGTGACTTGATATGATTCAGGCTGTTGGAAGTTCAGTCGAGGAAGGCCTGTAAAAAAGATAAGATTTTAGGAGGATTTTGAACGTGGAAGAGTCGTGGTCTAACGGGTTCAAGGGAGGAGGGATTTCCAGGCCCGCGAGAATAGTATGAGGGGGGAATGGAGGTGGGAGAGTTAAGAGTGAAGATTGGCTTGGGAGGAAAGAAGACGCCAGCTGGGAGTAGCTGGAGAAGAGGCCAAAAAGTAAACCGAGAAACGCTGGAAGAGAGCCTTGAAGCCAAACATTGGGAGTTTTTACTAATGCAGAGGGAACTGGGGGGGAGAGAGAGTGATATGAAATGAGAGAGGCTTCAAGAAGATAGTTCAAAGAGAGGAGGAGGGAAAGGCTGGAGGCTGGGAGATTTATGAGAAAGCTGATTCACTAGTCTAGCTATGACATGACAAGAGCTTGGACCAAGATAGTAGCAGTTTAGGTGGAGAAGAATGGGTGGATGTGGGAAATGTTGCATGGGAAGAACTGGGAGGATTAAGACATAGCTTGAACGGTCACAGATGGGAAAGTTGGGAGTTTAGAAAAAAAGACGAGGACTTTAGTATTGGACATGTTAAATTTGAAGTGCTGAAGGGAAATCCAAGTGGAGGTGTCCTTGAGGTGAAAGGAAATGTGGAAATGTAGGTTAGAAGAAAGGTAGATTTGGGATTCATCCACATAGTGGTTATAGCCGGAGTCATATTAATGGCTCAATCAAGCAGTCGCTAAGTATTTATTGAACATTTACTGTGTGCAGAGCACTGTACTAAGGACTTGGGAGTTCGATAGAGGATGTAGACACGATCTCTACTCACAAGGACCTGACAGGCTAGAGGACGAACTCCCCTAGACAGAGGGCGTAGTGTGAAATTCAGTCATTCGATTGTATTTATTGAGCACTTAAAATGAATAGATCTTCTGAGACAGCAACTGAGAAGGATTAAATCTGAGGGCTATTTCAAGAAGAAGAGAGCGGTCCACATTGTCAAAGGCAGCAGAGAAGTCAAAAAGGATTAGGACAGAGTTAGAGTCCATCGGATTGGCCATAAGGAGATCATTGATGACCTTAGAGATTGCAGTTTTGGGTGGAATGAAGGAATTGAAAATCTGATTGAGAAGAGTCAAGGAGATAACTGATGGAAAAGAATGAAGGCCCTGAATATTTACGATCCATACGAGGAATTCAGATGGGAAAGCCGGGAGAGAGATGGGGTAATACCAGGAAGGAGCTGTGGAGTTGAGAGGACAAGGGGAAACTTGAGCTGAGGTTTCTAGGCTCATCTCTTCTGTTTTGTTGTCATGGATTCTAGACTTAGCCTCCAGAACAGGGGCTTCCCCTATAGGGATCTTTACCTTGCACCTCCTGTGACAACACGGGGAAGAGTAGGAGGTCTGGCCCAGACTCTCACTTATTATGGTAACACGTTTGGATCACAAGTCACCATCTTTTGAAGAAAGGAAGTTTTTCGTGAAAATGTCCATTCTTGCCACATAAATTCCTGAGGCTACAATAGATAGAGCACAGGCCTGGGAGTCAGGAGACCTGGACTCGAGTCCCAGCTCTGCCACAGGCGAGTTGCTTAACTTCTCTGGGCCTCACTTTCCTCCTCTGTAAAATGGGGGTAAGATAGATTGTGGGCCCAATGTGGGTCAGGCAGTGTGTTCAATTTCCTTGTCATCTAGGAGCTTAACAAATACCATTATGATTATGATTATGATAATATCAGTCACTACTATTCCAGACCAAAGAAACAGATATGAGGGAGCCACGTAGCATTTTCAATCAATCGATGGTATTTATTGAGCTCCTACTGTGCACTGTACTAAATGCTTAGGAGACTACAGTTGAGTAAGAGATATGTCTAGGGAGAGAAACTGCTCACCTCCCCAAGCCACTGTAAAAACTCAGAGCGTTGAGGAAATTGTGACTGCTTAGAAGAGAGTACTGTGCTGAGCACTGGGAGGATGGCTTCCTGGAAGAGCTGTGATTTGTGGATCAGGAGAGCCGTGATCTGCCGGATTTGAAAGGAGAGGTATTAGGATAGATTTGGGTGAATTAAATTTGGCTAGAAAGAGGTGACCTTGGAGAGAGCTATCTCAGGGGAGGAAACGAGACGATGGAAAGCCAAGAATGGAGTGGGAAGAGATGAAGTGGAGGCAGCAGAGTTTGGTGGACAGAGGAGGGTGATGGGGAGACAGTTGGGGAATGCACTGAGATCCACAGAAGTCTTTTTAGGATAGAGGAGATGGGAGTATCCTTGAAGGTCAAGGGGAAGGAGCCATCAGAGAATGAGTGTTTGAAGATAATAATAATAATAATAATAGTAATAATTATGGTATTTGTTAAGCGCTTAACTATGTGCCAGGCACTCTATTAAGCGCTGGGGTGGATCTATTAAGATGATCGGGTTGGACATAGCCCCTGTCCCATATGAGGCTCACAATCTCAATCCCCATTTTTACAGATGAGGTAACTGAGGTCCAGAGAAGTGAAGTGACCTGTCCAAGGTCACACAGCAAACAAGGGGCAGAGCTGGGATGGCAGTCAGGAAGGCAAGAAGAATGGGAGCAAGTAGATGTAAGTAAATATAATAATAATAATAATAATGATGTAGGTATCTGTTAAGCACTTACTATGTGCAGAGCACCGTTCTAAGCCCTGGGATAGATACAGGGTTATCAGGTTGTCCCACGTGAGGCTCACAGTCTTAATCCCCATTTTACAGATGAGGTAACTGAGGCACAGAGAAGTTAAGTATGAGTAATTGACAGGTACAAAAGTGCCCCAGGTGGTTTTACGGGTGAGCAGTTGTGCATGCATATGTCCTCATCGTTTGGCTATTCACCTGCCTGATGATAGGGTCCTGAAGTAAAATCATCTCCTGAACAATATGACTCCTTTCGATTCTTTGATTTCAATCCATAAATAACCACCAGGCGAAGGAATCCACACTTCTCTATCAATCAATTGATCAGTTGTATTTATTGAGCACCCACTGTGTTCAGAGCACTTGGGAGAGTTCAGTACAACAGAGTCGGTAGACATGTTCCCTGCCCACAACAATTTAGAGGGGGAGGATAGACTGTGAGCAGGGAATGTGTCTGTTTGTCGTTGTATTCTCACAAGCACTTAGTACAGTACTTTGAACACAGTAAGTCCTCAATAAATACGATTGAATGAAAGAATGACTATTCTACTACTGAACTCTCCCAAATGCTTAGTTCAGTGCTCTGCATTCAGTAAGTACTCAATAAACTTTGCTGATGAGTGACCGGAAACTCCCCCTTGCTAATGAGGAAAGATTGTTTCCACAGGAATGTAGACTCACATCAGAGTATTACCACCATATGGCTAGTTGAGCATGATTTCAACTTCTATGGAAGGCGTCCAGGTTCCCAAAAACCTAATCCAGTGCTCCGCACACCAAGGGTGCTCAAGAGATAGTAACGACTGACAGACGACGAACAAAGAGGAAAATGGTGGAAGGACAAGCTGGAGAACCTGAAGCTGGTAGCATAACTTTAGACAGGTAGGAAACCGGATAGGATAGAGCCATAGAACCTATAAAACTAGTGGGAAATTAAGGACAAGGTACTCCTGACAATCTTCTGCTCTAGAAGAGGGGCGATTAGAAAGGAAAAGGGATCTTCTTACCAGTCAGCCGTGCGGTTGGTACAGTGGGAAGAGCACTGCTCTGGAAACCAGGAGATCTGGGTCTGATCCTGGGTCTACCTGTTGGGCTATACCCAGAGTGGAAAACACCTCAGGTATTACCCAAGGAGATCAGACCTGACTGGAATCCTGAAAAATAGCCGGTTAGCGTGGAAGGCGAAAACCACAGCAGCCCACAATGCCACCACTTGCTGGCCTGCAATATTATAGCCCAGCGTCACCACTATGCTATGGTCACTTTGATCGGGATTGGGCCAAACCTCCATCACTGTAATCAGTATCTTCCCACAGGTTCTTAGTTCTGAAGTGTCAGGGTCAGGTTTTGTCTATTATTCCTGATGGGAGACTCCATCCTGAGGCCTATAATATGCTTCTGGTGCTAGTTTTAGGATTAATCAATCAATCAATAATCACATTTAATGAGCACTTACTGTGCGCAGAGCACCGTACTAAACATTTGAGAGAGAACAATATGACAGATTTGGTAGATTTGTTCCCTGCCCACAACAAGCTTCAGCCTAGTGGGGGAGACAGGCATAAATATAAGTAATTATAGATAGGAGGGGTGAATAAAGGGTGTGAATCTTGTTGCAAGGATGACACAGAAGGGAGTGGGAGAAGAGGAAGTGAGGGCTTAGTCACGAAAGGCTTAGTCAGGGGAGGCCTCTTGAGGAAAGGTACTTTTAATAAGATTTTATAGGTGAGGAGAGCGATCATCTGTTGGGTGTGAAGAGAGAGGGTATTCTTGGCTAGAGGCAGCACATGGGCGAGAGGTCAGTGGCAAGAGAGATGAAATCGAGGTACAGTGGGTAGTTTGGCATTTGAGGAGCAAAGTCTGTGGGCTGGGTTGTTGTAAGAAATCAGGGAGGTAAGGTAGGAAGAGGTAAGGTGATTGAGCGCTTTAAAGCCTACGGCAAGGTGTTGCTGTTTGATGTAGAGGCAGATGGGCAACCTCTGGAGGTTCTTGAGGAGCGGGATAACTTGGTCTGAATGGTTTTGTAGAAAAATGATCTGGGCTTCAGAGTGAAGTGTGGACTGAAGTGGGGAGAGACAGGAGGCAGAGAGGTCAGTGAGGAGGCTGGTGCAATAATCAAGAAGGTATAGGATAAATGCTTAGATTAACCAGGAGAGGAAGAGGAGGATTTTAGCCATCCTGTCGACAGATTGAATATGAGGGTTAAATGACAGAAATGAGTCAAGGATAACACCGAGGTTACAAGCTTGTGAGGCAGGGAGGATGGTGGCGCTGTCTACAGTGATGGGAAAGTCACAGGGAGGACAGGGTTTGGGTGGGAAGATAAGGAGTTCTATTTCGGACATATTAAGTTTGAAATGTCGGTGGACAGTCGGCGTAGAGATGTCCTGAGGGCAGGAGGAAATTCAAGCCTGCAGAGAGGGAGAGAGAGCAGGGCTGGAAAAGTAGATTTGGGGATCATCCACATAAGGATGGTAGTTAGAGCCATGGGAGTGAATGAGTTCTCCAAGGAAGTGGGTGTAGACGGAGAATAGAAAGGGATCCAGAACTGAACCCTGAGGGACTCCTTCAGTTAAGGGGTGGGAGGCAGAGGAGGAGTTCTCGAAAGAGACTGAGGATGAGTGGCCAGAGAGCTGAGAGGAGAACCGGGAGAGGGCAGCGTCGGTGCCTCATAAAAATGAGCTGAGAATTGAGAGATTTCCCCATGATTGATCTCAGGATATCTCTCCTTAACCAGACATGGAGCTAGGAGCAACAGGAGGAGTGTGGCCTAGTAGAAAGAGCATGGGGCTAGGTTCTAATCCTAGCTCTGCCAATTGCCTGCTGTGTCACCTTTGGCAAGTCACTTAACTTCTGTGTGCCTCAGTTTCCTTAACTGTAAAATTGGGATTAAAATCCTGTTCTCTCTCCTACTTCAGCCATTCATTCATTCAGTCATATTTATCGGGTGCTTACTATGTGCAGGGCACTGTAGTAAGTGCTTAGGAAAGTACAATACAACAATAAAGAGTGATAGTCCCTGCCCACAATGAGCTCACGGTCCAGAGTGGGGGAGACAGACATTGATACAAATAAATAAAATTACTGATATGTACGTAAGTGCTTCGGGGCTGGGACGGGGGAAGATCAAAGGAATAAATATTATTTGGGGGAGGAAATGTGTCCAACCTGATTATCTATCCCAGTGCTAAGTAAGTGCTTAGCAAATACAACTAAAAAACAAAAACAAAAACCAGGGTGGCGGGGAGGAGGAGGAGTAGAAGATGTTAGCGTTCAGAACATTAGTAACTGTAGATCCTGCGCAAATCAAAGAGATGTAACAGAGTGATATTTGACATCAATGGATTACATCAATTCACAGCATAATATATTCCAATTTTAAGCTTCCAAGGAAGTGTATTGTTAACGAGTGATATCATCTCAGTTGATTATATGGGGTGGTTATGCAATTATACTTCCGTTTGTCAATTCCTGAGCCTGGTGCTGACATTCTTTCAAGTAACAATGACTTCTTTCACAAGCAACTTCAGGCCTGCAATGTCAAAATCAGTCATCCCATAAATTGTTCCAAACTGACACATTAGAGCCTCGGCTTGAGCTTGATAGCCGCTCAGGCTAGGTTTACACATAAGCTTCGCTGTGGAGAGTTTGTCATTATCTCACTTCAACCTGGAGGGTTTCAGATGATTGCTTCTTGTCCAGAAGTTTTAAAACGCCCTCAGTAAGAATTGACATTTATTTATGGATGTGCGTGAACTTCCATGGCATCTTGATTCTTTGATTTTCTAAAAAACACTCTTCAGGATATATTTGTACCTGGCTTTTTTCAGACATGAATTCTCTAGAAAACCCAGTACTGTACTGTATCCTCCAGCTTATACGACCCTGCTTTCTTAGGAGAGAGCATAACGGCGACCTTCTGAATAGCTTAAGGAGGATGCTTTTTGGCAAGATCAATAGAGAGTAGCTGTGGAAAGCAAAGTAGACTCAGAGGCTTGGTAAAGGAGAGTGAGAAGGATGCCGTGGAGCACGGGAGTGGGAGTTGGGACACCCGGTTTTAAACCTGGCTCTGTGTATGTGGTGGTGGGAAAGTCACTTAACCTCAGTTTCTGTAAAGTGGGATGAAATACCTGTTCTCTCACCCACTTAGTCTGTGAGCCTCGTGTGGAACAGACACCGGCGTTGGAGCCGATTACCTTGTGTTTAGCACAAGTGCTTGCCGCGGAGGAAGAGCCTAATAAAGACCATCATTAGAAAACAGTGGCAGATCCTTCGTTTTTGCGGTCGCTGCGGCTCCAAACCAACGAATCCCCAGATTTTCATGCTCACACTCTATTCTCCAATTTACCAGCAATTTAAAAAGCGTGACTATTTGGCAACAAGCAGCTCTGTGGGAGGAGAAGGGCTGAACCAGTGGCTTGTTGTGACTAAACAATCTCAGCTGTGCACGCATGCACCAACATCAGAAAATGGCTTAGCTGCATTCCACCGCAGGCCCGGGGTTGGCCGTTGAGGTACGGCCCCGGTGCCGGTTGGAACAGGCTTTCCCTGCTCGCCTGTAATATTTCCGTACCCAGAACTGGCTTTCTACATGCAGTTCACCGTGTCAAAATGGCTTTTGAATATTTAGAGTTTTTATAGTTTGAAAGGTTCCAGATTTTGAAGTTTTGGGACCAGGTTTCACCACCGTAATAAAATTAAAAAATAATGGTATTTTGAAAACTCTTACTCTGCCACAAGCACTTTGCTTATTATTATTATTATTACTATTATTATTATGGTACTGGTTAAGCACTTACTACGTTCCAAGCACTGTTCTAAGCGCTAGGATAGATACGTTAGTCAGGTTGGACACAGTCCCTGTCCCAAAGAGGGCTCATGCTCTTAACCCCCATTTTCCAGATGAAGTAATTGAGGCCCAGAGAAGTGAAGTGATTTACCCAAGGTCACTTAGCAGACATGTGGCCGGGTCGCAATTAGAACCCATGACCTTCTGACTCCCAGGCCCATGCTCTATCCACTGAGTCACACTGCTTCTATTGTAGATATGGTAGAGTCAGATTGGACCCAGTCCCCGACCCACGGGGAACCCATAGTCTAAAAGGGAAGGAGAAGAGGAATTTTACCACCAATTTACAGAGGAGGAAACTGAGGCACAGAGAATCGAAGTGACTTGCCCGAGGTCTTTTACCAGGGATTAGAACGTGGGTCTTGTGACTCCCATTCCCATGGTCTTTCTGCAGTTGGTTCATTCGGTCGTATTTATTGAGCGGTTACTGTGTGAAGAGCACCGTACTAAGCTCTTGGAAATTACAAGTCAGGAACAAAGAGACACAATCCCTGCCTACAACGGGCTCACAGTCTAGAAGGAGGGAACGCACATGTATTGAACAATTACATCAATTATTTACAATCAATTACAACAATTGTAATTGTTGTAATTACAGCAATTACAATCATTATTGATATTGTTATTCTTCTTCTTCTTCTTATGTTTCCTTAAAATAATCCTGGGCTGGTAGTCCAGCAAATAGGAAGAAATATACTTAAAAAGAGCAAGATGGGGAAACCAGGGAGAGAACACTAGGCTACTCTGATTCTCCACCAGTGTGGAAGGGAACAGTTTGGGTACCTGTGTTGACAGTGATCGACGCCAAGATATTGAACTCCCGCCTCAAAACGCTGGTCCCCCCGCCCCAACCATCTCTTCTCCCTAATGGCCTGGCCCTGTGCTTTATTGATAAAATAGAAACTTAACAGGCAAGATCTTCTTCTTAACAATAATAATAATAATGATGGTGCTTGTTAATAATAATGTTGGTATTTGCTAAGCGCTTACTATGTGCAGAGCACTGTTCTAAGTGCTGGGGTAGATACAGGGTAATCAGGTTGTCCCACATGAGGCTCACAGTTAATCCCCATTTTACAGATGAGGTAACTGAGGCACAGAGAAGTTAAGTGACTTGCCCACAGTTACACAGCTGACAAGTGGCAGAGCTGGGAATCGAACCCATGATCTTTGACTCTGAAGCCCAGGCTCTTTCCACTGAGCCACGCTGCTGCCCCTTAAGTTAAGTGCTGACTATGTCATTCATTCATCGTCAGTGCAACACACTGTACTAAGGGCTTGGGAGAATACAGTACAACCACAAACAGGCAGTCCGTGCCCATAACGAGCTCGCGGTCTAGAGGGGGAGACAGACATTAATATACATAAATAAATGAATAGATTACAGATCCGTACATCTGTGCTGTGGGGTTGGGAGGGAGGATGAATGAAGGGAACGAGTCAGGACGACGCAGAAGGGAGTGGGAGAGGAGGAGAGGAGGGCTTAGTCAGGGAAGGCTTCTTGGAGGAGATGTGCCTTCAATAAGACTTTGAAGTGGGGGAGAGCAATTATCTGTCTGATATTCATTCATTCAATCATATTTATAATAATAATGATATTGTTGGTATTTGTTAAGTGCTTACTATGTGCTGAGCACTGGTCTAAGCACTGTGGTAGATAGAGAGTAATCAGCTTGTCCCATGTGAGGCTCACAGTCTTAATCCCCATTTTACAGATGAAGGAACTGAGGCACCGAGAAGTTAAGTGACTTGCCCAAAGTCACACAACTGGCAAGCAGCTGAACCGGAATTTGAAGCCATGACCTCTGACTTCCAAGCCCATGCTCTTTCCACTGAGCCATGCTGCAGCGCTTACAGTGTGCAGAGCACTATACTGTGGGCTTGGAAAGTACAATTCAGCAACAGATAGAGACAATCCCTGCCCACAACGGGCTCACAATCTAGAAGTGGGGAATATAGTCTTCAGTGAGGAGGGAGGGCATTCCAGGCCATAGGTAGGGTGTGAGTCAGAGCTCGGTGGCGAGATAGACGAGGTTGAAGTATAGCGAGAAGGTTAGCATTATGTGCCAAGCACTGTTCTAAGCATTAGGGTAGATACAAGGTAATCAGGTTGAGCACAGTCTCTTTCCCACATGGGCCTCAGTTTCAATCCCCACTTTACAATGAGGTCACTGAGGCTCAGAGAAGTGAAGCGACTTGCCCGAGATCACACAGCAGAGAAATGGCAGATCTGGGGGTAGGACCCATTACCTTCTGACTCCCAGGCCCGTGCTCTACCCATTTCACCATGCTGCTTCTCTTGTAGACATGATCCCTGCCCACAGGGAGCTTGAAGTCTGGGGGGGGAGATAGACATTAACATCAATAAATAAATTACAGATATGTTCATAAATGCTGCAGGATGGCGTAGTGGCTAGAGCACAGGCCTGGGAATCAGAAGGTCATGAGTTCTAATCATGGCTCTGCCACTGATCTGCTGTTTGACCTTGGACAAGTCACTTTACTTCTCTGGGTCTCAGTGACCTCATCTGTAAAATGGGAATTGAGACTGTGAGCTCCATGTGGGACAGGGACTGTGTCCAACCCCCTTTGCTTAGTACAGTGTCTGGCACATAGTAAGTGCTTAACAGATGCTATTATTATTACTATTATTACTGTGGGGCTGAGGGAGGTGTGAATAAAATGGGCAAATCCAAGAGTAAGGTTGATGGAGAAGGGAGTGGGGGAAGCTTCACATCATTAAAATCTGCCTTTTCTTCTCCAGCCAAACTGCTATTATGCTGTTCAAAACACTTATCCTATCCCACCTTGACAACTACATCTGGCCTCCTTGCTGACCTCCTGGCCTCCTGTCTCTCCCCACTCCAATTCATTCGATCATATTTATTGAGTGCTTACTGTGTGCAGAGCACTGTACTAAATGCTTGGGAGAGTACGATATAACATAAAACAGACACATTCCCTGCCTACAATGAGCTTACAGTCCAGAGGGGGAGACAGACATGAACATAAACAAATCAATTACAGATTGTGCTGGTACTAAGCTTCTCATTGTGCTTCGATCGTGCCTATCTCAACGCTCACTCCTCGCTCATGTCCTGTCTCTGGCCTGGAGCACCCTCCCTCCTCAAATCCTAAAAACACTCTCCCCCACTTCAAAGTCTTAATGAAGGCACATCTTCTCCAAGAGGCCTTCCCATACTAAGCCCCCCTTCCTCTTCTCCCACTCCTGTCCTAACTTGCTTCCCTGGCCCACTCCTCCCCATCCCAGCCCCACAGCATTTATGTGCATATCTGTCATGTACTAATTTGTATTGCCGTCTGTCTCCCCCACTCTAGACTGTAAGCTTGTTGTGGGCAGGGAATGTGTCTGTGTATTGTTATATTATACTCTCCCAAGTATTTGGTACAGTGCTCTGCACACAGTAAGTGCTTAATAAATACAATTGAAGGATTGAATTAATATGTACCTAAGTGCTGTGGGGCTGGGAGGTGGGAAGAACAAAGGGAGCAGGTCAGGGCGATGCAGAAGTGAGAGGGAGAAGAGGAAAGGGGAGCTTAGTCAGGGAAGGCCTCTTGAAGGAGATGTTTCTTCAGAAAGACTTTGAAGGAGGGAGGGCGTTCCAGGTCAGGGATAGGATGTCGGCAGCGAGCTAGACGAGATCGAAGTACAGTGAGTAGGGTGGCATTCGAGGAGCTAAGTGTGCAGGCTGCGTTGTAGTAGGAGAGTAGAGAGGTGAGGTAGGAGGGGGCAAGGTGACTGAGCACTTTAAAGACAATGGTGAGGAGTTTTTGTTTGATGCAGAGGTGGATGAGCAACCACTGAAGTTTTTTTGAAGAGTGAAAAACTTGACCTGGATGTTTCTGTAGAAAAATGATCCCAGCAGCGGGTGAAGTATGGACTGAAGTGAGGAGAGACAGGAGGTTGGGAGGTCAGCAAGGAGCCTGCTGCAGTAATCCAGGGAGGTTAGGATGAGTGATTGCATTAATGTGGTTGCCGTTGGATGGAGAGGAAAGGACAGATTTTAGTGATGTTGTGAAGGTGGGACCGACGGGAATTAGTGATGGATTGAATATGTGGGTAGAGTGAGAGAGAGGACTAAAGGATAATGTCAAGGTTATGGGCTTATGAGACAAGAAGAATGGTGGTGCCATCTACGGTGATGGGAATGTCAGGGGGAGGTCGAAGTTCTGGTGGGGGGAGACAGTGAGTTCTGTTTTGGGCATGTTAAACTTGAGGTGATGGGAGGACATACAAGTAGAGATGTCTTAAAGGCAGGAGGAAATGTGAGACTGCAGAGAGGGAGAGAGATCAGTGCTGGAGATGTAGATTTGGGGAATTATCTAAATAGAGATGGAGGTTGAAGCCATGGGAGCGAATGACCTCTCCAAAGGAGTGGATGTAGATGGAGAATAGAAGGGGACCCAGAACTGAACCTTGAGGGACCCCCACAGTTAGGGGCTGGGAGGTAGAGGAGGGGCCCACAAAGAGACTGAGAATGAATGGCCAGAGAGATAAGAGGAGAACCAGGAGAGGACAGAGTCAGGGAATCCAAGCTTGGACAATGTTTCCAGGAGAAGGGGGTGATGGACAGAGTCGAAGGCAGTTGAGAGGTCGAGGAGGATTAGGATGGAGTAGAGGCTGTTGGATTTGCCAAGAAGGAGATCATTTATGACCTTTGAGAGGCTGGTTTCTGTGAAGTGAAGGGGACGGAAGCCAGATTGGAGGGGGTCAAGGAGAGCATTAGAGGAGAGGAATTTGAGAGAGGAACTTGAGACAGCAGTATCAGACAATTCATTGAAGGAGTTTGGAGAAGAATGGAAGGGGGGGGGGTGATAACTGGAGGGAACTGTGAGGTCAAGGGAGAATTTTTTTAGGATAGAAGAGACATGGGTGTGTTTGAAAGCAGTGGTAATTAGGCCACTGGAGAGTGAACAGTTGAAGATGAGTAGTAATAATAATGTTGGTATTTGTTAAGCGCTTACTATGTGCCGAACACTGTTCTAAACGCTGGGGTAGATACAGGGTAATCAGTTTGTCCCACGTGAGGTCCACAGTCTTAATCCCCATTTTACAGATGAGGTAACCGAGGCACCGAGAAGTGAAGTGACTTGGCCAAAGTCACACAGCTGACAGGTGGTGGAGCCGGGATTAGAACCCATGACCTCTGACTCCTAAGCCTGGGCTCTTTCCACTGAGCCACGCTGCTTCTCTAAGTTAGGGAGGGTAGTAGGGAAATGTCTGCCTTCCCCTCTAAGTTGTAAGCTCATTTGGGCAGGGAACACGTTTACTATTTCTGTTGCATTATACCCTCCCAAGCACTTAGTAAAGTGTTCTTCACATGGTAAGTGCTCAATAAATAACACTGATTGATGGATTATCCTATCCTGCAACGATTACTGCATCAGCCTCCTCGCTGACCTCCCTGCCTCCTGTCTCTCCCCACTCCAGTTCATACTTCACTCTGCTGCCCAGATCATTTTTCTAAATACCAGTTCAGCCTCCCCATTTCTCAAGAACCTCCAGTGTTGCCCATCCACCTCCGAATCAAACAGAAACTCCTAATTGTCAGCCTTAAAGCACTCAATTAGCTCCCTGATCACTTACTACAACCAGCCCACGGTCCACGCTCTGTTAATGCCAACCTTCTCAATGTATCTCAGTTTCATCCAATTCGCCACTGACCCCCTTGATCATGTCCTCCCCCCTTTCTGGAATTCCATCCCCCTTTATCAATCAGTGATATTTATTGAGTGTTTACTATGTGTAGAGCGCTGTATTAAGCTCTTGGCAGAGCACAATAGAACATGATTAGCAGACGTTCCCTGCCTATTATGAGTTTACGGCCTAGAGGTATATATGCAAGAGACCACTACTTTCCCCACTTTCAAAGTCTTATTGAAATCACATCTCTTCCAAGACAACTAAGATGACTAAGAGGACGAAGTCCTCTTTTCTGTCCCTTCTGCATCAACTATACACTTTGGTCTGTGTCCTATAAGTACTTGGTATCCACCACATATCCACTTGTCCTAGGCCGTCGAGTCGTTTCCGACGCATAGCGACACCATGGACACATCTCTCCCAGAACGCCCCGCTCTCCATCTGCAATCGTTCTGGTAGTGGATCCATAGAGTTTTCTTGGGAAAAATCCAGAAGTGGTTTACCATCTCCTCCTTTCGCACAGTAAACTCGAGTCTCCGCCCTTGACTCTCTCCTGTGCCGCTGCTGCCCAGCATGGGTGAGTTTTGACTTGTAGCAGATGGCCTTCCGCTCTCTAGTCACTGCCCAAGCTAAGAATGGAATGGGTAGGCCTCTGCTTGACTCTCCCTCCCATAGTCAAGGCTGGTAGAGGACTGGAAACTCTCCAGTTGCGACCGTGAGAGGGTCCATATCCACTACACAGCACTTATGCACATATCTGTAGTTTATTTTAAAGTCTGCGTCCCCATCTAGACTGTAAGCTCCTTGTGGCAGGGAATGCGTTTATCAATTCTGTTGTCTGGTACCCTCTGCATACGCTGCTCTGCACATAATACACACTCAATAAATATCACCAAATGATCACTTGATGGATTGATGTTAGACAGTGATGATGGCCTATTCCCTTCAGTTAATGCCTGGACCTGAATGGGTAGCCCCAAAGTCTGGATATGTTATGTCCTCTTGGAAGACTCTACTCGTAATGCTGCGTAAATAACTCAGTGCTCTCTTTGAAGCAGCGTGGCTCAGTGGAAAGAGTATGGGCTTTGGAGTCAGGGCTCATGAGTTCGAATCCCAGCTCTGCCACTTGTCGGCTGTGTGACTGTGGGCAAGTCACTTAACTTCTCTGTGCCTCAGTTCCCTCATCTGTAAAATGGGGATTAAGACTGTGAGCCCCATGTGGGACAACCTGATTCCCCTATGTCTACCCCAGCGCTTAGAACAGCGCTCGGCACATAGTAAGCGCTTAACAAATACCAACATTATTTGAAACTATAAGAATGTTAACAAGTGGCTTCACCACCTGTCTGCTGTGTGACCTTGGGCAAGTTACTTAACTTCTCTGGGACTTGATTAGTTTATCTGTAAAATGAGGATTAAGACTGTGCCTTCTATGTAGGGGTGGACTAGGTCCTACCTGATTATTTTATATCTACCCCAGTGTTTAATAAAGGGCCTGGCGCATAATAAGCATTTAACAAACGCCATTAAAAAAAAAACAAAGCAAGATAAAAGCACCATCCTTCTTGCCTCACAAGGCCATAACCTTAGCATCCTCGACTCATCTTTCTCATTCAACCAACATATAATAATAATAATAATAATGTTGGTATTTGTTAAGCACTTACTATGTGCTCAGTACTGTCCTAAGTGCTGGGGTAGATACAAGGTAATCAGGTTGTCCCACATGGGGCTCACAGTCTTGATCCCCATTTTACAGATGAGGTAACTGAGGCACAGAGAAGTTAAGTGACTTGTCCAAGGTCACACAGCTGACGTGCAGCGGAGCCAGGATTAGAGTCCATGACCTCTGACTCCCAAGCCTGGGCTCTTTCCAGTGAGCCACGCTGCTTCTCTGCAATCACCAAATCCTGTTAGTTCTCACTTGACAGCAAGAAGCAGCATGGCTCAGTGGAAAGAGCACGGGCTTTGGAGTCAGAGGTCATGAGTTCAAATCCCAGCTCCGCCACTTGTCAGCTGTGTGACTGTGGGCAAGTCACTTAACTTCTCTGTGCCTCAGTTACCTCATCTGTAAAATGGGGATTAAGACTGTGACCCCCACGTGGGACAACCTGATTCCCTTGTGTCTACCCCAGCGCTTGGAACAATGCTCGGCACATAGTAAGCGCATAACAAATACCAACATTATTAACTCTAGAACCCCGCTTATTTTCCCCCCAAATAACTGAAAATAAAATAAATTGTCCTCATCATCCAAACTGCCACTCATTGTTTGCTGCCTCAACTACTGTACCAGCCTTCTCACTGAGCTCCCTGCCTCTCCTCTCTCTCTCCTCCAGTCAATACTTCACTTCACATCGCTGCTTGGATTGCTTTTCTTCAAAACTCTTCAGCCCATGTCTCCTCACTCCTCAGAAACCTCCAATAGTTGTCCATCCACCTCTGCATCAAACAGAAACTCCTTACCATTGGCTTAAGGCACTCACCCTCCTATCATACCTCACTGATTTGCTACAACCCAACCCACGCATTTCAGTCCTCTAATGGCAGCTTACTCACTCCACCTCGATCTCATCGATTTCGCCACCGACCACTTGCCTACATACTCCCTCCCCATTCATATCCCACAAACCACCAATCTTTCATCCTTCAAAGATCTACTACACTCACATCTCCTCCAACAGGCCTTCCCAGACTAAGCCCTAATTCCTTCCATTCACTCTTCTTTCTGTGTCACCTGTTTGTACCACTTAAGTGCTTAATACTCACCCCACCTCATCCCCCCCAGCATTTATGTAAAAATTCTTGTTCTCTGCCATTTTCCCTATCTGTAATTTCTTTTCAGTGTCTCTCTCCCCATCTAGACAGTAAGCTTCTTGAGAGACGAGGCCATGTCCTTCACTCTACTTTATTGTACTCTCCCTAGCACTTAGTAGAATGTTCTGCACATAGAAAGTGCTCAATAAATACCATATATTGATTCGTCTGTATTCTGTTGGTTGTTGAGAAGCCACCCATTATTTTATTACTGTATCTCTCTGCAAGACATTTTTACATATGAGGATTTGGTGAATTCATAATCATCTTAAATTGAATTAATTACAGCTTTCAAAAATGGGACTAGTAGCCCTTTTGGATTATTTCTAAACAAATGTGCCCTTCTTAAAAATTTGATTTATTCATATTCTTTTACAGTAGCTTCTAAAATAAAGTAGTAAGAACCTATATGAATTTTCAAAAATGGAAAGATGATAGATTAAACAATTATTTAGTGGGGCATAATAGCAAAAGCCATCTGTTGAACAGATTCACAATTTTATAAACCTTTGTCTTCTGGGGAACAAATATTAAACTGTAAGTCTATTCTTCGGAACCTTGAGTCATTTCAGATAATGAATGATTCATTTTTGCTATTTATTTGTTTACTTTATGAAGGATAAAGCTCAAGATAGATTTTTTCTATGCCACAAAGTGCAGAAAATGAAGCATCACGTAGGACCTTAGTATCCAAGCCTTGAATTTCTATATTTGAAAGCCAAAAATACATTGTAAAATCCAGGTGGAGGTAATTGTTTGGGGGGAAAAGGGGACTCTTGTAACATAGAATTCTGTATTTCCCTTTTTAAGTTATTCCTCCCATACTAATGGAAAAAATGGTACTCTTTTCCAAGTAAGGCAGATTTTTGATCATGAATACATAACGTATGAGGTTTTCCCTTTCACCCATGATACCATAATTCCCCCACTCCACCACGACTCACAGTGTTTGTTCCTCTCAATCTATGGGCCCTGTTCTTGTCTCCCCCACTGCCAACCTCTTGCTCATGTCTTCCAACCTCTTGCTCATGTCCTCCCCACTGCCTGGAACTCCCTCACCCTTCGCATCTGGCAGAACTCAGCTCTCCCCATCTTCAAACCCTTTTGAGATCACACCTCCTCCAGGAAACCTTTCCTGAATAATTTCCTCCATGTGCCTCCAGCTGCTTCTTCAGCCACTCCATTCCACTGAAGCATTTGAATTACAACTCCCACGGTACTTAGGTACAGATCTCTAAATTCTAAATTATTTATCAATCAATCAGTAAATGGTATTTATTGACCGCTTACAAGGTTATTCATGTCTGTCTCCCCTCTAGATTGTAAATTAGTTGTGGGCAAGGAACACGTCTGTCAAATCTGTTGTATTGTACTCTTCCAAGTGGTTAGTGTACTGCTCTGCACGTAATAAGTGCTCAATAAGTGCAACTGATTGATTGATTGATTTACTCTGTAACTATATGACTCCCATCTATAATTTATTTACAACTCCTCCTACAAATAATAATAATGATAACAATAATTGTGTGGTTTCTTAAGCACTTTTTATATGCCAAGCACTCTTCTAAACCCTATACTAATAAGGTCCCATATGGGTGTCACGGTCTAAGAAGGAGGGAGAACCAGGATTGAATCCCCATTTTGCAGATGAGGGAACTGAGATACAGAGTTCAGTGACTTGCCCAAGGTCTCGTAGCAGGGAAGCGGGAATTAGAATCCGGGTCCTCTGGCTCTCAGGTGGATGCTTTAATCCACTGGGCCATGCTGCTTCCTACCAGGTCACCTACTAAAGTTAACTTTTCCACTCTTTGTTAACCAACAGAGTTCTCCAACCATTGGATCCCCCACATCTCCTGTGGTGCATTCCTGGGGAGGAGACCAATCCCTGATGGAGGAGATCAAAGAAACACCTTTGCACAACAGTTAGAGTGCTGGGAAACTCATGACCCGTTTGGATGAAAACAGCCCTACCAGGAGTGAAGGCCACAGATGGGATAGGATCCTTTAAAAGGCTTTCAAAATGGCTGGCAGGAGGGAGAAAGTGTAGGGAGTATGGGCTAAAAACCCCCCTGATATACAGGGGCTGGTTTTCTCTACACTTCTCAGAAGCTGCCATGACAGTCTGGAATGTCAATATGGGAAAACCTACCTTCCTGGGAAGGGGATGTGTGCTGGGGGGAGCTTAGAGGTCTCCCGAGGACAGTAAGAGGGCAAGTAGGGCACGTTCATTTGGGGATTATTTTCAATTAAACCCTTTCATTTCCCCAAGCAAAGCTTTCAGGTGGCCTCTTGCCCGAAACGCACAGTGTCCGCTTTCCGTTAATCAGATCACCAAACTTGGCCCTTGTGGTTTTGATCCCCGGTGGCTTTAATAATAATAAAATTTTGTGAATACAAGCAAATGGGGGTGGACACGGTCCCTGTCCCATGTTGGGCTCACAGTCTCAATCCCCATTTTAGAGATGAGGTAACTGAGGCTCAGAGAAGTGAAGTGACTTGCTAAGGCCACACAGCAGAGAAGTGGTGGAGCCGGGATTAGAACCCCTGACCTTCGGACTCCCAGGTCCCAGCGCTTAGAACAGTGCTCGGCACATAGTAAGCGCTTAACAAATACCAACATAACATAATAATATTTATCCACTATGCCATGCTGTTTCCCTAAACATTACTTTAAACACTACCTGGTAAACCATGAATCACTTAACCAATTGATCAATCAATCAGTGGTATTTATTGAGACTACAATACAGTAAGTTGGTAGACATGATCCATGTCCACAAGGATCTAATCTAGAGGGGGAGACAGACATTAAAGTCAACTCAGATAGGGGAAATGGCAGAGTATAAAGATAAGTATAGAAGTGCTGTGAGGTTGAGGGTGAGGTGAATATCAAGTGTTTAAGGGGCATAAATCCAAGTACATAGGCCACACAGGAGAGCAACAAGGGGAAATGAGGGTGTAGCTGGGAAAAGCCTCTGGGAGTTGACAAGTTTTGGGGAAGTTTTCGAAGGTGGGAGGTTGGTGGTCTGCCAGATATGAAAGGGGAGGGAATTTAGCAATTTTTGTTGTCATCCTTTCCAAAATATGGTGTCGATTAAATCCCGACTATGGTTATTTTTTATTTTTGGTGGTGGGGGCGGAGAGGGCGGCGGTGGATATGATTCAACCACGATCACCGAAACCTTCACAGAACTCTCAAATGGGTCTTGGTTGGAATATTTAAGTCCATATTTTTCTTGGCTCTTTTGAAATACAGGATAGCCAATTTGGTTGTAATTAGGTGTCATAGTCCTATGCAATTACCATTTCACTCTCACCAAGCAAGAGCTTCTGTGTCTAATAAGCAGGGAGGAATCCAAAGGTAATGAACCGTTGCTTTTGTTTTGGTTGTTATCACTATTAAATTGTTGTATTTGCTGAATCTGCCCTGAGATTTCTTTTCCTCTGTACATGTCAACAACTCCCCGCTTTTTGGGAGCCTCCTTTGGGCCAGGAATCTTATCTGTATTAATATCCATGTTCTCTTCCCCCAGGCCTTAGTGAAGTGCCCTGCTCAACAAAAGCCTGTAACAAAATGTTATGAATATGTAAAACTAATGATTTTCTCCAGGTCAGGTTGTAAATGATAAATATGACCAAAGGCGTATTTAAAAAGAATGAGTCAAAAATAATAAAATCACAAACCGATGATCATTTGCTATGATTTATAAGCAGTGAGAAAGCTTTTAATCAGAATGAACTGCCCCTTTTTTTGGAAAAGAGAAAGAATGGGAAGTGTGTGGAGAGAAAATAAGTACGATTGAATGAAAGAATGCAAAATATTGCTAATATATTTATTTACCATCTGGCCCAGATTTTCAGGGTGACATCAACCAACCAATGTCAGCCAATATTTATTGAGTGCTTACTGTGTGTAGATCACTGTACTAAATGTTTGGGAGATAGTAATCCTGTTGACTTGGTAAATAGAATCCACAATGACCTTACAGTTGAGAATGGGGAGACAGATGTTAAAATAATGATAATGATGATATTTGTTAGGCGCTTACTCTTTGCCAAGCACTGGGAGACTGTGTACAAAAGTGTGGTGGGTCTGGGGCCAGGCTGAATACTGAGTTGCTTAACAATTCATTCATTCATTCAATAGTATTTATTGAGCGCTTACTATGTGCAGACCACTGTACTAAGCACTTGGAATGGACAATTGGGCAACAGATGGAGACCATCCCCGCCAGTAATGGGCTCACGTTCTAATCGGGGGAGATGGACGGCAGAGCCACACAGAAGGAAAGAAAAACAAGACAACATTATCAGGATAAATAGAATGAAGGGGATGTACATGTAATTGGAGAAGCAGCGTGGCTCAGTGGAAAGAGCATGGGCTTTGGAGTCAGGGCTCATGAGTTCGAATCCCAGCTCTGCCACTTGTTGGCTGTGTGACTGTGGGCAAGTCACTTAACTTCTCTGTGCCTCAGTTCCCTCATCTGTAAAATGGGGATTAAGACTGTGAGCCCCACGTGGGACAACCTGATTCCCCTATGTCTACCCCAGTGCTTAGAACAGTGCTCGGCACATAGTAAGCGCTTAACAAATACCAACATTATTATTATTATTATTATGTACACCTCATTAACAAAATATATAAATAATATATAATAAATAATATACGCAAACACACGAAGAAGCACCTAGGTGATGCAGAAGTGAAGGCATAGTATTTTTTTTACTTAAATTCAAGATCTCTGCATCTACGAACTCACAAAGACTTAAAATACACACACACACACACACACACACGGACCCGCACACATATGGTTGGAATATTTGACCTGCCATTACTGTTTTCCAAATGACTGGGCTGTCAATTAAAACTACTCTCGGTTTTGAAAGTCAAATGAGGTGACTTAGGCAAACCTAATGTTGCAAAACCTACCTGGATTCCATTTCTGTCTCAGCAGAGTTAATGATAAATGACCCGTTGGTGATTTCAAGTTAGAGGGATTGCCCTGCAGCACTTTCTGTTGATAGTCTGCTTAAAAGGAATGAAAAGCCTCAGGCTGAAGGTGTTTCAGACAGGATATTTGTACCTTGAGATTGCTTCTTCTCCTTGATTTGGGTGCTTATCCAGGCTACAGCTGCAGCAAACAAGCATATCCATTCAATCCTGTCTAGTCTTCTTGGACTTGGGGAACTCGCTGAAGACCCACAAGCACTGTGGGGCAGGGTTGGGAGGTGGGGTGGAGAAAAACCCGTCACCTACCTGGCAATCAGGTGATTGTACTGACATTGGGATTCCTGAGCTAGCCTCAGAATTGAAGTGAGTGACCTCCAGCTCCAAAAACATCAGGTTCTGGCTGATGGTATTTAATATTCATTTACATGACTTAGTGGATATCATGACTCAGTGGGAGCCAGAAGGTCGTGGGTTCTAATCCCCCACCTGCCACTTGCCTTCTGTGTGACCTTAGACAAGTCATGTCACTTCTCTGGGCTGCAGTTCCCTCATCTGGAAAATGGGGATTGAAACCGTGAGCCCAATGTGAGACCCAATCCGATTTGTTTGTATCCACCCCAGGGCTTGGTACAATGCCTGGCACATAGTAAATGCTTAACAAATACCACAGTTATTATTATTATTATTGTAGTCAATCAGTGGCATTTATTGAGAGCTTACTGTGCACAGAGAACTCTACTAAGCACTTGGGAGAATATAATTCAACAGAGTTGTTAGATACATTCCCTGTCCACAAGCAGCTTACAGTCTAGAGGGGGAGATAGTCATTACAATCAATTATGGATCTGTACATGAAGGCTGTGGGGTTGAAGGTGGGTAGGAGGATAATAATAATAGTGGTATTTGTTAAGTGCTTACTTTGTGCCAGGCTCTGTACTAAGCGCTGGGGTGGATACAACCAAATCGAGTTGAACACAGTCCCTGTCCCACGTGGGGCTCACAGTCTCAATCCCCATTTTCCAGATGAGGTAACGGAGGCCCGGAGAAGTGCAGTGACTGGCCCAGGCTCACACAGCAGACAAGTGGCAGAGCCGGGATTAGAACCCTTGACCTTCTGACTCCCAAGCCCGTGCTCTAGCCACTACACCATGTTGTTTCTCACGAGCAAATAAAACCCAGCAAACACAGTTATGTATTTGAGCTCTAAAATAAAGTTTCTGCAACAACCAGTCAGTCGATCAATGCTATTTATTGAATGCTTACACTGTGCAGAGCACTGCACTAAGCATTTGGGTGAGTACAATACAATAGAGTTTATAGATACAATCCCTGCCCCCAAGGAGCTTACAGTCTAGAGGGGGAAACAGAAATTTAAATGAATTATGGTTACGTACATCAGTGTTGAGGAGCTGAATGTGGGGAGGAGGATAAAACCCAGCAAACACTGATATATTTAGGGTCCAAAATAAAATTTCTACAAGAATCAATCATGTTTATTGAGTCCTTACTCTGTGCAGAACACTGTACTAAGTGCTTCAGAGACCACAACACAATATAATTGGCAGATACAATCCCTGTCCACAAGGAGCTTACAATCTAGAGGGGAAAATTCCATTTGTAAAATATTCTTGGTCTGTGCAGCCAAAGCTGATTTCTATCAATAGTACCTAGCAGTTTTTGAGGATGATGAATCACGGCAGTCAAGTTCAATGATAACTTACTATGACTGTTATGGATAACCTTCATATCATAAAACATAAGATTGATATTGTGTGTTCTGAGCCTCCTGCAGCAGTCCACAAAAGAGTTAAGGCTGATTCAAAAAGGACAATTTAGCGTTTTGTTGCAGGTCCTTTGGTGACTTCCCATGTGTAAATTAAAAGTAGAGTCTGAGTCACTTATTAATTTAATTCTCATTTGCTTGTTAATTATGACTAGGTTGATGGGACTAATTTTGATTCGAGGAAAAGGTTAGCTTGGTTTTAAACTTGGCTCAAGTTCCAGTAAGATTTCCAGTTTAGAAAAAAATGCTGGAAAAAAAGTTAATTGTTCCCTTTCTCAAAATTAACGAGGAGATGTCTATCGAAGCTTATTTGTTCCGGACTTTTGTGCTAGCTTGAAAAAAGCAGTTTGTGCCAGCCATTAATTGAAGCCAAGATCCATCCCTAGAAATGTCTGGGGCCTGAAACAACCCTTATATCCCTGAAGGGAGGATGATGTGATGGAGGGCTGCTTCCTCTTCCCATCTCTTCAGTCCAGTGTCCATTTTCCTCTCTATTCTCTTTTCCCGCTCCCATGGCCAAGTTCGAACCCAGCCAGCAGAAGATGGGCAATCTTGTTTTTTCTTCCGCTTGCATGACCAAGATTGCAACCTTGATAACTGGGGAGATATTAGAACAAATGATCTGACATCCATTTACAGTCACCTAGAAGAGCATGAAATACTAAGAAATACGCAACATAGTTTGGCGAAGAGTAGATCGCAACAGGCAAACTTAATCCCTTTTCATGAAAGAAAGTCGGACCACTCAGACAAGGGGGAAGCAACAGATATAATCTGTCTCCATTTCAGGAAGAGGCTTTGATTCTACATGATTTACAAACTAGGATAGTATAGTTTTAACATATATACATATGTCTCGTCATAAGAGTAGAAGCAAATATTGAATGTCCACTTGGAGTGGGGCTCTGTACTGGACATTTGGGATGTACAGGGTAATACAGTTGACATGTTCCCTGCTCCAAAGGAGCTTCCGCTCTACTGGGAGAGACAAATTTCAAACTATTTGTAACCACAGGGGTCAGAATTAATGTAGTGAGCAGCCATAACTACACATATGTACCTGCACATACACACCCTTTGAGACTCCTCATATGAGATCCATCCATAAATATATGTGCTTGTCCCTGGTAGAATTTTCCTCTACCCCGTTACAAGAGAGTAGAACTTCTCTTCTAACTTCTTTCCCAACTGTGGTGAACAGTGATTTCCTAAGAATTTCCTAAATTCTAAGAGAAGCAGCGTGGCTCACTGGAAAGAGCACAGGCTTTGGAGTCAGAGGTCATGGGTTCAAACCCTGGCTCTGCCACTTGCCAGCTGTGTGACTTTGGGCAAGTCACTTAACTTCTCGGTGCCTCAGTTCCCTCATCTGTAAAATGGGGATTAAGACTGTGAGCCCCACATGGGACAACTTGATTCCCCTGTGTCTACCCCAGCGCTTAGAACAGTGCTCGGCACATAGTAAGCGCTTAACAAATACCAACATTATTATTATTATTATTAACTTCTCTGTGCCTCATTTACCTCATCTGTAAAATGGGGATTAACTGTGAGCCTCACGTGGGACAACCTGATTACCCTGTATCTCCCCTAGCGCTTAGAACAGTGGTCTGCACATAGTAAGCACTTAGCAAATACCAACATTATTATTATTATTGTTAGAGTAGACACACACCCACACACCCCCACACACATGGCAATCCTTCATCTTCAAAGATGACACCACTGATGGTAAGGTTCTATTCGGTTGTGTGAATTAGACCGAAAAAACCTGTCAGCAACCCTGTTTTCATTTACAGGATGGATCCTTTGGCCTTAATATCCTGGCTCAATTTTCAGCCTGTCTCTTGGCATCTCAACTTTTGAAGTAATTGTGGTCTCCGTTAAATGCTTCCTATACATGAAACCACCTCTCAGGGTCGCACCTGGAGAGTTTCGACTAGGAGAGGGAGGGTCAAGCAGAGGCCTCTCCATTCCATTCCACTCCTAGCTTGGGCAGTGGCTAGCAAGCGGAAGGCCATCTGCTGCAAGTCAAAACTCTCCCGTGCTGGGCAGCAACGGCACGGGAGAGAGTCGAGGATGGAGACTCGAGTTGACTGTGAGGTGGGAGGCAACGGTAAACCACTTCAGTATTCTGACCAAGAAAACTCTATGGATCCACTACCAGAATGATTGCAGATGGAGGGGGAACATTCTGGGAGAGATGTGTCCATGGCGTCGCTATGGGTCGGTGACGACTTGACGGCATAAGACGAGATGATATGTGAAATACTGGGGTAGATACAAGATAATCACATTGGGCACAGCCTCTATCCCACATGAGGCTCACAGTCCAAGATGGGGAGGAAAGATAGGGATTTAATTCCTCTTTTACAGAGGAGGAAACTGAGGCACAGAGAGGTTAAGTGACTTGCCCAAGGTCACACAGCAAGCAAGGGACCGAGCCCTGGCTCTCAGATCCATGCTCTTAATAATAGTAATAATTGCTATTGTTTTTGTCTGTCTGTCTCCCCCGGTTAGACTGTAAGCCTGTAAGTGGGCAGGGATTGTCTCTGTCTGTTGCCGAACTGTACATTCCAAGCACTTAGTACAGTGCTTTGCACATAGTAAGCACTCAATAAATACTATCGAATGAATAATAGTATTTGTGGTATTTGTAAGCGCTTGCTATGTACCAGGCACTATACTAAACACTGGGGAGGATACAAGCAAATCATGCTGGACACAGTCCCTGTCCCAGGTGGGGCTCACGGTCTCAATCCTCATTTTACAGATGAGGTAACTGAGGCACAGAGAAGTGAAGTGACTTGCCCAAGGTCACACAGCAGACAAGCGGCAGAGCCGGGATTAGAACCTCTGACTCCCAGACTTGTGCTTCGTCCACTGCTCCATGCTGCTTCTCTTCCCAACATGTCTACCAACTTTTTTATATTGTACTCTCCCAAGGGCTTAGTGCAATGATCTCAGTAGATATAATTGATTGATTGATGGATGGATGGATAGGCCACATTGCTTTTGGAAGGCCTTGCTCCAGGAGAGCAATATCTCTCATCATCGCTGTGTGCCAAGCTGATCTATCTTCTGCGGGTATTCCCCCGACCGTCCATGATTCCTCCATTTAGGGCACTACGTTGCCCACCATTGTTGAGATGTCTTCCCTAGGTCTACCCTTTATTCTGACCTTCTGGCTTTCGTGTGCCCCCTTCAAATCACCCTTTAACAGATGCTTAGGTATCCTGCTGCCATCCGTCGCTTGTGCGTGCTCTGCCCGGTGGAGCCGTGATGCTACGATGACTGCTGCTTTCCTGGACCTCTTTACTGGTAAATCTTCTCTCCTGCTATTTGATATTGAGCATGAATTGAAGATGGAGCCAGTGAAACTGCTCTAGAAACCGGTCTAGGTCTCCTGGATATCACAACCGCTAGTCCTCTAACTTACGATAGACTGACGGGCTGCCTTGCACGGTTCATTTGCCCTCTGGAAGGCAGGGGACTGGATCAGATGACCTCTGGTAATGACCCCTTCCGGCTCTAATTTGTTACAGTTTCTGAGATGTAGTCAGATCTTTTTGAAAGACTTGTCCTCTGAAGCTTTTCTGAAAGACTTGTCCTCTGAAGGGTATTAGAGCATGGTTTGCCCTGTGTCACAAATAACCCCCAAATAACAGAAGGCTAAGTAAGAGTCAATGAACGATAATAATGACATTATTATTTTGGCACTTACTATGTGTCAGGAGCTGTTTCAATCCCTGGGGTGGATACACGCTTCTCTGGTTTACACAGTCCTTGTCCCACATAGGGCTCACAGTCTTCATCCTCATTTTACAGATGAGGTAACTGAAGCACTGAGAAGTGAAGTGACTTGACCAAGGTCACACAGCAGACAAGCGGCGGAGCCAGGATTAGAAACCAGGTCCTTTGGACTCCTGGGCCCATGCTCTCTATGCTCTTTTTTTCCGCGACAAGCTCAAGTTAAGCAGGGTTGGGGAAATCCTTCAGCAAGAATGACTCTACTGAAAGTCCATCGGTGTTTTCCAAATTTTCCAAAAGCAAGTAGAGTCTAGGGTTGGGGAGTTAGGATGGGGAAATGCCAATCTTTAGATTGTTGGAATACGGACATGGCCAGGCAGTATCAAAAAGGAATGGGGCCACTTGAAGTGAGGCTTAAATTGTTCAAACGAGATACCTATTTATAGTTGCAGACGGTCGGGACGCAGTGTGATCTAGTGGAAAGAGCAAGAGCCTGGGACTAAGAGGACCTGGGTTCTAATTCCGGCTCCACAACTTGCCTGCTGTGTGACCTCAAGCAAGTCATTTTACTTCTCTGTAAAATGGGAATTAAATCCTGCTCCCTCCCACTTGGACAGTAATCCCATGCGGGACAAGAAGTCCGTCCAATCTGACTATCCTGTATCTACTCCAGTTTTTAGTACAGTGCTTGGCGTATAATAAGAGCTAAGCAAGTACCAGAATTATTATTATTGTTATTATTGTTATTGTTACTCATCAACCAGATTCTGCCTGGAGTCCTGGTGTCTGGAATGGCAATCAGCATGGCCTACCATGTCCTGTCCTAGGAGTCAGGAGCCCTGGCTCTGCCCGTTGCTTTCTGTGCGGCCTTGTCGATGTAGCTTAACTCTTCTGTGCCTCAGTTTTCTCATCCATAAAGCAGGGATAAAATTCATTCAATTGTATTTATTGAACACTAACTATATGCAGAACCCTGTACTAAGTGCTTGGAAAGTACAATTCGGCAACAAATAGAGACAATCCCGGCCCACAGTAGGCTCACAGTCTAGAAGCGGGGAGACAGGCATCAATAGCATCCATATAAATAAATAGAATTATAAACACACACCCTTAAAATAAATAAATAGAATTATAAAAATGTACATCTATGCGCAAGTGCTGTGGGGCGGGGAGGGGGGTAGAGCAGAGGGAGGGAGTCGGGAGAAGGAGAGGGGAGGGAGAGCAGAGGATAAAGGGGGCTTAGCCTGGGAAGGCCTCCTGGAGGAGGTGACATACCAATCCTCCCTCCCTTTTAGAATGTGAGCCCTGTTCAGGGTAGAGACTGTGTCCGGTCTGCTTCTCTGGTGTCGACCCCAGTGCTTGGCACACAGTCGATGCTTAAAAAATACCATCATAAATGATCTCTTACCAAATGTTTGGGCTGGCAGAATTGCTCCACTTTTGCTGCCCCATCCAGACATCTAGAAGATAATAATAATAATAATGATATTTATTAAGCGCTTACTATGTGCCAAGCACTGTTCTAAGCACTGGAGTAGATACAAGCTAATCAGGTTGTCCGCTAATCAGGTTGTCCCTCGTGGGACTCAGAGTCTTAATCCTCATTTTACAGATGAGAGAACTGAAGCCCAGAGAAGTGGCTTTCCCAAAGTCACACAGCAGACAAGTGGCGGAGCCAGGATTAGAAACCACGTCCTCTGACTTCCAAGCCCGTGCTCTTTCCACTAAGCCACGCTGCTTCTCATATTCTCATATTTGTAGTCACAACCATTCCACTTCCCTCCCTCACTCAGCAACCTACGCGCCCGCACACACAGACTCATTCACTCAAATCCCACACAATTTAAGCTTTTACAGATTTCACCCCAGACTGAGGAACTTTTCCTTGGAAGCGTATATAGATATGGCTAGTGAATGTACGGGAGCCTCGGGGGGCGGCTGCCCAGATCATTCAATCGATTCATCAATTCATCAGTGATATTTACTGAGCACTTACTATGTGCCGAGAGCTATACTCCGGAGTTCAGTTGCCACCAAAGTCTTCCCAATGTCCTAAAATCCACTGAGGCCTCTCGCTGCTGGAGTTTAATTCCCTTGTTGCTGTGCAGTCACAGGACACGAAGGGAGTGAGGACTCTGGTTGGAATGAGGGCAGGACAAATGTCTGGAAAAGCAAACAAGTGGCAGGAAGCCCCTAGGCTTGGAGGGGGTCCTGCTCCCCTCGATGTGGCCTAAATTTGGATTTTTCATTCATTCGATCATTGATGATGATGACGGTATCTGTTAAGCCCCTACTATGTGCCAAGCACTGTTCGAAGCCCTGGGGTAAATGCAAGGTAATCAGATTGTCCCCCCCGCCGTGGGGCTCGCAGTCTTAATCCCTATTTTCCAGATGAGGTAACAGGTGCAGAGAAGTGAAGTGCCTCGCCCAAAGTCAAACAGCGGCTAAGTGGTGGAGCTGGGATTAGAACCCACAACCTGTGACTCCCAAGCCCGGGCTTTTTTCACTAAGCCAGCCTGTTCCCACTCTCTGAAAACAGTAATTCATTCATTCAATTGTATTAATTGAGCACTTACTGTGTGCAGAGCACTGGATAAAGTGCTTGGAAAGTACAATTCAGCAACAAATCGAGACAATCCCTGCCCATAAGGGGGGTGCAGTCTAGAAGGGGGGAGACTGGCATCAAAACAAGTAAACGGGCATCAAAAGCATCAATATAAATAAAAAGAATGATAGATATATACACATCATTAATATAAATAAATAGAATTATGCATATGTACGTATAGACACAGGTGCTGGGAAGGGAGGAGGGCGGCATGGCTCAGTGGAAAGATCCCGGGCTTGGGAGGCAGAGGCCATGGGTTTGAATTCTGGCTCTGCCACTTGGCAGCTGTGTGACTGTGGGCAAATTACTTCACTTCTCTGTGCCTCAGTGACCTCATCTGGAAAATGGGGATGAAGACTGTGAGCCTCACGTGGGACAACCTGATTACCCTGTGTCTACCCCAGCGCTTAGAACAGTGCCCTGCACATAAGTACTTAACAAATACCAACATTATTATTATTAGAGCAAAGGGAGCGAGTCCAGGTGAAGGGGAGGGGGACCAGAGGAAAAGAGTGTCTTAGGCTAGGAAAAGGGGGCTTAGTCTGGGAAGGGGGGCTTAGTTTTAGTTTCCAATGCTGCCGCTCGCCTTCCCTGCCTCTGAGGGAGGCCTGGATCAAGTTGGAGAGGCTCCGTAGAAATGGGAGCAGCAAAGCTGAGTGTGAGGAGCGGTTATCCCAGCTATTCCGCCCTTCCTTTGGCTTTGTCTGCGAGGCAAGGTTTCTCTGCCCTCTGCATGTAGCCTTATAGTTAAATGGGAATCATTTGAAGATCCCTATTGCAAACAAAGCATTGTTAATTTTCTTTTTAATTAAAAGGGGAAAACTGAATTTGAGACGAAATAGCTGCATGATCCCAGCTCACGTGAAGAGCAGGATTGAACAAATGATTAGTTGATTTATTCTATCTCGATCACCCAAGTGGGTAACCTAGGCCCAAAGACAAATGTTGGGGAACTTAATTAACTGGTTGGACTGTCTTCATGACCTCTATTGATGCTCAAAGATACCGAATGCCCCTTTGCCAACCCTTTGCCATATGAAACATTAGTTCTGTTATTCTGATTTTGCAATGTAGTGTACTGATGCTCCGTGTGGGCAGGGAATGTGTTTGTTGTTGTATTGCACTCTCCCAACCACTGAGTCCAGTGCTTGGCACACAGTAAGTGCTCAGTAAATGTGAATGAATGAATGAATGAATGATGTCACTTGGCACAACCAATCAATCAGTGGTATTTATTGAGTGGTTGGAATGTAATAGTATTTTAAAAGAATTTACTATGTGCCAGGCACTGTATTAAACACTGGGGTAGTCCCTTTCCCACATGACGTTCACATTCCTAACCCCCACTTTGCAGATGAAGTAACTGAGGCACAGAGAAGTTAAGTGATTTACCCAAGGTCATGCAGCAGGTAGGAGGCAGAGCTCAGATTAGAATCCAGGTCCTTGGATTCCCAGGCCCGTGCTGTTTGGAGCGGGGCATGGCTTAGCGGAAAGAGCCCGGGCTTGGGAGTCTAATCCCTGCTCCCCCACTTGTCAGCTGTGTGACCTCGGGCAAGTCACTTCACTTCTCTGTGCCTCAGTTCCCTCATCCGTAAAATGGGGATGAAGACTGTGAGCCCTAAGTGGGACAACCTGATCACCCAGCGCTTAGAACAATGCACATAGTAAGTGCTTTACAGATACTAACCTTAATATTATCTTCCACCCTAGTAGGCCACGCTGCTTCTCTACTGTTTGTGCAGAGCATTGTACTAAGCCCTTGAGAATGTATCATACAACAGAGTTGATAGACATAGTCAATGGTATTTATCAATTATATTTACTGAGCGCTTACTATGTGCAGAGCCCTGTACTAAGTGGTTAGAAGAGTACGGTACATTAGAACTGAGCAAGCACAGTACAACACGGTTCCTGTCACCCAGAGAGAGGCAGACATTAAAACGGATTAGAAGATGGGTCAGGCCCCCAGCAAGTATTCTCTAACCGGAGCCATTAGGTGCCCCTCCCATGTCTCTAAATAATGATAATGGCATTTGGTAAGCGCTTACCATGTGCAAAGCACTGTTGGAATATATAATACGGGGCCCACTTCGGAGCCATGGCACTAGGCAGCAAGAACCGAGGTGGAGAGGGACTGGATGTTTAAGATAAAAATATTGGACCTGGAGGCAGACCAGCTCCACATAGGGAAGACCAGCTGAAAAACAAGTGTTCTGATAGAAAACTGGATGAATGGTCACTCTAGTCTACGTGGGACATTTTTACTGATAAATTCTCACCCCTCCGTGGCTTTTCTGGAAAGAACCTGGGCTTCATGGGTTCTAACCCCGGCCGCACCACTTATCAGCTGTGTGACTTTCGGTGAGTCACTTTACTTCTCTGTGTCTCAGTTACCTCGTCTGTAAAATGGGGATTAAGACTGTGAGCCCCATGTGGGACAACCTGATAGCCTTAATAATAATGTTGGTATTTATTAAGCGCTTACTATGTGCCGAGCACTGTTCTAAGCGCTGGGGTAGACACAGGGGAGCCTTGTATCTACCCCACTATTTAGGCCAGTGCTTTGCACATACTAACCACTTAACAAATACCATTATTATTATTATTATCTAGACTGGGAAGACCCACCAGAGAAATGCTTTTCTGGAAAGAGCCTGGGCTTGGGAGTCAGAGGTCATGGGTTCTGACCCTGGCCGCACCACTTATCAGCTGTGTGACCAATGGGCAAGTCACTTAACTTCTCTGTGCCTCAGCTACCTCATCTGTAAAATGGGGATTAAGACTGTGAGCCCCACGTGGGACAACCTGATTCCCCTGTGTCTACCCCAGCGCTTAGAACAGTGCTCTGCACATAGTAAGTGCTTAACAAATACCAACATTATTATCTATCAGTCAATCATATTTATTGTGAGCTTACTTTGTGCAGAGCACTGTACTGAATGCTTGGGTGAGTACAATATAGCAGAGTTGGTAGACATGATGTCTGCCCACAAGGAGCCTAGTCTCTAGAGGGGGAGTTGGACATTAATATGTCAATCACAGATAGGGATGTAAGTGCTGTGGGGCTGAGAGAGGGGCGAATAAAGGGTGCAAATCTAAGTTCAAGGGTGATGCAAAAGGAAGTGGAAGAAGAGGAAATGAAGACTTAGTCACGAGGCCCCTTGGAGGTGATGTGCTTTTAAGAAGCCTTTGAGGTGCAGAGTGTGATAGTCTCAGATATGAAGGGGCAGGGAGTTCCAGGCTGTAGGCAGGATGTGCTGGCTATGGGTCAGCTGGGAGATAGATGAGATTGAGGTTCAGTGAGAAGACTGGCATTAGAGGAGCCAAGTGGGCGGGCCGGGTTATAGCAAGAAATCAGGGAGGTAACGTAGGAAGGGGTGAGGTGACTGAGGGCTTTAAAGCCTATGGTAAGGAGTTTCTGTCTGATATGGAGATGAGTGGGCAACCAATGGAGGTTCTTGACTGGAGAAACATGGACTGATCTTTTTTCAGAAAAATGATCCGTGAACCACAATGAAGTATGGGTTGAAGTGGAGAGAGACAAGAGGCAGGGAGGTCAGTGAGGAGGCTGATGCTGTAATCAAGGTGGGATGGGGTAACTGTTTGCATTAACATAGTAACAGTTTGGATGGAGATGAAGACGTGGATTTTAGCCGTGTTCTAGAGGTTGAACTGACAGTACTTGCTGACAGATGTGTGGAATGAGAGAGAGGAGTCGAGGATAACGCCCAGTTTACAGGCTCGTGAGATGTGGAGGATGCTGATGCGAAAGTGCTGGGAAAGTCACGGGCAGGGTGGGTTTTAGGTGGGAAGATGAGGAGTTCTGTGTCGGACCTGTTAAGGTTGAGATGTCGGGGAGACATCCAGGTAGAGATGTCCGGAAGGCAGGAGGAAATACGAGACTGCAGAGAAGGAGAGAGATCAGGACTGGAGATGTGGATTTGGGAATCATCTTCATAGAGAAGGGAGTTGAAGCCGTGGGAGCAGATGAATTCTCCAAAGGAGTGGGTGTAGATGGAGGATAGAAGGGGAACCAGGACTGAACCTGGACGGACTCCCACAGTTGGGGTGAGAGACTGAGAAAGAGCAGCCGGAGAGTTAGGAGTAACCTGTAAGCTCCTTGAGGCCAGGAAATGTACCTATCTACTCTGTTAGAATGTCCTCTCTCAAGTGCTTAGAATCGCACACGGTGAGGGCTCAATAAATACCACTCACCGATCGATCGATTGATTGTCTGATGTACCATCCTCAGGGTCAGCAACCAAGTTAATGACGTCAAGCATTCTTCAAACAGGGAAATACCAAGGAGGGGGAAAATGCAGCTTCCTGCTAGTTGTTGTTTTCTCTTTGCCAAGAAAGGACAGAGCTGACTGAAGAGGGAAACCCGACTACTGTAGTCACGAATCTTCAGAATTTCCAGCACCCTCCAATGGTGCACTGAGAGTAGTGGGGAAGTTTTTCCCGAGCGGGTTGCGGGAAAGGGAAATCTAAGCAGCTGGACTGTTCCCCTTGAGAAACACTCTTAACCCCGAAGAAAAGATCGAGGGTTGCCTGAACAAACCCCACTCCCCAAATTTATTTTCCAAAAAATATTTTTGTGAACCAACCAACGTTCTTTAACTCGGAGGGAACAAAGAGTCATGAGGGTGGTTGTTGGCAGAGTTAAGCTGAGACAAATAAAAACACCATCTGTTGATCCAGTTCAGCCCTCAGCATTATCTCATCTGAGGACGTGGGGAGTTGGAAGAACTTTTTTCACAGAAAAATAGCTACTTCAATGTGGCAGAACATTTTAAACTGGCTTTTGAATCTGCAAAAAAGAATTCCTTATACTGCACCCCTCAAATTGCAAATCAAACAAAATTTTTCATCTGTGAATTGATCATATTTTAATATTTTAAACAAAAAGTTCAATCTCTGTGTCCTCTAAATAGCCTTTCTCACTTCTTTTTTCAACAGAATTTAAGAGTTTTTCCCCTCTCAGGGTCGCACCTGGAGAGTTTCCAGTACTCTGCCTGTCTCGGCTACAGGAGGGAGTCAAGCAGAGGCCTAACCGTTGCATTCTTAGCTTGGGCAGTGGCTAGCGAGTGGAAGGCAATCTACTACAAGTCAAAACTCACCCATGCTGGGCAACAGCTGCATGGGAGAGAGTCAAGGGCGGAGACTCAAGTTTACTGCGAGGAAGGCAGCGACGGTAAACCACTTCCATATTTTTATGAAGAAAACCCTACGGACCCACTACCAGAACGATCGCAGATGGAGAGCGGGGCATTCCGGCAGAGATGTGTCCTTGGTCTCGCTATGGGTCAGAGACGACTTGATGGCATAAGACAAGACTTTTAAAATCATCCAACCCAATTATCATGTACCTATCCCAGTGTTTAGTACAGTGCATATAGTAAGAGCTTAGCAAATACCAAAATTATTTTCAATTCCCTCAGCATCGAAAAGCTGGTTTAACCGAGAAGCTATGGCCACCCCATGGTAGAATGAAACGGACAGCACCAGATTGAGAAGCGACATTTTCCCCAGCTGTTCTATTCTCAAGATCTGGGGGTGGCTCACGGCAGGGCTATAGACACCTGCATTAGAGTAAGGGACGTTAGTGAAGCTGCTTTCGTCTTCAAAGCCTCCACCCTCATTTTCCTCTGAAAAGTGGGGAATGGTGGCAATCTGAGCATCCAGTCTCACCCAGATCACCAAAGGGATTCATTAGGAGCAAAGAGGAAAAAAAATAAGGATTTTATTTGGGATGAAAATCTTGGAACACCAAGAGGGCCATCAGTCAATCAGACAGTCGATGATATTTACTGAGCACTTACTGTTTGCAGAGCAAGTTCTAAGTGCTTTAAAGAGTACAGTAAAACAGAGTTGGTTGATATGCTCCCTGCCCACAACAAGCTTATAGTCAGAGTGGGAGACAGACATTCATTATTATTATTTTTATTATTATTAAGTGCCATCGAGTCGTTTTCTATTCATAGCGACTCCATGGATATACTTTCTCCAGAACATCCTGTCCTCTGCCATAATCCACAACCTTTCTAACGGTTCTTCCGTTATTTTTGTTATGGTCTCTATCCAGCTAGCTGTTGGTCTGCTTCTCCCTCTTTTTCCCCAGACTTTTCCTAGCATTAATGTCCTCTCCAGAGAATTAGTCCTCCTGATTATGTGTCCAAAATACACTAATCTAAGTCGAGTCTTTTGGCTTATCAAAGACCAGTTTGGTTTCAATTGCTCTAAAACCCTTTTGTTTGTTTTTGGGCAGTCCATGGTGTTTGCTGAAGCTTCCTCCAGCACCGCATGTCAAAAGAATAGGTGTTCTTTCTATCCTATTTTTTCACCGTCCAGCTTTCGGATCCAAATATTGTCACTGGAAACACCGTAGGATTGACAACTTTTATTTTTGAGGCAATAGTTACATCAACACATTTCATGGCTTTTCACAGAAACAAATTATGGGTATGTACATAATCAATAAATAATAAGCAATCAATAAATGCTACTGTAATACTGCTAGTCCTGCTACTAATATAATGACTGTTACTATTATTAAGGGGAAATGTAGGCATGGGATTTGAAGCAGCTTCTCTAAGGGTGGACCATCTGATCTAGACTCCGAGTAATAATAATAACTGGTGGTATTTGTTAAATGTTCTCTGGGTGCAAACCACTGATAGGAACATAGGATAATCAGACTGGTCCCACACAGGCTCACAGTCTAAGCGAATGCAGGGAGAACAGGCATCTCCATTTTATGGGTGTGGAAGCTGAGGCACCAAGAGGTTAAATGGATTGCCCAAGGTCACACAGCAAGCAGATGGTGGAGCTGGGATAAGGTCCTGAGGTCTGAGGCCTATTGCTTTTTCCCTGAGGTTATGCTGTTTCTACAATGGGTCCAAAATTACAGTGAGGATTCACAAGGGAACTCAAGTCAGAATTAACAATTAATTGTGCTGCTCCTTTTGGAAAAAAAAATAGTTTTGGTAATGTCATCAGAGTTATTCCATCACCTCATTTATATCTTCAAAAGCTTTCTCTTCTTTCTTTTGCAAGGGGCAGTTGGGGTGGGGGCGGAAAGAGGGAAGTGAAAGGAGGAAAGAGACAACATTACCTGTTCTGAAGTGGAAGCTTAATGTAGTGTTTAGGGCTGGCAACCTCCTGCTGGTTTCGGTTTTCTCTTCTTCTGGAGTCTGTGGATTAGGAGTGATGGTGGTTTCCTAAGAGAGCCAAGGAAATGTGAACAAAAAGTGATTTTTCAGCCCAAAGAAACTTAGTCATTTATAAGAACTTTCACCTAATCCCCCTTTGACATACGGGCAAACCGGAGCCCGGTCAGATTGAGTGATTTGCACCACAGCCAAGAGCTTGTCTGCTGCACAACTAAAGGACACGCCAAGCCTGCCATTGTCAGGGCAGGGCCCCCCATTAAATCAGAATTTCCCAGCTTGGGGATCCCAGAGCAGCTGGCCCTGAACCATTAGGATTTTTGGGTGCGTGGGCACTTGGAAGCGGGTTTATAATGCATGGCAACATGCCCATTTTTGCTTCTTCCCCACTTCCAACCTAACCTAGTACCTAGTAGTTGCTTAATAAGTACCATTATTATTATTACTCTAAAGCAAAATACCTCATATAAACAGCATCGTATGAGAAGAAATCAGTCAGATAATGTTGATCACATATTAACTCAAAGCAGAAATAGTATCGAGAATAGTTCTTGTTCCTTACATAAGTATCTCATTTACATGTAGCCAATAGCATGGAGCATTAAAGGTGTAGGAAAAGAGATGTTCACAGTAATATTAATGACTAAAGTACAGTGCTCTGCACACAGTAATCAATCAATCCATTGTATTTATTTAGCTCTCTCATTCACCCCACACATCCAATCCATCACCAATGCCTGCCAGTCTCACTTTTAAAATATTGCCAGGATCTGCCCTTTCCTCTCCGTCCAAACAGCTATCTTACTGGTACAGGCTCTCATAATATCCCGGCTGGATTATTGTATCAGCCTTCTCTATCTCCCTTCCTCCTGTCCCTCCCCAAGCCAGTCTATTCTTCATTCCGCTGCCTGGCTCATCTTCCTGCAGAAACGCTCTGGGCATGTCAGTCCCCTCCTTAAAAACCTCCAGTGGTTGCCTATCAACCTCTGCACAAAACAAAAACTCCTCACTCTTGGCTTCAAGGCTCTCCATCACCTAGCCCCCTCCTACCTCTCCTCCCTTCTCTCTTTCTACCGCCCACCCCGCATGCTCCGCTCCTCTCCCGCCCACCTCCTCACCATCCCTCGGTCTCGCCTATCCCGCCGTCGACCCCCGGGTCACGTCCTCCCGCGGTCCCGGAACGCCCTCCCTCCTCACCTCCGCCAAACTAATTCTCTTCCCCTCTTCAAAGCCCTACTGAGAGCTCACCTCCTCCAAGAGGCCTTCCCAGACTGAGCTTCCCCTTTCCCCTCTGCTCCCTCTCTGCCCCCCCTCCGCCCTCTGCTCCCTCAGCTAAGCCCCCTTTCCCTCTGCTCCTCCCTCTCCCCTCTCCCTCCCCTCAGCCCTGTGTCATTTGCATATATTTTTATTACCCTATTAATTTTGTTATTGAGGTGTACAGCTCCTTGATTCTATTTATTGTGATTATGCTGTCTTGTTTTTGTCCGTCTGTCTCCCCCGATTAGACTGTGAGCCCGTCAATGGGCAGTGTTTGTCTCTATCTGTTGCCGAATTGTACATTCCAAGCGCTTAGTACAGTGCTCTGCACATAGTAAGTGCTCAATAAATACTATTGAATGAATGAATGAATGAATATTGAGCACTCACTGTGTGCAGAGCACTGTCCTAAAGCATTTAGAAGAGTACAGTATAACAATATAAGAGACATTCCCTGCTCACAAGTTTTCGGCCTAGAGGGGGAGACAGACATTAATATCCATAAATAAATTACAGATATGTACATAGGTTCTGTGGGGCTGAGAGTGAGCACCACTGATGGAGTGACTGATTAATTCCCCTATCCAACAGAAGAGTTACGATGAGCCATTATGATTTCACCTAGAATAAAAGGAAACAAGAAGGGGAAAGCAGCATGACCTAATAATAGTAATAATAATGGTATTCGTTAAGCACTTACTATGTGCCAGTCACGGTTCTACATACTGGGGTAGATACAAGATAATTGGGATGGACACAGTTCCTATCCCACTTGGGGCAGTCTTAATCCCCATTTCACAGATGACAGAACTGAGGCCCAGAGAAGTGAAGTGACTTACCCAAGGTCACACAGCAGAGAAGTGGCGGAGCTGGGATTAGAACCCACGACCTTCTGACTCCCAGACCCGTGCTCTATCCACTAGGCCACGCTGCTTCTCTAGTGGAAACAGACCTGGTGGAAAAAGCACAGAGTCATGGGATTTGGGTTCTAATCTCAACTCTGCCACTTTTCTACTCTGTGACCTAGGGCCAGTTTCTTAACTTCTTTGTGCCTCAGTTACCTCGTCTGTAAAATGGAGATTAAGACTGTGAGCCCCATGTGGGATGTGGATTGTGTTCAATCCTATTATCTTGTATGTCCCCCAGGTCTTAGTTCAGTGCCTGGCACATAGTAAGCGCTTAACAAATACAATTAAAAAAAAAAAAAAGAGAAGAGATTGACCCATAACTCATTCTGGGCATATTTATCACTAGTCCACCTCTTTTTAGACAATTGTCAGAGGAGAAAGAGACAAAATGGAAGCCCGGGACACTGAGTGTCTAAAAGAAGAGGGAAAGTGAAAAGGGTCCCGGTCCATATTAATGAGCATGCTGACCTCTCCCTGAGCTCCTTCCCAACAAAACTGCCCAACAAAGAAATTCCCAGTGATTAATTTCATCGAGAAATATCTCTCAACTCCTAATCAGCCTATGAAGAAGCACTGCAGGATGTCTTCTCACTAGCCAAAGCCTCCACGTTACTAATCACTCTTTGGTTCCCGAAACAGCCACATCAGAAGGTAAAATGGTCTACTTCTGTAGGAAATTCTCAAAATCAACAAACTAAGGCACAAATCAAAGTTCAGTAGCAAGGACGCATAAAGTATAAGCTCCCCGTGGGCAGGAAATAACTAAGAAAAGCCCAGAATTGCAGTAATCGCTTTTCTCAAGAGAGACTAACAGTTAAAATCATCTCCCCAAAATAACTATCTGGTCACATACCAGAAGCTTTTGGAAAATGAAAACTACTCATTTTCCATCTGGGACACATGTCCTCGTGGTGACTACTAGTGAAAACTTGAGTAATGAATTTTCTTCTACCAAGCACACTCGATGAGGCAAGATTAGCAAGAATATGAGACCAAAAATGGCTTAAGGGGGAAAAGTGGGGGGAAAATACCAACAAGGAAAATTTGTAAGGAGGCACTGATAGCTGAAATACGCTTGAGCGGAATAGCCAATTAATCAATAGCATTTCTTGAGCACCTTTGAATTCAAAGCACTCCCCCTGCTGATTTTGTTTTTATTTTGCTTATTCGTCCATGTGGTGCTTTAATCTTTCATCATTCCCGATGTGTCTGTTTCCCATCCTATCATCCTATTTATACGTTTAGATCGTGAGCCCCCGAGGGACAGGGACCAGGTAGAGCTTAATAATAAGGACCAGGGAGAATACAATAGAAACGAACCCATGTCCCCAGCTCTCAGAGCACTTTCAATCCAATATACTAAGAATATTAGTTCTTCTTCTTACTTAAACTGTGAGTCCCATTTGGGACAGGGCCTATTTCTGAACCGATTAATCCAGAGCCTAAAATGGCACTTGTCGCTGTCTAAGTGCTCAACAAATACCATAATAATAGTAGCATACCCAGAGTACGGCCACACTGTGGACCTTCCCTTATCCCCGGCTCCTCCCCGCAGCCCCTCCTCCATGACTTCATTCATTCACTCATTCGATTATTGAGCGCTTACTGTGGGGAGGGCACCGTACTAAACGCTTGGAAAGTCCAAGTGGGCAGCGGAGAGAGACAACCTTATCCAACAGTGGGCTCACCGTCTAGAAGGGAATAAGAACGATGGTATTCGATAAGCGCTTACTGTGTGCCAAGCGCTGTTGAAAGCGCTGGGGGAGAAGATACAAGGCAATCAGGTTGTCCCACTTGGGGCTCACAGACTTCATCCCCATTTTCCAGATGAGGGAACTGAGGCCCAGGGAAGTGAACAGGTGGCAGAGGCGGGATAGAACCCACGACCTCTGACTCCCAAGCCTGGGCTTGATTTCACCCCTTCTACCACTGCAGACATAAGGCTAGGAACAAAACATTTAGCAAAGTCCTCCCCCCAACCAAGTTACTAAGGGAATAGACCCATTTCTCATTGACTCCATAACTCAATTAGTCCTTGAGGATGACGTCACTGTGGAGGTGACGGGGACACCTTGCTCTTAGCGCCCCCTGCCGTATCACATCCCACTTGTAGTGGACGGAGAGAAGATGGAAATAGTCGACAATTTTTCTCTCCTGGGATGCCTAATCAATAGTAAAGGAAAGAGTAGCCAAGAAATACGCCGAAGATTAATATTAGGAAGACTCGCTATGAAGAGCCTGGAAAAATTCGGGAAATGCGCTGATGTAACTATTGCCAAGAAAAATAAAATACAAATTGTCAACTCTATGGTGTTCCTAGTGACAACATACGAATGCGAAAGCGGGTCAGTGAAAACACAGGATAGAAAGAACGTCGCTTCTTTGGAAATGTAGTGTTGGAGAAGGCTTTTGTGAATAATAATAATAATAATAATGGTATTTGTTAAGCTCTTACTATGTGCAGAGCACTGTTCTAAGCGCTGGGGTAGACAAGGGAATCAGGTTGTCCCATGTGGGGCTTGCAGTCTTAATCCCCATTTTACAGATGAGGTAACTGAGGCACAGAGAAGTTAAGTGACTTGCCCAAAGTCACACAGCTGACAAGTGGCGGAGCCGGGATTTGAACCCATGACCTCTTCCTCCAAAGCCCGTGCTCTTTCCACTGAGCCACGCATGGGTTGCCCCAAAGACAAACAAATGGATCTTGGAGCAAATTAAACCAAAGTGGACTTTGGAAGGCCAAATGACTCGACTTACATTAGTATATTTTGGACACATAATCAGGAGGACTAATTCTCTGGACAAGACACTAATACCAGGAGAGGTCCAGGGAAAACATGCAAGAGGCAGAACAGCAGCTAGACGGATAGAGACCATAACAACGATAACGGAAGAACGATTAGAAAGGTAGCAGATTATAACAGAGGACAGGACGATCGGGAGAAAGTATTACGTGGAAGAGGCAGAACAGCAGCTAGATGGATAGGTACCATAACAACGATAACGGAAGAACGATTAGAAAGGTTGCAGATTATAGCAGAGGACAGGACGTTCGGGAGAAAGTATATCTACAGAGTCGCTATGAATTGGAAACGACTCGATGGCATTTAATAATAATAGTAATAATAGGGCAAGGATAGAAGAAAACCTACCTCTTCCACCATCCACCACTGCCATCTATTGTGACCTAGTCCTTTTACTTGAATCCGATTGCTCAAACCGTTTGAGTCTTCCCACACTCTTTTTCCTCTGGTGCTTCTGAACTCTATCCAGATTTCTTCTCTGATCTTTCTCCATTCTTCCTCCGTATTTATTATCATTTTGTGTAAACCTTTCCACCTGAGTGAGTTTCATCGTCTGTCGGGCTTTACCCTGAATTACACGTCTTTATAATGGTGTTGGCTGTCGTTAAGCAGCGTGGCTCAGTGGAAAGAGCCCTGGCTTGGGAGTCAGAGGTCATGGGTTCGAATCCCGGCTCTGCCACTTGTCAGCTGTGTGACTGTGGGTAAGTCACTTAATTTCTCTGTGCCTCAGTTACCTCATCTGTAAAAAGGGGATTAACTGTGAGCCTCACGTGGAACTACCTGATTACCCTGTATCTAATGCAGCGCTTAGAACAGTGCTCTGCATATAGTAAGCGCTTAACAAATACCAACATTATTATTAAGCCCTTAGTAAGGGTGCAACACAATGCTGGATACAAGATAATGAGATCTCTCCTGCTCTGCGGCTCTGCATTTCCTCCCACCTTCAAGACATCTCTACTTGGATGTCCTGGGAGTCAGAGGTCATGGGTTCGAATTCCGGCTCTGCCACTGGTCAGCTGTGTGACTGTGGGCAAGTCGCTTAACTTCTCTGTGCCTCAGTTACCTCATCTGTAAAATGGGGATTAACTGTGAGCCTCACGTGGGACAATCAGATTACCCTGTATTTACCCCAGCGCTTAGAACAGTGCTCTGCACATAGTAAGCGCTTAACAAATACCAACATTATTATTATCTCAAACTTAAAATACCCAAACTGAACTCCTTATCCTCCCACTCAAACCCTGCTCTCCATGTGATTTTTCCCATTAATGTAGACAACACCACCCTTCCCCCAAATAATAACTGTGATATTTGTTAAGTGCTTTCTCTGTGCCAGGGACTGCACTAAGCATTTGGGCGATACAAGCCAATCGAGTTGGACACAGTCTCTGTTACACAACAGGCTTAATCCCCATTTGAGAGATGAAGAAACTGAGGCCCAGAGAAGTGAAGTGACTTGTCCAAGGTCACAAAGCAGATATATGGCGGAGTCGGGCTTAGAACCCATGACCTTCTGACTCACAGGCCCATTCTCTATACGCTAGGCCATGCCGTTTCTCACAGGTCCGTGATCTTGGCATTATCTTTGACTCATCTTTCTCATTCAACTGATATATTCATTCTATTAGTTCTCTCAGTTCAACTTTCCTGACAGCTAAAATCCACCGTTTCCTCTCCATCCAAACCGCCACCACATTAAACCAAGCACTTATCCTATCCTGCCTTGATTACTGTGTCGGCCTCCTTGCTGACCTCCCTGCCACCTGTCTCTCCCAGTCCAGTGCATAGTTCGCTCTGCTGTCCGGATCATTTTTCTGCAAAAACGTTCAGTCCATGTTTCCCCACTCCTCAAAAAACTTCTAGTGGTTGCCCATCCATCCCTGCATCTAACAGAAACTCCTTGCCATTAGCTTTAAAGCATTCAATCACCTTGCCCCCTCTTAGGTTAGCTCCCTGATTTTTTATTACAACCCAGCCCACATACTTAGCTCCTCTAATGCCAACCTACTCATTGTACCTCAGTCTCCTCTATCTCGCCGCCGACCTGTTATCCACATCCCACCTCTGGCCTGGGATGTTCTCCCTCTTCATATCTGACAGGTGAATACTCTCCCCACCTTCAAAGCCTTCCTGAAGGCACATCTCTTCCAATAGGCCTTCTCTGACTTAAGCCCTCATTTCCTCTTCTTCCACTCCCTTTGCGTCACCCTCGAACTTGAATTTTTTTCCCTTTATACACCCCTCCTTCAGCTCTCCAGCACTTATGCATATATCTGTAATCTATTTAATTGATGTTAATGCCTGTCTTCCCCTCTGGACTGTAAGCTCATTGTGAGCAGGGAACGTGACTACCAACTCTGTTTTACTGTACACTCCCAAGTGCTTAGTACAGAAGCAGCGTGGCTCAGTGGAAAGAGCCTGGGCTTGGGAGTCAGAGGTCATGAGTTCGAATCCCAGCTCTGCCACTTGTCAGCTGTGTGACTTCACTTCTCTGTGCCTCAGTTACCTCATCTGTAAAATGGGGATTAACTGTGAGCCTCACGTGGGACATCCTGATTACCCTGTATCTACCCCAGTGCTTAGAACAGTGCTCGGCACATAGTAAGCGCTTAACAAATACCAATATTATTATTATTATTATTACAGACCTCAGCACACAGTAAGTGCTCAATAAATACTACTGATTGACTGATTGTTCCTATCCCCCACTGGGCTCATGGTCTAGGAGGGAGAGGGAACAGATATTTTATTCCCTATGAACCACGTGTAGGACAGGGACTGTGTCCAATTTGATTATCTCGTATCTATTCTAGAATGTAGCATAATGCTTGGCACACAGTGTAGGCTAAACAGTGGCTTAGTGGAAAGAACACAGGTCTGGGAGTAACAGGAGCTGGGTTCTAATCCTGGCTCTTCCACTTGCCTGTTGTGTGACCCTGAGCAAGTGATTTATCTTCTCAATGTCTCCGTTTCCTCATCTGTAAAATGGCGATTCATTACCTGTTCACCCTCCTACTTAGACTGTGAGCCCCATGTGGGACAGGGAGTGTGTCTGATTTGATTATCTTATATCTGCCCCAATGCTTAGTACTGTGTTTGGCACACGATAAGCACTTAAAAATGCCATTATTATCAACAAATACAATAATAGTAATTGCTATTGTACTTAAGCAAGAACTTAAGCGACTTGCCCAAAGTCACCCTGTAGGCAAGTGGTAGAGCTAGCTGGTTCTAGAAACCAGGTCTCTTGGCTCCCAAGCCCCTAGTCTTCCCACTGGGTCATGAATATGTATATATACATATATATATATGCATATATAAAACCATTATATATAATAATGGGTTTTGTTCAGTTCTCTTCTTTTTTTCCTTTGCCATTTAGTGTGATTGGAATTGTTCTAGTTAGCATTTCATCAGAACTAAACACTTCAGTTTCTAAAGCCTGTCACATCCTACCAATAAATCAATTAATGGTATTTACTGAGTCCTTACTGTTTGTAGAAACTGTGCTAAGCACTTGGGAGAGTACAGTTCAACAGAGTTGGTAGATATGTTCCCTGTCCACCAGAAACTTTCAGTCTTGGGGGAGCTAATTCTTTTCTCACCTTTGCTTTTCAGTGTCCTTAAATTGCTTGAGGGTGGTGATGAACTCCAAATGCATATTGAATGGGAACTTTCATCTTGAAATGAAGGAAGCAAAATTTCAGTACCTAGGTATAGGCAAATGTAGTATTGGTCACCAACTGAAACACTGTTTTAAATTTTTAAAACCTTTGGGTTTCTTTGGACCTAAAATTTAATTCCAGTTGCTAATCAAATCCTTCTCTGAGGTTTGGGATAGCAAGTCTCAACAGCTTCCGAGATAGCAACGGATTTACCTCGGAGGAATTTTGTGTCTGGTTAGATTTCTGATCGAGTTTCTGATTTCTCTTTTACATTGGAAAAAAAAAGTCTTTGATTGTCCTTCATTAATCACTTTTTTCAGATGATTTCAGCTGGACAGTGCCTGTTGGGAATGAGCTTTCTTATTCCGTGACTCAGGAAATTGCCAGGCCCACAGGACAAGCTAAAATTGTGGCATTTATTAAGCACTTACTATGCACTAAGCACTGGGATAGATACAAGATAATCTGACCAGACACAGTTCCTATCCCACAGGGGACTTGCAATCTAAATGGAGGGAAGAGCAGGTTTTTTATCCCCATTTTACAGTTGAGAGAACTGAAGCACAGAAAAGTTAAGTGATTTGTCCAAGGTCATACAGCAGACATATGGCAGACATATGGCAGAAAAGCAGTGTGGCTTAGTGGAAAGAGCCCGGGCTTGCAAGTCAGAGGATGTGGGCTCTAATCCTGGCTCTGCCACTTGCCTGCTGTGTGACCTTGATCAAAGTTAGGTGGTTTGCCTCAGTTACCTCATCTGTAAAATGGGGATTAATAATAATAATGATGTTGGTATTTGTTAAGCGCTTACTATGTGCCAAGCACTGTTCTAAGCGCTGGGGTAGACACAGGGGAATCAGGTTGTCCCACGTGGGGCTCACAGTCTTAATCCCCATTTTACAGATGAGGGAACTGAGGCACCGAGAAGTTAAGTGACTTGCCCAAAGTCACACAGCTGGCAAGTGGCAGAGCCGGGGTTTGAACCCATGACCTCTGACTCCAAAGCCCATGCTCTTTCCAGTGAGCCAGCTGCTGTGAGCCAAGCATGGGACATCCTGATTACCTTGTATCTACTCCAGCGCTTAAAACAGTGCTTGGCACGTAGTAAGCGCTTGACAAATACCATTATTATTATTGTCATTATTATTATTATGGAAGAGTCAGAACTAGAACCCAGGTCTCGTGACTTCCAGTCCCATGCTCTTTCCCAGAGGCCACACTGACATCTTTTTTGGGATTTGTTTTATGGACAATTTCCCCAGCTTTGACTGTATCTGTTATTTCAGTAAAGAGGCACCATTCAAAGGCATTTCACCGGGAAACAGGACCACCTAAAAGAAAGGGCCTATTCCCCTGACATATTCAGTGGAACAAGAACCTCAGTAGAGGAAAGCCATAAACTCTGACCAGGTGTACCCAGTAATCATCCTAATCATAATAAACAGAAAGTGTTTTGCTAAATGAGTCAGCGACTCAAGTGTGAGAGAAGCGCCGTGGAAGGTACATTGAGTCTTCTGCTCTATCCAAAAACTTGAGTGGAGTGGTTTAATAAATGGGGGCTGCATGGATGCGCTTCACACAGACCCTGGAAGCAATTTACTATCCTGGCAGGGTCTGGATCAATATCAAGGCCTCCCAAATGTATTTTTTTAAATAGTATTTGTTAACCTCTTACTATATGCCAAGCCCTATACTAAGCACTGTCAGATTTTATTAATAGTAATACTACTAATGATATTAATTATGGTACTTAAGTGCTCACTGTGTGCCAAGCACTGTTCTAAATGATGGGGTAGATACAAGTTAATCACGTTGGACATAATTGGACATAAAATTGGACATAATAATGATAATACTGATAATTCCGGTAGTTGTGCTCGGCACTGTTTTAAGTGCTGGGGTGGATATAAGCAAATGGGGTTGGACATAGTCCCTGTCCCACATGGGGCCTACCTTCTTAAAATCCCCATTTTAGAGATGAGGTGACAGGCCCAGAGAAGTTAAGTGACTTGCCCAAGGTCAGAGAGCAGACATGTGGCAGAGCCAGCATTAGAACCCAAGTCCCTCTGCCTCCCAGGCCCGTGCTCTAGCCATTGAACCACACAGCTTGGGGCAACCCTGTCTGGGCAGGAGACTGGTGACCAAGGCGGCATTCTCTGAAATGCATCCAGGTTCACAAGCAGGGCCCGAGAGTCACTCGGACTTTCAAAGTTTTAGTGCTTGTTTGAGGCAAAGCTGCAGAGAGGAAGAGTTTAGAATCATGAGACCTAGGAATCACTTGCAACAGGTGAAGCTCATTCATTCATTCATTCATTCAATCGTATTTATCGAGTGCTTACTGTGTGCAGAGCACTGTACGAAGCGCTTGGGAAAATAAAATACAGCATTGAAGAGAGACAACACCCACAGCGAGCTCACAATCTAGAAGGGGGGAGAGAGACATCAATACAAGTAAACAGACATCAATATAAATAAAATGACAGATATATATGTATACATATCTGTCATTTATAAATATATATAAATTATAAATATGGCATTTATAAATATATATGTAAATATAAATATCTGTCATTTATATATATATAAGTGCTGTGAGGTGAGGAGAGTGGGGAAGAGCAAAGGGAGCGAGTCAGGGTGATGCAGAAGGGAGTGGGAGATAAGGAAAAGTGGGGCTTAATCTGGGAAGGTCTCTTGGAGGAGATGGGCCTTCAAGTAAGGCTTTGAAGTGTTGAGGGGGAGTAATTGTCTGGCGGATTTGATGAGAGAGGGCTTTCCAAGGCCAGAGGTAGGACGTAGGCCAGGGGTCGGCGGCGAGACAGGCAAGAACGAGACACAGTGAGAAGGTTAGCGGCACCAGAGGGACGGCGCGTATGGGCTGGGATGTAGAAGGAAAGAAGGGAGGTGAGGTAGGAGGGGGCAAGGTGATGGACAGCTTTAAAACCAATGGTGAGGAGTTTTTCTTCGATACAGCGGTTGATAGGCAACCGCTGGAGATTTTTGTGGAGGGTGGTGACGTGCCCTGAACGTTTCTCTAGAAAGATACTCTGGGCAGCGGAGTGAAGTAGGGACTGAAGTGAGGAGAGGCAGGAGGTTGGGAGGTCAGAAAGAAGACTGCTGAAGTAACTTCTCTGTGCTTCAGTTATCTCATGTGTAAAGTGGGTATTAAGACTGCGAGCCCCCAGACTGTGTCCAGCCTGATTAGGTTGTATCTACCCCAGCGCTTAGAACAGTGCCTAGCACATAGCAAGCGCTTAACAAATACCAAAATTATTATTACTACTATTATTATTCTCTGTGCCTCGATGATTCCTCATCTGTAAAATGGAGAATTATCTTCCTTCCAATTTAGACAGTGAGCCTCTTGTGGACCAGGGATGGCTTCCAACCCGATTAATTTGTATCTACCCCAGCGCTTAGAACAGTGCCTGTAACGTAGTAAGCGCTTAACAAAACTCTGCTTCATCTTTAACCTCATCAACTCTGCCCTACCACTTTCTGATCGCAGTCTTCTCACTGCACCTACCTGTAAAATTCGGTTCTCGCTCCTTATCGCCGCCATCTGAACTCCAGACCCATATCATTTCATCTGAATTCCCTTCCATCCTGAAGTGCAAATGTAATAGTAATAATAATAATGGTATTTGTTAAGCGCTTAATAGGTGCCAAGCACTGTTCTAAGAACTGGAGTAGATACAAGGTCATCAGCTTGTCCCACATGGGGCTCAAAGCCTTAATCTTGCCCGAGGTCACATAGCGGATGTGGCAGGGCCGGGATTAGAACTCATGACCTTCTGACTCCTAGGTCCGGCCTCTGTCCACCACACCATGCTGCTTCTCGTGGTATTTGTTAAGCGCTTACTGTGTGACAGGCCCCGTGCTTTGCTCTGAGGCAGATACAAGATAATCAAGTTGGACCCAGTCCCTGTTCCACATGGGGCTCACAGCTTTAGTCTTCATTTTACAGATAAGGATTAGCACAGAGAAGTTAAGTGACTTTCCCGAGGTCACACAGCAGATAAGTGACAGAAACACTTCTCTCATTGATGTACAATCCTCCCAAGTTAAAAGATGTCCACTCTATACCCCGAGTTCCCCTCCAGCTATCATCCCATTCTCCTTCCCCCATTCCTGTCCAAAGTTGTAGAGCAGGTCATATACACCTGCTTCCTTAATTTCCCCTCCCCTAACTCTCTTCTCCACCTGAAGCTGAAGTCTGGCTTTCGACACCCTCACTAGATTGAGAGTTCTCTCTCTAATGTCACCGATGATCTCCTTACAGTTGAATCCACCGAGTTCAACTCCATCCTGCTCCTGTTCGATCTCTCTGCAGCTTTTGACACCGTGGACACTCTCATCTTCTCAAAACACAGAGGGTTTGCCGTGTGCCAAGCACTGTGCTAGTTACTGGAATAGGTGCAGCACAATCAGACATAGTCCCTGCCCCCATGGGGGTCACCGCCTAAGAGGGAAGGACAGTGGATATTTTATCTCCATTTTATGGATGAGGAAAATGAGGCACAGAGAAGTTGAGCGACTTACTCCAAGCCACACAGCAGGCAGTGGCAGAACCAGGATTGGAACCTTGGTCCTCTGACTCCCAGTCAATCAACGGTATTAATTGAGTCTTTATTGTGTACAGAGCACTATATAAACACTTGGGAGAGTAGAGTGCAACTAGATCAGTGGACCTGTTCCTTGCCCACAAGGAACTTAGAGTCTAGAGGGGGAAATGGACATTAAAACAAATTAAGGATATGCATGTAAGTGTTTTGTGGGGCGGAGGGTGGGGTGAAGGGGTGAAGAGTACAGATCAAAATGCATGGGTGATGCAGAAGAGAGAGAGAAAAGGAGAAATGAGGGCTTATTTGGGGATGGGCTCTTGAGGGAGATGTGATCTTAATAAGTGTAGGTCTGATTTTAATAGGGCAGACCTACATTAACGAAGTTTTAGTAATATCACTTGAATTTTTGCTTTTTACTTTGTAACTGCAATTCTTAAATCTTGCAGTCAATCAACCAGTGGAATTTACTGAGCACTTACTCGTGTGCAGAGCACTGTATTAAGCACTCGGGAGAGTACAATACAATAGAGTTGGTAGCCATGATCCCTGACGATAATAATAATAATGGTATTTGTACTAAGCGCTGGGGTAGATACGAGCTAATTGGATTGGACACAGTCCCTGTCCCACATGGGGCTCACAGTCTTAATCCCATTTATTTTGTTAATGAATTGTACCCTATTTATTTTGTTAATGAATTGTACATCGCCTTGATTCTATTTAGTTGCCATTGTTTTTACGAGATGTTCTTCCCCTTGACGCTGTTTAGTGCCATTGTTCTTGTCTGTCCGTCTCCCCCGATTAGACTGTAAGCCCGTCAAACGGCAGGGACTGTCTCTATCTGTTGCCGACTTGTTCATCCCAAGCGCTTAGTACAGTGCTCTGCACATAGTAAGCGCTCAATAAATACTATTGAATGAATGAATTTGACAGTTGAGGTAACTGAGGCACAGAGAACAACACTGTTGGAAACAATCCCTTGTGGCTGTCCCTGTCCCAGTCTAAGGGGGAGGGAGAGTAGGTCCTGAACCCCTATTTCAGAGTTGAGGAGAATAAGGCACTGAGAAATTAAGTGATTTGCAGACAGATCACGTTATCATGTTACACAGAAAAGCAACATGGCTTAGTTGAAAGAGCCCGGGCTTGGGCATCAGAGGAAATGGGTTCTAATCCCAGCTCTGCCACTTGTCTGCTGCGTGACCTTGAGCAAGTCACTTAACTTCTCTGTGCCTCAGTTCCCTCATCTGTAAAATGGGGATTAAAAGTGTGAGCCCCATGTGGGACAACCCCATTACCCTGTATTTATTCAATCCTATTTATTGAGCACTGTACCCTCTATCGACCCCAGCACATAGGAAGCTCTTAACAAAGAACATTAGTATTATTATTATTATTATTTTAGCTAGGAGATTACTGCTGCCTACAGCTCAACTCATAGAATTGCAATATCCAATTTGTCGGGCTGGAATTCTGCTGTGGAAATAGAACTGTACCACTAGGTGTCGGTACGGATTTAGAAATCAGAGCCTGACCTTCCTAATTTTGCCAATGAAGGCCCTTCTGGTTTAAAATGTTTTAGGATTAATTATTCATCGGTATACACACGAGTTATACATCAGCAAATACACAGAAATCAGCGTGGCCTAGTGTTTAAAGCACGGGTCTGGAAGTGAAAAGGACCTGGGTTCTAATCCCGGTTTTGCCACTTCTCTGCTCTGTGAAATCGGGCAAGTTACTTAACTTCTCTGTGCCCCAGTTACCTCATCTGTAAAACGGGGAATAAGGCTGTGAGCCCTCGTGGGACATGGACTGTGTCCAACTTGATTATCTCGTACCTTCCCCGGAACTCGGAACAGTGCCTGGCACATAAAAAACGCTTAACAAATACCATAAAAAATTTCTCTCCTAATATCTCACTCCCCACATTTCATCATTTAGGCCAGGGCGTGGAATTTCCAAGCTTCCACATGACAAGAAGAACGACGGGTTGTGCAATTCCAGGCAGGGAGGATAAATCGTGAGAAGATCGACTGATAATCATAGTTGTGGTTTGGGTTCGGTGCTTTCTCTGTGCTAAACGCTGGAGTAGGTACACTACAGTCAAATCGATCACAGTCCCTGTCCCATATGGAGCTCACAGTCTAAGAGGGTGGGAAAACAGGTATTTAACAATATCTGTTGAACAACAGGGACACGAGTACATGATGTACACAACCACGATTTAGTTATCTTTACCTTTTTCTATTTTTTTCAGTCTTTTGACTTATTTTCTTAAAACATTCCTGGGTGAATCCTATTTGGCATTTGTGCATTCTGCCTCCCCCTCTTTCTTCCTCCCTCCTTGTCTCCTTCCCTCTCTCTTTCCATCCCTCCCCTATGTACTCCCCAAACACAAAGTATGGGAAGCATCGTGGTCCAGTGGAAAGAGCCCGGGCTTGGGAGTCAGAGTTCATGGGTTCAAATTCCGGCTCTGCCACTTGTCAGCTATGTGACTGTGGGCAAGTCACTAAACTTCTCTGTGCCTCAGTTCCCTCATCTGTAAAATGGGGATGAAGATTGTGAGGGACAACCTGATTACCCTGTATCTACCCCAGCGCTTAGAACAGTGCTCTGCGCATAGTAAATGCTTAACAAATACCAACATTAACATTAAAGTACAGTGCACTTCACCTGTTGGGTTCTCAATAAAAAGCTACTCTGGGGGCCTAGTGGAAACAGGACTGGCCTACTGAATCAGGAGACCTGGGTTCTAATCCTGGCTGGGCCACCTACCTGCCGGCTGCACTTGGGCAAGTCAATTAACTTCTCTGGGTCTCCGTTTCCTCATCTGTAAAATGGGAACGAAATTACCTGTTGTGTCTCTTGTTTAGGCTGTGAACCACATGTAGGACTGTGTTTGCCCTGATTATTTCTGTGCCTCAGTTCCCTCATCTGTAAAATGGGGATTAAGACTGTGAGCCCCATGTGGGACATTAACTCTATCCAACCTGATTAGCTTATGTCTACCCTAGAGCACATTACAGTTCCTGGAACATAGTAAGTGCTTCATAAATATATATATTTTAAACCACAATATTTATTGTTACTATTACTTCCTGCTTCTTCCCTTCCTCCTCCCTCTCCTGATTCTCCTCTGTCTCCTTTCTCTCCTCCAATCCTCCTCTCTCTCTCTTCTCTTCTCAGTCCATGGAACAGAACCCAAACCACGTTCGATGAGAACCAAGAGCCTCAAACTCACGTATAAGAAGATGATATCAATGGTGGCCCCAAATCCCACCTGCTCTAAGAAGAAGAAAGTAAAACAACCCAGATGAGAAACAAGAACCCTTTGTACTCGGACACTGGGGAAACACACTCAATCTAGCAGAAAAATAAATGTCTGATAGTAAAAATAATGGATCGAGACGAAGAGCCTTTATAGATGAGCAAAGCAGATTGGGTCAAGTGCAGGAAAATTCATTTCTCTGCCTAATTTTGCAGTCATCTTTATGAGGACATTTAATGTTACTGGCCCCAGCCTAGTTCACTATACCAAGGCGTGAGAAGACCACTTTTCTTCAACACTTCGAGCCTGGAAAAAGTTTGGCTGAACCCAAGTGGAAGGAAACGTCGAATGAATCAATACTACTGGGATAGAACCTGCAAGGGAATCCAAGCATTGTAGAACTGGGAGTGGAAAACTCTTTCTGATAAACCTTTGCAAAAAAATAAACTCCAGATGCTCAATAAATAGTATCTGAGGGCTTACTGTGTGCAGAGCACTGCACTAAGCATTTGGGAGAATACAACAGGAACAGAGTTGGCAGAGAAGTATTGTACCTTAGCAGAAAGAGACTGGGCTTGGGAATCAGAGGTCATGGATTCTAGTCCCGGCTCTGCCACGTATCAGCTGTGTGACTTTGGGAAAGTCATTTCACTTCTCTGTGCCGCAGTTCCCTCATCTATAAAATGGGGATTAAGTCTGCGAGTCCCACGTGGGACAACCTGATTACCTTGTAACTACCCCAGCGCTTAGAACAGGGCTTGGCACATAGTAAGCGCTTAACGAATATCATCATTATTATTAGACACGTTCCCTATTCAGTTATGCACCCGATAACTTACTTTCTAACACCCCCAATTCACAAACACCCAATAGGAGTCATCCAGGAATGGTTTAAGAAAATTAGAAATCAAAAGAATGACTGGGCCTCTTCTTTACTTTATTCTAAAATAGGGAATCCCTTGAAGACCAGGGACCCTGTCTAATTCTCACCTGTGTACTCTCTCCCTCGTTTTAGTTCTCTTCTTTGCACACAGAAACCACTTAATAAATATGACTATTAATCAATTAACGAGTGCCATTTACTGAACACTTCCAGGGTGCAGATCCTGTAGTAAGCGCTTGGGAGAGTACAATGCTGAGAAGCAGCGGGGCTCAGTGGGTAGAGCCCAGGCTTGGGAGTCAGAGGCCTTGGGTTCTAATTCCGGCTCTGCCACTTGACTGCTGTGTGACCTTGGGCAAGCCACTTATCTTAGCTGTGCCTCAGGTACTTCATCTGTAAAATGGGGATTAAAACTGTGAGCCCCATGTGGGGCAACTTGATGACCTTGTATCTACCTCGGCGCTTAGAACAGTGCTCGGCACATAGTAAACACTTAACAAATACAATAATTATTATTATTACTACAACAGAATTGGAAGATACAGTCCTTGTGCATTAGGAGGTTTAGAGTCTTCCTCTAATAATAATAATAATGGCATTTGTTAAGCACTTACTATGTGCAAAGCACTGTTCTAGACGCTGGAGAGGGTAGAAGGTGATCAGGTTGTCCCATGTGGGGCTCACAGTCTTAATGGCCATTTTACAGATGAGGTAACTGAGGCACAGAGAAGCAAAATGGCTTACCCAAAATCACACAGCTGACAAGTGACGGCGCCGGGATTAGAACCCACTGCCATCTGACTCCCAAGCCCGGGCTCTTCTCAAGTTGTGATCCACGTAGTGCAAAGGGATGATGTCACTGTGCACTAAGGTTGTTTCATAGCAACAACTGTTGCTGCCAGGAGAGACGGGAAGAGAAAGGGTGGGGAATTGGGACAGAAGGGAAAAAGGTAAAGGGGGGCATCAGCAGCTAGCCTGGCCCCTCACAGAAGCTCCATGGAGTGGTTTCTCTGCCTCGGGGGGCCCTGGGGTACTCCCCACTCACACCTCACCTACTGAGGACTCTTCTCTCCCTCGCTCCATTCCTGCTTCCACTCCCTGCTGCAAGCCCCCCTTCTCCTCTCCTCCCCAATTCCCATCCTCTAAGATTTCCAGCTGCATATGGGCCAAGGAAAGTGTCTAAATCCCCTCTCTCCCAGGTCTTGGTTTTGCTGACAAGGCATTCACAAGGTTCTTCTGCCCTCGCTGATCTCACCTCCTCAGTTTTGTTTACCGGCTTCTCTTCCACCCCTCATCCCTTAGCCGTGGGTGTTCTCAAATATCTGTTCAGTTCACTTGCTGTTTTCCAAACTGTTCTCTTTATTCCTCTCAAAATAACCTTCTCTCTGTCAGTCGCTCACAATTCTTCTGCCTTTGTCCCTTCCCTCACACTCTTAGCCTGGCTTGGAACTCCCTCTCTCCCCAAATTCAGCTGGCTGAAGCCCCTCCCCTCTTCCACCAGTATTCAAAGCTCACCTGAAATCCCATCTCTCCCATCATTCCTTCCCTAAGTAAATCTAAGGATCCCAAAGTCTACATGGGCCTAGGGGCCACGGGACCTGAGTAGTAATTCCAGCTTTGCGATTTGCCTGTTGTGTGACTTTGGGCCAGTCACTTGACTTCTCAGTGCCTCACTTTCCTCCTCTCTAATATGGAGATTCAATACGTATTCTCTCTCCCTCTTGGACCATGAGCCTCCTGTGAGACAGGGAATGTAGAGGATTGGATTATCTTGTATCTACACTAGTGTTTAGCATAGCACTTAGTAAATGTTCAACAAAAACTATAATAATAATTATTATCACTATTCATAGGTTTACAAACTTATTTATAATACTTATACTAATAATAATCATGATGATGATAATAACGATATTATGCCTGGCACTTACTGTTTGCCAGGCATTGTTCTAAGCACTGGGGTAGATAGAAGATAATTGGGTGGGACCCAGTCTCTGTCCCACATGCAGCTCACGGTCTTAATCACCATTTTACAGATGAGGCAACTGAGACACAGAGAAGTTAAGTGACTATCCCAAGGTCACACAGCAGACAAGTGGTGGAGCCGGGATTAGAACCCACGACTTTCTGATTCCCAGGACTGTGCTCAATCCACCAGGCCATGCTGCCATACCCATCCTCAGCACTTTTGAACAGATGCTCATTCAGTGAGTAATTCTGATTGCTAGTGAATACTGCCTTTCCCATCAGAAAGAAAGCGCTTTGAGGGCAGGGAATGCTTCATTTGCTTATTTTATATTTCCCAAGGGCTTAGTACAGTACATTGCATCTAGTGGGTGTTGAATAAGATTCTTTATTGCTAATATTACTACTGGGGAAACTACTTCTACTATAGACAGGCACAGTTCCTGCCTTCACTGAATTCCAAATTTAAAAGAAGGGTCAGGCATGCGCAAGTAGAAAATAATCCAACATTAACGGAAAGGGATTGCAAATGTACACAACAATTAATAAAGAACAGCAGACACAGGTCAAACTGTCAATATCCACACATATATGTGTACTCGTATATACCTACTCATATATGTGTAATCATATATAATCTACTCACAAATGTGTACTCAATCCCCCCTCCATTCATTCATTCAATAGTATTTATTGAGTGCTTACTATGTGCAGAGCACTGTACTAAGCGCTTGGAGCTCATTGTGGGCAGGAATGTGTCTGCTTGTTGTTATGCTGCCACCCACCTCTCTGGCCTCGCCATGTCCCTCCTCCCCTCCCTCCCCCCTCCCGCCCCTTCCTATCCTCGCCTTCCCCTTCCCCTCTCTCGCTCAGCTCTTTCCCACTCTCTCCTCTGTCTCCTCCCCTCCTCCCCTCTCCCGCCCTAGAACCCCACTTTACCAGCGCTACCCCTCTTCCCCCTCCCCCTACTCTTCCCCCCACCAAAGCCCCTCCTCACCCCTTCCCCCCTTCTCTCTTCCCCACCCACGCCCCATCCCAGTCCTCTTGTCCCACCGCTACCCCTCATCCCCCTCTCCCCGTCCAGGGCCCCGCCACCTCCTTCCCATCCAAACCCTCCCCTCCGCCCGCCCTTCCCCCCCTCCCCCCTTGCACCCACAGCTACTTTCAAGTGTGGCCTCTGGAACCCCCGCTCTATTACAGGTAAGCTACCTTTCATCCATGACTTTTCCTCTCTCGCTCTCTCCTCCTCCTCGCCCTTTCGGAAACGTGGCTCTCTCCCGAAGACACGGTCTCCGCCGCCGCTCTCTCCGGCGGAGGCCTGTCCTTCTCCCACTCCCCCAGACTCACCGGTAAGGGAGGAGGCGTCGGCTTCCTCCTCTCGCCCCGTTGCCGCTTCCGCACTATCCCTCCTCCCCCCTCCCTCTCCTTCCCCTCCTTCGAAGCCCATATCATTCGCCTCTACCACCCCCCTCCAGTTACTTGTCGCTGTCATCTACCGCCCTTCCGGTCCCACCTCCGACTTCTTCAACCACCTTGACCCCTTTCTCACCTTCCTTCTCTCCTTCTCTCTGCCCACTCTGATCCTCGGAGACTTCAACATCCATACGGATGTACCCGACGACTCCTCTGCCGCCCGCCTGCTATCCCTCCTCGACTCTGCCGACCTCCTCCACCATACCGTGCCCACTCACTGACTCGGTCACACCCTCGATCTCGTCATCTCCTACCGCTGCACTATCTCCTCCCTCACCGACTCTGAAATCCCTCTCTCTGACCATAACCTTCTCACCTGCCTCATCTCTCACACTCCCTCCCCCTGCAAATCTTCGCTACTGCCCCACGGAGACCTCCGCTCTCTCGATCCCATCCGTCTTTCCAATAGCATCTCTCCTCACCTTGCCGCCCTGTCCTCTCTTCCCACTCTCGACGATGGGGTCTCCGCTCTCAACTCCACCCTCTCTACTCATCTCGACTCTCTCGCCCCCCTTTCCCTCCGCCGCTCTCGCTCCACTAACCCACAGCCCTGGATCACCTCCTCCGTCCGCCTCCTACGCTCCTATGCTCGAGCTGCTGAGCGCTGCTGGCGAAAGTCCAAGCACCGAGCCGACCTCACACACTTCAAATTTATCCTTTCCTGCCTTAACTCTGCCCTCTCCTCCGCCAGGCAAAGCTTCTTCTCCTCCCTCATCGACACCCATGCCCGTCACCCCCGCCGATTGTTCCGGACCTTTAACTCTCTCCTTAGGCCCCCTGTTCCTCCCCCTCCCCCATCTCTCACCCCCAATGATCTGGCCACCTATTTCCTCACGAAAATCAACACGATCGGGTCTGAGCTCCCCAAAGTCACCCCTCCGCCTCTCCCCTCCCCCCCACCGACCCCCTCCCCTACTTTCCCATCCTTCCCTGCAGTATCCTCAGAGGAGATCTCCTCCCTCCTCGCAAGTGCCACCCCCTCCACCTGCGCCTCGGACCCCATTCCCTCTCACCTTCTTAAAACCATCGCCCCTGCCCTCCTCCCTTCCTTAACTTCTATTTTTAACCACTCAATCTCCAAGGGCTCCTTCCCCTCTGCCTTCAAACATGCCCACGTCTCCCCCATCCTAAAAAAACCCGCTCTCGACCCCACTTCCCCCTCCAGTTATCGTCCTATCTCCCTACTACCCTTCCTTTCCAAAATCCTACAATCGATGCCTAGAATTCCTTAACTCCCATTCTCTCCTAGACCCCCTCCAATCTGGCTTCCGTCCCCTCCACTCTACCGAGACTGCTCTCTCTAAGGTCACCCGTGACCTCCTTCTTGCCAAATCCAATGGCTCCTACTCCATTCTAATCCTCCTTGACCTCTTTGCTGCCTTTGACACTGTTGACCAACCCCTCCTCCTCCATACCTTATCTCACCTGGGCTTCACGGACTCTGTCCTCTCCCGGTTCTCCTCTTACCTCTCTGGCCGGTCATTCTCGGTCTCCTTCGCCGGAGCCTCCTCCCCCTCCCATCCTTTAACTGTTGGAGTTCCTCAAGGGTCAGTTCTTGGCCCTCTTCTGTTCTCCATTTACACTCACTCCCTCGGTGAACTCATTCGCTCTCACGGCTTTGACTACCATCTCTACGCAGATGACACGCAGATCTACATCTCCGCCCCTGTCCTCTCCCCCTCCCTTCAGGCTCGCATCTCCTCCTGCCTCCGGGACATCTCCACCTGGATGTCGGCCCGCCACCTAAAACTCAACATGAGCAAGACTGAGCTCCTCATCTTCCCTCCCAAACCCAGTCCTCTCCCAGACTTCTCTATCACCGTGGATGGCACGACCATCCTTCCCGTCTCTCGGGCCCGCAATCTCGGTGTCATCCTTGACTCGTCTCTCTCATTCACCCCACACATCCTATCCGTTACCGAGACCTGCCGGTTTCACCTCTACAATATCGCCAAGATCCGCCCTTTCCTCTCCACCCAAACGGCTACCTTACTGTTAATAATAATAATAATAATAATAATGTTGGTATTTGTTAAGCGCTTACTATGTGCCGAGCACTGTTCTAAGCGCTGGGGTAGACATAGGGGAATCAGGTTGTCCCACGTGGGGCTCACAGTCTTAATCCCCATTTTACAGATGAGGGAACTGAGGCCCAGAGAAGTTAAGTGACTTACGGGCTCTCGTTATATCCCGGCTAGACTACTGTGTCAGCCTTCTCTCTGACCTCCCTTCCTCCTCTCTCGCCCCGCTCCGGTCTACTCTTCACTCCGCTGCCCGGCTCATCTTCCTGCAGAAACGATCTGGGCATGTCACTCCCCTTCTTAAACAACTCCAGTGGTTGCCTATCAACCTCCGTTCCAAACAAAAACTCCTCACTCTAGCCTTCAAGGCTCTCCATCACCTTGCCCCTTCCTACCTTTCCTCCCTTCTCTCTTTCTACCGCCCACCCTGCATGCTCCGCTCCTCTGCCGCCCACCTCCTCACCGTCCCTCGGTCTCGCCTATCCCGCCGTCGACCCCTGGGTCACGTCCTCCCGCGGTCCCGGAACGCCCTCCCTCCTCACCTCCGCCAAACTGATTCTCTTTCCCTCTTCAAAACCCTACTTAAAACTCACCTCCTCCAAGAGGCGTTCCCAGACTGAGCTCCTCTTCCCCCTCTACTCCCTCTGCCATCCCCCCTTTACCTCTCCACAGCTAAACCCTCATTTTCCCCTTTTCCCTCTGCTCTTCCACCTCTCCCTTCCCATCCCCACAGCACTGTACTCGTCCGCTCAACTGTATATATTTCCATTACCCTATTTATTTTGTTAATGAATTGTACATCGCCTCGATTCTATTTAGTTGCCATTGTTTTTACGAGATGTTCTTCCCCTTGACTCTATTTATTGCCATTGTTCTCGTCTGTCCGTCTCCCCCGATTAGACCGTAAGCCCGTCAAACGGCAGGGACTGTCTCTATCTGTTGCCGACTTGTTCATCCCAAGCGCTTAGTACAGTGCTCTGCACATAGTTAGCGCTCAATAAGTACTATTGAATGAATATTCTACTCTCCCAAGAGCTTTGCACACAGTAAGCACTCAATAAATATGATTGAATGAGTGAATTTTTTATTTTGACCATTCTAGTTTAAAATGTTTTTATATTTGTCTCCCATTAGAATGGAAGCTCCTCATGGACAAGGAATTTTCACAGTGTTCCTTCTCCTCTTTCATCTTCCTCCTCCTCCTCCTTTTTCCCCTCCTCCTCCTGTTTCTCTTCTTCCTCCTCTTTTTTTCTCCTCCTCCTCCTTCTTCCTTCTCCTTCTTCTCCTTCTTCTCCACCTCCTCTTCCTCTTCTTCCTTCTTCTTCTCCTTCTTTTCCTACTTGTATGCTACATTTCCTAGACACCATTCTACCATATTTGGACTTAACCATAATCATCATCTTCATCGTCATCATCATCATCTTTATCATCATCATCTTCAATAGTATCTATTGAATATGTATTATAAGCACACTGAACTAGATGCTAGGGAAAAATTAAAGCCATATGAGCATTTTTTAGGTGCTTATTGTGTCCAAAGCACTCTACTAAGTGCATGAACCTAGATGAAAACAAGGACAAGTTATTGAAGAAATACACACAAATCTGTTTATGAAGTGACTATGGGGTTCTGAGATGGCTTTGGGAATGGCAAGATGAAATGGTTGAGATGACCTAGTGGGAAGAGCACGGATCTGAGATTCAGAGGACCTAGTTTATAATCTCAGCTCTGTGTGACCTTGGGCCAGTCATTTAACTTCTCTATGCCTTAGTTTCTTCATCTCAAAAATGAGGATTCAATGCCTGTCTCCCAGCTACGTCGACTCTGAGCTCCATGTGGGACAGCGGCTGTATCCAACCTGATTAACTTATATCTATCGTAGTGCTTAGAACAGTGCTCGACACATAGGAAGCACTTCACAAAAACCATAATGAAAAATACCATAATGATAACACTATTGTTCTCTATTTGGTTTCTATAGCTTAGTGTGGGGAGTACTCACCGAAGAAGGGTCAGCGGCGTTATTGACTTTCAGCTCTATCTTGCCCTGTTAAAGATCCAAACTGGCCCAGAATGCAGTGAGTTAGATCCGACATGATTCCTCAGGGCCTCAATCATCAGGTTTTACCCAAATGATCCAATCTCTGAGGCTGACCTAGTGGATCTCGGTACCCCATTAATTAAATGCTTTCAACTTAAGCTCAGTCATGTGTTTTTCTAATTTTCCAGTGCACAGACATTGATTTTTCTGAGTTCATATGATGCTATGGCTGATGAAACCTGCAGTTACTAAGAACCACACTGTAATGATTGCTGTCTCTCTAAGACTATTGCTCTAAGACTATGAAGAGCAGTGCACATTATACATCATCCTAGACATCTCAACCTACCATTTATCGTGACAAGGATTTCTTCTGAGGGTTTAGTAATAATAATAACAATAAAGTTGGTATTTGTTAAGCGATTACTATGTGCCAGGCACCAAGTGCTGGGGTAGATACAAGGTCACCAGGTTGTCCCACATGGGGCTCACAGTCTTCATTCCCATTTTACAGATGAGGTAACTGAGGCACAGGGAAGTTAAGTGACTTGCCCAAGGTCACACAGCTGACAAGTGGCAGAGGCGGGATTAGAATCCATGATCTCTGACTCCCAAGCCCGGGCTCTGTCTTTTAAGCCACTCTGCTTCTCTTGATTTCAGGTAGATTAGTGAACGAATTGCTTCCCTTCTCCGAGCTTCCGGATGCAAGATGTTTTACCTGCTGTTGGTACGAACTTTATTTCTACACATTCTGGCATTTAACATGAGAAAGTAACAATTAAAATAAATGAAAATGAAAATGTTAATTTATTAATTCAAATAAAGTCAAAATTAAGCTAGCATAAGGCTCTTCATGGTTTGTTTCTAAATGAAACCAGAACAGAATCATGGACCTATCTGAATGCCAGAGTAGTTTGGTGAAAGTTTAGATTAATTCAGAATTAAATAATTTGGAAACAGAGATCAAGTGGAAGGAGAATAGTGCTGGGAGTCAGGAACTCTGAGGCCTAATAATAGTCCCACCTTGGTCACTGGCTGGCTGGATGACCTTAGACAAATTGCTTAACCTCTCTGTGCTTCAGGTTCATATATAATGGGGATAAAGGCTAATAATACAATAATAGTATTTGTTCAGCACTTCCTATGTGCCAGGGAAGTGCTGGGATAGATACAAGGTAATCAGGTTGTCCCAAGTGGGGCTCACAGTCTTAATCCCCATTTTACAGATGAGGTAACTGAGGCACAGAGAAATTAAGTGACTGGGCCAAAGTTGCACAGCTGATAAGTCACAGAGCCGGGATTAGAACACATGACGATTGACTCCCGAACTCGTGCTCTTGCTACTGAGCCATACTGCTTCTCCAACCCAACCGCCCAGTACAACCCAGTCCAACCTAGTACAACCCAGCCCACACAGTTCAGTCCTCTAATGCCAACCTTCTCAGCATACCTCTATCTCATCAATCTTGCTGTCAACCTCTTGCCCACGTTCATTCATTCATTCATTCAATCATGTTTATTGAGCACTGACAGTGTGCAGAACATTGTACTAAGCCCTTGGGAAAGTACAATACAATGATAAACAGTGACATTTCCTGCCCACGATGAGTTCACCATCTAGAGTGGGGGAGACAGATAGCAATACAAGCGAATAAAATTACAGATATGTACATAAGTGCTTTGGGGTTGGGAGCGGGAAAGAGCAAAGGGATAAATAAAATTACAGGTATGAACATTAGTGTTTTGGGGCTGGGAGTGACACCAAAGGGAGTGGGCGATGAGGAAAAGTGGGGCTTAGCCTGGGAAGTCCTCTTGGAGGAGATGTGCCATCAATAAGGCTTTGAAATGGGGTAGAGTGGTTGTCTGTCAGATTAGAGGAGGGAAGGCATTCCAGGCCAGAAGCAGAAATGCGGGCTAGGGGTTGGCGGCGATACAGATGAGATGGAGGTACAGTGAGAAGGTTAGCACTAGAGGAGCAAAATGTGTAGGCTGGGTTGTAGGAGAGAAGAAGTGAGATGAGGTAGGAGGGGGTGAGGTGATGGACTGCACTGAAGCCAATGGAGAAGATTTTTTGTTTGATATGGAGGTGAATGGGCAATCGTGACCTTCTTCTGGCCCCCAATTCCCTCTCTCTTCAAATCCAACAGTCCATCTCCATCTTCAGAGCCTTACTAATATCACTTCCCCTCCAAGAAGCTTTCCCTGACTAAGCCCTCATTTACCCTACTCACTTTCCCTTCTGCATCACCTATGCACTTGGATCTGTACCTTTTAAACACTTGATATTCACCCCCCACCCCCCAAGCCAAAATATATTTTAGTAATTGTCTCCCCTACTAGACTCTAGGCTCCTTGTGAACAAGGATCATGTCTATCCAATCTACTGTACTCTCCTAAGTGCTTAGTACAGTGTTCTACACACAGTAGACACTCTGTAAATCGTTCCAGACAGGAGATCCCATTGTCAGCGAGTATTTCTCCCCTTTTGGTGGTAAAATCTGTGATCATTTTTGAAATATTTTTAAAAGGCACCGTTAACACCATGAGGGCAAATAGGTTTCAAATCTTTTAAAGACAGGGTGAGTGAGGAGACGGAGGTGGGAGGGTAGAGAGTGGGATAGAAGATTGGCTTGGGAGGAGCAAAGAGGCCTATTAGAAATTATCTCCCTCCCATTCATTCATTTGTTCATTCAATCGTATTTGTTGAGCGCTTACTCTGTGCAGAGCTAAGCACTTGGAAAGTACAATTCGGCAACATATAGAGACAATCCCTTCCCAACAACGGGCCGCCCACCTCCTTACCGTCCCCCGTTCTCGCCTATCCCGCTGTCGACCCCTGAGCCACGTCCTCCTGCGGTCCTGGAATGCCCTCCCTTCTCACTTCTGCCAAATTAATTCTCTTCCCCTTTTCAAAACCCTACTTAAAGCTCACCTCCTCCAAGAGGCTTTCCCAGACTGAGCTCCCCTTTTCCCTCTGCTCCCTCTACCCCCACCTTCACCTCTCCGCAGCTAAACCCTCTTCTCCCCCCTTTCCCTCTGCTCCTCTCCCTCTCCCGTCCCATCCCCTCAGTACCGTACTCGTCCGCTCAACTGTATATATCTCATCACCCTATTTATTTTGTTAATGAGATGTACATCACCTTGATTCTATTTATTTGCTATTGTTTTAATGAGACGTTCTTCCCCTCGATTCTATTTATTGCCATTGTTCTTGTCTGTCCGTCTCCCACGATTAGACTGTAAGCCCGTCAAGGGCAGGGACTGTCTCTATCTGTTACCGATTTGTACATTCCAAATGCTTAGTACAGTGCTCTGCACATAGTAAGCACTCAATAAATACTATTGAATGAATGAATGAATAAAAGTCCTATCCCCGATTGGACGCACCTATATTGATTAATTCACTGTTTCATTAGTTACACCCCATCTTCCGGGGATAGCGATTTCCAAGAGCTAATCTAACTTTTACAGCCTGTGAGCGGTGCTTGGAATAGATTGCAAGGTCTTGGTGCAGAGCTCGGTCGGAGCAGGGATTCAGCCAGTTTTAATAGGTCGACAAAGGGAGACAGGAAGGAAGAAAGACAGGAATTATGGAGGTCAAGTGAAATTAGAGAAAGTGACATCGCGAAGGAAAGAGGAAAGGAAAAAAATTCACCGTACTGACAGCAGAGGAGAAAGTCTGAGGTCAGAGCTCAAGGTAAAGCCAGTGTCTACCTCCAAAGCCTTCTCTTGGCCATTTTTTTAAAAAGTACTTGATAAACCCATATGGCTAGCTGTCATTTTTTAAAAAATGGTATTTGTGAAGTGCTTGCTATGTACCAGACACTGTACTAAGCACTGGGGTGAATTCAAGGTCAGGTATGATCTGTGTCTCACATGGGACTCACAGTTTTAATCCCCATTTTACAGATGTGGTAACTGAGGCACAGATAAGTTAAGTTTGTTAATGTCTGTAAGGGACACAGGGCTGGGAGTTTTGGACATCCAGGATCTGGTCTCGGAACGGCCACTTACCCGTTGTGTGACCTTGGGCAAGTTGCTCAATTTCTCTGTTCTCAGTTTCCTCATCTCAAAACTGGGGATAAAATACTTTTTCTCTGTTAGCATCCTCGGACCTTTTCAGCTTTCTGGATGGAATTTGAAGTTGCCTTATTATATACCTACAAATCCGGACCAAGATCAGTTATCCTATATTCAAAAGTATAAGAGAAGGAAAGTAACTGAGAACTCTCCTCTAAGTCAGTGATATCTGGGTCCCAGCGGCCATAATTGAGTGATTCTCCCAAACAAGGCAAGATTATAATGAGAATTGAATTAATAACACACATAGAGGGATCATAATTTAGAATACTGAGGTAGAAGTTTGCAAGGTAACTATATCTACTGACGGTTTTACAATGGCCATCACACAGCTATGCGGCTGGGCAAGGCAAGTGTTTAGTACGGTGCTCTGCACACAGTAAGCGCTCAGTAAATACCACGGCATGAATGGCTGTTAGCAGAACTCTGAAACTCAGGTATAAGCTTAAAGCATCCACAGTTTATGCTCCTGACCAAATTAACCCAAACTGACCTCCCTTTTTGTCCTGAATACAGCTTGGAGAGGGAGGAAAATACCCTGGCACAGAGATATTATTCTAGCTGGGTCTCAGAGGCAGAACTCATTCCTGTAGCCTGATTTGGAACGAGGTTCAAAACAACTAAATTCCCCCGCTCACCCCAAAACCAGAGTTCAGGTCGGTTCCTTGGTGATGGAGCTTTTCACCCTATTAGTCGGAAGCCAGTCCCTTCCCAGAGAATTCCAAATGCCTCTGGAGGGTGGGGGTGGGGGTGGAGGTGTGTGAGTCGGGGGTCTGGTCTGAACCAATCTGTGACCTGACAGTTTATAAAACCCACTGTGGGACCGGATCTCAGATTGATCGAAGTACCCTGAATCTAACCCAGTGCTTAGCACTTAATAAATACCATCGTTTTCCGTTATCTAGCCAGGATCACCAATATGGAATACGATGGCAATCTTTAAATAGCTAGAGTCCGTTATTAAGAGCCTGGATTATCAGACCGGGCATCATTAAACAATTTGTTCAGTTGGAAATAAATAAGCATTAGAAGGATTCTCGCTTTTCTACTTTCTCTTTTGTTGTGAGGAGGTTTTGCAACAGGAGGAGACCATGTTAACTTAAATTATGCTGTCATCAGTTGAAAGAGCCTGCTCACTGATTTCACCTTCTGCATTGTAGCTTTTTTCAAGATGTGATTACTGAGGACCTGAATCATTTCTTTACCGGCCGGTCAACGTTTTTCCACTGGGGAGAGCTGGGGCCTGTTGGATTCAGGGAGGAAGGGGGTCTCAAGCCAAGGCCCAGTTAGAAGTTTGGCTCGGAAGAACAAAGAGCGTTAGTTGTGGAGTAGCAGGTGAAGAGGGCAGAAAAATATGGTGAATTGAATTGGTAGAACCTCGCAGTTGATTCGGAACATTTTTTGTTTGATATGGAGGGACTCAAGAATAACAATAATAATAATAATAACAATAATGACGGTTTTTATTCAGTGCTTACTATGTGCTGGGAGAGATACAAGGTAATCAGATTGTCCCAGTGGGACTCGCGGTCTCAATCTCCATTTTACAGGTGAGGGAATTGAGGCCTGGAGACATTAAGTGACACAGTTAACAAAGTCACACAGTTGACAAGTGGCAGAGCCGGGTTTAGAACTCACGCCCTCTGACTCCCGGGCTCTTGCCGCTAAGCCACTTCGCTTGAGGAGTGGAGAGATGTGCTGAGTGACTCCGTAAGAAGACGATTCATGCAGCATGTGGTAGTATAGATTGGAGTGGGGGGAGGCTGAAGGCAGGGAGTGCGGCAAGAAGGCTGATGCTTGATGCGAGCAGACTTTGGCAGTAGGTTCAACGGGACTTTTGCTGGACAACGAAGGGTCAAAGATGATGTGGAGATTGCAAGCTTCTGGAGATAGTGGTGTTAATGACCAAGATGGGAAAGCTACAAGGAAGAGTAGGTTTAAGAGAGAAGATGAGAAGTTCAGATTTAGGTGGGGGAAGTGTGCAGTTTGCACCTCATGTAAACACCGTGTTAAATTTAATGTCCTGTGATCCCAGGTGAGCCAGATCGGTAGCCTCCAAGAAAGACCTAAATATTAACAAACCCATAGGGGTCCGGGCAATATGCTTCTAAGAGTAGAAGACAGTGGAACTGTAATTAGTAGATTAGGGACATTAAGTGGAAGAAGCTCTGATGTAACAGTCACCAAGCATAAGTATAAATCCTTGGTGGCTGGGGGAAGCCTGTCGCTGCTGCTCACTGTTCTCCTAAAGGACAACCGAGACATCCTGGGCAGGAGAGATCTTCTTCTCACCCATATTTGGCTACTCACGTCCTCTGAAGGGAAGGCAGAGACAGACCGGTCCTAAGAGACCTCTTGGCTGGGGGATATACCATTAAGAACCTGAACACCGGACAGGACCGATCATCCTGGGGTAGGTAATTCTCAATGTCCCTGCAATGAGGGCTTAAATAATGTCAGAGATCTCATTGCCCCTGAGTGGAGGGCTTAACAGAAACAAGATCCTTTACTGTTAATGTTTTCCCCTATGCTAATAAATGCTTTCCTACTGTGATTCTGAATATCATGGTTTATTCCATCTGTAAAACTGAATCACACACCCCGACCTCATCCCTAATGGACTCTGTTGGGACATAACAGCATAATAGGTTTGAAGTACCTTGGGATTATCCAGGTGGAGATGTCTTGAAGGCAAGGGGAGAAGCTGGATGCTGGGTTAGATAAGAGACAAATCGATCGATCAATCAATTGAATTTATGGAGCACTTCCTGTGTGCAGAGCACGGTACTAAGCATTTGGTAGAGTAGAATATAACAGTATACAGGCACGTTCCCTGACCACAGAGAGCTTGCAGTCTAGAGGGGGAGACAGACATTAATATTAATAATGAAATTACAAATACGTACATGAGTGCAATAGGGCGGAGGGAGGGGTGAATAAAGGGAGGAAATCTAAGTGCAAGGGTGACACAGTAGGGGAAGAGGAAATGAGGGCTGCTTGCGGGTGGGGGGGTCAGGATTAGAGAGGTAGATTTGGGAGTCATCCAATTTGATGTGTTGACTGAAGCCCTGTGAGCAAATGTGCTCCTGGAGAGAGCGAGTGAAAATAGTAGGGGACCCAGATCAGGGCTTGATAGAAGGGCCACAGTAAAAAAAGGAGCATCATTTAGAAGAGGCAGAGAATGAAATTGAGGAGAGGTGTCCAAGAGTGAGGAGGAGGAATTGGTTGGACTGTGTCAGTGCCGTTTTTGAAGCGTGAAGATCTCAAGTTATTTAAACTACCTCCCGTTTCTATGAAACTTGCTCCTTAGGAACAAAAAGGCATGAAGAAACTACAGCTTTGAAACTCCACATTCCAACAACAAGCTAAGAATTTTCAATCTTGCACAAGGTTTGACTGTGTTCCAGTTCTCTTCAATAAACATCCACAAAAGCTCTCTGTGTTGGGTCATCCAAACAAAATAAGGGCGAGAACAAATACATCTTCATGCACCTCTTAAAAGGCACTGGAAAGAAATGAAAACACACTGAAAGAAGCAGTATGAGGTTGGCCCTTTAGTTTGATGATTTTACTTATCCTGGACAATGTTTTGTATCTCTTTATTTGCACAAATGGTGTTGCTGCCCTACTGGCATCAATTTAGAGAAAAATCAACAAAAGTGAATCAGATAAATCAGATAGCTCCTTGTAACATCATAGCTCATTTTAAATTCAGTAAATCCACCCAGAAAACAAGAGAGCCATAAACAGTGCTCAGATCATCAATTTAACAGGATTGACTGAGCACCTACTGCTTGCTGAGCATTGAACTTTATCCATCAAGTGGTATTTATTGAATATTTACTATGTGTAGAACACTGTACTAAGCAGTGGGGAGAATACGAGACAATAGTGTTGACAGAAACGTTCTCTGTTTGGGATTGCTCTCTTTGAGGAACTGATAATTTGATGGGGAAGACAACAGTCAAAAGGGCACGAGGATACAAATAAATGATAATAATCAAAAGTATTCATGGGATATCTATTTGTGCAAAGCACTGTAACTGTAACAAAGCATGCTGCGAAGCAGCATGTCCTGGTGGAAAGAGTGTGGGTCTGGGAGTCAGAGGACCTGGGTCATTATCCTGGTTCTGCAACTTCCTTGCGGTGTGACTTTGGGCAAGTCACTTAAGTCTCTGTGCATCAGTTTCCTTAAGTGTCAGAATGGGGATTAGATACCTGTTCTCCCTCCTACCTAGACTGTGAACCTCATGTGGGTCAGGGACTGTGTCCAACCCGATCAACTCATATCTACCCCAGCCTTTAAAACAGTGCTTCACACATAGCAGGCACTTAATTTAGAGAAGGAGCATGGCTCAGTGGAAAGAGCACGGGCTTGGGAGTCAGAGGACATGGGTTCTAATCCCGGCTCTGCCACTTATCAGCTGTGTGACTTTGGGCAATCACTTAACTTCTCTGAGCCTCAGTTACCTCATCTTTAAATGGGGATTAAGCCAGTGAGCCCCTCGTGGAACAACCTGATTACCTGGTATCCCCCCCACCCCACCCAGCACTTAGAACAGTCCTTGGCACATAGTAAGCGCTTCACAAATGTCATTATTATTATTAACAAATACCACATCATCATTAATAAGACACTGGGAGCTTACAATAAATATAGGTGGCACGGTCCCTGCCTTTGAGGAGTTTACAGTTTTACATCAATAACAGATAAATGAATGGAAGTGCAGTTTCCCTGCACAAGATCACATAGGTTGTTAGTGACTACTAGAAGTCACTAAATAAATTCACTGGTAGACCAGATTCAGCTAACAGTCTCTATTAGAGAAGCAGCGTGGCTTAGTGGAACGAGCACGAGCTTGGTGAGTCAGAGGTCATGGGATCTAATCCCGGCTCCACTACTTGTCCGTTGTGTGACCTTGGGCAAGCTGCTTAACTTCTCTGTGCCTCAGTTACCTCATCTGTAAAATGAGGATTAAGACTGTGATCCCCATGAGGGGCTACCCAATTACCTTGTATCTATCCCAGTGCTTAGAACAGTGCCTGGCACATAGTAAGTGCTTAACAAATACCATAATAATTATTATTATTGTTATCTGTTGTACCAGATGGGAGATTCCATTATTGGAGGAACTGGTTCTCTGAGAATTGAAAATATTGGAAGAATGTTATTTGTTTGAACTCAGACATGAAGCAAACCACCAAATTTGCTTTTCCAAATATTATCCATGGCTTTAAAAAAACAACAACAACTGAGCAAAACTGGAAACCTAGTAAAAGTGTCTTAAACTTGATTTTCACAAATAGTAAGTGCTTAACAAATTCCATTAAAAAACCCCCAAGCCCCCTCCCTCTTAGTAAACACTTAACAAATTCCATTAAAACAAAACAAAAACCCCTCCCTCACTCCCACTGTACCTATCGATAATTTAATTTAATGTCTGTCTCCCCCTCTAGACTGTAAGATCCTTCGGGTAGGGAATGTGTCTACTAACTCTGTTATATTGTTCTCTCCCAAGTACTTAGTACAGTGCTCTGCACACTGAAAGTGCACGATAAATACTACTGATTGAAGAATTGAAGTATTGAAGGCCTGTAAGGACATTCTAAAATTTGTAAGCCTGCACACTGCTTCTTTTTAAATCCCTGTGGCCTGACATATCCAGCCGCAACAGTGGATAGAACGTGGGCTGGGGAGTCAGAAGGTCACGGGTTCTAATCCTGACTCGGCCACCTGTCTGCTGTGTGACCTTAGGCAAGTCACTTAGCTTCTCTGACCCTCACTTACCTCATCTATAAAATGGGGATTGAGAATGTGAGCTCCACGTGGGACAGGGACTGTGGCCAATTCAATTTGCTTGTGTCCATCCCAGCGTTTAGTACAGTGCCTGGCACATAGAAAGCGCTTAACAAATACCTTAATTATTTACTCTAAATGAACCCTAGGTGAATTTCACTGTCAGTGACATCTTCTTTAAAAATACAGGACAACTCTATGTGTAATCTTGAACGAGAATGATAATGGTGAAGGTGGATGATCAGGGAGTTTTGCTGAGGTTTAAAAAATTGCCAATTCTACCCCTTATGAATTGATTGTTTGATTCATTTTCCTTCCCTCCACCCCTTCCCACTTTACTGTAAACCTCACTGCCATTGTAACTCTATGATTAACTTGGAACTTTGGTACATTGGAAGAATTGAAGGAAACTGGAAGAAGGTGGAATAGGGCTTGAGTTTTCCTTTTGTCCTTTTCCGGTGATTCTGAAGAAATTCCAACTCCCCATTCTAATCAGTCCAAAGCCATATGAGGTCTGTTACTACCAGGCCATGTGCTGACAAGTCTGGAAATAAACAGGGAGGGAAGTTGGAAATTCAGACCTTCAAGGGAGGCCAAAGAAGGGGTTCCTACGAGAAAGGGGTTGGAATTTGCCGGAAACCTTATTCGCAGCCCCCTCCCCAACTCGGAGCATATTCCTGCCTATTTGAACAGGAGAGTTTGAAAAGAGTCCTGGGAAGAGGCAGGTGGAGGTTGGATACAAAGCCAGAAGTTGATCGCAAGGAATGAAGATGCAGTTGGCAGGGAGGTAGGTGTAGGCTTCTTCAAATTCCTTTCATTCCCCTTAAAGCTATGCGGAAAGGACTCAAGACCTTACCAAAAAAAAAGCCAGGGAAAAATGGAACGAGTAGTCTTTTTAATCTCGCTCAAAAATAATTCATAGGTTTTGTTAAATGTAGCCAACCACTTGATACCTCAAATGCTCCTAACATACTCCCAAACTCTCCTTCCGGGCCCACTTGGACAATTGGGCAAAACAGATTTGCTGGGCCATAGCCATCAGCACACTTGGTCCCTTAACCTCCAGAGTTTCAAAGGGGCCCAAAAAGGTCATTTTCACACTTCCTCAAATCACCATTTTGACCTGTCATGACTAGCTCATGTGCCTCAGTTTCCTCAACTGTAAGGTGGGGATTCTATACCTGTTCTTCATCCTTCTTAAATTGTGAGCCTCAGGTGATATAAGGACTATGTCCAGCCTGATTAAATTATATTCATTCATTCATTCAACCATATTTATTGAACGCTTACTGTGTGCAGAGCACTGTACTGAGCGCTTGGGAGGGTACAATAGACACAGACATATTCCTTGCCCATAACGAGCTTCTTGGTAAATGCTTCATAAATACCATAGTTACTATTATTATTATTGTTGTTGTTACTGTAAGTCCACTGAATTATTTAAGTCCTTTTATTCTTGATTTAACTGGTTACATCACTGTGGTCACTGAAGATCTTGGCCGTGACAATGAAAATTGTGGATTGTGATTGTTACAATAGAATATTTATCCCTCTGGCTTCTTATGGGGCAGTCACACCGCAGGGCCTGGAAGGAATGCAGAGAAACTCCTGGCTCTTAATAGGCCACTTTCCCTTAGTAGATCAAGGGTGTTTTGCAATTCAACCTGAAACAAGGGAAGCTGTGTTCAGCCCAGAGAAACTAGTTCCCAGAGAGGAGAAACATCTCTCTGTTCTAATTGTGTGCTCTCTCTGTGAGCAGGACCAGACTGCCTTTTCAAAGCCCGTTTCACACCACGAGATGCCCAAAGGGTTTGAATTCCTAAGAGAAAAACGGTAGGACCTAGTGGAAAGTGCGCGTGTTTTGAGAGTCACAGGACTTGGGTTCTAATCCCAGCTCTGCCAGTTACCTGCTGTGTTACTTTGGGCAAGAAACTTAACTTCTTTGAGCCTCAGTTTCCTCATCTGTAAAATGAGAATGAAATGGCTGCTTTCCTTTCTTTTTAGACTGTGAACCCTATGTGGGATGGGGACTGTGTCCAACCTAACTTTTATCTACCCCCGCACTTAAAAAAGTGTTTGCCAGTAAGCACTTTGTTGTCTTATGCCGTCGAGTCATGTCTGACCCATGGCGATGACATAGACACATCTCTCCCAGAACGTCCCGTTTTCATCTGCTATCATTCTGGTATCCATAGAGTTTTCTTGGTAAAAATACAGAAGTGGTTTAGCATCTCCTCCTTCCGCGTAGTCAACTCGAGTCTCCGCCCTCGACTCTCTCCTGTCGCTGCTGCCCAGCATGGGTGAGTTTTGACTTGTAGCAGATGGCCTTCCACTCGCTAGCCACTGCCCAAGCTAGGAATGGAATGGACAGGCCTCTGCTTGACTCTCCCTCCTGTAGTTGTGACTGGTAGAGTACTGGAAACTCACCACTTGCGACCCTGAGAGGAAAGTAAGTGCTTTACAAATACCCTATTAAGTGACCAGTTCCTTGCAGGGCACAAGATGATTTCTACCCCCAAGAAGAGCGAGACAGCACTTGGTTACTGTGTATTTGGTCTTCATCTTGATTTGCTGAAGGTCAACCATAAGGATCATCCTTCTTATCAGCAATATTCTATGGAAGGTTACTGGATGCAGGTCCCCAAAGAGAAGCAGCGTGGCCTAGCAGAGAGAGTACAAGAGCGAGTGACAGGAGATTTCGGTCCCAATCCCAGTTCCGCCGCACCGTTCCCCTGTGTGACAGGACGAGTCACTTAATTTAAAATAAAATGATGATATTGTTTGAGCGCTTACTGTGTGTCAAGAACTATTCTAATGTTTGGGTAGATACAAGCTAATCTAGCTGGACATGGGTCCCTGTCCCAAATAGGGCTCACGGTCTTAATCCCCACCGAACAGATGAGGCAACTGAGGTACAGAAATTAAGTGACTTGCCCAAGGTCACAGAGCAGAAAGTGGTATAGCCGGAATTAGAACCCAGGTCCTTCTGACCCCCAGATCCATCCACAAGACCATGATGCTTCCTGGTGCTCTGGGCAGCAACTCTAGTAGAGTGCTCTGCATTTCTAAGAGCTTATTACACTACTTAATTGTTCCAGGCCTCAGTTTCCTTATCTGTAAAATGGGGCTTAAATCACTTTTCTCTCTCCCTCTTAGACTGTGAGACCCAGGTCAGGCATGGACTGTGTCTAATCTACTTGTTATGTATCTATACCAGTGCTCGGTGCTCAGAAAGTCCTAGACAAATAGTACAATTATTATTAGCTCTGTGGGGCCTAAAATGGAATGAAAAGACACAGCCTTCCCTCACCAGGCCTAATAGAAAGAGCACGGACCTGGGAGTCAGAGGACCTGGGTTATAATCCCCGCTCTTCCGCTTCCCTAATGTGTGACCTTGCACAAGCCACTCAACTGTTCTGTGCCTCGGTTTCCTCATCTGTTAAAATAGGCTTAAAATATCCGTTCTTTCTCCTACTTAGACCATGAGCTCCATGTGGGAAAGAGAATGCACCAGTCTCTGTCGATATATATTTCAGTGCTTTGTACACTATCTGGCTGAAGCACTTGACAAATACCACATTATTACTGTGATTATTCCTCTCTCCAGTGCCTTGCCAGTCTCGGCTATGGGAGGGAGAGTCAAGCCGAGGCCTACTCATTCCACTTCTAGCTCGGGCAGTGGCTAGCGAGTGGAAGACAATCTGCTACAAGTCAAAACTCACCTGTGCTGGGCAACAGTGGCATGGGAGAGAATCGAGGACAGAGACTCAACATTTACTGCATTGAAGAAGGCGATGGTAAACAATTTCAGTATTTTTACCAAGAAAACCCTGTGGATACACTACCAGAATAGCTGCAGGTGGAGAGTGGTACATTCTGGGAGAGATGCATCCATGGAGTCGCCACGGGGCAGGAAGCATAAGACAATGACTATGATCACTACCTTATTATATGGTACTATTATATTATAGTATATGGCTCTGCGGGATAAAAAGAGACCCATGATGCTCAGAAGGGGCCATGCTATCCTTTGGGAGCAGCTGAAGCTCACCAAAGAGGCTTCCCCAGGAGGACCTCACTGTCCTGAAGGAAGATCGGGATTTCTGGGCAGTAGAAGGTAGCAGAAATGACCTGGTTTCCCCACAGTCGTGATGGGCCCAGCAGTGGTTTTCTGATGAAGCTCCAGAAATTGACCTCAGATGGCTATAAAGTGATAACCATCCTTGAAGAGGACATTGAACTCCTTTTCATAACAGAAGGAAATAAAAAAGAATCAACAGCCAAAAGGAAGGAGAGGCTTGAGGAGAGTTTAGGGAATTGTTCATGAACATTGCCCATTTAAACAGGCACCAGAAGGGCAAAATGAACAGTCTGAGAAGTGTCCTTAGAGCACCTCACTTTCAGATTCTCAAAGGCAATGATATGAATTTATTACGGAAAGAGCACTGGCCTAGAAGTCATAAGGACCTGGGTTCTAATCTCCGCTCCGCCACTTGACTCCTGTGTGACTTTGGTTAAGTCACTTAACTTTTCTGTGACTCAGTTCCCTCATGTGGAAAATGGGGATGAACACTGTAAATCCCAAATGGGACATGGACTGTGCCCCACCTGATTAGCTTGTTCAGTGTTCAGTACAATACAGTTCAGTTTAGTACAGTACAGTATGGTTCAGTACAGTTCATTACAGTGCCCTGACACAGAGTAAACACTTAACAGATATAGAAAAACCCTCCATTCTCCCCTCTGAAAGATAGTGCCAAGTTGACAGGAAAAAAGCATCATGAGAAGACCCTCGTCCCATTTTCTGGGGGCCCCACGTGCTAGTGAATCTGGTCGGTAGGAATAAAAAGAACATACTGTATTTTCTTTTATTTCTTTTTTGGTAAACTGAAGTTGATTCTTGGGGATCTCTTTGGAGTTTCTGTGGGAAAAATCCAAGAGACTCAGCCTTTCCCCTCATAAAATGAATGAGACAGGAGTTGGGAATCAAGAAGCTCCCCCACTTGTCTGCTGAGTGACCGTGGGCAAGTCACTTAACTTTTCGGTGCCTTATTTTCTCTGTCTGTAAAGTGGGGATAAAATATACTCCCTTCTTTTTAGAGTGTGAGCCCCTTGTGGGGCAGGAGCAGAAGGAGTCTGACCTGATTATTTTCTATCTACACCAGAGTTTGAACAGTGGCATTTAGTAAGCACTTTGAAAATATTATTATTATTAATATTCCTCTTTGTTCTCCTACTTCAACCCAGCCCACACACTTCGTTCCCCTAATGCTAACCTACTCACTGCACCTCAATCTCTTCTATCTCGCCACCCACCTCTCAGCCACACATCCTGCCTCTGGCCTGGAATGTCCCCCTTCTTCCTGTCTGACAGACAATCACTCTCCCCACCTTCAAAGCTTTATTGAAAGCACATTTCCTCCAAGGGGGCTTGCCTGACTAAGTTCTCATTTCCTCTTCTCCCACTCCCTTCTGTGTCACCCCTGCACTTGGATTTATTCCCTTTATTCATCCCTTTCAGCCCCGCAGCACTCTTGTATATATTTGTAATTTATTTGTATCATTGTCTCTCCCCCACATCTAGACTGTAAACTCACTGTGGCCAGGGGGAGCGCCTAACAACTCTGGTATATTGTACTCTCTCAAGTGCTTAGCACAGTGTTCTGCTCACCATAAGTGCTCAATAAATATGATTGATTGATAGATTGCTTGATTGATTATTACACGCACTCTCGTCCTGCCTCTGAACATTCGTTGCCAACCAGGGATAATAAAGACACGCCTGGACTCCCTGAGTTAGCCGACAGGGCGTACAAGTGTTGGAGCGTGCGAACTGCTGCATCTGATCTTCTGGCTGCCTTTCCCCAGACTGGTCAGAATGTTGTCTAATGATTTACGGTCTTCAGAAAGAAATGGAATCGTTTGAGCAGAGAGGCGGTGATTTACTTATTTGGGGATTAATCACCAGGGAGGTCATTCTCCCAGCTGGGAGCTAATGATTCCCAGACAGGTACATCACTGTCATTAACGGCATGCCAGCTCTGGACTTTGACAGCCATATCCAATGAAAGGGGAAAGCCAATCTAGGGGCTGGGATTTACTGCCAGGACACGAATTCTAGCTTATCCTTAGCGAACTTTAAAGTAGCGTATTCCCTGTCTACCAGCTCTGCTGTATCGTATCCTCCCAAGCAATTACTATAGTGCTCTGCATAGAGTAAGCACTCTGCGAATACCACTGATTGATTCCCTTAGTGGGAAAGATGTACTCAGAAGGTTGAGCACCAAGACTTTGAGAGGATTTCCAGAGCCTTTGGGGGAACTTGGAATCCCCTCTCATGCCTGCTAGTGGCCCCGATGCGGGAGGGGAGGTGGTAGAGGAGTGACTGGTAACTAGCTTGCTACATTGGCAGGTGAACTTAGAGAACAACTTACAGGATTCCCTCCAGAGTTGTTTAGAAACAAGTGTGCGAGCGATAAGGAGAACTGAGTCCTTTTTTCTCTCTCGGAAATCTACAGCGATAAAAACTTGCCCCTCCCCAGGGGTTAGCTTTTCCTTCTAGGTCAATCGATCAATGAATCAATGGATCAGTCAGTGGTATATAGTGAATAATTTCTGTGTGCAGGAGCTCTGTACTAAGCACAGTACCACAGAGTTGGCAGACACATTCCCTGCCCACAATGAGCTTACACTCTAGAGATCGCAGATGGTGATGTTTTTAGGGTGCTGTTAGTTGTCCCGCTCTGAATCAGTTGGATCATTCCACCATCACCTGCCCAATGCTTGGCTGGGCTGGTCCTCTGGGGAACATCATTCATTTGCCTGCAACCAGTCTCAGAGGGGGTGGAAATAGACGCACAGGGGTCTAGCAAAAACTTGAATTCTAGAAGGTAGCTTAAAATGGCTTCTGATCTAGAGAAGCAGCGTGGCTCAGTGGAAAGAGCACGGGCTTTGGAGTCAGGGCTCATGAGTTCGAATCCCAGCTCTGCCACTTGTCGGCTGTGTGACTGTGGGCAAGTCACTTAACTTCTCTGTGCCTCAGTTCCCTCATCTGTAAAATGGGGATTAAGACTGTGAGCCCCACGTGGGACAACCTGATTCCCCTGTGTCTACCCCAGCGCTTAGAACAGTGCTCGGCACATAGTAAGCGCTTAACAAATACCAACATCATCTAGGGTCCGGCATAGGAAGAGTCCTCCTCACAGCCTTGATGAGAGGCTGTCTGTGAACGTATGGATGCGCGCATGTGAACACATTAAGGAGAGGGAAGAGGAAGTTGGAGGAAGGGAGGCATAGCAGCATGAGGAACAATCAATCAACAAATGCATTGTATTCGCGGAGCTCTTACTATGTGCAGAGCACTGAACGAAACTCTCGGGAGAGTACAATATAACAATAAATCAGAGTTGGTAGACAAATTCCCTGCCCACAGTGAACTAACAATCTAGAAGGGGAGGCAGACATTAAGATGAATAAATGAATTAAGGTTATGTACGTGAGTGCTGTAGGGCTGAGGGAGCAAATCAAGGTGATGCAGAAGGGAGTGGGAAAAGAGGAAATGAGAGCTTTGTCAGGGAAGGCCCCTTGGAGGCCTTACTGAAGGGTTTGAAGGTGGGGAGAGTAATTGTCAGATATCAAGAGGGAGGGTGTTCCAGGCCAGAGGCAGGGTGTGGGCGAGGAGTCGGTGGCGAGATAGACAAGATCGAGGTACAGTGAGTAGGTGGGCTTTAGAATAATATGAAGGGTGTGGGCTGGGTTGTAGTAAGAGAGTAGCAAGGTAAAATAAGAAGGGTCAAGGTGACTGAAGGCTTTAAAACCAGTGGTAAGGAGTTTCTGTTTGAGGCAGAGGTGGATGGGCAACCACTGAAGGTCCTTGAGGAATGGGGAAACCTGGCCTGTATGGTTTTGTAAAAAAATGATTCAGGCAGCAGAGTGAATTGTAGGTTGGAGTGGGGAGAGACAGAAGGCCGAGAAGTCAGGCGGAGGCTGATACAGTAATTCATTCATCCATTCACTCAGTCATATTTATTGAGAGCTTACTGTGTGCAGAGCACTGTATTAAGTGCTTGGGAGAGTACAATATAACAGTAAACAGACACAGTTCCCGCCCACAGCGAGCTGACAGTCTAGAGGAATCAAGGTGGGATTTGATGGACAAACCTCATTCAAATCCACCCTTTCCTCGCCATCCAAACTGCTACCATAGATTTGAGTGATGTTTGGAGGTTGAACCAGTAGGATTTAGTGATATACTGAGTATGGGAGTTAAACGAGAAAGATGAGTCAAAGGTAACGCTAAGGCTTGAGAGACAGGAAGGATGGTGGTGTGGTCTACAGCGAATAGAAAATCAGGAGGAAGACGGGGTTTGGGCAGGAAGACAAAGAGTTCTGTTTTGGACACGTTCAATTTGAGGTGTCGATGGGACATCCAAGTAGAGATATCTTGAAAGCAGAAGGAAATGTGAGACTCCAAAGAGGGAGAGAGATCAAGGCTGGAGATGTAGATTTGGGAATCACCTCCATAAAGACGGTAGTCGAAGCCATGTGAGTGAATTCATTCTCCAAGTGAGTGGGTGTAGATGGAGAATAGATGGGGACCTAGAACTGAGCCTTGACCCCACAGTTAAGGGTTGGGAAACAGAGGAGGAGCCGGCTAAAGAGACAGAGAATGAGCTCCCAGAAAGATAGGAGGAGAACCAGGAGAGGTTGAAGCCGAGGTTGCGTAACTTCTCCCGGAGAAGGGGGTGGCTGACGGTGTCCAAGGAAGCTGAGAGGTTGGGGAGAATTAGGAAGTAGTAGAGGCCATTGGATTTGGCAAGAAGGAGATCATCTGTGACCTTTGAGAAGGAGGTTTCTGGGGAGCGAAGGGGACGGAAGCCAGGCAGGAAAGGGATCAAGGAAAGATTTGGAGGAGAGGAACTTGAGGTAGTGGATGAAAATAACTCGCTTATGGCTTTTGGAGAGGAATAAAAGGAGGGAGATGGGGGTGATAATTGAAGGGAGTCATGGGGTCAAGAAAGGGTTTTTTTAAGATAGGGAGATATGAGAATGTTTGAAAGCAGTGGGGAAGACTCTATTGGAGAGCAAACAGTTGAGAATAGTGTGATCAGGGTGGGAAGAAGTAAGGGGGCAAGTGCTTTGATAAAGTCGAAGAGATAAGTTAGATGCACAGATGGAGGGGGCAGATTTTGAGAGAAGATAGGATATCCCCTCTTGAGATACTGCTGGGAAAGATGGTAGAGTTGAAGAAGGGGCAGGTGGAAGGATGAACTGGAGAGGAGCAGAGGAGATTTTAGGGAGTTCACACCTGATGGTTTCTATTTTCTCAATAAAGTACCTGGCCAGGTCACTGGGGGCAAGAGATGGGAGATATAAGGGAGGAGAGGGTTTGAGGAAGGAGTTCAATGTCTGAAACAACTGGTGAAGACAATGGGCATGGGTGTCAATAAGGAGGGAGAAATAACTTTGCCAGGCAGAGGAGAGGGCAGAGTTAAAGAAGGCAAAGATGAGCTTGAGGTGTACAAGATAGGCTTGATATTTAGATTTCTACCAGCAGTGCTCTGTGGCTCATGCACAGGAGGGAAGGAATCATGCTGTGGAGGTGATCCAGGGTAATGGGTTGGTGTCATGAGATCGACGAAGGGATAGGGAAGCGAGTGAGTTGAGTTCAGTAGAGAGGGCGGTGTTGAAAAGGGAAGGTAGTTTGGGTACGGAGGCTAAATGGGGCATAATACTTGAGGAAAACTGGATAGGGTCAAAAAGTCGGTGTTCTCTGTAGGGGAATAGGACAGAATACTATTGAATGAAAGATTTATGGGGAGGAGGATGTGGGAGAGAATGCAGACGCGGAGGTTGTGATCAAATTGAAGGATTTCAGAGTTGGTGAGGGTAGAGATTGTGCAGTGGGTTGAGATCAAGTGTGTGTCCAGGTTGATGAGTGGGTGAGGTGGGGTGGAGCTGGAGGTCTGTGGAGTTGAGGAGTGATAGAAAGTGGGCAGCAGAAGGGTCATCAGGAATGTTATGTGGATATCGAAATCCCGGAGGGTCAATGTAGGCATGGAGAAAGAGAGAAGGAATGTGAGAAAGGGATCAAAATGGTTCAGAAAGTTGAAGGTGGTGCCTGGGGAGCTGTAGAGGACTGTGACTAGTATCTGGAGTGGACGATAGAAGGGGATGATATGGGCTCTGAAGGAAAGGAAAGGATGGGGGAGGTGGAGTTGTTCCAGCTTCACTGGGATGTGAGAAGAAAGCGGACTCTTCCCCCTCTCCCAGTGAGTCTGGGGGATTGGGTGAAGAATGAGACCCCCTAGAGAGAACAGCAGGGGAGACCGTGTCACCTGGGGAGGGCCAGGTGTCAGCGGTGGTGAGGAGGAGCAATGATTGGGTCAGAAACAGGTCAAGGATCAAAGGAAGCTTCCCCATATTGGAGCTGAGGTTCCATAGGCCACACTTGGCTGAGGCCGTCGGGGGGGATGCGGGGAGGGATGGTGAGGGATTGGATGGGAGTGAGCTGAAGGGGGGCGACACGAGGGGAGGGAGTTGAGACGGGACGGAGGAGGGGAGGTGGAGGCTCCACAAAGGACCGGAAGGGGGTGGATGGAGGGGGAGGAGGTGGGGTGCCGGAAAGTCAGGAAAGTTTAAGGGTTGTAGGTGAGATTATCAACAGCAATAAATGCTTCATGGGTGGTTTCCTGAGTAAATGGTTGAATCATATGCAGGTCCTTGGGTCCTTGAGAGTGGGCAGGGGATGTGTCTGCTTATTGTTGTATCGTACTCTCCAAAGCTCTTAGCACAGTGCTCTGCACACAGTAAGCGCTCAATAAATACGATTGAGTGAATGAATGAATGAAGAGGCAGCTGGGTTGATGTGAAGGCACAAGTCTGTCAAACTCTTCCTCTTCCTCTATTTCTTTCATTACTTACATGACAGCTGGTCAAAAAGACATCCAAAATTACATCTTGAGTAGGCGTGGCCTGAGACATGATTCTCCCTATTCAAAAAGAAATGTAGCTTTTTGTGGCAAGCTGCTAAATTCCTCTATGCCTCAGTTTCCTCATCTGTAAAATGGAGATTTAATGCCTGCTTCCCTTCCCCTTAGACCATAAGCCCCAGGTGGGACAGGGACCTGCTTATAATGTAACAACCCCAGCAATTAGAACAGGGACTGGCACATGGTAAACTCCTAACAAATACCACGATTATTATTATTATTATTATTATTATTATTGTTGTTAGTAAGCAGCATGGCAAAATGGATGAGTATGGGCCCTGGGAGTCAGAAGATCATGTGTTTTAATCCTAGCTTCACCATTTGTCTGCTGGGTGGCCTTAGTCAAGTCACTTCACTTCTCAATGCCTCAGTTACTGCATCTGCAGTGTGGAAAGTGCTCGGGCTTGGGAGTCAGAGGAAATGGGTTCTAATCCCGACTCCGCCACTTGGCTGCTGTGTGACCGTGGACAAGTCACCTAACTTCTCTGTACCTCATCTGTAAAAATGGGGATTAAAAAATGTGAGCTCCAGGTGGGATGGTCTGATTACCCTGTATCTACCCCAGCACTTAGAACAGTGCTCAGCACATAGTAAGTGCTTAAGAAATACCATAATTATGATTATTATCTGTCAAATGGGGATTATCATTGCGAGCCTGATGTGGGCAGGGACTGTGTCCAATCCAGTTTGCTTGTGTGACCCCAGTACAGTGTCTGGCACATAGTAAGCGATTACCAAAGGCCATAATGACTATAACTATTATTATTATAATACTTGGTACATAGTGGTACAATCTGACAGCTCCCATGTTTTCTGTCAGAGAGTCCTCTGTTTCTAAAGCTGAAGGTGCAGTTGGCATGAACCTTCAGTTTCATCTTCTGCTTTGTAGAGCCGGAAGTGGCTTGGACCACACGAAGCTCTTTCTGGGCCCTGAGACCCAGAAAGAGGCCATGGGACAACCAGAATGTGTTGCCCGTTTGCCTTCTTCCTGCTTCCACCAGATCCGGTTCTGACAGCCATTATGATAATATTAATGACAATAATAATAATCAACCAATGGTCTTTATTGACCACTTATTATGTCCCGAGCACTTGGGAGAGTACAACGGAATACAACAACAGTACCACAGAATTAGCAGTCACGTTCCCAGCCCGTAACAAGCCTACAATCTAGAGGGGGAGACAATAAGTGTTTACTGAATTCCAAGCACCGTACTTTTAAAAAAAAATTGTATTTGTTAAACTTTTATTTTGTGCCGGGCACCGTACTGAGTGCTGAGGTAGTTACAAGATGATCAGTTTGGACTCAGTCCCTGCCCCACACGGACTCATAGTCTGAGTAGAAGGGAGAACAGGGATTGAATCCCCGTGTTACAGATACTCCTCTCAGGGGTCTGTTGCTAATGGTCCCTCTCCATCGGGGAGGTAGAGGGTGTACCCTGCTCTCCCTCAAACCAGCCATTCCATCTCCTTTCTGATCAAGTTGAATCCCTCTGATTCCATTCTCCATCAGGAAATGTGTTCGATGCAGACTCTCTTAAGAAGTGGAAAGCCAAAAGAAGTGGAGAGTAAAATAATGAACAATAATGGGAATCATCAAGCTAATGGAGCCAGTCCCTGTCCCGCGTGGGTCTCACCATCTAAGCAGGAGGGAGAGCAGATATTGAATCCCCATTTTAGTGTGGTCTATTGGCAAAAGCATGAGCTTGGAATTCAGAGGATCTGGGTTTTAATCCCCGCCCTGCCCCTTGCTTGCTATGTGACCTTAGGCGAGACTTTTGACCTCTCTGTGCCTCAGTTTCCTCAAATGTAAAATAATAATAATGATGGCATTTGTTAAGCGCTTACTATGTGCAAAGCACTGTTCTAAGCGCTGGGGAGGACACAAGGTGATCAGGTTTCCCATGTGGGGCTCACAGTCTTCATCCCCATTTTACAGATGAGGGAACTGAGGCACAGAGAAGTGAAGTGACTTGCCCAAAGTCACACTTGACAAGTGGCTGAGATGGGAACTGAACCCATGACCTCTGCCTCCCAAGCCCGTGTGCTTTCCACTGATAAAATGAGGATTCAATACCCGTACTCCCTCCTTCTTAGACTATGAGCCTCATGTGGGACAAGGACTCTGTCTGATCTCATTAGCTCATATCTACCCCAGAGCTTAGAGTAGTGCTTGACACATAGAAAGGCCCAACAAATAGCATTAAAAATTTACAGATGAGGAAAATAAGACTCAGAGAAGTTAGGCGACTTGCCTGAGGCCACACAGAAGGTAACTGGCTGAACTGGTTACCTAGTTCTTAGGTAACTAGAACCTAGTTCTAGGCCCTCTGATTCCCACACCCATTCTCTTTCCACTAGGTCATACCACTTCTCTAAAACTGTATCTCCCCATTCCCGATTATATGCAGGTTAGCCGTGGGCTAATGGTTTTCGGTGAATGGTTTCACTTATTTGGTTCCACCAGTGGTATTTATTGAGCAGTTGCTGTGTGCAGAGCATTGTGTTAGGCACTTGAGAGAGTATAATACAGTAGAGTAGACTGGGGGAAACAGGCAATAAAATAAAATATAATAATAATAATGTTGGTATTTGTTAAGCGCTTACTATGTGCAGAACACTGTTCTAAGCACTCGGGGAGATACAGGGTAATCAGGTTGTCCCACGTGAGGCTCACAGTCTTAATCCCCATTTTTCAGATGAGGTAACTGAGGCACAGAGAAGTGAAGCGACTTGTCCACAGTCACACAGCTGACAAGCTGGGGGAAGCAGTAGAACATAAAGATAAGTAGGTAATTTCCGAGGGGTTGGGGGAAGGGTTTGTAACAGTATTCCTGCTTTATGGCACTGCACAACTACAGACAACGTGTTGTAGGTGGCTGTGCTCTGGTGATAACTTTGATAATGGATTTTATATTTATAATTGTTTCCCAAAGCTCTATACTCCCTCACTTAGATTGTAAACCCCGGATGGGCCTGGAGCTGGATTGAATGATTAATTGTGGGTCTTCTCCAGTACTTAGCACAGTGCCCATCCCTTAGTAAGTACTTTATCGATAGCATGAGCCATCTATCAGCTATTTCTCCTCCCTGGCCCTATGACCCAGCCAACACCACGGGCAAGACTTAGGTATCTCTCTCCATCACTGGCTCAAGACAACTAGTTTATAAGCCACGGTGTCTTGTGACTGCACAAGAAAACTCCTCTAGGGTTGAGATGGGGCCTACCTACTCTACTATCCTTTTCCAAGGGCTTACTCATTCATTTATTCATTTAATAGCATTTATTGAGCACCTACTGTGTGCAGAACTCTCTACTAAAAGTTTGGAAAAGTAGCATACAGCAATAAAATCTCTGCCCACAGTGAGCTAACAGTCTAGAGGCGGGGAGCCAGACATCAATACCTGTAAACAGAAATCAATATTAATAAATAAAATTGTAGATATACACACAAGTGTTGTGGGGTGGGGAGAGGGGGGAAGAGCAAAGGGAGTGAGTCAGGGTGACGCAGAAGGGAGTGGAGGTTGAGGAAAAGTGGGGCTTAGTCAGGGAAGGCCTCTTGAAGGAAATGAGCCTTCAGTAAGGCTTTGAAGTGGGGGAGAGTAATGGTCTGGAGGTTTTCAGGAGGGAGTGTGGTCCAGGCCAGAGGTAGGACGTGGGCCGGGGGTCAGCGGAGAGACAGGCGAGATGGAGGCACAGCGAGAAGGTAAGCACCAGAGGAGAGAAGGGCTGGGTTGTAGAAGGAGAGAAGTGAGGTGAGGTAGGAAAGGGTGAGGTGATGGAGTACTTTAAAGCCAATGGGTACTCCAGTACCCTCCACACACAGGAAGCACCCAATAAATACCAGTGACTGATTAATGATTGGTAGTAAAGAGGCCCCTTTCTCTCAAACTGGGGAGTAGGAGTGGGGGGTGGATGTCAGGTGTGGGAAATAATAATGCAGGTCATTGGTATCACATTCTCTTCCCCAACTCAGGGGAAACTGACCTTTAGAAGGTGGCTAATCCAGGGTCAGGCAGAGAAGGGTCAGGCAGAGAAGGGCTCAGCCAGAGTCTGAGGGACTCCGCGAAACTGAGGGACTGAGGGAAACAGACTTAGGCCTTGGCCCTGTCTTTGATTAGGCAGACTCCGTTGCCCGGTCTCTAGCATGTCTTTGGTCCATGATGGTACTTCAGGGAAAGTTGGGGATGTAGAGAAGAAAATTTAGGCATGTCCCAGGGTCTCTCCCTAACCATTAGGTTGGGTGTCAAGGAGAACAACCACCTCATGGTACTTCCAAGTTGCCATTGTTGGGGATGGGTCCCTGACCGGATGGATCATTGGTCTGACACACTAAATGGACTGTTGTTCTTTGGTGTTCATTTTCATGGGGAAGCAGGGTCCTGCTCTCAGGGGCCCATTTAAGGAGATGACACAATAACCACAGTGTCAATCCCGGTGGATTCTGACCTGTAGAGGCACAGGAGGAAATTAAATCTCAGCGTCGGCCTGTTAGAGGGAGCCCCTGCCTTCACAGTGGGACTCTGCACAGAAAACCACCAAGGTAAGTGATTAAGAAATCCCTCAAGCCTCAGCCACCTCTTCCAGGAGACCTGTTAGGCCATCAGGGGTGTCTCAATGACACCACTTGGTCTTTTCTTCAAACACTGAGTCTGGTAACATGTTATTCCATCTCCTCCGGAGGCCTAAAGTTTGGCAAGAACTCTCAGAAGCAGTTTGACCGAGTGAAAAAAAAGCACAGGTCTGGGACTCATAGGACGTGGGTTCAAATCCCAGCTCCACCACTTGTCTGTTGTGCGACCCGGGGCAAGTCACTTAATTTCTCTGGGCCTCAGGTAGCTCATCTGTAAAATGGGGATTAAGACTGTGAGCCCCATATGGGACATGGGCTGTGTCCTACCTGATTATGTTGTAATGACTCCAGTGCTTAATACAGTGCCTGGCACATAGTAGGCACTTAACCAATACCATGCGAAAAGAAGCTTATTTCCAGTCCCTTTCTGCTATAACAGATGGAAGCAGCGACACATTTCGGTTCTCTCATTTTAGCTCATTTTAAAGTTTGGGTTAAGGTGTACCAGTTTTGAACCGTAAAACAAATTCTGTCTTTGTACATGGTGTAATGTCTATCAAGTGAGGCATAAGCAGCATCCTAGCATCTGAGAATGGGGAAAGAATTTGTAGCGGCTACGTTTGGCCCATCGCGGAGGTATTTTAGAGATAAATTTTAAAGATGTGCATCTCTTTGTGTATCTGGATATGCATCTGTCTATGGGTTTGCATATATATCTGTGTGACTGTTATCTGAGAGCCAGTGTATGCGTCTGTGTATTCATACAGTCGTATTTATTGAGCGCTTACTGTATTCAAGGCACTGTTCTAAGCACTTGGAAAGTACAATTCATCAACAAATAGGGACAATCCCTAGCCAACACTGGGCTCACAGTCTAGAATACACCTATACATATAAATATATGTAGCCATTTGAGTCTCTATGTACATTATATATCTGTGTATGCATCTATGGGTAGACATATATAGCCATTTGTGTCTCTGTGTACGTGTCTGTGTTTATATATGTATCTTCTTCTGGGTCAGTGAATGTTTGATATAAAGTTGTTTGGGTGCCTGTGTATCAATCAATAAATCGTATTTATTGCATGTTTACTATGTGCAGAGCACTGTACTAAGTGGTGATTTTTTTTTTGGGTCTTTGCATATGTATATCTGTGTGTATTTGTTTGTATCTGTGTGTTTTGTGTAGGTCAATCAATCACTGCTATTTTATAGAGTACTACCGGTTGAAAAGTACTTTACTAAGCCCTGATGTTCATATTAGTTTGTACATCTGTGCATATTTCTGTGCATTTGAGTGTGTATTTGTGTAGCTGGGTATGTATCTATTATATGTGCACGACTGTATCTGCTCTTGTAGCGGTATATGTAAATATTTGTATTTTTTATATGTGAATTTGTTTATGTATCTGTTTATTGTGTTTGTTGGCTTTGGGAACTAAACCAGATATGTACTGCTAATAGTACAATGTATCAGTTCATCGGATGACCATTCTCATTCATTGTTTAAAAGTTCAGCCTATTCTAAATGTGGCGTCATAAGACTCTCCCTTCTGGTATGCTTTGACCCTCTCAATTTTGCTTAATTATTAAAAAAAAACAAAAAAGATGGACTACCGGAATACCCTGATTACAGTAAGTAACCCCACGATATATACGTCACAGACATACAGCTGCTGTTGATACCTCACCCCAGGTCACAGCCACTCCATGATACAGACAACCTGGGAATACACCTAGTTTTGTTTGACACCTGACCCCAGATTAAACCACCTCGCTTTCGTAAATACCCAGCCTATAGTGTTAGATGCCTTATCTAACGATAAGCGACTTTTTTTTAATGGTACTTGTTAAGCACTTACTATGTGCCAGATTCTGTTCTAAGCACAGGGGCAGATACAAATTAATCAACCCGAACACAGTCCCTGTCTCACATGAGTCTTTCACTCTAACTCGGACGGAGGAACATTTAATCCCCATTTTACAGAAGGGGTAACCGAGAGAAGTTAAGTGACTTGTGCAAGGTCACACTGTAATAAGTGACAGAGCCGGATTAGGACCCAGGTGCTTTGAGTCCCAGGCCCATGCTCTTTCCGCTAGACCTTGCTGCTTCTGAATCTGTTAATTTGAAAGAGAAACCACTGAGCACCTGATGCACTAAGAACTAATCAAGCAGTTTAAACACACATTAGCATGGCTTACTTTGTGGCTTAATGAAGGTTCGTTGTCTAATGGGTTACAGAGTGGGTGAGAGAGAAGAGATAAGGGGAGAGAGAAAATGAAGACATCCAAAAGGAAGGGGGTAAGAAGAGGAAAGAGAAAGGAGGAGGAGAGAGAGTGAGAAAAAGAAAAAGAGAATGAGAGAGGGAAAATTAGAAAGAGAGATAAAAAGAAGAAGAGAGGGGGGAGAGACAGAGAATGAGCAAGAGAAACAGAGAGAACATCTATGTTTTCATCTCAGAAAGTGATTCCAAGACCAGAGGTGATGGACATGGAAGTTACAACTTGGATAATGTAGCTGTGGTCCCCACTTTGCAATAATAATAATAATAATTAATAACAATGATGGTATTTCTTAAGCACTTTCTGTGTGTCAGACACTGTCCTAAGCAAATGAGGTTGGACACAGTCCCTGTCCCACATGGGGCTCACAATCTCAATCCCCATTTTACAGATGAGGTTACTGAGGCCCAGAGCAGTGAAGTTGGTATTTGTTAAGCGCTTGCTACGTGCAGAGCACTGTTCTAAGCGCTGGGGTAGAAACAGGGTAATCACGTTGTCCCATGTGAGGCTCACAGTTAATCCCAATTTTCCAGATGAAGTAACTGAGGCACAGAGAAGTTAAGTGACTTGCCCACGGTCACACAGCTGCCAAGTGGCAGAGCTGGGATTCGAACCCATGACTTCTGGCTCCCTAGCCCGGGCTCTTACCACTGAGCCAAGCATAGAAGACAATTGGTGAAGTGGGGATTAGAACCCATGAACTTCTGGCTCTCAGGCCTGTGCTCTAATCCACTAGGCCATGATGCATGACAGAGCTTCACCTCTGCACCCCATGTCTCCCCACTAGACTCTCCAAAACTCTAGACTGTAAGCTCGTTACAGGTAGGGAACACAACTGCTAATTCTGTTGTACATAATACATAGTCAACGCTCAGTAAATACCATTCATTGATTTATTGAACGATTCCAAGGCAATGCTGCACCGGTGGGGTTTTCATTAATCTCCACTTCCTTTAATCCACAGCCCATCAGAGCCACAGTCGTGTACGAGGCCACCAGCATTCGAGCGAGTGGTCCCCTTTCCTGCCTCGCTGTCTCTGCTGCTTGATCATAGTAGCTTCGTGCTCAGGTCAGTGCTCTGCACACGGTAAGCACTCAATAAATACAGTTGACTGGCAGCAGTGGGTGGGAAGGCTGCAGCTCAGGAGAGGAGCATGGTCAGCCTTCTGGGGAGCAGAGAAGCCGCCATCTTGACTCAATCATTCATTCAATCATACTTATTGAGCGCTTACTGTGTGGGAAGCACTCACTGTGCAAAACACAGACAGAACACAGAACGCTGAACTAAACAAGAAAACACAGATTCCCTTCTAGGTCCTTCCTGGATTAAAGGGAAAGGACAACTATTTCCTGTCCAACTTCCTGCTCAACTTGTTTCTGTGGATGGGCAACTAATGGTGCCTCCCTCACACTGCTGAGTTTGGGAGGTGATGGTTCCTATGAAGCACCTCTGCTAGAAACAGTAGAGTCAGGTATGTCTCAAGAGCCAAGGGTTGGCGACTTGGTGATGATAATAATAAAAACAATAATAATAATAATAATAGTGACATTTGTTAAGTGCTTATTTTGTGTCAGGCACTGTTCTAAGAAGCAAATTGGATTAGACACAGTTCCTGTCCCACTTGGGGGCTCACAATCTTAATCCCCATTTTACAGATGAGGTAACTGAGGAGCCGAGAAGTTAAGTGACTTTCTCCAGGTCACACGTGGTGCAGCTGGGATTAGAACCCAGATCCATCAGACCGTCAGACCTGGTATCTACCCACTAGATAACACTGCTTCTCCCCTGATGCTTCAGCAGAGGACTCCAGCTAAGAAAATCTCTCCCCATCTTTTCCCCACCTGAACTGAGGTAAGCAATCAGCAATAAATGGATTTTGGAGGAAATTCTACTCCATGTTTGCATCAGATTTGTTAGATGGAGATGAAATCCTCTGAGCGGGTAACCATAGAGATTGTTGTACCGGAAAGGCAAATTCATTTAGGAATAATCGAGGAAGATGTTGATAACTTAATTGCTTTAACAAAGATTAAACAACAATTTAGAGTGCCTGTCTACAGATCTATTTTGATACCCATCTCTCCTTTTAGACTGTAAGTTCCTTGTGGTCAGGGATCCTGTCTTCCAACTCTGTTGTAATGTACTTTCCCAATGGCTCAGTACAGTGCTCTGCACAGAGTAAACGCTCAATAAATACCACTGATTGATTAATGGATTAGTTGAGATGTTTAACATAGTGGTATATGGGGGCCGTTGGTCTAGTGGAAAGAGCACACTATGGGAATCAGGGGACATAAGTTTCAGTCCCGCCTCCGTCTTGGCGGCCACGTTCTCGATGGCGATGGTTTCTGACCGAAGATCCATCAAGGCATTCCATGTGGTGGACAGACCAAGCAGGGATCCCGCCGAAACACCTAGCTAATATGGGCAGCAGTGTCTGCCTTGGCATTATCCTTGACTCCTCTATCTCTGTCAGTTCACCTATTCAATCGATCACTAAATCCTGTTGGTTCAACCTTCACGACTTTGTTAAAATCCACCTTTTCCTCTCCATCCAAACAGCTATCAAGTTAATCCAAGCACTCATCCTATCCCACACTGATTACTGTATCAGCAAGGAGGCCTCTTGGCTGACCTTCCTCCTCCCTATTTCTCCCCACTCCAGCCCATACTTCACTCTGCTGCCTGGATCATTTTTCCACAGAAACATTCAGTTCATGTTCCCGACGCCTCAAGAACCTCCATGGGTTGCCCATTCACCTCCACATCAAACAGAAACACCTTGCCATCAGTATTAAAGCAGTCAGCCACCTTTCCCCTCTTACCTCACGTCTCTGTTCTCCTACTACAACTCAGCCTGCTCACTTCACTTCACACTTCACACTTCGCTCCTTTAAAGCCAACCTACCCACTGTATATCAATCTTATCTATCTCGTCGCCAACCTCTCACCCACATTTTGCCCCTGGCCTGGAAGGACCTCCCTTTTCATATCCACAGGCGATTACTTTCCCCACCTTCCAAGCCTTTTTGAAGACACATCTCCTCCAAGAGGCCTTCCCTGACTAAAGCCTTCATGTCCTCTTTTCCCTTCTGCCTCACACTGATTTGCTCCCTTTATTCACCTGCCCCAAGTCCCACAGCATTTATGTACGTATCCAAAATATATTTATTTATATTGTTGTCTGTCTTCCCCTCTACACTGTAAGCTCCTTATGTTGTGGTCAGGGAATGTGTGTGTCATATTGATGTGTTGTACTCTCCCATGTTCCCTCTCAAGGTCGCACCTGGAGAGTTTCCAGTCCTCTACCAGTCTCGGCTATGGGACAGAGAGCCAAGCAGAGGCATAGCCATTCCATTCCTAGCTTAGGCGATGGCTAGCGAGTGGAAGGCCATCTGTTACAAGGTAACTCACCTGTGCTGGGCAGCAGCAGCAGGGGAGAGAGTCGAGGGCGGAGACTCAAGTTTACTGCGCAGAAGGAGGCGATGGTAAACCGCTTCTGCATTTTTACCAAGAACACTTTATGGATACACTACCAGAATCTTTGCAGACGGAGAGAATGGGGCGTTCCGCGAAAGATATGTCTGTGGTGTCGCTATGGGTTGGAAATGACTCGTTGGCATAAGACTCTCCCAAGCACTTAGTCAGTGCTCTGCATGCAGTAAGCGCTCAATAAATATAATTGATTGATTGATTGATTGAAACCATTTTCTGGGTCAAAACCCCATGGCTCAGCCTTAATATTATGTTGTGCCTCCTTCAGCCATACCTGGGTCCTCCATAAGTCTCCACTTCATCATGGGATGGGAGTGATCATTCCCAGAGCTGTTCTGAATGGAGTCCCAAATTTGGGTAATCCCAGGGCTCCAAAAAGACTGAGACATCCCCATCAGGACTGGAAAGACCCTAAGGAGTGATTTTCTGGCTTACGGAAGTCTGATCTCTCCACGTGCTCAATTCCCTTAAAATATCTGCCCTATTTTGCCTGCACTGTGGATGGGGAATATATTTGTTTATTGTTATGTTGTACTCTCCCAAATACTTAGTAAATGGACTCCCAAATTTGGGTAATCCCAGGTCTCCAAAAAGACTGAGACATCCCCAATCAGGACTGGAAAGACCCTAAGGAGTGATTTTCTATCTTACTGAAGTCTGATCTCTCCACGTGCTCAATTCCCCTAAAATATCTGCCCTATTTTGCCTGCATTGTGGACAGGGAATATGTTTGTTTATTGTTATATTGTATTCTCCCAAGTACTTACTACAGTGCTCTGCACCCAGTAAGTGCTTAATAAATACAATTGACTGACTGACTGGGTAATTTGCTGCACCCCTCCTTGCCGACTTGCTTGTTCATTGAATCGTATTTATTGAGCTCTAACTGTGTACTAAGCAGTTGGGAGAGTACAATATAACAAAGAACACATTCTCTGCCCACAGCGAGCTCCTAATCTAGAGAAGGAGACAGACATCGATATACGTAAATAAATAAATAAATTACAGATATATATATACAGATGTATACAGATGTGCTGTGGGGATGGGATGGTGGATGAATGAAGTCAGGGTGACACAGAAGGGAGTGGGAGAAGAAGAGAGGAGGGCTAAGTCAGGGAAGGCTTCTTGAAGGAGATGTGCCTTCAAAGCATAAGGCTTTGAAGGCAGGGAGAGAATTATCTGACTGATACGAGCTTGTTGTACTCCGAGCTCCAGCAGGAACATGACTGAGAGGGATGAGGGAGTGCGAGTAGGCTGCACAAACCACTAGCACTAGAATCAATTCCTCCCTGCAGGGCCTCATTCTGCAGATTGCAGGCCCGAGACTCATCCATCATTCCTTCGGAGAGGCTCCATCATCATTATTGGACTGGGGGGTCGCTTAACAAAGGAGAGTCATTAGGTATGGAGGTTTTCCACTTCCATCGAGTCCATGGTTTCTCAATGGATTCTAAATTAAGGGACAACATTTTTATTCCCCCTCATTTATGTTTTCTCACTGATAATCCCCTCCCCAGCTTCTGATTTCAGTCATAGCTCTGGGTGTCAACAAGGTTTAGTCAGTGCTCTGCACACAGTAAGTGCTCACTAAATGTGATTGATTGATTGATTAATGCTTAATGGATTGATTGATTAAGGCTTGTTGTTCTTTACACTGTTAGTCTTGAACTGTTAGTACTGTTTTACATTTCAGTGTCCTGCTGATGAAAACATTTGAAGGTTTATTAGCTTTGGAGAGCTAATAATTTAGTCTGTATGCCTGGATCTCACTCCTTTAGATTGTAAAGTGGATTTTTTTATGGTATGTGTTAAATACTTATTATTTACCAGTCACTGTACTGAACCCTGGGGCAGATACAAGCTAATCAGCCTGGACACAGTCCATATCCCACATGGGGCTCAGAGTCTTAATCTCCATTTTACAGATGAGGTAACTGAAGCACAGCAAAGTGAAGTGACTTGCCTAAAGTCACACAGCAGGCATGTGGCAGAACCAGGATTAGAACTCAGTTCCTTCTGACTCCCAGGCCTGTGCTCTATCCACTAGGCAAGACTGCTTCTCTTACGAATTTCTCTATGAATTGTCCCTCATTGTTCCAATAACCTTGTATGAGGTAAACAACTCATTAAATCCATGACTATGCTGAGAAAAAATGAGAACAGGGGATAGACATGTACCCACATCTCTGTGTTTTCTTCAATAAAACAATCAATCAGTGGTATTTTTTTGAGTTCTTACTCTCTGCATAGCACTGTATTAAGCACTTGGGAGAGTAATAATACTGATAATTGTGATATTTGTTAAATGCTTACTAAGTACCACTCACTGTTCTAAGCACTGGGGTGGATATAAGTTCATCAGGTTGGACACAGTCCCTGTTCATGGAGAAGCCGAGTAGCTTAGTGGAAAAAGCCCAGACCTGGGAGTCAGAGGATGTGGGTTCTAATTCCGGCTCTGCCACTTGTCGGCTGTGTGACCTTGGGCAAGCCACTTAACTTCTCTGTGCCTCAGTTACCTCATCTGTAGTATGAGGATTAAGACTGTGAGCCCCACATGGGACAACCTGATTACCTTGTATCCACTCCAGTGTTTAGAACAATGTTTGGCACATAGTAGGCACTTAACAAATACCTTTATTATTCATTCAATCATATTTATTGAACCATTACTATGTGCAGAGCACTAAATGCTTAGAAAGTTTCAATCGCCATGTCAAGAACTGTTCTAAGCTCTGGGGTAGATACAAGTTAATCAGGTCCACCCCAGTGCTTAGAACGGTGCCTGGCACATGGTAAGTGCTTAACAAATACCTTTATTATCATTATTATTCATTCAATCATATTTATTGAGCGATTACTGTGTGCAGAGCACTGTACTAAGTGCTTGGAAAGTGTCAAACCCCATGTCAAGCACTGTTCCAAGTGCTGGGATAGATACAAGTTAATCAGGTTGGACACAGTCCCTGTCCCACACTGAGCTCACACTCTTAATCCTGATTTTACAAACGAGGTAACTGAGGCCCAGATAAGTTTAAGAGACTTGTCCAAGATCACATAGCCGACATACGGTGGAACTGGGATTAGAACCCAGCTCCTTCTGAGAAGGCGTTTACAGACTAGAGTAGGAGATACACATTAAATTTCATTAAGCTTAGGGGAAATAGAGTATAAGAATATTTACAGAAATATTTCATCACTCACTCACTCACTCACTCACTCACTCACTCACTCACTCACTCACTCAATCATATTTATTCAGCACTTACTATGTGCAGAACACTGTACTAAGTGCTTGGAAGAGTGCAATAGAACAGAGAAGCAGAAGCAGAGAAACAGCATGGCCTACTGGATCGAGTGTGGGCCTGGAAGTCAGAAGGCCCTGGGTTCTAATCCTGCCCCGCCACTTGTCTGCTGTGTGACCTTGTCCAAGTCACTTCACTTCTCCGAGCGTCAGTTCCCTCATCCGTAAAATGGGGATTAAGACTGTGAGCCCCATGTGGAACAGGGACTGTGCACAAACCACTTGCTTGTGTCTACCCTCGCGCTTAGCACAGTGACTGCCTCATATTAAGCCCTTAAGAAATACCATAATTATTATTAGTAGCATTAATTGTTAACAGAGTTGATAGATATGTTCCCTGTTCACAAGGAACTTACAGTCCAGAGTCAGAATTTATAGTACTGTGGTGCTGGGTTGAGTACTAAGGTACTTAAGGGGTTCATAGAATAGTGCTCGGCACATAGTAAGCACTTATTATTTGCAACCAAATCATAGCCGAGGGCACGGAGGGAAGGACAGGTGGGGAAATCAAGGCCTTAGGGAAAGCCTCTTGGAGGAGATGTGATTTTAGAAGGGTTTTGAAGGTGGGGAGAGAGGTGGACAGTCAGATATGAAGGGAGGGAGAGTTCCAGGCCCGAGGGAGGGTGTTGGCAAGGGGTTTGAAGTGGGATAGATGAGATCAAGGTACAGAGAGAAGGTTGGTGTTAAAAGAGTGGGGTGTGCAGGTTGGGGGTGAAATCAGCAAAGTTAAGTAGGAGGGAGAGAGCTGATGGAGATTATTGGAGATGATTGAGGAATGAATGATGTTTCAGTAAAAAGAACCAGGCAGCAGAGTGAAGTAAGGATTGGATCATGGAGAGACAGGAGTCAGGGAGGTCGATGAGAAGGCTGATGCAGTAGTCAAGGCGGGGCGTGATAAGGGCTTAGATTAGGGTGGTAGAATTTTGGTTGGAGAGGAACAGGTGGATTCTAGAGATGTTACAAAGGTAGAAGTGACTTGATTAGTGGCAGACTCATTGTGTGGGATGAATGAGAGAGATGAATCCAGGATAATACCAAGGTGGTGAGACAGGGAGGATGGTAGCGTCGTCTACAGTTGGGAAAGTCCGACGGAGGACAGGGTTTTGGTAGAAGAAAACTACTGCTGTTTCGATTTGGATCTAACACCAGTGAGAACCAGGCAAGTGAGGGTGTTCTGGAAAGTCCTTTAACTCTTTTTGTGTCTTAGTTTCTTCATCTGTTAAATGGTGGTTAAATTCCTGTTCTCTTTCCCCCTTAAACTGGAACTGGTTCTGATCTGATTATCTTGTATCTACCCCAGTCCTTGGTCACTCAATCAATCTATGGTATTTATTGAGCACTTACTCTGTGTAGAGCACTGTAATGACCACTACGGAGAGTTCCACACAACAGAATTAGTAGACACGTTCCCTGCCCATAACAAACTTAGAGTCTAGAAGGTGAGATGGCCATATATGAATAAATAATTTGAAATCTATAATTTAAAGATTTGTCCACAGGTTCTGTGGGGTTGGGAATTAAGTGGACAGACAAAGCGGAAGGGAGAGAGTGGTGGTCTGGCATATGTGGAGCGGGATGGAGTTTCTAGTCCAGGAGGAGGATGCGGGAAAGGGGTCGGCGATGAGGTAGTTGAGATCGAGGCATAGTGAGTAAGCTGACCCTAGAGCAGCCAGCTTAGTACAGTGCTTAGCTCATAGTAACAACAACAATGAAAGCAATTATGGTATTTGTTAAGTGCTTACTATGTGCCAAGCACTGTCCTAAGCGATGGGGTAGATACACGGTAATCAAGTTGTCCCATGTGGGGCTCACAGTCTTCATCCCCATTTTACAGATGAGGTAACTGAGGCCCAGAGAGGTTAAATGACTTGCTCAAGGTCACAAAGCAGACAAGTAGTCATGACCTTCTGACCCCCAGGGCTCTGTCCACTGCATCATGCTGGTTCTTGCCTCAGATATTATTATTTAAAGGATTCAAACTCAACATAGGCCTCAGCGGAATTTGCCGTTACTGGAAGTTTTCCTTGAGGGGCGGATTTTGAGAAAGTCTTTTCTACAGTTCTTGACACACAGGCTCTCCCCTAAGACACCGGATGAAACCTGGCTGAAAACTTTGGGCCCTGTAGAGTCTAATAAAAAAGACAGGGTTATTACCTTTCTAGAAATCATCAAAGGAAAAAAAAGATGTGAAGATTCAAAGATCAAGGCTATTGTAAAACACAACTGAACTATTCTTTATGTCATTGTCCTCAAGGCTAAGAACATTTATGAGATGATATGACTTTTTTTGATTACTCTACCTGGATTTCTGACCTTTTGATTGTTATGATAATTTTATTTCGGTTTCATTATCTCTTCATCCAGGCAGCCATGCCTGCCACAACTCTGTGATTAAAAGAATTGAGAGGAGATAGCATCCAGATCAGTAATTCACCCTTGCTCTGCTAGATTTGGGGAATGATCCAAGAGGTGATTTATTTTTTATTTTTACTTTTATTGGCCAGCATTTCCGCTGACATATTTGCGTTGGTTCAAAAGAGCCGAACACTTAAATGATCACTAGATCTCTAGCTCACTGTGGGCAGGAAACGTGTCTCCCAACTATTTTATTGTACTCTCCCAAGTGCTTAGTACAGTTCTCTGCCCACAGTAAGTGCTCATTAAATTTGTTTGATCGATTGATCTGTAGATTAATAAGGGCTTATTCTGGAGCTCCCCTTCCTAATTCTTTACCGGCTACGCCCCAGTGCGTGTTCTTTTCCTTCCGAGCGCACCTTCTCACTGTACCTCGTTCTCAACTCTTAGTTGGCCTAGTGAAAAGAATATGGGCCTGGAAGTCGGAGGACCTGGCTTCTCATCCCTGTTCTGCCAATTACTTGCTGGCTGACCTTGGACAAGTCCCTCTGGACCTCAGTTTCCTCAACTGGAAAATGGGGATTAAAATGACTGTTTTCCCTCCTACTTAGACTGTGAACCCCTTAGGGGACAGGGACTCTGTCTAACCTAATTAACTCGTACCTACCCCAGTGCTTAGAACAGTGTTCTATACAACCTAAGCACTTAACAAACATCACTGGAAAAAAACAAAAATCTCTTTCACCTCCACCCTCTTCCTCACACTGTGATCTCCTGGCCAGAAATACCCCACCACCGCAAATCTGTCAGACAACACAAGGCCCTCCCGCTCCTCTCCCGCCTGGGACAGAGACCACGGGGTCACATCTAATTCCCATCTATATTCTTTCCCAGTGCTTGATACTGTGATCTGCACCCAATAAATGCTTAATAGATATTATTAAGCACAATCCCTTCTGCCGTTGCTACTGATGTAGTGGATAGAACACGGGCGGGGAGCCAGAAGGTCAAGGATGCTAATTCCGGCTCCGCCACTTATCTGCTGCGTGACCTTAGGCAAGTCACTTCACTTCTCTGGGCCTCAGTTAACTCATCTGTAAAATGAGGAATAAGACTGGGAGCCCTATGTGGGACAGGTATTGTGTCCAACCCTACTTGCTTTTATCCACCCCGGCACTTTAGTACAGTGCCTGGCAGGTAGTAAGTGCTTAATAAATACCATAATTGCTAGTATTATTATTATTACAAGTATTACTAACACTAATACTACTAAGTAGTGGTAATTTTTAGATGGTGAGCCCTTCAAGAGACGGGGCCTCGTTTCATTCCCACTCATGTATCTTCTTCCAGAATTTAGTAAAGTGCTCTGAACACAGTAAGAGCACAGTAGTGCTTGGCACATAGTAAATGCTTAAAAAAAATTATCATTATTACTACTACTATCACAGCCCTTCCATTTTCACCCCCCACTTACCTGCTTTGTGAACTTGGGCAAGTCCCTCAACTTCCCTGTGCTTCGGTTTCCTCATCTGTAAAATGGGGATTCAATGCCTCTCGCCCTCCTGCTTAGACTGTGAGACTCATGTGGGAGCTGGTTATCTTTTGCTTAATACAGTGGGTGGCACGTAGTAAGAGCTTAAACAATATTATTATTATTATTATTATCTTCAAAACCTCCCCCAAATCCACCTCCATTAGGAAGATTTCACGAAGCCCTCCCAGAATAATGCATAAAACTCTAGTTGCATCCCCCTGACCCGACAGCAACGTTTGTCACTCAAGTATTTCATTCCTATCTTCAGCCCTTATCTACACTTGCACATTTCTAATGGGATCTTCCTTTGCATATTCAATTACTGCTTACTATCTCACCCTGATAAAGTTGAATTATTTCCTATCATATCTTCCTACTCAGATTATTTGTATATAGTTTTTATCTGTCTGGCCGTTCCCATTAGTTTGTGAGTAGGGGAAATATGCCTCACTTCTGTTGTACTTCCCAAACACAGTACAATGTCTCACACTCGATAGTTGCACAATAATAATAACAATAATAATGATAATAGCCTTGAAGTGCTTACTACTGAACTAAGCACTGGGGTAGTGATAAGATAAGCAGATTCCACATGGGGCCCATGGTCTTTGAATAGGAGGGAGACCAGGCATTGAATCTCCATTTTGTAGATGAGGGAACTGAAGCCCAGAGAAGGGAAGTGACTTGTCCAAGGTCACAGCAGGTACGTGGCGGACCTGCAATTAGAACCCAGGTCCTCTGACTCCCAGGCCTGTGCTCTTTCCACTAGGTCATGCTGCTTCTCAATAAATACAACTGACTGGTTGATTGATTGATTCTTTTCTGTCTGAAAGGAATAGTCTGGCAGAGGGGGAGATAAAGGAAGACAGCCAAAAACACAGTTTTACCATTTGTATTCAAGGAAGATAGCACTGTTGATGAAATTCGCCAATGGGTTCTCGGGTGAGTGAATCAATCGATCCATCGGTGGTATTTAATGAGCACCTACTGTGTGCAGAGCACTGTACTGTTCCCTCCTAGTTTGACTAATGAAACTCTGAGCCCCATATGGGACAGGGACTGTGTCCATTCTAATTATCTTGTATTTATCCCAGCGTTTAGTGCAGTGCAAGGCTCATGGTAAAGTAACCAGCATCATTACTAATTATTATTATGATTATTAATTCTTATGATTGTTGGGAGAGTACATTACAATAAGGTTGGCAGACACGAGGCCTGCACATGTCCCAACACATTGTGCTCAAAGACTTTTTGCCGTATTGTTGTGTTGGTTGTTTGCAGTGCTTGCTGGTAGGTTCCCTTTCGTCTCTTCGTCTCATGGTCCGTATGAAGCTTCTACTCAAAAAGAGCCATCGCTTTTTGGTTAGACTACCCCAGTGCTGCTCTACCTCGAACAACTGACTACCAGTTTTCAACAGAGACGCAGGATTGTGGGAAACCTTGTTTTTCTCTACCATTCCAAAAAGACCCTCCCCATTCCTACAGGGAGTAAATTACGATTTCGTAATTCAGAGTGCCTGGTGTAATTACGGAGAAGAAGAGACAGCACTGAGGAAGGGAAGGGAGTATTATAGATGGGGTTTGGGATTGAGCCAAAGCAGGATGTTGCCAATGAGATCAGAGGCGGACAGAGACAGAGGGAGGTGAGGGCTGGAGAAAGGGGTTGGAATGGGAATGGTGCGAGAGAAGTGGGGAGGTGAAAAGGCAACTACTTCAGGTCCGATCATCAAATTCCTATCTCCTGACAGTTGCCTTTTTAGCTCTGCTCTGGCCCACTCCCAGTTCCTTGCTCTTCCCTCCCACTGCTCCAAGTACAGAAGAGCACGGGGGAGATACGGAAAATACGGGAATGCGGAAAGCAAATTGCTGTCAAGAGTAAGTGGTCTTTAGTTAGCTGTCAGTGGTGCCGAACTGATTCTGAGTCAGAATAAAGGAGGCCATTTCTCAAACTGCAGCTGGGATCATGCGTGTCCTCACCGGCCCGCTCCCCGACTCCCCTGTTGAATTCTTGCTCTGCCTGGAACTTCTCTCTAGGCTTTCTAGTAACCCCTGGCTCACACTGAGTTTCCCTATAATGTGGGAGTTAAATTTATAGTGAATGGAAAACTCATATTATGATACATGCTCCTTGACTGATGGGAAACTCACTTTAGGGTATACTCTTGGGGCAGTCGGAAAACTCATACTATAGTATTCACTGTAAACCTGTGGAAAACTCACATTGTAATAATATACTCTGGACTGATGGAAAATTCGCTCTATAGTACACACTCTGCATTGACAGAAAACCCACCGTAGAGTACTGATTGAAAATCCCCCTTTTAGTACACACTCTGAGCTGATGGAAAACTCACATTATAGTACGCACTCTGGATTAATGAAAAACTCGCACTGTAATTTATGGTGGAAAAATTCCACTATAGAACTCATTACTCCACTCTTTCTCTTGTGATGTGATGTCAGAACAAAAAGTTGTATGCAAGGGCATGACATCAGTTCAGGAGCGGGTAGGTTTCTAATCCACTGTACATTCTATTATCTATTTTATTCATCGCTATTTTTATACCTGTCTCTCACAACCGGAATGTAAGCTCCTCGTGGGAAGGGGACGTATCTGTGCTTCTGTTATATTTTCCCATGCATTTAATGGAGTACATTGCTTTTGGGCAAATAATACACAGCGCTACTGCATTTCTTGTGGTGAGCCCGCAGCAAGCTGCCTTATTAGCAACTGTTTGTGATCCCCCGAACAACAACAAGGAAGAAACTCGCAAAGCCACTGATGGGCTCTACCTGAGACAGGTGATCCCAGGCCCATGGGGGTGGAACATGAAGAGAGGCGTGGCCTACTCGCCCTGCTCTACCCGGTAATGGGCCTGGACCAATCGATAACTGCCACATAGAGCCACAGCTGTGACTACTAAGGCAGATAAAAGGCGCTCATTTTGAATTCTGAAGAGGCCTACACGGAAATATACAGCAGCTATGCAGAGAAGCAAGCACTGAAGAAGCCAGAAGCACTTGGAAGCAGAAAGAAGCATCAGCAGAACAGGCCCCTTTGACCAGCGGACTGGTATTGGACCCTTGGTGGAGTGGAGTGAGTGAGAGTGTGGGTGCGTCACTCCCTTGCACGTTGGTAAAAAAATAAGTAAAAAACTTTCCACAGTAACCTTGGTGATTAGAGGCGTGGTTTGACCGAGGCTCCCCAGATCCAGTGCAGTCCTGGTTGGTTCACGCGAGGTGGCGATTGTAATACCTGCTCACTTTTTTACCATATTTGTTAAGTGCTCACTATGTATCGAGCAATGTTCTAAGCACTGGGGTAGTTAAAAGTAAATCAGGCCAGATGCAGTCCCTTCCCCTCATGGGGCTCACAGTCAAGTAGGAGGGAGAACGGGTATCCCTATTTTGCAATTGAAGAGACTGAGGCGCAGAGAAGTTCAGCCACTCGCCCAAGAACCCACAGCAGGGAAGTGGTAGAGCCAGGATTAGAACCCAGACTATCTGGTTCCCGGGCTCATGTTCTTCCTCCTAGACCACAGTGGTTCCCATTGCTCACTTCACATTACCCTTGCTTCTTCTGGTAGAGAATTTCTGAATTCCCTGATGCTTTTCTATACAAAATACCCAGTATAAAGGAATATCAAGAAAGAATTGAATGTATGGTGTGCTGAAAAATCTTTGAGGCACAGTTGTCTCCTTATTTTACACAAAAGATAAAGAAAGTAGGAAATTCTGACCCTAATCCTTGAGACTGGATTTTGTAAATCCAAGAGGGAAGAAGATTTCTGTCTGATGCCTCCTTGATCTGCCAAGTTGGGAACTGAATTCTTTGGCGGGTGCCCCGAAGGTTCAGATCAGAGAGAGAAATCAACCTAGGGGCAGGGTTACTGTGCCTTCCTAATAGTGTTTACTTCTGGTGAAGGGAGGAAAACCTTTAATCAAGGCTTCTTAAGGGACCCACTCCCTTCTGCCCATCCCTTGTTGGCTCCCAACATCTGTGATGGGATAAGGAAGGGGTTTATATCTGTCACATGGTGTTAAGTGTTTGGGGGAGGCCGGGCCGGGCTAGGCCCGGCAGCCCTGAGCCCTTTGGTGAGTTGAGGGACCGAGCTGGGCTCCCGCCTGGCGACTATTCATCATCTTATATATTTTGTTAATGAGGGGTACATCCCCTCGATTCTATTCATCCTGATGATGTCTTGTTTTTGTTTTGTTCTGTTTGGCTTTGCCATCTGTCCCCCCGTTAAGATTGTGAGCCGTCATTGGGCAGGGATGGTCTCCATCTGTTGCCGGATTGTACATTCCAAGCATTTAGTACATTTCTCTGCACATGGTTAGCACTCAATAAACACTATTGAATGAATGAATGTTTCCATTCATTTGAAAGCTGCTTAATAATAATTGTGGAATTCATTCATTGAGGTAAATATGAAATGATCAGATATCAACTTTGTCTCACATTGGAATCACAGGGGGAGAGTTAAAATAGACATTTAACCCCCAATTTACATTGAGGTCATTGAGGCACAGAGAAGCCAAGTGACTTGCCCAAGGTCCCCCAGCAGGCAGGGGGTAGAGCCACGATTAGAACCCAGGACTTCTGGTTGTGGGTTCTTCGCACCAGGCCACCTACTACTCCCACCCAGCTGCGGGGTTGGGATTGCCTCATTTAGCATCTGTATTTTCCCCAAGGGCCGAACATGCTGCTGAAAAATGCTCTTGATCCTTTTGGGGGGGGTTCTTTGTTCAGTTAATTTTTTTCTTTGCTCTCTTTGTGTGAACTATCGCAGGACCAGATGGCCCTAGAGCTGGTTATGATATTTTGTTCTCAATCGATTAATCAATAGTACATATTCAGCGCTTGCTCTTTGCAGAGCATTGTACTAGGTGCTTGGGAGAGTACAATAGAGTTAGTGGGCACAATCCCTGCTGTCAGCTATCTTGCCACCTAGCACTACGGACAAATCCTCAAATAAATTACAAGTACAGGGAAGCCATAGTTTCAAGATTGCGAGGAAAGTCACAAAGTATTCCGGCTGACGCCTCAAATCCTCTCCTGGTGACAATATACTCCCTCTTTCTGCTGTTGAATAGCATCCCACTCGGGAAATGGTCTTGTCTTATGCCATCGAGTCATTTCCGAGCCGTAGCGACACCACGGACACATCTCCTAGAACCCCGCTGTCCATCTGCAGTTATTCTGGTAGTGGATCCGTAGAGTTTTCTTGGTAAAATTACAGAAGTGGTTTACCATTGCCGCCTTCTGTTCAGTAAACTCGAGTGTTGGCCCTCGATTCTCTCCCACACCACCGCTGCCCAGCATAGGTGAGTTTTGACTTGTAGCAGGTGGCCTTTCACACGCTAGCCACTGGCCAAGCTAGGAATGGAACGGACAGGCCTCTGCTTGACTCTCCCTCCCGTAGCCGAGACCGGAAGCGTACTGGAAACACTCCAGGTGTCACCCTGAGAGGAGTGGGAAATGGTAGACACTGATTTTTAGGGACCAGCTATGAAGTCAATTTTTAAGGACAGATATGGAAAATTCTCGTTAGACAGATGGGCCAATTGGTCAATCAATCAACTGTATTTATTGAGCGCTTACTGTGTGCATATCACTATACTAAATGCTATACTCTAACAAAGTTGGTAGACATGATCCCTGCCCACAGAGAGCTTACAGTTTGTAGTCTAGAACTTGGTCTCAAAAGATCTGTGGGAAAACTTGGAAAGTGAGGATTTCTCAAGAAGACTGTTCTACACGGGAATCGTGGAATTCACTTAATTCTCTAGGCTCTGAATCGTATGATTATGTTTGTCTGTCTTTCCCCACTTGCATATTTTAAGGAGGCTCAAAGATAACAACAGACACTGGGCCCAAATCTCAAAATTCTCCCCTACCCTCCCCATTCCCCTCTCAGGGTCACATCTGGAGAGTTCCCAGTACTCTACCGGTCTCGACTACAGGAGGGAGAGTCAGGCAGAGGCCTATCCATTCCATTCCTAGGTTGGGCAGTGGCTGGTGAGTGGAAGGCCGTCTGCTACAAGTCAAAACTCACCCGTGCTCGGCAACAGCGGCACGGGAGAGAGTTGAGGGCGGAGATTCAAGTTTACTGCACGGAAAGAGGTGATGCTAAACCACTTCCGTATTTTTCCCAAGAAAACTCTAGGATCCACTACCGGAATGATTGCAGATGGAGGTGGGCGCTCTGGGAGAGACCTGTCAGTGGCGTCGCTATGGGTCGAAGACGACTCGAAGGCATAAGACAGATGGTCCTAATTCACTGTGGGATCCAGAGGTTTAATTATGAGTTATTCATTGTGATGAATTAGGCATTTATCCCAGTGATTACAGATTTAAACTCCTCTGGACTATAAGCTCCTTATGGGTGGAGATTGTGTATACCTATTTTATTATATTGTGCTCTATTGTATTGAGTTTAGTATAATGCTCTGCATTCAAGAAGCGCTCAATAAATATCACCATTGGATTGATGGGAGGAGTGCTCACTGCTTTAGGCTACTGGAACAGTAGATCCCAACAGTTAGAAGCAGCATGGCCTAGTGGATAGAGCACAGGTTTGGGAGTCAGAAGGATCTGGGTTCTAATTCTGCTTCTTCCACTGGTCCTCTGTGTGACCTTGAGCAAGTCCTTTAACTTGTCTGTGACTCAGTTCCCTCAGTAGTAAAATGGGGATTAAGACTGTGAGCCCCATGTGGAACTGTGTCCAAACTGATTACCTTGTATCTACCAGGGCTCAGAACAGTGCTTGACACATAATAAGTGCTTAACAAATATTATAATTATTAATTTGATTGTGGAACACCGCAACATCCCTCCAGAAATTTGGGGCATTGCCTGATTGATTTCCCCTTTCTTGGGGGTGGTATCTCCATTAATTAAGCGCTTACTACAGTGTTCTGCACATAGTAAGTGCTTAAAATTACGATTGAATGGATTAACAGAGATTGTGCATCCCACGGGGATGGTGAAATAAAAGCTGGTGGTCCTTGAACTGGGGACAAGGGTCATGTGACTACCCTCCTTCTGCCAAGAAGGAGCTTGGCACAGTGGATAGAGCACGGGCCTGGGAGTCAGAAGGTCGGGCGTTCTAATCCCGGCTCCACCACCTGTCTGCTGCGTGACTTTGGGCAAGTCACTTCACTTCTCTGGGCCTCATTTACCTCATCTGTAAAATGGGGATTGAGACCGTGAGCCTCACGGGGAACAGGGACTGTGTCCAACGCAATTCGCTTGTTATCCACCCTAAGTGCTGAGTACAGTGGCTGGCACAAAGGAAGCGCTTAACAAATATCATAATTATTATTATGAGTGTGCTCTGGACCCTCAACCCGTTTTGGATGTATTTCCACATATCGGAGTGGTGTGTTGGTGGACAAGGGGTTTCCCCCATGGACTTGAGACCCTGAGCAACCCCTGGAAGTACTTTCTGTTCACAGTCGATAGACGGCGTTACACAGGTCAACCACCATGGCATAGAGCAGTTCAGCTCACTTTCCTTAGGTTTCGTATTCAATTTTGCCTCGAGTCTGAAGCCCGGTTCTTATTTCTTCCAGTGGCACCTTCCTGACACGATAGAGTTCATGTGTAGAGACCCCAAAATAAAGCTAACAGAATATTCAATAGTTTCTGATGACCAACCTGATAATCTTGGATCTACCCCAGTGCCTAGCACAGTGCTTGGCATATGGTAAGTGCTTAGCAAGTACCAAATGCCATAATTATAGCAGTAGGAGGTCTTGTAAATTTGTATTTGTTGTAGATAGTTAAGTTCTGGAAGTCTATCAGATGGAGGTGCTCTTCCCTTGAAGTTTTGATCCAGTGAAAAACTTTCAGCCATTAGGTTTTGGGGTCAAAGCATGGAAAAGATCCCGCTGGTAATTATCTGTTCCACCTGTGATTTAATGATTTCATTACCTGTTTTTTGCTCTCTGGAAATAGTGGCTTTGTATGTTAGGGACACCCTGCAAGGAGCAAATTGAAACAATACAAATGGAGCTGAGATTTGATCATTATCTCCAAGGTATTTGAGTGCACTGTTCCCTTTCCCCAGGCCATCTGTGAGCTTGACCACATCTCCGAGGATATAAGCCCAGGAAATTATTTTCAAGCCTTATAAATGCACCTAAAGTAGGTGCTGTAATTACTGGTCAAAGGTGGGGCTGCCTTTTAGAGGCCAAGCTGGGAGAAAAGTAGTTTGGGAAATGCCAGATGAGGGAAAGAGATTACAATTTCTAAAGTATTTTCTAAGTGCATACTACGTGCTAAACGCTGTGTGTGGTACGAGACGATCAGAGAATACGCAGTCCCAGTTCCATAAGAGGCTCACCGTCTACGGAAGAGGGAAAACTGGTATTTTATCCTCATTTTACAGATGAGGAAATGGAAGCATAGAGAAGTTAAGTGACTCACCCAAGGTCACTCAGTAGGCAAATGGGACTAGAACTTGGAGTTTGTTTGACCCCTAGTTCTAGGTTCTTTCCATCAGGCCAGCTACTGTGATGGACTAGACGTTCACCTCGCAGCCAGCGTGGGGAGAAGTCTCCATTTCTAGGCTCCCCAGCCTTGTTCCAGGTGCGTGGGAAAGGCCCTGGGAGTCAGAGACCCTGGGATCTAATCCCGGCTCCATGACTTACTTGCTGAGTGACCTTGGACAAGTCACTTCACTTCTCTGAGCCTCAGTTCTCTCATCTGCAAAATGGGGATCCAATACCTGTCCTCCCTTCTCCTGAAAATATGAGCCCCATGTGGGACCTGATTATCTTGTATCTACCCCAGATCTTATTAGTAAGCTCTTAACGTGGCTCAGTGGAAAGAGCCCGGGCTTGGGAGTCCGAGGTCATGGGTTCGAATCCTAGCTCTATCACTTGTCACCTGACTGTGGGCAAGTCACTTAACTTCTCTGTGCCTCAGTTACCTCATCTGTAAAATGGGGCTTAAGACTGTGAGCCTCACGTGGGACAACTTGATTACCCTGTATCTAGCCCAGGGCTTAGAACAGTGCTCTGCACATAGTAAGTGCTTAACAAATACCAACATTATTATTATTAACAAATACTCCAATTATTCTTATTATTCTTATTATTCATTTGAAGAGGAACATCAGGCTCAAGGAATGCAAGGGGGGCTGACAGTTCCACCATAGGAGCAGAGCCCTTACCTTTATTTCTCCCTATCCTTTCCACCTTTGGGATTTTCAGGCTTCTAAGTAGGGGTAGACAAGAGGTGAACAAATATTGGACACAACTCCTACAGCCAGTATTAGACTTCCGGGAAACCTTTGTTATTCCACTTAGAAAGCTGGTTCACGATCTCCCCCTCCCACCCTCTCCTCCTAATGGTTTGCGCAGGCAGAATCTGACTGGTGGGAAAATACGCCCGATGAGTCCGCCTCACCCATTCAGAAAGGACCAGAAGGTTGTCCGTGGGTGGGAAGGAGGAGAGAAAGGGATCTGGAACCCAGGGAGGTCCCTATGGAGACTCGCGGTGTAGTGGTATTTAAGTGCTTATTATGTGCAGAGCACTGTTCTAAGCGCTGGGGTGGATACAGGGTGATCAGGTTGTCCCACGTGGGGCTCACGGTTTCAATTCCCATTTTACAGATGAGGTCACTGAGGCCCAGAGAAGTGAAGTGACTTGCCCACAGTCAGCTGACAAGTGGCAGAGCCAGGATTCGAACCCATGGCCTCTGACTCCCAAGCCCGGGCTCTTACCACTGAGCCACGATACTAGAGCACGGGTCTGGGAGTCAGAAGGTCATGGGTTCTATTCCCGCCTCTGCCGCCTGTCTGCAGTGTAACCTTGGGCAAGTCGCTTAACTTCTCCGAGCCTCAGTTACCTCATCTGCAAAATGGGGAGTAAGACTGTGTGCCCATGTGGAACGGGGAATGTGTCCGTCCTGATGACCTTGTATCTACCCCAGTGCTTAGGACATATTAAGCACTTAAAAAAAAATACCCTAATTATAATTATCTTCTAGAACAGAGAAACAAATCCCGCCCTGAATACTTGACCGCCCAACCCTGACCTGGCTGCAGAGAGAGACCCACCTTGCCTCTTCTCTCCTTCCCGCTCCCTCTTCTCTACCAGTGCCCAGACAAAGCCTGATATACTTGAGAAAGAGGATAAACACTTTGATAAGCCACCTTGAAGACGTCGATCTTTGAGGAATTGGCCAACAGGCGGATCTCTGGCCACAAAGTCAGATTGACTTGGTGGGACTCCCGATGGAAACTCTGTAAGATGTCTTTATAGCCAAATCTAGAGAGGTCCACTCTACTGCCATATTTCTTGACTTTTTGACTCCTCTGGCACTGTGGATGACTCCCTGCTTCTTGAAACACTAACACCTCTCCGTTTTGCGGATAGGTTCTTCTCCGACCTTCTTCCATCCCTTGTTTCTGGGTGTTCCTCAAGTCTTTGAGCTCCCCATCTCTTCTGGCTCTAAGCTTACCCTATTAAAAAGTTCATATTCTCACCTTCTCACCCCCAGCAGCTGACTTCCAGATCAACCTCTCCAGTCCTGTCCTCTCCCTGTGTATTCAGAGAAAATTTATGTCTCAAAATAAGATTGAGGAGAGTACCCTTGATTTTTTTAAATAGTAATTTTTTTTTAAATGGGATTTTGAAGTGCTTACTGTGTGCCAGGCACTGAAACGTCGGGGTAGATTCAAGCTCATCAGGTAGGACACACTCCATGTCCCCCCGGGTCTCTCAGTCTTAATCCCCACTTTACGGATGAGGTAACTGAGGTGCAGAGAAGGGAAGTGAATTGCCCAAGGTCACACAACAGACAAATGGCAGAGCCGTGATTAGAACTCGGGTTCTTGTGACTCCCAGGCCCTTGCTCTATTCGCTAGACCATGCTACTTGATACATTTTGCTGACGTTTAAGACCCTGGTCATGATTTACGCTTTTAAAAATAAGATTTTCCAGAAATTACCTCAGGAAAAAAATTCCAGAATTAAGCCAGCGAATTCCCCCCGAGACCATGGCTTCCGGTTTTGTCTGGTTAGGGAGGCCTGAGGAAGGGAATCCCCTGGACTCCCACCACCTAATCCAGCTCCAGAGAAGAACCCTGCTGGGCTGCCATCCAGACCCTTCTTTCAAACAACAACCTGATCTTGGCAGGAGAAATTCCTGTTCAGACTTTACGCAATCCTCTCCACCCTTTCCCAAGGTGGTTCGGAGAGCGGGGCTCGTCTAAAGCAAAGACCTTCCTCCTAATCCCTTGCAGACGTCGGAGAGTTAGGTTACTCCCCAGGCCGGCTAGTCACCTGAGAAGAGAGCTGCTTGACGATTACCATAATTTGGGTGTTGGGGAAGTGCTTACTCTGTGCTAAACGGCAACATCGATGGAATGCAATTAGAGCGAGCGCAGTCCCCGTCCCTACCCGTGTCGTCAAAATAGAAGGGAGAGCAGGTATTTAATCCCCATTTTACAGAGGAGGAAACTGAGGCACAGAGAAGTTGAGTGAATTTTCCAAAATCGTACAGCGGGTAAGCGGTGGAGCCGAGAATAGAACCTGGCTTTTCCCGACTCCCTTGGGCCCATCCACTCGGCCGTCCTGCCCGACTCAGGTGGAAAGAGGGTGGAGTTCAGCCCCAGGTCCAGACCTGTGGGATGAGAAGCAGCAGGATAGAGTGAAGGAAGGGTGGGCCTGGGAGTCAGAAGGTCATGGGTTCTAATCCCGGCTCTGCCACTTGTCTGTTGTGTGACTTTGGGCAAATCACTGCACTTCTCTGTGCCTCAATTACCTCATCTGTAAAATGGAGATTGAAACTGTGAGCACCACGTGGGACAGGGACTGTGTCCACCCCGATTTACTTGTAACCACTCCAGCATTTAGAACGGTGCTTGGCACATAGTGCTTAACAAACACCACAATTATTATTTTTATTATGGAGCAGGAGAGAGACTTTAATATAAATAAATACACGTGCTAGGAAGGATTCCCACCATTCCTATAGCACCGTCTTTGAATAAACCACTAGGACTGTTGGTATTTTTCTCTCTCTCTTTCTCTAATCTGGATTAATTTCTCATCCCTTTTCTCATTACTATGGATAACTGGATATGGATATGGAAAATTGGTTGTTTTATTACCCTATTTGGATAGTAAGAAAAAGTCTATCTGATTTATTTGAAGTGCAAGAGTAGCGACATCATGGCCTAGTAGATACAATATGAGCCTGGGAGTCAGGAGGACCTGGGTTTGAATCCCGCCTCCGGCACTTCTCCGCCTCGTGACCCTGGACAAGTCACTGAAGTTCTCTATGCCTCAGTTATTTCATCTGTAAAATGGAGATTGAGACCGGAAGCCCTAGGTGGCACAGGGACTGTGTCCAACCCGATTATCTCGTATCTACCCCAGTGCTTAGTACAGTGTTGGCACATAGTAAGAGTTTAACAAATACCTGTCCTCTCCCCCTCCCTTCAGGCTCGCATCTCCTCCTGCCTCCAGAACGTCTCCACCTGGATGTCGGCCCGCCACCTAAAACTCAACATGAGCAAGACTGAGCTCCTCATCTTCCCTCCCAAACCCAATCCTCTCCCAGACTTCTCTATCACCGTGGATGGCACGACCAACCTTCCCGTCTCTCGGGCCCGCAATCTTGGTGTCATCCTTGACTCGTCTCTCTCGTTCACCCCACACATCCTATCCGTTACCGAGACCTGCCGGTTTCACCTCTACAATATCGCCAAGATCCGCCCTTTCCTCTCCACCCAAACGGCTACCTTACTGTTACGGGCTCTCGTTATATCCCGGCTAGACTACTGTGTCGGCCTTCTCTCTGACCTCCCTTCCTCCTCTCTCGCCCCGCTCCGGTCTATTCTTCACTCCGCTGCCCGGCTCATCTTCCTGCAGAAACGATCTGGGCATGTCACTCCCCTTCTTAAACAACTCCAGTGGTTGCCTATCGACCTCCGCTCCAAACAAAAACTCCTCACTCTAGGCTTCAAGGCTCTCCATCACCTTGCCCCTTCCTACCTCTCCTCCCTTCTCTCTTTCTACCACCCACCCCGCACGCTCCGCTCCTCCGCCGCCCACCTCATCACCGTCCCTCGGTCTCACCTATCCCGCCGTCGACCCCCGGGTCACGTCCTCCCGCGGTCCCGGAACGCCCTCCCTCCTCACCTCCGCCAAACTGATTCTCTTTCCCTCTTCAAAACCCTACTTAAAACTCACCTCCTCCAAGAGGCCTTCCCAGACTGAGCTCCTCTTCCCCCTCTACTCCCTCTGCCATCCCCCCTTTACCTCTCCGCAGCTAAACCCTTTTTTTCCCCTTTTCCCTCTGCTCCTCCACCTCTCCCTTCCCATCCTCACAGCACTGTACTCGTCCGCTCAACTGTATATATTTTCATTACCCTATTTATTTTGTTAATGAATTGTACATCGCCTCGATTCTATTTAGTTGCCATTGTTTTTACGAGATGTTCTTCCCCTTGACCCTATTTATTGCCATTGTTCTTGTCTGTCCGTCTCCCCCGATTAGACTGTAAGCCCGTCAAATGGCAGGGACTGTCTCTATCTGTTGCCGACTTGTTCATCCCAAGCTCTTAGTACAGTGCTCTGCACGTAGTAAGCGCTCAATAAATACTATTGAATGAATGAATGAATGAAATACCACAATTATTATTATTATTATTGACTCAAATCCTCTGAGTGGAAAGAACACAGGCCTGGGAGCAGAGGACCTGGGTTTTAATCCCGGCTCTGCCACTTGCCTGCTGAGTAATCAATCAATCAGTGATATTAGTTGAGGGGTTACTTTGTGCAGACCATTGTACTAAGTGCTTGAGAGAGTGCAAAAAGCTGGTAGACACAATCCCTGATCTCAAGGAGCTCGCAGTCTACAGTGATCTTGGACAAGTCACTTAAATTCTCTGGGCCTCAGTTTCCTCCTCTGTGAAATGGAAGTTAAACACCTGTTCTCCCTCCTATGTAGTCTGTGAAAACCATGTGGTCCAGAATAATTTCTGATCTGATTACCTTGTATCTATCCCAGTGCTTGGCACATAGTAATTGCTTAAACCCCCCCCCCCAATTATTATTATTATTATTATTGTTTTTCTAACAATCTCTTCATTGCCCCCCTTACCATGGCATAGTGGATAGAATGTGGGCCCGGGAGTCTGAAGGTCATGGGTTCTAATCCTGGCTCCACCACTTGCCTGCTATGTGACCTTGGGCAAGTCACTTTACTTCTCTGTACCTCAGTTACCTCATTTGTGAAATGGGGACTGAGAATGTGAGCCCCATGTGGGACAGCGATTGTGTCCAACTCAATTTTCTCAAGTCTACCCCAGCGCTTAGTAGAGGGTCTGGCACATAGGAAGCACTTAACAAATACCATTATTATTATTATTATTGTTATTACCCAAGAAGTCCAACCCATTGAAAGAGTGTCCATTCCCAAAGATCCTTTCAGCCCATAGTTTCATGGAGACGGCTCTTGGCACTTTCTCTCCAGAGACTGTCCTAATCCTCAAGACTGTAATCTAGTTATGGGCAGGGAGCGTGTGCTAATTCTCTTCCCAGTGCTTAGTATAGTGCTCGGCACATAGCGCTCAATAAATACCACTGATTGAATGACTGAAGGAGAGGGGAGGAGGGATGAGAGGAGTCAGAGCACCTGGGTTCCAATCCCGACTCCACCACGTACTTGCTCTCTGACCTTGGGCAAGTCACTTAATTTCCCTGTGCCTCCATTTCCTCATCTATAAAATGGGGAACTCCAGACACATTTTTTATGATATTTGTTAAGAACTTACTTTGTGCCAGGCCCTGCCTTAAGTGCTCGGGTAGATACAGACTAACCAGATGGGACACCGCCCAGGTGCCACACGAGGCTTACAGTCTTAATCCCCATTTTACAGATGAGGTAACTGAAGCCCAGAGAAGTTAGGTGTCTTGCCCAAGGTCACACAGCAGACAAACGTCTCCCACTCCCTTCTGCGTCACCCTTGGATGTGCTCCCTTTTGTCTCCCCTCTCTCAGCTCCACTGCACTTACTAGTATATCTGCAATTCATTAATTTCTATTATTATTATTCTATTATCTTTTATTAATGTCCTTCTCACCCTTCAGACTGTAAACTCATTGTGGACAGGGCATGTATCTACCAACTCTCCCAACCTAGTACAGTGCTCTGCATACAGTAAGCGCTCGATAAATATGACTGATTCATTCATTCAGTTGTATTTATTGAGCGCTTACTGTGTGCAGAGTAAGTGCTGGGGAGAGTACGATAAGGTAATAAACAGTCACATTCCCTGCCTACAATGGGCTTACAGTTTAGGGTGGGGAGACAGACATCGATATAAGTAAATAAAATGACAGATATGAATATAAGTGCTGTGGGGCTGGTAGAGGGGAAGAGCAAATGGAGCAAGTCAGGGCAATGTAGAAGGGAGTGGGAGGTGAGGAAATGTGGGGCTTAGTCTGGATGGGCAATCACTGGAGATTTTTGAGGAGGGGGGTGGTGATATGTCCTTAACATTTTTGTAGAAAAATGATCTGGGCAGCAGAGTGAACTGGAGTGGGGAGAAGTAGGCGGTTGGGAGGTCAGCAAGGAGACTGATGCAGTAATCCAGGGGGGATAGGATGAGAGATTGCATTAAGGTTGTAACAGTTTGGATGGAGAGGAAAGGGCAGATTTTAGCTATGTTGTGAAGTTGGGACCAAAAGGATTTAGTGATGGTTGAATGTGTGGGTTGAATGACAGAGAGGCGTCAAGGAAAATACCAAGGTTACGGGCTTGTTTGACAGGAAGGATGGTGGTGCCGTCTACAGTGATGGGAAAGTCAGGGGGAGGACAGGGTTTGGGTGGGAAGAGGAGGAGCTCTGTCAAGTTTGAGGTGACAGGAGGACCTCCAGATAGAGATGTCTTGAAGGCAGGAGATGCGATTGAAGATGATATATTGAAATGTCAGTGCCAGGATTAGAATCCAGGGACTCCGACTTTTTTTATCGTATTCGTTAAGCAGTTACTATGTGTCAGGCACTGGGGTAGATATAAATTAATCAGATTGGACACTGTCCCTGGCCCACTTAGGGCTCACGGGTCTTAATCGTCATTGTATATAGGAGGTATCTGAAGCACAGGGAAGTGAAGTCACTTGGCCAAGGTCACACAGCAGACAAGTGGCAGAGCTGGGATTGGAACCTAGGTCCTTCTGACTTCCAGGCCCATGCTCTATCCACTAGCCCACACTGCTTGGCCCGTTCTCCCTTTTATTCATTCATTCATTCAATAGTATTTATTGAGCACTTGGTATGTGCAGAGCACTGTACTAAGCGCTTGGAATGTACAAGTCAGTAACAGAGACAGTCCCTACCCTTTGACGGGCTTACAGTCTAATCGGGGGAAAGGGACAGACAAGAACAATAGCAATAAATAGAATTAAGGGGATGAACATCTCATTAAAACAATAGCAAATAAATTTACTTAGAGTGTGAGCCAGGATGGGAATTGCGTCTGGCCTGATTATCTTGTATCTACCCCAGCGCGTAATAAAAGTGCTTGGCACAAAGTAAGTGCTTACAGATATCACAGTTATTATTATTATTGTTGTTACGGGGCGTGGACTATAAAGAGGAAGTACCAGGCCTCATTCACTCTGGGCTATCTTTGCCTCTCCTGTTAAACCTGACTAGACAGTTTCCAGAGAGAAAATGGACTTAAGCCTGGAATGGCCAGAAGAGTCCCTCCCCCCATGATAATATTGGTATTTATTAAGCGCTTACTATGTGCAGAGCACTGTTCTAAGCGCTGGGGGGATCCACGGTCATCAGGTTGTCCCATGTGAGGCTCACAGTTAATCCCCATTTTACAGATGAGGTAACTGAGGCACAGTGAAGTGACTTGCCCACAGACAGCTGACAAGTGGCAGAGCCGGGATTCGAACCCATGACCTCTGACTCCCAAGCCCGGGCCCTTTCCACTGAGCCACGCTGCTTCTCCCATGATGGGAGGGTGAGGTCACGTTTTCCACGGAGACCTGGCTCTCCTTAAGCCTCTGGGGCTGACCGGTCCAATTCTTCCATGCAGTCTTCCAGGAGTGGCCCCGGAGCTCAGAAGCTTCCGACTCCTGGTTCTAAGGTGTGGGTCATAAACGAATGATGATTAAAGCAGGGAATTTCATAGAACAGTAAATACCTCATACTTTATTACCCTAGTGATGTGTGAGTCTCCTTCGGAGAGAAATTGTCTTCCTTAAGGGGAATAAAGACAGGCTTGGAAAAGGGTTGAATTTGACTTCTCTTATTTTGGAAGCAGGTATTTTTCTCTTACACCAGAATGTCAAGGGTGTCTTGCAATAATAACGATAATGGTATTTGTTAAGCACTTACTATATATCAGGCTCTGAGGTAGAGACGTAGAGTCATATCAGAGTTACTATCCCACATGTGGCTCTCACTCTAAGGGGGAAGGAGGGCAGGATGGGATCCCCATTTTACAGAGAGGAAATTGAGGCACAGGAATGTCAAATTAAACAGCAGCTAAGTGATGGACTCAGGATTAGAACCCCCGGATCGGTTCCCAGTCCTGCATCGATGTTAAAAATGAATTGACAGATACTAAAGGAATCTCAAGTCCGTGTGAGAAAAAGCGCGACACACATGCATCATATTAGAAATGAGAAAGTGAAATGAAACACTTTATTGTGACATTTTTGCCTTGAACTCTCTGTATTTTAAAAATGAATGTTCTATTTAAACCCTTTTAAATTGCATTTTTTTTTTTAAAAGTGGCATTTCTCTCTACTCTGCCAACAGGTCATTGTGACTGCTCTAAATTTTACTTTTTCAGGGATTCTTTTGGGTTCATATTAAAGTTAGTAATAGTTAATATTTGTTAAGTGCTTACTACTCATTCATTCAGTTGTACTTACTGAGTGGTTACTGTGTGCAGAACAAAGTACTAAGCGCTTGGGACCGTACAATACAGCAATAAACAGACATAATCCTGCCCGTAATGTGATTACAGTTTAGAGATGGGGAGACGGACATTAATACAAATAAATACATTAGAAATATGTATGTACGTGTACATGACCTTCTCACCGCGCCTCACTTTCACCCGTCGCACCACTGACTCCTCGCCCATGTCCTGCCTCGAGCCTGGAACGCCCTCCCTCCTCAAATCCGACTCTCCCCATCTTCAAATCTTATTGAAGGCACATCTCCTCCCAGAGGTCTTCCCGGACTAAGTCCCACTTTTCCTCATCTCCCACTCCCTTCTGCGTCGCCCTGACTTGCTCCCTTTGCTTTTCTCCGCTCTCAGACCTACAATACTTATGTACATATTTTATTTGTACTGATGTCTGTCCCCTGCCCTCTAGACTGTAAGCACGTGTGGGCAGGGAATATGACTGTTGATTGTTCATTCATCCTTTCAATCGTATTTATTGAGAGTTTACTGTGTGCAAAACACTGTACTAAGCGCTTGGGAGAGTATAACAACAAAGAGAAACATTCCTGCCCACAGTGAGCAGGATTATTATTATTATGAATCCCCATTTTACAAGTAACTGAAGCACAGAGAAGTTAAGTGGCTTGTCCAAGGTCGCACAGCAGAATAGTGGCGGAGCTGGGATTAGAACCCAAGTCCTCTGAATTCCAAACCCGTGCTTTTTTCACGAAGGCATGCTGCTTGATAATCAGTCTTGGTCACATATGAATGAAGCTGCCGTGGGCTTCCAGGGGCTGGGATGACAGAGGTGGGTGAGGGGGCAAAAACTCAGGAGTCAGTCGCTGGGTCATGGCCCGTTGGACAGACCTGAAGCAGGCTTCGAGGCCCTTCCATCTCTAGAGCTGGTCCCGACGGCCTGTTTTCTGGTCCACTTCCACTTCCCCGTCCCTCCATTTCTGGCTGTTGCCCGCCTCCCCGGCCTGGCATCATTTAAGCCATCACCCACCCCTACATTTCAACTCTCATTAATAAAAAAATTCAGAAAACAACCCTTGTCGTGGAGACTTTTACTGCAGAAGACAGTAGGAGGGAAGAGAGGGGAGGACGGATCCATGAACCACCAAACGAAGATAGTGGCCAGGCATGCGGGGATTTGCTGGATTGGGTGTCATCTTGAGTATCTCAAGAAGTGGCCATCTTGATTGCACTGGGAAACCTCCTACCGTGTCCTGCTCTGAGGTGCCTGATCCATCCGAAGCCGCCCCTGTCAGGTGGTTTGTGGGTGACTGCATCTGTTCTCTCTGCTACAATAACCCACGAAAAAAACACTTTGGGATCCCCCGTGCCCTAGCGGCCAAAGCTTCTTTACCAACAAGGTAGGAGCAATCTTAGAGTCTCATGCTAAGGTACCTTCCAGACAGCTCCCCATTATTGTGTGCTGCCATCCCATCACGTGGCACGCGAAGCATCTGGGGTCCCTGCTCTGCCACGGCAGTGGGGTCTCCCCTATTCCACAAACACTGACCACAGAGCCCTAGTGGGGATGAACTTTTCTTTATATTTAAGGATTTAATCCTGATGATGATTTTAGTTTTGCAACACATCTGAAGTCAAACCTAAGATCGAAATGCCTCTCTCTGATGCTATGACTTCACCCACCGATTCCTGCGGAGACGGCGGTGCCGAGGGGTATGTGGAGGCCTGAGTTCTAGTCTTCCTTTGGCCTGTAGCGGGCAAGGACTGCACGTGCGCTTTGCGTGTGAAGCATCTCTGCCCGCTCACTCTGTTCCCTAGTGAGAGGTGACAGGAATGAGAGAACCGTAGGGGCACTGAGCAAGCCACTAATACTGTAATCCATTCCTCCACTTAGTTTCCCCGGGGGTGAAGTCTGAGAAACGAGGCTCGTCCATCGTCCCTGACTGGAGACTCCATTTTGGCAAATGGCCCTTTTATAGTCCAGCCCATCCGTGGATGTCCCGGTCCATCCAACTTCTCAAGATGGCTCTCTGGGTCTTCCCCGGAGAAGAAGCGGGAAGCGTCAGGGGAAAGGGTCTGGGAGTGGGAGTGAGGGGATTCTAGTCTGGACTTCCAATCTCAGCTCTGTCACTTGCCTCCTGTGTGACCTTAAGTCACTCAACTTCTCTATGCCTCGGTTTCCTCATCTGTGAAATGGGGATTCAATACTTGTTCTCCCTCCAACTTAACTGTAAGCCCCACATGGGACGAGATTTGTGTATGACCTGATTTTCTGGTGTTTAGTACAGTACTTCGCACAGAGTGAATGCTTGACAAATGTTGTCGTTATTATTCCCATTAGAGTATCGGGCAGAGCTGAGCTGATAGAGAAGCATTGTGGCTTAGGGGAAAGAGTACGGACTTGAGAGCCAGAGGTCACGGGTTCTAATCTCGCCTCCGCCACTTGTCAGCTGTGTGACTTTGGACTTAACTTCTCTGTGCCTCAAGTTACCTCATCTGTAAAATGGGGATTGAGACCGTGAGCCCCTCGTGGGATGACCTGATTACCTTGTATCTGCCCCAGTGCTTAGAACAGTGCTTGGCACATAGTAAGCACTTAACAGATACCATTATTATTATGACTGCTATTTTCTGCATTCTCTGTTACCGAACGTTTGTTCCCACTTATCTTTAAAGGGCTGAGGACTTCTTCCCCAGATGGAGAGTTTACTTCTCATTTTCCCCAGTCTTTTTCTGCAATTGGCTAAAAACCAGCTGATTTAATTAGTTGAATGCCACCCTATAATAATCGTGGTATTCTTTAAGGTTTTCTTTTTTTTTTGTCCTTTTCTTTAAAGAGGTCCATATTCTGGTGGAGAGTTAAGAACTAATTCCATCCTTAATAAGCTTGTTTAGGGACTTTTAGAGAAACCTGGACCTCAACACAGACTCCCTTTTATCACATTCTGCTACTGTTGGGGTCCGATAAAGAGGGCGCGGTATCCTCCTCCTTTCAAAACCGATAAAAAGCTAAACCCTGGATCAACCAGATCCCCTTTGTCACCACTGCACCACTTTTTGTTTGGTGGCTTAGTATCCGTGCCTCTCAAATGCCTCGCTTACGAATTCCCATCAGTCCCAAAGTAATAATGTCCGGCTTAGGTAAGATTCCTATCATCTAGTCATTCCATAACATGCTATAGGATCTTAGGTTTGGGAATGACTGAATAACGCAACGGAAAAAATAGATCTCGCGTAAATTGTTGACATTCTTGCCAGCGTAAGAAAAAGCTATATTTTCTTCTTGGTATTAATAAATAGCGTTGTGATCCGAATGAAAGTATTTATGTAACAGTGAAATGACTGCAAGGATATTTGAAGAGTGGTAAAGAACAAAGCGGATCTGAACTGCAAATTCACTCAAATAGAGATTTTTCCATGGTAATGATAATAGCGGAATTTAAGTGTTTAATATGTGCCAAGCGCTGATAGATACGAGAACCGGATTGGAAAGAGTCCTTGTCCCACCCAGGGCTCATAGTCTAAGGGAGAGGGAGTACTCTAAATCCTGTTGGCTCGACCTTAGTGACATTTAAAAAAACCGCCTTCTCCTCTCCCTCCACACTGCTTTCATATCAATCCAGGCAGTTATCCTATCCTAACTTGATTCCCGTTATCAGCCTCCTTGCTGACCTCCCTGCCTCCTGTCTCTCCCCGCTCCAGTACATAATACATTAGAGAAGCAGAGTGGCTCAGTGGAAAGAGCCCGGGCTTGGGAGTCAGAGGTCATGGGTTTGAATCCCGGCTCTGCCACTCGTCGACTGTGGGCAGGTGACTTCACTTCTCTGGGCCTCAGTTACCTCATCTGTAAAATGGGGATTAAGTGTGAGCCTCACGTGGGACAGCCTGATTACCCTGTACCTACCCCAGGGCTTAGAACAGTGCTCTGCACGTAGTAAGCGCTTAACAAATACCAACATTATTATTATTATTATTACACTCTGCTGCTCAGATCGTTTGGCTACGAAAACATTCAGGTCAGGTTTTCCCACTCCTCAAGAACCTCCAGTTATTCCTCATCCACCTCCGTCTCTAACAGAAACTCCTCACCATTGGCTTTAAAACCCTCAGTCGTCTTGCCCCCTCTTACCTCTCCTCACTACTCTCCTACTACAGTCCAGCCCTCGCACTTCGCTCCTCTAACGCTAACCTTCTCGACGTACCTTGATCTCGTCTATCTCGCTGCCGACTTCTTGCCCGTGTCCTGCCTCTGGCCTGGAACGCCCTTCCTCTTCGTATTCACTTGCCAATTACTCTTCCCACCTTCAAAGCCACCAGCAACTACCATCTTTGAACAGTAGCCCAGTGGACAGAGCACGGGCCAGGGAATCAGGGGGCCTGGGTTCCGATCCTGCCTGCACCACTTGACTGCTGTGTGACTTTGGGCAAGTCGCTTAACATCTCTATGCCTCAGTTCCCTCATCTGAAAAATGGAGATTTAGACTGTGAGTCCCACGTGGCTCATGGACTGTGTCCAATCTAATCAGCTTGTATCTATTCCAGTAAAGTGTCTGGCATATAAATATCGCTAAAAAAAGAGATTATTTTATGTCTCTCAGAGCTTGGTACAAGTGTCTGGGACTGTGTGTGTGTAAATATGTGTATTTGGTAGAACTAAAGGAGACTTAGGCAAGTTCTGTTAATGAAAAATCCAGATAAAGAGAATGGGCCTTAGCTATCTTGGACCAGCACTTGTTCTGTTTTATCAAAGCTTTGTGTTTTTGAAGAAATCATCCAGGCTAGGGCTTGGTTTGGCTTGAAAAATAGACATACAGTTAACTGGCTGTCCCCAGAATACACCTATGGAAAAAGCCCGGGCTTGAGAGTCAGAGGTTGTGGGTTCAAATCCTGGGTCCCCCATATGTCAGCTGTGTGCCTTTGGGCAAGTCACTTAACTTCTCTGTGCCTCGGTGACCTCATCTGTAAAATGGGGATTAAGTCTACGAGCTCCACGTGGGACAACCTGATAACCTTGTATCTACCCCAGTGCTTAGAACAGGCCTTGGACCATAGTAAGTGCTTAACAGATACCGTCATTATTGTTATTATTATTATTGTTATTATATTAAACACAGTTCCACAAGACTTTCTGGGTGCCCAAACATAAATTCAAACTCAACTAGTGCCAGTGCTGTTATATATACTAAAAGACTGAATTAAAAAGTTTTATTCTAAATAATAATTATGGTATTTGTTAAGCACTTACTATGTGCCAAGCACTGTATTAAGAGCTGGGATAGATCGATATAAGATAATCAGATAATGGGGCCCACAGTTCAGGTAGGAAGGAGAACAGGTATTGAAGCAACACGGCCTAGTGAAATGAGCACAGGCCTGGGAGTCTGAGGACCTGGGTTCTAATTCCGGCTCCACCGTGTGCCTGCTATGTGACCTTGGGTAAGTCACTTAACTTCTCTTTGCCTCTGTTACCTCGCCTAAAATGGAGATTAAGACTGTAAGCCCTGTGTGGGACGGGGACCGTGTCTCGTATCTAACCCAGTGCCTGGAACATAGTAAGTGCTTAACAAATACCATAAAAAACCCCCCTGCTTTTGCAGGCGAGGGAACTGAGGGAAAGAGAATTTAAGCGACATGCCCAAGGTCACACAACTGGGAAACGTTGGAGCTGGGATCAGAACCCAGCAAGGCCACATGGCTTCCCTGTAAAATCATTTACACCCAATGGCATTGGGTCATAATGTTAAGAAATTGCTTTCACTTTTATGCGTATATTTCTATTTAGGTGTGGCAAAATGCTGAGAAACAAAAAAAACAAATCCGAAAGTCATACCGAAAAGATCGCTAATAACAGCATTTACCCTATTCTAAAATAGCAGTGGCACACGTAGGCCTCGCAGTTTGATCAAGCCCTGCCGTTTCTAGAGGCCTTTGTACTTTAACCCAGGTCTGCCTCTGTGTACGTGTGTGCACGTGTGAGTGGGCCCTAAAACGAGAATCATCTGTTTATGATTGTATCCTTCGCCACCACAAAGCATCGCAATGGAAAAGGATCGCAAAGGTGACTCCGATTGCCACCAATCTGGATTTTCGGGTAATCTCCCTTAACTGCATTTCTCATTCTCTCGGGTCCGAGTACACTTCGCAGCACAATAAAATAGAGACAGCTAGGGCCGTCAAAACTATAAAGAGTCCTGGGACGGGAGGAGTCCGGGCTCTTGGTGGGAAGACAAAGGGGTGGGGAATTTTAAGATGACAATAATCCTGGGAACACAAGATCTCGAAGGAAGGCAGCAACTGCCAAAATGTCTGACATCTTTAGTCACCCACCCTTTAAACTGGGGCTCGGGGTTGATAAAGCTATTAACTATTATTTTAGCCAGGTCTACCCCAATCCAAACTGCTTGACAGTGACTATCTCTTCATACCAAAGGCTAATGGGAGGACTGAGGCTGCGGCTATTGATTTAAAAAAAGGAGCCCGCCAGCTGTATTTCTATTCCTTAGAATGTCAGGTATAAAATCTAGGAGGGGAAGGAAGGTCGATGATACATCAATTTAGCTCACTAGGTTTTTTTTCTTTCCTTCTTTCTGATGTGAAGGAATCGGAACCAAAGATTTTCAGTTCAGAAACTCTCCAAATAGAACTTTTGTCCTTTTTTCTTTGCTGGGTGGCCATTTGCCTGATTTATACAGTGTGGTTTTCTGTCCCCAGTCTGGTACTGATAAGGTACCAGATGCCCTTTATATACCTTCCTCTCTTGGTATCCTAAGGCTCGAAAGTGGCCCTCTTGTTTGCAGTGTTCCGGAGGGGAACATAATGGCCCTGAATTTAGAGAGGGGGTTATCGCTAATATATTGGTAATACCAATAATAAAAGTGATCATTGTCATAAGCTGATTATGTCCCAAGTACTGGGTTAGAGTCAATCAGATCAGATCCAATCCCTGCTCTGCCTAAGTAGGGCTCAGAGTTTAAAGGTGGAACGGGGAGCAGATATGTAATCCCCATTTTACAGATGAGGAAACTGAGATACGAGGCAGTTAAGTAACTCGCCCGAGGTCACGAGGCAGATAATAATGATTAATAAGAAGTGTGGTATTTGTTAAGTGCTTACTATGCGTCAAGCACCATTCAAAGTGCTGGGGTAGATATGAGATAATCAGATTGGGCAGAGTCCTTGTCTCACATGGGGCTCACAGTCTAAGTGGAAAGGAGAACAGATATTGAATCCCCATTTTACAGAGAACTGAAGCGACTCGCCCAAGGTCACGCAGCAGGCAAGAGGCTGAGTCGGGATTAAAACCCAGCTCTCCTGACTCCTCGGCCCGTGCTCTTTCTACTAGCCACACTGCTTCCCGGACTCCTCAGCAACAGACACATGGTTCTGGGGACTTTATCAAAAGGTTCTGTAGGACGACACTTTGTAGTCTTGTGTGATCGGCTTAGTACATATAATGTGATCTAAGTCAGTTACTTACAGGTGAGCAAAGAAGTGCCCTGGCATCTTCTCGGGAAACTTCTCACTCTGGGCTTCAAGGCTCTCCATCCCCTTGCCCCTTCCTACCTCTCCTCCCTTCTCTCTTTCCACCGCCCACCCCGCACGCTACGCTCCTCTGCCGCCCACCTCCTCACCGTCCCTTGGTCTAGCCTATCCCGCCGTCGACCCCTGGGCCACGTCCTCCCGTGGTCCCGGAACGCCCTCCCTCCTCACCTCCGCCAAACTAATTCTCTTCCCCTCTTCAAAACCCTACTTAAAGCTCACCTCCTCCAAGAGGCCTTCCCAGACTGAGCTCCCCTTTTCCCTCTGCTCTCTCTACCACCCCCTTCACCTCTCCGCAGCTAAACCCTCTTCTCCCCCCTTTCCCTCTGCTCCTCCCCCTCTCCCCTCCCATCCCCTCAGCACTGTACTCGTCCGCTCGACTCTATATATCTTCATTACCCTATTTATTTTGTTAATGAGATGTACATCACCCAGATTCTATTTATTTGCCATTGCTTTAATGAGATGTTCTTCCCCTTGACTCTATTTATTGCCACTGTTCTCGTCTGTCCGTCTCCCCGGATTAGACTGTAACCCCATCAAAGGGCAGGGACTGTCTCTATCTGTTACTGATTTGTACATTTCAAGCTCTTAGTACAGTGCTCTGCGCATCGTAAGCGCTCGATAAATACTATTGAATGAATGTTTCAGTGTTCATTGGAGCAATCAATCAAACTACTATTGATTAAATCAATCTCTCCTAACTTCTTGGGATAGGACAGTTCAACAGAGTAGGTAGATGGGATCCCTCCCTGCCCACAAGGATTTTACAGTCAATAGGGCAGTACAGATGGATTCTTAGAAATGGACCTTGTCAATCAATTGGGAGTATTTATTAAACACTTATTCTGGGCAGAGCACCGAGGAGCTGCCTTCTCCATCCACCTCAAGTTTGAAAATGCCAGCGATCGGATGCAAGGAGTGTCAAAGAACGTTTGTTACTCTACATGTTTTGGGAATATGTAATCCTAGTAGTAGCCTCACGTGGGACAACCTGATTACCCTGTGTCTATCCCAGCGCTTAGAAAAGTGCTCTGCACATAGCGCTTAACAAATACCAACATTATTATTATTAGTAACATTAATTCACTGGACGGCACGATTACTATCCCAGAAACCTTAGGGCAGAGAAATTCTCCTTCCTCCCCCTAAGACCTTCCTGTTTCTCCCGGGAGACAGCCTTGAGCACCGTGCAAATGAAGGTTTTCCCTAGAGGGCTTCCATTTCCCTTCCATTTTCTAATCCTTCTCTGCAAGACCAGCAAAGTTTGAGGCCTCTCTAGGAGATAAAGCAGCAGAAAAGCCATCTAAGGTTTATCGGTGCCAGCGTCTGGTTTGGCCCCTTTGATGTTTCTGAAGATAAATTGATTCTGTTTCCCAAATTCCTTTCTTCTGCTGGGAGTCCAACAAAGGCTTTCAGAACCTTCTTAAAAACTCAGCCATCTGAGGCAAAGTGTTGAGGGAGATTAGGCGTGCAGAGCACCTAATGGGAGCAACTTGGCTGTTCTGGATCGAAACCTTTAAAAAGGAAAAAAAGTTAATAGTTTAAAGCTCCGTGGATTTTTTTTTTTGGTCCTTTACTGCTTTAGTTGTGTTAATAGAAATGGGAAGAAGGCATAAACCAGCCAACCCAATACATTCTTTGTTTCCAGACAGTCCTGCGTCTCCTGATCTAAAGGGGAAGGCAAAAAGCTTCTTGAGCAGTTTTACTAGTTTAACCTATGAACCACAGGCCTGGAGTCAGAGGTCCTGGGTTCTAATCCTCACGAGTCACTTAACTTCTCTGGACCTCAGTTACCTCATCGGGAAAATGAGAATTAAAGCTATGAGCCCCACGTAGAACGTGGACTATGTCCAACCTGATTTTCTTGAATTCACCCCAACAATTAATTCAGTGCCTGGAGCATAGTAAGTGCTTAAAAAAAACCATAAAAACAACTTTAAAAACCACACTCAAACTCCAGTGGAAGGCCAAGATTGTCCGGGGTGAAGTCCTGGAGCATAGACGACTTTCTAGCCCTTATGTTATCAGTCAGTCAATCGTTTGTATTCACTGAGCACTTAAAGGAGCACTGTACTGAGCTGCGTGTGAGGAGAATGGATGACAGGCCCAGCGTGGCCTAGTGCAAGGAGCCCAAGAACGGGAGTCAGGACAGCTGAGTTTTAGTCCAGGCTCCATTGTTCAGAAGAGCACTTGACATATAGTAAGCACTCAGCAAATGGCACGGTTATTAAGAAGTTGGCCTTGTCAGCCGGCTGGACCTCCCGCCTGGCTCGAGCACACGCAGAAGAACGAGGGGAGGCAGTCTCAGGAAGAGGAAGGCACAGACGCCAGTCAACGATCGGGCACAGAGGAGTCTTGTTGGAAGGACCATTGAGAAGCCGTGTTGTCTGGTGGTTAAAGCCCGGGCCTGGGGGTCAGAAGGACCTGGGTTCTATTCCCCACAGGTCGCTTGTCTGCTGTGAAACCTTGAGCAAGTCACTTCACTTCTCTGGACCTCAGTTACCTCATCGGGAAAATGGGGATTAACACTGTGAGCCCCACGTGGGACATGGACTGCGTCCGACCCGATTAGCTTGTTTCTACCCCAGAGCTTAGGACCAGAGCGTGGCACACAGAGAGCACTGAACAAATACCATAAAAAGGACGTCGTCATCTAATCCTGGCACTGTCCTTCGACCGCTGTGTGAACTTGGGCAAGTCACTTGACTTCTCCATGCTTTAATATCCTCATCTGTGAAACAGGGATAAAATATCTCTTCCTCCTATTTAGGCCGCGAATACAATACAATACAATACTCTGAATACAATAATAAATGCCTGAATTATTTTAATTATTACTTCAGGGAGGAGTTGGGGAATCTGAGTCAGCCATTTTGGGGGTTAGGGTGGGACTATATGAATGAGAAAAGCAAAACGAATTGGGAACTGTGAGCATATTAGAGCTGCGGACATCTCCATTTCAGCCACACATATACAGGAACAGAATTTTTCCATCATGGACATGAAGAACAGTTTTATATAATGAATTGAGAGCCCACAAAGCTGTGATGGGACTCTACCTTAGTATATATATATATGATCAATTATATTAGTTGAATGAAAACCATCGATTGAGAAATACATTCATTGCTGTTGTAATGTGTATTTTCTAAGCACACTCTGTTTACAGTGGGATTGGGGTATTAGGGAACTTTCTACCAACAGAGAGAATTTGGGCTCAAACCGCGGTTTTACTAGCGAAACTGCTTCTGCACATTCAAGGGTGGATATGTGGTTTCAAATCAGGAAATCACCGTGTTGCATGTGTTCCTTGATGCAAATCTTTGCATGAATGCTAGCTACCCTTGAGTTATAAGAGAATTAGGTGCATGCCTGAGTTAATAAACCTTATTAGTAAGATTAGTAAATCTTAAATTCCTTCAGAGATAAAACTCATTCGATCATTCATTCGGTTCATTCGATTGTATTTATTGAGCACTTACTGTGTGCAGAGCACTGTATTAAGCACTTGGGAAAGGCAGTATGGAGAAGCAGCATGGCTCAGTGGAAAGAGCACGGGCTGAGTCAGAGGGCATGGGTTCAAATCCTGGCTCCGCCGCTTGTCAGCTGTGTGACTTTGGGCAAGTCATTTAACTTATCTGCGCCTCAGTTCCCTCAACTGTAAAATGGGGATTAAGACTGTGAGCCCCACGTGGGACAACCTGATCACCTTGTATCCTCCCCAGCGCTTAGAACAGTGCTTTGCACATAGTAAGCGCTTAACAAATGCCATCATCATCATCAACAATAAACAATGACATTCCTTGCCCACAATGAGCTTACAGTCTAGAGCGGGGGAGACAGACATCAAAATAAATAAATAAAATTACAGATATGTAACTTAAGTGGCATGGGGCTGTGAGGAGGGAAGAGCAAAGGGAGCAAGTCAGGGCGACGCAGCGACGCAGAAGGCAGTGGAAGATGAGGAAAAACGGGGCTTAGTCAGGGAAGGTCTCTTGGAGACGATGTGTCTTCAATAAACTCTGAAGGAGTGGAGAGAAATTGTCAGATTTGAGAAGGGAAGGTATTCCAGGCCAGAGGCAGGATCTGGGCTAGGGGTAGACGGTGAGACAGGTGAGATGGCGGCACGGTGAGAGGCTTAGCACTAGAGGAGAGAAGTGTGCAAGGTGGGTTGTAGGAGAGAAGCGAGGTGAGGTAGGAGGGGGTGAGGTGATGGACCGCTTTAAAGCCATTGGTGAGGAGTTTTTTTTTTCTTGATAAGGAGGTGGCAGTCCCTGGAAATTTTTGAGGAGGGGGGTGACATGTCCTGAATGGTTTTGTAGAAGAACCATCTGGGCAACAGAGTGAAGTAGAGACTGGAGTGGGGAGAGACAGGAGGCGGGAAGGTCAGCAAGGAGGCTGATGCAGTCATTCTGGAGGCACTGGGTGAGTGATTGCAGTGACATGGTAGCAGGTTGGATGGAAAGGAAAGGTTGAAGGTTAGCGATGTTATGAAGGTGGGACCGACAGGATTTGGTGACAGATTGAGTATGCGGGTTGAATGACACGGAAAAGCCAAGGATAATGTCAAGATTACAGTCTTGTTCGATGGGAAGGGTGTTGGTGCCGTCTACGGTGATGGGAAAGTCAGGGGGGAGGACAGGGAGGGACGATGACGATAGCTCTGTTTTGGACACGTTAAGTTTGACTGACGGGAGGATATCCAAGTAAAGTTGTCTTGAAGTCAGGAGGAGATGCAAGACTGGAGAGAGGAGAGATAATGTTAATTTTATTTCAGGCAACACTTTTATGTCCAAAGAGCTCTGCCGTAACTTATCTTACTTGGTCATCACAACCTCCACGTGAAGAGAATGGCTGGGGTCCTTATCCCCATTTTAGAGATGGAGAAACCGAGGCCTGGAGAGGTTCACTTTGAAGAGCAGGCAGGGGGAAAAGTTGGTATTAGAACCCGGAGCGTAATGGAACTAGACAGAGAGAGCTAGCTCTGCAATGGAAATGGTTGAATTTGTGTCAGCTGAGGTCTGGTCGATAGGGTGATTATATGGAATTCATTCCTATTAGCTGGCAGCTTGATAAGAGTATTCTTTTGTCCACCGATTCCAGCTGAGAAAGAATAGAAGCGTAGAGCTTTGTGTTAGTCAGATCATATCATTCTGCCAGTAGAGTTTGTGGTAGGGAAAAAGGTATTTATTAAGCACCTACTGTTTGCAATGGGAGAGTATGCACAAGTGGGAATTAGACATGTCCCTGTCCCTCAGGGTGTGGGATGGGGATTATTTTCCCTAAATATTATTGGTGACTTTTATGACTGGATACAGAAAATAGAGGTAATAGAGTTATCTTGGTGGCCGCCAAAGCTGACCCCGGGACTGATTAGAAATGATCCATTTTTTGGTTTCTCATTCGGTGAGAGTATTTTGCAGCACCCTTAGGAACGAATGCACTGTTTATCCTGAACCGACCAGGAAATGAAAAAGGTGTTCTAGCTAGGTTGTTATTCATAGTATTCATTAAGCACATTCTATGTGCCAAACTCTGTGCTTAAGCACTGGGGAAGATTCATTCATTCAATCGTATTTAAGTGCTGTGTGCAGAGTACTAAGTGCTTGGAATGTACAACTGGGCAACAGATAGAGACAATCCCCACCCCCAGATGGGCTCGCGGTCTAAAAGGGGGATGCAGACAGCAAAACAAAACAAGTAGTCATCAATACCATCAAAATAGATAAATAGAATCATAGATATATACACAGCATTAATAGAGAAATAGTATATAAAAATATACACAAGTGCCGTGGGGAGGGGAAGGGGGTAAAGCAGAGGGAGGGAGTAGGTGGAATGGGAAGGGGAGGAGGGGCAGAGGGAGAGGGAGGGCTCAGTCTGGGAAGGCCTCCCAGTGGAGGTGAGATCTCAGTAGGGCTTTGACGAGGGGAAGAGAGTTAGTTTGGCGGAGGTGAGGAGGGAGGGCATTCCAGGACAGCGTTAGGACGCGGGCCGGGGCCCACGGCGGGACAGGCGAGAATGAGGCACAGTGAGGAGGTGGGCGGCAGAGGAGCGGAGTGTACGGGGTGGGCTGTAGAAGGAGAGGAGGGAGGTGAGGTAAGAGGAGGCCAGGTGATGGACAACTTTGAAGGCACGAGTGGAGTTTTTGTTTCGTGCGAAGGTTGATAGGCCACCACTGGAGGTTTTTGAGGAGGGGAGTGACATGCCCAGAGTGTTTCTGCAGGAAGATGATCCGGGCAGCGGAATGAAGAATAAACTGGAGCCGGGAGAGACAGGAGGATGGGAGATCAGAGAGGAGAGGTAGATACAGTGCTAACAGATCAGGCAGAGTCCCGGTCCCAAATGGGGCTCGCAATCTAGGAAGAGAATAATAATGATAGTGGTATTTGGGAAGTAGTTCCTAGGGGCCAAGCACTGTACTAAATGCTGGGTTAGATAAAAGATAAGCAGCTTGGACAGAGTAATCTCTGTCCCACATGGAGGGAGAACAGGCTTTGCATCCCCAGTTACAGATGAAGAAACTGAGCCACAGAGAAGTTAGGGACTTGCCCAAGGTCACAAAGCAGACAAGAGGCAGAGAGGTCTCCAGTTTCCAGATCCCGTGCTCTTTGCAATGGGCCATGGTGCTTCCTCTGACACAGCCCCCCGTCTCACCTGGGGCGCACATTCTAGGAGGGAGGAAAAACCGGTATTAAATCAGCAGAAGCAGCGTGGCTCAGTGGAAAGAGCCCGGGTTTTGGAGTCAGAGGTCATGGGTTTGAATCCTGGCTCTGCCACTTGTCAGCTGTGTGACTGTGGGCAAGTCACTTCACTTCTCTGTGCCTCAGTTACCTCATCTGTAAAATGGGGATTAAGACTGTGAGCCCCACGTAGGACAACCTGATTCCCCTGTGTCTACCCCAGCGCTTAGAACAGTGCTCTGCACACAGTAAGCGCTTAACAAATACCAACTTTACTTTTTATTGAAATCCCCGATTTACAGATGAGGAAACTGAGCCACAGGGAAGTTAAGTGACTTGCCAAGGTCACGCAGCAGATAAGTGGGAGAGCCAGGCTTACAACCCAGTTCCTCTGCCCATCAGGCCTGTGCTCTTTCCACTAAGTTACACTACCTCTCTGTCAGCAGATCGATCTTTGACTACAAAGGACAGCTCCGTGTTTTATTATTTATATATATACGGGTATATAAATAATAAAACACGGAGCTGTCCTTTGTATATATTGGGCTGGGCTGGGTTGGGCTGGGCTGGGATGTTCTGGGCTGCACGTAGCCTTCAGACACTGAGTTTGAATGATACAGGCAGAATCTGGGCCCTTGTAAAAGTGTGGCATGGAGGAGAAGGTGCGGGCAGAGAGAGTTGGGAATTTTCCTCCATTGGAGGCAAAGGCACGTAGGGATTGAGAACAGAGTGGGTCGAGCAGAAACCTCACCGCTCTGTCTTTCTAAGAAAAAGGGTGGTGTGATCTCATTCCCCTCCAACTTCACGACGACTTCCTCCTTCACCCGAAAGGACAGAGTATGGGGGAGGGGTAGCACTAGAAAAGAGAAATATCTAGGGGGCATGGAGGGAAAAAGTTTCAGAAACACCGCTCCCGATGGATGAGTGGGAAACAGTTGCATTTATCAATGTGAACAGAGTTAATAATAATAACTGTGGCATTTGTTCAATAAAACGCCGCCTCTGGTACTAACCTTCTCACTGAGCCACGATCTCGCCTGTCTCGCCGCCGACGCTTGGTCCTCGACCTACCTCTGGCCTGGAACGCCTTCCCTCCTCAAATCCACCAGACAATTATTCTCCCCCACTTGAAAGCCTTCTTGAAGGCACATCTCCTCCAAGAGGCCTTCCCAGACTAATCCCACTTTTCCTCAGCTCCCACTCCCTTCTGTGTCACCCTGACTCGCTCCCTTTGCTCTTCCCCCCTCTCCCCACCTCACAGCACTTATGTCTATATTTGTAATTTTATTTATTTCTATTTATTTCCATTTAATTGTATTGATGTCTGTTTCCCCTCCTCTAGACCGTGAGCTCGCTGTGAGGAGGGATTGTCGCTCTTTGTTGCTGTATTCTCCCAAGTGCTTAGTACAGTGCTTTACACACAGTAAGCGCTCAATAGAAACGATTGAATGAATGAATAAATGATACTAGTTGTAATAGTATTTCCTGTAATAGTACTTAATAATAGTAGTATTTATTAAGCATTTAAGAGAGCAGCGTGGCTTAGTGGATAGAGCACCGGCCTGGGAGACTGAAGGAATTGGGTTCTAATCCCGGCTTCTCCGTGTGCCTACTGTGTGACTTTGGGCAAGTCACTTCGTTTTTCTGGGCCTCAGTTACCTCATCTGTAAAATGGGGATGAAGATTGTGAGCCCTATGGGGACAGGGACTGTATCCAACCTAATTAACTTGTATCTATCCCAGTGCTTAGAACAGTGCTTGGCACACAGTCAGCGCTTAGCAACTACTTACTATGTACAAATCATTGTACTAAGCTCAGGAAAGACTGAACATGTGAGAATGAGACACGATCCTTGGCCCTCAAGAGCTTTTCCATCTCAGAATCGAGGAACAGAGAGGACTGGCGGCCGACAGGTAAGTAGAAAAGAAAATGACAGGAACACGATAACGTCATAAAAGACTGGGACGGGGCTAAATGGAAGATACAAGAAGAACTGTAGAGCGCGCCGGGTAGAAGAGCAGAGTCTCTGGCTTTCTGCGGCTCGAAGTCCGACAGTCTCAGCCACAGCGACGTCCGGAGCCTTGGCCGTTTCGACTTTCCGCATTCTGCGGCCGTGGCCGCTGGTTCCGTTCCTCCTGCAGGGAGGGAGAGAGGCAGGTGGGGATCGAGCCCGAGCCGATAGATTAGGAGGTCGAGGTGCGCCTTCTGGGTGAGAGGAAAAGGAGAGGGGGGCAAACGGAAGAGAGAGGGAAGAGGCAAAGGGGAAGAGAGGGGAAGAAGGGTGACGGTCAGCCTTCAGCCGCTGCATCCACTGCCGTCTCCTGAGCTGCCTCTGCAGCCAGCTAGTAGGAACACGATGGAAGACTGGCAGGCAGCTGGACTGCTGGTGCCTGGCGAACTGCCCCGCGGGGGGCCGGTTCTCCCTCAGGGCTGCCCAGTGACCCTCCAAGGCTGAGGCAGGAAGGGCATTGCCCCTGCAGACTGAGGACTAAGTGACCGACTGCGCCGGCAGCTCGAATCCCGGCCCTCAGCACCCGGCCATCGGTCACAGGCCCGCCGGCCCAGAGCTCACGGGGAAGCGGCCGTCACCCTCCTCGACCGGCCCTCAGGACCCCTTCTCCCCTACGTAGGGTTGGGGATGTCAGTCGCCCCGGGCATACATCGACCCCTCTCCTGAAACATGTGAAAGTTTCAACTCAACGCTTTTTTTTTTTCAGTTTTTCAAGACACAAACGTGTCTTAAGCTAAAATCAGAGTAGGACAGATTCCAAAATTTGAGGACTCCCCTGCCTACGTGGAGACATCCGGGCACCCAAGCCCAACTTCCAGGTTGGACAGTGGGGCGGGAATTGGTGGTATTTAAGGAGTGGAACTATTAACTCAGTATTTCTGCTCCATAAACTGCTCCTCCTCTGATCTCAGCCCATAAGCCGATGGCTCTGGTGTCTATATTGGCCTTGCCCTGACTAATCTGTAAACTTCTCATGGGCAGGGAACGTCTGCCAACTCTGTTGTACTGTACTCTCCCAAGTGCTTACTACAGAACACTGCACATAGTAAGCACTCAATAAATACCACTGCTTGACTGATTTATTGATTGATTCATTCATTCAATAGTATTTTTTGAGTGCTTACTATGTGCAGAGCACTGTACTAAGCACTTGGAGTGTACAGTTCGGCAACAGTTAGAGACGATCCCTGCCCAATAATGGGCTCACAGTCTAAATGGAGGAGACTGATAGCAAAGCAAAACAGGACAAAACAAAACGAGACAACATCATCAAGATAAACAGAATCATGGAGATATACACCTCATTAACAAAATGAGGTTGATTAACGGAGCAACTCTGCTATCTGAGCAGGATCCAGGCCAATGACTCTGATTCCTCCTCCCCTAGTGACAGAATTGGCTAAACAGAAATTCCTCTACGAAGGGGCTCTGATGACTTGATCTTATATTTAATTTCTTGTGTTCCAAAAGCTTGCCGCCCATTAGAGCGCAAAAATAAACCCACCGGCAAACCCCCTTGCTTTTTTATGATTATGGTATTTGTTGAGTGCGTACTATGTGCCAGGCACTATACTAAGCACTGGGGTGGATACAAGCTGATCAGGTTGGACACGGTCCAAGTCCCACATGGGGATCACAGTCTTAATCTCTATTTTACAAATGAGGTAACTGAGGCACAGAGAAGTGACGTGACTTGCCTACGGTCACATAGAAGATAGATGGTGAAGTCAGGATTAGAACCCAGGTCCTTATGACTCCCAGGCCCGTGCTCTACCCACTAGGCCATGCTACTTCTGGCCAGGTATAATATCCTGGGGCAGTGGGGTTCCAGCCACTCCCCTCTGATTCCCCTCATCTCTCTCCACCACCCCGCTTTCTCTGGCAGAGCCCATTCTGTTGTATTCACGTTCTCTCCTCCTCCTCCTCCTCCTCTTCACTTGCTAGAACTAATAAACCAGAGGTCAAAAATAGAAAGGCAAAGCCAGTAATTAATATTGTGGTTAATGTTTCATCTCACTGGCTCTGCTGGGACTAGTATTGTCCAAGAATAAGAGACACAGTTTCCTTGAAATAGTCACGTCAGGGAAAAGTTGCCCTTGGCATAATTGAAATGTCAATGATCCCTTCGAATCAAAGATTGCTGCAGTTACAAATAGACTTGACACTTAGGGCTTTTCAAGATGTTCTTTTTTCACATTCTAGAAACCTTTCGGGGGGCCAAAAGGCAAAGAAATTGGCCTTGATAAATGAGATCAATGAAGCACCGAGAAGTGCCTCTAGACATTTGAGTCTAGGACCAAAAAAAAATTTCATCCTGCAACGGTTTGACTGAGAATACTCAAATTAAAACTGTACTCTTCAGAGAATAGTGAAAAAGAGAAAAAAAATAAAGAATCCCAATAGAGAAAAACTATTGCAAAAGCAGGTGGGCCTTTAATAATCCACTTCGCCATAAATTTTTCCAGGTCTTCTCCCCACTCATCACTTACTTCTGTGGGGAAAGTCCAAACAAGGGCAGAAAAGTAACTTCAAGATTTACACTTCCAGTCTGACGATCTGAAATCAAACCATTCTTTTTTAAAAAAATTCAGGTCTAGGGCAACAAGATGCCATTGTTTGGACATCAGCTAAGGTTTACGACCCCTTTTCTCAGGAGCCAGTTGAGAGATGTCTTCAGTTATCCAGGTGGGTTTCCTCCATAAATTAGTAGAAATAGAAGGAGTAGTAGGAATCTTCTGTTTTTGAAGATGCTGCTACCGAGGGAGATGTTTGGCTGTAGGGGTTACATGAACACACAAAGATGATCCCTTGCTGTCTCTCAAAATCTCTGTAAAGACAGACATTTTTCCCAGCACCCATACTTTCAGAAGCAGTGTGGTCTAGTGGATAATGCATACGACAAGCCCTGGGTTCTAATCCCAGCTCTGTCACTTGCCTGCTGTGTGATCTTGCTCGACTAGTCACTTACCTGCTCTGTGGCCTCAGTTTCCTCATCGTAAAAATGGGGCTACGATCCCCTGATCTCCCTTCCCCTTGGCCTGTGATCCCCAGGTAGGTCAGGAAATGGGTCTAATCTGACTAACCTGTATTGACCCCAGTGCTTGGCACATAGAAAGGACTTAACAAACACCACGATTATTATTAATGGTAGTTATTTATGTATTGATATTAAGTCAGAGAGGATCCATCATAGGGACCTGTCAACGTGTCAACCGTACGCCCTGTTGCCATCCTACCCCCAGCCTCCCCTGCCCTCCTTACTGCCTCTGCCCTCTTCAAACTTTCTCTCTCACCATCTTGGCTTTTAAGACTCCTTTCTTATTTCCTCATGGCTTCTCCTTCCCAACCATGACCACGGAGCTCTTTCCGTAAAGGGAGCTGGGGCTGTCAAGCTGAAACCAACGATCTGAAGCACTGAAACAGGGTTTAGATGCAGAAACATTGTAAATGCAGTTTGTCCCATCTAGAGATGTCTTAAGTCGAGGATTCCCTATAATATCGAAGGTAATGAGATACTAAGATGACTCTTCTTTCAAGTGAATATTTTGTTTCAGAAGCAGCTTGGCCCAGTGGAAAGAACGCAGGACTGGAAGTCAGAGGACCTGGTTTCCAATGCCTACTTCGCCAGTTGGGCAAGGCATTTAACTTCACTGTGCCTCAGTTTCCTCATCTTTAAAGTAGGGATTAAAGCCTACTCCCTCCTACCTCGGCTGTGAACTCCATGTGGACAGGGACTGTGTCCTATCTAATTATCCACCCCAGCAGTCAGTACAGTATTTATACATAGTGTTTAATAAGTAAAGTAATTTTGATTATTCAACTATTATTCGTTTAAGAATGAAACAAATGTTTTTTTACCAAGGTAGGAGTTTGCTCAGATTTTTGAACCAGAAGGAGAGAAGCCAACTTTTCTCACTCTACATTATCTTGTTGACCCTTTTTTTTTTGAAAAAAATTGATAATTACAATATTTTGATTATGCCGATTCCTTTGGATCTGAGGCTATCTTAGTCTCTATAATGCAGGGTACCTTTAGTCGGCAAGTGCCGATTGCCAGCGGAGAAGCAGCATAACCTAGTGGAAAAAGTGTGGACGTGGGGAGTCGGAGGAGCTGGGTTCTAATTCCGCTTCTGCCACTTGTCTGCTCTGTGACCTTGGGTAAGTCACTTAACTTCTTTGTACCTCAGTGAAACTCATCTGTAAAATAGGGATTAAGACTCTGAAGTCCGTGTGGATTATGGACTGTGTCCAACCTGATTGTCTCGTATCTACCCTAGTGCTTAGTAGAGTGCCTGGCACATCATCTTGCCCCCTCCTACCTCACCTCATTTCTCTCCTTCTACAACCCAGTGCACATACTTGGCTCCTCTGGTGCTGACCTTCTCACTGTGCCTCCATCTCACCTGTCTCGCCGCCGACCCCTGGCCTCCATCCTGCCTCTGGCCTGGAATGCTCTCCCTCCTCAAATCCATCAGACAGTGACTCTCCCCCCCCCTTCAAAGCCTTACTGAAGGCCCATCTCCTCCAAGAGGCCTTCCCAGACTAAGCCCCACTTTTCCTCATCTCCCCCTCCCTTCTGCGTCGCCCTGACTTGCTCCCTTTGCTCTTCCCCCTGCTCCCAGCCCCACACCAATTATGTACATATCTGTAATTTTATTTATTTGTACTGAAGTCTGTTTATTTGTATTGATATCATCTGTCTCCCTCCAACCCTCCAGACTGTGAGCTTGTAGTGGGCAGGGAGTGTAAGTGTTTACTGTTGTATAGTTCTTTCCCAAGTGCTTAATACAGAGCTCTGCACACAGTAAGCACTTAATAAATGATTGAATGAATGAATGAATGAATAATGATGGTATTGGTTGAGCACTTACTAAGAGTCAAATACTGTATTAAGCACTCCACTAAGCAGTTATTCCCCAGTAACACTGATAAAGCAGCATTGTCTAGTGAAATTAGCACCAGCCTGGGAATCAATAAGTGCTCAGTAAAAACAATTGAGAAACGGCGTGACTCAATGGAAAGAGCCCGGCCTTGGGAGTCAGAGGTCATGGGTTCGAATCCCTGCTCTGCCGCTTGTCAGCTGTGTGACTGTGGGCAAGTGACTTAACTTCTCTGTGCCTCAGTGACCTCATCTGTAAAATGGGGATTAAAACTGTGAGCCCCACGTGGGACAACCTGATCACCCTGTATCTACCCCAGTGCTTAGAACAGTGCTCTGCACATAGTAAGCACTTAACAAATACCAATATTATTATTGTTATTATTACAATTGATTGAGTCAGAAGACCTGACTCTGCCCCTTGCCTGCTCTGTGACCCTGCTCCCTCATCTGTAAAATGTCTTATGCCTTACCACATACCATATCATCAGTTTGGACACAATCCTCGACCCATATAGGGCTCCCAGTCTGTGGGAGGAGGAACAGATAGGTAGGAAGAAGGAAAACTGGATACATATTATATATTATACTTTAATCAATGCTTAAGTGAGGTATCTTAAGTAATGGATCGTGAGGAACGTAAACTCCTGGTGGACAGGGAACATATTTCCTAGTTCTGCTGTACCTCACCAGGCTCTTAGTGCGGCGGATTGTACTCAGTAGGTGCTCAACAACCATCAACACTAGTATTACCATTTCTTCTTTAGTCCCTGAAAAGTTTGGAGCACCTTTGATTTCAATGCATCGCACTGTGGGGGGCCCACAACAAGTTGCCTTATTAGTGATCGTTTGGGATCCTGGGACCAACAAAAAGGAAGAAACTGATGAAGGCTCTGATGGGCTCTACTTGGGGCAGGTGACTGCTGACCTGTGAGGGTGGAGGCTGGGGAGAGGCAGCGCTTTCTCTCTCTGTTCTACCCAGTAACGGGCCTGGACCGATCTGATGAGTGCTACATAGAGCCACAGCTGAGGCACCTAAAGCAGATAAAAGGCGCTCTTTCAAATCACAGGGCCCCTACACATATAGAGGACATTGGTGGGGGAAGGGTGCATGCAGAGAAGCAAGGAAGAAGTATACTGAAGGCAGCAGCACTTGGAAGTTAAAAGAAGCCTGGGCAGGATGGACTCCCTTGAATACAGACTGGTATTGGACCTTTGGGTGGTGGAGTGAGTGTGTGTATGTCTCACTCCCTTGTGTGTTGGTAAAACTAAGTTAAAAAAACTTCTCACAGTAACCTTGGTGATCAGAGGTGTAGTTTGACTTCTACTACTTGTCACTGAGGCCCCCCTGGTCCAGGAAGGACCTGGTTGGCACACGCAGGGTGTGCTTGGGACACCCATGAGCCCTGTTATATAATAATAATTATAGTATTTGTTAAGCACTTACTATGTGCCGCACACTGTTTTAAGCGCCGGGGTAGATACAAGATAATCAGGTTGTCCCACATGGGGCTCACAGTCTCAATCTCCATTTTACAGATGAGGGAACTGAGGCCCAGAGAAGTGAAGTGTCTTGCCCCAGGTCACACAGCAGACTAGAGTCAGGTCTGGGATTAGAACCCACGTCCTCTGACTCCTGAACCTGCATTCTTGCCACTAAGGCATGTTGCTTCTCTGTTGGTCCAATGGAAAGGGTACTGCTCAGGAAATCAGACCTGGGTTCTGGTCCTGCAGCTGGCTAATGTGGGTGAAGAATGCACACACGCTTTGTAATCCATCAGTGGTATTCATTGAGTGCTTACTGAGTGAAGAGCACTGTACTGAACGTTTGGGAGAGTACAGTACAACAGGGTTGGCAGACACATTCCCTACCCTCACATTCCCTTCTTGCCTGGCCACTCACGAACTGTGCTCCATATCCCAAAGCAAACAGGTTTGCCAGAGACGAGAGCGTGAATCAATCAATGGTATTTATGCAAGCCGCTAATCATTATTTTAATTAATTCCTCCGCTGCAGCCCCTCAGCCCTCAAAGCCAAAGCTTATCCGTTCATTTAATTGTATTAAGCACTTACTGTGTTTAGACCACTGTAGTAAGCACTTGAGAAAGTACAATTCAACAATAAACGGTGACATTCCCTACCCACAACCATCTTAGTCTATCCATCTTTTCTGATGGGACACCTATCGTCACTGAGGAAAGGGATACTCCCAAGTTTGGAAATTTCCATGGAAAGAGCCTGGATCTGGAAAGAGCCTGGATCTGACCTTATGCCTCAGTTACCTCATCTGTAAAATGGGGATTTAATGCCTATTCTCCCTCTTAGACCGTGGGACAGGCACTGGATCTTACCTGTTTGCCTTGTATCTACCCCAACGCTTAACACATTCCATAACAATTGTGAAGCAGCGTGGCTCAGTGGAAAGAGCCCGGGCTTGGTAGTCAGAGGACGTGGGTTCTGATCCCAGCTCCGCCACTTGTCTGCTGTGTGACGGGCAAGTCACTTTGCTTCTCTGGGCCTCAGTTACCTCATCTGTAAAATGAGGCTTAAGACTGTGACTCCCGCGTGGGACCACCTGATCATCTTGTATCCCTCCCCAGCATTTAGAATAGTGCTTCGCACATAGTAAGTGCTTAATAAATGCCATTATTATTAATAATAATCAAAGATGGTGAGCAATAGCTTCTAATTCTGCCATCAAGCTTTCCACTGCAGTATTTCCATCAACACAACTCACACTCCAGTTCAATCCCGCTGCTAACAGCACCACTTTGAACCTTAGGGCGTCTCTCCTATTTCCACCTTTGTTTCCAATTATAGTTCCTTTTGCCGCTTTGATCTCGTACCGCTAATCCATAGCCCTGGATCACCTCCACAGTCCGCCTCCTTCTCTCTGGCGCACGAGCCGCAGAGCTCTGCCGGCGGAAATCTAGATATCAGGTAGATTTCATCCACTTCAAATTTCTCCACCCCTGCTTTGACTCCGCCCTCTCTCATGCCTGGCAAAATTATCTCTTCGTCCTTATTGACGATCATGCCCCTTGCCCTCGCCAGTTGTTCCAGACCATTAGCTCCCTCCTCAAACCCCCTGTTCCCCTGCCTCCCCCATCCCTTGTCCCTAATGACCCGGTCACTACTATATTGAGAAAATTGACACTATGAGGTGTAATCTCCCTAAAATCTCCCCTGCCCCTTTCCAGCCCCTCCCCTGTCCCGACCCTTCTTTACCTCTCCCATCTTTTCCACCAGTACCTCTAGAGGAGCTCTCCTGCCTTCTCTCTAAATCCACTCTCTCCACTTGCAAACCCACCCCCGTTCCTTGAACCTTATCAAAATATTTGCCCCCTTCCCTTCTCCCCTAATGGCCATCTTCAATGGTTCACTCTCCAATAGCTTCTTCCCCACTGCTCTCAAACATGCCCGTGTCTCCCCATCCTTAAAAAACCCTCCCTTGACCCCACTGCTCCTTCCAGTTATTGCCCTCTCTCCCTTCTACCGTTCCTCTCCAGATTCTTTGAGGGAATTGCTTACACCCACTATGTCAAGTTCCTCTCCTCCAATTCTCTCCTTGACCCCCTCCAATCTGGCTTCTGAGCCCTTTGCTCCAAGGAAACCTCCCTCTCAAAGATCACCAATAGTCTCCTTGTTGTCAAATCCAATGACCTTTACTCCATCCTAATCCTCCTCCACCTCTCAGGTGCCTTCGACGTTGTCGACCACCCCCTTCTCCTGGAAACATCCAACCTCTGCTTCCCTGCCACCGTCCTCTCCTGGTTCTCCTCTTATCTCAGTGGCCGTTCACTCTGTCTCTTCATGGGCTCCTCTTCTACCTCCCATCCCCTAAGCTTGGATGTCCCTCAGGGTTCAGTTCTGGGTCCCCTTCTATTCCCCATCAACACCCACTCTCTTGGAGAACTCACTCTCTCCCACGGTCTCAACTACCACCTCTTTCTGGATGATGCCCAAATCTGCATCTCCAGCCCTGATCTCTCTCCCTCTCTGCAGTCTCACATTTCCTCCCGCCTTCAAGATAGCTCTACTTGGATGTCCTACTATCACTTCAAACTTAACATATCTAAAACAGAACTCCTTATCTTTCCACCCAAACTCTGACCTCCCCCTGATTTTCCCATCACCGTAGATGGCGCCACCATTCTTTTTGTCTCATGAGCCCGTAACCTCGACATTATCCTTTAGTCCTCTCTTTCACTCTACCCACATATCCAATCCATCAATAATTCCCGTCGGTCCCACCTTCACAATATCACTAAAATCTGCCCTTTCCTCTCCATCCAAATGGCTACCACATTAATCCAACCAGTTAGCCTATCCCACCTTGATTACTATATCAGCCTCCTTGCTGACCTCCCTGCCTCCTGTCTCTCCCCACTCCATAATTCATTCCGCTGCACAGATCATTCTCCTTCAGCTATGTTCAGGTCAGGTTTCCCCCCTCGGTAAGAAACTCCATCGATTGCCCATCCACCTACGCATCAAGCAGTAACTCTTCACCATTGGCTTTAGAGCACTCAAACATCTTGCCCCTCCTACCTCACCTCACTACTCTCTTACTACAACCCAGCCCGCACACTTCTCTCCTCTAATGCTAAGCTTCTCCCTGTACCTCCATCTTGTCTATCTCACCACTGATCTCTCGCCCACATCCTGTCTCTGGCCTGGAACGTCCTCCCCCCTTAAATCTGACAGATTATGACTCTTCCCTTCTTCCAAGCCTTATTGAAGGCCCATCTCCTCCAAGCGGCCTTCCCTAAGCCTCCCCTTTCCTCTTCTCCCACTCCCTTCTGCATTGACTTGCTCCTTTTGTTCTTCTCCCCTCCCAGCCCCACAGCACTTATGTACATATCTGTAATTTATTTATATTAGTGTCTTGTCTCCCCACCTCTATACTGTAAGCTCGTTGTGGGCAGGGAATGTGTCTGCTTAATATAGTGCTCTGCACACAGTAAGCATTCAAATATGATTGACTAATCTGATTAGTGTGGGATTTTGTGTTGACGGAATAAGCGCATGGTATTATGCATCCAGAGTATTGTTTTTTGGGACGCTGCATGCTGAAGTTCTTTAAATAAAAATAATCACCCAGAAAATAGATCCATCATTAAGCTTTTACTGGTGAGTTTACAGATTTGAAAATTCTCTTTGCATCTTAAGTAACTAACAAGCATAGCTCCAGTACCACAATCATTTGAATTGTATTTATTCTTTCACTCTTTGGTTGTTTCCCTTAAATCATTCAGATGCCAATCTTCCTCGGTATTTGAAACTTTTTTGATAAAATTGAAATCGTTCTGTATACAATCAACAATGTAGAAATCGGTTTCACTATATATAAAATGACCCAAATTGAATTTTACCAAATATTTTCTTTGTCTAATATTGAAATCATTCAGTCTTACTTGGAAAAACATAATAAGAATAATGATAATAACTGTGGTATTTAAGTGCTTACAATGTGCCAGGCACTGTCCTGAGCCCTGGGGTGGATACGAGCAGTAATATGCAACATGCTCAGAATATAAAAAAAATTATTGAATGTGACATCACTGACATGATACTGTCATTTAGACAGTGATATGTTTAATTCCAGATTTGGTAAATCTGATTTAATTTGGTCAGTAGATTATCTTTTCAAATATGGCAGCAGATTTCTTTTCTTATTTTTTGGGACTTCCAGAACAGCTTTTCTTAGCCAGCCTTTCAGATAATTACTTGACTATGTTAAGACTCAGTTCAAGAATCCAGATCCATTAATTAATTTGATTCTAAAATAAGGCACTTTGTTAGAGGATGGCAGGCAAGTGAAAATTTAGTTTTGTTAAGACAAGCAGCATGACTTAGTGGAAAGGGCATAGGCCAGGAAGTCAGAAGACTTTGGTTCTAATTCTGACTTTGCCTAATAATAATGACAATAATAACAATAGTAATACTTATTATTCATTCATTCCGATATTTATGGAGCACTTATTGTGTGCAGAACAATGCCAAGCACTGTTCTAAGCGCTGGGGTAGAAACAGGTTAATCCAATCCCACATAAGGCTCACAAAGTGGAGGGATAACAGGAATTGAATCTCCATTTTGCAGATGAGGGAACTGAGGCACAGAGAAGTGAAGTGACTTGCCCGAGATAACACAGTGGGTAAGTGGCAAATCTGGAATTAGAACCCAGGACTCTGGGGTCTTTGCTCTTTTCAGGCCATGATGTTTGGCATTTGTTTGCTGTGTCACCTTAAGCCAGTCACTTAATAATAATAATAATAATAATAATTATGGTATTGGTTACTATGTGCTGAGTACTGTTCTAAGCTCTGGGGTAGATACAGGGTAATCAGATGGTCCTATATGGGGCTCACATTTTTTAATCCCCATTTTTGCAGATGAGGTAACTGAGGAATAGAGAAGTTAAGTGACTTGCCCAAGGTCACACAGCACACAAGTGGCTTAACTTCTCTGTGCCCCAGTTCCCCCATCGGTAAAATGAGGACCAAATACCTGTTCTACCACCCGCCTAGACTGTGAGCCTTCTATGGGACAGGGACGGTATCCGGTTGCACTCTACCCCAGGGCTTAGCACGTGGGCAAAGCTCAACAAATAATGCAGATGCTATTAGTATTTTAGATCCGGACTTCTTCTTTATATTTATAAGGTCTACCCATGCGGTGTTTCTTGAAACGAGTGTCAAGGTGTAATCTAAAGAGTGGTGTAGTACTTTTTCGGTCCTTAAACAGTCGAGGTTACTCTTTCCTGCCTTGGCTGCGGGGACTAGGCCGGGCCAGGGTTCATTCATTCATTCATTCAATAGTATTTATTGAGCGCTTACTATGTGCAGAGCACTGTACTAAGCGCTTGGAATGAAAAAGTCGGCAACAGATAGAGACAGTCCCTGCCGTTTGACGGGCTTACGGTCTAATCGGGGGAGACGGACAGACGAGAACAATGGCGATAAATAGAGTCAAGGGGAAGAACATCTCAAAAACAATGGCAACTAAATAGAATCGAGGCGATGTACATTTCATTAACAAAATGAATAGGGTAATGAAAATATATACAGTTGAGCGGACGAGTACGGTGCTGAGGGGATGGGAAGGTAGAGGGGGGAGGAGCAGAGGGAGATGGGGGGAAAAGAGGGTTAAGCTGCGGAGAGGTGAAGGGGGGGCGGTAGAGGGAGTAGGGGGAGAAGGGGAGCTCAGTCTGGGAAGGCCTCTTGGAGGAGGTGAGTTTCACGGGGCGTGCGGGCTCCTTCCCCAACCTCAGCCAGCCCGGGGGTTCTGGCGGTGGAGGACCGGGAGACCGAAGCTGGGGAAAGGGCCGAGCGTCAAACACCGGGAAAAATCAGAGTGGAGCCGGGTGGGCAGGATTGGGATGGCCGGTAGGGGACCAGGGTCGGGGGAGGGAAAAGGATGAATTAGGAATTGCGTGTGTGTTGGGCAGAGAGCTGTCATAAGGGAATTGGGGGAAATAATTTTAAAAGCTCTGTTGCTTTCCCCTACCTGCAACTTATTTTAATGGCCATTCGTTGTGGGTTGGGAATATGTCTGTTATATTGTGTTGTCGTCTCCCAAGCACTTAGTACAGTGTCCTGCACACAGTAAGTGCTTTATAAATATGATTGATCTCCCATGGCTAGATTGCCACTTCCTGGAAGAGAGGGATTATATCTACTAACCCTATTAAACTCTGCCAAGCCCTTACTACAATGCTCTGCACCCAATAAACACTCATTAAATACCACCGATTGATAGATAGATGGGTTGTGGGCAGAGAACATGTTTTACGGTCCTATCGTACCTTACCAAGTGCTTAGTACTCAGCATCGCACTCAGTAGATAATAATAATGGTACTTGGAATGTGCCAAGCACTGTGCTAAGCAGTGGGATAGATAGACATAGTCCCTGTCCCTCATGGGGCTCACAATCTTATCCCCATTTTACAGATGAGGTAACTGAGGCACAGAGAAGTGAAGTGACTTGCCCAAGGTCACACAACAGACATGTGGGGGAGCCAGGATTAAAACCCAGATCCTTCTGACTCCCAGGCCTGGGCTCTGTCCACTAAGCCTTGCTGCTTCAATAAATTCCATCACTACTACTACTAATAATGATATTGGTTAAGTGCTTACTATGTGCCAAGCACTGTTCTAAGCACTGGGGGGGATACAAGGTAATGAGGTTGTTCCCTGTGGGGCTCACAGTCTTCATCCCCATTTTACAGATGAGGAAATGGGGCACAGAGAAGTGAAGTGACTCGCCCAAAGTCACCCAGCTGACAGGTGGCGGAGCCGGGATTAGAACCCACGACCTCCGACTCCCAAGACCGGGCACTTTCCGCTGAGCCACGTTCCTTCTTCTTCTTCTTTCTTCTTCTTCTTCTTCCTTCTTCCTTCTTCTTTCTTCCTTCTTTCTTCTTTCTTCTTCTTCTTTCTTCTTCTTCTTCCTCTTCCTCCTATCGCTGTTACTTCTACTAGCAGTCCCTGGGCCAGTCGATACCACGCTGCCCTGGAAGGGGTTCAAAGAAAGAGCCCGGACTTAGGAGTCAGAGGTCACGGGTTCTAATCCTAGCTCCGCCACCTGTCAGCTGTGTGACTTTGGGCAAGTCACTTCACTTCGCGGTGCCTCAGTGACCTCACCTGTAAAATGGGGATGAAGACTGCGAGCCCCACGTGGGACAACCCATTTCCCTTGTATCTACCCCAGCGCTTAGAACAGGGCTCGGCACAGAGTAAGCGCTTGAGAAATACCAACATTATTATTATTATTATTGATGGAAAGCTGCCAGGTGGAGAGGAGGGCGAAGGGAGTGAAAAGGGGTGGGGAGAGGAAGAAGGGGTGGGATTCCCTGGCCATGAGGAAGGTTTAACATGATAACTATTACTTGTACTGTTGGAAAAGTCTTTTCCCCTAACACGGAACTCTTGAGCCAAGGCGAATTTGATCCCTGGCACGTAGGTGATGTGGGTGAAAAAAGTTCCATACGTAAAATGAGAGCCTCAGCAGGCGACACCGTTCTTTCTGTTTGCACCTTTACCGCCGACCGGCTGGATTCCTGGACGAACCTCATCACCGCTCTGTAATTCATTTCCACCCACCGTAAAACTGGACTGAATTTTAACTACCAGGGTGACGGTGAGTAAAGAGCGAGCGAACGTTTCATTCCGCCGAGCGCTTTGAGCTCTCCGGATGAAAGGCCAGCCTAGCCCTATAAAGCGCTATCACGGTGACGACGGATGATTCAGAGGATCGGTTTATCCCCGGCCGACAGTCGAGGAGATCGGCCACTTGTCTCAACACGTACACCGACGTGCCGTTTGCCCTCTTCCCGAGTGAACCATCCCGGGGGTGGGCAGCCTTTCCTCCCTGCAGCTCTTCCCGCGCCAGTTGTTAAGCCAGAGGCGCTAGCTGGTCACTCGTATCTGTCATTCTCCGACCAAGCGGAAATGTTTCCCGCCACCCAACCGGAAGCCGGTGGGCGATTAGAGGTGGCAATGTTGGGGAGACTAAGGGGGTCAGCGGGGGGGGGGGGTCTCCCGAAGGCACTCATTTTTCAACACTGAGCGGAGGGGACCGCAATGGGGAGGTCATTTGGATGGTGGGACTGGACAGACCCAGCGAGGCCTAGTGGGAAGAGCAGGAGTCTTGGACTCAGGGGACTCGGGTTCTAATCCCGCCTCTGATCCCGTCGCGTGACCTTGAGCAAGTCACTTAAGTTCTCCGTGCCGCAGTTTCCCCACCCGGAAAATGGAAATGAAATACCTATTCTCCTTCCCCCTTAGACTGCTCCAAGCGGGAACTGCGACTGCTCCGCTTGTCGTATCCCAGCTCTGCCGTCTCTCTGCTGGGTGACCTCGGGCCGGTCGCTACACTTCTCGGTGCCGCAGTTACCTCGTCTGTAAAATGGGGATCGAGAGGGTGAGCCCCATGTGGGAGAGGGACTTGTAACCACCCCAGCACTTGGTCCGGCGCCCGGCACCTAGTAAGTCCTTACCAAATACCACAGTTATTATTATTATCTAGATATTATCATCTCAGCACGTCGTACGTGCTTTAATGATAACGGGGGAATTTGTTAAGCGCTTACTATGTGGCTCACAGTCACAATCCCCATTTTACAGATGAGGCAACTGAGGCCCAGAGAAGTGAAGTGACTTGCCCGAAGTCACACAGCTGATACGTGGCGGAGCTGGGAGTAGAACTCATGACCTCTGACTCCCAAGCCCGGGCTCTTTCCACCAAGCCACGCTGCTTCTCTAAATTACTACGTTCTAAGCGCTTGGGGGGATGCAAGGTGATCAGGTTGTCCCACGTGGGGCTCACAGTTTTCATCCCCCTTTTACAGATGAGGTCACTGAGGCACAGAGAAGTGAAGCGACTTGCCCAGAGTCGCACAGCTGGCAAGCGGCAGAGTGGGGATTAGAACCCATGACCTCTGACTCCCAAGCCCTGGCTCTTTCCACTGAGCCTTGCCAATTCTCAAATGGTATTAATAAATACCATCATCATTACTATACCGCCGGGCAGAGATGAGTTAATTACTTCGAGAGGGCTCTGAGAATAAAAGTTCTATACTAAACCATGGAATTTTTTCCCGGTATTAAGCACGTACTATGTATCAAACACCGTTCTGAGCGCTGAACTAGTTACGAGCAATGAGGTTGGGCGCCAAACCCGTCCCCAATGGGGCTCACAGTCCAAGTATGAGGGAGAACGGGAGAACCGAGGCACAGGGCAACGAAATGACTTGTCCAAGGTCACAAGGCCAGCAAGTGGCCGAGGGGGGGATTAGAACCCAGAACCTCTGCCTCTTAGGGCAGCCTTAGGGGCTGCGGCGCTACGCTGGCCAGGTTGCGGGGGAGTCTCTGCGGCCTAGGTGTGTGTGTGGGGAGCCAACAGTTATTTACAAGGAATTTTGTTGCACCTCCTGAGGTCATCCGGAGGCCAATGAAGGGACATCCATTCAATAGTATTTATTGAGAGGTTACCATGCGCGGAGCACCGCGCGAACCCGAGCACTCGAGAAGCAGCGTGGCTCAGTGGCAAGAGCCCGGGCCTGGGAGTCAGAGGTCATGGGTTCGAATCCCGGCTCCGCCCCTCGTCAGCTGTGTGACTGTGGGCAGGTCACTTCACTTCTCTGGGCCTCGGTGACCTCATGTGGAAAATGGGGATTGACTGCGAGCCTCACGTGGGACAACCTGATTCCCCCGTATCTACCCCAGCGCATAGAACAGTGCTCTGCACATAGTAAGCGCTTAACAAATACCAACATTCTCTGGGCCTCAGTCATCTCATCTGTCAAAGGGGGATGAAGACGGCGAGCCTCACGGGGGACAAACTGATGACCCCGTACCCACCGCGGGGCTTCGAACAGAGCTCTGAAGAGCCCGGCCTTGGGAGTCAGAGGGCACGGGTTCGAATCCCCACTCTGCCACCTGGCAGCTGTGTGACTGTGGGCAAGCCGCTGAACTTCTCTGGGCCTCGGCGACCTCATCTGGAAAATGGGGATGAAGACGGTGAGCCTCACGGGGCCCCCTGATTCCAACCTGATTCCCCTGGATCTCCCCCAGCGCTTAGAACAGTGCTCCGCACAGAGGAAGCGCTTAACAGATAGCAACATTATTGCTGTACCGAGCGCTTGCAACGGCCAATTGGGCGACAGGAGGAGATGATCCCTGCCCAAGGGCGGGATCATTATAGGACTCGTTCCTCCCTCCCTCCTTCGAGGCCGGGCTATTGGGCGGGCTGGAGTCCCAGTGGGCTTGGCCGGGGGCCCCACCCTTGGCTATGCCTTATCTGGGGGAGGCCGGAGCATCCCTCGAAGCGCCCCGCGGGGAGAGGAGCGGCCGCTCTCGTTTCTTCTCGCTCTTTGAAAGACAACGAAGTGACTCGTCCAAGGTCACACGGAGCGGGGCGGGGGGCGGGGGATTAGCAGGCAGAGGCCCGCGGGGACGCGGCCCGGCCGGCAGGGGGCGCCGGCAGCGGGCGGGGGCGCGCTTAGTGCGCCTGCGCGGACCCAGCGGGCGGGGCGGGGGGGAGCGAGGCAGAGCGAGCGCAGTGCGCGTGCGCGCAATGGGGGCCGCCGGCGGCCGAGCCATGGTGGGGCTGCTCGTCTTCGTCGCCGCCGCCGCCTCCTCCTCCGGGGAGCCCTCGGGGCTGCGCTTCTCCGACGACCTCCTCACCCTCTACGGGGCCAACGGGAGCCTGGAGGCGGCCCACGTGAGCCGGCTGCTGCGGGAGCTGGGCGCCGCGCCCGTGCGGGCCCCGCAGGACCTGGCCCCGCTGCACCACAACCAGGTAATAATCATAATAATCATAATAACGATGTGGGTATCCGTTTAGCGCTGACTATGTGCGGAGCACCGTTCTAAGCGCCGGGGGATACACAGGTGACCAGGTTGTCCCACGCGGGGGCTCTCAAGTTTGAAATCCCCATTTGACAGATGAGGTCACCGAGGCCCAGAGAAGTGAAGTGGCTTGCCCGCAGTCACCCAGCTGCCAAGTGGCGGGATTCGAACCCGTGACCTCCGACTCCGAAGCCCGGGCTCTTGCCACTGAGCCACGCTGCTTCTCTCCCCTTCTCTCCCCCCCTCCGCGGCCGCTGCTTTCGCTTAGGCGAAACGTTGCGAGCGAGTCTGTCGCTGCCCTCCGCCCCTTCGTCGTCATAATAATAATCTTGGTATTTGTTAAGCGCTTACTATGTGCAGAGCACTGTTCTAAGCGTTGGGGGAGATACAGGCTCATCAGGTTGGCCCACGTGAGGCTCACAGTTAATCCCCATTTGACAGATGAGGTCACTGAGGCCCAGAGAAGTGAAGTGACTCGCCCACACTCAGCTGCCAAGTGGCAGAGCCGGGATTCGAACCCATGACCTCTGACTCCCAAGCCCGGCCTCTTTCCTCTAACACGATGGTATCGGTTAAGCGCTCACTCGGTGCCGAGCACTGCTCTAAGCGCTGGGCCGGGGCGCGGGTAGCAAGGCGATGAGGTTGCCCCATTTGACTTGAGGCCCAGGGAAGGGGCTTGCCCCAGGTCCCACAGCGGGCCAGTCGCATTTAGTGAGCGCTTACTGTTCGCAGAGCGCTGTGCTAAGCGCTTGGGAGAGCACAGTGTCAGTCGTACTTATTGAACGCTTACTGTTCGCGGAGCACTGTGCTAAGCGCTTGGGAGACGGCAGCGTCTTTCAGTCATTTGAACGCTTACTGTTCGCAGAGCACTGTGCTAAGCGATTGGGAGAGGACACTGTCTTTCAGTCGTATTTATTGAGCGCTTACTGTTCGTAGAGCACTCTGCTAAGCGCTTGGGAGAGCAGTGTCTTTCGGTTATTTGAGCGCTTACTATTCGCAGAATACTCTGCTAAGCGCTTGGGAGAGCACAGTGTCTTTCAGTTATTTATTGAGCGCTTACTGTTCGCAGAGCACTCTGCTGAGCGATTGGAAGAGCGCAGTGTCTTTCAGTCGTATTTATTGAGCGCTTAATGTTCTCAGAGCACTGTGCTAAGCCATTAGGAGAGTACGGCGTCTTTCAGTCGTATTGAGCGCTTAATATTCACAGAGCACTATGCTAAGCGCTTGGGAGAGTAGTGTCTTTCGGTCGTTTTTATTGAGCGCTTACTGTTCGCAGAGCACTGCGATAAGCGCTTGGGAGAGCGCAGCATCTTTCAGTCATTTGAACGCTTACTGTTCGCAGAGCACTCTGCTAAGCGCTTGGGAGAGCACAGTGTCTTTCAGTTATTTGAGCCCTTACTGTTTGCAGAGCACTGTGCCAAGCGCTTGGGAGAGTACAGTGTCTCTTAGTTACTTATTGAGCGCTTACTGTTCGCAGAGCACTCTGCTAAGCGCTTGGGAGAGCACAGTGTCTTTCAGTTATTTGAGCGCTTACTGTTGGCAGAGCGCTGCGCTAAGCGATTGGGAGAGCACGGTGTCTTTCAGTCGTATTTATCGAGCGCTTTGTGTTCGCAGAGCACTGTGTTAAACGCTTGGTAGAGTACAGTGCTTTTCAGTCGTCTTTATTGAGCATTTAATGTTCGCAGAGCACTCCGCTAAGCGCTTGGGAGAGTACGGTGTCTTGGAGAAGCGGCATGGCTTAGTGGAAAGAGCCCGGGCTTGGGAGTCACAGGATGTGAGTTCTAATCCCGGCTCTGCCACTTGTCTGCCGGGTGACCTTGGGCAAGCCACTTTACTTCTCTGTGCCTCACTTACCTCATCTGTAAAATGGGAATTAAGGCCGTGAGCCCCACGTGGGACTATCTGATTATCTTGTATCTACCCCAGGGCTTAGAACAGTGCTTGGCACATAGTAAGTGCTTAACAAATACCATTATTATTAGGTTTTTACTGTTTGCAGAGCACTATGCTAAGCGCTTGGGGGAGAATAATATAACAGACACATTCCCTGCCCTCAGCTAGATCTGGGCAAGTGTGTGTTGAATAGAGGGGGGTAAAAACGGGGAAAATTATTTTGTTTGTCATTTGGAGACTGCCCCCAAATGATCAGAACTGTCTGCAGCCCCGTTGTAGACATGTGAGAAACTGCTTTATTAATGAATTCACTTATATCGCCGGGGCAAGATAAGAGAGTGATGATTTAGCCCAAAGTGACTCGCCGATCTTGGGATCATTTTACCCAGCCACTGAACAGTTTGTTCTCCACAGGCGTCCTCCACAAGTGGTGTGCCGCGTGACTGGGGGCAAGTCGTTTAAGTTCTCTGTGCCTCGGTCGCCTCATCTGTAGTACAGGAATTGAGACTGTGAGCCCTGTGTGGGACCGGGACTGTGTCCAACCCGTTTTGCTTGTCTCCACCCCAGCGCTTATGCCTGGCATAGAGTAAGCCGTTAAATAACACAATTATTATTCTCGGGCCTTCGGTCACCTCATCTGTAAAATGGGGATTAAAGTGTCAGCCCCAGGTGGGGACAGGGACCGCCTCCGATCTGATTAACTTGTATCCGTCGTGAAGAACGGTGAGCGCTTAATGCCATTATTATTAATTGAACACCTACTGAGAACTAAGCACTCGGGCCATCCGACGTATCTTTACAGAGCGGATTCCCCATCCACGAGAAGCTTACGTTGTAATGGGGAGACAGGCGTAAAGCTATCGAACGTGCAGGTATGCAACGAGGGTGGAGAATTAGACACGAGTGCTAGAATTTGCTCTAAGACGCCAGGAATTGGGTTCCTGAGAATTAGACAGAGAAGGCTTGTTGGAGCAGGAGGGATTTTAGGAGGACTTCGAAGGTGGGGAGATGTAAAGGATGGTGGATTTGTGGGGAAGCGGGAGTCGGGGGTGGTCGCGGGCCCTGGGAACGATGTGAGTAAGGGGTTTCAGTGAGGCACGGTGAGCGTAGGTTGCAGCCAGGAGGTGGGCTTGGGAGCTCTCAGTACAGTGGTCTGCACTTAGTAAGCGCTCAGTAAATACCATTGATTGCTTGGGAGGAGCCAAGCAATTGTAAGCAGAAAAGCGTGGGCCTGAGAGGAGCCGATAAGGATGGCAAAGAGAGCTGGTGGAGACCCTTAAAGCCAAGGATAAGGGGTCTGCCTGATGAAGAGTTAAGCGGCCGTTTGGGGAATTCATGCCCACTTGATGTGGTTGAGATAGAAACTTCACTTTTAAAGATTTGTCCAAACTTGTCTTGGTGAGTGCAGTTAGCCCAGCAAACAAATGTAATATTTTTTTATTTCTTCCCACTTAACGTGGTTTAAGTTCCTCGGGAGAACGTGCTAAACTTCACTGCTCCTTCTGCGCTCTAACGGATATCACAAGCTGCCTCAGTTTTTTGGATGGGAAAACTGAGCCTCAACCCAATCAAGCCACTTCCTTGCTGTTCATGATCATTCAGAAAAATTAGCTGTAACACGGAAGAGCACCTCTGACACCACTTGTTCTTCAAGTTGTCTTAATTGAGTATAAATGTATATTGAGCCAGGTATAACTAGGGTATTTACATGATTACTATGTGCCAATCACTGGGGGAGACAGAATATAAGCAAGTCGGACCCAGTCTTTGTCCACATTGAGCTCTCAGTCCCCTCCCCATCGCCCCGACTTGCTCTCTTTGCTCTAACCCCCTCCCCGCCCCACAGCCCTTGTGTATGTATGTATGTGTTTATAATTATGATTCTGTTTATTTTTATTAATGAGGTGTATATATCTCTAATTCTATTTATAATGATGCTACTGCTGCCAGTTTACTTGTTTGGATGCCTGTCTCCGCACTTTCTAGACTGTGAGCCCGTTGCGGGCAGGGATCGCCTCTATTTGTTGCTGAATTGTAGTTTCTAAGCGTTCAGCACAGTCCTCTGCACCCAGTAAGCGCTCGTTAAATACGATTGGATGTATGAATGAACGAGCAGGTCACCAGATGTGCTCAGGGTATGTGAAACTCCAAAAGGGAAAATTAGGCCCCTTTGGAAACCCTTTGAACACTCCTTTAGCTAGGGGTATTTCCATGCCTTGAAGCGGTAACTTACCTCTTCTAAATTTTCCAGGGGAAACAAATTTGCCATTTGACACACCTTCTATCCTGGACCAGTCTGGCTCAGATTGTTAAAGTCGGTGGCTACTGAGTGCCAACGGTGTTCATTCGTTCAATCATATTTATTGAGCGCTTCCTTTGTACAGAGCTCTGTACCCAACACCTAGAAAGGACAATTCAGCAGCCAATAGAGACAATCCGTACTTGACAGCTTGGCACCAGAATAATGTTCGTACTGAAGGTTTGGAGAACGCGTGATTGTGCGAGAAGGTGGAGGCACGTACAGAAAGCTGTCCTTGGTATTTGAAAAATGTCTTTGCTGACAGGATTTCACCTCTGTGTGCAAGTTTAGATTCGACCCCGGCTATTCTGTCCATCCCTTAGGCTGCTCAAACAAAGTGCTGTCCAGTGGCTTGGCCGTCTCTCCAACTGAAAGAGCATCGTGGAGCTGACCGCTTCCAGAAGATTTTAGGCTTGAATGGGTTCAAAATGCCATAGCCAGCTGAAACTGAGCTTGAGTTTTGCAGGTACATTGGGTTGGGCTCAACCACCCGATCTCTCTCTCTCTCTCAATCCCCACGTAGCCGACAGCACACACCGGGCATCGGTTGGCAGGGGTAATGGATGCCAGACAGCTCTGAAAGACCTCTTTCAAGGACAGACACTGCTGTCATTCCCCGCCCCCCCCCCCCGCACCACGAAACAGCGAGGATGGCATAAACAGCGAGGATGGCATTCCTCCTTGCCAGTGTCCGTGGTGCTTATTCCATCAGGGGTGATGAGAGAGGTTGACCCCGAGGTAGCCAAGTCTGAAGAGAAGGGTGAGCTGGAAGGGGGTCAGTTGGAAGGCAAAGGAAGAGGAAACCTTTATGACAAAATTGACCAGGCAGAGGATCATCTACTCATGGATCATTCAGAGTGTGCCATATTTTATTTCATCCAAGATGAAAGAGCAGCGTTCTTTCCAGTGGCTTTTTTTGTTTTGATGAAAGAAAAAAAGTGGGAAAGATTGTTCATTGAAATGAAATGCGTACCGAGAGGAAGATGATTTCGGATCATTAGTTTTCCGTTCGTTCCCTAAGCTTCTTTCCACGCTGGCCCTGAGCTCGTGGGTCTATATTGTGAAGTCTGATGTTCCCCATTGTGTGTGGCTTTTGAGAGGGTACAACTTGGTGAACTTCTGCCTGGATTTAAAAAATCAAAAACTGTTAGTGGAAATCGAGCTAATGATTTTGGGGGACCGGCTCCTTGTATTTACAGAAGGGAGGGAAGGAAAGGCCTGGACTTCCTCCGAGATGAGGTGGGAGACCACAAGAAGGAGGATCTAGGGAACATGGGGGGGGTCTCCTTGGCCCCTCTCCTCCCATTTTTCCTCCCTTACGTTCCCCATGGCAGTCGATCAATCAGTCGCTCCTCTAATGTCAAACTACTCACCGTACCTCGATTTCATCTGTCCTGCCAATGACCCCTTGTTCCCGCCCTCCCTTGGGCCTGAAACTCCTTCCCTCTTTATATCTGACTATCCATGACTCTTCCCCACCTTCACAGCCCTCCCCAAATCCCTTCTCCTCCGAGAGGCCTTCCCTGACTACGTTCTTCTTTCCCCTATCCCCTTTCCCCCCTGCGTCAACCTTGCAAGTGGTTGGGTATCCGTTAAGTATTTTGATACCTACCCCAGTCCCACAGTACTTTAGTGAATATTCTTCTACTCTACTGTTTCCTGTATCCCTAATCTACTTTAATGCGTGTCTCCCTCTGTGCACAGATCACATTCGATAACTCATTCAGTCATATTTATTGAGCCCTTACTGTGTGCAGAGCACTGTACTCAGCTCTTGCAAGAGTGCAATACAACAGTAAGCACATTCCCTGCCTACAACGAGCTTACAGTCTAGTGGGAGCTTACAGTTTCTTCCAACTCTGTTGTAATGTACTTTCCTAAGGGCTTGGTACAGTGATCTGCATAGAGTACAAGCTCAGTAAATGTCACTGATTGACAGGGATGTCGTGGAGGCGAGTGGAAATAGATTGCAGTGGATGTGAGTCCTCTCAGGGTCACAACTGGAGTTTCCAGTACTCTACCAGTCTCGGTTATGGGAGGGAGGGTCAGGTAGATGCCTACCCATTCCATTCCTAGCTTGGGCGGTGGCTAGCGAGTGGAAGGCCGTCTGCTACGAGTCAGAACTCTCACCGTGTTGGGCAGCAGCGGCGCGGGAGAGAGTCGAGGGCGGAGACTCGAGTTGACTGGGTGGAAGGAGACAGTGGTAAACCACTTCCATTTTTTTCCCAAGAAAACTCGAAGAATACGGTACCAGAACGATCGCGGTTGGAGAGCGGGGCGTTCTGGGAGAGACGTGTCCGTGGTGTCGCTGTGGGTCGGAAACGCTTCGGCCTAAGACAAGTGGATGTGAATGGTCTCAGCTAAACAGATAGATTTGGGAGTCACCTGTAGCCGTAGATGAGGGAATGGCTGAGTTTGATGAAGTAGTGGGAAGCAGCGTGGCCTAGTGACAAAAGCATGGGCCTGGGATGCAGAGGACCGCTTGCCTGCTGTGTGACCTCAGGCAAGTCGCTTAACTTCTCTGTGCCCTAGTTACTTCGTCTGTAAAAAGGGAATTAAGACCGTGAGCTCCCTGTGGTACGTGGACTGCGTCCAACCTTGCATCCACCTAGCATTGGGCACAGTGCCTTATAAGTGCGTAATAAATACCATTAAAAAAAAGTGATTGTAAAAATGGGCTGTTAGGGGCACCGGAACTGAGTCGTGAAGGAATCCACACTCAGAGAATAACAGAAAGAAGAGGAGCCAGTGAAAGAGACTGAAAAGGAGTAACCCGAGAGGGAAGAGGAGAACCAGGAGAGAACAGTGTTGGATAAACAGAGATTGGATAGTGTTTCCTGGCATAGAGATTGGTTTATCATCTCAGAGGCAGCCAGAGTAGGGTCCTGTAGATTCCTTGAGGAGGAAGGCGTAGGTGACCTTGGAGAGAGTGGTGTCACCGTACAGAAACCAGGTTGAAGTGGATCAATAAGAGGGTTGGAGGAGAGGAGGTGTTTGCAAATTGTGGGAAGAGTTTGGGCAGCAATAGAGCAGGAATGGATATTTGGAGGGGGCAGTGGGATCCAATCTCTAGCAAAGGCCGTTTTTAGCCCAGGGAAGGATTCAGCATTTTTGAAAGCAGAGGGGAAAGGAGCCAAAAGAGATTAAGTGATTGAAGAAAACAGTTGGGAGGAAGGAGGGGGGATGATTTTAGGTTAGAGGCACAGGTGGAATGGGATAGATTTGGAATGCACCCGATAGATCTCGAAAGATGGTTGGGTGGATGAGAGACCGGAGAGACGGAAGGCAGTTGGGGAGATGATGGAGGGTCTTTGGGGAGGTCTTGCCTGTTGGTTTCAATTTTAACAGCCAAGCGTTTGAGGTTTCCGGGGGTAGGAGTGAGGGGTTGGGCAGCAGAGCCACAGTGGGGGCTTCAAGAGAGACTTAAAGGGCTGTAATAACTGGTGGGGACGGTGGGTGTGGAACTTAAGGGAGGAGAAATAGTGTTGCTGAGCAGAAGAACTGTAGCAAATAAAGGTAAATTTTAAAAGTGGGCCTGTTAGCTGGATTTTTGCCAAATGCTCTTTGAAGTAACAGCACAGGAGCAGAGGAAGCAAACTGTAGATCATTGGAAGGATAGGTGCAGAGGAAGAGCAAATGAGTTGTTTCCTCCATCAGCGTCATCCCTCCGTCATCTGCTGACTGCATTTAGTTGTTTTTTATTTTAATTTTCACTGAGGCCAGCTCTCACTTCCCATCGAATAGGGGAATGCACACTGGGTGGGCAGCTCGGATTTCCCCACCTCGGGACTCTCCCAAGCCCCCTGCATTTCTGCCCTTTCGGCAGCCTCCGTAGGTATTGGCAAAAAATAAATTAAAAAGCGGCAGTGGAAGAAAGCTGTTGTAGCCCGTTAAATGTGTGTGTGCACGGTAGAGGTGGGTTGTTGTAGAGGGGAGATTAGAAACGCACAGTGGACAATTCTGGAGGAAGGGTCGGTAGGTGGTCGGGTGGACCGCCATCTTCCTTTTCTGTCCCCAATCATGCCCAAAGTGGGAGGGAAATATGGCCCACGGTGATCCTGCTTAGCCTTTGCACCACTACCCAGGGGCTTCGGCATTTGGGCCGAGAGTGGAAGAGCGAGGCATTTCCATCTCCGCCCCTCCTGGCATCGACGCCCTCTCTTGGGAGCGGGAGGGGTGGAAGGGGTCAAGGAGGTCATCAGGGTCCAAAGGAGGGGAGGGGAGGACGCGGGGGACTTCAGGAGGGAGTTAAAGGTCTGGGGTAATCGGTGGGGGCAGCGGGTGTGGGGAGCCAGGGAGGGAAGGGAAGCAGGGCGGCTGAGCGGAATTGCTCTGGCAAGAGAGGGCCTAACTCCGGGAACCCCGACGGGTTTCATGGTGAAGTGGTTTGCATACTAGCAGAGCCAGAGATTCCAGAATTCCTTTCTCTTGAAACCTTCCCCCTCCGATCCTCCCATTTCCTACTACCTGACAGGTTCAAGCTGCCGGATGTTTACTGGAAGGAAGAGGAGAGGTGTTCCAGGCTCACGGCGGCAGAGAAGACTCTAGGGGTGGGAATGGAAGGCGAAGGGCAAGGGAGAAGCTAGGGGCCCTCAAGTTCAGTCTGCCCATCTCCCCACACTGGAGAAGCAGGAGCGCCCCAAATCTCTTCCAGTTCAGCCCCTTCCCAACTCCGATCAAGAGATACCGTTGCCCCCTTCAGCCACCCGTAGGAGCGTTTAATTGTAGCGACCAAAGTTCAGCCTCCTTTCTTGATATTGAGACGTCCATCTTCCTGACCCTCTTTCAGGGACAGTTATTCTGCTCCCCATCCCTCTAGAAGACTGTCAGTGCAGTCACGCACCCGGCCCACAGTTCTCTTCCTGAAAAGCCGAGAAAGTCTAATGCCCATAGCGAACACTTCTAGGCCCTCCGTGACTTGAGTCAAAAAAATACCAGCGTCCTTTGAGAAGTGTGGTGGCGCAGACGGGACACAGTATTTGTTCTGGTGATGAAAGCGGTTGTTTCAAATTTCTTTTTGATGCTACCAGCCCTCTAATGTGTCCATTCTATTAATTATATAACCTGATGACTCTCACTCATGTCCTTTGACATCTAATAAAGCAATGGAAAGCGAGGGGAGGAATATGAATACAGAGTAGAGTCTGTGCAGAGCAAGAGTGAGACTTAGGGTCTACCCTTTCTAAACAAAGCATCGACGTTTCTTTAATCTTCCCCTAGTTCTGTTTTGTGCTTGTCCTCCTCAGCATCCAATCTTGGCTGGAATCAGAAACAGTTCCCAAGGTGTAATGATGTCTCAGTGCTGTGTCCCTGAGGGATCCAGTGACTTGAGAAGTCTTCGACGCGCCGGCCGCCTGGAGTCAACGCGATACTGATCTTAGATAGGAGGAATGAAACAGGGTGTTCAATTTGGCCAGGTGAAACAACTGCAGGCTTGATCCAGTGGCAGGGAAACATAATAGGATTGTTCCTTTTCTCGTTGAAGGTGGTCCAGGGATCTGTTTCTGATCCGCTGGGACAAAGTCATTATTATCGCACATTTAACAATAAAGTTCAAAGAGGAAACAGATGGCAGTCCTGTCTGGGTCCGACTGACTTGTGGGAATGAATGTGACAGACTTTATAGATTTCCAGCAACCGACAGTAACTTTAGACCAATCCATTTTTGTTTATTCAGGGGTGGGTTAGTGGATTATCCTGGTCGTTACTTCTCCCTTCTTGCTGTCTGTCCTTTTAATATTTTTCTTCGGATGAGAGGACAATCTCTTGTATTAGACTCTCCTAAGTGCTTAAAGTACAGTGACCTGTCTACGGAAAACGATCAGTAAATATGATTCGTTAGCCAGAAGGAAAGGTGAAAAGGGAAACTGTCTTTTGTTTTCTTTGGCTACTTATTTTTTACCCTTTGGTTGTGTGCCGGTGGAAGACGTTAGGTGGGCCACAAAGAAACAATTGGTGGAAGCGAAGATCTTCGAATTGCCCGTGGGTGGCCGTCTTCTCCGTTCGTCCTGATCGTCTGGATTCTGTCGGTTTCTGCGACAAGTTATGAAGAGGGACTTCTAGGGCTAATTAGGTCTTGTGGTAGAGGGAAGGCTGCTCTGGGGCTCTTTTGGGTCTGGGGGTAGTGGGAATCCAGGGAATTCTTCCCACACCGAAAGGCAAAGCCTATTCCTTCTCACCATCCCCATATTGTAGGCACGCACACGGACGCTCACTCTCCCCCCTCATGCTGCTGGCCAGGTTTTTAGCTCAAGAGTGTTTGGCACATAGTATGCACTTAACAAATACTATTATTATTACTGTTGTTAATGACTAGCTATAATGGATTTTGAGTGGAGCAAGGGTAACTGCTGATAGCTTCAGTGATCAGAGACCTCTGAGGATCCCCGGCCAAGGACAGTTACCTAGTGATAATGATAATAGGGATGGCATTTGTTAAGCGCTTGCTGTAATAATAATGATGATGATGATGATGATGGTATTTGTTAAGCGCTTATAATCTGCCAAGAACTATTCTATCACTGGGTTAGATACAAGGTAATCAGGTTGTCCCACTTGGGGCTCGCAGGCTTCATCCCCATTTGACAGATGAGGTAACTGAGGCACAGAGAAGTTCAGTGAGTGGCCCAAAGTCACAAAGTTGACAAGTGGAAGAAGCGGGATCAGAACCCACGTTCTCCGACTCCCAGGCCCTTGCTCTTTCCACTAAGCCACACACACAGTCCCTGGCCCAGGTGGGTGTCTCAGTCTCAATCCCCATTTTCCCGTTGAGGTAACCGAGGCACGGAGAAGTGAAGTGATTTGCCCAGGGTCCCACCGCGGACAAGTGGCGGAGCGAGGATTAGAACCTGTGACCTTCTGACTCCCAGGCCTGTGCTCTATCCACTGCACCGTGCTGCTTCTCAAATGCAGGGCACTCCTGGTGAATATTTGTTGTCTTTTTTAATGTGATTTTCAAATTTTCTAATCAGCTCTGTAAACAGGCACCCCGATACCACTGCAGATGAAAATGATGAGCGCAAGGCAAAGTTGGAAGAAATGGCTTGGCGCGCACACGCAGCACTGATCCAGACGTTCATATTACAGCCTGAGTTTTCCTTAATGTGAGGTCCTTCAAAAATGTAACTCCTTTTGTGTTTTGTGGGGAACTGGACTCTGACCTGGCTAAGATCTAGAGCTTACTGGAGAATGCCCATTCCCGAAATCATTTCTGCTGGGAAACTTGAAATTTTCAATTGACCACAGCAAGTGGAGGACGTGTGCTATTAAAAGAGAGATGTCTCTGGTTCAGAGTAGAGATCCACCACCCATTTAACTGCAGTGGAACAACATCAACAGCATCTCTTTAGAAAACAGCAAACTGGTTTGCTCGAAGGAAGTCAGCAGTTTGTAACTGGCAAGAAGATGAAATCCTTGCGACAGGTTTCATTAGACCACACCGACACTCAGCCTACTTAACCTTATGAGGTTATGCCCTTTGTGCTTCTTATTTAATTGTATGTTCTCTGTTTGGTTTGTAGTTGGATGGGAGTGTCTCTAGGAAGGACTTGAAGTGCTTTGGAGTGATGGCTAGACTGGTTTGGCTGGAGTTCTAAAACTAGAGACAATATACTTTATTTAGATCCTGCCCGATCTTTGGATTAAACGCTTGCTTTCCTAGACACCACCCTTTGTTTCGTGCAGGTGGTGCTCGGGCCAGGTTAGAGCGTTGGAGGTTGAAGGAGGACAAAAGCATGTTGTCCATTTTCAGAACTTGCTCTTGCCAATTGGAAATTTTAAGTCCCCGCGTAGAAATGACCTAGGAACGGGCAATCTCCAGTGAGCTCTGGATCTTGGCAAGGTCAGAGCCAGTTCCCCGAAAACCCAGAGGGTGTCACGTTTTTGAGGGACCTCACGTTAAGGAAAACTCAGTCTGTAATGTGCATGTCGGTATCACTGGTGCGTGTGTGAGCCAAACCATTTCTTCCAACTTGGCCTTGTGTTCATCATTTGCATCTGCAATGGTATTCATTCAGTAGTATTGAGCGCTTACTATGTGCAGAGCACTGTACTAAGCGCTTGGAATGTACACTTCGGCAACAGAGAGAGACAATCCCTGCCCAACGACGGGCTCACGGTCTAATCGGGGGAGACAGACGGCAGAGCAAAACAGAACGAAAGAAAAGCAAGACAACATTATCACGATAAATAGAGTCAAGGGGATGTACACCTCCCTAACAAAATAAATAGGGTAATAAAAATATAGAGAGAAATGAGGTTTAAAAAAATATAGAAATGAGTAAAAATCTATACCAATGAGATTTGGGTGCTTGTATACAGAGCACTTTAAGTTGGGACCAGAGCACTGGGAAAGCGCATCAAAGATAAAAGACACTACCCCTGAGCTTATCTCACAGTTTCAAATTTGGCGTTAGTGGAAACGTTTCTCTTAGGCATTTACTTCAGAAAGACCAATTTTCATTCAACAGCCTGAAAGCCAGTAGGCTACGCCTGAAGGAAAATCAGGTGACCGTGCGGTTGCCGCACATTCTAAATACACAGGTTGTCCGTTGTGTCATGGCTTTGCCTGGGGTTTTCCTGGAAAGATCCAAAGGGTGAGAATGAGTAATTGTTCCTTCTCTGAGTGAAACAAGCCCTGTTGGACTATAGGAAGCTGGGCAGCAGGCCGTCTCCCCTTATTCCCCAAACCGAAATCGGCGGTCCTGGACTGGAGATGTAAGGATTCGAATCCAAATGGAAAATAGGAATCGCCTCCCTGGGCGCTTGCCTTGATCATGGCAAATGTACACGGCCATCAGGGCTACCGTCGTTCTTTATTGAGTGCTGACTGGGTCCGGAGCGCTGTACTAAGTGCCGTTTGTCCAGGTCATTTGCGAGTCTTTTGTCAATTCCGTCTGTACTTTGGGGCCCTGCTTGGTTGATGTTCGTACAGCTGTTCCCTTCATGACCTCTTTTTGGTATGCTGCTGCTTTCCATCTTGGAATTCTTCCTATCCTAGAGAGCTGCTTATTTCCTTCCCCGGTCACCTCCGTCTTCTTTTTATTAAAATCGAAATAAACATTGGTCCAAAAAACATTTCCCTGGTTCCCAGTCGTTTCTTCTGGGGACAGCATTGATGGCTCCTTTATATTTGATTTGTTTAATCATGGAGTCCTAAAAAGGAAACCTAGTCATTACCTCTAAACCCCCACCAATGGAGTCCGTGTATTGCCGATTTGTACGTTCCAAGCGCTTAGTACAGTGCTCTGCACATAGTAAGCGCTCAATAAATACTATTGAATGAATGAATAATCTGATAAACAATAGCAGCGGAATTAAAAACTCTTAGCCCTGTCTTCTAACAATCTCTCACAAAGTCCAGACAAGTACTGTATTTTGTTTGCCAGTTTATTTTTGCATTCAAACCTGTTAGTTTTGAGGCCTCCTTGTAAGTTCCCAAGCACCATTCCATCTCCTCCGTACCTGTTCTGGTAATATCGGAAGTTGAAAGGATTAATTGGCTTAATGTGCACGTTGTTCCCCCTTTTTCCTGTTGGTCTTTGTCCTGCTGTGCGTCTTCCCTAGACGGGTTCATTATTGACCGTGTACGGTCAGTAACCTTACAACATGGGGGTGCTTAAGAACCATCTGTTTCGAGAAAATTGGCACCGTAGTACTCAAACCGGGCCCGATGCCATCGTCGTGCAAACCGTTTCTTCTGATACCACGCGTCACATTTGATTTAGGCAGAGGTGCGTTGCTTTTAAGAACCTTTTAAAGCTTGCCTTGCCGCTTGATCCAAAGCGTGTCGTGAGAACAGGTGCTAAGCTAGCACTGATTATTTAACCTGTGGCTATTTGGCCGTTCTTGTCTCACCCCTCGTTTTAATATATTTTGGGGCTTCATTTGAAACTCGTTGACTACTTTTTACTCCTTGAGAGTAAAGAGGTGGAAATTTAGGAGGAAACAGGCTGCTGCGCTGATGGAAGGCTTTGCCTTGTCTTATGCAGTCGAGTCGTCTCCGACCTATAGCGACACCGTGGACACGACTCTCGCAGTCGTTCTGGTAGTTTATCCGGAGAGTTTTCTTGGTAAAGATATGGAAGTGGTTTACCGTTACCTCCTTCCGTGGAGTAAACTTGAGTCTCTGCCCAGCACGGGTGAGGTTGGACTTGATTGCCTTCCACTCGCTAGCCACTGCCCAAACGAGGAATGGAATGCGTAGGCCTCTCCTTGACTCTCCCTCCCGTAGTCAAGACTGGTGGAGGACTGGAAACTCTCCAGGTGCGACCCTGTGAGGGGAACTAAGTACTTGGGAAAGTAGATGGGAAGGCAGGCAGCTGTTAATCTGTAAAAAGGCGGGTCTCGGTCACCAGGGTGTCAGACAGCCCCACCTGTGTTCTGTGTTGTCCACAGTGTAGTCGGGCCCTGCTGCGGGCAGAGCCGGAGCAGGGGGAGGTAAGATGAAGAAATGGGCACTGGGCCGCGCAGTTTGGGAGCAAATTCCATGCGTCTCAGCGGGCGGTAGGCAGTGGTTCTGATGGGGAGAGAGAGAGATGTCTCTCTAGACCTCAGAGGTACTCGGCTAGTTCTGTGTCCCAGCAGACGGTCTGATTCTGGGTTGGCTGAGGCCGCTTGGCAGAGAGAGATCTCTGGTCCCTCGGGTAACCCCGTCCCGGCAAATGTTAGATGGTTTTGGGTCAGTTGAGGCTGCTCTGTAGAGAGAGAGCTAGCAAAAGCGCTCTGTGTTCTCTGGTAGCGCCGTGACCCGCAGATGTTAGATGATCCCGGGCCTGCCGTAAGGTGCTTCGGGGGGGCAAGAGGCAGAATTGCTCTGGCAGCTGTAATAACATCTTATGCAACCTGAATGAAGGATGGGAACCAAGTTATGCAAATTGCCCAGGAAATGAGCAAGAAGGAGTAGATGGTAGAATAATAATGTTGGTATTTGTTAAGCGCTTACTAGGTGCAGAGCACTGTTCTAAGCGCTGGAGTAGATACAGGGTAATGAGGTTGTCCCACATGAGGCTCACAGTCTTAGTCCCATTTTACAGATGAGGGAACTGAGGCACAGAGAAGTCAAGTGACTTGCCCACAGTCAGCTGACAAGTGGCAGAGCCGGGATTCGAACCCAGAATGGCGCTTCAAGGGTCAGAATGGAAGAAAGGTTATCAGCTGTAGTCACTGTAATCTTTAACTTCACCGACTCGGAGATGCCCCTATCCAACCACAGACTCGGAAAGAGCCCGGGCTTGGGAGGCAGAGGTCGTGGGTTCTAATCCCGGCTCTGCCACTCGTCAGCTCTGTGACTTTGGGCAAGTCACTTCACTTCTCTGTGCCTCAGTTCCCTCATCTGTAAAATGGGGATTAAGACTGTGAGCCCCGCGTGGGACAACCTGATTACATTGTATCTGCCCCAGGGCTTAGAACAGTGCTCCGCACATAGTAAGGACTTAAATACCATCATTATTATTATTATTATTATTATTATTATGCCTTCTCTCCCTCACATCCCCTACCTGCAAATCTGTCCCCACAGAGACTTCCAATCATTAGATCTCCAATTTTCTAAAGTCTTCATGCCCCATTTGGTGTCCAGACTCAAACTTAGATTCTCTTGACTCACAAATCGATTCCCTCAACACCTCATTCTCATCCGGCCGATCTCGCACCTCGTAAATCTCCTCAATACGCTTCCTCCGGAGGCTCCTGTTCACCAGCTGCAGAGTGCTGCTAGTAGAAAGAAATCCAGACATCTGGCCGACCGTATCCATCACAGAGTGATCCTCACCTGCTTCAACTTCTCTCTGGCAGCAATATATCTTTGCCCTTATTGACTCCAACGCCCATTGCCCCCGTTTCAGTCATTTAACTCCCATCTCAATCCACCTGGCCTCCCGCTCTCCCCCATCCACCATCTCCTGCCCCTAATGATGCGGTCACTTACTTTATTAAAAAGCAGTGTGGCCTAGTGGAAAGAGCACAGGCCTGGGCGTCAGAGGACGTGGGTTTTAATCCTCGCTGCACCCCTTGTCTGCTGTGGAACCCTAGGCGAGCCACTTAGCTTCTCCGTGCCTCGGTTTCCTCAACCGTAAAATTGGGAATCAATACCTGTTTGCCCTCCCGTTTATACCGACAAGCCTCACGTGGAATAGGGACCGTGTCTGGTCTGGTTCTGTAGAATACTTAGAATACTGCCGTAGTAGCACTTAGAATACTTCCTGACACCCATTAAGTAATTTAGCAAAAAAATGATATCCCTGAAATCTCCCTTGCTCCTCCGCCGTCCCTTTCTCCTCCGTCCCTTCTTCAACTCCCCCTTATTTCCCAGCAGTATCTAGAGAGATCTCCCACCTAGTCTCAAAATTTACCCTCTCCACCTGCGATTCTGGCCCCATCTCTTCACACCTAATCGAAAGAAATCCCCTCTCTTCTTCCCTCCGTGACTACCATCTGCAACCACTCATTTCCCAATGGTTTCTTAGCTTCTACTTTCACACGTGCTCCTGTGCTGCCTATCCCCGCTCCCTTGATCCTACTGCTCCCTCCAGTTAATCACCCCATCTCCATCCTACTGTTCTTCTCCAAACTCCTTGAGTAAATTGTCAACACCTGCTACCTCCGTTTCCTCTCCTCCAGTTCTCTCTTTGACCCCTTCCAATCTGGCTTCCGCCCCCTTCTCTTCATGGAAACGACCTTCTCTGAGGTCCCCCCCCAGTGACCACTCCATCTTAATCCTTCTCGACCTCTCAGCTGCCTTCGAAACTGAGGACCACCCACTTCTCCTGGGCACATTTATCCAACCGTGGCTTCATTGACGCTGTCTTCTCCTGCTTCTCCTCCTGTCTCTCTGGCCGCTCGTTCTCAGTCTCTTCCGCGGGCTCCTCCTCTACTCCCCACCCCCTAACTGTGAGAGTCTCTCAAGCTTCGGTTCTGCGTCCCCATCTTTTTTCCATGTACACACGCTCTCTTGGAGACCTCACTCGCTCCCACGGCTTCAAGTCTCATCTCCGTGTGGATGGTTTCCGAATATACCTCTCCATCCCAGACCTATCAGTCAGTGGTATTTATTGAGAGATTATTATGTGCAGAACACCGTACTAAGCGATTGGGAGAGTACAGTACACCAGCGTTGGCAGACACGTTCCCAGCCACAGTGAGCCGACTCTAGAGGGGGAGACAGACAATTAATATAAGTAATTTATAATATATAATTTTAAAATATAAGCGTAAATGCTGTGGGAATGAGGGTAGGGCGAATATCAAATGCACAAAGGTCACAGATCCAAGTGCATAGATAATAATGATGGTATCTTTTAAGTGCCAAGCACTGTCCTAAGCTCTGGGGTAGATTGGAAACAGCGTGGGTCAGTGGAAAGAACACGGGCTTGGGAGTCAGGTTCGAATCCCGGCACCGCCACTTGGCAGCCGTGTGACTGTGGGCAAGTCACTTCACTTCTCTGGGCCTCAGTTACCTCATCTGTAAAATGGGGATGAAGACGGTGAGCCTCACGTGGGACAACCTGATCACCCTGTATCTACCCCAGCGCTTAATACAGTGCTCTGCACATAGTAAGCGCTTAACAAATAGCAACGTTATTATTATTATTACACAAGGTAGCCAGATTGTCCCACTTGGGGCTCACAGTCTTAATCCCCATTGAACAGATGAGGGAACTGAGGCCCAGTGAAGTGACTTGCCCAAAGTCACACAGCTGACAAGCGGCAGAACAGGGATTAGAACCCACTCCCTAGCCCGCGCTCTTTCCACTGAGGCCCGTGGGGAGAGGGAGCCGGGGAAAAGAATCAGGGAAGGCCTCCTGGAGGAGATGTGACCATGTGCCTTGTTAATACTTTGAAGGTGGGGAGGAAGAGTGGGTGGTGGTCTGGCCACTATGGAGGAGGAGGGAATTCCAGGCCAGTGCGAGGCCGTGGGAAAGGGGTTGGTGGCGAGAGAGCCGAGATCGAGGCGTATTGAGTAAGCTGACGCTGGAAGAATGAAATGCGTGGGTTGGGCTGTCGTGAGGTAAGGAAAGATGAGCTGAGTGAGTGTCTTAAAGCCAATGGTAAGAACTTTCTGTGTGACGCTGACGTGGGAGGGCAACCACTGGAGATTCTTGAGGGTTGGGGAGACACGGACCGAACCTTTTGTAGAAAAATGATCTGTGCGGCAGAGCGAAGTCTGGACCGGAGTGGGGAGAGACAGAGGAGCGAAGCGTGCGGGCTGGGTTGTGGTAAAAGGGTAGCGAGGTGAGGTAGGAGGGGGACAAGGTGATTGAGTGCTTTGAGCGATTTAATACTTCTTCAAATCACACGCTGAGGGGATTCTAGGTCGGTATTGTACTCTCCCGAGGGCTTAAGGCAGTGCTCTGCACACAGCTCAATAAATGTGATCGACTGAGAGGTGACCGGGGTCACCACCTGCTCTCTGGCCCCCCCAAAAATCAGCCTTGGGGACTTGCCTGAGGTAAAGCTTGTTTGTCGCTAAGCCAGAACAGCCAATGGCATTTATTGAACACTTACTGTGTGCAGAGCGCTGTACTAAGTACTTGGGAGAGTACAAGATCTATCTTGAATCGCCTTAGCATATGGCTTAGCACACTGTCCTCTAGTTGGACTCTTACGTTTCCTGTAGGTGCAGTTTCGTTCCTAACAGAGAAGCGCAGTGTTTTAACGTAGACCTACGTAACGGGATCCCAACTAAATCAACCCAACAGTTTGGTGATCTTTTCTGGAAAACGTGGGCTGATGGAGTTATAACCCACTCCTCATCCTAGGGTGTGTTGGCCACAGGGCTACCGGGCTAGCTCCCCTCAGGACCCCGGATTGAGGGGGGCTGCGATCACCCTGAGAAGCGGTGTGACTTAGTGGTTAGAGCACAGGCCTGGGAGTCGGAAGGACCTGGGTTCTAATCCCGGCTCTGCCCCGTGCCTGCTGTGTGACCTCGGCCAAGTCACCTAGCCGCTCTGGGCTCATCTGTAAAGCGGGGATTAAGAGCGGGAGCCCTATGCGGGACAGGGACCGTGTCCAACCTGATTAACTTGTATCTACCCCAGTGTTTGGGACGGTGCTCGGCACCTAATAGGCACTTAACGGGGAGCATTATTATTATTATTCTGGTGAAGTTCTCATCTGAACCCCCCCGCCAACCTGGACTTTCCGATTGTGGATTTAAAGCCTGTATGGTGGCTTCGTGCCCGGGTATCTGATTCCCAGAAAGCTGGCTTTTTAACTATTCCCTTGCCCCGACGGTAAGTGGCGTGATGCCGCGGTGCTAGCCCGGAAGACCTTCCACTGTGACCCGAGGACGTCTAGTTCCGTCGTCGACCTGGTCTCGAGTTCATTTCAGATTATTCACCTGGCGTTGGTTAGCCCCTCCTTGGAGCTCATTTGTAAAGTCAGTGCTGCCAGTCCCCGCCATCTGCTCCGTGCGGGCTCGGGAAAGACTTCAGGGAATACGCTGGTTCCGCTTCGGGCCACGTTCCTGTAGCAAAATCTGCACGCGCTGGCTTCCTTTTCCCTTCTGTTTGCCCCTCTGCTCCTCCTGCTCTCACTCCTGGGTACCGGGACCGGGCAGACCCTGGTCGGTGCAGTCGGGATATGGGGACTGGCCCGGGGTTGGGCCACCCGCAGTGGGATTGTGGCCAGTTCTTTCCCCAGAAGCTACTTTACGGTGCCGATTGGGGATTAACTATGGTGCTGCTCCCCCTTCTGGAGGCTGGGTATAAAGCCTAGATAATGGTGATAATAATAATAATAATAATAATTGTGGTATTTGTTAAGCACTTACTGTGTGCCAAGCATTGTACTAAGTGCTGGAAGGGGCACAAGCGCAGCCCCCGTCCCAAGGGCTCACAGTCTCCATTTTACAGAGGAGGTAACTGAGGCCCAGTGAAGTGACAAGCGGCAAAACTGGGATTAGAACCCACGACCTTATGACTCCCAAGCCTGTGCTCTATCCATTAGGTCGGCTGGCCAGAGAAGTAAAAATTAGGGTGTTTGTTAAGCACTTACTATGTGCTAAGCGTGTTCCAAGCTTTGGGGCGGTTCCAAGATAATCATACGGGGCTCTCACAGTATGAGGGTGGGAGAACAGGCATTGAATCCCCATTTTGCAGATGAGGAAACTGAGTAACAAAGTAGCGATTTGCTCAAGGTCACCCCACCAGCCATGAAGGAAAACTGGGTTTAGAACCCAAGTCTCCCGACTCCTAGGCCCATACCCTTTCCACTGGACCACGTTCCCAATGTGCTCTCGCTTGCCCTCCTCAGAAAGGGCTGGTATCTCACCCTCTGGAGGAAAAAAGGGAGGAAATTACATACATAGAACATTATGCCGAGGAAATTCGGAATATCTCATTGAAATAACTTCATGGCAGGGAGGTTCTAGCTCACACCTGTTAGCGTCAAATCAGGAGCTCTTGATAATGGATTCTGCAAGCTGTTAATGAGATCCTAGTGAAGGCTGAATAATAATAATAATGTTGATATTTAAGTGCTTACTATGTGCAGAGCACTGTTCTAAGCACTGGGCTAGATACAGGGTAATCAGGTTGTCCCCCGTGAGACTCACAGTCTTCATCACCATTTTACAGATGAGGTCACTGAGGCCCAGAGAAGCGAAGTGACTTGCCCGCAGTCACCCAACTGCCAAGTGGTAGAGCCGGGATTCGAACCCCTGACCTCTGACTCCCAAGCCCGGGCTCTTTCCACTGAGCCACGCTGCTTCTCTGACTCTCAGTGGGCAACCTTTAATAGCTTTGATCGAAGACAAGGGACCGTCTCGAGCATTTCGGCTAACAGTTCTTGAATTCGTGATGGTTGAACTTCCCGACCTATTATACCACGTGGCTCTCTAGCTGTAATAATATTTGTTAAGCGCATCCTATGCGCTGAACACTGTTCCATGTGCTAGGGGAGAAATAAGTTAATCAGGTCGGACACAATCCTTATCCCACTTGGATTACAGTCCAAGTAGGCGGGAGCGGGATTTAATCCCCATTTTACAGATAAGGTAACCGAGGCTCAGAGAAGTTGTTAATTGTGGCATTTGTTATGTGCGAGGCACTGTACTAAACCTTGGGGTGGATACAAGTAAGTCGGGTTGGACACCGTCCCTGCCCCGCGTGGGGCTCACGGTCTCAATCCCCATTTTACCGTTGAGGTAACTGAGGCCCAGAGAAGTGAAGCGGCTCGCCCACGGTCACACGACAGACAAGTGGCGGAGCTGGGATTAGAACCCGTGACCTCCTGACTCCCGGGCCTGTGCTCTTGCCGCTGTGCCGTGATGCTTCCCTATGGTTTAGCTGTAGCAAAGCTTTCTTCCGGAGATTGGAGTCCCTGTTAGATAAGCTTTATTGAAGGGCTTTTATGGCTACCTAATTCGTAGAAGTAGGTAGAGCTTGTAGTTAAAACATCTAGTCGAGATAAAAACCTACCCTTGTATAATGGCTTTAATTATGTGTTGATTATATACATTCCTTTCATCAGCATCTGGCCAGTTATCTAACCTAACATTCTGCTAGGCACTTTATCTCAGTTCCCTCACCCCTACAGCATTTATCGGGTATATTGACACTCAAGTGGAAAGAGCATGACCTGGGAGTCAAGAGGTCATGGGTTCGAATCCTGGCTCTGCCACTTGGCAGCCGTGTGACTGTGGGCAAGTCACTTCGCTTCTCTGGACCTCAGTGACCTCATCTGGAAAATGGGGATGAAGACGGTGAGCCTCACGTGGGACAACCTGATTACCCTGTATCTATCCCAGCACTTAGAACGGTGCTCTGCACATAGTAAGCGCTTAACAAATGCCAACATTATTATTATTATTATTGTTAACTTCTCTGTGCCTCGCTTCCCTCGCCTTTTCTCTGTCCCTCTTAAACTGTGAACTCCACGTGGGACTTGATTATTTAATATCTACCCCCAGCACTTAATAGAGTATCTGGCACGTAGTAAGCACTTCACAAATGCAGTTATAATTATCTGCTTCCCCCACCTGTAATTTATTTTCATGTCTGTCTCCCATTAGGTCGTAAGCTCCTTGCGGGCAGGAGTCCCGTCTGCCAACTGTATTGTATTGCACTCTCGCTTAGAAAAACGCTCTTCACACAGCAAGTGTTCAGTTACCTTCGACTGAAAGAGAAGGCGCCGTCCCTAAATTTGAGAAGGATGCTGTCTCTGTAAAATGACGGGCGCATTGTCGGTCAGGAGGCTTTGAAGAGGGCCTGTTGGATGGGATGATTCCCAAATCTACTTCTGTTCTCTCCAGTTCTCTGCAGTCTCACATTTCCTCCTGCCTTCAGGACACCTCCGTTTCGATGGCCCACCGACACGTCAGACTTATCGTGCCCCAAACGGAACCCCTCATCTTCCCCCGCAGACCTCCTTCTCCCCTCGGCTTTCCCGTTGCCGTAGATACGACCGCCGTACTCCTTGTCTCAGAAGCCTGTGCCTTTGGCACGATTCTCTACTTCTCTCTCCCATTCAGCCTGCTCGTTCAGTCTGACGCAAAATCGGTGCCACCTTCGCCACGTCTCTAGAATCTGCCCGTTGGTTTCCATCCAGATACCGTGCTGATCTCTGCGCTCTTCCCGCCTTGACTTCCCGCTTCGCTTCCTCGTTGTCCTCCCTTCCTCCTGTCTCTCCCCTCTCCTTTCCATACTTCACTCTGCCGTCCGGATCACTCTGCTAAAAAATCTGTTTAGTCCATATTTCCCTACTCAAAAACCTCCGGTGGTTGCTCATCCACCTCTGCACCAAACAGAAACTCCTTATCGTTGGCTTTAAGGTACTCACGTCGCTAACTTTCATTGTTCTACAACATACTACAGTCTTCTCCTGCACGCTCATCCCCTCATGCCTTCCTACACTCTGAACCTTGATCTCGTCTCTCCCGACGCCCATCCCTTACCCAAATCCTCCCTCAGCCCTGGAACTCCCTCTCCCTTCATATCCGACAGTCGTTCTCCCCCCCATTCAAAACTCTCCTAATGTCACGTCTCCTCCAAGAGGCCTTCCCTGACTTATCCACCTTCCCCTCTGGGTTGACCGCGCACTTGACTAGGTACCCCTTAAGCATTTTATAATAATAATAATAATTATTATGGTATTTGTGAAGTGCTTACTATGTACCAAGCAGTGTTCTGAGCACTGAAGTAGATGCAGGGTAATCAGGTTGTCCCAAGTGGGGCTCCCAGTCTTAATTCCCATTTTAAAGATGAGGTAACTGAGGCACAGAGAACTTACGTGGCTTGCCCAAGGACACCCAGCAGACTGGTGGAGCCAGGATTGGAACTCATGACCTTCTGACTCCCAGGCCCCGGCTCTAGCCACCTCACCCTGCTGCTTCCCATTTTGATAGTCACTCTAGCCCCATGGCATTTATCTACGTATTCTTTTACTCTACTCTTTCCCTTCCCTCTAATTTATTTAATGTGTGAATAAATAAGACTGTAATCTTATTTAATCCCTGAAGACTGTAATCTCCCTGTGGGCAGGGATCCCACCTACCAACTCTACTGTAGTGTAATTTCCCAAGTGCTTAGACAGTGCTGCGCAAACTGGATGTGCTCAATAAGTACCGCTGATTGATTGGACATGGCTCCTCCTCTCAAGAAGTCTACAGTCTGATGGGGAGTTGCGATATGTTTTTCCTGGACTGAGTGGTTGGAGGATTCTTTGATTGAAGCACAGTTGGAAAAACAGAGAACTCCCCTGTCCCCTCCCTCCACATATAAACGGCGTCAAGAAGTAGTCTAACTTGACTTATGACCCTGGGAGACCTTACCTCCGTGATGTTTTAACCTTTTTTTTGAGAAAAGGACCCATGTGGAGAGCCAGACTTTGAGCCCCATGTGGGATAGGGACTGCATCCAACCTGATTAGCTTGTATCAAACCCAGTGCTTAAAAATGCTTGACACGCAGCGCTTAGCAAATACCGTTATCGTTATTATTATTCCTGCTCGGGTCCACCCCACTGCCTTCACTCCTCTTTCTGTAGCTCTTCTCCCTCACCTATGGGACCCCTGCTACTCCCGCCAGAGATGTGTTTCCTGGGAATCTCTATTCGGAAAACATTTGTAACCAACGTTTCCCCTGATTCGAGAGACTCTTTGTAACCCGAATGGCCACTGCCTTCCATTTTAATCGATCAGCGGTTTTTTTTATGGTATTTGTTAAGCGCTTATGTGTCATGCGCATCGAAGTGCTGGGTAGATACACGTTTATCAGTTGGACACGGTCCCTGCCCACATGGGGCTCAAAGTCTAAGTAGGAGGGAGTAGGATTTAATCCTCATTTTACTCTTGAGGAAACTGAGGCCCAGAGAAATGAAGTGACTTACCCAAAATCACACAGCACACACAGTTGGCAGAGCCGATGTTAGAACCCAGGTCCTCTCACTCCCAGACTCGTGCTCTTTTCACGAGGTAAAGCTGCTTCCCTATTTGAGTGCTTACTGTGTGCAGAGCACCGTGCTAGACACTCGGAAGAGTTCATTGCAATAGAATTAGTAGACATATCCCTTGCCCACAGGGAGCTTACAGTCTCGAGGGGGAGACAGACATAAACTTTAGCAGAGAAGTTACAGGCCCAGTGCTCTTTTTGGTCTTAAGATGAAATGGGCAGCATCTTTGGTTTTGTTTTGTGACTTGAATGTTTTTATTTTTTAGGGAGGCTTGATTACTTCCGTGACTTTTCACTTGGCGTATTCTATTGCAGTGCTTGTCGGCCGAAGAGATTTTTTCCACTCTCGGAGTTTCCAATGAAACCCAGATAACCAGTGAAAACTTCTCGACAATATGTCCCGCGGTCTTACAGCAGCTGGTGTTTCACCCCTGCAGTGCTTCCTCAGAACACAGACATAAACCGACGCCCTCAGAAGGTTTGTAAGAATATTTCCCCCCCACCCCCCGAGGTTGGAAGTCGCTAGTTCATCCTGCTGCCTTAACACCTCCGATTGCTTATCCTATGACAACCGATTCTGGGACAAGCTTGGCCTATCATTAAATATTTGACTTTGGTCCCGAAGACCACTTTGTTTTTATTTATTAGCCAGGGAATTGTGAAATAATACCCAGTGGAAAGGTCTGAGGAATAGTTTGGTGGGGGGGGCGGAGTTATTCACCACTTTTATATTTCATAGATCCTGAAGAATAATGTTTGTAATCATTAAGGAGATTATCGCTCTTAAGGAAAGGTGTGTATTTGTCATATGTGGCTAAACTTACTAAACAGAAGCAGCGTGGCTCAGTGGAAAGAGCACGGGCTTGGGAGTCAGAGGTCATGAGTTTGAATCCCGGCTCTGCCGCTTGTCAGCTGTGTGACTGTGGGCAAGTCACTTAGCTTCTCTGTGCCTCAGTTCCCTCATCTGTAAAATGGGGATTAACTGTGACCCTCAAGTGGGACAACCTCATTACCCCGTATCTACCCCAGCGCTTAGAACAGTGCTCGGCACATAGTAAGCGCTTAACAAATACCAACATTGTTATTATTAAACTTGTAGATACGGTGTGTGTGTTTTCCCCAAATGAAGTATGCTGTTTTTCTGCGCTGTTTTTAAAACATCGCTCTGCCCCTGCCTCCCCACTCTAATGGCTGCCCACTCCTTTGTAATTAAGCAGAAACTCCAGACCATTGGCTTCTCAAGGCACTTTACCAGCTCTCTTCCACCCTCCTCCTCCTCCCTCATCCTTGTTCATTCAGTCATATTTATTGAGCGCTTACTCTGTGCAGAGCACTGTACTAAGAGCTTCCCACTCCTTCTCGGCTCCCGTGCTTCGCTCCTGTCCACCGGGGATGACTTCATCACTTTGCTGCTATCGTTGTCTTCCGCTGCTGAACTCTCGCTCACACCCTCCCCCCGGACCTCTGCCGAAACCCTTTCACGTCCGACAGACCACTGCTCTCCCCATCTTCCATGTTCCTCGGAAATCACATCTCCAGGAGACCTTCCCCAGTCGATTTCTAATCTCTTCAATGCTTTTGCGCTTAGCTACTAACCCCCATCCAGGCCAACCCTCACTGTATTACTCTATTACTTCCTCAAATCTGTTTCTAAAATCTCCCTTCCTAGATTGTTAACTGCTGGTCTGGTCTATGAACTCTGGGTCCTCTCAGGTGCTCAGTGTAGTCCTCTGACACAGGAAGCACTTGATAAATACCGTTGTTTGATGCAGATTTGGGCCTAAATTGATTTTTCTAATGAAAAGATTTCTCCGCAAATTATTCTTGCCCCATGGAGACAAAGTTCCTAGTTGCAGATCACAAACCAAAGCATGTGATGGCGAGAATATCCTTGTTTGCGCATTCTGCCCAAGTAGCCTAAGCAGTGCTCTGTATAAAATTATAATCCTAGGTATTCTGTAGATGCTAAACAATGGGGGGGGGGGGGAAGTAGTACCTTTGAGTTAGAAAAGTGCCAAGGAGAAATTAAATCTTTCCAATTTGCTGAAGTCAGAGAAAGTTGAAAAGTCTAAAAAAGAAATTTGGTATATGCGTGATCCTGAATTTGAAAGTTAGTTCATTTTGACATTTTGACTAATACTGAATTGTACCGCATTTGTTGTTATTGCATTGGTTAAAAACTTTCTGCTAAGCACTTTAGTAAGCTCTTCGGGAAATTGTATTTATTGAATTAGGCACAATTCCTGGCCCCCAAGGGTGTTGCAATCTAAAAAAGGGTGGACACATGCTAATTTTAGCAAAAATAGTAAGTGAATTTTATTAACAACAGAAGTTTCAGTGCATATTTCTGCCAAAGGAACTTATTTTAAGCTTCTGACTTCTCCAGCCAGAGCTGTCCCTAGTCTGGCTTCTTGCCGCTGTTTTCCCCTGGGAAGAGAGCTCGCCCCAGTCTTGGCAGGGGAGGGAGGGAGGGATTGGGGCAAGAACCCCGAGCTGACCCAGGCCGTGGAGTGGGTCTGTAGCTTCTGGACTGTCGACCGTCTAGACGGTAAGCTCCTTGTAGGCGGGGATCGTGTCTTTCAACTCTCTTGTATTCTTCCAAGCGCTCACTACAGTGTTCTGCACATAGGAAGCACTCAGCACATTCCATTGTTTGATGCAGTAGTTTTTCACTTAGTAATTATTGTCAGAGTATTTCAGCCTCCGTCTCATTTTCTTTTGCAGTTTGGGGATATGGATTCCTCGCAGTGACCGTCATTAATCTGGCCTCTCTCCTTGGAATGTTTTTCATTCCTTGGATAAAGAAGCCCTATTTTCCCAAGATTTTGACCTATTTTGTAGGCCTGGCCATCGGGACTCTCTTCTCAAATGCGATTTTCCAGCTTATTCCAGAGGTAAGGCCGCGGGTCATATGTTTGGGTGGTAATAATGCAGTGAGCAGTTTGAATCTGCGCACACTTTCGGAGCTCTCGTCACCCTCACAGGCCGTTAGTAGTTGGAATACTTTCTGCAGAAAAGAGAGTTGGATCCCAGTAAAGATCTTGAGCTACAGAGCTGAGTTGTAGAGATGATATTCTTGAAATTCTTTTTTTTTTTTTTAAATGGCATTTGTTAAACACTTAGTATGTGGCAGGCCCTGCATTGAGCACTGGGGTAGATAGAAGTTAATCTGGTTAGTCACAGTCCGTGTCCCAAATGGGGTTCACAGTCTTAATCCTCCGTTTTACAGACGAGGTAACTGAGGCCCAGAGAAGAGAAGTGACTTGTCCAAGGTCACCCCGTAGACAAATGGTGGAGGCGGGACTAGAACCCACATCCTCCCGATTCCCAGACCCTTGCTCTATCCACTAGACCACGCTCCTTCTGTGTTCTGGCTCTTCGCGTGTGCTCAGATAACTAGCTGACACTGCTCTGATTCTGAACCTTTTATGCCATACTGTTTTCAGATACAGATATTTAACTTTCTTATGGGTTTATCCTTTTTAGGACACAAAAGTAATTTTCCTTTCCTGAAGCGAGATTAGAAAACAACAGCCCTTGTTATAGGTGAATCACGGGATAGGTTTGACATTTTTCTAATGTGTTGAATGTTGATAGTGGCTTCAGGAAAGGAGGCCCTCTTTTACAAGTCTCTAGAAATTTCTCAGGTTTACTATTAGAATGAGTTAAATAAGTGGGGACTAATGTTTGTTTCAGTTCCTCCATGGCAGGTATCAAAATGAGGTTCTTGAAGGAATATGTTTTTTAAAATAGACTTTACAGTGCTCTGCACACTATAAGTGTAGGCTCAAGTGGTCCGGGAACAATCTCCCAACTGTCTCGTATTGTCCTCTCCCAAGTACTTTAAGAAAGTATTCTGCACACAGTACGTGCTCAATAAATACCATTTATTGAATGCTTTTATCTAAAAGAAGTCTTTGGGGGGTGGGGGGGGGTCAGATTTAAGTTAGCTTTCCTTCTCATAGAACACCAGCTCAACCACTGACATGTGAGTCCTTGTTAGAAAAAGATGGTGACGTTAGCCCAGTGATCTCATCACAGGCTGGACTGAGATTGATTTAATTGTTTTGACAAATGCGGAGCCTGACTTCTCCCTTTCCTAATTTTGGCTCTGGTGGCCAGTTAGGGGCTATACTGTAAGCTCATTATGGGCAGGGAATGTGCCCGCTAATTCCGTCGTAGTGTACTCTGCCAAGCGCTTAGCACAGTGCTCTGCATGTAGTAAGTGCTCAGCAAATGCTACTGATGGATTGGGAACCATATTCACTCTCCTCTGCCCCAGGAAAATGCTTGGGAACTGGGATGAAGGAATGAGTGTGATTTCCCCAGGGACCTGAGGTGGAATTGTAATAACAAAGATGATGGTGGGGTGGGAGGGCTCTGGTCTGTGGGTCCTAAATGCTTGGATGAGTTTGGATTTGACCTTTTGATGTTTTATCCATGGCAGTCATAATAACATTTATTAAGTACTGACTGTGGACAGCACTGGGAAGGAATGCAGAGGTGGGAATTCGACCCAATCCCTGGCCGTTAAAAGGCTCCCAAACTAAAAATACAAGCGGGGATTGGTGAGAGATAGATAAGGAGCTATGAAACGTCCCTTCATTCCTTCTCCCTTATTCCTCCCCAGACTCATCCCCTGAAAAATATCTGCTCTGATGAGTATCCTGGTTAACCTCTTCTACTCTCTCCATCCCAACTCACATCAGCCTCCAAACCCTTGTTCTTACTTTCAGCTAATAAATCAACGGTATTTATCGAATAATTTAGGCGGCATCTTTTAACTCTGAAGACCCCACCCAGGCTGGGCAAAACTGAAACAACCCCTTCCGATATGAGGGAGAGTACATAGGTGGCTCCTTTGACACCCCATCCCTAGTCTGGCGGCTTTATTATTTCCACATCTGGGCTGCCAGTTCCCATCTCCCCCCACCCCACCCACCCAGATGGCACTTGTAGCTTATCAGTCAATCAGTCAGTGGTATTTATTGAGCACTAACTGTGTGCAGAACACTGTACTAAGCGCTTGGGAGAGCCCAATACAACAAAAGTTGCAGACAAGGTCCACTTCCATGAAATATCCATCGTTTAGTCTTCTAAGGTCTCCAAGAGTCTTCTCTCCTTACCGGTTTCACCCATCAGTCCGAGATATCTTAGTTCTGAGGGAAAAATTCTCTCAGGCTAGAGAAAGGAAGTATTTCTTCAGTAATAATAATGGTATTTGTTAAACGCTTACTATGTGTAAAGCACTGTTCTAAGTGCTGGGGGATACAAGGTGATCAGGTTGTCCCACATGGGGCTCACAGTCTTAATCCCTATTTTCCAGATGAGGGAACTGAGGCACAGAGAAGTAAAGTGACTTGCCCAAAGTCACACAGCTGACAAGTGGTGGAGCCGGGATTCGAACCCATGACCTCTGACTCCCAAGCCCGGCCTCTTGCCACTGAGCCACGCTGCTTCCCTAGAACTTTGTAGCTGTCAGTGCCCTGAAAAAGAAGCCCGTTGAGCAACTGATGGTGGAAGGTGGACGTAGCCCAGCTGGGAACTGGTTTTGGGGCTTAGACACATCCTGCCCCAGGACTGGAAAAAGTCCTTCAGATTCCCTTCTGACCGGCTCGAGCAGGAGCTGGATGGAATGAAAACTGTGCCTTTGGTGACCAAAAGGGAACCGGGGTCTTTAAATACTTCCTGTCCCGGTTGGACTTTTCGTATGGCTTCTTTATGCGGTTGAGGCTGCCCAGTCCAGCATTTCCAGTTTTCGACAGTTTGGAAGAGGCTGCTTGAAGACCTCTGGGTTTTATCACATTTGACACTTACTCTGGGTCATCCAGAAAACGTACCTTGCTGTGTTTGGAAGTTCAAAAGTAACAAGACTCTGCTTTCACAGTCACATTCACAAAGGTGCACAGCTTGGGGAGAGCAGATGCATTCATTTGATTGTATTTATTAGCCCTTACTTTGTGCAGAGCCCTCTACTAAGTGCTTGGAAAGTACAATTCAGCAATAGAGACAATCCCTGCCCCCACCGGGCTTAGAGTCTAGAAGGTTGAGACCTTTGATGTTCCTTGAAAACCCCGAGTACTTGCGATATTTGTTTCCTGAAATGCAGATGAACGAGACTTCACCTGACCTTTGTTTTTCCATTCACCTAGGCATTTGGATTTGACCCAAAAGTGGATAACTACATTGAAAAATCAGCTGCCGTGTTTGGTGGATTTTATATCCTTTTCTTTGTAGAAAGGGTACTGAAGATGATATTGGTGACCTATGGACAGGTAAATGGGCTTCCTCTTGATGTTTTACCTGCGTAAAATCATCGAATGACAGTGAATACAATGAGATATTTTATTCATGTCACCGTTTTGTGAAGGTGGGTTGGGAAGGGATTAATCGATTTGTGCAAATAGTGTATACTGGAATTTTTGAAGAGACGATAAAATAATCACTTTAATAATAATAATGCTTGATAAGCGCTTACCATTTGCCAAGCACTGTATAAGTACTGGGTTATATACAAGATAATCACGTTGCATTATCCCTGTCCCTGTCTCACATGGGACTCACAGTCTAACTAGGAGGGATAGGGTTGAATCCTCATTTTATAGGTGAGGAACTGAGGCCCAGGGAAGTTGAGTGATTTGCCCAAAGACGTACGGCAGACGAGTGGTGGAGCCGGGACTCAGGTCCTCTCACTCCCTGGCCTGTGCTCTTCAGTCAATCAGAGGTATTTATTGAACGCTTACTATGTGCAGAGCACTGTACTAAGTGTTTGGAAGAGTATAACAGAATTAGCAGACACGTTCCCCGCCCATAATGTGCTTATAGTTTAGAAAGGGAGAGAGACGTGGAAAAGTAATTTATAATATTTAAAGATATGTACGCAAGTGCTGTTGGGTTGGGGTGGGGTGAATATCAAACGTCCAAAGTCACAGACCGTGCATAGATGACAGAGGAGGGAGAGCGAGCCAGGGAGGAGAGGCCTTATTCGGGGAAGGCCTCTTGGAGGAGGCGTGACCATAATAATGCCCTGAAGGTAGGGAGAGTAGTGGTCTGACCTGAGGAGGAGGAGGGAGTTTCAGGCTAGGGGGAGGATGTGGGAAATGGGGTCAGCGGTGAGATAGATGAGATCAGGGCATAGTAGAGAAGCGGAGTGTGTGGGCTGAGCTCTCGTAGGAGATTAGCGAGGTGAGGTAGGACGGGGTGAGCTGATTGAGTGCTTCTCCGTCATTAAAGCCGTTAAATTTACCACTTAAAGCCAACGGTAAGGGGTTTCTGTTTAACGTGGAGGCGGATGACCAGCCACTGGAGGTTCTTGAGAAGTGGGGAGACGTAGACTGAGGGTTTTTGTTAAGAAATGATCCATGCAGCAGAGCGAAGTATAGATCGGAACGGGGAGAGACAGGAGGACGGGAGGTCATTGAGGAGGCAGATGCGGTAAAGGCGGGGTAGGGTATTGCTTGGATCAGCACGGTAGCACTTGGATGGAGCGGAAAGGGTGGATTTTAGCAACATCGTGAAGGCCTCTTTCCACAAGGCCACGATTTATTAAGCACTTACTATGTGCAGAGCGCTGTACCTAATGCTTGAGAGAGTACAGTAGAGTTAGAAGACATGATTCCTGCCCCAAGATGGTAACAGTCTCTTGGGAGGAGCTTATTTTTCGTTTCGCAAAGGTCGTTTTTTTAACACCGAGGCACTCGTGGGGAGAAGAGACCTTCAGAGGGAGATGGAGGTGGAGGAAGCTTGGGTTTGGGTTTTTTTTCCTTCTTTAAGTTATCTCTTCCTTTGTCATCCTTAAATGCAGGCCGATCACATGCACTTTGCAGATACTGAGGAGCGCCGTTCTCAGGTAAAAGCCGATCAGCCCAAACCATTGCCTTCCAGTAACGGCGGGACATGCTATGCAAATCCAGGAGTGAGCGAGCCCAATGGACAGCTGCATTTCGATAATGTCAGTGTGGTCTCTTTCCAGGTATGATGGTTCTTTTATGGTCCTTGCTGATTCTTTGCGTTTCTCGTGCTGGATAACGGGAAATGGTAGACTGGCTGGAATCCTGGAGCATTTGGGTGAAGCTTTGATGTTGGAGAGACCATTCTTTCCCTTTTCAGCCAGGACATTGCATCTCCATTCTCTGGCCAGGGCAGACATACATCTGGGTGGTCTTTGGTGAGTTCTAGGGGCCCAAGACTCGGCTTAAAAAAAAACACCCCAACACTCTAAGGTGATATTCCCGAGGGACAGAAGGGTGAAGTTGGTTGTCTGAATTCACACACTGTTCTCTAGAAGAGCTGGAACTTCATTAAAAAAAAACTTTGTCAGTTATCATTGAAGATGCTGCAGATGTTCTACGGCCCCGTTGCCCAGACCAGCTGGTTCTCCTAAATTCATCCGTTCATTCCATCGTATTTATTGAGCACTTTTGTGTGTAGAGCACTGTACTAAGTGCTTGGAAGAGGACAATGCAACAATGAACGGTCACATTCCCCACCCACAGCAGAAATTTAGGCTACGATACATGGCTGTTGCTGGGTGAATTCCATGGTGTATAAGAATAATGGTGGTATTGTATCCTCCCAAGTGATTAATTCAATGCTTGGCATCTACTAAGCTCTCAATAAATACCGGTAAATGAATAAACATTTGGTAGGGTTTTACTATGCGTCAGGCATGGTATTAAACACTGGGGTCTAGTCAGGTCAAACCCAGTCCTTTCCCCAGTTGCAGTCTAAGTAGAAGGACGAAGAGGAATCGAACCTTCATATTTACTCATGAGGAACTGAGGTACCGAGAAGTTGTGATTTGCCCAAGGCCACAGAGGCAGAGCTGGGATTAAAAGTCAGGTCCTCTGGCTCCCAGGCTTGGGCTCTTTCCATTAGGCCACACTCTTTCTGATTACATTTAAAGGTTGGACGCCCAGTTGTAGCACCAGTGTCCTGGAGAACATGGCCATTTTCAGCTAGGATCAGGGTTGTTTCGGGACTCCGTGCTAGAACGGTTTCGGGCCACCACCTGTGATTTGGAACTTTGAAAAGGCCTAGGACAGAGCCCAGCTAGAGTTAGACGGTCCTGCACCCTAAGGGCCGTTGCTGAGCTGTGGAAGAATGCCAGCCTCCCCCCTCCCACCCGTACCTTCCGATGATAGGGAATGTCGCTTGACGTTTTCAATCCCATACTTGTGCTCACACACACACAGGTACCAAGACCCCGTGTCTACTTATATGAAGGACTCAGCAACTGCAACTGTAGGTATAGAAGCGAATCTTAAAGGAGATTGAGGAACTGTGGCTGATATGGTTCTTGTCCTACACTTCTACCCAGGGGATACCACCCCGTCCTATGGCCGGTCTTCCGGGGATACCTCACCCGGCGTGTCCTCTCGTGTTTGGGTGGCCTTACTGACTTTCAGCCTTCCTGGCAAAAACCAGCTTCCCGCTTCCTTCCCTACGAGAAGCCCAGTCGAGACTAATCCCCCTTGCATCCCTATATCCTCCCCTCTGTCCGCTTCCCTGGCCCCCTCCTCCTTGTCTAATTCCTGATGTCACCAGGTAAGTCATTGACAGCTACCCCTTCGCAAAGGATTCTGAGCGTTGAGCAGTTTCTCCTCTGGAAGTCTCTGGCACTTTTTATCAGAGCGAAGTGAGCTAATTTAGCTTGAACCATATGTGGAACCCTTTCTCCTCATAGCACGTTCTACCCAGATCGGTATGCTTTGTCAGAAGAGCGTTCACTAATTTGTGCTTTGTCAGAAGAGCGTTCACTAATTTGTCAGCTACTTCGTCTCCAGAATACACAGTGAAGACTTGCATTATGGAAGAACTGAGGGTAGGTGGAACCTAAAACGGTTACAGCTGTTGGAGGAGACATTCATTTAATCTTATATTTATCCTGCACTAGCCAGTGTAGTGGTATCACTGTATATCACGAGACTCAAGTTCCATCCTTCTGTCTAAGTCTGACTTACATAGGAAATGATATTCTGGATAGAAGTTAAAGGCAAGTGGGTTGCGAGGGTGGAAGAAAGGTGAAAATCAGGCTTGTGGCCCGGAATATTTCATTAGCCACCTATGTATGCCTTTTTTTCAACAAGTTATTTTTAAGTGACCTAATGTTGAATTTCAGAGTGGATTCCCCAATTGTAAAAGTAGGAGAATTTGAGCTATACCTTTAGTAACGCAGGAAAAAGAAATAGGGTTAACGGAGCCATCTTTTGGCTTCATTCATCCAGTCGTATTTATTGAGCCTTCCTGTGTGCAGAGCACCGTACTAAGCCCTTGGGAAGTACAATTCAGCAACAAGTAGAGACAATCCCTGCCCACAGTGGGCTCACAGTCTAGAAGGGGGGGCGACAGGCATCAAAACAAGTAAACAGGTATCAGTAGTTTCATTATAAATAAATAGGATTATAGATATCTATAGACATAAAAATATGGAACGCTTCACGAATTTGCGTGTCATCCTTCTGCTCAAAAGTGGGATGAGATGGACATTCTGGTGCATTGGCAATGGAGTGGTAGTGTTGGGTGACTTTTTTTTTCCCCCTAATGGAGATGCTGTTGATTTCCTGGTAACTATCGGACTGTGCTGCCTCCTCCCCTTACGGGGTTTACTGGAGGCAGTGGAATATTGCCCAGCTTTGAATTGCTTCTCTGTTCCAGCCTAGGGTGGGGTTCCACAGCTCTTGGCCAACGTTGGCCATAGCACTCAGGGGGCAGGACACCAGTCCTATTTTTTCAATTCCTGCTACGTCATATTAGAAGAAAACATCTGCCCTGACAGCGTTCTCTGTGAGATTATGTCTTGCGTAATAGCCCGACCAACTTCCTCCAAAGAGCCCAGGCAATTTCGCAATGTCTTTTTTCGAAGTTCCAGTGAGGAGAAGCAGATTGGCCCTAGGCTCAAGGGGAGTAGTGACTGGTTCGGAGTCCAAGCTTTAGCCACTAGGTACACTAGCCATTGGTCTAGGACCTGCCCTGGACATCGGGGACCCCTCTGTGGTCTGGGATGCAGAACCCATTTCTCGTCCCTGCTTTTACCCGTCGGGTGTCACTACTGTAGACCAAACACGTTATGGGTGGGGAAAATGTGTGCTAATTTTGTTGTATTATACTCTCCCAAGCATTTAATACAGTGCTCTGAACACAGTAAATGCTCAATTAATAGCATTAATTGATTGATACTTTACTCTAAAAATGACTCCGGCAACTCTCAGGGAAGGAAAGAACCCATCAGAAGTTGGGGTTGGGGGAGGAGGTGCAGGCTCCAGAGAGGATGTGGAATTGGTTTTCCGTCCCTTGGCTTCCATTGCTTAGGCTTAGCCAAGTCTTAAGATGGCTTGGCCACCCGACTTCTGAGTTATAATCCGAATTATGTTTGGGTGTTTATTCAGGTGGGAAAATACCAAGCCATGTGGAATTTCTGAATTTTCTGCATGAACTTTTCCCAACCTTCAGTGTTTTTCTGTCGCCTTTTTTTCCCCCAGAATCTAGAGTTTCATTGACAGAGTGCTTTGTGTGGTTATTGAAGATGATGGTCGAAATTCAGAACTACTCATTTACTCCCACTTCATAGGCAGAACTAGAAACCCTGTGAGATATCCATAACCTTTCCCTTATTCCATCTTGACACTGAACATTGTTAATTAAGTTAATCCTAATCCTAACATCAGGATCTTCTACGAGTGTGGCAGGATCTGTCATGTTTTGTTATTGATTCATTTACGAGGATCACCGCTAACAAATCTGGCTTTCTGTGAGCACTGAGCATTATTGATTATCGTAGTCTTCAAGGAAATGGCAGCTGTGCTGGAGTCCTTAAACGTGAAATCAATAATGGCAATATCACACTGCTATTAATGGAATTACTCCCTGATGAAAAGTATTGTACAAAATAAAAGTAAGGGAGTCCAAAATATATAAAGTCTAGCTGTCAAATGCTACATAATTAGAAAATATAAATCACATGGAGTCTCTAAATTAATAATAATGTTATTTGTTAAGCGCTTACTATGGGCCGAGCACTGTTCTAAGCACTGGGGTAGATACAAGGTGATCAGGTTGGACTCGAGCCCTGTCCCACATGGGGCTCACAGTGACCTTGACCTTGGGTATGTCACTTCACTTCTCTGGGCCTCAGTTACCCCATTTGTTAAATGAGGATTGAGACTGTGAGCCCCACAAGGGACAGATACTGTGTCCAACCCGATCTGCTTATATTCACCCCAGCACATAGTACAGTGCGTGGCGCATAGTAAGCGTTTAACAAATGCCATGATCATTATTATTATTATTATGTGAACTGAACAAGTCTTTGAAGGTGGAGAGAATGGTGGTCTGGCCTATGTGGAGAGGGATGGTCTAGGTATTCTGATTGTGCCTGAAGGTTTGAGTTCTTGGTTGTAGCTGGCAGGATTTTAAGTATTTGCTCTACAAATTGGGTAGAAATAATATTTTAATGGCCCATATGAATGGTCTAATAACGTTTTTGATCGACCATGTTTTGTTTTTCTTCTCCACACTCCTCCCTCCTCTGTATTCCCAATATTTGGCTTAATGGCATTTGAGTGCTTACTGGGGTGCAGAGCACTGTACTAAATGCTTGGGGGATCCAATACTGTGGAGCTGGTAGTCATCATCTGTGCCCACAGGGAGCTAACAATCATTGAAATAAATGAAGATGAGCTAACTGCGGTTGAACACTCATTATAATTTCTCCAGATTCAGGGAAAACTCCATTAGAGTCAGTCCTATTTTTGAAGGGAGATTTTTGTTGGTTTGTTTTTTGGATGCAGTCGTAAGACTCAGATCTCTCAGGAAAGCAATCCTTGAACTGGAGCCATCTGCTGGAGACAAGCCAGTGTTTGTGAATGGTCCGCAGGAGTAACTTCAGGCCGATTTCTGGAAGAATTAGAGGAAAAAAACCCTCCACAACCCCTCACCCGCCCCCGTACCAGTAACAGATTGGATGGAAGTAGAGAGTTTGGCAACTGGGGAAAACCACACATGTAACCAAATGTAGGTGGGACCTATACTGATGCCCGTGCCTCAACAGTTCTAGGAAAAAAAGACGGAATGAGGGGGAACTGTTTTAGTATTTCATTATGAAATGGGGTAGGCACAGGTTTCTTTATAAATGACACGGGCGCGTTTAGGAAGCGGGAAAAGCAGTAGGTTTAGCGAGTAGGAGGATGCAGCACCCTGTGTGGAATGACCCGTCCCAGTTGCAGCCCCGGCCTGGACGCCTAGGGTGCAGGTTCCAGGATGTGAAGGGAGGGAGAAGGAAATGAATCTTTCCTGTGAGGATCCTTCCAGCCCGGGTCTATTCCAGCCCCATTTCGAGGCAGGAGCTCAGGCTCCAAGGATCAGACACTAAGAGGATAGGTGTTTTTTCGCGACAACAATCTTATTTTCCAGGAACGTAGGAGGTTTGGGTGACTGGGCGATCTAGGAATAGTCTTTGCCTTTCTTTATCTGTTGCTCTCTCCTTCTCTTTTGTACTTATACATTGCTCTGTTTCTCCCATGCTACATTTGACAGCTTGAGATGCTGGATCAAGGCTTTGGTGAGTGATTTTTATTTGGGGCCTTAACTGGCAATAACAATGAGGTGGAAAGATATTTGCGTGTGTGTGTGCGCGTTTTAAGGTGAATGTAAGAGTTGGCTTCAGCGTGCTCTCTCCTCCCTCTGACTTTCTCATATCTGTGTTTTTCCTTGCACTTAGGTATCCTTAGTTTATACAGCTGAAGAAATTCTTTGATGTCTTGTGTGACTTTTACAGCCGCGCTACTCGGTAGACAGTCCCAGCTCAGACAGATGAGATTGAATCCACCCAAGACCAAATTCATTTTCTCCTCCTAACCAGGGACATCCATGACCATTGATGGGATGATGAATGTTGAAGCTCGTATTGCCCTGTGCCGTGGGGAACCTGCCTTACAGATGGGGAATGTCTCCGGGGCCTCCGGCCTCAGATACTTTCTCGAAGCTAAATTTTCTTTGATGAAGTGGAAAAGAACCTTCCTGAGTTGATTCTCTGAGACCTCTCTAGTCTCTCTGTTTCTGCTCTTCTTCTCCCGGGTGTTCTTGAAAGTGTTTGGGCCGCCTTTATGGTTTATGGAACCAGGGGTCGAGGCAGACAAAATGAAAAGGAAAGGGAGGCTCTGATCTCCCTTCTTTTCATTCATTCAATAGTATTTATTGAGCGCTTGCTATGTGCAGAGCACTGTACTAAGCGCTTGGAATGTACAAGTTGGCAACAGATAGAGGCAGTCCCTGCCCTCTGATGGGCTTACAGTCTAATGGGGGAGACAGGCAGACAAGAACAATGGCAATAAAGGAAATCTTGATTTCCTAAAGCAGGTAAGTTCACAGGCGTGAAGTTGGGTGGGACTAAGGTGGTATTCACTAGAATGACAGTGGTGATTACTGAGTGCTGATATTCCCATTACCCCCTTAGCGTTCAAAAAGGAGAATTTATGTGCCCTCCACATGAAGATAAGATTGGGCTTCATCAGATTAACGGAGCACTTTTCTTTTGGATTGCTCGAAGCCCTTTGAGTATCACCACAGGAAGCCTCAGCATGGCCTCGTTGCGGGAAGTATTGTCTTGCTTATTTCCTGTCCATTGTGCCTTCCCAAGATCCCATCCAGCCAGCTGGACCTTCTGGTTCTTCAACTGGCATTTTTTTAATGATATCTGTTAAGTGCTTACTCTGCGTCCAACACTGTTCTAAGCACTGGGGTAGGTACAAATCAATTAGGTTGGACACTTATTTTCTCAGGGTTTTCCATGAGCCTCAAGAAGTATGATTTACCATGGCTATCTCACCCCCCAATCTGTCTGCACTAATAATAATTAAAATGACGGTATTTAAGTGCTTACTATGAGCGAAGCACCGTTCTAAGCTCTGGGATATGTAACTAGATAATCAGGAAGGACACAGTCCCTGTCCTACATGGGACTCACATTCTAAGTAGGAGGAAGATCAGGTAGTTAATCTCCATTTTACGGATGAGGAAACTGAGACCAGAGAAGTTAAGTGACTTGACCAAGGACCCATAGCGGAAAAATGGCGGAGCCAAGATTAAAACCCAGATTCTGTGACTCCCAGGCCTGTGCTCCTTTCACTAGGCCATATTGATTGTGCACTAGAGGGAAGGGGGTGTTCCGTGCCCTAGGAAGGGTTGGGACAGGAAGCTCCCCTAAAATCAAAATCTCATCCATGCCACAGGGGCAAGGGAAAGTTTCCATGGAGCACAGTTAACGGGACTGTATACTCCAACTTGGAAATCGTTGGTGATTTAGGAAGGGGACTTTTACTCTAGGAAAATGTACAGGGGCAAGAACCTCATTTGTTCTGTGTCCTCCAGTCAGTGCCCCAGCCCGTTGGCCCTCTCCGACCTGAGGCTGTGGCTTCATTTCGGAAGGGCAATTCTTTATAAAAACATCCATTTCTATCCTTTCCCGGTCACCGTTGTGAGCTGGGGCTAGTCTGCCACTTGCTAAAGCAGCGTGGTGCAGTGGATGGAGCTGGGGCCTGGGAGTCCGAAGGTCATGGGTTCTAATCCCGCCCCCTCCACTCGTCTGCTGTGTGACCTTGGGCAAGTCACTTCACTGGGCCTCAGTTTCCTCATCTGTAGAAAGAGGATTAAGACGCTGAGTCCCATGTGGGACAGGGACTGTGTCCAACCCGATTGGCTTTTACGGTTTCTGGCACACAGCAAAGTGGTGACTCCAGCACGCAGCCCGGTATGGGCCGGAATTGTCTCTCTCTTATTGCTGAATTGTACTTTCCAAGCGCTTAATACAGTGCTGGGCACACAGTAAGCGCTCAGTAAATATGAATGAATGAATGGCCCCTTTTCAGCCTTTCTGTGTCACAGGGAATTCAAGGGACACTTAGGGATTGGTCTAATAAACTGTCACGGTGCCGACTCCTTACTGACCTTAGTCCTCTAGATTGAAAGCTCCTCGTGGGCAGGGAGCCTGACTGGCAACTCTGTTATATTGGACTCTCCCATGTGCTCAGTACAGAGCTCTACGCCCAGTAAATGCGCTCGATAAATGCTATTAAGGGCTGGGTGGTCAAGGCTGCCTATCCCGTGGGCTTTCGCAACCAGAAATATCCTGCTCCTTTCAGTATGCAAGAACATACAGTACCTGCTTTTTCATCCCCTGGAGTTTAGGCAGCCTTTGTTTCTGCTGTTTGAGGTCCCTAGCACCAGGATAACTTTGGAGAGCTCAATTCCGTTCTCTTAAATTCCATGTACGGTGATCATCACACCCCTGAAGATCTTTTGGGTTCCCTCCCCCTCCCCCCAGTTCATATCTATCCAAGCGACAAAATCATCCGGTCCCTAACTGCAAATGAAACAGACTGGTTTCATCCCAGTGCTTAGAACCGTGCTTGGCCCAATACCATCATTATTATCATCTGCAAATAACAGCCATTTGGTTCACACTCCAGATGGAGAAGAGAGACAGGAAACAATTTTCAAGGGTTTCTCGAAACTCCTTCATGATCCTCTGGGTCAGCAAAGGTATAAGGAGTGGGTAAGTGATTTTAGGAGGGCCTGATTGGGCAAGCCCCTGAACTTCTTTATACTTCAGTTTCCTCATCTGTAAAACGGGCATTAAATCCTACACCTTCTCCTTAGACTGGGAGCCCCATGTCCAACCTGAATATCTTGTATCTATCCCAGTGCTTGGCACAGAGTAATCACTTAATAAATACTACTATTGTTATTATTACTATAACATTATTATTTCAGTTGTTACACAAAGTTGGCAAAATCAGGTTAAAAAACACACCACATTTCTTTCTCCATTTTAAAGTTTAGTATTCTGTACAGTAAAGAGGCCGCAGTCTTGAACGTCTGGGAAGGGAATCGGTGTGCTGGATTAGGTGTGAGAGAATGAAGTGAGAGAATTCAGGATTTGGAGGATCCCGCCTAGGTTCTTGCCTAGGTAAAAAAAACACTGAGAACCCAAATCGACCTTATGCCTACTCAGTGTAGAACTGTAGGCTGGAGTCTCACGAGATTATCTGAAGAAACTGGCGCTCGGGCCTTACTAGCTAAGTAATTTAGTTTCTGGAAAGTAGTTTTAGAATCTTTCCATCAACTGGGTCATTTCACCTTGCTGATAGTTTAAAGCCATTAGGGGCCTTCTGGGATCTAGAGTTAATGTGGTATAGGATAAATAGTTTAGAGAACTCCTGCCTGAAATATTCAAGTCTCTTTTGGAATTAGGGCCATTTGGAGTTGAGTCATTAAGTTATCAAGAGTTAGTCTTGAAGGCTCTTCCTCAGTTGATTGTTTTATTGGGACTACATGAATAATGAAGGAATAGAAAATGCGAGAGAGTAAAGATGAAGCAAAAGGGCATATTTTGTTGGAAACTGTTCAGTGAGTGAAAGAAAAGTTGTTGGAGTGTGTGGGATATCAGGGGTTAGGCAAAAAGATCTCCTGATATTAATTTTTGCCCCCTCACGATTGAGAGATTAATAAGGAGCTCGAATCCAAGTAGAAACGACAACCCCCACAGATCAGGAAGAAAAAGCGAATTCAGCTCTCTGCCAAGGGGCAGATTTCTATGCTTTGGCTAAATGCCCCATTTGAAACTCAGCCCAGGGTTGGCTGAAATCCCCTATCTGTTTGCTACCTTTCTTCTCAGTTTCCAACTGTCTTGCCTCCTGAGGCTTCCCTGTCCTGGGTGCTCAAAGTGGGGTGGGAACTGCAGCTGACTTGGAGTCCCCCATCTCCCAGTATCTCCCAACATCCCTACCAGTAACTAGTTTAAAAAAGACGCACCTTGAGTAGCAGGGGAAAGGTCTCGCTCATACCTGCCCTGACCCAGGAGGCCTTACCAGACTGAGCCCCCCTTTTCCTCTGCTCCTCCTTCCCTCCCCATCTCCCCAACTCCCTCTACTCTACCCCCTTCCCCGCCCCACAGCACTTGTGTGTATTTGTACATATTATTCTATTTATTTTATTAATGATGTGCATAAATCTATAAGTCTATTTTGAGGCTATTGATGCCTACTTGTTTTGTTTTGTTGTCTGTCTCCCCTTTCTAGACTGTGAGCCCATTGTTGGGTAGGGATTGTCTCTATCTGTTGCCGAATTGTACTTTCCATGCGCTAAGTACAGTGCTCTGCACGCAGTAAGCGCTCAATTAATGCGATCGAATGAATGAATGACCCTCCAAAAGTGAGTTCACATTGGGGTGGAGCAGCGAGGTCCCCAGAGTGCAAATCTGGGCCCCAGGGGGAGGTTTAAAGGTGAGCTAGAGGGTTGGATGGCATGAATGGGCCGGCCCTGGCCTGCTGAGCAGGGTAGACCAAGAGACCATTGCGAGGCAGCGGTGCCGGGGGGAGATGGGGTCACTTCATTCATTCGCTCATATTTATTGAGCACTTGACTGTGTGCAAAGCACTGTATTAAGCGCTTGGGAGAGCACAGTACAGCAATAAACAGACACATTCCCTGCCCACAATGAGCTCACAGTGTAGAGGGGAGCCATATCAATATACATGAATGAATGAGTAAATGATGATGATGATGGTATCTGTTAAGCGCTTACTATGTGCCAAGCACTGTTCTAAGCGCTGGATTAGATACAGTGCTGGATTAGAGCTCACAGTGTAGAGGGGAGCCATATCAATATACATGAATGAATGAGTAAATGATGATGATGATGGTATCCGTTAAGCGCTTACTATGTGCCAAGCACTGTTCTAAGCGCTGGATTAGATACAAGGTGATCAGGTCGCCCCACGTGGGGCTCACAGTCTTAATCCCCATTTTGCAGATGAGGTAACTGTGGTGCAGAGAAGTTAAGTGACTTGCCCAAAGTCACACAGCTCCCCCGATTAGACCGTAAGCCCGTCAAAGGGCAGGGACTGTCTCTATCTGTTGCCGACTTGTTCATTCCAAGTGCTTAGTACAGTGCTCTGCACATAGTAAGCGCTCAATAAATACTACTGAATGAATGAATAAGTGGCGGAGCTGGGATTAGAACCCAAGGGTAACCCAGGGTTCGCTTTCTCATTGATTCAGTCGTATTTATTAAGCACTTACGGTGGGCAAAGCACTGTCCAGTACCACAATAAACGGTGACGGTCCCTGCCCGCAACAAGCCCCGCCCACAGTCTAGAGGCGGGGAGACAGACATCAATACAAATAAATAAAATTACAGATATATACGGAAGTGCTGTGGAGCTGGGAGAGGCGTGGGGAGAGATCTGGCTAGACTCAGACATGCTCACTCCAGGACCCTGGGGATGGATTTCCACTCAGGGTTGAAGCCACCCGAAGTGGGAGCTCGTACATTGTGAGCGTGTCGAGGTCCCACCGGGGTATTCTTTTTAGCGCTTAGTACTGCGCTCTGAATGCGGTAAGAGCTCAGTTGATACTATGATTACTAGTATTTTTTTCCGTGATTTGTTCTTTGATGTCAACCCTTTCCAAGTCTCCCTGCCCACTCTTTTTTATTTTTTTTTTAAATGGGATTTATCAAACAGTTCGTGCCAGGCGTCGTACTACGCGCCGGGGTAGATACACGTCTTTCAGGTTGGACGCGGTCCGTGTCCCTCATGGGGCTCGCAGTCTTCATCCCCGCTTTACACATGCGGTAACTAAGGAGCAGAGAAGTTGTGCCCAAGGTCATTCATTCATTCAATTGCGTTTATTGACCGCTTACTGTGTGCGGAGCACTGTATTAAGAACTTGGAAAAAAGTACAATTTAGCGATAGAGACGATTCCCTGCCCGCACTGGGCTTATGATCTAGAAAAGGGGAGACAGACTTCAAAACAAGTAAACAGGCATGCATATCAATAAATGTATCTATAATAGAGAAGCGGCGTGGCTCAGTGGAAAGAGCCCGGGCTTGGGAGTCAGAAGACATGGGTTCGAATCCCAGCTCCACCGCTAGCCAGCTGTGTGACTTTGGGCAAGTCACTTAACTTCTCTGTGCCTCAGCTCATCTGTAAAACGGGGATTAAAGACTGTGAGCCCCACGTGGGACAGCCTGATCGCCCAGCGCTTAGAACAGTGCTTTGCACGTAGTAAGCGCTTAACAAATACCACCATTATTATTATTATAATTTTATATGCATCAAAACAAGTAAACGGGCCTTAAAATAAATAGAATTATAGATACGTACATATCTACACAAGGGCTGTGGTGCGGGGAGGGGGGTAGAGCAAAGGGAGCGAGTCAGGGTGACGGGGAGGGGGAGCTGAGGAAAAGGGGGGCTTATTCTGGGAAGAGGGAGCGCTTAGTAGACAACTGGGTGGAGCCGAGATGAGAACCCAGGTCCTCCGACTCCCAGGCCCTTGCTCTTTCCTCTAGCCCAGGCCGAATTTCACTGCTTGCCATACACTCACGATAGGAAGTTGGCATCTCTTTTGAGCCCTTCCACAGACTGGCCGAGGCGCGTTTAGTACCGATGACCGTTTACTTGTTAAGCGCTTACTGTGTGTCAAGCCCCGTACGACTGTTACTACTGATAAGGTATCCATTAGGTGCACACTACGTGCTGCGGCCGAAACACGATATTCAGGTCGGACGCCATCTCTGTCTCACAGTCAGCGGGGGAAGGAGAACAGGTATATAGTCTCCATTTTACAGACGAGGACACTGAGGTCCAGAGAAGTTAAGCGACTCGCCCAGGGTCGCCCAGCGGGCATGTGGCAGGACTGGGGACAGAACCTGATTCCCAGGGCTGTGTTCTCTCCATCAAGTCACAGGTCGGTCACCTGTGCGCATCTGGGATGGTTGTAGCCGTTAGTGCCGGTCTATTTACCCGTCCGTTGGGTTTTCCTTTCCCTCTTCAGGATGGGAAAGAGCAGTCGAGTCTGTGTAAGTGCTTCAGAGGGCCCAAGCTGTCGGAAATCGGCACGATCGCCTGGATGATCACCCTCAGCGACGCCCTCCACAACTTCATCGATGGCCTGGCCATCGGGGCCTCCTGCACCCTGTCGCTCCTTCAGGGAATCAGCACGTCGATAGCGATCCTCTGCGAGGAGTTTCCTCACGAACTCGGTAAGAGGCTTCCCCCTTTGCTATCCAAGTGGGTGAGTTCAGAGCGCGGCGGCAAGTGGAGTGTGTCACTCATTCGATCGTATCTGTCAAGCGCTTACTGTGTGCAGAGCACCGTACTAAGCGTTTGGGAAAGTACAACACAACAGTAAACAGTGACATTCCCTGCCCACAACGAGAGCGGGAGTTGGGGAGACAGACATTAAAAGTAAATAAAATTACAGATCTGTACGTAAGTGTTTTGGGGTTGGGAGGAGAGAAGAGTAAAAGGGATGAATAAAAATACGGATGTGAACATAAGTGCTTTGGGGCTGGGAGCGAGTCGGTGACGCAGAGGGAGTGGGAGATGAGGAGAAGTGGGGCTTAGTTTGGGAAGGCTTCTCGGAGGAGATGTGCCATCGATAAGGCTTTGAAACGGGGGAGAGTGGTGGTCTGTTGGATTAGAGGAGGGAGGGTGTTCTAGGCCAGAGAGGCAGGACGTGGGCTTAGGGGTCAGCGGCGAGACAGGCCGAGATTGAGGCACAGGGAGAAAGTTAGCTCTAGAGGAGTAAAGTGTGTGGGCTGAGTTGTAGAGAAGGAAGATGAGGTAAGAGGGGGCAAGGTGATGGACTGCTTTAAAGCCAATGGAGAGGAACTTTTGTTTGATATGGAGGTGGATAGGCAACCACTGGAGTTTTTTTGAGGAGCGGGGTGATGGGTCCAGAACGTTTTTGAGGGGAAAATGACCCGGGCGGCAGAGTGAAGTATGGGCTGGAGTGCAGGACCCAGCCCTTGACAACTGGAACAGCAATCAACTGGAAATTGGACCAAAAATACAGTCAAGTGACTTGTGGTTTTTTGTTCCTCCCCACCTTCTCCCCCCACGCCCCACCCACCTTCTTTTTTTAGGAGACTTTGTGATTTTACTCAATGCGGGAATGAGCACTCGACAAGCTCTCTTTTTCAACTTCCTTTCCGCATGCTCCTGCTACCTTGGGCTGATCTTCGGCATATTGGTGGGCAACAATTTTACTCCAAATATCATCTTCGCTCTAGCTGGTGGGATGTTCCTGTATATTTCCCTGGCAGACATGGTAAGAAACGATTTTGTGTGAATTGGGATTTACATAGGGAAGTGGCACCCAACCCTCTTCTCCCACCGACTTCTCCCAGTCACTGTAGAGAACGCCACCATCCTCCCTGTCTTACAAGCCTGTGACCTTGGAATTATCCTCGACTCATTTCTCTCAATTGACCCACATATCCAGTCCGTCGCCAGATCCTTTCAGTTCAGCCTTCACACTTGCTAAAATCCACCCTTTCCTCTTCGTAATAATAATGTCGGTATTTGTTAAGCGCTTACTATGTGCAGGGCACCGTTCTAAGTACTGGGGTAGATACAGGGTAATCAGGTTGTCCCACGTGAGGCTCACCGTCTTCATCCCCAGTTTACAGATGAGGTAACTGAGGCCCAGAGAAGTGAAGTGACTTGCCCACAGTCACACAGCTGACAAGTGGCAGAGCTGGGTTTCAAACCCATGACCTCTGACTCCCAAGCCCGGGCTCTTTCCACTGAGCCACGCTGCTTCTCTTCATCCCAACTGTTACCGTGCCGGTCCAAGCACTTATCCTGACCTGCCTCAACTACTGCACCAGCCTCCTTGTCTCCCTGCCTCTGGTCTCTCCTCTTTCCATTCTTCACTCTGCTGGCCAGATCATTTTTCTAAAAAACTTTCAGTCCATGTCCCGACTCCTCAGAAACCTCCAGTGGTTGCTCATTCATTCATTCATTCATTCATTCATTCATTCATTCAATAGTATTTATTGAACGCTTACTATGTGCAGAGCACTGTACTGAGCGCTTAGAATGAACAAGTCGGCAACAGATAGAGACGGTCCTTGCCGTTTGACGGGCTTATGGTCTAATCGGGGGAGACGGACAGACGAGAACAATGGCGATAAATAGAGTCAAGGGGAAGAACATCTAGTAAAAACAATGGCAACTAAATTGAATCGAGGCGATGTACATTTCATTAACAAAATAAATAAGGTAATGAAAATATATACAGTTGAGCAGACGAGTACAGTGCTGAGGGGATGGGAAGGGAGAGGGGGAGGAGCAGAGGGAGATGGGGGGAAAAGAGGGTTAAGCTGCGGAGAGGTGAAGTGGGGGCGGTAGAGGGAGTAGAGGGAGAAGGGGAGCTCCGTCTGGGAAGGCCTCTTGGAGGAGGTGAGTTTTAAGTAGGGTTTTGAAGAGGGGAAGAGAATCAGTTTGGTGGAGGTGAGGAGGGAGGGTGTTCCGGGACCGCGGGAGGACGTGGCCCGGGGGTCGACGGCGGGATACGGTGAGGAGGCGGGCGGCGGAGGAGCGGAGCGTGCGGGGTGGGCGATAGAGAGAAGGGAGGAGAGGTAAGAAGGGGCAAGGTGATGGACAGCCTCGAAGCCTAGAGTGAGGAGTTTTTGTTTGGAGTGGAGGTCGATAGGCAACCACTGGAGGTGTTTAAGAAGGGGAGTGACGTGCCCAGATCGTTTCTGCAGGAAGATGAGCCGGGCAGCGGAGTGAAGAATAGACTGGAGCGGGGCGAGAGAGGAGGAAGGGAGATCAGAGAGAAGGCCGACACAGTAGTCTAGCCGGGATATAACGAGAGCCCGTAACAGTAAGGTAGCCGTCTGGGTGGAGAGGAAAGGGCGGATCGTGGCGATATTATAAAGGTGAAACCGGCAGGTCTCGGTAACGGATAGGATGTGTGGGGTGAATGAGAGAGAGTCAAGGAAGACACTGAGATCGCGGGCCCGAGAGACGGGAAGGATGGTCGTGCCATCCACGGTGATAGGGAAGTCTGGGAGAGGACCGGGTTTGGGAGGGAAGATGAGGAGCTCAGTCTTGCTCATGTTGAGTTTTAGGTGGCGGGCCGACATCCAGGTGGAGACGTCCCGGAGGCGGGAGGAGATGCGAGCCCGAAGGGAGGGGGAGAGGACAGGGGCGGAGATGTAGATCTGCGTGTCATCTACGTACAGATGGTAGTCAAAATCGTGAGAGCGAATGAGTTCACCGAGGGATTGAGTGTAAATGGAGAACATAAGAGGGCCGAGAACTGACCCTTGAGGAACTCCAGCAGTTAAAGGATGGGAGGGGGAGGAGGCGCCTGCGAAGGAGACCGAGAATGACCGGCCAGAGAGATGAGAGGAGAACCGGGAGAGGACGGAGTCCGTGAAGCCAAGGTGAGATAGGGTATGGAGAAGGAGGGGATGGTCGACAGTGTCAAAGGCAGCAGAGAGGTCAAGGAGGATTAGAATGGAGTAGGAGCCGTTGGATTTGGCAAGAAGGAGGTCACGGGTGACCTTAGAGAGAGCAGTCTCGGTAGAGTGGAGGGGATGGAAGCCAGATTGGAGAGGGTCCAGGAGAGAATGGGAGTTAAGGAATTCTAAGCAGCGATTGTAGATGACTCGTTCAAGGACTTTGGAAAGGAAGGGTAGTAAGGAGATAGGGCGATAACTAGAGGGGGAAGTGGGGTCGAGAGCGGGTTTTTTTAGGTTGGGGGAGATGTGGGCATGTTTGAAGGCAGAGGGGAAGGAGCCATTGGAGATTGAGTGGTTAAAAATAGAAGTTAAGGAAGGGAGGAGGGCAGGAGCGATGTTTTTAATAAGGTGAGAGGGAATGGGGTATCAAACAGGAACTCCATACCATCAGCTTCAATTTGTTCTCCCCCGCCTACCTTACAACCCAATCTGCACATTTCACTCCTCTGTTGTCCACCTGCTTATTGTACCGTAGTCTCGTCTGTCTTGCTGCCAACCCCTTTCGCCCATCCTCCCTCTGACCTGGACCCCTTCATATCTGACAGAGCACCACTCTCCTCACCTTCAAAGCCTTACTCTTATAGGAAGCTTTTCCTGACTGATCTCGTTTCCCCTCCTTGGTCTATCCGCTTCATCGTCTAGACACTTGCTATTCACCTCAGAGCCCGTCGTTTAGTTTAATATCTGTCACCCCTTCTAAAATGTAAGCCCTTTGAGGGAAGAGAATGTGTCTGTATTGTATCCTCCCAACTAGTTCAGTGCTCTGCACACCGTAAGTGCTCAATAAATACTATTGATTAATTGATTTGAACTTACTCCTGCCTTGTTGAGAATCAGGAAGCCCCTCAGGTCGTATGATGACGACTAGAGTATTTAAATACTTACTACATGTCAGGCACCGGGGTAGGTACAAGGCCATCAGGTTGGATGTGGTCCAGGGCGCTCGGTCTAACTGGGAGGGAGAGAAGGTATTGAATTCCCATTTTACAGATGAGAAAACTGAGGGACAGAGCAGCGAAGTGCCTTGCTTCACGTCGCCCAGTAGGAAAAGGGAACCCAGAACTAAAACTAGAACCCAGATTCTCTGACTCCCAGCCCCTGCTCTCTCCACAGGGCCTCGCTACTTCTCAGTAAAAGCCTTGTTGTATCAGTGAAGGGGAAGAACCAGGCGACGATCACCGTTCAATTAGATAAAACTCTCTCCTTGACGTTTGCTCGAGGTGGTAGTTTTTGTGCTGTGCTCTCTGTGTCCTCTAACCCCCAGATCCTGTTCTGGATGAATTTAGGAACTTGAAATGCAGTTTAATTAATTGGTATTTCAGTGCTTACTATGTGTCAAGCACTGGGGTAGATTTGAGTTAGTCAGTTCAGTTTAAAAGCTAGTAAGAAAAGTTTCTCCATTCAGCCCCAAGCTATTGACGGAAAGACCGCTGCGAGGCTAAGTCGTCCTTGCCTCAAGTATCTGCATAATTGAAACAAGCAGCGTTATCTAGGGGAAAGAGCATGGGCCTGGGAGTTAGAGGACCTCAGTTCTAATCCTGGCTCTGTCACTTACCTGACCTTGGGCAAGTCACGCCACTTCTCTGTGTGCCTCAGTTGCCTCATCTGCAAAAAGAGGTGTCCGTATCGGTTCTCTCTCACTTGGACAGTGAGCCGCTTGTGGGACTTGATTATCTTGTGTCTATCCCAGCACTCAGTACCGTGCTTGGCATATTGCCCTGAAGGTAAATGGCATGGTCCTGACACTTTTTTTTGAGCCTAGTGAGCTAACAAGTCATGGATCACCTGGGTCATTCTCTTTATTTCTTGGGTAGCTTGGTTTACCATCATTTATCTTCAGAAGATAATTTCCTTTTCTGCTCTGTCCCATCAAGCCCCCAAATGAGGCCAATTTCACCTCTTTGGGTTGTCTAGCTGTTTTCCTTCTCGTGGTCCAAGGAGGCGAGGAAAGAGACTTCGTTGACCCACCCTCAACCCCGCCTGTTCCACCCCCGACTCCAGATTATCAGTCCCTTGGGCCATCTGTAAACACATGCCTAAGGTGGTTCAACATCTTTACAGTCAGTGTTTTTGAAATGACCGGTTTCTTGAAGCCTCTCAGAGTATTTGATACAATGGTTCTCTGCACCCTAAGCCGCACAGGACTTATGTACCTATCTGTAATTCATTTATTTATAGTAATATGTGGTATTTGTTAAGCATCTGCTATGTGCCAAGCGCTGTAAAGGGTGCTGGTGTAGATACAGGTCCCACATGGAGCTCGTAGTCTAGGTGGAAGGGTGAATGGGGATTGAAATCTCTATTTTGCAAATGAGGGAAGTGGGCACAGAGAAGTTAGGTGACTTGCCCAAGATCACACAGCAGGTAAGTGAGCGGAGCTAGGATTAGAATCCAGTCTCTGCTCTTTCCATTAGGCCAAGCTGCTTCTAATATCGATGTCTGTCTTCTCCTCTAGACTGTAAGATAGACATATCTACTGATTTTCTGTTGCGTTGTGCTCTCCCAAACGCTTAGTACAGTGCCCTGCACACAGTAAGTGCTCAATAAATACCACTGAGTATTGTGTGGCTTTGCACAGCAGAGTCCATGGTATTTAGACATCTCTGGGCAGCTTCCTAAAAAGTGGCCACATATCGACCACCCGGTTTACAGTAGGCGGGAGCTACAGTGAGGGGGTTAGTCGGAACTGGGGGAATAGAGGTGCTGTAAACTTCCTTACCGCTTCCAAATTCCGTTGGTTTGGCAGTCGGTTTGCCCCCTGAAAACTCATGCTTTTGGGGCACGGGGGCAGGGGAGGAGAGAGGGAGAAGGACAGAATGGAAGAGATGAAGCACCCCACCGTAAGACTAGGCTACAGAACAGTTCGGTCAATCAGTGGTATTTATCGAACGCTCAGTGCATGCAGAGCCCTGTACTACACGCTTGGGAAAGTGCTAGACGGGATTCCCTGCCCTCAACGAGGCTCTGACCAAGTTTGCCATGAAGCTTGTTGGCTAATCTGACGGTCCCAGCACCTCTGAGTACAGCCGAGGCATAGAAGGCAGCTTCAGAGTCCGCAGTTCTGGAGAAAGATTGGAATTTCAGGTATCCGAGAGGTTTTACCCCCGAGCCAAACCGTCACTGCCCTGTCTCTCCCCAGATATGTGATCTTTAGCAAGCCAGACATTTGTTCCACCACGGGATGGCAGCAGTTATCAAAAAATACATCTTTTCTTTCTTTTGTTTTTCCTTTTTTTTACAGTTCCCAGAGATGAATGACATGCTGAGAGAAAAAGTAACTGGAAGGAAAACAGATTTCACCTACTTCGTTATCCAGAATGCAGGCTTGCTCACGGGGTTTACGGCTATCCTGCTCATTACCTTGTACGCAGGAAATATTGACCTGCATTAATTCGGCTCTGAGGACGGCCCAGATGATGAAGGCATTTAGCAATTAAAAACCAAAAAAACCGAAGAGCTCTTTTTACATTCCCAAAGGGCCTGTCAGTTGATTTTACTTGATTGAGGTAACCCTGCGTTCTTTTGTAAGTCCTTTTTTAGACCCATAAAAATGGGCCACCAGCTGGGTAGGTCTCGCGAACCGAGGCAGAAGCTGGATCCCCCTTACCCAGGGCAGGCACTTACGGTCCCCGATCCTTTGGAAACTGTTGGGGTTTCACGGTCTGTGAACTGAAGAGCCGTCGGGAAGCTCAAAGCCTCCACGCCACGTGACTCGGGCAAAAAACACAATGCCTGGGCTCGAGAGAAGGAATCAGGGCAGGCCCCTGAAATGGTTTGAATGGTTTTTGCGGTGGAAGTGAACGTGGAAGCGATTTCAGGGCAGGTTAATTTCTCTTAAACGTCTCTCGGACAAGTCTTTCGCAACTTGGAAGAGAATCGAGACTACTTCCTCCCAGAAATAAGGACTCCGAAGTCTTAATTACTAATTAACACTGGAAGAAAAGAGATCAGTCGCAGCTTTTGAGCTGCTTCCTTTTTATATGCACTAGGGAGTTTGGGATTTTACAAGCCTCCTTTTAAATAAGTGATAAATGTGTTAACACTTCTAACCAGCGATGGATTCCAAACATTTTTAATGCACATTTTACCTCAGAATTGATTTAATATGTTTTTCTTGACTAGGGGTTTTTTTGTTTTTTTTTTAGTTCAAATAATTTAATTCTGAAACCTGAACTGCCTTTCTGATTTGGGCCAGTCCTGTTGACAAATAGCGTTCGTGAGAAGCTACTGAAGAAGCTCAGCATCGGTGTTTAATTACTATGTCTCGTAAAAATGGCAAATGTATTTGTACATGGCAGGGCCTTGTGAGAAATTTAAATAAGTGACATGTGAAAGAGGGCAGCATATTGGTGCACAAAGGACGTTTTTAATAAGGGCAAGAAGAGCGGGACTTATGTGGGTGAACGTGAGATACCATGCCAAAGAAAGTAATGTGAATTATTGCAAACTATCGAAAGAAGACTTTTTTTCGTTAATTTTTAGTTTTCCTCGATTGGTTGAGTACCTGCCAACTGGATTCTGTGCTCTCAGGTTAATTTTGTACCTTTTGGCCGAAGGGCAGGAGACATTAGCTGTACATCCAGCTAACTAACACTATGAATTGCCCCGAACTGGTTGATTCTTGACTCCTCACCCTTTCACTCGCGAGACCGGTTCCCACTCGTGTAATCAGAGGGAGAGTCACTAGGCAACCAAAAAATGATTGATTGAGATCACTATTTATTTCAGGAACTGAATTTTCTCCCTGATTTGTAAAAATGTTTCCGTGCGGCAATAAAGTTGACTTGATGAGCATTTTAGCTGGATATCATTTTATGGCTGCCGATCTTTTTTCAAAGTTTCAAAAAATAAACTACCCTAGAACTGTGAACTCACACTCTTCTTTTCAATTAGCCTCTTACTTGACTATTGGAAATTATTAAATCAATCCACCAGTTGTATTTATTGAGGACTTACTGTATGCAGAACGCTGTAGGTGAGAGTACGATATAACAGAGCTGGAAGATGCAGTTTCCTGCCACTGAAGCTGTTACAGTCTAGAGTCTACAGTCTTAGAGGGAAGCAGCGTGGGTTAGTGGAAAGAGGCCGGCTTGGGAGTCAGAGGTCATGGGTTCGAATTCCGGATCTGCCCCTGGGCAGCTGTGTGACTGGGCAAGTCACTGAACTTCTCTGTGCATCAGTGACCTCATCTGTAAAATGGGGATGAAGACTGTGAGCCCCACGTGGGACAACCTGATTACCCTGTATCTACCCCAGCGCTTAGAACAGTGCACAGAGTAAGCGCTTAACAAATACCAACATTATTATTAGACATTAATACAAATTATGGGTATGTACTTTAGTGTTTCGTGTCTGAGGGTAGGGTGAATGAAGGTTACATCTTTTTATTTTAAAGAAATTCATTGTTTAAATTTGTTCTTAACTCTCCAACTCCTGGCTCTCTCCCCTACTCTAGCCTGGAACTCCTATCTACAACTTCTTCAGACCATAGCGCTCTCTTTTTTCAAAACTCTCCTGAAATCCTATCTCCCCCAGGGGGATTTCCCAAATTTATTTTTCTTCTCTCCAGGACATAGCCTCCTTTGATCGCCTCGGCGCTTTTGCGTCATCTAAGGCATTTTGAGCACACTATTTCTTGTGCTTCTGTGGATATCATTTTATACTCTATTTGAGCAAGTCTTCCATTTGGAAAGGCTTTTGTCCACTTCCCCCACTAAATCGTTAAACCCCTCATGAGCGGGGCTCGTTTCTACTCATTTGGTCATCTCTCCCAAATGTTTAGTACAGTGTTCTGCACACAGTGGACATTCAATCAATTGACTATTGACTGATTAAGACTTTTCCTAACGGGTGATGCAGTTACAAGTCAAATTTGTCTCAATGCCCCAGTTATGGTAATATTGCGGGTAACTTCGAGTCATATTACTCAGAATGTATCATGTCAATGTTGGGATATCTGCAAAAAAGATTCATTGTTCACCTGGACGGAATTTTGTGGAGAACAATTCAAGTCCCTTCATCTTTCTCCCTCCCCCCTTGCCTCTTTGAGTCTTTGGTGTTACAGTGCTTCGGTATTCCAGGTTGGTTCCTGCTGGTCTCCTGATGGAATATCGCTGTTAATAATGCGAATAACAGTTGCTCTTTCAATGTACGTGCCAAACACTCTGCTAGAAAAATGAGATCTGATGGTTTCTGTCCCCCATGAGGCTCACAGACTAATGGGGAAGAAGAACAGATACATAATCCCCATTTTACAGACGGGGAAACTGGAGCCCAGAGACGTTAAGCGACCTGGCCAGTGTCCCACGACAGCCAAGTGCCATCGGCAGGATTAGAAACTGGCTCTTGCCACTAGACAGTGCTGCATTCTGGAAGCACCATTGTTCTGCTGGACCCCCGATGCTCATTTCCTAGTGGTTCTGGTGCCGTTACTGATCAATCAATTATAAATTCTGAATGCTTATTGTGTGTGGACCCCTGTACTAAGGGGCTGGGAGAATACAGTACGGTGGAGTTGATAGACATGATCCCTCCCTCAAGGAGCTAACAGTCTAGAACGGGAAGAAAAACATTAAAATTAATGTCAGATCAGCAAAATAGAGTGAAAGGATATGTACGTAAGTTCTGGAGGGCAGCGGGTGTGTTGAGTATCAATTGTTTAAAGGGTACAGGGAGAAAGCGATGTAGAAGAGGAGAGCAAGTAGGGGAAATGAGGATTTAGGGAAGCCTTCCTGGAGGAGATGAGATTTGGGGAGGGCTTGAAAGAGTCTGCAAACTATAAAGGGGGCTGAGGGATACATTGGAAGTGGGAGCTCCTGCTTCTTCCCAAGCCCACAAGGCCTTGAGTTAATCTTTCTGGGCTGGAAATCAGAAATGCAACGTTGCGTCAGTGGGTGGAAGCGTGTTAAACCTCGCAGAATTCGTGAGACCAGCCCAACAATGAAGGCAGCCCAGTGTTACTTTTTATCCGCAATTTAAAGCTGCTTCCATTTTGGGTCGGCTGGAAGGAGGTTGACCTGGGTTTACCTTTCCCTCTGCCAGTGCTCTCTTTGCACTAGAGCAAGAGATAACGCGTTCACATTTCCTCCTGCTTTTAAGTAACTAGATAAAGCGGAGATTGAGTCCTCTTGGATCGCAGACCTTGCGCTTCCCCCATTTTCGTTCAGAAGAGAACTCCCAAGGAGCCCTGGAATAAATGTCAGATTGGAACAATTAGCCGTTTTCTATTTCTTTTCTTTCGCTCACATGATTACAGGTTATTAAATGCCATTTGGAAAAGAGTGGGGATTACTTGGTCTAACGATGATAATAATGAACCCGAGCCTCGTAGTACCTAGAGTTACTCCCTGAGAGTAATTTAGCACTCTGGGAAGATCAGTAACTCTTTCAGATCAGGGCCTTATTTTGGGCCTGGAGCCAGTTGCTTCTTGGGTTCGGACCGGCTGACCCTCAGAGTTTGGGGCAGAGAGGTGAGTTAATCTCCCAGGTCCCCCACTCCCCGACCCCCTCCTTCCTTTCGAGAAGCAGCGTGGCTCAGTGGAAAGAGCCTGGGCTTGGGAGTTAGAGGTCATGGGTTTGAATCCTGGCTCTGCCACTTGTCAGCTGTGTGACTGTGGGCGAGTCACTTCACTTCTCTGTGCCTCAGTTCCCTCATCTGGAAAATGGGGATGAAGACTGTGAGCCTCACGTGGGACAACCTGATGACCCTGGATCTCCCCCAGTGCTTAGAACAGTGCTCTGCACGTAGTAAGCGCTTAAATACCAACATTATTATTATCATTATCATTATTTTGCATCCTTCCAGAAGGAAGTTTGCCTTGGGAACACTTTGAGGAGTGGAATCGCTCATCCGAAAGGAGAGCCGAGTTCATCGGTCTTCATCTACCTTTTCGTTCTTCTTCCCGCGCGTGGCCTAGCGGAAAGAGCCTGAGCCCTGGAGTCAAGAAGACTGGGTTCTAATCCTTCCTGCTGTGCAACCTTGGGCAAGCTGCTTAATTTCTCTGTGCCTCGCTTTCCTCACCTGTGAAATGGGGATTCAATACCTGTTTTCCCTCCTACTTGGACTGGGAGCCCCACGAGGGACAGGGACTGTTTCTGACCTATTTTATAGCTACGCCAGCGCTTAGGTCGGTGCTTGGCCTATAGTAAGCGTGAAACCAATATCACGATTAAAGTTACAAATAAACTCCGCTGCTTTCTTGTCTTAGGGCGTCGAGTCGTTTCCGACCCACGGCGACACCACGGACGCATCTCTCTCAGAACGCCCCGCTCTGCATCTGCGATCGTTCTGGCAGTGTGTCCGTAGGGTTTTCTTCGGGAAAATATGAAGTGGTTTACCGTTGCCTCCTTCTATGCAGTAAACTTGAGTCTCCGCCTTCGATTCTCTCCCGCGCTGCCTTAGCAATCAGCTTTGACCTGATTGCCCTCCGCTCGCTAGCCACTGCCCGAACTAGGAATGGAACGGACAGGCCTCTGCTTGACTCTCCCTCCCGTAGCCGAGACTGGTAGAGGACTGGAAACTCTCCAGGTGCCACCCTGAGAGGACCCGATGCTTTCACTCTCCTCTTTTATCTATTAATTAAAAGGACTCCTTAGTAGCCAAAGGTAAATAAAAAGACCTGAATGGCTTGCATGGTGAATGTGAATGGTTCGCTCACCCATTCTCTAAAAATGAATTTAGGGTCCAGGGGTGCCTGCTACTTCCAAAACAGCACAGATGTACCCCCGTGGCCACACCGTACATCCCTGCTACCTATCAGTCATCTCATGTTGCTGGCTACTGTGCACAGGGAAATTGGGCATGAGGATGCCCATCACCACCATATAATAATAATTATGGCATTTGTTAAGCACATCCTATGTGCCAAGCACTGAGGGTAGTTACAAGGTAATCAGGTTGTCGCATGTGGGGCTCACAGTCTCAATCCCCATTTTACAGATAAGGTAACTGAGGCACAGAGAAGTTAGGTGATTGGCCCAAAGTCACACAACAGACAAGTGGCGGAGCCGGGACTAGAACCCATGTCCTGAAGAGCAATCAAATGCGTGTCCTTTAGGAAGTAAATTACTCCCTTCCTCTGTGCTAAACAAAAATCCTGAGGAAGTAGGCAGGTCAGAATATTGGCTGTTTGCTCATACTGCTAGTAATGGTGATATTTTTAAAGAACCTATCTGCTAATTCTTTTATATCGTACTCTCCCAAGTGCTCAGAACCATGCTCAGCATATAGTAAGTGCTCAATAAATGCCATTGCGATTGATTGATAAGTTCTTACTAGGTTGCAAGCGGGGTACTAGGTGCCAGGGTAGATAAAAGATAATCTGGTCAGTCACGGTTTCCGCCGCATACGGGACTCACAGTTTTAGAGGGAGGGAGAATAGCCATTTTGACCTCTTTTTGCAGATGAAGGAACTGAGCCACTTTTCCAAGGACCCAAGTAGGCAAATGGTGGAGCTGAGACTAGAACCCAGGGCTCTCCTCTTTCTGTTTCTGCAGGAACAACTCAACAACAGCATTACTTGGTGAATCCCTGGCTGTCTCAATGACTCTAGTGGCAAATTGCCCACCCTGGAACGTGGGGTTGATGGGGGAGGAGGCGGGGGGAGGGAAAGGCACTTAGAAAATGTCCCTAAAGGTCCCCTATCCATAATCAATCTCATTGTCTCTCCCTGTGGACTGTAAGCGCCTTGTGAGCAGGGAACAGGTCTACCCATTCTTTCGCATTGGAGCTTCCCAAGCACGTACCTGACCACGGTAAGGGCTCAGTAAATATCACTGATTGATTAAACCTTGCCTCCCTCACCAGACTCTAAATCCTATTAATCATCCGTCTCACAGTGCCATAACACAAGTCCGTCATCGGTTCCATTCTTCCTGGGGTCAATCCCACATCGGTCATTTCTCCTACTCTGGCATGCCGGGATAGGGCGCCCAGTCAATGATGTCGAATGTACACGACAGTCATCTCAGCCTCCCCCGCTGTGTGGCTCTGAGTTGGAAGAGAATATCGAAGGCTCAGGTTTACCAGAGATGCTATGTTTTAGCTAGGATATAAGGGGAATTAATTACTGCCCCACAACCAGGTTAATTAAAAGGAACGTGGGTGTGGGTGTGTATGTATATATTCATTGAGCACTTACTGTGTGCAGATCTTGAGAGAAAGAGAAAGCATCGATGCAAAGCTCTAATCGGTTTTGTGGTGGTCGGAAAGAGTTAACCCTTCTCTCAGAGTGCCGGAGAATAACTTCCGGCGGCGAAGGATCCAGTTCATCTTAAATGTTCTGCTCTGTGGAGGCGATATCACTCACAGCCTGGACTAATGAAGGAAAGGAGACGGGCTGACTTTAAACTGACAAATGGAAAGCTTCGCCGGGCAGCTTCATGGCAGGCCTGAGCATAAATCCCCAGATGTCCTGACTCCTCGTGTTTCCTGCGCCGCTCATCAGTCCCTAAAAAAGAGTTTTCTATTTTGACAAAAGACTAGATTTCTCTATAGTCGGGCCCTCTCATTCCTTTGTTCATCAGCCTACCGGGTTGGTCTCGGTTTCCAGACGCAGTGGTGCATGTATCATTCATTCATCAAACATCACAACCGCTCTCTAAACACATGATCTGGGATGCGGGGAGACGTGGGGACGGAGAGACCAGATGGACCTGAACGACACAGGTCTCCCTCTGAGTTCAAGAGGAGGTAGGCGGCATCTATCTCTGGGGGGAACATTAAATATTTTCTCCACCTGGACCTCCACTGCCAGCAGAGGTGAAGGTGAGAAGGCGTGGTGTAGAAGGAGGGGGAGAAGGGGACCCCGAAGAAAAAGTGGGGAACCCCACGGAACTACATTGGCAACCATCAGCCCGGTTGTTTCCTGGGGGAGCAATGAAGATTTGGGAAGCCCCCGATCGGGTGAGGCTGGTGCTGGCCCGTGGGGTGACAGAGGTTGGAGCCTGGGTGGTAGACGAAGAGGGGGCTGGAGGCAACCAGCTAGAGTTCCTCGTCTGGTCCTCTGGTTCTCCCTGGAGCCCTCAGTGATGGGGGGGCTCGGACCTCGGGGACCAGGCTCACAGGGGTGGGTGCTGCCCTCCCCACTTCCCGGCCGAAAGAGATGCCCCTTCGGCGATGTCATCGTCATACCAGAAGGGTCATTCTGTCACCTTTTCTTTTCCCAGAACCGAGTTCCAACCAGTTCCGGTTCACACCCACCCGTGGCCCATCTTCTTACATCACTCGCAAATGTCCATCTCTCTTCACAGTTTTGGAAGACCATGAAAAGACATTGTTCGGACTGTCACCCACCTGCCTTTGCTCCTTCAGTCCCATCTTCCCTTCACTCCTAATAATTAATAATCACGCTCATAGTGATAAAGGTATTTGTTAAATGCTCAGTGTGTGTCGAGTACTGTTCTAAGCGCCCAGGGAGATGCAAGTTGATGAGGTTGGACGTAGTTCCCTGCTTCAGTGGGGCCAACAGCCTAAGTAGGAGGGAGAACGAATATTGAATCCTCAATTTTCAGCTGAGGAAACAGAGAAAGAGACGTTAAATGATTTGCCCAAGGTCACACGGCAGGCAAGTGGTGGTGGCCAGGACTCGAACCCAGGTCCTCTGACTCTCAGGCCTGTGCTCTTTCCACTGGGTCAAGCTACCTCCTATGATGACATCATATTGATATAGAGTAATGTTAATAATAGCAGTATCTCACAGTAAGCCAAAACATTATGATAAACACTATGATGAATACAATAAAACCAGATCGGCCATATTCCCTGTCCCACGTGGGGCTCGCAGTCAAAGGGGGATTAAATTCCTGCTCTCCCTTCTTCTTGGACTGGGACTCGACTTCCCTGCTGAAGCGAAATCCCAGCTGAGCTCCTTCCTATTCTTCCCGGAGGGCTGCTTCTTGCCGAGGTAATCCGGGGACGGGGAGGAGAAGGGACATAGAGCGGGTCCTCGCTTTATCAGGGCTCCGGTGCTCATGATCGGGTCAAGGTAAGACATCGGGAGGTAGAAGACGACACTGACAGTATGAGTATGAAGCGGCATGTCCCGGGGCTGCCGAGGTTGGGAGTGGAGGGAATATACGTGCGTCCGTGTTTGTGTGTGTGTGTGTGTAGGAAGCGAACAAAAAGGAAAGGAGAAAGGAGGAGGGTATTGAGAGATAGAGTGGATATCCAATTGAGTAAGACGAAAATTTAGCTTTCGGATGAGGGATTGGAAGTTGGACGGGACAGAAACTGTGACAGGCGGAAGAGCTGGGGTGGCTTCAAAGGGGTGACCGAAGGACCGCCGCAATCAGAATGGGGGGCAGGTCCTACAGGTGAGTGGCTGAAGAACGCTTTGATGGGCTGGCAAGCTTTTTGCCGGGGGAATAATTCTAACACGATCTTGATAAATGCTTACAATATGGCCCAGAGCTCCAGCTGGGGAAGGGGACGTGCAATTTTATGAGCTCTAGTGAAATATGTAATGAATTTTCTCCATGTGCCAAATTTTCCTAACACAGGTATGCCCATAGGTTCACTTTCTCTCTCTTACGATGCGCTAGGAATTACGATTAGCTGTATCTAAGTGAGATGAATAGGAAATTAGCCTTATTTGTAGGCCTCGGGGATTTCATCTCTATGCAGAAAATGTTCATTTGTATCTTAAGTGCCCTGACTGGGAGTCAATTCTTTCCCCTTAATGTGTTGTTTCTAGTCCCAGGCTAGCTCTAAGATTTTTTTTTTTAAATTGATAGCCAGCTGGGACACGTAGCGGAAACCTGAATTTTTATAAATATCGGGAAGAAGAAATGAAAACTCTGCTGTCCCTCACCGGACTTGGGAAATTCATGAGGACTTATGAGCAGATCCTTTTGATTGTTCTCTTTCAGCATTCAGTTGGGCTTACGCTTCAAAAATTTCGGATATTTTTACTTTAACTTCGGTTTTTATATTTCCCATTTAATAACGTGGTACTGATGTCTTTTCCTAAATGCTATTATTATCTGGTGTCTGAAAATCTCTAAACGGACGCTCCATAATATTTCTTTAATATCTTTTCTTTGCCAAGAGCTGGGTTAGATAGAATACAATCAGAGAAGCAGCCTGGCCTAGCGGACAGAGCATGGACCTGGGTGTCGGAAGGATCCGGGTTCTAATGCAGCGTCCGCCACTTGAGCGGGCAAGCGGCTTCTGTGCCTCTGTTACCTCATCTGTAAAATGGGGGTTAAGACTGGGAGCCCTATGTGGGTCAGGGACTGTGTTCAACCCAATTATCTTGTATCCATCCCAACTCTCCGTTCAGTGTCTGGCACATAATAAGTGCTTAACAAATACCACAATTATTATTATTATTAGGTCAGTGACAGTTCCTATCCCTTGGGTAGTTAATCCCCATTTTACAGTGAAATCAAATAACACGCCCAACGTCATACAGCAGGCAAGGTATGGGGGAGCTGGGATTAGGTCCCACGTTTCCCGGCTTCCATCCCCACGCTCATCATTGAGACCAATGTGGCCAAGAGGAAAGAACTGAGGCACAGAGAAGTAAAGTGACTCGCCCAAGGTCTCATCAGCAGCGTGACCTTGGGCAAGTCACTTTACTTCTCTGCACCTCAGTTACCTCATCTGTAAAATGGAGATTGAGTCTGTGAGTCCCGGGTGGACACGGACTGAATCCAACCCAATTTGCTTTTATCCACCCTAGCGCTTAGCACAGTTCCTGGCCCATAGTAAGTGCTTAACAAATACCACAATGATTATTATTATTATCGGCCTCCGTTATCAGTCCAAATTTTATTGGTTTGGAGGAGAAGTCTCTATATTGGAGAAAGAAGAATGCTGATATTCACAGAGATAAGGAACACCTGTCCAGCGTGTCAGTTACCAAAGAAACCCCAGCCCCTCAAACTGAGTAAAGAGAAGTTGGGGCATTTAAAATTGACGCATCTGTCCTGAGGCTACATCACCCAAGGCCCATCGGTAATATCGTTGTCGATGAAGATAACTGGAATTCATCACGCAGATGTAATGAATTAAATTAGGATGTATTCACAAGCCATTCGGGCCATTTTCCCTGTGAAAATATTAAAAGAAATAGCAAAATTTTAAAAAACATACTCTTGAAGTTAATTTTCCTTTGGATTTAACCCCATTTTTTTAAAAAAGGATCCGTTTGGGGCCGGGGTAGGAGAAACAGATCGATTTGGATAAAGATAACTAATTATTCCCTAGAGCGGCATGGAAGAGAGTCGAGGGCAGAGACTCGTTCACTGCGCGGAAGGAGGCTATGGTAAACCGTTTTTGTATTTTTGTCAAGAAAACTCTATGGATACCCTACCGGAACGACTGCAGATGGAAGCGGGGCGTTCTGGGAGAGATGTGTCCGTGGCGTCGCTGTGGGTCGGACACGACCTGCGAGGGTAAGACAGCAACCACAGCAGTTATAATCTAGATGATCATGTAGCGTTAGAACAGCGTAATAGAAGTACTCAGAGTACTTAGGGATTGCCAGACGCTGTGGTAGCAATTGTCTCCCTGGCAATTTACACTTAGAAGTAAGAATCTAGGCCATTGATTTGAGTCCTACTCCATATGCAAACTATCCCTCCCAAAGTGCAGTTGCTACGGCAACCGCTGCGTCTTCTAGTTTTCAAGTTTTTGCCATCCATGTTCAAGGCCCAGACTTCGCAAATGCTAATCCAATTTCTCTAAAGTCTGGGCTATTTTTTAAATAATTTCACCACCCTTCCTACCAAAGGAACATTTTCTCTTGCCCCCCCCCCCCCCCCCGTGGTTCTTTCTGATGCTCCATTGTTTTGGACGGTTCAGTTTAGCTTAAGACAAAAAGTGGAATCTAGATGAGAGAAGGGGACTGTGGAGGGGGAGACCCAAGTGATGGACAATGTGCACTGGGAAATCAGTCGATTATCAATCACTCAGTAGCATTTATTGAGTGCTTATTGTGTGAACACTGTATTGTGCGCTTGGGAGAGTACAATAGAACTGAGATGGTAGGCGCATTCCCTGCCCACAGGGAGCTTGCAGTCTAGACAGGGAGGCAGGGGAAGCAGCGTGGCTCAGTGGAAAGAGCCCGGGCTTGGGAGTCAGAGGTCACGGGTTCGACTCCCGGCTCTGCCACTTGTCAGCTGTGTGACTGTGGACAAGTCACTTAACTTCTCTGTGCCTCAGGGATCTCATCTGAAAATGGGGATTAACTGTGAGCCTCACGTGGGACGACCTGATTTCCCTGTATCTCCCCCAGTGCTTAGAACAGTGCTCTGCCCATAGTAAGTGCTTAATAAATACCAACATTATTATTATATAAACATAAATGCTGTGGGGCGGAGGGTGGAGTGAATATCAACTGCTAAAGGAAACAGATCCATGTGCAAGGTGGGATGCAGAAGGGAGAGGAAGTAGGGGAAATGAAGGTCTAGTCAGGAAATGGCTCTTGAAGGAGAAATTATTTTAATGTCTTTGAGGTCCGGGAGAATGGTGGTCTGAAGTATAAGGGGATGGGGGGTCGGGGGAGGAGAAGCAGCGTGGCTGGAGAAGCAGCGTGGCTCAGTGGAACGAGCACGGGCTTTGGAGTCAGGGCTCATGAGTTCGAATCCCAGCTCTGCCACTTGTCGGCTGTGTGACTGTGGACAAGTCACTTAACTTCTCTGTGCCTCAGTTCCCTCATCTGTAAAATGGGGATTAAGACTGTGAGCCCCACGTGGGACAACCTGATCCCCCTATGTCTACCCCAGCGCTTAGAACAGTGCTCGGCACAAAGTAAGCGCTTAACAAATACCAACATTATTATTAACTTCTCTGTGCCTCAGTGACCTCATCTGTAAAATGGGGATGAAGACTGTGAGCCTCACGTGGGACAACTTGATGACCCTGTATCTGTATCGTAATTCCATTTATCGCTATGGCTCTTGTCTGTCCGTCTCCCCCGATTAGACTGTAAGCCCATCGAAGGGCAGGGGCCGTCTCTATCTGTTACCGATTTGTACATTCCAAATGCTTAGTACAGTGCTCTGCACGTAGTAAGTGCTCAATAAATACTATCGAATGAATGAATACCCCAGCGCTTAGAACAGTGCTCTGCACATCGTAAGTGCTTAAATACCAATGTTATTATTATTATTATATTAAGCACTGGGGTAGAATCAAGCAGACCATGTTGGATACAGTCCTGTCCTACATGAGGCTCACAATCTCCACCCCCATTTCCGTCTCAACCCCCATTTTACAGATGAGATAAGTGAGGCACAGGGAAGTAAAGAGACTTGCCCAAGGTCACACAGCAGATACATGGCAGAGCGGGCATGAGAATCCATGACCTTCTGACTCCCAGGCCTGTGCGCCATCCATTACACCACACTGCTTCTCTGCGATAGTACACTCAGGAATGACAGCACTTTCAACAGTGCTTGGAGAAGCAGCACGGTTTAGTGGATAGAGCGCGGCCCTGGGAGTCAGAAGGTCCTGGGTTCTAATCCTGACTCTCTGACTTGTCTTCTGTGTGACCTTGGGTAAGTCACTTCCCTTCTCTGGGCCTCAGTCCCCTCATCTATAAATGGGAGTTGAAACTGTGAGCCCCACATGGGTCAGGGTCAGTGTCCAACTCGATTTGCTCTCACGATCCCGCTGCTTAAGGAAGCAGCGTGGCTTAGTGGCAAGAGCCCGGGCTTGGGAGTCAGAGGTCGTGGGTTCTAATCCCGACTCCGCCACTTGTCTGCTGAGTGACCTTGGGCAAATCACTTAACTTCTCTGGGCCTCCGTCACCTCATCTGTAAAAATGGTGATAAAAAAATGTGAGCCCCACGTGGGACGGTCTGATTACCCTGTATCTACCCCAGCGCTTAGAACAGTGCTCTGCGCATAGTAAGCGCTTAACCAATACCATACTTATTATTAATGGAGTGTCTGCCCAGAGTAAGAGCTTAATTAATACTGTCGTCATTATTATTATCGTTAGCACGACTTCCTTATCGCAGTAATGGAGCATCAGGGGACAGGATTTCTGAATTCCTACGGTCCCCGCTGAGCTTGATGGGCTTAATCCCCGTGAGCCCCAGAGTTAATCCTGCCTGGCAGAATGCTGTCAAAGTCCATGTCCTTTCCAAAGCCAACATTAGAGTCCATCGGTTTCCCATCCCAAACTTGCAATTCTGCATTCATGATTCTTTGATAGAAGGGACAGATACCGTCCGGATCCAATCGCCACATTTGCTTTCATTAAGAGTCACATGGCTAATAAAAACCTCGCCCCGTTTTCTTGGGGTGTCATTTTGATTGTATTTCAATTCCCCCTCTTTGTAATGAAAACACCTGTATTTTGAGTTTAGAAAAATCTAAAATGAAAAAGTTGAGACTATTCTGGTACTAGCACACAGCTGAGCTCTAATAATACAGATATTTTTAAGCACTTACTATGAGCCAAGCGCTGTACTAAAGCCTGGGGTAGGAACAAGATAATTAAATCGGACGCGATGTACGGAGTTCACTTTCTGAGGCACGGGGAGAGCGGGTATTGAATCCCCATTTTCCAGGTAAGGAAACGGAGGCGCGGAGAAGTTAAGTGAATTGCCTAAGGACGCACAGTAGACAGATGGCAGAGCTGGGATGAGGACCCAGGCCTCCTGATTCCCAGGCCTGTGCTCTTTTTATCCGGCGACGTTGCTTCTTAACCTTTATTAACGCCGCACCAAATATCCCCGTCGGGGCACCGCAGACCTCCCCATCCCGTACAGTTGGAGACGGGAGTTCTGACTGGATGGAGATGGGGCTGGGCCTCATTCCTGGGGTGAGGGGAGGGGGCAGAGCTTTGGAAGGTGTGGGGGTGGGAGGGGGATGGAGGGGTGTCTGTGTGTATCGGCTGGGTGGGTATGTATGTGTCCGATATCTCCGGCCACTGATGGAAGAGAGGATGGAAGGAAGGATGGATGAGTCGATAGCCGGATGGGCAGATGGCAGGATGAAAAGTTGCAGCGAACCCAAGGGAATGGTGAGGAATTGGGAGTACGCTACCTCACGTGTAGAAGAACGTGAAAAGAACCGGAGCCCTCAACGGACCTGGGCCTCCGCTTGGTGAGAAAATAATAATGTGGGTATTTGTTAAGCGCTTACTATGTGCAGCTGGGGTAGATACAGGGTAATCAGGTTGTCCCACCTGAGGCTCACAGTTAATCCCCATTTGACAGATGAGGGAACTGAGGGAGAGAGAAGCTAAGGGACTCGCCCACAGTCACACAGCTGACAAGTGGCAGAGCCGGGAGTCGAACCCATGGCCTCTGACTCCCAAGCCCGGGCTCTTTCCACTGAGCCACGCCCCCCAACCCGTACATACAAAGATGTAGATTATTTCTTTTACAGAAATGTCCGCCTCCCTTCCAGACTGTAACCTCAACGGGGACAAGGAAGTGTCTACCAGCTCTGTATTTTCCAACCCCTTAGCACAGTGCTCTGCACACGGTCGGTGTTAGACAAATGCCGTTGATCGACTGGAGATGGGCACTGTGATTCGAATTGGGCTCGGTTCCGGCATCGACGGGGTGACATATTAATGACAATGCTGGTATTTGTTAATAATGATAGTATTTATAAAGCACTTACTATGTGCCAAGCACTGTTCTAAGCCCTGGGGTAGATACAAGGTTAGGTTGGATGCAGTCCCTGTCCCACGTGGGACTCGGTCTTAATCCCCATTTTACGGATGAGTTAAACTGAGGCCCAGAGAAGTGAAGTGACCTGTCCAAAGTCACACGGCAGAAATGAGGCGGAGCCGGGATTAGAACCCGGGTCCCTCTGGCTCCCGGGCTGTTGCTCTATCCACTAGGCCAAGCTGCCGTCTCCTTTCGGTGCCCCCTAAGAGTCAAACCCGGGGAAGCGTTTGCAATGTGCCGGGGCACTGGGAAAAGGGAAGGGGAGGAGGAGGGAGGGAGGGGGAATATCTGGGACATTGGCAACAGAGTGGATGTGAGCCCGTCATAGGGCAGGGACTGTCTCTATCTGTTACCGATTTGTTCATTCCAAGCGCTTAGTACAGTGCTCTGCACATAGTAAGCGCTCAATAAATAATAAATAAATACTATCGAATGACAGAGTGGTGGAGCAGGGAAGCTTGGTGACTGAGGTAAAGGGAAATATGGGAGTCACTGGAGCAGCAGACCTTATCAATCAGTCATATTGACTGGTTTGTTTTTAAAATGGTATTTGTTAAGACTTTACTATGTGCCAGACACTGTTCTAAGCAATGGGGTAGTAATAATAATGTTGGTATTTGTTAAGCGCTTAGTATGCGCCAAGCTCTGTTCTAAGCGCTGGGGTAGATACGAGGTCATCAGGTTGTCCCCCATGGGGCTCACAGTTTTCATCACCGTTTTATTCGTTCTTTCATTCAATATTCCCCTATGTTTACCCCAGCGCTTAGAACAGTGCTCGGCACATAGTAAGCGCTTAACAAATACCAACATTATTATTATTATTATTATTAGTATTTATCGAGCGCTTACTACGTGCAGAGCACTGTACTAAGCGCTTGGAATGGACAATTCGGCAACAGATAGAGACCGTCCCTGCCCATTGACGGGCTCACAGTCTAATCGGGGGAGACGGACGGACAAAAACAATAGCAATAAATAGAACCAAGGGGATGTACACCTCATCAACAAACAGATGAGATAACTGAGACACAGAGAAGTGAAGCGACTCGCCCGAGGTCACACAGCTGACAAGCGGCGGAGCCGGGATTGGAACCCATGACCTCTGACTCCCAGGCCCGGGCTCTTTCCACAGAGCCACGCTGCTTCTCATAATACAGATACAAGATAATCAGGCTGGACACAGTCCCTGTGCCCCAGTCCCATTTTACGGATGAGGTACCTGAGGCCCAGGGAAGTTATGTGACTTATCCAAGGTCAATCAGTCTATCGTATTTATTGAGCGCTTACTGTGAGTAGAGAACTGCACTGAGCATTTGGGAGAGTACAACACAACACTATAACAGACATATTCCCTGGCTACAATAAGATTACAGCCTAGAGGGTGAATTGACAATCTCCAGGACACAAGGTCACCCAGCAGACAAGTGGCAGAGGTGAGATTAGAACCCAGATCCTCTGACTCCCAGGCCTGTGCCCTTTCCACTAGGTCACACTACTTCCAAGCGCTTATTTGGAGCAGAAAACTGTTCCATTGAACTTGGGAAAGTACAATAGAGGTAACAGGCACAATCTCTGCTCTCACGCAATTTACAGTCTAGTGGGAACCCTTGTCCTGTCCTGAGTTCTAATCCCACCTCTGTTGTGCGATCCTAAGCGAGGCTCAACTTCTCTGTCCCTCAGTTTCACAGTCTACAAAATGGGGATAAAATACCCATTTCCCCCCCCTTCTTAGGCTGTGAGCCACTGGTTATTATATTATTATTATTATTACCTACCCCAGAGCTTGATGCGTAGTAATTGTTTAATAAAAACAAATGAAATACCCATTTCCCCCCCCTTCTTAGACTGTTAGCCACCGGTTATCATATTATTATTATTGTTATTATTATTACCAACCCCAGTGCTTGATGCGTAGTAATTGCTTAATAAAAACAACAATTATTTTTATTTCCCAAGGTCAGACAAGACAAGGTCAGCTAGAGGCCTAACAAGACTACCGGATTTTTTTTCCCTCTAGGTCACCTTGCCTCTTGAAATATCAGGCATACGTGTGTGCGGAGTCACGACTCGGGAAGAACGGTTACGGAGGCATTTCAATTGACGTTGTTACCGCAGGAGCAGGACTGAAGCCTATTTGCATTGCATTTTCATCAGCAGGGTATTTATTACCCTGCAGCGTGGCTCAGTGGAAAGAGCCCGGGCTTGGGAGTCTGAGGTCATGGGTTCGAATCCTACCTCTGCCACTTGTCATCTGTGTGACTGTGGGCAAGTCACTTCACTTCTCTGGGCCTCAGTTACCTCATCTGGAAAATGGGGATTAAGACTGTGAGCCTCATGAGGGACCACCTGATTACCCTGTATCTACCCCAGTGCTTAGAACAGTGCTCTGCACATAATAAGCGCTTAACACATACCAACATTGTTATTATTATTATTATTAAGCAAGCACCAAGGACTGGACTATTTCAGCGTAATCAGACCAGATCCAGTCCCTAAACCCACAAGGGCCTCACAGTCGAAGGGGGGGACAGAAGAGGTATTTAATACCCATTTTACAGAGGAGAAAACTGTGGCCTAGAGAATTGAAGTGACTTGCCCAAGGTCACCCAGCAGGAAACCAGGAGCTGGGATTAGAACCCAGGTTCTGTGACTCCCAGCCCCGTGCACTTTCCACTAGGCTACCCTACCTTCAAAGGAGGTGCGAGCTGGAGTGTAGTGGGAGAAGGATGTGGGGTGTAGCGAGAAGAAGAAAGGAGGGAGTTACTGTTGCCTAGTAACTAGTAGAGAAGCAGCGTGGCTCAGTGGAAAGAGCCCGGTTTTAGGAGTCAGAGGTCATGGGTTCTAATCCCGGCTCCGCCACTTGTCAGCTGGGTGACTTTGGCAAGTCACTTCACTTCTCTGTGCCTCAGTGACCTCATCTGCAAAATGGGGATTAAGACTGTGAGCCTCACGTGGGACAACCCGATGACCCTGTATCTACCCCAGCACTTAGAACGGTGCTCGGCACATAGTAAGCGCTTAACAAATACCAACATTATTATTATTATTCTCGGTGCCTCTGTTACCTCATCTGTAAAGTGGGGATTAAGACTGTGAGCCTCACGTGGGTCAACCCGATGACCCTGTATCTACCCCAGCGCTTAGAACAGTGCTCGGCACATAGTAAGCGCTTAACAGATACCAACATTATTATTAGTAGCAGAAGGAGCACGGGCCTGGGAGTCAGAGGACTAGGGTTCTAATCTTAGCTCCACTTTGTCTGCCGTGTGACCCTAATAATAATAATAATGATAATAATTATGATATTTAAGTGCTTACTATGTGCCAGGCACTCTTCTAAGCGCTGGGGCAAATCAAGTTGGACACACTGCCTGTCCCACATGGGGCTCACAGTCTCAGTCCCCATTGGAGAAGCAGCGTGGCTCAGTGGAAAGAGCACGGGCTTTGGCGTCAGGGCTCATGAGTTCGAATCCCAGCTCGGCCACTTGTCGGCTGTGTGACTGTGGGCAAGTCACTTAACTTCTCTGTGCCTCAGTTCCCTCATCTGTAAAATGGGGATTAAGACTGTGAGCCCCACGTGGGACAACCTGATCCCCCTATGTCTACCCCAGCGCTTAGAACAGTGCTCGGCACATAGTAAGCGCTTAACAAATACCAACAAATACCAACATTATTATTATTTTACAGAAGAGGTGACTGAGGCCCTGAGAAGTGAAGCGACTCGCCCAAGGTCACAGAGCACATAGGTGGCGGAGCCAGGATTAGAACCGACAACCTCCTGATTCCCAGTCCCCTGCTCTATCCACTACGCGATGCTTCTCTGCGCCTCAGTTACCTCATTTGTTAAATGGGATTAAGACTGTGAACCCCACGTGGGATATGGCCTGCATCCATCCTTATTACCTTAGCGCTCAGTACGGTTCCTGGCACATAATAAGCACTCAACAAATGCCATTTAAAAGGGGAGACAACTGATGGGGTGCCTTAAATATAAATCTGGTCTTACGCTGTCACGTCATCTCTGACCCGTAGCGACGCCATGGACACATCTCTCCCAGAACGCCCGCATCCACCTGCAGTCGTTCTGGTAGCGGATCCACAGCTGGTAAAACTACGGAAGCGGTTTTTACCATCGACTCCTTCTGCGCAGTATCTTTGAATCTCCGCCCTCGACTCTCTCCCGTGCCGCTACATCCCAGCACGGGTGAGCTTTGACTTGTAGCCGATGGCCTTCCACTCGCCAGCCGCTCTCCGAGCTAGGAACGGAACGGACAGGCCTCTGCTTGACTCTCCCTCCCGTAGTCGAGACTGGTAGAGTGCTGGGAACTCTCCGGGTGCCACCTTGAAAGGGGATTTAAATAGAAGTAGGGAACCATCAAAGGTTCTGGAGGAGGTGGAAACGTATGTAATGTTTAGGTTTAATGATGCAGGGATCAGAGGGATGTTTTGGGCCGGGGAAGGGAGAGATTGGAGAGAGGGAGGTCTGTGAGGAGGCCGAGTCAGTAGTCAAGCTGGAAAATAAGAAGCGCGTGAACCAGACTGGATGTGGGGTTGAAAGACGGGGAGGAGTCGGAGAAAACGCCCCGATTGTGTGCTTCAGAGACAGGGAGGATGGTAGTGTGCTCAAATGTGATAAGAGGGATACAGAGAAGGGAAGATGAGGAGTGTTCAGTTTTTGGCACAGTCATCTCGAAGAGATAACCTGGAAGCAGGAAAAAATACAGTATTTCGGAGGAGAGAGGCCAGGCCTGTGAGGCACATTAGGGAGTCATCTGCACAGAGATGATATTTTAGTCCAGTGGGGTGTAAAAGGAGAAAGCAGACCCTGGAAGTTAATAATAATGTTGGTATTTGTTAAGCGCTTACTATGTGCCGAGCACTGTTCCGAGCGCTGGGGTAGATCCAGGGTAATCAGGTTGTCCCATGTGAGGCTCACAGTTAATCCCCATTTTACAGATGAGGTAACTGAGGCACAGAGAAGTTAAGTGACTTGCCCACAGTCACACAGATGACAAGTGGCAGAGCCGGGAATCGAACCCATGACCTCTGACTCCGAAGCCCAGACTCTTTCCACTAAGCCACGCTGCTTCCCCAGTTAGTTCCCAGTTAGGGAATGGGAGGTGGAGAAAGAGTAGGTGGAGATCGAGAAGGATTCGCCAGGGGAGAACCGGGAAGGATGGTATTCTTCCTAGGAGAGTCACTGTGGCCTAGGGGAATGATCACGGGCTTGAGGGTCAGAGGACCTAGATTCTAATTCCAGCTCTGCCGCTTTCCGACTGCGTGATCTGGGGTAAGTCACTTGACCTCTCTGTGCCTCAGTTTCCTCATCCGTAAAATGGGGATTCAGTACCCACACTCTCTCCTAATTAGACTGTGAGTTCCGCGACTACGGCCAACCTGATTTTAATGCCTCGATCTCAGCGCTTAATACAGTGCTTGGCGATCAATCGCTGGTATTTGCCGAGTGTTTCTTATGTGAGGAACACCGTACCGAGAGCTTGAGAGAGTACAACAGAGTTGGCAGACAATTTCCCTGCCCACAGTGAGCTATCGTAATTATTTTTATCAATAAAACCTAAGATTACATAGTATTTCCAAGAGAAGAGTTACCACAACGGCAAAAGCAGCTGAAAATTAGAATAGGATTAGGATGGAATAGAGTCTGTTAGATTTGGCCAAGGGGAAGCCACTGATAATCTTGTGCAAGAAGGAAGCGCTGGGGTCTAATGATTAGATCACGGGCCTGGAAGCCAGAAGGACCTGGCTTCTAATCTCTGCTCCGCCATTTATCTGCTATGTATCCTTGGGCGAGTCACTTAACTTCTTTGTCTTTCAGTAACCTCGCCTGTAAAATGGGGATTAAGACCGTGAGCCCCGGGTGGGACTTGATCTCGTATCTATCCCGGCGATTAGTACTGTGCCTGGCACATAGAAGGCACTTGACAAATACCGCAAAAAAGTAGCTGGCAATGCTGAATAGGGAATGTTTCAAAGCACCATGTGGCTCGTTCTTCTCTCCCCATCCCCCTAACCAGCAGGATCCCCAGAGGGGAGAGGAATTTTTGGGTTCTTCCCCTCGTGACCCTTCGAGAGCAGGTGTCAAAGGGAAGGGGAGCGCTGGGGCTCTAGCCGATGGCCGATAATTAATAGGCGGCCCCCCATCCCCAGCCCAGCCACTGGACACCCGAAAGGCTGCTCCTAGAGCAAGAGTTGGGGAAGCAGGGCTCGGCGTCGGGAAAGAAACCCATTCTTCCTTCCCATCTGGCAGATCCAGTTAGCGGTCCCGAGCGGACAGACTGAATAATAATGATCGTGACGTTTGTTGAGTTCTTTCTATGTGCCAAGCACAGTGGTAGACATCATCAGATTAATGTCTGTCTCCCTCTAGACTGTGAGCTCGTTAAGGGCAGGGGATGTGTCTGTTTGTTGTTATATTGTACTCCCAAGTGCTTAGTACAGTGCTTTGGACACAGTAAGCGCTTAATAAATACGAATGAATGAATGAACGAAGGAGGTCCGACATAACCCCGTCCTACATGTGGCTCACAGTCTAAGGGAGGGAGAGGACAGGTGCTTAGTCCCCATTTTAGAGGTGAGGAAACCGAGGCCGAAGAAGACGTTAAATGAAGGAGACGGCACAGAGAATGTGAATGACCTAAGCCAAGACTGGCCCTGGTCTTTTGGGTGATGAGGCGGGCTCCACCACTTTATATAAATGGTGGGTTCGTGAGTCGTGGGTTCTAATCCTGGCTCTGCCACTTGTCTGCTCCGTGACCTTGGGCGAGTCACTTCACTTCTCTGGGCCTCAGTTACCTCATCTGTAAAATGGGGATTGAGACTGTGAGCCCCACATGAGACAGGGAGCGGGTCTAATTTGATTTGCTTGTATCCACCCCAGCGCTTAGTAAAGTTCCTGGCCCATAATAATTAACAAATACTATTAACTTGTCAGCTGTGTGACTGTGGGCAAGTCACTTCACTTCTCTGGGCCTCAGTTACTTCATCTGTAAAATGGGGATGAAGACTGTGAGCCTCACGTGGGACAACCTGATTACCCTGTATCTACCCCAGCGCTTAGAACAGTGCTCCGCACATAGTAAGCGCTTAACAAATACCAACTTTATTATTATTATTGTTATTATTAAAAATGAACTGCTGGCCCACGGCCCACGGTAGTAGCTTCACTATTCAAGGTTCAAGTAGTCAGATTTGCCGTCATCAACGTTGGCAGGGCTTTCGGAGTCATTTTGTTTCGGAGCAGTTGTGCCCACTTGGAGCGAACCAAATCCCAGGTGCAGCCTTACAGATGAGCTTCGCCTCGTCTTGATTTTGAAAATTGCTCCTTCCCTGCCGTCCCTGGCCTGAGGAGGAGCCGGGCTGTCTGGACCCCAGGTTGGCGCCTGCTGGATGGGGCAGGTCGGGGGAAAGGGAGGGATCCTCTTCTCGTGCCTGGGCACAGGTCACTGGGCCTCAGAGAGGGAGGGATGGGAGTGGGATGGCTGCCAGGCCTGGTCAGTGGCCCTGCTGCTTAATCAGAGCTACCCCTGCTGCCCCTGACAACGTGTCCCCCCCGGAAACCCCGGAATCCTCGGGAATCCAGGACCCCTGAGTCGAGCCGACTCTTCTTTCCCCTTCCCTGGCTAGCTGTCGATTTCCCTCCCGCCACGGAGGATCCCTGCTCCTGACGTTCTTCGGGGGACTCCAGCCCGCCCTGCCTCGTGGCCTAGTGGAAAAGAGCATGGCCCTGGGAGTTAGAGGACCAGAATTCTAATTCTAGCTCTGCCACTTGCCTGCTGTGTGACCTAGGGCGAGTCACTTAACTTCTCTGTGCTTCGGTTTCCTCATCTGTAAAATGGGGATTCAATACCCATTCTCCCTCCCGCTTAGACTGTGGGCCCCGTGTGAGACAGGGACTGTATCTGATCTGATTATCTTGTAGCTGGTGTGGATACTTGGTACACAGTAAAGGTTTCACAAATATTTTTATTATTATCAGCACCATCATCATTATTATTCCACCAACCAGGCAGGAAAAAGAACAGCATCCACAGCATATAACCTCCAAAAATCTTCAGGAAGGCCGGTGACTGTCGTAAACATTGCTGTGGCTATGGGACTACGTGTCATGAGAAACCTGAAATTCTTCTCTTCTAGTCACAGGACTCTACTGATTTATTTTTTATTTTGTGTATCCGTCCTCGTGTTTTATCCTGTTTTAGTGTTTTGTTGCATCATTCCTCCTATACCTATCTTCAGTCCCTGCTCCCGACTTCTCCTCTTAGATTGGAAGCCCCCTAACGAACTGAGTCCTGTTCTAATTCTCGCTTCTGTATTCTTTCCCAATGCTCGGTACAGTGCTGTGCACCCGGTAATGGCCAAATAAATACTAATTGCTACTACTGAATCAATCAGTCAACCAATGGTGATTTTATGATTATGATTATGATGGTATTTGATAAGCACTTACTATATACCCAGCATTGCTCTTAAACTCAAGGGTAGATGATACAAGGCAGTCGGGTTGGACACAATCCCTGCCTGTCCACAGTCTCAGTAAGAGGGAGAAAAGTTATTAATTTCCACTTTACAGTTGAAGAAACTGGGGCACAGAGAAGTTAAGTGACTTGACCGAGGTCACAAAGCAAGTAATTGGCAGGTCAGGATTAGAACCCAGGTCCTCTCACACCCAGGCCTGTGGTCTGCAGAGTGCAGAGACCTATACTAAGCCCTTGGGAGAGTACAGTACAATAGAGTTGGAAGACGTGTTCCCTGCCCCCAAATAACTTATAACCTAGAGGGGGAGACGGACATTAAAATAAATTGCGGATATGTGCATAAATCCTGTGGGACTGAGGGTGGGGTGAATATCAAATGCTTAGAGGGCACAAAGGGAGTGGGAAAAGAGGAAATGAGGGCCTAGTCAGAAGATGTGCTTTTAATAAGGCTTTGAAGGTGGGGAGAGTCATCATCCGTTGGATATGAAGAGGGAGGGTGTTCCAGGCCAGAGGCAGGACGTGGGCGAGGGGTCAGTGGCAGGAAAGATGAAATTGAGGTATTGGCATTAGAGGAGTGGAGCACGTGGGCTGCAAATTAGGGAAGGATGGTAGGAGGGGGCAAGGAGATTGAGTGTTTTAAAGCCTAGGGGAAGGGCTTTCTGTTTGATGTGGAGGTGGATGGGCAACCCCTGGAGAAACAGAACCTGAACGGTTCTGTTGCGAAATGATCTGGGCAGCAGAGTGAACTGAAGTGGGAAGAGAGAGGAGGCAGGGGGGTCAGCGAGGAGGCTGAAGCAGTAGATGGATCAGCGAGGTAGCAATTTAGGTGGAGAGGAAAGGGCAGATTTTAGCAATTTTGTGAAGGTTGAACTTACAGGATTTGGTGACAGAATATGAGGGTTGAATGAGAGAGATGAATCGAAGATAATGCCGAGCACTGTCCAATCATTATCCAATCGATTACATTTGCCGAGCACTGTACTAAGTGCTTTGGAGAGTACAATATTATTATTATTTCTACTATTAATAATAATGATAGTATTTGTTAAGCGCTTACTATTGTGCCAAGCACCGTTCTAAGCGCTGGGGTAGATACAAGGTAATCGGGTGGTCCCACGTGGGGCTCACAATCTTAATCTCTGTTTTACAGATGAGGTAACTGGGGCCCAGAGAAGTGAAGTGACTTGGCCAAAGTCACACGGCTAAGTGGCGGAGTCAGGATTAGAACTCACGACGGCCGACTCCGAAGCCCTTCTACCATTACTCTTATTATTACTAACACTACCATTTTTTAATGGCATTTGTTAAGCGCTTACTACGTCCTAGGCATTGTACTACGTGCCGGAGTAAATACAGGCTAATCAGGTTAGACATAGTCCCTGTTCCACATGGGGTTACAAATTAGACTGTAAACCCGTCGATTAGACTGTAAGCCCGTCAGTGGGCAGACACTGCCTCTATCTTTTGCCGATTTGTACATTCCAAGCGCTTAGTACAGTGCTCTGCACATAGTAAGCGCTCAATAACTACTATTGAATGAATGAATGAATGAATCGTAATCCCCATTTTACAGATGAAGTGACTGGGCCATAGAGAAGTGAAGTGACTTGCCCAAGTTCACGCAGCAGACAAGTGGATGAGCTGGGATTAGAACCCAGGTCCTCCTGATCCCCAGGCCTGTGCTCTATCTACTTGACCACACTGCTTCTCTTTGCCCTGACATTTCCATTGCTTGTTCAAACTTGCTTTGGGCCAAGGGACGCGGAACTGACACATCTGTCATCCTTCAAGAAGTTGTAAAGCCTCCCAAAGAGAATGTACTCCAAACCTTCACCGGAACCGAATCTACTAACTCCTGTGATTGTCTTGAGACGTGAATAATTAGCATAGTCTTTTCATGGGCGCACAGTTTTTATTCCAAAATCAATCTGTTCTTTGAGTTTTCTGAAATATTATTTTTACCGTAAGAAAGACTTCATCTGGGGCTGCCTGAACCCCTTTCCACGCCGGCCCGGGGGAGAACTCGGAACCCACTCTAAACTCTAAACCCATTGTGGGAAGGGAATCTTTCTACTAACTCTGTTACACTCTACTCTGGCCCAAGTGGTTTGCGCAGTGCTCTGCACAAAATAAGTGCTCAATGAATACAACTGATGGTTTGGAAATAGCGTGACTTAGTGGATAGAGCACAGGCCTGGGAGTCAGAAGGACCTGGGTTCTAATCCCAGCTCCACCACACGTCTGTTGTGTGACCTTGGGGAAGTCACTTCACTTTTCTGACCCTCTGTTACCTCATCTTTAAAATGGGGATTAAGAATGCGTGCCCCGTGTGGGAGGGGGACTGTGTCCAACCTGCGTAACTTGTATCTACCCCAGCACTTAGAACAGTGCTTGGCACCTAATAAGCGCTTAGCAAATATAATAATAATAAGAAGTTCAGTAAAGGAAAGGAGTCAGAGACATTAGTCTTCCTGTAAATCCACCATCACCTGTAAATTAATAGTTAATGCAATCACCTCGCCTTTCTCTCTCTCCTTATCCTACCTCTCTCATCTATTTCTACATATTTCATCCTTCAGAAGGAAGAGTGATATTATAAGTCTACTTTGCTCCTAAATGAATGGCTCTGCTTAATGATTGAAAGTTAGGTTAGATTTCCTCCTATTTAGACTCTGAGCCCTATGGGATAGGTACAGAAACTAAATCCAATCTGAAGACCTTGTATCTACCCCGGTGTTTAGGTCAGTGCTTAGCACACAGTAAGAGCTTAACAAACACCACTATTTTTGTTATTATTATTATTATTATTAGATCTGACATTCTAACAATTGATTTCTAACCTGTTGCTTTCGCTCACACCTTGAGGGTATCTTCTTCCACAATTTTAGGGGCACAGCCAATTGCAAGAATCAATCAATCAAACAACTGTATTTATTGAACCCTTACTATGTGTAGATTACTGTACTAAGCGCTCGGGAGAGCAACAGAATTAGTTGACACATGCCCTGCTCACAACGAGCTAAGAATTAGTTCTTTCCTTAGGAAGACAAATTTACCTTCATTTCCTCCACACATCTGTCATCTTTGAAACGATGGGATGGTCAGGCAGGCCCCTTTCATTTCAATCCTGTCACTGAGCATAAAACATCGGAGCTGGCTGACGCCGAAGCCAACAGGGCAGGGGGAACCAGAGAAACAAGATTATTGTTTTCTGACAACTCAGCTCCCTCTAAGAACCCTGAATTCCTCTCTCCCCAATTAAAGTATGGAGCAGGGGAGAGTCAAAGAGGAGAGAGAAGAGGGCCTTTATAATAGTGTGTTATCCCCTTTCTGTTTTTTTAGCTAGAATTCTGATGTGATCTACTGTAGAAATATTCTACTAACTCCATTGTACCCTCTCAAGTGATTTAGTTCAATGCTCTGTTCAGATTAAATGCATAATAATTACTACTGATTGATTGAAAAATTGAGATGGAAAAATGGTTTATCTTACAAAGTCAAGAAGGAGAAGAATTCCCTTGGAAGTGTGCGGTGTTCAAACTCAGCACGGGGGTTAATGTAATGAATCAGTTCTGGTTATTTTTTTTCAGCTCTAAGAATAAGGTAGGTAAAGGAAATCCGATCGAAGGTGAACATTTTCGGGGGTTTAGGGCACTAGCTGGAAAGTCCAGATGGAAGAGGCCATGAAAACTGGGTGCTTTTAAAAAAGACCATTTTGCAGGCTCAGGAAGAAAATATTCCTGTGTAGACGAAGACAACACAGTGTTGGAGGCTCTAGGAACTATTGAGAATCCTGAGGGCATATGAGTAATCTACAAACAATGTAAATTAGTCAACCATCTCTCTCTCTCTCTCTCTCTCTCTCTCTCTATATATATATATATATATACACACAGACACTCATTAAATAGTGTGCCATATGAAAATAGAACTATATAGATTATAATGATAATGATAACAACAATATTAATAATAATAATTGTGGTATTTGTTAAATACTATGTGTCAAACACTGTTCTAAGTTCTGAGGAAGATACAATATGATCAGGTCAGACAGTCCCTGATCCACTTGCAACTCACAATCCAAATAAGAGAGTAGCTATTCAATCCCTATTTTAACAGATGAGCTGAGGTCCAGAGAAGTGAAGTGGGTTGCCCAAGGTCACCTAGCAGGCCCGTGGTGGAGCCGAGATTAAAACCCAGGCCCTGTGCCTAGGACCGTGGTCTTTTCCCTAGGCCTCGCCGCTCCCCCAAGGCAGTGGCAATGAAAAAGACGGCACTGATGGCGAACATTCTCCTATGAGTACATGAGGGGTGGGTCCAAGACAGCGGCGGCGACAGCAGCTGGGATGGTGCCAGAGGGCCGAAGTAGGTTGGGCAACCCCTCCAGAACCACGAGAAAAAGGGGAGGATCCCTCCCGACACCAACCCTGGTCTGTGGTGAACCCACAGTAAGCTGCTTTTTCCGTGACTGGTTGTGATCCCGTGAACGACAACTGGGAAGAGACTTTCGGAAGGCACCGATGGGCTTCATTTGAGGGCAGGTGATTGTTGGCCCGTGGGGGCCGATCATACCGGGAGATGTGGCTTTCTCTTCCTGTTCTACCCCGTAATGGCCCTGAACCAATCAACGACTGCCATTAAAAGCCCCGGCTGCCTGAGGCAGATAAAAGGCAGTTGTTTTGAGGCATGCAACTAGGCACACCTGAGGGGGACACCTGGAGGCAGCCAGACGGAGGGTATGAAGAGAAGCAGCACAGAGGCACGCTGAGATGCAGAGAGAAGCAAGCTTTGAAGCAGTAGCAGCACTTGGAAGCAGAAAGAAGAAGCAGTGGTAAAATGGGCCCCTTTGATCCTTGGGGGAGTGAGTAAGTAAAAACCTTTCCCTATTAACCTTGGTGGTCAGAGGTGTGGCTTGACCTCTACTATGTCTCCCGGAGGCTCCCTCGGTCGAGGAAGGTCCTGGTTGGTAGGAACCGTGGGCTTGAGACATGGTGCCCCCTCCCCACCTGTGGGGTGTCTAGGTTGGTGCCGGGAAAAAGGAACGCTGAGCCCTCTGCTCCTTACCCTCCTATTAGAGGCCTAAAGTAATGCCAGAGAGAAGGGATGCCGAATAGCCCGGTGCTCACTTGGCAAGATGGGGGCAAAAACTAAACTAATGGGTGGGTCTCCACTATCGTCTCTACTGTCTAACCACAATACTACTCTGTAATTCTCTCCCATACCCACTGCCCCCACTAGCTGTTCCAAACATTTAAGTCCTTCCTCAAATCTTCTATCCCTTACCCCACCAGCTCTTTCTCCTAGTGACCTGGCCATACACTTCAACAAAATTGAAACTATCAGACATGATCTCCCTAAAATTTTCCCTGCTACTCTCCAGTCCCCACCCCCCTCCCCCCACTTCCTGCCCTCTTGAACTCTCCATATATTCACTGTAGTAACTCAAGATCGAATCTCTCGCCTCCTCTCTAAATCTAAGTCCTCCTCCTTGTTTCTGACTCCAATCCTTCATACATTTTTAAAACACTCTCACCCTTCCCTTCTCCTTCCTTGGCTGCCATATTCAACTGTTCACTTTCCAGTGGTTTTTTCCCCATTGCTTTCAAACATGTTTAAGTATTCCCTATCCTAAAAAAAAACAAAAACCTTCCTTGACCATGCAGCTCCTTGCAGTTTTCACCCCATCTCCCTCCTACCATTTCTCTCCCAACTTTGTGTGACAGTTATTTACATCTGCCGTCTCCACTTTCTCTCCTAGATCCCTTCCAATTTGGCTTCTGCCCCCTACACTCCACAGAAACTGCCCGCCCTCTCTAAGGTAATCAATCCACTCATCAATCGATCACATTTATTGAGAAGCAGCATAGCCTAGTGGCAAGAGCACAGGTTTGGGAGTCACAGGTCATGGGTTCTAATCCCGACTCCACTTGTTTGCTGTGAGAACTTGGGCAAGTCACTTAACTTCTCTGGGCCTCAGTTACCTCATCTGTAAAAATAGGGATTAAGACTGACCCCCACATGGGTCAACCTGATTACCTTGTATCTACCCCAGTGCTTAATACAGTGCTTGGCATATAGCAGCGTGGCTCAGTGGAAAGAGCCCGGGCTTGGGAGTCAGAGGTCATGGGTTTGAATCCCAGCTCTGCTACTTGTCAGCTGTGTGACTGTGGGTGAGTCACTTCACTTCTCTGGGCCTCAGTTACCTCATCTGTAAAATGGGGATGAAGACTGTGAGCCTCACGTGGACAACCTGATTACCCTGTATCTACCCCAGCACTTAGAACAGTGCTCTGCACATAGTAAGCGCTTAACAAATGCCAACATTATTATTATTATTATTATTATTATTAACAAATACCAACATTATTATTATGTATTGAGCACTTATTGAGTGCAGAACAGTGTACTAGGCTCTTGTTATATCCCGGCTAGACTACTCTGTCAGCCTTCTCTCTGCTCTCCCTTCCTCCTCTCTCGCCCCGCTCCGGTCTATTCTTCGCTCCGCTGCCCGGCTCATCTTCCTACAGAAATGCTCTAGGCATGTCACTCCCCTTCTTAAACACCTCCAGTGGTTACCTATTAACCTCCGCTCCAAACAAAAACTCCTCACTCTAGGCTTCGAGGCTCTCCATCACCTTGCCCCTCCCTACCTCTCCTCCCTTCTCTCTTCTACCGTCCACCCAACATGCTCCGCTCCTCTGCCGCCCACCTCCTCACCGTCCCCCGTTCTCGCCTATCCCACCATCGAGCCCTGGGCCACGTCCTCCCGCGGTCCCGGAATGCCCTCCCTCCCCACCTCTGCCAAACTAATTCTCTTCAAAACCCTACTTAAAACTCACCTCCTCCAAGAGGCCTTCCCAGACTGAGCTCCCCTTCTCCCCCTACTCCCTCTACCGCCCCCCCTTCACCTCTCCGCAGCTTAACCCTCTTTTCCCCCCATCTCCCTCTGCTCCTCCCCCTCTCCCTTCCCATCCCCTCGGCACCGTACTCGTCCGCTCGACTGTATATATTTTCATTACCTTATTTATTTTGTTAATGAAATGTACATCGCCTCGATTCTATTTAGTTGCCATTGTTTTTACGAGAAGTTCTTCCCCTTGACTCTATTTATCGCCATTGTTCTCATCTGTCCGTCTCCCCCGATTAGACCGTAAGCCCGTCAAAGGGCAGGGACCGTCTCTATCTGTTGCCGACTTGTTCATTCTAAGCACTTAGTACAGTTCTCTGCACATAGTAAACACTCAATAAATACTATTGAATGAATGAATACTAGGCACTTAGGAGAGTACAATGTAAGAGAGGCATGCCCTGTTTAATGGTTTTACGGGACTTGTTAAAGAGTTCACTATGGTCAAACACTGTTCTAAGTGCTGGGGTAGGTACAAGTTAATTAGCTCAGACACAGTCCCTGCCCCATAATGGGGCTCACAGTCATAAATAGGAGGGGGAACAGGTATTGAATCCCCATTTTACAGTTGAGGAAACTGAGGTTGAGAAATTAAGAGGCCCAAGGTCACACAGCAAGCGATTGACAGAGCCGAGATTAGACCCCAGGTCCTCTGACTCCATCAGGCCGAGCTGCTTCTCTTATAGTCTAGAGGGGGAGACAGACATTAATATAAATAAATTACAGACCGTGTCCTCTTGTGGTTCTCCTCTTATCTCTCTGGCCATTCATTCTCAGTCCCCTTTGGGGGCTCCTCCTCTACCTCCCACCCCCTGACTGTGGGTCTCTCTCAAGATTCAGTTTTGGGTCCCCTTCTATTTACCATCTACCCACTCTCTTGGAGAACTCATTTGCTCCCATGGCTTCAGTTTTCACCTCAGGGCTGTCCCTCCCTCCCTCCCTCTGTCCCTCCCTCTTTCTCTCAAAATTACTTTTTTCTCTTCCACTTTCTTTATCTTCCTGTTTTTCTTTTCCCTGCCCTTTTTCCGACCCCAAACCTAGAGACCACTCTCTGCCAAGGCCTGGGAGCAACAGGACCTGGACCTGGATCTGGATTCTGGCTCTGCCAATTGCCTGCTGTGACCTTGGATAAGTCACCTAACTATAATATAATAATAGTATCTGTTAAGTGCTTACTATCTGCCAAGTACTGTTCTAAGCTCTGGGGAAGATACAAGGTAATCAGGTTATCCCATGTGAGGCTCATCTTATCTGTAAATTGGGGATTAAGACTGTAACCAAGAGAAGTCAAGTGACTTTCCCAAGGTCCCACAGCTAAGTGGCAGAGGAGGGATTAGAACCTCGACCTCTGACTCCCACATCCAGGCTCTTTCCCCTAATCCATGCTGCCTCAGTAGGCTGTAAGCTTCTTATGGGAAGGATTACGTCTTCCAATTCTATTTTATTATACTTTCTCAAGTGCTTAATACAGTGCTCTGCACACAGTAAGTGTTCAATAAATACCATCGATGGTTTGATTCTCTGTGCCAAAGTTACCGGGGGAGACGTCCCTCTTCTCCCTTCCTCTTAGATTGGGAGTCCCATGTGGGACAGGGACTGTCTGATTTGATTGAATTGTATCTATCCCAGTGATTACCACAGGACTTGGAACATGGTATAGAGAACACAATTATAATTACTGTTATATAATCAACCGATTTACCCAGAAACTCGTGGCTGCTTGCACTAGTGCTGCCAGACTTTGGGGTCCTACTGGAATAGCACTTGTCCCCCAAAATCCCACTCGGTGTTTTAGGACCTGTATTCCTAGAGCAAAATATTTTCATCAGAAGTGTTTGCAGGATATATCGTCTTTCTCCCTCCCCTTTCCTTTCCTCTTCCTTTTTACCCCTCCGCTCTCCTCTAAGCCTCTGCTTGAGTTTCACTGTTGGGCTGAGAATGTTATGGTTTTTACGCTTATTTTCCTACTGAATATTAGGGACACAGTGAGTAGGCCTTCATTCGGATTTATCCGTGTTCTAATTGATCATAATTTGCTTTGACAACATTAATTCTGAGTTATGGATCTTTTAAAAGAGTTAGTGAATGAATACACATTCATCAAACCAATAAGAGTCAATGTTGTGGGAGTGAAATGAAGTTAGTAATGTAATGTGAGTGCTGTTTTTCTGGTCCAATATGTTGATAGTTGAGTTTTAACCAGAAAATAATAATGGTGGTATTTAACACTGTACTAAGTGCTAGGGTGGATACAAGCAAATTGAGTTGGACACAGTCTTTGTCCCATGTGGGACTCAATCTCAATCCCCATTTTACAGATGAGGTAATTGAGTCACAGAGAAGTGAAATAACTTGCCCGAGGTCATACAGCAGACAGGAGGCAGAGACAGGTTTAGAACCCATCCCCTTCTGACTCCCAGGCCCCTGCTCTATCCACTGTGCCATGCTGCTTCTCACAATCCAAATGATCATAAAATCCATGAAAGCAAATCCATATAATTGATGGCATTTATTGAGTGCTTATTGTGTGCAAAACACTGTACCGCTTCTCAAAGCTGATTTAAAAAGTCTTATTGGATATAAGTGTTCCATATCTTCCGTAGAAATGGAATCTATCAAGCTTATAAAAAGAACTTTTGAAACTCAGGTAGAATGGCAACTTTCATGCATTTATACTTTGAACCCCTGAACTTAGCATTAGAGAAGCAGCATGGCCTAGTGTGGAAAGAGCACGTGCTTGGGAATCAGAGGACCTGGGTTTTAATCCTGGCTCTTCCACGTTCCTGCTGGGCAAGTCACTTAACTTCTCTGTGCCTGTTACCTCACCTGTAAAATGGGCTTTATGATTGAGTCCCAGGTGGGACATGGACTGTGTCCAACTTGCTTATCTTGTATGGGCCCCAGTGCTTAGAACAGTGCTTAACAAGTACAAACAACTTCCCAGCTCTCTCTGGTTACATATGATACATTCATCAGGGCTCAGAACATGAGCCCCAGAAATACTTTGCTCCCCATGGGGCTGCAGACTTCATCCTGTTTTTCTTTTGTTTTAGATGCAAAGTGCTTTGGCCCGAGAGGGCCAAGAGATGTGAATGGGTCAGGATTTGAGACACTATCACCATGGTGACTGAAAAGTATTGCAGCTTGATGTCGTGGCTATTTAGAACAGGGCTTCACACACAGTAAGTGCTTGACAAATACCATCATTATTATTTTTCCTTCCATCTGTTTTCACAGCCATGATATTTGGGCCTTGAAGTCTCCATCTCTGGGTCTGGATTTTGGAAAGGAGGAATATTAACCCTCAAGCCAACTCTTCTCCTTAGCAGGGGAACTTAGAGACATGATCCTCTTACCTGACAACACTATGATATAAATGGCAAATGTTCTCCAAATTTTCTGTAACATCTTGAATTTTATGGTTTGAACTAGCAGCTTCCTGCATCAAACTTACTTCACTCTAGTCTGTTCTTCAACAGAATCTTATTTGCTGTTCTAGTCCACCAGTGGAATTTATTGAGTGCTGACTCTGAGCTCTTGGGACCATAAAATACAACAGAGTTGTGCTCTAAAGCAGGGCCCAAATTCTGAGTTTGATGGCAGAACCTAATTATTTATTCTGTTCTTTGACAGAATCCAATTCCCTGCTCGGTTCTTATTTGCATAATTGACTTCTTTCATAATTTCTGCAACCACTAAACAGGGATGGGGCTAGTGCATGGGGAATAAAGTTTAGCAATAAGGAAAGCAGGAGAAAAGGAGGAATAAGAGAGGGCAGAAGAAAGAGAAAGGTAAGAGGGCACGTCCTTCAACTGCATGTTCCCAAGCACTGCAAGTATTCAGTGAATTACTGTAACCCTTCCTGCCTAGTCCTTGTCCTACCATAAGAAACATATTTTTCTAAGAGGAAACCATCACAGCTTGAGTCTACATCCCAAATATCCTGACTCTACCCCTCTCCCTACCCTGGCTTGGGCCACTATCACTGCTTATGAGAACAATCTTTCTTTTCTTTCCTCTTCAAAAATCAGGGGATTGGAGGGGAGAAATTATGCCATGAAAGCCATTATGAAAGTAAATACAGTAATTTTCTGTTCTGTTCTTTGATAGAATCCAGTCCTTCTGTGGGAGGAAGGAATTGAGGAAGTAGAAAGTAAACCTAGGACTTGGTGAAAACTCCAAGTATCGCAAGCCTTTTAGGATAATCTGACTGGATTTAGCAAAACCTGGGACTAGAGTATGCATGTAAATAGTATTCTCTGCAAAGTGAGTTTGCTTTTTTGCAGTTTTCTGCAGAAGACAACTAGGTATACTTTGCTTCACTTAGCCTCACTTTTATGTTTGGAAAGAGGATAGCCAAATAATCAAAGTCCACAGTGCCTGCTTCAGTGGTATCCACCAGGGATGAGTGCTTAAAGTCACTGGAAAATTCTGCTATTTATTTACTGTGCTTCTGCAAAATTCTGTTAAAGATGAAGTAATAATAATAAGGATAGTACTTTCTGTTCTGTACCAAGCAATGGGGTAGAAACTAGATAATCAGGGCAGACACAATCCCTGTTCCACGTGGGGCTCGCAATCTAATAGGGAGAAAGAAAAGCACTTAATCCCCAATTTACAGAGGAGACAACTGAGACCCAGAGAAGTTAAGTAACTGGCCCAAGGTCACACAGCAAGGCAGGGCTGGGATAACCCAGGTCAACTGACTCCCCATACTATGCTCTTTCCACTAGACCACCCCTGTTTACACAAGTGCTGAGGATGGCATACATTAAATACATAACAGCAAGAAGAGGCTAAATGGCAGAGAAGATCCAGGGTGCTGATAATTAGTTGGGGAAGGCTCAATAGAAGAGGTGGGATTTTTAGGAGGGCTTGAAAGAAGAAAGGGAGGAAGTCTGGCAGACTTGGGCAGAAAGAGAGCCTCAGGCTGGGGACTCTGCAAGAAAGGGATTGGAGGTAGGTGAGAGGAGTGTGGGATAGAGATAGGAGGTGAGTTTGGGAGCAGCAGTGAGAGAGCTGGGGACTAGTGGGTAAAGAGCTGATAGGTCAAATGGAGAGAAGTGAGAGAGAAACTGGAAGCCGCTGGAAAGTTTTTCCTTGATGTAGAAGGAGAGGAACAAGCATTGGAAGGTTTTGAGAAGAGGTGGGGTGTGTGTGTGGTTACATTTCTGGAAGATGATCCAGGCAGGAGTGGGGAGCAGTGGGGGGAGACTGGAGGCAGGGAGACGAGCAAGAAGAAAAATAGTACAATCGTTCCATGTCGATCATATGGACTAAAATAGTGGCTGTAAGCACCTTGTGGGAAGGGAACGTGGCTGCCAACTCTGCTATATTGTACTCTCCAATTGCTTAGAACAGTGCTCTGCACACAGTAAGTGCTCAATAAATATGAGTGGTTTATGGGTCGAGAGGAAAAGGCAGATCTATGAAAGGATAACTATATTCACAATCTGGTCATCAAGACTATATAGATTTTTAAATATCAGATGTGACCAAGGATTAGGGCTGAACAAGGGAAGGGGATAGTCTTAGCTGTCATCAGAGTAGTCAAACAGCATGTTTTTCTCCCTAATCATTCCCTGGAATAATGAATTTTCAGGAAAAAGGAGATAGCATGTCCAAATTTTTTTGGAAAAAAATATCTGAAGGTGATGAGAATGAGAAATGGATGAAAAGATTACCTTTCTCAGTCTCCTTTGAGGAAATGAATGTATGAACAAATTATTAGAGACCTTCTTCTACCTATAACATAAAGGGTCTCCTTTGAAACCTATCTGAATTTATTAAAATGCATCTTATACTTGCTGATAAATGGGTGATGCACTGACTTGGAAAGAATGGAGGATGAGGGAAGAATGTGTGTAGTCACCATGGAAACAATCAGGCACAGCCAATCAGGGAAGAGACATTAGTGGGTGCTTAGATGTCTGTTTCCTCAATCTCCGAAGATCTGCCTGACTACCGAAGAGACAGTCAGTAGGCAACTGAATGGCCACCCTTCGCTTCTATGCCTCTCTTAGCCTGCTACTCAACCTGCTATAAATCAAAGTATTCGATCTTTCATCTATTATACGCAACAGCCACAGGTCCTATTTATATGTATATCATTGTCCTCCATACTTGGAGTTATCTCTGAGGAGGAAATTTACTCATGAGTGTGTATGCTACTTGAATACGCTACTTAAAATTCTCTACCACAGTCCTGCCTAGACTCTTTACACAAAAGAGCCATTCCATGTTTCTTTAGATTGGCCCTGAGTCTAATAGCACACTGATATTAATAATAATTATAATGATATTTGTTAGGGACTGGGGTAGATACAAGGTAATCAGGTTGTCCCACGTGGGGCTCACAGTCTTACTCCCCATTTTAGAGTTGAGGTAACTGTGGCAAGAGAAGTGAAGTGCCTTGCCCAAAGTCACACAGCTGATAAGTGGTGGAACCCACCCCCTCTGCCTCCCAAGCCCGTGCTCTTTCCACTAAGCCACGCTGCTTCTCTGATGCTACAATGACAGTCTCCCAAAGGATGTGCCGGAGATTTTGACTCAATTTTCTATTTCCTTGTAGTCGGCGTGCAGCCTAGGTAACAGAATTCTGTGATAGTAATTCCCCTCTGTTGGGCAGCAGTGGCATGGGAGAGAGTTGAGGGAGAAGACTCAAGTTTTCTGTGTGGAAGGAGCAATGGTAAACCACTTCTGTATTTTTACCAAGAAAACTCTACGGATACACTACCGGAACGATTGTAGATGGAGGCGAGGCATTCTGGGAGCTGTGTCCATGGGGTCGCTCTGGATCGGAGATGACTCGGCAGCATAAGACAAGGCTAACTGGAATTTTTTACTGTGGGTATGGTTTTCCTGTTACAGGCGGTTACATCACCCTGATTTTCTCTAGACTTACCATCAGCTCATATTGCCTGGCTGAATTGTTGAAGCGGTTTACAATCATTTTCAAGTCGTCTTGTGTGCGGGCATCTGCATACAATAATGATAAAATGACTGTCTCTAGGACTTTGGATAATGCTAGAAATTTACTGAGCTGAAAGAGTTTCAAACACTTGCATTCAAGTTTCTTAATACATCTTTCAGCAAGGCTGCAGAGAATGAGTTGACCAGGATCTGGCCCTGTTTTAGAGCATTGCTAATGGGAGTTGGGTCAGATGGGCCCCTTCACATTTGACCTGGCTGGACATGAAGTAGTCTCAGGACCTTGAAGAGCTTGATGAGCTTGAGCTGGAGAGGGCCCAGATGTACAAAAGGAATCAAATACTTTCATAAAGTCTATGAAGACCATATTATTGTCTTGGCGTGGTTTCCTGTCCTTGTATCTGACACACAGCAAAGAACATGCCAACTGTGCCATATTGTAGTCTGATGTCACATTGTGATTTCAGAATTGTTTGGTCAGTAATATTCTTTAGTATCCCATCGACACTTGGACTTCCTCCTTCTCCTGGAAATACTGTCCAACATTGGCTTCATTCATCTTGACGGATATCTAGCCGACCTTGTCCACCTTAAATTCAGCCTTTCCTGTTTTAACTCTGCCCTTTCCTTTGCCAGGCAACATTATTTCTCCATCCTTATTGACTTCCATGCCCACTGCCCTTGCCCTTTGATTCAGATGTTTAACTCCCTTCTTCAACCCCATATCCCCCTGCCTCCCCTATCTCTTGCCCCGAATGACCTGGCCATGTACATTTATAGAGAAAATTGACACCATCAGGTGTTATGTCCCTAAAATCTCCCTTACTCCTCTTAAGTCCCTCCCTCTTCCTGCCTTTTCTTCAACTTTCCCATCTTTCCCAACAGGGAGCTCGTGCTTGATGGTTTCTATTTTATCAGTTTAAGTATGTGGCCGGGTCATCGGGGGCAAAAAAATGTGGGTAAGGGGGAAAGGGAGTTTGAGGAGAGAATTAAAAATCTGGAGCAGATAGAGGGGAGTGTGGGAGTCAGTAAGGATGGAGAAGTATTGTTGCCATGGAGGAGCAGTTAGACTTAAAGCAGGTGATGGTGAACTAGAGGTGGATGAGGTCAGGGTGATGTCTGGATTCCTGCCAGCAGCTCTCCACAGCTTGAGCACAGGAATATAGGAAGCCTATTGTGGAGGTGACCCAGCGTTGCAAGAGAGTGGTATAAGATTGGCTGACGAATAGGGCAGGGAGAGGGTTGAGTTTAGCAGAGAGAGTGATGTTGAAGCTGTTGTTTTGTGTGTTAAGAGAAGGTAGTTGGAGTATGGAGACAAAATGGATTTAGAAAATTGGAAGGGGTCAACGGAGTTCTCTGGGGGGGGATATGGGGACAGGACAGATTTCTGAGGAGCGGATGTGTGGGAGGGAAGGCAAGTGAGGAGGTTTTGATCTGATAAAGGAATTTCAGTGTTGCTGAGGGAAGAGACTGCACAGTGAGATGACAAGATCAAACGTGGATCCAAGTTGGTGAGTGGGTAAGGTGGGCTGGGGAAGAAGTTTACTGGTGTTGAGGAGTGAGAGGAAGTGGGTAGCAGAAGGGATTAAATAATCTGCTGCTCTAGATCCAGGTAAAGGCCCTTAGGAGCATGACCCTTCCCGCAAGGAACTTCAGTCTAACTGAGGAATACAGATACCCACTGCAAGCATCCTATCAATTAATCAGTGATATTTATTGAGCGCTTACTGAGTGCAATGCACTAGACGAAATGCTTGGGAGAGCACAATACAACAGAGTTGGAAGACACATTCCCTGCCCATGAGGAGCTTAAAATATTTTATTTTAATTACTCTCCCAAGAAATGCCCTAATGTGATATTGATCACAATAGATGATCAATAAAGACGATGATAAAGATGTGTGTTGGTTTTATGCCTTTTCAGCCACTTCCACGGATCGGATCTTCCAATCAATGGAATTGTCTCTTAAATGTAAATAGGAAGGAAAATTTGCTCTTTCTTTTTTTGTCGTTTATTTATACTCCTGGGACACAACAAAGAGGCCAAACTTGAATGCAATTATCAGAAACATTTTGACCATATTTTCAACAAAAGCACTGTGGAGAATGTGGATTTTAGAGGTATAAACCAGAATCAGGTTCCATAAATAATTGCTGCAGCTGTAAACTCAAGGCAAGTTTTACATATATTCAGTAATGTGGTGTGTCAGGGACTCTTGGACAATAGACACCTTTTTTTAATGATACTTGCGTAGATGGATAAATGTTATCATTGAGAGCATTTCTGAACTTTTTTTTGGTTTAAGTGCTGAAGGCAGGAGGAGATGAAACCCTGGAAGGAGGGAGAGAGAACAGGGAAGGAGATATAGATTTGGATGTTCTTCCCCTTGACTCTATTTATTGCCATTGTTCTTGTCTGTCCGTCTCCCCTGATTAGACCGTAAGCCCGTCAAACGGCAGGTACTGTCTCTATCTGTTGCCGACTTGTTCATTCCAAGAGCTTAGTACAGTGCTCTGCACATAGTAAGCGCTCAATAAATACTATTGAATGAATGAATGCTTATGTGTCTGGCATGGTACTAAGCACTTTGGTAGACACAAGTTAATAAAGTTGACCACAGTCCCTGCATGGGCCTCACAGTCTTAATCCCCATTTTACAGATGAAGTAACTGAGGCCCAGAGAAGTGAAGTGACTGGCCCAAGGTCACACAGCAGACCAGTGGCAGAGCCGGGATTAGAACCCAGGTCGTTCTGACTCCCAGACCCATGCTCTATCTTGCCATATTGTTTCCTCGCTCAATCAATTCTTGTACCAAAGCTTTCCAATGCTGTCATCTTATTCTTTGTTTAGTGGTGCATCACTTGTCCCTGTATTTTTGCCAGAGGTTTCAGCTTTCAGCTCTGATTTCTGATGAAGACCTGTGTAGATCATTTCCCTACTTCAAGCTGGTCCACGAACCCATTCTTCCGTAGGACCGAACAGATTCTGCAAAGTAATTCATGATCTCTGGCATCTCTGCTTATGAGTACACTTTCAGAGACAGTGGTTCCTGTATACTTCTCTCAGGGACTTTCACAGCCCGTGGAGCTGGAAGAGCTTCCCAGGGTGCCAAACACATATCGTAACTCTGGCTGCTAGGTTTCCTGTCGCGTCTTCAATTATGGCTGGATGAAATAGATTTACAAAAATTGGACCCATTATGCCTCCCCGTCTCATTCCTTTGTTGGTGGGAAATGGCTTCAGCATGAGGCCATCGACTCTAACCCAACCACTCATCTCATTCTATAGTAACCCTAGGGCTTTATAAATGAACTTCTCTGGCCTTCCAAACTTATCGAGTAGCTGTCAGAGTCCAGGCCTATTATAATAACCGTTCGACTCAGCATACGCTCTTTTCATCCGAACGACTGGAGCCTGAATGATACCTCTGCCTCCATTCACTCTGTCAGTGTGGCACCACTTAGGTTTAGGGCTATTTCTTTGAAGTTGAGGACTCGGTTCTCGCTTCTCTCTCCCATTTGGCCTCCTTAGCAACTCAATTCTGGACTTTCCCTTCCTATCCAGCCGGAGCCACGGGCCCAGCACAGCTCCAGGCTGTCAATTTGCCGACACTGAAAAATGGTGAAGTGGAATGGAAATAACATTGTTGGGGAATGTAACAGCATAATGAGGCAACCTCCAGGGGTGATTCCTGAAAGGAGAAAATATTTTTCCCAGCAGTCACATGGGAATGATGGAAAGTGGGGTAAACTTTCTCCTCCTCCTTCTCTGGCCGATGGGCTGATAACCCTAACATGGGGTGAGGAATAGTCAGTGGTACTTGTTAAGCACTGACTAGGTGTCAAACACTGTACTAAGCAATGGGATGGTTACAAGGTTGGATACAGTCCCTGTCTCACAACTCAACTAGGAGGGAGTAGGATTTAATCCCCATTTTAAAGATGAGGTCTAGGTTATGTTGGAAGAGGAATAATTGACCTGCCAATAACTTATTCTGTACAGATCACTTGGGAGAATACAATTTAGAAGCAGCATGGTGATAAAGCATGGGCCTGGAAGTCAGAAGGTTCTAATCCTGGTTCTGTCACTTGTCTGTGTGACCTTGGGCAAGTCACTTTGTTTCTCAGCTACCTCATCTGTAAAATGGGGATGAGACTTTGAACCCCATGTGGGACAGGAACTGTGTCCAACCCAATTTGCTTGTATCCACCCCAGTGCTTGACACTTAGTAAGTGCTTAATAAATTCCATTATTATTATAAAGTTAGGCACAATCCTTGTCCTCAAGGAGCTTGGTAATAATGATAGAATCAGCAGAAATAGTGCTAACAGTAATAGCACTATTTTTTAAGTGCTTGCTGTGTGTTGGGAGAGAATGCACAGGTGGAAATTAAACATGGTCCCTGGCCCTCGTGGGTCTCACAGTCTCAAAGTTTGTTTTTTTTTAAGTGGGGGAAAAGGGGTTGGAGTGATGAAATATTGAAAGACAACAGGAACAAAGAGACAAAACAAGCTCCAAATCTCGGCAGTGATGATGGAGTCTGAGCGCATGTGGGAGCAAACCAGGACCTAGGGCGTGAGAGGGAAGGCGGCTGTTACGTGCTGTTTTTCTGGGTGGTGATGGAAGAGTCTGAGAGTATGCGGGAGCAGCTTTTATCCCAGGCCTGGGGGGCATGGAGAAAGCTGGGAGAGGGATCCTTAAGGGGAAGGAGGGAGGAAGCTAAAAATGGAGTGGCTGAAATAAGAAAGATCGCCACCCTGCTGACCATTCACCAGGTCTAAGCTGAACCCTCCTGGGCTCCCCTGGGACCTTTATCAGCTACACCTTGGTTAAATGAACATAACTGGTCCCTTTCCTGACCCTGCTGTTTGGGAGGGGTGGAGAGAGGGACATGTAGCTTTGGGAGTGGCTTCCAGATGGAGTTTCTGTTGCATCCTGGACTAAGCCCAGCTGGGCTGGACAATGAGGTCATAGCAGGAGAGATAACCACTCAATCTCCAAGGGCTCCTTCCCCTCTGCCTTCAAACACGCCCACGTCTCCCCCATCCTAAAAAAACCCGCTCTTGACCCCACTTCCCCCTCCAGTTATCGTCCTATCTCCCTACTACCCTTCCTTTCCAAAATCTTAGAACGAGTCGTCTACAATCGATGCCTAGAATTCCTTAACTCCCATTCTCTCCTAGACCCCCTCCAATCTGGCTTCCGTCCCCTCCACTCTACCGAGACTGCTCTCTCTAAGGTCACCCATGACCTCCTTCTTGCCAAATCCAATGGCTCCTACTCCATTCTGATCCTCCTTGACCTCTCTGCTGCCTTTGACACTGTCGACCATCCCCTCCTCCTCCATACCTTATCTCACCTTGGCTTCACGGACTCTGTCCTCTCCCGGTTCTCCTCTTACCTCTCTGGCCGATCATTCTCGGTCTCCTACGCTGGAGCCTCCTCCCCCTCCCATCCTTTAACTGTTGGAGTTCCTCAAGGGTCAGTTCTTGGCCCTCTTCTGTTCTCCATTTACACTCACTCCCTCGGTGAACTCATTCGCTCTCACGGCTTTGACTACCATCTCTACGCAGATGACACGCAGATCTACATCTCCACCCCTGTCCTCTCCCCCTCCCTTCAGGCTCGCATCTCCTCCTGCCTCTGGGACATCTCCACCTGGATGTTGGCCCGCCACCTAAAACTCAACATGAGCAAGACTGAGCTCCTCATCTTCCCTCCCAAGCCCGGTCCGCTCCCAGACTTCTCCATCACCGTGGATGGCACAACCATCCTTCCCGTCCCGCAGGCCCGCAATCTCGGTGTCATCCTTGACTCGTCCCTCTCGTTCACCCCACACATCCTATCCGTTACCAAGACCTGCCGGTTTCACCTCTACAATATCGCCAAGATCCGCCCTTTCCTCTCCACCCAAACGGCTACCTTACTATTACGGGCTCTCGTTATATCCCGGCTAGACTACTGTGTCAGCCTTCTCTCTGACCTCCCTTCCTCCTCTCTCGCCCCGCTCCGGTCTATTCTTCACTCCGCTGCCCGGCTCATCTTCCTGCAGAAACGATCTGGGCATGTCACTCCCCTTCTTAAACAACTCCAGTGGTTGCCTATCGACCTCCGCTCCAAACAAAAACTCCTCACTCTAGGCTTCAAGGCTCTCCATCACCTTGCCCCTTCCTACCTCTCCTCCCTTCTCTCTTTCTACCGCCCACCCCGCACGCTCCGCTCCTCTGCCGCCCACCTCCTCGCCGTCCCTCGGTCTCGCCTATCCCGCCGTCGACCCCTGGGTCACGTCCTCCCGCGGTCCCGGAACGCCCTCCCTCCTCACCTCCGCCAAACTGATTCTCTTTCCCTCTTCAAAACCTTACTTAAAAATCACCTCCTCCAAGAGGCCTTCCCAGACCGAGCTCCTCTTCCCCCTCTACTCCCTCTGCCATCCCCCCTTTACCTCTCCGCAGCTAAAACCTCATTTTCCCCTTTTCCCTCTGCTCCTCCACCTCTCCCTTCCCATCCCCACAGCACTGTACCCGTCCGCTCAACTGTATATATTTTCGTTACCCTATTTATTTTGTTAATGAATTGTACATCGCCTTGATTCTATTTAGTTGCCATTGTTTTTACGAGATGTTCTTCCCCTTGACGCTGTTTAGTGCCATTGTTCTTGTCTGTCCGTCTCCCCCGATTAGACTGTAAGCTCGTCAAATGGCAGGGACTGTCTCTATCTGTTGCCGACTTGTTCATCCCAAGCGCTTAGTACAGTGCTCTGCACATAGTAAGCGCTCAATAAATACTATTGAATGAAAGATAGTAATGAATGAAGCACAGTGAGTAGGTTAACTGGAGAGAAACTAAGTGTGTGGGCTATGGTGTAATGAGAGAAGAGAGTGGAAAGGAGCCTTAATGCTAATGGCTATGAGTTTCTACTTGTTTTGGAGAGGAATGGACAGGCCTTTGAGGTTTTGGAGGCCTGAAGGGAGAAATGATCCATGAAGTAGAGTGAAACATGAACTGAAAAGACAGGGAAGTCAACAAAGAAGCTGATAAGGCAGACAAGTTGGAATATGAAAAGTGCCTGGTGGCTATTTAGGAGGGGCAAATCCTGGAAATGAGGTAGAGGAAGAACTAACAGTGTTTGGTAACTGAATATGGGAAGAGGAAGAGAGGGAGGAGTGATGATAAACCTGAGACTGCAGTACTCAGAGCTGTGGGGAGAATGGCATGGTGTTGTCAACTGAGATGGGAAAAGTAGGAGGAGGAGGGGATTTGGGAAGGAAGGTGAGGAGCTCAGTTTAGGACTGATCGAACTAGAGGTGCTGCAGGACATCCAAGGAGGGATGTCCTGCAGGCAACAGGTGATGAGAGATTGGGGCTAGTGAGATAGATTTGGGAATCAGCAGCATAGAAATCACCTTACTTCTCTTTCCTCATTTCCCTCATCTTTAAAATGGGAAACGAGACTGTGAGCTCCACATGGGACAGGGACTGTGTCCAACTCGATTTGCTTGTATCCACCCCAATGCTTAGTACCGTGCCTGGTACACAGTAAGCGCTTAACAAATTCCAACATCATCAAACACTTATACTATCCCGCCTTGATTACTGTACCAGCCTCCTTGCTGACCTCCCTGCCTCCTGTCACTCCCCTCTCCAGTCCATGCTTCACTCTTTTTCCTGGATCATTTTTTTTTTTTAAGTTCAGTCCATGTCTCCCCACTCCTCAAGAACCTCCAGTGGTTGCCCATCCATCTCTGCATCAAACAGAAACTTATCATTGGCTTTAAAGACCTCAATCACTTTGCTCCCCTCCTATCTTACCTTGCCGATTTCCTACTACTAATATTGCTAATAATTATGGTATTTAAGCACCTATGTGCCAAGCCTGGGATAGATACAAGCTAATCAGGTTGTTCCACTTGGGGTTTACAGTCTTAGACCCCATTTCACAGATGAGATAACTGAGGTATAGAGAAGTTAAATAAGTTGCCTGATGTCACACAGCAGGCAAAGGGCAGACCTGGATTTGAACCCAGCAGCGTGGCCTACTGGCCTAGAGCATGGGCCTGGGAGTCAGAAGGACCTGGGTTCTAGTCCTGGCTCCACCACTCGATAAAGGTAATTGTAATAACTCTGATATTTATTAACTACTTACTCTGGGCTAAGCAGTGGGGCAGATACATTAAAATCAGGTCAGACACAGTCCCTGTCCCACATGGGGCTTGTCATCTAAAGGGGAAGTGGTGGTACTTGTTAAGCGCTTACTATGTGCAAAACACTGTTCTAAGCACTGGGGGATACAAGGTGATCAGGTGGTCCCACATGGGGCTCACAGTCTTTATTTTACAAACGAGGGAACTGAGGCACAGAGAAGTGAAGGGACTTGCCCAGAGTCACACAGGTGGCAGAGGTGGTATTAGAACCCATGACCTCTGACTCCCAAGCCAGGGCTCTTTCCACTGAGCCACGATGCAGGTATTGAATCCTCATTCTACAGTTGAGGAAACTGAGGCCCAGGAAATTAAGTGATTTGCCCAAGGTCACATAGGTGAGTGGCAGAGCCAGGATTAACATGCAGTTCCTCTGAATCTGAGGCCCTGGCTCTCTCCACTATTCCACACTGCAGGAATTGTTTCTTTTCCTTCTTCTGAATGTTCTCCGAACAAAGCTCTCCCGAAGTGGGTGCTCAAATTCTGTTGCTATTGAGACTGCACGTACATCTAAAATTTCATTACTTAGTGAGATCCAGGCTTGTGTATATGACCCAGCTACAAAACCACTTAGGGTCATCAAAAATGTCCCAGCAGCCTTTTTTTAAAAAATAGTATTTAAGTGATTATTGCGTGTCAAGGACTGTACTAAACTGGGGTAAACACAAGCTAATTACGTTAGAATTAGAACCCAGGTCCTGTGACTCTCAGGCCCGTGCTCTATCCATTGAGTCATTCTGCTTCCCCAAAGTCTTCGTTTCTGATGTTACCATATTGTATTATTCCAGTGTCAGAGAACAAAATATTGAAAAAATGATATCACAGAGTTACGGTGCTGCAGAACAGTGAAGTAAGAGCTTGCACGAATACCTTAGAGGAACTAGACATGATTCTGGTCTCAAGGAATTTTCAATCTTGTATGGGAGAAATACACCCCAGTTCTATTAGAACTTGTATTCTCATTAACCGGTTTGAACATCCCCTGATGGAAGGATTAGGGAAAGTTCTTCCCTCAATATAGTTCTCTGTTCAGGTTTCACATCATCCACACGTTGGCATAAATAGATATTGGTTGCATGAATGAGTTGTGCTTCTGGCAGTGGTGTTTGATACAGATGTATGTGTGTTGATTCTATTCCCGGCCTCTGCTTCAGGCTTACAGTGCCATAATCATTGTGGTAATTATTAAGCGCTTACTATTCATTCAATAGTATTTATTGAGCGCTTACTATGTGCAGAACACTATACTAAGTGCTTGGAATGTACAATGTGCCAAGCAAGGTGAGAAGTGTGAGAAGCAGAGGGGCTAGAGCACGGACCTAGGAATCAGAAGGATCTGGATTCTAATCCTAACTCTGCCACTTGTCTGCTGTGTGACCTTGGGCAAGTCGCTCCACTTCTCGGTTCCTCAGTTACCTCGTCATAATATGGGGATTAAGACCATGAGCCTAATGTGGGACATGGACCGTGTCCAACCTGAATAGCTTACCTCTTTCTGGTGCTTAGTACGGTGCCCGGCACATAGTAAGCATTTAAAAAGAACCAGGGAAAAAAAGACACTTGACCAGGTAACGGGGACAGATACAAGATAATCAGGTCCCGAATGAGACTCGTGTGTACCATCAACAATAATAATTATTGTTATCTTGTATCTACCCCAGTACTTAAAATGGCATTTGTCACATAGTAAGCACTTAACGTACATCATTAAAAAAGAGGGGAGGGGGAGAGCAACATTTCTACCACTTTAGAAGTGACTAATTCCCATTGAGCTCCCCAGATAAAAGTTCTGCTGTGGTAATGAGCCCTATATTTGGAACGATATTCTTTCTATATGCCCCATATTTCTGTGTGCATACAAGTCTTGAGGAAAGCCTTTCAGCCTTGTTAGCTCAAGATAAACAAATTCAGCCATTTGCCAACATTTTGACCAACTTAAATACTTGCAATTTTCAGGGAAAACAGCTTGGAAATGGCCTTTGTTTCACAATCTCCTCTTCCAAAGTGTTCTGAGTTTAATTTGAGGATTTAGCAGAGAAATACATTTATGTAGGAAGGTAATTACAATAATTATGGTTACTGTAATGAAACTACATTGGTAATTGTGTCCCAGTCAATCACACATTGCCTGGTGTGTGTTCTGATACTCCTTCCTCCCTCATATGGTTTTAATCACAGAGAAGAGGAGGGGGAAAGAAAATTCAGATCTTGCCATTTGGAACAGAAACACTCCATCCTCTATAGTTCACTGCCTAAAAATGAAAATTTAGACTACGTCTGCTAATTCCGGGGAGTAGGTATCAGTTGGTAGATACAGCTTGGACTCTTCAGTTTCTTCCCTCTAGATTGAAAACTCCTTGTGGGCAGGAGACATTTCTACCAACTCCATTAATACTGTACTCTCCCAAGTGCTTAGTACAGTGCTCTGCGCAGAGTAGGTTTTCAATAAATATGAACGAGTGATTGATTGTTCTTAGAAGTCCTGCTATCCTTTGGGTACTGTGTTTTGAATGGCATCCTACCTCAATTTAAATTGGAGGATTTAAATGATGGACAAGAGAATAGATGTGAAAGATTGGGGGAAATTTTCCTTTCTTTCACCATTCCTCACCTAAGAGCCTCCCTCCTCCCAAACCTTCCTAAAGTCACCTCCCTCAGGAGGCTTTCTTGGATTTATCATCTTTCCTCCACCCCGTTTTCCTTGTCAAACTATCCCAAACCCCCTCTCAGAACTATGAGGTCATTGTGGACAGGGATTACCTCTATTTGCTGTATTTTACTTTCCCAAGTGCTCTGCACATAAACGCTCAATAAATATGATTGAGTGAACTTGCAAATTTCTTTTCAAGTATTTATTTATTTAAACATTTGTGTTGACGAAATATTTCTCTCATTTTCGATTATGGCATCGATTTATATCTATTATCTCCTCTGTCTTCAATCCGGGGCTCTTTCCTCTAGGAAAAGCCACTTCCCAGTCTCCTTCCAATAGTCCATATAGAATTGTTTCAAATTAGGTCACCAACCAATGTGATTTCCATCCGCATCTGGTTATGTTAAAAAGAAGGAGCTGTTTGTGCTAACAAGTGTTCTTAGCTGTTGCATGACTCGGCATAACACAGGAGAGAAGATATCCAGCCTGAAATTTAGTTCCGCTCTGCTGGAAAACAACTGGGTAATAAAATCTGCCCCGGTCTCATATGAACCTCCATCTAGAAATTGATTTCGAATAAAAGGCAGAAAAACCTGACCTGTTTCATCCTCTGGTTTGGCCTGAAGGGTAGTTTACGTTTTAGAGCAAAAGGACTGGTGTCTGTAAATTCTCTGTGGGTAGAGAACTTGCCTACTAACTCTCTCTACTGTGCAGAGAAGCAGCGTGGCTCAGTGGAAAGAGCCCGGGCTTGGGAGTCAGAGGTTGTGGGTTCTCATCCCGGCTCCATCACTGGTCTGCTGTGTGACTTTGGGCAAGCCACTTCAGTGCTCTGTGCCTCAGTTACCTCCTCTGTAAAATGGGGATTAAGACTGTGAGCCCCTCGTGGGACAACCTGATTACCTTGTATCTCCCCTAGTGCTTAGAACAGTGCTTGGCGCACAAGGGTATTTGTTAAGCACTTACTATTATTATTACTCTCCCTTGTGCTTACTACTCTGTACCCAGTAAACACTCAATACATTCATTCACTCAATCGTATTTATTGAGCGCTTACTGTTTGCAGAGAATGTGTTCAGTGCTTGGAAAGAAATAGACAATCCCTTTGCAAGAGGTTCGCAATCTAGAAGGGGGGAAGACAAGGAGCTAAGTGTTTTTTAGGGGTCTTCTTCTGTCTTGTAGAATCCATAGTATTGATTGGAGAGTACTTCTGCACCCAGTTCTTCACAGAGCTGGAGTTCTTTAGCGTGTTCACACTTTGAAACCACCAGAGGATCCCCTCATCAGTGCACTTTATCCAGGTTCTACTTAACCACTTATTACATACAGAGCACTGTATTAAGCTCTGGGAATTAGGCATAGACCCCCTGCCCCTCAAGGGGATACCTATATATACATATGTGTGTGTGTACATGGGAATGGGAACTGGAGACAGACACATTAGAAGTGAAACAATACAGCACAAAAAAAGACAAGGAAAAATACACACAGTAAAAAGAAAATCATTGCTGTGACTTGAGGAGCAGGACTTCAGGCTCCTCGTTGTTCAGAGTCCAGGCACACCCATAGCCACAGTGATCAGTCAGTCATTCATTGAGCGCTTACTGTGTGCAGAACGCTGTACTAAGTGCTAGGGAGAGTCGATATAACAATAGACGTTCTCTGCCCACAGCGACCACCACAGCAGCCACGGTCTTCCCGGGGTTTTGTGGAGTCATGCTGCTGCAGGGCCTTTTCTCTTTCCTGCCAGGTGGAAAACCAACCAACCATGCTTACCCGATCCAAACAAGAGAGAGTCAGGGTAATCAATAAGATGCCACAAGCATAATTTTTGTGAATCAATCAATCCCCTGTAAAATGTGTTGTGTACCTACAGTGTTCAGAGTACTGTAAGTGCCTGAGAGAGCCAATGCTTTTACTTTAGTGGTTCTAGGAAGCCTGCGGGAAGTTGATAGATTTGAGGCAAAAATGAAAATAGGATGTGGGCAGAGAAGGGAAATTTTTTTCCAAAGAGTAACTTCCATCCACTGAAGGTAAAAGGAAGAAATGCATTGATGATGAAGTAGAAGGGGAAAGGGAGACACAGCGGAAAGAACATAAGACTGGGAGTCAGGAGACCTGGGTTCTAATCCTAGCTCTACCTTTTATCTGTTTATAACCTCCAGAAAGTCACTTAACTCCTCTGTGTCTCAGTTTCCTCATCTGCAAATTAAATACCCTTCTCCTTAGGTTGCGATTCCCCATGTAGGGCATGGACCTTGTCTGATCTGATTGTATTATATGTACCCTAGCACAGTGCTTGGTACACAGTAAGCATTTAATGAATAACACGGTTATTAAGAGGCATGTATTTTCCCTTGTCTTTTTTTGTGTTGTACTGTTTCATCACTCCTAATCTATCTTCAGTTCCTAGTCCCTGATCCCCTTGAGGGACAGACCCTGAGTCTAATTCCCAGTGCTTAGTCTGGGAAGGCCTCCTGGAGGAGGTAAGTGCTCAGTAGGGCTTTGAAGGGGGAAGTGAGGTAGTTTGGCGGTTGTGAGGAAGGGCATTCCAGGCCAGAAGTATGACATGGGCCGGGGTCGACGGCGGGACCATCAGGGACCGCTGAGGTGGTTGCATTGATAGAGATGAGGGAGCAGATTTTTTGGTTCCGCAGCGACCTGCTTCATCTCTCCAGTAGATTAGAAACTCTTCGAGGAGGCATTATTTTTGGAAACATCCACTCACGGCCCTCATCCCTTAAGATCTGGGACACCGTGCTCTGAGATCCAGGTTCTGGACGTGACTTTGTCCTCATCAAAACCCCGTGGATCTCCAGCTTACTCAACACAGACCGAACCATATTGATTTCATTCTGAGATCAGAGCCCCATCTCTAGTGCAAAGCATCCTTCTGGAAATTCGAGCAGAGCACCAGCAGCCAACTGGTACTTTATGATCTGGATATCTTTACTGCCAACTGCACTTTGAGGGCTGGAACATATGCACAGTGGACGTGACCTCGTGAGGCAGGAGAAATATTTTGGAGAAAATATTTCAATGGAAAGTGTAGCTTTGGCTCCCAAGTCTAATTCCTACCTTTCTAAGGAGCAGGGAGATCAAGGATTACAAGTCCTGGCTGGATCGATATGTGTAATATAAAAGCTTATGATCTGCCTTCCTCAAGGTTGTGCGGAAATGAATATTGAACACCAAGAAGTTGGTAGGGGAGACCCACGGTAACCATTTCCCCAATGATTCTGGGTGTCATTTGGGGAAATGCTGCTTTGGGGAGCGCAGAGAATCCTCTAGAACAGGTATTGCTTGAGGCTCCAGGGACAAAGCCATCTCTTTAGATATACTCTAGGGCATGCAAATTGCTGAAACAGAGTAGAGATAATAATATTAGCATTTATTAAGCAGCTACTATGTGTAAAGCACTGTACTAAGGGCTAGGAAAGGGTACGCAGGTGGGATTTAGTCCCGAACCTGTCCCTCAAGGGACTCACAATATATGATTATAGTTTGGGGAGAGGACTGGAGCAAGGCATAGCGGAACAATGAAACTATCAAGCACTAAAATAGCATAAGGGACAAGGATAAATGAATGATCCACAAAATGAAAACAGAAGTGGTAGGGAGCTGTGGCCAGAGGAGTAGAAGTTCAGGCCTCTTGGGATTTAGAAGCTATAGGGCTTTCACGGCCAGTAGCTTTCCTGAGGTTATATAATGTCGTGCTATTGGGCCATTCTCTTTCACAACATGCTGGGAGCAAGCAGTTCAAGTTCATTTGGCCGCTGTAAGGGGTGGGGGAGAGGAGAAATAATAATAATAATAATGTTGGTATTTGTTAAGCGCTTACTATGTGCCGAGCACTGTTCTAAGCGCTGGGGTAGACATAGGGAAATCAGGTTGTCCCACGTGGGGCTCACAGTCTTCATCCCCATTTTCCAGATGAGGGAACTGAGGCACCGAGAAGTTAAGTGACTTGCCCAAAGTCACACAGCTGACAAGTGGCCGAGCCGGGATTCGAACCCATGACCTCTGACTCCAAAGCCCGGGCTCTTTCCACTGAGCCAAGCTGCTTCTCGAAAGAGCAAGAGAAAGAGAAAGAAAGAGAGCATGTGGGGTGTTGAGGCTGCAGTTGCCAGATGTTTCGCTCTGCCCCCCAGTATTTTAGCTTCATGGGTAGTCATTCCACTCTTTCATTCATTCTACCATATTTACTGAGCGCTTACTGTGTGCAGAGCACTGTCCTAAGCACTTCCTCCCCTGCTCCCTAATAATAATACAAAATAATAATGTTGGTATTTGTTAAGCGCTTACTATGTGCAGAGCACTGTTCTAAGTGCTGGGATAGACACAGGGGAATCAGGTTGTCCCACGTGGGGCTCACAGTCTTAATCCCCATTTTACAGATGAGGGAACTGAGGCACAGAGAAGTGAAGTGACTTGCCCACAGTCACACAGCTGACAAGTGGCAGAGCTGGGATTCAAACTCATGAGCCCTGACTCCAAAGCCCATGCTCTTTCCAGTGCGCCATGCTGCTTCTCTACAAATACAAAATGAATTTGTTAGGCACTTATCAGGTACCAAGCAATGTACTAAACTCTGGGGTTGATGTAAGATAATTAGATGGACACGAATTCTGTCCCATGTGGAGCTCACGGTCTGAAGGAGGGTGAACAGATATTTAATATCCATTCTACAGATGAAACTGAGAGGCACAGGGAAGTGAAGTGACTCGTCCAAGATCACACAGCAGGGAAGTGGAGGATATGAGATTAGAACCCATGTTTCCTGGCTTCCAGTCCTGGGTTCCTTCCACTAGCCCACACTTTCTCAGTCTGAGTCTTCTATCAACCCTGTGAACCCTTTTTTGGCTATTCACCTGATGGCTTGGGATGAAAAGATCGAATCCAAATCTTTATTTCCCCTTGAAGGGAAGGAAGCTGGAAGAACATGTTCAGAGTGGAAACTTTCAGCCCGAGGGAAGCAATTTGGTGCGGATTCGTGAGCGGTAGAACTCACAGAGTAAATGACGGGAAGAAATATTCTCTTCCAAATGAGGTGCCATTTTGTTCTGAATCGTACTGTTCAGAGGAACCTCAGAGGAAAGAGACTCCAAGTACTGAGTTATAGATGTGAATGAGAGAGTTAGGTGAGTGGTCCCTGATCAGTAAAATCCCCAAACTTCCATTTTGAGACATTTTCCCCTTCTTGAAAGATCTGATGGGATTTGGAGTTGCTTGGGTAAATCAGGGGATTCTGCATATCATGATCCCAATCTGAAATGAATGTTTTAAATTATGAGACATTCACAGACAGAATAAGCTTTTTTATAGCTGAAATCAGTCCCGGGTACCAAATATCCTCTCCCTTATCATCAGTATCCCTCTTTTCTGTCTCACTTCTAAGGAACAATACTAAAAAAAAAATAAAAAAACCCTTTTCCTCCAGGAGGCCTTCCCCGATTTATCTCTAATCTCCCTACTCTCTTTTCCTCATTAATCACGTACGCATCTGAGTCCTCACCCCCTAAATATTTAGAGACTCACTCCATCTTCTCGCCTCCCCCAAAGATGCATATCTTTAAACTTGTTTGCTTCCCCTCTCTGTAGTGTATTTTAGTGACTCTCCTGCTAAATTGAAGGGTCCTTGAGAGCAGGAATTGTGTATTCTAATTAGTTCAGTCCTATTTATTGAACACTTACTGTGCAGACAGGACTGTACTAAATGTTTGAGAGAGTACAATAAACCCTTAGCCTCACCCTAACAATAAACAGATTCATTCCCTGCCCACAATGAGCTTACAGTCTAGTATTCTCCCAAGAGCAGGGGCCTGGACATCAGAAGAACTGGTTTATAATTCGAGCTCCTCCTCAAGCCTGCTATATGTCCTTGGACAAGTCACCTGACTTCTCAATCCCTCAGTTCCCTCATCTGTAAAGTGGGGATTCAACGTGTGTTTTTCCTCCTACTCAAAGTGTGAACTCCACATGGGACAGGGGCTGTTTCTGAGCTGATTATTCTGTTTCTAGCCCAGCTCTTAGTACAGTTCTTGGAAAATAGGAAGTGCTTAACAGATACCACAAGTATTATTATTATTAGAATTAAGCGCTCAATAAATACGATTGATTTCATACTTCCTGCCCTTTCTGTCCTTCCCAACCAATAATGGCTCTCATCTGTAAGCCCAGGGACCAAATGGGCCTTGAAAGACTTGTTGGCCCAAGATCCCATTTGGATCTTACTAGATTTTGGGCTTTCTCGCTTCCTCTCCTACTTGCCCCAGGCTCTTTCCCCCAGGCCATGCTGAGGCCCATCCAACTCTTTCACGTAATACTCCACTTCCATGGAACGAATTTAGAGCATCTGATGTGAAGGCAATATGATGGTATTTAACCGCTTACTAAGCACTGGGAGGGTGTAAGGAAATCAGGTTGGACACAGTCCCTTTCTCAGGTTGGGCTCCCCGTCTTAATCCCCATTTTACAGATGAGGTAACTGAGGCACAGAGAAAAGAAGTGACTTGCCCCAGGTCACCGAGAAGACAAGTAACAAGCGGCAGAGCTGGGATTAGAACCCATGCCTTTCTGACTCCCAGACCCATGCTCTACCCATTAGGCCACACAACACTGCAAAGTCTCATAGCTCAGACAACTTAACTTCCTAACTTGGACATGTCTAGAGGGCCCAGCCAAGACACACATGTGCAAAAGTGCACACTCACACAAAGACTAGCTGCATACATACAGCACCCTAGGCAAAAATACCCACACGCACATGCCTGCACACAGAAACAGCTGACACACTAGACACAAATGCACACGTACACACATTGACACCCATTCAATTCATTCATTTATTGAGCACTTACTATGTGCAGAGCACTGTACTAAGTGCTTGGAATGAACAAGTCGGCAACAGATAGAGACAGTCCCTGCCATTTGACGGGCTTACGGTCTAATCGGGGGAGACGGACAGACGAGAACAATGGCGATAAATAGAGTCGAGGGGAAGGACATCTCGAAAAACAATGGCAACTAAATAGAATCGAGGCGATGTACATTTCATTAACAAAATAAATAGGGTAATGAAAATATATACAGTTGAGCGAACGAGTACAGTGCTGAGGGGATGGGGAGGGAGAGGGGGAGGAACAGAGGGAAATGGGGGGGAAAAGAGGGTTAAGCTGCGGAAAGGTGAAGGGGGGGTGGTAGAGGGAGTAGAGGGAGAAGGGGAGCTCAGTCTGGGAAGGCCTCTTGGAGGAGGTGAGTTTTAAGTAGGGTTTTGAAGAGGGGAAGAGAATCAGTTTGGCGGAGGTGAGGAGGGAGGGCGTTCCGGGACCGCGGGAGGACGTGACCCAGGGGTCGACGGCGGGATAGGCGAGACCGAGGGACGGTGAGGAGGTGGGTGGCGGAGGAGCGGAGCGTGCGGGGTGGGCGGTAGAAAGAGAGAAGGGAGGAGAGGTAGGAAGGGGCAAGGTGATGGAGAGCCTCGAAGCCTAGAGTGAGGAGTTTTTGTTTGGAGTGGAGGACTGGAGTTGTTTAAGAAGGGGAGTGATATGCCCAGATGGTTCCTGCAGGAAGATGAGCCGGGCAGCGGAGTGAAGAACAGACTGGAGCGGGGCGAGAGAGGAGGAAGGGAGGTCAGAGAGAAGAGACCCACAAACATCTGGCACCCTAGACATTCTCACGCATGTCAGGCGCACTCGAGTGGTCCCACTTCTGTGTCCCAGCAATTCACGATCAGCGTGATCTGAAAGCCGGATGGTCTCCATTCCAACCACTGAAGGGATCCTTACCGAAGGGGACACAGTGTGTCTGATGCAAGTTTGTACCACATTTCCTCATCCTTCCACGTGAACGAACACGGGATGAACTGAACCGTTACCTTCTTGCCCTTCTTGTTACCTACTTGATAAGTAGCGTGCCCTAGTTGATAGAGCACAGTCCTGAGAGCTCCAATCGCAGCTATGTGACCTTGGGAAGTCACTTCATTTGTATGGGCCTCAGTTCCTTCATCTGCTAAATGGAGATATAATAAATTCATTCATTCAGTCATATTTATTGAACGCTTGCTGTGTGCAGAGCACTGTACTAAATGCTTGGAAGGTACAATTCAGCAACAGATAGAGACATTTCCTACCCAACAATGGGCTCACAGTCTAGAAGGGGGAGACAGACATCACTACCATCAAAATAAATAAATAGAACCCTAGATAAATGCAAATCATTAATAAAATAGAGCAATAAATATGTACAAGTGCTGTGCAGAGGGGAAGGAGTTAGAGCAGAGGGAGGGAGTAGGGATGATGGGGAGGGGAGGAAGAGCAGAGGGAAAGGGAGGGCTCAGTCTGGGAAGGCCTCTTGGAAGAGGTGAGCTCTCGATAGGGCATTGAAGAGGGGAAGAGAGTTAGTTTGGCAGATGTGAGGAGGGAGGACATTCCAGGACAGAGGTAGGACGTGGACCAGGGGCCGACGGTGGGACTGGCAGAAACGAGGCACAGTGAGGAGGTTAACGGCAGAGGAGCGGGGTGGGCTGTAGATAGAGAGAAGGGAGGTGAGGTAGGAGGGGGCAAGGAGATGGAGAGCTTTGAAGCCAGTAGTGAGGAATTTTTGCTTCAAACCAGGGTTGACGGACAACCACTGGAGATTTTTGAGGAGCGGAGTGACAGGCCCAGAGCGTTTCTGCAGAAAGATAGTCCGGGCAGCGGAGTGAAGTATAGACTGAAGCGGGGAGAAATGTTCCCTCTTCTTGGACCGCAAGTTTCAAAGTGAGCCCCAAGTAGAATGTGATTATCCTGAATCTTCCCATAGTAAGCACTTAAATAGCATTAATAATAACAGTAATAATAATAAAAATGGCATTTGTTAAGCGCTTACTATGTGCCAAACACTGTTCTAAGCGCTGAGCACTGTTCTAAGCGCATCATCAGAATTATCACTGCCACCAGCGTGAACAGAACCCTGGATGGGAAGAGTCATTAACCAATTTACTCACTTTAGAGGCAAGAGGAGGAGAAAAACCAGCAGAGTATTCTCGGGCTGCTTTCTTCCCGATGCCTTTCTCCTCTGAGAAAGCTGACATTTCCAGGAGAGAAGCCCCAGTACCATGAAAACTCTCTGATATTAAAAAAGAAAATCACCTGCTCAAGTTGGCATCCACCCACATCAACCCTGCAGCCCTCATTTTCCCTTCTCCCACTCCCTTCTGTGTTGCCTTTGCACTTGAATTTGCAAACTTTATTCACCCCCCCCTCAGCCCCACAGCTGATATTTGTGATATTTTGTGATATTTAAGTGCTTATTATGTGCCAGGCACAGTACTAAGCACTGGGATAATAATTGTGCTATTTGTTAAGCACTGTGTGCCTGACATTGTACTAAGCCCTGGGATGGATAATAATAAATAATAACGGTTATGGTATTTAAGTGTTTACTATGTGCCAAGCACTGTTCTAAGCACAGGGGTACATACAAAGTAATCAGGTGGTCTCACGTGGGGCTCTCAGTTTTAATCCCTATTTTTAGATGAGGTAACTGAGACACAGAGATGTTAAGTGGCTTGCCCAAGGTCACAAAGCAGACACGTGGTGGAGCCGGAATTAGAGCCCACGTCCTCTGACTCCCAAGCCCGTGCTCTTTCCACTAAGCCACGCTGCATCAGTTTGGACACGGTCCCTGTCCCGCGTGGATTTTATAGTCTTAATCCCCATTTTACAGATGAGGTCACTGAGGCACAGAGAAGTTAAGTGATTTGCCCAAGGTCCACAGCAGACAAGTGGCGGATCAGGGATTAGAACCCAGGTCCTTCTGACTTCCAGGCCTGTGCTCTATCCGCTATGTCATGCTGTAGATATAAGTTAAACAGGTTGGACACAGTCCAGGTTCCACGTGGACATCACAGTCTTAATCCCCAATTTACAGAGGAGGTAACAGAGACACAGAGAAGTTAAGTGACTTGCCCAAGGTCACACAGCAGTCTAGTGGCAGAATCGGGATTAGAATCCACATCCTTACGACGACCAGGTCCGGGCTCTATCCACTAGGCCAGGCTGCTGCTTATTTATATCCATACATATCCATAATTGATTTATTTATATTAATGCTTGTCTCCCCCTCCAGGTTGTAAGCTCATTTGGGACAGGGAATGTCTACCCTCTCTGCTATATTGTACTCACACAAGGGCTTAGTGCGACGCTTTACCCACAGTAAGCGCTTAGTAATTACAATAGATTAATCGATCGATTCTCCTCCCTCCTAAGTGGTTCTTCTTGTCTCATCATTTTCCTCCTCTCTCCCTTGCCGTCACCCACATTTACTCCAAATGAGCAAAAGTTCTTGTTTTAATCTGAAACCAAATTGTCCCGTGAGAGAGGGAAATGAATTCGGTTCCATTACCCTGTGACTTGGGAACATTCCACCTTGTCCGTTCATTCCACGTAGTAGCGCCATCACAATGGGTTACAGATGGTCTTTGCTGGTAGCTTTGCTCCCAGCTAGGTTTGTAACTCTTTAATTATTTGCTTTGACAATCCTTTCTTGAAATGCAGTGAGAGCAAAGAACAATCAGAGGTTTAATGAGCCCACTTTATCACCATGTCCCTAACCAGGGTCTCCCTGCAGTAGTGTCCTCGAGCACCAAAAACTCTTAGCTATTTCAACAAAATTTGCAGATCCTGGAAAGTTTCCCTTGGGGGTCTTCGTTCTCCCTCTGAGCATCGACAAATATATAAGGGAGTTGTGCTTTTCCAGCTGATTGGTCACTTCAGCGAACATGGCTGGGGGTAGTCTGCTTCCAAGTGGACATACCTCAGTGAGGCTTTAAAATAAGATAATGATAATATTCACTCATCCTATCCCACCTAGATTAGTGCATCAGCCTCTTTTCTGACTCCCAACCTCCTGCCTCTCCCCAATCCAATCCATACTTCACTCTGCTGCCTGGATTATCTTTCTACAGAAACGTTCAGGGCATGTCACCCGCTTCCTCAAAAATCTCCAGTGGTTGCCTTTCCACTTCTGCATCAACGAAAAACTCCTCACTCCGTTATCATTTTTATAATAAAAGTGGTATTTAAGTGCTTACCATACATTGTGCTAAGCTCTGGGGTGGATACAGTGGGGCTCAGATACCCCACCCAAGTCCACAGCACTTAGGTATGTCTTTTTTCCAGTCTGACACCTCCGCATTAAACAAAAACTCCTCACCACTGGCTTTAAAGCAGTCAATCCCCTTGCCCCCTCCTTCCTCACCTCGCTATTCTCCTACTACAATCCAGCCCGCGCTCTTTGCTCCTCTAATGCTAACCTTCTCAATGTGCCTTGATCTTGTCTATCTTGCCACCGACCCCTCGCCTCTCTTGCCCCTGGCCTGGAACGCCCTCCCTTCTCAAATCCGACAGTTACTCTGTTCTACTTCAAAGCCTTATTGAAGGCCCATCTCCTCCAAGAGGCCTTCCCTGCCTAAGCCCCACTTTTCCTCATCTCCCACTCCCTTCTGCGTTGCCCTGAATTGCTCCCTATGTTCTTCTCCCTTCCCAGTCCCTCAGCACTTAATGATAGTACATATCTATCATTTATTTATTTGTATTAATGTCTCCCCTCTCTTTAGATCGTAAGCTCATTATGGGCAGGGAATGTGTCTTTTATTGTTCTACTCTCTCAAGTGCTTAATATAGTACTCAGCACACAGTAAGTCCTCTATAAATACGATTGAATGAATGAATTCTTATATTCTACTGCATCTCTATCTGTAATTTATTTTAACACGTCTCCCCATTAGACTGTAAACTTCTTGAGGGTAGGAATCATCTCTACTAACTTTATTGTATTGTACTCTCCCAAGTGTGTAGTACAGTGCTCTGCACACAGTAAGCGCTCAATAAATATGATTGAATGAATGAACTGAGCCGAATAATAGCTTGGGAAATTAGGGGAATTTAAAATGTTCAGTATTCTATGTTTTTCCCTTCTGAAAAATAGCAAATGAAATTGGACACTCTGAAGACAAAAAAAATGCATGATTTTCAAAATCAATATGTGTAACCAAATCAAATGAGGAATGAGAGCATTTCACACTAGAAGTTATTTAGCAAAGAAGCACCAGGGAGGCTGGAAATGAATCTTTCCTGGAGTTACTGCCTTTGAAATCTCTTTGAATGTAATTACAATGCAAGGGGAGGAATGTCTAAAAAATGAAAGAAAAAAGAAAACAGAATTTGGAATCATTTGACTTCAGTTTTAATTTAATAGAATCATTCAGAAAGAAATGCATACTGCTGCTTTTATTCTCCTGGGGAAAAATCTCCCATTATCTTTGAGAGTGTGTATTATTTATCTTTAAAAGGCCGAACAAAGAGGAATGAAAATCTGATCTAGCTATTCCCTTGCAGTTTTCCCTGCAGAACTAAACTAAAGATATTATGAGACTTCTGAAGGTTTTGTATAACACCTCTTCAACTTACATAGGCTCAGCAAACCTTAGAAAACCTAGAAGAGATTAATGACTTTGGGGCTAGGAAGTTGAAGACACTCATTTTTTTAAAAAACTATCTGTTTATCGCTTGTTATGTGACAGGCACTGTGCTAAGTGCTGGGAAGATAATTGGGGTGGACACAGTCCATGTCCCACATAGGGCTCAGTGTCTTAATGCCCACTTTACAGATGAGGTTACTGAGGCCCAGAGAAGTTAGGTGACTTTCCCAAGGTCACACAGCAGACAAGTGGTAGAGTCAGGATTAGAACCCAGGTCCTCTGACTTCCAGGACTGTGCTCTTTCTACTAGATCAGCCTGGTATTACAAAAATACCAAAGTAACTAATGACCTTCTGGTTTTGGTCAGAATTTTAGCTAGCATTCTCTTGGATAAACTACCAAATTCTTCATCTTCATCATCATCATGATCATCAGCATTTACAGCATGCTTCTTGTGGGCAGAGGGTTGTTCTAGATAATAATGATAATAATAATAATTGCTTTATTTGTTAAGTATTTACTATTTTAACATCTGTCTTCTCCTGTAGACTTGTCAAGCTCCTTGTGGGCAAGGATCATATCTACCAATTCTCCCAAATGCTTAGAACAGTGCTTTACACACAGTAAGCTCTCAATAGATGCTAATCATCGATTGATTGATTGACCTCAGAGTAAATGACGGATAGGAGAAATAGTAAAAAAAAATCCAGATAAGTACCGAGTGCCTGTAACGAGTAGCAGAGTATTTAAAGGGTACTTAGCGAAGTCCATAGTCAAACCAGAGGGGAAGGAAGATAGGGAAAATGAGGGCTTAGTCTAGGAAGATTTGTTGAAGGAGATGTGGTTTTAGGAGGGTTTTAAAAGAGGGGACAGGAGTGAACGGTCGGATATGAGGCGGGAGAAAGTTCCTGGTCAGAGGGAGGACAGGAGCAAGAAGCGGTTGGCGAGCTAGAGGAGACTGAGATGCAGAGAATAAGCTGGTGTTAGAAGAGCTGTGTGTGAGAGGTGGGGTTGTAATAGGAAATCAGAGAACTGTGAGCCTGTCACTGGGCAGGGATTGTCTATCCGTTGCCGAATTGTACATTCCAAGCGCTTAGTACGTAGTAAGCGCTCAATAAATACTATCAAATGAAGGAATGAGAAATAAGATAGGAGTCAGGGAGCTGCCTGAGTGCCTTAAAGCTGATGGTAGGGAGTTTCTTTTGGATATGGAGGTGGATGTTGAGTGGAGGTTTCTGTGGAATTAGGAGTGGTTGACTGACTGAAATTTTTTTAGAAAAATGTTTTGAGCCTCAGAACCTAGTATGGCCTGGAGAGGGGAGAGATGGGAGGCAGGGAGGTCAGCGAGAAAGCTGATGAGGTAATTGAGGTGGGAGAGGATAAACTGTGGGATCAGAGAGGTGGGAGAATGAGGAAGTAGTAGGTTTAGTCTATAGGGCACGGGCCTGGGAGTCAGAAGGACCTGGGCCATAATGCCGACTCCGCCACTAGTCTGCTTTGTGACCGTGGGCAAGTCACTTCACTTTTCTGTGCCTCAGTTGCCTCATCTGTAAAATGGAGATTAAGACTGTGAGCCCCAGGAAGGACAGGGGCTGTGTCTGACCTGATTAGCTTGTGTCTACCTCAGGTCTTAGAACAGTGCTTGACACGTACAAAGCTTTTAACAAATACCATCATTATTAAATGCCACGACTAATCTCTGACAGTACATATCAAATAAGATAAGGAGATGACTACGTGAACAGCTTTGTGAAGCCACTCCAATCCCATGAACTGATAAACCTAAAAAATCAGAGATGATCCATCGGCCTGCATCGGGAAAAGCTACACAAAAATCCAAGATTTCGATCGTCGGTACCGTATTTAAAATTTTCACTGACATAGGCTACCTTGGCGGTGTACTAGCCCACGGTCTATAAATTGGAATCTGTTAGATTGCAAGCACCTCTGTTAAGCTCTAAAACTCCTTGGAGGCAAGCATCGTGTCTACCTCGGAATCTGTATTCTCTCAAGCATTTAGTACAGTACATCGACTGATTGAATGATTAGGAAATCAATCAACATGGATTCAAGAAGGCCAGCATGAAATTGGAGAGACTGATAAACTCCTATCTCTCTGCCTGTTTATTCTCTTCCACGGGCTCATTCATTCAATAGTAATAATAGCGATGGCATTTGTTAAGTGCTTATTATGTACCAAGCACTGGGGGTAGATACAAGGTAATCAGGCTGACCCACGTGAGGCTCATAGTCTTAATCGCCATTTTACAGATGAAGTAACTGAGGCACGGAGGAGTTAAGTGATTTGCCCAAAGTCATACAGTTGACAGGTGGCGGAGCCAGGATTGGAACCCACGACCTCTGACTCCCAAGCCCGTGCTCTTTCCACGAGGCCACGCTGCTTCTCACTAAGCCACGCTTATTGAGCACTTACTCTGTGCCTTCAAGACATCTCTACTTGGATATCCTGCCGTCACCCCAAACTTAACATGTCCCAAATAGAAGTCCTTATCTTCCCACCCTAACCCTGTCCTCCCCGTGACTTTCCCATGACTGTAGAGAGCACCACTATCCTTCCTGTCTCACAAGCCTGTAACCTTGCTGTTATCCTTGACTCCTCTCTCTCGTTCAACCCACGTATTCCATCTCTCACAAATCTCTCGATCATCTCACTGCCGACCTCTCGCCCATTTCCGGCCCCATCCTGAAACGCACCCCCTTTTCCCGTGCCACAGACAATTACTCTCCCGGCCTTTTAAAGCCTTACTGAAGGCACATCTCCTCCAAGGGGGCCTTCCCTGACTAAGCCCTAATTTCCTCTTTTTCCACTCCCTTCTGCATCACCCTGACTTGCTCCCTTTACTCACCACACCCCTTGACCCCAGCCCCAAAACATTTATGAATACATTTGTAATTATTTATACTAATATCTATCTCCCCCCCCCACCCCCGACGATGAGCTTGTTGCGGGTAGGGAACGGGCATGTTATATTGTGTTGTATTTAGCACTTAGTTTAGGATTGAAGTGGCTTTACAAAACTCCCGGCACACAGTAAGCGCTCAGTAAATACGACTGATTGATTGACTGAATGTGGTGACCGCAATCAATCAATCAATTGTATTTCTTGAGGAGGCTTACTGTATGCAGAGCCCTGAATTAGCTGCTTTCAAATCCACACCATTTGAGAAGTGTAATGGTGGCTAGCTTCCCATAGGGCTGCAGAAACAGGAATGTCACTCCAGAAGGCAACATTCGTTTTTTTTTTTGCACAGTTACACAATTACACTGACATCAGCTGTGAGACACAGTCAACAACCAGTCGCTTGGTAGGTTTTAGAGGTCCTGGGCTACAGCCAACTCACTAGCCTTGAGCTAAGACTCATCACAACCCAGCTTCACTGCGTGTGATCCTTGAGCCAGTGGACTTTAGTGAGAAAAACAAGAGCTGAGATGCGACATGCACAAGCCGGGACAGTACAGTAAATGAGATAAAGACTCATTAGAGAACAGTGGATTGGTGGGCTATAGGAGAAGCCAACCGATGAGCCTGACGTAAGCCCCCCTTTCCCTCTGGTCCCCCTGCCCTCCCCGTCGCCCCGACTGGCTCCCTTTGCTCTCCCTCCCTCCCCGCCCCGCAGCATTTGTGTATATATGTACATATTTATACATATGTATAACCACTCCTGGGTGGCCTTGGGCAAGTCCCTTCCCTGTTCTGTGCCTTATTACCTCATCTCTAAAATAAGGATTGAGACTGTGAGCCCTACGTGGGACAAGGACTTTGTCCAATTTGATTTGCTTGTATCCACCCCAGCGCTTAGTAGAGTGCCCGACACATAGTAAGTGCTTAATAAGTTCCAGAACTATTATCATTATATTTACAATATGTAGTTTATAAGCACAACCCTGCCCTCAAGGAGCTTATTTCTTAATTCATCCGAAACCAGAGTAGCTCTCCGGGGCACCCTAGCCTATGCAATTCCTCTAGACTGGTGGGGAATGTGTCTATCAACTCTTATTAAAGTCTCCCAAACACTTATTACAGAGCTCTGCACACAGTTAAGTGCTCAATAAATGTAATTGATTGATAATGATTCTAGAGTTATTGGATTCCCCTTCCAAGTCCCTGTGAGACTGGCTGCCACTTCCAGGCTAAAGAACTCAGTTGGGGAAGGAGGCTCAGGCCTGAAAATTTAAAGAGTTTAGTACTGAATCGGGGGAAAGACCAGTGGAAAATCTACTAAGAAGTGGGTGATGATTACAAGCGGTCAAGATTCCAGATCGTTGATGTCCATAGAACTGTGGATAAGATATCGGAATCTGCTTGTAACATGTTGGAAGTTGAGGTATTTATTGGATGGACTAGTGGCCATCCAGTACCTAGATTTAAGCAAGATGTTAAGCTCTTGGAAGGCCTGGATCATGTCTATTTTTTCTATTGTATTTTCTCAACAAAATTTAGTACAGTGCTCTGCACACAGTTTAAAGCTCAATAAAGTCCAGTGACTGATGGGTTGATTGATCTGCCTTAGCTTCCTCCTTCTCTCAGTATATGAAACTTAATTCTGTTTCTGTCTCTGAGGATTTCAAAGCTACCTGGAAGTACTATCCATTTTATTCCCCGGTTCCATCTCCGCTGATCATGGAAGACCAGCTTTCCCTGAATTCCACAGAATACCAATTGTCACTGGGGATGGGGGGAATCTGACAGCAGTGGATCATGTAGAACATATTATTTCTGATTCCTGCCATCTGTCCGGGCTTTCTAATTTAGTCATATTTCTGGGATTGCTGGTATTGAATGAGATTCAGAAAAAGCCCAAATTGGAAGCTCCTTGAGGGCAGTGATTGTGTTTACTAATTCTTGTTGTTGAGTAGTCTTCCAAAGACTTAGTACAGTACTCTGCACGTGCTAAATAATAAATACCATTGATTGATTGATAGGCCCTCCCAGAAACCTAGTTCTGTATGTGGAATGAATGTTAGTAGCTGAGAATTCATCCACAGTCAAGTTGACAGGCATTAGTTAGTCACTTAGATGTTCGGGCCCTGAAATTCTGAGTTCCAGCCCACTTTTGCTAGTTGCAAAGTGGAAGGGAGCAGCAATGCTTTCAAACAAAGGGAGAAAGGCTTCTTGGCTTTGTTGGGGCCGAGAAACAAGAAAGGGCCATTGGTGATGATTAAGAACATCTTTGGTTGACACTGATAGAACTGTTTAGCAGGCTTCCTCAAGATAAATTGTCTTGAACACCTTGCCCACCCCCCAGCTCAACCTGTCCAGGCCTTAAGACTCGTTTGTGAAAAATCTGGACAGAGCACGGGCCTGGGAGAAGGACCGGGATTCTAATCCTGGCTCTTTCATTTGTCTGCTGCGTGACCTCGGGCAAATCACTTAATTTCTCTGTTCCTCAGTTCCCTGTAAAATGGGGATTAAGATTGTGAGCCCCATGTGGGACGTGGACTGCCTCCAACCCGATTATCTCATATCTAACCCAGTGCTTAGAACGGTGCCCGGCACGTAATAATAATAATGATGGCATTTAAGTGTTTACTAAGTACCGAGCACTGTTCTAAGCACTTAAATACCACAATTATTATTATTATAACTCAGAAATATTGATCATCAAGACCTCTCAAGCCCTTCCATAAATATAGCTATTCTGCCATTGGATATTAGGTTTTGCTCATAGAAGGACTTGGAGGAAAGGTCATAATAATAATAACGGTAATAATAATAATACTTCTTAAACCTTTACTGTGTGCCAAGCACTGGACTAGGTCATTGCACCATCCCCTTATATGTACTGGCCCTCGTCTCCGGATCACAAAGGGCTTGCCATTCAGGGTGAGTCCCGTAGCCATTGAAATCCCCAGTGGGTTGAAGGGGAGTTCATCTCTTTCTGGCAGCAGAAAACTCTATTTTCTCAACAAACGTTTTTTATGAGAATCATAAAGGCTCATTCTATGTCATTTCAAGTTTCACAGTACGCCTCTCCATACCCCCAGGGCACTCAAGCGAAGAAGAATGCAATCAAAAGGATTTACTGAAAGCCACCTCTCCTCTTCCACTGTAGCCACTTGAGTTCACCAGTGGACTTTCTTACCTAAAACAAGAATACCAGGAGGAAAAGAGATTAAATCTTACAGTCTACCCAAAGTTCATATGAACTTCAACACAGAAAAGGGTGTCCCAGATTCAACCAAATCCTTATTCTCAAATATAGGGAATTGCCAGTTTCTGATGTACAAAGCGAGGCGATCATCAGAATATTCTGACGAAAACCAGCCTGGTGAACCACAGAAAGTAGATGAAGGAAAACATTAAACAAATGCAATCCTGGGCTGTTCCTCCCACGGTGCAGAGCTGATAATTATCTTAGTTCTCAGACCATCTGGCTTCCATCACAGTCTGAAATGCAAACATATGCCTTCCTGGTAATTGGAGGGAGGGAAGGGGACGGTTGATCTTTACTCCAGGCCACCATATAGTGTCCTTGCAAACCCTTTCCCCTTACCAAAGGATGGGATTCTTTAGGGAGCAGGTTGATGGGGAAGCAGCATGGTCTAGTATAAAGTGCACAGGACTGGGAGTGAAGAGAGGCAGGATCTAATCCTGGTTCCACCACTTGCATGTTGTCAGCTTGGGCAATTGACTTAATTTCTCTATACCTCAGTTTCTTCATTGGTAAAATGGGGATTAAATATTTGTACTCTTTCCATCTTAGAAAATGAACCCCAAAGGATCAGAGATCGGGTCTGCTCTGATTATTTTCTACCTGGCTCAGAGTAAGTGTTTAACAGATACTGCAATTATTTTTATCAGGAAAAGGATGAGAATACCTCAACCTACACTTTTCCCCCAGTAGGAGCTAAAAACTCTTACCATATCCTTTCCCATTCCTCCCCATGGGTAGTCAAAAGGGAAACATTTATGAAAAGATATAGTAAGACATGTAACATAAAAGGCTCTTTTTTAAAAGTGAATTTATGTTGAATATTAACCGCATGGAGTGCATTAACTGTTCATTTAGCTATTTATCTCCCCCTTGATTTAGGGAAAAAAAAGTTAGGCCTAAAAAATTTGGAAATAAACTAAAATTAATCATTTAAATTGAAATGATTCATTATTTCTTTAAAATTTTCTGAAATAATGGGACAAGTCCTTTAGGATTAGTAAATTATATTCCACCCCCCTGCCCCCATAATGCAATTCAACCGAGAGAGCAACAACTTGTAAAAAATGAAAAGAATATTATCTTTTCTTTTTCTCTGAACCAAAAAAAGGATGCTGAAGCAACTGGTATGAGGCTGGCCAATCCGGTGCAGTCTGGTGAAAACCAGAGGCCTTGACCTTCAGGTCATCTTCTAGGCGACGAGATGGAGGATGAGAATGGTAAACGCAGGACCAGGATAATTATGATAAATTGATAGAACAAACCGAAAAGGCTGTTCTCATTCATTCATTCAATCAATCATATTTATTAAGCCCTTACTGGGTGCAGAGCACTGTACTAAGCGCTTGGGAAAGTACGATACAACAATAAAGCGTGACAATCCCTGCCCATAGTGAGCTCACAGTTTAGAGAGGGGGAAACAGACATTAATACAAGTAAATAGACAACAATAAGAATAAATAAAATTACAGACATATGCATAAGTGCTGTGGGCCCGGAAGAGGGGAGAAGATCAAAGGGAGCAAGTCAGGGCGACGCAGAAGGGAGTGGGAGATGAGGGAAAGCGGCGCTTGGTCTGGGAAGGCTTCTTGGAGGAGATGCGTCTTCGGTAAGGCTTTGCAGCTGGGGACAAGGCTCCTCTCGCCCCTTATAAAATAATTCCACTTGGAATTTCTTCTCTGAACAGACTTGAGAATCAACCTTTTAGAGGATTAGACAATTTAAGAACACTGGACATAGCAGTTACAAAGTAAAGTCAATCCATGAAACTTTCCTCTCTCCTAAGAAATCCCAGAGAGCATGATTTTACAAAATGCATACCGGGCTCTTTATTCTTTCACTTGTGTTCAGGTCAGTGAATTGTAGAGCTAGAAGAGACACTGAGAGATCATCTAGTACATCCCCCTGCTTCCAAGCATGGTCCCAATAAACCACCCCAGACAGGTAAGAATCGGAGATGGAGGCAGCTGATTTTCATCCTCTGTGCAATAGGTCTTCCTTGATGGTACTGACTCCATTTAACAAATCATACCTCAGCTTTCTCTGGGTTGAATAATCTCAATTCTTTTGCCCTTTCCTTTAAAATCTGATTTTTTGAGTACTTGATCATCTTTGTGTATCTCCTCTGAACTCTTTCTCAGATTTTCACCTCCCAAACTAAAATGAGAATATGATTTCAGTAAATCCATATCTGTTTAGGGTATTGTTTTTTATGGAATTTTTTAAGCACTTACTATGTGTCATTCACTGTACTAAGCGCTTGGGTAGGTACTAGCTTATCGGGTTGTACAAGATCTCTGTCCCACATGGGGATCACAGTCTAAATTGGAGGGAGTAGGATTTAATCTCCATTTTAGAGACAAGGTAACCGAGGCACCGAGAAGTTAAGCGATTTGCCCAAGGTCACACTGCAGACAAGAGGCACAGGCGGGATTAGAACTCAGATCCGCTGACTCCCAGACCCGTGGCCTTTCCACAAGGTCACACCATTTCTCCTGACTTGGGGCAACCTCTGTTTCAGGACACCAGGCCACCGAGACTGGTGTGAGTCGATTCCCAACCCAACTCTGTCGGTATTTTGCTCAATTCAAAGCATTCTGTGAACATGATAATATGAACATTTAATAATGTTAATAATAATAATGTTGGTATTTGTTAAGCGCTTACTATGTGCACCGTTCTAAGCGCTGGGGTAGACACAGGGGAATCAGGTTGTCCCACGTGGGGCTCACAGTCTTCATCCCCATTTTACAGATGAGGTAACTGAGGCACAGAGAAGTGAAGTGACTTGCCCACAGTCACACAGCTGACAGGTGGCAGAGCTGGGATTCGAACTCATGAGCTCTGACCCCAAAGCCCAGGCTCTTTCCACTGAGCCACGCTGCTTCTCTTTAGCACTACAGTGTTTTTTTTTGTTTTGTTTCTCCTCGGGCCTCTGGACAAATGTACCTCATTTGGAGATGGCTTTCAGTTAATGTCGGGCAAATTGCTTGGAAACATCTCAGTGGAAGTCAACCTGCTGATTGAGTCAAGAAATGGGATGACGGGGCCTATTGTCCTTGGACTGATGGGTTTCAGGGAGCCCATTGCCAACTCTGGGGTGGGGGGCGTGTTTGTGGGAGGCGTTCCCGGGGTCAGAGGGTCTCTGGGAAAGAGGGGCTCTGGACTGGTTAGAACCTGGGGAGTTATCCTGAGCGGGGATTTCAGGCCTTGCCACTGTATGCTTGCCCTCCGGTTGGCTCCCAATGCACATGCTCTTAGATTCCCGGCCATCTTTGCATTACGAAGAAATGCAAGAGATGGTCTAGTGTGGTCTAGTGAAGAGGGCAACGGACTGGGAATCAGAGAACCCGGCTTTTAGTCCTGACTCTACCACTTGTCTGCTGGGTGACCTTGGTCAAGTCACCTAACTCCTCTGAGCTTCAATTACCTCATCTGTAAAAGGGGGACTGAGACTATGAGCTCCATGTGGGAGGGGGACTAAGTCCAAGCTGATTATCTTGTGTCTACCCCGGTGCTCAACACAGTGTCTGGCACACAGTAAGTGCTTCACGAACGTCATTATAAAATCCCCAACAGTCTCTGCGCAACAATTCCCTAAAGGATCTCCCTCCCTTCCTCCACTCTCACGTACAACATCATGCTTGGGGAAGCAGCGTGGCTCAGTGGAAAGAGCCCAGGCTTGGGAGTCAGAGGTCATGGGTTCGAATCCGGGCTCCGCCACTTGTCAGCTGTGTGACTGTGGGCAAGTCACTTCACTTCTCTGGGCCTCAGTTCCCTCATCTGTAAAATGGGGATGAAAGACTGTGAGCCTCATGTGGGACAACCTGATTACCCTGTATCTACCCCAGCGCTTAGAACAGAGCTCTGCACATAGTAAGCGCTTAACAAATGCCAACATTATTATTATTATTATGCCCAGAGGGGAGACCCTCCCCCAGGACCTGCAACTAAACTGTTCCCCTGCTGACTACTCAACAGTTTTCAGTTTGCTATTTCACTTAAGGAGTCACGAATAATGGACCACACTTCCAGCAGAGATGCCATTTGGTATAAACCTCTACATTTTGCGGGTGTGTTGAATGCTTCTGGTATACGCCACTCCGTTTTGCAAGTGTGTTGAATATTTCTGGTGTACCCTACTATATTTTGCAAATGAGTTGCAAGATTTTTGTCCTTTAATGATTCTTTCACCGGAGTAGCTCACCTTTAAGGCATCGCATTAGATGCTCAGCAGACAACACTGTGCAACAAGAACAGGAGGCAATTTTACGGGGCATATTTAAAATTGCAGCATTTACATAATTTGGCCTACGAACTGACAATAAGAAAGAGGCAACAGATGGAACCAGTCTCCTGAGTTTAAAACTGGCGGAGCTTGTTAGGCAAACTTTACGCTAGGTAGGAAGGAGAAGGTTTTAGTTAATTCTGATAATGTGGCGTGGTCTTACAGCACGCAAAGTGGAGATCAACATTCATTCATTCATTCAATAGTATTTATTGAGCGCTTACTATGTGCAGAGCACTGTACTAAGCGCTTGGAATGTACAAATCGACAGTGAAAAGTATTCTCCAGCAGACATTTAAAGGAGGGAAATGAATGACCGGTATTCCTAGGTCTGGAGAACAGGGAAAGGACAGGAAGATGAACAGGAAAAAATGAGAAGTAAAGATTTCTGAAGCTCGGCGGCATGTCTCTTCTAGTGAAAAGCAGAAGTAACGCGGCCTAGTGGATGAGGGGAGTCAGAAGACCTGGGTGCCAATTCCAGCTCCGCTATATGTCTTCTGTGGGCCTTAGTTACCTCATCTGTAAAATGGGGATGAAAACTGTGAGCCCTATGTGGAACAGGGACTGTGTCCACCTCGATTATCTTCTACCTATCCCAGTGCTTAATACAGTGCCAGGGACATGGCAAAAGCTTGACAACATAAAAAAATGATTAGGTTGAGGTACATAGAATAGTGCTCTGCACATAGTAAGCGCTTAAGAAATACCAACATTATTATTATCATTATTATTATTACGGCAGTAATAGAGAAAGAAGGTTCAGGTTGACCCTAGATGCCAACATTTGTCAAGGAAACACACATATTCGCAAGCATTCAAAGATGATTTTCCTGAGGTGGCTCACTGTCCGTCTGTGCAGCTGGAACTGAAAAGCTCAGTCTAAAAAGTACTCTCCACCCTAGGGAATTCATCACGGCAGTTCATGAGTTGAGGTTTGCATTGTCTCGTGCGGGCCTTGAGGATATTTTAACTTCCACTTCAGGACCTCACAGTCTATCGGAAGCTGCCTGCTTGGAAAGAACACACGTTTCTCTGGCCCGTTCGGGGAATCCTGTGCCCGGCGGCTGACAGCTATATCATGTGCGAGGTGGTTTTAGCGAAACCCACAACTTTCAACATGAAGCAGAATATGGAACCGGATGCCTAGGGGTCAATCAGTCGGTGATATTTATTGAGCGCTTACTGTGTGCAGAAGGCTTGGGAGAGAACTGCTGTGTCTGCTGTGTGACCTTGGTCAAGTCACTTCACTTCTCTGTGCCTCAGTTCCCTCATCTGTAAAATGGGGATTAAGACTGTGAACACCACACGGGGTGACCTGATTACCTTGTATCTACCCTAGTGCTTAAAACAGTGCTTGGCACACAGTAAGCGCTTAACAAATACCATTATTGTTATTATTATTATTATAATAAGCTCTTAACAAATACCATGATTATTATTACTATTACAATAGCATTGGTAGGCATGATTCTTGTTTTCAAGGAGCTGATAGTTTCCAGGGATCCATCAGTCAAAAGTATTTATTGAGCACTTAGTCTGTGCTAAATACCTAGTACTAAGCACTGATTCTCTGCCCTCCAGGAGCATATAATATTTTTAATAATTGCTGGGTTTAACACTTACCATGTGCCAAGCACTGGTGTAAATACGATACAATGAGATCAATTCATCAGTGGCATTATCGAGCGCTTGCTGTGTGCAAAGCACTGTGCTAAGTGAAACTATATTATCAAAGAGCAGTGTGGCTCAGTGAAAAGAGCGTGGGCTTCGGGAATCAGAGGTCATGGGTTCGACTCCCGGCTCTGCCACTTGTCAGCTGGGTGACTGTGGGCAAGTCACTTCACTTCTCTGTGTCTCAGTTACCTCATCTGTAAAATGGGGATTATCTGTGAGCCTCACGTGGGACAAACTGATTACTCTGTATCTGCCCCAGCGCTTAGAACAGTGCTCTGCATATAGTAAGCGCTTAACAAATACCAACATTATTATTATTAATGAGTGGATATAAACAGTCTCTGCCCACAAGGAGCCTCTAGTCTAGAAACAAGCCACGGTCCCCATGGGATGCACAGAGTAAGGGGGAAACGGAAGAGGAATTTAATACCTCTTCTCTAAATCGTAAGCTTCTTGTGGTCCGTGTCTGCCCACTCTGTTATATCGTACTCTCCCAAGTGCTAGTACAGTGCTTTGCACACAGTAAGAGCTCAGTGAGTCGGATTGATCGATTTTCAAGATGAGGAAAATGAGGCACAGAGGATGTAAGTGACCTGCCCAAGATCACGGAGCTGGCAAGAGGAGGAACCGGCAATAGAACCCAGGTCTTCTGACTCCTAGATTTATTTGCTTTCCACTGGATCATGCTGTTTCTCTTACAATCTAGAGGGGAGGTAAACACTAACATAAATTATAGGCCATGAGGGAGTAAAATAATTTAATAAAAATAATTTGGGTATTTGTTAAGCACTTACTCTATGCCAAGCACCTTACTAAGCATTGGAGTAGACAAGAGATAATCAGTTTGGACACAGACCCTGTTCTAACTGGGGCTCACAGTCTCAGAGGGAAGGAGCACAGGTGTTAAATCCCGATTTTACAGATGGGGAAACTGAGGTCCAGAGAAGTTAAGCGACTGTCCTAAGATCACCCAGTCACTAGGTGACAGACCTGGGATTGGAACCAGATTCTCCTCCTCCCAGGCCTTTGCTCTTTCCATTAGGCCAAACTGCTTCTTCAGGGCTCTAAAGTTATGTACCTTAATGCTGGATGGGGGATGGAGAGAGGAGGAAGTCAAACAAAAGAACTGTAGGGTGTCACCACGTGGAATCAGCCGCCGGGTAACTTGTGAGCTTGCGGACTGGGGGGTCGGAAATGGATTCACAGACTCGAGGGTTATGGATAATAGGAGCAAATTTATTAAGATATCCCAAGAGGTAATCTACAGAGAGCAAAGCTATTCCTAAACTCTCTAGTCCTACTAGTTTACTAGTAATAAGTTAACTGGTCAGCATGGTACCCAACTTTAAGCAGCCGTTAAAAACTGTGAATAAGACACCGGTTATCTCCAGGGGTTACCTTCCAAACCACCCCAACGTGAGCCACCTTTCCAATCACCCAGGGGCTACCTTTCAAATCACCTCACATGGGCTACGTTTCAAATAACCCAGGGGTTACCTTTCAAATAATCCAGAGCTCAAGTTCCCAAGGCGGAATACTAGCTTCTCCCAGCTCCAGCTAGGAGGTCTGATCTGTCACTCAGCACCTCACCGGGTCCAACAGAGTGAGCACTTGCGACTCTGAGTGGAGGCGACCCGCCACCTGGGCCAGACGGGATTCCAACCTACTACCAAGAATTGGTGGAGACCCCTCCCCAGATATACCTTGCTGCTTCCCTATCCCCTTTCCTTCCATTGGCCACAGCTGGTGGGGGGGGGGAGGGAGGATCGTACGACGGGAACCGTCGGAATTTACTCATTCCATTCTAATCCTTCGGCCAGATCGTTCGCCTAGCCCTTCCCGGGTCGGTAGCGTCGGGCGGTACGGGAAGCGTTGATGTTCCGATGTTAGTGAGCTAAGCTTGCTCGTCTGGCCAGGTTGTGACCGGTCACATAGGGACAGTGAAAAATTTGTAATGGAAGAGCAGGGGATCAAGAGATTATACAGTTTTGGATTTAAAATCTCTATGAGAGATGTGATTCCTGGACCTTGGAAAGAACCTCTCTCAGGGTACCCGGTGTTGACGTTGTTATGGAATCGAGCCTCCCAGATTCTCCGTGCCCGGCTGGTTCCGAGCGGCCATTAAGGCAGGCACGATTCATTTGCAATATTTGGTCCCAGTCAATGAGCCAAGATCGATTCACAGGTAGCAGACTGCTTGCATTGCACGTAATTAACCCAGACCGTGCCAACTGCTTTGAAAGTGTACAGTCTTAATTCAAAAGAAAACTTCCAAAATGCAGTGAACACATTCAAAGATAGTGTTGAGGCAACTCCGCTTCGGTAATTGGTCTTGGGACAGTGATGGAATACTCAGTGTGAGTTTAATTACCGAGAGAGCATCAATCTACACCGAAACAATTACTCAGACTTTATAAAATGCACAAAAAGAAACTCCTTCCCAATGGTCCGTGACTGTTACCGTAAATATGGCTACATCCACGCACACATTCTTGAACTCAACCATCCGCACAGAAAGCCTATTAAATTAGTGGAATAAAAAGACCAAAGTTATAAAATAAAGTTAGCAACAGCTACTTAATGATATAGAACAGAAAAGGTAAGACAGGGTGATTTAGACTGAAAGATCCACGTTCAATTTTAAGCTCCTTGCAGGCAGGGAATTCCATTTTTAAGTTCCTGGCAGGTGGGGATGATTGATTACTTGGGTTGATTGACGTGACGTGCCCTTGGGTTGTTTTTTCAATAACGCTGGTGGGTTGTGCTAAACCATCTACACTCTCTTGCTGTGGAATTCTCAGCTTGCCTCACTGCAAAGTAGCTGGTAGGAAGAATGGCTGCTGTCTGCGAGAGTAATGATGGGATTTGTTAAGTTCTTGCTATGTGCCAAGCACTGTTCCAAGCACTGAGGTGGGTACAATGTTACCAGGTGGGGCTCACCGTCTTCATCCCCCCTTTACAGATGAGGTACCTGAGGCACAGAGAAGTTAAGTGACTTGCCTAAAGTCACACAGCTGACAAGTCGCGGAGCCGAAATTCGAACCCACGGCAATCAGAGAGCAGACTGTACCTGAGCTTCAAGAATCTCCCTATCCCATTGCAAGCAGCGGGGCTTAGTGGATGGACTTGGGAGTCAGAGGTCGTGGGTTCTAATCCTGGCTCTGCCACTTGTCAGCTGTGTGACTGTGGGCACGTCACTTCACTTCTCTGAGCCTCAGTTACCTCATCTGTAAAACGGGGATGAAGACTGTGAGCCTCACGCGGGACAACCTGATGACCCTGTCTCTCCCCCAGCGCTTAGAACAGTGCTCAAACGTAGTGAGCGCTTAACAAATACCAACATTATTATAAGTCATCCTTGAGTAGGATTCTCAGAGTGGATTGGAAAGAGCCAGTGGATCCTCTTCTTTCCTGAAAAAGTTGGAAGCAAAAAAATGAAAACAAAGAATAATAAGATGAAGGACTATCAAAGGATAATAATAAAGAATTTAAAAAGACTTGAACAGATTCATGGTAAATGTAAGATGATTCTTTGAAAAGTTTGAGTATATTAAACTCTCTAAATTTTTTAGATCCTTCTCTTTTCTGAATAAAGGAAGTTCTCTTAGCTCTTGTTGTAAAAGTCTGAAGCTCCCCCTCTAGATTGTAAACTCACTGTGAGCTGGGAAGACACCTATAAACTCTAGATTGGAAGCTCGCTGTGGGCAGGGAATGTGTCTGTTATACCGTTGGGTTGTACTCTCCCAAGTGCTTAGTACAGTGCTCTGCACACAGTAATTACTCAGTAAATTTCATTGATTGATTAGTCAAGAAAGCAGACCTCAAGCACTAAGCAGTTATCCAGTATAGGAGAAAAAAATGGAAAAGCACAAACTCTGACAAAAAAACGCCCACGCCAAGTATTTCCTTTTTATAATAGAACAGAACATTGAAGTGGTGCTTTAGGGGCTTTTAGCAGCACAAAATGAGTGGGGAAAATGTGGTTCAAAAATCTGCAGGAAGGACAAGGAGATCCATATACTGTACAATATATACAACGCGGAAGCAGATCCATGCTGTTGATGGATATCAAACACCATACCAAACTGAAGGTCTTCGATCACCACTTCTTTTTTTAAAAAAACCCTTTTTTAAAAAACTTTTTGCATGCACGCAGCCCCGTTATCTCTATATTGTGCAGAGCAGCGTGGCTCAGCGGAAAGAGCCCGGGCTTGGGAGTCAGAGGTCATGGGTTCGAATCCCAGCTCTACCACTTGTCAACTGTGTGACTGTGGACAAGTCACTCAACCTCTCTGTGCCTCAGTTACCTCATCTGTAAAATGGGGATTAAGACTGTGAGCCTCACGTGGGACAACCTCATTACCTTGTATCTACCCCAGCGCTTAGAACAGTGCTCTGCACATAGTAAGCGCTTAACAAATACAAATACCAACATTATTATTGACTCAACTGTACATTCCATTCGCTATCTTGACCACCCCATTTGTAAATAAATAATTTCGCTATTCATTAAGCTTTACTATGGGCCAAGAACCGTTCCAAGTAGATACAAATGAATCAGGTTGGATACAGTTCCTGCCCCACAGCAGGCTCACACTCTTAAGTCGATGGGAGAGCGTGCATTAAATCCCCATTTTGCAGACGAGAAAACTGAGACTCAGAGAATTTAAGCGACCGGGCCAATTCCTGCAGCAGCCAAGAGGCAGAGCGGAGATTAGACTTTAGGTCCTCCGGCTCCCAGTTTCAAGCTCTTTCCACCAGGCCGTGCTGCCCCTCTTAAATATTTTTTCAACGTCTCCTCTGTTAGAGCGTGAGCTCTGTAAGGGCAGGGAAAGTGTCACTTATTTTTTTTTTTCTGCTTCCCAGTCACTTAGTACAGTGTGTTACATCAAGTGAGCACTCAATAAGTAGCATTATTTGGCTGTGAGACTTGGACCGAGTACTGGAAACATTTCAAGCTCCCGCAGCAGTTTCATCCGTGTCACCTATGAGTCACCATCACCACCCTACCAGAAAATGGTAAGACAAGATTATCCCCCACAAGGCCCTGGAAGACAGTTCACGCAGCTGCATCGAAGCAATGCTGAGAGCAAACTAGTTCCACGGGGTAGGACATGTGAGGACAATGGATGATAACAATAATAGAGGTCGTGGGTTCTAATCCCAGCTCCGCCACTTGTCTGCTGTGTGACTTTGGGCAAGTCACTTTGCTTCTCTGTACCTCAGTTGCTTCATCTGTAAAATGGGGATGAAGAATGTGAGCCCCACATGGGACAACCTGATGACCTTGTATCTATCCCAGGGCTTAGGACAGTGCTTAACAAATACCATCATTATTATTATTATTATTATTGTTAATATTATTATTTTGGTGGCATTTTTTACACACTTATTATGTGCCAGGCACTGTTCTAAGCGCTGGGGTGGATACAAGCAAATAGGGTTGGACCCAATCCTTATCCCACATAGGGCTCACAGTTTTAATCCCCATTTTACAAATAAGGTAACTGGAGGCAGAGGGAAGTTAAGTGACTTGCCCAAGGTCACACAGCAGACAAGTGGCAGAGCGGGACTAGAACCTAGGTCCTTCTGGCTCCCAGGCCGTGCTCTATCCATTAGGCCGCACTGCTTCACGTGATCGCAGTGTCTCTAAGTATGGAGTGCAGCAGGATTCCCCAAACATCTGCTCTAAGTTAGCTGAATCAATCGATCAGTGGTATTACTGAGTGCTAACTACGTGCGTAGCACTGTACTAAGCATTAGGGAGAGTGCAATGCAACTGAGTTGATAGACTCATCCCCTGCCCACAGTGAACTTAGAGTGTAAAGAGATCACAGGAGCCTGGAGGGGAGAAAAAATGATGGAAAGACACGGGAAGTACCTCGTTAAGCGATGGAAACTAGCAGTGGACTCCAGGAAGGTCACGGCAGCGGTTAGCCAACCTCTCTTTTTGTTTTATGCGGTCAAGTCGCCTCCCACCCATAGCGACTCCACGGACACAACTCTCCCAGAACGCCCCACCTCCGTCTGCAGTCGTCCTGGTAGCGGATCCGTAGAGTTTTCTTGGGAAAAATGCAGACGTGGTTTACCGTTGCCTTCTTCCACGCGGGAAACTTGACTCTCTGCCCTCGACTCTCTCCCGTGCCGCCGCTGCCCAGCACAGGGGAGTTTTGACTTGTAGCAGATGGCCTTCCACTCGCTAGCCACTTCCCAAGCCAGGAATGGAATGGACAAGCCTCTGCTTGACTCTCCCTCCTGTAGCCGGGAGTGGGAGAGTACTGGAAACTCTCCAGCTGTGATCCTGAGAGGGGATAGACCAGCCTAGCAGGAAGCATTTCTGAGAGCTGTGGCTTTGTTGAAACCAGAGACAGGACTGAAGTGAGATGAACCCATTAATGATATGATCACTGATTTATTTCTGTAAACAATGCAGGAGGGTATGTCAATCCCACATTGTTTTTTTTTCAGCTACATTCTCACGCAAGGGTAGGACATTACTCTCACTGGCATAATTTTCAAAAACAAAGGGCAAGATCTCTTTCTATACGTCTTTGTGTCACATATCGCTTCTGCTTTGAGAAGCGGCTCAGCCTAGTGGAAAGACTACGGGCCTGGGACTCACAAGGGCCTGGGTTCTCATCCTGGCTCTGACACTTGTCTGCTGGTGACCTTGAGCAAGTCACTTCACTTGTTTGTGCCTTAGTTCCCTCATCTGTAAAATGGGGAGCCAATAAGGCTGTGAGCCCTATGTGGGACAGGGACTGTGTCCCACCCGAAACCTTAGATCTACCCTGGTGCTTAGGACAGTGCCTGGAACATTGTAAACGCTTAACAAATACCACAGTTATTATTAATATAAATGCAGAAAATACAGTAGTCCAAGGCGTTCCTTCTCTGCCTCGATTAATCCTCTTCCAATATTCCACTGGCCATTGGCAGTGTTCTTTCTTTAAAAAAAAGATAAACTTCTTACCAGTTGGATGGCCAAAACTCAGTAAAATGAACAGATGAAAATGGCACATTCACTAGGCCTTATGCCAGTTGGACTTTTGTGACGGGAGTCTTTCCCATTTAACTGTCTCTGTGATTTCAGTTGTTGGAATGTAAGTCTCTAGTACCTTTAATTAAATACAAAGAGTTTTGCATTCCTCTAACCTGCCTCCCCCATTCGATTGTAAGCCCTCGAAGGACAGAAAATATGTCTGCTTCTTTGAAACCCCACTGCCTCACCCAGGCGATGATGTTCAGAACTGCCAGTAGGAATCTCAGTTTCAGTGTTGGGAGGAGAGGAAAACATGCAGTGGTCAGAAGGCATAATTTTGCCACCCTTGATCGTCCAACCTGTTTATCTTGTACAATCCCCAGTGCTTAGTGCAGTGCAAATACCGACATATAATAGACTCGCGAGAGCATGGGCCTGGGTGTCAGAGGACCTGGGTTCTAATCACAGCACCACCTGGGTAACCTCGGACAAGTCAGTCAACTTTGTGCTTCACTTCTTCATCTGCCAAATGGGGATTCAATATCCGGTCTCCCTCCTACTTAGACTGTGATCCCCATGTTGGACCTGGTCATCCTGAGGCCACCCCAGAGCTTAGTACGGTCCTTGGGACAAGTAATTGTTTAACAGATGCAATTTTTCTTCTTATTATTACAGTTATCAGGCAGCAGAATGATGACAGCAAGTGGTTGGCTTTGAGAGAGACAGGAAGGTGAACCAAAACAGAGTGTTCGGGCCTTGGTGTTTTTATTCATTCATTCGATAGTATTTTTTGAGTGCTTATTATGTTCAGAGCACTGTACTAAGCGCTTGGAATGTACAATTCGACAACAGATAGAGACAATCCCTGCCCAATGATGGGCTCACAGTCTAAATGGGGGAGACAGACAGCAGAGCAAAACAGAACAAAACAAAAACAAGACAACATTATCAAGATAAATAGAATCAAGGGGATGTACACTTCATTAACAAAATAAATAGGTTAATAAATAATATATACAAATGAGCACAGTTCTGAGGGGAGGGAAAGGGGAAGGGGGAGGAGCAGAGGGTGGGGGGGAGGGGAACAGAGGGAAAGGGGGGCTTAGTCTGGGAAGATCTCTTGGAGGAGGTGAGCTCTCAGTAGGGCTTTGAAGAGGGGAAGGGAGTTAGTTTGGCGGAGGTGAGGAGGGAGGGCATTCCAGGACAGCGGTAGGACATGGGCCAGGGGTCGACAGCAGGATAGGTGTGAACGGGGGACTGAGGAGATGAGCGGCAGAGGAGCAGAGTGTACGGGGTGGGCAGTAGAAAGACAGAAGGGAGGTGACGTAGGAGGGGGCAAGGTGATGGAGAGGGCAACCCTCTCCATTTAACTACCACATATCTCCTAGAGCAAAGGTTTGCCTGCCAATGGCATCCTTTCCCTACTGATTGCCCCTTTGGGTGATTTTGGGGCTTGGGATTTAATGGGTGGAAAACCCCTCCCTTTGCCCTGACTCTTCTACAGTCTGCCCTTCCCTGCTGTTCCAGCACACTGCTTTCACCTACCAGTACCATTTAAAGCCAACCTGGAATCAGGGAGCGATCTATTTCATATTCTTCCCTGAAACACTTCGTAGCTTGTAGAGCCCACTCTTTCAGAAAACCTCCACCTAGTTCAAAAGGGAGCACTTTGCTGGCTCTCTTGTTTGAATATCTGAGACCCGAGTCCCTTTTTTTACTGAGATTCTTTTAAAGGGCTCCTTACTATCAAATACCAAGGGCCCCAAGGGCTCTCTGAAGAACCCTAGCCACCGCAGAGTAAGGCGGGTGTGCTGTCATCCCGGCTAAGCACAGAACGTTTCTTAGCCGAGCAGCTGATTTGCTTCCTTAATTCACTTATGGCAGTAATTACACTGAGGCAGGCTTTGGTTTAAGGCAAAGCACTAATTCAAAGCTTGCTCTTCTGAAGCTGTGGGCGTCTGCGGGAGTTAATTTATTTATATTGGTACCTGCTGCAGAGGCTGCGGTACTTTGTACTTGATGAAATCTGAATTTAAAATCATGAGCAAGCGTGGCGAGGGTAGTTTCGGCGTGCCCGTAGCCAGGATGACAGCTTGGTGGGGTACTTCGGGCTGGGTCAACCAACGGCGCTGTTAGGATCAGGATCAGCCTTAGGTCTCCCCAGTCCTAAATCACGATTCTACAGCGGAAAGGCGCTCTCTCTCAATTACCTGCTTTCGCTCTCAGGTTTTGCTATCAGGCCGGAAAACCGCCTCCTTCCCTGGAAGCCTCTCTCACCCAGGAATCTAATTTCTCTACATTTAAAACAGAAAGAAGAGCTATCTTATAGGATAACAAGATTGCAAAGCTCCTCTCTAGTCTGTAAACTCCTCGTGGGAGAGCAGTGTGTCTATCGGCTCAGACCGTACTTTTCCAAGTGCTTAGTTCAGAGCTCTGTCCACAGAAAGCGCTCAATTAATACCACTGATTAATTGGTAATAATGATAAATGTGGTATTTAAGTGCTTACTATGTACTAGGCACTAGGCTAGATACAAGACAATCAGATCAGATACAGTCCCCGTCCCACAAGGGGCTCACAATCTAAAAGAGAGGAAGAATAGGTACTGAATCTCTATTTTACAAATGAGGAAGCTGGCTCAAAGAGAGTGACTTGCCCAAGGTCACACAGCAAGGAAGTGAAGGAGCAGGGATCAGAACGAAGGTCCCCTCACTCGAGGCTGTTTTCTAAGCTATCCTGCTTCTCGGGGTTCTCATAGGTTCTCTGATCTTTTAACTGAGGTGACGGAGGGTGAGAAAAAGGACTTGGGATGCAGCCATCTTGCGAGCCCTGTTGGGTGCCGTGATTTCCTCATTAGGCTTTCTAGGATAGGGAAATAGCTTTAAAGCAGTCAGTCGACTTGCCCCCTCCTCCTTTAGCTCTCTGATTTCCTACTCCCTGCCCGCTCACTTGGTTCTGCTAATGTCAAACCCGCTCTCTGTTCCTTGATCTTATCTGTCTCGCCCCTGACCCTTTACCCACATCCAGCCTCTGGCCTGGAACTCCTTCCTCCTTCATATCCAACAGACGATCACTCTCCCCACATTCAAAGCCTTCAATAATAACATCTCGTCCGAGAGGCTAAGCCCTTAGCCTTAGCCTTGACTAAGCCCTCATTTCCTCTTCTCCCGCTCTCTTTGCATCACTCTTGCACTGGATTTGCATTCTGTATTCTCCCCTCCCTCAGCGCCGCCGCTTGTACGTACATACCCACGATTTATTTATTTCTATAAATGTCTATCTCCCCGTCTAGACTGCAAATTTGTTGTGGGCAGTGAATGTGCATACCGACTCTCTTGCCATTTGGCAGCTGTGTGACTGTGGGCAAGTCACTTAACTTCTCTGTGCCTCAGTTACCTCGTCTGTAAAATGGGGATTAAGACTGTGAGCCTCACGTCGGACAACCTGATTACCCTGTATCTACCCCAGCGCTTAGAACAGTGCTCTGCAGATAGTAAATGCTTAACAAATACCAACATTATTATTATTATTATTGTATACTCTCCCAAGTGCTTAGTATAGTTCTCAACACCCAGTAAGCTCTCAAAACATACAGTTGATTGATTATTTTCGAGATCAGAACAGTCCACGTCTTACCCCCCAGCTATATTTAGGGTGGTCAGATAATTATCTTTACCCATCTACAACTCCTTTTCCCATTAGGTGTCAGTTTTTCCCACCAATTCCTATGCTCGGAGACTTTGCAACCGGGGTCTCCTAGAGGGAGGTGCCTTACCAGCCTGCAATGTGTTGTCCCATGTCAACCTCTTTTATACAGATCACAAGTAAAAAGAGAAGCAGCATGGCCTCATGGAAAGACCCCAGGGCTGGGAATCAGAAGACGCAGGTTCTATTCCCGGTTCTGCCATTAACCTTCTGTGTGCCCTTGGGCAAGTCACTAAACTTCTCTGCGCCTGTTTCCTCATCTCTAAAATGGGGATTCAATGCACGTTCTTAAACCCCAAGCCCCATATTGGACAGGGTCAGAATCTGATTTGATGGCATTGTATGGACCCTAGTGTTTGGCAGAAAGTAAGGGCTAAATTGCAGTCCTCTAGATTGTAAACTCATGTGGGTGGGGAATCTGACTCATACTGTCCCAACTGTACAGTGCTCTGCACACAGTAAGTGCTTAATAAATGTGATTGATTTATAAATACCACAATTAGTATTAAAATTTAATATAAATGATATTAATATTTACATAAGTGCTCTAGGGTGAGGGAGTGGTGAATAAAGGGAGCAAATCAGGGAGATGAGAAGGGAAGGGGAGCGAAGGAAATGAAGGTTTAGTCAGGGAAGGCCTCTTGGAGGAGATGTGCCTTCAATAAAGCTTTGAAGGTGGGAAGAGTAATTGTCGGATATGAAGAGGGAGGGAGTTCCAGGCCAGAGTCAGTATGGACAAGAGGTTGGCAGCGAGATAGACGGGATCGAGGTTCAGTGAATAGGTTGGCAGAAGAGGGGTGAAGTTGGGCGTTGGATTGTAGTAGAAGAGTATTCATTCACTAGTATTTATTGAGCACTTACTATGTGCAGAGCACTGTACTAAGCGCTTGGAATGAACAAGTCAGGTGAGGTACAAAGAGGCAAGGCTATTTTTTTAAAGCTGATGGTAAAGAGTTTCTGTTTGATGCAGAGGTGGATGGGCAACCACCGAAGCTTCCTGTGGAGTGGGAAAACATGGACTGAACGTTTCTGTAGAAAAATGATCTGGGCAGAAGATCTACTCCTCCATCTATGCTTCTGACCCCATCGTTTCATACCTAACATTCGTCCCCTCCCTCTTCCCTCTTTGCCATTTCAACTGTTCACTTTCAAATGGCTTCTTTCCCACTGCTTTCAAACATGCTTATTTATCTCCTTTCCTTAAAAAAAACCTCCCTCGACCCCACAGCTCCCTCCAGTTATTGCCCCATCTCCTTCCTACCATTTCTCTCCAAACTACTTGAGAATGCTGTTTACACCCGCAGCTCCACTTCCTCTCCTCCAATTCTGTCCTCGATCCCCTCCAATCTGACTTCACCCCTTTCTGTCCACAGAAACTAAGGTAATCAACGGCTTCCAAATCTGATGGCCTCTACTCTATCTTAATCCTCTCAGCTGCCTTCGACACTGTGGACCGCCACTTTCTTCTGGATACATTATCCAACTTTGACTTCACTGGCACCATCCTCTCCTGGTTCTCTTATCTCTCTGGCCATTCCTTCTCAGTCTCTCTCACGGGCTCCTCCTCTTCCTCCCTCCCCCTAGCTGAGGGAGCCCCTTAAGATTCTGTTCTGGGGCCCTCGCTATTTCTCCATCTATACCCACTCTCTTGGAAGACTCATTCGCTCCCATGGCTTCAAACACATCTCTATGCAGACGATTCCCAAAGCTCCAGCCCTGACCTCTTTTCTTCCCTTCATCTCTCATTTCCTCCTGTTACCGGGACATCTCTCCCTGGATGTCCCTCCAAAAGCTCAAACTAACCATGTCCAAAACAGAACTCCTTACCTTCCCACTCAAACCTTGTTCTCCTCTTGCCTTTTCTATCCCTGTAGACAATGCCATTACCCTCCCTATCTCACTGGTCCGTAACCTTGGCGTTGTCCTCGACTCATATCTCTCATTAAACCCGCATATACAATCTGTCACTAAAGCCTGTCAGTTCAACCTTCACAACGTTGCTAAAATCCACCCTCTCCTCTCTATCCAAACTACTACCAAACTAATCCTGTCTTCCCTTGACTATAGTATCGGCCTCCTTGCTGACCTCCTGACCTCCCGTCTCTCCCCACTCCAGTCCACACTTCACTCTGCTGCTTGGGGCATTCTTCACCAAAACCGTTCGGTCTAGTTCAGAACCTCCAAAGGCTGCCCATCCACTTCTGCATCAAACCATCAGCTTTAAAGCATTGTCACCTCGCCCCATCTTACCGCTCTTCACTTATCTACTTACTACAGTCCAGTCGGCAACTCCGCTTTTCTAGCACCAGCTTACTCACTGTGCCCCGAGCTCATCTATCTTGTCGCCAACACTTTTCCCATATCCTTAACCCCTCCCTCCCCCTCCATTTACACCAGACCACTACTCTCCCCACCTTCAAAGCATTATTAAGGTCACAATTCCTCCAAAAGGCCTTCCCTACCTAAACCAATTTTTCCCTGGCTTGCGCTCCCTCCTGTGTCACCTATCAACTTGGATCTGTGACTTTTGGGCACTTGATATTTGCCCCACCTCCGAACCCGCAGCACTTATGTACCTATCTTTAAAATATCTATTATAAATTATTTATATTAATATCTGTCTCTCCCTCTAGACTATAAGCTTGTTATGGGCAGGGAATATGTTGCTAATTCTGTGTTATTGTACTATCATAAGTGCTTAATATAGAGCTCTGTATATAGTAAGCACTCAAAAAATACCATTGATTGACTGATTGATCACCACGTGAATAGTAGAAAATACAACATAGCCCCTCAGGGGTCCATGCTTTTACTTTGGATGTTAACAGGAAGCATCATGTCCTAGTAGAAAGAGAAAGGGACTGGGAATCAGAACCCCTGGATTCTAATCCCGGCTCTGCCACTTACCTGCTGTGTGTGACCTTGGGCAAGTCAGTTAACTTCTCTATGCCTCAGTTTCCTCATCTGAAAAATGGGATTTCCATAACTGTTCTCCCTCCGAATTAGACTGCGAGCCCTATGTGGGACAGGGACTGTGTCCAGCCTGATTAACTTGTGACTACCCCAGTGTTTAGTACAATACTTGGCCTATAATATGCTTTTAACGAATACCACATTTATTACAGAGAAAACTACCTTCCTATCCATCCCCCCCCGAAACATGGTGTTTATATCACATGCTTTCAACATGCACTGTATCCCAGTCTGCCGATAAAGCCAGTCAGGAAGACTTAGTAAGTAGAAGGTTGTTCTAGGCACTGGGAAGCAGCAGAAATGTGTCCCGTGTCAGAGATAAAAAGGAAAGAAGGAAATAGTAGCAATAATAAACTGTGATAGTTGTTAAGCACTTAATTATGTGCCAAGCACTGTACTAAGCACTGGGATAGATACAAGATAATCAGGGTGGACACAGTCTCTGTCCACAGGGTCTCACTGCCTAAGTAATGGGGAGAACAGATATTAAATCCCCATTTTATACATGAAGAAAGTGAGGCTTAGAGAAATTAAGTGACTTGCCTATGGTCACACAACAGGGAACCCGGACTACGGTTTAGCCTGGGAGCAGAATTCTGTTGCTTATATGACCTATATGGATCACTCCTCTCTGGGAGTTTATCGATAGGCTTGCAAAAGATATGGTTTCACATTTCGGCTTTGTCAAAGATTTTGATTTCATTTTCCTCTTTTCCTTTCCAATTCTGCCCACTCTGCTGTTTGGGATTACAGCTGTGACCTCGGGGTAGAAGAGCTAAAATAACTGAAAGAGAAGAAGCTAGTTTTCTATCTTTTGTTAGTCAACTTCAGAATGGAGGCCTTAAAAGCCTCCTGGGAAACATTATCTCCATGCGAATCATAAAATCCAGCTTTGGACTCTTTAGGTTCCATCCCACAAAACTCTCCTAAATACAGTTGGTCAGTCAGCCACTGCTTATTGGGATAAACGCATAGGATTCTAGTGGCATTTTCATCTTTCGGACCTTGTTAAATGGGGTTCAAGCTCGGCCGTTTTCTAAAGATTAATAAGTATCCAAGTCACTTGATCTGTTTGAAGTAGAAAATATTGAGGTGATTAGACAGTTAAAATAATCTCCCAGCTCGTCACCCCCAGAATCACAATATTTAATGACTTATTATTGACTGTCGGTATGTATGCTCCTGTCAGTTTCTGGACTGGAAATAGAGTTCTCTCTGTCCCTCTTTCCTGAGGATGGCTCTCAAAGGGCGGGACCTACTTCATCTGGCTTGGCATCTAAACTAGTTCTAAGGCCTTAATTCTATTCTCCGTGGGTCCGGAGTCGACTGCATACCAGTGGACAGATATGCGATCAGATGGAGGCTCAGCTGAGGCACCAGATGGCAGCAAAACCCCTTAGTAGGGCTCTCCCTTGTTTTTTCTTGGGAAAGTCTTAGTCCCTGAAAATCTTAAATGAACCATTAGTTTCAAAATGGGGATGTGTATTTTGTTTGCAGAAAGGTCCCGCGGATATCATGACGTCACTGATCAGAGGACTTGGATTTGAATATATTTCGTTTATTTAAGTAGTCCTTCTTCATTCCTCCTCGGCCTCCCACCTTCTAACGGTGGGTGTCCCTCAAGGCTCAGTTCCGAGTCCCCTTCTATTCTCCCCACTCCTTAAGAACCTCCAGTGGCTGCCCATCCTTCTCCCCATCAGACAGAAATTCCTCCCCCTTGGCTTTAAAGCATTTAATAAGCTCACCCCATCAGTTCCCCTTTGGAGATCTCATTAGCTCCCATGGCTTCAACTACCATCTCTACGTGAACTATGCCCACATCTACATTTCCAGACCCGATATTTCTCCTCCTCTGCTGTGTCCCATCTCCTCCTGACTTCAGGATCTCTCTACTTGGATATTCCCCCCGACACCTCGAACGTAACTTATCCCAAACCGAACTTCTCCTTTTTCCACCGAGACACTGTCCTCTCCTTGTCCGTAGATGACCCATAGATTCAAGTGCTTAATACAGTGCTCTGCACAGAGTAAGCACTCAATAAATACAACTGACTGAATGACAACGCCGTCTGCCCTGTCTCCCAAGCCCGTAACCTCGACATTATCCTCATCTCATCTCTCGCATTCAACCCACATATTCATTCTGTCACGGAATCCTGTCAGTTCTACCTTCGGAACATCCCGAAAATCTGCCGTTCCCTCTCCATCCAAACTGCTACTATGCTGATCCAAGGGCTTATCCTATCCTACTTGGATTCCTGCTTCTGCCTCCTCACTGACATCCCTACCTCCTGTCTCGCCCAACTCCAGTCCTAACTTCACTCTGCTTCTTGGATCAGTTTTCTAAAAAAAAGTTCAGTCCATGTCTCCCCACTCCTCAAGTAGTTCTCAGTGGTTGCCTCTCCACCTCTGCGACAAAGACACACTCCTTACCGTTGGCTTTAAAGCTCTCAATCAACTCACCCCTTCCTACCCTACCTCACTGATTTCCTATTTCAACTCAGCCCACACACTTAGCTCCTCTAACACCAACTTGATCTCTGTATCTTGTTCTCATCTACCTCTCTGCCAATCCCTTGCCTACATCCTCCCTCTGGCTTAGAACTCCTTCCACCTTCATAGAAAACAGACTATCCCTCTCCCCACCTCCAAAGCCATATTAAAATCGCTTCGCCTTCAAGATGCCTTCCCTGACTAAACCCTTATCTCCCCTACTCCCTTTCCCTGTGTCACCCTTTCATTTGGATTTGTACTATACTCACCTCACCCTCAGCCTCACAGCACTTATGTACATATCTGTAATTCATTTTAATGTCTGTCTCCCCTTCTGGACTATGAGAGCCAACTCTGTTTCCCTCTCCCCGGAATTTAGTATAGTGGCCTGCGCACAGTAAGAGCTCAATATATACAATTAATTGACTGATTGATGCAATATTTCCACTTAATTGCTTGCTCTCCCATTTATAGCAGATTTATATAAACCAGGACAGTAAAGACCCGATTACCCAAATAAAATAAAATAAACAAGCTTGGAGGAGCTACACTCCATTTCCATTAAAATTTCAAACTTTTAACTATTAAAACTCACCGTGCCCCTATTATTTAGGATAACCACTTATCTACAGTATTAACATCCCCTTACCCTCACTTGTCTGCTGTGTGACCTTGGGCCAGTCACTTAACTTCTCAGTACCTCAGTTACCTCATCTGTAAAATGGGGATTAAGACGGTGAATTGCATGTGGGACGTGGACAGTGTCCAACCTGATTATACAGTGCATGACACATATCAATCAATCATATTTATTGAGCTCTTACTTTGAGCAGAACACTATCCTGAGTGCTTGGGAGACTACAGTAATGCAGAGTTGGTAGACATGTTCCCTGCCCATAATGAGCTTAGAGTCTAGAGGGTGAGGCAGGCATAAATAGAAATAAATTACAGATATATGCATAAACGCTGTGGGGCTGAGGGAGGGGTGAATAAAGGGTGCAAATCCTACTGAAAGAGTGACACAGACGGGAGTGGGAGAAGGGGAAACGGGAGTTTAATCGGAGAAGGTTATAGTAGCGCATAAGTACCATAAAAAAATTACAGTCTTTATTGCTATCTGATTTGAGACATGGCATCTAAACAAGGAAGCATCTTCGTTTAGTCTTTCTCATTCATCATACAGTTAAAACTAATTCCCCATTTCCCTTTTATATTTCTTGCCAACACCACCTCAATCTTGTTTTTGACTTTGAGATTTTATTCCTACACGCCCCACCCTATTTCTCTTAACTCAGTGACATTCTTTCATATTTTTGGCAGTCTCATTTGAATTTATGAACTTTTTTTCAATCAAAAAATGGCTAACAAATTGTGTGCTATTTCCAGAATAACAATTAAGAGGAACCTGATCCAGAAGTATCAAATAATTTACCATCGTGCCCCCAGTGCATACAGAGCAGCCACTGCGACTCCCACGGTCTTGGGATTGCATTTTGGATGAGATGGTTTCCTGAAGACTCGTGTCCCTAACCAACCTTGTAACGTTTCCCACTTCTAACTCAGTTTCGGAAATCCCATTTTTATTATTAGACATGATCTGTGAAATCCCGGCCATGCTGGAAAAAAGTACAGAAGCAAGTATAGAAGTAATTAACACAACATCAAGAGGTGTGGCAGAATGGGGGAGGAAATTGAGAGAGGATGATGAAGATGATAATGGTGTTCGCTAAGTGCTTACTATGTACAAGCATTCTACCACATGCTGGGGTAAAACAATCGGGTCAGACAAAGTCCCCGTCCTATGTGGGACTCCCAGTCTAATGGGGAGGGAGAACAGGGTATGGAAACGCCATTTTTCTGACGAGGAAACCGAGACACAGGGAAGTTAGATGAACTGCCCAAGGTCACACAGCAGGCCAGTAGCAGAATCAGGGGTAGAACCCAGGTCTTCTGACTCCCAGGCCTGTGCTCTTTCACCTATTCTACGCCGCTTCCCATAACTGTCTCCCCCGATTAGACTGTAAGCCCGTCAATGAGCAGGGTTTGTCTCTATCTGTTGCTGAATTGTACATTCCAAGCACTTAGTACAGTGCCCTGCCCATAGTAAGCACTCAATAAATACTATTGAATGAATGAATGAATAATTATTGATCCTACGTGGGTATGTATCTGTCAAGTTTGTTCCCCTTTTCCTAGGATGACCCTCATAGAGAAGGGACTACCTCACCTAGTTTGGGAAAGATGATGATGTAGAAGATGCAAAGGGAAGAGGGCTTTTTTTTCATGGAATACCCTGCTGCAATGAGCTTGTTCATTTACTTATGCACTCTAATTAATCATTTCATTGATTAATCGCATTCGTTTACTGCTTACCTTATGCAAGCCACTGTGTCAAACGCTGGTGGGGAAAGGTTCAAGTATAATAATTCAGGCAGAATCCTTGGTGCACAGAGGAGTAACAATCAAAGCCATGTCCTGTGAGGAGAAGGATAAATCGATTGGAACGAAAAGGAGATATTCTAGATCAACCGGTGGTATTGACCGAGCACTTATGGAACACTATATTAAGTACTTGGGAGAGAAGCAGTGTGGCTTATTGGATAGAGCACTGGCCTGGGAATCAGAAGGACCTGGGTTCTAATTCCGGCTCCATCACGTGTCTGCTGTGGGGCCTTGGGCAACTCACTTAAATTCTCTGGGCCTCAGTTCTCTCCTCCATAAAAGGAGGATTAAGAGTGTGAACCCCATGTGGAACAGGGACTGTATCCAACCTGATTTACTTTTATCTACCCCAGTGCTTAGAACAGTGCCTGGCTCGTAATAAATGCTTAACAAGTAGCATAATTACTAGAGTCGGTAGACGTGTTTCCTTGATGGGAAGATGCTGAAGTCTAGTCTAGCTTTCTTTCCCAACATGTTCCCCAAAGGCCAGGGAAAGGAGCGGCACAGACTTTGGTTTCAGAAAGTGATCGAGAAGAATGTAGCCTGAGTCATGCAAGATTTCGGAGAAGGGAGACGGGAGTTTAGACCAATCTGAAGTAGCTGGCCCCGATATTCTGTACAACGCTGCTCAACTCTGTTCTGGGAAAATCTTCCTAAGAGTTTCCATCTCACTTCCTGGCACTGTGCTTCTGGCAACGGTGGTGCCATAATGCAGATGCACAGTCTGGGGCAGTTACAAAGGGGATGAATTTCCTGTGAATTTGGATCAGGAGATGAATCTCGGGGCTCACTCTGGCCAGGATCCTGAGGTTATGAGCCCTTGGATTGGGCAGTCTTATTGATCACCAGCTGGGATTGTGATGAATCAGTTTCCCAATTTCAGCTTTCGGGAGTGGCTCAGAGTCATGTTGGCCTTCCCAATTGACCGATTCACTTGGCTTTTATAGACTTGGAATCAAAAGAAAAGTAACCCCACCTTGCCCTGCCCTGACGCCACGAAAGCTCTGATGTTGTGAACGCATCTTGTAAAAGTTATCTGGGGCTCTGGGATTTAGTTTCCAGCTAGTAAAACCAAGGTTACCTCCTCATTCTTGGATAATGACTTATTTTACTTTCTGCCTCGAGATGGGGGTGGGTGGATATGGAAATGATCCCATTTACTCCACTGTAGCTAGGCATCACTGTCCATATCCCTTTCCAGGAGAGGGGGAAATAGCCACTTTCTGACACCAGAAAAATGGCTTCTTTGTACCTAGGGAAAAGTGAATGTGATTGAATTGAATGGGCCGAACGACTTATCTTCCCGTCTCTACTTTGGGATCGATATGCAATTCCTGTCTTATAGATGAATAGGCAGATCCTAGTACTTATAAAGTGTTTACTCTGCACTTTAAAACACACTCATTTCTCCCTTATCTTATAAAATACCCTTTTGACCCCCCAGCTCCCTCCATTTATCGCCCCATCTCTCCACCACCGTTCTTCTCCACACTCCTTGAATGAGTTATCTTCACTCACTGCCTCCACATCTTCTCTTTCAATTTGCTCCTCGACTTCCTCCAATATGGCTCCCGTCCCTTTCACTTCATCAAAACTGTGCTCTTATGCCAGTGACCTCTACTCCATGGTAATCCTCCTCCCTCTCTCACCTGCCTTAAACCCTGTTGACCACCACCTTCTCCTGGAAACGTATTCAACCTTGGCTTCACTGACACTGTCCTCTCTTGTCTCCATCTATCTCAATGGCCACCCATTCTCAGTCTCTTTGGGGGGCTTCTCCTCTGCCTCCCAACCCCGAACTGTGGGAGTCCCTCAAGGCTTAGTTCTGGGTCCCCTTCCTGAGAAGCAGCATGGCTCAGGGGAAAGAGCCCGGGCTGGAGAGTCAGAGGTCATGGGTTCTAATTCTGGCTCTGCCTGTTGCCAGCTGTGTGACTTTGGGCAAGTCTCTTAACTTCTCTGTGCCTCAGTTACCTCATCTGGAAAATGGGGATTAAGACTGTGAGCCCCACGTGGGACAACCTGATCACCTTGTATCACCCCCAGCACTTAGAACAGTGCTCTGTACATAGTAAGTGCTTAACAAATACCACTATTATTATTATTGTATATTTGAGGAAGCAGCTTGGCCTAACTGGATAGAGCTCTGACTTGGGATTCAGAAGGACCTGTGTTCTAACTCTGGCTCTTTCTCTTGTCTACTGTGAGTCCTTGGGCAAGTCACTTCACTTCCTCTGTGCTTCAGTTACCTCATCTGTAAAATGGGGATTAAGACCAGGAGCCCCATATGGAACATGGACTGCGTCCAACCTGATTTGCTTGTATCTTCCCCAGTGCTCAGTACAATGCCTGGCATACAGTAAGCACTTGGCAAAACAAAGCAAAACAAAAAAATACTTCCTTGGAGAACTCATTTGCTCCCACATCTTCAGCTACCATCTCTATTTAGGTGATTCCCAAATTGACATCTCCAGCCCTGATCGATCTCCTTCTCTGCAGTCTCGTATTTCCTCCTGCCTTTGGGACATCTCTACCTGGATGCCCTCAATCTTAACATGTCCAAAGCAGGACTCCCAATCTTCCCACCTAAACCTGTCTTCCCCTGGACTTTCCCTTCACTTTAGACATCACGACCTTCCTCCCTGCCTCGCAAAACCGTAATCTTGGTGTTATCTTCAACCCATCTCTCTCATTCTCTAGACTGTAAGCTCGTTATGGGCAGGGAATATGTCTGCTTATTCTGTTGTCTTGTACGCTCTCAATAGCTTAGTACAGTGCTCTACACATAGTAAGCACTCGATAAATACGATTGATTGATTAAATCCACATTTTCACTGTTACCAAGTCCTGTTGGTTCAACCTTCACAACATCACTAAAAATCCACACTTTCCTCTCCATCCAAACTGCTACCCTGTTCATCCAAGCATTTATCCACCTTGATTACTGTTTTAGCCTCCTTACCTACCTCCCTACCTCCCGTCTCTCCCCACTTTAGTCCTTACTTCCTCCTGCTGCCCAGATTATTTTTCTATGAAACTGTTCAGTCCATGTTTCCCCACTCCTCAAGAACCTCTGCATCAAACAGAAGCTACTTACCATAGGCTTTAAAGCACTCAATCACAACACCCCCTCCTTCCTTACCTCAATCAATCAATCAATCAATCATATTTATTGAGCACTTATCATGAGCCCAGAGTGCTTGGGAGAGTAAAAGAGTAGGTAGACGTCTTCCTTCCCCACAATGAGTTTAAAGTCTAGAGGGGAGTACAGACATTAACATAAATGAATTACGGGTATGTACGTAAGTACTGCGGGCTGAGGGAGGGAAAGTGAATCCAAGTGAAAGGGTGACACAGAAGGGATTGGAAGAAGGAGAAATGACGGGTTAATCGGTGAAGACCTCTTGCGGGAGACATGTTTTCAATAAGACTTTGAGGGTGGGGAGAGGGATTGTTGGATGGATACGAAGAGGAGGGCTTTCCAGGCCAGAGGCAGGTTGCGGGTGAATGTGGGTGGGTGGCGGGTTGGCCTGATTTCAGGATTTCTGCAACAGTGCTCTGTGGTACGTGCACAGGAGCAAAGAACATGGAATGTGGAGGTGATCCAGGGCTGTAGGTTAATGGTAAGAGATCGACGAAGGGATAGGATGTGAGCGAGTTGAGTTCGGTAGAGAGGCTGGTCTTGGGGACCTCAGTTTGGTCGTCAAGGGAAGCTAGTTTGGGTTTGGAGACTAAATGGGAAATGATGACTTGAGAAAATTTGATGGGGTCCAAAGATCGCAGGTTTTCGGGGGGGAACGGGACAGATTTGTGGGGAGGACTTGTGTGGGCGAAAAGAGGAATTTCAGAGTCTGTGAAGGTATATATTCTACAGTTACTAGAGATGATGAGTTTGAGTGTTTGTAGAGGTTGGCGAGTGGGTGAGGTGGTGCGGAACAGGAGGTCAGTGGAATGGCCAAAGGGAGTGGGAGAGGTTGGAGAGAGGGGGAGAGGGGTGATGAGAAGGGAGTACAGAGATGGGCTGGATTGGAGAGAGAGGATTGAGGGGTCATGATGGGATCAGGGAAGTTTAAGGTGAAGAGGTCAACAGCAGTAACTGCTTACTCTGTTGGTTCAATGAATAAATTGCTGAACTGAATGCGGGAATCAACTTCCTACTATAATAATAATAATAATAATGTTGGTATTTGTTAAGCGCTTACTATGTGCCGAGCACTGTTCTAAGTGCTGGGGTAGACATAGGGGAATCAGGTTGTCCCACATGGGGCTCACAGTCTTAATCCCCATTTTACAGATGAGGTAACTGAGGCCCAGAGAAGTTAAGTGACTTGCCCACAGTCACACAGCTGACAAGTGGCAGAGCCGGGATTTGAACTCATGACCTCTGACTCCAAAGCCCGTGCTCTTTCCACTGAGCCATGCTACTATATCCCAGGCCACACACTTCAGTCCTCCCATGCTGACCTACTCACTGTACCTCAGTCTACTGACCCCTTGAGCACATCCTGCCCCTGGCCTGGAACTGCCTCACTCTCTCTATCTGACAGATACCTCAAAGTCTTATTAAAAACAGATCTCCAAGAGGCTTTATTCGACAAGGCCCTCAATTCCCTCTTCTATTCCTTTCTGCATCACCCTTTCACTAGGATTAGCACCCTTTATTCACCCCACCCTCAGCTCCAGAGCACTTATCTACATATCTGCAATTTAATCAATATAAATGTCATTCATTCGGTTGTATTTATTGAGCGCTTACAGAGCACCATACTAAACGCTTGGAGGAGTACAATACAACAATAAAGAGACATTCTTTGCCCCATGGCCATCTTCCCCTCTAGACTATAAGCTCCCTGTGGGCAGAGAACATGTCTATCAACTCTGTTGTACTGTACTCTCCCAAACACTTAGCACAGTGCTCTCTACCCAGTAAGCCATCGCTAAATAAGATCGATTGATTGATAACAGGCACTGTTCAAAAGTAGACGCAAAATAAATCCCCAGTCTTCAAAATCCTCCAATAGATGTCCGTTCTTCTCTGTCTGCGAAAGAAACTCCTGACCATAGGCATTAACCCCGCAGTAGATTTCCTCCTCCTACTTATTCTTGCTCTTCTCCCATTCCACCTCAGTTTACATGTTTCTTTTCTCTCAAGCCCATCTACTCACTATGGATTATTCTTTTCTCTCAGTACCGACCTTTTGTTGAACCTCTCTTTTCCACCTGAAACATCCCATAGGCCCCTGCTCTCAACATCTTCAAAGTCCTGAAATCACATCTGCTCCAGGAGACCCTACCTGACTAATCTCTCATCTCACTGAAACACATGGCGTGATTCCCCACTGCCACCCTTGTAGCACCCAAGCATATAACTTTACGCACTGTTGCTTATTCTGGCTTGTAATTTATCTTTATGTCAGTTTCTCCTGCTAGATAATTATGGTATTTGTTAAGCGCTATGTGCCAGGCACATGTTCTAAGCCCTGGGGTAGGTACAAGGTATTTCATGTTGTCCTATGAAGGGCTCGCAGTCTTAATCCACGTTTGACAGAGAGGTATCTGAGGTGCAGAGAAGTTAAGTGGCTTGCCCAAGGTCACACAGCAGATGAGTGGCAGAGACGGGATTAGATCCCACATCCAAAAAAAGAAATCGAGGAAGCCAGGAGACAGCTCCTTGAGGGTAAGTTTATCTCCACAAAGCCAATTATATCACCCTTTCCCAAGCGTTTAATACAGTGGTCTGCGCATAATATTATTGATGGATGGATTGATCCCATAGCCCAAGAGGCTCACAGTCTGCACGATGCCTGGAAAATACAAATAAGGTACAAACAATGGGAGCAAGAGCCAAAAATGGAAGACATTAGTTAGGTAATTTAATGGTACTTGGAGGTGGCTGGCTTCAGGTACCTCCTCAATAATATTAATACTACTACTAATAATAATAATTAAGGCATTTGTTAAGCACTTATTATGTGCCAGGTGCTGTTCTAAGGCCTGGGGTAGATACAAGGGGCTCACAGTCTTCATCCCCATTTTACAGATGAGGTGACTGAGGCATAGAGAAATGAAGTGACTTACCCAGGCCACACAGCAAACAAACGGCAGAGTCGGGATTAGAACCCATGACCTTCAGACTCCCAGGCCCATGTTCTGTTCCACTACACCAAGATGCTTCCCATCCAGGCTGCTTTGCCTTCTGACAAATGGCATAACTTCCGCCATGTCCTAGCAGCCCTGAAGGCAGCTTCTTCTGAGAAGGAGAAGAGGAAGAAGATTGTAAGGCCGTCAGACGGTGCCTCACAGACCGGGGCGATGATGGAAGGGCCACAAAGCCTGTGTGTTCCAGCCGCCTTTGGTCTTTCTAAGTTTCGGGAGCAAAAACACACCCATTCGTCTGTGATATTAGAGACACGAAATTCAGCCTCTAGCTTTCAGTAGGCTGAAGATTTTCAATGTATTTTTTCCTTGATTCAGCTGCAAATTACCTCTGTGGTATTATGCCCTAAGGTCTCCTTGTAAAGCATTCATTCATTTGTGTTTATTGAACGCTTACTGTGTGAAAAGCCCTTGGGGGAGCCAAATGCAACAACAAAGAGACACATTCCCTGCCCACAGCGAGCTCAGTCTAGAGGGGGAGACAGGGAGTAAAATAAATAAATAAATGCATAAATAAATTACAGATATATGCACATGTGTGGTGGGGTTGGGAGGGAGGATGAAGGAAGGGAGCAAGTCAGGGAGATGCAGAAGGGAGTGGGAGAAGAGGAAAGTGGGAGAAGAGGCTCAGTCAGGGAAGCCTTCTTAGAGGAGGTGTGCCTTCAATAAGGTTCTGAAGTCGGGGAGAGCAATTTTCTGTCTGATATGAGGAGGGAGGGCGTTCCAGGCCCAGAGGTAAAAATAAAAATAAATGGTGGTATTTGTTGAATGCTTATTATGTGCAGAGCACTGTTCTAAGAGCTGGGGGAAATACAGGTTAACTAGGTTGTCCCATGTGAGGCTCACAGTTAATCCCCATTTTACAGATGAGGGAACTGAGGCACAGAGAAGTTAAGTGACTTGCCCACAGCCACACAGCTGACAAGTGGCAGAGCTGGGATTCGAACCCATGACCTCTGACTCCCAAGCCCGGGCTCTTTCCACTGAGCCACACTGCTTCTCAGATAGGACGTGGGAGAGAGATCGGCGGCGAGATAGATGAAACTGAGGTACAGGGAGAGCATAAAATGTATTTACTATCACCTTTCTGAAGATGATTAAAAAACTAGTTTGCTAGTGTCAGGTCAAATCTTTACGAGCCATATTTGGGGGGCATAGTTTATAATTACAATAATAATTGTGGTATTTGTTAGGCGCTTACTATCTGCTAAGCACTGTTCTTAATTATTACAGCTTCTTCCTCTCCTCCGGTCTACTTTCTCCCATCTTCACTACAGCGGGACAACCCTTTCGAAAGCCACTCCTGGCCTCCTTTCTGGCCAGATCCAATCAATCAGTCAAACACTGGTATTTACTGAGCTCTTACCATGTGCAGAGCCCTGTTCCAAGCACTTGAGAGAGTACAGTACAACAGAGTTGGTAGACGCATTCTCTGCCCACAGCGAACATTCAGAACAGAGGGGGAGATGTAATAATAATAATAATGTTGGTATTTGTTAAGCGCTTACTATGTGCCGAGCACCGTTCTAAGCGCTGGGGTAGATACAGGGTAATCGGGTCGTCCCACGTGAGGCTCACAGTTAATCACCATTTTACAGATGAGGTAACTGAGGCACAGAGAAGTGAAGTGACTCGCCCCCAGTCACACAGCTGACAAATGGCAGAGCTGGGATTCGAACTCATGACCTCTGACTGCCAAGCCCGTGCTCTTTCCACTGAGCCACGCTGCTTCTCTAAAGCACCTGTAAAGGACCTGTCTTGGGTCACCCACTAATAATAATAATGTTGGTATTTGTTAAGCTCTTACTATGTGCCGAGCACTGTTCTAAGCGCTGGGGTAGATACAAGGTAATTAGATTGTCCCATATGAGGCTCACAGTCTTAATCCCCATTTTACAGATGAGGGAACTGAGGCACCGAGAGGTTAAGTCACACAGCTGACAAGTGGCGGAGCCAGGATTAGAACCCATGACCTCTGAATCCTAAGCCCGTGCTCTTTCCCCTAAGCCACGCTGCTTCTCTACTACATTACATCTTCGTAGCGTCAAAAGGGAGAGAACAGATGAGAAAAGGGGAGGGAAAAATAGGAAGAAGGAAGAGGAACGAAAAGGAGGGTGAGGAAAGGGAGAGATAGAATGAGGGGGAGAGGAGGAAAGATCGCAGATTTTTCTGATCTTGCACTTGACCACGTCCCCTTCTCTGTCTTCCCTGTTCCCCCACTTTTCATCCCCTCTCTTTCTGCTCAAGTGCCACTTTTCCGAGTCCCGAGTTAAATCTCCCAAAGCAGTTACTGAAATTCCTAACCCATATGTGCACCGAGGCTGTGAGCAGGGGGCAGGTGGGCGGGGGTCTCAGGGAGAACGAGTGCATGATTGAATAGAAGCGAAACACAGCAGGGCCTGAGGGTGGGTGGAGGTGTAGGCTGATCATTGACTCACCCGGCATATAATGTCGAAACCGACTCTGCCAAAGGGGTTGGGAAATGACTTTGTTATTGGTATTTTTCCCCCTGATTTTGGCAATAGTGATATTTCGGTGCTTGACAGGCTATTTTTAGAGAGTGAGAAAAGACCTGGGACGAATAAGAAAATTATTTGCGAGGTTTTTTCATATGCCACCAGCTGGCTTAGGGTTAGCATTCCTTACAGACTGTTCTTCCAGAGACAGGTAGAGAGACTTCCAGAGGTCCGCTTGAGCTCAAGATTCGCCGAAAAGATTAGATGCTACATCAGACGTGTCAGATCAAATCAAGTCCCTAAATCATCCGAATTTTTTTTTTGTACTGTTAACGGAATGCTCTCCCCGTAGAGAAAAGTAGATTTGAAGTTTGAATATTTAGAAGTCAAGTGACATATCTGGAACCAACTCAGCAGAAACGTGAGAGCCAAGTGCACGCATAGAGAAACTCCAACCTTTATTTGGCAAGGAGCTCGAGCTCCTTTGAATTCAAACAAATCCTTAGGGTGACCGTTTGTCCCGTTTCATCCTCGACAGTCTAGTTTTCAGCTGCTCAGTCTCCTGTCAGGGACTATACGTGTGCAATTTTTTTTCTAAGTGTTGTCAGTACCCTCTTCAGTTGCTGAATCGACATCATTACTGGAGCAGTATCCTAAGGGCTTGAGGATCACACAGAAGAAATGCAAAATGTGATGTCTGTCTTCGAGGAGGTTAAAGTCCAGTGGGGGAGACAGAGACACAAATTGAGCAAGCAACAGGAAAAAGGAAAGGGAGGAGGAAGGGTTGGCCACAGAGACCACCTCCCTTCAAAATAATAAAAAAAGAAGAAAAACTGTAATCATAGTAATTGTAGGCAGAGAACTCTGTTGCGCAGGGCTGTCTTGTCTTGTCCTATGCCGTCGAGTCGTCTCCGACCCATAGCGACACCACGGACACATCTCTCCCAGAACGCCCCACCTCCGTCTGCAATTGTTCTGGTAGTGGATCCGCAGAGTTTTCTTGGTAAAAATATGGAATTGGTTTACCACCGCCTCCTTCCGCGTGGTAAGCTTGAGTCTCCACCCTCGACTTTCTTCCATGTCGCTACTGCACAGCACAGGTGAGTTTTGACTTGTAGCAGATGGCCTTCCACTCACTAGCCACTGGGAAAGCTAGGAATGGAATGGGTAGGCCTCTGTATGACTCTTCCTCCCGTAGTTAAGACTGGAAGCTCTCCAGGTGTGACTCTGAGAGGATATAGTACTCTCTTTCCTACTCTCAAATACAGTGCTCTGCACACAGTCAGCATTCAATAAGCACACTGATAGGCCCTTACTATATGCTAAGCATTGTGATATACACCAGGGTAGATTCATTCATTCATTCAATAGTATTTATTGAGCGCTTACTATGTACAGAGCACTGTACTAAGCGCTTGGAATGGACAATTCGGTAACAGATAGAAACAATCCCTGCCCATTGACGGGCTTACAGTCTAATCGGGGGGGGGAGACAGACAAAAACATTAGCAATAAATAGAATCAAGGGGATGTACATCTCATTAACAAAATAAATAGGGTAATAAAAAATATATACAAATGAGCGGATGAGTACAGTGCTGAGGGGAGGGGAAGGGAGAGGGGGAGGAACAGAGGGGAAGGGGGGAAAAGGGGGCTTAGATGAAGGGAGGTGAAGGTGGGGTAGGGGGGCCGCAGAGGGAGCAGAAGGAAAAGGATAGCTCTGTCTGGGAAGGCCTCTTGCAGGAGGTGAGCTCTAAGTAGGGCTTTGAAGAGGGGAAGAGAATCAGTTTGGCGGAGGTGAGGAGGGAGGGCGTTCCGGGACCGCGGGAGGACGTGGCCCGGGGGGCGACGGCGGGATAGGCGAGACCGAGGGACGGTGAGGAGGTGGGTGGCGGAGGAGCGGAGCGTGCGGGGTGGGCGGTGGAAAGAGAGAAGGGAGGAGAGGTAGGAAGGGGCAAGGTGATGGAGAGCCTTGAAGCCTAGAGTGAGGAGTTTTTGTTTTCTGCGGAGGTTGATAGGCAACCACTGGAGGTTTTTAAGAAGGGGAGTGACATGCCCAGAGCGTTTCTGCAGGGTACATTACATAGATCTGTATATAGATATAGTACGTAGATACAGTACAATCAGATCAAAGTCCTTGTCCCACACAAGTCGCAGTCCAAGGAGGGAGAAGAGTAATTAATTCCCATTTTACAGATAAGGAAACGGTGGCAATGAGTATTGTGTCTTGCCTAATTCACACAGAAAACAAGCAGCAGAGCCGGGATTAAAACCCAGGTGCTCTGACTCCCAGATCCATGTGTTTTCTACCAGGCCCCACCGTTTCTCTAAGTAAGGTGTGAGAATGAACGATGAAGCAGCTGTCATTCTTTCGATTTGTCACGGGAAGAGAAAAGTTGAAATGCCGGTCAAGTTGGCTATGGGAAGATTTAAAGTCCCTGGATGAAGCTGCCCTCCACACTGAGCCTTGAGGATCATCTGCCCCATCCCAGCTGGCAACACCTCCAGAATACGGGCCTAGTTAGGTGCCTCTTTGAGCAGATAGAAGAGGAAATGCCATCTGATGAGGCAGAAGAGGAAGACTGGCGCATGCCACGTTACAGAGCTGGATGGCCCTAGGGTTCAAACCTTCTATGAAGGAGCAAGATGTAGGTCATCTCTGTGTGGGGGAAAACCAAAAATAGTTTCAGAAAAAGTGCTAATGCTTCCACCATTGCCTAGTGGACAGAGCAAGGGCCTGGGAGTCAGAGGACCTGGATTCTAATCCCGACTCCACCACATACTTGTCTGCCGTGTGACCTCGACCAAGTCATTTAACTTCTCCGTGCCTTCGTTTCCTCATCTGTCAAATGGGGATTCAGTCCCCGTTCTTCCTCTTGTCGTGAGCCCCAGGTGGGACAGGGACTCTGTCTGACCTGATTATCTACCCCGTCACTTAGGACAGTGTATTTGTAAATGCTTAAAAAATACCACAGTGATAATTTTTCATAATGCAGACGTTCTCAGTTTCCCCTCAGTCTGAGAAAGGATTGAGAACCAGTGGCTGTTGGCAGAATAATCATGTTAGCTCAGGCTAAATTACTGGATTTGCCTTGTGGGTTTTGATGAGGTGACTATCTTTTCCTTCTTTATCTTATTTTCTTTCTCTTCCCTCTTTAGAAAAGGAAAGGGAGCACAATTTAAGCTATGTTTATCTTGTATATTCCCCAGTGCTTAGTATCATGTGTTGCACATAGTAAGTAATTAACTAGTAGCATTACTATTATTATTATTTTTAGCTAGCCACTGATAAATCTGAGGTACTTCAGCTGCCCCTTTGCCAGTCCTCTCCCCGTCCCCAAAGTCCAGCTGAGAACCTAGGAGTTCAGGGTGCAGGGAGGGCAGATCGGGAAGCTGAAAAGTCCTGCAACGGGAAGAGAGAGTGTGCCTAAGTTTGTATACGCAATGACCCGCTTCAGTTGTCAGGGAGGAAATCAGAAAATCCAGAGCTAGCAGGTAACTATTTGCCAATGACGAAGGATGACGAGGAAGCTCTGTGATTGTACTCTCCCAAGCGCTTAGTACAGTGTTTTGTAGGGAAGCAGCGTGGCTCAGTGGAAAGAGCACGGGCTTTGGAGTCAGAGGTCATGGGTTCGAATCCCGCCTCTGCCACTTGTCAGCTGTATGACTGTGGGCAAGTCACTTCACTTCCTCTGTGCCTCAGTTACCTCATCTGTAAAATGGGGACGAAGACTGTGAGCCCCACGTGGGACAACCTGATTCCCCTGTGCCTAACCCAGCGCTTAGAACAGTGCTCTGCACATAGCATTTAACAAATACCAACATTATTATTATTATTATTACACAGTAGGTGCTTAATAAATACAATTAATAATAACTGGTCCCGCAGGCTGAGTCAGGAAGTAAACCACAGGGCCCGGGAAGTCTCGGAAATCCAATCCCCTTTTGCCGGAGGGGCAGCCAACCTCATCGTACCCCTTGCATTTTCAGGGATAGAGCCTATCTATCGGTGATGAAGTCGATCTCCTCTGAACAAGGTGACACATACAGGATGATGTGGGGATAAAGCCAAGGAGGCAGTGTGGCCTAGAGGGAAAAGCCCAGGACTGGTTCTAAGTCCAGTTCCCCTATTTGGTCAGTGGTATAAGACCTCCTCTGTGCCTCAGTTTTCCTCATCTCTAAAATGGGCATTAATTACCCGCTGTTCCTCCCCTTTAGATGGGGCAAACTGACTTCCAGTCCTGAACGTTATTTGCTACATCACAATTCCCGGTAGAAATATTGGTGGGAAGTCGCACCCGAAGTAAAGCGAAGCGGCAAGGTTAAGGGACAAATTTAAAATCAGAAAGGGGAGGCGTGAATGGCCTTAGGAAACGGGCCTGTTAAGATCTCTGTCTTAGCAGAATCCACCTTCTGGGCTTCGACCAGTTAGCGCTGGGTCAAGGAATAATAATTACGGTATTTGTTAAATGTCTAATATGTTTCCTTCATCAAATTGCTAAAATCTGCCCTTTCTTCCCTAATCAAACTACTTCTACTGCTTGAGAAGCAGAGTGGCTCAGTGGAAAGAACCCGGCCTTGGGAGTCAGAGGTCATGGGTTTAAATCCCGACTCAGCCGCTTGGCAGCTGTGTGATTTTGGGCAAGTCACTTAACTTCTCTGTGCCTCAGTTCCCTCATCTGTAAAATGGGGATTAAGACTGTGAGCCCCACGTGGGACAACCTGATCACCTTCTACCCTCTCCAGCGCTTAGGACAGTGTTTTGCACATAGTAAGCGCTTAACAAATGTCATCATTATTATTCTACCATGTTTGAATTATCCTATCCCTCCTTCATCATAGCGTCTGCCTCCTCACTGACCTCCCGGCTTCTGTCTCTCCCCACTCCAGCCCATACTTCACTCTGCTGCCCGGGTCATTTTCTAAAAAAAACATTCAGTCCATGTCTCTCCACTCCTCAAGAACCTTCCGCGGTTGCTCATCCACCTCCACGTTGAACAGGAGCTCCTTACCATCAGCTTTAAAGCACTCCATCACCTTGCCCCATCCTATCTCACCTCAAAGAAACTGCATGGCCTAGTGGTTAGAGCTCTGGGAATCAGAAAGACCTGGATCCTAATCCCAACTCCGCCAATTGTCTGCTTTGTGACCTCGGGTAAGTCGCTTCATGTCTCTGTTCCTCAGTTACCTTGTCGGTAAAATGGGGATTAAGACTGTGAGCCCCATGTGGGACAGGGATTGTGTCCAGTCCTATTTGCCTGTATCCCTTCCCAGGGTTTAATACAGCGCCTGGCACTTAGTAAGTGCTTAATAAATACCACAGTTACAGTTGTTTGTCAATGATCTTTTGGTACAGCCCGACCCACACACTTTGCTCCTCTAACTCCAGCTTGCGTGCTTATTTTGCCCTGATCTTGTCTATCTTGCCACTGACCGCTTTCCCACATCCTTCCTCTGGCCTGGAACCTCCTTCCCCTCTATAGTCACCAGATCACCACATTACCATTGTCTCCATCTTCAAAGTCTTAGTAAAATCACATCTCTTCCAAGAAGCCTTCCCCAGTTAAACTCTCTTTTCCTGGACGCCCTCTCTCTTTCGCATCTTCATTCATACAATTGTATTTATTGAGTTCTTACTATGTGCAGAGCGCTGTACTAAGCACTTGGGAAGTACAATTCAGCAACAAATAGAGACAATTCCTGCCCACAACAGGATCTTCTTGGATCTATACCCTGTGGTCATTTGGTATTCACCCCATCCTTAGCCCCACAGCACTTATGTATGTATAAATTATTTGTTTAGATAAATGTTCATCTCCCGCTCTAGACTGTAAGCTTGATATGGGCACCAAATCCGTTGTATTTTACTCTCCCAAGCACTTGGTACATTTCTTTTGCTAGCAGTAAATGCTCAGTAAATTGATCGATTATGTGCTAAGCCCTGTACTAAACTCTGGGGTCGGCACAAGGCAATCAGGATCAGACACAGTCTCTGTCCCTGTAGAACTCACAGTCGAAATAGGAATGGCAATTGGTATTGAATCTCCATTTTACAGATGAGGACACTGAAGCACAGAGAAGTAAACTGACTCACCCAAGATCACACAGCAGGCAAGAGGAGGAGCTGGGATTAATAATAATGATGGTATTTGTTAAGCGCCTAACTATGTGTCAGGCACTGTACTAAGCGCTGGGGCTGATACAAGCAAATCGGGTTGGACAAAATCCCTGTCCCATGTGGGGCTCACAGTCTCACTTCCCATTTTACAGATGAGGTCACTGAGGCCCAGAGAAGCGAAGTGACTTGCCCAAGGTCACGTAGAAGACAGGCGGCCAAGCTGGGATTAGAACCCATTCCCTAGAACCCAGGTCTCTGATCCTCAGGCCAGTGCTCGTTTCACTGGTTATGCTGCTTCTCAGAGGGATTCATTCATTCACTTGTATTTATTGAGCGTTTACTGTGTGCAAAGCACTGTACTAAGTGCTTGGGAAAATACAATTTAACAATAGACAGAGAACTGGTCCATAACGAGCTCGGTCTAGATGGGGAGACAGACATTAATATGCAAAAATTAATACATAAATTACAGATATATACATATGTGCTGTGGGGATGGGAGGAAGGATGAATGAAAGGATTAAGTCAGGGCAACGCAGAAGGGAGAAGAGGAGAGGAGGACTTAGTCATGGAGGGCTTCTCGGAGGAGGTGTGCCTTCAATAAGGCTTTGAAGATGGAGGAGTACAATTATCTGTCTGATATGAGGAGGGAGGGCGTTCCAGGCCAGAGGCAGGACGTGAGCGAGAGGTCGGTGGCAAGTTAGATAAGATGGAGGGACAGTGAGAAGGTTGGCATTAGAAGAATGCCGTGTGCGGGCTGGGTTGTAGTAGGAGAGTAACGAGGTGAGAGAGAATGGAGCAAGGTGATTGTGTGCTTTAAAGCCATTGGTGAGGAGTTTTGCTTGATGTGGACGTGGATGGGCAACCACTGGAGTTTCTTGAGGAGTGGGAAAACACGTCCTAAATGTTTTTGAAGGAAAAAGACCCGGGCAGAAGAGTGAAGTGTGGACTGGAGTGGGGAGAGACAGGAGGCAAGCAGATTGCAAATGGAGAGCGGACCGTTCTGAGAGAGATGTGTCCGTGCTGTCGCTATGGGTCGGAAACGACTCGACGATGTTAAGACAAGACAACAGGGAACCATGAGGCAGTTAGGATGGTTTCCCCTTGGAGGGTTTTGAGGCGGCGGGGAGACATGTGCAGAATGAAATTTTAGAACCATGACTTGGGCAGTAAGGACTGTTGAGGGGAGACTTTCCAGGTGCGACCCTGAGAGGGGGATTCCCTATTACCTAGCTGGAAATCACTTCTCCAATTGTTGAAGTTTGGATCCCCACTTCACCAGAACCGTCTTTCTGCAATGACATTCTCTGGGAGGGGCAGCAGATGATATCTTGCGGTCACTGGAGGGAATAGTAGGGCATAGTAGGATAGTAGGGTATAGATATCTGCTCCAGTGACCGTTAGATGCCACCTACTTAAATTCTGGAGTCGGATCCAGGGCAAAATCCCTCCTAAAGTGATGGGGATGTCACACATGGTGGCACCGATATCCTCCTCCATCCTCAAACATCGCTGCCGGCCCGTTGGGGGATTAACAGATGTGGCATCAGAAGGCCAAAGAGGTTAGGGGAAACCCCTCTTGCCATCTGTCTCTCCACATCCCATCCTCGTTAAGGGAGATAGATGAATGAGGCCGGGATTGTCGGGGAGAAGCCAAGAGATTTATAGGAAAGGGGAAGGCTGGGGTGGCAAGTAGGGAGTGGAGCTACTGCTCTGGTGAATTTGTTAGAGAGGAGATCCAAAGTATAAGCGATTCAAGAGGAAGTCATTTCCTCCGGATCGAAATGGAGCCTCTAGGAAGGTTACCCTCCATGCCCTCTTTCTTTTGAAACTAATGCCCCATCAACCCTTCGACACTAGGGTCTTCTGGAGAAAGTCCTTTTCTAGCTAAGCAACTTACAAGAGTTCCAGTACTGACAAGATCCTGGGCCATATTTCCATTTTGTTCTCTCTTTTCCTGGACCTGTGGGCTACAGGAGCTTTGGGAGTAAGTATTCTGATCACCTCAGAGACCTAGTGTTAGTAATCCCTGTAATCTAATTTAGTATTTGTTTGTTTGCTTATTTGCCTTAGATATTATTTGGGTCCCATCCAGTCATAATTTAACGGGCTGCTTACTGAACTTCTACAGGTGTTTACTTGCTAAGTGTTCAATCAATCAATCCATCAGTGGTACTCACTGAACGTTCACTCTGTGCACAGCACGTTCAGGTCATTTTTTGCGGGTGAAAGTAGAGATTTTAACTTGGTTTTCCAGGGTGGTAAATTGGCCACAGGGCACTATCATAATTGGACTTCTGGTTTCTAGTTTAGGATTTCATACCATCTTAGCCAGGGGGTTTCTTTCCTAATCAGTATGTGGGGAGACCTCGTACCGGGCTTCCGATGCATCTTTCCCTCCGAATGTCAGACTTGTCTCTGGGAGTTGAGGATGGAGATGCCCTCATCTTCGGAGAGTTGTTTGCTTGTTCTGAGAACTCTTGAGCCTATTTCTAGAAATAAATAACTTGGAGGTGCGTCAAAGTGGATGTCACTTTCAGAAAAAAGGAATGTGGGAGTGGGACTCTTGGCTCATTATTCTTGATCCCGCGTGGACTGTCAGCTCGAAGCTCATCACCTTGATATTGTTCCTGTCACCGTAGGGATTTCGGATCTGCCATGAGATAAATGCAGACCAACGGTTACTAACTCACTATTATTAAAACCTCAGAACCCTGGACACCCAGTCGAAAGGGAAGAGACAGAATGAGTTTGGAAGGTAGATATGAGTCACAAGTCAAGGAAAAGCCATTGCCAGTTGAGACTGCCCATTTCCCATTAACACATCTTGTTACCCAGTTCTCAGTGATCTAAGCTCCCTGTGGGCAGCGAATGTGTCTACCAACTTTATTTTGTACTTTCCCAAGCCCTTAATACAATGCTCTGCACACAGTAAGGGCTCACTAAATATGACTGTTGATTGATAGTTGCACTTGAAAATCCAACTCTTAGCAAAGTTCAATGACTGTTACAGTTGAGCTAAATGGGGAGAAAAGGAAGTATGGAGAAGCAAGGTGACCTCCTGGAAAGAGCACGGGCCTGGCAGTCAGAGGACTTAGGTTCTAATCCTGGCTCTGCTACTTACCTGCTCTGTGACCTTGGGCAAGTCACATAACTTCTCTGGGCTTCGGTTTCCTCATCCGTAAAATGGGGATTCATTACCTGTTCTCTATCCTACGTAGATTGCGAGCCCTACGTGGGAAAGGGACTGTTGTCCATCCTGATTGACTGGTATCTATCTAGTTGCTTAGAACAGTGCTTGACACACTGTAAGTGCTTAACAATTACTATTATAATAACAATGTCCCATCTAACCACGGGACCACGGGAATTAATTGGAAATGGAAAGGCTCAGAGGAAGCCTACTCAATTTGAGCTCCTTAACCGTCATGGCGGTGGCATAACTTCAGACCTTTCCTCCACTTCCCCCTCAGAAGATTCTGATTTATCCTGGAGACTGATAACTACAAACCCATGATGATTGGCCCCAGAAGCGAATCTGAAAAGAGATCTAGATGTCATTATTGGTTGTTTTTTTTACATCACTCAAAAAGCACGCAAAAGACTTAGAAGCAAAACCACAGCAACAACAACCAAAAAAAAAAAAACAAACCCTCATTGTTTTTGGAAGAAGAATGAAGCTTCAAATATTCCAGGAAAAGAAATCTTTTGACATATGAAGAAGGGTAAATTTTTTGACCCTAATTTAGGGAAAGCTATTTCTATTTTGTAGAAATCATATTAAATTATTCTTTTCTTCAGTGCTCTGATACAGTCTCGTCCTGTCCTAAATCATCCTGGCAGGAAATGCCTGGAGGAGACTGGGCTCCGAACCTGGAAAAAACAGGTTTTTGTAATTATATTCCTTACAGGGAGCAGAGTGGGCTGAAGCCAGTGCTAAGGGGACCCAAGTCCTCTCACGGCCAAGGCTTAAGGGTCAACAGGAGGGGGACTTGAAGGCCGGCCCGGCCCTCCCCGTTCTCTTGCCCTCCACCACCCAACAGAAACCCTTGGCCTCTCTGAAGCCGACGTGGCTACCAACGTAGTATTTGCAATAATGGTAGGTTTGAAGCTATTTAGATTTGGGATAACCCTGTCTGGAACTGAGAGGAGCCCAGAGAGTTGCCCTGAGGCCGTGTGGCTTGGGAGTTCAGAGGTTGTGGGTTCTAATCCTGGTTCCGTCACTTATCAGCTGTGTGACTTTGGGCAAGTCACTTCTCTGTGCCTCAGTTACCTCATCTGTAAAACGGGGATTAAGAGTGTGAGCCCCTCGTGGGACAACCGGATGACCTTGCATCTACTTCAGTGCTTAGAACAGTGCTTGGCACATTCTAAGGGCTTAACAAATACCATCATTATTGGTATTATTATTATTAGTCAGGTTGGACACGGTCCCTGTCCCACACAGGGCTCACAGTGCTAATTCCCATTTCACAGATGAAGTTATCACTCAATCAATAAATCAATCGTATTTATTGAGCATTAACTATGTGCAGAGCACCATACTAAGAGCTTGGGTGTGTACAATTTAACAGCATTATTAGACAGGTAACTTAGGCACAGGAAAGTTACTTTACTTGCCCAAGGTCACACAGTAGACACGTGGTAGAGTCAGGATTAGAACCCATGTCCTCTGACTCCCAGGCCCACGCTCTTTCCATTAGACCAAACAGCTATGGAATTGGCCATAGGGATGCAGTAATGGGCTTCACTCAGCAGAGAACTTTAATCCTGTCCATCCTTGGAAGGGAAGAAGTTGAGGGGTGGGGGACCGGGGAAGAGGGAGGTTAGGACTCAGTGGACATTTTAGGGGGTCACGGTCCCTCCTAAGTGACAAGGATTCTCTCGGCTGGGATTTGGGACTGAGGAATCTGAAGTATGTCACAGACAGTGCCCTCACGACTTCCACTCTCCGGTCATGCCATGCCAGCAGCTATCTCAGCATATGTACATTTATCTATGTCTCTGTTATTACGATTTTCTCTTAGTTTTAACGACAGTAGATTAGTCATTTTGCTTTTCAGCCTCTATTAGAGTGTACGCTCTTCAAGGGTAAGAATCACGTCTTTGGTATATACCGCAGTGTCTGGGGCAGCCTTCTGCAGACCGTTGATTTTCGATCCGTACTGAAAACACTGCTTCCGGATTTTCACCCTTTATAAGTGCTTCCTAAATGGCTGAGATGGATTGATTTTAACCCCTATACATCTCTCTTTATAACCATGCATCTTTTTTCCTTGACCTTACAATGTTAACCTATTGCATTTCCTTGGGGTACTATCTGGAGGAGTTTTGTTTCTGTTTAGCTTGGATGGGGCGAAGAACATATCGAACACACAAGAAGTCTATGAATAATACACCTAGCTATTTTACAATGGAGGAGCCCACTGGTATTGGTTTTCGACTAAGCGTTGCCAGCAGAACTGGCCTTTGATTACCTACCAACCTTACAGCACTTCAAAGACCATCCTCCTCAGGGAGACGACCAGATTCGGCCAGAGAACAAGTCTTCGCCTTCCATATCTCATAGGGATGCGTTGCAACTGAGAGTATTGCTGTGTAATTCTTAGTCCCAGAGAGAAAGAAGACTGTTTATGGCATGATTTACTGTTAACCTGATATTATGGCTAGCCGCCCGGAACACCACAGAGGAGCAGATTTGGTTGCTCTTATTTGGTCTGCGCCTGAAAGGCTCATTATTAGGAGCTCCCAGACAATAAAATCAAGCCCTAGGGATAGCTCTTTGGGATGAGGAAGGCTGAAAACAAGCAGCTGAGTTGTGAGCAGTCCCTGTCTGCCCTGGACAACCGAGTATTAATAATAATATCAGTAGAGAAGCTGCTTGGCCTAACGTGGAAAAAGCACGGGCCTGAGAGTCGAAGGACCTGGGTCCTAACCCCTGCTCTGCCACTCGCTTGCTCTGCGACCTGGGGCAAGTCACTCTGCGTCTCTGGGCCTCAGTTCCCCCATCTGAAAAATGGGGATGAAAAGAGTGAGCCCAGTGTGGGACAGAGACTGTGGCCAATCTGATTATCTTAACTCTACCCCAGTGCTTAGCGCAGTATAATAAGCACATAAATCCCACAATTATCATTATTCTCGTCATTATCATTAATAATGACGATGATAATGATAATGTTAATCCTCGTATTTGTAAAGAGCTTACTACGTCAATAATTAGTGATATTTACTGTGTAGAGTGTTGTACCAAGAGGTTGGGAGAGGACAGTACGGATAGTAGATATAATGATAATGTTGATATAATCTCTGCTCTCAAGGAGGTTATAGTCTGATGGGAGTGACAGATATTAAAATACGGGGCAGGAAGTACACAGAGTATATGGATAAGGTACATAAGTACTGTGGGGTGGGGATTATGGACGGAGTACCTCAGTGTTTAGGGTGTGGGATTAACTGAGTGGACGAGGCAGTGAAGAAGGAAATAGGGTTTGGGGGATGAGAATTTAATACAAGAAGGCTTCCTGGAGGAGGTATTATTTCAGCAGAGCTTTGAAGATGGAGAGAATCGCGGTCTGCTGGATATGCAGTGGAAGGGAGGCCCAGCCAGGAGGAAAGGTGTGAGCAAGGCGTCAATGGCAGGTGAGGTAGAAGTGGGGGACATTAGGTTGGTGGTAGAGAAGCAAAGTGTGGGCTGGGTTGAAGTGGGAGAGGAGTGAAGATAAGTCTGGGGGAGATTGCTGAGTGCCTTGAATCTGATGGTGAGGAGCTTCTACTCGATAAGGAGATTCATTCAGTAGTATTTATTGAGCGCTTACTATGTGCAGAGCACTGTACCAAGCGCTTGGAATGTACAAATCTGCAACAGATAGAGACAGTCCCTGCCCAGTGACAGGCTTACAGTCTAATCTTACAGGAGATGGATGGGCAACTACTAGACAAGAAGAGGAGTGGCGAGGTGGCCATAGAACAATACTTCAGAAAGATGAGCTGGACAACAGGGTAAAGAATATATTAGAGAGGAGAGAATCTGCGGCCCAGAAGTTCAGCGAGGAGAGTGATGCAGTAGTTGAGACCGTCTGTCAAGTGCTTGAACCAGAGACGTAGCAGTTTCGTAGCAGAGAAAGGAGCAGATTGTGGAGATGGAATAGACTGCAAGCTTGTTGTGGTCTGGGAATTGGTCTGCCAACTCTGTTGTACTGTACTCTCCCAAGTGCTTAGTAGAGTGTCTTGCACATACTAAGTGTTCAATATATTCCACTGATGAAGATGATTACAAATTTAGTGACTTGCCAAATACGTGGGTTGGAATAGAGTGACGAGTCAAAGATAATGGCTTATTAGACAGAAAAGGTGGTGGTGTGGTCTACAGTGTTGGAAAGTCAGGGGGAGGAGAGAGTTCGGGAGGAAAGAGGAGAAGTTCCATTTTGGACATGTTGAACTGAGGCGATGGCAGAGTACCTTGGAAGAGATGTACTGAAGGGAGGATGAAATTCACGAAGGCAGAGATGGAGAGAAGTCAGGGCTGGAGGTGTAGATTTCGGAGTCAGCAGTGAAGACGTGGTTGTTAAAGCCGCGAAAGTGGGTGGAAAGCGAGAATAGAAGGGGTTTCAGAATGGAGTCTTCAGGGACTCCCCACAGTTAGGGGTGAGAGACAAAGAAGAGTCTGGAAAAAAGAGGTCAGGGACGTAGGAGGAGAATGAGGAGAAGACGCTGTTGGTGAAACCAAGGTTTTGGAGTGTTTCCAGGTGAAAGGGATAGTCCACAGTGTCAAAGCCAGCTGAGAGGTTAAGGAGAATTAGGGTAGAGTAGAATACGTTGGGTTTGTTGATCAATCAATCAATCAATCGTATTTATTGACAGCTTACTGTGTTCCTGTCTCTGATCTTCGTGTCTAGAGGAGGAGGCCATGAGCACCCCACATCAGGCCTACCCAACTGCTGCCTCTAGAGCTTTCGTGTGCATTTATTTCTACCCATCTTCTGCACTTGTACATATATCTGTATTTGATTGAACATTTCATTTATTTTTTTTGATTCTACAGCTCGTTAATATTTTTATGTACATCTTCACCGTTAGAATATAAAGTTCTTCAAGGCAGAGAATGTGTTTATACTATTTTATACTTCCCACAGCTCTGAATCAATCACTGGGAGACTGAAGGTCATGGGTTCTACTCCCCGCTCTGCTGCTTCTCTGCTGTGCCACCTTGGGCAAGTCACTTTGCTTCTCTGTGCCTCAATTACCTCATCTGTAAAATGGGGATTGAAACTGTGAGCCCCACGTGGGACAGGGACTGTGTTCAATTTGATTTATTTGTATCCATTCCAGTGCTTGCTACAGTGGCTGGCACATATTAAGCACTTAATAAATACCATCATAATTATAAGCATAATAAGCATATCAGTGCTTAGAACAGTGCTTGCCACATAGCGCTTAACAAATGCCATCATTATTAATCGATGGATTTATTGCGCACTTACTATGTGGAGAGCACACTGTTCTAAATACTTGGGAGAGTACAGCACAGCAGAATTAGCAAACACGTTCCCTGTCCAATGAGCTCACAATCTAGAAGGGGCAACAGACACTGATATGAATAAATAATTTATAATAAATAATTTAAAGATATGTACATAAGTGCTGTGGGGTCGGGGTGATTATCAGATGTCCAAAGGTCACAGATCCAAGTTAATAGATGAACATATTAAATAATCCATCAGTCGTATTTATTGAGCACTTACTGTGTGCGGGACACTGCGCTAAGCACTTGGGAGAGTACAGCACAGCATTATAACAGGCATATCTCTCTACTTGCTGTTAACTTTCTAGGGACTTCTTATAATAAAATCAATACATATTCTGTGCCTCTGTCCCCAGTGCATCTTGCCAGAATTATTCTTTGTCAAGTTACTGGTACTTCATACCATAGCGTGAAAGGAAACAGTGTGTCTAGTGGGAAGGGCATGGGCCGGGGAGTCAAAAGACCCGTGTTCTAATCCTGACTGCCACTTACCCACTGTGTGACCTTGGGCAAGGTCACAATGAGCTTACAGTATATAGGGAAGACACAGACATTAATATAAATAGATAAATTACAGTTATGCATGGAATTGCTGTGGGTCTGGGGGCACAGTGGGACTAAAGGGAGCAAGTCAGGGCACCACAAAAGGAAGTGGGAAAAGAGGAAATGAGGGCTTAGGGATGGCCTCTTGAAGGAGATGTGTCTTCAATAAGGCTTTATAAGTGGGGAGAGTAATTGTCTGTTAGATTTGAGGAGGGAGGGTGGTCTTGGCCAGAGGTGGGACGTGGGTGAGGGGTCAAGAGTGAGACAGGCGAGATGGAGGCCCAGTGAGAAGGTTAGCACTAGAGGAGCATAGCGTGTGTGCTGGGTTGTAGTAGGAGAGGAGCAAGGTGAGTTAGGAAGGGGCAAGGGGATTGACTGCTTTAAAGGCAATGGTGAGGAGTTTTTGTTTGATGCAGATGTTGGTGAGCAACCACTGGCATTTTCTGAGGAGTGGGGAAACGTGTCCTAAATGTTCTTGTAGAAAATGATGGGGGCAGCAGAATGAAGTATGGACTGGAGTGGGGAGAAACAGGAGGCAGGTAGGTAGGGAGGCCGATAGAGTAAAGGCAGGAGAGGCTAGGCGCTTGGATTCACATGGTAGCATTTTGGACGGAGAGATTTTAGCGATGTCGTGAAGGTTGAACTGACAGGATTTAGTGATAGATCGAACGCGTGGGTTAAATGAGAGAGAGGAGTCGAGGCTGATGCCAAGGTTATGGGCTTGTGAGACAGGAAGGATGGTGGTGCGGTCTACAGTGATGGGCAAGTCACGGAGAGGAAAGGGTTGGATGGGAAATTAAGGATATGTTAAGTTTGAGGTGACGGCAGACGAAGTAGAGGTGTCTTGAAATGTGAGAATGCAGAGAGGGAGAGAGATCGGGGCTGGAGATGTAGATTTGGGAATCATCCTCTGTCCCAAGGTGAACCGGGGCACCCACCATCTCAAGGTCAGATGCTATTTTGTGACCGCCCGAGCCAGCAAAGCAGAACTCTGAAGTGTGGGAGGGACAACAGTGCTTAGTACAGTGCTTCACATAGAGTAAGTGCTCAATAAATACTGTTGAATGAATCGCACCGCCCCCGCAACTGAAACTGCTAGATAGACATCCCAGGCCAGGAATAATAATAACAATAATATTGGTAAAGCGCTTACTATATTCCAGATGCTATACTAAGTGCTGGGGTGGATACAAGCAAATCCAACTGGACACAGTCCCTAATCTACATGGTACTCATAGTCTCAATTCCCATTTTACAGACGAGGCAACTGAGGCACAGAGAAGTTAAGTAAGCTACTTGCCCAAGGTCACACAGCAGCCAAGTGGTGGAGCCAGGATTAGAACCCATGACCTTCTGACTCCCAAGCCTGTCCTCTCTCCACTACAACATGCTCGCCTTGTGTCAACCAAATAAGATATGGAGGAGAGGAGCCGGGGATGACGGAGATTGGACAAGCAGAACCAGAAGCCTGAATGGCTTGGCAGGACAGATGATAAACACCTGCTGCCTCCGACCTCCTGGGCAGTGGATCGAGTCTCGCAGCAGCGAGCTCCGTGTCACCACTGCCCAGAGTGTGGAACGCCCTCTCTCTCTGCACCCAGTAGGGAGCCGTGGGACAGGTGGGTGTCTCATTGAACGCTTGTGGGGCTGGAAGCGAGGGCGCTTCGTCACAGGTGTGTAATGCATAAATGTATTCCTCCCAAGAGGGAAGCATTCGTGTGTGGGAGCTGCATGTTTCACCATGTGCGAGAAACTCCCAAGTGAATTCCTCCCGGGTGGGAAGCGTCTGTAGGTGGGGCCTAGGTGCTTCGCCATGTGCTGGTAATACTTGCGTGAATTTCTCCTGAGTGGGAAGTGTTTTCGGTGCTTCGCTTATTCCCCCCACCCACCCGCCCCCACCGAGAGGGAAGTTCAATTCGCTGTGAGTGAAGAACAAAAATAAGTGTATTCCTCCTGGAAGGGAAGTTCAATTTGCCACATGGAAAAAATTTAGCATGGCTCAGTCTTTTTGACTCAGGTCTCTTCCTCTCGCCACCCTGATCCTTAGAGCTGTCCCTGCGTGACGGGTGACAGCCGTGTAGATGTTGTAGTTGAAGCCACGGGAGAGAATGAGTTCATCAAGGGAATGGGTGTAGCTGGAGAATAGATGGGGACCCAGAACTAAATCTTGAGGAATACTGGCAGTTAGGGGGTGGGAAGCAGAGGAGAAGCCCGTGAAAGAGACTGAGAATGAGCAGCCAGAGAGTTAGGAGGAGAACCAGGAGAGGACGGTGTCAGTGAAGCCGAAGTTGGATAATGTTTCCAGGAGAAGGGGGTGGGCCACAGTTTTGAAGACCCCTGAGAGGTTGAGGAGGATTAAGGATGGAGTCTAGAGGCCATTAGAATCAGCAAGGAGATCATTTGTGACCTTTGAGAGGGCTGTTTATGTGGAGTGAAGGGGACGGAAGCCAGATTGGAGGGGATCAAGGAGAGAATTGGAGGAGAGGAATTTGCGACAGCGGGTATAGACAACTCGCTCGAGGAGTTTGGAGAGGAATGGTAGGAGGGAGATGGGATGATAACTGGAGGGAGCCGTGGGGCTAAGGGAGGATTTTTCTAAGGATGGGGAGACATGGGCATGCTTGAAAGAAGAGAGGAAGAAGCCACTGGAGAGAGAACAGTCGAAGGAATGGGTCGAATGCGCAAGGTAGAGGCAGTGGATTTTGAGAGAAGGCAGGAGATCGCCTCTTGAGATATTTCTTGGGAAAGGTGGAAGAGTTGAAGAAGGGGCAGGAACAGAGAGGGACTAGAGAGGAGCAGGGGAAATTTTAGGGAGATCATGCCTGAGGGTTTCATTTTTTTCAATAAAGTAGGTAGCCAGGTCATTAGGGGCAAGGGATGGGGGATAGGGGTTTTGAGGAGGGAGTAAAACATCTGGAACAACTGGCTAGGTTAATGGGCATGGGGGGGCCATAAGGATGGAGAAATAATTTTTCCAGGCAGAGGAGAGGACAGAGTTGAAGCATGCAAAGATGAACTTGTGGTGGAAGAGGTGGATGAGGTGGACGTGGTCATCTTAGTATTTATAAATACCATTGATTGATTGATGGAAACATCTTGGTGTCATGCCAGAGGCAGACTCTGTGCTGCTGAACAATAATTTGACCCAATAAGGGCAACGGGTGTGATTTTTTTGTTCACTCGTCCTTAATCAGATGCCTCCAGCCACCTGTCATTGGAGAAAAAAAAAGATCTGAGAGCTTAATAGCATTATCATCTTTAGTTGACTTTGAGTTGCAGAAGATGGCTCTCAAATGAAACATTTTCTTCAGCTAGTTAGAAGAAAATCTGAAAGGGGCCTTTTTCTTTGAAGAGTTTTAATTTATTTCTGCTTCTTGTGTTAACTCAGGAGTGCAATCTCAGAAGAAGTGAGTTGGAAAATGACTAATAGAAGCATTCACCTTTTGAGTTTTGCTCAGGCAAAGGAGGAGGATCACATGCATTTAAAATACCATTCTATTTTAGATACAATGAAAGATGAAAATTATGTATTTTGCTTGGTAATTTATTCTAGCTAAAAGGAATTTGGGATTTGGAAATCTAGTTGACAATGAAAATCATCATCATCTAGAGCATTTCTTGAACATACTGATAATAATAATGATAATGATGGTATTTGGTGAGCGCTTACCATGTGCCAAACACTGTTTGAAGCACTGGGGTAGCTACAAGTTGATCAGGTTTCCCACGTGGGGCTCACAGTCCCCATTTTAAGGTTGAGGTAACTGAGGAACAGAGAAGTTAAGTGGGTTGCTCAGTGTCACACAGCTGACAAGCGGCGGAGGCGGGATTAGAGCCCACGACCTCTGCCTCCCAAGCCACTAACTCACGCTGCTTCTCATCGGGGAGCAAGGTACTTTACTGAGTGCCAGCTATATGCAGAACACCGTAGTAGGTGCTTGGAAACATTTAAAAGATTCAACAAGACACTATCTGTCGTCAAGAAGCTGATCACAGACTATGCAGGAACACCTGACTGACCAAGGAATGAGTGTCTCCCCCTCTGGGCTGTAAACTCATTGTGGGCAGGAAACATGTCTACCAACTCTGCTATCCCGGACTCTCCCAAGTGCTTAGGACAGTGCTCTGCACACAGCAAGCGTTCAATAAGTACCACTATCGATAATGACGGAGCAGCACGAAAAGCAGCGTGGCTTAGTGAAAAGGGCCCGGGCTTGGGAGTCGGGGGTCGTGGGCTTTAATCCTACTTATCAGCTGTGTGACTTTGGGTAAGTCACTTCACTTCTCTGGGCCTCAGGGACCTCATCTGGAAAATGGGGATGAAGATCGTGAGCCCCACGTGGGACAACCTATTACCTTGTATCTATCCCAGCGCCTAGAACGGTGCTCGGCACGTAGTAAGCGCATAACAAATACCATTTTTATTGATAAATACGATTGGATGAATGCATGAATGAATGGTATTTATTGAGCGCTTACTATGCACTGTACTAAGCAGTTGGGAGAGTACAACAGAATTAGCGGACATTCCCTGCCCATAACAAGCTTACAGTTTAGAGGGGATAAATAATTGGGCATGGAGAGAATGCAGGCTGACTTGGAAGCTTAGACAACAGGGTTTGCGTCGGCGTGAACCTACCAGTTATCGGGGCTCTTTTCCCCAGTTTTTAACATGGAACCGGCATTAATTCACGCTGCAAGCCTCAAGGCCGCTGCCTGGTCCTGGGATAAGGAACGTCTCATGAATATCCCTGGCATCCGAGCTAGGCACTGTGGCTTGAGCTCCGACTTCCGGGCTCCGACTTCTAGTCTGCCCCGGTCTGTCAAAGATACAGAGGATGGTGGTTTCTTGCGCCAGTTTTCTGGCAGAACTCAATGAATTCCTTTCCTGTGGAGACTGCTTATTAAGATAAACGTGTAAGTCCAGGGGATGTTTGCAGAGATTGGTTCTGGCAGGCAGATTGGAAGGAGAGAACCAGGAGGCCAGAGATCAGCAGGGACCTTATAGCGTTTCTGACGCGGATGGAATAAGCTAGTTTTGATCAAAGGATGTGGGAGTGTAAGGTGCAGGACCTGTTAAATACCTCACAGGCAACATCTGCTCTCTGGGCTGGCTGCTGGAATTTGGGTGTTTCCAATTCTCCTCCCTTCCTCCTCCTCCTCCTACCTGCCTTCGACTTTAAAATTAGATCTTTTTTTGCAAAAAAAAAATTATACATTTGAATTTTATCTTTGAATTATTATATAGTTGCTAATTTAAGTAGCAATGATAGTAATAATTGCTTACAGTATGCCAAACACTGTGCTAAGCACTCAGGTAGGTATAATAAAATTGGATCAGACACTGTCCCTATCCCACATGGAGTTCACAGTCTAAGGGGGAGAGAGAATAAGTATTTACTCCCCGTTTTACAGATGAGGAAACTGAGGCTCAGAGACGTTAAGTGACTCGCCCAAGGTCACCCAACAGGGAAGTGGAACTGGGATTAGATTGAAATTACCCGTATTTATGGAGTGTCTGCCGCGTGCCAGGCACTGTACGAAATGGTTGGGAGGGCACGATAGCAAGACACGCATGTTTCCTGTCCTCAAGAAGTTTACATTTAGTGGAGGCAGACAAAAACTGTTTGTAGATATTAAAGTATAAAGCGAAGAGCTATATAAGCAATCAGGTCAGAGCCATGGAAAGAATAAAATCTATTAATAAAAACATACCTTTGTATATGAGCCCTGGGACAGGAACGAAAAATCCAGTTGATAAAGCCGACACGACTTGAATGTTGCGAAAGAATAGAGAAGCAGCATGACATAGTGGCCAGAGCACAGGCCTGGACGTCATTAGGTCATGGGTTCTAATCCTGACTCCACCATGTGTCTACTGTGTATTCTTGGGCAAGTCACTGCATTTCTCTGTGCCTCAGTTGCCTCGCCTGTAAAATGGGGATTAAGACTGTGAGCCCCACATGGGACAAGGACTGTGTCCAATCCGATTTGCTTGTACCATCGCAGCGCTTAGAACAATGCCTGGGACATAGTAAATGCTTAACAAATGGAATTATTATTATTATTATTGTTATTACTAATAGGGGAAAAGCTTCCTGAGGGAGGACTTTTAAGGTGGGGAGAGTTGAGGTCTCGCAGACTTGAGTGGGAGGGAGTTTCAGGCTGGGAAGAGAGCGTGACTGAAGAGTCAAACGCAAGAATTGGAAGGTGAGTTTAGAGGGGATGAGGGGAGGAATCTGGGGAGATGTGAGTGGAAACAGCCATTACGTGAGATGAAGATGGCTAAGGGGGGACCTGTTATCCCCTCAAAAGCATAATTCAGGCCTTCTACTTTTCTTCTCTTGTCGTATGCCGTCGAGTCGTCTTCGACCCATAGCGACGGCCATGAGCACGTCTCTCCCGGAACGCCCCATCTGCAATCTGCAATCGTTCTGGTAATGAATCCATAGAGTGTTCTTGTTAAAAAAAAAAAAATGGTGGTTCACCATTGCTTCCTTCTGCACAGTAAATCTGAGTCTTCACCCTCGACTCCCTCCCACGCCCCTGCTTCCAAGCACAGGTGAGTTTTGCCTTGTAGCAGATGGCCTTCCACTCACTAGCCACTGCCCAAGCTAGGAATGAATGAATGTGCCTCTGCCTGACTCTCCCTCCTATAGTCGAGACTGGTAGAGTACTGGAAACTCTCCACGTGTGACCCTGCGAGGGGTTCTACTTTTTCTATTCGGCCCCAGATAGTTAGTGCAGCATTCTGCACATGCTAGGTCAATCCCGATGAAATGTAGGCTCTGCTCTTTGCTTGGGGCTGGGCTACTGGGTAGAGGAAAAGACAGAGGGTTATGCAGAAGTGGGTCTAATTTAAACACCGCTGGACCTGTTAGCTAAGATCTATCTCTAGGTGGTCAAAAACCCAAACCAGGAAGAGGTGACTTAAAATCCTCCCTTAAGGAACCTGCAACACTTTGTTTCCACAAATCTCTTCCTGGGTGGGCAAACTTAAAACAAAGGGTGATAAGGATTTGAATCTTGGCTCTCTACAGTTTTTCATTTATTTCCCATAATTCGGCCCATAATCTGTTTCAATGTCTCTCCCCCTCTGTAGCTGTAAGCAGGGATCGCATCTACCAACTCGGTTGCATTTCACTTTCCCAGATGCTCATTACAGTGTTCTGCACACAGTAAGTGGTCCATAAATACCATTGCTTGACTGTTAGATTGACCCAGAGGATAGGGAACCCGTGTCTTGTTACTGTTGAGTTCCCCCCAGTGGTTTAGCACAATGCTGGGCACTGAGTAGGAACTCGATAAGTGCCACTGATTAATGGATTCTCACAGTAGTGATTCTATGCAGTAAAGGCGGTCTCTCTAAATTCCTTTCATGTGTGAGAATCCACCTTTAAACAACGCAAGAGGGGGAAATCGCACACAACTTCGGGAGGTTTGGGTCTCTCCAAAAATTAGCAGCCTTAACTTTCGTCGTACCGATTTTCTAATCAAGAACGTTTAACATTTATATCATTTGAATACGACTACTCAGTCGTTAAAGTGAAGCTTTTAGGGGAATTAGATTGGCACAGTCCAAAAATGGGGTGATTTGACCACTGCAGGAACTGTTCCTAAAGATGGTTCCTATTTGGTATTTAGGCTTAATAAGTCAATCAGTATAATTCGCCGTCTGTTGTCGCTTTGAACGATGTTCTGGAATCGGGGCTTAGGAAAGAGGACTGACCTAACGATAGAGTGACCTTTACTAATTTGCAATCAAATAGCCTTAATTAAGAGAGGGAGGAAATTAAGAAAACTAATTTCTGATTTCAAATGCAACCCACAGTTTCCACTGAAGCCGGTGGTTGCCGTGGATTTGCATCAGAAGTCGGTGTTTAGCCGAAACAGAGCTGAAGGATCCAGCCTACACTTGGGACTGGAGGAGAGAGAGTTGAGGAAAATGGCTTTTAGTTTAGAATTACTTGACCCACATAATGGATGATGAATATGGAAGGTCAGATTTTCCTGAGGAACACTAGAAATCTCTAGAAAACTTAATGAAGAAGAGCCTAATTTCATCAGCCTCAGAATCTTACGTGACCCGGTGCTGCAAAATCACAAAGGAAGTGCTGTGTATTTTTTAATATATATGATGATGATGATGACGATGATAGTATTTGTAAAGGACTTACTATGTGCCAACCACTGTTTTCTAAGTGCTGGGGTAGATATTGGGTTATCAGGCTGTCCCACGTGGGCCTCACAGTCTTAATCCCCATTTTACGGATGCGGTAACTGAGACACAGAGAAGTGAAGTAACTTGCCCGAAGTCACACAGCAGACAAGTGACAGAGCCGGGATTAGAACCTACATCCTCTGACTCTCAAACCCGTGCTCTTTCCATGAAGCCCCGCTGCTATTATATTAATATGATACAATATATAATTATAGATATCTGGTATAAATGGTCTCAAAATGGAAATCTGGGTGGCAAAAATTAATGACCAACCTATCGATTAATGGTTTTTATCAAGTATTTAACTGAGTGTGAAGCACTGTTCTGAATACTCTGGCTAAAGCAGCATGGCATGGTAGATAGAACACGGGCCTGGAAGTCAGAGGGTCATGGATTCTAATCCCCACTCTACCACTTGTCTGCTGTGTGACCTTGGGTAAGTCACTTCACATCTCTGGGCCTCAGTCACCTCATCTGTAAAAGGGGAATTGAGACTGGGAGCCCCACGGGGACAGGGACTGTGTCCAACCTGATTTGCTTGTATCCTCCTCCGGGCTTAGTACAGTGCCTGGCACATAGTAAGAGCTTAACAAATACCATAATCATTATTATCAGTATTAGAAGCACCTTCAAGGTGCTTATAATCTAGTGGGGGAGAGAGATTGAAAAAGAATTCATGAATGGTGGAACAGGAGAAAGGGCAGCGACCTAACTATAGAATTAATATATCGGAATGAAGTAGCTCATTAATTATTGAGTATATAAATCAATATGCATATGCAAATAAGTGCTAAGGATAGAAATGAGGTACAGAAATGCTGGTCCTAGATGTCGGGTTGATAATAATAATTATAACAATGTTGGTATTTGTTGTGCACTTACTATGTGCAGAGCACTGTTCTCGGCGCTGGGGTGGATACAGGGTATTGAGGTTGTTCCATGTGAGGCTCACAGTTAAAACCCATTTTACAGATGAGGTAACTGAGGCACAGAGAAGTGAAGTGACTTACCCACTGTCACACAGCTGCCAGGTGGCAGAGCCGGGATTCGAACCCACAACCTCTGACTCCCAAGCCCGGGCTCTTGATATGACTGGGGGTGTTGCGAATTAATCAGGGAAGGCTTCCCACAAGAGAAGGACTTTGAAGATGGTTTTAAAGAGGAGGAGAGGTGTGGTCTTTGCTGGGAAGAGAGTTCCAAACTTGGGGAACAGCTTGAGGTAGGGGTCAGAGACAGGAGAGTCAAGGGCGCGGTACAGTAGGGAGGTGATCTTAGGAGGAGTGAAGAGTGCAAGCTGGGAGTGGTGGAGGAGGAGAGCAGATAGGTAAAATGGGGTAAGATGGTGGAGAATCTTGAAGCCAAATAAAAGGAGTTTCCAGGGATGAGGCACTTGTTCTCCTGACAAATGACGTTTAGCGCCCATAGGAACAGTGTAGCCCAGTGGAAAGAGCACAGGTTTAGGTTCTAATCTGGCTCCACAACTTATCTGCTGTATGACCTTGGGCCAGTCACTTAACCTCTCTGCGCCCCAGTTACTTCGTCTGTAAAATGGAGATCCGACGCCTGTTCTCCCTCCTACTTAGATTTTTGAGCCCTGTGTGACGTAGAGACTGTGCTGGACCAACGAGCACGGACCACAGAACGACTCCCAGGAAAGTGACCTGCCCGAAGAGATCTCTCTGCTGAGAGGCCACAAACCAACACAGAACAGGTCGCCGGCAAACGGAAACAATGCCTACCTTCCGCCCACCAGGACTCTGTCATTTTGGTTCCCAGCTCCCGAGGCCAAGAAGTGGCCATTCCTTCATCTTCCCTCTCCCTGCAGCCAGGCCTGAATCCACAGCGGAGAACCCAGAACAGGTGTGGCTGGCCGAAATCCAGGTGAAACGGAACCCGGATTTTTACATATCAACAGCTGTTCCGCCTACAGCTTACTTCTAAATACTCACCTTTTCACTCTCAAGGACCCCAGGCCCTGCACACAATACAAAAATTTACTCAGGAAACCACGGGCTTAAGCAATTATTGTCGATAACCTCACCTCTGACCTCACCAAGACCCCTCAGTCTACACCCTCTCTGTCTTCCCTTCCCAGCACCCCCATACTCCTCTATCCAACCCCACCCCCACACCTTGCCCCTCCCCCATTGTCCTTCTCCATCACATCCGTTAAGTGTTCTTTGCATACAGTAAGCGCTCAGTAAGTACAACTGAATGAATGTTATCCAGGTCCACCTTCTCAGCTCATTCCCATCCAACCCCTCCCCACCCTTGGTGTCATCTCCTCCCTTCCCCCTCCCCACCCCCCAACATCATCCACGTGTGGCCTGTGAAACCCCCACTCCATCACGGGAAAGCTTCCCTTCATCCTTGACCTGATCCTGATCCAGTCGCTGCTCCTCTTCGCCATTACTGAAATCTTTCTCTCCCCAGATGACACCGTCTCCCATCCTGATCTCTCTAGAGGAGGCCTCATTTTCACCCACTCCCCCGGACCCACTGGGGGTGAGAGGGAAGAGTAGGTTTCCTTCTCCCTCCCCAAGGCCGTTTTCACACCACAGCACTTCCTCCATCCCTCTCTTTCTTTTCCTTCTGAACTCACATCATCCACCTCTTCCACCCACTCCAAATACGAGTCACAGTCATCTACCACCCCCAGATCCCACCTCTAACTCTCTGAACCATTTTGATCCCTTTCTCACATCACTTCTCTTTCTCCATCCCTACACTGATCCTTAGAGACTTCAATAGCCACATTGTTCCTGAAAACGCTTCCGTCGCCTGCTTTCTATCACTCCTCTGCTCCACTGTCCTCCTGTTCTGCCTCAGTTTGCCCACTCACCAACTTAGACACATACTCGATCTCATCATCTCTAGTCACTATATAGTCTCTACCTTCTCCAACTCTGAAATCCCTCTGTCTGACCACAACCTCCTCTCCTGCCTTCTCTCCCACAGACCTCCTTCTTGCAAATCTGTCCTCTTCCCCAACTGAGACCTCTAATCTTTTGACCCCATCAGCTTTTCTCAAATCATCATGCCCCATTTAGCCTCCATACCCAAACTGCCTTCCCTCAAAGGCAAACTGACCAAACTGACACCCTCAAAGCCACCCTCTCTACTTAACTCATATCACTTGTTCTCCTGCACCTTCGTCCAACTAACCCACAGCCCTCGATCACCTCTAGAGTCCGCTTCCTTCACTCCCGTGCGTGAGCCGCAGAGTACTGCTGGTGGAAATGTGGATATCAGGCCGACCTCGTCCCCTTCAAGTTCATCCTTACATGCTTTAACTCTACCCACGCCACTGCCCAGCGAAATTATTTCTCCTTACTTATTGACAGCCCTGCTCATTGCCCTCTCCAGTTGTTTCAGATGTTTAATTCCCTCCTCAAACCCCCTGTAGCCTCTCCTCCCCCATCTCTTACCCCTAATGACCTAGCCACCTACTTTATTTAGAAAATTGAAACCATCAGGTGTGATCTCTCCAAATTTATCCTGCTCCTCTCCAGTCCCTCCCTCCTCCTGCCCTTCTTCAACTCTACCATCTTTCCCAGTAGTGTCTCAAGAAGAAATTTGTCTTCTCTCAACATTCACCCTCTCCATCTGCACATCCGACCCCATCTCTCACAACCTATCTTAGCATTTCCTCCTTCCCTTCTTCTCTTCTTCAACTGTTTGCTCTCCGATAGCTTCTTCCCCACTACTTTCAAGCATGCTGTCTCCCCACCTTAAAAAACCCCTCCCTCTCCCCACAGCTTCCTCCAGTTATTGCCCTATCTCACTCCTGCCATTGCTCTCCAAACTCTTCGAGTGAGTCGTCTACACCAGTCATCTCAAATCTCTCTCCTCCAGTTCTCTCCTTGACACCCTCCAATCTACCTTCCATCCTATTCCCTCCACAGACACCGCCCTCTCAAAGGTCACAGATGATCTTCTTCTTACCAATTCCCAAAGCCTCCATTCCATCCTAATCCTCCTCAACCTCTCAGCTTCCTTTGACTCTATGGACCATCCCTTTCCCCTAAAGCATTATCCAACTGTGGCTTCCCTGACATTGTCCTTTCCTGGTTCTTCTCCTATCTCTCTGGCCGCTCAATGTCTCTTTTGTGGACTCTTCCTCTGCCTCGCACTCTCTAACTTGGGGAGTCACTGAAAGTTCAATTCTGGGTCCCCTTCTGTTCTCCATCTACACCCACTCCCTTGGAGAGCTCATCCACTCCCATGGTTTCCACTACCACATCTATGAAGATGATTCCCATATCTGTAGCTCCAGCCTCACATCTCCTCCTGCCTTCAAGATATCTCTACTTGGATGTCCCACTGACACCTCAAATGTAACACATCCAAAACAGAGCCCCTTATCCTCCCACCCAAATCCCGTCCCATCCCTGACTTTCCCATCACTGTAGGCAGCACCACCCTCCGTCCTGTCTCACAAGCCCATAACTTCGGCATTATCTAATAATGTTGGTATTTGTTAAGCGCTTACTATGTGCAGAGCACTGTTCTAAGCGCTGGGGGAGACACAAGGGAATCAGGTTGTCCCACGTGGGGCTCACAGTCTTCATCCCCCTTTTACAGATGAGGGAACTGAGGCACAGAGAAGTTAAGTGACTTGCCCACAGTCACACAGCTGACAAGTGGCAGAGCTGGGATTCGAACTCATGACCTCTGACTCCAAAGCCCACGCTCTTTCCACTGAGCCACGCTGTTATCTTCGACTCCTCTGTGCCAATCAACCCACTGTTCAATCTGTCACTAAATTTTGTTGCTTCAATCTTGACGCTGTCACTAAAATTCACCTTTCCTCTTCATCCAAACTGCTACTGCATTAATCCAAGCACTTAGTCAAACCCATCTTGATTACTGTATCATGATCCTTGCTAACCTCCCTGTCTCCTCTCTCTCGCCACTCCAGTCCATACTCCACTCCACTGCCCAGATCATTTTTGTACAAAAGCATTCAGTCTACGCTTCCCCACTCCTCAAGGACCTCCACTGGTTGCCCATCCACCTCTGCATTAAACAGAGACTCCTTACCATCAGCTTTAAAGCACTCAATCACCTTGCCGTCTCCTACTTCATTTTGCTGCTCTCCTATTGCAACCCAGCCCACACACTTTTTTTCTCTAATGAACAACTCTTCACTGATCTCGTCTATCTTGCTGCCGACCTCTTGTCCACATCCTGCCACTGGCATACCCTCCCTCTTCACACCCGACAGGCAGTGACTCTCTCCACTTTCAGAGTCTTACTGAAGGCACATCTCCGCAAGAGGCCTTCCCTCTCTATGTCATTTCCTCTTCTCCCACTTCCTTCTCCGTGACCCTTCTACTTGGATTTGCTCCCTTTATTCACTCTTCCCTCAACTCCACAGGACTTATGCCCAAATCCAAAATTTATTTACTTAGATTAATGCTTGCCTGCCCCTCTAGACTGTAGGAAAGTTGTGGGCAGGGAATACGTCTATCAACTCTGTTATACTGTACTCTCCCAAGTGCATAATATAGTGTTCTGCACACAGTAAGCTCTCAATCAGTAGGAGTGATTGATTGATTATCTTATATGTTCCCTAGTGTTTAAAAATGAAGTAAGTTCTTAAAAAACTCCGCAATTATCATTACTACTATTGTACTATTATTAACAGCCATTATTAATAATACTTATGGCATTTATTAAGCACTTACTATATGCAAAGTCCTGTTCTAAGCACTGGGGAGGATACAGGGTGATCAGGTTGTCCCACGTGGGGCTCACAGTCTTCACCTCCATTTTACAGTTGAGGGAACTAAGGCCCAGAGAAGTGAAATGACGTGCCCAAAGTCCCACAGCTGACAAGTGGTTGAGGCGGGATTAGAACCCATGACCTCTGACTCCCAAGCCCACACTCTTGCTACTGTGCCGTGCATTATTACTATTATTATTATTATAATGATAATTGTGGATTTATTTAAGGACTTGCTATGTGTCAAACACTGTTTGAAGCACTGGAGAAGATGTAAGATAATCAGCCTTCCAAAGCACAAACCTGGGAAAAAAGTGTGACTAATTGCAGCATTCCTTTTTGCTCCCATCATAATGATAATCATGTTTATATTTATTAAACACTTACTACGTGCTGAGCCCTGGGATAGATACAAGGTAATCAGATTGGATGCAGTCCCTGCCCCACGCAGGTCTCCCCGTCTAAGAGAGATGGAGAAAAGTTATTTTATCCCCATTTTACAAGGGACGAAACTGAGGTACAGAGAAGCCGAGTTCATTCTATCGTATTTATTGAGCGCTTACTGTGTGCAGAGCACTGTACTAAGCATTTAATGATTGCTTAAGATTACGGGGTAGGAAATCAGCAGAGCCAGGGGTAGGACCTGTGTCTGCTGACCCACAATCTTGTGCTCCTTCCACTTGGTCACACTGTATATTCCTACAGCAATCTGGGTTTTCCTGCCTCCCCTTTGGACTCTAAGGTCCTCAAAGGGATGGACCATGTCTTCGGCTTCTACTTTAAGGTTTTTGAGGGCAAGAATCACATTTACTAATTCTATTGCACACTTTCCGCTGCTTAGTACAGTGCTCTATAAGCAATAGGCACTTAATAAATGCAAGTGAGAAATCGTTTGATCCACTGACTGATTGAGTTCCTCGGAATCTAGTTCAGTGCTCTGGACACAGATGGCACTCAGTCAATGCTAGTAATGATGTTGAGCATGCCTACGCTTCTCCTTTTGACAAGATTGAGGGAGTTGCATGACTCAGCCAATTCAAAATTCAAAGCCCTCTGTACAAAATATTAAACCGCAGGGGAGAATTTGGGTTTTCTGTGGACAGAGGTTGAGGTCATGTCGCTGTTTAGGCATAAATCAGGGCCGATCTCAGCCATCCGGTGTTTAGGAGGAAAAAAGGCAGGTATGGATCCAGGATTACATGAAAAGGCTGTATGATTTCCCAAAACCCTGACTGGCCTGTGCCTTCAGACAGACAAGGGAAAAAGGATGTGATTTGTAAACTAAATAGAGGGAAAAATAATAATAATAATAATGTTGGTATTTATTAAGCACTTACTATGTGCAGAGCACTCTTCTAAGCGCTGGGGTAGATACAGGGTAATCATGTTGTCCCACGTGATGCTCACAGTCTTAATCCCCATTTTACAGATGAGGGAACTGAGGCACAGAGAAGTGAAGTGACTTGCCCACAGTCACACAGCTGACAGGTGGCAGACCGGGGATTCGAACCCATGCCCTCTGACTCCGAAGCCCGGGCTCTTTCCACTGAGCCAGATGCTCCCCAAGGTAATTTTCTGCCGCTTTTGAAGGTTTTGGACTAACTGACACATCCCACACTTAGAAATCTATCCAAATGGCTGATCATGAGGAATTAGGCCTGACCTGATTTGCGACCTATGAAAACTTGGGTCGAAACTAAAATTACCCACCAATGACACCTTAAACCAAGTTAACCCACCCTAATGCCGTCTTATCCTCGGGGTTTCTCGATGAGAGAGAAAGAATTTACCACAGACCTTAGGTTTCTCAGGGTCAACTCAGAAACTTTTCCTCCTTCCCTGCTCCCAGAAAAAGAGAGATGAGTTTTCTTCCCCTCCCCACCTGACCTCGTCAGAGCTCAACTCTGCGGGCCCACAAGTGACTTTTCATCTTAATGGCTAAGAATATCTTTCCAAGTCATTTTTAAAAATCCTGGAAGAGTTGTGGGGAGGGGCCGGGGATGACATGACAAGAGTACATCATAAATCTGCACCTCGCTAAAGTACGAAGGATCAAAAAATGATCTGTCCTCTGAAAACCTTGTTTGATCGTATCCCACCAGTGGATAGGAAGGCTATAGAGGCCACCTCTGGCCGCATCCTCCGATTGGTTCCCACAGACAAGATCGTATCGATGGGACCTCAGCTAAAATGCAGTCCCACATAATAATGTTGGTATTTGTTAAGCGCTTACTAGGTGCCGAGCACTGTTCTAAGCACTGGGGGAGATTCAGGGTAATCAGGTTGTCCCACGTGGGGCTCACACACTTTTAATCCCCATTTTACAGATGAGGGAACTGAGGCACAGAGAAGTTAAGCGACTTGCCCACAGTCACACAGCTGACAAGTGGCAGAGCCGGGAGTCGAACTCACGACCTCTGACTCCGAAGCCCAGGCTCTTTCCACGGCTCGGATCTGCCGGAGGAGGCCGGGCCAGTGTTCCACGTGGTTCAGGTCAGTCCCTTCCGAGGCCCTGGAGGGATTCCTGGATTCCTTCTCGACGCTGGATTCTTGTGCTTAAGAGAAGCAGCCTGCTCAGTGGAAATAGCCCGGCCTTGGGAGTCAAAGGGTTTGGGTTCTAATCCTGCCTCTGTCACTTGTCTGCTGTGTGACCTTGGGCAAGTCACTAAACTTCTCCGTGCCTCAGTTGCCTCATCTGTAAAATGGGGATGAAGACTGTGAGCCCACATGGGACAACCTGATTACGTTGCACCTACCCTAGCTCTTACTCTTCTCACTGTCCAAGATGGCAGGCCGGACTCCGCTGGCGCCATTGTTTCCCACCATTTCTGGGGGTCCCAGCAGCTCTGAGCACCCGGCCTGGCTCTCACCTGGAAACCTGAGCCTCAATAGTGTCTCCGTGGCCCTGCGAGAGATGAGCTGAGCGCCTTTTACCCTAGAAACTGCCAAATGACAAAATCCAGAGCCAGCAGATTTTCTTGGGCTCTACCCTCTCACCACTCATGCACCTATTCACACTGCTTGGCACATATTGAGCGCTTAACAAATACCATTATTAGTATTAGGATTAGAGTTAGGATTTGGTTAAGATTAGGGTGAAGCTTGTCTCTAGACCAGCGTGGCTCAGCGGAAAGAGCCCGGGCTTGGGAGTCAGAGGTCGTGGGTTTTAATCCCGGCTCTGCCGCTTGCCAGCTTTTGACTTTGGGCAAGTCACTTAACTTCTCTGTGCCTCAGTTCCCTCATCTGTAAAATGGGGATTAAAACTGTGAGCCCCACATGGGACAACCTGATCACCTTGTATCCCCCAGTGCTTAGAACAGTGCTTTGCACATAGTAAGCGCTGAACAAATACCACCACTATTATTAAACCGTAAGCTCGATGGGGGCAGGGATTGTGTCTACCAACTCTGTTGTATTGTACTCTCCCAAACTCTTAGTACAACTCTCTGCACACAGTAAACACTCCTGAAATATTATTATATACGGTGAGGGTTATAGTTAGGGCGAGCAGTATGGTAGATTGGTTTAGAGAAGAGGCAGGTTTTCCATCATTTTTGGAACTTGGCAAAGCTCCAAAATTTTAGAGAACAAATCTTTGCTTCTTCGAGGGTGGGGGGGATTGCCTGTCTTTCCTTCTTTTATTTAGAAGAGCACTTTACCAAAAATCAAACTTGGAAACAGGCCCTGCCTAGGGCAAACACATCAGCTAAGGGAAAACTACATGCGATTAAACGAGGGAGAGAATATAGGTCAGGCTCGTATCTGTTCAGCAACAATAATAATAATAATGTTGGTATTTGTTAAGCGCTTACTATGTGCAGAGCAGTGTTCTAAGCGCTGGGGGAGACACAGGGGAATCAGGTTGTCCCACGTGGGGCTCACAGTCTTAATCCCCATTTTACAGATGAGGGAACTGAGGCACAGAGAAGTTAAGTGACTTGCCCACAGTCACACAGCTGACAAGCGGCCGAGCTGGGATTCGAACCCATGACCTCTGACTCCCAAGCCCGTGCTCTTTCCACTGAGCCACGCTGCTTCTCCACTGGAACACTGCAACACTGGAATAGGATCTCACGATCAGATGTATTTTCTATTAGAAAGCTGCGTATGTGCGTGCGTGTGTTCGTATACACGAGTACGTGGGCGTGAATGTCTGTACGTGTGTGTTTGTGTGCATGATATTCTACTAGTTACATTAGGGATTAGGCCATGAGGAGTGAAAGTTTCTGCTTGAAGAACCGCTGGAAAGTTCCATAGGATGGAAAAAAAAATGGTGGACCAGCCTGGTGGGGATCCTGAAAAATAACTGGTTAATGGGGGTGACGAGAGCCACCCAACCATTGTATCAGTCAATTAATCAGTCAATCAGTCGTTCACTCAATCATTAGTATTTATTTAGCACTTAGTGTAGAGAAGCAGTGTGGCTCAGTGGAAACAGCACGGGCTTGGGAGTCAGAGGTTTGAATCCTGGCCCCGCCGCTTGTCAGCTGTGGGACTGTGGGCAAGTCACTTAACTTCTCTGTGCCTCAGTTACCTCATCTGTAAAATGGGGATTAAGACTGGGAGCCTCATGTGGGACAACCTGATTACCTTGTATCTACCCCAGCATTTAGAACAGTGCTCGGCACATAGTAAGCGCTTAACAAATACCAACATTGTCATTATTACTCTTCTACTGGCTTGGGAGAGGACAATATGATTAGTAGACTCACTCCCTCCCCTTAGGAGGGTATTTATTGGATGGTATTTACTAGGTATTTAACAATTGGGTGCATACTGTGTGCAGAGCACTGTGTTAAGCAGCGTGGCTCCGTGGCAAGAGCCTGGGCTTGGGAGTCAGAGGTCATGGGTTCAAGTCCTGGCTCTGACACTTGTCAGCTGTGTGACTGTGGGCAAGTCACTTCACTTCTGTGCCTCAGTTACCTCATCTGGAAAATGGGGATGAAGAATGTGAGCCTCACGCGGGATGACCTGATTACCCTGTATCTACCCCAGCGCTTAGAACAGTGCTCTGCACATAGTAGGCGCTTAACAATACCAACATTATCATTATTAAGCGCTCGGGAGAGTGCAGTGCAACACAGTTGGTAGACATCTCTGCACATAATGAGTTTACAGTCTAGACTATATATCCTTCCACTCTACTACTTCTCCCTGTCTATGATTTATTTGAGTGTTAGTAAAAGGATTTACTAAACACTTCACTGTGTGAAGAGTACTGAATTTAGCCCTGGGAAAGAGTACCCAGGTGGAAATTGAACATGGACCCCGTCCCTCAAGAGGCTCACAAATCATTGTCGTAGACACAATCCAAGCTCCTGAGGACCTTACAATCTGGCGGATTCTGTTATTTGTCATTTTACAGCTTTTGGTTCCCAGGATCTTCCGCTGATGTTTCAGGGCAAGTTACATGTTTATATTGTAGAGTTTTTCAAGTTTTGCTCTTCTGGTTGCGAGCTTCTTGAAGGTTCGAACTCTGAATTCTTTGCTCTTCGCAATTCTCCTTGGTTCAGATCTCAGGTCCCTGCCCCAGAAGGAGTCTTTTAGAAGGTTAAAAGGTCCTGTTAACAGGCTGCGTGAAGATCTAAGGGAAGAGACTACTGAGTCACTCTTGAATTTAATGGATTAAAATCCAAGTTACTGCTATCGGTTTTAATCTTTGAAACCGTTCAAGGACACTTTGGGCGCCTGAAGCCAAAATGTATTCCTTGAGAAATGACTGGGTGATTAAATGTTTGACTGGGGAAATCCAGCTGAAATCAAAATCAAGGCCTTGCTCTGCTCCCTCTCAGAATGCCTAGATTGAAGCCGAACCTTCGTCAAATTAGTTTGCTGCTGTTCTCCTTCTGACAGAACGGTATTCAGAAGGGATTCGAGGGCCGGTGTTTGGAATGCTACAGTCCACTAGAGTGTTTTTCTACCGGAAGTTACTTTCGTGACTCAGCCCCCTTTCTTAAAAGCTGACTATAAAACACTCCAAAGTTTATTTTGAATATGAATTGCTCTAATTAGGCTGATTTTATATACCAGAATATGGTTGGAGTAGGCTAAATATGCATATAAAACCTCTGTTAAAATCTCCAGAAGACTGTTGATTGCTAGATTAAAATGAATGTTGTCACATTTAAATGAATTAATTCTTACTATTTCATAAAAGTTTTGATCACGAAGAACATTAAGGCGTCTGATGGGAAAATCTCATTTTTTCTAATTAAGTAGGCAAGTCTGGCCTGTCCTCTGGCTAAAGCGTTCACAGATGGCCATCAAAATTCTTTCGGAAAAAAAAAAATCAACTCTGTCCTTAGAGCTGAGACTGGCCCAGAGTTAGTAGAAAGTGGTTGGGATCATTTGATATTGGGTAGTCACATTTGTCATGGTCAAGTATCACTTGGGACCACTGAATGTGGGCTGAATTTCCCCAAATGAAGGACCTAAGAAAAATTCAAGAAATTTCACAGGGACAGGAGAGTCAGAAAACCACAAACATGTCACTGGACAAAGGCTAAGGCCCAAATTCAAATCTTGGGTGGCGTACTTGATTTGCATATCTTTTTACTCCAAAGAATCTCCAACTTCAAAGCCAAAGTCCCAGATAGTTTTCTTTCTCAGAAACGGCGTATTTTTTCTAGGATCAGGTCTCCTCTAAGAAAAGTTGCAATTTGCATCTGTGAAAACCTGCAGGTTTCAGTACCCCTTCGAAATCCCCCCGGAGGATTTCGAAAGCCAAATGGCAGTTACTTCTCAACTTTAAGGTGGCCTGTTGGACTGACATTCTCCTGATGGCCTATAAAAGACGGACCTCAAGCCCTTCTGTTCATCTGGTGGAAAGAGCACTGCTCTGAGAATCAGAGAATCAAAATGACCTAGTGGAAAGAGGAGGGCCCCGTGAATCAGAGGATCTGGCTCCATCACTTGCTGCTGAGAGAACTTTGGCAAATCGCTTTTCGGAGCTTCTCTTTCCTTACCTGTAAAATTGGGATTCATTCATTCATTCATTCAGTCATATTTACCGAGCGCTAACCATGTGAAGAGCACTTTATTAAGTGCTTGGAATGTACATTTTGGCAACAGATAGACAATCCCTACCCAACAATGGGCTCACGGACGAGGAGGGGGGAGACGGACAACAAAAGAAAACAAGTACACAGGCATCAACAGCATCGAAATAAATGAGGAGAGTTATAGATCTATACACATCATCAATAAAATAAATATAATGATAATAATAATGTTGGTATCTGTTAAGCGCTTACTATGTCCCAAGCGCTGTTCTAAGCACTGGGGTAGATACAAGGTCATCAGGTTGTCCCACGTGGAGCTCATAGTCTTCATCCCCATTTTACAGCTGAGGTAACTGAGGCTCAGAGAAGTTAAGTGATTTGCCCAAGGTCCCACAGCTGACAAGTGGCATAGCCAGGATTAGAACCCATGACCTCTGACTCCCAAGCCCGGGCTCTTTCCACTAGATCACACTGCTTCAAAAGGTATGGAGAGGCAGGTAACTTTCCTTCCTCACTCCCCACCTCCCCACCAATGATCCTCGCTGAAAGAGGAGCCCCATTATGAAGTCTCCACTACCAATCAACTAATCAATCATATTTATTGAGCACTTATTGTGTGCAGATCCCTGTACCAAGTGCCTGGGAGAGTACAACATGACAACATGAGAGACACATTCCCTGCCCACAGTAAAACAGCGTGGCTCAGTGGAAAGAGGCCGGGCTTGGGAGTCAGAGGTCATGGGTTCTAATCCCGGCTCCGCCACTTGTCAGCTGTGTCACTTTGGGCAAGTCACGTCACTTCTCTGTGCCTCGGTTCCCTCATCTGTAAAATGGGGATGAAGACTGGGAGCCCCACGTGGGACAATCTGATTACCTTGTAATGTTGGTATTTGTTAAGCGCTTACTATGTGCAGAGCACTGTTCTAAGCGCTGGGGTAGATACAGGGTAATCAGGTTGTCCCACTTGAGGTAGATACCTTGTATCTACTCCAGCGCTTAGAACAGGGTGTGGCACATAGTAAACGCTTAACACATACCATCAGTATTAAGCTTACAGTCTGGAGGAACTGAAGGCCTGTGGTGCATTCTTACTTCCGGGCCTCCCGAATCAGTGACTTGCTTCCCTCTGATGATCTGTACCTTTTCCCCAGCGGCTGACCTCTTTTCTATTTTGCAAGCCTGGTTTCCCCTCTTACACCTGGACTTCTGCCTCACTTCCTGTTTGCCATCCTGGCTTTTGGCCTTGCATTCTCCAGTCTTCCGTCCTTCGGGAAGCCCGGCAGTCCACCGTACGATCTTTGGCCCTAAGCTGGTGGCACAGAACCCATCTCGCTTCAATTCCCAGAAGCTGGTCCCCGTGCTAACAGTAAGGTCAGTCCGCTGCTGGAAACCGTGTGTTATCCACGTGGGCAGGGAACATCCCGGCTAATTCTGTTCTACTGTACTCTCCCAAGCACGGAGCGCATTCAGCGCTTAGCACATAGTAAGTGCTCAATGAATACCATTGATTGATCGATTGAATGATCCTCTAGACTGTAAGCACGTTATCTACCAACAAGAAGCCCTATGACCTAGTGGATAGACCCCGGGCCTGGGTTCTGATCCCGGCTCTGCCACCTGTCTGCTGGGTGACCTTGGGCAAGTCACTTCACTTCCCTAGGCCTCATCTGTAAAATGGGGATTAAGGCTGTGAGCCCTGTGTGGGACAGGGACCGTGTCCAACCTTGTGTCTACTCCAGTGCTTAGAACGTGCTTGGCTCAAGTAAGCACTTAAGAAATACCACAGTTATTATTAACTCTGTTGGAGTTTACTCTCCCAAGCACCTAGTAGAGGTAAATCCTCAATGAATACCATTGATGGATCGATTGAGCATGGATCAACATCAGGAGCTCTGCCTTACCTCTGACGACGGAGGAGAAGTGGTAGATGGTGAAAGCTGAGTTGTTCCAGAGCAGCAGCCGACTGCAAGGATAGCAAGCCTTTTTGGGAAGAGGTCCCTGCAGCTTGCAGACCCGAGTCCAGTGGGTCAATCCCATCCTAAATGCCACCCTATCAGGACTGCCGTCTGATTGCGCTGTGATCCTGGATGGGTGGTTTGAACACCTCCACACGTTTTTTAATGATCCATCAGCAGCCTGAGATACCACCTTAAATGATCAGGAGCAATTTCTTACAGTGAGACATCTCGCATTTGCACCACTCTTGGCAGGACCCAGAATGGCTCAGTTTCTGGGTCGCCTCCTGACCAGACCTATAATAGTGGCCGCGGAATGCCGTCCTCTTCCCCTTTAGGTCGCCCATCACCACGAGAAACATTGGAACCAGAGAAGATGAGTCTCTGCGGGGCCAAGATGTCTGTGACTGGATCAAATATTCCACAGGCAGCTACATTCTCCTCTGGGCGTTCTCTCTCCCAGACTTGATTTTGTGAAAATTCCTCCTCGCCGCATTTTCCAGCCAAGAAAATAATAACCTTGGTACCTGTTAAGCGCTTACAGGTCATGGCTTGCCATTAAAGGACCGCCATTTAAGTTTTGTCCTCAGAAATTACAGAACGTTTCCACGACAACTCTCATTTTCTCTGGGAGATTTCTAGCATCCACTGTCTACGCGAGGACAGACGAGTCCAGCGCAAACCGAGAAAATACTCCCTTCTACAGCAAACCGGGGGAGAAGCTTAAAAATTCGCCTGGCCCCTTTTCTTCCAAGGTATCCCTGCCCGAGACTAGGCTCAGAATGACCGAAGCAGCGTGGCCTAGTGGGAAGAGCATCGGATTGAGAGTCAGAGACCTGGCTTCTAATTCCAGCCCCGCTTCTTGCTTGCTATGTGTGATCTTGGACAAGTCACATACCTTTTCAGGGCCTCAGTTTCCTCCTCTCTAAAATGGGGATTCCATTCTCGTTCTCTTTTTTGATTATGAGCTCCGTGTGGGAGAGGGAATTTGTCCGACCTCGTTCGGTGCTTGGCACATAGTAAGCACTTAGCAAATACCAGTTACTGTAATCTTGGCTGGGAAATGGGATGAGGAGGATCTTTCTAAGGAACGGGGCTGGGAGACAGAATTGTCCAGGGGATAATTTAGCCCCCTGTGGATTATGTGATCCAGGCAAATACTAAACAAGGAAACCTTGGTCCAGGAAACCAGGCAAGTAAGACTCGCCTACTTTGGATCCAGCACCAGTCTCTTCCATGCTAATCCACTCAGTTGCCTGAGTGCGAATGATGACCATAAGATTACAAACAGAAGCCACACAGCTATAAAAATGGTTCAAACAGAGGGGATTTTAGCTTCCCCGGAGGTGCAAATTCAATTCAATTAAACACATATTAATTCAGCAAGAGATCACACATTTGGGCATTTGGGTTATTTGAAAAACATCGGAAATTGGCGAATACATGCCAAAGTGGAGACAGAGAAGGTAATTAGGGGAGCTCATTGTGGGCAAGGAATATATAGGCTTATTGTGATATATTCTTCAACTCAGTACATTGCTCTGCACCCACTGAATGAAGGAATGAATTGAGCATTTTATTCTTAATCCACTGTCCGGGTAGGAATAAAGTTGATTTTTTCTGACGATTGGGGGTTCATTTTGAAAAACCACCATCACTAAGAGACTTCTTCGCTGCTTGACTTGCTAGCTCAAAGGCACTGCTCTGCCCTCATTCCCGAGGCTGACATCTGTGGGAACCTGTTGGGTAAATGGGGAATTGTACCATCTCTGTAATGAAAAAGGGAGTAGTTGTTCAGAACCGTGAAACCACTGGCATTCAGATATCGTAGGATGAGTGTATATTTACGTGTGGTGTGAGTGTGTGTTTGCATGAAGCGGAGGCGAGGGAGTGTAGTGAGGAATGGGTCACATAGGCAACCATCAAAATGATGAAATGAAGGCATTTTGTTCAGCAAGGAGTTCTCTCGTCAAAGGATTTGGTTTCCATCGCCCGGCGAAATCTCCATTAATTCCTCAGATAGTGCCACTAAAATGCCAGCTCTCTGTCTCTGTTACTCATTCTAATGACCCCAGCCTATCCAGCCTAGCCCCAAGCTCCTGTGTTGCCTGTGTTGCTACTTTGGTTAATTTCCTAATCGATCCATTTGCATAATGAACAAAGATCCCAGTGCTGTTCCTGGCCAGGGCAGGCATTTTGGATAAGTAATGGTGAAAGTATTTAAGCTTTTTGTTTGTTGGAGTTTTTCGTCGAGACCACTGTCCTAATGGATGAAAAAACAGAGCACCGAGCAAGTCATAAACTGTATGAATAAATGATCAGATCTGTGAATTGGTATTTTTAATGCGGAGAAGGATTTGCAGCAAATGAGGTAATTAGGGAGTCCTCCGATCTTCATGAAATGGCTTAGCTAGCTTGCAGTCGTGCCGGAGATACAGTGAATTCAGCAACGAAAGGTTCACTTATAACTCATTCAGTCCAAGGAACGGTGTTAATGTGACTTTTTCCTTTTTCCACCATGCTGCTGCTCAGTGAGGCACACTTTCGGATTATTTTATGTTTGTGAAACATTCCACAGTGTGGAGAAACAGTTTGAATTATTCTGTAGAAATCTCTATTAGATTTATTACCTAAAAATAGGGGTGCCATAAAATGCATTAAACAGGTTTGAGTCTATTTCTATAGATGGATATACAGATACACCTGCAATTCAAGGGGAAAAAAAACCAGGAAGTGTTGGAGGTTATGAAAATCATAAGTAAGGTGTTATTCTCATATAATTAAAATTTTATTGGATGTATGCCGGTAATAACCATACTTGACATTTGTAAAGAAAACGAGGGAGATCCTGGAAAGCATTTGCAAATTTCCTTTTTTTTTTTTCTTCTTGCAAAATGGATACAGCCTAGAATAATGTACAGCTCTGGTTAGCGTCTGTTTCCTTCAGCCTTGCATTTGAAGGCATACAGAAGAGAACTGCTTACATTTGCAAAGATAAACAGCAATTTAGCTTAAGGGAAAAATGGTAACTAAACTGGGCCTTCCCTAATTTCCATGGACAGAGTAGAAATGCATCTCTGTGAATTGGATATTCAAATATGATCTCGGGATGAACGGAAGAGTCATTTGCCTAAAGCCCTCAATGAAGGGTTTGTTTCTTTTCCCCAAATCTTCAGGCTGGTGTCCAAGCCAGAGAGTCAACAAATGATGGCTGATCCCAGGGGATCATTTACTTGGTCCATCGATCAGTCAATCAGTTATATTTATTGAGTGCTTGCTCTATGCAAAGCACGGCCCTTAGCGCTTGGGAGAGTAAAATACTGCCTTCAAGGAGTTTACGGCCTAGCCGGGGAAGCAGACACTAAACTAAACTACAGTTAGGAGAATCAAAGAGCATAAGGATATGTATGCAAGTCTTGCGTGGCTGGCGTGACTTCCCGGGGGCAGGTAGGAGTCCCCCCATCCCCACCCCACAGCACTTGTGTATATAGGTTTGTAATTATTATTTTATTAATTTTATTAAGGATAAATATATATAATTCTACTTATTCATATTGATGCTACTGATGCCCGTTTACTTGTTTAGATGGCTGTCTCCCCCCTTCTAGACTGTGAGCCCGTTGTTGGCTCTTTATTATTGGATTGTACTTCCCATGTGCTCTGCCCACAGTAAGCGCTCAATAAATACCAATGAATGAATGAGCGAATGAGTAAATAATTAGGGGGTGAGGACTTGAGTGCGTAGGTGACGCAGTTGGGAAGGAGATAGGGTGGGGGGGATGAAATTTTAGCCGGCGGATGTATGGAATGGTGAATTTACTCCACGTGGTATCTGCCTCTTCAAGGAGAAGCCAACAATCTGCTTCAAAAAACCATCCAGGACAAAACACATCTCTCTTTTAGACGAGCGAGAGAGCAGATGGCTCGCACACCCAAAACTCTGTTGCTTTCTGGCAGCGGGCTGCGATGCTCACCTTGGAAAGGTCTCCCCTGCAGACGTCTCAATGGGAAATGCCCCCAAAGGCCCCCGCGTTTACGAGAGATGGCGAGGCCTGGACAGATGGAGGAGCAGGGAAGTTACTCCGGGTTGTCTGGTCTTCATGGTCTTCGACCTCACCTTAAGTGACAGGCCATCTGCAAGGAGGTTTCAAGTTTGCCGAAGCAGAAGATGCAAGCTGGACCAAGCGTGATCCGGCCCGCTAGAGGTCGAGGAGGCCCTGTTTAATAATATTTTGACAAATACAAATGGTTTATGGAGGACCCTGAGGCCCAAAAGTCCTGTAGGTAGGTGCAGATGTTTTTGCTTGAACTTCAGCCACTTCATGTCAGATATTGCCAGTGTCCCCCTTTTCTCTGGGACCATTTCCATACTCCCGAAACCTGCTGCCCTAGTTTTTGGGTGTGTGGTAAGCTCCCTTGTAGGCTGAAAGCTCCTTGGGACAGGGATCACGTCTAGAGAAGAAGCGTGGCCTAGTAGATAGGGCACCGGGCTGGGAGTCAGAAGGACCTGGGTTCTAATCTCGGCTCCTCCGCTTGCCTGCTAGGTGACCTTAGGTTAGTCACCTGACTTCTCTGTGCCTGTTACTTCCCCTGGAAAATGAGGATTGAGACTGTGAGCCCCATATGGGACAGTGTCCGTGCCCAACCCGATTTGCTTGTATCCTTCCCAGTGCTTAGAATGGTGCCTGTCACATACTAAGTGCTTAACAAATACCACGATTATTATTATTCTAAATCTGTCGTGATATATTTAGTGCTGTTCTTAGTACAGTGCTCTGCACACAATAAACACTCAATAAATACCACTGATGGATTGGTGAAAGTCACCTGTGCGATACAGTCTTAATGACCCCTTCCAACACACCTCGTTTCCTCCTCCGGAGGGAAATCTTCTCATTAGTGACCGATGACTTGGGTGGCTCAGTGGATGACTCGCTACCGTTCCGCAGAAACATAACACCAGTGCCTGTAAAGCTAGGCCATGATCTTGAAGGCAAGCGAGGAAACACACTCCATTTGCAGCCCTTAGATTCAGCTTTGACCTGGAGAAGAACGGATCTACTGACGGATCTTAAGTAATGTTTTCCTTAGCCTCCAATCCGCTTGCCGTGGGATACTGAGCAAATTGCTCGGATCTCTCTGTTCCCTCATGTCTAAAGGTGAATGACGATATTCACTTTTCTGTGTCCGCAGAAGAATTTTAGGAGGATCGATAAAATCCAGTTGATTAAACATTTTGGGTAGGGTCGTGTTCAGTATTTAAACAATGATGATACCTTGATTTTATGTGGTACTTTAATTCCCAAAGGACTTGATTACTTATGATGATGATGGTATTTGTTAAGCACTATGTACCAAGCACTGTTCTAAGCCCTGGGGTAGATACAAGGACATCTGTTTGTCTCACGTGGAGCTCACAGTCTTAATCCCCATTTTACAGATGAGGGAACTGAGCCCCAGAGAAGTTAAGCGACTTGCCCGAAGTCACACAGCTGACAAGCGGTGGAGGCAGGATTAGAACCCACAACCTCTGACTCCCCAGCCCGGGCTCTTTCCACTACGCCACGCTGCTTCTCAACTAGAGGAAGTTCTTGAAGATCAAATGGAAAGAAGACACATTCATTCATTCAATAGTATTTATTGAGCGCTTACTATGTGCAGAGCACTGTACTAAGCGCTTGGGATGAACAGGTCGGCAACAGATAGAGACAGTCCCTGCCGTTTGACGGGCTTACAGTCTAATCGGGGGAGACGGACAGACAAGAACGATGGCACTAAACAGCGTCAAGGGGAAGACCATCTCGTAAAAACCGATGGCAACTAAATAGAATCGAGGCGATGTACAATTCATTAACAAAATAAATAGGGTAACGAAAATATATACAGTTGAGCGGACGGGTACAGTGCCGTGGGGATGGGAAGGGAGAGGTGGAGGAGCAGAGGGAAAAGGGGAAAATGAGGCTTTAGCTGCGGAGAGGTAAAGGGGGGATGGCAGAGGGAGTAGAGGGGGAAGAGGAGCTCGGTCTGGGAAGGCCTCTTGGAGGAGGTGATTTTTAAGTAAGGTTTTGAAGAGGGAAAGAGAATCAGTTTGGCGGAGGTGAGGAGGGAGGGCGTTCCAGGACCGCGGGAGGACGCGACCCAGGGGTCGACGGCGGGATAGGCGAGACCGAGGGACGGCGAGGAGGTGGGCGGCAGAGGAGCGGAGCGTGCGGGGTGGGCGGTAGAAAGAGAGAAGGGAGGAGAGGTAGGAAGGGGCAAGGTGATGGAGAGCCTCGAAGCCTAGAGTGAGGAGTTTTTGTTTGGAGCGGAGGTCGATAGGCAACCACTGGAGTTGTTTAAGAAGGGGAGTGACATGCCCAGATCGTTTCTGCGGGAAGATGAGCCGGGCAGCGGAGTGAAGAATAGACCGGAGCGGGGCGAGAGAGGAGGAAGGGAGGTCAGAGAGAAGGCTGACACAGTAGTCTAGCCGGGATATAACGAGAGCCCGTAATAGTAAGGTAGCCGTTTGGGTGGAGAGGAAAGGGCGGATCTTGGCGATATTGTAGAGGTGAAACCGGCAGGTCTCGGTAACGGATAGGATGTGTGGGGTGAACGAGAGGGACGAGTCAAGGATGACACCGAGATTGCGGGCCTGCGGGACGGGAAGGATGGTCGTGCCATCCACGGTGACGGAGAAGTCTGGGAGCGGACCGGGCTTGGGAGGGAAGATGAGGAGCTCAGTCTTGCTCATGTTGAGTTTTAGGTGGCGGGCCGACATCCAGGTGGAGACGTCCCCGAGGCAGGAGGAGATGCGAGCCTGAAGGGAGGGGGACAGGACAGGGGCGGAGATGTAGATCTGCGTGTCATCTGCGTAGAGATGGTAGTCAAAGCCGTGAGAGCGGATGAGTTCACCGAGGGAGTGAGTGTAAATGGAGAACAGAAGAGGGCCAAGAACTGACCCTTGAGGAACTCCAACAGTTAAAGGATGGGAGGGGGAGGAGGCTCCAGCGTAGGAGACCGAGAATGATCGGCCAGAGAGGTAAGAGGAGAACCGGGAGAGGACAGAGTCCGTGAAGCCAAGGTGAGATAAGGTATGGAGGAGGAGGGGATGGTCGACAGTGTCAAAGGCAGCAGAGAGGTCAAGGAGGATCAGAATGGAGTAGGAGCCATTGGATTTGGCAAGAAGGAGGTCATGGGTGACCTTAGAGAGAGCAGTCTCGGTAGAGTGGAGGGGACGGAAGCCAGATTGGAGGGGGTCTAGGAGAGAATGGGAGTTAAGGAATTCTAGGCATCGATTGTAGACGACTCGTTCTAAGATTTTGGAAAGGAAGGGTAGTAGGGAGATAGGACGATAACTGGAGGGGGAAATGGGGTCGAGAGCAGGTTTTTTTAGGATGGGGGAGACGTGGGCATGTTTGAAGGCAGTGGGGAAGGAGCCCTTGGAGATTGAGTGGTTAAAAATAGAAGTTAAGGAAGGGAGGAGGGCAGGGGCTATGGTTTTAAGAAGGTGAGAGGGAATGGGGTCCAAGGCGCAGGTGGAGGGGGTGGCACTTGCGAGGAGGGAGGAGATCTCCTCTGAGGATACTGCAGGGAAGGATGGGAAAGTAGGGGAGGGGGTTGTTGGGGGGGAGGGGAGAGGCGGAGGGGTGACTTTGGGGAGCTCAGACCTGATCGTGTTGATTTTCGTGAGGAAATAGGTGGCCAGATCATCAGGGGTGAGAGATGGGGGAGGGGGAGGAACAGGGGGCCTAAGGAGAGAGTTAAAGGTCCGGAACAATCGGCGGGGGTGACGGGCATGGGTGTCGATGAGGGAGGAGAAGAAGCTTTGCCTGGCGGAGGAGAGGGCAGAGTTAAGGCAGGAAAGGATAAATTTGAAGTGTGTGAGGTCGGCTTGGTGCTTGGACTTTCGCCAGCAGCGCTCAGCAGCTCGAGCATAGGAGCGTAGGAGGCGGACGGAGGAGGTGATCCAGGGCCGTGGGTTAGTGGAGCGAGAGCGGCGGAGGGAAAGGGGGGCGAGAGAGTCGAGATGAGTAGAGAGGGTGGAGTTGAGAGCGGAGACCCGCTCGTCGAGAGTGGGAAGAGAGGACAGGGTGGCAAGGTGAGGCGAGATGCTATTGGAAAGACGGATGGGATCGAGAGAGCGGAGGTCTCTGTGGGGCAGTAGTGAAGATTTGCAGGGGGAGGGAGTGTGAGAGATGAGGCAGGTGAGAAGGTTATGGTCAGAGAGAGGGATTTCAGAGTTGGTGAGTGAGGAGATAGTGCAGCGGTAGGAGATGACGAGATCGAGGGTGTGACCGAGTCGGTGAGTGGGCGCGGTATGGTGGAGGAGGAGGTCGGCAGAGTCGAGGAGGGATAGCAGGCGGGCGGCAGAGGAGTCGTCGGGTACATCCGTATGGATGTTGAAGTCTCCAAGGATCAGAGTGGGCAGAGAGAAGGAGAGGAGGAAGGTGAGAAAGGGGTCAAGGTGGTTGAAGAAGTCGGAGGTGGGACCGGGAGGGCGGTAGATGACGGCGACAAGTAACTGGAGTGGGTGGTAGAGGCGAATGATATGGGCTTCGAAGGAGGGGAAGGAGAGGGAGGGGGGAGGAGGGATAGTGCGGAAGCGGCAACGGGGCGAGAGGAGGAAGCCGACGCCTCCTCCCTTACCGGTGAGTCTGGGGGAGTGGGAGAAGGAGAGGCCTCCGCCGGAGAGAGCGGCGGCGGAGACCGTGTCTTCGGGAGAGAGCCACGTTTCCGAAAGGGCGAGGAGGAGGAGAGAGCGGGAGAGGAAAAGGTCATGGATGAAAGGTAGCTTGCCTGTAATAGAGCGGGGGTTCCAGAGGCCACACTTGAAAGTAGCTGTGGGTGCAAGGGGAGGAGGGGGGGAAGGGCGGGGGGAGGGGAGGGTTTGGATGGGAAGGAGGTGGCGGGGCCCTGGACGAGGAGAGGGGATGAGGGGTGGCGGTGGGACAAGAGGACTGGGATGGGGCATGGGTGGGGAAGAGAGAAGGGGGGAGGGGGTGAAGAGGGGGTTTGGTGGGGGGAAGAGTAGGGGGAGGGGGAAGAGGGGTAGCGCTGGTAAAGTGGGGTTCTAGGGCGGGAGGGGGGGGGAGGAGACAGAGGAGAGAGCGGGAAAGAGCTGAGCGAGAGAGGGGAAGGGGAAGGGGAGGATAGGAAGGGGCGGGAGGGGGGAGGGAGGGAGGAGGGACATGGAGAGGCCAGAGAGGTGGGTGGCAGCACTGACAACAATAAACAGTAATAAACGAAATCGGTAATATAGCAACATGATACAATATGATACAATACAGTGGTGCTAATATAGCAACATGATACAGTATGATACAATAACACACAGCAACAGCCAAAACAGGACTTGTCTGACTGAAGGCTATGTGAAAAATACCCCTTAAAAGCTCTCTCTCTCTCTTGAAAAGTCACCTATTCCAGGAGGCATTCCCTGATTACAACCCCGCCAAACAGCTCTATGAACTGTTGCCTCAGTGTGCCGGGCAATGTACGTTTCCTACCGTGCTCTGCACACAGTACGTGCTCAATAAATTCCATTGATTGGGTGAGCGATTCTCTCAATGACCTCACTGCACTATGTCTCCATCTGTTTATCTGATATTGCTTTATTTCAAAATTTGGGTTTCTTATTTATACCTATCTTCATAATCTGTTTTTGGCTCTGCCTCCTTATGTCCCAGTTTTCACAAGCCCTTGTTCTAGGAGAGCAATCCTTTTCCTGATTTCTGCCCACCAGGCTTCTGTACGTACCCGCAGTACTCCCCCAGCAGCTCTCTGCCGTGCTGCGTTGTTTGAGACTGTTTCCCCGGACCTTTAAAACATGTTTTCGGCTCTCTTGGGTTGCGTTTACCCCCTCCAGTTCTCCATGCAGCGGCTGCTTGGGTATCCTGCTGTCATCCGTCCTCTTCTCAGGTCCCCGCCAACAGAGCGGAGTTGCTGTGAGCCCTGCTTCAGTGTTGCTGAGCGGAATGTGTTGCGAGCACTCGTTGTTGGTAAGCCTGTCCTTCCGTTTGATATGGGGCTTGGTTCGTAGACTGGACCAGTTTCAGGAGAAAATTGAGGTGATTGAGGTGAAAAATTGCTTCAGGGCAGGCGTTGTGGCAGGCCAAATCCTGATCCTCCCAAGATGGCTGCTATATGGAACATTCTAGGATGGCGCCTATACCAGATCCTATCAAGATGGCCACAGCGCACGCACAGGGTTCCCGCCAACTCCATTGCTTCCTCCGACAATAAACATCTACCAGGGCCACCTCTGGAAGGCTTCATCTTTACTGCGGTCCTCCACTTCCCCAACTCCCCCAGCGCCCATCTCAATGCCCTTTGCCCACCAAATAAAAACACTAACGAATGCTTTTGAAAATGCTCTTACTGATTTATTTTAGCCCTGGGGGGCACAGGACTGTTGATTTCCCATCTTTCAGCCCCCTCCCATCCTAATGCCCCAGATCCCAGGTTGGCCAGAGCGCTGCTTGTTCTGGGGTCTCGGTCCGTGACGGCCACTGCTTTCCTCTGCCTCAGAACTCTCCTTGTGGAGCCCATCTGTGCCAGGCCCATTTTAGCAGAGCAGGATCCCAGCCAGGTAGGGGCAGGAGGGCAGGGTGGTAAAGGGAGAGGGGAAGTGTGTTGGACTAGAAAAAGTACAAACCGAGCTCAGGAGAGAAGTGCTTTATCCATTAGTCAGAAATAGAACGGTGTTTGGCCCATAGTAAGTGCTAAACAAATACCATAATAATAATATTATTACTAGATTTTCTTCCAAATCCAGAGCTGCATGAATGGCCACTCTTGGGCTGGGACTAGGAGGAGGTCTGCTGCCCAGGATAAGGTTGAGGGCTAGGGTTGGGGGGCTGACACTGGCAATCGCCGTTTCATCACATGGGGTAGGGCGAAGTGATGATTTCTCGCAGTTCTGACACCTGGATGCCATCATTCTGTGCTCTGCAGGTGGAATGACAAATCTGCATCATGGATCAGATGGGGTGAGCACTTTGAACTTCACCTCAGTGTGCTGGACAGTGTCCTTTCGGTAGCTGAAGCTGATAGGCCTTCTATGGTCAGACCCCTGGGTGTATCATTTCCTCTTCTTCCACTCCTTTCTGCCTCACCTTTTATCCTCCCCTCCTTCAACCACAGAGTATTTACGCACATATCCGTAATTTTTTGAATTTGTATTGATGTCTGCCTCCCCCTCTAGACTGTAAGTTCACTGTGGGCAGGGAATATGTCTACCAACTCTGTTCTGTTGTACTCTCCCAGGTTCTTAGTAGAGAGCTCTGCGCTGGGTAAGCACTTGATAAATATGATTGATTGATTACTACAACCAGTGTTAGTAATATTACTATTTCTATTACGGCAATTATAATAATGTTGGTATTTGTTAAGCGCTTCCTATGTGCAGAGCGCTGTTCTAAGCGCTAGGGTATATACAGGGTAATCAGGTTGTCCCACGTGAGGCTCACAGTCTTCATCCCCATTTTTCAGATGAGGTAACTGAGGCACAGAGAAGTGAAGTGACTTGCCCACAGTCACACAGCTAAGTGACAGAGCCGGGATTCGAACCCATGACCTCCGATTCCCAAGCCCGGGCTCTTTCCACTGAGCCATGCTGCTTCCCTATCACTACGACTTCAGCTGCAATTGCTTCTGTCATTCTGTGGTATTTATTGAGCACTTCCTGTGAATAGAGAACTGTACTGAGCACTCGGGGAAGTACAATACAACCAAGTTGGTAGACATGTCCCCTGCCCACAAGGAGGTTACCGTCTAGAGGGCGGCTTATATTCTTCTACTATTATTACTATTACTCCTCTTCATCCTCCTCCTTCTCCTCCTCTTCCAGAAAATAGCAGGAACATCGGAGCAGGGCATATGCAGGAAAGGTCAAAGGCTTCAGCAAGGAGTTCAGCATCTCCTGACAATTTCTTCCGTCTCGCAGAAAAATTTGGAAGGCCCCATCCCAGCAATTTGACGGCAAAACCTCCTTGCTTTTCCTCTCTCCCCCGCCGCGTGTCAGGTACCACTCCAGTGAGGAGTGACCCCTCCATAGCAAGGCTCATTCACTTCTGGCCTCCATGAGCCATTCTCCATTAGGGCCCGCAACATCCGCTGAGGGCGGAGTTTGAATAATAGTGATGGTGTTTGTTAAGCGCTTCCTATGTGCAAAGCACTGTTCTAAGCATTGGGGGGCTACAAGGTGATCAGGTTGTCCCACGTGGGGCTCACAGTCTTAATCCCCATTTTACAGATGAGGTAACTGAGGCCCAGAGAAGTTAAGTGACTTGCCCAAAGTCACACAGCTGACAAGTGGAGATGGGATTCGAACCCAGGACCTCTGACTCCCAAGCCCGTGCTCTTTCCACTGAGCCACACTGCTTTTTTACTCCTGTGTGTCACCTCTGGACTCCATCAAAACAGCTAATGGTGGTGGGATGGTGGTATAGGGAACATTTTTTCTGGTTCCGGGAGTTGAGCATGGGGAGTTGGAGCACTGAAAGTCCGTATTTTTGATTGTCTTTTTTGAATGTAGCAGCCAGGTTTGTCTGCTGATTTCATTCCCTCTCCCGAGGATTTAAATGAGCAAAATGAGGAAGTGGAATGGAAACATGAAGTCAACAGTTGGGGATTAAACTAAAATCAAAGGCAGAAAGTGGCTCAGGTCAAGTATTCGAGCTTCCTCTTGGGTCACGGGCGGAACAGATGTTTAGTGAAGGTCACGATCATTAAAAATATCGTTAACACTCTCTGTATCTGCAAACAGGAGAGATCTCTGCCTCAAACACTTTTGGGAAAAAGTATGACTAGGCTAGATTAGAAAAGGTATGACTAAATGTTGGTCTTTTCCTGTGGTTCGGAGCATGTAATTAGTAACACGTCATCTAGACTGTAAGCTCATTGTAGGCAGGGAATGTGTCTTCCAAGTCGGTTTTATTGTACTCTCCCAAGACCTTACCTTAGTACTGGGCTTGGCACCCAGCATCTGATTAACACCGTGCATCATTTTAGAGAACTTTTACTTTCAAAGCTAAGCAGAAGCTTAAATCCTCACTGCCCTCCTGTTACCACTTACCCCTTCTGGATAATCTCCTCATGATCTCTGTGTTATCATTTTGTTCTACTGGGAATACAGAGAAGTAGCAAACAGTGTCAGATTCAAAAATGAAAACAAGCTCTTGGTTGCCATTTAGTGCTGCCAATTCAAATTCTTTCAGAGGCGGAAAATCCTTTGGCAAGTATTAGTTCCCTAAGTACTCCTTTCCCACAGCCCTTAAGCCCTTCAGGGCTGGAAAAGGATGGAACCCCTGAAGTTCCCAGTCAAACATTCACATTCATCTGTTAAAATCTAATCCCGGCTCCACCACCTGTCAGCTGTGTGACTTTGGACAAGTCACTTCACTTCTCGGTGCCTCAGTTCCCTCATCTGTAAAATGGGGATTAAGACTGTGAGCCTCACGTGGGACAACCTGATTACCTTGTATCTACCCCACGCTTAGAACAGTGCTCGGCACATAGTAAGCGCTTGACAAATACCAACATTATTATTATTATTAAGGTACGAGGTCGAAACCAGGAAGGTGATCACCGTAATGGATTTCAAGCCTGTTACCCTGATTCGGCGATCTTGTCCACCCGTTTTTTTTTTATGGAACTTGTTTAGCGCTTACGAGGTGTCAAGTACTGTTAATCGCGGGGTAGATACGAGTTAATCTGATAGGATACAGTGTCTGCCTCGTAAGGGGCTCACAGACTTAATAAGTCCCATGACAACTGGTTGTACTGTGGCTCCCATTTCTGGATCAGGTATTTCTGGGGGTGGGAAGGAAGGCTAGAGGCTGGGCCGGAAGCTGTTCTTAGACGGTCTTCTCCCCGGCCTGCATCTCCTGGATTCTTCGTATTAATAGGGCATCTCCTACGTCCTCTTTAAACTCTCAACTAGGAACCGAGTCCTACCGACACAGAGGTTCAGACCACCCTCCCCCCCTGTATTTTTCCAGAACCCCCTCCGCTACTCCCCCTCTTTATGTGCCGCCTCTGCCATCATCATCTGATCTAGTTCCTTCCTTTCCCTCTCTGTTCCCTTCCTGACTCCCTGTCACTCATCTCCCTTTCCTTCTTCTTGTCTTCCCACTTGAACTCTTATTTCTCTGCTCCTTTCCAGCTCCTCCTCACCTCCTACCTCTCCCTCACCCTGGCTTACTCCCTTCGTGACTCCTTGCTCACCCACTCAGGAAATTTCCACTTGGGTTTTTGAACTTCAGACATTTTAGGAAAACGCTCTTGCCTGCAGCATCCAAAGACTAAATGAAAAGTCAAATTAGACAAAACATTTCTCATGAATTGGGAAGCCAAGTCATTTTGCGGCTAATTCTCCCGAACGACGAGGAAGGTCTTCAAGGGACACAAGAAACCACACTATTCAGAATCCCAGAAAAACTTTATTTCTTTTCCCCAGTCAGCCAGAGTTTAAACATTCCACTTTTTGGGAGCGGTGGGTCTTAAGACTCTTTCAAATGGGTATTTTTTTTCCTCTGCCGAAGTAAACTTCCGCAAAGCAGGATGACAAGGGGACAATGTTTTTTAATGAGCTGGGATACATTTCTTTGCAGCATGGAAAAGTGAGAATTAGCAAAGCTCAATCTACTGTGTCTCACGCTCCAGACAGTAGAGACATTGACCCAAGGGTCTCATCTACATAATCCCTTATCCTCACAGGCGCCCCATTCTCTTCAGTGCCAAGGAGCTGCTAATGTAATGGTTACAGTCTGAAACACAGAGAAGTAGGAAATGGAAAAGTTGTCTTGTTAGGGCATCAAGCCTCATAAAAATCCAGATTGTCTAGACATGTCTTTTCTCAAAATGGCTGAAAAGTGCTCTCAGGATGAATGTTCTCTTCAAACCCCAATCGATTCTCTCTCTCCCTCACCCTCTATCTTCACTCATTCTCTTTTTCTCTTTCCTTGCTCTCTCTTTCCTTCAGCATCTTTCTTTCCTTCTTTCTCTTTCCTTTTCTTCACTCATTCTCTCTCACTCTCTCATTCTCTCATTTTTGCTCAGTCCTTCTTACTTGGCTCTTTCTTTCTCTCTATTCCTTTTTCACTGTCTCTCAGAAGGGACCCAGAAGACTTGCTATGTGATGGCAATTCTGTCAAATGCCCACACCATCTTGTTTCTCCCGTATGTTAAAGCTGCTCCTTCCAGCTGTGTGTTAGCTCCCCTATCCCCCCGGCCCCCGCCTCTGTAGCAGAATCGCTGAGGTGGAAAGCATTTAGAATAAGAAAGAATGAGACTTCGAATGTCAAAGGCATTTTCAAAGAACACAGACTCTATTGGCCGTCACATTTTCGCTTTTTTCTACTGCTGGGAAACGTGTGGCTTCTGGAATGGTTAACTTCACAGGGAACCAATCACTGCAGTCTGTTCTGTTAGAGGCGGCAGGCGAACACAGCTGTTGGTAAGGGGTCACGGGGGGGCCTTTGATCAGCACCCTAGACGGCTTCACTGAGGCAAGGACAACAGCTGCAAACCTTTGGGCTCATTTACAATGTCCTAAAATGACACCCGAGAAAACATGTCAGCATCTGTTATAATCACGCCCCCCACTGCACTGAAAACACTAATTCGTTCACCCCCCCCAACGGGAGAAAGCAGTATAAGGATCTGGGCTTTTCCCTCTGTTCCCTCTGCTGCCTCTCTGCCCCCCCTTCACCTTCCTGCAGCTAAGCCCCCTTTTCCCCCCTTTCCCTCTGCTCCTCCCCCTCTCCCTTCCCCTCCCCTCAGCACTGTGCTCATTTGTAGATATTTTTATTACCCTATTTATTTTGTTAATGAGATGTACATCCCCTTGATTCTATTTATTGCTATTGTTTTTGTCTGTCTCCCCCGATTAGACTGTAAGCCCGTCGATGGGCAGGGATTGTCTCTATCTGTTGCCGAAGTGTACATTCCAAGCGCTTAGTACAGTGCTCTGCACATAGTAAACGCTCCATAAATACTACTGAATGAATGAATGAATGCTTTCTGCTATCACTCTAGCTTACCTCCTTTAGATGGCTTTCCTTGGACAGAAACTGTATTCCTTTTCTACAGGCACTTGAGGGGGATGCTGAAAACAAACAGATAAGAAGTTGGTACTTTCGGAGCTCAAAGAAAGATCATGAAATTGGACAGGACCTTTCCCTTTCACGGTCAGAGAGAGGAACCTTGATCGGTCGTTGGTAGCCCATCCACCTCTGCATCAAATAGAAACTCCCGACCATAGGTTATAAAGCACTGACTCAGCTCTCCCCGACTTACCTTTCCTCACTGATTTCCTACTATAACTGAGTTTGCAGGTTTTGCTTCCCTAACATCAGCTTATTCGCCATCTTTATCTTGCCCCGACCCTTTATCCACAGTCTCTCTCTAGCCTGGAACTCCCTCCCCCTTCATAAGAGTCGGACCATCGTTCTCCCCACCTTCAGAGCCTTATTAAAATCACATGTCCTCCGAGAGGGCTTCTCCGACTGAACCCTCATCTCTCCTACTTCTTCTCCCTTCTGCATCACTTACACACTTGGATCTGTACCTTTTTAAACACCTGATATTCACCTCACCTTCAGGCCCACAGAATTTACGCACATATCTGTAATTTATTTTCATGTCTGCTCTAGACCGTAAGCTCCTCGTGGGCACGGAATGTGTCTAACGACTCTGTTGAATTGTAAGCTCCCGAGTGCTCAGTACGGTGCTCTGCAGATCATAAGCGCTCAATGAGTGCCACTGATTGATGGATTGAATGACGTGGCCATTTTATTTATCCAAATCGACTTTGGTCTGAGCCTCGCTTTCAGTCTGGGGGAGAGAGGGATTGGGCCGAGCTTCTGAAATTCTCTTCTCACTTTCCAGGTTGGCTAGGAAGTCCCTCCTGAAGAGAGAAGATAGCACTCTTCCATGGGATTGGAAGTTTACACCAGAAACCACCCGGTGCCCTCCACCAGTCTCCAGATCCAATTAACTGAGGAGCAGTGTAACCTAGTGGAGAGAGCATTAGTCTGAGAGTGGAAGTACTCAGGTTCTAATAATAAAAATAAGAGCACAGGCCTGGGATTCAGAGCACCTGGATCCTAATCCCGGCTCTGCCACCTGTCTGCTGTGGACCTGTAGACTACCATCTCTACGCAGATGACACGCAGATCTACATCTCCGCCCCTGTCCTCTCCCCCTCCCTTCAGGCTCGCATCTCCTCCTGCCTCCGGGACGTCTCCACCTGGATGTCGGCCCGCCACCTAAAACTCAACATGAGCAAGACTGAGCTCCTCATCTTCCCTCCCAAGCCCGGTCCGCTCCCAGACTTCTCCGTCACCGTGGATGGCACGACCATCCTTCCCGTCCCGCAGGCCCGCAATCTCGGTGTCATCCTTGACTCGTCCCTCTCGTTCACCCCACACATCCTATCCGTTACCGAGACCTGCCGGTTTCACCTCTACAATATCGCCAAGATCCGCCCTTTCCTCTCCACCCAAACGGCTACCTTACTATTACGGGCTCTCGTTATATCCCGGCTAGACTACCGTGTCAGCCTTCTCTCTGACCTCCCTTCCTCCTCTCTCGCCCCGCTCCGGTCTATTCTTCACTCCGCTGCCCGGCTCATCTTCCCGCAGAAACGATCTGGGCATGTCACTCCCCTTCTTAAACAACTCCAGTGGTTGCCTATCGACCTCCGCTCCAAACAAAAACTCCTCACTCTAGGCTTCGAGGCTCTCCATCACCTTGCCCCTTCCTACCTCTCCTCCCTTCTCTCTTTCTACCGCCCACCCCGCACGCTCCGCTCCTCTGCCGCCCACCTCCTCGCCGTCCCTCGGTCTCGCCTATCCCGCCGTCGACCCCTGGGTCGCGTCCTCCCGCGGTCCCGGAACGCCCTCCCTCCTCACCTCCGCCAAACTGATTCTCTTTCCCTCTTCAAAACCTTACTTAAAACTCACCTCCTCCAAGAGGCCTTCCCAGACCGAGCTCCTCTTCCCCCTCTACTCCCTCTGCCATCCCCCCTTTACCTCTCCGCAGCTAAAGCCTCATTTTCCCCTTTTCCCTCTGCTCCTCCACCTCTCCCTTCCCATCCCCATGGCACTGTACTCGTCCGCTCAACTGTATATATTTTCATTACCCTATTTATTTTGTTAATGAATTGTACATCGCCCTGATTCTATTTAGTTGCCATCGGTTTTTACGAGATGTTCTTCCCCTTGACGCTGTTTAGTGCCATTGTTCTTGTCTGTCCGTCTCCCCCAATTAGACTGTAAGCCCGTCAAACGGCAGGGACTGTCTCTATCTGTTGCCGACCTGTTCATCCCAAGCGCTTAGTACAGTGCTCTGCACATAGTAAGCGCTCAATAAATACTATTGAATGAATGAATGACCTTGGGCAAATCACTTCACTGCTCCTTGCCTCAGTTACCGCATTTGTAAAATGGGGATTCAATACTTGTTCTTCTTCCTACTTAGATTGTGAGTCCTATGTGGGACACAGATTATGTCCGATCTGATTATTCTGTATTTCCCCAGCTCTTAGTACAGTGCTTGATACATAGTAAGCACTTAAAAAATACCACATTATTATTATGGGTGGGTTCTAATCCCAGCTCCTTCACTTGTCAGCTGAGTGACTTAGGGCAAGTCACTTAACTTCTCTGTGCCTCAGTGACCTCACCTGTAAATGGGGATTAAGGCTGTGAGCCCCACATGGGACAACCTGATTACCTTGTATCTACCCCAGCGCTTAGAATAGTGCTTGGTACATAGTAAGCGCTTAACAGATACCAACATTATTATTACCTATCCTATTATTTAAGCATTTAATCACCTACATGTCCACTCCTTTTTCTTCGGAATTCTGCAGATCGATTCGTATTTGTCTCTCCCACTAGACTATTCTCTCCTTGAGGGAAACAATACTGTCTTCTAACTCTACTGTCCTCTCTCGACTGCTTAGTTCCATGCTCCATTCAGTCGTATTGATTGAACACTTACTGTGTGCTGAGCACCATACTAAGCACTTGGGAGAGTACAATGCAACAATAAACAGATACATTCCCTGCCCAAAATGAGCTTAGGGTCTAGAGTCGGGGAGAAAGACATTAATATGTACATAGAGAGGCAGCATGGCTCAGTGGAAAGAGCACGGGCTTGGGTGTCAGAGGTCATGGGTTCAATTCTAGACTCTGTCACTTGTCAGCTGTGTGACCATGGGCAAGTCACTTAACTTCTCTGTGCCTCAGTTACCCACTGTAAAATGGGGGTTAAGACTGTGAGCCTCACGTGGGACAACCTGATTACCCTGTATCTACCCCAGTGCTTAGAACAGTGCTCTGCACATAGTAAGCGCTTAACAAATACCAACATTATTATATAAAAGTTATAGATATAAGTGCTGTGGGGCTGGGAGAGGAGAAGAACAGAGGGAGCAAGTCGGGGCGATGCAGAAGGAAGGGGGAAAAGAGGAAAGGGGGTACTTAGGGAAGACCTCCTGGAGGATATGTGCCTTCAATTAGGCTTTGAAGGGGGGGAAGAGTAACTTTCCATCTGATTTGAAGAGGGAGGGTGTTCCAGGCCCGAGGCAGGAGGGGAGCGAGTGGTCGGCGATGAGATAGGCCCTCTTGATAGACTGACTGCCGAGCTCTCTATAGGCTCTTTAGAGACATATAGAAGAATAAGGTATAATCCAAGTTCTTGAGGAATTTACCGTTGTGATGGATTCTATTTCTTTTGTTTCTTTGTAGTAATAGGGGTTTGTGCTAGACTCATCCCAGGGCATTTATTTCTCACTCTACAACATTGTCAAGCACAAGCTAGGTAATATAACTTGCATTACCCTACCTATTGGTCAGAAAACTCCTTTATTGAGATTTAGATTGAGATTCAAGAGAAATTGGTACATACCAGACTGTCCATTGTTGCGCTATAAAAAGTCCTCTCACTGTGGATGATTTCTCTTTTAACTACAAAAAACAAAGAGTTAGTCTTACCATCGGCTTTGAGACGAGATAATAAAAATTGTGGTATTTGTTCAGCATTTACTATGTGCTAAGCACCCCACTTTGTGCAGGGATAGATCATGAGGGCTCTCATTATAAGTAGGAGGGAGAACAGCTATTGAATCCCCATTTCGCACATGAAGGAACCGAAGCACAGAGAACTTAAGAGATTTGCCCAAGGACACACAGCAGGGAAGTTGGCATTAGAACCCGGGTCCTCTGGCTCCCACTCCCATGCTTTCTGCACTAGGCCACGCTGCATGAGGATCTGGAAGGAGATTGGCTAAATGAGGAGATCAACCCTTCTCAGGGAAGAGGTGGATGCAGGTTTAGGGATTTCCCGTTTGTTTCTCAGCCCCATAAAACATGAGCATAGCATGAGCAGGGTCTGACTGACCAGTCCTGAGCCCCCGCAGAGAGGGCTTCGCTGCTGCATTCCAGGAAACCCTTTCTTCAGCCCAGATATTGGGACCCAGCCTGGCCTAGGGAATAGCTCACGGGCCTAAGAATTGGGGGACCTGGGTTCTAATCCTAGTTCCGCCATTTGCCAGCTGTGTGTGTGACCTTGGGAAAATCACTTAAGTTCCCTAAGCCCCTCAGCACTGTAATCATCTGCTCAACTGTATATATTTTCATTACGCTATTTATTTTGTTAATGAAATGTACATCGCCTTAATTCATTTATTTGTTATTGTTTTAATGAGATGTTCATCCCCTAGATTCTATTTATTGCCATTGTTCTTGTCTGTCCGTCTCCCCCGATTAGACCGTAAGCCTGTCAAAGGGCAGGGACTGTATCTGTTACCGATTTGTACATTCCAAGCGCTTATTACAGTGCTCTGCACATAGTAAGGGCTCAATAAATACTATTGAATGAATGAATGAATAAGCCTCAGTTTTCTCACTGGAAAAATTGGTATTAAACATCCGTTCTTTCTTTCCATTGCACGTGAGCCCCACAAGGGAACTGTGGGATGTGATTGTATTGTATCTTCCCCAGTGTTAACACAGAAAAGGTGCTTAATACCACATTAATGAATAAATTAATTAATCAAAAACGTTTCAGGGGGCAATTCCCTCCCCTCACCCACCACCTACACCTCTCCCACAACATAGGGCAGACACAGGATGGAAGGGGCAGATTTGTCCGATTACTGGCGGTAGAACGAGTCAGGTCACCCCGAGTTCTTCATGAGGTAAAAACAGGGACCAAATGTCCCTTGAACACCTCGATCCCCAGTCTTGAAGCTCGAAGGGGTCACATTTTTATATGGATGCTGCACAGAGTCCAAGGGTCACGGAGAATGGGGACACCTGGCTCTCAGGAGAAAAAAAAGTGACCTACTGCAGCCTCAACTCTGAGTTGGACGGGGCTGCTTTGGCCCAGCCTAAACCCAGAGTGGGAGACCTCCGCAGAGGAAAAGATTCCAAGATCCTATTTTCTGAGCGATGTCTGGGTGCCACTAGACACCCCCGTTGCTGCTAGGAGGGGTTCAGAGGGACAGGGACAGATTCTGCTGGCCCAAACAGTTCCGCCTATGACTTACGCATAGTACAGTGCTTTGCGCACAGTATGCACTCAATAAATACGACTGAATGAACTTGGGCATCTTCCCTGATTGACTTTGGGAAGCATCACTTACCACAAGGATGGTGAACGATGGTGATTTTGTCTGTTGAAGAAAGATAAGTGTGTTACCACCTGTTTCAATCAAAATCCATCCAGATTGCACATGTGGAAACTTTCACCCTCTCCAAAATCGGTACCAGCATCAATCGATGAATCAGTTGTATTTATCGAGTGCTTACGATGTACCAAACACTATACTAAGCAATTGGGAACGTGCACATTCATTTCTTTATATTAATATCTGTAAGCCGCTGTGGGCAGGGAATGTGTATGCTTATTGCTATATTGTACTCTCCCAAGTGCTTAGTACAAGTTTTGCATACAGTAATACTCAATAAATACAATTGAACGATGAGTAAGGAGTATATTTGGAGTAAGTAGATACAATTCCTGCTCTCAAGGTAGTTTACAATCTAGAGGGGGAAGATAAATAGTGAAATAAATTGCAGGTAAGGGAAGGAACTGAGTAAAAAACTGTGTCCATAAGTGCTGTGAAGAGGGGGGGAGAACCGATTGCATCCCCACCCACCCACCCTCCGCTGACAGGGACCATGGGTGTATGTAGGGAGAATCCCTCACACGGCATTCCCTCATTCGTACGTGGGGGGCTGAAGCAGCCGCTCTGACCTTGGGCAAGCCACTTAACCGCTCAGCGCCTCAGTTTCCTCATCAGAAAATAGGGACTCAATACTTCTTCTCCAGCCCCCTTAGATTGTGAGTTCCATGTAGGAAAAGGGACTGTGTCTGATCTGACTATAGTGTATCTACCCCGGCGTTTAGTTCAGTGCTCGGTACTTAGTGCGTAACGTATTCCACAGATTTCAATCAATCAGTCGATCAATCAGTCACTCGATGGTATTTAGTCATAGCTCAGTGTGCTACACCTCTCCGGCCAAAGCTAAAACTCAACCCCTAGAGTTTGACTCGCCCATATATTGATGCTGCAATGCGGTGTGATGTTAAATTGGTTCTTTGTTTGCTTGCTTGCTATTTCTCCTCTAGACTGCAAGCTCATTGTGGGCAGGGAATAATAACAATAATGTTGGTATTTGTTAAGCGCTTACCATGTGCCGAGCACTGTTCTAAGCGCTGGGGTAGATACAGGATAATCAGGTTGTCCCATAGTCTTAATCCCCATTTTACAGATGAGGTAACTGAGGCACTGAGAAGTGAACTCGCCCAGTCACTCAGCTGACAGGTAGCGGAGCTGGAATTGGAACCCATGACCTCTGACTCCTAAACCTGTGCTCTTTCCACTGAGCCACACCGCTACCAACTCTGTTATACTCTACTCCCTTAAGGACAGTGCCCCCGTACCTTCAACTACCATTTACTGCGGACCATTCCCATATTTTCTTCTCCAGCACTGACCCCTCTCTCTGCAATCATTCAATCCACCAGTTTATTTATGTGGTCCCATGTCCAAGAAGGGCATATCGCTCCTACAAACTTGGAGATCAATCAGTTGTGTCTGCTGAGCACTCACTGTGTGCAGAGCATTGTACGAATTGCTTGGGAGAGTAAAATATAGCGGATTTGGCAGACCTTTTAAAAAGGGAGTTTTTTCGAAGCGCAGGGATACATACAAGCTGATCAGGTTGGACACAGTCCATGTCTCACCCATGTGGGGCTCCCAGTCTTAGTCTCCATTTTACAGATGAGGGAACTGAGGTACAGAGAAATAAAGTGACTTGCCCAAATTCACACAACAGACATGTAGCAGAACCGGAATTAGAACCCAGGTCAGGGTTGAGAAGCAGCAAGGCGTAGTGGGTAGACCACGGACCTGGGAATCAGAAGGTCATGGGTTCTGATCCCAACTCCGCCACTTGTCTGCTGTGTGACCTTGGGCAAGTGGCTTCACTTCTCTGGGCCTCAGTTCCCTCATCTGGGGATTGAGATTGTGAGCCCCACATGGGACCGTGTCCAACTCAGTTTGCTTTTATCCACCCTAGTGCATAGTACAGTGGCTGGCACATATTAAGTGCTTAACCAATACCAGTTATTATTATTAGGTCTTCTGACTCCCAGGCCTCTGCTCTTTCCACTAGCAGCATGTACAGTGCCTGGCACACAGTAAGCACTCAACAAATACCACAATTGTTATTAGAATTATTATCCCATGCCCTACCTCTGGCCTGGAATGCCCTCCCTCCTGCCATCAGCCAAACTAGCACACTTCTCCCCTTCAAAGCCCTACTGAAAGCTCACCTCCTCCAGGAGGCCTTCCCAGACTAAGCCCTCCCTTTCCTCAGCTCCTCCTCCCCTCCCCATCGCCCCGACTCCCTTCCTCTGCTCTACCCCCCTCTCCACCCCACAACACTTGTACCTATTTATTATTCTATTTATTTCACTAATGATGTGTGTACATATCTATTATTCTATTTATTTATTTTGATGCTATTGATGCTTGTTTACTTGTTTTGTCTGTCTCCCCCCTTCTAGACCGTGAGCCCGTTGTTGGGTAGGGATTGTCTCTCTCTGTTGATGAATCGTACTTTCTAAGCACCGAATACGATTCCAAGCGCTTAGAACAGTGCTCTGCACACAGTAATCGCCCAATATGATTGAATGAATGAACTAGGCCACCCTATCCACGAGGTGCTTATAGTCTGGGCATAGTCTGACTGAAATCTGCTTCACCTGGGAGACTGAGGCCGATTGCCGACCAGTTTCAGTTGTTAAGTACCTGAGTCTGATTTAGGAAGATTGGATCCGGGGAGACACCCGGGAGAAGGAGGCAGATTAAGAGCTAGACTGGAAATCACCTGCTAAACTTTAAGCTACCTATGGGGAGGGATCATGTCCACCTACTCTAAGTGTTTAGTACAGTGCTCTGCACACAGGTAGCAATCGATCACTACCAATGATTGACTGACTGAATGAACCACAGGTGACCAAGTCCAAATGGGGAACACACTCATGAAAACGTACATAAACAACTTGACAACTGGGAGACGTCCATCCAAGTTACTTGGCGCAATCCCGATAAAATACTGGTTTAATCCAGACTTTTCGCTGACTGGGACAGGCCTTCTCTACCCCAGTTAAAGAGTGAATTGGTGTAGTTTTACTGCATCTGAAATTACATATCTTATAAGAGTCATCTCAAGAGACTGAACTTTCTGTAATTCAAAGCTATTCCATAACAGAGGCATTGATCTGTTTTTATAGTCTCAGGACTCCTTGCAACAAATAAATCATGAAAATTCAATCTTATTCCACATTTGGCTAGAATTTGTTAAATTCAGTCACCAGCGAAGTAGTGAAGCATTTTTGACTTTAAGCATTCGTTTGTTTAACAAAGTTATTTCTAACAAAGTTAGTAAAACACTCTAGGATAAAGAAGTATCAAAATCCTCAAAGAATATAAGGATGAAGGATGAATTTCATAGCTAGCAAACTGGGCAGGATTATGGAGTCAAAGAAAAGCACGACAGGACTGAAAAATGGTTTACCAGTCATGACAGAGGTTGGAATGTCAAATGGCACTGTGCATGTTTGCGTCATCAATCTGAAGTGATATTTCCAAATCAAACACCCACGACCCGGTTGTTTTGGACCTTTATCTCCGGTGAGAAGGCAGGATGAACTGGAATTCTAAACTGGTGCAGTCTGGTTTTTGCAGGCACAGAAGCTGCTTCTCAGAGCTTGCACTAGGTATCCTTACAAATACTTCGCAGACAGAAACAGAATGCATATCCCTTCACTTTTCCCAGGTAAAAGTTTACAGGTTATGTTGAAGTTTAATATACTAAAATTAACTATGCAATTCAAGTGGATCTTTAGGCCTCCTTTTTATATTCAGCAGCTGCTGCCAATCTAGCAGACTCCTTGGTCAACCAGAAGCCACACCCAAAGAACCAATCTCACCGGTAAAAAGCTAAAAAGCCTGTTTCTCGTTGAGGTGAAAAACAGGAGTCACAGATTCTCCTTTCATCCATTCGCAAATGAGGCTGGATATCTTCGTCCCGTTAGAAAACACACGGTGCTGCAATTTTATCTCAAACAGACATTTGGGGCCATCTCGGCCCCCAGTGTTCTTAAATGCAAGAGAAATCCAATTTTACCATAGAGATTTTCTTCTTCTGGTCTTTTCCCAATAATGCAGTCCCTGAGATGGCGAAGCTTTTCCTAAAGAGGAGAAACGGCCCAAGTCAAATGCCAATATCTTAGAGCTGAGGATGGAGAGAGAAGGGATTTGGATGTGGATTTGAATCCTGTTAACTCTTGGGGTGGAAAAGGCTAGGCAAGGGGGGAGGGTTAATCGCAGTGATAATTTTAGAGGGAGAGTAGTAGTAATACTATGTAATAATAGCATTAATCATTTTAGTGTGGTAGTAATTCAGACTGCTGCTAAATTATTTGAAGAATCTGAAAGAAGACTCTCAAGGTAAGTCATTTTTGTGGTATATACATATATATATACACATATATATATATATTAAAATCCAAAAGTTCATCTTTCTGACTAAACAGAACATAGATTTGCCAACCATTATAGGTTGCACTGCCCAAGTGAGAGACATGTCCTGTCAGCTGGAAAGGATTTACTATATACACACACACACACAAAACACCCTTCCAGCCTTCTTGTTTCCTCATGCCTCCCTAAATTGGAGCTTAGGCTCCTCACAGGCTTTGATGTTCGTTTTAACAATATTTCAGATATGTTGCCAATATTCCCAAGAGCTTAGTGTTGCAGAATTTCTGTTAAAGTAGCCGTAGTAGATACTGAATTATAATGAAATTAGTGGCATCTGGAACGTGCGAAAAAAAGCTTAATCATTTTTCCTCTCCTACTTACTAGCCACTGGGTGAAATATCATGGAACTAATGTGTTTCATTTTTGGATTTTTTTTAAAAGGGGATTTTGAAATCCTTTAGGGTTAGGCAACAAACATTTCTGAAGGTCTGCGTGTGTGTATTTTCGAAGGGATTTTGCTAGAGGTGACGACTGTGAGAAGTTGAGTGATAGACGTTTTGTGCCATGTTCAGGAATTTCTACTCTTACGCTGAATAGGTAATGTCGTGGTTTTCTTACTTTGAAAATGTTTATTTGTTAAAACTTTTCAACATCAGGTTCCTTTCCAGTCTGATGACTTCACTACAACTTCTTAATGTAGTTAAGAAGCAGCATGGCCTGAATGAAGTAGGGTGGCCTGGTGGATAGAGCAGGGATGAGTGAGTCAGAGGGACCTGGTTCTAATCCCGACTCCGCCACTTAGAGAAGCAGCGTGGCTCAGTGGAAAGAGCCCGGCCTTGGGAGTCAGAGGCCATGGGTTCGAATCCCGGCTCTGCCACTTGTCAGCTGTGTGACTGTGGGCAAGTCCCTTAACTTCTCGGTGCCTCATTTACCTCATCTGTAAAATGGGGATTATCTGTGAGCTTCATGTGGGACAACCTGATTTCCCTGTATCTACCCCAGCGCTTAGAACAGTGCTCTGCACATAGTAAACGCTTAAATACCAACATTATTATTATTATTATTACTGTCCGCTATATGAGCTAACGCAAGTCACTTAACTTCTCAGTGCCTCAGTTACCTCATCTGTAAAATGGGGCTTAAGACTGTGAGCCCGTGTGGGACAGAGACTGAGTCCAACCTGATTGCCTTGTAGAGCATAGAACAGTATTCGTAAGTCCTTAACAAATACCATCATCATTATTATTAGTAATAATGATGTTGGTATTTGTTAAGTGCTTACTATGTGCAGAGCACTGTTCTAAGCACTGGGGGGGATACAGGGGAATCAGGTTGTCCCACGTGAGGCTCACAGTCTTCATCCCCCTTTCACAGATGAGGGAACTGAGGCACAGAGAAGTTAAGTGACTAGTCCACACTCACACAGCTTACAAGTGGCAGAGCTGGAATTCGAACCCATGAGCTCTGACACCCAAGCCTGGGCTCTTTCCACTGAGCCACGCTGCTAATAGTCCTAGAACTAATACAGTGTCCAATCTGATGAACTTGTATCTACCCCAGCATACAGAGTAGTGTTTGATGCCTAGTAAGTGCTTATGAAATATCATAATTATTTTTATTATTACTATTATCACTAGTAGTAATAGAGAAGCACTATTAGTCGTCATAGAAGTAGTATAGGAAAAATAGTAAAAATAGATTGTGAGCCCTTCGAAGGACAGGATAGTAGTTAATAGTAGTGGAATGGGCCTAGGAGTCGGAAGGACTTGGGTTCTAATCCCGGCTCCACCACTCATCTGCTGTGTGACCTTGGGTAAGTCACTTCACTTCTCTGTAACTCAGTCCCTCCTCTGTCAATTGGGAATTAGGAGTGTGAGCCCCACGCGGGACAGGGACTGGGTCCACCCTGTTTAGCTTGTGTCTACCCCAGCGTTTAGAACAGTGCCTGACACATAGTAAATGCTAAACAAATGCCGTCGTAATTATTATTATTAGTAATACTAGTGCTAGGATGTAGTAGAGAAGCAGTTTTAGGAGGAGTAATAATAAAGCTTGTTTACTCGCTGTGCGGTGATCTCGTCTATCTTGCGGCCTACTGCTTTCCCCCATCCTCCCCCTAGCCTGGAACTCCCTCCCCTATGGAGAAGCAGCGTGGCTCCGTGGAAAGAGCCCGGGCTTGGGAGTCAGAAATCATGGGTTTGAATCCTGGCTCTGCCACTTGTCAGGGTGTGACTGTGGGCAAGTCACTTAACTTCTCTCGGCCTCAGTTACCTCGTCTGTAAAATGGGGATGAAGACTGTGAGCCACACGTGGGACAACCTGATGACCCTGTATCTCCCCCAGCGCTTAGAACAGTGCTCTGCATATAGTAAGCGCTTAACAAATACCAACATTATTATTATTATATACACCAGACCACCGCTCTCTTCACCTTCAAAGCATTATTAAGGTCACATCTCCTCCAAGAGGCCTTCCCTGATTAAGCCCTCTTTTCCTCCTTTCCCTTTTGAGTTGTCTCTGAACCTGAATCTGTGACCCGTGGGCATTTGTTAGCCACCCCATCCCCAAAGCAGAGCGCTTAGGCACATATCTTTCAGTTAGATATTAACCATTAGTGGCTTATTTATATTAATGCCTGCCTCCCCTTCCAGACAGTAAACTCATTAAGGGCAGGGAATGTTTCTGCCGATTCTGTCGTACTCTCCCGAGCACTTAATACAGTGTTCTGCACATAGTAAGTGCTCGATAAATGTCATTCCTTGATTGATTGAGTGCCAATATTGTACTCACAATAGGAATAATAAATTGTGAGCCCCTTGAGGGATGGGGCTTGTCTCTATCTGTTGCCGAATTGTACATTCCAAGCGCTTAGTACAGTGCTCTGCACATAGTAGCGTGGCTCAGTGGAAAGAGCACGGGCTTTGGAGTCAGAGGTCATGGGTTCGAATCCTGGCTCTGCCACTTGTCAGCTGTGTGACTGTGGGCAAGTCACTTAACTTCTCTGTGCCTCAGTTCCCTCATCTGTAAAATGGGGATTAAGACTGTGAGCCCCACACGGGACAATCTGATTCCCTTGCGTCTACCCCAGCGCTTAGAACAGTGCTCTGCACATAGTAAGCGCTTAACAAATACCAACATTATTATTATTATTAGTAGTAAGCACTCAATAAATACTTTTGAATGAATGGGGCTTGTTCCCATTCCCATTTATATACTTTGTCCCAGGGCTTAGGACCATACTCTGAAGATGGTAAGGACTTAATGCTACATTTCTATTAGTAATAGTATTTATTAATACTATTTAGTACAGTGCTCTGCCTATAGTAAGCACTCAATAAATGCTGTTGATTGATTGATAATAGAGTTGCAGTAATTGTATTAGAAGTAGCGGGAGGAATAGAAGGAGGAGGAGCAAGGGAAGGGGGAAGAGGTGGAGGGGGAGGAAGAGGAGGAAAATTAAAGATAGTAGCATTTATTAAGCACCTGTTTGGGGTTGAGTACCATATTAAGACACTTGGGAAGGAGGTTATACTCTAACAGGGGAGACGCACATAAAATATTCATGAGAAGCAGCATGGCCTAGTGGAAAGACCATGGGCCTGGGAGTTAGGGGACCCGAGTTCAAATCCTAGCTCTGCCACCTATCTGACCCCTGCCCACGTTTAGAAGGGGGAAGATACGTGTGACCTTGGGCAAGTCACATAACTTCTGCGTTCCCTCATCTGCCAAATGGGGATTCTGTCCTCCCTCTTATATCGGGAGCACCATGTGAGACCTGATTACCTCGCATCTGCGCCAGGGATTAGTACAGTGCTTGGCACATAGTAAGGGCTTAACAAATACTACCAATCGTAAAGTATTTAGAAGTCAAAAATAAATCCATAAAGGGGATATAGACGCATGAGTGCTACGGAGGTTGTAAATGAGTTCATCGGGGCTAAACTATGTGATAGGTCCTCTGTTTCTTCTACCCTGAAAGGCTCCGGCTGTTGTAGGGGTTACTAGAAAAGGGTGACCTGGAGCTCTCCTTTGTCTAGGTTTCAGGATCCAAGACCCTCATACAGCCAGACAATTCACGTCCTCCTCTAGATGCCCTTGAGGGGACATTTTCTCTAACCCGACAGGCCCCAATGGGAATTAATTCCCGAAGACATCATTAGCCCCAACTATGCTTTTTTATGGTATTCGTTAAGCACTTACTATCTGCCAGGCACTCTACTAAGGACTGGGGTAGATACCAGATAAGCAAGTTGGACACAGTCCCCGTCTCACATGGAGGTCACAGTCTTCACCCCCATTTTACAGAGGAGATAACTGAGGCCCAGAGACATGAAGTGACATGCCCAAAGTCACACATCAGACAGGTGGCGGAGCAGGGGTTCGAACCCAGGTCCTTCTGATTCCCAGCCCGTGCTCTATCCACTAGACCACGGTGCATCTCGCTGCTTCCTGCAGCTGAAAAATCACTGTGCTTATGAACGGTCTCCAGGAATTTAGGATGACTGCCTTTTAAGTTCAAAAATGAAGTCACCGTAAGGTCACTGTGGCAGAAAAAAGCTAATAAACAAGTCACGTTGCCTTCCACATCATGCACCCCGTATAGCAGAGCAACCATAACAACCCCAAACGCCCTTGGAAACTTAACTAAATGGAAAGAGAAATGGGAGGCAGAGTTTATTTCAAAAATTAAGCTCACGGCTTGATTTTCTTTAGTCCTACGCCTGATTTCCTTTGGGCCCGGATTTGTACGAATTTGCATGGTTGCCTAACTTCATTTTAAGATTTATATTAAAAAAATACGGACACATCACCGGGCAGCTTTACAGGGTGATTAGATTTTGTGATTCGAAACGCAGATCCAGAATTAAGCACACAGACGGTTTGTAAATACACATTTTGAGTTATTTTTGCAAGGTTAATCAGAGGGGCTAATGTATATGATAGGCCAATGACTTGAGACGAATAGTCAGAGTTATCACAGTTTCCTCTGGTATTCATTCATTCATTCCGTCCTATTTATTGAGCACTTCCTGTGTGCAGAGCACTGTACTAATCACTTGGAAAGTACAATTCAGCAATAAAGAGAGACAATCCCTGCCCACACTGGGTTTATAATCTACAAGGGGGAAGACAGACATCAAAACAAGTAAATAGGCATCATTATAAATAGAATTATAGACATATATACGTAAGTGCTCTCCATAGAGTAAAGGAATCTCACAATCAGGATAAATAGAAAAGATACGAGTAACAGTTACCTGCTGAATAGCTTCTAGTCCACTTTTTTCAATCTGCCACTGCTTAAATTTCCTAAGTGCCTCGTCCACAGACATTTTCCCATTCTTCACCTTCTCCTGCAATAGAATTAGCTCTTCCTGACCATAAGGTATACAGGATTTCAGCATCGCTTCGGTTTGATTGTTGAATCGAACTCTAGGATCTAGAATTAACATGGAACAAATATTTTAAAATGGTTCTCAAAATCGGACTATTAAAAGAAAAAAAATCTGAGAAAAATATTGCCCCTGGAACTATTCATGTACCATTTCATAATAAATAGACTTCCCATCCTAAGGTATGATAGATATTGGTACCTACCTAGCTTTTCTAGCCAGGAAGTATAGGCCAGTAGCTTTGAGATTTGCAACTAGATATTTTAAAACTAGGGTGAATGCACTCGGCATTGTGATATCACCCTATCATGGCGTTAAACATCCCTTTGGCAGGCTTGAGAGTGATTGAATGATATGGCATTCTTATTTCTGGGGCTTCTAGTCCCAGATTTCCCCATAAACTGGAACTACAATTCCAAGAAAAACCATGGAGAAACAAGCTAGCTCTGAGCCTAGGTGAGATGAGATGACAGAATGGATGACTTTCCGGGAATGGAAAATTGGAATGCCTGGTAATCTTCGAACGCCAAGGGGGTATCATCAGAATGCTAGTCTCTCTTCATGAATGAAGAGCCTTAATCCAGGCATAAAGACTTCAATAAACTGCATGAAGGAACTGATAAGATTCATTGGTTAGCTTAGCAGTATCACTCATTTTCAATCTCTTGTCCTTTTCAGTTGGGTTCCCGCTCTCTACCTAGTGGGTGAGAACTCTGTGGGAAAAGAAACATCAAAAAGAAGCTGGAGAATGTTCCAAATGAAACATCCTGGTGGCCAAAATGGTTACTTTTGGACGATCTAGCCCTTGTTTAAACTTGAAGGCTGAAACACTGAGGTCATGGGCCAATGGACACCGTGGTCAAGACAGGATAATCAATCAATTAGTGTTAAGTAATAAGCACTTACTATGTGTAGGGCACTGTACTAAGCCCTTGGGTGAGTACAGTACAACAGAATTAGCGGATCTGTTCCCTACCCATAATGAGTTTACAGTCCAGTGGATACCTTTGGCTAGAGAGATCGAAGTAGGGGGATTGTGGCGAGAGAAGCGAATAAGCAATGTGGCTTGGGGATCCGAATGACCAATAAACTCTGGATTCTGAAGCACACTGATTTGTGGGTGAAGCGATGTAACCCTGAGCTCCCCTTCCATCAAATTCTGGGGACTGTGGGAGGGGTGGCTGCAGGCCGCGGACCCTCCCACCCCTCCCTCCCCTCAGGACTATTAATATTATCAAGTGCCGTCGAGTAGTTTCAGATTCATAGCGACTCCATGGATGTACTTTCTCCAGAACGTCCTGTCCTCTGCCATAATCCGCGAACTTTCTAACGGTTCTTCCGTTATCTTTGTTACGGTCACTAGCTGCCTCTTCCACGCTTTCCCTGGACTTTTCCTACAAGGGTTTCACCAGGATTTAGGGTGGCACTTTTCTGCCCTTATACTCTAGTAGAGCTGGCTGGGTTTTTTTTCACAGATCCATCCATTAGAATTTCCAATTAAAATCAATCAATAATACATTAGTTTCCTAGATGCTCTTCCTTCCAATGAGCTTAAAGTCTCCTCTCTTTCCCATTTACCCTTTATAACATTACCGAGTATCTACCTGAACATTCTGCACCGCACTGGGCTCATGCTCGGCGCTTAACAAAAAGACGATTTTTATTATTATTATTATAACACCCTTGTGAAGGCAATGGGAATTTGCTATCATCGTCATGTACCATCACTTGCTACTCCTCTGAGTCTAAAAACATAAGCTCCATGCGTGCAGAATGTACATTTATTTCACATAGGGCCTGAAGGTTTAAAACAGACGCACGTCTTAATCTATGAGAAACCTGGCACTTGAGAGATGGAAGTTTAAAGAGTTTATTATTCCATTTGAATTTCCAAGCAGGCTATTTAGATGCCATAGGGGAACCTAATTAAGTCCATATGTCTGCGTCAAATTGATAAACGTTAGGAGAATGCCGATCTAAGAACCTCCTTACAGCCCTGGAAATCATCTTGGAAGTGACGGAAGAGAACGGACTCATTTAGTAGGTTTTTGAAACCAGAAAATGGTTGCGGCATAGGCAGTGGCAGAGAACATTCTGGGATTCACCCGGGGCCACTGTGAGACGCGGAGAGAGCTACTACAGGGGGTGGATACATTTCCTTTTCCGTGACTCTTTTATACCTTTTAAAGGGCCCAAGGGCCCCAAATGAGGTGGAGCTTGGGTGACTGCTGGCCAGTGAGCTATGAGGAGGTGGGCCCATTTCCAAACAGCTAATGAAAACAACGTTACACGTACGACTGACGGTGAAAACCTATCCAGGTGGGTCCAGTCAAACTGTACGCTCCTGGAAGGCGGGGATTGTGCCTACCAACTCTATTCTTCCAACTGCTAAGTACAGTGCTGCGTAATCAATACCAGGGTTGGACTGAGTTCAGAAGGTCTTGGGTTCTAATCCCGGCTCCACCACCTGTGTGACCTTGGACAAGTCACTTCGCTTCTCTGTGCTTCAGTCCCTGATCTGTAAAATGGGGATTTAAACCGTGAGCCCCACAAGGAACAGGGACTGTGTCCAATTCTATTTGCTCGTGTCCACCCCAGGGTTCAGTACAGTGCCTGGCCCATAGTAAGTGCTTAACAAATACCGAAATTATTATTATTATTGTTGAGTTGTAAAGGGAAATAGGTTCTGGATCCTTTCATCAATATTCAGCCCTTCATTTATTTTTGATTTTAGAGTCTTGTCAGTGAAGAATAAGAAACCGTACATTTCTAAACAACTCAGTTGAGAAACTATTTCTAGTGATCCTATCAGCTACCACCAAGTTTTTTTAAGACAAAAATTCCTTCATGGCCATATCCTGGGGTAGTTTTTTTTTTAATCAAGAAGCAACTGTCCATGAACTCAATCCAAGACCCATAAATGCATTCATCAGCTAAGCAGATGGAATTGGAATCAGAAATCCTCACAGCAAGGTTCTCAGGGGTTTTGTAAAAAAAAAAATCCAGGAACACAAGGGTTTAAAATGATATCGAAATTAGTTTACATACCTGACTTTTTGGAATGTGGAGCATATGGTCTCCTGCTAACCGGCTGAGTTCTGGCTGCTTTCTGCTGAAACACTGGGAAACACATTAAACACGTAAGTGAAAGTCTGAGCCACAGTCTTTGAGTCTCCGTGACTCTCAAAGTACTGTAACTCATTTTGCAGCTCCATGATTCCTGACAGCTGCTTTCTTCAGATAATTAATTAGAAATTTTCTCAGATGGACAGAGGATCCCTCATTTTTAAAGATTTTTTTTCCCCTCTGAGTGGAGAAGTATGATGCTCACTCTCTCATTAAACTTGTGATTTGATTTCATTTTCTTGACATGCAGATGAAGAAAAAAAAAAGCTGAAATACCATGAAAAATCCCATTTGCTTAGAAAGTACTCAGGCTTGATTTTTTCCCCAATAAGCACAATTATTTTGTCTCCTTAAGCAGTTAAAATGAACGTGTTTTTTCATAGAAACCGTGACAGTAACATCTTACACTTTTTCTGGCTAGCAGTTTCTGGCCAAGGCAGCAAAATGCTCAAACAGCATTTACTAGTGGATATATATAATTGTATTATATAACAATATATCAGATAATAATTATATATTATATTACACATATCATATATAATACATATATTATAATTATATCATTATATATAATTGTATTATATATGTATATATAATACAATTGTCTCTGCAAAATGCTTTTTTTCATTATTTGTTCCTCTTTCCAGACCCATGAGATAAGTGTGCTTTACCCCAATGGGGAGGAAGAAATGAATCTTACTACCTTTTGAGCTCTCCCAAGCTTCTGGGTAACTGCAAGCGCTTTCCCAAATGGAAAGACTTCTCCTTTTGTTATAACGCAACATGGAAGGCTCGTAGATGAATTTTATTTTCTTCTGGTAGCTTACGAGGGAAAAGGCAGAGATCCCAGAGGCCCTTAGCCGCCGAGCTGTGACTATGACTCTACAAGTCAAATTCTCCATCCATGGAACCGATCAATCAATTAATAGTGTTTATATACTGAGTGTTTACTGTGTGCAGAGCATAGTATAACAGAGTTGGTAGAACTTTCCCTACCCTCAAGGAGCTTAAAGTCTAGCTCTGTCCCTTCCCACTCTTATCATCTCCTTCTCCTTCCCCTTTTCTTCCTCCTCCTTCCTCCCACCCCCATCATCTTCAAGAGAAAAAGGGGCAAGCTGTCTGTATAGATATTTGAATATTGCAGCAGGTAAGTTTTTCTGAAATTACTTTTCTCTTTGTAGTGGCCACTTTATACTTTTAAAAAAATTGGAAACCCTGTGTTGTTTTTTTAATAGAGGATCTTAATTTTTGTTTTTCTGCCAGCATTGTTAACGTAACGGCTAGGGGTGTCTGAGACAAAACAGCATGATGTCTCATCTTCAAAAGGAGGAATAACCTGAAGCCAAAACATAAATTCCCTTAATAATGGCCTTACATTGGAAAGCACTTTAATTGATACATTTTGAGAATTCTGCTGAGTTTAGCAACAGTGAAGTAATAAAGGATGGAATTGCTCTTCCAGCTGTTTAAAGTAAATTTGTTAAAAACCACTTTTACAGAGCATCAGAATATTACCAGCTGGTGGCAAATACTCAGCATGGGTGAAATACAGAGAGAATTCACTCACAGGGAGAATGCTCCGCTCTTGGATAAGGATTTGGGGTAGGCCAAAAAAAAAAAGTCAATTACTGAATTCACAAATGCTTTCTTCTGCATTTGAAACACCCCGAAAGGGGAGTTGGTAAGGAAGTTGAGTGATTAGATTTGATTTTGTGTTTTTCCCCATGAAAAATTGAAAATAAAATTCAGTTAGTGAGAATAACAATTGCTTGGCCAGTAGCGCTCTAAAATACGTCTCATTATTTAGGTTTTATTTGGGGTTTCGTTTTTCACTAGATAACACGGTTAACTAACATGAGCTGAACTACCAAGAAACATACCCCTCACTATTTTATTGCAGTGGCCTTTTGTTGGTGATCTTGTAAGACAAAATCCTGGTGGCAAGTTATATAGTCAAAGATTCTTCCTATTATTATTACCACTTTGGAATTTATTAAGAAGATGGAACTGATGATGCTGAGGTTTATACAGTTGTGCAGAGATAGTCAAAAGGAGCTATTTAAGACTGACAATCTTTTGTACATGAAAACATCATCTTTTGTTAATGAAGCCCTCGATTCTGCCTCTTGGTGTCACGACTTTCCCAAAGCTCCTGCTTTAAAGACGCCCAAAGATGTTGGCTGCTGGTGGGGAAGAGATGATCGAAACTCAGATCTCTGAGTAATCCTCAACCCAGAGGGGCTGTTCTGCTGTGGTTTAGTCAATCAATCAATCACTGGCATTTATTGAGGGCTTAACGTCTACTTTGCTTCAAGAATCCTTCAATCCAAATCTGTCCACTCGTCACGAACTTCCGGCGGTTGTCCATCCACCTCGACTTTGAAGCACTCAATTAGTTCACTCCCCTTCTACCATACCCGCCTGATTTCCTGCTACGGCCAAGGCGACAAACTTCACCGTTCTAATGCCAACTTACTCACTGTGTCTCAATCTAGTCTCTCTCACCTCCGACTCCTCCCTCTCACCTGGAACTCCTTCCCCTTCATATCTGACAGGCCATTACTCTCCCCCATTCAAAAACTTATTAAAATTACATCTCCTCCAAGAGGCCTTCCCTGATTAAGCCCTCTTTTTCCCGACTCCCTCTCCCTTCGGTGTCTCCTTTACACTTGGATCTGTATCCTTTGAGTATTTGATAGTCATCCCACCCTCAACCTCACAGCACCACTTAGGTACATATCTGTAATTTATTTTAATGTCTGTCTGTTCTCTTGACTCCTTGAGGCCATGGAACGTGTCTACCAGTTCTGTTGTACTCTACCACGACCTTGGTAAAGTGCTTCCAACAGCTATTCCAGATGTTTGACTCCCTCCTCAAGCCTCCTGTCCCTCTGCCCCACCATCTCTTTTCCCCGCTGATTTAGCCACATATTTGATTGATAAAACTGAAACCATCAGCCATGATCTCCCTAAAATGTCCCCTGCTCCTCTCCAGCCTCCCACTCCTCCTCCGCCCTCGTTGACGCTCCCAGTCTTCCCAGCAGCATCTTCAGAAGAGATCTCTTTCCTCTTTTCAGAATCTACCCCTTCCACCGGTGCCTCTGACCTCATTCCTTCATACCTTATTAAGTCACTTCTTTCCTCTTTGAACGGCCATCTTCTACCACTCACTTTCCAGTGGCTTCTTCCCCATCGTTTCTAAACACGCTCAGGTAACCCCCTCTTTAAAAACTCTCCCTTGACCTCGTGGCTCCCTCTAGTTATCGCCCCATCTGCCTCCCACCCTCCCTCTCCAAACTTCTTAAGAGAGTTGTCTACACTGCTGTCTCCACTTCCTTACTCCTATAATCTCCCTGAGCCCCTTCTATCTGATTTCCACCCTCTTTCCTTCACCGAAACTGCCCCCTCGAAGGTCAACAATGATTGTGTCCCTAAATACATTGGTCTCTACTCCATCATAATCCTCCTAGACCTCTCAGCTGCCTTAGACACTGTGGACCATATCCTCCTGGAAACTTTATCCAACCCTGTCTTCATTGACACTCTCCTCTCTTGGTTCTCTTTCATTCTCTCCGAGCACTCCTCAGACTATTTCACAGGTTCTTCCTCTGCCCCAGCCCTCCCTTGGGGTCTCTCAAGGCTCAGTTATGGGGCCCCTTCTACTCTCCATCTACTTATTCTCTTGGAGAATTCATTCGCTCTCTCAAGTTCTATCTTAAAGCAGATGATTCCCAAATTTACCTCTCCTGCCTGACCTCCCTCCTTCGCTGCAGTCTCGCATTTCCTCTCGTCTTCAGGACATCTATGTCTGGATGTCCAGCCGACCCCCTCAAACTAAACATGTCCAAAACAAACCTCCTTATCTTTCCACCCAAATCCTGTCTTTCCCCATCTTTCCCATCACTGTAGACAATATCACTGCCCTCCTTATCTTAGAAGTCCATAACCTGGTCTGATCCTCAACTCGTCTCTCTCATTCAACCCACATATTCAATCTACCCCCAAGTCCTGTCAGTTCTACCTTCACCACATCACTAAACCTGCCCTTTCCTCTCCATCCAAACTGGAACTACGCCGATCCAACCACTTATCCTATCCCACTTTGATTACTGCCTCTACCTCTTCACCGACTTCCCTGCCTCTTGTCTTTCCCCACTCCGGTTCATACTTCACTCGGCTGCCTGGGTCATTTTTCCTAAAAAAAAGTTCAGTCCACCTCTCCCCAGTCCGATGATTGCCCATCCACCTCCGCATCAATCAGAAACTCCTCGACATAGACTTTAAAGCACTCATCAACTTACCTGCTGCGACCTTACCTCTCTGATCTCCTTCAGCCCAGCCCGCACACATTGCTCTTCTAGCGCCAACTTGCTCGCTTTTACTTGATCTCATCTATCTCCCCGCTGATCACTTTCCCATGCCCTCCCTCTGATCTGGAATTCCCTCAGTCTCCAAATGTGCCTTCATCCAACCTTCCCAGCCTTATGAAGGTCACATCTCTTCCAGGAAGTCTTCCCCTCTTTTCCCCTTCTCTTTTCCCTTCCTCCCTCTCCCTTCTGGGTCATCTATGCACTTGCATCTGTACCTTTCGGGAATTTGGTACTCATCCCTCCCTCCGCCCCACAACACTAATGTACTTATCTGTAACTTATTCATTTACATTAATGTCTGTTTCCCCTTCTATACTGTAAGCTCAACATGAGCAAGGAATATTTTTACCAATTCTTCTGCACCGTACCCTCCCCAAGACCTTAACGCTGTGCTCTGCCCAAAATAAGCGCTAAATAAATACCACTGAGAGATTGATTGTTCCGGATACAGTAAGCACTAATTGACTAATTACTAGAGAAACAAGCGTTCTGGATGCATTTTTAAAGATTGTTGGTTTAAATGGAGAATTTGAGATGTGGGGCTTCATGCACACCAGGCCGTACGTTTAAAAATGAGACGCATTCGCTTGCTTGGGGGCTAGGGAAATGCTGAACATTAATACACAACGTGGTCCAGTGGATAGAGTATGAGCCTGGGATTCAGAAGGACATGGGTTCTAACCCCGGCTCCGCCACATGTCTCCTGTGTGACCTCGGGCAAGTCGCTTAACTTCTCTGTGCCTCAGTTATCTCATCTGTAAAATGGGGAAGAGAATGTGAGCCTCACGTGGGACAGGGACTGTGTCCAACCTGATGAACTTGTATCTACCCCAGCGCTTAGAACAGTGCTTGGTATATAGCAACCGCTTAACGAGAACCATTATTATCATTATTAATAATAAAATCAGGAACTTCCAAAATTCAGCTGAAATTTTGCTCAAAAGTTTCTAACGCTTTTTGGAGGAATAAGGTCTTATTAACTTCTGGTGCATCGGTGTGGAAAAAATTTATCAAGATTTGATTATGACATGTCAACTTTGATGAATCTGCCTCAGAGTAATCTTATTTTCCTCTGTTCCTGTCAAAAATTGAAGTTGGAGGAAAAAATAATGCATTATTGGTAGGTTTTACCATTCTTAAATTCCAAAGCAGCCCCACGTGGATGACATCAAAACAATTTCTGGATGTTAAAATAAAAACTTCCAAAGCACCACCACCCCATCAATTATTGATAGAAGCCAAACAACTAATGAAATTTGCTCCCGAATGGAAATGACATTGAATGAAAAAATTAGCATAGTGCTACTTATTCAAGAATTTAAGCCAAACAAAAGAACCGAAAAGGAAAAGGTGAAAATGCAACTAATTCACTTGAAATGATTTCCCTCCTACTGTTTTGGTAATAATGTTTTACTTGCGGCCCTCATTTCCTGCCTAGCCAAGCAAGAGGGCTATTTCTTGCTTTGCCAATCTTCAGGAAAGTTGGTGGTTTTTATTTTAAAACCCTGATTAATGAGAAGCTCTATGCAGCAACCTGGCACTTCATAAATGTGTGAGTCCACATCGCAAGGAAATAAAAGCCAGCCCTGACTACAAGTTTTATTTTAATGGTATTTGTTAAGCACTGACTATGTGCCAGGCGCTGGAGTGGATACAAATGATCAGGATGGACACGGTCCCTGTCCCACATGTGGCTCACAGTCTTAATCCCCATTTTGTAGGTGAGGTAACTGAGGCACAGAGAAGTTAAGTGACTTGTCCAAAGTCACATGGCAGACAAGTGGTGGAGCCGGGATTAGAATCCGCACCAATACATTGATTGAAAGCTCACCGTGTGCAGAACACTGAACTATATGCTCGGGAGAGTACGATATCACAATATGGCAGACGTATTCCCTGCCCACCATGATCTTACAGTCTAGAGGGGGGACAATCATTAATATATATAAATTGCAGTTATGTACACAAGTGCTGTGGGGCTGGGAGGGGGATTGAATAAAGGGAGCAGGTCAGGATCACACAGAAGGGAGTTGATGAAAAGGAAAAGAGTCAGAGAAGGCCTCTTGGAGGAGATGTGCCTTCGATAAGGCTCTGAATGGGGGGAGAGTCATTGTCTGTTAGATACGAAGAAGAAGGGCATTCGAGGCCAGAGGAGGGATGCGGATGAGAGATCTGCGGTGAGATAGACGAGATCGAACTACAAGGAGGAGTTTTTGTTTGACGCCGAGGTGGAGGGGCAACCCCTGGAGGGTCTTGAGCTGTGGGGAAACACGGTTTGAAGTTTTTGTTGGAAAAATGTTCTGGGCAGCGGAGCGAAGCATGGGCTTGGAGTGGGGAGAGACAGGAGGCTGGGAGGTCAGCAAGGAGGCTGTTGCAGTAATCAAGGTGGAAGAGGATAAATCACTGGATTGATGTGGTAGTTTGGATGGAGAGGAAAGGGCAGATTACAGCAATGTTGCGTAAGTGAAACCGACAGGATTTAGGGATAGACCGAATATGTGGGTTGAATGAGAGAGAGAGAGGAGTCCAGGATAGCGCCAAGATTGTGAGACAGGAAGGATGGTGGTGCCGTCTACGGTGATGATAATAATAATCAAAGTATTTGTTAAGCACCTACTATGTGCAAAACACTGCACTAAGCGCTGGGGGGATACGAGGTGATCAGGTGGTCCCACGTGGGGGCTCACAGTCTTAATCCCCATTTTACAGATGAGGTAACTGAGGCACAGAGAAGTAAAGTGACTTGCCCAGAGTCACACGGGAAAGAAAGGGAGAGGGCGGGGTTTGGGTGGGAAGATAAGGAACTCTGTTTTAGACATGTTAAGTCCGAGGTAACCGGGAGGACGTCAGGCCTGTGCTCTATCCACTAGACAATACTCCTTCCCCAAGTTCTGGTTTAGCCAGGAAAGATCTAAATTTTGCAGGAGGTCCCAGTGTTCCCTGTCAGCGAGTAAATATTTATAAAATGTTCTGGCTCCGTCAACTCTGCCTTCTGGGCAATTATACCCTTGTTTCACTCTGACCTCTAAAATAATCTGGTCACCACTAACACAGTGGGGAAGAAAGACGGGAAGGCGCTTTCCAGAATGATAAGAAGCAGCGTGGCTTAGTGGGAAGAGCCAGGGCCTGGCTGTCAGGAGATCTCCATTCTGATCCTAGCTGGGCTTTGGCTAAGTCACTTAGCTTCTCGGTACCCCGCTTTTCCCATCTGTAACTTGGGCTTGAATACCTGGTTTTCCCTCCTCCTTAGCAGGTTGAGCATAGAAGACAGGGGCTCTGTCTGACATGATTGCATTCTACCTATCACAGTGCTTGGCACATTGTATGCACTTAACAAATACCACCCTACTATTAAGAGGAGCATCCTGGGTCTCCATCTTCTCTCGTTTTGTGTCTTTACACATCAGTCCCCTCTCCAAACCCCTGATGGTTCCCCATGACTTCTTGCGCAAAACAAAATCCTCCAAACGATTAGCTTCAGCTGGTTCTTTCTGATCTATCTATTCTCTTTCCTTGCTACACTCTAGCCCGAGTAAACGGACACTTCCCTGCCGTGTGATCACTTAACTTCTCTGGGCCTCAGTTTTCTCACCTGCGAAGTGGGGGTTCGGTACCTCTTCTCCCTTCTACTGAGACTCTGAACCTCAAGTGTGGGAGGGACTGTGTCCAACCCGATTATCTTGCATCTACCTTGGTGCGTGGCGCATAGTAAGAACTTGAAAAATACCACATTTTAGTTATTAATAATGTTGGTATTTGTTAAACGCTTCCTATGTGCAGAGCACTGTTCTAAGCGCTGGGGTAGATACAGGGTAATCAGGTTGTCCCATGTGAGGCTCACAGTTAATCTCCATTTTACAGATGAGGGAACTGAGGCACAGAGAAGTGAAGTGACTTGCCCACAGCCACATAGCTGACAAGTGGCAGAGCCGGGAGTCGAACTCATGACCTCTGACTCCGAAGCCCAGGCTCTTTTCCGCTGAGCCACGCTGCTTCCCATTATTATTATTATTACTAATTCTCCAGCCTCTGGCCCATTGCTCACCCCTTTCCTCTTCAGCTTCACCAAACCATTTTCTGGCATGCTGCTCCCTCAGTCATTCCAGGGTTTCTGCATAATTATCCAGGAACTTTTAGGGCTTTATTTAAGAGAATCTTAAGCATTAATTTCCCTTTCCCAACCCTCCCATCTGGGGCATCTTTCAGGTTTTCCTGGAAAGTGATATGGTCAGTGTAGTCAAATGTTAAAAAGAAATTCTGATTACTAACAAACCAAGCCAGTCCATCATCCGCTTTGGCGGATGGAAACTAGGGAAGAGTTTGTAGGTGACAATTTTGGCACGCAGTAGAACACTAAGGAACAATACTGCTAGTACTAATAATTGCAATTTTTAAAAATACTTACAATGTGCCAAGCACTGTAGTAAGCACTGGGCTAGGGGCAAGATAATTAGAGAATAATAGTGATAATAATGATGGTATTTGTTCATTCATTCAGTAGTATTTATTGAGCGCTTACTATGTGCAGAGCACTGTACTAAGTGCTTGGAATGTACAATTCAGCAACAGATGGAAACAATCCCTGCCCTATGACGGGCTCACGGTCTTAAGTGCTTACTATGTGCCAAGCACTGGGGTAGATACAAGGTAATCAGGTTGTTCCGTATGGGACTCACAGTCTTAATCCTGATTTTACAGATGAAGTAACTGAGGCACAGAGAAGTTAAATGATTTACCCAAAGTCACACAGCTGATAGCAGGGACGCCTAGTGGAAAGAGCACGAGCCTGGGAGTCAGAGGGCTTAGTTTCTTGTCCCAGCTCTAGCCGCATTTCTGCTGGGTGACCTTGGGCAAGTCACTCAACTCCTCTGCGCCTCAGTTACCTCATCTGTAAAACGGGGATCAAGAGTGTAAGCCCCACGTGGGATAGGGACTGTATCCAATCCAATTACCTCGTACCTACCCCGGGGCTTAGAACAGTGCTTGGAACATAGCAGTTAACAAATACAATTATTATTATTATCATTATTATTAGGTTGGACACAGTCCCTGTCCCACAGGGAGTCCAAGTAGTGGGGAGAATAGGTATTAAAATCCCATGTTCAGATGAAGAAACTGAGGCACAGAGAAGTGAAGTGACTTGCCCAAGGTCACACAGCCGGCTGGTGGCAGAGGAGGGATTAGAATCCAGGTCTTCTGACTCCCAGTCCCATGCTGTTTCCGGTAAGCCACACTACTTCTCAAGGACTTCATGCTCTAACAGAAGTGCAGTACAGGCGATACTTCTCCAAGATAAATATCCCATTCCTAAAACATTCACCCCATTTTGAACCCTCGGGACTCCCCAGTGTAGTCGGTAAAGCTCAGTTTGTCCAGGAAAGAGACCTTTTAACTCACGAAGCGAAAGTCCGACAAGCCAACCCTGATGAAGAAAGCCGCCGTCAACTTAAAAACTCCAATCTCCACCCACTGGCAACATCACAGACAATCACTTCGGCCGCACAGCCAGCGTAATTGTTCAAAAACATGCATTTGGCGGAAGGAAGAGCATTACTGTTTGTCATTGAGCACTCTTGGGGGCTGCCAGACCTCACGTGTCATGGCGGTAATTAAGCAAGGCCATCCCTTTGTTCCAGGCCGGCTCGGAAATTATGCAGCTCCAAAGAATGACATCTCGAAAGCTCCTGTTCGGAAACAACCCGATTTTTGCTTTCTTCTTAATTTGTTAGAGAAGCTCTCAATCTGTCAGAAATGATCAGACTCTTGGTCCTGGTAAAGAATGGCTTTCCCAACCCAGTCGATCATTCGATCGAACAGCAATTATCGGGTGCTTACCGCGTGCAGAGTAAGTGCAATATCAGTACAATATGACAGTACAACTGAGGGAATTCAAGGAGAAAATAGCCGGTTCCCCAGGATTTGGGTTCATTTCATTCCAGTTTTTGTTCCAGCCCAGGATGTAGCAATCATTTCCAGCACAGGGCTGACCAGGTCAAGTCACTGAAAACTTTGGTAGGTTTGGTAGGTCGGTTAGCCGGGAACGAGTCTGCGTTTTAAGGACCTGGCAAAATGAAGCCTCAGAATACAATAATAATAATAATGTTGGTATTTGTTAAGCGCTTACTATGTGCCGAGCACTGCTCTAAGCGCTGGGGTAGACATAGGGGAAGCAGGTTGTCCCACGTGGGGCTCAAAGTCTTAATCCCCATTTTACAGATGAGGGAACTGAGGCACAGAGAAGTTAAGTGACTTGCCCACAGTCACACAGCCGACAAGTGGCAGAGCTGGGATTCGAACTCATGAGCCCTGACTCCAAAGCCCGTGCTCTTTCCACTGAGCCACGCTGCTTCTCAATACGTGGCATCTCCGTCTAGATTGTAAACTCCCTGTGGGTCATGTCTACCAACTCTATTGAATTGTACTTTCCTAAGTGCTTAGCACAGTGCTCTGCACACAGTAAGCATTCAATACCATTAATTGATTGATCTCAGCTGACAAGCGGGGGTCAGCTTCCGAGAGGTGATCTGCGTCGTCCACTGACATCAGGACGGGAGTGGCGACCCTTCAGCGAAAGGTTCTCGAGGAAAGAGGGACATGAAGACAAAAGAGAAAAGAAAACCAAGAACTGCAAACGTTAACCGTGATAACAGAACAGAGGACACATATTCTGTGTGGCCAACATGGTCAGCACTTTGCTTCTCACGTTGGCCTTTTCAGCCACGTACACGCTCAGAGGCGACCTTCACCATCAGTGTGTCTTCTTCTAATAGAATGGATAGAGAGAGAGAAGCTGCGTGGTTAGTGGAAAGAGGACAGGCCTGGGACTCAGAGGACGTGGGTTCTAAACCAGGCTCCATCCTATACCTGTTGTATGACTCTGGACGTGTCACCTAACTGCTTTGTGCCTCAGTTCTCTCATCTGCAGAATGGGCACTCAATACCTATTCTCCCTTGTACTTAGACTGTGAGCCACATGTGGGACCTGATCATATTATCTCCATCCCAGTTCTTAGGACAGTGCTTGACATGTAAGTGTTTAACAAATATCACAATTGTTAGTGTGTGCGTGTGTATATATATTTACATATGTAATCCAGCATGTGAGTTCTACAGGTATGTGACACGGTACATGTGTCACAGAGGAAGAGATTAAATACATAGTCCTTTGGCTAAAACCAGCTTGTCAGTACTTTTAGCCTGTTGATGGTGACATTTTTCAAAAGGCCAAGGAATCTTGCCTCTTTTTCTTATTTCCTCCAGTTCGTAAACCTCCACTGAGTAATCACAGGGGACCTATTTACCACTGGACTTTTGGGGCTCTTCCTTTAATGTTGTCTTTGATATTGTTGTGTATTTATATTGTTTCATCGTTCCCACTGTGTCTCTCACCGAACCCTTTCCCACCTTGGTTTTGGATCACGAACCCCTGGAAGGTCAAGGACCGGATCGAACTTTCCCGGCACTTAGTACAGAGCTCTGCCCACGTTAGGTATTTAATAAACACCATTAGTAGGTATGGGCCCCTCTCCGGGTAGCATCTGGAGAGTTTCCAGTACTCTACCAGTCTCGACTACGGGAAGGAGAGTCAGGCAGAGGCACAGCCATTCCATTCCCAGCTTGGCCAGTGGCTAGCGAGTGGAAGGCCGTCTGCCACAAGTCAAAATTCCCCCATGCCGGGCAGCAGCGGCGTGGGAGAGAGTCGAGGGTGGAGATTCAAGTTTACTGCACAGGAGGAGGCCACTTCTATATTTTTCCCCCCCAAATTTTATGGATACGCTACCAGAATGATTGCAGATGGAGTTGGGGAATTCTGAAAGGGATGTATCCATGGCGTCGCTCTGGGTCGGAGACGCCTCGACAGCATAAGCCAAGACGAGTAGGTATGGAGGGGATGGTGAATGGACTCTGCCCCTTTGGTACCACTGGGAGGAAAATCCCTATCCTCTCCCTCTCAGATTTCCCTTCTCAGATTGCCCCTTGTCAATCAAATAATAGTAATAATAATACTTTTTAAGTGCTTACTATGTGCCAAGCACCGTTCTAAGCACTGCGGTAGATACAAGTTAATCAGGTTGGATACAGGTTCCCTTTCCCGCGAGGGGCTCACACTCTTAATCCCCATTTTACAGATGAGGTAACTGAGGCACAGAGAAGTGACGTGACATACAGCAGACATGTGGAGGGGTCAGATCAGAACCCAGGACTTTCTGAGTCCCAGGCCCGTGCTCTATCCACTGAGACCAGCGGCTTTTCTCACTAAGCCACGCTGCTGCTTCTTAATCTGGTGGGCTCTCTCAAATGCGCAGGCTGAAAAGGGACTCTCAAGGCTGTGGATGGATAGGCCAGGAGGCAGAAGCGAGGCTGGCCTGAGGAAATACCTCGGGTCGACCCCCACCTTCCATCTTGCCCATTAGTTTTCGGCCTCGGAAAGAGTTGGTGGAAAATCCTACACGTCCAACCCCGAAGCAAGCCTCTTCCAGGAAGATGCACCCAGAATAAGTCAGAAGGCAAGAGGGCAGCTAGCTCTATGTACCAATCTTGAGGGAAATGGTCATCATATGTTCTTAACTCTGGTGACTCAGTTTCCTTAAACGTAAAATGGGGATTAAATACCTATTGGTCTCTCCCTTATTGTGTGAGCCCCATGTAGGACAGGAACTGGGGGTGGTGTGATTGTGTTATTTCCAGACCAGTGCTCAATACGGTGCTTGCTAGATAGCGCTTCAAAAATATCAAAATTCTTATGATGATGAGGGTGACTTTGGACAGAGACATCAGGGAACCCTCCCAATAGACGGCTCCAGTATATCTTTCCTCTTCAGGGCTTTCTTGCCTTTATTTAACCACTCTGCTGCAGAATACTTTGAGAGTCTCTTTGAAATGAGACCAAGACAGCACATCATCCTGGGGGCAAGGTATTGGATGCTAATGAAGATGATAATAATGGTGATATTTATTGTTATTATTAAGTGCTGTCGAGTCATTTCTGATTCATAGCGACTCCATGGATACGCTTTTTCCAGAACGTCCTGTCCTCTGCCATAATCCGCAACCTTTCTAACGGTTCTTCCGTTATCGTTGCTATGGTCTCTATCCATCTAGCTGCCGGTCTGCCTCTTCCACATTTTCCCTGGAGTTTTCCTAGCATTAGTGTCTTCTCCAGAGAATCAATCCTCCTGATTATGTGTCCAAAATATGCTCATCTAAGTCGAGTTAGATTTGGCCTTCCAAAGACCACTTTGGCTCAGTCTGCTCTAAAATCTATTTGTTTGTCTTTTGGGCAGTCCAGGGTATTCACAAAAGCCTTCTCCAACGCCACATTTCAAAAGAGTCGATGTTCTTTCCATCCTGCTGTTTCACTGTCCAGCTTTCGGATCCATTCATTGCCACCGGAAACACCATAGAGTTGACAACTTGTATTTTTGGTATTTGATTGTATTTCTTACCCTGTGCCAAACACTGTACTAAGCATCGAGGTGGATGTAAGATAAACAAGTTGGACACAGTGCGTATCCCACTCAGGGGTCACAGTCAAAGTAGAAGAACAGGCATTGAGGTGCCCTTTTCTGATGTGGAAACTGAGGCACGGAGAAGTTAAATTACTTGTCCAAGAGCCAGCAGCAGACAAGTGGACGAGCTGGGATTAAAATCCAGCTCTTCTGACTCCCAGGCCTATGCTCGTTCCACTAAGCCACGCTGCTACTCAGTTTTACCTTGCTTTGAGGTTTTCTAAGAAGGCCCTGAAAGTTACTCGGATGCTATTCAAGTCCTGGTCGATGGCTCATTCAGCATGTAATTTGCATGTTTTGAGTAATTCAGGAAACGGTCCATGAGGCAAGAAAATACTTTAAAAAGTGTTGAGGTTCTGTGGGGAGATAAATGTCTGCTGTGTAATTTTGGTCAAGTCACTTAACTTCTCTGTTCCTCACTTTGCTCGTCTGTAAAATGGGGATTCGATGTCTGTGAGGCTACTTTTACTGTAAGCCCCAAGTGGGCCAGGGACTGTGTTCAGCCGGATTATCTTATATCTATCCAGTGGTTAGTACAGTTCTTGGCACCCCTTAAGAGCTTAACAATCACTATCATTATAAAATACCAGAATTATTCTTATTCCTCCAGTTATTAACATGAAAACCCCAAGTCACTGGGGATTTCCATGCAATTCCCAAGATTTCCAATTCCCATTGCAGCTCCATTCCCTCCTACTCTGAGGATGCATATCTTGCATGTGGTTGAGGCAGATTAAGCATTTTACAGGCTCGGGTCAGTCATCCCAACGGCCCGGCGAAAGGGGCAGGATGTGAGGTATTTCTTCATCTTACCCTCGGCAGGAGAGGAGAGGGAGCTAAGAAGCAACAGAGTTGAAATGGCAGGATCGTGACCCGATTCTCTCTTTGCTTGTAAAGGACTTCGAAAGGGAGGACGAAGGGATTAGTCTAGATTTAGCTGCGCTCTTTTCCTCACACCTAGAAGGAGAGGGGCAAACAGGCCCAAGGAAGTTCTGGGACATTCGATCAAGGAAACTGAAGGTTGACTTAGATCCCCTGCTGACACGGCGGAGGGCGATGCCTGACTACAAGTTTTCTTTTGTTGTCCGTCTCCCCCTTCTAGACCGCGAGCCCGTTGTTGGGTAGGGGTTGCCTCTATCCCTTGCCGAACTCTGCACGCGGTAAGCGCTCGATAAATCCGACTGAATGAGCGAATGAAGGAAGGGATGGGAACTGCTGACATATACGCCTAGCTGGAGAAAGAGAAACGGGCATCCAGGTTAAATGGAGCAGACGCGACCGAGGCGGTCAAGAGGATTTCTCATTCCAGACCTCAGGGCCAGCCACCCGACCCAACTTCCTCCCTCACATTTGCATGCTAAAGGTAAACCTTTTTAAGGGCTCCTTTATGGCATCGCAACTAGATTGTGAGTGGACGGTTTCAAGGAGGGTGACTGGCATGTGGAAATGTCTGAGTGCAACTTGACATTTTGAGGCCCCGATGGCTTTAGATATCTCGAAAAGGTCAACTGCAACTCCCAAATGCCAGGGGCGATTCAACCGTGATTCAAATGGAAAGGGAAATGACGCAGCCTCCAATCAGCGGCCTCTTGACCCGAAGGAGATGCCCTTGGCTTTCGATTGTGGATGGGGGAAATGGGAGACCAGCGGCTCGGAGTTCGGGCTGGAGAGTCTTCGTTCCTGATTCACGAACACAGTGTTAAAGATCAAAGCTTTCCGGTTGTCCCTTGCAAATAGGATTGTCACCCAGAAAAGGCATTTCACTCTTCCCCTCCCTCCAGCCCTTAAAGATGATTGAATGTCAACGGTACTCGGATACTTCCCCTCAGATTCATTTAGGCATGAGGGGCTTTATAGGGGTCGGGGTTGTGGGGGGTTATAGTACAGTACTAGAATATGGAGAGTCCTGAAGGTATTTGACTCAACCGTCCAGGTAATATAATAGCAATAATGATAATAGTAATATTAAGTGCAAGCTACAGTTGGGCATTTGGAATTCACCCCATCTTCAGTCCCACAACACTTATCTATATAAATATGTTGTATATTTATAAATTATAATATTAATTAACGTCTATCCTCCCCTCTAGACTAGGGGAGGGAATATGACTTGGGCAGGGAACGTGTCGACCAACTCTGTTGCGTTGTAGTCTCCCAAGAATTTACTACAGTTCTCTGCACACAGCAAGTGCTCAATAAATGCCATCGATTGACACACGCGAGCACCGGGGTAGAACTACGATAATCAGATCAGACTCAGTTCCTGTCTCACCCAGGGTTCACAGTCTAAGAGGGAGGGAGAACAGGTATTTTATCCCTGTTTTAGGATGAGCAAACTGAAGCACAGAGAAGTTCAGTGACCTGCGGAACGTCACACAGCAGGCAAGAAGCAAGACAAGAACTCGAACTCTCTACTCACAAGGGAGTTGTAGATCAATAAACGACCTTGAACCCACATTTCCTGGCCCATGTCCTTTCCTCTCAGCCATGTTTGCCTTCAGATCTAAGAGCTGGTGAGTTTACAAGATGCTGGTGCCAACCCAGTTGGACTACGTCCTAGATATTTCTTTACGTCATGAAAACATAATCTCGGAGAGATGTGTCGATCCGGGCTCTTTCCACTAAGCCACGCTGCTTCTAATTTACTAGGAGATTCTTATGCTGTGGACACAGTATGCTCCCGGTGGGATGTTTTTGTAGCAATATACGCTTCTCTTTACTCTCACCCCAGAGCCCTTCGTAATTGCCCAGCATTTCCGTGTCTTCCCGATTGAAAGACTCTTCCAGCAACTAGCCTTCCTTCTCCGTTTCCAATCAGAGATTCTCTATTCATTCATTCAATTGTATTGTTTGAACGCTTACTTTGTGGAAAGCACTGTACTAAGCTCAGTCAGGAGGCAAACAAGTGGAAAGAGCCCGGGCTTGGGAGTCAGAGGTCGTGGGTTCTAATCCTGGCTCTGCCACTTGCCAGTTGGGTGACCGAGGGCAAGACGCTTAACTTCTCTGTGCCTCAGTTCTCTCATCTGGAAAACGGGGATTAAGACTGTGAGGCCCACGTGGGACAACCCGATTACCTTGTATCTACCCCAGGGCTTAGAACAGTGTAAGCACATGGTAAGCATATAATACCATTATTATCATTATTAATAAATCTCCCAGTTTTGCATCTACATTACTACTGTCTAATCCACTATGAGTCCGAGTAAAGAGGTGGCTATTCTTGGTTGTGTGATTAGGGAATTCGTTCATTCATTCTTCAATAGCATTTATTGAGTGCTTACTGTATGCAGAGCACTGTACTAATCACGTGGGAGAGTACAATATAACAATAAACAGCCACTTCCTGTCCACAGTGATCTTACAGTCCAGACCTCTCGCTCCCCTTAGACTGTGAGCTCCATGTGGGATAGGGACTAATCGATCCCTGTATTTGTTGAGTGGGTTCGGGTATCTTTTTTTGGAAGCAAGCGATGCTTGAGCCCGGGACAGACCCGGTCATCGTCGGAGGCGGCCTTTTTCCGAGGAAGCTGCAGATCCCTAGTAGTTGAGAGTTGACTCGGTATCTGGGAAGCAGCGTGGCTCAGTGGAAAGAGCCTGGGCTTCGGAGTCAGGGGTCATGGCTCTGCCACTTGTCAGCTGTGTGACTGTGGGCAAGTCACTTAACTTCTCTGGGCCTCAGTTACCTCATCTGCAAAATGGGGATTAACTGTGAGCCTCACATGGGACAACCTGATTACCGTGTCTACCCCAGTGCTTAGAACAGTGCTCTGCACACAGTAAGCGCTTAACAAATACCAACACTATTATTATTATTGTTATCTCTGCGTCCATATTTTCCCCTCTGGTGCCGCTTCAGTACTTCTGCATCACCTTAACCTGGGGATAGTCCCCTCAATCCCTCTTAGTACTTACATTTTCATTCGGTTGCCTCCCCCTTACCTGTAATCTATTTGCATTTCAGTCTCCTCCACTAGACTGTAAGCTCCTAGCGGGTAGAGATAATGCGTACCTAACATTGCACTTTCCCAAGAGCTCAGTATAATATTTTGCTCAAAGTGTATCGACTGAGTGATTTATTGATGAGGGAAGTCAAATATAAGACTCTAGCCTGAGACAGCAACTGAAAGACTCTGGCCTGGAACACCATCCCTTATCATATGCGACAGACAAACACTCTTTCTCCACCTTCAAAGCCTTATTGAAGGCCCATCTCCTCCAAGAGGCCTTCCCTGACTCAATCCCCCTCTTTCCTCCCACTCCTTTCTGCGTCACCCTGACATGATCCCTTTATTCACCACCCACCACTCCCCAAGCCCCACAGCACTTACATACATATCTGTAATTTATTTACATTCATGTCTGTCTTCCCCTCTAGACTTTAAGTTCCTCCTGGGCAGACAATGAGTCTGTTCTATTGTGTGCTCCGCACACAGTAAGCGCTCAATAAAATGCAATTGATCGATTAATTGTTGAGAAACATACAAAGTCAGATTGATTCACCTGTTCACTTCTTCTCTCACTCTCTCTGGGAGCCCCAGGAAAAGCAGACCAAAAGTCAGGAGAGTAAGATAGGGGAGCCAGCGTGGGAATGGGGAAGGCTTCTTGCAGCCATATAGCTTAGAGGCCTCAGGTTTTCCCTGGCAGCCACTTTGAAGTGGAAGCAGGATCAGGGCAAAGCCAGGGAAATGACTCGGCCAACGTCATACACAGTGCGATTTAATGACATCACGTCGCACCCCACTGCCTGGTGTCACAATGTCACGGGTGTAGGGGTGGATTGCAAGGCGGATCGGGCCCGGACACCCATGGGATGGTTAGTACAGTCCAACGCTGAATCACGTGCCGCTTGTCCGCTCGATGACCTTCGGCGAGGACCTTCTCTGTGCCTCAGTTACCTCATCTATAAAATGGGGATAGAGATGCGGAGCCCCACGTGGTACAGGGACTGCGTCCAACCTGATTAGCTTGTATCTATCCCAGAGCTTAGTTCACTCATTCATTGTCAGTCATATTTACTGAGCACTTACTGTGTGCAAAGTACAGTGCTTGGCACAGAGTAAGGGCTTAACGAATACCATTTAGAAAAAAAGCCCACACAAAAAACCCCCCGAGGAAGATGATCCCACAGCAGGATAATGTATAGGCCCACTGGGGAGAGGCTGGAGGCAGGGAGGCCAGTGAAGAGACTATATATTTATTTATATTCTATATATTTAATCATGGTTAAACCGTGAGGACCAGCGTAGTTGCTGTACGGGCGGAAGGGAAAGGGCTGGATCGGTGAAATGATTTTGAGGACCTTTTTGCTACGGTTCACTGTTGGAGAACTTGGGCAAGACATCTCATCTCTTCTTGCCTCAGTGCTTTTCATCGTCAAAATACGACACCCGTTATTCTCTCGTGAATAAGAAGGAATGGAATAAATACAGTATGCGTGAAGCTCCGTGAGCCCATAGGAATCAGTGCAGACTAACCATTCAAGTCATATATTATTAAGATATCTATCCACTGTCTAGTTAATATTCTTGTTTTCTTGAGTGTGTTGGGAGGGGTGGGGAGGAGAGCATTATTCTTCATCAAGCAGTCAAAGACGTGGTAGGAAATCTTAATACGTCGGAGGCCTCGGCGTTTTTCTTTTCTACATTATAGCGTTAACGCTGATGATCCTAATAATAATTGTGGTATATTGCCCCCGGTGCTTCCCGCTGCAGGATGGCTGCAGTTTTGAATGCTAAGCACTATTTCTTTGGGATGATGTTACATGCATCTTACAAATGGGAAAGTTAATGGCCCAGAGAGAAAGGGTGAGTGATTTTTTTCGAGAGAGGGCCTACTGAATCCAGCCTCCCGAGCAAATTGTAATCTGCCAAACAGGCTCGGACCATCACAGTGGGACCGTTGGAACGTAAGCCCTGTCCGACGTCACCTGTGAAACTTTCATTTTCTTCCCCCCAGCTAGCACGAGGCCACATTTCTTGCCCTTCGCCTCACCGTTCCTCTCACTCCACGCTCAACGCCCAACCGCGATCACACCCTAGCCTCTTCTCTCATTCCACTCCTCAAAAGAGAGTAATCTAGCAGAAAAAATCTTGCCCAGCTCTCCACTCTACAGCTTTCAGTGCAACTCTGAGCTTAAGCCAGAGCCAGAGAAGGGATCTACAGAAGAACAGCACCCTGATCCTCAGGTGAAGATGGTCTTTTCTTAGATTGGACCCTATTAATGGGATATTAAATACGAAAATTCACCGATCGTAAAGCAGCGGCGAGAGACAATCAGACAATCTCCCGTGGCATAATTCCTTTCAGCTGCTATCTTCAACAAATTCAAGGATCCTTCTCTATTGAGGCACATTAAATCGTATTGTTACTGTTAGAAATGTTTATAGTGGCACACAACCCTACTGCAGGTCAAGCTAGTATCTCGTGCCCAAGAAAATGGATTTTTTCTTAGCGGTTTTTTGGAATTTTTCCCGTCTAAATTCCACTTGCCTGCTCAGTGACCTTTGGCAAATCACTTCATTTCCAGGGGCCTGTTCCTTCCTCTTCTAAATGGGGATTAAATACCCGTTCTCCCTCTCCCTTACCCTGGGAGTCCCGACAGAGGCAGGAATTGTGTCTACTATCAATCGATCGATCATTACTTTTGAGCGCTTACTGTGTGCAGAACATGGCCCTAAGAGCTTGGGAGAGTGCAATAAACCCAGGTTGGAAGACACGTTCCCTGCCCCACGATCCTTGGATCGACCTCAGCATTTAGCACAGGGCCGGGCATGTAGTAAGCACTTAACAAATACCGCATTCTTCTTATTTTCAATCCAAAGATCCAGCCTGTGGCTTCTGCCTCAGCTGGATACGCTTCACCATCACCACTGTTCTTCCAGCCAGGCCAATGGGAATTTTCATCATTTCCCCAGATAAAGCTATAGACCTTACCTTGAGCTATGTAAGGAGTATTCGTCTCTTTACTGGGGACACAAGTGGGACGAGGGGCAGGTGCCGGAGGTCTGTTGATGATGAAAGAGCGGCTCCCTATTTTTTTCGGGCCGCTATCGCCGGCGAATATCATATCGTATTCACTGTCGTCAACCTCCGCTGAAGTATAAGGGTCTTCCTCTTCCTCCTCGTCCTCCTTCTCTCCTTCCTCTTCTTCCTCTTCCTCGGGCTCGTTTTCTTCCTCTGGTTTTAAGTGGGGATAACAGCAGGCCTGGGTTCCTTCGGTTTGGCTTGCCGACATTTTTCCTGCCATAAAATATTGAAGATGTTTTTTAGTCCCGGGTTTCACGGCAAGGCCATTAACGTCCAGCTGCTGCTTGTACAGGCTGCTCGAAATGTTTTACTCTAACGCTACGGGGAATAACGAGGGAGCAACGTCTTGATGTTTCCAGTGACGATGGACCACTTTACTCCCATGCCCACACCTCCCTAAAGAAAGAGGCCAGTTGTTTATTTCGTGAGGAAGTCTTCCTGGTTCCCAGGAAGGGCCAGATTTTCATCCGTGGGGTGTTTTGCAGCTTCAGATTGAGCTGGAGCAGCAAATTACACTACAGTTCAAGCAAGCAGCACGGTTTCATGGAAAAAGCGAGGGTTGTTTGGGAGTCGGGCTCTGGGTTTTAATCCCGACACTGCCATCTGCCCGTCGGGTGACCTCGGATGAGTCCTTTAGCCTCTCTGTGCTTAGGTGGTGTGGACATGTGAGTAAAATGCTCCACTGTTATTAGAAGCAGCAGACTCTGCTTCCAAATTATTCCCTGTAATGTAAACTCATCATAGAACGGTGATAAAATACCTGCTCTCCCTCTCGAAGACTGTGTACATTTTTTGGTATTTGTTAAGTGCTTACTATGTGTCAAGTGTCAACTATTCTAAACGCCGGGGTAGATACACATTAATCATTTTGGACACAGTCCGTGACCCACGTGAGCTGATTATCTTGTATTTACTTCAGCACTTAGTAATGCTAATTCTGATATTTGTTAAGCGCTTACTGTGTTGAAGTGGATACAATCAAATCAGGTTGGACGTATTTCCTGTGCCGTGTGGGGCTCACAGCCTTAATCCCCATTTTACAGATGAGGAAACTGAGGCACAGAGAAATGAAGTGATTTGCCCCAAGTCCCACAGGAGATGAATGGCGGAGCCGGGATTAGAACTCACAACCTCCTGACTCCCAGGCCCGTGCTCTATCCACTAAGCCGGGCTGCTTCCCGGTACGGTGCTTGAGATATAGTAAGCACTTAACAAATACCACAGTTATTATTAGGTTGGGCATTTTCCCCTTTGATCTTTACATTTTACAAAATTTTAGGTTGGGAATAGTTGCACTGTCAAGGTTTGGGTGAAAAAATTAGATTTAGGAACAGCTGGGACAAGGGTGTTTAGGATGAAATGAAAGATTATAAACCAAGGTGGGAGAGTAACCTAATTCCCTTGCGGAGGTGGGCAGATGGCAATCGCAGAGAGGCCAGAGGGGATTGTCTTTGAACAACGGAGACGCACGATTATGGAGGAGCAGAAAGATTCATTCATTCATTCAGCAGTAATAATAATGATAATGATGATGTTGGTATTTGTTAAGCGCTTACTATGTGCAGAACACTGTTCTAAGCGCTGGAGTAGATACAGGGTAATCGGGTTGTCCCACGTGAGGCTCACCGTCAATTTTACAGTCAGTCATTTTACAGATGAGGTAAATGAGGCACTGAGAAGTTAAGTGACTTGCCCACAGTCACACAGCTGACAAGTGGCAGAGCCGGGATTAGAACCCCTGACCTCTGACTCCGAAGCCCAAGCTCCTTCCACTGAGCCACGCTGCTTCTCTATTATAGTATTTATCGAGCGCTTACTATGTGCTTACTAAGCGCTCGGAATGTGCAAGGAAGGAAGAGGACAAACTTTTCCGGGCTTGGAGGGTCAGAAAAGCAGGTTCTCCAAGCAAAGAGACGAGGTCAGCTGAACTACGGTGAGCTTTGGAAAGGACCGAGCCAATTCTACGTCGGGATGGGTGAAACCCACGTATCGTGTCTGCCTCCGCCACGTGCCACCCTCGGCCGGGAACACCCCGAATGACTGAGACACCCTCGGGGGGTCGCGGAAACGGCCCGGGCCGGGCGAGAAATGATACGGAGATGGGGAGACCCTCCTGGGGGGGGAACCAGCGGGAGTGAGGAGGGTCGGAAGTGGTAACGGGGTTGGGGGAGACCCGGGGGGGAGTGGACTGGGCCCTCAGCCTCGCTTGGGACCCCTTCGCACCTCGTCGGCTCCTTCTTTGGGAGGTTGGGAGTAGGAGCGAGGGAGCTTCTAGTTTGTCAGCAACTAGTTCGTCAACAGGTTGGGCAGAACTTAGAGAAGCGGCGTGGCTCAGTGGAAAGAGCGTGGGCTTGGGAGGCCGAGGTCATGGGTTCGAATCCCACCTCTGCCACTTGTGACCGTGGGCAAGTCACTTCGCTTCTCTGTGCCTCAGTTCCCTCATCTGTAAAATGGGGATTAACTGTGAGCCTCACGTGGGACGACCCGATTACCCTGTATCTACCCCAGCGCTTAGAACAGTACTCGGCACATAGTAAGCGCTTAACAAATACCAACATCCCCGATTAGACCGTAAGCCCGTCAAAGGGCAGGGACTGTCTCTATCTGTTGCCGACTTGTACATTCCAAGTGCTCAGTACAGTGTTTTGCACATAGTAAGCGCTCAGTAAATACTATTTAATGAGTGAATGAACTTGTGCCCGCTATTTCTCCCGACGACTCAGTATCGACAGCATTGGCTGGACCCCTGCAGTGTTCGGAGCCCTGTACTCGGTTCTTGGGAAACGTACAACGGAAACGAGAGATGTCATCCGTGCCCTCGAGGATAATAATAATGTCGGTATGTGTTAAGCGCTTACTCTGTGCAGTGCGCTGTTCTAAGTGCTGGGGGAGATACGGGGTAATCAGGTCGTCCCACGTGGGGCTCACAGTCTTAATCCCCATTTTACAGATGAGGTAACTGAGGCACAGAGAAGTTAAGTGACTTGCCCCCAGTCACACAGCTGACAAGTGGCAGAGCTGGGATTCGAACCCATGACCTTGGACTCCCAAGCGCGGGCTCTCTCCACTGAGCCACGCTGCTTCTCCCAGCCACGCTGCTTTTCCTATTATCAGCTACCACGGACAGAAAGCAAAACGTGATTCATTGTTCACCCCCGATTTCCCCACCAAAGTGCTCTAGGCATGGAAGGCCGCGTGCGACTTCAGTTAACCTTTCCCACTGGACTTAATGAACTCTTCACTTTTCTGTGAGCTTTTATGCTGTTTTGTATCGATGAACACTTCACCTTTCTTACAGTGTCTGATTCCAGACGCTGCCCCACCTGATTTTTAGATTTTTAGATTGAAGGGTCAGGGACCGTGTCTAATTCTCACCTGCGATTTTTTCCCCAGCGTATTCAACAGTCTCTGCCTATAGTAAATGCTTAATAAATGTTTTTACTACTATTTCCTCGACTGGTTGATGAGTCACCTGGAAATATATCATCACTCCTGACCCGGCAGAGTAATTTAATGACAAATGACCTTGTTTTTCTTCCCGAAATGTTGCAGTAGGACCCATAGAAGCGCATTCTACCAAGAAGGCTTTCAAACTATAAAAATTCTCTATGACAAACACTTGAGATAAAACGCCACAGAGAGGTGGAAGTGGTGTTATTTTGAAAGTGCTTGCTCTCTCATTCATTCTTTCGTGTTTATTGAGCGCTTACTGTGTGCAGAGCGCCGTATTAAGCGCTTGGGAGAGTACAATACGACAAACAGACCCATTCCCTGCCCTCGATGAGCTTACAGTCCAGAGACATTATTATGAATGAACAAATGAATTACAAATATGTACATAAGTCTTGTGGGACTGGAGGGGAGAACAGAGGGAGCAATCAGGGAGACGCAGAAGGGAGTGGGAGAAGAGGAAATGAGGGGCTTAGTCAGGGAAGGCCTCCTGGAGGAGGTGGGCCTTCAATGAGGCTTTGAAGAGGGGCAGAGTCATTGTCTGTTGGATTTGAGGAAGGAGGGCGTTCCACAGCGGAGGTAGGATGTGGGCGAGGGGCCGGTGGATAGGCAAGATTGGGGCGCGGTGAGAAGGTTAGAATTAGAGGAGCAAAGTGTGCGGTCTAGGTTGTAGTAGGACAATAGCAAGGTGAGGTAAGAGGGAGCAAGGTGATGGAGTGCTTTACAGCCAATGGTGAGGAGTTTTTGTTTGATGCAGAGGTGGATGGAGTTTTTTGAGGAGTTAGGTGACAGGTCCCGAACGTTTTTGAAGAAAAATAATCCAGGCAGCAGAGTGAAGTGAGGAGAGACAGGAGGCTGGGCGGTCGGCAAGGAGGCTGATGTAGGAATCCAAGCGGGATGGGGTGAGTGACTGCTTTGACGCGGTAACAGTTTGGATGGGGAGGAAAGGGCGGATTTTAGCGATGTGGCGAAGGCGGGACCGACAGGATTTAGCGATGGATTGAATGAGAGGAGTCCGGGATAACATCAAGGTCACGGGGTTGTGGGACAGGAAGGACGGTGGTGCTGTCTACGGGAATGAGAAAGTCAGGGAAAGGACAGGGTGCTCATGCAAATGGATGGAAGGTCAGCTGCTTAAAACAGTGCTCAGAACACAGTAAGGACTTAATCAATGCCACTGTTAGATTGGAAGCCATTAGAAAGGTGAAAATCCACCATTAAAAATCCACCATTACATTTTCAACGCAACCCTTACCTGGGAAAATGCAAGGAAAGTTTTCCATTCTGTTGGAAGTAGCCACAGGTCTAGGAGGAGGAGTCGGTGGTTTGGCAGAAATAAACGGTGAGACTTCTCCTGGAATCGTAACGTATAAATCGTCATCACTCTCGAGGCATTGGTTGATTCCTTGTGGGTCATTTTCAACGTCCTCTTCCTCGTCCAATTGCACTTCTTCAGATTCTTCTTCTTCTTCTTCCTCCTCTTCCTCTTCCTCCTCTTCCTCTTCCTCTTCCTCCTCCTCAGCTCCTTCCGCTTCCTGCCTCATCCCTGAATAGTGTCTTGGGCTCTGCCTCGCTGTTAAAATGAAAGATGGCATTATTTCACTTAAAAGCGGCCATTTGAAAGCATTTAGAGTTTCACAGATTTCAAAGGAGGAAAGAGGACGGCTAATAAAGCTTTTATGAACTGAGAGAGCTCAGAGCTGTCACACGCATGTTCGGCGAAGAGCCGCTCCAGGTTTCGGAAAAATTGACCAGATGAACAGACGAAACTTGCAGGCTCTCTTACTTCTTCGGTAAACAGCACGCTCATGCATACAATAATGACATGGCTCTCCGGAGTTATTGTCTGAACCGATTCACTTATGTGGCAGTCACCACATTTCCTATTTCATTATATTTATGGGAGAAAAACAGAGCCGACTTAATGAAATAGCTTCTGAGGACGTGTCAGAGGAGAAGAGGAGACCGGGGGTGAACGAGGCATCCTTCTTGCGTGAAAAATGACCGGAAGAGAGTATTCGAATGCAGAAGCTAACTACTGGAGATTTCTTTAGTAATATTTAAAATTAGTAAAGTAAAATGAAAGCAAAATAAAATTGGGAAATTGGGAACTTCCTTTATGGAAACGGCTGTTTTTATTTCTGAAGGAAGTTAAGCATATCTTTTTAACTTCCAAGGAAGAGACTGGTGATAGAAACTCTTGTGGAAAAGCTTTAAACATGTGGCCTTTTATGGAAATTTAGCTAAATTAAATCTATTCATCCTTACAGAAATCTCTAGATATTTTCTGAAGTACTCTACGACACTCTGGCCCATGAGGATTTATTTCAGATTTATTCTTCACTTTTCCCTGCACTTGGCCAAATGGTTTAGACTAATATTGATTCTGCCATTTTGTTTACCAGAAATTCAAAAGTTTTCTTCAGTGGCAGAATAATAATGTTGGTATTTGTTAAGCGCTAACTATGTGCAGAGCACTGTTCTAAGCGCTGGGGTAGAAACAGGGTCATCAGGTTGTCCCACAGGAGGCTCACAGTTAATCCCCATTTTACAGATGAGGTAACTGAGGCACAGAGAAGTGAAGTGGCTTGCCCACAGTCACACAGCTAAGTGGCAGAGCCAGGAATCAAACCCATGACCTCGGACATCGAAGCCCAGGCTCTTTCCACTGAGCCATCCGCCCGATGCCCTCAGGAGAATTATGTTTTCCACGGGGAAGCAGCATGGCTCAGTGGAAAGAGCACGGGCTTGGGAGTCAGAGGTTATGGGTTCGAATCCCCCCTCTGCCACTTGTCAGCTGTGTGACTGTGGGCAAGTCACTTCACTTCTCTGTGCCTCAGTTCCCTCATCTGTAAAATGGGGATGAAGACTGTGAGCCTCATGTGGGACAACCTGATCACCTTGTATCTCCCCCAGCGCATAGAACAGTGCTCTGCACATAGGAAGCGCTTAACAAATACAAATACCAACATTAAACCCTCTATGTGGAAAAGCAGTTCTTCCTCGGTGTTAGAAAAGCTTGTTTCTATAATAGCGGCGGCAGGAACTACTGAGAAGCAGCACGGCCTAGTGGATAGAGAATGGGTCGGGGAGAAATGCCTGTCGCTGCCGTCCCCTGTCCTCCGAAGGGAAGGCAGGGGCAACCCGGGCTCGAGGGACCTCTTGGCCGGGGGATGCCCGTCCTGGTCCGGCCTGAGCAGCGAACAGGAACGATCATTCCGCGACAGGAAATTCTCATCGCCCCTGGTTTGGAAGGCTTAAATAGTGCCAGAGATCTCATCGCCCCTGGGTCGAAGGCTTTAGAGAAGCAGGATCCGTTGCGTTTGATGTTTTTCTGTAGGTTTTTTTCCGTGACGTGTTTTCTTACTGTGATACTGAATATCGTGCTTTATTCCGTCGGTAAAGCTGACTCACGAACCACCCCCGTCCCTAATCGACTCTACGGGACGTAACAGAAGTATAGGATAAAGAAGTGATCTGTTCCCTGCTCACGGGGGCTTACACTCTAATGCGGACGACAAACGTAAATGTGCTTACTATCAGATCAGCCCAGATCAGTAATTGAATACACGTGACTTGACGGATTGATTAATCGTCCTGATTTTCCTGCCGTTTCTGTGGAAAAGCAGCCCAGCTACCGATCGCGGAATACCAGGCTGGCCTTCCTGCTGCTGTTTTTTGTTTTGAGGAGCGGTTTTTCCTAGTGGAAGAGCTCGGGCCAGGGAGTAAGAAGGACCTGGGTTCTAATCCCGGCTCTCCCACTTGTCTGCTGTCAGGTCGCTTCGTCTCTGGGTCTCGTTCCCTCGTCTATAAAATGGGGATTGAGACTGTGAGCCCCGTGTGGGACAGGATCTGGGTCCAACCTGGTTATAGCTTGTATCTAACCCAGTACTCGGAGCAGTGCTTGATACATAGTAAGTGCTTAACAAATACCATCACGATGATGATTTTCTCCCACTAGCCTATTGATTACATATGTTGTTCAAGATTACGCTTCGCTGGCCCTTAAAAGGTTCTCTCCTGACCTCCCGGTATAACGGCCGGGTTTAAAGTAGCTGGATCAATATATGAGGTTAGAAGAAAGCCAGCAAGAATACTTCAATGTATCTAAGAATAATAATAATGATGGCATTTGTTAAGCGCTGGGGAGGATAAAAGGTGATCAGGTTGTCCCAAGTGGGGCTCACAGTCTCAATGCCCATTTTCCAGATGAGGTAACTGAGGCACAGAGAAGCGACTTGCCCACAGTCACACTGCTGACAAGCGGCAGAGCCGGGATTTGAACCCATGGCCTCCGACTCCCCAGCCCGTGCTCTTTCCACTGAGCCACGCTGCTTTTCGTGCTTCTCTTTCTATCCCTTCTTTGTTTCGAAGACCGTTGTTTTCTGGTACATCATCAGTTGTTCTTTGGCTCAATTAAAATGCGAGTTACTCTATAATAATTGTGGTAATTACGTGCTAGGCACTGTATTAAACGCTGGGATGGATACAAGCAAATCGCGGTGGACAAAGTCCCTGTCCTACAAGAGTCTCAACCCCAATTTTACGGATGGGGTAACTGAGGCACAGAGAAGTGAAGTGACTTGCCCAAGGTCACGCAGCTGACAAGTGGAGGATTTAGGATTCGAACCCAGGTCCTTTTGACTCCGAGGTCCAGGCGCTATATTTTGTTAATGAAATGTACATCGCCTTGATTCTATTTAGTTGCTATTGTTTTAATGAGATGTTCATCCCCTCGATTCTATTTATCGCCATCGTCCTCGTCTGTCCGTCTCCCCCGATTAGACCGTGCGCCCGTCAAAGGGCAGGGACCGTCTCGATCTGTTACCGATTTGTACATTCCAAGCGCTTAGTACAGTGCTCTGCACATAGTAAGCGCTCAATAAATACTATTGAATGAATGAATGAATGAATACTAGATCCTCGTGGGCAGGGATCATCTCTACCAACTCTATTATACTCTATATTAGAGAAGCAGCGTGGCTCAGTGGAAAGAGCCTGGGCTTTGGAGTCAGAGCTCATGAGTTCGACTCCCAGCTCTGCCACCTGCCGGCTGTGTGACTGTGGGCGAGTCACTTCACTTCTCTGTGCCTCAGTTCCCTCATCTGTAAAATGAGGATGAAGACTGTGAGCCCCACGTGGGACAACCTGATTCCCCTGTGTCTACCCCAGCGCTTAGAACAGTGCTCTGCACGTAGTAAGCGCTTAACAAATACCAACATTATTATTTTTATTATACTCCCCCAAGGGCTTAGCTCAGTGCTCTGTACCATCAACACACAGTACGTACTATTGGTGGATAAACTCATCATGAGGCTCAAAGCGATGCTAAAGCAACTTTGTCACCTGAATTTAGTACCAACTCTACATCTACAAAGAGAGGTACAATTTACTCTTCCTAAAGAATTGATTTGTCAGGGGGTGCCAACTTACAGCTGAATTTCGGGGTAGGAAGCGCGTAAGTTGAATTCCCCTTGCTTCCTCTCTCTTCATTTTCTTGTTTCGCATTTCTGAAGTCTTCATGGATCTGAAAGAAAAAGCACACTCATCGTCTGTAATGATGTTCTTTCCTCTTCGCGTCTCGTTGTTATGTGATGCTGCTGTTTTTCCTTATGGCATCTGTAAGTCTGGGGTTTAACAACACAAGGCGGTAACAGGCTGCTTCGTCTTGCGTATTTCAATAGCTTCAATAAGCGTCTGAGCTTTAGTTAATTAACGGGGAATTATACAGATGAAAGACGTACTATTAACGCCGATCCCTTTGGCATCGACGTTGAACGAACCGCAGAATGACATTCCCAGAGACATTCAAAACAACCTCAGCATCGATCACTGACTCAATAACAATAAAGTCTGCGTGAAAGAAGGCATACGACTTTAGTTAGTCCCCTGAATAAAAATTAATTTATTTTTCTTTGCCATGACTACTACATCTTCATTTATTTAAAATGATCCTTCAGCTAGTTTAGCTTTTCAGTGACACAGAGAGGCACAGGCGGCTCAGTGAAAAATGAAAAAAGTGAATTTGGCAACTAGTTTATCTTGCTTCCTAATGAAAATCATACTGGGGAGGTGAGAAATTAGGCCTGTATGTCATTTTGAAGCTATTTCCATCCCTCTAGACCGTAAGCTCATTGTGGGCAGGGAATCTGTCTAACGATTCTATTATAATAATAATAACGTTGGTATTTGTTAAGCGCTCACTACGTGCAGAGCACTGTTCTAAGCGCTGGGGGAGATACAGGGTCATCGGGTCGTCCCATGTGAGGCTCACGGTTAATTCCCATTTGGCAGATGAGGTAACTGAGGCACAGAGAAGTGAAGTGACTTGCCCACAGTCACACAGCTGACAAGTGGCAGAGCTGGGATTACTATTCCAAGCATTTAATGCAGGGCTCTGCACACAGTATGCACTTAATAAATACCACTGATTGATTGATCGATCTCCACTGTCCTTTCCCAACTATTCACTGGAAAAGAAGTATGTTATATTTCTTCCCCATCTATGATAGCCTCTTTCACTCGATCTCTCTCTCTCTCCTTCTTGCTATCTGTTTCTGTCTAATAATGGTTTTTGTTAAGTGCTCACTATGTGCCAAGCACTGTTCTAAACCCTGGGGTAGATTCAAGGTAATGAGGTTGTCCCACGTGGGGCTCACAGACTTTTAATCCCCATTTTCCAGATGAGGTAACGGAGGCACAGAGAAGTGAAGAGACTTGCCCAAAGTCAGCAGACAGGCGGTGGAGCCGGGATTAGAACCCATGACCTCTGACTCCCAGGCCCTTGCTCTTTCCACTGAGCTACGCTGCTTCTCTCTGTCTCTGTCTCTCTTTATCTCTTTTTGTCTCTCTCCTCTCTCTGTGCCTCGTGGCCGACACTGGCTGGTCCCGTGGAACCTGGCCTGAACGAAGCAGACAGATACTTTGATAGAGAAGCAGCGTGGCTCAGTGGCAATAGCCCGGGCTTGGAAGCCAGAGGTCATGGGTTCGAATCCTGACTCTGCCACTTGTCAACTGTGTGGCTGTGGGCAAGTCACTTCACTTCTCTGTGCCTGTTACCTCATCTGTAAAATGGGGATGAAGACTGTGAGCCTCACGTGGGACAACCTGATTACCCTGTATCTACCCCAGTGCTTAGAACAGTGCTCTGCACATAGTAAATGCTTAACAAATACCAACAATATTATACTTTGAGGTCATCCCAAATTTAGGCAAGCCGTACTAAAATTTTCGAGGCACCAAATTTCTGGGCAGCTTCTAGAGAAACCGAGTTGCCTAGTGGACGGGGGGGTCAGGGGACCTGGGTTCTAATCCTTGTTCCCTCACTAATAATAATAATCATCTTGGTATTTGTTAAGCACTTACTATGTGCCTCAGTTCTCTCATCTGTAAAATGGGGATTAACCGTGAGCCTCACGTGAGACAACCTGATGACCCTGTATCTACCCCAGCGCTTAGAACAGTGCTCGGCACATAGTAAGTGCTTAACAAATACCAACATTATCATTATTATTACATATACTTTAAAGCTATATACATGACTGTTGTGGAATTGCGTGTGCGGTGACTAGGACCAGGGGCCCAGTGCAGAGTGAAGGCATAATTTATATAATAGAAAATAATTAGTCAAAAAAAATTAGACTAGTCCAAAAAAAAAAGATTAGGCCATATATTTGGATTGGAATTTAGCTTTTGGACTACCTGGTCATCTGACATATGAAGGGGCGCCAAAAGAGAAATATTTCAAAAATCAGGTCCTCTCCAAATAGTCTTCTATTTCAAAAATCCCTTTTAAATTCATTAAGTGCACCGCACCTGATCCAACTTTTGCACGGCTTCCTAAAGTAAAGCTCACTGAGTTTCAAAAATCCTTCCCGGTTTAAGAGAACACAACATTGTCCTCGATAATGAGAATGCATAACTTCCTGAGGGATAACCATTTTAACCACGAGCCATAATTATACATTAACCTACGTGAAAGCAACGGACTGCAAAATCTGGGATAATATTCCAATAGAAGATAATGAAGTTTGTTCATACCAGCCGCCAAAAATCATGCATAATGTAACACCGCGTCTGCTAATAACCACAAAAATAAGATTTCAAATTGTTGTTTTTTTTTTTAAGAACGCAGGGAGGTGATCTTTGATACAGAACTCAGTGGGATTTCTCTTGGCTTCGACTGCATCTTTTTTGAAAAAAGGTGGCTTCCTGTAGAGAAGCAGCGTGGCTCAGTGGAAAGAGCCCGGGCTTGGGAGTCAGAGGTCATGGGTTCGAATTCCGGCTCTGCCACTTGTCAGCTTTGTGGTCAAGTCACTTCACTTCTCTGTGCCTCAGTTTCCTCATCTGTCAAATGGGGATTAACTGTGAGCCTCACGTGGGACAACCTGATGACCCTGGATCTACCCCAGCGCTTAGAACAGTGCTCTGTACATAGTACGCGCTGAACAAATACCAAAATTATTATTATTATCATTCTTGCGGCCACTTCTCAGTATTCACTGCCTGAAAATATTTGCCAGGGGTTTCTCACCACCAGGACAACACCCCGAAAGTGGAGCTTGAGTAAGGATGCTCTTCCTTGGAGGAGGGGCAGTGGGTTGGGGATGAAAACTCACTCAGTAGTATTTATTGAGCATTTTTTTATGTTTAATGGTATTTATTGAACGTTTTCTATGTGCCAAGTCCTGAGGTAGATACACGCTGATCAGGTTGGGCACAGTCCACGTCCCACGTGGGGCTCACAGTCTTCATCCTCATTTTACAGGTGAGGAATGCAAATTGGGTTTCATATCAGAAAGCAGCAGAAGGGAAGCAGCGTGGCTCAGTGGAAAGAGCCCAGGCTGGGGAGTCAGAGGTCGTGAGTTCTAATCCCGGCTCCGCCACTTGTCAGCTGTGTGACTGGGCAAGTCACTTTACCTCTCTGTGCCTCAGTTAGCTCATCTGTAAAATGGGGATTAAGACTGTGAACCCCATGTGGAACAACCTGATTACCCTTGTATCTTCCCCAGTGTTTAGAACAGTGTTTGGCTCATAGTAAGTGCTTAACAAATACCATTATTATTATTATTATTATTGTTATTGAGACATTATCTTTGAGACATAACAGATACAGAAGAAATGTAGGGAAGACCCCCTAAGATAATAATGATGATAATGGTGGTATTTTTTAAGCGCTTACTACATGCCAGGCACTGTCCAAAGCACTGGGGTCGATACATGCAAATTGGGTTGGGCACAGTCCCTGTCCCACGTGGGGGTAACGGTCCCATTTTGACAGATGAGATGACTGAGGCACAGAAGTGACGTGACTTGCCCAAGGTCACACAGCAGATAAGAGGCAGAGCCGGGATTAGAACCCAGGTCCCTCTGACTCCCAGGCCTGTGTTCTATCCACTAGACCATGCTGCTTCCCATATCTACACTATACTCCTAGAGCTAAGCTTCTGTTGGGCAGAGAACTCGTTTTGGCTTCCTGTTACATCATAAAGTGCTCAGAACAGTACCTTGCATGTAGTAGGGGCCCCATAAATAAATACCATGCTATTTCAACTACCATTTAACACACTCTATTTAATGGCCAAGCATCCTTGAAAGTTGAAGAGACAATGTTTAAGGAAGTCCATTTTCTCCTTGTTTGAGGACTCACCCCCCCAGAGCGATTACATTTCCACATTTGAATAATCCTCTTCATGCTAAAAATTTCCAAAGCTGCTCAGTCCAAAATCATCTTTCCTTCTCAGATGGAAGGGAATACAAAGACCAGTGGAAGAATAAGGTTCAACGTATCCAGCGACACTCGGTGAATCAGCATTTTGCACAATCCAGATGGTAAATTTAATTTATGCCGGGGAAGATTCTATCCCAGGTAGATAGAAGGAATTTATTTAGGGAAGCAGCATGGCTCAGTGGAAAGAGCCTGGGCTTCGGAGTCAGAGGTCATGAGTTCGACTCCCGGCTCTGCCACTTGTCAGCTGTGTGACTGTGGGCGAGTCACTTCACTTCTCTGTGCCTCAGTTCCCTCATCTGTAAAATGGGGATTAACTGTGAGCCTCACGTGGGACCACCTGATTACCCTGTATCTACCCCAGCGCTTAGAACAGTGCTCGGCACATAGTAAGCGCTTAACAAATACCAACATTATTATTATTATTATTATTATTTGTCTTTCCTGCTACGTAAACTGGCATCTCAACGATTTATTCCGTTGTTTAAGTCTTAGAAATGCATAAGAAGATTGAAAATACACATGGAAAATCCCAACACCCCACCCTATCTCAATGTGAATTCAATTTGGATCTTTGAATCATTCGAACACGTTATTTAATTTGGGCGTGATATTCAGTAGCAGGGAATTTCCTGTACAAAGTGAAAAGGAACTCCATTTGTTCCACGTGGAAAGTTCAATGAGATTCTTTTGGTGAGGGACTCTATCTGGGGGCCAGTGAGGCAAATCTACATGAGGCAAATCAACATATAATTTTGCAATCCTCCAATTCACTTGGGTGGGTAAACATGGTCAATATTCCACACGGGATTCAGTTCTCTCCAATTTCCAGACGGTCACATTAGAGTTGACTCACCACAACCAATCTGGTTTGCTTTCATCCTCTCAGGGAAACTTTTGATTCATATCCCTGAGTCATTTTGTGTGTGTGTGTGTTTTACCCAAGAGATCTAACGTAAGAAACTAAGCAGAGTTAATGAAATTTTGGACTGTAGAAGCTACAGGCTTGGAACGTTCACTTGGCGAGGCAGCAGTTAGCTTCTGACATCACAACCAGTAACAAACTGAGAACTCTCCATGTAAACCCAGCCAATTTCCCACTCAAACTGCGGTTTATTATTTGGAAATAAATATCAACTGATGAACAGCAAGGCCTTTTGCACTTTTGGGTTTCCCCGTGACTTTCCAATAAAATATGGAACGTAAGGAGAACAACCCATATCTACCAAACACAAACATTAGGAAGAGCTTTTCGGTCAACGCTGAGTCCAAGTACGGAGGACTGATCCAGGACTTGGGACTGCAGTGGAATATACTCAATCAGTCGTATTTCTTGAGAGCTTAATACGTGCAGAGCGCAGTACTGAACACTCGCGGAGAGTAAAATATAATAGAGGTGATAGACACATTCCCTATCTGCAACTAGCTTACGATTAAAAGGGGGACACAGATATTAATGTAAATAAATTCTGTAAATGTGCATAACTGCTGAGGGATTGAAGGAAGTGTGAAATAGGTGAGCAAATCCAAATGCAAGGGCAACTTGGAAGGGAGTGGGAGAAGGGGAAATGAGGGCCTAGCCTTCTGTAGGACATGCGATAAGGTTTGAAGGTGGGGAGAGTGAGGGAGAGTGACTGTCTTTCGGATATATGGAAGGAGGGCTTTCCAGGACAGAGGCAGGATGTGAGCGAGAGGTTGCTGGCGAGATACGCTAGATCGAGGCACCGGGAGTAGGCTGGCGTTAGAGGCGCAAAGTCTTTGGGCTGGGTTGTAGTAGGAAATCAGCGAGGTAAAGTAGACGGGAGCGAGACGATTGAGTACTTTAAAGCCAATGGTTAGGATTTTCTGTTTGTCGTGGAGTCTGTTGGACATCCACCGGAGGTAATCGAGGGGAAACGTGGACTGAATGGTTTTATAGCAAAATGATCCGGGTAGCAGAGTGAATTATGGACTGGAGTGGGGAGAATCAGGAGACAGCGAGATCGGCGAGGAGGCTGATGCAGTAATCAAGGTGGGATACGATAAATGCTTGGATTAGCGTGGAAGGAGTTCGGAAAAGGTAGGTCTTAGCAATGTTGTGAGGGTCGAACCTACAGGATCTGGGGACAGATTGAATCTGTGGGTTGAATGAGAGCGATGAGTCGAAGTTAACATCATGTTTAGGGGCTTGTGAGACTGGGAGGATGGCGGTAATATCTACAGTGATAGGAAAGTCAAGGGGAGGACAGGGTTTGGGTGGGAAGATAAAGAGTTCTGTTAGGGAAATGTTAAGTTTGAGGTGTCAGCGGGACAACCAAGTAGAGATGTCCCGAAGACAGGAAGAGATGTGGGATTGCAGAGAAGGAGAGAAATCGGGGCTGGAGAAGTGGATTTGGGAATCATCCCCATAGAAATGGTAGGTGAAGTCATAGGAACGAATGAGTAGGAATAGAGAACAGAAGGGGACCCAGAGCTGAGCCCCGAGGGACTCCCACAGGTTGTGGGTGAGACACAGAGGAATTGCCCAAGAAAGCGATTAAAATATTGATGTCTGATTTTCTGGAATGGAAAGTTAGGGGCCCCTCTCAGGGTCGCACCTGGAGGGTTCCCAGGACTCTCCAATCTCGACTACGGGAGGGAGAGTCAAGCAGAGGCCTACCCGTCCTATTCCTAGCTTGGCCTAGCTGGCAAGCGGAAGGCCACCCGATACAAGCCAAAACTCACCCGCGCTGGGCAGCAGCGGCACGAGAGAGAGTCGAGGGCGGAGACTCAAGTTTACCGCGTGGAAGGAGGCGACGGTAAACCCCTTCCGTATTTTTACCAAGAAAAGTCTATGGATCCACTACCGGAACGATTGCAGGTGGAGGTGGGGCGTTCTGCGGGGGATGTGTCCGTGGCATCGTTTACGGGTGAGAAACGACTCGGCATAAGACAAGACAAAGTTTGGGGTTCATGGAAGTGAGCGTGGAAGGAAGAAATTACTGTTTTGTGGATGGAAGTCTAAGAAATAAGCATTTCAACGGAGCTCAAGTCATATTCCCAGGAGTCAAATGTACTTGGTAAAATGTACAAAATAACTCTTCCCCATAATTATATCCTGGAAGGCAATAGAGAGGAGAGAATACAGACTAGAATAATGCAACTTGACCCTCAAAGCTTCTACTTTCACAACACCCTGAAAATCTGCCCTTTCCCCTTCATCCGAATTGCTATTACGGTGATTCGAGCACTTATCCTAACCCACCGTGACCACTGCATCAGCCTCTTTGCTGATCTCCTTCCCTCCTGTCTCTTCCTGCTCAATCAGTCGTCGTTTATCAAGTGCTTACTGTGTGCAGAACACTTTACTAAGCACATTGGAGAGTACAAAATCACAGCGTCGATGGCCACATTCCCGGCCCTCGGAGAATTTAAAGTCTAGAGAGGAAGAAAGATGTTGTTATGAACAGATAAATTACAGATAGGTAGGTAAGTGCTGTGGGGCTGAGGGAGGGGTGAATAAAGGGAGAGTGATTGTCGGTCGGATACGTAGAGGGAGTCCAGAGGCAGGACGTGGGAGAGAGGTCGGCGACGGGATAGACGAGATTGAGTTACAGTGAGAAGGTTGGTATTAGAGGAGCAGGGTGTGCAGGATGGGTTGGAGTCGGAGAATAGCGAGGTGAGATATGAGGGGGCACTGAAGTCCATATTGGGACTTTGCTTGGATTATTTTTCTACGAAACCATCCAGTGCATGTTTTCCCACTCCTCACAAGCTTCCAGTGTTCGCCCAGCTGCCGCCACATCTAACAGAAAATCCCGACCATTGGCTTTTAAACACTCAATCACCCTTCTCCCTCCTAACTTAACTCTCTGATCTCTTACTACGACCCAGCTCATTCACTTCCCTCCTCTAATGCCAACTTACTCACTGTACCTCAGTCTAATCTGTCTCGCCACTGAGCCCTGGTCTGCCTCTGGCCTGGAACCCTTCCCCCTCTTCTTATCCGACAGACCATGACTCTCCCCACCTACAAAGCCTTATTAAAATCGCATCTCCTCCAACGGGCCCTCAATTACCCTACTCTTTCTCCCTTCTCCGTCAGCCTTGCACTTAGATTTGTATCCATTATAATGATTATTACGGTATTTGTTAAACCAGTCTAGGTACTGAGCTCTGGGGTGGATATAAGCGAAGCAAATTGGGTTGGACAAGGTCCCTGTCCCATGTAGGGCTCACTGTCTCAATCCCCATTTTACGGATGAGGGAACCGAGGCACAGAGAAGCAAAGTGACTTGCTCAAGGTCACACAGCGGACAAGTGGAAGAGCAGGGATTAGAACCCATGACCTTCTGACTCCCAGACCCATTCTCTATTCACTACGCTACGCTGCTTCTTACGGCACTCCAACCTCAGTCCCACAGCACTTAGGTACATATCCGTAATTTATTTGAATGTCTGTCTCCACATCCACACTGTAAGCTCCTTGTGGCCAGGGAACATGTCTATCGACTCTGTCGTCTTGTAATTTCCCAAGTCGTGGCTCAGTGGAAAGAGCCCGGGCTTGGGAGTCAGGGGTCATGGGTTCTAATCCCGGCTCCGCCACCTGTCAGCTGTGTGACTTTGGGCCAGTCGCTTCATTTCTCGGTGCCTCAGTGACCTCATCTGTAAAATGGGGATTAAGACTGTGAGCCTCACGTGGGACCAGCTGATTACCCTGTATCTACCCCAGCGCTTAGAACAGTGCTCGGCACATAGTAGGCGCTTAACAAATACCAACATTATTATTATTACAGTGCTCCGCACTCAATAAATATGAGTGACTGACTGAAAGAGAATGACAAAACAAGTTGGGGCAGTGTAAAATTTCAGCATGATGTTCTTTCACAGAGCCCAAGGAGCTGTACAAAAAAATTCATTCAAATTCACCCTTTTAATAATCATAATGATGGTATTTGCTAAGCGCTTACTATGCGCAAAGCACTGTTCTAAGCACTGGGGGGATACAGGTGATCAGGTCATCCCACGTGGTGCTCACAGTCTTCATCCCCGTTTTACAGATGAGGGAACTGAGGCACAGGGAAATGAAGTGACTTGCCCAAGGTCACACAGCAGACAAGTGGCAGAGTTGGGATTAGAACCCATGACCTCTGACTCCCAAGCCCATGCTCTTTCCACTGAGCCATGCTTTTCCATCTCTCCTCCTTTGCCCCAGACACAATACACAGATTCACTATTTTCCCGACAACTGTGGACACCTAAGCCAGGGCGGGAAAGTGTTTGTTGGATTTGAAGCTTTTTAGTTTTCTCCTTATTTCAGAGAATATTTTTTGGTTGGCTACAACCTACACATTCCTTAATAGACTCACGTAAGTACAGGCAGAGAGTGAGTTAAGGAAAATATTTTTATGAAGTCCCCAATCCCATTTTGAACTAGAATAAATCTGATTAGCTGAACCTGATAACTTGATAATAGAATAAACTTATCAAAAGTAAATTTTCAGTACCCCTGAGTTTCAATGAAAGGAAAAGTTTTCTGGGCGAGTATGAACAACTAAAAATCTGTTCTTAAAAGAAATACACTCTTTTCATGCAAAATAAAAATAGAGGAGAATCAGTGAAACCAATAAGCACTTGTAGGGTAGAGAAAACATTACTTTGCTCAGCCTGAAAGGTGACAGGATAGAAATAATGACGATACGTTTCTCTTTTTGTGTTGCCTCACTATTGAAACTTTCAGGATTTTGTAATATAGATTTCATTTCTAACCTTAAGAGAATGGTGATCTTCACTATGGGGTGGCTTAATTTTTAAAGCCATTGGCTATTTATTCATGAAATGTCTTCTTAGCCTAGTCAAGAAAATAATCAATGGTGGATGTACCCATAGTGTTAAAGGAACGAGGTTAAGTTTGATGGAAATAAAGATGTGAGTCTGAAGGAAGTTTAATTCCCTCCATTTCTATTTCTCAGTCCATTTTGGTGTGACTCTTGACGACTCTTCTCTCGGACTCATGGGAAGCAAGAGAAGGTATCGGGAAGGAAGCTTTAAAATTGTGGGTGGAGGCAATGGGAATTTTGCAGGCCAGCATGGCCTAATGGAAAGGGCCCAGACCTGGGAATCGAAGGACGTGGGTTCTAATCCTGACTCCGCCACTCGCCGGCAGTGTGATCTTGGGTGACTCACGTCATTTCTCGATACCCAGTTTTCTCATCCGCAAAACGGAGAGCAAAAAGATTTGTCCGTAGTTTTCGTCAGCTCTCTCGCCTTTCTTTTTGAAGGGGGTGAAGATAGTGGCATTTTGGAAGTCTTACTGTATTTCCTCAGTGACCCATAAATAGAGGAAAAGCAAAGGAAGGAATCTGAAGATTAGGTCTCTTCCATGTTTGAAGATTTGTGCAGGGGTACCAACAAACTTGGGTGCTTTTCCGTCTTTCGAGCTTTTGACTTGAATGTGAATTCCTCCAGAGTCAGAACAAAGATCATTTTGTTCACATTTTGGCTCTTCTCCTAGATTTTAAAAGGTCTCCCTTCTCAATGGCGGAAGGGGGGGTTCACAAGCTTATCGCCCGTTTCTTGCCATCGGAGCAGGATTCTCTCTTCTGTTTTGGAGCGTGATTTCATCTATTATCTCCAGTGGTTCCAGCGTAGTGCTTAGGGGGCGAGGAGTTTCTTTAGGGATGACTACTGATGCTTGGTTTGGTGGCGGGCCGCAAATCCCTAGATTTTTTTTCATCTTCGGCATCCTACCCCAGGCTGCTCACGTTCATTAGCTAGAGCTATCTCATAAACGCTTTTCCAGGTGTCTGTTTTGTTAAAATCAAGAGGCGAAATTGATAAGTTCCTGGTAGCCTAAAAGCAGCATGGCCTAGTGGATAGAGCATGGGTCCGGGGGTCAGAGCGGGGTCTGGGCATCAAAGACCACAGCGGCCATCTTGGTCTCTGCAGCCAGGTCGCGGAGCTTCGACTCAGCTTCCCCTTGATCATTTAAAGCAAAAATGGACCCTCCGTGTAAATAACCTTTGTGTGCCCTTTGTGGTAAGCGAAACCCCTGCCTCAGGCTTGCTCATTTCACTCTGTGCTTCTGAATAATAATAAGGATGGTATTTGTTAAGCGCTTCTATGTGCCAGCCACTGTTGGAAGCGCCGGGGTAATCAGTTTGTCCCGCGTGGGGCTCACGGTCTTAAACCCCCATTTACAGACGTGGTAACCGAGGCACAGAGATGTTAAATGGCTTGCCCAGCGTCACACAGCCGACAAGTGACGGAGCCGAGATTGGCATCCACGTCTTCTGACTCCCAAGCCCGTGCTCTTGGCATTAAGCCATGCTACTTCTGAAGGAACACAAGGGGCAGGGGCAAGAAGCTGTTAGTTTTTCTGGGCCACTCACTAATAATAATAATAATAATAATATTGGTATTTGTTAGCGCTTACTGTGTGCAAAGCACTGTTTTAAGTGCTGGGGTAGATACAAGATAGTCAGGTTGTCCCACAGTCTTCACCCCCATTTTACAGATGAGGGAACTGAGGCCCAGAGAAGTTAAGTGACTTGCCCAAAGTCACACAGCTGACAGGCGGCAGAGCCGGCTTTCGAACCCATGACTTCTGACTCCCAAGCCCGCACTCTTGCCACTAAGCCACGCTGCTTCTCTGATGCTTCACTAATGAGAACTGGGGTTGACACAGAAATAGGGGTGGTATTTGAAGTGTTTATTAAATTCCGGGGTAGACAGAAGATAAACAGGTCGGACACGGGGAGCTCAGGGTGTAAGTAAGAGAGAGGACAGACATTGAATCCGCACCGTACGGATGAGGAAACCGAAGCCCAGAGAAGCTAAGTGACTTGACCAAGGTCACGCAGCAGGCAAGGTGGACAGGGATTGTGTCCAACCTGATTCTCTTGTAGCTTCCCCGGTGCGTAGCACGGCGCTTAACAAATACCATAAAAGAAAGAAAAGAACCCAGTCCTTTGGCTCCCAGGCCCAGCCTCTTTTCCTAAGGTCACGCTACCTTTCAACCGCCATCACTCCACTGCTGAATGCAAGTTGTCTTTCCTGAAGTTTCTGAGGCAGGTCCACTGTTTGCAGTGGGAGACTCAATTATCCATCTCCAAACGGTTTCTGAACTGAAGGTTTCAGGTTACGGTCCTGCATAAAGTCATTCAGGGCTCTAATAAAGGGGGGACACCTCTGACAAGAGTCACATCTCCCGGCTGCTTAGCACAGTGCTCCGCGCGGAGTAAGTCCTTAATAAAATTCTTCAGAAGCCTTGGCCTAGTGGAAAGAGGTTCAGGCCTGGGAGTCAGAGGATCTGAGTTCCAATCTCAGCACTATCACTTGCCACCCGTGTGACCTTGTTCGGATCACTTCACTTCTCCGTGGCTCAGTTTCCATAATGGTAAAATGGGAATTCAATACCTGTTCTCCCTTCTACTCGGTCTGTAAGACCCATAAGGGACAGGGACTGTGTTCGACCTGATTAACTTGTATTTACCCCGGCGCTTGTGTTTGCCTTAATAAATACCGTTAAAAAGAATGACTGACTACATAAATAAATTCCCCCGATTTAATGATTATATACTGAACGATGGTAAAAACAGCCTCTCATCGAGAAGATCAGTATTTCATTTTAAATAATGGACATAAACTGCTTTTTAATCATCAGGGATGATTTTTTTATTAAGGTTTGGAAACCTGGGTGCAGATACTTCCTCTAAGCTGCTGAGCTATTGCTGAGTTTCCATTTATTAACACTGCAGCACTAGCTGAATGATGTTTCCAATCAAGAATCCTGCCTTTTGCCCCCACACAAAAAAGTTCTGGCAAGGATCATTTTCTCATTAAAAAAGTTGGCTTCGGAGAAAGCGGTGGGTGAAAAATAATTTTATTAAGCCTGTAAGTCCTTTAGCTCTATTTCGGGAATTACAGGAATAGCTGAGGGGGCTCTTCTGGCTATGAGTTTTACAGCTTGACTTAACCGTGACCACAGTCCTATTTCTCAAGTCCGGGAATTTCAGATGAACTTGCTCCAGTCTGGGGAAAGTGAGTCCCAGAGATGGATGATTAGTAAACTGTCAGCCAGACTGGGACACGTAAGCCGGTCTCAGGCGGCATCAGAGACCGGGGGAAGGAGCGACGAGGCAGGTGTCGGAGATGTAATTTGGTTCGGGTCTACAATTTCCAGAAAAATAACTGTGCAAATGAAACGGTTGCCAAGGCTTTCAGGGCATGCGGCGGTTTTTTTGGTGACTCTCTCAGAAGCACTTGTGGAGGGGGCGGGGGGAAATGGCCATCGAACATTTCTACATTAAGGAGGAAAGTTGGAATATCCTGTGAAATACTAAAGCGGCACGTTCAAGCGTATGTAATGATACGACATTTATTCATTAAGCGCTTGTGTGTGCCAAACATCACGGGAAACGTACTAGAATCACAACAGACACAGTCCGTGTCCCACCCAGGACTCACAGTCTGAGAAGAAAGCAGTACTGGTATCGAATCCCTGTATTACAGATAATCCCGCTCGGGGTCGCACCGAGAGTTTTCAGTCCTCCACCAGTCTCGGCTACGGGAGGGAGAGTCAAGCAGAGGCCTGTCCGCTCCATTCCTAGCTTGGCCAGTGGCTGGCGAGCGGAAGGTCATCTGCTGCAAGTCAAAACTCCCCCATGCTGGGCAGCAGCGGCACGGGAGAGAGTCGAAGGTGGAGACTCGAGTTTACTGCGCGGAGGGAGGCGGTGGTAAACCCCTTCTGGATTTTTCCCAAGAAAACTCTATGGATCCACCACCAGAATAATCGCAGACGGAGAGCGGGGCGCTGTGGGAGAGACGTGTCCGTGGTGTCGCTATGGGTCGGGAACGACTCGACGCCATAAGACGAGGCAGGATTACAGATAAAGTGAGGCACAGAGAAGTTGAGTGACTTACCCAGGGTTGCACAGAAGGTGAGTGGCAGAGCTAGGATTAGAACCCAGGTCCCCTTACTCCCATCTTCACTCTTTCCCCTGGGCCACGTGGTTCCAATGAAACAGAAAGGTCTCCCCGATTGATTATAAATTCCTCGATGGCGGCGATCGTGTCTATCGACACTGTTATACTCTCCCAAGTGCTTAGTGCCTTTGCGTGAATATGGTCTGTCTCTCCCTGTAAGCACCTTGAAGCCAGGGATTATATCTACCAACTCTACTAAATCATACTCCCCTACGTGTTAGCAGAATGGATACCATAGTTTATTTTCCCCTGCGTCTGACCTCCTCCTGCGTGCAAGGGATGGAATCTGGTTTAATAGCCACCCACGTATTGCCAGGGCTGAGTTAGAGTACTCTGAACATTTTGAAAGTTTAAATAGTCTCAGAAACCACCGGGATGAGAACATGTTGCAAAATTTCCATTCCTTTTCAAGAGGAAGGATAGTTTCTTGCCACCTACTTGCCAGGCAACTGAGGAATATTATTTACCGAGCACCTGCTGGGCGCAGACCACTGCGTTAAGCCTTGAGGAGGGTACGAAACGGTTGATAGATTCCATTTCGGCCCTAAAGTATCTTACGGTACGGCAGAGGAGACAGGACCCAAAACAATTCACAGACAGCAGGAGGAAGAAGTGGATAAATAGATAAGCAAATGCTAAAGTTATAAGCCTTATAAGAGAAGCATTAAGTTATAAGCATTTATGGATATAGCCACAGATGGTTATTCATATTCAAGTGCATAGTCGGGGCATAAATTATTTATATTTATTAATGCCTCTTTCCCCTCTAGACCGTAAGCTTGCTATGGGCAAGGGAATGTGTATATCAACCCTATTATATCATAATCTCCCCAACGCACAGTACGGTGCTCCGCACACAGCAAACACTCAACGGATACCATCGGTTTCTTGATGGATCGATAAAGAGATTAATCACAGGAGGCTTCCTGGAGGAGATATGATTTCAGCAGGATTTTGAAGCTGGGGAGATTGGCGTTCTGGGTATACGAAGGGCGAGGGAGCTCACTGTAGGCAGGGATCATTGTACGGCACTCGCCCGAGCGTTTAGTACAGTACTCTGCACACGTTAAGTACTCAATAAATGCCAGTTATGGACTGATTGATGGGGGAAATAGAGTATATGAATATTTACGTAAGTGCGGTGGGGCTGAGTGTATCAAAGAATCAATCTACCAAAAGGAAGCTCATCAATCCATCAATCAGTCATATTTAGCGAGCGCTTACTGTGTGTAGAGCACTTTGCGGTGCGATACAGCAGAGTCGATAGGTTCGTTCTCTGCCCACAGCAAAAGTCCGGATATTGGGCAAATACATTAACACAACAAGGACTTACTTGATGGGCAAAAACTCTGAGAACACAGTGTCCTTAGCTACCGTCAATCACTGTCGATGGTATTTATCGAGCACTTACAGTGTGCAGAGCATTATTACGTGCAGAACACAATTTTAAGCACTTAGGGCACTACAGTATAAAAGCGTTGGCAGCGAAGACAGTGTCGCCTAATGGAAAGAGCACGAGGATGGATTTCAGGATCAATCGATTTACTGAGCACTTTACTTGGTGCGGAGCACTGTACTAAGCTCTTGGAGAGTACGGCATAACAGAGTTGGTAGACAGTCTTACCCTCTCAGGGTCGTATCTGGAGAGTTTCCAGGCCTCTACCAGTCTCGGCTATGGGAGGGAGAGTCGAGCAGAGGCCTGTCCGTTCCATTCTTAGTTTAGCCAGTGGCTAGCGAGTGGAAGGCCGTCTGCTACAAGTCACAACTCACCCGTGCTGGGCAGCAGCGGGATGGAAGAGTCGAGGGCGGAGACTCGGTATGCCGCGTGGAAGGCGGCAGTGGTAAAGCACTTCCGGATTTTTCCCAAGAAAACTCTCTGGAACCACTACCAGAGCGAGTGCAGATGGAGAGCGGGGCGCTCCGGGGGAGATGGGTCCGAGGTGCCGCTAAGGGTCGGAAACGACTCGACGGCGCAAGACGAGACAGTCTTACGGTCTTAGAGAGTTGGTAAAACTTAGAGTCTAGGGGATACCTAGATTTAAATTCTGGTTCTGCCACACGCCTGCTGCGTTACCGCGGGCAGGTCACGTAACTTCTCTGTGCTTCACTTTCCTCTCCTGTAAAATGGAGTTAAAATATCTCTTCTCCCTCCTCCTTAGACCGTGGGCCTCACGTAGGACGGAGTTTGTGTGTGATCTACACTGTAAGCACCTAGTGGGCAAGGACTGTGGCTACCAAGCCACGAGAAGCAGCGTGGCTCAGTGGAAAGAGCACGGGCTTTGGAGTCGGAGGTCATGAGTTTGAATCCCGGCTCTGCCACTTGTCAGCTGTGTGACTGTGGACAAGTCACTTAACTTCTCTGTGCCTCAGTTACCTCATCTGTCAAATGGGGATTAAGACTGTGAGCCCCACGTGGGACGACCTGATTCCCCTATGTCTACCCCAGCGCTTAGAACAGTGCTCGGCACACAGTAAGCGCTTAACAAATACAAACATTATTATTACCAAATCTATCTCTCCTAAGGATTTGGCACAGTGCTCTGTGCACAGTAAGTGCTCAACAAATACCAATGAGTGATTCTCTCTCCCCCACTAGATTGTAAGCTTCTTGAGGGCCAGGGCAATGTCTACTCACTCTATTTTGCTCTTCCAAGCACTGAGTCTAGTTCTCAAGAAATTGCTCGATAAATAGTATCGATTGGCCGAATTATCTTGCATAGACCCAAAGATTGACACATATTAAGTGCTTCACAAATACCAACACCATTATTATCTCACCGTCAGAAGCGTCATCTCTGAAAAGAAACCACGGTGGTACAGAATACTTCAGGTTTGCTTCTCCCCATGCAGATTCGAGCCAACACTGAAATTTTCTACCAGAAAATCCCTTCCAAATAGTAAAGCTGATCCAAGCAGACCCATTTAATATTTGCTTTTCAAATCCTTTGAATCCTTAGCAACAAAGGCTGAAGAGAGTATGGGTGTCAGGAAGCCTCACAGCCTGGTGGAATGACCACAGGCTTGGGAGTCGGAGGGCCTGGGTTCTACTCCTGACTCCACCACTTGCCTGCTATGTGAACTTGGGCAAGTCGCTTAACCTCTCCGGGCCTCAGTTTCTTCAACCGTAAAACGGGGATGAGATACCTGTACTCCTTCCTTCTTAGACCGTGAGCACCGTGCGGAAGAGGGATCGGGTCCGAGCTGATTAACTAGTATCCACCCAACGCTTAGAAGTGCTTGATGCATAGAGAGTACTTTTTATCAGTGGCATTTCCCTTCCATTTACCACTTCTCATGGTATTGATTAAACACGTGCCAGGCACCGTACTCAGGGCTGGGGTAGATACAAGGGAATCGCGTCCCACATGGGGCTCACAGTCTTAATCACCATTTTACAGGTGGGGTAACTGAGGCCCAGAGAAGTTTAGGGATTTGCCCCAGGTCACCCAGCAGTCAAGTGCTTCTCTGGAACAGAATGCTGTTCAACTGCTTCACGTCCACTCGCCCGAACTGTTTACACTTACGCTTGTGAGAATCATATAGAAGATCATTTCAAACAGCACAACTTCACAGAACAACACGAACATCCGGGGAGTACCCGCACTTATTAAACGACTTAACTCTAAATCGAACTCTACGTTTAGCCCCACAGCCCTCCCAGAGACAGGGGGACTTTCAGTCTCCGAGCCGATGTCGGTCTCGGGTAATCCGGTCTTTTTTTTTTCCACTTAGAACGGAACCTTGACAGGACACTTCGGTGAATGGTAGCTAATCTGAAATAGTGTCCAGGAGGGATATCGGATGGTTTTTAGGAGTCCAGAGGTTGTCGATTCTTCATCATAATTCCTACCAATGTGCCTCTTCATTAGCCTTCTGCGCGTTTCCCTCAAAGGCAGGCAGCTCGTTGATAGATATTCTTTTTCATTAAATGCCACACACGTCTCCGTCCCTGTGTAACCTAGCAACCAGACATTTTGGCTCTAATAAATGAAGCCGTTCTCATCTTCGTGCTAATACGCCTAATATCCCCCAATTCTGTAAGAGAAATATTCACCGTAGTCTTGTGGTCACCTATTTTTGCCCAAGTATCCACGTGGGCTTTCGGATAAAATAGATGACAGTCTGAGCTTCGGGGGAGGATTTGAATTTGACATCACCACTCACTGAAGCCGGAGGTCTCAGACTGTAAGATCCCAAAGGGACCGTGTCTAATTCGTCGTTTCTCCCAGCACTTAGTTCAGCGGTCTGCACATTATAAGCGCTTAATCGATACTACTATTGATTCTGACCCTCCGATTATGAGTCAATCTAAAAGGAAATCCTATCTGAGGGTTGAAAATCGCAGCTCCTCCAAGAAGCCACCCCGACTGACCTCTCTTTTCCCCACCCTAATCATCCTCCCTCCCGTTTCGTCTGTGTACTTGGGTCGGTATCCATTAGACACTTCGGTATCATCTCATCACGAGCCCCATCGTGCTCATGTACATCCGCTTATTCTCTGTCGCTTCCCCAGTCATCTATTTTAGTCTATGCTTCCCCCTAGACAGTAAGCTCCTTGAGGGCAGGGATGGTTGTCTACCAACTCTACTGTACTGTACTTTCCCGTCTGCTTAGTACAGTGCTCCGCACCCAGCAGAAAACTCAATAAATACAGTAGTTTAGTGGGTAGAGTACAGGCCTGGGAGTCAGAAGGACCTGCGCTCGGCCACTTGTCAGCTGTGTGACTTTGGGCAAGTCACTTAACTTCTCGGTGCCTCAGTTACCTCATCTGTAAAATGGGGATTAAGACGGTGAGCCCCACGTGGGACAACCTGATTCCCTTGTGTCTACCCCAGCGCTTAGAACAGTGCTCGGCACATAGTAAGCGCTTAACAAATACCTGGATTCTAATCTCACTTCTGCCACATGTCTGCTGTGTGACCTTGGGTAAGTCACTTAGCTTCTCTGAGCCTCAGTTACCTCATTTGTAAAATGGGAATTAAGAGTGCGAGCCCCATGGGGGACAGGGACTGCGCCGGGGTGGATACAAGCAAATCGGGTTGGACGTAGTCCCGGTCCCACGTGGGGCTCGTAGTTTTGATCCCCATTTTCCAGATGAGGTAACCGAGGCCCAGAGAAGTGAAGTGACTTGCCCAAGGCCACACAGCAGACAGGTGGCGGAATCGGGATTAGAACTCATGACCTTCTGACTCCCAGGCTCCGACTCTACCCACTACACCACGCTGCTTCTCGAAAGTAGATGGCAGGAAAGACTCTTTCGTCCTAAATGGGAATGAATACTTTCCGACATCCTTCCAACTCGGCGCCTCCCGAAAGTATGAGCCGTGGCCTGGGAAGGATAGGTAAGGGGAGCGGGGTCAGGTGAACCCCAAGACACCTCTTCATCTCCGCCATCTGCCTCGCCGAGGGGCCTCGAAACCTCCCCGAACTCACTGTTCAAGCACCTGGGCGTAATCAGTCAAGTAGAAGGCGGCAGGACCCAAGACTACCCGCGACAAGTAGACAGAGAAATAATGAGTCTCAAAATTTTACGATTCCACGCGGGGGAAAAGAACTACAAAATCCCACGTAGCGTCTACGGAAAGTGATTTGAAAATGATATACCTCTGCTGCTGAATGAGAGGAAGGACGTTTGTACATAATCGGCCCTTGCAGATGCTTTTAATCAACTAGGAGAGCGTTTCCAACTCTGTTCAGAGCGGGTAGGAAACTTCCAGAAGACCGAGATAAGAGCAGGGGAGGAAGATTTCACCGATCTATTCGGCGCTCTCCCCGCAGCCCCTCCACCTCCTGTGAATTATTTTTACGCGGGCTGCCAGCTGCGGGAGAGTTCGGCACAGGTTAAAACTCAGCGCCCGGGGAAAAGAGGGGATCTTCAGCGTCTGCTAGTCGGGGCCCGGAAGTCTCCTCCGGGGAACGGGCGAGGCTCGGGGATCCTATTCTTCGCTCTCCCCCCCCACCCCCCACAACGAGCTTTCGGCTTAGCGAGTCAAGAGTCCAGCTGCCTCTCTCTTTCCCTCTCTCTGCAGGCGCCGAGGGGCAGAGCCCGCTCTTCGCCGCTAATTCGGAGGAGGAACGGATGGGACGTGGAAGGGGTCAGCCATCCCAGCCCCTCGGGCCCAGGTCTGCTCGGCCGATAGTTCACCCGGTCGTTGGAGGAGACCCTCTCTTTGCTGGCATATTTTAGGGATGTGGAGACCTGAGGTTCGGGTGGGGTGCGCAGGGGAATGGGACCCAACGCTGCTCCTTTGGACCGCCAGCTCTCTGTGGGATCGCGGCTCCCGACTGTCGGATTGTACTTTCCCAACCGCTTAGTACTCTACGGTACGGTACGGAAGGAAGGTGGTTTAGCGGAAAGCGCACGGACTTGGGAGGTCAGAGGTTGTGGGTTCTAATCCCGGCTCCGCCGCTTGTCGGCTGTGTGACTCCGGGCAGGTCACTTCATTTCTCTGGGCCTCAGTTAGCTCATCTGTAAAATGGGGATGAAGACTGTGAGCCCACGTGGGACCACCTGCTGACCTCGTATAATTATAACGGTGGCATCTGTTGAGCGCTTACTATGGGCCAGGCACTGGACTAAGCCCTGGGGTGGACGCAAGCAAGTTGGGTTGGACCCAGTCCCTGTCCCACGTGGGGCTCACGGTCTCGATCCCCATTTTCCAGATGAGGCATCTGAGGCGCCGAGCACTAAAGTGACCTGCCCGAGACCGCACGGCGGACGGGAGCGGAGCCGGGATCAGAACCCATGACCCCGACTCCCAGGCCCTTGCTCTACCCGCTACGCCATGCTGCCTCTGCATCTACCCCGGCGCTTAGAACAGCGCTTGGCGCATTGTGAGCCTTTAACCAGTACCCTCATAATCCTTACTCTGCGTCCAGTAAGCGCTCAGTACGTAGCATCGACGGATCGACCGACCAGCCCGGTGGCTCCCTCCCGCCGAGTCCCGTACCTTGCTTAAACCTCGACCAATCCAGGAACAGAGTTCATCGTTCGTCTCCCCTCTCTAGCCTTTCTCCCTCCTGCATTTCCTAAAGCCCTGGGTCCTTACGCCTTAAAAAATCGTATCTTCACCTCATCCCCCCGCCCTTACGTCCCTACCCTTACACTTGGTTGCTTCCCCCTACCTGTAATATATTCAATATCCGTCTCTTTCAGGGCAGGGGTCGTGTCTACCGAGACCTTTGCGCCGTATTCTCCCGACGTTATGGTATTTGGTAAGTACTCACGATGGGCCACGCGCTGGGGTGGATACAAGATAATCGGGTGGGGCCCAGTCCCTGTCCCACCCGGGGCTCACGGTCTAAGTAGGAGGGAGAACAGGTATTGAATGCTCATTTTCTAGTCGGGTATACTGAGGCACGGGGTGGTTAAGTGATCTGCCCAAGGTCAGCCAGGAAGTAAGTAGCAGTGCTCGGATTGGAACCCAGGTCCTCTGCCTCTCAGGTTGCAGGCGGGGATGGCGGCTACCAGCTCGGGGGTACTGTGCTTTCCCAACTGCTTAGTACGGTGCCCCGCATGTAGTAAGCGCTCAGTACGGAGCATCGAAGGATGGAACGATCGATGCTGAGCCCTGAATCTTGCCTAAACCTCGAGCAGTCCGGGTCTTTTCAGAGCTCTAGGCGGGGAAGTTATCTCCATCAGGGCCTCGTGGCTCAGTGGAAAGAGCCCGGGCTTAGGAGTCGGGGGTCATGGGTTCTAATCCCGGCTCCGCCACCTGTCAGCTGGGTGGCTTTGGGCAAGTCGCTCGACTTCTCGGTGCCTCAGTTCCCTCATCTGTCAAATGCGGATGAAGACCGTGAGCCTCACGTGGGACAAGCTGATTAGCCTGTATCTACCCCAGCGCCTTAGAACAGTGCTCGGCACGTAGTAAGCGCTTAACAGATACCAACATTATTATTATTATTGTTATCCGACTTTGTGTTCGAATGAGCCTCGTAGGAGCTTTAATGGTTTTTCTCGTTAGAACGGAGACCAGGACGCAAACGTCGGCCCAAACTCATCAGACACGGTGGAGAAAGTCAGATGGTCCTTTGTAGAATTTATACCAAATTGCAACGTTGCGGTATCGCGGGGTTGCATTTCAAGTGGCCTAGTGGATGGACTCCGGGCCTGGGAGGCAGGAGGATCTGGGTTCTGATCCCCGCTCGGCCGCCGTGTGACCTTGGGCAAGTCACTTCACTTCTCTGGGCCTCAGTCACCTCATCTGGAAAATGGGACTTAGAGACGGCGAAACCCATATGGGATGTGGACGGCCTCCACCCCGACTAGCTCGTATCTGTTCTAGAGCTCAGTTAAGTGCCTGGCACATAGTAAGCGCTTAAATGTCAGTAAACAAAATAAAAGGGTGGCTAGAGGCTAAAGTCCTTGACTTCAATGTCCATTTGTTAAAAGGACGTTGAGCGGAGAATTCCAAACGATTAAGATTCATTTTCAATATCACTAATGAGATGGAAAATACCGTTAGAACCTGTAAAGGGGAGTTAGAATTCTCCACGGAGCTATTACGGACATGATTCAGCAAAGATCCTTTAAAATCGAAAATACGGAGGATTTAGCCGGAAAGCTTTCCGACGGATTCCTCTCTCTCCCCCCAGTTTGTCCTGTTTTGCAACCCGACCAAAGGTGCTCTCGGCTGATCGATGTCAAATAATGATAATAAAGAAAAGATTCCTTCGACACTTATTTTCCTTTGCGCTTTCACCGACTTCGTAGTCCCCGGTCCATTTTAAATCATCCAACGGATTACCCAGTACGTGAATCTTCGACACTGTTTGCCTCTCCGGCTGCCAGCGTTTTGGCTATTACATTAATGATTCACCCTTTCCCTAAAGGATGGGCAGAAGGCCAAAGGTTCCCGGCTTCTAGTTGCTTCCGAAAAAGGCTCGAAGACTAAAATGAAGTTTTCGATCTGCCCCCGTATTTTAATTATCCGAACTATTGCCGACCTCTGTCGGCTTCAGCTGTTCCTTGAGCTCTCGGTTGGCATTTCGAAGACTTTCCGAGTCGAGTATCTTTCAGTAGTGATCGCTGAAAACCAAAACATTCATTGCTGACGGAGACCGCGGCAACGTGTTTTTCAGGAGCGGAACCCATCCAGTCGGGCGTGTGCCAGACCAAAGGTGTCTTCGTTTCATACCAGAGGACGGTTATTTGGAAATTGTTTAGAAGCAGCATCGACTAGTGGTTAGAGCACGGGCCTGGGAGTCCGTAGGACCTGAGTTCTAATCCAGGCTCCCCCACTTTCTATCAACCAATCAACGGTGCTTATTGAGTGCTCACTGTGTGCAGAGCACAGCGCTAAGCACTAGCAGGCACCTTCCCAGCCACTCGTCCGCTGTGTGACATTGGGCTGATCACCTGACTTCTCTGTGCCTCGGTCACCTCATCTGGAACAAGGGGGTTAAGGCTGGGATCCCCAAGTGGGGTGTGGACGGTGTCCAACCTGATTAGCTTGTATCTACCCCAGCCGGCGTTTAATAGAACGGCTGACACGGAGTCAGCACTTAACAGATGCCATAAAAAGTAAAAATAAGAAATGAATGGCATCAATCATTACAATTAGTTGACCGACGGACGAAATGTGCCAATCTGTCGTAGACCCCCTCAAACCCCCGGCCTCCCGGTTCTCAGTCCAGCGTGTTTTCTACCGGGTCACGCTGATGATTCCCGTTTCTGCGACTCACCTGCTTGGCCTCTCCTCTACCCTTTTCCCTCAACTCTTTCCCAGTTTCCAACAACACTTCTCGGGCACTTCCCTACCCCCTTCCCTATTTTCAACTCACACTTGTCTTCAGCAGTCAGAGCCGGAAACCCATCCCCAGCAGGCTCGAGGAGACGAGGTAGAAACCCTAACAACTCAGTGATATATCATTCTTTTGCTATTATGGTATTTTTTAAGTGCTTGCTATGTGCCAAGGCTAAGTGATCCGAAGAATCCCAGTTACGGTTTCAGGGGATGCCTGGGAGTCAGGTGACCCGACTCTGTCACTTGTCCACCGTGTGACCTTGGGTAAGTCACTTAACTTTTCCGTGCCTCAGTTTCCTCATCTGTAAAATGAGGAAAAAACTCCTCACTCTAGGCTTCGAGGCTCTCCATCACCTCGCCCCTTCCTACCTCTCCTCCCTTCTCTCTTTCCACCGCCCACCCCGCACGCTCCGCTCCTCCGCCGCCCACCTCCTCGCCGTCCCCCGGTCTCGCCCGTCCCGCCGTCGACCCCCGGGCCGCGTCCTCCCGCGGTCCCGGAACGCCCTCCCTCCTCACCTCCGCCAAACTCATTCTCTTCCCCTCTTCAAAACCCTACTTAAAACTCACCTCCTCCAAGAGGCCTTCCCAGACTGAGCTCCCCTTCTCCCCCTACTCCCTCTACTGACCCCCTTCACCTCTCCGCAGCTTAACTCTCTTTTCCCCCCATCTCCCTCTGCTCCTCCCCCTCTCCCTTCCCATCCCCTCGGCACCGTACTCGTCCGCTCGACTGTATATATTTTCATTACCCTATTTATTTTGTTAATGAAATGTTCATCGCCTCGATTCTATTTAGTTGCCCTTGTTTTTACGAGACGTCCTTCCCCTCGACTCTATTTATCGCCATTGTTCTCGTCTGTCCGTCTCCCCCGATTAGACCGTAAGCCCGTCAAACGGCAGGGACTGTCTCTGTTGCCGACTTGTTCATTCCAAGCGCTTAGTACAGTGCTCTGCACATAGTAAGCGCTCAATAAATACTATTGAATGAATGAATGAAAATGGGGACTAACTCCTACTCCCTCCGAATTACACGTGGGAAAAGGCCCGTGTCCGATCTCTCTGTCTTGTACACTTAGAGCAGTGCTTAGCACATAGTCAGCACTTAACAAGTACCATTATCATCGAGGTTTGGGTTAACAACTTAGTCGTCTAAGAATTCCCACGTGGGACAACCTTGTAACCCCCAGCGCTTAGAACAGTGCTTTGCACATAGTAAGCGCTTAGCAAATACCACCATTTATTTTTATTTTAATTATCCTTTATCTCGGTATATTTTCAACTCTTATCAGAGAGAGCAAAATTGTACTGGGGGGAATTTTCACTTTTGCTATCTTAATGAGACGTTCAGTCTAATAACAAGTCAGACATGTTTCAAGTGGCCACAGTTCCCATCAAGGCTGCGTTAATGGAACAAGTCCAACCTGCCGAAGATAAAAGCGTCGGGGAACAGTGGACTGAATAGGTTGTTTATTGTGGGAAGAGTAACTCAGTCCATCAATAGTATTTACGCTGTGCAGAACACAATTCAATGGAGTTGGTAAAAATAATAATAATAATGTTGGTATTTGTTAAGCGCTTACTTTGGGCAGAGCACTGTTCTAAGCACTGGGGCAGAGACAGGGGAATCAGGTTGTCCCACGTGAGGCTCACAGCCTTAATCCCCATTTTACAAATGAGGTCACTGAGGCACAGAGGAGTTAAGTGACTTGCCCAAGGTCACCCAGCTGACAAGCGGCAGAGCCGGGATTCGAGCCCATGACCTCCGACTCCCAAGTCCGGGCTCTTTCCACCGAGCCGCGCTGCTCTTCATGGGAAGCATGGCCCCTGCCTTCAAGGATCTTCCGATCTAGTGGGAAGGTGTGAAGATGTTTTCTTTAAAATAAAAAAGGCAAAGTGTTCAAAGTACAAATCAGTTTAGGAGAATGTAGCTTTTGGAGGGCAGGGTCGGGGGGGTGTCTACCTTCTAACTGTAAATCTGGTGCGGGCAGGGATCCTCTCTCTTTATTGCGGGATTATATTTTCCAAGCGCTAGTGGAAAGAGCCCGGGCTTGGGAGTCAGAGGTCATGGGTTCGATTCCCGGCTCTTCCACTTGGCAGCTGGGTGACTGTGGGCAAGTCACTTCACTTCTCTGGGCCTCAGTTCTCTCATCTGTAAAATGGGGATTAACTGTGAGCCTCACGTAGGACAACCCGATGACCCTTTCTCTACCCCAGTGCTTAGTAAAGTGCTCTGCACATAGTAAGCGCTTAACAAATACCAACGTTATTATTGTTATTAGTAAAGCGCTCTGCATACAGTAAGCACTCGATAAATATTGAGTACAATCCTGTATCGTGCTCTCCCAAGTGCTTACTGGACTACTCTGCACCCGGTATCCCCCCAGCGCTTAGAACAGTGCTCTGCACAGAGTAAGCGCTTAACCAATACCACCATTATTATTATTATTATTAGCTAGCACTCAATAAATCTCATCGATGTATAGACTCAGCATTAGCAATTGAAGGCAGACAGAAAATCAGATCCAAGTGTATTTCAAATCTTATCTGCACGTGAATGTCTACATGTAATTTGCTCCCAAATGGAAGTCTAAGTAGGAGATTGCTCATCCCTCTAGACCGTAAGCTGGTGAGGGGGAATGTGACTACCGACTCTGTCGCACTGTCCTCTCCCAGGTACTGAGTACAGAGCTCTGCACACGGTGAGCGCTCAATAAATACCACTGATTCATCCCGATTCCGCCTCAGAACTCTCATCGCCTTCTCAGGCCCCCTTTCTCCCCTCCATTTCCTCAACGCCACAGAGACTGAGACGAGGGAATATCGGATCAAGACTGAGGCGTGTTTCTTCCAGGGCCACGATCGCGTCTGCTTGCCGTCTCGTTCTCTCCCGGGTACAGTTCTTTGCCCACGGTAAATTCTCAGTATATATGATCGGTTGACTTCGTCAGTTTCATCTACCATATTACATCCTTATTGTCGTCATTTTGAGGCCCCTTTTTTGTCTTAAAAATCAAAAGACCTGTGTCAAAATAGCAACCAATCCATTTTCCTCGAAACCATTATCCCCAGTCACTCTCGCAGCCGAGGTCCCTTCACAACTTTTATCAAGTGTCGCAGGGAGGGGACTAACAATAAGGACGATGTCATTCATTCTGAAGTGCCGCTGCTGGGATAGAAACACGATAATCAGGTCGAGGGAGGTATTTTATCTCCATTTCACAGATGAGGAAAATGAGGTAAACAGAACTTAAGCGACCTGCCCAAGGGCACTCGGCAGGCGAGTGACAGAGACGGGATTAGATTCCAGGTCTCCCGACTCCCATCCCATGCTCATTCCAGTATACTATGAAAGGGAAAGAGGGAGAATAAAAACAATGTCTGGTTTGCCTTTGTTCTGCACCCATTTGTGTGTCTCTGAACCCCTTTTCAGGGCTTCAGCTTGCCTCATTCTGAGAAAATAGCACTGGCCTGGGAGTCGGAGGACCGGGGTCCTAATCTTGACTCTTGTCAGCTTCACAGATACTACAATTATTGTTATTATTATTATTATTATTACTCTGACTCTGGGTGCGTCTTGAATCCCACATGTCGCAATCCCAGTAAGGGGAGCTCCTGCCCTAAAGAGACTTGTCTCTTGTTGACTGGATGGCACTCAGTACATTCCCAGGCCCTGTGACTCAGTGGAAAGAGCCCGGGCTTGGGAGTCAGAGGTCATGGGTTCGAATCCCGGCTCTGCCCCTCGGCAGCTGGGTGACTGTGGGCAAGTCACTTCACTTCTCTGTGCCTCGGTTACCTCATCTGTAAAATGGGGATTAACTCTGACCCTCACGTGGGACAACCTGATTACCCTGTATCTACCCCAGCGTTTAGAACAATGCTCGGCACACAGTAAGCGCTTAACAAATACCAGCATTATTATTATTATTCAGCATGCCTCCCATCTCCGTACCTTTCCCCGATCCTCTGAAATCTCCATGTCCTCTTTGCAGCTTTCTGGTATTAAACTCTGGTCCGCTTGCTTGTTGTTTAATGGAAGGAGCAGTGCGGCTTAGTGGATAGAGCAAGTGACTGGGAGTCGAAAGACCTGGGTCCTAATCCCGGCTCAGCCACGCGTCCGCTGTGTGACCTTGGAGGAGTCATTTAACTTCTCGGCGTCTCAGTTACCTCATCTGCCAAATGAGCATGAGCCCGGGTGGGACAGGGACGGTGTCCAACCTGATCAGCTCGTACCTACCCCAGAACTTAGAATAGTGCTTGGCACATAGCAAGCACTTAAAAATACCATAATAGCAAAAGAATGATATATCACTGAGTTGTTGGGGTTTCTACCTCGTCTCCTCGAGCCTGCTGGGGATGGGTTTCCGGCTCTGACTGCTGAAGACAAGTGTGAGTTGAAAATAGGGAAGGGGGTAGGGAAGTGCCCGAGAAGTGTTGTTGGAAACTGGGAAAGAGTTGAGGGAAAAGGGTAGAGGAGAGGCCAAGCAGGTGAGTCGCAGAAACGGGAATCATCAGCGTGACCCGGTAGAAAACACGCTGGACTGAGAACCGGGAGGCCGGGGGTTTGAGGGGTCTACGACAGATTGGCACATTTCGTCCGTCGGTCAACTAATTGTAATGATTGAGCGCTTACTGTATGCAGATCACTGCGCTAAGATCTTGGGAGAGTACACTATATCAATAAACAGACGCATCCCCTGCCCACAGTGAGTTTACGGTCTAGATGAACCATCCAGTCCAGTTTGCGCTACGGCACATTAATTGGGTGAAATCCTTCCATGTGATCAATGAATGACATGTTTAATATCGGCTCCTGATCCGTCGCCTTCGTTATTTAAATTACGAAATCACCCGTTGCCGCGCCCAAGGATGGCACCGGGGCCAAGGGAAGGGGATTCTGACCCCAGACGACCTCTCCCTACGGGGGTGGAGGAAGGACGGGCGGGGAAGAGAATTTGAGATTACTCAAATGAGGCTCTTCTCCCATTTTCAATTACTTAGAAATCATCATCATCATGGTATCTGTCAAGCGCTTACTATGTTCTAGGCACCGTTCTAAGCGCTGGGGTGGATACAAGCGAATCGGATTGAACGCAGTCCCTGTCCCAAATGGGGCTCCTAGTCTCAATCCCCATTTTACAGATGAAGTAACTGAAGCACAGAGAAGTAAAGTGACTTGCTCAAGGTCACACAGCAGGCAAGTGGTGGAGGCACATTTAGAACTCATGATCTTCTATAACTCCCATGCTCTATCCACTCTGCCAAGCCGCTTCTCCCCCTATGCCATGCTGCTTTTCCTGGGCATGCTGCTGCTGCTTAATAGGAAGCTGCCCTTCATGCCTTTCATCTCTTTCCCCCCGGTTCCTTTGGAGACCAGGACGGCAGGGGGACGGAGCCTCTGGCAAGTTGTTTTCTCCATCAGAAACTTGTGCGCAGTTTCTTCGGAGCCGACCGGGCAGCAGAGCGGCTCCAGGGAGCGTCGTATGACTTATGCCGTCGAGTCGTCTCCGACCCGTAGCGACCCCACGGACACATCTCTCCCGGAACGCCCCGACTCCATCTGCAGTCGTTCTTGAAGTGCATCCGTAATGTTTTCTTGGTAAAAATCCGGAAGCGGTTCACCTTGGCCTCCTTCCGCGCAGTCAACTCGACCCTCTGCCGTGCCGCTGCTGCCCAGCAAAGGGGAGTTTGGCTTGTAGCAGACGGCCTTCCGCTCGCTAGCCACTGCCCGAGCTAGGAATGGAAGGGGCAGGCCTCTGCTCGACTCTCCCTCCTGTAGCCGAGACCGTTAGGAAACTGGAAACTCTCCAGGTGCGACCCCATGAGGGAGTCCGCCTCAGTGCTTAGTACGATGCTTGGCGTATAGTAAGTGCTTAACACATTATTATTATTACTATTATTTTGAGCCAAATATAACCACCCCATTTCTATGTTTGCTTGACTCACCACACGTGCACTTAAACAGACGGCAGTAATTAACCTCTCCTTCTCTTGCTTATCATAAAGGAAAGTCTGTTGCTGAATGTCGGCCACTTCAAATTAGAGGCATAATCACTCTAACAAGGATCCTTCATCAGAAGGATCTATCACCAAAAGAGTACAGATAACTAACAAAACGGTTTATAGATCGGTTGCCTTCTCCTTCAGTCTGAAGAAAATGTACGAAAGCCAACTCCACGGGAATTGCCATATTGGAACATCATTCAACCCTCCCTACTTGGAATTATTTGATCCGATAGGACTCTCAGACACTTTTGTAACCCAAATAACGCTCTCTTAAGCAAACTGCGCCTCTGTCACGTATCCTGTTCACTTTCCCGCTAGCCAACCGCGTCACCTCAGTCAAGTCACTTAATCTCTCTGGGCCTCAGTTTCCTCAGTTGCTAATTGGGGTTATGATGAACCCCTTGAATCTGCTCCAGTACTTACCAGGTAGTAAGTGCCCAAATTATTACTATTCGGTGACAGATATTAACTTTCCTTTGGTAGCACAAGATTTCAGCAGGGTCATTTGATTTGGTTTTCAATCGATGAGGTGGCTCGTTTAGGGTGCCCCCGGTACAATATTAAGTACCAAATGGGTGCTCAATAAAATTTTATAGTCTGATGCACTTGGTCTACAGATTTGAAGGTTATGTTACTGTAACGTAGAATGTTACGGTATGTAATAATCATTAATAATTGTGGAATTTTTCAAGCACTTACTATGTGCCAGTCACTGTACTAAGCGCTGCGGTGGATACGAGCAAGTCGGGTTGGACACAGTCCCTGACTCGCACGGGGCTCTCGGTCTCAATCCCCATTTTACGGATGAGGTCACTGAGGCGTGGAGAAGTGAAGTGACTTGCCCAAGGTCACCCTGCAGAGAAGTGGCGGAGCCAGGATTAGAATCCAGGTCCTTCTGACTCCCAGGCTCTACCCACCGGGACATGCCGCTTCTCTAACACCGGCATCTCCGACATGAAGTACGTTATAGCCATTTAGTGGCCTCTGCTCTCCTTCTACTTGTTTTCCAAGGCTTCACATCAATTTTTCCCTCCCCAGTGAACTCAACAGCGTTAGTCACAATTTGGATCTTCCCCACCAAAATCGAATGTTCAAAACTACTGAAAACACCATGGGGACAAAGAGCCAGTTTGCTCATGCCTCGACGCTCTCTAAGGAAGTGCTCGCATGTGGCTCTTTAAAAGCCACCAATCACCTGCAGGAGTTGCCTTTTTTGCAGTGCTTTACCGCAGTCATCTGAGGCTCCGTCCCTTGAAGCGCCTATTATGTCAGTATCCCCGTATTTATTGCCAAAATGATTTTTAAAGTACCGTCTGTATGATCCCTCAACTCCCACGTGAGTTTCCTGATTAAATCTCTCAGGTGATCAACTTGGAGCAGCGTGAAAGCGACTACGTGGGCCGATTCGTCGTACGGATCCAAAAGGTGTTGCCAAGTGTTCGCTGCTGATTCCCCACAGGAAACTTTCGAGGGACAGCCAGAATTGGGCTCCCTGGAATAATACTGGTCTCTTTGAGTCCACGGCAGGGCATGTTTCATCAAAGTTCTTTTAATAATTCACAACCATAATCGGCAGAATTTTCTGAAGGCTTTCTCAGAGCGGTGAAATGATTGGCAAGATTCAGTAGGGATTGTATCCCACTTGATTTCCTTGTCATCTAACCCAGCGCTTAAGTACGTTGGTTGGTGCAGAGTAAACACTTTGCTACCCATCCATCACTCATATTTATTGAGTGCTTACTGCGTGCGAGTCACTGTACTAAGCGCTCGGGAAGGTTCCCCGCCCACAACGACTCTACAGTCTAGAGGGAGACAGACGTTAAGAGCGATTACAGAAACGTACGCAAGTGCCGTGAGGCTGAGGTGAATAAAGGGTACAGATCCAAACGCAAGGCCGACGCAAAAGGGAGAGGGAGAAGAGGAAATGAGGGCTTAGTCGGGGAAGGCCTCTTGGAGTAGATGGGATTTTAATAAGGCTTCCAAGGCGGGGAGAGTGATTGTTGGATAAGAAGCGGCAGGGAGTTCCGGGCCAGAAGCCGGACGTGGGGAATTCCATCGTTTTTAATCACTAGGGTGGTGGGGAGGGGGCACCGTTTGGTTGCCGGTAGATAATAATAATAATCATTAAGCAATTTCTATGTGCCAAGCACTGTTCTCAGCACTGGGGTCCATACAAAGGAATCAGGTTCCCGCCCGTTGGAAAAGCAAATTCTCTTCTCAGCACCTAGTCAGGACGTCTAGTTCTTTTGGAAATACAGCTGGAATGTGGGCGGTGAGACCGCTCGCGGCAGCACGAATGGGAGGGTAGACACTGTTGTTCTCGGCCAGTGGGTTTGGGGCGGGTGGGGAAATCATCCTCGAGCCTTACATTGGACTAGTAATGATGATTACGGTGTCTGTAGAGCTCTTACTATGTGCAAGGCACCGCGTTGAGCACCGGGGTGGACACAAGCAAATGGGGTCGGACACTGGCCCCGTCCCACCTGGGGCTCACGGTCTCCATCCCCGTTTTACAGATGAGGGAACTGACGCAAAGAGAAGTTAAGCAGCTTGTCCAAGGTCACCCGGCAGACAAGTGGCAGAGCCGGGATTGGAACCCATGCCCTTCCGTCTCCCCGGCCTGTGCTCTATCCACTATTCCGTGCTGCTTCTCATCCCCCCACCTCCACTCAGTCACCCACAGACCACAGGTCCCCAACTCCGCAAGGGAGACGGTCCATCTAGATCGCTCCCTGCCGAGACCCTCCAAGAGACTCCCCCCGTCTGGGAGGCAGCCAGGACTCTCCGCAGGGGAGGAAATACTCTCGGTTCACAAATGCGAGGACGCCGCATAAATCCCGATCTTCGTGCAGCGCTGATGTGGAGCGCCACTGACCTTCGAGGCAGAAATTAACTTGGGCGTCTCGCCTCACTAGGTGATAGAACACGAAAAGTCATTTTAAAATACTATGGAAAAATGTTGCCAATGAGGACACTGAGAACTGAGGTATCGCGGGCAGTAGGCGGGAGATGTTTAATAGACTACTCTTATTTTCACGCGGAGGGTTTGGGAAAGCAACGTAGATTGGTTTAGCATTTGGTTAGGTGCTACAGTCTTGAATTAGTGGAATTGTGGCTAATTAGGGTGGGTGAGGCTCTCCCCAGCACAACAGGAAAAGGTAGTTAATAATGTTAATAATAATGTTGGTATTTGTTAAGTGCTTACTGTGTGCAGAGCACTGTTCTAAACGCTGGGGTAGATACAGGGTAATCAGGTTGTCCCACGTGAGGCTCACAGTCTTCTTCCCCATTTTCCAGATGAGGTAACTTCCAGAGAAGTTAAGTGACTTGCCCTCAGTCACACAGCTGCCAGGTGGCAGAGCCGGGATTCGAACCCATGACCTCTGGCTCCCAAGCCCGGGCTCTTGCCACTGAGCCACGCTACTCTCTTTCACAACCAGACTCTCAGCAGAGGTGCTGAAGTGGCATTTAATGGGGAGCTCAGGTGGGGGATGAGAGATTATTCAGAGTAGGCCTCCTGAAGTAGATGCGTTTGCAGAGAGACTTTGAAGATGGGAAGAAGAGTGACCTGCCTGGTTATTTTTAATACGGTATTTGTTAAGCGCTTACTGTGTGTCAAGCATTGTTCTGTCAATCGATCAATCAATCTAGTATCTAGTAAGCATTTACTGTGTGCAGAGCACTGTACTTGGGAAAATGCAATATAGCAGAGTTGGCAGATACATTCCCTGGCCACAGCGAGCTTACGGTCAGAGGGGGACACAGACATTAATATAAATAAATAAATTAATAATAATAATAATGTTGGTATTTGTTAAGCGCTTACTATGTGCCGAGCACTGTTCTAAGCGCTGGGGTAGACACAGGGGAATCAGGTTGTCCCACGTGGGGCTCACAGTCTTAATCCCCATTTTACAGATGAGGTAACTGAGGCACCGAGAAGTTAAGTGACTTGCCCAAAGTCACACAGCTGACAAGTGGTAGAGCCGGGGTTCGAACCCATGACCTCTGACTCCAGAGCCCGTGCTCTTTCCAGTGAGCCACTCTGCTTCCCTAAATTACAGATATATACATAGGTGCTTTGGGGGTGAGGGAGGGGTGAATAAAGGGTTCAAATCCAAGAACAAGAGCGCCGTAGCGAGGAGTGGGAGATGAGGAAATGAGGGTTTACTTAGGGAAGGCCTCCAAGTGCTGGAGTAGATGATACAAATTAATCGGGTTGGACACCGTCCCTGTCCCACTCGGGGCTCACAGTCTAAATTGAAGGGAGAAATTTAATCCCCATTTTACAGTTGAGAAAACTGAGGCACGGAGAAGTTCAGTGACTTGCCCAAAGTCACACTGCAAAGAACTGGCATGGCTGGGATTAAAACACCGGTCTTCTGAGTTCCAGGCCCGATCTCTTTCCATTAAATAATAATTATGGTATCTGTTAAGCACTCACTATGTGCTGAGCACTGTTCTAAGTGCTGGAGCAGATACAGGGTAATCAGATTGTCCCAGGTGGGGCTCACATTTTTTAATCCCCATTTTTACAGATGAGGTAACTGAGGCCCAGAGAAGGTAAGTGACTTTTCCAAGGTCACACAGCAGACAAGTGGCAGAGCCGGGATTAGAACCCACGGCCTCTGACTCCCAGGCCCGTGCTCTTTCCATTAAGCCACGCTACTTCTTTGTGAAGCAGATGTGAAAGAGAAGATTGTTCAGGGAGGAGGTAAAGATCAAGAAATCCATCATGAAAGAGGTAAAAATGAAATATAATGAATTGTTTGGCATTAGAGGGCGGTAATCTCGTTGCGGACAGGGACGAATTTACCAACTCTGTTGTACTGTACTTCCTTAAACACTTAAAACAGGGCTCTCCACACGGTAAGTGCTCAATAAATAAATAAAGCTAATGGTCAGGAGGTTCTGCTTGATGCAGAGAAAGGAAAGGCAACGATTAGAGGCTTTTGAGGAGCGGGAGAACCACGTAGAGAGGGATATTTTAGAACAACCATCCCGACGGACTGAAACATGGCCTGGAGAGGGAAGAAATTGAAGGCAGGGAGGTCTGAAAGGAGGCTGATGCAGTAGTCATGTTGGGAAATGACAAGTGCCGGGATCAGCGTGATGGAGAGGAATGTGCGGACTCTGGAGATGTGGTGGAGGAAGAACAGACGGGATTTGATGAGAGACTGAATCGGGGAGTTGAATGAGAGAGAGGAGTCAAAATTGATTCCAAGGTTATGGGTTTGAGAGGCAGGCAACTGTGATTAGGTAGAGGAAAGATGAATGAGGAGTGCAGTTTGGGATACGTTTGATTTGAGGTGCTGGCGGAATAGCCGAGGAGAAATGTCTTGAGGGCAGGAGGAGATGTGAGGTGGCAGAGAAAGAGATCAGGGTGGGAGACGGAGATTTCGGGAATCATCCACATAGAGATGGTATTTGAAGCTATGGGAGCAAATGAGTCCTCCGAGGGAGCGGGTGTAGACGGAGAATCGAAGGGGACCCAGAACTGAGCCTTGAGGGACCCCCACAGTTAGAGGATGGGAGGCTGAGGTGGAGCCCGTGAAAATGACTGAGAATGAGCAGGCAGAGAGGAGGAGGAGAACCAGGAGAGGACAGTGTCAGAGAAACCACGGTTGGATAATGTTTCCAGGGGAAGGGAATGTTTGACAGCGTCGAGGAGGTAGAGGCCGGAGATCCGTTGTGACCTTTGAGAGGGCAGTTTCCGTGGAGGGTAGGAGGAGGAAGCCAGATTGGAGGGACTCAAAGGAGATACTTGGCGAGGAAGTGAAGACGTCAATAGACAACTCGCTCAAGGAGTTAGGAGAGGAACGATAATTGAAGGGAGCGACGGGGACAAAGATGGGCTTTTTTAGGATAGTGCTGTGCCCACGGTAACTGCTCAATAAATACAATTGATCGACTGGCAGAGCCAAAGTATAGGCCCTGGAATGAAAGACCGAACTCATGACTCCACGATAATAAATTAATGGGATGCGAATTTCCCTTTTTATTTGATTATCTGTGGTCACCAACTTCCAAGACAGTGATAATAAAACACCACTGAGCAGAAAGTCTCAATCAGCAAAAGGGTTTTTCATCTCTGAGGAAAAATTAAAGCTGAAAGGCACCTATACAGGGTCAGCTTTGCAGGCTCTCCCCCGCCCCGAACCAAAAAGAGTTTCAGTCCATTAGATTTTCATTAACCATACCCATCGGGACCCATTCCACTCCCTGCAGCTCTAACAGAACTGCTTGGAGGAGAATCAGTTTATAGGAAATGGGCTGAGTTCTTCCCAGTAAATGCAACACCCTATGAAAACCTAAAGAAAGAGTAATTGAAAAGCAACACGATAACTGCTTTAACTTTCGACCGTCAGGTGTTCTAAAGACATCAGCCTACCAGACCCTGTAGATGAATACCTGCTAACCTCCATGTTTCTAGCCCCTAAAAATCAGCCCCTTCACAAATCCAGGATTCTCTTTTTGTCACTATCTGGGCGCCGTATTTTGGGTTAAAAGATGGTGGGAGGGGCAGTGACATTTAATCTAAAGGCATAAAAGGTTTAAGATGGTTATGTGGCTGATGGTCCCTACCACATAGAGTGGGAAATAATTAACCCGTTGCAGAGTTGTTGCTTTGGTTTCTCACAGTGAATTCCGCCCCCCTTGGAGTCGTGATCTTCTCAAAGAACCTGCTCCTGGGAAGGCTCCTTTCTAAATGTCAGAGGTCAGGCTGCTCTGATGCCGGCTACTCTTCCCAAACTGTCCACAAAAATGATGCCGCCTTGCTCGAGTATTTGCTCCTTTGCAGTTTTTAAGCATCTCTTCTAGCCACCCCGCTTACAGTCTCTCCACTTGAGTTCGCCGTAGAGCAGGTATCTGACTTATTCTCCTCCCGTTCTCCTCACATTAGGGAAGCAACGTGGGCCTGAGGGGCAGAGGACCTGAGTTCTCATCTTGGCTCTGCCACTTAATAATGATAATTATCGTATTTGTTCAGTGCTTACAAAGTGCCAGGCGCTGTACTAAGCGCTGAGGTGGAGACAAGCAAATCGGGGGGACCCAGTCCCTGTCCCACGTGGGGCTCACAGTCTCAATCCCCATTTCACAGATGAGCAAACTGAGGCCACGAGAAGCGAAGTCACTTGCCCATGGCGACACGGCAGACGAGCGGCAGAGTGGGGATTAGAACCCGTGACCCTCTGACTCTGAAGCCTGTGCTCTATCCACTATGCCAGGCTGCCTCACTTGCCTGTCGGGTGACCTGGGGCAAGTCACTTCACCTCTCTGTGTTTTGGTTTCCTCATCTGTAAAATGGGAATGAAATACCCGTCTGTCTCCCCATTAGACTGTGAATCCCATGGGGGCAGTGACTGAATCGACCCAGATTATTTTGTATCTACCTCAGCTCTTAGTACTGTGCTTGATACATAGTAAGTGCTTAACAAATTATTAACCACCCTGTATTATTATTATATTCTACACTCTGGCCTCCTTAGAGGATTTTAGAGACAGAGGGTTCAGGCTGAGGGTTCACAGAGAGGCTCCCCGGGACCTGTCCACTGAGGGTGCAACTGGAATCGAACAAAATTCGGGTAGAAGATTATTACGTCCAATGTCCCCCCTCTCTAGAGCTCTTCACTCCTCTATCAGATTGTCTGCTGATTGGTGCCAACTCGGAATTAGAATCCATCGCACGATCAAGGCCAAGTATTTCGATCTTCTCCTCAAACCGTTAGCATTCACTTCCACAGTCTGCAGGTGTCTGGGAGCCTTTCCAGAGTGCGTGAGAACTACTGCGCTTTGCAGTCGAAGATGATTCTTCTGGACGGTGAGACAGTCTCATGGGTTTTCTTAGCCTGAGGCCGTGGCTGACCATCCCTTCCACACTGAGCCCGATGTAATCTTCCTGTGCATTTTTGTTGCAAACCCTTTATGCTGCTGATAGGCTACTCATTACAAATGGGTGACCATTTTAAGAGAGTAAGGACACAGAAAACAATGACTTGAAACTAGACTTGGCTCGTCTCTAGGCTGTAAACTCATCTAGCGACCGTAAGCTCGTCCTAGGAAGGAAAGGTGTCAAGCAACTCTGTTGTATTGTACTCTGAAGCCCTAGGAAATTAGTTTCCTGGTTCCGATCGATACGACGGACTGATTGAAACCTGAAATCGGAATGGCAGAGAACCCTTGCGGTCAATCAGTCAGTTAATAGTATTTCATTCCATTGCGTTTAGTGAGCGCTTACTGTGTGCAGAGCACCGTACTAAGTGAGCGCTGGGGAGAGTACAGTACGACGATAAAAAGTAACATTCCCCGTCCACGACGAGGTTACAGCACTTGGGAGAGTACAATATAGCACGTTCTCTGTCCACAACAGTCTAGAGGGGGAGAAAGGCACTAAAATAGATTACTGATATGTACGTAAGTGCTGTGAGGCTGAGGTGAATAAAGAGTACAAATCCATGTGTAAGGGCGATGCAGAAGGGAGAGAGTAGAGGAAATGAGGGTTAGTCAGGGAAGGCCTCTTAAAAGAGGTTTCTTTTTCGTGCTTGGGTTTCAAGTGTTTTTGTTCTGAGTTCATCTGAAGTTAGGATACCCTCCTGTAAATCTCACTCGGGGCCTGTGCTATCAAGTGGTTGCCATAGTAGTTTAGGATGGGAGAGGAGAGACCTAGCCTCAGTAGCTTCCCTCAGAGCGGGCACAGGACCATTAACCCTCACCAATGAGGAGAACAGGCCAGACAGCCATTTTGAAACACCGAATCTCGACTTTGGGAAGGGATGGATTTCAGTAAGGCCTGAGTCTGTTTGTATTGTCTACTTAATCAATCAATTTGCACTTCTTGACTACCTACTCTGTGCACAGTGCTGCCCTAAGCTCTTAGGTGAGTACAGTAAAGTTACTACTGGGAAGCAATATGGTCTGGCGGAAAGATCCCAGGCCTGGGAGTCAGAGGGCCTGGGTTCTAATTCCGCCTCTGCCACTAGTCTGCTGTGTGACCCGGTAAATCACTTAACTTTCCTGTGCCTCAGATCTGCAAAATGGGGATTAAATACCTATTCTCCCTCCTACTTGGACTGTGAACTCCATGTGGAATCTGAAGATCTTGTATCTACCTCAGACGTTAGTACTGAGTAAGTCCATAGCGAATTCTATTATTATTATTATCATTACGATTATCATTAGTATGACTAGACATCATCCCTGACCTCAAGGAGCTTACAGTCTTATGGGGGTGACAGGCATAGTACTTGGAAACTGCAAAGGTTTCTGGGATGGGCAACTCAAATCTTGCTTTCTCATACGCTTTTCTCATATGCTTTCTCATAATATCCCGACAGGATTATTGTGTCAGCCTTTTCTCTCATCGCCCTTCCTCTTGTCACTCCCCGCTCCAGTCTATTCTTCATTCCGCTGCCCGGCTCATCTTCCTGCAGAACTGCTCTGGGCACGTCACTCCCCTCCTTAAAAACCCGCAGTGGTTGCCTATCAACCTCCGCGTGAAACAAAAACTCCTCATTCTTGGTTTCAAAGGTCTCGATCACCTTGCCCCCTCCTACCTCACCTCCCTTCTCTCTTTCTACTGCCCACCCCGTACACTCCGCTCCTCTGCCGCTCACTTCCCCACGGTCCCCCCATTCACGCCTATCCCGCCGTCGGCCCCTGGTCCACATCCTCCTGCTGTCCCGGAATGCCCTCCCTCTTCACCTCCCCCAAACTAACTCCCTTCCCTTCTTCAAAGCCCTACTGAGACTTGCCTCCTCTAAGAGGCCTTCCCAGACTGAGCTCCCCCCTTCTCCCTCTGCTCCCCCTCCACCCTCTGCTCCTCCCCTTCCCCCATCACCTCCCCTCAGCTGAGCCCCCTTCCCCGCTGCTCCCCCTCCCCTCCCCTTTGCTCCTCTCCCTCCCCTCAGCACTGTCCTCATTTGTACATATTATTTATTACCCTATTTATTCTGTTAATGAGATGTACATCCCCTTGATTCTATTTATCATGATAATGTTGTCTTTTTCTTGTTGTGTTCTGTTTTGCTTTGCTGTCTGTCTCCCCCGATTAGACTGTGAGCCCATCACTGGGCAGGGATCGTCTCTATCCGTTGCCGAATCGTACATTCCATATGCTTAGTACAGTGCTCTGCACATAGTAAGCGCTCAGTAAATACTATTGAATGAATGAATATATCCTAATGTGGACAATAGGTTCTTCCTAAAGGAGGTAGTAGAAACAGGGAAGGGACCACCCCCCTCATTACTTGAATTTAAGTGCAGTACAGAGAGAGCCTCTCTCATTCCTCCCTGGGAGATCTTCATCGGTGAGTTCTCTTCTGTTCGGTGGGTGGCCCTGTAAGACCCCTGTAAGGCTCAGGTGATGATGGAGAATGCCTGTCCTCATCCACAACTGAAGTATTTATTAGTGAGATTTCTAGCATTTATACCAGATAAATACCAGCATTTATCCGGAGTCAAATGTGAAGCAAATGTAGTCTCGCTTGTCACCCAGAGAGAAATATCTATAATTACCTCTTCCCGTTCGTAGTTTCCTCTTCTGAATCTCCTGTTCCCGCAAACCTTGGCTATTCGCTTTCTACTTGTTCCTACCGCCTGTTCCCTCACCTGGAAATCTTTCCCTCCTTTCCCCTTTATCACATTCAAAATGGGATTGTTTGCAGCCGGTTGGGTGGAAAGAGCACAGGTCTGGGAGTCAGGAGACCTGCTGTTTGACTTAGTTCCCTGTGCCTCACTTTCCTCAGTACCTAGTCTCCCTCCCCGGGACTGTGAGAGCCGTGGACCTGATAACATCCTATCTATCCTACTGCTTGACACATAGAAAGTGTTTAAGAAATACTACAATTATTGTGATCAAACTTGCAGCTGACGTGAAGAGTGTCAACACTAGTGAGGAACTCTCTCATTCCCTCAATCTTTGCCTACATTCCCGTTGGTGTGCTACAGCTTTCTCCCGCCTTCTTGTCCCTGCAGATATCCCTTCTCCTAGACATGCTTCTCCGCATAATGCACCGTCTTTATTCTGTCAGGGAATATTTCCGTCAGATGGCCCGTAAGTGCCACTAATTGCCCATTTGTACACCAGCTGTAGACCATGATGTTGACCCTGCTGAACCTCGGATGAAGTTTCTCTAGATTCAAGTTATCTGAGGAAACATTAAATTGGATTTTTTTTTTTTTTGGCTCCATTTCGGCCCTTCCTTGTGTTCAGAAGCATCAACTACGGCTGTGCTCTCCAGGGGAAGGAGAATGATGAGAGAGTACAGAGCAAGGAGTTAGTGTGAGATTTTGCTAATAACCATGCTGGATGCTGTTTTCATGACCTCATGCAGGAAATTGAGGTGGCTTTGAGTAAGGGAAGAGCACGGGGCTGGCAATCGGGAGGCCAGTGCTCTCATCCAGGCTCCACCACTTGTTTGCTGTGTGACCTTGGAAAAGTCATTTTACTCAGTTTCCTAACCTGTCAAATAGGGATATAATACCTCCCTGTTGGACCGTAATCCAATCTAATTATCTTAAATCTACTCTATAAGCCCACCAATGGGCAGGGATTGTCTCTATCTGTTGCCAAATTGTACATTCCAAGCGCTTAGTACAGTGCTCTGCGCATAGTAAGCGCTCAATAAATACTATGAATGAATGAATACTCAGTGGCTTGGCCCACAGTAAGGGCTTTTTTTTCAATTAAATGGTATCGGTTAAGTACTTACTATGTGTCATATACTGTTCTAAGCACTGAGGTAGATATAAGATAGTCAACTCCCACGGGGGGGCTCAGAATCTAAATAGAAGGAGGAGGATTTAATCCCTATTTACAGATGAGGTAATTGAGGCACAGAGAACTTTAGTGACTCGACCAAAGTCACACCGTAAACAAGTGGTGGAGCTGGGATTAGAACCCAGATCCTCTGATTCTCAGGCCCATGCTCTTTCCACTGTGAGCCCGTCATTGGGCAGGGATTGTCTCTGTATGTTGCCGAATTGTACGTTCCAAGCGCTTGGTCTGCACATAGTAAGCGCTCAATAAATACGATTGAATGAACTAGACCATGCTGCTTCTCCCACTAGGCCACACTGTTTCTCAAATGCTTAATACATAATATTAATGGAAGGAATGACCCCCAGATTTTATGCTGAAAACATGGGCCCCTTTTGTTCTTTATCCTGCCGTTCTCTCATCCTTGTTTTATCTGCATTTCACTCCCACCCTTGATGTCGATGCTGATGGTATTTACTCTGTGCCGAGCACTGTTATAATAGTTGGGGTAGATACAAGCTAGTCAGATTGGACACAGTCCCCGTCCCACACGAGGCTCAAAGTCTTAATCCCCATTTTACAGATGAGGTAACTGAAGCCCAGAGAAGTGACCTGCCCGAGGTCACGCAGCAGACAAGTGACCGAGTCGGGATTAGAACCCGGGCCCGTGCTCTATCCGGTAGGCCGCGCTGATTGCCCTTTTCTCCGTGTGCCTTTCATCACTCTCACCCCTCTCCCGTGAAGTTCAGCTCTTACGGCTTCGGCTTTATCCGCAAGGAGAACACCGGTTTCCTAACGGGACCGTCAGAGCCGCTCAGGCTAGCCAGCTTGGGCAGCTAAGCGAGCGGCCCGTTCCAGCTCTCGCCCAGTTCTTCAGAGGAAGTCTCTCTGGCTAAGAGCTTCTTCCAGAGTGTTTGGAGGCTCCGGATTTGCCCAGACAGCCAGCGAGTGCCCGGAAAGCCGTGATTAGGCTCCCGTGTGTGCAGAGAAAGTCGGGAACTGCTGCCAAGTTGTTTCTGGCAGGAAACTACCTTTGCAGAGCCCGTGGGCATGACTTGACTCCTCTCCTCCTCTCTCCCCCGCCCACATGATTTTCCAGGTTCGGAGGGTGATGGCTTCTCCAGGGATTTCAGCGATCCGCCCTCTGACCACGGCTAATCGGGAACCTCGGGGTCCGCTATTTTAGTGGGACAGGAGTTTTAATCCTTAAAGGAAAGACAACACGGGCTGAGAATTCTGATCGTTCAACATACGATTCCCTCAGAATCGAAGAAATGAACTGAACCAGCAGGTGCAGACCTATCCTGTACTTTTCCACGGTGCTTGGTACTTTTCCCATCTGTGGGTCGGGAACGGACCACCAGCTCCTTGAGGGCAGAGGCTGCGTCTGCTTTCTCCGTGGTATTGTACTCTCCCAAGTGCTTCATCCGGTGCTCTTCATTCATTCATTCATTCAGTAGTATTTATTGAGCACTTACTATGTGCAGAGCACTGTACTAAGCGTTCTTAATATCACTGACTGATTGACTGAATGTCCACTCTATGCAGAGCACCGGACTGATCGCTTAAGAGAGTACAATAAAGTTAGGAGAGGCGATTTCTGCCTTTAAGGAGCTTACAATCTAGTCTGACTGTAAATACCCAATAAACCTGACTCTCACTACTCCTACAGCAAGAAAAACAATAAGAATAACAGCTATTACTATTAATGCCGCTATTCAGAACTCCCAGATGCCCTTTTTCTTGATATTCCTCACAGAGGAGGAAGGGGAAAGCCTCCTGGAACGTTAGGAATTCTGGGGTAGAAATCTCCGGCTCAAGTGCCGTCAACATCTTACCTTCTCTCCAGAAATCTCCAGTGACCGCCCATCCATCTCCACATAAAAAGAAATTCTTTACCACTGACTTTAAGGCACTCGGCTCACCTCCCTCCTACTTTCCCTCTCTGATCTACTACAACGAAGTACTTCAACCTTCTCATGCCAGACTACTCAATCTTTCTCTACCTAACTCTTGCCCATTTCCTCCCTCTGGCTTGGAATGTCCGTCCTCTTCAACAGTCCACCATTCTCCCTACCTTCAAACCCCCTCTCCCCCCACCTTTGGTCTTTTCAATTGTCGATGGCATCTAACAGGCTGCCTCTGACACCTGCTCTTTGTCCCTCAGTTCACCTCAGTCCCTGACTAATAATGTTGGTATTTATTAAGCGTTTACTATGTGCCAAGCACTGTTCTAAGCGCTGGGGGAGATCCAAGGTGATCAGGTTGTCCCACGTGGACTCACAGTCTTCATCCCCATTTGACAGATGAGGGAACTGAGGCCCAGAGAAGTGAAGTGACTTGCCCAAAGTCACACAGCTGACAAGTGGCTGAGCCGGCATTGGAACCCGCGACCTCTGGCTCCCAAGCCCGGGCTTTTTCCACTAAGCCACGCTGCTTCTAGTTAACGGTAATAATAATGATAATTATGGCATTTGTTCAATGACTACTATGTGTCAGGTATTGTACTAAGCACTGGGGTGGATACGAGTAAATCGGGATGGACAGAATCCCCTTCCCGCATGGGGCTCACACATTTAATCCCTCATTTTTCAGGTGAGGTAACTGAGGCACAGAAAAGTTAAGTGACTCGCCCAAGGTCACACAGCAGACAGGAGGCGGATCCTGGAACAGAACCCAGGTCCTTCTGACTCCCAGGGCCACGCTCCACCCACTAAGCCACACTGCTTCTCTGTTCTGACACCTGGCCGAACGCTCCAGGACGATGAAATAGGAGCCGTCATTTGTGGCCCCCGAGACGTCGCTAGAGTAAATATAGCATCTTATAGTGGCTAGCTGCATAACGCGGAGCCTTCTCCCGCAAGAGGGCATTGATTGGCCAGTTCTTTCCCTGGCCGTTTGTCTCCTGGGTGACCTTGGGCAAGTCATTTAACTTCTCCGGGCCTCAGTTTCCTCCTCAGTTTAATGGGATTAAATACTTCCTCTCCTTCCTCCCTTGACTGTAAGCACCATGTGGGACAGGAACTGTGTCTAAACGGATCGCGTTGTTTCTCCCCCAGTGCAAGACGAGGGTAGAAGTGCTTCTAAGTAAGCACTTAGAAAGTGCCGGTATTATTATTATCATTATTATGAATCACCGTATTATTACTATTAGCGGTAGGAGTAGTAATAGAAGAAATAATACAACTAACGTGAAAGCAGGATTTCATCTTTGGGAAATGGCTCAGAGACATTCAAACCCACCAGATAACTTCAAAGGTGGTGCTTTTTCAAGCTACTATATTTAAGGTGATCCTGTTTTCAGTTGGCTTGCCTCCTGTCCGATTCCAATAAGGAACCAGAGGCAATTTATTTCCTTTTTGTGCATTTTTGGAGCCTGGGCTCCCTCCTGAGAGTTCCGTCTCTCCGATGCTGCACCAGATTTTTTTTTAAATGGTATTTATTAAGCACTTAGGTGTCAAACACAGTTCAACGCACTGGGCGAGGTACAAGTTATTTAGGCCAGACACAGTCCCTGTCCCTCTTGGGCTCCCAGCCTAAGTAGAAGAGAGAACAGGAATTGAATCCCCATTTTACACTTGAGGAAACGGAGGTGCAGAGAAGTTAAGGGACTTGCTCAAGGTCACGCGGCAAGCACTCGGCAGGGCCGGAATTAGAACCCAGGTCTTCCAACTCCCAGGCTCGTGCTCTTTCCTCTAGGCAACGCAGCGTCCCCTAACTGCCCCGTGCCTCAGTTTCCACATCTCTAAAATGAGGGCGAAATACCTGCTCGCTCTCCCTCCCTCCCCGTGAGCCCCCCCCGTGGGACAGGGATTGTGTCTGCCTTGACTGTATTAAATTAGTTAAGCGCTTGACAAATGCTACCGTTATTATTATGATTCTATTTCTGGCTCTAACCTTACCCTAAGCAGGTTGGGACCCTCCACAATCCCAGGATGGAACCAAAAAGCCAAACAGGCTAATAGGCAGGAGGTGGACTCAGACCCTGGCTTCTCTACCTCATTGGCCAACTGGGTGCTTTGGGATTGGGGGACTCTTTTGCTCTTTTTCACTTCCGCTTCTCATCCATTTTTGCCTTCCACGTCTCTCCCAGTTTTACTGGGCACCAAAATGGCGTGAGCCGGCCCTGCCCCGCCCTGCCTCACCCAGTCAGTCAGTCGGCCAGTCGTGTTTATAGAGCGCTCACTGTGTGCGGAGCACAGTCCTATGCATTTGGGAGAGTACGGTATACCAATCAACAGACACATTCCCTGCCCTCAGCGAACGTACAGTCGAGTTGGGGAGACATACATTAATATAAATAAATAAATTACATAAATGCTGTGGGGCTGGAAGAGGGGGTGAATAAAAGGAGCCAGTCAGGGCGATGCAGAAGAGAGTGGGAGAAGGAGATAGGAGGGTTTCGTCAGGGAGGGCCGCTTGGAGAAGATGTGCCTTCAGTAAAGCTTCGGAGCGGGAGAGAAGAATTGTCCGTCAATTACGAAGAGGGAGGGCGTTCCAGGCCAGAGGCAGGACGTGGGTGAGAGGTCAACAGAGGAGACCTGCAGAGAAGGTCTATAGCTTTCTTGTTGGGATTCCCAGCATATTTTACCTCAGACACAAGATCACATCAGAGAAAACTTCATCTCCGGCCCAAGTAAGAAGAGCTGCACCATGGCCCTGAAGGCCCCTGCCTCAGCCCACGTCAGCTGTAAATGCTGCATGATCAGACTTCTAAAACCCACTGATTCTCTGACTGACTCCTTTTCAGGAATCTTTCCCTACATGTTTGCCAAAACTCTTGTGGGTCTCAGCAGTCACGCTGAACTTCCTCCCCCACAGATCTGCCCAAGAGGAGGAAAACTTCCATTAGGAGGAAGGAAAAAAGTGAATCGCAGAAGCGGTTCGGACGTTATGTAAATCTCTTGCTCAGGATGAATGAATTCTCATCTCAGCTATCATCTCGGGAGATAGGACCATCATCTATCTGTGAGCTAATTAAGGCATCTGGAAATCATTTACCAGAATGAATCTGCTAAAAGTGCCTTGGCTTCACAGGAAAAGAAAAAAAAAACTTAATAATGTGAAAACTCAGAAGGCATAAATCGTAGAAGTTGGGTTGAAAATCACCATTACCAAATTACCACTTTGACCCAATCCACCCTCCAAATCTAAGATATCGTGTCTCTGTTTGACTAGGGGAGATGTTCTATACAAAGATCAGATTGTGTCTGATTATTATTATTAATCATAAACACTTACTACGTGACAAGCACGGTCCTAAGCACTGGAGTAGAAACAAGTTAATCAGGTCAGGTATAGTCCCCAGCCCACACAGAGATAAGTAGGAGGGAGAACAGGCATCAAATCTCCTTTCTACAGGCGAGGAAACTGAGGCGCGGAGAAATGAAGCGACTTGTCCCAAGTCCCACAGCAGGAAACTGGCAGAGCTGGGATTAGAACCTAGGACTTCTGACTCCCTGTGTTCTTTCCACTAGCCCACATTGATTTAATTGGATTGTAGCCACCCCAGAGCTTAGCCAAGTGCCAGGTACCCAATTAAGTGCTACCAGATCCCATAATAATTATTGTTATATTTGAAGATCAAGAACTGGTTGGACTGTCTCATTCCATGAACGCTTAGGCTGATGTTTACTGGGTTTCAAGCACTTCATTCACCCTCCAAACATACACGGGAATAGGTTCATTCCGGTATTTGTGAGAATTTATTGAGTGTCTACTGTACGCAGAGCCCAGAACTAGATCCTTGGGTTAGTCCGCACAGTTTCCCTGCACTGTACAAGTTGTGTTCCTGCAGAATCCGGTGAAGCCTTGCATTTCTAGCAGTCACTACGTCCGTGCCTGACACTGCACGTGAGACGTCTCCTTCAAAGACTGCAGCGTGCTGAATCCAGACAGACACATGTTGTTGAGTCAGGGACTGTGTCCGACCTGATTTCTTTCTGTCTACCTCAGTGCTTAGAACCAAACTTGACATAAATGGATAACAAATGGTGCGCATTCTTGTCAGTGTGCAGCACCGTGGTCTAGTGGGAAAAGCACCGGACTGGAAGTCAGGAGCCACGAGTTCCTATCCCGCTCCAGAACTCGCCTCCTATATACGAGCTTGGAGAATAGCTTGACTTCTTCGCTGGTAAAATGGGGATTCGATACATGTTCTCCCTCCTTTTTGGACTGTGGGCCCCAAGTGGAAGAGTGCAGAGCTTAACGATAGTGGTATCTGTTAAGTACTCATTATGTGCCAAGCATTACACTAAGCGCCGGGGTTGATACGACGCAATATGATCAGACGCAAAAATTCCTCTTCCACTGGGGGCCCACAGTCAAAAAAAGATGGAGAACATGTATTGAATCCCCATCTAACCAGTGAAGAAGTCAGTGATTGTCCCAAGCTCATAGAGTTGGGAGGCAGGTTTCTGAGCAGGTTTCTAGACCGTAAACCCGGGGTGGGCAGAGATTGTCTCTCTTAATCGCTGAATTGTACTTTCCCAGAGCTTAGTAGAGAAGCGGCATGGCTAAGTGAAAAGAGCCCGGGCTCGGGAGTCGGAGGTCGTGCGTTCTAATCCCAGCTCCGCCACTCGTCAGCTGTGTGACTTCGAGCAAATCACTTAATTTCTCTGTGCCTCAGTTCCCTCATCTGTAAAATGGGGATTAAGACTGTGGGCCCCACGTGGGACAACCTGATGACCTCGTATCCCCCCGCAGCGCTTAGAACAGTGCTTGGCACATAGTAAGCGCTTAACAAATACCATCATTATTATTAGTAGTAGTAATGCAGTGCTCTGCACACAGTAAGCGCTCAATAAATGTAATCGAATGAAGGAGTGAACGATCAGAACTCATATCTCCTGACTCCCAGCCAGCAACAGACAAAATTAGGATGATGACCCAGGCCCCTAATTTCCAAAGCAATCCCCTTTCTACTCTACCAACATCTGGGCTTGCCGAACACTTGCATTATCTCCTGTGAGACTATCGATTCTCATTCATCAGTAGCCAAACGGCGTGGTGACGAAACGTGCAAGATTGAAACCCAGAATCAAAACGTCTCAAGGATTTCTCCCCAAACGCCCCATCCTCCTTTCACCTCCTCTACCAGAACGCTGAGCTATGGTTACGTTGGCGGAGAGCTCCGCATTTGTCTCGGTTGCTGATTGAACTACAGTCCCCTTCGGCAGCCCCTTCGACGGCTACGAGTTCATATTTAGCAGTTTGTCAGTCTCCTTCTTGTAGGTCAAAAGATCTACAACTGATCCACTACTGATCAAAAGATCTATAGAGCAGAAGAGACCACTTTTTCTGTGTGAAGATGCGTAGGGAATGTTTCATGCAGACTCCACACAAGGAAACAGGTATCACAGGTGAAAAACACGGCTGCGGGTTGTCCCACGGCAGATACCTGATCCCTCCAGCCAGCTGGGTTTCTACTGCAGCCGGTCTATGACTCCAGCTAGATTCCTGCATTTAGCTTCTCCCGCCCGTTAGGGATGAGCTGCAGCGGGGTCTAGTGGCAAGAGCCCCGGCTTGGGAGACAGAGGACGGGGGTTCTAATCCCGGCTCCGCCCCTTGTCTGCTGTGGGACCTTGGGTAAGTCACTTCACTTCTCTGTGCCTCAGTTACCTCATCTGAAAAATGGGACTTGAGGCTGCGAGCCCCACATGGGACAATCTCATTACCTTGCATTTACCCCAGCGCTTCAAACGGTGCTCGGCTCATAGTAAGCACTTAACAAATACCAGTATTATTATTATTCTCTCTCCAGCTGGGGCTTCTCCCTCCAGCTAGAGGGCAGGGAACATGTCAGCCAAATCTCGTCTTACACTGTCGAGTCGTCTCTGACCCGTAGCCACTCCACGGACGCATCTTTCGCAGGATGCCCCACCTCCACCTGCAGTCATTCTGATAGTGTTTCCGTAGAGTTTCCGTGGTAAAAAAAATCCGGAAGTGGTTTACCGTGGCCTACTTCCATGCAGTAAACTGAGTCTCTGCCCTCCTCTCTCTCCCGTGCCGCTGCTGCCCAGCACGGGTGAGTTTTGACTTGTAAGAGACGGCCTTCCAGTTGCTAGCCACTACCCAAGCTAGGAATGGAACGGGTAGGCCTTTGCTTGACTCTCCTGCCCGTGGTGGAGACTGGTAGAGTACTGGAAACTCTCCAGGTGCTGAGAAGGGGTCAACCAAGTATGTTACGTTATATTGGAGAAGCAGCATGACGTAATCGAAAGAGCACAGGGCTGGGAGTCAGAAGGTCATCGGTTCCAATCCCCGCTCCGCCAATCGCCTGCTGGGTGAGCTGAGACAAGTCACTTTACTTCTCTGTGCCTCCATTACCTCATCTGTAAAATGGGGATTGAGACTGTGATCTCCACATGGGACAGGGACTCTTATAGCGTACACTCCCAAGTGCTTAATACAGGGCTCTGCACACATAAGTGCTCAATAAATACAAATGATGGATTGACCGATTGATTGACTGGCAGTTGATAGGTACCGGGAGCTGACTTAACCCTTAAGATGTACCCACCCTCAAGCTGGACACCTATAATTGGTTTCTCCCTCCACCTGGAAACCTACTCTAGCTTCTCCCTCCAGCTGGAAACCGGCTTCTAGCTTCTCCCTCCAGCTGGAAACTGGCTTCTAGCTTCTCCCCCCAGCTGGATAGCTTCACTGGCTGCTGCAACCATTTAGAAAGGAGAGAAATTAAGGCAGTGCCTCTCCTCTCCATTCTAGTCTCCGTTTACCCAACCCAATCCCACGCAATCCCAATTCCAGTACTCGATTCGCGGCTAAAGGATCTTTTTTCTGTTCAGTGAGTGGGACGGGCAATAGTTTAGGGACAAACAATACCAAGTGCTCTAATCCTTGTCGGAACCTCTTTGTTTCCCAAGGACTGCAAGGAGGTGGGGGAAGATTGTAGAGTCTGTAAGCAATCTTGTCTACCTAATCTACTGTATTGTACTCGTCTAAGCACTTAGTACAGCGCTTTGCGAGTGTTAGGAGCTCAATTAATATCAATACAGGGCTTTGCGTGTACTAGGAGCTGAAAAAACACCAATGACTGACTGAATGATGATGTGACGCAGATTTTGCCATTGTAAACTAATCAGGCTTAGCTTCCTGGCTGTAGTGAGTTCACTCAGGAAGCACTTCCGTGAAGAGGGTCAACGATCATAACGCATAATATAACGAGGTGACCTTGGTCCCCAGAGGACAAGGTCATGCGTCAGTAGACGTTCACTCTGGTTACCGGAAGTGTCATGATGAAGATGTACAGGACGGCATGGTTTTCTCATAGTGAAGAAGAAGAATAGGCTTGAATTCACCTCTTTCCTCCCTTCCAAACTAAAAGGGATGGTTTCTCTATAGGGTGAAGGAAGGAACCCACTGGTACAAGCACCAGAGCCCAGGGAAGAATTGCTTATGGATTCCATTTTCAATCCGTCAGTCAGTCAGCAGTATTTATTGAACACATTGCCTGCAGAACACTGTACTAAGCCCTTGGAAGAGTACAACGCTTTCAGTGGTCTTAGAGCAAATAATACTTTTGGGCGTGTATGCACAGCCTCTATAACATGGGTACTTGCAAGAAATTGGGGTACAAATTCAGGAACAAATTAGATGGAGCTAGGTTGTAGTAGACACAAGCCCAGGCAAAATCGGGGCATCCCGAAGCGGCAGAATTGGTAGACAGAGGGTGACCTTACTTAACTCCCACCCAGAAAGAGAAGGGAGGCACTCTTTGAAGAGCAAGATTCCGATCAATCGATCGATCCATCATCTTTATTGAACACATTCATTCAGTCAGGCGGATTTATTGAGTACTCCCTCCCTCTGGAAACCTGTGTGTGGAGCACTGTAGTAAGCGCTTGGGAGAGTACGGTACAAAAAATAAACAGACACGTTCCCTGTCCACGGTGAACTTAGGGTCGGTGTGTTCTGACCGCTGCATTTCTACCACATCATACTAAGACTCCAGGGCCCTGAAATCCTGGACCGGCTAACGATCTGTTGCTCGAGGTGGATACTGAGATTTCTGCGGAATCACATTAGGCTTTTACCTCGGACCAAAATCATGAGGGCCGTAGATGGAAAATGTATTGTGCTTCAGCGGGTAATTATATTTCATGAGCACTTTAGGCATGTATATTAATCTCTGAGCACTGGTTACTACGTCTTGGCTCGCGGCAACGATGCTGTCCACCGAAGGACTTGGATTTTACTTTATTTAAAGTAATTAAAATAATACTGCTGATGAATGGCCTAATTTGATTCAGCTCTGCAGCACAGATAAATCTAAGTGCTCTTACCCCTGGCGAAATAGCCTGGAAGAAGATCTCGGCTGGATTTGGGAAATCATTTTATGCCAAATTATAAGAGATATATTTTAACAATTCTCATGAGTTGGGGAAATGTTCCTTTGGGGCCCAAAGTTCTTTAAACTCGTTTACAAACTCTACACTTCAGCTATTTTACTTTATGCTACATGTCCTGTCATAACAACAATAACAGAGGTAGTATTAAAGATAATCAGATCAGATACCATCCCACGGAGGGATCACTCTCTCTAAGAGGGAGGGGGAACGGGTTTCTCTTTGTCATTTTACAGATGAGGACACTGAGGCACAGAGAGGTGAAGTGATTTAGCTGCCCAACTAACGGCTGTTCTTGACCACTGATTTTTAAAGCAGTCAACGAGCTCTCTCTCCCTCATTCGCACCATCAGTCGATCGTATTTGTTGTGTGCAGAGCACTGTACTGAGCCCTTGGGAGAGTATAGTATAACAGAGTTGCTGGATATGTTCCCTCTCCATGACAAGCGTACAGTCTAGAGGGGGATTCAGGTATTAATATAAATAAATAATGATGGTTATGTACATAGGTGTTGTGGGGCTGGGGAGGGAGGGGGGATAAAAGGTGCAAGGGTGACAAAGAAGGGAGTGGGAGAAGAGGAAATGAGGGTTTAACTGGGGAAATCCTCTTGGAAAACTGCTTTTAATAAGGCACCGAAGGTGGGGAGAGTGACCGCCGGATACGAAGAGGAGGGGGGTTCCAGGATATGGACAAGGGCTCTGTGGCGGGAGAGATGAGATTGAGGTACATTGAGTAGGTTTGCATTAGAGCAGCAAAGTGTGAGGCTGGGTTGTAGTAAGAAATCGGGGAGGGGAGGTAAGAGGGGTCGAGTTGATGGACTGCTTTTAAAGCCTTTGGAAAGGAGTTTCTGTTTGATGTGGAGATGGATGGGCAACCACTGGAGGCTCCTGAGGAGTGAGGAATTAGGGACCGAATGGTTTTGTAGAAAAATGATCTGGGCAGCCGAGTGAAGTAAGGACTGGAGTGGGAAGGAGGAGGGAGGCGGGGAGGTCAGTAAGGATGCGGATGCGGTAGGCTAGGCAGGATCCTCCCCCAGTACAACCAACCCTGGGTTGTGTCGTTAGTTACACCAACCTACTCACTGTTCCTCACTAGCCTCTCTCTGTCAAACCTTCAACCGGGCCCTCCCACTTCCCGAATCTCCCTCCTGTCTCATATCTGACTACTTTCCCCATCTTCAAAGCCCTACTAAAATCACATTTTTACGGGTATTTTTTAAGAGCTTACATTTTGTCGAACACTGTTCTATGGGCTGGGGTAGGTACAAGTTAATTAGGTCGGTGACAGTCCCTGTCCCCCATGGGGCCCACAGTCTCAGTAGGAGGGAGAACACGTATTGAATCCCCATTTTAGAGTTGAGGAAGCTGAGGCTCGGAGATGTTAAGTGACTTGTACAAGGTCACACAGCAAGTAATTGTCAGGGCTGAGATTCGAACTCAGGTCTTCTGACTCCCAGGCCTGTGCTCTTTCCCCTAGGCCACACTGCTTTACATCTCCTACAGAAAGCCTTTCCTGACTCGTCTTCCATTCCCCGCTCCTCTTTTCCCTCTCTTCTGCATCTCCTATGCACTTAGGTTCATACCCGTAAGCATTCGGGTACTCGCTCCCACTCCCACAGCACTCAAGTCCATATCCTTATGGACACAGTCAGCTGTGTGACTGTGGGCAAGTCACTTAACTTCTCTGTGCCTCAGTTACCTCATCTGTAAAATGGGGATTAACCGTGAGCCTCACGTGGGACAACCTGATTACCCTGTATCTCCCCCAGTGCTTAGAACAGTGCTCTGCACATGGTAAGCGCTTAACAAATGCCAACATTATTATTATTATTATTATCCTTACGAACTGTACTTTCCAAGCGCTTAGCATAGTGATCTGCACACAATAAGCGCTCAATAAATACGACCGAATGAACGACTGAATGAATGGATATCCTTATAGTCCGTTGCCTCCCTTACCCGCAGTTCAGTTTAGAGTCAGCTCCCCTACTAGACTGTAAGCTTCCTGAGGTCAGGGATTGTTTCTACTTTCTCTACTGGCCCTGCCCAAGGAGTCAGAAGGACCTGGGTTCTAATCCCAGCTCCGCCATTTATCCGCTGTGTGACTGTCTGGACCTCAGTTACCTCATATGTACAATGGCGACAAAGACTGTGAGCCCTGTAGTCTAAATTTAAATTCATTTTTCAAAAGTAGCACAAATTTTACTAGTGAAATTTGAAGTCTTCATAGCTAAGGTAACCCCGAAAGCCAAGTGCCAGTAATTCAAAATAGAAAATTAGTCCACTGAATGTCGAGCATCTAAATGTTTAGCCCTCAAAATGGCCTCCCCACCTCCTCCCCTTACACATCTGCTCTCTGCTCTCCCTATCTTCAATACGTAAAACCACATCTCCTCCAGGTGGCCTTCCCTGATCAATCTCATCTCCCCGCCCTCTTTTCTGCAGTCCCTCTTATTCCAGACTTTTAAAAATTATTTATTTAATGGTGCTTGTTAAGCGCCTACTATGTGCCAGGCACTGTACTAAATGCTGGGGTGGATACAGTCCATGTTCCACATAAAGTTCACAGTGTCAACCCCATTTTACAGATGAGGTAAATGAGGCACAGATAAGCGAAGCGACTTGCCCAAGGTCACGCAGCAGACGACTGGCAGAACCGGGATGGGAATTTATGTCCCCTGTCTCCCAGTCCCATGCTCCTTCTATTAGTCCGCGTTGTGTCACCGAAGTCTCACCTTCCTCAACCCAGCCCACATACTTCCCTCCTCTAATGAAAACCTTCTCACTGTGCTTTGATGTCGCGTTTCTCACCGCCGACCCCTGGGCCACATCCTGCCTCTGGCCTGGAACATCCTCTCTCCTCAAATCTGACAATGACTCTCCCCCTGTTCAAAGCCTTTTCGAAGGCCCATCTCCTCCAAGAGGCCTTCCCAGACTAAGCCCCACGTTTCCCCATCTCCCGCTTCCTTCCGCGTCTCCCTGAATTGCTCTCTTTGCTCTTCACCACCACCCCCTCCCCCAGTCCCACGGCACTTATGTATATGTCTGTAATTTTCTTTATTTGTATTGATGTCAGTCTCCCCTCTTCTATACTGAGAGCTCGTTGTGGGCAGGGAATGTCACTGTATAATGTCGTATTGTACTTTCCCAACTCCTTTGTACAGTGCTCTACACCCAGTAAGCGCTTAATAAATACGACTGAATGAAGGAATGGATGACCTTAGGTTCAGACCTTTAAACTCCGTTGCTTCCCATCGCCCGATGTACCTTAACGTCTGCCTCCCCCGGCCAACGCCCCCGCTTAGATTATTAGCTCCTTGTGAGCAGGGGTCATGACCGCCAACCGTTTTTTTTTATGGTATTTGTTAAACACTTACTATGTGCCAGGTGCTGGGCCGGAGTTAAGCTAATGTACGAACTGTATTGTACTTTCCCAAGTGCTTAGGACAGTGCTCCGAATAGGAAAAGTGCTCAATAAATACTACTGATAGATAATGATAATACCAAGCGTCGCATCTGTTACGCGCTTACTATGTGCCAAGCATTGTACTAAGCATTAGGTTATATACATGATATTCCGCTTGGACGGTCTCATAGTCCGAGCCTAATAGGGACACCCACCTGTTTTACTTGATAGGAAATCAGTTCTTACAGTGATTGGAAAGAGTCTGTTGGTTGACTGAGAAGAGAGCTACTATCCTAAAGTGATTCCATTTACTTGTTTCACTTCTAGAGGAGCCAAAACTCGGGGAAAACACACCACATAGCACGGATATAAATTAACCAGCTTTCTGGAAGATGACCAGTTTGAAAATCTGAAAGGGAACACTCTCTCTACTGCCCGGGAATATTATCAGCCTTTCATTTTTACGGGATTGGTGTTGTCCCCTTAGGTCCGTTTCCCTTTCATTCAGTAGCATTTATTGAGCGCTTACTATGTGCAGAGCACTGTACTGAGCGCTTAGAATGTACAAATCGGTAACAGATAGAGACAGTCCCTGCCCTTTGACGGGCTTTACGGTCTGATCGGGGGAGACAGACGGACGAAAACAATAGCAATAAAGAGAATCAAAGGGATGAACATCTCATTAAAACAATAGCAAATAAAGAGAATCAAGGTGAGGCCGTAAACTGGCGCGGAAAACCTTAAGCATATTGCGATAGTGATAAGATGACTGTTGATGGGACAGTTCAGTTTTCAACTGGGGGTCTGTCTCCTGCCTTGTTCATTTCCTGCCCCGAATACTTTTATATGTGTTTATTTTTAGTTTCGGAGTCCGACCTCCCTCCCCTGTAGTTCCAGCCACTGAGTTGCATGGAGTGGAAGTGAGCTTTACTGTGGGCAGGGAACATGGCCACCGACTGTATTGTTCTTTACTCTCCCAAGCACTCAGTACCCTGATCTGCACGTCAGCACTCAGTAAATATTACTGATGGACTAATTCATCGTGCGATCCAGAGTTCAGAGGGACTTCCAATGCTAACCTTCTCACTCTCCACCTCGTCTATCTCGCCACCGACCCCTCACCCGCGTCCCGCGTCCCACGTCACGCCTCTATCCTGGAACACCGTTCTTCTTCACGAGAAGCGGCGCGGCTCAGTGGAAAGAGCCCGGGCTTGGGAGCCAGAAGTCATGGGTTCGAATCCCTGCTCTGCCACTTGTCAGCTGTGTGACTGCGGGCAAGTCGCTTCACTTCTCTGTGCCTCAGTTACTTCATCTGTAAAATGGGGATTAACCGTGAGCCTCACGTGGGACAATCTCATTACCCTGTATCTACCCCAGCGCTTAGAACAGTGCTCTGCACATAGTAAGCGCTTAACAAATACCAACATTATTATTATTATTATTATTATTATCTTCATATCCGGCTTCAAAGCCTTATTGAAGGCTCATCTCCTCCAAGTGTCCTTCCCCGACTAAGCCCTCCTTTCCGCTTCTCCCACTCCCTTCTAGGTCGTCCTGACCTGCTCCCTTTATCGATCCCCCGTCCCAGCCCCACAACACTTACGTACGCATCTGTCATTTATTTATACCACCGTCCATCTCCCCCTCTACACCGTAAGCTCGTTGTGGGCAGGGACTGTATCTGCATATTCTCGCACTGCTGCTATCCCAAGCGGTTACTACAGTTCTCTGCATACGGTAACAGCTCAATAAATAGATTGAATGACGGACTGACCCACCTGGGTGCTGCCCAAAAAATCTCTGGGGGATGAGTGAAGGGTCAGAGCTCACCCGGAAGAAATACTTTAGGTTGAGCTGAATCCGGCTCTTTTCTGGCGTCGTGCCCTGTGTCACGGGTGCGATGATACATGCGTGTCTGTGCTTGGTGTTTTTTAGTGTCATCTGTTGTCACCCCAGACACTGGAGAGAATGAGCGTTTCATCCTTCATATGTGAGAAAAGGGTTGGTCACTAACTTGCCTAGTCAGATCCCTGAAAGGCACTGATTAACGAAAAAGACCACGTCGTCTCAGCAAATGAAGAGCCAGATTTAACATTAGTTTCAGCAGTTAAAATATTGCTGGATATTTCTCTGAGATTGCAAGCTCACTGTGGGCAGGGACTGTGTCTGTGTATGTTGTATCGTACTCTCCCAAGCGCTTAGTACAGTGCTCTGCACGCAGTAAACGCTCAATAGATACGATCGAATGAATGAATTCCATGTATAGGTAGCAGTGGCCACCGGATTGCCATTCAGGCACTGCCTTTTCCACTCTTCCTGTGTCCCCTGGTTCAAGAATGAGATAGGATAAAAACCCACTGGAAATGGGTTAAATAAATATTCATGGAAATATGAGTACGTATCCATCTGAGATGATGCAGAGGCTTCATTATCAAATATCCTCTCAGTGGTAAGTGGTTTTAAGAGTAGATGAATTGCAAGCATAAATCGAGTCCAACAAAACCCGAGAGGGAAACGGAGATAGAGAGAGAGGAAAATGGCAGTCTGTTAAAGGCAAGCTTCTAGTCTACCCGGTACAGGGTTAGTAGAGCATATATGGATAACAGCACATACAGAAATTCTTTAGATGAGGGAGGTGAGGTATCAATATCACATAATCAAAACATTATTATTTTTCAGACAAGGATTTATCAGACCCTTTGGATTTGGGGACAGATTCTAGGTTGAAAGTGTATTTCAACTGAATACAAAGAAATAAAACCCAAGCAAAGTCCATCGGTCTCGAATGGGTCAGGATGGAAGCCTTTTCTGGATGAATGGATTTTTCTGGATTAATAGAACTCTTTTACATGCTCCAGACTGACGGGAGACTCTTCTCTGAGGGGCCCAGAGCTGCGCAATCCTTGCTGGGTCCAATTTCCTGGTCCAGGAGCCTTTTTAAAGGCTCTGGAGGTATCTTTGGCTCCAGGTACAGACAGATATCATCGGGGGAGTGGGAAAACAAGGAAGAAGCGAGCACGAAGGGCAAGGGTAATCCGGAAAATTTGCCTGTACAGAGTTATGGATGGCAGTATTCCCTTTTGAACTTCACGAAAGAAGGGAGCTTAGGTGAAAATAAAGTAAAGCCGCATATATTTTGTTGATAGAATACCGAAGTCAAAGAAGAACTATAAATTTGAGTAACGGTTTCAATCACACGAATGTAAAATGCTAGAGCCGCAACTTCATTTCAAACGAAAATAATTTAAAGATAAGTCAAAAGACAATTCCAAGTATCCATTTTAGAAATTAATATAGTGCCTAGATGCTGCTGGATTTTTCTTGAATTATACAATGGAACGAGCAATCCCGATGATGTAGTTTATTAAATGCCGTAACTTTCTAGTAGCATACGGATTTCAGCCAAAGAAGGAAAAATGGTATTTCTTAAAAAGGACTGATTATATATGTTATTGAAAATGGACAATTAGATAACAAAAATGAGTAACAGATAATTTCCAAAAGTTACCCGCTTAACTCATCCTCCTATTCAGGACGATAAAGAACAAGGAACCGTTCTTTCTTTCTTTGGGTTTCCTCTTTCCTTTTATTAATTTCTTTGAAATCTTTTACGGGTCTCGTCCCTTGCACGGACCGATGTTACAGAATGGAGCTGCTGGCTTTTGCTTCCCCGGATCTGCTGCTTCAGATTTACATTTTTCAAAGAGCATGATTTTTACATTAGCTATTATCTTGCTAAAATTGATTCCAATTTGATTCCACTTGTCTATTATTTTCAGTAGGTATCTTGGATCATTAGCTTTGTAAAACCAATTTTAGCTTGCCCTATTGTCTCTGCTAATTCACTAGAAGAACAATTTCAGGTTACCAGGGAGATCATGTGTCACTCCAAACTAACTTCTCAGTCATCTTAACTTTGCCAAACGCTACCAACTTTTACTGAAAAGAGGAGAGGGACGGTATTACCGGAGTCATCATCCTTAAGGTTGACGGGATGAGGGCAATGTGATACAATCTTAATTCTCCCTCTGAGCCACCATTTTGTTTTCCATCCTCCCGCCCGAAACCTGTCCGGTCCCGGGCCTTCCCACCACTGTAGACGGCACTACTGTTCCCGTACGTTTGGCATTATCCTTGACTCGTCTCGATCGTTCAACCCGAATCTGTCACCCAATCTCCCCGGAGCTGCCTCCACAGCATCACTAAAATCCACTCTTTCTTCTGCCACAACTCTCAGCACTTATTCTCCGCTGTCTTGGCTACTATATCCGTCTCCTCACTCACCTCCCTGCCTCCTGTCTTCCCTCGCTCCAGTTCACCCTTCATTCGGCTGCCCAGATCATTTTGCTTAAAAAACATTCAGTCCATATCTCCCCTCTCCTCAGAAACCTCCCATGGCTGTCTATCCATTTCCACGACAAACCGAAACGCCCTGAAGTCACTGTTTCCCACCTAACCTCACTGATCTACTAAAATCCAGCCCGCACAGTCCGCTCCTCTAATGCCAGCCTGCTCGCTGTTGTTCAAGCTCATCTATCTCGCCCCCAACCTTACCCCCTCTTCCTCCATCTGACCTGGAACTCCCTCTCCCTTCATATAACAATGGTGTTATGGTTAAGCGCTTACTACGTGCCAGTAACCGTACTAAGCGCTGGAACGGATACAGGCCAATTGGGTCGGACACAGTCCCCGTCCCACGTGGGGCTCTAGGTCTCAATCCCCGTTTTCCAGATGAGGTAACTGAGGCCCAGAGAAGTGAAGTGACTTGCCCAGTGTCACCCAGTGGACAAGTGGAGGAGCCGGCATTAGAACCCAGGCCCTTCTGATTCCCAGGCCCGTGCTCTACCTAGGCCATGCCGCTTCTCATATCTGACAGACTTCTCCCCACCTTCAAAGCCTCCAATTCCTCTAAGAGGCCCTCCCTGACTAATCCTTCATGTCCCCCATTCACTGTCCCTTCTGCATCGCCGACATATATCTATCCCTACGTCAGAAGTACTTGATGGTCACCCTCTATCCAGCCTCACGGCACTCGTCCACATAATCTTCCGTTCTGCCATTTCCCTTATTTGTAATTCATTTTAACGTTTGTCTTTCCCCTTAGACTCCAAGCACCCTATGGGCCGAGCTCATGTCCGTGTAATAATAATAATAATAATGTTGGTATTTGTTAAGCGCTTACTATGTGCAGAGCACCGTTCTAAGCGCTGGGGGAGATACAGGGTCATCGGGTTGTCCCACATGAGGCTCACAGTTAATCCCCATTTTACAGATGAGGTAACTGAGGCACAGAGAAGTGAAGTGACTCGCCCACAGTCACACAGCTGACGAGTGGCAGAGCTGGGAGTCGAACCCATGACCTCTGACTCCGAAGCCCAGGCTCTTTCCACTGAGCCACGCTGCTTCCCTAGAGATCTCTTCCCAAGAGATCAGTACTGTAGTCTGCACGCAGTGTCCACTCAATTAAATCCCACTGATTGATCGATTTTCATCTGCTAGATTGTTAGCTCCCGGAGGAAAGGGATCACGTCGATCCACTCTAACGTACCCTCCGCAGTGCTCGGGCCAAAGTGCTCGATAAATGCCTTGAACGAATGATTGACTGACTGGTAGGTAGGGACAGGTCCACCGAAGGAACCAAGGATGATCTCTGTCCGCACGCCTTCTAGCCCTAACAGTCTCCCCAGCCCACACGACATAGAGAAGATCTCACTGACAGAAGCGTAACTGGTGAAGCCACACGGAGATAGTGGAGAGAGCAGGGGCCCGGGAGGCAGAAGGTCATGGGTTCTAATCCCGGCTCCACCACTTGTCCGCCGTGTGACCTTGGCAAGTCACTTCTTACTTTTCTGGGCCTCAGCGCCCTCATCAGTAAATTGGGGACTGAGACTGTGATCTCCACCTGGGACAGGGACCGTGTCCAACCCCCAGGGCTTTGTACAATGCCTGGAGCAAAGAAAGTGCTTAACAAATACCATAATTATCATTATTATTATTCTCCCTTCCTCCTCCTCCGTCCAGGATTGTTTCGCCCAAGATTGTCCGTATTTTAGTCGCCTGTCTCTAATCATTCAATCAGTGGTGTTTACTGAGGGCTTACTTGTGCAGAGCACTGTACTAAACTCTTGAGAAATCAGGGCACGGCAGAGTCGGCAGACACGATCTCTTCCCACAGAGAGCTTACGTTCTAAAGGGGGAAAAAGACATTAAAATAAACTAGGAGAAATGGTAGAGTATAAGAATATTTACCTGAGTACGGTGGGGCTGGGGTATCGCCATGCTTAAGGGGAACAGAGCCAAGAAGCAGCGTGACTTAGTGGAAAGGGCCCAGGATTAAGTGTGGGAGCTCGGGTGAGACATTTAAGTGCTTGGTGCCTCAGCTGTCCCATCTGTAAAATGGGCATGTCTGATATCCCTCCTTTCTAAGCCGTGGGCCCACGTGGGATGGGGGCTATATCTGCTCTGCTAACTACTAGATTTTGCTGTGACTCGGCTAGAGGAGCAGCGTGGCACAGTGGAAAGAGCCCGGGCTTGGGAGACAGAGGTCTTGGGTTCTAATCCCGCCTCCGCCACCTGTCTGCTGTGTGACCTTGGGCAAGTCATTTGACTTCTCTGAGCCTCAGTTACCTCATCTGTAAAAGGGGGGGGTTAAAAGCGTGAGCCCCACGTGCGACAACCTGATCACCCTGTATCTACTGCAGTGCTTAGAACAGTGCTTGGCACATAGTAAGCGCTTAATAAATACCATAATTATTATTAGTAGCTAGTTGCTAGTCGCAATACTACTGCTAGATCTTCTAAGTACCTCAGCCCTTAGTACAGACCTTCCGCCTACTGGGTACTTATCGAATGTCATTACCGATCTGAACTAGAGGTTCTCTAAAAAGGAGCTAACGGCATAAAAGAATTAAAAACAATGAGAAGAAATGAAATGATGTATCTACCAACATAGCTGGAAGCAGTCAAGATAAAAGAACAAAGACACTGTTAGCACAGGATCCTAAATTTAAAATAATCCAATAAAATATTCAGCATAAACTATGAGGCTCCCTCCTTCCATGCATTTTGTCAGCCTTTTAAGGCACTTTCATTAATATATTCTTCTATCACAAAAGAAATAAAAGTCTCAAACACTTAAAAGATGGGATTTGGAATGCATAGTAATGCTCCCCTCAGCTGCCCCACGTCGTGCTATTTATTTCGGCGCTGAAGCTCCCGAGACAATCGAGAGGTTTCGGGAATAGAGAGAAACAGGATGGCTCAATGTCTCCGATTTGCTCATTTGGAAAACAGTTTCTTGCATTTTGTCGTATATTGGCCGCCAGCTCCCCGTCGTCCGCCCTCGCTTGGGGACGAATTAGGAGAGTTACTTGGGTCTCCAGGGATCCGAAAACCTGAGTAAGCTTTTGTAACTGCCCAATTTACTCTCAGGAAGGCCTGTGGCAACTGGGAAGGATGTGTTGCGGTTAAAGAACCAAGATCCTGACGGACTCATAAGTAGAGAGAGAACGAGAGAGAGAGAGAAGAGTGTTTATTAAGCTCTTACTTGGTGCAAAGCACTCCGGGACAGAGTATGGACATGGGAATAAGATACAGACCTATCTCTCAAGGGAGCACTGTCTCTTAGGATTTGAGAATGATATTGGTGTCTTTTACCCACGGGCTGCTGAGATTATTGTCTGATGGACAATCCACTAAGAAGACTGCCCCTTGTAATTTATATTCTTGCTTTTCTTTCTTTAATTTCAGTCTGCTCAGAGGATCCTCTCCAAGACAGACGATCAACCCATTTCTGATTGCTACATGCCAGGCTGGTCTGTCTTCTGCTGCTGTTTTCCCGCAGTCCCCTTCTCTGACTACATCCTCTGAGATCTTCCTCCTTGTGTTTTCAAAATCAATCAATCCACGGTTTTTATTGAGCGCCAACTGTAGGCAGAGCCCTTTACTAAGTGCTTGGGAAAGTACAACCCAGCAGAGTCGGCGGCTGCAATCCCTGCCAACAAGGGATTACGGGCTGCCGGAGGGAAACGTTTCTTTTCTTTATAGGATTTGTTAAGCACCGTGCCAGGCACCGCCCTCAGCACTGGGGTGGATACAAGCAAATCGCATCGGACCCAGTTCCTGTCTCGCATGGGGCTCCCGGTCTTAATCCCCATTTTACAGATGAGGTAACTGAGGCACGGAGAAGTGAAGTGACTGGCCCAAGGTCACACAGCAGACAAGTGGCGGAGCCGGGATTAGAACTCAGGCTCTTCTGACTTCCAGACCCACATCCACGAGATATCCACTAGATGCTCTCTCCTCCAGAGAGGCGGCGTGGCTTAGTGGAAAGCGCGCGGATTTGGGAGTCAGAGGTCGTGGGTTCTAATCCTCGCTCCCCCACCTGTCAGCTGTGCGATTTTGGGCAAGTCGCTTAACTTACCTGTGCCTCGGTTACCTCATCTGTAGAATGGGGATTAAAACTGGGAGCCCCGTGTGGGACAACCTGATTAACTTGGATCTCCCCCAGCCCTTAGAACAGTGCTTGGCACATAGTAAGTGCTTAACAAATACCACCATCATCATTATTATTATTAGACTACACTGCTTCTCTCTTGTTTGCAGTTAGAGAAGCAGCATGGCCTAGTGGAATGAGCCCAGGCCTGTGAAGCTGAGGACGTGGGTTCTAAATCCACTTCTGCCATTTGCCTGCTGTGTGACCTCGGGGAAGTCACTTCACTTTTCTGGGCTTCAGTTCCCTCATTTGGGAAATGGTGATTCAATACCTGTTCTCTCTCGTATTTAAACTGTGAGCCCCATGTGGGCCCCGCTATCTTGTATCTACCCCAGCACGTAGCACAGATATTATTATTATAACGATTATCACTGTACATTTGCTATTCGCCCACCCTCAGCCCCACAGTACTTTCACACATACCTTCAAGTTATACATTATTAATTCCTTGTTCATTTATATTTATGTCTAACTGTAAACTCGTTATGGGCCGGGAATAAGTCTGCTTATTCAGTTGTATTGTGTTCTCCCAAGTGCTTAGTACAGTGCTCTGCACAGAGTAAGCATTTTGTAAATGACATTGATTGATTGATTGATATTATCCCAGTGCAGCTCACTATATGGGTATCTTGCTGACATCCATTCTAGTTAGGCACCCCATTAAACTGTGTAAATGCATTTCTGGGCCATTCATCGACTGACTTCCTTCCAGGACCCCATTGTGATTCTGTCTGGCCTTCTGATTTTTTTAATGGTATTTATTAAGTGCTTATTACGTATCCGGCACTATATTAAGCTCTGGGGTAGATACAGGCTAATCAGGTAGGACACGGTCCCTGTCCCTCCTGAGGCTCAATTCCCATTTTACAGATGAGGTTAAGTGAGGCACAGGGAAGCTAAGCCCAAGGTCACACAGCAGAAAAGTGGTGAGCCGTTATTAGGACCCAGGTTTTCCTGACAACCCAAGCCCAGGTGGTATGGAGATAGTGCTGATGACAAAAAAGAGAAAAGAAGAAAAAAGAGGAGAGCTAGAGATGGAAAATGTTCTCCTTAACCATTAATAGTCAGATTCTAGCCAAATACGCAGAGGTGGATGAAAATATTCATGGATGACAATCCATTCCATCCTTGGGATCTTTTTAAGTTTCTGCTTTATGCATAACACTGAATTAAGGTACTTAGGAATAAACAAAAATCATACGACCGGAAGACAGCCCCTGTCAACCGGGAGTTTGCAATCTAGAAAGGAGGACAAACACAGAAGAATCACCAGGGATCAAAACGAACCCTTCCTGCAGTAAAATACAGTAAAATGTTTAAGAGGTAATCTGCATAGAAACATTATCTTTTCCCAGGCAAATCTATCTGCCATTTACAGCATTTGTCAGTATTTTCTAATCTAGTAGAAGCAGCACGGCGCATAGTGGAGAGAGCACAGACCTGGGAGTCAGAAGGTTATGGGTTCTAATCCCAGTCTGCCGGTTGTCTGCTACGTGACCTTGGTCAAGTCGCTTTACTTCTCTGAGCCTCAGTTGCCTCCTCTGTAAAATGAAGATTGTGACTGTGGCTCACCCGATTTGCTTGTATACACTCCAGCGTTTAGTACAGTTCCTGGCATATCATCCGTGCTTAACAAACACCGTTATCATTATTAATCTGTCTCTGGTTCTCTTGATAGGAGAACCTGTGGGTTGGTGGAAAGCTTATTAATGTTGGTATTTGTTAAGCGCCTACTGTGTGCCGAGCACTGTTCTAAGCGCTGGGGTAGACACAAGGGAATCAGGTTGTCCCACGTGGGGCTCCCAGTCTTCATCCCCATTTTACAGATGAGGTCACTGAGGCACGGAGAAGTTAAGTGACTTGCCCATAGTCACACAGCTGACAAGTGGCGGAGCCGGGATTCGAACCTATGACCTCTGACTCCCAAGCCCAGGCCCTTTCCGCTGAGCCACGCCGCTTCTCTAGTGTCCCTCAACTGGAACTCGATTGGGAATCCCCCGGCGAAGTAGTCCGAGATTTGGGGGAAATTCTCACAAACGTCACATCGGTTTAAGGAGTCGCCAGGGCTAATTCTGATGGTAGCAAAATTTCCTTCTGCAGGATCAATTGATACGATCGCAGATGGAGGTGGGGTGTTCTGGGAGAGAGGTGGCCATGGTGTCTCTGTGGTTCGGAGGTGACTTGACACCATAAGGCAAGATAAAAAGATCAATAAATACCTGGAGATCTTGGCTTTGCTGGACCAATGACAGACAATCAATAGTATTTATTTACCGAGCGCTCACTTTGCACAGAACACTGTACTAAACACTTGGGAACAATACTCTAGAGCTGGTAGAGATGAATCTGCTCAAAAGGCACTTACAATCTAGAAACAACCATTATATGCCAAAATGTTTATCTGAAATGTTTCTCCTTGGTAGCAACTGCTCTACCAACCTTTTCTCAGTAATAAATTACTTGCTGTGAAATATGTCAAATGATTTAGATTCGATTTTGTATTCAAATCCTGCAAAAAACATTCCAGATACTTTGGATTCCTTTTTTCCCCCTCCTTTTTACATTCCTTTACGTAGGAAAAGCAGAACAATCTCCCTTAAGGGCAGCGAACGCCCAACATCCTTTGACCAGCACTTGGACCGCCAATTCATCTGTTACCATCAGAACGTACAATCCTGCCAGAACACATGTTTTAATTAGGCTTTTAGGCCAGGAATTTGTAAGGGGTTACTGGTCTGACAACAGAGCCTACTTGGATTCAGGATGCGGTGGCATCAGAAGAAATGATTTATGTGCATACCCATGACTGTAGCATAAGGCACGATGAATATTCCCATGTGAGGCTTCCCAGTGTGGAGATTTGCAAGAATGCAACCCCTGCACTGTAGGAGAATTAGGGGTACATTGGTATCGCATTCCATTTAGACCCAGTGAGAAGACTTGGTATCATCATCAGTCACTATTGAGTGTATCTGCTACATTACTGTATAATAATAATTATTATTATTATGGTATTTAAGTGCTTACTATGTGCCAGGAACTGTACCAAGCGCTTCGGCGGATACGGGCAAATTGGGTTGGACCCAGTCCCCGTCCCAACTGGGGCTCACAGTCTCGATTCCCATCTTACAGATGAGGTGACTGAGGCCCAGAGAAGTGAAGTGACTTGCCCAGGGTCACACAGCAGACAGGTAGTGGAGGCAGGATTAGAACCCGGGACTTCCAACTTTATCCACTAAACAGTACCGCTTCTCCCGCCATGACGCTTACTGTACGGGGATAGAGTAAGTTCAGCAAAAACTCCTGTCTCACATGAAATCATTAATTATGATATAATGGTAATTGTGGTATCTTTGAAGCGCTTACTAAATGCCAAACCTGGTATTGAGCGCTGGGGTACACGCAAGACAGTCAGGTCCCACGAGGAGCTCCCTGCAGGGAGACCAAGTATTGAATCCCCATTTTGCAGATGAGGGAACTGAGGCACAGACAGCGGGTAAGTGGTGGAGTGAGGATGGGATCCCAGGATCTCTGACTCCCAGGCCCCGGCTCTTTCCAACAGGCCACGCAGCTTCCCGCTGATCCCTCATCTGATGAGGAAACCGAGGCACCGAGAAGTTAAGCGACTGCCCCAAAATCACCCAGGCGGCGAGTGCCAGGGCCAGGTCTAGAACCCAGGTGTCCTGACTATGAGGATACGAAGCACTCCGGGAAGGGATGAAGGGGCTTAAAACAAGAAAAGCCTAGGCCTCATCTTTGACCTCCTTACAAATCGATTCAACTCTCTCTCGGTATTTCACACCAAGAAATCCAATGCCTCATGGACTCTGAGAGTTTTTTTTTTTTAAGAAAATCTGGCTATTAGAGAAGACAGGGGTGGGAGATGTAGCCCAAAGCCAGACAACCCCTTTGATGCCTTGACTTCCCTAACACCTGCTCTGAATTCGTGGCTCAGTCATTTTCTGGCTGGACTGTGAAATTGAAACCTTGAAACTACCGGAAAGGTGATGACACTTTCAACCTCGCTGGGAACGACAATGTCTCTGCTCTGGTTTTTAATCTCCTCTTCACTGCATTTCTGACCCAGGTGCACAGTGTCGGGCATTCATCAAGCCCAGATGCTTTCACTCCTGCTCTAAACTGGATTTTTCTTCTCTTGTGATCCCAATCAATCTGTTCCCTCTGGATCCCAGACCCCATCCTGATGTCTGATGCCTACCAGCCAGGAGAAGCTTGGAAACGAACAGGCTGACCAGAAAAATGTCTCTCCACAGAGTATTATTGTTATTATTACATTTGTTAGGTGTTTACTATGCGTCAAGCACTGTTCTAAGCGCTGGGATAGATCCGAGTCAATCAGGTTGGACACAGTCCCTGTTCTAATAGGGCGGGTGGGGGCGGACAGGTGTTTAATCTCCATTTGCAGTTGGGGAAACTGAGGCCTGGAGAAGTTAAGTGACTTGCCCGAGGTTACAGAACAGAATGTGGGATTAGAACCCAGGTCCCCCCTCTTTCCACTAGACCACACTGTTTCTTTAATATTACTTTAACACTTCCCTGTGGCAGCCTAAACACTCCCAGTTCCCCAGCGTCACAGACTTTTTGTACATATCTATAGACTGTTATTTCCCTCTACTTGTAATTCATTCTACTGTTGGTCTCCTCCACTAGATTATAAACGCCTTGCGGACAGGAACCGTATCTGCTTAACTCTACTGTGTTCTCCCAAGACTTTAGTAGAATGCTCTGTGCAGAGAAAGTACTCAATAAATACCACTGATTAATCTGTTAAAAATTAGGGACTAGCAACAAGGGGTGATTTAGAGGAGGATAGATACTGAATACCCTTGATTAGATGATTGACTGATTGATAAATAGACACTTCAGCTCTTGATCTCCAACCTGAAGCAGCCAGCCCTCCTGACAACTTTATATAAGCCAATTAGCCCTGTAATGGGAAGTCAGGATTCGCACCTGAGTCCACGTCTTTTGCCTAACTTTCTCGCCGTTTTCCTCTCCGCTTCTCTCACTCTTGATTCTCTGTGTCAGAAGGAGCCGTGTCTCTAGACTATCAGTCAGTCCCTGCTTTGGAGGGGTGTTGAACTTCACAGCACCCCAGTCAATCTCCTGTTGAAGGAGGAGAAAGAAATTGCGGGAAAGAGAAACATTTCCCCAAAACCAAACTGGCTAGTTCACCCCATATCCCCGCAGTAGGAGTTGTTCTGGGTAGAAGGAGGTTCCCAGCCATCTTATGAAGAAACATGGCAGGGATGTCATTTTCCCCCCGACCCCGAACCTGATAGCTTTGTGCTCCTTTTTCTCTGAGCTTTGCCCTGAGGACAGGTGGGACTCTCCCTCTTTAATAATAATTAATCCTTCTGGGGAAGGCAAAAGGGAGCTAGTCCTCTGGTTTTGGTTTAGATCTCTTCCTTTTGAACTCCAATCCTTCTCAAAGCATTCCCTTTTTTGTAAGTCAACCTATTCTGAGTACAGTATTATTTGCTGGCAAATAGTATGTCCTGAAATTCCCTTTAAACACGCTCCCCAAGGGCTTTACAGTTTTACAAAAGGCCTAAGCAGAATTACCTTTCAAATCCTGACCAGATAGTCCTTAAATTCCTTTATTCCGCTTGGATGCCCCGGATGGAGGAGGTCCCTTACCAGCTCATTCTGGGATTTCAACTGGCCCAGCAGAGGGAAGAAAGACCAGCCGACGGTGAGTCTGAGCGAGAGGGATGGGGAAGGGATTACAGTGGGGTGTCTATTTTGAGGGGATAATGTGTCCAGCAGCGATCAATCGTACTCATCGAGCATTTACTGTGTGCACAACACTGTACTAAGTGCTTGTGAGAGTACTTTATAACCATTGAGGCCTGGGAGTCAGAAGGTCATGGGTTCTAATCCCAGCTCAGTCATTTGTCTGCTGTGGGGCTTTGGGCAAGTGGCTTCACTTCCCTGTGCCTCAGTTCCCTCATCTGTAAAATGAGGATTAAGACTGTGAGCACCATACGGGACAGAACTGTGTCCGACTGGCCTATAACCATCCCAGTGCCTGGCACATAAATACCTCAATTATCATTATTATTATAAACAGACACATTCCATACCCACAACGAACTTACGGTCTAGAGGGGGAGACAGACATTAACATAAATAAACCAATTACAGATATAATAAATGAATTACAGATATCTTTTACATGATCTTCACTTCAGGGTGGGACTACGAAGAAGGGGGAACAGGAAAGAACCCTTCTTAGCTTCTGCTTAATCTTCATCTAGCTCCGTAGCTGCTCTGTCGGCACCGATCTCCGGGGAGAGAGAGTTTCTCTGAGCTTGGGGCATGGGGTTTTCACTCTTCACCAACCTTGAATATACTGTCTCTGCCTGCCTCAATAAAATCAACTGTTCATTATTGCCTAGGCCTTTCCAGGAGTCTAGACACTCTGAAAGAACTCAAAAAGTCCCTCTCATTTTATTTCCACTTATTTTAATGAATATCATACTGCAAGCTGCACAGTTTTTATCCGGCGTCTTGGCTTACTGCTTGTTTTCCTTGGATCTTGGCTCCTCCATCTCCGTCACTCGGTCTTTTTTTTAAAAATAAAAATATCTGTCAAGCACTATGTGCCCAGGCATTATGTGCCAAGCACTGTGCTAGGTTCTGGGGTAGATACAAGACATTCAGTTCGGGCACTATCCCTGTCCCACATGGGATTCGCAGTCTAAATAGGAGGGAGAACAGCTAATGAAGCCCCAACTTACAGATGAGGAAAATGAGCATCAGAGAAGTTAAGTGACTCGTCCAAGGCCACGCAGTCGGTAAATGGTAGAGCCGGGATTAGAACCTAAGCCCTCTCTCTTTCCGCTAGGCAACGTTACCCACTCGGGGAAACCAGTTCGACAGGGGAGGCTAATTTGAGTGTTTAAGAGAGGGCTCAGAATCCAGGGCTCCTCAACCCCAGCCTGTGACTCTCCTTTGCACTTTGCTACTTTTCGTTGTAACTGGGGGGTGCCCCAGGATAGCCTGGGGTGCAGGCCCTGCTCTCAAGGATAAGGCCACGCATCAAGAACCTCACTGCCATTTGTGGTCGTGAGAGTTTTCTTAAAGAGTTTAGTAGTCCCTGATCCAGCCACGAGAAGGGCATCCATCAATCGATGGTATTTATTGAGCACCTGCTGAGTGCAAAACACTGTACTAAAAGCTTGGGAAAGTACAACAGAAACAAAACCAACATTCCCTCCTCTCCATCTCTCTTTCCCCCTCTCTCCCCGTCCCACAGCAATTACGTATATATGCATATATCTACAATTCAATTTATATCGTTGCCCGTTTACTCGTTTTGAGGAAGCAGCGCGGCTCAGTGGAAACAGCCCGGGCTTCGGAGTCAGAGGTCATGAGTTCGACTCCCGGCTCTGCCACTCGTCAGCTGTGTGACTGTGGGCGAGTCGCTTCGCTTCTCTGTGCCTCAGTTCCCTCATCTGTAAAATGGGCATTAACTGTGAGCCTCACGTGGGGACAACCTGATCACCCTGTATCTCACCCAGAGCTTAGAACAGTGCTCTGCACATAGTAAGCGCTTAACAAATACCAACATTATTATTATGTTTGTCTCCCCACCCTGCTAGACTCAAAGTCCAGTGTGGGCAAGGAATGTCTCTCTTTATTGCTGTATTGTGTTTTCCAAGCACTTAGTAGGGGCTCTGCCCACAATAAGCGCTCATTAAATATGAATGAAGGAATGAAGGAATCTACTGCAAAGCCAATAATCTAGTAGGGAGGTCCAGATTTTTTTTCAGTCTTCTTCCCTCCTTCATTACATATAGTTGTCTTTCGTATTAAAAAGAAGATACTGCTGATGGTGAAATTTACCTATGAGTGCACGTGTGGCTGAAAAGGTCCATGTGGGATCGACGGTCTGGGCCAGTACGCGCAAAGAAAGTTGTTCCTTATTGTTCTGTGTTTGTTATGTGCAGCATCCGGTGCTGATTTCCTTTTTGCCTTCTCTCTTTTCGCTCAAAGCTTTCTCCACGAGAGCTACCTCCTCCTTGATGGCGGTGGGCCGTGCAGGTCTTTTCTCAGCAATCACCTCTCACTATTCTCCCGGGATGCAACACTGAGGCTTTATCGTGTCCTTAAAACGGAGGCCTCTGCCTTCCTTGCTTTTGGTTTTTCCGCTTCAGCTATTTATCCAGCAGCTGTTTGGCCATCCTGCTCATTCTCCTCATAAGTGTAACCGTGAGCATCGGGTGGGCATAATTTCAAGGCCTAGGAGATTGACTACATTGCAGGATTTCATTAGGCGTGATCTGGCTTTGCCATTTGATATTGAGTGTGGCTCCTAAGTGATGCTGGAGGAAGTGAACCGAGCTCCTTATCCTCCCTCCCAAAGTCTGTCCTCTCCCTGACTTCCCGGTCACTGTGGACGGCACGACCATCCTTCCCTTCTCACAGGCCCGCAACCGTGATGTCATCCTTGCCTCAGCTCTCTCATTCACCCCACGCATCCGATCCGTCACCGAAACCCGCCGGTCTCACCTTTACAATATCGCCAAGATCCGCCCTTTCCTCTCCATCCAGACGGCTACCTTGCTGCTACGGGCTCTCGTAATATCCCGACTGGATTACCGTATCAGCCTCCTCTCTGATCTCCCTTCCTCCTGTCTCTCCCCTCTCCAGTCTATTCTTCATTCCCGCTGACCAGATCATCTTTCTACAGAAACACTCTGGGCATGTCACTCCCCTCCTCAAAAACCTCCAGTGGTTGCCTATCAACCTCCACACGAAACGAAAACTCCTCACTCTTGGCTTCAAAGCTCTCCGTCACCTTGCCCCCTCCTACCTCACCTCCCTTCTTTCTACTGCCCACCCCACACGCTCCGCTCATCTGCCGCTCACCTCCTCACTGTCCCCGGTTCACACCTATCCCATTCATTCATTCAATAGTATTTATTGAGCGCTTATTATGTGCAGAGCACTGTACTAAGCACTTGGAATGTACAAATAGGTAACAGATAGAGACAGTCCCTGCCTTTTGACGGGCTTGCGGTCTAATCGGGCCGTCGACCCCTGGCCCACGTCCTCCCGCTGTCCCGGAATGCTCTCCCTCCTCACCTCTGCCAAACTAACCCCCTTTCCCTCTTCACAGCCCTACTGAGAGCTCACCTCCTGCAATAGGCCTTCCCAGACTGAGCCCCCCTTTCCTTCTGCTCCCCCTCCCCCCCACCCTCTGCTCCTCCCCCTTCCCCTTTCCTTCCCCTCAGCACTGAGCTCATTTGTATAAATTATTTATTACCCTATTTATTTTATTAATGAGGTGCACATCCCCTTGATTCTATTCATCTTAATGATGTTGTCTTGTTTCAGTTTCGTTCCGTTTCCCTTTGCTCTCTCCCCCGTTTAGGCTGTGAGTCCGTCAATGGGCAGGGATTGTCACTATATGTTGCCGAATTGTACATTCCAAGCACTTAGTACAGTGCTCTGCACATAGGTGCTCAATAAATACTATTGAATGAATGAATGAAAGTGCTCGAGAAGCTGGATGGGAGCTAAACTTGCGGACGGGCAACCTGTTAACCGACTCTCTTAAATTGTACTCTCCCAAGACTTAACCCAGCGCTGTGCACACAGTAAGTGCTCACTAGTGCTCGATGACTGATTGCTGGATGTGGCACCTGGGCGCGGTCCTAGTCTCACAGCACCTCTCTGATCCTTTAGTTTGATCTAGAATCTGATACCAGCCTGCCCGCCACACTCCGTCCGTCTCCCGAAGGATGTGTTGGCCATTTTGATTTTATTTCATTGTCTATCGTTTCCTTTTTGGGCAGTGTGCTGTCTAGGTAGCGGAAGCATGACAGTTTTTAGTCTCTTTACTAAAACTGCAAGTCACCACTCCCAACCTTTCATCTCTAAGCTCTCTCACCTATCACAGGTAGCAGCCATCTTGACTTTTCCCATTCGTCTTCAAAACGTCATTCGAGGGCAGGGATGGACAATTATTTTTACCGTTATTATTATTATTGTATTTTTCAGAATAAACGGAGGTTCGGAGAGGCTGATTTATCAGTCAGAAGTCACACAGCAAATAGACGCTGCCTTGGGACCTGGGTTCTTTCGCTTCCAGAGCCCTTTGCTATGGACAGATATACTTTTCAAATCCAGGGCTCTGATGATGTTCAGATGATGATTTGCTGTGGTATAATAATAATGACGACGGTATTTGTGAAGCGCTTCCTATGTGCCAAGCCCTGTTCTGAGCACTGGGGTAGATACAAGGTAATCAGATTGACCCACGTGGGGCTCCCAGTCCTAATCCCCACTTTACAGATGAGGTAACTGAGGCACAGAGAAGTGAGGTGACTTGCCCAAGGTCACACAGCAGACAAGTGGCCGAGTCAGAATTAGAACCCACGACCGCTGACTCCCAAGCTCTTGCTCTTCCCACTAAACTGCACTACTTCTCAAACAAGATTGGGGCGGGCAAGGCGGTACCAGATTCTACATGAAACTAAAGGATTACCGAGCTGCTATTCTTGTAGTCTTGAATTCTTTCAAACAAGCTACAACGTAGAAAACAGTGGAAAAGTACTAGTGGCGTTTTTCTTTTTTTCTTTTTTAGTCTTAACTACCAGAGAACAGTGCAACATAAATCATCGTCTTTGAGATCTGCCCCAGGGGAACTCAAAATTAAAGCAATATTTACAAACTTCTCCTGCACCTATTACTATCCTGGGCAACAAATAAATACCTGGTGTATTACCTAAACATTGAGAGAGGCGTTTTAATAGAACCCTTACTGGAAACTCTTATTCTTACCTATTCGCCCTCCCTCTTAGATCGCGAACCCCATCTGGGCCAGGGATTGTGCCCGACTGCTTATCTCGTATCCGCCCCAGCACTTAGTGCAGGGCTTTGCACAACGTAAGTGCTTAACAGACCACGATTATCATTATGATAGGAAAGAAAATGTGGTTGTCGAATCAAATTCTGGGATTTTCCCCTTGTTTTGTGGTCCTGACTTTCTCGTATCTACCCCAGCACTTAGTGCAGTGCTTGGCACAACGTAAGCGCTTAACATACCATGATTATTATAATGATAGGAAAGAAAATGTGGTTGTCGAATCAGATTCTGGGATTTTCCTCTTGTTTTGTGGTCCTGATTTTCTGAAAAGCTGGGGAGGCCAAGAATGAAAGATTAGAGGTGCTGTGTGGAAACAGCTCCCGTATCCCGGACCCAAGGACGTCCGCCTTGAATAACGCCTAACAACTATCAGAGAATCGTGAATCATCATCCAAATGCCATTCTGAGGCTGATGGCAGACAGGAGGAGAAAGGCTGGAAAAATAAAATTGAGGAAGAGAAAATTCTGGTGAAAACAAGCCTTTAGCCAGTGGGACTTCCTTCAGTAAGTCAGATTGGGTTTGATTAAGAACAGGGCCAGGGTCGTAATGGGCAAGATACTTTGCGGAAATCGTAAAACAATAAAGGATCTGCAAGCCCATTATCGAGAGTGCCTTATGCTATTATGAAATGGAAATATCCATCGAAAGGCCAAGCCTGGGTAACTCCTAAGATCAATAACAATGACATGATGATAATGGAAGTCGATTAGAAAAATCAGTGTGCGTTCAGTCGTCCGACCAGAGGAACAATGAGGGTAATTTCAGAGAGGCCGTGTTTTTAGAGAGACCCTCGCTTTTTCGGAACCGAAGCTGGATCTGGATTTTTCAAATACTGGAAGCGTGCCCTCGGTGGCCATGATTTATGGAAAGACAGATCTTTCTTTAGGTCACCAACGTGAAACCAGTAGAGGAATGAGAAGAGAAGCAGCCTGGCCTAGAGGAAAGAGCTCAGGGATGGAAGTCAGAATCCCGTCTTCCTCACCTTCCTGTCGCGTGACCTTGGTCAAGCCACTTTACTTCTCTGGGGCTCAGTTTCCTCTTCAGCAAAATGGGATTTTTATTTGGTATTTGTCAAGCAGTTACTATGTGCCGGGCACTAAGCGCTGGGGTAGATACAGGATAATCTGCTCGGATACAACAGTCCCGTCCCACATGGGGCTCATGGTCCTCATCCCCATTTAAAGATGTGGAAACTGAGACACCAAGAAGTTAAGTGACTTGCTCGAGGTCACACAGCTGACAATGGAAAAACTGGAATTAGGTCACATTGCTTCTCCTCCTCAACACTTGAGCAGTCAGGGCAGCCGACACACTTTACTACCTCTGGGAGAGTTTCTAACATAGTTGACCCGAGAAAAGCATCTTTGTTTATGCCGGAAGAGGCTCCTGGATGCTGCTTTATATATCGGATTTGGGGGAGATCCACTATCAGTGGGAATCATGAGGATGGGAATCTCATGGCCTACAGAAAAGAGCAAGGAACTGGGAATCAGGAGAATTGCGTTCTAATTTGGACTCTGCCACTTGCCTGCTTATGACCTTGGGCAGGACACTTTATTTACAGCTTAACCCTCTTTTCCCCCCATCTCCCTCTGCTCCTCCCCCTCTCTCTTCCCCTCCCCTCAGCACTGTACTCGTCCGCTCAACTGTATATATTTTCATTACCCTATTTATTTTGTTAATGAAATGTACATCGCCTCGATTCTATTTAGTCGCCATTGTTTTTAAGAGATGTCCTTCCCCTCGACTCTATTTATCGCCATCGTTCTCGTCTGTCCGTCTCCCCCGCTTAGACCGTGAGCCCGTCAAACGGCAGGCACTGTCTCTATCTGTTGCCCACTTGTTCATTCCAAGCGCTCAGTACAGGGCTCTGCACATAGTAAGTGCTCAATAAATACTATTGAATGAATGAATGAATGATTTCCCTGTACTTGATTTTCCTCATCTGTACAGTGAGGATTATATAGGCAAGTTAGCCTCCCCCTTAGATCGTAAGCCCCACCCTGGACAGGGGCTCTGTCCAGTCAAGTTGAATTGTATCTATCCCAGCATTTTTCACATAAAAAATCCTTAACAAATACCAAAACTATTATTAATGATAATAAGAATAATGTTGGTATTTGTTAAGCACTTACTATGGGCCGAGCACTGTTCTAAGTGCTGGGGGAGATACAGGATGATCAGGTTGTCCCACGTGGGGCTCACGGTCTTAATCCCCATTTTACAGATGAGGTAACTGGGCACAGAGAAGTGAAGTGACTTGCCCACAGTCAAACAGCTGACAAGTGGCGGAGCTGGGATTCGAACCCATGACCTGTGACTCCCAAGCCCGGGCTCTTTCCATTGAGCCACACTGCTTCTATTATTATTCTTTAATAATAAAAATAATAGTAATTATTAGAGAATAATATAGTCTATTAGTATTATTATTGTTATTATTAGTAGTACTAGCAGTTAGGAATAATAGGAGGTAGTAGAGAAGCTGCATGGCTCAGTGGAAAGAGCCCGGGCTTGGGAGTCAGAGGTCAGGGGTTCTAATCCCAGCTCCGCCACTTGTCAGCTGTGTGACTTAGGGCAAGTCACTTCACTTCTCTGGGCCTCAGTTACCTCAACTGTAAAATGGGGATGAAGACTGTGAGCCCCTTATGGGACAACCTGATTACCTTGTACTCCCCACCCCCAGCGCTTAGAACAGTGCTTGGCACATAGTAAGCGCTTAACAAATGCCTTCATTATTATTATTAGTAGTATTATTCAATTCTGCTATTCTCCAGTGAGTGTCTCTTGACATTAATCTCCAGCGTGGCATAGTGGAAAGAGCCTGGGCTATGGAGTCAGAGGATGTGGGTTCTAATCCCAAACCCATCACATGTCCGCAGTGTGACCTTGGGCAAGTCACTTAACTTCTCTGGGCCTCAGTTACCTCATCTGTAAAATGGGGATTAATAACGTGAGCCCCATGCGGGACAACCTGATTATCCTATATCTACCCCAGTACTTGGAAAAGTGCATAGCACATAGTAAGTGCTTAACAAATACCATTATTATTATCATTAATACTATCATTGCTGACATGTCCTGATGCACACCAAAGACTCATTCATTCAACAGTATTTATTGAGCGCTTAGTGTGCGCAAAGCACTGTACTAAGCGCTGGAGTATCCAGTCGGCGGTTTTCCCGCCCCGTTCCTCAAAAGTGCCAAGACTGTCCCTGAAAGGCCCAGGGATTTGGACTAGGTCTTGAGTCTGACCAACTTCCCTGCTGCTCCCTCTTATCTCCGCAGGAAACCAGAGGGAAGCGGGTGATTTGTGGCATAGACACACAGAGGGGGAGTGAACATTAGTCTAATCCGGGCCTCGCCTTCCTCCTTTCTCTTTCTCCCCCTCACGCCTGGAACCTCTGTTCCAGACCCATCAAAACCTTAATTGGGACCCATAAGTATTTCTGTTTTTAATAAACGCTATTTCGGTCCTTAACAAAATAACCCTGAACTCTCTTCCACATCTACAGCGGTTTATCCCCCTGATTTAAGGGAATCATCGCCATCCAAGGCCCACGTGCCTCCCGGTTGTCTTGTCTCGCCTTACGCCGTCGGGTCGTTAGCGACGCCACGGACACATCTCTCCCAGAACGCCCCGGTCTCCATCTGCAGTCGCTCCCGTAGCGTATCCGTCGAGTTTTCTGGGTAAAAATCCGGAAGCGGTTTACCGTCGCCTCCTTCCGCGCAGTAAAGTTGAGACTCCGCCCTCGCCTCTCTCCCGTGCCGCTGCTGCCCGGCACGGGTGAGTTTTGACTCGTAGCCGATGGCCTTCCGCTCGTTAGCCACTGGCCAAGCTAGGAACGGAATGGGGAGGTTTCTGCTTGATTCGCCCTCCCGTAGCCGAGACTGGTAGAGGACTGGAAATTCTCCAGGTGTGACCCTGAGAGGGGACCCTTCTGGTTAGGTTAGCTCTAGTCCTTAGTTGTGCTGGTTAGCGCACTTCCTAGTCAGTGCAAGACACCGTAGAAGCTGTTGGGGAAGAGAAAAATGACACCCAGGGGGATGCAGATTTCACTTCAACTGCAATGTTAGCGGGGAAGGCTCTCATTCATTCATTCAACAGTATTTATTGAGTGCTTACTATGCGCAGAGCATTGTACTAAGCGCTTGGAATGTACAAATCGGTAACTCTCCCGTGGGCTCCCGTTGGCTCTCCCGTTGGCTCATTTGCAAAAATCAGGCTTTGAACCAAGAGAGAGCCCCTAAAACATCAGAGGCCTGATTCTCCCGAAAGCCAGGATTTCAACTGCTAGCCGGCTAGTTGGACCTTGTGCGAGGAGCGTTAACTTTCAGACCACTACGGGCTTCTAGTGCATTACGGCAGTGTAGCACGGACCTGGGAGTGGGTGGGCCTGGGTTCTAATCCCGGCCGTGACACTTGTCTGCTCTGTGATCATGGGCAAGTCACTTCACCTCTCTGTGCCTCAGTTACCTGATCTGGAAAGTGGGGATTAAGACTGTGAGCCCTGTGCGGGACTTAGGCCGTGTTCAACCTGACTGTCTTTTATCTACCCCAGCATTTCATACCGTGCCTGGCACATAGTAAGGACTTAAAAATAAATAAAATAAAGTGTGGTATTTGTTAAGCGCTTACTATGTGCAAAGCACTGTTCTAAGCACTGTGGGATACAAGGTGATCAGGTTGTCCCACTTGGGGCTCTCAGTTTTTTAATCCCCATTTGACAGATGAGGCACAGAGAAGGAGTGACTTGCCCAAGGTCACCCAGCTGACTAGCGGTGGAGCCGGGATTAGAACCCATGACCTCTGACTCCCAAGCCCATGCTCTTTCCACTGAGCAACGCTGCTTCTCTAAAAAATTTAAAAAAAAATGCTTAAAAGAATGCTGTAAAAAAAAGGATGCAAACATGCATCCGATAGTCCGTTAGTGGGTCTATTAATGCTCTTTCCAAAGGTGAAAGAGATTAGCAGGGGGATCTATAGGTTCTGGAAAAATTGAAATTGCAAATAGTGATTTAAGGTCAATGTTTCCTTGACTGATTCCTTCATCCAAATGCTTCCACTGAAATTCTTCCATTTTTTTTTTGTACTGCTGCTGGCCATTTATTTTGACTTCTCTTTTTCTCCTTGCTTTTCTAGAAAGAAGTTCTGAAATAGTAAAACCCTTAGTATGGGCCAAGCACTGAACTAACTGTGGGGATAGATTCAATCTAATCAGGAAGTACTCAGTCCCGGTCCCCCATGGGACTCACTTTCTAATGGGGAGAATAGTTTTTTAAATTCCATTTTCCAGTTTGGAAAGGGAGGCACAGGGAGGTCTAGTGATTTGCCCAAGATCACCCAGCAGGAAAGTGGCACAGTCAGGAATAGAACCCAGGTCTTGCGCCTCTCTCTTTCCAGTAGGCCACACTGCTTCTCAAGCGAGCATAGTCCATCAATCAACAGTATGTATTGAGAACGTACTCTAGGTTGAGCAGAGTATCAAACGCTTGGGAGGATTTAATATACAGGATCACCTCTTCTTGAGGAGAGACAGACACTAAAATAAATTGAGTAAAGGAAAGCAATGGAGATTAAAGATCTGTTGTACACAAGAGGATCCAAGTTCTTACGGATTGAGTATTCAAGTGTGCAGGTAAAGAAGGGCTAAAGCGGAGGCAAAGGGTGGGTGGGGAAATGAAAGTCAATTAGGGAGAACTGTTTCATGAAGATGAATATTAGAAGAGGTTGAAAAATGGGGAGAGAAGTGATCTGCTGGATGTGCATGAGGAGGGATTTCTTGGTGGAAGGGAGGGTATGAGCAAGAGGTTGATGGTGAGAGAGATAAGAGTGAGGCTCAGTGCCTAGTGAAAGTTCTTTGAATTCTCCCTAACTCTTCACTGTTGCTTCCTGACGTGATCCACTCTATGCGCAATGACCCTTTGTGGGACTAGGAAGCTTCCTCCAAATGTATTCTTGCCACTAAAGCGATAAATCTCAGCTGTCAGTTGCCAAATTGCAGAACTTTTTATAATGCCTAGAAACTTCTCCTCCTCCCTCTTTCTTCTCTTCCTCCTCCTCCCTCACTTTCTCTCTCCCTCCCCTTCCCCCTTTCCATCCCTCCTTTTCCCTCTTTCTTCTCCTCCTCTTCCTCCCCCTCCTTTCTCCTCTTCCTTCTTCTCCTGCTTTTCTAAGGGCCGGGGTAGATACAGGCCAAGTCCCTGTCCCAACTAGGGCTCACAGCCTATGTAGCAGAGAGAATAGGTATTGAATCCCCATTTAACGGTTGAGGAAACCAAGGCACGGAGAAGTAAAATGACTTGCCCAGAGTCACACAGTATACGAGTGGCAGAGCCGGGATTAAAACCCATATCCGCCGACTCCCAAGTCCGTGGTTTTGCATTAAGCCGTGCCGAAACGCTTAGGAGGCTAATAAATCGGACGGAAGTCGGTCTGCCCCCTCTTTCTGTACGCCTGATGGGCCGATCGTACGGACAGGTGACCCGTTCCTCCGAAGGGTGTAGGTGGGAACCGTGCTCCCTGGACAGAAACCCATATCTGCCTTTCTGGCAGGCGGGTGTGTGGTCAGCCAACCTGGCGGCCTGCTCGGTGCCCGGTTGGCCTCCCCGCCCAGCCTCTGACAGTGACGGATGGCCAACCCTGCTCCCCGTAGCCCTTGATTAATGCCTAACCCAAGGGCCGGACGGGAAGAGGAGGGAGCCGCTAAAACTTTGGCCTTCCGCCACCCACTTGGTTCTCTTATTCCTCACTATCGTATCTAAACTGTTGGGTTTTTTTAATTTGCGGGAGAAGAAAATATTTCCGCTTGCCCACGAGAAAGGCTACAGAAAACACACTTCAGACACATGCAGGCTGGCTAGATATTAATAATATCTAGCACTGGCATATTAATGGATTTGCGGGGCCAAGATTTCTAAGGAGTCACCATGTTTTCCCGTCCCAGAAAGCCACAACCTGGGTGTCATGCTTTCAGTGATTTTTTGCTCTCACATTTAATAATAATGGTAGTGCTTGTCAAGTGCTTACTGTGTGCCAAGCACTGTATTAATAATAATAATGATGGCATTCGTTAAGCGCTTACTATGGGCAAAGCACTGTTCTAAGCGCTGGGGAGGACACAAGGTGATCAGGTTGCCCCACCTGGGGCTCACGGTCTTCATCCCCGTTTTACAGTTGCGGGAACTGAGGCACAGAGAAGTTAAGTGACTCGCCCAAAGACACACAGCTGACAAGCGGCGGAGCCGGGATATGAACCCATGACCTCTGACTCCCCAGCCCGGGCTCTTTTCACTGAGCCACACTGCTTGTCCAAGCACTGGGTTAGATACAAGATAATCAAGTCAGACACGGTTCCTGTCTCACGTGAGGCTCACGGTCCAAGTAATCCACTGCTAAATAATTTCAGTTCTTCCTCCGGGGCTTGGTAGTCAGGGGACCTGAGTTCTAATCTCAGTTCTCCCACTTGCCTGCTGTGTGACCTTGGGCCTCTGTGCCTCAGTCTCCTCCTCTTTAAAATATGAATTCAGTATCTGTTCTCTCTCCTTCTTAAACTCCTTAGACCTGATAATCTTTTACTTAGCCCAGCGCTTAATATGATGCCTGGTTCATAGTAAGTGCTTAACAAATACCACAAATGTTAGTATTATTATTATTATTATAATCAGTCCACAGTAGTTTACCCCCTCTGTGAAACTGTCCTCATCTCTGGGTGTTTCCAGAGTAGAGTCATTAGCCTACGGCCTTTGGATGACTCTTTTGTGAACTTCAATGATGCCTGCTGCATATTAAGTTGAAAGAGAAGCAGCGTGGCCTAGTGAAAGGAGAATGGGCCCGGGACACAGAGGACCTGGGTTCAAATCCCAGCTCTGTCACATGCCTGGACACAGTAAGCACTCAATAAATACGACTGAATGAATGTACAAGCAGTTTGCCCTAAATGAATCACCAGGTTTCAGACTCAACTAAAAATTAGATGACAGAGTTGGTGTTCTAACAACAGTCCTAGCGGGGTGAGTAAATTAAATGTTTCTACCAATCACCATCTGAAAAAGTGTTTGTGGCATGTGATAATCGGGAGGAGGGGACTTTAGGAAGATTAGGAAGTTAAGAGGCAGATTGAAAAACACCATATTTATGTTTTATACGTAATACGTATATATAATAGAGACTTAAGATCCTCTCTGATGCATCTGATCCACATATATGTACATCAGGATCTCAGTGTCACTGTCAATAAAATCATTTCAAATTCAAAAGACTGTTATATTTGAGCAAACATGCAAGTCAATGTGTATTTAAGATAAATACAGAGAGAAACCTAGAGAAAGAGAGGTAAACAACTGTATGTTATGTTATACTTAATCACAACTTGAAGTCTCCAATGAAGGTCGTTCGTAAGGCGTAAATTCAGAGGCACCAACTCATCGGTCCCGAACAGGCTAGGCTGTATTTTCATAAAGGACACCAGAGAAGCTGCCGCATCTCAAAAGACTAAAATTCTAAACATGGTTAGCTTCAAGGCCACATTGCAGCTAAATTTGAAGCCATGTAAAGTATTAATTGAAATCCGTAGGATAACGGTCACTACCGGAAGACCTAACTTGGTCTGAGCAAGAGGGTTGGACTGACTAGGGAAGCAAAAGATTTTTTTTATGGTATTTGTTAAGCACGCGATATGAGCCAGGCACTGTACTCAACACTGGGGTAGATATAAGCTAATGAGACTGGACAGAGTCCATGTCTGACGTGGGGCTCACGGTCTCAATCCCCATTTGACAGATGAGGTCAACTGAGACTTCTGGTCCTGCAGACAACAGCTGTAGATTTGATATTAATGTAATAATAAAAATCATTTGATGAGCGCTTACTATGTTCAAAGCAAGTACTAATCCCTTGATAGGACTCTGTCCCCACTCCTGGGGCCAAAATCACTGTGACTTGAAGCGTTGACCTCTATGAATGGGAGGGAGAGGCATTAGGGTAAGTTCACAAGAGCGAACATCGATTTAGCGGCCCTGTCTTGTCTCACGCTGCCGAGTCGTCTCCGACGATAGCGACGCCATGGACACATCTCTCCCAGAATACCCGAACACCATCTGCAATCGTCTGGTAGAGTATCCATAGAGTTTTCTTGGTAAAAATATGAAAGTGGTTTACTGTTGCCTTCACAGAGTAGCTTAGTGGCAAGAGCATGAGCTTGGGAGTCAGAGGGTATGGGTTCTAATCCCGGCTCCGCCACTTATCAGCTGTGTGACTTTGGGCCTGGTACGTAACTTCTCTGTGCCTCAGTTACCTCATCTGTAAAATGAGGATTAAGACTGTGAGCCCCACGTGGGACTGATTAGCTTGTCTCTACCCCAGCGCTTAGAACAGTGCTTGGCAATTTGTCGTTGTCTTATGCTGTCGAGTCTTATGCGAAGCTATAGAAACATCTCTCCCAGGACGCCCCACTTCCATCTGCAACTGTTCTGGCAGTGTATCCATAGAGTTTTCTTGGTAAAAATCTGGAAGTTGTTTACCGTTACCTCCTGCGCAGTAAACGAGTCTCTGCCCTCGACTCTCTCCCGTGCCGCCGCCGCCCAGCACGGGTGAGTTTTGACTTGTGGCAGACGGCCTTCCGCTCGCTAGCCACTGGCCAAGCTAGGAATGGAATGGACAGGCCTCTGCTTGACTCTCCCTCCCACAGCCGAGACCGGCGGACTGGCGGAAACTCTCCAGGTGTGAATCTGAGAGGGAAATTTAGTGGCCTATTCAGTAAATAACGTAGTCAGAAGCCGGGTGGCCGAGCGAAAAGTCGATGGGCCTAGCTGGGAATCCCTGCTTTACCTCTTTCCTCCTGTGTGACATTGGGCAAGCATGGGCTAGTGGATAGAGCCTGGGGCTGAGCATCAGAAGATTCTGGGTTCTAATCCTGGATCTGCCGGTAGTCTGCTGTGTGACGTTGGGCAAGACTCTTTGCTTCTCTGTGCCTCAGTTACCTCATCTGGAAAATTGGCATCAGATGCCTCTTCTCTCTTCCTCTTAAACTGGAAGAACCGTGTTCGATCTATCTTGTTATCTACCACAGGGGTTGGCTGGCACATACTATGTGCTAAACAGATATCACCATTATTACTGTTTGACACATGAAGATAATCAACGTGCAGAAACTCCACCTGCTTTATCCTTACTCTGAGAAAACAGTTAGGTCTTGGTTCTAAAGTAGCCCGACTCATCCACGAACATTGGTTTACTTTTAATTTCAAGATTCAAAGCCCCATATTTTACATGCCAGTAGACCACCATGGAGATAGCCCAAAATTCTTAATTTTTGGAAGAAATTCAGATTTATCTAAGTGGGAAAGCTTAGATTACCGGGTGTTAGTTTCCCCGGTGACGCCTGAAGAGGAGAACTAGCTCATGACTTCCAGAAAGGATTGAAATTCTGGAAGGGCATGCTGAGGAGAAGGGTAAAATGATGGCGATTGGTTAAAAATGGAAGGCTTAGATGATTAGGAGCTGTAGGTGGAAGAAGCGGCATGGGCTAGTGGACAGAGCACGGGACTGGGAGTCAGAAGGACCTGGGTTCTAGTCCTGGCTCTGTCCCTTGTCTCCTGTGTGACCTTGGGCAAGTCACTTCACTTCTTTGGGCCTCAGTTCCCTCATCTGTAAAATGGGGATTAAGACTGTGAGCCCCTTGTTGGGAACTTTGCCCAACCCGATTTTCTTGTATCTACCCCAGTGTTTAGTCCAGTGCCTGGCGAATAGGAAACACTGTACGAGTGCCAACATCATTATTATTCATTCAGTCGTATTTATTGAGCGCTTACTGTGTGCAGAGCACTGTACTAAGCGCTTGGAAAGTACAATTCGGCAACAGATAGAGACAATCCCTTCCCAACAGGGACGGGGTCCAATCTGATTGTCTTGTATCCACCCAGTGCCTAGTGCGGTGCTTGGCACAAAATAAGTGCTTACAGAATAAATGACCAACCTAGTTTCCATAGAAATGGACAAGACATTTTCCACTGAAGTACAGCCCCGTATTCTTTAACAACGAAGAGACATTTTCATCTTCGGCAAGACCGTGGCTAACTTTCGGTTGTTACTCCATAACTCCACTGCATTACCTTTCAACGTCTGGATAATGGAATACCACCCCGAGCCTCCAAAGAGAGCGCTCGTTCAGGCCGCTCTATCCGATCGAATAGCAAGTAATTTAGCAAACTATAGGGTCCGGAAGCCCGAGGAACGAACAATAGATCTAGAGATGCACAGCTCACTGCGGGAACCTATCACAGACAGACAGAGAGAGGGAAGACCAGATGGAGTGAAAGACAAAAAGGCCTTGGTCAAACCCAGGGGAGACCAGGAATCTGGCAGAAGCCTGGTCAGTTACCGTGACATGACTTGTTTCTCCCCTCCTTTATTTAAATCCAGAAGAAATCATTCAAATCCAGATCGTCTGGAGCAGGTGGCCTGCTATCGGTTGGGCCTGTGCCGACGAGATACGTTTATTCCCACATTGCCGCCGATGAAATCAACAGAAATGTTTTCCTTGTTCTCTCTGGCTGCCCACTTGCTCTAATTTGCTTTTTCTTGCTGCAACATCACCTACATAAGCAAACGGCCACTTTTCCCTCCTGTATTGACACAGCACCTGTCACTGGACCATCGAAGCGCTTTAAATGAATAAATGTCCGGTTGGCGCTTGGGCAGCTCACGTTTTAAAATAACAATCATCCATTTACAGAGAGGGCTTTTTTTTTTTTTAAATAATCCTTACGGGCCTTTCGCCTTTCCTTTCACGTTCCGATTCCAGTTGTCTGGGTGCAGCCCACTTCATGTGCCTGGTCAATGAACTTTCTGAGGACTCTGCTGATGGGGGGGGGGGGGTGTCTCATTTCGAAGAGGCTGCGGTTTCCTCCCTATAAGAATCAAATACTTGAAGGAGCGACAGCTTTATCGATCATCTCACTTTGACTCTCTCCAGCAGTTCGACGAGATTCTGAATGATTTTACCCTTAAAAGGAGCTTATTTTCACGTAACCTCCGCCTCGTCTTTAGGTGGGAGGTCTGAGAGACAATGGGGAGAACTTCTCAGGCACAAGACTTTTCATTATGGATTCCTTCATTACTTGCAGTTACAAAATCGGTGTAAATGGTACACAGAATCTAACTTTATGGCTCACATAGCCCGTGGCTGAAAGATTTGCCATGAAAATTACATTTCCAAAGGGCAAATAATAAGTCTTAAGGACCTATAGGGTTGAAGTAATCAAATAACGAAAGGAAAAAGTAAAGGTCCACAGACAGAGTCGGGCAGCTGGTATTCTCATCATTGCTAGCTGTATAAAATGGTCTTAGTTTTCATCCCTTATTTTCACTTTTCTCCAGCTAAGAAAATGCAGATGACAGACAGACGGCACCAACTGCCAACACCAAACTGAGAATTTGGAAGGGAAGGGAGTGCAATCTTTTGCTCTGTAAATCTACTTTGATCGGCCTGGAATGCTGCCATACTGGGATTTGGTTACTTACTGAGCAAATACAGTTAGATAGCCTCATTGCCAACATCTTATTCATTGTTTACTGTCTAAAGATTAAGTCTTCCATTTAGGTCACAGTGGAAAGTTTAGCAACCTTCTGAGAATGTAGAAGAAGAAAAGGAACAAAACTAAACAGGAGGAAGTTTGCAAACCTTAATCCTCCCTGCCTATACATTGAACTCTGCACGTTAATCTGACCCGCGAATCGCTTCTTCTTTAAAACCTTTCGATTTATTTTATTTTATTCAGTCTTTCCTTCAGTTTCCCCAAGGACTCCCCGCTAGCTTCACCGCTGGCTGCTCCTTCTCTGTCTCTTTTTGGGGCTCCTCCTCTTCCTCCCACCCTCGAACTGTGGGAGGTCCATAAGGCTCAGTTCTAGATCCCCTCCTAGTCTTCATTTTATACTCACTCCCTTGGAGAATTCATTCCCTCCCACGGTTTGAACTGCCATCTTTACGCAGATGATTCCCAAATATTCATCTCCAGTCCTGACCTCTCTCCCCTCTGCAGTCTTGCATTTCCTCCTGCCTTCAGGAAATCTCTGTCCGGATGTCCCACCAATACCACAGACTTGACATAACACGTCCGAAACAGAATTCCGCATCGTCCCACCCGGATCCTGCCCTCTTCTGTCTTTTCCATCACTGTAGGCCACGCCACCATCCTCCCTGTCACTCGAGTCCAGACACCCTGACGTTATCCTCACTCGTGTCTTTTATTCAACCCACATATTTAATCTGTCCCCAAATCCTATCAGTTCTACCTTCACAACATGGCTTAAATCTGCCCTTTCCTCTCCATCCAAACCGCTACTATGATGATCCAGGCAGTTTATCCCATCCTGCCTCGTATACTGCGTCAGCCTCGTCGCTGACCTTGCTGTCTCTCTCCACTCCAGTCCAGACTTGGTTCTGCTGCCCGGATCATTTTTCTGCAAATCATTCAGTCCACGTCTCCCCGCTCTTCAAGCATCCCCAGTGGATCCCTCTACTTCCACATCAAACAGAAACTCCTTACCATCTGCTTTGAGGTGCTCTTACCTTAATTCACTGATTTCTTACTACAGCCCAGACCCCACACACGTCACTCTTCTAATGCCAACATACTCACTGAACCTTGATCTCCCCTACCTCTCTGCTGACCCTTTCCCATGCCTTCCTTCTGGCCTGGAAGACCCTCCCCCCTTGTAAGACCGACCGTCGCTCTCCCCACCTTCAGAGCCTTATTAAAATCCAATCTTCTGCAAGAGTCCCTCTGACTGAGCCCTCATTCCCAACTCCCTCTCCCTTCTTCACTGCCTATAAACTTGGATCTCTACCCATTAAGCAATTTTATTCACCCTATCCTCAGCTCCAAAGCACCGATATAGATATTGTGCTTTATTGGACTGCATTGGACTGTAAGCACCTTGGGAGCAGGGAACGTTTCTACCCACTACATTGCACTGTATTCTCCCCAGCACTTAGTAGAGTGCTCGGCACGTAGTAAGCACTCAAAAAATCCGATTAATGGATTGATTCGCCTTCCACGATCAATCTGGATTTATTTGTTTGCGTAACTGTGGGGTTCCCCCGCTGGTTTAAGCATGGGTTGCCAGCTACTCGGCTAATGTTGTCCGAACAGTTGTGGTTAAGAGCGATTGGAAGAGACTTCTCTGACATATCATGCAGTCGATCAATAGTATCTATTCATACAATCAGTCAATCAATCCGTGGCAATTATTGAGCACTTACTGAGTGCAGGGCACTGAAATTAAAGGGAGAATTTATTTCTCTTCCTCCCAAACCCTATATTATTTGACCGAAAAAGACACTGTTGGAAACTAATTAACGATCGTCTGTGCGGAAGAGTCAAGGTCGACTCCGGACTGCGGGGGATGGAGAAGGGAATAGAAGAAAATAAATTGAACACAGCAGGAGAGCTGAGTTGGAAGGAGGGAAGCAAACCGGGGTGGATTTTGATAGTTGTTAAGCGCTTACTATGCGCCAAGCCCTCTTTTAAGCAGTGGGGTAGAGATAAGGTAATCAGGTTGTCTCACGTGGGGCTCCCAGTCCTGATCCCCATTTGACAGGTGAGGTAACTCAGGCACAGAGAAGTTAAGTGGCTTGCCCGAGGTCACACAGCAGACAAGTGGTAGAGCGGGGATTAGAATCCCCATCCTTGGACTCCCACGCCCGCGCTCTTGCCACATCTGCCCCCACGCTTTGTACAGTGCTCGACGCATAATAAGTGCTTAACGAATACTACAGTTATCATCATTACCGTGTTAGCTGACCGGGAAAGTGGGGTGCAGTGGAGGCTTTTTAATAGATGGGGCCGTTCTCACCTAAAAGGAGAGGAGAAAGGGAGAGTCTGTTGACAGGAGAGGCTTATGTGGGGGTGAGATCTGAGAGGAGTGGGAAACGACGGATCAGAAGGGTAGGATGCTTCTGCTGGGCTCAGAAATGATAACCGAAGAAGTTTTATGCTCATTTCGGGCTGAAGTGCAGTTTTCCGAGGAAAGAATAATGAATTTTCTCGGACCCGGAATCACGCGCTTGTGGAAAAATGAGCCATTCTCTGTGTTTTTTCACTCTGCTGAAATGAAGAAAAGAATACTTTCCGAAACTTTAAATTTGAAATGTAACTTTTTCCCGTAAGAAAGTCACGCTCTTCCTTTGAAAACATTAGGTTTTCAACGAAAGGACATTTGAAAATTCACGCCAGGCAAACATTGCTGTTTCCTGAGTGAAGCACTCTGTAGGGTGTGATAGACTCCCTGTGTTTGACGCACAGAGTTTGGATCATTCTCAGTCTAGGAAGCTTTATAGGTTGAGGGTGGCTTGGTGCGCAAGCTTTTCAAATCTACGCAACCCTTCGGATTTCGACAGCGTCCATCCTCAACGGCCAGCGGTTTGCTATTGAGACGCTCTTTACCCTTTCACCCACAGTTCACCCACACCCGCGCTTCAGACATCTCCTGCGGGTTTTCTACCTGTTGGCTCTTTGAGGTTTGGCGTACGCTTAGGGCAAAACAGCAGAAGTCAGAAAAAAAAGTGTTTCTTGCGCGATTAGCTACAAGTCTAGCCGCTTTTGTCCCCTAAACTGAAGCCCAATCCTTGAAGAAGCAGAGATTTTGGTAGCCCTCGCCGAGAAGCAGCATGGGCCTGGGGGGGGCAGAAGATCGTGGGGTCTATTCCTGGCTCGGCCACGTAATGATAATAAGATTAATAATAGTATTCGTCAAGAGCTCACTATGTGTCAAGCACTGTCCTAAGCCCCGGGGCAGATACAAGGTGATCAGGTTGTCCCACGTGGGGCTCACGGTCTTAATCCCCATTTTACAGATGAGGTCACCGACGCAAAGAGAAGCTAAGTGACTTGCCCAAGGTCACACATAGCAGACAGGTGGCGGAGCCGGGATTAGAATCCACAACCCCTGACTCCCAAGCCTGTGCTCTTTCCACTAAGCCACGCTTCTTCACTTGTCCGCTGGGTGACCTTGGGCAAGTCACTTCACTTCTCTGGGCCCGAGTCATCTCCTCTGTAAAGTGGGGATTGAGCCTGTGACCCCGATATGGGACAGGAATCCAAGCTCATTTGCTTGAATCCACCCCAGCACTTTACAAATACGACATTTATTATTATAACTACCCGTCGATGATCGTGGAGTTTGAGTTGGGACAGAGGAGGTTAGAATAACAAAGTATTGGTTGCCAGGGAAATATTCTCTTCCAAAAGACTTTTTCCCCTTATTTCAGCCCAACACCAATCTCCGTCAGTGGTACTGATTGGACGCTTACTGTGCGCAGAGAGTCGTGCTATGCCCTTGGAAGGGTACAATATAACGACCTCATTTTCTGTACCCGGGGAGATTACAATTAATCAGTTAATGGTATTTATTGGCCACTTACTGTGTGTGGTGCTTGGGAGAATAAGAAAACTAAAAATACAACTAGTAATAATGATGGTATTGGTTACGTGCTTACTGTGGGCCAAGCACTGTTCTAAGCGCTGGGATGGATACAAGGTAATCAGGTTGTCCCACCTGGGGCTCACGGTCTTAATCCCCATTTTACAGAGGAGGGAACCGAGGCCCAGAGAGGTTAAGTGACATACCCAAGGTCACACGGCAGGCAAGAGGTGGAGTCGGAATTAGAACCCACGACCTCTGTCGCCCAAGCCCGGGCCCTTTCCGCTAAGCCACGCTGCTTCTCGTCGACGCAAGAGAGAAGGTTATGCAAAAGTCTGGCTTAACTTCCCTAGACTGTGAAACCCCTAAGAGACAGGGACCCTGTCTAATTCCCACTGGCGTATTCTTTCCCAATGCTTAGTGCAGTGCTGCGCACTCAGTAAGCACTTAATCAAGCAATCAGAGCAGCGTGGCTCAGTGGAAAGAGCCCGGGCTTGGGAGTCAGAGGTCACGGGTTCAAATCCCGGCTGTGCCACTTGTCAGCTGTGTGACTGTGGGCAAGTCACTTCACTTCTCTGGGCCTCAGTTCCCTCATCTGTCAAATGGGGATGAAGACTGTGAGCCGCACGTGGGATAAACCGATTGCCATGTATCTCCCCCAGCGCTTAAAACAGTGCTCTGCACATAGTGAGCGCAGCACTCACTGGGCGTAGAGCGTAAGGACCTGGACGGGGACAGTAAAACAGCTGGAGAAAGATTCCTTGACCACAAGGAGTTTATGGTCTAGAGCGGGAGACAGGCATTTCTATAAATAAATAAATTAGGGATGCGTACATTAAGGGCCGTCGGGCTGAGGGTATGGTGAGAACCTTGTGCTTACAACGTAGAGATCCGAGAGCTTGGGGACGCAGAAGGGAGAGGGAGTAGGGGAAATGAGGGCTTAATCAGCGAAGGCCTCTTGGAGGAAATGGGATTTTAGTGTGGTAACTATTACTATTTCACTCCTGCTCACTTTTCAGCCACTTGTCAGCTGCGCGACTCTGTGCAAGTCACTTCTCTGTGCCTCAGTTCCCTCATCTGTAAAACGGGGATGAAGACTGTGAGCTTCATATGGTACCACCTAATCACCTTGTATCTACCCCAGCGCTTAGAACAGCGCTTGGTACATAGTAAGTGCTTAAATAGCATGATTATGATGATGAGGATGCTCCTTAACATTCCCCGTGGACTCCCCTCTCCTCTTCAGGCCCATCAGTCAAATCCAAGCTTTGAAAAAAGGGCTGCTCAAACTCGGTGAAAAAAGTGCCGAACCTCTTTGACTTTTTCTCTTATTTAGCCCGAATCCTCATCCTAACTCCAAGTGGAAATAATAAATGGAGTACAGTAGTGTATTTGACGGCAACGGTTTTCCGACCCAATTCTGAGGACTTTCAGACAGGAGATATTCACAGATTTTCACTCGGCCGAGTTAATCGCATCCTAGATTAGCTCCCAGAGGAATCAGTGGTGAGCTAACATGACTACTCTCTGATTCGAAAATATCCTTCATCGGACAAATCGAGATACACTGACGAAAGGCTAGAAAGCCAGGCTAGCTGGTGGCTTAGCGTCGTGAACTCTGTCAAGGAAGTCTAACGTTTTTAGACCTCAGGGTTGAGTAATTTCCCCCCGATTAAGAACTCCGGAGCTATAGAACACGTCAAACGAACAAACTGAAGGGGCTGGATGGATCACCCGAAGCCATCAGAACTTGGATTATGGATGGGAATATTTAGGGACTCTCCATTCCCGGATCATCCAGACAACCTGGTAATAAAAAACCAGGTCACAGTAATCCACGAGGCACTGAATTCTGTGCCTAACCTTATTCTGCACCATATCTCCCACGCTTCCCGTAATACTACCATGCTAAATTATCATTAGAGAAGCAGTGTGGCTCAGGGGAAAGAGCACGGGCTTTGGAGTCAGAGGTCATGGGTTCGAATCCCGGCTCTGCCACTTGGCAGCTGTGTGACTGTGGGCAAGTCACTTCACTTCTCTGGGCCTCAGTTACCCCCTCTGTAAAATGGGGAGTAAGACTGTGAGCCCCACGTGGGACAACCTGATTCCCCCGTGTCTACCCCAGCGCTTAGAACAGTGCTCGGCACTTAGTAAGCGCTTAACAAATATCAACATTATTATTATTGTTATTATCACGGTATTTGTTAGGCTCTTACTATGTGCCAGACACTGTACTAAGCACTGGGGTAGATACGAACAAATCAGACTGGACACAGTCCCCGTCCCCAAAGGGGCTCACAGTCCCACATTTGGCAGAGGAGGTAACCGAGGCACCGAGAAGTGAAGTGGCCTGCTCAGGGTTACCCAGCAGACAAGTGACAGAGCTGGGATTAGAACCCGTGACCTTCTGACTCCCAGGCCCATGCTTGTGGCTCAGTGGAAAGAGCCCGGGCTTGGGAGTCAGAGGTCATGGGTTCGAATCCCAGCTCTGCCACTTGTCAGCTGTGTGACTGTGGGCAAGTCACTTAACTTTCCTGGGCCTCAGTGACCTCATCTGTAAAAGGGGGATTAACTGTGAGCCTCACGTGGGAAGACCTGTTTACCCTGTATCTCCCCCAGTGCTTAGAACAGTGCTCTGCACATAGTAAGCGCTTAACAAATACCGACATTATTATTATTATTATTATTGTTACGCCATGGAATCCAGTCCCTGATGAGCTACACACCGTGCACAGAATGATCATTTATCTGGTTTAACCCTGGACAGTCGGTTTTGAGTGACCTCTTCCCTTCCCCGTGTTGCACAATTAGCACAAAAGCGAATTAGTGAAGAGAATTGGCACAAGTGGCCGACATTACATTAAAATATCACCTCCTCCAAGAAGCTTTCCCCGATTAATCTCTTACCTTCCCTATCTTCTTTCCCTCCCTCCCGTGTCACGTATGCACTCGAGTCTTTACCCAGTACGCGCTTATCACATTCCCCTTCCCCAAGCACTTATTTACACATCTTTATACTTGGTGGCTTCCCCAAGCCCAATTATTTTAACGTCCGTCTCCCCCACTATACCGTAAAATCCTCAAGGGATCACGTCTGCTACTTAGAACAGTGTTCTGAACACAGTAAATCCTCAACAATTAAAATGGATTAACTGATTGATTGATTGGCCAATTCAAGGGTACACAGGCGGGGAACGACCCACCGAAGGATTGTTTCAATAATGATGTTGGTATTTGTTAAGCGCTTACTATGTGCAGAGCACCGTTCTAAGCGCTGGGGGAGATGCAGGGCAATCGGGTCGTCCCACACGAGGCTCACAGTTAATCCCCCTTTTACAGATGAGGTAACTGAGGCACAGAGAAGTGAAGTGACTCGCCCACAGTCACACAGCTGACAAGTGACAGAGCCGGAATTCGAACCCCTGACCTCTGACTCCCAAGCCCGGACCCTTTCCACTGAGCCATGCTGCTTCTCTAATTTTTGGGGGGCACAAGCCCCCCAAAGAGCTTGAACAATAAGCTGTAACCTTCCAGCTATTCAAAAGAGAATTTTCCGTACTTGCTTACCGCATAACACGGGCAGAACATTTGGGAAGAATGAGTTCCAGGAACAAAACCCATTCCCGGGGGATTGAGCTAGCTCAGACGGCTACCGCGTCTCCTTTGAAATTAGGAAAGCGTACGTTATGCAAACACGGGGTAGTTTTGATTTCTGACCATCATAAATCGAATGAGCAAAGAGGATCCTTAAAAGAGGAGAGGATCAGACATTAATGGGATTACTGCAGAGAATGGAGACTGGAAGTGAAGAGATGCACTTCTCAGAATATTTATTGCCAAAATTTTATAAAGAAAATTAATAAAGCTTGATGAGGCGGTTTACAGATATAAAGTCTTCTTGCTAACCGATTCGTTCTAGATGCAGCTAGCAAGCGCGCTATCTTCCCGTTCAACCTGATGATGATGACTGTAACAACAACGATGATAATAATTATAATTGTTTAGCTTTTATTAGGTGCCAAGATCTGTACTAAGTGCTGACTTACGTATAAGATGATCAGGACGTCCCACACGGGGCTCACAGGCAAAGTAAGGAGGGCGAACGGGGATCGAATCCCCATTTTACAGAGGAGGAAACTGAGGTACAGAGAAGTTGAGACGCAGCGCGGTATTGCGGAAAGAGCACAGGCTGGGGAGTCAGAGGTCGGGGTTTCTAATCCCGGCTCCGCCACTTATCAGCCAGTGTGACTTTGGGCCAGTCACTTCACTTCTCTGTGCCTCAGTTCCCTCATCTGTAAAATGGGGATTAAGACTGTGACCCCACGTGGGACAACCTCGCTTGTATCTACCCCATTGCTTAGAACAGTCCTTGGCACATAGTAAGCGCTTAATAAATACTATAATAATTATTATTATTCAGTTAAGTGACTTTCCCCAAGTCCCCGAGCAGGGAAGTGTCAGAGCCAGGATTAGAACCTACATATAAATTGACGGGCCGGGAACGTGTCTACCAAGTCTGTTGTAATGGTACTCTCCCAAGTGCTCAGTACAGTGCTTTGCCCACAGCGAGCGCTCAATAAATGTAATCGATTAATGGATTGATTAGATCTCTGATTCTCAGGCCCATGCTCAGCCACTAAGCCTGCTCTTGTCAGCTGTGTGACTGTGGGCAAGTCACTTAACTTCTCGGTTGCCTCAGTTACCTCATCTGTAAAATGGGGAGGAAGACTGTGAGCCCCACGTGGGACAACCTGATTCCCCTGTGTCCACCCCGGCGCTTAGAACGGTGCTCTGCACATAGGAAGCGCTTAACAAATACCAACATTATTATTATTATTATTATTAAGCCGCATAGGAACCAGCAAAAAATTGACAGCATTGGAGAGAACCATAAAATAATCGTAATAATGATGGTATTTATCCAATACCTGGTATCTACCAGGCACCCAAGACTTAGGGAAGTCGCCTCATTGCTTCCCGAACAGTAGATGAAGTTACTGCTTAGCACAAGGAGAGTTAATAATAATGATAATGTTAGTATTTGTTAAGCGCTTACTATGTGCCGAGCACCGTTCTAAGCGCTGGGGTAGACACGGGAATCAGGATGTCCCACGTGGGGCTCACAGTCTTAATCCCCATTTTACAGATGAGGTAACTGAGGCACAGAGAAGTGAAGTGACTTGCCCACAGTCACACAGCTGACAAGTGGCAGAGCTGGGATTCGAACTCATGACCTCTGACTCCAAAGCCCCCACTCTTTCCACTGAGCCACGCTGCTTCTCTAGTTCCCTTGTTCGGGAACACTCTGATCCTGTAATTCCATCTCTCTCTCTACTTCAGCAGCTTTCCAAACCCTCCACGTCCAAAAGCCACAATATACCAACCTTGTCCAAGTTAGATCTCGGCCGATGGGGAAAGCCCCAGATTCATCGTAATCATCATCGAACCGACCCAATCACGCGAGGAAGAAGGATGGGGGTGGAAATCAGAGCTGGCGGGGGCCGACGGAAAGTCTAATGATATTGACTCATCCTTGATCGAAAAGTGCTATTTATTGAGCACTTACTCCGTATGTGTTTGGGAGCAAAGAGTAGAGCAGCTCTGGATAGCGGTAGAGCACTCGGCTCATCCTACTCTTCCCTAACAAGAGCATCAATCCGTAAGCTACTAAAATCCTTATATTGCCCCCTCCCTCTTACCCCCTGCGCCCCAACTGAGGGACACTTAGAGAAGGACCCGGGTTCTAATCTTGGCTCCCCCTCTCGCCTGCTGTGTGACCTCGGGGAAGTCACTTAACTCTCCGGTGCCTCAGTTAACTCAGCTGTAAAATGGGGACTAAGACTGTGAGTTCCATGTGGGGCATGGGCTGTGTCCCACCTCATTCGTTTGCATCTAGGCCAGCGCTTAGAAGAGTGTTGGACACATACTGAGCGCTTTACAAATGCCATGAAAAAAACCCCTATAAATCCCGATAAATCCTCCAAATGCCCGGCTAACGCACGACTCGATCATCAGCACCGGCGCTTCAGGAAGGACAACAAATATGCGCCTTTCTTACATTGTCCTCCTTTCGACTGTAAACTCCTTGTGGGCAGGAATCGTGTCTACTAATTCTGTTGTACCGTACTCTCTCGAATGTTAAGTACATGGCTCGGCATGAAGTGAGCACTCAATAAATACCATTGATTGACTGATGGGTGGATAATAATAATAATGTTGGTATTTGTTAAGCACTTACGGTGTGCAGAGCACTGTTCTAAGTGCTGGGGTAGATACAGGGGAATCAGGTTGTCCCACGTGAGGCTCACGGTCTTCCTCCCCATTTGACAGATGAGGTCACCGAGGCACAGAGAAGTTAAGTGACTTGCCCACAGTCACACGGCTGACAAGTGGCAGATCCGGGAATCGAACCGGTGACCTCTGACTCCCAAGCCCGTGCTCGTTCCACCGAGCCACGCCGCTTCTCTATGGAAAAACGGTTGGATTGATTGTCCTGCTCATGGCCTCTCGGAAACTAACCTCTCACTGAAATCGTGTTTAAAAGCCATCGTTTTCCTTCAATCAGTGGTATCGAACGATCGCTATTTACAGGACACTGTACTAAATGAGTGGGAGAGTACAGTGTAAGCCACGTTAGCGCTATAGGTTCCAGGCTCATAAGGAGTTTACAATCTAGAGGGGGAGACAGACATTAATATAAATCAATAATTTATAATATATGATTTAAAGATATGTACATAACTCACCCCACCGCCCCTACTCCCTCCCTCTACTCTACCGCCCTCCCCGCCCCACAGCACTTGTGTATACGTGTACGTATTTATGATTCTATTTTATTAGTGCTGTGCATATATCTATAAGTCTATTTACAGTGATGCTATTGATGCCTGTCTCCTTGTTCTGTTGTCCGTCTCCCCGCTTCTAGACCGTGAGCCCGGCGTTGGGTAGGGATCGTCTCTCTTTGTTGCCCAATTGAACTTTCCAAACGCTTAGTAGGGTGCTCTGTACACGGTGAGCGCTCAATAAATACGACTGAATGAATGAATGCACATAAATGCCGTGGAGTTGCGGGGTGGCGCGATTATCAAACGTTCACAGATCCGATTGCATAAACGACGCAGAAGGGAGAGCAAGCCGAGGATAAGAAGGCTCACTATGGAGACGTTCATTCATTCATTTATTCATTCATTCAATCTTACAAACCCGAGCGCTTACTGTGTGCGGAGCACTGTACCGAATGCCTGGGAGAGTGCGATATAATAATAAACGGACACATTCCCTGCCCCCGACGAGCTTACGGTCTAGAGGGGATCGTTACGGCACCCGTTGAGCGCTTGCTATGTGCCGAGCACTGTTCTAAGCACTGGATTAGATATAAGTTAAGCAGGGGGGTTGGACACGGCGAGCTTTACAATGCTTCGAAAGTGGAGAGAGCGGTGGTCGGGCATTTACGGAGGCGGAGGGAGTTCCCGGGCCAGGGGAGGGATGGGGAAAAGCGGTCGGCAGAGAGACGGATGAGATCGGGAATAAGTTGGAGCCAGAGGATCCTCCCTCCGTACATTGTCCGAGGTAACCGATCGAATCGTTGAAAGCTCTTCAATGCACACATTCCATTGTGTCCTCCCTGGCCTCGGGCAGACAGTGGAGCACAACTAAGAATAATAATAATAATAACTGTGGTATTTGTTAAGCGCTTACTCTGTGCCAACCACTGTACTAAGCACTGGGGTAGATACAAGATAACCAGGTTGAACCCAGTCCCCGACCCACATGGGCTTCACAGCCTTAATCCCTACTTTACAGATGAGGTAACTGAGGCACAGAGAAGAGAAGTGATCCGTCCAAGGTCACACAGCAGACAAATGGTGAAACCGGGATTAGAACCTAGTTCCTTCTGACTGCCAGGACCATGCTCTATCCACTAGGCCACGCCGCTTTTCGAAACTAGCAAAAGAGGACGCAGATCCCACAAGCTTCTCATCTAAGTGAGCGATCAGCAAAGAAGGGACGGATTATAATAATATAATAATAATATTGATGACATTTATTAAGAGCCTAATACCAATATTAAGAGCCAAACACTGTACTTAGAGCCGAAGTGGATTGGAAACAATCTCTCTATCACGTGGGGTTCACAGCCTAAGAGGGAGGGAGAACAGGTATTTATTTAACGCACATTTTCCAGATGAGGAAACAGAGGCACAGAGAAGTGAAATGACTTGCCCAAGGTCACACAGCTGGCAAGCAGTCAAGTCAAGATTAGAACTCAGGTCTCCTGGTCTGGTTCCAGGACGGATCCTGAGGCCCATCCCCCTACCCAAGGTACCAGGCTCCAGAGCCGGGACTGGAGCAGGGAGAGCGGGAGATCTGGGTTTGCCCACCTCGCCTCGTGTTTGTTTTCTTTTCATTTTCAAAAAAACCACAGAAATAAATCCGGGTTTGACTTTTCTCTTCCCTTTCCCAAAGGGGCCCTATCATCACCGTCCCGCTGTCCAGAAGTGGGGCCGCGTCGGGCTGTAGTTCAACAGCTTGGCCTGGCATCGGTAGAACCGGTAGGATGCCCTGACAAATTCATAAGCCAACTAACACCGCTTAGGCAAATCGCACCCCCGTCGCAGATCTCCAGATCTCCTGATTCCAGCAGACTCCGCTGCTCTCGACAATAAGAGAAACCATGGCACCGCTACCGTGATTTCCTCAGGCATTTAGAAGGCAGCATTACGTTAGTATACGATACTACTATATTGATTTTTAGAACACAGATAACCCATTGGCATCACAGGAAAGAACCACGATTGCATTCCGTGATGCCCGGGGGATCCCATTCTTCAATATTCTTGAAGTCCAAAAACCTTCCTATTACCACTCTCAGAGAGAACAGCCATCTCAAATATTTTAAGAACAGTGACACTCTTGCTGGTATATTCCAGTCTTTTCATTAGTCTGTTTTTCACCACAGTCTCTGGGCAGGGATTTGAGCTGAAACGTCCGGCCGCTCAACAACAACAGTGACCGTAAACGAAAGAACGTGATGCAAATCCTTTGAGACGGTAGCTTGAAGAACCCAGCTTGTTCCCTAGGATTTTAATCCGTCGATAGATCACAATCACTGGTATTTATTAAGCGCTTACACTATGCAGTACCGTACTAGACGGTTGGGAGAGCACAATAGCGTGGAATTGGTAGACACGATCCCCGCCTCCAGAGAGCTTAGTTTAGGGAGACGGACATTTAATTACGGAGAGAGGAAGCTGCAGATTGGAGAGAGCTCCAGCCCTTCTTTCTGTAAATTTAGGTCTGGAAATTATTTATCTTGGTGACTCCTCAAGCTGTTTCTTCTTTTCTGACAGTGTACAGCCAGTGATGAAATTTCCACTGGCATCCATCGGCGTCAGTCGACAGCAGAAGAAATTCCTTGCCGTCTTAGTTCTCCTCAGAGAATGGTATCGTCAGGGAATATCATCAGATTATTAATCGCCCCTCCCCGTTCACCATACCAGCCCCGCAGGATTAACGGTGATATCTTTACACCCCTTCACCTTACTGTCTCCTCCTCTACACTGCAAGTTCCTGGTGGGCAGAAATAGCGTTTACCAACTCGACTGTATCGTACTCTCCCAAACATCCCGCGCAGTGCTCTGCACAATAAATGCCACTGAAGGATCGTTTGATTCGCCGGCCGGCCGCTGATTCCTCCTCTAGCGGTGAAATGGGTTTAAGGATTGGGTTGAAGTTCTCAGAACGGAAATCAGCCGCAGGGGTGAAGGACGCAGGGTAACCCGTTGTCGGGTAAGGATTGCCTCTATCTGTTGCCGAACCGTACTTTCCAAGGGCTTAGTACAGTGCTCCGCACACAGTGAACGCTCGATAAATATGAATGAATGAATGAGTGAAAGGAGGATGGTGGTCAGCAGGTGGACGGGGGCGTCTGAGACAGTTTGATTGATGCTGAGAGCGGTGGTCCCCGCTGACTCGGACCGTGCCGGCCCGCATCGGTCTTTATTTTTCATAGGCTTTTCCTGTTGCGGATATCCCCCTACCTCGCTCAGCTCTGCCTGGGGAAATTTCACTTAGGTTTTCCCAATGGGCTCTCCGAGGATTTTGCGTGTGAGCCTTTTCTTATCCCCATTTCACCGCTGGAGAAATGGCATTCCGGAAGTAGCGCTTCCCAAGCGGAAGAGCCGTGAATGAAACTCAAGGCCGGTGCGCTTCGCCGTCACCATCTCCACGATCATCACCGCCCTCGCCGTTATCGTCACCGTCATCCTCACTGTTGTCACGGCCACCATCCTCATCGTCGTTACCGTCCGGTCAGCGGTAGGTACGAGCCTGACCGGCGTCCTCTCCCGCGGGGCCGGGGAGGGGGGGGTCCAGGGAGTTCCCACGGCTGGCGATCGAGGGGCTCGGCCCGGGGCCGGGGAGCCAAAGGCGGCTCCCACCCCCAACCCCGAATCCTTTGGCAACGAGCCGACACGTCCCCGCCATTTTTAGCAGCAGCGGCGGCAGCCTTGATTGTGTATTTTCTACGAGCAGAGGACTGCACTGAGCCGCTGTCTTGTTCCGAGCACTCTACTCCAGGGAGTGTCTACTGTGTTGTCCTCTAAGCTCCTCCACTAGCTGGTGTGGAGACGTGAAATGAATGACCCTTTCTAGGCTGTTTCTTGTAGGCAGGGAACATGTCTACCAAATCTATTCTGTTGTACTTTCCCACGTGCTTAGTACAGTTCTCGGCTCGGAGTAAGTGCTGAATGAAGGCCAACGATTGATTGATTCATTGGTAAAACTTAACGCTCTAAATTTCCACTTCCACCTGTCATTATCATTTTAAAACGTCACCACCTATTTTCATAAATGAGAAGACAACCTGATTTAGGATCTCCCTACAAGTCCTCCTGCTTGCTTCAAGACCGTGAGCCCGTCAGAGGGCAGGGACTGTCTCTATCGGTTGCCGACTTGTCCATTCCAAGCGCTTAGTACAGTGCTCTGCGCATAGTAAGCGCTCAATAAATACAAAAGAAGGCACTTTGAAACGGGGAATTAGGGAATTATAATATCATGGCTAAACTTCTTAATCAGCTTAAGTAGGGGCTCTCTTGCCCCCAATCTCCCAAACTCTAATCGATACTCCACTCAGCTTGGTTAGTGGAAATAGCCCGGGCTTGGGAGTCAGAGGTCACGGGTTCTAATCCCCCGCTCCTCCACTTGTCTGCTGTGTGACTTTGGACAAGTCGCTTCACTTCTCGGTGCCTCAGTGGCCTCATCTGTCAAATGGGGATTAAGACTGTGAGCCCCACGTGGGACAACCTGATTACCTTGCATCTACCCTAGCACTTAGAAGAGCACTTAAATAGTAATAATAATAATAATAATGTTGGTATCTGTTAAGCGCTTACTATGTGCCAAGCACTGTTCTAAGTGCTGGGGTAGACACAGGGCAATCAGGTTGTCCCACGTGAGGCTCACGGTCTTAATCCCCATTTTACAGATGAGGTGACTGATGCACCGAGAAGTTAAGTGACTTACCCAGCGTCACACTGCTGACATGTGGCAGAGCCGGGATTAGAACACATGACCTCTGACTCCTAAGCCCGGGCTCTTTCCACTGAGCCACGTTACTTCTCTAAAAATACCATTATTATTATTGTTATTTATGCTCCTTGTGGGCAGGAGTGTCTCTTACCGTGATCCCCAAGTGGGACAACCTTGTATCTACCCCAGCGCTTAGAACAGTGCTCGGCACCTAGTAAGCGCTTAACAAATACCAGCGTTATCGTTATTATTACCGTCGTGTGCTGCTGCCGGGATAACGGCTTCAGTCGTCACTCAGTACACACCTCTCCTCTCTCCAAAACCGTAGGGCGGCTTTCCGTTTCCCTCCCCGTCAAGCAAAGACTCTTCCCCGTCAACCTGGAGGCTCTCCGTCAAGGGAACCCATCTCACGTTTCCACTCCTCCCCGACTCACGCTCTCCCTTCCGCCTAAACCCGCCTTCCAGCTCTTCCTTGCCTTGGACTCTCCCGCCTCCATCCTCTCGCTCTTGCTGTTCCCTTGGCTTGAAACTAATAACGAGGACTGTGGTATCTGCTAAACCCTTACTACGTGCCAGACACTGTACTAAGCACCGAAGTGGATACAAGCAAATCCGGTCGGACAAAGTCGGCTTCTCAGTGCCTCGGTTTCCACAGCCTTAAGACGGGGATTCGGTATCTGTCCCCCTTCCTAGCTATTCATCTCATTCCCTTGCACTCGTTCAGTCTGTTTGGATAATATTATTTTTAAAAATCTTTTCTGTCCGTCCCCTCTATTAGAGCTGGAAAAATACCCCCAAGTCGAGCTTATTCGTCCGGTCATCGGGAACAGGTCTGAAAGCCCCCCTGGTTGACCCATCTGACTTTCCGACCTTGAGAATAGTATGCTGTAAAATGTGACTAAACGGTGAACTTTGATTAACACTTCAGCTATCTGGAGTTGCTGGAATAAATGTCAATGTCGTTAGGGTTTTCCATCTGGAGCAGAAATGTATCATTTTAATTTTAATGGGCTAGTGAATTAAGTGGATTCCACTGAGATGTTCCCGCAAATTACTCTCGGAGCAGGTTCTCAACTTTCAAAAGAGGCTCTACAAATAATGACAAAAGGAGGAAATCAGGTCCTAGTTCAGATTTCCCGGCATCGCCGGAGAATGCCACGCTTCAAAATCAGGTCATTGCACCCGTTAGTACGTGGCCTCCGAGACCGGCAGGCAGTTTCTCACTTGTAGACTGCTAGGTTGTAGGTTCCTTGAGGAGAAAGAAGAAAAATGAAAGAAGAGGGAGAAAAAGAAGAAGAAGAAGAAGAAGAAAAAGGAGTAGAAGAATCATAGCGTGAACCCCCCGATTGGACTGTGAGCCCGTCTTTGGGCCGGGATTGTCTCTATCTGTTGCCGAATTGTACATTCCAAGCGCTTAGTACAGTGCTCTGCACATAGTAAGCGTTCAATAAATACTATTGAATATTTGTTAAGCACTTAGGATTTGCAAGCACTGCGGCAAATTCAACACCATCAGGTCAGACAGACGGTGTCCAACAGCGTGGAAGCAGCTAGGCCTAGGGGATAAAACACGGACCTGAGAGCCATTCATTCATTCATTCATTCATTCATTCAATAGTATTTATTGAACGCTTACTATGTGCAGAGCACTGTACTAAGCGCTTGGGATGAACAGGTCGGCAACAGATAGAGACAGTTCCTGCCCTTTGAGGGGCTTACAGTCTAATCGGGGGAGACGGCCAGACAAGAACAATGGCAGTAGAGTCAAGGGGAAGAACATCTCATTAAAAACAATGGCAAATAAATAGAATCAGGGTGATGTACATCTCATTAAACAAAATAGACAAAATAAATAGGGTGATAAAGATATATACAGTCGAATGGACGAGTACAGTGCCGAGGGGGTGGGATGGGAGAGGGGGAGGAGGAGAGGGAAAGGGGGGAGAAGAGGGTTTAGCTGCGGAGAGGTGAAGGGGGGTAGAGGGAGCAGAGGGAAAAAGGGGGGAGCTCAGTCTGGGAAGGCCTCTCGGAGGAGGTGAGTTTTAAGTAGGGTTTTGAAGAGGGGAAGAGAATCAGTTTGGCGGAGGTGAGGAGGGAGGGCGTTCCGGGACCGCGGGAGGACGCGGCCCGGGGGGTCGACGGCGGGATGGGCGAGACCGAGGGACGGTGAGGAGGTGGGCGACGGAGGAGCGGAGCGCGCGGTGTGGCCGGTAGAAAGAGGGAAGGGAGGAGAGGTAGGAAGGGGCCAGGTGATGGAGAGCCTCGAAGCCTAGAGTGAGGAGTTTCAGAAGGACCTGGGTTCTAGTCCCAGCTCTGCTGCTTGTCTGCTCTTTGACCTTGGACAAATTACTTGTAAAAGAAGCAGCATGGCTCAGTGAAGAGAGTACGGGCCTGGGAGTCAGAAGGATGTAGGCTCTAATCCCAGCTCCGCCACATCTCCCGGGTGACCTTGGGCAAGTCGCTTAACTTCTCTGTGCCTCAGTTACCTCACCTGTAGAATGGGGATAGGAGTGTAAGCCCCATCTGGGACAAGGACTGTGTCCAACCTGATTAACTTGTATCTATCCCAGCCCTTAGGACAGTGCTTGGCACCTAGTAAGCACTTAACGAATACCGTAATCGTCATTATTAATTATTACTTTACTTCTCTGTCCTCAGTTACCTCATCTGATTACATTATTATTGTTATTATTATTATCTATAAAATGGGGGGACTAGGACCGTGAACCCCATGTGGGACATGAAATAATAATGTTGGTATTTGTTGAGCGCTTACTATGTGCAGAGCACTGTTCTAAGTGCTGGGGGAGATACAGGGTAATCCGGTTGTCCCACGCGAGGCTCACAGTTAATCCCCATTTTACAGATGGGGTCACTGAGGCACAGACAAGGGAAGTGACTTGCCCACGGTCACACAGCTGACAAGTGGCAGATCTGGGATTCGAACTCATGACCTCTGACTCCCAAGCCTGGGCTCTTTCCACTGAGCCAGGCTGCTTCTCTATGAAACGTATCCAACCTGACTACCTTGTATCTACCCTCGCGCTTAGTTCCTGGCACATAGTAAGCACTTCAGAAATACCATAAAAACAAACAAAAATTTTTTAAAAACCCTCAAAAACGTGGGGCTCCAGATCGAAGAGGGAGGGAGAACGTTGTACAGATGAAGAAACGGAGAAATTCAGTGACTTGCCCCAGTTCACCCAGCGGACGAGTGTTGGAGCCAGAGTTAGAACTCAGATCTCCTGACTTCCAGTCCTGTTCTCTTTCTCCTTGGGCATGCCGCTTCTGTACCAACCAGATCTGGGATTAGGTGGTTATTACTTTCCAAGCGCTTAATACTGTGCTCTGCACCCAGTAAGCGCTCAATAAATACGATTGAATGAATGAATTCCTCAATCTAATTAAAGCTTCTGTTGCTGGTAGTACACTGAACTGTTGGCCACCGACATTTTTCATTTCCTTGGCACGACCCAGGTGCTGGTGCTATTAGGATTTGAATTAAGTAAATCCTCATTATGTGTTTATAACCAGTGAGTGTGCCTGAGTGATCTGTGTGTGTGGAACTCACATATTCAATCTGTCATCCAATCCTGTCGGTTCTATCTTCATAACGTTGCTAAAATCTTCCCTTCCCTCTCCATCCAAACTGCTACGAGGCTGATCCAAGCGCTTATCCCACCTTGACTATTACATCAGCCTCCTTATCCATCTTCCCGCCTCCTGTCTCTCCCCACTCCAGTGCATGCAACATGCTACTGCCTGAATAATTTTTCTACCAACATATTCGCCCCATGTTTCTCCACTCCTCAGAAACCTCCAGTGGTTGCCCGTTCAACAGAAATTCCTCACCGTTGGCTTTAAAATAATCACCTCACCCCCTCCTACCCTATTATCTTCTTATGCAGTGGAGTCGTGTCCGACCCATAGCGACGCCATGGACACATCTCTCCCAGAACGCGCTCCACTTCCATCTGCAATCGTTCCGGTAGTGGATCCATAGAGTTTTCTTGGTCAAAATCCGGCAGTGGTTTACCATCGCCTCCTTCCGCGCAGTAAACTCGAGTCTCCGCCCTCGACTCTCACCCGGGCCGCTGCTGCCCAGCACGGGTGAGTCTTGACTTGTAGCAGATGGTCTTCCACTCGCTAACCACTGCCCAAGCTAGGAATGGAACGGGTAGGCCTCTGCTTGACTCTCCTCTTCCTCCCGTAGCCGAGACTGGTAGAGGACTGGAAACTCTCCGGGTGCGACCCTGAGAGGGGTCTCCAACTTTATCTTTCTGATTTCTTACTATGATCCAGCCTCTTCTGACACCAACCTAGTCACTCCATCTCGTCTCTCCTCACCTCACTCCTTGAGGTGTCTTCCATCTTCCTGGAACTCCTTCCCCCTTCATATCTGACAGATTACCACTCTTCCCACCTTCAAAGCCTTATCGTCCATTCACTCATTCAGTTGTATTTACCGAGCGCTTATCGTGTGCAGACCACTGTATTAAGCTCTTGGGACAGTACAACGATAAATAATGACATTCCCCACCCACGACGAGCTGACACTCTACAGAATCACCTCTCCTCCAAGAGGCCTTCCCTGTCTAATCCCTCATTTCACCTATTCGCTTTCCCTTCCGCCATACCTGGCATTTAGATTGGAATCCTTTATTCATCCCACCCTAAGCCCCACCAAACTTATGTAACATATTCAAAATTCATTTTATCGTCTGCTCCCCGTCTAGACTATAAATCCCTTTTGGGCAGGGAACATTTCTACCAACTCTGTTATGCTCTACTCTCCCAACTGCACACAGTAAGTGCTCAATCAATACAAACGACAGACTGAACCCGTAATTTCAGGGGGACAAAGGCACTTGGCATTCCTGTAGACACCACCTGGCAGCCCGAAGGGTGCTGGACCGACTAGCCAAACCCCAAATGCCTCTTGTGCCTTTTGGGGTTCAAATTTTAAGAGTCACAGGATGATGATAGCAAGCTCTCTGGGCATTCTTAATGTGTAGGAGCATGGGGAACCTTATTCAATGACATTTTTACCACTATAAAAGCAGCATGGCATAGTGGATAGAGTGGTTAGAGTAGCATAGTGGGAGGCAGAAGGCCACGGGTTCTAATCCCCGCTCCGCCACGTGTCCGCCACGTGGCAAGTCACTACTCTGGACCTCGGTTGTCTCCTCTGTAAAATGGGGGTTGAGATGGTGAGCCCCACATGGGGCAGGGACTGTGTCCAAGTTGATTTGCTTGTATCCACCCCAGCGCTTAGTACGGTGCCTGACACATAGTAAGCGCTTAACAAATACCATCATCACTCTCACTGTAACACGGACCGCTATAACACTACTGCTATTACTATTGGCAAGTCACTTCACTTCTCTGTGCCTCGGTTACCTCATCTGTAAAATGGGGATTAACTGTGAGCCCCACGTGGGACAGCCTGAGGACCCTGAATCTACCCCAGCGCTTAGAACGGTGCTCTGAACATAGTAAGCACTTAATTACCAACATTATTATTATTATAACTTTGTGTTAATGTCTGTCTCCCACTCTAGACTGTAAGCTCATTGTGGGCAAGGAATGTGTCTGCATATACTTATACTGTGATAATAATAATGATGATAATGGCATCTGTTAAGCGCTGACTATGTGCCAACCACTGTTCTAAGCGCTGGGGTAGATACCAGGTAGTCAGGTTGTCCCACGTGGGGCTCACAGTGTCAATCCCCATTTTATAGCTGAGGTAACTGAGGCCCAGAGAAGTGAAGTGACTTGTCCGAGGTCACCCAGCGGACACTTGGCGGAGCCGAGATTAGAACCTGTGACCTTCTGACTCATTCATTCCTTCATTCAGTCATATTTACTGAGCGCTTACTGTGCGCGGAGCACTGCCAAGTGCCGGGAAAATACAATGGGGCGACAGAGACAATCCCTACCCAACAACGGGCTCCCAGTCTAGGAAGGGGGAGACAGCCGACCAAACCAAACAAGTAGACGGGCGTCAGTAGCATCCAAATCAATCAATAAAATTATAGATATATCACATCATTAATAAAATGAATAGAATAATAAGTATGTACAAATATACACAAGGGCGGCGGGGCGGGGAGGGGGTAGAGCAGAGGGAGGGAGTAGGGGCAGAGGAAAAGGGAGGCTCGGTCTGGAAGGAGGCGAGCTTTCTGTAGGGTTTTGAAGGGAGGAAGTGATTCCCAGGGCCATGTTGTCTCCGCTACTCCATGCTGCTTCTCTCTCCCCTAAGTACTTCGTACGGCGCTCTGCACGCGATAAGCACTACTGTGTGATAACCTGTGTGTGTGGAACTCACATATTTGTAATAACTATTAGAACTTCCACTCACTCTACTAGTATTACTGCTAATTTTATTATTACCGTTACTAGAAAAGAGTCCCTGCCTTCAGTGTAAATTGTCCCGGACGCTCTCCCCTGACTCTTCCCTTTCAGGATTTCGGGATGAGGCTGTTGGGACTCTCCTCCCAGCGGACTGCCATCTTTGATCGAAAAGTTAACGACGTGTTCACCTTGACCCAGTCTCCCAAAGAGCCAGATCTGCTCATTCTCGTTTTCCAGAGAAAGAATCCATTCTATTTATTGCTATTCTATTTATTCTATTCAATTCTATTTATTGCCATTGTTCCTGTCTGTCCGTCTCCCCCGATTAGACCGTAAGCCCGTCAAAGGGCAGGGACCGTCTCTATCTGTTACCGATTTGTACATTCCAAGCGCTTAGTGCAGGGCTCTGCACATGGTAAGCGCTCAATAAATACTATTGAATGAAGGAATGAATAACTCCTGCAAGATTTTTCCACATCACCCACCGTCCATCCCCACCAAGGCAATGGGGTGGCACAGCTGTTTTTCTTACCGTCCAAATAACTTTTTCATTACTCTGTTTTTAAAACCAAAGAGTGTGTGGGCTCCAGCTTGTTTACAGTCTTAAGCTAGGTGATGTATTTTCTTTCACTTCAGGAAGATTACAGAAAGGAAAGGCAGAGAAGGAATCCAGAAACAAGGAGTCAGTGCGAAATGTGGGCTCTTTGAGCATTTACGAAAGAGGCCTTACTATTGAGGGGTGTTATGGTGAACAATATGGAAGAATTTCGACGTGGACTGGTTTGTTGGAGCACAACTGCACTTAGATTACAATATCACACATAGCCTCTCAAATAGACCTAATGCCTGTATACTCAATATGCATTAATTGCTGATGACAATTAGCTTAATTCTAAAACTGGGGGAATGGGCTTTTAAATCTCAAGAGTAGCAGGATATGATTCAAGTTTCCAGAGTTGAGAAAATGTCTTGAAACTATTTCACGGTCAGGAAATTCATCATTAAATGAGACATCGGTACAAGATTTGAAACTTTAAGGACCTGCTTATGATGGCTGTGTTTCTCTTAAGCCCTTCCGTCTGACTCTTCAGTGGCATTCAGATTCTTTACTGGAGGTTGCTAACGGTGAAGACTTTCCCTAGGTCTGGTGCCCTTAACTATTAGATTGTAAGTTTCTTGAGGGCAGAGACTACGTGACTGGTTTCTGGTGTACTCTATCAACCATACAGTAAAGTGATTGATAACGGCTCTCGTTTCAATTTAAAAAAAAAATGCATGAATGAAATCAAATTGAAAATGTATCTACGGTCGGTGGAATTTAAAATGGAGGAAAGGCAAATCGATTTTTGTAATCACAGAAACCTGGTGTCCTCTTAAGGGAGAGGGCATAAGGAAGAGTTATGGGTATTTAAACTTACGATATTTTATTAGGTGACTGGGAATAGGCAGCATGGAAAATAATGGCAACAGGCCTGAAAATAGAAACCACTATAACAGGAAAGACCAGGGTAGGACCAGGCAGAAGGAAGTCTCTCAATGCTGGCCAAGTTATTTTGGAATTATTTGCCAAAAAAAATAAATCCAGACAGGAGGAGATGAATCTCTTTCGGTTAGCTAAGAAGAGCAGCGTAGCCTAGTGGAAAGAACACAGGCCTGGGAAACAGAGGACCCAAGTTCTAGTCCCGGCCATGCCACTCGGATGCCCTGTCACCTTGGATAAGTCACTTAACTTCTCCGTGACTCAGTTTCCTCATCTGTGAAAGCGGGCTACAACATCAGATCTCCCTCCTACTGTGAGTCCCATGTGGGACAGGGACTTGTGTCTGACCTGACTATCTTACCCCAGTGGTCGGTACACTCTAAAAACTGTAATTATCATTAGGTTGACCCCGGGTAGGTTTAATAATAATAATAATAATAATAATAATGTTGGTATTTGTTAAGTGCTTACTATGTGCAGAGCACTGTTCTAAGCGCTGGGGGAGATACAGGCTAATCAGGTTGTCCCACGTGAGGCTCACAGTCTTAATCCCCATTTTACAGATGAGGTAACTGAGGCACAGAGAAGGTAAGTGACTTGCCTACAGTCACACAGCTGACAGGTTACTGTGATGCATCACATTTCTTAGTTCTTCAAAGTCAGCAGATCCCACTCATGCCATTTCACCTGGGGCTGTTGTCAGTATATTTTTGTATTTAGACACTGTGGGTACCGTGGGATAATAATCATGATAATAATGTTGGTATTTGTTAAGCGCTTACTATGTGCCGAGCACCGTTCCAAGGTAATCAGGTTGTCCCTCGTGAGGCTCACAGTCTTCATCCCCATTTTACAGATGAGGTCACTGAGGCCCAGAGAAGTTAAGTGACTTGCCCACAGTCACACAGCTGACAGGCGGCAGAGCCGGGATTCGAACCCATGACCTCTGACTCCCAAGCCCGTGCTCTTTCCACTGAGCCACGCTGCTTCTCTAAGCACGGCCTCTAAGGGATGGCCATGAGGCGGCTGGCCTGGCCCTTGGCAGAGGAGCTGGACGGTGGAGGCGGGGATGAGCAGAGTCCACTTCAAGGAGCAAGGATGGACTGGTTGTCCACTTCCGTCCTCGGGGTAGCTAGACTAGGTTCTCCACCTTTGCCGGGCCCCTTGGGACAAAAGGTTGTGAGCGGGACAGCCACGCCTCTTGGAGCCCTTCGGAAAATGGCGGACCGAGGCAGGAATTCCTCCCAGAAGTGGGGGGAATGTCCACTCCCTCTGGCCTCTTCCCTGGAGGGCAGAATAAGGTTTTCCGCACACACTCAACCACAGAAGCATCTAGTCCTCGCCTCCCGGGAGATTAAAATCACAAGCTGCTCAGGGCCCAGGATTTAAGGGGAATCAGAGATACTGGTTGAAATGCTTTAATCCTAGGACGCTTGGACATCACGATACCGACTGTGGTATTTGTTAAGTGTTTATTCTCTGCCGAGCACCGTGCTAAGCACTGGGGTACATATACTACAATCGGATCAGACAGGACGCGGGAGGGGGGGATAGGTATTTAATCTGGAGATGTTAAGTAACTAGTCCAGGGTCACAGAGCTGGCCTGAGGTGGAGCCCAAATGATAATAATGATGACATTTGTTAACTACATACCATGTTAAACACTTCCCTCTAGACTACAAACGCACTGAGGGCAGGAAACGCTTGCATTAATTCTCTTTTATATATTTTCCCAGGGACTTGGTGTTACGCTCTGCACACGGTAAATGCTCAATAAATACGATTGATTGATTGATTGATTGATTGATGTCCCAAGTACTCTACTCAACCCTGGGGTAAATCCAGTATAAACCGATTGGACAGAGGACACACACTTCACAGCCTAAAGGAGAGGAGCTATCTAATCCCCATTTTACAGCTGAGTAAAATGAGGCACAGAGAACTCAAACTGAATTCCCTAAGGTCAAATAGAAAACGGCAAATGAAGAAGCAGCGTGGCCCAGTGGAAAGCGCGCAGGCCCACGAGTCAGAGGATCTGGGTTCTAATCCCAGTTCTGCCTCATCTGCTGTCTCCTGGGGCAAATCACTTAATCTTCTCTGTGCCTCAGTTCTCGGTTACCTCATCCGTGGAATGGGGATAAAGACCGTGAGCCCCATGTGGAACGTGGACTGTATCCTGTATCTACCTCTTACTTAATAACTACAATATCTGGCACGCAGTGAGCACTAACCAATACCATTTTTTAAAAATCGGTAGAGCCAGAATTAAAAATCCCAGGCACATGCTCTTTCCACTAGGACATACGGCTTCGGGATATGATTTCTTTTACCAAATTCTGATCTTGAGGCATTTTAGGAGCACATTGACCTGAAATTCTTTGAAAAGAGCCCTGAGCCTAAGGCAGATTCTTGACAGATCTCCAGCTTCCTGGTAATGATGAGCAAAAGATACCTTTATCTTGCTTTATGTTGTAAGGTTTGTATTTGCAACAGACTATCGCTTCCTTGAATCGCATGAATCATCTTGGGGAAGAGGAATCACTGTGTCTGTGCTCTCTCTCTGTTTTGAGTTAACTTTATTACGGTGTTTGTTAAGCTCTTACTCTGTGTCAGACACTGTACTGAGCGGTGGGGTAGATGCAAGCTAATCAGTTTGGACACAGTCCGTGTCCCACCTGGGGCTCATAGGCTTTATCCCCATTTTGCAGATGAGGTAACTGAGGCACAGAGAAGTGAAGTGACTTGTCCACGGTCACACAGCTGACACGTGGCGGAGGCAGGATTAGAACCCAGGTCCTCCTGATTGCCAGGCCCGTGCTTTATCCGCTGAGCCACTCTGCTTTTCCATTTTATCCTCTTTTGACAGAATGGGGAAGCCCTTAGAATCCTTTCTTCCTCCAGATGTTTTACAGTGATCAGACCGTAAGCCCGTCAAACGGCAGGGACCGTCTCTATCTGTTGCCGACTCGTTCATTCCAACCACTTAGTACAGTGCTCTGCACATAGTAAGCGCTCAATAAATACTATTGAATGAATGAATACAGTGGGGCAGGCAAATGAAACGGAGCCGATCTTCGGAAAAATGGATAAGAACCCCGCGGCCGACGGTGTAAATGACAGCTCATCCGCTTTAATTCTATCTTCGGCTGGATTTACATTCAGAGGTAATTCAAACCGAGTTCCCTCGTGGCTAACGGTGACATCGGGGTCACAGCAATTAGACTAAAGCCCTCTATTCTGAGGCAGAACCTAAAGAGTGAAGGCATTTCCCGACTAAATGCTTATTTGATTCACAGTCATAGCGAGTTCCTCGACGTAGAATTCAGGTCTACGGCGGGGCGGGGGTGATCTAGACCGTTGAGCTCGTTATGGACAGGGAACATGTCGGTCAGTTAAGCATATTTATTGAACGCTTACTGTGTGCAGAACACTGTAATAAGCACTTGAGAGAATACAATATAACAATATGACTGACACATTCCCTCCACGATCAGCTTACAGTCTAGAGACTGACCATTGTACTCTCCGAAGTTCTTAGAACAGTGTTCTGCACATGGTAAGCACTTAGTTAATACCACTGATTGATTGATTGATTGCAAGTGCTTGGCATAGAGTTCTGCACCTAGTAGGCGATCCACACATAATAACTATCGATTGATGCATCTATCGACGGAATGGGAAACGCTCTGGAACCGCGTTGAAGGGGATCGTAACGCTCTACGACAGTGGGCGGTCTTTGATTACGTGGTGCAAGGCACTGAAAGGAATGATAGGTCCGTTCCCCTTTGCCCCAGTAACGTCTCAAGATTAGTGACTTCGGGCAGAGAATTTGCCAAAAGAGAGCCAAGGGGGCGGATTCCCACGATCCTCTCCGTTTGACGTATCATCACGGCCTTCAATCTCTGTTTCGTTCATCGGGGAACTGAGGTATAGAGAAGTTGTGACGTGACAAAGGTCACACGAGAAGCAGCGTGACCCAAGGGAAAGAGCCCGGGCTTGGGAGTCAGAAGACGTGGGTTCTAATCCCGGCTCCATCACTTTGCTGTGTGACTTAACTTCTCTGGGCCTCAGTTCCCTCGCCTGTAAAATGAGGATTAAGACTGTGAGCCCCACGTGGGTCGACTCGATTACCTTGTATCTACCCCAGCTCTTAGAACAGTGCCTGGCACAGAGTAAGCGCTTAACAACTACCACCTTCATCATCATCATTATTATTAAGTGGTGAAGTCAGGATTAGAACCCAGGGCCTCTGACTCCCAGGTCAGTGCTCTTTCCACTAGGCCATGTTTTTTGAAAATCTGTTAAGGATGCTTAGCAGAGCTGCTTTTTGAGGCATTTATCCCCAAACCCGCTCTGGGAACCCCAACACCGGTCCTCCTCTACTCCCTGCCTGATGAATAGCAATAATAGATTATTACTATTGTAATCAATAAATAATCAATAAATGCTCAATAAATACTATTGAATGAATGAATAATAATATCAGAGAAACTAGTGATGATAAGGATACTGATAACAATACTTCTACAAATATTTCTGCTACTAATAATAATTATTATTTTCACCCATGCCTTTCTCCCAGTGGAAGAAAAATCAGCTTAATTGAAATGGTTTCAGAAAGACGTTTGCTTCTGAAGTTGTATTCCTGAGACAAGACACATTTTTCATTTGTTCAAACTCAGCAATATCGTTGCTGTTACTCTTGGGACCCAATCTCATGGTTGTTATAAAAAGCAGCACGGTCTAGTGGATAAAACACAGGCCTGGGAGCCAGAGGACCTGGGTTCTAATTCTGACTCTGCCACACGCCCGCTGTTTAACCTTGGGCAAGTCACTTCACTTCTATGCGCCTCAGATTCCTCAAATGTAAAATGGAGATAGTAATAATCATGATAATAATGTACTTGTTCAGCGCTTACTATGTGCCAGTCACTGCTCTAAGCGCTGGGGTAGGTACAAGGTACTCAGGTGGCCCCACGTGGGGCTTACAGTCTTTATCCCCATTTTACAGATGAGGTCACTGAGACACAGAGAAGTTAAGTGACTTTAGCATTTACTACATGCCAAGCACTGTACCAGGTTTAAAATACGATCAGATCAGAGGGGGTCTCTATCCCACACGGGGCTCAAAATCTAAAGGGGAGGGAGAACAGGTATTGAATCTTCATTTTACGGATGAGGAGGCTGAGGCACAGAGAGGACGGCATAGCGGACAAACACATAGCACGTATAAAAGTGTAAAATACGATCAGATCAGACAGGGTCTCTATCCCACACGGGGCTCATAATCTAAAGGGGAGGGAGAACAGGTATTGAATCTTCATTTTACGGATGAGGAAACTGAGGCACGGAGAGGATAGCACATAGCAGACAAGGGGCAGAGCTGGGCTTAGAACCGAGTCACCAGACTCCCAGGCCCCTGCTCTTTCCACTAGGCCACTGGGCTTGGCCTCTGTGGCTCCCACCTCTGTCTTTTCACTGGTACTAGCCTGGATAACCTCACGAGTACACGCACGTTGGGGATAGGGTTGAAAGGGCAGAGGCTACAAACATATTCAGCCCTATTTCTTTCATCAACGACCCCCTTCATGCCCGTTGGAACTGGAGGACAACGGTGGCTTAAAGAAGGCAGGCATGTGTAATGTTTTCAGGACGAGTCTTGATCCTCTCTATCCTTCCAGAATCCTTTGAGAACTATAGACGAATTGGCCTCTTCTCATCCTCGTGTTTGGGATTTTCATTCACTCTTTCAGAATTCCATAGGAGAAGGACATTTGAGTCTCAACTTCCCACTTTTCAATATTCCCATCAGCCTTCCCTCTTCCCTCTGCCAAGCCCAGTGAAGAGAAACACACGGTCCTGGGATTTACTCCATTTAGGTCAATCAGTCCAAGATTGGAGAAACCTTTACAAATAGCCAGGGTCCGTCACACAAACAGCCCCTAATTGCCACCATGTTGCGAAGGAAATGGCCAGAGAAATTAATGGACGAGTTCCAGGTGGGTCGAGAAGCAGAATCTGAATCTGACGTAGTAGACCGCTGAGAAGAAATACAGGCTTTACTTATTCCTCCAGAGAGTTGAGTCCAGTTGATTCCCAATCACTCCCTGTGCTGGTTTCACAGAGGGAAAATTTCGGAGTCTTCCTCTAGACTGCAAACTCATTTCGGTCAGGGACCGGGTTTATCGGTTCTGTTATATTGTACTCGCCCAAGCACTTAGTGCTCTACAATAATAATAATGATAATGTTGGTGTTTGTTAAGCGCTTACTATGTGCAGAGCACTGTTCTAAGCGCTGGGGTAGATACAGGATAATCACGTTGTCCCATGTGAGGCTCACAGTTAATCCTCATTTTACAGATGAGGTAACTGAGGCACAGAGAAGTGAAGTGACTTGCCCACAGTCACACAGCTGCCGAGTGGCAGAGCCGGGATTCGAACCCATGACCTCTGACTCCCAAGCCCGGGCTCTTTCCACTGAGCCACGCTGCTTCTCCGTACATAGTAAGACCTCAATAAATAGGATGGATCGACGGATTCTGCTCCGTGAGGCCCGATTTTACCCAAAAAATTCCTGTGAGGGGACGGACTAGGAATGGGGATGCGATCAACCGATCGATCAATAGTATTTATTGAGTGCTCACGGTACGCAGACCACCGCACTAAGCACGTGGGAGACCTCGCTATGCCAGAATTAGTAGACAGGTTCCCTGCCCACGGGGAGTTTACAGTCCGGAGGAGAGATGGAGCATTCTGAAAGGCGAACTTTCCCCAAGAGAAATTCTCTATAGGTAAGCAGTCTCGGCAAACTTGCGATGATAATGAGAATACATTTATGGTATTTCTAATAAGTCACAGTCAGCAAATCTCAAAAGTGCCTACCTAGAAAATTGAGCTCCAAGATGATCAGTGTAAATCTTTATCTTTCAAAGCATCATTAATCAGAACTGTTTCCACGTAACCCCAAGAAGCCAAAACTTTGGCAATTCTAATGAAACCTGCTGAAAATGTTGAATAAATGTTATCCTGCTTAAAAAATTCAAGTACAGGCTGCAGTGCATGGCAGAGTTTTCACTTTAAATCTCTCTGACTTCACTAAATAGTCTATTTCTTCCTAATAATTTTAATAATGAGGTCAAGAAATGGAAAAAAATCAGATCCTATCTTCATTTTTATAATTCTGGTTTACTGGATGGTCGTTCAGTAACTCAAGGGGGAAAAATAGGTTTGTACTAAAGTGACGATGATGACGATGACGGTATTTGTTAAGCGTTTACTATGTGCTGAGCACTGTTCTAAGCACTGGGGTAGACACAGGATAATCAGATCGTCCCACGTGGGGCTCACGTTTTTTCATCCCCATTTTTGCACATGAGGTAACTGAGGCACAGAGACGTTAAGTGACTTGCCCAAGGTCACACGGCAGACAAGCGGTGGGGCCGGGATTAGAACCCACGACCTCTGACTCCCAAGCCCAGGCTCTTTCCACTAAGGAAGTGAAAAGCACTTCACAGAATGGTGGTTTCACAACAGGAATTATATATCCATTAATACATTTATAACGAAAGGACGACTGATGACAGTAATTTCTCCGGTGTTTTCACCAATGTCTTCCTCCCAGTGGAAAAAAAATCAGCTTACTTGAAATATATTTGGAAAGATATTTCCTGCTGAAATTGCATTCATGAGACAAGATACATTTTTCATCGGTTCAAATGCAGCAATATCGTTGCTGCTACTCTTGGGACCCAATCTCATGGTCGTTACATGGTCTAGTGGATCAACATAGGCCTGGGAGTCAAAGGACCTGGGTTCTAATCCTGACTCTGCCACACGCCTGTTGTTTAACCTTGGGCAAGTCTATTCACTTCTATGTGCCTCTGATTCCTCAAATGTAAAATGGAGATAATAATAATAATAATAATGTATCTGTTAAGCGCTTACTATCTGCCATTCACTGTTCTAAGGGCTGGTGTGGAAACAGGGTAGTCAAGTTGTCCCATGTGGGGCTCGCGGTCTTAATCCCCATTTTCCAGATGAGGTCACTGAGACAGAGAGAAGTGAAGTGGCTTGCCCGAGGTCACACAGCAGACAAGTGGCGGAGCTGGGATTAGAACCCACGTCCTCTGACTCCCAAGCCCGCGTTCTTTCCACCTGTTCTCCCTCTTACTTAGTCTGTGTGCCCCATGTGGGCTAAGGTCTGTATCCAAACTGATTAACTAGTATCTACCCCCTTGCTTAGAACAATAATTAAAAAGTATTAAGCACTTTATATTATGGCTATCATTATTATCATTACATTTTAATGACAATGCTATTATGACATTCTGATAATAATAACAGTAATGATAATAATTCCACAGAGAGAAGTTCAAAAATTCCTCAAAATTCCTCCTCCTCCTCCATTTGTGCCATTTATTCCACTTCTTGTCCCTATTGCTTTCATTTTTGTTTTAATGACAATGCTATTATGACATTCTGATAATAATAACAGTAATAATAATAATTCCACAGAGAGAAGGTCAAAAATTCCTCAAAATTCCCCCTCCTCCTCCATTTGTGCCATTTATTCCACTTCTCGTCCCTATTGCTTTCATTTTTGTTTTTGCCCAGATGTTCTTCCACATTCTGATATCATTCAGAATTAGACTACCAACTTCCAAGGTGGAAGCTAAGCCTCCCAACTCAGTACTGTTTATGACACAATCTAGCGGACGTATTCTCGGATGCTTCGCTCGGATCATTTTTCTTTCCCTATCGGGAACACGTATTATCGATAGTCCAGAGTAGCCTCTCTTCTGAGTACGTGTTGTTATGGACATGCCAACCTGCTCTGACCCCCCCCCAGGCACGTCACGTCAGAAAAATGTCTATTTTTCTAGAATTCGAGATTCAAGCGGGGGCTGCCTCTGCTTTGCCTTCTTCTGCTTGCCTTTGTGTGCACCTTTTTCTTTTTTCTCTCAGGGAATTAGCACAGGCCAGATTTTCAGTGTCAGCAGATGTGGCAAACGAACAATACACCTACCAACTTCTTAACTAACAGGAATAGCCACGATTGTAATAATGTTGGTATTTGTTAAGCGCTTACTATGTGCAGAGCACTGTTCTAAGCGCTGGAGTAGATTTACAGGGTAATCAAGTTGTCCCACGTGAGGCTCACAGTCTTCCTCCCCATTTTACAGATGAGGTAACTGAGGCCCAGAGAAGTGAAGTGACTTGCCCACAGTCACACAGCTGACAAGTGGCAGAGCTGGGATTCGAACCCAGGACCTCTGACTCCTAACCCCGTGCTCTTTCCACTGAGCCACGCTGCTTCTCGTGATAGACTAGATTGTAGTCTACCAATCCACCGATCCTATTCGTGGGGTTCATATTGTGTGCAGAAATACCATAATAAGTGCTGGGAAGCGTATATAATAGAGTAAGTAGACATGATCCCTACCTTTGAGGAACATAAAATCCAGCAGTAAGTAGTATCCTTATATTCCACTATTTCTCCTACCTTTAAACTATTTTAGTGTCTGACTCCCTCTGTTAACGCTAAGCTTCTAGAGGGCAGGGACACCGTCTACCAACTTTTGTTTTCTACTCCCCCAAGGGCTCACTTCAGCCTGCTGCAGAGAGTAGGCAGTCAATAAATCGATTAACTGACAATAGACATTCCCCCTTAATTCGCCATAATTACTAGAAACTTGAGATATGCGGGGAAGACAAAATTCCTACAGACACCTCCAAGGAATCATGGAAGTCAGGCCCGAAGCACCTCATAATCTCTACCTCCACCCAGTCATCCACATTCGCTTAATGATAAAAGCTGCGGTACTTGTTAAGCGCTTACTATGTGCCAGGCACTGTTCTAAGCGCTGGGGTAGATACAAGGTAATCAGGTTGGACACAGTCTATGGCCCACATGGGGCTCACGGTCTTACTTCCCGTTTCCCAGATGAGGTGACTGAGCCACAGAGGATTCATTCATTCAATAGTATTTAGTGAGCGCTTACTGTGTGCGGAGCACTGTACTAGGCGCTTGGAACGGACAATTCAGCAACAGATAGAGACAATCCCTACCCACTGAGGGGCTTACAGTCTAAGCCGGGGAGAGAGACAGACAAAAACAATAGCAATAAATAGAAGCAAGGGGATGGACATCTCATTAACAAAATAAATAGGGTAATAAAAATATATACAGAGTGACCTGTCCAAGGTCACTGAGCAGACAAGTGGCGGAACCGGGACGAGAACCCAGGTCCTTCTGACTCCCTGGCTCATGCTCTGTCCACCGTGCTTCACTTCATAGCCGCTTCCTCGCCTTACCCACTGGGTGCCTTTTGACATTTTGCCCAGAAATGCCCCTGATGCACCAGTTCCCTTCTACCTTGCCCCGCTCCGGACATTCCACCTTTCCAACCACTACTGAAATTCCATCTCCTCCTAGAAGCTTTTCTCGGCAAATTGTCCCACGCAGTCAACTTCCACAACGCCCTCTTCATTCACCATCCTGCATATGAATCCAACCCCTTGATGCCCATACTGTAAATACTTCTGCGTTTCATGTTAAAATGTCTAGCTCTTCCTACGATACCACGATCCTTGGGTTGAAAGTGTCTTTCTTTCACAAATTAGCCAATCTAAGACTTGCCTTTTAAGATAAATTTGGAGGAAATAAGCTTCTAGAGTAAATAATGTTGAGAGATCATGAATCCTGTAGGGCCTTTGGTCATTTTAACATAATTGTAGAGAAAATCGTTGGATTCTTTCCCAGTCCTCAGCACAGTGTTCTGCACAGAGTAAAAGCTGACTACTAGGTAAATTTGGGCCAACTCTTTCCATTCCCTACTTAGGTTTTATATTAAATCTCCAGATAATATGGGAATTCCCCTCTTTCACTCTCCCCAATCCCACAGTACAATGCTAAGCGCTTAGTACGGTGCTCTGCACCCGATAAGCACTCATTAGATATGATTGAATGAATGAATCGTTCATTTCTCTTATAGGATTTCCATCACGCATACGGAACACATATTCACAGAGCGCTGTGTACATAATTGTAATATAGTTTAATGTCTTTCTCCCCTTCTAGACTAGAAGCTTATTTTTATGGTATTTGTAAAGCGCTTACTAGGACAAACGCTGTTCTAAGCGCAGGGGTGGGCACGAGTTAATTAGGTTGGGCACAGTCCCTGTCCCTCATGGGCCTCACAGTCTAAATAAGAAGGAGAACGGGTATTCAATCACCATTTTACAGTTGAGGGAACCGAGGCACAGAGAAGTGAAGCGACTTGCCCAAGATCACACGGCAAGTAATTGACAGAGCTGGGATTAGAACCCAGGTCCTCTGAATCCCACACCTGTGCCCTTTCCACTAGGCCATGCTGTTTCTTGTGGACAGGAAACAACGTACCAACTCTGTTACACTGTACTCTCCCCAACACTTAATTCGGTGATCGGCACACAGTCACTATTCAGTAAATAGTATTGACTGACAATTAAACCTTATTTCTTAGGACCACTGGCAATGAAGCAAAGTTATTCTCCTCATCTCTGGTCAGCCCATTAGGACAGCGGCCACCTCCAGCCTTTACTCTTGCCCCTTTCTTTCCTCTGCCCAATCCAAAATGACCTTTACTAAGTCTCCGTTTCTTTGTCCGGATCACTCACGTACCGCTGAAGCGGGTCGGTGTCTTTTGTTAAATCACTTTTTCACCGTTGTCTCGGAAACAGAAGAACCTGAAATTTGGGGAACCCAAATGGCTTGTAATATGCCCATTCAGTTTCTATACTTCTCCATTCCTTAGAAACGTCGGCATTTATCTTAACCTTCTGGTCACCAGTACCCCATCCCCCATTACATCTGGCTACTTTGGTCAGTGAAGTTTGTTAGGTTTCCTATCCTGATCTCCCCGATCTTTACCAGATGGCCTTGAGGGCTGTTTCAGATAATGCAAAAAGTATCCGGGGGCTTGAGGAATTTTGTCTGCACTGGACTTCCCTACCTTTCATTCCCCAGGTGTCTGAGCAAGAATAGTTGAACTGCTTAGGAGCCAGGCAACTGGTGTTTAACCATCCGTGCTGGCTGGGGGAGTCTGGAAAGGAAAACGGAGGCATGACGGAGGTAAAAGAAGGAGGAAGGGAAGAGGCTGAAGAGGAGAGAGGAGAAGAGGAGAGGACGAGTCGGGGGGGAAGGAGGGGATGGAGGACATAGAGGGTAAGGGAAAGGGAGGAGAAGAAAGGGGTAAATAGAGAGACAAAGAAAGAAAAGACTAAGGAAGAAGGAGAATGGAAAAAGGAAAACGGGAATGGAAGAGAGAGAGGAAGGTGAAAAAAGTGCATTCTTCTTGGAAATCCTATCAGTTTGAGATCAAACCATGTGGCTTGGGATCAGCCATATTTTCCAGGATCCTGCTCGGGGCTTAAGGAGGACTGACCACCATTAAGTAAAGTGCTGCTCTGTTTCTGGAGACGGAGTGATGAGGACGACTTTAAAATAGTAAAAACCACAAACCCTAAACCAAGTCTTCATGCAACAGGATTTCATTTATCATTTCTGCCCTTTGTAAATGTACCAGGGTCCTCTTATTCTGACTATTGCCTGGGCCCCATCTATCAGTTGTATTTACTGAATGCTCACTGTTTGTAGAACACTATACCAAATATTTGGGAAAATACAATGAAAGAAAGTTGGTGGACACATTCCCTGCCCAGAACAAGCTTTACCTGCTCCACGAGGAAGCAATTTCTAATTCATCTGTGGCTCATCATTCCATGTAATCTGAATATTACTTTTTCGCCTGTTGTACTTTTACTATATTCGTCTTTGATTTGTTGGATTTGTTTGATTTTTTTGGATTTGTTTGATTATGCAAAAGGAATGGTGAGTGGCGGGGGGGGGGGGGGTGTGTATCTAGTTTCCTATTCTAGGGCATCAGTCTAGCCTGAAAAATGGGAATACAGTAAAAAAAGAGGCATCGTGAGAGCTGGATACCTGGGTCCTTGCTAATTCCCCCCGTTTCCCACCCCAAAACCCTACCTCCTGTTCCCTGGCCCAAGCTTTATATTCTTTGAATACTGCGGTTGCCAACCACAGAGGGATGAAAGCCTTTGGATATCATAGAAGAGTGTATCAAATCCTGTATCCAAGAAATCCACAGAATATATATTTTTCCCAGAAGCAGCACAACTTAAAAGACTCCACGCAATCAATATGTTTTTCCTCATCCTGTTTTATCTCTTCTTGGAAGCACCCAGTGATTTCGCCCTTTCTTCTAAACTCTTCTGTTTGCCTTATTACCATATCAGCCATAATATTCTCCCTCTTGGCTCTCACATGGGCTTGTTAAGTACCGAGCCCTCTCTTGGCTAAAGTCAGGATTAATCAACCAATCTATCAATCAATCGGAGGTATCTACTGAATGGTTTCTGTCCGCAGAGCATCGTACTAAACACTTGGGAGTGTTGGGTAGATTTGGTAAGGTCGGTATCTGTTAAGCGCTTACTATGTGCCGAGCACTGCTCTAAGCGCAGGGATAGATACAGGGTAATCAGGTTGTCCCACGTGAGGCTCACGGTTCTAATCCCCATTTTACAGATGAGGTCACTGAGGCACCGAGAAGTTACGTGACTTGCCCAAAGCCGGGATTAGAACCCACGACCCCTGACTCCTAAGCCCGTGCTCTTTCCACTGAGCCTCGCTGCTTCTCTTTGGTAGGCGTGACCTTGGTCCTTGAGGAGGCTACAATCCAGTGTGGGCAACCAGTATTATAAAAAGTTACAGGTAGGGGAGATTAAAGAGAATAAGGATAGGACATAAATGCTGTGGCGGTGGGGGTGAGTAATAACTTGGTTGGGGATAATAATAATATCTGTGGCGTTTATTAGTCGCTTATTATGTACTGTACTAAGCAAATCGGGTTGGACACAGGCCCTGTCCCACATGGGGCTCACGGTCTCAATCTCCACTTTACAGATCTCAGGCCCAGAGAAGTGAAGTGACTCGTCCAAGGTCACACAGCAGACAAAAGGAGCGGGAATTAGAACTCATGACCTCCTGACACCCAGGCCCGTGCTCTAGCCGCTAGACCATGCCGCTTCCATGCTGGCTACACACCTGAGCACCTAGTTGACTCAGAAGGGACGGGGAGTAGAGTGGGTTGATGAGAGGGTAATCCCAGCTGACCCAGAAGGGAGGGAGAATAGGATGGAGAGATGAGAAGAGTAAATCGAAAGGAGGCGCAAATGCCCATTCTGCTCAGAACCTCCTAGTCCACTGGTGCAGTCTCTGGCCTGAAAAACAATATTTAAAAGAACACCAACCCACGTTTAGCCACATAACTTGATGCCGGAGAAGACATTCGAAAACAATCGTGCCAACTTTTATTTAAAATGCGGTGGCAAGGTAAGGCAGGTCAGTAGTCGGTTGTCCCGGCTAGACGTCCGAGGTGAATAAGTTTCTCAAGCACGGGTGATGCGTATTCTCCCCGGAGTGGGGCAATGTCTGCTGGCCAGCATCTGAGAGTCCCACCTGAACCCATCCCGTGACATCGGAAACGAAGCCGATCCCCCCTCAGGAGCTCATTTATCACGGATTCTGATTTAGGCTGGGTGGTCGCGAACCATGGTGAGGTTAAAGAGGTTAAAGAAGAATGGAAAAAACGCTCGAGTGACGAAAACGATCGTGCCAACTTCTATTTAAAATGCGGTAGCAAGGTAAGGCCGGTCAGTAGTCGGTTGTCCCGGCTAGACGTCCGAGGTGAATAAGTTTCTCAAGCACGGGTGATGCGTATTCTCCCCGGAGTGGGGCAATGTCTGCTGGCCAGCATCTGAGAGTCCCACCCGAACCCATCCCGTGACATCGAAACGGAGCCGATCATGCCCCCTCAGGAGCCCATTTATCTCGGATTCTGATTTAGGCTGGGTGGTCGCGAACCATGGTGAGGTTAAAGAGGCACAGGGATGCCAGGTGAGCGATAAAAATATACTCAGGGCAGTCCAACCCCAGGCAAAGTTTTCTCAAAGCCTTCCAGCATTCTTCTCATCTGCACTGATCGGTCCTATTTATTCAGTGCTCATTCTGGGCAGAACACGGTGGGGAAAGTACACTGTGACAGAGGTGGGAGACAGGATGTTGGCAGGCATGTTGGTAGAGAAGCAGCATGGCTCAGTGGAAAGAGCACGGACTTGGGAGTCAGAGGTCATGGGTTCGGATCCCCGCTCCGCCGCCTGTCAGCTGTGTGACTGTGGGCAAGTCCCTTAACTTCTCTGTGCCTCTGTTCCCTCATCTGTAAAATGGGGATGAAGACCGTGAGCCTCACGTGGGCCAACCTGATTACCCTGTATCTGCCGCAGCGCTCAGAACAGTGCTCTGCATATAGTAAGCGCTTAACAAATACCAACATTATTATTATGATGATGATGATGCCTGCCCACAATGAGTTTACAGTCTAGAGGGGGTGACGGACATTAATACGAATAAATGGATAAAATTCAATCCGTATCCTCTCCCCTCCCAATGCATCTTCATTTTCCTCTATCCTGAGGTAAACTCAGAGTAGAAATGAGATCGAGGGCCCATGCTGATTCATTTTTGCAAATGCATCGCTCCTATTTATGCTAGAGGGTTTTCGGAAGCTTCGATATTTGTGTTTCTTTTTCGAAACTTGGAACGGTGTTCCGCTGACACTTGAGTTACAGCTAGCTCTTCTACCTTCCAGCTATGGCTCTTGAGCAGAGTCACCCGCTCCGCGGCGAGTCTTGCCCCGGAGGCCTCGGAAGCGGGAGGTTGAAGCCGCTTGCCACGGGCTCGCAACCTTCTGGCTGGGAAGTCGCCGACGTCCCCCGCCCCTCGGAGTCAGGAAGAGTCCACGGAGAAGCCGCGGCGGCGGTTCGACTCCCGGCCTCCTGCCGCTCAGGCGCGTCCGCGCCCGGTCCGGGCCTGGAGGGATTTTCGTCGGACCCGGAGGTCAGGAGGGCGAGCTGGAAGAGCTCTGTTCCCCCATCCCCGGCAACTGGGCAAGCAAAAGGGTCAACGAGGCCCAGCGGCCGAGCCGGACGGACTTGCAATCCGGGAAGAGAAGTGACTAAGTGGGGGACTAGAGGAAGCCCCAGGCCAGCTCTGATGCGGGCTTCGCTAGTGCCCATTAGGTCTACAAGAGAAGCAGCGTGGCTCAGTGGAAAGAGCCCGGGCTTGGGAGTCAGAGGTCATGAGTTCGGATCCCGGCTCTGCCACTTGGCAGCTGTGTGACTGTGGGCAAGTCACTTCACTTCTCTGGGCCTCAGTTCCCTCATCTATAAGAGAGGGATTAACTGTGAGCCTCACGTGGGACCACCTGATGACCCTGTATCTCCCCCAGCGCTTAGTACAGTGCTCTGCACATAGTAAGCGCTTAACAAATACCAACATTATCATTATCATTATTATTATTATTATTATAAAACTCGCCCCTTCCCAAGCCTGCTCCAGAGCAGCGTCGGGGTAACAAGTGGTCGAAGGTGGGAGGGCCAGGTGGAGCGAGTAAGACAGCAGCCCCAATAGATTGTAACTCTGGCATCCTTTTCCCCTTTTCCCGATAAAGAGAATCAAGAATAATAATAATACTGGTATTTGTTAAGCGCTTACTTTGTGCAGAACACTGTTGTAAGCGCTGGTAGATACAGGGTGATCGGGTTGTCCCTCGTGAGGCTCACAGTCTTCATCCCCACTGTACAGACGAGGTAACTGAGGCCCAGAGAAGCGAAGTGACTTGCCCACAGTCACACAGCTGACAGGCGGCAGAGTCTGGATTCGAATGAATGACCTCTGACTCCCAAGCTCTTTCCACTGAGCCACGCTGCTTCAAACAAGTTCTCTCTCTCTCTCTCTCCCCTTTTTCCTCTCTTTTTCTCTCCCCTCGCTCTTCTCCTCTCTCTCCCTCCCTCCCGCTCTCATTTTTTTAATGGTATTTGTTAAGCACTTACCGTGTGCCAGGACTCGTACTAAGGACGGGGGTAGATAGATCAAAGAAAATCAAGTTGGAGACAGTCCATTCCCCTACACAGGGCTCCCGGTCTTAATCCCCATTTCACAGGTGAGATAATTGAGGCACAGCGAAATGAAGGAACTTGAAAAACGTCACCCAGCCGACGCGGCCTAGTGGATAGGGTAGGGGCCCGGGAGTCAGAAGGACCCGGGTTCTAATCCCGTCCCTGCCACTTGTCTGCTGCATGAACTTGGGCAAGTTACAGAAGCAGCATGGCATAGCAGGTCGAGCACTATATTGAGTGTTCTGGGAGTCAGAAGGTTACGGGTTCTAATCCCGGCTCCACCACTTGTCCGCTGTGTGACCTTGGGTAAATCACTTCACTTCTCTGGGTCTCGTTACCTCAACTGTGAAATGGGGATTGAGACTGTGAGCCTCATGTGGGGCAGGGACTGTGTCCCACTCGATTTACTTGTATCCACCCCAGTGCTCAGTACAGTGCCTGGCATATAGTAAGCACTTAACAGATGTCATCATTATTATTGTTCATAAGCATGGCATTTGTTCAGCACTTACTGTTATTACTTAACTTCTTCGTGTCTCAGTTATCTCATCTGTAAAATGGGAATAAAGCCTGTGAGCCCCACGTGGGACAGGAACTCTCTAACCTGAATCTACCCCAATGCTTAATACAGTGCCTGGCACATAGTAAGCACTTAACAAATGCCATTAAAAAAAAAAAGTGATGGAGCCAGGATTAGAATCAAGATCCTTTGAATCCCCGGCCTGTGCCCTTTCTACTAGGCTGCACTTCTTATAATAATCATAATAATATTGGTATTTGTTAAGCGCTTACTATGTGCCGAGCACTGTTCTAAGTGCTGGGGCAGATACAGGATCATCAGGTTGTCCCACGTGAGGCTCACAGTCTTCATCCCCATTTTACAGATGAGGGAACGGAGGCACAGAGAAGTTGAGTGCCTTGCCCGAAGTCACACAGCTGATAAGTGGCGGAGTCGGGATTCGAACCCATGACCTCTGACTCCTAAGCCCCTGCTCTTTCCACTGAGCCACGCTGCTTCTATTCTTCTTATTTCTCTCCCCCAGTCTCTCTCCCTCTCCTCTGCTCTCTATCTCTCGCTTTCTCTTTTTCCCCTTTCTTCTCCCTCCTTTCCTCCATCCACTCCTTTCCCCCTTCTTTTCTGCTCCATCTCCTCTCCCTCTTTTCTCCTTCTCCTTCTTTCTCTTTATTCTCTTCCCCTTTTTACTTCTCTACTTCCAAAAGCTCCAAGAAAAAAGAGTATTGCAAGTATAATATTAACTTTCAAACTTTCTTGTAGTTATAATTTCAAGAATACACCTCCGCAATGAAACAAACTCTGCTAATGGATGCTTAAATCATTCAGTCGGCTCTTGGTTTCATTTTGTTTGGCTCCTCTGCACAAAATGGTTTGCTGATCCCAGCTCCAGCATAAAAACAAAAGAAACATCAACACCGTACTCTGCCGTATGAGAAGGTACATTAAGACCTGCATCGTAACAGGGTTCTCCTGAAACTCCAAACATCTAGGATTTGCTTGTCACTCATAATTCTCTGTATTTTTTTTATTCAACACGATTTGAGCATTTGCATTTGATAATGCTTCATTTGCGTGGATATAAGCATTTGCCCTGTCTCCCCCATTCAACTGTATGTTCCTCAAGGACAGGAATGGTGTCTCGTTTTCCTTTTCTAATGGCGACGGTATTTGTTAAGCGCTTATCGTGTGCCAAGCACTGTTCTAATTCATTCACTCATTCATTCAATAGTATTTATTGAGCGCTTACTATGTGCAGAGCACTGTACTAAGCGCTTGGAATGTACAAATCGGTAACAGATAGAGACAGTCCCTACCCTTTGACGGGCTCACGGTCTAATCGGGGGAGACGGACAGACGAGGACAATGGCAATAAATAGAATGAAGGGGATGAACATGCGTCGGGTGTGCATTGCAACAGCAAATGCAAGTCCCAAAATGGAAATAAAATTAGAAAAAGTTCAAAGCTAAACCTAAAGGGCCGTACGGATGAATAGTTCCAGATGGGTAAACACGCGAGAGTCACAGAGTTCACGTTACAGTTTTTATTTTATTATGGCATTTGCCAAGTGCTTACTATGTGTGCGGCATTGGGGTAGATACAAGCTAAACAGGTTGGACACAGCCCGTGTCTCACATGGGGCTCACGGTCTTAATCCCCATTTTATAGATGGGGTAACCGAGGAACCGAGAAGTGGCTTGGGCAAAGCGCCGGTCCTACAGAATTTATATTACATATCTGTATTTTATCTATTGATATTAATGTCTGTCTCCCCTTCTAAGCTTTACGCTTGTTGTGGGCATGGACTTTGTTTGTTGTGATAGTGTACTCTCCCAAACACTTAGTATGGTGCCCCGCACAGGGTAAGCACTCGAAAAATACGATTAACCGATTGACTCACCCAGTGGGTGAGCGGCAGAGGCGGGATTAGATCCCAGGACCCCTGATTCCCAGGCCCCTTCTTTTTCCATTAGGCCATGTTGCAATTTCTTGATCTTGGAGTCTCGGGAGTGAGGGTAATCTGCGGTTCGATCAATCAATCTCCAGTATTAATTGAGCACCCGCGACGTGCAGATCACTGTACTGTGCACCTGGGAGAGTACAGACAAGCTCTTGACGGGAGACGCCTTATCTTTCTCTAGATTTCTGGATGAAGCGCTAGGTGGGGGTGATGGTTCCACCTGGCGCCTCAAAAAAACCGTGTGTAGAATATCTGAAGATGATAGAAGCCGAAGCAAATTGGAGCTTGCTTTTATAATTTGGGAACTGGATTTTTGTCATTGGCATGTAACATCCTCCTGCTCTCTTTTTATCTTTACCCAAGAGGTGCAATCCACGCCCACCTGGTTGTGATAGGATTTATTCATTGCCTATTGGGTGCAGAGCACTCTACTAAGCACTGAAAAAGAACGCACAGGAGGGAATTGGAAATGTTCCTTGTCATCCAGGGGCACACAAATCAAAATATATAAGAGGGATGAGGGGACTGGAGTCAGAAATGCGATGATGCCAGTTTAAATGCTGTGGGGCTGTCTCCAGTGAGGTCATAAACTACTTTTTACAGCCGTGAACCCCGTCATTCTTTTTATGGGGAAAATGGGGAGAGATACGGTACAGTGCAGAGAAACAAATACCCCAGCCAAGCCAACCTTTGGTTTCTGCCTCGATTCTTCCCAGGAAAAAAAAAAAACAACAACCTCATTGGTTTTCGTTTCCACACCCTTTGGGATTGATTCTAATTAACTATCATTCATCTAGAGAGAAAATAGTCAACTTTCTAGCGAGAAATTGGAAGCTATTCAAGGTTTGAAGGCTAAGAAGCTAGAACTTTAGGGTCCACAGAGGCGGGAAGCTGAAGCCAAAAGAAAACCCTAGAAATAATCAAAAGGATGCGGTGCAGCTCGCAGAGCTGTGCTCTGCACCCGGTAGGCTTTCAGTACCCCTTGTTTGGATGATAATGAACAAAGACTGTAAAAAAATCTTGAAAAAAAAATCAATCCAGAGACTTGAAAAAGCAATCTGGAGGTGGAAATGTCAGCCCGGTATAGAAAGTGCAGCGATAACTGACATTCTGAGATCTGATTATTTGAATACTTTAATAACTTGAGATTATATTTCAATAAAGTCTCCTGATTCGAAGAGGGCTAAAGATTTATTTTGATTTCAGAGTACCTTTATGAGACCCAATTATTCTCAGCCCGACAATCCCTCCTCTTGTTCCATTCCCAAATCAACAGTTGAGTCCATCGATCTCTCAGGACTACTGTGAGGGAGATGCGATGAAAATAATTATGTAATAACAATTGAAGTGGTCACAGGTGCTTTGGAAGCTACGGGAATGAGAAACAGACAGGTCAGCAGTGTGGAGATGGGACGTGAGAATGCCGTTTTAGCTACCAGAATCTCCCTATCGTCATCTGAAACTGAGCTAATGACTTGAAGATTTTGAAAGAAAGTACAATTAAAAGTCTAAGAGAAGTTCAACGAACGCCTTCCAGAGGAACCCAAGTCAAACTGACACCAGACATGGGAATATCTACGTTTTTCTACTTTATGCCGTGACCGAACCTCTACGAGAAGTAGGAAATTATGGTAAATCATCCAGATGATACGGTCGCCCAAGAATTTTTTGTGGAAAACAGACAGCTGAAGTGAAAGCAAGCGGTTATTGGTATGACTTTTCTCGTCACTTCATTTTACCGAGGTAGAACTCGTCCTAGGAAGAGGGGGTACCATTTGGGAGTTGGGCTGGGGGGATCTGGACGTGAGTCTACGGGGAGTCTCAGTCGCACATTCTCGGCTGCCTCGGTAGCATTAAAGATGTCTGGATATGGATGTGCAAGCAGCACGGCCCAGCGGATAGAACACGGACCCGGGAGTTAAAAGGACCTGGGTTCTAATTCCCGTTCCGGCACTCGTCAGCTCTGTGACCTGACTTAGCTTCTCTGGGCCTCAGTTACCTCATCTGTAAAAGGGGGATTAAGACCGTCAGCCCCGCATGGGACATGGGCTGTGTCCAACCTGGTCAGTCTGTACCTTCCCCGGTGCTTAGTACACTGCCTAGCCCAGTGTAAGCGCTTAACAATCACCATAAAAAAGATCGTGACCGGCTACAGAAAACTTGGTTCGAGAATGCTGTAGCGCTCCCTGCAAAAGTCCGTAGGTAGCTTTTATACTTCATTTCCAAATAGAATGGTGATTTCTTGAAAACCTACACACGGTGAGCTCATTTAAGTACATTAAATATCCATTTGTCCTCTCTACCATCACTAATGACAGAAACCCCTAAATTAATGAATAGGGAGACTCTCATCGCTCCTATCAAATTTTAATTTGCTTTCCTTTGTTTACATCCCTCCTGAAAGGCTAATGCCTTTGTGTTTATTTCATGAGAACCCTACTTCAATTAATCTTGCCCTTGCTGGAAAAAAACAAAACTGCTCTGTGCTTCTTCCAAAGGGTACCGGTGCCGTGGAATCAAACACGTTGACTAGTTCTACTTCAGCAAGGAAGGAAAGAGAAGAGCTTGGGATAGAGGTTTCTAACGGCAGGGAATCCTGGTTTGGAGTGGTTTAGTAATTTTTTAAAGCTATCCCTTAAGCACTTACTATGTGTCTTTTACTGTCCTAAGCGCTGGGGCAGATACAGATTTATCAGGTTGGACACAGTCCCTATCCCACATAGGGCTCACAGTCTGAGTGCAAGAAAGGAATCGGCTACACTCTTTTTTCAATCAATCCATCAGTAGTATTTATTGAGCGCTGTGTGCTGAACCCTTTATTCGGTTCTCGGAAGAATACAATAGTCACAGTCTCCGCCCTCAAGGAGCTTCTAGATAAGCGACTGTAACCTTCTCTAGTTTAGACCTCAGGTCCTTGTTTGAGAGAAAAGTCTGTAGGAAACACCACCACAGATAATCAGAGTTGTTAAAGATCATTTATTTTCTAATCATCTCTGACAGTCTAGTGGTTATAATAACCATCATGGTGTTTGTTAAACGCTTACTACGTGCCGAGTCCGTTCTAAGTGCCGAGGAAGATACGAGGTTATTCGCGTTAGGCAGAGTCCCTGTCCTAGAGAGGGCTCACAGTCTAGGGAGGCAGGAATAGGATTTAATCCCCATTTGATCGACGAGGAAACTGAGGCACAGAGAAGTGAAGTGACTTGCCCAGGGGCAGGCAAGGGGCAGAGCCAGGATCAGAACCCAGTCAGTTCTCTGCCTCCCAGGCCTGTGATCAATCCAGGAGGCTGTGTAGCTTCTCTGATAAGAAACAACTAAATTCTCCCATTCTGTGGCTCTGCATTGAAATGTTGCAAAACGAGACGCGGAAGATACGAAAAACATTACGGCAGCTAGGACATTCATCACCCTCATTATTATAGTCATTATATTTATCGTAGTGGTTTTGGCAAATCCCTCTACTAAGCTCTGAGGGGAGCTACGTGGATATCGATCCAAACAGAATACTTGGCCCTCAGAGGCCTTCCCGTATACAGGAGGGTTTGCTGATGATAAGCACACAGGGGAAAAAGTGAGGGAACCAATGAGGGAGTTAAATAGACCAAAAACAATAAATCAACATCATTAACGCAAACGCTGCAGTGCAGTGACGGTGAAGGAACGGCTCCTGCAAGGGATAACTTTGGTTAGTGAAACATGATGCCTTCCTACATTTTGGGGAAATCTGCAAAATCTAGAGTGTTTCATCAGGGAAAACCCCGGAAACTTGCCTTGCTCTAAACCTACTGCAATTCCTTCCCCCATTCCTGAAAACAAGAGTTCTGCTTTCTCAGCCGAGGAAGGCCACGGGGAGGGAATCTGGGTTTTAAAAATAAAAATACCGAGTCCTGTTACCATCTGAACACCCAGCTGAACAGCTGAGCGCTGGGTTGTTGTTTTTTTTTGTTTGTTTGTTTAAATGTTATTGTTAAGTAATCACTTTGTGCCAAGCGTTTGGGCCATTACCAGCTGATTAAGTTGGACACAGTCCATGACCCAGACGGGATTCACAGTTTTAATTCGCATTTTACAGATGAGATTTTACAGAAAAGAGGTACGGAGATGTTAAGCGACTTATCCAAGGTCACTTATCCAGCAGGTAAGTGGCGGAGCTGGGATTAGAGCCCCGGTCCTCTGACTCCCAGGCCCAGGCTCTATCCATCAGGCCACACTGCTTCTCAGGGCCTGGTGCGGATTATCTGGTATAAAACCACAGGAATGACTACCCTCCTTCAAACTGTGCTTCACTCTTGATACTCCTGTCTCCTAACCATGCACCCTTTCCCTCCACGGACTTCCAGTCACCCCTCTACTTCTGCAAAACTGCTGTGCCAAAATCCCTCATAGCACTTATGTCCATATTGACTACTTCGTCTTATATGTAAATTTATATCAGTGTCTGTCTCCCCCCCGTAGATTGAAAGTTCCTTGAGGGTAGGGATCATCTCTACTTATTTTACTGTACCCTCCAAACCACGTAGTATAATTCTCTGGACACGGTAAACAATCCATAAATATCGTTGATTAATTGAAAAGGCAAGTGGGGCTCGAGGACGATAGCGGAGAGGGAAGCCCTGGCCCACGTCCTACCTCTGGCCTGGAATGGCCTCCCTCCTCAAATCACCCAAACAATCCCACTTCCCCCCTTCAAAACCCTACTGAGGGCTCACCTCCTCCGAGAGGCCTTCCCAGACTATGTCCCCCTTTTCCTCAGCTCCCCGTCCCCTGCCCGTCGCCCCGACTCCCTCCCTTTGCTCTACGCCCTCTCTCCGCCCCACAGGACCTGTGCATATATGTACATATCTATAATTCTATTTATTTCTATTGATGCCTCTTTACTTGTTTTGATGTCTGTCTCCCCCCCCTTCTAGACTTTAAGCCCAGCATGGGCAGGAATTGTCTCTCTTTATTGCTGAATTGTACTTTCCAAGCACTTAGTACAGCGCTCTGCACACAGTAAGCGCTCAGTAAATACGATTGAATGAACGAATGAATGAAGGTGGTCGGACGGTTACATTCGACTTGACCCCGAAGGGCAGTATTTGCTAGAAAATGCAATTACAACAGAGAAGGGGATAGAAGTCCCGCCCCGTAGAAACTCCGCCTTTAGCAACCTCCACCCCTTGGATTCCCCACCTCTAGGAAACCATGCTCCTTAATAATAATAATATTTACTGAATACTCACTTGGAACTGTACTAAGCGCTTGGGAAGTGCAAAACAAAGGTGTGACGTGTTCCTTGTCCAGAAGGAGACTCCTTGGGGAGTCGGACGTCAGCTCTGTTATACGGTGGAGAAGGTAATCTAAACTTGGAGTCCATTTAAATATTTTAAATAAATTCCGAGCCTTGAGTTACATCGTTAACATTAGTCTTCGTGACCCAAGTAACGAGCAGCATACCTCTCTTACTAAAACACTGCGTTGATCTCAGAGAGAATTTCTGCGGTTCGGCGACTTCCTCTGCCGGCGGACGTCTCTATATGGGTTTGGGGAAATCAGAGCGGGCCATAATCCAGGCGGTATTCCTCTGGCCTTTCAGGAAACATGCCGGCACACACACACGATCACAGGGAAAGGACTCAGTCGCTGTTAGCCAGCCTAGGAACTTTGCCGAATCATGAATTATGTATCGGGAATCAAAACACAGGGAGGAAACCGTCCCCCGGACCCCTGGGAGAAGCCCACAGTGAGAATTTCAAGCTGGGGTTTGGCCAGGTTGTATTCCCCAGGACTAGCATTCTTCTGGGAGGGAATGGATTTTTGAACAGTTTCATATAATGGGTGGCTGTGAGACATGCCAGTTCCTAATGGTCACTGTATTGATGAACAGCCCAGGGACAATTTTTCTAATTAGGCAATAAATCAGAGTTGGGAGAGACGTTTGGCAAGTACTCTGGGAAGTCTAACAATAACCCATTATCTTGCCCAGTTTGAGTTCAGTCACCGCTCTTATGCTGGAGGATGTGTGAAATCTATCAAAATAAAAATCTTGTTTGTAAACCAAGAAGCAATTCCGGGGAACAAGAATTCTCTCTTCTGCACTGTTTATGCACTGGAGTCTGTACCTTTTATGTACTTTGATGCCCTACACCAACTCCAAAACACATATGTGTATAATGTATATATATATATACACACATATATATTTATATATGTACGTATATATGTATATATTTATATTCACATAAATAATATAATGTAATAATAATATAATGTATAATGTATATATACACACACATATATATTTATATATGTATGTATATATGTATATATTTATATTCACATATGTATATATATATTCTGCTTCTTCCTCTCTCTGTAATTGCTTTTAAATATCTGCCTCCCCTACTAGACTGCAAGCTCCCCGAGGTCAGGAATCTTGCCTGCCTACTCGTCCGTGTTATAATCATAATAATAATGATGGTCTTTTTAAAGCGCTTACTACGTGCCAAGCTCTGTTCTAAGCGCTGGGGTAGATACAAGGTTATCAGGTTGTCCCACCTGGGGCTCACAGTCTTAATCCCCCATTTTACAGATGAGGTCCCTAAGGCACAGAGAAGCAAATGACTCGCCCAAAGTCACACAGGTGATAAGTGGCGGAACCGGGATTAGAACCCACGACCTCTTAAGTACTTCTCCAAGTAGTCTTCCAAGTCCTCAGTACACTGCTGTGCACATAGTAAGCGCACGATAAATGACAAAGATTGAGTGAAACACAAAATTTCCTTTGCTGATCATTATTCCCCGTTGATGGATCTTTCTCTCTCCCTTCCTCTCCATCTCTTGCTTTCTCTCTCCCCCCCTCTCCTTCTCCATCTATCTCTTGCTTTGTCTCTCACACAGACACGCACATCCCCACAAACACTCTTCAAACTGTGAGACGCCGGGTCAGAGCACCACTACAGCAGCATTTAAGGGGGTTAAGTATATTTTGGTGGCAATGGAATCCGTTACTTTCATATCATACTCTCCGCCCTGCTGTTGGACCGTGGGTGAGCCCTTCTCTGTGAGTCAGGAGAGCCGGGTTCTAACCCCAGCTCTGCCAGAAGCGGGGTGTGTGCTGGGCTAACACCTCAGGGCGACGATCTCTGACCCAAGAACCACATAGAGAATTCTGCAAGGTGGACAGGATCAACCGGAATTCTAAAAAATAAGTGACTAATGTTCATTCACTCATTCATTCAATAGTATTTATTGAGCGCTTACTATGTGCAGAGCACTGTACTAAGTGCTTGGAACGTACAAATCGGTAACAGTTAGAGACAGTCCCTGCCCTCTGACGGGCTTACGGTCTAATCGGGGGAGACGGACAGACAGAAACAATAGCAATAAATAGAATCAAGGGGATGAACATCTCATTAAAAGAATAGCAAATAAATAGAATCAAGGTGATGTACATCTCATTAACAAAATAAATAGGGTAATGAAGACAGCTACTAAAAATTATGCTGGTTTATGGCATTATGGCCCGACACGTGGATTCCCGGGTTGTTTCTTTTTGCAAGTATTTAACCCTAATCTGTACTCCTGCCTTCTCCTCACTCGCTGCACTAAATACCCCCAGGAGTGTCACGATCGGCAGAGAGGAGTGTGAATGTGCTGTGAGAAATGATATTACTCGAATGAATTTCTTCACACGGGTCCTTGGGACTAAGATTCATCATCAATAACATTTATTGAGCGTCTTCTGTGGGAAGCGCTGTACTAAATGCCTGGGAGACCGCAAAAGAGAAGGTATGTGGGCCACCTACCTCCAAAACACTTCAGTCTACCTTCCCGACGAGCGACTATCGTCAGTTTCGACTTCACCTTCCGTCCCTGTCTCTCTCCTTTAATTCTCTCCGTGGAACACTTCAGAGCCTCTTAGGGAAGGACGCTATATCCAAACTCGGGAATCCCCAGATCTGAGGTGATTCCCTTGTAGCATGGAATCAATCGATGGTATTTATGGAACCCGTACTGCGGGCAGGCTGCCGTGACTAAGCTCTTGAGAGAGTACAATATAACAGAGTCGGTAGACACGATCCCTGCTCGGGATTGGCTAGGAAGAGCCCCAGATGAAGCCCCTCCAACTTGAGGCGGAAATGGGCCCTCCTTAGGACAGAAGATGGAGTCCATTATCGATTTCCATAAACTCCCAGGAAAGCTTCTGCAGAGCCCTACAGCCCTGACCTCCAAATACGCTATCGTATCGTATCGAATCTTTTGCGTCCTCAAGTTAGTCACTGATTTAAAAGATCCTGGGACAGAAAAGGGTAATGATAACGTCGGTATTCGTTAAGCGCTTACTATGTGCCGAGCACCGTTCTAAGCGCTGGGGTAGATACAGGGTCATCAGGTTGTCCCACGTGAGGCTCACAGTTAATCCCCGTTTTACAGATGAGGTAACTGAGGCACGGAGAAGTGAAGCGACTTGCCCACAGTCACACAGCTGACAAGGGGCAGAGCCGAGATTCGAACTCATGACCTCCGACTCCCAAGCCCGGGCTCTTTCCACTGAGCCACGAAAGGGTACAAAAGATGGGGCTCTCGGGCATTCGACTCGGGGCCAGTTTTTATTATTACTGTTATTATCTACATCATCATAATAGCGGTATTTATTAAGCACTTACTATGTGCCAAGCACTGTTCCAAGCACTGGGGTAGATACAAGGTAATCAGGTTGCCCAATGTGGGGCTCACAGTCCTAATCCTCATTTTACAGATGAGGTAACTGAGGCACAGAGAGGTTAAGTGACTTGACCAAGGTCACACAGCAGTCAGGCGGCTGAGCCGGGATTAGAACCCACGACCTTCTGCAGGCTCATGCTCTATCTACTACGCCATGCAGCTTCTATATGATTATCATCTTTATTAGGAGAAGTAGTATTGGATTTGTTAAGCACTTATTCTGTGTCAGACACTGTGCTAGAAGCTGGGGTAGGTACACATGAATCAGGTCAGACCCAACCCATGTCCCACATGGGACTCACAGTTTAATAATGTTGGTATTTGTTAAGCGCTTACTATGTGCCGAGCACTGTTCTAAGCGCTGGGGTAGACAGAGGGGAATCGGGATGTACCACGTGGGGCTCACAGTCTTAATCCCCATTTTACAGATGAGGTAACTGAGGCACCGAGAAGTTAAGTGACTCGCCCACGGTCACACAGCTGACAAGTGGCAGAGCCGGGATTCGAACTCATGACCTCTGACTCCCAAGCCCGTGCTCTTTCCACCGAGCCACGCTGCTTCTCCGAGCCCCATCTTTTGTACCCTTTCGTGGCTCGGTGGAAAGAGCACGGGCTTGGGAGTCGGAGGTCATGGGTTTAAGTAGGAGGGGGCTACAGCTGTGGAAACTGAGCCACAGAGAAGTTAAGCGAATTGCCCGAGGTCACACACCAGGCAACTGGTAGAGGCTGGATTAGAACTCAGGTCTTTTGACTCGCAGGACACTGCTCTCTGCAGGACGCTATGACACGCCTTACATGGAGAAGCAGCGTAGCTCAGTGGAAAGAGCTCGGGCTTGGGAGTCAGAGGTCACGGGTTCGAATCCCCGCTCCGCCACTTGGCAGCTGTGTGACTGTGGGCAACTCACTTCACTTCTCTGTTCCTCAGTTCCCTCATCTGTAAAATGGGGATTAAGACTGTGAGCCCCACATAATAATGTTAATAATGTTGGTATTTGTAAAGCGCTTACTCTGTGCCGAGCACTGTTCTAAGCGCCGGGGTAGACACAGGGGAATCGGGATGTCCCATGTGGGGCTCACAGTCTTCATCCCCATTTTACAGATGAGGCAACTGAGGCACAGAGAAGTGAAGTGACTTGCCCACGGCCACACAGCTGACAAGTGGCAGATCTGGGTTTCGAACCCATGACCTCCGGCTCCCAAGCCCGTGCTCTTTCCACTGAGCCACGCTGCTTCTCTTCACGGTTGTCTTCATGGGACAACCTGATCACCTTGTATCTACCTCAGCGCTTGGCACATAGTAAGCGCTTAAGACCGTGAGCCCGTCATTGGGCGGGGATCGTCTGCACGTGGTAAGCGCTTAACAAATACCAACATGATTATTATAGAAGTAGGAAAGAAGAGGCAGAAACAAATCCAGTCGGGAAATCTGGATGTGCATTCCAAGGAACTACGTCTCGACCAAATTCGTGCGTACCCCACTACTCCCCAGTAGAGTAGACTTTATCTCCATCCGTTCGGCAGAACCTGAAGCCAGATCTCCACCTCATGGTTCTGGTACTGAGGACAGGGTATAATACTCGATCTCAGCAGCCGGGGTCAGGTCCGCGTGAGCAGGGTTAAAGAGTCCCTTGAACTCAAGTGGTGCAAATTGCCTTTAATTAAGGGCCTTTTCCTCTCCCGGTAAGCTCCTTTCTAGCCTCAGCTGTTACCAATATTTGCAGAAATGAGCTCAGTGGCAGAAGGATTGGTATTTCACAGGGTAAGTTGGATCGCGATTACGGAGGATCGAGGAGACAGACGAGCTTTGGAAATAACTTAAAAAATAATCTACTCCCGGTAGGCAAATCACCTCACCCAACCCCATTCTTTCTTTTATCTACGGCTCCAAAAAGTCTTCAGACGTACCGTTTCCCATCCCTCTCTGGCTTCCCTCTATCCCTCTTATTCTTTGCAATTCTTCTCATCTTTTTCAGGAAACCTGCTCCAACTAGTTTCACTTGACTCCAGATTTTCCCCACACTTCATCCTTCTAACCCCTACCCTCGCCAACTATTCACGCACCGCGTAAATTCTATGAGCCTACGGAGATCTGAGGGGCTAGATATTTATACATTTCCGTCCTCTGCGCTTGGGAGAATTTGTGTTCGTCCCGTCATCCCCATTAAATTTTAAGTTCCCGTGGTCTGGTGCTTTCTATCTCTTTTATAACTCCCCACAGTGTCTAGTACTGTTCTTTACCTGATGTGGACAGCCAGTAAATGTTGCTTTGGTAGACTGCACGATTAGTGTCTTGCTCCAAACAGGAGTGAGGAAGATAATGACTCCAAAAGGCCACAGTGAATATTGCTCAAGTTCTTACAAGGTGAGGGTTACGACGGAGGGCGTCCAGAGGTTAACGCTTCCTTCTCGTCTCTTGGAGTTTAGGTGTTTGGAGGAAGATGAAATGCTAATATTTCCTTCAAAAAAGGGCCTCATAGAGTCCTAAATCTTAAAAAGCGATCAGTCGACTCAATGTCGAGGTAACTTTGAGCCTGTCCAAAGCCATTAGGTATGAGACTGTGGCTTTTCTAGGCCAGAACCTCCTTGGGGAGGGGATGGTGACCTATTGTACTGTTCTCTCCCAAGTGCTCAGTACAGTATTCCACATAAAGGAAGGGCTCAATAAATACCACTGATCGACTGAAGTGGGTTTGATTTGCTGTGCCTTTGCCTTACCCCCCACTCCTGGAGTGTTTGCAATTTGGGAATTAAAAAATATTTATGAGATTATACTCTTCAAGTATTATACTTTTTAGTTTTTTATATATTTTTATATATTAGTTTTATAATAACTAATATACATTTACATGACCCCCCCCCCCAACCCCGCGATGCTCTACTGCCAGTGTGATTTAATGCCTCACAGTATTTATGCAAATAGTCTTAAACTCTACTAATTCCCCCATCTATAATTTTTCTTTTGAGTGTCTTCCCCCGTAGACTGTAATCTCCCTGTGGGTCGGGATCATGTCTATACCAACTTTGTTATAATGCACTTTCCCAAGCACTTAGTTGTAAGCATTCAGTAAATACCACTGACTGATCGCTGTTTTATTTATTTTAAAAAATGGGTAAACTAGAAATCGGTTCATTCACGACAGGTTTACCCATTTCTTTAATATTAATAAATAACACGGCCATCAGTCAGTGGTATTTATTGAAGGCTTACAGTGTGCAGAGCTAATCTGCCCTGTGCGCTAATCTGCAGAAATATAACTAGCAATGCCAGGCCACGCTATTAAAATGAATATGGCAGTCCCCCGGTCAATGGTGGCAAAGGCTGGTAAATCAACAGTGACACCAATCAGACAAGGAATGAGCTCCTAAGAAGGTTTGTGTTCCGGGAATGGGAAAGGGAGTGGACGGTCTTCCCAGATCTTCCTCTAGCTTGGTCACCGTGGGGAGGTAAGGCATCTCTTTGATCGCATTCTTGCACAGTACTATAAAGACAGTAAGCACTCGATAAATACCAGTGCTTGACTGATTCCCAGTTGTTTCTCTGTCCTGCAGGTCTGCTCCATCCAAAATGGATACCAGGGACCCGACGAAAACGGTTACTGGCATCTGTCCGACACTGGGTTTTAGACAAATTGATGAGAAAATCTGCAGGTTTTGAAACATCGCTACATTTTAATCTTCAAAGGGTAAGGGACAAGTTGTTGTTTCATGATCTTTGTGATACATCTTAAGAAGACTATGGTCACTGGCTACTGAAATGCTGGACTACTTGCCAAGGTGAAAATGAACAGCCATGAAAGTCTCCATTGCTCACGTGGGTGAGTTTCTGGAAACTACTAGACTAGATTCTTCTTTCTGGCTCCTAGCCGCTCTAGCGGGAATAGCGTTGTTTTCCCATATTCCCATCCATTAGAGGAACCCGGTAAAAGCCAGTTCTCTGCTTTTCTGATTTCAGATAGGCTAACGCAGAGAGCAAAGATAAAACATTTTTTTGGTAAGAGGATTGATTCACTATTATTTATTAAAACATTGATGTACTTCCCACAATTGAAAGAACTAGAAATCTACATGGAGTACCACTGAAGCTCTGCCTTACGGGCTGGAATTGTGATGTTGGTCAGAGAGAGGAGATCTCCGATGTCCCCCAGAACAGAAGGTCCCTAATGTCAGAAGGAATCAAAGGCCCTCATGATTAAGGGCACTGATGAAAACGAGCAGAAGGTGAGCCATCTCTAATCCTGTCCTTGCCCCTTGCGATAAACGCTCACCCTGAGCTGAAGACAAGGGCCTCTTACCGGGCCCTCAGGGGTGGCGATGGGCGACTTTGGCTATGAAAGCGCATGGCTCCGCTTCCTCTGGAGCAGGACTGGGGGGAGTCTTACAACTGTTGGCCATCCACTAGAAGGCACTTTGCCAGTCCTTTGCAAGTGGCTACCCAGGAGCAAAGACCAACGCCCAGGTCTTTCAGTGAATCTCCTAAAAATCAATCCACCTGTCAGTTCGGGGCACTGTCCTATGCTCTCCGGACCGTACAGTTCAATGCAGTCGTTAGACACGATCTTTTCCCCTCAAGGAGGTGATAATACTCAAGGCATCAGTGGGGAATGCTTCGTGGGGAAGCAGCGTGGCTTAGTGGCAAGAGCACGGGCTTGGGAGTCCGAGGACGTGGGTTCTAATCCCCATTCCGCCGCTCGTCTGCTGTGTGACCTTGGGCAAGCCACTTAACTTCTCTGTGCCTCAGTCACCTCATCTGTAAAATGAGGATTAAGACTGTGAGCCCCACCTGGGACAACCTGATTACCTTGTATCTTTCCCAGCGCTTAGAACAGTGCTTGGCACGGAGTAAGTTGCTTAACACATATCGTAATTATTAAAGGCAACGCAGACATGGTTACTGACAGACAAGGGGGAACTGATGTTCTGGCCCGACCAGCGGGGTTAATGTGATGGCAGGTAGGGATAATGAATATAATTTTGATTTCCCACCTGGAAAGGTTATTGAGTGGATTTATGAATTCGAATGCAAAGATCTTGAGGGTAGGGATCCCTTCAATCAATCAGTCAGTGGTATTTATTGAGCGCTTGCTGTGTGCAGAGCACCCGAGAGACTATAATATAATAAAGTTGGTAGACACGTTCCCTGCCCAAAAGGAGCTCGGTAAAGAGACTGTTCTAAGTACATGGGAGAATGAAATATAATCTTGTACTTAGAACAGTGCTCTGCCCAAAGTGAGTGTTCACTGAATAAAGCTGACTCACTGGTTGATGATTAAGTTCCATTTGCTATTCTCACTCCGGTTAGCAATAGAACCCATTGACTCTTTTAGTTCTTAGAAATTTCTATCTTAGAGAAACAAGTGCATTCGGATTCCTCTCGGATTAGTAGTCCTCTAGAGCGTAAACTCCTAAATTCGCTCTTAATTCGGTCTTGTTGTTCTCTCCCAACCCCTTAGTACAGTGAGCTGCACATAATAAGCGCTCAGTCAATACCATTGATCGATTAGGATTGGAAAACTGGGATTTATTTCTACTCTGCCTTTCCCTTGATGCTGGCTCTTAATCTTGACATACAGAGTTCTTCGAGTTCTATTTTATACCTGAAACCAGAATATCTGCTCTTTAATTACCTCTCTAATAATTGTGGTATGTTTTAAGTGCTAACCCTGTACCAGGCGCTGTACTAATTGCTGGGGTAAATTCAAGGTAAATGGTTTGGGCACAGTCCGTGTCCCACACTGGGCTCAACTTTAGGTTGTCCTAAATTCGAATTAAATCTCGTTCCAGGAGTGTTTTAAGCTTCTGAGGAGAAAGACACTCTGAGTACAAGGACTAATTATATCTAGACTTTTGTGTATTTGGTATAAATTCCTTAGGTCCAACACAATCTCTGAGGTGGAGTCAAGTTTGGCTTTAATAAATCCCCTTCATGCATTTCTCAGGAAAACTGAGTTTCTAGGTTTATTGATACACAGCAGGGGCAGCATTTGGAATTTGCAATCTTACTGGAGCTACAACCCAACACAGTTGAAATTTGATATTTAGGATCGACTTCCTGCCCTTCATAAGCATCTGGAGACAAGACGGAAAGTAAAAGCAAAATTACAGTGAATGAAGGGGAAGCATTTGAAGATGTGGATGAGTGTCTTCATGCAGAAGATAACAGGGTCTGTTGACAGATATGAATTTATAATTTTTAAAGAATTTCACTTATGTTCATTCTTGAAGTGGTAGGGACCAGTGGAAAGAGCATGGGTCTGGGAGTCACAGGACCTGCTATGTAATCATGGGCAAGTCACTTCACTTCTCTGTACTTCAGGTTCCTCATCTGTAAAATGGGGATTCCACACCTGTTCTCCCCCCTACTTCCATCGTGAGACCCATGTGGGACAGGGACCGTGTCTGACCTGATTATCATATATCTCCCTAAGTGTTTATCAAAGTGCTTGGCATGGAGTAAGCGCTTAACAATTATTATTGGTATTATTATTGGTATTATTATTATTCTCCTTTGTGAACAATTCCCCAAGAGTATTTGCAGAACCATTTTGATTTAGCTGAATTAAATTTCAGTTTTTCAAATAACACGCACACAAATATATGCCATTAGAAATAAAATATCTTAATAGCACAACGTTGTTGCCCTATTGATAATAATTGTGATATTTTTAAGCACTTATTATGTGCCCAGCACTGTGGTAGGCACAAGATAATCAGTTTGGTCACGGTCCCCATCCTACAGAGTACTCACGCTCTAAGGATCAATCGGTGGTATTAACTGAACATTTACTGTGTGCAGAGTCACTTAACTTCGCTGTGCCTCAGTTACCTCATCTGTAAAATGGGGATGAAGACTGTGAGCCTCACATGGGACAACCTGATGACCCTGTATCTACCCCAGTGATTAGAACAGTGCTCTGCACATAGTAAGCACTTAACAAATACCAACGTTATTATTCTTATTATTACTAAGCACTTAGAGTAGAATTGGTAAACACATTCCCTGCCTATTCCCTGCCCACAAGCAGCTTACAGTCTAGAGGAGGAGAGAGAATAATTCTTTAGTCTCCATTTTACAGTTGAGAAAACTGAGGCTTGGAGAAGTTAAATGACTTGCCCCAGGCCACAGCAGGCAAGGGGCCTAGCAGGGATTAGAAACAAGGGCCTCTGAGTTGCTCTTTCAACCAGCTCTGCTGCCTTCATTCAGCAGCCAACTGTTAACGCTGAAGAACGGGGCCCCTAAAGGAGGATTTTCCGCATAATTCATCCAGTTTGAAAACAAGAACAGAGAAGTGTCTTGGTGGGTGATGTTCCTGGGGCATCCGTCCCAATATATGGTCTCTTTTTTGAAAAAAAAATCTAAAATATATTCCTCTCAACCCTGCACCGAAAGAATCCTGACCTCCACATTTCTTCAACAGGACGGAAGATAAAATATAGCAATATCTCTAACAGATAAACCAACAGGAAGCACCTTTGAGTATCATCATCTACAAATACAGACGCCTACAGGGTTGGCTCATCACCTTGTGGTTGTTAGAAAAATTTGGCACCCACAATTATTTATGGACACAGAAGGTTTGCATAAAACTCTAGAATTTGCTTTTAGAGATGTCCCTTCCTTCAGTCGCCTAGAGACGTGTGATAGTTCTCAAACTACTGATTCCCAGCATCGTGGCGCTTTCTGTTCTAGCCTCTCATTTTAAGTCCGGAGGCCTTCGAGGAAGCTGAATCTCCCCAGAAGCCAAACTCTTCCCGTAACAAGCCAAACTCTCCCGGTAGCTCAATAAAGCAGCCCAGAAGAAAACAAAAACCATCACGTTCAATCCTTTAGGGGAATGCTGTTGATGACAGGGCCAGCTAGGTGTTATAACTAAGTGATAACTAAAATAAACTGTTTTCGTGGTGACCGTTTATTAGCGGGGCCAGGCAGGCTCAGACATTCAGATTGGAGAGGAGGATACAAAAGAGATTCTACCCAGGTCTTCTAACCGTCAACTTGCTTTCGTGCCCGTTCTTTAGGTTGTCTTATGTTTGAATCAAATTATTATGTTGGAAGAGCGTTTTAAGCTTCTGAGGAGAAAGGCACTCTATGAGTACAAGGACTAATTATATTCAGACTTCTGTGCATTTAGTGTTTTCGGTATAAATTCCTTAGGTCCAATACAATCTCTGAGGTGGAGTGAGGTTTGGCTTTAATAATTCCCCAGAGGGCACCCACATGTTTCTTGGAGCTGAATGGTGGTCGTCTTGGTACTCTGTACGGTGAAAATTCTTCTTGGGGAATTTCCCTGGGGCGATACCGCCGGGGCAAATCCTTGAGAAACGACTTTCCCTCTCAGAAAGGCCACAGAAATCCCAGATCTCGCAGTTCGCACCCTCAGGTGGAATGAAGAATGCAAAAGTGACACCAAGATTCAGAGACGGCTTTGGGAGGGGGAATGAATCAGTGAGTTTAAACGGTTAATCGTATTTACTGAGCGCTTACTGGTAAGGAGTTTCCCTTTGATACTAGAGGAGTGGGGAAACAAGAACTGAGCATGATCGTAGAAAAATGATCTGGGCAGTAAAACGAAGTGTGGACTGGAGTGGGGAGCGACAGGAGGCAGGGAGGTCGGCATGGAGGCTGATACGGTAATCCAGGCGGGCTAGGATAAGTGCTCGGACTAACTCGGCAGTTTGCGTGGAGAGGAAAGGGCGGATTTTAGCGAGGTTGCGAAGGTTGAATCGACAGGATTGAGTAACAGATTGAAGATGTGGGTCGAATGAGAGAGATACGTGGAGGAAACGCAAAGCCTTGGGAGGCAAGAGAGATGGCGATGCTCTTCTGCGGTGATGGGAAAGTCAGGGGGAAGACAGGATTTGTGTGTGTGAAGATAAGGAGTTCTGAGAGAAGGAGTCCCGTTTTGAATCATCCCTCCTACTTAGACCGTAGGCCCCGTGCGGGCCAGGGACTCTGAACGGTCTGATTCACTCGTTTCCACCGCGGTGCTACAACAGTGCTGAACAAACACCGTAATCGTTACAATTATCATTAGTAATAATAGAAGGTATTAAGTGCTTCCTATGTGCAGAACACTATACCAATCACCGGGAGAAAATACAAGGGTAGGAATTAGATACGGTCCCTGTCCCTTAAAGGGGTTTATGCGAGTAGCTTCACGGGAATGAATTTAATTAATGTCAACCCATTTGTTCACCTCGGGCTCAAACGATGCCTTGTCCAGGAGAAGAAACCACAAAGGAAAATAATTTCGATTTCCCAAGAATAACAACAATAATAGTATTTTTTAAGCACTTACTTTGTGCCAAGCCCTGCATGAAGCACTGGGACAGATACAAGATGATTAGGTCCCATATGGGTTTTACAGTCTCGGTAGGAGGGAGACCAGGTATTTAATCCCCATTCTGCGGATGAAGGAATCGAGACAGGGAAGTTAAGAGATTTCCCTAAAGTCACGTGGCAATTAAGTGGCGGGGGCTGGGATAATGGTGTATCTACCCCAGGGCTTAGAACAGTGCTTGACACAGAGTAATAATAATAATAATGTTGGTATTTGTTAAGCGCTTACTACGTGCAGAGCACTGTTCTAAACGCTGAGGGAGATACAGGGTAATCAGGTCGTCCCACGTGAGGCTAATCCCCATTTTACAGATGAGGTAACTGAGGCACAGAGAAGTGAAGTGACTTACCCACAGTCACACAGCTGACAAGTGGCAGAGCCGGGAGTCGAACTCATGACCTCTGACTCCCAAGCCCAGGCTCTTTCCACTGAGCCACGCTGCCGTGATTATTATTATTAGAACCCAGGATCTCTGATTCCCAGGCCTGGGATCTTTCTGAACACTGGAAAGGACTGATCCTGTCCTCTAGATTGTAAGCTCATTGTGGGCAGGGAACTTAATAATGTTGGTATTTGTTAAGCGCTTACTATGTGCAGAGCACTGTTCTAAGCCCTGGGGTAGACCCAGGGGAATCAGGTTGTCCCACGTGGGGCTCACAGTCTTCATCCCCATTTTACAGATGAGGTAACTGAGGCACAGAGAAGTTACGTGACTTGCCCACAGTCACACAGCTGACGAGTGGTGGAGCCGGGATTCGAACCCATGACCTGTGACCTGTCCACCACTCTGTTGTATTGTACTCTCCCAATCGCTTAGTACAGTGTTCGGCACTCGGTATTCTCTTAATAGAAGCAGCTGCTTAGAGAAGCAGCTTGGCTTAGTGGAAAGAGCCCGGGCTTGGGAGTCAGAGGACGTGGGTTCTCATCCCGGCTCTGCCACTCGTCCGCTGTGTGACCTTGGGCAAGCCGCTTCACTTCTCTGTGCCTCAGTTCCCTCATCTGTAAAATGGGGATTAAAACCGACAGCCCCACGTGGGACAACCTGAATACCGCGTATCTACCCCAGCGCTTAGAACAGTGCTTGGCACATAGTAAGTGCTTACCAAATACCATTATTATTATTATTATCATTAATAAATACCATTGATCGATTGATGTTTGAGGTTCTTGGACAAGTTGGACTACAGGATAGTTCATCCTATCCTCTGGTTCATAGTATTCATTCATTCCATTCAAGAGTATTTATTGAGCGCTTACTATGTGCAGAGCACTGTACTAAGCGCTTGGAATGTACAAATCGGCAACAGATAGAGACGGTCCCTGCCCTCTGACGGGCTTACGGTCTAATCGGGAGAGACGGACAGACAAAAAAATAAATAGTAGCGCATTCAAAGAACATTAGTTGTTTGGGAAGTTACTGCCGAGGTTCAAATTCAGCCTAGGTAAGCATCACTTCAAGCCGGTGAAGGTTTGATGAGGTGAACGTTTGAGACAGATTTGAAGCCTTTTAACCTTTAAAGCGTTTTCTGTGTTGATTCCTGGAGCCTTCAAGCAAGATCAGCTATGTACTGCATGTATTTTCAATAAGAAAGGCAAGAGACATTTCTTGCGGATCATTTTTCTTTGAAAAGCGGAGGCCATCTCTTCCCGGACAACTATCCTACGCATCTCTCGCCCTTCCTAATGAAGCTTTTCATTAGGTCAAGGATCTCTCTGTATCTGGATCCAACCACTCTGCCAACAGCAAAACATGTCCGATATATTCCGGGGAGAACAGGAGAACAGGGAAACATCCGAGGACAGGCAGGGAAAACAGTACAACAGTTGGTCCTTTGTGGGCAGTTAATGCAAGAAAAAGAAACTTGATAAACTTACGGAGAATTTTCTGAAGATTTCCTCTAGTTCGTCGTGACCGTGGTGTTTGGCGATCTGAACCGGGACTGCGCCCTGAGAGTTCTTAGTCTGGAATGCCCGAGATGCCCCCGGACACCAGAGCAAATGGGATGCCAAGTTCTTGAAGCCGAACCTGGCCGCGCAGTGCAGAAGGGTGGGCAGTTCTTTGTACTGAGTACCTGGAAGCGACGAGACCCAGAGGCTTTTATTATAGATCGCCAGTCCAACTGGATCATGACTCCTGAACATTCAAACGGAACGACCGAATGCTTTCCCCTTCTACGACAACTCCCGACGGTTCATCCTCCGAGGACCCGGCCCGTAGTAAACAATAAATGCTCTATGAAATACGCTTTCAAAACACACACACGTTCAATATGTCACGGCATCCTGTCGGGTCTACCTTCACCACGTCTCTAAAATCTTTCCTTTCCTCTGCTCCCGCTCCGAGATCCAAGAAATGATGATATCCCATCTTGACTGCCGCATCAACCTCCTCGCTGCCCTCCCATCTTCCTTACTCACCAGCGATCTTGAAAGACCCTCAATCAGCTCTCTCCCTCCTACCTTGTCTCCCTAATCTCCTACTTCAACCCCAACCTTCACACACCCTGCTCTTCTAATGGCCAACCTACACACTGTACCTCGATCTCATCCACCTCACTGCCGTCCTCCCTCCCGCATCCTGATGATGATGTCGGTATTTGTCGAGCGCGTACTATGTGCAGAGCACTGTTCTAAGCCCTGGGGTAGATACAGAGTCATCAGGTTGTCCCACGTGAGGCTAAGGGTTTTCATCCCCATTTTAATAATGTTGGTAGCGGTTAAGCGCTTACTATGTGCGGAGCACTGTTCTAAGCGCTGGGGTAGATACAGGGTCATCGGGTCGTCCCACGTGAGGCTCACAGTCAATCCCCATTTTACAGATGAGGTAACTGAGGCCCAGAGAAGTGAAGTGACTTGCCCACAGCTGACAGGTGGCAGATCCGGGATTCGAACCCATGACCTCCGACTCCCAAGCCCGGGCTCTTTCCACTGAGCCACGCTGCTTCCCTGAATCCTGCCTCTTCAACGTCCGACTGAAGATCACTCTCTCCACCTTCGAAGTCTCATTAAAAACACGTCTCCAGGAGGCCTTCCCCAGCTAGACCCTCACTTCCTCTTCTCCCATGCCCTTCTGTGTGGCCCCTGAACTTGGTTTTGCGCCCTTTATTAATCCCTCCTTCAGCCCGACTGCCCTTATGTATGTATGTGGCCGGGATCTGGTTATTTATATTAATCTCTATGCCCCTCTAGACCGTAAGCTCATTGCGCTACATTGTACTCTCCCAAATGCTCCTTACTGTGTACTGAACACTGTAAGCACTCAATAAATATGAGTGATGGGTTGATTGACAGCCTTATACACTGCTATTTCCCCTGATAGTTAACGCATTTTAATGTGTTTCCCCCCATAGGCTGTGCACTCCTTGATAACGGATCCTACCTACCAACTCTATTGTACTGTAGTTTCTCCAATGCTCAGTACAGTGTTCTGCACAAAGTAAGCACTCAATACATACAGTTTATTGACTGATTGATTTAAATAGAGGCCGAATACTGGGCTAAATCGACCATCGTTCTCACCCAGCGGGCATTTCTTACGTTCGTATCTTCTAAAATCCTGACTTCGGTTTTCACAGCTTCCTTACTGACGTTTGAAAGGACGTATTCCACAATGACTAGCAATTATAATCCATTTATTAATCAGGCACAACCTGCGATGATAAATGAAAATGAAGCTTTCCCAAAGGGAACTTAGTGAATGGCGGTTACGAATCCTTAATCACCCTAGGGAAACCGTCCATCGGTGTACTCTAAAAAATTGCACGTGACTGTGCTGTCCTCCACCGACACAGAGTGTTGTGGCATCCTACGAAGAGGCAGTTTTATGCGTCCTATAAAGGTCTAACGTATGGGAAAGCTATTAGAGTAAAAATACGTTTTAAAAAAGCAGATTATATGACACTTCATCATCATTACTACCATCAAAAACATTTACTGAAAAATCTACCAAGGGCAGAACTCTACTGAGCACCGACTGTGTGCAGAACATTCTATCGAGTGCTTATGTCGATATCTCGTGCTTCTAGAGAAGCAGCGTGGCTCAGTGGAAGAGCATGGACTCGGGAGCCGGAGGTCATGGGTTCGAATCCCGGCTCTGCCACTTGTCAGCTGCGTGACTGTGGGCAAGCCACTTCACTTCTCTGGGCCTCAGTTCCCTCATCTGGAAAATGGGGATGAAGACTGGGAGCCTCACGCGGGACAACCTGATGACCCTGTATCTACCCCAGCGCTTGGAACAGTGCTCTGCACATAGTAAGCACTTAACAAATACCAACATTATTATTATTATTATTATTATCTTTCACAGAACAACTGAACTGTGTACTTCACAATAGAAGTTTCAAGCCCGTCTATATTAGGCCTGAAGGAACGTACGGTAGAAATGAAAGATTCAGGCCCTGTCCTCAAAGAGCTTTCCACTGAATGCTCCCCAAAATGAACGGAAATGAAACAGGAAGAAATGATAACTTCAGTTTTCTAACTTCATGGGGATGAAGCATGAGAAGATGTCAATAACCGGTCAACCACTTGTGACCAAGGACAATCTCTCTTCCGCTAAATTCCACCTGAACCGACTGGCCGATCCTGCAAATAGATCGTCCTGAAGCAATAGTCTAGGATTTATTCAGCTCACACATATTGTATACCAAGAAGGGAAAATCAGTTAAGTGTTTCAAAAAGGAAGGTTTCATGGACGAGCATCATTCGAATTGGAATATTTTCCCCACCTTGGGGAACAAGTGCGACTGAATGACTTGTGTTGTAGTGAAGGCCGAAGATTAGAAAGTATCTGCGTTATATGGACTAGCTACATTTGGAGAGCCATTCATTCAGTCGTATTTACTGAGCTCTTACTGCGTGCAAAGCGCTGTACAAAGTGATTGGGAGAGTACAATATAAGAGCAAACAAAACTATAACAACAAACAAACAACAAACAGCCACAGCCGCCTATGTGGACAGAGCTATATCGATTAATCGATCAGTAAATCGAAAGTATTTTTGGAGCACTCACTGTCTACGAGCTCTGTACTTAGGGCATGAGAGAGTACGACAGAATAGGTCGACACAGTCCCTGCTCCCAAGATTATCAATCAGTGGTACTTACTGAGCGCTTCCTGTGTGCACAGCACTGTACTAAGCACTGGGAGAGTACGCTACCACAGAGTTGGTAGCCATATCCTCAGCCACACGAGCTCGCGTGCCATTTGTTTCAGCCATAGTTTCCTTCATTCCTCTTCACTGTGGGGAAATTTCTTCCCGCCCTTGGCTAATCATCAGTTTATGCCTGAAATCTGAGGTTTATGAGTCCCGTAATTGATTTATGCCGAGCCGGCGCGGTGGCAGAGACTAGACTTATTGAGATTAATTTTTCATCCCTTTCGAGCCTTATTCGGTTTATAAACGGGAACATCTGGCATGATAAATTCCACAGATTCGATGTCTTATAAATAAAAGTGGTCTCTACTCGTTTAAGCCTCTCTGCCCTGCACAAAAAAAAAAAGGAAGGCAGAAGAATACCTTCCCAACAACAGAATCCCAGAAAAGCTCAGTTATTCATTCAATCGTATTTATTGAGCACTGACCTGAGTGCTAAGTTACGATACAGGGCTCTTCTGCTTGAAAAAGTGAGAAATCCCCAAACTACTTTCTACTCGTCTTGTTGCTGAACTGTTGCTTTTGTTGACTTTTTTTTTCTTCCCTTGGGTATCTCTTTCCTCCCCACGGTCCACTTTTGGATTGTAAACTCCCTGTGGGTCAGGTACAATGTCCTGAAGCTTTTCCCAGAGCTGAGAACATTGGTTGGGTAGTAAGGTCCTTGAGAGCAGGGAACGTATCTACTTATTCCGTCGCGTTTTCCAAAAGTGCTTAGTTCAGTGTTCTGCCCAAAGTCAGGGCCCAATAAATACTATCGCCTGATTAAGCGGCAGACTATTGCTCTAAATCAAATATGGTTAATACCCAGTTAAGTGTTCAATAAATACTGAATTACTGACTGATTACTTGGCACGGATTAAGTACCTAACGAATGTCTTCTATTAATTTGTTTAGGTTTTCTGTTCTGCCTGTTTGAAAAAAACAAAAGAACAGTGAAAAAATTCTTCCATTTCTTTCAGTAATTTCCTAGAGCTCTATGAGACGTTTCTCTCCCTCCTCGAACAAACCTGGCTAATTTTCCTTTCTAAACACCCAGTCTGGCCTTCAGGACCGTGGCTCGGGGAACACGGCTTTAGACGAGAGAGTGTGGATGGCTCGGTGCGAACCTTCACCACTCGCGCAAAAATAACTCGCATCCGCATCCTGCTGGTGGTAAGTCATGCTTTTATCCTCCGTAACCAGCCTGAGCATTAGTTACTTGAATTGCAAGATGCTCTCAGTGTGGCCTAGGGGAAAGAACAGAGGCCTGGGTTCTAATTCTAGTTCTGTCACCTGCCTGCTGTGTGACGTTGGACAGGTCACTTGGCTACTCTGATCCTCAGTTTCCTCATCTGTGAAATGGGGATAAAATGCCTATTCTTTCTCCCCCTTAGGCTGTGCATGTTATGTGGTTAAGAACTATTTCTATCTCATTATTTCTGATCTACTACAGTATGTTTTTATAAGAGAAGCAGCGTGGCTCAGTGGGAAGAGCCCGGGCTTGGGAGTCAGAGGTCACGGGTTCGAATCCCGGCTCGGCCACTTGGCAGCTGCGTGACTGTGGGCATGTCACTTCGCCTCTCTGTGCCTCAGTTACCCCATCTATAAAATGAGGATTAAGACCGTGAGCCTCACGTGGGACAACCCGATTGCCCTGTATCTATCCCAGCGCTTAGAACAGTGCTCTGCACATAGTAAGCGCTTAACAAATACCAACATTATTGTTATTATTTGTTAAGTGCTTACTATGTTCCGGTCAGAGCACTAAGCACTGAGGAAGATTCAAGATAATTGGGTTGGACCAGTCCCTTCCCTACATGGGCCCATGGCCTTAATGCCCATTTGACAGATGAGGTAACTGAGGCACAGATAAGTGACTTACCCAAGGTCACACAATAGACAAGTGGCCGAGCTGGGTTTAGAACCCACATCCTTTGACTCCCAGGCCCGTGCTCTTCCCACTGGGCCACACTGCTTCTCACCAGCGTGTGTGGCACATAGTAAGTGCTAAATGGATACTATGATTATCAATGGTATTATTCTTATTATCATCATGGACAAAGGACCCAAGAGAGTGTCTCTAAAATTCTGATTTGTTTTAAAACTTCGAGCCCTTTGGGGACCAGTAGCCATTTCTCCTTCCCATTTGGGGACATCATCCCAGTGCTTTGAGGAATGCTTGGCACCCCGTAGACATTTCACTTCACTACCTTCACTTCAACTAAAAGACAGGCACCCTTCCGGATGAGAACGTGTCGTCGGCAGCATCGCCTTCAAAACGCGGGACGGCTCTTCCGACACTCGGATACACGACCTTCAGCTCGGCGGAAGTAAAGTGAAGGGATCGGTTCTCCCTGTCGACTCCGTGGAGCGATCCTATAATCCCCCCACCGCCCGCCTCCTGTTTTTTCCCACTCCACCTGCGTCCCCTCCCCCTGACACTTACAAAATAATAATAATTATAGTATCTGTTGAGCGCTGACTATGAGCCAAGCACCGTTCTAAGCAGCAAACCTCTCCCCCACAGTGCGGGGCTACACTAACGTTGAAACTGATCGTTGTGGGCAGGGAATGTGTCCGTTATCGTATTGTACGCTCAATACAATGCTCTAAGTGCTTGTACAGCGCCGTGCCCTCAGGAAGCCCTCACTAAATACGACTGATGGATTGACGGACGTGTTGTAAATCTGGAACAGGTTGCGAATTTTTCAATCAGCGGCATTTATTGAGCGCTTACTGTGGGCAGAGCCCTGCACGAAGCACTTAGGAAAGGACAGGGAAACAGAGGTTCTAGACCCGGCCTAGAAGGAATTGGCAACGTAAAGGTCGACGAAAACCCACGGTGAGATCAGTTGATTCAGTGGCCACTAATGGGTCGTCACTACTGAAAGCATTTGAGCTTCCGAGCAACGTGGGGACCAGGCCGTCAGACGAGCTCACAGCTCTAGAAGGGGTGGAAAATCATCGTCTCTGGGAGACGGGCGGGAGGAATTACACATTTTTAATGGTGCCGGAGTCACTGGTGCAGATGGGCACCGATTAGAGTGGGCTTGGAAACTCAGGGAGCAAGTTGTGGCCAAGGCTGTATTTTTTTATCATTTTTGCAACGCTTCTCCACTACCTTCTTTGTCTCTACATCACGCACGGCTGGACCTTTCTACTCATAAACTCATCGTGTCTTCATTTAATCCCTGCTGTTCGGGAGAGCGTTCCGGGGAGAACACTTAAAAAAACGTATCGTCCATCCTCCATTTTAATTTTCCGTAATGGGCACTATTTTTCTTGACGAATGCATTATAGAAACTGGGGGTGAAAAATACGAAAGACAGTTTCTTTAAGAGAAGCTATAAACCGTGCTGTTCGTGCTTAGACTGCGGTACATCTGGCTTCATTTCATGGCAATTTTCATATAATTAATCAAGATTCATTGCATCTGCTTTCTTTGGCAGTGCTTCCGATGAGGGAAACAGCTGTTGGTTCTGAGGTAGTTCTACCTTAATGCTGTTTTCCTGGGTAATATGGATTTTCAGTTTTCCCCATCACCGCCATCCTCCATTAGTAGTATTTATTTAGCACTTACTAATTACAGAGCCCCGTAAGCGCTTGGGAGAGTACAAATCAACGGAATTGGCCGATACGTTTCCTGCCCACAGGAGGGTTTGATCTAATTCCTTAAGGAAACGAGAGGGGGATGGGGAAAGTCACGCGATTTCTCGATGAAATCGCATCGGAAGAATGAGTATGGCAATGCAGGAAGTCATTTATTGTTAATATGCGAAGAGTCATATCTCGATAGTTAGCAGCTGTTTGGGAAATCTATATAAATTGGTCAGACGTTAGGCGGAAATAACGACTGTGGGATACTTTTAGCACTTACAAGCACCGTGTTACATCCCAATCGATCCACTCTGTTATAGCCCCTGTTCAACGTAGAGGTCACAGTTTAAGAGGGAAGGGAGAACGGGCATTTAATCTTCATTTTACAGAGGAGGAAACTGAGGCACAAAGAAGGTCACACCCGAGCCGAGTGGTGGAGCCAGGATTAGAACCCGGGTTTTCCGACGACCATTGGTGTGCACTTCCCACTAGGCCACGTTAACCTAACGGATTTAAGAACTGCGATCCCGCTTCCCGTCTGTAGGAATTTCAGAAAGGCGCATCCATCGGTTTAGATGTCCAAATGGCATCGAAACATTAGATGGAAACTGATCGTTATAACGGCTGCGTTAAGGATGTCGGCGTTCTCTGTCTCCCAAAGGCCCGCTTTTACGGGGTTCGCGCAGCGGCCCACCAGAGTGGAAACGGGACAGGGCTTTTTTCTGAGGTGAAAGTTCACGATTTCTCACTGTTAATACTGTTCTCGAGCGGGACTATACAGGGGAGAGAACAGGGGCAAAGCCAAAATACCGTAAAAGCTTTATTATCCAGCAGCTTCTTTGGGAAATGGGAAGTGTCAGTTAGACAAACCTGCCAGATATCTAAGGGACCAGAAGCTCCTGTCCTTGGAATGGCATCGTATCGTACTCTCCCAGGTGCCGAGTACAGTGCTCTGCACAGAGTAAGCGCTCAATAAGTACCATTAATTGATTGGACCCCGGTGTTTAGGGAGGCGGACCGCCACGCTCCCTAGGTTTAAAGCCCTACTAAAATCTTATCTGCTCCAAGAAGCCTTCCCTGACTACTCTCTCAACTCCTAATCGATCAATCAGTGGTATTTATTGAGCATTTACTATGTGCAGAGCACTGTGCTGAGCACTTGGAGAGCCTATTCTTCCTCCCGTCCACATCATCTATGCATTTAGGTCTGTACATTCTAAGAACTTTGATAATCACACTCCTCCCCTCTCCCCACAGTGCTTATGTACACATCCCCTCTAGACTATAAGTTCACTGTGGGCAGGAATATCTGTTTAGTGTTATACTGTACTCTCCAAAGCACTTAGTACCGTGTTCCGCACATGTTAAGTGCTCAATAAATACGATTGAATGGATAAATGAATCCTTATATTCTGCCGCTTCCCCCATTTGTCACTGATTTTCATTTCTGTCTCCCCCACTAGACTGTTCCCCTCTCAGGGTGGCACCCGGAGAGTTTCCAGTCCTCCACCAGTCTCGGCTACGGGAGGGAGAGTCGAGCAGAGGCCTGTCCGTTCCGTTCCTAGCTTGGCCAGTGGCTGGCGGGCGGAAGGCCGTCGGCTACGAGTCAAAACTCACCCGTGCCGGGCAGCAGCGGCACAGGAGAGAGTCGAGGGCGGAGACTCAGGTTTACTGCGCGGAAGGCGGGAATGGTAAACCACTTCCGTATTTTTCCCAAGAAAACTCTACGGATCCGCTACCGGAACGATTGCTGATGGAGAGCGGGGGGTTCTGGGAGAGATGCGTCCGTGGTGTCGCTACGGGTCGGAAACGACCCGACGGCGTAAGACAAGGCAAGACACTAGATTGTAAATTAATTGAGGGCTGAGTTTGTGTTTACCAGCTCTACTGTATTGTTCAGTCATTCATGCATACATTCAATTGTATTTATTGAGCGCTTACTGTGTGCAAAGCACTGTGTTGAGCGCTTGGGAGAGTACAAAACAGCAATGCATAGACACGTTCCCTGCACAAGTGAACTTGCAGTCTGGGGGGTGACGAGGGGGGATAGATGTTAATATTAAAAAAATGACAGATATGTAATAATAATAATAATGTTGGTATTTGTTAAGCGCTTACTATGTGCAGAGCACTGTTCTAAGCGCTGGGGTAAACACAGGGGAATCAGGTTGTCCCACGTGGGGCTCACGGTCTTAATCCCCATTTTACAGATGAGGGCACTGAGGCCCAGAGAAGTTAAGTGACTTGCCCACGGTCACACAGCTGACAAGTGGCAGAGCTGGGATTCGAACTCATGAGCCCTGACTCCAAAGCCCGTGCTCTTTCCACTGCGCCACGCTAAGTGCTGTGAGGCTGGGAAGGGGGGAAGAACAAAGGGAGCGAGTCAGGGCGATGCGGAAGGGAGTGGGAGAAGAGGAAAAGGGGGGCTTAGGCAGGGAAGGCCTCCTGGAGGAGATGGGCCTTCCGTGAGGCTTTGAAGCGGGGAAGAGTAACTGTCTGTCGGATTTGAGGAGGGAGGGCGTTCCAGGCCTGAGGCAGGAGAGTAATGATGGCATTTGATAAGCGCTTACTGGGCGCCAAGCACTGTTCTCAGCGCTGAATGAGGGTGAGGGCTCGGCGGCGAGATAGATGACATCAAGGCACCGTGAGAAGGTTAACCTAAGAGGAGCGAAGCGCGCGGGCTAGGTTGCCGCGAGGTGAGGCAGGAGGGGGCAAGGCGATGGAGGGCCTCAAAGCCGACGGCCAGGGGCTTTTGTTCGATGGAGAGGTGGATGGGCAACCACCGGAGGTTTTCGAGGAATGGCGAAACACGGCCGGAACGTTTCCGTGGAAGAATGATCCGGGCAGCAGAGCGGAGCGCGGACTGGGGCGGGGAGAGGCAGGGGGCCGTCTCTTGTACTTTCCAAAGCATTTTTGCACAGATTGAGCACTCGGTGAATACCACTCACTGACTGAGGTAAACTTTATGGCACAATCATCTCTGTGATGCTTACCTCAGCAGATAAAGCCCAACGATGCCTCCGAATCGATGTTCAGACCTCACTGATGCAGCTCGCTTTAAACTAGCCCTCCGGCGGAAAGCATCTATGTCTGAGGCAGACCGAAATGAGCCCAGGTCCAACGGAGACTCAGCCCATACTTTTTGAAGGAGGTTGTACGGTTACCTAGCCGTAATCCGACAGAACCGTGTTATCTGTTAAGCGCTTAATGAGAGCCAAGCGCCGAGACAGATAGAAGATAATCAGGTCAGACGCAGTCCCTATCCCGGTTCAGAGACTAAATTGGAAGGAGAACCGATATTGGACCTCCATTTTACGGATGAGGAAACCGGAGCACAGAGAGGTTAAGTGACTTTCCAAGTTCCCACAGCAAGCAAGTGGCAGAGCAGGAATGAGAACCGAGGTCCCCTGACTCCCAGGCCCGTCCCCTTTCCACTGATCCACACCGTTACTCCCCTTGATTGTGGTTTACCGGATGTCCCTCCGTACATGCCACCACGACAGTTTTTACCCTTCAAGTTCATTTAAATGTAATATTCGGGTTATCCGAAGCGGAATTGTTCCTATTATCATAGTGGTCTGTCCCCAGGTCAGCCTCCATCCCATCCCCTAGAGAAGCGGCGTGGCTCAGTGGAAAGAGCCCAGGCTTGGGAGTCAGAGGTCATGGGTTCGAATCCCGGCTCCGGCGCTGGTCAGCTGTGTGACCGTGGGCAAGTCACTTCACTTCTCTGGGCCTCAGTTACCTCATCTGTAAATTGGGGATTGAGACTGTGAGCCTCACGTGGGACAACCTGATCACCCTGTATCTACCCCAGCGCTTAGAACAGTGCTCTGCACATGTAAGCGCTTAACAAATACCAACATTATTATCCTGCCTGCTTCACCTCGGTAGGAAGGACTGAAACAGCTGCGTCGGGAAGCCCCTCTGAAACGCAGAACCTTGGAAAGGTCAGTGACATCCATAGCAGCCACTGCGTCACTTAACTTCTCTGTGCCTCAGTTACCTCCTCTGTAAAATGGGGATTAACTGTGAGCCTCACGTGGGACGACCTGATTACCCTGTATCTTCCCCAGCGCTTAGAACAGTGCTCTGCACATAGTAAGCGCTTAACGAATACCAACATTATTATTACGACTCCACTCTGAAACGCAGAACCTTGGAAAGGTCAGTGACATCCATAGCAGCCACTACGACTCCACTCGTGGCTGTGAATGTCGAGCTCTGATCCACGAGGACTAGGAAATGCTGCTTCTCTAACCACATTACCCTATCACGCAAGCAACCAACTGTATTTTTTGAGCACTTAATTTGTGTGGTGCACCGTTCTAAGCATTAGGGAGGGTACAATACAGACGATAGGCATGAATCCTGCCCTGAAGGAGAACAGTGCTTGGCACATAGTAAGCACTTAACAAAGACCATCATGATTACGGTCTAACGGGAGAGACAGACACGAAAATACATTAAAAGCAGGGAAAGCATCTGACCACAAGGATATGGATTTCAGGGCGGCGAGGATGGGGGCGGGGGGTAATCATGCTTTTATTTTATGTATTTATTTATTTATTTTTAGATAATCGTTTCATCTGCCCTCGACATATCTGTTGTCAGTCCTCACTCCCACCTTACACTCTGAGATCGGGAACCCCACGAGGGCCAGGGACCACGTCTGATTCCCACCTACGGTACTTAGTAGTTAGTCCCAGTTCTTAGTATGGTGTTCTGCACAGCGTTTACCCCACTGAGTGCAAAATATTGTTCGACGGAAGCCAGACCCAGGCTCCTTACCCACAAGAACTTCCTAGCCAAAGTCACAGGGTATATTGAAAGTCTGTTCTCCTAGGCATAATTACTTTTTACCGTGGCATATGTTCAGATTGCCCTGTATCTGCATGTGCTTACTGATTTGGGCACATAATCCTCTCGAAATGTTTTCTATAATGTCTGCACTAATCCAATTACCTTAAAAATTGTCAATTCAATAAATAAAAGTGAATCTGTAATGAAAAAAAGATTTTTAATGCACAGGTGGGCTTCCTATCAGGCTCTCATTTTTTTCAATAGCTGCAATTATTCTATCACGAAGGAAGAAATATATTCCGTTATGATTTTAAAATAGAAAATACCTATTTAATTGCATCGGAGCCATAAAATTGCTGTATTTGAAAAAGCATACGTGCAATTCGAAACCAAACCGACGTTAATATATCCATTTAGTACAAACTCAATAACCATTTTTAAGAAATACAGCACTTCAGGTATTTTTCATACAATAATATAAAACTCTGCCAATTGATGCTATCGATTGACCGGCAGAGGAACTAGTTCCCTAAAACTGTAAATTCTAGACTGCTAGGTTTTTGTGAGCCAAGGGCACATCTCTGAACTCTATCGTATTCTCCCAAGTGCTCAGTACAGTGTTCTGCACTCAATAAGCAGTCAATAAATAGAGAAGCAGCACGGAATAGTGGATTAGAGCATGGGCCTGGGAGTCAGAAGGACCTGCGTTCTAATCCCGGCTCTACCGCTTGTCTGCTGTGTGACCTTGGGTAAGGCGCTTCACTTCTCTGTGCCCCAGTTACCACAACCGTAAAATGTGAATTAAGACCGTGAGTCCCATGTGGGACATAGATAGTGTCCAGCCTTGAATAATAATAATGATGTTGGTATTTGTTAAGCGCTTACTATGTGCCGAGCACTGTTCTAAGCGCTGGGGGAGATACAGGGTAATCGGGTTGTCCCACGTGAGGCTCACGGTTAATCCCCATTTTACAGATGAGGTAACTGAGGCACAGAGAAGTGAAGTGACGCCCACAGTCCCACAGCTGACAAGTGGCAGAGCCGGGATTCGAACTCATGGCCTCTGACTCCCAAGCCCGTGCTCTTTCCACTGAGCCACGCTGCTTCTCTAAAAATACTCTGGGGCGGGACATGGACAGTATACAACTTGGAATCCACTTAGAACGGCGTCTGGCACGTGCTTAACAAATACCATAAAAGAATGAAAATAAATATCATTGATCGACTGACTGATTGGACTGTAAGCTCCTTGAGGCGAGGGCTTTGTCTACTAATTCTACTGAACTCTCCTAAAGACTTAGTACAGTGCCCAGCAGAAAGTAAACACTCAAAAATAGCCATCGATCGACAGATTGATAAAAAACGGTATTGTCGTTGAGGTGTCCCCACCTGTAATGTAGCCAGCTGGGATGGAATAGGTGGGAAAAAGCAAATTTCTTCATACTCAGATGCCCTCAGCTGGCCCTCAGTGAAAAAAAGAAGGAGATGACGATATAGGAATTCATAGCTTGAATTTTGAGAGAGAATCTCTCCCAGACGCTGGCCTCTTCCCTGGACTCTTAGGAGAAGAAGCGTGGCCTAGTGAAAAGAGCTAGGGCCTGGAGTCAGAGATCCTGCGTTCTAATCCTGACTCCGCCGCGTGTCGGCTGTGTGACCTTGGGCAAGTCGCTTCACTTCTCTGGGCCTCATCTGCAAAATGGAGTCTCAATACTACTTCCTCCTACTTACACCGTGAGCTCCAGGAGGGACCCGATAACCTTCTATCTACCTCAGTGCCGGGCACACAGTAAGCACTTAACAAATGCCCCAGTTACTACACGGGGCCACCCTTGGGCCCTAGAGTAATGTCCGAGAAAGCTGGCCCACTGTCCGCTCCCATGGCTCAGTTTACTTCACCGTTTCAACTGGTGATGTTGAAAACCAACTTCGAAAGCCAACGGTAAAGGTCCCGACCAGTACCGTGCTCATCTATTCCCGTAACGGCCAGACGTACCTCTTTTCTTTCTCCTAAACAATTCTAACCCACACATGTATTTTTCACATTAAAAGGAGTGTACACGAGTGCCTATTTTCCTGCTGTCATCGTTTACCAAATGGAAAGTATTGATAGTCCTATTCAGAACTCTCCGCTATGATTGCAGATAATTACTACCGTTGACCTTGAAATCCTGCATCTTTTGTGTGAACCCACAGAAACTGAACACATGAGTAGCAATTATTTGAACACAAGACGGATCAAAACGATTCGGGGCACTTAGGGGCTAGAATTTTCATTCTCATGTCAGAAGCCGTGGGGCAGGGTACACAATTCGAGAACAAGTCCGCTTGAAACGCGGCCTTGAGTGATTGTGCTCTTCTTTCTTTTTCTGGGCAGAGTTTCACAATCCTAACCTCTCCAAGATCTCAATGATTACAGGGTCTAATTCCATTTTTTTTCCTACCTACTTCAGCCTTCTCAGTTGATATGGTTGAGGAAGAGCGAGCTGTCTCCATGACAATAATAATTACTAATAATTATGGTGCTTGTTAAGCACTCACTATGCGTCCAGCACTGTTCTATGCGCGGGGGGAGACACGAGTTATCCGGATGGACACAGTCCCTGCCCCACGGGGGGCTCACATTCTTAATCCCCATTTTACAGATCAGGGTACTGGGGCCCAGAGAAGTAAATTGGCTTGCCCAAGGTCACACAGCAGACAAGTGGCGAAGGTGGGATTAGAACCCAGGTCCTCTGACGCCCAGGCCTGTGCTCTCTGCACTAAGCCACGCTGTTTCTCATAAAAACAAAAGCTCCAATTCTTTTGACAATAGGAAAGTCTAGAAGAGGGAGAATTTAGGGACTTTGGTCAAATAAGAGCGAGATGATAAACTTTCCTCTTATTTTTGTATTTTACGCCTAGAGCTTTTCTTTCCATTCATACTTGTTGTGGGCAGGAAAAATGTCTACTGACTCTGTTAAATTGTACCCTCCCAAGTGCTTAGTACAGTGTTCTACACACGGTAAGTACTCGACAAATACCTATGATCGATCGATTGATTCATCTGATGGTCAATTTCCAGAATCTTAAAAAGAGTTCACAGACTGCCCGGAAAACTTCAGGAATTCCCTTTGTGATAGAATGTGTAGAAGAATGGGCATGTGCATGTGAAGAAGAAAGAGAGTGAAAATCAGAAAAAGAGAGAGAAAGGAAGAGAGAGAAGAGACAGAAAGAGATGAAGAGAGAGGGGGAGGGAAAAAAGGAAGACACAGAGAGAGAGAAAGGAGGGAAAAATGGAGAGAAAAAGAGGGAAAAAAGAAGAAGGGAATGAGGGAGAAAGTGAGTGAAAGAGAAAGAAATAGAGAAAGAGAGAGAAGGAAAGAAATAGAAAGAGAGAGGGAAGTGGAGAGAGGGAGAGATAAAGAAGGAGAAAGGAAGAGGGAATAGAGATGGAGAGGGAAAGAGGGAGAGTGGGAGAGAATGCCTGCCTGAATTTATCCAAAATGGGATAAAATTGTAGCTACAAAATTTCCCATTTCCTCCAGGGTCACACGCTATCACAGACTATGGGTAGAGCACCCTGCCGCAGCAGAAAACAGAACCCTAACATTTCAGTTAGAGGCCACGGAAAACACAGTGAACGTGACCTCGAGAAATTCGGTTAGAAACTCAATTAAAGGAAGGATAGTAAAGCAGAGAGTAAAATAAGCCTTGACACCCTGCTGAGATAGATCTCTCTGCCCTCTAAACTCTCTTTCCCTTTAAACGATTGCTATAGGGTGGGATGCTGCGTTTGCTGTTTATAAAAAGTTTACAAAGAAACTCTTCTTACCCCGAGTACTTAACGGCAAGGTTTAAGAAAGGTAAAGGTGATCTGCAGGCCTCTATTTAGTGCCACGAGAGACAAATTTTAATTCGCTTTAAGTACTTAAAGCACCCGCAGCAGAGGGTCTTTTTTTTTTCAAGAAACAAGAGTAACCGAACCAGACAGAGCTCTCTCACACATTTAGCAGCGATCTGTTTCCCTCAACGGCACTGATGTTGAAAACACAGACTTCCCCCGCTCCGTCCCTTCCGTCCTCCACACTTTCCCTTCCTCGGTTGACCGAAGAATAGTCTCCGTCAGCAGCGCAAGTCTAAAGTAGCCCCCTCCCCAACCCCTGGCATCACATCCAGATAACAGGTATGCCTGTCTCAGCTGCCTCACCCAATTAAACCATCGATAGTATTTCTCGAGTGCTTTCTGGATGCCGAGCACTGCAGCAACACTTGGGAGAGTATAGTAGGGCGAGTAGACATGAGCCCTGCTCATAAAGAGCTTGCAGTTTCCCGAGCGGAAATACTGTTGAGAATTCCAGTCGCTTTCCTAACTGTGGTGTTTGTTATAATAATAATAATCATATTTGTTAAGCATTCACTCAAGTGCCGGGGGAGCTACAAGGTAATCAAGCGGTACACAGTCCCCTGTCCCACGTGGGGCTCACAGTCTTGATCCCCATTTGACAGATGAGGTGACTGAGGCAGAGAGAAGGGAAGTGACTTTTGAGTGGCGGAACCGGGATTAGAACCCATGACATTCCACGCCGCTTCTCGACGTGCCCGAGGTCGAACGGCAGGCAAGTGCCACAGCCGGGATTAGAGCCCAGGTCCCCTGACTCCTAGGCCCGTGGCCTTTCCACCAAGCCATTCTGACTGCCCAATCCGCCCCCCGGCCTCCAGCTAAATGAGAGAGATGGTGTGGATGGCAAAAAAAAAAAAAGAGCCCCAACTTGGGCTCCATCCATCAGCTCAAATCTAGTCAATCAGAGGATGGACAGGGCCACAGAAAACTGTCTGCTTTCCTCAGCCAAATTCTCCACGGTGCAAAACACAGGGATTGTACGGTAACGTGGCCGCGATATTTTTAAAGCATTTATTAGTTGCCAAGCAGAGTGGTAGGCACTGGGGAGGTGTGGCATGGAGTGGGTTGAGAGCGGTGAGGCAGACGACTGAAGCCACAGCCGTAAGCAGAAGCAGCGTGGCTCGGTGGGGAGGACCTGGGCTTCGGAGTCGGAGGTCACGGGTTCGACTCCCGGCTCTGCCACTCGGCAGCTGTGTGACTGTGGGCAAGTCACTTCACTTCTCTGGGCCTCGATTACCTCATCTCTAAAATGGGGATGAAGACCGTGAGCCTCAGGTGGGACAACCCGATTGCCCTGTATCTACCCCAGCGCTTAGAACAGTGCTCTGCACATAGTAAGCGCTTAACAAATGCCCACATTATCATTATAGGTTTCCCCAAATTTTAGAGGTCGGAAAAGCCTCCCGCTGCTGTGGCCACACGGGACGTGAGGCTTCTGGGAGTGTCACTCCTCTCAAGCCACCCTAATTACTGTGCCTTTTTGGGGGGGGAGGCGGTTTATGATATTTGTTAAGCGCTTACTATGTGTCAGGCACTGTTCTAAGCACTGGGGTAGATCCAAGCTAACACATGAGACTCTCAGTCTTAATCACCATTTGACAAGTGAGGTGACTGAGGCCCAGAGGCAAAAAAAATTCATCCGTTGAGCGCTTACTATGTGCCGAGCACTGTTCTGAGCGCTGGGGTAGATACAGGGTAATCGGGTTGGCCGACGTGAGGCTCACGGTCTTTAATCCCCATTTTACAGATGAGGCGACCGAGGGACCGAGAAGTTAAGTGACTCGCCCAGAGTCACCCGGCCGACGGTGACGTGACCCGCCTGAGGTCACACGGCGGGCGAGTGGCGGAGCCGGGATTAGAAGCCAGGACTTCCCGACTCCCAGGCCCGTGCTCCGTCCAGCTGCTTCTCGTATACTCAACCCCTTCTCGACTCCTTCACAGTCACCCTCCTGCTCACACCTTACCTTACCTTTTCCCCGGAACTCTTCCGCTCTTCACATCCAGCAGACAAATAATAATGTTGGTATCTGTTAAGCGCTTACTGTGTGCAGAGCACTGTTCTAAGCGCTGGGGGGGACGCGAGGTAACCAGGTGGTCCCACGTGAGGCTCACAGTCTTCATCCCCATTTTCCAGATGAGGGAACGGAGGCCCAGAGAAGTTAGGTGACTTGCCCACAGTCACACTTTATTGTACTCTCCCGTTTTTACTCCTCCATCAGCCCCTTTGCTGACCTCCCTGCCTCCTGTCTCTCCCCACTTCAGTCCCTACTTCACCCTGCTGCTTAGATCATTTTTTCTAAAGAAAATATTCAGTCCGTATCTCCCCACTCCTCAGGGGCCTCCGGTGGTTGCTCATCTAGACTGTCAGCTTGTTGCGGGCAGGGCCTGCGCCTACCACCTCTGTTATATTGTACATTTGTACAATGTACAGTATAATGTACATTTATACAATGTACAATATAACATTTTGGTCGTTGGTAACTTCTCTGAGCCTCAGTTTCCTCATCTGTAAAATGAGGATCCACGACCTCTTATATCTGTTAGATTGTTGTATCGCATCAATCAATCGATCCTATTTCTTGAGCACTTACTGCGTGCGGAGCACTGTACTGAGCGGTTGGGAGAGTACAACAGAACAGAGTTGGTAGACATATTCCTCGCCCACGACACCAAGTACAGTGTTCCGCACACGGTGAGCGCTCAAGAAATACCGTCGATGGATTGATTCCGGGCGCTCTGTAAATAGTATCGATCGACTGATGTATCCGTTGACCAAATGGGAAATGCTCTGGAACTGGGTTGCTCTACCAGGGCGGGAATGAGAATCTCCTAGGATTCCCACTGGTGTTGGAAGACTGTGCTGGTGGCGTTACACAAATATAATAATATAATAATATATATTAATGCTACTTTTTAAGTGCTATACAAGTGTTGGGGAAGATCGTGTTGGATTCAGTCCCTGTCCCGCACTGGACTCGCAGTCTTAATCCCCACTTTACAGATGAGGTAACCGAGGCTCAGGTAATACAAGCGGCTTGCCCATGGTCACACAGCAAACAGAGCCGGGAATAGAACCCGGGTCCTCTGCCTTCCCGGCCCAGACTCTTTCCACTAGGCCAGCGTGGCTCAGCGGAAAAAGCCCGGGCTTGGGAGTCAGAGGTCACGGGTTCTAATCCCAGCTCCGCCGCTTGCCAGCTGTGTGGCTTTGGGCAAGTCGCTTTACTTCTCTGTGCCTCAGTTACCTCATCTGTAAAATGGGGACTAACTGTGAGCCCCATGTGGGACAACCTGATCACCTTGTATCCCCCAGCGCTTAGAACAGTGCTTTGCACATAGTAAGCGCTTAACGAATACCAACATTATTATTATTAGGCCGCGCTGTCCCTCGATACCTGTGCTACCCAATCTTCTACTGCAGTCGCTCCCTAGCTGGAAAGATTTCTAGTGAGGCGTCCGGCGGCCTCCACAATCGGCTCCAGCGGGGAACGTGCCCTTCTTGCAATCGAAACCACTTTTCTCTTCATTTTTCAAGCGATCTCTTCCTCGGGTCATGAGCTTTGATGTTTTTTCCGAGCGTCTCTGTGATGCCGTAACAAACGGAAAGCGACGGAAAACAGTCCCGAAAGTGGGGGGGGGGGGTTGGATAGGGGCATGAAAGAAAAGGCTGGGGACAGTGGAACCGAACAAATCATCTCAAGAATAAATAAGCAACTAGAGAAACTTTCCAGTATCCATTACCGGCCAAATCCGCTACCGATGCTGAGCCCACGAGTAAATGAAAAGAAGCCAGGGAAGCAATGCGATGCCATGACATATGCTGAGGAGAAACTATCCCTGCTAACAACCATCCAATAGGAAGGAATTTCCTAGATTATCCCCCTCCATCCCAGCCCCCAGGCACCAGGATGTGTGGTCAAGGGAAGCTCAGATTCTTTTATTTTCACGCAATTACTAGGAGAAAGTTGAGAGAGAGAGCTCTGCCCATGCATTTATGTCCATATTTTACATATGAAACCTTTTAAGCACTCTGTACTGTAAATATTTGACCTTAGGCTGGTCATTTAACTTCTCTGAGCCTCAGTTTCCTCACCTGTAAAATGAGGATCCGCGACCTGTTCTCCCGCCTACTGTGTCCAACGCGATCAACTTGTACTTCCCCCGGGATTTAGTAGAACGTTTGGCACAGTGGAAGCCCTTAGCCAATGTAATTATTATTATTATTCTCATTATCATCATCATGATGGTCATCACCATCGACTTTCCTCCTCTCTGTAATTATTTTCATATTTGTCTTCCTTGCTAGACTGCAGGCTCCTTAAGGGAAGGGGCCGTGTTCTACTAACTCTATCGTTCTCTCCCAAGGGTTGACTTGGCGCAGTCCTCTAAATACAGTAGGCATTCAGTAAACACCGCTGTGGTTCGATGGATTGATCGACAGGTAATAATAACGTTGGCATTTGTTGAGCGCTCACTATGTGCAGAGCACCGTTCTAAGCGCTGGGGTAGATACAGGGTCACCAGGTTGTTCCGCGTGAGGCTCGCAGTTAATCCCCATTCGACAGATGAGGTGACTGAGGCCCAGAGAAGTGAAGGGACTTGCCCACAGTCACCCAGCTGACAAGTGGCGGAGCCGGGAGTCGGACCCGTGACCTCTGACTCCCAAGTCCGGGCTCTTTCCACTGAGCCTCGCTGCTTCCCGTGGTATTGATGGACCGATCGATCGATTGATAGGTGAGGGAAAGAGTGATCTGCAATGATAATCCATTTGATGGGGTGTTCAAAGATAGTTCTTTCCTGATTGAAGACTCTCACAGGTTCTGTCTGTTTTCAAGGCTCCCTCTCGGTCTTTGTAAAGCTCCTACTCAAGGACGGCAACCTCCCTCTTATTTCTACCTCGGCCGCGGAGGTCTTCAACGGTGCCGAGTTCCTCGAAACTTTATTTTTTCCAATGGTATCTGTCCGGCGCTCGTTACGTGCCGGACACTGTAATAAGCACTGGGGTAGATACGAGTCCATCGGGTCGGACACGGTCCTTGGCCCACGTGGGGTTGACCGTCTCAATCCCCGTTTTATAGATGAGGCAACGGAGGTACAGAGAAGTTAAGTGACTCGTCCAAAGTCACACAGCGGACAAGTGGAGGAGCCGGGATTGGAACCCAGGCCGTCTGACCCCCAGCCCCGCGTTCCTTCCGCTAGTCCACGCCGCTTCTCATCTGGGCACCTCCTCCTTCTTGACGGTGTGCTCTTCAGGTCCCGTAGCAACTGCTCGGGAACCCTGCAGAGGACCTGGGTTCTAATCCCAACCCTGGCCCTTGCCCGCTGGGGGACTTCAGTCGACTCACTGAACATCTCTGTGCCTCGGCTCCTTTCTCTGTAAAATGGGGATCGGATGCCTCTCGCCCCTCCGAGCCAGCCCCGTGTGGGACAGGGTCTGTTGGCATGGCCTGGCATCGTGTATCTCTCCCGGTGCTTAGTTCAGTGCTTGGACCTCACCACTGGCTTTCAAGCGTTCGATCGCTTCGCCTCCCCCTTCCTCACCTCGTCACTCTCCTACCACATTCCCAGCCCGCACGATGCGAACCTTCTCACCGTAGCCGGATCTCGTCTACCTCGCCGCCGACCTGCCTCTGGCCTGGAACACCCTCCCTCTCTCATCTTCCTGACGGTTTTTCTCCCCCACTTCAACGCCTCACGGAAGGCACATCTCTTCCGAGAGGCCTTCCCTGAGCCCGTCTTTCTCCTGCATCACCCTGACTCGCTCCCTCTATTCGTCCTCCCTCCCGGCCCCACACCACCTACCGTCATATCGGTAATCTATTCGTTTCTATTAACGCCCGTCTCCCCGTCTGGACCGTAAGCCCGTCGTGGGTAAGCAATGTGTCGTTTCTGCACACAGTAAGAGCTCAGTGAGGCATGAATGAACGCGTTCGTTAACACGGAACAGATGCCGTTATCATTACTATATTAATAATAATGTTGGTATCTGTTAAGCGCTTACTATGTGCAGAGCACTGTTCTAAGCGCTGGGGGAGATACAAGGTAATCGGGTTGTCCCACGTCAGGCTCACGGTCTTAATCCCCATTTTTACAGACGAGGTAACCGAGGCGCAGAGAGGTCAAGTGCCTTGCCCGCAGTCACACAGCCGCCAAGTGGCGGAGCCGGAATTCGAACGCATGACCTCTGACTCCCAAGCCCGGGCTCTTTCCACTGAGCCACGCTGCTTCTCATTACGATTACTATCAATACTGCAACGGGACGAAAGAACCGATCACAGAGAGCGTGGTTTACCCGGCGCCATTCACAGGCTCCCATCCCTGCAGTCAGACTCGTGCTGGGGGATAATAATAATAATAATAATAATAATAATAATGACGACGATGGTATTCGTTAAGTGCTTACTCTGTGCCAGGCACCGTTACTAAGCGGCTGGGGCAGATACAAGCTAATCGGGTCGGACGCGTGGGGCTCACGTTCTCCATCCCCATTTTCCAGCCCAGGTCGCCGAGGCCCAGAGAAGTGAAGTGACTTGCTCGAGATCACACAGCAGACAAGGGGCAGAGCCGGGATTAGAACCCATGACTCCCGGGCCCGGGCTCTCTCCACCACGCCACGCTGGTTCAGGCGGCGTGGATGCCGCGGGCAAGAAGGAGGGCGGAGTCGGACGACGTAAGTGAAGGCAAGGACCTATTTACAGCCGGGCGTTTTCACTACACGTTTGGGGGAGAACACTGATAGGCAGTGGTTTTCTGACAAGATCTTTCTACCTAACTAGAACAGGATATCGTACTGGAAGAAATATCTGGAGGCACTGCGGCTCGGTGGGTAAATCACAGCCCTGGGAGCCAAAGGACGCCTGTGCCGGTTCTACCGTGCTCCGGCTACGTGCCCTCGGTTGAACTCACTTAGCCTCTCTGCGCCTCAGTTTCCTCAACTGCAAAATGGGGATCCTATACCTGTCCTCCCGCCTGCTTAATAATAATAATAATAATGTTGGTATTCGTTAAGCGCTCACTATGTGCAGAGCACCGTTCTAAGCGCTGGGGTAGACACAGGGGAATCAGGTTGTCCCACGTGGGGCTCACAGTTTTAATCCCCATTTTACAGATGAGGTAATAATAATAATAATAATGTTGGTATTCGTTAAGCGCTTACTATGTGCAGAGCACTGTTCTAAGCGCGGGGGTAGACACAGGGGAATCAGGTCGTCCCACGTGGGGCTCCCAGTCTTCATCCCCATTTTACAGATGAGGGAACTGAGGCACAGAGAAGTGAAGTGACTTGCCCACAGTCACACAGCTGACAAGTGGCAGAGCCGGGATTCGAACCCATGACCTCTGGCTCCAAAGCCCGTGCTCTTTCCACTGAGCCACGCTCACAGAGAAGTTAAGTGACTTGCCCACAGTCACACAGCTGTCAATTAGAGAGCTGGGATTCGAGCCCATGACCTAATAATGTTGGTATTTATTAAGCGCTTACTATGTGCCGAGCACTGTTCTAAGCGCTGGGGTAGACACAAGGGAATCAGGTCGTCCCACGTGGGGCTCACAGTCTTAATCCCCATTTTACAGATGAGGTAACTGAGGCACCGAGCAGTTAAGTGACTTGCCCAAAGTCACACAGCTGCCAAGTGGCCGAGCCGGGATTTGAACCCATGACCTCTGACTCCAAAGCCCGGGCTCTTTCCACTGAGCCATGCTGCTTCTCAGACCGTGAGCCCCGTGGGGTAACAGGGGCTGACCTGATTACCTTGTACCTGTCCCTACTGCCCCACTCATTTCGTTAATTCAGAGTCAGAGGTCGTGGGTTCGACTCCCGGCTCTGCCACTCGTCAGCTGTGTGACTGGGGGCGAGTCACTTCACTTCTCTGGGCCTCGGTTCCCTCATCTGTCAAATGGGGATTAACTGTGAGCCTCACGAGGGACAACCTGATTACCCTGTCTCTACCCCAGCGCTTAGAACAGTGCTCTGCACATAGTAAGCGCTCAACAAATACCCACATTATTATTATTATTATTATTATTATTAATGAGGTGTCCATCCCCTTGATTCTATTTATTGTGATTATGTTGTCTTATTTTTGTCCGTCTGTTTCCCCCGATTAGACCGTGAGCCCGTCATTGGGCAGGGATCGTCTCTATCGCCGAATTGTACATTCCAAGCGCTTAGTACAGTGCACATAGTGAGCACTCACTAAATAGAGCTCAATAGAGAAGCGGCGTGGCTCAGTGGAAAGAGCACGGGCTTGGGAGTCGAAGGTCATGGGTTCGAATCCCGGCTCTGCCACTCGGCAGCTGGGTGACTGTGGGCGAGTCACTTCACTGCTCTGTGCCTCAGTTCCCTCATCTGTCAAATGGGGATGAAGACTTTGAGCCTCACGTGGGACAACCTGATGACCCTGTATCTCCCCCGGCGCTTAGAACAGTGCTCTGCACATAGTAAGCGCTTAACAGATACCAACCTTAGTATTAATAAATACTATTGAATGAATGAATGTCCCCAGACTTAGAACAGCACTTGATACACAGTAAGTGCTTCGGCCACTTGTCCGCCGTGTGACCTTGGACAAGTCACTTCACTTCCCTGTGACTCAGTCACCACGTCTGTAAAATGGGGATTGAGACTGTGAGCCCCATGAGGGCCTGTGCTTGTATCTATCCCGGCGCTTAGTACAGTGTCTGGCACATAGTAAGCGCTTAACAAATATGACATTTATTAAATACCTTAAAAGAGTCTTTACGGCTTATACCTTTCTCTAGGAATGTAGTCAGGTCCAGGTGCTTTCATGGTGAAAGTAACTTTTTCTCAAGCTGCAGCTAAGGCTCTGTAGTCATATGTTGGCTGGTGGCTCAGTGGAAAGAGCATGAGTTTAGGAGTCATGGGTTCTAATCCCGGCTCCGCCACCTGTCAGCCGTGTGACTTGGGGCAAGTCGCTTCGCTTCTCTGGGCCTCAGTGACCTCATCTGTAAAATGGGGATTAAGACTGTGAGCCTCACGTGGGACAACCTGATCACCCCAGCGTTTAGGACAGTGCTCGGCACGTAGTAGCGCGGCTCAGTGGAAAGAGCCCGGGCTTGGGAGTCGGAGGTCGTGGGTTCTAATCCCGGCTCCGCCACTCGTCTGCTGTGTGACCTTGGGCAAGTCACTTAACTTCTCTGTGCCTCAGTGACCTCATCTGTAAAAATGGGGATTGAAAAACGTGAGCCCCACGTGGGACAATCTCATTACCTTGTATCTACCCCAGCGCTTAGAACAGTGCTCTGTACATAGTAAGCACTTAAATACTATAATTATTATTATTATTATAGTGAGCGCTTAACAAATACCAACATTGTTATTACTCTCTGAGCTTCGAAAGGCCTTCTTGATGTTTGGAGGATCTTAGTTCTAATTTTGCTGTCTGCGCTGGATTTCTTCCGGCAGGGACCTCGAGGGCAGGGACCCTGTCTAATAAACTCTATCATACACTATTAAATGCTAAGTTCAGTGCGCTGCACACAGTAAACACTTAATAAATAGCATTGATTGGTATTAATGGAAGTGGGGGCAAGAGCAGATTTTCATTGACAGCAAATAAACTCTGCCTCAGAATTGCAACCTACCAAGGCCTTCTCAAACTTAGCTCCCACTTCTATGTTCAAATCCCTGAGTTGACGTAATGTCTTTAATTCAGCGAGAGAATACACACTTGTAATAATAATATTGTTGGTATTTGTTAAGCGCTTACTATGTGCAGAGCACTTTTCTAAGCGCTGGGGTAGATACAGGGTAATTAGGTTGTCCCACGTGAGGCTCACGGTCTTAATCCCCATTTTACAGATGAGGGAACTGAGGCACAGAGAAGTGAAGTGACTTGGCTCTGCCAAGCGGCAGAGCCGGGATTCGAACCCATGACCTCTGACTCCCAAGTCCGGGCTCTTGCCACTGAGCCACGCTGCTTGCGGGAACAATTTTTCATCTTTTCACTGTCCAGAAAAAGAAGTCTCGAGACCTCGGAATCGACCACAGCCTCTAAGAGGAATCGGGGATGAACGCTAGAATGGCATCACAGATTCCTCCGAGTTATGATGAGAAGTTATTTTTTAATGGTGTCTGCGAAAGGCTTACTATGTGTCAAGCACTGTCGTAAGCACTGGGGTGGCTACGCGTTGATCGGGCCGGATTCGGCCCCTGCCCCACATGGAGCTCACGGTCAAGTAGGAGGGAGACCAGTCATTCAATTCCCATTTTGCTGCCGAAGAAACCGGGGCGCAGAGAGGTTAGGTGACTTGCCCAGGGTCACCTAGGGCGGTAGAGCCGAAATTAGAACCCAGGTCCTCGGGCCCCCACGGCCAGGCTTTGTCTAATTTGGCCACATGGCTTCTCCAGACTTCCTGCAGACACTCTTCCACCTGATTCCCCTTTGCCATCCTACTTTTTGGAAAGCTAAAAATAGCAAAGGGATGTAGGGCATGGACCCAGAGAAGAAAGTACCGGAGAAGGGTGGAAGACGCATTTGACATAGAAATGGCAGAGAAACGGAGGCAGAAAATAGTCCAGCACGCTGGCAACGCGTCACATCGAAAGAGGTTCTCCGTGGAGCCGTGCGTTTCAAATGAAAGAGCCTTCATTCGTCTGATCCCTTTCTCCTTCAGCTCCAGACTCTGCTCCGCTCTGCCACTGGCTACGTCCGATCGGGGAAGAAGGCCGAGGGAAGAGCCGACCCGTTTCCCGTGACTAAAGGAGGGAGGGTGGGGGGGAAGCAAAAAAAAAAATCACCCTGAAGGAAAGGAAGAAAGGTTTCCAGGTGCTGTGCAGCTGACCGAGTGTACAGAATGGTTACTGCTCACTTAAGAGCTCTCTACTGCGCTGAGAAATCGTAGTGGAAAAGAGCACAGGATTGGGATTTGGGAGTCCTGTGTTCTAATTCTTTTTTCCCTCTACTTTTTTCCTCTTTTCCCTCTACTCCCTCTACCCCCCCTCCTCTTCACCCCTCCGCAGCTAAACCCTCTTCTCCCCCCACTTTCCCTCCGCTCCTCCCCCCTCCCGTCCCATCCCCTCGGCACCGTACTCGTCCGCTCGACTGTATATATCTTCATTACCCTATTTATTTTGTTAATGAGATGTACATCGCCGGGCTTCTATTTATCTGCTACTGTTTTAACGAGACGTTCATCCCCTCGATTCTATTTATTGCCACTGTTCTCGTCTGTCCGGCTCCCCCGATTAGTCCGTAAGCCCGTCAAAGGGCAGGGACTGTCTCTATCTGTCGCCGATTTGTTCATTCCAAGCGTTTAGTACAGTGCTCTGCACAGAGTAAGCGCTCAATAAATACTATTAAAGCGAATGAACGAATAATTCTGGTTCCACCACTTGCCCGCCGTATGACCCGGGCCGAGGCATTTACCCTCTCTGTGCCCCAGATGTCTCATAATTTTAAACTCCTCGAGGGCAAGGATCGTGACTACCAACTCCACTGTACTCCTCCAAGTGCTCAGTGCAGAGTTGGGAGCGGAGTAAGCACTAAAGAAATACTTCTGACTGAGTGATTATTAACGTGGGGATTGAATATCAGCTCTCCCTCCCCTAGATTGTGAGCTCCATGTGACCCAGGGACTGTTTTTAATCTGCCTGCTCTGTATCTACCCCGGCATCCTGTTGTCTTATGCTGTCGAGTCGCGTCCGACCCATCGCGGCGCCACGGACGCATCTCTCCCAGAACGCGCCCCACTGCCACGTGCAATCTTTCTGGTAGCGGATCCATAGAGTTTTCTTGGGAAAAATCCGGAAGCGGTTCACCGTCGCCTCCTTCCGTTAAGTAGACTCGGGTCTCCGCCCTCGACTCTCTCCCGGGCCGCCGCTGCCCAGAACAGGTGAGCTTTGACTTGGAGCGGACGGCCTTCCGCTCGCTAGCCACGGCCCGAGCTTGACTCTCCTTCCTGTAGTCGAGACCGGTAGAGGACTGGAGACTCTCCAGGTGCCACCCTGAGAAGGTCCCCAGCATTTAGCCTTTTCTAAATGCTTCGCTAATACCATGATTATTATTATTATTACCTCGACTTCTAGAGGTCAGCGAGCCACTCTCTGGCAGGTTGAGACACGTTGAGCTACTTGACCATGAATCATACCAATCTTTGCCTCAGCTGAAGTTTCCCTGCTTCTAATCGCCGTCAAGATGGCATGGATTGCGAAGAAAAAAGAAACTTCTTCATCCAAAAAAGACGACTTTGGAACTAACCTTTCCCCTACCATTCTTTCACTCCTTTTTAGCGGGAATTTTTCAGTTTTGGAAAGCCTGCCTGGAGACGGCTCTTCGGAATCTAGACAGCAGCAACTGAACCAGTGACCAGCTGACAGAGTGAAGGGAGGAGAGGAAGCGTTTAAAATTCAGAAACTCCTATCTCCCGACGGGCGACCAAGGACCCCGGAAGATCTGCCAGACCGTCTCTCGGCGGCTTGTCCTATCAGCTAACCGAGAAGCAGGGAAATTAGAAAAGATTCAGTAACGCTTCTGATAACGTGGAGGGGCAAGCTGATAATGTGTGGGTGAGTTTTAAATATGACTGCGTCTTTACGATAATAACGGTGTCATTTGTTAAGCTCCTACTCTATGCCAAAAGACATGGAACTTAGCACTGGGATAGATACAAGATCATTAAGGTGAGCACGATAAAACGTGTGCAATTCAGACTAAGTAGGAGGGAGAACAGTCGTTTAACCCCCATCTTACAGATGAGGAAAATAAGCTACAGAGCAGATAAATGACTTGGCCAAGGTCACACATTGGGCAAGTGGCAGAGTCAGAATTGGAACTCGTACCCTCCAGGCCTGCGCTCTTTCCTCTAGGCCGCGCTGCTTACCGAAAGACGATGCTTCTTTCGTTCATCCGTTCATTCAGTCGTATTTATCGAGCGCTTACTGTGTGCAAAGCACTGGACTAAGCGCTTGGGAGAGTAGAAGATAACAACAAACAGAGACACGCCTGCCCACCGTGAGTTTCCCACCTATCAGTCAGTGAGTTAACCAGAGAGTGGTATCTATTGGACACTTAGTGTGTGTGAAGCGTAGTTCAGTGATGATATAATAATCACCACGGTATTTGTTAAGCAGTTGTATACGGCTCTGCCTGACTCTCCCTCCTGTAGTCGAGACTGGTAGACTGCGACCCTGAGAGTTCGTGCCTCGGTTACCTCTTCTGTAAAAGTCCTAGGTGGATCATGGACTGTGTCTGACCTGATTACCTTGTATCTCTCCTGGCACATAGTAAGCACATAACGAATAGCATTAAAAAAACGCCAAAACCCAGTGTCCTGATCCCCAGACCAGTGCTTTTTCCCCTGGACCAAAGGGAAAAACGTGACAGGAAGGGAAAAGAATGCGAACGGTGTCGGATGCTACGGCTTACAAATCTAAAACTGATCATTTTTGCAGGAGTGAAACCGAAAGGATTTTTCAACACCGTATCGTTTATCAGCCACCCTCACTCTGACTGATAAAATCAATCCATCGATCGGCCGATCAATGAGTGCTGCTCGAGCACTGTACACAGTAAATGTTCAATAAATACGATTGACTGTGTGCAGAATACTGTACTAAGCACTCGGGAGAGTCCGATGCAACGGAGCTGGCAGACACGTTCCCCCGCCAAAACCGAGCTCACGATCTAGAGGGGGAGACAGACATTAAAATCAATCATGGATCTGTATAGAAGTGTGTGGGGCTGAGGTTCGGATGAATATCAAGTGCATAAAATCAAAAGTGACAACTCTGAAGCCAAAGCGATATTCTAAGCCTCATAGTTTTTATCTTAGCAACCCTTTTCTGTTCTAGAGTATATGGGTCAGACATCGTGGCTTTCTTGTAAATAATATTACAAAATGCAAGTATTGTATGGTCATCGAAGCCAACTGTAATTCAGAGGGAAGGACCAAACTTCAAATCGCCAAAAAAATAAAATAAAATAGAGCTTTTTTATGCATATCTTTGCATTCTTAAAGGTCAGAGTAAAAAGGCTAAATCCTCATTTACAAAAGATACATTTTGTCCTAAATGTTCGGAAGTTATTTATGTATTGCAATGTCTGCAACTCAGAACAACCTGAATATTAGAGCTTTTCCAAATGATCTTTTCAGTAGCAATGAGGGTGGGCTATGTGCTAAACACTGGACTAAGCGCTGGGGTAGATACAAGATAATTACATCAAACACAATCCCTGTCTCAAATGGGGCTCACAGTTGAAGGGGGGAAGGAGAGCAAGTTTTTAATCCCCAGTTTGCAGATGAGAAAGCGGAGGCCCAGAGAAGCTAAATGACTTTCCCAGGGCCTTACGGCAGGCAAGTAGTGGAGTCGAGATTAGAACCCAGCTCTCCTCCATGTAATTTCCACCGGGACGCACGGCTTCCACTCTCAGCGAATCGAATTTCATTCATTCTCATTCTCTGATCAGATCTGATCAGATCAGCTTCATCAGAGAAGCAGCGTGGCTCAGTGGAAAGAGCATGGGCTTTGGAGTCAGGGCTCATGAGTTCGAATCCCAGCTCTGCCACTTGTCGGCTGTGTGACTGTGGGCAAGTCACTTCACTTCTCTGTGCCTCAGTTCCCTCATCTGTAAAATGGGGATTAAGACTGTGAGCCCCACGTGGGGCAACCTGATTCCCCTATGTCTATCCCAGCGCTTAGAACAGTGCTCGGCACATAGTAAGCGCTTAACAAATACCAACATCATTTCAGCCAAAATCTTAGAATGCAGACTTTATATCCAGCCCCTGTTTTGTCTTTAAATGCAGCATTTCCAGGGTGTGTCTTTCTTCCTGCAGTGTATTACACTGGCTAGTGGATGAATGGTTTTGAAAAATCAAACATCTGATAAAAACGAAAAAGGGAGAAACCAATAAATGGTCTCACATAAACAGGGCAACACTGGAGCATTAATATCCATCTCTCCAGCTGGACCGTGGGCAGGGATTTTGTCTACGAACTCTATTGCGTTGTTCCCTTCCAAGCGTTCGGTCCAGCGCTCGGCACATAGGAAGTAAGTGTTTAATAGATACCGCTCATCAATCTACTGATTGACCTAAGGACAGTATTGAACAAAACCTGCACGTGTGGGCTCAGGGCTAATACAATCATTCATCCTCTCCTGCCTGGATGACTGCATCGGCTTCCTTGCTGACCTCCCAGCCTCCTGTCTCTCCCCACTCCAGTCTATACTTCACCCTGCTGCCCGGATCATTTTTCTTCAAAAACATTCAGGACACGTTTTCCCGCATCTCAGAAATCTCCAGTGGTGGCCCATCCACCTCCAGCATCAAACAAAAACTCCTCACTGTCGGCTTCAGGGCACTCGATCACTTTGCCCCCTCCTAACTCGTCTCACTACTCTCCTACTACAACCCAGCCTGTCCACTTTGCTCCTCTAATGCCACTAACCTTCTCACTGTGCTTCGATCTCATCTATCTTGCCGCTGACCCATCGCCCGCGTCCCGCCTCTGGCCTGGAACGTCCTCCCTCCTCAATTCTGACAGTTACTCCTCCCCCCCTTCAAAGCCTTATTGAAGGCCCATCTCCTCCAAGAAGCCTTCCCTGGCTAAGTCCCCCTTTCCTCTTCTCCCACTGTCTTCTGCGTTGCCCCGACTTGGTCTTCTCTCCTCCCAACCCTCAGCACTTACGTACATCTCTGTCATTTATTTATATTAATATTTGTCTCCCCGACCATCCCCGCAGATTGTAAGCTCACTGTGGGCAGGGAATGTGTCTGTTTATTATTGTGCTGTACTCTCCCAAGCACCTCTCAGGGTCACACCTGGAGAGTTTCCAGTCCTCTACCAGTCTCGACTACGGGAGGGAGAGTCAAGCAGAGGCCTGTCCGTTCCATTCCTAGCTTGGGCAGTGGCTGGCGAGCGGAAGGCCGTCTTCTACAAGTCAAAACCCACCTGTGCTGGGCAGCGGAGGCACGGGAGAGAGTCGAGGGCAGAGACTCAAGTTTACTTAACGGAAGGAGGCGACGGTAAACCGCTTCCGGATTTTTCCCAAGAAAACTCAGTGGATCCACCACCGGAACGATTGCAGGTGGAGGTGGGGCGTTCTGGGAGAGATGCGTCCGTGGCGTCGCTAAGACTCGGCAGCATAAGACAACAACGACAACTCTTCCAAGTGTTTACTAGAGTGCTCTGCACAGGGTAAGTGCTCAATAAATATGATTGAATGAATGAAGGAATGAATGGGGGAGAGACCCTAGACTTTACATGTGAGGGAAGGCACTACGGACCATAGGAAGATGAAGAGAACCACTGTGATCTAGACTGTAAGCTCGCTGTGGGCAGATAACCTGTCTGTTTACTGTTTTAACTCTCCCAAGCACTTAGTACAGTGCTCTGCACACAGTAAGCACTCAATAAATACGTTTGAATGAATGAATGAAGGTCAGTCAGATTGGATTTGATGCCAAGCTCTTCTCATGCTGAGGCGAGAAGCTTGGGGCCAAAATAGATCACGCCGACACAAGCATGAAAACCCACCGTGGATAACCCACTTGCAGAAAACTAAATACTTAATGCTTGGCTTAATTTAGACGTGTTGTGAGCGTATTTATAACCGGGCCATAAAAGCTCTAGACGGGAAAGCTCACAATGTAAGGACCTATATTTTGGCATCTCAAAGCCACCACTTTTATTCGAATGAATGCAAATGGTGAATCAATAATCATGATAATTGAGGCGTCAAGCGACGTACGAAGCCGCGATGTAGATCAATGAATCCGGGATATTTCCTGAATGCTGAGTATGTGCAGAGCACTGTACTAAGCAGTTGTGAGAGTCCAAAACAACAGAACTGGTAGATAAGCAATGCCGCTTGTGTGCAGGGAATGTCACGGTTTAGGGTTGTATTGTACTTTCCCAAGGGCTTAGTACAGTGCTCCGCACACGGTAAGTGCTCAATAAATACGATTGACTGACTTTGTTAAGTGTTTACTATGGGTCAAGCACTGTATTAAGTGCTGGAGAAGTGAGTCAGTCAGGCAATTGTATTTATTGAGTGCTTACTGTGTGCAGAGCCTAGTTTTTAGCACCAAAGACAATCAAGTCTGAAGCATCCATTCAATTGTATTTATTAAGTGCTTACTGCGTACAGAACACTGTACTAAGCACTGTGCTGAAACAGTCCCTATCCCACAGGGGGTTCCCAGTCTAAGCACTGGTATGGAGAGCATGGCATCCCCATTTTGCAGATGAGGAAACTGAGGCAGAGGGAAGTCAAGGGACTTAGCCAAGGTCAGACAGCAGACAAGTGGCAGACATGGGATTAGTCTGTCCGTCAGTCATATTTACTGAGTGCTTACTTAGTACAGAGGACAGTACTAAGCGCTTGGGAGAGTACAATATAACAGACACATTCCCTGCCCACGACAGGCTTGCAGTCTAGAAGGGGAGATAGACGTTGTTATATATATATAATATATATATATAGGCATATATAGATATAAAATTACAGAAATGTTCATAAATGCTATGGGGCCGGGAAGAGGGATGAATAAAGGGATCACATCAAGGTGAATCAGATGGAGGGGGAGAAGAGGAAAGGAGGGCTTCGTCAGGGAAGGCCTCTCGGAGGAGATGTGCCTTCGATTAGGCTTCGAAGGAGGGGAGAGTAATAGTCCGTTGGATGTGAAGAGGGAAGGCGTTCCAGGCCAGAGTCAGGATGTGGACGAGAGGTTGCCGACAAGATAGACGAGACTGAATTAGAGCGAGAAGGTATGCATTGGAGGAGCAAAGCGTGCGGGTTGGGTCAGAGTAGAAGAGTAGCGGGGTGAGGTAGGAGGGGGCAAGGGGAGCCACGGCTTTAAAGTCAATGGTGAGGAGTTTCTGTTGGATGAAGAGGTGGATGGGTAACCACTGGAGGTTCTTGAGGAGTGGGGAACCGTGGCCTGAATGTTTCTGTAGAAAAATGATCCAGACAGCAGCCCGAAGTAAGGACTAGAGTGGGGAGAGACGGAGGCAGGGAGGTCAGCAAGGAGGCTGACAGAGTAATCAAGGTAGGAGAGGATAAGTGATCCTATCACTCAGTTCCTTTGACTCCGGGCCTGGGCTTTTTCCACTAGATATGTGTACGGTTTAATGTAAAGTATGGAAAAAAAGGCACACTCCATTAATTGGATAAAATGTGTTGAATGCCTACTGTTTGGAGATCACTCTGCTAAGCTGTAGGGTATATTACAATAAGGATGAATGAGACTCAGAGACGGCACACTGGTCGGAAACGGCAAGAATTTCAAAATCACCAAAAATACATCTCTCTCAACGTTATGCTTATAATAAGTATTTAAAATTAGCCTAGGTTGGGAAAATGGATGAGAAATGCTTGGGGATAGAATCTCTCACAGAGGACCTCACTGGAGTCTAATCATTCAAGGAGATGTCACACAGAATCACCCCGAGATCTGCAGTCTACCAGTGTAATCCCGCCCTTCATTCCACGTGGGATCTCGTTACCTAGAGGCCATTCCCAAACCGGAACGGAGCGCCGAGAGTAGACGGAAGAAGGGAAAAGCCGATGAAGTGTTTTTTTCGGCCGAGAATTCCAGCGAAGGAGCCAGAATGAATATGCACAACCTACCTGAGTATCAGCGGGGATGAAACGTTGCCACAGAAACGGGGACTTTTTCACATCCTAGCAACGGAAAGCCTTTAGATTTCAAGAGAGCATTCTCCGGGGACTGCAGAAATTTGGTGACTAAGCTTTGCTAGGACGACGTATCTAATTTTCATCATAAAGCAGAATGGAGATGATAAAAAGCCCCCAAATGAGAATACACTGAGTGTAATAATAGTATTTGTTACATGCTTATTCTGGGCAGAGCGCTGGGATATATACAATTCAATCAGGTCAGACCCAATCTCTGCCTTACATAGGACTCTCACGTCTCAGGGGATGAGAGAAGAGTTAGTTTACCTCCCTCTCACAGATGAGAACACTAAAGCACAGAGAAGTTAAGTGACTCGCCCCAAGTCCCACAGCAGTCAAGTGTTGGGGTGGGATTAGACACCTAGTCTTCTGACTCCCCGACCTGTGCTCGTTCCACTAGGCCACGGGATCCTGGAGAAGGATGGAAGGCTGGAGAGTCATGCAGTGGTGCGGGGGTAAAATAAGACCGTGAACTTGGATCTTGGAACACCACGTCTACACGTTCGAAAGGGATGCTGTGTGACCTTGGGTAAGTCACTTACCGTGTCTCCATTTCCTCATCTGTTCGATGGGGATACCCGGGCTCCATCCCTCTTACACTGTGAGCCCCATGAGGGACAGGGATTCTGTCTGACCCGATTATCTTCTATCTTTCCCAGGGCTTAGTACGGTCCTTGGAACAGAGTAAGCGCTTAACAGATACCACGTTTATTAACGAGCTGAGGCAAAATTAATCTTCAGGTGATGAGAAAGTTGGAGAAGGCCAAAAAGACAGAGTTCCACCCCCAAGGTCGGATGATCTCTACCACAGTCTCTCCCTACGGTCTCACCCTCTCAAAGGCCTTGTACGCAAGGACGAAATGGCCACCATCCCACCAGGCTGCTCCTCTCATACATGAGGGAAGGGGAAGTTGCAAACTGTAGACTGTAAGCTAACTGCGGTCAGGGAACATCTCTACCAACCCTGTGGTACTGGATTCTCCCAAGCGTTTAGTACGTGCTTCGCACACGGTAAGGGCTCAATAAATTGACTGATCGATTGACCGATGGAGAGAGCAGGCGTTCTCCCAACTACGTAAATTCACGATAGCTGCTGACGGTACCACCACTCCAAAATCCCCCCGGGACTGGGAAAGCAGCTTAACCAGGTACAGTGGTGCCCAAACTTGGGAGACGGGGGACCTGAGTTCTAATCCCACTCCGCCACCAGTTATCGTCCTATCTCCCTCTTATCCTTCCTTTCCAAACTCCTAGAACGAGTCGTCTATATTGGCTGCCTTGAATTCCTCAACTCCAACTCTCTCCTGGACGCCCTCCAATCTGGCTTCCGTCTCCCCTACTCTACCGAGACTGGTCTCTCAAAGGTCACCCATGACCTCCTTCTTGCCAAATCCAATGGTTCCTACTCTATCCTAACCCTCCTCGACCTCTCGGCTGCCTTTGACACTGTCGACCATCCCCTTCTCCTCCACACGTTATCTCACCTTGGCTTCACGAACTCCGTCCTCTCCCGGTTCTCCTCTTACCTTTCTGGCCTTTCATTCTCGGTCTCCTTGGCGGGCTCCTCCTCCCCCTCCCATCCTCTGACTGTAGGGGTTCCTCAAGGGTCAGTTCTTGGCCCTCTTCTGTTCTCCATCTACACTCACTCCCTCGGTGAACTCATCCGCTCCCACGGCTTCAACTATCATCTTTACGCCGATGACACCCAGATCTACATCTCCTCCCCCGTCCTCTCCCCCTCCCTCCAGGCTCGTATCTCCTCCTGCCTCCGGTACGTCTCCACCTGGATGTCTGTCCGCCACCTAAAACTGAACATGACCCAAACTGAGCTCCTCATCTTCCCTCCCGAGCCCTGTCCTCTTCCTGACTTCCCCGTCACCGTGGAGGGTACATCCAACCTTCCCGTCTCTCAAGCCCGCGACCTCGGTGTCATCCTTGACTCGTCTCTCTCGTTCACTCCACACATCCGACTCGTCACCGAGACCTGCCGGTCTCACCTTTATAATATCGCCAAGATCCGCCCTTCCCTCTCCACTCAAACGGCTATTTTAACGGTACGGGCTCTCATAATATCCCGGCTGGATTATTGTGTCAGCCTTCTCTCTGATCTCCCTTCCTCCTGTCTCCCCCACCTCCAGTCTATTCTTCATTCTGCTGCCCGGATCATCTTCCCGCAGAAAGGCTCTGGGCACGTCACTCCCCTCCTTAAAATCCTCCAGCGGTTGCCTATCAACGTCTGGACGAAACAAAAACTTCTCACTCTGGGCTTCAAAGCTCTCCATCACCTTGCCCCCTCCTACCTCTCCTCCCTTCTCTCTTTCCACCGGCCACCCCGCACGCTCCGCTCCTCCGCCGCCCACCTCCTCGCCGTCCCCCGTTCACGCCTATCCCGCCGTCGACCCCTGGCCCGCGTCCTCCCGCTGTCCCGGAACGCCGTCCCTCCTCACCTCCGCCAAACTGATTCAAAGCCCTACTTAGAGCTCACCTCCTCCAAGAGGCCTTCCCAGTCTGAGCTTCCCCTTTTCCCTCTGCTCCCTCTACTCCCTCTCTGCTCCCCCCCACCTCCCCTCAGCTAAGCCTCCTTTCCCCCCCTTTCCCTCTGCTCATCCCCCTCTCCCTTCCCCTCCCCTCGGCACTGTGCTCATTTGTAAAGATTTTTATTACCCTATTTATTTTGCTAATGAGGTGTCCATCCCCTTGATTCTATTTATCGTGATTATGTCGTCTTATTTTTGTCCGTCTGTCTCCCCAGATTAGACTGAGCCCGTCGTTGGGCAGGGATTGTCTCTATCTGTTGCCTAATTGTACATTCCAAGTGCTTAGTACAGTGCTCTGCACATAGTAAGCGCTCAATAAATACTATTGAATGAATGAATGAATGAATGAACTTGTCTTTATGTGGCCACCTAGCTTCTCTGTGCCTTTAGTTACCTCATCTGTAAAATGGGGATAAAGACTGTGAGCCACATGTGGGACATTGCCTACTTCCAAGCTGATTATTATTTACTCCGGCGGTTTTTCGCTTGGGAAAGTTCAGTACTTCAGAATTGGTAGACACTTTCCCTGCTCACAACAAGCTTAGTCTTATACAAATAGCATTTTTTTACAACCCCTTAAGAATCCCATTATTATTAAAGATTTCACTGTTAGCTACTGGGAATTTACATGAATCTGCTGCCTCTGTAGTCTTGTTTGGTCCTAATAGTAAGTGCCTAGTAAACACCATAATTAGGTACCTCGGCTGCGGGAACCGGAGCTAGAGTAGTGGCCCAGTGGAAAGAACGTGGGCCTGGGAGTTAGCGGTCCTGGGTTCCAATTCCATCTCTGCCCCTCGCTTGCTGTGTGACCTTGCACGAGTCGCTTAACTTCTCTCTGCTGTAGTTTCCTCTTCTCTAAAACAGGGATATAGGCATCTTTTTTTTTCTTATGGCCCTGGCTGAGTGCTTACTATGGGATAAGCTCTGTACTAAATATTGGGGTAGATACAATATTGGGGTAGGGAAGCAGCGTGGCTCAGTGGAAAGAACCTGGGCTTCGGAGTCAGGGGTCATGGGTTCGACTCCCGGCTCTGCCACTCGTCAGCTGTGTGACTGTGGGCGAGTCACTTCACTTCTCTGTGCCTCAGTTACCTTATCTGTAAAATGGGGATCAACTGTGAGCCTCACGTGGGACGACCTGATTACCCTCTATCTTCCCCAGCGCTTAGAACAGTGCTCGGCACACAGTAAGCGCTTAACAGATACCAACATTATTGTACAAGATGGTCAAGTTGGATACAGTCCCAATCCCACGGAGGGCTCACGGTCTAAGTTGGAGGTAACCGAGGCACAGAGAAACGAAGTGACTCGCCCAAGGTCACGCAGCAGACGAGCTGGCGGAGCCGGGACTAGAACCCAGGACCTCGAATTTCCAGGCTCATGCTCTTTCCACGGTGCTTCCCCGTATCTGTTCTCCCTCCCACTTAGACTGTAAACTTCATGCTGGACGGGGACTGTGTCCAACCGAATTATCTTGTATCCACCTCAGCGCTCGGTACCGTATCGCGCACGTAACGAGCACTCGATAAATACTACAAGTGTTATAATTCATAATGATAAGAAAAAAGTACTCACGTTCTTGTTGATGACACACTTCATTGTGAAGAAATCTGAACTTATAAGATGGTATCTCAGTTTTGAATAATGAGGTGAGAATATTATCAAGTTCTTCTAATGATGCCTATTTAGGAGGATTGGGGAAAAAAGGACAATTAGGCTCCGAGTCGTACCGGCTCTTTGAGAGAATTAAAAACCCTTAGGAAGCAGAAATAATGATATTTGTTAAGCACTTACTATGGGCAAAGCACTACGGTAGTTACAACGTTTTCAATTTGGACACAGCCCCTGTCCTGAATGGAGTTCATAGTCTGGGCGGGGAGGAAGTAGGATTTACATCTCATTTTCCTGAAAAGGAAACTGAGGCACAGAGAGTGAAGTGACTTGCCAAGGTCACACAGCAGTCAAATGGCAGAGCCAGGATTAGAACCCAGGTTCTGTGATTCCCAGGGCCAGACACTTTCCATTAGGCAACACTGCTTCTTAATGGTGGGTAATCCTCTAGGCCAATTGAATTTTCGAAATGTATCTTGACTGGCGAAGATAACCACAGTCACCTGAGAGATCAGAGTACGCTCTTTTTGTCCATAGGTTTTATCGGCAATTTTTAATTAGGCAAGAGTGGATTACTGACTGCAGATTGTAAACTCTCACCAGGTGTGAGTTTTCTCTCCGACTGGGTCCTTGAAAATATTCTTCAAATTGCCAAGGTAGCTCATTTACTCACTCACTCACTCACTCACTCACTCACTCACTCACTCACTCACTCACTCACTCATTTATTCATTCACTCACTCACTCACCCATCCATCCATCCATCCATCCATCCATCCATCCATCCATCCATCCATCCATCCATCCATCCATCCAACCATCCATCCATCCATCCATCCATCCATCCATCCATCCATCCATCCATCCATCCATCCATCCATCCATCCATCCATCCAACCTACTAAGTTTTTCCTCCTTCTCTTTCTCTCTTTCTTCCTTTCTTTGCTTTCATTTCTTTCTCTCTCTTTTTCTCTTTCTTCCTTTCTCTCCTTTCTCTTTTCTATTTCTTTCTCTCTCTCTCTTTCTCTCCTTTCCTTCTTTCCTTCCTTCTTTCCTATTTATTTCAGATCTTCTGTGCCCAGAGGATCGTGCTGTTCCCTTGGGAGAGTAGAATAAAAGGTTCCTGTCTTCGAGAGTTTCCGCCCCAGCTTCAGCAACCTGAGGAAGTCTCTCTCCCCTTGGTCTCTCTGAGGACATTCCTGAGCAACGTCCCCCACGCTACCTGATAGAGGGACAAGTCCACTCCCCCGGTTTGTATTTATCTTTATATTATCCATATACCATTTCTCTCCACTAGCATCGATAATCAAAGGTTTTCCATCAATCAGCAAATAACCGATGGTATTTATTGAGTGATTACTTTGGGCAGAACGCTGTACTAAGCACTGGGGAAAGTACGGTACAGTTAGCTGTTAGACACGATCCCTGCCCTCTAGGAGTTTAGTTTAAACCATCGATAGCATTTATAGAGCGTTTAACTGGGTGCAGGGCACCATATTATTTCCTGTGATACAACAGCATTGGTAGAAACATTCCCAGCCCACAAGGAGCTTGCAGTCTAACGAAGGAGACGGACATTAAAATGAACCGTGTCTACGTCTCAGCGGAAAGAGCCCGGGCTTGCGAGTCAGAGGTCACGGGTTCAAATCCCGGCTCTGCCACTTGTCAGCTGTGTGACTGTGGGCGAGTCACTTCACTTCTCTGGGCCTCAGTTCCCTCACCTGTAAATTGGGGATGAAGACTGTGAGCCTCACGTGGGACAACCTGATTACTCTGTTTCTACCCCAGCGCTTAGAACAGTGCTCTGCACATAGTAAGCACTTAACAAATACCAGCATTATTATCTCTGCCACGTACATACCCTTTAACCAAATACCAGATGGGTTGGGTCTCTTCGTAGAATAGTAAGCGGGAATGAGTTGATGCATCTACATTCATTTTCTTTCCCATCAACTTTAGACTTTTTCCAGGAGGAATTTATCTTGGGAAAGAAGGAAGCAGGGACACTGCGTATATTTGAACCCTATCATTTCCCCCTACCTGCAATTTGTTTTAATGTTTAGTTCAGTTCTCGGGCCTTAGTACCGAAGAGATGCCCAATAAATACAATGATCGACTGACTGCGACCCCCAGGCTACACTTCCCTTTCGAGTTTCTCGTGTTTTTCATCGCCATTTACTAGCCCCTGCTAAACTGTGGGATGTTACTTTTAAATAAGACTGATGACTGGAAAGCGCATAAAGCTATGAAGACACTAAAACCTTCTTATTACCTTTTTAATGTCATAAAAAATCCAATCCATGGGTGGAAAGAAGGAATCATAGAATGCAGAAGTGGCACGGTGTTTTCCTGCAAGTCGTCGACCCTCACGGTTGCGAACCTCGTTTTTCATTGTTTGCTGTGCTATTTCCACTTTCTACCCACCCTCCAGTTATGAGATGACCTTAAAGCGACCTTTGCTTTGTTTGCTAATGGGCAAATAACACTCTGGAAATAACAGGTTAGGAATCATTTGCTCTGAAAGAAAACACGCTACAGTAAGGTAATTGATTGGCCTCGATCTTTAGGCACTTCTCTGTACCGGAGTCGTCTGAATGGGATTTACAGGAAATAACAGATTTCAGACACTGATTAACTCCTCCCTGCTACTAAGTGGAAAGAGCCCGGGCTTGGGAGTCAGAGGTCATGGGTTCGAATCCCAGCTCTGCCACTTGTCAGCTGCGTGACTGTGGGCGAGTCACTTCACTTCTCTGGGCCTCAGTTACTTCATCTGTAAAATGGGGATTAAGACCGTGAGCCTCACGTGGGACAACCTGATTCCCCTGTATCTACCCTAACGCTTAGTACAGTGCTCTGCAGATAGTAAGCACTTGACAAATACTAACATTATTAACCTCAGTCAATTCCTGCTAATAATAATAATAATGTTGGTATTTGTTAAGTGCTTACTATGTGCAGAGCACTGTTCTAAGCGCTGGGGTAGACACAGGGGAATCAGGTTGTCCCAACGTGGGGCTCCCAGTCTTAATCCCATTTTACAGATGAGGTCACTGAGGCACCGAGAAGTGAAGTGACTTGCCCAAAGTCACACAGCTGACGAGTGGCCGAGCCGGCATTCGAACCCGTGACCTCTGACTCCAAAGCCCGGGCTATTTCCACTGAGCCACGCTGCACCCCAGCACTCACACGTCACTCTTCTAAACCAAGTTAGGACGCTAAACTCCCATCTAGACCGTAGGCTCCTTGTGGGCAGAGAACGTGTCTGCCGACTTTATTATACCGTAGCATTTAGTAGGGTGCTCTGCACGCAGTAAGTCCTCAATAAACACGATGGATTAATTGATCGATGTACCTCAATCTCATATCTCCCTCCATCTACCCTTTTCTCTCATCCTCCCTCTCACCTGGAACTCCCTCCCGGGTCATATCGGACCGACCACCGTGCTACCCATCTTCGTTCAATCGGCCAAACGATCCACTGAGCGCCTACTGTGTGCGCGGCACCGGCCTAAGCGCCTGGGAGAGCACGGAACAACAGAGTTCCTAGATACATTCCCTGCCCACCAGGAGCTTACGGCCTAGAAGGGGAGACGGGCATTAATACAAATAAATAAATCTCCAGAGCCATACTAAAATCATCTATCCTCCCAGAAGACTTCTTTATCTTATCTCTCTTTACCCCATTTTGCCCTCCCTTCTTCACCGCCTATCTACTTGGGTGTGTCCTCCTTAAGCATTTTAGGGGAAGCAGCGCGGCTCAGTGGAAAGAGCCTGGGCTTCGGAGTCAGAGGTCACGGGTTCGACTCCCGGCTCTGCCGCTCGTCAGCTGTGTGACTGCGGGCGAGTCCCTTCGCTTCTCTGTGCCTCAGTTACCTCATCTGTCAAATGGGGATTAACCGTGAGCCTCACGTGGGACGACCCGATCACTCTGTATCTCCCCCAGCGCTTAGAACGGTGCTCTGCACATAGTAAGCGCTTAACAAATACCAACGTTATTATTTGGATCCTCATCCCACTCCCAACCCCGCAGCACTGAGAAGGAGCGTGGCTTAGTGGCGAGAGGCCGGGCCTGGGAGTCAGAAGGCCGTGGGTTCTAATCCCGGCTCCTCCACCTGTCTGCTGTGTGACCTTCACTTCACTTCTCTGGGCCTCGGTCACCTCATCTGTAAAATGGGGATTAAGACTGTGAGCCCCGTTTGCGAAAACCTCATTACCTTTTACCTACCCCGGCGCTTAGAACAGTGCTCGGCATATAGTAAGTGCTTAACAAATGCCATTAGTATTATTTTGTACACAGCGGCGTGGCTCAGTGGAAAGAGCCGGGGCTTGGGAGTCAGAGGTCACGGGTTCTAATCCCGGCTCCGCCGCTTGCCCGCCGTGTGCCTTTGGGCAAGTCGCTTCACTTCTCTGTGCCTCAGTTCCCTCATCTGTAAAATGGGGATTAAAACTGTGAGCCCCACGTGGGACAACCTGATCACCTTGTATTCCCCGGCGCTTAGAACGGTGCTTTGCACATAGTAAGCGCTTAACAAATACCACCATTATTAGTATTATCCTTCTACTCTGCTGTTTGCCTGTCATTTATTTTAATGTCTGTCTCCCACACTAGAAAGCAAAGTCCTTGAGGGCGGAGAATCGTGTCTACCAACCCTGCTTCTTTTCCCAGATCAGGGAATGATTGAAAATTAGGGATCGCCGGAGGTCGACCGCTCCAACCCCCTGCCTCCTTGGAAATGAATGACTAGCTACTATGATCACTCCGCTTGTATTTTAAAGCTTTAGAGGGCAGGAGGAGAAGGCTGAAAGTGGGCTGACTTGCATATTCATGAGTTAGCTTATGCTTAAATAGGCTTTTGTTCGGGGCTAACAAAAATCAAGAAACTTCCAACACAGCCACTAGAGAATACTTCTTCGAAGGAGGAATCCAAAATAGCAGCCATGATTTAACACTCCCACAGGATCCCGAAAAATTCTCCGCTTTGTGCGGAGGGTAACCTCTCCCAATCTTTATGCAAAAGCATCGGAGGCCTTTCCAGTATTTCCATACTCTTTTGCATCGGCTGAGGAGAGCCCGCTTATATGCAAGGGGCGCATTATAATTAATTGCGGAAAGCTAAAGCTACTTTTCAACTTGCTGGTCTGCCTTAGTTAGCTGAATCACTTCCATATCCAATTGCATAATCTTATCGATAAAATAGAACGCCTTTAAATCCCGTCAGAAGTCGGGAGGCCGAAGGGAGAAATATTTTCTAGAGAAAAAGAGCACCAAGGGAGTTCAGAAAACCCGTCGTAAGGCAGGTACGTCGTCTTGACAAATCTTTCCCGGAAACCTCATCGTGGCAGATGCGTCCTCCTTTCTCCATCCCTTTGGGAGCCGCAGTAAATGCGATGATGACGGTCGTGGGGTTTACAGGTTCCCTGAATAAGATCTGCAGAGTCGGTTTGGAAATCCGGGGGCTTTGCATCTCATAGACACTCGGTTTGAAGGTGCCATTCTCGAGTGTGGGATAGTAGGAGTCTATAATGGGTTCGGATCCCTGCCCCGCCACTCATCTGCTGTGTGACCTTGGGCGAGTCATTTAGCTGCTCTGGGCCTCAGTTCCCTCATCCGTAAAATGGGGGTGACGATTATGAGCCCCTCGTGGGACACCCCGATTACTACCCCAGAGCTTAGAACAGTGCCTGGCACAGTAAGCGCTTAACGAACGCCATCGTTATTATCACTGTCGTCTGTGGGACTGGGGCAGAGAATGCCGGGGTGGAACTGGCGACCTCTCCCACATCGGACGGGTCAGTTTGGCACCGACGTGTTTTCTTTCTGCCATGCCTGGGATCGCCTTCCGTTCTCGCTCTTGGGGTCCCCAGACCTCCCAGACCCTCCGAGGATCGAGGTTCGTTCCATGTCTGATTGCCTCTGGGCGGGCGGACCTGAATTCTGCGGCTCTCTCCCAATTTCCTAAAGGGAGATGAGTCAGCAGACTCTTTCGGTCTCTCCTTCTAAAGACTGCCTTGGTAGGGAAGAAAAAGGCAGGCAACCGACTCGGGAAATGGAGTCCATTTCCCTGGCTCCAAGGGGCTAAACACAGCCTGCCCCTTTCTAATACTAATATCAATAACCGTGGCATCCGTTAAGCAATTACATTGTGATGAACACCGTGCTAATTTGCAATCAGATCTGACACGGCCCCGGTCCCACATGGGGGCTCACAGTCTGAGGAGGAAGGAGAATGGGCATCTAATGTCCATGGGTTCGCGACGGGGGCGAATATATTTATTTGTATTAATGTCTGCCCACCCCCTCTCGACTGTAAGCTGATTCTGGGCAGGGAATGTGTCCGTTTATTATTTTAGCGTACTCTCCCAAGTGCTTAGTAGAGTGCTCCGCACACAGTAAGCGCTCAATAAATACAACCGACTGACGGACAGGGACGCGCTACGCCTAGGAGGTGCTTGGTTGGTTGGCAAATTTGTCCGGGCGTCCTATCGGATCTACCGATCCTTAGTAGGACGGGTTGAAGGGCGGCACGACACTGAGGTGACGCTGGCTTGATGCTCCCCACTCGTGGCCCAAATGGGTCAGCCAGCGGCCTCGAAGCAACCTGGTCCAGAAGTCACCCCTGTCTCAAATCGTTGCCAGGGGATTTACTTTTTGCTGTTTTTTCACTGAAAAAATAAACAGACACGAGACTTCTCATTCCGTCTCCTCCACCCGCACCGGGGATGGGGTGCTCAGCCCCCGCCCGGAAGATCGGGCGACCGAGTAATTTAAACCGTGGGCCCGTCGGCTAATAGCCGCTACAAATCCCCCAGTTAGCGAATCATCTTGGAGGATTTCACCTATATTACATTTCACCGCTTAAAACGCGCCAACCCATCAACGGATCCATCCCACATTTTACGGATGGAGAAGCTGAGGCACGGAGAGGTTCAGTGACCTGTCCAAGTCCGCCCAACAGGCAAGAGGTGAAGTTGGGATTAGGACCCAGAAGATACGGGCAAAACCAAACCCACAGCATAGACGTAACGTCGAAGGGAGGAGTGTGCTAGAGGGAGAACCTCGGCCTGGGAGTTGGTAGGTGGGTAGGCGAGCTCGTTGTGAGGAGGGAACGTTTGGTTTTTTTGTTATTTTGTACTCTCCCAAGTGCAGAAGGACTCTGCACATGATAAGCGCTCAATAAATACCATCGAATGGATGAATGACCCCCACCGGACTTCCTCTCCCCCAGGTCTTTCAGGGCCTCAGTCTAGCCCTGTCCCCTCTCTCTTTTGAAACTAATAATAATGACAGTGGTATTTGTTAAACGCTTTCTACGTGCAAGGCACCGTACTAAGCACCGGGGTGGATACCAGCGAATCGGGCAGTCCCGGTCCCTGTCACAGTCTCAATCTCCATTTTATAGACGAGGTAACTGAGGCCCAGAGAAGTGAAGTGACTTGCCTAAGGTCATGCAGCGGACAAGGGGCGGAGCTGGGATCAGAACCCGTGACCTTCTGACTCCCAGGCCCGTGCTCCATCCACTAGGCCGTGCTGCTTCTCAACTGAAGTGAACGAGAGTCTCAAAAATCTAATAGATCCTACCAATTCTGGCCACTAGCGTGGGAACCATAAACATACTGGAGGATGTTGCATTCTAACTGAATTTTAACTGACGAGAAGCAGCATGGCCTACTGGAGTCAGAAGGACCTGGGTTTGAAACCCGCTGTGTGACCTTGGGTAAGTCACTTTACTTCTCTGGGCCTCAGTTACCTCATCTGTCAAATGGGGGTTAGGTCTGTGAGCTCTGTGTGGGTTAGGGACTGTGTCCGCCCTCCAACCTGATTAACTCGTATCTACCCAGTGTTTAGTACAGTGCCCGGCACATAGTAAACACTTTTTATTACCCTATTTATTTTGTTAATGAGATGTACATCACCTTGATTCTATTTACTGCTATGAGATGTACATCCCCTTGATTCTATTTATTGCTATTGTTCTTGTCTGTCCATCTCCCCCGATTAGACCGTAAGACCGTCAACGGGCAGGGACTGTCTCTGTTGCCGATTTGTACATTCCAAGCGCTTAGTACAGTGCTCTGCACATAGTAAGCGCTCAATAAATACTATTGAATGAATGAATGAACTTAAGAAATACTATTAAAAATATTTTGATAAGGGGGTAAAGAGGAGTTTAGTAAACAGGTCACCCCCACCTAGAGGGTAAGCTCCATGAGGGCTGAAATCGTGTCCACCAATCTACCGAATGGTTTCTCCCAAGCACTTAGTATAGTATTCCGCACACAGTAAGCACTCGATAAGTACCTAGAGTGATCGATGGATACGAAACAGAAATTTAAAGACGAGTAGCAGATCGCTCCGTGTGAGGGGTGAGAAACTGAGTCTAAAACTGAAAGATATTGAAAGTGCCTATGTTCACATTCCTATGCAGCGAGGTATCGTGGTGCTTTAGGGTGGATCAATATTGGTTTTAGAAAATCACTCACTTCACTGTCAAATCAGAATTTACCATTCCATGATCACAAATCATAACTCGTGATGAAAACAATCCTCAGAGAGACCGCTAAGCTGGCATTTTAAAAAATCACCGGATTGGAAGCCACTCTGGTTGAAAAGCGTATTCTAATTTTAATATAATGCTCCTTAGAATGAGCCAAAGAAATGGGGAAGTTTTATATAAAATACAAAACCAAATTTTGAAGAAAGCCTTAGAGGAATAAATCCATAACAGACATAAATTGTAGAGAACAGTGAAATCATTCCATAGCAAAAAGATGAAAATGAGAGATGGCAGAAAGTTGGTTATTAAAGAATCACCGGCTCTAAAGAGAAGTAAATATGATGAGTCCCTGTCCCTAGAGAATCACTTCCCTGCAACACAATGAAGAAAAGTCCATTATTAAGCCTTTAAGAGTTACGAACTTATCTGGTTCATTAGGATTACTCAATTAAAATAAGAGTCAGAGCCATTTATCTTGTTTCCTTAGATCTCAGTAATCAATTTTGTTATAGGTATTTCTTGTTAAATGACTTAAAAGAATTACCACCCCCCTCCCCCGCCCCAAAAAAAAAAGCCATATGCTCTGAGAGTCGTTAATTACTCTCTAGGCCACCACTGAACCCAAATCAGCGAGGTCAAAGGCCGTTCGAGTGTTTAATACCCGGCCTCAACTGGTCTCGACTGAGGCAGGTCTGACAGTTTCGGGCCATTGTGAGGCCCGTCAGTCAACTGATCCATCGATCAAATGAGAAGCAGCACGGCCCAGTGGAAAGAGCCCAGGCCTGGAGGTCAGAAATCCTGGCTTCTGATCCTAGTCTGCTGTAATAATATCGTTGGTATTTGTTAAGCGCTTACTATGTGCAGAGCACTGTTCTAAGCGTTGGGGTAGATACAGGGTAATCGGGTGGTCCCACGTGAGGCTCACAGTTAATCCCCATTTTACAGATGAGGTAACTGAGGCACAGAGAAGTGAAGTGACTTGCCCACGGTCACACAGCTGACAAGTGGCAGAGCCGGGAGTCGAACTCATGACCTCTGACTCCAAAGCCCAGGCTCTTTTCCTGGCTTTCCTGGAAGCCACGCTGCTTCCCACTGAGCCACGCTGCCTTCTCTGCGCCTCAGTGACCTCATCTGTAAAATGGGAATTAAGACTCCGAGCCCCCACCGGGTACATAGGCTGAGTCCGACTTGACTGACTTGTATCTACCCCAGCGCTTAGTACAGTGCCTGGCGTATAGGAAGCACTGAACAAATACTATTTTTAAAAAAATCACTATTATCTGTGGTGTATTTACTGGGCACAGATCGTTTCATCCTGCAGATGGGAAACTACAACAGGGTGAAGAGACACAGTCTCTGACCTTAGTGTTCTTACAGGCTCGAGGAGAAATAAATCCGCAAGACCGACAGACGATTAACTCTCCCCTACCTCAAAGCCTTATTGAAGGCCCATCTCCTCCAAGAAGCCTTCCCTGACTAAACCCTCCTCTCCCTTCTCCGTCAGCCTGAACTGCTCCCTTCATTCATCCTCCCACCCATCCCCGCAGCACATATTTATATATCGGTAATTTATTGGTTTGTTTATTTATCTGTTTATATTAATGTCTGTCTCCCCTTCTAGACAGAGAACTCGTTGCGGGCAGGGAATGTGTCTGCTTATTGTTGTACTGTACTCTCCCAATACAGTGTTTCGCACACAGTAAGCGCCCAATAAATACGACTGACCGAATGAATGAGTTACCTCATCTGTAAAATGGGGAATAAGAGAGTGAGTCCCACGGGGGACAGGGACTGTGTCTAACCTTATCAGCTTGTATCTGCCTCACCACTTTATTTGGTGCCTGGCATATTCTAACAATAACAATAATAATAATAATAATGATAATGGTATTTCTTAAGCACTTACTATGTGCCAAGCACTGTTCTAAGCGCTGCCTTAACAAATACTCTTGAAACTCTTTTAGTTTGGGGGAGGAGGGTTTAATCCTCATTTTTTGGATGAGGTAAACGAGGCACAGATCGGTTAAAAGACTTGCCCAAGGTCATGCGGCAGGGAAGTGGCAAAGCTGGGATTAGAATCCAGGTGCTCTGACTCCCATTTCAATGCTCTTTCCACTAGGCCACACTGCTCAAGGTTGTATACCGGTAACGTATGTCATATAGCAGTGTTATAGCAATTTTAGCAACGTTCTTCTGCACCAGCACTGCAGGTCAGGGGCCTCTTGGGGCTTGGAGGAGTTGGAATCTTTTTCTGAATTCTTGACTGGTCAGAAATCCCATCCAGGCAACCGGAGATGAAGGCACTCGGTCAGTTCTCTCCCCGCTGCGTTACCAGCGCTCCCCGTTACAACCCAACCTACTCATTCCTCTCTTCTTCTATCAACCTCCTCGCTGTGTTCGCTCCCAGGTTTCTTGCTGTGAAGCCATTCCCGCTAACTCTTTGTTCCTGCTCTCCCTCTGGCCTGTACTTCCCTCCCCCTTCATATCCCAAAGACCACCACTCTCAGATCCCTCCTGAAATCTCACCTCCTCCAGGAAGCCTTCCCTGACTAATTTCTCATTTCCACCATTCTTTTTCTCCTCCCTTCTCACTTCACTCATGCATTTGAGTCCATACCCGCTCGGCGCTTAAAGATCTCCCCCTTCCCGCCCAGCACCAAAGTACGTATCCTTATATCCGGTCGCTTCCCCTCTCGGCAATTTATTTTAACGTCCGTCTCCCCTACTGAACTCCTCCGGGCAGGGATCGTATCGACTTAATCAACTGCACTCTCCCAAGCTCTCAGTAGAATACTCTGCACAAATAGGTGCTCAAAAAATACTATTCATTCACTGATTAAACGTGATCCCTAGAGAGTTCCATCCCTAGATGGAACAAATCACGTTCCATCATTGCTCCTTAGAGACGTGTGGCTAAGATAGAACTGTGAGTCTCTTTTTTTATTTTCCAAATGCAAGGCTGGGATGGTGTAGGCATACAACGCAGGAAAAGAACTACATCGTTTTGTAGGTCGTGAGCCAAGTCTACACCTTGACTATCCTATTTTTTCATTCAGCGTGAACTCAGATCGAAGCAGCGCGGCTTAGTGGTTAGCGCACGGGCCTGGGAGTCAGAAGGTCACGCCCGGCTCCGTCACTGGGTGACCTTGGGCAAGGCACTTCATTTCTCTGGGCCTCAGTTCCCTCATCTGTAAAATGAGGATTGAGACTGTGAGCCTCACGTGGGATGGGGACAGAGGCACAGAGAAGCGAAGTGACTTGCCCGCAGTCACACAGCTGATAAGGGGCAGAGCGGGGATTCGAACCCATGACCTCTGACTCCCAAGCCCGGGGTCTTTCCACTGAGCCACGCTGCTTCTCTAGCTGCTTCTCAGAGAAGTTATGTGACTTGCCCAAAGTCACACAGCAGGCAAATGAGAAGCAGTATTCTTAGTAGAAAGAGTATAGGCCTGGGAGTAGAGGTCCAGCGTTCTAATCCCAGCTCTGTCACTTGTCTCCTAGGTGACTCTGGGTGAGTCACTTAACTTCTCTGTGCCTCGGTTACCTCATCTGTAAAATGGGGCTGAAGGCCGTAGGCTCTGCGAGGGACTTGGATGGTGTCCAACCTGATAGGCCTGTTTCTTCCCGAGTGCATAGTTCAGGCTAAGCGCTTAACAAATATCTTTAATGATAAGAAAGGGACGCGGTCAGATTTAGAACCCAGGTCCTCTGACGCCTAGGCCCCGGGTTTCTCCACAGCACCAAAGCTCCCGCAGATCAGCAGGTGTGAAAAGGTCAACCTCTTCAATAGCCACTGTAGTTTTCGGCACCTGTGTCAGCATTTTCAACAATGCCCTACGGGCTTCTTCCGTCAGAAACCTTCCCCCTGCGGCCTGGCCCCAGATGGGACCTGTATCTCCCTCTCATAAGGGTCAACTTTTCATTTGGAGGGCAGGGGCGAAAAGGAGGTGGAAGGGATGGATCCAGGGGAAGGGATCAGTTTAAAAGAGGTAATCAGCCAGCAAGCCACCATTCTGGGGCTCTTCAGCCCTGAGTGGAATCTCCCGGGTCTTGCCAGCGGAGCGAAAATCGGCCTGAAGTAAGAGGATTCCTGCTGGGACTGTGTCATCCCTGGGGATGGTTTCACTGTAACGGAAATGGTAAATATATTTCCTCTCCCTCTATGTTTTAATGCGATATAGGTCTAAGCTTCTTATCTCAGTTTCATAATACAAGTTACCAAGCCATTAAATGTTTACAATGCCAAGGCAGATTCACTGATAACATGGGATGTGGATAGTTATTCTCTTTTACCGGGCCATCTTTTAAAATGCACCCAGAGGAAGATTAATTGAAATGCATTTTCACCTTAACGAGAGTCGGAGTTGGTATTTTCCGGAAGTCCTGAAGGAATCGCTCAGTCGTATCGAATACTGTATATCATTCCAGATTGTGTTTGAATTATGTAAAACCCATCCTTAAGAGATGGTATCAAGGAATGTATTGGTATTCACACATTCATCTTTTTTTTTGGGGGGGGAGGGGGGTCTGTTTAAAATACCAGCTGCTTCTCGTTTGATCGATAATCGCCATAGGTTCTAGCATTTACTTTAATTTTGTTTTTATATTGCGACTGCCCGTTCCTCCGCACGGACTTCATTGCTGTGGTTGCCTTAGGAGACAATGAAAGATAAGACAATAGTCTCAACGGTTTTAATTATGCCAGTAAAACAAAAGTTACTATTACTCCTGTTAGTTGATGGGAAAGCTACTTATCTTTCAAAACTGTGCTTTGGCTTTCCTCCTCTGTGTATCATCTACAACGGCTGGTTTAGATGACGTCCCTTAAATTACACTTCTATGAGGGGGGTCGGGGACTTTTATGGTCACCTAATAGGAGGTGAAAGGAACTTCCGATCTCTTGGAAACAGTTTAAACATTTAACGGCGGCCGAGAGAAGCCTCTACAGCCTCATGAAAATACAACAGTGTAAACAGATTTCCATTATCATTCCGTTTTCTCGGATTTACAGAGCGGTCTTGATGCTATGTGTTTAGTAACCCTTAATTGAATATGAAAGTTCTCTTGGCACTCATTTTTTTAGGTCTTCCACCTCATAATAGCGGAGGTAGCTCTTTCATTGAACTATCTCAGTTGAAGCCCTGGAGAGGAAGGGTATCATTAAATCAATCGAGAGGATTTATTAAGGAGTTACAGTATGCAGAGGATGGAGCGGAGTGTTGGGGCGAGCACATTATAATAGAGGTGGGAGATATTTTCCTTGCCCACAATAAGCTGATGAGCAGCGTGACTCAGTGGAAAGAGCCCGGGCTTGGGAGTCCGAGGTCATGGGTTCGAATTCTGCCTCTGCCACTTGTCAGCTGTGTGACTGTGGGCAAGTCACTTCACTTCCTCTGTGCTTCAGTTATCTCATCTGTAAAATGGGGATTAAGACTGTGAGCCTCACGTGGGACAACCTGATTACCCTGTATCTACCTCGGTGCTTAGAACAGTGCTCTGCACATAGTAAGCGCTTAACAAATACCAACATTATTATTATTACGTCTGGTGTTCTTAAAGAGATAATCGTGTGTCGTGTGGAAGGCTACGTGTCAGCTCCATAAATACCGTGGGTGATGATGACATGTTCATTCAAAGTATTGACTTTGACAGTCCTTCCAAACACATTCGCATTTATGAAGCGCTTACTGTGGGCAGTGCACTGTGCTAAACGTTTGAGAGAGTCCAGTACAACGGAGTTGGTAGACACAGTCCCTGCCCACAACGAGCTTACAGTCTAAAGGGGGATACAGACATTAACATTGACAAATTATGGACATGTGCAAAAGTACTGCGGGGCTGAGTGTGAGGTGGAGAAAGGGTGCAAATCCAAGTGGAAGGGAGCGGGAGATGAGGAAATGAGGGCTTCGTCACGGAAGACCTCTTGGAGGGGATGTGATTTTAATAAAGCTTTAGAGATTGGGTAGTGATAATCCGGATGTGAAGAGGAAGGGCCACGCCGAGAAGCAGCGTGGCTTACTGGAAAGAGCACGACCTTGGGAGTCAGAGGTCATGGGTTCTAATCCCGGCTCTGCCGCTCATCAGCTGTGTGACTTTGGGCAAGTTACTTCACTTCTCTGTGCCTCAGTTACCTCATCTATAAAATGGGGATTAAGTCTGTCAGCCCCACGTGGGACAACCTGATTACCTTGTATCTACCCCAGCCCTTAGAACAGTGCTTGGCACATAGTAAACACTAAACAAATACCATCATCATTATTATTATTATTACTCCAGGTCAGAGGCGGGACATGGGCAAGCCGTCAGTGGTGAGATAGATGAGATTAAAGTACACTTGTGTTTGGGTGCTTTGGAGCCAGAGGTCATGGGTTCGAATCCCGGCTCTGCCACTTGTCAGCTGTGTGACTGTGGGCACGTCACTTCGCTTCTCTGGGCCTCAGTTCCCTCATCTGTAAAATGGGGATTAAAACTGTGAGCTCCACGTGGGACAACCTGATTCCCCTGTGTCTACCCCAGCGCTTAGAACAGTGCTCTGCACATAGTAAGCGCTTAACAAATACCAACATTTATTCATTTATTTATTTATTTAGTGGGAAATCAGGGAGGTGATATAAGAGAGGGAAAGGTGATTGACTGCCTTAAAGCCTTTGGTAAGAAGTTTATGTTTGAGGTGGGAGGGCAACCACTGGAGGTTATTAAGGGATGGGGAAACATGGACTAAATGTTTTTATAGAAAACTGATCCGGGCAGCAGAGCGAAATATGGACCGGAGAGGGGAGAGACAGGAACTTGGGAGGACTGCAAGGAGGCTGTTAGAGTAATCGAGGCAGGACAGGTAAGCGATAGCGATTTGGATGGAAAGGAAAGGGCAGAACGTAGCAACGCCGTGAAGTTTGAACCAACAGGATGTGGTGACAGGTTGAATATGTGGGTGGAAAGAGCTCAACTGTATATATTTGTATTACCCTATTTATTTTGTTAATGAGATGTACATCACCTTGATTCTATTTATTGCTTTTGTTTTTGTCTGTCCGTCTCCTCCGATTAGACCGTGAGCCCGTCAGTGGGCAGGGACTGTCTCTATCTGTTGCCGATTTGTACATTCCAAGCGCTTAGTACAGTGCTCTGCACCTAGTAAGTTCTCAATAAATACTATTGAATAAATGAATGAGGAGAAATTAATGTAAATTAATAAGTATTGTATACTATATAGTTCAAACACCATTCACGCTCTTCCCCGTGACTACAACTCCTTCCCCATACCATTTCTCTTCCCATCTTCAGTGACATCCTGAAAATCCATCACCTGCAAGAAGTCTTTCCCAACTCATTTCCACTGCTTTTGGTCCTATCATTACAGCAGTCACCTTTATTCAATCAATCGGTTGTATTTTTTTTAGTTCCTGCAGTGTTTTGGATGCTTGCATTTACAATCCAAGGGACAAGATTTCTGCCCGCCAGATCAGCTGACAAATTAAGGGGGTGGAGGGGTGGTGGTGATAGACATATAATAATTTAGAGAAGAAGTGCTTATATGAGAGTTGGAAGGATGTCATCTGGAGAGAAGAAAAAATAATTGGGAAAAACTTCCTGGAGGAGGTGGGATTTCAAAAGGGCTTTAAAGATGGGGAGAGCTGTGGCCCAGTGGATTTAATCAATAAATCAATCCTACTTATTTATTCAAATAATCATAAAGGGATTAATAAAAAATGGTGCATTGTATTATTAGTATTCCATTAAGCATCGTCGTACGTTACTTCCAAATACATATTTTTCTGTCACTTTAGCTGTTGAACAAAAAGCCACGCCTTTAGCCTGAAAATGAAATGTGGTTTCTTCTTCCAGGAAAGCTCTTCAAAACTTTGCACTGGTTCTACTTCTACGAATCTAAATTAAAGTCTAGATCCAAACTGGCATTCTGCGTAATTCTGGATTGGTTGTAAAATTTTTCTTTTCCTCTTGGGATGTAGTCTGGAGAATCGATGCCCAATCAACCAATAAATCATAAATCAATCCATCCTATTTATTTAGCACTTACTGCACTGTACTAATTTAGGGGGATGGAGGAAGTTCCAGGCACGAGGAAAAGTGGAGGAGGAAGACAGAGAGGAGGGAATATGACACAATGAGAAGGTGGGCTTGGGGTGGAATGGAGAGTGTGAGCTGAAGTGCGGTGAGAGAAGAGAGTGGATACGTAAAGAGGTGAGAGCTGGTGAGTTGCCTTCCGGAACAGTGGCCGGGATGCGTCTTCTGCTCGATGAGAAGAAGAATGAGTAACCAAGTCTTGAAGGTTTCTGAAGAGAGGAGAGAGGCGTGCAGAATGGTATTTTACGTAGAGGATCCAAGCAGCAGAATGAAGTATGGACTTGAGGGGGAGTGGCCAGAAGCAGGCAGAGCGGTGAGGAGGTTGTCCGAGTAGTTCGGCTGGGATACGATGATTGCCAGGATCTGGTGGAGGTGGTGGAGAAGGAGGGCAGAGGGTGGAAATATGGAGGAAAATTTGGAAGGAATTAGTCACTGAAGGAATGTGAAAATCGAGAAGGAGCAGTGAAGGATAATGCCAAGATAGTAGGTTTCGGAGGCCGAGATGGTGGTGATGTCAACTGTGATGGGAAAAAGAAGTGGAGGAGAGGACTTGGGAGGGAAGAAGAGGAGCTCATAACATACAACACTTACATGATGCACGTTCTCCCGGTATTTACAGGAGGCAGATGATGACGTGTAAGCCTAGTGGACTGTGAGAATAACATGTCTCCCTTTTCAACCCGGCCTCTCTACTGGTATGGTGGGGCATCGATTCTCCAGACTACATCCCAAGAGGAAAAGAAAAAGTTTACAACTAACCCAGAATTATGCAGAATGCCAGTTTAGATCTAGCCTTTAATTTAGAGTCGTGGAAGTAGAACCAGTGCAAAGTTTTGAAGAGCTTTCCTGGAAGAAGAAACCACATTTCATTTTCAGGCTAAAGGCATGGTTTTTTGTTCAACAGCTAAAGTGACAGAAAAATATGTATTTGGAAGTAACCTACGACGATGCTTAACGGAATACTAATAATACAATGCATCATTTTTTATTAATCCCTTTATGAATGTAATGCCTTAGGTAGAAGATAAGGTAGATTTGTCACTCGAAAATGAGACTGTCTGCATTACAAACAGAGACTATTATTTTTGTTCTTTCCTTGCAATTACAATATAGACATCATGTCAAGTGTGCTCAGACTACCTAGTTAGACAAATGATATTTCAATTTTGGTCCTTTTCTAAAATATTCTTCCCTTTTCGGTTGTTTTTTAAGCACGTACTTGGTAAACGAGAGCCCTCACCTTGAAATCTGTCTCGCCGAATAAGAAACAAAACCTCCGATACCGTACTATTCTAAGCAGATGACATGATTCACGACGCTAGAAACTCTCCCAAGTGCCAATCGAATGGCTGTTCCCAAATTTCCTAAAACTCTGAGAACCGTATCACGAAGTTTGATAACGTTTTCTACGTGGGGTTTCCAACACTTCTTTCTGGAATGGCTTAGCTTAACAGAATTAAGTTGACTGTTTTTCATAATCAACTAGCCCAGACTCACCAGAGAATTTCTCAGCCGAAAACACTTCCCTTGCTGATGCGTAGGCTTGGCCTGAGAGATTCCACCGAAGAGAACCCATCCTGTCCTACTTCCCCTGAGGGAAAGAGAACAGCACTTGCACAACGAGGCCTCCTCATAACCTCAGGGAGACTAGTGACTGGGGTCACCATCGCTGTGGCTACAGAGTGCCTGGACTCTGAGCTCCTAAGAGCGTGAAATTCTGCTCCTCTAGCTACAGCACCCTGCCGATTTTTGTTTTCATTTGGTGCACTGTGTATCCGTCCTTGTCTTTTATGCCTTTTTAGTGTCCTACTGTTTCATCGCTCCTGATCTGCCTTTTCCGCTCCTCTTCCCCACCGATAGATCGCGGGCCCCTCTAGGGGCAGGGTCTGTGTCTAATTGCCACCCGTGTACTCTTTCCCGGGGTTTAGTACAGTGCTCTGCACATGCTTAAATAAGTACGATTACTACTTCTACTACAACAGACCAGTAATAGATCATCTGGGCTATTCATATTGTCCCACATCATCACCTTCCCCAGTCAACACTAAGTACCCACAAAGTTGGGATTCACTTAAAGAATGGGTGCTTTCTTGCCCCCGAGAGCCTCTCGATCTAGTAGGAGGGGAAAAGCAGGAAAAACAAGCCACTAGTGGCTGTATAAGAACATAGAGACTCCAAGCGTGAATTCAGGCAATGGAGTACGCAAGTCAGTTAATGAATAGTGGGGTTTAGTTGAGACTGGTTTCTGCAGAAAGACGGGACGGAGAGTGAGGAGCCCTGATTTCTATTTGCTTCCACCTACGCCACTTGTCTTCTGCGTTACCTTGGGCAAGTCACTTCGCCTCAGTTTCCTCCGCCTAAAAATTGGGCAGAGGATGGGTCACGAGCCTCAGGTGGGCCAGGACTGTGTCCCATATAACCTTGAAATAAAGTAAGTCTCATCATCACTATTATGAACTAGGTCTTGAGCTCCAATTTACGCAGTGAAGAGGGGTGCCGTGGCAGAGATTTCCATCAGTTTCCCACTTTTCATTTTTTCTTTTATCATTTCATAATGAGCCTCTTACAATATTTCTTTGATTATGGATTGGACTTTCCGCTCGACATTAGCTGGGTTTAGGGAAGCAAATTTGTCTGCATCCAGACACCATCTAGTTCACCTTCTTCTCTTCCTATTGATCAGGAACTCATTCTTATTCAGCGGCTTTTCGGTCTTCATAGCCAAACATACATTCTCTGATCTCAAACAAGGACTTGTATTTGTTTTATTATCAACTAAATAAAAAAGGTCAACTTACCCGACAAGCATCATCACTCGAACCGGCCTTCTGATTCTCCCTTTCTGTTGTGTAGTATTTAATCTCCACTGTGGCCTTAACAATTCCATCACAGTAGACATTTACGTTGACAGATCCAGCAGGAAAATCTTTTAAAATATAAATAAGAATGGGGAACTGAATATAATTTACACTCCACATCCTTAGGAGATCTAAAAAGCAGGAGGAACGTTATAAAGCCAACATAAAGATTTTATGAAGGTTTAGCAGGTTGCTTTTTAATCAGGTTGTGCATTTCCACTCAAAACACAAGATGAGACCCAAATAGATTGCTCTGCCCAAAAACCTGATGAAACACGAAGAGTTTGCAGGCAGAGAAAAAGGAACAGACTCTGGTCTCTTGGGGAGGATTGATGCTCTCTAATTGTCCTCTTGATTCATTAGAATTCAGGAGAGATTCAGTCATTCATTAGAATTTAGGGGCGAGTATTAATCTTTGGAAACAATCTTCCCTTAATTAGAGGCAAACTTTTCAGAACTATCTAGGGGGGCGGTGGGTACAAATCTTAATTTTAAAGCTCTATATCGGGGCTCTTCAAATGCCAAAGAGAGCTACACTATTGGGCTGGCAATTGGGGGTCTATATCTGGCGTGCAAAGACTATTTTCCTCCTTGGTGAAGGTAATAATAATGATGGCATTTGTTAAGCGCTTTCTATGTACGAAACACTGTTCTAAGAGCTGGGGTAGATACGAGGTTATCGGGTTGTCCGTGGGGCTCACATTCTTAATCGCCATTTTACAGATGAGGTCACTGAGGCCCAGAGATGTTAGCTGACTTGCCTGAGGCCACACAGCAGACAAGCGGCATTTCTGGGATCAGAACCTCTGACATCCAGGCCTGCACTTTTTCTGCAAGACATGGTCTTTCCGTGGTTCTTATATTTTTCTCTTTTTTTCTGTTTTCTCTCCCTCTCTTAGAATCAGCAGATCTCGTTAATTTCACTCTCATCCAAAGTACATGCCTAGCTGGTTTCTACATTTAATACCTTGGGTTTAGCAAAGTATGAAAGCTCAACCCTTCATCTGATGACACGGGTGTCACAGTCGGCAAAAGAAGCTCCTTGGAGACGGGGAACATTGCCTACTCGCTCAAGTCCTTTCCCAAGTGCTCAGTACAGCGTTCTGCATACGGCAGGCGCTCCATAAATAGTACTGACTGATTGAAAGGACAAAACAGAGCCTTCTACCGAGGTGTCTGATCGAGATAATCTGCTCGGCAACCACGGGACTGGGCCTTTTGCCGGCAAGCCATCTTTCATGCGCGCTGGGGACCGGGAGAGATCCACGGGGGCAGGGAGAGAGTGTGGATGACTCAGTGCAATCCTTCACCATTCCTGGAAACGCTAATCAAATGTATTTCTTCCTGATGGTAGGATACGCTTCTATCCTCCCACCACCTCACTCTAAATTAATATCCTAGGTAAGTAGCCGGCCTGATGTTGGTCTCTTTGTTGCCGAAGTCAGAAATGCCATTTAGAAGTCCCCTGGGTGTCAGAGCAGCCCTATTTAGGAATTCTCAGGGTTAGAAAATGTGCTCTTCTATATGAGATCCTCATTTCAATAACATTACCACACACAGGTAAAAGGTTTTTTGAACATGAAGTGGGATATTTTGCAAACCAAGACAGATTACTGTTCCTCAGGTGGGAAGAGGGCACAGTTGACGGGATGGTCTTATCCGTGTATGTGAGTGCAGTGCTCTCTTCCATGTCATATAGGTCCTGTCTGTGTTCAGAAGAACCTTGGATTGTTATAGAAACAATTCAGACCAGTTAATCCATCAACAGAATTTATAGATCATGTATTCTGAGTAGAACACTCTACTAAGCACTAGGGAGAGAAGACACGAGCCCTGCTCTCAAGGACCTTACGAGGTAAAATCGTCAAGATCGACGCGCCCTCCTCCTTCCACCTCACCCTGCCAAGTGAGTGAGAGAGAAGGGCTTTGAGAATATAACCATTCCCCTGAATCCTTATTCACTTAATAATGATAATAACTGTGGTATTGGTTAAGCGCTTAGTAGGTGTCAAGGACTGCATTAAGCACTGGAGTGATTACCAGCAAATCAGGTTGGACACAGTCCCTGTCCCACATGGGGCTCACAGTCTTTATCTCCATTTTACAGGTGAGGTAACTGAGGCCCAGAGAAGCGAAGTGATTTGCCCACGGTCCCATGGCAGATATGTGGCAGAGAGGGGATTAGAACTCATGACCTTCTGATTCCCAGGCCCGTCGTGCTGCTTCTCACGACAACTAGGGCTATGCTTTACCAAAATAAGATATCTCTGTGGCTGATTCAAAACCATGAGGTACTCGGTTCTGTCCTGTCACCTTCAGATGACCAGCTTGGTTGCAGTGAACTCTCCCAAGCTCTTAATTCAGTGTTTTGCATTTAATTACCGGTCAATAAGTACCATTGATTATTTTAAGATTTTTTTATTCTGTAATTTCTTGCTTTCTACTGATGTCTGTCTCCCCCCTCTAGACTGTAGGCTCTTTGTGGGCAGGGAATGGGTCTATTAATTGTTGTATTCTCCCAAGTGGTCAATACGATTGAATGAATGAGCCAATTGATTGATCGGCTGATTGTTGACCAACTCGTACATAAGAGAGGGGGAAGCAACATGGCCTAGCGGGAAAGCGCTCAGGCCCAGGAGTTAGAAGCCCCGGGTTCTGATCCTGGCTCCGTCACCTGTCTACTCTGTGATTTTGGACGAGTCACTTAATTTCTCTGTGCCTCTGTTACCTCAACCGTAAAATGGGGAGTAAGATTGTGGGAGCGGGACTGTGCTTTACCTGATTATCTCATATCTACCCCAGCACTTAGAGTGCCTTGAACGTAGTAAGCACTTAAAATATACCGTTTAAAAGTTGAACCGTCTAGAAGTAGGTAACAGAGGGTAGCGTATATTACAGAGGGGAGTGTACCAAACAGAGAAAAAGGCGCTGAGATCTTGTTTTCGCGAATTTGGGAGAGGGAGGGATTTTAGCTCCAACCAACGACTATAGGCACTGGTCTCCATTTACAAGCAGTCTTCAGAAACAGACTAGATTCTTTACTTCACCCTAAGTCTTATGCCGGTCGAATGAGGATCTCTGACTCAAGAGGTCTGCACAGGCTGGGATGGACCTAGTCATCCCAGACAGGAAACTCTCCAGCCTTTGCTTAGCAAATCTCTAGAGAACTGGATTTGGCAAGCGACTCTGGTGGAGCATCCTGGTGCCTCATACCTCTAATAGCCAGGATGCTCTTCCGAATGCTTTGCCAAGAGGTTGTTCGCGACATCTTTTATGGCTGGATTGTGTTTAGCTTGTGGTCCATTAGGATCTCTTCCATTGCTTTTTATTCTTCTAAATGAAAAGCACTTTCTTTCAATATCAGCAAATTCCGGGGGGAAGAAAGGGGGCAATACAAGGCGGAGAGAAGCAAAGTGTGGGCGGTCTAATGATTTTATGCTTCAGTGAGGTCTAAAGCTTGCTGCATTTCTATGGTCTTCCAAACTGCCCCCGACTTTCTTTTCTGAACCAATTATAATCCTTTCCCATCTGGCAGACATTAATTTTGTTCTCCTTGTTTCCATGGGAACCCAAACCAATGCGACTCTGTTTTGTTAATGTATCGGTCGGGCATGTTCACCGTGAAGGAGATAAAACTTTGAGAATTTTGCTAGTTAGCTATATTTTAAAAGTAGGGCAAGTTCACACTATTACACGCTTTAGTATAGCTCTGCTCCTATATTATGACATTACAAAAAAATCTTGCAACTGATTTAAAAATAATGCATCAGAATTCCTTGGCAGTTTGAGGGCATTTCAAGAGAGGTCCTATTTACTACTGTGTGGATTGGACTGATCCACTTTCTACAGTTGCTTGTCCAGGCTCAAACCTGGAAGAAAACCTATTAGCTAATTAAGGTTGAGAGAGCAGATCTGGATGGCCATGATGTGCATATACCAGACAGGTGTCGACTGTTTGGCCTCTGACTTTATTTTGTTTGGGAATTTTCTATCTATCAGCGGTATTTCAAGTGAAGGCATCTCTTTGATATGATAACGTTCTTGGCTGATGTGTTTTAGGCAATCGATTGATCCATCAATCATTAACTGAGCGCTTACTGTGTGCCGAGCACTGTTCTAAGTGCATGGGGGAATAATAGAGTTGGTTGACACCTTCCCTGTCCACAGAGAGCTTACGGGCTAGAGGGGGAGGCGTACATTAACATAAAATATGGATAGATACGTAATTGCTGTGAGGCAGAGGGAAGAGTGAATAAAGGGTGCAAATCCAAATGCAAGAGCAGTTCAGAAGGGAGTGAGAGGAGAGGAAATGAGGGCTTAGCCAGGGAGGGCTTCTTGGAGGAGATGGGCTTTTAATGAGGCTTGAAAGTTAGGGAGAGTGACGGCCGTCAGGAATGAAAATGGAGGACGTTCCAGGCCGGAAGCAGGACAAGGGGGAGAAGTCAGGAGTGGAGACTAAGCGTGTGGGCTGGTTTGCAGCAGGAAATCAGGCCAAGTTGATTAAGTGCTTTAAAACCTATGATAAAGAGTTTGTTTGATGCATAATACGAATCGGTGGTGTTTATTGAGGGCTTACTGTTTACCAAGCATCTAGGAGAGAATAATACATGCGGTGTTGGCAGACATGATCCCTACCCGGATCTTACGGTGTAGGTGGGGACTCAGGCGTTAAATTACAGATACGGGAAGCATCAGAGGGTAAGAATATGTACATAAGCGCTGCGGCACTGGAGTGAGTAGCAGGCACTTGACTTTAATAATAATTAAATAATTATGGTATTTGTTAAGCGCTTGCTATGTGTCAAGCACTGCTCTAAGTGGGCAGCTACATGTTAATAAGATTATTAAGACAGTACCACGTGGGGCTGCATGACCTTGGGCAAGTCCCTTAACTTCTTTGTGCCTCAGTTACATTTTATCTGTAAAATGGGGATTAAGACTGAGCCCCACGTGGGCCACGGACCGTGTCCAACCTGATTAGACGGTATCTACCACAGTACAGTGCCTGGCACGTAATAAGTGCTTAACAAATATCATTAAAAAAACTGATTTTGTTCTTGTTTCTTGATGTCAATCAATACTGATGGTACTCAGTAGGCAACTACTTTATAGTCTGACGTGGATTTTACTCCCTGGGCACTTCTGTTGTACTGATGTTTCTGTGGAGCTATAGAATGCTCCTCAGGAGAAATGTGCTCAAAATTTCAGGTTCCGGATTTTGTCTCTTTAGCATGCCGTTCTCCTTTTGGGGAAACATCTTCTCAACAGAATTTTCTTCTTCACTCAGCGAACGTGTTTACCCAGTAGTGATTGGAGACTAATGCTGAGATTGCACAGTTTAAAGGTTTATTCTGAAGAAACACCATTGATTTGGAAGGAACAACCATTTGTTACAAAATACGGGGCTGGATTAGCCACGGCCTGACCTACCGGTAGCGTTGCTAATGGCTTCATGTTCTTCTTATGCCTTGACAGTCACAGAAGATAGTGGAGGATCAGAATAAATGTCCTAATAATTGTTTTCTTACTGTAATCCTGAATTGCCACGTTTTGGTCCGTCGGTAAAAGCTGAGTCGCGAACCCCCTTGTTCCCTAATCGGCCTCATCGGGACATAACAGCAGGTCGCTTAGCTTCTCTCTGCCTCACTTTCTTCTTCTGTAAAATGGGGATTAAGAGCGTGAGCCCCATGTGGGGCACGGACTGTGTCCAACCGGATTAGCCTGTAGCTACTCCAGCGCTTAGTACTGCGGCTGACATAGTAAGTGCTTAACAAATACCATAAGAAATGGTAAATGCTTTTTCAAAATCGAAATCTCATTTGAGAGTATAGGGTCTAAACGTGTCCGAAAGTTCTGGAATCATCACCGCCATCATCATCAATGGTATTTATCGAGCGTTTACTGCGTTCAGAGCACTGCGCGAGGCACTTGGGGGAGTACAGTACAGCAGAGTTGGTAGACACCCTCTGAAATGTATCCTTTCTCCCGGTTCCCTCTAGACTGTGAGCTCGTTGTGGACAGGGAATGTGTCTTGTTTATTGCTCTACCGTCCTCTCCCAAGCATTTAGAACAGTGCTCTGCACAGAGTAAGCAGCACGGCTCAGTGGAAAGAGCCCGGGCTTGGGAGTCAGAGGTCATGGGTTCTAATCCCGACTCCGCCGCTTGTCAGCCGTGCGGCCTTAACTTCTCTGGGCCTCAGTTACCTCATCTGTATGATGGGGATGAAGACCGTGAGCCCTACATGGGACGACCTGATTACCTTGTATGTACTCCAGCGCTTTGAACAGTGCTTGGCACATAGTGAGCGCTTAACAGATACCAACATTATTAGTAGCAGTAATAAGCACTCAGTAAATATGATTGTCAATGAGTGAATCAGAGAGAAGAGGGAAAATGAGGAATTGAAGGTGAACACATCAACAGCACTAAATTCACAACACCATTACATCGTAATCAATCAACCAAAAAATGAATATCATTTATTGAGCGGTATACCATACTAAATTATGCTATACTAAGTACTTGGGAGAGTACAACAGAATTAGTAAACTTGATCCCTGCCCTCGAGGAGCTTATAGTCTAGCTGAAAATTCACAACACGAACCTCCCTCAATCACAGCCATGTTGGTGACGGGGATAGGGACTGGATCCAGGAGTTAGAAGGTTATGGGTTCTAATCCCAGCTCTGCCACTTCTCTTCTGTGACCTTGGGCAAGTCACTTCACTTCTCTGGGCCTCAGTTCCCTCATCTGGAAAATGCGGATTGAGACCGTGAGCCCCACGTAGGACAAGGGACTGTGTCTAACTCAATATGTTTATCCACCCTAGCACTTAGAACGGTGCCTGGCACGTACTAAGTGCTTAACAAATACCATCATTATTAATATTATTATTATTATTTGCCTACCCTGCTTCTCTTCCTCAGTACCTTTCTCCGACCTAGAAGGAGCCTGATAAGCTGTTGTATTTCCCTAAACCCAGTAGGAGAGGAAGCTAAAATTACCTCAAAAAGTCTTAAGTAAATTTCTTGTAGGTTGGGTTGTCATGATAAGTGGAGACTAGGGAGGCATTTGGGGAAATGTTTGGGGGAAAACAAATGTTCCAATTGATTCAATCAATCGATCGATGGTATCCCTCGAGCGCTTGCTGTGTGCAGAGCACTATCTGAAGCACTTAAATCCCTGGCTGAAGTCAGAGTCTGTTGGTTCCAGAGCTGAGGCTTCTGCAAGGTTGTATCCAAACCTCCTTCCTCCCCATATATTTCTGCTCCTGGATGTTCCCTCTCAGGCAATTTCCTTTTTCTGTTGACATTATGTAAGCAGATACTGCTTTTATAACGCATCAAGAAAAGCCCCGCAGCTACCTCTCCTTCCCTCTCGTCACCTCGGGTCGCTGTTCCTGCCATGCCGAGTGCTGGGCCGGGGATTAAAAACCACTCCCGCGTGCTCTCAGACCCCTCTATCCCTGCTGAGAAAAGCACCTCAGTAACCACCGCCTTTCTTCCCGCTACCGAAAGTCCCTTCTCCCGGCATTCCCCGAGGTGGGTATAAAAACGGGTCCTACGAATTCTCGGATTCTTCCGTCACTGCCGGCAAAGACAGCATGTAACCGCCACCTTCACTCTGACCAGCAAGGTCACTAGCTCTGGTGTGCTCCGGGCCCTCTGGGAAAAGGGTACAGGCCGCTCCTGCTCACTCTCTGATTCTTCCATCGCTGTCGAAAATAGCACCGCGAAACCGCCAACTCCCCTCCCGCCGATGAGATTTCCTCCTCTTGGATTGCTCCCGCATGCTCTCGGGCTCCTCCGTCACCACTGAAACTCGGAACCTATTCTGTCTATTTGTTTGTGCTGAGCTTTAATATTTCATTACGCCTACTGTGATCAATTCCTTCTTCCCCACTTACACCACAGGGGAGAGGGACCATAATTAATTCCCCTCTCTATATTTTTGCACACAGTAAGCCCTTAAAAAAGCACCATGGCTTAGCCCGGGAATCAGAAGGACCTGAGTTCTATTTCCGACTCTGCCACTTTGTGGGGTGACCTTGGGCAAGTCACTTCATTTCTCTATTTCCCAGTTCCCTCATCTGTAAAATGGGGATTAAGACTGTGAACCCCATGCGGGACACGGACCGTGTCCGACCTGATTAACGTGTATCTACCCCAGCGCTTAGATAGTAAGCATTTAACAAATTCCAATAAAAATAAAGAAATCTACCGTGGGCTGTTTTACCTGTTAGGTCTATACGGTCAGAATGGGACTTTAAGAAGTCCTGCCAGCCATTTTATCTGTTGGCAGGAGGCCCCCCCTAAACGAGATCCCACCAAATATGGGATGGATAATTGCTTTATTTCAGCCCCAACTCTACGAGACACTTGAAAATATGGGAGCGGTATTTGACGACTAGCTGAGAGGATGTCTTTTTTGTTTCTGTTGCCGTTAACCCTAAATGTGGCTTAGGTTAACAAAGTTGGCTAAATATCATCTGGGCCCGACAGGAAAACTCATATCATAAAAGCAAAAGCCACGCCGACTTTCATTTAAAATAGAACACTTTTTTTTCCGGTTAATATGTTAGATTTTGGTTCTAAGCCAACGAGTATGGAAGTGTGGGCACTCCATCTGGAGTTTGGAAACTGATATGGTTTATCACACTGCAGGCAGAAAAAGAAAATGAAATGGCTACCTCGAGGAGTAGCGTGATCTAGTGGCTCGGGAGTCAGAGGACCTGGTTTCTAATCCCGGCTCTGCCACTTAACTGCTGTGAGACCTTGGGCGAATCACTTCTTCTCTCTGAGTCGTCAGTTATCGCAGCTGCAAAATGGGGATTCAATACCCGTTCGCCCCGCTACTTGGACTGGGACTCCCGCGCGGCTCCTAATTATCTCGGAGGGAACATATCTATCGACTCTGCTGGATTGAAATCTCCCAAGTGCTCAGTTTAGTGCTCTGTACGTAGTGCGTGATCGATAAATACCACAGATCGATCGATTACATCAACCTCAGTGCTCAGGAAAGTGTCTGCCTAGAGTAAGCGTTAAATACCATCATCGTCGTCGTTATTATTCTCATTATTATTATCTTCAGAGATTAAATCAAGGAAACAAAGGGAGACTCTGCAATCACCGATAATTAGCTGGAGGAAGAAAGAACAAAGAAAGGAAATTTCGGGGAAAATTACCCTCGAAGGACATGGGCACAATCTATCAGTGCATAAAGAGAAATACAAACAAGCTTAATTCGGTAATAAATAACTTCGACCTTGCTAGTAATAACTGAAACGTATTAAAAGTGCCATCTCAGTCCTTTCCTTTAAAGACATTTGCTGTGCTTCTGTTTGTCGTTTTACCACCTGGTAATAAACCAATACAATCTAATTTCTCCTAAATCACAAGGTCTGGTGGTGTATCAATATTAGTAACAACCTTCTCTATGCACAGCTGAACTCAGGAAACACCTGCAAAGGGCTAGTCGATTCTGTAGAGAAGTGAAACCTTGTAGAAAATCATGGAACGGAGTTAAAAGTTAAGGTTTACAGCTGGTAGGATACAGAAACGTTCTCTTACCTAGGGCTTTCATGCACCTGACCGTCCTGTTCCAAAAGGCTGGTCGACTTCTAATACTCGTATTGTTTGAAGTAAATTCGACCTCTATGGAGTCACCAATGAATTCATCTCTCAACAGAATGAATATTTCACCAGGGTTCTAGGAGTTCAAGAAGACACCTTGAAGGCACAGCATAAAAGAGCGGCCCGGGATAGCACCCCAAACCAGAGCCCCTCACGTAACCGTTACAGATCTCCCAGAGCCGTTACGGAAGCGCGGTCTGGAATAAAGGCCAAACCCGCTGGGGGCTTGCTTGCCCCGTCGTAGCTAATAATACTTTTAATTTTAATAATCATGGGATTTAGTGGCGAGAAAACAGGCTTGGGAGCCAGAGGACCCGGGTTCTAATCCCAATTTACCTGCTGTGTGACCTTGGGCAAGTCACTTAACTGCTCTGGGCCTCAGTTCCTTCATTGGCAAAATGGGGATTCAATACTTGTTCTCCCTCCTATTTTGACCGTGTGTCCCGCAGGGGACCTGATTATCTCGTACCTACCTGAGCACTTAAGTGCTTGGGACATACTAAGCGCTTAAGAGATACCCCAATTATTCCTCTAGACCATGAGCGCCCTGTGGGCAGGGAACGCCTCGGTTTTATGTGTACTCTTATTATGGTGCTCTGCACACAGTAAGCACTCAATATAATTGATGACCTTCTGACTTCTAGGCCATAATTGATGACCTTCTGACTTCTAGGCCTGTGCTCTATCCACTATGCCGTGCTTTTCTGGGCCTCAGTTCCCTCATTTGGAAAATGGGGATTAACTGTGACAGGGACTGTGCCCACCCTGTTTTTCTTGTATTTGCTCCGGTGTTTAGTACAGTCCTCAGTGAGCACTGAACAAATACTATTATAATTAGAAGTAGAAGGAGCAACTTCTGACTCGTCTTCCCCCGTTTGAGGGATCGGGGGAATCCAGAAGGAAGCTCTCCCTGTGTCTGCTAATTCTGGCCCATTGGAGAGGCCGGGTCGAAGGATGATGGCCCCCAAAGTCAGCCGTCCACACAGATCCCTTCCATCCAGAAGCTCCTGAACAAATCCTCTTCGATAATCCATTTTTCAGGATTTTTTTTTTTTTCCAGGATCTATTTTTGCATACCGTGTGCCAGGCACTGTGCTTAGAACTGGGGATGATACAAATGATAGGTTGGACACGATCCTTATCCCGCATGGGGCTCACGGTCTTAATCTCCATTTTGGATGAGGGAACCGAGGCTCAGAGAAGGAAGTGATTTGCCCAAGGTCAAAATAGCAGACAAGTGGAGGAGCGGGGATTAGAACCCAAGTCCTCGGACTCCCAGCCCCATGCTCTTTCCACTCGGCCTCGCTTCTTCTCTACTGACCCAGCTAACATAACTACTTTCCTTGCTTTTCTGAACCCTTTTTGGATATTTCAAAAACATTTCAGTAGAGTGAATTTTTGGAGGAGTTCAGGGTGGGTGGGAGAGAGGGTCGGTGGAGGAGGCGGCTGAAATCCGAAGAATTCCGTGTTCTTTTCAATCTCATGAACCAAAGGACCACTGACCTCACAGGATATCTCTGTTGGCGTCACCAGTATCGGCGGGAGGTAGTCTGCCAACGTCTCAGACCCTTCCTCAGTTCCTCTTCTTTCTTTGGTTTCCACAGAGTCGCTCAATCCTGAGACTTCTGGACTCGCTTCAAAACCATCTTGAGCATCTGGAGGAAATAAAAAGAAATGAAGAAATTAAGGTTTCTTAAAAATATCTGGAGGGAGAAAACACAGGGGGTCAGAAATCCCAGCGGTAGAGGGCACGAATCCGTTATGAACATATTCATTTATGATTTATGTTAATCACTTACAGTGTTCCAGGCGCTGTAATAAGCACTGGGGTACATTCAAGATAATCAGGTTGGACCCAACCCATGTCCTTAGAGAAGCAGCATGGCTCAGTGGAAAGAGCGCGGGCTTGGGAGTCAGAGGTCACGGGTTCTAATCCCCGCTCTGCCGCTAGTCAGCTGTGTGACCTTGGGCAAGTCACTTAACTTCTCTGTGCCTCAGATACCTCATCTGTCAAATGGGGATTAAAACTGTGAGCCCCACATGGGGCAACCTGTTCACCTTGTATCCCCCAGCGCTCAGAACAGTGCTTTGCACATAGTAAGCGCTTAACAAATACAAGAAATACCACAATTTAATTTATTACAAAGGGTGCACAGTTTAATCCCCATTTTACAGATGAGGTAATGGAGGCCCAGAGAAGTTAAGTGACCAGCCCAAGGTCATACAGCATACGAGCGCCAGAGCCGGGATTAGAGCTCAGGTCCTCTGACGCCAGGCCCGTGCTCTTTCCACCAGGCCATGCTGCTTCTCAAATGACCACTGTCTTGAAGAAGACACCGTCGACGGTGAGATTCCTCTATGAATACATGTGTGGCTTGAAGAGGCCAACGCGGGCGCCCCAGGCCTGGTCACGTCGGAGGCACAAAAAGTCTGTCCCTTGCGATGTTGTTCTACTTAAAGTTTGCACCATCTGGTGCTGTTTTTCTCTCTTGCCTCCTTGTCTCTTTCCGTGTGAAACTTATGCTCAAAGAAAGCGTCTCTCCTCTCGATGATAATACACCGTGCAGCAATCGATTTCCATCTGTCCGTTGGGATGCGTAACACTGAGGCTTTGTTTTACCCTGTCCTTGGAACCCTTTCTCTGCTCTCCCTTGCTTTCAGTTTCCCAATTTCACCTCTCCAGAGAGCAGCTGCCGGGGTCTCCTGCTTTAACTCCTTCCCCTCACACGTCCCGGCCTGCGGAACCGTCCTAGGTTTCGCAGAGCTTCGCCGCTGGGAGACGGAACGTAGGCCAGAATTTCATCGTGGGCGATCTTGTCTCAACTACAAGATCACTCGCTACTCACTCCTCTAGTGCTGACCTTCTCGCTGTGCCGCCACGGTGTAACCAGTACTGACAGAGAGGAAAGTGGATTTCAGTCCACCTACCACGAGGCTAGAAACCCGCAATCCAATTGGATCTTAGGTAGCAACACGATCAAGACTCCCCTGATCGATTCCCAGCACCCCGAGTGATATCAACCCAACAGTCGCTTCAAAGAAAGGTACCCCTTACATCGATCAACCCATGGTGTTTGGTGAGTGCTTACGGTGTGCAGAGCACTGTACTGAACGCTTGGGAGAGTTGGTAGACACAATCCCTGTCCTCCAGAAGCTTACAATCTCGTGGAAGAGCGAGACATCGAGATCGGAGAGAAGCTGCAGGGTATAAGGGATGTGATCATAAGGACGGTAATGATAATAATAATGTTGGTATTTGTTAAGCGCTTACTATGTGCAGAGCGCTGTTCTAAGCGCTGGGGTAGACGCAGGGTAATCAGGTTGTCCCACGTGGGGCTCACGGTCTTAATCCCCGTTTTACAGATGAGGTAACTGAGGCACAGAGAAGTGAAGTGACTGGCCCACAGTCACACAGCTGCCAAGTGGCAGAGCTGGGATTCGAACTCATGACCCCGGACTCCAAAGCCCGCGCTCTTTCCACTGAGCCGCGCTAAAATGGCAGATATGTCCATAAGAGCTGAGGGGCTGCGTGGGGAGGGGGAGGAGCAAAGAGAACGAGTCAGGGTGACACAGAAGGGAATGGGAGAGGAGGAAAAGTGGGATTCAGCCTGGGAAGGCTTCTGGGAGGAGGTGTGTCTTCAGTAAGGCTTTGAAAGGGGGGAAGAGTCATTGTCTGTGGGAATTGAGGAGGGAGGGCGTTCCAGGCCAGAGGCAGGATGTGGGGGAGGGGTTGGCAACGAGGCGGGCGAGATGGAGGCAGAGTGCGAAGGTTAGCACTAAAGGAGTGAAATGCACAGGCTGCGTTGTGGAGGCAGCGTGGCTTAGTGAGAAGCAGCGTGGTTTAGTGGAGAGACCACGGGCTTGGACGGCAGAGGTCATGGGTTCTGATCCCCGTTCTGCCGCTTGTCAGCTGCGTGACTTCTCTGTACCTCAGTTACCTCGTCTGTAAAATGGGGACTAAAACCGTGAGCCCCACGTGGGACAACCTGATTAGCCCGTATCTACACCAGCGCTCCGAACAGTGCTTGGCACATAGTAAGCGCTTAGCAAATGCCATCATCATTATTATTACTATCATTAGAAGCAGAGAAGCGAGGTTCTCTCACTTAACCCAGTTAAGGATTGGGAGGTAGAGGAGGAGTCCATGAAAGACACTGAGAAAGTGGAGCCGGAATGCCGGACCGAGAACCAGATTCCTAGATTAAACTTCTTAGTGACTGAGGAATATACATTGCAGGGAATTAATTGGGAAAAAAAGGAGCAAGATCATAAGTGCACAATTTTGCTGGTATTCTAGAGACTTCACGATCACCAATGGAGAGAATATTCCGGAAGTCAGCTTTTCACCAAAGATGTGTGATTTCATTCGTCGGCTCGGGTCGACGGCCTATGTAATCACTTTTGGTCAGTTACTAGAGGAATCCACATCCCACGAACAGAAGGTTGGTGTGTGGCTTGTCACATCCCAAACTCCCAGAAACAATCCCCAATTCCTTCAGTTTTAAATTGAGATTTTCCTGCCTGACCCTTCCCCATCTGTCGAGTGACGAGGCAGGACTGTGGAACTGTCCATTCCCATTCGACCTTTTCAATACCTGCAATTCTCAGTTTATATTCGATCAGTCGATCAGTCAGTGGTATTTACTGAGCGTTTACTATGTGCAGAGCATTGCACTAAGTGCTTGGGAGAGTACAATGCCACAGAGGTGACAGACACGTTCCCTGCCCACAACTCGTTTTCATCCTTCACACCGTTCCTAACTGCCCTCTAATTAGACCTCATTTTAGATCTTCCCACTTCTTATTCCTAACTCACACTGTTCCCAATCGAGGAATTCCCTCCCCCTCTAGATCCACCGGATCCTGCCCTCCCCATCAACAAACCATCCATCAGTAGCATTTATTGAGTGTTTAATGTCTATGCTGAGCTCTGTACTCCGTGTTTTTTTTTTTATGGTACTTTTTTAAGCCCTTACTATGTGCCGAGCACAATACCAAGTAATGGGGTAAGATTCGAGATAATCAGGCCGGACACAGTCCCTCTCCCCGAGGACCGAGGCAACTCAGAGTAGGATTTAATCCCCAGTTTACAGATGAGGAGACTGAGGCACGGAGAAGTGAAGTGACTTGCCCAAGGCCACCCAGAAATCAAGTGGCGGAGCTGAGATTAGAACCCAGGTCCTCTGACCCGTGCTCCACTAGGCCATGCTGCTTCCCATGTCTTTCAGAGAGCGGAGTTGGTAGACGTGGTTCCTTCCCACAAGCAACGAACAGACTGGAGTGGGAGACAGACATTAAAATAAATCACGCGTGATTATGTACCTAAGTTCTGAGGGGCTGAGGGTGGGGTAAAAATCAGAGTTCATAAGGAGTCCAGATCCAAATGCACGGTTGCAAATCTCACCCCCTCCATGAAGACTTCCCCGATTAATGCACGACGTCCTAGCTGAAAAACCCAAGCCACCCCCCTATTTATTTGTAGATTCAAGATTTCAACGGCTTCTCCTCCCAGTGCATTTGTTTGCCTGCTTTATAGCTTTGTTCACCTTCCTGCCCTTACTAATTGCCGAATTGTACATTCCGAGCGCTTAGTGCAGTGCTCTGCACATAGTAAGCGCCCAATAAATGCTACTGAATGAATAACTGCATATCAATCGATCAATCAGTGGTATTTATTGAGCAGTTTCCGGTGTTCCACACTGTACCCGGAGTTTGGAAGAGGGAAATGCGTTAGTTGGTAGACACATTCCTTGCCCGCGAGGGGCTCATTTTCGTCTGTCTTGCCCCTGCAGGATTTTAGGCTCCGTCTTTTCGGCACACATACACACAAGAAGCTTCATCCATAACATGGGAAACGTGGGTCAAACAAGCTTACATTTCCCTAATGGCGTTCCAGCCACGACCCACATGGAGAACACGCACCATAGCAGTATTGAGCTTATGGGGAATGGTGAGAGGTATTTCTCACAGTTAGCAAGAAGAGAAATCATCTCTTCCACTCATGCAACATCTAATACACCATATCAGATTGGGTCTGGGTGATTCTGAACTCCTTTTTTAAACGAACGTAATTATCCTTAAAGAGAATGAAATATCCTGTCCTTCGCACAGGGCTGAATGCTGTGGGCATTCATTCCAATTTTCTCATTATAAAAGTAGAAATATTCCTTAATGTCACTGGGACTTTTGGAATTTGGGGGTGGGGAGAATGGGATTTGTTGTCAGTGAGGCACCAAGAACTGATTCAAAATTCAGTGCGCACAAATTCTCAAATAAATTAGACCATACTTAAAACTATTTCGCCGCTCATAAGAGGGTGATTTAAGCAATTAATTCCTTTCCGCAGGGAACTTGGAAATGAGTAATGTCTAGCAGGAAGGTCGTAATGAAAAAAAGAGGCCAGTATTATTCAAGTTGTTTTTAATTGTTTATCTTCATCGACCCAAATTTGAGGAAGAGGAGGAGGGAGAGGGAAAAAAAGGGGGAAGGAGGAGAAGAAGGAGCAGGAGAGGGAGGAAGAAAAGAGAAAAAGAAGAGAAGGAAGAAGATTAATAATAATATCAAGAAAATGAGGCACAGATAAGTGACTTGTCCGAAGTCACACAGCAGAAAAGTGGAGTGATGATTAGAACACAGGTCCTCTGATGACAAGGTGCCAAGGGGGCCCTGAGATTCTGTGACAATTTTCTGAAAATTGTTCATCTGAGAAGGGAGCACGTAGTCAGCAGCTAGTCAACAGAAAGGTAGATGCACATGTAGATATGGATGAGTTCATCACTCGTATTTATTGAGTAGTTACTGTGTGCAGAGGCTAATGATGACGGTTATGGTATCTGTTGAGGGCTTTTTATGTGCCGAGCACTGTTCTAAGCGCTGGGGTAGATAAAAGGTAATCAGGTTGTCCCACGTGGGGCTTTCAGTTTTAATCCCCATTTTACAGATGAGGTCACTGAGGCACAGAGCAATTAAGTGGCTTGCCCAAGGTCATAGAGTAAACAAGTGGCGGAGTCCGGATCGGGACCCAGGTCCTCTGACTCCCGAGCCAGTGCTCTTTCCACTAAGCCACGCTGCTTCCCCCGAGCAGGACTGTACTGTAGGCTTTGGGAGAGAACAATATAACAGAATTAGTAGACACATTCCCTGCTCACAATGAGGTGACGATCTAGAAGATAGAAGAAAGATGAAACTTGGTAAGCGCTTGCTCCGTGCCAAACACCGTCTTGAGCACTGGGGTAGATACAAGGTAATCAGGTCAGGGTCTTAATCCCCACGTTACAGATGAAGGAAGTGAGGCACAGAGAAGTTAAGGGATTTGCCCAAGGTCACCCAGCAGACAAGTGGCGGAGCGGAGACCTCCAAGTTCAAAAAAGGCTTAACTCAGAGTGAGATTTCTAAGCATGGTGATTAACACTGTCACCTAAAATGCGGCAAGACTCACGCACAGACCGAGGAACGTCTCCTCCAGCAGCAGCATTTTTCTATAGCTTCTCCCCCATCCCGTCCTCCTGACGGTGTTTTTCTCCAGGGGCCTACCGCATCCCAGTTTCCCTAGCCACGTTCAGAACGCCGCCGTGCCCAGTGAGACTGCCCGCCTGACGGGATTTGACCGAGTAGGCCGGTGGGGTCCCTGGAAGCTGGGGTGGACAGGTCGCAGGATACCAGACGATCCCCGCGCGATTCGTCCTCTCCGCCTTTAGGAGCGGGGCAGCGATCAAAATCCACCGTCCCTCGAAAACCCCAGGGAAGAGACAGATGCTCGGGTCCGTCCCCTTCTCCCCCGCTCCATGGGAGGGGCGGGGTTGGTTTTGGGGGGGCTCCTGACTCCAAGCTGTCGTCGGCTTGTGCTGATCGGGCCCACGGTGCGGGAGACGCACAGCTCCGTCGAGGGACACCCCAAGATCAAAGCCCTCCAGCGGCTCGCCTGTAAAATGGGGATCGGGACCGTGAGCCCCACGTGGGACGGGGACTGTGTCCAACCCGATCACCTCGTATCCACCCCGGCGCTTAGTCTGGTGTCTTGCACGCCCTAAGTGCTCGACAAATACCGTAACTATTATATTATTTCAGACGGTGTGATGGCTAGAGCACAGGCCTGGGAGTCGGTGGGTTGTGGGTTCTAATCCTAGCATCGCCACGTGTCTGCTGCGTGACCTCAGGCAAGCCGCTTCACTGCTCTGTGCCTCAGTTTCCTCATCTGTAAAACGTCACCCCAGCCTTGCCTCTCGCTTGCTGGGTGACTGTGGGTGAGTCGCTAAACTTCTCTTTCCCTCAACTTCCTCATCCGCGAAATGAGGGATAATCACTCTAAGAAAGACAAGGATCCTTTATCAGAAGGCTCTGTTGCCAAAGGAATACAGATAACTAACAAAACAGTCTAATAACGTTGGTATTTGTTAAGCGCTTATTATGCGCAGAGCACCGTTCTGAGCGCTGGGGTAGATACAGGGTCATCGGGTTGTCCCACGTGAGGCTCACGGTTAATCCCCATTTTACAGATGCGGGAACTGAGGCACTGAGAAGTGACGTGACTCGCCCACAGTCACACAGCTGCCAAGTGGCAGATCCGGGAGTCGAACTCATGACCTCTGACTCGGAAGCCCAGGCTCTTTTCCGCTGAGCCACGCTGCTTCCCAGTTTAGAGACTGGTTGCCTTCTCCTTCAGTCTGAAGAAAAAGTACGAAAGTCAACTCTATGGGAATTTACCCCGGATTGATAAGACAAGGAAGATAGATGATTTATTTATTTATTTGTTCATTTATTTATTTGTTTATTTATTGAGTAAACGGGGCAGCTCAAAATTGAGCTGAGTTGGGGTATGGTTCCAGAGAGTTAGGCGTCATTAAAGAGCATCATTAAAGTAAATGTTGTGGATCGGGAGGCAGAGAGGGTGAGACAAACACACACACACACACACACACATATATTTGCCCAGTGTGGCCAGGAAAGTGGATCCTGCATTGGTCTTTTTAGCTACACAGGCATTCACAGGTGTTCTTTGCCATCAGGGGAGTCGTCTTTGACATCGAAAGATGTGTATATATATATATATATATATATATATATATATATATATATATATATACACACACCCATACATACACGTCTGTCTTTCGATGTCAAAGAAGACTCCCCTGCTGGCAAAGTACACACTGGGCACACAAAAAGGTTACGTCTTGTTGTGACGTTGTACTCGTCGTTCTTTTCTCTCGAGCCCCATGTCTCTTTCCATGGGAATGAAATGTACATCGCCTCGATTCTATTTAGTTGCCATTGTTTTTACGAGACGTTCTTCCCCTTGACTCTATTTATCGCCATTGTTCTCGTCGGTCCGTCTCTCCCGATTAGACCGTGAGCCCGTCAAACGGCAGGGACCGTCTCTATCTGTTGCCGACTTGTTCGTTCCAAGCGCTTAGTACAGTGCTCTGCACATAGTAAGCGCTCAATAAATACTATTGGATGAATGCATTTCCATGGGCAGCTTTCGCTCAGAGGGAGCCACTCCCTTCTAGATGGCAGGGCTCCATGGAGGCCCGTCCTTAGCGATGGACTCCGAGTTTTCAGCCGGGCCTCAATACTGAAAACGAAAAGCTGTTTGAGTATCCTGCTGTCACTCATTCGCTGCATGTGCCCCAACCAGAGTAATAATAATAATAATAATGTTGGTATTTGTTAAGTGCTTACTATGTGCCGAGCACTGTTCTAAGGGCTGCGGTAATAATAGTAATAATAATATTGGTATCTGTTAAGCGCTTACTATGTGCAGAGCACCGTTCTAAGCGCTGGGGCAGATACAGGGTAATCAGGTTGTCCCCCGTGAGGCTCACGGTTAATCCCCATTTTACAGATGAGGGAACTGAGGCACAGAGAAGTGAAGCGACTTGCCCACAGTCACACAGCTGACGAGTGGCAGAGCACGGAGTCGAACCCATGACCTCCAACTCCGAAGCCCAGGCTCTTTCCACTGAGCCATGCTGTGTCAAGGCGAGCAGAGCATCAATGCTAGGACACTCACTTATTCCAGAATTTGGGGAAGCAAGTGAGAAGGGGACAGTCATTACTTCAAACGTTGGGATGGCAGAGAAGACGATTCTGTGCCGATACCACGCCGTGAAGTGGGGCAAAGTCATGTTCTTATTGTTTTTTTGGGAGGGGGTTCCTTGGTCACGAGTTCTGGGAGGGAGATGGAGAAAGACAATTTCCAAAATGGGCTCCCGGGATACAAGAGTGCTCCAAAATCTGGTCGAGGGAAGGATCCTAGTGGTCAGGGAACCTGTCGGTCAACTCCGATGTTCTGTAATCTCCCAAGTCCTTTGTAAAATGCTCTGCACACAGTAAGTGGTCAATAAATGCCATGGATGATGATTATGATTTCCCAACTGTGGCTTACTTTTCAAACAAGAAATTTACAGGCCCTGAGGGAACCCTAAAATGAATCAATCAACTATTTATTGAGTGCTTACTGTGTCCGGAGCACTGTGCGAAATACTTCGAGAGCACAATAGAGTTCTCTGCCCGTGAGGAGCTGAGAAAATGTCCACAGTTAAAGGAGTTCACTTTCCAAGTTACCTGAAGAATCTCTGCAATCTCGTTATTTGGCTGTGTGCGGTTTTCTGTTGCCATTTCCTTCCTCCGGGTTCACCCTAACTCATAAATATATTTGCCACATTGGAGAGAAATTAATCGATGCCATAGCGTTTCTCCAATAATCTCGTCTGTGGTGCGATAACATCCTATCTGAAAGCGGTGCGGGAGGATGTATGGAACCCACAAAGATCATTTGAGCACACAATCAGCCGGTGAGCCCCTACACGCAATCCATCTTCCTGATTTCTCTCTGAATCGCAGCCCTCACACTTTGCTCTTCTGGCATCAGTTTGCTCACTGCACCTCGATCTCATCTACCTCGCCGCACGTCCTCCTTCCCATCTGGACCTCCCTCCCACTTGGTATAGGCCAGACCACCACTCTCCCCACCTGGAGGACAATGACTCCACCTCGGAGAAGCAGCGTGGCCTAGTGGATAGGGTTCGGGCCTGCGAGTCAGGAAGTCATGGGTAGACACTCTGCTACGTGTCTGCTGTGTGACCTTGGGCAAGTCACTTCTCCGGGCCTCAGTTCCCTCCTCTGTAAAATGGGGATTGAGACTGTGATCCCCACATGGGACGGGGATTGTGCCCAGCCTGATCTGCTTGTGTCCACCCCAGCGCTTAGTTCAGTGCCCGGCACATAGTAAGAGCTTAACAGACTCCATAATAATAATTATTATCACTATTATTACAATCCCATCCTCTCTGTCTGCCTTCACTGCAAGTCAGAAAGCACATACTTCCTGGGTTTGGAGACCTCCAGGGACGCTGAAAGCAGCCCACGGGAAGAAGAAAGGAAAACCAGGGCACGGTAGTGTACCTACTCATTTGCTTCCATAGAGAAGCAGCGTGGCTCAGTGGAAAGAGCACGGGCTTAGGAGTCAGCGGTCATGGGTTCTAATCCCGGCTCCACCTCCTGTCAGCTGTGTGACTTTGGGCAAGTCACTCAACTTCTCGATGCCTCAGTTCCCTCATCTGTAAAATGGGGATGAAGACTGTGAGCCCCACATGGGACAACCCGATTACCCTGTATCTACCCCAGCGCTTAGAACGGTGCTCGGCATATAGTAAGCACTTAACAATTATTATTATTATGAGCTCGTTACGGGAAGGGAATGTGTCTGCTAATTCTGTCGTATCGTACTCTCCCAAGTGTTTAGTATAGTTGCTCGATTGATCCCATCGATCGATTGATTCATGGACCGCACACACATCTGATGAAAAATAGTCTATCAGTCCGTCGGTAAATGGTATTTGAGCTCTCCTATGAATTAATCTCCGATGATTATGTCTGTCGCAAGAGAGTTTGCGTACATTAATGGAGCTCAGAGCTACGCCATACAGGGCTCCCCGTAATGGAAAAGTCAAAGCCCAAGTGTCAGACAAAGATGATTCATCTGTGCTGGGCGGCACCGGCACGGGAAAGAATCAAAGGCCGATGATCAAGTGATCGAAACGTTGATCAAAGACAATAGCAGAGACTCAGGTTTTTACCACATGGCAGAAAGCAATGGTAAACCACTTCCGTATCTTTACCAAGAAAAGTCTACGGCTGCACAGCCAAGAACATCCTTACGACGGAAGATGGGATGTTCTAAAGACGGTGTGTCCACGGAGTCGCTATGGGTCGGAAATGACTCGATAGCATATGAAGAAGAAGAAGCTTATTGCGGGAAGGGAACGTGTCCGCTAATTCTGTTGAATCGTACTCTTCCAAGTGCTTAGTAGGGTGCTGTGTACATAATAAGCACGCAATAAATACGATTGATTGATGAATGGACAGCACGCATAGTTCTGCTGCTAATTGGACTATGAAGCAATCAATAAATGGTATTTATTGAGTGCTTATTGTGTGTAGAACATTGAACTAAGAGCTTGGGAGAGTATAATACAATGAAGGCGGGAGTCACAATTGCTGCCTAAAAGGAGTGTACTGTCTAGATGGGGAAACAGTAAAATAAATTACAGGTAAGGGATATGGAAATAAGACTGTGTAAATAAGTATTAGGGAGCTGAAGGTGAGGTGAAAATCAATCAGAGGGGTTTTTTGGGGTTTTTTTTTGTTTTGTTTTTTAGCACTTACCATATACTGGGCACTCTATGAAGCATTTTTCTACATTTTTCAGGACATATCATCCCACTCCTCAAAAAACTTCAGTGGTTGCCCATCCACCTCTGCTTCAAACTCCTCACGATTGGCTTTAAAGCCCTCCATCCCCTTGCCCCTTCCTTCCTCACTTCACTACTCTCCTACTACAACTCAGCCCACACCCTTCGCTCCTCTAATGCTAACCTTCTCGCTGTGCCTTGATCTCGACTATCTCGCCGCTGACCCTTTGCCCACATCCCGCCTCTAGTCCGTAATGCCCTCTCTCCTCAAATCTGACAGATAGTTTCTCTCCCGTCCTTCAAAGTCTTATTGAAGGCACATCTCCTCCAGGAGACCTTCCCTGACTAGAACCCACCTTTCCTCTTCTTCCACTCCCTTCCGCAAGTCTTCTCCCTTCTGACTTGCTCCCTCTATACTTATTCCGTCCCATCCCCACAGCACTTATGTACGTATCTGTAATTTTTTTAAATATTGATATCTTTCTTCCCCCCTCTAGACTGTAAGCTCACTGAGGGCAGGGAATGTGTCCGCATATTGTATTCTCCCAAACGCTTAGTATAGTGCTCCTCACACATTAAGCATTCAATAAGTACGATTGAATGAATGAACTTGGGAGACTACAATACAACAGAATAGTCATGTTCCTTGCCCACAAGGAGCTTACAGTCTAGAGGAGGAGAAAGACATGAATATATATAAGTGTTATAGATATGTACATAAGTGCTGTGGGATTGAGGTTGGGGTGAATATCAAGTGTTTAAAGGGTACTTAGATGACACAGAAGTGAGAGGGAGTAAGGGAAAAGAGGAAAGACTTCCCCCCTCTAGACTGTAAGCTCATTGAGGGCAGAGAATGTGTCCGTTTATTGTTGTACTATCCCAAAAGCTTAGTACAGTGCTCCTCACACATTAAGCGCTCAATAAGTACAATTGAATGAATGAATGAACTTGGGAGACTACAGTACAACAGAGTAGACATGGTCCTTGCCCACAAGGAGCTTACAGTCTAGAGGAGGAGAAAGACATGAATATAAATTGAGGGTGATATGATTTTAATAAGGCTTTGAAGGTGGTTAGAAAGGTGGTCTGTTGTATTCCCAAGAGGGCAGGAGTTCCAGGCCAGAAGAAGGTTAGAGACAAGGGGTCAGTGACGAGATAGACAAACCTGAGGTACAGTGAATAGATTCTCATTAGAGGACTGACGTTTCTGGCTGGGTAGTAAAAGGAAACCAATGAGGTAAGGTAGGAGGAGGAGGAGAGCTGATTGAGGGCCTTAAAGCTGCAGGTGGAGTAGCTTACAGTCTAGAGGAGAAGACAGAAATTAAAATGAATTACCAATAGGGGTAATTACCACTGGAGATGGTAGTTGAAAGCATGGAAGCAAATGAGTTCCCCAAAGGACTGGGTGAAGTCGGAGAACAGAAGAGACTCCCACAATTAGTGGACGAGTCGGTGAAAACCCCCGAGAAGGACATTGGAAGGGGGTGTGCTGGTCTCTCAGATGAATTTGCTCCCACATCAGGAGAAAAAGAACTAAAGCCACCAGATGGTAAGGGGCAGCTCTTGGGAAGAAGGAAAGGATGTTGGGAGCTGGCTTTTTTTTCATCATGGGGCATACATATCAATCTGCTAGCTGCATTCTGACTTGTGCATCACGGGTTACATTTCAAGGGACTGAGGTTGAAATGTCAAATAGAGATTGAGCAGACTAATTATAGTCCAAGACCTAAAATCCACCGGAGAATTGACAACAACTTGGTGTTGTGGGGAGTCGCAATGGCGATGAGGGGACGAGACAAAGATGGCGTCTCGTTGATCCGTTCCACTGAAGGGTAAGGTCCTCACTGGCACAGAAGCGTAGAGACAACTCACTTCCGATGCCTCAATTACAGAGCAGGTTTTCAGGCAAGAAAAACTCGGGAAGGAGGATTAGAATCCATCACAGTAAGGCATGGAAAAATATCCTTAGGATCTGGCTGGCTCATTAGTGAGTAGGATTTTACAGTAATACTAATAACTGAGGTATTTATTAAGCATACACTGTGTGCCAAGCACCATTCTAAGCACTGGAGTACATGAAAGATATCAGATAAGACACACTCCCTGTGTCAAACGGGACTCCCAGTCTAAGGAGAAGGGAGAAAAATCACCATTTTACAAATGAGGAGACTGAAGCACAGAGAAGTTAAGTGACTTGCCCAAAGTTACCCAGCAGGTAAGAGGCAGAGCTGGGGTTAGTACCCAGACCCCTTAACTCCCAGGCTCAAGCTCTTTTCACCACTCATTCATTCAATCGTAATTACTGAGCGCTTACTGTGTGCAGAGCATTGTATTAAGCACTTGGAAAGTACAAAACAGCAATGAAGAGAGATTATTCCTGCCCACAATGGGCTTTCAGTCTAGAGGGGTGGAGACAGACATCAAAACAAGTAAACAGGCATCAGTATAGATAAATAGAATAATAGATCCATACATATATACCTAAGTGCTGTGGGGCGGGGAGAGGGAGTGAGCTGAGGCGACGCAGAAGCAGGGTATTGGCTGAGGGAAAGGAGGCTTAGTCTGGGAAGGCCTCTTGGAGGAGATGTGCCTTCAGTAGTGCTTTGAAGCGGGGAGGAGGGATTGTTTGACAGATTTGGGGAAGAAGGGCATTCCAGGGCAGAGGTAGGATGTGGGCCGGGGGTCGGTGGCGAGATTGGAGAGATCGAGGCACAGTGAGAAGGTTAGCGGCACCAGAGGAGCGGAGTGTGCAGGCTGGGATGGAGAAGGAGAGAAGGCAGGTGAGGTAGGAGGGGGCAAGTTCATGGAGAACTTTAAAGCCAATAGTGAGGAGCTTTTGTTTGATATGGAGGTTGATAGTCAACCACTGGAGATTTTTGAGGAGGCGGGGTGACATGCCCTGAACGTTTCTGTAGAAAGATAATCCGGGCCAACCGAGTGAAGAATGGACTGAAGTGGGGAGAGGCAGGAGGTTGGGAGGTCAGAAAGAAGGCCGATGCAGCAATCCAGTCGGGATAGGATGAGTGATTGCACTAATGCTGTTTGGATGGAGAGGACAGGGCGGATCTTGACGATGTTGTGCAAATGAGACCGGCAGGATTTGGTGACAGACTGGATATGTGGGGTGAATGAGAGAGCGGAGTCAAGGACGACACCAGGTTTACGGGCTTGTGAGACGAGAAGCATGGTTGTGACATCTACAGTGACGGGAAGGAAGATAAAGGAGCTCCGTCTTTCAAACGTTGGGTTTGAGGCAGTGGGTGAACATCCAAGTAGAGATGTCCTACGATGAGCACCGTGACTCAGTGGAAAGAGCAAGGCCTTGGGAGTCAGAGGTCATGGGTTCGAAACCCGGCTCTGCCACTTGTCAGCTGTGTGACTGTGGGCAGACACTTAACTTCTCTGCACCTCGTTGCCTCATCTGTAAAATGGGGATTAAGACTGAGTATCGTGTGGGACGACCTGATCACCCTGTATCTCCTCCAGCACTTAGAACAGTGCTCTGCACATAGTAAGCGCTTAACAAATACCAACATTATTATGTCCTGAAGGCAGGAGGAGATGCGAGCCTGGAGAGAGGGCGAGAGAAGATGGGAGGGAATATAGATTTGGGTGTCATCCGCATAGAGATGATAGTTGAAGCCACGGGAGAGAATGAGTTGTCCAAGGGAGTGAGTGTAGATGGAGAACAGAAGGGGAATAGATAAAATAGATCCTAGGAGAAAAGGTACAAGGATTCATCTACCCCGGAGAAGGGAAGGAGGAGACAGAACTTCAAAACTATGAAAAGGTTTCTGGAGGAAGATAATAACTGTGGTGTTTAAGTGCTTAGGTGCCAAAGCACTGAGCTAAGCGCTGTGGTAGATACACGATAATCGGATCTCACATGGGGCTCACAGTCTAAGTAGAGGGGAATCTATATATTGAATCCCCGTTTTGCAGATGAGGGAATTGAGGTCCAGAAAAGTCAAGTGATTCGCCAAAGATCACACAGCAGACAAATGGCGGAGCCGGGATTAGAACACAGGTCCTCTTCCATACTCACTCCCGGGCCCGTGCTCTTTCACTAGACCATGCTGTTTCTCTCTGGTTGTCCTCCACATCACCAGAGAGCTCCTATGGGCTTAAATTGAAGCAGTTGGAGAGACAGGTGGACTTTTAGACTGTGCTCTGGTGAAACAATGAAACGGTCTTCCAAAAAAAGTCACAGTCTCCATTCTGAAGTCCTTAAAAAAAAAAAATGCAACTACACCCCTCAGTTGACCAAATTATTCACCTGCCTGGAGGCAGTGGGCTGGACCCAGTGACTTCTCAGTATCTTCTCCAGATCTCGATCTGTATGATTCATTGTCTTACCTTCACAAATTGCTTAGCCGAGTGTACAAATCACAGAATCTGTTCTTGATCTACGCTGACATTTCTGAATTTTGTGGAGGCTCTCTCTACCTCAGATTCAGAAAAAAAGCGTGGGAGGGGGCAGATGATATGAACACAATAAAGATAATTAAAAGTCAACCAAGCATTATGGAGTGAGCTGTTAGGGTCTGTGGTTTACAGGTAGACGATGTCAAATATCTCGCATCGCTATTTTTACGGTATTTGTAAAGAGCTTACTATGTGTCAGGTGCTGTACTAAGCGCTGGGATGGAAACAAACAAATCGGGTTTCACGTAGTCCCACGTGGGGCTCAGAGTCTCCATCCCCATTTTACAGATGGGGTCACCGAGGCCCAGAGAAATGAAGTGACTTGCCCAAGGTGACAGCAGACAAGTGCCGGAGGCAGGATTAGAACCCATGATTTCCAGGCTCGTGCCCCATCCAGTAGGCCATGCTGCTTTTCCTACTAGAGAAGCAGCGTGGCGCAGTGGAAAGATCACGGGCTTTGGAGTCAGGGCTCATGAGTTCGAATCCCAGCTCTGCCACTTGTCAGCTGTGTGACTGTGGGCAAGTCACTTAACTTCTCTGTGCCTCAGTTCCCTCATCTGTAAAATGGGGATTAAGACTGTGAGCCCCATGTGGGAAAACCTGATTCCCCTGTGTTTACCCCAGCGCTTAGAACAGTGCTCTGCACATAGTAAGCGCTTAACAAATACCAACATCATTATTATTATTATTACTTAACGCACTGAGAATGAACCAGTTACAGGAGAGTAAGGGGTCACCGCCTCTTTTAAAAGGGAACAGACTGCCGTGTTGATTTTACCCCCAAACCCTGGCACTGAGGAAATGGCAAGACAACAATACTTATTTTTAAGATGGCAGTTCAGAAACGGCGTTTGCTGCAGTGTTTTTTTTTTCCTGATTTCCCCCCACCCCCACCCTATTTGCTTCCATTCATTCATTCAGTTGTACTTATTGAGCGCTTACTGTGTGCAGGCCATAGTACTGAACGCTTGTGTCACCTACGCGCTTGGATCTTTACATCAGAAACAATCCGGACCCTAAGCTCGTCTCTAGACTGGAAGCTTGTCCTGGGCAGGGAATGTGTCTAAAAACTGTTGCGCTGTCTTGCCCCGGGCACTTAATAGAGCACTCTTAATTCGGGAAGTGTTCTTGATCTCCCTGACATTGCTGAATTTTACCACTGATTTATTGATTGATACTCAGCCCAACCCCACAGCACATATTATACATCACGTGCATATCTTTATACTCTGCCATTTCCCCCAGATGTAATTTGTTTTAAAGTCTGGCTCCCCCGTTAGACTGTGATCTTCTTGAGGACAAGGATCGAATCTATCAATTCAGTTGCATTACACTCTCCCTAGAGGTTAGCACAGTGCTCCACACCCAATAAGCACTCAATAATGGAGCGGCGTGGCTCAGGGGAAAGAGCCCGGGCTTCGGAGTCAGAGGTCATGAGTTCGACTCCCGGCTCTGCCACTTGTCAGCTGTGTGACTGTGGGCAAGTCACTTCACTTCTCTGGGTCTCAGTTGCCTCATCTGTAAAATGGGGATGAAAGACTGTGAGCCTCACGCGGGACAACCTGATTACCCTGTACCTACCCCAGCGCTTAGAACGGTGCTCTGCGCATAGTAAGCGCTTAACAAATACCAACATTATTATTGAGCGCTTCCTGCGTGCAGGGTCCTGGTGCTTGGAAACGTACAATACCACAACAGACACATTCCCTGCCCACGGCCAGCTTACAGTCTAGATGGGGAGTCCAACTGAAGCTTGACACAGGAGAGATTGCTGCGCTCAGGGGGGAGACAGTATGATGGGGGTGGAAAGACAAAACATTTGGGGGATTACAGAAGTTGTACAGTACCGGGTGGTTCATCAATATCACCGATAAGCAATCATTTGAAGCGGTGCGGCTAAGTGGAAAGAGCATAGGCCTGGGGGTCAGAGAACCTGGGTTCTAATCCTGTCTCCACCTCTTATCTGCTGTGTGACCTTGGACAAGTCACTTCACTTCCTCTCTGCTCCGTCACCTCATCTGTAAAATGGGGGTTAATACCGCGAGCCTTAGGTGAGACGGGACTATCCCGATTATCTTGTGCTTCCCCGGCGCATAGTACAGTCCCTAAGCACTTAACAAATACCTTAAAAAAAAAAAGTCCAATTTCAACTAACCAAAGCAAGGTCTGCGTGTGCTCATGGAGCAACTGGAGTTTGCTGGGACGCTGGTTATTTTGCTCTCATTTCTAGGCTTCTGCTTTAGCGGGACGCTCGGCCCTTCGGCGAACGACCGAAAATGAAATTTAGACGGGGAATTAAAAGCAGGTGCCGATTTGAAAACCTCAGTCACAACTAGAACCACAGAGTGAAATCCGAAGGCACACGCTTGGTAGGTTTTGGTCCAAAGTTAAATCAGAGCAGTTAAAAGCAACCCCATATCATGCAAATCTCCATTTGCAGCAACCCCGGAATAATTTTAAGATCCCAATCTCTTTCGCGTTGCTTTTCGACCGCATTTACATATGACTACCTCCCCCTCTGTGCTAATCCCCTACTATGATCCAGCCCACGGACCTCATTCCTCCAGCACCAACCTACTCGCTGTGCCTCAATCTCTTCTCTCATGCCATTATTCCCTCTCTCACCTCCATCCTTTGTCCTGGAACTGCCTTCCTCTTCTCATCCACTCTCCCCATCTTCAAGCTCCTACTTAAATGACATCTCCTCCAAGAGGCCTTCCCTGATCAGCCCCTAATTTCCCCCCACCCCTCAGCCCCTCCTTCCGCACTTCGGTACCGATCCCACCCGCAGCCTCACAGCACTTGTGAACACATCCTATTTTTCATTTGTTTTACCGTCCGCGTCCTTCTATTTACCGACTCCGTTGTATAATACTCTCCAAATCACTGAGTACAGTGCTCTGCGTATACTGAACGCTCAAGAAATACCATCGATTGATTGACTAAATTACTGTGTCTTCTCCAAGTGTTTTAGAATGTATCTGAGCGCTGGGATCCTCCCAGTTAGAATGTGAGCTCCTCGTGGGTGAGGATTGAGTCTCATGCTCCTGAGGTATTTTCCCAAACATATAGTACAGCGTTTTGCACCAAGTAGATGAGCAGTAAATACGATTAGTAGAATTAGCAGAAGCGGCAAGGACTAACGGCAAGAGCACGGGTTTGGGAGTCAGAGGATGTGGGTTCTAATATCGGCTCTGCCCCTTGTATGTTGTGTGACCTTGGGAAAGTCACTTCACTTCCCTGGGCCTCAGTTCCCTCATCTGTAAAACGGGGTTTCAGACCGTGAGACCCTTGTGGGCCGGGGACTGTGTCCAACCCTAACTGTTGGTTTCCAACCCAATGCTCAGTAAAGCGCCTGGTACATAATAAGCGCTTAACAAATACCACAATTATTATTATTAGAACAGTGCTTGGCACTTAGTAAGTGCTTAACAAATGCCTTAGTTATTTATAATATTATTACTAATTCTTTTGCTCTTTTGTATGCTCCCTCAGAGCCTAGCACAGTACTCAGCACACATACACGCAAGCACGCAAATACACACAAAGATACACACTATTAATTCACTGTGTGGCCTAAGAATTTCAGTTAAAGGTAAATTTTATAAAAGACAAAGGATATCGTGCTTACAGTCTAGAAGGAGAGACAGACAATATAGATAACAGAAATGTACACGACTGCTGTGGGGCTGAAGGTGGGGTTCGTGCCTTCAATCGTATTTACTGAGTGCTTACCGTGTGCAAAGCGCTGTTCTAAGCACTTGGGAGACTACAGTATAACAACAGACAGACACATTCCTGTCCTCAACGAACTCACAGTTTAGAGGGGGAAATGAAGAGTGCAATTCCAAGCGACACAGAAGGGAAATGAAGGTTTAGACGGAGAAGGCCTCTCGGAGGAGATTCATTCCTTCAATAGTATTTACTGAGCGCTTGCTATGTGCAGGGCACTGTACTAAGCGCTTGGGATGTACAATTCGGCAACAGATAGAGGTGTGCCTTCAGTAAGGCTCTGATGGTGGGAAAGTGATTGTCAGATATGAAGAGGGAGGGAGTTTGGGGGCGGAGAAAAAACAGGATGAGGGGGCCGCCTTTGAAGATTGAAGGTGACAGAGTCAAAAAAAGAAAAGGAAACACTTTTTTTTATATAGCAGGAGATAGGCTTCCACAGGAAGGGGAGCAGACAGAAAATATCAGTCGGTCCAAGAGGAGTTGGAACCATTTATGGATGAGAACAATTAGGGATACATAGATAGAAACGAGAGGGATGTGAGATGAGCTTATTTTTTTTTTCCACTTCTTACTGCTCACCGAAGAGTCTCACAACAGCCTATTGCTCGGCAGTGGTCTTTAGAGAAGTGCTTCCATTTTCCGAGTCATATACTAAACACGTATACTAAGTCTTTCACGTGGCATCCGCACATCAGGACTCATTATCGTTATCCGATAATTCTCGGACTGCGCGCTGACCTGGAAGGACAGGAAAATCTGCAGCTTTGCCACAGGTGTGGGTAAAGAATTCCTCTTGAGGGTTCCGGTCCGGAACCATCCCTCATGACTCGATTCTCAGGCGGCAGATTTTTTGGGCACAGATCCACTGCTATACTTCCCGTTTCAAAAATTAATCCGTACTTAACCTTCGAGCTCAGCAATCAAAAGCCTAAACGGGTAACGGTTGATTAGGACGAAAGGAAGGAATCATTCATTTAAATGAGCGCTCTTCAGTTTTTTATTTCAACCTCCTGACTAAATGTACGTGCTTCGCTCCAGTCTTTGAATCTTTCGAATCCACGGGCTTTCGACTTCATATTTTGGAACGATTTTATGAAATTACGTTTCTACTAGATCCCGTCAGTTTAAGCTTCACGACATTGCTAGAAATTCACCCTTTCCTCTCCATCCACACCGCTACCATGGTAATCCAAGCTCTTCTCCTCGCCCGCGTACCGTACCAGCCTCCTCGCTGCCCTCCCAGCCTCCTGTCTCTCCCCACTCCAGTCCATACTTCACTCTGCTGCCCGGATCAATTTTCGGTTGCCCACGCAGCTCCGCGTCAAAAAAAAAACACCTCTTCACCACTGGCTTTAAAGCATTCAATCACCTTGCCCTCCTCCTACCTCACCTCGCTCCTCTCCTATTACAACCCAGCCTTCACGCTTCACCCCTCTCATACCAACCTACTCACTGTACCTCTATCCCGTCTGTTTCGCCACTCCCGAACTCTCTCCCACATCCCGCCTCTGTCCTGGAACACCCTCCCCTCTCCCAACCGACAGACGGTGACTCTCCCCACCTTCGAAGCCTTACTGAAGGCACATCTCCTCCAAGACACCTTCCCGGACTAAGCCTTCATTTGAGAAGCGGCGTGGCTCAGCGGAGAGGACCCGGGCCTGGAGTCGGAAGGTCACGGGTTCTGATCCCATCTCCGCCACATGTCTGCTGTGTGACCTTGGCCAAGTCATTGAGTCTCAGTTACCTCATCTGTAAAATGGGGGGTTTGTGAGCCCTGTGTGGAACAAGGGACTGCGTCCAACCTGACTACTATGTAATAATAATGTTGGTATTTGTTAAGCGCTTACTATGTGCAGAGCACTGTTCTAAGCGCTGGGGTAGATAGAGGGTAATCGGGTTGTCCCACGTGAGGCTCACAGTTAATCCTCATTTTACAGATGAAGTGACTGAGGCACAGAGAAGTGAAGTGACTCGCCCACAGTCACACAGCTGACGAGCGGCAGAGCCGGGGGTCGAACCCATGACCTCCGACTCCGAAGCCCAGGCTCTTCCCACTGAGCCACGCTGCCTCCCGTATCTACCCCAGTGCTGAGAATAATGCTTGACAATTAGTAAATGCGTAAGTATTATTTTTCAAGTGCTCAGTACAGGGCTCTGCACACAGTAAGTGCTCACTAAGTACGATTCAATGAATTTCCTCTTTTCCCACTCCCTTCTGCGTCACCCTGACTTGCTCCCTTTACTCATCCCCTCTCCCAGCCCCACAGCGCTTATGCACACATCCTTAATTGACTTATTTATAGTAATGTCTGTCTCTCCCTCTGGACTGTAAACTCGCTGTGGGCAGGGAACGCATCTGTTCTACCGCTGTGCTGTACTCCCCCAACCACTTAGTACAGTTCCCTGCGAACGGTAAGAGCTCAATAAATACGATGGATTGGTTTCTGCATAAATACAAATCTAAGAGTTTATAAGAGATAAGAGATTAGACGCACAAATAGAGGGCCTATATCTTGAAAGCAAATGGGTGATGTAGTGGTGATTTAAAAAATTTGGCCTATGAGGACTACCAAAGGCATCTCTGTCTGCACGTGGCCAAGTCTACAACGCTCTGAAGAACTTAGAGGTGGAGAGGGGTTGTAATAATAATAATAATTATGGAATTTGTTAAGCGCTTACTATGTGCCAGGCACTGTTCTAAGCGCAGGGGTAGAAACAAGTTAATCAGGTTGTCCCACTTGGGGCTCACAGTCTTCATCCCCATTTAACGGAGGAGGTAACGGAGGCACAGAGAAGTTAAGCGGCTCGCCTAAGGCCACGCAGCAGACAAGTGGCCGACCCGGGATTAGAACCCACGTCCTCCGACTCCCAAGCCCGGGCTCGTACCATTAAGCCACGCTATCGGTTCCACAGAGGGACTAGGCCTTTGTGAACGTAATCCTGCTAGTTTGTGACTCCCTAGTGGCCAGGTGGCCGGGACGATGGGCCTACTCAATGCTTCTGAGGGCATCCCTCATACCTCTCCCCATCTTCCACCTGGACAATGAGATCGCGTCACCCTCCTGGCAACGAGCTCAGATTTTAACGGTGCCACGAAGCCCCTCGACCCTTGGCTCCTTTCTCTGCCCAGACCCAGTTGAAGCCATCAATCTATGATATTTATTGGGCACTTGGTATGTGCACAGCACTGTTCTAAGCGCTTGGGGGAGTCCAATACAACCGAATGAGCCGAAACGTTCCCCGCCCACGATGAGCTTACAGTCTAGAGGACTGCAAAGTTATTACTAGGCAACACCCTCCCCACCTTCAAAGGCTTATTAAGGTCACGTCTCCTCCAAGAGACCTTCCCCAATGAATCCCGCCTTCCCCGGCTCCCTCTCCCTTCTCCGTCGTTTACGCGCTTGGATCCGTGACCTTGGGGAATTTGATATCTGCCCCGCCCTCAGCCCCCCCCAGCGTTTATAAACATATATATAAATTTTGTACTATGAAATATTCATTCATTCGACCATATTGAGCACTTGCTGTGTGCAGAGCACTCTACTAAGCCCTTGGGAGAGTCCAGTGCAACAACAAACAGACACGTTCCCGCCCTGCAACGAGCGCACAGTCTAGAGGGGGGAAGACAAACATCAAGACAAGTAAATAAATTTACTATAAATAATTATAAATTTATTTTAAATAAATAATAATTTGCAGATATGTACATAAGTGCTGTCTTCATATCCAACTCCCCTTCTAGACTGTAAACTCGCTGTGAGCTGGAAACAGGCCTACTAACTCTGTTGTACTGTACTCTTCCAAGCGATTAGTACAATGCTCTGAGCATTCAATAAATTCAATTGATAATATGGACATTTTAAAGCAAATACCTGATCAGGGACAGGGATCGGGGGGTGGAGAGGTTCTTGTACCCAAACTTCTGTGATCCTGGTGCCATTACAATCTCTCTCTCCTCCCTCCCTGTACCCCAACAATCAGATCTTGTCTGGGGGAACCAGTCAGAGAAAGTCTCAACAAACAGACCGGCAAATATGTCCACCAATTAAACACTAAATCAGTGCTTTTAACCGATGAAATACAATCGAAGAAGTTCCTCCAGAACCTATCATTTATTGCGGTGGGTTGTGTTTTAGGAAGGCAGAAATTTCTTACGTAGCCAGAGAGAAATAGTGTGACTCTAGGAAGTACACCAAAATGGTTGGCACCCATGAAAGGGGAAGAAGAGAGGAGTGGATTAAAAAATTATTTGCAGTCAACAGCAGGGAATGCCTTAGGGTGAAGAAGTGAGACTATTAGGAGGAAGAGGAAGAGAAAACGCGCAAATGAAAAGGGAGTGAGGGGAAGAGGGCAAGGGAAATAAATAGGAAAGACAATAGGGGTGGGAAAGGAAGAGGAATCAAGGAGATTTTAGATCCTAGAGGTGTTTTATTACAGAAAAGCCAATAGCTCAGGGAATGACCGCCACCGACAAGAGAGCAGAGGGAATGAGAGGAGGGGAAACTGTAATAATAATAATAATAAAAATTACTTACTATGTGCCAGGCACTGTTCTAAGCACTGGGCAGATACTGGGCAGAGAAGCAGCGTGGCGCAGTGGAAAGAGCACGGGCTTTGGAGTCAGGGCTCATGAGTTCGAATCCCAGCTCTGCCACTCGTCGGCTGTGTGACTGTGGGCGAGTCACTTAACTTCTCTGTGCCTCAGTTCCCTCATCTGTAAAATGGGGATTAAGACTGTGAGCCCCACGTGGGACAACCTGATTCCCCTGTGTGTACCCCAGCGCTTAGAACAGTGCTCTGCACATAGTAAGCGCTTAACAAATACCAACATTATTATTATTATTACAAGCTAATCAATTTGGACCCAATCCCTCCCTCATGGGGCTGACAGTCTTAATCCCCATTTTACAGATGAGGTAACTGAGGCACAAAGCGATGAAGCGACTTGCCCGAGTTCGCAGAGCAGAAAAGCGGCGGAGGCAGGATTAGAACCCAGGTCCTTGTGACTCCCAGGCCCGTGTTCTATCCAATCGGCCATGCTGCTTCGGTACCCGGTACAAAAAGCGTTGGACGCTGGTGGTGGTGCTACAATATATTCAGGCTATGCTCACCTGAAAGATCATCCAGAAGAATTTTCTGCTCTACACATATTTTTTCCTCCAATGAGTGACGATCCCGGTTCCGTATGGATAAGCCCCTAACCCTCTAATTAATCTTCTGGGACAGTAGGCCAGGGGAGAGAGGAATTTATTATCTCCTTTGATGTTTTTCCTGGAGCAAACTGTATTTTGTGGTCTTAAATCTGTTTGGAATGTACTTATTTACATCCTACTTAATCGTGTCCCCGATTAAAATATTATTTAGCAGACATGTTTACCTAGTTTTACAGTTCTTCAAAGCACTTGGTCAGAGTTTCCTTTCGGGTTCTGGCCAGATTCCACATCTCTTTGCTTTTTTTTGCTTTTTTTATGGTAAATGTTAAATGCCATATGCTGACTATATGCTGACTATATGCCAGTCTTTAAATGCTGACTATATGCCAGTCTTTAATAATGATAATAATCGTATTGGTTAAGCGCTTAATATGTGCCAGGCACTGTACTAAGTGCTGGGGTGGATAAAAGCAGATCGAGTGGCACAGAGTCCCAAGTGGGGCTCAGAGTCTCAAATTTACAGATGAGGGAACCGAGGCACAGAGAAGTCGAGTGACTTGCCTAAGGTCACACAGTAGACATGTGGCCAAGGAGGGATTAGAACTCTTGACCTTCTGACTCCCAGGCCTGTGCCACGCTTCTTCTCTTTTCTTCCATTTGAACACCTTGTGTGTCTAGGTTTTTAAGCAAGGTGTTTGAACACCTTGTGTGTCTAGGTTTTTAAGCAAGGTGTCCCAGGTCTAGCAGAAGGGACTAATGGACGACCTGAGAACGGAGAGGTTAGAAAACTGGAATTCGAGTAAGAGGGGAAAATGAAAGAAAGCGCTCCGGTACGGAGTCTAGGACTCCATTCAAGTCTTAACGGTGGAGAAAAACTACCATTTAAAGAAGAGATTTTATCAAGAAATGCTGAGGGAAAAGGAACAGGCAGCTAAACCGTTCATGGACCGTTTATCAAGGGCAGTAACGTTCATAGAAAATCCAGGATAATTTATTTCGAGCTCCAAGAGCTGTTTGAAGAAGGACACTGAATTTCACCCTAAGCGGTTTATAGATTCCAGGCTGTATATTTATAATTCAAATATTTTCAGGACTATGTTTTCGACAGATGCATTCTCTTATAGGCGACCCGAACTCAAAGCATTGGTTTCTTAAAAAAAGAAACATCAGAGCATATCTTCAGTTCCCCTACTCAAATGCTGGTAGCTATCAATTCAATTAATTAAAGTAACTTTAATAATAGGGCAGCATCTTAGCTTAATAAAAGGCATATTTTGTGCTCTCTCATTATTGTGGCCAACTGATAATTGTAGGATCGGTTGGCGGGGCCAAACTACAGTGAGGCCCAATTAGATTCCAGTATAAAGAACAGTGAATGAGACTTTCAGAGAAATCAAATTATAGCGTTAGATGTTTTGGGAGGATGGCTCTACCTAATTTATGACCTGGAAAACTTCCTTCTCACTCTAGAACTCAAGAGAGTGAAGTTGGCTTTCTTTTTCCCTTTAGAGAAATGCTTGTTCTCCGAGCTCGTTCCGAAGGCTTGAAAAGGGATGACGGAGGGAGGGAGAAACTGGGTCTGAGGAGAAATCCTACCAAATGCGTGCGCGTAGAATAAAAATAATGATAATAATGATGATATCTGTTAGGCGCTTACTACGTGCCCAGCACTGTTCTAAGCGCTGGGGTAGATACAAGGTAACCAGGTTGCCCCACTCACAGAGAATCACCATTCAGGGTCAGTTGTCCTCTTATCTTTCTCTCACTTTCTCTCTCTCTCTGTCTCTCCTTCTTTCAATCAGTCTTCATTCACTCATTCATTCAGTCATATTTATTGAGCACTTACCGTGTGCCGAGCACTGTGTGAAGCGTTTGGAAAGTACAATACAGTAGAGAGGGTAGATGAAAGACCTCCCGAAAGGGGCTTACAGCAACTCCGTACCTTTGACTTTAAAGCACTCCATCAACTTGCCCTCTCCCATCTTGCCTCACTGATTTCCTACTACAACCCAACATGTTCACTTGGCTCCTCTAATGGCCGCCTACTCCCTGGCCTTTGATCTTGCCTTTCTTGCCACTGACCCCTCACCCACGTTCCGCTTCCGGCCTGGAACTCCCTCTCCCTTCGTATCTGACAGAGCATCACTCTGCTCACCTTCGAAGCCATATAATAATGATGATAATAAAGTTTGTACTTGTTAAGCGCTTACTACGTGCAGAGCACTGTTCTAAGCGCTGGGGGAGACACAGGGTCATCAGGGTGTCCCACGTGGGGCTCCCCTTCCTCATCCCCATTTTCCGGATGAGGTCACTGAGGCACAGAGAAGTGAAGTGACTTGCCCGCGGTCACACAGCTGACGAGTGGCAGAGCCGGGATCCGAACCCACGACCTCTGACTCCCAAGCCCGGGTTCTTTCCACTTAAAATCGCATCACGGCCCAGAGACCTTCCGTAACTAAGCCTTCGTTTCCTCTTCTCCCACTCCCTTCTGCATCACCCTTGAACTTGGATTTGTACCCCACGTTCAGTCCCACGGCACTTACGTACACATTCATAATCCATTTTCATGTCTTTCTCCCCTAGAGACCGTAGGTTCCTCGTGAGCAGGGAACATGTCTACCAAGTCTTTTATATTATATCCTCCCAGTCGCTTAGTACAGTGCTCTGAACACAATTAAGGTTCAATAAATAGAGTTGATTGGTTAAATACCGTGTACTAAAGCTGCATCTGTCGATATCTACTGTATAGTCGATCGCAGGGTAAGTGAGGAGGATGGGAAAACAGCTAATTTATCCCCGTTTAAAAATGAGGAACCGAGGTACAGAGTGACTTACCCAGGGTCACACAGGAGACAAGGAGCAATACTGGGATTAGAACCCAGGTCTCCTAACTCCCTACCCTGGGTCCTTTCCACTGGGCTTTGTTTTCAGCTACGGCCTCACTATTCCTTCATCCTACCCAGACCTGCCCCTACCATCTTTAATATGCCCCTTGGAAACCATCCCCTCCCACCCCTGACCCTCCGCCGTCTTCCCGATAAAACGTATATAATGACGTCACTCCGCAGGGGCGAAGCAAATCCTAACTGGGGAAAATGACTGAAACGAAACCAGTGACAACAGGTTACTCCGTAAGAGAGAAGCATTGTGTGTTTTTAACCCGTCCTTTTCTAATGAACGGGATCTGTTAATGTGCCCTGGGAGGCAAAAGGGAGAAGACTAATTTGAACCTGGTTACGATAATCAGACTGGTATCTCTTAATCACCAAAAAACCCCCACTATGGCCACTATAGGAAATTCCCCACCCCTCTCTCCCTGAGATAATTATACACTAGAAGCCTTTCGTAGCAACAAATATTACCACCATCCAGGAAACGGATATTATGATATCTGATCACCAGTCTCTCACTTCCTTCTTTGTTCCACTCATCATCACCTAGGAAAATCAGGTGATTATGGCCTTCTGGAAGGCATGTGAATCCTTCTTTGTGGGGAACCTGAGAGACTCTTGAAGATGTGTTGATCGTGGGCTCCCCGAGGGACAGGGACGATGACTATTATTATTATTATTAATTCACAACGGTGTATTCTTTCCCAGCCGTTGGAAAAGTGCTCTGCATCCAGTAAGCTTGTCTTGTCCGTCGGGCGACGTGTCCGATCCACCGCGACGCCATGGACACATTTCTCCCCGAACGCCCCACCTCCCTCTACAATCGTTCTGGCAGTGTATCCCTAGAGTTTTCTTGGTAAAAATATAGACGTGGTTTACCGTCGCCTCCTTCCGCTCGGTAAACTCGAGTCTCCGCCCTCGACTCTCTCCCGTGCCGCTGCTGCCCAGCACGGGTGAGTTTTGACTTGGAGCCGATGGCCTTCCGCTCGCTAGCCACTGCCCGAGCTAGGACTGGAACGCGTAGGCCTCTGCTTGACTCTCCCTCCCGTAATCGAGACTGGTAGAGGACTGGAAACCCTCCAGATAAAACCCTTAGAGGACCCTCAGTAAGCACTTAATTAATATTACTATTACTACTACTATTACTGCTCCTAGAGTGCTTAACAAATGCCATCATCATCATTATTATTATTACCACTATTACTAACTTTCTTGTGGACAGGTTCTATTTACACATATTACTAATAGCTAGGTTGGTTGGTAATCCTAAGTAGAAAATACCTACCTATAATAGGTATAATGATGATGATGATGATCTTCTTAAGGATATTGGTAATAATAATAATAATAATTATGCCCCACCTCAGTCTTGTAAATTATAGATGCAATAACACGGGTGGCCAAAAAAATAAAGAAAAAAACCCAAAGCAAAAACAAACAAAAAACCAAAACCACCCGAAGCACTATTGCTTAATGGGAAGAGTACAGGCCTGGTAGTCAGCGGGTCTGGGTTCTAATCCCATCTTTGTCGATTGTCTGCTGTGTGACCTTGGACATGTCCCTTAACTGCTCTGTGCCTCAGTCTGCGCATCTGCAAAACGGGGATTAAATATCCTACTTAGACTGTTCCAATTTTGCAGGGCAATACTAATATCTGCCCTGATGACTTGTATCTGATCTTATTACAGTATTTAGCACATAGTGAGTAACAAATACCAGAGTTATTGCTATCATGTGAGAAGGGCAGCATGGGCCTGCGAAAAGAGCGCGGGACAGGGAGTCAGGAGACCCAGATTCTAATCCCAGCTCTGTCATTTATCTGCTGCGTGACACTGGACGAGTCACTTAACTTCTCTGGGCCTCTATATCGTCATCTGAAAATGGGGATTCAATGGAGAAGCAGCGTGGCTTAGTGGCGAGAGCCCGCCCTTGGGATTCAGAGGTCGTGGGTTCTCATCCCGGCTCCGCCAGTCGCTTAACTTCTCTGTGCCTCAGTTCCCTCATCTGTAAAATGGGGATTAAGACTGTGAGCTCCACGTAGTACGACCTGATTGACCTTGTATCTGCCCCAAGTGCACTTGGCATATAGTAAGCGCTTAACAAATGCCATCATTATTATTATTGCCCTCCCCCTCAGACCGTAGTAGGTAAGCACTTCATAAATGTCATTATCATTAGAAGTAGTATTAATATTACTCATATTACTAATCTCTTGTCATCATTCTCTCCCCACGCAACAGATTGGCTAATAGCCTCCCTGTGTTTTTAGTCAACCATGACAAGGCAAGCGCCCGGCTTCCCTGGGAAGCCGTCGTGCCCCTTGGCTCTTCAGATTCCAGGAGAATTATCATCAGCCTCTGCTCGCAGACGCACACCCCTTCTCCTGCGTTTTGGCCTGCATCGCTCTCCCAGGCGACCGGGGCCCGGTGCGTTCCTTAGGGCGTGAGGGGATCGGGAGGGTGGAGAGTCGTGGCTTGACTCAGGGGACGACGGGCTCTTTCTGATCCCCGGAAATGGGAGTCAGCACCATTGGGGTCCACACGTCACTTCCTTAGTGGTCAAGGGGACGGAAGAGAGCCTGATATTTATCCAGTTGTGATATTTTCTCCACGTCGCTCCTGCTCCTCAATTAGAAACGCACCATCACCATCAGCAGCATCACCAGGGTGACTCCGCTCGTCGATCAATCAGTCTCATTTATCGAATGCTTACTGTGTGCAGAGCGCTGGGCTCGAGGGAGGACAATACAACAGAGTCCATCCCAGCCAATAAGAAGCAGCGAGGCCTCGTGGATAGAGCACGGGACCGGGAGTAAGAAGGACCTGGGTTCTAATCCTAGCTCTGCCCCTTGTCTGCTGTGTGACCTTGGGAAAGTCACTTCATTTTTCTGTGCCTCGGTTTTCTTATCTGGAAAATGGGGATTAAGACTTTGAGCCCCATATGGGACAGGGACACTGTCCAAGCTGATTTGCTTGTATCCACCAGTGCTTAGTAAAGTGTGTGGAGCCTAGTAGGCACTTAATTAGCATAATTATTAATTACAATTACATGCAGCTTCCAGTCTAGAGGAAGAGCAGGACTGAGGCAAACACCCTTCATACCGTGTGTCGTCCTCGCTGTTGGCTAATCCTTCAAGAAATGGCCAGCCAGACGCGGGTAACAGCACCATGAGGCCACTAGTCTGCGGGACCTTTTTCTTTTCAAGGTATTTGTTTAACACTTAGTATATGCCAGTCACCACCGGGGTATTCACGAGCTAATCAGGTTGGACGCAGTCCCTGCCCCACATGGGGCTCACAGTCTTAATCTCCATTTTACAGATGAGGAAACTGAGTCACCAAGAATTTCAGTGATTTAACCAAGGTCACTGAGCAGACAAGTGGCACAGCTGGGATTAGAACCCAGATCCTTCTAACTACCAGGCCTGTGCTCTATCCACTAGACTACACTGCTCCTCAAGACCTACCTAAGAGTTGCGGCAGGTAGAGAAGCAGTGCGACTTAATGGAACAAACAGAGGCCTGGGAATCAGAGGACCTGGGTTCTAATCCTAGCTCTTCTCACTTTGCTTCCGTGTGACTTTGGGCAAGCTATTTAACTTTTTGGGGCTTCAGTTTCTTCATCTATAACTGGAGGTTCAATACCTCCTCTCCCTCCCGTTATCTAGTATCTGGTATCTCCCCCAGGGCTTAGTAGAGTGCTTAGCACATGGCAAGTATTTAACAAATGCCACAACTATTATTATTGTTACAATTATTATCATCCGGATAGATGTAGGAAAATTTGATCTACACAGGGCCCGCCGCCCTCGGAAGATTGTCTACAGGGAAGAGCCCAACATTAATTCCTAGCCCAGAACATGGGACGGGGGAAATGAAGGAGAGAAATGAGAGAGTCAGTGAGGGAACTATAATAGTATTTGCACTTACTATGTACTAAGCACTGGGGTAGATACCAGATAATAGAGTCCGACACAATCTCTGTCCCACATGGGGCTCACAGTCTAAGGGGGAAAAGAGAACAGGTATTTGAGGCACAAAGAAGTTTAGTGACTGGCCCAAGGCCTCAGAGCAGGCAAGCAGCAGAGTGAGGATTAGAACTCAGGTCTCATGATGAATCCTGTGCTCCTTCAGCTAGGTCATGCTACTTCTCTAAGGGCACAGAGAGAGGGTCGCATGTACCGCTGGCTTCATAATATTCGTATGGATTTCTAATATTCTTTTACTGTCAGAGAAATTTGTTTCACAGAGAAACTCAACAGTGAACTGGGATGAAATGTATGGGCAATATTATATTTATAAATAAACAGTAACCCCAAGTGACTACCAAAAAACACTAAAGCGCGCTTCTAAAATTTCCCTTCCCCTACCCCATCACATGATCACCCAAATTTTGAATGTTAGTCACTTTCCGAGGTGAACTTTTCTCTAATTATCAATTAAACAGTGTACCAGAGGCCTAAATTAACCAATAGCTTTATAAAAGAGCTCAATTAATGTACTAGGAAAATATGTAATTATTATACCGACCGGGCGTATCTTACATTAGATAAAATTATAATAGAGATGCTTTTTTAGCATAATTACAGTTTCAATCCAGAACAAAGCATAAAAATAATCCAGGAATTGGGGAGTGAAAAGATTTTTAGAAGCAACAAAAACCAGTAATCACATTTAAATATAAAAAGGTCCCACTAAGGGAATAAATCTCCTAAATGACGACAACGGAAGGCTCTGAACAAAAATACGGTTAAATTGGGCAAAAACATTAAAGAAATCTAATTTGGTGTGTATTTCCAATTTTAATCTAACAGGTCTGCGGATGGGGTGACATTTCTTTATGCAAATGAATAGAAATGTATGACCTAGGCTGAAGGTAGTGGGGTCTAAGGGTAAGGTCATGGGTGTGTGAGTCAGAAAAAAAATGAGTTCTAGTCGGTTTTTTTTTGACATTGTGCAACTCACTTGATCTTTTTTTTTGTACTTTTTGCCTCCATAGTACTTTGTGTCTCGGTTTCCTCCTCTGCAAAATGGGGATAACAGGAGCTGTATGTGGGGACCAGTGAATGCTTGTTGGTGCCAGGGATAAAAACAAGGGCAGGGTAGGGATTTTGAAAGTTTAAACTGAAGTTCTGAAAAGAGAGGGACACAGGAAGAATACGAGACCATGAGTAGGTGTGCGAGGGTGACGGAGCGGGGGAATATAGGAGAGAGAGAGAGAGAGAGACTGTCGTGATGCTTAATCCACCTATCTCATACCTTTAATTTGCAGAATTTTTCTACAATATTTGCTAAGTGCTTGTTCTGTGTCAAGCACGGTTCTAAGAGCAGGGGTAAATACAAGTTAATCGAACACCGACCTCGTCCCACATGGGACTCCCAGTCTGAGTAGGAAGGAGGCTAGGTGTTTAATCCCCATTTTACAGCTGCAGAAACTGAGGCATAGAGAAGTTTAAGTGACTCGCCCATGGTCACACAGCAAGCAAGCGGCTGAGCCAGAATTAGAACCCAAGTGTTCTGACTCCGAGGCCTGTGTTTTTTTCTCTAGCCCATTCCACATCCCCTTCACTCTAAATGGAAAAAGCAAAATAAAAGGCTACTGAGTAAGGGAAGCAGCATAGTGGATAGAGCCCGGGCCTGGAAGGCAGAAGGTCATGGGTTCTAATTCAGGTTCCACCACTTGTCTGCCGTGTGGCCTTGGGCAAGTCACTTAACTTTTCTGTGCCTCAGTTACCTCATCTATAAAATGGGGATTAAGACTGCGAGCCCCATGCGGGACAGGGACTGCATCCAATTTGATTTGCTTGTATTCACCACAGTGCTTAGGAGGGTGCCTGCCAAATAGTAAGCACTTAACAAATACCAGTAATAGTAGTATTATTATTGTTGAGGTGAGGAAGATATGCCTCTCCAGAATTGGTGCTAGGTAGCCAACACCAATGAACTATAACACAGCACCTATTCCAACTCCCCAGTCATTCAACATGGCACACCCCTTCTGTATATAGCCCCCAAAGGCTCTGAAAAAGCAAAGGGTGGAGAAAATTTAACATACAGGCATCATTCTGGACAGTGTTTTGTACTTGCCGGGTAACTGATCTTGCCCTTTTCCAGTCTAGGGTTGGTGTAATGCTAGGGTCTTGTTTCCAAGATAATGATTTGGGAGTCCCCAAGAAACCAGCCATGGCAATAGATTTTGACCCCTTGCCCACGTTCTTCCACTGGTGTGGAACAACTTGGCTCCTCAAATCCAACAGAAAATTACTCTCCCGCCATTCAAAGCCGTATTGAAGGCCCAATTCCTCCTAGAGTCCTTCCTAGATGAAGCGAGCCTATCTTTACGGGAAGCAGCGTGGCTCAGTGGAAAGGGCCTGGGCTTCGGAGTCAGAGGTCATGGGTTCGACTCCCGGCTCTGCCACTTGTCAGCTGCGTGACTGCGGGCGAGTCACTTTTTTTTTTTTTGGTTGGTATTTGTTAAGCGCTTACTATGTGCCGAGCACTGTTCTAAGCGCTGGGGTAGACACAGGGGAATCAGGATGTCCCACGTGGGGCTCACAGTCTTCATCCCCATTTTACAGATGAGGGAACTGAGGCCCAGAGAAGTGAAGTGACTTGCCCACAGTCACACAGCTGACAAGTGGCAGAGCTGGGATTCGAACTCATGAGCCCTGACTCCAAAGCCCGTGCTCTTTCCACTGAGCCACGCTGCTTCACACTTCACTTCTCTGTGCCTCAGTGACCTCATCTGTAAAATGGGGTTTAACCGTGAGCCTCACGTGGGACAACCTGATGACCCTGTATCTACCCCAGCGCTTAGAACAGTGCTCTGCACATAGTAAGCGCTTAACAAATGCCAGCATTATTATTGTTATTCTTCCCCCACTCCCTTCTGCGTCGCCCTGACTTGCTCCCTTTATTCATCCCTCCCACACAGACCCACAGCACTTATGTACATATCTGTCATTTATTACTTTATATTAATGTCCATCTCCTCCAGGCTGTAAGCTCGTTGTGGACAGGGAATATGTCTTCTTATCGTTATACTGTATTCTCCCAAGTGCTCAGTACAAAGCACTGCACACAGTAAGCACTCCAAAAATACATCTGAGTGAATGAATGGATGTTCCATTCACAGCTCCTAGTGGAAGGGGATCAATCCGGATGGCCGTTGTATCCAGGGAGGTTCAGTTAGAGGCCCCTCTCAGGATCGCTCCTGGAGAGTTTCCAGTCCTCTACCAGTCTCGGCTATGGGAGGGAGAGTCAAGCAGAGGCCTGTCGGTTCCATTCCTGGCTGGGGCAGTGGCTGGCGAGTGGCAGGCCAACTGCTACAAGTCAAAACTCACCCGTGCTGGGCAGCAGAGGCACGGGAGAGAGTCGAGGGTGGAGACTCAAGTTTACTGCATGGAAGGAGGCAGTGGTAAACCACTTCGGGATTTTTCCCAAGAAAACCCTATGGATACACTACCGGAACGACTGCAGACGGAGAGCGGGGCGCTCTGGGGGAGATTCATTCATTCAATAGTATTTATTGAGCGCTTACTATGTGCAGAGCACTGTACTAAGCGCTTGGAATGTACAAATCGGCAACAGGTAGAGACAGTCCCTGCCCTTTGACGGGCTTACGGTCTAATCGGGGGAGACGGACTTAGAAGAGCAATGGCAATGAATAGAATCGAGGGGAAGAACGTCTCATTAAAACAATAGCAAATAAATAGAATCAAGGCGATGTACATCTCATTAACAAAATAATCGGGGTAATGAAGATATATACAGTCGAGCGGACGAGTACGGTGCCGAGGGGATGGGACGGGAGAGGGGGAGGAGCGGAGGGAAAGGGGGGAGAAGAGGGTTTAGCTGCGGAGAGGTGAAGGTGGGGTAGAGGGAGCAGAGGGAAAAGGGGAGCTCAGTCTGGGAAGTCCTCTTGAAGGAGGTGAGCTTTAAGTAGGATTTTGAAGAGGGGAAGAGAATGAGTTCGGCGGAGGTGAGGAGGGAGGGCGTTCCAGGACCGCGGGAGGACGTGGCCCAGGTGGTGTCCCTATGGGTCGGAAACGACTCGACGGCATAAGACAAGACAAGACGGGCCATTTTCCCTCAGCACATAAGCAGGGCTGGGGTCTTGGCATCTCCACCGGAATGGGAATGCATCAAAAACACAGAGAAATGGGTCAGGGTCCTGATGGCATCAATCTAATCATCGCCCCAGTGCCGGGTGGCCATTCCACTAGCTGCTCAAATGACATAAGAGGGCTGCCATCCCCTGCAGCCGGATTTCTCCCAGATTGAGGCCTGCAATGCCATGATGATCCAGGGATACCCCAGTTATTAATAATAATGATTGTGGTATTTGTTAAGCACTTACTATGCGCCAGGCAGCGTACTAAGTGCTGGGGTAGAATCAAGGTGATCGGGCTGGACCCATCCCTGCCCCACTTCAGTCTCACAGCCTTAATCCCCATTTTACAGATGAGGTAACCAAGGCCCAGAGAAGTACAGTGACTTGACCAAGATCACACAGCACACAGATGGCAGAGTCGGGATTCGAATTCTTCTGACTCCCAGGGCCGTGCTCTATCCACTAGGCCCCGTTGGTTCACATACGGTGGGAACCGGTTGGGTAATCTCTATGTCTGCCTGGGTTATTCTATGCAAGCAGTAGCTGTTTAGTAAGGGGTTTTAGGGTTGCTCTACCAGTCTCTGTGTGTTATTCTTGGCAGTGTCAGGGGAATAAGAACCTGAATATACCGTCCCATGGGGAAGGGGAGATTAGCACACCAAACGGAACTCTAGTTTCTCATTCGTTTTGGTAGAGGGATTTGCATTTTCAGCCCTGATCTCTCTCCTTCTCAGCAGTCTCGTATTTCCTCCCGTCTACAGGATCTCTCTACTTGGATTTCCCTCTGACACCTCAGATTTAACACGTCCAAAACGGAACTCCTCATATTCCCAACCCAACCCTGTCCTCCCTCTGACTTTCTCATTACTGTAGACAGCACCACCGCCCTATCCGTGTCCCAAGCCCGTAACCTTGGCGTTATTCTCTCTACTCATCTCTCTTTCAAGTCACATATTCAGCGTCACCAAATCCTGTCGGTTTCAACCTTCACGACATAGCTAAAATCCACCCTTTCCTCTCCACCCAGGCTACCATGGTAATCCAAGCGCATATTTTATCCCATCTCGATTATCAGCCTTCTTTCTGACCTCCCTGCCTCCTATCTCTTCCCCCTTCAGTCCGTACTTGACTTTGTGCCTGGACTAATTTTCTACTGAACCATTCAGTCCGTGTCTTCCCACTCGAGAACTTGCTTGTTGTGTGACCACGGGCAAGTCACTTAACTCTTGTAATCTTGTATTCCCCACCTTGTATTCTTAGATTGTGAATCTACCGCGGGCTAGCGACGATGTCTAATTTCCATGATTTCATGAAGGAAATGGTCCTTCGTGGACAGTGATCCATAAAACCATGGGGGTGTCAGGACCTAACAAAGTTGATAGGTTCCTTGCACAGAACAAGGAAGTCTAGAGGGAGAGACAGACATTAAAATAAACTATGGATCTGTGCCTAAGTGTTGTGGGATTGAGGATGGGGTGAAGGAAGGGTCCAAATCCAAGCGCAAGGGTGATCCTGAAGGGAGAGTAGGGGAAATGAGCGCTTAGTCGGGGAAGGCCTCTTGAAGGAGATGTGATCTCAATGCAGATTGGCAGAGGTGCTCACCACTCATCTGAGTGGCCTAGAGGAAAGAGCACGGGCCTGGGAGTCGGAGGACCTGGCTCGTAATCCCAGCTCCACCACTTGTCTGCTCTGTGGCCTTGAGCGAGTCACCTCACTTCTCTGCGCCTCGGTTCTCTCATCTGTAAAGTGGGGATTAAGATGTGACACTGGGGCATGGACTGTGTCAAACCTTATTAGCTCATATCTCCCCCACAGCTCAGTACAGTGTCTGGCACGTAGTCAGCGCCTAACAAATGTTATTGCTATAATTTTATTATCATTAATAATAACGATAATGATCGTCATAAATAAAATAAGAGGCAGCAGCTTCTAGGCGGCCCGTAAAACCGATGGAATACAATATAAGTAAGCTACAACAACTCGTAGTATATCAGATCCACCAACTTCCACCAGTGTATTCTTTCCCAGAGTAGAGTGCTCTGCACACTGTAAGAGCTTAATACCTCCCATTATCACTATTACTACTACAAACAGGACATATTCCTGTTCTGGGCAAATATTCCTGCCGCTGACATTTTTAGGGAACTATCAAAAGCTCAGAAATCCTTAAATGAGAATTCATCAAACATTTATGGGAACTACCACATGCCACTACAAAGGGAGCGCACCAAACTTGTCTTGCCTTATGCCGTCGAGTCGCCTCCGACCCATAGCCACATCACGGACGCGCCTCTCCCAGGATGCCCCACCTCCATCTGCAATCGTTCCGATAGCGTATCCGTAGAGTTTTCTTGGTAAAAACCCGTAAAAAGTGGTTTACCGTCTCCTCCTTCCGTGCAGTAAACCTGAGTCTCCGCCCTCGACTCTCTCCCGTGCCGCTGCCGCCCAGCAAAGGTGAGTTTTGACTTGTAGCAGACGGCCTTCCGCTCTCCAGCCGCTGATGGAGCTAGGAATGGGCAGGTCCGTGCTTAACTCTCCCTCCCGTAGTACAGACTGGTAAGGTACTTAGTGGAAACTCTCCAGGTGCCACCCGAGAGGGACGCAACCAAACTGTACCTACATTAATAAATCGCTGGTCCTCGCCTACCTGCATTACTGAATCAACCTCCTTGCTGCCCTCCCAGCCTCCTGTCTCACCCCACTCCGGTCCATACTTCACTCTGCTCCCCGGATCATTCTTCTGGGAATGGGAATGGCTGGGAATGTTTATTGTTGCATCATACTCTCCCAAGTGCTTAGTACAGTGGTCCCCACGCGGTAAGCGCTTAACAAATACGATTGAATGAACATTAATAGCTTCCAGCCTGGAAGTTTTGGCCCCAACACCCTTCTTGCAGCCTATTATAGAAATGGTAATGGATTAGGTTACACAAAGACATTTTCAGAGCGAGTATGTACATCCTCTGGGATAGTTCAATATATTGGACAATGTCACAGATTACACTATTGTTTCTGAATATCACAAGGCCCTAAGAAGACAGTCAGTATTATTGAAATTGTTGATATGATACTGGGAAGGCATTCTTTGACTTTTTTTAATGGTATTTGTTAAACACTTACTATGTGCCAGGCACTGTACTAAGCACTGGGATAGATTCAGAATAATCAGGTTGGACTCAGTCCATGTCCCACATGGGGCTCCCTGTTTTACAGATGAGGTAACTGAGGCACAGAGAAGTTAAGGGTCCTTCCCGGCCGACAAGTGGCAGACTCCCAGGCCCGGGTTCTATCCACTAGGCCACAACCCCTCCCAGGATATGTCAATCAAGCAGCTAATTTATGCAGATAGTAATTTATATATTAGATGCATTTATTCCCTTATTCTTTTCTATGATTTGCTGTTACCAGTTATAGCTACCTTTATCCTCCTGTTACCACTATTTGTAGTACTATTTGGAGAAGAAGCATGGCTTAGTGGAAAGACCATGGGCTTGGAAGTCAGAGGTTGTGGGTTCCAATGCCGGCTCCGCCACTTCTCACCTGTGTCACATTGGGCAACTTCTCTGGGCCTCAGTTGCCTCATCTGTAAAATGGGGATTAGGACTGTGAGCCCCACGTGGGACAACTTCATTACCTTGTATCTCCCCCAGCGTTTAGAACACGCTTGGCATATAGTAAGCATTTAACAAATATCATTATCATTATTATCATTTGTGAAAGTCGGTCAATCAATCTAATTTATTAACTCTCGTGCATAAAACATTGTTTTTGATATTTGGGAGAGTACAACAGAGGTACAGGGTATGATCCTTACCCTCATAGAGCCGGCAGAAGAGATAGAAACAAAATGATTTACAAAAAGAGAGAGTTTTTTAGATAAGTGCTTTTAGAGAAGGATACCTAAAGTGCTGTGGATGCAGTGGAGTGGAATTGATGCAGGAGTGCTGAGATTGTAATGAGGGAACGTGACCAGGGAAGAAGAAAAACTAATTGGGGGAGCATTCCTGGAGAAGGAGATGGGATTTCAGAAGGGCTCTGAATATGGGAAGACTTGTGAACTGGTGGATATGAAAGGAGAAGGATGAGGAAGGATATGACCTAGGGGTCCAAAATGGGAGAGTTAAAGAAGGAAGTACAGGGACTGTCTCTATCTGTTACCGATTTGTACATTCCAAGCACTTAGTACAGTGCTCTGCACATGGTAAGCGCTCAATAAATACGAATGAATGAATGAATGAATGAATGAATGAAAGGTTGAGAATAGTGAAAAGCATGAGCTGATGTGTAGTGGGAGAAGAGAGTGGATAGGTCAGAAGGAGAGAGCAGATAAACTGTCTCAAAGCTCAATGGTAAGGGATTTCTGCTTTACGTGAAGAAGAATGGGTAGCCAGTGCATATTTTTGAGGAATTGGGAGATGTCAACCAAAAGATATTTTAGAAAAAGGTGGTGGGAAACATTTTCAAGTATGGATAAGAAAAGGACGAGGCCGGAAGGAGGGAAACCGGTGAGAAGGCGACCAGTGCGAAGGCTGATGTTGTAGTAGTCAAGCCAGGATATGGAAAAAGTCTAAACTAAGGTGATGGCCATTTGGATGGAGAGGAAGAGGTGGATTCAGCAAATGTGGAAGAAAATGGAAAGGTTATAGCAACAGCCTGAAAATGAGACTTGATAGAGAGGGAGATGATGAGAATAACACCGTAATGGTGGGCTTAAGAGACAGGGAAGATGATAGGGTTATCAACTCTGACGGGAAAATTAGCTGGATTTTCAAATGCCTTCATTAGATTCCTATGGTGTTTCCAATGACAATGTATGGACCCAAAAGCTGGACCGTGAAAAAAACAGGATAGAAAGAACACCGATTCTTATGAAATGCGATGTTGGAGAAGGCTTTTGCAAATACGTTGGACTGCCCGTAAAACAAGCAGATGGATTTTGGAGCAAATTAAACTAACGTGGACTTTGGACAGCCAAATGACTCGACTTAGATTAGCATATTTTGGACACATAAACAGGAGGACTAATTCTCTGGAGAAGACACTAATGCTAGGAACAGTCCAGGGAAAAGGTGGAAGAGGCAGACCAGCCATCATGTGGATAGAGACCATAACAGCGATAATGGAAGAACCATTAGGAAGGTTGCGGATTATGGTAGAGGACAGGACGTTCTGGAGAAAGTATATCCGCTATGAATCGGAAGCAACTTGACGGTACTTAATAATGATAATCGTTAGATTTTGAGTGCCTCAAGGACAAAGACTATGCCATTTGCTTCTATTACACCCTCCCAAATGCCTAGTTCAGTACTCTGCCCACAGTAAACACACAAAATATACTATTTGTTGAAAAGTTCTGTGGCTGTTGAGCATTTTTTTTGGAGCAGAGTTGTCGTATTCACTACGATTCAAATATAGGTCATTTTTAAGCTGCATCTTCAAAACCCTTCTTCAATTACATGTTCTCCAGGAGGCCTTACCTGATGAATCTCTCATCTCCCCACGCTATATCTTCCCCAATCTGTCATTTCCACATCTCTAAAGCTTATAGCCCCTCTCGGGGTCACACCTGGAGAGTTTCCAGCCCCCTACCGGTCTCGACTATGGGAGGGAAAGTCAAACAGAGGTCTACCCGTTCCATTCCTAGCTTGGGCAGTGGCTAGCGAGCAGAAGGCCGTCTGCTCCAAGTCATAACTCACGTGTGCTGGGCAGCAGCGGCACGGGAGAGAGTCGAAGGCGGTGACTCGGGCTTACTGTGCGGAAGGAGGCAATGGTAAACCACTTCGGAATTTTTACCAAGAAAATTCTATGGATCCACTACCAGAATGATTGCCGATGAGGTGGGGTGTCTGGGAAACATGTGTCCATAGAATCGCTATGAGTGGGAGACGATCGACGGCATAAGACGAAACAAAGCTTTCAGGTACTCATGACAACCCGCCACCACTGTAGATGTGCACAAAACCCTTTACACACTATTGTTTACTCCTAAATGTAATTTATTTCAGTGTCTGTCTCCCCAGGTAGATTGTAAAATCCTTGAGGACAGTAATCATCTCTACTAACTCTATTGAATTCTCACCAAGCACTTAGAATGGTGATATATATAGCGTAGGCATTCAATAAAGACTGCTGATTGATTGATTGATGGGCTGAAGCCTGAAAACAAGAATGCCAAGGGAGAAAAAATACCGTTTTGCAGAACACTCTTGACGACCGAAATGTAGTCTTCAGGTTCCTGGTCAGTGGAGATCTCACTCCTGCCCTGGGGAATATTCAGTAACTCGTACAGCTTGTCTGAACTGCTCACACCACAAAGGAGGAACACCACACTTTCTGAAGGATGAAGGATCTTATCCAGAAAATGGCATTTCTTCGGACTCAGGCGTCTTAGGAGTCTTTTTGACAAGATCAGCAGTTTGCATCTGTAAGATCTTAATCCAAGCAAGTCCAGATGGCGGAAGGATGCGTTCTGAAGACTGTAGAGTAGAATTCCTTCCATCTCTATCACATGTTGAAAGATTTCTCTCAAGTAGAAGGCCCATTTCTCTGCCTCTTCTTCGTATATCACCAGAAGGTCTTTTGTGGCTTCTAAGAGGAAGGAGAGAATTCCATTAGTTTTCTAGTGCTGGAAATGTGAATCATCCTCTTATCTCTTTCACCCCCTTCCTTGGAAATTTGGATGATTTGGAAATTTCCTCAGGAAATGAATCAAAATCCTTGTGGAGGAGTCCACAGATCACCAATAATTTTAGCCGGCCACCTTTCATGTATATCGTTGCTTCATTCCTGTAGATTTATCAACCCCCATGATTCTGTATCTGCTTCATTCACACCTGCTACCCATAAACATCCACTATTTCCAATACATTTTTCAGAATATGCTCATCTTATACTCATCTTCATCTGCTTTAATTCTGTCCTCTCTTCCTCCCGGCAACAATACTTCTCCATCCTTACTGATTTCCATGTTCATTGCCCCTGCCAGCTGTTTCAGACAGAACTTCCTCCTCAAAACCCCTCTCCTCAGCTCCTCCCCAACTCTTGCCCCAATGACGTCACCACATATCTCACCGATAAAAGTTGAAGTCTCCCTAAAGTCCCCTCTCCTCCTCTCCAATTCCCACCCTCCTCCTGACCCTCTTTGACTCCCAATCCTTCTCAGCAGTATCCGGCTTTCTCCCCAAATCTCCCCCCTCCACCCGCCTTCGACCTCATCCCTCCATACCTTATAAAAACACTTGCCCCCTCCCTCCCTGACTGCCATGTTTAACTACTCACTCTCCATTGGCTCCTTCCCAGTGTTTTCAAACACACCCATTCATCCCCTCTCCTTTAGAAAAAAGCCATTGGCCCCATGGCCAGCTTTCAGTTATCTCCCCATTTCCCTCTTACCGTTCCTTCCCACACTTCTTGAGCAAGTCTTCTACACCTGCTGCCTCCATTTATTCTCAACTCTCTCCTTGACACCCTCCAATTCGACTTCTGCCCCTTTTACTCCAGGGAAACAAGGTCCTCTGGCCAAATCCAATGACCTCTCCTCTATCCTAATGATCTTTACCCTCTCAGCTGCCTCTAACACTGCGGACCACCTCCTTCTGGAAGCACTGCCCAACCTTGGCTTCACTGACCCCATCTTCTCCTAATTCTCCTCCTTTTTCTTTGTCCGCTCCTCTCTCTGCCCTCACATCCCCGGAAAGAGGCCTCCTCTGGCTAAGGTCACATTTCCCCTGTTCACCGTCACTTCTGCCTCACCTATGCACTTGAATCTGTATCCTTTAAGGACTTGCTATCCACCCCAGCCTCAGCCCCACAGCACTTAGATACGCATCCCTGTACTCTCCCATTTCCCCTCTCTTTAATTTATTTTAATGTCTGTTTCTCCCTGTAGTCTGTAAGCTCCTTGGAGACAGGAAATGTGACTACAAACTATTCTATTGAACCCTCCAAAGCACTTAATATAATGCCTTGCATATAGTAAGCGCTTTATAAATACCAGAAAAAGAGCATGGCCTAGTGAACAGAACTGGGAGTCAGAAGGATCTGGGTTTTAATTCCGGCTCCGCCACATCGGTTGGGTGACCTTGGGCAAGTCACTCAACTTCTTTGGGCCTCGGTTACCTTACCTGTAAAATGGGGATTAGACTCTGAGCCCCAAATGCCCAACCTGATTAGCTTGTACCAACCCCAGTGCTTAGTACAGCGTCCGGCACATTGTCAGTGCTTAACAGATACCATAAAAAAGCCCCGCTAATTAATTAACTGAATTCTGGCATTGAACCAGTTTCTTCAGAAGCGCCCAAAAGAGTCTAAGATAGTTTTTTAAATTCTACTATGAAGTAAGGGCCCAAAATTTTCACTCACATCTAATAACACTGCATCCATTATTTAGCTTTTAAAAAATCACTATCTCCAACATTAGGAAATGGAAGGGCATTTATATCAATGGTCGCCTTTCACAGATAACAGAACACTTCCCCAGAAGAAAATGATTAACCAATTACAGCTCAGAATAATGAAATCATAAATCAAAACCTCTTATCACATTTACAGAACACGACATCAGTAGAGATTTTTCTTCTTTTTCAATAACTACTGATGTCTGAACTGTGTTTGCATTGCTCATAATAGAGAAAAATTGCACAATACCACATTTCAATATTATATTCTTCTAGTCAGTTATCAAGGGGGGGACAATAAAGCATATTAGCATAGGACAGAATTACAAAAGAATGTGTTACAACCCAAATAGAAGTAGTAGCGACAATATCGGTATTAATATCGATAGAATCCCCAAAGAACTAAAATATTATTCCGTTCATACAGCACATATAATCATTAATTGCTATATCCTTGAACTTTCCCTTAGAGTTATTTCCTGCATCATCCTTTGCTAGGGTGGGGAAGTAGAAGAGCCTTTGAAAGCTAAACCAAATCATCTCTCTTTTACTCATTTTTTTGGTACGAGGAAAATTTACTCGTTCTGACTCAATCATTCGTATTTATTGAGCACTTGCTGTGTGCATAGCAACGTTCTAAACACTTGGGAGAGTTTACTATAACAGACACATTATCCGCTCACAATGAGCTTACAGTCTAGAGGGGAAACTGACATTAATATAAATGAATAAGCGCTGGGGAGCTGGGTCAGTCATATTTATTGAGTGCTTACTGTGTGCAGAGCGCTATACTAACAGCTTCCGAGAGTACAATGAAACAATAAACTGACCCACTCCCCGCATCCAACGAACTTACAGAACGTACGGTCTAGAGGGGGAGAGAGACTTTAATATAAATAAATTACAGATATGTACATAAGTGCTGTGGGGCTGGGAGGCTGAGGGTGGGGGGATGAATAAAGGGAACGAGTCAGGATGACACAGAAAGTAGTGGGAGAAGATGAAAGGAGGGCTTAGTCGGAAAAAGCCCCTTGGAGGAGATGTGCTTTCAGTAAGGCTTTGAAGCGGGGTGAGAGTAATTATCCGTTGGATATGAGGAGGGAGGGTGATCCAGACCAGAGGCAGGATGCGGACGAGAGGTCGGCGATGAGGTTCGGAGAGAGGTTTAGCGTTAGAGGAGTGAAGTGTGTGGGCTGGGTTGTTGTAGGAGAGTAGCGAAGTGAGGTAGGAGGGGGCAAGGAGATAGAGTGCTTTAAAGCCATGATGAGGAGTTTCTGTTTGATGAGGAGGTAGATGGGCAATCACTGGAGGGTCTCGAGGAGAGGGAAAACATGACCTGAAGATTTCTGTAGACAAATGATCTGGTCAGCAGAGTGAAGTGTGGATTAGAATGGGGAGAGACAGGGAGCTCGGGGATCAGTACAGAGGTTGATACGGTAATCGAGGTGGAATAGGAAACGGGACTGGATTAACTTGGAAACAGTCTGAATGGAGAGGGAGGGTGGATTTTAGCGATGTGGTGAAGGTTGAACCAACAGGATTTAGCGATGGATTGAATTCTTCAAGCCTTCAGGACATCTCTTGGAGAAGCAGCGTGGCTCAGTGGAAAGAGCACGGGCTTTGGAGTCAGGGCTCATGAGTTCGAATCCCAGCTCTGCCACTTGTCGGCTGTGTGACTGTGGGCAAGTCACTTAACTTCTCTGTGCCTCAGTTCCCTCAACTGTAAAATGGGGATTAAGACTGTGAGCCCCACGTGGGACAACCCGATTCCCCTATGTCTACCCCAGCGCTTAGAACAGTGCTCGGCACATAGTAAGCGCTTAACAAATACCAACATTATTATTATTATTATTATCTCTACATGGACGTCCTCCTGTCACCTTAAGAGATGTCTCGAAGGCAGAAGGAAATGTGAGACTGGAGAGAGGGAGAGAGATTAGGGTTAGCGCTGTGGATTTGAGACCCTGGGAGCAATTTAGTTCTCCAAAGGAGTGGGTGTAGATGGAGAAGACGAGGGGACTCAGAACTGAACCTTGAGGGGACTGAACCAGTTAGGGGGTGGGAGACAGAGGAGGAGCCCGTGAAAGAGATTGAGAATGAGCGGCCCCGCTCCCCCACCCCATCCCTGTCATCCTGTCCCGGCGCCATTCCTCACCCCCCGCCCCCTGCCAGCCCCTCCGTCCGTTCCCCTCCCCACCCCCTCTCTGTCCCCGCCCCCAGGACTCCCCCCACAGCAGCCTGTTGAACCTCTACTCCATCTTGGGGAAGCCTCCCTTCCTCCTTGACCTGTTCCTCATCCCGTCACCGCTCCTCCTTGCCATCACTGAAATCTAGTTCTCCCAAATGACTGGTCACCCCGCTGTTCTCTCTCTCCGCCTCTACCACTTCAAATGCTAGTCACATTCATCTACCACCCCCCACGCCCCTCTTCCAACTTTCTGAACCATTTGGATCCCTTTCTCAGATTCCTTCTCTCTTTCTCCAACCCTATATTGATCCTTGGAAACCTCAATATCCACATAGATGTTCCCGATGACCCTTCCGCTGACCGCTTTCTATCACTCCTCCACTCCACTGACCTCCCGCTCCACCCCACCTCACCCACTCACCAATCTGGACACACGCTCGATCTCATCTTCTCTAGCCACTACAGAGTCTCCACCCTCACCAACTCTGAAATCTCTCTATTCGTCCACAACCTCTTCACTTGCCTTCTCTCCCACACCCCTCCTCTCCACATATGTGTGCTGTTCCCTAACAGAGACCTCTGATCTTTGGACCCCATCCAATTTTCTCAAGTCATCATGCCCCATTTAATCTCCATACCCCAACTGCCTTCCCTCGATAGCCAAATTGACACCCTCAACACCATCCTTTCTCTTGAACTCGACTCTCTCGTTCCCTTATCCCTTCGTCGATCTCATACCGGTAGTAATTATAATAATGATCAGGATCATCTCCTCCGTCCATTTCCTTTGTTCCCGTGCACGAGACACAGAGCTCTGCTGGAGGAAATCTAGCTCTCAGGCCGACTCTGTCTACCTCAAGTTCACTGTTATATATTCTAACTCTGCCCCCTCCTCTGCCCGGCAAAATTATTTCTCCACCCTTATTGACAGCCATGTCCATTGTCCTCGCCAGTTGTTCCAGTCTTTTAACTCTCTCCTCAAACTCCCCGTCCCCCCTGCTTTCCCCATCTCTTGCCCCTATTGACCCAACTACCTACTTTATTGAGAAAATTGAAGCTATCTGACATAATCCCCCTAAAATCTCCCCTGCTCCTCTTCAGTTCCTTCTCTCCTCCTGCCCCTTCATTCAATCATACTTATTGAGCGCTTACTGTGCGCAGAACACTGCACTAAGCACTTGGGAGAGAGCAATACAACAATAAACAGACACATTCCCTCCCCACAGGGCGCTTACAGTCTAGAAGGGGGAGATAGACATCAATACAAATAGATAAATTTGTTTCCTCAATTCTCCCGGCCTTCCCAGCAATATCTCAAGAGGAGATCTCCTGCCTTCTCTCAAAATCCACCCGCTCCACCTGTGCATCCAATCATATCCCTTCGACCTTATCAAAGCACTTGCCCCCTCACTCCTTCCCACCCTGACCACCATCTTTAATCGTTTGCTCTCCAGTGGATTCTTTCCCCACTGCTTTCAAACATGCTCATGTTTCCCTTATCCTAAAAAAACGCCCTTCCTTGACTCCCCCCGCACCCCGGCTCCCTCCATTTATCGCCCCACTTCCCTCCTACCAATCCTCTCCAAAATCCTTGAGTTAGTTGTCTGCACCCACCGTCTCAAGTTTCTCTCCTCCAATTCTCTCTTTGATCCCCTCCAAACTGGCTTCCACCCCCTTCAACTCTGTAGACTCTTTCAAAGGTCACAAACGATCTGCTTCTTGTCAAATCCAGTGGCCTCTACTCCATTTTAATCCTCCTCAATCAATCAATCAATTGTACTTATTGAATGCTTACTATTTGCAGAGCATGTACTAAGCGCTTGTGAGAATATGATACAATGGAATGACCTAACCCATCCGCCGCCCATAACAAGCTTACAGACTAGAGGGGGACCTCGACTTCTCAGCCGTCTTCAACACTGTGGAGAAGCAGCGTGGCTCAGTGGAAAGAGCATGGGCTTTGGAGTCAGGGCTCATGAGTTCGAATCCCAGCTCTGCCACTTGTCGGCTGTGTGACTGTGGGCGAGTCACTTAACTTCTCTGTGCCTCAGTTCCCTCATCTGTGAAATGGGGATTAAGACTGTGAGCCCCACGTGGGACAACCTGATTCCCCTATGTCTACCCCAGCGCTTAGAACAGTGCTCGGCACATAGTAAGCGCTTAACAAATACCAACATTATTATTATTATTATTATCACTGTGAACCACCACCTTCTTCTGGAAATATCATCCAACCTCAGGTTAACTGATACTGTCCTCTCCTAGTTCTCCTCTTACCTCTCTGGCTGCTCATTCTCAGTCTCTTTCACGGGCTCCTCCTCTGCCTCCCGCCCCCGTCTGTGGGTGTTCCTCAAGATTCAGTTTTGGGTCCCCTTTTTTTCTCCATCTACATCCACTCCTTGGAGACCCTCATTTGCTCCCATGACTTCAACTGCCACCTCTGTGTGAGAAGCAGCGTGCCTCAGTGGAAAGAGCACAGGCTGGGGACTCAGTCATGGGTTCAAATCCCACTCCGCCACTTGTCAGCTGTGTGACTTAGGGCCAGTCACTTAACTTAGAGAAGCAGCGTGGCTCAGTGGAGAGAGCCCGATCTTGGGAGTCAGAGGTCACGGGTCCTAATCCCGGCTCTGCCGCTTGTCAGCTGGGTGACTGTGGGCAAGTCACTTAATTTCTCTGTGCCTCAGTTCCCTCATCTGTAAAACGGGGATTAACTGTGAGTCTCACGTGGGACAACCTGATGACCCTCTATCTACCCCAGCGCTTAGAACAGTGCTCTGCACATAGTAAGCGCTTAACAAATGCCAAAATTATTATTATTATTATTATTCTCTGTGCCTCAGTTCCCTCAACTGTAAAATGGGGATGAAGACTGTGAGCCCCACGTGGGACAACCTGAAGACCTTGTATCCTCCCCGGAGCTTAGAACAGTGCTTTGCACATAGTAAGCGCTTAACAAATGCCATCATTATTATTTTGATACCCCAATCTACATCTCCAGGCCTGATATCTCTGTCTCCCTGCAGTCTCGCATTCCCTCCTGACTTCAAGACATCGCTACTTGGATTTCCTTCCATCCCCTCAAACTTAACAAGCCCCAAATAGAACTCCTTATCTTTCCACCCAGACTCTGTCCTCCTTCTAACTTTTCCATTACTGTAGACAGCGCTAATCTCGGCTCTGCCACTTGTCTGCTGAGTGATCATTTAACTTCTCTGTGCCTCAGTTACCTCATCTGTAAAGTGGGGATTGAGAAGGGGACAGGGACTGTGTCCAACCCGATTTGCTTGTATCCGCCCCAGCACTTAGTACAGGGCCTGGCACATATTAAGCGCTTAACAAATGTCATAATCATTATTATTATTATCCTTCTTGTCTCACAAGCCCATAACCTTGGCGTGGGGAAGCAGCGTGGCTCAGTGGAAAGAGCCCCGGCTTGGGAGTCAGAGGTCATGGGTTCGACTCCCGTCTCTGCCACTTGTCAGCTGTGTGACTGTGGGCGAGTCACTTCACTTCTCTGTGCCTCAGTTACCTCATCTGTAAAATGGGGATTAACTGTGAGCCTCACGTGGGACGACCTGATTACCCCGTATCTCCCCCAGCGCTTAGAACAGGGCTCTGCACATAGTAAGCGCTTAACAAATACCAACATCGTTATTATTATTATTCAACCCACATATTTAATCTGTCACTACATCCTCTTGGTTCCAGCTTCTCATTGCTGAAATCGACCCTTTTTCTGTCCATCCAAACTCTTACCACCTTAATCCAGGCGCTTATCCTATTCCACCTCGATTATGGAGTCAGGCTCCTTGCGCTGCCTCTTGTCTCTCCCTACTCCAGCCCATACGGCTCTACTGCCCAGATCCTCTCTCTACACAAACGTTCAGACCATGTTTCCCCACTCCTCAAGAACCTCCGCATCGAAGAGAAACTCCTTATCGTCACTTTTAAAGCGGCTAATCCCCTTGCCCCCTCCTACTTCACGTCACTACGAACAACCCAGCCTGCACACTTTGCTCCTCAAATGCCAACCTACTGACTGTACCTTGATCTTCTCTATCTCACTGCTGGCCTCCGGCTCATGTCCTGCCTTTGGCCTGCGACCCCCTCCCTTTACATATCCGACAGACAGTGACTCTCCCCACCTTCGTAGCCTTATTGAAGGCACATCTCCTCCAAGAGGCCTTTCCTAAATCCTAATTTCTTTTTTTCCACTCCCTTCTGCGCCACTTTTTGTCTCGCTTCCTTTATTCACCTCCCCAACCCAGTCCCACAGCACTTAAATACATATCCGTAATTTATATATATCAATGTCTGTCTCCCCCTCTAGACTGTAAGCTCGCTGTGGGCAGGGAATGTGTCGTGTTGTGCTCTCCCGAGCGCTTAGAAATTCCTCCACCTCTGAGAGCATTTACATTTTGTCTGCCATCCCTGATCACGTCTACCAAATTTATTGTTTTGTGCTCTCCTAGGAGCTTAGCACAGTACTCTTTGCTCAGAAATTCCCAGTGATTGCTCCGGATCATGCGACCAGAGACCGCTTGTCCCTTGCACCACTTTAATCTTCCCTTTCAAACAACTCAGCTTGTCCAGGGTCAGGGCCCTTACCAGCTGAAGGGAGAAGAAGAGAGCACTCTGCTGCTCGCAGCCGAGGGGAGGGAGAGACCCTGGCTAAATCTGGGAGAGCCCCGATTTTTACTCTGCCTTTGCTGCGAGCAGTTTTTTTCTCTTCAGAAGACTAGCTATCTCATAAGGCCTCAAGCGCCTTCTGCTTCCGTTCAGGATGAAAATATCACACCGCAAAACTCTCTTTTCATCTGAAACCAGGAAACGCGTAGTCAAGGGCCTTGCCAAAAATGACCTCATATTTTCTGGGTATCCAGGGGTTGGCCAAGAATCCTCAAAGGGAATGACTGTTCGAGGAATTCTATTTTAGGTGCAACTGGTTGTTGGGGTTTATGATCAAATGGCCTGCTCGGGTTAGGAAATTTGCATTTGTGCATATTATTCAGCAGTTCTCAAGAGAATGAAAGTTGTGCCCTTCATTAATATCTCATCTTTTCCAAGAGGCTTTTCCCGACTAAGCCCTCATTTCCTCTACTTCCTCTCCTTTCTGCATCACGTCGGCACTTGGATTCCACCCTTAGCACCGCGACGCTTTTGTATATAGCCATAATTTATCTACATATATCACTGTCTGGCTCCCCCTCGAGACTGTAAGTTCCATGTGGGCAGGGAACGTTTCTACCAAATGTTACCTTTCACGCTCCCAAACACTTTATACAGTGTTCTGCATACAGTAAGGGCTCAATAAATATAATTGATTGACTGATTGACTGCACATTAGCAACCAAATCCTCTAGCCCCAGACCAGCTGCCATGGCCAGTGGATTTCCTTGTCACTTGCTTTTCATTCATTCATCCGATCGTATTTATTGAGCGCTTACTGTGTGCAGAGCACTGTACTAAGCGCTTGGGAGAGGACAATAGGACAATAAACAGGCACATTTCCTGCCCACAATGATTTTATAGTCTAGAGGGGAAGACAGACGTTAATATAAATAAATCAATGCGGACATAAATAAAAAAAGAAATGAATAACTGACATATAAACGAATTACAGATATGTATATAAGTGTTGTGAGGCTGGGAGGAGGGGATTCATTCATTCAATAGTATTTATTGAGCACTTACTATGTGCAGAGCACTGTACTAAGCGCATGGACTGTCCAAATGGGTAACACATAGAGACAGTCCCTGCCCTTTGGGCTTACCTTCTAATCGGGATGAAAGAAGGGAACAAGCCAACCATCCAGAGGAATTTACAGTGATCAGGATGTCAGTCAGTAACATTTATTGAACATTTATTTATTTATTGAATATTTATTGAACTCAAAGAACCGCATTAAGCATTGGTAAGTGTTCTATAGCAGTAAAACACCTAGACCCCTGCCCTTAAGGACCTTACAACCTAACCAGGAGATCGACACCGGAGTATTTACGGTGAGGAGGAAAAAGAGTTTGGAAAGCTGTACAGGTGAACTAAATTCGAGATAAGTACTTGAAGGATAGAGTCCAACAGTCATCAATCAATGGTACTTATTGAGCACTTACTATGTGCAGAGCACTGTACTGTGGGCTTGGGAGAGGACAGTCCCACAGAATTAGCAGATATGTTCCCTGCCCATAAAGGAGCTTTCAGTCTAGATCAGTTGATATGGACCAAAATGCTACAGGCAGATAATCAGTGCTGAGAATGTAGTCAGAAGTGGGGAGAGGACATAATCAACAAATCAATCGATTGTATTTACTCAGTTCTTCCTGTGTGCAGAGCACTTGACTAAGCGTTGGGGAGAGTACATTATAATGGAGTTGGGAGACAAGTTCCCTAACCCCAAGGGTCTTACAGTCTTAGAGGAAAATGCTTTGCCCATGGTAAGTGCTCAATAAATACGACTGAATGAAAATGCAGTGTTTGTATCCTTACATAAGTCTGCATTAAGGAAAACTCATGTGCCAGAGTTTTCCTCATGACTGTAATCTCCTGGCGGGCGATCAAATCTACTAACTTTATCCTCTTATACTTGGCCAATCAATCAATGGCATTTATCTAATCCCGGCTCCGCTACTTATCAACTGTGTGACTTTGGGCAAGTCACTTCACTTCTCTGTGCCTCAGTGACCTCATCTGTAAAATGGGGATTAAGACTGTGAGCCTCACGTGGGACAACCTGATTACCCTGATTCTACCCCAGCGCTTAGAACAGTGCTCCGCACATAGTAAGCGCTTAACGTATACCAACATTATTATTATTACGATGATTTATTGACCATTTACGGTGAGCAGAGCAGGAGGCTAGTACAGTGCTCTGCACACAGTAAGCGCTCAATCATTATTTCTTTTTTAATGGTACTTGATAAGCACATACTATGGGCCGGACACTGTACTAGACGAGGTTATCATTTAGGACACTGACCCTGTCCCACATGGTGTCGTAGTCTAAATTGGAGGGAGGACTATTGGATCCCCATTTTGCAGATGAGGTAACTGAAGCACAGAAAAATTAAGGGACTTTCCCAAGGTCATCTCATATCTGGAGCCACACACAACTGTTTCTTCCCACACCACCTTGGAAAAATGTTCTCTGGTTTCTGAAGCTGTAATCTATCCAAACTGTAGAGAAAACACTCACCGTAATAGAACTGAATGGAATTGGGAGAGGTAGGATTGTGGGAGGACTTGGAAAGTGGAGAAAGCTACGGTCTGGCCTAATTAAAAATAATAATTTTGGTATTTGTTAATGCTTACTATGAGCCAAGCACTGTGCTAAGACCTGAGGTTGATATACGATAACCAAATAGGACACAGAGCTCACGGTCTTTGAGGGCTAAGAATGATAATGATGACATTTGTTATGCGCTTACTATGTGCCAAGCACTGCTCTAAGCACTGGGGTCATCAGGTTGTCCCACGTGGGGCTCACGGTCTTAATCCCCATTTTACAGATGGGATAACTGAGGCGCAGAGAAGTGAAGTGACTTGCCCAAAGTCACACAGCTGATAAGTGGCAGGGCCGGGACTAGACCCCACGACCGCCGACTCCCAAGCCCGTGCTCTTGCCTCTAAGCAGAGTTTTATTCCCATCTTACAGATGAGGAAAGAGGAGCAACGAGAGGTGAAGTGACCTACCCAAGGTCACCTAGCAGATAAATGGTTCAGCTGGGACTAGAAGTTGGGTCTCCCGTCTCCCAGCCTTGTCCTTGTTTTACCAGTCCCCACCCTCTCCCAGGGTGAAGGGAGAGGGAGTTCAGGGACGGGGGAAGACGTGCCTAAGGAACCCGAGACTGAAAAGCTGAGCATTCGGGATGGTGAAAAGACTCACTTTAGAGGGGCATAGATTTATTTTGTTTATTTTGTTTAATGAGATGTACATCACCGTGATTCTATTTAGTTGCCATTGTTTTTATGAGATGTTCTTCCCCTTGACTCTATTTATTGCCATTGTTCTCGTCTGCCCGTCTCCCCCCATTAGACCGTAAGCCCGTCAAAGGGCAGGGACTGTCTCTATCTGTTGCCGACTTGTACATTCCAAGCGCTTAGTACAGTGCTCTGCACATAGTAAGCGCTCAATAAATACTATTGAATGAATGAATGAATAATGAGTAACGCCTGAAGAAGAGAGCCTTGAAGGTGATCATCGGGGCCTTCTGCTTTTATGAGAAGGGAAATGGGCAGCTACTGGAGGGTTGGGTAAGGGAGAAATGTGCATCTCTGCAGGGCAACGGAGACGAGCGGAGACGGGGCACGCCGATCGCATTAGCAAACAGTCCCCGCTTTCCCGAAAATCAAATTGGAGCGAATAATATTTGCGAAGGACTTACTACGTAGCAAGGACCGTAGCTGATAGAATATAAGCAGATCAAATACAGTCCTTTCCACGCCTCACAGGCTAACAGGGAGAGAGGATGGGCATTGTATTCCCATTTTACAGACGAGATAACTGAGGTACAGAGACGTTAAGTGACTCGCCCGAGGTCTCACAGCAGGCAAGTTGGCGGAGCCAGGTTTAGAACCCAGAGCCTCTAACTCCCAGGGGCGTGTTCTTTCCACTAGGCCACACCGCTGCCAAGTTGACCGGACTTCGCCTGACTTTGGCACACTCTGAGGTTGACAGTTGTGGCCGGGCATTTTTTCCTAATTATTCCGCTCTAATTAGTCCTAATTATTCAGAGAGGAAGTGTCCTCTCCGTAGGGCTCTGCCAAGTCCCTTCGGGGGTTAGGTTCCTCGGAAGCTCCCTGGATCACCAGCCCTGGCTCTTAATTAACTGAAATAGTGGATTAAACAGCACTTGACAGTCCCCCAGCAAGTCAGAGAACAAATGTTTGACGGTAATAACATCTTAGATTTATAAAGCACTTTCCCGTAGGGCTCAGTGCAATTAAGGGGGCCTAGAAGCAACTCTCGATTCTTTGAGCACTGACTATTCCGTCTGTGGATTACCCAAGCCCGGCTCGTTCCCCTCCACCTTCCTTTAGTTCCAAGGCCCCGTTTGATAAATGCTACTTACTTTCCCTGCTACGACTTTACCATATTCATGCTGTCTTTCAACCCAAGAGAAGAGGGGGACGACGGAAATTCAGATCTAGTCAGTGAGGTTCAGTCTTATCCACTCTCTCGCTCTTTCCCTCTTCTGACCCCACTTTATTTCTCCCTCTTTTTTACACGGCATTTACTAAGCGCTTACAATATGTCCAGCACTGTTCTAAGCACTGGGGTGGGTACATGTTAATTAGGTTGGAGACAGTCCCCATCCCGCGTGGGGTTCACAGCCTGAGTAGGAGGGAGACCAGGTATTTAATACCCGTTTTACAGCCGAGAAAACTGAGGCCCAGAGAAGTTAAGTGACTCGCCCGAAGTCACACGGCAAACGATAGGCAGGTTAGAACTCAGGCCCTCTGACTTCCGGGCCTGTGCTCTTTCCACTAGTTCCTGCTCCCCTCCTCCCCTACCCTTTAACAGGCTTTTGCGGACTTCAGTGATGGGTCTCCTCATCATGATATGTCTCAGTTTCCTTCTGAGTTCATTTGACCACCACAGATAAAAGATGTTAAAGCAAATTTGGGGTTTTTTGGTTTTAGTTAGACACCACCAGCTTTAATAATAATAATAATGTTGGTATTTGTTAAGCGCTTACTATGTGCCGAGCACCGTTCTAAGCGCTGGGGTAGACACAGGGGAATCAGGTTGTCCCACTTGGGGCTCACAGTCTTAATCCCCATTTTACAGATGAGGTAACTGAGGCACCGAGAAGTTAAGTGACTTGCCCAAAGTCATACAGCTGACAAGTGGCCGAGCAGGGATTCGAACCCATGACCTCTGACTCCAAAGCCCGTGCTCTTTCCACTGAGCCACGCTGCTTCTCTAATGTTGGTATTTGTTGAGCGCTTACTATGTGCAGAGCACTGTTCTAAGCGCTGGGGTAGACACAGGGGAATCAGGTTGTCCCTCGTGGGGCTCACAGTCTTCATCCTCATTTTACAGATGAGGTAACTGAGGCACAGAGAAGTTAAGTGACTTGCCCACGGTCACACAGCTGACAGGTGGCAGAGCTGGGATTCGAACTCATGAGCTCTGACTCCAAAGCCCAGGCTCTTTCCACTGAGCCACGCTGCTTCTCTGTTTTACCGTTCCTTCCTCTCCATCCAAATGGTCACCACGCAGGTCCAAGTATTTCCCTTAGCTCTAGAGAAGCAGCGTGGCTCAGTGGAAAGAGCCCGGGCTTTGGAGCCAGAGGTCATGGGATCGAATGGCGGCTCTGCCACTTTTCAGCTGTGTGACTGTGGGCGAGTCACTTAACTTCTCCGTGCCTTAGTTACCTCATCTGTAAAATGGGGATTAAGACTGTGAGCCCCACGTGGGACAACCTGATTCCCCTGTGTCTACCCCAGTGCTTAGAACAGTGCTCTGCACATAGTAAGCGCTTAACAAATACCAACATTATCATTATTATTATTTGACAACTGCATCCACCTCCTTGAAGACCACCCTGGCTCCAACTTCTCACCCCTCCAGTTGAGCTCTGCTCCCTGGATAATTTTCTTAAATCACCGTGCTGCACGTCTCCCCTCTTCTCAAAAACCTCCAGTGGTTTTCCTTCTCTCTCTACATCAATCAATGACATTTATTACGTGCTTACTATGTGCAGAGCATTGTTCTAAGTGCTTGGGCAGGAACTCTTCACCATCAGCTTTAAGGAACTCAATCAGATCTCGTCCTCCTACTTAGCCTCGTTCCTCTCCCTCTATACCCCATCTTAGTTCCTCTCATGCCAACCTACTCACGGTGCCAGTTCTCTCTCGCCTTTTGGGGAAAAATGATGCAGGCAGCAGAGTGAAGTAAGGACCGGAGTGGGGAGAGACAGGAGGCTGGGAGGTCAGCAAGGAGGCCGTTTAGTAGTCAAGGCGGGATAGGATAAGTGATCGGCTTAACCTAGTAGCAGTTTGGATGGAGAGGAGAGGGTGGATTTTAGCGATGTCCACCGACAGGATTTAACGATGGATTGAATAGGACGAGCGTCGGCCCAGAAGAATGAGCGAGTGGGCAATTTTAGCAAGATTTGGGCTTTCATGATGACCCCAGTGGAGGAGGACCCACTCTGGAAGCTTTCACTCTTTCTAAAAATGCCCTGAACCCAGTGTTTCATTCGTTCATTCATTCAATTGTATGTATTCAGCGCTTACTGTGTGCAGAGCACTGTACTAAGCGCTTGGAAAGTACAATTCAGCAACAAAGAGAGACAATCCCTCCCCACAACGGGCTTACAGTCTAGAAGGGGGGAGACAACAAAACAAGTAAACAGGCATCAATAGCATCAATATAAATAAATAGAATTATAGATATATATATAGACACACCGAAACAAGTAAACAGGCATTACTATAAATAAATAGAATTATAGATATGTACATATATACACAAGTGCTGGGGGGCGGGGAGGGGGTAGAGCAAAGGGACTGAGTTGGGGTGATGGGGAGGGAAGGAGGAGCTGAGGAAGAGGGGGGATTAGTCTGCTTATTGGATAAACAGGATCCTCCTGTATATATTGCATCAAATAACCTAATCTTTCACAACCTAGTAACTTGCAGATGTTTTAATGGCAAGCGCTTAATAATTAGCACATAATGAATGCCCTAATTATACCGTAATTGTAAAAGCGAAAAAAGAGACCACGTAATTTACAAGCCGATTAGTTCTCCTATAACAGATGCCCGAAAATCCTGTAATGGAGTGGGGAAAATGAAAGAAAAAGGAGGGAGGAAATATCTGAGACTCTAAATGAGCAGTAATTGGAAACCCTGAGTAGGGGTCTCTCCCTACTCCAGTTCATACTCCACTCTGCTGCCCATATCATTTTCAGTGAAAGGAGCCTGGGCTTGGGAGTCAGAGGTCATGGGTTCGAATCCCAGCTCTGCCACTTGGCAGCTGTGTGACTGTGGGCAAGTCACTTCACTTCTCTGGGCCTCAGTTATCTCATCTGTAAAATGAGGATTAAGACTGTGAGCCTTACGTGGGGCAACCTTATTACCCTGTATCTACCCCCAGCGCTTAGAACAGTGCTCTGCACACAGTAAGCGCTTAACAAATACCAACATTATTATTATTATTTTCCTACATAATCGATCAAGACACATTTCCCCGCTCCTCAAGAAACTCCAGGGCTGCCCTTCCACCTCCACGACAAACCGAAACTCCTCACCGTTAGCTTTAAAGCCCTCCATCACCTTGCTCCCTCCCATCTCGCCTCACTACTCCCCTACTACAACTCAGCCTGAAAACTTCGCTCCCCTAATACTAACCTTCTCACTGGGCCTCGAATTCATCCATCTCACCACCGACCTCTCGCCCACGTCCTGCCTCTGGCCTGGAACACCCTCTCTCTATGTAATAATAATAATAATGGCATTTGTTAAGCGCTTACTATGTGCCGAGCACTGTTCGAAGCGCCGGGGGAGATGCAGAGTAATCAGGTTGTCCCACGTGGGGCTCACCGTCTTAATCCCCATTTACAGATGAGGTAACTGAGGCCCAGAGAAGTGGCTTGCCCAAAGTCACCCAGCTATCAAGTGACGGAGCCGGGATTAGAACCCACAACCTCTGACTCCCAATCCCGGGCTCTTGCCACTGAGCCACGTGGCTTCTCTCCAGTCTTTCCTGGACTGTTTATGCTTGAAGCAGGTTTTGAAAACTTCGATGGCAAAGAAAACCATTCAGGTGTGAAATCTGTTATGAAGAGAGTGGAATAAGAGACTGGATTTGTGTGAGGCCTGTGTGCAATGCTTTGGAAACCTGCCGAGCCGGCAGTGATAACTATTTAGCGTGTTGTGCAGTTTAGAAGAAAAGAAGAATACAGGATGCCGCAATCTGCCTATAGGCAGATCTAAACATGAAATCAAGAAAGAGTCCAGGAGAAAGCTCAGGTTTGACTTCTGCTGAAACTGGTAAAAGATCAATCCCAATTCATACATTTGGAATAGTAAATAATTATAATAATTACGGTATTTGTTAAGTGCTTACTATGTGCCAGGTACTGTGTGCTGAGGTGACTAAAAGCAACTTAATAATGTTGGTATTTGTTAAGCGCTTACTATGTGCCAAGCACTGTTCTAAGCGCTGGGGTAGACACAGGGGAATCAGGTTGTGCCACGTGGGGCTTACAGTCTTAATCCCCATTTTACAGATGAGGGAACTGAGGCACAGAGAAGTTAAGTGACTTGCCCACAGTCACACAGCCGACAAGTGGCAGAGCTGGGATTCGAACTCATGAGCCCTGACTCCAAAGCCCACGCTCTTTCCACTGAGCCATGCTGCTTCTGGACACAGTCGCTGTCCCACGGGAGGCCCACAGTCTCAATTCCCATATTCCAGATGAGGTAACTGAGGCCCAGAGAAGTGAAGCAACTTGCCCAAGGTCACTCGGCAGAAAAGCGGCAGAGCCGGGATTAGAACCCGGTTCCTTCTGACTCCCAGGCCCGTGCTCGATCCCCCAGGCCATGCTGCTTCTCTGTAAACCTAACATGCCTAATTTGGACTTTCTGCCCCTTCCCGTGAGGTAAAAATCCAGTGTAATTCCTCTCCCCACCTCTCTTGTTCCTCTTTAGGTCCAACTTCACACAGTAACTGAAGTAAGTCATCGTCTCCCCCTCTACATGGTACACTCACTGTGGCCAGTGAAGGTTTCTATCGACTCCGTGATATTAGTAATAATAATTGCGGTACTTGTTAAGCATTTACTACATGCTACGCACTGTTCTAAGCATTGGCAGATACAAGGAAATCAGATTACCTCACATGGGGCTCACAGCCTTAATCCCCATTTTACAGATGAGGTCACTGAGGCCCAGAGAAGTCAAGTGATTTGCCCAAGGTCACACAACAGACAAGTGGCGGAGCCTGGATTTGTACTTTCCCGAGTGCTTAGTATAGTGTTCTGTATAGCGCTCAGCAGACACTAAACGACCCCCTCATAGGGCACGGGGCCTCTAGCCAACCCCACCAAGATGGCTGCCGGGCGCCCTCAGTTTCTACAGCTCCATAATAATAATAATAATAATATTGGCATATTATAAACATAATAATAATGTTGGCATTTGTTAAGCGCTTACTACGTGCAGAGCACTGTTCTAAGCCTGATGCAGGGATGGATGGGTGGGTGGACAGGGAAGAGTGGGAGTCGTGAACACACAGATGGGTGGAGAGGAGTTAGCCAGGGACCCGGGCGGCCAGGGCTGGGGGTGGCTTCGATTTCGGCGTTAACATCCACGCTTCCTTCTTTCCCTTCTCTTTTTTCTCTCTTTCTCTGAAAAACGATTGCGTGTCTGTGTTGTCCCCCGTTGGACTACAAAGTTCTCGACGGACTGAGATCGTCTCTTCTGTCCCTAATGAACTTTCCCCAGTGCGTATTTCAGTGCACGCTAGGACCCGTGCTGAATGAACAAGTAGAGACCGTGCACCGGACTGCACTCCAACTCTAACCGGCTGATCACCCAAGGACCCCCGGAAGAGAGAGTGAGGATGGTTCTATGAGTGAGGATGGTTCTATGCAAGACATCGCCACTAATAATAATGATCATGGTATTTGTTAAACACTTATTACGTCCCAGGCATTGTACTGAGAGCAGGGGTGGATACAAGCAATGAAAAGCGACTCAAATCCAAGTCCTGGTGACAGTGGGATCCCTCACATCTGCGCTTAAAGCCATTTCTACGGGAATATGCAGTTCCTTGGTCCTTGGTCACTAAAGAGGCACAGCACACCACCCAACAGTGGCTGAATGTATTTTGGAGTCCACCTCTAAATATGTTAGACACTAGAAAAGGTGAGCCCAGAAACTGTCTGCCTTACACAAGTGAAACGTAGTTCACCAAGAAAATTCGGGAGTTGTACGCTTCCTTTGAGAAAACTAATATCCGAAAAGACACTTATACTCTAGACTGTAAATTCTTTGCGGGCAGGAAAGTGGCTACCGACTCTGTTGCATTATCCTCTCCCAGGCGCTTAGGACAGTGTTTGGCAGACGGAAAATGCCCGATAAATACCATCGATTGGTAGTCACGATCCCTGGCCATGGCAACACTGGCTCTTTCTCTGCAGGCTCAGAATAAAACCTGGTTAGTGGTCGGAGTCCCCGGGACTGTTTAAAAAACAGAACCGGCAAGTTTGGATGTAATACAAGCCACTTCACTTCTAATACAAGAGAACCAGATCTGGCAGAAAACTACGACCCGCTAATATGTTGATTCCCTCTTCGGTTATGTTTTGATCCAACAACCTATTAAGCATCACCACACATTCCACGAAGGCCAATGAATATCTCTCTGAAAGAAATGATTTCTGATTACTACTGGGCTGGGATTGAGTTGAACCGGTGACCTAGAGCTCACTGCCTCAATATCCAATTTCCAAGCCTTCAAGAGACCTAATTCCAATAACAAATAACTCTTTTAAAAGTTTTGAAGCATCTCATATAAAGCTCCTGCAAGTTCCAGCCATATTGTTTCTTGTTTTATGGACAATTCCTGTGGGCAACACTATATATCCTTGGAACCCTAGAAATCAGTAAACTCCATTATTCAATAAATGGACCCCCTCTATTCTGTCTTGAGGAATGTTCTTTTGTTTCTATCATTACGCGGTGCGATATAAGAATGTGGGGTTGTTTCAGTGGGTCACCCTCTTTGACCGCCTCAAGTTTTTCACTGCTTGATACTTGAATCACATTTCATAAATATTCCTGGCAAAAGAGAGCTATTAAACCCCGGCTTCTCAATTGGAAAAAATGGGTTGTTGGGCGAAAAGGAAAGGTTACATAAAGTCCAGAGTTATCCGGTATTGAACATCAGTTTGGAAATTTTCCTTTTTGTTGTTTCTAACTTTTTTCCTTCAGCAGCACTGTGAAAGTTTGAGGGGATGATGATCCCCGTACACAGGGGTATTAGACGCAGTCCCTATATCTCAGTGGGCATTAATAATAATGTTAGTATTTGTTAAGCGCTTACTATGTGCAGAGCACTGTTCTAAGCGCTGGGGTAGATACAGGGTAATCAGGTTGCCCCACGTGAGGCTCACAGTTAATCCCCATTTTACAGATGAGGGAACTGAGGCACAGAGAAGTTAAGTGACTTGCCCACAGTCACACAGCTGACAAGCAGCGGAGCCGGGATTCGAACCCATGACCTCTAGCTCCCAAGCCCGGGCTCTTTCCACTGAGCCATGCTGCTTCTCTGCTGCTATAATAATATTATAATATTGTTATTATAATGATGATAAGTATTATTATTGTTATGGCATTTGTAAAGCACTTACTATGTGCCAGGCACTGTGCGGTTCACCATTCCCAGGCTGTTCTGAGGGAAAAAAATGAGCCATGTCCCAGAAAAAGAACCTTTAGGTTCGCCCCTCTTTGAAACCCTCTCCCATGGCTTATAAAAGGGCAGAGAAGATGGTATTCACTCCCATGCCACATCTGCTCCTTCATTCATTCATTCAATCGTATTTATTTAGCGCTTACTGCGTGCAGAGCACTGTACTAAGCACTCAATTCAGCAACAGAGACAATCCCCGCCCACAATGGGCTCACGTTCTCCAAGTGGGGAGGCAGACATCAAAACAAGTAAACAGGCATCAGTAGCATCAATATAAATAGAATCATAGATATGTATATCCACAACAGAACAAGTAAACAGGCATTAATATAAATAAATGGAATTACAGATATGTATATATACGCCCAAGTGCCGTGGGGCGGAGAAGGTGAGGGAAGAACAAAGGGGACCAGTCGGAATGATGGGGGAGGGGAGGGGGAGCTGAGTTCCTACCAGAGAAGCAGCGTGGCTTAGTGGAAATAGCACGGGCTTGGGAGTCAGAGGTCGTGGGTTCTAATCCCGGCTCTGCCACTTATCAGTTTAGCAGCTGTGTGACTTTGGGCAAGTCACTTAACTTCTCTGTGCCTCAGTGACCTCATCCGTAAAATGGGGATTAAGACTGGGAACCCCACGTGCGACAAACTGATTACCTTGAATCTACCTCAGCACTTAGAAGAGTGCTTGGCACACAGTAAGCACTTAACAAATACCATAATTATTATTATTACCAGAGAGATGGTAAAGTGACTATAAGCACTTAACAAATACCATAATTATTATTATTACCAGAGAGATGGTAAGGTGACTGTAAGCACTTAACAAATACCATAATTATTATTATTATTACCACAGAGATGGTAAGGTGACTATCCAGATTTGTTCCAAATCAATCATTCAACCATATTTACTGAGCCCTTACTGGGTCCACAGCTCTGGACTAAGCTCTTGGGAGAGTAGACTGCAAGCTCACTGTGGGCAGGCAGCGTGTCTACCGAATCTCTTTAATTGTCCTCTCCCAAGCGCTCTGGTGAGTATGTGATCCATAAATACCATTGATTGATACAATATAATAGAGTTGGAAGGTGAGTTCCCTACCCGCAAGGAGCTCACGGTCTAGAGGGGAAATCAGCGGATCGGCTGCGTGGAATAACTTCGGGACATTACACGTACGCTCCTTCCTCTCCACTTCAACCCAACCCGCACACTTTACGCCTCCAGTGACTCGCTCTTGTCTCTCCCCCGTTTCCCCCTTGTTCACACCCTCCCTCCTGTCTAGAACTCCCTCCCCTTCCTTCCATCTGACGGACCACCGCTTTCCCCCTCTTCGAAGTCCTACTGAAATCCCATCTCCTCCAGAAGGCCTTCCCTGACCAAGCCCTCGTTTCCCCCACCCTCTTTCCCCCAACTATTTCCCCTTCAGAGCTTCCACATCACCTAAGGACTTGGGCACTCCCTCTTTCCCTCCACCCAAATCAATCAATCACTCAATCGATGATATTTATTGCGCGCCTACTCTGTTTACAGCTCTGTGCTACCTGGGCGAATACAAGAGAGTCGGTAGGAACGACCCTTGCCCTCAAGGATTTTAAAAACCGGTGGGAGAGGCAGACATCAAACGAAATTACAGGTAGCCGCAGCAAAAAGTGCAAAGTTATATCTGTCTGTCTGTAATGTAGATGGATAGATAGATATCGCGGGTTCCAATCCCGGCTCCACCACTTGTCCGCTGCTGCTGCGTGACCTTGGACGAGTCAATTAACTTCTCTGGGCCTCGGTTCCCTCATCTGTAAAATGGGGATTAAGACTGTGAGCTTTATGTGGAACTAATCTGATTATCTTGTATCTACCCCAGGGCTTAGAACAGTGCTTGGCACATTGTAAGTGCTTAACAAACACCATTTATGTTTTAATGTAGTTATGGGGGCGGTTGGGTATCATGGGGATTAGGGAGTGCAGATTCAAGTGGATAGTTAATCCAGAAGGGAGGGAGAATAGGTTGGGGAGGTGAGCGATTAGTCAGGACGAGAGGCTTCCTGGAGGAGACGCCGCCCTCCCCAACGTGAAGGGCAGGTAGTTTCAGACAGGAGGGAGGGCATGAACAAGAGGTCGACGGTGACGAGATCGACTGTACTCTCCCAAGCGATCAGTACAGTGCTCTGCACGTGGTAAGCACGCAATAAATATGACTGAATCAATGAATGAGACAAGGTGAGTAGGCTGGTGGAGCAAAGTAAGCTGAGTGGTAAGGGGAGAATCTCCCGCTCCCTTCCGCATCACCCTGACTCGCTCCCTGTACTTTTCCCCCTTCTCCCCGCCCCCAGCACTTGCCTATGATCTGTAATTTTATTTCTTTATACCGATGTCTGCTGACCTGTATTGATGTCTCCCTCCCTGCTTCTAGACTGTGAGTTTGCTGAGGGCAGGAATTGTGGCTCTCTGTTCCTGCAATGTATTCATTCAATAGTATTTATTGAGCGCTTACTATGTGCCGAGCACTGTACTAAGCGCTTGGAAGGTACAAATCGGTAACAGATAGAGACAGTCCCTGCCCTTTGACGGGCTTACAGTCTAATCGGGGGAGACGGACAGATAAGAACAATAGCAAAAGTACAATAGCATTGTACTTTTCCACGTGCTTAGTACAGTGCTCTGCATACGGTAAGCGCTCAATAAATACGACTGAATGAATGAGGAGAGCAAGATTAAGCAGCGTGGTCTAGTGGATAGAGCATGGGTCTGAGAGAAGGATGTGAGTTCTAATCCTGCCTGGCCACTTGTCTGCCGTGTGGCCTTGGGTAAGTCACTTAACTTCTCCAGGCCTCAGTTCCCCCGTCTGTAAAATGGGGTTTAAGACTGTGAGCCCTATGTGGGGCAGGGAATGTAACCAACCTGATGAGCTTGTATCTACCCCAGAGCTTAGAACAGTGCTTATTACGTATAAGTGCTTAACAAATATGATCATTAGTACTTATATGCCCATATCTTTAAACTTACCTTAGTATCTATCTTCCTTAATAGACTGTAAGTTCTTTTCAGGGCATGGATCACGTCTATTTAGCTCCCTTCTACTCTCCCAAATGCCTAGTACTGCCCAGTGTTCAATAAATATCATCCCGTTTATTGCAGTGTGAGATTCTTCAGAAGCATCACCCCCGGGGCCAGAGAAAACCTGATCGTATTCTATTTTAGAAATCAATACAGTGGATGAAATACACACTGCAGTACTACCCCTATATTTGTGTACTAAAAGTTACTTGTGGAAGTAAGGTCTGTGAAAATCTGGAAAAAACGCCCGTACTAAATAAAACGGACAGGAAACACAGAGGTGCTCACACCGCTGAATGTACTGATGAAGTGCCCGCTCGATTCAACGGACTCTATTGAGCCCTAGGAAACGAGCTTGTGGTGGGCAGGACTGTGTCGGTTTATTGTTGTATTCGCCCAAGTGCTCAGCACAGTGCTCTGCACACAGTAAGCGCTCAGTGAATACGACTACCTGAGTAAAAGCCATGCTCGTGACCCAGTGGATCTTAACCATGTACAGGGAGAGACGACAGATAAACGTAGGCAAATATTCTCCAATTAAGCCCTCTTTTCCCCAGTTCCCTCTCCCTTCTGCATCATCTCTGCACTTGGATCTGGGACCTTTGTGCATTCGATATTTTGCCCCACCCTCAACCCCACGGCACTTATGGATGTATCTTTAAATGATATGTTATGAGCTATTTATCGATACTAATGTCTGTCTCTCCCTCCAGACCGTAAGCTCCTCGTGGGTAGGGAACGTGGCTACCGACTGTGTTGTACCTTCCTCTCCCAAGCATTTAGTTCAGTGCTCTGCACATAGTAAGTGCTCAGCAAATACCATTGATGATGATGATGATGGTGAGATATAAAACGGTGAAGAATAATGAATACATGCAGTTTCCAAGCTGAATTTTAGTCAGCACATTTTTAGAAATCTAGGGAATATCTGTTGCCTCCCATAAGTCTTTAGAGATACGTCATTTCGTGGTGCCAGGAGAATCAGGTTGGAGCTTCTGCCAAAGGGCAAACTTTCTGGGAACACAGCCCCTGTGTTTTTAAGAGAATCGGGGGCATAAGTGAATAATAATATTAATCGTTTTACGTGTTAAGCACTTCGCGAAGTGCTGGGGTAAATTCAATCGGTTATAGTCCCTCTCCCAGTTAGAGCTCACTGTCTAAGGAAGGGAGAACAGATACTGAATCCCCATTTTACAGATGTGCAACCTGAGGCCCAGAGTAGTTAAGTGGTTTGCCTAAGGTCACACAGCAGCCAGCAGCCGAGCCGGGATTCGAATCCAGGCCACTTGACTCCCAGGCCCACAGTCTCTCTACTAGGCCACAGAATCAAACATTTTAACTCCGGAAGACTGAGGGGATTATTGAAATGGCATGATGCTGAACTTGAGGAATTTAGTATATAACGGGAGAGACATGAAGACTAAAATATACAAGTAATAATGATGATGGTATTTGTGAAGTGCTTACTATGTGCCACGCACTGTTCTCAGTGCTGGGGGAGATACAAGGTAATCAGGTTGTCCCACGTGGGGCTCACGGTCTTAATCCCCATGTTACAGATGAGGTAACTGAGGCACGGAGAAGTGAAGTGACTTGCCCAAAGTCACAGAGCTGATAGGTGGCGGACTCTGGATTAGAACCCAGACCTCGGACTCCCAAGCCCGTGCTCTTTCCACTAAGCCACGCTGCTTCTCCGGTTCTTTTAAATGGTAAAGAGAAGGAGAACAGGCATGAGTAATGGATAAAGAGAATAAAAAACACATTTATAAGGGTTGAAGTGACTTGATGGGATGGAAGAACCAGGAAATGGTGTGGGAGCAGATATTCTTTGAGACTGCAAGCTCTTTTTGGGCAGGGAACTCTGTTATACTGTACTCTCCAAGCTCTTAATACAGTGTTCTGCACACAGATAATGTTCAGTAAATACTGTTGAGGGACGGAATGACTATCATTCATTCAGTCGCATTTATTGAGCGCTTACTGGGTGCAGAGCACTGTACTAAGCGCTTGGAAAGTACAATTAGGCAGCAGATAGAGACAATCCCTACCCAACAACGGGCTCACGGTCTAGAAGGGGGAGACAGACGGCAACAGAAAACAAGTAGATAGGCATCAATACCATCAAAATAAATAGAATTATAGATATATACACACCGTTAATTAAATAGAGTAATAAATATGCACAAATATACACATGTGCTGTGGGGCGGGGCATAGAGCAGAGGGAGGGAGTCGGGGCGAGACTGTGAGCCTCACATGGGACAACCTGATGACCCTGTATCTACCCCAGCGCTTAGAACAGTGCTCTGCACATAGTAAGCGCTTAACAAATACCAACATTATTATTAGGAAGAAGGGAGGTCAGGCAGGACTATCCTGCCAGGTTCACTTTACAAGACATAGCGTTAACAATTAAATCTGGGCAAGTGTATCTAAATCTCAAATCATAAATTGGATAGCCCGGTGAAAAGTTTTCCTCTGCAGACGGGCTGCCAAGTTTTAGTTTTGTTGCATAGCGAACATTTGGGTTTTATTGATTAAATATTTATCTATGCCATTCGGTTAAGTTCTGAGATTTACTACTTAATAACCTGCTTTTTCCTCTGGTTGTTGTTCTTACAAACTCCACTGAGTTCCCGAGAAGAAAACTTAGGAAATATAATCCAAACCCAAAGGGTCCAAATATAACGGAAGAGAGGAATACGATCCGTGTCTCAGTGTTTTCTATCTATGCATTGGGATTTTAAATCCTTGAGGGAAAGTATCGTGTCTACTAATTTTATCGCACTCCCCCAAGCAGTTGGAAGAGTGCAATTCTTGTTCTGCGCATAGAGAATGCACAATTGATTGATTTCCTCTCCACGTTAAAGGAGAGTTCTCTACCATTCTTCTTCAAAAAATTCAATCTCAGTACTCCGAAAATAGTTTGAGACCACGGTGGCCTCAGGCAAAAGGTGGATCATTTTAACACATTTCTTCTTATAAAATAGTAATAAGAATTCCCAACGATGTGAATTGAGAAATTCAGTGCTGACTCATTAATATAAAGTGACATTTTTAATTCAGGCACAGAACAAACCCCAGAGTGTCAGTTTCCTCCCGAGTGAACTCTTCTTAGGTGTCAACTGATGCTTTTCACAGGATGTCATTTCAGTTTTTGGAAGGTACCATTATTCCAATCAATCAATCAATCATTGGTATTTACGAAGTGCTTACTGTGTGCAGAGCACTGTACCAAACTCTTGGGATGGTATAACACGGACTTCTGGTGATAATCTCATGGGGAGAAGAAAAAAAATGCTTATATTTTTATTACAATGTTTTGTCCAGAAATGTAACAGAGCCGGGATGAGACCCATAAACAACCACATTTAATAATAATAATAATAATAATAATAATGTTGGTATTTGTTAAGCGCTTACTATGTGCAGAGCACTGTTCTAAGCGCTAGGGTAGACACAGGGGAATCAGGTTGTCCCACTTGGGGCTCACAGTCTTAATCCCCATTTTACAGATGAGGTCACTGAGGCACAGAGAAGTGAAGTGACTTGCCCACGGTCACACAGCTGACAAGTGGCAGAGCTGGGATTCGAACTCATGACCTCTGACTCCAAAGCCCGGGCTCTTTCCACTGAGCCACGCTGCTTCTCCATGTGACACAGTCCGGTGAGATTTTGTTACCTCGACTGGTTGAAGACCGATTCATTATCATAAGGAGAACTGTGGAAGTCAACTGATGTTTGAAAATTCTTCGAATGAGAAAAGTATGGGCAAGATCTGATTATTTTTCTTGCGGCCTTAAAATGGGGATTCTGCAAAACTACAGAGTCTTGGCAGTGCATTTGGTCATGACTAGATTACAACCTCCATGATTTAGAAACGACGAATAATTCAATACGGATGCGATGATTTTAGAGTGCGATTTTAAATCTGCCTTCAGTTGCTTCAAAGACTCCCTACAACTTTGAGAGTAGAAGGTTTTTCTGAAATTTGCCCGTTTTCATTGTAAGACATTGATTTCCAATGTTTATCCCACTAGGCGTTCTCAAGGCTAACACGTTTAGTCTTTGTGTTGACGTAAGAACCCTTATAGGTGGTTACTCAGACTCCCTCTCCTTATTGGGCAAACAAAAGATCCAACTCCCGAAAGCCAAGAAAGTAGCCGGGAATATACTTGGTGCTCACAGCAATAAATCAGATGAAACAAGCTGGTTGTTTAAAAAAAAAAATGTTCCAAGAAAGGAAAAGTCACTCAAAAGTTATAGAAGGAAATGCTATAATATTGACGATCCCCCAGATGGACCGATTCAGCTTGACTACTGAACAGAACTGCATTACGGGAGTGAGCCGTGTAGACTGGCCTAATAATAATACTAATAATGGCATTTGTTTGGTGCTTACTATGCGCCAGGGACTGTACTGAGCGGTGGGGCGGACACGAGGAAATGGAGTTGGACACGGTCCCTGTCCCAGGTGGGGCTCATGGTCTCAATCCCCATTTTACAGAAGAGGAAACTGAGGCACAGAGAAGTGAAGTGACTTGTCCACAGGTCACACAGCCGACCAGTGGCGGAGCCAGAATTAGAACTCATGACCTCCTGACTGCCGGGGCCGTGCTCTATCCACCGCACCCTGCTGCTTTTTACTACACCACGTCGGTATTATCGCGGTCCAGCTAGTTGTCCCACTAGGCCATGAGCTCGCTAAAGCAGCTTCCCGCCAGGCATCACGATAATAACGGTACCTATTAAGGAATTATTAGAGCGTGCTAAGTGGTATGGCACATAGAAGAGAATTAATCCCAAACGGTCGCCGTCCCACATGGTGTCCACATGTGGTCTCACCTTTTTTCAGAATCGCACCTAGGCCTCTTCGTCACACATGGATTTTCCCAAGAAAGCGGTTGACGCTCCAAATTTTTAACCCTCCAAAAATTGGCATTTGCAGAAATTAGAGTACCTAACCTTGTCAGATGCAGTGATTTTAGCGTGACCGAGTAGAAAGAGCACAAATCTGTGAAGTCAGCCTGCCGGGCAGTCGGTCAATCGTATTTACTGAGCGCTTACTGTGTGCAGAGCACTGTACTACGTCCTTGGGAGAGTCCGATATAACAGAAACATTCCCTGCCCACAACGTGCTTACATTCTAGAGGGGGAGACAGATGTTAATATAAATAAAACTACAGATAGGTACATTAGTGCTGTGGAGCTGGGAGGGGAGATGAATAAAGGGAGCAAGTCAAGGTGACGCAGAAGCGAGTGGGAGAAGAGGAAAGGAGGGCTTAGCCAGGGAAAGGCTCTTGGAGGAGATGGGCCTTTAATAAGGCTTCGGTAACTCAGAGGACCTGGGTTCTAATCCTGCTCTGCCTCTTGCCTGCTGTGGGACTTTGGCAAGTCACTCGACTTCTCCGTAAGTCTATTTCCTCATCTGTAAAATGGCAGCTAAATACTTGTTCCCTCTCCTACTTAGACTGTGAGACCCCTCCGGGACAGGGTCCGTGCCAGACTAATTATCCTGTATCTACCCCACAGTATAGTAATAATAATAATAATGTTGGTATTGGTTAAGCGCTTACTATGTGCAGAGCACTGTTCTAAGTGCTGGGGTAGATACAGGGTCATCAGGTTGTCCCAAGTGAGGCTCCCAGTCTTAATCCCCATTTTACAGATGAGGGAACTGAAGCACAGAGAAGTGAAGTGACTTGCCCACAGTCACCCAGCTGACAAGTGACAGAGCCGGGATTCGAACCCATGACCTCTGACTCCCAAACCTGGGCTCTTAAGCCCGGTACAGTGCTTACCACCTAGCAAGTGCTTTAAAAAACACCAGAATAATTATCATTATTATAGTTACTTTTGCCCGCTCTTCTTAAGGAATCGCCACAGCAACAGAAAATAAAAGGATTCTGCTTTTCTCTGCCCAGCATCTGCAATTTAGAAATCTGTGGGGAATCAAACTGGAAAGATAATAATAATGACGGTATTTGGTATTCGTTAAGCACTCACTACGTGCAAAGCATTGTTCTAGGCGCCGGATAATGGCATTTGTTGAGCGTTTACTACGTGCCAAGCACTGTTCTAAGCGCTGGGGTTCAACCCCCCCTGCTGTTAGAACTCTCCCCCTCCCTCTGATCCTCAGTTTACATTTCCCTCTTAATTGGCCATTCCTGTAAAGCTACACTGCAAGATGAATAGATTCGGTAAAGCCGGCATTCGTTATAATTCAAGCAAGTATTATATGTAATCAATTAAAAACTCATTTAGTATGAGGAAATGGTTTGTTTTAATTAGCTGTTTGTGTAAAAGGCTTCAACCCCTGTGAATGATGGAAGGAATTAAACAAGAAAATAAAATGTTCTAGTAGATCGCCATCGCTCACATTAATATAAGAAATTCCAACCAGCTTCTCCCTTCTCCACGGAGCCCAGAATTCTGTCTCTGATGGCGTCACCCGAATGCTTGGGGGAATCATCGGGTGGTGGCCCTTCTGGACATCAATTCTCAAATAATAATAATAATGTTGGTATTTGTTAAGCGCTTACTATGTGCAGAGCACTGTTCTAAACGCTGGGGTAATAATAATAATAATAATGTTGGTATTTGTTAAGCGCTTACTATGTGTCGAGCACTGTTCTAAGCGCTGGGTTAGGCACAAGGGAATCAGGTTGTCCCACGTGGGGCTCACAGTCTTAATCCCCATTTTACAGATGCGGTAACTGAGGCACCGAGAAGTGAAGTGACTTGCCCACAGTCACACAGCTGACGAGTGGCCGAGCTGGGATTCGAACCCATGACCTCTGACTCCAAAGCCCGTGCTCTTTCCACTGAGCCACGCTGCTCAGATCGTCCCACGTGAGGCTCACAGTCTTCATTCCCATTTTACAGAGGAGGGAACTGAGGCACAGAGAAGGGAAGTGACTTGCCCACAGTCTGTCCCCTCTTTCCACATTTTAATATTCGTCCATCCCTACACCTTGTACAGGTTCCACAAAGGGCACAGGCCCGAAAATGAAAGGAATCTCCAAACTCCTCTTGAACCTACCGATGTTTTCGGCCCATGCAACTTCTTAGGGGAACGAATGCAGATGTTTACCGCCCACAAAGGGAAGCATTCCTTTTGGTGTATTTTAAAGCTACCACTTCCAAGTTTCAGTGGGCGTTCCTGCTCCTTTAAATCTAGGCTGGACGAGACACGCGAAGGTAATAACGCTCAAAAAATACCACTGATTGAGTGATTGACTCTTTTCCCTAATGGTCGATAACAGGATACCCACGTAACTCCTTGATGACAAGCTGATGCCAGGAGAGCAGGATCAATAATAATAATCAATCAATTGTATTTATTGAGTACTTACTGAGCACTGTACTGAACACTTGGGAAAGTACACTATTCAACAGAATCTGTACTCACTGCCTGCTCACAAGGAGCTTACATTCTGGGGGAGACAGACATGAAAAAATAAGTTAGAGATATTTACGTAAGTGCTGTGGTCCTGGGGGGGGATTGAGCGTACAAGTTCAAGAGAGACACAGGAGAGGAAGTAGAGGAAATGAGGGCTCAGTTGGGGAAGGATTTTAGGTGGAGATAACGATGATAATAATAATAGTATGTGCTGAGCATTTACGACGTCCCAAGCTCTGTACTAAATTCTGGGGAAGAGACGAGATAATCGGGTCGACTGCGGCCGCAGGCCCGTGCGGGCTCTACAGTCTATTCATTCATTCAATAGTATTTATTGAGCGCTTACTAAAGAGGAAAGGACGAAGCGAAGTAACCAACATCGTGTCAGATCACCGGACCATCCAGCACAAGTTGGGTGAAGATTGAAACGGCCTTAAAAACAGAGCCAGGCCTCAAGCGGGACAAACAATCTAGAGTAACAGATTAATAGAGTTGGGCACAGTCCCTGTCCCACATGGAGCTTGCAGTTTTAATCCCCATTTCACAGATGAGGGAACTGAGGAACGGAGAAGTTAAGCGACCTGCCCAAGGTCACATGGCAGACAAGTGGCGGAGTGGGAATTAGAACCCACATCTTCGGACCTATTAATGAGGTAGAGTGCTGGTCTCATCTGTCGTTTAAGCCACCCCGGCACCCACAGTAGGCTCTCACCGTCAAAGGCGTCACCTTCAAAGATGAGAGCTAGTTAGATGATGATGGTGATGGTATTCGGTAAGCGCTTACTGTGTGCCAAGCACTGTTCTAAGTGCTGGGGTAGATGCACGATCATCAGAAGTCCCACACGGGGCTCACAGTCTTCATTCCCCCATGTTACAGATGCGGTAACTGAGGCCCAGAGGAGTGAAGTGATTTGCCCAAGGTCACCCAGCGGACAAGCGGCAGAGCCGGGATTAGAACCCACGTCCCAAGCCCGTGCGCTTGCCACTAGGCCGTGCCCCTTCTCACACGTGATGAGAGACTGGGAACCAGCGGACTTCGGGTGCACCATTCTAGCACTGCCCGGTTAACTACACATCCCAGGTGGCTTAACTTTAATATCTTTAATCTCTTTAATATCCTAAGAGACCCAGACCTCCCAATCTTCTCCCCTTAGTCCCTCCTATCTTTCAGCGGTGGACTGCAGAGACCTTTCTCGGAGAAAATTTCTCCTTTGCTCATGTGAACAGACGGGTTTCTCCTCTTCTGGATAACGGTACGTGAGACCCAATCAATCAATCGTATTTATCGAGCACTTTCGGTTCTTTCATTCATTCAGACGTATTTATCGAGCACTTACTGCGTCCAAAGCGCTCTACTAAGCACTTCGGAGAGTACAACACAACAACCAAGAGCCACCTCCCTGCCCACAACGAGTTCACGGTCTAGAGGTGGGGACAGACATCAATATAAATACATACATACGTAAATTACAGATAAAATGCAGATATATACATACGTGCCGTAGGGATGGGAGAGAGGATGAACGAAGGAGCAAATAACAGCGGCGCAGAAGGGAACGGGAGAAGGGGAAGGCTCCTTGGAGGAGATGGGGCTTCAATCAGGTTTTTAACTGGGAGAGAGTGCAGTGCAGAACACTGCACTAAGCACTTGGGAGAGTACAATACACCGATATAACAGACACATTCCCAGCTCACAATGAGTCTAGAGGGGGAACCCTTCTCGAGTTTCCTTGTTTTAGCTATCGTGTTCGGTAACCTCTGAGAGGACGTTTCTCCTTGCGGCCCGGTGGCAAGTGGGCGGGCTTGGGAGTCCGAGGACGCGGGTTCGAATCCCGACTCCGCCGCTCGTCTGCTACGTGACCTTGGGCGGGTCGTTCGACTTCTCTGTTCCTCAGTTCCCTCATCTGTGAAATGAGGATTGAGACTGCAAGCCCCAAGGGGACGGGGACGGTGTCCAACCCGATTTCTTTGTATCTACCCCAGAGTAAGCTCGGCACATACTAAGCACTTTACCACTGCCACAATTATTATTAATTACGATGTAAAGAGTCACTTTCTGAATGCCTCTACTAAACCTATTCCCCTTCCAGGAACGGGCGGTTCCAGAGGCGACCAAATGGTCTGAGTTTGAACGATGCCAGCTCAGGGTGCTATTCTGCTGTTCTTATTTATTCTGCATTCTATATCGTGCACTGTAAGAAACAATCATTAATTAATAGTATTCACTGAGCACCTACTGCGTGGAGAGCACTGAACTAAACACTTGGGGAAGTACGACGGAAGTAAGAGACACATCCCCACTCTCAAGGAGTTTACGATCTAATGGGGAAGGCAGAAAATCAGAAATTATTTACAGATAGTGGGAGGAGGAGACAGAACCAAGCTACCCTGGCTCACCATCCAAGTGTGCACACACTTTTAAAGAATAACTCTACAACTGCTCTTACAGGATTCACTTCCTTCCTCAACACAATGCACCCTGGTCATTAGTTGTAAATTTAGCGGAGACTTGGGAGTCTGTGTCTTCCTTATTGTTCTCTTAATAAAGCCCATCGGCTAGAGTAAACACTTCTCTCACTAAAACCTCATCCTTTTCCCTGAATCCCAACCTTTCTCATCAACAAGCCAGTGGTCAGGAGGTGTTTTACCACAATGCAATGATTTACATCTCCTGAGAATTTTTTTAATGAATCCATTGGGAACGCTTTTTTTCTTAAATGGTAGTCATTACATGCTTACTACGTGTCAATCACTGTTCTAAGCACTGGGGTAGAGTCAAGTTAATCAGGCCGGATAAATAATAATGCTGGCGTTTGTTAAGCGCTTACTGTGTGCAGAGCACTGTTCTAAGCGCTGGGGTAGATACAGGGTCATCAGGTTGGCCCACGTGAGGCTCACAGTTAATCCCCATTTTTACAGATGAGGTAACCGAGGCACAGAGAAGTGACTTGCCCACAGTCACACAACTGACAAGTGGCAGAGCTGGGATCCCTTTCCCACATGGGGCTCATAGTCTAAGTAATAATAATAATAACAATAACTGTGATATCTGTTAAGATCTTACTCTGTGCCAGGCACTGTATTCAGCGCTGTACTAGCAAATTAGGATGGACCTGGCACCTGGCCCACGTGAGGTTCACAGTTTCAACCCCATTTTACAGCTGAGGTCACTGAGGCACAGAGAAGTCAGGTGACTTGCCCAAGGTCACACAGCAGACAAGTGGCAGAGCTGGGATTTGAACCCTTGACGTTCCAACTCCCAGGCCCGGGGTCTATCCATTAAGCCACGTAGGAGGGAGAACAGATATCGAATCCTCATTTTGCAGATGAGGAAACTGAGGCTCGGAGAAGTGCAACGACCTGCCCGAGGTCACACAGCAGACAAGTGGAGGAGCCGGGATTAGAATCCAGGTCCTGTGACTCCCAGGTCTGTGCTCTTACCATTAGGCTTCACTCTGGAGCATCAAAATCGATCCCAGGTCTGAGGAAGTTGTAGGATGGGACAATTTTCCAATAGTTCCTTAGGTGAGCTGCAGCTCGGGCCAGCTAATAAGATTATTATTATTATCTAATTATTAATTAGATTCTGTTACCGATTTGTACATTCCAAGCGCTTAGTACAGTGCTCTGCATATAGTAAGCGCTCAATAAATACTACTGAATGAACGAATGAATTATTTAGGGCGGGGGCTTCAGTGACTGAGCCCGGAAACATTATACACACAGATTTCCAATCATCAGGATTAATCTGGGCCCGACTTTCAAAAGGTTTTCATGCCCTTGGATGCTTTACTTCTCAGTAGCATCTTCACGGTCATTTTAAGAGGTTCAGTGAGTCCAGTCTGCTTAACTTAACCCGCTGCTCTCAAATACCTAATCTGCCACCGGGGAATAAAGTTAGTACCTGGAGAAATAGGCTTTAAAACGGGCAACCGTCGAGATGTTCTTCTCAGAGAAAAATATGGAAACTTTCGACAAAATTTACCCATCTATTGGATTTTCATGGTGTTACCTTGCGTTGCCTGTGCCCTCTTTGTATTTTCTGCCCCAGGGTCACAGTGGGTAAGTGGCTGAGCTGGAATTACTGACTCTCAATCCCGAACTCTTTCCACTAGACCACACTACCTTCCTTGCAGCAGATCAGATAGGAGGGAATCCATTTAAACAGGAGGGATTTCAGGCTTTCATAAGGAGAAATTTGCCGACTAACTTGACTTCATAATCGCTACAACCAGCCAGCGTGGCCTAGTGGTAAGAGCACAGGCCTAGGAGTCAGAGAACCTGGGTTCGAATTCCAGCTCTGCCATCTGTCTGCTGTTTGACCTTGGGCAAGTCACTTAACCTCTCTGTGACTCAGTTACCTCAGCTGTAAAATGAGGATTAAGACTGTGCGCCCCGTGAGCCCCAGTTACCTACGACCTGATGAACTCGCATTTACCCCAGTGCTCAGTACAGTGCCCGGCACGTAGTAAGCGCTTAATAAATGCCATTAAAAAAAAACAACAAGGGAGGAGATTTTAAAGTCCTTACTGAACCTCTTTCATTCTGTTCTTTTTATAAATGAAATTTAGACTCGAGAAAAAATGCTGAAATTTATCATGCCTGCAACAATAACACATACATGCTTTAGCTCCTTAAAAATCCATTATCATTTTCACCATGGCAGCTATATTTCACTCCTCATTTAAAAGAGAGCCTACCAGAACAAATTTGCCACTTTCCCTTCCGATTAAAAGAGCGCGATTAGGATTCGGAATGTTCCGAGAATTAATGAACGTTTAGAAATACGGTCGGCTCTTGTCATTCACAGGCTTTAAACTGCAGTTTGGGTTTCAAATATAGTTGTCGTCCGAATTAGAAGAAAGCACCAATAGTAATCACAATAGTATTTGTTAAGTGCCCATATGGGGCTCAGAGTCTAAGAGGGAGAACAGGTATTTCGTTCCCATTTTCCGTATCAGGAGAGGCACAGAGAGGCGAAGTGACTTACTCGAGGCAACCCAGCAGGCGAGTGGCAGAGTGGGGATTTGAACCCGGTTCCTCTGACTCCCAGGCCTGTGCGTGCACCACTAGAGCACACTGCTTCAGGGGACCCCCCCGGCTACCTGGGTCAGACCCCAGATATCAGACAGACAGCCTCCCTCCTGAGATTGGCTTCGGGAAGCTCTCTGGAATCCTACTCCCCACATCAACTTAAAATACATTATTAAATAGTAAATTAATCGAATAATAAATTATTAAATAATAAATACTATTATTTTAAAAGGCATCGATAGGAATGATAATAAAAATAATTGTATTTGTTAAGCATTTACTACGTGCCAAACACTGTACTGAGCCCCGGGGTAGCTATAAGATGATCATCACAGGCACGGTACCTGTTGCGCTTGTGGCTCACAGTCCAAAGGGAAGGGAGAAAAGCTCCGATAAGGCAACTGAAGCACAGAAAAGATAAGTGACTTTCCCAAGGTCATACTGCAGAGAAGAGGCAAAACCCCAAGCCCCGTGATTCCCAGGCCCATGCTAGCGTGGCACAGTGGATAGAGCACGGCCCTGGGGGTCAGGAGTTTATGGGTTCTACTCCCGGCTCTGCCACTTGTCTGCTGTGTGACTGACCTTGGACAGGTCACTTCTCCGCGCCTCAGTTCCCTCATCTGTAAAATGGGGATTGGTACTGTGAGGCCCACATGGAAAAGGGACTGTGTCCGGCCTGATTTGCTTGTATCTACCCCAGCGCTTAGTACAATCTTGCTGCCGACCCTTAGCCCCTGTCCCACCTCTGTCCCGGAGCTCCTTCCCTCCTCTAATCCAACGGACAACCACTCTCCCCCACTTCAAGGCCTTCCTGAAGGCCCATCTCTTCCTAGAGGCCTTCCCGGACTAAACCGCACTTTTCCTCAACTCCCACTCAACAGTTTTCCTCAACTGCCGACGACGCTTAGAAGAGTGCTTGGCACATAGCACTTAATAAGTACTATCATTATTATTATTAGGGATAAACCCTGGGGCCAGGAAAGGACTTTCCTTGGGAGAGGAAGGAGAGGAGGAGAAGGAAAGAAAAGGAAGACCAAAAGGTTATTTTGATCGACCCACCTGCCAACTAGAGCTGATGAATATAATAATGTTGGTATTCGTTAAGCGCTTACTATGTGCCGAGCACTGTTCTAAGCGCTGGGGTAAACAAAGGGGAATCAGGTTGTCCCACGTGGGGCTCAGTCTTAATCCCCATTTTACAGATGAGGTAACTGAGGCACCGAGAAGTTAAGTGACTTGCCCAAAGTCACACAGCTGACAAGTGGCCTAGCCGGGATTCGAACCCATGACCTCTGACTCTAAAGCCCGTGCTCTTTCCACTGAGCCACGCTACTTCTCAGTGAGCCACGCTGCTTCTCAGTATGTGTTTATTTCAATATGTGTTTATTTTAATGATGACGAGAGTATCCACTCTCCAGGAATTAAGCGGCTCTTGAGGATCAAAATGTCAATGTAGAAAAGAGAAATCCCGGAACCCGTGGTTACATTTTTGCAAAAGTTAAACGTTTGAGGATGTGGGCAGGGTAAGGGCTGAACCAACACCCTCTGAGAAGGCAACGCAAAAACCAAGAACTGAGGCAGTGACCTATGTGTTACACAGTGTCCAGTGCTCTGCACGGTAAACGTTCAGTAAATAGTAGACTGATAGGTCTGTGGCTTTGCCTTCCAATGAAGACCCGGTTTCTCCCTCTAGAGTGGAAGCTCACCGTGAGCAGGGAATGTGTCTACCGACTCTGTTGTATCGTCCTCTCCCCAGTGCTTAGTACAGTGCTCTGGAATCAATAGATACCACTGATCGATTGGTGGGTTGAAGGGTCAGCAAATCCTTCCTCTCCTAGCATGCCGTTTTTTGTTTGTTGCTTTTTATGATATTTACTAAGTGCTTACGATGTGCCAGGCCCTGCTTTACGCGCTGAGGTAGATGCACTCTAATCAGGATGGACACCGACCCCCGCCCCACATGCGGCTCACAGTCTTAATCCTCATTTGACAGATGAGGTAACTGAGGCACAGAGCAGTGACTTGCCCACGGTCACACAGCGGACAAGCGGCGGAGCTGGGATTAGAACCCAGGTCCTTCGGCCTCCCGGGCCCGTGCTCTATCCACACCCCACCCCCTTGGCAGCCTGCCTACCCCTTCCCCACCCCGAGTTAGATGGAGGTTCACCCAGCCTCTTGGCCCTGAGGGTGATCTCATCTTCCTCATAACTGTGGTTTTTGTTAATCGCTTATTATGTATCGGGTATTCTACTAATTTCCGGGATAGATACGAGTTAATCGGGTCCCACATGGGGCTCACAATCCAAGTTGCTGATGAGGGGAAAAAAAAAAATTATGGCACCTGTTAAGCGCTTACTATGTGCCAGGCACTGTTCTAAGCACCGGGGACGTTACAGGTTCAATGAGGTTGGACACAGTCCCCGTCCCACATGGGACTCCCACTCTCATCCTCATTTTACAGATGAGGTGACCGAGGCACAGAGAAGTGAAGTGACTTGCCCGAGGTCACACAGCAGACGTGTGGCAGAGCTGGAATTAGAACACAGGTTCCTCTGACTCCCAAGCTCATGCTCTGAGGCACCGAGAAGTTAAATGACTTACCCAAGGGCGTACAGCAAGTGAGCGGTGGAGCCAGAATTAGAACCCAGTCCTCTGACTCCCAGGCTCATGCTCTGAGGCACAGAGAAGTTAAATGATTTACCCAGGGGCGTTGAGCAAGTGAGTGGTGAAGCCAGAATTAGAAGCTAGTCCTCTGACTCCCAGGCTCATGCTCTGAGGCGCAGAGAGGTTAAATGACTTACCCAAGGGCGTACAGCAAGTGAGTGGTGGAGCCAGAATTAGAATAATAATAATGTTGGTACTTGTTAAGCGCTTACTATTTGCAGAGCACTGTTTTAAGCGCTGGGGTAGCCACGGGGTAATCAGATTGTCCCAAGTGAGGCTCACAGTCTTCATCCCCATTTTACAGATGAGGTAACTGAGGCACAGAGAAGTTAAATGACTTGCCCGCAGTCACACAGCTGACAAGTGGCAGAGCCGGGATTCGAACCCACGACCTCTGACTCCCAACCTCGTCCTCTGACTTCCCGGCCCGTGCTCTACCCACTAGGCTATGCTGCTCCCCATGCTTCCCTGCAGGGTCTCCTGGCTCCCTCATTTGGCTGCTCTGTGACCTTCAGCAGGTTACTTGCCCACAGACCCAGTTTCTTCCTCTGTAAAACGGGAATGAAATACCTGTTTTTCCTTCCCCTTAGGCGGCTACGCCTGACCTGATTATCCCGTATCTACAGCAGAGTTTAGCAGAATGCTCGGCACACAGTAAGCACTTAAGAAATGCCAAAATTGTTACGGTTAACGATGCTGCCATCACGATGCCCCGGAGCGGCATAAAACTATGCGCCTCTCCCGTAGGAAGGGAATGGCTGCGGAGCTCCATCTGGGCTCATTAGCGGAGAAGGGGAAGGAGAGGAGGGGAGAGAGCTGAAAAACACTTCCTCGAGGCGGATGGAACAACTAAACCTCGAATCTTCTAATTCTCAGTTATTACTACTTTCTCCAAAGGCAGACTATAAGCCCGGTGCACAGACTCTCTCTCCCTCTCTCTCTGTGTCTCTTACACAAACACACACACAATGGTTGGAAGCAATATAAAGGTTATCTTCTTTTACAAATGGATTATATACTCCAAACAGTGCCCTCAGGGACTTCTGTGAGAGGGCTCCATCTTTTCCTGCCTCTCTCCCCTTCCTTAAGCTTCTCATGCCGGCCTTTGTTGACTTAATAATATTAATAATCACTATAATTACTATCATTGTGGTACTTTTTAAGCACTGACTACGTGCTGGGCACTGTCCTGATCGCCGAGGTGGAAACAAGCAAATTGGGTTGGGCACAGTCCCTGTCCCCGGTGGGGCGCACGGTCTCTTCATTTTACAGATGAGGTAACTGGGGCACAGAGAAGTTAAGTGACTTGGCCAAGGCCACACAGCGGAGAAGTGGCAGCGCAGCGGCAGAGGCGGGATTAGAACCCATGACCTTCTGACTCCCAGGCCCGGGGTCTATCCACTATGCCTCGCTGCTTCCCAAGACACCTTCGGAGCAGCGTGGCTCAGTGGAAAGAGCCCGGGCTTTGGAGTCCGAGGTCATGAGTTCGAATCCCAGCTCTGCCACTTGTCGGCTGAGTGACTGTGGGCAAGTCACTTAACTTCTCTGTGCCTCGGTGACCTCATCTGTAAAATGGGGATTAAGACTGTGAGCCCCACGTGGGACAAACTGATTCCCCTGTGTCTACACCAGCGCTTAGAACGGTGCTCTGCACATAGTAAGCGCTAAACAAATACCAACATCATCATTATTATTATTACAGAAGGTCATGTCCCCCACATCAAATCATTAGTAACAAGGACAACATACACACACAAACACACACACGTGACCAAGGCACATACATACCCAAACACAGACATACGTGTCCACACCACCCTCAGCCCCACGACACTCGCGTCCGTCGTCGTAAAGTATTTTAATGGCTGTCTCTCCCCTGTAGACGCTAAGCTCCTAGTGGGCAGCCAACGTGTCTTCCAACTCTGTTGTACCGTACTCGCCTAAGTGCTTAGAACAGTGCTTTGCGTACGGTGATTGCTCAATGAATATCACTGACAGATCGATTCAACACACATAAAAAACACACGCATACATGACCCGCTCAAACACACACAAGCATTCAAACACCTAGCCAGGCCCCAGGATTCCCGATATCACCTCCAACCCAAGAAGAGTTTATAAATTATTTAAATCTTCGTTCATCCTTCTTGGAGCCTCCCCTAGGTTTTAGTCTCCCACAGCAGCAACCTTGTCTCCTCGGGACGTGATCGGGAAATGTTTTTCCAGGGATCAACCGAACACCAGGGACGAAGCGCTCAGCAAGGACCGCGTTTAGGACGCGAGGAGAATCTACTGCAGGTCGAAAAGGACGCAGCTCACGGGAGGGTCGTTAGAGCGGTGTCTAGATTGTCGTGTTTGCGTAACGAAAGCGTATCGCAGCAAAGAGAGCGATTCGTTCATTCGATCGTATTTATTGAGCGCTTACTGTGTGCGGAGCACTGTTCTAAGCGCTTGGAAAGTACAGTTCGGCGGCAATAAAGAGAGGCGATCCCTGCCCACAACGGGCTCACGGTCTAGAAGCGGGAGACAGACATCAGAGCAACTAAACAGGCATTAATATAAATATAATTATAGATATGTATATATACACAAGTGCTATGGGATGGGGGAGGTGAGTAGGGGCGACGGTGGGGGGGGGAGAGTTGAGGAGAAGCGGGGCTTAGCCTGGGAAGGCCTCTTGGAGGAGGCGAGCCTTCAGTAGGGCTCTGAAGGGGGGAAAGTGTGATTCTTCGGCGGATTTGAGAAGGGAGGGCGTTCCAGGCCAGAGGTAGGTCGCGGGTCAGGGGTCGAAGGCGGGACAGGGGAGAACGAGGCCCAGCGAGAAGGTTAGCGGCACCAGAGGAGCGGAGTTAGCGGGCTGGGACGTAGAAGGAGAGAAGGGAGGTGAGGAAGGAGGGGGCGCGCTGGTGGACAGCTTCGAAGCCAAGAGTGAGGAGTTTTCGCTCGACAGGCAACCACTTCTGAGGAGGTGGGTGACGTGCCCAGAACGTTTCTGCAGAAAGATAATCCAGGCAGCAGAGTGAAGTACGGATTAAAGAGGGAGAGCTCACAGAAGCATTCGGCAAAAAGAACGAATACACACGAGGACGATTGAAATCAGTGGCTGGTATTTATTGAGCGCTCGGTACACGCAGAGCACGGTCCCGAGCGCTTGGGAGAGTAAAAAACAACAGAATCAGCAGACACGTTCATACATACATTGAAAGCCCACACATTTCAAGCAGGAGATCGGGAACTAAAATTGGGAAAAAAAGTTTGCACGTACACTGAAAGAGGAATAATTTTAATCGCTAAATTTCTTCAAACAGGAAGTGACTTTAGCAACGCAAGGGCAATAAACTCGAGAAAGGGAGGAGGCACTGGGGAAATGGCGAAGGTGTGTGCGCGGAATATACACAACACTAGCTTTTCAAGGGGCAGACCCCTCAGAATAAAGCCCAGCTGGCGACCGACAGGATTCGATCATACGGTCGAACGACTCATCGGTGGTATGTATTGAGTGTTTACCGTGCGCAGAGTACTGGACTTGTGTGTACACACGGAGTTCCCCTGGGCCTTAACTCAGAGACACCGTCACCGTATTTGCGGAAATTGTGGCACCCTGTTCCTGTCCCGTTTCTCGGTGGGACTGCAGGACAGATTCGGTGACCTGACCAAGTCTCATCGGGCAAAAAAACAAAAAGACCTCCTCCCTTTTGCATTTTTTTCTTACCAAAATGAAATGCAGCACGGCCTAATCGATAAGCAGTGTTGGCTAGTAGAAAGAACCCAGGCCAGGAGTCAGAAGACCTGGGTTCTAAACGCAGCTCTACTACCAGACTCTTGTAAGACCCTTGGCAAGTCACCTCACTTCTCTGCGCCTCAGTTTCCTCAAATCTAAAATGTCAGTCGTATTTATTGTGCACTTACTGCGTGCCGGGCACTGTACTAAGGGTTTGGGAGAGGACGATCGAACGATGCGACGGACGCGTCCCCCGGCCACAGCGCGCTCACGGTCCGGGACGGGAGACCCGCGCTGATATAAATACCTAAAATTACGGGTTCGTACGTAGGCGCTGTGGGGTCGGGAGGAGGGGAGGGATAACGGGAGCAAGTAGGGTGACGCGGAAGGGAGTGGGAGAAGAGGAGAGAAGGCCTCTTGGAGGAGGTGGGCCTTGGATGAGGCCCTGAAGGCAGGGAGGGTGTCGGATACGTGGAGGGAAGGCCTTCCCGGCCAGGAGCGGGATGTGGGGGAGAGGTCGGCGGTGAGATGGATGAAACGGCCGTACGGTGAGAAGGTTGACGCTAGAGGCACGGAGCGTGCCGGCTGGCTTGTAGTAGGAGAGTAGCGAGGTGAGGTAGGAGGGGGCAAGGGGATGGAGGGCTTTAAAGCCAATTCAATGAGGAGTTTCCGTTCGACGCGGAAGTGGACGGGCAACCACTGGAGGTTTCTGAGCAGGGGGAAACGGGGACCGAACGTTTCTGCCGAAAAACGATCGGGGCAGCGGAGCGGAGTCCCGACCGGAGCGGGGGGAGACAGGAGGTCAGGGAGGTCAGCAAGGAGACTCTTCCAAACCTATTCCCCCTCCAACCCGGACCGTGAGACGGGGACCGGGTCGGACCCGATCATCTCGTCTCTAACCCAGCGCTTAGCACGGCGCTTTGGCACACGGTGAGCGTTGAAGAGACGACACGGTTCCTGTTCGAAGGGCAGTTCTTAACCCTTTAGTACACGCGTGGCTCCGTGGAAAGAGCCCGGGCTTCGGAGTCAGAGGTCATGAGTTCGACTCCCGGCTCTGCCACTTGTCAGGTCTGTGACCGTGGGCAAGTCACTTCACTTCTCTGCGCCTCAGTGACCTCATCTGGAAAACGGGGATTAACCGTGAGCCTCCCGTGGGACAACCTGATTACCCCGCATCCACCCCGGCGCTTAGACCAGCGCTCTGCACATAGTAAGCGTTCAACAAATACCAACGTTATTACGATTAACACGACAAAGGTGGACGATAAAAAGGTCTGAGAGACAGACGGGACCGCTTTTATCTAAAACTCTACAGTGAGTTCTATTTCAGGAGACGGACGATCACTCGGGGCGGGGAAAGTGGGCAGAAGAAAAACTATTTTAACCCCGCTTTTGTTAAAGAATACGTCTTCACCTCAAAAGAAATCACTCTGGTCCCAACTTGCCGTCGGGGTCCCCCGGCCTTACTTTTTTATCGTTTCGAGCAGGGGGATGGGTCGGACTCCGGCATTTAGAAACGTGCTCGGCGTCTACCACGGAGCTCGGGGCCTATAACAGCGCTGGGCACACAGTGGGCGCTTAAGCGATACCTTCATCATTCCCATTTATAGACCGACACCGCTGGTTCTGATAGAGAAAGCTCCTCTCCATCCTTATCCGACTGCCAGTTTTAATGCCATTTCCCTCTTTCGATCCAGTCTGGGGGTGGAAAGGGGATGGGATTTTGGGGGGTCCCCGAAGGGCGGGGGGGGGGGCTGTAGCGTTGGGGTTTAGGCCCCCAGAAGTTAGGAAGGTGTGGGGGGATCCGAGGGTGGATCGGGGGGCGGCCAGAGGCGAGGAGCCGGGCGTCGAGGCCGGTCGGTCAGGGGGTCCCGGCGGGGCTGGGGGGAGCTCAATACATACAGAGGAAGCGCTCAATAAATAGGATTGAGCGGATGGATGAAAGCAGGTGCCCCCTTGCCCTGGCCGGCCCCGGCTCTTGCCCTCCCTCCCCGCCCCCCCCCCATCCCTCCCCTACCGACCCCCGGCTCCGTCGACCCACCTGGGGGGTCCTGGGGGGGCCCGGCGGGGGCTCCGGCCGGCGGGGGCAGCGGGGGCAGCATGGCCGGCGGCGGCGGGAGGAGGACGGAGGAGGGAGGAGGAGCAGGAGGAGGAGGAGCAGGGTCCCCCCCGCCCCCGCCGGGGGGTCGGGACCGGAGAGGATGCGGCGGGGACCCTCCCTCTTTCTTTCTTTCTTCCTTCCTCCCTCCCTGCCGGGCCGGAGGAGGCCGCGGCCGCCACCTCCTCCGGAAAAGCAGCCTGGGGGCGGGGAGGGGGGGGAGGGGACCCCGGGACCTGCCCTCCGGGGCCCGCTCGGCTCCCCTCCCCGGTTCGCCCCGCTCGACCCCCTGCTCGCATCGGCTCCCGCCCCCCCGCCCCCCCGTCCGACCCCCCCGCTCGCCTCCCGCTCCCCTGCCCGGCTCCGTGCTCTAATAATAACAACGTTGGTATCTGTTAAGCGCTGAGTCGGTGCGGAGCACCGTTCTAAGCGCTGGGGGAGACCCGGGGGAATCGGGTTGTCCCACGTGGGGCTTGTTTAAAAACGGCATTCTGAGCCTAGCGGCTCTTGATCTAAATGACTCCGGTTTTGTCTCGGGAAGTCCCCCATTTCAGGTGGGATGGAGATCACATCCGCAAATTCCGAATTGCGGGGGACCGGAGATTGCTTCTTACCCGAGACAGTTAAGGCCTGCTTGGCCAGGACATTGCCTCTTACCCAAAACGGATAAGGCCTGCTTGAAGAGTCTGTTTTGTCATTGAAGAGAACACGCTTGTCCGAGTCCTTTTGTGATCGGCCACTTCTCCTATACGTCGCAAATAAAGGCCCAGCCAACCAGGAGAGGGGGGGCCGGGGTGTCACCGGTACCTCTCCGGCAGGTGAACGGGCACTCGGTCACCTTCCTCCTTTTTCTGATCTATCCGACACCGTCTCTGAGTGTTGCTTTTCCTTGCTTGCGTCGCCGCCTTGGGTTCGAATCCTCACTGCCTTCTGGTTCCATTCCCTTTCCCAGTACAGGGCTCACGGTCTTCATCCCCATTTGACAGATGAGGGAACCGAGGCCCAGAGGAGCGAAGTGACTTGCCCACGGTCACCCGGCTGCCAAGTGGCAGAGCGGGGATTCGAACCCGTGACCTCTGACTCCAAAGCCCGGGCTCTTTCCACCGAGCCACGCCGCCGACCCCCTACTCGAGTCGGGCTCCCCCTCCTACCCCTTAGAACGGTGCTCTGCACAGAGTAAGCGCTTAACAGATACAAATTCCAACACCCCAACTCCCCTCCCCGGCTCTGCCAGGCTCGACCCCCCCGCTCAGGTCGGCCCTGCTCCGTTTCCAGCGCCCCGGTTTCGGCTCCCTGCCCTGTCCTCGGCTCGGCTCCGTTCGACCGGGCCGACCGCGTGCGGCTCGGATTCTCGGCCTGCGGCGGGAAAGCTACGAGGAGCTCGCCATCTGGATTTCTGTCCGTCTCTCTGGATGCTTGGCCCCCTTTCCCACTCCAATCCTCTCCCGTTTCTTCCCCCTCCGCGCTGCCTGACCCCCCCACCCCCTCTTCCTCCACCCTTGATCAACCTGCTTGCCCACCGGCTGCCCGTCGATCCCAACGTCTGTCCGAAGCACAGTGATTCGTCCCGGGCCGGGAATGTGTCCGTCGATTGTTGCGTCATACGCCCCCCCAAAGCGCTCAGTACAGTGTTCTGCATGCCGTGAGTGCTAAATGAAGGCGATTGAATAATTACCAATAATAATAACTGCGGTAGTCGTCGAGCGCTTACCACGCGCCAGGCACCGTGCCGAGCATCGGGGTGGATCGAATAATAATAATAATAATGTTGGTATTTGTTAAGCGCTTACTGTGTGCCGAGCACCGTTCTAAGCGCTGGGGTAGACACAGGGGAATCAGGTCGTCCCACGTGGGGCTCACGGTCTTAATCCCCATTTTACAGATGAGGTAACTGAGGCACCGAGAAGTTAAGTGACGTGCCCGAAGTCACACAGCTAAGTGGCCGAGCTGGGATTCGAACCCATGACCTCTGACTCCAAAGCCCGTGCTCTTTCCACTGAGCCACGCTATCCGGGTGGGCACGGTCCCTGTCCCACGTGGGGCTCAGAGTCCCCATTATGCCGACGAGGTGACTGAGGCCCGAAGAAGTGAAGCGACCTGCGCAAGGTCACACAGCGGACAAGTGGCGGAGCCTGGATTAGAACCCAGGTCCTTCTGAGTCCCAGGCCTCTGCTCTTGAGACCGTTTGCCCAGATCCATCCCACCCCCCCCACCGGCGGGAGGGCGCGCGACTGAGGAGGGCAGTAATAATAATAATGTTGGTATTTGTTAAGCGCTCACTACGTGCGGAGCACTGTTCTAAGCGCTGGGGTAGATACAGGGTCATCGGGTTGTCCCACGTGAGGCTCACAGTCTTCATCCCCATTTTACAGATGAGGTCACTGAGGCCCAGAGAAGTGAAGCGACTTGGCCACGGTCACACAGCTGCCAAGTGGCCGAGCCGGGATTCGAACCCATGACCTCGGACCCCCAAGCCCGGACTCTTTCCACTGAGCCACGCAAGAATTGCGTGGCGCCCCCGAGAGGCCCACTGCCACTGGGGTGACCGAGCCCCCGTCCCGGGGACGCCGGGTCTGACCCAGGAAGAGCTCTGCTGGTGGATTTGCGTTCTTGGGTTCTCAAGAGGCTTCAGAGAAGTCACTATTACATCGTACCTCTGGCCTGGAACCCCTTCCCTCCTCAAATCCGCCGGGCAGTGACTCTCCCCCGTCTTCGAAGCCTTACTGAAGGCCCGTCTCCTCCAAGAGGCCTTCCCCGACTGAGCCCCGCTTTTCCTCATCTCCCACTCCCTTCCCTTTGCTCTTCCCCCCTCCCACCCCCACAGCACTTGTGTATATGTCATTTTATTTATTTATACCGATGTCTATTTGCACTGATGTCTGTCTCCTCACCTCTAGACGGTGAGCTCCTGGGATTGTCACATTATGGCTATTTTGTACTTTCCCAAGCGCCTAGTACAGTGCTCTGCACACAATAAGCGCTCAATAAATACCACCGAGTGAATGATTGAATGAATTATAATGGCCACCATTTACTGAAATGATACATACATCTAGTCCCACCCCTGAAGCATTTAGCTACCCGGCCCCACAGCGTTTGTGTATATAGCTTTAATTGGTATTCGTTAAGCGCTTACTACGTGCGGAGCACCGTTCTAAGCGCTGGGGGAGATACAGGGTCATCAGGTCGTCCCACGGGAGGCTCACGGTCTTCATCCCCTTTTTGCAGATGAGGGAACTGAGGCACAGAGAAGTGACGTGACTTGCCCACAGTCAGCTGCCAAGTGGCAGAGCCGGGAGTCGAACCCGTGACCTCTGACTCCCAAGCCCGGGCTCTTTCCACTGAGCTACGCTGCTTCTCTGTATTATATATATTAATATAGTATATATTATATCATCTGCTGCTTCTTTATATTCCTTTTCCTGTAATTTGCTTTGAAGTCTGCCTCCCCCACTGGAGTGTAAACCCCTCGAGGGTAGGCATTCTGTATTATGCTCTCCCAAGCCTTTAGTTTCCAGCTCTGCTCAGAGGAAGCGCCTCCGAAAATACCATTGATTGATTGATTGATTGATTGATTGATTGATTTGCAGCAGGTAAATGAACAGCAGTGGCTCAGTGTGATGAAATGGAAACAGCAAGGAGCCGGGTCTCCAAGGCGGTCTTTTGTAGCCTGTGGAAATTTCATGATTTCCAAAGGAGGTTTTACTGTGGGATTATCCCTTGGATAATTAGTAATCATTAGCCTCTTATTTATTGAGTGCTTAATGTGTGCAGAGCACTGTACTAAGTGCTTGGGAGAGTACAATGCAACAGAGTCCGTAGGCGTGTTCTCTGCCCAAAGGAAGGAGCCATTAGACCGTGAGCCCGTCATCGGGCAGGGATCGTCTCTACCTGTTGCCGCATTGTACACTCCAAGCGCTTAGTCCAGTGCTCTGCACATAGTAAGCGCTCAATAAATACGATTGAATGAATGAATTAGGAAAAGCTATTCTGAGTGGGAAACCAAGGCCCCCTTCCATTGCCTAAGAAATTCAATCCATTCCAGCGGTGCAGTCGGCCTGTAAAGAATCGTAGTCATTTAGAAGAAGCAGCGTGGCTCAGTGGAAAGAGCCCGGGCTTGGGAGTCAGAGGTCATGGGTTCGAATCCCGGCTCGGCCACTTGGCAGCTGTGTGACTGCGGGCAAGTCACGTCGCTTCTCTGTGCCTCAGTTCCCTCATCTGGAAAAATGGGGATGAAGACTGTGAGCCTCACGTGGGACAACCCGATTACCCTGAATCTACCCCAGCGCTTAGAACAGTGCTCTGCACATGGTAAGCACTTAAATACCAACATTATTAGTAGTAGTAGTAGTACCCAGGGATTAGCGGACCTTTCGTTATTTCTTTAAACGCAGCACAGAGAGGAGGGATTGGAAAGTGTTGGAAAGCTCGGCAAAGCTGAAATGTTGTAGAAGAAGGCTCTGCTTTCCCTTCCTTCTATTTTTGAAAGTTTTTCAACTCGGATTATTTAATATGTGTTCTGCCGCTTAGAGTCCGTGGCCTGTTGGGGTGTAGGCTGTGTCTTTGCGGAACTGTCACGGGGAACACATTCGGGAGCCTCTGCTCACGACCGAGATCGGGCCAGACAAACGATAAATAGGGAGAGTCGATGTCTCCCAAACCAAACATTTCTGAAAACTCCAAGTCATCCTCTCATATTCCCATTCTCCAGCTACCGGATTCGCCTTGGAAGTCAACGGGTCCGGAACTTATCTGAGGTAGAAAATAACGGGCCGATATAGATATCTGTCGATATCTACCTAAATATGTAATATCTGTTACTGGAATATTCCCACATTTTTTAACTCATATTTTTGCTAGCGTGTTAATTTTCCCATGACGCCAGTTTGCCGAATTGCAGCAAAAATCTATGCCCTTCACTCTCCACGTATTTCCATGACTCGTAGTCATTCCTTGTATGGGATTCCTATTTCTGCCACTGCTTGTCTCTTTTAGAAGCAATATGAGTAGGAGATTTGGAATTTTCATTTCAAAATTATCCTGGAAGTTAAAAATAGGGAAGAAAAAAGGAAAAGCAATTTTTTTTTTAATCAGAATCTTCACATTTCCAACACTAAGGTGTCCTCGTAGTTAGACACGGAGAAGAAAAACGAAAGAAAAAACAATATCTTACTTGCATTTGGCAAATAAAACTTCGCATTTCCAACACTAAGGTGACCTCGGAGTTGAGCATGGAGAGGAAAAAAGAAAGAAAAAGCAATGTTTTATCAAACATCAGTGAAAATGTGGATGAGCAATATGATGATTGATTGTTTCTCACAATTTGCAGTCTCCGCTCGATTTGCAACGTTTACCCTGTACCCAGAAAACAAGAGACCAGGCTCATTGTAATATAGATAATACTATATGTCGCATATCTTTGTATCATATAAATGATCCGCATGAAATTTACAGAGAGGAGAAAGAAATGCTTGCCTAGAGTAGGTGAGCCAGTGGGGTCAAAAAGAAGTTGCAAAAGTGTTGAGGTGAGAGTTTGGAGAATGAGACGTGGGGAGAGGCAAAATTTAATCAGGGAAGGCCTCCTGGAGAAGGTGAGGTATCAGGTGCGTCTATAGAGTTCCTCGAGGCTCCTGTCCGCTAATTCTATCACTCTTCACCAAGTGTTTCCTACCGTGTTCTTCCCACCGATTAATATACTTGTCATTTTGGCTTTAATGTTGGTATTTGTTAAGCGCTTACTATGTGCCGAGCACTGTTCTAAGCGCTGGGGTAGATACAGGGTAATCAGGTTGTCCCACGTGAGGCTCAAAGTCTTAATCCCCACTTTACAGATGAGGTCACTGAGGCACCAAGAAGTCAAGCGACTTGCCCAAAGTCACACAGCTGTCAGGCGGCGGCGCCGGGATTAGAACCCATGACTCCTCAGCCCATGCTTTTTCCACTGAGCCTCACTGCCTCCTCTCTTCCTCAGAAGACCTACTGTATAGGTTTTTGTGGGAGCATACGTGAAGGATTCCTACGTTCTGACCTACATCGAAAAGGTAACATAAACACATGCAAATTCTATAAACCAAAGCCTGCCGTAAAGAGAGTGAAAGATAATTGTCAGTGAATTTGGATTTGGCTCATTTTGGTGTAGAATTTTCTTTCCCCGGATCGCATCAGTTCAGGGAAACAAATTGAATTATTGGATAATAGAGACTTTCCTCCTGATCTGTACCGGGCCTGTTAGTGTATGATAGATGAAGAGTGTCTATTACTAATTGCAGAATCCAAATAGGATGCATGAGGGTACTTCAATAAATCGTATTTATGAAACACTGAGGCCATTTCAGCGATGTCCAGGTCGACTCTGGGAGTTAGCGTCATCCCTAAGGGACAGATCTAAATGGCTTGGGGAAAAGCAACCTGCCAGCAAGAACCGATCTTAATAAATAATGTCATTTACGGTGAGACCTTAGCGTAGCGGAACACGAGCAATGGAAATGTATGGCTGGCCTTTATATTTAAAGCTGAAGCTTCTCCCTCCTAGACTGTAAGCTCCTTGAGAGCGGTCTACCATCTCTTTCGTCCTATTCCAAGTGCTGACTCTAGTGCTCTGTACACAGCAAGCGCTCCGTGAATACTCTTTTTTGATTGACTGATTGCCGATATCCTGCCCATACCCCCTCGATCTGTGAATCAATCAATAGTGATTACTTTGTGCAGCGATGGAAAGAGTAAAACTTTAGGTAGGTGATAAAATCCGTACCTTCAGAGGATTAACGATCTAATGGGAGAGATAGACACAGATTAGTTTACAGATAGGAAGAGTTGCTTATAGGGAGGATAACGTAAATCACTACGTTCAAAAGAGTTTCGGGATTGTAAAACGGCCCAGGTGCCAACTGTTGAGGTGCTGGGTGAGAGGATGAGGATGAGAAGAAAAATGAATCCGAGACGGGGAGTTTTCAGAAGGGCTCTGAAAAAATGGGGACAGTTGGAGCCTGTGTATTTTGAAGAGGAAGGGAATTCCAGGCAGCAAGGACATGAGCCTGTGGTTAGAAGTGGGAAAATCCTAAGTAGTGCTCGGCACACATTAAGGACTCGGCAAGTATCACTGATTGATTAGCCACAATGCTCTAAGCGTTTATTCAAGTAGCTAGTAGCCATCCCCATTACAATGTAATAATAATAATGATGATAATAATGGTATTTAAGCCCTTATTAATATACTTGTCATTTGGCCTTTCTCTCTTCGTCAGAAAACCTACTGTATAGGTTTTTGTGGGAGCGTACGTTAAGGAGTCCTACATTCTGACCTACCTTGAAAAGGTAACATGCAAATTCTATAAAGCAAAGCCTGCCGTAAAGAGAATGAAAGATAACTGTCAGTGAATTTGGATTTAGCTCATCTTGGTGTAGACTTTTCTTTCCCCAGATCGCATCAACTGAGGGAAACAAATTGAATTATTGGATAATAGAGACTTAGTAGAGAACCTGTGCCAAGCACCGTTCTAAGCGCCGGGGCAGAGAGCAGTTAATCCGGTTGGACAGAATCCCCGTCCCAGTTGGAGCTCACAGTCTAAGCAGGAAGTAGGAGGGAATAGGAAAGAGAACAGCTATTCATTCATTCAATCTTTATTGAGCACTTACCGTGTGCAAAGCACTATACTAAGCGCTTGGACACACAACAGTAAAATGGACACATTCCCCGCCCACGGTCTAGGGGGGACGATAGATATTACTGTGAATAGATGAATTACAGATATGGACACCAGTGTTGTGGGATTGGGAGAGGGGATGAAGATTAGGAGCAAGTCAGGATGACGCCGAAGGGAGTGGGAGAAGAGGAAAGGAGGGCTTAGTCAGGGAAGGCCTCTCGGAGGAGTTGTGCCTTCGGTAAGCCTTTGAAGGTGGGGAGAATACTTGTCTGGATATGGAGCCCCCATTTTACAGATTAGGAAACTGAGGCTCAGAGGAGTTAAGGGACTATCCCGAGGTCACCCGGCAAGTCGGTAGCAGAGGTGGGTTTACAGCGCCGGTCCTCTGACTTCCAGCCCTTGTGCTTTCTCCGCCGGGCCAGCTGCCGTGTTGCTGAAAAACACGGGCAAAAATGAAACAGAAAGACATTCACTCCACCAGTGAATTCTGTGGTTCTTTTGTTTATCTGAAGTCGAATGCATGTGTTCTTCCTTTCCAGATTTGCTCATATCTTGGGATGTCACTGTTGCGTTTGGTGCTTCTTTTTTGCCTTTTTCTCCCTTTCGAAGGGACACGCCATATTGTCCGTGATAACGTGTTATCTCTCAGTTCACATTTGTTCTCGGGAAAGAGGCGCCCGGCGATCCTCTCCCGGAACGGGCTCCTTCCATCTGTCAGAATGCCACCAGCCGTGCGAAACGTCTGTTTCCGATTATCCCTCCGTTGGAGGATGGCAGGAAAAGCTAGCAGCAGCGGGTCTCTGTGTTCTCAAAATAGCAAACTCTAGGATCCATTGATGGTGCTCCTCTAGAACGGAAACCCCTCTCAAGGCTGCCCTCTCTAGATTGGATGCTCTTCCTCTGGACCGTAAGCTTCTCCCCGGCCTGTCCTCTCTAGGCTGTTGGTCAGCTCCTGTCTAGACTGCAAACTCCTCTCTAGATTTTAAATTCCTCTAGACTGTAAAATCCTCTCTAGCGTCGGGCTCCTCTAGACTGTAAGCCCCTCTCTAGCCTCCAGCCTCTGGACTGGAAGCTCCGCTGTAGACTATACGCTCCTCTGGACTGGAAGCTCCACTCTAGATGTAGACCAAAACTACATCTCCAACGCTGATCTCTCTCCCCTCTGTTTCGCCTCTCCTCCTGCCTTCAGGACATCTCTTACTTGGATGCCCTGCTTTCTCCTCACACTTAACGTGTCAATAACAGAACTCCCTATCTTTCCACCCAAACTCTGTCCTCCTTCTGACTTTTCCATCGCTGTAGACAGCACCACCATCCTTCCTGACTCGCAGGCCTGTAACTTTGGCATTAACTTGGAGTCCTCTCTCTCTCATTCAACCCACGCATTCCATCTACCCCTAAATCCTGTCCGCTCAACCTTCCCAACACTGCTAAAATCCGCCCTCTCCTCTCCACCCAACGGATGCTGCGCTAATCCGAGGATTTATGCTATTCTGCTTTGATTACTGTATTAGCCTTCCCAGCCTCCTGTCTTTCCCACTGTAGTCCGTTCTTCACTCCGCTGCCTGGATCATCTTACTGCAAAAATGTTCAGTCCGTGTTTGCCCACTCCTCAAGAACAGTCATTGGCCTCCACCTCGCACCAAGCGGCGACTCCTCCCCATTAGCTTTAAAGCACTCAATCAACTTGCCCCCTCTTACCTCGCCTGGCTACTCTCTCCTACTACAACGCCGCCCACGTACTTTGCTCATCGAATGCCAACCTTCTCACTTTTCCCTGATCTGGCCTGGAACGCCCTCTCTCTTCCTAGCCGGTGGACAATTACTCTCCCCATCTTCAAAGTCTTACTGAAGGCACATCTCCTTCAAGAGGCCTTCTTTTGCCTAAGCCTTCTCTCCCTTTTTCTCCCACTCCCTTCTGCGCCGCCCTGACTTGCTCCCTTTATTCATCCCTTTATTCATTAGAGAAGCAGCGTGGCTCTGTGGCAAGAGCACGGGCTCTGGAGTCAGAGGTCATGGGTTCGACTCCCGGCTCGGCCACTTGGCAGCTGTGTGACTTCGGGCGAGTCACTTCACTTCTCGGTGCCTCAGTTACCTCATCTGGAAAATGGGGATTAAGACTGTGAGCCCCACGTGGGACAACCCGATTCCCCTGTGTCTACGCCAGCGCTTAGAACGGTGCTCGGCACATAGTAAGCGCTTAACAAATACCGACATTATCCCTTCTCCCGGCCCCACAGCCCTTAGGTATATATCCATAATATATTTATTTGTACATACATCTGTCTCCCCCTCTAGACTATAAGCTCGTTGTGGAGAGGAAATGTTTCTTTTTTATTGCTATATTTTACTCTTCCAAGGGCTCAGTACTGGGCTCTGCACACGGTAAGCTCTCAATAAACGCGACTAATGGATCAACCGATTAATAGACTTTAAACTGTAGGTTTGTTGTGGGCAGGGAATGTGTCCGTTTATTGTTACATTCTCCTCTCCCAAGCGCTCAGTGCGGTGCTCTGCACACACTAAGCGCTCAACAGATACAACCGAATGAACTCCTCTCTAGATTATAAATTCCTCTAGACTGCAAGCTCCTCTCGAGACTGTTAGCTCTTCAGGACTGTTAATTGCTCTCGAGACCGTAAACTCCCCGAGACTGAAAGCGTCTCTCTCGATGATAAACTCCTCTTGATTGTTTACTAGATACTCTAGCTACCCTGAAACCGCAGTGGCTTAGTGGCGAGAGGCCGGGCCTGGGAGTCAGAGGTCGTGGCTTCTCATCCCGGCTCCGCCTCTTGTCAGCTGCGAGACTTTGAACAAGTCGTTTAACTTCTCTGTGCCTCAGTTACCTCACCTGTAAAATGGGGATTCAGCCCGTGAGCCCCACGTGGGACAACCTGATAACCTTGAATCTACCTCAGTGCTCAGAAGAGCGCTTGGCCCGTAGTAGGCGCGTAACAAATACCGTCGTTATCATTTTTGTAGTAAGCGCCTTCGTAGGCTGCAACCTCTCTGCGAGGAGGGAACATTCCCACCAACTCTACTGTACTCTTCTCTCCCAAGTTCTTAGGATACAGTGCTCCGCACATAGTAAGCACTCAATAAATACTACCGATGGATTGATTGACTCTCATTAATTCGTTCAATCATATTTATTGAGCGCTTACTGTGTGCGGAGCACTGTATTAAATGCTTGGGAGAGTACAGGAAACGGAGAAATTCCCTGCCCACAATGAGCTTACAGTCTAGAATGGAGGAAACAGACATTAATATAAATAAATAAATTACAGCTTTGCACAGAAGTGCTGCTGTTTCCCACCAGCATTTTGACAGCCTTTTGCTGATCCTATATAATAATAATAATAATGTTGGTATTTGTTAAGCGCTTACTATGTGCAGAGCGCTGTTCTAAGCGCTGGGGTAGGTTCTGGGTAATCGGGCTCTCCCACGTGGGGCTCACAGTCTTAATCCCCATTTGACAGATGAGGGAAATGAGGCACAGAGAAGTGAAGTGACTTGCCCACAGTCACCCAGCTGACAAGTGGCAGAGCTGGGATTCGAACCCATGACTTCTGACTCTACCTCCCAGGAAAGGAAGGGTTTAAACCTTTCCTTGCTGCCACGGAGGCTATTACGTTGGCCAAGTTATCTTTCCGAGGTGGGACTCTCTGTTGACGTTATGAGTGCTGCTTTGCTTTTTGTTCCAAATTCAAATTTACTAAAATAACAGTCAGCACAACCATTTTCTTGAGGGAGTCTGGTACTCTATAGTTCACTAGTAGTCTGAAATAATATCATCCTCATCCTCATTTTGGTATTTCTTAAGCACTTATTATTCGTTCATTCAGTCGTATCTAGTGAGCGCTTACTGTGTGCAGAGCACTGTACTAAGCGCTGGGAAAGTACAAGTCGCAACAGGCTCACATTCTAGAAGGGGACTCTGCTGAAGTGTGGGGTAGGTACAGGTTTTCAGATCAGATACAACCCCTGTCCCACTTGGGGTTCACAGTCTAGGGAGAGAGAGAACAGAGATTTAATTGTCATAATAATAATAGTAATTCTGTTACTTGCTAAGCGCTTACTATGTGCCAAGCGCTGTTCCAAGCACTGGGGTAATCAGGTTGGACCCAGTCCCTGTCCCACATGGGGCTCACCCTCTTACCCTATTTCTTCTTACCCTTATTTCTTTCTAGGTTGTGGACAAGGATTGACTCTATCTGCTGCTGAATCGGACTTCCCGAGCGCTCAGCACAGCTCGGTAGACGCTCAGTAAATACGATTGAATGAATTATCCCCATTTTATAGATGAGGGGACGTCCAGACAAGTGAAGTGACTTGCCCAAGGACACACGGCCGACTCGTGGCGGAGCCAGGATCAGAACCCGGGTGCGTCCGACTCCCAGGCCCGTGGCCTATCCACTCAGCCATGCCGCTTCTCATGTTACAGATGAGAAAACTGAGGTTCGGAGAAGTCAGGTTGCTTACCCAAGGTCCTGCAGCGGTGGAGGGTCCTAAAAAAGTTAAGGCTCCCATCAGAGATTCTGTTGAACTATCAGGGAGTTGGTCGAGAATGGGGTTTGTATTTCAGTATTTCAGTAGTGAAATATAAGCAACGTGAGAAACAGAATGGCTGAGTGGATAAAACCCGGGCCTGGGAGTCAGCTGGCTGTGGGTTCTAATCCCTGCTCTGCCCCTTGTCCGCTGTCTGACCTTGGCCGAGTCACTTCGCTTCTCGGCGCTTCGTTTCCCTCATGGGTTCCCTCACGGGCATGGGTTCGAATCCCAGCTCTGCCACTTGCCACTGTGGGCAAGTCACTTCACTTCTCTGTGCCTCATTTCCCTCATCTGTCAAATGGGGATTAAGACTGTGAGCCCCACGTGGGGCAACCTGATGACCCTGTATCTACCCCAGCGCTTAGAACGGCGCTCTGCACATAGTAAGCGCTTCACAAATGCCAACATTATTATTTCCCTCATCCGTAAAATGGGGATTGAGACGGTGAGCCCCACGTGGGACAGGAACTGATTCCAACCCCATAATAATAATAATGATAATGGTATTTGTTAAGCGCTTACTCTGTGCCAAGCACTGTCCTAAGCGCTGGGGGAGATACGAGGTTATCGGGTTGCCCCGGCTGGGGCTTAATCGGCAGTGTCGGCGTCCTCTAGGGATAGAGCTCAAGTGGTGAAAGTCTTGGAGACAGGGAGAAAGCAGTTAACACTGTAAGACTCCCAAATATTGCATATAGTTGCACTTCTCTCTTGAGGAAGAAGCTAATGACTCATATTCACCCACGGGGGTATGTGCGTGTGTGTTGGGGTGGTGTGTTTGTGTGTGTTTTTCTGTGTGCGTGTGTGTAATTGAGAAACCCGAGGGAAGTCCCAGAGCCTTGACCACACTGTGCTTCCACAGAGACTGTTCTGTGTGGGGCCGTTACGCTTCCCGCTTGCAGGCTTCCCTCCTCGTCCCAAGAAACTTCCACACTTCCTTCCCAGACAGAGCCAGTTGTCTCCTGAGAGCGGGGCCTGATCCCAGGCTACCCACAGCACCGGGCTGCCAGTTTTCGGCTCCGATAACGCATCGTTCGAAGCCTTTTCAAATTGTAAACTTAAAATGTCTCCTCCCTCCGCTGTGCTTTCAGTTTCCCAATTTTAACTTACCAGAGAACAGCTATTTGGGTATCCTGCTGTCAACTGTTCTCTTCGCACGTCCCTCTCAACACAATTGTATCAAGGCGAGCAAAGCCTCATGTGAGGGGACTGACTGCATTCTACGAAGGGTTTTTTTTACGGCATTTGTTAGGGCTTACTATGCGTTAGGCGCCGTTAAATTCAAGATGATCAAATTGCCCGTGGTTTCTGCCCCCTGTGGGGCTCACGGTCTTAGTCCCCATCTTACGGATGAGGTAACTGAGGCATAGAGAAGTTAAGTGACTTGCCTAAAGTCATTCAATTCAGTAGCATTCAATAGGATTTATTGAGCGCTTACTAAGTGCAGAGCACTGTACTAAGCGCTTGGAATGGACAAATCGGTAACAGATAGAGACGGTGCCTGCCCTCTGACGGGCTCACGGTCTAATCGGGGGAGACGGACAGACAAGAATAGCAGTAAATAGAATCAAGTCACACAGCAGACACGTGGCAGGCTAGAATTAGAACCCATGGCCTCTGACTCCCAGGCCCACGCTCTTTCCACTAGGCCACGCTCCTTTCTTTTTTTTTTTTCTGATCGTATCTGTTAAGTGCTTACTGTGTTCCAGGCTCTGTACTATGTGCTGGCTAATCAGGTTGGACAGAGTCCGTGTCCCACGTGGGGCTCACGATCTTAATCTCCGTTTTAAAGCTGGGGGAACTGACTTACCCAAGCTCACCCAGCAGACGGGTGACTCGACTAGGATTAGAACCCAGATCCTTCTGACTCCCGGGCCCGTGCTTTATCCACTAGGCCACGCCGCTTCTCCCATCTTCTGCTGCTGCTTCTGCTTCTCCTTATCTGTCAGCCTTAGCTGCCATCTGAAGCTGAGTCTAGCCGTTAACGCCTGTGGATCCATTCTAGAAATTAGTTGGACGTCTCAGGGGATTCGGGGTTTCGTGGCCCTAAAGTTAAACATCGCTACTGTTACATAGACTGTGGGAAGCAGCGTGGCGCAGTGGAAAGAGCCCGGGCTTTGGAGTCAGAGGTCATGGGTTCGAATCCCGGTTCTGGCACCTGCCAGCTGTGTGACTGTGGGCAGGTCACTTCACTTCTCTGGGCCTCAGTGACCTCATCTGTAAAATGGGGATGAAGACTGTGAGCCCCACGTGGGACAACCTGATTCCCCTGTGTCTACCCCAGCGCTTAGAACGGTGCTCTGCACATAATAAGCGCTTAACAATTACCGACATTATTATTAGCTCCATGTGGGACAGGGACTACGTCTGCTGTGTTTATACTGCATCTTCTCCAGCGTTTAGCATACTTCTTGCCACGTGGTGAGCACTGAACGAATACCACAATTAATATTTTTTTTTTTTGACCTCAGCTTTGATCTGTAATCTAACTGCCTCCTGCCTCCACACTCCATTTGGCGGTCTCTCAAAGGATGTGCCGGCCTTCTCAGCGCAGCTTTCTTTTCTTTGGGAATCTCATCACGGATAATGAGGGTGTTTGTTGTGCGCTTACTACGTGCCAAGCACTGTTCTGAGCCCTGGAGTAGATCCCGAGTAATCGGGCTGTCCCACGTGGGGCTCAGAGTCTTAATCCCCGTTTTACAGATGAGGTAACTGAGGCACAGAGAAGTTAAGTGGCTTGCCCAAAGCCGCACAGCTGACAGGTGACGGAGCCGGGATTAGAACCCAAGACCTCTGACTCCCTAGCCCGCGCTCTTTCCGTTAAGCCACGCTTAGTCCGTGTGCTGCCGAATTCTGTGAGAGGGTTTAGCTCTGCGTTCCTAAAATAGATTTTTGACCGTGCAGGCTGATATCTCAGTTTTCTTTCTCCTTACCACTTCAAAATGAAACACGTTTCAGTCCTCCAATATTATAACCATATTTCCGGATGAACAGTTACTAGATTCACAGCAATAACAAATGAAAACAACTTTCAGAAAATTAAGGCGCATTTAGTAAAAAGAGACTGCTGTTGAAGGTAACACAAAAAACCAACGGCTCGAGTGGGGTTCTAACCAATCGAAGATGCTTTTCAATTTCACACTGAAATTTTAACCAAACTAACTAATATTTGCCATTATAGCTTCAGCTAGGTCTAGTGAAAGATTTCTAAATGGAATAAAAAAGCTAATTAAAAGCAGCGTGACCTAGTGGAATGAACCTGGGCCCGGGGGCTAGAGAACTTGGGTTCCGATCCTGGTTCTGCCACTTATCGGTTATGTGAACTGGGGCAAGTCACTTAACTTCTCTGTGCCTCAGTTACATCATCTATAAAATGGAGATTAAGACTGTGAGCCCCTTGCGGGACAGGGACTGTGTCCATCCTGATTATCTCATGTCTATCCCGACAGTAGAGTGCCTGGCACATAATAAGCAGTTAACACTGTACATTAAACATTTTTTATTTTTAAAAAATAAGGGGGAAAACAGGATTCGTGGGCATAAAATCACCTGAGATCTTGCCTACCTACTCTATTGTAATAATAATGTTGGTATTTGTTAAGCACCTATCATGTGCAGAGCACTGTTTTAAGCGCTGGGGTAGATAAAGGGTAACCAGATTGTCCCACGTGAGGCTCAGTCGTCATCCCCATTTTACAGATGAGGGAACTGAGGCCCAGAGAAGGTGAGTGACCTGCCCACCGGCACACAGCTGACAGGTGGCGGAGCCGGGATTCGAACCCATGACCTCTGCCTCCCAAGCCCGGGCTCTTTCCATGGAGCCACGCTGCTTCTCTTCCAAGTGCTTAGAAGTAGTCAGCATTCAACTAATATCGTGAATTGAGGGTTGGAAACTTTCAAGGAAAGCTATGGTTGACGATTTCAATATAACTAAGTTAAAAGACAAAGTGGTTTTTTAAAAAAAATATATCAGCGGCAGTATTTAGACCATAAAGAGCGCTACATTGGAAGTTTGGAAACGGACAAAAATTGGAAGATGTGGTCCAGGCCTAGAAGAACTTTTAAAAAACTGGATTGTTCCTTCTCTGCGGGCAGATTATCTGAATAACACAAGTCCTACAACAATGGATAGAGTGGGTGGATAGGTTTTTGAGCCAGGATATCTAGATAGGTGAGTCCCAGGTGTATTTTTCAGGCTCACTTAGTCAGGTAATATTCATTCAATCGTCTGTATTAAGCGCTCATTGTGTGCAGAGCACGGTCCGAAGCGCTTGGAAAGTGCAATTCAGCCTTCTAGGAAGGAGGGCTACATATTCTGATGGGGGAAAGAAACGTTTCCATTGTCCCCTAGCCATTCGTGTTGCTCTCTTTTCCTCGGCACCCAGTGAATGCTAACATTCTCACCTAGGTAGAATCATCGTTTCTCAGACCAGGAGGGTACTGAGGCACAAATGCAGGGAGATATCAATTTATTATAATCACATCCCCTCCAAGAGGCCTTCACCACTTAATCCCTCATTTCTTCATCTCCCTTCTACTCTGCCCTCCTAATTGGATTTATACCCTCAATTCACCCCCCAACCCCCCTAGTATTCATTCAATAGTATTTATTGAGCGCTTGCTATGTGCAGAGCACTGTACTAAGCGCTTGGGATGTACAAATCGGTAACAGATACAGTCCCTGCCCTTTGACGGGCTTACGGTCTAACTAATGGACGTACCTGTAATTTACTTTAATGTCTGTCTTCCCATCAAGACTTGTAAGGTCCTTCTGGGCAGGAAACATATCTACCAACTCCGCTGTATTGTACTCTCCCAAGTGCTTAGCGCAGTGCCCTGCACACAATAAACACTCAATAAATATAACCGATTGATTATCATCGCTCTGGTTATCCAGAAAATTTAGTGGACCAGCTTTCACGTGAGGTATGTGACTCTTCCAAGATTATGGTTCATTCATTCGATCGCATTTATTGAACGCTCACTTTGTGCCAAGCACTGTACTGAGCACTTGGGAGAGTACAATATAGCAAAAAACAGACACATTTCTGCCCACTACGAGCTCACAGTCTAGCCGGGAGACTGACAAATATAAATAAATAGATATAGATAAATAAATATATATATGGATAGATTGGGTGGTTAGGTTTATATAGGGTGGCTAGGTATAGATATAGATAGATAGATAGATAGATAGATAGATAGATAGATAGATAGATAGATAGATATACAGATACATGCCTACTATCCTGCTCTGTCCAGGATTCATAATCTATAATAGAGTTCTTGTTAATACTATGTTAATACTACTACTACTACTAATAACAATAGTTGTGGGATTTATTAAGTGCTTACTATGTGCCATGCCTTGTACTAAGCGCTGGGGTGTAACAAGCAAATTGGGTTGGACACAGTCCCTGACCCAGTCGGGGCTCACAGTCTCCATCCCCATTTTACATATGAGGTAACTGAGGCACAGAGAAGTCAAATGACTGGCCCGAGGTCGCACAGCAGCAGATAAGTGGCGGAAACAGGATTAGAACCCATGACATTCTGACTCCCAGACCCATGCTCTATCCACTAGGCCACCGTTAGGTAGACGACAGCAGTTGGAAGCAACTAGGAGCAGCCTAGATAGTTTACTTCGAGGCACTTTGCAGCAGAAATATTGTTTTATTGCCCAAGGAATTAGGGAAGCAGCTGAAGTGCCCTTTGCATCCAACGTAGAGAATCTCTTAAATAACCCACGAGAACAATTTACGATTAAATAATCTTTCCTTCGTGTTGCCTAAGATATTTGAGTGTGAAGCGAGAGAGTTATTTCGATCTACGCTTTCTTAGACTTTACTAACGGTCAAAGAAGAATCAGTCAATCTGTAGTATTTACAATGCAGAGCGCTGCGCTAAGCACTTCATTCATCCGGCCATATCTATTGAGCCTTACCGTGTGCCGAGCACTGCGCTAAGCAGTGGGAGAGTACAATGCCAAACGGTGGGTAGGCCCAATCTCTGCCCCGAGGAAGCTTCCGATCTACTGCGGGCGACGGACGTCAAGATAAATTACAGATAAGCAGCGGTGTGTGAGGACGTGAACGTGTACTTTCCCGTGCGCTTAGTAGAACGCTCTGCGTACAGTAAGCGCTCAATAAATGCGATTGAATGAATGAATTCGGGGGGCGGGGGGTGGAATCAGTGCTGGGACTCAAGCGAATAGGTGACGCGGACGGTGAAGACTTCTAATGGCTGCCCATCCGTGTCTCCATTAAATGAAAACTCCATACCAATAAGGTTGGAGACACTAATTCGGCTCTCCCCTCCCATCCAATCTTGTTCCTCTCTTGCTCCATCTTAGCACGCGCATTTCGGTCCTCTGCCTCCAACCCACCCTCTCAGGGTCGCACCTGGAGAGTTTCCAGTCCTCTACCGGTTTCGACGATGGGAGAGGGATCTAAGCAGAGGCCAACCCGTTCTGTTCCTAGCTTGGCTAGAGAGTGGAAGGCAATTTGCTCCTTGCCTGTGCTGGGCAGCAGCGGCAAGGAGAGAGTCGGAGACTCAAGCTGACTGGGTGGGAGGAGGAAATGGTCAACCACTTCCATATTTTTACCAAGAAAACTCTCCGGATCCACTACCAGAATGACTGCAAATGGAGGTGGGGGCGTTTTGGGAGATAATAATAATGTTGGTATTTGTTAAGCGCTTACTACGTGCAGAGCACTGTTCTAAGCGCCGGGGGTAGATACAGGGGAATCAGGTTGTCCCCCGTGGGGCTCACCGTTAATCCCCATTTTCCAGATGAGGTGACTGAGGCACAGAGGAGTGAAGTGACTTGCCCACGGCCACACAGCTGACAAGTGGCAGAGCGGGGATTCGAACCCATGACCCGTGACTCCCAAGCCCGGGCTCTTTCCACTGAGCCACGCCGCTCCTCATTGTCTACGGAGATGTGACTACGGTGTCGCTACGGGTCGGAGACGACTCGACAGCCTAAGACAAAAAGACAACCTCCAACCTATTTGTCTGTACCTCAATCTTTTCGTGGCCCCCTTGCTCACGTCGTCCCTCTGGCCCGGGTCTCCCTCTCCCCTCATAACCGACAGAACCTCGCCCTTCGTACGTTCAAAGCCGTAGTAAAGTCGCATTTCCTCCGGGAAGCCTTCCTTGACTGACCTCTCGTTTTCCCGCCCTCCTTTCCGGGTAGCCGACGCACTTGGGTCTGTGATATTGATGTTCTTTGACATTTACTCCACCCCCGGGCCCTTCAACCCTTATGTACATCTCTTTCTACTCTGCCACTTTATCTGCAATTTACTCTGTTGTCTGTTTCCCCGCTCTAGATTATAAACCCCTTGAAGGCAGGTTCCTGTCCGCCGTAGCGTACAGAGCACGGGTTCATGGGTTCTAATCCCGGCTCCGCCGGTTGTCTGCTGTATGGCCTTGGACAAGTCGCTTTACTTCTCTGTACCTCAGTTACCTCATCTGTAAAATGGGGAGTAAGACGGTGATCCCCCAGCGAGACAGGGACCGCGTCCGACCCGATCTCCTCGTTTCCACCCCAGCGACCGGCACAGTGCCTGGCACAGAGTGAGCCCTTAAGTGCCACAATTATTATTATTACTATTTTGCACTCTTCTAAGTGCTTAGTACTTAGTGAGAAGCACTAAGTGAGAAGCGGCGTGGCTCAGTGGAAAGAGCCCGGGCTTGGGAGTCAGAGGTTATGGGTTTGACTCCCGACTCTGCCACTTAGCTGTGTGACTGTGGGCAAGTCACTTCACTTCTCTGGGCCTCAGTTACCTCATCTGTAAAATGTCCCACGTGACAATCTGCTTACCCCGTATCTACCCCAGCGCTTAGAACAGTGCTCTGCACATAGTAAACCCTTAACGAATGCCAACATTTTTATATTATTAGTAGTATGGTGCTCGATTCAGAGTAAGTGCTCAATAAGTACCACCCATTGAGTGATTGATTGACGAGAAGTTTGGAAAAGACCCGTGGTATCCTGTGAAGTTCAAAATTCTGAGAAGCCGCATAGACTCGTGGATAGAGCAGAAGGTCATGGGTTCTAAATCCCTGCATCGCCACTGGTCCGCTGTGTGACCTTGGGCAAGTCACTTCACTTCTCTGTGCCTGAGTTACTTCATCTGTAAAAGGGGGATCGAGACTGGGAGCCCCACCTGGGCCAGGGATTGTGTCCAACCTGATTTGTTTGTACCCACCCAGCGCTTAGAACAGTGCCTGGCACATAGAAAGCACTTTAGAGATGGAAACTGGGAGAGGAAGAAACGAGATTTGTAAAATTACTCTTTTGTGGAGTTTGAGCACACGTGAAAAATCGTGGATTCTAGGTTAGCTGCAATCAACGGAGATGACATTTCAACAAGGGCAGACACTGGATGTGGGCAGCGAGGTTGGGAGGGTGGAGCTCGTAGTCATCCCCTTCGGCCCGTTTCGCGGTGAGTGCCACCTCCTGCAGGTTAGAAGGACAGTTATCTATACAACTCTGCGATATTTGTAGGTACGGGTTTGAGTGAGTTACATGTAACCAGATCACGTGAATTCACGGTCCTCAGTGTCATCGTGCAAAGCTCCCTGGCCGGCACTGAGTCACTCAGGATCTGTGAAAACATGACTGTTCTTCTCAGTAATCATACCAATGGCATTAAGAGAGTGCTGACTATGCGCCGAGTGTCGGGGTAGATACAAACTTATCAATCGAGCTTGATCGGACACCGTCCCTGCCCCTGTGAGGCTCCCAATCCGCTTTAATCCCCCGCGACAGATAAGAAAACCGAGACGCAGAGAGGTTAAGTCACTTGCCCAATGTCACCCCGTAGGCCAGTGGTGGAGATGGGACTTGAACCCAGTTCTCCTGACATCCAGGCCCATACCCTTTCCATTAGACATTACTGCCCCTTAACCATTCAGGGTCTCTCAGGGTGGCACCTGGAGAGTTTCCAGTCCTCTACCGGTCTCGGCTACGGGAGGGAGGGTCAGCAGAGGCCTGTCCGTCCCATTCCTAGCGTGGCCATTGGCTGGCGAGTGGAAGGCAACCTGCTACAATCAAATCTCACCCATCCTGGGCAGCAGAGGCACGGGAGAGAGTCGAGGGGGGAGATTCAAATTTACCGCACGGAAGGTGACAATACTTCCGTATTCTTACCCAGAAAACTCTCTGGATCCGCTACCGGAACGCTGGCAGATGGAGAGCGGGGCGTTCTCGGAGAGACGCGTCCGTGGCGTCACCACGGGTCGGAAACGACCCGACGGCGTAAGACGAGACCTGAATGGTTCAGGGGTGGTTTAATGTGTCACGGGCTGGGCTCTGGTAATAGTCTAACAACCGCCATTTTGATATCCTGTGAACATCGACCAATCAAATTGTTAGAATCTAGGACGATTTTGTTCAAATAATGTTTTATCAAGACCGCAAGGCTCTGGCCATCAGATCCCGGTTTTCATCAGCGGCATGCGCGACTGCTGTGCTCCGTAAACGGAAAGAAGGCCCCTCTCCATTCTCTCAATTCTTCTTTCTTAAATTGTTTTTTTCGGTTCGAGCGGTCAATCAACACACAGAAGCGATTTCATCACTTTTTTAAAAGCCGTCAGCGAAGAGGAGAAAGCCTCGTGCCAGTTTTCCTCTGACAACTTCGGGCTCTCTCAACCGTCAGAACGAAGTGAATGAAAAAATCTTGGGAGCTCTGCAGCTCAGAGAAACCCTATTCTTCTTTGCAGGGTGAACGATGGCATCTTAATACATTTCTATCAGAAAATTACCCTGAATCAAGAAGACCTTTCTGTCAGGATACTCTAGGCTGTAAGTTCGTCTCTAGGCTGTCAGCTCCTTGTGGACAGGAATTACGTCTACTTACTCGGTTACATTGTATTCTACTAAGTTCTTAAAACCGGACTCTGCATGCAGAAAGTGCTCAACAAATACTATTGACAAATTTACCTAATGCAACTAGGTAAATATCGTGGCTCAGTGGTACGGGCCCGGGCGTGGGAGTCAGGGGTCATGGGTTCGGATCCCAGATCTGCCACCTGTCAGCCGTGTGACTGTGGGCAAGTCACTTCGCTTCTCTGGGTTCCCTCATCTGCAAAATGAGGATTAAGACTGTGAGCCTCACGTGGGACAACCTCAATCCCCTGTATCTACCCCAGCGCTTAGAACAGTGCTCTGCACATAGTAAGTGCTTAACAAATACCAACATTGTTATTATTATTATTATTGCCCCCTTTTTATTTCATTTTAGGGTCTTACTCCCCAGCTAGATAGTAAACTCTTTAGGCGCAGGGATTGTGTCTCCTAATCCGACTGTAAACCCGTCAAACGGCAGGGACTGTCTCTATCTGTTGCCGACTTGTTCATCCCAAGCACTTAGTACAGTGCTCTGCACATAGTAAGCGCTCAATAAATACTATTGAATGAATGAATAATCCTGGCTCTGCCACTCACCTTCAGGGTGACTTTGGATAAGTCACTTAACTTTTCTGTGCCTCAGTTACTTCATCTGTAAAAGAGGGATTAAGACTGTGAGTCCGACGTTGGACAGGGACTGTGTCCAACCTGATTTGCTTGTATTTACCCCAGCTCTTATAACAGTTCTTGACACACAGTAAGCTCTTTACAATTATTATTATTATTGTTATCATTACTAGATCGATTGGATTTGCCAAGCACTTAGGACCAAGCTTTGTACACAGTAGATTTTCAATAAACACTCTTGACTGAGGAATGACTATCCTTGACCAACCATATCTAAATTATAGATGGTATTTCTTGTTATTATTAGTAGTAGAGCATTCATTCAATCGCATTTATGGAGCGCTTACTATGTTACTGTGTGCAGAACACCGTACTAAACGCTTGGAATGTACAATTAGGGGAGGGGAAGGGGAAGAGCAGAGGGGGAGGAAGGGCAGTATTATTGATTTATTATTAAAGAGTAGTATTATTATTTGTAAAGCACTGGGGCGGACACAGGATGATCACATTAGCGTGGCTTAGTGGAAAGAGCGTGCACTTGGGAGTCAAAAGTCGTGGGTTCTAATCCTGGCTCCGCCACTTACCAGCTCTGTGACTTTGGGCAAGTCGGACTTCCTTGTGCCTCAGTCACCTCATCTGTAAACAGGCGCTTAAGACTGAGCCCCACGCGGGAGCCCCTTGTATTTTCCCCAGCACTTAGCACAGTGCTTGGCACATAGTAAGGGCTTAACAAATCCCATCGTCATTATTAAATACCATCATTATCATTTGGGACTCAGGTCCTGTCTCACTTGGGGGTCGCGGTCTAAAAGGGAGGGCAAGCAGAAATCTAATCCCCATTTTACAGAGGAGAAAACCGAGACGGGAAAAGGTAAGTCACCTGCCCAGAGTCACACAGCAGGCGATCAATAAATCAACCAGTGGCATTTATAGAGTACTTACTGTGTGCAGAACACTACACTGAGCGCTTATAAGAGAAGATATCCTCTGATTCCCAGTCCTGTGCTCTTTCCACTCAACCTCATTGCTTCTCTACACGAGACTTCCGATTCTACCCCTTGGCGTCTGGCCTGCTCTTAGGCCCAGCCGCAGAAATTTAATACCGTGGGCCACGGGCTAGCTGTTTACAACGTTTCCCGTGATTGACTGCCTTTCATTTTGATGAACTTTCGGGGCTCGATGGAAATGACAGCAGTTGCTTGCTTTACTTTGTGGGTGGAACGCTCTGTCAAAATACAACCAGCCTTTGAATTCGCTCACGAAAGCTGACGGTGCATCTGCTCCAAGTTATGTAACTTCCCAAATGGCATAGAATGCTCTGGGAATTTCACTTTCCAGTGAATTTTACTGCAGTCTGATTCTTCGGGCGCCTTCGGGATCCTTTCCCTAGCAGGGGTTTAAAGGGCAGCTGATGAAGACCAGCTAAGTCGGCTCGCGGCTCTTAAAAAGCTGTGCTTCTGAGGCTCTATAGAAGAGACGGGACTGGGCTTACGGTCCCTCCTTTTATATCAACACGCCAACAGCCTTTTGGGGCCGGCTAACGTGATCAGTGATTAAGGGGCTGGTATTAAAACACGTTCTAAATCGATGCCTCTGCTGAAGATGTCGTGAAGGCATTTTTCTCTAGCTTTCGGAAAGTTGTCGTCAGAGCAGGCCAGACGGGAGAAGCTAGGAATCTAAAAGAGTGGCAATATCACGGGACGCTAAAAAGTGGGTTTGATTAGAATACAGCTCACGGTTCTGGCTCGAATGGAGCAATTTATGAGTTTAATTTGTGCTACAGTAACAGCGATAAAGCTATCTGTACTGCTGACATTAACTACAGCTGTGGCTTTGCGAAGCCTTTTCCGTGCGCCAAACGTTGTGCCAAATGCAAGGTTAGAGATGATAAAAATCAAATCAGACGCAGTCGTGACTTCGACTGGGACTCTCGGTCTAAGGGGGAGGTGAAATGGGTATTGGACCCGTATTTTACAAACGAGGAATCTGAGGCTCGGAGAAGTGACTTGGCCGAAGGTCACACACCAAGGAAAGGGGCGGAGACGGGATTAGAACCCAGGACTCCTGATTCCCTGTGGTCCCTGTGAGCCCCACGTGGGCCAGGGACTGTGTTCAATTCTGTTTGCTTGTATCCACCTCAGCCTGGGACATAAGAAGCGCTTAACAAATACCCCAATTATCATTATTATTCACTAGGTCCTGCTATGCAAATTCGGCGTGCCTTTCTGATACTTCCAAAGCTAATATCTGGCCATCTCGCATCAATCAATCAATCAATCATATTTATTGAGTGTTTACTACGTGCAGAGCACTGTACTAAGCTCTTCAGTGGAAAGAGCAGGGGCTTGGGAGTCACAGGTCATGGGTTCTAATCCCAGCTTGGCAGCTGTGTGACTTTGGGCCAGTCACTTCACATCTCTGTGCCTCAGTTAACTCATCTGTAAAATGGGGATCGAGACTCCACGTGGGACAACCTGATTACCTTGTATCCCCCCTGCGCTTAGAACAAAGCTTGGCACATAGTAAGCGCTGCATAAATATCATTATTATTATAAGCGCTTCAGAGAGTACAACATAACAGAGTCCTGAGACATTTTCCCTGCCCACAAGGGGTTTACAGTCTAGAGTCTTCCTCGGTGGCACAGCCGGAATGCAGAAATCCAGCTCGCCAAGCTGGGATGAACTACTCAGCGTCCACGCGGGTCGTGGACGTAGGGCAGGGAGAAGAGAAACAGCAAGGCGTAGTGGATGGAGCACGGGCCCGGAGTCAGAAGGTCATGAGTTCTAATCCGGGCTCCACCACCTGCCTGCTGCGTGGTCCTGGCCAAGTCACTTCTCTGGGCCGCAGTTCCCTCATCTGGAAAATGGGGAGTAAGAGCGTGAACCCCCCATATAGCAGGGACTGCGTCCAACCCTATTTCCTTGCATCCACCCAGCGCTTAGTACAGTGCCTGGCACATAGTAAGTGCTTAACAAATACCATAATTATCATTATGATTATTATTATTATTGTTAAGGGGGCAGGGGGAACGGGGGCTGGGGGAGCACTGAGTCCCAAGAGCTTGCAGAGTCGCTGAGCTGGGGGAGACCCTGAGGACAGTTGGGGTGGGGGGAGAAGAAAGGGACATGGGGTTAGCGGGGAATTCAAGCACTGAATTACAATAGAAAGTATCACGTTCTGTGATTGATCTCTGCAATATCACTGAATTTGAAAGCAAGCCGGGAAATGCCCGGTGTTGATTATATATAAACACGCTCACAAGGACACACACAGCATACACACTATTTACTTTCAGGTGTAAGGTGTGACTGCATGACTGCTGAAACCTTTAGCTGTCCCCTCATGCCATGGACACAGGCGGTGATGTTTAAGCGGCATGGAGTAGTGGATAGAGCACAGGCTGGGAGTCGGAGGGTCGTGAGATCTGTACCTGATTGCATTAGGCAAATTCGTCAATAGTATTTATTGAGCACTTTCCGCACGCAGAGTCCGGTATCAAGAGCTTGGTAGAATACAACGTAACCTAGTAGATGGACGTATTTCCTGTCCACAGTGAGCTGACAGTCTAGAGACGAGCTTGCAGCCTGGAGTATCCCGACAGAAAGGTCTTCTTGATTCAGAGTAATTTTTTTAATAGAAATGTATTAAGATGCCGTCGACTACAAGGCAGAAGTCACGGGAGAGAGTCGAGGGTGGAGACTCGGGTTTAACGCGTGGAAGGGGTTAGTGGTAAACCTCGTCCGTATTTTTACCAGGACAACTCTAGGGATACACTACCAGAATGAACGCAGATGGACTTGGGGTGTTCTGGGAGAGTTGTGTCCGTGAGTCCCTATGGGACAGAGACAACTTGACAGAATAAAGTAAGACAATTCCATGCTGCGAACCGTGCTTGACACATAGCTAGAGCCGAACGACCTATTATTATTACATTTATTGCTATTAGCCCATCGTTCAGATTGATCTTCAGGCAACTGCTGTCCATTCTGCTGGCCAACTGCGGGACAGAGAGGAAGAAAGACACCTTTAACCTCAGACCCCGCGGAGATTTGGAACCATTTTAATTTCTCCAGAATGGCTGGTGTAGTTAGAGAAGCAGCGTGGCTCAGCGGAAAGAGCATGGGCTTTGGAGTCAGAGGTCATGGGTTCGAATCCCGGCTCGGCCACTTGGCAGCTGTGTGACCGTGGGCAAGTCACTTAACTTCTCTGGGCCTCAGTTACCTCATCTGTAAAATGGGGATTAAGACTGGGAGCCCCACGTGGGGCGACCTGATTCCCCTGTGTCTACCCCGGCGCTTAGAACAGTGCTCTGCACATAGTAAGCGCTTAACAAATACCAACATTATTAGTTCTCTATCAATCGATCAATTGTATTTAATGAGTGCTTCCTGTGTGCAGAGCACTGTAGTAAGCACTTGGGAGAGTACAGAGTAGCATATAATAGACCCATTCCCTGCCCATAATGAGTCTAGAGGGTGGGAAAGACATTAATATAAAAAAAAAAAGCCAGATATGTACATAAGTGCTGGGGGCAGGGAGTGGGATGAATAAAGGGAGCAAGTCAGGACGACGCAGAAGGGAGTGGGAGGAGAGGAAAGGAGGGCTCAGTCAGGGAAGACCTCTCGGAGGAGATGAGCCTTCAGGGACTCTATGAGGGGGCAGAATAATTGTCTGGCGGATGTGAAGAGGGAGGGTGTTCCAGGCCAGAGGCAGGATGTGGACGAGAGGCCGGTGATGAGGTAGACATTTCATCCCCTCTGAGGGCCAGAGAAGTTAACCGACTTGCCCAAAGTCATACAGCAGGCGAGTGGAAGGGGGGATTAGGACTCAGATCCCTAACTCCCAGGTCCTCAGATCTGACCAAAGTACTTCCTGTGTACACACCTCGGTTTACATACCTTAAAAAATCCACAGCCTGGAAAAATGCTGCCCAAAAATGATTGTTAACTCTGAGAAAGCTCGAACAGTACCACATTTGATCTATAACAGCTACTACAAAGAATTTGAGGAAAAATAACTACCGTAGCAGAAAAAATGATCCAATTTTAATCAGATGATTGCATCAAGTACCTCTCTCCCCCTAGATATTCATTTCAACTGGCATTTGAACATTTTGAAATTAAAGGTCCAATAAAAATTCCTCCCCGCGTAATAAACATCTCTCGAGCTTGGGGAAAGGAAAAGTTCTGGGTAAGGGATAAGGTAGAGTTATGTCTGTCAGAGAATTTCAGAAGTAATCCACAGTATAGGCTGGGTTGGGCCGAGAAAATCTCTTAAACAAAAGTCCACTGTTACGAGAAAATGGTAAGAAGGCCATCCTTGCTAGTTTTTGATTTTTACCTCTTAGAGACCTGAAAACAGACCGTCACTATCAATCACCCCTCTCGGGGTTCATTCATTCAGTAGTATTTATTGAGACCTTACTATGTGCAGAGCACTGTACTAAGCGCTTGGAATGTACAAATCGGCGACAGATAGAGACAGTCCCTGCCCACTGACGGGCTTACGGTCTAATCGGGGGAGACGGACGGACAAAAACGTTAGAAATAAATAGAATCGAGGGGATGGACATCTCATTAAAACGATAGCAATAAATAGAATCAAGGTGATGTACATCTCATTAACAAAATAAATAGGGTAATAAAAAATATATACAACTGAGCGGACGAGCACAGTGCTGAGGGGAAGGGGGAGGGGGAGGAGCAGAGGGAAAGGTGGGGGGAAAGGGGGCTTAGCTGAGGGGAGGTGAAGGGGTGGAGGTAGAAGGGCAGCAGAGGGAGCAGAGGGAAAAGGGGAAGCTCAGTCTGGGAAGGCCTCTTGGAGGGGGTGAGCTCTAAGTAGGTCTTTGAAGAGGGGAAGAGAATCACTTTGGCGGAGGTGAGGAGGGACGGCGTTCCGGGACAGCGGGAGGACGCGGCCCAGGGGTCGACGGCGGGGTAGGCGTGAACGGGGGACGGCGAGGAGGTGGGCGGCGGAGGAACGGAGCGTGCGGGGTGGGCAGTAGAGAGAAGGGAGGAGAGGTAGGAGGGGGCAAGGTGATGGAGAGCCTCGAAGCCTAGAGTGAGGAGTTTTTGTTTCATGTGGAGGTTGATAGGCAACCACTAGAGGTTTGTAAGAAGGGGAGTGACGTGCCCAGAGCGTTTCTGTGGGAAGATGAGCCGGGCAGCGGAGTGAAGAATAGACTGGAGTGGGGAGAGACAGGAGGAAGGGAGATCAGAGAGAAGACTGACACAATAATCCAGCCGGGATATTATGAGAGCCCATACCAGTAAGATAGCCTTTTGGGTGGAGAGGAAAGGGCGGATCTTGGCGATATTATAAAGGTGAGACCGGCAGGTCTCGGTGACGGGTCGGATGTGTGGAGTGAACGAGAGAGCCGAGTCAAGGATGACACCGAGGTCGCGGGCTTGAGAGACGGGAAGGATGGTCGTACCATCCACGGTGACGGGGAAGTCAGGAAGAGGACAGGGCTCGGGAGGGAAGATGAGGACCACAGTTTTGGCCATGTTGAGTTTTAGGTGGCGGGCAGACATCCGGGTAGAGACGTCCTAGAGGCAGGAGGAGATACCAGCCTGAAGGGAGGGGGAGAGGACAGGGGCAGAGATGTAGATCTTTGTGTCATCTGCATAGAGATGATAGTTGAAGCCGTGAGAGCGGATGAGTTCACCGAGGGAGTGAGTGTAGATGGAGAACAGAAGAGGGCCAAGAACTGACCCTTGAGGAACCCCAACAGTTAGAGGATGGGAGGGGGAGGAGGAGCCCGCGACCGAGACCGAGAATGAACGGCAAGAGAGAGAAGGGGAGAACCGGGAGAGGACGGAGTCCATGAGCCAAGGGCCGCGCCTGGAGAGTTTCCAGTCCTCTACCAGTCTCGGCTATGGGAGGAAGAGTCAAGCAGAGGCCTGCCCGTTCCATTCCTCGCTTGGCCAGTGGCTAGCGAGCCGAAGGCACTCTGCTACGAGGCAAAACTCACCCGTGCTGGGCAGCAGCGCCACGGGAGTGAGTCGAGGGCGGAGACTCGAGTTTACCACACGGAAGGCCGCAACGGTAAACCACTTCTGGATCTTTACCAAGAAAACTCTTCGGATCCGCTACCAGAACGATCGCAGGTGGAGAGCGGGATGTTCTGGGAGAGATGTGTCCGTGGGGTCGCACTGGGTGGGAAATGACTCGAGGGTGTAAGAGAAGACAAGACTGTCAATCAGTCATATTTATTGAGCGCTCGCTGTGTGCAGAGCACTTGGGAGAGTATAACTTAACAGTTGGTAGACGCATTCCTGTCCACAAGGATCTGACAATCTAGACGGGGACTATACTTTTCCGCACCTCAAGTAATGCCACGGTGGGAAGGCACTTTGTTTTAAACAACTTGGATGTCTGTGGAACACATTGGATTGTAACAGGGGTCATGTCTACCTCCTCTACTGTGTTCTCCCAAATGCTTAGTAAAATTCTCTGGCAGAGAAAACACTCAGTAAATACCACTGATTGAAGAAGAAGAGGCCCTGATGCTTGGGAAGAAGAATTGGAAATCGTTCCCCGGCAAGTCATTTTCCTCTGCAGAGGAAAAGAAAACTTTCTGTGTGGCTCACTGGTAATCTCGCGACTAACTAGATTTTAGAAATTGCCAGCGAAATGAAAGAGCAGAAGGAGAGATGAACTCAACTCTTACTTTCCGCTATCTTTTCTCGCCCTGAGATGTTGTTGAATGAACACCTGCTGTTCTAATCAAGGAATGAGTTATGTTCTATATAATTGAAGCATATGTATTGTTGATGCCTTCAGAACAAAGCCATCCCAGGACATTTCTAACTTGTTTTGGGGAAAAAATTTCATAAAGCGTATTTGATTTCATAAGCCTCAACGTGGCATTTCACAAATCCTATGCTTTTTGGAAAACCAGGAAGAGAAGTTAGTTGTAACTGAAAAATTGAATTTCCCACAGAATCCCACTCGAAAGATATGACTGGTTGGGTAGTGTGAGTTTCCTATTTTTAAATGCGATTGTCAGAAAGTTTCTCTGGCTGTGTTCACCCTGGCTGTGAAGCCCCTTTCCGTTGCTATAGTGATGGTTTTCCAAAATCTCCAATTTGAAAGCTTTTTCCCTTGACCCATTTGATCAAGAGGAAGGTCTTCTAAAGAATTGCCTCTCCATCTCCAACCTAGAAGGCAGATGCTACCTCTAAGCGCTGTTTTGGCTTTTGAAAAAGTCCAACCTGCTCCCCGAGGCCTGGTTATACTAACTAATGCTAATACTCACTGTGGCATTTGCTAAGTGCTTACTATGTGCGAAGCGTTGCGAGTAGATAACAATAATAATAGTAATGTTGGTATTTGTAAAGCGCGCACTGTGTGCCGAGCACTGTTCTAAGCGCTGGGGTAGATACAGGGTAATCGGGTTGTCCCACGTGAGGCTCACAGGTAATCCCCATTTTGCAGATGAGGTCACTGAGGCACAGAGAAATGAAGTGACTTGCCCACAGTCACACAGCTGACAAGTGGCAGAGCCGGGATTCGAACGCATGCCCCCTGACTCCCAAGCCCGTGCTCTTTCCACTGAGCCACGCTGCTTCACTCCATCAATAAATCATATTTAATGAGCACTTACTGGTTGCAGACCACTGTATTAAGCGCTTGGAAGACTACAAGACTGTACTTACAGAACTCTAGACTGCAAACTCCTTACGGGCAGGGACCGTGCCTGCTAATTCTGTTGTATTCCCCCAAGTGCTTAGTACAGTGCTCTGCACATAGTCAGCACTCAATAAATACCATAAATGGTATAAATAAATCTTAATAAATAGATTAGGATACAACAGAGTTGGTAGACATGTTCCCTGCCCACAAGGAACTGAAAGTCTAGAGGGGGAGACGATCATTAGATACTAGATAATCAGGTCAGACCCAACCCCTGTCAATCTACCAATCACTCAATTTATTGAGCACTGCTATGTGCAGAACGCTGTACCGAGCGCTTGATAAAGTACAGTACACCAGAAGTGGCAGCATAACGAGCTTACAGCCCAGCAGGGGAGAGAGAATTAATGTGAGTAAATAATTTATAATACATAATTTAAAGATATAATAGTAATAATTATATTTTTTGGTATTTGTTAAGCGCTTACTGGGTGCCAAGCACTGTACTAAGCGTAGGGGGAGAAATTGGGTTGCTTGAGGGGCTCACAGTCTCAGTCCTCATTTCACAGATGAGGGAACCGAGGCGCAGAAAAGCACGGTGACTTGCCCGAGGTCACGCGGCAAGGAAGTGGCGGAGCCGGGATTAGAACCCATGACCTTCTGACTCTCAGGCTCTGTCCACTACGTCAAGGTAAGTACATAAGTGCTGCGGAGGTGGGAGTGGGGAGAATATTAAGCGTCCAAAGGTCACAGACTGAGGTGCATACAAGATGCGGAAGGGAGAGGGAGCCGGGGAAAAGAAGGCTTAATCGGGGAAGGCTTCTTGGAGGAGATGTGGCCTTAGTAATGCTTTGGAGGTGGAGAGAGTGGCGGTCCGGCTTAGGTGGGAGGGAGGGAATTCCAGGCTCGATTGATTGATCGGTTCCAATCAATTAATCAATTGTACTCATTAATAATGATGGTATCTGTTCAGCATTTACTACGTGCCAAGAACTGTTCAAGATACAAGGTCATCAGATTGTCCCACGTGGGGCTCACAGTCTTCAGAATCAGCGTGGCTCAGGGGAAAGAGCCCGGGCTTGGGAGTCCGAGGTCATGGGTTCTAATCCCGGCTGCACCACTTGTCAGCTGAGTGGCTCCGGGCAAGTCGCTTCACTTCTCCGTGCCCCAGTGACCTCCTCTGTAAAATGGGGATTAAGACTATGAGCCCCACGTGGGACAGCCTGATGACCTTGTATCCCCCCCCCCCAGCGCTTAGAACCGTGCTTGGCACAGAGTTAAGCGCTTCACAGATGCCATCGCTATTATTAACTGAGGCACTCCCAAGCCTGCGCGCTTTCCACTGAGCCACGCTGCTTCCTCCCGCTTGCTCTATGCAGAAAACTGTACTGCGCTGTAGTAAGCCCTTGGGAGAGAACAATTCAACAGAATTAGCAGATAGTTTCCCCGCTTCTAAGGAGCTTTCATTTTAGAGAGGGAGATAGACGTCCTCTGTCCCGCCACCAATCCCCTACCCACATCCTGCCTCTGGCCTGGACCACCCTCCCTCCTCAAATCCGACAGACAGTTACTCACCCCTGTTTCAAAGCTTTATTGAAGGCCCATCTCCTCCAGGAGGCCTTCCCTGACTGAGCCCCCCCTTTCCCCTTCTCCCACTCCCTTCTGCGTCACCAGTTCTGCTCCCTTCGGTCTTCCCCCGTCCCATCCCCACAGTACTTATGTAAATATCTGTATTTTTGTTTTTAATATTAATGTCCGTCTCCCCCTCTCCGGACTGTAAGCTCATTGTGGGCAGGGAACGTGCTGGTTTCTGTTGCATCGTACTCTCCCAGGTGCTTAGCACGGTGCTCTGCACACAGTGAGCGCTCAATAGATACAATGGAATGAACGAACGAATTAATCAATATTCATTCGATAGTATTTACTGAGCGCTCACTATGTGCAGAGCACTGTACTAAGCGCTTGGAATGAACAAATGGGTAACAGATAGAGACCGTCCATGCCCTATGCGGGCTTACGGTCTAATCGGGGAAGCGGAGTCAGCCAAACTCAGTTGTGGGGGGAGACGATGTTCCATTCGAATCAAATGTAACAATAACCCACAACTCTCGGCTAGCTAGACCTCTTCAAAGGGAAGAGGGAGTCTCAGATGCAGACTCTTGGAGTGAGGGGAAGGAGAGGACCGGTCTTAGAAAACAGGTAGCAGCCATAGCAGCAGCAAGAATAACGAGGCTTTGGGCTTCGGGAGCTCTGTGGGCAGTGAATGTTGCATTACACTCCCCTAAGCGCTTAGTACAGTGATCCGCACACGCTAAGTGCTCAATAAAAACCACTGAATGAATGCGTGAACGAATGAACGCAGCCCCTCCCGTCTGTCCACGGGACCGAAACGTAAACAAGCTTCACCGGTGACTCTCCAGAGAATTCTCCCTCTGCGGCAGAAAGACCGATCGATAATATCTGGCTCCCGCCTACTGGGGAAATTAGATTGTAGTTTAAGAATAATCAATGCCACGGCACGTAATCACCGTTGAAGACCGCCCGGTCAGCCTTCGTAGCTTGCGTTAAATTGCGTCTCGGTTTCTCAGGTTATATTTTAGCACCATCTCCTTTTCAAGCGCCCTCAATGACATTTAGAGAATTCTAGAAAGTGATCTTCGAGAAGGGCCCCGTTCTTGTACATAGAAATCCCAGTCACATTTATTGAGCACCCACTGACTGTGATGAACAGTACTGGGTGTTTGAAAGTACAGAATAATAAAAGGACACATCTCCTGCCCACAAGGAGCTTCCAGTCCGCAGGGGAGAAGAACCTAAAGATGTTTACAGCTGGAGTGGTCTAAGTAATCTGAGCGTGTACGTATATAATCGTGGTATTCGTTAAGCACATTTTGATGGTATTTGTTCAGCGCTAACTACGTGCCGGGCTCCGGGGTAGATACGAGCTGATCGGGTCGGGCCACGGTTCATGTCCCGCATGGGACTCAGAGTCGTAATCCCCTTTGTACGGACGAGGTAACCGAGGCACAGAGAAATGAAATGACTTGCCCAAGGTCGCACAGCACAGCTGGGATTAAAACCCGGGGCTCTCCGTCTCCCAGGCCCTGCTCTACCAAGAAGGCCGTACGGCTTATCATGGCGCTTACTCTGTGTCTACTCTGTGGCACTTATAAGTACCGGGGTAGACGTAAGGTAATCAGGTGGGACGTACTTGCCCCTAGTCAAAGGGTATCTCTAATACTAATAACAATAATAATGTTGGTATTTGTTAAACGCTTACTATATGCCCAGCACTGTTCTAAGCGCTGGGGTAGACACAGAGTCATCAGATTGTCCCACGTGAGGCTCACAGTCTTACTCCCCATTTTCCAGATGAGGGAACTGAGGCCCAGAGAAGTGAAGTGACTGGCCCACAGTCACACGGCTGGCAGGCGGCAGAGCCGGGATCCGAACCCATGACCCCCGACTCCCAGGCCCGGGCTCTTTCCGCTGAGCCACGCTGCTTCCCACCTCCATCATCTCCAGCTCTATCTCTCTCTTTATCTATGCCTATCAGTATATCTTCTACCTTTACGACATCATAAAAATTCTCCCCTTCCTGTCCGTCCAAAACGCTTCCACTTCAGTGCAAGCACTTACAATATCATTATTATTATTATCATGGTGTTCATTAAGTGCTTCCTCTGTGCCAGGCACAGTTCTAAGCTCTGGGATGAGATCTGGGTTCTAATCTCTGCCCGCTCACTGGCCTGCTGTGTGATTTCAGGCACGTCACTTAACTTCTGTGTGCCTCAGTTTTCTCCTCTGTAAAATGGGGATTATCTATTCTTCCTCTCCCCTAGACTATGAGCCCCCCCGCGTGGGGCAGGAACCATGTCTGATCTAATCTCTGATCTGATTGTATTGTTTCTACCCCAGCATTCAGTTCAGATTAACACATAATAAGTGCTTATTAAATACCATAATAATATTAACTGCGGTACTTACTATGTGCTTGACCCACGGTTCATAGCCAGAGATTTAAAATATCACAGTTGTAAGCGCCGTGGCTTACGGGAAAGAACACGGGCTTGGGAGTCAGAAGACGTGGGTTCTAATCCTGGCTCCACCACTTCTCTGCCTGGTGCCCTTGGGCACACCACATAATTTCTCTGTGCCTCAGTTACCTCATCTCTTGTCAGCTGTGTGACTGTGGGCAAGTCACTTCACTTCTCTGTGCCTCAGTTCCCTCATCTGTAAAATGGGGATTAACCGTGAGCCTCACGTGGGACAACCTGATTACCCCGTATCTACCCCAGCGCTTAGAACAGTGCTCGGCACGTAGTAAGCGCTTAACAAATACCAACATGATCATTATTATTATTAAGTCACTTAACTTCTCTGTGCCTCAGTTCCCTCATCTGTAAAATGGCGATTAAAGCGTGTGAGCCCCACGTGGGACGACCCGATTACCCCGTATCTCCCCCAGCGCTTAGAACAGTGCTCGGCACCTAGTAAGCGCTTAACAAATACCAACATTATTATCATTATTATCTGTAAAAGGGGGACGAAGACCGTGAGCCCCAGGTGGGACAACCTGATCACCTTGTATCCTCCCCCCACCGCTTAGACCAGTGCCTGGCACATAGTAAGCGCTTAACAAATACAATAATAATAATAAGTGGCATTTGGTAAGTGTTTTCTAAGAGCCAAGCACTGCACTAACCACTAACGTAGATAAAATGCAAGCAGATCACAAATCAGGTCAGATAGAGTTCCCGTCCCAAAAGGAGCTCACAGTCCAAAGAGGAGAAAGAACGGGTAATCCCCATTTTATAGATGAGAAGATATAGAAATTAAACCACTTGATCGAGATCACTCAGCGGATAAGTGACGGGGTCAGAAATCCAACAGAGGAGCCCAGACTCCCAGGACCACAGTCTTTTTCCATTAGGTCACACCTAATGGCTCAGTGGAAAGAGCACGGGTTTTGGAGTCAGAGGTCATGAGTTCGAATCCCGGCTCGGCCACTTGTCAGCTGTGTGACTTCGGGCAAGTCCCTTCACTTCTCGGTGCCTCGGTTACCTCATCTGTAAAATGAGGATTAGGACTGTGAGCCCCACGTGGGACAACCTGATTCCCCTGCGTCTACCCCGGCGCTTAGAACAGCGCTCGGCACATAGCAAGCGCTTAACAAATACCAACATTATCATTATTATTATCACCGCTAGAACCCAGCAGAGGAGGGATCCGAGTTTGAGGAAGAAGTGAAAGGATCAAAAGACCAAGGTCTGGCCCCGGGGCGGGGGCATTATCCCCTCTGGATTCTCATAATGTGGGAACGTGCCACTCAAATCGGAGAAGCAGCATGGCCTAGCGGAAAGAGCACGGGCCCGGGAGTCAGAGGACCTGGGTGCTAATCCCGGCTCGGCCAACTGCTTGCTGTGTGACCTCGGCAAGTCACTTAACTTCTCTGTGCTTCAACTCCCTCAACTGTAAAAGGGGATTAAATACCCATTCTCCCTCCTACTTAGACTGTGAGGCCCACGCGGGACAGCGGCTGTGCCGGAACTAATTAACTTGTCTATGTCTCAGTTCTTAGAACGGTGGTGGACGCCTAGTAACAAATACCGGGAGAAAACAGACAAGAAAAATCAAAAATCTAGTTCCAGTCTAGTTCCAGAAGGGGAACCAAAATGGGAAGCCTCGGGAAGAAGCCGGTCTCCCGGTGCAGCGTGGCTCAGTGGAAAGAGCCCGGGCTTTGGAGTCAGAGGTCATGAGTTCAAATCCCGGCTTTGCCACTTGTCGGCTGTGTGACTGTGGGCAAGTCACTTCACTTCTCTGTGCCTCAGTTACCTCCTCTGTAAAATGGGGATTTAAGACTGGGAGCCCCACGGGGGACAACCTGAATCCCCTGTGTCTACCCCGGTGCTTAGAACAGTGCTCTGCACATAGTAAGCGCTTAACAAATACCAGCATTATTATTATTATCATCTTAGCCAGGCGGAGAGCCGAGAAGCCGAGAAAGCTCGTTTCTAAGGTTCCGGAACATGCTGACCGAGGTGGTGTGGGGAGCCTCTGACAGTTAGTATGTGTGGTTGGGTGTGGCGGCATGGCTCGAGGGGAGAAAATGTTGGTATGGGTGGCTACCCGGGGTCACGGGGTGACTGAGCGTGTCTTGTTGGGGCCGGGAGTTGGAGGCGGGACGTCCCGTGACCTCCTCTGGGCGTAATAAGCCCTCCATAAATACCATTGATTAATCTTGATTGGTCTTCTGAATTTAGTGTCTCGTCCCGAATCCAGGGACAACTCTCTGTCTGCTACGTATTCTGTAATTTATGAGGAAAAAGACCACAGGCTCCTTTAGGATGGGGATCGCATCGTTGAACCTTGAGTGTATACCTTAACGAGCCGGTAGAGTGCTCTGCCCAAAGTAGACACCGTCTCCGCCCTCTAGGAGTTTACGGTCAGGTAGGAAAAACAAACACTGATGCTGCTGATGATGAAGAAGATCATGAATCAGTGGGACGATAACGATGATGATGAAGACAGTGTGAAACAGGAAAGCAGCATGACCTAGAGGAAAGGGCCCAGAGCTGGGTTTGAATCCTAGTTCAGCCACATACGTGCTGTGTGACCTTGGGCAATTCAGTTAACTGCTCTGTGCCTCATCTGTAAAATGGGAATTCATTACCCTTAGACTGTAAGCCCCATGTGGGGCAGGGACTGTGTCCAACCTGATTATCTACCCCAGTGTTTAGGGCAGTGCTTGGCAGATAGTCAGTGCTTACTTAACAAATGCCATCATGATTACGATGAAACTACTTGGAATATGCCTCACCCTAAACTTGCCTGCTACAACCTCAATCCATTCAGCTTTTTAAGTAGCTCTCCTCAGGTCCGCCCAGCTTCACCGACCTTTAGTCACAGCTCGGATTCATTTTTAGAGCTAACGATCTCTCCTAGAGGTCACCACCAAAGTCTCTTTTAATTGACCTCAAGGTCCCCCTTCCCGGTGGCTCAAACGCTCCGTCCGTGATGAGAATGATCGTTTGGAAATACTGAATAGCGTTTATTTTATTTACGGGAAAATAACCCATTTTGACATCCCCATTCCCAATTTAGCCATCAGCTGTAAAATTTTCATTTTATTTCGTGACTGTGACCTCACTTAAATCCAGTTTTCAGCAAATAGTGGTTATTATTTAGCCTATATCAATTTCAAACTCATTTTCGGTGTTGAAGTGAAACCTCGTATGATGGATTCCTACATCAGCCTCCTGATTTTGTTAAATCTTTAAGAAAGCCCATGCGCCGGCAGGGAAGACAAAGGAGAGAGGGGGGAAAAATGGCACAGAATCTCCCACTTTTGAAGAAGGAAAGTCCGTCTTGAAATCGCTTGCATTCCCTCACTTGTTTTCTAAATTCCTTTCATCTTGGGAGAAAACACGGTCAATTCACATTGTCTCACTTCAGTGAAATGCATTTTGTGGACCATCGGAACAGAAAAAATGCTGTTATGCTCACAGAGAAATGTAATGATGTGTGTTCATGCAGCCAAATGGAATGATGCTGTGTAAAATGGAAAGGGGCCCTCGAATTCTTCTCTGCCGAACGTCTGAAGACAGCCCCGTGTCAGGGCCGGGAAGGTGGGGGATTAGTAAGGAAATGCTTCCAAGAAGAAGCGGCCTTTTAGAAGAACTTTGAAGAAGGACAGGGTGTGATGATTGATATTGGTCAGGAAGTTCCTCCTGAGCGTCGTCGTGATTCTGCCAGTCGTTCTAAAGAGAACAGCATCTGATGGTCAACTTTGCCAAATGCCTTATTTGTAAGCAATCAACCATCCAGAGAACTGGACGATTAAAGTATCCTTGCCGTTACGGTGTCGAGACTCGGATGTGGAGGCCGAGAAAAGCAGTTATGCTACTCATCCATACATAATGGAGAGCGCAGCCTTCCGATTTCCATTAGAACGTCGGTTCTAATCCAGGTTCGGCTGTTGACCTGCTGTGCGACCTTGGGCAGGTCAACTAACTTCTCCGTGCCTCTTCATCTATCATAATAATAATAATGTTGGTATTTGTTAAGCGCTTACTGCGTGCAGAGCACTGTTCTAAGCGCTGGGGGAGGTAATCAGGTTGTCCCACGTAAGGCTCACAGTCTTCATCCCCATTTTACGGATGAGGTAACTGAGGCGCAGAGTAGTGAAGTGACTTGCCCAAAGTCACACAGCTGACAAGTGGCAGAGCCGGGATTCGAACCCACGACCTCTGACTCCAAAGCTCTTTCCACTGAGCCATGTTGCTTCTCCTGTAAAATGGGGCTTCACTACTTATTCTCCCTCCCCCCTTAGCCTGGGAGTCCCATGGGGGACAGGAACTAGATCTGACCTGGTATCTCGGATCTACCCCTGTGCTTAGTACACTGTGAGTGCTTGACGAATATCGCAGTTATTATCACAATCCTTAACAGTTCTGGTAAAAGTCGAGCGTGACCTCGGTTAAAGAACAAATCCCCCATTTCTAACGTCGTTCCGGGGAGGACACCGGTTGCTAACGTACATTTTGACTTCAGGAACTCATCTATCTCACGGCCCGTATCCCACCCCGTGGCCTGGAACTCCCTTCCTCCTGAGTGACCTCCAATCTTCCCAGCTTCAGAGGCCTAATAAAATAATAACGGTGGTGTTTGTTAAGCGCTTACTATGTGCAAAGCACTGTTCTAAGCGCCGGGGGGATACAAGGTGATCAGGTTGCCCCACGTGGGGCTCACGGTCTTAATCCCCACTTTACAGAGGAGGTAACTGAGGCCCAGAGAAGTTAAGTGATTTGCCCAAAGTCACACAGCTGGCAAGCGGCGGACGGGAATTCGAACTCACGACCTCTGACTCCCAAGCCCGGGCTCTTGCCGCTGAGCCACGCTGCTTCTCTGAAATAATCAAGAGAACTTCCCCGACTAAATCCTCATTTCCCCTACTCCCTCTCCCTTCTGAATTGCCTTCAGATTTGGATCTACCCACCTTTAGACTTGAATTCACTCCACCGTCGACCCCGTGGGAGTTTCATCCATATCCGTATTCTATTCCAGTGTCTAGCGTTCATTCGATCGTATTTATTGAGCGCTTACGGTGTGCAGACCACCGTACCAAGCTCTTGGGTGAGTACGGGGTAACAATAAACGGACACATTCCCTGCCTTCGGCAAGCTTATCTCCCTCTAGACTGTGAGCAGAGAAGCAACGCGGCCTGATGGATTGAGCTCGGGCCGGGAGTCAGAAGGATCTGGCTTCTCGTTCCCGTAGCACTCATCTGTTTTGTGACCTTGGGCAAGTCACTTCACTTCTCTGGGCCTCAGTCACCCCTTCTGTAAGATGGGGATCAAGACTGTGAGCCCCATGTGGGACGACCTGATCACCTTCTATCCTCCCCAGCCAGGGCTTAGAACAGTGCTTGGCACGTAACACAGTAAGCGCTTAACAACTGCCATCGTTACAGAGAAGCAGCGTGGCTCAGTGGCAAGAGCCCGGGCTTGGGAGTCGGATGTCACGGGTTCGAATCCCGGCTCCGCCGCTTGCCAGCTGTGTGGCTTTGGGCTTGCCAGCTGTGTGACTGTGGGCAAGTCACTTCACTTCCCGGTGCCTCAGTGACCTCATCTGTAAAATGGGGATGAAGACTGTGAGCCCCACGTGGGACAACCTGATGACCCCGTATCTCCCCCAGCGCTTAGAACAGTGCTCGGCACATAGTAAGCGCTTAACAAATACCAACATTATTATTATTATTATCATTATTATTAAGTCACTTAACCTGTCTGTGCCTCGGGTACCGCATCTGGAAAATGGGGGTTAAAAACTGTGAGCCCCATGTGGGACGACCTGTTCACCTTGTGTCCCCCCAGCACTTAGAACAGTGCTTTGTACATAGTAGGCACTTAACAAATACTACTATTATTATTGTTATTATTATTATTCTTGTTTAGAACTTGAGTCCTCCATGGAGCAGGCAAAGAAAACACGGTGGCTGTTGGGAGAGAGGCCAGGCCTATACCTCTAGTTTTAACCAACAGCAGTCCCTGGATTTACCACATGATTGGTCCATGAAAACTGCTTCTCAATCAGTCAATCCATCAATGGTATTTATTGAGTGCCTACTGTGTTTGGGGGACTGTACTAAGCACTAGATGCAAGATACAAGCTAATCAAATTGGACCCAGTCCCTATCCCACATGGGGCTCCCAGTTTTAATCCCCATTTTCCAGATGAGGTAACTGAGGCACAGAGAAGCCTGTCGTTTCCCTGTTAGAGAAGCAGCGCGGCTCAGTGGAAAGAGCCCGGGCTTGGGAGCCAGAGGTCATGGGTTCGAATCCCGGCTCTGCCACTTGGCAGCTGTGTGACCGTGGGCGAGTCACTTCACTTCTCTGGGCCTCAGTCCCCTCATCTGGAAAATGGGGATTAACTGTGAGCCTCACGTGGGACAACCTGATTACCCTGTATCTACCCCAGAGCTTAGAACAGTGCTCTGCACACAGTAAGCGCTTAACAAATACCGACATTATCATTACTGTTTCCCCAAGTCCAGAAAGGCTTGGGGTCAAGGGGAAGACAGGTGAGGAAGGGGAGAAGAAAGTCAGAAGTGCTCAGCCCCATAGGGAAGCAGCGTGGCTCAGTGGAGAGAGCCGGGCTTGGGAGTCAGAGGTCATGGGTTCGACTCCCGGCTCTGCCACTTGGCAGCTGTGTGACTGTGGGCAAGTCACTTCACTTCCCTGTGCCTCAGTTCCCTCATCTGGAAAATGGGGATTAACTGTGAGCCTCACGCGGGACAACCCCATTCCCCTGCATCTACCCCAGCGCTTAGAACGGTGCTCTGCACATAGTAAGCGCTTAACAAATACCAACATTATCATTATCATTATTACTCAAGGGGCTCACACTCTTAATCCCCATTTTATGGAGGAGGTAACTGAGGCCCAGAGCAGTGAAGTGATTTGCCCAAGGTCACACAGCAGACATGTGGAGAGCCAGGATTAGAACCCAGGTCCTTCTGATTCCCAGGCCTGTGCTCAATCCACTAAACCAGGCTGCTCCTCTAGATTTTGTGTGGATTTTGCAGCCACGGGCCCCTTCCTCTCGAGACTGGGCATCTAGCCACCTTCTCCACCAACCTTCCATCTTTCATGGGGCAAACAGATTGGAAAATTTAGCTGAGGAGAGCTCAGTGTGACATTCTTTAGTGCTAAAAGAATGAAAGGTAATATCGGTAGGTCCGGGAGGGGTTCGGATAAGGATTCGGGGGGGGGGGGGGGTTAAGGGGTCCGGAGAAGCAGCGTGGCTCAGTGGAAAGAGCCCGGGCTTTGGAGTCAGAGGTCATGGGTTCGAATTCCGGCTCTGCCACTTGTCAGTTGTGTGACCGTGGGCGAGTCACTTCACTTCTCTGGGCCTCAGTTACCTCCTCTGTAAAATGGGGATAATGACTGTGAGCCCCACGTGGGACGACCTGATTCCCCTGTGTCTACCCTAGTGCTTAGAACAGTGCTCTGCACATAGTGAGTGCTTGCTTAACAAACACCAACATTATTATTATTACTAAATGGGTTATGGAAGGGAAAATCAGAGGTCGGCTAGTCGGTCACTTGTATTTATTGAGTGCTTACTGTCCTAGGCGCTTGAGAGAGTACAGTCTGACAATAGAACAAATTCCCTGCCTACGACAAGCTTAGTCTAGAGGGGGAGACCGACGTGAACATAAATACATAAAATTACAGATATGTCCATCAGCAGCGTGGCTCAGTGGAAAGAGCCTGGGCTTGGGAGTCAGAGGTCATGGGTTCGAATCCCGGCTCCGCCACTTGTCGGCTGTGTGACTGTGGGCAAGCCACTTCACTTCTCTGTGCCTCCGTTACCTCATCTGGAAAATGGGGGTGAAGACTGTGAGCCCCAGGTGGGACAATCTGATTACCTCGTGTCTACCCCAGTGCTTAGAACAGTGCTCTGCACATAGTTAGCGCTTAACAAACACCGACATTATTATTACGTTATTATTAAGCGCTGTGGGGTTGGGAAGGGGTAAATAAAGGGAGCGAGTCAGATGGCACAGAAGGGAGTGGGAAAAGAGGAAAGGAGGGCTTAGTCAAGGACGGCCTCTTGGAGGAAATGCGTCTTCAAATAAGGCTTTGAACTGAGGGAGAATAATTGCCCGACGTGAGGTGTTAGAGAGTGCATCCCAAGACATCTCTGCTTTTTCCTCTTATAATCCATTTTGAGCCTGGATAATAATAATAATGTTGGTATTTGTTAAGCACTTACTACGTGCAGAGCACTGTTCTAAGCGCTGGGGTAGATACAGGGGAACGAGGCTGTCCCACGTGAGGCTCACAGTCTTCACCCCCATGTTCCAGATGAGGGAACTGAGGCACAGAGAGGCGAAGTGACTCGCCCACAGTCACGCAGCTGACAAGGGGCAGAGCCGGGATCGCAGAGAGGGGATTTTAGCCCGGCGTGGTCTCGCTTGTTCTTAGACTGAATGGCCTTCGCTGGAGCTGCTTTTCTGTGGTGTTTCTCTTGGGCCGCCGCCCGGTCTGTGAAGGTCTCGGGTAACCTTGAAGGGAATGTACACGCTCCAGCTCTTTACTTAAATGGAGCGATAAACTCGAACATCACCCACCTACACTGCTAGATTGTGAAGGAGCAGCTCATAATGGGTTTCCTAATGAAGGCAGACAGGGAATCTGCCACTCTTTTAATTACCCAGCCCGTCCTGTGTTTAGTCATTCCTGCCTTATTCTATAGATCAGAGGAGGGAAAAACGCTTCCGTCTCTGCTTTCAGAAGTGTGATTCTGCCGTGACTCATCTATACCACAGGCAAGCAGGTAGCCAGTCTCTTATTCCCGTAAACCCAGTTATTTCAGCTTGTACACTTCCCGCCTTGCCCTTGATATGGGCACTGGGTGTGAAACGTTAAACATTTTAAAATTATCTTAAGTGTGAAAGATGAACTTGCTCTTGAAATATCTCCTTCCATAGCTTGGGCTGCTTGCATTTTTTAATGGGAATTTTTTTTTTAAACTATCGGTTTTCCTTTTAACGCCATCCGATCTATGGAGAGAGGAGCTGCCAAGGCAGATCGAGTAGCATTCGAAGACTACGCTTCTCGAGCCTATTTATTCCACGCTTGGTCGTATCGTCACGCTTTGGAATGCATCTGTGGTCTAGGCTTTTCCAATCATCAGCGCTAGGCTTAGTTTGTTGGCAATACGGATGGTGCATCCACCAAGAAAAGCTATAAAATCGCATCGTTATCACTTAAAAACCACAGAGGAAAATTGGACACTTCAGCCATGCATTCAAGGAAGGGATTTTGAGGAATCTTTTGTTCTCTCTCCTCAGTCAATCATATTCATTGAGCGCTTACTGGGTGCAGAACACAGTACTAAGTGCTAGAGAGAGTACAAAACAACAACATTTTCTGTTTATTGTTATTTTGTACTCTCCCGAGCACACAGCAAGTGCTCAGTAAATATGATCGAATGAATAAACACATTCCCTGCCCACAAGGAGCTCACAGTCTAGATAGGGAGGCAGACAATAATATGAATACATAAATTACGGATGTGTATATAAGCGTTTCCAGGCTGGGAGGGGGGATGAATCTAGGGAGAAAGTCAGGGGGAGGCAGAAGGAAGTGGGAGAAGAGGAAAGGAGAGCCTCGTCAGGGAAGGCCTCTTCGAGGAGATGTGCCTTCTGTAAGGCTTTGAAGAGGGAGAGAAATTGTCTGTCGGATATGAGGAGGAAAGGTTTTCCAAGCCAGAGGCAGGATGTGGGTGAGAGGTTGGTGGTGAGATAGATGAGACTGAGGTTCAGCGAGAGGGTTAGCATTAGAACGGCAAAGTGTGTGGGATGGCGGGCTCGTTAGCAGGAAAGTAGTGAGGTGAGGTAGAAGGGTCAAGGTGATTGAGTGCGTTCAAGTCAATGGTGAGGAATTTCTGTTTGATGTGGAGGTGGATGGGCAACCCCTGGAGCTTCTTGAGGAATGGGGAAACGTGGCCTGAACAGTTTCGGAAAAAAATGACCCAGGCAGCACAGAGAAATAAGGACTGGAGTGGAGAGAGAGACGGGAGGCAGGGAGGTCAGCGAGGAGGCTGATAGAGTAACAAGGCAGGAGACGCCAAGTGATCGGATTAACTTGGTAGCGATTCGGATGGAGAGGAAAGGATGTATCCGAGCGATGTCGTGCTTTATTATAAACCCCATTCCTCTTGGCCGAAAGGCTAGAATGTACGTGGAGATCGACGTTTCAGCCGTACGGACGGAGATGCTTGCCCGCCTTGAGAAGCAGCTTGGCCCAGCCTGGCTGTCAGAGGACCTGGGTTCTAATCCCGGGTCGACCACTTCCCTGGTGTGGGACCTTGGACGAGTCACTTCACTTCTCTGTGCCTCCGTTTACTCTTCTGTAAAACAGAAATTCAATACCTGTTCTCCCTCCCACGGGGACTACGAGACCCATGTGGAACAGGGACCGTGTCTTACCCGATTAACTTATATTCACCCCAACCCTTTGTACAGCGCTAGGAACGAAGTAAGCAAATGCTAAAATTATTATGGCTTGCCTGAGTTCTGTAAGCAGGGACCGAGTCAGAGTATTGTTTTGTACTTTTCCAAGCACTCAGTACAGTGCTCTGCACATAGTAAGTGCTCGGTAAACACCACTGATGCTTGGATTGTGCTTAGATGCTTGGATTGATTGTTTGATTGACTGTTGATTGTCACGGTCAACCTGGGCCCGTGAATCCATTATCAGTTAACTCCATTTCACATTGCTTTCCCTTGATTTTTTGGACGCTCCCGAGGATATTCCTTGGTGTCCAACACAATAGCAGATACTTAGGAGAAAGTGCCCCATAAAACGGTCCCTCCTTAACTATCCCTAGAGATCAGTCAATGTCCTATTCTGCCCCACAGCACATCCCAAGATTAACCCAGTCCGAGTCAGGCTCTTTGAATGATAGAGTAGGTAAGGCACAGGGTAGGATATTGGCGGAGACTCAGTAATGCCTCTGCTCACAGCCTCATGTTCCTATATTCTGATGTGCTTAGAAATTCCTACCCAGGGAGCAGGAATGGAGAAGCAGCTCAGCCCGGTGGAACGAGCGGGGGCCTGGGCATCGGAATCCCTGGGTTCCAATCCCGGCTCCGCCATTTGCCTGCTGTGTGACCTTAGGCAACTCCCTTAACTTCTCCATTCCTCGGTTCCCTCATTTGTTAAATGGGGATTAGAACCGTGAGCTCTAAGTGGGACAAGGACTCAATTATCTTGTACGTACCTGGAGCAGAGTAAGCACTTAACGAATACCATAAAAAAACCAACCCGGAAAGTTCAGCGTCCTCAGGATGGTACATCTTATTTCGGGGCTGCCACTAGAGTGTGAACCCTAATCGATTAAAGCCTTCAAAATCACTGCCGTTATTTTTCGGCTTCAAAGCTCAGGAGACGCAGGCAGAAACTTGCCAAGAAGGCTTGTGCACAATCCGTTCACACCTACACATTCCAAATTGTGCCCTACACAGATGGTCACTTTCCCCCACAAATTAGAACTTGCCAATTGTTTCTTCTCAACTGGGCCCACAGATATATGGGTTTTGGGGTTTGTTTTTTTTTTTTTTGCTTTTCTAAAACCCCTATCCCTAAGTGACTGGCTCGAGGAAACACGGTGGAGAATCCAGAGCTTGGTTCTCTCTTGATAAATCCATGGACTTTCACCTCCGTGTTATAATAATCATGACGATGATGCTAATAATGAAGCCCTTCCTATGCAATAAACACTGTTTTAAGTACCGGGATAGCGGTGAAATGATAAAATTGGGCACAGTCACCATCTTTTACGGGGCTCGCTGTCTAAGAGGGAGGAAGGACAGGCATTTGATAACTATTTCGCGGGTGAGGAAACTGAAACCCAGAAAAATTAAGTCACTTGCCCAAATTCTAGGGCAGGGTAATGGCGGAGCCAGGACTAGAACCCCAGGCTCTCGATTCCCAGCCCCGTGCTCTTTCCGGCAGACCACGCTGCCTGCCGATCCCCCATTTCCCCGGCATCCTTTTTGTGAGTGAGAAAGAAAATTAATCCTCCAGACCCACCTCATGGAGGTTGGGAAGTGATGTGAATGCTCCGGTCAATCGATGGAACTTATTGAGCTCTTTGTGCAGAGCACTGTATTGGATAAGGCAGTGTACAAGATAGCGGGGTCGGTAGACACATTCCCTGCCCCCAAGAAAATTGCCCATAATTCGATATTTCCTTTTATAAATCTCATATCGTATTTGGATATTTAATTCCTTTTTGTTCTGACTTTTAAAAAATGCAGACCAAAATTATTGGCACGTGTGATTGTTGACTAGATGAGAGTCCATTTAGGCTCCAGATTATTCATACCCTTCTTCTTTACATCCTCCTTAGCATTCAAGTTGGCATGTCTTCTCAATTATTTATTTTGACTACTCTAGTTGGAAATATATTTATGTTTTCTTCCCCTGTTGGAATATTTGTGGGCAAGGAACATGTCACTTAATTATTCTGCAGTTCCCAGATCCCTAGTGCAGCACAACATACCAAATGGGCACACAATAAATACTACTACTAATAATAATAATAATAATTGTGGCATTTGTTAAGTTAACTAACTTAATTAAGTTAGTTCGTGTCAAGCACTGTACTAAGCACTGCAATGGGTACAAGCAAATCCGGTCCCACGTGGGACTCACAGTCTCAATCCCCATTTTTAAAGATGAGGCCCAGAGAAGTGAAGTGACTCGCCCAAGGTCACACGGCAGACAAGTGGCAAAAACGGGATTAGAACTCACATCCTTCTGACTCCCAGACCTGTGCTCTATCCCCTATGCCACTCTTCACTCTGCTAGTCTGGTTGTCCCACGTGGGGCTCACAGTCTTAATCCCCATTTTACAGATGAGGTAACTGAGGCACAGAGATGCGAAGTGACGTGCCCAAGGCGGAGCCGGGATTAGAACCCACGTCCTCCGACTCCCAAGCCTGTGTCCTTGCCACTAGGCCACACTGCTCCTTCTGTTACAATTACTATTTCCTCTGCTACGACTTCACTCTAAGTTTTGACTCCGGTCCCGCTGTGTTGAAAAGGAATCTTAGACTTTGAAGATTGAACTTCTCTTTTCATTTCTCTCTGCCCTCCAGATGACGTGACTAAATTAATTGAAATCATAATGTTGGTATCCGTTAAGCGCTTACTATGTGCAGAGCACCGTTCTAAGCGCTGGGGTAGAGACAGGGTCATCGGGTCGTCCCACGTGAGGCTCACAGTTAATCCCCATTTGACAGATGAGGTAACTGAGGCCCAGAGAATAACAATAACAATAATAATAATAATAATGTCGGTATTCGGTAAGCGCTTACTATGTGCCGAGCACCGTTCTAAGCTCTGGGGTAGAGACAGGGGAATCGGGTCGTCCTACGTGAGGGTCACAGTTAATCCCCATGTTACAGATGAGGTGACTGAGGCCCAGAGAAGTGAAGTGACCCGCCCACGGTCACACAGCTGACAAGTGACAGAGCCGGGAGTCGAACCCACGACCCCCGACTCCGAAGCCCAGGCTCTTTCCACCGAGCCACGCAGAGTTAGCGCGGTGAGGATAAATCACGACAGTCATTATTGGAAGTTAATACCTACTACGGGTAGGGTATTGTACTGAGCGTTCAGGGGCCTGTAACAAATACAGAAACAATCCATCAGTCGAGGCATGGGATTTATTGAGCATCTCCTGCGAGCGTTACAGCAAATTAAGCACTTGGGAGAGTGATATCATTAAAAGACAAGACCCCGGCCCTCGAGAAGCTTGCGGTCCAGGGGGAGACGGACGCTAAAATGAATTTCGGACTGTAAAGATACGTCCCGCGGTTGCTGCCGTGAGGTGTGCTGAAGCGGCAGGCGGAAGGAATTCGGGTCAGGAGATGAGGGGGCTTGTGAGGGACGGTTTCCCGGAGGAGATCTGATTTCAGAAGAGCACTGAAGATGGGGGCGGGGGGCAGAGGTGAGGCGGGAGAGGACTCGAGGCAGGAGGGAGAGAGGATACGAAGAAGTGGTCGGTGACAGAAGAGACTCGGATGAATCACAGTGAGTAGGTCGTCGCAGGAAAGAAGTGTGCCAGCTGGGGGAGGTGGAGTGGGAGAAGGGAGTTGACTAAGTAGGCGGGAAAGAGCTAATCGAGTGCCTCAAAGCCAGTGGTCAGGAGGTTTCCGAGGAGTGGGGAAGACGTGCACGGAATGACATTTTAGAGACCTGATCCAGTCAGCCGGGTGCCACACGGGTTGAGGAGGGGAGGGGAGGGACTGGCCTCAGGGAGCTTGAGCTCTAACGGGGATTCAGACTCGTTGGGTCCGCTCAGCCGCTTGTCAGCTGCGTGACTTTGGGCAAGTCACTTCACTTCTCTGGGCCTCAGTTCCCTCATCTGGAAAACGGGGAGGAGGACTGGGAGCCCCACGTGGGACAGCCCGATCACCTTGTATCCTCTCCCGCGCTTAGGACGGTGCTTTGCACAAAGTAAGCGCTTAACAAATGCCATCTTCATCCTCACTGGGTCACACTCAATATGTGGAAGGGGCCAGAGTTTTGGCATCGGCAAAGAGAAGCGGCGTGGCTCAGTGGAAAGAGCACGGGCTTTGGAGTCAGGGGTCACGAGTTCGAATCCCAGCTGTGCCACTTAGCTGCGGGACTGTGGGCAAGTCACTTCACTTCTCCGTGCCTCAGTTCCCTCCTCTGTAAAATGGGGATGAAGACTGCGAGCCCCACGTGGGACAACCTGATTCCCCTGTGTCTCCCCCAGCGCTTAGAACAGTGCTCTGCACATAGTAAGCGCTTAACAAATTCCAACATTATTAGTATTATTACCAAGATGGCGTGACCCACTTTTACCCACCCACAGCCTTCGATGCGCAGAGATATTTCACTTTGGTGCCTCGGTCACTCCACGTGTCTTCGGTCTGAGGGCTCAGATCTTTCTCCCACAGGTGGGGCCTCAGTGCCTCCTCCTTGGCTCTCCCATCCCTCCTCAAGGACTCCACACAGCAGCCACTCGCACCCTGTACCGCTACTCCTGCGCCTTCCCTCCGGCCCGAGTTTCAATCACTAGATCAATCGAAGGGTGGCGTCTGTCTGTCACTTGTCCGCCGTGTGACCTCAGGCAGGTCGCTTCACTTCTCTGGGCTTCGGTTACCTCGTCTGTAAAATGGGGATGGAGACTCCGAGCCCCGTGTGGGAGTGGGACGGTGTCCAACCGGATCTGCTTAGTACAGCGCCCGACCCAAAGTAAGCGCTTAACAAATGCCAAAATTACTACAATTATTATTATCACTGAGCACCGTGTATTATTAAGTAAGTGCAGAGTACTGTCCTAAATACTTGGGAGGGTACAATGTGACGGAGTCGGTAGGTACGTTCCCCGCCCACAATGTTGTTGTTTTTTCTGAATGGTATTTTTCAAATGCTTACTACGTGCCAGGCACTGTTCTAAACACTGGGGTAGAAACAAAGTGATCAGCTTGGACACGTCCCCTGTCCCGCATGGAGCTCCCAGTCTTAATCCCCATTTTACAGATGAGGGAACTAAGGAACAGAGAAGTGAACTGTCTTGCCCAAGGTCACACAGCAGACAAGTGGGGAAGCTGGGTTTATTCATTCATTCATTCATTCATTCAGTAGTATTTATTGAGCGCTTACTATGTGCAGAGCACCGTACTAAGCGCTTGGAATGGACACTTGGGCAACAGAGAGAGACAATCCCTGCCTATTGGCGGGCTTACGGTCTACAGAGAAGCAGCATGGCTCGGTGGCAAGAGCCCGGGCTTTGGAGTCCGAGGTCATGGGTTCGAATCCAGGCTCTGCCACTCGTCAGCTGTGTGACTGTGGGCAAGTCACTTCGCTTCTCGGTGCCTCGGTGACCTCATCTGTAAAATGGGGATTAAGACTGGGAGCCCCACGTGGGACAAGCCGATTCCCCGGTGTCTACCCCAGCGCTTAGAACAGTGCTCGGCACATAGTAAGCGCTTAACAAATACCAACATTATCGTTATTATTAATCGATTAGAACCCAAGTCTTTTGGACTTGCGGGCCCAGGCTCTATGGACGAGGTCAGACTGCTCCGCGCTGTTTGAGGGGAGGAGCTCTGTACCTCGCAGAAGTGGTGCGTCCCGTAAGCTCCCTGATCGCTCTCAGCTCTCAGGTAGGCAGGCTTCTCGCAGCTTCCTGGCCCGGTCCCAGAACGCTACCCCACACGCTAGCGGGGGCTTTCCTGGCGGCCGGTTACGGGGGGTCTTCGCAGGATCCATGGGGTCCGTCTTATTAATAATGATTACGGTACTTGTTAAGCGCTTGCTAAGTCTCAGGCGCCGTTAGAGAAGCGTCATGGTGTAATGGAAAGAGCGTGGGCCTCGGAGTCGGAAGGTCATGGGTCCTAATCCCGGCCCCCGCACTTGTCTGCTGCGTTGCCTTGGGCAAGTCACTTTGCTTCTCTGTGCCTCAGTTATCGCATCTGTGGAATGGGGATTGAGACTGGGAGCCCCACATGGGACAGGGACTGTGTCCCGCCCGAGTTGGGTGTATCCGCCCCAGTGCTTAGTACGGTGCCCGGCACATTGTAAGCACCTAATAATAATAACGATGATGGCATTCGTTCAGCGCTTACGAGGTGCAGAGCACTGTTCTAAGCGCTGGGGTAGTACAAGGTGATTAAGGTGTCCCACGTAGGGCTCACGGACTGCATTCCCATTTCACAGATGAGGGAACTGAGGCCCGAAGAAGTTGTGACTTGCCCAAAGTCACACAGCTGACAAGTGGCAGAAGTGGGATTAGAAGCCACGACCTCTGACTCCCAAGCCCGGGCTCTTTCCACTAAACCACGCTGCTTCTGTATTAACAAACACTAGTATTATTATTATTATTCTAAGCACAGGGGTAGATACAAGCTAATCAGGTTGGATCCAGTCCCTGTCCCATGTGGGGCTCACAGTCTCAATCCCCATATTACAGACGAGGTAACTGAGGGACGGAGAAGTGAAGTGACTTGCCTAAGGTCACACGGCAGACAAGTGGCAGATCCGGGAATAGAACCCAGGTCCTTCTGCCTCCCAGGCCTGTGCACTATCCGCTAGGCCATACTGCTTCCCATCCACTAGGCCATACTGCTTCCTGGCAAAAAAGGAACGTGTCTACCAACTAGGTTGTAGCGTACTTTCCCCAACACTTAACACAGTGTTCTGCACCGTGGATCGATTGATTGATCTGAGATCAGGAGCGGCGTGCATTCACCCTTCCACTCACACACAAACAAGAGGGCAGAGAGAGTGTCTCGCTCAATCAGTCGATCAATCATATTTGAGAGCTTAGTGTGTACAGGGCCCTGTACTAATCATTTTGGAGAGTACAACTTAACAGAGTTGGTAGACACGTTTCCTGCTAGAAATTATACAAATAAATAAATTAAGGATACGTGCCTGAGAGCTGTGGGGCAGAGGGTGGGGTGAATAAAAGGTGCAAATTCCAAGTGCCAGGAGGACACGGAAGGGAATGGGAGAAGAATAAATGAGGACTGATCTGAGAAGGGCTTGGAGGAGATGTGATTTTAATAAGGCTTGAAGTTGAGGAGATTGATCGTTTGACAGATATAATAATGTCGGTATTTTGTTAAGCGCTTACTATGCGCAGAGCACTGTTCTAAACGCTGGGGTATTCAGGGTAATCAGGTTGTCCCCCACGAGGCTCACAGTCTTAATCCCCATTTTACAGATGAGATAACCGAGGCACCGAGAAGTGAAGCGACTTGCCCGCAGTCACGCAACTGACAAGTGGCAGAGCGGGGATTCGAACCCATGACCTCTGACTCCCAAGCCCGGGCTCTTGCCGCTGAGCCACGACGGGCAGACCCCACCCGACACGAATGGGGAAGGGAGTTCCAGGGCGAAGCGTTGGTGGTGAGATAGAGGAGACTGAGGCACAGTGGCAGTAGAAGAACAGAGCGTATGGACTAGGTCGTAGTAGGAAATCAAAGAGGTAAGATTTGGGACGAGGTCCTTGAGTGCTTCGGAGCCACTGGGAAGGAATTTCGGCCTGATGTGGAGGTAGACGGGCAACCACTGGAGGTTCCTGAGGCGCGGGGAAACACGGCTTGAACAGTTTCGTAGAAAAATGATCGGGGCAACAGAGTGGGGTATGACCGGAGGCAGGGAGGTCAGCAAGGAGGCTGATATCGTAAACACGGGGAGGTCAGCGAGGAGGCTGATATCGTAAACACAGTGGCCTAGGGTAAGTGCTCCGAATAACACCCTCCACAAAGACAGGTCGTTGATTCCTGTCATTTTGATCGATGAACCCACGGTGTTAATTTGGTGTTTAGTCCGGGCAGAGCGCTCTACTAGGTCTCTGAGAGACCACCACGGGACCTGGGACTGTGTACGCTGCACACGGTAAATGCTCAATCGATACCATCGGACGACAGACTAGAAACACGATCCCTGCCCTTGAGGAGCGTTCGATTGAGTGGGGAGAATGTCACTACATCGTGTCCACCCGAAGTTTATTTAAGGCAGTCGTCAAGTGCAAGGCAAGAGAAAACAATGGGAAAGAAGCTTTGGGTGGTGACAAAACCCGGCCTCTCCTTTGCATGTGGGGACTGAAGAAGGGGATTGATTAACCATGGTATGCGCCAAGCACCGTTCTAAGTGCTGGGGTAGATACGAGGTAGTCTGGTTGGACACAGTCCCTGTCCCACAAAGGGCTCACAGCCCTAATCCCCATTTTACAGATGAAGTAACCGAGGCCCAGAGAAGTGAAGTGACTTGCCCGTTGGGCGGAGGTGGGATTGGAACCCATGACCCTCTGACTCCCAGGCCCGGGCTCTGACCGCTAAGCCAATTCATTAGCGTCATTTCCCCAGGTAAATGCCCGTTTCATTTCGCCTCTGATGAATTCACCGGCCCATTTGTCGACCGACTCGTTTCGGTAATCTAATCGAAGACGCGCACGGTACATCATGTTTTCTATTTGAAAAGCATGAAATCTGCTCCTTAAATCCTGGAATATTTATGCCTAGAACAACAGCGGCGTGGTGCGAGTGCTGACCTTTTAATTTCTTGCTTCCAAAGTCTTCCTTGGGCCGTTTAATGGATTATTCAGAATTTTGGCCTTGCCCTATTCCATCCCACTTAGCCGGTTAGGAAATGATAAATACCAAGAGGTGAGGTGAGTTCCGAGAAGAATTAATTTCCGTATTCCCAATCCACGATCGTGCTCACAGACCTCTCTGCCTACCTCTACGGCATCGGTTCAAATGTCTCTTCACCCTTTCACCTTCCATAATGCCAGCAGCCAGATTCCTCGGGGCATTACTCGAGAAGAAGCCTCATTTTGTGAGCAGCGCAGCCGCCACGCTTCAATTAAGAGTTGAATTCTGCTCGGCAAAAGCAGCCCGCTCACGGTTCTTAATAATCCAGCCCAAATCGGTCTAGATGTGCTGAATTAAATAGAGATACAGAGGAGGTTGTTTCCTTGGCAACAATAACTACAGAAAGTCATCTCAGACCTTGCTCACCTCTTTGTGTGTTTTACTGTAGGGATTCAAATAACACGGGCAATGAAATCAACAGGGTTTGACAATGGCAGTGAGGGAAGTTCGGAGGTACTAAATAGGAAAATTTGTTAAAGAGAGAACAGAGCAACAGAGAAATCCAGTGGACATACTGGAAATGTAGAAAAAGAACACAGAAAATGAAGTATTTAGAATCGGGAGAAGGAAACCTAGTTAGGTGCAACGTTCGCTATTCAGTTAAAGAAAGTTTGGCCTGTAAGGAACATAAAATGAGAGAGACAAAGACAGAACTGGGTAGGGAGAAAAGAGACAGAGAGAGAGAGAAAAATAGATCATGAATGGCTGGATTCTAGAAAGGTCCCTGAGGAAGAGAGGTTAGGAAGAACTTTCTCGTTAAGGGAGCTGACATTTAATTAGGCCCAACTCTAACTGGCCTCCTGATGAAGCAATACTGTGCTGAAAAAGAGTTGGAATCACATAGCTAGTGAGAACTTGCCTAGTTCTGTTTTGTAGTTTTGTATGACCCAGTTCTGAAGAACGGTAAGATTGGATACTTACAGTTGAAGTCTAAGAAAGGTAACTGTTTCTAATCAAGCAGATGGCGAGTGGAAAGATTGCCGTAGGGCAGAATGCCGATCTACGTCTTTTTAAGATCGTCTATCATCTGAGGGGTTAAATCTGGGCCGTTGATAAACAACCTCACTTGAAACCCTTCAAGGAATGGTAATGGGGTGAGTAATAGTTTAAAGCTGCCTAATATCTTATATTAATAATGATAATAACAATTGTGGAATTGTTAAGCATTTACTGTGTGTCAAGGACCGTGCCAAGAACTAAGATAGATAGAGGATAATCAGGTCAGGCACAGTCCCTGTCCCATATGGGGCTCAGAGTCTACGCAGGAGGAAGAAGAAATATTGAATTCCCATTTTACAGGTGAAGAAACTAAGGCACAGAGAAGTGCGGTGATGTGACGGGCAGGATGGGGGTGATGAAGAAGAGCAGGTGCAGTGGGAGAACAGGGCTTAAGGAGGGCAAGTCCCTCTCCATCATGGGGCCGGGTGATCAGCGGAGGTCATTTCAGGGACAAGATTTCACGGTCCCTGCCTGGATGGGCGCTCGTGTCCTGAGGATCAGGTCGGTTGGGGAAAGTTTGGGGTTGTGGAAATGTGAAAACAAAAGCCGTTAAAAATGGAATTCAGATGAAGGCGCCGAATGAGTTCCGGGCGAGGGAGAGAATGCCGTCCGCGGCGGAGCAGGAACTAAATCTCGCGACGCGGAGGTGAGAGCTGAGAGCACTCACAAGTCCAGCTAAAGTGGTCCGGTGACCTCGGATCGTCTGTCCGGCCACAGATGGCCTCCCCAAAAGTGGCTGATGGGCGTGGTTCTTTCCCAACCGCAGTTCTAAATATTTTAAACTGTTGAAAAGGAATAATCAAGTGACATTACATTGAGGAAGAAAATGTCAGAATAGGCCGTGTTCACCGGGAAGGGGTAACTATGTTGTTTCAAGTTAATCGATCCATCGATGGTATTTATTGAGCCCTTAATGTGGGCGGAGAACTACGGTTGGCTACCCTCCACTACAGTCTCCTCCTACGAGCCAGCCGGCACACTTTGTTCCTCTAATGCTAACCTTCTCACTGCACCTCGATCTCATCTATCTCACCGCCGACCTCTCAGCCACAACCTACCCCTGGCCTGGAACGCCCCCCCTTCCTCCCATCGGACAGATAAGTGCTCTCCCCCACTTCAAAACCTTTGAAGGGACACCTCCTCCAAGGAGCCTTCCCCGACTAAGCCCTCCTCTTCTCCCACTCCCTTCTGCGCCGCTCTTACTTGCTCCGTCCTTCATCCTCCCTCCCAACCCCACAGCGCACCTTTTGAGAAGCAGCGTGGCTCAGTGGCAAGAGCCCGGGCTTGCGAGTCAGAGGTCATGGGTTCGAATCCCCGCTCTGCCCCTTGGCAGCTGTGTGACTGTGGGCAAGTCACTTCACTTCTCTGGGCCTCAGTTCCCTCATCTGGAAAATGGGGATTAACTGTGAGCCTCAAGCGGGGCAACCCGATGACCCTGTATCTACCCCAGCGCTTAGTAAGCGCTTAACAACTACCAACATTATTATATATCTGTCATTCATTCATTTCTTTATTTATTCCTTGATATTAATGTCTGCCTCCCCCTCTAGACTGCGAGCTCGTCGTAGGCAAGAATGGGTCCGTTTGTTGTTACACTGTACTCTTCCAAGCGCTTGTAGTACAAGTGCTTTGCACACAGTAAGCGCTCAATTATATGATTAAGTGAATACACTGAGTAGTTGGGAGAGTACAACAGAGTTGTTAGGCATGTCCCTCGCCCTCAGTGGACTCACACTGTAGAGGGGCAGGTAGACGTTAATATAAATGAAAAATTTAGAGACGTGTACGTAAGTGCTGTGGGGTTGAGGGTGGGGTGACTACCAACTAATAATTACGGTACTTGTTAAGGCAATTAATATAAGCCAAGCCCTGTTCTAAGCGCTGGGGTGATAATAATAATAATGTTGGCATTTGTTAAGCGCTTACTGTGTGCAGAGCACCGTTCTAAGCGCTGGGGTAGACGCAGGGGAATCAGGTTCTCCCACGTGGGGCTCCCAGTCTTAATCCCCATTTTACAGATGAGGTAACTGAGGCCCAGAGAAGCGAAGTGACTCGCCCACAGTCACCCAGCTGACAAGTGGCCGAGCCGGGATTCGAACCCACGACCTCTGACTCCACAGCCCGGGCCCTTTCCACCGAGCCACGCTGCTTCTCCGACGAGCTAATCAGGTCGAACGCAGTCCCCGTCCCACATGGGGCTCATAGTCTCAATCCCCCTTTTACCGAGGCAACCGAGGCTCAGAGAAGTGAAGCGGCTCGCCCGAGGCCGCACCGCGGACAAGCGGGGGGGGGGGCGGAATTAGAACCCGGGACCTCTGACTCCCAGGCCTATACTCTATCCACTAGGACCCGCTGCTTCTCAAAGGGCACAGATCTAAGCGGGAGGAGGGAACCAGGGATTGGGGGAAGAAAGTTGTACCCTTCCAATGGCTCAGTACAGTGCCCTGCACCGAGGGGACCCACAATAAATATAATAATAATAATAATAATGTTGGTATTTGTTAAGCGCTTACTATGTGCCGAGCACTGTTCTAAGCGCTGGGGTAGACACAGGGGAATCAGGTTGTCCCACGTGGGGCTCACAGTCTTAATCCCCATTTTACAGATGAGGGAACTGAGGCCCAGAGAAGTTAAGTGACTCGCCCACAGTCACACAGCCGACAAGTGGCAGAGCTGGGATTCGAACTCATGAGCCCTGACTCCAAAGCCCGTGCTCTTTCCACTGAGCCACCCTGCTTCTCCAATAAATATCTCCGATGGAGTGATTCTGAAGGCACTGGGCCCCCTTTAGACGGTGAGCTGGTCGTGGGCCGGGAATGTCACTCTTTACCGTTGTAATGTACTCTCCAAGCGCTTAGTACAGTGACCTGCCCACAGTAAGCGCTCACTAAATACGGTGAACGAATTAGCGACCACTATTTCTGGTGCCCAACTCGATTGAGTCTGAACTGGGCCATCACGTCGGGCAGCTTGAAAGGACATCGCGGACATCCCTCCTGTGAGCTAAGAAATTCCAGGTCCATCCTGCCTCTTCTCCGAAGGACTCTGATTCCGTCTGAAGGGACGTCATCCAACGGCGAGGAGGATCCATTTGCCGCAAATCGAAGCCAGTGGCCGCCGCGGGGACGGGATACGGACTGAAATAATGCCATCTGGTGGTCCCCAAAAGCTGATGTGCTCAGAGAGTACTGGAGGAAGAGAGTCGAGAAATGATTTTTATTATCAATCGAGAGCCATGGCAACAGGGGATTATATTTAACAGAAGTTGTAGCTTCTAAATGTAGACGCGAAATATGTGCTCTTAATACGTCCCCAGCCTCCTACAGTTGGAAAGAAGAGTTTTAGAAAAACTGCCCCCCCCCCCTCCCCGGCTTCTGGGTTCTGGGCCTTTCTTGAGATTCTAAACACCTGGGAGAAAAACACTGCCTTAAATCGCAGGCGGCCTCTGAATCGGCAAGGGACGTTGTCCGGGATCACAGTTAATGGCTTGGAGACCGTCTCCATTTCGGACTGTAAGCTCACACGGGGGCAGGGAACGTTTCTACCAAATGAGTTGCATTTTCCTCCCCCAGAGGGCTTAGTACAAGTTCTGTACCTACGCTAAGCACTCGATAAATACCACTGATGACGACGAGCCGCACTTAGTGTTTATAATTCAGTAGCTTCAGGGATTGTCCTGTCCTAATAATGATAATAACGGTATTCGTTGAGCGCTTACTATGTGCCGGGCGATGTGCTAAGCTCCGCGTCTTACGAACCGTAGTCTTGGGATTCTTTATAACTGGGCCTCTGTACGATTTAGGCAAATGACAGCGGCGCGGATAAAATCCTTCACCCTACCGAGAGTCTATTCATTTCCCCTAACGTCTTTATGTCCTTCTGCTTTTAATGATGTCCATCACTTGATATTCCTGATTTTTCCCATCCCACTAGCCAGGCTTTTAGAGGGTGACTGAGGATGACAGCGATATGTGTGAAGTGCTTACTCTGTGCTAAGCATGGTAATAATAATAATGATGATGTTGGTCTCCGTTAAGCGCTTACTATGTGCCGAGCACCGTCCTAAGCGCTGGGGTAGACACGGGGGAATCAGGTTGTCCCACGTGGGGCTCACGGTCTTAATCCCCATTTTTACAGATGAGGTCACTGAGGCCCAGCGACGCGAAGCGACCTGCCCACGGTCGCGCAGCTGACGAGTGGCAGAGCCGGGCTTCGAACCCACGACCTCTGACTCCAAAGCCCGGGCTCCTTCCACCGAGCCGTGCTGCTTCTCTACCAAGCAGCCCACTAAGTGCTAAGCGGTACTAAGCCGTCCCCCTGCCCACGTCGGGGTCACAGTCTAAGGAGGAAGGAGATGATGAGGAAACTGAGGCACCGATAAGTTAAGCGACTTGCTTAAGGTCACTCAGCAGGCAAGGGTCAGAGCCAGGATCAAGAACCCAGGACTTCTGACTCCCGGGCTGATGCTCTTTCCCCCAAACTAGCCGCTTCTCCGTGCGTCTAGCGAATCCGGTGCTCTCACTACGGCAGCCTGCCTACAACGGCTCTCAATAAATACCACCGATCGATCGATCGATGCACCGCTACTTAATTGATACGAAAGGTTTCCAGACGATTCCATTCGCCAGTGGAATTCAGCCTAGTTTCCTTACTGTCGGGAGCAGAGATTATGCAGTAGCTGACTGCTGAACTCCCAGCTAGTCTCAGGGCTGTGGGGAGAAAAACGAGTCACTAAATCTTCGATTTGATTGCGGTGCTTCGGATATCCTCAGCTGGGAAAACTCAGTTGTCTGGGAACGCTAGGGGCGAAGTCGAAATCTGGCGACTTGGAGGATCTGTAATCTATCTGAACGTCTGCCTCCCCTCTAGACTGAAACCTCCCCGTGGCGAGGGATGTGGCGCGGGAAGCGGCGTGGCCCAGTGGAGAGAGCCCGGGCTCCGGAGTCAGAGGTCACGGGTTCGACTCCCGGCTCTGCCACTTGTCAGCTGGGTGACCGTGGGCAGGTCACTTCCCTTCTCTGGGCCTCGGTGACCTCATCTGAAAAGGGGGATTAACTGCGAGCCTCACGTGGGACGACCCGATTCCCCTGTATCTCCCCCAGCGCTTAGAACAGTGCTCTGCACATAGTAAGCGCTTAACGAATATCAACATTATGATTGAAATGGGTCATCTTACCATACCTCTTCCTCACCTGGATTTGTATTTACTCGGAAGAGTGAATCCAGTGGAATTTCAATCTCGCTTACCGTGTGCAGAGCACTGTACTAAGCGCTTATCTTCAAGGCGTTTTCGACAAAGGTATTACAACTGCCTTTCTCTACACATCCCTCGATCCGTGGTATTTAGTGAGTGCTTACTTTGTGCCAAGCACTATACTAGATGCTTCGGAGGGATAGGGTCGGTAGGCATAATAATAATGTTGGTATTTGTAAAGCGCTTACTAGGTGCAGAGCACCGTTCTAAGCGCTGGGGGAGATACAGGGAAATCGGGCTGTCCCACGTGAGGCTCACAGTTAAACCCCATTTTCCAGATGCTCTGCCACTTGTCAGCTGTGTGACTGTGGGCAAGTCACTTCACTTCTCTGGGCCTCAGTTCCCTCATCTGTAAAATGGGGATGAAGACGGTGAGCCCCACGTGGGACAACCCGATTCCCCCGTGTCTACCCCAGCGCTTAGAACGGTGCTCGGCACATAGTAAGCTCTTAACAAATACCAACATTATTATTAGATGAGGTCACTGAGGCCCAGAGAAGGGAAGTGACTCGCCCACGGTCACGCAGCTGCCAAGTGGCGGAGCCGGGATTCGAACCCATGATCTCTGACTCCCGAGCCCGGGCTCTTTCCGCTGAGCCCCGCTGCTTCCACCCTCTAAGAGAAGGCAACATAAAACATCCATCGATGGTATTTATTGAGCGTCCATTGTGCGCAGAGCGGTGCACTAAGCACGTGGGAGACTACGATACGTCCGAGTTGGTCGACACATCCCCTTTCTACCCCAAGCTTTTATTCGGCACTTACTACGAGCCAAACAACTGTCCTAAAACCGGGGAAGCCTTGACTTACCCCTGCCCCGCATGGGGCTCACAGTCTGTGAGAGATGCCACGGAGCGCATAGATCACAGGCCCGGGAGTCCGGCGGTCATTCGCCCGATAGTATTTACTGAGCGCTTACTATGTGCAGAGCACTGTACCAAGCGCTTGGAATGTACGAATCGATTACAGAGACAGGCCCTGCCCTTTGACGGGCGCACGGTCCAATCACGGGATTATGGGTTCCGATCCCCGCTCCTCCGCTTGTCTGCCGTGTGACCTTGGGCAAGTCGCTTCACCTCTCTGGGCCTCAGGTCCCTCGTGGGTAAAATGGGGATTAAAAGCGTGAGCCCCGGGTGGGACAACCCGATCACCCTGTATCCGCCCCGGCGCTTAGAACGGTGCTTCGCGCATAGTAGGCGCTTACCAGATACCACGGTTATTATTATTCTCTTGGTGTCAGTTACTTCATCCGTAAAATGGGGATTGAGACTGTGAGCCCAGCGTGGGACCGGGCCTGTGTCCAACCCAATTTGCTTGTATTCACCCCGGTGCTTAGTGCCTGGCACAGAGTAAGTGCTTAACAAATACCATAATGGAACTGCGAATGGCCTAAGAGAAAGAGCGCAGGACTGCGAGGCGAAGGACCCACGTTCTAATCCCAGCTCTGCCACTGACCCGCTGGGTGACCTGGAGCAAGTCACTTCAATTCTCTGTGCCTCAGTTACCATATCTGTGAAATGGGTAGCGAATACTTGTTCTCCCTCTCACTTGGACCGTGAGCCCCATGTGGGACAGGGACGGTGCCCGACCTGATTATCTCATCTACCCAGGGAAACGGCGTGGCTTCATGGAAAGAGCCCGGGCTTGAGAGTCAGAGGTCGTGGGCCCCACTCCCGGCCCCACCGCTTGTCAGCTGTGTGACTCTGGGCAAGTCACTTGACTTCTCTGTGCCTCAGTTACCTCATCTGCAAAATGGGGATTAAAAACTGTGAGCCCCATGTGAGACAACCTGATGACCCGGGTATCTACCTCAGTGCTTAGAACAGTGCTCGGCACGTAGTAACTGCTTAACAGATAGCATCATCATTATTATTATTACCCGGTGCTTCATTTATAGTATTAATATTATCATCCTATATTAATATGCTAATGTATACTGCATTAATACTGTATTAAGTAATATTAATAGTGCTATATCATTATACTATATTATACTAAGCTGTATTATATTAAATTCTATATTTTATTATTACTTACTAATATATATTAATACTGTATTGATATCATACGCTATGTTAATATAATATTAATGATGATAATGATAATGTTGGTGTTGGTTAAGTGCTTACTATGTGCAGAGCACTGTTCTAAGCGCCGGGGAAGGTACAGGGTAATCAGGTTGTCCCATGTGAGGCTCACAGTTAATCCCCATCTTCCAGATGCGGTAACTGAGGCACAGAGAAGTGAAGTGACTTGCCCACAGTCACACAGCTGCCAAGTGGCAGAGCAGGGACGATATTCATTTTATTATCCTTTGAGGCATTTGGTCCTTTCTCCCACCTTTTTTCTTTAAGAGTATTAGCTCAGCATCAACTACGCGTCAAACACTGTCCTCCGCGTTGGGGGCCGGGCTAGAAACAAGCGATTCAGGTCGGACGCAGGCCCCGTTCCACAGGGGGCTCACGGTCTGAGTAGGACGGGAGAACTGAGGCCGGGATAAGTTCAGTAACTTGCCTAAGGTCACTCAGCAGGATGTGTCAGAGCCAGGATTTAAGAACCCGGGTCTCCTGACTCGAAGCCCCAGGCTCCTTCGCCAGGCCAGGGACCCGCCGTCCTCATCGGCCCTGTCCGCCCGTGTTTCGGACCACAAAGAGGAGGGTGAGGGTGACGCCAATAAATATTCCGATGACGCCAGAGATCCCTAGGCCACGGAAGAGCTCTGATGCTTCCCTCTACATGTGGGGGATGAGAGGATCCTCCAAAAGGAGCGGGTGGGGAACACAAGCTTCCCCGATGCACCGTGAGCGGGTTGTTGGATACTGACTGTGGGCTAGCCGAGGATTTACACTCGCTCCTCCCTGCTTAGTGGCACGTAGTAAGCACTTTACAGATACCAGCAGATCGGGTTGGACACAGTCCCTGTTCCACGCAGGGCTCACGGTCTTCATCCCCGGTTTACAGCTGAGATCAGCGAGGCACAGAGAAGTGAAGCGACCCGTCCGGAGTCGCACAGCAGACGAGTGGCAGAGCAGGGACTGGAACCCAGGGCCTTCTGGCTCGCCGCCCAGGCCGCGCTGCTTCTCGGAAATTTTTGCTCTTGTTTCAAAAAGGGTCGTTTTTTAAAAAAAACAACACCTAATCAATCGGTAATTGGTGATTTTTGAGCACTTACTATGTGGAGAGCGCTGTTCTAAGTGCTTATATCTGACCTAAAGGCACGAGTCCAATATCCAATCCGTCCCTCCTATGCAAGCTGGAGGAAAAGAGGCATTTTAAAGGTGAGCCTTTACCAGTAATGTGAAACATGTATGTGGATAACAAAGATTACACAATGTTTAGGGTTGAGCCAGCTTAATCGGGAGGTCCGTGAGAAACAAAAGAGTTTCCCCAAATCCTCCGGGCCCCCAGACCAGGCCACCCTCAGTAACCCGCAGCACCTCTTTCGCTTTCTCTCTCCCACTCCTTCATCTGTTCCCCGAACCCTGGGCTGAGAAAACTAGAGCAAACAAAGTGGAGTCAGCCCCCGCAGCGCTCCCTCGAGCCTACCCACATGGATGGAGCAGATCTCGCCACCCTCAGCATCGTCTCTGAATATGAACGGCCCTATAAATCATTTCCTAAACTCCTATTCCATCCGCGTACCTTAGCGAGAGTCCCGTTAGGAGTTGGAATATGGAGAAAAAAAGCCCAGGTCAATCGTTCCCGCTTCTTCAATTTAGGACATTCAAATTCAGCAGAAAAAAAAGTTGACAGATCGCATAAGACCGTGAGCTCCTTGTGGGCAGGGAATGTGTTTTCCAACTCTGTCATCTCGTACTCTCCCAAATGCTTAGGACAGTGCTCCGCACAAAGTACGCACTCAGTAACTTCGAACGACCGATTACGTCAAGCTCCTGGAGTACCCGCCTGCATCTCCTCTTTCTTCAATTCTCCAATCGACCGACCCTTTCCGTCTCTTATTTTCTGATCGGCGACCTCTCCCACGTTGCTTTCTCAACTGTTTATTTACCTTCTTCTTGAGAATATTGGAGATCCCGGGAGGGAGCACAGGTGAGATAATATTAAAAGAAACAAATAGGCTCTGTAACAAAACTTCTTCCTTGGAGAATTGTCTTTATCTTCCTTCCTATTTTCACCCTTCCTCTTTACAGGCTGGAGACGGACCTTTTTAGATAGAGCTCTTTTGGTCTCATTAGATTTGAGATGGCGACGGCTGCTTACGGCAATCTCTAGAGCGAAAACGGACTTAACCCGGTTCACTTAATTTGCAAATTCCCGCACCGGGATGGACAGAGACCAGCACCAGTGATAGATCAACGTCATCACCACCATCATCTGGAGAGAGAGGAGAGATTGATTTTGGACAGACTATAATCCGTGATTAACCCTCTTACCTTCCCGTTGATGCCTTTCCCTCGGCCAAATGTTTTCTGGTTTTAGCTGTCTTAACTTTCATCCATTTAACCCTCTCAACCTCCCATTCGTGCCTTTCCCTCAGCCAAATGTTTTCTGGTTTTAGCTATCCAGCGTTCGTACATTTGCCATTTTATATCCGTTTGCCTTCCTCGTTGGATTACAAGCCCTCAGAGGGCAGGGGGGTCGGGATTTTTATTTCCGCGTGTCTCCCGACCGCTGGGTGCGGAGCTCTGTGGGGTCCTGGGGAGAGAAGCGGGGTGCCCACCCCCTTCATCCCTGGCTATTTGAGGCCCACGGTGGAGAAGAGAGGATAGGTCAAGCGGAGACTCTCGGAGACCAGCCCCGACTTCTCTCTCCCCTGCCTCAAAGATAAAGAAGACCCGGAAACAGCCACCGAGTTGACGCCTGGAGGCCTCCACTTCAGAGACCGAGGATAATGATAATAACTTTGGTATCTGCTGAGCGCTTACGACGTGCTGGTCTGAGCGCTGGGGTAGATACGGGGTGATCAGGTCGTCCCACGTGAGGCTCACAGTCTTAATCCCCATTTGACAGCTGAGGGAACCGAGGCACGGAGAAGTTGGGTGACGACTGTCGGCTCACTGTGGGTGGGGCCCGTGTCTGTTCACGGTTATACTCCGCCAAGCATTTAGTGCAGCGCTTTGCACACAGTAAGCGTTCGGTAAATACCATCGATTGAATGAATGAATGACGCAGCCTCTTAGTCCAGCGCAGAGGTATGAGGTGGAGCCCATGCATTCTCAGAAGAAAACCGGGGCCAACAAGCAGAAGACTGGACTCCCGCGGGGCCTCGGCTCATTTTGGGGGGCCACGTATGTACACATCCTTACTGAGAGCTCACCCCCTCCAGGAGGCCTTCCCAGACTGAGCCCTTCCTCTCCCTCTGCCCCTCCTCCCCTCCCCATTCCCCGTCCTCCCTCCCTCTGTTCTACCCTCTTCCCCTCCCCACAGCAAATATTATTTATTACTCTATTTATTTTAGTAATGATGTGTGTATATATCTATGATTCTATTTATCTGATGCCTGACTACTTGTTTGGTTTTGCTGTCTGTCTCGCCCTTTTAGACTGTAAACCCGCTGTCGGGCGGGGATTGTCTCCATCTGTTGCCCAACTGTACATTCCAAGTGCTTAGGTCAGTGCTCTGCACACGGTAAGCGCTCAATAAATACGACTGAATGAATGAATGACCCCATTAACTAAGCACTAACTCCAGTAACTATGGTCCTCTCCGAGAGAAACAGTGTGGCCCAGTGGGCAAAGCCTGAGCCTGGGCCTCAGAGGACCTGGGTTCTAATCCCAGCTCTGCCCCTTGTCTGCTCTGTGATCTTGGACAAATCACTTAAAATCTCGAGGCCTCAGTTTCCTCATCTGTAAAATGGGGATCCGCTACCCATACTCTCGCCACCTTAGACTGTGAGACCCCAGTGGCAGGGACTGCATCCGGTCCTGATTAATTTTTATCTAACCCAGCACTTAGAACAGGGGTTGACCCATAGTATGTGCTTACCAATACCATTATTATTATTATCATTATTGTTATTATCATTAGACATATCGAGAAGCAGTGTGGCTCAGTGGAAAGAGCCTGGGCTTGGGAGTCAGAGGTCATGGGTTTGAATCCCGGCTCTGCCACTTGGCAGCTGTGTGACTGTGGGCAAGTCACTTAACTACTCTGTGCCTCAGTTCCCTCATCTGTAAAATGGGGATTAAGACTGTGAGCCTCACGTAGGACAACCTGATTACCCTGTATCTACCCCAGCGCTTAGAACAGTGCTCTGCACATAGTAAGCGCTTAACAAATACCAACATTATTATAAGTTTTCAGCGTGGCTTAGTGGAAAGAGCCCGGGCTTGGGAGTCAGAGGACGTGGGTTCTAATCCCAGCTCTGCCACTTGTCAGCTGTATGGCCTTGGGTGAGCCACTTAACTTCTCTGAGCCTCAGTGACTTCATCTGTAAAATGGGGATTAAGAGGGTGAGTCCCACGTGGGACCACCTGATGACCTTGCATCTAATCATCATCATAATCATTATTATTATTAATTATTATTTAAAGTATTTGTTTTGGGGTCGCAGAGAGAGCAGCATGGAGCCGAGAGAGTAGGAAAAGCAAAACCTTCCTTCCGTAACTCTAGACTGTAAGCTTGTTGTGGGCAGGGAATGGGTCTTATTATTATATTGTGATAATAATGATGGCATTTGTTAAGCGCTTACTATGTGCCAAGCACTGTTCTAAGCACTGGGGTAGATGCAAGGTCATCAGGTCGTCCCACGGGGACCTCCCAGTTTTAATCCCCATTTTGCAGATGAGGTCACTGAGGCCCAGAGAGGTGAAGTGACTTGCCCACAGACACACAGCTGACTTCCCCAAGTACAGTGCTTTGCACACAGTAAGTATTCAGTAAATGCAACTGAATGAATGAATGAATCTAACCCAGAAACAAATTCCTTCTGGTCTTAAATTCAAAGCATTTCCTGAGCTTTTCCCTGAAGAAAGCTCCAGTAGACTGTAAACTCCTCTTCTAGACCGTTAGCACTCTGTGAGCAGGGCTCATCCCTCTCGACTATCGTAGTTCAAAGCTCCGGCACAGAGTAAGCACCAAATAAAAACCGCTGATTGATTGAAAGATGAGAATCACTTCTCCCATTATTATTATTATTATTATTATGTCCTGCCACCAGCTGAAAGATAATCTGACCAGGAATCAACATTCCTAGTCTCTGGACGACCTTGATTTCAGCCACAGTCTTATCTGTAATGTGGTCTTCCGTGGGAACCCTTCAAATAAATGCGGTATTTGTTAAACGCTTGCTACGTGCCAGGCACCGTACGAAGTCCTGGGGCGGGTACAAGCAAATCGAGTTGAACACGGTCCCCGTCCCACGTGAGGCTCACAGTCTCAATCTCCGCTCTACCGACGAGGCCACTGAGGCCCAGAGAAGTGACTTGCCCGATGCCACGCAGCGGACAAATGGCAGAGCTGGGATTGGGCCCCGCGGCCTCCTGACTCCCAGGCCCCTGCTCTAACCACTACTCCAGGTGACTTGAACTGGCTAATTAGTGAGATCCAATTAACTCAAAGAAGCCTCTCGTCCTGGTTTTCCAGCCAAGGCTCAACAGAGTTATCAAGCGCTCTTGGTTGCCTGAAGCCGCCTCGCATCCCGGAGCTCCCGGGACAGAGCCGAAGAATCCGGCCCTCTCGTGAGGTGATTCCGCGGTATCCGGGAGCTGACGCTAACACCTCTGCTTCATTAACGGCGAAGTGGATGTTTCTCCCTGTTTCCCCGGGTGAGTTTCCTGAGAGAACTCCACGTTCGTTTTCACCCTTCCTTTAAAGAAGCGGCGTTAACAAAGCAAACATTTCCGCTTCACGGGACGATGAAATCGCATCGCGCCGCAGTTGACTGATTTTCGGACAGACCAGAGGACGTTGTTCGGTAGACCTGTGCTCAGTGAATTCTCGTCATGTATCTCCTGAGCCTCGCTTTTGGAAACCAGACTATAAATACCCGCAGTGCTAATGGGTCTATTACGCCAGTCATTTCAAGGAAAGGGCAAAGTAGCGATATATTGTTTGAAATGGATTTCAGCTCCGGCGCCTTCAGGGATTTGAAGGAATGGCTGAGAAACCGTGCTTATTGCAAACTAGATTTTCCAAGGTGGGCCTCCCAGTTAGTTGATCACCGGCTAAATGGGTAATGGATGTGTACATTGGGTCTGTCTGAAATTTCCCTGTTGTGCAATCTTGCGATCATTTCCGTGGCAATTTTCAAGGCAGCAAGAAGTTATATTTCCAGTATTCAATATGTCACTCCCTAGTAATGAACTACGTGGCCAGAGAGCCGTGTTGCCTTTTGCGGGTCACTGAGGGATCATCTCGTGACAGCGGATGATTTGATAATAATAATGAAAACAATATCTGTGGTATTTGTAAAGCACTTAGTATGTGCCAAGCTCTCTACGAAGCACTGGGTTAGATACAATATAGTCAGGTCAGACACGGTCCCTGTCTCACACGGGGCACACGTTCTAAGTAGGAACGAGAGCAGGTATTGAATCTCTGTTTTCTAGATGAGGAAACTGAGGCACAGAGAAATGAAGTCATTTGCCCAAGTTCACCCAGCTGGCCAGTGGCAGAGCTGGATTTAGAATCCAGATCTCCCGGTCTCAGAGCTCTCTAGCCTTGAACACAGACCAAAGGACCAAAACCTTTTCTTCCAACTTCACCATCCAAAGTTATAAAAATACACCCGTGCTTTAAAGATTCAAGCATCCAGGCCTCCTGAAACCAGCACGCCTTGGAGACTCCTGAACTCCATGTCTGTATTTCCACTCCTGATTCTACGATGAGGGCTAAATTGGGTTCATGAGACACCCGGCTATCGATACCGAATGATAGCACTTACTGAGCGCTTAGCAGATGGAAAACACTGGCTGCATTTTCTGTATCAAGTCTTGCAAAGTTACGCTGAAGAAATGGAATTTATTTGTTTATATTAATATCTGTCTCCCTTTCTGGATTGCAAACTCATCGTGGGCAGGGGAAGTGTCTATTTATCCCTGACTTGCTCCCTTTGTTCTTCCCTGCCTCTAGTTCCACAGCACTTATGTACATATCTATGATTTTTTTTTTTGGTATCAATGTCTGCCTCCCTGCCTCTAGATTGCAAGCTCATTGTGAGGAGGGAATATGTCAGTTTATTGTTGTCTTGAACTCTCCCAAGCGCTTAACACAGTGCTCTGCACACAGGAAGCCCTCAGTAAAACAGGATTGAATGAATGCATGATGAATTTTTATATTGTATTCTCCCAAGTGCTTAGTACAGTGCTTTGCACACAATAAGTACCCCATAAATACAACTGAATGAATGAAAAGAAATGCAGAGGGCTCCTATGTCTGGGGTCAAAAATAATAGTAATGTTGGTATTTGTTAAGCGCTTACTATGTGCAGAGCACCGTTCTAAGCGCTGGGGGAGACACAGGGGAATCAGGTTGTCCCACGTGGGGCTCACGGTCTTAATCCCCATTTTACAGATGAGGTCACTGAGGCACCGAGAAGGCAAGTGCCCAAGGTCACGCAGCTGAGCAAAGTTTCATTCACTTTATCTCCAGAGTCCAGTGGCGTAATTCTGCAATCGCAAATCATCTCATCCGGCCTGTTTTGCCACGTTAATCTACGGGAAAATAATTTTCAATATTTGAGTCAATAATGTAGTGTTCCCAGTGGTCCAGGGTCCCACTGGGCATACGCAGTGCCAGCTGCAGAATCAAAACAGCTAATATCCACAATGGGCCCGCATCGGTCGAAGGCAGACCATCTGCTCGCCTCTGGAACTGCTCAGGGAGAATCAGTTCGTTCATTCATTCCATCGTATTTATTGAGTGCTTACTGTGTGTAGAGCACTGTACTAAGTGCTTGGGGAAGTACAATGCAGCAATAAAGAGAGGCAATCCCTGCCCACAGTGAGTTCACAGTCTAGAGGGGGAGAGACAGACATCAGTGAAAGCAAACAGCCATCATTATAAATAAATACAATTACAGGTATATATATGCATAAGTGCGGCGGGCCGAGGTCGGGTGGAGAGCGAAGGGAATGAGTCAGGGTGACAAGGAAGGGAGTGGGAGATAAGGAATAGTGGGGCTTAGTCTGGGAAGGCTTCTTAGAGGAGATGTGCCCATGACACCATAAGGCTTTGAAGCGGGGGAGAGAAATTTTCGGGCGGCTTTGAGGAGGGCGGGCGATCCAGGCCAGAGGTAGGACGTGGGCCAGGGGTCAGTGGCGAGACAGGCAAGATGGAAGCTCAGTGGGAAGGTTAGCACCAGAGGAGCCAAGTGGGCAGACTGGGTTGTAGGAGAGAAGCAAGGTGAGGTAGGACGGGGGAAGGTGATGGACTGCTTTTAAGTCGATGGTGAGGAGTTTTTGTTTGATACACAGGTGGATCTATCGTATTTATTGAGCGCTCACTGTGTGCAGAGCCCTGTACTAAGCATCTGGGAGAGTACCGCACATAACAATAAAGACACGTTCCCCACCCGCCACAAGCCTACAGTCTAGAAGGGGAGGCGGACATTAAGATAAATAAATTACGGATAGGTACGTAAGTGCTGTGGGGCTGGAGGGTGGCGGTGAATAAATGGAGCAAGTCAGGGTGATGGAGTGGGAGAAGAAGAAATGAGGGTTTAGTCAGGGAAGGCTTCACGGAGGAGATGTGCCTTCCATAAGGCTTTGAGGTGGGGGAGAGTAATTACCTGTCAGGGAGGGTGATCCAGGTCACACACCCGCTAGGATCAAAATAAAGATCTCACGAGAAACAGTGTAGTCTAGCTGATGATAATAACGATAATTATGGTATTTGTTAAGCGCTTACTATGTGCCAAGCACCGTTCTAAGCACTGGGATAGATACAAAGTAATCAGGTTGTCCCACGTGGTACTCACAGTCTTAAGCCCCGTTTTACAGATGAGGTAACTGAGGCACAGACAAGTGAAGTAACTTGCTGCGTAAGTGGTCGCACAGCAGACAAATGGCGGAGCCGGGATTAGAACCCACGACCTCTGACTCCCAAGCCCGAGCTCCTTCCACTAAGCCACGCTGCCTCTCAAGTGACCTTGGGCAAGTCACTTCTCTGTGCCTCAGTTACCTCATCTGTAAAATGTGGAATAAGATCGGGAGCCCCTTGTGGGACATGGACAGTGACCAAGCTGATTACTTTAGGGAAGCAGCATGGCATGGAGGAGAGAGCACAGGCCTGCGAATCAGAAGGTCATGAGTTCTAACTCCAGCTCCGCCACTCGTCTGCTGTGTGATCTTGGAAAGGTCACTTCACTTCTCTGTGCCTCAGTTACCTGTTCTGTAAAATGGGAGATTAGGACTGAGCCCCATGAGGGACAGAGACTGTTCATCCCTATTTGCCGGAAACCACCCCAGCGCTTAATATAGTGCCTGGCAATAGTAAGCACTTAACAAATACCCAGTTATTATTATTATTACTTTGTATCTACCTCAGCTCTTAGAATAAGGCCTGGCACACACATAATCGCTTAACAAATACCATTTTTTTTAAAAAAAGAGTTTCCACACACACTCGAAAGTGGTGGAATTTTCACCATTTGCATCACCAGAAGAGGACTTTAGTTTTGGTAAGAAATTCCCGCTTGCGATCATTAAAAGAAAGGGGGACACCATGTCTACCAAATCTGTTATAGTGTACTCTCCCAAGCACTTTGTAAAGTGCTCTGCAAACAGTAAGTGCTCAGAAAGTACGATTGATTGAACCTGCTCTCCTGAAGGACTCTTTGATGGATGGGGAACTGAGAGGAGGAGTCTGGGAAGCATTTGGAAATTTGGATTTCCTTAGCTATAAAAGGGACGAATCTCTGTTGCCAAAGCGTGCGGGAAGCAAGTCGGTCAGTTGGTCACTTCACTGAAGTGGATCCCTCCTAAGCCATGATCCGGATGCTTAATCCGTTGGAAAACTGTTACTTAGTGGGACAGTACCGTTACCCAAGCAGGTTAGTAGTTTCAAATAAATAAAGCTTCACGGGAATACCAAAGAAATCTAATTCACCTATATAAGTTGCACATTTTCGTTAGCTTGAAGAATGTAGTGAAGTTCGACTTTCACCTCTTCACATAACCCAGCAGGAGACGTCAGCGGAATTTGACCCTCCATCCTTATTGTCTAAATGAGAAAAGAGGGTGTCTTAACCAACATCACCAAATACGTCCGTGAAGGAGTTAGGAGATGAACCCCTTTCCTGGCCTTCAGCAGGACTCTGACCTCTTGACTGAATTCCTCTGGGGACCATTCTGCGGGTTTTCCTGCAATCAGTCAGAAAGCCTTATCTTCCAGCTCTCTTTCTCTCCCTCAGGGGGATCTGGGCTACTTCATCGAGCTTAGTTTCTCCCTAGAAAAATGGACACCGCATCCCTTATCTGCTTCCTCCCTTCCTCCTCCCTCCCATCCACACAGCACGTGTGTCTACATCCGTAATTAATTTATTTATGTATATTAATGTCAGCCTCCCCCTCTAGACCGTGAGCTTGTGGCGGGCAGGAGATGTGTCTGTTTAGTGTTGTTTCGTGCTCTCCCAAGTGCCTAGTATAGTGCTTTGCACACAGTAAGCGCTCAGTAAATGCGATTGAATGAATTCTCTGAACTTTGAGCTAAACGCCCACTTGCTCTCACAGAGAATGGAGGGATTTCCTCCGAGCTTTGGCTAATTCAAATCACCGATGAAAGGTTTCTTTGATTCAGCTTGCTAGAATTCATGCAATGAGCCATGTTTACTCGCAATAGTAGGATGTTGCTAGCTATTTGCAGTTTGTAAATTATCAACTTTTCCCAAGCGCCTTCCCTTCCGATCCGGCACCTTTATTTTATTAAGGTACATTTCCACAATTCCAACTACTCAAAATATTTAACTACATTTATTTTCCCTGGAATGTGTTCGTGGACTGCTTGTGTTGGTTTGTGTTCACAATGAGTATTAATCATTTTTATGTTTATTCATGTAGCGTTAAATTTTTCAATTGTGAATGTGTTATTAAAATGAATTAGATATTACAAAGAGAAACAGCTATGTTCAAAGCAAAGACAATCAAAGAAACAAATGCTGGTGATCTAATAAGAAAAATGTAATACTAGAAATTACATTAATTGACTCCTTACTTATATGACTGATCTTAAATCTATTCCATCTAGGGTAGAACATTCAGAATCTATATTTAAATGAATATTGAAATATGTAGTTGAGCTTCATTCGAAAGTACAATTTAGTTTAATGCAAACTGTTTCTTAACTTCAAGTTCCCAGCAGTTTGGGAAAATAAATAAAATATTAAAGGAATGATTCTAATGGTGAGAAGGGAATACGTTATTTACTTTTAGGGAGTATGCCATTTCTTTTGATCCCATTCAAAAGATCGTTTCTTTCCTGGTCTTAGATGTCATTTAATATTTTTTTTTACTGAGAACTCAGTACAGCTCTGTACAGTTAATATTTATTTTTTTCCTACCCTCAAGGAGCTTTCATTCGAAGGAAAGTTCTATACACATTGTATATACAAATAGAATAGAATATTCTATTTCTAGAATAAAACAGAATATAATGGACCTTTATGGAAGGTCTGTTCTCATGGCCCAATTTACCTTTATTTTTTGAATTTTTTTATAATTATCTCATAACATCCAAATGAACTGGGAAAATGTATTGATTCAGGAATATGACAGGCAATTTGTATGTATGCCGTAATGGCTATGAATATGCGAATGGGCTTTCATTCATTCAATTCATTCGTTGATTTATTGAGCACCTACTGTGTGCAGAGCATTGTACTAAGCGCTTGTGAAAGTACAGTATTCATTCAATTCATTCAATAGTGTTTATTGAGCGCTTACTATGTGCAGAGCACTGTACTAAGCGCTTGGAATAAACAATTCGGCAACAGATAGAGACGGTCCCTGCCGTTTGAAGGGCTTACGGTCTAATCGGGGGAGACGGACGGACGAGAACGATGGCGATAAATAGAAGCAAGGGGAAGAACATCTCGTAAAAACAAGGGCGACTAAATAGAATCGAGGCGATGTACAATTCATTAACAAAATAAATAGGGTAACGGAAATATATACAGTCGAGCGGACGAGTACAGTGCCGTGGGGATGGGAAGGGAGAGGTGGAGGAGCAGAGGGAAAAGGGGAAAAAGAGGGTTTAGCTACGGAGAGGTAAAGGGGGGGTGGCAGAGGGAGTAGAAGGAGAAGAGGAGCTCGGTCTGGGAAGGCCTCTCGGAGGAGGTGAGTTTTAAGTAGGGTTTTGAAGAGGGAAAGAGAATCAGTTTGGCGGAGGTGAGGAGGGAGGGCGTTCCGGCACCGCGGGAGGACGCGGCCCGGGGGTCGACGGCGGGACGGGCGAGACCGAGGGACGGCGAGGAGGTGGGCGGCGGAGGAGCGGAGCGTGCGGGGTGGCCGGTGGAAAGAGAGAAGGGAGGAGAGGTAGGAAGGGGCGAGGTGATGTAGAGCCTCGAAGCCTAGAGCGAGGAGTTTTTGTTTGGAGCGGAGGTCGATAGGCAACCACTGGAGTTGTTTAAGAAGGGGAGTGACGTGCCCAGATCGTTTCTGCGGGAAGATGAGCCGGGCGGCGGAGTAAAGAATAGACCGGAGCGGGGCGAGAGAGAAGGAAGGGAGATCGGAGAGAAGGCCGACACGGTAGTCTAGCCGGGATAGAACGAGAGCCCGTAGCGGTAAGGTAGCCGTTTGGGTGGAGAGGAGAGGGCGGATCTTGGCGATATTGTAATGTACCACATTAAACAGGTACATTCACTGCCCACACGTGCTTACAGTCTAGAGTTGGGGTGACAGACATCAATTCAAATAAATAAATTTACAGATATGTACATAAGTGCTGTGGGGCTGTGGGGCGGGAAGAGCAAAGGGAACAAGTCAGAGTGATGCAGAAGGGAGTGGGAGATGAGAAAAGGTGAGACGTAGTCTGGGAAGGCCTCTCGGAAGAGAAGTCCCTTCAATTAGGCTCTGAAATGGGGGAGAGTAATTGTCTGTCGGCTTTGATGAGGGAGGGCACTCCGGCCCAGAGGCAGAACATGGGCGAGGGGTCAGCGGTGAGACAGATGAGCTCGAGGGACAGTGCGAAAGTTAGCATCGGAGGTGCGAGTGGGTGGGCTGGGTTGTAGAAGGAGAGTAGCGAGGTGAGGTAGGAGGGGTCAAGGTGGTGGACTGCTTTAAAGCCAATAGTCTTTTATCGATACGGAGGTGGATGGGCAATCACTGGAGGTTTTTGAGGAGCGGGTTGACCTGTCCGGGACGTTTTTGTAGAAAAATGATCCAGGCAGTAGAGTGAATGAAGTACGGCCTAGAGAGGGAAGAGACAGGAGGCTGGGAGGTCACTAAGAAGGCTGATGCAGTCATCCGGGTGGAATAGGAAGAGTCACTGTATTAACATGGTAGCAGATTGGATGGAGAGGAAAGGGCAGATTTTAGCGATGTCGTGAAGGTGGGACTGACAGGATTCAGTGATGGATTGACTGTGTGGGTTGAATGAGAGAGAGGAGTCAAGGATAATGCAAGGTTACAGGTTTGTGAGATAGGAAAGATGGTGGCCAACTACAGTGATGGGAAAGTCAGGGGGAAGACGGTGTTTGGGTGGGGAGACCAGGAGTTCTGTTTCGGATATGCTAAACTTGAGTTGACGGGAAGATATCCACGTAGAGATGTCTTGAAGTCAAGAGGAGAAGCGAAACTGCAGAGAGGGAGAGAGATCGGGGCCGGAGGTGTAGATTTGAGTCTCATCCGCGTAGACTTGGTAGATGAAGCTTTGGGAGTGGATGAGTTCTCCAAGGGAGTGGGCATAGATGGAGACTAGATGGGTATATAGATATGACCCTTGAGGGACCCCCATACAGTTAGGGGATGGGAGGCAGAGGAGGAGCCCACAAAGGGGAGAACCAGGAGAGGAGAGTGTCAGTGAAGCCAAGGTTGGATAACATATCCAGGAGAAGGAGGGGGTCCACAGTGTCGAAGGCAGCTGAGAGGTTGAGGAGGTTTAGAATGGAGTAGAGGCCATTGGATTTGGCAAGAAGGAGATCACACTGGTGACCTTTGAGAGGGCGGTTTCGGTGGAGTGAAGGGGACGGAAGCCAGATTGGAGGAGAGGAATTGGAGACTGCGGGTTTGGACAACTCTCTCAAGGAGTTTCGAGAGGAATCGTAGGAGGGAAATGGGGCGATGACTGGAGGGAGCCGTGGGATCAAGGGAGGGTTTTTTTAGGCAAGGGGAGACATGGGCATGTTTGAAAGCAGTGGGGAAGAAGCCACTGGAGAGGGAACAATTAATGACTGTTAGGGAGGGAAGAAGGGAGGGGGCGAGAGTTTTGATAAAGTGCGAAGGAATGGGGTCGAGTGCGTAGGTGGAGGGTGTGGCTTTTGAGAAGAGGCAGGAGATCTCCTCTAGAGATACTGCCTGGAAGGATGGGAGAGGTGAAGAGGGGGCCAGAAATTGGAGGGATTGGAGAGGGACAGGGGTGACTTTAGAATCTCACACCTGATGGCAACATTCTTAATTCATCTTAATGCAGTTTCAGTACATCTGCTTTATATAACTTTCCATAGCCAGAGAAATAATTCCATCTACCTCTTAGACCGTGAGTCTCATGTGGGTCAGGGACTGTGGTCTCCAATTGATTCTTCTCTCATTTTCAATAAATACCACCGAATGACTTTGTACTCACACCAGAACTTAGCACAAAGAAGTGCTCAGTAAATACGATAAATATGATAATAGTTAAAATGGTTATTAAACTTTCCAAAAGGAGGGTAATCTGCTCCTTTCTCCCCGGTAACTCCAGGTGCGGGATATATAGGCCGCTCAGCTATTTTGAGACGCAAAAAGAAACAGCTTGAAGATGGCTGCAGATAGATAAAGATATTTTGGGAAAAAAAGGTATCTGGTTAGGTTTTCTTTTTGCTCTTTCCCATCGGAGGGCCTCCTGAAGCCCCGACAGCAGTCATTGAGCTTCACCTCACACCTCGCTCACTTTATAACGGCAGCCCAGACTATCGATTAGAGGGAGATGAGTAAGGTGGTGAATCCACTCTGAAAGATGCCCTTGGGGCTGGCAGATGACAGGCACAGGCACTGGGATACTCTGGAGGGAGAGGCGGGATAGAATAAGATGAGATTGGTGTGTGAGTGGGATAAATAGATAATAGTTGTGTTTGTTAAGCGCTTACTATGTGCCAGGCACTGTACTAAACCATGTTGAGGGGGTTGGGGGTGTGTGGGAGGGTGTAAGAACAGATCAGGTTGGACACAGTCCCTGTCCCACTTGGGGCTCACAGTCTTAATACCCATTTCACAGTTGAGGTAACTGAGACACAGAGAAGGGAAGTGACTTGCCCAAGGTCATACAAGAGATAAGTGACAGAGCCGGGATTGGAACCCATGACCGTCTGACACCCGGGCCCATGATCTAGAGGCTCCCTCAATACTGAGGAGAACAGAAACTACTGCCTCTGTTCCCGCCACCAAGGCTTTCTGCTCTGGACATGCTCTCTGAGAAGCAGCGTGGCTCAGTGGAAAGAGCACGGGCTTTGGAGTCAGAGGTCATGGGTTCGAATCCCGGCTCGGCCACTTGTCAGCTGTGTGACTTTGGGCAAGTCGCTTCACTTCTCGGTGCCTCGGTTGCCTCATCTGGAAAATGGGGATTAAGACTGTGAGCCCCACGTGGGACAACCTGATTCCCCCGTGTCTAGCCCAGCTACAGTGCTCGGCACATAGTAAGCGCTTAACAAATACCAACACTATTATTATTATTATAAAAGTGCTGCCGAGCGCTCTCGGCTTCCCCATACTGTATAGCTATGCTGTCTCTCTGGTGGTTGACCATCCACCTCTGCATCAAACAAAAACTCCTCATTATTGGCTTTAAAGCAGTCCACCACCTTGCACCATCTTACCTCATCTCGCTTCTCTCCTGCTACAGCGCTGCCCGCAGGCTTCGCTCCTCTAGTGCCAACCTTCTCACTGTCCCTTGATCTCTCCTCTCTCGCCACCGACCCCTAGCCCTGAGAAACAGAAGCAGAAGACTGTGAGCCCCACGTGGGACAACCTGATTCCCCTGTGTTTACCCCAGCGCTTAGAACAGTGCTCTGCACATAGTAAGCGCTTAACAAATACCAACATTATTAGCCCTCATCCTGCCTCTGGCCTGGAATGCCCTCTCTCCTCAAATCTGACAGACTATTACTCTCCCCGGTCTTCAGAGCCTCAATCTAGGCACCTCTCCTCCAAGAGGCTTTCCCAGACTGAACCCCACCTTTCCTCGCCTCCCACCCCATCCTGCGTCGCTCTGACGCGTTCCCTCGGCTCTTCCCACCTCCCGGCCCCACAGCACTTACGTACATATCTGTAAATATATTTTATTTGTATTGATGTATGTCACCCCAGTTCTAGATTGTAAGCTCTTTGTGGGCAGAGAATGGGTCCATTTATTGTTGCATTGAACTCTCCCAAGCACTCTGCACACAGTAAGCACTCAAATTGGGTAAGCAGGGCTTTCTGGCCAAATGGAGTGCTCCGGTAGACTACCCATCTTGCACGGTCTCAGCATCCCAGATTCCCTTGAACGTTCCGGGGACCGGTGTGATGTCGGTCACCTATCATCCTGCCCCCGCAGTTTACTGGGGGGGGGGGGGTCGGGCTGGGCACGTGGTCGATGGTTACACGGGATTAATATGACCATGCAAATTAGACTTTGGTGTCATCAAATTTGTCATCCTTGTTTCTGCACCTGCCCGGCTGCCATGGTGAGGTCCCGGGGCGGGTCCAGTTTCGCTGAGCGTGATGTGGTCTGGAAGGACCCAGTTCCGGTGGGCTGCCATATCCATCGTGGAGGTCCCTGTTTTTGCAAGCTATCAGCTTGGCTCTTAGCATCAGAAAGTTAGCTCTGCTCCTTCTTGCTACTTTCAGCACCTAACCCTGGTTCAGTGGAAAGAGCCCGGGCTTGGGAGTCAGAGGTCATGGGTTCGAATCCCCGCTCTGCCACTTGTCAGCTGGGTGACTGTGGGCGATCACTTAACTCCTCTGTGCCTCAGTTACCTCTTCTGGAAAATGGGGATTAACTGTGAGCCTCACATGGGACAACCGGATTACCCTGTATCTACCCCAGCACTTAGAACAGTGCTCTGCACATAGTAAGCACTTAATAAATGCCAACATTATTATTATTCTGCCCTCCTAACAATACTCGCAGAACTTACAAGCAATAATCAATCAATCGACTGTATTTATAGACCACTTACCGTTGCAGAGCACCGTGTTAAGCACTTGACCATAACTGCTCTGGTCGTCTGTGACTTTGGAGGCCTGCCTCCTAGGTAGCAGAATAAGGGAGAAAAGAGGATACTTTCCCCTCCGTGACTCTCGGGGAGTCCCGGCCTGTTCCCTGGCGGCAGTTTTCTTTCTCCTTGGGAATAGAGTTGCAATCAGGTCCTCCAGAGAAAGCACGGGATTCCACATTCTGCCCATAACCATTTTGGCTTTGAAGAGGAAGAAGGTCAAGTGGCTCTGATGGAGCCTCCTGGGGGTCCTTTGTTCCAGAATAGCCGTCTGGGCTCTTGCAGAGGGAACCGGGAAGCAAATCGCCCTGGCAAAGGAGAACTGAAACCTGGGTCAGTGTGGGAGCCGCTTCTGCTGGCCTTCAGCAGGCGATTGCATTACTTTCCAAGAAAGGCAGAGAGATAAAGGAGCAATTTAATAAGCATTTGTTGCCAATTTTCTATGTGCCACGCCGCAGTACTAAGCACCGGGGTAATAATAATGATGATGATAATGATGTCATTTGTTAAGCACTTACTATGGGCCAAGCACTGTTCTAAGCACTGGTGTAGATGCGAGTCTTAATCCCCATTTTACAGATGAGATAACTGAAGCACAGAGAAGTGGAGTGACTCGCCCAAAGTCACACAGCCGACAAGTGGCGGAGCCCGGGTTAGAACCCGAGACCCCGTCTGCCAAGCCCGTGCTCTTTCCACAGAGCCACGCTGCTTCTTGGTATTTAAGCGCTTACTATGTGCCAGGTACTGTACTAAGCGCTGGAATGGATACAAGATAATCAGCTGGACACAGTCCCTGTCCTGCATAGGAATCAGTCTTAATCCCCATTTTACAGATGAGATCACTGAGGCCCAGAGAAGCGAAGTGACTTGGCCCAAGATCTCACAGCGGACAAGTGGCGGAGCCAGAATTAGAACTCATGACCTTCTGGCTCCCAGACTCGGGCTCCAAAGGTAACAGGACGAACAGAGTCTCTGTTAAACAGACTAAGAGGGAGGGAGAACAGGTATCTAATCCCCATTTTACTGTTGAAGAAACTGAAGCACAGGGAAATGAAGTAAGTAGCAAAAGCCATATAGCAGTTAAGCAATAGAACTAGGTAAGAACCCAGGACCCCTTACACCGAGGCTCGGTTCTTTCCACGCCGCCACGCTGTTTCTCAGAAGTCACCTGGTCAACCCCGTTTAAAGATATCTGCCAATCACTCAGCTCCGTTCATTTTTTTGCTAACATTGAATGGCCAGGAACCCTGATACAGAAAAGCAGGGTGGCCTGGGAGTCAGAGGGCCCGGGTTCTAATCCCGGCCCCGCCGCTTGTCTGCGGTATGAGCTCGGGTAAGTCGCTTAGCTTTTCTTTGTTTCAGTTCTCTAATCTGCAAAACGGAGATTCAATACCTGGTCTCCCTCCTACTTATACTGGGAGCCCCATATAGGACTTGATTATCTTGTATCCACCCCAGCGATTAGAACAATGCTTGGCACATGGTAAGCACTTAACAGATACCACGGTTGTTATTATTATTATTCCAATGAGGATCGTTTGATGCGGCCTTCAGATCAGCCAATTGTATTTACTGAGCACTCACTGTGTGCAGAGCACTGTTCTAAGTGCTTGGGAGAGTACAATACGACAACAGACACACTCCCGGCCTACAAAGAGCTTGCAGTCGAGGGATTCACTCTCTCTCAGTGGTGACCGTGTACTTGAACCAAACAAGCGACTTTTCCCTTTTGCTCTAAAACACAAGCCCGGGAAATCTGAGGAGCACGAAGAATAACAATTATGGTCATTCTTAAGCACTTACTCTGTGCCGAGCACTGTGAGAGAAACAGCGTGGCTTGGTGGAAAGAGTACGGGCTTGGGAGTCAGAGGTCACGGTTTCTAATCCCGGCTCTGCCACTTGGCAGCTGTGTGACTTTGGGCGAGTCACTTAAATTCTCTGTGGACCATTTACCTCATCTGTAAAATGCAGATTTGGACTATGAGCCTCATGTGGGACCATCTGACTACCTTGTTCCCCCTCCACGCCCTCAGTGCTTACAACAGTGCTTGGCACATAGTAAGTGCTTAACAAATGCCAACATTATTATTATTATTATGATTACTAAGCTCTGGACCCACCCCTTTGCCCCTCTAGATTATAAAGTCATTGTGGACAGGGAATGCGTCCGTTTCTTGTCATACCGTCCTCTCTCAGGACAGTTCTCCGCGCATCCTGAGTGCTCAGTAAACACGATTGACTGACTGACTGACTTTGCCCTTTGGCCCCGCTCAAACTGGCTACTTTCCGCAGCGGGAGTGGCCTCCAAAGCCACCACAGACACGGTGGGGGACAAAGTGGGAGAGTTTCGTGAGGAAGGCCCCGCAGACCTCGCCCCAGACTCCTCAGGCGGAATTGGAGCCGAGGGGATCGCTCCTGCCTGGGCTGTAAGATGCTGCGGACTTCCAAAAAACGGGCCGGGGAAGTGGGGGGCCCGCACGGTCAACGTCCCCGAGGGTTCTGCGGCGGGTACAGACAGCAGAAGAACACTTGAGTTTCCCACAATTCCGGGCCACCCAGCCTTGCCTTCCACCCATATATCATCTTTAAAAATTGAACGCTAAGCTCCGGGAACTACGGTTTTGCAATTTGCCTCACCGCGTTCTCCCCAAGTGGGTTTAAATCGATGACTTTTAAACGTTCGCTGCCGAGCCGCCATTAACCCCTGCAGTCCCACGGCGCCCTTCCGTACGCGACCGCTCTCTCGGCTTTTCCACTTTTCATGAGAAGGGAGGTTTGGAGGAGAAGATGAGGATGTTCCTGAACTCTGGCTCATTTTTAGACATGGGAGTGTTTTAATATTTAGGAGTGGCCAGGCAGAAAGCGAAAGTGCTGAAATCTTATGAAAATGTCCTGCTAGTTGTGTGTGTGTGTGTTTTAATGGTATTTGCTGTGCTTTTACTATGTGCCAGGTATTGTACTAAGCGTTGGGGTTGATAGAAGCTAATCAGGCTGGACACGGTCCCTGACCCACATAGGGCTCACCATCTTCAGCCCCATTTTACAGATGAGGTAGCTGAGGCACGGAGCAGTGAAGTGACTTGCCCCGGGTCACGCGGCAGACATGTGGCAGAGAGGATTAGAACCCAAGTCCTTCTGATTCCCGGACCCGTGCTCTATCCGCTAGGTCACACTGTTCCTTTCTACTAAATCCAGAAATGAAGGTGTCAGAAAAAAGGTGAATTTTCATGACACTGAGAGGCTTATTTTCCAGCTCGGAGAAGATTGAGTCATTCAGATAAACCACAGACATTTTGAACCGATCCCAGATTTATCCCTGCACTTCAGCAAACATACCAGAGAGCCAAAGGGCAGAGTTATTTGTTTGGGTTCAAGCGCAGAGTTGCCACCGAGGAGAGACCGAGTCCTGAAGGACCCCATCACGAGATCCTCGCTAATTATACCAGATCTTCTCCATGCTTCGTAGGTAAGGTGGCTTGCCAAAAGGATAAAATCACACTTCCATGGAAATTAAAACCCAGAAGTGAAACTGATCATTCAAGTCTCCCTTCAGTAGGCCTACCTCATTTGACAGTGAACTGCAGAACATAAGACTGTACAAAATGGCGCCATTGATCAGAAGCAGCCTGGGAAGCAGGGGAAGCAGCGTGGCTCAGTGGAAAGAGCCTGGGCTTTGGAGTCAGAGGTCATGGGTTCAACTCCCAGCTCTGCCACTTGTCAGCTGTGTGACCGTGGGCGAGCCACTTCACTTCTCTGTGCCTCAGTTACCTCATCTGGAAAATGGGGATTAACTCTCAGCCTCACGTGGGACAACCTGATTACCCTGTATCTACCCCAGCGCTTAGAACAGTGCTCTGCACATAGTAAGCGCTTAACAAATACCAACATTATTATTCAATAATGGTCCAGTCAAGCTTCCATCTTTGATAGGCAAAGGTATATTTAAGGAAAACCTTGGGCTAGTTGCCCTCTTCAACATCCATTAATCAAATAATAGTATTTTATCGAGCATTTTCTGCAGAGGGCTGTTTGCAGGTCTTGGGGGAGTACAGTGGTATTGGTAGACCCAATCCCTGTCCTCAAGGAGTTTACGATCCAGAGTTGCCGACAGACACTCAAAATAAATTACGAGTTGGCAGAAGCAATTGAGTTTAAAGAAATGTTCGTAAGTCATGTTGGGGGGAGGGGGTGGGAGTTAGCACCCAAGTGCTTTCATGAAGCCAAAGTGCTGAAGTTGATGGGGAAATAGGATGGGGAGGTGAGAGATTCATCGGGGAAGGCCTCCTGGAGGAAATGTGACATGCATTCGTTCATTCAATCGTATTTATTGACCACTTACTACGTGCAGAGCACTGTACTGACTGCTTGGAAAGTACAGTTCGGCAACAAATAGAGACAATCCTACCCAACAACGGGCTCACGGCATCATCATTATGGTTCTTGTAAAAGCATTTCTTATGTGCCAAGGACTCTACTTAGTGGTGGATACAAGTTAATCAGGTTGGACACTGCCTGTCCCACATGGGGCTCACAATCTAAGTAGGAGGAAGCAGAATTTAATCCCCATTTTACAGACGATATAACTGAGGCACAGAGAAGTTAAGTGACTTGCCCAAGGTCACACAGCAGATGCACTACAGAGCCAGAATCAGAACACAGGTCCTCTGACTCTCAGCCACTGCTCCTCTTTCCACTAGACCACGCCTCTTCTCAAGGGCTTCAAAGATGAGGAGGGAGAGGTCGGCAGGACGTGAGGCGAGAAGGCGTTCCAGAGAGGTCGGAGGACGTGAGCAAGAGGTTGACGGCAAGAGAGACGAGAGCGAGGCATCATGGGCAGGTTGGCTCGAGAGGAGCTCAAGAGACGGACCATCTTAAATCCCTCATCTGTCCCTCTACGGTTTTCCATTCCTGTCTCTACCTCCTTCCACCTCTCTCTACATCCCTAATATAGTAACTCATTACGGATCCCCAATCCATGAATCGCCCCAACCCTCTCAAGGATCTGCTGATATTTTCCTTCGCCACCAGTTCCCGTGGCAACAAACTCCATACACCTTCCACACACCGAGTGAAGAAACACTTCCTTTTGTTTGTTTGGAACCTAGGATTCCTAAACGCCAGTGGGCGTTTCCATCCTGGTGGTGTGAGATTTGGCAAACAATAATTCCATGTTGGCCTTGTCCACACCCTTCTGCTCATCACGCCCAAGGTCACTTTTTTTTTCTTTAACAAGGAAAAATGAACAATAGCCTTTCTGTCGGCCCTAACTCCATAGAATCCAACTGTTGGTTTTTTGGAGACTGTGGGTGAGCTCCTCGCAGCCAAAGCCAACAGAGGGTTGAGCAACTTCTCCAGTGGCCTCGACACCATCTTGACAGCCAACTTAAACAAATGGGACTTAGCCTTCGTGGTCCCGGCAGTTCACCAGACGGTGAGCCCCATTCCTAGTTGAAGACGGGGCTGAATCTTCGGCTCCGAACCTTTCGAGCCTGATCATCACCTGAATGGAAATTTCGCTCCCTAAGGAGGAGAGCGAAGAGAACTCTAGCAGCAATCTGGGTTTTGACATTTTTGTACATTATTCCCTTTGCTTCCTTCCAGTCCAGTCGAGTCCACAATTCCCCAGCCTTCCCCCTCATGCAGCAAATGGGAAAGGAAGGTGGTTAGGGGAACGCTCATATCATGGAATCCTTGCCTATTTAACAAAAATATTCATTTTCTCCAGGGTGGTGATTACTACCACTTCCCCCAGCCGGGATCTTAATTTAGAGATGCAGTAGTCTAGTGGGAAGATCACAGGCCTGGGAGTCGGAGGACCTGGGTTCTAATCCTGGTCCCGCCCCTTACCTGCTGGATGACCTCCGGCAAGTCACTTGACTTCTCTATCCCTCACCTCTGTACATCTGCAAAATGGGGATTCGATATCTACTTAGGCTGTGAGCCCCATGTGGGACCCGATCATTTTGGGTTTTCCCCAGTGTTTAAGTACAGGACTTGGCCCACAGAAAGTAATAACTGCACAGTTATCATTTTCTGCTTCTGTTGACTTTGTATCTTTTGAAGAGCAAAGGATAGTAGCAATAGTATTTATGGAGTGTTTACTATCTGCAGAAAAATGGGAATTAGACGGGATCCCTGTCTCTCAAGGGGTTCCTTCATTCAATAGTATTTATTGAGCACTTACTACGTGCAGAGCACTGTACTAAGCGCTTGGAGTGTACAATTCGGTTTACAATCTGAGACTCTAAGTGGGGGAGATGAGACCAGACGTGTTGGATAATTATTCAGGTGATATGTATCTTTCCTCATTTACCTTTTCCTCCTTGTCTCTGTCGTCCTCCAAATCCCCTTCTAGCAGAGCCATTTTCAAGTAGAATTCCATTGGAAACATCAAAGGAAAATCCTGACACCAAGTTTTTTTCCTGGCAAGCTCTTTCTGCAGGTTGACTAGGAGGGCAGTTGGTTATCGAAGAAATGGCAGTTCTCCGGAGAAAACAGAAACCTCAATGAATGGTTTCCAAGAGGACAATTCTTCGAAACCCAAAGGCACAATTTCTTTTTTCATTCAAATTCCAGGCTCCCTCGTGGACATCATTATCACCCACCCCAGAACAATGAAATAATCTGAAACAGGTCATTTACATTACACCTGATCTTGTGTTATATTCACCCCGAAAACTTGTTTTTTTAAGTTGCTCCCTTGAATCACGTGCTCTTTTCACACTAACTTTAAATGACTGACTTCTGCAGCCAAGGTTTATTATGGGGATAGATACACTCAACTGAGACTTAAATAATGACTTTCTGGGTCCATAACCTCTTGAAGAGCAGGTTCAAAGCCCGAATGACTAACTCTGCCAATAAAGGGAACGTCTGACTTTTCTTCAGAACGTAATGACTCCTCTGTAGGAGAGAAAAAACACTCAAGTTCTACCTCCTTATTTGTTCTAATGATCCTTTCAAAGGAGCCAATGTCAACAAGGTAGTATCCCGGATCAAATCCGCTTCACATGACTCTGGCAATGAAACCAACATTGAATTTCCCTCCTGTGGGAGCAGTTTTCAGACAAGATCAGACGCTCAGTGGGGAAGACATGAATGTGGGCCTTTCTCTAACCGGGTGCTAAAGAACCACAGTCCGTCACAAAATTTACTGGCATCTGCACCGGGCAGACTGCTTCAAACAACTTCTCCTTATTTTAGGTGGTGAAAGGTACATATACAAGCCCACGATTCATTAGTGTAATGACCCAGAAAAACAGATGACCTTGAAACGGATGAATGGACGATTCTCATGCTTGAAGCTACGGGAATGAATCACCATTTCCACCTCACACTCCTCCCTTCCTTTCTTCTTGAATGTGTTCCCCTCCTCAAAGAGAGACTTTTCTGGGACAAGAAACCTCTTTGGCTTCTTTAGTTTAGAAGCCAAAAAACAGTGCCTTCACTAAATAACTCTATTTTGGGGGGGGTGTCGGTTGCTTCTACCTAAAATTCCATTTCAGCTAGTTTTTAAAACCTGGAGAACGCATTTTATTTGTAGAAAGTTATGTCTTCACAGAAAAGTAAGGGAAGCTAGACTGCTTGCAGGAGAAGATAAATCATCAACTTTGGTGAAGAGAAGGTGGGCAGACAATTCCTTTTGGAAGAATCTTTTCTTTAAATGTCGTTATCCTGTTCCCTGGAAAATGGTTTGAGAGACGGTAAATTTGTGGGAGCGGGGATTGATTGTGACCTCATCTTTCGACGAAGTTGTGGACAGACTTCTGAAATCTCCATACACAACCCCCCAAGCCCCACTGTGAAATTCTGGGTCCATCAGTGGCCACCTCTCCCCATTCAGTCTCTCGATAAAAAATTATTGAGCGCTTACTCTGTGCGGATCATTGTACTAAGTGCTTGGAAGGGTACAATATAACAGACATTCATTCATTCAATCGTATTTATTGAGTGCTTACTGTGTGCAGATTACTGTACTAAGCGCTTGGGAGAGTACAATACAGCAGTAACGGACACATTCCCTCCCCATAATGAGCTTACAGTCTAGAGGAGGAAGACATGAATATAAATAAATAAATTGCAGATATGTAAATAACAGGAGAACTGCTCCTTTCCCCTTCCCCGAGCTCCATTGCGGGAGTTGTAAATTAGCCCACAGCTTCTCGTAGAGCTATTAGAACTTGGGGGAGAATCTGACAAGACTGTGACCAGAAATGTTGAGTTCCTGAGAATGGTCCCTTTGAGGACCATTTACTAATTAAACTAGGAATTTTGTCTTTTTTAGTCCCACCCCTTGCTTACAACATATTCCTGGTTTTTATTGTGTCTCTCCTCCACCACTTAGATTATAAGCCTCAGATGGGACAGGGACTATGTCTGAATTGTTCTTTTTAGAACCATTTTGGTGCTTAGTACAGCACTCAGCACTTCCAGGTTGTCAACTCCTTGTGGGCAGGGAAACATGTTCACCAACTCTGTTGGACTGTCTTCTGTCAAACAGCTGCCGAATGAAGAGCTGAAATTGGGAAATGGAAACCGAGGGAAGCAGAGAAAGCTTCTTGAATGCACGGTAAAGAAAGCCTCAGTCGGTGCTGTGTCTGTCGATGACTGGAAATCGGTTGCTGAGGAAAGAGAATCGTAGTACGGTGCCATGGAAGAAGGAACGGCTCTTTTTCAGCAACATTTTCATAAGGAATGAAAGACATGGAGGCAAAAGGAAAAACAGCACCAGGTTTTGCAAATATCAAATAGGACAACCACAACGAAGGACGGCCTTTGGTAAGCACAATGTAGTCAGGACTTCATTGGCCTTTTTAGTCAGACACACTCTCAGAGGTGAATTTTGCCATCCTAGGTGCCTTCTTCAAATACAAATGACAACTCTATGTATGTGTGAGAGTATTTATATATATATATATACACATATATATGCATACTCACCACCCCCATAGTTGCCCTTTGTATTTGTAAATACACATATATATTAATAGTTAACTCTTTCTAAATACCATTATCAATCAGTGTAGCTTATAATAATAATAACTCCGGTATTTGTTAAGCACATACTGTGTGCAAGGCAGTGTACTAAGCACTGGGGTAGATAGAGAGTAAGCGGGTTGGACACAGTCCCTGTCCCACATGAAGCTCACAGTCCTAATCCCCATTTTACAAATGAAGTAACTGAGGCACAGAGAAGTGAAGTGACTTGCCCGAGGTCACACAGCAGACAAGGGGCAGAGCCAGGATTAGGATACGGTTCCTTCTGCCCTCCAGGTCCATGATCTATCTACTGAGCCACACTGCTTCTTACAAGCTTACAAGAGAAGGCTTCAGAAACCCAAATAGGGATGAGATTGCACCAGGGCTTGCAGCCCTTTATAAGTAGGAACAGCCTGGTTTTGCTTTGTTTTGTTTTTGTTTGAACCCACTTCCTCCCACCCAGAAGCCAAGAATATTTAACGTTTGTGAAAATTTTGAAACTCTCAAGATTTGAAAAGAAAAAGTTTTTGACAGAGTGCCTCGCCGAATAGGTAGGCTACGTTTGTTCCTGACTCTTTTAGGTTGTGCATACACACTTTGAAGATGACATCGTCAGTGTGATAAAGTGGGGCTCCCAAAATGGCTAACAGGATGCTCGGGTGGCTGAGAGGCAGCGTATACCAAGGCAGTGTTCCCCATCTTTGTCTGATCTGCCCTGACACATGTACAATCACGTCTAGCTGCTTTTAGAGGGGAAGGGCCATATTGAGTTTATACTTGTATCGTACAGCAAGCTCACAATCATAGCTAACGATGTCAACCTACTTTGGTTAAGTTTTACAGATATAAACCGAATATTTAGCAACAATCAAACATGTAAAACAGCTTGCCTTCCCCAAAGCTATCCAGAGGATGAAATCCTAAAAGTCTTGGTGACCTGGGACAAGGTGTTTTGGACACTGGGATTATAATAATTGCTCAACAGATACCATTAAAAAAGACAAAAACCCATCAACGAGGAGTACTAGTATGCTTCCACCAAAAGAATCAATAATATTTACTGAGCACCTACTGCATATGCAAGAATGCTGTGCTAATCACTGTTGGGTGAGTACAGAAGAGTAGGTATGATCCCTGTCTTCGCGGAATTTACAATCCAGTGAAAAGGGAGGGGGTGAGAAAGAAGCTGGAGGCGAGGTAATTGAGAACAAGGCACAGTGAGTAGGCTGGCTTGAGAGGAGAGGATTGAGAAAGTAGTAAAGATAAATAGAGGGGAGAAAGCTGAATAAGTGCCTTAGAGCCAGTGAGCAGTAGTTTCTGCTTTGACGGGGAAATGTTTGGGCAACCGTTGGAGGTTTGGAGGTATGGAGAGATGTGATGAAGCTGTGGTTTAGAAAGACGTCCCGGGAAGCAGACTGAAGTATGAACTGGAGAGGAGGAGACTGGAGGCAGGGAGAGCAGCGAGAAGGCCAGTACATTTTTTTTTTTTTGGTATTTATTGAGTGCTTTACTATGTGCCAGATACAAGCTAATCAGGTCTGACGCAGTCCATGGCTCACATGGGATTCACAGTCTTAACCTCTGTTTTACAGTTGAGGTAACTGAGGCCCAGAGGAGTGAAGTGATTTGCCCAAGGACACAGAGCAGACAAGTGGCAGAGTCAGGATTAGAACCCAGGCCCTTCTGATCCCCAGGCCTGAGTTCTATCCACCAGGTCATGCTGCTTCTCCAGAAGAAACGTTTGATTAAGTTGGTTTCTTTTTGTAGTCAGATTTCTCTCAACCCTCAGGAGCTGCTTTTCTCCAGTTTTCCAAATTAGCGGCAGGGCATTTGTATGCTTTTAGGTATATGTCTTTCTAACCACACTGTAGCCTTCCTGACATTTGCCTTTCCTATATGGGGGACCCTTCTGTAAGGGAAACTTTCATTTCAGAGCACATGAGAACTCTTTTTAATCAATGGAAGGTAATTGAATGTCTTTCTTTTCTCAGTCCTTTCTTTTTCTTGTCATTCAGGCAGCTTTAACTTCTGGGGACAAATTTCTTTCAGAGTAGGAAGAGGACAATGAGCTTGATTCTCCTGTTGAGAAATCCTGAAGGCGTAATTACAACCCAGCGACCCACAGTGGGGTTTAGAGAGGACTGAGCTACCCTCTCTGCCCTGGATTTGAGGTATAGAATCGTTCCAGGGCCAGAAGAAGTCTGCATTGCTTTTCTTTTCTATCCCCTCTTCTTAATCTATTTTAAATTCTTTCCCCCTCTTTAAACTGTAAGTTCCACGTGGAGAGGGATCATAACAATAATAATAATGATGATCATGTCTTCCAACTCTGTTGTATTTTCCCAAGACAGTGCTCTACACCCAACTAGCACTCAGTAAATACCACTGATGGATTGACTCATAGCCAATACCGACTTCTGAAGCTCTACATACAGCTTGTCTTGTCTTGTCTTATGCGGTCTAGTCGTTTCTGACCCATAGCGACGTCACGGACACTTCTCCCCCAGAACGCCCTGCTTTCCATCTGCGATCGTTCTGGAAGCGTATCCATAGAGATTTCTTGGGAAAAATCCAAAAGTGGTTTACCGTTGCCTCCTTCCTCACAGTAGACTTGAGACTCTGCCCTCGACCCTCTCCCGTGTAGAACAGTAGTACAGAATCCTACCGTCCAAGCCCTTGCCCTGTGCCATCTCCACCGCGGAATCAGTCTTCTCAATCAAATAGTCTTATTTAGTGAGCACTTACTGTGCTCAGAGGACTGTATTAAGCAATCGGGAGAAGGCAAGGACAATAATAATAACGGTGGTATTTGTTAAGCGCTTACTGTAAGCCAGGCACTGTACTAAGCACTGGGGTGGATACAAGCAAATCAAATTGAACACAGTCCCTGTCCCACGTGGGGCTCACAGTCTCATTCCCCTTTTTAGAGATGGGGTAACTGAGATCCAGAGAAGTGAAGTGATTTGCCCAAGGTCACCCAGCAGACAAATGGCAGAGCTGGGATTAGAATCACGACCTTCTGACCGCCAAGCTTGTGCTCTATCCACTATGCCAAGCAGAGTCGGTAGACACGTTCTCCGCTCACAACAAGCTTACTGTCTAGAGCTCACCTCCTCCAGGAGGCCTTCTCAGACTGAACCCTCCCTTTCCCTCTGCTCCTCCTTCCCTTCCCCCTCCTCCCTTCCTCTTCTCTATCCCTTTCCCCTCCCCTCAGTACTTGTGTATATTTGTATATATCATTTATTACTCTATTTTATTAATGACATATGTATATGATTCTATTTATCTATTTTGATGGTATCGATGCCTGACTACTTGTTTTGTTTTGCTGTCTGTCTCCCCCTTTTAGACTGAGAGCCCGTTGTTGGGCAGCGACTGTCTCTATCTGTCGACAAATTGTACATTCCAAACACTTAGTACAGTGTTCTGCACATGGTAAGCGCTCAGTAAGTGATTGAATGTATGAATGATTAGAGGGGGAGAGAGTCATTAATATAAGTGAATATATTACAGATAATGTACAAAGGCGCTGTGGGACGGAGGGAGAGATGAATAAATGGTGCAAAATTCAAGTGCGTGGGTGATGCAAAGGGGAGTCGGAGAAGAAATGAGGATTTTAAAAAGGCTCTTGGAAGAGATGTGATTTTAATAAGACTGTGAAGGTGAGGAGACTGATCCTCTGTCAGATATGAAGAGGAAGGTCTTTCCAGGCTAGAGGCATGATGTGGGCGAGTGTTCGATGGAGAGGTAGATGAGATTGAGATACAGCGAAGGTTGGGTTGTTGCAGGAAATCGGAGAGGTAGGAGGATCAAGGAGATTGAGTGTCTTTAAAACTGATGGTAAGGAGTTTTGGTTTGTGGCAGAGGTGGATGGGCAACCACTGGAGGTTCTTGAGGAGTGGGGAAACCTGGACTGAATGTTTTTGTAGAAAAATGATCCCGACAACAGAGCGAATTATGAACTAGAGTGAGGAGAGTTTAGGGAGGTCAGCGTGGAGGCTGTTGCATTAACCAAGGCGGGATAGGATAAGTGCTTGGGTTAATATGGTAGCCATTTGGATGAAGAGGAAAGGAAGGATTTTAGCCATATTGCGAAGGTTGAACTGAGAAAATCTTGTGACAGATTGAAGAGGCGGGATGAATGAGAGAGACGGGTCGTGGATAACTTTGTACAGTGCTCCGCACACGGTAAGCACTCAATAAATACCGTCGACTCACTGAATGGGACTGTGAGACGGGGAGGATGGTGGTGCCGTTCTCCCTGCCTCTGACCTCACTCCTTTCTGGTCGACACTTCACTCTGCTGTCCAGATCACTTTTCTAAAATATTGGGCTCTGTGCATCTCCCCACACTTGTCAAACCACCAGTGGCTGCCCAACAGCCAGGAGTTACTCCCCGCCATATACTTTAAGGCTTTCGATCTGCTCTGAACTCACTTCTTGCTCTCATTCCTCTCCTACTGCGATTCACACTTCGCTTCTCTAATTATTGTATCTGTTAAGAGCGTTCTAGGTAGCAAATTCTGTTTCCAGCCCTGGGGTAGATACGAGGTCGTCAGGTCGGACACAGCCTATGTCACTTAACTTCTCTGTGCCTCAGTTCCCTCATCTGTAAAATGGGGATTAAGACTGAGATCCCCATGTGGGACAACCTAGATTACCTTGTATCTGCCTCAGCGTTTAGAACAGTGCTTGGCATATAGTAAACGTTTCAGAAATACCATCATTATTATTATTATTCTGTCCCACCTGAGGCTCACAGTCTAATTAGGAGAGAGAACATATATTGAATCCCCTTAATACAAATGAGGAAACTGGGGCCCAGAGGAGTGAAGTGACCTGTCCAAAGTCACAAAGGAGTCAAGGGGTGGAGCCAGAATTAAGAACTCAGGTCCTCTGACTCCCAAGCCCATGCTCTTTCAATAGTATTTATTGAGCACTTACTATGTGCAGAGCACTGTACTAAGCGCTTGGGCACTGTACTAAGCACTTCAGACCACACCGATTCTACTATCTACTAGCTGTGCCTTGCTCCCATCTCTTTTAAAAATAATAATAATTATTACGATATTTGTTTAACACTTACTTTGTGCCAAGCCCTGTCCCAAGCTCTGGGTAGACTTAAGGTAATCAGATTGTCCCACAGGGGGCTCACAGTCTTAATCCCCATTTTACAGATGAGGTAACTGAGGCACAGAGAAGTCAAGTGGTTTGCCCAAGGTCACACAGGAGACAAGTGGCAGGATTAGAACCCACGTTCTCTGACTCTCAAGCCAATGTTCTTTCCTCTAAGCCACGCTGCTTCTCTTTCGTCATCAACCCCTTGCTCTCTGCCTCCCTCCTAAGTGAAACTCCCTCCCATTTCACAAAAAGCAGACAGATCACTACTCTACTAAACCCTTCTAAAATCATCTCTACTCCAGCAAGTCTTCTCTGACTAATTTCTGACCACCCCGTCATATTTTCCCTCTCTATTGCGGCATTTATGGATCGAATCCTTACCCCGCCCCGCATCTCCACAATGCTTGGTTGCTTCACCTACCTGGAATTTATTTTACTATCCATCTACCCTCTAGATGGCTATCGACTTGAGGGCAGGGATTTTATCTATTTACTCTATTGAACTCTCCAGAGCACTTAGCACAGCGCTTCACCCACAGCAAATATTCAGTAAATTTCACTGATTGCTTACCAACCCCGGCCATAGTGGATTCTGGGTAAGGGCGCCTAGTAAGTGCTTTTTTATGGTATTTGTTAAGAGCTTACTCTGTGTCAAGCACTGTTCTAAGCTCTGGGGTGGATACAAGTTTATCAGGTCGATCACGGTCCCTGACCCACGCGGGGCTCACGGTCCAAGTTCGATCATATTTATTGAGCGCTTACTGTGTGCAGAACACTGTACTAAGCGCTTGACCTTAGGTTTTGAATAGGGTAAGGAAATCTTCTTCTCCAGACCCCTCCTTTCTACATTTTACCTTCTTTTCCTCAGGGGGCAGAATCAGCCTCAACAATTGAAATAAGTAAAAGCAGGTAAATTCAAAAAGCAATATTTTCCTCATGCAATTCCAGAACCTGTAAACATTCTAAAATAAAGTATTTATTCAATATGCTACATATTGAAATATGTTAGGAGGCACCCACATAGCATCTGTAGGCTGTAGCTGCACTTTTAATTGAAAGTGGGATGAACCCTTAATAAGTCTTCCCCGCAAGGTTTTCAAACAGCCAAGTGCATCCCTGTGAGTTGTGGGAGGAAAATGGATGACTTGCAAGTCAGTTTTTGGAAGATGATGTTGGTATTTGTTAAGCGCTTACTATGTGCAGAGCACTGTTCTAAGCGCTGGGGTAGATACAGGGTAATCAGGTAGTCCCACGTGAGGCTCACAGTTAATCCCCATTTTACAGATGAGGTAACTGAGGCCCAGAGAAGTGAAGTGACTTGCCCACAGTCACACAGCTGACTAATGGCAGAGCCGGGATTCGAACCAAGGACCTCTGACTCCCAAGCCCGTGCTCTTTCCACTGAGCCACGCTGCTTACGTATCTACTTCTTCAGGTGATCATCCAAGATTTTCAGTAACTCTAATGATAGGTTTTTGTATTTATGCAGATGCCTGGTTGGTGAATAAATTTCATCTGCAATTCCCACCTCTGGAGTGGTATTTCAGGCTTGCCATTTCACATATGAAAGGAAAAATAGATCTGCATTTTGGGTTTGTTAACAATGAAGCGCGAGCTATTCTTTCAAGACTGTAGCTATTAGGCTCGAAGCTCCTCGTCGGCAACTCTACTGTAATGTACCCTCTAAGTGCTTAATACAGCGCTCTACCCACAGTAAACACTTAATAAATACCGATGACGGATGGATCGATTTCAAATAAAACTCGTGGTTGATTAAGCTCTCAGTATAGTGTTTTGCATATAGTTAGCGCTCAGTAAATACTGTTGAATGAATGATGCTGCGTCAATATCAGTGTCAATGATACTGTCATACATTCAATCCTAATTAATTATGAGATTTGTAAAGCGCTTACTGTGTGGCAAGTAGATACCAGTTCGGCAGGTTGGGCACAGACTCTGTCTCACATACGGCTTACCGTCCAAGTGAGAGGGAGAACAGGTATTTGTTAATTTATAACAAAAATTATAAATTGAACATGCAAAACTTCCAAAATTGGTAGATTGTCCAAGACCGCTGCATCATCTCTGCAAGGCTAAAGGCTACTAAGGGCTACATTTTCTACACAGCGTATCAGTTCCCAGAATCAATTCCTTGGGAGTGATTCCTAGCAGGAGAATTCCTAAATTCCCCTAGTTTTCCTTCACCAAAAAAGAATACACATAATATTTTTTCTCTATCTTCTTCTCAGATTGCGTTAAAGGTGATTAGCTTTATGTTTTCTGCAAGAACGGATAAAAAGGCAGTCATTCATTCACTTTCATTCATTCATTCAATCGTATTTGTTTAGTGTTTACTGTGTGCAGAGCACTGTACTAAGTGCTTGGGAGAGTTCAACAGTAAGCAGTCCCAATCCCCCCCTGCCCACAGTGAGCTTACAGTCTAGAGGGATAATTTTGGTGTTCATTAAGTGCTTACTATGCGCGAGGCACTTTACCAAGCGCTGGGGCGGATACAAGCAAATCAGGTTGGACACATTCCCTGTCCCAAGTGATGCTCACAGTCTTAATCCCCATTTTACAGATGAGGTAACTGAGGCCCAGTGAAGTGACTTGCCTAAGGCCAAACAGCAGACGAGTGGCAGAGTCAATATTAGAACCTATGACCTTCTGACTCCCAGGCTCGTGCTCTATCCATTACGCCGTGCTGCTGTGGAAAAGACAATAAATTCTTCATCACGTCCTTTGTGTGCAATTAGACAACAGTAAAACCCATTTTGCTAAATAATGCTGTTTCTTAAGCTCAATCAATCAATCAGTGGTATTTTTTGCGTGCTTACTGTGTGCAGAGCATTGTACTATGCGCTTGGGAGAATACAATACAACAATACACTGACACATTCCCTTCCCACAAGAAGCTATGTGGGCAAGTCACTTAACTTCTCTGGGCCTTAGTTACCTCATCTGTAAAACGGGGATGAATAATAATAATAATGTTGGTGTTTGTTAAGCGCTTACTATGTGCAGAGCACTGTTCTAAGCACTGGGGTAGACAAAGGGTAATCAGATTGCCCCACGTGAGGCTCACAGTCTTCATCCCCATTTTACAGATGAGGTCACTGAGGCACGGAGAAGTTAAGAGACTTGCCCACAGTCACACAGCTAAGTGGCAGAGCTGGGATTTGAACCCAAGACCTCTGCCTCCCAAGCCCGGGCTCTTTCCACTGAGCCACGCTGCTTCTCCTTGAGCCCCACGTGGGACAACCTGATTACCTTGTATCTACTCCAGTGCTTAGAACGGTGCTCGGCACATAGTAAGCACTTATAAACTAGCGTAATTATCATTATAATTATTATTAGAAGTCCCGTGGCACGAATAGCAAGTAGGTGATGCAGAAGGGAGAGGAAGTAGGGGAAATGAGGGCTGAGTCGGGGAAGCCCTCTTGGAGGAGATGTGATTTTTAAGCAGGATTTGAAGATGAAGAGAGGGGTGGATATGAAGAGGCCGGGAGTTCCAGGCCAGAAGGTGGATGTGAGCAAGGTTTCGGGAGAGAAATAGACGAGATTGAGGTAGAGTAAATAGGTTGGCGTTGGAGGAGTGAAGTGTTTGCTGTGGGTTGTAGTAGGAAATCAGCTAGGTAAGTTAGGAAAGTCTTGCATCACTACCTGCATTTTTTCACCACCTCCTCAGCCCCTCGGTACTTATGTACATATCTGTAATTTATATTTATGTCCTTCTCCCCCTCTAGATTGTAAGTTAGTTGTGAGCAGGGAAAAGATCTAGCAAATCTTGGGTAAGGGGGATCCCCCCCCAACTCTAAAGGGGGACTCGTAATCGATAAGCCCGGAGTGGGCAGGGATTGTCTCTCTTTACTGCTATATTGTATTTTCCAAGCGTTCAGTACAGTGCTCTGCACACAGCGCTCAAAAAATACCATTGAATGAATGAATCAGTCAATCGATTGTATTTACTGAGTGTTTGCTATGTGCAAACGCTTGTTTAGCACTTGAGAGAGTATAGTACAACAGAGTTGGAAGACGTGTTGCCTGCCCACGGTGAGCTTATGGTCTATAGCGGGAAGTAACCTTCATGAAAATAACTCCCGATCAGTCAATCAGTCAATCAAGCAATGATATTTATTGAGCACTTACTTTGTTCAGAGTTCTATATTAAATGTTTGGAAAGTACAATGCGATGGAATCGTTAGACGTGATCCCCCCCTACAAGGCGATTACAGATGTAACTGATAATGATGACCGAAAGGAATGTCTGCGGAGACCGCACGGCGTCTCTGAGGAAAGGGGAAGGAGAAAGGGAAATCATAGCAGCCTCCTCCATATGTGACCACTAACCCGATATCCCCCATGGAAGGACTTAGAAGGGAGGAGACTCGCCCCGGTGGTGGAATCAGAGAAAATTGTAGGGGTTACTACAGAGAGTATAAAGGGCTTGTTGATACTGGTTGTGGATTATAATTATGGTTATGATTATAATGTTAATTATTATTTTTATATTTCTTAAGCACTGTTTGTCAAGCACTGTTCTCAGTTACCTCATCTGTAAAATGGGGATTAAGACTGTGAGCGTCACGTGGGACGACCTGATTACCCTGTGTCTACCCCAGTGCTTCGAACAGTGCTTTTCACATAGTAAGTGCTTAACAAATACCAACATTATTATTATTATTAGAAGAGGCACCAATATCTCTGGGTGCCATCATTGTCCACTTAGGAGAAAGATCTGGGGATTTGGGATCAATAACAAGGATAGTGTCACCTAGATAATAAACCCTGCTTCCTACAACTTTTCTGTCTCACAAGCCCCAGACCCTGGCGTTATCCATGATTCATCTCCCTCATACAACACACATATTCAGTCTGTCACACAATCCTGTCGATTCTACCTTCACCACATCGTTAAAATCCACACGTTCCTCTCCACCCAAACTGCTACTGTGCTGAGCCAAGGATTTGTCATTTCCAGTTTTGACTCCTGCATCAGCCTCCTCACTGACCTCTCTGCCTCCCGTTTCTCCCCACTCCAGTCCCTTTTTTTTTCTGAAAAAAGCACTCAGTCCACACCTTCCCTTTCCTTAAGAACCTCCAGTGGTTGCCCATCCAACTTTAAAAAAAATTTTATGGTATTTGTTAATTAGTCTGCGTCAGGCACTGTTCTAAGCATTGGGGTTGATATAAAGTAATAAGGTTGGACACAGTGGGGCTTGCAGTCTTAGTCCCCATTTTATAGATGAGGCAACTGAGGCACAGAGAAGTGATTTCTAGACTGTGAGCCAGTTGCTGGGTAGGGAATTTCTCTGTTGCCGAACTATACTTTCCAAGTGCTTAGTACAGTGCTCTGCACACAGTAAGCGCTCAATAAAAACGACTGACTGAATGAATGAATAAATGAAAGTGACTTGCCCGACGTCACACAGCAAAGTGGCAGAGTCGGGATTAGAAACCAGGTTCTTCTGACTCCAAGGCCCTTGCTGCTTCTCAAAGTAAAGCAGCAGTGAAGAAAATGATAGAGTCCAGTATCCTGCTGCAATTGGGGAATTTAGCTTCAGAAAGATCCTGTTATTCACCAGAACGAAGATCCTGCCTCTGCTCCAGATGTTCATAAACATCCGTTTTCTCGTAGTTTTCCCCTTAATTATGATAGAGTTGATACCCAGATTTCCTGCCAAGTGAGTTTACAGTCTAGAAGGGGAGACAGACATTTAAATAAATTTCAGATAGAGGAGTCTACAGAGAATATAGATATGGAAACAAGTGTCTTCTGGGTTGGGAGTGACACAGTAGGGAGGGAAAATGGGGTGGGGAGATCAATCAGTGGTATTTATTGAGGGCTTACTGTGTGTAGAACGCCGACTAAGTGCTCGGGAGAATACAATGCAATAGAGCTGGTAGATGAAAGATTAGCTAGGGAAGACTTCCTGGAGGAGATGAGATTTCAGGCGGACTTTGAAGACGGGGAGAGCAGTGGTCTATTGGATGGGAAGGGGAGGAGCTTAAACACGCAAAAGTGACGTACACGAGATCACACACCAGGCAGCCCACCAATCTAAAGCAATGCCAGGTAACATTTTGCTAGCTGATTATAAAGATGCCCTGCCCATTTTCTCTTGGGAAATAAAAGTAGCAAAAAAATCAGCTAAATGAATGGACAAAACCTGCTTCTGGTTGATATTACCCTAAAGTAGGCTGCAGGTGTGAGGGACACGTGTTTTGCCTTTCCAGAGCATGAGGATCTGCAGCTCGTTTTCTTTGCTCCCTATTCAGGGCAGGTAAGGTAGCACTTTCCGGTTGCCTCCCATCCTGCTAGAAAGATATTCAACTAAAAAAGTGTCCCAGCTTCTGAAAAATATCCTCTGCTGAGTTCTTGCAGAACCAGCTTCAGAGTTAGATGCTGAGTTTTAATCTTTGCGTGGACATTTTCTCCAAGCATCAGCTCTTCATATTAATCTCAGGGTGGCACCTGGAGAGTTTCCAGTCCTCTACCAGTCTCGGCTACGGGAGGGAGAGTCGAGCAGAGGCCTGTCCGTTCCATTCCTAGTTTGGGCAGTGGCTAGTGAGTGGAAGGCCATCTGCTACAAATCAAAACTCCTCTGTCCTGGGCAGCAACGGCAGGGGAGAGAGTGGAGGGAGGAGACTCAAGTTGACTGTGCGGAAGGAGACGACGGTAAACCACTTCAGTGTTTTCACCAAGAAAACTCTATGGATCCACTACCGGAATGATTGCAGATGGAGGTGGGGCGTTCTGGGAGAGATGTGTCCATGGCATTGCTCTGGGTCAGAGATCAATCAACAGCATAAGACAAGACTCATATTTATATCTGTATTCTTAATAATGACCGTCACCCTCTCGAGACGGTAACCTTGTTACGGGCAGGGAGTGTGTCTACTAATTCTGTTGTAGTCTCCCAGCACCTTAAGAGAGTGCTCTGCACACAGTAAGCACTTAATAAATACCACTCATGGATTGATTGATCTCTGATTAACCCCTCTTTAACCCTAATCTTAAGCATTCCACCTTGCCATCATGCCATAAACTCTTTGAAGGTAGAGACCGTGACTAATTCTCCCATACTCGCCCCTCTAGACTTTAAAATCCTTGTGGGTAGGGAACGTGTCTACCACCTACCTTGTATTGTACTCTCTCCACCCTTAGTTCAGTGCTCTGCACACAATAAGGGCCCAATAAATATGACTGATCGATGGATGGATTGATCTCTCATGTGTTCAGCACAGAACCCTCCAGCACCCTGTAGGAACTCAATAAATACCATTGATTGATGGCTTGATTAGTCATTACTGTCCAGTGGGAATCAAAGAAAAGTAGGCTATTTTCTCCTTTGTTCTGAAGATATAAATTTACCCCTGGGAGCACTCTACATGTTTGATAGATGAGGGAGAGAGAGAGAAAGAGAATGAGGGAGAGAGAGAGAAAGAGAATGAGGGAGGGAGAAAGAGAGATAGAGAGGGTGTGAGGGTAAAGGAATATATGGAATTGGACCAAAGCAAATAAAAACTCTGAGGGAAAGAATGTGCAGGAGATAATGTCATCAAAAGAGTAAGAGGGAGGCGGGGAGATAGTTTGGGGGAGGGAGAGAAATAATCCTAAATTGGACATCAGCTGGATCGTGACTGAATACCTTCATACAATAGAATGACATTTGTGGAAACGATTTTCCCTCATCAAGGAGCAGTAAAAATATTTTGTGATAAATAGTCCGACGGCTTTGAGACTCAAAGAAACAAATCTAGCACTTTTGGAACAGACTGCATTTTAAGAGCCTCGGGCTTGAGTTTGGTTGGACAACTGCTTATGGCTTCTCTTTCCGATACTCTGTTTTTCTAAGCGTGGTTGGAGGAAGTTAGGCTTCGAAGGTGACTTGAAAGGGTAGAATCTACTCCTGCCAACCTAGTATAATTAGAACGTAAGAATTAAATGGTTTCTAGCTCACTTTTCTTCACTGAGGAGCATTAACTCAGCCCTAGGAGAACAGATGTAGAAACTCAGTCCAGTGAGGAATCTCCCACACCCCCAAGGGAAGGATGGTTTTAACCCTTTGATGCCTGGATGAAGTCCAAATACAACCACTGAAGTGTTTCCCCAGTGCTAATAATAATTATGGTACTTGTTAAGCGCTTACTGTGTGCCAACCACTGTTCTAAGTGGTGGGGGACTTCAAGGTAATCAGGTTGTGGGGCTCACAGTCTTACTCCTCGAATTACAGCTGAGGTAACTGAGGCACAGAGAAGTGAAGCGGCTTGCCCAAGGTCACACAACAGACAGGCAGATCCGGGATTAGAACCCAGGTCCTCTGACTCAGGGCCCATACTCTTTTCACTAGGCCATGCTGCTTCTAATAATAATGAAATAATAATAATAATGCTTCCCCTGCGTAGTTCCACATTTCCCAGAATGATTGATGATGACTTTGGTTTCAGAAATCTGGACTTAATGGTTTATTTTCTCCTCAGGTTCAGTCTCAGATCACCCAAGGGGAAGCAGCCCTGTCCCTTAATTGAAAACATATTCGCTAGACTTCTTGTGGGCAGGGATCATGTCTACCAATTTCACTGGACTGTCCCAGCTGCTTAGTAGAGTGCTCTGCATACAGTCAGCACTTAATAAATACCACTGATTGATCGATTATTCACCCTCTCTCCCCAGCCTTCCAAATCCTCAGATTCCCCCTCCCTCCTACTCACGCCCGGTCACACGTTTGCTTAGATCTGGGTCACCTTGACTCTCCATTTCCTGCCTTCTCCTCTGCCCCGCCCTGATTGCCTTTCCTCACCCTCTCAGGGTTAAACTAACGGGGCAAATCCTCTCCACCCAGAGTCATTCGGCTGGTTCATTTCCAAGCGAATGTTTTCACTTCTGCCTGGAGATCCTCTGTCATTATGGCAGACAAATTGTTCTTCTCCTCTCTCCTCGAGGCCATTTCTGACAGTCCATCAACAGGGATTTATGATCCATTCACAGGAGTCGAGGCACGGTTTTAGGCGACGGGGACGCGTGACCTGGAGCAGATATGGTCCAGGAAAATACAGTCCCTGAAGGAAGAGCCAAAGCATCTATAATTGCCAGTGGGAAAGGGTGGAGAAGTGGAGAGATTCGTCTCCACCCCGTCTGCCCTCCCGGGTCTGACGAGGTCTCAATTTGTTGACCACAAGGAACTTTTCAAACTGACTTTTCCCTCGGCCACCCTTGAGAGGTTTGAAAGCTGGCAGCTGTTAGTTGTATCATTTCAATTGCTAAAATTTCGGTTGATGCTCCTTCGATTGCTTCTTCAGAACATATTATTACTTAACTGTACTTACTAAATAAGCAACTATAATCCTGGGTCCAATCACTGATGCATCTAGCCTACCTCTGCCTGTCTCCGAAAATGGCCCCAGAACCCCTGTAGGAACTGTGTGAGCAAGTCATCAGGTCTTCTGACTCCCAATAATACTAATAATTTGGGTATTTGTTAAGCGCTTACTATGTGCCGAGCACTGTTCTAAGCGCTGGGTTAGCTAAGCCTAATCAGGTTGTCCCACGTGAGGCAGTCTTAATCCCCAGTTTACAGTTGAGGTAACTTAGGCACAGAGATGTTAAGTGACATGCCCAAAGTCACACAGCTGATAAGCTGCAGAGCCGGGATTAGAACCCACGATCTCTGACTCCCAAGCCCGGACTCTTTCCACTAAGCCATGCTGAAGGATGGAGGTGCTGCCTACAGTGATGGGAAAGTCAGGGGGAGGACAGAGTTTGGGCAGGATGATAAGGAGTTCTGTTTTGAACATGTTAAGTTTGAGATGATGAGAGGACATCCGAGTAGAGATGTCTTGAAGGCAAGAGGAAATGAAGAGACCGCAGAGAGGAAGAGAAATCAGGGCTGGAATTGTAGATTTGGGTAGTTGAAGCCATGGGTGGGAATGAGTTCAACAAGGGAGTGGATATAGATGGAGAATTGAAGTGTATCCAGAACTGAACTTTGAGGGACCTCTCCCCCTCCCCCCGCCCATAGTTAGTGGGTTGTAGACAGAGGAGGATTGGAGGAAAGGAACTTGAGACATTGGGTGTAGACAATTTGCTCAGGGAGTTTGGAAAAGAATGGTAAGAGGGAGATGGCTAGATAAATGGAGGGAGCCCTGAGGTCCAGAGAGGTTTTTTTTAGGACAGGGGAGACATGAGCATGTTTAAAAGCAGTGGGGAAGAAGCCATTGGAAAGCAAACAGTTGAAGATGGTGGTCGGGAAGGAAATAAGAGAGAGGACAATTGGATAAGGTGAAAAGGGATGGGGTTAGATGCATAGGGGAAGGGAGTGAATTTTGAGAGATGGCAGGAAATCTCCTCATGTCATACTGCTGAGAGGGATGGGAGAGTTGAAGAAGGGGCAGGAAGAGGGAGGGACTGCAGAAGAGCAGGGGAGATTTTAAGATGACACCTTATAGCTTCACTTTTTTTCAATAAAGTAGGTAGCCAGGTCATTAGGGGAAAGGGATACAGGAGGTGGGGGAAAAGGGGGTTTGAGGAGAGAGTTAAATATCTGGAACAACTGGAGAGGGCAATGGAGTTGTCTGTCAATAAGGATGGAGAAATAATTTTGCTGGGCAGGGGAGAGAGCTGAGTTAAAACTTTCAAAGATGAACTTGAGGTGAAAGGGGAAATCTAGATTTCCACAAACAGCACTCTGCAGCTCACAGGGTGACCAATACCATCCATCTTACCAAACCTAGTGACTCGACTCTGTCATAATCCTCCTCAGTTTCTCACCAGAACTTCTCCACCTCACACCCCCTAACTCGATATCCCTCACTGCCCCGTCCTAGATCCACCACTCTCGCCGTCTTCAGAGTCCTCCTGAAATCACATCTAAAATCACAGGAAGTCTTCACAGCCTAATCTCTCACCTCCCCAGTCAGTTTCCGCACCACCGCATCACCAGTGCATTTTACCTGTCACCCCTTTAAGCACTTGGTACTTACCTTGACCCCTCTCCGGGTCGCACCTGGAGAGTTTCCAGTAGTCTACCAGTCTCAACTATGGGAGGGCGAGTCAAGCAGAGGCCTGTCCTTTATATTCCTATCTTGGACAGTGGCTAGCGAGTGGAGGGCCATCCGCAACAAGTCAAAACTCACCTGTGCTGAGCAGCAGCGGCAGCGGAGAGAGTCGAGGGTGGAGACTCAAATCGACTGCGCGGAAGGAGACGATGGTAAACCACTTCCATGTTTTTACCAAGAAAACTCTATGGATCCACCACCAGAACGATTGCTGATGGAGGTGGGGCATTCTGGGAGAGATTGTCCATGGTTCCGCTATAGGTCGGAGACGGCTCGACGGCATAAGACTTACCTTGACCCATTCCCTCCATTGCACTTAAGTACCTACGTTTATTCATTCGTTCATTCAATCGTATTTATTGAGCGCTTACTGTGTGCAGAGCACTGTCCTAAGCACTTGGAAATTGTTGCTTCCCTCCACCTGTAATTTATTTAGGGGTCTGTCATCCCACCTAGACTGTAAACTCTCTGAAGGCTGCTGGGATTAGATTTACCAAATCTATTGTATTCACCATCAATCAATCAATCAATGGTATTTATCGAGAGCTTCCTGTGCCCAGAGCACTGTATTCAGTCTGCGGGGTACGCTGCAATAGAGTTATTAATAATAATAATGATAGTATTTGTTAAGCTATGTGCGAAGCATTGTTCTAAGAGCTGGGGGGATACAAGGTGATCAGGTTGTCCCAGTCTTAATCCCCATTTTACAGATGAGGTAAACGAGGCACAGAGAAGAGAAGTGACTTGCCCAAAGTCACACAGCTAAGTGGCGGAACCAGGATTAGAACCCACGACCCCTGACTCCCAAGCCCGGTCTCTTTCCACGGAGCCATGGAGTTAGTAGACATGACCCTTCCCCTCAAAGAGTTGAAAATTTCCAAAGTGCTAAGTACAATGCTCTGAACAGATTATGCGCTCGATATCGATTGATTGATTCCCTTCTCCCTTTACAATCTTTCCTTAGAAAGCGCCGTTCTCATGATTTCTACTACCATGAATGACTGTGAATGATGCTCAAATTTACCTTCTTAAGCCCTTTCTCTCCACTCCTCTGCAATCCTGTATTTCCTTCTGCCTCCAGTGCACCTCCAAATTGATATCTTGCCAGCACCTTAAAGATATTGAAAATTGTGCTCTTCATCTTTCCTCCCACATCCTCTCCTCCAACTCACTTTATCAGAACAGTGTTCAAAGCCACCACTCTCCCCACCTCTGAAACCCCCAAACTTGGCATTATTCTTGTTTGTCTTCCTCTTTTTTTTTTAATCCTCACATTTAGTCTGTTGCCAGTTTTTCCTCCCCAACCTGCCCAGGATCTGCCTGGTCCTCTCCGTTCAAACAGCCACCGTGCTGGCTCAAACATGATCATACCTTGATTTGATTATTTCAGCAGTGTCCTCACTGGTCTCCCTTGCTCCCCTCTCCAGTCAGCTGCCCAGATCATTTTTTCTAAAACCTAACTTGGCCCTTAGTTCCTCACTCCTCAAATACCTTTAACGGTTGCCAGTTCCTCACTGCACCAAGCAGAAACTGTTGTCGGTTGACTTCAAGGAATTTCATTAGTTCTCTCCTCTTACTTAGGGAAGCAGCGTGGCTCAGTGGAAAGAGCCCGGGCTTGGGAGTCAGAGGTCATGGGTTCGAATCCCACCTCTGCCACTTGTCAGCTGTGTGACTGTGAGCAAGTCACTGAACTTCTCTGTGCCTCAGTTACCACACCTGTAAAATGGGGATGAAGACTGTGAGCCTCACGTGGGACAATCTGATTGCCCTGTATCTACCCCAGCGCTTAGAACAGTGCTCTGTATATAGTAAGTGCTTAACAAATACCAACATTATTATTATTATTATTATTATAATTACACCCCAGCTTGTACTCTTTACTCCTCTCAAGTTAACTGATTTACTCTACCTGTTTCTGACTCTCTCCCTGCCAATCCCTTACTTCTGCATGGAACTCACCTGCCCCTCCACACCTTTTCAAAAGTAACAGACAAGAGCTTTCCCCTCTTTCAAAACCCTTCAAAAAAAAATCACATCTCCTCCAATCGTTCATCCTTGATTTATTTCTAATTTCCCCAGAACACATACCCAACATCAGCCACTTCAGAACTTTGCCACCAACTACTCACTGGTGCATTCACACCGCACGGAGCAGATGTATATAGGAGTATCCTACATATCCTATTTCATATCGATCAATCAGAGGTATTTAATGAGCATTTCACCTGTGCAGCACACTTGAGAGAGTACACTATGGCAGAGTTGATAGACATGTTCTCTACCCATAAGACACTAAACTTACACGTGAGAAGTTAGGGATGTAGATGTAAAAGACGAAAGTGTTAAGAGGTACAACCCAGAGGAAGGATGGATGTGAAGAGGGTGACCATCGCACTCTGAGCCTCCTATCGCCACTACTGCGGACAGAATCCCTGATTGAACGGACTATTGATCTGCTCCAGAAATAGCCATTCTTTTGTTCTATCACATGCTTTTCATTCATAAATGCCTCCCATATTTTCACGGGTTTGCGGTCAATCTCAGAATCTTTTTTTTGTAGTTGTTGGAATGCATTTATCCTTCCCTCCTGTAGGTTTAGTCTTGCCCAATCCCAGGAGAACATTTTACAAAGGTCGTGGTAACTGGAAGATGAAAATGAAATGGAACTGGAAATTAGTCAACAAGACAAGACAGGAATAATGCAGGGGCATTAATTTGACCTGACCAATTCAAGATTGTTTGCGCTTTTCCTTTGGACCAGGGACAGTACATTAGAAGCTAAGTTTGAGTTAATGGAAATTTAGCATAGTTGGGGAAATTTGAAGTTGTGAAATAAGTGAGTCCAAATCTGAAATTCCTTGTTCCAAAATACAATAGACTTGGACCTGTGAATAGTTTGCTAGTGAAGGGAGACTGCCTTACAATTAAACTGCAAAACTTGTAGGGAATAGCACTGTAATGTTTCTGGGGATTCTTGGTCCTAAATCCCCACCGGAAGAGTATCCGGAGTCATTTTAGGATCTCCAAGACCTCAGTTGGCCTCTGCTGGATCCTAAAGCCCTACAATTACTGTTCTTTAAATGCAAGTTTGGGGGACACTTTGCTCAGGGCTCCTCAAGTCTCTGTATCCCTATCACTGACACCTCCCTTCCACTGAAGTCCTGCATCACCTTAAAGACAGAGGACTGACTGCTGAAAAGTAGTGGAAAAAGCACTCCCTCCCAATCCCACAGCTTCCAAATTCCAAGTGCCTTCCCGGCACCTTCTCATTCATTCATTCGATCAAATCTATTGAGCTCTTACTGCGTGCGGAGCACTATATTAAGCTTTTCCCTTCCATCCCCTACTGCAGTTGGACACCGAGATCGAAGATTTCAATAATGTTTAACGGTTTCTTTAGTTCAGTAACAATGAAAACAATTATGGTTCAAACTTATTTTCCCTAAATCTAAAACTTTTCCTCCAGGGACCCTCTGTACTTTTATGTAGACATTTCAAGGCCCACATTCTTCTATTGGTTTCCCATCTTACCCGAGTTTCAGGATCTCTCCCACTCAGGGGCGGGAGCCTCACTCCTTTGGAATCTTGACCACTGGACTCCAAGTTAGGGGTCAGTGGAACGGGTTGCTACAATCACCTAATTTTTCATAGTATTATATGGCTTTCTTTGGGCTATTGCAAGCAGCTGAATATGAAGAAAAAGTATTATATAGTAGTGAAGTCTAGAGAACTTTCTTCAAGTCTGCATTTGTATCTTTCAATAACTTTATACAGCTGAAAAATTGTTTCAGAAAAAAACCATAAAAAAGTTTGATGGCTTTTTTAAAGAAGTAGAGAAAAGCCAAGATTCTTAAATTAGAGGTTGGTACTTCCATTTGAAAGGGATGAATTCAGTGTACCAGAGCAGAAGCACACCCCGGAGTGTCTTCAAGACTGTAATAGGCATTAATCATTGTGGAAACATTCAAAGGAAGGAACAGGTATCCACAACTTCCCTCCCCAGTGCACATTCTCTGCCCTTAACTGCTTCTCGACTTCCGTCTCACTTCTTGTTGCCTTCTGCACGATCTGGTTTCACACCAAAACTCTTGAGTAACGCTATTAGTAGGTCAGACTAATATTATTACAGTGAACTCACTGGGAGTTCAACTCTGTGACATCTAGATGTTTCGAGGAACCATTTGATGATTGCCCCTCTTGCCAGCCACCCTCAAATCCCTACCACGCCTGCTAGTAGCCGTTTTAAATGTCTCATCCAAGAATTGGTCGACACCCAAATGGACCGACTGTTGCTTGTGGTCTGTACCTCTTCCCCCGGGATTACGTTCCACATTCTTTCCGTCATCTGGGAAATTCATCCCAAATTTCTGCTCTTCCAATTAGGCTTCTACAGCAGTCTCTCAAGAAGGCCCAGACATGCATCTCTCCTCCTTTCTCTCCTTTTATTGCAGGGTATTTGCCTGTGATGAAGAGAAGAAAGATTAGGAGAGTCTTTTCACAGCTTGAGAAGTGTCCTTCCATCACCTGTAACCCTTGAGGATGCCAAAGGTGGGCATAACCCATTCAAGTGGGTTTCTGATTTAGTTACTTGAAGTACTAGTTGGAGGAAAAAGAAGCGTTCTCGTAGCCTTTAAAACTGGCAGATCAGATATGCTGAGTGTACCAGCGCAGACGGTGTGGGGCGTTAGTGGAGATGGGAGGAAGGAGTAAAATATTCATTAAAGGATCCAAAATTGAAGCATTCTGTCTTTTCTAGGGCGTGGATCAAATGGATTTTTAATCATCTCGCCTCTTTCCCAACACTCACCAAGATCTTCCCGTCTCTTGGATTTGCCGTTATGGAAAGCCAGCCATTATCAGCCCCGTGACCAAAAATGGAACAAAATTCAACCTTGCAATTGCGGGCCTTGGTTCTACTTACCAGTGTCTGGCTGGGCTTGGCACCTCAAAGGCACTTAATAAATACCATCCACTGGCTCGAGAGAGATACAGAAGACGTGGGTTTTCCAGACAGTTTAGGCCCGGTTTAATGTCTCCGTCTGCAGAGGCTTCCTTAATCTCCGAGGCTGGAGAAAAATTTCACTGAGGTATTGAGCGCAACCCAGCCCAGTGGATAACCATCATGGTAAAAACCAGTTCACAGAGCAGCGACAGCAGAACTCTGCCCTCTAAAATGGGGATCAGATAGCTGGTCCGTCTCCCTCTTGGACTGGAATTCCCGGTGTGGGACAGTGACTATGCTTAGACCCTCTAGACTGTAAGCTTCCTGTGGGCAGCGATTGAGTCTACCACCTCTCCCTAATGATTAGTAGCATGCTCTGCACACAGTTAGCCCTCAAAAAATACCATTGATTGATTTATTGATTGATTGGTCACATCTAATCTGATTGTCTTGCATCTCCCCTCAGCCCTTAGCACAGATCTTGGCATATCCTAAGCATCTAATAAATACCATGAAATTATTATTGAGACTGTGAGCCCCACGTGGAACAGGGACTGTGACCAACCCCATTTGCTTGTATCCCCACCAGTGCCTGGATCCTAGGAAGTGCTTAGAAAATACCATAATTATTATTATTATTGTTATCGTAAAGAAACCAAGCAAAGAAACAGAGAAGAAGCAGTGGAAGGAGAAGAGGAAAGTACCGACTGAGTCAACAAAGCCAAGATCTGAGAGTGTTCTCTTTGCAAACCTCACTCACACGCCTCCTTCAGAAGTAGCACGGCTTAGTGGAAAGAGCATGGGCCTGGGAGTCAGGGGATGTGGGTTCTAATCCCGACTCCGCCATTCATGTGCTGTGTGACCTTGGGCAAGTCACTTAACTTCTCTGAGTGTAGCTTCTCAATTACCTCATCTGTAAAATAGGGACTGAGAATGTGAACCCCACATGGGATGGGAACTGTGTCCAACCAAATTTGCTTGTATCCACCCCAGCGCTTAGTACGGTGCCTGGAACATAGTAAATGCTAAACAAGTACCACAGTTATTATTATTATGGTTGTTATTATTATTATTGTTCTAGTCCCGGCTCCGCCACATGCGTTCTCTGTGACCCTGGGCAAGGTCAGTTCCCTTTTCATGCTTCAGTAACCTCATCTGTAAAATGGGGATTAAAACTGTGACCCCCCAACTGGGACAGGGACTATGTGCAACCTGATTGGCTTGTATCTACCCCAGCGCTTAGAATAGTGCTTGACACATAGTAAGTGCTTAAGAAATGCCATCACCATCATCAAGTCTATGACTTTGCCATGGTCCCTCTCCCTCAACTCAAATCCCCTGATTTCCAGGGCCTTCTTTCATCACCAACCCACAGCCCTGGATCTCGTCTCCTCAGGAAACTTCCTCCTCACCTGCTTTCACGCTGCAGAACTCTGTCCCTGTCAATCACGTTGTGTCCGTGTTGTTGGACAGGATCTTCCAACTCAATTCTACTGTACTCGCCCTAGGGTACAGTAAATTTCACCAGTGTATTGATTGTTCTCAATGTTTCACCTTTCCTTACTGGAAGCAGCATGGGCTAGTAGAAGGAGTTTGAGCCTGAAAGTCAGAAGACTTGGGTTGTACCCCCACTCTGCCACTTGCCCGCTTTGTGACATTATGCAAGTCACTTTTACTTCTCCATGCCTCAGTTTCCTCACTGTAAAATGGGGTTTCAGTACTTGTTTTCTCTACTAATTTAGACTGTGAGTCTCATGTGGGACAGGTACTGTGTCTGACCTGATTAACTTGTATCCACCATAGTGCTTAGGACACCGCTTCATCCATAATAAGTGTTTAGCAAACACCATTACCAACCCGTCCTCCCAACTTGCCCCCTTTTCAATCCACCAGTCAATCAGTCGTATTGATGGAGCACTTACTTTGTGCAGAGCACTCTACTAAGTACTTGGGAAAGTACAGTTAAATAAGGTTAGCAGACCTGATCCCTACCCTCAAGAAGCTTAAAACTTAGCGAGGAATACATATATTCAAATACATTACAGGATGGGGAAATTGCAGAATATAAAGATATGTACCTAAGTGCCGTGGGGCTGAAGGTGGAATGAATATAAAGTGCTTAAGGGTTACAGATCCAAATGCTTAAGTGACTACAAGGGGAGAGGGAGTACAATTATTGTTGAATTGTACTTTTCAAGTGCTTAGTACAGTGCTCCGCACACAGTAAGCGCTTAATAAATGCAGCTGAATGAATAGAGAAAATGAAGGTTTACTCGGGAAAGGTGAGACAAGGTGGGATAGAGCTGATTGAGTGGCTTAAAACTGATAGTAAGGAGTTTCTGTTTGATGCAGAGGTGAACGAGCAACAACTAGAGTCTTTTGAGAAGTAGGGAGTCCGAGTGTTTTTTTAGAAAAAGGAACCAGGCAGCAGAGTGAAATATGGACTGCGACGGGGAGAGACAGGAGGCAGGTAGGTCAGTGAGGAGACTGGTGCAGTAATCAAGGCAGCACATAAGTGGATCTACTTGGTAGCAGATTGGATGACGAGGAAGGAGCAGATTCCAGAGATGTTGGGAAGGTAGACCCGACAGGATTTGGTGACAGTTCGAATATGTCGGTGGAATGAGAGAGACGAGTCGAGGAAAATGCCAAGGTTATGGGCCTGTGAGACAGGGAGGATGGAGATGCTGTCTACAGTGATAGGAAGGTTGATGGTGACTGGGTTTGGCTGGAAAGCTGAGGGGTTCCATTTCGGATACGTTGGACGTGTTAGGGTTGAGTTGTTGGGAGATTATCTAAGCAGAAATGTCCTGAAGGCAGAAGGAAATGTGAGACAACAGAGAAGGAGAGAGATTTGGAAATCATATTCCTTGAGATGATAATGGTAGCCTGTGGGAGTGGATGATGTCTCCAAGGAAGTGGATGTAGATGGAGATTAGAAGAAGAGCCAGAACTGAGCCTCGAGGGATCCCCACAGTGAGAGTGTGGGAGACGGATGAGGAGACAGTGACAAATGGAGAAGGAGCATCCAGAGAGATAGGAGATCCAGGAGAGGACAGTGTCAGTAAAATGCGGATTGTTAGTCCCTAGCTAAAACTCATCCTTGTGCTTTTTCCCAAGTGTTTAGGTCATTGTTCTGCACTCAGTAGTTGCTTAGGAAAGACCATCACTGCTACTCCAAAGATTTTCATTGCAACCCCAGAAATTAAATCGGCTACCAAATTCTGGTAATTAGGTAGTCCCACTGTCCAATAATGCTTGGATTAATCAATCATTTGTATTTATTGAGCACTTGCTCTCTGCAGAGCACTATACTAAGCACTTGGGAGAGTATAATACAACAGAATGAGCGGACACGTTCCCTAACCGCGACAAGCTTACATTCTAGAGTGGGAGACGGACATTTATATAAATGAATACATTGCAGATATGTACAAAAGTGCTGTGGGGGCTGAGGGAGTGGTGAATAAAGGATGCAACCCAAGTCAAGGGCGACGCAGAAGGGGGTGGGAGAGGAGGAAATGGGGGCTCAGGCGGGGAAGACCTTCCAGAGGTGTGTTTTTAATAAGGCTTTGGAGGTGGGAAGAGTGATTCTCTGTCTGATATGACGAGGGAGGGCGTTCCAGGCCAGAGGCAGGATGTGGGTGAGGGGTCGGCGTCAAGATAAAAGAGATCAACTCACTGTGAGTAGGTTTGTGTTAAAGGAGTGAAGGGAGAGAGCTGGGTTGTAGTAGGAAATCAGCAAGATGAGATAGGAGGGGGCGAGGTGATTCAGCACTTAGTGCTTGGCGCATAGTAAGCGCTTAAATACCACCGTTATTATTATTATTATTGTTATTATGATTATTATAAAGTGTTTGGATAAAGAGATAATAGTAATTGTTGCATTTGAGAAGTGTTTCCTGGGTGCCAAGCATTGGGGTAATAATAATTATAATAATGTTGGTATTTGTTAAGCACTTACTATGTGCAGAGCACTGTACTGCATGCTGGGGGAGATACAGGGTCATCAGGTTGTCCCACATGAGGCTCATAGTCTTCATTCCCATTTTGCAGATGAGGTAGCTGAGGCACAGAGAAGTTAAGTGACTTGCCCACAGTCACACAGCTGACAAGTGGAAGAGCCCGAATTCGAACCCATGATCTCTGACTCCCAAACCCGGGCTCTTTCCACTGAGCCACGGAGCTCAGCCAATCAGCATTTCCAACAGGATTTTTTGCCTTTAGCTTTGAATATCTCTATCTCTCTCTCCCTCTTCACCCCTTTCTCTGCCTAACTCTTTCTGGCTCTCTTTCTCCCAGTGTCTCTCTGTGTCTCTCCCCCCTCTGTCTGTCTCTCCCCTTCAAAATTTCAAACGGAATTTTTTGACATCCAAGCCTGAATATCTCTCTCCCTCTCCCTCTTCACCCCTTCCTCTGCCTAACTCTTTCTGTCTCTTTCTTTCTTCCATTATCTATGTCTCTCCCTCCTCTGTCTGTCTGTCTCCCCTGATTAGACCGTAAGCCCGTCAAATGGCAGGGACCGTCTCTATCTGTTGCCCACTTGTTCATTCCAAGCGCTTAGTATAGTGCTCTGCACATAGTAAGCGCTCAATAAATACTATTGAATGAATATCTGTTGCCGAATTGTACATTCCAAGTGCTTAGAAGCAGCGTGGCTCAGTGGAAAGAGCACGGGCTTTGGAGTCAGAGGTCATGGGTTCGAATCCCAGCTCGGCCACTTGTCAGCTGTGTGACTTTGGGCAAGTCACTTCACTTCTCGGTGCCTCAGTTACCTCATCTGGAAAATGGGGATTAAGACTGTGAGCCCCAGGTGGGACAACCTGATTGCCCTGAATCCCGGCTCGGCCACTTGTCAGCTGTGTGACTTCGGGCAAGTCACTTCACTTCTCGGTGCCTCAGTTACCTCATCTGGAAAATGGGGATTAAGACTGTGAGCCCCAGGTGGGACAACCTGATTCCTCAGCGCTTAGAACAGTGCTCGGCACATAGTAAGCACTTAACAGATACCAACATTATTATTACAGTGCTCTGCACGTAGTAAGCACTCAATAAATACTATTGAATGTCTCTCCCCTTCAAAATTTCGAACAGAATTTTTTGACATCCAGCTTTTTATCTCTCTCTTTCCCTCTTCACCCTTTTCCCTGCCTAACTCTTTCTGTCTCGCCCTTACAGTATCTCTTTGTGTTTCTATCCCTCCTCACCCCTTTCTCTGTCTATCCCCGTCTCTTATAATATCTCTCTGCATCTCTCTCTGTGTCTCTCCCTTTTTTCTGTCTCACTTTATCTTTTGGGTTCTCTCTCTCTCTCTCTCTCCCTCCCTCCACTCTCTTTCTCTCTGTCTGCCTCTATCTCTCCCTCTCTATTTATCCATCTGTCTGCCCCTGTCTCCCCCCTTAACACCCTCTGGCTCTGACTCTCTGTCTCTCCCCTTTTCTCTCATTCTCCCTCTGTCTCTCTATCTCTCTCCCTTTCCCTCTCTCTCCCTCCTTACTACTCCTTTTCCATTACTTGACTTACTGCCGTTTTCTCCATATAAATGTACAACCAAGCATTTGTGCTCTAGGCTCAGGCCCAATAGACCTTGTGGGTCTAAGAAAAATCTCATGATTAGTGAAGTTTTGTAAAGTTTCAGAATTGAGTTTTGGCTCTTTCTCTTCCTTTCTGGTCTTTGCATTAAAAACTAAACACTTGTGTTTAAGAGGTACATGGAAGGTCCTGAGAATGTCTGTAAATCACTTCTTTCTGAGAAGTACATTTCCCCAAATTCTGAAGGGTTTCATTTACTCCTCCGTGAATCCGATCAATCTGCTTTTTTTGTGGTGTTTGTTGAACTCTTTCTATGTGCCAAGCACTAAACTAAGGGTAGACACAAGGTAATCGCGCTAGGCACAGTTCTTGTCCCACATAGAGCTCACAGTCTTAATCCCCATTTTACAGATGAGGTAACTGAAGCACAGAGAAGTTAAACGACTTATCCGAGGTCACACAGCAATCAAATGGAGGAACGGGGATTAGAACCCAGGTCCTACTGACTCCCAGGACTGGGGTCTTAACACTGGGCCACACTGCATTCACTAGTCACCTTAAGGATTAGTTAAATGCTAAACTGTGGGTTCACGATCTGAGACATTTTGATGAGCATGTCATGGTTCTCCTCTCCTGTGCGGTATAAAAATACTCTCCCTCTTGGTGCAGTCATCACTAATGTCTACCAACTCTGTTGTAAGATACTTCCATATCAAGAGAAGCAGTGTGGCTCGGTGGAAAGAGACCGGGTTTAGGAGTCAGAGGTCGTGGGTTCTAATCCCGGCTCCACCACTTGTCAGCTGTGTGACTTTGGGCGAGTCACTTAACTTCTCTGTGCCTCAGTTACCTCATCTGGAAAGTGAGGATTAAGACCGGGAGCCCCGTGTGGGACAACCTGATTACCTTGTATCTACCCCAGCTCTTAGAACAGTACTTGGTACAGAGTAAGCTCTTAACAAATACCATGATAATAATAATAATAATAACAAATGATCAAATATGAATGTGCATATATGAATGTATCACGAGAAGCAGCATGGCTTAGTGGAAAGAGCACGGGCTTGGGATTCAGAGGTTGTGGCTCTGCTACTTGTCAGCTGTGTGACTTTGGATAAGTCGCTTAACTTCTCTGTGCCTCAGTTATCTCCTCTGTAAAATGGGGATTAATACTGTGAGCCCCTCATAGGACAACTTCATTACCTTGTATCTAGCCCAGCGCTTAGAACAGTGCTTTTCACATAGTAAATACTTAACAAATGCCATCACTATCATTATAACTATGATGTAGGTGCACAGAGTGACAGCTGTTTGGGTTGGCAGACTCAGGGCCAAGTGGGCTTCTCAGTATTTTGATTACTAGAGACCCAGAAGCCCGGAGTGGTAAATTAATAGTTGAAAACCAACTAGACTGAAGAATTAATGCCCTCTTTTGGAAATGCATCTTGAAAAAACACATCTAAAGAAACCTACCTTGAGTTTCTGGTCCCCCTCTGAGACCGGTTGCTGATTACCACCTACGAGAGAAACTAATTGTGGACCTACCTCTTCATCTAACTTGAAGTCTACGCTCTCGGGCCTGCAGAACTATATTTCAAAAACTATTCGTTCTCCAACAGGGAAGTGGACTCTGAAAAGAAACCTTTTATGCTTTTTTTTTCCCCTCCAAATGGATTCAGTGGTTGAGGTATATTGATTTTTCTGAGTTTGCAGCTCTATTCCCTAGGCAGCCTTCAGTTTTCTCCAGCCAAAGTTACCGAAATAAAGTAGTGATGCATTTTTTTTTTCCAGTAGGACTCCATAAAAGTTGCAGGTTCTTGATGAGTTTGTATAGTTCATTACCACTGAACCGTCTCCTTAAGAAAGGAAGGATGTCCATCACATAGTAATAGTAGCGTAGCTCAGTGGAAAGAGCCCGGGCTTGGGAGTCAGAGGTCATGGGTTCAAATCCTGGATCTGCCACTCATCAGCTGCGTGACTGTGGGCAAGTCACTTCACTTCTCTGGGCCTCAGTTCCCTCATCTGGGGATGAAGACTGTGAGCCTCACGAGGGACAACCTGATTACTCTGTATCTACCCCAGTGCTTAGAACAGTGCACTGCACATAGTAAGCGCTTAACAGATACCAACATTATAGAGGAGCAGCGTGGCTCAGTGGAAAGAGCCCGGGCTTGGGAGTCAGATGTCATAGGTTCGAATCCCGTCTCTGCCACTTGTCAGCTGTGTGGCTGTGGGCAAGTCACTTCACTTCTCTGGGCCTCAGTTCCCTCATCTGTAAAATGGGGATTAAGATCGTGAGCCTCATGTGGGACAACCTGATTACCCTGAATCTACCCCAGCGCTGAGAACAGTGCTCTGCACATAGTAAGTGCTTAACAAATACCAACATTATTAATGGTAGTCGTACTTATAGTGATAGTATTCATTCATTCATTCAGTAGCGCTTACTATGCGCAGAGCACTGTACTAAGCGCTTGGAATGTACAATTCGGCATAGTAGTGGGAGTTGTTGTTTATGTTGTAGTGGAAATGCTAACTGTCGTATTGTAAAGTGTTTACTCTCTGCCAACTGCTGAGTTACGCACTGAGGTAGACACAAAATACAGTCCCTCTCCCATATGGGGCTCACAGCTTAAATAGGAGGGAGGAGCAGAGTTGCCCAGTGGAAAGAGCACAGGCCTGTGAGACGGAGGACATGGGAGCCAATCCCGGCTCTGCCCCCTCCCTGCTGCGTGACCCTAGCCAAGTCACTTAACTTCTCTATGCCTCAGCTTCCTCCCCTGAAAAATGGGGAGTTTCAATACTTGTTCTCCCTCCTACTTAGACTATAAGCCCCGTGTGGGACAGGAATTGTGTCAGACCTGATTACTAGTGCTTGACACATAGTAAGTGCTTAACAAATGCTATAATTATTATTAACAGGTATTTAATTCTCTTTTTACAGAGACACTAAAGCACATGGAAGTTATTAAGTGCTTACTGTGTGCAAAATACAGTGCTACACAATGGGAAAGAATACATGGGTGAGAATACACTTCACATCAAGGAGCAGCTTGGAGAACCTCAGGAGTCATCCACTGTCACTGCGATGACAATAAAATCATAATATAAATATCGACCCGGAAGGGAATGCTCCAACTCAAAACAAGGTAACAAACCAAGGTCATTTAGTCTCGTCTCCTGCCTCCAGACAAGTGAATTACTAAATCAGGTAAGATTTTTCTTTTACTTTAATATCACAGATCGGTATCAGAGACGCCGCAATCTTCAGTCACCTGTTTCAGTATGTCATCCACAAGACGGTCAATCAATCAGTTGTATTTATTGAGTGCTTATTGTGTTCAGAGCACTATACTAAGCACTCGGGAGAGTACAACGGAGCTGGTAGGCACAGTCCCTGCCTACCAGGGAGAGCTAACATTCTAGAGGAGGGGATGGATATTAATATAAATAAATTAATTAAGCATATGTAACTAAGTGCTAGGGGGCTGAGGAGGGAGCAGATAAGCGGAGTAAATCGGGGTGATGCAGAAGTGAGTGGAAAAAGAGGAAATGAAGGCTAACTCAGGGAAGGCCTCTTGGAAGAGATGTACCTTCAATAAGATTTTGAAGACGGGGGTAGTAATTGTCAGATATGAAGAGGGAGGGCATTCCAGGCCAGAGGCAGGATGTGGGAGAGAGGTCCGCAGCGGGATAGAAGACATCAAGGGACAGTGAGTAGGTTGGCATTAGAGGAGCAAAGTGTGCAGGCCGGATTGTAGTAGGAGAGCAGCTAGGTGAGGAGAGAGGGCGCAAGGTGATGGAGAGCTTTAAAGCCAATGGTAAGGAGTTTCTGTTTGGTGTGGAGGTGGATGGGCAACCACTGGAGGTTGCTGAGGAGTGGGGAGACATGGACTGAACGTTTTTGTGGAAAAATGATCGGGGCAGCAGAGTGAAGTATGGACTGGAGTGAGGAGAGACAGAAGGCAGGGAGTTTAGCAAGGAGGATAGGAAGAGTGCTGGCATTAGAGTGGTAGAAGTTCGAATGGAGAGGAAAGGGTGGGTTTCAGTACGTTGCGAAGGTTGAACTGAGAGGATTTAGTGATCGATCGAATATGTGGGTTGAATGAGAGGTTATGGGTTTGTGAGACAGGTAGGATGGTGGGGCTGTCTACACTGATGGGAAAATTGGGACAGTTCAGGGTTTGGGTGGGAAGATAAAGAGCTCTGTGCTGAACATGTTAAGTTAGAGGTGTCGGAGGGATCCCCGGGTAGAAATGTTTCGAAGGCAGGAAGAAATGTGCGACTGCAGAGAGGGAGAGAAAACAGGGCTGGAGTTGTGGATTTGGGAATCATCCACATAGAGGTGGTAGCCGAAGCCATGGGAGTGAATGAGTTCTCCTAGGGAGTGGGTGTAGATGGAGAATAGATGGGGACCAAGAACTGAACCTAGAAGGGACCCCCACAGTTAGGGGGTAGGGGGCTGAGGAGGAGCCCGCAGAAGTAACTGAGAATGAATGGCCAGAGAGGTAGGAGGAGAACCGGGAGAGGACACTGTCGGTGAAGCCGAGGTTGGATACCGTTTCCAGGAGTAGGGGGTGGTCGACGTTGTCTAAGGCAGCTGAGAGTTCGAGGAGGATTAGGATGGAGTAGAAGCTGTTAGATTTGGCAAGAAGGAGATCAATGGTGACCTTTGAGAAGGAAGTTTCTTTGGCGTGAAGGAGATGGAAGCCAGATTGGAGGGGGTCAAAGAGAGAATCGGAGGAGAAAAACTTGAGACAGTGGGTGTAGGTGACTTGCTCGGAGTGGAGAGGAACAGTAGGAAGGAGACGGAGGAGGGGTTTTTTAGGATAAGGGAGATAGACTGTAAGGCTAGACTGTAAGCTAGACAACTCTAGACTGTAAGCTCGCGTTGGGCAGGGGATGTGTCCGTTTATTGTCATGCTCTCCCAAGCTCTTAGTACAGTGCTCTGCACCCAGTTAGCACTCGGTAAATACAAATGAACGAATGCATAGGGTAGACAGGGGAGACACTGGTGTGTTTGAAAGGAGTGGAGAAGCCATTGGAGAGTGACAGTTGAAGATTTTGTTTAGGGAAGGAAGGAAAGGGGCAAGTGGTTGTGAAGCGATGGGTTCGGATGCGCAGGTGCAGGGGGTGGATTTTGAGAGAATCAATCAGCCGATCATGTGTAGACAAGAAGAAGTTGGGAGAGGAATGGTAGAAGGGAGATGGGGTGATAGCTGGAGGGAGCCATGGGGTCAAGGGAGGGTTTATTTACGGTAGGAGAAACAGGGACGTGTTTGAAAGCAGTGGGGAGGAAGCCATTAGAGAGTGAAAAGTTGGAGAAGGCTGTTAGGGAGGGAAGAAGAGAGGAGGAAATTTATTTATGTTAAGGTCTGTCTCCACCTCTAGGCTTTAATTTCACTGAGGGCAGAGGATGTGCCTACCACCTGTTATGTTGTATTTTCCCATTCATTCAATCATACTTATCGAGCACTTACTGTGTGAAAAGCACCCAGCCCCTGTCCCACATGGAGCTCGCAGTCTCAATCCCCATTTGACAGATGAGGTCACTGAGGCCCGGAGAAGGAAAGTGACTTGCCCGAAGTCACACAGCAGATAAGGGGCAGAGCTGGGTTTAGAACCCATGACCTTCTGACTCCCAGGTCTGTGCTCCAGGCACTACGCCATGCTATTTTTCAGCAGAGTCATTATTATTATCCTGCCAGGTAGGGCGAATGAGTACAGCCGGGGGTCTCGCGACAGAATATCTCCGAGACCTAGACAGCAGCAGAGGGCACCGTACTTTCACGCTATCTGAAAGCCATTGTAGGAAATGATATTCAGAGAGATTTAGTCAGGAACAAGGGAGTCTTTCCTATTTGCTTATCCATTTTCTTGTGAAAACCAGGGGAAAAGCAAATAATGCGAAATTGAGATTACAATTCCATCACAAAACACAAAGTACACCTTACCTTTCCGCCGTTGCAAGTGTCATATTTAGGGTATTGTTGAATCTCGGCTTAAGGAACCGAAGAGGGCCTCATCTAAAGCGACCTGGAGTAATCCATCACTCCTCCTAACTTCCTTCTGTAGCCAGTGAGTAATACCAATTTAGCACCTTCAGGGCAAAAGAACTCTCTAACTGGGAAATATGGATCAAATCTACATTGTATCCATAGTGAACTGCTGGGGAAAGTTGAGAAGCACTGTGGCCTCGTGTAAAGTGCATGGCCCTGGGAGTCAGCGGATCTGGGTTCTAATCCCAACTCTGCCACTTGCCTACAGTGTGACCTTGGGCAAGTCACTTTGCTTCTCTGGGCCTCAGTTTCTTCCTCTGTAAAATGTTCTCCCTCCTACTTAGACTCTGAGTCCCACTTGGGAGAGGGGCTGTGTGTGACCTTACGTCTACCTAGTGTTGAAAACAGTGTCTGACACATAGTAACTGCTTAATAAATATCATAAAATAGAGGGAGATTTTAGCTATCAGGTGGCACCGCCTGTCTTATCTTGGGGCTAACTGGAGAGAAATTCAAGGGCCATCTTGAAGTTTTCCTCCATTTTTAGGGAAAGAGAATTCCAGAGAAGGAGGTATGTCCATCAATCAGTAGTATTTACAGGGCAGACGTTATGCCACGCACTCTGTTAGGTACTGGAAAAAGTGCAGTAGAAGGAAGAATAACGGTTCCTTGCCTTTCTCGGGTCCCACGTGGGGCTCACACTCTAAATAGGAGAGAGAATAAGGATTAAATCCCCATTGTTGATGAGGAACTAAGGCACAGAGAAGTTAGGTGACTTGCCAAAGGTCACACAGCAAGCCAGAGGCAAACCTGGGATTTAAAACAAGCAAGACACCCACAGAGAGGTCCTGCTTGCGACCATTCTCTATGTCTCACACCTAACCTCATCTGATTCACACGAGTTCCGTGAGGCAAACGGGGAAGCGGCTTGCTTGATTTAATTATTTATTATTTGTGATATTTATGCATTTGTTTATTTATTCATATTAATGTCTGTCTCTCCTTCTAGACTGCTCGTTGTGGGCGGGGAATGTATCTGTTTATTGTTATATTGTACCCTCTTGAGTGCTTAGTACAGTGTTTTGCACATAGTAAGCGCTCAATAAATATGATTGAATGAAGGAATGAATGAATGAATAGCAGTTGCAGTCTTCATTTGGCAGATGGGTAAACTGAGAGTTGCTGTGGTATGGTTTTCCCCGAAGTTGCTCAGTGAGTTGACTGCAGAGTGGAGACTAAAATGGCCACCTTTTAATTCCCGGTTGAAGGGTTTTTGTGATAGACCATCCACTTTCCATGGTGGTTTTATTAAACTAATTATGATTCTAACTCTTCAAGCAGGCTGACTTTAGAATTTCCAAACCAGATAAGCTTTCATAATAAGGGTGAATGATTTTAATTAGCCAAGGCTGCCCCGGGGAGTATTTCGCCAGCTTGAAGAATGGCCTGAACCTTCTCTTCTGTCTGAGTGACCGAAGTACTCCGGCCGGCGTCCTTCAGCGAATATTTTGCGAACCTGCAAGCCTGTTGCTCCAAGATGTTCCGCTGCTTATTCAGATTGGAGTCACTAGGCCAGACTTAATAATGCCATAGAGTAATGTCATTACCAAAACGTCGTGCTACGCACATCTCCCTCCTCTTCAAAAGCCTCCAGTGTTTGCCTATTTTTTTAAATGATATTTGTTAAGGATTTACTATGTGCCAGACACTCTCCTGAACGCTGGGATAGATATAAGATAATCTGGGAAGACACAGTCCAAGTCCCATATGGCGCTCACACTCTTAAGACCCATTTTACAGATGAGGTAACTGAGGCACGGAGAAATGAAGCAACTCGCCCAAGGTCACATAGCAAAAATATAGCAGAGCCTGGATTAGAACGCAGGCCCTCTAACCCCTAGGCCTATGCTCTTCCTGATTGTTGACTTTAAGGCACTTTAATCAGCTCTCACCCTGTTTGAATTATTTTTTAATATGGCATTTGTTAGGGGCTTACTATGTGTTAAGCACTGTTCTAAGCTCTGGATAGATACAAGCTCATCAGGATGGATGCAGTCTCGATTCAATACACTCAGCGGTATTGAATCACCATCTTGCAGTTGAGGAAAAGGAGGCACAAAATAGTGAAGTGAATTGCCCAACGTCACACAGCAGGTAAATGGCAAAGCTGGGATTAGAACCCAGGTCCTCTCACTCCCAGGCCCTTCCTTCCTTCATTGAATTATCTTTATTGAGCACTTACTGTGTGCAGAGCACTGTACTGAGCACTCGGGAGAGTACAATACAACGATAAACAGAGACATTCCCTGCCCATAACAGGCTCAAAGTCTAGAGGGGCAAATGCTTTTTCCAGGAGGCCTCGCTGCTTCTCTCAAGTGTCCAGATTTCCCTCTGGACACTCTTGCCCTTGCCAGGAATAAGTGAAGTATTATTTTAATTAGAGAAAAGACCACCCGATCCCAGAACAGGAGATGGCAACATTGGGTGGCAGGGAGGGGAGCGTGGGGGTGGAACAGGAAAGGGAAGAGTCCTGGGGCAGTAAGACTCCCCGGGGGAATAGCAGCATGGCATAACGGATAGAGCACGGGCCTGGGAGTCAGAAGGTCAGGGGTTCTAATCTCGCCTCCGGCACCTGTCTGCTGTGTGACCCTGGGCAAGTCACTTCACTTCTCTGTGCCTCAGTGACCTCATCCGTAAAATGGGGATCGAGACTGTGAGCCCCATGTGGGACAGGGACTGTGTCCAGCTGGATTTGCTTGTATTCACCCCAGCACTTAGTACAGTGCCTAGCACATAGTAAAGCACTTAACAAATGACATAATTATAATTAGCAGCAGCCGAGATTGAGAGTTTGAGGCAGAGAGGTGGAAGGCTGAGGAAAGTCCCAGGCATAGGTTTCTCCCCCGACTCCCCGTTGCCAGGAATCCAGATCCACAACACCACAAGCGTATCATTCCATAAATAAAATATGATCGTAGTTCAATATAATAGGCTTTAGTCTGTCTGTCGGAAGCCCCGAATCCGTGAGCGAATGATCCCTGAGGATCTTGAATGCTCAGTCATCTCTCCGGGCAAGAATACGAATGCTAATTAGCTCTAGTTTCATCAATAGACGGCTTCGTCGGAAAGACGGGTAGTCAATGGAACAAACCAGAGGACAGAAGTACTTCACCTTTGTCAAAAAGATAAGGAGCTTGCTGAGCTGTGTCCCTTCCTGAAATATACACAGACATCAGTTAGTCAGTCGTACGTATTTGAGCGCTTACTATATGCAGAGCACCGTCCTACGTGCTTGGAGAGGACGATATAACAGTAAACAGGCACATTCCCTTCCCACAACGAGCTTACGGAAATAAAAGGAGATGTTTTAGGACCCAAGAGAGAAACGTCCTTTGTAAATTCCCGGCGTTTAACCCGACCATAAAGTGACGGGGTATCTTGGTCCATATCAAGACTCTACGAGATCCGGGGTTTGAGGAGAGAGAGATACAGGGCCAGGGTTGTGCTGGGCCCTGCTGAAGAGAACTGAAAGTCTGTCTATTATATTGTACTCTCCCAAGTGCTTAGTACAGTGTTTTGCGTACGGAAAGTGCTCAATAAATACGATTGAATGAATGATTGAATGAATCCCATGTCATTATACCCATGATGGCAAACGGAAGTGAAATGTACACATTTCAGAAAGAAATGGATTATGCAGAGAGATATATTTTAGCCCAGTGAAACTATCGTCTAATCGGGTAGAGCATGGACGTGGGTATCAGGAGATCTAGATTCTAATAAGAGCCTGGGCTGCGGAGTCAGAGGTCATGGGTTCGACTCCCGGCTCTGCCACTTGTCAGCTGTGTGACTGTGGGCAAGTCACTTCACTTCTCTGGGCCTCAGTGACCTCATCTGTAAAATGGGGATTAAAACTGTGAGCCCCACGTGGGACAATCTGATCACCCTGTATCGCCCCAGCGCTTAGAACAGTGCTTTGCACAGAGTAAGCGATTAGCAAATGCCACCACTATTATTATTATTAATTACAGTGCTGCCACTTGTCTGATGTGTGACGATGAGTGCTTACTATATGCACATAATAATAATTATGGTATTTGTTAAGCCCCTACTATGTATCAGGCACTGTCCTAAGCACTGGGGTAGATAAAAGATAATCGGATTGGACACAATCTCTGTCCCCCATAGGGCTCACAGTCTTAATCAGCGTGGCTCAGTGGAAAGAGCCCGGGCTTGGGAGTCAGAGGTCATGGGTTCGAATCCCTGCTCTGCCACTTGTCAGCAGTGTGACTGTGGGCAAGCCACTTCACTTCTCTGAGCCTCAGTTACCTCATCTGTAACATGGGGATTAAGACTGTGAGCCTCACGTGGGACAACCCGATTACCCTGAATCTACCCCAGCGCTTAGAACGGCGGTCTGCACATAGTAAGCGCTTAACAAATACCAACATTATTATTATCAATCCCCATGTTAAGCCCGTCAAACGGCAGGGACCGTCTCTATCTGTTGCCGACTTGTTCATCCCAAGCGCTTAGTACAGTGCTCTGCACATAGTAAGCGCTCAATAAATACTATTGAATGAATTGAATGAATGTTACAATTGAGGGCACTGAGGCACAGAGAAATGAAGTGACTTGCCCAAGTCACACAGCAGACAAGTGGCAGAGCTGGGATTGGAACCCGTGACCTTCTGACTCCCAAACCCATGCTCTCTCCACTAGGTCAGGTTGCTTTCTAAGCACTCTACTAAGCGCTTGGGAGAGTGCAGGACAACAGAGCAGGTAGACATGGACCCCACCTACAAGGAGCCTATGGCCTAGGCGGGGAGACAGACATTAAAATGTGTTATGGATATGTACATAAGTGCTGTGGGGCTGAGGGGGGAGGTACAAATCCAATGCAAGAACGGTGCAGAAGGGAGTGGGAGAAGAGGCGATAAGCTGATCTTAATTGGCAAATATTAATCAGTGGTATTTACTGACCACTTACTGTGTTCAGAGTGCACTTGTATTCCACACTTTGGTCAGTACATCATAACGGAGGTAGTAGGCGTATTCCTTGCCCACGAAGACCTTCCAATCCAGAGGGAATTTACAATCTATAGGGAGCTTACCTTCTAGTCTAAAGTATCTATAACTAATAGTGTGAATATAGATAGAGAATCAATAGAGCATAAATGAGACCCAAGAGAATAAGGAAATAAACGAAAACATAAATATATGAGTACTGATGTGATTGAGAACGGGGAAGATGAGAGGATCGATCAGCAAATATTGATTTCCTAGAGGGCGGATGTCTTTTGAAGTTCTTTGAACGAGGGGAAGGATATGGTTTGGAGAAGCTGAGGGAGGAGAACTTTTCAAGCTGGAGAAAAGGTACAGGAAAAGGATCTGAATCCCCGTTTTGCAGATGAGGGAACTGAGGCACCGAAAAGTTAATAGTTACTGAAGGCACGACTCCTCCAAGAACCCCTCCCTGAGTAAACCCCACTTTTCTCTTCCCCCACTTCCTTCTGTGTCGCCCTGTCTTGCTCCCTTTGTTCTTCCCCCCTCCTAATCTCACAGTACCTAAGTAAATTTATTTACTCATATTAATGCCTATCTCCTGCGCTCTAGATGTAAGCTTTTTATGGGCAGGGAACATCACTGTTATAGTCATCTTGTACTCTCCCAAGCACTTAAAACAGACCTGGGTTCTAATCCTGGCTCTGCCCCTTGGGCAAGTCACTTTACTTCTCTGTGCCTCAGTTACCTCAGCTGTAAAATAGGGATTGATACTGTGGGCCCCATGTGGGAAAGGGACCGTGTCCAACCCAATTTGCTTGTATCGACCCCAGTGCTTACTACAATGTCTGGCACACAGTGAACACTTAACAAAAGCCACAATTATTATTACTTATAACTATCGATGAATACCATTGATTGGCTTATACAAAGCCTGACGTGGTGCTCTGCACACAGTAGGTGCTCAATAAATGATGATGAAGAAGAGGATATTTCTTTTTCAGATTTTCTGTGAAAATGGGCTCAGTTTTCACACCTAAGCAGACGTTTTTAATCTCAAAGACCTAGAGAGTCCTGTCCACAGGAGTTCCATTTTAAATTGGACTTATTTTAATTGGGCCTTTTTGAATATTTCAATTATATTGGCCCTCATTTCAATCCATGGAGAAGGCCAAAAAGGGAAAATCTGCACTTGACTATAGAATTTAATTATTCTATATTTTTAATTGAATCCCATATTCAAAAACAGGAGTGGTGCATTTGGAGATCAGCTGCTTATCTGAGGGATTTTGCCGTTGCTCATGATAAACACCACGTTAAGCTCAGAATAAATTTGAAAACTGTCCACCCTTAAACGCATTATGTCCTGTAGATACGGAGAGACCTTTTGGCCACCAAGGAATCACTGCAGAGATATTCTCATTTAAACTATTTTCAGAGCTGGACAGATATGAAATGTGTTACTTGTTTTAATCATTTCAGAGCAGCTCTTTCAATTTTTAGATTTCCTGTGGAGAGGCTGCAGTAGATGCCAGGTGGAAGAAGTGGGGTTGCCTTTCCTTAATTTTTCCATATTAACATCAGCCTCTCATCCTCACGGTAGCAACGGGACAGAGATGGGTGGAGGTGGTTTATCTCCATACGCGCTTCACTGCGGCTACCATCTTTGAATCTGGGTTGCTAGGCAGCTTAATGGAGCAGGCTCTACCGTCCGAGCGACGGTGATATTGCGCCGATCAGAGTTTCCCTTTTTCTGGCCCAGGAACCGGCATTATTTTGTCTTTGTACCAAGGCAACAGGTTAGCTAGAGGAAGTCACTTGGGAAGTGACTGTATATGCTAATCGGAAATCAACATCCTCCAGACGCAAAACTCTATCATCCTGTGATTTGTTGTAAAAGAGAATTAGTGCCCAAAATACATGTCTATTCTTAATTGTTGCAGCACTAAATCTATTTACATCTTTAATGGGTTGGGGTGCTATTTTTGGAGTAGAAGTGAAAAGATTGAATTAGAATTGGTATTGGAATACATTCAGGTTTGGAGAAGGCTACGTTTGGGATGTTGGACGGTCCGTCACCAACGAAGATGCTACTTTGACCGTCCCATGGCCACGGTCGAAGTAAAATCCTATTTCTTCCAAGAGGCCTTCCCTGACTAAGCCCTAATTTCCCCTATCTACCTTCCCTTCTGAGTCAACTATGCACTTAGCCGTATACCTCTTAATCATTTCGATGTTCTTCCCAGCCCCACAGCACTCATGTCCACAGCCTTATGTTCTCCTATTTCCGCTATCCAAAGTGTAGTTTAATGTCCATCTCCCCTGGAAGACTGTAAGATTCTGGTGGGCAGGGATCATGTCTACAGTGAGCAGGTTCGCCACGAGAAGCAGCGTGACCTACAGGATAGAGGATGGGCCTGTGAGTCAGAAGGACCTGGGTTCTCATGCCGGCTCTGCTGTGTGACTTTGGGCAAGCCATTTCACTTCTCTGTGCCTTGGTTACCTCATCTTTAAAATGGGGATTAAGACTGTGAGCCCCATGAGGGACAGGGACTGTGCCCGACCCGATTACCTTGTATCTCCCCCAGTGCTTAATACGGTGCCTGGAACATAGTAAGCACTTAACAAATACCACAGTTATTATTACAGTAGGCACTCACTTGATTGAGTGATTGGTCGATTGATTAGAATATGAAGCTGGCTAGATCTCTGATCTGTCAGGTCTGGTGTAAATGTATTTATTCTCTGTCCACAGATCTGTACCAGCCTCCAAATGCACCCGTCAAGATTAGCAAGAAGGTGGTAAAGGCAGTGAAGACTTCTGCCTCTCGTCCTTGCAATAGCATGCAGACAAGCGAAGGGACAAAGACGGGTAGAGGTTATCTCCATATCCACTTCTCTACTCTCCCCATCTTTGAACTTGTGTTGCCATGTTGTTTAGAGGAGCAGTAGACTGCTTGACCCGGGGTTCTTTCCCTCTTCTCTTCACTATCCAATAATCCTGATGGACTCCCAGTCAGTCAATCAACTGAGCGCTTATGGAGTGCTTACTGTATGTATAGAGTGTAAGATTAGACTGTAAGCCCGTCAAAGGGCAGGGACGTCTCTATCTGTTACCGATTTGTACATTCCAAGCGCTTAGTACAGTGCTCTGCACATAGTAAGCGCTCAATAACTACTATTGAATGAATATAGAGCACCGTACTAAGTGCTTGGAAGAGTACTCTATGACAGAGTTGGTAGACATGTTCCCTGCCCACAAGGAGCAGAGAGTTTTATGCGTGAAGTGATGGTTGCACCTTCACTGTTTAAATGTTTGGATGATGGAAAGAAAGAATCCACTTTTTCTTCTCTCGCCCGCTGAAATGAATACCCTGCCTCTCTCACTGTCGGGAGCGGTCTTGAGGGATAATGAAAGGGAGGTGGGTGGGATGAGAGGGAAGAGGAAAATTGGTGAAAACTATTCAAGGGAAAAGGGGGATTCTGGGTGAGACGTGGAGAATTCAAGAGGAAGGGGAAGATTGGACTAGAGGAATCTGAGGAAAAAGAGGGAAAAGAAAGGGAAGAAACTGTGGAGCCAGAACCAAGAGAGACGAGAGTAACCAAGTAACCAGGAGAAGGGGGAGATGAGAAAAGGACGGAGAGTAGAAAGAAAAACAGGGGAGGGAGGAGAGACGAGCAGACCACGAGATGGTGGGAAGGAAAAAGGGATGGGGAAGGTAGAGGAAAGTCAGGGAAAGAGGAGACATGATGAGAGAAATGGAAATGCAATTTGCCTGTGTCTTGGTATCATTTTCTTTGCCAAGTTTTCGTCCTGTAGGAGCAGTCCCTTTCCTGATTGCTTCTTGCCAGGCTGGTCTCCCTGCCGGTGTTGTCTCGCAGTCCGGCTAGGCTACAGACCAGCCCGAAATAGAGGATAATGGTTCCTTTTCATTTCCCTAATTATTACTAAGTGCTCCGAGACAGCTGTTTTGAAATGCTTTCAAGGGTAATTTAAACCCTGTTTACCGCAGGTGTTCCAAAGTTAGTTCCAAATTTGACAGAAAAAGCGCATTCTAGGAGGACGTAAGCAACATAATCTAAACTGTGAGTTCCATGTGCGGAGGAGACGGTTCCTATCTTGTATAAGTAGGACGCTCGAAAAGCGGAATACCAAGGAAGTTCTCGGTGCTGGTGACTCTGCCCTTCCGCAAGTCAGGCAGACCTGGCTCACGTCACCCCGCCTCAACTGCCATCAGCTCTTTCGATCGATCAAGGCTATTTATTGAACATTTACTTTGTGGATTGGACTATACTGAGCACGTGGGAGAGAAGAGCAGAGTTGATAGACACGATACCTGCCCTCAAGGAGTTCACAGTCCAGCAGGGAACATTAAAATTAATTATAGGTCAGGGAAGCAACAGAGTATAATCAATCAGTGGTATTTATTGAATTCTTACTCTATGAGAACACTCTGTTATGTATTGGGTACAATACAGAAGACAAATTCTCTGCCCACAGCAAGCTTGCAGTCTAATGAGGGAGACAGAAAATTGTATAAATAATAATAATGGTATTTGTTAAGCGCTTACTATGTGCCAAGCACTGTTCTAAGCACTGAGGTAGATACAAGATAATCGGGACGGACACAGTCCTCGTCCCACATAGGGCTCACAGTCTTCATCCCCACTGTACAGATTAGGGAATTGAAACCGAGAGAAGTGAAGCTACTTGTTCAAGATCACACAGCAGACAACTGGTGGATCTGGAATTAGAACCCAGGTCCTTCTGACTCCCCTTGCTTTGTCCACTACGCTGGATATGGGGCTGAGGGTGGGGTGACTATCAAGTAAAGGAGCAGCATGGTGTAGTGGATAGTGCTTGGGCCTGGGAATCAGGAGGTCATGGGTTCTAATCCTGGCTCTGCCACTTGTCTGCTGTGTGGCTTTGGCCATCTAGTAGGGGTGTCAGGCACAAAAATATTGTACCAGTAGCGAGGAAGAAGAAAAGTGCGTGAGTGAAGTATGGATTGGAGTGGGGAGAGACAGGAGGCAGGGAGGTCAGCAAGGAGGCTGATATAGTAATCAAGGCAGGATGGGAAGAGTGATTGATAATCAGATAAGATAATCATATCGTTCATTCATTCAGTCGTATTTATTGAACGCTTACTGTGTGCAGGGCACTGTTCTAACCACTTGGAAAGGACAATTCAGCAACAATACAGTCCCCATCTCATCTGAGGCTCCCGATATAAGAGGTAGTGAGAAGAAGGGTCATATCCTCATTTTATAATTGAAGAAACTGAGGCACAGAGCGATTAAGAGATTAAGGCAGAGGTGAGTTTAGGTCCTGGGTTTCCTATCGCCCCGCCCCAAGCTTTTTCCACTACGCACGGAAGCAGTGTGGTCTAGTGGAGAGACCTCGGGTCCGAGAACCGGAGGATCTCGGGGCTAATCCTGGCTCTGTCACTTACCTGCTGTGTGACCTGTGTGTTAAGCAAGTCACCTCAGTTCTCTAAACCTCAGTTCCCTCATCTGAAAAATGGGGATTCAATATCTGTTCTCCCTTCTTCTTAGACTGTCAGCCCCATGTGGGAGCTGATGATCTTGTATCTACCCCAGGTCCTAGTGCAGTGCTTGGCACATAGTAAGCCCTTAACACATACCACAGTTATTCATCACTGTGGAGTCCAAGTTGGGTATTGTCTCGAACTGCTTAAGGGTTGCATGTATATGAACTACTGGGATAACCATATATTAAGAGCAAATGCAAGCTTTAGTTAAAAGACGATAACACGTCTGAAAATAGAAACATTATCTGAAAATAGAAGGAGTGTGACCTAGTGGAAAGAGCACAGGCTTGAGCGGTCAGGAGTCCTGAATTCTAATCCCATCTGTCTGCTATACAACCTTGGGTAAGTCACCTAACGTATCTGGGCCTCAGTTTCCTCATCTGTAAAAACATTGATTGAAAACCTGATCTCCCTCCCTCTTAGGCTAGTAGCCCCATTTGGGGCAGGTACTGACTCTCTGCTGATTGTATGCGTCTACCCCAGTGCCTGTCACAGGGTAAGTGTTGTAGGGGTACATACTGACAAAGGAGAGGGATGTAGGTTTATGCATTAAAAGGCCGGGGATATCAAAGGACATGAGGCGAAATGCCAGGCATGCTGCCAATAATAATAATAATAATGCTGGTATTTGTTAAGCGTTTACTATGTGCAGAGCACTGTTCCAAGCGCTGAGGTAGACACAGGGTAATCAAGTTGTCCCACGTGAGGCTCACAGTTAATCCCCATTTTACAGATGAGGAAACTTAGGCCCAGAGAAGTGAAGTGACTTGCCCACAGGCACACAGCTGACCAGTGGCGGAGCCGGGATTCGAACCCATGACCTCTGACTCCCAAGCTCGGGCTCTTTCCACGGAGCCACGCTGCTTCCCAAGTTTGTAAGGTGGGAGGCCAGATGGAAGGTGAAAAGCTAGGTGTGTGAAATATTGACCACCAGAAGAAAAGACCCCCACAGGAACACGGAAGCAGGAACCCACTACAAGACCAGGCTGAAACCAGTTAAGACCAGGAGATGCGGGGGCGCCCACAGGGAAGACCGGAAACCGCTCCACCTGCCCAACTAGTGACAGGACGTAGATGGAGAAGGGGACCGATAGCGGAATGGACCCGAGGGAGGATGTATATCAGGGGGTCGATTATCATACTCTCTTTGGCTGCCATTGGTCCTGATAGAGATCACCCGTCGGCTCACGGCCGATGTGGCGCGCCTCCTTGCTGCGATGGCAACGGCTGCTTCCGAGCACTTTCTTCTTAGGCCCCACCCCCACCACCGGAGAATGAAGCCACTCGTTGCTCCTTCCGAGCACCTTCTCGGTGTGGCTTTGCAGCATCAGCCCTCTGGAGAGGATATCTCTCGGGGCTAACAGCTCTGGGCCAGAGATAAAAGACTTAACGGCCGTACACCTTCTAATTGCCTCGTCTGAGGTATATTAGTGGAAGCCAGGTTGGCTTTCAAGACTGTAAGCTTCTCCTGGGCGGGAATCGAACTACACCAACTCTTTTGTATTCTAATAATAATAATAGTAATTACGGTGTTTGGGAAGCGCTTACTGTGTGCCAGGCACTGTACTAAGCCCTGGGTAGGATACAAGCAAATCAGGTTGGGCAGTCCCTGTCCCACTCGGGGCTCACAGTCTTAATCCCCATTTTACAGATGAGGGAAATGAGGCCCAGAGAAATGAGGTGACTTACCCAAGGTCCCACAGCAGACAAGAAGTGGAGCACAGATTAGAACCCCTGATCTTCTTACTCCCAGGCCCGTGCTCTATCCACTACGCCATGCTGCGTCTCCTACTGTGCTATCCCGACTGCTCAGTACAGTGCTCTGTCAATAATAAAAAATCAATAAATGCCACTCAGTGCTTGGGAGAGAACAATAGAAACACACATCTCCTGCTCTTAAGTAGCTAACAACCCCGGGGAGTGCGGCCTGCTGGACACCTACCCTGTCTTACTGGTAATTCACACTTATATACTTATCTGGAATTCATTCATTTATATTAATGTCTGTCTCCCCCTCTAGACTGTATGCTCATCGTGGGTGGGGGATATGACTGTTTGGTTTTATACTCTCCCAAGCACTTAGCACAGTGCTCTGTACCTAGTAAGCGCTCGGTAAATTCGATTGAATGAATGAACGAATCGCCCTCCAGCCCTTTCCCCGCCATGTCATCCTAGAGCCGCCGCTCCATACTGCTGTGCATCAACTGGCATAAAATAGCGATGTTACCTCAGCACGAAGCCTCCATGCAATCTAGAACCTTGGGAACACCATGGCAACTGCTGCTGGAGCAGCGACTGTGGCGTCGTGGTAATTATGGACTCTGAGCCGTGAGGAGCCTGAAATTCTGCTCCTCTAACCACAGCGTTCTACTGATTTTATTTTCACCGTCGCATTTCTCCTCATCGAATGCTTTTCACTGTTTCATCATACCTTATATGTCGCCTCACGTCGTATCAAATTTTGAGTCCCCCGAGGGATAGGGACCTCGTTTAATTCCCACCTGGGTGGTCTCTCCCTGCAGTTAGAACCGTGTCCTTCACCCCGATGATGCTCGATAAATACTATTTCTTCTACTATTAGCAGAATCACAGCAAAGTTACATCCATCATAAACAAATCTGCTGTGGGCTCTTAGTAACCCTTATTTTGTCGGCACGGAGTACGGATTTCGACTTAGAAAGAAGCTTCCTTTTAGACCTGGTTAAGATCTACCGAGGCTGAGGACCTATCGTGAGCTCTGAAATTCCCTTTCATATTCCCGTCTCATGAAATGCTAACCTACAATTTCTGAATCAACGGTAGTTCCAAATGAAAGGTCTGTTAGCGAAAATAGACGTAGAAGTGCTTTGTGTTCGCTCAGTCACGGCTTTTGCAGATTGACCAGTGACTACTGATTTATTTGTCAACCAACAAAATATTGGAACTCGGCCAGATAGCCGAAGCCTCCAAAATTAAACGTAGGGGGCAGGGAATACTAGTCTTTGGAAGGTTACAATTAGGGCAGGTGAAACTGTGTTGGAGAAGCAGCTGCAGTGTGGCCTAGTGGGTGGTGCATGGGCGTGGGAGTCAGAGGATCTGGGTTCTAATCCTGGCTCCACCACTTGTCTGCTGTGTGACCTTGAGCAAGTCACTTCACTTCCCCGTGCCTCAGTTACCTCGCCTGTCAAATGGGAATTAAGACTGGGAGCCCCATGTGGGACATGGCCCTTGTCCAATCTGCTTAGCTTGTATCTACCCCAGCGCTTAGTACAGTGCCTGGCATATAGTAAGCGCTTACAAACATCACTGGAAAAAACCAGTTCAGGCGGCTTGGCGTGGTCCCAGGTGGTTCCCTGGAATCGTTTATTCCCTGGTCCGGAAATGAACCTGGAGGGTTCAAAATTGGGCAAACACAAGAGACTCTCTATTAGCCACCACTGGCTAACTCGTCCATTAGGGAGCAAAGCGCACACCCATTTAATCGACATCACCATCAACCATAGCAGTGGTATTTACTGAATGCCTCCAAGTGCGGGGAGCTCTATTAAATGTTTGAGAGGTGAAACAGAAACTCAGACATAAACCCTGCCTAAAGGGAGCTTACAGATAGATCCGGAGGTAGAGAAATCCAGAGACAGAAATGTGGAGAAAGCCATATAAGTAGGAAAAAGAACAAGTATTGAATCCCCATTTTGCAGATGAGGGAACTGGGGCACAGAAAAGTTAAGTGACCTGCCCCAAGTCACACAGGAAAGTGACCGAGTTAGGATTAGAACCCAGGTCCTCTGACTCCCAGGCCTGTGCTCTTTCCACCAGGCCACGTTACTTCCTACATAATCATCATCATCGTAAGTGGCATTTATTGAGCTCTTAATGTGTGCCGAGTGCTTGGGAGATTAATAATAATAATGATAATAATGGTATCTGTTAAGCGCTTACTGTGTGCCAAATGCTGTTCTAAGCCCTAGGGGAGATTCAAGATAATCAGGTTGTCCCACGTGGGGCTCACACTCTTCATCCCCGTTTTACAGATGAGGTTACCGAGGCACAGAGAAGTCAAGTGACTTGCCCAAAGTCACCCATCTGAAAAGTGTCGGAGCCGGGACTAGAAGCCACGACCTCTGCCTCCCAAGCCCTGGCTCTTTCCGCTGAGCCGTGCCGCTTCTCGTGATATGAGAGTATCATACAACGGAGTTCCCTGCCCACAACGAGAAGCAGCGTGGCTCAGTGGAAAGAGCACGGGCTTTGGAGTCAGAGGTCCTGAGTTCGAATCCCGGCTCGGCCACTTGTCAGCTGTGTGACTTTGGGCAAGTCACTTCACTTCTCGGTGCCTCAGTGACCTCATCTGTAAAACGAGGATTAAGACTGTGAGCCCCACGTGGGGCAACCTGATTCCCCTGTGTCTACCCCAGTGCTTAGAACAGTGCTCGGCACATAGTAAGCGCTTAAAAAAATACCAACATTATTATTACAGTCTATAGGGGGAGACTGACATTAATATGAATAATTTATAATATATAATTAATAGATGCGAACAGAAATGCTGTGGCATGGATGGTATTCATCATTCCAGGACGAGCTTGATGTGTGGACCAGTTTTGGAGAAGTTTTCATTATTTGAGTCTTGGGCAGGACAGTGCGTCGTACTTGCCCGCCCCGCAAGCTTCCGCCCTTCTGTCGGCTTCTGCTCCTTTCCCCGGTGAGCTCCCTCTGAAATGTCTGTTCTTTAGGCTTCAAGCTGTCGGCTCTCCCCAGAAGCAGGCTGTAAAAACTCCTAGCAGATCTGATGTGACTAGTAAACACGCCTTTCCTTTCAACAAAAGCTCCGGGACGGCAAAATTCTCGCCTATATTGATGAGTGGCGGATCAGTTCTGCTAATCAATCAGCGGTCGTCATTGAGTGCTTGGTGTGTGCAGAGCACTGCACTAAACACTTGGGAGAATCCAAAAGAGCAGAGTTGGTGGACACATTCCCTGCCCGCAACGAGCCTACGGTCTAAAGGGGAGCTTAGAGCCTAGAGGAGATATTCTATTGTATTCCTATTGTAAGCACTGTCTCTCTACAGACATACCTCTTTCTGCTGGACACTCTTAGCGGGAATTTCTCTTTTTTTTTTCAAAAAATGATATTTATTGAGGGCTTATTGTGTGCAGAGCACTGTCCTAAGCCCTTGAGAGAGCACAATTCAAGAGAATTAGCAGACATCATCATAATAATAATGCTGGTATTTGTTAAGCACTTACTATGTGCAGAGCACCGTTCTAAGCGCTGGGGTAGGTACAGGGTAATCAGGTTGTCCCACGTGAGGCCCGCAGTTAATCCCCATTTTACAGATGAGGTAACAGGCCCAAAGAAGTGAAGTGACTTGCCCGCAGTCACACAGCTGACAAGTGGCAGATCCAGGAGTCGAACTCACGACCTCTGACTCCGAAGCCCGGGCTCTTTCCACTGAGCCGCGCTGCTTCCCGATATTCATAATATTCATTCAATAGTATTTATTGAGCACTTAGTATGTGCAGAGCACTGTACTATGTGCTTGGAATGTACAATTTGGCAACAGATAGAGACAATCCCTGCCCATATAATAACAATAGTATTTGCTAAATGCCTCCTATGTGCCAGAGACTGTTCTAAGCGCAGGGGTGGATACGAGCAAACTGGGTTAGTCCCGGTCCCGTGTGGGACTCACAGTCTCAATCAGACGAGATAACCGAGGCCCAGAGAAGTGAAGTGACTTGCCTAAGGTCACACGGCAGACAAGTGGCAGAGATGGAATTAGAACCCACGACCTTCTGACTCCCAGGCCCGTGCTCTATCGACTCCACCGTGCCGCTTCCCTGGCCCTTATGAATTCACTCGACTAAGCTCGCCGGAGAGTACAGTATAACAGAGCTGGTAGACCCGTTCCCTACCCAGAACAAACTTAACGTCTAGCGGGGGGAGACAGACATTATTATAAATAAATTCTGATTAATGAACTAATTGGCCCTATCCCGAGGGGGCTAAGTAACGGAACTTTTGTTAGATTTCTGCCCCCGGCTCACCAATCTGTGAACCAACCAGATCTAGTTCGGAGTGATATTTGGAAAGACAGAAGGGAAGGGATTTCACACCCATGCACATATGCTTATCTCTACCCTAGGGTGTCTGAGGCTCCGCTAAGAATTTAGCTAGATTTGGAATGCTATATTAACAGAAGATACGCCCTAGGCAGGTCAGGGTCTTGGAGTTGAGAGAACTCCACTGGGAAATCCTGGTGACTCACACCAGGATAGATTTTAGATTATTCTTTTCAAAATAGAGAAGCAGCATGGTCTAGGAGAAGGCGCATGAGCCTGGGAGTCAGAGAGGACCTGAGTTCTAATCCCACCTCCACCACCTGCCCGCTGGGTAACTCGGGCTAGTCGCTTCACTTCTCTGGGTCTCAGTTTCCTCATCTGGAAAATGAAGACTAAATCCTACTCTTTCCGATTTAGAACGAGAGCCTGATGCGGGACAGAGACCTGTTCCTGTTTATTATCATGTTCAACCTGATAATCTTGTACCTACTGAGCACTTAATACAGGGCTTGGCATACAGTAAGTGCTTAACAATACCACCGGTAAGATTAAGAAGCAAAATAACTTAGTGGAAAGAGCACAAGACAGAGAGACAGAGACCTAAATTCTTATCCAGGCTCCACCATCTAATAATAATAACAATAATGATGGTGTTTTTAAGCGCTTACTAGGCGCCAGGCTCTGTTCAAAGCACTGGAGTAGATACGAGGTCAGCAGGTTGGCCCATGTGGGGCTCACAGTCTTCATCCCCATTTTACAGATGAGGTCACTGAGTCACGGAGAAGTCAAGTGACTTGCCCAAAGTCACACAGCTGACAAATGGAGCTGGGATTAGAACTCATAATAAGGTTGGTATTCGTATTTGTTAAGCGCTTACTATGTGCCGAGCACTGTTCTAAGCGCTGGGGTAGATACAGGGTAATCAGGTTGTCCCACGTGAGGTTCACAGTCTTCACCGCCATTTTACAGGTGAGCGAACTGAGGCACAGAGAAGTTAAGTGACTTGCCCAAGGTCACCCAGCTGCCAAGTAGCAGAGCCAGGATTTGAACCCATGACCTCTGACTCTAAAGCCCGGGCTCTTCCCACTGAGCCACGCTGCTTCCCAGAGAACAATACAGTGAAATCAGGAGAAATGGTTCCTGCCCACAACGAGGTTACAGTTTCAGAGGAGGAATCGGCGGCGTTTAAGACGTTAAAAGCAGTAACGACCAATATCCCGCAGTGAGTTAATGGAGGGTTGTAAAAGGTTTGTACAGTTGCTAGACATATTACAAAGGATCCTCCCCTTTCCAGGATTTAAAAGCAAGAACAGATTCTTAATAACAGAGTTATTCGCTCTGACTACATGCCAGAGACTAGGAGAGATACAGGATAATCAGATCAGAACTCACGTCCCCGACCCACGTGGTGCTCTTAGTCTAAGGGGGAGGGAGAATGGTTACTTATTTCATCTCCATCTGACAGATGAGAAAAGGGGCCTGGAGAAGTGAAGTGACTCGCCCCAGGCCACACAACGGCGTGCCTTAGTGGAAAGAGCCCGGGTTTAGGAGTCAGAGGTCAAAGCAGGGTGGCTCAGTGGAAAGAGCAGGGGCTTAGGAGTCAGAGGTCATGGGTTCTAATCCCAGCCCCGCCACATGTCAGCTGTGTGACTTCGGGCAAGTCACTTCACTTCTCAGTGCCTCAGTTCCCTCATCTGTAAAATGGGGATTAAGACTGTGAGCCTCACGTGGGACAACCTGATTACCCTGCATCTACCCCAGCGCTTAGAACGGTGCTCTGCACATAGTAAGCGCTTAACAAATACCAACATCATTATCATTATTATTATTCTCTCGCAAGCTGTCTGTGCAGTGCTCTGGACACAGTAAGAGCTCAATAAATACCACAGATTGATTGACTGATTCCTGGGTCTACTATAACAGTTTTTTCCCAGCTGGAAAAATACAGTAACCCTTGTGCAGGAACAGCTCTTCCCACTCTCCAAATTTCCAGCCCCATGTCCTGTTTTCCTAAAGGAAGTTCCCCTGCTCTGTTTCAGACTTCGCTGCTTTAACTTCTACAGCTCTGTTCCCTCCAGCTTTTAGATGATGAGCAAGCAGGGCTCTGCTGCTTTTAGATTACGGAGGATTTGTCTCTTTTCACACATCCTAGTGATTTTAGAGCTCAAACGCCCGCATCAAATGTTCAAGCGAAATGGCCCTCATTTAACATTAATTTAAAAGCTAGAACACGGAGTGTTGAAATTTTCTTTGCAGAAGTACAGTAAGTTCTTCCACTTGCTAACGCTCCCCGGCACACGCACACCCGAAGTCGCATAAAACAGAGCCCGAACAAGTCTATCCCAGCCGTGGGGCAACAGAAGCGTAGGTAATAACTTGTGAAAAAGCGGGCCTTCTCGGAGCCCCAGGAAGAGTAAGGCAGGTGGTCGAGCTCAAATGATGATAATAATGTTATTTGTTAAGCGTTTACTATGTGCAGAGCACTGTTCTAAGCGCTGGCGTAGATACAGGATAATCGGTTTGTACCATATGAAGCTCACGGTCTTCATCCCTATTTTCCAGATGAGGGAACTGAGGCACAGAGAAGTTAAGTGACTTGCCCACAGTCACACAGCTGACAAGTGGCAGCTACGAGGGGTCGGTTGTCCCCTCATCCTCCCGGACACAGGTCAGGGGCCATTTTATAGTCCGTTGGTAGGTCCGGAGCCGACCGGAGAAGAGCGGGGAAGCGTTTTCCTACCGACTTCAAAACTGGGAAAACTAAATTTCATATTAAACGTATTAGCACGTAGGCTTCTCCTCTAGACCGTAAACTCCTTATGGAGAGGGATCGTGTCTACAGACTCTGTTGATTTAGCCTTTACCAAGGGCTTCGTATACCGCATTCAGGGTCACACCTGGGGAGTTTCCAGTCCTCTACCAGTCTCGACTACGGGAGGGAGAGTCAGGCCGAGGCCTGTCCGTTCCATTCCTAGCTTGGCCAGTGGCTAGCGAGTGGAAGGCCGTCTGCTACAAGGCAAAACTCCCCTGTGCTGGGCAGCAGCGGCATGGAAGAGAGTCAAGGGCGGAGACTCGAGTTTACCGTGCAGAAGGAGGTGATGGTAAAGCACTTCCAGATTTTTACCAAGAAAACTCTCTGGATTCACTCCGGGAACGACTGCAGACGGAGGTGGGACGTTCCGGGAGAGATGTGTCCGTGGCGTCGCTATGGGCCGGAGACAACTCGACAGCAAAAGGTAGGACGAGGGCTTAGTATAGGGCCCTGCCCTCGGTAAGGAGTAAGGTCACGGGAAGCAGCGTGGCTCAGTGGCAAGAGCCCGGGCTTGGGAGTCAGAGGTCATGAGTTCAAATCCCACCTCTGCCACTGGTCAGCTGTGTGACTGTGGGCAAGTCACTTCTCTGTGCCTCAGTTCCCTCATCTGGAAAATGGGGATGAAGACTGTGAGCCTCACGTGGGACAACCTGATTACCCTATACCTACCCCAGCGCTTAGAACAGTGTTCTGCACATAGGAAGTGCTTAACAAATACCAACATTATTATTATTATTATGTAAGACAGGGACTGGGTCCAATTTTGTATCTACCATGGTACCTGGCACAGAGAAGCAGCGCGGCCTAACGGATAGAGCACAGGCCTGGGAGTCGGAAGGACCTGGGCTTTAATCCCAGCTCTGCCGCTTGTCTGCTGTGTGACCTTGGGCAAGTCACTTTACTTCTCTGTACCTCAGTTCCCTCATCTGTACACTGAGGATTAAGACAGTGAGCCCTATGTGGGACGTGAACTGTGCCCGAACCGATTATCTTGTACCTACCCCAGCACTTAGAACAGTGCCTGACACATAGTAAGCACTTAACATATACCATTCCTCTTGGCATTACTGTTATTCTTAAAGTTGGCATTTGATTTCCTTAAATGACATGCCACGGGAAAAATAAGGACAATAATTCATTCACCCTAAGGCCTTAGCGTATGGAGATTTAGGACTATGTTGCGAAACTAAAATTCAGTTTATCGTCATGGGTAAGTGCACTATTCTCTCCCTGCTTATTTAAATTGCTATCAACCATGATGGCTGAGTTGCCCGTATATGTAATAATAAAGTAATTGTGGTATTTGTTATGTGCTCACTACAGGGTAGATAGAATATAATCAGATGGAACAGTCTTCTGTCCCAGGGGATTTTATAAAAAAGTGGTGTAGGCCCATTGGATGAAAGGCTATATGTAATAATAACGATGGCATTTGTTAAGCGCTTGCTATGTGCCAAGCACTGTTCTAAGCGCTGGGATAGATACAGAGTAATCAACTTGTCCCACCTGGGGCTCACAGACTTAATCCCCATTTTACAGATGAAGGAACTGAGACTTAGAGAAGGGAAGTGACTTGCCCAAAGTCACCCAGCTGATAAGTGGCAGAGCCGGGATTAGAACCCGCGACCTCTGACTCCCAAGCCTGGGCTCTTTCCACTAGGCCAGGCTGCTTCTCTAATGATATGTAGCTTCAAAATTCTACATTTAAAGGAAGAGCATACCAAATAGCAAATCAATATTCCATCAGCAATTCATAAAGACTTTTTGACAGTGCAAAAAAAAGAGCAGAATATGATATCAGCTATGGATTAGTCAACCGAAAGTCCTAATCACTGACCTAATTACATTTAAAGCAAATTCTTACAAAGACTAAATTAATGGTGATCCATGACTTCTTCATGCCTCAGCGTACGCACTGACATTGTGGTAACTAATCTGATACACAACTTCAATTGCTCCAAATCTAAATCCCAACAGGAATCGTCTATGTCTACGTCTTCCGATCGAGCAGCGCACGGTATTCCAAATCTCTATGATTTACTTTCCTTTTTGTGGAGATGTTATTTTCCTTTATGTCTAAAACAATTTTGAGACAGGGTATTTCCAATTTGATCATAATCCCGACTTTTCAAACCGCGTCTCTTCCTTTGACTCAATCAAGTGATGTCTTGGTCAAGTAGTTTGAACCTCCCATGAGCCATTTTTTTGGAGGCTGAAAGGGAAAATGTGAAATTAGCCCATGTCTGGAGAGAGTGAGTGTAAAGGTGTCAAAGCCAAGGGCAACGGCTCTAGTGACCATGGATTAGAAACTATTTTTCTATTACCATTCAGCAACAGCATACCGTCTGCTCTGCCGCGGGAGATCGGCCCAACTATCCTTCGATGATTTCCCTTTCCTGTCTCGTTTTCAATGTTTCATTCATTTATTTTCGATTTTTGTTTTTTCACACCGAGTTTGGTCTGATGCTGCCAATTCCATTTCCTTCTCCCGATCGGAGAACAAAGACGCAGTCTTCAGAGAAACAGCAGGTAAAGTGGGCTATTTATTTCTACTTTAGAGCTGACTCGGATCCAATATATTAGACAGGTAGGAATTTATTCTGACTTCAAAACGGTCGCTACGCTGATTTTTCCTTTCATCTTTCCACTTGAACCTTTTCTCTCTCTACCTGAGTTTCTCCTTTCCTTATAAAACAGGATATTTAGGATTGTTTGTGAGAGGGTTCTTTTTAAAATCTCCCAGGGGAACCTGGAGATTTGGGGTGGGCCATTTACTCCTGCCGTTCCTCCAGATTCTCTGGGGAGAGAGCAGAGGGCTGATGAATTGGTGAAAGCGTGAAATCGTCAGTTCACCCTCAGGAATGAGTATGCTCGGTTGCTCCGAAACTCACCCATTCTGTAGCTCGGTGGCCTAGTGGAAAGAGTAAGGGCCTGGAAGGCAGACAGCCTGGGTTCTAAGCTCTGCCACTTGTCTGTTGTGTGACCTTGGTCAATTCATTCCATTTCTCTGGGCCTCAGTTACCTAATCTGTAAAATGGGAATTAAGACTGTGAGCCCTGTGTGCGCCTAACCTGATTATCTTGTATCTACCCCAGCCTTAGCTACAGTACCTTGCACATACAAAGCACTTGACAAATATTATCATGACTATTATTATCCTTAACAGTTGTGATATTTATTGAACGCTTACTCTATACCAAGCACTGTACTAAGTACCGGGATCATTATTATTATTGTAATTATTATTAAGTTCCATCGAGTCGTTTCCAATTCATAGTGACTCACTGGATATACTTTCTCCAGAATGTCTGGTCCGCCGCCATAATCCGCAACCTTTCTAATGGCTCTTCCGTTATCACTCTTGTGGTCTCTGTCCATCTAGCTGCCATGCTGCCTCTTCCATGTTTTCCCTGGACTTTTCCTAGCATTAGAGCCTTCTCCAGAAAATTAGTCCTCCTGCTTATGTGTCCAAAATATGCTAATCTAAGTCAAGTCATTTGGCCTTCCAAAGACCACTTTGGTTTAATTAGCTCTAAAATCCATTTGTTCGGTTTTCGGGCAATTCATGGTATTTGCCGAAGCCGCTCCAACACCAAATTTCGAAAGAGTTGGTGTTCTTTCTATCCTGCATTTTCACCGACCAGCTCTCAGATCCATACATCGTCACTGGAAATGGGTAGACAGGAGAAAATCGGGTCCCACATGGGTTCACAGTCTAGTCGGTCAGTCGTCAACTGTGTTTATTGATCGCTTATTGTGCGCAGACCACTGTACTAAGTGCTTGGGAGAGAAATACAACAATATGATAGACCCATAAATAGGAGGGAGATCAGGTATTGAATCCCCATTTTACAGAGGAGGGAACTGGAGCTCAGAGAACTGAAGGGACTTGTCCAAGGTCCACAACAGGTAAATGCCAGGTGGACCTGGGGTTAGAACCTGGGTTCTAATTCTACCTATGCCACTTGTCTGCTATGTGACCTTGAGCAAATCACTTCTCTGTGCCTCAGTGTCTTCATCTATAAAGTGGGGGTTCAATCCCTGTTCTCCCTCCTATTTAAACTGTGAGTTCTGTATGGAGCAGGGCCTTGTGTCTAAATGGATTAACTTGTTTCTACCCCACGCTTACATAGTAATTGCTCAACAAATGCCACAAGTATTTTTGCCTATTGTACTCTCCCAAGTGTTTAGTACTGTATTGTGTACATAATAAGTGCTCAATAAATACCAATGATTGATTACTGAATAGTGCTTTCCCAAGCATCTAGTAACAGGGCTAGATAACACAATAAGCACTCGATAAATATCATTTACCAAATTGTTCTTTCCCAAGCTCTGAGTAAATGCTCCGCATACAGTTAGAGCTCAATAAATACCATTGATTGATTACTGTATTGCACTTTACCAAGAGCCTAGTACAGTGTTTCATGAAATAAATGCCCAGTAAATTCCAAGGATTGATCCTGGATTGTACTTTCTCAAGGGCTTAGCACAGTGTTGTGCATGCAATAAAGCACTCGATAAATACCACTGATTGATTACTAAACTGTACTTTCCCAAGCACTTTCTACAGTGCTCTTCACACACTAAAGCACTCAGTAAATCTTGTCTTATGCCGTCGAGTGGTCTCCGACCCATAGCGACGCCGTGGACACATCTCTCCCAGAGCATCCCACCTCCATCTGCAATCGGTTCTGGTAGTGGATCCGGAGGGTTTTCTTGGGAAAACTACGGAAGTGGATTACCAGTGACTTCTTCCACACAGTAAACTTGAGTCTCCGCCCTCGACTCTTTCCCGTGCCGCTGCTGCCCAGCACAGGTGAGCTTTGCCTTGTAGCAGACGGCCTTCCGCTCGCTAGCCACTGCCCAAACTAGGAATGGAATGGCTAGTCCTCTGCTTGACTCTCCCTCCTGTAGTCGAGACTGCTAGAGTGCTAGAAACACTCTGGGTGCCACCCCGAGAGGGTCGCTCAATAAATACCGTTAATTAAGTACTGAATTGTACTTTCCCAAGTGCTGAGTACAGTATTCTGTATACAAGAAGAGCTCAATCAATCTCAGTGATCGATTACCGGATTGTACTTTTCCAAGCACTTAGAACAGTTGGACGGCACACAGCAAGCGCTCAAAAAATACCACTGATTGATTGAGTAGCGGGTGTTAGATTCTTCAGTTGAACAGGTTAATAGCATCTCCCAAAATCATCACAGCCCTCTTCAAGAGCCACTCTAAATAAAATAATTATACTTGTGCTATTTTTAAGCACTTACTATGTGCTAAGCACTGTTTAAAATGCTGGGGTAGATACAAGGTAATCAGGTTGTCCCAAGTGAGGCTCACAGTCTCAATCCCCGTTTTACGGATGAGGTAACTTAGGCACAGAGAAGTTAAGTGACGGGCCCAAGATCACACAGCGGACAAGCGACGGAGCCGGGATTAGAACCCATGGCCTCCGACTCCCGAGCCCGTGCTCTTGCCACAAGGCCATGCTGCTTCTCCAATCCTGGTGAAGCCCATCCATATGGTAAGCCAGAGTTGAAATTGCCCCCAAATCATTTTTCTTAGCCTGCTACTTAGGACAGCCCAGGTGAGATAGAGGTGGCTGAGAGTGAGCCATCAAAATAATATCAGAATTCAGATCACATTAGACCAAGTAAACAGAGCAGCTTTCTCCTTCGCGTGACTATAAAGCCAGGGACTCATCTGCCTGCCTGACAAGTTGCAAGGGCATCTTCTACCTGCCTCCAGAACATGAATTAATTAATTAATAATAGTGGTAATTTTCTCGGCGCTCAGTAAGGGTCAAGCATCATACTAAGCACTGAGGTAATGGGATCAGATGACGTCCCTGTCCCATTTTGGGTTCACTGTCTAAGGGAGAGGGAGAATAGGGATCGAATCCCTGTTTCATAGATGAGGAAACTCGGGTTGAGAGAAGTTAAGCGACTTGCCCAAGGTCAAGCAGCAGGTAAGGGATGGCGGCAGGATTAGAGCCCAAGTCCTCTGACTTCCAGTCCGGCTTGCCTTCCGCTAGACTCCACTGCTTCTGGTTCTAAAACTGGACAATCATAATGAGGTTGTGGAGCACGGCTAATCTACTGTCACTAGAACAATCATCACTTCAGTCCAATACCCTTTCTTGAATGTTTATTCTATGCAGAACACTCTATTAAATATTTGGGAGAGGACAATAGATTTAGGCCCTCAAGGGGCTTATAATTCATTCATTCATTCATTCAATAGTATTTATTGAGCGCTTACTATGTGCAGAGCACTGTACTAAGCGCTTGGAACGTACAAATCGGCAATACACGGACTCCATTGGTGGGGGTTTAGAGGTAATGACTAGGTTTCCTTTTTAGGACTCCATGATTAAACAAATCAAATATAAAGGAGCCATCAATGCTGTCCCCAGTAGAAAGGACTGGGAACCAGGGAAATGTTTTTTGGACCAATGTTTATTTCGATTTTAATAAAAAGAAGACGGAGGTGACCGGGGAAGGAAATAAGCCGCTCTCTAGGATAGGAAGAATTCCAAGATGGAAAGCAGCAGCATACCAAAAAGAGGTCATGAAGGGAACAGCTGTACGAACATCAACCAAGCAGGGCCCCAAAGTACAGACGGAATTGACAAAAGACTCGCAAATGACCTGGACAAACGGCACTTAGTACAGCGCTCCGGACCCAGTCAGCACTCAATAAAGAATGACGGTAGCCCTGATGGCCGTGTACATTTGCCATGATCAAGGCAAGCGCCCAGGGAGGCGATTCCTATTTTCCATTTGGATTCGAATCCTTACATCTCCAGTCCAGGACCGCCGATTTCAGTTTGGGGAATAAGGGGAGACGGCCTGCTGCCCAGCTTCCTATAGTCCAACAGGGCTTGTTTCACTCAGAGAAGGAACAATTACTCATTCTCACCCTTTGGATCTTTCCAGGAAAACCACAGGCAAAGCCATGACACAACGGACAACCTGTGTATTTAGAATGTGCGGCAACCGCACGGTCACCTGATTTTCCTTCAGGCGTAGCCTACTGGCTTTCAGGCTGTTGAATGAAAATTGGTCTTTCTGAAGTAAATGCCTAAGAGAAACGTTTCCACTAACGCCAAATTTGAAACTGTGAGATAAGCTCAGGGGTAGTGTCTTTTATCTTTGATGCGCTTTCCCAGTGCTCTGGTCCCAACTTAAAGTGCTCTGTATACAAGCACCCAAATCTCATTGGTATAGATTTTTACTCATTTCTATATTTTTTTAAACCTCATTTCTCTCTATATTTTTATTACCCTATTTATTTTGTTAGGGAGGTGTACATCCCCTTGACTCTATTTATCGTGATAATGTTGTCTTGCTTTTCTTTCGTTCTGTTTTGCTCTGCCGTCTGTCTCCCCCGATTAGACCGTGAGCCCGTCGTTGGGCAGGGACTGTCTCTCTCTGTTGCCCAAGTGTACATTCCAAGCGCTTAGTACAGTGCTCTGCACATAGTAAGTGCTCAATACTATTGAATGAATACCATTGCAGATGCAAATGATGAACACAAGGCGAAGTTGGAAGAAATGGTTTGGCTCACACACGCAGCAGTGATACCGACATGCACATTACAGACTGCATTTTCCTTAACGTTGAGGTCCCTCAAAAACGTGACCCCCTCTGGGTTTTCGGAGAACTGGCTCTGACCTTGCCAAGCAGACGAGGCGGATTCTACTCTACGCTACAGATAGGAGAAAGAAATAGTAATAATAATCATAATAGTATTTATTAAACACTAGCACGGCCTAGTGGATAAAGCACTGGCCTGGGAGTCAGAAGGACCTGGGTTCTAATCCTGTCTCTGCCACTTGTCTGCTGGGACCTTCGGGTTAGTCACTTCACTTCTCTGTGCCTCAGTTACCCCATCTGGGGATTAAGAGTGTGAGCCCCATAAAGGACAGGGACTATGTCCCTTCTGATTAGCCTGTATCTGCCCCAGTGTCCGTCACATAGTAAGGGCTCAACAAATACCACAATTATCATTATTATTACCTGTGCCTCGGGCTACTCGTCCATAAAATGGGGTTGAAATCCCTATTCGTCCTCCCTCTTAGACTGTGGAGCCTGGGGTGGGACAGGGGCAACTTTTTCCCCATCTGATTATTCATTCATTCAATAGTATTTATTGAGCACTTACTATGTGCAGAGCACTGTACTAAGCGCTTGGAATGTACAAATCGGTAACAGATAGAGACAGTCCCTGCCCTCTGACGGGCTTACGGTCTAATCGGGGGAGACGATTATCTTCTCTCGACCTCAGCCCTTAGCACAGGGCTTAGTAAGGGCTTAGCAAATACCACCGTTATTATTATTGCTATTATCATTATTAGTAGTAGTACTAGTAGTAATAGTAGCAGAAGCAGTTGTTACCTGAGGACTACAGGGGAGAGAAGAGCGGATTTATGATACGTTGTGCTAGGATGGGCACAGAAAGGTACAAAACGTAGAACATGGCCATGGTGGTTTCTCCTGGAACGAAGTACGGGCAGCTCATCATTCCATTTCTGATACTAACTTGACTTTTTAAGTTGGAATAGGTAACATTCCTGCCCTAGTAGCCTGATCCCATCCAGGTGATTAATGGAGGGCCAGTCCATCCTAGGAGCCTTAGCTGGAAATGAGGAAGAAGGAAGACAAAGGAGGCACACCTGAGGTAGAATCGGTTTCCTTGTTCCCTGTTGTCTCTCCATCCTGATTTCTCCTTTCTTCAAGCCTCAGCTCTATCTCTGTCTAGAATGTAGAATGTGTGTACTGCACTGCTGCATGAGAGGGCTGTGAGGAAGAAGTGTGAGAGAAGGTGTGTCGTTCTGCTGTGCTCTAATCTCTGTTCTGCCCTGATCCTCTCTGCTCCACACTGCTCTGTTTGAGGTCCAGCCTCAACTTGCTAGAATCAGCCCCGTTGGGAGACGCACTTGTGCGGGAACAGAGAAGTGACTCCGCTGGCTGTTCGTCCGTCTCGGGCTCAGTTAGGATTCAAGGCCCAAGAAACTGGCTATAAGGTTTCCGCCCCCGTGACCTTTGCAGGACAGCGGTTCTGGGAGAAGGTGAATTGCCTCAGCATATCAGTTACGGCAGCAGGGAAATGAGGTTAGGCTGCATTTCTTTACTCCAAAGAATAAGCCTCATCTCATTTTGCCACGTTGTTAGTACGATGACTTAATATTCCTTGGATTCTGGGTACTCCGAGTACCGACAGAATGGAGGCAATTTCATCCCTGTTCTTCAATAGCTTTTTGCTAGAATTTAAATTAACTTGGCTCCTCCTGTCATGTCCCACCCCTAAACTTACCACAAAACATAAAAATCCTTAGGAGAAATCTTTCCATGAGTTGCTTCCTTCTTGCCTTTATTATTACTATCATTATTATTATTATTATATTTGTTACAGCACTTTCCAGTCCTCTGAGCGCTGGAGTAGATGCAAGTTAATCAGGTTGGACACAGTTCCTGTCCTACATGGGGCTCAGAGCCTAAGTAGGAGGGCAAACAGGTATTTAATCCCCATTTTACATTTGAGGAAACTGAGGCATAGAGAAGTAATATGACTTGCCTGAGGTCACGCAGCGAACGAACGGCAGAGCCAATTAGAGAAGAAGCCTGGCCTAGTGGCAAGAGCCTGGTCCTGGGAATCAGAAGACCTGGATTCTAATCCTACCTCTTCCACTTGTCTGTTGTCACTTGGGCAAGATACTTCACTTCTCTGTGACTCAGTTACCTCATCTGTAAAATGGGGATTAAGACTACGAGCACCATGTGGGACAGAGACCGTGTCCAATCTGATTATATTGCATCTGCCCCAGAGCCTAGTACAGTGTCTGGTACACAGTAAGCACTTAACCAATACCATTTAAAAAATAATAAAGATCCAGGATAGGATTCCAGGCCCTCTAACCCCCAGGCTCACAGTCTCTCCACTAGGCCTAGCAGCTTTTCTTCTCCTTTCTCTTCTCATCATCTTTCTACTCTTTTCTCCCACTACAACCCAGCTCGCATTCTTGGATCCTCCCAAGATTCCCCTCCTTTCCCCCAGCTGCTCCTCACTCGCAACCCTCTCCAACCTACTGCACAAACCCTTTCCCCTTATAGGAGCTCCAACCCACCTCAAATGTAGCAAAGCACCCCTCTTCCTTCCTTCGAAGCCTCCCAATCCCCCTCCACCAGGAAGCAGGCCCAGATCATCTCCAGCTCCCTGAACGGAGTCTCCCATCAGCCACCTTTTCGCTTGTTTATTCATGGATGTATTCATTTTGATTATTTTGGGTACTCTCAGTTGAATCTATTTTTTTTCCCCCTTTGGGAAAGATAATAATGTTGGAATTTAAGCGCTTACTATGTGCAGCACTGTTCTAAGCACTGGGGTAGATACAGGGTAATCAGGTTGTCCCTCGTGAGGCTCACAGTCTTAATCCCCATTTTCCAGATGAGGGAACCGAGGTACAGAGAAGTGAAGTGACTTGCCCACAGTCACACAGCTGACAAGTGGCAGAGCCGGGATTCGAACCGGTGACTTCTGACTGCCAAGCCCGGGCTCATTCCACTGAGCCACGATACTCTGCCACTAGACCCCAGCTCACACACTTTGTTTCTCTCATGCCAACCTACTCACCGTGCCTCATACTCAACTCTCCCGCTGCCCATCTCTCCTTCCTGACTGGAACTCCTTCCTCCTTCCCATCCAGCGGATCGCTGCTCTGCCCATCTCCAAAGAACCCCCGAAATCACATCTCTTCTTTCCCTGATTAATCCAATCATCTTTACCACCCCTTCAGGGGTTCCGCTTCACTTAAACACTGGATTTTTAACGCCCCCTCCCCCGAAGAGTTTTCATCTTGTCTTACGCTGTCGAGTCGTCTCCGACCCGTAGCGACTCCATGGACACATCTCTCCCGGAATGCCCCGCTCTCCATCTGCAGTCATTCTGGTAGTGTATCCCTAGAGTTTCCTTGGGAAAAATCCTGAAGTGGTTCACCACTGCCTTCTTCCGCTCAGTTAACTTGAGTCTCCGCCTTCGACTCTCTCCCAGGTCGCTGCTGCCCAGTACAGGTGAGTTTGGACTTGTAGCAGATTGTCTTCCACTTACTAGCCACTGCCCAACCTAGGAATGGAATGTGTAGGCCTCTGCTTGACTCTCCCTCCTCTAGCCCAGACTGGTAGAGTACTGCAAACTCTCCTGGTGCGATCCTGAGAAGGGGGGCCATAGAACTTATGGACGTATATTCCGTACATGTCCGTGACACTGTCCTATCCGTAACTTAATTCAGGGTCCATCTCCCCCCACTAGACTATAAATTCCTAAAGGGCAGGTAAACTAACACTGCTGAACACTTCCACGCACTTAGTACGATATCACCGAGGAAGCACTCAGTAAATACCATTGATTGACTGATCGGTCACCAATCAATGGGACAACAAGAATCCATCCTTACTTGTTAACGAGACATGAGTTTGGGCCAATCCTGCACTGATTTATTTTGCCTCATTCACACCCATGGCCAAGATCTCCTCGCCAGTGGTGTTATTTTCCAAGTTGAACGACAGATATACTCTGGGAAGGGTACGGGCTAGGCAGTGAGCTCTCACAATGATTTCAGTGAGAAGCAGTGATGCCTAGTGGATAGAGCATGGGTCTGGGAGTCATAGGACCTGGATTTTAACCCTACCTCCACCACTTGCCTGCCATGTGACTTGGGCAAGTCGCTTAACTTCACCGTGCCTCGGTTACCTCCTCTGTGAATTAAGACTTTCAGCCCTATGCGGAAGAAGGACTAGGCAGGAGACCGGGTATCGGATCCCCATTTTCCTGGGGAGGCAGCTAAAGCACAGAGACAACAAGAGACTTGACCAAGGACACGCAGAACACAAATAGCAGAGCTGGGATTAAAAACCCAGGTTTTCTGACTCTGCCGCCTGTGCTTTCTCCTTGCTGCTTCTCCTTTTAGAGCTTATTTTCCTATTCTTCTCCTTTGCCGGTCATTTGGCAATAACATGCCAAAGCAGAAGCCGCCATAAACCCCAAATGCGTTCTGCTGAACAAAAATGTGTTCTGCTGCACAACCAGCCAATTGCAGCCCTCACACTTGTTGCTAATGGAGAAATATGAATATTTTCTGGTTCCTAATGAGCTCTGCACTACTCATTATGCGGCCAAGAAATCTGCAGGAAGTCACCTAGTTAGGTTCTGTCTAGCAGGTGTGGTAAAAATAAATTAGGCAGCCGGGCTTAATGTCCACCTCTTTGATTTCCCTTTCCACTAATCCATTTGGAAGAAGGATCATGCTTCGGCCACCTAACAATCCCCGGAACAGGGGAGAAAGGAAACTAAGTAAAGAAAAAAAAAGCAGATCCTGTTATTTTCCATCATTTCCTTCGGTCGCGAGACTGAGGTTCAGGCAGGAGGGATGGTGAGACAGAATCGGCCTCCAATTCAGTCTCCGAATCAGCACTTCACTCGAGATGTCTGCGCCAATTCAGAATTGAACCAAGCTGAAAACATCTCTCTGCACAGCCGCGGCCCAGAGTCACAAGCAAGTAGGCAATTGTGAAAGCAGGGATAAGAATAATTTATTAGGCTGAGGTGCTCTAGACCCACATTTCACTGGCAATACCTTCAAGTCGGTGTGGGAAATGACTGACTGATTCTGAAAGGAATTCAAAATGAATTCTTGGTCTCAGGGCTGGGAACACTCCTTTTCCCCTGCAGAAAATGGATTAGGTGTTTCTGGCCAGGTCCTGATGAAAACATGAATCCACCTCTGTCCGATGACTAAGACTGATGGTTTATTGGCTGTGGGTCAAAAGATGCAGAATGGAGTGACCAGAACAGGGTAGATCGTGTGACAAGGGTCATTTTCTGAAGATGTGGATCAATTTACCCATCCTGTTGGGAGAGAAGATGGCCTAGTGGACAGAACACGGGCCTGGGGGTCTAAAGGACCTGGGTTCTAATCCTCACTCTGCCACATGTCTTCTTCGTGACCTTGGGCATGTCACTTCATTTCTCTGTGCCTCAGCTACGTCACCTGCAAAAAGGGGATTAAGACTGTGAGCCCCCTGAGGGATATGGCCTGTGTCCAACCTAATTACCAAGTATCTACTCCAAGGCTTCGTGCAGTGCTGATATATAATAAGCTCTTAACAAATGCCATTCAGAAAACACAGCAGGCTACAGCATCTGGCTTAGACGAATGCAAATCCTGAATTGTTAGGAGGTGTAGAGATGCTTTGGTTTTCAGTGGGTCAGATTTGAGCAAAGCTACAATTTAGAAGTGTTAAAATGGTCTGTAGCATTTGTTATTTCTTCCCTTGCTAGATTGCCTTATTTACGGGTCCACTGGGATAGAGGAAAAGTGAGGGGTAGCCTACTGGAAAGAGCACAAACCTGGGAGGCAGAGGACCTGGGTTCTAATCGCAGCTCTACCTCTTGTCTGCCGTGTGATCTTGGTCAAAGACTGGTCGGTAAACTGGGCAAGAACGCAAACTTGACAAATTATTTTTGGAAAAGAATAAAACATTGTGTCCTATTGATGGGTGGAAGGGAGATGCTGACAACGTAAGAAATATGTCTGCCTCGCACTTTAGTTCATGCAGCACAGGTCTTGAGAAGAGTGGGCCTGCCCTTCGTCATCACTTTCGCGTGCCCTCCCTCTTCCTCTCTTCTTCTCTTCCTCCTCCTTCTCCAACGGGAGGGGAGGCATTAGAAAATGTAAGATTGGAAGTGATGATAAGGAGGGAAGAAGGGAGGAGAGAGTGCGGGTCTCTCAAATATGAAGGGGGAGGAAGTTCCAGGCCAGAGGGAGGACATGGGCAAGAGGTTGGCATATATATCTATAATTCTGTTTATATTAATGCCCTTTTACTAGTTTTGATTTGTATATATCTATAATTTTATTTATTTATATTGATGCTATTGACGCCCGTTTACTTGTTTTGATGTCTATCTCCCCCCTTCTAGACTGTGAGCCCGTTTTGAGCAGGGATCGGCTCTCTTTATTGCTGAATTGTACTTTCCAAGCACCTAGTATAGAGCTCTGCACGAGGTAAGCGCTCGATAAATACGGCTGAATGAATGAATGAGATAGACATGAGATCAAGGTTTATGAGTGAGTCGGATGGTATTAGAGGAGCGGAGTATGTGGGCTGGGTTGTAGGAGGAAATCCACTAGGTAAGATAACAGGGGGCAAGGTGATGGCTATTTAAAAGCCTAAGGTAAGGAGTTTCTGTGTGATGCGGAGGTGGTTGGGTGACCACTGGAGGTTCTTGAGAGGAGAGACGTGGATTGAGCTGCTTTTGAAAAAATGATCCGGGCAGCAGAGTGAAGTATGGATGGGAAAGGGGAGAGAGAGGAGGAAAGGAGATCAGTAGAAGCAGCGTGGCTCAGTGGAAAGAGCATGGGCTTTGGAGTCAGGGCTCACGAGTTCGAATCCCAGCTCTGCCACTTGTTGGCTGTGTGACTGTGGGCAAGTCACTTAACTTCTCTGGGCCTCAGTTCCCTCATCTGTAAAATGGGGATTAAGACTGTGAGCCCCACGTGGGACAACCTGATTCCCCTATGTCTACCCCAGCGCTTAGAACAGTGCTCGGCACATAGTAAGCGCTTAACAAATACCAACATTATTATTATTAAAGCAAGAGGAAGGTGCAGTAGTGAAGGTCAGATATGTTAAAAGCTTTGATCGACATAGTAGTTGTTTGGATGAAAAGGATGGGGCAAGTTTTAGCAATCTAGTGAAGGTAGAACATACAGTATTTGGTGATAGATTGAATATGCAGGTTGACCAAAAGAGATGAGCCAAGGATAATGCCAAGGTTAGGAACTTGTGATACGGGGAGGATAGTGGTGGTGTTTGCAGTTTGGGGAAGACAGAGTTTGTATAGGAAGATGAGGAGTTCCATTCTGCACGTTGTTAAGCTTGAGGTGTCATCGGGACATCAAAGAAGAGCTGTCCTCGGGTGGGGGGGTACCAATAAGGTGGAACAATTAGACCAGGAATTAAAGAAATAGCAACTGGTCTTGGTCACGTGATCCTTTCTTCACCCCAAATATGGCCAACAGAAGGGAAGAGGGTAGGGAAGAAGCAAGGTATATCTCCATGAATTCTGTGTAATAGGCTGGAGCTCTTACGCCGATGTGGCACGTAGGAGTCTGCCCAGAGTCGGGGACACCCACTATGTCAGACCTTGTGTGATGCCAAGAGAACTGTAGAAAGTCCAGAAGCAGCGTGGCTCAGGGGAAAGAGCCCGGGCTCGGGAGTCAGAGGTCATGGGTTCGACTCCCGGCTCTGCCACTTGTCAGCTCTGTGACTGTGGGCAAGTCACTTCACTTCTCCGTGCCTCAGTTACCTCATCTGTAAAATGGGGATTAACTGTGAGCCTCACGTGGGACAACCTGATTACCCTGTATCTATCCCAGCGCTTAGAACAGTGCTCTGCATATAGTAAGTGCTTAACCAACACCAACACCAACGTTATTACCTAAGTATCGTATATACCTTCCTACCTACCTGTCTTTCTAGCTGTATAACACTGTGGAAAATCTTGTTCCAGCACACTTCTTCAAATGCCATCGAGTCGTTTCTGACCCATAGCAACTCCATGGACACCCCCTCTCCAGATTATCCCATCTTCTGTCATAAGTCATTCTGATATTTGCATCTGTTGAGTTTCCTTGGTAACGACACAGAACCGGTTTACCACTGGCTTCTTGGTGCGCAGTAAGAAACTTTAATCTCGGCCATTGTCTTTGATCAACGTTTCGGACCAGCGCTTCCAGATAATGCCAAGTTTACAGGCTTGTGATATAGGAAGGATAGTGATGTTGTCTACAGCTGCCTTCGACACCATTGACCACCCTCTTCTCCTAGAAACAACCAACCTCGGCTTCACAGACGCTGTCCTCTCTTAGTTCTCCTCTTATCTCCCTGGCTGCTTATTTTCAGTCTCTTTCATGGGCTCCTCCTCGGCTTCCCACCCTCTAACCGTGGGGGTCTCTCAGGCTTCAACTACCACCCCTACGTGAATGATTTCCACCCGATCTCTCTCTCTCTCTGCAGCCTCACGTTTCCTCTTGCCTTCGAGACATCACTACCTGGATATCCCTCCAACTTGATGCGTCCAAAACTGAATTCTTCATCTTCCCCTACAAACCCTGTCCTTCCCCTGACTTTCCCATCACTGTAGACAGCACCACCACCCTTCCTATCTCACAAGCCCCTATTCTTGCCTTTTTCCCTGACTCATCTCTTTCATTCAACCCATATATTCAATCTGTCACTAAATCCTGTTGATCTAACCTTCAAAACATCACTAAAATCCACCCTTTCCTCTTCATCCAAATTGCTACTATGTCAATCCAAGCAGTTCTCCTGTCCCGCCTTAATTATCTGTATCAGCCTCCTTGCTGACCCCCCTGCCTTCTCTATCTCCCCACTGCAGTCCGTATTTCACTCTGCTGCTCAGAATGCTTCTCGACAAAAATACCTAGTCCATGTTTCCCCACTCCGCAAGAGCTTCCAGTGGTTATCCATCCAGCTTCTCTTCAAACAGAAACTCCTTACCATTGCCTTTAAAGCACTCCATCACCTTGTTCCTTCCTACCTCATCATGCTACTCTCCTAGTACGTCCCAGCCTGCACACTTTGGTCCTCTGGTACCGATCTTCAGTCTGTACTTCCATCTCGTCAATCTCACCGTGTGCTGCTTCTGGCCTGGAACGCCTCTTCATATCCAACAGACAGCAACTCTCCCCCTCTTCAAAGCCTTATTTAAAGCACATGTCCTCCAAAAGGCCTTCCCTGACAAAGCCCTCCTTTTCTCTTCTCCCACTCCCTTCTGTGTTGCCCTGATTTATTCCCTTTATTTCACACCCAGCCCCTCGGCCCCACAGCACTTCTGTCCGTATCCATAATTTATTTATTCATTTTAATATCTGTCTTCCTTTCCAGTCTCTAATCTCATTGTGGGCAGGGATCGTGTCTATCAACTATGTTTTATCTTATTCTCCCAAATGCTTAGTACAGTGCTCTGGACACAGTAAGCGCTCAGTAAATATGATTGATCGATTGATGATCGCGGTGACGGAAAGACAGTGAGAGGACAGGGTTCAGGTGAGAAGATGAGTTCTGATGCTTAGTTGGAGGTGTCAGTGAGGCATCCAGTTAGAGATGTCTAGACCTTTAGCTCATCGTGGCCAGAGAATGTGTCTGTTTATTGTGGTATTGTAGTCTCCCAAGTGCTTAGTACAGTGCTCTCATTAAAGATGATTGGATGAATGAATGAGTCTCCTAAAGGCAGGGGGAAATGCGAGACTGCAGCGAAGGAGAGTGGTCAGAGCTGGAGAGGTAGATTTGGAAAACAACAGGGGAGAGATGATAGTTGAAGCCGTGGGGGCGACTGAGTTCACCAAGGTGTAGAAAACGATGAGAAGGAGATAGAACTGAGACTCGAGGGAGTGCCCCTGTTAGAGGTTGGGAGGCCAAGGAGGAGCCTGCAAAAAGAGTCTGATATTGAACAGCCAGGGAGATAAGAAGGGAAAGAGGAGAGGACAGTGTCACTGAAGGCAATGTGGGATAATGTTCCGTTCATTCATTCATTCAATTCTATTTATGGAACGCTTACTCTGTGCAGAGCACTGTGCTAAGCACTTGGGAGATTAAAATTCAACAATAAACACACATATTCCCCGCCCACAGTGAGCTAAAAGTCTAGAGGAGGGAGACAGAAATTAATATAAATGAATAAATTATAGATATGTACATAAGTGCTGTGGTGCTGGGAGAGGAGATGAACAAAGGGAGCAAATCAGGGTGACGCAGAAGGGAGTGGGAGAAGAGGAAAGGGGAGCTGAGTTGGGGAAGGCCTCTTGGAGGAGATGCGCCTTCAGGAAGACTTTGAAGTGAGGGTAATTTTCTGTCAGATTTGAGGATGGCGGGCATCTGATGCCAGAGGCAGGTCGTGGGCGAGGGGTCAACAGCGAGATAGATGAGACTGAGGTGTAGTGAGTAGGTCAGCATTAGAGGATCGAAGTGTGCAGGCTGGGTTGTAGAAGCAGAGTAGTGAGGTGAGGTAGGAGGGAGCAAGGTGATTGATTGCCTTAAAGCCAATGGTGAGGAGTCTTTGTTTGATGTGGAGGTGGAGGGGCAACCACTGGAGTTTCTTGAGGAGTGGGGAAATATGCCCTGAGTATTTTGGGAGAAAAATGATGCGGGCAGCAGAGTGAAGTATGAACTGAAGTGGAGAGAGACAGGAGGCTGGGAGGTCAGCAAGGAGGCTGGTGCAGTAATCCAGGCGGGAGAGGATGAGAGACTGTATTAATGTGACTGCAGTTCGGACGGGGAGGAAAGCTCAGATTATACCAATGTTGCGAAGGTGGGACCGACAGGATTTAGTGGTGGATTGAATATGAGCATTGAAGCAGAGAGAGGAGTCAAAGATTACACCCAGATTATGGGCTTGTGAGACAGGAAGGATGGTGGTGCCATCTACAGTGATGGGAAAGTCAAGGGGAGGACAGGGATTGGGTAGGAAGATAAGGAATTCTGTTCTGGACATGTTAAGCTTGAGATGACAGGAAACCATCCAAGTAGAGATGTTTTGAACACAAGAGGAAATGCGAGACTGCAGAGAGGGAAATAGATCAGAGCTGGAAGATGTAGATTTGGGCGTCATCAGCATAGAGGTGGTAGTTGAAGCCATGGTAAAGAATGAGTTCTCCAAGGGAGTGGGTGGAGATGGAGAATAGACGGGGATTCCAGAACCGAAACCTGAGGGACTCCCACAGTTAGGGGGTGAGAGGCAGAGGAGGAGCCCACAGAGGATATTGAGAATGAGTGACCAGAGAGAAAAGAGGAGAACCAGAAGAGGAAAGTGACAGTGAAGCCAAAACTGGGTAATGTTTCCAGGAGAAGGGGGTGGATTAACAGTGTCGAAGGAAGCTGGGTGCTCAAGGAGGATTAGGATGGAGAAGAGGCTGTTGGATTTGGCTAGAAGGAGATCAATCGTGACCTTTGAGAGGGTGGTTTCATTGGTTTGAAGGGGATGGAACCCAGATTGGAGAGGATCAAGGAGCGAATTGGAGGAGAGGAATTTGAGATAGCAGATATGGACAACTCTCTCAAGGAATTTGGAAAAGAAGGGTAGAAGAGAGATGGGGCTGTAACTGGAGCGAGCCGTGCGGTCAAGGGAGGGTTTTTTTGGATAGGGGAGACCTGGGCGTGTTTGAAAGCAGTGGGAAAGAAGCCACAGGAGAGTAAATAGTTGAAGATGGTTTACGGGGACAGGGTGTGGTCTACAGAGTTTTGCAGGCAGCTAAGCGGTTGAGGAGGATTAGAATGGAATAGAAGCTATTGGATTTGACAAGGAGATCACTGGAGACAGCTTTGGTGGAGTGAAGTGTGAGGGACTAGATTGGAAAGGGTCAAAGGGCGAATTTGAGAAGTGGAAGCGGACGTAGATAACTCTCTCAAAGAGTTTGGAGAGGAACTGCTAGAGGGAGTAGGAAAAGTAGGTAGAATAAAGGCAGATTTTTCCATTTGTAGTCACTTTCCTTTTTGGCATTTCTCTGATTAACAGGCATAGGAAGAGCCTGCTGGGGTGAAAGGGACTGACAAGGCGAGAGAAATTCTCATGTCGTTTTAATGAATGTGAATGACTTCAAAATCCACGCCGCATTTTGCTACTGCATGGTCTGAAGCGAAGGGAAGGAGCCGAGGAGGTAGTTACGGAAATTGGAATTCATGGCAGGAATTCTTTCAGGAGTCATTCAGAGTGCTCTACAGGCATATAAAATCCTCAGGTAGCCGGTGGCAAGAATGAAATCTGCCTATTGGGGAAACTGAGACACAGAAGTTAAAGGATTTTGCCACAGCACACGCACACAAACACGCACACACATTACACTCTATATTTGAGTGGTGGCTCATCTGAATATAAGGAGAGGGAGTTGCTTTAGATAGAATAGAGTAAGTAAACATACAATTTGAGCTGGCCCAAACTGAAAAGAAACAAAAAAAGAAAATCAGGCAGTGGTGTTTACGGTATGAAGCTGGATTGCTATGAGACCAGCAAGAAATGTTTTACTTTATTCTGTTTTTTCATCTTTCTGTTGTGCACTGACTTCCAGCCCTGAACCCTCTTTATCTTTAGATTAGAAAACCCAGGGACGGCATCTAATTTTTCCTCCATTTTATTCTTCCCCAGCACTGAGTTCAGTGCTCTGCAAAAAGTAGCCACTCAGTAAATATAAATGAAGGAATGAATGACCCTATCATTCTAGAGAAGTAGTCGGGTCGCACCTGGAGAGTCTCGACTACCAGTGGGAGAGTCAAGCAGAGGCATACCCATTCCGCCACTAGTCAGCTGTGTGACCTTGGGCAAGTCGCTTTACTTCTCTGTGCCTCAGTTCCCTCAGTGTCCATGTGGGACAACCTGATGACCTTGTATCTAACCTAGTGCTTAGAACGGTGCTTGGCACACTGTAAGCGCTTAACAAACACCATCATCATCATTATTATTATTATTAAAATTCCTAGCTCAGCCAGTGGCTAGCGAGTGCAAGGCAATCTGCTACGAGTCAAGCTGGGCAGCAGCAGCACTGGAGAAAGTCGAGGGCGGAGACTCAGGTTTATTGCGCGGAAGGAGGGAAAGGTAAACCACTTCTGGATTTTTACCAAGAAAACTCTCTGGATCCACTACCGGAACCATTGCAGATGGAGGTGGGACATTCAGGAACAGATGGGTCCGTGGTGTCGCCACGGGTCGGGAGACGACTCGATAACACAAGGCGAGACAGTGTGGCCTAGTGGAAAGAGCAGGGGCCTAGAGTCAAAAGATCAGGTTCTAATCTTGCCCAACCATTTGTCTTCTGCACAACCTTGGGCGAGTCACAACTTCTCCATCTCAGTTTCTTCATCGGTAAAAAGGGGATTAAATCCTCCTCCCTCCTACTTAGACTCTGAGCCCCAGGAGGACAGGGAATCTGTCCCAGCTGTTTATCTTGCATCTACCCCCAGCACTGAGAACAGTGCTTAGCGCCTGATAAGTGCTTAACAAGTGCCATAATTATTATTTTTCAGTAGTATTTACTGAGGCCTCCTGGGTGCAGACCACCGTTCTAAGCACTTGGGAGAGTATAAAAGAATAGTAGACATAGACCCTGACCTTGAGGATCTTCAATCTAGCATGGGGAGAGGCTAAGTGTATTTATCTTATACACTAAGATAAATTACAGGGAATAATAACAATAATAATTTCTGCATTTGCAAGTGCTTACTATGTGCCAGACGCTATACTAAGCACTGGGTGGATACAAGCAATTTGGGTTGGACACAGACCGTGTGGGACAGGGTCTGTGTCCAACCCAAATTGCTTGTATCCACCCAGACCCTGTCCCACACGGGGCTCACTCAATTCCCATTTTGCAGCTGAGGTGACTGAGGCACAGAGAAGTTAAGTGATTTACCCAAGCTCACACAGCAGACTAGTGTCAGCGGTGGGATTAGAACCCAGAGCAACAGAGTTTAAGGATATTTACAAAAGTGTTGCATGGGTGGGAGAATGGGGGAGTTCCTGAGTGTTTAAGGAATTTAGACGTGCTGGAGTGGAATGAATGAATGAGTGATTGAATGAGTGAGTGAATGGGGTGATGTTTTCTGGTGAGATGTTTTCATCTCATGCAAAGTAGGAATTATTATTAATATTATTGATTTTCCTCGGGAGCTGCAGGAATAGGGGAAGCAGCATAGCCTAATGGATAGAGCACTCAAAAGGACCTGGGTTCTAAGTCCGGCTCTGCCACTTCTCTGTGACCTTGGGCAAGTCACTTCACTTCTCTGTGCCTCAGTTACCTCCTCTGTAAAATGGAGATTAAGACTGTGAGTCCCACGTGGGACAGGGACTGTGTCCAACCTGATTAGCCTGAATCTACCCCAGTGCTTAGAACAGTGCCTGGCACCTAGTCAGAGCTTAACAAATGCCATTTAAAAAAATAAATAAAATAAAATAGTCTCTTCCAGCAATGAAGGTGATTATGTTCAGAACATAAACCAATCAATGGTGTCCCCTGAGGGGAAGGCCCTGAATCAAATCTGTCGTAGTGTGCTCTCCCGAATATTTAGTACAGTGCTCTGTGCATAGTAAGTGCCCATTAAATACCAGTGATTTATCAGTTGATGGGGTAGGTAGGGACACTCTCACAAGAAAAGCAACTTTCTCCCATGTTGCTGCTGCCCACCTTGACTCGTAGCAGATTGTCTTCCACTCGCTAGTCGCTGCCCGAGCTAGGAATTATAATAATAATAATGATGATGATGGTATTTGTTAAGCGCTTACTATGTGCCAAGCACCATTCTAAGCACTACGTTAGATACAAGGTCATCAGGTTGGCCCACGTGGGGCTGAGTCTTAATCCCCATTTTACGGATGAGGGAACTGAGGCACAGAGAAGTTAATCCTCCCACGCTGGAGTTCAAGAGTGGATTCACAGCCCCTTTGAGTCAGATATGATCAGCGGACCTTCCCCTGCCCAGCACTGATCTAAATGCTGAGGTGAGGAAGACTGGGAGGAGGGACGTATGTTTTTCGAAGAGCTGCTCGCAAAAGGGCTTTGGAGAGCCTAAGTAAAGGGCACAGCAATTCTCTGAATCAGCAGCTCGGAAAATGACGTAACCCTAAATTCGAGAGAACGAGCAGAATCTAAAGAAGAGAAAGTTTCTGGCCTAGATGAAAGTCCAGATCGTTCCTTGAGCATAATAAAATAACCCAGGCGGTCCTTGGGAGGAGGTATCGAATAATAAGAAGTGGGATTTTGGTTAAGCATTCGCTATTTGCCATAATTTATTAATTATGGTATTTATAAAGTGTTATTCGTCGAGCAGCTTTCTAAGCACTAGAGTAGATACGAGATGATCAAGTCAGATGTAGTGTCTGTCCAACACACAATTCACAGTCAACAAGGGAGGGAGAACAGGAATGAATGAATGTCACATTTCTTGAGCACTTACTCTATGCAAAACAGTCAACTGTATTTATCGAATGCTTACTGTGTGCAGAGCACTGTACTAAACACTTGGGAGAGTATGATAAAACAATATAACAGACACATTTCCTGCCCACAACAAGCTGACAGTCTCCGTACTAAGCACTGAGACGGTGAACCCCATGTGGGCTAGGGACAGTGTTCGACCCCAGGTTTAGCATAATGCTTGACACATAGCATTTAACCAATACCATACTTAATTAAACAGAGCAAGTAGACATGATCCCTGCCCTCAAAGAGTTCACAGTCTAGGGAAACAGCAGGGCCTAGTGGATAGAGCACGAGCCTGGGAGTCATAAGGACCTGGGTTCTAATCCCAGCTCCATCACTTGTCTGCTATGTGACCTTGAACAATTCATTTAACATCTCTGTACTCCGCTTATCTGTAAAATGGGTTTTAAGACTGTGAGGGACAGGAACTGTGTCTTACCTGATTAGCTCCTATCTACCCCAGTGCTTAGAACAGTGCTTGACACAGTAAGCGCTAAACAAATACTATTATTATTATTATTAGTGAGAGAGACAGGTATTGAAATAAATTGCACGTAAGGAGAGTAGGGATTATAAAGATCAATACATAAGTGCTGTGGGGAGAGGGGTTGAGCTGACTCCGTGAAGTAAGACTCAAGTAATGAACTCGTGCATAAGTGTGACATTTTGTTTCTACCAATTCCTTTGTAGCATACTCTCCCAAGTGCTTAGTACAGTGCTCTGCACACTTTAAACGTTCAATAAATACCACTGATTGACTGATTTGCAATATCACCACAGCCCTGTTAGAACAAGAATCACGAATCACAATCCCCAACATACAGAATAAATGACTTCATCAAGAGGCTCTCTTCCAGACAGCTGTCAAGAAACTGGGCACGGCTAAGGGAACCATGAGTTCCCTCAAGGGAACGTAAGAAAGGAACGGAACGGAATGGAAAGGAACGGAAAGAACGGAAGTAAGGGAACGGAGAGCGGTCCAAGGCAAACGACTTGGATGCAGCAAGCCCACTTAGAGCAAATCATGCAGCATCCAGGACTCAGGCTGGAGCGAGGATTTCAGAAGCTTGCGTCATGCATGCAAATCAAGTTAAGGAACATTCGTGACAAATTATGGCACGCCAAAGTGGAAGAGATCCAAGGATCTGGACACCTCCATGAACCAGACCTTTACTCATGATTAAATAATGATGGTATCTGTTGAGTGCTTAGTAGGTGCCAAGCACTCTACTGAGCAATGCTGAAGGTACAAGATAATCATGTGGGACACAGTCCCTGTCCCACCTAAGGTTCAGAATATAGGTAGGAGGGAGTAGGATTTAATTAACATTTTACGGATGAGGATACCGAAGCACAGAGAAGCTGCGTGGCCTAATGGATAGAGCCCCGTTAGGGCCCGGGAGTCAGAAGGACCTGTGTTCTAATTCCGGATCAGGCGTGCATCTGCCGTGTGACCTTGAGCAAGTCACTTCACTTCTCTGTGCCTCAGTTGCCTCATCTTAAACCTGGGATGACTTGTGAGTCTCACGTGGGACATTGACTGTTTCCAGCCTGATTTGCTTGTATCGACCCCAGCGCTTTGTTCAGCACCTGGCACACAGTAAGCGTTTAGTGAATATTTAAAAAAAAAAGAAAACGGCTCGTTCAAGGTCATACAGTAGTCAAGTTTGACGGCCACAATTAAAGACATGATATGGTCTTTGTGCACGTCACCAGGATACTTCTGAAGAGTAAAAAAGCCTCCAGTTCATCTCAGGAAAGGGGGGGAATCCTGAATTTCATTCTTCTCAATAGGCCTTGAACTACTGACGATGAGGTCTGGGGAGGTGGTTAGTGGGTGACTGCAGACTGTTGTGAGACTCCAGACCAAATTCAAAGTCGACCAGCCTTCTCTATGGCCGTGAGACCTGAACTCCATATAAACAGCGCCTACGACTCCTTCAGTAGTTCCATCAGCACTAAATCCAACTCAGTGTCTCCCTGAGATCAAGCATTTATGTGTGTTTTTAGTGCGAATACTAAATCCCATTTGTTCACGTTTCCCTTCCACCCGGTAAGGATTATTCCTACTGCTGAGGGGACCTGCACCTGTTCAATAACCCTCAAATCTTGTCCTGCACAGAAAATGTGAATAGCTGTCTAGTTTGCACAGATCCGCACTTGCTTCATGGTGGTTTTTAATTTTCTCCTAAACCACCAATTATCCTTTGAAATGAAATAGCCAAATCCCAAAGGCAGGTGGATTTTCCCCTATTTTTAGCCCTTCTTTAGCTTTGGCAAAAGTCATTACTTAGCCAACATCCTGCTAGCGAAAGGTTTCTAATCTGAAAGAAGGTGTGAGATTATGCTTTTTTCTCTTCAAAGCCTGCTGGGGAGTAAAGGTTTTAATCTAGCTGAGCTCCACTGGCTCTGTACAAGCCCCTGAAACATGAACTGATCATACCAGTTGTTCACAGAAGCAACTATGTGGGCATTTCAGAAAAGAACGTGCTGTTAAAGTGATGGCTCACTAGATTGCAAGCTCCTCGCTGGCAGGGAGCATGTCCGTTAACTATGTCGGACTATACCAAACCCTTAGTAACGTGCTCGGCGCAGAATATATATATTGGCACCCTCATAGAGTAAGCTCAGTAAATACCATTGATTGACCGATTGATTGATGTGGCTCAGCGGAAAGAGGCCGGGCTTAGGAGTCAGAGGTCATGGGTTCTAATCCTGGCTCCGCCGCTTGTCAGCTGTGTGACTTGGGGCAAGTCACTTCACTTCTCTGGGCCTCAGTTACCTCATCTGGAAAATGGGGATGGAGACTGTGAGCCCCACGTGGGGCGACCTGATCACCTCGTATCCCCCCAGCGCTTAAAACAGTGCTCTGCACATAGTAAGCGCTTAACGAGTACCACCATTATTATTATTGTGTGGGGCTAAATTCGGTTTTCAACCTTTGGTTCTGCTTGACACACCAACCACGGCACGAAGGAAGCGCTTTCTCTTCTCTTTCGGCCGAATGTCAGAAGTGAATGGCAGCCAGGAAATGGGGTGGAGACCGATTCTAATGCCAAAGTAAACCAGAGGAATGAAGTGGGTCATGGGAAACAACAGAAGAGAAGGAGACTCTGGAAGCGATGCCACTCCCCTAGAATCCATCAACCAATCAATCAATCAGCGGTATTTATCAAGTGGGGGGCTCTGTACTGAGCAATTGGGAGAGTACAATAAGACATAGTTGGTAGACGTGTTCCCTGCCCCGAATGTGGAAAGCGGAAGAAAAACTCCATTTCCTTCATGAGAAATGAATGGGCGTGATTCCTAATTTAGGTCTTGATTAATGGCAGGTGGATTACCCACTTTGTGAATAATTAATGATACGGTTTTTAAGGCCTCACCATGTATAAACCTGCCTTTCCTCCAGACTTGTACACTGAAGTATCTTAAGCTTTGAACCCGGGGGAGTCTGAGAAGGTTTGCAACGAAGGAACCGTTTATCTGGGACAGTGAGGAGTTCTCAGAATCTCACCTCCCACCTCCCACCTCCCACCGCCGAGATCTATTCATTTCTTGTCTTTGGTCTTAGGACTCTGCTCCTCTCGTCGCTTGCAATCCACTGACCACTTTATTAATCTGTCTACCCCTGTTTAGACTGTGAGCTACTTGAGTCACAAGAATTTTATCATTCTGTTAGATATACTTCTTCCCCATTGCTTACTGTGTGATTGGCAGTAGTGAATGCTTAATAAATACCTTAACTTACTAGACGACAGTTGTGTTTGAAGCCCTTAGTGTCTGGGGAGGCTAAGGGAGACAACGAGTGGGCACATAGTAAATGCCTAATAAATCCCTTATTAGACAGCAGTTGTGTTTGAAGTCCTTAGTGTCCGGGGAGGCCGAGGGAGACAGAGACTGGGAAAGAACTGACCCCTGTTAGAGAAAAAGATATCACAGGTCACTCTGAGGAGGGAAAAAGGACCCTGCTGAGAACCTCAAGAAGCAGGACTGTCTAGATGGATCCCAGATGCTTCCCAAACTGTCTGGAGCATAATCTTAAAAGTCATGGGGTGCTGGCAGGTATTGAAGGGGTGCAAATTTGGGAGGGCACGACTGCGAATCCCTAAGAATCCCTCCTTTGTCTGCAGGAAAAGTATGAGAATTCTGGAGCCCCGGGGACACCTCTGGATACCTGCTCTCTTTCAAAAGCTTTTATGGGTGATCACATCTGAGAAAGTAGCCAAAGTTGCCCATAACCACCGGTGTGCAAAGCACACACACACTTTCTAATTTAAACTATTTAATTCATTCAAGAGTATTTACTGAGCGCTTACTATGTGCAGAGCACAGTACTAAGAGCTTGGAATGTACAAATCGGCAACAGATAGAGGCAGTCCCCGCCTTTTGATGGGCTTACAGTCTAAATGGGGGATTATGATTATGGATATTTGTAATTATACGTACAAACTGACCTTGCAGCTTGTTTCTGCAACTCTAATCATGTAATCAGGGAAACAGAATGGCCTAGGGGATAGAGCACGGGCCTGGGAGTCAGAAGGCTCTGGCTCCACCACCTGCCTGCTGTGTGAGGTCCGGCGCATCGTTTAACTTCTCTGTGCCTCCGTTACCTCATTTGTCAAATGGGGATTAAGACTGTGAGCCCCATGGGGGACAGAGACTGGCTCCAATCTGAAAGGTGCTTGACACAAAGTGCTAAACAAATACCATCGTTATTATTATTAGTTTTAGGTAAACTCCTTGTGGGCAGGGAAGGTGTCTACCAACTATCATATTGCACTCTCCCAAGCGCTTAGTAGCGGGCTCTGCACACAGTCAGTGCTCAGTGAATATCACTGATTGATTAATTAATGATACTTCTACTCCTTGCTTAGAATGCTCATTCGACACTATCGTCATCGAACTATTAAGGCCCTGACCTGGTTGGGACGGTTCACTCTGTAGACAAATAACTTAACCTCTCTGATTGTATTACAAAGTCACCTATCACCTTATTTCTTTATTATCTAATCTCTTATTAATGTGAGTAGATCATCGACACTTTCCGTTGAGACTTGGTATAAATTCTGCAGATTTAAACAAAGCTTTCTGGTTCAGTTAAAAAATTAGGGGATTTAATTCTTTATTATTTTTCCTTGTTATTAACAATTATGATGAATAATGGTTTTATTGCTATTTATTAACATGTGCTAAAACTGGGATAGATGTAAGGTAACGACATAACTTTCATTACCATAATCCCGGAGCCTCATGGGCATACGCTTATCTTATCCCTATTTTAAAGATAAGGAAACTGAGGCCCAGCGAGGACAATTCACATTGTCATTTGGAGGAGCTGGAAATTCAAACGTGGGGTTTTTTATCTCCCAGTTCTGAGCTCTTTCTCTTACACCAAACTGCCATCCCATCTTTTAATCTCTTTCATCTATTAGAAGAGCAAATAAGAGAGATATAAATTTAAAATAGCCTGAAAATGAAAGTGATAATACATCCATATCACTTGAAAGAGTAACAAGGGAGGCAGGGTACTGAAAATTCCTCCAATTGTTTTTAAATCTTACGTTTGACATTCCAGTCTGACGATGAAAAGTCACTTTGACATTTCACAGTGAAAAACAATACCGGTGCTGAGCTCAATTCCACCTGCCCATTAGACAGTCTCTGCTGCAGGTATCTTCAGGAGGCATTGGTTTCTGGGCTGGATTGCAAATAGGGGCTTTCAACACTCACGAAAATACTTTTGTTCATTTGCCTGAAAGTTATATAAAGAGGAAATAACCTGTGAAATAAATCTTAAAGACGTCTACAAAAATTGAAAATGACTCCAAAAGCTTCATAAAGAAACATGATCAGAATCAATCAATCAATCAGGTTTATTGAGCACTTACTGAGAGCAGAGCACTGTACTAAGCCTTTGAGGGCGAGTACAATATATCAGAGTTGGTTGATACATTCAGAACACTTGAAAATGTAGACATTTCAAGTTTCAATGAATTCGGACTGCTGAAAAGAGAGGGGAAGAGATCTGCAGCTTTAAAAATGGAAAATTAAGATGTCGCGGCTTTGATAACCAAACCAAGAGCTTTGCTAAAGTCGGAACAAAGCTTAAAATGGAAAGGGACTTCTAAGATCCCAGATCTGATACCTTAATCATCTCCTTCAAGAGGGCAACTGAGAAAAGAGACTGGGAAAGCTACTAAGATTTCTCCCTGCTCTCCACTGCTGGGTCCCTGGGTACCTGCCTCTGAAGGTTAATTGTAAGCCTTCTGAATCACGATGTGACATCACGCCGGCATAGCAGTCCAGTTCTTTGAAATGTGAAAGAGAATAATGATGATTGTGGTATTTGTTAAGTGTTTACTACGTGCCAATCACCCGGGTAGATGCAACATAATCGGATCAAACAGTCCTTGGCCCAACCAGTCTCAGTTGGAAGGAGGCCAGATACAGAATTTCCCCTTTTCCGGTGAGGAAACTGAGGGACGGAGAAGTTAAGTAACTTGCGCAAGGTCACAGAGCAGCCAAGTGTTGGGATTGGGACTAGAACCCCGATCTCCTAATTCCCAGCCCCTTCCTTTTTCCAGGGCTAATCCTTTCTCGCCATTATCGGAATGGAGCAAGCCTAGATACGAGCTCCGGACCTCTTCAGCTCTATCTAAGTCTCCATGTTTGGATATATACTGAGAAGCCTAGCTACAACACCCTTCAAGTTATGGTGACCCCCCCAAACCACCTCAATCACTAATGCATTAATAATAATAATTACGGCATTTGTTAAGCGCTTACTAGGTGACAGGATTGTACTAAGCGCTGGAGTGGCTCCAAGCAAATTGGATCAGACAGAGTCCCTGTCCCACAGAGGGTTCACAGTCTTAAACCCCATTTTACAGATGAGGGAACTGAGGCACAGAGAAGTCACTTGCCCAGGGTCACAAAGTAGACAGGTGCCAGAGTCGAGATTAGAACCTACTGAATCATACCCACTCCTAGCACTTGTCCATACGTGATTATCTGTCATTGGTATTTATCGAGCGCTCACCGTGTGCTGAGCACTGTTCAGCTCATGATAAGAAGTCATAATGATTATGGTATTTGTTACTTACTATATGTCTTTCCAGTACTTAGAACAGTGTTTGGCACATAGTAAGCGCTGAACAAATACCATCATCATCATTTACACCAAGTGCTGGGGTAGATATAATTTTATTCAATTGTAAATTGAATCATTCAGTCTGCTCCATATAAATATTTTACGGTTAGTTGTCCCCTTTGGGTGTAAATCCTCTGGGGTTAGTGAATGTATCTTTTGTTTCCGGTGTAATAATAATAATAATAATGGTGGTATTTGTTAAGCACTAACTATGTACCAAGCACTGTTCTGAGCGCTGGGGTAGATGCAAGGTTACCAGGTTGTCCCACATGGGGCTCACAGTCTTAATCCCCATTTTACAGATGCGGTAACTGAGGCACAGAGAAGTGACTTGTCCAAAGTCACACAGCCGACAAATGGCAGAACCGGGATTAGAACGCACGATCTCTGACTCCCAAGCCCGGGCTCTTCCCACTAAGCCACGATGTCTACATTCCCAAGAACTTTGTGATAATAATAATAATGGCATTTGTTAAGCACTTTCTCTGTGCGAAGCACTGTTCTAAGCCCTGCGCACAGTGGTGATAGTATTTATGAAGTGCTTATTATGAACAAACACCGTACTGGGTACCGGAAATGGAATACAGAGATGAGTTATAGACCCAGTCTCTGGCCTCAAGGGTCTCACGGAGAAGCAACATGGTCTAGTGGAAAGAGTACGGGCCTGGGAGTCAGAAGAACCTGGGTTCTAGTCCTGACTCCGCCACATGTCTGCTGTGTGACCTCGGACAAGTCACTTCACTTCTCTGGGCCTCGGTTCCTTCATCTGTAAAATGCGGATTAAGGTTGTGAGCCCCATGTGGGACAGGGACTTTGTCCAACCCAATTATCTTGTATCTATCCCAGTGCTTAGTACAGTGCCTGACACATATTAAATGATTAACAAGCGCAATTATGATTATTACAGTCTGTGATTGAGAGAGGTGGGATTTGGATTGGCAACAGACACACAAAGAAAGGAATCAAAAATCCAAGACAAAGAGGATGACAAATGGCAGCCAGGACACCACCCACACCACGCTCCCCGTCCTCGGTCGAGGCCGGGTGTGTTACCGGACTGGCCCAGAGCACTTCTGAGTCACACCGATCAGTCATTCGATCAGTAGTAATTATTGAGCACTTACTATGTGCAGAACACTTTTCTAAACCCTTGGAAGAGGACAATATAAGAGAATTAGCAGACGCTCCCTGCCCACAAAGAGCTTACAGTCTAAAGGGGGAAACAGAAATTAATATGCATGAATAGGTAATTCATAATAAATAATTTCTAGATAGGTACGTAAATGCTGTGGGGTTGGGGGTGGCAAAATTATATGGTGGCAAGAAACCCCCATAAATTTAAAGATATTCATTCGTTCAATCGTATTCATTGAGCACTTACTGTGTGCAGAGCCCTGTACCAAGCATTTGGGAAAGGTCATTATAGCAATAAATAGACATATTCCCTGCTCACAACAAGCTTATTGTCTAGAGGAGGAGACAGACATTAATGAAAATCTATAAATATGTACATAAGTGCTATGGGGTTGGATGTGGGGAAGTTATATGACAGCAAGCAACTCCCACTGAGTGACTAAACCTTAGTTTTTAGCTGGGTCCCAGCAGACCCTTTCACCCTGGCAAAGTGCTCCTCTCTGCCCAGAGGCCCAAAGACCGACAGCCTGGGGAACCTAGACCTTGACAGGTAAGAGCCTCCGTCTCGCTCCCGACCTCACGTTTTACGACCTGCAGTTCAGGTGAGCGCCAAGCCCCCTGTCCCACCGCCCTCCCCATCTCATTCCCCGACTGACCTGGCCACACACTGGACTGATACAATTGAAATTGATTCCTAAAACATCCCCTGCTCCACTCTAGACTCTCCCTCTTCCTGCCCTTGATTTGACTCTCCCGTCTTTCCCGGCAGTACCTCAAGAGATCTCCCGCCTCCTCTCAAAAATCTACCTCTGTCAAAACACTTGCCCCCTTCCTCCTTCCATCCCTGACTGCCATCTTCAGCCATTCATTGTCCAGTGGCTTCTTCCCCTCAGAAAATATGCTCGACTATCCCCCATCCTAAAACAACTCTCCAAACTCCTCAAGTGAGTTGTCTATACTCCAATCTTGCTTTCCCTATCTTCCTCCCACAAAGACTGCCTTAGATAAGGTCCCCAGTGACCTTCTTTTTGCTAAATCCAACAGCCTCTACTCCATCCTAACCCTCCTCGACCTCTCAGCTGCCTTGGACACTGTGGACCATCCCTTTCTCCTGGAAACATTATTCACTCTTGGCTTCACTGACAGTCCTCTCTGGCCTGAAATACCCTCCCTCTTCAGATCCGAAAGACAATCGCTCTTCCCACCTTCAAAGCCTTATTGAAGGCACATTTCCTCCAAGAGGCCTTCCCACACTAAGCCCCACTTTTCCTCTTCTCCCCTTCGGCGTGGCCCTGACTTGCTCCCTTTGCTCTTCCCCGCCTCCCAACCCCACAGCATTTATGCATATATCTGTCATTTTATTTACTGTGCTCATTTCAGTTTACTCATATTGATGTCTGTCTTCCTATCTCTAGACAGTGAGCTCGTTCTGGGCAGGGATTGTTTCCCTTTATTACTGTACTGTACTTTCCCAAGCACTTATAACAGCGCTCTGCACACGGTAAGCGCTTAATAAATACGACTCAATGAATGAAAAACTGAATGGAGTTGGTAGACATATTCCCTGCCCACAGTGGGCTTACAGTCGAGGGGGGAGTTAGATACTAAAATACTTAAATTACAGATATGTTTGTAAGGGCTGAAGGTGGGGTGACTATCAAGTGCTTAAAGCTTATAGATCCAAGTGCATATGAGACACAGTTATCCCAGTGTTGCCTGGATTGCTGTGAAAATCTGAAATTTGCGGTATTGCAATCTGAGCCAAAGAATTCCTTTTCCTGAGGTGACCCTGTGAAAGTTCAACAATCTTCAACCTCGCTATCCTGGCTGCCAAACCTTTGTTGAGGAAGCACAGGTAACTTCACAACTCCCTGTATTTGGGACCTATGTTTCTAATGACGAGTGCATACTTTCCTACACTTTGTGTTCATCTCTCTTGAGATTTTCCCACCTGGTGTGTTTGGTTGCCCAAGAAAGTGAGAATATGCTCCTGAAAATGCTATCAGGTTCCTCAGTACAATATTTTAACCTCCCTAAAAGTATCGCCCATTGGTGTCTAGGTGGCAATTTCTTCCTTTAAATGGTACAAAAAGCAATTTTTAATGGTATTTTTAAGTGCTTACTCTGGGTTTAATAATGATAACAATAATAATTGAGCTATTTGTTAAGCACTTACTGTGTGCCAAATAAGAGCTGGGATAGATACAATTTAATCGGGTTGGACACAGTCTTTGTCCCACGTGGGGCTCACAATCTTAATCCCCATCTTACAGATGAGGTAACTGAGGCCCAGAGAAGTGAAATGACTTGCCCAAGGTCACACAGCCGGCAAGTGGCAGAGCCGGGATTAGAGGCCAGGTCCTTCTGACTCGCAGGCCCGTTCTCTTTCCATTAGGCCATAGCACACAGAAGGTGCTGTGAAGGACAGAGAAGGCATCCCTGCTCTGCCACTTGTCAGCTGTGTGACCTTGGGCAAGTCACTTCACTTCTCTGGGCCTCAGTTACCTCATCTGTAAAATGGGGATTAACTGTGAGCCTCACGCGGGACAACCTGATAACCCCGTATCTACCCCAGCGCTTAGAACAGTGCTCGGCACATAGTAAGCGCTTAACAAATACCAACATCATTATTATTATTATTATTAAGGTCTTAGGTTCTAATCCAGACTCTGCCACTTCTCTGCTGTGTGTGACCTTGGGCAAGCCACTAAACTATGTCACTACACCTGTAAAATGGAGATTAAGACTGTGAGCCATATGTGGGACAGGGACTGTGTCCAGCATGGCCTAATGGAAAGAGCATTCCCCTTCTCACTTCAGAAGAGATCGAAAGCTTGGCGAAAGGATTAACATCCGGCAGTAGGAAGAGATTGTAAGGCCCTCCGTATCTATCAATCAGTCATATTTATTGAGCACTTACTGTGTGCAGAGCACTGTACTAAATGCTAGGGAGAGTACAAAATAACAGAGTTGGTAGACGTATTGCCTGCTCACAAGGAGTTGACAGTCTAGAGTGATATGATGAAGAGGACTTGCAATATTAATAATATTTAATACTAATAATTGTGGCATTTGTTAAGCCCCAGCTTTGGGCCAGGCACTGCATTGAGTCCTGGAGTAGCTACAGGATAATCAAGTCAAACGCAGTCGTTGCCCACCTGGGCCAACCTTGTATCTACCCCAGCGCTTAGAGCAGTGCTTGGCACACAGTAAGTGCTTAACTGCCATTATTATTATGTAAAATTATGTGTTTAGGAAAAATCAGAATATGTGTTGATTGAGGGTTCCTGTCGTGAACTGGCTTTTTCTGGGGAAAAAAGAATGTAGGAAGGAGAACCAGCCCATAAATTATTTTGAGATCGATGCCCTGCCACAGTTAGGGGCTGGCCTGTGTTCTTCGTATGGATCGGGAAAGGAGCTGGGTGGAGGCAGGTTTGAAACAGAAAGCGTAGAGGAGAGACTGAATGATGAGAAAAATCATCCTCTTGGCCTTTGTGATTCCCCAGAAACCTCAGGAAGTTAGGCAGCCTTCCTGACTGCTATTCCAGCCGCTAGGCCGCACTTCCTGCAGAAACGATCTGGGCATGTCACTCCCCTTCTTAAACAACTCCAGTGGTTGCCTATCGACCTCCGCTCCAAACAAAAACTCCTCACTCTAGGCTTCGAGGCTCTCCATCACCTTGCCCCTTCCTACCTCTCCTCCCTTCTCTCTTTCTACCGCCCACCCCGCACGCTCCGCTCCTCCGCCGCCCACCTCCTCGCCGTCCCTCGGTCTCGCCTATCCCGCCGTCGACCCCCGGGCCGCGTCCTCCCGCGGTCCCGGAACGCCCTCCCTCCTCACCTCCGCCAAACCGATTCTCTTCCCCTCTTCAAAACCCTACTTAAAACTCACCTCCTCCGAGAGGCCTTCCCAGACCGAGCTCCTCTTCTCCCTCTAGTCCCTCTGCCACCCCCCCTTTACCTCTCCGCAGCTAAACCCTCTTTTTCCCCTTTTCCCTCTGCTCCTCCACCTCTCCCTTCCCATCCCCACAGCACTGTACTCGTCCGCTCAACTGTATATATTTCCGTTACCCTATTTATTTTGTTAATGAATTGTACATCGCCTTGATTCTATTTAGTTGCCATTGTATTTATTTTGTTAATGAATTGTACATCACCTTGATTCTATTTAGTTGCCATTGTTTTTACGAGATGTTCTTCCCCTTGACTCTGTTTATTGTCATTGTTCTCATCTGTCCGTCTCCCCCGATTAGACCGTAAGCCCGTCAAACGGCAGGGACTGTCTCTATCTGTTGCCGACCTGTTCATCCCAAGAGCTTAGTACAGTGCTCTGCACATAGTAAGCGCTCAATAAATACTATTGAATGAATGAATGAATACGGAAGAGTGTCTAGCCTGAGAAAATGAAGGGACCCAATCAGTCAATCATATTGATTACACAATCAATACGCTTACAGAGACGTTAAAGGACTTGCCCAAAGTCACACAGCTGATAAGTGGCAGAGCCGGGATTAGAACCCACCACCTCTGACTCCCAAGCCCGTGCTCTTTCCACTAAGCCACGCTGCTTCTCTACCTGATTATCTTGTATCTACCCCAGTGCTTAATTTTACAGTAAGAACTTAAAAAATCACCATTTTATCATTATCCTTAGATTCTCATCTGAATCCATTTTCTGAGCACCTGTACTACACGCCTGGACTGTGTATGGCACAGGGACTGTGTCTGATCTGTTTGAACTGTGCATGGTTCAGTGGATAGAGCACGGGCCTGGAAGTTAGAAGGACCCGGTTTCTAAACCCGGCTCTGCCACTTGTCTGCTCTGTGACCTTGGGCAAGTCACTTCACTGCTACGTGCCTCAATTACCTCTTCTGTAAAATAGGGATTAAGACTGTGAGCCCCTTGTGGGACAGGGACCGTGTCCATCCTGACAAATTTTTATCTACCGGGTCCCTGACACATAGTAAGTGCTTAACAAGAGCCCCAATTATTATAAATATTATTATTATTAACTGTGTCGACCACAGTGCTCGGCACACCGCAAGTGCATAAGCGATACGTTATTATCATTATTATTACTAATAATGACTTCTCTCACTGTCCTGAAATTAAAATTCACTGAGTTTCCCAGAGATGCCAAGAGTCTTGACAAAGGACCTAAATTTGAGGAGGATGGCGGGGCCACGGTATTTGCTTTCACTGTCCCTGCAGAAGACAGAGAAACAGCCCGGTCAGTTTGAAAGGGAACTACAGAGACCCCTCTCAGCCCTCCGGTCTAGGCACCGCAAACACATGAGGGTGAGCAAAAATGAAGAGATCTGGGCCACTATCCTCCTACGATGAGAATGGTCCAATCACATTTTTTTTGTTCTTCCCAAATTGGTAAAATGCAAGAGTTGGGTGAGGGCACCCGAGAATATCTATTCAGTGTAAAATGCACTGTACTGTCGAAGAATCAGTAGTGCGTAGTAAACCTTACATGGTCAGTGGATCGGTTCAGACATTTCTCGTCATCCTGAAATGTTAGGAGTCAACAAGCGGTGAAACACTCAGATGGTTTTGCTTAGTGACTTTAACACGGAATCATGAGAGACACCAGTTACAGTATTTATTCAGGGTTTTCTTGCTAAGCCCTGCAATAGATAATAATAATAATAATAATAATGTTGGTATTCATTAAGCGCTTACTATGTGCAGAGCACTGTTCTAAGCGCTGGGGTAGATACAGGGTCATCAGGTTGTCCCACGTGAGGCTCACAGTCTTCATCCCCATTTTACAGATGAGGTAACTGAGGTGACTGTGAGACAAGTCACAGAGAAGTTAAGTGACTTGCCCACAGTCACCCAGCTGACGAGCGGCAGAGCCGGGATTCGAACCCCTGACCTCTGACTCCCAAGCCCGGGCTCTTTTCACTGAGCCACGCTGCTTCTCTATGCAGAGAGAAATTTGTTTAGAGTGTAAGCTCATGTCTGCCAACTCTGTTGTACTGGACTCTCCCAAGCGCTGTGCACACAGTAAGCACTTGATAAATACCACTGATGATGGTGACGACGATACATCTTAGAAGCTCGGACACAATCCCTGCCCCACACGGTATCCACAAAGACGCGACTAGAATTTCCATTTTACAGTTGAGAAAACAGGCTCTAAGAGGGTAAGTGACTTGCCCAAGGTCACCACAGCAAACCGAGGGACTAAGGACCTAAATCTCCCCCTAATCCCGTGTCATCAGGGAGGCCACACGGGTGAGACAGAAGCCCTGTCGTGTTGAATCAAAGTTTAGGTCAGCCCCGAAGTGTGGAAGCATAAATTCCCCACAGTCCGCATTTTGGACTACTCCATTTTGAAGTCTTCTCTGGGGTCTGGAAATTTCAGAGGAGTCGGCCGGGGGGAAGAACACGACAGCGGCCCAGAGAAGACTGAGCATCGGGTAAGATGCAGATTCCCGGGGGTTCCCGGCGACAGAAAAAGCAGCAGTGGGAGGGGGGTGTGGTTGGCTGTTCAAGCAAATATAGAGCACAGCCAATTCCACATCCTGCTTGAGGCGAGGTCAAACCGAGTGCAGCATGTTCATTGTGTTTCTGTTCACTATTTTACGTACCTGCTCTTAAAGGCGTTAACTCTCTTTTCGGGGAGCCCTGGGCACCCCAGAGAGTAAACAGGAAGGAAAAGTGGTGTGAAAAATTTAAACACCCGCCTCTAAACCCACAAGAAGAGAAACAGCTAGGGCTTCTCCTGGGTCACAGCTCAGCCCCGCAAGCTTTTACGGAAGAGTGGCCTCATGAAAGGAGCACAGGGCCCGGAGTCAATCCCGGCTCCTGCGCTTACCTGCTGGGTGGCCCTGGGTGAGTCGTTTACTTTCATTCATTCAATGGTATTTATTGAGCGCTTACTATGTGCAGAGCACCGTACTAAGCGCTCGGAATGAACAAGTCGGCAACAGATAGAGACGGTCCCTGCCGTTTGACGGGCTCACGGTCTAATCGGGGGAGACGGACGGACGAGAACAGTGGCGATAGATAGAGTCGAGGGGAAGAACGTCTCGTAAAAACAACGGCAACTAAATAGAATCGAGGCGATGTACATTTCATTAACAAAATAAATAGGGTAATAAATATATACAGTTGAGCGGACGAGTACGGTGCTGAGGGGATGGGAAGGGAGAGGGGGAGGAGCGGAGGGAGATGGGGGGAAAAGAGGGTTAAGCTGCGGAGAGGTGAAGGGGGGGTGGTAGAGGGAGTAGAGGGAGAAGAGGAGTTCAGTCTCTGGGCCTCAGTTATCTCATCTGTCAAATGGGGATTCGATACCTTTTCTCCCTCCTACTTGGACTGTGAGCCCTACGTGGGACGGGGACTATGTCTGACCTGGTTATCTTGTGTCTACCTGCAGTGCTAAATTCATTGCTTGACACGTAGTAAGCATTAAAGAAGTACTGCTATTATTATTATTATTATTTTATTAATACGAGTGTACGGAGGAGGAGACGGGAGGCTGGATGACAGGTCCTGAGACAGTGCTGAAGGAAGACTGGCCACTCTGATCGTAGGAGGGAATAAAATTAGAGAATGTACAGTTGAGCCCGTCTTCTAGACTGTGAGCCCATTGTTAAGTAGGGATTGTCTCTTTTTGTTGCTGAATCATACTTTCCAAGTGCTTAGTACAGTGCTCTGCACACAGTAAGTGTTCAATAAACACAACTGAAAATACGATTGAATGAATGAAAGACAGGTATGTCTACTTACCATATATGATATTAATAAATGGCAGAGTTGGGATTAGAACCTACGCCCTTTAAGAATGTTGGTACTGATTAAGCGCTTACTATGTGCAGAGCACTGTTCTAAGCACTGGGGTAGATACAGGGTAATCTGGATGTCCCACGTGAGGCTCACAGTTAATCCCCATTTTTACAGGTGAGGTCACTGAGGCACAGAGAAGTGAAGTGACTTGCCCACAGTCACACAGCTGACGAGTGGCAAAGCCGGGATTCGAACCCACGACCTCTGACTCCCAAGCCCGGGCTCTTTCCACTGAGCCACGCTGCTTCTCTATTATTATTCTTTAGTAATAATAATGATGATGGCTTTTGTTGAGCACTTACTATGTGCCAAGCCAAGCACAGTTCTAAGCGCTGGGGGTGGGAACAAGGTAATCAGGGCTTCACGGTCTTAATCCCATTTTCCAGATGAGGTAACTGAGGCCCAGAGAAGGGAAGTGACTTGCCCAAAGTCACACAGCTGACAAGCCGCGGGGGCCAGGATTAGAACCCATGCCCTCTGACTCCCAAGCCCAGGCTCTTTCCACTGAGCCACGCTGCTTCTCCTCTCTTGCCGCTAGGCCATGCTGCTCAATGCCCAGATTCCACATTTTCAAATTGAGGGAGCTCCCGCTGAAGATAAGCTGTGTGGCCTAGCGGAGAGAGCACGGGCCCGGGAGCCAGTCTGCTGTGTGACCTTGGGCAAGTCGCTTTACTTCTCTGGGCCCCGTGTATCCGTAAAATGGGGATTAAGACTGTGAGTCCCATGTGGGACAGGGACTGTGTCCAACTTGATTAGTTTGTATCGACCCCAGCGCTTACTGCAGCAGCTGACACAGAGTAAGCATTTATCAAATATCTTTTAAAAAGTTTGAAACCACCTCCGCAGGCGGTAAGTGCATGGAATTCGCGGTCGCATGAAGCAGATACCAAAATTCCCTCTAGACTTGTAAGCTCATCGTGGGCAGGGAACTTGTCAGCCAACTCTGGGATAGTATACTCTCCTAAGTGCTTAGTACAGTGCTCTGCAGACAATAACCACTCACCTAATTCGACTGGATGAATTCGTGGGAGGGAGATTCAACGTGGGATAGTGAATTAGAAGGAAGGTGAGCGATGGAGAAGGAAAACTAAGGACGTAAAGAAGTCCAACTCTACCCGTGAAGAAAGGCATCACACAGTTCCTCCGCGATTCCACCGCTACCTTGGACCAATCAGTGGACCTTCACTTGGACCATCACGGGCAAGTGATGATATCTAAATTAATTCTGCACGCTGTTCTCAGCACTGAATGCAGTGCACGTTTTAGCTCTTAATAAAAGTTAATAAATGAATAAATTCTTTCTAATGAGAGAGGGAAAACAGTGGGTTGGATAGACATTTGGTGGGAGCCAGTTCATTCCCAGTGTTCTTATCTTCTTAAGCCCACGTTTCCTGATTCACAGGCCGGTGACCTTTCCTTTAAGCCTTATCCTTGCAAATGAGGCAGGATGGAGAAGCAGGATGGCTTAGTAGGGAGTCAGAGGACCGAGCTTCTAAACTCTGCCATTTGCCTGCTCTGAGACCACAGGCAAGTAACTTAATTTTTTTGGATCTCAGCTATCCCATATGAAAAATGGGGATAAAATACCCGTTGTCTCTCTTTTCCCACTTTGGTTGTGGGCCAGAGTCCTGAATGTATCCACCCCTGTACTAGGCACATAGCAAGGACACCTTTCCTCTTCTCCCTCTCCCTTCTGCGTTGTCCCGACTTGTTCCCTTTATTCATTCATTCATTCAATAGTATTTATTGAGCACCTACTATGTGCAGAGCACTGTACTAAGCACTTGGAATGTATAAATCCACGTGTACATCCAGAAGCAGCGTGGCTCAGTGGAAAGAGCATGGGCTTTGGAGTCAGAGTTCATGAGTTCGAATCCCAGCTCTGCCACTTGTCGGCTGTGTGACTGTGGGCAAGTCACTTAACTTCTCTGTGCCTCAGTTCCCTCATCTGTAAAATGGGGATTAAGACTGTGAGCCCCACGTGGGACGACCTGATTCCCCTATGTCTACCCCAGCGCTTAGAACAGTGCTCGGCACATAGTAAGCGCTTAACAAATACCAACATTATTATTATTAAATCGGCAACAGATAGAGACAGTCCCTGCCCTTTGAAGGGCTTACGGTCTAATCGGGGGAGACGGGCAGACAATAATAATGTTGGTATTTGTTAAGCGCTTACTATGTGCAGAGCACTGTTCTAAGCACGGGAAGACAAGAACAATGGCAATAAATAGAGTCGAGGGGAAGAACATCTCATAAAAACAATGGCAAATAAATAGAATCAGGGTGATGTACATCTCATTAAACAAAATAAATAGGGTGATGACGATATATACAGATGAGCGGATGAGTACAGTGCTGAGGGGATGGGATGGGAGAGGGGGAGGAGCAGAGGGAAAGGGGGGAGAAGAGGGTTTAGCTGCGGAGAGGTGAAGTGGGGGTAGAGGGAGCAGAGGGAAAAAGGGGGGAGCCCAGTCTGGGAAGGTCTCTTGGAGGAGGTGAGCTTTAAGTAGGGATTTGAAGAGGGGAAGAGAATCAGATTGTCGGAGGTGAGGAGGGAGGGCGTTCCAGGACGGCGGGAGGACGTGGCCCGGGGGTCGACGGCGGGATAGGCGAGACCGAGGGACAGCGAGGAGGTGGGCGGCGGAGGAGCGGAGCGTGCGGGGTGGGCGGTAGAAAGAGAGAAGGGAGGAGAGGTAGGAAGGGGCAAGGTGATGGAGAGCCTCGAAACCTAGAGTGAGGAGTTTTTGTTTTGAGCGGAGGTTGATAGGCAGCCACTGGAGGTTTTTAAGAAGGGGAGTGACATGCCTAGAACGTATTCACCTCCCCCCCAGTCCCAGAACACTTAGGTACCTACCTGAAAGGTATTTATATTAATGTCTGTCTCCCTCTTTAGACTGTGAGCTCACTGGGGGCAGGGGATATATCTGTTTATTTTTGTATTGTATTCTCCCAAGCGCTTAGTAGAGTGCTCTGCACACAGTAAGCACTCAGTAAATATGACTGAATGAAATAGGACAGTCAATATTATTAACGGTGAACAACCAGCTGTCTGCAGGACCCCCTCTCCCAAATAGCGTTCATCAGGCAGGTTTCCGGGGTCTCCTCAGAAGCATCTAATGACTTAGATGCAAAAGGACATCCTTGCTCCAGGAACAGCAATCCAACAGATGAGGATTTGACAAACTGAATACAGTATATCCTCCCGAAAGACAACATATTTATTCCTGAAAATTAGGTCCCAAATGAGGACTGTTCGTCTTTCCTGACTCCCACAGTGAATTCCTCAACACAGCCAGTCACGATGTCTAGTTAATTACTTTATTTTTCAGCTGAACACCTGATCAGACACACACTGAAAACCGTTCCTTGTAAATGCCAGCGCAAAGCCCTTATTAAGGAAAAGGAATACTTCAATATGAAGAATAAATGAACAAGATATAGGTTCTGAAATTCCATGTTCTGAATATCGTATACTTGTGTAAACAGAGTCAACATTAGAAATGATTAATATTTAAAGTAAATGCAAAGCTATAAGGTGGCTACACAAGGGAAGCAGGGTGGCCTAGTAGAAAGAGCAATGAACTAGGAATCAGAGGACCCAGATTCTAATCCTGCTCTGTCACCTAACTAGTGTGTGAGCGCGGTTAAATAACTTAACTTTTTTGTGCCTCAGTTATCACATTTATAGAGTGAAGATTAAGACTGTGAGCCCTATGTTGGACGGGGACTGTGTCCAACGCAATTCATTCATTCACTCCATCACATTTACTGAGCGCTTACTGTGTGCAGAGTGCTTTCTTAAGCACTTGGGAAACTAAAATAAAACAAAAACAGACACATGTGTCTATCTCAGTGCTTAATACGGAGCCTGGCACACAGGAAGCGATTAACAAATGCCATGAGCAGTAGCAGGGGCCTAGTGGAAAGAGCATAGGCCTGGGAGTCAGAGAACCTGCGTTCTAATCCCAGTTCCTTCACCTGTCTGCTGTGTTACCTTGAGCAAGTCACTTCATTTCTCTGTGCCTCCATTCCCTCACCTACACCAGTTCCCTCATCCCACTGCTCCCAACATATACCTTCCCCTCTCCCTCCTACCATCCCACTCCAAATCCCTCGAGCGAGTTATCTAAACCTCCTGCCTCGACTTCCTCTTCTCTAATTCTAACAATTGTGGAATTTGTTACGCTCTTACTATGTACCAGGCACCGTACTAAGTGCTGGGGTAGATACAAGATAATCGGGTTGGACATAGTCCCTGTCCCGCATAGGGGTCGCAGTCTCAATCTCCATTTCACAGATGAGGTAACTGCGGCACAGAGAAGTGAAGTGACTTTCCTAAGGTCACATGGCAGACAGGTGGCGGAGCCGGGACTAGAACCTAGGTCCTCTGGCTCCCGGGCCCCTTCTCTTTCCCCTAGGCCACACTGCTTCTCCCTTGAGCCCCTTCAAATTGGTTTCCACCCCCTTCACTCCACCAAAACAATGATTTCCTTCTGGCCAGAACCGAAGGTCTCCTGATTCTCCCTGATCTCTCAGTTGCCTTCAACACTGTGGATCACCTCCTTCCTTCCCCTGGAAATATCATCCGAACTTGGCTTCGCTGACACTGTCCTCTCCTGGGTTTCCTCCTATCTCTCTGGCTGCTCATTCTCAGTCTCTTTCGCGGGCTCTCCATCCCACCCCCTAACTGTGGGAGTCTCTCAAGGCTCAATTCTGGATCCCCTTCTATTCTCCATCTCCATCCACTCCCTTGGAGAACTCATTTCATTGCTGGGGCTTCAACGGCCATCTCTGTGCAGATGATTCCCAAATCTACATCTAATAATAATAATGTTGGTATTTGTTAAGCGCTTACTATGTGCCGAGCACTGTTCTAAGCGCTGGGGTAGACATAGGGGAATCAGGTTGTCCCACGTGGGGCTCACAGTCTTAATCCCCATTTTACAGATGAGGGAACTGAGGCCCAGAGAAGTTAAGTGACTTGCCCACAGTCACACAGCCGACAAGTGGCAGATCTGGGATTCCAACTCATGAGCCCCGACTCCAAAGCCCGTGCTCTTTCCACTGAGCCACGCTGCTTCTCTACATCTCAGCCCTGCTGATCTCTCTCACTTTCTACAGTCTCCTATTTCCTCTTGCCTTCGGGATATCTCTACCTGGATATCCCACTGACATCTCAGACTAAACCTGTCTGAAACAGAACTCCTCATGTTCCCATACAAACCCCTGTCTTGCTCCTGACTTGTCTCACATCTTGTCTCACAAGTCCATAACCTTGGTGTTTAGTTTACCTTGACTCATTTCTCTCATTCAACCCACATATTCATTCTGTCACCAAATACTGTCGATTCGACCTTCACAGCTTCGTTAAAGTCCACCATTTTCTCTCCATTCAAACTCCTATCACATTAATCGAAGCACTTATCCCATCCCGCCTTGATTACTGCATCAGCCTCCTTGCTGACCTCCCTGCCTCCTGTCTCTCCCTACTTCAATCCATACTTCATTCTGCTGCTTGGATCATTTTTCTACAAACCTGTTCAGTCCATCTTTCCCCTCTCCTCAAGAACCTCCAGTGGTTGCTCATCCACCTCCACATCAAATAGAAACTCCTGATCGTGGACTTTAAAGCATTCAATCACCTCGCTGCCTCTTGCTTTAGCGCCCTGATTTTCTACTAAAACCCAGCCTGCACACTTTGGTCTTCTAATGCCAACCCACCTCAATCTCATCTATCTCGCTACTGTCCCTGGGCCCACATCCTGCCTCTGGCCCAGAATGTTCTCCCTCTTCATATCTAATAATAATGTTGGTATTTGTTAAGCGCTTACTATGTGCAGAGCACTGTTCTAAGCGCTGGGGTAGACACAGGGGAATCAGGTTGTCCCACGTGGGGCTCACAGTCTTAATCCCCATTTTTTACAGATGAGGGAACTGAGGCACAGAGAAGTTAAGTGACTTGCCCACAGTCACACAGCCGACAAGTGGCAGAGCTGGGATTCGAACTCATGAGCCCTGACTCCAAAGCCCGTGCTCTTTCCACTGAGCCATGCTGCTTCCCAATATCTGCCAGACTATCACTCTCCCCACCTTCAAAGCCTTATTAAAAGCATACTTTCTCCAAGAAGCCTTCCCAAACTATGCCCGCATTTCCTCTCTTTTCATTTCCTTCTGCGTCTCCCTTGCATTTCAATTTGTACCCTTAATTCCTCCTTCCCTCAGCCCCACAGCACTTATGTATGTAACCATAGTTTATTTATTTTTATTAATACATATCTCCCACTCTAGGCTGTAAATTTACTGTGGGCCAGGAGTGTGTCTACCAACTCTGTTGTATTGTACTCTCCCAAGCACTTCAGAGTCCAGTGCTCTGCAGAGAGTAAGCGCTCAATAAATACGATCGATTCTTTGACGGATTGCAAGATGGGGATTAAATACCTGTTTTCCCTCCTACTCAGACTGTGAGCCCCATGTATGACCTGATTATCTTGTATCTACCTCAGTGCTTAATACAGGGCTTGACCCGTAATATGCTCCTAACAAATACCACAATTATCATTATTATTATTACTAGTGTTATACTATATTACTAATATAATTATCATATTATTATCATTTTTTTTAAATCCCCCATTGAAGAAAATTTAAGTTTTCTGAAACTGATTTGCAGCTAGAAAGTGAAAAAATGAAATACTCTCCACCTGATTTCTGTCTTTGACAAATCCATGTGCTCAGGGTGGTCCAGGCTTTGCAGTCCCATCGTTCTCCCAGGTACCTTTGCCCCCATTCCACTGTCTTGGTTGTGAGTGGCTTTTCAGGATGTGCAATAACTCTTAGGTTGGTGGACTTCCTTCTGGGCTGGGAAATGGAAACTATTTAACACACATGCCTGTTATAAAACAGTGGACTACCTAAAACACACCATGTCCCGATTGACATTGGATTAATATGACAAATTGAAATGCCAAGCCTATGTTTACTCAACACAACTGAAGTGAAAAGTTGATCCATTTTTCATTAAATCTGATTAACGTAGATGAAGGAGCCTCAGTAGCAAGTTTATTTGGATTGAATTATTTGGATTTCGATTCAACTCTCTACTTTGCCCATGTGGACACATCAAAAAGCACAGGAGGCTTGCAAAATATACTGAAGATGGTTACGGATCAATCAATCAATGGTATTTATTGAGCGCTTACTGTCTGCGGAGCTCTGTGCTAAGTGGTCAGGAAAGTACAAACAACAGAGATGGTAGATGGACTGGCAAAGTTTACAGTCTAGAGGATGAACAGAACTGTCCTGATTTGGATTATTCTTGACTATTCTTGACTCATTCCCTCTATTTGCCCTCCTTTCTGTGACACAGGTGCACTTCAGCACTTAATACTCACCCCACCTCCACTTCCGCAGCACTTACATGCATATCCTTATATTCTCCCATTTCCCTCCTCGGTAATTTATCTTAATCTGTGCCTCCCTCTGTAAACTCCTCGTGGGCAGGGATCGCGTCCACCGATTTTATTTTCTGGAACTCTCGCAAGTGGTCCGCACACAATAATCACTCAATAAATTCCACCTAATGCACGAGTGAATGTTCAAGAGAGCGGTCCAGTATCTGGGTCCTTCCCAACACTGAACCTATATCTATCACCTGAGTCCATCTGTAGAATTCCTCAGAGGAGATTGGACCAGCAATGGAAGACAATCATTTGTGTCCACTGGGCTTTAGTTTGTGGAAACTGGATCAATTTTAGTGATAAATGGCGAAATGTTATTATCACAGAAAAACATTCATCAGGAAAATGTTTATCATGTCTTCCCCATAAACCTACGGTTTTATCTGGATTATGATCAAAATGGTTGTAAATATTGACTAGCAAGAATATTCAAACGTTGACCTGAACAGAGCTTGGATTAGCATTTGGATTCTGTCGTATTGTACACTCCCAAGCATTTGATATAGTTCTCTGGACAAATAAGCGTTCAATAAATATGATCGATTGATTGATTGATGCATGTACAGTGGAACAATATACAAAAAATGGGCCCAAAGTTAAAAGTCCAACTTTAAATGGACAAATTTAACAAACTAGGAGATTACAAATACCACAGTTACGTAATTAATTCATATGATAATATAATGATAGAGGTATTTGTTACTATGTGCCAAGCACTGTATTCAGCCCCGGGGTATGTATGAGATCATCAGGTTGACTCAGCCCCTGTCTCAAATGGGACTTCCAGATTCCAGCTCTAGACTCGAAGCTCGCTACGGGCAGGGAACGTGTCTACCAATTCTGTTTTATTTTACTCTCCTAAGGGCTTGAAATAGTGCTCTGCACACAGTAAGTGCTCAATAAACACCATCGACTGATCAGTAGGAGGGAGACATGAGGAAATTGAGGCACAGAGAAGTTAAGGGACTTGCCCAAGGCAAGTCACAGCAGGCAAGTGCCGGAGCCAGGATTAGAACCCACGTTCTTTAACTTCCAAGCGTGTGTTCTTTTGACAAGGACCTGTTTTTTTCGAGAATAATACCGGAGACACTTTATTTTAATAACTCATACTCCCCTGCTGTATATATGCACATATATAGTTGTCTTTTGTATTCGAAAGAGATTCCCCTGACTGTGAAATTTACTTATGAATATGTCTGTGGCTGAAAAGGCTTAAGATCTCATCGCTGCCCACCTCTTGTCCATATCTTACCTCTGGCCTGGAACTCCCTCCCTCCTCATATAAGATAATCGTTCTCCCCCACCTCAAAGCCTCATTGAAGGCATATCTCCTCCAAGAAGCCTTCCCTGACTAAGCCCTCCTCTCCTCTTCTCCCACCCCCTTCTGCTTCACCTTGACTTGCTCCCTCCGTGCATCCTCCATCCCATCCCCACAGCACATATGAATATATCTGTAATTTAATTATTTATTTACTTAAATGAATGTCTGTCTCCCCCACTAGACTGTGAGCTTGTTAGGGGCAGAGACTATGTCTACGGATCGAGAATTAGAGGGGAGTGGTGGGATAGATGGAAAACAGTGTGGCCTAGTGGATAGAACATGGCCCGGGGAGTCGGAAGGACCTGGGTTCCCTTCCCAGGTCTGCCATTTGTCTGCTGTGTAAACTTGAGCAAGTCACTTAATTTCTCTGAGCCTCAGTGGCCTCGTGTTGTTTTATGCCATCGAGTCGTCTCCGACCCATAGCACTGCCGTGGACACACCTCTCCCAGAACTCCCCACCTCCATCTGCAATCGTTCCCGTAGTGCATCCATAGAGTTTTCTTGGGGCCTCAGTTACCTCATCTCTGAAATGGGGATTAAGACTGTGAGCCCCATGTGGGACAGGGACTGTGCCCGAGCATTTTTGCCTATATCCACCATTACTCTCCAAAGCGTTTAGTACAGTGCCCTGCATACAAGTATCACTCAATGAAAACCATTGACTGATTGATTGATAAATACCAGCGGAGTTATTCTACTATGAAAGGCAGTCCTGAATCTTCATAGGGCTGTTTCCAAATAACATCCAAAAAAAAAGCATTGCATTATTGACTCCAGACACTTTTTTCCGTTTCTTGACTCATTTTCTCCGGGGCTTGGAAAGACGTGGTGTAAGAGTGTTCGTGATTATATTGCCTCGGTTGTCCGAATTCCCAAATAGTTTCCAGAATCTGGGCTGCGTACCTCTGCTGGATAGGTTCCTGGCTTGCCACCAAGGTGGCTTCTAAGGTTTTGTGCTCTGCGGTGTGAAAGGTAGGTGGGAGATTCTGGAACACGAACGGGTTAGGTAGCCACCACAGCCCCTGGTTGGAAGGACCCACGGCCTGGAGGAAATGGGGAGAGAGAAGCCACGGTGAGAGTAGTGTCGATTCATTCGTTCGATCGTATTTATTGAGCGCTTACTGTGTGCAGACTACTGTACTAAGCTCTTGGAAAGTACAATTCGGCAACAAATAGAGACAATCCCTACCCAACAGCATGGCTTGGTGGAAAGAGGCTGGTTCTGGGAGTCACAGGACCTGGATTCTAATCCTAGCTCCTCCATTTGCTTGCTGTGTGACCTCGGGTAAGTCACTTCACTTCCCTGGGCCTCAGTTTCCTCATCTGTAAAATGGATATTCAATACCTGTTTTCTCTCCCACTTAGACCGTGAGCCCCATGTGGGACAGGAACTGCGTCTGACCTGATTAACTTGTATCTACCCCAGGGCTTAGTATGATGCTTCGCACATAGTAAATGTTTAACAAACACTGTCATTATTATTACTTTTTTAAATGGTAGCTTTTAAGTGCTAATGTCCTGGGGTAGATAGAAGTTAATCAGGTTGGACCCAGTACATGTCCCACATGAGGCCCACAGCTGTAATCTCCATTTTACAGATGAAGAAACTGAGGTCCAGAGAATTTAAGTGACTTGCCCAAGTAGGCAAGTAGTGAAGTTGGGATTTAAAATCCAGGTCCTCTGACCCCCGGGCCTGTGTTCTTTCTAAGAGTCCACGCTGCTTCTATACTGTGTGTACTGAGCACTTCACTAAACACTGGGAGAGAATCCACAAGTGAGAATCAGGCACGGTCCCTGTCTCTCAGGGCGTTCACTACGTAGGTCGTGGACATCACTGGCTCCTTTGGGGATGGGGCAGATTGGTCTGGGCCATTCTTTGCCCTTGAGTCCAGGAGCTTCCGTGCCTAATTCGTCCTCTGGCAGCTCCTCTCTGGCCTTCCATAAGTGAGATGGCCTGAAGTCCTTGCCTCTAAGTGGCTTGCAGGTCTGCCCTCGTCAGTCGGGCGGACAGTTCCTGGGTCCTCCTGAGGAGATCCAAGGTCTTCTCCTGGCTCCTCCTGGCTCCTCTTGGGGGGCTCCTCGTGGCTCCTCCTGAGGGGCTCCTAGAACTTTTGACTCTTCCTGGAGGGCTCCTCCTGGGGGGCTTCTCCTGAGGGGCTCCTCCCGGCTCCTCCTGGAGACTTCTCCTGGCTCCTCCTGGGGCCTCCTCCTGGCTCTTCCTGAGGGGCTTCTCCCGGTTCCTCCTGGCTCCTCCTTGGGGGCTCCTCCTGAGGGGCTTCACCTGGGTCCCCCGTAGTTTTTCTGTGAGGAGGTTTGCCCCCAGATGGGCTTGAAACCTCTGCCACCGGTCCAGTGCCCGAGGCCCGCCGCTCATGCTAGCACGGTCACCCTCCAGGGGCCAGGCCCCACTCCTGCCAGGGGTACCCCCGGCAGGACGGCGTGACCAGAACCCTGGAGGCATGTGGTCTAGCATCCTTGTAAGCCCCTCAAACGGCAGGGACTGTCTCCATCTGTTGCCGACTTGTTCATCCCAAGCGCTTGGTACAGTGCTCTGCACATAGTAAGCGCTCAATAAATACTATTGAATGAAATAAATACTATTGAATGAATCCTTGGCTACTGTGAGCCTAAAGGTCCTAGAAGGTCACCTGCTGCCCAGCCTAGCCCCCTTCCCACTGGCCAGCAATGCAGGGGAGGTGGGTGTGGAACTTCCTAACCCACTGAACATTAAAACAGAAGTAGGAGTAATAATAATGGTAATGATTTGTAATTATTAATAATATTAATCCGTGGGACTTACTGAGTGCTTACTACGTGCAAAACACTGTTCTAAGCACTTGGGACAGTACCATAAGCTCATCGTGGCCAGGGAATGTCTGTGTTTATCGTTACATTGTTCTCTACCAAGCACTAAGTACAGTGCTTTGCACACAGTAAGCACTCAATAAAAATAATTGAATGAATGAATGAATACAAGAGAAATAGAATACACATTCCCTGCCCATAAAGAGCTTGCAGTCTAGAGGACTGTCATTATTATCCTAACGTTAGCGCTGGGGAACATATAATACAATCAGATCCATTGCAGTCCCTGTCCTATGAAAGACTCACAGTCTAAGCGGGAAGGAGAACAGGCATTTAATCCCCATTTTACGGATGAGGACACTGAGGAACAGAGAAATTAAGGGACCTCTCCGGGTCACCCAGCAGACACGTGGCAGAGCAGGGAACGTATTTATTGAGCACTTACTGTGTGCAGAGCATTCTCCTAACCACTTGGGAGAGTACGATATAACAAACGCATTCCCTGCCCACGGTGAGCTTAAAGTCATTGGGGTTGTATGGTATTCAATCCATTAATCAGCCAATCGGTGACACTGAATGCTTACAAGGTGCAGAGCACTGTATGAAGCACTGGGGTGAGTATAGTAGAATAGGCAGAGTTAGTAGCGAGCTTCCTGAAAGACAGGGACCGTGCCTAATTCTCACTTGTGTATTCTCTCCCAGTGCTTAGTGCAGTGTAGAGAAAGAGCGTGGCTAGTGGAAAGAGGCTTGGGAGTCAGAGGACCTGGGTTCTAAATCCCACCTTCACCACTTGTCTTCTGTGTCACCATGGGCAAGTCACTTCAGTTCTCTGTGCCTCAGTTATCTCATCTGTAAAATGGGTATTGAGACTTTGAGCCACCCCACGACCCAGGGACTGTGTAAACTCGATTCGCTTATATCCACCCCAGAGCTTAGTACAGTGGTTGGCACATAGTAAGCGCTTAATAAGTACCACCATCATTTTCAGGTAGATATGATCCCTGTCTTCAAAGACCTTATAAGTTTGTGGGGAGGATTATTTCAGGTAGGACAATAGGTAGGATAATCCTCTATAATAAATAACACAGTTATATAGGGATAAAATTAGGAAAGCTACAACTGAAAGGAAAAAAAATTAGCAGAGTATTAAAAAAAATCCCTTATTAGACAAATGAAGATGACCAAATTTGGATGTCAGTAAAGACAAGATAGCAGCTTTTCCTGAAGTCCTTCCCTTCTCCCTGTAATCCCTTGCTTTTTTTTTTTTCCTCACTGGTAGGTGTCAAGCATTATGTGTCAAGCACTGGTCTAAGCACTGGGGTAGATACAAGTTAATCAGGTCAGACACAGTCCTGGTCCTACATGGGGCTCATGGTTCAAGTAGCAGGGACAACAGGCATTGAATCCCCATTTTGCAGATGAGAAAACTGAGGTACCGAGAAGTTAACTGACTTACCCAAGGTCACACAGCCGGTAAGTGGTGGAGCCAGGATTAGAACCCAGGTCCTCTGACTTCCAGGCCTGAGCCCTTTCCACTAGGCCATGCTTTTTCTCTTTACTTCTCCCTCCTGCTACTTCAATGCATTCAGTCTCCTCCCTGATCCAAGCAAGCCCCAGAAAGGTTGAAACTGTAGAAGATCACCAGAAGGATAACAGCTATTTGTTAGGCGCAACCTTCCCTGGGTCTTCCTGAAAGCTCCATCAGGTGAAAGAAATGGTCAGAAGTACCATCGGCGTTTGCATAAAACATGTGCATGTTGTTTGCATATTGTCTGTAGTGTTTACTTTGTCGGATTTGATTATTCTTGGGGCAGTTTGAATTTTATGGACACCCTGCATTCTCCCCCCAGAGCATTCAGTGAATATTTTTTTTCATTTGAGTTCCATGCAAATCCTCCGGACATCTGCCGTTGCCCGTATCCAGATTCCAGGACTCTGGTCCGGACACATCCAAGGACCGAGGGCCGCCTAAGACACTCCCCGGGACACTCTCTACACCAGGCAGCTGAGAAAATTCTCCGGAATGTGTCATCCTCCCATCGTGGTTCCCAGGATCCCTTTTTCCGGCATGTTCTGGGAGAGCCATGAAAAAATTGGCCAAGGTAGGGAAGGACCACAGTTTGAGAACTCTCCTCTGACACTGCCTTAGCAGACCAATCTTCTATTGTCTAGGACTTCTCTGAGGAATCGCTGTTAATCACAATCAAGATGGAAGCCCTTTCACCACTCTCTCACTCAGTCCTATTTATTTATCATCGTGTTCTCAATCTTGGCCAACGCCAAAGTTAGTGTTACTTTAGAGAAGGCTCCCTTGGCTGTCAATCCTGGGGCAAATGCATCCTGGGAACTAATCAAACTAAAAAAAAAAAAATATGGTACTGTTAAGTGCTTACTATGTGCCAAGCACTGTTCTAAACACTCGGTTAGATAATAGTTAATCAGGTTGGACAGAGACCCTGTCCTCCATGGAGCTAACACGCTTAATCCCCCTTTTACAACCGAGGTAACCGAAGCCCAGAGAAGTTGTGATTTGTCCAAGGTCCCACAGCAGACGTGTGACAAAGTTGGGATTAGAACCCAGGTCCTTTTGACTCCCAGGCCTCTGTTCTATCCATTATACCACACTGCTTTCCTATAATCAGTGAGGAAAGAAGGGTATGAGAAAAAGTGTCGAGGGATAGCTGCCTGATGGGAAGAGCAGGCTAATTAGTAAATTATACCTGCAGCAGAGGGTTGCCTTTGGCCATGAACTTCCCCTCCTAGGATGGAAAAAGAAAGAAATAATAATGATGGTATTTGTTAAGTGCTTACTATGTGCAAAGCACTGTTCTAAGCACTGGGGGATAAAAGGTGATGAGGGTGTCCCACGTGGGGCTCACAGTCTTAATCCCCATTTTACAGATGAAGTAACTGAGGCACAGAGAAGTTAAGTGAGTTGCCCAAAGTCACACAGCTGACAAGTGGCAGAGCCGGAACTAGAACCCATGACCTCTGACTCCCAAGCCCGGGCTCTTTCCACTGAGCCACGCTGCTTCTCACAAAACAAGATATAAATGTCTAAAAAGATGGGCAACAGGTGGGTCAAAAGAAATCGGTGGAGACAAAAGTGAATAAAAAATAACAGATAAACAAAGAGATAGGTAAATGGAGAGAGATAAAGACAGAGAGGGAAGGAGACAGAGGGGAGAGATAAAGAGAAGAGAGAGATAGAGAGGCACAGAAAGGAGACAGCGTGACAGAGAGATGAGGGAAATAGAGGGCCAGAATGACAGACAGGAGGGACATAAAGAGAGACACAGAGGGGGAGGAGAGAGAGATAGACAGAGGGACACAGAGGGTGGAGAGAGAAAGAAAAAGAGACATAGAGAGCGGGGAGATGGAGGCCGAAAGAGAGAAATGCAGAGTGGGGAGATAGAAGGAGACAGAGACAAAGGCAGAGAAAGAAGTAGAAATAGGGGTGAGAGAGATAGACAGAGACAACCGAGTGGGGAGAGAGATAAAAACAGAAGGGAGGCAGGGGAAGGAGGGGAAGGGAAAGAAGGAGGACGATGGGAAATGGAAGGGGAAAGAGAGGAGGAGGAGAGAAGGAGCAAAGGGGAGAGAAGGGAAGGGAGAAAGCTGTAGATTGGGTACTCCACAAAAGACATGACTTGGGGCGGTGTTAGAATTAGATTGCCAAAAGTAGTTTCTCACATTTCTCAACTAATGCCCCAAAGCTTAACCTATTTAGAGACTCTCCAGTGCACAGATCACTTTTTCCACTAAGAGCAGTGCCCTCCCCCCAGAAGGCATGAGCACGGAAAGCCTGTTTCAGGTGTCAGCAATTTACAAGACCACAAGGCAAAGTTCCAGTACCCAACCTACAGTCAAAGGGGTTTTTTGTTTCTCTTGGTTTGTTTGGTTTTACGCTATTTGTTAAGTGCTAACTATGTGCCAGGCACAGTACTAAGCGCTGAGCCATGGTGAGTTAAGAATCTCATCATGGGGGGGGCGGGGTGAAAATGCTCCTTTGATGATCTTAGTTGCCTCACAGTTCTCCAGGAAACAATCTTCTCTTTCTGCTCTAGGATAAAACCCCATCAGCAGTGTACCGTGTTTGCTCTTTATTGCTTTCCTCCCTCTCTCTTCCTTTCCCTTCCTTTCTCCTGGCGACCCAGTATCCATTTTGACTGGAAATCACGAGGACTCGGATTTTAAAAAAAACACCACAAATTGGCTCTGCTCTGTCTCTCTCTCTGTCCTGGGGTTGGGTCTCAAGGAACTGACTCCTTCTCCTCTTGTGTAATGTCTAGGTTGCCACGGTCAGCAGGGGGAAGCAGAGGAGCAGAAGCAGCGTGGCTTGGGACTTGCCAGGACCTGGGTTCTAATCCTGCCTTCACCACGTGAAATGGCGTGTGACCTTGGGCCTGGCCTCCGTGACTTCATCTGTGAAATGGGGATTCATACTGCAAGCCCTATGTGGGACCCGGACTCTGTCCAACCGTATTAGCTCGTATTTCCTTCATAATTTGGTACAGTGCTCTGCACTCAGAAACCTCTTAACAAATACCGTAAAAAATTGATAAATCAGAGGTATTTACTGAGCACTCATTGTAGGCAGGGCACTGTACTGTTTGGGAGACAACGGAGTTTTCCGGTTCCCCGAGAGTCTCAGGAATCTTGGAAGGTGTTGACATCCCTCCACTCTCGGGACAGACCCTCGATGCTTGGAAAAATGTGGGAAAGGGATTGGGGAAGCTACCCCCGTATCTATTATGTCGATACTTTTAATCTCTCTTGCTTCCCTATTTCTAAAATGTATAATGGTGATAATATTTGTACATTTCTAAGTGCTTCTAATGAGCCAAGTACAGGGCGGTCTGAACAGAAACAGCTCTGTCCCATACAGGGATATCGGGTTAAAGGGGAAGGAGAAAAGATATGGAATCCCCATTTTACAGATGAGGAAAATGAGGCACAGGGTGAAGTGACTTGGCCGAGATGACAGCAGGTGCTTGGTGAAATCAGAACTAGAGCCCAGGTCTTGGCTCTTTCCACTAGATCTCTGCTGCTAGACTGTAAAGTTCTTGAAGGCAGCAATCGTGTCTATCACTTAACTTCGTGCCTCAGTTACCTCATCTGTAAAATGGGGATTAAGACTGTGAGCCCCTCACGCGGGACAACTCGATTACCTGGTATTCATTCATTCATTCAATCGTGCTTATTGAGGGCTTACTGTGTGCAGAGCCCTGAACGAACCGCTTGGAAAGTACAATTTGGCAACAGATAGAGGCAATCCTTACCCACTAATTGGCTCCTACCCCAGCGCTTAGAGCAGTGCTTGGCACATAGTAAGTGCTTAACAAATACCATCATTATCTCTGTGCCTCAGTTACCTCATCTGTAAAATGGCGATTGACTGTGAGCCCCACGTGGGACAACCTGATGACCCTGTATTTACCCCAGCGCTTAGAACAGTGCTCTGCACATAGTAAGCGCTTAACAAATACCAACGTCATTATTATTATTATTATCAACTCCATTATACTCTCCCAAGCACTTAGTACAGTCCTCCGTTGTACTGTACACTCACAAATGTGGTGAGCCCACAACAAGCTGCCTCATTAGTGGCTTTTTGTGATCCGCAAACAACAAGGAGGGCACTGATGGGCTTTACTTGAGGACAGGTGGTTGCTGGCCTGTGAAAGCACCTGGAGCAGAAGCGGGCAGAGGAGAAGCGGGAAGAGGCAGGCAAGAGAGCGAGTATTTAAGCAGAAGAAGCGGGACGACAACCCTCCAAAGCAGCAGCACTTGGAAACGGAAAGAAGAAACGTCGGCAGGACGGGCTTCCTTGACCGGCAGACGGGTATTGGGCCCTCGGCAGAGTGACCGACTGTGGGTATGTGTGTCACTGCCTTGCACGTTGGTAAAACCAAGTCAAAAACTTTCCACAGTAACCTTGGTGTTTGGGCGTGTGGTTTAACTCCACCCTGTGTCACTGAGGCTCCCCTGGTCCGGAAAGGTCCTAATAATGATGGTGGCATTTGTTAAGTGCTTACTTTGTGCCAGGCACTGTAGTGAGCGCTGGGGTGGATACAAACAAAGCGAGGTGGACACAGTCCCTGTCCCATGTGGGGCTCCCAGTCTCTATCCCTGTTTAGCAGATGAGGTAACTGAGGCCCAGAGAAGTGAAGTGACTTGCCCCCGGTAGGAGCTCGGGGCTCACGACAAGTGCTTAGTACTGTGCTTTGCACACAGTAAGAGTTCGGTAAATACGATTGAATGGATCCTCTGCACACATTAGGGGCTCAATAAATACCACTAATTGATTGAAGCACAGAGTAAATGATTGAAGGAAGACTTGTCCCTCCACGCTAAGGAGAGCATACAGCTATCTTGTGGGTTGTAAAGGAAAATAAAATCTAATGCTGTCTGTCATCTTAATAGCTCTCACTCCTCTTTAGCCCTGATCAAAATTCTTTCCATATGAAGCCAAGGGTACTGGCAAGGCTTAAGGGACAGGGCAGGGGCCTAGGGAGTCAGAGGACTTGGGTTCTAATCCCAGCTCCACTACTTGTCTGCTGGCTGACCCTGGGCAAGTCACAACTTTTCTGGGCCTCCTCTGTGTTCCACAACTGAAAAGTGTGGATACTCCCAAACTCTTGTCGCTAGGCCTTGCTGTTCACGGCTTGGGACCGTTATGTAATGACGCTGGGCTGGGTGGCTCATGGAAGCTGGCTATTATATTGCTGTTGACTTGAGGAATTGAGACATTTTACTTTCTAAGGAGGAAAATGGGATTTATTAAATCTCTACCGGGATAGAGAAGCAGGGTGGCTTAATGGAAAAACACTAGACTGGGTGACAGGAGACCTGAGTTCTAGTCTTAGCTCTGCCACTTACCTGTCTTGTGACTTTTGGCCAATCACTTAACTTCATTGTGCCTCAGTTTCTTCAAGAAAATGAAGCTTGATTATTTTCCTTTCTGTGGGCCACATGTGGGATAGGTGCTGTGTCTAATCTGCTTATATTGTATCTACCCCAGCACTTAAGCACAGTGCTTTGCCATATTAAGTGCTTAACAAGTACGTTATTATTAATATTATTGGGCAGTCATCATCAACATCCATTTCTTTTTCCCCCTTCACCCCAGTGCTTTGAAGCCTGAATCAAAGCCCGTCAGAGATTCCAAGCTAAAGGGTACTCAGCACAGCTTTTCCTACCACTATCCGTGGCTGGGTTTCATGCAGGGAAGGATTTAAGATTTCTGGAGGCTGCTTATGACGTGTTAGGTCCTGGGCATCATTTCTTGGAATGTCCTAAAATTGCACAACTCTAGGAAAGAAGCCTTGGAAAAATAGCTGAAAATGCACATCTCATTTCACAAAAATATACTTCTAGTGAAGTAGGAAAGACATGAAAAGAGCAAAAATAGTTGCTCGATATAATCCTAATAATAATCTGAATCCTGATAGCCCTGAAAAGGTAACACAATTTTAACAAAAAATAATTGTAATTTACCAAGTGTTTCTGTTGTTATTTTTTAAAGGTTCAGATTGCAAAATAAGCAAGACAGATATAAAAGCATTTCTAGAGAGCATTAATGACCCTTTGTCAGACTTTCCATTTCAATTTTTCTCCTGTATTTTCTCTTTATCCTCCATTCTTTTTTGGTCCTTCAAGTGAAAGTGATGAAAACTTGACAGTTCTGCAAGATGACGTGTTTAACCCAAGGAATTTCCAATTCATTAGACCAAGGTCTATGGAAGATCAAGCACTGAATTTCCACTTAACTTCACACAGTTTGGGATCAAAGCTCATATCCTTTCCTGAATGAGATCTGACAGATTGAGGCAGTCTTTGAATCTGAACCCACCAGCGGTCAATCAACAACTAATCAGTTTTATTCTTTCCCCTCAATCAGTGACATTGATTTTGTGCTAACTTGTGTACAGAGCACTGTATTAAGCACTTCAGAAAGTACAACACATTGCCTAACTGTAAGGAGCTTACAGTTTAGAAGGGGAGAATAAAATAGATTCCATTAAAATAGATTCCAGGTGGGGCTGAGAATGAGGTGAATATCAGGTGTTTAAAAGGTACAGTTCCAAATGTAAGTGACAAGGAAGGGAGAGGGAGTGGGAGAGATGAAGGCTTAGGGGAGGCCTCCTGGAGGAATTGTGATTTTAAGAGAGTTTGGGGCTATTACCCTATTTATTTTGTCGTACCCTATTCTATTAATGAAATGTACATTGCCTTAATTCTATTTATTTGCTATTGTTTTAATGAGATGTTCATCCCCTTGATTCTATTTATTGCTATTGTTCTTGTCTGTCCGTCTCCCCCGATTAGACTGTAAGCCCATCAAAGGGCAGGGACTGTATCTGTTACCGATTGGTACATTCCAAGCGCTTAGTACAGTGCTCTGCACATAGTAAGCGCTCAATAAATACTATTGAATGAATGAATATTAGATATGAAGGGGTAGGGCGTTCCAAGCCCTCTGGAGGATGGGGAAAACATTCAAGGCTTCTTAAATAGATACATGACATTCTGGTAATATTTCATTAGAGTGAGCAGTGCCAAAAAATTAGGTATTTTAAGCGCTTACTACGTGCCAGGCACTGTTCTCAGCTCTGGGTAGATAACACGTTAATTAGGTTGGATGCCAATCCCTGTCTCTCATGGGGTTCACAGTCTAAAGTTGGGGAGACACGTGGGCAAGATAAGTCCAGTGCTCTGCACACAATTTTCACCAAATACAGTCTGTGGACCTTAAGCTCATCTCTAGACTGTAAACTCATTGTGGGCAGAGAAAGTGTCTACCAACCCTGTTGTAAGGTACTTTCCCACTCACTTGCTACACTCAGTAAGCATTCTGTAAGTGCTATAGATTAACCTCATTGATCCACTGAACGACCGACTCATGGCGACTGCAAATTCGTGGGGAAATCTTTCGGTCCGGATATTAGGCAGGTGTGCCGGGCCAGATTTCCTAAGGGGGTAACGGGGTCGGAGTCCAGGATTTCTGAGCAAATGGTGGGTGATCCCCTAAGTGTCTCTACTCTGCAGTCAGCAGATGGGTCAGCTGCACCTCTAGAACACCCTAAGTCCCTAAAAAACCAACCTCAAGTGGGGTCAGACGGAGCCCACTCTCCTCTACCATCCCTCTCCTCCCTGCTGCTGGGAACGATGAACAAGAGGCGTGTGGAACCCAAGAAGCAGCTTGGCCTAGTAGAAAGGGCACGGACCTGGGAGTCGGAGGACCTGGTTTCTAATTCCCACTCTGCCATTTGTCTGCTGCACGACCTTGGCAAGTCGTTTCACTTCTCTGTGCCTCAGTTACCTCCTCGGTAAAATAGGGACTAAGACCGTGAGCCCCACGTGGGACAGGGACCGTATCCGACGCACTCTGTTGGTTCATTCTCCGGATCCATTCTTCCTTGTTGCATTTCCGCTTTTGTTACAAGGAGTTTTGTTGAAGACTGCTGGACAAACAGTGTTCCTGAACATGGTTCATCTTGCTACTTCTAGCTGGAGTTCTTTGTCCCAGTAGGACTGCTGAAATGTAATGTTTTCCTGGAGCTTTATATATAGCATTCTTCATGGTTTTGGATGTCCCTTTTTGAGTTTTGGTTTTCTCTCTTGCTCACATTTTCTCAATTGTTAAGAGCTTACTCTAAGCTCTCGCCTGTCCCCCTCTAGACCGTGAGCTCATTGTGGGGAGGGAATAAAGCTATTTATTGTTGTAATATACTCTCCCAATTGCTAGTACAGTGCTCCGCACACAGTAAGCGCTCAATAAATACGATTGACTGAATGACTGACACAGTCCTCCAAGCTGTAATGTCGTCCCTTGTCCTCTTCACGTTGAGCAAGTTGCTTCACTTCTCTGGGCCTCAGTTCCCTCATCTGTAAAATGGGATTAGAGAGTGTGAGCCCCACATAGGACAGGGACTGTGTCCAACCCTGTTTACTTGTATCCATCCCAATGCTTAGTACAGTGCCTGGCACACAATTAACTGCTTAACAAATACTACAATTATTATTATTATTATCACATCTTCCCAGTCTCAAAATTCCACTTCCGTGATAAACTCTACCCAGCTCAAAAACAGTCCAATCTTCCCAGCTAGTCCCTAACACTTATACTGCTACAATTTGAGGACGATGCTTTTAATGTTCAGACCCCGCTCAATCTTTTATTGGAGAAGCAGCGTGGCTCAGTGGAAAGAGCATGGGCTTTGGAGTCAGGGATCATGAGTTCGAATCCCAGCTCTGCCACTTGTCGGCTGTGTGACTGTGGGCAAGTCACTTAACTTCTCTGCGCCTCAGTTCCCTCATCTGTAAAATGGGGATTAAGACTGTGAGCCCCACATGGGACAATCTGATTCCCCTATGTCTACCCCAGCGCTTAGAACAGTGCTCGGCACATAGTAAGCGCTTAACAAATACCAACATTATTATTATTATTATTTTATTCTCCATGCCTCTGTTATTAATGCCATTTGGTATTGTTAAATAATACTGTGCCACTTAGCATGACTTGAAATTTATTGTTTTTATCATTCCTATTTTTATGACGGTTGTTACGTAATTTCTATGGGCACCGCACTGTACTAATCTCTGTGGTAGGTACAAGATAATCAGGTCAGACGCAATCCCCATCTTACGTGGGGCTCACAGCCCAAGTAAACATGACTTTGCCATATTGCGCTTGAATTTCGCCCTAAACCCCAAATTTGCCGATGGAAAAAAGGGTTATCCCAAAGCAGTGTGGCTTACTGGCGAGACCCCGGGCCTGGGAATCAGAAGGACCTGGATTCTAATCCCAGATCTGCCTGTTGTCTGCTGTGAGACCTTGGGCAAGTCAGTTCACTTCTCTGTGCCTCAGTGACCTCATCTGTAAAATGGGGATTGAGACTGAGTCCCACGTGGGATAGGGACTGTGTCCACCCTGATTAGCTTGCATCTATCCCAGTGCTTAGTACAGGGCTTGGAACGTAATAAAGGACTTAACAGATACCATGAATAAGTCACTCTTCTTTTTTCTTTTAAAGGCGTATTCCAGTGCGTACTATTTACCAGGCACTGTAGTATGTGCAGGGGTACATAGAAGCTAATTGGCTTTTCCTCTGACACTTATTTTGGTTTTCACGGCAGTGGCTGGTCACAGGTTATAGGAAAAGTTCTGGGATCATCCTGTATCTACAAGCAGATGAACAAGCTGCGGATTGATTTTATTGTCTGCCTTCTCCAGTAGATCGAAAGCCCCTCGAAGTTAAGGATCGTGTCTACCAACACTACTGTATTGTATTTTCCCTAGTGCTTGGTACAGTGTTCTGCACCCAATAAGCCCAGCCTGAGCTCCCCTTCTCCCTCTACTTCCTCTACCGCCCCCCCCTTCACCTCTCCGCAGCTTAACCCTCTTTTTCCCCCATCTCCCTCTGCTCCTCCCCCGTCCCTTCCCATCCCCTCAGCACTGTACTCGTCTGCTCGACTGTATATATTTACATCACCTTATTTATTTTGTTAATGAAATGTACATCGCCTCGATTCTATTTAGTTGCCATTGTTTGTACGAGACGTTCTTCCCCTTGACTCTATTGCCACTGTTCTCGTCTGTCCGTCTCCCCCGATTAGACCGTAAGCCCGTCAAACGGCAGGGACCGTCTCTATCTGTTGCCGACTTGTTCATTCCAAGCGCTTAGTACAGTGCTCTGCACATAGTAAGCGCTCAATAAATACTATTGAATGAATGAATGAATAAGCACTCAATAAAAAATGTTGATTGAGTGGAAAGAGGACAGAACTGAGAGTCAGGAGACCTAGGTCTAATCCCAGCTCTATCACTTGTCTGTTGTGCGACCTTGGGCAAGTGACTTCATTTATCTAAGGTTTAAGTTCTCTCATCTGAAAGCATAGGGATCAAATACCTGTCTTCCTGCCCTTTAGACTGGAGGGGACTATGTCTGATCTGTTTACATCTATCCTAACATTTAGTACAGTACATGTCTAGTAAGTAAATGTCAGGATCGATTATTATTATTACTGCAGCTGTGCAGAGAGAAGCCACGTGGCATCATGGGCCTGGAAGATAGACGGTCATAGGTTCTAATCCTGACTCTGCCACGTGTCTCCTGTGTGACCTTGGGCAAGTCACTTCTTTCTCTGTGCCTCGGTTACCTCCTCTGTAAAATGGGGATTGAGGGATTGGGGATTGAGACTGTGTCTAATCTGATTTGCTTGTATCTACCTCAGTGCTTAGTCCAGTGCCCGGCACACAGTAAGCATTTAACAGATAGCACAATTATTACTATATATCCTTTTTCTTCATGTGGATGGCAAAGTTCTTGAAGGTAGTATCATGGCTACTCTCCTATACTCACCCGCTCAGTCAATCACTGTCAATCAATGCCTGGGTGAGTACTACAGCTAAGAACCATTTTTTGTAGCCAAATGTATAATCTAAAGCATCTCCCTTAGGATCTAATATGCACTCTGCATATAGAAAGGCCTCTAAATATGCAGTTTCCTGACTAAAGTACATCCCCTAGTAATAATAATTCAATTATATTTATTGAGCACTTACTGTGTGTAGAGCCCTGTAGTAAGCGCTTGGGAAAATACAATATAATAATAATGTTGGTATTTGTTAAACGCTTATTATGTGCAGAGCACTATTCTAAGCGCTGGGGGAGATATAGCGTCATCAGGTCGTCCCACGTGAGGCTCACAGTTAATACCCATTTTACAGATGAGGTAACTGAGGCACAAAGAAGTTAAGTGACTTGCCCACAGTCGCACAGCTGACAAGTGGCAGAGCCGGGAGTCAAACTCATGACCCCTGACTCCAAAGCCCAGGCTCTTTCCACTGAGCCATGCTGCTTCCCCAATACAACAGACACATTTCTTGCCCACGGTGCGCTTACAATCTAGAGGAGGAGACAGACATTAAATAAATAAATTACAGATATGTACATAAGTGCTGTGGAGCTGGAGGGGGGATGAATAAAGGGAGCAGGTCAGGGCAATGCCCAAGGGAATGGGAGAAGAGGAAAGGAGAGCTTAGTCACGGAAGGCCTGGTGGAGGAGATGTGCCCTCAATGAGGCTTTGAAGTGGGGAGAGTCGGATAGGAACAGGGAGAAAGTTCCAGGCCAGAGGCAGGATGTGAGCGAGGGGTCGGAGGTGAGATAGACGAGAACGAGGTACAGTGAGAAGGTGGGCATTAGAGGAGTGAAGTGTGTGGGCTGAGTTGTAGTAGGAGAGTAGCAAGATGAGCTAGGAGGGATCAAGGTGATAGGGTGTATTAAAGTCAATGGTGAGGAGTTTTTGTTTGATGCAGACGTGGATGGGCAACCCCACTGGAGTTTCTTGAGGAGCGGGGTGACGTGTCCTGAACGTTTTTGGAGCAAAATGATCCAGGCAGCAGAGTGAAGTACGGATTGAGGTGAGAAGAGACAGGAGGTTGGGAGGTCAGCAGGGAGGCCGATGTAGTAATTAAGGAGGGATAAGTGCTTGGATTGATAATAATGTTGGTATTTGTTAAGCGCTTACTATGTGCAGAGCACTGTTCTAAACACTGGGGCAGATACAGGATAATCAGGTTGTCCCACGTGAGGCTCAAGATTGTGGTAGCACTTTGGATGAAGAGGAAAGGGAGGATTTCAGAGAAGTTGTGAAGGTGGAACTGACAGGATTTAGCGATGCACTGGATATGTGGGTTGAATGAGAGAAAACACTCAAGGATAACATCGAGGTTATGGGCTTATGAGACCAGAAGGATGGTGGAGCCATCTACAGTGATGGGAATATCAGCGGGACGTCAGGGTTTGGGTGGGAAGATGAGCAGTTCTGTTTTGGATACGTTAAGCTTGCGGTGATGGGAAGACAACCCAATAGAGAGTCTCGAAGGCGGAAGGAAAGGAGAGAATGCAGAGAAGGATAGAGATCGGGGCTGAAGATGTAGATTCGGATATCATCCGCAAAGAGGTGGGTAGTCGAAATGATAATGGTACTTGTTAAGCACTTACTGTGTATCAAGCATTGTTCTCAGCTCTGGGGTAGAGAAGTTCATCAGGTTGAACAGAGTCCTTGTCCCATGTGGGGCTCGCGGTCTAAGTAGGGAGTAGGATTTAATCCACATTTTACAGATGAGGTAACTGAGGCATTGAGAACTTAAGTAACTCGCCCAAGGTCACATAGACTCTTGGCAGAGCCGGAATTAGAACACAGGTCCTCTGACTCCCAGGGCCGTGGTCGTTCTACTAGGCCATGTCAGGTTGTCACTGTTGACCACTCCGGAAAATGCAGTACTCAGTTCTTACATTTCCTCCATTTAAATTAGAATATGGTATTTATTTCATCGGCAAGAAGCTCCCAAACGAACTGTGGAGAACAGGGGTGACGTATCGATAAAGAGTATTTACAGCATGGCCGCAGAGGTCGCAGGGGCACTGAGCATTTTTCTGCCTGATGCACTCGGTGACTTTGGGGAGAACTACTTACATGTGCTCTTGTTCCACGGAGCAGCCGAGTTAAATATTACTGTTTGCTGGAAAGAGGAGGTGACGTTTTGTCTCAAAGCACTTCGGCTGGGGTGGAAGAGATTTATGGATATGTTACAGTATACTGAATATCATACATTGAGAAAGGAGAGAACTAATATTCATTCTCTCCACCAAAAAGACCCCCCCACTCAAAACCCATAAAAAGCCCCGCTTCAAAGTCACCTGAAAACATGAGAATAGAAGACATGAGACTCTGAAAATCATTTATGAAGGAAATTGGTAGAGATCTGACGAGACTGGAAATTGCAGTTGGGGAGGGAACCCATAGGTTCTGGTTTAATGTCGATATTGTAAATATTCACGGTTTTTTGAGAATCCCCCAGGTCCGTGGAAAGGAACTTTCAGGCCAAAAACAAATGAAGAATTTAAAAATACATGATTGGAAAAAAATAAAACATTCTGAGTAGGCAGCCGGACTACTCCATTTATTAGATCATGTCAATATAGGCTGGTCAGCCACATCCTGACTCTTTCTGAGAAAATAGCTCAGAGGCCAAACCGGGATACTGAGCAAGTCAAAAACAGACAGAAAAGCATAAAGCTTTTGTTTCAGAAAATTCCCTAAGGGGCAATCTCATCGGAGGATTTCTTTTTTTTTTTTTTCTTTTAAATCATTTATAAATTCAGAAGCATTCCAGGCAGGAGGCTCAGTATAGGCTGGCTTTAACATTTCTTCCCCTAGTAAATATTTGAGTGGTTTGTACAGTGCCTGGCACATAGTAAGTGCTAAACAAATACCATCATCATCATTATTATTATTATTATTTATAGCTCTCTTCTGAAGGATCAGCTCAGCAATCCATTTTTCCATCTCAAACCTCAAGGAAAGGAGACAGGGCAGCAAGAAAGATCGGGGGGATCAAATTGAGAAAGAAAGGTTACTGCTCTGCTTTTGAGAGCACTGATTCCTGAAAGTGGGCGATGTTTTCTAGGAATTGTTTGTCAATTAAAGTAAAATATGTCGGGTTATTCTCTGGAAAGGAAAGGTCTGAAATTGTTGGCTTGTGGGAAGGAGGCTTCTTGGAAAGCATTGGGGGTAGGAATCGGTGGGGATGGGGAGGATGTAACGGGGCCTGGTAGAAAGAACACGGGGCTGGGAGTCCGAGGACCTGGTTTTTAATCTCGGCTCCTTCACTTGCCTGCTGCGAGACCTTGGACGAGTCATTTAACTCTTTTGGGCCTCCGTTTCCTCATTCTTAAAATGAGGATTAAATCCTACTCTCTGCTACTTAAAGCCCCCATGTGAGACAGAGACTGTCCAACCTGATTGTCTTGCATCTACTCTAGCGCTTAACACCCAGTGACCTCTTAAATGCCAGAATTATAATGAAGAGCAATGCTAAAATTGGAGAATTCTGAGCTGCTGAGGGATGATGACTTGGTAAGGGCAAGCTCTTTTTTAAAAAGCCCTCCTCCCTCTCTCCTAGCCTACGCGTGCAACCTCTTGCTGCGGACTGGTCACTGAACACAAACACTTGTGCTTTGTACCTCCCTTGATAGCAGAAATACCATCTCTGGGTTCCGATGAACTCTCTGAGTTGTAAATTCCTGACTAGAATATTTTGAATGCACAATCTATGGATGGTATTTATTGAGTGCTTACCGCGTACAGAGCACCGTACTATGCATCTGGGAAAGTACATTACATCAGACTTGGTAGACACGTTCCCTTCCGACAAAGACGTGATAGTTGGGTTTTTTAATTCTCCGTCCTAATAGCCTCATTATTTAGGAGGATCACTTTCTAGTGGAAACAGCCCGGGCCTGCCTGACCGGAGAGCTGAGTTCTAATCCTGGATATGCCACTTGCTGGCTGTGTGACTTTGAATGATTCACTTGACTTCTCTGCCCCTTAGTTTCCTCATTTATAAAATGGGGATTAAACTCCTATTATCGCTCCTAGTTAGACAGTGAGTTCCATGTGGTACAGGGACCGTGTCTTACTAGTGCTGTTCCTTTCCCAGTGCTTAACAGTGCTTGGCTCAAAGTTATGTGCTTAACAATTGCCCATTAGTATTACTGGTGTGAATACTGTGCTCTCACAAGCACTTAGTTTGGGGGTCTGCACACAGCAAGCTCTCAAAAAACCACTGATTGCTTGATTGATTGACTCTTATTTACCACCGGAACTATGAATTGGTGGTGCTGACAATTTTTTTGTCTTGCCCTATGCTGTCGATTCATGTCCGACCCAAAGTGACGCCATGAACACATCTCTTCCAGGACGCCCCACCTCCATCTGCCATCATTCTGGTAGTAGATCCAGAGAGTTTTCTGGGTGAAAATATGGAAAGTGGCTTACAATTGCCGCCTTCTGTTCAGTAAGCTTGAGTATCCACCCTTGATTCTCTCCCATGCTGCTGCTGCTGCCCAACACAGGTGGGTTTTGAAATGTAGCCGATTGCCTTCCACTCTCTAGCCACGTCCCAAACTGCAGATGGAACAGACAGGCCTCTGCTTGATTCTCCCTCCCGCAGTCGAGACCGGTAGAGTACTGAAAACTCTCCAGGTGTGACCCTAAGAGGGGACCGACAATTTACTGCTATTGAAACACTTGCTCCAAGATAAACTCTGTGTAGCCCAACCTCATATTTTATGCTTTTTCTTCCTCTGTCAGGCTAGGTTTAAAATTGATGGAGAATTTGGTGAACCTAAAGGCACCTCCACTCCTTTCATCTTGGTCTTAAAGCGCATGAACCTCATTGCTAGGAAATTGCTGAGGTGAAAAAGCACACTGGAAATAACACTGAAAAAAGGACATCAAGCTGGTTCTTGGACGACTTCTAGAACTGGGCAACGGAGCAAGATTCTCCAATGCTAATGCATCTTAGGCCCTTTGGAAATAAAAATATTTCTTGACAGCTTATTTTATTGTAACCATTCACGAATTTCCATTGTTTCAACAAATCCATCAGAGGTATTTTACTGAGCACTGACTGTGTGCAGAGCAGTGTACTAATCTCTTGGGAGAGGACAGTATGCTAGAGTTGGCAGAGGGGCTCCCTGTTCATCACCTTCATCTCATCAATGGTATTTGAGTGCTTACTGTGTGCAGAGCACTGTACTAAGCACTACAGATAGTACAATACGACAGAGTTGATAGACACGTTCTCTGCCCACAGCGAGCTTACGGTCTAGAGACGGGAGACAAACATTAAAATGGATTTTAGGCAGGGGAATTAGTAGAACCTGTGACACAGGGTTGTCCTGGGGTGGGTAGGGGGAGGCCTGGTTAATCTCTGCCATAGGTTACTCCCTATAAGTGGGGGGGAAAAAAAACAGAGAAGCAGTATTTGCTAGAGGAAAGAGCATGGGCCTGGAAGTCGGAGGACCTGGGTTCTAATTCCCACTCTGCCAACTGCTTGCTGTGTGACTTTGGGCAAGTCACCAAATTTCTCTGTGCCTCATTTCTCCTGTTCTCCCACCTACTTTGACTATGAGCATCATGTGGTAGAGGGACTATATCCACCCTAATTCACTTGTATCGACCCAGCACTTAAAATCCTCCCCTTGATTCTATTTATTGCCATTGTTCTTGTCTGTCCGTCTCCCCCGATTAGACTGTAAACCCATCAGAGTGCAGGGATTGTCTCTGGCTGTTACCAATTTGTACATTCCAAGCGCTTAGTACAGTGCTCTGCACATAGTAAGCACTCAATAAATACTATTGAATGAATGAACAGTGTTTGACACTTAGCGCTTAACAAATGCCATAAAAAAAGAAGTGATCAAGAAGAAGATAGTTTTATCTATCATTTGAATTTTTTTTTTACCTGTGCCTTAATATATTCCTGGATAAGCAGTGTGGCCTAGTGGAAAGAGCATGGGCCTGGAAATCAGAGGATCTGGGTTCTAATCCCGGTTCTGCCACTCACAGGTTCTCTGTGCCTTGGTTTCCTCATCTGGGAAATTGAGCCTAAATACCTTTTCTCACCCCGTTTTAGACTGTGAGGCTCATTTGGAACAGAGACTGTGACCAACCTATCTGAAGCAGTGTGGCTCAGTGGAAAGAGCACGGGCTTGGGAGTCAGAGGTCATGAGTTTGAATCCAGGCTCTGCCACTTGTCAGCTGTGTGACTGTGGGCAAGTCACTTCACTTCTCTGTGCCTGTTACCTCATCTGTAAAATGGGGATTAACTGTGAGCCTCAGGTGGGATGACCTGATTACCCAGTATCTACCCAGTGCTTAGAACAGTGTTCGGCACATAGTAAGCGCTTAACAAATACCAACATTATTATTGTGTCTACCTCAGTGCTTAGTGCAGTGCTTGGTACATAGTAAGCACCTACCTGCCACAGTTATTATCACTGACCAAGATGATTTACCAAAAATAGTTCATTCTGATTATATGGTGAACGATTTTTTAAAAAATGTATCTTCCTTGCAACAAATATGTGGAATTCTCTTTTCTCTGTGAACAATTCATGGATATAGATCTATATATTATCTTGACACTGATAGGACTCAATCTATTTTATTCTTCCTGAGTTCCGACTTAGTTCTATCTATGGCTTTCTCCCTTGATGTCATATGCTTTCACGCTGTCAGCAAACTTTTTCCCTGGTTACATCATCTGACACTTGAAGTCTTCATGTGTGTCCTCCTGTACTCTTACTTTAATGTTGCATCAGAGAAAGGAAGTTGAACAACTTAAACTGAAAAAGACAGCTTTATGATTTTTTTTTTTTTACAGACTGTGATCACATAGCATGGTGGTGGTGTTCGATCTGTGAGGATTTCTAGAGTTTTTGAGTTCAACTATAGGGCAATGTATGCGCATAGTGTTCGTGGCCTTGTAAGCTAGAGCACAGAGCCAGGCAGCCTGAGACCTGGATTCGAATCCCGGCTCTACCACTGAATAATAATGTTGGTATTTGTTAAGCGCTAGCACTGTTCTAAGCGCTGGGGTAGACACGGGAATCGGGTTGTCCCACGTGGGGCTCGCAGTCTTAATCCCCATTTTACAGATGAGGTAACTGAGGCACCGAGAAGTTAAGTGACTTGCCCAAAATCACACAGCTGACAAGTGGCCGAGCTGGGATTCGAACCCATGAACTCTGACTCCAAAGCCCGTGCTCTTTCCACACGCTGCTTCTCTGAACTGCTGGGTGACCTGGGGCAAGTCACTTGACTTCTAAATGCCTCACTTTCCTCATCTGTAAGGGGGGGGATTGAAGACCTATTAGCCCTTTTCCTTCGGCTCTGAGCCCCATGGAGTACAGGGGCTGCGTCTCATCGGACTGTGTTGGAAACTCTAGACTGTAAACTCGTTGTGGGCGAGGAACGTGTCTGTTATATTGTTGTGCTGTTCTCTCCCAAGTGCTTAGTACAATTCTCTGCACGTAGTAAGCATTCAATGAATGTGATTAATTGATCGATCGATTAACCCGAAGCTCGTCATTTAGTAAGTGCTTATTCAGTACCGCAATTATCATTATCACCTAACACTTTTCTAAAAAGCAATAGGAGACCTGTAACCGGGACAAAGTCCTCTTACTCTCCTGGCCGGGCACATACGGGATAAAGAATGCCGACAGACCTGAAGAAAGGTGTGGTCTATTAATGAACGTGACTAGTGACTGCTTTTAACTTGCACATTCAGTTCCGAATCGATCTATAAATGACTCGCACTGACCTGACAGTTTGGAGCAAAGGACTCGCATCTTAATAATGATGGTATTTGTTAAGCACTTACTATGTGTCAAGCACTGTTCTAAACACTGGCGTAGATATGTATGTATCTGTATATATCCATAGTTTATTTTTGTATTCCCGTGTCCGTCTCCCTCTCTAGACTGAGAGCTCTATGTGGGCAGGGAATAGTCTGTTATATTGTACTCTCCCAAGCGTTTAGGACGGTGCTTTGCACAGCACACGATAAGCCCTTAATGAATATGATTGAGTGATCGAATGAATACAAGCCTATCAGGTTGGACCCAGTCCCTGACCCACATGGCGTTCACAGTCTTACTCCTCATTTAACGGATGGCATTTAACTGAGGCACAGAGAAGTAAAACGACTTGACCAAGGTCACACAGCAGACAAGTGGCCATCCTTCTGACTCCCGGGCATGCTCTCAGAGAAGCAGCGTGGCTCAGTGGAAAGAGCCCGAGCTTGGGAGTCAGAGGTCATGGATTCGAATCCCGGCTCCGCCGCTTGTCAGCTGGGTGACCGTGGGCAAGTCACTTAACTTCTCTGTGCCTCAGTTACCTCATCTGTAAAAGGGGGATTAAAACTGAGAGCGCCACGTGGGACAACCTGATCACCCTGTATGTGCCCCAGCACTTAGAACAGTGCTCTGCACATAGTAAGCGCTTAACAAATACCAACGTTATTATGCTCTATCCACTAAGCCACGCTTACCTTTCCCATCAGGGATACTAAGAAGGAATCTTGCTTTGCGAGCAGGGTAGAAACCGGAACCAATCTGATGTTGATTTTTCTTGTGATTAAAATCATTTCATTTAACCGCCTTAATGCTTCACCAACACCTAAGCATGCAGTTTTTCGACGACGATTGAATCCACCTAATTCTTTCTTTCATTAAGAGCAATTTTGTATTTAAGCTATTTGAAGTGAAACAAATTACTTGGCTAGAACAACAACCACGCTAGTCATAAAATGAAGGACTTCTGTTTTCTAAATTGTTGGCTAGAAGATGAATATGATTTTTAAAAAGAATCAGTATTTATTGAGTACAAAACACTGTGCTAAATGCTTGGGAGCAGACAGTGGAAGTAGAAGGGGCCAGAGTTGTCTTCAAAGTGCTTACAAGAGAACAGAGAAGTCCACAATTTCAACAGCGTGCTGGGCTTCTTTGCAGTATGTTATCTCTGTTAAAACCTCTATCTCACGTTCTGGATAGGATCACCGATTGGGGTATAAACCTGTGGTCTTACCTCAGTGATGGGAGAGTCCATTGCAAATATACAGCTGTTCAGAGCAGACATTAAACTCTTTGAGGGCAAGGATCGTGTCTACCAATTCCGTTGCATTGTACTCTCCCTGGTGCTTAGTACTGAGTACTAAGTATGCAGTACAGCGTGAGAAGCAGTATAGTCTAGGAAAAAGAGTACGGGCCTGGGAGTCAGAGGACCTGGATTCTAAGCCCGCCTCTGCCACTGGCCTGCTGTGTGATCTTGGGCGACTCACTTCACTTCTCTGGCCCTCAGGTTCCTCATCTGCAAAATGGGAATTCAGTCTTACTCTCTTTTACCCAGAATCGGAGCCCCATATCCTATCCCACCTCGATTACCGTATGAGCCTCCTTGCTGACCTCCCTGCCTCCTGTCTCTTCCCACTCCAGTCCCTACTCCATTCTGCTGCCCCGATCATTTTCTTTCAAAAATGTAAAGCCACGTCTCCCCACTCCTCGGGAAACTCCAATGGCTGCCCATCCGACTGCACATCGAACAAAAACTCCTCACCATTGGCTTTGAAGCATTTAATCACCGTGCCCCTTCCTACCTCACCTCACTTCTCTCCAGCTACAACCCAGCCGGCGCACTTTGTTTCTCCAACGCTAACCTTCTCACTCTACCTCCAATCTCATCTATCTCGCCACTGACCTCTCACCCACATCTTACCTCTGGCCTGGAACTCTCTCCTTCCTCATATCAGACAGATAATTGCTCTCCCCCATTTCAAAGCTTTACCGAAGGCCCATCTCCTCCAAGAAGTCTTCCCTGACTAATAATAATAATAATGTAGGTATTTAAGTGCTTACTATGTGCAGAGCACTTTTCTAAGTGCTGGGGTAGATACAGGGTAATCACATTGTCCCACGGGAGGTTCACAGTCTCATCCCCATTTTACAGATGAGGTAACTGAGGCACAGAGAAGTGAAGTGACTTGCCCACAGTCACACAGCTGACAAGAGGCAGAGCTGGGATTCGAACCCATGACCTCTGACTCCCAAGCCCGGGCTCTCCGCTCCTCTTCTCCCACTCCCTTTTCCGTCACCCTGACTTGCTCTGTTCATTCACCCTCCCTCCCATCCCTTCAGCACATACCTGTAATTTATTTATTTGTTTATGTACATTAATGTCTGACTCTCTCTCTAGACTGTGAGCTCATTGTGAATAGGGGATGTGTCTGTTATGTTGTATTCTCCCTAGAGCTTAGTACAGGGCTTTGCACACAGTAGGCGCTCAGTAAATAGGATTGATATCGGACAGGGACTGGGTCCAACCTGATTATTTTGTATCTGCCCCAACATTTAGAACAGAGCTGGGCTGAGTATTTAAGACATATCTCTATAATTTTCATTATTACTATTAGGCACTCAGTAAATGACATTGAATGTCTGAGTAACTGAGTCACTTTTCCTCTTTCTGTGGCCATCTCTGTGGGTCAAAGGGAGAATGCACCAAAGATTACTTCTCCCAGATGTGCTATGGGAACACCTTGAATGGTGTGTTGATGCTGCCAGGCTCAGTCGCATAAAATATTTTTGGTCAAAATCCACCGGAATGAGTTCTGGAACTCTTGAAAAGCATCGTTTCTGGTGGATAGAGACCAGGGCTAGGGGTCAGGAGACCTGGATTCTAATCCTGGCTCTTGCCACTTTGCCGTGTGTCCTTATGCAAGTCACCTAACATCCCCTTGTCTCAGTTTCCTCATCTGTAAAAGGGGATTAAATACTTATTCTCTCCCCCCGTGTGGACTGCAAGTGGGCCAGGGACTGTGCCTGGCCTGATTCTCATTTTTTCATTCTATCATATTTACTGAGCACTTACTGTGTGCAGAGCACTGTACGAAGTGTTTGGGAGAGTACAAGACAACAGAAACAGACACATTCCCTGCCCACAACGAGTTTACTGCCTAGAGGGGTGGAGACAAACATTAAAATAAATGTGACAGATATGTATACATACGGGCTGTGGGGCTGGGAGAGGATGAAAAAGGAAGCAAGTCATACATTCATTCGTATTTATCAAGCGCTTACTGTGTGCAGAGCACTGTACTAAGCGCTTGGAAAGTACAGTTGGGCAACAGAATTGTTAGCGTGGCACAGAAGGGAGACGGAGAGGAAGAAAGTGGGGCTTAGTGAGGGAAGGCCTCTTGGAGGACATGCGCCTTCAATAAGACTTTGAAGCGGGGGAAAGAAATTGTCTGTCAGATCTGAGGAGGGAGGGCGATCCGGGCCAGAGGCAGGACGCGGGCCAGGGGTCGGTGTCGAGTTAGATGAGATTGAAGCACAGTGAGAAGGTTAGCACCAGAGGAATGAAGTTTGCAGTCTGGGTTGTAGTAGGAGAGCAGCACGGTGAAGTAGGAGGTGGCAAGGGGATGGAGGGTTTTAAAGCCAAAGGTGAGGAGTTTTTGTTTGATGAGGAAGTGGATGGGAAACCACTGGAGTATTCTGAGGAGTGGGGAGGCGTGTCCTGAATGTTTTTTCAGAAAAACGATCCGGACAGCAGAGTGAAGTCATACATCTGCCTCAGTGCTTGGCATATAATCAGTTCTTAATGAATACCACAATTACTATTCATGATTCTGTCAGGGGGTGAGGATCACCTGGGAGGGTTGAAAAGGTTGAATAATCGGTCAACACCGGTGGAGCAAACATCTTACACAGGGAGGAATAAATGGGGGGAGAACTTTGTAAAGAATGTCCTTTTTTCCTCCCAGAACCTAACCTCTCCCATGTTTCTGAGGCCAAAGTTACCACGGAATCTGACTCCAAGCAGTGTGGCCTAGCGGAAAGAGGAGAGATCTGAGAGTTGAAGGATATGGGTTCCGATTCTAGCTTTTCCACTTGTCTGCCGTGCGAGCTTGGGCTAATCACTTCACTTCTGGGCCTCCGTTTCCCCGCCTGTAAAATGGAGACTTAATACCTCTTCCCCCTCCCGGCCTTGGATTGCAAGCCCCACGTGGGATAGAGACTGTATCAGATCAACTTATCTTTAATTACCCGCCACTTGTCTGCTGTCTGGCCCTCGGCAAGTCACTTGAGTTCTCTACGTTTCAGTTACCTCATCTGTAAAATGGGGATTAAGACCGTGATGAGGGACAGGGACTCTGTCCATGCCGATTTGCTTGTAAACATCCAAGAGCTTAGAACAGTGCCTGACACCTTAGAAGGGCTTAATAAATGCCACAAATAATATTATTACTATTACTACCCCAGCCCTTTGCACATAATAAGCACTGAAATACCACAATAGTAATGATTTTCACTATTACTATTATGTGCTGAGGAGACAGTAAGGCAGGCTGTGAGCTGGAGAGAAGAAAAATGAATCAGGAAAGCCTCTTGGAGGTCCCACTGCACCCCAGCTTCCTCTCTTCGTTCCTCTGGAGCTCACCTCCGATCGTATTTATTGAGCGGTTACTGTGTGCAGAGCACTGTACTAGGCCCTGGGAGAGTTCAACGTAAGAATAAACAGACACTTTCCCTGCCCACAACGAGCTTCACATTCTACTTTATTCTCTGCTGTTCTACCAGGGCCCCCAGACTTTCGGAAAAACCGAGAACTAATGTATTCTTTTCTGGAGGATAAAGGATGATCTTTAAAATTAAAATTCACATTAGGATTTGTCGTAAGGACATTTATGGTGAAGAATAGATTCCATGAAACACCTTTGAGTGAAGAAGGTGTAAACAATTGTACTTGGGAATGTCAGAGGTAAAAATGCCCCGGATAGAACTATCTTCCGGATAAAAATACAGCAAACGCCAAAACGTGATCATGATCCTATCAGATCTGGTCACTTTATTTCAGGTTCTGGATGCAATAAGTGTATGAAAATTACTCCAGTGATTCACTCCACCAATCCGTGTCAAAGTAGGCCTTAATATGGCCGGTCACCATCAAATATTCAGAGCAAAGAGCTCGCAACTGAGGAGCGATAATTAGGAGCTAATACTCAATTCTAGACATAGAGAAGGAAGTAAATTCAACTAAGAATTGGCAGAAAGTTCAAATTTCAAATACAAGCCCCTTGAACACTGTGATCAAAAATAGCATCTGCTACACTCTTTCTCTTTATGGAACAGTTCTGAAACCTCGGAGGCGCTTAATAACGCAAGTGAAATTCTCTCTGAAAGGAAAGGAGTCATAGTCTCATTCTTTCAATGGCCCCTTGATAGAGCAGTCGCTCGAGAGCTCACTTAGTCAAGGCCAGAGCTTCTTGAATTAACAAAATCATACAAGGATCCAGATTTTTTTTTTCCCCTCTTTGGTCCTCACACTGTAAAAGCCGATTTAAAAGTGCTTAAAAATGGGAATGGAAGGAGTAAGATGAATGTGTTCTACGGCAGCTCTCTCAGGCAGTCTGCAGAGAGAGCCGATGATACGACCGAGCAGAAAAATCTAGAAATAAGAACAGGAGACGTGGTCGGCTACCTCGCAGAAGAGGGCACCGCTTTCCCCCCACGCAATTGGCTCTGTGAGCGGAGCAACGCTTTTCCCCTACTGTTTTGTTGGCTGGGTAAGATTAATGATAACCGTGCTGTTCGGTAAGCGCTTACTATGTGCCAAGCACTGGCTTAAGCGTCTGAGGTAGATCGAAGATAATTAGGTCCCGTGTGGGGCTCGTAGCCTAAATAGAAGAAAGAGTAGGTACTGAATCTGAAACACACACAATAATAATCAGTATATTTAATAAGTACTTTCCTAGGTGCAGGTACTGAACACTGAGGTAGGTACAAGAGAAAAAGATTGGACGCAATCCCCGTCAATTGTATTTAGTGAGTGCTTACTGTGTGTAGAACGCCGTAGCAAGTGTTTTAGGAGCGGACAATATAACAACGTAACAGACACATTCCCTGCCCGCAACGGGCTTACAGTCCAGAGAGGGAGGCTATAATCTAGGGAGAGCCGGTTATCTTATCCCCGTTTTACCGATGAGGCAGTTGAGGCCCAGAGAGGCTAAGCGACTTGCTCGGGGTCACACAGCAGGCCGGTGGCAGAACCGGGGTTAGAATCCAAGGCTCTAGACTCTTTCCACTCGGTCACATGGCTTATCCGCCTCATTCTTTGAAGCCGGGTGGCAGCCGGAAGCGGAGCTAGGATGCCAGGGTCCCTTCTGGTCTCTGGTACGGTCAGGAGCCGGGAGGGATGTCTCTCGCATTTCAGGGGTGTCTCCTGCCTCTGGTGGGGTCCAGAGCAAGGTTGGGGGAGTGGCCTTCAGTCGGGGTCTGAAGAGCAGCCCCGAAGTAGGTTGGGGAGAGCCCAGAGGGGAAGGGGAAGTAACTTAATGGGGAGCAGTGCGGCCTAATAATAACAATGACGGCATTTGTTAAGCGCTTTCTACGTGCCCGGCACTGTACAAAGCACTGGGGTGGGTACGAGCAGATCGGGTTGGACACCGTCTCTGTCCCACGTGGGGCTCCCAGTCTCAATCCCCATTTTACAGATGAGGTAACTGAGGCCCAGAGAAGCGAAGTGACTTGCCCAAGGTCACACAGCAGACAAGTGGCACAGCTGGAATTGGAACCTAGAGCCCGGGTCCGGGAGTCAGAGATTCTGGGTTCTAATCCCGGCTCCGCCACTTGTCTGCTCTGTGAACTTGGCTAACTTCCCTACGCCTCAGTTTCCTCAACTGGAAAGTGGAGATTCAATATTCGTTCTCCCTCCTATTAGGACTGTGAGCCAGCCCGTTGTGGGCAGGGAATGTCTCTGTTTGTTGTTATAGTATACTCCCCCAAGCGCTTAGTACAGTGGTCTCCACACAGTAAGCACTCAATAAATACAATCGACTGGATTGAATCAAATCTACCCCAGTGCTTAAAACATATGGAAAGTGCTTAAATACCATTATCAACTCATTAATTAACGCGCATCTCAGGGCACCACAGCTCCTCAGAGTCCCATCTCCTCAGAATTCCACCACCGCTTATCCCTGCCTTCACCAGGAAGAGTTGGCAGGCCTGGTGGGCCAAGAATTGAAGACGCGCTGGAAACCTCTCAATTCCCAATCCCCCCTTACACTTTGTTAGAAGTGAGGCAGCAGCATTAAAATCTAGGGGAGGCAACAACACCGCTTTGGATTTTAAAAAGCCCCTGGCAAAAGTAAGAACTATCTGAGTTTGTTCCTTAGAGGCATCTATCATAGTGCCCGGCAGAATAGCGGCATGTGAGAGTAACTCATAAAGACAATAATAATGTTGGCATTTGTTAAGCGCTTCCTATGTGCAGAGCGCTGTTCTAAGCGTTGGGGGAGATACAGGGTGATGAGGTTGTCCCACGTGGGGCTCACGGTTTTAATCCCCATTTTGCAGATGAGGGAACTGAGGCACAGAGAAGTGACTCGCTCACAGTCATACAGCTGACAAGCGGCGGAGCCGGGATTCAAACCCATGACGTCTGACTCCCAAGCCGGGCTCTTTCCACTGAGCCACGCTGCTTCTCAAGTTGATGATAACACGCTATTTTTTATGGTGTTTGTGAAGTATTTATTACATGCCAGGCACCGAATGGAGCAGAGGGGCAGAGTCGGGATGAGAGCCCAGGATTCCCCGAGAGCCATCGGTAGCCACTCTGATGGGGAGATGGAGTCGAGTCTGGGGTGCGAGGAGAGGTGCAAAGTGCTTCCCCGCAGAACTCTCCAGGGAGGAAGTGCAGGGCTCGGGGCAGAGGGTCCATACCTCAGAGGGGCAGGGCGAGCTTTTCATAGCTCGAGGGGACAGAGGTCACGTACCCAACTTCTGTCGTCATCTGCTCCCCTGATGGGTCGTTGCAGGGAGACCTGTCTCCTCACGATACTCATTTTAAGATTCGTTCATTCCTTCAGTTGTACTCGAGCACTCGGTGTGTACAGAGCACTGTACTAAACGCTTGGAAAGTACAATTTGGTAACAGAGACAGTTCCTACTGGGTCCAACCAGAGTTCTGGAATACCTCAGGTTCAATTCCCAGCCTCGATTCCCCAGGCCGGCCACATCCGCGGAGAGAAGAAACCTCACCGGAGGCGAAACGACCGCAGTCGGCTCCTCTGCTCCGAGGCGAGACGGAGTTGCCCACCCCTTCCCTTGGGCGGCTGCCCCGGCGCAGGTCATCCTCTGGTCGTTTTATGGCATTTTATATTTATAGGGTAAACGCCGATGAGATAGAACCTTTTGAGGAAGTCCACCCGAAGCGACGGAACAGCATAGCCTAGTGGGTAGAGAATGGGCCTCGGAGCCAGGAGATAGTCCAATCCTGCCTCCACCACTTGCCTGCTGTATGACCTTAGGCGAGTCACTCAACCTCTCTCTACCTCGGTTTCCTCATCTGTAAAATGGGGATAAGATTTCTGCGCTTATCCCGTCACCCCCTATGGGATAGGGACTGCGTCTGACCTGACGATCTCGTCTCAGCCCGACTCTGGGCACACTGTAAGGGTTCAACAATCATCATCGTCAAGACCAAGTTCCTGGCGGGCAGAGAACACGTCCACCGACTTTGTTACGGTGCTGGCGCGCAGTGAGCGCTTAACAAACGCCATCACTGTTATCGTAGTGTCCCAAGAGCTTAGTCCGGCAAGAGCTCAATGCGTGATCGATTATTATGAAAAGCAGAAACAGGCGATTAGCCGAATCCGCCCATTTTTAACATGACGATGAGGGGAATCTCGAAACCACAGGGCCTCAAGAGATGTGAGGTCATTCTCCCGAGGCCGGGCCGCTCGCCGGTCTCTACCTCTCGGCGGGTAGCCGGGTATCAGGGCTGGCTCTCCTTACGAGGTGGAGTCGCAGCCATTACCATCAGTCACATCTATTGACTGTACTAAGCGCCTGGGTGACTACGACAGAGTCGGCAGACGTTTTCCCCGTCTACAGTGACCTTACCGTCGAGAGGTGGAGACAGATAACGGTAAGAACGATGGTGGTGTTCGTTAAGCGCTTACTCTGTGCCAAGCATTCGTTCACTAGTGTTTACTGAGCGCTTACTAAGCGCAGAGCACTGTACTGAGCGTTTGGAATTTACAAATCGGTAACAGAGACAGTCCCTGCCCTCCGACGGGCTCACAGTCTAACCGGGGGAGACGGGCAGACGAGAACAATGGCAATAAATAGAATCAAGGGACCGTTCTAAGCGCTGGGGGAGATACGAAGTCATCGGGAGCGTCCCATGTAGGGCTCACGGTCTCGGTCCCCATTCTACAGACGAGGTAACCGAGGCACAGAGAAGTGAAGTGACTTGCCCAAAGTCACGCAGCCGACAAGCGGCAGAGCCGGGATTCACACCCACGATCTCTGACTCGTAAGTCCGGGCTCTTTCCACTCAGCCGTGCCGCTTCTCTGTATAATATAGAATTTATATTCATTCAGTGGTATTTACTGAGCACTTACTGTGTGCAGAGCGCCGTACTAAGCACTCGGAAAGTAAAACACAGCAACAGAGAGAGAGACGATCCCCGCCCGCGACGGGCTTACGGTCTGGGGCGAGGGAGAGGGGGAGGACAGACATCATCAAAACGAGTAAGCAAGCATCGATATAAATGAATAGAATTAGCGATAGACGCGTCTATTCATAAAGGCCGTGGGGTGGGGCGAGCAGGGGGAAAGAGCAGAGGGAGCCAGTCGAGGTGACGCAGAAGGGAAACTGAGGAAAGGGGGCTTCGTCTGGGAAGGCCGGGAATTAGCCCTCCGGGCCACGGTTCAGCCGGTTCCTTGACCCGGGAGTCGCGAGTCCAGGGTTCTAACCCTGAGCCTCTCACTCGCGGGCTGTGAGATCCGGGGCGAGGCACAAATTCTCCGTAAAATGGGGATCAAATATCTGTCCTTCCTCCCCTCTGGTCCGTGTGCCCCGTGTGGGCCGGGATCAAGTCGCCCGTACAACCCTTGGACGTGAACACCTTGAGCGGTCGGTGTTCACCCCGTCCCCAGGGCCCTCGAGGACCCATTCCTACAACTCCCGTCGGCGATCTATTTTTTGGTCCGTCTCCCTCTCTAAGACTACGAGCTCCTTCTGGGCAGGGAACGTGTTTATCGGAGTCTCCCGGAGGGTCGCCGGAGTGTTCGGCGGACGGTAAGGGCTCAGGGGATTCCGCCGGCGGTCGCGTTTCTCTCGGGTTCTCCCCCAGCGCTTAGCACGGCGCCCGGCTCCCCGGAGGCGCCTACCACGTGCAACCCTCTCTCCGTCGGTCGTCTCAGGTCGCCCTTCTTTCACCCACGCGTGGCTCGGCGGAAAGAGCCCGGGGCTCGGGAGTCGGAGGTCACGCGTTCGCATCCCGGCCCTCGGCAGCCGGGCGACCGTGGGCAAGTCACGTCGCTTCTCGGTGCCTCGGCGACCCCATCTGGAAAATGGGGATTAACCGTGAGCCTCCCGCGGGGCGACCCGACGACCCCGCATCTGCCCCGGCGCTCGGAACGGTGCCCCGCACATAGTAAGCGCTCAGCAAATACCAACGTCCCTGTTCCATTCCGGGAGGGGGGTGCGGAGGTGGCATCCGTGGAGGCGGCATACGGCGGAGAAGAGGCGCGGCTCACCGGAAAGCCCACGGGCCGGGGAGTCAGAGGTCGCGGGTTCGAATCCCGCCGCTCGTCCGCTGTGCGACTCGGGGCGAGCCTCACTTCACTTCTCTGCGCCTCGGTCACCTCGACCGTAAAATGGGGACGAAGAGCGTGAGCCGCCCGAGGGCCAACCCCATCACCCCCGCGTCCCCCCCGGCGCCCCGCTTAACAAAGGCCGTCGCGACGGAGGCGGACGAACGGGTCGGGTCCCGCGGCCCGACCCTCTTCCCGATGGGCCGGCTGTCCCGGGCCGGGTCGCGCCGCCTCGGGGCCGGGGGGGGGGGGGGGGGGGGGCTCCGGCCGCCGCGTGTGCAAGCAGGGCCCCCGGGGAAGGAAGCGGTGGGCGGCGGCGGCAGATGAGGAGCCGCCCCCCGCGCACACCCACCCCCACACCCCACACCCCACGTGTAGGTCTGTGTGTGTGTGTCCCCTTCCCCCCCAGGGCCGTGCGGCCGCGGAGGGGCTCTCCCCGCCCCCTCCCAAACCAGTCCTCCGCACCCACCGCCGCGCACGCGCACACGCGCACCCCCCCCCCGCACACACACATATACACACACCCCTCTCTGTACACATACAGCTCCGCACACACACACCCCCCCCCCCTCTGCACGCACACATCTACACACACCTCTCTGCACACACACACACATATGCACACCTCTCTGCGCGCGCACACACACACAGACACATACGTAGCTCTGCACACACACATACGCACACCTCTGCACACACACATACACACACCTCTGCACACACACATCTACACACACCTCTCTGCACACACACACACATATGCACACCTCTCTGTGCGCACACACACACACACATACGTAGCTCTGCACACACACACCTACACACACCTCTGCACACACACATATACACACACCTCTCTGCACACACACATATACGCGCGCGCGCACACACACACAGTTCTGCACACACACCCCCCCCCGCACATACACACACAGCTCTGCACACACCCACACCCACACTCTTTCTGTGACTGTCCTTTCTTCTTCGCCCCCCCCCCATCTCCGGCACAGCTCGACCAAACGGAGGCTGTGTGTGCGTGTGTGTGTGCGTGTGTGTGTGTGTTGTCCCACCGCTGTCTTCTCCCCACTTGGGGAATCGCGGCCCGCAGGAGCCGGCGGGGGGAGAAAGAAGGAGCGGGGGAAGAAAAGAGGAGGAGGGAGAGAAAGAGAGAGAAGGGAGGTGGGGGGACAAGGGGGGGAGGAGGGAGATGGAGGGAGGAGGGAGAGATGGAGCCCGGCACTGGGCAGGGATCGTCTCTATCTGTTGCCGGACTGTCCCTTCCGAGCGCTCAGTACGGTCCTCTGCACATAGTAGGCGCTCAATAAATACGACTCGAATGAATGGAGGGGGAGGGGAGAGATGGAGCCCGTCGTTGGGCAGGGAGGGTCTCTATCACCTGCTGCCGAATTGTCCATTCCGAGCGCTCGGTACGGGGCTCTGCGCCTAGTAAGCGCTCAATAAATACTGTGAATGAGGGGGAGAAGGAGGGAGGGAGGGAAGGAGAGAGGGAGAGGGAAGGAGAGGAAGGGAGAGAGGGAAGGAGAGGAAGGGAGGGAGAGGGAAGGAGAGGAAGGGAGGGAGAGGGAAGGAGAGGAAGGGAGGGAGAGGGAAGGAGAGGAAGGGACGGAGGAAGGGAGGGAGAGGGAAGGAGAGGAAGGGAGAGAGAGGGAAGGAGAGGAGGGAGAGGAAGGGAGGGAGAGGGAAGGGAGGGAGAGAGGAGGGCGGGGAAGAGGAGGAGGGCGGGATCCCCGCTGACAGTGAGTGACGGCTCTCCGGACCCAATTGTCCAAGGAGCGCGACACCCCCGGCCCCCGGCCCTTCGTGGGCGGGATCGGGCCGCCGCGGCGACGACGACGACGACGACGACGACGAGGAGGAGGAGGGAGCCGGAGGCAGCCAGCCAGCCACAGGACAGAGGAGGAGGAGGAGGAGGAGGAGGAGGAGGAGGAGGAGGGTAGGTTGAGCCTGGGACTGTGCATGGAGTGGGGGTTATAGCGAGCTCAGTCAAAGGAGAGACCGAGCGGGAGCGGGCTATACGTGCACCGACGACCGCAGCAGCGACGAGAACAGCAGCGGCCCCGGGTTGCAGGGTTGCAGCCAGTCCTGGGGAGGGGGGGAAAGCTCGGCCTGCCGCCCGCTGACACTCTCCCCGCGGCTCCCTCCCTCCCTCTCCCTGGGATTTGATCTTTCTCTTCTTTTGGGGGGGAGGGTGGGTGGTCGTTGTGGGCCGTCGCCTTTATTCCACCAGCCCCAGCCCGCATTTGGCTGGGGGCGTCTCTCCCCCCGCCGCCGCCCGCTCAGAAAAAGAAGAACCGAAAGGCGTGACTCGAAAATAAATAAATAATAATTCAAAAAAAAAAAAAAAAAACAACAACCCACACAGAACACCACCCCGGGGAGGAGGAGTGAAGGAGGAGGAGGAGGAGGAGAAACGCAGAGGAGCGGGCAGTAACTTTAAAGCCAGCCCCGAGCTCCACACCGGCGCTCGGCACAGGAGGCGGCGGCGACAGAGGCGACAGCGGGCGGTGTCGTGTGTCTGTCGCCGGTCGGACCGGGTCCCCGTGCTTGCCCGTGTGCCGGTGTGATCGTCCGGGCCGGCGGCCGACCAGCGGCATCGTCCCGACTCCGGCAGCTGGAAATGTCCGAGCACAAGGCGATTGATCCGAAGTTATCGACGACGGACAGGGTGGTCAAAGGTAAGTCCCACGCCGTCCCTCCCTCCCCGGACTGCGGGCAACCCGCCGTGGCTCTCCTTCCCCGCCCACCCCCCTTTTCCTTCTAGGAGAGTGTGCGATTGAGTCCCCACCTTGCAGACCTCGGACCCCCGGCCTGGGCCCTTCGGCTCGCTTGCGGGGGGGGGGGGGTCTCCGGTGGAGCGGCCGGGGGGAGGGCTGCCTGGAGGAGGAGGGAGGGGAGGCCGGCCGGGTGGAGCTGCTGTCCCAGAAATAGGAAGTGTCCGGCCGGTCCTTCCCGCGGAGGGGGGCTTCCCCCGCCCCTCCCCGCGCTATCTGGTAGCCGGGAGGCTACTGTGTGGCCGCCGAGGGGGCTCCCCCCCCCCCCCGGCTGGGGCACTGGAAGTATTTTGTCGCCGCTCCACTGCAGTGATCCGCCCCTCCCCCGGAGCCGCTGCACACGGAGGGGGCGGGGCGCTCGCCCAGAGACACACAGAGACACACAGAGAGACAGAGAGAGCGGGGGTGGGGGGAGGGAGACGGCCACAGTCCCATTTTCCCCGGGGGGGGGGTCCAGCCCCTAGGGGAATGTGCGGGCTGCGACCCCCCCCCCCCCCCCAACCGCCCCCCCCCCCACTTACACTCACACTCCCCGGGCCCGGGAAGGACCGGCCGGGCGGGGGGCGGGTGTCCCGGAAAGAGCGGAAAAGCCAAGCGGGCCCGATCCCTAGAAAGCAGAGCCCACCTGGGTCCCGCCGGTAGCCACGACGTCCAGCCGGTAGCCGTTGGGGCGGCCGGGAGCCTGCCCGGACGCACGCCCCTCCCGCCTGCAGGCATTGACCGGTGGCGTGCAGCTCCAGGCCGCAAGCACCTCCCGGCTGCCTGCATTTAATAATAATGATGATGGCATCCTTTAAGCGCTTACTCTGTGCAGAGCGCTGTTCTAAGCGCTGGGGGGGGGGGGATCCGAGGTGATCAGGTGGTCCCACGTGGGGCTCACCGTCTTCATCCCCATTTCCCAGAGGAGGCCCAGAGAAGTGAATCGACTTGTCCAAGGTCACACGGCCGGCAAGGGGCGGAGACGGGATTAGAACCCACGACCTCGGACTCCCAGGCCCGGGCTCTCTTCCGGGGAGCCACGCCGCTTCTCACCGGCCGCACGCACCCCCGGGCCGGGTGGGCAAGGCGAGCGAAGGGACACTTTCCCCTCCCATCGTGATGACTTGTTATTTCGTATCCGGCCTGGTTGGGTGTGAAGTTCCCCGGCAGCGGCAGACCCGCCGGGCGGAAAGATCTGCCCGGGAGACAGCCTCCGAAGAACCCCCCCCCCCCCCCCCCCACCAGCCTTGCCCGGGTTCTTTTCGGTTTTTGGGTTTTTGTTTTTTTTTTTTTAAGATTTCCATCTCGCTACAAAATGTGGCCTCGTTCCTCTTTTATGATCGACCGCACCGGGCGGTGAAATGCAGGCATCCCTCCTGCCCGAACTGGGTTCGCCTTTCAAAATATTTAGATCCTCCAGCGGCTTACTGTCAGAGTATTACGAGTTTGCCCGGAGATGCCGAAATGATCGTCTTCGAATAGCTGTGTTTTTTTCATTAAAGAGCCCTTTTAGTGTGAATCTCTTAGTTTGTGTCCGTCAGATGGACAGTGTATTCCTCTGTCGGCTGTTTGGGTATTGACTGATTTGGGATAGGTGATTTTTGACAGACATTTCCCTATTGCAGGCCCCAATTTTCACGTGCTCACGTTTTAAGGATACATTCACCGCTAAATGGCTGGTATCACGTTATCCGCTGGAGAAAAATGTAATCTCCATCCCCGAAAAACTTCCTTGGCAGCGTCCTTTGCGTACCTCCGTTCTGTCACACGTATATTTTCGTATAGTTGTTTTCCCCACCGCCCGACCACAAGACTGGGTTCGTAGTCCCGAAAATACGATCGCTATATTTCTGCACAACTTGATGAGAATATGGATGACCTACCGACGGTAAAGGGAGACTCGTTCCTAAAGTCCGTTGGACTCTACCTTACCGTGAATTCTTTTTAGATGATAGCAAAAAGTTGGATGGCCGCATTCTGGCTTCAGAGCAGGCCGGCGTACCGCCCCTGCTTCTCTCAGCGTTTTATCGAAGACTCGGCATTAACGGTTTAGAAATTACTTGGGCGGATTCGATTTGAAAATGTTGTTAAACCGTTCATCGATACGCCTCTCGCTCGCAGTCGCGGTTGGTGTTCGTGATTGTATTTCGTTCGTTAAATCTCCTCGTAGGCCACCAACTCTCCCCCCGGGGAGGGAAAAAGTTTATTGGGAAACTAGAGGATATGGTGTGTTTATAAACGTCTTGAATGGCTGGTTCCTCGAGCCTAGGCTCTGCAACAGCCCTTTCAGCTATTTTTCTTTTTTTTAGGTTCCAGTGGATTTATTTATCAAGCCTTTATTACACGTTAACGTTTATAAGAGACATTTGGGTGCGTCGGATTCTCTATTTCCCTGCTACGCATTCAACAGGATTTCAGTGCTTGTGTATAGAATTTGGGAAGATTAATTCTTGTCGGGATTAAATCCCCGAGCCTGTCGTATCTAGCTTTAAATGACTTTGAAAATGCTGTTGATGGCATGCTATTTTGTTTTTGTTTTTGAAAATATGCTATTTAGAAACTGAGAGTCTGATTGTGGCAGTGTTTGTAGTGATAATATAATGTAATTACTGTCGTGATTTGCATTTGCAGAAAACCAACCCGGGCAAGGCAGGTCGTGTTTAGCAATCAAAACGGTAGCATTTCGGCACTGATCTGGTTTGTGTGCGGTGGTGGTGGGTGTGTAGGGCTTATCGGAATTTTAACCCATCGAAACGTTTAGGGTGCGTTGGGGAGGATGAGCGATTCGTTAACCGAGAAGAAACTTCATCCGAATCGGAAGTGCCCACTTACCCGAAGATGGAGAAGATTGACTGTTTTCAGTGGACTTTCAGCACAGTTCGAGGGGCAGAAAAACCTCCCGCCAGCCCAAATGATGATCAGATTGGTTTTGGAGTTAAGGAGCGAGTGCAGCTCGATGCCTTTATTTCTGCGTCGCTTGACGGTTTCTCTGAGGCCCTGTGTGGCGGTGGTCGGTGGAGGTGTCCCACGCAAGGTCCTGATCGCTTATCGGTGGCAGAGATTTGTTATTTGAAGTCTGACAGCTAGCACAGTCGAAGATAGCTTGTGAAATGTGGGCCGTCTTGAAATCGAATGGATATTTCTTCACCTTGTGGGGGGAAGAAAAAGGGAGTTGGATTTAAGAGGATTTAATTTCACCCTCCTCTCCCTGACACCTGGCGAGCATCAGCATAGGTTCCCTTGTCGTTGATTTTAACCAAGGGTGTGGATTTGGTGCCCCATTTGTTTAAAGATTGTTTCCCTCTGTGAACTGTTGATATTTGCGAATTGTCCTTTATGCCTATTTTCTCTAGGAATTGTTTTCCTTTGCGATTTTACCTAGGCCGGTTTTGATTTAGTTTAAGCCATTTGCAGTTCTCCTTCCTGACCTTTTATATTTTTTTTTATTATTTTTTGTTTGTTTCCCAGGGAGGTGCTATTAAACTAGATATTACTCCTTGGCCTTTCCCTCTCTTTACTCTCTGCCTGGTGCAGGTCTCCCTGTTTCGTATTGCTCTATCCTCTAAAGCTAATTGTGAAACTAATGTAGACGGAGAAGTCGTATGTGACCTCATTAGAAAAATGTTCTTCTAGAGGTAAAGCCAAATTGTAGCCGGTCTTTTTAAGTCGTGCCTCTCCTCAGTGTCCTGGAAATGCAGATTATTTTGTTTTTCATACATCTTTCCAAGAATGCTGTACGATCATCTCACTGTGGTTCGCCAACTCCGCTGGGTGTGGATTGTTATCGTGGAGGAAGTGGAGGTGAAGAGCTTAGTTGCCGAGGAACATACCTGTCCGCGTTAGCCAAGTGTGACTGGAACACGGATCTCCTGATACGGAGGCCTTGGGTAGCGATGCGTGCGGATCGTACCGCTTTACTTCATTCAGTCGCATTTACTGAGCGCTGACTGTGTGCAGAGCACTGGACTAAGCGCTTGGGACAACCAACAGACATAGCGGTGCTGTTTTCCGAGGCAGTCTAGCCCGTCAGCGGCCACCCCGTTTTCGAACTGGAGGGCAACTCCATAAATTGGGGGAAGCCATTTGAAAAAATGGTCTTCCCTGTTCCACTGGAAGGTGGATGCTTCTTCCATAACATTTCCTGAATCTGCTCCTTCCCCTCCACCCAAACAGCTACCTCCCTGGATCAAGCTCTCCTCGTAGCCTGGTTAAGCAGTCTCACTGGTCACCCCGCTTCCAGGGTCTCCCCCGCTTTCAATCTGTACTGCACAATGCTACTTGGGTCGTCTTATCGAAGAGCTGTTCGACCAACACCTCTACACGCTCCGCAAGCCCCTAGTGACCACCCCCATCCCCCTTCACTCCAAGGAAGATCTCCTCACAGTGGGCCACAAGGAAACTCCAGACTCCACCTTTCCCTGTTGATTCTCTTTAGCTCCTACTCCCCAGCTTGCAGTTTTCTCTCCTCCCCAAATCTCTCCTTCTCAATGTATCTCGACTGTGAGCGCTATGTGGGATCCTACTAGCCTGCATTTACCCCAGCGCTTAGTACAGTGCTTGGCACATAGTAGACACGCATACCACAGTCATTATTGTTACTCTCTTATTCTCATTTCTCCCTGCCTCCGACGCCTCGCTCAAGCTGTTCCCCTGTCCTGGAACTCCCCTCACAGATCTGACGCTCCGAAGCTCTCCCATCTTCAAAGCCCTCCTAAAATCCAACTCGTTTCAGGAAGCTTTCCCCAATTAATTCACAACACCCTACTTGGGTTCACCCAAAGTCATCCTTAGCATTTTTTCAATCAGTCAATCAAAGGTATTTATGGGGTGCTTACTGCGTGCGGGGCACTGTACAATGTAACAGAGGAGGGAGACGCATTCTCCGCCCACAAGGAGCTTATCGTATAGAGAGGTTAAAAGCGACAGGCCCCAGATCACACAGCAGACAAGTGGCAGAGCTGGGATTAGCACTCAGGTTGTCTGACCGCCGCCCCCGGGACCTCCGCTCTTTCCACCAGGCCATGCTGCCGCTACTGGACTTTGGTTGTCCCCAACGAGGGCGGTTCCAGATGGCTCCTCGGCTGCTCAGTTTTGTCTGCCTTCCTCCCCCTCAGGAGATACGTACATTCCTCAAGCACGGCGAATGCGTCTTGCTTCTGTTCTACTTTCCCCGGAACTCAGTACAGTATATCACTTGCTTAACATTCAGTGCTCAGCCAAGACCATTATTTGATTATCCTGTGAGAGAGCCCTACTCTTTGGAAAGGAGAAGGGGATTTCTGAGTATCGGCTCCGATAGATCTTTCTCTTTCAGGCTGGATTGTAGCTAGATTGCAAACTCTGCATTTGATCGTAAACTCCTTAAGGACAATAATAATAATAATAATGTTGGTATTTGTTAAGCGCTTACTAGGTGCCGAGCACTGTTCTAAGCGCTGGGGTAGACACAGGGGAATCAGGTTGTCCCACGTGGGGCTCACAGTCTTAATCCCCATTTTACAGATGAGGGAACTGAGGCACAGAGAAGTTAAGTGACTTGCCCAAAGTCACACAGCAGACAAGTGGCCGAGCCGGGATTCGAACCCATGAACTCTGACTCCAAAGCCCGTGCTCTTTCCACTGAGCCACGCTGCTTCTCAAGTGTCATGCCTGTTAATTATTTTGCTTAGTAAGGTACGATACTCAGCACATTGTAGGCTCTCATTAAGTCCTATTGTATTTTTTAAATTTTTTCAATGGTATCTGTTAAGCACTTACTATGTGCCAGGCACTATACTAAGCCCTGGTAGAGATACAAGCTGATCAGTTTGGACACAGTCCCGGTCCCACGTCAATCCCCGTTTTACAGCTGAGGTAACTGAGGCACAGAGAAGTTAAGTGACTTACCCAAGGTCACAAAGCAGACCAGTGGCAGAGCCAGAATTAGAACCCAGGTCCTTCTGACTCCCAAGTATGTTCTCTCCACTAGGCGATAACAATGTTGGTATTTGTTAAGCGCTTACTATGTGCAGAGCACCGTTCTAAGCTCTGGGAAGGATTCAAGGTGATCAGGTTGCCCCACGTGGGGCTCACAGTCTTAATCCCCATTTTACAGATGAGGTAACTGAGGCCCAGAGAAGTGAAGTGACTTGCCCACAGTCCCACAGCTGACAAGTGGCAGAGCCGGGATTCGAACCCAGGACCTCTGCTGCTGGGTTCGATGCTGACTGACTCATTGGTGGTGAAAGCTGACAGTAGATTTTGAGCTTGTTTTAGTCATTTCAGGACTGAATTCAAACTGTCAGCCAGTGCTCCTAGTGTAAGTAGTAATAATACTGTGTGCAAAGCACTGTACTAAATGCTAGGAAGAGTACCTGGGTGAGAATTAGATATAGTCCCTGGCCCACCAAGGGCTCACTGTTTAAGAATAAAAAGAGAGGACGGGGCTGCTTTTAGGCAGGACAAATGTGAGGTGAATTGGGTTTGAAGAGTCATTGAGCGTAGATCAATTCATCTGTGTAGTTGGGCTTGAATCCAGAGGTTACTCTTTTTATGGGGTGCATGGTCAAAAGCTCAGTTGTCAGGGAGGAAGATCCAGTCCCTCCGCTTCGATTTATAACTCTGAGAGACGAGGAAGCAGTGACTTGGGGGATCCCAGTACAGGTTAGGGGCGAAACTGCCTGATTTCTTGGGCATCCCATTTCCTTAGAGCACAAGCATTTCAGTTCCTACTAGACTGCTACTCATGTCAAAGCAACCACCTGGGGCCGGGTCGGAGTTTGGTCATTCTGTCTGATCGCTACTCTCTTTGTCCACTTAACTTTGCTGATCTGCTTCAGCTTGGAGAGGGAAACCCTGCTCTTCTTGAAAACCACATCCGGTTTTGGTTTCACTTTCTGAGCGGCCCCAGCCCCTGACAAGGGAGACAGAGATGAGCAGATTATAATGATCATAATGATGATGATGGCATTTGTTAAGCGCCTGCTATGGGCCAAGCGCTGTGCTAAGCGCAGGGGTGGATACAAGGGCTTAGTTCAGTGCTCTGCACACAGTAAGCGCTTAATAAGTACGATTGAATGAGTGACTGAATGAATACAGGCAAATGGGGTTGGACACAGTCCCTGGCCCACACGGGGCTCACAGTCTCAATCCCCATTTTACAGTTGAGGTCACGGAGGCCCAGAGAAATGAGGTGATTTGCCTAAGGTCACACAGCAGATTTGTGGCAGAGCCGGGATTAGAACCTTCCCGACCCCCAGGCCTGTGCTGTATCCACTCTGCCACGCTGTTTCTCATGTACCACCCCGGTGGTGCTTTTCAATTCATTCCCATCCCTGGAATGGGAGACAACATTGGGCCAAAAGTGACACCTTGGGTAGAATCAATCAATCAGCGGTATTTATTGAGCCACTTACTCTTAATTAAGCACTTCCCTGTCCAAAACAAGCTTACAGTCTAGATGGTAGAAAAGAACCTATGCCCATCGTCCACCTCAAAATGCGTCATTACCCAAACTGCTTTTGTGATTCCGAATCCACCGCCAAGACGTTCAAGAGAAAACACTTGAGCCTTCGATACCCTGTCTCCCTCCTGCTTCAACTGTGAGGCCCCTGTGGGACAGGGACTATTTACTCATTCAGTCAGTCGTATTTATTGAGCGCTCACTGTGTGCAGAGCACTGTACTATGCACTTGGAAAGTACAGTTGGGCAACACATAAGACTATCTGACCTGAATTATCTTGTAACTTCCCCAGCATTTATTACAGTGCTTTACACATAAGTGATTCCAAAGTCTAACAGTTAATTTAAGGGCATAGGCGGTGGATTCCAACTGACTGAACTAGGGGCCATCCAGCTAAAGCGCATCTACTGTTTGGCTTCATGATGGATTTTGCTAACAGCCAAAATTGTTCCCAGTATTCTTCATGAACTTCTTGTAATAATGCGAGTATAGGGTTATCTGTTTCAGGGTTATGAGATTTTGATGACTTGAAAATTCAAAAATACAGCAAAACTGGGGTTAGCTTGATGAATAAGAGAGTCAGTGGGACCTTATTGGATCCTAAAGCTCATTGTCCTTTTCCTAGGAAGTTGGCTGCTTCAGTTAAAATGGTTTTTCCGTAGGCTGGGAGTGACTCAATTAAAGTTTTCTTTCTGTTTTTGGTAGCTTTGCAAGAGTAAGTTTTTTGGACGTTTTTATCTTCTTCCTGAAACTGTATGGGATAATCTTAGTGTCTTGCCCAACGTTTTCTCTGTTAGATACAGATCACGAAACGTATATTCCGAGTGGAAAATGGCTACTGAAAACATCTGCCCAGTGTCTTTCATGTGTATTCATAGATGTATATGTGTTTGTGTGGTATGTGGAGGTTATTGAGAAAATGCTGGAAAAGAAGCTTTTTCCCCTATAACTGTGAAAATGAGGTTTATTAAAATTACTAGAAAATTGACCACCGGGTCACTGCTTCCGTTCAAGGCTGTTAATTTGAGCACTGAATTAACTATGTCATCGTTTGTCTAATAATTTCCCATCTACTTTGACTAGAGATGTGGATTGTGATATGTTCAATCAATCATATCTATTGAGCGTGTACTGTGTGCAGATCACTGAACCAAGAGCTTGGGGGAGTACAATATGTCAGAGAAGCAGCGTGGCTTAGTGGAAAGAGCTCCGGCTTGGGAGTCAGAGGTCGTGGGTTCTAATCCCGGCTCTGCCACTTTTCAGCTGTGTGACTTTGGGCAAGTCCCTTAACTTCTCTGTGCCTCACTTACCTCATCTGTAAAATGGGGATTAAGACTGTAAACCCCACATGGGACAACCTGATGACTTTGTATCTACCCCAGTGCTTAAAACAGTGTTTGGCATGTAGTAAGCACTTAAAAAATACCATCATTATTATTACAGTATAACAAAATAACAGATACCTTCCCTGTCCACAGCAAGCTTGCAATCTAGAGGGGGGGGACAGGCGTTAATATAAAGAAACAAATGACAGATATGGACATAAGTGCTGTGGGGAGGGGCGGGGGATGAATAAAGGGAGCAAGTCAGGGCAACGCAGAAGGGAGTAGAAGGAAAGGGCTTTGTCAGGGAAGGCCTCTTGGAGGAGATGAGCTTTCAATGAGGCTTTAAAGGTGGGGAGAGTCATTGTCTGTTGGATGTGCAGAGGGAGGGCATTCAAGGCCAGAGGCAGGATGTGGGCGAGGGGTAGGCGGTGAGATAGACGAGATGCCCCTGTCCTCTCCCCCTCCCTTCAGGCTCGCATCTCCTCCCGCCCCCAGGACGTCTTCACCTGGATGTCGGCTGCCACCTAAAACTCAACATGAGCAAGACTGAGCTCCTCATCTTCCCTCCCGAGCCCGGTCCTCTCCCAGACTTCCCTATCACCGTGGATGGCGTGACCATCCTTCCCGTCTCTTGGGCCCGCGATCTCGGTATCATCCTTGACTCGTCTCTCTCGTTCACCCCGCACATCCTATCCGTTACCGATCTCACCTTTACAATATCTCCAAGATCCGCCCTTTCCTCTCCACCCAAACGGCTACCTTACCGCTACGGGCTCTCGTTCTATCCCGGCTAGACTACTGTGTCGGCCTTCTCTCCGATCTCCCTTCCTCCTCTCTCGCCCCGCTCCGGTCTATTCTTCGCACCGCTGCCCGGCTCATCTTCCCGCAGAAACGATCTGGGCACGTCACTCCCCTTCTTAAACACCTCCAGTGGTTGCCTATCGACCTCCGCTCCAAACAAAAACTCCTCACTCTAGGCTTCGAGGCTCTACATCACCTCGTCCCTTCCTACCTCTCCTCCCTTCTCTCTTTCCACCGCCCACCCCGCATGCTCCGCTCCTCCGCCGCCCACCTGCTCACCGTCCCTCGGTCTCGCCTATCCGCCGTCGACCCCCGGGCCACGTCCTCCCGCAGTCCTGGACCGTCCTCCCTCCTCGCCTCTGCCAAACTGATTCTCTTCCCCTCTTCAAAACCCTACTTAAACTCACCTCCTCCAAGAGGCCTTCCCAGACTGAGCTCCCCTTCTCCCCCTACTCCCTCTACCGCCCCCCCTTCACCTCTCCGCAGCTTAACCCTCTTTTCCCCCCATCTCCCTCTGCTCCTCCCCTCTCCCTTCCCATCCCCTCGGCACCGTACTCGTCCGCTCGACTGTATATATTTACATCACCCTATTTATTTTGTTAATGAAATGTACATCGCCTCGATTCTATTTAGTCGCCATCGGTTTTTACGAGATGTTCTTCCCCTCGACTCTATTCATCGCCATCGTTCTCGTCTGTCCGTCTCCCCCGATTAGACCGTGAACCCGTCAAAGGGCAGGGACTGTCTCTATCTGTTGCCGACTTGTTCATTCCAAGCGCTCAGTACAGTGCTCTGCACATAGTAAGCGCTCAATAAATACTATTGAATGAATGAATGAAAAGGTCCAATGACTACGTTAGCAAAGCCAATGTTCAGAACTCCTTTGTGGGAAAACCGAGGAGTACGCAGCAGAAGGTATTAGTGGCTACAAATGATATTTGTTTCTTTGCTTTACCTCTTAAAAGTATGATCCAAAATTAATGCGCTTAGGTTTGATAAACAAATGATCTCAAGATTAATCAGAAATGGACGGTTTGACTTATCGGTTAAGTTCTACTGAATAAATTATTGGGCGATAAATTTGGATTCATAATTGAATGAAGAGTAAAGATCCATCGAATTTCTAGGTGCCTTTTTAATGTGCCTTGTTTAGTCAAAGAGCTTGAATTGCTCTCCCGTCTAAGACCTCATCTATCCTGAGGACATCTCTAACAGAGAGGGAATGGCATATGGCAATCTTTCCATTTTATAGATAGGAAAAGCAAGGCTTAGAGAAATGAAAATCACTGTTCGAGGCTGTCCAAGCCTCGGTACCGAAGCAGATACCGAGGCGGTGGTTTCACTGGGAATAATTGAAATCTAAACAGGGCAATGCTCTCTCTATTCATATGCCCAAGCCATTTTATAAATAATTATAAATGGAAGCGTTAAAGTGAAAATTGTGTATTTTCTAGTTTTTCATATTAAGTAGCCGGGGCTTGTGTGTTTCAGATTCTCAGATATGAACATGGGAGAAATTAAAGTCGCCTTAAATTATTTTACAATATCAGTGTTTTAGTGGTTTTAGGTCTGTGGCAGGCATTTGTGTCTGAGTGAGAAGGATCCACCCTTTGTGCTGAATAATTTCTCTTTCATTTTGGAAGATTCTGATGCTGTTTTCTATTTCTTTTCGAAACTGGTGCCACAAAAGCAAATGAAAGAAGCCACACATTTCTACAGTGAAAGCCACTTCAAGGAGCCTTCATGTGAAAGACTTTGAGAAGAGTTGTGTGGTTACATGGTTAAAATTTCGGATGCAAGTATGGAGAGTTCGAGTTTGGTGTTTTTCGTTTTTTATTACCCATTATTGGGTTGAATCATTCGGGTCATATTCTGTGTACTTTTTAAACGATTGCTGTTTAGTAAAGCAGCTGGATAAAGGAAGGGGATATTTCTTCCTTCTTGCAAAGCCAGCGAATGGGTGAAAAATCATTTTCTTATTCATATGCTCGATGAGCACACTCCCAGACTGAATGATTTTCAGTTTGTTCTGGAGCATTCTTCTGTTGCCCTGGTCAGGCAGTACGCGAAGGAAGATAAAATGTTGGCCCTTAATTCCATGTGTCTTTAAATTGCGGCGTCTCCAATTTCATCCTGTAGTCTGCTTTTGTGAGGGGTGGGAGGATTCTTAGTGTGAAAGCTCTCTCCTTTACAGTGTGTCCAAGTATCAAGTGCTGAGTGGTGTTGAGGTAATTGTGGGCTAATGGGATCAGACACACACCTGGGCCCACCTGGGACTCACAGTTGAACTGGGGGAGGGAGAAGAGGTATCGAATCCCCATTTGGCGGTAGAGAAAACTGAGGCACAGAAAAGCTACGTGTTTGGCCCAAGGTCACACAACAGGCAAATTATGGGGTTGGAATTTGAACTCAGTTGTCTTGTCTCCCAAACCCGTTGTCTTTCCACTGGACTACGCTGCTTGTCGCCTCACCCTTTTTTTCTCAAAGATACAGTTATGTGCACTTGGTCCATTTGATCCCTTCATTATTTTAAAAAGCCGAAACAAAACAAAGGATTTCGTAGGCCTCTGTTTCCAAAATAATTTAAGAGTTTAATGTTCTTTAACTTATGTTTTACCCACCAAGAACTCTAAATTTCTATGTGGTCTGTAAAAATAAAATATTTGGGTGGCAGTTTGGGGCTTTCCTGACTTTTGTTCCTGCTGAACTGACCCCAAAGCCACTTGTAAAATGGCTTAGAGCCCCGAGGTATGTCGGACTTGGGTTCTAATCCTGAGTCTTGCATGCAGTGTGACCTTGGGTAAGTCCCTTCTCTGTATCAATCAATCAGACATATTTATTGAGCGCTCAACTGTGTGCAGAGCACTGAACAAAGCACTTGGGAGAGTGTGCTACAACGGAGTTGGTATTCCCATTACCTCCCAATGAGGAGTGTACTCTCTAGAGGACTGTGAGCTGTTTCTCAGTTTCCTCATTTGTAAAATGGGGAAAAAAATACCTGTCTTCCCTTCCCCTTAGACAGTGTCGCCCCATGTTGGGTAAGGATTATTTTGTGTTTTTAATGATATTTGTTAAGCGCTTACTGTGTGTCAGATACTGTTCTAAGTGCTGGGGTTGGTACAAGTTTAATTAGATGGGACACAGTCCGTGTCCCACATGGGGCTCACAGTTTAAGTGTGTGTGGGGGGAGAACTGGCATTTAATCCCCATTTTACAGTTGAGGAAACTGAGGCAAAGAGAAATGAAGGGACTCAAGGTTATGCAGCAAGCATTGACAGAGACAGGATTAGAACCCAGATCCTCTGTTTTCCAAGCTCTCTCCCCACTAGGCCATCTTTATTCTGACCTGATTCATCTTGTATCTATTCCAGTGCTTAGTACAGTACTTGGCCCAGCATAATCATTTTACAAATATCAGAATTCTTACTAAGGATGGATTATAGAGCTTCTCTGTGAGTCACTCCAAAGGTTCACCCCTCAATTAGCCACCTCTATTTCCCGACTCCGGGGAAGCCCCCCTCAATAGCGGTGGGGTCCAGCTAGCCATTCCTGGTTTCCGAGGCTTGTCTCTGGCGGGTCAGAGAGATTTTTCTGTCTCCCTGTCCGCTCTTCTTTCAAGGTATGGTGTCTCTCTGAGTCCAGTCACTTGGATTACTGATACTGATATTTGAAAGTGGAATTTGGCACTTAGCAACATAATTAATTAGTCAATCATGTTTATTGAGTGCAGAGCATGGTACTAAGCTCTTGGGAGATTACACAATAACTGAGACATTCCCTGCCCACAATGAGTTTATAGTCTATAGGACTTTGTAATTAGGTATCTGTGGTAACTAAATTCTGGTTTCTAAACCGCCTTTCCCTTAACAGATACATTCCTCTCAGGATGAACTTTCCCCTGGTCCCATCCCCCTTTGCTCTTCTTAGCTTCTCTTGGAGAAATCAGGGTTTCAGGTTTGTCAATTATTATTGTTATTATTATTTTATCCCAAGCTCTTAATACATGCTGTGCACACAGGTGCTCAATGAATACGTGGGATCCATTGCCAATCCACTTGTTCTCTTTCTCCCCACGGACTTAAAAATGGCAGTGGTACTTCTTCCGCCATTTAATCGAGCCCCACCTCCTTTTTCCAGTCCTGACCTGGGATTTGCTGTGGACCCGGTGGAGACATTATAGAATAATAATTATGATATTGGTCAAGCGCTTACTATTTTCCAGGCACTGTACACTAAGCACTGGGGCGGATACAAGCAGATCGGGTTGACTACAGTTCCTGTTGCATGTGGACCTCACAATCTCGATCCGTATTTTACAGATGAGGGTAACTGAGGCATAGAGAAGTGAAGTGATTTGCCCAAGGTCACACAGGAGACAAGGTGCGGAGCCGGGATTAGAACCCATAACTTTCCAACTGGTACTTTTGCAGATTAACATTCCCTTGGGGATGGGAGGTGAGGGGATATTTAGGAGTAAGTAATTCCCTCTTTCAGAAATTTCCAAGCCTTTCCCCCCCCTCATCTCTTTGCGTGGGGTTTGCCTAGCTCTACCATCACAGTTGCTAGTGTGTATGTAAATGGAGAGGACCATGCCTGTGTTGAACTTTACTTTATTAGGGAATTGGCACTAGCATTTTGAGTCATTAAAGTTCCCTTGACAAGTATCTGGATTCATACAATGCCTCTACTTAATAGAGGCAGTAGAGGAAAGTCCAGAGTGGAATAGGCTTGGCATAAACTCTGTCGTTCTACAGATATGGTTATACAAAGTCTGACGATCTAAATCGAAAAGGAGGCACAAATTACGTCATCAAAGGCCTCACCCAAGGATGTAAGAATGTAAGAAATAATAATAATAATTGTGGTATTTGTTAAGCGTTCACTGTGTCAGGCACTGTACTAAGTGTTGGGGTTTGGACACAGTCCCTGTCCCACACGGGGTTCGCAGTCCCAATCCCCATTTTACAGATGAGGTAACTGAGGCCCATTGAAGTGAAGAGACTTGTCCAAAGTCACGCAGACAAGTGGCAGAACCCACGGCCTTCTGACTCCCATACCCGAGCTCTAGCCATTAGGCCAGAAATACCTTAACTGGGTCGGTCCCAAAGTCACGGACACAGGATAGTTGGGGGAAGCAGGTGAGGATAGCCATCTCTGACCTCTAGCCTCCTAGGTAGGGGATAGACCATGCAACACTCTGAACTGTGCTCTTAAATCCATGACTTTCTCCCAGGTCTCCCAATTCTGGCACCGTCAAGCTTCAGGAGGAGCCCTCTCGCCCCGCTGATGAGGGGTTCGGTGTTTGCCTTCTTCCCATTCTTCATGATTCTGTTGCGATTATTCCGTCAATCAATGGTATTTATAAATCCCCACCCTCAGACTGCTCCTTTCCAGACTAACCAGGCCTAAGTATTCATTCAGTTGCATTTATTGAGCGCTTACTGTGTGCAGAGCACTGTGCTAAGCTCTTAAGTACACAAATTAAGGGTAGGTGTGGCCTGAGAGACATTTCTGCCACATTTCTAGGTAGCAGAATATAAAATCCTGGTCCACTTGAGATTTCTGAAGAAACCAAAGAAAGGCAGTTTTAGTGCCTCTTAAGACACTACCAGGATCTATTTTCTGGGCTTAGTTTTTTTTTAAGTATCTTTTCCTTGTGACTTCTAAGGGAGAGCATATCCAGCATTCAAAGACCTACATTTTATAATTGTTTAGATTTTAATTTAATGTTATTAGGTTTCCAGAAAGCCTTCTCCAATTATTTTGTTTTCTCGTTACCCTCTATTCTTCGCTCACCAGCCCTTCCATGCCACCTAACACTTGGGCAGTACTTAGATGAGCATATCTCTAGACTTCTAACCTCGTTGTGGTCAGGGGATATATCTATCCAACTCTCTTAGAGGGCTTAGTACAGTGCTCTGCGCACAGTAAGCGTTTAATAATAATAATGTTGGTTTTGTTAAGCGCTTACTATGTGCGGAGCACTGTTCTAAGCGCTGGGGTAGATACAGGGTAATCAGGTTGTCCCACGTGAGGCTCACAGTTAATCCCCATTTTACAGATGTTTAATAAATACACTCGATTAATTGATCAATCTCTGTCCTCTATTATGTCCTTTTATTAGTAATTTATTTAATGTCTGTCTCTCCGGCTAGAGTGTCAGCTCCTTGAGAGCGGGAATCATGTCTACTTATTCTCTTGGACTCTCTCAAACAGTACAGCACAGAGTAGATGCTCAATAAATACTATTGATTGATTGATTCAGTGACTGAGAAGTACCAATCAGGGATCTTAATAGAATGGTATAAGTACATTAATTTTACTAGGCATTTTCTGTGGCTAGAGTGGATAACTAAGCCATTTGTTTGGGTTGAGGTGGGATCGGCTATTCAGGATCCTTTCACCCATGTAGCGAAGCAGCATAACTTAGTGGATAGAACACAGGCTTGAGAGTCAGAAGGTCATGAGTTCTAATCCTGTCTCCACCAGTCTGCTCTGTGACCTTGGGCAAATCACTTTACTTCTCTGTGTCTCAGTTACCTCATTTGTAAAATGGGGTTTGAGACTGAGCCTCACGTGGGACAGGGACTGTGTCCAACCTGATTTGCTTGGTAGTTTGCCTGATTACCAAGCATATATCCCAGTGCTTAGTACAGTGTTTGGCACATAGTAAGCGCTTAACAAATCCCATCATTACTACTGTTATTTACCAAGGGTGAAAAGTACTCAGAATCGAGTATATTTTTGGGACATCCTAAGTTTGTGAGTCCTGTATGAGAGAGACAGAGGTGTGTTCTCTGGCCTTTAGAGAAATAAGAACTACACATCTTAGGAAGATATTTTACCGTCATTTGGGCCTCACTGAATAAAATGAAGGGATCTGTCCAAATTATTATCTTGTTTCTCCTCCAGCGCTTAGTTCAGCACTTGGTACGTAATGAGCCCTTAATAAGTACCGTAATTATTATTATTAAAACCGCCCTCAAGCCAGTAAGCAGGGTGCCATATGATTGTGGGGAAAGGGAGAGGAAGGGGGAGGTTGAGGTGCTTTGGCTATAGGGCTCCCTCTGCTTAGTGTTTTTTATTATTTCAGTGTATAAATCATAAAAGAGAGGTATGCGCGCGTTGCCTGATGCTGTTTTTGGAGTGTTCTGCTTCATCCTCTGCTGTTTGTTTTTTTTTAATGGTATTTGATAAGCACTTACTCTGTGCCAGGCACTGTACTAAGCACTGGGGTAGATATGAGCTACTCAGGTTGGACACAGTTCAGGCCCCGTATGGGGCTCACAGTCTTAATCCCTGTTTTACAGATGAAGTAACTGAAGCGCAGAGAAGCAAAGTGACTTGTCTAAGGTCACACAGCAGACAAGTGGCATACCTGGGATTAGTACCTAGGTCCTTCTGACTACCAGGCCCGTGCTCTAACCATTAGACAGTGCTGCTTCTTTGCTTGAATAAATGCGAGGGGGGTGCGGAAGGTGGGAGAGGTAGGATTGAGGAGGCAGAAGCTTTAAATTCTGGGCTAACTTGCTACTCTCCCTTCTCCCTTCCTGGATTCCCCTCGGTCTAATTAGAAATCTTTAGAAATATCCCCTTCTTTGCTATGATCCAGAGGATTATAATGAGAGCTGGTATTACCAAGCTTTCATTACTTCTGCAGAGCACCCTGAAGAGTACTTAGTGAGATACCAAGAACGCTGTTGTTAAAACACTGCTATGGACTGAAATGTACCTGAATAATTATAATAATAATTATGGTATTTGCTAAGTTCTTACTGGGAGGCAAGCACAGAGAGGTTATGTCTCACTCTGTAGAGATTTTCATTGCTAAATGAGATTCAGTCAAGCATATTTGAGTGCCTACTCTGGGTAGAGCACTGTATTAAGCCCTGGGAGAGTACAGGAGAATGACCCATCCATCCTATCTGGCCTTGATTTCTGCATCAACCTCCTTGCTCACCTCCTTGCCCCGTCTCTCCCCTCTCCAGTCCGAACTTCGGTCTGCTGCCCAGAAAATTTTTCTAAAAAAAAAATGCAAGCCTCATTTCCCCACTTCTCAAGAACCTCCAGTGGCTGCCCATCCACCTCTTCATCAAACCGAAACGCCTTACCTTTGGCTTTAAAGCATTTAATCACCTTGCCCCCTCCTATCTTATCTTGCTGATTTCCTACTGCAACCCAGCCTACTCACTTCACCCCTCTATCACCAACCTACTTACTGTACATCGATTTTGTCTATCTAGCCGCCGACCCCTCACCCACATCCTGCCTCTGGCCTGGAGCTCCCTCCTCCTCCACATCCGACAGACGTCCCCTCTTCCCTCTTCCAATGCCCTATTAAATTCACATCGCCTCCAAGAGACCTTCCAACTAAACCCTCAATTCCTCTACTCCTTCTCTCTTCTGTATTGCCCTTGCATTCGGCTTTATACCTTCAAAACACTTGCTATTCATCCCATCCTCAGCTCCACAGCACTCATGTACATACCCTTAATTTATTTTAGTGTCTGCCCCCCTCCCCAGACCGTAAAGCTCACTGTGGGCAGGGCACGGGTCTGCTAATTCTGTTGTACAGCACAGTGCTCTGCACATCGTAAGCGCTCAATAAATACGATTGATTGGAACGTGTCTACCACGACTGAAGATACGTGCGTAAGTGATGGGCCTGCAATTATATTCTCTAGGTAGTTATACTTGTAGTATTTATTAAGTAACTATTGTGCATCACATATTGTAGTAAGCACTGGGGAAAAAATAGATGAACCTTCCTGATTCATAATCTAAGGAATGTGTCTTTAATAATAATAATAATAAGCATTATTATTATTATGGTGTTTGTTAAGCACTTACTATGGGCCACACACTGTACTTAGTCCTGGGGTGGATACAAGCAAATTAAATTGGATCCAATCCCTGTCTCCATGTGGGCTCACAGTCTCAATCCCTATTTTACACTTCACTTTTGGGGTGAATGAGAGAGCGGAGTCGAGGACGTCACTAAGGTTGCGGGCTTGTGAGATGGGAAGGATGGTTGTGCTGTCCACAGTGATGGGAAAGTCAGCAAGAGGACATTGTTTGGGAGGGAAGATAAGACCCCTTCAAGCAAATGGACCAGCTAGCAGGCAACAGTCTGAAGTTTGTCCTCGTGGAGTGGAGACTTTGTAAATATCAGAATTCCAGGAGACAAGCTCCAAAACAGAGACGGGCCCTATATGAGGATACAAATTAGAGCAATAGCCGGTGCTGGGTAGTCACACACAGTCATGCACATGGATAAAATTCCCCTTAAGCATCAGTAGGACCATCTTGGTCAGATTTTAACCTGCATTTGGTTCACCAGGACCTATAGTTTAGTTGTTCATTTTTTTACTGTTATTATTATTAGATTTGAGTGCTTACCAAGTGTCAAACACTCTTCTAAACAGTGAGGTCAATACAAGTTAATCAGGTTGGTCACAGTCTCTGTTTCACATGGAGCTCACAGTCTAACTTGTATATATTCTCTGTGATGATATGTATTAGAACTTCCCTAGGGAAGGTGCGCTATACTTCTAATAACAATAACTGTAGTGTTTGCTAAGGACTTACTTTCTAACAAGAGCTGGGGTAGATAGTCGTATTTTTTGAGCACTTACTATGTGCAGAGCACTGTACTAAGCGCTTGGGAGAGTACACTACAACAGAATTATCAGGTACGCTCTCTGCCCGTAACAAGCATACAGTCTAGATACAAGCTAATCAGGATGGGCAGTCACGGTTCCACTTGCAGCTCATAATGTTAAGTAGGAGGAAGAACAGGCATTGAATCCCCATTTTACAGTTGAGGAAACTGAGGCCCAGAGAAGTTGTGACTTGGCCAGTGTCATCAGCAGGCAAATAGTGGATGTGGAATTAGAATCTGGATCTCCTGACTCCCAGGCCTGGGCTCTTTCCTCTAGGCCTGTTATGTCCTTATTGTTCAGCTGTTTTCGAAAGTAGTGCCAGATTCGTATTAAAATCAGTGGCTTTTTCACAAGCCTCCCTCATCTTCAATCTCACAAGTAAGTTGAATTTGTCGGGTTATGACTCTCTTTCCTAAAAATCAACTCCTTATTTCTCTTCTCCCATTCCAGTTGCTTCATCCAAAGCAACCACTTTAGAAAACTCATTCTGAAAATTTTAACGATACTGGTAACATAGATATTATCTCTTCTCAGTATACAAAACAGCTAGCAACACTGTAGCCACCTTTCTGTTGCTTTCTGGGAGAGTGAACCAGATTCCAAACTTGGTAACTTTCTTTGCAGGCATCAAAAACACTCAACTCATATCTTCCTCCCGCCCCTCTAACCTCTCATCCCCTCCAACCCCATTCTTCAATCCAGAATTTATAACTATCTATTATCTTGAGTTAGTAAATCCCTCTCTCTTCATGGAACAGGCTTTTAAGGGGGAGGACAGAAGGACTGACCCCATCCTGGTCAGCAGCTGGACTGAGAATGATTTCTTAGGATGAGAACCTGACAGAATATTTCTGCCCTAGCTGCAAATTTCTTCTTTTTAGTATGGACATTATTTGTTACTTACATTTATTTCATTCTCTTGTGACTTTATTGACTCTTTGTATCTAATAAATAACATGTGAAAGAAAGGAGACTTAGAACAGTGCTGGGCACATAGTAAGTACTTAACAAATACCATCATTATTCTTATTATCATCAACATCTCACTTGATTAATGGTCAACTTCCTTACAATTCATTAGCTTATAAACTCCCCAAAAGCAGGGATCAAACCTACTTATATCATTGTACTCTACCAAGCACTTAGTACAGGGCTCTACACACAGTAAGCGCTCAGTAAATGCCACTGATGATGATGACAAATGGAAAATAGATTAGAGATGATAGATAATAGATCTCCATTATTCTCCATAGATGATTCTGGTACTTTGATTTGTTTTTTGTAGAATGTTTAATAACATTTATTAGCAAATAGGATTTTGGGGGGGATTTATCAGTCTGTTCATGGGGCAGAGCAGAGGCCTAGAAATTGAGTCATTCAACTTAGCCTGAATGGAAGTGCCCTTAATTCATCTCACTTGTAATGTGCTTCGAGATCCATTGGAAAAATATTGAGAAGCAGGAAGCAGCTTGGCCTAGTGGATAGAGCACGGGCCTGGGAGTCAGAAGGACCTGGGTTCTAGTCCTGGCTCCGCCACTTGTCTGCTGTGTGACCTTGGGCCAGTCACTTCACTTAGGGAATGTATCTGTTTATTGTTGTATTATATTCTCCCAAGTGCTTAGTACAGTGCTGTGCGCACAGTAGGTGCTCAGTAAATATGATTGAATAAATGAATGAATTCTCTGGGCCACAATCACTTAATTTCCCTGCTCATTTATAAAATGGGGATAAAATCATAGTCCCTCCTACGTCAACTGCGAGCCCAGTGCGGGATAGGGACCGTGTCCAATGTGATCACCTTGAATCCACCCTCGTGCTTAGACCAGTTCTTGGCAAATAGTAAATGTTTAACAAATACTGCTTAAAAATATGTTTACAGTATCTCAGAATTTCAGTTCTTTAAAGTCTTGTAGGGACATGTGATATCAGTCAGTGATATTTATTGAGAGCTTACTGCGTGCAGGGTACTGTACTAAGCGTTTGGGAGAGTAAAGTACAGTTAATAGGCATGATCCCTACACACAGGGAGTGTACAATCTTTTGGAGGTAAGGGAGATGTGGGGGAGGAGGAGATTCAATAGAAAACACTCATATTTTCCTCCTCTAGACTGTAAGCTCGTTGTGGGCAGGGAATGTGTCTCCCAACTCCGGGAAGAAGCGTGGCCTCGTGGAAAGAACACTTCCCTGCTGGGTGACCTTGGGCAAAGTCACTTAACTCCTGTGCCTCAGTTTCCTCATCTATAAAATGGGGATTCGGTACATGCCCTCCCTCCTACTTCGCCTGTGAGCCCCATGTAGGATAGGGACAAGTCCGATCTGATTAACTTGTATCAACCCCAGTGCTTAATACAGTGCTTGACACATAGAGGTTAATAAATACCATAATTAATAATAATTATTTTTTAATAATAATAATGTTGATATTTGTTAAGCGCTTACTATGTGCAGAGCACTGTTCTAAGCGCTGGGGTAGACACAGGGGAATCAGGTTGTCCCACGTGGGGCTCACAGTCTTCATCCCCATTTTACAGATGAGGTAACTGGGGCACAGAGAAGTTAAGTGACTTGCCCACAGTGACACAGCTGACAAGTGGCAGAGCTGAGATTCAAACTCATGACCTCTGACTCCAAAGCCCGAGCTCTTTCTACTGAGCCACAACTCTCTTGTACTCTCCCAAGCACTCAGAACAGTGTTCTGCACACAGTAAGCACTCAATAAATACTCTTGATTGATTACAATCTAACAGAATTGGTAGACACACTCCCTGCCCATAAGAAGTTACGGTCTGGAGGGGAGCCCTCCAAAGGGGGAATTGAGTGTTTTCTAAAATTGGCCATTTGTCTCTATTTCACAAAGTCCACCCTTTTGTAGGGGGCAAAATAGAGGGCAGAGAGAGAAGCCAGTGAATCAGTGGTTTATTTTATTGGAACATGCTCTGCAGAGCACATTTCTAAGCTCTCAGGAGAGTACAACTGATGGGTAGACATGATCCCTGACTGTAAGCTTGTTTTGGGCGGGGAATGTGTCTGTTAGATTGTTGTGTTTTAGTCTCCCAAGCACACAGTACAATGCTCTGCACACAGTGAGCACTCAGTAAATATGATTGATTGATTACAGAGAACTTACGATCCAGTGGGGTTGTGGGAGATGTGGGAGAGGAGATTCAAAACTCGTATTTTCCTCCTGCAGTGTTTCACCACTCTTCTACACATCATCAGCAATGGTATTTATGGAGTGCTTATTATTTGCAGAGCTCTGTACTAAGCGCCTGGGAGAGTACAATACAACTGCGTAGGCGGTCGCATTCCCTGCCCAAAACAACAAGCTTAAAGTCTTGAGGGAATCGCCGTGTGACATGTAAATTCCAGTTATAACTTTTGATTATTTTTCCCGTTATGAATTGATTTTGGGAGAGACAAGGAAAAAACATGAAGAAGCAAATCATGAGCATGGGGCAAGAATGACGAGGGTGTTTTGAGGTGGGAGGTGGGAAATTTGGGGGTTTCTCTCCTCACATCTTTCTCCCTCTCCCGCCTAGGTTATGATACTGACTAAGTAATACCCTTTTATCGCTGAAATGTACATGCATTTTGAAATTTTGAAATAGACTTTGGTATCTATTTTTATAGGCAAGGTTAGGCATGTTCCCGTTGGCATAGCAACATTGCAGTATGAAGAGTGACTATTTTATTATTTATTTAACATTTAACCAGAATGCCAAAATGTGTTGCAAGGAAGTCATTTATATGAGTGTCCTGAGGGTAGAAATGCTAAAGGACAAACAAAGCAAGGATTCCTTAGTCCTAGTTTAGGGAAGGTGAAAATGCCAGCTTTCTTATGCAGTGAAAATGACCCTAAATGGCTTCAGCAGTGAAGTTATTGCTACATTTTCCTTTTTTGGATTCTTTGTTTCTCCTTCATCTGAGCTGAATTTTGCAGCTAAAGTCACTTTTCTTTTGGCCCTTGAAATATCTCCTCCTCCACCTTATCTATTTAAATGACTCTTCATTTGCACCTCAGTTTCCTTCTTCCCCTCTTCACCGTTGAGACCTAGGGCCATATTGTATGCTTTTGCTTTCTCATTGCTCCACCCCTTGTTCTACTTTGCCTTCAGAGTCTCAGATCTGGGTTGGCCTGTGCCCCTGTCAGTAAGAAGTTTGGCATTTATTAAGGGCCTACTGTGTGCCAAGCACTATGCTGAGCTCCGGGATAGATCCAAGATCATCACATCGGACACAATCCCACGTGGGGGTCCCACAGTCCAAGAGGGACTGAGAAAAGCTACCACATCTCCATTTTACGGATGAGAAACCTGAAGCACAGAGAACTGACTTGCCCCAGTTCACCCGGGTCTTCGGTCTCTTTCCAACAGTCATTTTTCCACCACTAAAACTCCCTTCTGAGCACCATTTCAGGGCTTATTTTCACCAGAGATGGAAGGAAAATAAAAGATTACACAAACTCTCGTGTGTTTCTTGAGGGGCATTCACCTCCCTCATTTGAACGTCGCTTTGTCGATGAACTTATTGGGCAGATACTGACTTCGCTTGTGTGACAGAAACAACGTGTAATTCCCACATCTGTCCAATGTGTGGGTGTGGTTCTGTGTAGAAATATAGATCCACCCCAGGATGAACCTGTCTCATACATGTCAGCTTTGGTGACCATCACACTGAAACTTGCGGTGCCTGCTCTTGTGGTTTCAGACTCTTAAAGAGACTTGTCTGGACATGTTGATTTTTGTTGATTTCCACCCCACCCATATTGATTCCCTGCCCCTCCCCTCCGACTGTAAGCTCGTGGTGGGCAGGGAATGTGTTCGTTTATTGTTATATCGTACCCTCCCAAGTGCTCAGTGTAGTGATCTGCACACAGTAAGCGCTCAGTAAATACAACTTGTCGGCTGTGTGACTGTGGGCAAGTCACTTAACTTCTCTGTGCCTCAGTTCCCTCATCTGTAAAATGGGGATGAAAACTGTGAGCCCCACGTGGGACAACCTGATTCCCCTATGTCTACCCCAGTGCTTAGAACAGTGCTCGGCACATAGTAAGCGCTTAACAAATACCAACATTATTATTATTACAACCGAATTGAATGAACAGGGCTTCTCCATTGGAGACTGGTTGTCAGCTATGAGATTATTTCCGTTCGACTGGTGGGACAACTGAGCCATAGATTCAAGAAATGTCTCGTCCTTGTTCCGTTTCTCAGGCCATTAGTGGAGTAAGGAGTCAAATCAGGGCAACTACTTGCCATGTTTGGACCTTACGCCCAGCTTGCCCCAAAGTGGGAGGAAGAAGCATCTGAAAAGAGACAGTTTAGTAGATTGAGGCTGCTGGAAGGAGTATTGTGGAAAACCACACAGCTGAAAACCTAAAAAGGTAATTTAATGCACTTATCATCCAAAAGGGAAAAAAGAGGGAAAAAAATACTTTGGCCTACAATTAGAGGTGACTTCTTTATTTTTTAAAAAAGGTGTAAATATATAAATACAAACTACCATGTGCATATACTTTTTATGTATATATTTAAATCCTTTTTATGGGCCAGTTTTAGCATTAGCATTAGTAACTTTAGTTATCAGTGTTCTGACATGAGAACTGGCCGTTTACCAACATAATCCGTCCAAGAGAACGTAGTTCCAAAATGGAAATGACCTCTGTCTCCCTCACCTATCTTTCTCAGTAATACTAGAGCCTGTATTATTTTGCTTTGTCAAGCCAATTCATTTATATGGCCTATAATAAGAACTTTTACTTTCCGTGTTGTAACAACCCCTTCAGAAAATAGGGCCATAGTACTCTCTTTGAAATCCTTTTTTCAGTTCCTTCAAATACGTTGGTAACTAAAAATTGAGTTAATTTTTTTTTACTCTAACTGAAGTTCTTTAGTGAAAGCAGCAGCTATGGTGTAGTTCCAATCAATGACCTTACCACATATTAGCACCTCATTCTAGGATCCATGTGGTAACTATCATTTCACAGAATGAAGTGCAGATGAATTGCTTTAATTATCTGTTTTATCTTGTGAAGTTTCCAGAGACACTTGCAGGAAGGGGACTTTTTAAATAAGACCACTCCACATCCCAGCCAAGCCCAACCCGGGCTTTGCTTTTCTTTTTAATTGTCATTTCACATATGTCTTTAAAGATAATTGGCCACAGGTGCTTGGAAATAGCATCACCTGGAAACACGTGCCCTTCTCTCTTTACCTCAGCCTCGTTAGGGACATGCTCACCAACGGTAGGGAAAGAAGAAGGAGAGCAGCACAAAAACCTACTTCCTGACTGAAACAATGGATTTTTGGATCCTGTGTGTTTGGGGACTCCTAAGGAGAAACAGCCATCTCTTAGCAGGGAAAAAGGTGATCTGTGTGGATGTTAGTGTTTTTGTGAATGTGCAGCAACAGCTGGGTGTTCTCTCTGGGTATGTGCTTGTTTGGAAGGTTTCTTTGTATGAGCTTGTCTCCTCTGTGAAGACTGAAGTTCTCTGTGGGTGGGGAACGTTTCTACCAACTCTCCCAAGCACTTAGTGCAGTGTTCTGCACACAGTTAAGTGCTCAATAAATGTCACCGTTTGAGATTGAAATTCACTGCCTACCCAGCAGGTAGGAGGGTAAGTGAACTAGATAACTGTTTCCTCCCACCACCAATCTTAGCTAGGAATGTTATTTCTTAGTAGAGAGAAGGTGAGTTATATAGAGTAGTTTATTGCTGGCCAACTCTAGCTGGATTTGCTGTGTTGGTGAGTAGGGGGAAGTTACAAGTGCTTGTCAGAATCCTCAAACCAATCTATGAGAAACAGGCAAAACAATTATAACTACTGTTCTTTGTGTTAAGTGCTTTCTGTGTGGCAGACACTGTACTAAGTATTGGGGTAGATCTGATATCTGCAGAGTGGTCACAGTAACTGTCTCACATGAGGCTCTCAGCCTAAGTTGCGGAGGGGAGAACAAGTATGTACTCCCCATTTTACAGATGAGGAAACGGAGGCCCAGAGCAGTTAAGTGACTTACACTAGGTCACACACAACTGGGATTAGAACTCAAGTCCTTTGACTCCCTGGTTCTGAATTTCATAGCTTCTCCCATTGGCCACAGCACTTATATATAAATATTCTTCTAACTACCACTTTCCCTATCTGTAATTTATTTAAATATCTGTAATATTAATTTTAATATTAATCAAATATTTAATTTATTGAAATCACTGTCTCCCCCTACAAACAGAGATCATACCTATCAACTCTGTTGTAATATAGTGTATTGTTGATATGTAGCAGCATGGCATAGTGGATAGAGTACCGGCCTGGGAGTCAGAAGGCTCTAATGCCGGCTCTGCCACTTGTCTGCTGGGTGACCTCGGGCAAATCACTTCACTTCTCTGCGCCCAGGTTCCCTCATCTGTAAAATGGGGATTGAGACTGTGAGCCCCATGTGGGACAAAGGCTGTGTCTAACCTGATTTGCTTGTATCCACCCCATCCTTAGAACAGTGCCTGGCACATAGTAAGTGCTTAACAAATACCAGTATTATTATTACTTTCCCAAACAGCGCAGTGCTCGGCACAGAGTAAGCGCTCAATATTTACCATTGCGCGATTGATATGATGACAAAAATTCCGTGAGATTTTTGTCTAGAAGGGAACAGTCTTTTAAGTTACTTCCCCAAAGGCTTAGCTCTGAGATGGTGGCACCCTTGAATGAGCAAGCCTTAGTCACAGGGTGTTGGAAGAGGGGCCCGCATCACTCTCATCCGATACTCTTGATAACTTTAGATTTCTCTGTGGCATCCCCTCCTCCCAGATAAGTTCCGTGCAGACAAGACACTACATGCTTCCAGTGCTGTTGACGGTCCTCTGACTCAGAAGCAAAATAGTAACCCAGCAAAGGAAGGGCTTGGTGGTGCCCTAGGTGTGGTTTTAGAACACAGAGGATGGCATCGTGACCCATAGTGTGCCTGTAATTTCCACATCCCTCTCATTATTTAAGTTTACAATAAAATAATTGGTTGGATATTAAACCTGACTGCACAGTTGTTTCCAGTGGCAAGGTGCCCTGACTTGAGATGAGCCACTGTACAATAGAATCAAGAGCATTATCTGTATTCCAAAGTTGCCTTTTCTTAGTTCCTTATTAGACGAACCAGGAGTCTGACTTGCACAGTCGACTACAGCTGATTGCCTTTGAGAAGCCACAAAATTCAGTGAAACAACTGAAAATATTAATGATGCTGACAGAAATCCCTCTGCTCCGTCCAATGTGAGGGGGAAGAAAAGTCTACCAAATCTACTCTGACCAAGCCACTGCTTGAGCTCTCAGGCCAACAGACTGTTGATTTCAAAGAACTTTCGCAAGGATTGGCCCCTCACTTTACAAAAAAAAAGTTTCCCAGTCGCAAGAGGACAGACACATTTATCCTTTAGAGTTTTTTAGTGGAAAATTTACCCTTTCCTGATGATTGAATTGCAACAGGTAAATTAAAGAGGAACTTGTTTTGCCCTGCATTAGAAATTTAACCTCATAAACCTCTTGGTTCTTAGCTACCACAGTTTACACTAAGGCTTTTCCCAAAGGAATGCACGTATGAGTTGTTTGAAAGTTTAACTGTAATTTCTTACGTTCCTTTCTGTGGTTTCCAGGCACATGAATTTAAAGTGGTTAGTGTAGTATTACCCTGCTAAAAATATTATCTTCACAAATCATCTCAGCTTCAGGATGAATCATTTTGTTTTAGCAGTGGTAGATAAGTATGATGGATGGTCCTCCTAAGATCTTCTGGAATAAAATGTAAACACACCCTTTAATGGCTTACTTTGTTTGCTCATAAACTTCCTTTATTTCTTTCCCGACTCTCCTGTTGTTCAACCTAGACTTCCTATTTCATCACAGTTCCTTCATTGGGAACACTTGCTATTTGTGTTGTTAGTGAAAAATGTGTTCCCCTACATGGTAATATTGTAAAAAAAAAAAAAAAAGGCTATAAATGTGAAGTTGCATGGGTGTATATGGTTTTCTGAGTTAAATATCTTTTAGGCAGCTCAGAAGGCGGCTGATAATTGAATAATGAGTTTCTTCTTTTTGCTTCATTTAAAAGTGGTTCTGAAGCCCACCTGAATCAGTCAGTCAGTCATTCAGTTGTATTTATTGAGAGCTTACTGTAAGCAGAGCAGTATACCAAGAATTTGGGACAATACAGTGTTAATATAATTCAGACATTATTTCTTTTACTATTTTCCCGTGTTAGGAATGGAAAAGAATATAAAAATATTGTTATCAATAGGATAACCCACTTTCCAAAATGACCTCTTACCTTGGCCTGTTGCTTTTCAAGTATTTTTTAAGACAATCATAACCAGAAAGTCAGAAAAAGACCTTAGGATCGTAATGGATCAAAATCTGAATGAGAGGTGGTAATAGAGAATATGATTTGGAGATGAGGAATGAACATCGTGATAGTCGGGATTGAATAGACCCTTCCGTCTATGGCACCGACTTCTGTTTTGGATTCCTTTCCCAGAGTACAAGGAGGAGTAATTGGAGGGAAAGAGACAAATAAAAAGCCAATTCCAATGCATCCTAGAAGGAAAGTTTGGAAGGAATGCGATGACTCATTCCGGTCAACAGAAGGCTGGAGGAGACAGAAGAGAATGATTCACACTAATTAATACTGCTAACTAGATAATGGTCAATCAATTAAGGGTATTTATTGAGCACTTACTGAGAGCAGAGCACTCTATTAAACGCTTGGGAAAGTACCAGAGTTGGTAGATGAGATCCCTGCTGTCAAGGAGCTTACAGTCTTCCGGGTGGATTCTAGAAAAAATGGTGGAGCAGAATGGTGGAGACTAAGTGACAGCTCGAGGGTGAAGGAGATAGGACAAGATACTTAAGATGGTCACCTAATAAGACTACGGGATTGAAATTGTATAGATTTGAGCCTCTTGAGGAACAGGGTTCGTATCTACTTTCCACCAGCGTACACTTTCCCATCATTTAGTACAGTGCTCTGCACACAGTAAGTGCTTAATAAATCACAAAATTACTACTGCTACTTCTATAGAGCAAAACCATTCAATATATTTCAAATACATCTTACTGTTAGGACATCAAATATGCTACTATATCTTATAAGGGGGAGGAAGTTTTGGGGCAGTTGACTGGGAGAGTTCCAGCCAGAAATTATGCAACCTTGGGCTAAAGTCAGTTCCCTCATCTGTAAAATGGGGATTCAATAGATATCTGACTCCTACTTAGGCTGTGAGCCCCATGTGGGACTCGATAATCTTGTGTCTACCCCAGTGCTTAGTACAGTGCTTGACACATAGTAAGCACTTAAATTCCACAGTTACACAAGTCAGTTCCTCCTGTCCATTGTTCACTTGAAAACATGAGCTGGTTTTTTTGTTTCATAAAATTTGCAGTGAGTGGTTTGATTCTCAGGAAAGGACACAACAGACCTAATCCCCAGATTTCGTTGAAATACTTCTTTGTATTTTCACTTGTTCTCTGATTCTCCCCTTCATTGGATTTAAGGATTTTTAGAGTATTTAGAAAATACTTTGTATTTTCACTCAGCTGCAAAACTCCAGCTTCTTTTCGGTGATGGATTTTCATAAAGGACTCAGCTCAGTGGTGGATTTTTTTTTTTTGGAAAGGGAGAAGATGGCAATTTTTCAGAAAATAATGATTAAAAAAAACCCCAAGGACCCTCATCTCAAAAATGCAAGCTACCTAGAGATATTTTTTATTACTGCAATTTGTGCTCTATAGATTATATGGGCACATTTGCAAAGCAGTAACAAAATGTGACGGACATCTTTGTGGAACTTGGAAACGAACTCAGAAGCGATATGGGTGTTAATGTGAGAAAATGCTCATTTTCTTATCTACGAGGTGACAAAAAACCTTAATGTCTAGGGAGGCATACTAATAAAATCTAGTCCTGTTGATGGTTCTCTCCTTTATGGCAGATGTATTAAATAATTAGCCTCTGACTACGATGAATTAGGTGTAGAGTATGGACTAAAATCCAACCTTTCTACTTCTGGATATTATGCTTTGAAAACAAATGCCCCAGATAGATTTCTAGGGTCTTTACTTCTGGGTCGAGTGTATAGGTAGGTAATAAGTCTTATTCCTCCACTGAATTTTCCCTCCACTGAAAAGCGGAGTTGGGATATAAAGGAAGATCCAATCTTTTCTGACTCTGTTGTTTTCAAGATCAGCTGATGGGACGTAAATGAGAGAAAGTTGATGTGTAACCCGAGGCCCTCTTTCAAAATTAAGATCGGAAGAGACCTTGGTATCTGAGCCTCCAGTTGGTCTTCAGGACCGATGGACCGATGACCAGTTGCAAGGTTGGGTTGATGTTTCTCAGACAGGGACAGAGAGTCACAGGCCAGTGATTAGATGGGGGGATTTGCAACCAGAATCGGAAGTTTTTTAAATCTTGCCTACTTTAGTGTGGCTTCTTTCCTCAAGGTGTTAGTGTTTCAAACTTCAACCTCCTCTCATTTTAGCCACTCTAGTGGGTTGGGGTTGAAGCTCTGTCTATGAGTATCGTTATTAATGGCCTGGAGAAGAATACAGGGGAGGACTTGAAGAGGTTTTTGTCCCCTTTTTTTTTTAAAAAAAAAAAAAACAACAAATCAAAACAAACCCAAAACACATGGTGTTGAACTTTCTCATTAAAATAGTGCCCTATCTTGGTTAGTACTCATAACTGGGTCCATGAAAAGATACTGTTAAGCAGAAGAGTGCTAAATGAGGAATAGTTTCCCATAGGAAGTGCTGCATTTTCTCATATAATTGCCCCGCTGTTTTCATCATTTTTACAACCCAAAATAAGTCAATCGGTGGCTTTTATTGAGGGCTTATGGCATGCAGAGCAGAATGCTAAAGGCTTGGGAAAGTACAATACCATAGAGTTGGTAAACATGATCCCTAACAGGTGAGAAGTTATTACATGGAGAATGAAGTGTAACAATAAGGGGAACAGAAGAAAAGAAGAAGCAAATAAAGTGTGGGGGTAGGAAGAAAATGAGAGAAGTACATTTGAGATTGTAACTCTCATTTTATTGCCTTTTACCAAATCCTGCATAAAACAACCCCCCCACATTCTCATCTTTGAAAAGCAGATGCCTAGAAAAGGAATCTTTTATTGCCGCCTCACTAACTATGGGGGTTACCGTGTGGTGGAGGCAATTATAATAATTATGGTACTTGTTAAGCACTGACTGTAAACCAAGCTCTGTACTATGTGCTGGGCTAAGTACAAGATAATCAGGTTGGACACAGTCCCTGTCTCCACATGAAGCTCACAGTCCAAGTAGGAAGGAGTAGGATTTAATCCCCATTTCACGGATGAGGAAACAGAGGCACAGAGAATTAAGTGATTTGCCCAAGATAACCCAGCAGACAAGTCGAAGATGGGGATTGGAATCCAGATCCCCTAACTCCCAACCCCTGGCTTTTTCCACTAGGCCATGCTGCAATTATGTGATTAAATATGAGAATGTGAAGTCCCTGAGGTGCAAAAAGTATCTAAAACAACATAAATATATTTAAAAGTAGTGCTAAGAAAACAATGAAATATAGGTACATGATCAAATAGCCATGTCAGTGTGTATCAGTAATAAAATACTTGGAATTAAATGCTTTTTATGTGTTCAGTTTTTCAAGGGTTTTCTTCACTTTCTAGTCAGCAGAAAGGCATCTGTGCTTACACACTAGAAAGCCCTTCCGATAAATGCCAAGTAGATCTGCCGTTTTCTAATGTCGGATTGAAATAGGCTCTAATCATTCCATTTGGGTCAGTCACAATACTTCAAAGGTTGAGGAGGAGGAGCAGGGAGGTTTTTAAGTCAAAGTAAACTTTGTAGCATTGTCTCGAAGAGAGAGACCATCATACTCTTCTGTTTTGATGGTGATATTGAGAAAAAACTAAGATGAAAGTTACGATGGGATGACACTTTGTGTTGGGTAGTGACCTGTTATAAATCGAAAAATGAGATACCTTTCGGGATCTTTGCAGACAAAGTAGGTAGCAACTCAGCAGCTGTGCTTTCAGCAAGGAGGTCATCTGAGGGCAAGCAATTTTTCCTACCTTAACTGCTAATGCCCCCCAAGATGAAGGGGAAAATTGGCAGTGAAACATTAAAAGTTGTTCTTTGAAATAGGCATATGCTGACATATCTACAGAAATGTTGTTGCCAGTGGAAGTGTTGGAGAGTGTAGTGCAAACATATTTTTGCAGATTTCTGACTCCCTTTAGTTTCTGGATTGTCTCCCAGTTTTAAATGTAGGATAGGCAGTGAAACCACTGGGCATTTCATGTATTTGGAAATTGCAGATCCATGCTGTTTTCACTTAATTTATTTGATAGGACTGACCCGAACGTCTTTGCTGTATACAGTTGACGTAGTCATGCCGGTTCTCGTTGTTGACGCGTAGGACCTTTTAAAACAGTTAACAGAAATAAGTCCTCATTGCAAGTGTTTACTCTTCAGCTGTGAATATTAGCACCTCTGAAATGTTCATGGAAAGCTTTTCTCTTTCTTCATAACCATCGATGGAGTTCAAAGTAGTTTGACAATATTTTTGTAAATTCAAAACTTTTTCATTTATGTTTCTGATAGTCAAAGAATCGATGCATATCATTCATGTAAAATAACAGCGACACTTTCTGTGGATTGTTTTGTTACAAGAACTGATCGCTGGTGCCTCAGTTTGATAGGTCTGAGACTTGCGGTGAAGTGGGTATTTTGAAATCCTCAGATAAAGTAGTTATGTCATCAGTCAGCTGGTGGTATTTATTGTGTGCTTACTGCATGCAGAGCACTGTACTAAACACCTGGGAGAGTACAATACGACACAGCTGGTAGACACATTTCCTGCCCACAGCAAATTTACAGTGTAAGAAGATTGCCATCCAGTTCTTTAATAATAATAATGTTGGTATTTGTTAAGCGCTTACTATGTGCAGAGCACTGTTCTAAGCTCTGGGGTAGATGCAGGGTAATCAGATTGTCCCACATGAGGCTCACGGTTAATCCCCCTTTTACAGATGAGGGAACTGAGGCACAGAGAAGTGAAGTGACTTGCCCACAGTCACACAGCTGACACGTGGCAGAGCTGGGATTTGAACCCATGACCTCTGACTCCCAAGCCCAGGCTCTTTCCACTGAGCCACGCTGCTTGGCTTGCCTGGAGTGCCCCTTGTAATGTGCATTCAGATAACCTTATTCTCAGTCTTTGTTATTTTCATCAGAATGGTAATCCCAGCACTGCCAGGCCTGCTCTGTAATGTTGGGCAAGCCTCATAATCTCTCTCTGCCTGTGTTTTCTCATCTGTAAAATGGGGAAATGATAGCCTGCTCTCCCTCCATCGTAGACAGTCAACCCCCGAATGGGACAGAGACTATGTCCGACCTAAAGATTCATTCATTCAGTCAGTCATATTTAGTGAGGACTTACTATGTGTAAAGCACTGTACTAAGTGATTGAGAAAATACAAAGGAACAATAAACAGATACATTCCCTGCCCATAATAAGCTCACATCTTATAATTATTATTATTATCATTACCACTATTATTATTGGCTAGTATGCCACCCTAAATTTGAGATAAAAGGTGGATCCTCACAACACTTGTGTGGGCAGGGAATAGAGTAAGAAAGGAGAAATTTTCCTAAGAGAGAAAAAAAAGGCAGAATGGGACAGTCCATGCAGACTGGAAAAACTACTTTTTTTAAGGAACTTGTTTATCTGACCTGAAATTTATTTAGGATCAATTTGTATGTTTTGTTTTTTTGTTTTGTTTTAGTACCATTCAGACTTTGCAGGCATTTAGTGTAAAATACTTATATGAAATCACAAACACACAGGCCAAGTATGGAAAATTAGAAAATACATATTCTGAAGAGGCTTAGTTGAAGGTCAAAAGAAGAGACTCTTGAAGAGAAGTTTTAAAGCAGATTTTAAACATTTTAAAACAGTAAAGTAACTAGGAAACTACCAAACCCACAACCCTTGGGATCGATCAATTGACCAATCAGTTGTATTTATTGAGCACTTAATGTATACAGAGCACCTACTAAGCACTTGGGAGAGTACAGAGAAACAAGAAATATGTGAACTTTGGGGAGTTTTAGATTCTTTGGCTCACATTGTCTGTAATGACATTGGATTGTGTTTGCCTAATACGTGTTCTTTATGCTTTTGGTTCAAAATGTATGTAAGTGCATATAAACCAAACCAATCAACCAGTGGTATTGACTGAGTCCTTAATGTGTGCAGAACACTGTATTAAACATTTGGGAGAGTCCATATAATAGATTTGGTAGACACGTTCCCCGTCCACAACGAGTTTACATCCAGAGGGACTGTAAATAACATATTTAATGGCATTAGTAAAACTTTTGACTGTCCCCACAGTTTGAACCAGTCGTTTGAGAAGACCAGAGAAATACTTCCAAAAATCTGAGACATTCTATCTTCAGTTAATGTTCTTGGGAAATTATCTTTGGCACCTGTAGTTTAAATAGGTCTTTGCCAATCAATAACTCTTCAAATACGACGCTACCTACTCTTCCCACAGGGAGGTGAGTTCATTTTCTTCATCTTCTTTTATGAGATCTCACTTCCAACTCTGTTGGAAAAGCAGAGGCTTAGCACACTCCTTCTGTATGTGGGGATCGTAGCAGTGATATAATGGACCGTGCCGATTTGACTTTCAAACAAGCCAGTTCAAGTTGTGCATTGAAACTCCTAAGTGGGGAGAGGATGTTGAGGAATGGAAAAGAGTGTTTTTCTTTTGTAACAGTAATAGTGTTTAGTGAACACTTTGTGGAGAGCCGTGAATTAAGTGTTGGGAAAGAGTATACAGGTAGGAATTAAACTTGGACTCTGTCCCAGGAAGGGCCCACAGCCTGTGAATATGGATGGTAGGGGAGGACTAGAGATAATAATAATAGTACTTGTTATGTGCTTACTATGTGCAAAGCACCATTCTAAGCGCTGGGGTAGTTACGAGTTAATCGGGTTGGACACGGTCCCCGTCCCACATGGGGCGCACAGTCCTAATTCCCATTTTACAGATGAGGTAACCAAGACCCAAAAAAGTAAAGTGACTTGCCCAGGGACACACAGCAGACATGTGGCAGAGCAGGGATTAGAACCGAGGCCCGGACTCTATTCAGTAAGCCACGCTGAAAGACGCGCATTGGGAAAAACCAAACACCAAAATTTAAACGGCATAAAGGATAAGGGCAAATAATCAGTACATAAATGAAAAAGAAAAGTCATTAGGGATCTGGGGTTTAGAGGAGCAGAATTTCTCCCTTTGATTCAGAGTAAATAGCAGAGAACCAGCTTTCACAGTGCTCTCCACATAGTAAGCGCTCAATAAATACTATTGAATGAATGAATTTGGCCGAGGTCATGGTCTCCGAGACCGTGCAGGGAGGCGAGAACGCGAATGCCGGGTGTTTCACTGAGAAGTAGAGTTGCAGTGGAAAGCAGATAGCCTCATTCGTTCGTTCATCCGATCATATTTATTGATCGCTTACTGTGTGCCGAGCACTATACTAAGCGCCTGAGAGAGTACAATATAACAAGAAACAGACACATTCCCTGCCCACACATTGACTTGCCTTATGCTGTTGAGTCGTCTCCAACCCATAGCGACCCCATGGACCCATCTCTCCTAGAATGCCCCACCTCCGTCTGCAGTCGTTCTGGTGGTGTGTCCGTAGAGTTGTATTGGGAAAAATCCGGAAGTGGTTTGCCATTGCCTTCTTCAGTGCGGTAAACTCGAGTCTCTACCCTTGGGGACTCTCTCCCACACCTCTGCTGCCCAGCACAGGTGAGTGTTGCCTTGTAGCAGACGACCTTCCACTCGCTAGCCACTGGCCAAGCTGGGAATGGAACGGACAGGCCTCTGCTTGCCTCCAGTAGCCGAGACTGATAGAGGACTGCAAACTCTCCAGGTGCGAACCGAAAGGAGACCACACGTTGTGTGTCACGAGATAAAGGTAACTAGAGAGAGATTTATTTCCTCAGCTTGTCTTACCAAAAGCTTTTAAGATGAGAGAAAAATTAGCAGGCATTTCTTTCCTTTGCTCGCTTTGAAGATAATAAAAACTTAAAAGTGCTAGCGAACATCGTGTGTTATCTTGGGTTTTGACTTCATATTTATTTTTGTAACATCGAAATGGCAGTCATCGTACGGGTTGCAAACTTGGCAGTAAGAAACCACACCACAATTTGCATACAGGGAAGAAAAAAGTAATCATGGGAAATCGTTCCTCATGATAAAAAGGACAAGCAGATTCATTTTTGGTCGTTTTAATGAATAATGTTTGGTGTAAGTACCCTGAAACAGAATGTAGTCTAGTAATTAAAAGAGTTTGAACGTGTGTGTGTGTGAGTGATGTTTCTTTGCATTTATGTGTAAATTTGTTGTGGGCAGGGAATGTGTCTCCTAACTGTTTTGTATTGCAGTCTCTCGAGTGCTTAGTGCAGTGTGCCTCACGTAGTAAGCGCTCAATAAATACCATTGATTGATTTGATGTGTATGTATTATTTTAGCACTACAGGGAAGATTATTCTCTGCCTCTAAATTCGACGCTATATTGGGCATGGCAAACCAGCCAATATCGACCCCACCCAGGAGTTCTTGTCTCCAGGGCATCCCTTATCCTCAGGATAATCCAGAAATCAAGCCATCAATGGTATTTGAGTGCTTTCTGTGTGAAGAAGAGTTCTCTGTACAGATCTATAGCTTGTTTATATTCGTGCCTTTCTCCCCTCTAGACTTTAAGCTTGTTGTAGGCAATGAGCCTATCAATTCTGTTTTGTATTCTTCCAATGGCTTAGTACAGTGCAGTGCTCTGCATTCATTCACTCATATTTATTGAGCACTTACTATGTGCAGAGCACTGTACTAAGCCCTTAACAGTAAGCGCTCAAATACCAGTGACTGAAGAGCACTGTACTATGCAATTGGGAGAGAACAATACAGTAATAACAATAATCGTAATAATTATGGTATTAAATGCTTACTATGTGTCAAGCACTGTTCTAAGCGCTTAGAAGGTAAGCTTAGAAGGTAGATAGAAGGTAATCAGAATGGACACTGTCCCTATCCCACATGGAACTCACAGTCTTAATCCTCATTTTACAGATGAGGTAACCGAGGCACAGAGAAGTTAAGTGACTTGCTCACAAGTCACCCAGCAGAAAAGTGGCGGAGCCAGGATTAGAACCCACACCCTCCTACACCCAAGCCCTAGCTCTTGACACTAGGCCATGCTACTTCTCACGAATCCTGGCGAAAAATCGTTCCGCCAAGTGTTGGATTCTTTTCTATTTGGTGCCGGGAGGCGGGGGGTGTCACATGGCATTTTGAGACCATTGCGGCTACATATCTCCCTGTGAGGAGGACTCTTGAGCCAATGCTCTTGTGTGGGAGAGGATAGGGATACGGGTGGAAACTTTCACACCCCCAAATCCGCTATGCCTAACTGCTTCCCTTCTCCTGACCCCTGGCCTTCTGCTTGTCATGGCGAAGGGGCTGGCAGAGGGAAGATGATTTTAGATCAGATTCCTGTTGAACGGGCCTTGACCTATTTATGCCCCTGGTGAAATTCTAAACGCCTGATGTAAATTCAACACAAGGAGGTAGAACTGTCCAAGCCTGAGCCATTGTAAACCTGGACGGGTGCTCATGTGCTAACTATCCTATAACTGAGACAAGCAAACCATGTGTCAGAGGAGAAAAGAATCAAACTATCCCCTTGAGGCTCTCTCCTTTCTGATAATAGAGATTACCTTTCCATCCAGTGGAAGGACACACCTCCTCAGATAGTAAAGATATTCACTTCTGGAGGCTGATCTCCTTTCCTGAGGCAGCACTGTGAGATCGCATTCTTAAAAAAGCAGTGCAAGTGGTCATTATTGTTTCCTGAGAACGGTGTTTTATTTCTCCCTCAGATGAAGAGTAGGTGAAACACATCACCCATGGGTTAGTGGAAGAGCCCCGACTTGGGAGTCAGGGGACCTGAGTTCTAATTCTGCTGTGCTACTCCCTGCCAGGCGATCTTGGGCAAGTTGCTTAACTTCTGTGCCTCAGTTTCCTCGTTTTTAAAATGGGGATTCAGTACCTGTTCTCCTTCCCCCTTAGATTTTCTTCTTCCCCCTTAGATTTTCTTCTTCCCCCTTAGATTTCACGAGTGGATAAGAATTGTGTCTGATGGGATTAAATTGTATCCTCCTCAGCATTAGTAAAGTGCTTGGCACATAATGGCTTAACAAAAACCACAGTTGTAATTATCGTCACCATATAGGCAGTAATGACAAGAAAATCTGCTCTAGTCCTGAAGAACAATTTTCTTCATGATCCGGTATCTCTAATCTAGGACATTTTTAGTTTGTGCCTTAGCAGAGGTTGAGTGAAGAAAATGTTATCAGAACAGAATTTGTTTTTTCCTGGCTTGAAATAAGACCAAGACGACCTTTTCTTTCATTAATGCCTACTTGATAACCACTCTACCCCCCGATGGTCTTGGTATTGGAAAAGATCCACACTGAACCATTTTTCTTGCTCAATTGCTCATTTTTATATGGAAGCCACCAAGCGTCTTTCCCCCCGTCACTGACACTTGACAAGCTACCAGTTATTGTACGCTGTATCTCTATGTTCCCTTCAGCCTGTCTTCTCTCCGGTACATCTGAATCTCAGTGTTCTTCAGCAGAGGTAAACTTTGGCAACCAGAGAGGGGAAGAAAGAAACACAACCTTGGAGATTCACAAATAAGAAAACGTCAGTAACAAGCCGCCTGTGGAAAATCAGAAAGTTTCACATTCTTTGTGTGTCTCAGTGGCTCTTCCTGCAAAGCACTACTTTCCAGATTGAGGTCCCTGCCCCGCCCCCTGAAACACACACACACACCCATCTTCCAGGACCACACCCTCTTTGGTTAGAAAAATCATGCCCTTTTGTCCCCGACAGTAGCCTACAGAGAAGGACACCACTTTTCCCCCCGCCTTCAAAGCCTTACTAAAATCTCCAAAGGCCTTCCCAGACAAATAGTAATAATTAAGGTTTTTGTTAAGCGCTTACTACGTGCCAGGTACTGTTCTTAGTGATAGGGTGGATACAGACAAATCGGGTTGGACATAGTCCCTGACCCTCATGGGACTCACGGTCTTAACCCCCATTTTACAGATGAGGGAATTGAGGCTTAGAGAAGTGAAGCGACATGCCCAAGGTCTCACAGCAGACAAGTGGCAAAGACGGGATTAGACCCCTGGTCCTTCTGACTCCCAGGCCCGTGAGTACAGTTAGTAGAAATCATCACTGCCCTTAAAGAGCTTTCAGTCAGTAGTCAACGAGCTTACAAGAAGCTCACAATCGGATTCATCTTTTCTCATTTTTTTTTTTAATAGCATCTGTGCCATCCGCCGTACGAAGCACCGAAAGAGAGAGGTAATCAGGTTGGTCATAGTCCGGATCCTAAATGGGGCTCAGAGTCTAAGTAGTAGGAAGGATTTAATCCCCATTTTACAAATGAGGAAACTGGGGCCCAGAGAAGTTAAGTGATATGCCTGAGATCATACAGCAGCTAACTGGCGGAGTGGGATTAGAACCCAGTTCTCTTGATGCCCAGGCTCCTTCCCTCAAGCCACGTCGTAGTCCCCACCTCTTGTCTCCTTCAGTCACCGGACAAAGATCCAGATGTTTCCCGGCCATCATCCTGGATAATTCCATTCCCCGAGGCATTCTGCAGCCTCAAAAATCAGCTGAAAATGGAGCTTCATCATCTTATCTCTCTTCCGCATGTGAGGCAAGTCAATACCTAAATGGCAGGCTTGAAAATCCCTCTCCAGCTGATGACACTGGCAATTAAAATATTTTTTCAATTATTGCCCGCAGGTACTCTTAAAACAATCCATTTCCCTGAAGGTCTGTGGAAAGTTTTGAAATTAACTAGCTTAATTAGGATTCAGTTGTTTTTTTAATGTGGGACAGACATTAAAATTGAACTTGTAGCTTCACCTGGTGAATGGACCTTATTGTGAACAATAGGCTTCCAGGTAGAAAATACATTTGTGGTGTTCGGCTGGATTTCTCTCCTGGCAATTTACCGGTGGTAATGGAGTGATTCACGAGAGCATCTCGGTGATATTTTATGCTTTCAGAAACAAAATGAAGAAGCGATTTTTCTAACTGGCATCGTGATCGACATTCTTCTGCCAGAGCCTGTGAGATTCTGCTGGATTTTGGAAGGCAGAGTGGCTCTGATGATTGGCTACGTTTTGAATTTGCCCTTTAAGGGGATTGTTTGGAGCTCCCCCTCACCCCCGCCCTTTCCTCTTCTCTCAAAGGGTCTCCTGAAATATGCCGATTTCCCACCCACCCGGAGATATGCAGGTGTGCTCTCGTGGACTGTTTTACTCGCGTCAGGCCGACGGGAAAGAGAGTCTGCTGATGAGAAGTGAGATTTAGGGCCCAGAAGGGCAGCCCTCCTCCCCTCATTTATCTCCCCCCAACCCACCCACCCATAATTCTTGGGATCACCCGGTTCTTCGAGTTTGTCAAACATGGCCAGAGCTGCTGTTGCTGTGGGCATCGCCGACGCAGCTCGTCCTCGTGGAAAGAGCCCAGACCTGCGAGTCAGAGGACTGGGGTTCTAATCCCAGCTCCACCACTGGTTTGCTGTGTGACCTTGGGCAAGTCACCTAATTTCTCATTTTTCTCATCTGTACAGTATTCCTCAGTATTCTCATGTATATAGTTCCTTGCTGTGGGCATGGAATGTGTCTATTTATCCTTGTGTCCTCTCCCGAGCATTTGGTACAGTGCCCTGTACACAGTGAGTGCTCAATAAATATGACTGACTACATGAATGAATGCTTTTGTCTCTAGGGGATCTGAGAGCAGGGTCATTTAGGAGTCCACGAGAGCACACCTGTATATCTCTGGGATATGCAGTTCCCCAGGATGTCCTACCTGGGAGTCAACCGGAATCTTTCCAGCTTTCATTGTCCTCTTCTGAGCACCTCCGGATTCAGCGTCTCCTGATAGCTCTATTTATACTCGCCAATCAAGTGATCCCTCAGGCTTCTGTTCTTTAATAATACTGATAATATTAATAATAATTATGGTATTTGTTAAGCACTTAGTGCCAGGTACTGTATTAAGCGCTGGGATAGATACAAGCAAATAGGGTCGGACGCAGTCCCTGGCCCATGTGGGGCTCACAGTTTGAATTCCCATTTTGCAGATGAGATAACTTGAGGCATAGAGAAGTGAAGTAATTTGCCCAAGGTCACACAGCAGACAAATGGCAGAGCTGGGATGAGACCCTACCACCTTACGACTCCCATGTTCTATCCACTACATCTTGCTGCTTCTTTAGCTTAAACAGTCCCACCTCCGTTATCCCTTCTATAAAGGACGTTTATTTTCCATTCCTTTGGTTTTTGAACCTCTTCTCTCTACTCCTGGGGACGCGATGCCGGTGTCTGAAAGCCTCACTCCGGTCTGACTTTTTGGGTGTGAAGCAGAATACCCGAACGGCTACCCTATGGAGAGCTGGAATTGGGGGACGGAAAGCCAGGAGGGCAGAGGAGGCTTTTGAATGACGTGGTAAAATCAAGCCACAAACAGTGCTGGATCTAAACTGAAAACTGAGTCAGTTTCTGAGGAGAGACCAGCGTGGCACCCTGTCATTAAGGAGGGAGTGGCTCTCTTTGAGCAGAAGCTTTGTAAGGAACAGAAAGGAGCAGGCAAAATAGAAAACAGCAGTAGGCACTGCAAACAATAAGTGTGACTTCACAACAAAAGGCACCCTTTTTGTTGTGAGTTTTGCTGTATGCGGGGAATTGTACTAAGCACATATTTGCAAGGTACTACTAATAATAATTGTGGTATTTGTTAAGTGCTTATCATGTGCCAAGCACTGTACCAAGCTCCGGGGTGGATCCAAGCGAATCGGGTTGGACACAGTCCCTGTCCCTCATGGGGCTCCTATCCAACAGGCTACCACTCTCCCCACCTTCAAAACCCTCCTACGTTCCCAACTCCTCCAGAGGCCTTACCCGACCGAGCCCTCATTTCTCTTCTGCGTTGCTTTTGCACTGGGGTGCCTCCCAGATAGGGAGATCCTCCTCTGTTTTTATGAAGTAAGTTACGTCACGAAAAGGAGTCCCTTGGCAATCTCTACCACAACCGTGGGTTCTGTGGGAAACAATCAATGGTATTTATATGTATGCACAAGGTAAGCATTGAGAACAGTGCTTGAGACCTAGTAAGCGCTTACCTTGTGCAGAGCACTGTAGTAGGCACTTGGGAGAGCAGCAACAGAATCTGTAGACCCATTCCTTTTTCTTTTTTTTTTAATGGTATTTGTTAAGCGCTTGCACTGTTATGAAGGCTGGGGTTCCCTCCCCACAAAGAGCTTACAGTCTAGAGAAGGCGAAAGACATTAAAAAGTAAAATAAGAATATGTACGTAAGTATTATGGAGAATCTGGGACCTCGTGTGCTCTCAGGTAGCCCAGGAAGCAGAGGGCAAAGTTTAGATTTGGAAGCTCCCGGGTCCAGATCCCAACTGAAAGGACGGAATAGAGAGGCTATTCCTTCCTTCCTTTGAGGATGACATCAAATGGGGAGAAGCAAGCTCAATGTTTAGGAGAGAGAGAACCAATTCCAAACATCATAATAGTGACTGTGGTATCTTACTATGTGCCAAGCACTACACTGTGCCCTGGGGTTGATACAAAATAATCAGATCCCGCATGAGGCTCACAATCGAAGTAGGAGGGAGCAAGAGATATTGAACTCCCATTTTGCAGATGAGGACAATGAGGCACAGAGAAGTCCACACTCACCCAGCAGGTAAATGGCGGAGTCGGAATTAGAACCCAGCTCTACCTACTCCGAGGCACGTGCTCTTTCCATTAGGCCATATGGCGTCCCATCCTTGATATGCCAGAGACACAGTCGGTGATGATCTGGGTAGGGTACGATTGATCCCCTGCGATCGATAGGGTAGATTACGACAGGAGTGAGATAGGAAGGAAAAGGACCTAGCCCAGATATAAAGTAGATGAGATCTGATGTGGCATAGCTATGAGAAGAAGAAGATCTACATTACCCGGCTGAATGAGGCAGCGATTTGATAGTTTTTATTTGCAAAAAAAACCAAAAGAACAGTGTGATACTGGGTTGCATTTGCAGGAATATACCCGGACAGAATGATGCGGTAATCATTCGCTTGCGTTGATGGGTCTCTTTAATGTCAGGCCCAGCTCTTTGGCTCCACATTTTAGGGACGTTGGAGAGGGTCCAGGAGAGAAGAAAGGAAACAATTAGGAAACAAAAATGAAATCAGTACCTATGTGGAAAGGTTGAAGGGGATGTTTGGTAATTAATTAGCCTGGAGACTGAGAGGCGCCTTAATCATGGGCTTCCAGTACGTAGATGATTAAAGAAGATAGTGACGGGCTGTTCTCTGTCTCCACGAGGGCAGTTGAGATCTTCCGTGAAGGCGGTTGAGATCTTATTTAACCGCTTCGGCTCTGAGATGGAATCGTTACATAAGGGACGGAGTTCAGGCTACGTGGATTATAAGGTATTCATTCTGTCATATTTGAGCCCTTACCGCGTGCAGAACGCTATACTGAGTGCTTAAGGTAGGAGAGGAGAGTCCAGAGGGGAATCATTCGATTGTCTCAAACCCTGCAATCCATCAGTGGAATTTACTGAACCCTTACTGTTTGCAGGGGACTGTAATAAGCTCCTGGGAAGGTACAGTACAGTAGAGTTGGGAGTTCCCTGCCCACAACGAGCTCACAGTCTAGATAAAGGTAGAGCTGTCTGCCTGGGATGGAATCCACTCAAATAAAGCAGTTGGATGATGTGTCTTGAGGTCTGGTTCCACCTTTGGACTTTTGTACCTGTTCTTTTGCTTAATTTGGTATTTTTAGATACTCTGCTGACAAGAAGGGCTCAGCTGTCTGAGTTAACAGCACGGTTGAGTGTTTTTTCGCTGTGAGATGTTTTTCCCACATAATGTAGATGAAGAAAGTGGCTCCTTTAACAGGTACCATTTTAGGCATCCAGTGTGTCCGATGCCTAATGGATGTCTAGTATTTCGTCTATTGCACCCACAGCCTCCCGTTGCTCTTTTCTACGTGACTGTGTTTACATACTTCTTTCGGCACTCCTGCCTCCTCTCTGTAAAATTATTCTCTGTCCATCTCCCCTGTTAGATTATAAATAATGATAATAATTATGGTACTTGTTAAGCGCTTACTATGTGCCAAGCCCTATTCTAAGAGCTGGGGTAAAGGTAATCAGGTTGTCTCACGTGGGGCTCAGAGTCTTAATCCCCATAGTAGGCACTTAACCAATACCATAATTGTTATTATTATTATTATTATTACAAGTGGCGGGGCTGGGATTAGAATCCATGACCTTCTGACTCCCAGGCCCATGCTCTATCCACTTAGCCATGCTGCAGCTCTTAAACTTTGCTCCTCAACACCAACCTACTCTCTGATCCTCCATCTCGTTTATCTTGCCGCCGACCCCTTGCCCATGTCCTCCCTCAGGTCTGAAACTTCCTCCCCCTTCATAAAACAGACCACCATTCTCCCTCTCTTCAAAACCTTTCTAATATCACATCTCTTCCAAGAGGTCTTCCCTGACTAGCCCCTCATTTCCTCACTCTTTTCGCCCTCCTTTCCATATCACCGATGTACTTGGCTCTGTCTCCCTTAAAGACTTTGATACTCACCCCACCCCCGATTCAGGAGCGCTTATGTGAATATCTTCACACTGCCAAAGTAGGAGAGAGAATGGGCATCATCTCCGTTTTCCAAATGAAGAAACTGAGGCTTAGATAAGTTATGCGACTCACCCAAGGACACAGCAGGCAAGTGCGGAACTGGAAGTAGAGCCCATGCTCTTTCCACTAGGCCATGCCGCTCCTCCGTGACTCATTCATTTGATTCACAGTGATGCCGTGGGAAGAAAAACAACTCACTTTTTGTTTTTTGGAAACGTAAAGCAGAACCTGGTGAACGCACCAAGATCTTCAAGAGAATTCAGGAACTGCTTCTCTGGAAGGGAGTAGAGTTGACTTCAGCACACTTCAGGTGCTCCAGAAACAAGTCTTGGATTTCCAACGCTTCAGCTTGGGACTTGGGGCACCTCAGTTCCTTTTTCCAGAGCCTGGAGAAAGTCATGAAATGTGCTGATGTAACAGTTGACACACAAATACAAATTGTCAACTCCGTGGTGTTTCCAGTGACAATGTATGGCTCCGAAAGCTGGACGGTGATAAACAGGATAGAAAGAACATAGGTTCCTTTGAAATGTGGTGTTGGAGAAGACTTTTGCAAATGCCATGGACTGCTTGAAAAACAAAGTAATGGATTTCGGAGCAAATTAAGCCAAAGATATATCTAAAGTTCATCAGAGATGGTTGCTAGAAATATTTCCCTAGTTTAAATAATGTACGAGATATATAATGTTTCCAAAGCTGATCGATTTAATCCATTCGATTATAAACTTCTCGAGGTCAGGGATCATGCCTGCAAATTCTTCTTACTGTACTCTCCGAAGCACATAGAGCAGTGCTCTGCACACAGTAAGCACTCAATAAATACCACTGATGGGTGGGTGTCCAGCCTGCCTGAAGGAGATGGAATAAGGCAGTTTGGGGGAGTCTTGTTTGCGTCTCTAGACTCTGAGCTCATCTCCAGATTGGGAGCTCGTTATGGGTAGGGAACGTGTCCGCTATTTTTATTGTATTGTACTCTCTCAAGAGCGTAGTCCATAATAAGTGCTCACTAAATGCAGTTGATTTATTGATCGATTGGCTTGTGATGTGCTAGAGGTCAGGGCCTAACTGAGATGTTAGATGTCATCAATCATTAAATCACTGGTATTTATTGAGTGCCATTGGAGTGCAAAGCACTGGACTAAATGTTTGGGAAAGTTCAACAGAAGCAAAAACAATAGATCCATTGTCCCCTCTAGACTGTGAGCTCGCTGTTGGTAGCGATTCTCTCTCTCTATTGCTGTATCATACTTTCCCAACAGCTTAGTACAGTGCTCGGCACACAGTAAGCCCGCAGTAAATACGATTGATTGAACATAAGGAGCTTACAATCGAATGTTTAGAGACATAGAGAATGACAGCCAAACGGCTGAAGTTTGCGGAAGTCAGTCTGACCTCTTGCTCTCTCCCAAGCATCTAATATATAGTGCTCTGCACACAGTTAGTGCTCAATGCATACCATTTATTGATTAACTGATGAATGGAACCACACTGAAGCTCCCGAATGGCTTAGTGGCCTCTGGACCTAGTTGGTGGCTTAAAGTTGAAAAAGAGCAGAAATTGATCTGCCGGGGGAAGTGAACATGTTGAAAGAGGGGACATGAGAACAGCGGCTGTGAAGCTTTCTATCAGTTTTATCGCTGTTTTTTAATGGCTGCATTTTAGCCTTCTTTCTTTGGTAAGAGGTACTCAACCTTCACCAAAGAGAAGTTCAGAAGATAAAATAAATATTCAAAAGGTACATGACACACATGTGTTTCCTGCTTGAACATCATTTGGGGTTTAATTAAATTGAACAATGGCAAGATCCCCATTAGCTGGCCATGACCTTTTTGAATTAGTTTGATAATTTCTGGATGCCATTTTGTTCATTTTTCCTTTTTTCCCCATAGGATTCCGTGTTATATTTTTGTTCACAGTGCTTCTGTGGCCTCTAACGGATTCTCTTAAGTGTTTAGCACAGCGTTCTGGACCGAGTAACCGCTCGATTAGTGTTGCTGATTATCTAGAATGGGTGTAAAAGGGCCATCTCAAAGATTCAGTCATACATGCAACACTGAGTTGACCTTGTCAAAATTGGGTAATGACGAAATAGTATCAGAATGTGAGGAAGAAATGCTTATTCACCCTTTTCTCAATCTGAATCTCTTATTCTCTTTAAGCTATGAGGCCCCATTTGGGAAACTTTGATTAAAACCCAAGACTGTGTGCTCTTTCAGCAACCTCTTCTGCCGTCGACAAACTACATTTTGACCCCTTGACCCAGTTTTCTGGGTAGACTGTACCAGTGGTAAAAGCATTTTATCCCCCAAACAGTGATAATTTTCACTTAAAATTAAAGGGAGGAGGAAAAGTAGCCTCTATTTAAATTTCTTAGATGGAATCAGCTATTGATTTTCTGTGTTGAGGGGAAATGGAAATGTTGTGTATGAATGAAATCTGCTGAGTCTCTAAATTTTACTGTAATCGGTAGTTTCAACCTCCTTGTGAAATCATAGACATTTTGGAGCATGGCATCAGGAGGATCTATTGGAGACTCGTCTTTCTTTCTCTTTTAGGGAATTTGATAAGCACTTACTATGTGCCAGGCCCTGTTCTAAGTGCCGGGGTAGATACAAGCTAATAAAGTTGGACACAGTCCACGTCCCACGTGAGCTCACAGACTTATAATCGCCGTTTTACAGATGAGGGAACTGAGGCCCAGAGAAGTTACGTGACTTGCCCAAGATCATACAGCAGACAAGGAGCAGAGCTGGGATTAGAATTCAGGTCCGTCTGACTCCCACAGCAGTGCTCTGTCCATTAGGCAACATTCCTTGTCTCTTTCTTGTTTGAAGTCTCATGGGAAGACGGCAAGGACCAGGGACCCACGGTAAGTGGAACTCATCAGCAGGATGGTAAACCCTAGGATCGATTGATCAATCAGTGGCATTTAATAAGTGGGAAGCACCGTTCCCTAGTGAAAAGAGCGTGGGCCTGGGAGTCAAAAGACCTGGGTTCTCTTCCCGGCTCTGCCGGTGGCTTGCTGCATGAACTTGGGCAAGTCTCTTAACTTCTCTGTGACTCAGTTTCTGCAACTGTAAAATGGGGATGAAATACCTGTTCTCCCTCATACTTAAAGTGTGAGCCCCATGTGGGACAGGGACACTGTTCAAACTGATTAATGTGTATTTATTTCAGCACTTAGAACATAGAAAGTGCTTAAGAAATCCCATGAAAAAAGTGCTTACTGTGTACTTCATTTTTTAAGGATAAATGATTGGGGGTGTCCTTTTCAGTCAAGAATTACCTTTAGAAAAGTATAATCACTCAATGTTATTAATTGAGCATTTACTGTATGCAGAGCATTGTACTAAGCATTTGGGAGAGTAGAATACAATAGAATTGGTAGACACCTGATCCCTGCTCAAATGAGCTTATGTTTTTGTTTTGTGTTTTACTGTTGGTGTATTTCTACAGGAAGCAGAAACTAACGATCACACACCCCTCTCTGTCGGTGGGAATGATGAGACAAACGAGCATTTTAAACAATGTTGTGAAATTAAATCAGTAGAATTCCAGTAGAAATAATTTCCTCTTTAACAAGGCCGGCTCATTTCACCCCTTGCAGCTCTGATTTTACTTAACATTTTAAAGTGTACAGTTCTTTTTTTTAATGATAAATGATCGACGTGTCTCTTCCATTCTGGTCAAGGAGTCGGCTTTAGAGATCTGTAATCAATCAATCATTGGTATTAATTAAGCATTTACTGTATGCAGAGCAGGATACTAAGTGCTTGGGAGAGTACAATACTTGGTAGACATAATCCCTCCGCTTAAGGGGCTTTACTCTCCAGTTTGGGGAGACAGAAGTTAAAATAAATTACAGATAGGGAAGCGTTCGTAAGTACTTTGAGGCTGGGAGTGGGGTGAGTATCAGAATCCTTTAGGCCCAAGTGCTTAGTTGATGCAGAAAGTTTGAGGAGAATGGGGGAAATGAGGACTTACTTAGGGAAGGCCTCTTGGAGGAGACGTGATTTTAGGATGGCTTTGAAGATAACCAGCTGACCTCTTACCAACGCTAGTGCTTAGAACAGTGCTCGGCATATAGTGAGCGCTCAGTAAATGCCACTGATGGGTTGACTGTGTAAAGAATACCATAAAAAACCAAAACTGTGGGAAGAGTGGCGGTTTGTTGGATTTGAAAGGGAAGGGAGTTCCAGACCAAAAGGCAAGTGAGTAATATTCCTTATGAGAGGAGCCTTTGTTTTCCCTGTTAGAAAATTCATTCATTCATTCGGTCGTATTTATTAAGCATTTAGTCTGTGCAGAACATTTTAATGAGCTCTTAGGAAAGTTCAGTTGAGCAATAAACAGTGACCATCCCTGCCCACAACGAGCTCTCAGTTTGAACTCGGGCCTGGGAGTCAGAAAGTCACGGGTTCTAAACCGGCCTCCACTCTGCTGGGTCTGCCGTGTCACCTTGGGCAAGCCATTTCACTTCTCTGGGCCTCGGTTACCTCATCTGTGAAATGGGGATTAAGACTGTGAGCCCCACGTGGGAAAGGGCCGGCATCCAAACCCGATTTGCTTGTATCCACCCCATCGCTTAGTACAGTGCCTGTCATATAGTAAGCACCTAACGAATACCGCTATTATTATTATTAGGTAATGTTGCAATTGAAAGCTGAAAGTGAGGGTTGCCTTCAGCTGCAGGAAAGTTTGCGTTGGGTTTTTACATCTGGCCGGGACTCTCCATGGCAGACGGTTTTGTATGACCTCCTTCCCTTAACACCCTTGCAAACCTGGAATCATTCCTTTGTTTACCAACTCTCCCAAGCGCACAGTACACTGTGCTCTGCATAGAGTAAGCATTTTTTATTCAGTCGTATTTATTGAGCGCTGTGTGCAAAGCACTGTACTGAGAGCTTGAGAAGGTGCAGTTTAAGAATAAACAGACACATTTCCTGCCCCCAACAAGGGGGCAAGCTTACAGTCAAGAGGAGCTCAATAAGTACGACTGATTTCACAGTGAGAGGCGTGCAGAGAACAATTCACAAAAGCCTAGATTGGTTGGAAAGATCTGAGTGTGACCGAACTCTTACTTGGTCCTATTCAAACTCATGGCCAATAATTGTGGTATTGGTTAACTCTGTGCCAAGCACTGAGGTAGATACAAGCTAATCATGTCACACACAGTCCCTGCCCTACATGGAGCTTACAGTCTAGGGGGCAGGGAGAACCACAGGGCAGATGAGGAAACTGAGGACAGGCAAGTTCAGTGACTTGCTCAAGGTCACACAGCAGGCAGGTGGCAGAGCTGGATTGAGACCCCAGCCTCTTTTCACGAGGTCGTGCTTCTTCTCTAATAGTGTGACTTTTGAATTGCAGGGCGAGAGAGTACATTTCCACGTTCCGCTCCAAACGGAAAAAATTGGCCCTACTGCTTAGGTGTGGTTTCACCGCCCCCGGGATATATCTAGGCCTCTCTCTAAGCCCTTGCTTGACTTTTGGAATGGGGAAATAGCCTGAAAAAACACTGTTAACTGATTATTCACAGAGGTCTTTCCTCTCAGTAACAAACTGTGGAAAAGAGTTCCAGAACCGAGTACTTTTCCCACTAACAGACCTAGCTCCAAAATAATTAAAACTTAGTAGTACAGCTGGGCCTTAGAAAAAACCAAATATCGTAAGAATGAGAAACACTGCATTCAGCGAGTATTGATGATTGTGTGGGTTTGGTTGTCTTTCAGGCTAGGATGGGGGAGAGAAAGGAAATGGCTTTTTAAGATTTCTCCAAAAATATTTCTTATTTAGGGATTAGATTGTGTACTCTCTGGACTAATTCTTGGTGTATAGTGACTATTTGCAGTTCTCCTCAGTAAGTTGTATTTATTGAGTGCTTACTGTGTGCAGTACTAAGTTCTCAGGAGAGTACAGTGTAAAAATAAACCGATACACTCCCTGCCCACAGCGATCTTACAGTGTAGAGGAGGGGATAGATACTAATATAAATAAATTACAGGTATGTACATAGGTGCTGTGGGGCTGGGAGGGGGGATGGATGAAGGGAGCAAGTCAGGGTGATGCAGAAGGGAGTGGGAAAAGAGGAAAGGAGGGCGCGTAGTCAGGGAAGGCCTCCTGGAGGAGATGCGCCTTCACATTTCCAGGGTTCACCTACACCTCACCGCCCTGAGGAGTAATACCAGAAGCAAGACTCCTTTTGACTAGGGAAATTGCTTATTATTGTATTGTACTCTCCCAAGTGCTTAGTACAGTGTTCTGCAGTCAGTAAGCTCTCAGTAAATACGATTGATCGAATGAATGAGTGAATGAATGTGCCACTTTGGGCACTAGAATTTAGCACTAGGTAATTTAGCACTAGAAGTACTGACCACCTTGGGCTTTGCCATCTACCATCAAGCAAATCAATAGTATTGACTGAGTGCTTACCTGTACAGGGCACTGTATTGAGCGCTTGGGAGAGTGCAGTAGAGGTGGTAGACATGATCTTTGTCTTCATGGAGTTTACAACGTAGTGGGAGAAACTGACATTAAAATGAATTCCCGGTTGGGGGATGCAGAAGAGTTTAAGGATCTGTACATGAGTGCTGTAGGGAGGAAGAGGTGTGAGAAGCAGCATGGCCTAGTGGAGAGAGCGCAGACCTGGGAGTCAGAGACCTGGGTTCTAATTCCTCCACTTATCTGCTGTGTGACCTTAGGGAGGCCACTTAACTTCTCTGTGCCTCAGTTACCTCAGCTGCAAGATGGGGGGATTAAGACAGTGAGTTCCACATGGGACCTGGACTGTGTCCAATATGATTAGCTTGTATGTACCCCAGCGCTTATTATAGTGCCTGGCACATAGTAAGCCCTTAAATGCCATAATAAAGAAAACAACAAAAATGGGTGGACTGAGTATCTCAGTGATTAGGGCCTGAGGACTTCAGTACTTAAGTGACGCAGTGGGGCGAAATAGGGTGGAGATGAATCGTAGCATAGTGGAGTCAGCAGGTCATGGATTCTAATCCCGGCTCCACCAGATGTCTGCTGTGGGGCCTTAGGCAAGTCACTTCACTTTTCTGGGCCTCAGTTATCTCATCTGTAAAATGGGGATCGGAACTGTAAGCCTCACGTGGAACAGGGATTGGGTCCAATCTGACTTGCCCGTGTCTACCCCAGCGCTGAGTATAGTGCCTGGCACATAGTAAGTGCCTAACAAATGCCATTATTATTGTTAAAGAAGGTCTTCTGGCAGAGATGTGATTTTAGAAGCGCTTTGCTGGTGGGGAGAATGGTGGACTGCCAGATAGGAAGGGGAAGAAGGGTCCAGGCAGGAGGGAGGCTAAGCTCAAGAGGTTGACGGTGAGAAAGATGAGAGCGAGGCCCTGTGAGTAATGATAATAATTACGGTTTTTCTTAAGCGCTTACTATGAGCCAGGCGCTGTACTAAGCCCTGGGGTGGATACAAGCAAATGGAGGAGTAGGATGGCATTAAGGGTTTGCATCAGAGTAGGCTGACATCCATTTATCTCTTTTATGCGCTGGCCTAATGGAATTCAACAGGGAAAATAGAAATGCGGGATAATGGAGCAAATGGAATCACATACTCAGATGGCATGCTGGTTGCCTTCCAAGCAGGAGTTGCTGGTGAGGACAAGAAGAGCGATGGAGAATTTGAAGACAGAAATTAGTAGCAGTATTAGAAAAACATACAAGCCCAGTAAAAAATATCACTACTGAGTTAGATCAGTGATTCAACCGAACCAGTGTCCGGTCCTGTCTGACCTTGGGCAAGTCACTTCATGTCTCTGTGCCTCAGGTACCTCATAATAACAATAATAATAATTGTGGTATTTGTTAAGCGCTTACTGTGTGCCAAGCATTGTTCTAAGTGCTGGGGTGGGTGCAGGGTAATCAGGTTGTCCCATGTGGGGCTTACAGTCTTAATCCCCATTTTACAGATGAGGTAACTAAGGTAACTCATCCGTAAGAGAGTGGCACCAAGATGCTATTTTGATGACGATCGCTATAATGCTCTGCCCACAGTAAGCGCTCAATCAATACCATGGATTAACTGATTGATATGACTGCGCTGATTATTTTTATCTCTCCTGGTGCTCGGCACAGTGCTAAATTGCTAAATATCAGTGAAATGATAATGTATCTCTACCTTCTGCCTATTCCATTGTGCGGGCAGGTTTTCGCCTCAGATGTAGCCGGGACCAGGGGGTGGAGCGGGGCAATCTGTCAACAGTGTTATTGAGTGCTTACAGAGTGCAGAGCACTGTACTAAGCCTGTGGAGGAATACAAAACCACAGAGTTGGTAGATGCAGGCCATGCCGCCAAGGAGACAGGTGTTAAAATAAATTACAGAAGGGGGACGTGTCAGAATATGGACATAATAATAATAGTATTTGTTAAGTGCTTATTATGTGCCGGGGATTATGGTAGGCACTGAGATGGATACAAGCAAATCGAGTTGGAATCGGTCCCTGTCCCACGTGGGGCTCACAGTCTCAATCCTCAGATGAGACAACTGAGGCCCAGAGAGGTGAAATGACTTGCCCAAGGTCTCACAGCAGACAAGTGGTGGAGCCAGGATTAGAACCCACGACCTTCTGACTCCCAGGCCTGGGCTCTATCCACTCCACCATGCGGATTCCCCCATAAGCACTGTGGGATTGGGCGTGGGGTGGGTAGCAAAGTGCTTACAGGAAACAGACCCAACTACGTAAGCAACCCAAATAACCGTATCTACCCCAGCCTTTAGAACAGTGCCCGACACATAGTAAGCTCTCAACAGATACCATTTAAAAAAAAGGAAGAGAGGGTTAGTAGGGTGGGAAAATGAGAGATTAGTTAGGGAAGGCTTCTTGGAAGAGATAGGATGAACCAGGAATTTATCCAACTCTCATTGAAACTGCCAATATTTTCTTTTGAACCTGGACAACTTCCTGCAGCAATGAATTCCTTATCGCTTCCCACTTGCTGGTTGAAGAAGCATTTCCTTTCGATTGTTTTGTTAAACTTCCATGATTCCCCTTCATCTTCTCAGTGTGGGATTTGTGAAGAACAATTCTGCTTTGCCTTGAGTTGGTAAATGTTAAAACTTTTCCCAAGTGAAGGTACCCATTTTTTCAGTATCTTCATTCATTCAATTGTATTTATTGAGCTCTTACTCTGTGCAGAGCACTGTTTCTTCTAACTCAGAAGCCGGTCCGCCCCACAGAACATCTCGTTGCCTTTCCTTGTACCTTCTCCAGGCTTATTAGGCCCTTTCTAAGTTCCAGGAGCCAGAGATGATTAAATGTAGATGGGGTCTGCAGGAAAGAAGCCAAAAATGTAAGCGGAGGTGGAAAAGAAACAACAGAAGTCTGGAGAACACATGTAAATCTTTGCAAAAAGCCTCCGATGAGATTTGCTTCATTTGTAAATTCATTCATTCAGTCATATTTATTGAGTGCTTACTGTGTGCAGAGCACTGTACTGAGCGCTTGGGAAGTACAATTCAGCAACAATTAGAGACAATCCCTGCCTACAGTGGGCTCCCTGTCTAGTAGAAGATGGAAATGGATTTGCAGTATTAGATTTGAATCTATCCCATCTAGATTATTGCATCAGCCTCCTTGCTGACTTCCCAGCCTCCCGTCTCTCTCCACTCCGGTCCACACTTTCACTCGACTGCCCGGATCATTATTCTAAAAAATCCATTCAGGATACGTCACCCCGCTCCTCAAAAAAAACTCTAGTGGTTGCCCATCCACCTTCACATCAGAGCAAAACTCCTCATCATTGGCTTGAAAGCACTCCACCACCTTGCCCCCTCCTACCTCCCAAATGCTTAGTACAGTTCTCTGCACACAGTAAGCGCTCAATAAATACAATTTAAAGAATGAATGAAGGTTCTAATGACTGAAATATCCTTAGGCTTGATAATTGAAATCCTAGGAGTGAAGTCATTCGTGAGCTCTTCCTCAATTAGAGCTTTAGAATCTCCCTGGTGTTTCCTCTAGACTGTAAGCTCGTTATGGGTAGGGAACAGGTCTACCAACTCTGTTGTTAAGCGTTCAGTACAGTGTTCAGTGCTTGATAAATGCCACCGATTGATTGCCACCCCTCTCCCACCCTGCTGTTACTGAGGTGAAAACCTGCCTAGTCAAAGGGATAGACAAGAGATGGAGATACATTAAGTGTCACTACGGGCAAGAATTGTTTCTCCCAACTGTATTGTACTCTCCCCAGTGCTTAGTACAGTGCTTAGCGAAGCAGCGGGGTCTCGTCGAATGAGCACGGGCCTGGGAATCAGAGGACCTGGGTAAGTAAGCGCTTAAATACAATAAATAAATACAAGAGTGTTCGGCACAAACTGAGCACTCGGTAAATACCATTGATTGGATTAAGAGCTGTGAAAAGAAAAGAATTCTCTTTTCCATCTGTTTGAACCACTGCTGGGTGAGGATCACTGACCTAAGCCTTTAGGAAGAGTACTGTAGTACTGTCCATGTGGAATCTTTTTTTAAAATTGTATTTGTTAATCATCATCATTATCATCAATGGTATTTATTGAGCCCTGATTATGTGCAGAGCACTGCACTAAGCGTATGGAAATCCATAATAATTAGGGCACTTGTTAAGTGCTTACCGTGTGCCAGACATTGTATTAAGTGCTGGAGTTACAAGCCAGTCAGGTTGGACACAGTCCCTGCCCCACATGGGGCTCACACACTTAATCCCCATTTTACGGATGAGGTAATTGAGGCACAGAGAGGAGAAGTGACTTGCCAAAGGTCACAGCAGGCAAGCAGTGGAGCCGGGATTAGAACCCGTGACCAGAATACATCAGAGTTGGCAGACATGTTCCCTGCCCACAGTGAGCTTACAGTTAAGCACTAATCAGCTGTTGTGGGCAGGGAATTTGTCTGTTTATTGTTATATTGTACTCTCACAAGCGCTTAGTACAGTGCTTTGCAACAGTAAACACTGAATAAATTCAATTGAATGAATGAATACTGTGGGTCAAGAACCGTTCTAAGCGCTTGGGTAGATAGAAGTTAATCAGTCCAGGTACAGTCCCTGTCCCACATGAGGCTCACAGTCTAAGTAGGAAGGAGAAAAGGTATGAAATTCCTATTTTGTAGTTGAAACAACTGAGGCACGGAGAAGTTGACTGACTCTCCTAAGGTCGCAGAGCAGGCAAACGGCAGAGCGGAATTAGAACCCGGTTGCTCTGGCTCCCAGGCCCTTGCTTTATCTACTAAGCCATGCTGCTTCCTTAACTTTCACTGAATCGAAGCGTATTAACCAGATCCCTTGGGTTTTAGGGGGTCCAGGATTTAAACGTGGAAAAGGCCACCGAATCCATTATGTTAAGTGCAGCTTCATCTAAACTAACAGTTCCATTTTGTGTGCCCAAGCTTATATCGCTTGGTGATCAGTGGAAATACAAAGCCTTTCTGATCTTTTAAAAGTTTAAATGGATATCAAGGTATCTTCCTGGAAAACCTATGTACCAAGGATTGAGCCCTAAATTGACTTTTAAAGTGAAATAGTTAATCATTGACTTAAGTGTTTAGAGCAATGCTCTGCACACCCTAAATGCTCAATACCATTGATTGATTCAATCTTTCCACAGATGTTATTTTCTCCTTCCGGGATACATTTTATTTTATCGTTCGTTTTGCTGTCTCATCCTTCTTTGGAAATATACAAGCTTTCGTGCTGCTCTGCTTATCTCCACTTGAGTTCTGGTGAGAACTGAGGGTACTGAATTTGGTCTCGGAATTGATAGGAAAGGAGGGTCAACCATCTTATTTTCATTAAATGCCTAGTCAGCTGATTAACCTCACACAATTTCCTCCCTCTATCCCTTACGATATTGTGGCTGGCCTGTAAAATTAATATTGTGTTGGTTTGAAAGATGGAAAAAATCCAATCAGAATATTCCTTTTTGCACTGAGGTGACCATGTAACATAATTTTTCTTCTTGAGCCCTGTCAACCAGAGACAGATTTTGCTGATGACTTCACTTCCAGGATTTCCTTCATTAAGCCAGTTTGTGTATGTGTGTGTGGTGTGTTTATGTGAGAGAGAGAGAGAGAGAGAGAGAGAGAGAGAGGGATTTTTTTCCCCTTTCCCCTTTTTGTTTCGTTGCAGTTTTTTGGTTTTGTTTTTGTTTTTGTGGGTTGGGTGGGTGAAAATAATGACCTGGTTTGTCCATTCTATTCTCAAGACAATGTATAATTTTTTTTTCAAGAAAAGCTTAAATATTTAGTCAGCCGCTTGCTTGACTAAATTACAATGCATCGTACTCCTGGAACTGATACGCATCCTGTCTCCCCCCCACCCACCCAAGTCCCCAACCCCGGCGCCATCTCCTCTGACTGCCCCCTCCCTCTCTCCTCCCCCAACCCACCCAAGTCTGTCGCCCCTTGAACTTTCCTTCGGCTTCCTGTAAGCCTGATTTGGGGACCGAGGCCATTTCCTGCTTTTCCTGTAGCTAACTGGCACCTGGCTGTCGGTAACGACTAGGCTGTAGGCCACAGCACACCCACTCATCACCGCTCCCGGTGAAAATGCCGGGAATTGAGTCGGAATGTCAGGGGGAAAGCATTTCTTATTTAGGATTTCACAAAGTGCCACTTTGGCCGACGTGGGCCCCCCGGGGAGCACTAAAATAATCTGCACCAAGAGAAGCAACAGAATCCACGTGGTCAGGGATGGAACTCTGTCCCAGTGGTCCCTTGAAGAAGAAGAAAAATAATAATAATAATACCGGTACTTGTTAAGCACTTACTATGTTCCAATCACTGTTCTAAGTGATACAGGGTAATGAGGTTGTCCCACGTGGGGCTCACAGTCTTAATCCTCATTTTACAGATGAGGTACCTGCGGCACAGAGAAGTTAAGTGGCTCGCCCAAGGTCTCACAGCAGACAAGGGGCATTTATTAAGCTCTTACCCTGTGCTATACTGATTCTTGACTCCCGCTTCTGGCCTGGAGCTCCCTTCCCCTTCATATCCGACAGATGATCACTCTCCCTACCTTCGAAGCCGTATTAAGATCCCATCTCTTCCAAGAGGCCTTCCCCAGCTAAGCCCTCATTTCCCCTATTCCCTCTCCCTTCTGCATCATCCTTACACTTGGATTTGCACCCTTAATTCACCCCACCCTCAGCCCCTCAACACTTATGTAAATAGCTGTAATGTGTTTTAATGTCTGTCTCCCTCTCTAGGCTCCCCTTGGGGCAAGGAATGGCGTTTTTTGGTCTCCCCCAAGTGCTTAGTACAGCGCTCTGTGCAGAATAAGCACTCAAGAAATACAACTGATTGATCCATTAGTCCCTGTCCCACATGGCACTCACAGTCTAAGGAGACCGAGAGGTCTAGACTGTAAGCTCACTGTGGGCAGTGTGTCTGTTTATAATTATATCGTACTCTCCCAGGAGCTTGGTACAGTGCTCTGCACACAGTAAGGCTCAATAAATACGGATGAATGAATGAATGTGTGTTCAGACTTAATTCCGCCTCCTCTCTGGACCACTTCAGTCCCATAATATCGTGTGGTGGCGGCGCAGCAGCAATAACAATGTCCGGTTTTCCCCCTTTGCCCCTGCGTGGCCGGCTTAGTGAATAGAGCACGGGCCTGGGAGTCAGAAGGTCATGGGTTCTAATCCTACCTCTATCCCATCTACTCTGTGTCCTTGGGCAAGTAGCTTCACTTCTCCGGACCTCAGTTACCTCATCTGTAAAATGGGGATTTAGAGTGTGAGCCCTGTGTGGGACAGAGACTGTGTCCAACTACCTCGTTTCTACCCCAGCGCTTAGAACAGTGCTTGGCATGTAGTAAATGGTTAACAAGTACCATAATAATAATTATTATAATCCCTTCACCCACCTCCTTCCAGTCACACCCAGAGTCAGGCCGTGCCCAAGGATGTGGCCCCTGTGGCTTAGAATCCCCAATGTCTCTGCCATGGACCTGGAACTTCCTGGCCACTGGGCATGGACTGAGGTGTTAAACCATCTTCCTTTCTTCTGGGAAACTTCATCTCCCTACTTTGATGATGGGGGTTTAGGGCTGCCAAAGCTGCCTTCACATCGCCTTGATGGCTTTCTCCGGATCCTTAGACGCCTATTTTTATCAGGGTCCTCTCCTGCCAGCCGGGCTTTGAGCTGCCAGGGCAAAGAGGTTTCTTCAAGGTGACATTCCCTCTTCAACCTATGCAGTTCCAACTGTCAGGTGAGGAGGGAAACCTCGTTGGAACAGTGTGAGGGAAGGATTTCCAAAAAGGGCGTTTAGAAAGGAGCCGGCGACTCTAAGTGCGTTTTGAGTGCCTTCGTTGACATAGTTTTATTCAACGCTAGGTTCCAATCTACTTCAACTGAACTTTACCCTTTAAAAGCTGCTGTTGTAGATTTTAGGTTATCATTTTTCTTAGTGATGATTTTTGGGAGTGAAGAAGGCAGCCAGATATGGCTGATAGCGACCAAAAGACCTATTTCTTTTAATCAGGTAGTCAATCAGGTAATCAGGTAGTCAATCTATTATTTAATAGTGTTGATTGGGTGCATACTTTGTGCAGAGCCCTGTATTCATTGCTTTGGAGAGTACAATACAATAAAGTTGGTAGATATGATTCCTCCCCTTCAGAAGTTGATAATCTGGTCAATCAACCATTCATTCATTCAGTCATATTTATTGAGCACTTACTGTGTGGAGAGCACTGTACTAAGCGCTTGGGAAAGTACAACAGTACTACAATCAATAGTGTTTTTTGAATGTTTTACTAAGCAAAATTAATTAATGTATAGGGAACTCCACTGCAGTCACACCGTGTGGATGACCCACTTGAAGTGCAGGGAGACACTGTATGGTGGAAGGTCTATTTTGATTTCTGAAGCAGCGTGGCTTAGTGGCTGGAGCACGGGCCTGGGAGTCAGAAGGACTTGGGTTCTAATCCCGGCTCCGCCACTTGTCTGCTGTGTGACCTTGTGCACTTCACTTCTCGGGCTCTCACTTCCCTCATCTGTAAAAATGGGAATCGAGAATGTAAGTCCTGTGTGGGACAGAGACTGTGTCCAAGCCGATTATCTTGTATCTACCCCAGCGCTTAGAACAGTGCCTGGCACATAGTAAGCATTTAACAAATACCACAATTATAAATTATTATTATTGATCAGATTGTATTGTAAAGCTCCTCGTGAGTCAGAGACACATGTTCCAACTCTGTTGTATTGTACTTTCTCAAGGGCTTAGTCCAGTGCTCTGCGCCCAGTAAGCACTCGATAAATACCATTGAATGATTAAGCTATAAGCTCCTTTAAGCAGGGAACACATCTGTCAACTCTACTGTCTTGTACTCTCCCAATCTCTTAGTGCAGTGCCCGAACACAAAGTAAACAATAAATGCCATCGATCGATTGATCGATCTACCCCAGACTTGAGCAGACAGTGCTTAACCAATACTTCGATTATAATCATCACCCTGGAGCCATTTTCATATTGGTGATCACGACCCCTGCGAGGTATCACCCCGAAGCTTGGGCTTCAGGACTCTCAGATCGTCCCCTCGACAGCCCTCTGAACTTCCCACTCTTCCTCTGTCTCTGGGCTCTGCGACTAGGGAAATTAAAGTGGTCGGCTGTGTTTTGATCAGCAACTTGTTTTCCACGAAGGACACTTCCCAAACATATAAACTGTTAGGAAGAGGGCAGAATCAATTCTCCTCCGTAAACATTTCTGCAATCTTCCTTTCTTCTTCTGGACTATAAAGTGGTGCTAAATGCATACATTAGCAGCAAGTTGGGTTTTTACAGGTATCTGGAGTGAAGAAAAATGAGTGTGATTTGTTTTTTCTCTTGCTTCTTATGTTTTAGCACCTTTTTTTTTTTCGGAGGGGGGAGGCAAGCAGATAAAGCTCAGAATATTTTTCATTAAAGAAAATAAGGTTGTTCCAGATAGCCATGCTTTTCAGCATCATGGGTTTTATGGGTTTAAAGATATGTCACCCATTAGCAATTGGGATATTTCTTAAGGGCTTACTATGTGTTGAGCACTGGAGTAGGTAACAATGTAAGATACAGTTCCTGCCACACGGTCAGGGGTGGAAGGAGAACAGGTATTGACTCCCCATTTTACGGATGAGGCAACTGAGATCCAGAGAAGTTGAGCGGCTTGCCCAAGATCACACAGTAGGCAAGTGACAGAGCCACAACAAGAACCCAGGCCCCCTGACTCCTGGCTCTGTATTCTTCCCACTAGAACATGTGTTTTATTAAGTGACTTAAGTGTTTTATTTAATCACAAGCCCTCTCGTGCCTGCTGGAGAAGAAAAAATCAATGTTTTCTTATTTTGTGTACCTTTCTCCGCTCCTCCACCCAGGGCTTGGAAATAGAAATGGGTCCTTGGGCGGAAAAAGATACACCAAGGACTTTTAAAAGCATAAAGATTCCAGCTCCAGCTGTCGAAAACCGATCCCGGCCCACCATAGCTAATGTTTTCTTCTGTGAGAGCCTAAACCCTGTCATAGGTAGCAGCTGACGCTCTTAGTCAGACCTTGTTAAAGCGCCCTGGCCCACTCCTGGGCCCGCCGGGTAGGGTGACACCAGGGGGCCTGAGGGATAGCCCCAGAGACCGCTTACGTTGGCATCCAGGAATACCGTTTGCCGGCCCATAAATCTTCTCTGTGGTCCGGGTCACCGCACGGTGGCTGCTTCGGGAACGGCTCGGCCGGCCACGAGTGCGGCGGAGGGGTCATCTGCTTGGGGTCGAAAGGGGAGCGGGAGGTCTGTGGCTTCTGACCGCGTCAGGGGAGGGTGTTAGGCCGTGAGCACTGCTTTTCAAACAAATTAATAGCGTAAAAGCCGTGTGGTTAACTTCTCTGGTTTCTTGAAGCTGGAGATTGATTTTACGCGGCTAGAGTTGTACCAGGCGCGGGGGTACATACGGCGTCATCTGATGGGACACGAATCCTGTCCCGCTTGAGGCTCACAGTCGAAGTAGGAGGGAGAACAGGTATTGAAGGAACCTTTTACAGGTGCAGAAACTGAGGCAGTGAGAAGTGAAGGGACTTATCTAGGGTCACAGAGCAAGCAGGTGGCAGAACCAAGATCAGAACCCAGGTCCTCTGAGTCGTAGGCCTGGGATCTTTCCACAAGGCCACGTTGGTTCCCTAACAAAGCCGTGTTTTAGTGAGCGACCGCAAGGGATGAAGTCTGTCCTAGACTCTGTGTTCTCTGTAGGGTGGGGGCTTGTGGAGATATGCCGGATGCTGAAGTTCCTTCTGGTCTAGGATTTGCGGTACTTATTTTATTGGATTTACTTGTTGCGTTCATTTGACGTCTTTTCTCTTAAGCGCTCCAGATTCCACGGTGGCAAAGATACAAATGTTCCTTCCCGGAATGCTTCGCTCCGCTCAAGACCACCTACTCACAGGGCCTTGCTCTTACCTCTCTCGCCCCAGACCTCTTTCTCAATCCTTTCTGTTGTGAGTTCCACAGCCTGAAACTCCCTTCACCTTCATATTCTCCAGACCACCGCTCTCCCCATCTTCAGAGTCCTCCTAAAAATCACATCTCTTCCAGGAGGCCTTTCCTGACTAATCTCTCCTCTCCCTGCTATCACTCCGACACTTCCGCGTCACCGCTTCCGGACCACTAACGAACCTGTCTTAAGACTTGGTTACTTCCCCCACCTGTAATTTATCGAAACGCCTGTCTCCCTGAACTTGATCATAAGTTCCTTGAGGGCAGAAGACATATCTGTTGTACTCTCCCAAGTGGTTTAGTAGAGTGCTCTGCACGGAGTAATCACTAAAAACATACTATGGATTGATGGATTGTAAGTTCTTTATGGGCAATTCTTGGCACATACTAAGTGCTTAACAAATACCGTTATTATTATTATTATTATCAATTCTGTAATATTGTACTCTCCCAAGTGCTTAATGCAGTGTTCTGCACAGGATAAGCGCTCGATAAATAATAATAGTAATGATGGTTTTTGTTAAGCGGTTAACGTGCATCAAGTACTGTTCTAACAAGCTAATCAGATTGGACACAGTCCCTGTCCCACATGGGGCTCCTAGTCGTAATTCCCATTTTACAGATGAGGGAACTGAGGCTCGGAGAAGTGAAGTGACTTTCTCAAGGTCTCACGCAGACAAGTGGCAGAGCTGGGATTAGAGCCCAGGTCCTCCTGACTCCCAGTCCCGGGCTCTCTCCGCTCATCCATTGATTGATTGGAAATGGGGCAGCCTCATTGAAGGACTGTAAAATGCTCAGGAAACCCTCTTGCTAAGGGTCTAGATTATGGTGCCGAAAACCAGCGGATGGTTCTGGCGTGATGCCAAGCAGAAGCCCCCGTGGAGTCTTTTGGAATAGTTTTGCTTGACAGACTTAGAGGTCCTTAGAGCTGATGGGGATTATAGCAACTTGAAAGGTGAGGTGGTGAGTAACTTTAGAAAGCCTACCTTCAAGGCACTCTGCTTTTGAGAGAAGAGATTAGGATATCACATTATTTTGAATTGTTATAAATTATATTAATAACTCCCTCCCCCAACTAGTTTGCAAGCTCCATGAAGGCAGAGAACATATCTGCTAACTCTCTTGTATTCTCCCAGGCGCTTAGTACAACGATCTGCACAGAGTAATCTTATCGTGGCCACGGAACATTCTACCAATTCTACCACATTCTACCGATTCTGTTCTAGTGAGTTCTTCCAAGCATTTAGTACACAGCAAATGCTCAAGAAATAGCACTGCTGGACCAATTTAACGTCTCCTCGTGCTGTCGACACGTTTGTTTCAGAAGGTCTTGAATGGACAATTGGACGGTATGGCGTAAATAGGGAGAAACCCAAAACTACTAAACTTAAAACCAAATTAGCGTTCTCTAGCGATTAGCTTCCGTGCTGGAGTCGTAAACCGCTGCACACCGTTTATTTATAGAGTCACCACAGTATTTGTAGACTTATGGCTGAAAAAATAGTCTATAATTAAAGCGCATCTTTATCCCAAGAGGATATGATGCAAGGAAGATCATAACATTATGCTCGTAACATTTTATGTGCTTCAGGGAGGCAAAGAGCACTGCAAAAATAGTTTTTAGATAGTCTTTCAACCCCAAAATATTGCATACATCTTAGACCCAATGTGAGAATTTAAATCCCTCATGATATAGTGGTAAATTATAGTTTCCAGCAGTTACTGGTAAGATTAAAAAAAAGATAAATATGGAGGCTGAAATTGTGGGCAGTCTGTTAGTCTATATAATAGGTGGGTGGTGTTTATTTTAAATGGTATTTGTTAAGCGCTTTTTTTGTACCAGGCGCTGAACTAAGCACTGAGGTAGATACAAGCTAATCAGGTTGGACACAGTCCATGTCCCACATGGGGCTCACAGTCTTAATTTCCATTTTACAAGCGAGGGAACTGAGGTACGGAGAATGTAGACAAGTGGCAAGAGCTGGGATTAGAACCCAGATCCTCTGACTCCCATGCTTGTTCCACTAGGTTGTGTTGCTTCACTTGGCCTGAAAACGTTCTTTGCCTGGAAACTTCCTTGATGTTTTTAGGGAAGTGAGAGGGAGTAGGAAGAAGATGATATACGCATCTTCATAGGGTGTTGTTTTTCCTTCCTGTAACTTATTTTAATGTCTGTTTCCCCAGCTAGGTTGTAAGCAAAGATAATGTCAGCTGATTCTATTGTACTCTCCCAAATGCCTAGTATCATGCTATGCACGGTAAAAGTGCTTAATGAATACGGGGATTGAGAAGGAGGGTCGAGGAAATTTTTTCTGTTTTGGTGGGTGGGTTTAGAGTGGTCCTGCTAATGCATTGCTTTGTCAAAATTATAAAAAACTGTGCTGCAGGAGGTTCAAGGGTTTTGATAAAGATGTGAAACGCTCAAATCCATTGTATAAAGAAAGGGATTTTAGTCATCATTCATTCCAAATCGACCCAACAAAAACAGACTGAAATATGAAGCTGCAGTCTGTACTGATGACTAATCAAGGGAAAACTTGAAACGATGAAATCAAAAGTAAGAAAGGGACCTACCTGCCGTCTGCTTTGGAAGCACAGTGGACTTCACTGTCACTTTCCGCTGCGGAGAACTAGCTTTCAGGAGTCCCAGGGGAGGAGGCGGCGACGGGAGAGGTGTCAGAGGGTAGACTGGAAGCCCCTTGTGGGCAGGAAGCATGTCTACCAAATCTGTTGTACTCCCCCAAACACTCAGTACAGTGGTCTGCCCACAGTGAGCGCTGAATAAATACCACTGATTGATTGATAGGGTGAAATGGCCAGAGAGTCTGGCCAAAGTGGGGCTTTACTGGTCTTATTTGGCAAAGCTGTGCTTTGGCTGGTTCAGTCCAGAGACAAATGATTGTATTTTCCAAGTGGCTCCAGTTTAGCTTTCTCCATCCCGTCAATGGTTCATGCTCCATCAATCCTCTTTCAGCCTCTTTATTCGTCTGTCAATCAATTAGTGGTATTTATCGAGTGCTTACTCGATGCAGAGCACTATCCTCTAAGTGCTTGAGAGAATGCAATTGAATTAGTAAGATAACAATCCCTGCCCTCAAGCACCTTATGATCTAGCCGGGGAGACAGACACTAAAATAAATTAATGATAGGGGAAACAACAGAGTCGAAAGGTAGATACACACATTTCGTGAAGGGAGGGGGTTGGGTTAGTGCCCAAATGCTTCGGGGATGGGGATTCATTAATAACATTTGTGGTATTTAAGTGCTTACCGGGTGCCAAGCACTGAACTGAGCAGTGAGGCAGAGATCAGGTCATCTCTGTCCCGCACTGGACTCACAATCTAAGAGGGAGGGGAAACAGCTATTTAATCCCTCCACTGGGAAAAGGGGGCCCAGAGAAGCTAGGTGACCGTCCGACATTCACGCAGCAGGCAAAATCGTGGGTGGGGTGAGGGGAGGATAGGGTCAGGTCACTCTCCAGCTCTCCTGAGCCGTTCCTGGGCCGCGAGAGAACCCCCTGGAAGCTCTGAGTCATATCCCGAGCTGTACATCTTCTGCTGACCTCCCCCGCTATCGTTCCCCTTCCCAATCTTCTTGACACCCCCCCGCCCCCCAAAGCTGTTAGGATTCTCTTCCCCCATTTTAGCCCTCAGGTTTCTCTTCAGGTTTTACAGGCCTGCAATATTGTCTGTCGGAGCCCTTTCTGCTTCCAAACCCCCTACATCCTGCCGACTCATTCCCCAGTGCCACATTCATCCAACCACCCGGAACCTCCACGTTCTCCATTCGTGACCTTTTCTCTCGGCGAGGCGGCGTGGCGTAGTGTAAAGAGCGCCGGCCTGGGAGTCGGAAGGTCATGGGTTCTAATCCTGGCGCTGCCACTTGTCTGCTTTGTGACCTAGGGCAAGTCCCTCCACTTCTCTGGGCCTCAGTTACTTCACCTGTAAAATAGGGATTGATACTGTGAGCCCTTTGCGGGACAGGGACTGTGTTCAGCTCAATTTGCTTGTATCTACCCCAGTGCTTAGTACAGTGCCTGGCACATAGTAAGCGCTCAACAAATACCATCATCATCATAATAATCCATCCCAGTGCTTAATACAGTACATAGTAAGTGCTTAACAAGTACCAACATTATTTTTATTTTTCTCATTAGGCACAGTATTTCCCTTCTTATTCACTGCCAATATGTTCTTCCAGTGATCAGTACCCCAGTTAATTACCTCCATCTCCTAATGATCGATGGTACCCTAGCCAACTGCGCACTTCCCCCAGTGATCTGATCCCCAGTTAATTACTTGCATCCCCCAGTGAATTGGTCCCTAGTTAATTGCTACATCACCTAGTTAATTATTTACATCCCCAGCTAATTGTTACTTACATCCCCCACTGAATGGCCCTCCCAAGTTAACAGTCCCCCAGTTAATTGCTTCATCCCCCAGTGATTTATCCCCCAGTTAATTACCCCATCCCCCAGTGATCAGCTGCCCAGTTAATTGCCTGTGTCCCCTAATGATTGGTCCCCCAGTTAATTGTCTTAACCAGTGAACCATCCCCCAGTAAACAGCCTACATTCTGGAATGCATGATCCCCTACTTAATCTTTTACCTCTTCCCCCCAAACCCTGTCCTCCCCACAACTTTCCCATCACTGTAGACGGCTCCACCATCCTCCCTGTCTCACAAGCCTTCAACCTTGGTATTATCCTCGGCTCGTCTCTCCGATTCAACTCACGTATTTGTTCTGTCACCAAATCCTGTCAGTTGGACCTTCACAAGATTGCTAAAATCTGCGCTTTCCTCGCCATCCAAACTGCGACCCCCCTGATCCTAGCATTTATCCCATCCCGCCTTGATTACTCCATCAGCTTCCTTGCTGACTTCCCTGCCTCCTGTCTCTCCCCACTCTGGTCCATGCTTCACTCTGCTGCTCGAGTGATTTTTCTAAAAAAGCAGTTGAGTCCATTTTTCTCCACTCTAGAACCTCCAGTGACTGTATCAAACAGAAACTCCTTACTGTCAGCTCTAAGGTGCTGAATCAGCTCACTCCTCCTACTTTGATAGTAATAAAGATAATAATAATTGCTGGGGCATTTGTTAAGCACTTACTACGCGTCGGGCACTGTGCTAAGCGTTGTGGTAGATAAAAAGGCAATCTGGTTGGACTCGGTCCCTGTCCCACATGGGGCCCCCGCACTCGATCCCCATTTTACAGAGGGGGTAATTGAGGAACAGAGACGTTAAGTTACTTGTCCAAGGTCCCACAGCAGGCACGTGGCAGAGCCGGGATTAAGAGCCAGGTCCTTCTGATTCCCAGGCTGTTACTGTTACTTTATCCACAAGGCTACGCTGTCCTCTCCTAAGAGCTTAACGAAATACACTGAACAGAGTAAGCACTCAGTAAATTCCACTGATTGATTCGTACCCCACTTAATTGCTTTTATCCCTTAGGTGCAAGCAAGTTAACTGACCAGGAAAATGTAACATTGTGACAGCTTTGAATCCACTAGAAATTGCCCTGCCTCATCACCTATCACCTAGATGGGATTTATAATCATCATTTTTTCCCCCAAACCCTTCCAATCTCTGGGAACCCCTGTACTTTCTCCCCTTCTTCTCAGTCCTTCCCTTCCCATTGCATTCTGATGTTAGAATATTCATCACCCGTTTCCGGATTGAACTCCACGTAGTTTGGATGTGTTCGTGGGAGAGGTAGCACAATCATAAGTGTAAAAAACAAAATCCACTAGGACCATGGTAATAGTAATAGTTGAGTCAATGTATGTTGGACAGATAATATGAAATGCTAGCTCCAGCTCCAAAGAAGTGCTTGAATTCAGAATGGAGATGATGCAGTTGAAAGCAGGAACATTGTGATTTTCTTTTGTTGTCAAATGAACCAGGTATACAGTGCCCGCCTTGTGGGAGATAATAATAATAATGGTATTTGTTAAGCGCTTACTATGTGCAGAGCACTCTTCTAAGCGTTGGGGGAGATTTGGGATACTCAGGTTGTCCCATGTGAGGCTCACAGTCGTAATCCCCATTTTACACATGAGGTGATTGAGGCACAGAGAAAAGTGTCTTGTCCACAGTCACACAGCTGACAAGTGGCAGAGTCGGGATTTAGGAGAAACTGTTTTTCTTAATGAATTAATCTATCAGTTGTTTACCTACAGTTTATTGTGCACAGAGAGTTTATTTTGTGTACTTGGGAGAGTACAGTTGAGTTAGTAGATCCAGGCCCTCAAGGTGTCTATAATACAGGGGGGAAAACAGACACTTAAATTACAGGTTAAAAGATTTGTACTTAGGTGCTGGAGAGGAGCTGGGAGGATCTGAGTGCCTAGGGGATGACCTTTTAATTCTGTTTTTGTTGACTTAGTTGAATCTAGATTGCAGTTTTATAGTCTTTACTGGGAAGTATACTCTGATTATCTTTAATCTTTGGTGGTGATTGATGCAGCCTTAGAGTATAAAATGATCCTAGTCCAAAAAAGGGACTTTTCACTCCTTTGATCCTGTGCTCCTCCTCAGAAAACACCGTGACGTTCGGTGCAAACCAGTTTTTAATTAAATGTATTTTTAGTCAGAAAAATTTTCCATCCTGTGGGGTATTCGGGCTAAATAATCTGGCACTTTCCTACTCCAAAACCGTTCTGGGCAATATCTTCTATTTAAGGTAGGAGATTTTTTTGCAGAATTCTTTTACATATCATGTTGGGAACCACCAAAGAGAATTTTTGGTAGACTTTCAAACAAGACAGGGACACATTCTTCCTTCTTTTTTCCCCCATTCACTATAAAACAGATCTTTTGGATTATAGGTTGAAAAACAGTGAACTAATCAGCAGGTCCCCATGTTGTAGAAGTGTGCAGGGAGGCCCTAACCAGTTACTCAGGCTAAATTGTAAACCGTACAGTTTTCAAATGCACTTCTTTCCATTGCACAATCCATGGGAGATGCCTTAATCTCTCTGGAATCTCCTCTGAGAGAGCACTGAAATGCAAAAAAAAAAAAAATGAAGGAATGAACAGTGAAATGATATCGTGCAGGTGCACACTAGATTCCTACAAAATCAGTTACCTTTTAGTTTTTCTGAAATGCCCTCCTTTTAACTTATTGATGAGGATATTATGGAAAAAAGAAAACTCATCCCGTACACACAAAGCTTCCATGAGGAAACATCAGGCTTAGTAAGTAATTTCTCCTTTAGGAAGTAGATTGTATTGTTTCTGTCAGTTGAGAGGAAGAGGAGAGAGGAAGTGGGTTTGGTTCTGGGGCCCTTCAGAACTTGTGGTGACTCACAATTTCAGAGTAGAATAAGCTCTTCTCCCTCTAGACTGGAAGCTTGTTTTGGGCAGGGAATGAGTCTACCAATTCTGTTATTGTACTCTCCCACACACGTAGTACGGTGCTCTGTACTAAATATAACTGATCGTTTGATCTCTCCATGGATGCTGCCAAAGCCCACACGTATGATCAGGTTCAGATGTCCCAGAGGGTAGCTTCATTTTATGTTTTTGATGAGCAATCAAAAGATGGCTCATCTTTTTTTTTTCCTTTTAAGGCTGAGGCTGTCAACATCATACCCACCCGTCGTTCTGTTGCCGAGACCCGAGACGAACCTTGATAAGAACATTATGGGAGCGATTGTATTAATGGGACGAGAGGGTTTGAAGAAATGGGGTAAAAGGAGGTTTCATCTCGTCTGGTTGATGTTTTTCACTTGAAAGAGTCTTGCGTTCCTTGTAGCGATCTAGTGCTACTTCACACTTGAAGTCAGCCTCCTCGCTAGGGGAAAGTTTATCTATGATGGGGAGAATGGTTGTAATGGCTGATGAAGATCGCAGGCATTGTCCCTAGGCCTATTCATTCATTCAATAGTATTTATTGAGCGCTTACTATGTGCAGAGCACTGTACTAAGCGCTTGGAATGAACAAGTCGGCAACAGATAGACACAGTCCCTGCCGTTTGACGGGCTTACAGTCTAATCGGGGGAGACGGACAGACAAGAACAATGGCGATACTGAGGTGGTTGCTGTTTGCAGGGCCTGGACTCATTGTGTTTGTTTGTTTTTTTTTTGTACTTGTTAAGTACTTATCATGTGGAAGTCCTGGGGTAGATACAGGTCAATCAGATCGGACACAGTCCCCGTCCCATATGGGGCTCATGGTCTTAATCCCCATTTGACAGATGAGGGAACTGAGGTCCAGAGAAGTGAAATGACTTGCCCGAGGTCACACAGCAGACAGGTGAAGAACCCAGGTCCTTCCGACTCGACTCGCTTCTGACTCCCGGGCCCGTGCTGTATCCACTAGGCCACACCGTGTTCTCAAGCACCATTAGATTCTAGGTTTCTTGAGGGAAGGGGACGGTGATTTGCTGTTTCTTTGTTACTCCTCATTCGTTCAATCATATTTATTGAGCGCCTATTGTGTGCAGAGCATGTACTAAGTGCTTGGAATGTACACAGGGGCCCAAGAGCCATTATCCAAGGTGCTCAATGAATACTCTTGGATAGTCAGCCCCAAATGGCAACTCCTACTTGTGGGGATCTGAAAGAGCCTAAAAGAGCCCTTTTCATTTTGGCTTGCCTCGGACTGTTTTTAGAGGTCCGACTTGGGAGTCTTGATGATAGCAGCCGTTTAGAAGAAAAACACAAGTTTCACAATAGCAATCAATTAAGAGTATTTATTGAGCTTTTATTCTGTGCGGACACTGTCCTAAGTACTTCAGAGAGAACGAGAGAGTCAGAGCTTGTCCAGTTACCAAGAAGGTAAGTGGCAGAAGCAGGATTGGAACCCGGGTCTTGTGTCTCCCTGTTTACACCAGGCCGCACTGCTTCTTTAGTCAGAGACATCCGGCTGCTTAGGGCACCGGTCCATTAGCCCGAGAGCTGGAAGAAATCAGGTGGGAAGAATGGAAGTCAGGCAGCGAGCCCAAGCAGAATTTCATACACTCTCTTTGTTTGTCATCTCCTTGTTTGTGTTTTTGTAGGAATTTTGACGGTATTTATTGAAGTGAAATCAATCGGTCAGTCATGTTTATTCAGTGCTTACTATGTGCAGAGCACTTGGGGGGAGTATAATACAACAGAATTAGCAGACACGTGCCCTGCCCATAAAGAGCTGAGGCAATTTCTTTGCCTGTTGAGAGACGGGAGAGTGGCCTATTGTAAAAAGCACATGGCTGGGAGTCAGAAAGTCGTGGGTTCTCATCCCGGCTCCGCCGCCTGTCTGCTGTGTGACCTTGGCCAAGTCACTTCATTTCTCTGTGCCTCAATTACCTCACCTGTAAGATGGAGATTAAGACTGTGAGTCCCGTGGGGGATAGGGACTGCGTCCAAACCATTTATCTTGTATCCACCCCTGTGCTTAGTACAGTGCCTGGCACATAGTAAGCGGCTAACAAATATCAAAGAAAGCAAAGATGAGGGCATTCCCCAGAAGCAGGAGTTGCCATCTGGGGCTGACAACTTATTTAACCGTATTAATTGAGCACCTTGGACAGTGGCTGTCGTCTTCCCCTGAGGAAGAACAAAGAAACAGCACGGCACTGTCCCCTTCCCTCGAGAAACCTAGAATCTTATGGGGTTTGAGAAGAAATACGGACATCGATAGGCCCGGATCTCAAGTAATCGAGGCACAGAGCGGACAGAGACATAAGGGCGTGAAAGAGAACAAAAGATGGGTGCAGATGGGCAGATTTCACACCGACTCTAGCAGGTAGGATAGGCCTTCATTTAGCCGAATGACTAATTAAGGTACTTTTAGTGGGCCCGATTGGTTTTTTTAGTAACTTAATGAGTGTGCAGAGTGCGTAGCAGGCTGGGCTAGTGTCCATTAGAGTAGGCGATGGGTGACATCTTCACTTTCGTCCAACACTGGAGGCCCAGTGGTGTAAAACTGATTTCTAAATAAAGGCTTCTGGTGGGATTAGAGTAGGCTAGGACTTGATTCTGTACTTCCCAAGTGCTTAGTACAGTTTGCTGAACCAAGCAAGTGTTCCATAAACATTACCATTACCGCTATAACTATTTCTGTGGTAGGTCCTTCTAGATCCTTCTAGACTGGGAGCCAGTTGTGGGGAAGGATTGTCTCTCTCTGTTGCTGAATTTTACTTTCCAAGCGCTTAGTACAGTGCTCTGCACACAGTAAGCGCTCAATAAATACGATTGAATGAATTGAATGAGTGGATGATTCCTTTCCCATTCCCTCCTAGACTGCGAACCCAGTGTGGGGCAGAGACTGGCTCTATTCTGATTGTTTTTATTTACCCCTGCTCCCCGCACTTAGTAAGCACTTAACACGTACCATCAGAATTGCTCATTACGGGTTATTTGAGAAGGATCTCGAGTCTTCCTTTAAGCAGCATCCCGTGTCTGCTAACACTTAGGGAAAGCCGGTAGTGATTGCGTAGAGATCTACCCACTTCTTGGGCATTGCCCTCATATTAAAAGGCGATTATTGCGATTGAAGGAGACTACATTTTAGCTTGAAGCTGGCTGAAACTGGATAGATTGCGTATCTGTTTCGTCATTTCATTCTGGCCCGAGTAGGAGCATAATATCAAGTAGAGCAGTGTAGAAATACTGAGAGAGGATTACATCAGCACCATCGTGTTGTCCCAAACCTCTTCAGGCTTCTATCTCTCTCTCTCCCTCTCTCTCATCGCCCCTCTCCCCCCACCCCCCGAATTATCTGATTGCGCCGTAACCTCATAACTTTGAGGGAATTGGGCCGTCGGTTTCTAACTACACTATAAAATAAGCTTTCCAAGCACTTTTAATAATAATAATGATGGTATTTGTTAAGCGTTTACTATGTGCCAAGCACTGTTCCAAGTGCTGGGGGAGATACAAGATATTCAGGTTGTCCCATGTGGGGCTCACAGTCTTAATCCCCATTTTACAGACGAGGTAACTGAGGCGCAGAGAAGTTAATAATAATAATGTTGGTATTTGTTAAGCGCTTACTATGTGCCGAGCACTGCTCTAAGCGCTGGGGTAGATACAGGGTAATCACGTTGTCCCAAGTGAGCCTCACAGTTAATCCCCATTTTACAGATGAGGTAACTGAGGCACAGAGAAGTTAAGTGACTTGCCCGCAGTCACACAGCTGACAAGTGGCAGAGACGGGAGTCGAACCCATGACCCCTGACTCCGAAGCCCGGGTGAGGTGGGGGCTGGGGAACAGTACGGGCTGAGCTAGTGTGGGAGGGAGAGGAGGAGGAAGAAGAGGGGACCCTTCCAGGCCGGTAATCCAAGTGGTTGGCCGTCCATGCCCTGTGGATGTCACTGGGACATCTCTGTGCTCTACAAGTGATGTCTTCATTCATGCCTCCGATCGTATTTATGGAGCGCTTACTGTGTGTAGAACACTGTACTAAACGCTTGGGAGAGTACAGTACAACAATAAACAGACACATCCCTTCCCCACGATGAGCTTACAGTCTCGTTGGAGCAGTTTCGGCGGGCCTTGGATGTTACTTTGTCTTAGCTGTTTTTCTGCTTCCTTTTCCCATCTATCGTTGGTAATTTTTCCCGATTTAATTTGAGTTCATCCCAGTTTGGGCCACCTTTTCTCTCCGCTTGTGCCTTGGATCCCTTGAGTCAGCTTGTAGAGAAAAGGCATTTCCTAACACCGCCTTCAGGAAGCGATCCACTTCCACTGGTACTGACTCATGGTAGCAACAACAGGAAGACAAGCAGTTACGCCAAGGCCACAGAAACAAATGAACAAAAGGGATTCGTTTGGCAGGTATGCCAGTGATGGAATTGAATTTTTCTAAGCCTGTGGCATAGCCACCTGGTTCCCCTGCTTTCTCCCCAAAGTGGATCGAAGCCACCTCCCCGTTGCAGGCAGGGAGAGATGCAACCCCAGTGCCTTTGGGGTTGACGTGATTAATCAACCCCCTGTTGATTAATGGTTAATGATTAATCATATTAATCAGTGGGTTCGTATTCATATCCAGGAATTTATATTCGGCCCCAAATATAAGGCAGAAAGTCTTCTCATCCCAGTTAGATTGTAAGCTTCTCGAAGGCAGGGATTGGATCTTCCAGCGCTGTGTTGGTAGATACGGGAAGCGGCATGGCTTAGTGGACGGAGCATGGGCCTGGTAGTCAGAAGGACATGGGTTCTAATCCCGGCTCTGCCACTTGTCTGCTGGGTGACCTTGGGCCGGTCACTTCACTTTTCTGGGTCTCAGTTACCTCATCTGTAAAATGGGGATTGAGACCGGGAGCCCCATGGGGGACAGGGACTGTGTCCAACACGATTTGCTTGTATCTACCCCATCGCTTTGTAATAATAATAATAATGTTGGTATTTGTTAAGCGCTTACTATGTGCAGAGCACCGTTCTAAGCACTGAGGTAGATACAGCGTAATCAGATTGTCTCACGTGAGGCTCACGGTCTTCATTTTTACAGTGTAAAAATGTACAGTGCCTGGCACGTGGTAACCACTTAACAAATAGAATAATTATTATTATTATAGTTCGGAGGCAGTAGTTGGGGGTGATGGATGAGCCACTGGAAGGGTGGGGCAAGATTTAGGACAGGAGTGAGGACAAAGTAGAGGAGAGGAAGAACAGTGGGGAGGCAGGTGGGAAGGTCTGGAGTCGTCGAGAGAGAGAGAGGGGCAGAGCTGGCCTTACTATGGAGAGGGCAAGGACAGGGAAAGGGACAGGTCGAGGATGAGGTGAGATGGAGCAGGCCCAGAGCCAAAGCCTGATAGAGTGGCATACAGGGCATTTTCCTAGAATCTCTAGAAAAACCACAAATAACTGCTCTATCCACTAAATATCTATTGTACTACCATAACGAAGCAACTCGGGGCCTAGTGGATAGAGCACAGGCCTGGGAGTCAGAAGGACCGGAGTTGTAATCCCAGCTCTCCCACTTGTCTGCTGCGTGACCTTGAACAAGCCACTTAGCTTTTCTGTGCCTCAGTTCCCTCATCTGTAAAATGGGCATTAAGACTGTGAGCCCCATGTGGGAGAACTGTGTCCACCCGATTAGCTTGTATCTACACCAGCACTTAACAATACCATTAAAAAGAAATCTCTCGAACGATAATTGTCTCCAGTGCCGGTCATTGGGATCTCACAGTGCTTGCGGTTTAATCATTCCATCAGTGATAGTCTTTGCGCCCTTACTGGGTGTAGGACACTGTACTAAGTGCCTGGGAGAGTACAGTCTAATAGAGTTGGCGGGCACATTCCTTGCCCACAAAGACCTTACAGTCTCGAGAGGGCGACTCTTTTTGTATCATCATTAGAATCTCCTCCGGATTATCTATATTGGGAGAAATGAATGGAGAAGTGGCGAGGTGAATGTTTGGATTGGAGAAGAGTGAGTCCCAAAAAGGAAATTAAAATGAAGTTCGCACAATTTTAGGGTACCGACTCAGAAGAAGTTGTTCTACTTTGATTCAGTGTCAAAACAAGGTCATGTTGCATAACCCGGTTAATAATTCCTAAAAGTTAGGAATACGATTAGCAACCTGAATAGGCCCTGCCTCTAGAATTGAGAGTAATCATGGTTAACCCGTGTCTGGACTCTAAAAAATGAGTTGAATAGTTTTTTCGATATATATATATATATATGTGTACATCTGAAATTGGACAAATTAAAAATCACTGTCACCAAGTAAATTATTTGCTAGAATCCCTTCTTTCTAAAGATCTGATTGGGCTAATGAACATCTGTCTTCTGTCAGTTGATGGTATTTCCTGAGCACTTACTGTGTGTGGAGCTCTGTAGTAAGTGCTTGTCTTGTCTTAGGCTGTCGAGTCGTTTCCGACCCATAGCGACTCCATGGACGCTTCTCTCCCAGAACGCCCCGCCTCCGTCTGCAGTAGTTCTGGTAGTGGATCCCTAGAGTTTTCTTGGGAAAAATCCAGACGTGGTTTACCATTCCCTCCTTTAGCGCAGTAAACTTGAGTCTCCGCTCTCACTCTCTCCCATGCTGCTGCTGCCCAGCACCGGTGAGTTTTGACTTGTAGCAGATGGCCTCCACTCTCTAGCCACTGGCCAAGCTGGGAATGAAATGGACAGGCCTCTGCTTGACCCTCCTTCCCTTAGCCGAGACTGGTAGAGTTCTGGAAACTCCCCAGTTATGGTCCTGAGAGGGAGTAAGTGCTTAGGAGAACACAATACAGTAGAATTATTCCATTTATTTCATTCAATAGTATTTATTGAGTGCTAACTATGTGCAGAGCGCTGTACTAAGCGCTTGGAATGTACAAATAGAGACAGTCCCTGCCTTTTGACGGGCTTACGGTCTAATCGGGGGAGACAGACAAGAACAAGGGCAATGAATAGAATCAAGGGGAAGAACATCTCATTAAAACAATGGCGACTAAATAGAATCAAGGTGATGTACATCTCATTAACAAAATAAATAGGGTGATGAAGATATATACAGTTGAGCGGACGAGTACAGTGCTGAGGGGAGGGGACGGGAGAGGGGGAGGAGCAGAGGGAAAGGGGGGAGAAGAGGGATTAGCTGCGGAGAGGTGGGGGTGGGGTAGAGGGAGCAGAGGGAAAAGGGGAGCTCAGTTTGGGGTAGAATTAGTGGACACGGTCCCTGCCCTTTAAAGCAGCAGTGTGGCTTAGTGGATAGAGCAGGGGCCTGGAAGTCAGAAGGACCTGTATTCTTAGCCCGTCTCTGTCACGTGCGACTTTTGGCAAGTCCCTTCACTTCCCTGGGCCTCAGTTACCTCATCTCTAAAAAGGGAATTAAGAGCGTGAGCCCCATGTGGGACAGGGACTGTGTCCAACCTGATTAACTCGTATCCACCCCAGTGCTTAGCACAGTGCTTGGCATGTAGTAATCACTTAACACATACCTTAGTATTATTAAGGAGCTGACAAGAGCGTGTCTGTGAACCAAGCGGGCTGTGGGTCGATCCTGTAATGTGAATGATGGCGGTGGAAGAGTGGATTCATTCAGTCGTATCTACTGAGCGTTTACTGTGTGCAAAACACTTTTCTCAGGGCTTGGGAGAGTACAGTATAACAACAAGCGGTCACATTTCTGCCCACAATGAGCTCAAGGTTTAGAGGGGGATAGGTGGGAGCTCTCAATTTGGGCCTGAGGGCAGTTATCGTATCTACCAACTCTCTATATCGGGCTCTACCGAGCGCTTAGTCCAGTGTTTTGCACATAGTACGCACTCAGAAAATCCCACTGATTTGTTTGCAGATGGTTCTGGGCCCGTATTAGGGGGTGATTGATTGCCCAGGTGCCCACGACCCGACAAAGGCGGGAGAGGAAGTGGGACCATCAGCAGCCACAGCAAATCCTTTTGCCCCGTTCTCATGGGGGGTTTGGAGACCCCCCAGCTCTGCTCTGCTTCGCTCCGCTCTGGGCTTGAGAGTTTGAACTGTGACCAGGCTAGATAGATATGGGACTCTGGCCTTTAGAGAAGCACTGTGGCCTAGGGCCAAAAGCACAGGAGCGTGAGTCAGGAGACTTGGGTTCTAATCCTGACTATGCCCCTTTCCTGCTGTGGGACCTAGTGGAAAGCAAGCAGAGTGGATTAGTGGAAAGAGCACGAGTTTGGAAGTCCAAGGACGGGGAGGCTCCAGTCCTTCCGGCTCGCTCTAGTGCTTAGTACAGTGCTGCGCACATAGTCAGCCCTCAATTCAATACCACGGCTTGACTGATTGATAGGAGCTAGGCCCGGCCTAGAGAGAGTCGTTTAGGGTTGCTCCGGGGTTTCTGGGTTTCCTCAGACCAGTTAAATCACTGGGCCCGAAAGCAGCCACTTCAGATGGGGTAGGGGCAAGCCCAAGGAGGGTGGAGCCCTAAGGGCGGAGAAGGAGAGAAAAGGGAAGAGACGTGGCATGGCTGGTCACCGCAAGAGAACCACATCCGACCTGGAACAGCCCCGGTCCTCGGGCCTCGTGGAGGGGCCTGAAACATCCGGGGAGGTGAGCGTGGCCTCGTGGTTAGAACAAGCGCCTAGAAGTCCGAAGGACCTGGGTTCTAGTACCTGCTCCACCACTTGTCTGCCGTGTGACCTTGGGCAAGTCACTTTACTTCTCAGTTACCTCATCTATAAAAGGGGATGAAGACTGCGAGCCCCATGCGAGACATGGACTGCGTCAAACCTGATTAGCTTGTATCTAACTCCAGCTCCTGGCACATACCATTTAAAAAAAAATCCAGGGCCAAGAAGCGTCTAATGGGATCTTTGCTATCTAACCCTGGGGTCAAAAGTGTCCCGTGGTTTATCATTCGGGTCTGCTGTGTGACTTCGGGCAGACCACTTAACTTCTCTGTGCTTCAGTTATCTCATCTGGAAAATGGGGATTGAGGCTGTGAGCCCCACGTGGGACAACCTGATTATCTTGTAACCACCCCAGCTGTTAGAACAGTGCTTGGCACTCAGCGCATAACAAATACCATAGTTATTATAATTATTATTAAATCTGGTGAAATTTATGACTCCCGACCACTAATCCAGTAGCTAATAATAATTATGGTATTTTTAAGCACTATGTGCTGTATTTGCACTGGGGTAGCTCCAAGATATTGAGGTCGGACCTGGTCTCCGACCCACAGGGACTCACGGTCTAAGGAAGAAGGAGAATAGGTGTCTTATCCCCATTTTACAGATGAGGAAACCGTAGCTCAAAGAAGTTAAGTGACTTGCCCAAAGTCACACAGCAGGCAAGTGACAGAGCTGGAATTAGAACCCCCGTAATCTGACTCCCAGGCCTGTGTTCTTTCCGTCTAGACTCTAAACTCGCTGTGGGCAGGGAGTGTGTCTGTTTTATTGTTATATTGTATTCTCCCAAATACCTAGTACAGTACTGTGCACACAGTAAGCACTCAATAAATATGATTGACTGACTTTCCACAAAGCTACTTGCATCATCGCAGACTTACCAGCATGCATTATCAATCTAGATCCAGGAAGAAACACCGGTCCATTCTTTTGCATCCTCCCCTCCTTTTGTAGACAATCTTCCATGTTCGAGTTGCATTTTCTTTTTTTTCCCCCTTTTCATATTGAGAAGAGCATCAAGGGTTTTATTTCCTTGTTTTAAATCCAGGGTCTCTTCTGACAAAAGAAAATTATGACTTATTCCATTCCACAGCACTTATATCCTTTAATGCGTCGGCTACTTTCTGCTGAACCTCAGTCCCCAAATTGGTAGTGTACATTTCACAGCCAGAAACATTAAAAAACAGAGGAATCTTCAATTCAATCTCTCTTTCTGAATATAATTTAGATATCAATAAATAGTTAAAATCTGCAGATACTCTGTCACAATTTTCTCAGAATTGGTTTGCTTAACATGGCAAATTGATTATTGATTTCATTTTGGCATAGAGTTCTCAATGTGTCCTTAAATGTTTTTTATCTCTTATTCTATTTGGGGTCAGTAGTTATCTTGAATTTATTTTTTTGCATTTAATAAATGTCCCCTACACCATTGACTTGAAACTTTTAGTGTGGCGATGAGCAGGGAAAATGGCAATCTGTGTGGATTTTGTGTTTGTGTTAATATGCAGCAATACCTGGGTGTTGTATCTGAATTTTGTGTTTGGAAGGTTTCTGTGGGTCAGCTTGTCTCCCCCCTAAAGACTGTAAGCTCTCTGTGGGCAGGGAATTTGTTTACCGACTCTGTTGTTTTATGGTCTCCCAAATGCTCTGCATGCAGTAAGCACTCGATAAATACTATTAATTGATAATCGGTGGTAGAACCTTGCGTGTGTGCTGTGGTGTAGAGATGGTAAAATTAGTTACTTGAAATACTTCAAGTGAATCTTTGTTTCTTCTTCAGCATCCCCAAACACTCCCCTTCCATTAGCCTTTGCTATTATTATCAGTAGCAGAGTAGTGCCATATTTGTTATGTTCTTACTATTTGTCAAGTAATAATCATAATAATGATGGTATTTGTTAAGGGCTTACTTTGTGCCAAGCACTGTTCTAAGTGCTGGGACAGATACAAGGTTATCAGGTTGTCCCATGTGGGGCTCACAGTCTTAATCCCCATTTTACAGAAGAAGGAACTGAAGCACAGAGAAGTTAAGTGACTTGCCCAAAATCACACAGCTGACAAGTGGCAGAGCTGGGATTAGAACTCACGACCTCTGACTACCAAGTCCGGGCTTTTTCTACCAAGCTACGATGCTTCTCTCTTCTAAGTACTGTTCTATCCCCTGGGTAGATACACGTTAATCAGGTTGGACACAGTTCCTGTCGCACATGGGATTCGCAGAGTAAATAGGAGGGAGAACAGATATTTAACCCCCATTTTGCCATTGAGGAAACTGAAACACTAATAACTCAAAGTCACGCAAGAAGCAGTTGGCAGAATCGGGAATAGAACCCAGGTCCTCTGATTCCTGGACCCGCGCTCTTTCCACAGAGCTATGCCGTCTCCTTATCTTGTGAGAAATATCAGTGATGGAAGAATTAATTCCAGTTTGTGGTAGATGAAATTTAGAAAATGCTTAGGACTCTATGAAGGAAGGATTCTTCTTTTAAATAAAATCTAAGAGATTTGTAGGGGCCATGTTTTGTGACAGCTAATAGAGACCAACAGAATTGGATTTCTTTTTCAGTGCAAGGGTTTTCTTAAGGTTGCAGTTGATAGCTTCGGTTTCCAGAGGCCGCATCTGGTTTCCTGCTGTGCAGTCCAGGGTTCAGCTAGTCTGTCCCCTATTCAGTGTGGATACGGCATGCTATATGTTTGTGTCTGGTATTCTTAAAATAATTATAATTGTGATATTTAAGTGCTAAGCACTTTGGATTGATGGAGGATAAACGGATTGGACACAGTCCCTCTCCCTCAGTGTAAGGGAGAGGATGAACACATTTATAATTACCGTTTTACAGATGAGGAAACTGAGGCAAAGAGAAGTTGAGTGACTCGACTAAAGTCACATAGCAGGCACATGGCAGAGCAGGGATTAGGACCCAGTTCTTCTGACTCCCAGTCCTGTGGTCTGCCCATTAGACCACACTGCCTTTTTTTTTTTTTTTAAATGCCCAGCATCTTTCTGCCTTGGCTCTTGCCACTGAGTTCTGTGACGCAGAACAGCGTTCGCCAGGTCAGAGGAGGGTGATGGTGCCTTCAGAGAAGTGATTTATGTTCCAGTGGCCTTGGACAGGTTTTCACCAAGTGGTCTGTATGGCGCTTTTAGATTTTGCTCCATGCCCGGCGTGTCACGGGCTGTAACGTGTGCGTCGGTCTCTCGGTCCACTGTCAGTGAGAGCCATCCTAGCTCTAACGTGTCCGGGTCACTCTTAGAAACAATGGACGTGGGGAATTATGCAAACATCCGGTTGCCTGCGAGTTCCAATTGTGTTCTTATTTAGAAATGCCTCAGCTGACTTTTACGTATTGCCTCGAAATGGCCACGGATGGTGGGTAACGTGAGCGTGTTCTGAAATGTTATCACTGACTACCAAGAGATTCCTCTCGCTTGGTGACCACTACTGAAGGGGCCACGTGCCAAGATCATGGCTTACTACATGTCCCCTTTTATTAAAACCATCCTCACAAACCGCACACGCTAAACTGAACCTTCCTAACATGATCTGATAGATGCCCACACCTAATAATAATAATAACTGTGGCATTTGTCCAGCGCTTACTACGTGCCAGGCACTGTACTAAACGCTGGGGTGAATACAAGCAAATTGGGTTGGACACAGTCCCTGTCCCACATGGTGTTCACAGTCTCAGTGGCCATTTTAGAGATAACAGAGGCCCAGAGAAGTGAAGTAAAGCCACACAGCAGAGGGTGGTGGAACAGGGATCAGAACTTATGGCCTTCTGATTTCCATGCCCTCGTTCTGTCCACTGCACCATGCTTCTTCACCATTTTTTAATCGATGGCATTTATTGAGTGCTTACTGTGTGCAGAGGACTGTATTAATTCAAGAGTATAGAGAGTACAATTCAGTGGAGCCTTTTTTCTTTCGTTTCTTTTTAAAATTTTTTTTAAATGGATTTGTTAAGTGCTTACTATGTGCCAGGCACTATAGTAAGCACTTGGGTAGCTACAAGATAATCGGGTTGGAAACAGTCCATGTCGCACAGAGGACTCACAGTCTTAGGACCCGTTTTACAGATACGGTAACAGAAAAATTAAATGTCTTAAGTGGCAGAGTCGGGATTAGAACCCAGGTCCTTCTGATTCCCTGGCCTGTGATCCTTCCATTAGGTCATGCTACTTCTCGAGGATGGTAGACATTCCCTGCCCACAAAGAGCTTACAGTCTAAAGGACACTTATGCAGAAAAAGCTTGTGTCACGCACATTCGAAGAATCTACCAACCCCCAAATGCTTCCCAAACTCTTCCTCTTAGTGTCCAGTTCTTTTGATGAGCAAATTCGTCCTTTCTTCTGCTGATGACAAACAGAAACCCTTTTGGGAGTCAGTCAGTCAATTGCATTTATTGAGCACTTACTCTATGCAGAACACTGAAGAAGCACTTGGGAGAGTACAATATACCAGACATATTCCCTACCTACAACAAGCTTACAGCCTAGAAAGGGAGATGAACATTAATATAAATAAATTACTTATATGTACATAAATGCTGTGGGCTGGGAGGGGGGATGAATAAAGCGAGTGAGTCAGAGCAGTGTGGAAGGGAATGGAAAGAAAAGAGGGCTTAGTCAGGGAAGGCCTCTTGAAGCAGATGTGCCTTCGATAAGGCTTTGAAGCGGAGGTGAGTAATTATTGTTTGATATTATATAGGAACCCTGAGAAGCAGCATGGCATAATGGATTGAGCACAGGCCTGGGAGTCAGAAGGACCTGCGTTCTAATCCCAACTCTGCCATTTAATAATAATAATTATAATACTAGTATTTGCTAAGCACTTACTATGTGCCGTGCGTTGTTCTAAATGCTGGGGTAGATACAAGGTAATCAGGTTGGACACAGTCCCTGTTGGATATGGGGCTCAGAGTCTTAATCCCCATTTTACCGATGAGAGAACTGAGGCACAGAGAAGTGAAGTAACCTGTCCGGGGTCACACAGCAGACAAGTGTGAAAGAGCCGACATTCGAACCCACGTCCTCTGACTCCCAAGCCCCCGGCTCTTGCCATTAGGCTCCGCTGCTGGTTTTCATCTCTGCAGGGCTCGGGATCCCTCTGGAGGTTGAGGGTCACACCTTGGCTGCTGAGGCAATCCACAGGACAGTGCTGGAAGCCAGAGCACTTGGATTTACTACAAGGACCCATCTGTAGGCCGAAAATGCAAGCCAGAGGCAGTTTCCTGGCAAGGGTGCCTCTCAGCGCCTGATGTTGGAAAATTCAAATGAATTGATCTTCTCCACAGATAAGAAGGGCCTAAGAGGAGAGTCCTCTGCACTCTTTGGAAGCTCATAAACACTCTTAGGCTGTTTGAGCATTATCGAACAAGTGTTCTCTTTGAATTGGCAGACAGTAAATCATTTTATTTGGGCTTTTCACTCAGCATTCCTCTAAGTGTAACCTTCCTGGAAAATCTCGGGTGACTCATCATCATTAATTAAATATTGGTTGAACACCCACAGAGCCCAAAGGGTTTTAAAACACTTTCTGTAGGCACCCCTTTCAGAAGTTTTATTTTTAATTTTTTTTAACGAGAGTTTCTCGCTCTCTCTTCCCTACTATGTCGACCATGCACTGGACTCCTCACTCCCCAGATACTTAGCTGCTCAGCCCATCCGCACAGCATTTGCATGCCTGTTCTTGTACTTTTCTGCCACCCCTACCTGTAATGCATTTTAGTGTGTCTCTCCAGCTAGAGCGTAAGCTCCCTGAGGGCAGAGATCATGACGACTAACTCTTGTGCTCTCCCGAGTACAGTACAGTGCTCTGCAAAGAGTAAGCGCCTAATAAATGCCATCGATTGTTTGATCTTCTCCCTCTCGTCAGTCACTCAGGGGCCTCTAGTGGTCCGGAAGGACCCAGGAAAAGGCAACTTCCCTTCGCGATATTCTTGTTGAGCTCCGCTGGATTTCGAAATTCTCAGGCTTTGCTTAATTGTCCTTCTCCCGTGGCCCTTGAGCAGTTCGGCTCGGCTCCGTGACCTTATTGAACTAAAGGTCACCTTTCGATAATAATCCTGAAAGACTAATAATAGCAATCTTACCAATTACGGTGCCACATCTAAGGATCTCATTCCTGAGATTTTGTCGGTTAATAAACATAACAGGACATTTTCATTTTCATTATTTGCATATTTGTTTTGCATAGGAAAATTAAATGTGAGGATTAGATTTGCTTGGAATTCTTAGGGGTCGATGTCCTGGTCATGAAGGACTGCACGGGATAAGAACGGGTTTGGGAATGGTCATCGTGGTCAAGGAAGGCCAATGTTGCCTGTTTAGATGTCTGTCTAGACTGTAAGCCCGGTGTGGGCAGGGATTGTCTCTATTGCTGAATTGTACTTTCCAAGCACTTAGTACAGTGCTCTGCATATAGTAAGCGCTCAATAAATATGATTAAATGGATGAATGAATGATGTTAAGATGGAACGTTTGAATGGAGTGGGGAGGGAAATTTCTAAACCAAGAGATGTGTTGCTGATGCTGTTTCACAGCAGGGAAAAGTTTGCAGGAGAGAAAATGTACTGGGGTAAATATTGCCTCACTTTTCTTTACACACGATTTAAGTCATTTAGTGACTTTAATTTTTTAATGGCGTTTGGCAAGCTCTCACTATGTGCCAGGCAATATACTAAGCACTGGGGTGGATACGAGATTATCAGATCGGACACAGTCCATGTCCCACGTAGAGCTCACAGCCTAAATCCCCGTTATTCAGATGAGGTAACTGAGGCACAGAGAAGTTCAGTGACCTGCCCCACTTTTCACACAGCAGAAAAGTGGCAGAGCCGAGCTCAGAACCCAGGTCCTCTGATTCCTGGATCCATGTTCTTTCCACTAGGACGCACTGCCTCTTCACTTCCGTAGACAACTGAATTTAACACACTGTTTCCACCTCCACCTTTCCCTTTTTCCATATGTCAAAAACGAATGAGGGGTGAGGTTGACTTCCTGGTAATGTTTTCCTTCTTTTCAGAAAGGTACACTGCCATCGGAATATTTGAAATGCTCTCCTATTTACCCATCTCTAATCTATTTTTAATGTACATCTCCCCCGTGGACTGTAATAATAATTATGGTATTTGTTAAGCACTTACCGTGTGCCAGGCAATGGACTGAGCGCTGGGGTGGATACAAGCAAATGGGGTTGGACACCGTCCCTGTCCCGCGTGGGGCTCGCAGTCTCAATCCCCATTTTAGAGATGAGGTGACTGAGGCAGGGAAAAGTAGAGTGATTTGCCCAAGGTCATACAGCTTGGGCAGGGATTGTGTATACCAACTCAGTTGTATTGGTACTCTTCTCAGGTGCCTAGTACACCCAGTATATATTTAATAAATACCATTGATAGTCCAAGTGATCGATCTGATTACCCTGTGTCTACTCCAGGGTGCATAGTAAGCACATAACAAGCACCACAGTTGTTATTCTATTCACCTGGCTCACTTCGCTTGATCCGTTCATCTAGATTACTTCATTCCATTCCATTGGTGGGTTCTTCTCCAACATGTGAAGGTGATTAGCTTCAGCCGGTGAGACATCTTATCTAGTTTCAAGTCGTGTTTGTACATCTGTTGTCAGCCTGGCACCGTTTTGAAGTGACTTATCATTTGACTAGGGAATTCAGACACACCTTATTTTTCATTCTGCTTCTCCCCACCATATTCAAAAGAAACTCCAAAAGATAAATCCAGAGTTGATGTTTACCAGTGTATCCAAGAGACAGGTCCAACCTTTTTCTCCCTGCCGTCTTGCTTGAAAGCAGAGCACGTCGATCAATGGTGTTTATTGAACACTGACTGTCATTAGAGCACCGTACCACATCAATTAGTCTATCAGTGGTATTTATTGAATGCTTCCGGTCTGCGGAGCACTGTACCACATCGATTAATCTATCACTGGTATTTATTGAACTCTTGCCGTCTGTGGAACACTGTACTAAGGGCTTGAGAGAGTTCAGTATAATGAAATAGGTAGAGACGATCCATGTCCTCGATGATGATAATTACGTAATGATAATTGTGGTGTTCGTTAAGTGCTTACCATGTCTCCTAGCGCTGCGCTAGACGCTGGGGTAGATACAAGATAATCAGGTCCCACATGGGGCTCACAGCCCAAGTAGAGGAAACTGAGGCATCACAGCAGTTTAGCGACATGCACGAGGTCACACGGCAGACAAATGACACAGCTGGGATTAGAATCCAGGTCCTCGGACTCCCAGGTCTGTGCTCTTTCCACGAAGCCATGGGATAGACAGAGCATATTTTTGTGAAAGTTACAAAGCTCCATGTTTGCCCTGATATTTTCATGATTTGACCATCACTCAGGGAGCCGGATTCGGATTATGACCAAACTAAAGTTTAATCCCTGAAGGAAGCAAGCTCTGGGGCTTGGCTGCTTCTGTTGCACTGGGCTCAAAAGCCGTGAAAAGGGTCAGGATGTGGAAAAGGAATTGAAAGCTGTTTTCAGAATTCCAAATTCTTCAGGTCAGTTTTCCTCCAGTACTCAGATTGTTTAAGGAGGCTTTTTTTTTTCAGGAATGGTTTGAATAGGGGAGTTCTTTATTGTGAATAAAGGGGTAGCTTTTATATTAATGTCCTGTGCCTGTTCAGTGATTTTACTAGAATCCTACTGGAAATGAAAGGGGTGTTAGATGCCGCCTATGCTAATAATTGCTCCCAAGAGTGAAGCAATCAATCAGAGGTATTTATTGAACGCTTACTGTGTGCAGAGCACTGTACTAAGTGCTTGGGAGAATGCAGTATGCCGGTATAACAGAGTCAGTAGATGAGCTTACAGTCTAGAGCGGGGATGAACATTAATATAAAGAAATTACAGATTTATAAGTGCAGTGGGGCTGAAGGAGGAGTGAATAAAGGGAGCAAATCCACATGCAAGGATGACATAGAAGGGAGTGAGAGAAGAGGAAATGAGGACTTAATCAGGGAAAGCTTCTAGGAGGAGATGTGCCTTCAATAATTCAGGAATGAGAGTTGTTTACCCTCTGGGGCTTACACAAATAAAACAACTGTGAGACAGAGGTTACTAAAGTCAACAATTCTGGAATTTGATGTAATTTTTCATTTTTCTGGTAGAGCTAAAATTTGAATAAAACTGTTTTCCCCCCTCTGTTGGGCGGGAACCGTGTCTGATTTTGTTGTACTTTATCCACCCTCTCAGGATCGCACCTGGAGAGTTTCCAGTACCCTACCAGCCTCAACTATGGGAGGGAGAGTCCAGAAGAGGCTTGCTTACCCATTCTATTCCTAGAATAGGCTAATGGCTAGTCAGTGGAAGGCAATCTGCTACAAGTCAAGACTCCCCTGTGCTGGGCAGCAACGGCACGGGAGAGAGTCGAGGGCAGAGACTTGAGTAGGCTGGGCAGAAGGAGACAATGGTAAGCCACTTCCTATTTTTATCAAGAAAACTCTCTGGATCCACTGCCAGGACGATTGCAGATGGAGGTGGGGCATCCTGAGAGAGATGTGTCCATGGCCTCACGATGGGTCGGAGACGACTCGACGGCCAAAGACGAGACGAGCACTCAGCACACAGTATGCGCTTAACAAGTACCACAGTTTTTATCATAGTGGATGCTAAGCTAATTTTTGCCTGTAAGGATTTTTATTCTAAATGGTGAAAAAAGATAAAACTGATATTTATTTTACTTTATTGAAATAATTTTTCAGTTGCCAGCCACCACCACCTCCACACCCCAAATTTTCCATTCCAGGCCAGGGCCTCTAATGCCTACTGAGCAACATGCCTTTGCTACTGACTGATTTCTTTGAACACAATTTTAAAAGCTTTATTTTTTGTTGTGCCCTTAACTGCAGAGGGGCTTGGTGAGAATTGGGGCTTCTCGCTTTCTTCTCTTCCTCCGTCCTTCACATATGAAAAAACTTTGTTAAAAAAATGCATGCAATTTTATTAAGACCAGATGTTGCTATTTCACTTCTCCTGGCCTTTTTGAAAAACCCAGCATCGTAACCCAAGACTTCCTTTAAAAATTCTGAGCGAGATATTATTGTTTCATATGTATGTGTGTGAGGGTTCTTAAAACGATTTTGTAATTGAGTTGGGACTTTGCAAAGCCCATGGTTAATCATGCGTATCTAAACTCATATGCGGGTCTCTGGACAGTGCTCCACTTTAGGACAATTGCTTCTTTTACAGAAAGTAAAATTAGCAGCGTGGCCTAATGGAGAGAGCCCAGGCCCTTGGAGTCAGAAGGACCCGGGTTCTAATCCCGTCTCTGCCACTTGTCTGCTGGGTGACCTCGGGCAAATCACTTCACTTACTCTGTGGCTCAGTGACCTCGTTTGTAAAATAGGGATTAAGACCGTGAGCTCCATGTGGGACAGGGACTGTGTCCAACCTGATTAGCCTGGACCTACCTCAGAGCTTAGTACAGGGCCTGGCACATGGTCAGCACTTAGCAAAATGCCGTAAAAAACAAAAAAACCTTGCACGGGGCAGTACTTATGAATGACTTTTTCTACAGGGGTGGCTGCTGTGACACATCGTGGCTGGCATGTCCAAATAATTGGTAGGAAATTCCCAATCACTGGGATTTTTTTTTTAAGCCGTTGAATAAATTCTTTAACAAAACTGGAGAAAGTGCCTTGAAAGACTCCTCGAGAAGCAGCGTGGTGTAGTGCACAGGCCTGGGAGCCGGAAGGCCATGGGTTCTAATCCCACCACCGCCACTTGTCTGCTGTGTGGCCTTGGTCAAGTCCCTTCACTTCTCTGTGCCTCAGTTCCCTCACCTGTAAAAAGAGGATTGAGACTGTGAGTCCCACGGGGGGCAGGAACTCCCCCAGTGCTTAATACAGTGCCTGGCAAATAGTAAGTGCTTACCAAAAACTATTGTTATTATAACTCATATGATACTATATGTGGAAAGATTAAATATTTCATTCATGCTGGCCTCTAGACTTAAAGCTCAGTGTGGGCAGGGAACTGTCTTACCAATTCTCTTGTACAGCTCTGTTGTACTCTCCCAAGCGTGGAGTTCAGTGCTCTGCACACAGTAAGTGCTCAGTAAATACCGATGATGTTGACAGGGCCGCTGGTTCTGAACATCAGTGTGGTCATGTGGGATGAGACTAGACATTATGTTCCTAAGGATCTTCTAAAGCCAAGTATCCTAAATAATTTGTCACCCGTCTAAATTGTGATCAAAGGAATTATTGTGAAATGGAGTCCAAACCGAGAATCATGAGAAGCATCAAGCGCATAGTACAGTGCTCTGCACACAGTAAGTGCCCAATAAATACGATTGAATGAATTGTAGCCCAGAGGAAAGAGCACACGCTTGGGAGTCAGAGGTTCTAATTTTGGCTCTGCCAATTACTTGCTGTGTGACCTTGGGCAAGTCACTTAACTTCTCTGTGCCTCAGTTTTCTCAACTGTGAAATGGGGGACTAATACTGTTCTCCCTCTTACTTCTAGGCCAGAGGCAGGACATGGGTGAGAGGGCAGTGATGAGGTGAATGGAATTGAGATACAGTGAGTAGGTTGGCATTAGAGGAACAAAGTGTGCGGGCTGGGTTGTAGTAGAAGAGCAGCAAGGTGAGGTAGGAGAGGGCAAGGTCTTTGGTTTAAAGCTGATAGCCAGGAGTTTCTGTTTGATGCGGAGGTGGATGGGCAACCACTGGAGATTCTTGAGGGAGTGGGGAAACATGAACTGAACGTTTTTGTAGAAAAATGATCTGGGCAGCACAGTGAAGCATGGACTGGAGTGGGGAGAGACAGGAGGCAGGGAGGTCAGCGAGGAGGCTGATGTAGTAATCAAGGCGGGATAGGACAGGTGCTTAGATTAACATGGTATCGGTTTGGATGGAGAGGAAAGAGCAGATTTGAGCCATGTTGTGAATGTTGAACCAAGAGGATTTAGTGACAGACTGAATATGTGAGTTGAATGGGAGAGAAGAATCAAGGGTAATGCCAAGGTCATGGGCTTGTGAGACAGGAAGGATGGTGGTACGGCCTACAGTGATGGGGGAGGACAGGGTTTGGGTGGGAAGATGAGTTCTCGCCCCACAGCACTTACATTCATTTTTGTAATTCATGTATTTATATTAATGTCTGTCTCCCTCTCTAGACTATAAGGTCCTGGTGGGCAGGAACTGTGTCTATCAACTCAGGTATATCGTGCTCTCCTAAACACTTAGTGTTCCGCACACGGTAAGAGCTCAGTAAATGCAATTGATTGATAGACTGTGAGCCCCATGTGGGACAGGGACTGCATCCGATCGGATTACCTTATATCTACCCTAGCATTTGGAAGAGTGCTTGGCACACAGTAAGCCCTTAACGAGTACCAGAATATGAACGGATACCCTAATGATAACCTAGAATTATGAGATTTCATAAGATTTCATTTGCATCTGACTGGCTCACGTTCTAGCCAGCCCATTTTACCACTTGCTTTCTCAGAATCCTGGATTTCTATCTCTCTTTCTATCAGGCCTGAACCTCTGAGGTTCTCTGGGCATGGGATTAGACCGCAGAAACTCTGAGGGAAGGGAACCATGGAAATATGGGGACAACTCTTCCTGGATTAAGGAACAGGGAATCAGGGGTGGGGGTACAGATGGAAGCCGGTAGCACTCGGGCCTTCACTCTCCCCGGAGGTGAGCCCACACAGAGCACCTGTGATGCCTCTTCCTCAGAATCGGTCTCTACCCCTAGAGCTACGGCCACTTGTTTAGACTAACTGCCTTCATTAGGGGCACTGAGTTTCAGGAGGAAGAGGAGGTTAGGCAGGCAGAGTTGGGGGAGGAAGGAGGAGAGTTGGTGACAAGGAAAGGTAGAAGGTATTGTAAAAATGGGTGGTGGTCAGGGCTGGACTAATTTAGAAATATTTACAGGGACATCCTGGCACAAACGCTTTAGTATCAAGAGAAACATCTGGAGTTAGTCCAGTGAATCAATGATAATAATAAAAATGATAATTATGGTACTTGTTAAGTGCTATGGGCTTAACTGTTCTAAGAACTGGGGTAGATATAAGTTAATCAGGTTGGACACAGTCCCTGTCCCACATGAGGCTCACACTCTTAATCCCCATTTTACAGATGAGGTGATTGGGCAAATCAATTCTCTGAGCCTCAAAGTCACAGAGCAGACGTGTGGTGGAGCCAGGATTGCAAACCAGTCCCTTCTTACTCCCAGGCCTGAGCTCTATCCACTAAGCTGGGTCTCGATGGTATTTAATAGTGTTTACCATGCGAAGAACACTCTACTAAGCGTTTAGGGGAGGACAGTACCCCTAGAGTTGGTAGACACGCTCCCTGCCCACAAGGAGCTTACAGACTAAAGGATCTTACAGTCAGGCATTGACCGAACCCGCTCTGAGCAACTTTTTGCTTAATCTGAGCTCCGAACCGTTAAGAAGCTACTTCAGGCTAGATGTATTCCGGAGTGGCCCACACAGGCATCTGAAAACTTTGATTTTCCCCTTGCCCACTGGGGTGGTAGACTTTGATCTCTGAAGCCAACATACTAGTTGGAGACTTGGGAGCCGGCATGAGAAGTCAATGTCTGGAACCAATCCCACTTGGTGATTTTTTCCCTCCTAACCCTGTCTCTTTGGGGGTCCCTGTAGTGGTGATAGTAATAATAATGCTAATAATAACAATAATGCAATGTTTGTTACCTTTCTTGGGATCACACCTGAAGAGTTTCCAGGGCTCTACCAGTCTCGTCTGTGGGAGGGAGAGTCAAGCAGAGGCATTCCCATTCCATTCCTAATGTGGACAGGGGCTAGCAAGAGAAAGGCAATCCGCTACAAGTCAAAACTCACCTGTGCTGGACACTTACTTATTTTTACCAAGAAAACTCTCTGGTTACACTACCAGAACGATTGCAGAAGGAGAGCGGGGCGTTCTGGGAGAGATGTATCCGTGGAGTTGCTATTCATTCATTCTTCAATTGTATTTACTGAGTGCTTATTGTGTGCAGAGCACTCTACTAAGCCCTTGGAAAGTACAATTCGGCAACAGAGACGATCCTACCCAACAACGGGCTATGGGTCTTACACAACTCGACAGCATAAAGCAAGACAAGACAATGCTTTTTATGGCAAACACTTTCCTAAACTCTGGGATTGATAGAAGATAACCAGGTCAGTCCCATGGGGGGCTCAAATGAGGAGGGAGAACAGGTATTTTTGTCCCCAATTTGTAGATGAGGAAACTGAGGTACAGAGAAGTAAAATGACATCTTAAGTCAAGTGTTATATTGTGCTCTCCTAAGCACTTAGTGTTCCGCACACGGTAAGGGCTCAATAAATGCAATTGATTGATAAGAGTGTGAGCCCCATGTGGGACAGGGACTGCATCCAATCGGATTACCTTGTATCTACCCTAGCATTTGGTAGAGTGCTTGGCACACAGTAAGCTCGTAACAAATACCAGAATATGAACAGATACCCTAATGATAACCTAGAATTGTGAGATTTCATGAGATTTCATTTGCAAGTAGCCGAGCTGGGATTAGACCCAATGACTCCAACTCCCAGGCCTCTGCTTTTCTCACTACATTCCCTTTCCAAAATGTTGTGAAGTTTCTCAGACCAGACTGCCCGGGATCGTTTGGTCTCATCCGAGCCTGAGAAGTTCCTCTGAAAAATGAAGTATCTCCGAGGAATCTTTTTTTTGTTTTTCAGGAATGGAAAACTGAACCTTTTATTACCAAGGTGGGCAAGAGAGGTAGACAAGGCTCGTCAGTCCTCCTAACTGGATTTTATCAAAGAAAAGCTTATCCAAAAAAAAAATCAAGAAGTGGCACAAACTGGTTTAACTCAGCACTTGGGAGGGAAAAAGAGAAATGTTCAGAGAGATGAAAAATTCACAAGAGAGGGGATTTTTATTTTACTTTTTTCTTTTAGTGTCTTCCTCAGCTCCTGGGCTTTCCACATCAAAGCAGATCGACTTAGCCACAGCGTTTTCCACTCAGGAAGCTCTACTTAAATCTCTGTTCGATTCCAGGGAATATGGAGATTAAGTTCTATCCCACCTTGTGAAGTGCTCAGAGGCAAGCAACTGTACTTAAAAGCGTAGGTTAGATCGCATCGCCTTCAATGGTGTGGCTCTTTAATGTGTTATGTGCTCTCCTGCATGCCCCCCTGCCCCCTGGGATTTCTGCAAAATCCAGGCAAATAGTAATTACAGCAGAACAAACTGGCTCAAGAGGTTTCGGTATTAGAGCCGTCGTGCGTGGTGTTGAAATGATGGCTCCTCTATTTCTGCATTCCTGGGGAAGCTGGCCGGATTGCACAATAGAACTTGAACTTACTGATGCTCCCGTCGGGCCCGGATTGTTCATGTGGTTGTCTTGACACTGAAGCTGAAATATTAATCTCCATCATTATGCACGCCTCTGGAAGTGTCAGGAACATGGGAAGGGACATTTTCTTCCTTAATAATTTTGTTTTTTCGCCTTTCTTGTGACATTTCAATGCTCTGACATTTCACCTTTTCAAAAGAGGGCCATATAATGTGACGAGTTCGTAATAATAGTCCCTTTGCAGGATTCTCGAGAACAATGAGTGCCTGAGCGTTTCCCATGGTCTGAGAGATATTCAAATGACTGAACTGGGTACAGTTATTGTACTCTCTCTTCTGGACTTATTTTCACCTGTCAGAGATCATGTTACAATGTTGGTTAATAATATTACTACTAATATAATGACTCAGACTAACCACGGTGCTTCTTAGAGAATTAACCCCATTTTTCATTTTTGTTGTTCCATATTTGGTTGGCATATTTAGGCTCTGTACGCTCCCCTCTAGACTGCAAGCTTCCTGTAAGGAGGGAATGTCCTACCAGCTCTGTTGTAATGTCTTTGCCCAAGTGTTTAGTACAGCGTTCTGCGAACATTAAACACTCAATAAATACCACTGATGGATTGACTAATGAAAGAATCAGAAGAAAAATCCTAGAATTCAGATAGTTGAGGAAGAAGGGAAGCAGTGTGGCCTACTGGAAAGGGCACAGAGCTGGGAGTCAGAGGACCTGAGTTCCAATTCTGACTCCACCACTCGACTGCTGTGTGATGTCATGCAAGTCACTTAATCAACGGTATTTATTGAGCTTTTACAATGTGCAGAGCACTGTACCAAGCATTTGGGAGAGTATGATACAACGGAATTGGCAGAAATGTTCCCTGCCCATGATGACATTTAACTTCTCTGTGCCTCAGTTTCCTCAACAGTAAAATAGGGATCCACTTCCTGTTCTCCTCCTTACCTAGATTGTGAGCTCCTTGAGGGAGATGAGTAACTTATATCTACCCTGGATCTTAGAACAGTGCTTGACACATAGTAAGTGCTTATCAAATATCATAAAAAAGTAGTTTACACATTGATTTTAGTTTTCTTTCAGGATTGGAAACATATTCTCTCCTGAAACTGATTCAAGGTGCTTCTGGGGTCATGGTTCTGAATAAGAAAACACTAACACAACTTTTATTGGAAAGCCTATTGCATTGGATGGGGTTTCCTGGCTTTAATGACAATAACAAAAATACCTTTATTGTGTTTATGCTAAGGGCTGGTGTAAATACAATGTAATCAGATACATTTCCTGTGTCACATGGGGCTCACAGTCTAGGGGGAAAGAGGACAGATATTTAACCCCCATTTTACCGAGGAGGAAACCGAGGCAAAGAAGTTAGGCAACTTGCCTGAAGTCACAAATGCAGATAAGTGGCAGAGCCAGGATTAGAACACAGGTCTCCCGACTGTCAGTTTTCTCCTCTTTCCACTTGGTCACACTGCTTCTCTGAAGACTTTCTAACCTTTGGGATCCTATATCTAGTATCTGTGGTTCATCTAGGTAGGCGATCGCAACTGGAAACCGAACTACTGGTGTAAAACCGATTTCTGAATAAAGACTTCTAGTGGGATTAGAGTAGTTCTCCTCCTCTCTTTCTCGGTGGGATGGGGGTGTGGGGCAGCCCGGCTGGGCTCATCTCACCTCCTCTTTTGAGTCCGAACCTACCCTTTTACCCCTCCCTGGTCTTGGGAGGCCCCGGTGCCCAAGCGAGTGATCCATTAAAACTACCATTACCGCCCCTACTTTTTCTAGATCCTTCTAGACTGTGAGCCTGGTTGTGGGCAGGGATTGTCTCTCTTTGTTGCTGAATTGAACTTTCCAAGCGCTTAGTACAGTAAGCGCTCATTAAATATGATTGAATGAATGAACTTCTCAAAGTTGTGGATTGTGTAGACTGTAAACTTCTTGTGTGCAGAGGTCGTGCCTATTAATTGTTGTGTTTTACTCCAAAGCTAAAGCCAGTACTAAGCACAGGGCAGGTGCTCTGCAAACAGCAAGTGCTCAGTAAATAACATTGATTGCTTCTGAAAGTATTGACATTATGCTCAAATTTTCAAAATGTTTTGGTAGCAGAAAACTGTAACAGTCTATAGCGAATCAGTCTTTTTAAAGAACAGAAAGCAAAAAGTATGATCCATTAGTCAGATTTAGACTCTGAAATTGGAAAAGAAAGAACCACGATGACAGTTTGAGTAAGGGTGGTTATTCTTCCTACATAATCAGTCAATCAACGATATTTATTGTGCGCTTACTGTTGCGCAGAACACTGCTTTTAGCTTCACCTTAGAGGAGCTCTATAATATAAGAAATATATTTCCTTTTATAAATCCGGGGTACCCGGTAACAGATTTCTTCTAGAAGTCCAGGGTACCCGGCGACACATCTTTACCACAGTACCCTTTGACCGATCTCTAGAGAATCTATACGATAACCAAATCGCTTCTGAAAAGGCCTTGACATTAAATAAAGATTTAAGCTCTGACATATTTCCACAAGACATGTTCATACAGTATGGAAGGCCCTAAGTCCAGGCTGTCCAAAAGCCAAGTCTCCAATACCGGGCTCTGGAATTTGTTGCCCAAAAACACGCCTGACCTGGAACAGCCAATCACTTGAGCTGCATCAACGACCATCGCCAGCCTCATTTATCATTTCGGGGGCGTCGATTGGTCGCCTGCTTAGGCAGAGCCCGGGTGCTCTGAGAACTTTGCAAGGAGAAATAGAATAGGTAAAGCCCGCCCTCAAGGAATCTACAGTCGAATGAAAAATTCTTGGAGAAATAAACGGACAAAAATGCAATAGAGCGTGAGAGTAGACAAATAGAGATGAGTACAGGAGAATAAATACAATCCGCAACTCTAAGTAAATGGCTGTTTTTTGAAAACTGGAGATAGTTTTTTTTTTGGCCAAGCCAGGATATGTATTTAGAATGGTCAGTGATTACCAGCTCTTTCTTTAACTCTAAAAGGAAACTTTGAAAGATGTTTTTTATATTAGATATGACTATTTTTCCCCTTCTGAACAGCACTTCCAGTTTATACAAGTTAATCATAGTGGAGCTAGTCTGCACCTTATCTCCTTTAGGTTGATCCGCAAGTATCTCTAAGTGGATCATTTAAGTATAGATGGGATTTATTTAATGTTAATAATAATGCTGGAATTTCTAAAGCTTTTATTACATGCCAAGTGATGGGATAGATATAATATAAACACGTCATCATCATCAGTAGTATTTATTAAGCACGTACTGTGTGCAGCGCACTGTACTAAACGATTGGGAGAGTATAATACAGAGTTGATAGACACAGACCCTGCCCACAATGAGCTTACAGTCCTTATAAATTAGTAAGGAACAGATATGTACATAGGTGGTGTGGGGTTGAGGGTGGAGTGAATACTAAATGCCCAAAGGATATAGATCCAAGTAACCTTTTGGGCTTAAAGTTGGACCTTTTCTAACTCTTTTATACAAAGAAGTTCCAAAGACCTGAGATTTTTGGTTGGTTGTTTTTTTATTGAGGGGGAGGTGGGGAAGAAAAATTACATTTCTCGTAAGAGATACCTATTTCCTTTCTTGAGGCGGTCAACCAAAATAGGATATTCTTATTATATACCTAGATATACTATAATTACTATTTAAGAAAATTGCTTTTTAAAGAATAGCTGTTCTTGAAGCAAAAGTCAGAAATTCTTTGGATTTAGATTATCTCCGTCCTGAGAAGCAGTATTGCGTAGTTGATAGAGCTTGGGCCCGGGAATCAGAAGGTCATGGGTTCTCATCTCGGCTCTTCCCCTTGTCTGCTGTCTGACCTTGGGCGAGTCACTTCTCAGTGCCTCAGTTCCCTCATCTGTAAAATGGGGGATTGAGACTGTGAGCCCCTTGTGGGACAGGGACCGTGCCCAACTTGATTTGCTTGTATCAACTCCAGTGCTTAGTACAATACCTGGCACACAGTAATCGCTTAAAAATTCCGTAACAATAATTATTATGATCTAGCAATATGGAGTCTTAAAAGCTGTGTGCTTTTTTAAAGTATAATTTGCTATAAAGTGGCCTGGTTTGCCTTATACTTTGTTAAAAACAATACGTTGCTAAATCACACTTTCTGATTATTAACCAAAATGAGATTATTATCGTTTAACATCTTAAACTGATTCATTTTCTTCTTTATATTTTATAGCGAGTGGTAGAGCAAAATCAAATCTGTTAACCATCAGAAGAATCTCAATACCTTCCTATTCATTACAGAGGAATTTCTGACATAATTAAAAGTATATGGATTCGGAGTTTAATTACATAGTGGCAAAGAGATCAAATAAATTTTTGGACTCCCCACGATACACACCATACTAGCTCATTTATCATGTCGTCGTATATGTTGATTTCCTTTTAAAACAATGAATAGATATCCTTTCTTATATGTACTGCTGTCGATACAATCTTTTTGGCCATAATTCTCTAGAGATCTTACTTTTTGTTTAAAAAAGAATCAAATTCACGTTGCCTTGTATTTATAAACCATCCCTTGGCCCGCTTGTTTCTGTTGAGTTTTTGCCTTGTTTGCCAGGAATTTATAGAACTTGAAATCAAGTGGTTTTATCGTTGTGGACAGGGAGCGTGTCTGCTGATTCTGTTGTATTGTACTCTCCCAAGTGCTTAGTATAGTGCTCTGTACATAGTAAGCGCTGAATAAATATGATTGATTGATTATAGAGACCCCAAGCATTGTATTCCGATCATCCTCATCATGGTCGTCATCATCAGTATTATTTCACTTTCGAATCACAAGGAAAAGGCCCTTTGTGGTGACATCTAGGATTATTTCATAACTGCTAAATAAATCTTCCCCTAGGTAATGCTAAATTGAAAGGGGCTTTAATCACCCTATTGAAAGTCAGTCAAAATTCTTCACAGGTAGAGGACCAGAGGAAGGGAGGTGCTCTTTTAATTTTTAAAAATTTCATGGTATTTCTTAAGCGCTTTCAATGTGCCAACCACTGTACTAAGCAGCGGGGTAGATCCAAGGTAATTGGGTTACTGGCACGCGGTCCCTGTCCCACATAGAGCTCACAGTCTTAATCCCCATTTTACAGATGAGGTAACTGAAACCCAGAGAAGTCAAATGACTCGCCTAAGGTCACACAGCAGACAAGTGGCAGAGTCTGGGTCAGAGCCCAGGTCCTCTGACTCCCAGGCCCATGTGCTTTCTAGTAGGCCACACACTGCTTCAAGCGTGCTTTGGCTTTTAAGCTCAATTCAACTTTGCAGCGGTATCCCAAAGTGGGAGAGAGAACTGTAGGAAATACTGACATCAGAATTCAATAAATGTGGCGAAAGAACGCTTTAAAAAAAGAGGCATAATGGACGATGGCCAGATTTGGAAAAAAAGGCAGAGAGAGAAGCAAAAAGGTGCTTCTCTCTTTTGTTCTCTTTGAAGTTCTAGCATTTAATTGTGGTTTTTTTTCCATGTCCCCAGATTGGAAACTCCTCATGGGAAGGGACTGACTTCAATTTAAATCTTCTCTGTGGCATTTATTAAGCACACTCTCTCTCTATTCCCAAGTGCTTGTCCTTTCTTATGCCGTCGAGTCGTTTCCGACCCGTAGCGACACCACGGACACGTCTCCCCCCGAACACCCCTCTCTCCAACTGCATTCGTTCTGGTAGTGTAACCGTAGAGTTTTCTTGGTAAAAATATGCAAGTGGTTTACCATTACCTCCTTCTGCGCAATGAACTTGAGTCTCCGCCCTCGACTCTCCCCCGCGCTGCTGCTGCCCAGCACGGGTGACTTTTGACTCGTAGCAGACGGCCTTCCGCTCGCCAGCCGCTGGCCAAGCTAGGAATGGATCGGACAGGCCTCTGCTTGACTCTCCCTCCCGTAGCCGAGACTGGGAGAGTACTGGAAACTCTCCGGGTGCGGCCCCGAGAAGGGATCTCAAGTGCTCAGTCCTCAATAAATGTGAATAATTAAAAAACAATTAAGTATACAAATAAACTCACTTACACGAGGAAACCCACTCTACTGAAACAGTAATGCTCACAACGTCATTAATCCTAAGGCAGACTCATCTCCTATCTATATCTAGGAGTGTCCATTCACACATTCACACTTAAAATCTTCCTAATATCTATTTTCTTTTTTAGCTGACTCCTAGACTTTGAGAACATCGAGGGGAGAGACTGCCCTATTATTATTGTCTGATATAATGCATGGTGGATACCCTATTAGTGCTAGGAGGTGGTAAGGATAATTATGACAAACATTCCTTTCTTTTGTATTCATCACATAAAAGTGTCTGCTTCCATTTCTCCCATTTAAAATACTATAAGTCTTGGTTAACAGATGCATTTTTCCTATCTGGGAGAAACGTTTTAAAGCAGGGTAAATTAAGGGAGCCAGCTGGCTTTTCTGTTAGTTTATTCCAGCTAATCTCTGCTCTAAACAATACCCTGTGGTCTTGTAATGGAGAGCCTTAAAAGATCTACTCGGTCTTTTGAGAAAAGAACGAGAAATCTACTGTTTACCCACTTTTATGTACGACTCTTTCCTTTTATGTACGACTCTTTCTGCGGGTTATTTTTTTTTTTTTGGCTTTGTTGGTCTTATTTTGCTCTTCTTTGGCAATTGCACCAGAGGAGGATTTTTCTTAAAGATTTTATCCTTTATTTTTAAACCAGCTGGGTCAATCTTGATGAACTCCAAATCAACTTTAGGTTGCATTTTATCTTCAAGAGGATAAAATAATGAAAATATCTTATTCTCCACAAAACCAAGTGTGTATTAGTACTAGAATGTTGTTTAGTGATCTCCCACTGAATGTTATGCACTGTACTAAGTGGTTGGGAAAGCTCAGTACACAGTTCCATTCCCACAAGGAGCTCGCATTTTATCAGCGGAGAGAGGCATAAATAGTCTTCTAGTGGTGGAATCAGACTAAGTAGTTGAATATACAGCGGATTATTCTAAACCTACCCTTGCCACTTGCCTCCTGAGTGACCTTGGGCAAGTCACTTCACTTCTCTGAGCTTCAGTTTCCTCCTCTGTAAAATGGGGAGTCAGTACTTGTCCCCCCTCCCACTTAGCATGTGAGCTCCATGTGGGACAGGGACTGTGTCCAACCTGATTATCAGTGCTTGGCACCTAGCGAGTGCTTACCTCATACCGCAGCTTTTATTATTGTCATGATTATTATCATTCATTTACACCTGTGTTCGGAGGGTGATGTGTAAATAAATGAGTGCTAGAGGTGGTTGCTGGGAATGAGTCGTGGGAGCCATTTTGAATTAGTGAGCATTTAGGAGGACTTAAAGGTTTGGAGCCTTAAAGCCAATGAAAAAGAATTTCTTTTTGATGTGGAGCTATCCATTGGAGGCTTTTGAGAATTGGAGAGATGTATGTCGAATGATCTTTCAGGAAGGTGATCCAGGGAGCAGCATGAAGAATGGACCCGAGTGGAAAGAGGCTGGAGGCAGAGAGACCAACAAGGAGGCTAGTACAGTTATTAGCCGACACGATGAGTGCTTGAACCAGAGTGGTTATTTTTTGGTCGGAGAGGGAGCGCTGATCTGGGAAATATTTTGGGAGGAAGAATCGTTGGATTTAGCAGTCGACTGGATGGCGTTGATGAATGACCTTGAGATGCTGAGGCTTCTGGGTCAGAGAAGACGGTGAACCTGTCTGTTAGTGGAGGTGGCAAAACTGTGAAGGCGAGAGGATTCTAGATGAAATGAGAAGTTCAATCTTGGGCGTGTTGAATTTGAGGGCCAGCAGGACATCCATATGGAGGTGGCTAGAAGCCAAAGGAGTGAAGCTTCATGGCCTAGTGGAAAAAGCACCGTCTTGGGAGCTGGAGGGCCTGGGTTCTAAGCCCAGCTCCGCCACTTACCTGCTGGGTGACTTTGGGCAAATCACTTAACTCCCCTTGCCTCAGTTTCCTCATCTTCAAAATGGGAATTCAGTATCTGTGCCCCCTCTTACTTAGACCACGAGCCCCTTGTGGAACCTGATTATCTCGTATCTATCCCAGTGTTTCATACTGTGCTTAGCACATCATCGTCAATGGTATTTACTGAGCACTTAGCGTGTGGAGCGCTGTACTAAGCACTTGGAAAAATACAACAGAGTTGGTAGTCACGTTTCCACAATAAGCTTACAGTTTAGAGAACTAAATATTTAACAAATCCATTATCACTATTATTATTGTCGTCATCATCATTATTAAATAGCAGGGGATGAGGTTGGGGCTGGAAAGAGGGATTTGGGAATCAGCCCCATAGAGGGGGTCTCATCTTATGCCATCGAGTCGTCTCCAATCCGTAGCGATGCCGTGGACATATCTCTCCCAGGCTGCCCCACCTCCATCTGCAGTCGTTCAGGTAGTGTATCCTTAGAGTTTTCCTGGTCAAAATCCAGAAGTGGTTTACCATTGCCTCCTTCCCCAAGCTGAGGTTTTACGAACAGATAAAACTCCCAACAGAGGGTTGTATAATTCCAGCAGAATACAAATGCCCACATCAGAACCATGGGGCAGACACAGTTGGAAGATGAGAAATGAAGCCAGTGGAAAACGTAAAAAGCAGAGAAGGTGTCAGGGAGGTAGGTGAATCAGTTAATCAACTCTGTTGAGCATTAACTATGTGCAGAGCACTGCACTAAATGTTCAGGCAAGGATGATGCAGCAGAGTTGGTAGATGCAGTCCCTGGCCTTAAGGAACTTACAGTCTACGGGGGGACTTGGCAAAACCAAGACCGGAGGGTATTTTTGGGAGTTGGCAAGTGGTGTTAACCGTGTCCAAGACGTTGGTGAGAATCAGGAGAGGGTAGAGCCCGGTCATCGGCCACCCTGGAAAGTGGAGTCTTGGCTGAGTGAAGGGTGTGTAAACCTGGCTGTGGTGGGTCCGGATGAGAGCTGGTGGGGAGGAAGTGAAGACGGCTGATGTAGACAGATCCTTCGAGGAGTTGGACGGAAAAGGGACAGGGACGACGGGGTGAGGTGGAGCGGGCTGTGTGGTCCAGAGGGGTTTTTTAATTTTGGGGACGTGAGCATGTTCGAAGGTGAAAGAGTCCCGAGAGTGAGAGGCATTTTTAAGAACTGAAGTAATAACAGAGTGGCCTGGGGGAAAGATCATGAGCTTGGGAGTCTGGGGACCTGGGCCTTAATCCCACATGCCCGCTGGGTAACCTTGTGCGAGTCGCTTAATCTCTCTATTTCTCTTTCTTCCTGGGTAAAACAGAGATTAAGTACTTATTCTCTCTCTTTCAGTCGCAACCTCTGCGTGATAGGGACTGTGTCTGATCTGATTATCTTGTATTTATACCAGCACTTAGTACAGTGCTTGGCTCAGGGTAAGCGTTTAACAAATACTGTGATTGCTGTTATTTTTAGAATTGGAAAGCACCTCTTGGTAAAAAGCTCGGTAGGAGGTGAAAGAAAAAGAGTGATTAGTAGAGTGGTGAGGCAATGAAGGAGTGATTTAAATGCTCTCCCCTAATGGTTTCTCTTTTGCTCGATAAACTGGTCAGCTTCAGAGGCAGTGAGAGAGATGGTGGGGGAATCTGGCAACCACAAATTAAGGATGGCCGGTAAATGTTGGTCCAGGCATGGGGCAAGTTGACATTAGTGATTTTGGGCATTTCATGAAGGACTGAATCAATTGCATTCATTGAACGCTTGCTGTCTGCAGGGCAGTCAGCAAATCAGTGTTATTTATTGAGCACCAGCCGCGTGCAGAACACTGTACTAAGCACTCGAGTGAGTACGGTACAACAGAGTTCATTCATTCAGTCATAATTATTGAGCTCTTACTGTGTGCAGAGCACTGTACTAAAGTTGGTAGACACGTCACCTGCCCACAACAAGCTTACGGACTAGAATGGGAGAGAGTCATTAATATGAATAAATGAAGCACTGTGCAAAATGCTGGGGAGAGTACAATACCATAGGTAGCCACAACTCCTTCCTTCAAGGAGTTTACGGTTTAGTGCAGGAGGATAGACACTATCGTAAACTACAGGCAAGGGAAGAAACTCGAGATAATAATAGTAATAATAATAATAATGGTATTTAAGTGCTTACTATGGCAAACATTGTTCTAAGTACCGGTGTAGATACAAGGTAATCGGTTGTCGCACAAGGGACTCACAGTCTTAATCCCCATTTTACAATTGAGGTAACTGAGGCACAGAGAAGCTAAGTGACTTGCCCAAAGTCACCCAGCTGACAAGTGGCAGAACCAGGATTAGAACCCATGACCGTGCTTTTTCTACTAAGCTACGCTGCTTCTCATATAATTATGATTTGTTAAGCACTTATATGTGCCAGGCACCGTACTAAGCGCTGGGGTGGATACGACCAAATCCGGTTGGATCCAATCCCCGTCCCACATGGGGCTCACAGTCTCAATCCCCATTTTCCAGATGAGGGAACCGAAGCCTAGAGAAGTGAAGTGACTCACCCTAGGTCACAGAGCCGACAAGTGGCGGAGCCGGGATTAGAACCTTCTGGCTCCCAGCCCCCGTGCTCTACCCACTCCACCATCCTGCTTCTCTAAGGATGCGGTTAGGGTGGATGTGGAATATCAAACCGTGTAGTGCTCAGTGTGGCTTCTCTCTGGCACGTATATGCCACGCTCCTCTGCTGCCCCGCCACCTTCCCTGCGCCCCTCTCTCAGACCGCCGTATCCGATGACCTCAACCCCGCTTCTCTCCAGACCCCGCTGGCTGATCCGGGCTTCTCCCTCCCTTTCAATCAAAGGATTAGAGGTGGAGGCGGGGGAGAATACGTGGATTTCGGAATGTAATTGAAATGGGGCGAGGGAGGTGAAATGAGCAGAGACAGAACAGACAGTGAAGCTTATCTCGAGCAGGTGCAATTCCCAGAATCCTGATTGCACCATTCTGGCAAAAGTTCTGGAATGAAGACGTGGGAAACGGCATGAGGAAATGCGGTTTTCTTCTGAATCTGTAGGTCTGGGTACTAATATTTATGCCACCCAGATATTTATGTTAATTAATGTCTGTCTCTTCCTCTAGATCGAGATCGCTGGGAGTAGGAAATGTGTCTTTTTGTCGTTGTACTCTCCCAAGCGCTTAATACAGTGCACTGCTCGTAGTAAGCACTCAATAAATATGATTGAGTGAATGAAAGAGGAGGAGGCAGCAGTTTGTCGCTGCTGCTTTGGTTTTCCTATGTGGTAAAAAAAAAAGCAGGGATTCAATAAGAAATCTCTTGTGCAGCAAAATAAGGTTGCTCTCTATCCGTCAATCGATGATATTTATGGAGCGCTTAAGATGTGCAGAGTACTGAACTAAACACTTGGGAGAGTTGATAGATGTGTTCCTTGCCTACAGTGAGCTTACAGTCTATAAGAGGCGATAGGAATTTCAATACTCTAATTATAGATATGAATTTAAGTTCTGTGGGGCTGAGGGTGGAGTGAATATCAAGTTCATAGGCAACGCACGGGAGAGAGGGAGTGGCGAAAAGAGTTGGCTTCATCAGGGAAGGCCCCTTGGAGGTGATGCGACCTTAATAAGGTGAGGAGAGTGGTGGTCTGGTGCACATGGAGGGGGAGGGAATTCTGTGCCAGAGGGAGGATGTGGGAAAGGGGTCGGAGGCAACATCCTTTACTTTTCATTGATTCATTCTTTCATTCAATCGTATTTATCCATATAGGGCGTTGTACTAATCGCTTGAGAGAGTACAATACAACAATAGACAGACACGTTCCCTGCCCACAGTGAGATTACAGTCTGGAGCGGGAGACGGTCATTAATATAAGTAAATAAATTAGATATGTACCCAAGTGTCGTGGGGCTGGGAGGGGGGGATGCATAAAGGGATCATGGGTTCCAAATCCCACAGTGACCAAATCTAGTTAGAAAATCCGTTCATATCCTGAGAATTTAAAAGCAATAGACTCGGCATCGAAAGTAACAGCTGTTAATCGAGGCTCCTATTTAGGGAGGCAAATACTGAACAAAGAAACCCAATAAATCTTTTAAATTGGTACCTCATTTTGGGCAGGGATCATGTGTGCTAACTCTGTTATGTTGTACTCTCCCAAGCGCTTAGAACTGTGCTCTGCAGATAGTCAGGGCTCAATAAATACCACGGACTGTTGTGTGCGTGATCTCTACCCAGTGCTTCTCGGCCATTCCATGCTGAATTGGAGCAATTCGTGCTAACCTCAATCCCACTTTCCTTAGCTTGAAAGTGGGACTGCTTATGTTGTTTCTGCCGAAAAGAGCAAGTGGATTTTACAGTTTAAAGAGAATTTTCTTCTGCCCTACATAGACTTAATCTCTCTATGACATCAGTAAGAAATCTATTAGGGAGAAATTTTGCATCTGTAATAGTATTCTTAGTGCACTTTCCCCCATCCAATTTGTGAAGGTTGAGAGGAAATGAAAATCTAGCTCGGTACACCTTAGATAAAAATATACCCAATTTCATTGCTGGGTGGATTTTTTTTGCACTGAAGCCACCTTTGATTTGAATATCTTCCCGTAGAAATACAGCTCTTTGGTTGAATCTAAAGCTATTTGCCATGAAATTATATAGTCCAGTTACTGAAGCATTGCAGTGACTTTAGTTTTATTTTTTTTTAATCTCATACAAGTGTTTTCCAGTGAACTGCATGTTCCCTGTCCATACCGAATGATTTATCAGCCAGATTGTAATTTTACTAGTAGATGAGCACGAACAGAAGACTTTCTCCAAATAAAGCTCTTAAAAATAGTTGTACGTCTCTTCTTGTAGCCTGTGAAAGTCCCTTCGGTAAGGATATTTATGGTCTGTTGTTTTTCTCTCTACACATCTATGGTATAAATGTAATTTAGAACCATACAATTTAAATATCCATTTTCGTAGCATAGATGCCAGGTTTCTCCATCTTAGTATTTTCAGGGACACTTGCGCAGTGGTTCCACAGTCTTCCTCAGGACATAGTGGGTTACCCTCCAAATTAAGTCTGCAGATGTGCTTCTACTCATAAAACTGATTAATGGGTGTTTTGTTAATTAAAGTCAAGGAGGAGCCAGTACTGTATATCACGGATCTCTGCTTGGTTGCCCTTAAGATGCTGGGAATTTATGGTCTTGCAGAGACGGGGAGATTGGGAGGAATATTATTCATCTCAAGTCAGAATAGGAAAGAAGATGGCTGTTTGTTCCAACAATATCATTGCCTTTCTTTAATCTTTAATTAACTCTCAGAATTTGACTAGATCTTCAAATAGCAGATGGTGGAATGGTGCCAAATACAGTTTTCCATCTGCTTTTCATACTTCGAGGGATGATCTCTAAAGATAAAAGATATCGGGAACCTTCAGTACAGTGGTTCCAGACAATTGGGGACCATGCGATTTCGATCAAAAGTATATTTGATAATGAGCAATTTAATAAGCAGAGGCAAAAAAAAAAGCAAGCAGGTCATTCTGGGCTGCCCAAACTGATTCAATCAAAATAATTGCTATTTTATATATGTGATGGCAAAACAGGGCCCGGTCTGATGGTTAATTTTCAAAGGAGCCTGTTTAAAGATGACTTCATCTGGTCAAAGTAAAGGGAGGTGGACTGTTGTCTTTTATTTGTGTCTCCCTGTTAGTGCAAGTTACTTGTCTGAGTCGAAGTAGGTACGGGACCCCTAAGCCTGCGTCAGCCTCCTTGCGGACCTCCCAGCCTCCTGCCTCTCCCCACTCCAGTCCCTTCTGCACTCTGCTGCCTGGATCATTTTTCTACAGAAACATTCAGTCACTGGCTTCCCACTCCTCAAGAACCACCAGGGGTTGCCCACCCCCCTCCGCATCAAATGGAAAGTCCTTACCGCCGTCAGTCCCCTCCTAACTTGTCTTGCCGATTTCCTTCTACAACCCAGCAAGTCCAGTTCACCTCCTCTACCGCCAACCTACTCACACCAACTACTCGATCACGTCTAGCTCGCCGCCAGCCCCGGCCCACGTCCTTCTGCATTTGTAATTTATTTTGATGTTGGTCTCCCCTTCTAGACCGTATGCTTCTTATGAACAGGGAAAACGTCTTTCGATTCTGTGGTATTGTGCTCTCCCAAGTGCTTAGAACAGTGCTCTGCACATAAACTGTACCTGATAATTCCAATCAATAGATTGAGTGGTTCCTGCCAAGTACCTAGTACCGTGTAGCTCATAGTGAGAGCACATGGAATAGCGGAGAGAACATCCATGGTGTATAGAGCACGGGCCTGGAAATCAGAAGTTCATGCGTTCTAGTCCCAGCTCTGCCACTCATCTGCTGCGTGACCCTGGACAAGTCACTTCACCTCTCTGGACCTCAGCTCCCTCATATGTAAAATGGGGATTGAGACTTTGAGGCCCACGTGGGACAAGGACTTCCTCCAACCTGATTAGCTTGTATTCACCCCAGTGCCTGGCACATAGTAAACGCTCAACAAATACCGTAACTATTATTATTATTAATTATTTTTACCACCCCATGGGGTGCTCAATAAATGTGACTATTACTATTACTGCTGCTCCTCCTTGTTTTTGAAATAACAGTAAATTGGGATTTCTGATAAAGGATTTTTTTTCCCATCTTTCGAAAGGAATGAAAAGGTAACATTTGCAGAGGTCATAATACTAATGGGGGCAATTGAAAGTGTTTTTCTCCTTGAAATTCTTTAAACAGCAAATTTGTTTTTAGTTTCTTACTAAATGCTCAACCCTAGAGTTTGACAAACCTGTTGTCTGTGGTGAAAACTCCTTTGAACTGTGCTGAGTCCCTTGGTCCAGAATATTTTTCTGAGGGTTTGAAGGTTGGACAGCACATGGACTTTGTGTGTGTTGACAGGCATTCCAAGGTATGGAAGAAAAGCCCTGTTTTTTGTCTTTGAAAATCTTCCAACAGCTGCTTGTCTTCACTGTGTGGAAGATGGAGGGGCACTCAGTCAGCGGTATTTGAGTGCTCATGGTGACTGAGCACTGTGGTAAGCGCTTGGGAAAATACAGTTCAACATGCATTCATTCAGTCCTATTTATTGAGCGCTTACTGCGTGTGGAAAACTGGACTCAGCGCTTGGAAAGTACAATTCAGCGACAAAGAGAGACAATCCCTGCCTACAGTGGGCTCACCGTCTAGAGTGGGAGAAAGACATTAAAAGAGATTAAGGATAGGGAAATAGGAGAGTATAGGAATATACAGAAGTATTTTGGGGGGCTGGTATGAGCATCAAGGTCTTTAAGGGCAGCTAAATTCACAGTCGATGCAGAGGGATGGATGGATAGGGAAAATAAGGGGCTTAGTCTGAGAAGACTTCTTGAAGTAAATGTTATATTAGGATCATTGGGAAGCTGGGAGCGTGGTTTTTTGTCAGATATGAAAGGGGAGGGAGTTTCAGGCCCGTTGGAGAATGTGGATAAGGGGTCGGTGGTGAGATAGACGAGATAGAGGTGCATTAGGTCGGTGGAGGAGTGGTGTGTCCAGCTTGGGTCAGAGTAGGAAATCAGTGAGGTGAGATACGAGGGTGAGAGGTGATTGAATGCTGTGAAGCCTCTGGTAAGAAGTTTCTGTTTGATGTGGAGGTGGATGGGCAACCACTGGAGGTTTTTCAAGAGTGGGGAAACATGGTCTGAAAAGACTTTCAGAAAAATGATCTGGGCAGCTACTACTAGTGAAGTTTACTAGTACTTCAGCACAGAGTAAAGTCTGGACTGGAAAGGGGAGAAGTAGGATGCAGAGAGGACGACGAGGGGGCCGACGTAGTAGTCAAGGTGGGAAATGATGAGTGCCTGGATCAGCGTGGTAGCAATTCAGTTGGAAAGGTAAGGGCGATTTCTAGAGCTGTCGTGAAAGTAGAACCAACAGGATTTCATGGCAGATTGTATGTGTGGGTTGAATGAGAGAGACTGAGTTGAGGACAGTGCCAAGGTCATGGGCTTTTGAGACAGAGAGGATAGTCTGTAATGTGAGGGAAGTCAGGTGGGGGACAGGGTTTGGTTGGGAAGATGAGAAGTTCTAGTTTGGATTTATTAAGTTGGAGATGTCAGCTGGACATTCAAGTAATAATAATAATAATAATGTTGGTATTTGTTAAGCATTTAGTCTGTGCAGAGCACTGTTCTAAGCGCTGGGGGAGGTACAGGGTAAGCAGGTTGTCCCACGTGAGGCTCACAGTCTTAATCCCCATTTTACAGATGAGGTCACTGAGGCGCAGAGAAGTTAAATGACTTGCCCACAGTCACACAGCTGACAAGTGGCAGAGGCGGGAGTCGAACCCATGACCTCTGACTCCGAAGCCCAGGCTCTTTCCACTGAGCCACCCTGCTTCCCCCGGAGATGAGTAAAGATGACTGGAGGTAAGAGGAAGCGCAAGGCTGCGGAGAAGGAGAGAGATCAGGGCTCTGGGTAGATTTGCGAATCTTCCATGTAAAGACGATAGTTGAAGCCATGGGAGTGAAAGAGTTCTCCAAGGTGTTGGATGGAAAATAGAAGGGGACCTAGAACTGAGACTTGAGGGACCCCAACTGTCAGAGGGAGGGAGGCAGAGGAGGAGCCAGCAAAAGAGACTGAGAAGGAGCCGTCAGAGATGGAGAAGAGAGCCAGGAGAGGACTGGGTTGGTGAAACTAAGCTTAGGTAATGTTTCCAGGTAAAGGGCATAGTCCACAGTGGGGAAGGCAGCAGGGTGGTTGAAGAGGATTAGGGTGGAGTAATGGGCATTGGATTTGGCAAGAAGGAGGTCATTGGTGATGTTATGGGGGGCAGGTTCCGTGGAGTGGAGAGGGCAGAGCCAGGATGGAGGAAAAAAAGTAGAGGACGTGAGTGTAGACAGCTTGTTCGAGGGGCTGCTAGAGGAATGGGAGGAGGGAGATGAGGTAATAACTGGAGGAAGCCATGGGATCAAGGGAGGGTTTTTTTTTTAGGATGGGGAGACCCGGACACGGTTAGGACCTGGTCCAGAAATTTCTGGCCTATTCCTGGTACCAAATTACAAAGCACGGGGCTGGGAAGCCTCCCCTCACTGGGAGGAGACCAGTCCTACTGGTTACCACAATAATGCCTTTTTTTGGTGTAGCGTCTGCGTAGTCTTTCTCATTGCATTTGTTTGCTGTCCCGTTGCCATGGTTTCTGTGACCTTCAGAGCAGAGCCAAATTTTGGCATTTCCCGCTAATACCACACTTTGGTATTGCACGTTCGCTTTTGCTTTCCTTTATTAATGCCTTTTAAGAGGTTGTTTTCACTGTTGTCTAATGGTTTGCATTTAGTTTGGGCTTATTACCTTTAAATGTTATTAGGCATTCTGTCAGCTACTAACGCTATTTTTGCCATGTAGTAATAGAGATGTAAAGGTTGATATAGTTAACTTTTTGAATAGCTGTCGATCAGTGTTGGGAACTCCCTGCTCTCAGAACTCCGACGGGGCTATAAACGACGATGTGGCACAGTAGACGTCATCTCTGCACGAAGAAGAGATGAGGAGAGCAACTCCGTACTGTATCTAGCGATGTCAAAAGTGTTTGACCCCGTTCAGCTGGGCGACGAATTACTAAACGAGTCTGGGTCACCTGAGAAGCTTATCCAGGGAATAAGGATTAGGTTGTTTCCAAACCGAAGGCCTTGATTCATTCCATTCAACCTATTTTATGCAGCCATGATTAGAGATGTAATAAAGGTTCCGGAAGCTGGTGGTATTATCTCATTTTGGACCTCAGGGAAATCAATTAATCAAATTTATCTAGCACTTACTGTATCCGGAGACTGAACTAGACACTTGGAAGAGCACTTATCTATCTAACTAGCATTTAGAGTTGGTAGACACATTCTGTGCCCACAATGAGCTTACAGTCTAAAGAGAAAGAAGGACATTAATAATAAATAAATTGTGGACATGTACATAAGTGCCATGGGACTGAGGGAGGAGTGAAAAACGGGAGCAAATCCAAGTGCAAGGAACCGTGATGTGATGATGAACCGGAGTGTGAAATCTTCTAGTTTTTCGCTGAGGCTTTGGTTTCCTTTGAAAAAGAGAATAGCAGAGGTTTGTGATGTCTCCATCTCCAGATGAAATGTGGATCTCTTCACAGTTCCCTGTCTGGTTAGGCCTTAATGACCTCCTTCTCACCGCAACAAAAATTCTGAATCGCTAGACCTTTTGAAAGAGCCTGATAATCTGCTATCCGGAAATTTCCTCTCTTCTATAGACACGGAAAGGGAGGGAAATGGAGGTAGTCTGTCAGTTCTCACCCTCACCGGGGACACAGTTGAGTGATGGAGAGGAGTCATGGGAATCACAGAAGAATAAATTGTTCCTTCTATGGTGAAAGCCTTTTTAACTAATGTGTATTGCTTTAATGCCCCATATTAATTTCTAGATTTTCAATTCTGGGCACTTAAATGGAGGATAACATGCGAGTTGAGAGGGGAAAAATGCATTCCTCCGACAGAATTAGGGACGGTCAAGAGATTTGAAAATTGGAGGATGAAAAGTGATTCCAAGTTAATAGCATTGAGATGAAATGCACCCTGTTTGACCTTCCTCGTAATTCATTACAGGATCAGGACCTTTTTACGGATAATGTTTAGTAATGGACGTTAATAACTCCGGGCTTTGCAGTTTGTCTTCCTAGTGGTTGGTGGTTTGGGGTTTTTTGTTTTTTTTCATAACTGCGGTGGAAATTAAAGGAAAGGGACTTTGCTATAGGTTAGTTCACATTCTTGAGGATTTGGGCCTTTGATTTCCCCCTTTATGGGAAGGGATTCGCTTTCCTTTCTTCCCCAGAATGCAGCTTGTTAACCTCCTCTCAGAAACCTCTTGCGGACTTCCGTCCTCTTTGGGTTCATTCATTCGGTCGTTTTTCTTGAGCTCTTACTGTGTGCAAAGCAGTGTAGTAAGCGCTTGGGGATACAGAATTGTCTTGTTGCACCTGGGCAGGGAGAGAAGCAGAGAGTTAAATTTCTGTTTTGACTGCCATCAGTTTGCATTAGCGTCTCTGTTTGCTTTGAACCAGGGACTGGCAGAACAATGATGTTGGTTGATGTCTTGAGTTGATAGGCCTCTCACGAGCTTGGCCCCCAGTAGACCTTTCTGCCCATAGTGAAACTTGCAAAAGGCACTATGTCTCGCCACTCTTCTGGAGTGGCTGGTGAGTGAAGTGTCTACATTTAGTGTATTGACTTTTAATCCCAGATCTGCCACTTGCCTACTCTGTGAACATGGGCAACTCTCTTGAAACCTTTTTTCCGCCTCAGTTTCCTCATCTGTAAAGTGGGGGTGCAATACCAGAAGTTCCCCCTGCCCTTACAATGTTTACCTTAGGTAGGATAGGTGCTGTGCTTAGTACACTGCTCAAGCGCTTAGTACAGTGCTTTGCAAACGGTAAGTGCACAATAAATACAATTGAATGAATGACTGCTGCGCCTGATATGATTGTGTTGCATTTCCCCCAGCATTGAGCGTGATGCTTGGCATAAGGCAAGTGCTTAACAAAAACCATAATTATCATTATTATAATTATTATTTGGTGTTTCGGCAATGGGTTGGGAGAGGGGAGCTTTAGGTTTAGTTTCGGCGAAAACCGGTCATTTTTCGGCTGCTTTTCTGTCTTAATAATGTTAATAATGTTGGTATTTGTTAAGCGCTTACTATGTGCCGAGCACTGTTCTAAGCGCTGGGGTAGATGCAGGATAATCAGGTTGTCCCACGTGAGGCTCACAGTTAATCCCCATTTTCCAGATGAGGTAACTGAGGCACAGAGAAGTGAAGTGACTTCCCCACAGTCACACAGCTGACAAGTGGCAGAGCCGGGATTCGAACTCACGACCTCTGACTCCCAAGCCCGGGCTCTTTCCACTGAGCCACGCTGCTGCTCTAGCAGCGTCTTAGAATGTGAACCCTTTAATGTAGGGACTAACTTCAACATGTTTCGTGTATTCTCTCCAGTGCATTTTCCAGTACTATGTACGCAGTTGGCATATCATTTTATTGATAATGTGGATGATTTCTATGGAGACCTAAGGGGCTCTTCTCCCGGATGGTCAAGGCTATGAAGAAAGACAGAGTCTTCTTTTCACAGATAGGCACTGCCGGAGAAAGATACACGCCTTTGGACTCCCTTAAATAAGGCTCGTTTTATGTGGGTCAGTAGTAATAATAATTATGATATTTGTTAAGCGCTTAACTATGTGCCAGGAACTGTATTAAGCACTAGGTACTGTACTGGAGGAGGGTTGGCCATTTCCAGGAGACGGGAAAATGGAAACACTCCATGGAAACACTCTCTTCGGCTTAACCGTGGCGGAGGCGAACCTCCGATCACCGTCACAATTTTTCACCGTCACAATGAAAAATTGTGGATTGTGGATTGAGGCATCCACAGTCAATCAATCAGTGGTATTTATTGAGCACTTACTGTTGTGCAGGGCATCAAGTACTTGATAGAGTACAATATAACAGAGTTAGTAGATGTGTTCCCTGCCACTGTGAGCTTACAGTCTACAGGGGTGGCAGATACTAACACAAATAATAATAATGTTGGTATTTGTTAAGCGCTTACTATGTGCAGAGCACCGTTCTGAGCACTGGGGTAGATACAGGGTAATCAGGTTGTCCTATGTGAGGCTCACAGTTAATCCCCATTTTACAGATGAGGTAACTGAAGCACAGAGAAGTTGTGACTTTCCCACAGTCACACAGCTGACAAGTGGCAGAGCTGGGATTCGAACTCAACACCTCCGACTCCCAAGCCCGGGCTCTTTCCACTCAGCATATTCGTGAGTGCTGTGGGGCTGAGAATGGGGTGAATAAAAGGCATAAATCCAAGTGAAAAGGTGATGCAGAGGGGAGAGGGAGTCGCGGAGTTGAGGGCTTAGGACTGTCGGAGAAGATGTGTTTTCAGTAAGGTTTTGAAGATCTGTCATTATCTCGAGGACACTTCTCCCCTGGCTGCGGATTCCTTTTTTCTTTTTCTCCCCCCAGATGTCGTCTGCTTTGCTCCCTTTCTCGTAAGAATCCACCAGTCATTCATGTGCATGTGGGAAGACCCACCTAACACACGTGAATAGAGAAGTAGTGTGGTCCAGTGGAAAGCGTACAGGACTGGAAGTCTGGGGACATGAGTTCTAATGGTGACTCTCTCACGTCCCTGTTGTGTGACCTTGGACAAGTCACTTCACTTCTCCGTACCTCAGCTTCCTTAACTATAAAATGAGGGTTTAAATACCTGCTCTCCCTCCCCCATAGACTCTGAGCCCCAAGTGAAGCGGGACTGGGTGTGATCTGATTGTATTATATCTTCCCCGGTGTTTAGCGCAATGGGAGAGCTTAGCAAACAACACTATTATTATTATTATTATCACTCAGAGGTTCGCCACTGTTCTTTCACCTCACACAACTGGAAGTACGAAAGAGTGGGGGTGGGTGGGGGAACAAGTCGGGTTCAATGGGAATGCCATTTCTTTAATGGATTGAACATTTTTCTTCTCAGTGTTATAGCCAGATAGGCGCAGTAAGAAAGATTTATGGGATCGGGTGACATCTTCCGTAGCCGAGTCTATGAAATTTCTAGAGCCGCTTCATTTTATCTTCCCTGGTGTGGAGTTTCTCACGAATCTGGCCTGACTACTATAAAGAAGGTTAAATTCTGCTTTCAGTGAGGCAAAATGCATCATCTTTAATCGTGTTATGAGTACCCTTGGAAAAAATAATAGATTTAGCTGTAATTAGGACGACAGCACTTCATCTTTCCGAGCGAAGTTACACAACCTTATTACAGTCCCTTGAAGTTAGGTAATTAATTGCTTTACCTTTACTTTTTAAAATGACATTTGTAAAGTTGTATTTTGATTTTTTAGCGCTCCTGCAGCTGTTGTAAGACTTCCTGAAACCGAGCCTTTTTTTTTCCCTGAAAAACAAGTTCCTTAAAAGGCAGTTCAGAAAAAATGCCCATAATGTTTTCCAGCCCTATGATAACAGCATTTCGGGAGCCCTTAGGTGATCAATCACTAGAGAGTTGGCATGAAGAAAAGGAAAACTCACCGCTGCCATCTTGGAGGAGAGATCTTAATTAGTCTGTTGTCTGCTCAACACGTTCAAAACATGAGTACCGTGGCAAATTGACATTTTCTGAAAAACTTCACAGGGTACGGTTTCAACTGTATCATGCTCTTCCTTTGGATTCCCTGTCTCTTTCCCATAAAAAAACACATTGCTGGTTCTTCCAGGAAATGGTCTAATGAAACTGGCAATTAACCAGTAGACGACTCTTTTATTACTGTGAACATTTGATACTGTGGCTTAATGAGTGCGGTTCCAGGTATTTCATTTTGCACTAATATGAAAATATAGTACTTGGAATTCCAGGACATAATGTGAGACATAGAGAACCAACCCTCCAAAATTTATTGAGGTCATCGGGTTTAATCTACCCTCATTTTCCAATTGACTGTGTAATAGAAAATGGTTTTGTTAATTTTAGTTGGTAGTACTTTTAGTTCTGGCTTATTCACTCTGTGCATAACAAGTTGTATTTCTAGCAAGGAATAGGGACTAGATATTAGGCTGACAACCTGGAGACCACTTTCAAAATACATTCTTTAAAATGTAAAGATTTTTAGTGCTAATATGAACTGGATGTATTTTACGATCCTTTTTCTTATGGTATCCGTTAAACGCTTACTGTTGCAGAGCAAATGAATCAGGCCAGATGCAGTCCCTGTTCCATTTGGGGCCTCACAGTCTAAGCAGGCGGGAGAACAGGTTTTGAATCCCCGTGTTATAGATGAGGAAACTGAGGCACAGAGGCGATAAGTGACTCGGCCCAGGTCAAAAAGCAGAGGACTGGAAGAGCTGGGATTAGAACGCAGGTGGTCCGACTCCCAGGACTGGGCCCTCTCCATTAGGCCACGCTGTTGTGTGGCGTAGCTTCTCAGTCGGATCCTTAAAACCCAATTAGTTCTGTTGACTGAAGTGAATGCATCACAAATTGGGTATGTTAATATATGCCCTTGCACAATATGACAGCTGCTTAAATTATGTTTCCTCCATTTTCCATGTATAACGTCGGTACTAATGAAGATGTGAAAGTCAGTGAAAAATAAATTTCTTACTTTTGCATTCGATGAAACTGCTTTAGCAATTTTGTTAAAAGGGAAAATGATTATACTTTTCAATGAGTGATTGACTGCAAGTTGAGGACAAGTGATGGAAAAAATGTGATTCATAAGAGATTTGAATAACTTTTTTTTTTTTGACGAAACAACCGATGAGAAGAATGTGAGACGAAAATGCGAAGCCGAACGTATTTGTGTCATTTCTGCTAATGAAAGTAAAGGGATTGTGGTGAATAATATGTCAGTCAAATTGGATGGAAAGTTAATGACAGGAAGAATTTTAAAGTGTTCAACCTCTTTTAAGATGTTGGCCTACCTGCTTTTTTGTTGCAAAAAAAGAGGGTGAAGGCAAGTGTAATTCCTTTCCCAGGGTGTTGCGGGTCACGTGCGATAAATGATTGGTCATTAGCTTGTGTGTCTAATTCCATTTCATAATACGCTAAGAGGTAGAGAAGCAACGTGGCGTAGGGGATAGAGCACGGGCCTGGGAGTCAGAGGCCATGAGTTCGAATCCCAGCTCTGCCACTTGTCAGCTGTGTGACTGTGGGCAAGTCACTTCACTTCTCCATCCCTCACTTACCTCATCTGTAAAATGGGGATTAAGACTGTGAGCCCCACATGGGACAATCTGATTCCCCTGTGTCTACCCCAGCACTTAGAACAGTGCTCTACACATAGTAAGCGTTTAACAAATACCAACATTATTATTACTATTATTATTATTATTGTTAATAATCCTGGCTCCGCCATGTGTCTGCTGTGTGACCTTGGATAAGTCACTTTACTTCTCTGTGCCCCATCTGTAGAATGGGAATTGTGACCGTGAGCACCCCCGTGGGACAAGGGTCTGTGTGTGTCTGACCCTATTTTCATGTATCCACCCCAGCGCTTAGTACAGTGTCTGGCACATAGTAAGCACTTAAATATCATTATTATTCTTATTGTATCAGTTTAGGGTAGGCTTGCCAATGTGGACTTTGCCATATTTCTTAGTAATAATATTATTATTATAGAAGTGGTGTGGCCTAGAGGAAAGAGCACAGGGCTGCGTTCTAATCCCAACTCTGCCACGTATCTGCTTTGTGACCTTGGACAACTCACTTAACTTCTCTGGGCAACAGTTACCTTGACTGTAAAATGGGAATTAAGACGGGGAGCCCTCTGTGGGACTGGGACTGTGTCCCTCCTAAGTATCTTGAGTCTACCCCAGTGCCTGGTACATAGGAGGGTGCTTAACAAATACCATAAAAAAGTTCCCAATTTGAATCCCAGTGCGTATTGACTTCCCTTAAAGTACAGCCAGTCTCTAGTGATAAAATCCCAGTGATTTTGTGTTCTTAATGGTGGCACTGCTCATGATGGAACCATTCTCTTCGCAGAAGTGGCTATTTCTCTCTCCTTTCTCCCCACCTTCTTGATCCAGCCTTTAATAATAATAATGTGGGTATTTGTTAAGCGCTTACTATGTGCAGAGCGCTGGGGTAGATACAGGGGAATCAGGTTGTCCCACATGAGGCTCACAGTCTTAATCCCCATTTTACAGATGAGGTAACAGAGGCACAGAGAAGTGAAGTGACTTGCCCACAGTCACACAGCTGACAAGTGGCAGAGCCGGGAGTCGAACCCATACTAAGCACTTACTGCTAGATAGAAGCTGATCAGGTTGGACACGGTCCCTGTCTCACGTGAGATTCACAGCTTTAGTCCCCATTTTCCAGCTGAGGGAACCGAGGCACAGAGAGGTGAAGTGAGTTACCCGAGGTCACACGGCAGACTAGCGGCAGAGCTGGATTTTGAACCCAGGTCCTCTGGCTCTCAGGCCCTTGCTCTTTCCATTAGACCACACTGTTGATCTGGGCTGGGATGTGTTGTCCTGCACACAGTAAACACGGAGAAGCAGCGTGGCTTAGTGAAAGAGCTCGGGCTTGGGAGTTAGAGATGGTGGGTTCTAATCCCGGCTCTGCCACTTGTCAGCTGTGTGACTGTGGGCAAGTCACTTAACTTCTCTGTACCTCAGTTCCCTCATTGTAAAACGGGGATTAAGACTGTGAGTCCCACGTGGGACAACGTGATTGCCTCATATCTCCCCCAGAGCTTAGAATGGGGCTTGGCACCTAGTAAGTGCTTAACAAATACAATTATCATTATTATTATTATTATTATTATTATTATTAATAAGTACGATTGAATGAGTGAATGTGTTCTTTTGACAGAGACGAGACTGTACGCTCTCTGTGGGCAGAGAATGTGACTGTTTATTGTTATATTGTATTCTCTCAAGTGCTTAGTACAGCACTGTGCTCACAGTAAGCGCTCAGTAAATACGATACCTGGCTTGGCCTGATTGTCCCGATGACTGGCTTGGGTGGGAAACAGTTGTCAGGAGTTCAGTTTGCTGCCGGGGGATTAGATTTGACTCCACACCTCCATTTCTTCGCTCCAACGGGCAAGCAGGGGTGAACCCAATAAAAAGTGCTTCCCACTTTTCTGGTGACTCACCAGAAGATGACAGAATAATAAATATACCTGCAGCTCTGAAGGCTGCCTTGGTCCCAGGCAATTCTGGATTTGGAATGCCACTGGGGCAACTAGTTTTTTTCCTTTAGAAAATTGAAAATAACATCCAAAGGAAAGTGAGGTGTGCGGTTGAAGGAAACGGGTTCTCGTTTGAACCCTTTGAGCTTGACTTGGTGATTTCTCTGAATGTGGTATCCGTTTTTGGCTCAAATGAACCAAGTCCCAATCTCTAAAGGAAAAGCAGTGATGTCTTCACCACTGTACCTCGATCTCATCTATCTCACCCCCGACCCCTCGCCCACGTCCTATCTCCGACCTGGGACATCCTCCCACGTCGTATCTGATAGTCGATCGCGCTCCCCACCTTCAAAGCCATATTAAAAGCACATCTGCTCCAAGAGGTCTTTCCCGACTAAGCCCTCCTTTCCTTTTCTCTCACTTTCTTCTGTGTCACACTTAGATTGATACCCTTTATTCACCCCTCCCTCAGCCTCACAGCACTCATGTAAATATATGTAATTTATTTGATAAAATTAATAATAGTATTAAGCCCTTACTATGCGCCAAGCTCGGTTCTAAGCGTTGGGATAGATACAAGGTAATCAGGTTGTCCCACGTGAGGCTCGCAGTCTTAATCCCCATTTTACAGATGAGGTAAACTGAAGCACAGAGAAGGGAAGTGACTTGCCCAAAGTCACACAGCTGACAAGTGGCAGAGCTGGGATTAGAACCCACGACCTCTGACTCCCAAGCCCGGGCTCTTTCCACTAAGCCACGCTGCTTCATTTATAAATTAGACTGTAAGCTCATTGTAGGCAGGGAACATGCCTACCAACTCAGTTATATCGTACGCTCCCATGTGCTTAGTACAGTGCTCTGCAGAGAGTAAGTGCTCATTAAAAACCACTGAGTGATTGGGGAAGAGAGCAAAAGTTAGGGAGGTTAACTGGTCTCTTCCTATTCAATAGAATGGACGTCAATGTGGGCACTAATAATAAAAATAAAATGACGATAATAATACTATTTGTTAAGCACTTAGTGCCGAGCGCCAAGCTAAGCTCTTGGATAGATGCAAGATACTCAGGTTGTATTTTAATCTCCCAAGCGCTTAGTACAGTGCTTTGTACACAATAAGCGCTCAATATATGTGATTGAAAAGGTTGGCCACAGTCCCAATCTCACACGAGATTCACAGTCTAAGGGAGTGGGAGAAAAGATACTTCATCCCCATTTTGCAGATGCAGAAACCGAGCCCCAAAGTGGCGGAGCCGGGATTAGAATGCAGGTCTCCTCATTTCCAAATCCGCACACTCTCCACTAAATCGCTCTTGCGAGAAGGAAAACCAGCCTGTATAAAGACCACTTTATGAACCAGAAATGGTGGTTATTATGTAAAGACTTTTATTCTTGGGAACTCTCTACAAAGTCCTCCCAACTAGTGTTCTTCATTTATATTTGAACCTGTGTGTGGGTTTGGGAAGAAGTTGATCCTGTCTGGTGTAGGAAGCGATGATAATATCTATTATGAAACTGGGGGTTATTTCACTCCTCTCTTCCCAACCTCCTTTTTCTTTGTTGGCCAGGTCATTTTATTAAGAGTTAGAATTAATTCAGCCAAACTCCTGGTTTCTCAGGGAAAATGTCACTGGGTTTTTAAGTATCTATTACAGGCGGCCTGCATGAGTATGAGTTTGGATAATCCCTTGGAATGAGGCTGCCACTCAGAGGGAGAGCTCTTTGGGTTTTTTATTTTAATTGTTTCTTTAAATTGGGACTCTTCTTGGAAGCTCTTTTGAAACCGATAGTATCAGTCAGCCAAGCTTTTAACTGGTTTATGGTTTTCCTTGTGCAAGCCGGACATTTCCATGCTAAGGATAATAGGAAGACCACAAAATTCTCTTTTTCTAGATCAGCTTTGTCTAAGGTAATATTTTAAAATAACGTGTAACAGTAAAACACGATATCGTGCATTTTTTAAATCAGAATGTCAAATCTCCCAGCGGGCATCTTTATTCATTGAACTACATTTATAGAAATATGAGATGTAATGAAATCCTTAAAAACAAAAGTGGAAAAAAATCCCCCAATTTCACACAATTCGCACTGTTTCTTGTGACATGCAAGAGGTACTTTTGGCCGGGCAAGAAAATTTCCATCGGATCCCATAGCTTACACTTCTCCAAGTATGTTAATGAAATTACCCTGTTATACCAGGGACCAGATTAAAAGCAAACTTCAAAACCACATGTTAAGGGAGCCAGCGTGTTAAACTGGGGAGGCTTGCCCACCGTGTACTGGATTTTGCTTTGCCAAAAATTCTTCCAAGTTCCCCATCCCTCTTGATACGCAGCGTGGCTCAGTGGAAGGAGCCCGGGTTCTAATCCTGGCTCTGCCACTTGGCTGCTGGGTGATCTTGGGCAAGTCACTTAACTTCTCTGTGCCTCACTTACCTCATCTGTAAAAATGGGAATTAAAAAATGTGAGCCCCACATGGGCTGATCTCATTACCCTGTATCTACCCCAGCGCTTAGAACAGTGCTCAGCACATAGTGCCTAACAAATACCGTAATTATTATTATTAAGTTCTCAATACATTACTCTTCCCGACGTGGTATCCGTTCTTTCTGTGGACAGCTTAGACTTTTCCACGGCCTGGCTTCCAAAGAAAGTCACAGAGGGGTTTTGTAGGTTTCATAGCACTCACCCTATCCTGCCTTGATTACTGCATCTGCCGCCTTGCTGACCTCCCTTCCTCATGTCTCTCCCCCATCAGTCCAATTCAGAAGCAGCATGGCATCGCGGGCCTGGGCGCCATCAGGTCATGGGTTCTAATGCTGGCTCTGCCACTGGTCTCCTGTGTGACCTGGTGCAAATCTGTTTAATTCTCTGGGCCTCAGTTCCTTCATCTGTAAAATGGGGATCGAGACTGTGAGCCCCACGGGGTACAGGGACCGTGTCCAACCCGATTTGCTCGTATCCACCGCTGCGCTTAATACAGTGCCAGGCACATAGTAAGTCCTTAACAAATACCATCATCATCATCATCATCATCCATACTTTGCTGCGTGGATCATTTTTCTACAAAAGTGTTCCATCTATGTCTCCCCACTTCTCAAGATCCTCCAGTGGTTGCCCATCCTCCTCCGCATCAAACAGGAATTCCTGACCAGCTTTAAAGCACTCAATCAGCTCGCCCCATCCTACCTCACCTCACTTATTCTTCACTCTCTTTTTTTGCAACAAAAAAGTACGTAGGCCAACATCTTAAAAGAGGTTGAACACTTCTAAATTCTTCCTGTCAACAGCCCAACCCGCTCATTCTTCTCCTCTAGCTCCAACTTCCTCACTATGCCCTGATCTCATCTACCTTGCCTCCAACTCCCTTCCTAAATCCTCTCCCTAGCTTGGAACTCTCTCCCCTTCTCTATCCGCTAGACCATCACTCTCCCCACCGTCAAAGGTTACATCTCCTCTGAGAGACGTTCCCCTATTAAACCTTCTATTTCCCCAGCTAACTCTCCCTTCTGAAACATCTGTGTACTTGAAATTGTGACCTTTGGATATGTGCTATTCTCCCCATCCTCAACTTCACAGCACATACATATTTTTAAATTATATTTTGTAAATTATATTAATGTCTATCTCCCCCTCTAGACTGTAAACTCGTTGTGGGCAGGGAACGTGTCTGCTAACTCTGTTGTACTGTACTCCCCAGATTAGACTGTAAGCCCGTCAAAGGGCAGGGACTGTCTCTGTTACCTATTTGTACATTCCAAGCGCTTAGTACAGTGCTCTGCACATAGTTGGTGCTCAATAAATACTATTGAATGAATGCATACTCTCTCAAGCTTGTAGGACAGTAAATGCTCAGTAAATGCCATTGATTGATTGACTGATTGAAATTTAACAGTCTGCTTGACTGTTTCTTGAAATTTTGAAAGTTTCTTGAAAACTTGAAATTTTCTCATAATGACTCTTGAGTGAGCTGATGGTTGCAGAAGACTAGATGGTTTCTGTTATTTCGCTTTACGTACCTGACTTCATCCATCAATGGCCACCTCAAATTCTCACTTGTCAGGGCGGCCTGTCGTTTCGTGTAATGATTCTTGCTGTTAGACTTGCTTTTCTTATCGAAGGGCATTTGTCCCTATCAAAGGTAGAAGTCTGTGAACCTAGTGGATCACTGAAATGGAATAGTAGTTCTAAGAATGGGTTTTGTCTTTGGAACTCCTCTCTTTCTTTTTAAATGATAGTGCTGTAATAATATTTATGAAGTGCTTATTGTCAGCCAAACATTGTACTAAGCACTGGGAGAGAATATGTAGGTGGGATTAGATGTGTTCCCTCTCCCTCCAAAAGGGTTTACGATCTGTAGGTATAAATTTGAAATGGAAAGATGGCGGAATGGACAGTGAGGTCTGATGTCTATATGTGAGAAGCAGCTTGGCCTAGTAGATAGATAGAGCTTGGCCTGGAATCACAAGAATCTGGATTCTAATCGTGGCTCTGCCACTTGTCTGTGGTGGGACTTTGGGCAAGTCCCTTAATTCTCTTCAGTTACCTCAATTACCTCACCTGTAAAATGGGGATTAAGACTGTGAGCCCCATGTGGGACATGGACTGCGTCCAACCCGTATCTACCCCAGCGCTTAGTACAGTGACTGGCACATAGTGAGCACTTAACAAATACCACACACACAAACACACAATGTGGTTGTGGTTGAAAAGGGGTGTGCATCATTCAATAGTATATATTGAGTGCTGACTCTGTGTAGAACACTGTACTCAAACTGGAGAGAAGACAGTTTTGTTAGTAATAATAATAATTATGGTATTTGTTAAGCGCTTACTATGTGCAGAGCACTGTTCTTAGCGCTGGGGGAGATACAGGGTAATCAGATTGTCCCACGTGGGGCTCACAGTCTTCACCCCCCTTTTACAGATGAGGTAACTGAGGCCCAGAGAAGTTAAGGGACTTGCCCAAGGTCACACAGCAGACAAGTGGCGGAGTCAGGATTAGAACCCACGACCCCTGACTCCCAATAGTAGACATGATATATGCCCGTAAGGTGCTTACAATATAGTTGGGGAGACAGACTGTAAAATACAGTATCGATAGGAAAAAATAAACACATAAGGTATACATAATACCTTATACATGATGTATACATAATAATAATAATAATACATAAGGTAAACACATAAGTGCTACAGGGAGTTTTTAGTACTGTTCAGTTAATTCATTTTGTCAAGACTCATAATAAATATTTTGTCTCCCCTCTTTGTAATAATAATAATAACTATGATATTTGTTAAGCACTCAGTATATGCCAAGAACTATATTAAACACTGGAGTAGAGTTAATCAAGTGAGAGTCAATCCCTGTCCCTCTCCTGTATAGGTAGGTTTCAGATCACTGTACCTCCTGGGTATCTAGTACAGTGTACCACACCAAGGAGGCATTCAATAAATTCTCCTTATGCTGCTGGTACTACTTAAGATCTCACAATGACTAGAATTCCATTCCTCGCTGAGCAGTCCCTCTGTGCCCATAAAGATTTTTTTGCATGTTGATGCTCTTTTTCAAAATCCTCTCTTGGTCTCCTGATTTTGCCGAAGCCTCTGCTCAAGTAGAACAGCCCTGCCCTGACTGTAGGTTACCACTGATATTGTAATATTAATAATAGTAGTATTTGTTAAGCACTTACTATGTGCCAAGCACTGTTCTAAGTGCTGGGGTAGATACAAGGTTATGAGGTTGTCCCATGTGGGGCTCACGGTCTCCGTCCCCATTTCACAGGTGAGGCAAATGAGGCACAGAGAAGTTAAGTGGCGTACCCAAGGTCACACAGCAGACAGGTGGTGGAGCTGGGATTAGAACCCACGTCCTCTGACTCCCAAGCCCGGGCTCTTTCCACTAATCCATGCTGCTTCCCTGGGGGAGTATTGTTCTCTCCGAAGTGCTTCTGTACATAATTGTAATTTATTTATATTAATAATGATGGTATTTGTTAAACGCTTACTATGTGCAGAGCACTGTTCTAAGCGCTGGGGTAGATACAGGGTAATCAGATTGTCCCACGTGGGGCTCACATTTTTTAAATCCCCATTTTTACAGATGAGGTCACTGAGGCCCAGAGAAGTGAAGTGACTTGCCCAAGGTCACACAGCAGACGAGTGGCGGAGCTGGGATCAGAACCCGACCTCTGACTCCCAAGCCCGTGCTCTTTCCACTGAGCCATGCTGCTTCTTAAGCAGATATTACTGTCTCCCCCTCTAGACTGTAAGCTTGCTGTGGCCAGGGAAGGTGTCGTATTGTTATGTTGTACTCTTCCAAACGCTTAGTTCAGTGCTCTGCACACAGTAAGTACTGAGTAAATACTATTGATTGATTGATTCCGTGGCAGACTACGTCTACTGCTGTGACCTCTCAACAGAAGTATAAATAGACCATATCCAGTATCTGTAACCGCATTTATTCAGTGCCCGCTAGAATATAAATTCCTTAAGGGTAGGGATCATCATCTTTTTTGATACTCTGAAGTTCTTAGTGTAGTACTTCGCATAGGTAAACACTGCTGCCTTCTTTCAATACCAAGGAAAACTATATACATATATAATATGTAATCAATCAATTATATTTGTTGATCGCTTACCGTGTGCGGAACGCTAAACTAAGTGCTTGGGAGAGTGAAGTGTAAGAGTTAGCAGACCGGTCTGTGCCCACAAGGAGCTTTCAGTGTAGAGAGTTGGGCAGACATTGAAATAAATAAATTATGGATATTCATTCATTTGTTCAATATATGCAGAAGGTGAAAAGAAGGTTGAAAAACCATAATACGGCTGCAAGGGTGTGGCAGAAGGGAACGGGAGAAGAGGAAATGAGGGCTTAGATGGGGAAGGCTTCTTGGAGGAGATGTGTTTCAATAAGGCTTTGAAGGCGGGAAGGGTGATCCTTTGTCGGATACGAAAGGGGAAGGAGTTAATAATGTTGGTATTTGTTAAGCGCTCACTATGTGCCGAGCACCGTTCTAAGCGCTGGGGTAGACACAAGGGAATCAGGTTGTCCCACGTGGGGCTCACAGTCTTAATCCCCATTTTACAGAGGAGGTAACTGAGGCACCGAGAAGTGAAGTGACTCGCCCAAAGTCACACAGCTGACAAGTGGCCGAGCCGGGATTTGAACCCATGACCCTCTGACTCCAAAGCCTGTGCTCTTTCCACTAAGCCACGCTGCCAGAGGCGGGATAGATGAGACTGAGGTGGAGGTACAGTGAAGAGGTCGGCATTAGAGGAGTGAAGTGTGTGCACTGGGTTGCAATAGGAAATCGAAGATGTAAGCTAGGAGTGGGCAAGCCAATATACGTCTCTGTTTGGCCAGGCATGGGCTCGGGTGTTAGAATGACCTAAGTTCTAATCTTGGGTCTGCCACTTCTCTAATCTGTCAAATATTAATAACGTTGGTATTTGTTAAGCGCTTACTACGTGCAGAGCACTGTTCTAAGCGCTGGGGTAGGTACAGAGTAATCAGATTGTCCCGCGTGGGGCTCACGGTCTTCATCCCCATTTTACAGATGAGGTAACTGAGGCACAGAGAAGTAAAGCGACTTGCCCACAGTTGACAAGTGGCAGAGGTGGCATTCGAACCCGTGACCCCGGACTCCCAAGCCCAGGCTCTTTCCACTGAGCCAGGCTGCTTCGAAATAATCTAAAAATGTTCCTATTAGATGCACGGAGTTCCCACTCTTTCCACTCCATTCCCGCTGTTCACCTGTCGACTGCTCTCCATGTTGGCTCTGTCAATGATATCCCAGTTTATCTGGCCGGATTTATTTGCCTAATTCAGTAATAACTATATTGGTATTTATTAAAGTGCTAATCACATGCCAAGCACTGTGGTAGATAGGAAGTAATCAGATCGGACACAGGCCGTGGCCCTCCTGGAGGGTCAGCAGACTCAGAAAAAGGAGCGTGGCTCAGTGGAAAGAGCACGGGCTTGGGAGTCAGAGGTCATGGGTTCGAATCCCAGCTCCGCCACTTGTCAGCTGACTGTGGGCGAGTCACTTAACTTCTCTGTGCCTCAGTTACCTCATCTGTAAAATGGGGATTAAGACTGTGAGCCCCACGTGGGACAACCTGATCACCCGGTATCTACCCTAGCGCTTAGAACAGGGCTCTGCACATAGCAAGCGCTTAACAAATACCAACGTTATTAAAAAGGGAAAGTAGCTATTTTATTCCCATTTTACAGATGAAGACACTGCAGCCAGAGAGAAATAGTAGCGGTAGCATTTATCAAGCACTTTTGCAGAGAACTGTACTGAACACTGGGAAAGAGGGCACATATTTATATTCATATCTGTCTCCCCCTCTGGATTATAAGCTTGTTGTGGGGAGGGAATGTGTCTGTTCATTCAATTGTATTTATTGAACGCTTACTATGTGCAGAGCACTGTACTAAGCGCTTAGAATGTACAATTTGGCAACAGATAGAGACAATCCCTGCCCAGCAACGGGGCACAATCTAAACGGGCTCACCGTCGGTTGTATTGTACTCTCCCAAACCGTTGGGTGCTCTGCGCACAGTAAGCGCTCAATAAATACGACTGACTGGCTGACTGACACAGGTGGGAATTAGATACAGCCCCTGTCCCGAGGGAGTCTCCCAATCTATAAATGCAAGTAGGGGAGGCAGAGGCTGAAGGGCAGCGACTCGCCTAAGGTCACTTAGCAGGCAAGTGACAGAACTAGGACTGGAATCAGGATCTTGTGGTTTCTGGTCCTGTTCTCTTTCCGCTGGGTCACCCCCCCGTCCCGTTTAAAGACCCTTAGTTGATTATTTCTAGTACAAATCGAAAACCCCATGGTCAACTCTGGTTTATGAACCACTCATGGATCCGTGAATGGTATTTGTTGAGCTCTTACTGTGAGCAGAGCACTGTACTAAGTGCTTGGGAAAATACAACACAACAGAATTGTGTAGTTGTGATCCCTGCCCACAATAAGCACACGCGGTCTAGAGTGGAGGAAAGTGTGGTCTAGTGGATAGAGCACTGGCCTGGGAGCAGGGAAGACCCGAGTTCTTAATTCTGTCTCTGTCCCTTGTCTGCTTGACCTTGGACAAATCACTTAACTTCTCTGTGCCTCATTTACTTCATCTGTAAAATGGGAATTAAGACTGTGGAACCCCCTGTGGGACAGGGGCTAGGTCCAACCTGATTAGCTTTTATCTAGCGCAGCGCTTAGGACAGTGTCTGGTGCAGTAAGCGCTTAACACATACCATTAAAAAAAGTCAGCAATTGACCTGTGATATCGAGCACTCGCTGAGTGCGGAGAACAGTACTAAGCGCTTGGGAGAATATGTATTCAGGAAATACCATCGATGGATCGATATATACAGTTTTGTTCGTTCCGTCGTATTTATTGAGCGCTCACCGAGTGCAGAGCACTGTACTCTTGGTTGGTAGATCTGATTCCCGCCCACAGGGTACTTCGTCTGGAGCTCCATAGACTTCCAACCTCCAATCCTGCCAAGGCAAATTAAGTGCATGTCCTGCAAGCCCTGGGCAATCCCTTTCCTCTTTGCCTGCTTTCCTGCCCTCAAATGAGTCCTACATGATGATGGATTTGAAGTGCACACTATGTGCCACGCACTGTACCAAACGCTTGGGCAGATACAAGATCGTCAGGATGGACGCAGTCCCTGTCCCATAACGGGGGAGGGAAAACAGCTATTTAACCCCCGTTTTACAGAGATGTTTACAGGTACAGAGAAGTAATTGATTTCTCCAAGTCCAAAAGTCTAGAAGCACTTTTGGGGGTGTGAAATTCTGTGCCTTGCAATCCACTGCAAATCCCCAGCTCTCCCTAATGCTGGCTAAAATCTAATCCAAATGACTCAACTGACAGGAATCCTAATGTTATAGCTCTCCCACTCCCTCTGAAAAGAAATGTGTTACTACAAACATATTAGACCTGATGGATTGGGACGCTACATTTGAATCCATGAACAAGCCATTTTTCACCAAACGGATCAATAACGTGATTTCTTTTGTTTCTTTTTTCTGGAGTTGAGGTGTCTTAAGAGACATTTCTCCCACCCAGGAGAAAATTGGTTTGTTGCTGGGAAATTGAAGTCTTGATAATGTTCTCCTGGTAAAAGTGTTGGCTGTTTGTGCATTTCCCAGTTGGTGACAGAGTAGTCGAACTTGTAACCTCTGTATCTACCCCAGTGCTTAGCACATTGTATGTGCTTAATACTCTAAATATTGTCGTTTAAGTAAAATAAGTATTATAAGAATAACTGTTATTATGAAAGTATTGGTATGCCTTAATTATCATCATGATCATCATTATTATTATGGGTGACTGTGGGGAAACGGCATTCCAAAATTTAAATTCATTTCTAAATGTCTAGGGAGAAATACATGAGAAATAAATGAAATGAGAAATAAAAGTAAGGATTCCATTCCACCCATGGCATTCATTTCTGAGGACTGTTCCCAAGGCAAAAAACTGCTTGGGTGTCTCTTTCATATGATTCCTGTAGAAATGGTTTCCGTTGATACCAGGAAACTTGAATTTTTCTTCTTCCTCCTTGCTCTGCTGCACATGTTTTCATCTATCCTTCCCGGCCCAATGGGTCATTTTGCATGTTTTCGTGTAAATGTTTTGAATCTCACTTTGGAATTTTTACTGTCATATAGTACTAACCTTAGTCAATCTTTGTAGTCTTTTACTTGCCTTTCCTTTTAATGAGAAAGTAAGAAGAACGTTCTAAATTCATCCTCAGTTGTCAAGGTGTTTAGTACCGCTTTGTACTTTGAAAAATAAAAATAAATTCCACTGAAGGACACTTGATTTCATGTACTTACCTGTGGTAAAGCATCTGATAAAAGATAAATGAAAAATCTTGGAGGTCTTTCAGGAAATTTCCATCTCTGCAAACATTTAATTTTGTTCATTTTATTTATTTTGCTCGACATTTGAATTCACTTGGGAAGGCCACTGGACATGTTCTGTAACAAGAAGCCACCCCGAAACACTTCTAGGAAATGAGTCCCCTAATAGTACTAATGATACTATTACAGGGCTCTGCAATTAGTAAGCACTCAATAAATAGCATTGCTGTTGATAAAACTCAATTATTCAATGTGGCATAGTGTCAACCCTAATTAAAGAGATGGAAAAATGACTTATATTTCAGGTGGTCACAAGGGAGGATGAGATGTATGTCGTGAAGCAAGTAGCGTTTTACAGAAATTTCTTTTTCCCGGAGAGGGACCTGTTTTTTATTTTACCTTTCAGTTATTTCAGTGAAACCTGTCCTCCCGCTGAGTTTCCCATCACTGTAGACGGCCCCGCTATCCTTCCTGTCTCACAGACCCGTAACCTTGGTGTTATCCTTGACTCCTCTTTTTCATTCAACTCACATATTCAATCTACCACTAAATCCTGTCAGCTCAACCTTCACAACATTGCTAAAATCCATCCTTTCCTCTCCATCCCAACTACTAGCGCGTTAATCCAAGCACTTACGCTTATCCTGACTCGATCACTGCACCAAACTCCTTGCGGACCTCTCGGCCTCCTGTCTCTCCCCACTCCGGTCCATACTTAGGGAAGCAGCACGGCCCAGTGGCAAGAACACGGACTTGGGAGTCAGGGGACGTGGGTTCTAATCCCGGCTCTGCCACTTGTCTTCTGTGTGACCTTGGGTAAGTCACTTACCTCTCTGTGCCTCAGTTCCCTCGTCTGTAAAATGGGGATTAAGACTCTGAGCCCCATGTGGGACGGGGACTGCGTCGAACGTGATTACTTTGTATCTGCCCCCGTGCTCAGGACGGTGCTTGGCACATAAAAAGTGCTTAACAAATACCGTAATTATCATTATTATTGTTATTCATTCTGCTGTCGGGATCATTTTTCTACAAATACCTTCAGTCCATGTTTCCCCAGTCCTCAAGCTCTCCAGTGAATGCCATCCACTTCTTCATCAAAGAGAATCTCTTTACCGTCGGCTTTAAAGAAGTCCATCATTTTGCCCCCTCCAACCTCACCTCATTACTCTCCTACTACAGTTTAGCCCGCACACTTCACTGCTCTAATGCCAACCTACTCACTGCACCTCGACCTCACCTGTGTCACCTCTGACTTCTCACCCCCCTCCTGTCTCTGTCCTAGAACGCCTTCCCTTGTCATATCTGACAATGACTCTCCGCCTCTTTCAAAGCCTTAATGAAAGCATATCTCTTCCAAGAGACCTTCCGTGACTAAGCCCTCACTTCCTCTTCTCCCACTGCATCGCCCTAACTTGGTCCCTTTAATGATAATAATGATGGTTTTTGTTAAGTGCTCACTATGTGCCAAGCACTCTTCTAAACCCTGGGGGGAGATACAAGGTAATCAGGTTGTACCAGGTGGGGCTCACAGTCTTAATCCCCATTTTACAGGTAACTGAGGCCCAGAGAACTGAAGTGATTTGCCCAACGTCACACGGCTGACAAGTGGAGGAGCTGGAATTAGAACCCACGCCCTCTGACTCCCAAGCCTGTACTCTTTCCTTTATTCACCACCCCCCCCCACCCAGCCCCACAGCAGTTGTGTGTATATCCATAATTTATTTATATCAACGTCTCTCTTCCCCTCTAGACTGTAAAGTTGTTGTGGGCAGGAAGTGTGTCTGTTATGTGTCTTTTATAATGTGTGCTGTAGTCTCCCAAGTGCTTAGTTCAGAAACCTGCTTATAGTAAGTGTTCGATAAATACGATCTGATTGATCTTTTACAGCCCTCAATTTGAAGTATGTTCTCTCTGTTGGATCAAATACCCGACTTGTTTTTTGGGGCTATAAGAAGCAACAGTTGAAAATGATCATTTCATGTGAAGGTAATTCATTTTATCCAGGAAGGTTAAAAAAAAAAAAAAAGAAAAACTGTGTTACGCTGGAGGGCAAGGAAGATTCTGGATGGAGCGTTTCCATTTTTTCACATAGCAAAACAGGGCCGTCACATATTTGACTGTGCTCTAAATTGCATTTTATTGCAAACTGTCTCTGTTTTTCTCTAAGGAAACAAAAACTAAGTTAATGGAGTTGTGCGAAAGTTAAGATGGCACAGTTTAAGGGATTGTGTAATGCTACCTATATTTAATGAGACGAGAGATTTGGGACGACAAATGAGGACTTAATCATTACTCAGTTCTCTTTCTTGTTCACCCTCTCTTCTTTTATCCAACTTCTTCCTTCTCCCCATCCCCATCTTTTTCTCCTTTCTTCCCCTTCCTACTCTTCGTTCTCCTTCCTTTTCTCCTCCCCACTCTTCCTCACCATCTTCCTCCCCTTCCATCCTCCCCACTCTAGATAAAACGGTGGGTAGTCTACTGAAGAGATGAATGAAATCAACATCTGTTCCTTAGAGAGTAAGGTACACAGGCTGACTTTGGGATTCAAACCCTTACTGCCGTATCTGTATTAAATGCTGTCTTGAAAAGCATCACGGCCTAGTAGAAAGAGCGTGAGCTTGGGAGACGGGAGACCCAGATTCTCAAAGCAGCTGTGCCAATGTGATCATGAGAAGACACTTCACTTCTCTGTGCCTCAGTTCCCTCAGGTATAAAATGGGGATAAAATGCCCGTTCTCATACCCCCATAGACCGGGAGCCCCATGAGGTACAGGGTTGTGTCCAATCTGCCTTGTATCTGCACCGAGGAATGGATACCATGAGTAGTATTAGCATTACTGCTCAGTTTTCCGTGTTTTCCTGATCCAACAGTCCATTTAAGGCTCGGCGAGCTTGATTGGCCTGTAATTTGAAAGGGATGTCAATACATGAGTTTGTGTTGGGGCAAAGTTGTTGCATATGTGGCATAGGAATTTGTAAATGTTGACAGGAACTGTGCTCCCCTTGGAAAATCAGAACTCTAGGCAGACTCGAAAATCGACTGGCTCGGAAAGAGCAAATGTTTTTTCATGACAAAGGGTGAGCTTTGGATCTACTTTTGAGTACGTAGACACAGTTTGGAAGGGATCATTGGTGATAGACACACGACAATTATATTTATATATTTATTGCATATACATTTGTTTCTGTAAATATTATTACTATGGTATTTGTTAATTGCTTGCTATGTGTCAAGCACTCTTCTACGTGCCGGGATAGAGACAAATTAATCGGGTGTGTTACAGTCCCTACCTCACATGGGCCTCAACCGTCTTAGTAGGAGGGAGAACAGGTATTTATTCCCCATTTTACAGGTGAGCAAACTGAGGCACAGAGAAGTGAAGTGACTTGCCAGAGGTCCACAGCAAGCATTTGACGGAGCTGGGGTTAGAACCCAGGTCCTCTGATTTCCAGACCTGTGCTCTTTCCAGGTGGGCACTCTGCTTCTCCAGGTATAGAGATTCTTCATATTCAGAGACGAAACTACGGAGAGTGAGATGCTATTCCACATGTGCGGCTAGCCCGAAAGGCCTTTTTGAAGTGAACGCTCCATTCACAGCAGCAAACACTTAAAGTTTATCGTATACCTTTGGGCGCTTGCTCTGTAATCAGTCAGTGGTATGTGTTGAGCTTTAACTCTGTGCAGAACACTGTACTTAGCATTTGGAAGAGTGCAATAGAGGAGGTAGACCCAATTCCTCCCCTCTAGGTACTTACAATCTATTCAGCAGCTTTGCACCCAAATTTCGCAAAGGCAAACTCACCCCTCAAGCTCTGGAGAATCTCGTTTTAAATAAATACGCTGTCCTGGGAAGCAGAGTGGCCTAATAGAAAGAGCATGGCCCTGGGAGACAGGAGATCTGGGTTGTAATCCACAATATATATACACATATACTAAATATATATGAATATATATATATATGTAGCCTGCTGTGTGAACTTGGGCAAGTTACTTCACTTTTCTATGCCTCAGTTTCCTCATCCGTAAAATGGGGATTCAAAACGGGTTCTCTATTCTTCTGAGACCGTGAGCTCCATGTGGGACAAGAGGAACTGTGTCTGATCTGATTGATTTGGATATTCCCTAGTGCTTAGGACAAAGCAAGTGCTTAAAAAATACAGTTATTATTATCTTCCATCATTATTATGATAATAAATGCATATGCATTTGAACAGCCAGTTTTTTATCACGGAGGTTATGTTCTTGATTAACCTTGCAAGAAAGAATCAATCAGTGATGATATTTATGGAATGCTTGCTGTGTACGGAGCACCGTACTAAGAGATGGGGAGAGTACAGTGCAGTGGAATTGGTAGAAACGCCCCGTGCCTTCAAGGAGCTTACTGGCTCACGTTATGATACTGACGCACCCAAACATTTCTTCCAACCCCGAGTCTCGGTCTCCCCAGAGAGACTAGTTCTCTCAGAAGAATGTTGACTAACTCACCAAGAGCATGCTATCCAAATCACATTGCGGGCATTGAGTACGATATAATGAACAGTTATAGCAGGAAGGAAATATCCCCCCAACTTGTTTTTCTCCACGCAAACTCATAAACCATCTGATGCAAATCAATTAATTCCATAGACGGTAATTAGTGAGCCTCCATTTCATTGGAATTCGAAGTTTATCGTGTTGAAAATGGAAATCCCTGGCTCTTATTTTCTTTCGTTAGACTTGGCGTTTTTTTTTGGTGTGGCTGCTTTCTCACATTCTTGCGTCTTCCAACCCACCTCCTGCCCTCTCCAGGAATTTGTGTCAGTAGCCTTAGCCGTCTATTGGCTGTCTCATCACGACAGAGGACGACAACTTCTTCATCTTCTTTTCAAATTTCTGTGCTTTGTGAGGAAGAATGTCCAGTTCCCTTTAATCTGTCAGTGGCGTATGTCTTGTTCAATGATTTATGTCTTGTCTTATGCGGTCAAGTCTTTTCCTACCCATAGCGAACTCTGAGATTCATTCATTCAGTCATATTTATTGAGCGTTTACTGTGTGCGGAACACTGTACTAAGCTCTGGGGAAAAATACAATTCGGCAACAGATAGAGACAATCCCTACCCAACAACGGGCCCGCAATCTCCATGGACACCATGGACTCCGTGGAAACATCTCTCCCAGGACACCCCACCTCCATCGGCAATCAATCCGGTAGTGTAACTATAGTTTTTTTTGGTAAAAATAAGGAAGTGGTTTACCGTTGCCTCCTTCCGTTCAGTAAACTCGAGTCTCCGCCCTCGCCTCTCTCCCGTGCCGCTGCTGCCCAGTACGGGTGAGTGTTGACTTGCAGCAGATTGCCTTCCACTCGCTAGCCACTGCCCAAGCTGGGAATGGAATAAATGCACTTCTGCTTGACTCTCTCCCCTGTAGCCGAGGCTGTTAAAGTACTGGAAACTCTCCAGGTGCCATCTTGAGAAGATATCCGTGGTATATAATGAACACTTATTGAGTGCAGGACACTGTACTAAGCATTTGGGAAGGTACAGTGCAATTCACATAGTCGGCCCAATCCCTTCCCACAAGGAGCTTACAGTCTAGAGTCAATGTAAATAGAAGCAAGAGAAGCAGTGTTGCCTAGTGGATAGAGTACAGGCCGGAGAGTCAGAAGGACCTGGGTTCTAATCCTGGCTCTGCCACCCGTCTGCTGGGTGACGTTGGGCAAGTCGCTTCATTTACCGGTGCCTCAGTTCCCTCATCTGTAGAATGGAGAATAAGACTGTGAACCCCATGTGGCACAGGGATACAATTTGCTTGTAGGCCCCCCCAGTGCTTAGTTCAATGCCTGGCACATAGTAAGCGCTTAACAAATACCACAATTAGTATCATTATCATTATTATTTTCATGTACCTCTCCCTCTTCGGCTGCAAGCTTATGGTGGGCAAGGATCACATCACCCAACTCTGTTGTATTGTACTTTCCTGGGTGCTTAGTACAGTGTTCTGAATATCATTGAATATCTATGAACAAAACAACCCTTAGGCACCACTGATTGATTGATAAACAAAGCAACCCTTGCACTTAAGACAGCGCCTTGCAGCTCTGAGCCTGCCTCTGATTCAGTACCCAAGTCTTTCTCTCTCCGTTGCTGCTCTCAAGGTGCCGGTATCCCCATCCCGCCGCCGACTCCGTCATTCATTCGATCCTATTTATTGTACGTTTACTGAGTGCGAAGCACTGTTCTGAGCGGTTGGGTAAGCGCAGTAGAACAATAAACAGACACATTCCACTCCCACAGCGAGCTTACAGTCTAGAGAGGCAGACATTAATGGAGATAAAGAAATAAACCACTTCTGCCTTTTAAAGACCACCCTCCCCCCCGACCGCCTCTCGCTGTTAGAGTTCATGGAGGACTTACAAAAAGTGACCCGAAAAATGAGCTTCTGCAGTACCTAGGGCGACTCTAGGACACCTTTCTGGGGAGTGAGTCATCTAAGTTTGCGATAAGGTTTCAAATCTCTTTTTCAGCTGGAGTCTTTTTGCAAGTTGTGTTTGCGTGATTTCAGCCCATTATTCAAAAGCTCACCCTAGTTGTCATAGCTGAACACTGGCAGTGCATTGGGGCATGATCAAAACTCGTTTTTCACAATGAGGCTCTGCTGAAAGGAAATACTTTTTTACTTTAAAAACCCCTCAACAACAGTATTCCCTTTTCTTCATCTCCAAAAGATGTACGGTTCTGAGACATCTGAAAGCTAGATGACCTCATCGACTTATCAGGATTGCGGGCAATTTCAGCCTTGGTTTTTGTATGTAGATTAAAGCAATTGAAAGCCCAACTATTGAATATGAAGTCTGTTTAAGGGGGTTTTTTTTTTTTGAGACGGAAGCTCTGAGAGAAGCAAAATTCCTTTCTTCTTCTCCCATCAGAGCCAGCCTTCTCTCTCAAAGGAAGGCTAAGCAGGTGTAAAACTACTGAGTAAGTTCAAAAGCAAATCTTCTTCTTTTTATCCCAATGCTCCTCTAAAAGCCAAATGAAAGATGTGTGCATGTTTAATGTTCTCATTAGAAATTAAATTGAAGTTCACAGAATCATCCTGGAAATTATGTGTTAAAAGATTTAGGTACAAAATTCATTCCCTTCAGTGCTTAGAACAGGGCTTGGCACGTAGTCAGCGTTTAACAAATACGATCATCATTATTGAGGGAATTCAAATAGCTCGTGTATCTCGAAGCCAGTTTCTTGGATGTTTTAGAAGTAGGCAAAAGGCTGGAATTTCTTTTAATTGGATGGTTCCTCATTCACCCGGAAACCATTGTAATTCACAGAGGCTTTTTCCTCTAAAATAACTTCGTTGAACCCTTTGGTTTAAGCAGAAGGTAAGCAAGTGGGGAGGACAATCAATCATCAATCAATCAGTCATCAGTCAATGCACTCTACCAAGCACTTGGGAGAGTACAGTACAATGGAATTAACAGACAGATTACAGTGCTTTGCACACAGTAAGTGCTGAATAAATATGATTTAATGGTTAAGTCATTCCCACCTTTCACTACCCTGGCTTTCCCTCTGGGCAGTTCCTTCATTAAATAAACCCCCCGGCACTATTGTATCACATTTACACAACTTGTGCTCTCATTCAGATATTCCCCCCTCTGCCCTTGCTTCATCTTTTCTCCAACAATTGGCCAATCCCCTGTGTGTCACCTTACTTGGAATTTAGATTTCTGCCTTTAGAAATAAATAAATGAACTCTTCCCTTTCGGGGTTATTCCGTGTTACCTAGGGTGGTCATTGATGCCCTCCCTCCTCACCTCCGCCAAACTAATTCTCTTCCTCTCTTCAAAATCCTCCTTAAAGCTCACCTCCTCCAAGAGACCTTCCCAGACTGAGCTCCCCCTTTTCCCTCTGCCCCCTCTGCTCCCCCTCTACCCCTCCTTCACCTCTCCTCAGCTAAGCTCTCTCTTCCCCCCTTTTCCTCCGCTCCTCCCCATCTCCCTTCCCCTCCCCTCAGCACTGTACTCGTCCGCTCAACTGTATATATTTTTTATTACCCTATTTATTTTGCTAATGAGATGTACATCACTTTGATTCTATTTATCTGCTGTTGTTTTAATGAGATGTTCATCCCCTCGATTCTTTTTATTGCCATTGTTCTTGTTATTGCCATCCGTCTCCCCCGATTAGACTGTAAGCCCATCAGAAGGCAGGGATTGTCTCTATCTGTTACCGATTTGTACATTCCGAGCGCTTAGTACAGTGCTCTGCACATAGTAAGTGCTCAATAAATACTATTGAATGAATGAATGAATTTAATCGGTTTGCTGCCGGTCAGCTGGTTTCAGCTTGTCCTCCTCCTGTCTGGCACAGATGCAGGACGGTATTATGCAGAACACCTGGGGCAACCTGATTACCTTGTATCTACCCCAGTGCTTAGAACAGTGCTTGACACAAAGTAAATGCTTAACAAATACCATAATTAATTATTATCTGGTACTTTGATGTTCTGCTCCTGGTCTCCCTCCATCTTGCGTCTTGGCCCCCAATTTAGTGGCGATCAAGTGGAACCCATGTCACAGGGATCTGGGAGAGAGGAGCGAAGACCTGAAGCCGGTAGCGTGTCAGGCCAAGGATGGATGGATGCAGCGTCATCTGGCTAAGGGGGAAACCCGGAAAACCTCTTTTTGATGATATTTGTCATGCTTACTAATAATAATAACAACAGTGATGGTATTTGTTAAGCGCTTAATATGTGCCGAGCACTGTTCTAAATGCTGGGGTACGTACAGAGTAAGCAGGTTGTCCCACGTGGGGCTCACAGTCTTCATCCCTGTTTTACAGGTGAGGTAACTGAGGCAGAGAGAGTGAAGTAGCTTGCCTGAAATCACATAGCAGACAAGTGGTGGAGCCGGGATTAGAACCCATGTCCTCTTGACTCCCAAGCCTGTGCTCTTTCCACTGAGCCACACTGTACTATGTGCCACACTGTACTAAGCGCAAGTTAATAATAATAATAATAATAATGATGGTATTTGTTAACAGTGCAGAGCACTGTTCTAAGCACTGGGGTAGATAGAGGGGAATCAGGTTGTCCCACGTGAGGCTCACAGTCTTCATCCCCATTTTACAGATGAAGGAACTGAGGCACAGAGAAGTTAAGTGACGTGCCCACAGTCACACAGCTGACAAGTGGCAGAGCCAGGATTCGAACCCATGACCCCTGACTCCCAAGCCCGGGCTCTTTTCACTGAGCCACGCGCAGTCCCTGTCCAACATGGGGCTCCCTGTCTCAATCCCCATTTTACAGATGAGGTAGCTGAGGCCCAGAGGAGTGAAATGACTGGCCCAAGTTCACAGAGCAGAGAATTGGCGGGGCCGGGATTAGAACCCGGGTCCTTCTGAATTCCAGTCCCATGCTCTATCCATTAGACCATCTGCTGCCCACTTTCCACTGTCACCACTCCGACCCCCGCCTTTGCTAAAAACCTCCAAGATGTTGGCAGCAAGAGAGATGAGGATGAGGCATAGTATTACAGGAACAAAGTGTGTGAGCTGGGGTGTAGTGGGAGGGGAGTGAGGATAAGTATAGAAGCAGAACAGCTCAGTAGATAGAGCCGGGTCTTGGAGTCAGAAGGACCTGGTTTCTAATCCCGGCTCCTCCCCGTGTCTGCTGTGTGACCGTGGGCGTGTCACTTAACTTCTCTGTGCCTCAGTTACCTCATCTGTAAAATGCGGGTAAGAGCATGAGCCCCTTGTAGGACAGGGACTGTGTCTGACCTGATTAAGTTATATCTACCCCAGGGCTTTGAAACAGAGCTTGGCACGTAGTAAGCGCTTAACAAATACCTTCGTTATTATCATTATAAATATTTGGGAAAGAGCCGACTGACACCTTAAAGGCAATGGTCGGGAGTGTCAGATTGCTGTGGAGAGAAATGGGAAGCCAGTGGAGGTTCCCGGAGTCAGCTTCCCTAGGAAATGCTCAGGAGGGAAATAGGAGCAGAAGAGAGTCCAGGGGCATCCACGTCAGAGGGAGGAGCTGCTCGGCTCCTGGTGGGTGACTGGGGAAAAAGACGCTCCCTGGAGCGGGCGATTCCTCTGCCTTTTGGCAACCAGGAGCGTATTGTTTGGAGTGAGTAAGATGATTTGCCAGATGCCTTCATTTTCCCCCTTGTGGTTTGTTTACATAATAGCTTTGGAGGGGTGTGCGATGGGAAGCTCGGAGCGAGAAGTCGAAGACATCGCAAGTAGCGGAGGAGACAGAAAAGCAGACGGACCACGGGAGTTGTTCTGTTGAAATAGGCCCGGCTCCCGGGGCCTCCGATCGCAGCCCAGGCCCGGGCCCGCCCGGATGCTGTCTCCTCATGGACAAAATGGCCTCTCCCTCGACGGTCCGAAATCACAGTTCTGTCGAGGGCGCGCGGCTGCTGGCGACCGGCTTCCAGAGCCTCCTTTCGGAGCTGTGATGCGGTCATACCTTTGAAAGACGTAATTACTTGTATAGAGCAGACCACGGGGCGGTTAATAGTTTGCCGTGGAGCAATCTCATAAATCATTCAAACTAAACTACTCGGGTCAGAGCAAATGAACGATTTGCGATACGGTATCCTTGTGGCGAGGCCACAGTGCCCCTTGTCCGTCGGTCCGCGTGGCAGGGTCATATGTGAGATTCAGTACTGCCTAGAGGAAAGAGCGCGTGGGCCTGATTGCCAGAGGACCAGATTCTGATCCCGGCTCTGCCTTTCGCCTGCTGTGTGATCTTGGGACGTCGCTTGACTTTTCTGAGGCTCGGTTTCCTCATCTGTAAAATGGGGATTAAATGCCCGTTTTTCCTCTTACTTAGACCGAGAGCCAGGTGAGGCAGGGGTTGTGTCTGGCGTGCTTCTCTTTTCTCAACCACAGCCCTTAGTTCAGAGCTGGGCACGTAGTAGATGCTTCAGAAATACCACAATGACTATTACTCTGATTATCATTGTTATTGTTTAGACCGATTAGACTGTAAGCCCGTCAGACGGCAGGGACTGTATCTGTTGCCGACTTGTTCATCCCAAGCGCTTAGTACAGTGCTCTGCACATAGTAAGCGCTCAATAAATACTATTGAATGAATGAATTGTTATTATTATTGTTAATATGCTTCATTCTTTAATAGAGGTCAAACGGAGCCCCGGGAATAAATGTCACCCCACTCACAGAAAGATTACAAAGCATTTTGGGGAACCAGATGTGCTTAAATGCTATATTATTAACCCAAAAAAAGCCATGTCATCCATAGGCTTCTATTCATTCAGTAGTATTTATCGAGCACTTACTGTGTGCAGAGAACTGTACTAAGTGCTTGGAAAGTACAATTCGGTCACAAAGAGAGACAATCCCTGCCCACAACGGGCTCAAAGTCTAGAAGGGGGGAGACAGACATCAAAACAAGTAAACAGGCATCAATAGCATCAATATAAGTAAATAGAATTATGGATATTACACATCAAAACAAGTAAACAGGCCTTAATATAAATAAATACAATTACAGATATGTACATATATACACAATGAATATGTATATACACATATATGCACATTCTATCTTAGTCACTATTCTTCTCCCATTTCCCACCCCTCTATGCCACCACCGGCTTCCCAAACATCATTCCCCGGCCCAGATTAGATCCCAGAGATTTATTTATTGATGGACTCCACTTATAAAGGGCTAGCTCAGCCTATATCCTCTCTTCTCTGATCACTATAATAGCTCAGCTATCACCACAGGTGACATAAATTCATAGGTGACCTGGAGTTCTCTATCACGGACACTATTTCATAAACAAAAACTAAGCTTCATGCTTAAAACGTACCTAGTTAACACATGGTTTCGGGTTTCTGTTGCTAGGCAAAAATGCGGGATACAATTGCCAACCCAAAATGGCCTGCTTTGTTGAAAATATTCCATCTTTTCAGGAGCCCGTTTCTTTTTCTCTATTCCTCTAATGGTATTTTTTCGTATGATTTGTGTTTTTGTATTCGGGCATCAAATGACTAATATTTAGGAAGAGAATGTTGATCTTGGAGGCTCTTATTCCTGGGAAACATATTTTTTTGGCTTTCCATATTTCCTGTTTGAAAAGTCTCCCCCGTGTTGGAAATGAAGCCCTCTGACGTTGATGAAATTGAGTTCAATCAGCTATCACGGTGCAGTAGCTTTGACAGTTGCCTACGTATTTGCCTAATAGCAAGGTGTGGGAATTCAAGATGTCACTGTCATCCATTTAGGGGTTTGTTTTTGAGAGGAGAAGGCAGAAATGTTTCGGTGCAGGCCTCCTCTTTGAGAACAAAAGACTTTTTGAGAAAAGTCAAAAATAGCATCAGGTGTTTCACTCCTCCCTCAGCCCCACAGCGCGTACTTAAATATCCTTAAATTATCGATTTGTGTTGATGTCTGTCTCCCCCTCTAGACTGTCAGCTTGTTGTGGGCAGGGAACGGTGGCCTAACATTATTAAGTTGTACTCTTCCATGTGCTAAATACACAGTAAGCACTCAATAAATATGATTGATGAATTGATTGATATTGGTCACCAAGAGTGTAGAAAAGGTCAGTCTGCAGGTACTCACAGGATGAAAGGGGCATTTGGTTTAAATCCATGTTTGCAGACCCCCCCAACCCCCTACATACACACACACAGACGCAGGCACACACAATAGTGTGATTGTCAGTTGTATTTTTTTTTAATGCATTCTGTCGAAGAAGTTGCTCCTTCTCTTTTGACAGCTTCTGCATTAAAACCCAGTTATTATGGTCGTTTGATATTGTCTAGGGGAGAATAGCCCTGTAATTCTACACTACGGTGATTATTTACTCTGTGTTGCAAGGAGAAGCAGTGGAGGGATAGAGTATATCGCTGTGTATTCCTTTTGCATAATTGAAGTTCTAGAATTTGCCAAGTGATTGCCGGTTTTGAGAAGGGGGCTGTTATCACTCCGTCAGGAGTGTCTGTTGAAAACCCACTGAGTGCAGAACGCTGTTCTGAGCACTTAAAAGAGTAGGATAAGGTTAAAAGACGTGGATCCCACCTTGGAGGAGATTACACTTCAGTGGGGGAAATAGACATCAAATCAGTTGCAGATAGAAGGCAGTAATAGAGTATAAGGGTATGTGTGTGACTCTCTGTGTGTTGACGTGTGCTGAAATGCTGGAGAAGCAGAGGGAAGTTCCAGTATGGACTCTGGCTTTTCCTAGGAGCTTATTCTGCGTTAAACCTATGATTATCTCTTTGACATTTGCACGCAGCCGTGGAATTAAAGGGATCGGATTTGGGGACATCGTAGATTTCGCAGGGGCAGGCCAAGAGCCGAACATTAAGAATGAGTATATTTCATCAACACATTATCTAGTGTCCTCAGGATGCCAAGCATTCATTCGTTCATTCAATCATATTTATTGAGCTCTTACTGCGTGCAGAGCACTGTGCTAAGTGCTTGGGAAGCGCAATTCAGCAACAGATTATCCCTGCCCACGATGGGCTCATAGTCTAGAAGGGGGAAGATGGACATCAAAACAAGTAAACAGGATCAGTAGCATCATTCTAAATAAAAAGAATTATAGATATATGCACATCATTAATAGAAATAAATAGAATTGTAATTATAAATATGTGCACATATACACAAGTGCTTTGGGGCAAGGAGTGGGTAGAGCTAAGGGAGTGAGTAGGAGCGATGTGGAGGAGAGGGGGAGCAGAGGAAAAGGAGCATTGGTCATTCTCCCTTCTGTAGTTCATCAACCAATATTCCTCTCTTAGAAGCGTACAGAAATCTGTGGAATGGACATCAGGAAGCTTGGGTTTGATTCTTGTGGGCCGGGTCACAGACTCTGTGAGCCATGGCTCACATGGGACATGTACAGAAAGCATTTTGCATCTGCAGAAATAAAAGAGTTCCAAAAACGTAAGGGAAGAGCCTCTTCTAATATAATTCTAATTTGGGAAATTTCAGCTCCCTGAGCATTTCACCCAGGTGACTGGCTTTGTTTGTGATACTAATCAGACATTACAGTTAAGTAATTAAATGCATGGCAAGTGATCTTTAAGGGCAGAGACTTCATCCTTCATTTGGCTGTGATAACATGTAAAAGCTTGCTTTGAATTTAGATGACAGATCTGTGCTCTTGTTATATCAGAGTTCTGGAGTCCAGGACTTCTTCAAATTTAAATTTCCCCCTTTTGTTTTTCAATTTACATTTTAAATTAAAGTTGGTGAACTATGTTGTTGAACTGTGGGAGAACATGATTTTAACCGACCTTCTCAATAAGTACCAGCGATCAGGACAATATGCGTTGAATATTCGTTTCAAGTGTTGACTACAGTTAGGATTTCCGTTACTTCAAAGAAAACGGAGCTACTGTCAATGCAGATTGTAATATTCTTTTTATTCTCTCCAATTCACAGTGATTTAATGTTGATTGTGGAGTAGAGGACAAGTGGGATGTCCTTACAGAGTGGTCTTTACTGCAAGTTTTGTTTGCTAGAAGCCAACTGACTAGATGTGCTGATCTTCAAGATTAGGTGTAATCGTGGCCACCCAATTTAAGCACAAAAAAAGATGGATTCTCTCCGGTCTTCCCCTGTACCCCTTGCGGTTTGCTTTATCATAGTAATCTGGCTCACAGAATGCCCACTGAAAACCCATTTCTATCACCCATAACTTGTAGGAGTGTTTTGAACCTCATGCCCAGCATTGTGTCCATCACAGTTGGCTTCAAGACTTTTCATTAACTTGCCCCACCTTACCTCTATGATCTCTTTTGCTGCTCTCCCCAAACTTGCTTTCTTGTTCCACCCATCTAACTCCTCACTCCTGCCCTCCCAGCACTTAGAACAGTGCTTTGCACGTAGTAAGGGCTTAACAAATGCCATTAAAAATGAAAAAAAATCCATCAGACCACACCTCTCCCTCCATTCGATGCTCTAATAAAAATGGCACCTCCTCCAAGCACTCTGTCAGTCACTTAATCACTCGTATTTATTGAGCGCTCACTCTCTCATCACTTAGGAGCTCATCTACAAGCACAGAAACCATTTATTTGAACATTAAATTGTTTTTGCCTGTGCTATATGTAAATATTTTGATGTCGGTCTCCCCCTTTGGAGGGTAAGCTTCTTGTGGGTGGGGAACTTTTTTTTCAAACTTCTTTTCTCAAATTTCTTAAGTGCCCAGTACAGTCAGTTGTATTTATTGAGTTGCAGAACACTGTACTAAGTGCTTAGGAGAGTACATTATAACAGACACATTCCCTGCCCGCAGCCCTTTGCACCCAGTGGGAATCTATAAATTCTACTTCTACTACTACTAATAATAATTATGGAGTTTGTTAAGTGATTAATATGTGCCAAGCACTGTTCTAAGCGCTGGGGTAGATACATAGAAATGAGAATTCACACGTGGGGCTCACAGTCTTAATTACCATTTTTTAGATGAGGTAACTGAGGCACAGATCACTTAAGTGGCTTCCCCAAGGTCACACAGTAGACACGTGATGGAGCCGAGTTAGAACCCACATCCTCTGATCCCAAGCCCGTGCTCTTACCACTAAGCCACACTGCTTCTCTACCAGTGGTATTGAAAAGAGCTGGGGCCTCGGAGTCATTCATTCGTTCGTTCAGTCGCATTTATTGAGTGCTTATTGTGTGCAGAGCACTGTACTAAGCACTTGGAAAGTACAAGCACTTGGGAAGCAACATGGCTCAGTGGAAAAGAGCCTGGGCTTCGGAGTCAGAGGTCATGAGTTCGACTCCCGGCTCTGCCACTTGTCAGCTGTGTGACTGTGGGTAAGTCACTTAACTTCTCTGTGCCTCGGTTACCTCATCTGTAAAATGGGGATTAACTGTGAGCCCCACGTGGGACAACCTGATTACCCTGTATCTCCCCCAGCGCTTAGAACAGTGCTCTGCACATAGTAAGCGCTTAACAAATACCAACATTATTATTATTATTATTATTATTACAATTCGGCAACAGATAGAGGTACCCAACGACAGGCTCACAGTCTAGAAGTGGGGAGACAGACAACAAAGCAAGTACAGGTTCTAATTTTGGCTCGGCCAACTGCCTTCCCCATTCATTCATTCATTCAATAGTATTTATTGAGCGCTTACTATGTGCAGAGCATTGTACTAAGCGCTTGGAGTGTACAAATCGGCAACAGATAGAGACAGTCCCTGCCCAACGACGGGCTCGCTGTCTAATCGGGGGAGATAGACAAAAATAATAGCAATAAATAGAATCAAGGGAATGTACATCTCATTCAGAACTGCAAGGGTGTTGTGGATAGGGAATGTGTCTCCCAATTCTGTTATATCATAGTTGATTGATTGATTTGTTCAACATTTACTATGTGCCAAGCCCTGTGAGAAGCCCTGGGGTTGTTACACGATAATCAGGTCAGCCACCATCCCTGTCCTTCTTGGGGCTCACTGTCTAGAGAAGTAGCATGGCGTAGTGGATTGAGCACAGACCTGGGAGTCAGAAGGTCATGGGTTCTAATCCCAGTTCTGCCCTTGTCTGCCGTGTGACCTTGGGCAAGTCACTTAACTTCTCTGGGCCTCAGTCACCTCATCTGTGAAATGGGGATTGAGACTGTGAGTCCCACGAGGGACAGGGACTGTGTCCAACCCAATTTGCTTGTATTCTTCCCAGCGTTTCGTACAGTGCCTGGCACATAATCAAGTGCTTAACAAATACCGTAATTATTATTAAATAGTCAGGAGAACTAGAATTGAATCACCATCTTACAGATGAGAAAACTGAGGCACAGGGAAATTGAATGACCTGCCCAGTGTCACAGGGCAGGAAAGTGGCAGAGCCAGGACGTACGATATGAGGGCCTGTGCTCTTTCCACTAGGCAACCCTGCCCTACTGCTGGTACTGTAGCCAGAAGCAGAGGAGAGCTTATCATTTCATCAGTAGGCAGTTTATCAAAATGAGGTTTCCCCCCCAAATCTTTTTTTTTTCTGCTACTGGGCATGTTGTTTTATTCCTGGCTGCTCTTCTGCCCCTGAAATTAAAAAGTCTAGTTGGGCATCAAGTAAAAACAAAGAACTAATGAGGACAAGTTAATAAATAACCACGAATCAGGAACTGAATTCTTCTAAGTTTGACTAGAGAGTAGTGGTCTCACGTACCTCCTTCTCCTCTAGACTGTAAACTCCTTTATGAATCACATCTACCAATTCCATTATATTGTACTTTCCCAAGTGCCTAATACAGTGCTCTCCACATAGTAAGCACTCAACAAATATCACTGATTGAGAGCGAAATTGGTGATAAGTATATGACAGTTGAGGAACTTTTGTGGGGAAAACCGGGTGTTGAGTAACCATAGACTTTCTTCACTCAGAGCTTCCATGACAGAAGTTGACTTAGTTTATTCTGGACACATAATGCAAATAACTTTTACCCTATATTTGACTATAAAGTGCTTTCATAGTGAGCATACACGGGAATAAAAAATAGTTAACTGCGTTTTCTTTGTAGGGCATCTCACACAGTGCTCCTCCCTTCTCAAAGCGATGTTATGATTGCCTTGAAAAGCGACATTTTAGCATACAAAGAAAATATTTGGCATTCCTTATTCTTTTCACATCATTATTCCAAATTTCCCTTCTCCCTCATGTTTCCAAACGCAAATGAACATCGCACTCTTATTATTTCTTGACTGGGGCATCGCGTTGCTTTTCTGAAGGGAAGAGGTGTTGGAATGTATGAGCACTCTGAAGATCAAAACCGCGGATCAGTTAGGTAATTCTGACTCAGGCTAGGAAAACTAGCTTTCCCTTCCAAGCTTCCAGCATTAGAGCCGCTACAGGGGCGTGAGAGGTTAAGGCTCTCTGCTGAAACAATCATCAAAGCCATCAGTAAGGAGAGTAGTTGTGCATTCGGGAAGGCGGAGATGTGGACCTAGGGCAGCTAGGAATTGGATGGAGATTCAAAACTTCTATTCGCCAGCCAACGACCAGCCCCGCACTGACTGTTTTCATTTGCTTCTGGTTTGAGTAAGCTTGAACCAAGGTTGGTAAAAAGGTTTCATATATTCAGTGAGTCCCCAGAATCTGTCATTTTTCCCTTGCACTCATCTCATCTGTTTTCCATTGCAGGTTCACAGAGCATCTGTTCACTTGAATGGTTACTGGCTTTAGCCACCGCTAAAATATTCTTATTTGTAATTCATTTCTTATCTGGAAGTTGGAAGAACTGGGGATTTTCCATTGTTATAAATTCTTTTTTTCCCCCCGACTTTGTTTCCTCCAAATGAATTGTTCCCATAAAGGAATTTAAACCGTGTGTAATTAGCGTTCTGTGTTCCAAAAGTTAAGGGAAACAAAGCCTGCAGTGGAGGCAGGATGGAAAAGCTTGGGTATGACAACAGAAAAACCTCTCTCCACAGCGGAGGCCAGGGAGAAGGGCTCGAGTTTTCCACTTTTTAACTCTAGCTCTGTTGTACGGTGAAAGGGATTTCTTTCAGACTTTTTGTTTGGTTTGGTTTCTGAGGGCGTATCGTTTGAACTACACACGACAAAGGAACATACAGACCAAAATCAGTAGCAGTAGCACAAGTCAGCAAGGGTATATTCCAATTCCCCATACATTTTGTTCTTTGTTACGTCCAGGGTGTGTGTGCTTCGATGGGTCACTGCCCCAGGATATCGATTTGAAGTATTTTCAGGTTCTAATTGGAATCTGTCGAGAAATATTGTGGTCTAGTGGAAAGAGCGTAGGCCTGGGCGTCAGAGGACCTGGGTTCTCATCCCAACTCTGCCATTGGCCTCCAGCGTGACCTCCGACAGGTCACTTCACTTCTCTGTGCCTCGGTTTCTTCATCTGTAAAATGGGGATTCAGTACCTGTGGGACAGAAGTCTGCGTCCGATCCACTTATCTGATGTCTCCCTAATTGTTTAATGCAGGGTTTGGCACTTCAGAAACAGTTAGCAGATAGCACAGTAGTTATTTGACCAATCTGAGGTTCACCATTTCTGCCTTTCCTGGCCTTGTCAGTGGTGAGAAGCAGTGTGGGCTCAGGAAAGGAGACATGATTGGGAATCAGGAGACTGACTCCACCACTTCCCTACACTGTGACCTTGGGCAAGTCACCGAATATCTCGGTGCTTCGGTTTCCTCATCGGTAAAGCGGAAATTAAATATCTCTTTTTCCTCCTACTTAAACTTTGACTAGGGAAGAAAGAGACCGTTTCCTGACCCGATTATCTTGTCAGCTACTTAGTGTCACCAAACGTAGTCCAGTGCTTGGCACATGCCTAACAAAAGAGCACAATCGTTATGATTAGGTACCGATAAACAGTAAAATACCCACAACGTCAAAACGAGGTAGGAGGAAGAAGAGGAATGGGAGGAGAAATTAAAACAGGGGTAGGGAGGAGAAATTAAAACAGGGGTGGGGAAGAGTGATGAAAGGTGTAGGTAATCTTCAAACTGAATTCAGGAATTATTCAGGAATTTCCATCCGGAATGATAAATGTTGGTAACTGGCTTCCCGCCCCTTCTCTTGAGAAGCTACCCTGCGACTAGTTTATCGCTAACACTAAGTGGTAAAATGATTTCATTCATTGTCAGAGTTATAATGGGCAGGGATTGGGCGGTTTAGTTGCGACCCCCTCATCTCCTTGCTGTGTAAAATAGGACAGGCCCCAGAAAGACAATCTGAAGAAGACAGATGCCATGATTGAAAAATACTTGGTCTGAAGCCTGATAATGGGGAAGAAAGCACCTCCGCGTGATCCAAGTCGTTCGTATTGACAAGGGTACATTTTGTTTCATCAGTCAGAGCCAGTCTCTTCCATTTGGGGGACTGTTGACTGCTGAGTGAAAGAGGGGAGAAAAAAGAACTTAGGGCTGATTGAATCTAATGGCAAAAGACCTGGGTTGCAAATAAAGTGGGAGAGAGTCCTTTTTATCCCCTAGATTTGAGTCAGGCCGAGGCTTGAGAAGCAGTGATTCACCAAGTTCTAAACGATCGAGCGTTCTATTTGTGTTTTGAATAGTCACAATAGAAATTTGGTAATGTGTTTTTCCTTTTGCCGACGTGTAACTTCTTCTCCTTCCATTAACGGAGGTCAGACCGAAATAACTTAACCCTCAGAGAGGCAATAAAAAAATGTCACCCCGGTTTTAAGAAACGATGAACGTAAGAATCGAATAAAGAGAGATTTTTCCCTGTGTTGTATGACTTACCGAGAACAGATGTTACCAGATCTTGATGAATAAACATTATTGTACCATATCCCTGTCTTAAATTGGATTTAAGGCACATTTGAAAAGGATTATAAATGTTTAGGATGACGAGGGTGTAATTTTAAGACGGGGTTTGGCCCCGGGCAAATAAGCTCTAGTTTTGTTAAATCCAATTTCTTTTTTTTAAGTATAAAATGAGAAGCATCCTAAAGAGATGACAAAGATGAGGTTAGGAACAGGATATGTCAAACAGGTTGGTTTTAGAAGTCAGAGTTAATCACCCTTCACTGGGGCCCTTCCCTCGTGATTTATTTTTGCTTCAGTAAGCAGGAAAGAGTCTTCATTCCAACGTATTAGACGTTAAGCTCTTCCAGGGAAGTCTAAATTCCCTATGAGCACGGATTGTGTCACCTTTCTGACTTATGTGCTGCTCAAGTCCTCAGGATTCATTCATTCAATCGTATTTATTGAGCGTTTACTGCGTGCAGAGCACTGTCCTAAGCGCTTGGAGAGTACAATTCGGCAACAGATAGAGACGATCCCTGCCCAACAACGGGCTCACAGTCTAGAAGGGGGAGACAGACAACAAAACAAGTAGACAGCACTGTGCATGGCCCTATTAGTGCTCAATAAATACACTTACTGCTCCTGCTAAATTCGCTTTCAGAAGGAATTGCTTTTCTCTTTGCTACGAGTTAATTTTTTTTATGGTATTTGTTAAGCGCTTGCTCTGTGGCAAGCACTGTACCAACCACTGGGGTAGATACAGGATAATCAAGGTGGACACAGTCCCTATCCCACTTTTTTATGTGATATTTGTTAACTACTTAATATGTGCCAGACACTGTACTCAACGCTGGGATAGATACAAGCAAATCAGGTTGTACACAGTCCTTGTCCCCCTGGGGCTCACAGTCTTAATCCCCATTGTGCAAATGAGGTAGCTGAGGCTCAGATAAATTAAGTGACGCACCCAAGGTCACAAAGCACACAAGCAGTGGAGCTGGGATTAGAACCCAGGTCCTTCTGACTCCCAGGCCCGTGCCCTATCTACTAGGCCACACTGTTACTTGGTGGCCTAGCTGACCATGGCGGGACAGCCCAGTTTAGCATTTTAGGCGGGAAGGCTGTTTTGGGGACCGTTTCGCTCATTCATTTATTCATTCAGTCATATTTATGGAACACTTACTGTGTGCAAAGCACTGTATTAAGCGCTTGGGAGGGTACAGTATGACAATCAACAGACACATTCCCTGCCCGCACTGAGCTTACAGTGTCGTCTTTTCCAGAGGTGGAGAAAGCGTGGCTGCATTGGGATATGGCCTGCACCCCTTCTCTACCCACTCCATTCCAGCAGAGGTTAGAACAATAATAGTGAATAATAATACTGATGGTATTTGTTGAGTGCTTACTATGTGCCAGGCACTGTTCTAAGCGGTGGGGTAGATACGGTATAATTGGACGATATCATTCACATGCAAATCTCTAAACTCTGTCGCTTCCCCCTACCTGTAATTTAATTCAGCGTCTGAGTCTGTCTCCCCGACGGGCTCTTTGAGGTCAGAGATCAGGTCTTCTCAATCAATTTATTGAGCACTTACTGTGTGCAGAGCACTGTACTAAGCACTTAGGAGAGTATAATTGAAGCAGTATGGCATAGTGGATGGAGCGTGCGCCTGGGAGCATGTCTGCTGTGTGACCTTGGGCAAGTCACTTTGCTTCTCTGGGCCTCCGTTTCCTCATCTGTAAAATAGGGATTGTGACTGTGAGCCCACGTGGGACAGGGACTGCGTTCACCCCGATTTACTCGTATCCACCGCATCGCTCAATATAGTGCCCGGCACATAATAAGCGCTTAACAAATGCCATTATTATTATTATTATTATTAATAAATGTCAAGTAAATACTGTCCATTAATGAGTTGATCCTCTTTGTGGAGTGGGAATGATTTTGGAGGTGCCAGGAATAAATGAGGACTCTGGACTCTCCAGGACTCGATCACAGGCCCTCCTTGTCCTGCTGGCGAAGGGGCGTGGGAAGAGCCAGCAGGAAGAAATTATGATTTTTCAAATCGGACTTTCTACAGAGAGTGCTTCAACTTTAATTACCGAAGATTATTTCTCAGAATGGGAGAAGTTTCCTCTTACATTTTTTACGTCATCTTAAGGGGAACCTTGATTGCTGCAGAGCTATTTCTAAATGGGCAAGCTTTGAGGGTATTAATTCTCCCTTTCAAGCTGCACTTTCCATTGTTTGGCCCGAGGGGTAAAGGCTTCGGGATTTCAGAAATAGTCCTTAAGCCATCCACCCGAATAGGCTCCTTAATGTGAAGTTTTCTGTGAGAAGTAGTAGCGATAATAATCATAATAATTGTAAGTGTTTAAGTGCATACTATGCGCCAAGTCCTACGCTAAATGTTGGGATAGATAGAGTACTGTGGGATCTGACAGTTCGCTTCTCTGGGCCTCATTTCCCTCATCTGTAAAATGGGGATTAAATATCTAGACCGTCAATTCTTTGTGGCCAGCGAACGTGTCTTCCAACTCTGTTGCAGTGTTCTCTCCCAAGCGCTTGGTACAGTCCTCTGCACCCAGTTAGTGCTCAATAAATATCGTCGATTGATTGAAATCTCTGCTCCTTCTTTCTTACCCTCCTCCTGCTGCCGGCCCAGGGACTGAGATCTACCTGTTTATATTATATTTACCCCAGCCTCATGGGTTCTAATTCTGACTCGGCTATGGGTTTACTGTGTGACCTTGGGCAAATCACTTCACTTCTCTGTGCCTCAGTTCCCTCTTCTGTAAAATAACGATTGAGAATATGAGCCCGACTTGGGACAGAGACCGTGTCCAACCCCATTTGCTCGTGGCACATAGTAAGCGCTTAACGAGTACGATGATAATAATCATAACCCAGTGCCTCTGACTTCCAGGGCCATCCTCCTTCCACTGGGCCACGCTTTTTCTCAATGTTATTATTATTATAATTCCTAGATGCTTTTCTACTTCTTTTCTTTTGTTGTCTGTCTCTCTGCTTCTAGACTGTGCCCGTTGTTGGATAGGGATTGTCTCTATCTGTTGCCAAACTGTACTTTCCAAGCGCTTAGTACATCTGCACCCAGAAAGCGCTCAGTAAATACGACTGAAAGAATGAATAAGTGATTTTAAAGCACATCTCCAATAGCAAAGATAGAAAGCTTAGCCAGAATTTCTCTGGGTGAGTAGGGAGCACCAGTCACATTTTTCATATTCACACCAGACAAACATCCCCATCCAAGATCTACCTTTGTCCCGGGAGGACCTAGAACCCGTTTCCTGGCAGCAGGAGCCGTCACACCAGATTCCACTCTCGGCCAAAATCAACACATTGATTTTTATGCAAAGTGCAAAAAGTACTAATAAAACGGAACACTGTGGGCACTGTCGTCCTATTTCCTTGCCGACACCCAAGAAGGGAAATATGGGCACTCGATCAGCTCTCGCCCTCCTACCTCGCCTCGCCGCTCTCCTCCTCCAACCCAACCCACACGCTCCGCACCTCTACCGCCATCCTCCTCACTGTACTTCAATCTTCTCTATTTTGACGCCGACCCCTCGCCCACGTCCTGCCTCTGGCGTGAAACGCCCTCTCTCTTCATATTCGACAGATCGCCATCCTCCCTACCTTCAAAACCCTCTGAAAAATTACATCTCCTCCAAGAGGCCTTCCCAGGCTAAGCTCTTTATTTCCCTCTCCACCCTTCCCTCTGCACCTACCTCTCCTCCCTTCTCTCTTTCTACCGCCCACCTCCTCACCGTCCCTCGGTCTCGCCTATCCCGCCGTCGATCCCTGGGCCACGTTCTCCCGCGGTCCTGGAATGCCCTCCTTCACCTCAGACAATCTAATTCTCTTCCCCTCTTCAAATCCCTACTTAAAACACCTCCTCCAAGAGGGCTTCCCACACTGAGCTCCCCCCTTTTTCCCTCTGCTCCCTCTACCCCCCTTTCACCTCTCCGCAGCTAATCCCTCTTCTCCCCTCTTTCCCTCTCCTCCTCCCCCTCTCCCGTCCCACCCCCTCGGCACTGTACTCGTCCGCTCGACTGTATATATCTTCATCACCCTATTTATTTTGTTTATTTTGTTTAATGAGATGTACATCACCCTGATTCTATTCAGTTGCCATTGTTTTTATGAGATGTTCTTCCCCTCGACTCTATTTATTGCCATTGTTCTCGTCTGCCCGTCTGCCCCGATTAGACCGTAAGCCCGTCAGAGGGCAGGGACTGTCTCTATCTGTTGCCGACTTGTACATTCCAAGCGCTTAGTACAGTGGTCTGCACATAGTAAGCGCTCAATAAATACTATTGAATGAATGAATGAATGAATGAACTCTGCACTCGGCTGTGTGATCCTTAGGCACTTCAGTACTCAGCCCAGCCTCACAGTACTCACGTTAATATTCTACTATTTCCTCTATCCGTAATTTATTTTAATGTCATTCCCCCCCCGATAAACCATGAGAAATTTGTGGGCTGATCTATCAACTCTGTTTATTGTACTCTCTCAAAAGCTGAGCTCGGCACACAGTAAGCGGTCATTAAATACCACTGAATCATTGATCATGTCTACCGAGTCTGTTGTATTGTATTTCCCCAAGAGCTTAGTATAGTCCTCCGCTCACAGTAAGCGCTCAGTAAATAATACCCCTGATTGATAAGCTAACCACAAGGGCTAAAACGTAGTCGGAGAAAAACCTCACATCTGGCCATCAGAGTGAAAAGTGCTGAAAGACGGATTCTGACACAGAAGTGCGGGCTAATAGTTCAGGCAAGACCTGTGAATTCAAAAACTCAGACTCAATGTTTTCCACACAGATTCACACGAGAAGCAGCGTGGCTTAGTGGAAAGAGAGGCTTGGGAGTCAGAAGGTAGTGGGTTCTAATTCCGGCTCTGCCACTTATCATCTGTGTGACCTTGGGCAAGTCACTTCAGTTCTCTGTGCTTCAGTTACCTCATCTGTAAAATAGGGATTAAGTCTGTGAGCCCCACGTGAGACAACCCGATGACCTTGTATCTACTCCAGCGCTTAGAACGGTGCTTGGCACATAGTAAGTGCTTAGCAGATACCATCATCATTATTATTATTATTCTGAAAGTGGCAATTCTTCAGTTACTGTTCAAGACACCCAGTTCCACACAAAGGTATAATTGGCAAAGCACACATATAATCTCCTATGAAAATCTCTTTTACCCCTCTATTTCATTGATTTAAGCCTGATTCTGAAATAGACGATAATAATGTTATTTGTTAAGGACATACTATGTGCCAATCACTGTACTAAGAGGTGGGGGTAGATACAAAATAATCAGACCCCCCCATTGGGCTCACAGTCTAAGTAGGAAGGTGAATGGGTATTGAATCACCGTTTTGCAGATGAAGGAACTGAATCACAGAGAAGTTACGTGATTTGCCCCAAGTCACACAGCAGACAAGTGGCGGGGCTGGGATTAGTATGACCTGAGTTCTCATGCTGGCTCTTGGCACCCTAAATGATGAGTTAATGACTAAGTAATTTATGCCCGGCATTTTATCCTAGGTCAACACTTCGCTCTACATTTTTACTATTAATGTTATATTGTGTTTTTATCATCATTAGTTTTCCCTTTATGAAAAAATTACCTTAGACCAGCAACGGGGTTGTTTGGGAAGAAAGTAACATGAGTGAGAGTACCACGATGTTTGTAAACTTTCAATCGTGTATTTGTCCTAACTAGTAATAATACAAATAATAGTAATTGTGGTATTTGTTAAGCGCTTACTATGTGCCAGCCACTCTACTAAGCACTGGGGTAGATACAGTTGAATCAGGTTGGACGCAGTCCCGGTCCCACGTGGGGCTCGCACTCTTATCCCCATTTTCCAGGTGAGGTAACTGAGGATAGAAGTGAAGTGTCCTGCCCAAGGTCACACGGCAGTCACTTGGCGGAGCAGGGATTAGAACCCGGGTCTTCCTGACTCCCAGGCCCGTGCTCTATCCACTAAGCCTGACTCTATCTGTTTTCTGCTGTGTGACCTGGGGCAAGTCACTTCACTTCTCTGGGTCTCTATTTTCTCATTTGTAAAAAGAGGATTTAATTAGCCAGTTATCCCTTCTCCTTAGATGGTGAGCCCTGTGTGAGACAGGAACTGTGACCAACTTGATTAACTTGCATCCACCCCAGCACTTAGAGTAGTGGTTCGTACATAGTAATTTCCTAACAAATATAGCGGCAATAATAATGATATTTATTAAGCATCACAACGTGTCAAGCAATGGGTTAGTCACAAGATATTAAACAGCCGGCAAAGAGCAGGCAAGTAGCAGAGCCGGGATTACAACACAGAGAAGCCGTGTGCCTAGTGGATAGAACACAGGTCTCAGAGTCAAAAGGACCTGGGTTCTAATCCCGCCTCTGCCACCTGTCTGCTGTGTGACGTGGGGCAAGTCACTTAACTTCTCTGTGCCTCTGTTACCTCATCAGTAAAATGGGCATGAAGACTGTGAGCTGTCTGTGGGACAGGGACAACCCGACTCTCGCATCTACCCCAGTGCTTAGGACAGTGCCTGGCATACAATAAATGCGTAACAAATAGCATCAGTATTATTATTATTATTATGATTAGGTCTTTTGACTTTCAGGCCCTTGTTCTTTCCACGAGGTCACGGTGCCTTCTATCCTCTCGCAGGTGAAAATCAGCAGGGAAATTAAGACCCAAGAGCAGGGAGACTTCTTTGTTTACCACCTGGTGTGAAGGTTCTAATTGGGTCCCCCTTGATTTCTAAGGACTATGTTCCCCTGGCGATGGCTGTTGTGGAAGGCAAAATATTGTTTAGGTTTTAAGAGTAACAGCTCACCACCATCTGTATGAATTCATTAATAGCAACGTCCTCTATATTTACTGGTCACGTAGTGGATAATAGTAATAATAATAATAGTAATGTTGGTATTTGTTAAGCGCTTACTATGTGCAGAGCACTATTCTAAGCGCTAGGGTAGATACAGGGGAATCAGGTTGTCCCACGTGAGGCTCACAGTTAATCCCCGTTTTACAGATGAGGTAACTGAGGCGCAGAGAAGTGAAGTGACTTGCCCACAGTCACACAGCTGACAAGTGGCAGAGCCGGGAATCAAACCCATGACCTCTGACTCCCAAGCCCGGGCTCTTTCCGCTGAGCCACGCTGCTTCCAGAAGCTTGCAGTTGAATCAATTCTTGGTTTTATCGTTTTTGAAAGAAAGATCCCAGTGGCACTCTTTTAGAAGGAAAGCACTCAGTCCTCTCCCTTTCTTTGGAAAGAGTGATTCCGTTTTTGATCATTCTTCTTCCTCTCCGAAACCTAAATAAGCAGGAGGCCGGGAGGTCAGCGAAGAGGTAGATGCAGTGGGCAAGGCAGGATAGGATAAGGGTTTGGGATCAACAGAGCCGGGATCCTCTGAATCCCAGTCCCGTGCTCTTTCCATTAGCCCCCACTGAATTTTTCTCAATGGAAAGCCTAGTTTTTTGACTTTCTAGATGTTTAACCAATCCATGGTATTTATTGAGCACTTAATGGATGTACCAGGTGCTTGAGAAAGTACAATAAACGCAATCTTTGCCCTTAAGGAGCGTTCAGTCTATCATTAACCCCCATCTCAGGATGGCACCTGGAGAGTTTCCAGTCGTCTACCGGTCTCAGCTCCGGGAGGGAGAGTCAAGCAGAGGGCTACCCATTCCGTTCCTAGCTTGGCCAGTGGCTAGCGAGTGGAAGGCCTTCTGCCATAAAAAAAACCAACCTGTACTGGATGGCGTCGTCATGGGAGAGAGTTGAGGGCGGAGATTCAAGTTAATGAAGGAGGCAATGTAAACCACTACTGTTTTTTTACCAAGAAAACCCTGTGGATCCACCCCCAGAACGATTGCAGATGGAGATGGGACATTTTGGGAGAGATGTGTCCATGGTTTCGCTACGGGTCGGAGACGACTCGTCGGCATAAGACAAGACAATCATTAGAGGTTCCAAGATCTAGCTGCAACATTTTAAATACATTTTTAATAAGCCTTGCTGCCCCGAACTACACGTCGGCCTCGGCTGGATATGATACCACTTTGGGTCGATACTATTTGAGGGCTGAATCAGTGCAGAAAGTTCACCTGCTTGATTTAGTGCATTCAGATAATAAAATGGCAAAATACGACGGACGTGATTTTGAAATGTTTAGCTCTATTTATTTTACGTCAACTGCAGAGGCTTAATTATCTGGGAACTGCCTTTGATTTCTCTGCTTCTGTCTTCCCCGCTAGGCTCTAAGCCTAGTAATGTACTCTTCCCTCAAGAGCGCTCACAAAACAAAACCACTGTCTGTTGTTTGGTTGATTCATTCCTTCTCAGTGTCTCTCACCAGAAGACGGTCAAGGGTAGGAGATGAGACTCACAACAGTGAATTTCTCTTCTCACCTCTCTGGCAGAAGGTCATAGTGGGCAGAGCACTGTCCTAAGCGCTGGGAGAGAATTCCCAGCTGGGAATTGGACACAGTCCTCGTCCCTCGGGGGATTCCCAGTCTCCAAAGGTAATAGACGTTATGGGCCAGTGTGAGGTTTGGGGTAGATCTGTACTTCCCAATTCACCAACCCTACTGTGGATGGGAGAGTTGGGAAGAGCGAGGCTGTAGAAATCAGGGAACATGGGTCCTAGTTCTGGCTCTGCAGAGAGGGGAAAGTCTGTGTTATGAAATTAATCTCCTGAATGCATTGCACTGATTTGCGTCATACCCAATTTATACGGTGGCCGTATCAATCTTGACCATCTTTATGATCCATGGAAAACAAGAGGCCTTCCTTGACTAAGCCCCACTTCCCTCTTCTCCCTCTCCCTTCTGCGTCACCCTGACTTGCTCCCTTTATTCATCCCCCTTCCCAGCCCTACAGCACTTAGATCCATATCTGTAATTGATTTATTTCTAATAATGTCCTTCTTCCCCTCTAGGCTGTAAGCTCATTCATTCATTCAATCATATTTATTGAGCGCCTACTGTGTGCAGAGCACTTGGGAAGCGCTTGGGAAGTACAGGTGTGGGCAGGGAATACGTCTGTTTGTTATATTGTATTCTCCCAACCGCTTAGCACACTGCTGTGCACACAGTAAGCGCTCAGTAAATATGATTGAACGAACTGAATGAATGCTGAACTGAATGAATGCTAGCTCTCTGCCTCAATGGAGCAGATTTCTGACTGGAAACCCTCAGAACATCTTTGAGGAGGCAGCGGGAATCCTCTAGCTGGCTGCTGTGGGCTGAGAAGAACGCTAAGGCAGCGCTAGCTTAGGTCTGACTTTTTAGCACTCGTAATTCTCCCCACCCTCTGTCCCAAAGCTTTTATGTAAATACCTTTACACTCTTCCACTTCCCATGTTGGGAGTTTATTTTAGTGTCTGAGGCACGCCCATCCCTCACTCAGGAGGGACTCCAGGCTTTTTTGGTTTGTTTGTTTTTTAATGGTATTTGTGAAGCACTTACTGTGTGCCAGGCACTGTACTAACCGCTGGGGTAGGTGCGAGATCATCAGGTTGGACACGGTCCCTGTCCCACATGCGGCTCACGGTCTTAATCCCCATTTTAGAGATGAGGTAACCGAGGCCCACGGAAGCGAAGTGACTCAAAAGGTCACCCAACAGCCAAGTGGCGGAGCCGGAATTAGAACCTGGGACCTTCTGAGTTCCCGCCCGGTGCTGTAGCCAGTAGGCCAAGCTGCTCAGGTTTTCAGTTACGCTCTTCTTCTCGTCCACTGTACACAGATCACAGAGGGTGTAGTTAAGTGGTGCCATAATATGCGTTCACTCTCTGGACCTCTCTTATTGCCACGGATGGACTTGGGGTGAGTCTTTTTGATGAGAAATAGCCCCATAATTTTCACCGTATGATGGATAAGGAAGAAGCTCTAGGTCATTATTGTTATTCTACTGATTAGCGCTTACTCTGCAATAAGCACTATTCTAAGCTCTGGAGCCGATAGCTTTTAATCCGGTTGGACAGAATCTGGCTCCCACAAGGGGCTCACAGTCTAAATAGGAGAGAGAACAGGGACTGAATCCCTATTCCGCAGATGAAGAAACTGAGACCCAGAGAAGTGAAGTGACTCGCTCGGGGCCGCACAGCAGACAAGTGACCAAGCTGGATTAGAACCCAGCTCCTCTGACTCCCAGGCCCACGTTCATGCCACTAGACCGTTATTCCGATTACCTGTCATGCAAGATGGATAGTTGTGTCGGTTTCTCCGACGTCAGATTTGAAAACCGTTTAAAATATCTGGGGAATAATTTTTAATTTTAAGCGTTCTTTATTAGCGTGATGATATCAGAGGCTCACACCTTATAATAACAATATTTTATTATGACTAGCAGGATAGATTTGTCATCCAGGGAAATTACACCCTGGTTTTCTAGCTAAGGTAGGATTTGCAGTGGTGTGTTGGGTAGCCTTAATAACCAGAAATAATCAAATAGCAGCAGGTCACTTCCTTAGAGTGGCAGTGTTTGTGATGAAGTGAATTTTGTGAACATACTGGGGGGCGTACAGTATCCCAGGAGTCTTGTCCTTTCAAATAATAATAATAATGATGGTATTTGTTAAGCACTTACTATGTGTCAGGGCGCTGTTCTAAGCCCTGGGGTAGATACAAGGTAATGAGGTTGTCCCACGTGGGGCTCACAGTCTTAATCCCCGTTTGACAGATGAGGTAACTGAGGCACAGAGAAGTTAAATCCCTGCCCAAAGCCACACAGCTGACAGGTGGCGGAGCCGGGATTAGAACCCACCACGTCCGACTCCCAAGCCCGGGCTCTTTCCTCTTAGCCACGCTGCTTCAAAGCAAACTACAGTTGGCTTCCTCCAGAGAACAGAGTGCTCAGAACAAACTCCACAAAGGACTGTGCCTACATTTTTGGAGTCTGGGGGCTATCCTAGAGCAAAATGTGGTCATCTTTATCTTCTCGTTACAGTGTCCTCGTGTGAGCTCGCGTACCTTAATGAAATGTTTTTAGAAAACCCATTTCAAAATTGCCTTGAGCCCCCGAAATCTGTTTCTGTGATTATTTAAGATCAGGTGAGCATCCTTAAACTGCCCTATAAAACTTTGTTACCCTCTATGGTCCAGAGCATTGACTTAGTATATCTCTCAATAATAACGATGGCGTTGGTTAAATGCTACTATGTGATGAGCACTACATGAAGCGCTGAGGTAGATTAAAAATAATCAGTTCAGACACAGTCTCTGTCCCATTTGGGGGTTAAAGTTGAAGGGAGAAAATAGGTATTGAATCCCTATTTTATACATAAGGAAACTGAGGCACAGAGAAGCGGCGTGGCTTAGTGCGAAGAGCACGGGCTTGGGAGTCAGAGGTCGTGGGTACTAATCCTGGCTCCACCACTTATCAGCTGTGTGACTTTGGCCGAGTCACTTAACTTCTCCGTGCCTCGGAGACCTCATCTGTAAAATGGGGATTAAGACAGTGAGCCCCAAGTGAGACAACCTGATGACCTTGTATCTACCCCAGCGCTTAGAACAGTGCTTGACACATAGTGAGCGCTTAAGAAATATCTTTTTTTTTTTAAAGTGACTCGTCCAAGGTCGCACAGCAGACAAGGGGAATGCTGGAATGAGAACGCAGGTCCTCTGCCTCCCAAGTCCGTGTTCTTTCCGTGAGACCAAGCTGCTTCTCACTTGGCCCACCTTCTACCTGTGGCCTGCAATGCCCTCCCTCTTCATATCTGACAGACAGTTGCTCTCCACCCCTTCAAAGCCTGTAGAAGGCACATCTCCTCCAAGAAACCCTCTCTAAGTTCTCATTTCCTTTTCTCCCACTCCCTTCTACATCTCCCCGATTTGCTCCGTTGCTTCCCTTTATGAGAAACCGCGTGGCTTAGTGGAAGAAGAACGGGCTTGGGAGTCAGAGGTTGTGGCTCCTAATCCCGGCTCCGCCGCTTGTCACCTGTGTGATTTTGGGCATTGACTTAGTATATCTCTCAATAATAACGATGGCATTGGTTAAATGCTACTATGTGATGAGCACTACATGAAGCGCTGAGGTAGATTAAAAATAATCAGTTCAGACACAGTCTCTGTCCCCCTTGGGGGTTAAAGTTAAAGGGAGAAAATAGGTATTGAATCCCTCTTTTATACATAAGGAAACTGAGGCACTTCCCTGTGCCTCAGTTACCCCACCTGTAAAATGGGGATTAAGACTGTGAGCCCCATGTGGGACAACCTGAATACCTTGTATCTACCCCAGCGCTTAAAACAGTGCTTGGCACATAGTAAGCCCTTAACATCTACCACTGTTATTATTATTCACCACCTCCTTCAGCCCCACAGCACTTATGTACATATCTGTAATTTATTTATTTGTATTAATATCTGATTCTCCCTCTAGATTGTAAGCTCGTTGGGAATGTGTCTGTTCTGTTGTTATTGTGCACTCTCCCAAACACTTAGTACAGTTCCCTGCACACAGTCAGCGCTCAATAAATACAATTGATTTTGGTTTTGAAAATGCATATTCCAGACATAAAGTCCTCTGGTGCCTAATCTCTACCAGCTTTTCTGGCATAGAACTAGGTGACCCGTCACCCTAGTTGGAGCAGTGAGATATTATTGGGACTTGGAGAGCGGAAAGAGTTAACCCAAAAGCTTTAAGGCATCTTTAAAAAAGTTGTAGTTTCTAAGAAATAATTACCCCATTGAGAGGGAAGTGCTCATCAGGGAAATGAATCAGGCTTGCCTGAAAGTGTTTGCCGTAGATGTTTTCTTGGTTTCCTTATCTCCAGAGACAGAACGTTGTTTTGTTTTGTTGTTGTTTTTATTTAAATAGTATTTGTTAAGCACGTACTACAGGGCCAGGAACTGTACTGAGCGCTGGGGTAGAATAAGCTAATCAGGTTGAACACAGTCCCGGTCCCACTTGAGGCTCACAGTCTTAATTCCTATTAATAATAATAACGTTGGTATTTGTTAAGCGCTTACTGTGTGCAGAGCACTGTTCCAAGCGCCGGGGGAGATAGAGGGTCATCAGGTTGTCCTACGTGAGGCTCACAGTCTTAATTCCTATTAATAATAATAATGTTGGTATTTGTTAAGCGCTTACTATGTGCAGAGCACTGTTCTAAGCGCCGGGGGAGATAGAGGGTCATCAGGTTGTCCTACGTGAGGCTCACAGTCTTAATCCCCATTTTACAGATGAGGAAACTGAGGCACAGAGAAGTGAAGTGACTTGCCCACAGTCACACAGCTGACAAGTGGCAGAGCAGGGATTCGAACCCATGACCTCTGACTCCCAAGCCCGGGCTCTTTCCACTGAGCCACGCTGCTTCTCTATTCTCTATTATACAGATGAGTTAACTGAGGAACAGAGAAATGAAGTAACCGGCCCAAGGTCACAGCAGACATGTGTCAGAGGCAGGATTATAATAATAATGTTGGTATTTGTTAAGCGCTTACTATGTGCAGAGCACCGGTCTACGCGCTGGGGGAGATACAGGGTAATCAGGTTGTCCCACGTGAGGCTCACAGTTAATCTCCATTTTACAGATGAGGTGACCGAGACCTAGAGAAGTGAAGTGACTTGCCCACAGTCACACAGCTGACAAGTGGCAGAGCCAGGATTCGAACCCAGGTCCTTCTGACTCCCAGGCCCGTGCTCTATCCACTAGACCATGCTTCTTTGCACACTGCTGTAAGCCCGTCAAAGGGCGGGGACTGTCTCTGTCTGTTACCGATTTGTCCATTCCAAGCGCTCAGTACAGTGCTCTGCACCTAGTAAGCGCTCAATAAATACTATTGCCTAAATACTATTGAATGAACAGCTGGTCTAAAACTGCTTTCAGATGAGAAGAGTATTCGGTATTGAATGTTTTAATCCCAGCTCCACCACTTACCCGCTGTGTGACCTGGGGCAAGTGACAACTTCTCTGTGTCCCCCCGATTAGACCGTAAGCCCGTCAAACGGCAGGGACCGTCTCTCTCTGTTGCCGACTTGTTCATTCCAAGCGCTTAGTACAGTGCTCTGCACATAGTAAGCGCTCAATAAATACTATTGAATGAATCAATACTATTGAATGAACCTCACTTGTGAAATAGGGATTAAGACTGTGAGCCCCATGTGGGACATGGACAGTGTCCAGTCTGATTATCCTGTCTCTGCCCCAGCGCTCAGTACAGTGCTTGGCACGTAGTAGGCTCTTAAATACCATTTAAAAAAACAAAATAAATGAAAAAAAAGCTAGAGTGTTTCAGTCCCTTTGCCCACTCCCATGCTGTTTTCTTTGGAAGAGAGGGTAGATGGGAACTTGGCAGGAAAGTCTCCACAAGAACGATCCTCCGTCGTACCTCAAGATGCTGAATTTGTGGATTAATAATAATAATGATAATGTTGGTATTTGTTAAGCGCTTACTATGTGCAGAGCACTGTTCTAAGCGCTGGGGTAAACACAGGGGAATCAGGTTGTCCCACGTGGGGCTCACCGTCTTAATCCCCATTTTACAGATGAGGGAACTGAGGCACAGAGAAGTTAAGTGAATTGCCCACGGTCACAGAGCTGACAAGTGGCAGAGCCGGGATTCGAACTCATGAGCCCTGACTCCAAAGCCCATGCTCTTTCCACTGCGCCACGCTGCTTCTCAAGTAGATTAAGTAGAGTTCTCGGTCTACTTAAAACTCTCTCTCTTTTCCCTGAATTGCCTGGGAAATATTCTGCAGGTTATTTTCTTGTTCTCCGAATAAGTGCAACTAAACTCTACCAAGCAAACGATAAATGAATAAATCCGATAAATGCTTTGCACGTTTTTGCCCACTTTACATTTCCGACGGATGATAGCGATGGCGTGGACGTGGAATACAACCGAGTTGGTACACATGATTCCTGCCCACAAGGAACTCACAATCTACAAGAGGAGACAGGCACTAAAATAAATTAGGGAAAACACACCCTCAGTATGTATGTTTCAAAGATGAATACTTGCGCCCTTAGTCTTATCAGAACATGGGTTTTTTTATGATCGAGATGTCAGAAGTATTTTAAAATTGTTCCCTGGCACAGGCAGCAACCCCCTTTTGTTTTAATCTTCCTCCATAATTGCTATGGACGAGAAACACGAATAGGTTCAGCCGTTACTTGTTTTGGGCGGGAATGGGTCTGTTCGCTGTTATACCGAACTCTCCCAAGTGCTTAGTACGGTGCTTTGCACACGGTGAGAGCTCATTAAATAAAATGGAATGAATCACTACCAAGCAGAGGTCGTTTGGGCAAGGGAACAGCGTGGCTCAGCGGAAAGAGCATGGGCTTTGGAGTCCGAGGTCATGGGTTCAAATCCCGGCTCGGCCATTTGTCCGCTGTGTGACTTTGGGCGAGTCACTTCACTTCTCGGCGCCTCAGTGACCTCATCTGTAAAATGGGGATTAAGACTGTGAGCCCCACGTGGGACAACCTGATTCCCTTGTGTCTACCCCAGCGCTTAGAACAGTGCTCGGCACATAGTAAGCGCTTAACAAATACCAACGTTATTATTAAGGGAACGGAAACTGGATCCGGGGAGCACGAGTGAATATGCCAGTGATTAAGTGGCCTGTGATAATATCGGTCTTCAAAATAAGACCAGTTTGGCTAGGGAGGAGGGTCTTCTCCAGCATGCCTGTCATCTCGCACTTAGGCACAAGTGACTGATGAGTCAGCCGCTTTAAGTTACAACTCTGCCAAGCGCTCAGTACGGTGCTCTGCACATAGTACGCGCTCAGTAAATACTACTGAATGAACTCTGCAAAGAGAGGTGTTCCCCCTTAGAAATGCTTTCTGTAATGCTCTATATAAATATTAGCAGAAGTACTGGTTCTTTGCCCGAGTGAGGTAGACCCCGTTCTTTTCCTGGTTTTCCAGGGCTGTCTCTTTTCATTTCCTCTCTTTCCGCCTTCCTCGAAGTGGTTTCTCCCTTTCAATTTGTGTTCCTTTTCTCCTTGTGCTGTTTTGTGTTTATTTGCCTCCTTTCCCCTCCGGGGCGTCGCCTACCTCCTTGTCCCTCAGCAGCCCAGACAACCGGGAGACTGGACAATTCATTCATTCAGTCGTATTTATTGAGTGCTTACTGTGTGCAGAGCACTGTACTAAGCGCTTGGAAAGTACAGTTGTGGCCATGGATCCATCAGGTCGGATGCAGCTCCCTTTCCCTGAATTTTGGCCTGCTGACGGCTTTGCCCTACCTTGTCCCGGTCCGACTCAATCTTCCTTTCCTCCTACAGGGAGCCACATGGCTTAGGGGCGAGAGCACGGGCTTGGGCGTCAGAGGTGGTGGGTTCTAATCCCGGCTCCGCCACTTCTCTGTTGTGTGACCTTGGGCAAATCATTTCTCTGGTCTTCATTTACCTCATCTGTAAAATGGGGATTGTGACTGCGATCCCCATGTGGGACAGGTACTGGGTCCAACCCGATGACCTTGGATCTACCCCAGCACGTAGAACAGTGCTTGGCATGTAGTAAGTGCTTAACAAATACCATAATTATTATTAGTAAAACTCACAGTGTTTTTTTTCTGGTATTTGTTAAGCGCCCACTGTGCGCCAGGCACTGTACTAAGCACTGGGGTAGGTAGAAGCTAATCGGGTTGAACACAGTCCATGTCCCATGTGGGGCTCACAGTGTTCATCCTCAGACGGATGAGGTAACCGGGGCACGCAGAAGAGAAGCGGCTTGCCCGAGGTCACACGGCGGACAAGCGGTGGAGGTGGGATTAGAACCCAGATCTTTCTGACTCCCAGGCCCTTTTTCTATCCACTAGGCCACGCTCCCTCTCTAGCGGTTGTGGGCTCTGTGCCGTTGTCTTTCGTGTATGTCTTACTTCTTTCTCTCTCTTACTTGCATCTGCTCCATCCTCCCCAACACTCCCTTCCTCGAGCCCCCTCCTCCCGCCCCCGACCCAGCCTCCCCCGCACCCCTTTCCCAAAATACTCCTCTCCACGGCCCTGACACGTCAACCAGACCGAGTCAGACGTTTATGCCTTGCCCTGCCCTTAACCCTAATTCTAGCAGCCAATCAAAATGGCCCTAGGCAGCGACCCAGATGGTAATAGAACCTCCCTTATGTACACAGAAATGTGCCCTTCGAATGAAAATGATTAAAAATTCAACTAACGAAAGGGGCTCTAAATTGTACTAACTGGATTCAGTCACTCATTTCTACTAATTAATCATTAATCACCTGCAGCTGGAACAATTCTTTTAATTAGCTAGTGTCTGATCTTTATTAAAAACGGTTTGTAACTTATTTCACATTCGGAGCCACAGTGTTCCAAGCACAGTGTGTTCTGAAATCCCGTAGAAGAATCCTTGCTAGTTTCACGTCAACACACTGGGAAGAAGCGGTTTTTGGGGGTTTTTTGATGGCCATTTTGGTTATGCTGTGTAAAATGTCTTATAAACAGGGATGCACTGCTACGTTAAATGCCTTCGGCAGCGTAAGCGGAGTATGCCGTTCGCAAATGAGAAGGTCAGTCCTCTTTCCCCGGTCCAGTGAACCCGAAGACATTTTGCAAATGAAGCCCGAAGAAAGTGTGTTAATTAACTCGGTGCTAATTCCGTGAGCATGCCCACGTACGTTTTTGCTCTCAGATTCTCTATTTCAAATTACGGTTGGGCTGGAAGAGCCAGAGAACCCCCATACAACTTCAGGAATTGTTTTCTTTTGCAAAACCCAGTAGAACATGATTTATAGCAAAATAATGGGGCATCTCTCTGGCATCTGAGACCGGAGAGCTTGATTCAGTCGTATTTATTGAGCGCTGACTGTGTGCAGATAGACTCGAAGGGTACAGGAAGGTACATGGTGGACATAGGTGTGTAAGGACGTGTGTGTCTGTGGGAATAGTTTTTGGCGCTGGGTAGGAGAGGGACTGAGAACCACGGAGACAATAATAATGATTTTGGTATTTGTTAAGAATTACTATGTGCCAGGCACTGTACTAAGCACTGGAGTGGTTACAAGTAAATCAGGATGGATACAGTCCCCGTCCCACCTGGGGCTCAATCCCCGTTTTACAGATGAGGTAACTGAGGCACAGTGAAGTGACTTGCCCAAGGTCACACAGCAGACAGGCTCTTTAGAACCCGTGACCTTCTGAGTCCCAGGCCCGTGCTCTCTCCACCACCCCAAGCCGCTTCTCTGTGACGATATGGACTCGCGAAGCGAGAAGGCTGTAGACTGTAAACTCATTCCCCCGTGTCTACCGGTTCTTTTTTAGTGTATTCTCCCAAATGCTTAGTACAGGAGCTCAGCACACAGTAAGCCCTCAGGAATCAAAATGCAATTAGAGTAGATGGAGTGACTGAAGGAACTTCACAAGGTACTGCTGGTTGGGTGTAAGGCTTACCGGGATTCTGTGACTTTGGCAGACTGGCCTGAAATGGAATGTGAGTACACGCATGTGCGTGGATGTGTGAGCATATTAGCGTAAGCCTGCTTGTCAGGGACCTTCTCAGGGCCCGTGCAGGATGTTAGCGAGGCCTCCGCGCCCCTTCTCCCCCCGTTCTGCGCTTTCTAGCAAAGCAAGGCCGGTGACGTTCAGATCCCAGCCCAGGGAAATGTTATGGTACGCAACAGCAAGCAGCACCTGTTGTGTGAATCGAGCTGTGTTCCCTGCCTTTCATTCAGTCGCTCATTCACTCAATCGTATTTAACGAGCGCTTACTTTGTGCAGAGCACTGTACTAAGCTCTTGGGAAAGTGGAATGCGACAATAAACAGTGACGTTCCCTGCCCACGACGAGCTCACGGTCTAGACTGGGGGAGACGGACATCAATCCAAATAAATAAAATGACAGATATGTACAAAAGTAATTTGGGGCTGGGAGAGGGGAAGAGCAAAGGGATAAGTAAAATGACAGATCTGAACATGCGTGCTTGGGGGCTGGGAGGGGGAAGAGGAGAGGAGCAAGTCAGGGCGACGCAGAAGGGAGTGGGAGATGAAAAGTGGGGTTAGTCTGGGAAGACCTCACGGAGGAGATGTGCCTTCAATAAGGCTTTGAAGCGGGGGACTGGGGTTGTCAGATTAGAGGAGGGAAAGAGGCAGGACGTGGGCGAGGGTCGGCGGAGAGACAGGTGAGATCGAAGCTCTGCCCAGAGATTCAAAGACCCTGGGCCCTGGGAGGCAATAGCCCGTCCCGCTCCGGGAAACACATTTCATCCCTTGCAGTTCACATGATCGCTTCCTACAGGGTGGAATGATGTTTGTGACTTGCTTCACATTCATTCGTTGGTTTAACCGTACCATTGGCGCACTTATCGTGTGCAGTCCACTGTACTAAGCGCTTGGAAGACTACATTATAACAGTGAACACATTCCCTGCCCACAAGGAGCTTACAGTCCAGAGGGGGAGACAGACCCCAATATTCTCTGCCCCTGCACTGCGTAGGCTTAGCATGCGTCCTCGTGTTACGTGCCGCTTGACTTGACCATTCGAACGAGTCTCTCGCCATGCGAAAATCATCGTCGTCGCTACTGCGCGTGTCCAGTTGCTATGGCCAGGGCACAGGTCAGCTCCCAGGAGGTGAGCTTCCCCTCCGTCCCCACGGAGTGCTTTGCCCATTTCTACTTGGTGTCAGAGAGCTCATCTCAGAATCGTCTTGGGCATCCTCTTTACCCAGAAACCTGTCGTTATCCCGGGCGACTCGTCCCCCTAGAAACGGGGACCTCTCTCCCGTCAGGATCACCTTGGCGTTAATGGTTTCCTTCCCCGAAAGCGGGTGCGTGGGTGTGAGTCTAGGAAGCAGCGAGGATGAGTAAGTAAGACCAAAGAGTGAGCGATTCAGATGGGAAAGTTGAATAAGGACGTTGGAAGTATGGAAATGAGAAAATCAGGAGGGAGTCCAAAGGAGAGAGAGAAAATTGAGGGGTGTGAAGCGAAGTAATGACATTTCCGACAATTCAGCCCGATCAGCCAAGTGGGGAGAGGCAGAGTGGAAATGTAGGCAGATTTCAACTCGGGACATCCTACGATGAGTTAAGATGTTTAGCTCCAGAGAGTGAGTGCGTGCTCTTCGGGTTCTGTGCTGCTGGCAAAGAAAATCCAGTGTCCCAACATTTTCCCTTTCCCCATTTTCCCCAGTAGTTTTATTTTCTATTAAATGCCTACTGATTTCCTGCTAGATACCGGGCACATTTAAAGGCTTCTGGGTTAGACTGGGGGTTTCGACAGACCAGCGAGTAATTCTGTTTATAGCTCCTGACCTCATTTCATCTCTTCCAATCTGCAACTGGGCGAGTTGGAAAGATATAGGAGCCCATGCAAGAGGAAGACGGTAACATGAGGAGGAGAAGGAGGATGAGGAGAGGAGGAGGAGATTGTTACAAAATTTGAGGCAGGCTGTGCTGAAATGATTTTTTCCACCTGGAGCAGGTGAGATAGAAAAGAGCCACTGGACTCCTGGGTTCTCTTTCTCCACTCCCCGGGGACGTGCTAGGTCGGCAAAGCCTCACTAATCAATCGATGGATCAATCGGCGGTATCCATTGAGCTCTTTCTGTGTGCCGAGCACTGTTCTAAGCGCTTCGGAGTGTGGCCTGTACTGCGGTAGAGCTCTTGCCCCAGGACCAGAGAAAGCAGGAAACCCTCAGATAATCCCTGAGAGGGCCTGGCCGTGTGCCGCAGTGGTTCGCCAACTTCAGACGCCATTTAGAGATTCGACGGTGGAATCACCTGGTTCTCTTCTCCTTTCAGCTGTCCCGTTTCCCCCAAGTCATCGGCTCACAGCGAAGGAGGTGTTTGACAACGATGGGAAGCCTCGGGTGGACGTCTTAAAAGCCCACCTCATGAAAGAGGGGAGGCTGGAAGAGAGCGTGGCTTTGAGAATCATAACGGAGGGCGCGTCGATTCTGCGGCAGGAAAAGAATCTTCTGGACATAGACGCCCCGGTCACAGGTAAATGCCGCCGGATGAGCTCACACATGCAGAGCGGTGTGTCAGGGGCTTGAGAGCATGCAACAGTTTGGGTCCCCCCGAGGAGTTTACAAATTAGAAGCCAGGATGATTAGTGGGGAACCCGACTCATCTGAAAATTTTGCCTCGGGTCCTCGTTTCTAAGACAAGCTCAGCTCGAGAGTTTCCCTAGGGGGGCTGGCTTTTCACGATGATCGGATCCGATTTGTCTGTTGTCCCTTTGGGCTGATTGATTCATTTTGAATGCAAGCGACCACGTTAAGGCAGCAGTAAACATTCTGTTGGCTTATACAATTGACCGTCGAGCAGCGAATTTTGCTCCTCTCCCCTAGGGCCTGTGCTTTAATTGGTTAGCAGTAGATTCAGAGCAAGGGAAAAGTTCTGACCCTCGGGATTCCACCTGTTCTAGATTTCCAGGAGAGTAGCCAGATTGCTAGAAAGAATACAGGTCTCATTTCCTTCTGAGGTAGAGAAAAAATTTTCTCCGTATCTTCCTCTGCCTGAGAAAGTGTCTTAAACGTGGTTTCCAGTAACCCGTTTGCTCTCCTCAAAACGTGTATGGTTAAGGAATGATTACTGTGGCTAGAGAGACTGACTGACCCTTGAATGATAACCCGGCAGAAGCCACGTGGTCTGGCAGAACGAGCCCGGGTTTGCGATTCAGGGGACACGGTTTCTAATCCCTGCCCTACCACTTACCCCGTTGGACTACTTTCTAATAATAATTCTGGTCTGTTAAGCGCGTACTGTGTGCCAGGCACTGTACTAAGTCCCTGTCCCGCATAGGGCTCACAGTCTCGATCCCCATTTTGCAGATGAGGTGACTGAGGCCCAGAGAAGTGAAGTGACTTGCCCAAGATCACCCAGCAGACAAGCGGCGGAGCCGGGATCAGAATCCACGACGATCTGACTCCCGGGCCCGGGCCCTGTCTGCTTCGCCATGCTGTCGCTCAGTTTCCTCATCTGTAAAATGGGGAGAAACTACCGATCCGCCCTCTCTCTTTGACTGTGAGACTCATATGAGGAGTCCGATCTGATCATCTTGTGTCTGTCCCATCTCGTGGCACTTAGGAAGTGCTTAACAAGGTCCATAATTATTGGGCAGGGGATGTGTCTGCCAACCGTGTTATATTGTACTCTCCCAGATACTTAGGACGGCGGTCTGCACACAGTAAGCGCTCAGTAAATACCGTCGATGATGACGATGATGAAGATGATTAGTACTCGTAATGGTATTTATTAAGCACCTACGGTGTGCGGAGCACTGCACTAAGCACTGAGAAAGAGTTCATAGGTGGGACGAAGGCAGGGATCCTGTCCCCCAAGGGGCTCCGTTGTGGGCGGAGAATGTGGCTCTTTATTGGTATATTGTACTCTCCCAAGTGCTTAGTACAGTGCTTTGTACACAGTAAGCACCAATAAATAGGATTGAATGAATGAATGAGGACAGGAGACGGACACAGTAGGAGCAATAAAATACCACCGAAATATCAAAATGGCCTAGGGAACGAGGATAAATATGCAGTCTGGAAAAGGAATCTATCAGTCAGTTGTATTTGTGAGTCCTTATTGTGTGCGGGGCACTGTACTAAGCGCTTGGGTGAGTACAATATAACCGAGTTGGCAGGCACGTACCTTGCCCATTATGAGCTCACAGTCTAGAGGGAGCGACAGACATTAATATACATAAATAAAAGCAAAAGTCAATAGGGAGCTATACATGCACTGACATGGCACTGTGTTCTATCCAGGTAAGACGCACCTCGTTAGAACGTTCCCTAATTCCCTCACAGCGTTCTATCCGGCGGGTGTCATGAATAAAGTGGATTGTGTGGAAGAACTGGGTGGATTCCAAATATCCATCTACCCCTACTGGGTTGAACCACATGCTTTCTAGAGCTGTCATTTCTACAATCCAGAGGCGGTGTTTCACGAACCTGCCCCTCCCCTGGGAGACTGCCGGGATAAACCCCGGCTCAGCCAGCGGATATGGGGCAGGGCGAGGAATACCCCTCTCCGTGCTCATTTGGAGCAGTCCAGAGTCGGGCAGCCGGAAAGATGATGGGAACAGATCCGAGAAGTGGGAACGAGAGCTCTCGGCTCCCTTGAGCTCCAGGCCAGTGGGCTTGGGCAGATCTGTCAGCCACGGGATCTTCTCTGTGTCTTTCCAGGCTACTATCATCATGATCATCATTATTATTGTTATTATTATCGTTAATGATGTTTGTTCAGATCTTCCCATGTGGGAGGCGGGCTATTAAGCTCTGGGGTAAATAGAAACTAATCAGGTTGGACACGGTCCATGTCCCAAGTGGGGCTCCCAGTTTTAGTCTCCGTTTTACAGATGAGGTAACCGAGGCCCAGAGAAGTTAAGCGACCAGCCCAAGGTCACACAAGAGACAAGTGTCAGAATTAGACCCCACCACCTCTGACTACCAGGCCCGGGCCTTTTCCATGAGCCCGAGCTGCTTCTGTTATTATTTCCATATATATTGCAAATAATAATGGTAATAATAGTAATAAAACCTGGCAATGCAATGTTCACCTGCAAACCAGGATGAGACCCTGAGGTATTGCCAAAGATTTCATTTTTCCAGGTTTGTCAAACACAGTTGATAAAGGTTGTTTGGAGGATCGTGTCTCCTTCCATCAGAAGCCGGGGCTTTCCACTTTGGTTTCCTGCGGCTGCCCAGTTCCTCCTCCGAGCTTAGAATTTATCGTGTACTGGGGCAGAGCCACGGCAGAATGACGGCTGGTACCAAGGACCCAAAGTGGCACAAGCGGCACGCGTTGAAATGCCGGGGATCGCCCGCCCAATTAGCCCTTCTGCTTCTTCGGAGACCAGCCAGGCCAGTAGGTGCTAGTTTTCTCAAGCCCGGAGAGGAAGACAGACCCGTAGACTTTGGACCCGTCCCTTCCACAGGGATCAGATCCTGCAGTCCCTAGGAGTGGAAGGCTCAACTGGAGAGCTGGCCGTCCCAACTGGGTATGGAACGGGGCCTTGTCCCCTTGCGTAACCGGAACCTGGGCAAGACTCACCGATGCCAATTAACCCTCAGAAAGTTTCCTGAGCATGGCGTAGGAGTGAGTTCTGAGTCCCAGGGGCCAAGGGCAATATAATGATAATAATAATAGTGATATTTGTTCAGCACTTACTGTGTATCAGGCACCGTCCTAAGCGCTGGGGTGGACTGCCCAGGCCTTGAAGCAGTCTAGCTTTGACCTCTGCCCTGTCAGGGAATGTGAGTTGGCATCAAGATTCCCATTTGAAAAAGCATCCTTTTGGCGCCCACGTCGGCATGGATTGGCGGGGGCAGAGTGTGCGGAGGGCGGAAGAGCTTATGCAAAGCCACCTTTCCAGAGAAAACAAACCCCGACAGCACTCGCCTGTGATGCAGGAGGAGCTAGGAATCCGGGAGTGTCCCGACCTGTACCTCTGCCCACTAGAGAACAGATTAGTCTGTACCGAAAACGGGATACCACGTGCATCACGGGGGAGAGGAGATGGAGACCGGCGTAGAATTTACGAGCATTCCTTCCGTGTGAAAGAATCGCAGTTATGCCTCGTCAGTTTTTTTTGGAATTGCGAAGACGAGAGACTCAGATCTTGTCTTGAACTAACAAGTTTCCTTCGAACTTCTTCCTAATGATGAGGCTCTCCCCGGCCTTCTGGGTGGCTTTGCAGAATCTCCTCTGGCCAGCTCCGACTCTTAGCTAACGAGAAGTTTTGATTAAGTGGTAATGACAACTGTGAGTCTTAATTAACTGGAAATTCTTGATGACCTGGCATCACTGGGGCCAAGTCTAGGTTTCACTGTGCAGGCACCGTTTAAACCATTTGCATCTGTATTGATGGGTTCATTCTGTGGTTTGCTTAATAATAATAATGATAATAATAATAAACTTTGGAGTGTTCTGGCTCTAGGCAGCATGGCTCAAGGGAAACAGCCCGGGTTTGGGAGTCCGAGGTCGTGGGTTCTATTCCCGGCTCTGCCGCTTGCCAGCTGTGTGACTTTGGGCAAGGCACTTAACATCTCTGGGCCTCAGTTACCTCATCTGTAAAATGGGGATTAAAACTGTGAGCCCCATGTGGGACATCCTGATCAGCTTGTATCCCCCCGGCGCTTAGAACAGTGCATCGCACATATTAAGCGCTTAACAAATACCACCATTATTATAGAAAATTATGAGAATTCAGCTGCTCCTGTTTTATTGTAATCAAAGAATCAATCAGTGGTATTTATTGAGTGCTTAGTGTATTTACTGAACACTGTACTAAGCTCTTGGGAGAGTATAGTGAGTTGGTACGTGTTCCCTGCCCGCAACAGGCTTGCAGTCTAGAGAGGGAGACGGACGTGGATATAAATACATGATTTATAGCGTATAAGATGTGTAAGAGCCCGTGAAATTCCTTAGTTATTATCTCCACCTTTACGCACCCTCGTTCTCAAAATCAAAGATTGCCGTCCCACAGTCGGTCAGTTGTATTTATTGAGTGCTTACTGTGTGCAGAGCACTGTAGTAAGCTCTTGGGAGAGAACGATATAACAATAACAATCCCCCCCAACCCCCTTAAGAATGGGAGGAACATCATGGTATGGTATTCGAAAGTGTTTAGATGCTGTGTACTACTCCCGGGCAGTGGGAGAGAAGCAGCGTGGTCTAAGTATATAGAGCGTGAGGATGGGCATTAGAAGGTCCTGGGTTCTAGTCCCGGCTCCACAACCTGTCGGCTGTGTGACCTTGGGAAAATTACTTCACTTTCATTCATTCATTCAATGGTATTTATTGAGCGCTTACTATGTGCAGAGCACCGTACTAAGCGCTTGGAATGAACAAGTCGGCAACAGATAGAGACGGTCCCTGCCGTTTGACGGGCTTACGGTCTGATCGGGGGAGACGGACAGACGAGAACGATGGCGATAAATAGAGTCGAGGGGAAGAACATCTCGTAAAAACAGTGGCGACTAAATAGAATCGATAGAATCACTTCTCTGAGCCTCAGTTACCTCATCCGTAAAATTAAGATTATCCTGTGATCCCCATGTGGGACAGGGACTGTGTCCAACCCAATTAACTTGTATCTATCCCCAGCGCTTAATGCAGCTCCTGGCACACAGTAAGTACTGAACAAATACCATTTTAAGAACCAAAAGCACAGTCATGGCATTGGAAAGCATTTAGGTGTCCTGTGTTACTCCCCAGGCAGCGAGGACAGAGCCAAATTATCGCTGACAGGCTCTACAGTGGGGCTCCTTTTTAGAGTTCAGAATCAGCCCAGAGAGTTGTCCAAGGGTACCTGCTGTTAACAGGTCTTACAGGTTCCAGGAGCGATGATTGGTTTTGTTCCTGGCTCTAAAGTGGACTAGTATCCAGGCTTAGGGTCCTAGGACCTCCCTTTCAGTGGTAGAACCGTCTCCGGTCACAGATAATAATCCTAAAAAGAAGAAGAGTGATTAATGGTATTTGTTCAGCATTTACTATCAACCTGTATCAACCCTAGAGCGTAGAATAGTGCTCGACACATGGTAAGAGCTTAACGAAAACTCTAGTAATAGTAAACGCTGTGGTGGATGCAAGATTATCAGGCCTGGCACAGTCCCCGTTTCACATTCTAGACAGTGAGCCCCTTGTTGGGTAGGGATTGTCTCTATTTGTTGCCGAATCGTACATTCCAAGCGCTTAGGACAGTGCTCTGCGCACAGTAAGCGCTCAATAAATACTATTGAATGAATGAATGGGGCTCACAGCTTTAGAAGGGAGGGCGAACTGGTATTGAACTCCCAATTAACGGATGGGGAAATGGAGGCACAGAGTAGTTTAGCGGCTTGCTCGAGCTCACCCAACAGGTAAATGGCGCGGCAAGGATTAGAACCCAGGGCCTCTGATTTGTCTCAGTATGGCAGGGAAGCAGTGGGGTAGTTAACCTGAGAGGAGACCTTGAGAGGAACGTTTCTTAGTCGCAGCTGACCACCTCCCACAGTCAGGGGTGACAGGCCTACCGGAAAGGTGAATAATGTTGGTATTTGTTAAGCGCTTACTATGTGCAGAGCACTGTTCTAAGCGCCGAGCACTGTTCTAAGCGCTGAACAAACTATACCCCGGGAAAACGAGGCCTAGAGTCAGAGACTCCTGCTTCCTCCTCCAGCCTACTGAGGAGTCAGACCTACTCTGAGAGCTGGGGCCGGGCCTGTCGTAGATCAGAATCCCACAGCCTCGTGTTCCATGGATTCCCACATCCCTGACCTAGTGACCAGACCATCGAAGAGATGCGACGTGTCGCGTCTTCAGTCCCGTTCTGGCTGGGCCATCTGAACCCTCCCATCTCTATCTGTAGAGCTTTTGCGCCGAGGCCCGTCTGATACGGAAAGCGATACCTGGTCCCCTTTCATCGTTAGATCGCTCCTCGTCTAGAAGGGTTTTCCCCGGCAGGACTCCGTAACACCTTCAAGCCCTTCTTGGAGAAGAGGACTCTCTGATTGCGTAGGATCACTGAGATCTCTGTCGATGGCCACCATCAATAATATTTACCGGGGCAGATCGCTGGGGGAATATAAGTAGAAGTGAAACAGTAGACTCTGCAGAATATCAGGCCCTCTCTTTCGATTAGACTGCGGTAAGAGGCTGTGGTATTTATTCTTACTGTTTTTTTCAAGTGCTTCCTAATTCCCAGCCCCTTTCTCTAGGATAATTGATTTCCAGTTGCTTTTGGATTCCGTTACTTCAGACTGGTAATTACGTTCGGGAAGTTATTGCAAGGACATTTCTGAGGAAAAAGAAAGGGGAAAGGATTTGATGAGCGATCTTCACCTCACCAAACTGTACCCAGGACGGTGAGGATGGAGTAATGAGGTGCCTTTTGAGACCTTATTATTATTATCAACATCTGTTAAGAACGTATTGTGTGACAAGCACTGTGATAAATTCTGGGGTAGATAACTAGATTATCAGGTAGGACAGGGGCCCTGACCCACTTGGGGCTCCCAAATCGAAGCCAACTGATACAACTTCAAATCCTTACGTCATTCTTTGCTTGGGGGGCAATAATACAGCCCATCCTATTGAACTCTGGAGGGTGTCAGTAATTTCAGAGATCCTGAAGTGTTTAGAGAGTCCAGATTGTGGCTCAGATAAATGAAAAAGTAAATGAAACTGGAATTCAGCTTATTATTATTATTGCATCAAGCACTTAGGCATTAAGCACTGTTCTAAGCTCTAGAGTAGATAGTCTCTGTCTCACATGGGGCTCACAGTGTATTTTTAAAGAACAGGTATTTAATCCCCTTTTTACAGTTTGGGAAACTGAAGCCAGAGGAAGGAAAATGACTTGTCCAAGGTCACACAGCAGACAAGTGGCAGAGCTGGGATTAGAACCCAGGTCTCCTGACTCTCAGTCCCATGCTCTTGCTACTAGGCCATCTGCTTCTGCACATTCAGTAATTACCCACAGGCCCCGACCCCCGTCTCTCCCCACTCCAGTTCATACTTCACGCTGTTGCCCGGATCTTTTTTCTACAAAAACACACGGGCTGTTTCCCCGCTCCCCAAGAGCCTCCAGGGGTTGCCCATCCACCTCCACCTCAAACAGAAATTCCCTACCGTCGGCTTTAAAGCACTCAATCGCCTCGCCCCCTCCCGCCTCACCCCGTTACTCTCCTTTCATTCAATCGTATTAATACGTTCGAACGACAAACAGACACATTCCGGGCCCACAGTGAGCTTACAGTCTAGAGGACGAGTTTGCAGACTAGAGTCTTCGGTCTCTAACTCCGACCCAGCCAGCACACTTCACGCCTCTATTGCCAACCTTCTCACTAAATTCGATCTCGCCACCAACCTCTCTCCCAAGTCCTGCCTCTGGCCTGGAGCCCCCTCCCTCTTCGTATCTGACGGACAGTTACTCTCCCTGCCTTCAAAGCCTTATTGACGACGTACCTCCTCCGGGAGGCCTTCCCTAATTAAGACCTCTTTTCCTCTTCTCCCACTCCCTTCTGCCTCACCCTGTCATCCCCCCTCCCAGCTCCACAGCATTTATGTACATAGCCGTAATTTTATTTATTTATCTTCTTGTCTGTCTCTCCCTCTAGACCGTAAGCTCTGTGGGTGAGGAATCTGTCTGTTGTATCGTTATAGCGCACCCTCCCAAGCGCTGAGAACAAGTCTTCTGCACACAGTTCGCGCTCAATAATAATGTTGGTATCTGTTAAGCGCTTACTATGTGCCGAGCACTGTTCTAAGCGCTGGCGGAGATACAGGGTAATCAGGGTGTCCCACGTGAGGCTCACGGTTAATCCCCATTTTACAGATGAAGGAACTGAGGCCCAGAGAAGTGAAGTGACTTGCCCACGGTCACACAGCTGACACGTGGCAGAGCTGGGATTCGAACCCGTGACCTCTGACTCCCAAGCCCGGGCTCTTTCCACTGAGCCACGCTGCTTCTCTAAGTACGGCTGGCTGACTGACCGAATGACAGGAGGAGAACTTGATATAGGTACCAGTTGCCTAAGGTTCTTTCGATTGGATTTCAGCTTTTCCTGGGCCCCCCTGGCTGATTGTCCTACATCCAGTGGAAGGGGTTGATTTACGAGCCACAAATGGCTCGCATCTTGTGATTGGAATTGATTGGAACATCTGCCACTCCCAGAAAATTTTTCTCTCCCACTGCTGCTTGTCCTTATAGCTGGCGGGAAGAAAAGGCAGACCGGTGATTTTTATTTGCTACAGAACAGTAACCTTTATTCTCACAAGACCCCTCCAAGTCATTCTCCCCGTGATCCTCACGCCGCCGCATCCTGGCTCCTTGGACTTCGGGGGATTGTGGAAAGCGTCGTGGCCAACTGAAAAGAGCGCGGGCCCGGGAGTCAGGAGGGCCTGGATTCTAATCTCGGCTCGACCACTTGTCTGCTGTGTGACCTTGGGCAAGTCACTTCACTTCTCTGGGCCTCAGTTTCTTCATCTGTAAAATGGGGATTAAGATTGAGCCTCACGTGGGTTAGGGACTGTGTTCAACCCAATTTGCTTGCATCCAGCCCCGCGCTTAGTACGGTGCCTGACGCATAGTGAGCGCTTAACAAATGCCATCATCGTTATTATTATTACTGTGGGGCAGGGACTGCGTCCAACTCACTTGTATCTACCCCAGCGTTCAGTACAGTGCCTCCCACAGAGTAAGTGCATAGCAAATAAGAAGTATTATTGTTGGTATTATTATCCCCACCCACCCAGGATATATCCCTCCATGGTCCCCGTGGCCACACCCCTCTTGGGCAGATAGACGAGGAGGAGGAGGAAAAATGGAAGCGGATTCATCCCATCTCCTACCCCTCCCTCACCTCCAGCACCCAACGCCTTCTGCCCCTCCAAGGAGCGAGAAGAAGCTGGTGGAGAAGGAGGTCACAGCTACTTCGGGAAGGGTAGAAGCAGCCTTACCTCCCTCTTCCCCTGTTCCATATCTCTGTCACTGGGCTGGTGGCCTAATGTGGTTTAAACCGCTAAGGCGGCGAGATGCTGCTCATCTTGGAGGGATGAACTTCTCCGGACAAACAGATGTGGCTCGACGGCATAAGATCGGTGATCGCATCCGATGCAGGGCAAGGGTGGCTTCTTCCTCCGCGAGCCCTCCCCTGTTGGATACGGTTGTGTAGCTATCTGTTGCTCTTTCAAATCGGAAACAAGGAATTGGGTGACTCTTGCCCATTGGTTTGTAGCCCACCTCCACCGAATTCCCAAAACCTACCGAGAAGCAGCGAGGGCGAGGAGGAAAAATCAGTCAGTCATATTTATTGAGGGCTTACTATGTGCAGAGCACTGTACTAAGCGCTTGGGAGACTACAATATAACAGTAGACACATTCCCCACCCACAACGAGTTTACAGTCTAGAGGGGGAAGCACGCGCCTGGAATCCGGAGGACCGGCCTTCTAATCCTGTCTCTGCCACTTGTCTGCTGTGTGACCTTGGACAAGTCACTTAACTTCTCCGTACCTCCGTTTCCTCCACAACTGTAATGTAGGGATTCCAAACCTCTTCTCCCTCCTACTTAGACTGTAAGCCCTTTGAGGGACGGGGCCTCTGTCCACCCGGATTAACTCGTATCTTGACGCATTGGAAGCACTTAACAAATGCCATTAAAAAATGGATCGAAAAGAGGTTGGAATCCCAGGTGAAGCTGGAATCTCCCGTTAGGAAAGACGGATGAACCTTGGTAATGAAACCTCAGAACCGTGAACCTGCGTGGAGGTATTGATTCTAAGACTGCTGATTTGCTCGGGGCCACCAGGCACTCCCTCGTCCCTGCCTGTCGGCTTTTTTGCCGAGGCAGAGAGTGCAGGCCTTGGTTTACCAGCCCCAGGAAAATCAGGTCTTCTCTTTTCAACTGAACCGAAATCAAAAGTTATTCCCCCTGTTCCAAGTCATTGAACCTTCTGGTCTAGTGGAACGGGGTTAGACAATATCAGCAACAATCGAGAAACAGTGTGGCCCAGTGGAAAGAGTCTGGGCCTGGGAGTCAGAGGACCCGGGGTTCATTCATTCAGCCGTATTTATTGAGCGCTTACTGTGTGCAGAGCACTGTAAAAATTGCTTGGGAGAGTACAGTACACTAATAAACAGACACTTGCCCTGCTCACAATGAGCTTAGAGTCTAGATGGGGGCGGGGAGATATCTTTTCCCTCATCTGTAAAATAAGGATTATGACTGAACCACAGGTGGGACATGGACTATGTTCAACCTGATTAGCGATGCAGGATGGCGTAGTAGGTAGAGCACCGACCTGGGTGTGAGAAGGTCATGGGTTCTAATCCCGGCTCCGTCGCTTGACCGCTGCGTGACCCTGGGCAAGCCACTTTACTTCTCTGTGCTTCAGACACCTCATCCGGAAAATAAGGATTGGGACTGTGAGCCCCATAGGGGACAAGGACTGATCCCAACCCGATTTGTTTGTATCCACCCCAGCGCCTGGCATTATTATTATTATCACTACCCCAGCACTTAACACAGGGCCTGGCACATACTAGGTGCCTAACGAGCGCTGTCAAAACACAAAACAAAAAAAGAAAAAGAAAGACAGCCAACTGTTAAGCTTCTGGAGAAGCCGCTGTGTCCAGATTACGTTTGTAGAGCTTCATCGGCATCCTAAATCATGCAGGTTCGTTTTCCAATGCTGGTTTAAGTGTTAGTCACTGGTATGACCTTTATTGACTATTGCCCGTTAGGCTTTCATAATCCGAAAGAAGGAAAAGATTTGTCTGTTCAAGGGGAAGTTATCGGTTCTTATTGTAAAAGCGTGCCCCCTCCCTTAAATGTATCCACCAGACGTAGCCTGGTGATGTCTAGCGATTTGAAGTGAGCGTGTTGACCTGGTCTCCGGAACAGACTGAGCTTCTGAAATGAGTTCCAGTCATGACAGTCTGCTTGTATCACCCACCCGATTTGCACCGGTGACATAAGGGACATTTTTTGGACGCGTGCCAGCGAAAGGCTTGACGTCCTTTGAAGAGGACACCGAAATAGTCCAGCAGATCTTCCGCACAGCATGCACGACCTTCGGCGTTTGGTGTTGGCGGTGCTGATAACGCAGAGTTACGCTGCTGAATCGTGGTCTTCCCGAAGTGTTTGCTCCGAGGGATCGCCCTGTTCCTGCTGCTGTGTGACAGGTTAATCTGTCCACTGTTGTTCTTTTCCTACATCGTCTATCTCAGCCGCGGCATTTGCGAGTGCCATTCCCTGTTTCTTGAAAAGGTTTATTCTGCCCCCTTTCCTTCTGGTTGTTCCACTTTGGATTAGCCAAAGGCAGCTGTTTGGGTACGCTGTTCCTTACCGTGGGAAGCAGCGTGGCTTAGTGGAAAGAGCCCGGGCCTTAGAGTCAGAAGCCCTGGGTTCTAATCCCACCTCTGCCGCTTAGCTGCTGTGTGACCTCGGGCAAGTCACTTAGCTTCTCTGTGCTTCAGGTCCCTCATCTACAAAATGGCGATCCAGTACCTGTTCTCCCTCCTCCTTAGATTGCGAGCCCCATGTGGGGCCTGATTATCTCGTGTCTTCCCTTGCGTTTAGTACAGTGCTTGGCGCGTAGTAAATGTTTAACAAATGCAATTATTATTATTCTTGTAATTCCCTTAGCCCTACCGTCATTGGTCACAATTACACACTCCATCTGTAGTAACAGCGTCTCTCAGTGCCGATGCATTTGGGCAGTGCCTCGGTTCTAGATCCGTGCAGGAATCGGGAATCAATCGGTTGTATTTATTGAGTGCTTCGTGTGGGCAGAGCACTGTACTAAGAGCTTGGGAGAGTGCAATGGAACAGAGTTGGTAGAACCCATTCCCTGCCCTCAAGGAGTTTACAGGCTGCAGGAGGGGCTTTCAGCCTCATATAGATGATAGTTGACTCCGTTCCGAGTCAGGGTGTTATTGCGGTCCAGCAGCAACTAACATTATCATATTACGAGTTCCCCCTCCTCATCAGACTGAGAGCCCCATGCAGGACAGAGACGGTGTCCAAACTGATTATCTTAGAATAATAATAATAATGGTATTTGTTAAGTGCATACTATGTGCCAAGCACTGTTTTAAGTGCTGGGGTAGATACAAGGTTGCCCCGCCTGGGGCTCACGGTCTTCATCCCCATTTTGCAGATCAGGTAACTGAGGTGCAGAGAAGTGAAGTGACTTGCCCGAAGTCACACAGCTAAGTGGCAGAGCCGGGATTAGAACCCACGACCTCTGACTCCCAAGCCCCTGCTGTCAGTGCCCAGTACAGAGCTTGGCATGCAGTAATCGTCTAACAAATGCGATTATCATCATCGTCATCATCATCGCCTTCCAAAAATGCTTAGCAGCAGCCCAGACCTGAATGCCGATGCTAAATTCCACTATGAAGCACAGTGTTTAGCGATGATCTAATTAGTAGTGTTTTTATGTTCGTGTTATTGTATTTGTTTAAATGCCTAATCTGTGTCAAGCACTGTTCTGTGCTCTGGGGGTAGATAGAAATGAATCAGGTTGGGCACAAATTGTGTCCCACATGGGGCTCACAGTCTGAGCAGGAGGGAAGACAGGGATCAAATCCCCATTTTACAGATAGGAAACCGAGGCACAGAGAAGTTAAATGATTTGCCCAAGGTCACACAGCAGGCAGCTGCCAGACCTGGAATTAGAACTCAGATCCTCTGACTCGCAGTCCCAGGACCTTTCCACTATGTCTCACAATGTCTCACAGAAAATTGATTTAGGAAGACCAGAAAGTCCTTTGGGACATTAACCTTGTCGAAGCGGGGTACGTGTCTACCAGCACTATTTTATTGTATTCTTCCAAGCTCTGAATACGGTGCTCTGCACACAGTAAACACTCATTAAGTACCATTGATTGACTGATGGGTAGAAACAGTAATGCCAACATGGATCAAACTGTAGACCATAGGGAAGCTGCTTGGCCTGGAATTGTGTCCAACTTTCTCTTTGGGTCCAAGATCCGGACAGATCACGAACATCCCTCTGGCTCCTTGAATAACGTCATCACCGTCACGAAGAAAACCTCTCTTAAAATCAAACGTCAGAGAAGCTCACGTCTACCCACTCTGTTACATTATACTCTCCCAAGCGCCTAGTACAGTGCTACGCGCAGTAAGCACTCGATAAATATGCTAGATCGATTGACTAATGAAGCCCTGGTGGGTTGGAAATCTATCACACTGAATCGTCTAAAAAGCACTGCTTCTTCAATCGATCAAGTCCTGTTTGTGTCAGGTTAAGTAATTAAGACAGATTCTGGGATAAATCAGTCAATGGTATTTATTGAGTGCTTTCTGAGTGCAGAGCACTGGACTAAATGCTTGGGGGAGTACAATTCCATACAATTCCATACACGTGAATCAACACACCTGATCCCTACCCTCAAGCCGACAGATAAGCTGGGTTATCGTGACCCGCTTCGTCTTGCTGCCGTTCACCCTGATAAGGTCAGGTGTGTCTCAGGATTCACCGTGACGCCTTCCATCGTTTGATGTAAAGGATTTTGGCTGCCTCCGAAGGAACTTGTTCTGTCATTGAAAAACATTCCAATTCGGTTCAGGAAATTTGATGATTACGTTACTCCGTTGGAGACAGGCCGCCCGGACTTCCAACCCAAGTCCTAGAAAGTCAGGATTTCTCAGCGCTAATTGGGGAACGTACCAGGATAGGTGGGAATAATCTCGGAGACTGATTTCCCCATAGGGTTGTGAAAGGAAAGCTAACTTGCCTTGCCCTGTCAGACTGTCAAGCCCTGTGACATCTCTGGGGTCATGTATGAGCCATCTAATGGTGGTATACACTAGAGCCCTGAGACCATAATTACTTTTCCTTGTGATCCCTTTCTCCGGAATGTCTGCGTTTTGACTTCTGTCTCCTCTAGCGAGGGCAGTGGACTGTGCATTTCAGCTCTGAGTTAAGAACTTGAAGCTGACAGGCCTCATGCTACGGCCAAGTGAGGTTGGATTAATTAGTGGATTTGTGAGGAGAAATGCTATAAAAAAAAAATAAGAAAACTGCTGTAAATCTAGGGAGAATCGTTTTCAGGGCTTCAGCTCTGTCATACTTTTAAAAAAAAGAAAAATTGGATAAGCCCGCTGTGGGCTGGGAACGTGTCTGCCGACTCTCTTGCTGTCGGACTCTTCCGAGCGCTTAGTACAGTACTCTGCACGCTGTGAGTGCTCAGTAGATCCCACCGATTGATCGATTGATTAATCGTATTTAACGAGTGCTTACTGAGTTCAGGGCACTGTGACTGAGCCTGCTTTTGTGCACGTAATCGAATCGGAGCAGTTTTGTGATCATGAAAGCTGTCATTTAAGCCTTGCACTATTTCATTCAATGGTATTTATTGAGCGCTCACTGTCTACAGAACACTAATTCCTCCCCCTCTTGCTGGGTGCAGCAGACGCTTGCTATTTTGTTACCTCAGTCAGTCAAGCAGTGATATTTATTGAATGCTTGCTATGTGCAGAGTGAACACTGTTACACGGTAGAAGAAAGCCCCTTCTCTCGGGGAAGAGAAAATAGCATCGGATTGGTTTCTCCGGAAATTTTGATGGGCTCACGTGACACTTTTCTTGAAAGATTTGCTCCTAATCCAGAGGTAGTTATGGTAATGATAATATTTATTAAGTGCTTTCTGTGTGCAGAGTGCTGAGAGAGAATAGACCGAGAAGCAGCATGGCCTTGTGGAAAGAGGCCGGGCCTGGGAGTCAGAGGCCCCGAGTCCTAATCTCAACATCATGGTTTACCTGTTGCGTGACCTTTGGCAAGTCACTTCGTTTCTCTGGGCCTCAGTTTCTTCACCTGTAAAATGGGGATTCATTACCCGGTCTTCCTCCCACGTTCAGACTGTGAGCCTCACGTTGGATTGGTACGACGTCCTCCAGCCTGATCATTTTGTATCTACTCCAGGACCTAGTACAGTGCCCGGCACGGAATAAAGGCTTAACAGATGCTATCGTCATCACAATCCAGAAACGATCCTGCCCTCCACACGGAGGAAGAGGATCTCTGTTCCACTGATCTGAGGTGGACAAAAATTGAGATCATTCAAATTAGAAGAGGCCAGAGGTCTAAGGGGAGAAAACACACTCCGTGTTTGTGATGAAAACTTTGTTCTCCCACCCTCCAGCCCCCAAACACTTGTGTGCATATCTGTAATTTTATTTACTTGTATCGATGTTTGTCTCCTCCATTCTAGAATGCGAGGAACGTTGTACTTTCCCGAGCACCTAGTACAGTGTTCTACACATAGTAAGGGTTCAATAAAAACGATTGAATAAATGAATAAATGGCATTTTTATGAGTGAGAGAGTATTCCTGAAAGCTCTCAGCCTTCCCCCTGAGACCTCTGATGAATCCCAGTAACAGCGATATTTATTGAGTGCCCCTGGGTACGCTACACTGTATATGGCTCTTGGGACGTCCAGAATAAGACGGTGACGCAGTCTCGGCCCACAAGGAGCTTATTGCATATTGCAGAATAATAGTGTTTTCTATCGGTACGATGACACCGAGCATTCCACCAGTCAATCATCGGTATTTATTGAGCACGTTCTGTGTGCAGAGTCCTGTACTAAGCATTTGGGAGAGTCCAATACAGCAGAGTTGGTACACATGTTCCCTGCCCGCAAGGAGGGTACAGTCTAAAGTGGGAGACAGACATTAATATGAGCAGTCAATAAATCATATTTATTGAGCCCTGACTGTTTGCAGAACGCTAAGCACTTAGGAGAATACAATATAGCAGAGTTGAATTACAGACGTGTGCCTAAGTGCTGTAGGCCCGAGGGTGGAGTGAATGTCAAAGAGCTTATAGGAACAGATTCAGAGCATTTTTGTATTTTGGCTTCCTTTCTGATGAGGTAAGTAACTTATTTTAAAAAAAAACTACTCCAACCTCACCCTGCATTATCCCCCCCCTCTCTCTCTTTCATCTGTATCAGCCGGTATATGAAAGGTGATAGTAACTTCTGGTCGCTTCAGCCCCTACTTGATGACTCACGCCTGGACGTTTTTCTGTTTTGAAAACTGTTCTGGATTCGCCCACTTGATTTTGTCACTGATGCAAATCTGCTAATTAAGTCATCTATATCTGTAAAATTGTTAACTGATTGTAGGTGCCATCTGGTGGTACAAATTTGGTACATTTAAATTTCCTCCGGGATGTAGGCCATCGCAGCCAAACGGCTTTTACTTCTCTTCCGAATGAGCGAGGCAGTTTCCAGTTCTTCTTCCTGCATGTGGGTCATCCTAAAGGACTGTAAATTTGTACTGAATGCAAGTTGGAAACGTGTTTTATCTGAATCCCCTAGATCCCCCCCCCCACGTATCAGCATGGCGTAGTGGCTAGGAGTCTGGGAGTCAGAAGGTCGTGGGTTCTCAGCACAGTTCTACCACTTGTCTGCTGTGTGGCCTTGGGCAAGTCATTTCACTTCTCTGTGCCTCAGTTCCCTCCTCTGTAAAATGGGGATTGAGACTGTGAGCCCCATGTTGACGGGGACTGTGTCCCCAACCCAATTTGCTTGTACCCTCCCCAGCGCTTAATTCAGTGCCTGGCACATAGTAAGTGCTTAACAAATACCATAATCATTTTATATACATATATATATATATGTATATATGTACACACATATATTTAGTATAGATACAAGCAGTATTGTGTGACTTGTTGAACTGTGACTAATATCTTCAGTGGCATTTACTGAGCACTTCCTGTGTGCAGAGCACTGTACTAAATAATAATAAGAAGGTTGGTATTTGTTAAGCGCTTACTATGTGCTGAGCACTGTTCTAAGCCCTGGGGTAGATACAAGGTAATTAGGTTGTCCCACATGAGGCTCACAGTCTTAATCTCCATTTTACGGATGAGGCACCGAGAAATTAAGTGACTTGCCCAACGTCACACAGCAGACAAGTGGCGGAGCCGGGATTAGAACCCGTGACCTCTGACTCCTAAACCCGGGCTCTTTCCACTGAGCCACGCTGCTTCTCTTCTAAATGCTTGGGAGAGTACAGTACAGCAGAGGTGGTAGACATGTTCCTTGCCTACAGTGAGCTTTCGGTTTAATATAACACATTTTAATCAAACGGACTAAATTATTTGACCGCTCGTTAGAATTTCAATCCTCCTCAGGTTGTTTCAGCCGTATAATAGCTACTGATTTTTCTTCCCTCAAACCGATCCCAGCAAAGTGAAGGGAATGTAGATTGAACACATGCAGAAGTGACATGAAACTTCCATATGAAATATCAAAACAGTTTCTAAACTCACGAGAGATTCTGCAGACATCACCGAGTTTTTATATCACTTTCCCACACCAGAATTACCACTGGTATTTTGTGCAGAAATGTCTAAGAATACATAAGAAGTGGAGCAACAGATTAGCCTTTTTGAATATGAATGTTCCAATCAAAATTTGGAGGGCATTCCAGAGTCTCGTGTCTTCTATAAATATGCAGAAATTTCACAGAATCATCATCCGTTCCCACCTGCGTGCTTTTTGCTGCCTTCTTGGCAAAATGCCGATTAAACCTTTTTTTTAAAAAAAAAAATTCCCTCTTCTATGGTAAAATCTTTTCTGCCTGTCACCAAATTCGGTACTGGAAATTTCACATTGAATTACCTCTGCAATTTGCTTTACTATTCTTTAGTAAAGAATATAGAGAAGCAGCATGGCTCAGTGGAAAGAGCACGGGCTTTGGAGTCAGAGGTCATGAGTTCGAATCCCAGCTCTGCCACTTGTCAGTTGTGTCACTGTGGGCAAGTCATTTCACTTCTCTGTGCCTCAGTTCCCTCATCTGTAAAATGGGGATTAAGACTGTGAGCCCCACGTGGGACAACCTGATTCCCCTGTGTCTACCCCAGCCCTTAGAACAGTGCTCGGCACATAGTAAGCGCTTAACAAATACCAACATTATTATTATTATTATATTCTCTGTGCCTCAGTTACCTCATCTGCAAAATGGGGATTAAGACTGTGAGCCCCACGTGGGACAAGCTGATTCCCCTATGTTTACCCCAGCGCTTAGAACAGTGCTCTGCACATAGTAAGCGCTTAACAAATACCAACATTATTTTCTGGCAGGGAAATTTAATCCATTGACTTTACGTCCCCTGAGAAGCAGCGTGGCTCAGTGGAAAGAGCCTGGGCTTCGGAGTCAGAGGTCTTGGGTTCGACTCCCGGCTCTGCCCCTTGTCAGCTGTGTGACTGTGGGCAAGTCACTTCACTTCTCTGGGCCTCAGTTACCTCATCTGTAAAATGGGGATTAACCGTGAGCCTCACGTGGGACAATCTGATGGCCCTGTATCTACCCCAGCGCTTAGAACAGTGCCCTGCACATAGTAAGTGCTTAACAAATACCAACATTATTATTATTATTTAGCTTAACCTCTACGGAGAGGAGATACATCTGAAATAGCAAAGTCGTATTTTCAGAAAGGGGCTTGAGTGCTTCCTCCCATCCTCCCACAATGATCTCAGATTCCCCAGCCTCTTTCATCTAAAATCCCTTTGCCACAATCACTTATCAAGGGTCTTAGCGCTTTAAGAGGTTTTAGAAATGAGTCTGTGATTGGGGACCAAAAAAACAGTTGGAAAAAAGTCGTGACCGGCCCTCGAGCCAGTTGATGAGGTGCTAAGCCCAAGAGCGGGTCTTTCTGAATGTTTTTCCCGCCGCCCCCGCCTGTTGATTGATTAAAAATCTCCCAGAAAGCCTCCATTGACCAATTTGCAGTGCCTTCTTGGAAGGAGAATGCTGGTGCCCTCATTCTTGGCATCCAAGAAGAACTGACCTCCTCGTTGAAGTTCATCAGACCACCAACGTTTAAAAAAATTCAAAGGTGTGGAATGATTTGAGGCCGCGTTTCCTTCTCCATGTGTTCTCTGAAAGACGATGGTGGGGCATATTCTCTTAGTGTGGCCCAGTGACAAGAGTGCCAAAGCTGGGAATCGGGGAACCTGGGTTCCGGTCCCAGCTCTGCCACTTGCCAGCAGGGTGACCTCGGCCGAGTCACTTAATTTCTCCCTGCCTCAGTTTCCTCATCTGTATAATGGGGATGAAATGGCCCCGTCGTCCCGTCCCCTTAAACTGGGATCCCCGTGTGAGACAGGGTGTGTGTCTGATCTAATTGTATTATATTTATCACGATGCTGGTCACACAGTAAGCGGTTAACAAATTCCATTCCTTTTAGAAAATGCCGCAAATACCGATCGGGAGGGTTGGGACTAGTCCAGGATATAATTCATTCTCAGAGGTTTCAGTGGCAGCACATCAATTTAAGAATCGGGGATGAGGCTTTTTAAGCACCAGAATTTGTGGCTTTCGGAGTCAATTTTTAATGGAATAATAATGATATCAATAATAATGGGATTTGTTAAGCACTCGCTAACTATATGCCACACACGGTACTAAGTGCTGGGGTAGATATGAGCTAATCAGGTCCCACATTGGACTCACAGTCGAAGTAGGAAGGGGAAAAGGCATCGAATCCCCATTTTGCAGATGAGGGAACTGAGGCACAGAGAAGTTAAGTTTCTGGTCCAAGGTCCCACAGCAGGTAACTGGCAGAGCTGAGAGTAGAACCCAGGTCCACTGACTCCCAGGCCCGTGCTCTTTTCATTAGGCCATGCTGCTTTTTCTCCTCCATTTCATGAACCCAGAAGCCATTTTTCAGAGGGTAAATGAACGGGGCATTGAGTTGCATGGTAGGTTCGAGCTCTCTTCAATTCTAAGGCATCGTTAGCTTTTTGATGCCTGATCTTCTGTGGCTGATATATCCGTTTTGCGGTCCTGTTGAATTTTCATAGCATATAGGAAGTCTTGTAATGAACCACATTAAAATGAATAACATTCAGCCCCCATAATGCTGTCCTTTAAGGAGGTGATTCGACCCTGAGGGTTATAGAAAGGAGTTGGAAGAAATCTCTGCCCCGGACCTCCTATCCCCACCCCTCCCTTCCCCAACGGAATTGAAGTTCTAATTTGAGAAAATGAAATTTTATTTCAGGGGTTATTGTTCAGGTCTTGGAGGCAACAAAAAGAGAAGAAGGAAAAACCTGAAATGTTTTTAGATTGCTAGCAATTACGAAAAATAGGTGAAGTCAGTGTGTGTGTGTGTGTGTGTGTGTGTGTGTGAGTGTAGGTGTTGTAATAATAATAATCATTATGCCATTTGTTAAGCACTTACTGTGTGCCGGGCACTGTACTAAACTCTGGGATAGATACAAGCAAATCGGGTTGGACACAGACCCTGTCCCACATGAGGCTCACAGTCTTAATCCCCATTTTACAGATGAGTGTACTGAGGCCCAGAGAAGTAAAGGGACTTGCCCAAGGTTACACAGCAGACATGTTTCGGAGCCGGGATTGGAGCCCATGACTTTCTGACTCCCAGGCCCGTGCTCTGTGTACGATGCCGTGCTGCTTCTCCTGCCGAGTGCTTAGTACAGTGTTCTGCTTATACTAAGCACTCAACAAATGCTCATTGGTTGATTTTTTCTGTGTGTGTATCCTCATGTGTGTTTAAACATCTCTTATCATATTGTACTCTCCCAAGAGTTTAGTACAGTGCTCTGCAGAAAGTAAGTGCTCAATAAATACGATTGAAAGAATCAATGAATGAAAATTACCCCTTCCTTTGTAATAGATGCAGGGGGCCACTAACTCTCCTGCATTTTCGTTTCCGACTAGAGGCAATTATTTCATTTTTTTTCAAAAATCACCAACTTTCCCCCTGTGGTGTGCTTCAAGGATAAAGAGATGGTTTATATACCCTGGCCAAAAAAGGGAAAGGGGGCATTGTTTTCTGGCCCTTCAATTAGAGCAGTGATGGGGCAGGTCTTGGGACTTTGTTATCGTTGGGGAATCCTGAGTTTGTTTTGGGACATCTGATTATATATATGTATTGTTATATTTATTTCTGTTATTAATTACAGTAAAATGAAGGTCCTTGTTCACAGAACCCCACCAACTTTTTTCTGTTGGCTTTCACACTGAGGCAAGAAACATTTAGCAATATTCCCTAGTGCACAAGGTTTAAGTCTTGAAATGGAATGGGAATCTTTTCCAGGTCTGTTGAAGTCAGTCATGTGCAACCAGGATGGAGCCATGAATCTCCCCACTGTCATTTTCATGTTTTTCTTCTTGGTACTGCTTCCTTTCCTAAAGCAGGGGCTTCCCTGCTTGAGATTATTCAACAGCACAGAATTCGGGGGGGACTCCATGAACCTAACCCTGAATTAGGGTCCCAAAAACCCATTAGTTGCAGTGTGATTCCGGCCTTCAGTAGCTCCTAACCACTAATTCAGTAGCTGTTAGCTGAATTTGGAACCCAAGTCGAGTTTCGGTGTCTCTTGGTGCTTGGTTAGCTCTCCCTACCAAGACTTCCTGAAAAGTCTGCGTGGCTTAAAATCGGCTCCTTAAGTCTCTAGCTTTGACCTGTTATCCTTTAGGTCGCTTAAGCCAAGTCCCAGGATCGAATTGTTTTTCTTATAGCCCAGTGAAATGGGAAAATGCCGATCTTTTCTATGCTGTAGCTCCATGAAACTTATAGTAAAGGAAGAAAGTAAAGCAGTCAATCAAATGTTCATATTTATTGAGTGTTTACCATGTGCAGAGCCCTGTACCTAGCACTTGGGAGAGTACGATGTAACAGAGTTGTAGACGTGTTCCCTGCCCGCATGACTCTTAAGAATAGTGACTTGTGGTATTTGTTAAGCGCTAACTGTGTGCCAGGCCCGGTGGTAAACACTGCGGTGGATTCAGGGAAATGGTATTGGGCTCAGTCCTTGTCCCACATGGGGCTCCCCGTCTCAGTCCCCCTTTTCCAGCCGAGGTCACTGAGGCCCAGAGAAGTGAAGCGACTTGCCCAAGGTCACACAGTATAATGAGTATTATTTATACGTTGTCACCTGCAGATCTTTCTGTCTGGATTCCAAGCAGATACACACTGGAGTCCATATGCACCTAGTTTCCCAACTGAGTCACCGTTCTTTAGGCCGGCTCCCAAGGAATCTCAAAAGGTGGGGCTTTCTACCCTATTTGTCAAAAGCCAGCCCCCTCCCAGAGTATCCCAAATGAACCTGGCAGGTTGTCTGGCCTTAGGCAGCCTGTGAATCTTCCTCTCTAGCAGAATGTTTTTGTAAATGGGCAGCTGGAGGCCTGTTAATAATCTATAATAATAATTATTATTATTATGTTATTTAAGCTCTTACTCTGTGCCAAGCAGGGTTGTAAGTGCTGGGGGTATATACAAGGTAATCAGGTTGTCCCTCCTATCCCCATTTTACAGATGAGGTAACTGAGGCACAGAGAAGTTAAGTAGCTTGCCCAAGATCATACAGCAGACGAGTAACGGAGCCGGGATTAGAACTCATTTCCTCTGACTCCCAAGCCCGTGTTTTTTCCACTAAGCCACGCTGCTTCTCCGTTGATGCATTTGAGATCGATCGTGTGGCATTAATAATTTTTGTTTCATTAGTATATAGAGGTATCATGAAATGGGGCCAAGAACTTTATGGATATCTTGGTTTCATATAGATCTGAAGCACGTATTAGAGTTCTACGTGCTTTCGTCCCCACAACACTCTGTATTTCATCCGCACAACGAGCTCTATATTTTTCCCCCTTATTGACTTTCTCATCCATCTTTACAGATCTTTAATTCCCTCAGCAAACATTCAGTGGCTTCACCTCCTCCCTCTCTAAACCCCCAGTGACTTTCGTAACTGTTTTGTTGACAAGTTTATAATCATCAGAACTTCCCCAAGGGCCACTCTCACCTCCTTAATGGTTTTCGGCCTCACATCTATATTCTCCTCCTACACAACTCTTCAAATCTGTCTCTTCTACCTCTTTCTTGGAGCCCCTCTCTTCTGATCTTTTAAAAATACCTCCCTCCTTATTCCTTCCCACTCTTATAATGATCTTCAACCTCTCATTCTAGTCTGTCTTCCTCAGGCAAGCCCACCTCTCCCTCACACCGCAAAAGACATCGTTTGACCCACACGTCGCCAAGATCTCTCCCCTTCTTCTTCTCCCGTTTGGGTCCTAACTCTCTGTATGAGTTCTCTAACTTCCGTAGCTTTCATTTCCTCTCTTCGAACTTTCTTCTCGAATCCCCAGGCTGTAATTTCACTGTGGGCAGGGAACATGTCTACCAACTCGGTTGTACTGTGCTCTCCTACCCAGTATGCGCTCGTAAATACCACTGATATATTGAATTTCCTCCTCATATGGGGACCGCACCGAACCAAGGAGGTCACCTCATGGGCTCTTCTCTGTCCTAATCCTTCTTGACTTTTCAGCTGCGCAAACCTGGAAACTCAGGTCTCAGATTCTTCAGCTCAGTAATTCATTGTGGAGTGCCGACTGTGTGCAAAGCACTGTACTGATCACTTGGGAGAGTTCAATAAAGCAATCAACAGAAACTCCCTGCCCATAAAAAGGGGGAGGGGGAGACAGACATTAATATAAATAAATAATAATGTTAACATTAATGATTGTGGTATTTTTCAACTGTTTACTCTATGCCAAGGACTGCAGTACGCTCCGGGGTAGAGACAAGATAATCAGAGCTAACACAGGCCTGTCTAACGTGGGACTTACAGTTTAAGGAGGAGGGAGAAAAGGTCTTGAATCCCCAACTTACACCTTGAACCGCCAAGAAGTTGAGTCGTTAAAGGTCACATAGTCAAGCCCAACAGTCGGGATTAGAACCCAGGTCCTCGGACTCCCGGGCCTGTGCTCTTTTCACTCCATCGCAGTGTTCAGTAGTCTCCCGGTTCTCTTTAACCTCCCTTCCAGAATTAACAACTAACTCTCCGTACATTCACAGACAATCCATAAAAATGAGTCAAAATCAGTTGTGTTTATATAGCCTGTACAAATATTTTGACCTTCATAATTAAAGGCAATCCTTAAAGTGAGAAAGAGGCAGAAAGATTCATGGAGTGTCATCGGTGAAAAGCAGCCTGGTCTAGTGGAAAAAACACCAGACTGGAAGTCAGGAGACCTGGGTTCTAATCCCGGCTCTGTCACTTGCTTACTGTGTGAAGCCACTTAATTTCTCTGCGCCTGAGTTTCGTCAACTGTAAAATGGGGATTAAATATTTGTTTTCCCATCGTAATCCCGGGAGCCCCTTGAGGGGCAGAGATACCCCCAACCTGCCTATTTCCTATCTACCCCAGTGATTAACGTTATTTGGAGCAGAGTATTTTCAGCACAGTGTTTGGAGAATCAGCATGGCCTAGTAGACAGAGCATGGGTCTGGGGGAGTCAGAAGGAATTGGGTTCTAATCCTGGCTCTGCCACTTGTCTACTGTGTGGCCTTGGGCAGGTCCCTTAACCTCTCTGTGCTTATCTCGTCTGTAGAATGGGGATTAAGGCTGTGAGCCCTATGTGGGACAGGGACTGTGTCCAACCTGATTAGCGTGTATTTACCCCAGCGTGTAGTGCAGAACATGGCACGTAGTAAGCACCTAACAAATAGTTTTAAAAATAGTGTATGCTTAATACATACCACTCATCATTATTACTTCATCCACTGCCCGTTCTTTGCTGACATGTCCTTTTCTACTGACACCAGCATTTGTTCTGATTGCCTTTTGCTTTTTGGTCGGGGTGGAGACGAGTCTCCCCAAGCCTGTGCCCATCCTCCACCTCCCACTGCACCTGCAGTACCCTGAGCCCTGGGAACATGTGCTCAGTGCAGTGCTTCGCACATAGTAAGCGCTGGACAAATACCATAATCATTATTATTACGATAGCAGCACAACAGCTGAGCTGAAGAAGAGGAGGAGAGGAAGATGAGGAAAGGAAGAAGAAGAGGTTTATTATTATCGTCATTCAAGTGCCATCGAGTCGTTTCCGATTCATAGCGATTCATGGATATTCTTTCTCCAGAACGTCCTGTCCTCTACCACAAGCCGCGACCTTTCCAGCGGTTCTTCCGTTATCATTGTTATGGTCTCTATTCATCTAGCTGCTGGTCTGCCTCTTCCACGTTTTCCCTGGACTTCTCCTAGCATTGAAGTCTTCTCCAGAGAATTAGTCATCCTCATTATGTGTCCAGAATATGCTCATCTAAGTCATTTGGCCTTCCGGAGACCACTTGGGTGTAATTTGCTCCGAAGAGGTAGAGGAGGGGATGAGGAAGACGAGGAAGAGAGGATAATAAGGAGAGGAGAAGGAAGAGGAGCCAGGAAGGAGTGGTGGCTTTGTGTGTCCCCTGGGGCCCCCGTCAGTACCTGCCCCTCACTCTGATCTGTGGCTTTTGGCCACAGTCATAAAATGGTGTCTGTCAAAATGTGGGGAAATCAGTCATTGTTGTCCTGCTATTCTTAGCAGTTGGCATTCCTGCTCTCTGCCCCTTCCTTTCCATTTGGTTTGCTGGCCCTTCTTCCTCTCGTCCCACTGGGTTCTGTTTGGGGTTCCCTCCCACTCTACCCTCATCTTCTTGAGGAAATCACATGATGTCCGTCAGCGCCTCGATACGGATGACATCCAAATCTCCATCCACATTCATGTCCCGCTGCTGCTGCTATGCAGTTCTGTCTCCTCCTCTTCCTCCTCCTCCTCCTCCTCCTCCTCTTGCTTCTCCTCCTTCTCCTCCTCAGTCCCTGGTACAGGACAGGGACTGTGTCCAACCCGATTAGTTTGTATTCACCCCAGTGCTTAGAACAGTGCCTGCCACAAAATAAGCGCTTAACAGATACCATAATAATAATAACAACCCCTTACAGTGTCTAAGCTGTAAGCTCGTTGTGGGCAGGGAATGCATCTGTTCCTTGTTATTTTGTACTCTCACAAGCACTTAGTATTGTGCTCTGCATACAGTAAGCGCTCGATAAATACGATGGAATAAATGAACCTCTTGCTAATGCCCGCCCTCGGTTCCCCGTGATCTTTGTCCACATCAGTCCCCCCTTCCCTTTTTTTTTTTTTTTAAGGAACCCAATCCCTTCACTGTCTCCTCAAAACCCCCCACAACCTCCCTCCCTCCCCCGAGCCTGCCATCTGCCTCAATCCCTACTCATATTCCTAGCCGTCGGCCGGTATTAATTAGCAGATGGGCTCACTTCTTTTAAAGTCGATTCATAAGTGGGTAGGTCTTCATGCAAAGCTGGCAGCCAGTCACTTCTTTCATTCTGTTCCTGGTAATTCTTACCTTCTGTAAAAAAAAAAAAAAAAAGATATAGAATCAAAATCCAGCGGGCCACCAGCACCACCACTTTTTTCTCGGTTCTCCTGGCCAAGCCGTCTCCACTGTCTGCGATCCAGACTCTCCAACCCTAAACCTGGAATCCTATCTCCCACCCACCTCTAAAGAGTGTTTGGAGGATTGGTGAGTCAGTGTTTGCTAAACATGCTCGACTCCTCAAAAGAAAGACGCCAAATAAATATAGGTATTATTAATGAATATTTGTTCAAACAAGCATCTGCTTTCCCTCTGTTTTTCTCTCTCTGGTTTCCCCATCTTGCTCTTTTTAAGTGGATTTTCTTCCTAGTTTCTGGATTACCAGCCCAGGATTATTTTAAGAAAACCTAGTAACAATAAGAAGAAGAAGAAGAACAATATCAATAATAATTGATTGTGCTATAGGTTTAACACTTACTATGTCCCAAGCGCTATGCTAAACACTGGGGTACTTGCAGATAATCAAATCAGACAGAGTCCCTCTCCCATCTGGGGCTTAGAGTATCAGAGGGAGGGGTACTGAACCCCCATTTTACAGTTGAAGAAACTGAGGCATAGAGAAATTGAGTGACATTCCCAAGTGGAGGAACGGGGATTTGAACCCAGGTATCCCGATTTCCGGTTCTGTGCCCTTTCCATTAGAAAATCGTCGGGTCATTGTGGGCTCGGCCAACTCTGTCGTACGGTACTCTCCCAGGCACCCAGCACAATGCTGTGCACATAGTAAGCTCCTAATAAATATCATTGGTTGATTGATTGAGGCCCCATTTAGCCTCCATACTCAAACTACCTTCCCTTGATGATCAAAGCGATGCCCTCAACACCACCCTCCCTACTGAACTCAACTCTCTCGCTCCCTTACCCCTTCGTAGATCTCGTACCACTAACCCGCAGCCCTGGATCACCTCCACAGTCCACTTTCTTCACTCTTGTGTGAGGGCCACAGAGCGCGCCTGGCGGAAATCTAGATATCAGGCTGACCTCGTCCACTTCAGGTTTTTCCTCTGCGTGCTTCATCTCTGCCCTCTCCTCTGCTGGACAGAATTTCTCCATCCTTACTGACAGTCATGACCATTGCCCTTGCCAGTTGTTCTGGACGTCTAACTCCCTCCTAAACCCCCCTTCCCTCCCGCCTCTCCTACCCTCGGCCCCTAATGACCTGGCCACCTACTTTATTGAGAAAATTGAAGTTTTCTGGTATGATCTCTCTAAAATCTCCCCTGCACCTCCTTCCTCCTGCGCCTATTTTAGCTCTCCCAGCTTTCTCAGCAGTATCCCAAGAGGAGATCTCCTGCCCTATCTCAAAATCCACCCCCTCCAACTGCACATTTGACCCGATCTCTTCGCACCTTATCAAAACACTTGCCCTTTCCCTTCTTCCCTCCATAACCACCATCTTCAACTGTTCACTCTCCAATAGCTTTTTCCCCACTGCTTTCAAACATGCCCATGTCTCCCCTTTCCTAAAAAAAAAGTCACCCATTCCCTGCACCCCAGAGCTCCTTCCAGTTATTGTCCCATCTTCCTCTTACCATTCCTCTCCAAACTCCTCGAGCGAGTTGTCTGCATCCACTCTTTCAAGTTCCTCTCATCCAATTCTCTCCTTGAATTTCTCCAGTATGGCTTCCGTCCCCTTCTCTCCGTGGAAACCACCCTCTCAAAGGTCACCGATGATCTCCTTCTTGAGAAATCCAACAGCTCTACTCCACCCTAATCCTCCTCGACCTCCCAACTGCCTTTGACGCTGTCGACCATCCTCTTCTCCTGGAAACATTATCCAACCTCAGCTTCACTGAAACCGTCCCCTTCTGGTTCTCCTCCTATCTCTCTGGGTGCTCATTCTCAGTCTCTTTCGTGGGCTCCTCCTCTGCCCCCCACCCCCTATCTGTGGGGATCCCTCAAGGCTCAGTTATGGGTCCTCGTCTATTCTCCATCTACACCCACTCCCTTGGAGAAATCATTCACTCACATGGCATTAAGGACCACCGCTCTGCAGACGATTCCCAAATCTACATCTCCAGTCCTGCTCTCTCTCCCTCTCTGCAGCCTCACATATCCTCCTGCCTTCAAGACATCTCTACTTGGATGTCCTGCCGTCACCTCAAAATTAACATGTCCAAAACGGAACTCCATATCTTCCCAACTAAATCCTGTCCCTCCCCTGACTTTCCCATCACTATAGACCACACCGCTATCCTCCGTCTCACAAGCCCATAACCCCGACTGCTCTCTGTCAATCAACCCACATATTTAATCGATCCCTAAATCCTGTCCATTCAACCTCCACAACATTCCTAAAATCCATCCTTTCCTCTCCATCCAGTTGCTACCATGTTAATCCGAGCACTCATCCTATCCCGCCTTGGTTACAGTATCAGCCTCCTCGCTGACCTCCATGCCTCCTATCTCTCCCTCCAGTCCATTCCTCACTCTGCTGCCCAGATCATTTTTCTACAAAAACGTTCAGTCCCTATTTCCCGACTCCTCAAGAACCTCTAGTGCTTGCCCATCCACCTCAGAGAGAGACTCCTTACCATTGGCGTTAAAAGACTCAATCACCTTCCCCCCCTCACCTCACCTCGCTATTCGCTTACCCCAACCCAGGCCACACACTTCACTCCTCTAATGCCAACCTACTCACTGTACCTCGATCTCTTCTATCTCACTGCTAATATCTCCCCCGTCCTGCTTCTGGCATGGAATGCCCCCGACCCTTTCAGAGGCCTTCCCTGACTAAGCCGTCTGTTCCATTTATTCCACCCTGTTCTGTATCACCTTGACTTGCTCCCATTATTCATCTCCCCTCCCAGGCCCACATCACTTACGTACATACCCATAACTTACCGTCTGTCTCCTCGTACATTCTGTATGCTCATTGTGGAATATGTCTCGTATATTTTTATATTATACTCTCCAAAGCGCTCAATACAGTGCTGTGCACACAGCCCTCAAATACGAGAGCCTGATTGATTGGTCTGGTCTGAAGCTTCTTGTTTTTCCCTCATTCTTTATACTTTCCACATAAACCCTTACAGTGGTACAGAATGTCACAGAAAATCATCTCAAATAGATTATCATTTCTACTTTAATTTTCTCAAATGTTTTGAGCCATTTCTCTAGATGTTCTAAACCCATTGGACTTGCTGTGAAAATTGTTGCTGCTATTCAAGCCTCCATTTGTTGAGGTCCTTTGTACTGTCTCTTTCTTAAGAGCATACCCAAGGTAAAGCCTGTAGGGAAAGGAATTTTGTATTTTTCTTCATTCTTCTAAAAAAATTATTCAGCCCACATCTCTCCACTCCTCAAGAACCTCCAGTGGTTGCCCATCCACCTCCCAGCAAGCAGAAACTCTTTACCCTAAGCTTTAAAGAAACTCTTACTTTACTCAGCTGATTTCCTGCATCCCTGCCTACGCGCTTTATTCCTCTCATGCCAAACTGCTCGTTGTACCTCAGTCTTGTCTGTCACCGCGGACCCCTTGCTCTCGTCCTCCCTCGGGCCTGGAGCTCCCTCTCCCTCCGTATATGACAGGCCGTCACTCTCCCCACCTTCTAAGCCTTATTAAAATGACTCTCCTCCAAGAAAACTTCCCCAACTAAGTCCTCATATCTGCTACTCGCTCTCCCTCTGCATTGCCTATGAACTTGAACCTGTACCCTTTAAAAACTTGATATTCACCCCATCTTCATTCCTACAGCATTTATTTACATATAATTTATTTTAACGTCTGTCGCCCCTCTGAACTGTAGCTCTTTGTGGGCAAGGAATGTGTCTACTGACTCTTCCAAGCGCTTAGTATGTTGCTCTGCGATCAATCATATGATTAGCGCTTACTGTGTGCAGAGCACTGTACTAAACGCTTAGGAGAGTACAGCGTAAGAGAGTTGGTAGACCCTGACCCTGTCCCCAGCGAGCTTACGGTCTTACTCTGCACTCGGTAAGCGCTCAGTGAATCTCACTGACTGATTCTGGCTTATAGCCGTGCCCTTGGAAATGGAGGTTCATTAGTGATAGGGTTTTTATCGCCATGGCTATTACGTTTCCCGATCGTCCTTGATAAAGAACAGGCCATGCTAGTGGATTTATTATATGCTAGCTTCAAATCCCAGTCTTATCGTTGTTCCTGATGCTCCTCTTTTGTAATTACCCTTGGGAAACCCAACCCTTCCTTCCGAGAGGTTGTCACCTCCGTCCTTACTTAGTTTTTATCGGCTTTACTGGACTGGAACGTGGGCCTCCTCGCCATCCCACCCCTCAACACGCTTCTCTTCACCATTTCCATTGGCGTCAAGTGAAGATAGTGGAGTCACTTTCGAGGATCATCTTCCGTGTGATGGTTAAATAATACGTTTCCTACATTTGGCATGGAAGTGTCAGAATGATAAAGCTACTGAATCCTAATGATTAAAAGATGTAAGATACGGTGTGGGCTTTACAGCGATTTGAAAATGAACATTTGGTTGGACAGTTGATTAAATTTATCAAATTCCCCATTTTCCATAATGCAAAGTATCCCTGTTATGCCAGTACAAAGGTCTCCTGATACTAATGGCTCTTTTTCAAGGGTCCGTCACGTGACACAGCCCTCAATAGACTGGTCTGCAGTGCTCGATAAATACCATTGATTGTTATACCAAAAATGCACAATACCTGTATTTCCACCACTACCCTCGGTTTTCCAGATTATCATTCCTCTTGAACTTGCCTGCTCTTCTTGGTAGTGGTTATTTTCCTCATCTTTTGAAGCTACAAGTGGAGCATTTATTGAAGAATACGGCGACTCCAGAAAAAAGGAGAAATTAAGAACGTCCTACCTATGACATCCTGTAGTGTTTCCTGTGGGAAAGTCAGGATCTTAATCCCACCTCAGTCTGCTCTGCGACCTGGGGCAAGTCACTTAACTTCTCTGTGCCTCACTTACCTCATCTATATAATGGAGATTAAGACCGTGAGCCCCATGTGGGACGACCTGGTTACCTTGCATCTACCCCAGCGCTTAGAACAGCGCTGACAAGCAGCGTGGTTTAGTGCCGAGAGCACGGGTTTGGGAGTCAGAGGACGTGGGTTCTAATCCCGGCTCTGCCACTTCTCTGATGTGTGACCTTGGGTAAGCCGCTTAACTTCTCTGTGCCGCAGTTACCTCATCTGTAAAACGGGGATTAAGACCGTGAGCCCCATGTGGGATGACCTGGTTATCTTGTATCTACCCCAGGGCTTAGAACGGTGCTTGGCACATAGTAAGTGCTTAACAAAAACAGGAGGCCCGGGAAACCACCGACCCTCCTGAGTTGTGGTGAGCCAAGCCGTGGGCTAGCGAAGGGAAGATGCAGGGATGGGGGAAGTCTGAAATCTGGCTACTCCTTCCCGTCGATCCCTTTCTGAGAGATGCCGGAAATCACGGAGCTGAGTCTTTTGATTCCAGCAGCTGTCCTCTGTTTTTAGATGAGGCGTGTGCTGCGCTTGCATTCTTTCTTCTGAAATTTCCTATCCCGAGAAGCGCAGTGGAACCCAAAACGGGGGGGGCAGTGTGGTCTAGTGGAAAGAGCCCAGGCCCCGGAGTCTGGAGACCCACCTTCTAGCCACGGCTTGGCTACTTGCCCGCTCTCTTTCACTGGGCAAGTCACTTAGGCGCTCTGCGTCTCAATTTCCTCATTCATAAAATGGGGGTAAAAACACCTTTAGCCAGCCTTTCTCAGACTGCTAGTGCTGAATGGGACAGGGACTCTGCTTAATTGGATTATCTTGGCTGGGCATAAGCGTGCACCTAAAGAATACCGTTGTTAATTATTATTGTCGTTACTATTATTGTTAGTAATAATGATAGCAGTAATGAAATCATCAAAAGGGTTTTGATGTTATCAACCTACTGACGTAAAATTTTCTGTGGCCTTTATATGGTGGAGAATATTCCCATGACTTTTTGCTGCTCATTGCGCTGGAATTTATTTGGGAACTACAATACCACTTGAAATCCTAAATGCTTATCTCCGGTTCGGATTGGGGGTAAATCCCTTCCTTGTAAAACCAGTTTGTGAATGACCCCTGGTCGGAATTTCCTTCCAGGGAAGGCAGGGGGAATTCCTGACTCTGCCACTTGTCTGCCGTGTGACCGTGGGCGAGTCACTTCACTTTTCTGTGCCTCAGTTCCCTTATCTGTAAAATGGGGTTGGAGACCGTGAGCCCCAAGTCGGGTATGGACTGGGTCCAACCGAATTTGTATTCACAGTGCCTGGCATGTAGTAAGCACTTAAATACCGTAATTATTGTCACTGCTGTTTACTCGACATTTCCAGCTTGGAGCTTTTGCTCAGCCTGCTGTGGAGACTGAGTTTGAGTTTGGTTCTGAAAACTGGTACGGCCTCTAAGGACACTCCCTAGGCAAGGGAACTAACAGTGCGTAGATGCTCTTGGGTCGCTGTCCCGCTAAGAGGCCCCTGATTGCTCTGTTAATCCCGGCTCTGCCACTTGTCAGCTGTGTGACTGTGGGCAAGTCACTCAACTTCTCCGTGCCTCAGTTACCGCATCTGTAAAAATGGGGATTAAGACTGTGAGCCTCACGTGGGGCAACCTGATTACCCTGTATCTACACCAGCGCTTAGAACAGTGCTCGGCACATAGTAAGCGCTTAACAAATACCAACATTATTATTAGCAGTAGAGCAGCCGATCAGGTGTACCCTTGGCAAGATCCTCTTTTCATTGTACCTCTGGGAAGAATTGCGCAGAGGTGCAGAAACCAGAAAGATTCCTCTTCACCGATGGTACGACGACGATGATGACGATGGTATTTGTTAGGAGCGTAGTATGTGCCAAGCACTGTTCAAAGCGCTGGGGTAGATACAAGGTAATCAGGTTGTCCCACGTAGGGCTCTCGGTCTTCATCCCCCTTTTCCAGATGAGGGAACTGAGGCCCAGAGAAGTGAAGTGACCCAGTCACCCAGTCACCCAGCTGACAAGTGGCAGAGCCGGGATTCGAACCCATGACTTCTGACTCCCAAGCCCGGGCTCTTTCCACTAAGCCACATTCGGCAACATACCGAGACCATCCCTGCCCACGACGGGGTCACAGTCTAAAAGGGGGAGACAGACAGCAAAACAAAACAAGTAGTCAGGCTCCATCCACTAGGCACCGTTGCTTCTCTGAGTAAGTGGTGATATTACTTTATTCATTCAAACGTATTTATTGAGCGTTTACTGTGTGCAGAGCACTATAACAATAATAATGATGACACTTGTTAAGCACAAACTATACGCCAAGCGCTGTTCTAAGTGCTGGGGCAGATCAAGGTAATGAGGTTGTCCCCCGTGGGGCTCACGGTCTTAATCCCCATTTGACGGATGAGGTCACTGAGATCTACCGGTTTATATTATATTTACCCCAGCCTTTAGCCCAGTGCTTGGCACCTAACAGCCTAATAGAAACAGCATGGTCTAGTGGACAGAGCACGGGCCTGCGAGTCAGAAGATCATGGGTTTTAATCCCGGCTCCACCACTTGTCTGCTGTGTGACCTTGGGCAAGTCACTTCAAGTCTCTGAGCCTCAGTTGCCTCGTCTGGAAAATAGGGAGTGAGACCGTGAGCCCCATGTAGGACATGGGCACATGTCTTGGTTTCCATTGTTTCATGTACCATAAAATTTTATTTCAGAAGTTGGTTTAGGTCCTTTGAGTTTCCGGGTCACACTGAAATCTTGGAAGCAGAAGCATATTTTTCATCTGAAACAGGAAAGGATATGGATCGTTGTTTAATTTGTTTTTAACCTCATTTTTCTAGTCTGGGTGAAAACAATAGCACTAAACTCTGACGTGCAGTACAGGAGAGCTGTGAACACTTAGACATGGATTGTCTCCTAGATGTAAAGTGGAAAATTTGGAAATTGTTCTTTCCCCTTTGGGTTTATTCCAGTGGGGAAGCCGCTAAGAAATTAAGCAGACTCATGGATTGATGCGAGGGAGAAGAAAACCCTTACTCTGATACTCAGTCCAGCCTCACAACACTTTTGTGGATATTCTTTCACTCTACTATTCATTCATTTATTCAGTCGTATTTATTGAGCGTTTACTGTGTGCAGAGCACTGTACTGAGCGCTCGGGAAGTAAATTTGGCAACAATCCATACCCAATCCATCTAGAAGGGGGGATTTCCCATATCCGTCATTTAAACTCTAAGTTCCTGATGGGTTTGGATCACATCTGCTAAATTTGGTATATTGTACTTTCCCAAGAGCTTAATATAGTGCTTTGGAACACTGTATGCATTCAATAAATATGATTGATTGCTTGACTGAATGTATCTAGCAATAATGGGATACAATGTATGACCAACGTTCTGACAATCAGAATTAGTGCCTTCAGTTGGAACAGATCTGCAGTTGAACGTACTTTTTCCATCTCATTTCTGGGATGCCGTGAACTTAATACTAATAATAAAGTGTGGGGTCCGTTAAGTGCCTGAGTGCCGGGCACCGTACCTCGAGCCAGGGTAGGTACGAGGTCCTCAGGTTGGACACAGTCCCTGTTCCACACGAGGCTCACGGTCTTAACAGGGGGGGGGTCCAAAGGTATTTCACACCCATTTTACAGATGAGGAAATCTGAAATGGATACTGAAATAAAAGAAAGGTTTTTTTATAGCTATGCCATTATGCTTTAAAATTTAAGAATCTATGCTAGTGCTGTTTCATTTCCTATCATGAGTCAGCGTAGCTTGGTGGAAAGGGCTCAGAACCCAGGAGATCCTGGTTCCAATCCCGCGGCCGTCTGATGCGTGACCTCGGGAAAGTCACTTCTATGTGCCTCGGTTTCCTCATCTGTCAAATCGGAATTAAATTTCTTGTTCTCCTTCCCCCTTAGATTGTGAGACCCGTGTGGGACAGTGTCTCTTCTGATTATACTGATTCTACCCCAGTGCTCAGCACACTGCTTGCCACCTAGTAGATGCTTAAAAAAATACCATGGTTATCATTTCTACCTTCACAGCATCTTAGACTAATAGACTATTAAAAAATAGACTGCTCCGTTGAAAAAGAAGTCCGTCATCAAGTGAGTAACGTTGCCGAATACATGTTACTTTCGTTCTTTTCCCATTGCTCACCCTCTAGTCTCAGCACTCTGTGTCGCTTAACCGTATTTATTATATTGCAATCTTCCGAGCGCTTATTCAGGAAGTGCTTAGTAAATACCACTGATTGATTGATTGCTTACCAATTGATTTTAGTCTCCCAATAGGCCAGTATATTGCTCTGCTTATGGTGAGCACTTGCTACATTCTGTTGGCTAATGGATTGTGAAATATGATCATTAATAATAATAACGATGGTATTTGTTAAGTGCTTACCCCATGCCGAGCACTGTACTAAGTGCTGGGGGAGATACAAGGTAATCAGGTTGTCCCGCGTGAGGCTTACAGTTTTAATCCCCATTTTACAGATGAGGTAACTGAGGTACGGAGAAGTAAAGTCACTTGCTCAAAGTCACACAGCTGATAAGTGGCGGAGCCGGGATTAGAGCCCACAACCTCCGATTCTTTCAATAGTATTTATTGAGCGCTTACTATGTGCAGAGCACTGTACTAAGCGCTTGGAATGTACAAATCGGTAACAGATAGAGGCAGTCCCTGCCCTTTGACGGGCTTACGGTCTCCGATTCCCAAGCCTGTGCTCTTGCCACTAAGCCACACTGCTTCTCCAGGCAGGCTGGATTAGAACCCGGATCTCCAGGGTTCTGAGCCCTTTCCACTGGGATACATTGCTTCATGACAGGGAATAAAACAGCAACGTCATATATGCTTAAATTGTAAAGCCTAACCGCAGAGCTATAAAAAAAATTGCTTTTATTTCGGTATCCATTTCAGATTTCCTCATTTTAAAATGGGGGTGAAATACCTTTTGTCCCTCCCTCTTATGACGGTGAGCCCCATGTGGAACAGGGATGAGGCAAGCCGTACGGCCTAGTGGAAAGCCAGCACAGACCTGGGAGTCATGGGACCTGGGTTCGAATTCCAGCTGCGTGACCTTCAGTAGTGGCTTAACTTGTCTGAGCCTCAGTGTCCTCATCTGTAGAATGGGGGTGAAATCCCGTTTTTTCCCTCCTCTTTTTGACCTTTCTGGTTGTATATATCCTTATATTAGAGTGCAGCACGAATAAAGAAGTTTGTGTTATCTTCTAATAATGAATGATACAGTAGCTAAGGCTCGCTCAAAGCAGGAAAGTCAAGAATTGTAACACACGTCTTGAATTTTTAAGCGGTAGAAGGGAATAACATGACTAAATAAAGAACGTCAGGTTATTCGGAAGCAATTTAGGCTACTCTTCACTGTGTTCGTGCATCCCAAGGAACATAATTGGAGGAGTTGGGAGTTGGAAATCAATACCCACATTTGTGTCACCGTATTACTGCTATTTTGGAATCCTTTGAGAAGAAAACATTGTTGCGTGGAATTTAAATGATGGACCAGTTTCTTAAAAAGGATGCCTGAGTTCCAGTGACCACTCTAAAGCAAACAGACACAGATGGTCGTTTCCGAAGGTGCGAGCTGCAATATGGACTCACATTCTGTTGCAGGGTCTGTACTCACCGGCGAGATGAAGGGGAAGAATCGTGTGTGCGGGGACTTTTCCATAATCGATTTCCATCGTCGCGAGGGAGGTGGGAGGGAGATCTGTGGGCAAAAGAACAAGGCAAAGCACTCTGAAGAGGAGCCTACACAATGTTTGGCGTGGCGAAGGATCCATCAGTGCTATTTATTGAGATCTTACCGTGTGTCGAGCAGTGTACGGTAAAAAGAGTCGATAGGCTATAAGCCCGGTGTGGGCAGGGAATGTCTCCCTATATTGCTGAATTGTACTTTCCAAACGTTTAAAACAGTGCTCTGCACACAGTAAGCGCTCAATAAATACGATTAAATGAATGAATGCATGGACACGTTCCCTGCCCAAAGCGAGCTTACAGTCTAGATGGGCAAAGAATCTAGCCGATGACCCAAACATATGGAATTCCTTGCGTCCAGGGTTTTTTTTTTCCCGTCGAGTTAAATTGTGTTCCGAGAAGAGGTTTTCAAAACTAAGCGTCTGCCTCGGAAAGGCTAAAATAACAATCGAGTTGAAGAGAAAATACAGGAACAGATGGAAGCATCACTAAGGAGTGAAAAGGTCTTTTGTAGTTTTTTTTTTTTCCGGTGGCATCTGATAAGCACTTACTATGCCCGAGGCTGGGTAGATACAAGCTAATCACGTTGGGCTCAGTCCATGTCCCACATGGGGCTCACAGTCTTAATCCCCATTTTACAGATGAGAAAAATAAGGCACAGAGAATTTAAGTGACTCGTCCAAGGTTCCACAGCAGAGAAGCGAGGAAAGGAGGTACTGACTCTGTTGGGAATCTGTTGGAGAAGCAGCGTGGCTCAGTGGAAGGAGCCCGAGCTTGAGAGTCAGAGGTCGTGGGTTCTAATCCCGGTTCTGCCACTTGTCAGCTGTGTGACTTTGGGCAAGTCACTTAACTTCTCTCTGCCTCAGCTACCTCATCTGAAAAATGGAGATTAAGACTATGAGCCCCACGTGAGACAAACTGATAACCTTGTATCTATCTCCCCCAGCGCTTAGAACAGTGCCTTAACAAATGCCATCATCATTATTATTATTATTATTATTATCATTGTTAATCCTGGCTCTGCTACTTGTCTGCCCTGTGACCTTGGGCAAGTCACTTCACTTCTCTCTGCTTCAGTTACCTCATCTGTAAAATGGAGATTGAGACCGTGAGCCCCATGTGGGACAGGGAATGTGTCCAAGCCCATTTGCCTGTATCCGCCCCAGCGCTTAGTACTGTGCGTGGCACATAGTAAGCGCTTAAATACCGTAATTATTATTAATTACTATTACTCTCTCAAACGGGTAGCACGGTGCTCTGCACAAAGTAAGTGCTAAATAAATGCCATCGAGATGATGGCAAAAGTCCTTGCATACCCATAACATCAGTTGAGGCTAAAGAGAGTTGTTCTTTTAAAATTAGGAAGGAATAAAATTTCAAGTTTGTGACAGATGGCTTTATTCTGCCCGGTTGAGTTTTAAGACAGCCTGAGCTGAGTGAGAATATATTTAAGTAATTTAGCGAGTCCACTGCTTCCTTTGCTTGTGCTTTCAATCAGTGGTATTGATTGAATCCTTATTAATAATAATAATACTAATGTTGGTATTTGTTGTGTCCTGGGGCTAAAACAGTTGTAGTAGCACTGATATTTGTTGAGCACCCATCTACTGCATTGCTCTGTACTAAGTATTCATAAATACAACAAAAAGAAGTGACACGTTCCCTACGTATAAGGAGATTAAACGCTAATGGGTGATGTAAACAAAGCCATTTTCAAGCCGAGTGGTCAGAATAAATCACTGAATATATCATTGGCTAAAGATATATATACACAAGTGCCTTAGGATGGAAATATGTAAATACTTCAGCGGTAAGAGGTGGCTGGTGGAGTTATATGACATGGGGAGTTAGAAATTAAAAGGGAAAGGCTTGTTGGAAGAGAGGGCTTTGAATAAGAGGATTCCTTGGTGGATTTGGGGATGGGCAGCGTGAGCAAGGGGATGTAGGTGGGAGAGTTAAGAACGAAGGGCAGTTGGAAGGTGAGCTTGGAATCAGTGACTGGTATTTATTGAGTGTTTACTATGTGCTGAGCACTGAACTAAGGGCTTGGGAGAGTACAATACAGAGTTGGTAGACACAATCCCTATCCTCGAGGAGCTTACGATTCTCAAGGAATTTTCGTGACGGAAAAGAGAGCGTGAGCTGGGAAGGTGGAGGAAGCAGCTTTATAAGAGGTGGAGGGTAGTGAAGAGCCTTGAAACTGGATGTGAGGAATGTGATTGATTGATTTGGGACCCTGATCACTTTCCTTCTTTCAAAGGAAGAACTCGTTCTCTTGACTGGATGGGCTCCAATGTCTCAGTCTTTCATTTGGAAGCTGCCCCTCTTGGGGCAAGCTCAGTAACTTTGCCCCCATGAGATCCAATCAGGTGCCTTTTAGTCAACCAGTCGATCATATTTATTGAGCGCTTCCCGTGTGCAGAGCACTGTATTAAGCTCTTAGGGTGAATGTGATTCAACAGAGTGGGTAGAAACATTGCTCAGAAGGAGCTCACAGCCTAGAGCGGGAGACAGACATGAATATAAATAGATAAATTACATATATGTACATGAGTGTTGTGAGGCAGAAAGTGGGTTGAGTCGCAAACGTTTAAAGGGTACAGATCCAAGTGCATTTGTGATGAGAAGAGAGAGGGATTTGGGGAAAAAAGCGCTTAATCGGGGAAGGTGTCTTGGAGGAGATGGAACGATAATAACGATGACGACAGTAGTAATCATAATAGTCAAGAGAAATGATTTCTGAGAACATCATTTCTCTCTGCTGCTATTCCGACTAAGCGGTTATGGCAGAAAAGAAGAGACGGGAGAGTCTTCCATGTCCCTTGGTCAAGCCACTTCACTTCTCCGGGCCTCAGTTCTCCTATTCTCCCTCCTATTTAGACTGTGAGCCCCATGTGACTGAGTCTGACCTAATTCGCTTGTATCTACCCCAGCACTTGGAACAGTATTTGACACATAGAAAGCGCTCAACATATACCATGAAAATAATGAAAAGAGCAATAAAATAAAGCTCATTCAGGGCTGTGTCTGGAGCCGGCTTCTCTTCTACCGTCTCCTGTTGCTTGGCCGGGCTCTTGGGCCAGAAGGGAGAGAGACCTCAGGACTGGAAAGGCCCCTCTGACTGGAGGAACGGCAGACTGTTCTAGAATAATCACTGCCGATCGCACACGCTGCATGCAAGACCGACCTATCCGATGCTGCAAATCCTGCGGATTTTGTCCACAACGGGAAAATAATTTGTTTCGGGCATTGATGGTACTCTGTGGGTTCACATCCAAAGATTGGTACAGAGCATCGATCCTCACTCAGTAACTGCTGTTACTATTACTATTGCTATGATTTTCTGCTTCTAGAATCAATCAATTGATCAGTGGTATTCATTGAGCTTTTACTGGGTAGAGAGCACTTATTAAGTGCTTAGCAGAGTAACAGTGCAACAGAGTTTGTAAACAGGTTTCCTGCTGAAAGGAGCTTACAGTTTGGAGTGGGAGACGTACTTTAGTATAAATAAATAAAGTACATATAGGTACAAAGGTAATTTGGGGCTGAGGGATGGGTGAAATATAGATATACATATATATATATATAACCAAATTACCTTTAATTACCAAATTACCAAATTAATTTATGTATACTAAAGTACTCAATATATATTAATATATACAGACATTAATATATATATATATATATAATACCGATATATATATACATTTATGTATATACATATATATATCTGAAATTTATTTATATTAATGTCTCTCTCCCCGTCTAGACTGTAAGATCACTGTGGGCAGGGAGCATGTCTGATTATTGTTATATTGTACTCTCCCAAGCATTTACTATAGTGCTTTGCACACAGTAAGCACTCACTAAATACGATCGAATAAATGCGTGGGTGAATAAAGGGTGACACAGAGGAGTGGGAGAAGAGGAAATATGGGCTTAGTTGGGGAAGGCCTCTTGGAGAAGATGTGTTTTTAATAAGGCTTCAAAGGTGGGGAAAGTAATTGTCTGTTGGATGGGCAGAGGGAGGGCATTCAAGGCCAGAGACAGGACATGGGAATTGGGTTGGCAGCGGGAGAGATTAAATCAGTAGGAGATCAGTGAGGTAAAGTAATAATAATAATGTTTGTATTTGTTAAGCGCTTACTGTGTGCAGAGCACTGTTCTAAGCGCTGGGGGAGATACAGGGTCATCAGGTTGTCCCTCATGAGGCTCACAGTCTCTAAGTAGAAGGGGGTTAGCTGATTGACTGCAATTTCTACTAATAATTACTACTATTTACTACTATTTTATTACTACTTCTACGTATTACTATTTCCGCTGTTTTACTGCTTCTGCTCACTACTATCATTTACTTCTTCTCCCGCTATATGAGCATGTTTATTCAGTATTCTCAGCACCCTCCTAGAGAGCTCACTGTGGGCAGGGAACGTGGCTGGTGCTTCTGTTTTATTGTGCTCTCCCAAGCACTTAGTGCCCTGCTCTATGCAAAGTAAGTGCTCGATAAATATGATTGATTGATTGATAAAGAAGGTTAGGAACTTGCTCCTTTTCAGATTTCGATTTAAAACAGAAAGATGTGTAGGGCTTGATCAGGGGCCAACTGTGTGGGTGTTTCACCTGCAAATTATCCTGAAAGCTAAGATTAAAAAGAGTATGCTTTGGCCCAAATTATCCCTATTTTAGGACAGTTTTTTGGCATATTTGTATCCACCCGAGGCTAAGTAGAACAGTTCACAATGGTGGAAGCAAAACCAAATGATTTCATCTTTCTGGAACTATCCTTCATATACATATATATATATTTAAGTGGTTAGTGTATGCTGGGTATTCTATTATTATAATGATGTTAAACACAGTCCCTACCCCACCCGGAGCTCATAGTCTAATTCAAAGGTAAAAAAAGATTTAATACCCATTTTCCAGGTGAGGTAACTGAGGCATGGAAAAGTTAAGTGACTTACCCCTGGTCACAAAGCAGACAAGAGGCGGCGCCGGCATTAAGATTTCTCTGATCTCAGAGTTTCCCTTGAAAAAGATGATCTTCCCCCACTTCATCCAGACCCCTTCCCATCCGAAACCCTCATTCCAGCCCCTCCACACGTCCGCTGTCTACCCCAGATATACACCATTAGTCACCATGCAGGATCAGAGGTCACAGTGAGAATTTAAAATTTTTCAACGTCAGTGGTTTTTATTCAGTGCCTACCCTGTGCAGAGCATTGAGCAGGGGAGAAAGTAGAGAGTAAAGATTCAGTTACTTCTGCTGTAGCTTCCCAGGGTTCATACTTTTGTTTGTGAGAGTAACTTCTTGCTCTGTTAGGCTGTAAACTCGTTGTGGGTGGGAATGTGCCCGTTAAATTGTTATATTGTAACGGTTGTATTGTATTGTATATATATTATATTGTATTATAATAAGCACTTTCCCAAGTGCTTAGTACAGTGCTCTGCATACAGTAAGAAATCAATACATACCATTGACTGATTGACATTGCCGGAGAAAGATGGTAATAACAAGCAATTCCCTTATCACCAGCTTCACCTGTTGCTACTCTTTCTTTCCCCCAAGGTCCCACCTCAGTAGTATTTAGCGAATATTGTCCGTGTGCAGAGCACTGTGCTAAGCCCTCGGGAGAGTACGGTACAACAGAGTTGGTAGATGTGATCACTTCCCAAAAGGAGCTTACAATCTTCTGGGGAAGACAGGCATTAAGGTAGATTAGAGATCGAGTATAAATGCTGTGTGGCAGGGGTGAATATCAAAGTATTTAGGAGCAGCATGGCTTTGTGGATAGATCACCGGCCTGGGAGTCAGAAGGTCATGGGTTCCAGTCCCGCCACCCCCACTTGTCTGCTGTGTGACCTCACTTCTCTCTGCTTCAGTTATCTCAACTGTAAAATGGGGTTTGAGACTGTGAACCCCACCTGGGGCAGGGATTGAGTCCAACCCCATTTGCTTGTGTCCACCCCAGCGCTTAGTATAGGGCCTGGCACATAGTAAGCAGTTAACAAATACCATTATTATTATTATTATTTTTAAGGGCTCCTCTGGCAACAGGGAGGCAGAGGAGAGAGGCGTGTTGGATGTTTCGGACGGAGGCGGGGGAGAGCTTTTGCCCTCGGTGGTGAAAGCGCTGATAATGGATGGGGAGGGAGGCGGGGTGGGGGTGGTGCTGCGGTGCCTCAGCTCAGGCCAGAGGTCAAGGTCAAGTGGGGACCGTGAGGGGACGGTGAGACTGGCCACCGGCCCATCGTTCCCGTCACCTGTGGTCGTGGGAAGTCTTCCACCCACCGGCCCCATTCTCACCTCACTTCAACCGTGAAGCCATTCGGCCATGTCAGGAGCTGCTGCTGGTGCTGCGTCTTCGGTGGTTCCCTTCCCCCCACACGTCAGACCAGGGGGACATGAACACTTCGGCAGGGCCTGGGAAACCACGGGGCCCCGTGGGAAGTGCCCTTGCCTGAGTGTCAGAGGCCCTGGGTTCTAATGTCGGCTTTACCACTCCTCTACTGGGTTTTCTCATTTGCAAAATGGAGATAAGAAGAAAGAGGAGGAGGAAGAGAATTTCTAAATGCTGCAGTGGATATAAGGTCATCGGGTTAGATACAGTCCTGTCCCACATAGGGATCACAGTCTTCATCCCCATTTTACAGATGAGATCACCGAGGCACAGAGAAGTGAAGTGACTTGCCCAAAGTCACACAGCAGACCGGTGGCGGAGCTGCGATTAGAAGCTAGGTCCTTCTAACGCCCAGGCCTGTGCTCTTTCCACCAGGCCACCCTGCTTCCCCTTCGTTCTCCCTCTTAGACTGTGCATGAGTGTCGTGTGTGACAGAAATCATGTCTGACCTGTTCTGTATCTACCCCACTGGTTGGGTGCACTCAGCAAGTACCCCAGTCGTCATTATTCATTGGCGAACCTCGGCTGTTCAACCTAAACCGTGACTAGATCTCGTTCGGCGGCTATGATGCAGCCCATGAAGTCCCCCTAACAACGTTTGATCAAATTATACATCTATTTTATTTTGTAATTTACTTTGACTTTCAAGTTTTCTTTATATCAGAATGCATGTGAAGTGCAAATTAAGAGGAACAGAAATTTGAAGGTATTAAATAATAAACCGCGTTATGCAAGTGCTTGGAAAATGACTTTTCATGCTATCACGTTTCATGCTTCAAAACATTAACTTGAGAAATAATTGGGAATGACAGGATTTTCTTATCCCATGGAGTGCATTGCCAGGCTCTTTAAGTTCTTCAGAATTGTCTTCCCTTTTTCCTCTCCCTCATCCTCTCCCTCTCTTTCCCTCTCTTTCCCTCTCTGTCTCTCTCTTTCCCCTCTCTCAGAAAATCGCAGCTCCACGCCTCAGGATAATTCCCATTATCTATTCAGCGGTGTCACTGCCAATCACTCCCTTTGCAAACCAACGCTTTTTCTCTTCCATCCTAACTCCATCTGTTCATATCCCCCAGTTCTCCGGAACCCTCTGATCGCGATTAACTTTCCTCACAACCCGGGTTCTGACGCTCGGCACTTCGGGGCCTGCAGAACCCTTACTTTTCCACTTTGGCTGAGATTTGGGGTTTGTGTAACCAAATTGTTAGCTGGGGATATTTCCCTAATGACTGTATTTAAATCATTCCTTGAGAACTGCTGTATTCTAGCGATAATGAGCTCTCTCGCCCATTGGCAGGAGGTTTCCCCACTAGCTCCTCCCTGCCTGGTTCCCATAGTAACGCTCAGGGACCAAGTTCAGATTTCATTAAATAGCCAAATTATGCAGTAGTAAGAAAAGAACGGAAAAGGCCCTCGTACCGTACATCAGAGCAGCAACGGTGGTGGAAGGTGGTTTTGAGTTAACTGAGTTAATTGATCGAGTTAATTGAGTTAACTTGAGGGTAAACCAAATCTCAGGTCAAACAATTAACAGACTATTCTGCTCTCCCTGTGCCTGACGAGAGATAATTTTGATCCGGTGCCAATTATTTTTGTGCTCTCGCAAATGCTCAGGCATTTTCCAAGCTCTTCGCCTGCTCTGAGCCACCCACGGTCCTCCCCGCCCCCCTCCCACCCAACATCTCTCCTTAATTTCTCTGCCGTGGTCTTTTGAGGTAAAGACATTTCAATCCTGTAAAAGGTTCAGCTTTTTGGTTTTTTTCTTTTAAGGAGCCAAGAGCCCGTTAGTGGGCAAACGGTGGAGAGAGTTGTTTCCCTCCGGAAGGCAGGCGGTGTGAAATTATCTAGTTGTGTAATGAAGGGTTATGTGGGGAATGTGTGGCATATGTAACGTTCTTTTAATGAAGACGTAGTATTGTCTTGCCGAGACCTGGAAGTTCTGTGGGATGTGGTGTTTGACATTAAACATCGGAGTTGTTTCATGTTCGATGGCCTTCTGGTGGGCCTGAAGCCAAACACAGCCCTCGGCTGGGAAAGCTACGGGGACCTTTAACTTCCGAAGCTTTTGTGGTTCCTTCTGAGGGAGATCCCAGGGTCACTTCTCCCACCCGAGCGCCTTTATGGCAGCTATAATGACAGCGCGTATTGATGATCCGCAGCTTAACCCGCCGCTGCCTTCACAGAGATTCTTGCTTCCCCGTCTCCTCGCTCTCCCTCTCCCCAGCCTCCAGAGCGGTTCCTCCGACCTCATCACACCCCGCTTCTCAGCGCTACGGGGCCGTCACCTTCCGGAGAGGCGTACGGCAGTTGGATTGGGAACCCAGAATCTTGGCCTTGGGGTGTCTAATCGACCTTTGCAGGCGAAGATGATTCTGGGCCGTTGAAGTCCCTCGCTGAATGCGGCTCACAAGATCAACATTTGACAAGCAGTATAATAATTTGTTAAGCACTGAATATGTGCCAGGCACTGTGCTAAGCGCTGGGGTGGCAACAAGCAAATCGGGTTGGCCACAGTCCCTTGCCCCCCATCGGGCTCACGGTCTTAATCCCCGTTTTACCGATGAGGTAACTGAGGCACAGAGAAGTGAAGTGGCTTGCCCAAAGTCGCTCTGCGGACAAGTGGCAGAGCCGGGCCGGGCCTGGGAGTCAGCAGTCCTGGGTTCTAACCCCGGCTCTGCCACCTTCCTTCTGTGTGGCCTTGGACGAGTCACTCATTTTCTCTGTACCTCAGTTTCCTAATCTCTAAAATGGGCTTGAAATTCTCGTTCTTCCCTCTCTTTAGACTGTGAGCCCCGTGTGAGGCAAGGACTGCCTCTGACCTGAATTTTTTTACATCGACGCCAGCTCTCAGCACAGTAGTTACCCCATAGTAAGTGCTTATCAGATGCCACGGTTATGACCGTCGGCTCAACCACAGCGGAAGCAGCGTGGCTTAGTGGAAAGAGCACAGGCTTGGAAGTCAGAGGTCGTGGGTTCTAATCCCTGCTCCCGCCACTTGTCTGCTGTGTGACTTTGGGCAAGTCACTTCACTTCTCTGGACCTCCGTCTGTAAAATGGACATTAAGACCGTGAGCCCCACGTGGGACAATCTGATCACCTAGTAGCTATCCCAGAGCTTAGGCCAGTGCTCGGCACGTAGTAAGCACTAAACAAATACCACCATCATTAACGTGGCCCAGCTAAACCCGAGTGTAAAATACGTCCAGACGTTTTTGCCTGGTACTTGGACGCGGACGGCCGTCACGGTAACAGTCCGGACTTGGAGAACACTGACAAGTGGTTGGCCGAGCTCTGCGCTCGAGTGGGGCCCGATCCACACACCGAGTCTGGGATCCCATCTTGTCGAGAAGACCCTGATTTTTCGCAAGTTGGGCAGGGTCCCTAAGCCGAAAGGCTTCTGGGCTCTTAAACAGTCAAGTGACTCAGACCAAGCCTTCAGTCCCGCTTTAATAGTAATTATTACGGTGATGCTGATGGCATTTGTTAAGCACTTACTATGTGCCAAGCACTGTTCTAAGCACTGGGGTAGTTACAGGGTAATCAGGTTGTCCCACGTGGGGCTCACAGTCTCAATCCCCATTTGACAGATGAGGTAACGAGGCCCAGTGAAGGAACTTGCCCAAGGTCACACAGCTGACAAGTGACGGAGCCGGGATTAGAGCCCACGTCCTCTGACTCCCAAGCTCGGGCTCTTTCCACTAAGCCACCCTGCTTCTCTGTGCCTCAGTTTCCTCATCTGTAAAATGGGGTGGAACTCCCTGATCTCCCCTCTCCTTAGACTGTGAGCCCCAAGTGAGGCAGGGACTGCTGCTTTAGCGTCAGGCTTAGCACCCTGAAGAAGAGAGCGAATGCCTAATTCCAGCTCTTCTTTGCTTCGGTACTGTCGTAACTTTTCTGCTAAGCAGGGAATGCATCGCCAACGAAATAGTTGGGAATATGCTAAAGGGTTCTTCATTTTCCTCCCTCTACCAGTGAGTCCACCGGCAGTTAAGCTGCAGGAGGCCGAGGTGGTGGAGAAATTGGTAGGTTTACCGTCTCCCTCCCCGCTCAGCCACACACAATAAATGAGAAGCAGTTTGGCCAATGGAAAGGGCACAGGCCTGCAAATGAGAAGACCTGAATTCTAGCCCCACGACCTCCACTTGCTTGCTGTGTGAACTTGGGCATTCACTGAGCGTCTCTGAGCCTCGGTTTCCTCATCTGTAAAGAAGGGATTAAATTCCTGTTCTCCCTCTCCATTAGACTAGTGAGCTCTAATTGGGCAGGGACATGTCTACAAATTCTGTTATAGTGTTCCCTCCCAAGCGCTTAGTTCAGTGCTCTGCACACAGGAAGTGCTCAATAAATACGATGGATGGAGCCCTGTGTAGGACAGGGACTATACCCGGTTGTATTGCATCCGCTCCAGTGCTTGGCACCTAGTGAGCACGTAGCAAATTCCACAGTTATGAAATCCAACATGTTTGGTTGGCTCTGTGCCATCCCCAATCCAAAGAATTTGGCCCCGAAGACCCTGTGTGACCTTGCAGAGCTCAAGGGTGTGTTCTCAGGCGGGCAATTTCGTGAGACAGAAGGGATTGAGAACATGCAAACCATCCCCAGTTTCTGGAGGAACTGGAACCCTTGATTCTCAAACAACCCCTTTAACAATGTTGGTATTTGTTAAGCGCTTACTATGTGCAGAGCACTGTTCTAAGCGCTGGGGTAGATACAGGGTCATCAGGTTGTCCCACGTGAGGCTCACGGCTAATCTCCATTTTACAGACGAGGTAACTGAGGCCCAGAGAAGTGAAGTGACTTGCCCACGGTCACACAGCTGACAAGTGGCAGAGCCGGGAGTCGAACCCATGACCTCTGACTCCGAAGCCCAGGCTCTTTCCACTGAGCCACGCGTACCCAAATGGACTTCCATTCCATTCATTCAATAGTATTTATTGAGCGCTTATTATGTGCAGAGCACTGTACTAAGCACTTGGAATGTACTAATCGGTAACAGAATTCCACATCGGTAACATTCCACATTTGAGAGCGTCAAGTTGATTGGAAATTTGGCCCTGGGGCTTTAAGCAGATGTTCTTTAAAACAAAAAAAAAATGCATTCTTCTTCACACTTGTTCATTTTGAGATGAAAGTGAGTTCTTTGAATTTTTTAAAGCAAAAACAGTGCGGTAGGTAGCCAGGCATGTAGGGTCTTTGAAAGGTCCTGTAGTTCATAGCTTATTATTCAGGGAAAGGCAGATGGAACTGTCTTATTTTTAAAGATGTCTCAACCAACTCCCTTCCCCTAACAACCCTTCCCTGGCACCCTGGGAATTCAAATTTCCCTCTAACTGAAATCCCGCCTCCTGCAGCTTATTTGCTTTGGTGCTTTTTGTGAGGCACAAGGAGATCAGCTGGACACAAGCTTCCTAAAATAACCCCTCACCGATACCTCCGGGCCACTCATAAATGGCTTCTCAGCTTCCTTTACCCCAGATTTTGTAACCTTTCCTCATAACTGAACGCATTCAGACCTGGGAAGTCGTTCTGTTGACAATTTTCTTGCTCTCGATGCAGAATGTGAGTTGTAAACTCGATGTGGGCAGAGAATGTGTCCGTTATATTGTTATATCGTACTCTCCCAAGCTCTTACTACAGTGATACACACTCATTTAGTCCTTAAATAAGATAATCCGCTGAATATTATTCTACCTAAATGAGCCCTTTTCTTAGGGAAAGGAAGCATAAGGTAAGATTCCCACAAGACAGTTCTAATGACTGCAAGTTGACACTTTAAAAAAAAATTATAATTATCGTATTTATTAAGCACTTAATATGTATCCATCACGGTTCTAAGCCCCGAGGTAGAAACCCGAGTATCTAATCGGGTAATTCTGTCCCTGTCCCACTTGGGCATCCCTCACAGTCTAAGTAGGCGGGAGAAAAGGCACTGAAGCCCCATTTTATAGATGAGGAAACTGAGTCAAAGAGAAGACATGACTAAAGTGACACAGCAGACAACTGGCAGAACTGGGATTGGAATCCAGGACCTCTGACTCTGAAGCAAATACTCCTTCCGCTAGACCACGGGGCTGCATGGTAGAGGCTTGCCTCAGAGGACCCGGAGATTCCCCGGAAAGATCGACCCTCTCGGTAAGGACCGAGAGATGACCTGGAAAGATCGACCTTCCTTGGAAGGACCAAGAGATTCCCCGGAGAGAACGCCCTTCCTTGTGAGGACTGAGAGATGCCCCGGAAAGATGGACTCTCCTTGTGAAGGAAAAAAATAGATGCCGTGCAGCCTGGTCAGGAACAGCAGGTCTTTTTAGTGAAGACAAGCTAGGGAGACCTTCCGTGCTAAGCTGACGGGACTAAATAATGACTTGTGCTCATCGAATACCTTTATATTAATCTTTTAGCTTTACTTCTTAGGCAGGGAAGAAGGGGCCTTATTTGATCCGGGAATGTAACAACATTCTCTTGCTATTCGTTTCCGATTTTCTGATGTCAAGTAGCATTTTCTTACGTGAAAACAACCATGAGGAGCGGCCTGACCTGATGGAAAAGCAGCTTGGCCTAGTGGGTAGAGCGTGGGCCTGGGAGTCAGAAGGACCTGGGTTCTAATCCTGGGACCCGGGTTCCAATCCTAGGTCTGCCACTTGTCTGCTAGGTGACCTTGGACAAGTCACTTCACTTCTCTGTGCTTCCGCTCCCTCATCTGTAAAATGGGGATTAAGACTGCGGGACCGGGACTGCGTCCAACTGGATTTGCCTGTATGTGCCCTAGCGCTTAATACAGTGTCTGGCACAAAGTAAGCACTTAACAGATACAATTATTATTATGGAAAAAGCACAGGATTGGGAGATAGGTCTGGGTTCTAATACTGGCTCCCCACCTACCGGCTTTTTGACCTAGGACGAGTCACCGAGCTTTTCTGGGTCTCAGTTTCCTCATCTACAAAATGGGGATTAAACACTTTTTCTCCCTTCCCCCTAGACTGTGAGCCCCGCTTTGGGACAGGGATGGTATCTGATCATATTTTGTCTCCTGCAGTGCTTGCGCCTTAGTAGGTGCTTAACGAATAACGCAATTACGATGTTCCATCTCAAAATGGAGTTTTCTTACTGTCTGTGGAGATCTGAGCTGCACAGCATCGGAAACTCTTATTTAATCCTCTTTTCTCCACACTCACATTTGTTTCCCTGCCTGGATTTCCTCCTGTCAGTGCTCAGTCAAAGGCATTTCTCGATTCTCCCATGACGGACACTGTGGTTTCAAATCTTAGGGCCATGTTGCCATGCCAACCTCTTCCCCACCTCCCTCCCCGCCTACTCTCAGCCCCTTCCCTTCTCCCGTCCTCCTCTTCTTCTCTTAGCTCTCCTCCTGTGGAGAAGGAGCTGAAGTGCTTCCAACTTCCTGTTGCACAAGCACAACAACCTGGAAATCCAAACCACACTTTTTTTTTTTGGTATATGTGAAAGAAGGGACCTGGAGGATCATGGAAAGGAGGAGGAAATGTGGTAGGAAGAGAGCTCAGGGACCTTCTGGAGAGCTTAGAAAACCAAGTTATACAGTTCACTTTTAAATCCCCCCTCCACTTGAAGGTGGGGGAGGTCATATAAGCTTTATGATCATTTTAACTTTGGCTTCTGGACCTTTCAGAGGTCAATACGAAGACTCCTGCAGCTACTAAGAAATGATGATGTTAAAATTGCCCTCAGAAGAACAAAAATCAGTTCCCTAAAGCTTGATTGTTTCCTTTCTAAAGCCACATTTGAAAGTTCAGAGGTCTCCGTGTATTTTCCTTAGGGTCAGATTACTTCATGTTCGGTGCTTCTCCCTGTCAGCCTACGTTACTTTCCATTTAAGTGGCATTTCCGTGACCCGTCCGTCTTTGCCAAGATGACTCTGTGGCCTGTCTCGGGCCCTCGGAGAACTAGAAAATGTTGTGATATCAATGGAAAGAGAAGTAAGGGAGCAGTGTGAGGTCCGACAGAAATACTGAGTCAATCAGTCCTATTTATTGAATGCTTACTGTGTGCAGAGCACTATAGTATAAGTGCTTGGGAGAGTACAGTATAAAGACCAAAGCGGGGAAGAGAACACAGGAGAAAAGGTGCCCCGAAAGCATGGTAAAGATGTGCTCCGTTGAGAAATGCTCATCCGGGCATGGACGCCGGAGCCTTTGAAATGAAACCGGGGGATAATAAAATCATAAGTTGGCCGGAGCCCTTCTTGGGCAGTGACTTGGGCGGGCAGATTGTCAGCGGCATCTCTTCAGGAACCATTATGGGCACAGCTCGGAGCTAAGCATTGTGGGAGGGAGGATGGCGGAGAGCCAGCGCTGGCTCCTTGTCACACTGTCTGCCAGCACGGGAACAGAGCCATGGAGGGCTCCCAAAGACGACAGAATCGGCCCCTCGGCTACATTAGTTACGGGGCCATTCTCTTTGTGGCTCTGAAAATGGGGTGTCTTTGAAACTCTCAGGAATGGCCCCTGGAAAGCTCGGTTGACCTGCTCAAAGTGGGGGGGGGGGGGCTCCCAAAGGACTCTGGGACAAGAGAGACAGAGTTTATGTTAGAAAGAGAGAGCAGTTCTGAGTTTCCTTCCTCCCCACCGCCCCCCTCGTGGTCCGTGCAAAGAGAATCCAGATGGAACCAAGTATCATGGGGTGTCAGAGGGCCCTCCAGATCCTCCCTGGAACTCAAGCGGCTCCTCAGACCGGAAGGCAGGCCTGTGCCGTGCCGAGGCTCAGCCAAACCTACCGCAGAGCGGCACGGATCACCCCCCCCCACCCCCCGCCCGTTTCTGGGGAGGGCAGGAGGGGTCCTCTCGTGGAACAGGAGAGCGCGGTGGTGGCCCATCTGCTCATCTAATAAAAATAATAATAGTTATGGTCCCTTTTAAGCACTTACTATGTGGCAAGCACTGTTCTGAGCGCTGGGGTAGATGCAAGTTAATCAGGTTGGACACAGTGTCTGTCCCACATGGGGCTCACACTCTTAATCCCCATTTTAGAGGTGAGAGAACTGAGGCCCAGAGAAGTTAAGTGATTGCCCAAGGTCACAGCAGACAAGTGGCAGAGCCGGGATCAGAACCCAGGTCCTTCGGACTCCCAGGTTCACGCTCTATCCACTAAGCCACGCTGCGTCTAACTTGGTTTGCCACACCCGAGATGAAAGAAGTGGTGCCTACCCTCAGGAAGTTTAAACTCTAACCGGGAAGAAGGACAAACACAATCACTGAAACATTAACAAAACACGAATGACACGCACACACATGCTATCAAACCACCAATCAGGCCTGCTTCTCAAAGACACTTCAACAGTGAACATATTTATCAGCTGTGTGACTTTGGGCAAGTCACTTAACTTCTTTGGGTCTCAGTTCCCTCATCTGTAAAATGAGGATGAAGTCTGTGACCCCTACTTGGGACACCCTGATTACCTTGTTTTTACCCCAGTGCTTAGAACAGTGTGTTGAACATAGTAAGCGCTTAACAAATGCCATCCTTATTATTATTCTTATTATTATTATTATTATTAACATGAGAGCTTGTAACCAGCGTACAGAGATTTCCCAGTGTGAAGGAGAGGCAAGATGGATGGGGTTGATTTGGAAAGAGGACAGCTGAAGGGGACTCCTCAGCCTCTGGTCAGATGTTTCAATGCAATTTATTATTATATTATTATATCTTTCGATTATATATTATTGAATTGTAATAATATATAATTACAACATTATTATATATTATTAAATTATGTATTCATATAAATGTCTGTCTCCCCTTCTAGACTGTAAGCTCGGGTAGGGAACCTCTCTGCTAACCCTGCTCTATCACCTTCTCCTAAGAGCTTAGTACAGTGCTCTGCACATATTCAGGTTCAAAAATAGCATTGATTGATTTTTTTATTATTACTAGTAGTTATAGTTGTAGCCGCATTAAGTTAATAATGATAATAATGTTGGTATTTGTTAAGCGCTTACTATGTGCAGAGCACTGTTGTAAGCGCTGGGAAGGATACAAGGCGATCACGTTGTCCCACGTGGGGCTCACAGTCGTAATCCCCATTTTACAGACGAGGTAACTGAGGCCCAGAGAAGTGAAGTGACTTGCCCACAGTCACACAGCTGACAAATGGCAGAGCCGGGATTCGAACCCATGACCTCCGACTCCCAAGCCCGGGCTCTTTCCACTGAGCCACGCTGCTTCTCATTAATAATAAGTAAGTTAAGCACTTAACTAAGTGCCAAGCACAGTTTTAAGCAGTGGGATAGATATAAATCAATCAAGTTGGACATAGTCCCTGTCCCAAATGGAGCTCACAGTCTAAGTAGCGGGGAGAACGGGCATTGAATCCCCATTTTACTGATGAGGAAACTGAGGCACAGAGAAGTGAAGTGACCTGCCCAATTTCACCCAGGAGGCAACTGGCGGTTCTGGGATTAGAACTCAGGTCCTCTGAATCCCGAGCCTGGGCCCTTTCCTGTGAGCCACGGTGCTCCTAACGAAGCCCGTTTATCCTTGTAGGCCTTGCAGAGATCTTAGAGGCCGAGGAGAGTGGGAGAATCAGTATGAACCTGGAGGAAAATGACCCTCCTGCTGGCTGAATAAATAAATATTGAAGCAGAATGGAAAGAACAAAGGACTGAGGGTCAGGAGCCCCGGCTTCTGATCCCGGCTCTGCCGCTTGCCTGCTCTGTGACTTTAGGCAGGTCACTTCTCATCTCTGGGCCTCAGTTTCCTCATCTGTACTATGGGGATCGATTTCCTCTTCTCTCTCCCCCTTAGACTGTGAGTCTCATGTCTGGTTCGATTATCCTGCATCTTCCCCAGTGCTGAGCATATTCATTCATTCAGTCGTATTTACCGGGCGCTTACTGTGTGCAGAGCACTGTACTAAGCAGGTAACAAACACCACAATTATTAGAATTTCTAGTGATTTATTACGACTCCTACTAATGCTAATACTACTACCCGCCCGTCTCTCTCCACTCCAGTCCATACTTCACTCTGCTGCCTGGATCATTTTTCTAAAGAAGCAGCGTGGCTGAGTGGAAAGAGCGCGGGCTTGGGAGTCAGAGGTCATGGGTTCTAATCCCCGCTCTGCCACTTGTCAGCTGTGTGACCTTGGGCAAGTCACTTAGCTTCTCTGTGCCTCAGTGACCTCATCTGTAAAATGGGGATTTAGACTGTGAGCCCCAAGTGGGACAACCTGATGACCTTTGTATCTACCCCAGCGCTTAGTACGGTGCTTGGCACATAGTAAGCGCTTAACAAATGCCAACATTATTAAAAAACTGTTTAGTCCCCATTTCCCCAATCCTTAAGAACCTCCAGTGGTTGCCCACCACTTCTGCATCAGAGAGACGGTACTTACCCCTCTAAACTCTAAGATCGTTGGGGGGAGAGAACATGTCTACCAACTCCGTTATATCGTACTCTCCCAAGCACTTAGTACAGTGTCCTGCACACAGTAAGCGCTCGATAAGCTTGACTGATTGACTGACTGATACCATCGGCTTTAAAGCACTCAGTCAGCTTGTCTCTCCGTCCTTACCTCACTGATTTCTTACTATAATGGAGCTCTCCCACTTCACTCCTCTAGGCTTCCTCACTGTGCCGTGATCTCTCAGTCCATACTTCACTCTGCTGCCTGGATCATTTATCTAAAAAACTGTTTAGTCCCCATTTCCCCAGTCCTCAAGAACCTCCAGGGTTGCCCACCCACTTCTACATCAGAGAGACGGTACTTACCCCTCTAAACTCTAAGATCGTTTGGGGGAGAGAATATGTCTACCAACTCTATTATTTCGTACTCTCCCAAGCACTTAGTTCAATGTCCTGCAGACAGTAAACGCTCAATAAGCTCGACTGATTAATTGACTGATTGATACCATCGGCTTTAAAGCGCTCAGTCAGCTTAACTCTCCGTCCTTACCTCACCGATTTCTTACTATTATGGAGCTCTCCCACTTCACTCCTCTAGGCTTCGTCACTCTGCCGGGATCTCTTGCCGCCAACCCCTTTTCCAAGTCCTCCCTCTGGCCTAGAACTCCCTCCATCTCTGAATATGCCAGACTGACCACTCTGCCCACCTTAAAAGCCGTATTAATGCCACATCTCCTCGATCCCCAATCCCCAGTCAAGCCCTGTTCTCCTCAGCTCCCTCTCCCTTCTGCGTCACCTAAGCGCTTGGATCTCTACCCTTGGGGCGTTTGATATTCACTCAGCCTCACCCCCTGCAGCATTTATGTACATATTTGCAAATTATTTTTATTAATCTCTGACACCTCTACACTGTAAATCCCTTGTGGGCAGGGAATCTTTCTACCAACTCTTCCAAGCACTTAGTACAGTGCTCTGCGCACAGTAAATGCTCAATAAATTCCATTAATTGGCGGAGGCTACTACTGTTGTGGCCGCTGCTGGGTAGGAGAGAGAATTCCCGAGGACTTTTCAGCAAGTAGTTGTTTCAGGAATTTGGAGAGATGTGGTCGGGATTCACTAGAAGTATCGGGCTGTAGGAAGGGACAGGTTAAATCCCTGTAGTATTCCTGAGGAGAAACTGGCGAGGCCGAAGTGTACTTTGGCCACAGTCTCCATTGCACCCTACTCGAGTGCAATTCGCCGCTTCATCCCTGTCACCAGCCGGTCGGGAGCCTTTGAAGATATTCTGTTCTTTCAGAGCTCCGTTTCTGGTTTTTCTGGTTGACCAAGGCGTGAGTGGCTAAGGTAATTGCTTCTGTTGGCCCTGACCTCTTAGCTTCGGTTTCATTAGTCTCTCCCTCTGTTTAGCCCCTCGGTTTATGCCTAAAAGGAAAATTCCTCACCTCAGTCTCCCCGACCTGGCCCCTTCCCTGGAAAAACAGCATGGCCATATGGAAAGAGCCCGGGCCTGGGAGTCAGAGGGCCTGGGTTCTAATCCCGGCTCCGCCGTTTGTGTACCTTGAGACCTAGGCCAAATCATTTTTAGAGAAGCAGCGTGGCCTAGTGGAAAGAGCAAAGGCTTGGGAGTCAGAGGTCGGGGTTTCTAATCCCGGCTCCGCCACTTGTCAGCTGTGTGACTCTGGGCAAGTCACTAAACTTCTCTGTGCCGCAGTTACCTCATCTGGAAAATGGGGATTAAGACCATGAGCCCCACGTGGGACAACCTGATTACTTTGCGTATACCCCAGTGCTTGGAACAGTGCTTGGCATATAGTAAGCGCTTAACAAGTACCGTCATCATTTTCATTACTGTTATTATTCTCGGTGCTTCAGTTCCCTCATCTGTAAAATGGAAATTCAAATCCTCTTCTCCCTTCCATTTAGAGAGTGAGCCCCATTTGGGCCGTGGACTCTGTCAGACCAGGTTATTTGGTATCTACCCCTGTGCTTAGTCCAGTGTTAAAGCATATAGTAAATGCTTAATAAATACCACAATTATTACTTATATTATTATTACTATTATTATCTTTATTAGGAGAGATAGAGCAGGAGTGGCACTGAGCACGCCACCCTACCCAAATCAATTCTTTCACACAGAAAATCAGGTTAGTCACAGTCCTGCTGGTTCTCAGTCTTAATCCCCATTTTACTAATGAGGTAACTGAAGCACATAGAAGTGAAGTGACTTAACAATAACGATAAGAAATAATAATATGGTACTTGTTAAGCCCTTGCTATGTGCCAAGCACTGTTCTTAGCACTGGGGTAGATACAAGTTAATCAGGTTGGGCAGAGTCCCTGTCCCACACGGGGCTCACACTCTTAATCCTCATTTACAGATAAGGTAGCTGAGGCCCGAGAAGCTACGTGACTTGTCCAAAGTCGCACAGCAGGCATGGGGTGGAGTGGGGATTAGAACTCAGGTCCTTCTGACTCCCAGGACCCTTCTCTATTAGGCCACGCTGCTTCTCAGTGACTCGCCCACGTTAACACAGCCGATCAGTGGCGGCTCCTCCATTAGAACCCAGATCCCCTATGCCAAATACTGTCACTCCCGGAAGGAGTCCCCATCATCCCTCTTGCTCCCTGTGGAGTTGATACAGCCCAAACCTGAGATCCCGGGGAAAACAGCCTCCCCCGTGGCTCTCAAAGCCGGTAGCGCCATTATCCGAGCCACATTAAAAACAAAACATCGTCCTCTCTGTCCTAACGGCTGTTCAGAGATCGAGTGACGAGGCGCTTCTGGCTGGGTCTTCCCTTTTCTTCTCAACCAGGAGCCCACGTGAGGTGGCCAGCAAATTGGCATTTCCGCGGAGCATTCTGTTCTCCGCTGACAATCCCTAGACGTGCCGCTACTCCCTCCAGCCGGGAATCTGTGGGAGACTCTTAATCTTGCGGTAGCCTGCGTCTTTACTCTCCCGCCTTAATGACCCTCTTTCAGTTGGAATAGTGCTCTCCTTTTGAATCCTCAGCCGTTAACCTGCTTTTATTATTTGTGTGTGTGTGGGGTTGTCATTGTTCTTCTTTTCGTTTACCTTGCTGGGACTCATTCATTCAGGCCTTCGTCCAGTCGTATTTATTGAGCGCTTACTGTGTGCAGAGCACTGTATTTAGTGATTGGGAGAGAAAACGGTAACCGCACCCAACCCCTGCCCACCATGAGTTCGCGGTATTGATGGGGGGAGACAGACATTAATATAATAAATAAATTACAGATATGGACATAAGTGTTGTGGGGCTGGGAGCGGGGTTGAACAAAAGGAGGAAATCAGGGCAATGCAGAAGAGAGTGGGAGAAGGGGAAAGGGGAGCTTAGTCAGGGAAGGCCTCTTAGAGGAGGTACACGCCGTTAAAACCGAGATATCTGGGTGTGCCGACTCTTTCCTTCCACATCCTCATTTAGAAACGGTTTCCTCGCCGGGGTTATCCCCGAGGCTGCGATGAAGATGAATAGCGGAGCATTTGATAGCTCATTATGGGCGGGGAGTGTGTCCCTTCATTCGGTTGTAGAGAGTACATGGGAAGCGCCCCCAAAATACAACTGATTGATTTGAAAAGGACACAGAGATTATCCATCGTTGACACTCTGAAAAGCCCCCTTTTCAGATGGCCGTTTGAAGGGAGCCGTTTGGCCACCTTTGTTGGCATGTAATTATTATGATTTCTGTCTTTTCATTCATTCATTCACTCAATCCTATTTACTGAGTGCTTACTGTGTGCAAAGCACTGCACTAAGCGCTCGGGAGAGTACAACCGGCAGACACATTCCCTGCCCACAACGAGTTCACGGTCCAGAGATGAGCTCCCAGTCCAGAGATGAATTATGGTATTTGTTAAGCGCTTCCAATGTGCCAGGCATTGTACTAAACGCTGGGGTGCATACAAGCAAATTGGGTTGGGCAGTCCCTGTCCCACGATGGGCCACGGCCTTAATCGTCATTTTACAGGTGAGGGAACTGAGGACCAGAGATAAGAATAATAATGTTGGTATTTGTTAAGCACTTACTACGTGCAGAGCACTGTTCTAAGCTCTGGGGTAGATGCAGAGGAAGGAAGTTGTCCCACGTGAGGCTCACAGTCTTCATCCCCATTTTACAGAAGAGGGAACTGAGGCACAGAGAAGTGAAGTAATAATAATAATAATAATGTTGGTATTTGTTAAGCGCTTACTATGTGCAGAGCACTGTTCTGAGCGCTGGGGTAGACACAGGGGAATCAGGTTGTCCCACGTGGGGCTCACAGTCTTAATCCCCATTTTACAGATGAGGGAACTGAGGCACAGAGAAGTTGAGTGACTTGCCCACAGTCACACCGCCGACAGGTGGCGGAGCCGGGATTAGAACCCATGAGCTCTGACTCCCAAGCCCGTGCTCTTGCCACTGAGCCACGCTGCTTCTCCAAGAGAAGTGAAGAGATGTGAAGTGACTTATCCAAGGTCACACAGCAGACAGGCGGTGGAGCCGGAATTAGAACCTTCTGACTCCCAGGCCCGGGCTCTATCCACTGCACCTCAGCCTGCGCCAGGTGCAGGGCTCTGTTATAAGCACTGGGGAAAGGAAGAGGGATACAGAGTAAGGCATGAACCGTAATCAGTCAATCAGTCGCTCGTAATTATTGTGCACCTACTGGGTGCTGACACTGTACTAAGAGCTGGGGAGAGTTCAGTACAGCAGAGTTGGGAGGCACGTTATTTGCCCACAAGGAGTTTACTCAAGACGGGGAGACAAACAGAACCCTAGCCCATAGAGGTTTTCTGATCTAATAATTGTGGTATTTGTTAAGCGCTTACTACGTGCAAAGCACTGTTCTAAGCGCTGGGGGATACCAGGTGATCAGGTTGTCCCACGTGGGGCTCACAGTTCTTTTAATCCCCATTTGACAGATGAGGTAACTGAGGCACAGAGAAGCTAAGTGACTCGCCCACAGTCACACAGCTGACAAGTGGCAGAGCCGGGAGTCGAACCCATGACCTCTGACTCCGAAGCCCAGGCTCTTTCCACTGAGCCACGCTGTTATCGTCATTAGTATTATTACTTACTATGTCTAAGTACTGTATTAAGTGCTGGGGTAGATACAAGCTAATTAGGTTGAACCCAGTCCCTGTCCTAGATGGTGGTCACAGCCTGAATAGGAGGGTGTAGAATTGAATCCCCGTTTTACAACTGAGGCAACGGAGGCACAGAGAAGTGAAGTGACTTGCCCAAAGTCACACAGCAGACCAGTGGCCGAGCCGGGGTTAGAATCCAGTTCCTCCGACTCCCAGGCCCATTCTCTTCTCTAAATCTAGTCTTAAATCTCCAGAGGAAGAGAATCTGAAAATTATACTTGGTAATATGTTTCCCTGTGCACAATCTCACGTGCGGGATCGACGGTTTCCTTTCTGCAGCGTCAACTGCGAAACCCTTGTACTGGCCTTGCGTTTTCTTTCCGTCCGGTGGTGGATGATCAGGGCAGGTGGGAAGATCTCGTTTTCATTAGCTCCCCCTTTGCTCTTTAACCTTTCCCCAAGTAAACCGAGGAAACAGCCTGAAAACTTCACCGCCACTGCCAGGCGGGGTTGGGAGCTCAGTGGGCTGCAGTCAATTGCTTTTAGAGCCGAAAGCGGTGATTGTGTCTGGTTCAAGTCAAGGCCGTTTGTTCCATCGAAGCAAGGAGGTACTTGAAAACAGTACTTAGAGGTTTTATCTCATTTACTGAAGAGGTATCAGAGACTCAGAGAGACTGTGCAGTTCCTAAGGCCACACAGTAAATGAAGTCTGGTAATCTCGTCTCAGGTCTGAAGTCATTTAAAATTAATTTACCTTGGCAGGACCTCTGAGATTTGTGGTAGAATTGGTTTATTGTGTTCCTCCTGGAAGAAGAGGATATACTAATTTGTCAGTGTAGAAGAATGAGATGTCTCTATGGACACCTCCAAGAGAAGCAGCATCGCCTAGTGGAAAGAACACGGGCCTGGGGGTCGGAAGGCCTGCCTTCTAATTCCGGCTTTTCATCTTCTCTGCTGCGTGACCTTGGGCAAGTCACTTACTATCGCTGTGCCTCTTTCCTCCTCCGTAAAATGGGGTTTAAATGCCTGTTCTCCGTCCTACTCAGACTGTGAGCCCCATGTGGGAGAGGGACTGTGTCCAGCCTGATTAACTTGTATTTATCTCAGAGCCCGGGCTTTGGAGTCAAAGGTCATGGGTTCGAATCCCAGCTCTGCCACTGGTCAGCTGTGTGACTGTGGGCAAGTCACTTCACTTCGCTGCCTCAGTTACCTCATCTGTAAAATGGGGATTAAGACCGTGAGCCCCACGTGGGACAACCAGATTCCCCTGTGTCTACCCCAGCGCTTAGAACAGTGCTCTGCACGTAGTAAGCGCTTAACAAATACCAACATTACTAGAACAGTGCTTGGCACATAGTGGACACAATAAATATGACGATATTTTTCCCTTCTTTTGGTAAACACCTTGACCCGACTGAATTCACACACTGGCTTTTGTGTAGAATTGTTTTTCATCACAAGATCATTCCAGTTAAACAAGAATTATAGTAATGTGTAAGTTTATCAGTTTTAAGCTGCAGGGGGGAGAACAGACTTATATGTGTTTTCTGGGTTTGGTTTAGTTTTTCCTTTCACCTGTAACTTCAAGGGTGTACAGAACCTGGGATTCTTTTCCAAGAATCTGTACCGATGATTCCGAGAGGGAAAACGAAAGGTCACATGCAATCCGGTACTTCACTCTGTCGATATTCTGGCAGAAGGTCCTAAACTCTTGTAGATTGGAGGGGAAATATTGTTACAGCATCTCATAAAGTCGATCGATTGGACGGAAGAGTGGCTCTGTAAACTTCCAGGCAGGTAAGTGTGAGATAATGCATCTCGGGCAACATATTCCGGACTGCACGGTCACGGAAACGGAAATATTTTCCGCTGAGGCTCCGTTCAGAAGTCAGGAGTCTTCGGCTTGGAAAGATGCAGACTGAGCGGGAACGTGATGAAAGTCTATAAAATCATGACGAGGGCGGACAGGGTGAACGTAAAATGGTCATCCGTCGGTTCCCACGCAGCGAGGAGAAACAGACGTCCGCTGAAGCGTAAAGGTGGAAGGTTCAAATCCAACACGAGGAAATGCGTCTTCACACAGTCGGTACTTAGCATACGGAGTTTGCCGACAAGGGGAATTGTGTGGGTAGAGAATATCAGTGCATGCAGCTGGAGTCTGGATAAATCCAAGGACCAGTGGTCCACAATGGGTTATTAATAGGGACGTTAGCTGATAGATCCTTAAACGTAAGGATCGGTGCCGAAGAGAGCGGCCATTTTTACGTATCTTGTATCCCATCTCTTCTACTTCATCAGCCTCCTTGCTGACCTCCCTGCCTCCGGACTGGTCTCACCCCTCGCCCTTCAACCCCAAGTGTCCCTCTGTACCTCCCCTCCCATTCACTTAGTCCAACCCCTAAGCCCTCAGATGTTCACCCCAATCACACCATCCTGGAGTACACTTCCTTAAAAATAATAATAATTATTATCAGTCCCTATTTTACAGATGAAGGACCTGAGCCCCAGAGAAGTGAAGCGACTTGCCCAGTGTCCCACAGACGAGTGGCAGAGCCGGGATTAAAACCCGTGACGTTCTGACTCCCAGGCCCGGGCTCTATCCACTCCGCCATGTTGCTTCCCTGTCTTGAAATTTATTTTAACGTCTGTCTCCCCCATTAGACTCTAAGCAATACTAGTAGTTGTAGTAATAGCAGTTATGAAAAGCAGCATAGCCTATTGACAAGAGCAAGGGCTTGGGAGTCAGAGGTCGTGGGTTCTAATCCCGCCTCCGCCACTTATCTGCTGCGTGACCTCGGGAAAGGCACTTAACTTCTCTCTGCCTCTTCTGTAAAATGGGGATTGCGACCCTAAGCCCCACGTGGGACAGGGTCTGTGTCCAACTTGATTGCCTTGTATCTACCCCGGCGCTTAGAACGGTGGTTGGCACTTAGTAAGCGCTTAAGCAATACCATAATTATTTATTATCATTAAATGTTTGCGGTGGGTGGAGGTCTGTACTAAGCTCTGGGAAAGAATACACAGGTGGGAATTAGGCATGGTCCCTGACCCGTGGGGGCCTCGCAGTTTAAAAGGGATCATATCTTCCCCCTGTATTGTAGTGTCTCAAGTGTTTAGGACAGGATGGTGTGCAAAGTAGGTGCTCAATAAATACCACTGATTGGTTGACGGTGCAGTTCCTCAAAGCAGTGTGTAGAGACAATGGGGAACAGACTCCCGAGCTGAATGGATTGTTGGTTCGACTTAGTCATGACATTCAGGGTTTGGTACTTACTGAGCACAGATAAGCAGCGTGGCCTAGTAGAAAGAGCACGGGCCTGGGGGGGTCAGATGTCTCGGGTCGTAATTCTGGTTTTGCCATTTGTCTGCTTTGCGACTTTGGGCAAGTTACTTCACTTCTCTGTGACCCAGTTCCCGCAGATGGTAAGGTAAATGGGAATCGTGACTAGGAGCCCTATGAGGACACGGACTGTGTCCAACCTGAATATCTCGTATCTACTCCAGCGCTCAGTACAGTGACTGGCGCATAGTAAGAGCTTAAATACTATTTTTAGAAAAGGTCTTAAGAAATACCATTATTGTTAGTTGTGGGGGGGATTTAAAAATGAAATAATTAGAACTGTGTCTCATTATAACCTCCCCGTTATAATGCTTGGGATACTCACATTGGACCCAGATTTCAGACTGTGAAAGGGAATGACCATAGTTCAGTGCTTAGCAAGTAGTAAATGCTTAACAAATAAAATCATAATGATAATAAAAATAATAGCAATATAACACATTCTTCCAGATTCCTCTTGCTCTTCCCTGTTTTACCCTGTGGCCATTATAGAAAGACTCCTCTCTTGTATATTGGTTTTTATTTCTGTTTTGTTTTGTTTTTTGAAATCACACCGTATTTGAGGCTCCCTTCGCAGACAATGGATTTAGTTTCAGTGCCGGGCAGAAATCTCAGCGGGTGTTGTGTAATTTCTGTTTTTCGAAGTGAGGGTGTATTTTACTTAATAACCTTTAATAACCTCTCTCAAAGAACAGCACACTTGTGTCCAATTTCTAGATTATTCACTGAAAAAAGAACTCTGCAAGTTAGTCTGGGGGAAGCCAGAGAAGTTATCCCTGCTGGGGGTTTTCTTTAGCGTTGCCGGTAAGGATTTTTTCTTGCTGTTCATCTTCCCGGTGTTAGGCGTGCTAGCCACAGTCTCGGATATAATACATGGGTCTTGTTCTTTCTGGATTTCTCTTCCCGAGGGAGTAACCAGAAAGTCAATGGATGGTGTATTTTGAAGATTATAGATTTAGTTCAAGTATAATAGAGTACTATTTGGAAGCTCTGATCATATTCTACTCTCTCCGTTCGGGTTTATGAAACCTCTTTGGAGCTCAGACTATTTCCAAGAACCTCTGGCAAAGAAGCGATGAGATGAGCTGTGAAGATGCTTAGCATCCAGGCTATTAGTTCTTTTTGCCCCTAATGTTTTGATGGCTCTGGTTATGATAACTGACAAATCATTGCCTTGGTGACAGGGTTTTCAAATTAGGGGTGAAGAAGAAAACAGTGGTACTTCTTAAATGCATTTTTTCAAGGATTTTAAATTATGTATCATGAAATACTTGTTTATAATCATTTCTGCGTCCCCCTCTGGACTATAAGATCATTGTGGGCGGAGAATGTGTCTGCCAACTCCGTAGTATTTCACTCTCTCAAGGGCTCAATGCAGTCTCTGCACATAGTTAGCACTCAGTGAATACCATTGATGATGATGATGAAGGTTCAAAAGCAAATGGGAAAAACCTTTTCTCATAGAAGGTGGTGAACATGTGGAATTCATCGGCATGAGAGGTTGTGGCGATAGTGTATTAAGAGGCACGAGGATGGGATATATTAATGGTTGAAGGTTCACTGGTGAGTGATTTGAGGAGCAAGTTAGTAATGTGAGTTGGTACATGCATTTATTTTAATGGTATCTGTTAAGTGCTCTCTATGTGCCAGGCACTCTGCTAAGTGCTGGGGTAGATACAAGCTACTTCAGGTTGGGTACAGTCCATGTCTCATGTGGGACTCACAGACTTAATCGCCAATTTCAGATGAGGTAACTGAGGCATAGAACAGTTAAGTTTCTTGCCCAAGCTCACGCATCAGAGCTGGGATTAAAACCCAGATCCTTCTGACTCCCAGGCCCGTGCTCTGTCTCCCAGGCCATTCAGCTTCAGAAGATTACAGCCTAGAGGCCAAGTCTAGGCAAAGTTGATGATGCCCATTGATCTCATTTCCCATTAGGCCATTTCCCCTGGCAACAGCCCCGCCTTTTCGTCTTCGTCCTGACTCCTTCCACGTTAATCCAGTCACTTATCCTATCCCACCTTGATCACCGTTATCAGCTTCCTTCCTGATCTCCCTGCCTCTAACCTCTCCCCACTCCAGTCCGTACTTCACTCTGTTGCCCAGATCATTTTTCTCCAAAAACATTCAGGCCGCATTTCCCCACTCCTCAGAAACCTCCTATGGTTGCCCATCCTCCTCCACATGAAACAGAAACCCTTCACTATTGGCTTTCAAGCCTTCAATCACCTTTCCCCCTCCTTCCTCTCCTTGCCACTCTCCTACTACAACACAGCCCGCCCGCTTCGCTCCTCTAGTGCTAACCTCACTGAACCTCCATCTCATCTCTCTCACTGCCGACCTCTCGCTCATGTTTCGCCTCTGGGCCGGAATGTTCTCCCTCCTCGAATCCGACAGACGATTCCCCTCCCCGACTTCAAAGCTTTATTGGAGGCTCATTTCCTCCAAGAGGGCTTCCCTGACTAAGTCTTCCTTTCCTCTTCTCCCACTCCCTACTGCGTCGTCCTGACTTGCTCCCCCCCAACCGGTTCCACCGCACTCATGTCCGGATTTGTCATTGATTTATTTCTATTAACGTCTGTCTCCCCCTCTAGAGTGTAAGCTTGGTGTGGGCAGGGAATATGTCTGTTATACTGTACTCTCCCAAGTGCTTAGTACAGGAGGGAGAGTCAAGCAGGGGCCTGTCCGTTCCATTCCTAGCTTGGCCAGTGGCTAGCGAGTGGAAGGCCGTGTGCTACAAGTCAAAACCCACCTGTGCTGGGCAGCAGCGGCCTGGGAGAGAGTCGAGGGCGGAGCCTCAAGTTTACGGAAAGAGCCGATGGTAAATCACTTGCGGATTTTTCCCAAGGAATCTCTCTGGCTACGCTACCGGAACGATTGTAGATGGAGAGCGGGGCGTTGTGGGAGAAATGTGTCTCTGTCGTCGCTATGAGTCGGAGACGACTCGACGGCATAAGACAAGGAGAAAGGGCACCGCCTATAAACAGAGCGTTAACAATGTGAATGTGACTGAAGTAGTCCACGTGTGATGGCGATGGGGCTAGAGAAAGGACAACGGCTTTCTCCTTGTTGGAATCCAGCAGGCTTAAGGGTGAAGTGTCTGCCAAATCCATCATCTTCCAATCTCTCTCAAAAAAGGAAGGGAGAGTTTGGGCTAGAGCAGTGCAACACTGGATCGAACCAAAAAAAGAAATCAATCATATTTATTGGACAGTTACTGGGTGCAGAGCACTGTATTAAGTGTTAGCGTGATTAACACACAGCAGTATAACAGCCACAATCCCTGCGCACAATGTGTTGGCAGTCTAGAGAAGCACCGTGGCTTAGTGGCTAGAACACGGGCCTGGGAGTTAGAGGACCTGGATTCTAATCCGGCTCCGCCACTTGTCTGCTCTGTGACCTTGGGTAAGTCACTTTAGTTCTCTGTGCCTCAGTTACCTGGTCTGTAAAGTGGGGATTAAGGCTGTGAGCCCTATGTTGGTATTTGTTTGTTAAGCGCTTACTAGGTGCAGAGCACTGTTCTAAGCGCTAGGGTAGACACAGGGGAATCAGGTTGTCCCACGTGGGGCTCACAGTCTTAATCCCCATTTTACAGATGAGGTCACTGAGGCACAGAGAAGTGAAGTGACTTGCCCACAGTCACACAGCTGACAAGTGGCAGAGCTGGGGTTCGAACCCATGACTTCTGACTCCAAAGCCCCTGCCGTTTCCACTGAGCCACGCTGCTTCTCTGTGGGACAAGGACTGTGTCTAACCCGATTTGCTTCTCTCCATCCCAGTGCTTGGCACAGTGTCTGGCACAGAGTAAGCCCTTAACAAATACCACCGTTATCATTATTATTATTATTGCTAGAGAGAAGGTTCTCTTCACCCAAATGCAGCGTGGCCTAGAGGAAAGAGTAGGGGTCAGGGAGTTAAGGACCCTGGGTTCTAATCCTGGCTCTACCACTTGTCTGCTGTGTGACCTTGGGCAAATCACTTCATTTCTCTGTGCCTCGGTTGCCTCATCTGTAAAACAGGGATTTGACCTGTTCTCTCTCCCATTTAGACTGTGAGTCCCAGGTGGGACAGGGACTGTGAACAGTGCCTGGCCCATAGTAAACGCTTAACAAATACCCCAGTGTTTAGAGCAGTGCTTGACACAGAGTACGTAAATGCTTAAAAAATGCCATTTGTTCAAAAGGGGATTGACTGAGCTCTGGAATAACATTGGAAGTTGGGGATTCCATTCCTGCTAAAAAAATTTTGAGAGCCCTCTTGAGTGGTTTAGGCAACAATGCCGAATCACATGATCCGGGAAATTCCTTCTAACCTGATAATCATAACAATAATGATGGTATTTGTTAATTGCTTACTATGTGCCGAGCACCGTTCTAAGCACTAGGGTATTCATTCATTCAATAGTATTTAGTGAGCGCTTACTATGCGCAGAGCACTGTACTAAGCGCTTGGAATGTACACGTCGGCAACAGATAGAGACAGTCCCTGCCCTGTGACGGGCTTACAGTCTAATCGGGGGAGACGGACAGACGAGAACAGTGGCGATAAATAGAGTCAAGGGGAAAAACATCTCATAAAAACAATGGCAAATAAATAGAATCAGGGCGATGTACATCTCATTAAACAAAATAAACAAAATAGGGTGATGAAGATATATACACTTGAGGGTAGATACAAGGTAATCAGGTTGTCCCACGTGGGGCTCACAGTCTTAATCCCCATTTTACAGATGAGGCAACTGAGGCATGGAGAAGTTAAGTAACTTGACCAAAGTCACAAAACTGACAAGTGGCAGAACCGGGATTAGAACTCACGTCCTCTGATTCCTAAGCTCGTGCTTTTTCCTTAGGCTGGAAGCTCCATGTGGAACAGGGATCTTGTATCTACCCCTGCATCAAGTGCAGTTCTTGGTGCACACTACTTAAGAAATACCACAGTCGGTACTATGTGACTCCTTTTTCTTAGGGAATATTTGAAGCTGGCTTCCTTTAGGCAGTTTCTTACCAATCTCTATTGCATATGGCCCAAAAGAAATATCACCTAGAAATGCCACTAATACTGGTGCGGTCTTGAGCTGTAAAAATCTGAATTGGCAAGTCTGGAGTGTATTGTTGTGTTTTCCACCAGAGTTCCCCAAGCATTTAGTTCAAGGAAGGGATTCAGGTGGCGAACGTCACACATGTTCAAATGAGGGACCTACGAGAAGCACGGCCCCTAAACAGTCTGTTTCTGACCATCCATCGCGATAATTGGTTCTGAGTTAGAACTCAAGGCTTCATTTTCCGCCGAAGGTACTTTTGCTTAATAGATTCTGGGCACCTTTAACTCTTCAGTCGGAGAAGTTGGCCCCTGACTTTACCATAAAAAGCAGCGTAGGGGAAAACACGGCATTTTTTTTCCCTACTCACTCCCCTCTCCCCTCACCAAAAGAATGCACTGCTGTTCATTAAAATGTACACTTCTTTAATAATGGGAAAATCCCAGTGTATTCCTGCCTTACTTCAGAGGTGCTCAGACAGGGATTTCATTAAAACTTCTATTACAAAACATTTGCAGTTTTAAAGATCCCTTGAGGGAGGATTGCATAATCCTGGCAGTCGTCCATTTTAGAGTAGTCACCCAGTATCGGAGGGATGCCTTTGCTAATTTGGAAGTAGTTGGAAGAATGGCAAAATCTCTAGGTGGGTTTCGGAGTTTTCTTGAAATCCCTGAATCTCTTTTTCCTTTAAAAAGATCGTTAACTTTGTGCCACCGCTGCAAATTAAAACAAAGCAAAAATGGATCAGGGAGGCTGACCTCTCCCTCTTCAGAATTCCATTTTATGTCTTGCAGGAGCCGACGGACTTTGGCTGAGTGTCCCAGTAACCTTTCAAAGTGCTTTCACATTAAATACGTTGTTAATGTCTGTGTTCCACATGGTGATTCCTTTGTCCTAATGGAACAGAAAATCCAAACAGAATGTGAAATTTTGAGTTCCATTTCCGTTTTTACCTAACACTTTTAAAGGGTGGCTTAGCAGTTAGCCATTTACAGAGTGTCTGAAATTTTGTCACTATCCGTGTAAACTCGATCTGACTATAACGCAGTTTTACTCCGTTGCCTAATGAGGGAAGATTCATTCAACAGCGTGAGCTTGTTGGATTACAGTGTACCACGATGATGAAAGAGATGGCGTGGCCGGGGCATCAAAATGGGGCCAGCACAAGCTTTCCTTGCCTGCCATTTTGCAAAATGACAGACCCGGGTCCCAGTTCAACCGAATGCATCCGTTGAAACCCTCAGCCTCATTGCATTTATGCCCATTTCTGTGATTTATTTCAGTGTCTCTCTCCCCATCTGGTCTGTAAGCTCCTTGCCGAGAACTAAGGTGAAAAATAAAAATGCCAGTTTCATCCTAAATGAGTATTTAAAGACATTTAGCAGGAAGGGTGGGGAGGGTACATCTCTTTTATTTCTCACTATGGGCAAGGAACATGTCTACCAACTTGTACTCCCTCAAGTGATTAATAAACAGTGCTCTGTTAAAAGTAAGTACTCATTAAATGTCACTGATGGATTGATTTCTATCTCCAGAGCACGGAAGGCTTCCTCACCCTACCCCCAAACATGCAAAGGGGGAAAAAAATCCAAGTCTCATTCCCAGAGACCCTCCCCACAGGAAAAGCTAATCTTAAGTGCTGGGTGCTTAGTTCAAAGATGATAATAATTATGGCATGTGTTAAGCGCTTACTATGTCCCAGGCACTGTACTCAGCTCTGGGGTGGATACAAACAAATTGGGTTGGACACAGTCCCTGTCCCGTGTGGGGTTCACAGCCTTCATCCCCATTTTACACATGTGGTAACTGAGGCACGGAGCAGTAAAGTGACTTGCCCAAGGTCACACAGCCAGGTGGCGGAACCGGGATTAGACCTCGTGACCATAGATTCCCCGTGGTGACACTGGTCATGGGCGACCTTGGCCATTGGTGGCCTTGGAAAGAGCAGTTGCAAAGGAATGGAGGGAGTGGAAGCCGGATCGGAGAGGACCTAGGAGGGAGTAGGAGGAGAGAAAGTTGAGGCAACCTGGTGCAAACCACCCGACTCGAGTTTAGTCAAGACTAGTAGCGGGTAGATGGAGTCCTAGGTGGATGGTATGTGGGATCCAGACAAGGTTTTATACGGGTAGGAGATGCGAGGGTGTGTTGGAAAGCAGTGTGGAAGTAGTCAAAAGAGAGTGAACAATTAAAGATGGCCACCAGGTAGGGAAGTGCTTTGAGAAGGTGTGACGGAGTGAGTTTGGATGTACAGGGGGAAGGGGTAGGTTTCTGAAACGGGTGGGAGATCTCTCGAGAGATGGCCCTAAAGGATGAGAGAGTTGATGGGCGGATGAGTGGAGTGAGGGTAAGAGAAGGAGAGAGGATGGGGAGATTTGGCGGAGTTGATGTCTGATGGTTTCGATTTGGTCAACAAAGCGGTTGAGTCAGGATGCAGGAAAAAAGGTTCTGCACGTTAGGGTTGAGAGGTTAGTGCTCCAAGGAAAAAGGGAAAGACCAAGCTCTCCTAAGCGTCCAAGCTCTCCTACGGTGACTTCGGAGGCTTTCTCGGCCGGGAGAAGGGCCAGATTCAAGTGCGCGGACAATATGGTTGGAAGGGAAAACAGGGTGGCGGGCCGAGAGGCTACCGAGGGGAGACTTCCCGGAGAGGTTATGATTCGAAAAGGACTTTGAAGATGGGGCGAGCGGTGACCTGCCAGATGTGAAGGGGGAGGGAGTGCCACGCAGTAGGGATGGAGGGAGCCAAGAGGGTGGCGATGAGAAAGGCGTGATGGAGGCCCAGCGAGTAGGTTGGTGTTAGAGGAGCTCAGTGTGAGGGCTGGGTTGGAGTGGGAGAAAAGCGAGGACAGGAGAGAGCCGATTGAATGCCTAAAGGCAGATGGTGAGGAGTTTCTGCTGGATGTGGAGTGGGGTGCGTTGCCAGCCTTGAAGCCCCCCACGTAACACCCTCTCTTCAAGAAGGGCTGGCCAAGAGGGTGGTAGGATGTTTAGAACCGCTCCGTGGGCAGGCGGGGGAGCTGGGGAGAGAGTTAGGATCCGGTGACCTTTTCTCGGTGGCCTTTCTTTCCACAAGGCGAAGCTTTCCCTTCATCCTGACTACCAAGGCCGTGCTCCCGGGTTTGCTTATTTTTGTCCGCACCTAGGGTTGTATCCAGCTGATGTGCCATTCAGGCTTTTAAGCTGCTCCTGGCCTTCAGTGCTCACCCCTGGCTTTTAATAAGTATTTTTATCGTTTCTTTGGTGGGGGATGACCACACTGTGTGTTTGTCTCCTCCTGTCGTCCTCCCTGCTCTAGGTGACGGATGCCCGTTTTTTGTTGTTGTTGGGTTTTTGGGTGAAACGAATTCCCCTTCCTAACCCACCTCTTCTGGGGTCATCAATCCTTGTCTGATGTGTGACCTTGGGCAACTCACTTAAATTCCCTGGGCCTCAGATCCCTCAAGTGCAAAATGGGAATTTAGTCAATCACTCACATTTATTGAATGCTTACTGTGTGCAGAGAACCGTACTAAACATTTGGGAGAGTACTGTATGACAGAGTTGATAGCTACTGTCCCTGCCCACAATGAGCTTATAGTGTACTGCCCTCCCTCCTAATTAGACTGAGAACTCCATGTGGGGGGCTTATTATATTGTATCTACCCCAGCATTTAGTGCGGTGCTCGGCACGTGGTAAGCTCTTAATGAATATCACTATTATCATCATCATCTTATTATCCATACAGATGAGGAAACTGAGGCGTGGAGAAGTTAAGTGACTTGCTCAAGGTCACACATTATCACTATTCAAATCATCATCATAACAATAAGCAGACTCATTCCCTGCTCAGACTAAGCCCGCCTTTTCCTCAGCTCCCCCCCGCTCCGCATCGCCCCAACTCGCTCCCTGTGCTCTACCCCCCGCCCCACAGCACTTGTGTGTATATGTACATATCCATAATTCTATTTATTTATATTAATGCCTGTTTACTTGTTTTGATGTGTATATATCTACAGTTCCATTCATTTATATTGATGCTATTGATTCCTGTTTACTTGTTTTGATGTCTTTCTTCCCCCTTCTAGACTGTAAGCCTGTGTGGGCAGGGATTGTCTCTCTTTATTGCCAAATTTTACTTTCCAAGGGCTTAGTACAGTGCTCTGCACACGGTAAGCGCTCAATAAATACGATTGAGCGAATGAATGCCCAAAACGGGCCTACAGTGTAGAGGATTTGTGTCATGCTTTCTTTTAGAAAGATAATTTATGCAACGATATTTAACATAGATTGAAATTGGGGAGCGTCTGGAGGCAGAGGTAGCAATCACTCATCCAGTCAGTACTTATTGAGAAATTACTCTGTTCAGAGCACTGTACTGGGCACTTGGGAGAGCACAGTAGAATTAGTAGAAATGATTCCTGCCCTCAAGGAGCGCAGAGTCTAACGGGTTAAGGTGTGGCAAATTCTTAGCAAATTTAATCTTAGAATATGAGGTAAATGGTGGTTTGGATTGTCAGACTATTGCTAAAAAGACCCCAGTTTCTCACTGTACTCTGCATTGTTGCGTTGGGAGCCATTTCAATGAGTCAAACCCCAGGATGTAAGAAATTGTCATTGATATTTTGTAAGTCTGACACTGAGAAAATCAGAAACGGAAGTACTCAAAATGCCACAATCTTGTGAGGGTTTTTGAAGTTTGAAAATGAAAAAGTAATCTAGTATAGAAATGCTTTCTTAATTGTGATTAAAACACCAGGTTGTAAGAAATTATAATTGATACTTTACAATCAGTCTGACACCAAGAAAGTCAAAAATGGAAGTTCACAAAATGCCAGACCTTTATGATTTTTTTTGAAGTTTGAAAGTGAAAGAATAATTGAATCGATTAGAGAAATGCTTTCTTAACTGTGAATCTTAATTATCTTCATTTTTTGAACAACGGAAAACTCCACAGACGTACAGAGCCTCAATTGGATAGTCCACAGACTCTGTTGTATTTTACTCTTTGAGCACTTACTACGGTGCTCTGCACACAGTAAGCGTTTAATAAATGCCATCAATTGATTGAAGCTCATTTGTGTCTTTCAAAGAAGTACCACCAAATCATTTCAGGTTTCCAGTGTTGAGGAATGCATTGCAATTCCTCCAGTGGCTAATGAAAAGAGTAATAATGATAATAATCGTGGTATTTGTTAAATGCTATGTGCTAGACATTGTACTGAACATTGCAAGCAGTGCAGGCAAATCGGGTTGGGCAAAGTCCCTGTCTCAACCTGGGGCTCACAATCTCAATTCCCAGTTTACAGACGAGGCAACTGAGGCACAGAGAAATGCAGTGATCTCTCCAGTGTCACAGAGCAGACAGGTGGCAGAGCCGGGATTAGAACCTAGATCCTTCCGACTCCCAGATCTGTGCTCTATCCACTAGCCACGCTCCTTCGGTTATTCTACCTTTTCACCATCTTTTCTTTCCAACCAAGCACACCTCAAAATGCTTGTTCTCTCTCCAAGTTTGTTTTGGGCAGGGAACGTGTCACACCAACTTGGTTGTACCATTCTCTCCCAAGTGTTCAGTACGGTGCTCCACTCGCACTAAGCACCCAATACGCATCGCTGATTAAGGAACTAAAAGATACTAGCCAAAATCCCCCAGCCCAATTCTGATCACTACGGACAATCAGCGTGACCTAATGGAAAGACCACAGAGCTGAGAGAGAGAAGACCTGCGTTCTCCACTTGCCTGTTCTGTGACCTTAGTCACTTAACTTCTCTGTGCCTCAGTGGCCTCATCTGTGAAATTCATTCAATAGCATTTATTCAGCGCTTACTGTGTGCAGAGCACTGTACTAAATGGACTGTGAGCCTTATGTGGGACAGAGACCGTGGCTAACCCAACCTGCTTGTATCTATCCCAGCTCTTATACAGCACATAGTAAGCACTTAACAAATACCACGAAAAAAATGAAAATAAAAGGCAGTTGACTTCTCTGTGCTTCAGTTTCCTTATCTGTGAGATGGGGATTCATTGCTGTCCACCCTCCTACTTGGTCTATGAGAAACCCTATGTGGGACAGAGATCGTGTCCAACCTGATTAACTTATATATATGTACCCCAGTGCTTAGTATGGTGCAGTTATAATAATTATCATTACTTGAGGATAGATGGGAAGGTTCTCAGAAACTGGCAAAGTGCAGAGATTGCGTTCCCCCCACCCCCACCAGGCGTTTTTAGAGTCTGGCTTGATTTAAAAATAAGCTTGGCATTCCCTAGGGGCCTTTGATTCTTAAGCTGCTAAGGCATTTTTTTTAGATGCCAGCTAGGGAGTGTCTGGTGTCTTTCTTAACGAAAAAAATACCCTGGTGTTTGTAAGGGTCTTACATCACTGCAAATATCAGTTTATATTACGTTGGACTCTTTTGCTCACCATTTGTGGCCTGGATTTGGTGTTGCTGACACACTGCTTATTCTGTTAGTCAGATGGATCTGTTACACTGGGCACTGAGCCATCCTCCCTTACGTCAGGGTTCACGGAAGAACTAATTGATGGTCAGCCCTGCTGTGGAACGGCTGGCTTGAGGTGAGCTGCTCCTAGGTTTAATTGCTCAAGGAGGCGTCTGCTCCTGAGTGGGTTATAACCTGAGCGCCTCAAAAAACAGATCGAAAGCACGAGCCTTCAAAAGGAAGGGGGAGGGCGGAGGGGCTGCCTCGGTTCTTCTTCTCCCACTGTGCTCCCACTCAGGCTGTCTAAACTGGGCAGGGGAGGTGGGTGGGGTGAAACCCTATCCTTCCCCCTCCCTTTCCACATTCCCCCTCCCCTCTTCACCATTCCTCTCTACTTTCCCCTTCCCCTCCTCCCTCTCCCTTTCCTCTCTTCTCCCTCTCTCTCTTTTCTCCCCTTTCTCTCTTCCATTTCCCTTTCTCCCTCCTTCCTCTCCATTCTGTCTCCTCTCTCTCCTCCCTCTCCCTTTCTCTCTCCTCCCTCTCCCTCTTTCCTCCCTTTCTCTCTCCTCCTTCTCCTTTTCTCTCTCCTCCTCCCTCTCTCTCCTTTCTCTCCCTTTCTCTCCTCTTTCTCCTCCCTTTCCCCTTCTCTCTATTCCTTCTCCCCTTTTCTCTCCTCCCTCTCCCCTTCTCTCTCTTCCCTCTCCCCTTCTCTCTCCTCCCTCTCCCCTTCTCTCTCCTCCCTCTCCCCTTCTCTCTCCTCCCTCTCCCCTTCTCTCTCCTCCCTCTCCCCTTCTCTCTCCTCCCTCTCCCCTTCTCTCTCCTCCCTCTCCCCTTCTCTCTCCTCCCTCTCCCCTTCTCTCTCCTCCCTCTCCCCTTCTCTCTCCTCCTTCTCCCCTTCTCTCTCCTCCCTCTCCTCTCTATTCCCTCTCCCCTTCTCTCTCCTCCCTCTCCCCTTCTCTCCCTCTCTCCCTCTCCTTTCGTCTATCCTCCCTTTCTCTCTTCTCTCCTCTCCCTCTCCTCTTCTCCCTCCTCCCTCTCCTTTTCTCTCTCTCTTCCCTCTCCCTTTCTCTCTCCTCTCTCTTCTCCCTCTCTTTCTCTTTCCTCCGTCTCCCTTTCTCACTCCTTCCTCTCCCCTTCCTCCCTCTCTCCTCTCTCCTCCCTCTCCCTTTCTCTCTCCTTCCTGTCCCTTTATCTCTCCTTCCCTCTTCCTTTCCCTACTCTCAATTCTCCCTCTACCTATCTTGCCTTTCCCCTTTCCTCCTCCTTGCTCATGTGAGTTACTCCTGGATTTAAAATATACCAGAAAAGCTCCAATATCCCCCAGATTGGGGACCAGGGCATCAGAGTCCCACACTGGCTGGAAAACCGGGGCCCAGCCCTACACTAGGGTCAACCCATACCTGTGCTGAAACAGGCTATATGGTCCCTAGCATCTGAGCAGTGGTCCCTAGCATCTGAGCAGCAAAGCCAACTTGAAAATGCTGTGTTCCATCAGGGCTACCAGAGCCAAATCAGCCAATCAACTGATCAGTCAGTTAATCACTATTTACCGAGCACTTACATTGTACAGAGCGCTGTCCTAAATTTGACCACTGAGCACACCCTACTAAAGTCATGTCTCCTCCAGGAAGCCTTCTCTGACGCACCGCTCACATCCCCATCCGGTTCTCCCTCCCTTGTGCGTCACCTTTGCATTTGGATCTGTGTCCTCAAAGCACTTCGATTATCACCCTACCCCAGCCCACGGCACTTAGGCACATCTCCTTCTACTCCGCCGCTTCCTCTTTCTGTAATTTGTTTTAGATAGAGGAATTATTATAATGTCTATGTCCCTCACTAGATTTTAAGCTCCCTGAGAGCAGGGATCAGGTCTCCCAACTTAATTGTATGGTATATTCCCAGGTGCTTCGTAAAGTGCTCTGCTCACAGCCCTCAATTCATACCATTGATTGATTAAGGTAGAGATAGTAGACCTGATTCCTGCCTTAAATGAGCCTCCAAGATAATGGGTAAAACCGAGAGTAAAATAAACATTCAAGACATGTCACCCCACTCCTCAAAAGACTCCAGCGGTTCCCCGTCCTCCTCTGCTGTAAATAAAAACTGCTCACCGTTGGCTTTAAAGCCTTCCATCTTCTTGCCCCCTCCTACCACACCTCTCCACGCCCCTTCCGCAATCCAGCCCGCACACTTCGCTCCTCTAATGCCAAACTTCTCACTGGGCCTTGATCTTGTCAACCTTGCCGCCGACCCCTCGCCCACATCCTACCTCTGGCCTGGAACGTCCTCCCTCTACAGATCCGACAAATCCACAAATCTCCCCTGCTTCAAAGCCTTACTGAAGGCCCATCTCCTCCAGGAGGCCTTCCCTGACTCAGCCCCCGTTTCCTCTTCTCCCACTCCCTTCTGCGCCACCCTGACTTGCCCCCTTTGTTCTTCCCTCCTTCCGGCCCCACAGCGCTTATGTGATAATAATGATAACAGTAATGATGGTATCTGTTAAGCACTTACTATGTGCCAAGGGCCGTTCTCAGCGCCGGGGTAGATACGAGATAATCAGGTTGTCCCACGTGGGGCTCACAGTCTTAATCCCCATTCGACAGATGGGGTAACTGAGGTGCAGAAAAGCGAAGCGACTTGCCCAGGGTCTCACAGCTGACGAATGGTGGAGCCGGGAGTAGAACCCATGATCTGTGACTCCCAAGTCTGTGCTCTTGCCACTAAGCTATGCTGCTTCTCATGTATGTACAGATCTGTACACATCTGTCATTTATTTCCTTATATTAATATCTCTGTCCCCCTGCTAGACTATAAGGGGCAGGGAAGGTGTCTATTGTTGTCTTGAACTCTCCCAAGTGCTCATTACAGTGCTCTGCACACAGTAAGAGCTTAATAAATATGATTGAACGAATGAAAATAAATGAATTACCAGTGGGGGAAACAGCAGAGTTTACAGATATGCATGTACTCTCCCAGGAATTTAGTACAGTGCTCTATAAATAAGTACAGTGCTCTATACTGTTGATTGATTGATTGATTGATAAGTACTACAGTGGGGAGGAGATTGAGTGCCCAAGAGGTTAGGTGCCTTGGAAGTCTGAAGTGGAGTCGGCGGGAAAATGGTGTGGGGAGATGATCGCCTTAATTCTATTTATTTGCTATTGTTTTAATGAGATGTTCATCCCCTAGATTCTATTTATTGCTATTGTTCTGGTCCGTCCGTCTCCCCCGATTAGACCGTAAGCCCGTCGAAGGGCAGGGACCGTCTCTATCTGTTACCGATTTGTCCATTCCAAGCGCTTAGTACGGTGCTCTGCACATAGTAAGCGCTCAATAAATACTATTGAATGAATGAATGAATGAATAGGCAGGAAAGGCCTCCTGGAGGAGATAGGATTTCACGGAGGTCTTTGACGTTTGCCAACAGAACACAAAATACAAACTTTTTCCGTCGTTCCCAAAGGGAGGTAACGTAGAACTGTGTATCTTGCAATATCTACTGTGCCTGGCACCTAGTAAGCGCTTAACAAATACCATCATCATCATCATTATTATTATTATTATTATAACCGATCGCCACTGGGAATTTGCTGTTGAACCCTCACTATAGGAATACTGCTCTTGCTGACACCTTGTAATAAATCACCGATCTCAAATTAGACTCAATAAACGCCTCATACACAGTGAGCCCCATGTGGGCCAGGGATTGCATCTGACCTAATTAACTTGTATCTACCCCAGAGCTTAGATAATGCTTGACACAAAGTGAGCCCTGAACAAATCCCATTAAAAAAGTAATAACGATATTACTTAAGCAACAGTCTCACTGTGTGATGTAAACATAACGCAATCCTCAACTCACTTGTATATTTTCCAGCTGATTTGCAGTAGTGAATATGATTTAGGAGAAGGCTGGTACACATTATTCTGTAGCAAATAGATCATCAAATTGGTGGCGACCTGTTAGCATGGAAACTTAAAAACAGCTTTTTCTCACAATTGGATTTTAGGAAAAAGGAAGTCGATCTAGATCTTCAATAATTTTAGGTTCAAGGAAACTCATTCAACTGTTGCCTTAACATCCTGGCTTGTTTACTGGTCAGTTTCTGAAAAATGACAAAATGAAAGTCCATACATTTCTACAGGGTGGGGCTTTTAAAGTCATAATGAAAGTGTACTCTCAGTATATTGCCTTTTAGGACAATGACTTATTTTAGCATAAATATCTTAGAGAACAGTCCCTACATTGAGAAGCAACGTGGCTGAGTGGAAAGGGCACGGGCTTGGGAGTCAGAGGTCATGGGTTTGAATCCCGGCTCTGCCACTTGTCAGCTGTGTGACTGTGGGCAAGCCACTTAACTTCTCTGTGCCTCTGTTACCTCATCTGTAAAATGGGGATGAAGACTGTAAGCCTCACGTGAGACAACCTGATTACCCTGTATCTACTCCAGCGCTTAGAACAGTGCCCTGCACATAGTAAGTGCTTAACAAATACCAACATTCTTATCATTACCCTATTTATTTTGTTAATGAGATGTACATCACCTTGATTCTATTTATTTGCTATTGTTTTAATGAGATGTTCGTCCCCTAGATTCTATTTATTGCTATTGTTCTCGTCTGTCCGCCTCCCCCGATTAGACTGTAAGCCCGTCAAAGGGCAGGGACTGTATCTGTTACCGATTCGTACATTCCAAGCGTTTAGTACAGTGCTCTGCACATAGTAAGCGCTCAATAAATACTATTGAATGAATGAATTCAATAGTATTTATTGAGCGTTTACTATGTGCAGAGCACTGTACTAAGCGCTTGGGATGAACAAGTCGGCAACAGATAGAGACAGTCCCTGCCGTTTGACGGGCTTACAGTCTAATCGGGGGAGACGGACAGACGAGAACAATGGCACTAAACAGCGTCAAGGGGAAGAACATCTCATAAAAACAATGGCAACTAAATAGAATCAATGAATGTAGCCTCCTGGAAAGAGCGTACGAGCCGATGAATCCGAGAACCTGGGTTCTAATAGTAGCTCTGCCCCTTCCCTGATGTGGGATGTGGCATTTCTTAAGTGCTTGCGCCAAGTCCTGTACTAAGCGCTGGAGTAAATACAAGACATTCAGGTCCCTCATGGAGCTCACAATCCAAAGTCGGAGGGTGAACGGATATTGATTGAATCCCCATTGTGCAAATGAGAGATCGTAGGCACAGAGAAGTAAAATGACTTGCCTGAAGTCACACATCAGGTGTATGGCGGAGCCGAGATTAGAACCCAGCTCCTCTGACTCCCGGGTCCATGCTGCTTCACTTGTTCCGTTTTCTCCCTTATTTGAGCCTAGTGTGGAATGGGAACTTAGTCTGATCTGATCTGATTATCTCTTACCTGCCCCAGCTCCTAGTACAATGTTTATCACATAGTAAGCACTGCACAAATACCATGGTTATTTTTCATTATCATTATTGTTATTATTATTATTTCACTGTTGGTTAAAAGACATGGGACAATTTAGGATTGAATTCTAATTCATATTCATTGTAAAGAAGATCTCAGGATATGATCATGATGATGACAAAGATATATTTGTTAAGCACTGTTATGAGCGCTGGGGTAGATGCAAAGCATTCAGGTTGTCCCACACGGGGCTCACAGTCTTAATCCCCATTTTACAGATGAGCTAACTGAGGCACAGGGAAGTAAAGCGACTTGCCCAAAGTCACCCAGCTGATAAGCGGCAGAGCCGGGATTAGAACCCACGGCTTCTGACTCCCAAGCCCAGGTTCCTTCCACTAGGATATCTGAGTTTGTTACTAACCTGTTTCTCCCTGGGTAAACCGACCTTATATTCTGTGCACCCCTAAACTGAGGAGGTATCGAGCAGCCTTTACCCAAGAAATACGTAGGCGGCCCAAGGTGTCATATTCACTGTGCTACTATTCTAGGATACGACTGACCTTTTGCTTAAAACCCAGTTCCAATTAACGGAAATCAGATGATGTACGTTTCAACGTACAGTCTGATGTGTTTTGGATCGAAGGTTACTTGTTAATATGAAATAAATAAGCTTAATGTAAAACCTAGCAGAATAACTCCTATCGGGTCCTAGCTATAGTGCGGTTTAGCAAAAGCTATTGCTAAATGGTTCTGGGCGGGGTTACTGTTTTATCTGTAGTCATGCGTTCTCACAAACAAGAAGAACAGGTGAACATTATAAGACCCAGGAGAAGAAAATCATGAGTGCATCACCAAAATTACGTTTCCTCTAATATTAATCAATCTCTAGACTCTAAGCCCTCGCGGACCAGAATCGGGCCTGCCAACTCTGTTGTACTGCCTTCTCCCAAGCCCTTAGTACTGTGCTCTGCACACAGTAAATGCTCAATAAATACCACTGATTGATTGAAGCATCGTGGCCCAATATAAAGAGCACAGGCTTGAGTATCAGACGACCTAGGTTCTGATCCCGGCTCCACCACTTGTCTGCTTTTTCCTTGGGTAAGTCGCTTAACTTCTCTGTTCTTCAGCTCTCTCGTCTGTAAAATGGGGATTGAGACTGTGAACCCCATGTGGGACAGGGACCGCGTCCAACCCGATTCGCTTGTAGCCACCCCAGTGCTTAATACAGTGCCTGGCACATAGTAAGTGCTTAACAAATATCACTATTATTATTATTATCATTATTATTATCATTACAGCCTAATGCGTAGTACAGCACCTGGCACATAGTAAGTGCTTTCCAAGTACCATTAAAAGAAACAAATCTTCCCTCTCTGCCTCTAACCCTCTTTCTTTAATAATAACGTTGGTATTTGTTAAGCGCTTACTATGTGCAGAGCACTGTCCTAGCACTGGGGGAGATACAGGGTCATCAGGTTGTCCCACGTGGGGCTCACAGTCTTCACCCCCATTTTACAGATGAGGGAATTGAGGCCCAGAGAAGTGAAGTGACTTGCCCAGAGTCGCACAGCTGACAGGTGGCAGGGCCGGGATTCAAACCATGACCTCTGACTCCCAAGCCCGGGCTCTTTCCACTGAGCCACACCGCTTCTCTTTCCCTTTCTCTCTCTCTCTCTTCTCCTGTCCCTCTTCTTCCCCACCCTCACACCCTTTCCCTTCTTCTTCTGGCCTTGACCAGGGAGATCTGAGAGTGAGTATTGGGAGAGGAGAATTAATGTGAGAAGATTTCAAGCAGAATATGGATTTTTAGGGAAATTCTTATATGGAACGTGACGCGCATGTTTAGAACGTAACGTAAAGATCTATAGGGAAATTGGGGGTGGGTGGGCGGGAGGGACGGGGACCTGCTGTGTAGATTTACTTGGGCCGGAGAGAGCTTGGATGTATTAGGAGAGAATGACAGCAGGCTACAGAGAAACCATATGGTCCAGAGCTTTGAAGCCTGGAATCAAAAATTTTAATTTAAGGCAAGCGACAACAGGAAACCAGGCTTTCGACGGGAAAGTGATGGGATCAGATCAGTGCCTGGGGAAGATGATTCTTGACACTCCATGTAGCATAGCCTGGAGTGGAGAAAACTGGTGGCAGAGAGAAGAGCGAGGAATCTAGTATCAAAGTTTAATTGTGAGGAGAAAGGGGCTTTTTTTAAATCAGCATGGCAAGGGCAGTTTGGGAAATCACAAGCTGAGAAGCAGCCAGCAGTGTTATGACTGAGATAGGTCAGAGGCTCCATGTTTATTAATAATAACAATAATAATAACAATGGTACTTCATGTTGGTATTTAAGTGCTTACTATGTGCCAAGCACTATTCTAAGCGCTGGGGTAGATACAGGGTAATCGGCTTGTCCCACGTGAGGCTCACAGTTAATCCCCATTTTCCAGATGAGGTAACTGAGGCCCAGAGAAGTGAAGTGACTCGCCCACAGTCACACAGCTGACAAGTGGCAGAGCTGGGAGTCGAACCCATGACCTCCGACTCCGAAGCCCGGGCTCTTTCCACCGAGCCACGGCCGCTTCCCCAGCTACTTGTTAAACGCTTACTCCGAAGCACTGTCATAATCACTGGGGTAGAGGCAAGTTAATCAGCTTGGACACAGTCTCTTTCCCACATGGGGCTCACACTCTTAATCCCCATTTTACAGATGAGGTAACCGAGGTCCAGAGAAATTAAGTGATTCGCCCAGGGTCACACAGCAGACATGTGGAAGAGCCAGGATTAGAACCCCTGACCGTCTGACTTCCAGGCCTCTGGTCTATCCACTGGGCCATGCTGCTTCTTTACAGAACGAGGGGCAGAAGTGTTGCCCGTCAGAACATTTAGGGTAGTTGCATGTTTGTGTATTTAATGATGCAGTCATAGGTGTCCACGGGCTTTCAAGGCATCTGAGGGAGATTGGAGGTGACGAGCTGGGATAGGTTTCATATGAGAGAAGAGAAGCAGCATGCCCTGGTGGATAGTCCACAGTCCTGGGCGTCAAAAGGACTGGGTTCTAATCCTGGCTCTGTCTTGTGTTCGACCTCGGGTGAATCACTTTTCTGGGCCTCAGTTACCTCGTCGGTAAAATGAGGATTAAGATTATGAACCCTATGTGGGACAGGGACTATGTCCAACCTGATTATCTTTTATCTACCCCAGGTCTTAGTATAGTGCCGGACACATAGTAAGCACTTAGCAAATACGACAATCATCATTATTATTATTATCTTTATTATTATAAGACATATTTTATTATTATCTCTATTATTATTATATGACATATGTACATTTGACAGATACTGATTCTGAGTTTGCGTGTCCCCAAAATATTACAACCTGTCCACCCTGGAATACATATGCACACACACTTACATACACATGGAGTGACATACAGTCATCTTCCCTTCCTCTCAGTGTCTCTTCTCCCTCCCTCTTAGACTGTAAACCCCGCGTGAAACAGAGACTGTGTGTCTGATCGTTTAATTTTGTATCTACCCCGGTGCTTAGCACAGTGCTTGGAAACAATAATAATAATAATAATGTTGGTATTTGTTAAGCGCTTACTATGTGCCGAGCACCGTTCTAAGCGCTGGGGTAGACACAGGGGCATCGGGTTGTCCCACGTGGGGCTCACGGTCTTAATCCCCATTTTACAGATGAGGTAACTGAGGCACCGAGAAGTTAAGTGACTCGCCCAAAGTCACACAGCTGACAAGTGGCCGAGCCGGGTTTCGAACCCATGACCTCTGACTCCCAAGCCCGTGCTCTTTCCACTGAGCCACGCTGCCTCTCAAATAGTAAGATGGTAAATAGTAAGGGCTAAACAGATACAGTTATCAACAATTATGCTCATTCACATTGAGGTGGCATCAATATTGCCCGTCCTCAAGACTGACATTTTTCTTTCTTCATGTTGGTACTTCACGGTGCAGAAATAGCAGCGGTAGAAAGTGATCGGAAAGGCTCGGTGAAAACACGAGACGCTGCGTGGTCTAGCGGAAGGGAATCACAGCCCTGAAAGTCAGATGACGTGGCTTCGGTTTCCGGCTTTAGCTGCCGTGGGACCTTGGGCAAGTCACTTGACTTTTCTGTGCCTCAGTTTCCTCATCTATAAAATGAGTTTTAAATACCTGTTTTCCCTCCGTCTTGGAATGTGAGTCCCACGCGGGACAGGAGCAGTGTCTAATCTCATTAGCTTGCGCTAACCCCAGGGCTTAGAAGAGTGCTTGGCACATAGTAAATGCTTAAAAAATGCCATGTTTATTATGGGAAAATTACCGACTCAGGGAAGCCTCGTCATGACCGCGCTTTAAAGCACTCAATCACCTTGTCCCCTCCTACCTTACCTCTTTGATTTCCTACTTCAGCCCATCTTGCACACTTGGCTTCTCTAATACTAACAATAATGTTGGTATTTGTTAAGCGCTTACTATGTGCAGACCACTGTTCTAAGCGCTGGGGTGGACACAAGGGAATCAGGTTGTCCCACGTGGGGCGCACAGTCCTAATCCCCATTTTCCAGATGAGGTAACCGAGGCCCAGAGAAGTGAAGTGACTTGCCCACAGTCACACAGCTGACGAGTGGCGGAGCCGGGATTCGAACCCACGATCCCGGACTCCAAAGCCCGGGCTCTTTCCACTGAGCCACGCCGCAACTTACCGAATCTCAATCTTGTCTATCCCACAGCATTTCCCTTCCCACATTCATTCACTGAATCGTATTTATTGAGCGCTCACCGTGTGCCGAGCACTGTACTAAGCCCTTGGGATGTACAGTTCGGCAACAAATGAAGACAATCCCTGCCCACCACGGACTCACATCCTGCCGTTGGTCTGGAACTCCCTCCCCCTTCGTAGCCGATCACTCTCCCCACTTTCAAAGCCTTGTTAAAAGCGCATCACCTCCAAGAGGCCTTCCCCGACTAATTCCTCATTTCCCCCGCTCCCTCTGCCTTCTGTGTCACCCTTGCCCTTGGATTTGCCCCGTTTATTCACTGCCCCCTCCCTGTTTATTCACTGCGCTGAAAGACAGTGTCGCCTAATGGGTAGAGCCCAGGCCCGGGAGACAGACGTTACCGGCTTCCATTTCTGCTTCTGCCTCTTGCCTGTTGTATGACCTTAGCCAAATCCCTTCACTTCTTTAAAATGATGATTGAGACCGTGAGCCCCGTGTGGGACAGGGACCGGGTCCACCCTGATTTGCTGGAGAAGCAGCGTGGCTCAGTGGAAAGAGCCCGGGCTTGGGAGTCGGAGATCATGGGTTCGAATCGCGGCTCGGCCACTTGTCAGCTGTGTGACTCCGGGCAAGTCCCTTAGCTTCTCTGGCCTCAGTTACCTCATCTGTAAAATGGGGATTAAGACCGTGAGCCTCACGTGGGACAACCTGATTACGCTGTATCTACCCCAGCACTTAGAGCACTGCTCTGCACCTAGTAAGCGCTTAACAGATAGCAACATTATTATTATTATTGTATCCATTCTTAATGACAGTCATGCCCATCGCCTCACCCCTTGTTCCAGGTATTTAACTCCCTCCTCAGACCCCCTGCCCCCATCTCCCCTATCTCTTGCCCTTCATGACCTGGCCACCGACTTATCGAGAAGATCAAAACCATCAGATGTGATCTCTCTAAAAATCCCCCACTCCACTCCACTCCACTTCCTCCCTCCTCCTTCCCCTTCTTCAACTCTCCCATCCTTCCCAACAGTACCTCAAGAGGAGATCTCTGCCATCTCGCAAAAATCCATCCCCTTCACCTGTCCCTCGACCTCATCCCGTCACACCAGGGATGTGGGCTACATATACTTCTTGTGGCCCCTAACTATTTATGAGCTAGCATGAATTGAGGAGTGGATCAGCTCACCCTCCGCCTTCACCGGTTTGCTTCTCTAGCCACGGGGACTTCACATCCCTGCTGGGAAGCAGCGTGGCTCAGTGGAAAGAGCCTGGGCTTCCGGAGTCAGGGGTCATGGGTTCGACTCCCGGCTCTGCCACTTGTCAGCTGTGTGACTGTGGGCAAGTCACCTCACTTCTCGGTGCCTCAGATACCTCATCTGTAAAATGGGGATTAACCGTGAGCCTCACGTGGGACGACCCGATTACCCCGTATCTATCCCAGTGCTTAGAACAGTGCTCGGCACATAGTAAGCGCTGAACAGATACCAACATTATTATATCGGAAGGGACGCTGACTGTGGAAGGGCTTGGCGGAATAAGTCATCCTCGTCGGCCCAGGGTTGCTTCTCCCTCTGCTCTGGTAATGGGCCCTAGTGTTTCAGTGGTCTCGTAGGCCTTTTTTCTGTCCCTGCTGAATTTTGTAACCCTGGAAACTGACCATCCTGGCACTGTTAGGTCAGAGGAGTTTTGAATTGGCCCAATAAAAATAATAATCATTCTGGTATTTATAAAACCCTTATTTCGTGCCAGGCACTGTAGTAAGCTCTGGGGTGGATACAGGGTAATCGGGTTGGACGCAGTCCCTGTCCCACGTGGGGCTCACAGTCTCAATCGTTTTACAGATGAGGGAACCGAGGCACAGAGAAGCGAAGTGACTGGCCCAAGGTCACACAAGAGACAAGTGAAGCAGCATGGCTCGGTGGAAAGAGCCCGGGGTTGGGAGTCAGAGGTCACGGGTTCTAATCCCGGCTCCGCCACCTGTCAGCTGTGTGACCGTGGGCAAGTCACTTAACTTCTCGGTGCCTCAGTTGCCTCATCTGTAAAATGGGGATTAAGGCTGTGAGCCTCTCGAGGGACGAACTGATGACCCTGTTCCTACCCCGGTGCTTAGAACAGTGCTCGGCACATAGTCAGCGCTTAACGAATACCAACGTTAAGTGGCGGACCTGGGATTAGAACCCATGTACTCTCAGGCCTGTGTTCTAGCCACTATGCCTTGCTGCTTCTCAACTACTTCGAAACCCAGGGTTAAGAAGGACCGTGGGGCGAGAGCTAATTACATTAGAAGTTTCAATTGTAACATAAAAATCTGCGTAATTCATGGTAGTGGTGACTGATTAATCATTTAGGCTCTCTCTTTCATTGGAGAGGGAGGGGGTGAACATTTTTTGCAAGGAAATCTCCTTCAGTTCTCTCCCGAATGAGGAAAGATCTGAGCAGGAAATGTATTCGCTTCAAAGAGATTTTTGTGTTCTGTTCCAAAATATGAGCTCCGCTACTGGGATTTCTTAACCCGGTCATTCCCTCTGAGCAGGCAAAATGTTACACGAAAGATTGGGTTTCTTTGTACGGTTGTGTTCGGGAGTCTAAGTTGACTGGGAAAGCAATTGTGACAGATATGTTTGTTGAGAAAACAATCTAGAATGTTATTGAAAATACCTGCCTCCCGGAATGTATGAGGAGTGCAAGAAAAGGCCATTTGAGAGACCTTTGAGGATTCATTTTGTTGATCTGTTTAGCCATTCAGGTCTCTCGAATCCCGTTGGATATTTCTGAGAAATTTAAAACCACTAGAAACCAGTGCAGAGTCTGTTAAGCACTTATTAGGTGTCAAGCATTGTTATAAATGCTGGGGTAGATAGAAGGTAATCAGATTGGCCACAGTCCCTGTCCCACTTGGGATTCACGGTCTTAATCCCCGTTTTACAGATGAGGTTCCTGGGGACCAGAGAAGTTTAAGTGACTTGCCCCGGGTCACACTGCAGACGGGAGTGGGATTAGAACCCACTTCTTCTGACTCCCAAGCCCGTGTTTTTTCCTTTAGGCCGTACTGCTTCTCAATGTACTCGTCAGAGTTTAAGCAGTACAACCCAAGTGAGGTATGGTCGCTGTAGCGTGGCTCAGTGGAGAGAGCCCGGGCTTGGGAGCCAGAGGTCATGGGGTCGAATCCCGGCTCTGCCACTTAGCAGCTGTGTGACTGTGGGCAAGTCACTTCCCTTCTCTGCGCCTCAGTTCTCTCATCTGTTAAATGGGGACGAAGACCGTGCGCCTCACGTGGGACAACCTGATGACCCTGTATCGACCCCAGCGCTTAGAACAGTGCTCTGCACATAGGAAGCGCTTAACAAATGCCAACATTATTATATCCAAACGCCCCATGATGGCACTGGCTACTCCAAGCCCATCTGAGGCTGCCTTCCTTCAGACATTGGATAAGCAATGTTTTGACAACCTCCGGTTCTTAAAGGTAGGGTCTTAAAAGTTCTTAAAGATTGTGTCCAACCCGATTACCTTGTATCTACTCCAGAGCTTAGAACAGGGCTTTGCACATAGTAAGAACTTCAAGGCGTAGTGGATAGAGCGCAGGCCTGGGAGTCAGATGGTCATGTGTTCTAATCCTGGCTCTGCCACATGTCTGCTGTGTGGCCTTGGGCAAGTCACTTCACTTCCGTGTCCCTCAGTTACCTCATCCGTAAAATGGGGAATGAGACTGTGAACCCCAGGCGGGACAGGGACCGTGTCCAACCCTGTGTGCTTGTACCCACCCCAGCGCTTAGTACAGTGCCTGGCGCATAGTAAGCGCTTAACAGATACCACAATTAACAAATGTCCCAACTGAACGTCTCCTAAGCAGTTTGCTGTCTTCCTCACTTGCCTGGCCAAGATCTAGCCAATGCAGATAATTGGATTCGGCATATTATAAAATTCCATCTGAGGTCTCGCAGGGAAAAGAGAAACCTTTAGTTAAAAATTTGCCCTGGTTTGCTAAATAACTGTTGTGTTTTCCTCCCGAGAGTACCGGCACTCTAGAGTTCCACTTGGTTAGGTTTGCACAGTGTTTTAAGATCCTCTGGGTGAAAGGTGCTAGATAAATTTCACTTCTCTGTGATAATCTCCATGTTTGGAACATCAACATTTCCACAGCAACCAGCCTTAATGTCCCAAATGGAGGATTATGACTTCAAGTGGGAAATAAGTAGTGAGAGCAGCTGAGATCTCGAGAAATCAATTCTGTGTTGTGTCTTAGCCTAAGATCTTCTGTAAATACTCTATTAATGACAAGTGTGGGAAGAGAAATCTGGAAAGTGTATTAAAAACCTAATTTGCTAGTCCTTTCAGAAATTTGGATCAAAATAGATTAGGTCATTCCCTCCGTGAGTTCATTTTTTCCCTATGCCTCTTAGTAGCTTTGAAGGAAACCATCTTTTTAAAGTCAAACTTCAAATTCTACCTATGTGTTTCAAACCCCGTTCTTTGGTTTTAGTAATAATAATGCTATTTGTTGCGCACTTATTCTATGCCAAGCGCTATTCTAAACACTGGAGTACATACAAGATAGTTAAGCCAAACACAATCTCCACGGGAAGGGGAAGACGTAATGAATCCTCCATTTTACAGATGAGGAAACCGAGGCACAGAGCCGGTATCTGACTTGCCCAGGGTCGCACGGCAGACAGGAGGAAGAGCCAGATGAAACTCTACAACCTCTGGCTCCTGGGTCCATGCTCTTTCCCCTAAACCACACTGCTTTCGCAGATGAGGGAACTGAGGCACGGAAAAGTGACTTGTCCAAGGTCACCCAGCAGGTAAATGGCAGAGCCTGGATTAGTACCCAGATCCTCTGACTCCCAGGCCCTTGCTCTTTCCACTAGGCCACACTGGTTCCTTCTAAATATTTTGCTTCATTTTCTGATTTATCTGTGTTTTGGGGAAACGGAGGACGGAGACAGTCTCCCCGTATTTGCTTATCATGTCCTGGTAAGAATGACTGGGTAAATTCAATTGAATTTCTGTTGGTGTTTTTAGGTGAAGTGCATATTTAAAGCGTGCTGAGCTGAAGTCGGACGAACACCTACTACCGGTCTCGGTCGGGTGGCCCCGCTCCTGCCTCTGAGTTCTGCCTCGCTAGTTCAGGAAGTCCCGGGTAGCTTTTCCAGCTTCCGAAGGCGGGTGCCTGGAGGCCCACAGCCCCATTTCTCTTCCTGACTTTCCCATTACTGTAGACAGCACTACCATCTTTCCTGTCTCCCAAGAAGCCTCTTACCTTGGCCTGATCTTAACTCCTCTCTCTCATTCAACTCACACAATCTGTCGCTAAATCCTGTCGGCTCGACCTCCACAGTATTGTTAAAATCCTCCCTTGCCCCTCCATCCCACCTGCCACCTCATAAATCCAAGCATTTATCCTACCCCGCCTTGATTACCGTATCAGCCTCCTTGCTGAGCCCCCTGCCTGCCGTCTCTCCCCACTCCAGTCCGTACTTCAGTCTGCTGCCCGGATCATTTTTCCCCAGAAATATTCAGGCCGTATTTCCGCGCTCCTCAAGAACCTCCAGTGCTTGCCCTTCCACCTCTTCATCAAACCAAAACTCCTCACCGTTGACTTTAAATCAGTCAATCACCTTGTCCCCTCACTATTCTCCTACTGCAACCCACCCCATGCAATTCGCTCCTCTAATGCCAACCTTCTCACTGTACCTCCATTTTGTCTTACTTGCCACCGACCGCTCGCTCATGTCCTGCCTCTGGCCTGGAGCGCCCTACCTTCTTATATCCGACAGACTTTTACTCTCCGCCCCCATTCAAAGCCCTATTAAAGGCACATCTCCTCCAAGAGGCCTTCCCTGACTAAGCCCTCTTTTCCTTTTCTTCCATTCCCTTCTGTGTCACCTTGACTTTCTCCCTTTATTCACCCCCCACCTCAACCCCACAGCCCTGAAGTGCCATATCCATAATTTATTGATTTATGTTAATGTCTGTCTCGACCTCAGGCTTGTGAACAGGGAATACATCTGCTATATTGTTGTGTTGCATCCCCAGCCCCCCAAGTGCTTAGTACAGTGCTCGGCACTCAGTAAGCACTCAATAAATAAATACCCCTTATTTCACATTGAAAAAATTGTTGATGCCACACCAGTTTTTGAAAAGTCAGTTTGTAGAAACTCCTTATTCAGGTCTGTATGCGTTGTAAGTGCCAGGGAGGAAACACTTAACTTGACTGTAATTAGTTTGGGGACAGAGATCTTCCCTTTGTCAAGTAATCGAGTCTGTCACTTTAATCAACATTGGGTCTGTCACTTTAATAATAACCAGCACATAAACAGGTTGTGTTAGCATATTGGTTGACCAATCCGTTGCAGCCTTCTTTTGGAGAATAAAAAGGGATTTTCTGAAGAATATGGTAATTGGTTAATCTTTTCCCAGAGTTTTTTTTTCCTGTAACTGTAATAGATTTGGGCATAACCCAGTTCATTTCTGTGAGAAGTATTAATAGTGGCAAAGTCTAATGGCTATATTCCCCACTGTGACCTCTTCGTTTTAAATGTCCACGAAAATGTAACAAAGAAGACGTCAAGCAGGCTTCACTAGGGTGAGTTCAGGGTGGATGACCCACATTTGAACTAGTAAATGGGCCAGTTGGGAAGTCGACTAAATAAGCGTATTCTTAGAATTTTTCCTGAAATCCCTTGGAAAGTTTGGAAGATGGGAAAGAATCTGGGATTTCAAAGAAAATGATCCCCCAAGAAAATGCTGGGATGAAGAGTATATTTTTCACAAAACCAATTCATTTCAGAGTTGACAGTAATTTAACAATTGCAGAAAATATCAGAAATACGGTTTGTAAGTGTTCCTGTTTTCTAGATAGCAATGGATGGCTACTGGACAACACAACTGATCTCGTTAGTGAAGCTAACGTATAAAAACGTTTGCAAATTTTAACAGGCAAGTTTATAGTAAAGGTGAAATCGTGATTCGCAATTAGTCACAATTTACGATTGGCATTTTTCAGCAGTTTCCACAGCCGCCTAAACCACTATCCTTTTTCACAGTCACGTAGTATGTAACCCAGACGTAATAATGATTAATGATATTTAAGAACTTACTATGTACTAAGTGATGAGCACTGTACTAAGTGCTGACGTATGTCTACTTTCCATAAAATGTGTCCACCAACTACAACAAATACTAATAATGTATTTTTTTTTCTGGTATTTGTTAAGTGCTTACTATGTGCCAGGCACTGTAGTAAACGCTTGGGTAGATACCGGCTAATCAGGTCAGACACAGTCCCTGTCCCACATGAGGCTCACAGTCTTCATCCCCATTTTACACGTGAAGTGACCGAGGCCCAGAGAAGTGAAGTGACTTGCCCAAAGTCACACAGCAGACAAGTGGCAGAGCTGGGATTAGAATCCTTGTCTGCTGATTCCCAGATCTGTGTTCTTTCCACTAGGCCAAGCTGCTACTAGCAGGTCCATTGTGCTTCTTGCTGCGTAATTTATATCAAGACCCAGTTTTCGTGCATCCAGAGAAGAGGACAGATCTGGCTGTGTACATTTGTATACTTATGTACATATCCATAATTTATTTATAATAATAATGTTGGTACCTGTTAAGTGTTTACTACGTGCAAAGCACTGTTCTAAGCACTGGGGGGATATAAGGTGATCTGGTTGTCCCACGTGGGGCTCACAGTCTTCATCAGCGTGGCTCAGTGGAAAGAGCAGGGGTTTGGGAATCAGAAGTCATGGGTTCAAATCCCACCTCAGCCACTTGTCAGCTGTGTGACTGTGGGCAAGTCATTTAACTTCTCTGTGCCTCAGTTACCTCATCTGTAAAATGGTGATTAACTGTGAGCCTCACGTGGGACAACCCGATGACCCTGTGACTCCCCCAGCGCTTAGAACAGTGCTCTGCACGTAGTAAGCGCTTAACAAATACGAAATACCAACATTATTCATCCCCATTTTACAGATGAGGTAACTGAAGCCCATAGAAGTTACGTGACTTGTCCAAAGTCACACAGCTGACAAGTGGCGGAGCGGGGATTAGAAACCATGACCTCTGACTCCAAAGCCCGGGCTCTTTCCACTGAGCCTCGCTGCTTCTCATATTGCTTTATATTAACATCTGTTTCCCCCTCTAGACTGTAACCTCATTTTGGACAGGGAATGTGAGGGTTATATAGTTATATCATATTCTCTCAATCGCTTAGTAGAGTGCTGTGCACCCTGTAAGCGCTCAGTAAATATGATGGTTTGAGTGATTGACTGGTTGATCAAGCACTCAGACGAGAATGGCGTAGCAGCGTCTATACGAACAGGGATGTTGAGGGTGGAGCGCAGACGGAGTGGGGTAATCTGGATGCTTTGGAAGGAGCAGGAGGGACAACAGAAGGGAAAAAGAGGAGAGCAGAGAAGAGGGTGAATGACGGAGAGGGAAGGAGGGAAGAGGCGTTGGGGAGGAAGAGGAAATTAACTCACCCAAGCTGCTGTTTCTCCTTCCTCATCCACCACCATTCAGTGGGGATCTGGCTGGAGTGAGAGTTATCTCATTCACCTCTGCCCAGAGCACCCGGGAAACTAGGGAAATCCACCGGGTATGGGCTGGGGCGGTTAAGAGACCGTAGCTGCTTGGCCTCTCCCCCTCCACCAATCACCTGGACTTTCCAGGCCTCTCTGGGAGTTGTATTTTCCAAACCCCTTGATGAGCCAAAGTCACTGTTCTCTATATAGTATTACTAGTATTACGACCTGCTGAGATGGGAATATGAAGAGGGGAAGCTGAGAGGGGAATTGCATCCTCGATACCGGATGGAAGGAATCTTCTTCATCTTGATAGTTATTGAGTGCTTGCTATGTGCAGAGCATCAGTCTATCATTCATTCAGTAGTTTTTATTGAGCGCTTACTACGTGCAGAGCACTGTACCGAGCGCTTGGAATGTACAAACCGGCAACAGATAGAGACAGTCCCTGCCCTTTGACGGGCTTACGGTCTAATCGGGGGAGACACACAGACAAGAACAGTGGCGATAAATAGAGTCAAGGGGAAGAACATCACAGTAAAACAATAGCAAATAAATAGAATCAGGGTGATGTACATCTTATTAAACAAAATAAATAGGGTGATGAAGGTATATACAGTTGAAAGCAATGATATTTATTGAGCACTTACTGTGTGCAGAGCACTGTACTAAGACCTTGGAGAGTATAGTATAACAGAGCTGGTAAATATGTTCCCTGGCCACAGCAAGCTTACAGTCTAGAGGGCATTCGACTAAGTGCATGGGAGAGTAGTCAGTCGGTCCATTATACTTATTGAGTGCTTACTATAGGCAGAATACTGTACTAAACGCTTGGGCGAGTAGGACATAACAATATATCAAGTACATTCCCAGCCCACGGGGAGCTTCCCAGGCCAGTTGACAGGACGTCCTCAGGTGGTTAAAAAGTTTACTTATTTCATTCATTTTCTTACCTGTGGATTTTTTTTAATGGGATGTTGTTGTAAGCACTCACTATGTGCCCAATACCGTACTATGTATCAGGGTAGATTCAAACTAGCCGATTGGACACAGTCCCTGTTCCATTCGGGGTTCGTGGTCTCAGAAGAAGGGAGAACAGTTATCTCCGTTTTTATGGAGGAGGAAATCGAGGCACAGAGATCACATGGCAGGCAAGAGGCAGGATTAGAATCCAGGACCTCTGACTACCAGGCCTGTGCTCTTTCCATTAGGTCATGCTGCTTCTCAACAGGACTTCATAGCCAAATGCCAGTAGCCATTGCTGTTGGATCCCCACCTCTAGACTGTAAACCCGTTGTGGGCAGGGAATTTCTCTCTCTATTGCTGTACTGTACTATCCAAGCACTTAGTAGAGTGCTCTGCATCTAGTAAACGCTCAACGAATGAATGAATTTTGGCGTTCCAGTCGACGAAAGGGAAAATCCACCTTCCTTTCCTCCATGGGTTGTGTTTGACCATTAGATGTCTGGGGGCACCCATCATTTGCGCGTTCATTCATTTATTCGTATTTATTGAGCATTTACTGTATGCAGAGCACTGTACTAAGCGCTTGGGAGAGTACAGTATAACAATTAACAGTCACATGAGGGGACAGTTGGGTTAAACTGGGTTTCCGAAGTGTAGTGGTTATCATGTTTTCCTAACAAGCGAGAGCCCTTCAGTTCTAAACTCTCTGTAACAGCAGCGTGGCTGAGAAGCAGCGTGGCTCAGTGGAAAGAGCCCGGGCTTGGGAGTCAGGGGTCATGGGTTCGAATCCCGGATCCACCACTTGTCAATTGTGTGACTGTGGGCAAGTCACTTAACTTCTCTGTAGCTCAGTTACCTCATCTGTAAAATGGGGATTAAGACTGTGAGCCTCACGTGGGACAACCTGATTTCTCTGTGTCTCCCCCAGCACTTAGAACAGTGCTCTGCACATAGTAGGCGCTTAACAAATGCCAAAATGATTATTGGATCCCCTCAGCACTTATGTATCTATCCATAGTTCATATTAATCTTTGTCTCCCGCCGCAAAATATAGATGGGACACAATCTGTGTCCTACATGGGGAAGTGAAGAGACTTGCCCAAGGTCACACCCAGACAAGTGATAGAGCCAGAATTAGAACCCATGACCTTCTGACTCCCAGGCCCATGTTCTGTTCTCTACGCTTCTACGTCTTTCTAGGAATAATTTGCAAAATTTGGATATAGAAAACCATGGATGAAGAGAGCATTAAAATAGCATGAATACCACAGATTAATGCTTTCTAGTGGATATTAGACAGAGTGTCACCTCTTCATTATTCTGGAGGAAAGAGAGATTGTGATTATTCTAGAAAAAAACCTAGATTTCATTGACGGAAAAAATCCCCAAAACTAAGAAAGTGAGGCCAAAGCATTGAAAAACTGGTGATCAAAGCATATGCTAAAGAGTTTCGGGAGCAATTTGATTGAGTTAAGCCAACAAAAGGAATGGAGAAGAAAAAAATAGATCAAAAATTTGCCTGTTGCATTTGAGTATTTTGGGAGGCGTTTGAGAGGGATGACGATGAGAACTTGATTGTTATCCCTTAATGCTCCCCAAGGAGTCACAGAATCAAGACTCCGTGTCTCTTGATTTCCAATCTATTATATTTCAGGCACCCTGACAGCTCTCTGAAAATGTTTGTTCGCTTACCATTTATTCTCTGATTCCTTTTTACGATGGCCCTTGACAGTGAGAATTTATCCTCCAGTACGTAGTGTGTCACGTACAGTATATTGACCGTATACTGTATACGGTCACAACACTGGGTGAACCCACGGGACTGGATGATGGATGACGATAACCGCGCTATTTATTAAGCACTGACTGTGTGCCAAGCACTGTGGTAGATGGAGTATAATCAGATTGGGCACAGTCCCTGCCCCTCCTCAGGCTCACAGTTTAAATAGGGACAATGGATATTTAGCCCCCATTTTACAGGTGAGGAATCCGAGGCACCGAGGAGTGGAGTGGCTGCCCAAGGTCACACGGCAGGCAAGTGGCAGAGCCCGGATTAGAACCCAGATCCTCTGACTCCCAGCCCAGTGCTTTTTCCTTTATTCCGTGCTGCCTCCCAGTGGCTCAAGGACGGCCCTTGTTTCAGAAAATTCTGCCCCTACTGAAGTGGCTTTCCCCGTCAAGCCGGACGGATCGGGCTTTCCAGGGGTGATCACAATGTGCTGACCCCTGTGACCCTAGCCTTGCCTGGCTCAGCTCTGCCCTAATGTACCTGCCCATCAATCAGTCAGTCTGTCGATCGTATTTATCGAGCGCTTACTGTGTGCAGAGTTCTGTACTAAGCGCTTGGGAGAATACAGTACCACCCAACACTGAACAGATACATTCCGTGCCCACAACGGGTCTAGAGACAATCTGTGGTATTTATTAATAATAATAATGGCATTTTTTAAGCCCTGACTTGGTGACAAGCACCGTAGTGAGCGCTGAACTATTGAATGCTTAATGTGTGCGGGGCACTGTATCAAGTACTTGGGAAAGCACAATACTCCTGATTTAGGCTCCCACCTGTCACGTTAGTCAGACCGTAACTTTGCATTTCTATTGCCGTTCTTGTGGGTTTTTGTGGTTTTTCTTTCTGGAGTTTCCCACGTTTCTCCCCCCAAAGTGGTAAGAAACCCCCACTGCAACCTTAATTTTTTAAGCTTTTTGTTAAGTAATGATAATAATAGTAATAATGATAGTATTCGTTCAACCCTTACTTATGTGCCAGGCACTGGGCTGGATAGAAGCAAATCAGCTTGGACACGGTCCCCGTCCCATATGCGGCTCGTTGTCTCAATCCCCATTTTACAGATGAGGTCACTGAGGCCCAGAGAAGTGAAGTGACTTGCTCAAGTTCAGGCAGCAGACAAGTGGCGGAAGCGGGATTAGAACCCGTGACTCCCAGGCCTGGGCTCCATCCACTGCGCCATGCTGCTTTTCCTTGCGGGGCTGTTCTAAGTACCTGTGTAGTAAAGGATGGGGAAAATTGGGGAGACAGAATCCCTTACTCTTTCGGTTCGATGGGTGACGGGCCTTTTATATCCGCAAAGATTCCTAACTGAAGTTCCAAGTAATAGAGAAAGCTTGTGGAAAGTCTCCGTGCCTGATCAGAATTAGCTCATGACTGTATGTTTATGCGAAATTAGGCAAGTTACACTAGAAATGATCCTGACTCCTTGGACCTCTGCTGTTAACTCTGAAGGAGAAAGGTAAAGAGACTTGGTAAAGATGTACTTCAATTTAGATTAGTTTTCCTTTAGGGAAAAAAAAAATCGGCAGGAACGTTTTAGGAATCGCTTATACGCTGCTAATCAGAAATGCATATAACTGCTAAAGTAAAAATAGTGCTGTTGGCTTGTTTTAAGATGCTAACTCGTTTGTGAGATGCGGGGAATTTGCTATTCAATTGCAGTTAAACTACTAACTAAACTCTGAATTAGTACTTGCTATTGTTTAGGTGAAAAAAGGGTAGGTATATCTATCTCTTAATCTATTTGAAAGGACAAAACCAAAGGAATTCTATTTAAAAGATGGCGAAAGGGGTGTACCAGCATCAAATAAGTAATTTTACAGATCTTTTAAGTAGGATTCAAGCCAAAAGTACGCGCTTACCGTGTGTCAAACTGTATTCCAAGCACTGGGGAAGGTACGAGTTAATTAGGTGAGACACAACCCCTCCCCTGCATGGGGCTCACAATCTACGGGGCCGGAGGAACAGTTATCCCTATTTTACAGTTGAGGAAACTAAGACGTAGAGAAGTTGAATGACTTCCCCAAAGTCACCCAGCAAGCACTTGGCAGAGCCGAGATTAGAACTCAGGTGCTTCTGACTCCTAGGCTTCAATGCTGCTCTTTCTAAGACCATTTGGGTATCGTATTCAGCGGGACTCCCCAGATGGAGGCACAGATCGTGATATTTTCTCCTCTGGAGGGGTCAGACATCTATGACCGCTAGATTGTAAGCGTCTTAAGGCAAGGGGACACGTCTGCCAACTGTACTGTATTATACTCTCCCAAATGGTCTGTATTGTACTCTCTCAGTGGTCTGCACACAATCAGCGCTGAATAATTACTATCGGTTTATCGATTCGTTGGCGAAACACTCCACCCGACGAAGAAAGTGCAGAGTGCTCAGTGCCAGCCATTACCCTTACTGTCACGAAACTTCCAGAGCATGTCCTGCTGTGACGTCAGCCAGTCGGTCAACCGTATGTATTGAGCGCTTACTGTGTGCAGAGCATTGTACTAAGCGCTCGGGGGAGGACGATATAACATACACATTCCCCGCCCACAATAAACTTAGAGTCTAGAGTGGGAGACGGACAATAATAGAAATAAAGGAGATTACAGATCTGTCCGCACGCGCTCTGGGGCTGGGAAGAGGGGTGAATAAAGGGAGCAAGTCAGGGTGACGCAGAAGGGAGTGGAAGAAAAGGAAAAGAGGGCTTATTCGGAGAAAGTTTCTTGGAGGAGATGTGCCTTCAGTAAGGCTTTGAAGGAGGGGAGAGAAGTGGCCTGTCAGATATGAGGAGGGAGAGAGTTCCAGGCCAGAGGCGGGACGTGGGCGAGAGGTCGGTGGCGGGTTAGACAAGATGGAGGTACAGAGAGTAGGTTAGAGAGTGCGGTGTACAGGCTCGGCCGGAGGGACGAGGTGACTGCCTTAAAACCGATGGTAAGAAGTTCTTGTTTGATATGGAAGTGGATGGGCAACCACCGGAGGTTCTTGAGGAAATATGGCCTGAACATTTTCGTAGAAAAATTACTGGGGCGGCAGAGTGACGTATGGACTGGAGTGGGGAGAGACAGGAGGCAGGGAGGTCAGCAAGGAGGCCGAATAGAATAAATGCCTGGATTAACATGAATATTCCTTTTCCCTCTTAACCATTGGTGTTTGAGCAGTGCTCACAGGCGGAGGGTCATAAGAGGTTACCCTACAGTAATTTCAACAGCAGAGTGAGACGCACCCTGGCCTAGTAATAATTATGGTATTTGTTAAGCGCTGACTATGTGCCAGGCACTTTTCTAAGCGCTGGGGTAGATACAGAGTAATCAGGTTGTCCCGCATGGGGCTCACTGTCTTAATCCCCATTTTACAGGTGAGGTAATTGAGGCACAGAAAAGTTAAGCGACTTGTCCAAGGTCATACAGCATACTAGTGGCGGAGCCGGGATTCGAACCCACGTCCTCTGACTCCCAAGTCCTGGCTCTTGCCGCTAGGCCTTGCCGCTTCTATAGCGGAAAGAGTGCAGGATTGGGAGTCGAAGGCCTGGGTTCCGATCCCGGCTCTACCACCCGCCTGCTGTGTGACCAAGGGCAACTCACTAACATTTCTGAACCACAGTTTTCTCTTCTGTAAAACGGGGGTAAAATATGAAAACCGGAACCCCAATGTGGGTTAGAAACTACGTCAGATCTGATTGTATTTAATCTATATCATAAGTGCTTGTCAAATATTATTTTTAGTGTTTTTATTAAGGCTGTAGGAGATTGTCTCTCAAAGATAACTCAGTCTCGTGATGATCGTGTCACCTTCAAACCAAAGGAGGAGGAAGAACAGGTATTTTGGATGAGGAAACCGAGGCCCAGTTAGGTTAAGTGACTTATCCAAGCTCACACGGGCAGGTGGGCCCGCTGGGATTAGAACCCAGGTCTCCGGACTCCCAGGTCCATGTTCTTTCCACTAGGCCACACTGCTTCCTTATGGATGCTGCCTCTATTCAACTGAGCATAATGCGTGCATACAGAGTCAGTTACCTCTCAAGATTCATTCGATCGTATTTATTGAGCGTTTACGGTGTGCAGAGCACTGTACTAAGCGCTTGGGAAGTACAGTTCGGCAACAAATAGAGACAATCCCTGCCCACAACGGGCTCACAGTTTATAAGGGGGGAGACAGACGTCAGAACAAGTAAACAGACTGTAAGCTCCTTGAGAGCAAGAAACGTGCTAAACAACTTCTATATTGTACTCTCTCAAGCCCTCAGTACAGTACTCTTCATATATTAAGCCCTCAATAAATACCACTGATCGATCGACTGACTGACTTAATCGCATTTTCCGTAGGAACGGCTCTTGAATCAGGTTGGATGGTTGCCGGTCGTGAGAATCTTCAGTGTCCTGCCTAGCGGCTTTAAGGAGTATTAAAACTATGTTTTTATAAGCAATTTAGTAAAATAATTTCACTCGGTTTGCAGGGAGAAAAGTCCCGGATCCTGGAATGTTAGTGGACCCAAGGAAGAGTTGATATTCCCTGTGGTAGCCTGCTAAATCTCAGGGGCTAGAGGATATTATCTGAGAGCTTCTAAACCCTACTGATACCAAAGAAGGGAAGAAAAGTAATTGAGTTCAAGCGAGTTCCTGAGTTGGCGTTTCCTCACTGGTATGGAAGGAGCCGACTGCGTAGTCAAGTAACTTCCTTTTGGACTCTCCGCTCACCGTCTAGGAGAAAATCCTAGCGAATGGCCCCGAACAACATCAAGTGTTTCTCAAAACCCAAGCCTAGGATACAGATGTCATCTAATCCCAGACCCACTTGATGTTGTTTTGAGCCATTTTACAGCAATGACACGACTCAGTTTTGTCCTTTCCAAACCGTGTCTAAGCAAACGTTTAACATCGAACCGGGTTATATTCCGAGGTCATCAGTTGTAGGCTTTCTGTTTTCTCTCCGCCAGACGATTGGCTCTCAATCATCTGGACCTTTAATTATTTAGGCGTCGCACTGATGTGAATTTTATGAGTCGAGAGGAGCTTAGAGATTGAAAAAAAATTAATGAGACCATAGACTGAGTTGGAGTAATAGTACGAAGCTCGGCAGCTGCTCGCTCTAATTCGATCCTTTTTCTTTTCAAAAATGAACTCTTTACTGATGTTAGCTCAGCTGGGAAGTATCAACCTGATGGTTGAATGAAAAACACAAGTGGCAGCTTATTAAATATATGCCATCTCCAGCGTCTGCCCACGGTTCAGGGGACAGGTGGAAGGCTGCATTAACAATAATAAAATAATGAAAATAGTCATAATTGTAGTACACAGTAATGTATTACTAATAACAATAGTAATAATAATAATGGTATTAAGTGTTCACTATATGCTGAGGGCTGGGATAGATATAAGATATTCAATTTCCATTCCGGTCTTCGGGGGAAGGAGAACAGTTCGCATTTTACACGTGAGAAAACTGAGGTACGCAGAGGTTAAGTGACTTGCCCGACGTCACACAGAAGACAGCGGCAGAGGCAGGACTAGAACCCAGGTCTCCTGACTCCCGGCCCCGTGTTCTTTCCACTAGGCCAACACTGCCTGATTTTGATAACGTGTCAAACACATCCTGTTACGGCGTCCTCTCCCAAGTGCTTAATACAGTGCTTTGCATACAGTAAGTGCTCAATAAATACGATTGAATGAATGAATCTTAAGATATCTTCCCTAGACAGTTTTCTAGAGCGGTTGTATTAAAACCACTCTAAAACTGTCTTAATAATAATAATGATGGTATCTGTTTAGCGCTTACTGTGTGCCGAGCGCTGTTCGAAGCGCCGGGGTAGATACAGGGTAATCAGGTTGTCCCACCTGAGGCTCACAGTCTTAATCCCCATTTTACAGATGAAGTAACTGAGGCACCGAGAAGGCAAGTGGCTTGCCCAAAGTCACACGGCTGACAGGTGGCGGCGCCGGGATTGCGGAGCCGTCTTGTAACTCAGTGGTTTGTAATATAACTCGGCTTTATTGTACTCTCCCAAGTGCTTTCTACAGTAGTCGGCATGCATTAAGTACTCAATAAATGCAATTGATTGGTTAATAATTATAATAAATAATGATGGTATTTGTAAAGCACTTACTATGTGCCAAGCACCGATCTAAGCGCTGGAGTAGATACAAAGCAATCAAGGTTAGACGCAGTCCCCATCCCACATGGGTCTCACAGTCTCCATCCCCATTTTACAGATGAGGGAACTGCGGCACAGAGAAGTTAAGTGACTTGCCTAAGGTCACACAGCAGACAGGTGGCAGAGCCGGGATTAGAATCCACGACCTGTGACTCCCAAGCCCTTGCTCCTGATATTAGGCCATGCTGTTTGCTTTACTGATAATATATATCATTCCAGTAAAACTTTCTGTTGGTGAACCAGGGGTCCCAAAGCGGGGTGGGACGGAGGGTCCTTCTTTCCTGGCCTGTCACTTTAAGGATGCTTCTAGCCTGTCTTGCCCCTGAGGCCATCTGCTAGCCTCCCCCTTGATTTTATGCTACAATAATCATAATTATGGTCATTTTTCAGCGCTTAAGCCAAGCACCCTCCTAAGCACTGCGAAGGATACAAGATAATTAGATTGGACACAGTCCCTGTCCCACAAGGTGCTCACAGTCTGAATAAGGCACAGATGAACAGATGGGGAAAGCGAGGCAGAGAAGTTCAGTGGCTCACTCAAGATCACACGGCAGACAAGTGGCAGAGCTGGGATTAGAACCCAGGTCTTCTGACTCCCAGGCCCGGGCTCTTTGCCCACGTTTTCCCTCTTCATCATCATGACCCGCGTAGGGAGGAGATCCAGCTTCCCCAGAGGGGCTTCTTTTCGTTCCCAGAATCATCTCCGTCCATCTGACGGAAAGCTCAGTCTTTTGACTGATTGGTGCTGCAGTCAGTCAGTTGTATTTATTGAGCGCTTACCGTGTGCAGAGCAGTGTACTAAGCACTTGGGAGAGCTCAGTTTAAGAGACCCATTCCCTGCCCACAACGAGCTTACAGTCTAGGAGGGGCAGATCCAGTTTTGTTTTGCTTTGGTGTTTGCTTTGGTGTCTGTCTCCCCCTTATCCGAGTGTGAACCCGTTGTTGGGTAAAGATTGTCTCTATTTCTTGCCAAATTGTACTTTCCAAGCGCTTAGAACAGCGCTCTGCACACAGTAAGTGCTCAATAAATACGACTGAAAGTGAAAGAATATAAATAAATGCAATTACAGATAGGAGCATAAGTGTGGGTCCGGGAGAGGGGATGAAATAAAGGGAGCGAGTCAAGGCGACGCGGTGGGAGAGGAAGAAGAGGGAAGGAGGTCTTAGTCGGGGAAGGCCTCTTGGAGGAGGTGGGCCTTGAATAAGGCTTTGAAATGGGGGAGAGTCATTGCCTGTCGGATGTGAAGGGGAAGGGCTTTCCGGGCAAGAGGCAGGACGCGGGCGAGATGTCGAACAGCGAGATAGACAAGATGGTGGAACAGTGAGAAGGTTGGCATTGGAGTCTCAAGGCTCTGATGCGGACTACCCCAAGTGTCCCAAAATGATGGCAGACGCTCCTGGGGAGGACGGTGGATGGATGGGTCTCGGTCCGGAAACCCCAGGACTGAAGCAGTGTCATCCAGTGTCGAAAATACGACCCGGGACTCCGGGGAACTTCTTTCTCATCCCTTGCTTGTATCCACTCTAACTCTTAACACAGCGCTTGGCACTTAGTAAGCGCTTAACAAATACCACGGTTTGTTTTTCTCTGTACTCAGTTACCTCATGCGTTACAGGGCCTATGTCCAGCCTGATTAGCTCTTATCGACCCCAGCTCTCAGAACTGTGCCTGTCACACAATAAATAAGTGCTTTACAGATACCGTTATCATTATTATTAGTATTACTCTGTGCAGAGCGTTATATCGAGCGTTTCGGAGAGTCCTGTCGAGTAGGTAAATACGGTCTCTGCCTTCAAGGAGTTTACAATCTGGTGGGTCTCTTCCCAGGCTCAGGTGAACTTTCTTGTCTATGTTTTCCTCAAAATTATTCTACACTGGAGATTTTTTTAAACATAAAAGAATGGGCGCCTTTTGAAAAAGTTGCCATTTTATTTCTCCATTCGTGGTCAACTGCGCCAGTGTATTGGATGTGGAAACCTAAGCAACGATTGTAAATTAGCCATCTCGTTACGCTTTTAAAAGCCTTTGAGGGAACCTGTACTTCCAGATCTTTGTGTATATAGGGGAAACTGCACCATTCTGCATTTATATTAGAAAAGTCTATACAGTCGAGCTGTTGTTTGAAATCCTTGGAGACCACATTTGTTAGGATTGAAAATCAGCAGTGGAAACAGGAGTCTGGGAAGAAGATGGCGGGAAAGGAACAGAAGGAATTTTGTAAAGGCCGAATTCCACATCAGGACTTTCCCTACCCTGAGGGCATTAAGAATCAGCAGTCAAAATTTCCAAGAATGTTTTCTGTTGTGCTTAGGTTTTAAAAGGAAAAAAAACCTCCCATTAATTTGGTATGGTGTTTGATCTTAATAAGAGCCACAGCAACCAAGAGAACACATTGTTTTATTTATTGATGTTCTTTGATTTTGAAATGAGGTCCAACTGTGTTTAATATTCATTTAATATTGATTGCTAATGCATTCGTGTCCTGAATAATGATCAGAAATAGCGCACTCAATCACTCCTTGCCTGCCATGACTACTTTTAATGTCACTGATTTCTTAAACTGAGCTTAAATTATCTTTATTATATTATTAACCCATTGCCATCTTTGGATTTTGTCAAAGAGATGCACCCTGATTGACTTAAATTACAAATTATTGATGCTTACGGGTACTTATGGAATGAAAATGATATATGTTTATTACATTTTGGCATGCCTCGCTACTACTATAACTCTAACTAGAAGGTGTTGCTTTATTTTTTTTTCCACAGGCAGTGGAAACTTGTGGTTGTGAAAGGTAGGAAGTTGGATCTAGCTCATACCGAATTATTAAATGGGTCTGTGGTTTCAGTCCTAGGTTTTACAAAGTAATGAAATGTATATTCGAGTTTTTGAAAAATACCCTCAGTGCAGAGGAATTTCTGAATATAGATACATTTTAATCATGTTTATCACAGTTATTAAGACTAATAAGAAAAATTATCCCAGCTGTGAATTCCCCCTCCCCGCCCCATCAGGATAAATCAACACCAGCGTCCATGGCTCGGGTCTAGTGGAGACAGGAACAGAGATGTAAACTGAAAGCAAAAATGAAGCGCTCGTTACAAAAATAGTTCGTAGAAGTCTGGCTAGTTGAATACCTGAAGATGGAGGGCAAAAGATGTTATTACATCTAGTATGGATAATCAATCTAAATGTGATTAATCATAATAGGAACGGTGTTGATGGAACACATCCCAAGGGCAATACACCGTCCTAAACGCTTGGGAACCGCAGAAGAAGTACAAGACGGTTCTCTGTCGTCGAGGAGTGTATGTGCCAGTAAGGGGGACATCTAGAAACACCAAGTAATAATTGTGTTATTTATTAAGTGCTTACTATATACCATGCACTGTATTAGGCGCTGAGGTGGATACAAGTAAATCGCGTTGGGCACAGTCCCTGTCCCACTTGGGGCTCCCAGTCTAAGTAGGAGGGAGATCAGGTATCGACACCCTACTTTACAGATGAGGGAACTGAGGCACAGAGGAGTGAAGTGACTCGCCCAAAGTCACACAGCAGACGAGGGGCAGAGCTGGGAGCTGAATCCCAGGCCCATTGCTCCTTCCATTAGACCGCACTGCCTATGTGAACTAGCAGGGAGGATAGCTATAACATCAATACCTAAGTGCAGGGGCGCAGTTGACAATAATCTGGGCTCTGATAATGGCTTTTTGAGGGACGGAGGCTGTAGTAGGCCTTTGACCACGTAGAGTCCTGAGCTCAGTAGCTCAGTAACTACCTGGGAACCATTACTTGTATGCAGTCAGTTATAATCATTATCATATTGAATGGAATTTATTGAGCACTTACTGTGTGCGGAGCACTGTACTAAGCACGTAGGAGAATACAACAGAGTTGATAGACACATTTCCTGCCCCAAGTCAGCTCTCACTATAGAGGGGGAAAGTCTTTATGGGTATTCAGCTTCTCTTGCTGGGTGTCCAGTGCTTACATCAGTCAGTTGTATTTATTGAGCCCTTTAACGTGTGTGGAAAACTGTATTAAGCGTTTTGGAGAGAACAATGTCACAGACACATTCCCTGCCCACAGCGAGCTTACAGTCTAGAGGAGGAGACAGGCATCAATATGAATAAATGACAGATACGTACATAGCGCTGTGGGGCTGGGAAGGTGGGGGATGAGTAGAGGGAGAAAGCAGGGCGACGCAGAAGGGAGTGGGAGAAAAGGAAATGAGGGCTTAGTCTGGGAAGGCCTCTTGGAGGAGATGGGCCTTCAATAAGGCTTTGCAGCGGGGGAGAATCACTGTCGGGCAGATCTGAAGAGGGAGGGAGTTCCAGGCCAGAGGCAGGGCGTGGACGAGAGGACGGCGGCAAGATAGACGCGACTGAGGTAGGAGCGAAGTGTGTGGGCTGGGTCGTAGTAGGAGAGTAGTGACGTGAAGTAGGCAAAACGGATGAGTGCTTACGTACGGTTGTTTGACGTGACTTGATAGTATATTCTTTGAATAACGAAAACTATATATAATATCAGATTCTGGCGCTCACCATCCCCTCATTCTTCAAAGTGGAAGAGAATCATGTAGTAGGGTTTGCCGATTAGCACCTGTTACATATAAAATCTCTCTCTTGTTCCCCACTTAGTAGAGAAAGGACATTAAGATAAAATGAAGAAATCAGAAGAATAATTAGAATTATAATCTTTATTGAATGCACGTTTTCTCTCTAAGCACTGTGATAAAGCACCCCAGCCCTCAGCACCTGCGTCTATTCCATTTTCCCTACATGTAATGTATTTTAATGTTCATTTCCCCTCTCTAGACTGTAAGCTCCTTGTAGGCAGGGATCAGACCTACTGACTCTCCCAAGCATTTGGTGCAGTGTTCTGCACACAGGTAGTGCTCAGTAAATGCCATTGATCGATTGGTTGATTGACTGAGATAGAACAGTGAAGTGTTGGAAGACGAATGCAATAACAATAATAATAATAATAGTAATTGTGGTATTTGTCAAGTGCTTATTATGTGCCAGGCACTGTACTAGGCACTAGGGTGAATATAAGCACATCGGGTTGGGCACAGTCTCTGTCCCACATGGGGCCCACAGTCTCAATCATCCTGGTTCGGCCACTTGTCAGCTGTGTGACTTTGGGCAAGTCACTGAACTTCTCTGTGCCTCAGTTACCTCATCTGTAAAATGGGGATGAAGACTGTGAGCCCCACGTGGGACAACCTGATTCCCCTGAGTCTACCCCAGCGCTTAGAACGGTGCTCGGCACATAGTAAGCGTTCAACAAATACCAACATGATTAATCATCCTTTTCCAGATGAGGGGAATGTGGTACAGAGAAGCAAAGTGACTTGCCCAAGGTCACACAGCAGACAAATGGCAGAGCCGGGATTAGAACCCATGACCTTCTGACTCCCAGGCCCGGGCTCTATCCACTACGCCACGCTGACCAGCATGGCATGAGGTTATTGTGAAAGGGGTTTGCCCTCTTGGAGTCCCAACGTCCTCAATATCGGGATGCCAAGAGATATCATAACGGAGACGGGCTGTGGAAGGGATCGGGTCTGTCGAGTAAATGTATTGGACTCTCCCAAGCGCCTAGCTCAGGGCCCTGCACACAGTACGTGCTCAATAAATGTCATGGATTGATTGAACACAGGAAGCGTCTGTTCCCAAGTGCAGACGGCACAGTGTGGCGGGTTGTGTCAGTCACACTTTGGTCTTTTCAAGCACACGTGGATCGTTCCATCCTTCCGGGAGCTCCGCCTCTGAAAACGAAGGACAACTCTACATAGACCCGTCACCGACACCCTAGATTGCAGGATTTATTAGAACAGTCAAGATTAGCCCTTAGAGTCATTAAAGAGTAGATGAAAGGGCTAAATTTTTGTTTTCGCTGGAGTGCAGAAACGAATCACAGGCTGTGATGAAAAACAAAAAATGTGTTTACATAGCGCGGGAGACATTTTGTTGTTAGACTTTTGTTGTTCCGTCAGATTATGCTATAATTTTGTCTCGTGATGAGGTGGTGTGAAATTCGGCATTCGTATTTCACAGCGGGAAGAAATGGAATTCCTGGATTTTGCTCAGAAATTCACGTTTGCCGTTAGATTTACGGGCGCTTGTACCAGATTAAATGGGAAAGCAATTGAAAGATATTACAGAAGTGTGTGCGGAATCTAATAGTACTGGAAGAAGTAATAGTGATAGCATTAGTCGTAGGAATGATAATAATAGTAATAATAATGATTGTGGTATCTGTTCTGACCGCCGAGGTAGTTACAAGGTAATCAGGTTGTCCCACTTGGGGGGTCACGGTCTTCATCCCCATTATCCAGATGAGGTAACTGAGGCCCCGAGAAGTGAAGTGGCTTGCCCCAGGTCACACAGCAGACGAGTGGCAGAGCTGGGATGAGAACCCGCCCCCTCTGCCTCCCAAGCCCGGGCTCTTTCCCCCGAGCCACTCTGCTTCTTAGTAATAGCAGTGACCTTAATAATAGAAGTAGCAGCAGCATTTATCATTTCTTTATTGCACCTGCCGCCGTGTGCACTGGGAAGCAGAGAATAACAGGGTGACCAGTTCCTTCCCCACCAGGACCTTGCGCTCTAACAGGAAAGACGAGCGTAAAGATATTTCCAACTACAGTGGTCAAGATAAACAATCGAGTTGACGCACCGACGGACGCGGACACGCAAGACTATATCTAGAGACTGGCTAGAGATGCGTTTTATCAGAATAAGTTTAAGGTCTCTGATTTTAGAATATGAGTGCCTCCATACCTTCGGTCATTCAATCAATTAATGGTATTTATCGAGCGCTTACTATGCGCAGAGCACCTTACTAAACGCCCGGGAGAGTACGGTACAACAGAGGCGATAGACACGTTCCCTGCCCGCAAGGCATTTATAGCCTCAGTTCCTGACTGGTTATATAATTTTATGGTAAGTACAAGACGATGGAGTTACACCGAGATATTAAATGTCTATTTAACGTGCTTGAAAGAGGAAGACGAATGTCATTTGGATGGTAATAATCAACGTCAACTTGAGTTCCGAACGATGAATCACTTCTTGGACGGAAAAAGCGCATTTGAACAGATTACATTCATGATTAGCTGCCAACGAAATCCTGTAAATGCTTTTTTAAATGATCGACACGTGCTCCCGGTGGGCAGGGCTCGTGTCTATTAACTGTATTCTGCTCTTCCAAATGCTCGGTACGGTGCTCTGCACATAGTCCCAGGTGATTCGGACTGGTGGGTCAAATATATAGCACCCCAAAGGCTTTCTTTATAAGCTGAAAGTTGTCCCCAGATAAACTCAGGTCCGAATCCCGGCTCTGCCACTTGGCAGCTGTGTGACTGTGGGCAAGTCACTTCACTTCTCTGGGCCTCAGTGACCTCATCTGCAAAATGGGGATGAGGACTGTGAGCCCCACGTGGGACAACCTGATGACCTGATATCTAAACCCAGCGCTTACAACAGTGCTCTGCACATAGTGAGCGCTTAACGAATGCCAACGTCATTATTATCATTATCATTATTATTATACCCTTGATTTGGTATAAATGTCACTTGGTTTGGTGAAAATTTGCCCAGGTGGAGAACAAGGTCAGCACACCATTTCCATTTGCAATGGAGAAGCAGCGTGGCCTAGGGGAGAGGGCCCCGGCCTGGGAATCAGAAGGACCTGGGTTCTGATCCAAGCTCCACCGCTGCTGGGTGACCTTGGGCAGGTCACTTCACTTCTCTGGGTTTCAGTTACGTCTTCTGTAAAATGGGGGTGAAGACTCTGAGCCCCAGGTGAATCCCGGCTCTGCCTCTTGTCAGCTCTGTGATTGTAGGCAAGTCACTTAACCTCTCTGTGCCTCAGTTACCTCATCTGTAAAATGGGGATTAAGACTGTGAGCTTCACGTGGGACAATCTGATTACCTTGTATAATAATATTGGTATTTGTAAAGCGCTTACTATGTGCAGAGCACTGTTCTAAGCGCTGGGGTAGACACAGGGGAATCAGGCTGTCCCACGTGGGGCTCACTGTCTTAATCCCCATTTTACAGATGAGGTAACTGAGGCATAGAGAAGTTAAGTGACTTGCCCACGGTCACACAGCTGACAAGTGGCAGAGTATCTACCCCAGTGCTTAGAACCGTGCTCTGCACATAGTAAGCGCTTAACAAATGCCAACATTATCATTATAATAATTATTATTATGTGGGGCATGGACTGTGTCCTGCCCGATTAGCTTGTTTCTACCCCAGCATTTAGTACAGGGCCTGGCACGTAGTGAGCGCTTAACAATACCATTTTAAAAAAAAAAGACTCGAGCTAAAAGGGATAGTGAGTGGGTATGAAATTACGCCACTAACTTGTTTCCATTTTGAAAATAGAATTCAGAACTCCCATTTCTTGGCAAAGGAATGTCGCAGAAGCTCAAAAGTGAAAAAGAACGCAGCCATTGTTTATTCAAGACTGTTCTTTCTGACATTTCACTTGTATTTATTTGGCCCGCTCTTGCCACAAGCACGTGTGTAAATTCCATGTGTGCAGGGAAAGTGTCGCTTTGTTACGCTGAACTTCCCAAACGCTAAATACAGTCCCCCACACCAAGTGGGTGCTCAGTACATGCTGTTATTTCTACAATTACTACTATTGCCTCTTACCCTCTAGACCGTAAACTCTTCTTCTAAACTCCTAGTGGGCAGGGAACATGTCTATCGCCTCTGTTGTATTGTACAGCGCTTAATACCGTAGCCTGCACACAGTAAGTGCTCAATAAAACCATTGATCGATCAATTATCTTTCTCCAATGTATCTGAGCGACGGTGTCGTAAAGAACAACACAAGGAGAAGGAGTACAGCGCTTCCATTATAAAATACAGCGCTTCCATTATAAAACCATAATATGGCTGCCATTCAGCACGCAGGTGACACTTTCATTTTCAAACAGCGTCTTTAATTCCTTCTTCTTCATCTTTTTAATAAAATAGGTAATCTCTTAGTACAAAATCAGCATAGACATATATCTTCTCGGGCATCATAGAGAAGCGGGGTGGCCTAGTGGAAAGTCGAGAGGCCTGGATGCTAATCCTGACTCTGCCGCTCACCTGCCGGGTGACCTTAGTCATGTCACTTAACTTTTCCATGTCTCGGTGTCCTGCTCCGCACAGTGAGGATTCAATGCACTTTCTCCGTCCTAATTAGATTCTGAGCCCCATTTGCGACCTCCCTATCTCGTATCTTTCCCAGCGCTTACTGTAGTGTTTGGCAAATAGTAAGCTTTTAAGAAATATCAGTTGTTATCATTACTATTATTATTATTATGGTCCTCTGACACCCAGGCTCAGGCTCTTTCCACTAACCCATGCTGTTTGTAATACTAATGATAACGATGGCGTTTGTTAAGCGCTTACTACGTGCAAAGCACTGTTCTAGGCGCTGGAGAGGATACAAGGTGATCAGGTTGTCCCACATGGGCTTCACAGTCTTCATCCCCACTTTCCAGATGAGGTACCTGAGGCACAGAGAAGTTAAGTGACTTGCCCAGTGTCACGCAGCTGACGAGCGGCTGAGCCGGGATTTGAACCCATGACCTCTGACTCCCAAGCCCGGGCTCTTTCCACCGAGCCACGCTGTAGCCTGTGAGCTCCTTGTGGGTAAGGAAGGTGGGTACCAACCTGGTGGATTCGTGCATTCCCAAGTACTCAGTTCAGTGCTCTGCACACAGTAAGCGCTCGATAAGCAGCGTGGCCCCGTGGAAAGAGCAGGGGGCCGGGAGTCAGCGGACGTAGGTTTTAATCAGCTCTGCCACTTGTCTGTTGTGTGACCTTGGATAAGTCACTTATCTTCTTCGGGCCTCATTCCCTCATCTGTAAAATGAGGATTAAGACTGTGAGCCCTGTGTGGGACAGGGACCACGTCCAACTTGATTATCTTGTATCTATCCCAGAGCTTAGTACAGTACTTAGCGCATAAGCATGGCGTAGGGGACAGAGCACGGGCCTGGGAGTCAGAAGGTCATGGGTTCTAATCCCGGCTCTGCCACTTGTCAGCTGTGGGACTGTGGGCAAGTCACTTCACTTCTCTGTGCCTCAGTTCCCTCATCTGTCCAATGGGGATGCAGACTGTGAGCCTCAGGTGGGACAACCCGATTACCCCGTATCTCCCCCAGCGCTTAGAACCGTGCTCTGCACATAGTAAGCGCTTCACAGATACCAACATTATTACCCCAGCGCTTAGAACAGTGCTTGGCCCGTAGTAAGCGCTTCGCAAATACCGCAATTATTATAGTCAGAGCTTAGCCAACACCACAGTTATTGTCCTCTAGACTGTAAGCTCATCGTGGGCGGAGAACGTGTCTATTTACTGTCATACTGTAGCCTCTGGGGCGCTTAGTAGAGGGCTCGATCGATCGATACGAAGTTTCCAAAATGCATTTTTGCCCTCCGGGTCAGAGACTCGGTTGGGGGACGGGTACAGAAAGTCTAGGATGTGACCCTAACTCGCGTCATCCTTTCTCTTCTAGTTTGCGGAGACATCCATGGACAGTTTTTCGACTTGATGAAGCTTTTCGAAGTGGGCGGGTCCCCGGCTAATACCCGCTACCTGTTCCTGGGGGACTACGTGGACAGAGGCTACTTCAGCATCGAAGTAAGTGGGGATCCTCCCCCCTCGCCGCCCTCGGAAATGAGCAGTTCCCCTTTTATCCGATGACCCGTAATGATGTGGAGCGGTTAGAGTAAGAAAAGGACCTGGGGTTCGTTCATTCACCCAATTGGATGTATTGAGTGCTCACCGTGTGCAGAGCACTGTACGAAGCGCTCGGGACAGTACGACATAATAGACACATTCCCTGCCCACAGTTAGTTCACGGATTAGAGGGATGAGTTTACGATCCAGAGGGTGAAAGGTCATTCATTCCTTCAATAATATTTATGGAGCGCTTACTATGTGCAGAGCACTGTACTAAGCGCTTGGAATGGACGAATCGGCAACAGATAGAGACTGTCCCTGCCCTTTGACGGGCTTACGGTCTAATCTTCGTGAACAGCGATGCAGCCGATCCTCTTCTCCACCTGCCGGGCCCAGGAGCTGATTTAAAGGCCACCTCTTCCATAATTAAACCTTTTCAGATGTTTTGAACAGAACGTGAAAATCCAAGCGAGAGTCTGAAAGCGCTTAGTACGGGGATCTGCCCACTGTAGGTGCTCAATAAATACCGCTCACACTCGCTCTCATTCTACCAGCATTTAGTCCAATGCTCTGATGGTTGGAAGTTCTTAATAAAGGTTTTTGAAGCTCAGCACAGTGTCGAAAAGCGTGAAGAAGAGGCACGTGGTGGTCTTCTGATTCCTGCCATCTTTTTTAAAGATGGTATTTTTTAAACATGTCTTTTGTGTCAGGGGTACATACGAGATACAGGTTGGATACAGTTCATGTGGGACTCACAGTCTTAATCCCCGTTTTACAGATGAGGTAACTGAGGCCCAGAGAAGCTAAGCGACTTGCGCGAGATCTCGTAGTAATAATAATGTTGGTATTTGTTAAGCGCTTACTAGGTGCCGAGCACTGTTCTAAGCGCTGGGGTAGACACAGGGGAATCAGGTTGTCCCACGTGGGGCTCACAGTCTTAATCCCCATTTTACAGATGAGGTCACTGAGGCACCGAGAAGTGAAGTGACTTGCCCAAAGTCACACAGCTGACAAGTGGCCGAGCCGGGATTCGAAACCATGACCTCTGACTCCAAAGCCCGTGCTCTTTCCACTGAGCCACGCTGCTTCCCTGTCGTAGTAGACACGTGGCGGAGCCCGGATTAGAACTCAGGTCTTCTGAATCCCGGGCCCGTGTTCTTTCCCCTAGGCCATGCTGTTTCCTACCTGAGTATCGTTTCCCAGCACTTAATACGTGCTTAATAAATAAATAAATAAATACTATTATACAGGGGCCTTTTCAAGCACTCCACAGCTGTTTTCTCATTATGTTTCACTGCACTTTTTCGAGCAAGAAAGTTAATCCTGTTAAACCCTGGGGCGTCTTCGTGGCCTGCTAAGGAACGCACACCCACACAGACGAATTAGAACGCAGGAGGACTGATTCGGGTGGGTGAATGAACCCTATTCAGGGGTATATGAGGGTGTGGGTAGACGTATATAAGGAACTAATGCATTATGTCGCCTTCTTTGACACCTGCCGTTTTCACGGGGGCTTGGACCAACTTAAAAACAACCAAAAAAAATTCCTGTAGAGCAAGATTTCTTCACAGCGTTCCAGCAGGAGCTGCATTGGGCGGGAAGGTAACGTCACAGTGGACTGGATTTGAAATGGCTTGATAGGAAGGAAATCTGTCATTTATAAATGTGAAGTCACACCGTTTTGACGTGAAGTTGCCAAAGTGAGAACTGGACATAGGCATTTTCATGGGAAGAAGAGAAAGAATTAATTCTAGAGAAGTGACAACACTCTCATTTTTAGTTTTCTGTCACCGTATTTCAAAACTGCATCCTTGTTTCAGTGTGCCTCGAAAGGCCATCTCTTCCAGAATTAAACCTTTCAGGAGGCAGTGGAATGTGAAAGTGCAGAAACCATTTCCTTGGATCTTTAGCCTGTATAAGCTTTCTCATTCTATTTTCACGTTTTTAGCAGTATGTGAATATCCCAGCGGTGGTATGAAAATGTATAGAAAAACACATCCAATCTCTATTTCACCTCTCCTCTTCCTTCCGTCCAGATTGTTTTCCAGGGTCATATTTGGTTATACCAAGTACTCCCTGTAATACGTTTCTTTCAAAATGAAGTGACCTCTCATTGTATCAAGATTTCACCTGTACTATTATAATACGATAATAATAGGAGTCAGTCCCCTGGATTTTTTTTTTTTTATGTCATTTGCACGAGCTAAGCTACGCGGCCTCTAATAGATTCTTAGCGCTGGGGTAGATAACAAGCTAATCAAGTTGGAACCAGTTCATGTCCTCCATGGGGCTCGCAGTCTAAATTCCCGTTTTACAGATGAGGTAACCGAGGCTCAGAGAAGCTGTGGCCTGCCCAAAGTCACAGAACAGACGAGTGGTAGAGCCGAGATTAGAAGCCAGGTCCTTCTGACCCCCAGGCCCGTCCAAGACTTGCCTCACTAAGATCCACCAGTGTTTTGACATGAATCATCCCATTTTCTCTTCACAACATCCTTGTGAGATAAGAAAAGGCAAATAGCGTGGCCTAGTGGGAGTCAGGACCTGGGTTCTAATCCTGATTCTACCACTTAGCTGCTGTGTGACTTTGGGCAAGTCACAACTTCTCGCGCCTTAGATCCCTCATCTACAAAATGGGGATTCAGTACTTGTGCTCCGTCTACTCAGACTCTGCCCCCCTAAAGTCCCACCTGGAGAGTTTCCAGTACTCTACCATCTTGGCTATGGGAGGGAGAGTTAAGCAGAGGGCTTCCCTAGCTTGGCCAGTGGCTAGTGAGTGGAAGGCAATCTGTGCCAAGTCACAACTCACCCGTGCTGGGCAGCAGCGGCACGGGAGAGAGTTGAGGGCGGAGACTCAAGTTTATTGTGCGGAAGGAGGCGACGATAAACCACTTCCGGAGTTTTACCGGGAAAACTCTAGGGTGACACTACCGGAGAGATTGCAGATGGAGAGCGGGGCGTTATGGGAGAGATGTGTCCATGGTGCCGCTCCGGGTCGGAAACGACTCGACAGCCTAAGACTTAGAATATGAGCCCCACATTGGGCCTGATCGTCTTGCATCAGCCCTGACTGTAGTGTTTGGCACTAATAAGTTCTTAACAAATGCCACAATTGTTCTTATTACTATTAGAGATAATTTAATGAGGCATCGTGAGGAAAAAAAGTCTGTGACAGAGCTATAAGACAGGGCATCTTATCTCTCCTTATTGTAGGCGGCAATTATTTTCTATTATTATTCCTGAAAAGAAGCAGAGAAGCAGCGTGGCTCAGTGAAAAGAGCACGGGCTTGGGAGTCAGAGGTCATGAGTTGGAATCCCAGCTCTGCCACTTGTCAGCTGTGTGACTGTGGGCAAGTCACTTAACTTCTCTGTGCCTCAGTTAGCTCATCTGTCAAATGGGGATTGACTGTGAGCCTCACGTGGGACAACCTGATTACCCTGTATCTACCCCAGCGCTTAGAACAGTGCCCTGCACATAGTAAGCGCTTAACAAATACCAACATTATTATGTAGACAAGTGATGGAGCTGGGATTAGAACCCAGATCCGCTGACTCCCAGGCCCTCGCTCTTTCACCTGGGAGCCCCCTCATCGCCACAAAACTCAGCTGTGGCTCTTGTAGAAGGCGGGAAATGTCCAGATTCTTCGGGAGGTGGGCGGAGGTGACGGGAACGTTCCCCTTGGCCCACCCCTTCTTCCCAAAAGTGACGTTTGAAGCCCTGGGGAAAGGTCTTCTTCGCTGTCCTCCCGGCCCCCGATCTCCGTAAAGACGCGGTTCCTTCATGGGACCGTTAGCCGTAATAGAAGGGATGATAGCTCTAACTTCAGTAATGATAATAATGTTGGCATTTGTTAAGTGCTTACTATGTGCAGAGCACTGTACTAAGCGCTGGGGTAGATACAGGGTGATCGGGTCGTCCCACCTGAGGCTCACAGTTAATCCCCATTTTACAGATGAGGGAACCGAGGCACAGAGAAGTCAAGTGACTTGCCCACAGTCACACAGCTGACAAGTGGCAGGGCCGGGAGTCGAACCCATGACCGCTGACTCCGAAGCCCGGGCTCTTTCCACTGAGCCACGCTCTGCGGGTTTTTTATGATATTTGTTAAGCGCTTACTATATGCCTTGCTTTTCTAAACTCTGGGGTATATACAAAGTAGTCAGGTCGGTTACAGTCCCAGGAAGCAGCACGGCGTGCTAGATAGAGCACTGGCCTAGATATCAGAAGGACATGGGTTCTAATCCTGCCTCTGCCCCTTGTTGGCTGTGCGACCTTGGGCAAATCGCTTCACTTCTCTGGGCCTCAGTTACCTCATCTGTTAAATGGGGATGGAGACCGTGAGCCCCGCATGGGACAGGGACCGTTTCCGACCCGAGTCGCTTGTATCCACCCCAGTGCTTAGTGCAGTGAGTGGCACGTGGCAAGCACTTAGCAAATACCAAAATTCTCATCGTTATTATTCAGGGGCTCAAAGTCGTAATCCCCGTTTTACAGATGAAGTAACTGAGGTCCAGAGAAGTGATTTGCCCAAGGTGACACAGCAGACGAGTGGCGGAGCTGGGACCGGAACCCAGGCTCCCGCGGCCCGGCCTTTATCCTCTAGGCCACGCTGCTTTCGTAAACGTTTCCGTGCTTCGTGCGCTGCGTGGCTTGGTGGTAGGAGCCCGGGCTTTGCGAGTCAGAGGATGTGGGTTCTAATCACGTCTCCGCCACTTGTCTGCCGCGTGACCTTGGGCAAGCCACTTCACGTCTGCCTCAGTGACCTCATCTGTAAAATGGGGAATGAGACTGTGAACTCCACGTTGGCCAAGCCGATTACCTTGTATCTACCCCAGCATTTAGAACAGCGTTCGGCCCATAGCGAGCGTTTAACAAATACCATAACTATCACGGGCCGAGCAAAGGCCGAGGTCGCTACGGTACAGTCCGATACGGTCTGTTTTCCGCACGGGGATCCAGAACGGAAGGAATCGCGGAGTCCCGCCTCAAAGGGCAATTTCTCGGCCGGGGCGGAGCCTACGGGGGTGGTTGCTGAGAGATGAGAAAGCCAGCACTTGGTTGTCTCCCAGGGGTGCTCTTACTAGAAGCCGCCTGAGGATAGAGCATGACCCTGGAAGGACCTGGGTTCTAATCCCGGCTCTGCCGCTGGTCTAGAAGTCTAGAAGACTGTAAGCCCGGTGTGGACCGGGATCGTCTCTCTTTATTGCTCAGTTGTACTTTGCACACTCTTAATGCAGAGCTCCGCACACCATAAGTGCTCAATAAATACGATTGAATGAATGAAAGTCACTTCACCTCTCTGAGCCTCATCTGGAAAATGAGGATTAAGAGTGTGAGCCCCGTAAACTCGTGACAGGAACGTGTCTGTTGTTCTATTGTACTTTCCCAAGCGCGTGCTTTGCACACAGTAAGCGCTCAATAAATACGATTGAATGAATGAATGACAGGGACGGTGTCCAACCTGATTATCTTGTATCTACCCCACCGTTTAGAACAGTGCTTGGCACATAGTAAGCTCTGAATAAGTACCCTAATTATTATTCTGAAAAAACTGCCCGTTCTGTATCTTCCCGTCGGGAGGAGGACATCTCACCGGAAGCCCAGATTGGTTGAAGGCGAACAATTCCGCACCATCTTTTCCCATCTTCCCTCGTATATCCCTACCGGAATTTTCCTGTGGCCAAATCCAGGAGTCAGGAGAGTGTTTTTAAGAGCCGGTTAGCGTTCTGGGTGTTTTCCATTGTTCCCGGGGAAGAGGCGGATGTATTATTTATGCGTTGCTAAGACTTCCAAATTGTACCAGTCAGAAAATTGCCCCAGAGTACAAGTACTAAGAATTAATGCATTAATTATAAGGAAAATTTTCTAGAACAACAACAATTAGGAAGCCTAAACTTTCAAGGAAGAAGAAAAAAAGACTATCAGTCTTCCTGCTGCTCCGCTGGAGCGGAAATTTAAAGGATAAAAAATAAATAAAGAGGAAGAGAACCTCAATACAGGTGATGCCATACTCCGTTTTGGCTAGAGGTGGTCTAGGAACTCCCGAGGATCATCTTTGTTCAGTTAGTAGTAGCTGTCAGTCAATCGGTAGTTGCTATTTATTGAGCACCTACTATGTGCAGAGCACTGGGCTAAGCGCTTAGGAGAAGACGGAACATCAGGAACTTTCAGTCTAGAGGGGAAGACAGGCATGTTCTGGGTGGAGATGGGTATTTTCTCCCGGCCAGTTGCTTTTAAGGCTACCGTCTGCAAGTTCAGCTGGTCCACTAATAATAATAATAATAATTGTGGTCTTTATTAAAACCTTATTATATAATAATGATGGTATTTGTTAAGCACTTACTATGTGCCAAGCACTTTTCTAAGCGCTGGGGTAGATACAAGGTTATCAGTATGCCAAGGATGATGTAGTGGATAGGGCACAGGCCTGGGAGTCCGAAGGTCGTGGGTTCTAATCCCCGCTCTGCCACTTGTCTGCTGGGTGACCTCGGGCAAATCACTGCACTTCTCTCGACTTCAGTTACCTCATCTGGAAAATGGGGATTCAGACTGTGAGCCCCTCGTGGGACAGGGGCTGTGTCCAACCCGATTTGCTTGTATCCACCCCCGTGCTTAGTACAGTGCCCGGCACCTAGTAAGTGCTTAACAAATACCATTGTTAATAATGATAATAACAATAATAATTATGGTATTTGTTAAGTGCTTACTCATTACTGAGCACTGGGATCGCTACAGGATAATCAAGTTACACATGGGGCTCACAGAGAAAGCGGGAGACAGAACAGGCTTTTAATCTCCATTTTACAGTTGAGGGAACTGAGGCCCAGAGAATAATAATAATAATAATAATAATAATCATGGTATGTGTTAAGACAATGGACTGGATTTCTTTGTTTTGTGAAGCAGCAGAAGTGGGGATCTGGTCCTGGCCCCTAATCCTGCCTCCACCTGCCTGCTGTGTGACCTCGGACAAGTCCTTAACCTCTCCGTGCCTCGGCTTCCACATCCGCAAAATGGGGATTCTCTACATACTCTCCGTCCTCCTTAGCCAACCCTCTTGACTGTAAGCTTGTTCTGGGCAGGGAATATATCTGTTTAATATTGTGGTGTCCTCTCCCAAGCACTTAGTACAGTGCTCTGCACACAGTAAGCGCTCAATAGATAGTAGTGAATGAATCTACCCCAGCTCATAGCACAATGCTTGGGACGTACTCAGTGCTCCGTAGCGCTCTGGTGATTTAATTAGCAGTGTCCATCGAGGAAGCAAAGCAAGGTGATGTGTGGTGGAAGCTGGGAATGGAAAATAGTTGCGTGAGGAACATTCTGTATCGACAGTGTTTCTGTTTCGATTAGACAGGGTGGGATGTCAGCTCTATCACCACAGTCCAGGCCATGCGAACGCTCGGGCACAACAGGATGCCGAGACAGCATGGGAAGTTTTCAACAAATGATTCAACACACACACACGTTATGTTCGGGACGAGTTCTCTCCCGGTCGCGAGTGCGGACTCCCCGAGGGCTCTGTGTGCTGGGGGGAGAAATAGCTTCAGTTGAGCTGCAGATGGCATCTGGGGCTGAAAATGGGATGTGGAGAATTGGCTCCTTAAAGATTTGAAAGCTGGAGGGAAAAAACAGCACCGCATGTAGCCCTCCCTGGAATCGGGGAACGGCGCTTTCCTTTTCAGAAATGTATCTTGCCTGGTGCACGGTCACCCAAACGATCGAGCGGGGTACTTTCCAAGCCTTTAGGCCAGTGCTCTGCACACAGTAAGCGCTCAATAAATGCAATTGAATGAGTGCTATTTTTTGAACACTGTACTCAACGCTTGGCAGAGTACAACACAACAGTTGTCTGACGCGCTCCCTTCCCACGCAGAGAGGAAATCTCGAGTCTGGATGGTCCCATTCTACCTTGGTTCTGTCCAGATCTAGCGTAGTAAGGGCTGAGTCCCAGGACCTAAACCTGCGTTGACCGGAATGGGGAAGCCTTCTGCCTCGGAAGTAGTCCCAGATTCTACTTCCTGGGGACACATGCCTCCGTTGCTCTTCTCATCCCGTCGGCACAGCTGCCGAAGGGCGAAAGGCTGGCGAAGGGTCGGTCAGCCAGTCGATGGTGTTTATTGAGTGCTTGCTATGTGCAGAGCACTGTACTAAGCACTTGGGAAAGTACAGTTCGAAAGAATTAGCGGACATGTTCCTGGCCAGTCTAGAGGGGGAGACCACCTTAAAATACATGAATAAGTCATTTTTAATATGTAATTCAAAGATATGTCCCCAGGTGCTGTGGAGTTACACTCCACATTGACTTTCCCCTCCTTCAAAGCCTAATCGAAGGCCCATCTCCTCCGAGAGGCCTTCCCTGATTAAGCCCCACTTTTCCTCACCTCCCACTCCCTTCTGTGTCACCCTCACTTGCTCCCTTTGCTCTTCTCCGCTCCCAGCCCCACAGCACCTATGTCCAGATCTGTCATTTTAATTATTTTCACTGATGTCCGTCTCCCCCGACTCTAGACTGTGAGCTCGCTGCGGGCAGGGAATGTCCCTGGTAATTGTTGCAATGTAGTTTCCCAAGCGTTTAGTACACTGCCCTCCACACAGTAAGCGCTTCGTAAATACCATCGATTGAACGAGCGAATGGGTGGAGTTGAGGTGAGGCGACCCTCAGCTGCCTAAAGGTTGTGTTTGATGATGTAATGGTAGTTCCCTGCTTCGTCCAGCAAGTACACCTTCACCCCATCCCTGTGTAAACCCCCAAAATCAGGAGCCAAATTTAACGGGTGCCCTCACAGCCAATTCAAGCCCATCCGGGTTCACCTTTGCCGTGGTCAGATGCGGCCCCGTAAACTGGACTGGGCCCTAACCCTCCTCCTTCTCCTTTTCAGTTCATCAGCCTTTTCTATCTCATCTCAGTCTCTGTACTCATCGACTTTTTTTTCAAGGGTATTTGTGACGTGCTTACTGTGTGCCAAGCGCCATTCTAAGCGCTGGGATAGGTACAGATCGATCAGGTGGGACACAGTAGGAGGGAGAACAGATATTCAGTCATTCATTCGTTCATTCAGTCGTATCCATTGAGCGCTTACTGTGTGCAGGGCACTGTACTAAGCGCTTGGAAAGTACAATTCGGCAACAGAGACAATCCCTGCCCTGCTCACAGTCGGCACTGAGAAATGAAGTGACTTCCCCAGAGTCACACGGCAGGCAGACTGATGACTGTGAAAAAAGAGTTTGAGAGTCACACAGTCACGCGCGCTCCACAAAATAAACTGTAGAGTAATAGAATGTTCAGCATTGCCAAGACCAGGCCATCGCCTCAACTCGGGAAAAAACCCAACATTTTGCGAGGAGAAAAATAGAATTCATTCATTCAGGCGTATTTATTGAGCACTTACTGTGTGCAGAGCACTGTACTAAGCGCTTGGAAAGTACAACTCGGCAACAGAGACAATCCCTGCCCAATAATGGGCTGACAGTCGGCACTGAGAAGTTAAGTGACTTCCCCAGAGTCACACGACAGGCAGACTGATGACTGTGAAAAAGGAGATTGAGATTCACACAGTCACACGCGCTCCACAGAATAAACTGTAGAGTAATAGAATGTTGAGCAATGCGAAGAACAGTCCATCGCCTCAACTCGGGAAAGAAGCCAACATTTTGCGAGGACAAAAAAGAATTCGTTGATTCAGTCGTATTTATTGAGTGCTTACTGTGTGCGGAGCACTGTACTAAGCGCTTGGGAGAATACAGTATAACAATAAACAGACACATTCCCCTCCCACTACGAGCTTAGTGGCGAAAACAGACGTTAATAGAAATAAATCAATCACATGAAAGCGCCAGCTCTGTGCATTCAGCACTGCAGTTCTCTCTGGTCTCTGAACCCTCTCGAATAGTTCTGTTTTGTAAAAACCTAAATGCAACCAGGCTCGGGTCAGCGGTGGGAAAGTCTGGAAAGAGGGAGCTACAGTCTGTCCTCGGCGCAGCTACGGATTGGCCTTAGCGACTCAGTGTGGGATCAGAGATGAAGGACCCGATTCCCAGAATCGGTGCCGTGAAAGAAGGAAGTGGAAGTCAATGGCCGTTTGATTCGATTTCCACTTATTTTTATGTTAAGCGAGTGTCTCTGAAGGGTAGGGATGGCTCGGAGGATATCCTGGAAGGCTAATAGCCCGCTAGTTCTTAACAGAGGCCTATCAGGGGGCCATAAGGGTAGATAATACATCAGTCCTGATTCCTAAGAGATCAAAGGGGTAAAAAAAAAAAAGATTTGGGCCACTGAGAGGGAAGGCTTTTGGTACTGGAGTTCTGAAGCTTGCCTCTCACATTAGAGACTGAACCTTTTTCTCTGACAAGTTTTCAATAACTTGACACCTCTGTGGTCTTTAGGCCCCAAAGGAGCTTTAGGATTTTTGATAACTGTCTCAGAGATGATGGCATCAATCAGTTAGGTGAAAATAGTCATTGTCGTCACCTGCTTAATATTTGTTCAGTTCCCGCCCGGTGCTGCCCTCGCTCCTGAGTGTGATCTGAGTGGAGAGAATAATGATAATAATAATAGTTACGGTGTCTGTTAAGCGCTTTCTGGGCGCCAGGCACTGTACTAAACGCCGGGACGGCTACCAGCAAATCGGGTCGGACCCAGTCCCTCTCCCACATGGGGCATCCAGTCTCAGTCCCCATTTTCCAGATGAGATAACTGAGGCCCAGAGAAGTGAAGTGACTTACCCAAGATCACCCCGCAGACAAGCGGCGGAGCCAGGATTAGAACCCGGTTCCTCTTTTAATAATAATAATAATGGTGGTATTCGTTAAGCGCTTACTATGTGCAGAGCACTGTTCTAAGCGCTGGGGTAGACACAGGGGAATCAGGTTGTCCCACGTGGGGCTCACAGTCTTCATCCCCATTTTACAGATGAGGTAACTGAGGCACGTGCACTTGCCACCGGGCCGCATTGCTTCGTCGCCGAAGTCAAAGCCAGTTTAGCTGGCGTGATTAATGGTGGCCTAGATGATGAGTTAAAACACAGTTAAGGGTTAAGTTAAAACACACTTAAGGGTTTAGGCTCGGCTATTAGCGCTGATTTATTATGAATAGATAGTTTGTGTGCTGGTCATTGTTTATGTGGCCAGCTAGTACGGGGAAGAGTGATGTTAGTAGCAGTAGTTGTACTAGATTAGTATTTATCAAGTGCTTACTCTGTCCAAAGCACTGTACTAAGCGCTGTGAGAGGACACGCATAGATCTAAAGATGGGGACCCTGTGTAACTCAGAGGGCTCAGCGTGGTGACCTAGCCGTCCATTTATGTATTTGTCGAGGCTCCCGCTAACACAAAATCAGGATGTTACACTACTCCTTCCTGTTTAAGAACCAAAATATCAGGCGAAAAGTACTCATTCGGAAGCATCATAGCCTAGTGGATAAAGCACGGGCCTAGGAGCCAGAGGATCGGGGTTTTAATCCCGGCTTGATCACTTGTCTGCTCTGTGTCCGCGGTCAAGTCACGTCACTTCTTTGTGCCTCAGTTTCCTCAACTGTAAAATGAGAGTTCGTTACCTTTTCTCCCTCCTGCTTGACTGAGAGCCCCATGTGGGTCAGGGACTGTGTCCCACCTGATTGACTTCTGTCTCCCCCAGTGCTTAGAACATGCTTGCCACATAGTAGGCGCTTCACAGATGCCATTGAAAAAAATGGCGGGCCAAAATGGGTGAGAGGATTACATCAGATTGAAGATGGACTGTCTTTTGGACACAAAAAATGACTTCCCCTCATTTCTCACCCCTCAGAAATAAGTCCAAATTATAGAGAGAGGCTCTTGGCCACAAAACAGCGACCGGAATCTCCACCCGCAGCCTGTAGGACCCCCAACTCTGTAAGGTCCTTTACGGCAACGATCTGCCAATTCTATTGCATTGTTGTTGCCCAAGCTCTTACCACAGTGCTCTGCACACGGTAACTGCTCCGACGATACCACTGATGGATTCATTGATCACGAACAACCCTAGCCTGTCTCAAGACCCCGAAAGTAATACGGTTCACTTAAAGATAATGGCCGGGCCTCCTCGGTATTAAAAGCATTTCCTCGTTTCCCTATGACTTTTCCTTATTATTACATCTTTTTCATGGTTTCTGTGAAGCACTTCCTATGTGCCAGGCACTGTAGTAAGCGCTGGGGTAAGATACAAGTGAATCACATTGGCCACAGTCCATGTCCCACAAAAGGGCTCACAGTCTTAACCCCCATTTTACAGATGAGGTAACTGAGGCACAGAGAAGCCAAGTGACTTGCCCAGGGTCACACAGCAGACAAGTGAGTTGTCCAGGTCTTTCTGACTCCCAGGCCTGTGCTCTATCCATTAGGCCACGCGGGCTTGGGAGTCAGGGGTCAGGGGTTCTAATCCCGGCTCCGCCGCTGGCCAGCTGTGTGACTTTGGGCAAGTCACTTCACTTCTCTGTGCCTCAGTTACCTCATCTGTAAAATAGGGATTAAAACTGTGTGCCCCACGTGGGACAACCTGATCACCTTGTATCCCCCAGGGCTTAGAACAGTGCTCGGCACATAGTAAGCGCTTAACAAATTCCTCCATTTATTTTTCTCCGTGGCTTTTGTCCGCCACTGCCTCCGAACCTTAATTGCTTTCTTAAAACCAGTGCCGGGCTCCCTCTCTCCACTCTTTTCCTCTTTCATTTCTGGAGGAGACATTAACCGCTGCTTACTAGGCAGGGTAGAAGAGAAGCGTCTTTTGAGGCCACTTCTGCTTCTCCTTGAGAAACAGTTGTACTCTGGGTGACTCCTCCTGCATACTCCTGGAGGATTTGGAGGCGAAAAATGTAATAATAATAATAATAATAATTAATAAAAATGGTGGTGATACTTGGTGAAGTGCTGTGTGCCAAACTCTGTGCTAAGGGCTGGGGTAGATACTAGATAATCAGTCCCTCATGGGGTCTACAGTCAAAGAGGGATGGAGGCCAGGTATTGGATCCCCAATTTACAGATGAAGAAACTAAGGCCCAGAGAAGTTAAGGGACTTGCCCAACATCATGGGGCAGACAAGTGGCGGAGCCGGGATTAGAACCCAGGACCTCGGACTCTCAGTTCCGCGCTCTTTCCACTTGGCCATGCTATTCCTCTTCTGAAAATGGAGAAGAAAAGAAGCAGTCTGAAAGCTTGCTTGGGCTAAAATTGTACCCAGGGGGATGCCAGCTGGCCAGTTTTCCGATGAATCCACTCAGCATGCTCTTCCCCGCGGAAGGCAGTTGAATTTTCCTCAACTCATTCACTCATCTCCCTTCTATCGGGATTGGGCAGAGCTATTTTTCCATAGATTCAGTCACCTCCCAACACTTGGCTTAATACAAGGGTAGGTTTCTCTTTCCTCGTGATTTTGAGTCCCATGGGAAGGGTAAGGAAGTGTGAGATTCGATAGTATTTAGTGAGCGCTTACGATGTGCAGAGCACTGTACTAAGTGCTTGGAATGGACAGATCGGTAACAGATCCAGTCCCTGCCCTTTGACGGGCTTACGGTCTAATCGGGGAAGACGGACAGACAAGAACAATAGCAATAAACACATTTTAACACCGAAGCCCAAAATTGAGAAGCTGACAATATTTGGATCCCCCTTTTGCAGATGAGGGAACTGAGGCCAGAGAAGTGAAGGGACTTGCCCCAGGTCACACAGCAGGCAAGTGTCCCCCAGACTGTAAGCTCCTTGTGAGCAGGAAATGTGTTAGTTTATTGTTCTGTTGTATGCTCCCAAGCACTTAGTACAGTGCTCGGCACACAGTAAGCACTCGATAAATATGATTGAATGAGTGAATGAAAGCGGCAGAGCCGGGATTAGAACCCAGGTTCTCTGACTCCCAGGCCCTTGCTCTCTTCCACTAAGCTATAATAATTGTAATAATGTTGGTATTTGTTAAGCGCTTACTATGTGCAGAGCACTGTTTTAAGCGCTGGGGTAGATACAGGGTAATCAGGTTGTCCCACGTGAGGCTCACAGGCTTCATCCCCATTTTACAGATGAGGTAACCGAAGGCGAGGGAAGTCAAGTGACTTGCCCACAGTCACACAGCTGACAGGTGGCAGAGCGGGGATTCGAACCCATGACCTCCGACTCCCAAGCCCTCGCTCTTTCCACTGAGCCACACTGCTTCTCTATACTGCTTCAATAGGATAATCGTGCATGAGGGGAGGCAGATTGCCTCCCGGATCAAGCAGTTTTGTTCATTTCCTTTCGTATATCACGGATCAGCCAGTTTTGCCCCTCGCGTCTCTCCATTTTGTAAAATGGAAGCCGAGCTTCCTCCAGCACTTGGGCTGTGGACTGTAGAAACGTAAGGATGGCGGTGCTCGGGACCCTCGGGAGAAATAGGAAAGGAAGGGCCTGCTGACATCACACTGATAGCAGGGATCGGGGGCCTCTTTATTGTACTTGGGGCTGAGGTACGTAGAAGGAAGTCGGGATGGACACGGTCCCTGTCTCACGTAGGGCTCACGGTCTTAATCCCCATTTTGCAGATGAGGTAACTGAGGCACAGGGAAGGGCAGTGACTTGTTCACTTTGCGGCCTATCGGTGGAACCCGGCTCAGTGGCAAATGATCAATGGACCGATTGACATCCGTTAGAAATTCTACACCTGTGAGAGAATATAAACTTGGCGGTTCTACGGAACCAGACGGAGAAGCAGTGGGTGTGAACGGCCCGTGAATTGAGAGATGACCCTTCTGAAATATGCACATCTTCAGCGGAAATGTTCCTTGCTTTGACGTTGCTTTCTTTGTTTTTCAGTGTGTGCTATATCTGTGGGCCTTGAAAATCCTTTACCCTAAAACACTGTTTTTACTTCGTGGGAACCATGAATGTAGACATTTAACAGAATATTTCACGTTTAAGCAGGAATGTAAGTATACTTCAAGTTCTTTACCTTTAGTGCTGCCTGATTCACAATAAGCAAGTTGCATTTGTTTTCTCCAAATCAAACCAGTCTCGTTATATGGAGGAGAAGGGAACATGTAACCCAAAGACCAAAAGGTCTGTGAACTTATAATAATTTTGCTTCAGGCCCTGTTTCCTGCTGAAAGATTCGGTTTTGATTTTTATGAATTGCATGATGCATCCAGTTACCTTTTAATTAGTCTCTTATAGCCGACCATGGATTATCCCGACATCCTGGAAATGGAATGATCTGGAGAGTCAGTTTCTTCCAGAAACGCTTCCCGGGAAGCAGCGTGGCCTAGTGGAAACATCACAGGCCTGGGAGTCAGAGGACCTGGGTTCTAATCCCGTTCCCCACCACTTGCCTGCTGTGTGACCTTGGTTAAGTCGCTTAATTTCTCTGTGCCTCAGTTCCCTCATCTGCAAAATGGGGATTCAGTGCCTGTGCTCCCTCCTCCTTAGAATCGGAGCCCCATGTGGGACCTGATGATGCCGTATCTACCTCGGCGCTTAGTAAGCGCTTAACGAATACCGCAATTATCATTATTATTATATCATTATTCTGGTAGGGCACTGCAGCTGCAGGCTCACCCCTCCCAGCACCTCCCAGGGGTCTGAGAGCTGGCAGTGAGGATTTGGGGGGGGTCGGGTGTCTTGGCATTATCCAGTGGCACCGTGCCCGGACTAGAATTGTGCAGAATTGGAAACAGTCACACTTTGCTCTTTCCCACCACCTACATCCTGCTGTTCTTTCAAAAGTGGGCTGAGAAAGAGCACCATATGGGGTAAAGAATATCTTATTTTCTGCATTCCCCTTGTCTGGTGGGACTTCCCCCTCTCCCACTCTCTCACTTCCCCTTGGGTCCTGTCTTTGAGCTGCAGGGCCAGACCCTCCCTCTCCCCTGCCTCCTTCCTCCCATCTCCTAATAATAATAATAATAATTGGGGTATTGGTTAAGGCGCTTCCTACGCGCCACGCACTGTACTAAGCGCTATGGTAGATACAAGGGAATCGGGTTGGACCCAGTCCCCGTCCCACATGGGGCTCACAGTCTTAATCCCCATTTTAGAAAATGAGGAAACTGAGGCCTAGGGAATTGAAGCGACTGGCCCACGTTCACACAGCGGACCCAGGTCAATCTTATTCCCGGGCCCGGGCTCTATCCACTCGCCCGCGCGGCTTCTCCTGCCATACTTTCCCCTTCCTTCCTCTCACCTCCTCCTTGTCAGTATAGATCAGGGGAAAGAATAATCAGGATGGAGCGAAGAAAAAACCAATAGCAAGGGGATAGATCATCGATGCGGAAGGTGATTTTGGATTTGGTTGGAGGGCTGCGTGTCGTAGGTGTGAGTGAGGTTATTGTAGAGAAACCCCTTTATAGCGCTCTCTCCCAAGCGCTTAGTACAGTGCTCCGCTATGTGACTGCCACGTGACCTCGGGTAAGTCACTTCACTTCTCTGGACCTCGGTTCCCTCGTCCGTAAAACAGAGATTGAGAACGTAATCCCCATGTGGGAGAGGGACCGTGTCCAACCCAATTTGGTCGTGTCCACCCCAGGACTTAGTACAGTGCCTGGCATAGAGTAAGCACTTAACAAATACCACAATTATTATTATGATTATTATCATACTATTTATTGAGCACAGTAAGTAATAATAATAATGTTGGTATTCGTTAAGCGCTTACTATGTGCAGAACACTGTTCTAAGCGCTGGGGTAGACACGGGGGAATGAGGGTGACCCACGTGGGGCTCACAGTCTTAATCCCCATTTGACAGATGAGGTCACTGAGGCACAGAGAAGTGAAGTGACCTGCCCACAGTCACACAGCTGACAAGAGGCAGAGCTGGGATTCGAACTCATGACCTCTGACTCCAAAGCCCGTGCTCTTTCCACTGAGCCACGCTGCTTCTCTACGAGTGCCCGGTAAATGTGATTGATTGCTTGAAACTAACGCAGTGTGGTCTTGGTTTTCTTTCCTTCCATCTCCTCAACACCCTACAGGTAAAATAAAGTACTCAGAACGTGTGTACGACGCGTGCATGGACGCCTTTGACTGCCTGCCCTTGGCGGCCTTGATGAACCAACAGTTCCTCTGTGTGCACGGTGGCTTGTCCCCAGAGATCAACACCTTAGATGATATCCGAAAAGTAAGTCCCATTAGTCTCCCGGGCAGGTCATCCGTTAGGAGTCTTGTCCCTTCTGTTTTTTGGGAACGGTTCTCTCCTCCGGGCCCAAACAGCCAATCAAGCTGGGGCTTGTTCTTCCTCCTCCTCCTCCTCCTCCTGCTCCTCCTCCTCTTCCTCCTTCCTCCTCCCTCCTCCTCGTCTCTCCTCCTCCTCTCTTCTCCTTCCTCCTCCTCATGCTCCTCCTCCTTCCTTCTCCTCCCCTCCTCCTCTTCGTGCTCCTCCTCTTCCTTTTCCTCATCCTCCTCTTCCTCTCCTCATCTTCCTCCTCTTTCTCCTCCTTCCTTCTCCTCCCCTCCTCCTCTTCGTGCTCCTCCTCTTCCTTTTCCTCCTCCTCCTCCTCCTCCTCCTCTCCTCATCTTCCTCCTCCTCCTCTCCTCCACCTGCCGTAACCGCTCTTAGATTGCGAACTCCCAAAGGACGGGAGCCGTGTCTGATTCTCCCCTGTAGATTTTCTCTCAGGGCTTAGGAGAGTGCTCTGAACACCGTAAACTCTCAATAAATAGCATTGCTGCTCCACTTTGTAAGGGACGTTAGGTTTTTGATGATGATGATGATTATATTTAAGTATTTCAGCACTGGGATAGATACAAGTTGATCAGGCCAGATACAGTCCCCGCCCCACATGGGGCTCACAGTTTAAGTGGGCGGGTGAACGGGTATCGAATCCTCAGTTTAAGTTGAGGAAACTGAGGCATGGAGAAGTGAAATGACCCAAGATCACACAGCAAGCAGTCGGCAGAGGCAGGATTAGAACCCAGATCCTCTGACTCCCAGGCCTGCGCTCCATCCACTCGGCCACACTGCTTCTCTGAAGCCTTTTTAAATACAATCTTCCTTTACCGGGAGACCGCCGCCGTGGTGCCCTCCCCATCGAGGCTCCCCGGCCCGTGCTCTTCCCATTAGGCGACGCTGCTTCTCACGGCATCGTGATGATGGTGGTGCTATTAGGAGCTTATTGGTTATCTTGAACGAGTAAGCCGGATACCTGTGGAGACGCACGGTCGCTGCTGTTGGTGAGCGTTGAAACAGTGGAAGAGAGCGTTCTTTGTTATTGTGGTTACTAAGAGAGATATGGAGCTAAATCACTCGGAGTCACCCTTCCTGGAATTTCAAGAAAGACGCAAGGTCGTAAGAGAGAAAGGGACACAGAGGATTGTGTTCGCTGCTCATAATAATACCGATAATCGGGGTATTAGGTAAGCACGTGCTCTGTGTCGAGCACTGGGGTAGATACAAGAAAATCACATCAGAGACGATCCCGAGCACCGGCGCCTAAGAGAGAAGAGGCCCTGGATGGGCATTTTACAGATGAGCAAAATGAGGCCCAGAGAAGTGAAGGGATAGATAATGACTCTGATATTTCTCAAGTGATTACTAAGTGCCAGGCACTGTACTAAGCACTGGGGTGGTTAAAAGCAAATCTGTTGGCCACAGTCCCTGTCCCACTCAGTCTCAATCCCCGTTTTTCAGATGAGGTAACAGAGAAGTGAAGTGACTTGCCCAGGGTCACGCGGCAGACACGTACGTGGTGGAGCCGGGATTAGAACCCACGACCTTCTGACTCCCAGGCCTGTGCTCGGTCCACTCCACCACGGTCCCTCAGCAGGGAAGTAGAGGACCCAGAATTCGAACCCACATCTCCTGGCTTCCAGTCTCGTGCCCTTTTCGCTAGGCCACACTACTTCTTCCTCGTAGAGAGAACTTGGTAAACCATATTTCCCGCCGCCGAGATGTGAGGGGGAAATCAGGGCTCCTTCAGGTACGTCACCGCTCTCATCGGCCAGTGACCTTTTCCCGCAAGGCGTCTGGCCCTTATCATTTGATTTTGATTTTGTATTTCGTTCAATAGTATTTATTGAGCGCTTACAATGTATTTGCTATTCGCCCCTCCTCAACTTCACAGCACTTATACATATCTATAAATCTTTTTATTATTAAGTGCCGGCGAGTCGTTTCCGATTCGTAGCGGCTCCGTGGATATAATCTATAAATTACATATTCTGAATTATTCACATCTCTTCACGTCCGTCTCCCTCTCTAGACTGTAAGCTAGTTGTGGGCAGGTATTGTACTCTCCCAAACGCATAGTTAGCACTCAATAAATACCCCTGACGACGAGGAGGATTAATATCATCTTCCGGCTCATAGCGTATCCAGCTCATTGGGAAGCAGCATGGCGTGGTGGATCGAGCACGTCCCTGGGTGTCAGAAGGTGATGGGTTCTAATTCCCCGCTGTGTGACCTTGGGCAAGTCACTTTACTTCCCTGTGCCTCATTTACCTCATCTGTAAAATGGGGATTGAGACTGTGAGCTCCACATGGGACGGGGACCGTGTCCAACCCGGATTGTTTGTAACCACCTCAGCGCTTAGTATAGTGACTGGCACATACTAAGGACGTAGCAAATACCATAATTATTATCGTTATTATTAGGGGGCTCCAAGTCCCCATTTTACAGATGAAGTACCTGAGGTTCAAAGAAGTGAAATGACTTGCCCAGGGTCACACAAAAAACAAGTTGCGGGCCTGGGGCTAGAACCCGAGGCCTTCTTACTCCCAGGCCCGGGCTTTATCCACCAGGCCAGTCTGCTTTGGTAAGCCCTACTGTGTTGCGTGCACTGCGGGTTTTAGTGGAAAGAACACGGGCCTGGGAGTCAGAAGGTTATGGGTTCTAATCCCCCACTGTGTAACCTTAGGCAAATCACTTCACTTCTCTGTGCCTCGGTTTACCTCATCAGTAAAATGGGGATTGAGACCGTGAGCCCCAAATGGTACAGGGAGTGGTGTCCAACTCAATTTGCTTGTACCCACCCCAGTGCTTAGTACGGTGCCTGGCACATAGTAAGCACTTAACAAATGCCATTATTATTATTAACTTCCCCATGGAGCCGTGCACGATGTTTCTGAAAAGACAAAGAAGCAGTTAGGCCTAGTGGATAGAGCACGGTCCTGGGAGTCAGAAGGACCTCGGTCCTAATCCCAGCTCTGCCACCCGTCTGCTGTGGACCTTGGGCAAGTCACTTCGCTTCTCTGGGCCTCAGTTGGCTCATCTGCAAAATGGGGCTGAAGACTGTGGGCCCCATGTGGGACAGGGACTGCGTCCAACTTGATCAACCTCTTTCTACCCCTGCACTTAGTAGAGTGCGCATAGGAGTACTAGTATTTAGTACTTATTGAGCGCTTACTATGTGCAGAGCACTGTCCTAAGCGCTTGGAATGTACAAATAGGTGACAGAGACAGTCCCCGCCCTTTGACGGGCTCGCGGTCTAATCGGGGGAGACGGACAGACAAGAACAATAGCGCTAAATAGAATCAAGATAAATAGAATCAAGATAAATAAGCGCTTATTGCCATAAGAGGAACCAAATAAATTTATTAATTAAAAAAAGAATTCAAAGATACGGGTCTTCCAAGTTCCCTGGAAGAGTCGCGAGGAATTGTTAGCTGATGATCTCTTCTTTTCCTCAAATTAAAGTAACTGTTCAACTGGGATGAGGGATGCATTCATTCAGTCATGTTTATTGAGCGCTTACTGTGTGCAGAGCACTGTACTAAGCGCGCTTAGGGGTTTTGACTCTGCGTGCGTCGGCTCATGCATCTACAGCCCAAGGGAGAAGGATCCATGTGGGACAGGGACTGTCCTTGAGCTGATTTTTTCGCTTTTTCAATGGTATTTTTTAAGGGCTTACCATGTACCAGGCTCTGTACTAAGAACCGGGGTAGTTACAAATTAATCAGGTTGGACCCAGTCCCTGTCCCACATGGTCCTCACCATCTTAATACCCATTTTATAAATGATAATAATAATAATAATGTTGGTATTTGTTAAGCGCTTACTATGTGCCGAGCCCTGTTCTAAGCGCTGGGGTGGACACAGGGAAATCAGGTTATCCCACGTGGGGCTCACAGTCTTAATCCCCATTTTACAGATGAGGTAACTGAGGCACCGAGAAGTGAAGTGACTCGCCCAAAGTCACACAGCTGACAAGTGGCCGAGCCGGGATTCAAACCCATGACCTCTGACTCCAAAGCCCCCGCTCTTTCCCCTGAGCCACGCTGCTTCTCTGAGCTAACTGAGGCCCAGAGAAGTGAAGTGACTTGCCCAAGGTCACACAGCAGTCACGTGGCGGAGCCGGGATTGGGACCCAGGTCCTGCTGAGCCTCAGGCCCGTGCTCTAACCACTGGACCGCACCGCACCCAGCGCTCGGACAGGTATGAGGTAAACAGATTAGAGACAGCTCCAGTCTTACATTGGGTTCACAATGTAGGAGGGAGAGCGGGTGTCGTATCCCCATTTCGCAGATGAGAAAACCGAGGCTTGGAGCGGTTGAGTAATTTGCCGCAGGTGTCGGGCAGCATATAAATGATTGAAGAATTGAAGAAATATAAGGTTAGAGCAGACAGATTCACACAGAGCGATGGCGGGGGAGCTCCAGAAGGAGAAGCTAGTCCTTCTGGCCCTTCGAAGCTTTCGATTCATCCGAGGAAGACGGGACGTGTGGGTTCTCTTTCCGTGTCATCCCGAACCGGGTGGGAGGGACCCGAGCCGCTAATTGATTTTCCGGTCGATAGGTCGGAATGGGCCCACGGTGAGATCTCTTCGGAGTCGTTCTCTCATTTAATCAGAATTATGTTCCGTCCCTGCGCTTCCCTGCCGTTTGCTCAAGTCTCAGGAAAACGCGGTGTTTGTTTAAATCTCAGGAAACGCAGTGTTTGTTTTCTGAGGGAAGATTTAGCCTCCCCAAGACGTCTGTCATCACGGACGCTTGTGCAGTCAGCAGGTCGGTTTGCCTCCTGGGCCGGCGGCCGAGTTTCTCAAAGCAGAGAAGCCCGCGGACATTGGGCAGAATGAAATTGATCGGGGAAGTTTGAGATCTTGTTGTGGACCGAGGAATGGGCAGATTTTAAGGAGAATCACTTGTCTGCTGGTGTGACCCTGGGCAGGTCACTTCACTTCTCCGTGCCTCGGTTACCTCATCTGAAAAACGGGGATTAAGGCTGCGAGCCCCAGGTGGGACGTTGGCTGTGTTCATCCCGATTAGCTCCTGTCCATCCCGGTGCTTAGTAGAACGCCTGGCACGTCGTAAGCGCTTAACAGATATCATATTTTTTTCTAAGTGGTATCTGCTCAGCGCTTACTAGATGCCAAGGACTTAGAGGAACGGCGTGGCCTAGTGGAAAGAACATGGGCCTGGGAGTCGGAGGACCCGGTTTCCAATCCTGGCTTTGCCACGCTAATAATTGTGGTCTATGTGAAGCGCTTACTATGTGCCAAGCACTATACGAGGCGTTGGGGTAAATAAAAGATAACCACGTTGGACGCAGTCCTTGTCCCACATAGGGATCGTAGACTTAATCCCCATTTTACCTGTCAGTAACTGGCTAAAATCTGTCATCTCTTCTCCATCCAAACCGCCGCCACGTGAATGCGGTCACTCATCGTGGCCTGCCTGGATTCCTGCATCAGCCTCCTTGCTGACTTCCGAGCCTCCTGTCTCTCCCCATTCCGGTTCAAACTTCGCTCTGCTGCGCGGATCATTTTTCTGCAGAACCGCTCAGGGCATGCCACCCCACTCCTTAAAAGAAAACTCCAGTGGTTGCCCATCCACCCCTACAGCAAACAGAAACTCCTCATCATTGGCTTTAAAGCCTTCCATCCCCTTGCCCCCTCCTACCTCACCTCGCTCCTCTCCTACTACCACCCAGCCCGCACGCTTCGCTCCTCTAATGCCACTAACCTCCTCACTGTACCTCCATCTCACCTATCTCGCCGCCGACCCCTGGCCCACGTCCCGCCTCCGGCCCGGAACGCCCTCCCTCCTCAGATCCATCAGACAGTGACTCTCCCCCCACACTTCGAAGCCTTATTGAAAGCCCATCTCCTCCAGGAGGCCTTCCCTGACTAAGCCCCCCTTCCCTCTTCTCCCACTTCCTCCTGCGTCGCCCTGACTTGCTGCCTTTCTTCATCTCCCCCCCGCCCCAGCCCCGCAGCACTTCCGTACGTGTCTGTCATCTGTTCATCTATATTAATGTCTGTCTCCCCCCTGTTATGGGCAGGGAATTATTTAATCAAAATAAATGATAATAATAACAGTAATAATAGTTCCTGGGGTACTATTAAATGGCCTGATCCCATTCTGGTACTTGTTGACGCTTTGCCTTTCAACACCCCTCCAAAGCTGCTATTGATGCATTCATGCTATTAATGTCCATCTACTTGTTCTGTTTCGTTGTCTGTCTCCCCCTTCTATTCATTCAATAGTATTTATTGAGCGCTTACTAGGTGCAGAGCACTGGACTAAGCGCTTGGAATGGACAAATCGGTAACAGATAGAGACGGTCCCTGCCCTTTGACGGGCTTACGGTCTAATCCGGGGAGACGGACGGACGAGAACGATGGCGATAAATAGAATCTAGACCGCAAACCCGTCGTTGGGTAGGGATTGTCTCCATGTGTTTCCGAGTTGTACTCTCCGAGCGCTTAGTAGAGTGCTCTGCACGCAGTAACGCTCAATAACTACGATTGGAAGGATGAATGAATGAAAAAGCTCACTCCCTACCAAGGCACCTCAGAAACTCGTCGGTAGCTCGGTCGCTTTGGGATGCTCAAGTGTTTCGAGGAGTTCCTTAATCTCAGGCCATCCCCGTCCCCTACAAGATGACTTCGCTGCCTCCATGGGCCCAGGGACTTGATGCCGTCCCGCTCCCTTTCTTCCTCTCGATAGCGGTCACTAGTTCTCTTCCTGGGATCTAGCTTGTGTGAGAGGGCTGCTGGGGAATTTCTTTATTTTTTTAAATGGTATCCTTTAAGCGTTTACTACATACCAAGGACTTAGAGGAACAGCGTGGCCTAGTGGAAAGAACGTGGGCCTGGGAGTCAGAGGACCTGGTTTCTAATCCTGGCTTTGCCACACTTATTTATGTTCTTTTTAATTTTTTTAATAATAGCTGATACTTGTTAAGCGCTGACTACGTGCCGAGCACTCTTCTCAGCACTGGGGTAGGTACGAGGTCATCAGGTTGTCCCGCGTGGGGCTCACAGTCATAATCCCCATTTTATAGATGAGGTAACTGGGGCACAGAGAAGTTAAGCAACTTGCCCAAAGTCACACAGCTGATAAGTGGCAGAGTCGGGATTATTCATTCATTCAATAGTATTTATTGAGCGCTTACTATGTGCGGAGCACTGTACTAAGCGCTTGGAATGGACAAATCGGCAACAGATAGAGACAGTCCCTGCCCTTGGACGGGCTTACGGTCTAATCGGGGGAGCCCTACCTCTGGCTCCCAAGCCCATGCTCTTTCCATTAAGCCACACTGCTGTATTTAAGTGTTTAATATGTACCTAACACTGTTCTAGGCACTGGGGTAGGTACAAGTTAATTAGGTCAGACACAGACCCCGGCTCACACCGGGTTCACAGTCGAAATCTGCCCTGTGAGAACTTGGACCAGTCACTTCTCTTCCCTGTGCCTCAGTTACCTCTTTTGTAAAATGCCTATGAAATCAGCATGGTGTAATGGATAGAGCTCAGACCAGGGAGTCAGAAGGTCATGAGTTCTAATCCCAGCTCCGCCACTTGTCTGGCGTGTGGCCTTGGGCAAGTCACTTCACTTCTCTGGGCCTCAGTTACCTCATCTGGGAAATGGGGATTAAGACTGTGAACCCCATGGGGGACAGGGACTGGGTCCAATCGATTTGCTTGTATAATAATAACGTTGGTATTGGTTAAGCGCTTACTATGTGCAGAGCACTGTTCTAAGCGCTGGGGTAGGCACAGGGGAATCAGGTTGTCCCACGTGGGGCTCACAGTCTTAATCCCCATTTTACAGATGAGGTAACTGAGGCACAGAGAAGTTAAGTATCCACCCCAGGGCTTAGTACAGTGATTGGCACATAGAAAGTGCTTTAACAAATACCTCGATTATTGTTATTATTACTCCTTCCTCCTTAGACTGTGAGCCCCGTGTGGGATAGGGACGTGTCTACCCTGATTAACTCATATCTACCGCAGTGCTTAGAAGAGTGCTTGGCACGTAGTATGTGCTTAAAAAAGTATAATTATGCTAATAATAGTAACGTTGATAATAATAATCACCGTACTAACCACTGGGGAAGATATAAGATAATTCGGTTGGACACAGTCCTTGTCCCACGTGAGACCCACAGTCTAAAGGGGAGGGGAACAGGTATTGAATCCCCATTATATAGATGAGGAAACTGAGGCACAGAGTGCGGAGGTGACTTGCCCAGAGTCACACAGCAAGCAACGGGCAGAGTCAGGATTAGAACCCAGGTCCTCTGACGCCCCCAGGCTTGTGTTCTTTCCATTAGGAAGCACGGCATCTCTAGAACCACCTGCCGATCCCTAAAGATCCCCTATGGCAAGAAAAGCAAAGCACTATCCTCTTCAGGAAGCTCTAGAGAAGGTTTTTAAATGGGAATTGGAAATGAATTTATGCATTTCCACTGGCTTCAAACAAAAATGAATTTGCTCTTTAGCGTAAACTGTGAAATTATTCCACGGTAAATTGTATTCTTTAATGGCATCGAGGCCATAAGCTCCAACTTTCCGACATTAATAAGAAAATAGATCCTTCTCTCCATCCCCTGCCACCTTCCTCCTTAGGAACAGCTCCTTATTTCTTCAGAGAGAAAATCCGCATCACACATGATTTTCCTCTCCTGTGTTGTGGTTACGAAAGCATTAATTATTTATATTTCTGAAGCCCGTTAGAAAATCTAGATTTGCCATGAATATTTTATGGTCTCCATAAAGGTAGAAAATGCAGAGGTTCTTATCTTATTACAATTTCTTAATTGAGTGTTGAAAAAGTGAAAAATGGCTACACCATTTTCTGATATCAGTGAAAAAAAGATATGTCGCTAAACCATTACTTACACGACCTAGCGTTTCCCAGGTACAGTTGAGAATTTGGTAGGCTATCGGGCTGATTAATGCACATGTCTGTAAAGGGCTTTTTTTAAGATTAACATTTTCACATTGCAGACTATCAAGTCTTAATGGTTTTTCTTTGGTGTCTTATCCTTGTTCTCAAAGGCTCAGGGTAAAGTCTGTGTCTTTTTAACACAAGGGACAGAAAAAAGGACAAATTCTTCACCATAAATGAAGTAAAAAGGAGGGCAGTGAGGATTCTAAGATGTGTATCTTAGATATCTTAGATGATGTTCCCTTTGCATTGTATAATGCCTTTTTTCTTAATTATAGTGCCAAGGGCTTACTTTGTGTTAAGCACTGGGGTAGATACGAGATTATTCAGTCGTATTACATTCAGTCGCATTTGTTGAGCGCATACTGTGTGCAAAGCACTATTCTAAGCACTTGGCCTAGTACAGCAGACACATTCCCGGCCCACAACGAGCTAACAGTTTAGAGAAGCGGTGTGCTAAGTGGATAGGGCACGGGCCTGGGAGTCAGAAGGACCTGGGTTCTAATCCCGGCTCCACCACGTGTCTGCCCTGTGACCCTGGGCAAGTCACTTCACTTCTATGGGCCTCAGTCACCTCATCTGGAAAATAGGGATTAAGAGTGTGAGGAAACCCCATGTGGATCGGGGACTGTGTCCAACCTGTATAACTCGTTTCTGCCCCAGTGCTTAGAACAGTGCTTGGCACCTAGTAAGCGCTTAACAAATACCATAATTACTGTGCTATTATACTATTACCTCTGGCAAGTCACGTTAATTCTCTGTGCCTCAGCTACCTCATCTGCAAAATGGGGATTGAGACTGTGAGACCCATGTGGGACAACCGGTTTACCTTGTATTTACCCCAGCGCTTATAACAGTGCTTGGCACATAGTAAGTGCTTAACAAATGCCATTATTATCATTATTATTTACTAAGCGCTTTCTACGTGCCAAGAACTCTACTGAACCCTGGGATAGATACAAGATAATCCATCCCTGTACCGTATAATAATAATCAGGTTGTCCCACGTGGGGCTCACAGTCTTAATCCCCATTTTTCAGATGAGGCGACTGAGGCACAGAAAAGTTAAACGACTTGCCCAAAGTCAAAGACCTGACAAGTGGCGGACCCACGATTAGAACCTACGACCTCTGACTTCCGAGCCCGTGTGCTCTTTCCGCTAAGCCACGCTGCTTCTCATGGGAGTCACAGTCTAAGTGATCGGTCTATCAATAGTGTTTATGGAGCGATCACTGAGGGCAGAAGACTGTACTGAGCGCCTGGGAGAGGACAACGCCGCAGAGTCGATAGACACGTTCCCTGCCCACTGCGAGCTCAGTCGTTCGATTTGAAACGGCAGCCAGGTGCCCCAAGCGGAGCCGAGGTCGCCAGTCGGGATGGTGTGGGTTCTTTTTCCCCCCGAATTTCAAGCCTGGGGAGATTAGCCTTTTGCTCTCCGTCTTCTCTTTTTCTTAGTTAGATCGATTCAAAGAGCCGCCTGCGTACGGACCTATGTGTGACATCCTTTGGTCGGACCCCCTGGAGGACTTTGGAAATGAGAAGACTCAAGAGCATTTCACTCATAACACCGTCAGGGGATGTTCGTACTTCTACAGGTGAGACCCGGGCTGCTGCCTCCTGGCCGGGAGACGGGGGTCGGGGGAGGGTTGGGAGGGGGTGTCTACCAACGGCCATCAGGAGCGAAGGAGAGCAGGGGGGAGGGAGGGCAGTTTCCTCTGCTGTACAGTGCTAAGCACTTAGTACAGTGCTTTGCACACAGCAGGCGCTCAATAAATACGACTGAAAGACTGATCGCTGCTGCTTCGGCCTCTGCCGACCAGAGCCAGGATCGCGTGGGGATTGAATCGTTCATTCGGTCGTGTTTCTGGAACCCTTACTGTGCGCAGGGTACTGTACTGAGCGCTTGGGAGAATACGATACAGCAGTAACCGGGCACTTTCCCCGCCCGCGACAATCTGGACATAACTTTGGCGCCATTTGGTTCCTGTTTTTCTCTCCCCCTCTTTTTTTTTTTTTTAAATGGTATTTCTATAAGCACTTACTGTGTGTTCTAATCGCTGGGGTAGAGGAAAATTTATCAGGACAGAACCTGTCCCTGTCCCACATGGGGCTTACAGTCTAAGTAGGAGGGAGAACACTTCTTTAATCTCCATTTTACAGATGAGGTAACTGAGGAGCAGAGGATTCAAGGGACTTGCCTAAGGTCTTGTGACTTCTCTTTTCCTCATTTATCTCATCTGTAAAATGGGGATTAAACGCGTGTTCCCGCCCAAGGTCATACAGCAGGCAGGTGGCAGAGCTGGAGTTAGAATTCAGGTCCTCTTGACTCCCGGACCCGGCCACACTAGGCCACACTGCTTCCCTTTGTTCATCTCCTCCCTCTTGTCTGTGTCCCTCTTTTTACGGGTATGTCCAGTGCGCTTTTTGCTTCCTTTCCTGTCCTTCCCATCTACCTCTCTCTTGGTCCTAACTCTCTCCCTTCTCCCACTCCAGCCCAGCTGCTCACTTCCCAGTAGCCCCAGGACAGACCACTCCATGACTTCTCATTTCCCCACAGGCTCATAAAGCTTCCCTTCCTTAGAAGGGAACATATTTTCCCTATTTCCCGCCACGTATTTCCATTCCTTCCTTCATCCCCTCCGCCATTTTCCAACCACCCTCTAGCCATCCCGCCCTTACGCCTCCCTCCACCTGCCTCTCACCGAGCTAGGATTTCTAGGCTCTGATCTCCTCAGACTTTACCCCCCACCTCTCCAAATCTCTGCCTTCTATCCCCAATCTCTGGCCGCCCCCCACTCTCTAGCTCCCCTCAGTCACTTCTTTTCCTCAGAGATTCCTACCCACGCCTCTTCCCGCCCCCCTTCCAGATCAGCCTCCCCGCAACTTGCCCTCTCTTGGCCACTCCTCATCGTGTCTCCCCATCCCCTGCCCTTATTCAGTCTTTTGATCAAAACTGGGCGTTTGCTAGTTTGCTACCTCGAAGGGTGGTAGAACTTTTATCTGTCCCAATGGCCAATTCAGTGATGCATAACTCCAAACTTGAGAGGGGTGGCTTTGATAAGGATAGAGCCCAAACTCTAAAATTAGAGCTAATTTACCAAACGTATAAAGTTCCAGTTTGGGCATTTATGGTGTCAGAGTCTTATTCCCATTGACCAAATTTGGGGTTTTACTTTGGCCATAATATATACTCTTATGCTCTGGATATGCATGTCCAGAAGACACTTATGTGCTTCAGAGAGAAATTTCAACCTGTAATAATGGAACCTCCACCCCTTTTCTGGATCTTCCCATCATCCTAGGTCAAGCTTCTGGGATAGAGCACGGGCCTGGGAGTCAGAAGGATCTGGTTTCTAGTACCGGCTCCACCACTTGTCTGCTGTATGACCTTGAGCCAATTACTTAAATTCTCTGTGCCTCAGTTACCTCATCTGTAAAATGGGGATTAAGACTGTGAGCCCCAAGTGGGACAACCTGATGACCTTGTATCTACCCCAGCGCTTAAAGCAGTGCTTGGCACATAGTAAGTGCTTAACAAATACCATCATTATTATATATTGGGCTATCACAAGTGCTTAATACACCGCTGTGCATGTACTAGACGTTCAGTAAGTGTGATCGATCGACTTACCCATTAACGTGTGTTAGACTAAGAACAACTGGTTAGACACTCAATACCCGAAAGAATGACTATCTTCTGGGATGGCTTTGTTGGAAGTATAGACCTCTGCTACATTAATGAATTGTTTCTATTTTTCTCAGAAAGGCAGATTTCTTTGTGGTAATTGAGATGTGCTCTTTTACTGAAGTCACTTTTTCTAACAAAGAAATTCAGGTGCAGGTGATGATCCAGTATGCTCTTAATAGGTCTTGTTGTTGTCTTTGTTTTGTGTTGTTGCGTTTGTTATTTTATGGTATTTGTTGAGCGCTTACTCTGTGCCAGGCACTGTACTGAGCACAGGGGTAGATGCAAGGTAACCAGGTTGGATAGAGTCCCTGTCCCACATGGGGTTCACAGTCTTCTCCCAATTTGCAGATGAGGTAACTGAAGCTAAGAGAAGTTTCGTGACTTGCCAAAGGTTACACAGCAGACAAATAATCATAATGTTGGTATCTGTTAAGCGCTTACTATGTGCAAAGCACTCTTCTAAGCGCTGGGGGGGGATACAAGGTGATCAGGTTGTCCCTCATGGGGCTCACAGTCTTCATCCCCATTTTCCAGATGAGGTAACTGAGGCCCAGAGAAGTGCAGTGACTTGCCCAAAGTCACACAGCTGACAAGTGGCGGAGCCGGGATTAGAACCCATGACCTCTGACTCCCAAGCCCTTGCTCTTTCCACTGAGCCACGCTGCTTCTCAGGATTAGAAACCCAGATCCTTCTGACTCCCGGGGTCATGCTCTATCCAATAGGCCAAAATCTTTCTTTAGGAGTCCCGGCTATAGGTTCTAATGATGAGAGTCTCTTGGAGTTACCAGTTGAAGCCTATTTTAAAACCTGGAATATCAGTCTACGTTTAAAATTGAGAGGCAGAGTGGGCAAGTGGAAAGAGCACGGACCTGGGAGTCAGAAGACCTGAGCTCTAATCCCAGATCCGTCACTAAGTGGCTGTGTGGTCAGAGAAGCAGCCTGGCCCAGTGGAAAGAGCCCGGGCTTTGGAGTCAGAGGTCATGGGTTCGAATCCCGGCTCTGCCACTCGTCAGCTGTGTGACTGTGGGCAAGTCACTTCACTTCTCTGGGCCTCAGTTACCTCATCTGGAAAATGGGGATTAAGACTGTGAGCCCCACGTGGGACAACCTGATTCCCCTGTGTCTACCCCAGCGCTTAGAACAGTGCTCTGCACAGAGTAAGCGCTTAACAAATACCAACATTATTATTATTATTATGGACAAGTCACTGTACTTCTCTGAGCCTCAGTTAGCTCTTCTGGTAAATGGGGATTAAGATTGTGAGCCCCATATGGGACAGGGACAATATCCAACACTTGTGTATCTACCCTAGCTCAGTGGACGGTGAATGTTTTTATTCTTGTACTACACTCTCCTAAGCACCTACTACAGTGCCGTGAACACAGTAAGCGCTCAATAAATGTTATTTACTGACTGATTAGCACCTGGCACACAGTGACCACTTAACAAAAAAAATCAAGGATTTGGCTACTGAAGGAAGTTGAAGAAACCAATAAAGGATTCCGGCTCTAACAGCAAAAATAAGGTGATGGAAGGAGAGAGAGCATTAGTTGGTCTCCCGGGCACCCGACCGCGAGGTTGGAGTGGCCCATCCAATTTCATTCATTCATTCAATAGTATTTATTGAGGGCTTACTGTGTGCAGACCACTGTACTAAGCGCTTGGAATGTACAAATCGGTAAGAATGAGAAAGTCCCTGCCCTTTGACGGGCTTATCAGTCTAATCGGGGGAGATGGCCAGACAAGAACAATAGCAATAAATAGAATCAAGGGGATGAACAGCTCATTAAAACAATAGCAAATAAATAGAATCAAGGTGATGTACATCTCACTAACAAAATAATAGAATCAAGGTGGTGTACAGCTCATTAACAAAATCAATAGGGTAATGAAAATATGTACAGTTACATGGGGCTCACACTCTTATCCCCATTTTACAGGTGAGGTAACTGAAGCACAGAGAAGTGAAGCGACTTGCCTGAGGTCACACAGCAGACATGTGCAGGAGCTGGAGTTAGAACCCAGGTCCCCTGACTCCCAGGCCCTTGCTCTTTCCACTAGATCCCCACCTACTCAAGGGGTTTTGGCGGTTGAGGAGGCAAAACAGAGTGAATGGGGATGGGAGGAAGAATCTAATCCAGGGCTGGGACTGTACGTAGTAGCGGATTGGGAGAGGCGAGGAGAAAGTTGGGATGGGGCAGTGGGAAAGGTGCCAGAGCTACGGGGAAAATTGTTAACTCGATGTGGTGGTTTCCTTCTATCCCCTGCCGGCAGGAGAACGTTCAGGAGTTTGGAGTGTTTAAGGGACCCTGTGGAGAGGAAACCCTAGATCTGAGAGACTAATTCTGCCACAGAAACTTGTAAAAGCATAACTCGCCCTTAGCTATTTTACCCATCTCCAGCTACCTTCGCAGCGTGAAAATAGCCAGGGCAGAAGGCGGAAACTGTCCATTAGCAGGGTTTTGCCTATTATGAAAAAGCGACATCCACGGTAGTTCTCGCGTAGTTCCCTCTAGGGCTGCGTTTCAAAGTCCTAGAGTCACGGGGATTCATTCATTCGTTCAATAGTATCTATTGAGCGCTTACTATGTGCAGAGCACTGTACTAAGTGCTCAGAATGGACAAATCGGCAGCAGATAGAGACAGTCCCTGCCCTTCGACGGGCTTACGGTCTAATCGGGGGAGATGGGCAGACGAGAACAATGGCAATAAATAGAGTCAAGGGGAAGAACATCTCATAAAAACAATGGCAACTAAATAGAATCAGGGTGATGTACATCTCATTAACCAAAATAAACAAAATAAATAGGGTGATAGAGAAATATACGGTCGAGCGGACGAGTACAGCGCCGAGGGGGTGGGACGGGAGAAGGAACCGGGGGAGAAGAGGGTTTAGCTGCGGAGAGGTGAAGGGAGGGTAGAGGGAGCAGAGGGAAAAAGGGGAGAGCTCAGTCTGGGAAGGCCTCTTGGAGGAGGTGAGCTTTAAGTAGGGATTTGAAGAGGGGAAGAGAATCAGTTTGGCGGAGGCGAGGGGGGAAGGGCGTTCCGGGACCGCGGGAGGACGCGGCCCGGGGGTCGACGGCGGGACGGGCGAGACCGGGGGACGGCGAGGAGGTGGGCGGCGGAGGAGCGGAGCGTGCGGGGTGGCCGGTGGAAAGAGAGAAGGGAGGAGAGGTGGGAAGGGGCGAGGTGACGGGGAGCCTCGAAGCCTATGTGACCGTGGAGACTTAAAAGTTGGTTTGAAGGGGGTGTCTGCAGGGACAGTGGGCTTCCTGCAAGGAGGGAGATGCACGTGGACTCCTTAATGGGGCTGTGCCCCTCATTCATTCATGGCCTCTGGCCAGAAGCGGGGAGCCTGGCCTCGGTGGAACGCAGTGCCCGCCGAGGCCTGGGTGGAAGGCAGTGGCTGCTGAGGCCCAGGTGGAACACGGTGTCTGCTCAGGCCTCCCAGGTGGAACACAGTGGCTCACGCGGCGTAGGCAGAGTTGAGTGGATGCTGAGGCCTAGGTTCATTCATTCAGTCGTATTTAATGAGCGCTTATTGTGTGGACTTTAATGGTTGCCGAGGCCTAGGTAATAATCATTAATATTTGTTAAGCGCTCACTATGTGCCAAGCGCTGTTCTGAGCCCTGGGGTTCATGCACGTGTATCAGATTGGACGCAGTCACTGTCCCACATGGGGCTCACAGTCTTAATCCCCGTTTGACATGAGGTATCTAAGGCCCAGAGAAGTGAAGTGACTTGCCCCGAGGTCACACCACGGACAAGTGGCGGAGCTGGGATTAGAACCCAGGTCCTTCTGGCTCCCGGTGCTCTATCCTGTAGGCTACACTGCTTCAGGGGCTGCCGAGGTCTAGGCGGAATGCAGTAGACGCTGAGGACGGAGAAGCGGCGTGGCTGAGTGGAAAGAGGCCGGGCTTGGGAGTCGGAGGTCATGGGTTCGAATGCCGGCTCCGCCATTTGTCAGCTGTGTGACTGTGGGCAAGTCACTTCGCTTCTCGGTGCCTCGGTTACCTCATCTGTAAAATGGGGATTAACTGTGAGCCTCACGTGGGACAACCCTGTATCTACCCTAGCGCTTAGAACAGGGCTCTGCGCATAGTAAGCGCTTAACAAATACCAACATTATTATTATTATTAGGTGGAACGCATTGGCTGCTGAGGAGAGGTGAAAGCTGTTGAGATGTAGGCGGAACGCAGTGACCCTGGCAGGTTCTGAGAAACAGAAAACCGTATTTGAAAAATGATGTTTGTCGTTGTCAGTGACAATGCAGGCAGAGGCATGGTGGTGCTGTTCTAAGTGTTTTGTTTCATGCCTTATCACTTCCTTCTCATAATGATGATTTAATATTTGATAAGTGCTTCCTATGTACCATGCGCTATACTAAGCATGGGGTAGATACAAGATAATCAGGTCAGACCCAGCCCAAGGAATTGGAAGAATGGGTATTTAATCCCCATCTTAGAGATGAGGAAACTGAGGCTAAGTCAAGTCATGTACCCAAGGTCACATAACAGGCAGGAGGTGGAGCTGGGAGTGGTCCCGTCCCATGTTCTTTCCAGTAAATATTATTTATAAGAAGGACTGTGTGGTAGGGAGAGGTTTATGGGGCGGTTTCCTTGCAGTTACCAGGAAATATCGAATTGCATTTCTAAGAGCCACAGAATCCGAGAGCTCAAGTTTTATGAACATTTAAGAAACGACCAAGCTCAATAACTTTGCCTTGAAAGAGTTTTTCATAACTTGGGAAAAGGGTTTCAGAGTCTATACATCTTAAAGCCAGCGAAAAAGCTGAAGCATTGAAAAACTGTACTTCTTGAATGGTCAATGAGGTCATTTTAAAGAAAGAGGGCTTAATACCCATATATCTTTTCATTAGTGCAGCCGCCCCCCCCAGGCTACACTCTAGGGAAATTAATTTTATTATTTCAGTCAAACCAGAAAAAGTCAATTATGCAGTGCTGGCCAGAAAGAGTAAGTAGTCTGATACCATATTAAAAAAAAAAACTCTTACTAAATACGATTATTTTGAAGCAAAGTAAAAACACATAATTAAAATCCACAAAAATGTGCAACTCGGAGGAACATTAAACTGTATGCTCAAAGATAAACTTTTGCAAGGTTGAACGTTTCTAAAGGTTATATTGTACTTTGCTAAGCAGTTAGTACAGTGCTGTGCACACAGTAAGCACACAGTAAGCACTCAAAAAACACCACTGATAATAAAGGGAAATAGAAATGCGTTGGGCACATTGTCTCCAAAAATACACATTGGGTGTTGGGAATAAAATACACTGTAAAAGCTCCTGAAACAAATAATTTAAAAGTTGAAATAGAGACATATTCAGGAATGAATATAGGTTTGAAAAGAACCTATTTTCCCTGAATAATATATAAAATGGGTAACAAATCAGGGCATATAGTTGCAGCTTCTTCTCAGTAAAAAATAAAGGTCATTCACAATTATCCAGAGTTTGTTATCCAGTTGAAAGTTTTTCCACACCCTGCTTCTTTGTTCTTCCTGCTTCTCATTTCTGTATCTTGCCACTACACTGTAAAAGGCAGGAAAAACAATCCAGTCTCTCTGGCTCCTTCTCACTGGTTTCAGAGGCCCAATATGATTTCTGGATTATCTGTGAATTTTTATTATCCGTGCTGACCCTCCTTCATTTAACATGGGATAAACACTAGCTGTATTACTAAGGAAGGAACAACAATATTCCTCAGTTGATTAATTGCTTATATTTCAGCAGTTTTAATCTAGTGTACAATCCATTAGATTGTAAACTCCTTGAAGGCAGGGAGCATATTCTCTCTTACACTCTCCCACCTTCAATACAGTGCTCTGCTTGCAATAGGCATTCAAAAATACTGTTGATTAATTGATTCCATTCCACTCTGAAAGAGTATTTTCATTCCTCCTTGGAAAAAAAGTGCTGAAAATGTAATATCTTAAAAATGTATTATGTTATTCCATTTTCATAGTTTGTATCCCCGTCAACCCAGTGACGTGTTATATACTTTGGACAAAAAATTAAGCTAAAGTCTTGATTTCTATCATCTTGCATCTATTCGACGTCGAAATGAACTTCAAAGTTAATATGAAAATTGAGTTAATCCCTTATTATGTTTAAAAGTACCTATTAACCTCGCTAGAGAAAATGGTAAACAGAATCAAGTTGAATTCTTAAATTTTTCTCCCTTTCATGGAATTTCATGAGTTTTCACCCAGTATACATATAAATTCATTTATACATATATTAATAATAATAATAATAATGTTGGTATTTGTTAAGCGCTTACTATGTGCAGAGCACTGTTCTAAGCGCTGGGGTAGACACAGGGGAATCAGGTTGTCCCACGTGGGGCTCACAGTCTTAATCCCCATTTTACAGATGAGGGAACTGAGGCACAGAGAAGTTAAGTGACTTGCCCACAGTCACACAGCTGACAAGTGGCGGAGCTGGGATTCGAACTCATGAGCCCTGACTCCAAAGCCCGTGCTCTTTCCACTGCGCCACGCTGCTTCTCTATTATATATACACATGTGATTTTGCACACAGTAAGCACTCAATGAATATGACTGATATTGTAGGCATCTCTATATATTTGTGTATATACATACATATGTGTATGTATATATAAACAGTAGAGTCTTTTATGATTAAACCATAACCTCCATATAAAGCTCACGAAATGAAAGCAGGATTTTGTTTCATTGGCCATTTATTTTTCCAAAAGATTCAATTTCAGTTAACATGAATTAAAAAATGCAGCATCCAAAACACGTTTTGAACCTTGGATATTATATTTAGAAGCCTCTCGAATTTCAGATCTAACCTTAGCGAGTCTGTTTTTAAGGTGTTCAATATACATAAGACTCTACTTACCAAGAAACAATTTTCTCCTCGAAGTGATTCAGGCTTCCAAGAATTCAGTATTGTTATTTTCAGGGTAAAAGAAAAGAGGATTCCAACCATCAAGCTCCTCAACAAGCTTTGCGAGAACACGGGGTTACTAGTTCCTGAAGGCATCAGATATCATTTTAAAAGTGTAAAAATTCTGTGGAGGATATTTTTGTCTCTTCTTAGCACAGCAGTTGAGAAAGTCCTCCCTTGTTAGAAAGGGAGATATATTCTTAATAACTGTGCCAAGCACTGTGCCAAGTAAGTCCTGGGACAGATATAAGATACAGTCCCTCTCCCACATGGGGCTCACAGTCTAAGGGGGAACAGGTATCGAATCTCCATTCTACAGTTGAGGGAACAAGCACAGAGATATGAAGTGACTTGCCTCGGGTCACACAGCGGCCAAATGGCAGAGCTGCGATTAGAACCCAGGTCTTCTGGCCTTAATCGCCAATGCCCTGGCTCACTCCAGTTGTCTGTCTCGGATGGCCCATCCTGGGCTTCGAGATCGGTGTTTGGCGCGGATGAAAGGGTTACGTCGGATGCCTTTGCCATTTCACCAAGCCAACAGCGGTCTTAGCATTCTTTAGCTCTTCGGCTCGTAGAACAGTGCTTGGCGCATAGTAAGCACTTAACAGAGACCGTCCTAATTATTATGATTACTGGAATAAGCCATTTTTGGTTGAATAGAAAGAGGCTTCCTGCATTTGACATCTAACTAAGAACAAGAATAATAGTAACAGGAGCAGCATTGGTGGTCGTAGAATTTTTCACCATTTTAGCACACTGAACGCTGGAAAGAAATTCACAGAAGGAACAGCATGGCCCAGCGGAAAGAACACAGGCCCGGGAGTTCGAGGTCCTGCGTTCTAAGCGCGCCTCGGCCACTTCCTGCCATGTGAGCTTGGGCGAGCCTCAACTTCTCTGTGCCCCAGTTTCCTCATTTGTAAAATGGGGGTCCAATGCCTGTTCTCCTTCCCTCTTAGATGTGAGCCCCTTGGACAGGGACTGTTTCTGACCTGTTTGTCTTGGATCTACCCCTGTGATTAGAACAGTGCTTGGCACATAGTAGGTGTGAACAAATACCAGCACGTGGTCTTGACCCTCAGGGGCTCACAGTCTAAAAATAGAGTGGGGAATGGTTTGGTGAGAGACACAAGAAGGAAGGATGAAATAACATAAATACCCAACAGTGTAAAAGGCAATGTTCAGAGTCCAGTAAATCCAGTAGTGAAGAGGAACCCTCAAGATGTAGCCAGAGCATCCCTGACACTGCCTGACACTTTCTCTGAGAGAGTCACAAGGGTAAGCACCGGGGAACTTGCAGTAGAAGTCAGAAACGTAGCCTTTGCCCTTGAGAAATTTACAGTCTGCTGGAGGAGATGATTGGTTTGATCAATCAGCTCTAGTCGCTGAGCACTCATTTTGTGCAGAGTATCGCTCTGAGTATTTGGGAGAGTATAATGCAGTTCCTCTCAGGGACGCACCTGGAGAGTTTCCAGTACTCTACCAGTCACGACTACAGGAGGGAGAGTCGAGCAGAGGCCCACCGATTCCATTCCTAGCTCGGTCAGTGGCTAGCGAGTGGCAGGCCACCTGCTTACAGTTAAAGCTCACCCATGTTGGGCAGCGGCGACATGGGAGAGAGTCGAGGGCGGAGACTCGTTTACTACTCAGAAGGAATCAGCGGTAAACCAATTCTGGATTTTTACCAAGAAAAAATACACCACCGGAACGATTGCAGATGAAAGTGGGGCGTTCTGGGAGTGATGTGTCGATGGCGTCGCTACAGGTCGGACACGACTCGGCTGCATAAGACGACGACAACAGTAATCGAGTTGGAAGACTCGATCCCTGCTCTCAGGGAGCTTACAGTCTGTCATGGGGGAGACAGAATGAAAGTAAAATTACAGGTAGGGGAAACAGCCGAGGATAAGGATGTCAATCAATCAATCAGTGGTTTTTATTGAGCGCTTACTGTGCGCAGAGCACTGTTATGTTACAACATAACGGAGTTGGTAGATACGCTCCCTAGGCGTGTATGTAAGCGCTGGGGGTGACTACGAAAGTGACAAGTATACAGGCAAGAATGAGTCGAGTAAGGGCATGGCCACGGATGATAAAACTAAAGGAAGACCCAACCCAAGTGTTTCAGCCGTTTGCTAAATATTTCAGAATTCAATACAAAATCTGTACAAGCCAGAATTTGGGGAGAAGAGGAGTTCCACACCCCGGCTTTAGTTAAGGCTGAAGATGTGTGTTGTGTGACTTCCAGAAATTACTGGGCTGAAAGTAAGTCAGTTTCTCTGAGAAACATGACATTTCAGTGAAAGCGGTCGAAGTTTTTAGAGAAGTTTTATTATTAAAAGTTCTCCCTGTTCGTGTCAGGGCTGAATATTGAATTTCCTTGTCTAATATTATATATCCAGAAAGCGAAGAGAGAAAAAACCTCTGAAATTGAAGTGACTGTATCTTAGCAACCAAAGGTGGTTAAATCTGTCCAATTCGGTGATGTCAATTGAGATGTGCTTTAATAACATAAGGTCAGACAAAGCAAAGAATGATATTTTTGCTTCTTTCTGAGATTTCATCACATCCCGTTAACCTTTGTTTAAAACCTATTGACGCTTGGAGCCATTTTGTTCAGATCTCCTCCTGCAGCCAAGAGGGAGCAATCAAAATAAGCCTATTATCTCATTAAAGCCCTGGAGCGAATTTCTTCAGAATTAGAGTATTCCGAGGGCATGTCTGCGGGCATCAGAAAAGACGGATCGGTTGGTCGCCGTGGGTCCGTACGAACACAGAGTCACGGACTTGGCTTGAAATTCCCAGCTCACTGCTCGCACTGGGAAACTCTGAGCTCATGGAGGGAAGTCAACTGATACAAGAGCTTTTTCACTGGTTCCCAACTCAACCCTCTCCTACTCCTGCCCCAGTGGATTTACGGGGCCTTTTCCCGTCACCGTACGGAAAGGGAACCGAGAGCCCGCCGCCTCCTGGGGAGGCCGACTCCAGCTCTCTTCCCGGAGGCGGGGTCGGTCGGGGTGGCCGTGAAGGCTCGCTGCTTGCCCAGACAGAGTGGGTGTGAGGGCCGACTCCCCGCCCACTGTGGAGAAGGGAGAGAGCGTTCTCAGTGACTAAGTGCTGGCCTCTGGCTCTTCTCCCCGCTCCCGCCAGGAAACGCCTACCTGTCGATGTGTGTTTGTCTGTTGAACAAAGATGAACCTTAGAAGTGTGCATCGTCGTTTTTTGTAAGCCTTTTTCTCCCTCAACTCCAGTCCCACACTCATTCCTCACTCCCTTCCTCTCTCCCCTCCCTTCCTCTGTCTCCTCGCCCCCATCCTCTCTCCCCACCCCCCAGCCTTCTCTCCAAAAACCCACCCCTCACATAACTCTGAATACTCTGAGTGCGCTTTGCGGTCGTAATGGCATCAGCAAAAACGTACAAATGCTGCTTCAGGCCTCTCACCCACAGTTGAGAGTATTTCTGAAGCTGCAAACCCTGGAAAATGATCTTAAGTGTTTGCTCTACTTGCGTGAGAACTTCTGTCAGAAATCTAGCAAATGATGAGTTATTAGTAGTTGTTATTATTTTTAGCGCCATAAAGAGATCTAAAAATGTGCCAGGGAATCGAGTCTGTTACTGAGGAGAGTATTTTCTAGAAGCGCACACACCGTGGTATGTTAGAGACAGAAGAGAACAAAAGGGGCTCATTATTGCGGAAATGTTTTGCAGAACAGGTGAGTTTTCAAGAGCCTTTAAAAGCAGGAAAGGACGTTGCCTGGGGTAAATTGACAAGCAAGGTTGTTTTGGGCTGAAACGGGCCACGGTGTGTAGGAAAGGTAAAGCTGTTGGCGTTTACGTAGTCACCTTCTTATTCCAAGCACCTTATCAACTCCGACTCCAAAGAGTGTGAATTTTAGAAGTATGCCTCATAACCCCACCATATTTAAAGGGAAACTGAGGCTGTCTTTTCCTAATCCCTCTTGTGAGCTCCTAGAACGCAGGGATCCCGTCTACTTACTGCACTGTGCTCTCCCAAGTGCTTACTATATTGCTGTGCACACAGTAAGCACAGAAGCACAGAAATACTATTGAGTGATTGATACGGTCTTCATGAGGCTATCCTCAGACCTTGTATTTCCTTCCTCGTCCCCCCTCATTTCCTCCCCGTTTGCCTAGACTGCTGCCATATTTCCACTTTTTCTCCTCTCCCCTTCCGCTGTAACCCCAAGCTTTATTCTTCCATTAGTTATGGCCCGAGCAGTCTGTCTCATTGCCTCTCACTTTTCTGTGTTTCCAATTATCACAAATCATCTTCCTGTTTTTGGCCTGGAACCACACGAGTGATCTTGTTCAGCCTTTTCCCCGGGCCCCTCCCTGCTCTTCACCACAAATTAAAACAACTTGTCCTCCCTTTCAAGACCTTCTGTCCCTTCTTATGTTGTTTCTCTTCTTTCCTCCTACTCTCCATCTTTCCTTCCTCCCACTGGAGGCCCTGCGATGTACCGGCCTCCATTTTCCCCTCTCCCACTGCTGGTAACTTGATTCCGTGTATGCTGCGCTCTTGCGCCTTTCCCAGTCTTGGGTGCCAATAACTCTTTCGTTTTTATTTCCTCCTCTGGGATGAAATCCGAAACAGGAAGTAAATATGGAAAATTTAAATATGGATTTGTACAGATTGCCCTCTCGCCAGCCAAATTCTTAGAAACTCCTCGGTTTTTTTTTCTCCGCTACAGTATTTCATCCTCCTCGTTTTGATTGGTAGCTCGTCGAGCGAAACACTGGGCTTTTCTGTTTTGCGTGATGCCAGCCACAAAACCGATCCTTGATGCTGTTTGAAGCAGCGTGGCACAGCGGATAGAGTACGGGCCTGGGAGTCAGAAAGTCATGGGTTCTAATCCCGGCCCTGCCCCTTGTCTGCTGTGTGACCTTGGGCAAATCACTTGAATTCTCTGTACCATTCGTAAAATAGAGATTGAGACTGTGAGCCCCATGTCGAGACAGGGACTGGGTCCAACCCAATTTGCTTGCATCCACCTCAGCGCTTACTAAAGTGCCTGGCGCATAGTAAGTGCTTAACAAATATCACAACTAATAACAATTTCAATTATTGTTAAAGAATTTTAAAGTAAAAAGAAAAAGATCCTGAAATTCTTCTCCTCTAGCCACAGCACCTTTCTGAATTTTGTTTTAATTTTATGTATTTGTCTTTATGTTGTGTTTCATTGTTTCATTAATCCTGATGTATCTGTAAGCTCCAGACTGTGAGCTCACTGTGGGCAGGAAGCACATCTTCCAACTTTGTTATATTGAACACTCCACAGCGCTCAGTACAATCCTCTGCACACAATCAGTGTTCAGTAAATTTAATCGATTGATTTATTCATCTGCTGCAGTCCCTTCTTCCCACTCTTAAATTGTGATCCTCCCCCCCCCCCCCCCACACACACACACACACTGCCATGGGTTAGGGACTCTATGTGATTCACACCTGTGTAATTTTTAAAGCTACTTGTGAATCGCTGACCGTGTCTTAAGCACTGTTCTGAGAGATTCAAGCGTCATCAAGTCGGATGCAGTCCTTATCCCACATAGAGCTCACGGTCTACATCGGAGGGAGGAGGATTTGATCCCCACTTTACAGATGAAGTGATCGAGACATAGAGAAGTTAACTGACTTGCCCATAGTCACACAACAGACAAGGAGGCGGAGCCGGGATTAGAACCTAGATCCTCTTACTCTCACGCCCTCGCTCTTTCCACTAGGCCACGCTGCTTCTCTGTATATTTGCTCTCAGCACTTGGTAGAGTACTCTGCACACAGTAAAGTCTTAATTAATGCTGTCACTACTGTTAATATTTTTACTACTAGCAGGATGCTATACAAAGGTTTACCTATCTGCCCAGGGCCCTCTGCACAAAGCAGCTTAATTTCTCCGATATCCAACTTGGTCCGAGTATGTTTTGGGCTCGTTTGCTAATAATGATAATAATACAGTGCTGGGCACTGTACTAATTGCTAATCACTAACATAATCAGGTAGGGCACAGTCCCCATCCCACCTAAGGCTCACAGTCTTAATCCCCATTTTGCAGATCAGGTAGCTTTAGCTCAGAGAAGTGAAGGTGAGTTGCCCAAAGTCACACAGCAGACAAGGGACAGAGCCAGGATTTAGAACTCGGGTCTTACTAACCCCCTAGGCATCTGCACAAAGAGGCCTCATTTTCCCAGATCCTACACTCAATCCATCTGTGGCCTAACGGCTGAGAAATGTATGGTATTTAAGTGCTTACTGTGCGCCAAGCACCGTTCTAAGCATTGGGGTAGACACAAGTTATTCAGGTTGGACGCAGTCCCTGTCCCACATGGGGCTCACGCTCTCAATCCCCATTTTACAGAAGGGGGAACTGAGGCCCGGAGAGGTGAAGTGACTTGCCCATGGTCACCAGGACCCATGACTCCCAGGCCTGTGCTCTATCCCCTAAGCCCCGCTCCTCTATCCACAGCAGGCTATAGCTCCACTGTTCTTTGTTATCAAGAAAATGAAACTAGGGAGCAAAGAATCTTGGTTTCAGAACAATTCAGTACATTATCTCCAGATTGTCCTTAGTATCTTTGCAACCGCGGGGACCTCCTGCCATTAACATCTCTGTTCATTCTTAAAAGCTAAACCTAGAAATTCCGCTTATGACATCTGGTCGCTTTGGTAATCGGGCTGTCTCCTATGCCTCTGACGGGCTCTGGATCTGTGTGAAAACTGGAAACTTTGCTGTTTGCGGCTTTAGGGTGTTTGGCAGAAGATGTTTAAAGAGGAGGGTAATGACTTAATTATATAACTCGTGCATGAAAATAAGCCGTAGCCTACAAGCCCAGAATCTGAAAGAAATGCCCCATAGGAGAATCTGGCAGGGAGCCTAGGAGAAATTTAACGCGTTTCGCTCCTCCACCCTCTTCCTTCTTGTTCGGCTTCAGAGGAAATATTACTGTTACCCTCCTGCTATGTGGTAGGTCTTCAAACCAGGGATGGATCGACTGATTGGATTCCTTATCCTAGGGCAAGCTAGAAAATGCTTCGATAATGATCCCGCCTCAACGCTCTTCCTGAGGACAAGAGGCTTTCGCTGACATAATCTCCTCTTTCCTCTTCTCTGGCTCCCTTCTGCATCGCCCCGACTTGATCCCTTTATTCATCTACCTCCTCCCCGACCCGGCCCCACAGCACTTATGTACATATCTGCCATTTATTTAGTTATATTAATGTCTGTCTCCCCCTCTAGACTGTAAGCTCGTCGTGAGCAGGGACCCTGTCTACTGTTATATTGTACTCTCCCAAGCCCTTAGTACAGCGGTCTGCACACAGTAAGCGTCGATAAATATGATTGAATGAATGAATGACAAGTGATAGAAATAAGAAGAAGATGCCAGAAGCGATAAACAAAAAACGTGATTTCCTTCCTCACCTGTTGGTATTTTTTCCTTTGCCTCCCGCTGTAGTTTAGACGACAGGCCCTTCAGATGGTATGTAGTCATCAATCGGTAGTATTTATTGAGCTCCTTGCTCTGTGCAGAGCACTGTACCAAGCACTTGGGTAAGTACTATAGAGTTAGTAGACATGATTACTATATGACTTCCAGCCCCAGAGGACTCAATGTCCACATCTGTAATTTATTTCTATGAATGTCTGTCTCCCCCTCTAGACCGTAAGCTTGTTGTAGTTAGCGAATGTGTCTGCTTGTTGTTATATCGTACTCTCCCAAGCGCTTAGTACAGTGCTCTGCACACAGTAGGTGCTCAGTAAATACAACTGAATCAGTGATGGTCCCTGCCCTCGAAGAGCTTCCAGTTTAGCAGGGGAGACCGTCCTAAAAAAAATTACCGGAAGAGGGAAGCAGTAGAGTTTAAAGATAGGTACATACGTCGTACAGGGCAGAGGTCGGGGAAATGAGTATCCAAGTATGCGAGGGCTGAAGAAGCAGTATTTATTCATTCATTCAGTTGTATTTATTGAGCACTTACTCTGTGCAGAGCACTGTACTAAGCACTTGGTGGAGTACACTATAACATATTCCCTGCCCACAAGGAGTTCACAGTCTAGAGCGGGAGGCAGACAGTAATAGAAATAAATAAATGACAAATATGTACCTAAGTGCTGCGGGGCTGGGAGGGGGGAAGAATTAAGGGAGCAAGTCAGGAGGACGCAGAAGGGAGTGGGAGAAATGTGGGAAAGCAGGATGGGGAGATGAGAGATTTATCAGTGATTTCTCACAGGCCCCACTAGCGATTTCTAGTTCATAACGCTCAGGTCCGGAGGAATAAATCATTGCGGTAGGTTCTATTAAAAATCCTCTCCCGGCAGGCAACACTTCTTTGTGGAAGAAACGTGTCACTTGTGAGCTAATTTTTGTGAGAAGATTGAGAGGCCCGGAAGCCATATCAAGAATGGCAGGTGCTGCCCGGGCTAGGAAATGTATCTGCAGGGCAGAAGGGGGTCAGTCTGGGATCCCGGAGTGGAAGAGTTGGTCGGTCGTGCTCTGCCCTGCCTTATCAGCCACATTCACCCTAATGATAATAGTAATAATAGTGACCTTTGTTAAGCAATTGTTATAGTCCTCTAGACCGTAGCTCAATGCGGTCAGGGAACGAAAGTTTCCAACAACTCTGTATTGTACTCTCTCCCAAGCACTTAGTGAGTGGAGCTCTTTCTGTGTGTAGTAAGAGTTCAAAAATTCCCCTGACTGATTTATCATTTGCGGCTGAGCTCTGTTCTGATTGCGGAGGAAGATGGAAGATAATCAGATCGGACACAGACTCCGCCCCACGGGGACTCCTGATCTAAGGTGATACGCTCTCACCTCCAGGAGGGTCATCTTGGACATTGAAAGAATTTTAAGAACATATGTTTGGGTGGTTGAACTTGGGGCAGGAATATGTTGAGGTGAGCTATTTTAAAGTTCATATATGTACCCTGCAACTGTTTCCGTTAAAGTCTGCAGTCAAACAGTCGGTGATATTTATGGCACGCTTTACACTGTGAAGATCACTCTATTAAGCACTTGGGAGAGAACAAGAGTTTTAGGCATGATCCCTGCCCTAAAGGAGATGACAGTGTGGTCGGGGAGAAAGGCACTAAAATAATTACAGATCACGGAAGCTTGTTGTGCGCAGGGAACGTATCTACCAGCTCTGAACTCTCCCAAGTGCTTAGGACAGTGCTCCGCATGCAGTAAGTGCTCAGTAAATACCACTGATTGATTGATGGGCGAAGCAAACCAGAATTAAGACAGGTACATAAGTGCTGAGTGGGTGGGTGAGTAATTGCTTAAGGTGGATAGCCCCAAGCGCATATATAGGTGATGCAGCAGGGTGAGAATATAGGGTGGGGAGATGAGAGATTGATCCTGTGGGAACTTCCTGGAAGAGACGAGAAGTATTCTGTAAATCGAGAAGGGAGAAAACAGGAAGGGCTTTCTAAGTTTAAACGAATCATTTGACAATGATGGATTGGGTTCTCACCTGCCACTTCTAATGTAGGTGGATACAGTTGGTTCCTAGCGCACTGTAGTTGTGGATTTTAGATTTAACGGCATTTTCTTTTGGCCAGAGAAATGGAAGGAGTCAACCTAGGGAAAAGCACCTGGGTCATATTGAAAAGTACAGAAGTTACGTAACCCGATTTGAAAACCGAAAGGCTAGTCGTCAAGCCTGTTGTACTTCTACAGTCTTGTGTGACGATAGGCTGAAATCCAGCAGTGGCGTCTACTGAACGCTTACTCTGGGCAGAACACTGTACTAAGTGCTTGGCAGAGTACAATACATTAGCAATGACAGACATGACCCCTGCCCTCAAGAAGCTTTCAAATGTAGTGGTAAGTTCATTTTCTCCCCTTCAGAACCTTGTTTGATTACCTCAAGAAACCACTGCAGCGTGGAATAAAGAATTATTGGCCCTCCCCCTAATATTGCACTCCCTGGAACACTTTTGTTCCAAAGGAAGCTGATAGAAATGATTTTCTCCGAGAGTCGGCCTGGGTGTTGAGTTATTATATAACGACTCATCGCTTTCCAAGTGTTTTCCACTTTCTGATTATGTAAAAAGATCAGCTCGGGATGCTTTCCTCGCTGAGGGGCAGACCTGTCCTCTGAGTTAAGAGCTGTGTTTCATGAATGATGTATGTTTTATCATGCTTGATCAAATCAGATACTTCAGAATGTCAGAGATAAATGTGCTACTTTTGATAATTTCATAACAGGGCTCTTCTCTTCTTTTCATCTCTGACAGCTACCCTGCTGTATGCGAATTCTTACAGCACAATAACCTGTTATCTATACTCCGAGCCCATGAAGCCCAAGATGCAGGGTAAGACTTTTTCTCCGTTCCGCTTCGTGTTTTTTTCAACTTGCATTGCCCCTCGGCGTAAGAAAATGAACTGGGTTGCAGAGGTACCTTTGGCGTGTGGTGTAGAGCAGATTCCTGAATTGAGGCACAACAGGGAAGAAAATACCTGTCCTTTGGGCAGCCGAGGTGCTGGGAATTCTGGGAAACAGGAAAGGTGATCCTCAGGTGGGTGAAAAAGAGTCCGCTAGTATATCGGGGTTAAATAATGACCTATGTCGACATTGTTGTTGGCCCATCATTCCAGCTAGAAGTGAAGCCCGTCATTGGGCAGGGATTGTCTCTATCTGTTGCCGAATTGTACATTCCAAGTGCATAGTCCAGTGCTCTGCACATAGTAAGCGCTCAGTAAATACAACTGAATGAATGACAAGATTAGTCCAGAAAAATTTTGAATATTATCTTGAATTTAGTTCTGTTGAAAACCCTATCCTTTAAGGACTGATTCTGTAGCCACCATTTTAGGATCAACCACTCTGCATTGAAAGTTACCTGGGGCATCCCAGATTTGATATCACATCATTTCTCTGCAAGAAGCAACTTGGCATGGAGAGAGCACAGGCCTGGGAGACAGAGAACCTGAGTTCTAAGCCTTGCTCAGCTACTTGTCTTCTGTGTGACCTTAATGTGTCTAGGCCTCTGTTACCTCATCTGTAAGATGGGGATTAAGATTGTGAGCCCCTTTTGGTGTACAGACCGTGTCCAACCTGTTTATCTTCTATTTACCCCAGTGTTTAGTTCAGAGTCTGGTACAAAAAAAAAAAAAATGCTTAACCATTACCATTAAAAAAAAAAAAAGGAAAGGTAACAGATCTGAGACCTTTGGTCAGTTGGAAGCAGCATGGTTCAGTGGAAAGAGCACGGGCTTTGGAGTCAGGGATCATGAGTTCGAATCCCAGCTCTGCCACTTGTCAGCTGTGTGACTGTGGGCGAGTCACTTAACTTCTCTGTGCCTCAGTTACCTCCTCTGTAAAATGGGGATTAAGACTGTGAGCCCCACGTGGGACAACCTGATTCCTCTGTGCCTACCCCAGCGCTTAGAACAGTGCTCTGCACATAGTAAGCGCTTAAAAAATACCAACATCATTTTCCATAGTCCTCTAGCTTTTCACTTCAGTTTAAGTTCAGGACTATGGATTTTTAACATTGGGTTTATTTCTTCAGAATCTTCACCTTTGGAGAACATAAAAGATATCCTATCTCCTGTCCCCTTAGATGCGGATAATGATGATGGTATTTGATAAACATTGACTATGTGTCAAGCAGTGTTCTAACCACGGGGGTAGATAGAAGGTATTCAGGTTGAACACAGTCCTTGTCCCACAGAAGGTCACGGTCTTAATCCCCATTTTACAGATGAGATAACTGAGGCCCAGAGAATTTAAGTGACTTGCTCAAAGTCACACAGTAGACAGCAGCGGGATTAGAACCCAGGTCCCCCTGATTCCAGAACCGTGCTCTATCCGCTCAGTCTCGCTGCTTCTCACAAGATGTGAGGCCCATGAGGGATAAGGGCTTTGTCCGATCTGCTTATGTTGTATCTACCCACGTGTTTAGTACAGTGCCTGGTACATAGAAAGTACTTAATAAATGCCATTATTATATGGTCTTCTCTTGCAAAGCCAAGTCTTTCCAGCAACTAAACGGAAGAGTGCAAATATAGGCAAACCAATCAGGTAACATCAGGGCCTGACAACATTTCCATTTACTGAGAGTCTTCTGCTTAAAGAGCCAAGCAAATAGACTTTTGGTTTACCTGAAGAAAAGTGGATCGCCGACTGGAAAATCTGGACATGCAACTTAAATAAACAGGCCAGTCTACAAATGTGATTTGCAGTGTTTTCAGTAGGACTGATGGTGACATTTAAAAAAAACTCAAAAAACTAAGGCAGGGTTTAGAAAGAACTAATACAAGTAGTAACTGTGGCTTTCATTAAGAAAGTGCAGGTATTCAGCCGGGACACAGGCCCTTCTCCCGCACAGGGCTTCCAACCCATCTTATCCTCATTTTGCAGAGGAGGAAACCGAGGCCTAGAAAGGTAAACTGAATTTCCCAAAGTCACAAAGCAGAGCTGTCTCTTTGCACTAGGCCCTGCTGGGACCCATTTAAATGATGGTTTCTATGGTTTAAAAAGAAAAGTTCCAGATGCAGTTCACTCTCCCAAGGCACACAAGTACAGCTACCTCTGTGCCTTGTGTTCTTTTCTAATTTCCTTTGTGAACAAGCTGGCCAATCCCCTAGAACAGTTTGCTGTGTTTTCCAAAGAAGCGGGCTTGCTGGTATTATCCTTCTGGAACGGCTGGATGGAGCACGCCAGCGACGCTACTTTTCCATTTGCTGAGCTCCGTTCCGGAGAAGAACTTGACTGCGTGGTGGAATTCATTCCCTTAGAGTAGGCAGAGGAGTAAGAGCAAAGAAAGAGAGAATGCACGGTAGAGGCAAGATGGATATAACTTGCAGAAGTGGAGGCTGCCGTGAGAGAACTGTCGATTGCGAGATATGTCTAAGTGGGGGTGATATGATCAGAAGTCTTTTATGGTAGTTTGTTCAGCGCAACTATATGCCAGGCTCTGTACTAAGCGCTGAGGTAGAGACAAATTAATCAGGTTGAGTACAGTCCACATCTCACATGGGGCTCACAGTCTTAATCCTCATTTTACAGTTGAGGTAACTGGGGCCCAGACCAGTTAAGTCACTTGCCCAAGGTCACACAGAAGATAGGAGGTGGAGTCCTTCTGACTCCCAGACCCGTGCTCTATCCACTAGGCCACGCTGCTTTGCCGGGTTTCTAAAAGCAGACGGCTGCTATCATTCCCCCCATTAAACTCAGTAAAAGGAAACTGCCCCAAATACATGGGCGGGATATGCCATGATCATTCATTCAGTAGTATTTATTGAGCACTTACTATGTGCTCAATGAGCACATAGAGAAGCAGCATGGCTCAGTGGAAAAAGCATGGGCTTTGGAGTCAGGGCTCATGAGTTCGAATCCCAGCTCTGCCACTTGTCGGCTGTGTGACTGTGGGCAAGTCACTTAACTTCTCTGTGCCTCAGTTCCCTCATCTGTAAAATGGGGATTAAGACTGTGAGCCCCCCGGGGGACAACCTGATTCCCCTATGTCTACCCCAGTGCTTAGAACAGTGCTCGGCACATAGTAAGCGCTTAACAAATACCAACATTATTATCATTATTATTACTATGTGCAGAGCACTGTACTAAGCGCTCGGAGTGGACATATCGGTAACAGATAGAGATGTCCCTGCCCTTTGACGGGCTTACGGTCTAATCGGGGGAGACAGACAAAAACAATAGCAATAAATAAAATCAAGGGGATGAACATCTCATTAAAGCAGTAGCAAATAAATAGAATCAAGGTGATGTACATCTCGTTAACAAAATAAATAGGGTAATGAAAATATATACAGTTGAGCGGACGAGCACGGTGCTGAGGGGAGGGGAAGGGAGAGGGGGAGGAGCAGAGGGAAAGGAGGGAAAAGAGGGCTTAGCTGAGGGGAGGTGAAGGAGGGGGTAGAGGGGGTAAATCATCTGTTTTAAGGGAAGATCTTTTCAGGAAAAATTTCTCAAGTATCATTCCAAGAAGCCAGAAGTGGTGGGAGGGGTCTTCGCTTAAGGCGAAGATGCCAAATCTACTGTTCTTTGGATTATTTGTGAACTAAAGTGTTACGTTTCATATTCTGTGTCTTCTCCCGGGCACAGACTTATACCAGGCTCATTGGTTTGCGTCCAAAATTCCTGCAAGTTTCATTTTCGATTTCTGATTAAATATAATCCTGCTGAGTTTAGGGAAGCTAGCGGGCACGGGCATTGAATGAAAGACTAAAACGCCCCCATCTCAATATGGGAGTTCATAAACATTCTTTAAGAAGATTAAAAAACTTTTCTAGGCAAAGTCCAAATTCCACTGGCTTTCTCTGACGGTGGTCTTCCGTATCGGAGTGAATTTCTAGGTCCCCTTGCCTCTGTCAGTACTTGTAACTCTTGGCAGTAAGTGGAACATAAAAGGAGATCACTCTACAGTCATTAAGCCGTGTTCTTTCTGTCAAGCTGCTGTCTGGGAATTTCATACTGATTTACCCCAGACTCTGATAGCTCTTGTGTCAACCCACTGGGAAATTGTGTAACGAAACACTTGTCCTACTGTAAGATTGTCCCCTCAGCAAAGACCCTTGAAGAAACGATTGTACAATCACCTCGCTGGTCTAACGGGACTCTGAAGTAAGCCTGTCTTTCGGAAACATTCGACTTTTCGAAGCGACTCTGTTTTAACTTGTGTCTATCGCCTTTAGGTATCGCATGTACAGGAAAAGCCAGACGACAGGCTTCCCTTCTCTAATTACAATTTTTTCAGCACCAAACTATCTAGATGTGTACAATAACAAAGGTAAGCCATTTCGTTTCCCTTCTGTCAGTGTTGTGTGTCTCAGAGAATTCCATGCTGATTTCTGGCCACTTGTGGAGGCTTTAAGTCGGTTTGCCTCAGAAAAGACATTTTGGTTTTTCATTTCTTTTTTTCATCTTTTTTTTCTTCAGGATTCATTTGTGTGTCAATTTTTGCTGGTAAATATTAATGATATCTTGCATTTTTTTCAGAGCCAGGGAGTATGGAGTTTGAGAAGCAATTATATACCTCTTTATATTCTGTCTCCCTTATCTGTAATTGATTTTAGTGTCCAGTAAACTGTAGGCTTCTTGAGGGCAGGGTTTGTGCCTGTTTTATTGTACTCTCTGATTGATCAGTGTGTTACTCTGCACAGAGTAAATTCTCAATAGATACAGTTGATTGATTGATTCTAATGGGCAGGAGTCAGTTACGGAAGGGTTTGTCACATTTACACCCTCAGCCAGAAGAAATGTTGACCCCTCTTAGTTATCTGGGGCCCGTGACCATACTGCTTCCCTTCATTCTCTCTCTTCGTTCATTTGTATTTATTGAGCGCTTACTGTATACAGAACACTATACTAAGCACTTGGGAAAGTACAGTATAACGATAAACAGACCCCTCTGCCTACAGCGAGCTTACAGTCTAGATGGAGAGACAAACATAAATAAAAATAAATGAATTATGCCACAGTCACATTATTTGCTGAGCATTTACTATATGCCTTGGTGCTGTGGTAAATATGATACATGTCAATCTGACGCAATACAATCAATAGGCAATTACTCTCCCCTCCTTCAAAGCCTTATTGAGGGTGCATCTCCTGCATGACGTCCTCTCACACCAAACCCCTCCTTTCCCCTTCTCCCACTCCCTTCTGCGTCACCCTGACTTGCTCCCTTTGTTCTCCCCACACCGCCCCCAGCCCCACAGCACTTTCGTACATGTCTGTAAATGATTTATTTGTATTGATGTCTCCCTCTCTAGACTGTAAGCTCGTTGTAGGCAGGGAATATGTCTGTTTATTGTTGTACTGTACTCTCCCAGGTGCTTAGTACAGTGCCCTGCACACAGTAAGCACTTAATGAATGCGATTGAATGAATGAATCGAATGGATGGATTGATTGATTGATTGATGAGCAAGCAATGGGAGTTCAGTAAATGGCATTTTCAGTGTGAGGAGGTTGTAGTTAATTCCATCCCAAGGCTCAATTTTGGGATGGAACTGTTTCAGAGTATGATCATCATTGGTAATATGGTGTAATGTGATCTGCGCCGTTGGTATCTTTCCACCCGCCTCTTTAAAATATGAAGGTAAGTGATCAAACATGGTTCTCGATCGCTTCTGCCACTTTAGCTCAATTCTTTAAGTTAGTGGGAACTGAGAACCTGCCAGCTTCTCTGTATTCATTATTTTTTTACAGAATTAGTCCTGAACGCTTGTAACATCTGCACGAAGAGGTAGATGTTATTTAGTAAACATGAATAAACAGAAACCGGAGAAAGTAGTTCTTGGGAGCCGAATTCGTTTCCGGGATTTTTGTGGTTAATCCTCTTGAAATTGATACAGAGTGAAGAGAAACATACCCAACAAAGGAAAGGCAGCTGGAACCTACCGTTCTCCCAGGGCAGAGCGTGCGATGCAGTCTGAGGGAGGGGTTGGCCCGTGGAATACCTCACCGTTTGCCAAGTAGAATTCTGGTCTAAAGGGAATGAAACTGAAACTTCTGCTGAGCGAATGAAAACCCACATCTGTTTTGACTTCTTACCGTGCCAGGCAGAATAACATTAGCCTTCTCCATGCCAGTGGGTTACCAAGAGAAAAAGGAAAGGGCAGAGGTTTGAAGAAGAAACCTCCATTTTCCTCTTTGGGTAGATAGGCTTCATCTGAGAGGATAGATGAAGGGTTTATTTCTCCCTGTCGCAAGAAGGCTGAGGTGTGACCAGGTTAATAAGGATTATTTAAATAAAAGGGAGAGAGAAAGCAAGCTGTTCCGCCTGAGGTGAGAAAAAAGAGGCGGTTAGGATAGACGTAAATAAGAGCCGTGTGACCCTGATGTTATTAAGACACTGGCTCCTGAGGGAAATCTCCATTTCCGAAGGTCTTGTATTCCTAAATTAGACACTCGCCTAGAATAATAATAGTTGTGGTATTTGTTAAGTGCTTATTCTGGGCTAAGTGTTGAGGTAGGCCTAGTCAAACCAGTCTCAGTTCCTGTCCCAGATGGGGCTCCTACTCAATGGGGCCGGGGGATGAGGGAAAGAGGTATTTAATAATAATCATCATAATAATAGTAGTATTGGTTAAGCGCTTACTCCGTGCCAGGCACTGTATTAAGCACTGGGGTGGATGCAGGCAAATCGGTTTGGACACAGTCCCTGTCCTACATGGGCTCACAGTCTCAATCCCCATTTTACAGATGAGATAACTGAGGCCCAGAGAAGTGAAGAGACCTGCCCAAGGTCACACAGCGGACACGTGGCGGAGCCGGGATTAGAACCCATGACCGTCTTAACTCCCAGGCCCATGCTCTATCCACTACGCCATTTAATTCCCATTTTATAGGTGAGGAAACTGAGGTACGGAGAAGTCAAGTTAATAATTGTGGTATTTGTTGAGCACTTACTATGTGCCAAGCACTGTTCCGAGTGCCGGGGTAGATACGGGGTAGTCTGGTCAGACACAGTCCTGTCCCACATGGGGTTCACAGTCTTAATCCCCATTTTACTGATGAGGTATCTGAGGCCCAGAGAAGTTAAACGATTGGCCCCTAGGCCACCCAGCAGACCTGTGGCAGAGCCAGGATTAGAACCCATGTCCTCCGATTCCCGGGCTCCTGCTCTTTACACTGGGCTATGCTGCTTCCTTAAGCGACTCTCCCCCGCCCCCCGGCAGGTAACGAATCGGCCGGTTGTGGAACCCAGATGTCCTGACCTCTGGCCCTGTGATCTTTCGACTAGGCCTCGCCAAGCTGCTTTAGTTGCTGTGCTATCTGGAAGTAGGGATCTGGGCCCTTTCAGTCTTATGATTCCACAAGTTTCCCCATGATCATATTCGAGTGTGAATATAGGTTTTTCTTGTTTTCTACATTCCGCTGCTTAAAGTGTTGTCAGTGTCATAATAAAGCAAGTCTCTGCCCGGAGCAAAATGTCAATTTGGTAAATTCTGCCCTCTGGCACCTACAGTTTTTCTCAAAACAAAACAAGTTCCAATTCCCTCTCCCACGCCACCTCCCCGAAATGAGAAAACTCAAAGTTCTCTGCTTTTTTAAAGAAACCGGTGGCAGTAAGCTGCAGTTTTGCTGGCAAAATGAGTTTAGCGTGCTCTCAGCGGGTCCCGAAGCAGCGAGTTTAAAACCTACGGAAGGTTTTGATCGGGGTTGAACTCCGCTTTCCTTTTCATCTTCTAGAGTTTCCTGTCGGTCAATCAAATAATAATGACCGATCGACCCATCGACTGATTCGTCATCCAGTCGACCATTCAGTCAGTGGTATTTATTGAGTACTGTTCTAACGCGGTAGAGTTAATCCCGATCCACAAGGAGCTTGCAGTCTACAACAGAGAGGTGGACGCTGAGATGAGTTACTGATAGGGGAAATGGGAGAATATAAGGATACGGACCTAAGTGCTCAGGGGTTGGGGTGAATATCAAGTGTTTAAGGGGTACAGATTCAGCCCCTTCCTAGATATCAGGCTCTCCAGAAGGGAGTAGACTGTACTTTGGAAACCATTCCCCAAAAAAGAACAGATTCCTTTGGCACCAAGTCAAGCCGGAACATGGGCGGAAGAAAGGAGAATATCCAAAAGAAAGACCTCAGCTCTTTAACTTCCCCAGGTACGCTACTGGAGAAGGTACGCTGCTAGAGAAGCAGCGTGGCTCAGTGGCAAGAGCCCGGGCTCGGGAGTCAGAGGTCATGAGTTCGAATCCCGGCTCTGCCACTTGTCTGCTGTGTGACTGTGGGCGAGTCACTTGACTTCTCTGTGCCTCAGTTCCCTCATCTGGAAAATGGGGATTAACTGTGAGCCTCACGTGGGACAATCTGATTACCCCGTATCTACCCCAGCGCTTAGAACAGTGCTCTGCCCATAGTAAGCGCTTAACAAATACCGACGTTGTTACAAGCCCTTAGATTATGTGCTTATTTACATCCCAACCCACAGACACGTACATATATCACGATTATAATCATTTGCGCGATGTCCCTAATATACCCAGATGATCCTATCGCCTGTGAGACGTATATCATGATCATAATCATTTGCAAGATGTCCCTATTATACCAAGATGATCCTATCGCCTGTGAGACAGACAATTACGCTCCCCCTGCTTCACAGCCTTATTGAAGGCACATCTCCTCTAAGAAGCCTTCCCTGGCTAAGCCCTCCTTTTCTCTTCTCTCTCTCCCTTCTGCGTCTCCCTGACTTGCTCCCTTGGTTCATCCCCATCCCAGCCCCTCAGCCCTCATGTCCATATCTGTAATTTGCTTATTTCTATCAATGTCTTTCTCGCCCTCTAGACTGTAAGCTGGTTGTGGGCAGGGAACGTGTCTGTTATACTGCTAAATTGTACTCTCCCAAGCACTCAGTGCGGTGCTCTGCACACGGTAAGCGCTCAATAAATAGGATTGACCGACTGAGACTATCCGTTCCTGTGATTAGGGTTAAAAAAAAGACCCATCTACGTGACGGCTCCTTCTTTTATGTATTTACCCTGCGTGCACATAAAGATTCTACTTCACTGTGCTAGATGTGGGTGAGAATCAGTAATTCATAGCTAAAAGTCAAACTGAGTGTATTTAGATCTAATCACAGTGGACAGCACCGAGGAAAACCAACAAAAACAAATGCAAAAATCCCCATTATCTGTAATAAAAGGGAATTGCCTGAAATTTCAAGGCAGAACTAACGGGAAGAGAGCAAGGAGCAGCCCAGACCCCAGAGGATACATTTGATTCCTAGCAACACAGATGAACTTAAGTGACTCGGGAATTGCCAACACGATAATTGCCGGATGATTTGATTTTTACAGCTCCTGAAATTCAAGGTAGCGCAAATGGCTCCTTCTGGTAAAGTGAAGTGTAGGGGAGAAAGGCATTCTATCCTGACAGAGTTTAACACCAAATAACAGTCATTAGCAGATGTAAGTTCGAGATCTGCTGAAGGTAATGGGTGGTTCTGTAGGTGTGAGTGTGTCTATGTATGACACAGGTATGGGAGAGAAACTAATCATCAATGATATTTCCTTGAAGCTATTTCCCCCAAAGCTTGAAATTGATGCTATTGTGCATTCTTCTTTTGTACTGCGGCTGATCCTCAGCTATTCGCATTAGGAGCGATTTATTTCGGTGCCCGTCTTCCCCCGCTAGACTGTCAGCGGCTCCTTGTGGGCAGGGATTGTGTCTCCCTACTATAGTTTTGTACTCTCCCAAGCGCTTAGTACAGTGTTCTGAGCTCTGCAAGTGCTCATACAAACCATAGGTTGATTGATTCTGAAATCGTCCGGAAGATTCTGGCCACATTAGAAGATTAGGCTTTGACCTAAACGCTATGGGTAAAGAAATCGACAGCTTATGTGAGCCTGCCCGAGTGGGACGCGTTAGTTTTGCCCCGGGGGTTACTGAAAGCGAATCTCACTCCCAGTTGGAGCTCCTACTGCGGGAAATAGCAACTCAGCTATTTGTTGATGGGATGGGAGATGTTGCGTGGTGAACTGTCATACGTGGTCAATTTAGGTTGGACATAATAATGTTGGTATTTGTTAGGCGCTTACTATGTGCAGAGCGCTGTTCTAAGCGCTGGGGGAAACACAGGGCCATCAGGTTGTCCCACGTGAGGCTCCCAGTTAATCCCCATTTTACAGATGAGGTAACTGAGGCACAGAGAAGTGAAGTGACTTGCCCACAGTCACACAGCTGACCAGTGGCAGAGCCGGGATTCGAACCCATGACGTCTGACTCCCAAGCCCGGGCTCTTTCCACTGAGCCACGCTGCTTCTCATGATCCGGATAACATCCAAATAATATAACATCCAGATAATAACATCCAGATCACATCCAGATAATAGGAGAAACAGCATGGTCCAATGGATAGAACACAGGCCTGGGAGTCAGGAGGACCTCGGTTCTAATCCCAGCTCCTCCACTTGTCGGCTGTGTGACCTTTAGTAAGTCACTTAACTTCTCTGGGCCTCAGTGACCTCATCTGGAAAATGAGGAATAAGATGTGAGCTCCCTGCAGGACAGGGACTGTGTCCAATCCTATTTGCTTGTAGCCACCCCAATGCTTAGTGCAGTTTCTGGTACATGATAAGTGCTTAAAATACCACAGTTATTGGTATTATTAAAACAGTTTTATGTCTTCTAGGACAGACTCTGGCTTTCTCAAGTCCTGGGGTTGACGGCATGACATTTTGGCCATGAGCGAGCTAGCCCACGTGCCAATGACTTCCAGACTAACTGGGCAATTAATTCATGAGGCAATGGTTGGCCAATGAGAGACTCCAAATAATAATGTTGGTATTTGTTAAGCGCTTACTATGTGCAGAGCACTGTTCTAAGCACTGGGGTAAACACAGGGGAATCAGGTTGTCCCACGTGGGGCTCACAGGTCCACAGTCACACAGCTGACAAATGGAAGAGCTGGGATTCGAACTCATGAGCCCTGACTCCAAAGCCCGTGCTCTTTCCGCTGCGCCGGCCTGCACCTTTTCTGTCAGCATTTTTGTCGTCCATTCAGACTCTGTTCTTCGACTTTGTAGCCTTAGTCTTGGCCTACCCCGATTTCCAGGCTTAATTCCGGGGATAAAGTAGTTTAACAGTGCCCCGGCTAGAGCACGTGCACACGTAAGTTATTAGTACAGTGCTCTGCACACAGTAAGCCCTCAGTAAATACGATTGGATGGATGATTCTTTGTAAAAAGTGGGAAAAAAAAAGCTTTAAACCAGATCTGTGAAGTAATGACTCGTGTCTGTGTCACATGAGAATGTGTCTACCGACTCTAGTATATTGTACTCTCCCAAACACCTAGTGTAGTGCTCTGCACTCAGTGAGTGCTCAATAAATATGATTGATTAACTTGTCTAGGCCCACGTTTCCTTTTCTTCAAGTTGGGTATATACCTGTTTTTCCTCCCTCTTGGACTGTAATAGCAATAAAGATGATAATGGTGGTACAAGTGTGCCATCCCCTGTTCTAAATACTGGGATAATTGTCTGCTATGTGACCTTGGGCAAGTCACTTCACTTCTCTGGGCCACAGTTACCTCATCTGTAAAATGGGGATTGAGACTACGAGCCTCATGTGGGACAGGGACTGTGCCCAACCCAATTTACTTGTGTATAACCCCAGCACTTAGTAAAGTGCCTGGAATATAGCAAGTGCTTAACAAATACCGCAATTATTAATAATAATGTTGGTATTTGTTAAGCGCTTACTATGTGCCGAGCACTGTTCTAAAATGCTGGGGTAGATACAGGGTAATCAGGTTGTCCCACGTGAGGCTCACGGTTAATCCCCATTTTACAGATGAGGTAACTGAGGCACAGAGAAGTTAAGTGACTTGCCCAGAGTCACACAGCTGACAAGTGGCAGAGCTGGGATTCAAACTCATGACCTCTGACTCCCAAGCCCATGCTCTTTCCACTGAGCCACGCTGCTTCTCTTAATTAACTAAGAGAATCGATTAACATTAATAGGATTATTAGTAGTAGATACAAAATAATCAGGTCCCACATGGCACTCACAGTCCAGATAGGATAGAGAAGAGTATTGAATCCCCATTTTACAGATGAAGGAACTGAGACACAAGATGTTAAGTGACTTGTCCATGGTCACCCAGCTGATAAGTGTTGGAGCCAGGATTAGAACCCAGGACCTCTGCCTCTCAGGCCCTTGATCTTTCCGTTAGGCCATGTTAACTCTGAGTCCCGGGGGTGGACAAGGGACTGTCTGACTCGACTGTAGTGTCCCCGTGCCTAGTTCAATCAGAGTTTCATATCTAGTAAGCCAAATATTCTAATTATTGTTATTGGTGTCGGTGACAGGCACTGGATCATCTTCTCTGTCTTTTTTGGTGCCCCTTTGCCCAGTTGCATAAACCGTGAACTGGATGGCAGTTATTAAACTACCGTTTAATACATCCAGTGCACCAGACCGCATTGTGAGAGGAGGATGAGATTTTGGAAGCTCCCAGTGAGACAGCTTCACTGGGGCAGCAACTTTATTCTTAATTCCGTCCGTGTTTTAGCACCGTAACTTTGCTTTCCCGACACCTCTAATGCTTGCCCAAGAGAGATGAAAGTTAGAGAAGTAAGTTAGAAATCTGAATGTTCTCAGGACAAAGCTATCTACACCAAGGGAAATTACAAAATCTCCCTCTTTGGCGATCTTTACGAAGGCTAAGCAGAAGCTCGGTAAAATGTCTCTTATGGAAAGCTTAGCAAACTGGGAGAAAACTTAGTTTGGATTTAGTCTTGAGAGATAGAAAATCCCGAGCTGAGATTTTTCAAGCCTGCTTCATTCACTTTCCCACACTTGAACGTCTCGAAGCAAATGTCTTCAACCGATCGGCTGCCTTTTTAAAATATGCTTTCCTTTGATAAAGCTCACTTGGTAGGGAGCAGACTGGGCGTATTTACTTTTATGTGGGAATTCCCAGCCCCCGAAAGACTTTTGTGTTTCCATCTTGAAGCTTGAATTGGTGGTAGTGTATATAGGGAATACAGGGATTTGATTTCCTGGAACATAAGCACCTCTTCACTAAGAGTGAGGTATTCTTTTTCCCTTTTTCTGGGCCATATTCCCAGAATGGTATTCCCTCTATTTCCTTGGCGATTTCTGGAATTCTGTATTGCAAAGGTACAAAATTCTTTTCCATATTTCCAGCCCGATTTGAGTCCAGCTCCGAGAGAAGACGTTCGCCATCTGAAATTCTCCCAGACTCCCCACATAAAATCGGTTACTCTTCAAAGGTTTGGCTTCCAAGCTGATAGGTTACTGTTAACACGGGTTATGAATTTCCAGCTATTATGTAGATTTCCCCATTGGAAGAATTCTGAATGACTCCATTTCCCTTCTACCCATCGGACTCAGGTGGAGGGGAAAATTAAGCATTTTAATCCTTTGTTAAGCAACCGTTGGGTCTGAAGAAGATTAATGAAATGGACCTACCTACTGGCCTCTTGAGATTTGCAGTCGAGGACGAACAGCGTCTGGGGACGATGTACCGCAGGATAGAGCGGGCCGTGTTAATTCTCGTGGGAACCAAATTCAAGCTCACAGACAGAGGACATTAAGAAGTATATGTGTCGGTATATTGTGCCAGTGATAATCAGGCAGCGATATTCATGAAGCACTTACTCTTTGCAGAGTCCTGTACCGAGCTCTTGGAAGAGTTTGATAAAGTTACTAGACATAACTTCTACCCTCCTGGAGCTTGCAGTCTAATGGAGGATGGTTTTTCGAGTCACCTGCTCTTGAGGTTCAATAAACCTAGTTCCCTGGAGGTGTAATAATGATAAATAATAATAATTATGGTACATGTTAAGAGCTTACTGTGTGCCAGGTGCTGTTACAAGCACAGGGATAGGTATAAGTGGTTAAGGTTGGACACAGTCCCTGTATCACACTTTTCATTCCCATTTTATAGCTGAGGTAGCCGAGGGACGGAGAAGTGAAGTGACTTGCAGACAACGGGCAGAGCAGGGATTAGAACCCATGATCTTCTGACTCCTAGGCCCAGCCTCTATCCACTCCTCCATACAGCTTCTTTGTTGAGGTGATCATTCATTCATTCATTCATATTTATTGAGCGCTTACTGTGTGCAGAACACTGTACTAAGCGCTTGGAAAGTACAGTTCAGCAGCAGAGAAAATTCAATAACGGGCTCATGCAAAAGATTTTCCTCTACTTCGATTTTTCCCTTAAAATGTGCACTATGAGTTTTTAAAATTTGGTTATGCCTGGAATTGATTTTTCCATTGTCATCTGGAATGGGTTTTTTTAACGGATCCGCTCTTTGCGGATAAGGCACACGCCCACCACCTCTGTTGCCTTTTACTCTCCCAAGCACTTAGTACAGTGATCTTCACACAGTAAGCACTCAATAAATATGATTGATTGATTGATTGACCCATTGGTAATTTTAAAGAGTTTTTCATCCTTCAATCTTAGACCTTGGTACTTAACGTTTGCTTTATTCCTCCTTAATGTCGTTATGCAAATGAGACTTGGGTGCCGGGATTTTACCCATCTGTTATTCCCCAGCTCGTTGTGCCTTTACTTTTCGGTGGCATAGGGCGTTTCGACAGAGTTTTAATAATGGAGGATCGAGGCTTTAAAATGAAGGGTCATTTGTTATCATTTCAAGATTATTCATCCACTGGCACCGAATAGTCAACTGTATAAATCATTCATGCGGTGTGAGTTGGAGTAGCTTTTAGATGATCTTAATATAAATAATTCATGCCCCCCTTTTTACAAAAGTTTTCCCAAAGCCTCCCCAGTTTTCAATTTCTGCGTATCCAGTGAACAATCCGTCAGAAGAGCCGTGGGGGCCGCTGGGGGCCCTGCTCTAAAGCCCTCTTTGTTTCGGGCTTACCGCCAACTTGTTTCCTATTTGAAACCCTTAATGAATGGAGAGAAGGATAAGGAAGGAAGCTCTCCTGGGAGGTCCAGAGTCGAAGAGTAAATCCCATTAATCCCTTAAATACAGGTGTCTTCATTCTGCAGAAAACCAGGGCTGACTGAATCCTCGGGGACTGCAGGCTTTTCCTCCCCACCACCACCTCCGAGAGAGCGAGAGGGAGAGAGAAATCCCACTGATCGCTTAAATACGGGTACCTTCGTTCTGCAGAAAACCAAGTGGACTGAATCCTCCCCCCAACCTCACCACCACGGAGAGGAAGAGGGGGAGAGAGAGACAGAGAGGAAAGGAGAGAGGGGCAGACAGAGGAAGAGAGAGAGAGAAGCAGTATGGCCTAGTAGAAAGAGCATGGACCTGGCTGGGAATCAGAGGATGGCTTCCCAGCTCCGCCACTTAGTCACTTAATTAATCTGTGCCTCATTGACTTCGTCTGTAAAATGGGGATTAAGACTATGTGCCTCATGTGGGACAGGGACTGTATCCAACCTTGCATCTACCCCAGAATTTAGTGCAGTACTTAGCATATTGGAAGCACTTGACAAATACCATTAAAGAGGGAGACAGAGAAAGAGAGGGAGAGGTGGTGAAATCAGGTTTAGAGACGTGTATACGGGGGGGCAGCCGAGAAGAACATGTCTACATAGTGGTTATGCGTGTGGATATGTGTGGTTGTGTGTGTTTGTGTGTCTGTGGATATGTGTTTGTCCCTGTCCCACACGGTGCTCTCACAATCTGAGGGTGAAAGAGAACTGACGTTTCATCCCCGTTTCACAGGGGATGAAACTGAGGTATGGAGGTTGTGACTTGCCCAAGGTCACCCAACCGGAAAATAATAATAGTTGTGGTATTGGTTAAGCATTTACTATGTGCCAGGCACTGTTCTAAGCCCCAAGATATTGGTGTTGGACACAGTCCCTGTCCCGCATAGGGCTCACAGTCTTAATCCCCATTTTACAGATGAGGCAACTGAGGCCCGGAGAAGTGAAGTGACTTGCCCGTGGTCACACAGCAGACAAGTGGCAGAGCTGGGATTAGAACCCAGAACCCTCTGACTCCCAGGCCCTTGCTCTGTCCACTAAGCCGTGCTGCTTCCAGAATTAGAACCCAGATCTCCTGTCTCCTGTCTCTCAGTCCCGTGTTCTTTCTATTAGGGCACAGTGCTTCTCAACCTGATCTTTTTTGAGTTTTCCTGCAAGGCCAACCTGCTCCCAGAAGCCCTGGGCACAGCGTAAATGTCTGCTCAGTGTGGGCACAGCCTCACATGGTCTCCACTTCATGTAATAATAATAATAATGTTGGTATTTGTTAAGCGCTATGTGCAGAGCACTGTTCTAAGCGCTGGGGTAGACACAGGGGAATCAGGTTGTTCCACGTGGGGCTCACAGTCTTAATCCCCATTTTGCAGATGAGGTAACTGAGGCACAGAGAAGTTAAGTGACTCACCCACAGTCACACAGCTGACAAGTGGCAGAGCCGGGATTCGAACCCATGACCTCTGACTCCAAAGCCCGCGCTCTTTCCACTGAGCCATGCAGCAGGGGTACGTGAAGCATGTAGCAATGGTAGCAGGGGTTTTGTCTGCTAGCCGGCAGAGGGTGAGACTTGCTGGGTTACATCCATTACACCATGACCTACTGGAAGGAGCCCAGGCCTGGGAATCAGAGGACCTGAGTGCTAATCCTGGCTCCGCCACTTGTCTGCTGCGTGACCTTGGGCAAGTCGCTTCACTTCTCTGGGTCTCCGTTCCCTCATCTGTAAAATGACAATTGAGATTGTGAGCCCCTCGTGGAACAGAACTCCCCGTGGGCGGGGATTGTCTCTATTGCTGTATTGTACTTTCCCAAGGGCTTAGTATAGTGCTCTGCACATAGTAAGCGCTCAATAAATATGATTGAATGAATAAACCTGATTTGCTCTGCCACGTGCCTGCTGTGTGACCTTGGGAGGGTCATTTCGCTTCCTCTGCGCGTCTGTGACGTCATTTGTAGAATGGGGATGTAGGTAGCCATTCTCCCTTCTACTTAGACTGTGTCCAATTTGATTATCTACCCCAGTGCTTAGTACTGCGTTGCCACACTGGAAGCATTTAGCAAATATCCCGGTTTTCATTATTTATCCCTCCTAACCCAGATTCATTAACCTAGTTTCCCCGGGCCAGGTTACTCCTTGGCTTCTAGAAACCCTCTTTTCTGCTTAACGTGGCCTCGTAGATAGAACGTGGGCTTGGGAGTCGGAAGGACCTGAGTTCTGGTCCTGGCTCCGCCACTTGTCTGCTGCGTCACCTTGGGTAAGTCACTTCACTTCCCTGGGCCTCAGTTACCTCACCTGTAAAATCAGGATTAAGACTGTGAACTCCACACATGGAACAAGGTCTGCATCCAACCCGATATGTTTGTATCTTCCCCAGCACTTTGTACGGTGCCTGGCGCCTTGATTCTGTTTATTGCTCTTGATTCTATTTATTGCTCTTGATTCTATTTATCGCTATTGTTTTTGTCCGTCTGTCTCCCCCGATTAGACTGTAAGCCCGTCAATGGGCAGGGATTGTCTCTATCTGTTGCCAAATTGTACATTCCAAGCGCTTAGTGCTCTGCACATAGTAAGCGCTCAATAAATATTATTGAATGAATGAATAGTAAGCGCTTAACAAATACCACTATTATACTTATTATTAGCCGAGATACGAGGACATGGAATACCCACCACCTTTCCTGGTCACTACAACTAGGTGGCTACTGAACATGGCAGGGACGGGGGGTGTGTGTGTGTATATGTGTGTGGGTGGCCGCAGTACAATATTTAATTCAGTCTGTAGAGAAAAACATTAAGGCCAAAAATAGAATCATTTCCGCCTGCCAAATCTCCCGCTTTGGTATTCCGGCCTGCTTGAAGACTCCGCGTGCCCTGAAACAGTTGATTTTTTCCCCATTATCTATTTTGCGTAATCCTCCAAAGAAATCGTGGATTTATTTAGCCAGAAGAGGTGACAGAGGACGCTACAGGAACCAGTGGGATGGTGGTGTATCCCTCAGTGAGTGGTAGTTATTGAGCGATTACCGTGAAGCTCCCGAGGGCCCTGCGACCTTAGTATTCCCCATTACCTGCGTTCCAGGCCCTACTTGCTCTCTCTTTTGGAGGTGGCCTGGATCCCACGGTGTCGGATCAGTCAATCGTATTTATCGAGCACCTACTGTGGGCGGAGCACCTTACTAAGCGCTTGGTAGAGTGCGATCCAACGGAAGCAGCGGACACATTCGCTGCCCACGAGGAACCGACAGTCCAGAGGAAGGTCCGAAGAAAGAACACAGCCGCAGCCATTACACAGGGCTGCCTTGTTGAAAAGAAAATAAATGCGGGTTGGCCGGCTTTCACTATCAATTCCTTCGGTCATGGTTTCCACTGAAATGTGGCTTTTCTATTTACCACGGCCTTTTATGCCTTCAGCCGCTGGGAACCGAGAGCGTGTGACGTATTTCGAACGAGGTTTCAAGATGGGAGCGGACCGGGAAAGGGGCCGGGGGATGGTCAGAGGAACTTTAGTTAGGGTCAGAATTGCTTTTTTTAAAATTTTAAGATGGTAACATCAATGCCTAGCTTCCATTTGCATCTTAAAGCATGACTTTCTATAGAGCAAGTTTGAGCAAGACTGCAGACCCACTGATCGTAATAATAATAATAATAATAATGTCGGCATTTGTTAAGCGCTTACTACGTGCAGAGCACTGTTCTAAGCGCTGGGGGAGATACAGGGTAATCAGCTTGTCCCACGTGAGGCTCACAGTCTTCATCCCCATTTTACAGATGAAGTAACTGAGGCACAGAGAAGTGAAGTGACTTGCCTGCAGTCACACAGCTGACAAGTGGCAGAGGCAGGATTCGAACCCATGACCTCGGACTCCCAAGCCCGGGCTCTTTCCACTGCGCCACGCTGCTTCTCATAATCCACTTTCATCTTAATCCACTTTCCCAAATCAGCAGAATGAAAAGCAACACGGCGTAGTGGGTAGAACACAGGCCTTGGATCATGGTCATGGGTTCTAATTCCAGCCCCGCCGCTTGTCTGCTCTGTGACCTTGGGCAAGTCACTTCACTTCGCTGTGCCTCAGTTACCTCATCTGTAAAATGGGGATTGAGACTGTGAGCCCCACGAGGGACGGGGACCGTGTCCAACCCGATCTGCTTGTATCCTCCCCAGCGCTTGACACATAGTAAACACTTAACAAATAGCAGAATTATTATTATTATCGACAGTGAGCTCGGAGGAAACTGAAGCTCTGCAGCAGCCAACCGGATCAAGAAGGCCCGTATATCCTTGGGAGGCAGCCCACAGACATAAAATAATCAGATCAGAGACAGCCCCTGTCCCACATGGGGCTCACAGTCTAAGTAGAAGGGAGAACAGGGGTTGAATCCCCATCTAACGGATGAGGTAACTGAGGCACGGAGAAGTTAGCGTTGCCCAAGATGACGCAGCAGACTAGTGGTGGAGCCGGGATTAGAATCCAGGTCGTCTGACTTCCAGGCACTTGCTCTCTCCACTAGGCCACGCTACTTCTTGAGATTCAAATCAAGATTCAGATCAAGCTCTAAAGAACCGTTGTGGGGTAGAAGCTTCTCTGTGGTTGGGAGATCCCCATAAAGCCTAGATGCTGAACTTAAATTCTAGCCAAGTCAAATCAATGCCAGATAATTGGCATAGTTAAGGTGAAAAGGCAAGACAGGATCACAGAAAAAATGAGGTCAGGCCCACTGTCAGTTCACCAACATTGAGATAATGCTTATAATAGGAAGAAAAAGTTGGGAACTTGTTCTTTCTCTGCCCCGGGGATTGAACTAAGCTTCGACCAGGCACAGTCCCTGTCCCTGTCCTTACATTTTAAGGGTGAGTGAGAACATGTATTGAATTCCAGTTGTACAGATGAGGAAACTGACGCAGATAAATGACCTGTCCAAAGTCACATAACGGAGAAGTGGCGGAGCCGGGATTAGGGCGCAGTTTCCCAACTCCCGGAATGGGAGAGACAGTTACTCTCCCCCAACTTCAAAGTCTTATTGAAGGCGCTTCTCCTCCGAGAGGCCTTCCCAGTCTAAGCTCCCCTTCCCTCTTCTCCCACTCCCTTGGGCATCGCCCTGACTTCCTCCCTTTGTTCTTCCCCCTCCCCTCCCGGCCCCACAGCACTTGAGTACATATCTGTAATTTATTTATTTGTATTGCTGCCCTGCACTCCAAAACACAGTAAGCTCACTGCAGACAGGGAATATGTCCATTTATTATTGAATTATACTCTCCCAAGTGCTTAATAAAATGCTCTGCACGCAGTAAGTGCTCAATAAATGCGATTGAAAGAATGAATGAAGGTAAAAATTGTAGAGCAGCAAGGGGCCATCTCTGTGTGAGTACTGAGTGGAAGGGATCATCGGAAATGCTGACGGGGAGATTTTATCCAAATGTATGAGTGTGGAATATTTCCGATGACCGCTGGACTCCGAAGGAGGGCGGTGTATCTGTGACGATCAAATTCATCCCTGTAATAAGGATTAGTTATTTCATTACCTGTGGCTTCCAATCTGCTCATGCCAGCTTGGACTTCTCTTTCCCTGGAATTATAAATATTGGCAGTAGCGAGAAATTCAATAGTCATGTGCCACTAGGTTGTTTTGTCAGGGCCAGAGAAAGTTTCTAGTTTTTTTCTTTCGATATTGCCGGGTGTTTTGGTTTTTTATGGTACTAGTTAAACATTTATTATGGACCAAGCACTGTTCCTAAGTCTTGGGATAGATGCAAGGTAATCAGATTGAACACAGTTCCTGTCCCACTTGGGGCTTACAGTCTAATTAGTAGGATGTAATCCCCATTTTACAGATGAAGCAACTGAGGCATCGAGAAGTAAAGTGATTTGCTTAAGGTCACAGAACAGGCAAATAGCAGAGCAGGGAAGCAGCATGGCCTAATAATAATAATAATAATGTTGGTATTGGTTAAGCGCTTACTATGTGCCGAGCACCGTTCTAAGCGCTGGGGGAGATACAGGGTAATCAGGACGTCCCACGTGGGGTTCTCAGTTAATCCCCATTTTACAGATGAGGTAACTGAGGCACAGAGAAGTGAGGTGACTTGCCCGCAGTCACACAGCTGACAAGTGGCGGAGGCGGGAGTCGAACCCATGACCTGTGACTCCGAAGCCCGGGCTCTTTCCACTGAGCCACGCTGCTTCCCATGGAAAGAGCATTGGCCTGGAAATCAGAAGAACCCGGATTCTAATCCCAACTCTTCCCCTTTTCTGCCGGGTGACCTTGGGCAAGTCACTGAACTTACTCTGTGCCTCAGTTACCCCATCTGTAAAATGGGGATTCAACACCTGTTCCTCCCACTTAGACTGTGAACCCTATGTAGGAAAGGGACTGTCTGACCTGATGACCGTGTCCAACCCGATTTGCCTATATTCACCCCAACGCTTAGAACAGTGCCTGGCGCAAAGTAAGCGCTTTACAAATACCGTAATAATAATAATGATGATTTTGTCGCTACTCCGTGCTTAGAACAGTGCTTGACACAGAATAAGAGCCTAACAGATTTTCATAGTTATTGTAATTTGATTTGAAATGGCAGAAAATCCAGTCTGAAGCCATGTTGCCATCATTGAATTCCCAAGGACTGTCCTGGTCTTTCTCCCTCTCAGGGTGGCACCTAGAGAGTTTCCAGTGCTCTCCCAGTCTCAACTAGGGGAGGGAGAGTCAGGCCGAGGCCTATCCATTCCATTCCTAGCGTGGCCGGTGGCTAGCGCGTGGAGGGCCATCTGCTACAAATCAAAACTCGCCCGTGCTGGGCAGCAGCGGCGCGGGAGAGAGTCGAGGGCAGAGACTTGAGTTTACTGCCTGGAAGGTGGCCATGGTAAACCACTTCTGGATTTTTCCCAAGAAAACTCTAGGGATCCACTACCGGAACGATGGCAGGTGGAGAGCAGGGCGTGCTGGGAGAGATGTGTCCGTGGTGTCGCTATGGTTCGGAAATGACTCGACGGCATAAGACAAGATCCTGGTCTTCAGCTAGCCTTATTTCCCCTCCCCAGTGACTCCAGTAGCAGTAACCAGTCAATGGAATTAATTCTGTTCAGTGATGATTGTGACCATTAACACTGTGCTTTCTTTTCTTATAGTATGTCTAATGTCCTGTAACTCCCACTGGTGTTAGAGGAATTAAAACACAACCCCAAGAGAGTCAGGATGAGTGGCTACCCCATTTAGCCTGTTTAGCGCCTTGGGTGAGATTGAATCTGAGTCCAGTTCCCGGCCAAGAAATGTCCTCCTCATCTTCCATCTTCACCTTCTCCCCACCACTCCCTTCTCCCCGACTTCTTCCCTTCGGTTTTCCCTTTCTTTCCCTTTTTTCCTTTCTCATCTTTCTTTCCTCCCTCTCCTTCCCCTTCTCTTCCCTTTTTTCATGCCTCCTCTTTCTCATTATGCCTCTCCCTTTTCTCTTCCATCTTCTCTTCCCTATTTCTTTCCTTCTCCTTCTCCTCGTGCCCTCCTCCTCCTCTGCCTCCTCCTCCTCCACTTCCTTTTTCTCCTTTCCTCCTTCCCCTCCTCCTCCTTTTCCTCCTTCCCCTCCTCCTTCTCTTCTTTTTCCTTCTCCTCCTCCTCTAATAATAATAATAATCTAATAATCCCCTTTTTGTAGATGAGGGAACTGAGGCAAAGAAAAGTTAAGTGAGTCACCCAAGGTCACACAGAAGGTAAATAGCCAACCTGGGATTCGAAGCAGCGTAGCTTAGGGGCAAGAGCTGGGTTTGGGAGTCAGAGGTCATGGGTTCTAATCCCGGATCCGCCATTTGTCTGCTGTGTGACCTTGGGCAAGTTACTTTACTTCTCTGTGCCTCAGTTCCCTCACCTGTAAAATGGGGATTAGGACTGTGAGCCCCACATGGGACTACCTTATTACCTTGTATCTACCTAGAGCTTAGACCAGTGCTTGACACATAGTAAGCACTTATCAAATACCACAACAATAATAATAATAATAATAATCAGATCCCTGGTCCTCCGACTCCCTGGCCTATGTTCTCACTACTGGGCCGTAGTGTCTTCCTCCCTGTCTAGATTGCAAAATGTCCACTTCCAAATTGTCATTTTAAATGATTTAAAATGACCCCAGACATCTCTACCTCAATTCATATCTTCATTTACTATTCTTTGGATCTGTTGCCTTGAGTCAAATATGTATCTTAAGATATACCAGTCCGGTTCGTGAATGGCTTGTTCACGCTCCCTGCAGAAGCAAGGAGACTCACATAAATGTTTGGGACTTTATTGGTGGTCCAGTTGTTTTTAAAGGCCAAAATCATGTACTAGAAAACTGGTGACAAACATTGCATTGGACTGAACCTAAGTGCATTTCATGTACAATGCAGAAGAACAACTTGTTAAATCACTTTTATATTCGCTCTTGAAGTGAGTGGCAGGCAGTGTGAGCAATAGTGAAGGAGGTACAAGATGTTTTTTATTTTTCAATTATATTTAAGTGCTTACTATGTGCCAGACACCGTACTAAACAACGAGACACATACGGGATGGTCAGGTTGGACGCAATCCCTGTCCCACGTGGGGCTCACAGTCTTAATCCCCATTTACAAGATGAAGTAACTGAGGCACATAGAAGTGAAATGACTTGCCCACGGTCACACAGAAGACAAGTGGCAGAGCTGGGATTAGAACCCACATCCTCCGACTCCCAGGAGCTTTTTCAATCTCTTAGGCCTTGCTGCTTCAAGTGTTTGGGATTGTTTGGTGTGTGTCTGTGTGTGTGTGTGTGTGTGTGTTTCTTTGTTCTTTTTTTACTAAATTCTGAAGTAGTTTGGGTGCAGATGTAAGAGAACTCAATCAATGCTCTCGTCAACGATGACTACGTTGGATTCTCCCGACGTATGTCCTAATAATGACATTAGGTTTACAGTTTGCGAATACGATATGTCCTGCATTTCTTACACACGGGGTCATTTCGTAATTGTTTGCATATGGACATTCACTGTTGCTTGGAAATTGAATCTGTTAAATGTGTGGTTTTATTTTAAAATGCTCTGTGAGAACATTTAGGAAATGAAAAATAATATAGATTAAAAACACTAGTGCCCTCTAGTGTAATATCATAATATTAGAATATAGAATATTAGCAGAATATCATTTCTATCAGCAGGTTATTTTATTTGTAATAATCATGTGACTGGAAATTGGAAATATTTCCTTTTTGTTTTCTTTATAAAGAGATCCTTTTCCCCTCTCCTTGCTCTCTCCACTTCTCAAGTTTCCCAGGAGTTCCTTTTCATTTGACTTGGTCAGTATAGAAATTTTATCTGGTCATGTTGTGTTGGTTCATTCAGTCGTATTTATTGAGCGCTCACTACGTGCAAGGCACTGTACTTGGGAAAGTACAATATAATAATAATATTCATATTTGTTAAGCGCTTACTATGTGCAGAGCACTGTTCTAAGGGCTGGGGTAGATACAGGGTAATCAGGTCGTCCCACGTGAGGCTCACAGTTAATCCCCATTTTACAGATGAGGTAACTGAGGCCCAGAGAAGTTAAGTGACTCGCCCACAGTCACACAGCTGACAAGTGGCAGAGCCAGGAGTCGAACGCATGACCTCTGACTCCGAATCCCAGGCTCTTTCCACTGAGCCACGCTGCTTCCCTGCAATATGACAATAAGTAGACGCGTTCCCTGCGCACAACAAGCTTAGTCTAGAGACGAGCTTACAGTCTGGAGATGAGCTTCAGTGCAGAGACAAGTTTCCAGTCGAGAGGTTGAGAGTTTTGTTTCTAGGTGTGGTCTCTCCAATTTTAGTCTGGTGTAAGGAGCATTGGGCTATCAAAGGAAATGATTAGAGGGTAGAAGATCGCCTCATCACCTGACCACCTTTAAACTTCTAGGTTCTAGGCGACTGCTTAATAACTGTCTCCAATTTTGTGTCACCCAGAAAGTCTCGATAATATTGATAGTGGTATTTGTTAAGTGCTTAGTGTTTGCCACACGCCGTACGCAATATAAGGAGATTGGACCCAGTCACTGGGCTCCAAGCGCCTCCCTGCCTATATGGGGGGGAGAATGAGCTTCTTATTGCCATTTTGCAGATGAGGAAACCGAAGCACCCATAAGCGACTTGCCCAAGGTCACACGGCAGGCAGGTGACGGAGTTGGGGTAACGTGGATTTCCTGACTCCCATGTCCATGCTCTTTTCACCAGGCCATGCCACTTCCCTAATTCCCAATTCTAAGTGTGACCCTCTCCCCAGAGAACAACCCCGAGACAGAACCAGGACTGAAATTGCAGCAGGAGAGATTTGGGTAGACCTAAGTCAGGACATTTTGACTGAAAGAGCGATTCAAGAGTCAAACAGCCTGCCACTTAGAAGCTTTGGGTTCTTAGTTTTCAGAGACTTGTGGAAATAGGCAGAGATGGAAGTAAAATGTGGGCAGGGAACAAGTCTACTAACTCTGTTATAGTGTCCTCCCCCAAGCGTTTAGTACAGTGCTCTGCCCCCAATAAGCACTCAGTAAACACAGTGGATTTATTCGTATCATGGAGATGTTGTCTCCGCCTGCTCACGGGACAGCGGACACACAAAGTTGACGTAGATCTTAAAATAAGGTTATTATTTTAACGTCTGTCTCCCCTGCTGGGAGCTCCTTGAGGTCTTCCTACTCTTGCACTCCTCCAAGTGCTTAGTACAGAGCTCTGCCTGGAGGAAGCGCTCAGTAAATACAGTGGACTGATGGGTTGAATTCACGTGGTCCCTCCTCCTCGGCCTTAAATAGATTTAAATATCAATCTTTGGTCTTTATGGAGCACTATAGCAAGAATCCAAGAGGGTACAATAATAATAATAATAATGTTGGTATTTGTTAAGCGCTTACTATGTGCAGAGCACTGTTCTAAGTGCTGGGTAGATACAGGGTAATCAGGTTGTCCCACGTGGGGCTCACAGTCTTCATCCCCATTTTACAGATGAGGTAGCTAAGGCCCAGAGAAGTTAAGTAACTTCCCCCCAGTCACACAGCTGACAAGTGGCAGAGCCGGGATTCGAACTCCTGACCTCCGACTCCCAAGCCCCGGGTACTTTCCACTGAGCCACGCTGCTTCCCAGCAGTTTGGAGCAGGGAACGGGTCGGCTGTGTGTCATACTCTCCCGTACGCTCAGTGCAGTGCCCTGAACACAGTAAGCGCTCGGTAAATACGACTGACCGAGTGAAGAGCCTCGCGACCCCGTAAATTGCTGAACGGCACAGTGGCAACTCTGGCCCACTCGAGATTTTCATTCGGGGAATACAAGAGAGTGGGCCAAAATGTAGATGGTGATGAAATTATCATCATCTACTTCCTAGCTGCTCTCCTCACCTACTACTCTATCTCTGCTCCAACCCCCGCGAGGGAGAGCTCTTTGGACGAGTGGGATCCTTTCCACGAGGTTGGTAGGCACGTTCCCTGCCCACAAGGAGCTTATTATCTAGAGACTATACCCTATTATACTCTCCCGCGTGCCTAGGACAGTGCTCTCTGCCCAGTGTATACGCTAAGTAACACTCAGTAAGTGTGCTCTAAAGGATAGGGCACAGGCCTGGAAGTCGGAAGGACCTGGTTTCTATTTCCAGCTGCGTGACCTTGGCCAAGTCGCCTAACTTCTCTGCGCCTCAGTTACCTCGCCTGTGAAATGGGGATTAGGACCGTGAGCCCCACGTGGGACGGGGACCGTGTTCAACCTGATGACCTTGATTTACCCCAGCTCGTATTGCAGCGTCTGGCACACTTAACAAATATCATAAAAAATAAGTAAATGCCATTGATCTTTCGATTGATTGAGGTGAAAGCAGATACCAGCCAGACTGAGGCAGCACAAGTCTTCCCATGGGTCTCGTTCACCTCATCGTAGCTGTCGTCCGTTCATTCAGTCGTATTTATCGAGGGTTTACTGTGTGCAGGGCACCGTCCTAAGCGTTCGGAAGCATCGTTCGCGTCACCGCCAGCGCGATAAGTATTTTAGAGTGCCCCTTGTGATCCAGGCACTCGTAGGTTCTTGGGCAGACGTGATACTCCCCAGTTTTCTGATGGAGAAGTTGAGTGAATCTCACAAGGCCAGATTAGAATGTCGAAGAGCCGAAACCAGGATCCATGGGCTTCTGGCTCTTCACCAGGACTCGGTTCATTGTGAGGCTTGCTTCTTTGCAACTATTTTTCCTTATCTTTCACCCACTTAAAACCTAATAGATGGAGGAGGCTTAGAGAAGTTTCTTTTCACAAAATGTCATTAATGGATGGAAAAGATTCCAAAAGATTCAAGGATAAGTGAGCTGCCGCTGTGAATATTCATTATTCAAAATAGAGTAGACGCAAGGAAGGAGGGGGAAGAGATTATATTATACGGACGTTGGTGATGTACTGAAAGTAAATGGAAGTTGCGTGTATTTTGTTTCTCTCCGAGGCGCCGCATGTGCCACTGATAATAATTGCAATGTTCTCAGGCAGTTTTGACTGGGCGCTGTTTCTTAAAGTAGATTTGAATGCCCAAAGGCTAAACTAAAAAGGGGAGAGGAAAGGAGGAGGGAGGAGTTAGAAATGTAATGAATCATATATTTCACGTCAAAGATCAATTGATCGTAACTCCTCATTTCGATCATGCTTCCGCAGAGGATTCCATCTTGTTCACTGTACCTCGATCTCGTCTATCTCACTACTGACCTCTCGCCCACGTCCTGCCTCTGGCCTGGAGCCCCCTCCCTTGCCATATCCAACAGATAGTGACTCTCCCACCTTCAAAGCCTTATCGAAGGCCCGTCTCCTCCGAGAGGCCTTCCCTGACTAATCCCTCATTTCCCTTTCTCCCACTCCGTTCTGCGTCACCCTGACTTTATTCATCCCTGCCTCCCAGCCCCACTGCACTTAATGACATATCTGTGACTTATTTACTTACATTAATGTCCATCTCCCACTCTAAAGCCGTTGTGGGCAGGGAACTTTCTACCAACTCTCTTATACTGTACTCTCCTAAGCGCTTAGTGCAGTTTTCGGGATTCAGTTAGTACTCAGTAAATACAGTTGATTGTTCTGAAGCTGAATTCATGTCCCAGTTCCGCTGGGCTAGATCCTGGATTCGATTAGACCGACCCAGACAGTCTGGGATAAATGGATAAATGGCCTGGGATCATCCGTCATAATAATGTTGGTATTTGTTAAGCACTTACTATGTGCAGAGCACTGTTCTAAGCTCTGGGGTAGGTACAGGGTAATCGGATTGTCCCCCGTGAGGCTCACAGTTTTAATCCCCATTTTACAGATGAAGGAACTGAGGCACAGAGAAGTTAAGTGACTTGCCCGCAGTCATAGAGCTGACAAGTGGCAGAGCTGGAAAACGAACCCATGACCTCTGACTCCCAAGCCCGGGCTGTTTCCACTGAGGCTATTTATTGAGAGTTTCCCGTATGCAGAGAACTGTACTACGCACTTCAGAGGGGTCATTACAACAGAGCAGATAGATATGCTTCTTGCCGACGATGATAAAAGTTGATGAAAAGTTAGAGTTTAGTGGAATTGACCATCCTATCTTGCGTCAGTGATTTAATCACTCTGTGAGCTCGTCGCTCTTTAGTGTTTTGCTGCACTTTCCCAAGCGCTTAGTACAGCGCTCTGCACACATTGAGCGCGTGATAAATACATCTGAATGAGTTGAATGCGAGAAAGAAAGGATCAGTGTCATTTTCGGCACCTCACGTCTGAACTTGGAGCACGCTCAGTACAGATAAGTTTCAGCGTATTCTAGCACTCGGGTCACAGAGATTCCAGATTCCCGGGCGAATAAACCTCACGGTTTTCGTTATGGTCCCCCAACTCCCATAGCTTCCAAAAAGGAATAAGACTCACGCACCTAAGATGGTCCCAAGCGACCTCGTTTTCAAGAAAAATAAATGGATTATTCATCCATTCACTCAGGCGTATTTTTTGAACGCTTTCTGTGTGGAAAACACTGTACTAAGTGCTCGGGAGAGTACAATATAACAACAAATAGACACATTCCTGCCCACAGCGAGCTCACAGTCTGGAGCGGGAGGCAGACATTAATATAAACAAATATTTAAATGAAGAAATTACAGATTTATGCGTATGTGCTGTGGGGATGGGAGGGAGGATGAATGAAGGAGCAAGTGAGAGCGGCACAGAGCAGTGGTAGAAGAGGAGAGGAGGGCTTAGTCAGGGAAGGCTTCTAGGAGGAAGAGTTATTCTGCCGGAAGCATCGTAGATAATAATAATCATGGTATTTGTTAAGCGCTTACTTGGCACCAGGCACCGTACTAAGCGCTGGGGTGCGTACGAGCACATTGGCTTGGACACGGCCCCCGTCTCACGTGGGGCTCACTGCCTCAATTCCCATTTTACAGATGAGGCAACTGAGGCACAGAGAAGTGAAGTGACTTGCCCACAGTCACAGAGCAGACAAGTGGTGGAGCCGGGATTAGAACCCATGACCTTCTGACTCCCAGGCCCGGGCTCCGGCCACTAAACCAGATAGTACCTGTGAAAATAGAGACCAAATCAAATAGTTAGAAGCGTTTCAAGCTCTGTTTCACCCAGTTGGTTTTACAAACTCTTCTAGGTGTCGTCCCGTGCATTGGGTTAGGACGTTCTTCCCTGACAGATATGGGTTGAATCCTCTCTATAAAGAGAAGCAGCATTGGCTTAGTGCAAAGAGTGCAGGCTATGGAGTCAAGGGATAGGTTCTAATCCCCGCTTTGCCGTGTGACCTTGGGCTAGTCACTTATCTTCTCTGTGCCTTAGTTTCCTCAGCTGTAAAACGGCGGTTAAATACCTTTTCTCCCTCCCCCTTCAACTGGAAGCCCCATATGGAGCCTACTCTGCGTGGCTCAGTGGAAAGAGCCCGGGCTTGGGAGTCAGAGGTCGTGGGTTCGAATGCCGACTCGGCCGCTCGTCAGCTGTGTGACTTTGGGCAAGTCACTTCACTTCTCTGGGCCTCAGTTACCTCCTCTGTAAAATGGGGATGCCCATGTGGGACAACCTGATCACCTTGTATCCCCCCCCGCCGCGCGCTTAGAACAATGCTTTGCACAGAGTAAGCGCTTAACAAATATCACCATTATTATTATTATTATCTCACACGGTGTTGACATACGGAAGACCCTTGGCAAATAGCGTAATTATCATCGTCGGGTTTTCCGATCCCGAGCCTGTTTTTCACACTAGCTATTGGTGTGCATCTAGACTCATTTTGCGTCCGGAAATAACCGAACCGTCTCCTGCCTATCACAGTCCCCGCCGGAATGATCTGAAAGATTATGGTGACGTGTTGTAAAATGACGGGTCAGAGCGTGGAAGGAAGAATGCATTTGACGAATCCGGTTTCTTTTCTCGTTGTTTCAGCTGCAGTATTGAAATATGAGAACAATGTTATGAACATCAGGCAGTTCAACTGCTCTCCTCATCCATATTGGCTTCCAAATTTCATGGATGTTTTCACTTGGTCTCTACCCTTTGTGGGGGAAAAAGGTAGGTAAGGTAACGGCGGCGAGGTGGGAGTGAAGTCTACGGGAGGGGAGAGGAGGCGTAGGTGAGATCCTTACCCCTCCTAGGGAGCCGGAAGGAGGGCGGTTAGCGTTTGGTTAAAGACCCCAAAGTAGCCGATGGCCCCGTGACCGGAATGACCACGGAAACATTCACTGGACAGCCAGCTAACGAACGAAAAACTCATTTGACGAAATCTCTGGCGTCAGAGTGCCGAAAATGCCCCAATACTTTACTGCAGAAAAAGGAAATAAAAATAATAGAGGAGTCCTAAAAGGCGATTGGCCTAATGCATTTCTCAAACCCGGGTGGAAATCGAGTTAGAGTCGGCTTTTTCCAAGCACGATGACCATCTGGTTTTCATTATTCTTTGGTCCTGACGTTTCATCGAGTTCTCATCTCTATGAAAAGAGAAAAGACGGTGAAAGTAAACCCGAATTTGAGTTTGAGCACGTACTATGTGCCCACACTGCGTTATGCAGTCCTGTGGTAATAGTAGTAAAAAGAAGAAGAATGATGGTATGTGCCAAGCACTGTACTAAGCGCTGGGGTAGATACGAGGTAATCGGGTCGTCCCACGTGGGGCTCACGATCCTAATCCCCATTTTGCAGATGAGGTAACTGAGGCAGAGAGAGGTTAAGTGGCTTGCCCAAGGTCACACAGCAGACGAGTGGCAGAGCAGGGATTAGAACCCACGTCCTCTGCCTCCCAAGCACGGGTTCTTTCCACTGAGCCACGTTGCTACTAGATGCTCAGTAGACGCTTTTATTTCAACCAACACTACTATTCGGAGAACATAGAGAAGAAGGAAAGGCACAGTTTTGTGAGAAGACTAAAATTTAACTGGGGAGACAAGCAGCATGGCCTAGTGGATAGAGCACGAGCTTGGGAGTCAGCAGGACCTGGGTTCTAATCGCGGCTCTGCCACCCGTCTGCTGGGTGACCTGGGGAAAGTCACTTCACTTCTCTGTGCCTGTTACCTCATCTATAAAATGGAAATTAAAACAGTGAGCCCCGCATGGAACATGTCTAACCTTGTATCTGCCCCAGTGCTTAGTACAGTGCGTGGAACATAGTAAGCGCTTAACAAATAGCATTAAAAAAATGAAGGAGATAGAAATCAAGAAGGATCTATTCTCCTGAGCTGTAAGCTCGTTGTGGGCGGGGAACGTGTCTACCAACTCTGATATAATGGACCCTCCCAAGAGCTTAGGACAGTTCTCCGCGCACAGTGGGCATTCAATAAATACGATTTATCGATTGATCCATGACAGACCACCTTTCTAGTTCAAACTGCTCTCCACTGGTTTAATAACGTGCCCTTGCCTTTGACGCCTCTCTCAAAAAAGGCTGGATTTTTTGTGCTTACTTGCGGCAGCATTCCCTCTTACCCTAACACCGATCAAAGGTAGGTCACGCCATTTTTTAGTATTTGAAGTACTTGAGATTCAGGCCGACAAGATCCTTCTGGATTCCTGGGGCCTAAGAGGCACGAACGGTATTTAAAGTTTATCCCTTTTAGGTAGTTCTTCCCGTCAGTACTCGCAAGGCAATGCTCGTCAGAGAAGGGACTCACGTCGCCATCTTATTTAAACGTCAAGCGCTGACCCCGATACACAATTAACGGTGTCTGGTCCCCATGGTGGCATTTTGGCTTCCATGTCAGTTAAAAATCTGACCTTTTTGCAATTCTTTGGGTTTGTCCTTCGCACCTTAGAAACTCTCTGCTTTTAAGACTTCTTTAGGCTCTGTTTGTGTGGACACAGTTCAGCCAGTCCGTGATCTCTGCCGAACTGAAATACAGAAGTAGATATTTCCCAGTTTTGATGTAATCAGAGTGCTAAAAAGAGCATGCTATCAAGTAAAGAAAACTCTCTTCTTGCACAGCACTCTTCTGGCATATGAATCGTAACGTTAATCTGGAAAGAATTTAAGTCCAAAATTGGACTTCGTCTAAAGGTCAATTAATTGGGAATTCGGCATAAATCACGGAATCCTTTGGGGGTGATTGACGGCGGGCTAGCAAGCTGGCAACAGAGGAAACGTGGCTCAGTGGAAAGAGCACGGGCTTTGGAGTCAGAGGTCATGGGTTCGAATACCGGCTCGGCCATTTGTCAGCTGTGTGACTTTGGGCAAGTCACTTAACTTCTCAGTGCCTCCGTTCCCTCATCTGTAAAATGGGGATTAAGACTATGAGCCCCACGTGGGACAACCTGATTCCCCTGTGACTACCCCAGCGCTTAGAACTCGGCACATAGTAAGCGCTTAACAAATACCAACATTATTATCATCATTATTATTATTATTATTATTAAACGTGAGCACGCACACACGCACAAATGCACATGAGCAGAAGGAAACACAAATAAACCTACCACCTTTCAAGCGTGGCACAATAGCTCCCTTTTAAGGTAGCCGTGAACGCCGTGGCTCATAATCAGAGTTTGGGAGCCCCAAACCACCTTGAAACACTGACTTGCGGATCATCTGTCATATTGTACTCTCCCAAGCACTTAACAGAGAGCTCAGCACACAATAAGGGCTCAATAAATACAATTGATTGATTGATCAAATGGCCACAACCACGGAGGCTTCAATCCTGCCTTGCCCAGAGCTTTGCCCAAGAGACCAGGGTGAAGCTGTCAGTTCTTGGATCCTTTAGTTACCTACCCCTGAAAGATCCTGTTACGAGTGAGTTTGAGTGAGTTCGAATAAGTGAGATTCTGTTAGGGGAGAAATGCATATTTGTAAGCCCCGGCCAAAGCCGGCCTTTATTAAAAACGGCCGAGTGAGGATTCAGATTGCCTGTTTCGTTTCTCTCCTCAGTGACCGAGATGCTGGTCAACGTGCTGAACATCTGCTCCGATGACGAACTAGGGTCGGAAGAAGACGGATTTGACGGTAAGAGGCCCGGGCCTTCTCTCACCCTTTCCGTTCCTGGCTTCCGAGGTTCCTGGCTAACCTGAGGAGAGATTCCTGGGGTTGGGAGTTGGAATCCTCGGAAAACGGGACCACACTCCCAAGAGGGGAGGTGTGAGCCAGGCTGTGTCAGATTACATTCCTGCGGAATTTGGAAATACGGAAAGTACCTCAGAGCCTTGCCCCTTCTCCGACAGTGAAGCATGTCCTGATAGAACTTGTTTCTTTGGAACGAAAGTGATTCACGGCGCAAATTCTGTCATCGTTGGTGACAGTTTAGGGTTTTTAGAGTTAGTCGCTGACTCAGACCACTACCCTGCGTTTCTTTTTTTAATAAAGGCAGCATTCTGTCTTCTGTACTGAATAGGTTCTGGTTTTCCTGGCCTGTCCCTGCTCCCAGTAGGTCAATCCAGAGTATTGATTGAGTTCTTACTGTGTTTAGAGCACTGTACCCAACACTTGCACTGTACTAAGCACGATCCCAGAAATAAAGAAAACGTAGCTTCAGAAGAATTGCCCTGTCCCCTGGGAATCGTCAGTTCTGTGAACAGTTTTAATCGTGAGCCTCTCCAAAGCTTAGGAAATGAGGGGTGTATTTATTTTATTCATTAATTCATTCAATCGTATTTATTGAGGTTTACTGTGTGCAGAGCACCGTACTAAGCGCTTGGGGGAGTACAGAATAACAATAAACAGACACATTTCCTGCCCCAAATGAACTTACAGTCTAGGGTGGGGCGACTGTCCCCGGATCCCTTCTTCATCGTGAGCTGCTTGAGGGCAGGGATTGTGTCTGCCTACATACTGTCCTGTAATCTCCCAGATGCTCAGTCCAGTGCTCTGTATACAGGAAGAATTCACTAAGTAATCCATCAGTTGTATTTATTGAGCGCTTACTATGTGCAGAGCACTGTACTAAGCGCTTGGGACCCTACAACCCGACAATATAACGACACATGCCCTGCCCACGACGAGTTTACAGTCTACAAGGCGAGACAGACATTAATATAAATCAATAAGTTACGGATATGTACATGGGGCTGAGGGTGGGAAGGGTGTGGTGAATAAAGGCAGCAAGTCAGGGCGAAGCAGAAGGGAGCGGGAAAGAGGAAACGAGATTGAATAGCAGTTTTTCATACCGAGGATTGGATGGGAAAAACCATCCTTAACTTCACTGAAATCACGCACCACATAATTTAACTTTAGCACAGTTCCTATCAATACTAATGAATGGCAAAGAAGGTAGATTAGTTTTATAGCATTTCCCAGCCAGTCGGCCACTGAGTCAGTATCCGGCATTTGATTTCTTTACTTCTGTGCTGGAGGGCCCAGTTCCGAGTCCTCAGAAGAAATAAAGGTTCCCTAAAAGCCAAACTGGGGGTGGAAGCATGGTGGGGAATTATTAAAGAAGCTCAGCACCAGTAGTTTAATGAGGTAAAAGTCTGGTGATGAGAAGAGGCAGTAGAAAATGGAAAAGGTGGAGAGAAGGAAATGTAAATGAATCCAGTTAACACGTAGACTTAGAAATTCACCAGTGCAGTAGCCCGGTGGAAGGGATTCAGGCCTTTTCTCAAAGTCTGAAAACCGAGGATTAGGGTGTGTCTTTCTCACTGTTACGTCCAGATAGGAGAACAGTTCATGACCGGAGTGTTTGATTTTAAGCATGACATTTGCAATTTTATGCCTAGATTGTGCAATTTTGTTATTGCTATTTGCTCCACTGATGCTTCTCTCAGTTTCTTTTATTTTCCCAAATCTCCGATCCCAAGAAGAGCCTCGCAGAGACTTTAAGAGACAAAAAAGCAGGGAAACAGTGGTCGGACCACCAGAATGGCCATAAAAATTTTAACGGGGCCCCAGGATGGCTTCTGGCCCAAAATTGTTGACCTTAGTAACAACTCTGGTGTTTGTTAAGAGCTTCCTTACGTGTCAAGCACTGCATAAAGGGGGAGGCAAAAAGGTACCTTATCCATGTGTTACAGATGAGGAAACTGAGGCTCGGTTAAGACAAGTGACTGGCCCAGGGTCACCCAGGAGACAGATGGTAGAGCTGAGATTAGAACCCAGGTCCTCTGAGTTCCAGGGTCATGTCATTTCCCCTGCGACGCGTTTTGTCCGGTGACGGGATGGGCTCCTGATGTATTCATTCGAGTGTCGCTTCCACCGATAGCTTTATTCTGAACGGACTTCTGTTCTTGAAATAGGAGGTTCCTTAGAATCGTCAGTCTTAACTGGTAAATGAAATTAGGAAAGGACAAAACATAAAGCAAGCACTTTTAAAGCTGGGAGAGAGAGTCCCGTACCCAGAGTGATTTAATAGAGCTACGTAATGAAATGATTTTAATTTAAGAAACTTAATCACTTTAATTACATGAAGCATCTGAAATCATTGGCTGAAAAGCACCATATAAGCACAAAGAATTATTATCAATCGCCAGCTCTAGGGTGCATTAATAAGGAATAAGGAGCAGCTTGACGCTTCTCCGTACTCTCTTGTGAAAACTTGCCTGTTCTCTTGGAGAAGGTGGGATTTTTGTTTTGAGCTCTATGATTGCATCGCTCTGTGTCCAACTGCTAAGTACTCTCCCATCCCCACTATGTGTATTCCCTTATTCTCTGTTGCTCCCCTTACTTGTAATTGATTTTAATGTCTGCCTCTCCCAAAGATCAGAAAACTCTTTGAGGGCAAGGGATCGTGACTTCCGAGGCTCTCAAGTGCTTAAACTGGTGCCCTGCACAAAAGGAGCTCCCAGTAAATACCATCAGCCGATTGATTGATTGATCGATCGCTCAGTGGAAAGAGCCCGGGCTTTGGAGTCAGAGGTCATGAGTTCGAATCCCAGCTCTGCCACTTGTCAGCTGTGTGACTGCGGGCAAGCCACTCAACTTCTCTGTGCCTCAGTTACCTCATCTGTAAAATGGGGATTAAGACTGTGACCCCCCACGTGGGACAACCTGATTCCCCTGTGTCTACCCCGGCGCTTAGAACAGTGTTCTGCACATAGTAAGCGCTCAACCAATACCAACATTATTATTATTTAAAATAATATAAATCCACTGAAATAATGATAATAATCATAAATACAATGATCGTGGCATTTATGTGCGTATTATGTGCCAGGCAGTATACTAAGGGCTGGATTGGATGCAAGCAAATCCGGTTGTACAACGTCCCTGTCCCACGTGGGGTTCGCGGTCCTAGTCCCCATTTTACCGATGAGCTAACTGTGGCCCAGAGAAGTGAAGTGTCTTGCCCAAGGTCACACAGCAGACAAGTGGTGGCTCGGGATTAGAACCCGTGACCTTCTGACCCGTGCTCTATCTGCTACGCCAGCAGGGATCTTTAGAAATAGAAATGAAATGTGTAGCGAACCGGAATGCTTGAGAAGGAACTTGCTTCTCTCCGGACCTCCTTTTTCCCTTCGGAAGTAAGGGAGGCATTTCAAGCCCGGGTAGGGCATTAGCCCCTAAGCAAACATCGGGTGAGTCCAGTGAGACAGACGGTGGCCCCCGAATGCATAGAGGATGCCTCAAGAATGGTACCCCTCCTGGGTAGCCAAGTTCCTGACTAGATCCGGACCGCCTCTAACTCGCCTACCTCCATCCCCGTCTTTCCCTCTTTTCAATTAATAGTGTTTGTTGATAGCCTGCTCTGTGCTGTGTACTGTCCTAAACTCTCGGGAGAGTACAGTTCAAAAGAGTTGGTAGACTCAATCCCCGCCCACAATGGGTTTACAGTCTAGAAGTTACTCTAGTAAGCCATTTCGTTTATTCATATGAATATATTAATAACCAATTTATGTTGTTATATTTTTTTAAAAAACCGTTGGTATTTGTTAAGCGCTTACTATGTGCAGAGCACTGTTCTAAGCGCCGGGGCAGATACAGGGTAATCAGTTTGTCCCACGTGAGGCTCACAGATAATCCCCGTTTTACAGATGAGGTTACTGAGGCCCGGAGAAGTGAAGTGACTCGCCCACAGTCACACAGCTGACAAGTGGCAGAGCCGGGAGTCGAACCCATGACCTCCGATTCCGAAGCCCACGCGCTTTTCACTGAGCCACGCTGCTTCTCAGCCACGCTGCTTCTCATTTATAATGTATAATGTATAATGTAATTTATATTACATTATAAATATAATAACAATATAATAATATATCATATATTATACATCTAATTATCAAGTAATTATAATGTAATATAATAATATGAATTGAACCAATTTATATTCTGTTCCCCCCCATATGCTAGACCATAAACTCATTTTGGTCAGGGGATGTGTCTACCAAACTTGTTATACTGTAATTTCCTAAGCACTTAGAACAGTGATCTCAGTGCACACAGTAAGCGCTCAATAAATTTGATCGACTGATTGATGATTGACCTTTAGAGCCCCCAGTGAGAGAAATCATACATTCTGCCCAGTAGGTTCTCTGACGCAGTGTTCTTTGCTTGTTTAAATGAAAATTTTCACAAGTGCTTCATCTGAACTATTCTCGAACGTCTCGTAACAAGTGAATAACACGTAAAAATGTCATTCATTCGTTATCGCTTAGGATGGCGGTTCCACATTTCCAGTCGATGGTTTTCAATTTCTGGTTACCAGATACTCTCATGAGACAACACCGGGTGATGGTCTAAACCCAAAGAATTTCATTAAAATTCTGCTGTCCTCTCCCAAGTGCCTAGTATAGTTCTCTACGCTTTGCAGGGACTCAATAAATACTATCGATCGATTAACAACAAAGAGACCCGGAGCAGAAAAATAGGTGAGTGAGTAGAACACATGGGAGGAAGAGCTAACGAAAATCAAGACAACCGTCTGCTAAAGTACCTTTTCCCGTTGAGTCATTTGATTTTTATTTTTGAGGGGGACGCTTTCTGGTGCAATCTGTAAATGCGTTTAAAGAGACGGTGAGTTTAGTCATCCTTCTCGGCCCCCGGAAAATCAATATATCCTGCAGAGAATGGTGAGGTTTCAGGGTGTGTTGGCAGGTGTTGGGCCCTGAAAGATAGGTTCAACAGGTCGCCTGATTTCTGAGCCGAGTCGTACATCCTCATGTCCCTTCCTGAAAGCGTAACCCAGCCTGGCAGTTCCAAAACCCCGACACTCTTGAGGTTTTCCACTTCCTTTAGTTGTGGTCCTGTGACAATACTGTTAAAAGCCTTGTTGAAGGCCCGTCTCCTCCGAGAGGCCTTTTCTGACTAAGCCCTCCTTTCCTCTTCTCCCACTCCCTTCTGCGTTGCCCCGACTTGCTCCCTTTATTCATCACCACCCCCCAAACTCCCAGCACTTACGTACGTATCTGTCATTTATTTATATTAATGTCTGTCTCCCCCTCTGGACTGTAAGCTCACCCTGGGCAGGGAATGTGTTTATTTTATATTGTACACTCCCAAGCACTTAGTACAGTGTTCTCAATTGAATAAATGAATAGAAACCTGAAGAAGAAGTAATAGTGCCTCTAGACTGTGAGCTCCTGTTAAGAGATGCGTCGTGGCCTAGTGGATAGAGCGTGGGCCTGGGAGTCGGAAGGTCACGGGTTCAAATGCCGGCTCCGCCGCTTGCCTGCTGTGTGATGTTGGGCAAGTCGCTTCACTGCCGTATGCCTCAGTTATAATAATGTTGGTATTTGTTAAGCGCTTACTACGTGCCCAGCACCGTTCTAAGCGCTGGGGGAGATACAGGCTCATCGGGTTGTCCCACGTGAGGCTCACAGTTAATCCCCATTTTACAGATGCGGTCACTGAGGCACAGAGAAGTGAAGTGACTTCCCCACAGTCACACAGCTGACGAGTGGCAGAGCCGGGATTCGAACCCATGACCTCTGGCTCCCAAGCCCGGGCTCTTTCCACTGAGCCACGCTGCTTCCCACGCTGCAAAATGGGGATTAAGGCTGGGAGCCCCGTGGGAGACAGGGACCGTGTCCAACCCAATTTACCTGTCCTCCCCCGGCCAGCGCTAAGTACAGTGTTCGGGAGATAGTAAGAATTTAACGTATACCACAATCATTATTATTATTGTATTCTACTCTCCCACATACGTAGTACAGTGCTCTGCCAACAATAACTGCTCAATAACTATGATTGATAATAGTAATAGCAGTAGTAATCGGAATAGTAGTAACATTTATTCAACCCCCATTTAGTGCAGTATACTGCACTAGGTGCTTGAGAAGTACAGAGTAAAGTAGTGATATATTCTCTTCCCACAAGGAACCGACACTCTAGTGGGAGAAACCGAAAACTATGTGTAGAAAGATCAAAAATACGTAATATATGCAAAAGACGCTGTAAGTAAGTTCATAAGTGGTTAAAGGAGCCGTCTCCTATAAACCTGCATTGTTCAAAAGTGGAAAATCATAGGAGCCTTTCGGAAATGTTCCTGGTTCGTCATTATCGGTATCAGTTCTAAACTAAAATGAACTAAACTAAAACTAGAGAAGCAGCGTGGCTCAGTGGAAAGAGCCCGGGCCTGGGAGTCAGAGTTCATGGGTTCGAATCCCCACTCTGCCACTTGTCAGCTGTGTGACTGTGAGCAAGTCACTTCACTTCTCTGTGCCTCAGTTCCCTCATCTGAAAAATGGGGATTAACTGTGAGTCTCACGTGGGACGACCTGATTCCCCTGTGTCTACCCCAGCGCTTAGAACAGTGCTCTGCACATAGTAAGCGCTTAACAAATGCCAACATTATTATTATTATTAAAATCTGGTTATGGGCAGGGAGTGTTCATCCTTTCATTCAGTCGTATTTATCGAGAGCTTACCCTGTACAGTGCAACAATAAATAGAAACATTCCCTGCCCACAACGAGCTTACAGTCTGGGGCGGGGGGGGGGGGGAGACAGACAATATAAAAATAAAAAATTAATGTTTCTTATATTGTTACGTTGATTGATCAGCTGTAAAAATAAGAACTCCCCTCTCAGGATGGCACCTGGAGAGTTTCCAGTCCTCTACCAGTCTCGGCTATGGGAGGAAGGGTCAAGCAGAGGCCTGCCCGTTCCATTCCTTGCTTGGCCAGTGGCTAGTGAGTGGCAGGCCATCGGCTACAAGGCAAAACTCACCCGTGCTGGGCAGCAGCGGCACGGGAGAGATTCTAGGGTGGACACTCAAGTTTCCTGTACGGATAAAGGCAACGGGAAACCACGTCCGGATTTTTACCAAGAAAACTCTAAGAAAATACGCTACCAGAACGATTACAGATGGAGATGGGGGCTTCTGGGAGAGCTGTGTCCATCTATGGGTTGGAAACGACTCGACGGCATATGACGAGACAAAAAATAGGAACAGGGGAAGGAAAAAACATAACATTGAAGTATTTACTCATTTCCCCTCATCCTTCTACCTCTAGTCAATCCATCAATCACAGGTATTTACTGAGCCCGTACTGTGGGCAGAGCACTGTACCAGGTGCTTGGGAGAGTACAACGCAACAGAACTGGTAGACGCGTTCCCTGCCCGCAAGAAACATGAAGTCTAGAGGTGGGTCTAGATAGGCTCACCTGTCCACTGTTCCCATTAGGCTTCCGGGGGAGCAAATTGGGAAGCCCACCAGCAGCTCAAACCTTAGACTCTACCGGGAGGTGTGGTCATGGGAATCGGTTTCATTTATTCAGTAGAATTTATCCGTTTGAGTCTGAACCGTCCTCCAGTTTTTTATTTCTAGGGAGGGCTTCCGTGGTCTCAAGCGATTCTGGCTTTGACTTGTCTTTTTCCTCATTTTGCTTCGTTGGCTCTATCGAGTCCGGGTTTCCTCTTTTCCGTAAAATGTGGTATATTATTGACGTTCCTTGACTCTGTCTTGCCAGACATCTTTATGACTTAGCTCTGAAAGAAAAACTTGCCTCCGACATCAAACGTTACCTTGAGGGAACATTAGTTTGGGGTATTCTCTCCACCCCAATCCCACAGCACTTAAGTTTGTACCTTTGAATCATCTATTATAAATGAATTATCTATGTATATTAATGTCTGGCTCCCTTGTTATGGGCGGGGAACCTGTATGCTAATTCTGTGGTATTGTACTCTCCCAAGCACTTAGCACAGTGCTCTGCACAAAGTAAGCACTCAATAAATACGATTGATGGATTGATTTATAGAAGAACAGCATGGCTTAGTGGAAAAGGCATGGGCTTGGGAGTCAGAGATCGTGGGTTCTAATCCCGGCTCCGTAACTTATCAGCTGTGTGACTTTGGGCAAGTCACTTCACTTCTCGGTGCCTCAGTTACCTCATCTGTAAAATGGGGATGAAGGCTGTGAGCCCCACATAGGGCAACCTGATTACCTTGTATCTACCCCAGCGCTTAGAACGGTGCTTGGCATATAGTAAGCCCTTAACAAATATCATCACTGTTATTATTAGTAGTAGTAATATATTAGTGAGGTTATACTTTATGTTTCACTATCAAATACTGTAATGCACCGTAGGGCGTAATATATACGTATTATGATAATGGTGGTATTTGTTAAGCTCTAACTATGTGTCAAGCACTGGGGCAGATACACGCTAACCAGGTTGGACACAGTCCCTGTCCCACATAGGGGTTCCCAATCTTCATCCCCATTTTACAGATGAGGTAACTGAGGCCCAGAGAAGTGAAGTGACTTGCCCTAGGTCACACACCAGACAAGAGCTGGGTTTAGAACCCACATTCTCTGACTCCCAGGCCGGTGCTCTATCCACTAGGCCACGCTTCTTCCCTAGTATTACAATAGTATAATATATATTATATAATATGTAGTGTTATATGTATATATATATATATATATCACCAAGCAACTGAGATGTTCCGTGTCATGCCATCAACAGACACCTTGAATGCCATCATATTTTAATTAGCAACATTTCTAGGCTAGCACATTTGATGGAAATAATTAAAAACCTGAAGAGCTCCTAATTAAATTGATGCAGTCATATAATAGGCAACTTGACACCAAAGTGCCTCTTTTCATTGTGCTATCATGATTTGGCACAGAGACATTCCCTTAATTACCTGGCTTAATCTGCCCCTCTAACAGAGCCCCAGGCCTGGAAGCTACCGCTCAGAGCTCGCTCGCAAAGGGAGCCGTATATCACACAGCCGTTGCATCACGGCTACCGTTATTTAAAAACGCCGCATTTATCTCCGAGAAGGAGACCGCGTGGCGTGATCCACACGGGCGTCTGTTCTGCGCCCAGAAAGAGTTAGGTAATACTTGTGGCGGTTGTCAAGTGCTTCTTTGTTCCAAGCACTGGACTAAGAACTGGGATGGGTGCGGGATAATCAGATGGGACACAGTCCCTGCCCTGTCGGATGTCTGTCAGCAGAGCACCGAGTCTCCGTGGGATCTGAAGTAGTCTTAATTCAGAATTTGCAGATTCCCTGAGAAGGATGGTGCTGCAGCGTGGGAGAGTGGAAAGGACCGGTTTGGGAGTCGGAAAACCCGCCTTCCAGCACTGCCATTCCTGCTGGGTTATCTGGGGCAGGTCTCCCAGGTTCTCTGGGATTCAGGCTTCTCATCTGTAAAATGGAGATTAAAAAATACCTCCCTCTCCGCCGCCCTCAAATACCCGATCGACCTCAAAAAAGTGACTCGGCGAGTGCTGCTGTTACCGCCATCTCGGCCGATGTTGTTGGGGCGGATTGAGATGAGCAGTGGGAAGGCGGCTTGGATAAATAGAATCACTATTCAAATCCGAGGGATGGCTATGGCTACTGGACAGAGAGGAAGACGTAGTCCCGGTCCCGTGAGATTGCAGTGGGCCTAAAATCATTTTGTAAAATGTCAGTTTAGTGACGGTATCGCTGAGGCTTTAAAGTTGATGTTAATAGGGCTAAACTATATGCAGATGAGACCTCCAATTTTCAGTGATTCTTGAATGTGATTTTGGTTCTTGCTTGGATTAAATGGAGGTAGAAGAAGGATGGCGGGCACCGAGTAAATACTTCGGTGCTCTGAATTTTCCTTCTCCTGTTCCTATTTTTTTCTTGTCATATGCTGTCAAGTCGTTTTCAACCCACAGCGACTCCGTGGACACATCTCTCCCAGAACGCCCTATCTCCATCTGCAGTCGTTCTGGTAGAGTATCCATAGAGTTTTCTTGGTAAAAATGTGCAAGAAGAGGGTGCAGGTGCCCATTACTGGTGCCACTCGGGGGTGATGAGGTTTGTTTTCTGGATGTCGTCGTGGCCTGGTCACCGGCAGTGCTGGAGACCTCCATTTCAAAACATAAGTAACGAATAGGTTTCATCCTGGTCTTTTTTTTTTTTTTTTTGCTTACATCCTGCTGAGATTTTAGAGATTCCTCCTCTAAACTGGAAGCTCCTCTTGGGCGGGGATCACGTCTACCAACTCTGTTATATTTTTTTAACGGCATTTGTTACGCACTTACTATGTGCCGGGTACTGTACTAAGCGTTATTGTATTGTAAGTTCATTGTGGAGAAGGCACGTGGCCATCAGCTCGGTTATATTGGGCGCTCCCAGGTGCCTAGTACAGTCATCTGCACACAGTAGGTGTGAAAAAAATGCAATTTATTGCTTGATTGATCAGTGCAAGTGACTGTCGAGCATAGCAGCCGAAGTATGGTCACCTGAGCAAGTGGAAAGGGCATCGGACTGGGAACCGGGAAACCTGGGTCCTTATCCTGGTTCTACCCCTTGCCAGCTGTGTGGCCTTGGGAAACTCAATTTGTCTGGGCCTCAGTTTCCTCCTCTTTAAAATGGGGATGAAATATCCATTTTCTCTTACCCTTAGACTGTGAGCCTTCTATGATACAGGAACTGTGTCTGATCTGATTGCATTTAATTTGCCTCAGTGCTTAGCACACTTATTAATAATAATATGAATAAATCCTGGCTGTGGTATAGTATTTGAGCAAAACTCTCATATGCTGAGAGATCAAGCTGGCTGGTGATTGAGAGGGAAAGGACTTAAAAAAAGATAAGACTTTATTGTTTCCTCGGAAAACACTAGCGTGAATCCCCCTTTTAGTGAGGTCTTGGACTCTTCAGAGAGTGATTAAGTAACACTATTTGACTTGAATTTCTGCTTTCAGATTCATTTCTTCAAAGTGTGGTTTTTATATGTTCTATTTCTTCCCTGCCTGCAGAGAGGACTGTCAAGATTTCAATTTAAAAACCACACTGAGTCTTCTTACATTCGAGCACACTGGATTTCAGAGTCAGTAGGAACGCCACAACCCAGTTCTGTCATTTGCATTGTGAACCTTCCCCTGTAGACAGCTTTTGTCATCTCAAAGAAGACATCATGGGAGGAGTGTAGTAGCTAATTAAACTCCACCTGGCGACGTAAGCTTTCGCGCTTTCTCTGAGGTTGAGGTTGAGTCGTAATCTTTAGGAACGCTGCGAAATTTAATTGTAGCCGGAGTCAACCTAATGATGAAGTAACTTTGTTTTCTGACCAGAACCCAAAGAGCGACAGAACTGTAGAGTTGAGCCCTTAAAAAAAGACTGAATTTATTCTGCTGTCGTTCCGCTCTTTGAAGGTGCATTCACATTCAAACATTTGTTTTCTTAACCGATTAGATTTTGAAAATCGGAGAGGGCCGAAATGCAAATTAGCAGAGCCTACACTATTTAGCTTGGAACAAAGGGGTACCTTGGGCTTGAAGGAATGCTAGGAAGAGGAGCGAAATGGATGGGGTGGACCTGAGCCATCAGTGATATTTACTGAGCGCTTGCTGTGCGCAGAGCACTGTAGAGGACAGTACAACGGAGTTGGTGGAAAGGTTGTCTGCCCACATCAAGCTTACACTCGAGGGAGAATCCTAGGTACCGTCAACCTACAGTCCTCTGAACCTAAACCAGGATCCACCAGTACCTTGAGCAAGATGGCGGAAGGACAGGATCCCAGGAGTCCGTAACTGGCAGGATTCGGGGTGACCTAACCACAGAGAAAAGGAGGAGGAAGAGCCAGGGGAAGGAGGAGAAAGCAGACGACGACGAGGAGACTACTCAGCCTCCTCTCTTCTCAGATGGAAGTTCCATTGCTCCCATTACTTTAACCATACCCTACCTGGCCTATTTGGGGACTAATTTTTTTTAATGATATTTGTTAGGTGCTCCCTGTATAAGCTCATTGTAGGCCAGGAATGTGTCGGTTGATTGTTGTGTTGTCCTCTCCCAAGCACTTAGTACAGTGCTGTACACACAGTAAGCACTCGATAAATACAATCGAATGAACATAAGCCAGGTATCATTCTAAGTGCTGGGGTGGGTACAGGATAATCAGGTTAGACGCAGTCCTTGTCCCACATGGGGCTCACAGTCTTAATCCCCATTTAACAGAGGTAATTGAAGCCCAGAGAAGTTGAGTGACTTGCCCAAGGGTCATACAGCAGATATGTGGTGGAGCCGGGATTAGAACCCAGGTCCGCTGACTCCCAGGCCCAGGCTTCTCCCACTTAGGCCATGCTGCTTCTCACGAGGCATTCTCGTGAGACTATTCATGAGGCATCATTACTACCGGTTGTATTTTTCGGAGCCCCTGCGGTGTGCAGAGCACTGTTGCAGACCTCTGGGAGCAAACAGAGGAGGTTCAACCCATCCTTGAGGACCTTACAATCTGATGGTGGAGGCAGGCGGACACAAATCGCATCCATAAGATAGGAAAGGGTTATAGTAAATATATACAGCCATGAAAAATAAGAAAGGGTGATCAAATGAACAGATAGACACAGGAGCTGAAAGATCACGTAATTGTATTGCATTGTTTTCTCCCAAACGCTTAGTACCGTGCTCTGCACGGGGTAATTAGTAGTTACGGTGTTCGTTAAGAACAGCGGCAAGAACTGTTCTAAGTATCTGGAGCTCACAGCCTATGAAGGAGGAAGAGCAGGTATTGAATCCCCATTTTACAGGTGCGGAATCCGAAGCACGGAGAAGCTAAGTGGCTCGGCCAAGATGACACGGTAGTCCAGTGGCAGAGCCAGGACTAGAACTCCTGTCTCCTCACTTCTGGTACTAGTCCTGTGCTCTCACCGTTAGGCCTCATTGCCTTCGATTGGGCAGATGTCTTTTCCAACGAGACGTAGGCGTGTGGAGGCGGTGTGGTGTCGGAAGGAACAGTTGTGTGAAATTTGCCTGTGATAGTAGTATATTAATAACAGTAATAATAGTAATAACAGTAGTAATTTCGTTGTAATAGTAGAATCAGCAGTAATAGCAGTAATAATAGCAAATTCTATTCAATCGCATTTATTGAGCGCTTACTGCGTGCCGAGCACTGTACTAAAGCTTTTGGAAAGCAGAATTCGGCAACAGAGACAATCCCCATCCAACAAGGCGCTCACAGTCTAGAAGAGGGGAGACAGACAACAAAATAAAACAAGTCGGCATCAGTTGCATCAATTTAAATACATAAAATTATAGTTCTATACACATTATTATTGAAATAAATAGATTAATAAATACGCACATATATACAAAAGTGCTGTAGAGCAGAGGGAGGGACTCGGGGCGATGGGGAGGGGAAGAAGAGCAGAGGAAAAGGGTGACCCAGTCTGGGAAGGCCTCCTGGAGGAGACGAGCTTTCAGTAGGACTTTGAAAGGGGGAAGTGAGCCAGTGAAAAGAACAGGGGCTTGGGAGGCAGAGGATATGGGTTCTAATGCCGCCTCCGCCGCTGGTCGGCTGTGTGACCTTGGACAAGCCGCGTAACTTCTCTGTGCTTCAGTGACCTCATCCGTAAAACGGGGATTGACTCTGAGCCCCACGTGGGACAACGTGATTACCTTCTTTCTATCCCAGGGCTTAGAACAGTGCCCGGCACATAGTAGGCACTTAACAGATAACTATGATTGTTGGTGGTGTTGTTAACTGTAGGAATAGCAGGAACGGTAGTAATCGAGGTTGAAATAGTGGTAGTACTGGGGATAGGAGTAGAAATACTAGTAATAATAGTAATAATAGTGGTGGTAATGTAGAATTAATTGTAGTAATAATAGGAATAGTAGTAATAGCAGTAACAATCGGAGGTGTAGTCAGCAGTAATCGCGGTAACACCTGCTGTGTTCAAAGAATTTTACTGTAAAGAGAGACAGTTGAGAAATTGACAGAGTCTCTGGTCTCCAAGGATCTCACAATCCAGTAATAAGGAGGCTGGCGTGAGACAGATGAAATAAAAACCATGAAACCAACAAAAAAGACAAGGAGAATAGTAAATATAATAAGAGCACATAAGGACACGTCTTCTCCAAAATACCTTCCCTGATTAAGCCCTCTTTTCCCTGGCTCACTCTCCGTTCTCTGTCTATGCGTATGTATCTGTGACCTTTGGACGTTGGATATTCATCCCAACCCCAACCCCACAGCACTTATGTACATCTCTTTCAATTATATATTAGAAATTATTTATGTTAATGTCTGTCTCCACCTCTAGACTGTAAACTCGTTTCGGGCAGGGAACGTGTCTGCTAATTCTGTTGTATTATACTCTCCCAAGCGCTTAGTACGGTGCTCTGCACGTAGTAAGCACTCAATAAACACGATTGATTGGGAAGAGAACTATCAGAAGGGCACTGTGGACCAGTTTCGAACTCTTCCTGCCTCAGAGACCATCAGGCACAAGTCAACCACAGCCCCAACCTCAGCCTTCGCAAATTCTAAAACTTGAGACGCCTCCAGATTTGGCGGTGTCGCTTCACCTTTCTTGGGCTGAGAGCAGGAGCGGTTGGGAAGTCTGCGGCTGGGTCAAGTCAGGGCCTCTGCCTGGCTGCTGATCTCCAGACAGGTCGTCAGGAGAAACCTGACAATCCCTCACAACCCTGCGGTATTTTCATTTTAGTTTATGCTTGATCCAGGGTAAAATTCCCAGGGCAAACTAACAGGATCATCTTGGCATTGTATACGTATATTTTGCGTGTAGAAGTATCTTCTCTGCCTGGTCACTGACGTTCAGCTGTTGGACGCGAAGCGGGCTGAGAGTTGTGGAGCAGTCGATTTTGCCGGAGTCAGGTGACCACCGGGCCACCTTGTCTAAGAGGACTTGTCTGCCCCTCTAGACTGTAAGCTCATTATGGGCAGGGAACATATCTGCTAATTCTGTTGTATTGTACTCCCCCAAACTCTTAGTAGAGTGGTCTGCACGTGGTAGGTGCTCAGTGCGTACGATTGATTGATTGAATAGACTCCCCTGGATGTGTTTTCTGCTGGCATGTCATTCCAATCCATTTCCGTCCCCACTGGTGCACATTCATCCGTGGACCCGTCCAAACTATCCACTAACTCTGCTGTGAGGCCCAAATAACAGGCGTTTCAACTTGAACGCTTGCGGGAGTTCTCAAGAGAAGTTCTGTGCCTCGCGAAGACTCTTCCCTGACTTCTGTGTAAGGTGATTTATATTAACCTGTGAGAGAATTACCATTCCTCAGATCATTTCTGACCATTTCACTTTCTGTTTTCCAAATCAGGAGCCACAGCCGCAGCCCGGAAGGAAGTTATAAGGAACAAGATCCGAGCAATAGGGAAGATGGCTCGGGTTTTCTCTGTACTGAGGTAGGCTCCCCGTTGCGTTTACCGAAACTACACAACCTTTTCATTTTATCGCCGGCCCTCCAATGAATTACCTTTACAGCGTCCACTAGGTACCTGAAATCGCTTTTCTTTTGTGCTCAGGTAGAACACCTCATTGCAGTTGGTTTGCTCTGTCTCCTCCTCCTCCGCCTCCTCTTCCTTCACCTCCTTCTCCTGCTCCTCCTCTTCCTCTTCCTCCTCCTTCTCCTGCTTATTATGTGTCAAGGACCATTCTATGCGCTGAGGTAGATACCAGTTAATCCCTCTCCCCCATGGGCTCCCAGCCTAAGTTAAGTACGGGAATCAAATCCTTATTTTATAGGTGAGGAAATGGAGGCACAGAGAAATGAAGTGACTTGTCCAAGTTCACACAGCAGACAAGTGGCAAAATTGGGCTTCAAACCCGGATCCGTGGACTCCTGGGCCCATGCTTTTTCCACCAAGTACCGCTAGCAACTCTTAGGGAAGCAGCGTGGCTCAGTGGAAAGAGGCCGGGCCTGGGAGTCAGAGGGCATGGGTTCGAATCCCGGCTCTGCCACTTGTCAGCTGTGTGACTGTGGGCAAGTCACTTCACTTCTCTGGGCCTCAGTGACCTCATCTGTAAAATGCGAATTAAGACTGTGAGCCTCACGTAGGACAACCTGATGACCCTGTATCTACTCCAGCGCTTAGAACAGTGCTCGGCACATAGTAAGCGCTTAACAACTACCAACATTAGTATTATTATTATTAATATGTAATTAATAATAGTAATCATGGTATTTATTAAGCGCTTACAAGGTGCCGAGCACTGTTCTAAGAGCTGGGGTAGATACGAGGTAGCCAGGTTGTCCCTCGTGGGCCTCACAGTCTCAAACCTCAAGATGAGGTTGCTGAGGCATAGAGAAGTGAAGTGACTTTCCCAAGGTCACACAGCAGACAAATGGCGGAGCCGGGATCGGAACCCACGACCTCCTCTTCTTCTTCCTCACTCCCTCTTCTGTGCTAAACAGTTTCCTTTTCCTCTTCCCAGGGAGAGTTGCAAGGCTAATCATTTTTTCATGCAGGTTTCTCGGAGTCAGGAATTTGCACAGTTCCCCATTTGCCATTGAGTTTCATATGGAGATAACGCAGAGAGGTTAAAGAGGCATCTCGTTAAACAGAAAGCCTACTGTCACCTGCTCTTGCCTCTCTTGCAGTACCCTCAAAGCGATTAGGGCTGAAAGCATCGGGGTCACGTAGCTAGAACCCCAGGAAATGAGCACCAGAAAGAGTTCCAGGTTAACCGTCACTCCTTACGTGGAATAACGAACAGCATCCTGGGGTTTCGAAAGACTCATGCAATGGCTCAGCGAACAGCAAAAGAAGCACGCCGCTTTGTAAAATGCCATGAGAAAAATGCATCTTTCTCTGACGTAGCTTTTTGTTTTTCATTCGGGGAAGCAATTTGAGGTTTCTTCAGCGAGGCCATTTTTCAGTCTCTAGTTAATCCCGATAAATAGACTGTGGGGATTACTAGATAATTTGTAAAATTTATGGCACTTTGCTGGTGGGACTTTCGCCTCAAAGACACTTTCTCTATGGAGACGATCGATGTAACACCGAGTGCCTTCCACATAGCTTATTGTCAAATTTATGGAGAAGGAATGTAACTCAAGTTTTGTGGCATTTCAACTGCCTGTCAGAGGAAGTAATTCCATCTGCCGCTACCAATTTGGACATTGGACGGATGATTCTGTGAGGTTCTCTCCATCCCCCCTCACCCAGAAACAATGCAGGAGAGAATCTCAGTCCAACCTCAGTCTTTTCAGTCAAAATCAAATGCGTAGATAGGACTGCTCACCTTCGGCAGTGTCATCCCGCGCTTAGTACATAGTAAGCGCTTAACAAATACCATCATCGTTATTATTATCTGTAAAAAAAAAAGTTTTCTAGCCATAGATCGATCAATAAATAGAAAGATATTGATAAATACTCCTGTCGATAATCTTGCTGGGGCCAGCTTTTCATTCTGAGTGCAGGAGTGAAAATGGGGCAGGGATTTGAGAGGCAGTTGGGTAACCGGCAGTGGACGCATTTCAAAGAGCCACTATTTTGGGTCCTTTTGACCCTGATCGGAAACTCAGGTGTTGACTTGAGAATCCAGCTCAAAATGTTGCGGGAGTCATGGGGAGGGCATCTGCGAACATTCCCAGAGTGGTTTGATGAAAAAGATTAAGATATCAAAGAACTACGGGAGGGGTAAACTTAAACAGAGAATCCCCATACACAAACAAAGATTTGATCCCTATCAGTCTTATTTAGTGAGCGCTTATGGTGTGCAAAGCACTGTACTGTAAGAAGCAGCATGGCTTAGTGGAAAGAGCATGGGGTTGGGAGTCAGAGGTCATGGGTTCTAATCCCTATCTGCCACTTATCAGCTGTGTGACTCTGGGCAAGTCACTTGACTTCTCTGTGCCTCAGTTACCTCATCTGTAAAATGGAGATTAAGACTGTGAGCCCCACGTGGGACAACCTGATAACCTTGTATGGACCTCAGTGCTAGGAACAGTGCTTGGCACGTAGTAAGCACTTCACAAATACCATCATCATCATTATTATTATTGTTACTAAGCTCTTGGGAGAATCCAGTGTAACAGTTGGCGGATACATTCCCTGTCAAAAGGAGCTTCCAGGAGTTAGACATTAAAATAAATGGCAGATTTTGTACCTTAGTGTTGTCCCCTCAGTCCGGGGGACCATCTGATATATTTCCTCTTCCCAGCCCTTGATCTTCAGATCAAGGAAGATCTGAAAGGGTTGTCGGCTATCCGGTAAGTGAAACCTGTAGGATCCAGCTCGACACTTTTGAAATACTTTGACTTCATCCATTGAGGGTCCAAAACAAATGCAGAGAATTAATCTTTCTGCAGATCAGTACCAAAAGTCCTACACCCAATGATCCGACAATAAGATGCCAACTTGCCCTGGTTTGTGTGGTTTTGGTGGGTTCATCTTTTAATATTGATAATATCTTTTAATACGGGAAGCGGCGTGACCTAGTGGATGAAGCCTGGGGCTGGGAGTCGGAGGACCTGGGTTCTAACCCCAGCTCTACCACTTGCCTGCTGTATGACCTTGGGCGAGTTGCTTAACTTCTTTGTGCCTCAGTTTCCTCAACTACACAATGGGGATTCAATACCTAGTCTCCCTGCTGCTTAGTCGGTGAGCCAAGGACTGTGTTCAACCTGATTAGCTTGTATCTGATCCCAGCGCTTAGATTAGTTCTTGACATTTAATAGGTGCTTAACAAGAACTCTTAAAAAAAAAAGGGATGGTCTCATCCTCGGGTCTTTCTTGGTTCTCTCTCTTTCTCTTCCTCCCGTTCTCTCTCTAAATATATATACACATCCTTCTCTCCCTCTTCCTCTCCTTCTCTCTCTCCCTCTCTCCCTCCAAGCCTACCTAATTCTGAATAATTAACCTATACAAATGTACATCAAGGAAGATAAAGGATATTTCACTTTCGCTTCACCACCCCCTAGAAGAAATCTGAGACTGCTTCCACCGACTCAGCTGGGATAAAGCCTCCGTTTGCCCCCGAGTCTGTGCTTGTTCTGTGTCTTTGGTGAAATGTGGATGAGACTAGACTCTGGTGATTAAACCAGTGGGAGCTTTTAACCCAGTATCCTGCTGCTCTTCTCTGTTCCTCAAGGCCCCGTGTGTTCTCGTGGGAGCGAACGGCGGCAAGAAAAGGCAAAGACCTTCAGGATGTGGGGGGGGGGAATAAATTGGGTTTTTGCTTGCGTCGTCGCCATCCGAGTCTATCCTTTCCCTGATGCCCAAACGAAGCAGTGATGGTTCTTCTTCCCATTTCTCACCCCCAGAGAAGAGAGTGAGAGCGTGCTGACCCTGAAGGGCTTGACCCCAACCGGAATGCTGCCTAGTGGAGTACTCTCCGGAGGAAAGCAAACTCTACAGAGCGGTAAGGACGTCGGGCCCTGTCTGTGCCCCTCAGAGCAGCCAGCTCCATCAATTAAAAATAAAAAGCCTGAGGAGAAAAGTCTTCCCTATCCAGACGATAAAATGAAAGGCCCTCTGACTCATTTCGGCAGAGTAGTTTTTCGAAGCTTAGCCCTCCTCACTTAGCCCTGTTCCTCTGAGCCAGGGTGAGGAATTCTTTGTCAGAGCAACAGATTGGCATTTCCTGAATACCACTTTCCCTCTCTGCTCAACACCCCAGCCTCCAGATCCTTTGATTCCACTTCCCCTCAGGTAACGGCAACCAAACTGTCTCCTGTCCCACAGTCCAGTTCACCTTCCGGGGCGGGTTCTGTTAAGAAAGGAGCTTTAAAGTTCACAGAAACCCTAAGAGTTGCCCCCCGTCGCTTTGAACCTCTAGTAGAGGATGTTGGTAGACAAAGCTACCGCAAAAATTTCAGGGTAGGATGACCCGCATCTAAATCGTTGAAGGAGTGAGGTAGATTCCTGGAGAGGTTGTACTTGTGTACTGTATAACACTTCCTTCTGAAGGCGGGACCGAAGAAGCGTGTGCTGTTTTTCAAGGTAACGCACTGGGTTTTAATTTTATGCCGTGTTCTAATTCCCCCCTTAAATCCTGTTTCTGAAGTTTTGCTGACAGAAGATGAGTTGGGGAGAAGCTTCATTTTCCATCCAAGTCTTAGCCTCTTGCTTCTCCTCCTGTTTCTTTCCTGGAATTTTCTTTGATTCGTTCCCTTCTCAGCCCGGCCCTTTTGTAATCCAGAAGATTCAGTTATTCCAATGGGTCCAATATTTAGTAACGTCCGTTCGACCTAGAGTGATGTTCCACTTGGCAAGCACTGCAGGGCTTCTGTCAGGAGCCCGTCTCTGGAGCCGTACCTCCGGGATCTTGTCTTTAGATTTTCACTGCCCGATTCCTTTGGATCTGTGTAGGAATTTGGTCCCGAGCGGCCGCTTCTGTGATCCCCTCCTTAAAGACCAAAGCTGTTAATGTATTTAGGAAAAATACCCAGCATTAAGGAAGCCAATAGCCCTTTAATTTATTGCCAAAAAGAATTAGGCTAATGGTTCGAGTACACACGGAGACACGTACAGAGCCTTCCAGGCAGCAGTAGTCTTGCTCAGTAGAACATTACTGTTCTGCACATGGATCGTTAATTTGCCCAAAGTGCACATTCACGAAATCTATCGAAATCTACTCTGTTTCCGGTAAGCACCTTACAAAACTATATAAGCATTAATGGAAAATCTGTGTAATGATCGTGTTAGAAGTCTACATTTGTGTCAGCACTGATATGGCTCCAGCTTCTCATCATTACGCCTTTCCAAAGTCCTTGTGGTCATTTGATTTTCGGTTGGTTTTCATCCCGGTCTCTACTCAGTGTTGATGCGTACCTTTCTTTTGTTGCCATCCATTGATCCGTTATGTCTTATTGCGATTACAAGGAGACACATTCAGCGTCATCCGTGCGTGTGCTTCGTTGAAATCATATGCCTAAACCACACGAGTTCGAAGGTCATCTACCACCAACCCCTCGATTTGGAGGGGGCGGGGTTGCAGATCACACTCTGCTCTTTCCTTGGGTAGCGGTCACTACATTTTAGCCTCAAGACTGGGGGCGGGTAAAGAATCAGCGCAGATCCAGAGTCGAATCAGTCCATCGGTCAGTGGTATTTATGGAGCGCTTACTAGGTGCAGAGCGCTCAACTAAGCACTTGGGAGAGTAGAGTGCAGCGGAGGGGGTAGACGCGCTCCCAGCCCACAAGCAGCTCACAGTTTACAGGGGAAGAGTCGAAGAGAGCATTTGCTGACTCCTGCAGAGTTGCCGTCTAATTTTTTACATTTTTTCATAATACGTTCAAGAAAATCAAGTAGCGCTGGTGACTTCTGGAGTGAATAAATGGGTCTGGGGCAGCCCGCCTTGGCTGAGCTACAGATTTTGCCGATTGAGCCAGTCCAGTGTGCTGTCTCTCGGTCTCCCTGGCTCTCTGAAAAGTGCTGAGCCGGCACGTCCTTAAGAAGCCGTTATGATTACCCCGGCCCCTGATCCCCGATCTCCATTTGATTTTTAACATTTCAGACTCCTCCCAGAGATTGTAAGGATGGAGAGATTATGAAAATCCTAATCGGCAAGTCAGGGGAAATCATTTTCGTAGCTTTCGTACCCTCCAGGGAGAGGCGAATCGCCTTAGCAGGCGAGGCCGGTTTCCTTGCATTTAATTCGGGCGCACCCCGGCGCGGAGGTTTTGAGTCTGAAACGCTTGGGAACTTTCTCGACCCCATCCCACCTCTCCTTTTTGTTTGCCGACAGCTGCGCAGATCAAATAAAATGCAGTAGGATAAAATATTCTCACTGGAAACTAGCCATGCCGTCTGGGTCGGAGGTACGTTTCACCAGAAGCTTTTATTTTCCCCACGTATTTCTGGGAAAAGGAAACCAGCCGACCGGCTTTCTGTAAGCTTTATAACTGTCAGCCTTTCAGCTAGCTCCCCGGATTGTCCCGGGCAATCCTGTCGCCCCGGTCACCGCAGCCCCGTCAGTCGATCGGTTTCTGTTATTTGGGAAACATTTCGGTCTTGCCTTCCGTGCTGGGATCCAGCCCTGACAATCACCGCACTTTATCAGGTCTCGTGCTCTTCACTGACTTGTTCTTTAGAGTTGAAAATCTTCTGTTCATTTTTCTCATTCGTTTTGCACCCTTTCTTCTCTTCAGCTACTGTTGAGGCAATTGAGGCTGATGAAGGTAAATTAGCCAGGTCCTTTTCTGTTGTGCTTTACAACAGATCAGGCCTCCGCTGGGTGTCTTCATTTCTTGCTGTAGCTTGTACAGAGTGTGGTGGGTGTTGAGCTAACAGTTGTGGCTCAGTATTAACCAAAGTGTACTTGCTTTAAAGGGGAAAGTGACTTTTGCTCGCGTTTTGTCTGGCCTTAAGGCGACAGGGTTCTAATCCGTGCACACGCTCCACTGAACGGTACCCCGAGAAGGCCCAAGGTTTTGGCACTGAGCGGGCAGAGGCGGGGGAGGGACTCTAACCGCCAAGGGGAAATGTCATTCGGACGTGGAAGGCAACAAAATCCCATTCTTGGGGCTGAATCTTGTTTTTCCCTCAAGTCATTTTCGGCCGGCCGAGCTAGAGGAGAGAAAACTCAGCTTCCTAGCCAGAGATTGGGGAGGGTTAGGGGAGAGAATTCCCTCCAGTGTGGTTCTTGTTCGTAGTTTAACATTCATGTCTCTGAAATTAAGTCACGGGAGACATAGTGTTCACAAGATCCTCATTTCAGCTGGTCGAACCAGCCCAACAATTGACACCAGCAAAATCTTGAGTCGGCGGATTACTGACCCCTCCAAAACTCCGTTGCTTTAACGATCGTTTCGATTTAATCTGAAGACCAGTACGTGTCCGGCAGAGAGGCTCTCAGTTCTGAAATACATTTGAACGATACGCTCCCGTTGAACAATGTTTTAAGCGAAGAATTTGGTGTTCCCCTTTAAAACAAACGTCTTCAGTTGTATTTTGTTCTTGCAAGATGTTTTTCTTCCTCTGAAATTTATGTATTTATGGTCCCTTGGAATGATTCTGAATATGCCACTTTAGACATTTCTAATTGGGTGATGACTTTGAAAGAGTGGAAAATACGCTAGCAGAGTAAGAGAAAATACAACTGCTTCCTAAATAGCAGCGAGTAGCTGCTATTTATGTGGGAATTTTCTATTCCTATTAGCCGGTTCTAATCTGCCGTGTGCATTCTCGTTGATAAGTCTGGCTGTTTTCTGTGGTTTCTGTGACTATGTGTCGTGTTGAATATACTACCAATGTAAATTGCTAATACTTATTGTCTGACCAGCAACTAGAGCAGAGCACATTTCTTCCGCAGTAGGATAAAGCGTAAGTCTGCTTGGATTCCAAAAGTCCCCTGGAGAGGGGTTTCCCCCCACCCCGGGTATTCAAGTTTTCCTCTGAATTGCCGCCATCACTAGTGGACCGCTCCGGTCTGGGGATTTTATTTCTTTCCCGCTCGAAAGAACACAAGCACCGCGTAAATTATCTCTATCCCGAAAGGTTGTGTTGTTCTTCCAGACCACGCTAAAATGATAACACTCCCGGTGGTTTAGCAGAAAAGGAGATCGGATATTCCTCTCGACCCCTCTGGGGATAATTCTTTCCAATCGCGCAGGTTTCAGGGAGGGTGCTCGCTAGCTTTCTTTATTTTTGGTGGAATTCGCTGCTAAACTGAAGAAGAATTAAGAAGCTTTGCTATGGGCTTTGGTCGTTCATCATTTCCCCGCCTCCTGCTTCCTCCCCTAGTTGACTAATCACCATTCCCGCTTTACTAGTTAAACCGAGAATATGGTGACCTTGTGGCTTACTGAACTGTGAAACGCCTGCACACGTGTTCAGCAGAGGTCAGCTCCAGCCCCCGGAGGCTCCGCGTACCCGCGGAAAGTGGCCGGCAAAATTTCAGCAGGAAGCTGCTTCACCTTGTGTTCCAAATTCGACCTAATTGGTATACCGGCACCAGGAAGGTTATCCTTCGGATGCCTGACCGGGACGAAGTGTAGCCCGATGGAGCCTGGGCACGTTTTCCACAAGGCGTAAGCCAGACGGTCTCTTCTGTCTCCCTGTGAAATTGGAGTATTTGGAATTTGATCCGCCCCGTGGGTACCCGCCCAAGAGGTTTCTGAGACACCTGGTACTAATCCACCCCCTGCTATTATAGCCCGTCTAAGGGGTGGGACAAGGGAGAGAACAACCTTTTAAAGCCGAATTTAACTCAAGATTCGGGGGACTAAAACCAACCAAATTGGGGGAAGAACAAGGTAGGTGGTTCGCTTCGGTAGATGAGGCTTAAAGTCTTCCAAGAACACCTTTCCCCCCAGTCTCTTAGTAGAGGAGTCTCCACGAGAATGTTCCTTTCTCAGAATTGCCACGATGCTCTGCCTACCGAGTCAGGCGGTAATGGGCACCTGATCGTAAGAGTTTGGACCCTTTACATTGGGGGTGGGGCGCAGATGTGCTTTTTCAAGTCCATTCTCCCTCAACCTCCCCCCCCCCTTGCCCACGCCCCACTAACGTTCAAAGAAACCAAGATTCCCCCAATATTTTTTCTCCCGCCCCTGCTCACGGTGAGCTCACCGGTGGGCCAGGAGCTTCAACGGATGGAACGGAAGGGTCTCTCGGCAGCCAGAGGCCCCCGATCCGTTGGCGGGACTTGAAGCGGCCGCTAAATTGGCCGGAACCGGTCCCGTCCTCCAGAACGGTGGCGAGAGAGGGCCGTCACCCTGCCCGTTTAGGGCTCCCCGTCTAGCGTGCCAGGTGGTGTGGGCAACCATTCCCGAGCCTTGGGGTCGGTCTCCAATCGCAAATCCCACCGAGCACCTCCACTCCAGAGCCCCTGGAGCCGAACTCCCGAGAAGGAAAAATGCTGTCATTCGAATCTGCTCGAAAGGACATTTTGGTTGGCAAGAGACATTGGCTGTTTCAAATCCCGTAGTTCTCTCCCCATACGGTAAGAAGCTTGTCGTGTCGTCCACTGGCCCTGTCTCTGTTCTCCGCCCCGGAGAGCTCACCGACTAACCGATAAGCTGACCACCGGCACTGGCCCCGCTCAGCCCCTCCTCCTCACTAACGTTTCTTCCTCCTTTTGTTTTAACGATCTTCCGTTTAGCCATCAAAGGATTTTCACCACAGCATAAGATCACTAGCTTCGAAGAAGCCAAGGGCTTAGACCGAATTAACGAGAGAATGCCTCCCCGCAGAGATGCCATGCCCTCTGACGCCAACCTTAACTCCATCAACAAGGCTATCTCCTCAGAGACAAATGGCACAGACAGCAATGGCAGCAACAGCAGCAATATTCAGTGACCCCTTCCGGTTTCGGGTTGCCGGTGGTCTTTTCCTTTCGTTTTGTTTTTGGAGCTGCGGGGCGTGATGGGATGTCGGTGCCTCTGACGATAGCTTACACGCTGTGGGGAGGGGCAGGTCTTGGATTCAGTTTACAATATCATCAAAAAAAAAAACAAAACAAAAGAGATAGTAAACTATATTTTGGTGGGTGGGCGGGCGGGGGGAGAAATGCCTTTTAAAAACGCTTGTAGAAACAAATCAAACAAGAAAGCTAACGCTGGTATATACTGCAAAGTTGGGGAATGAACGAATACGTTTTCCTACCGCATTGGGAATTCCTAGGTATGTTACTGAAAGGCCTTTTATTATGTTACTGGACATGAAAACTTTGTCTAATTTCTTACTCTATTGTACGTTTACAGTTGCAGCACTAAAAATGGATGACATCAAAACATTTTTAACCAAGTGATGTACAAACTAAATAAGGACTATTTATTGATAATGTTTTGCTACTCTTGTCAGACAATGGCTATAAACTGAATTAGGCAGTCTGAAAAAAGAAAAAAAAAAAAAGAATGTTGCAAATTTGTTAAAAATGCCAAAAAGGACCGTTTAATTTTGTACAGATTATGCTTACCTCAGGTTTCTTTAGTGTGTTTGAATGCCCTTCTTTCAATATGGCACTTAACTTACGAATTTGGCAGTGACTCTTTTTTTCTTCTAAGTTAAAAAAAAAAAACTGGAATAATAACATCTATCTTTTTTTGCTGTTTATATTTAGGTTTTTTGGTAAATCAATTCTTGGTTGTGGCTTGCTGAATTTAAATATTTATGAGTGGTGCATTTTTAAGTATAGTGAACAAGACACCATATTAAGTGCAGTGAAAAAGCATCTATATTCTGTAAAAATCTGCCTATGCATGTTTTTTAAGAAAAAAAAATGGCTGTATAAGCCTGTATGGACTGTAATGCGCTTAGTGATCTGACTTATACTGGAAATGTATGTATACTGGCGTACTTTATATTCTCTAAAAAATGCTTAATGCCTTTGAAATTTTGTAATCGAAAAAAGCTTTGAAAAAATCTAAAGGGGAGAGTATTCTTAAAAGTTTTTAACATAAGCTTGTCAGTGCACATATAGATGGTAGCATGTTTAGCAGACCTTGTGAGATTTCAATAAGTTTGTAGTTACATGTGAAACTCTACAATGCATGGGAACTGTTAATGTCATAATGGTTTAGTCATTTTGTTCCGTTTCGTCATGTGCCACAAACTGTGTAATTTTTTCACTTTTTTCCCTTTGTATATCAGTTACGGGTTACAACTGGTTCATTCTGAAGACAAATTAAGAAACAGTCCATCGATATTTTTTAACAATTGTATAAGTGCCCAAGTAATTCACTACAGCCTAAAGCCTTGCCTTTGTAATTTGACTTCTGAAATGTTGGCAATCAAAGCATGCACTTGTAACAATGAAAAAAAAAGCATTTTATATTACTACTCAATAAAACGTGCATGAACTTACAGTGCCTGGTTTTTGGGGGCCGAACGCTCCCGTCTTCCCCGCGGATTCAGCCAGCTGCTGGTGCAGACCAAGTCACCCGGCCCTCCGGGCCTCGTTCAGTGCGGGACCCCCAGGCCTGTCCTGGCCCAGGTGCAGGCCTGGAGGCTGGAGCTGGAGCCAACCCTCCCCCCCGGATTCCCCTGCTGCCCCTCGACACCACCCCGCCCTCCCCCGATATCCCCGACCGCCAGCCGAGCTGCCTTGGAGATCCTGGATCTCCCTGGATCCAGCTGACTCTGGATCCAGTCCTGGACGACCGGGGCTTTGCGTGGATTGTTTTCCCATCCCCGGGAAACTCTGTCGTTGAGTCCCGCGCACCTGGAGAGCTGCGTGGTCCCCGAAGGAGGTGTCAGAAGCAGCTCCGGCGCAGAAATGGGAGAAGGCCCCGATCGGAGCTGTCGCCAATGATCTTTTGTCCCCGTCCAGTTCTCTCGAGTCATCATTCCCCGTTTAGCCTCCGTACCCAAACCTGCTTCCCCTGATGTCCAAATTGACACCCTCAACACCACCCTCAGTTGACTTGCTCCCCTCTCCCTTTGTTGACCCCGTGCCTCTAACCCGGAGCCCCGGATCACCTCCACAGTCCACCCCCTTCACTGACGCGTACAAGTCGCAGAGCGCTGCTGGCGGAAATGCAGAGGCTGAACTAGTCCACATCCAGTTGATCCTCGCGTGCTTTAACTCCTCCCTCTCCTCTGGCGGGTCAAATAATTTCTCCGTCCATGTCGGCACCCGTGCCCGCTGCCCTCACCAGGCTTTTAACTCCCTCCTTAAACCCCCTGGCCCCCCGCCCTCGTCTCCCTCACTTCTTGCCCCTAATAACCTGGTCACCTACTTTATTGAGAAAATTGAAACTGTAAGGTGTGATCTCCCTAGAATCTCCTCCCTCTTCCTTCCCCTTCTTAAAAACTCTCTTCTTTCCCAACAGTATCTCAAGAGGAGATCTCCTGCCTTGGCTCAAAATCCAACCCCTCCACTTGCACATCCGATCCCAGCTCTTCGCACCTGATCGAAGCACTTGCCCTCTCCCTTCTTCACTCCCCGTCCTCCATCTTCAACTGTGCTCTCCAATGACTTCTTCCCCACTGCTTTCAAACGTTTCAGACATGAGAACAACCAGCCTAAAAAACAACCCCCCCTCGGCCCCCCCAAAGCTCCCTCCTGGTATCACCTCGTCTCCCTCCTTCCATTCTTCTCCAAGTTCCTAGAGTGAGTTGTCTCCACCTGCTCTCTGAAGTTCCTCTCCTCCAATTCTCTCCTTGACCCGCTCCAATCTGGCTTCCGTCCCCTTCTCTCCACAGAAACTGCCTTCTCAAAGGTCACAAATGATTTCCTTGTTGACAGATCCAATGGCCTCTTTTCAATCCTAATCCTTTTCAACCTCTCAGCTACTTTGGACACTGTTGACTCTCCCCTCCTTTAAAGCCTTATTCAAGGCCCATCGCCTCCAAGAGGCCTTCCCTGACTAAGTCCTCATTTCCTTGTCTCCCACTCCCTTCTGCGTCTCCCAAATTTTCTTCATTCATTCAATAGTATTTCTTGAGCGCTTACTATGTGCAGAGCACTGTACCAAGCGCTTGGAATGTACAATTCGGCAACAGATAGAGACGATCCCTGCCCATTGACGGGCTTACAGTCTAATCGGGGGAGACGGACGGACAAAAACAAGACAACTTAATCGCAGTAAGTAGAGTCAAGGGGATGTACACCTCATTAACGAAATAAACAGGGTATTCACTCCTCTGCTCAGATCAGCCCCTCACTCAGTGGAAAGAGCCTGGGCTTCGGAGTCAGAGGTCATGGGTTCGACTCCCAGCTCTGCCACTTGTCAGCTGTGTGACTGTGGGCAAGTCACTAAACTTCTCTGTGCCTCAGTTACGTCATCTGTAAAATGAGGATTAACTGTGAGCCTCACCTGGGACAACTGTATCTACCCCAGTGCTTAGAACAGTGCTCTGCATATAGTAAGCACTTAATAAATAGCATTATTATTATTATGCCCATATCCATGTTTTTATTTCTATTAATATCTGTCTCCCCCTCTAGACTGTAAGCTCATTAAGGGCATGGAATGTATCTTTTGTAATATTATACTCCCCAAGCACTTAGTACGGTGCTCCGAGCCCAGTAAGCGCTAAGTCAATATGATTGATTGATTGACCACAAGAAAGACCCTTAGTTTAGCCCATCAGAAGAGAGAATCAGAAGTAAAGGATGCTTCTTAAGGAGAAATTGCCCATTTCTTCCCCGTTGCAGAACTAGAAGCACTGTGGCCTCGAGGAAAGAGTGTGGGCCTGGGAGTCAGGGGACCTGAGTTCGAGCCCTGGCTCTGTCACATGCCTGTTTTGTGACCTTGGGTAAGTCACTTCACTTCTCTATATAATAGTTTCCTCACCTGTAAAATCGGCATTAAGTACCTGTTCTCTCTCCCCCTTGACTGTGAATCCTCCATGGAGTGGAGCTAATTGAATTGTAGCTACCTGAGCACTTGACACATAGTAAGCACTGTTGTTATTATTCAGAAGTGAGAACTAAAACTAGATAGCACTTAAAATCACTGTTCTGTGCAGTTTCTTGGGCTGCCAGAGTGATCGCATCAGATCGCCACACTGCTCATATAGAGCTCGGACACAATCCACTGGTGTTAGATAATAAGTAGCCAAGAGAGGAGCGATACCTTAACCCAAGCGTCGGCTAGTCAGAAGGGTGTGCTGGAGACCGGGACTTGATAGGTCCTCCGTGCAAATGATAATAATAATAATTGTGGTATTTTTTAAGCATTTACCATGTGCCAGGCTCAGTACTAAGTGCTGGGACGGACAGTATTTGCTTGTATATTTGCTATTTGCTGTGTTGGATGCAGTCCCCGTCCCACGTGGGGCTCGCAGTCTCAATCCCCATTTTACAGACGAGGGAAATGAGGCCCAGAGAAGTGAAATGACTTGTTCAAGGTCAGCTTCTCCGGTTTATGGATTAGTTGCCCAGGCTTTACATCATCTTTCCCTTCAAACACTGATCAGCAGAACCGGCTCCCTTCCGAAGGAGAAGCAGTGTGGCCCATTGGAGATCAGTCATCATTCATTCCTTTAATTGTGTTTATTGAGCATTTACCGTGTGCAGAGCACTGTACTAAGCGTTTGGGGGAGTACAATATAGTCCCTGCCCACAGTGAGCTCGCAGTCTAGTTGGCCACAAGGTGCTCGAGACTCCACCTTTCCCAGTTGATTTTTTTTTACCTCCTACTCCCCAGCTTGCCGTTTTCTCTCCCCCCAAGATCTCCCGCTCCTTTTCAGTGTATCTCTGTATGACTGTGAGCCCTACGTGGAACCCCATTAGCCTGTACTTACCCCAGCGCTCGGCAGAGTGCTTGGCGCATAGTAGGTGCTTAACAAATACCACAATCATCATCACAGTGGGGGGAGACAGACATTAATATAAATAAATGTCGCCTCGCGACTTTCCTTCGAGTTTTAATCCCTGAGGCTGACAAGTCCAATTTGGGTCTGATCCGTAAGCGATCGCTTGGAAATATTTTAAGGCCCAGCCCCGCCATGGGCGACTCTAACTGGAGCATTTAATCATATTTTCTTTATTTCTCCTCCGACTTTACCCCGTGGTAAGTCATCTTTTCACTGATGTAAGATTGATTTCCCGCTCGTGTGCTGCAGTGGCTTCGGTTTCAGGCATTTTAATCAGCTCAGCTAGCTGCCCTGCAACTTCTTCCTGATCCCCCGATGAGTCTCACTTAGTTCATGCTCAGCATTGTGGATTAATTGGAAAGCTGCCAAGGCCCGGGCTGTGCTCTGTATTAATGTGGGATTTACAGCGTGGTCGTGAATGCTACAGATTGAAATGATCGTAAGGGAGCACGCCTCTTAAAGCATCAGAACTGGATAGAAAAACAAACGGAAACTCCCTTCCGTTTTTCTGGGAATCAGGAGGACTTGGGTTCTAATCCCGGCTCCGCCGCTTTTCATTCGTTCGTTCGTTCGGTCGTATTTATTGAGAGCTTACCGTGTGCGGAGCGTACCGCATTAAGCTCTTGGGAGAGCACAGTACCACAATAAACGGACACATCCCCCGCCCACAAAGAGCTTACAGTCTAGAGGAGCTGAGACGGACATTAATATCAATCACTAAATTACAGATATCTACATATGCGCTGCGGGGCTGAGACGGAGGATGAATAAAGGGAGCAAATCGGGGTGACGCGGAAGGGAGTGGGAGAAAGGGAAAGGAGGGCTTGGGGAAGACATCTCGGAGGAGACGCGCCTTCGATAAGGCTTTGAAGTGGAAGAGAGACATTGTCTGGTGGATATGAAGGAGGAAGGCGTTCCAGGCCGGAGGCAGCAAGTGGGCGAGAGGTCGGCAGCGAGATCGATGGGATCAAGGTACGGTGAGAAGGTTAGCATTAAAGGAGCAAAGTGTGTGGGCTGGATCGTAGTAGGGTGAGGTAGGAGGGGGCAAGATGATTGAGTGCTCGAAAACCAATGTTGAAGGGTGTTTGTTTGATGGGGAGGTGGGTGGGCAACCACTGGAATTTGTTGAGGAGTGGGGAAAACACGGCCTGAACGTTTCTGTAGAAAAATGATCCGGGCAACAGAGAGAAGTATGGACGGAAGCGGGGAGAGACGGGAGGCTGCGAGGTCACCGAGGAGGCTGATACAATAATCAAGGCGGAGTAGGATCATTCATTCGTTCAATCGTATTTATTGAGCGCTTACTATGCGCAGAGCACCGTACTAAGCGCTTGGAATGAACAAGTCGGCAACAGATAGAGACGGTCCCTGCCGTTTGAGGGGCTCACGGTCTGATCGGGGGAGACGGGCGGACGAGAACGATGGCGATAAATAGAGTCGAGGGGAAGGACATCTCGTAAAAACCGATGGCGACTAAATAGAATCGAGGCGACGTACATTTCATTAACAAAATAAATAGGGTACTGAAGATATATACAGTCGAGCGGACGAGTACGGCGCCGAGGGGAGGGGAAAGGAGAGGGGGAGGAGCAGAGGGAGATGGGGGGGGAAAGAGGGTTTAGCTGCGGAAAGGTGAAGGGGGGGAGGTAGAGGGAGAAGGGGAGCTCAGTCTGGGAAGGCCTCTTGGAGGAGGTGAGTTTTAAGTAGGGTTTTGAAGAGGAGAAGAGTGATAGCAGTTTGGATGGAGAGGAAAAGGTGATTTTTGATAATGTTGTGAAGGTGGAATCGACCCGCTTTAGCGATGGATTGAATTACGCGGGTTCGATGGAAGAGAGGAGTCAAGGATACCGCCTAGGTCACGGGCTTCGGCGGGAAGGATGGCGGTGCCGTCTACGGTGATGGGAAAGTCAGCGGGTGTGAAGGGTGCGAAGATACGTCGTTCGGTTTGAGGTGACCGGAGGCCATCGGTCAGGAGGAAACGTGAGACCGCAGAGAGGGAGAAAGATCAGAGGAGGAGATGTAGATTTGGGGATCATCCTCAAAGAGATGGTAATTGAAGGTATTTGAGAGAATTCATTCATTCAATAGTATTTATTGAGCACTTACTTTGTGCAGAGCACTGTACTAAGCGCTTGAAATGTACAATTCGGTAACGGAGACGATCCCTCCCCATCGACGGGCTTACCGTCTAACCGGGGGAGAGAATGCGTTCTCCGAGGGAGTGATTGTAGATGGAGATTACAGGGGAGCAAGGATGGAACTTCGTAGGACACCCACAGTTCTGGGCGTCTACTGTGTGTCCTTGGACAAAGCCCTTAACTTTGCCGTGCCTCAGTTACCTCATCTGTAAAATGAGGATCAATAAGTGGCCGCCTGCCTAATGGGTAAGACGCCTGACTTCGGATCAGCAGATTGAGGGTTGGAGTCCCTTCGTGGTCGAGGTCTTTCTTTAGAGAAGCAGCGTGCCTCAGCGGAAAGAACCCGGGCTTCGGAGTCAGAGGTCATGGGTCCGGATCCCGCCTCTGCCACTTGTCAGCTGTGTGACCGTGGGCGAAGTCACTTGGCTTCTCTGTGCCTCAGTGACCTCATCTGTAAAATGGGGATTAACCGTGAGCCTCCCGTGGGACAACCCGATTACCCTGTATCCACCCCAGCGCTTAGAACAGTGCTCTGCACATAGTAAGTGCTTAACAGATACCAATTTATTATTATGTGGGACATGGACTGTGTCCAACCTGATTAGCTTGTATCTACTATCTACCCCCCTCGGGGTCGCACCCGGAGAGTTTCCAGTCCTCTACCAGTCTCGGCCACGGGAGGGAGAGTCAAACGGAGGCCTGTCCTTTCCATTCCTGGTTTGGCCAGCGGCTGGCGAGCGGCGGGCCGTCGGCTACAAGGCAAAACTCACCCGTGCTGGGCGGCGGCGGCACGGGAGGGAATCCAGGGCGGAGACTCAAGTTGACTGCGCGGAAGGAGGCGATGGTAAGCCGCTTCCGTATTTTTACCAAGAAAACTCTACCCATCCACTGCCGGAACGATGGCAGACGGAGGGGGGGATTCCGGGAAAGATGTGTCCATGGCGTCGCTATGGATTGGAAATGACTCGGTGGCATAAGACAAGATCATCTATACAGCTTCCTGCACACCGACGTGGAAAATTGCCTAGGGAGTAGAGTTGAAATGATAATAACAATAACGATGATCATCATAATAGCAATTATTGTTATTTTTATAATGATAAAACGAATAGTACTCATTAAACACTTATTATATGCCACGGACTGTTCTAAGCACCAGGGTAGATACAGGTTAATCAGTGAATCCCACATGGGGCTCACACTCTTAATCCCCATTTTACAGATGAGGTTACTGAGGCCCAGAGAAGTTAAGCGACGTGCCTAAGGGCACACAGCAGACATGCGGCAGAGCCGGGACTGGAACCCAGGTCCTTCTGACTCACAGGCCCGTGTTGGATCCACTAAGCCACGTTGCTTCTCGTTATTCGTATTATGGCATTGGTTAAGTTCTTACTGTGTGCCAAGCACTGTACTAAACGTTTGGTTAGATACAAGATACTCAGGTTGGACCCAGTCCCTGTCCCATATGGGCCCCACGGTCTGAGTAGTGGGAGAACGGGTATTGCAGCCCGTTTCACAGTTGAGGAAACTGAGGCACGGAGGAGCCAAGAGACTTGCCCACGCTCACACAGCCAGCAGGTCGGATGCAGCCTCTGTCCTACGTGGAGCTCGCAGTTTAGTCTTAGTCTTAGTACTCTAATCATTAATAATAATAATGTTGGTATTTGTTAAGCGCTTACTATGTGCAGAGCACCGTTCTAAGCGCTGGGGGAGATACAGGGTCATCAGGTTGTCCCACGTGAGGCCCACGGTCTTCATCCCCATTTTACAGATGAGGTACCTGAGGCCCAGAGAAGTGAAGCGACTCGCCCACGGTCACACAGCTGACAAGTGGCAGAGCCGGGAGTCGAACCCATGACCTCTGTCCCCGAAGCCCAAGCTCTTTCCACTGAGCCACGCTGCTTCCCCTATTATTATCATTAATAATATTTCTCATTATTAATATTATTATTAATATTATCATTATTGATATTGTTGTTATCAATGATACTTCTCATTATTAATAGTAATAATGAGAAGAATAACAACCGTGGTATTCATTAAGTCCTTACTATGCACCAAGAACTGTGCTAAGCACTAGGATAGGTATAAGTTGAGCCGAAGCAGCGTGGCTCAGTGGAAAGAGCACGGGCTTTGGAGTCATAGGTCACGGGTTCGAATCCCGGCTCGGCCACCCGTCAGCTGTGTGACCGTGGGCGAGACGCTTCACTTCGCGGCGCCTCGGTTCCCTCATCTGTAAAATGGGGATTAAGACCGTGAGCCCCACGTGGGACAACCCGATTCCCCCGTGTCTCCCCCAGCGCTCAGAACGGTGCTCGGCACATAGTAAGCGCTTAACAAATGCCAACATTATTAATTGGGCACAGTCCCCATCCTACAAGGAGCTGACACCGATAAAGTCATTCACGTAAGGTAGAAATGTCTGTGAGGAGCATAGGCTCCACATTTCAAGGAGGGGTTTTGCCCTTCAAATAGATCCCCCAACCCAACGGTGCTCCGCGAGCACTCGTCCGCAGAAATGCCTCCGAAGGGACTGAAATCGCTGTGGACGGTTGGCGTTGAGGTAACGCTCTGCCTGAACTCGGGGTAGATGCCTGTGGCTTCCTAGGAAGAATCGCATCCCTAAAAGCCTGCCGCAGACAGCTGAAAATAGTGATATCGCGCCTATTTAGTGGTGTGAATGTCATCATCGAGGTGCAATTAGTAGTATGGAACGCGTCTTTCTCTGATGCTATGGGAAAAAGGGAGATGGGGAGAGGGAGTGGCGGGGGGAAAGGGTGGAGACGAGTGGAGGAGCTGGGATTACAGCGCCAGTCCTTCTGACTCCCAAGTTCATGCTCTTTCCACTAGGCCATACTGCTCAAGGGTCACGAAGGCAGTTTTCCCGTTATCACTGTGATTATTACCGTCGTCGTCGTGGCCGATAAGCGTTTCCCATGTTTCAAGCGCTCTTTTAAGTGCTGGGGTAAGAGCCAAGTTGATCGGGTCAGAACGGTCCTATTATGGGGCTCACAGTCTAAGTAGGAGGGAGAACAGGTACTGAATTCCCATTTTACAGGTGAGGAGCCTGAGGCACCGAGAGGTGAAGCGACCTGCCCAACCTCACACAGCGGACAAGCAGTGGTGTCGGGATTAGAACCCTGGTCCTCCGACCCCCAAGCCTTGCTCTTACCACTAGGCCAGGCTACAACCGTATGTTTTATATTTGATTGTGACCCCTTGGGTTCTCATTCTCCCGCCGATATTCTTCGATGGTGTTTGGTCCAGTGGTTTGGATCTGTGACCTTGGGGCGCTTGATATTCATCCCAACCTCAACCCCTCGGCGGTAATATTCGTTCTTTCAATTATATATGATAGATCATTCCCTGCTATTAATGTCCGTCTCCCTCCCTAGACTGTAGGCCGATCGAGCTTAGTACGGTACGTGGCTCAGTGGAAAGAGGCCGGGCTTGGGAGTCGGAGGCCATGGGTTCAAATCCCCGCTCTGCCACTTGTCGGCTGTGTGACGGTGGACGTGTCACTTACCTTCTCTGTGCCTCAGCGACCTCATCTGTAAAATGGGGATTGAGACTGCGAGCCTCACGTGGGCCCGCCTGATTACCCTGTATCTCCCCCAGCGCTTAGAACGGTGCTCTGCTCATGGTAAGCGCTTAACAAATACCAACATCATCATTATTATTATTACAGTACTTTGCACACGGTAAGCGCTCAATAAATAAGATTAATAATTGTAGGCAGGGAATGTGTCTTCCAACTCCGTTGAGTTGTAGGGACTCTCCCAAGTGCTCAGTCTAACGCTCTGCACGTAGTAAATTCTCAGTAAATAGCATCGATGGATCGGTTGATAGCTCTGCAGATTAGGCAGTTAACGCTACTATTTCTACTGATAATAATAAGGGCATTTGTTAAGCGCTTACTCTGTACCCAGCACTGTTCTAAGCACCGGGTCAGGTTGTGCCAGGTGGGGCTCACGGTCTTCATCCCCATTTTACCGATGAGGAAACTGAGACACAGAGAAGTTAAGTGACTTACCCAAAGTCACACAACTGACAAGTGGCGGAGCCAGGATTAGAACCCACAACCTCTGACTCCCAAACCTTCGCTCTTTCCACTAAGCCACGATGCTTCTATTACTATTACTACTACTGAGAGTGGGAGCCCTCCTGTACCGATCCCGGCGCTTAGAACAGTGCTTGCCCCGCCGTAAGAACTTAGCAAATACCCTAATAACGAGAATAACCGTGAAGGCCGATTTAAATTCCTCGTTGGAAACCAAGTAACCCCCCGAACGATTCCCTGTAAGCTCTCTCAGACTAGTATGCGGCACTTTCCTGCAGCGTATTTAGATTATACCTCGTTGCAGGACTGTGTTTAAAAACCAGTTGCCATGGTGACCCTGCAGTTTTTCTAAATGTAGTGTGTGATGTCCACAGTTGCCATTTGTATTAACTGTTGAGTTGAGATGTGGGAGAAAAACGAGAGGCAGAGCGGAAGAACGAAGCAGAGGGGAACTCGTTCCAAAGGGCACCGGGCTGGGAATCGGGAGCCCGTGTTACATGCTCGGCTCTGCCCCTTGGTCTGTCGGGTGACCTTGGACAAATCGTTTCCCTCTCTGGGCCTCAGTTTCCGCCTCTGTAAAATGGGAATAAAGCACCCGTTCACCCTCTCCGTACGTCTGTGAATCCCACGTGGGACGGGGACGGTGTCTGATAATAATAATACTAACGTTGGTATTTGTTAAGCGTTTACTATGTGCAGAGCACTGTTCTAAACGCTGGGGTGGACACAGGGGAATCAGGTTGTCCCACGTGGGGCTCACGGCCTTCATCCCCATTTTCCAGATGAGGTCACTGAGGCACCGAGAAGTGAAGTGACTTGCCCACGGTCACACAGCTGACGAGGGGCCGAGCCGGGATTCGAACTCATGACCTCTGACTCCGAAGCCCGGGCTCTTTCCACTGAGCCACGTCTCTGTCCTGTAGGCGGCTCTTAGTCTGAGAGAGAAGGGGAGGGAATATGTCATTCTGATTTTAACTTCCCCGGTGCAACGCCCATAGTAAAGCTTAATACGGATCATGGTTCAAAGCGTTCTGGTTCTTCCCTTTTGGCGCGTTTCTCATCACGGGCGTACGGCTCCCTTCTGAGGATGGAATCGACACATGGGCAGGAAATATTCCCCGAGATATGGCTATTTACATGGCTATGCCTTCCAAGGAGGCTTTAATAAAAATAAGCTCTTACGTGCCGGGCATCGTACTGAATGCAGGATAATGAGGTTGCCCACATTTCCTATCCCACGTGGGGCTCGCAGGCCAAAGGGGAGGGAGGAGAATTTAACCCTTTTACAGATGAGGAAACTGAGGCACGGAGACGCCAAGCGACTCGCCCCAGGTCACCCAGCAGACGGGTGGCGGAGCCGGGATCAGAACCCAAGTCCTCCGACTCCCTGCCCGCGGTCGTTCCGCTAGGTCACGTCGCTTCACGCTCTAGCAACAAGCTATTTTCATTTCTAGAGCGTCTTCTCAGGCTAACCTTCATTCGAGTGGGCATTTTCAGCGCGAGAGCCCTAATGTTAGAGCTTGTTGGACTCCCAGATTTAGTCCGTCTCCTCCCACACCCAGTCACGCTCATTTCACTTTGGAATCACGCTCCCCTGGCTGGAAACCCTGGAAAGGGGATTTATGGGAACCGCAGTAAATGAAGAACATGTGGAAATGAGCGGGAATTACGGACCTGATCGTTTCCATGAGCAGAGAGCTCCGTGACAGCAGCGACTGGAAAATAGCCCCCTTTGACAGGCAGGAAAATATTTTGAATATGATCTTGAATTTAGTTATGGAATCTGGCTTTAATAACTCGTAAGTACAGGCAAGAAGATGAACGATGAATGACGGGTAACAGTGACAGATAACGCCATTACTCACGGTGGCCAGGGATCGCATTTACCAACTCCAGCTGTATTGTCCTTTCCCGAGGACTTAGTACACTGCTCTGCGCACAGTAAGTGCTCAATAAATACCACTGAGTGATTGATTGATATATTTAGCTGAGCCCCTTTTTAGCCTGCTGCTATTTTCTGTCTCAAATCTGAATTTCACCCGCTGGCGAAAGAAGTGTGGCCTTCCCTTCTATCTCCCCTCGGGTCCCTCCATGCCCGGGCGATGTGCTATTCGATGACCAAAAATCGATCACTAGCCTGGGATGGGAATCTATTGTCCCTTCATTCGTTCAGTAGCATTTATTGAGCGCTTACCATGCGCAGAGCACTGTACTGAGCGCTTGCAATGTACAATTCGGCAGCCGATAGAGACAATCCCTGTTGCCGAGCACTCGGCAGAGTGCTTGAGGCGGTGTGATAGGATTCGTAGACGGGATCCCTATCTACGGGGAGCTTCCAGTTTAGCCCCGTCGACGCCCTTGGTGATTGTCTACGTTCAGTACGGTGATGGCATTTTTTAAGTGCTTGCTACGTTCCCGACACGCGCTACACGCTAGGGTACTTACAAGAGAATCGAGTCTGGCTCCATCCCTGGCCCTGTTGGGGCTCCCGATCTAAGAGGGAGGGAGGGCTGGTCATTCTTCCCCATTTTACAGATGCAGGAACTGAGGAACGGAGAGATTAGAGACCAGCCCGAGGTCCAACTCTACCAACTCTAGGTACGTGAGAATCCTTTTAAGAATCCCATCTCCTTCAAGAGGCCTTCCCCAACTGAGCCCCCATTTCCCCTTCTTCCATTCCCTTCCGTGTCGTCCTTTGCACTTAGATCTGCCCTCTTGATTCGCCTCCCCCTCCTCCCCCCAACACTTCTGTACATATCAGTCGTATTTCTATTTATCTGTGGATATCCGTGTCTGTCTCCCCCTTCAGAGTGTAAGCTCCTCTGGTGAGGACGGCATGGGGTAGCGGATAGAGCCCAGGCCTGGGAGTCAGAAAGTCAAGGATTCTAATCCCAGCTCCACCCCTTGTCTGCTGCGTGACCTTGGGCGAGTCATTTCTGGGCCTCAGTGACCTCACCTGTAAAGCGGAGATTGAGACTGTGAGCCCCACGCGGGACAGGGACTATGTCTAACCCGATTTGCTTGGATCCACTCCGGTGTTCAGTACAGTCCCTGGCACATAGTAAACACTTAAAAAAAATGCCATTATTATTGTTATTATAACCAACTCAGTCGCACTGTACTCTCCCAAACAGTACAGTACAGTGCTCTGCGCGGAGTTTAATCTCCGTGCATTAAATAGGATTAAATATGATTGACTGATTATCATACTGTAATTCCCAAGTCTTTAGGACAGTGCTTCGGTTACAGTTAACCGCTCAGTAAATAAGAACGATCGATCGATTGATTAGTGCAGTACACACTGAGGCGAGTGAAGCGAAATACTCCCATATCATACTTCCCCTGCCCTGAAGGCAGGTAGATAGGCTCAGTCAGCTCTGGAAAATGTCGGAATTTTAGTGCCGCTTGCGGCCCAAGCCACTGGGAAAGGTGATCAGCACACCGCTGCTGCTGTTTTCTCTTCCGTGTTTGTGAAGCACTCACTGTGTGCCGGGCACTGTTCTGAGCGCTGGAGTAGATACAAGTTAATTAGGTTGGACGGAGTTCAGATCTCACATGGGGCTCACGGTCTTAATCTCCAGTTTACAGATAAGGCATCTGTGGCACAGAGAAGTGAAGCGACTTTCCCCGGGTCACACAGCAGACAAGTGCTCACGATGATCTTACGGTCTAGAAATAAGCTGACAGTCTTTAGAGGTGTCTTTCTAAATGAGTTCATCCATCGGTGGAATTGACTGAGCACTTACTATGTTCAGAGCACTGTCTGAAGCGCTTGGGGGAATTCAAGTTAATCACGGAGAAGTGAAGCGACTTGCCTCAGGTCACGCAGCGGGTAAGTGGCAGAGCCAGGGGAGTTCTAATCCTCTTCTCCTTCTGACTCCCAGGCCTGTGGTCTATCCACGTCACCGCACTGCTTCTCAAGGAAAGACATCGTTTCTCAATCCAAACTGAACTATTGTCATTCACTCATTCATTCATTCAATAGTATTTATTGAGCGCTTACTGTGCGCAGAGCACTGTACTGAGCCCTTGGAGTGTACAAATCGGTAACAGATAGAGACAGTCCCTGCCCTCTGACGGGCTTACGGTCTAATCGGGGGAGACGGACGGACAAGGACGATGGCAATAAATAGAATCGAGGGGAAGGACATCTCATTAAAACAATAGCAGATAAATAGAATCAAGGTGACGTACATCTCATTAACAAAATAAATAGGGTAATGGGGTAAATAGGGTGTTGTCTTAAATCTGTGGCTGTCTCACTTCATACAGTGTGATTTTTCTGGTTTCATCTGGGCTTTCCATGAAATCCTATGGGGGCTGAGTTCAACAGGGCCAAGCCGGGAAGGGAACTGTGCGAGGGTAGAGGTTCGAGATTGATTTATGCAAGGACGGGAGTTTGAGATTGATTTCCAACTGACTTCTTGGTCAAATATCACCCCGTTCCCTGCGTCTGCTTTGATAGTCCCTGCGCGGTTCCGCTCTACAGTTCTGGAACTGTGGCAGAGATTCCTTTGGAAAAGCATTCTGCGCTCTTTGTGTTCTCCCAACGTCCCTACTCGAGGTTTGCTTATTCATTTATGAAGGATCAAAAGCAATGGCAACCAGTTTCCCGAGGGAGGTACCAATGGTCAGTTTTGTTTGTTCTTTTCCTTGGAAAAGCTGTCCTCTTCACAGCCTGGCATGGCCTAGAGGATAGAGCACAGGCCTGGGAGTCAGAAGGTCACGGGTTCTAATTCCGGGTCTGCCACTCGTCTGCTGCCTGACCTTGGGTAAGTCACTCACTTTCTCCGGGCCTCAGTTTCCTCATCCGTTAAATGGGGATTGGGGCTGTGTCCAACCCGATTATCTTGGATCCACCCCAGCGCTTAGAACAGTCCCTGGCACGTAGTAAGCGCTAAACCTACATAACAACATTGTTATGTTGGAAGTGCTCGCATTGCTCGGTACCTCCGATGTGATTCTCTTTCCCAGACAATACAGAGGTGACTCCTTCCCTTCATTCCCCCTCTTTTTTTAATGATATTTTTAATCTCCCTCCTCAAATCCGACAGCCAGTTACTTTCCCCTTCTTCAAAGGGCCTTATTGAAGGCCCATCTCCTCCAAGAGGCCTTCCCTGACTAAGCCCCCCATTTCCTCCTCTCCCACTCCCTTCTGCCTCGCCCTGACTTGCTCCCTTGGTTCTTCTCCCCTCCCAGCCCCACGGTCCTTTTATACATAACTGTCATCTATTTCTTTGTATCAGTCCCCATTTTACAGATGAGGTAACTGACTCACGGAAAAGTGAAGTGACTTACCCAAGGTAATACAGCATTCGAGTGTTGGAGCCGGGATTAGAACCCAGGTCCTGCTGGTGCCCAGTCCGGTGCTCTATCCACTAGGCTATCGTACTTCTGCAGTACCATGTGTGGGTCATGGGTCCCCCCTCCCCCAGACAAGCTAAAAGCCCAGAGAGGTGGTCTTAAATCCCCCTTGCCCCCTCCCCGGTTCAAGAACCACAGACCTGATCCGGCCTCCGAGCCTTAGGCTGACCGATCCCTGCCCTAGATTTTTCTTGGGAGAGAAGTGATCCTTTCCGCTGGTCAGCAGAACAGTAGAAGCTTTGTGAAGAGGTGGAAATGGGAAAGCATTCCCCCCGAAGAACTCTGGCTAGATTCCGGGGAAGCAATTTGCATCTTCCGGGGGCCAAACTTCACTTACTAAGGTCTGTTTCCCCCTCAGAGTCAACCATGGTTGAGCTGGGCTTCCAAAAGGTACCTGGGAGGGTTAAAGCCGCTCACATCATTAGGGACTTCCGTGAGGTCTGAGTCAAGGATCCAGCCTATATTCCCTCCAAAAAAGGGTCTACATTTTAATGAATCAGTGGTATTTATTGAGCACTTACTCCGTGCAGAGCACTGTACTAAACACTTCGGAGCGTACGATACAACAGAGTCGGTCGACACAATCTCTGCCCACAACGAGCTTACAGTCTAGAAGACTTAACAGTGATAATCATCGTAATAATTGTGGTATTTTTTAAGTACTTAATATGCGTGCCAGGTTCTTGCTAAGTGCTGGGGTGGATACAAGCAAACTGTGTTAGACACGGTCCCTGTCCCCTGTGGGGCTCACATTCTCCATCCCCATTTTACAGATAACTGAGGCACAGGGAAGTGAAGTGACTTGCCTAAGGTCACACAGCAGACGAGGGGCAGACCTGTGATTAGAACCCATGACCTAACTCCCAGGCCCACGCTCTATCCTCTACGCAAATTGCTTCTCCAGGACATTTCACCATCTGTTTCTGAAATTGCTCAATAAACATTGGTTGATTGATTGATTGAATTTAAACTGTCAGTCAGATAAGTTTTTGCTAGGCCGGAGCAGTAGCAGAGAGGATTTAAAATGCTGCTTCGATGTATCTTTACCCATCCAAGACGGAAGGATCATTTTCGGAGTTTTAAAGAGAAACTTTTCTCTGACCCTGGTTGCACAGTGCAGCATTTACTGTCATGGAAACTATTTAAAACTGGAAATAAAAATGGGAAATCATGCCTGGCGTGTGTGGGATGCAGATAAAAGTAAGTTTGAAATCAGGAACCCAGATTCTTATGCAGAGGACGGTCCTCAGAACAGAAAATCTGTCCCAGAGAATCCAATTCGTTTGACGGAATTTGGCGTCTCCACGGGCAAGCAGAGACGGGGCTTAGCGAGAAGTCACTGCAACTCTTAATATATACGTAGGGAGCGGCCGTCTGGACCGTAAGCTCCTTGTGGGCAGGGAACGTGCCTACTGAGACTGTTATATTGCACTCTCCCAACTGCCCCGCTCCCGGGAAGCACTCAATAAACAGCATGGATTCATTTATTATCCATCTCTAAACTTGTTTCTGGAGAGAAAGTAACACATCAGCATACAATGCATTGAATTAACCCCAAAGTGCCTTCTGAGGGAAAGGATCTTCAAATTCCTCTTAAAATCACTCCTCCCCCAAGAAGTCTTCCCTGACTAAGCCCTTATTTGCCCATTCACCCTCCCCTCGGTATCACCTTTGCACTTGATCGCCACCCCCAGCCTCCAGCACTTATCCTTACACTCTGTTCCTTTCGGTAATTCATTTTAGTATCTGTCTCCCCTTCTAGACTGTAAGCTTCTTGCGGTCAAGGGTCATATCTGCCAACCGTCTTGTATTGTACTCTCCTAAGCACTGAGTAAATACCATGGATCGAGTGACGGAAAGATCATAAACCAATGAGTGTTAAATTTTTCCCTAAATGCTAACGAGAGAAGACGTTTCCTCCGGGGGAAAATCAGCCTGCCCAAGTGGTTAATCATCAGTAAATGGAAATGTGCTGAAGAATTTACTAGCAAGGTTTGGAATATGCAGCACTAAAAGGATGGTGAGAATGGGAGAGGACTGTGTTTTAAATGAAAAGCCACGCAGGGAAAGTCAGGTCTGGCCTTGTAGAGATGCATTCGGCCATTGTATATACAGTGGGTGAAATGATAATCAGGGTGTAATCAGTCAGAAGATGTGACAATAACTACGTACATAAGTTATCCTTGATGAGCAAAAGTGTTTTGTCCAGCTTTGCAGTTAGAAACACAAAAAATGTAATAAATGCCCCTGCCTTCAGTGAAAACGGCAATCCATGTGTGCTTATGATTTAAAGTTGGAGTTCTTTTTCAAATGAATATAATTTACTGGGTTCATTTTTCCTGGGCAGTAGAAGAGATTAGGACCCAACCAACAACTGCAAGAGCACAGGGGTTCCTATTTCATGGACCTGGGGTTTTGAGGAAAGGTGGGAATGGTCTGCAAAACAGGCACGCATTAAAGAAGGGATAGACTAGTCTCTATGAGATCTGAATCACACAGAAACATCACCCTTAAGGTCCCTTCAGATTTGTAAAATAATAATGTTTCAATTTAGTTTAAGGGAGTCTCAATCCAGGTGTTTAAGAATAAATTTCACCGAATCCAGCAAGATAGGGTATAAAGAGCTTGTTGTCAGGGTCCGGTTTTCCTTTAGAATCAGTAACTCTACTTCTCTACATCATATATGTTGGTTTTTGTCTCTCTTTTTACTTAAAGAAGGGGAGGAGGAGAAGGAGGAGACAGGGAAGAAGAAAACGTAGAGGATAAGGAAAAGGAAGAGGAGAAGACAGAAGGATGTTGAAGAAGAGGAGGAAGAGAAAGTGCAAGAGGAAGAGAAGGAGAAAGAAGAGAAGGAGGAAAGGGGGAAGGGAAAGGGAGGAGGTGGAGAAGGAAGAGGGGAAGGAAAAGGAGTAAGAGGGATAGTAGGAGGAGAAGAAGGGAGGAAGAAAAAGAGGAGAAGGAAGAGGAGGAGGAGACAGAGAGAAGGGCATGGAGTAAGAGGAGGAGGAGGAAGAGAAGGTGGGGTAAAGGAGGAGGAGTCGGAAGAGGAGAAGAAGGAGAAAGAGCAGTAGAAGGAGAAAGGGGAGAAGGAGGAGGAGAAAGAGAAGGAAGAGGGGAAGGAAAATAATGACGGTATTTGTTAAGCGCTTACTGTGTGCCAAGCACTGTTCTAAGGAGTAAGAGGGGAAATAGGAGGAGAAGACAGGAAGGAAGAGAAAGTAGAGAAGGAGGAAGAGCAAATGGAGAAGACAGAGAGAAGGACATGGATGAAGAGGGAGAGAAGGAGGAAGAAAGAGAGTGGTCAAGAGGAGGAGGAGAAAGTGAAAAAATAGAGACCAAGCAGGAGGAAGGGGCGGGGGGAGGAAGAGGAAGGAAAATTATTTTGCCTTGTAAATTGAAGCTCCTCTCAGTCTTACAACCTAGCCTAAAATCACAGCTTTGACTCTTCTTTCAAACTACTGTTTGCCTGAACAACTTTACGTCCAAAGGCTAGCTGCATGGAGACCAAAGTCTAGGAATTTTAAAGGAAAAAAAGAGAGTCACACTCCAGGAATCAAAGGAGCAGCTTTATTCTCCCCATATATCTTGCAGCCTTTCTTTAGAAAGTGATGGACGGAGAAATGTATATGCATTTTCCCTCCAATTCATATGTAGTTGCCAAATCAATTTTAAATATAATCTCAGAGGCCATCGGAGAGTTGAGGTTTCACTTAAAGGGTAATCACGTGAAGAGTTTGGAACAACAAGTCATTAGTCGTTCACTTTGAAAATGATCTCCTAATCAAAGATTTCTCAGGGCAGGGTGGAAATAGTCAGATAAATGTTCTTTCTACCTGAAAAGAAGGTGGAGAGGTTTGCTCTCTGTGGAAGATTTATGCTGACTTTCTTTATGTCATCTTGCATTTGATTAACTTTTGTCAACCAGAAGAAAAAAAAATCCCTCTTCACAATGCATCATTTATATGAACTTTATAAATGAACCATCCTTCTACTGCTGGCATAATTCACTGTGATGTAGCCCTTTAAAGAGCCTCAAAGGAATCAGCAATTAGGAGAGATTTGGGGGTGATATTTCCTCTACAATTTACATATTAAAGGCTGAGTTATTAACAAGCATTAGGAGGCCAGAGGGAGTTCAGGAAGAAGGTTCGGGACTTTTAAAGAATGTGCGTGACAGAGGGCATGGTTTATTTAGTTTTTAAAATCTTCGCTCCTCCCGAGTAAATTGAATTAGCGGTTGACTGCAATGGTGGATTCTTTTTTCCTTTGGTATTTGTGCTTACTCTGTGCCATACAATATACTAAGCGCTGGGGTAGATAAGCTAATCAGGTTAGACACTGTCCCTGTCCCACACGGGGCTCACTGTCTTAATCTCCATTTTACAGATGAGGTAACCGAGGCACAGAGAAGTGAAGTGACTTGGCCAAGGTCACACAGCAGACAAATGACAGAGCCGGGATTAGAACCCAGGTCCTTCTGACTCCCGATCTGTACCCTCTATCAACAAGGCTACACTCCTTCTCGCTACTTCTCGAGTGCTTACCCTGTGCCGAGCCCTGTTCTAAGCACTGAGGTAGATAGAAGATAATCAGGTGGGACGAAGTCTCTGTCGGACTCAGAATCTGTTAGGATGAGTAGGATTTCACCCCCATTTTACTGATTAGGAAACTGAGACCCTGAGAGGTCAAGTGATTCGTCCAAGGTCAGGCAGCAACGAACTGGAAGACTACACTGGTCCAAACTACGAATTTTCTACCCAATAGGAGAGGGAGCATTTCACTGCTGAAGCCGCAATTAAAGTAAACCGTGCAATCGAGCACTCAATCTTGACGTGTGCCATCGATTTCCCGTGCCTCTGAGAAGGGCGTTTTGTATAAATTAAAAGGTCTCTTCCACGAACGGGAACCTGTTACGTCTCTGAGAAGTATCGTTAGACCCTCGGTTCTATGTACGTAAGTCATCCTTGATGAGCAAAAGTGTTTTGGTAGTTTCTTTTGTCTTTTGGCTTCTCTAAATAGTTCCCCGTTTTTGCTGCCCGTAAGTGAAGACGGTAGAGAAGGTAGAGTTTGCCTATGAAACAATAGTGATGCTGATGTGATGTTCATTTGGTCATTCAGTCGTGTTTATTGAGCGCTTACCGTGTGCAGAGCACTGGTCTAAGCACTTGGAAAGTACAATGCGGCAACAAACGGAGACCATCCCTACCCAACAGTGGGAAGCAGCGTGGCTTAATGGAAAGAGCCCAGACGTGGGAGTCAGGGGACGTGGGTTCTAATCCGGCTCCGTGACCTGTCAGCTGTGTGACCTTGGACAAGCCGGTTAGCTTCTCTGTGCCTCAGTTACCTCATCTGTCAAATGGGGAATTAAGACTGGGAGCCCCAAGTGGGACAACCTGATTACCTTGTATCTACCCCAGCGCTTAGAATAATGCTTGGCACATAGTAAGTGCTTAACAAATACCATTATTATTATTATTGTCTCTCCTTATTACTGAATTGTACTTTCCAAGCACTTAGTACAGTGCTCTGCACAGAGTAAGTGCTCAATAAATACAATTCAATGGATGAATGTCAAGTGGCAGAGTGGGGATAATAATAATAATAATAACGTTGGTATATGTTAAGCGCTTACTATGTGCCGAGCACCGTTCTAAGCGCTGGGGTAGACACAGGGGCATCGGGTTGTCCCACGTGGGGCTCACAGTGTTAATCCCCATTTTACAGATGAGGGAACTGAGGCCCAGAGAAGTTAAGTGACTTGCCCACAGTCACACAGCTGACAGGTGGCAGAGCCGGGATTTGAACCCATGACCTCTGACTCCATTAGAACCCACATCCTCTGACTCCCAAGCCTGTGCTCTTTCCACTAAGCCACGCTGCTTCTCAAGGGCCGGCAAAGGGATTTGATGTAGTCTGTAGCGGGGCCTGACGTACAGTTCATTCATTCATTCGTCCAGTGGTATTTTTTGAGGACTTAGTGTGTGCAGAGCACTGTACTGAGCACTTGTGAAAATCCAGGCCAGGCTCTCCCCAAGGCTCCCCTTGCAATCGGGGCGTAGGAACTCACAAGCTCCTCAAGGGCAGGGATTGCGACGGTCAACTCTACTGTACTGAGTTCTCCCAAGTGCTCAGTACAGCCCCCTGCACTCGGTAGCTACCATCGACTGGTTGGTAGTAATGGTGGTATTTGTTAAGCCGCTTACTACGTGCAAAGCACTGTTCTAAGCACTGGGGGGGATACAAGGTGATCAGGTTGTCCCACGTGGGGCTCGCAGTTTTCATCCCCATTTTACAGATGAGGTAACTGAGGCACAGAGAGGTTAAGTGACTTGTCCAAAGTCACACAGCTGGCAAGCGGCGGAGCCGGGATTAGAACCCGCGTGGCTCAGTGGAAAGAGCATGGGCTTTGGAGTCAGGGCTCATGAGTTCGAATCCCAGCTCTGCCACTTGTCGGCTGTGTGACTGTGGGCAAGTCACTTCACTTCTCTGTGCCTCAGTTCCCTCATCTGTAAAATGGGGATTAAGACTGTGAGCCCCACGAGGGACAACCTGATTCCCCTATGTCTACCCCAGCGCTTAGAACAGTGCTCGGCACATAGTAAGCGCTTAACAAATACCAACATTATTATTATTATTAACCCGTGACCTCGGAAAGGGAGGTGAAGGAGGAGACAGAGCACAACGGGGACCATCTCTCTGGCTTCGAAACTCAGTCGCTTTGACGACAGCAGTGCAAATCCGGGAGAACTGCGGGTCGAGTTTATGTCAGGGGAATTAAAAAATATCATTATGGTATCTGTTCAGTGCTTACTATGTGCTAAACACTGGGGTTGATACAAGATACTCAAGTCGGACACAGTACCTATCCCTCACGGAGCTCGTGGTCTAAGTGGGAGGAAGAACAGATATTGAATCCCCATTTTGCAAATGAAGAAATGGAGGCACAGAGAAGTGAAGTGCCTTGCCCCAGGTCACACAGAAGGCAAGTGGCAGAGCCGGGATTTGAATCCAGGTCCTCAGACTCCCAAGCCCTTGCTCTTTCCACTAAGCTCATTATGAGCAGGGGACACGTCTGCCAATTCTGCTGTATTGTACCCTCCCAAGGACTAATTACAGTGCTCTGCATATAGTAAGCGCTCGATAAATATCGTTGATTGATTGATTGATTGATTGGTCGCGCTGCTTCCCCGCAGTAACCCTAAGGAGTAAAGCTGCAGATGGGGATTGAACCCTGATGAGCTAGACAAAGGATTGCTCACAATACAAGGGAAGATTGGACAACGTCTGAGACACCGAAGCCAGTTTGAGAGAGTAACGTTTAACGCAGATGGACTTCTGCGACAAAATCACTTCATTTGCTCCTTCCCTGTTGGCGGAATTTATGGAAAGAACGCAAACTCCTTCAGGGGAGGGAATGTGTCTACAGACTCTGTTGTATTATGCTCTCCCGAGACCTTAGTACAGTGCTCTGTACACAGTAAGTACTCAATAAGTAGCATTGTTTGAAAACGAGAAATCCATTAGATCATTTTAGATATCTGTCCCAGAATAAATAGGTATTTTTCAATTTACTTTAAAAAAAAAACCCTTGAATAACCCCCAGATATCATCTTAAGAATCATCACATTTCCCTCTTCGAATACGAACGTCGTGGCTCTTGTGAAAAATTGAGAAATGACTGAATTTTAAGTAGATCTCTATAAAGGTTCCCCTTGTATATCAGCAGCAGAACTTATTATTCTTTTGACACTTAGGAACTTTGTGAAGCTGACTTTTGACCTCCAAGCACTAATTTCAGAGTTTGTTTAATTTTGAAGACTACCTCAAGATGAAATTCTTCTGGTGAACAAAAGGAAACAAGAGATAGTTTCAAGATACGCAGAGGAGGATTCCTATGAATCTAGTTGCTCCTCACAAATCCTTGCTGTTCCCAAGTATGGGAGTGCAGTTTTTTTCCTTTTAGTGATTTTTTTAAGAGCTTACTTTGTGCCAGTCACTGTACTAAGTGCTGGGGTAGATACAAGTTAATCAGGTTGGACACAGTCCATGTCTCACGTGAGGCTCACAGTTTTAATCCCCATTTTACAGATGAGGGAACAGAGGGACTGAGAAGTGACTTGACCAAGGTCACACAACAGACAAGTGGTGGAGCTGGGATTAGAACCCAGGTCCTTCTGACACCCAGGCCCCATGCTCTAACCATTAGGCAGGCTTCTTCTTCTGTATGCCTTCTCCTGTATGTTTTTCAAAATCACCCTAAATTTTGATTGTGATTGGGGACCATATGATTAATAATAATAATAATGTTGGTATTTGTTAAGCGCTTACTATGTGCCGAGCACTGCTCTAAACGCTGGGGTAGGCACAGGGGAATCAGGCTGTCCCACGTGGGGCTCACAGTCTTAATCCCCATTTTATAGATGAGGTAACTGAGGCACCGAGAAGTTAAGTGACTTGCCCAAAGTCACACAGCTGACAAGTGGCCAAGCTGGGATTCGAACCCATGACCTCTGACTCTAAAGCCCGGGCTCTTTCCACTAAGCCACGCTGATTAAGAAAGTGGATGAAGGTACAGCGTAGCTCTGGTTTCCAGGGAACAAACCGGCCCAAAACCTCAAGGGAAAGGTGCAAATTCCAGCTCAGCTCAATTAAGTGAGATTAGCGCAACTGTGTCCTAAATCCACACCTTACCCCTTTATCTTCTCCTTCTTGAGGGGTTGTGTGTTTGGTGTGTGTAGAGGGGAGGTAAGTGTTTAAGGGATTTCTAGGGATTAGAAAGAGACCTACGGGGTAAATAGCATTAATGATTTCCTCTACTGGCTTCCGTCCTCGTGAGAAACTCTCCCATTTTGTTACTGTCTGAAAGTGGGCAGGGTAGGAGGGAATCCAGATTGAAGTGGGGCCCCAAAATTCTGTCCGGGGTCCCTGATCTTCAGGAACCCCTAAGTTCTGGTTGTCCGTTTCATTGTATTCTTATTAAATTTACCTCAAGTTCAACATATCCCAAACTGAATTTCACATCTTCCCTCTCAAACTCACTCCCGACCTTGAATTTCCCGTCACTGTGGAGAAAACCACCGTCCTTCCCGACTCACAAGCCCGCAACCTAGGCATCATTCTAAACTCATCTCTCTCCTTCTACTTGCATAATCAATCATTCACTAAATGTTATCAATTATATATTCACAACATCTCCAGAATTGCCTCCTTTCTCTCCCTCCAAACTGCCGCTACGTGGGTTCGAGCCCTTTTACTATCCCGCCCTGACTGCTGCATTCAAGCCTCTTCACTGGTCTCCCTTAATCCGGCCTTCGCCCTCTTCAGTTTATACTTCATTTTACTACTCGGTTCATCTTTCAAAAAAATCATTTTGTACATATCTCTCCACTTCATTAGGTCACTAGGGAAGCAGCACGGTCTAATGGAAAGAACACAGGCTGGGAGTCAGAGGACCAGAGATCGAAACCCAGCTCTGTCACCTGCCTGCCGTGTGACGTTGGGCAAGTCGCTTCACCTCTCTGGGCCTCTGTTTCCACATTTGAAAAATGGGAATTCAGTACCTTTTCTCCCTCATTCTTAGACTGTGGGATAGGGATGCTATGTAACCTGGTTATCATGTATCTAACCCAATGCCTGGTGTAATATTATTATTATCATCATTATTATCCTCAGCTGCCTCAAATGATTGTTCATCCATCTCCTCAGCAAGGAGAAACTTCTCACCAGCAGAGCCAAGTCACTCTATCAGATCTCTCTCCCCGCACCTTTCCTCGTTCCTCTCCCACTACAACCCAGCCCTGTGCTCCTCTAAAATCAATCTACCTACTATGCCTCACTCCCATCTCTCTCACCACTGAGCTCGTACGCTCCTTCCGGCCTGGAACTCCCTCCCCCTTCACATCTGGCAGTACCATCTCCCTCCCCATCTTCAAAGCTTACTAAAATCTCACCCCCTCCCTGAAGCCCTCCCTTACAAATATCTCATCTCCCTGTCCTTTCCGGGATCAAAAGGCATTCCGCGGTCACTCCTCCACCTCAGGTCAGTCTTAGGCCACCGAGAGACCGTCTCTCTGCTCCCCCGATGTGTCCGCTGCTGTCGAGATCTCCTCTGGGAGGCTCGGGAGAGAGACAGCAAAATTCACCTGCCCCAAATTGCCTCACTGCCTCAGTGGATTCTAGGGGAATCATCTGGTTGTTCAATGGCTCTTGAGAAGCCTGGTGAGAAGTAGAAAAGAAAAAAGCAGCGTGGGTTAGCAGATAGAGCCGAGCCCCAGCGGGGTCAGAGGACCTTGGTTTTCATCCCAGCTCCACCATTTGCCTGCTGTGCGAGCCGGGGCAATTGGCCTAACTTCTGTATGCCTCAGTTTCCTCCTCTGTAAGACAGGGATTCAATAACTGTGACGCCCCTCCCCCTTATGGGACATGGACTATGTCTGATTTATCTTGAATCTACCTCAGGGCTTAACACAGTGGATAGCACATAATAAACACTTCAAAACGTTGTTAATAGGGAAGAAGAAATGGTTTGAGTGTGTTGAGGAAGGGGAAGACCCGACTGATTAGAGGAGGTTTAAACTGAGAAAGATCTCATAGGTTTTGCCTTTCAATCCAGGGCTAATGGCCTTCGGGCCTGCCCCTCTGGGCTCCTGGTGAGGGAGTGCCAAGAGGCATTTTCAGAATCTGAAAGAGTCAGTGAGCTTTCACAGGACAGACAATTTACCCCTTTCTCCCTGGAAATTCCCAAGATGCTTTAAGATAGTGATGGGCTCTGAACAGGGCCTCAACCCCACCCTAAAGTTTGCCCCCACACCTGATCCTCTCTCTGAGTCATCTCCTCCCTGTCACTTCAACCCAGTTTAGTGCTCAGCTAGTTCTGAGGAGTCAGACTCACTGGGGTCTCTGGGGGCCCCATTTAAGCTCGAAAGAGGAATGATAATAATAATAATGTTGGTATTTGTTAAGCGCTTACTATGTGTAGAGCGCTGGGGGGAGATACAGGGGAATCACGTTGTCCCACGTGAGGCTCACAGTTAATCCCCATTTTACAGATGAGGTCACTGAGGCACAGAGCAGTTAAGTGACTTGCCCACAGTCACACAGCTGACAAGTGGCAGAGCTGGGATTCGAACTCATGACCTCTGACTCCCAAGCTCTAGTGGCTCCAAAGCGATGGGCCCGTGATGGACACAGCCTGCACTGGACTTTGACCAACTACCCAAGATTCCCCTGAATGCCAGACTTTTGTGAGGATCACTTATCATGCTTCTGGAGAGGCCTGCCCAGAATCTGAGTCAGATATTAGCAGAGTCAATCGCTCAAATCATTTCCTTGGCAATTACAAATCATCAAACTAGCTCAAGAAAAATGATGATGAATATTAAATGCCTCAGATTACTTCAGCCAGGTCATAAACTCATGATAGATGATGCTAGTGTAAATGCTGTATAACACTCGTAAAGCCCATGGAATTGCAGCCTATCTTGACAGGAAGTACATTAATAATCCACCCTGCTAATTTACCTTATAGTCCCAAAATGTTTCAGGCAATAAAGCTGCATTGGAATGCTCACTTTGTAGAACTCCACAAAACCCGATAAAAAACTGTGTAAATCTATTAAATGCTTAATATGAGCCAGACGTTGTACTAAACTTTTGGGGGTAGGTACAACCAGAAATATGCGTGTATACATACGTGTGTGTGTGTGTGTGTGTATAGATATATATGCACATGCACACACTCTTCACATATGTATACACCCAAAAATAAGCAGATATATATATATATATAATATTCACATATATATTCGTATATATGCATATATCCATATATATAATATGCACATATATATATATCTCTTGTCTGTTGTTTGACCATCTGCATTTACTTAACTTCTTTGTCCCTCAGTTACTTCATCTGTAAAATGGGGATTAAGACTGTGTTTAACCTGATTATCTGGAGTCTATTGAGATCTAGATATCGATGTATCTATAGCAATCTATCCATATACCTAATATTTACACAAGCAGTATTATTATTATTATATCTTTCTACCTCTCTCTATATGCTCTCTCTATATATAGCATTTGTTAAGCATTTACTCTGTGCCAGGCACTGTACTAAGTACTGGAGTAAATGCAAGATTTACTCCCTGTCCCAAATTAGCCACACGGTCTTAATCCCCATTTTACAGATGAGGTAACTGAGACCCAAAGAAGTTGAGAAACTTGCCCAAGGTCATGCAGCAGACAAATGGAAGAACCTGCATTAGAACCGAGGTCCTCTGACTCCTAATCCTTTGTTATTTCTACCAGCCCATTCTACTTTTCTTATCAGGGAAGTCCTGGCACAGTTGAGGGGTGCAGATGAGCTTTAGCTCATTAACAGCTACATATCAGAGAGGTAGTGTTAAAAGACTTTGAAGACCTAGGATGAAAGGCCACTTATCAGCACCGAGTAAAGCTGTCACTGTGTATCTTTTGTGACAGGCCAGATAGCTAGGAATAGTGTATCACAGATACTTTTTTTTTTATTCTTCTGTTCATAATTTCCCATCTTTTCCTAATTGCCCATCTGAAACAGTGAAACAGATGGAAAATGATCAGCCGATTCATTTAAAAAAAGATCAACCCCATCCTTAAGGACTCCATATTCACTTCATGTATATAACAGTAGAACGACATGTGTCCAGTTGGCCTGGAATTGTGGGAAGCGACATCACTTTTTCTCTGTTTGGAAAGGGGAGTTTCAATCAATCAATCAATCAATCAATCACTTTTATTTACTGAGTACTTACTATAATAATGTTGGTATTTGTTAAGCGCTTACTATGTGCAGAGCACTGTTCTAAGCGCTGAGCTAGATACAGGGTAATCAGGTTGTCCCACGTGAGGCTCGCAATCTTAATCCCCATTTTCCAGATGAGGTCACTGAGGCACAGAGAAGTGAAATGACTTGCCCACAGTCACACAGCTGTCAAGTGGCAGAACCGGGATTTGAACCCATGACCTCTGACTCCCAAGCCCGGGTTCTTTCCGCTGAGCCACACTGCTTCTCAGAGCACTGTGGTAAACTCTTGGGAGAGTACATTGTGACAGAGTTGATAGACACATTCCCTACCCTCAGAGAGGTCACAGTCCGGGTGGGGTGGGACAGGTATTAATAAAAATAAGTAAATTATGGATATGCATATATGTGTTGTAGGGCTGAGAGAGGGGTGAATAAAAGGAGCAAATTAGGAAGATGCAGAAGGGAGAGGAAAAAGAGGAAATGAAGACTTAGGCAGGGAAGGCCTCTTGGAGAAGACGGGTCTTCAATAAAGCTTTGAAGTGGGGGCGAGTAATTGTCTGCCGGATGTGAAGAGGGAGGGCATTCCAGACCAGAGGGAGGATGTGGGTGAGAGGTTGGTGGTAAGATAGATGAGATCAAGGTACAATGAGTAGGTTGGCATTAGAGGAGTGAAACGTGTGGGCTGGGTTGTAGTTGGAGAGTAGTGAGGTGAGGTAGGAGGGGACGAGGTGATTGCTTTAAAGTCGAAGGTAAGGAGTTTCTGTTTGATTTTTCAGGTGGGGGCAACCACTGGAGGTTATTGAAGAGTGAGTAAACATGGACTGAATTTTTCCGTAGAAAAATGATCCGGGCAGCAGAAAGAAGTACGGACTGGGGTGGGGAGAGACAGGAGGCAGGGAGGACAGCCAGGAGGCTGATAAAGTAATCAAAACGGGATAGGGTAATTGCTTGGATTAGTGTGGATGGAGAGAATTTTAATAATTTTTACAATGGATTTTAACAATGTCGTGAAGATTGAACGGATATGATTTAGTGATAGATTGATTATATATCGATTTAGAGACGTGAGTTAAGGAAAACACCAACTTTACCGGCTTGCGAGGCAGGAAGGAGGGCGGTGCTGCTTACAGTGATGGGAAAATCATGGGGAGGAAAGGGTTTGGGTGGGAAGATAAGGAGTTCCGTTCCGTGTTAAGTTTGAGGTGTCAGTGGGACATCCAAGTAGAGACGTCTTGAAGGCTGGAGGAAATGTGAGACTGCAGAGAGGCAGAGAGAGCTGGAGATGTGGATTTGGGAATCATCGGCCTAGAGAGGGTAATTGAAGCCATGGGAGCAAATGAATTGTCGGGGGAGTGGGGACCCAGAATAATAATAATAATAATGATAATAACTGAAAGTTGAAGAATTCCCCCAGTTAGAGTATGGGAGGCAGAGGAGGAGCAAATGAAAGACACTGAGAAAGAGTGGCCAGAGAGATGAGAACCAGAAAATAACAGTGTCAGTGAAGCCGAGATGGAGTAATGTTTCCAGGAGAAGGGGGTGATAGACCGCATGGAAGGCAGCTGAGAGGTCAAAGAGGATTAGGATGAGGTAGAGGCCACTGGATTTGGCAAGAAGGAAATCACTGGTGACCTTTGAGAAGGCGGTTTTTTGGAGTGAAAGGGGTGGAAGCCAAATTGCAGGGCGTCAAGGAGTGAATTAGAGGAGAGGAACTTGAGACAGCGGGTGTAGACAACTCACTCAAGGAATTAGGAGGGGAATGGTAAAAGGGATTCGTTCATTCATTCAATCGTATTTATTGAGTGCTCACTGTGTGTGTAAAGCACTGTACTAAGTGCTTAGGAGAGTAGAGTATAACATACAAGCAGACACATTCTCCGCCCACAACAAGCTCACCGTCTAGATGGAGATGGGCCAGTAAATGGAGGAAGGCATGGGGTCTAGGGAGGGTTTTTTTTAGGATCGAGGAGACATGGGCATCAAATCAGGATCGTATAATCCTTAGTATTAATGATATTTGTTAAGCACTTATAATGTGCTAAGATTCTGGGGAAGACATAACCTAATCAGTTCATACGTAATCCCCGCCCTCCATGGGCCTCACAGTCTAAGGGGAAGGGAGAATGCGGATTTAATTCCCATTTCACAGTGGAGGAAACTGAGGCCCAAAGAAATTAAGTGATTTGCCAAAGATCACAGATCAGGCAAGGAGCAGAACAGGGAATGGAACCGAGGTTTCTAGATCTCCAGTCCTGAGCTCTTTTCTCTACACCACAGTGCTTGTCTTTCCCTCAGAGTGCTAGGTTACCTAATGAACCCAAACAGTCAGCGGGGTCCAAGCCTTTGCTTATTGGCTGTCGATTTTCTGTGGTAGGTGAACCTCTCTCTTTACTGTTCAAAATCCCTTACCTTGGAATGCAATTTTCCCCTAACACTAGTGAACAGCCTCTAATATCATAATAATAATGTGGGTATTGGTTAAGCGCTTATTATGTGCAGAGCACTGTTCTAAGCGCTGGGGTAGACACAGGGGAATCAGGTTGTCCCACGTGGGGCTCACCGTCTTAATCCCCATTTTACCTCAGTTAGATGAGGTAACTGAGGCACCGAGAAGTTAAGTGACTTGCCCACAGTCACACAGCTGATAAGTGGCAGAGCCGGCATTCGAACCCATGACCTCTGGCTCCAAAGCCCGTGCTCTTTCCACTGAGCCACGAACCAGCAAAGTGCTTAGCCAGGCCGCCCAATAATGCAGGCAACTTAAACACCCCAAGAGCAAATTTCTCTTCACCTGCTGCTCAACTTGTTTTAGGAACCAGCAGAGCCTGTTTCTTAGATTGCACCTAATGCTCACCTGCGTATTCTCTCCCAGGGCTTAGTACAGTGCTCTGCACGGAGTAAGCGCTTAATAAATACTATTGTTACAACTACAGCAAGCCAGTCTGGTTGGCACAGTGGAAAGTGATGATGGGCAATCAGGTTCACATGGTCATGACCTTGTGTCAGCAACTGGACCACCTTGACCGATTTTAGATCTCCCTCCATCTTCCACCCAGAGTGGGAACAGAGCTTTGTAAGACCATATGGATCAAGAATAACTCCACTCTCATTCAATCGGTGCTATTTATTGACATTTTAGTGTGTGCAGAGCTCTAGTTTTGGAAGAGTATATTAAAACAGAATATTCAAGAATGTTGTTCTCTCTCTTTCCCTCGCTCTGCGGGTGTGTGGGGATGGGGGTGGAGGGAGGAGGAGGAGAAGGAAGGGGACCATCCTGTACTTATGAGAATTTGAAATTTTCAGAGCAACCTAAGGCCAAATCAAAGACATTTCTGGGACTGTTGTGCGTAAGAATTGCCTTGGGAGCCCCTAGCTTCACTCCAGCTTACTGGGTGACCCGGGAAAAATGATGTCACCTTAGGCCTGTTGCCCGTCATCAGGAAAAGGAGAATGAAAATAATAATAATAATAATTACGGCATTTAAGTGCTTACTTTATGCCAAAGATTGAACTAGGTGCGGGCGTGGATACAAGCGAATCTGGTCGGACACAATCACTGTCCCAAAGAGGCTCACGGTCTTAATCCCCGTTTTACAGATGAGGTAACCGAGGCATAGAGAAGTTAAGTGACTTGCCTAAGGTCAACATAGTAGACAAGTGGCAGAGCTGGAATTAGAACCCAGGTCTTTCTGACTCCCAGGCCTATGCTCTAACCACTAGGCAATGCGACTTCAGATAAGTGTCAGGTCCCCCAGGGAAAAATGAGACACAGGCAGATCAGACAGTGGGAACCTGGAGAGAAAGATTAACTTGAAATATCATATCCGAAGGTAAGGCAGGACCCGGACTCCGATTCTCCACATAGAAATGCCATCCCAGCCTCTTTCCATCCAGGCTGATGAATTAAAAACCATAATTAAAAGCAATGCAGGTTGGATAAGGGCTAAGTTAATTAGACCGAGGCTATAAAGAGGCAGTTAAAGAGGAGGGAATCAAAATGACTGAATAAGGATTGATGAATTGCCAATAGTCTTTTTGCTTGCTTAAGGAAATGTTTTTAGATTTGGGGAGAGAATGTGCTTTTAAAACCAAAGCGGGCCAGTTGTCATAGCAACATGATAATGCCTTAATTAAAGCACTCTCCAGCACACTGTTTGATGTAGGACTGCATAGTTTTACAACCCAGGGTGCTAGAAGGATGCAGAGTATCCTCCCCTGTGTAGTTTCGACCCTCGTGGAAAACACAAATGGTTGGTTTCTTGCTTCTGGGGGAATTTTGAGGTGCAGGGAACAAATATTGCACCTCATGGGGACAACAAATACCAGGAGAACTCCTATCCATTGAACTATTTTAAAACCACCCAAAAAAGCTCATTTCCTCTTCCCCAGACATTTTGGAACTCATCCTGAACTTTCATTCCTTCATTCATTTATTGAGCACTTACTGTATGCAGAGGACTGTACTAAGCTCTTGGGAAAGTAAGATACAACAGTGAACAGTGACATTCGCTGCCCGCAGCGAGCTCACCGTCTAGAGGCGGGGAGACAGCCATCAGTACAAATAAATAAAATGACAGATATGTACATAAGTGATGAGGGCCTGGGAGGAGGGAAGAACAAAGGGAACAAGTCAGGGCGACGCAGAAGGGAATGGGAGATGAGGAAAAGTGGGACATAGGCTGGGAAGGCCGCTTGGAGGAGATGGGCCTTCAATAAGGCTTCCCCGGAACACTGTGGCCAACCTGGGATCTCCTCCAATTCCTGGCTTCTTAATCCCCAGGAAATACCTGGGAAGGAATCGCTGCTGGAAACGGGAAATGAAAGCGAAATCACAACGGCCATGTGGATGAAACAGTTGTGTCCAGCATGAGGAGCCACTGTGAAAGGACAAGGACAAAGAGGAAAAATCCCCCTGGGCCCAGTCCACTCAGAATCCTGGGAAAGATCAGACCGCAGAGCGGGTGCTAGAGAGATAGGAGGAGAACCAGGAGCAGACGGTAGATCCAGAAGCGAAGCCCAGTTTGGATAAGGTTTCCAGGAGAATTTACGACAACCGCCTCCCTCCCTTCCTTCCTTCCTTCCTTCCTTCCTTCCTTCCTTCCTTCCTTCCTTCCTTCCTTCCTTCCTTCCTTCCTTCCTTCCTTCCTTCCTTCCTTCCTTCCTTCCTTCCTTCCTTCCTTCCTTCCTTCCTTCCTTCCTTCCTTCTTTCCATTTGTTAAGCGCTTACTGTGTATGGAACACTGTACTGAGCGCTTGGGAAAGTACAACACAACAATAAACACAATTTCCATGTGTTCCCCCAAAACCCCAAACCCTTACCGTATGCAGAGCACTATACTAAGCGCTTGAGAGTGCAGTGTAACAATAAATAGACATATTCCCAGCCCAAAACGAGCTTACAGCTTAGAGGGGGAGACAGACCTTGATAGAAATAAATAAATTGCAAGGAAATTACGGGCAGCTGTGGTCGAGGGGTGATGAAGAGGACGAACAAAAGGAGGGTTTTCTAGCCCCGAGGAGCAACCGTAACAGAAGGGGAGTGAGGGAGGAAGGTCAGGATTGCTGAAGGGCTTCCCACTCGGTGGTCCTGGTGGGACCACCCCCCATGAGGTAGAGAGCCTTGGGGAAGCTGCCCTTTCAGCCCTCTGGTTAAAAAACTGTCATGTAGCCTATGTGTTGTGGGAGTAGATTATAAATTTTCAATTATTTATTTATATTGATGCCTCCCTCCCCCTTTAGAAGCAAGATGGTGTAGTGGGAAGACCATGGGCCTGGGAGAGGGTCAGGGATCCTCATTCCTAGCTCTGTCACCTGTCTAGGTGTGACCTCGGGTTAAGTCTCTTCACCTCTCTGTGCCTCAGTGACCTCATCTGTAAAATGGGGATTAAGGCTGTGAGCCCTATGTGGGACAGGGACTGTGTCCAGTTTGTTTGTAAATGCTTAGCAAAATCATCATCATCATCATCATCATAATTAATTTAGACTGTAATCTCGCTGAGTGCAAGGAATATGTCTGCCTACTCTTGTATTTTACTCTCCCAAGTGCTTAGTACAGTGCTCTACATGTAGTAAGTGCTCAATAAATACCACTGATGATGATGATGATGGCGATGGTGGGAGTAGAACCGCTGAAGACAGAGTTTGCTGTTTGGTCGGGACAAACGTTCCCAAGAATGAACGTTGGGGAAATGCTAAGCAATCTCGAATAAAAGAGGCAGGATTTGCAATTAAATCGGCTCGAGTCTCTACACCTCGGGGAGTCGGAACCACCACACATTTCCCACATATTCAGCTGGCTTCTTTTCCTTTTTAGGTCAAGTTGCTGAATGCCTGCACCTCTCTCGGCCTCACAGTTCACGTGTGGGCGGGCGCCATTTGGGAACTGAATGCTGAGTTATACAATGAAGCTGGGTATCGGAGAGGAGTTTTTTGCACATAGAGGGAGGGAGGAGGGAAGGGAGGGGGCTGGAAGGAAAGTAAGGGATACATTACCTCTTGGGCTATTAAGGGCCAAGGCAAGAAAAAACTTCCTGACTGTCAGGATCAGGGCACCCTGAAATATGCAATCATGAGGAAGGAGCACAACACCTAGAAACTTTAAAGAATAGATGTTTGGAAAAGGTTCAAAGATATTTCTCCCAGGAATCTGGGAAACGGACCCGTTGACCTTTCAAAATAGGCCGACCGTTCTTTTTTTTTTTTTCTCCCCTGAAAACTGGGACGTGAAGATCGCTAGGCTAAGATTGCAGGCCTTCCTCTTCCCATGAGTGGGAGTGGAGAATGCAGTGTTAAAGACCTCTCAAGGTTCTGGAATGTCTATACTATGGTGTGGCTTTGCACAGGTCACTTAACTTCCCTGTGCCTCGGTTTCAGCACCTGTAAAATTGGGATTCCTTTTCCCCGTGGGGCCCGCGTAGGACAGGGACCGTGTCTGATCATGCATTCTGATTCTGTCTCTGCCACCTGACTGTTGTGTGACCTTGGGCAAGTCACTTCACTTCTCTGTGCCTCAGTTCCCTCATCTGTTCATCGGGGATGGAGACTGTGAGCCCCGCATGGGTCAGGGACTGTGTCCATCCCGATTTGCTTGTACCCACCTCAGCGTTTAATACAATGCTTAGCATATAGTAAGTGCTTAACGAATACCTTAATTATTATTGATCTGATTGCATTGTATATATCACAGCACTTAACAAGGGGTTGGAACATATCAACCAGTAAATCAGTGGTATTTATTGAGCGTTTACTATGTGTAGAGCACTGTACTAAGCACTGGGGAAACTACAGTGCAACTGAGTGGGTAGACACATTCCCTGCTCATGATGAGCTTAGTCTAGAGTCCTTAACAAATACCGCATTATTGCTATTGTTATTCTTCTTACTGTTGGTATTATTATTCTAGAGGAGAACAAACACCATTGTGTTGGGGAAGAAGAGATAATCTGGGCTGGGGTTGAAGATTGGAAAAGGAAGGGAGGGTCAGGTATCGTTCCAGGTCAGTGGTAGGACACGGGCCGGGAGTCGACGGCAGGACAGGCGAGAAATAGGCACCGTGAGAAGGTTAGCGGCGGCAGAGGGGCAGAGCGTACGGGGTGGGCAGTAAAAGGAGAGAAGGGAGGTGAGGTAGGAGGGAGCAAGATGATGCAGAGCTTTGAAGCCAAGAGTGAGGAGATTTTATTTCACGCAAAGGTTGATAGGCAACCACTGGAGGTTTTTGAGGAGGGAAGTGACAAGCCCAGAGCGTTTCAGTAGAAAGATAATCCGGGCAGCGGAATGAAGTATACACTGGAGCGGGGAGAGACAGGAGGTTGGGAGATCAGAGAGGAGGCTGATGGAATAATCCAGTCGGGATATTATGAAAGCTTGTACCAGCAAGGTAGCAGTTTGGATGGAGAGGAAAGGGCGGATCTTGGCGATGTTGTGACGGATTGGATGTGTGGGATGAATGAGAGAGCGGAGTCAAGGATGACGCCGGGGTTGCGGGCCTGCGAGGCGGGAAGGATGGTAATGCCGTCCACAGGGACGGTGAAGTCAGAGGGAGGACAGAGTTTGGGAAGGAAGATAAAGAGCTCAGCCTTGGTCATGTTGAGTTTTAGGTGTCAGGCGGATCAACCAGGTGGAGATGTACTGAAGGCAGGAGGAGATACGAACCTGGAGGGAGGGAGAGAGAACAGGGGAGGAGATGGAGATTTGGGTGTCATCTGCATAGGGATGACAGTTGAGGCCGTGGGACCGGATGAGTTCACCATGGGAATGAGTGTAGATGGAGAACAGAAGGGGATCGAGAACTGACCCTTGAGGAAACCCTACAGTTAGGGGTTGGGAGGGGGAGGAGGAACCCGCGAAGGAGACCGAGAATGAACGGCCAGAGAGATGAGGAGAACCCAGGAGAGGACGGAGTCCGGGAAGCCAAGGTTGGATAATGCGTTGAGGAGAAGGGGATGGTCGACGGTGTCAGAGGCAGCTGAGAGGTCGAGAAGGATCAGGATAGAGTAGAAGCCATTGGATTTGGCAAGAAGGAGATCATGGGTGACCTTTGAGAAGGCAGTTTCGGCGGAGTGGAGGGGACGGAATCCAGATTGGAGGGGGTCGAGGAGAGTTGGAGTTGAGGAATTCAAGGCAGCGAGGGTGGACGACTCATTCTAGGAGTTTGGAAAGGAAGGAGATTTTGAGAGCCATGCTCCTAAGAGAGTAGGACACAGGGAAGGCTCTGATCCGTGACCCTGGAAGGACACGGGGCACAGGGAGGGATCGGACAGGATCTCCGGTAAAGGTTAGGATTCTGGAGGAGCGAGGCTCCTGCCCCTCAGTGGGAGAAATGGCGTGAAGCCGTCTAGCCTCTGAAGGACCCCCGGAGATAAGAGGGAGGGAGGCCCTGAGGAAAAAGTGTTAGATTTAGGGAAAAGCAGTTAGAACCGGAATTTTGTTCATTGGTACCAAATTAAAACTGCGATTGAGTGTTGTTGAGTTCTCCTGTCTGTCTTCCTGCAGCGGGTTTGGAAGAGGAGTTTCAGGTGCTGGGAAGCCAGGTGGACCTGAGAAGCTGGGGGAGAAGCTGGGGAAGGAGAGGGACTACTTCTTCCACAAGTTTCCGATAGCCAGGCCCTGGATGGGGGTGGTAGGCTATTCCTCCCTGATTCCTTCACCTTCGGAGAGATGCCTGGGCTTCAGATGAGGGCTTCAGATGAACAGCAGCACGGCCTGGGAGTCAGAAGGTCACGAATTCTAATCCCCGCTCCGCCACTTGTCCACTCTGTGACCCTGGGCAGGTCGCCTCCCTTCTCTGGGCCTCAGTTCCCTCACCTGTGAAATGGGGAGTGCGATGTGCGTCCTATGTGGGACAGGGACCGTGTCCAACCCAATTTGCCTGTATCCATCCCCGTGCTTGGTATAGTGCCTGGCACATAGTAAGCACTTAACAAAGTATTATTATTATGAGGGGTCGGGGCCATGACAGCGGTGAAGGGAATGAAGTACACTGGGATGAAGTTCCCCAACCTATCCATCGTGCAACGTTAGAAGTTGAGGCCTCCAGAACTCAGGTGACAGGAGACCGGGGACTTCTAAAGTCACTCGTGAGGCGATTTGGGCCGGGATTTAGGGCTGAGAACCTCAGGTAATATCATATTTACTACTCTGCCAAACGCTGCGCCATGCCTTGGGGTAGATGCAAGATGATTACATTTAAAAAAATGCATTCAGTAAAGGGTCAGTAGACATCATCATTACTGTCGCTATTACTACGACTAATATTAAGATTAAAATAATAATAGTTATGCCAGCTGAGGCTACTACGTGTCGAGGACTGTTCTAAACACCGGGGATAGAAACAAGGTTATCAGTTTGAACACAGTCCCCGTCCCGTATGGGGCTCACAGTCTAGGTAGAAGGTCATAGAGAAGTTAAGTCACCTGTCCAAGGTCACACAGCAGGCAAATGGCAAGAGAATCAGATCAGTATCAGCACTAACAGTGGGGCTTAGTGGAAAGAGAATGGGCCTGGGAGTCAGAGGACCTGGGTTCTAATCCTAGCTCTGCCACTTGTCTGCAGTGTGACCCTGGGCGAGTCACTTTGCTTCTCTGGCTCTCGGTTTCCTCGTCGATAAAATGGGAATCAAATCCTACTCCCTTCTACCTAGACCGTGAGCCCCATATGGGACAGGGACCGTGTCCAAATTGATAACCTTGTTTCTACCCCCAGTGCTTAATTAGAACAGGGTTTGGCACATAGCAACCTCAATTACCATAACTATTATTATAATAATAGTAGTGGTAATAATATAATAGCAGCAGTAATAATAATGTCTATAGAACACAGTAAACTGTACTAAATACTCGGGAAGCCTAACAAAAGTCTAAAACAAGTTCTCTGTCCGCAAGGCCCTGACGCTCTAATGGGGGAGACAGATACAGAAATATTTACAGGCGCTTGAAAAAAAATTATTCAAAAAGGAGCCCACTAATAACTACTTGGTAGTCCCTCGAGATCATAAGCTCTTTGCCGGCGGGGATCAAATTTACCCACTGTGGTGTTAGTAATTGTGGTATTTGTTAAATGCTTAGTAAGTGAAAAGTACCATACTGAGCTCTGGGGTAGATATCAGATAATCAGGTCCCACATGCGAGGGAGAGAAGGAGAACGGCCAATGAACCCCCATTTTGCAGATGAGGTAACCGAGGCACAAGGTCACACAGCAGATAAGATTAGAACTCTCCAGGACCGCGCTCTTCCCACCAGGCCACGGTGCTTTCCACCTCCCAACTCCATTCAGTTAGGAGAGAGGAGGAGAATAAAAGTCCAGGGTAATCAATCAGCCAATGATGTTTACTGAGGGCTTACTCTGTGCAGAGCACTGTAGTAAGCGCTTAGGAAAGTACAATACAACAGAAATGGTAGACACGATCCCTGATCAGAAGGGGCTATAAGCTTTTAATTCCGGGAGCCAACCAATAAGACACAGAAGACATAGGAAACCATATTTTCACGTGATGGGAAACAGCTGCCTCTGACATCTGACGTTATTATTCTTTTGTTATTGTGTGTGTGCGGGGGGGGGGGGGGGGTTGTTTCTGGTGTTGCTGTTGTCTTATGCTGTCGAGTCGTGTCCGACCCATAGCGACATCATGGACACATCTCTCCCTGAACGCCCCACCTCCATCTGCATTCTAGTAGTGGATCCACAGAATTTTCTCGGTCAAAATATGGAAACGGTTTATCATCGCCTCCTTCCGTGCAGTAAACCTAAGTCACCGCCCTCAACTCTCTCCCACGCCGCTGCTGCCCAGAACGGGTGAGTTTTGACTTTAGCAGATTGCCTTCCACTGGCTAGCCACTGGCCAAGCTAGGAATGGAACGGATAGGCCTCTGCTTGACTCTCCCTCCCGTAGACGAGCCTGGTAGAGGACTGGAAACTCTCCAAGTGCCACCCTGAGTGGTGAGTTTCTCTCTAGAGTCCCCCCCAAAAGGAATCGATCATATTTATTGAGTACTTACTGTGTGCAGAGCACTCTATTAAATGCTTGGAAGAGTACAATAGGACGGAGCAGTTAGATACTTGCCCTGCCCACAGAGAGCTTCCAGTCTACTGGGGGAGACAGACATTAAGTAAGTTACGGATGCGCACGTACGTTCGGTGGGGCTGAGGACGAGGTGCTGATAGAGCGCTGAAGTGTACGGATCCAAGGTCAGAGACGACGCAGAGGGACAGGGAGAAGGGGAAATGAGGACTTAGTTGGGGAAGGCCTCTTGGGGGAGATGAGATTTTAATACGACCTCGAAGGCGGAGAGAAAGGTGGTGTGTCGGGTCTGAAGGGGGAGGGAATTCCAAGCCAGAGGCAGGATGCCAAGAGAACTATTCCACGGAAAGGGGTTCAAGCGAGCCGCCCCCGGGCGAAGAAGTTCTCTCACCTGGTCGTTTTTGCTCACGATGGGCAGAAATTCACTTAGCTTCAAGCAAGATGGCAGCGTGCTGACCAGCCGTTCGGACGCCTCACCTTAAAGCAGAATTGTTCCCCAGAGAACACTGACTGTGCAATTAGTCTGCTGGCTGCTGCCTTGGAGAGATTATTAAACTTTGTTTACATCCGGTCTGATTAAACAGTTCCACTGTTGTCTCATCCGTCACCTTTTCTCAACTCAAAACACTCTGTTTGCTCCCATTTTTTTATTGCCCTTCAGCCAATTTCTAAGCCAATTCAAACAAATTGAGTCAAGTTGGAAAGGAAGATTTTATGAGACTGTTAAATCCTCCACCAAATTCAATATTCAGACTCTGTCTTTCATCCACTTCAGGACTTTTCGCATGTGTCTTGTGTTTTATAAAAATAAGGCAATTAACTTTGTTTATCATACTTTTTCCTTTATAGCTCCATGCTTCCACTTTGCATATTTAATTGCTTCTAGGGGTGGGTCGGTGCTTTTTGATTTTCTTCCAGTTTCTTGAGCTGCAAGCTGGCCCTCGTAGACAGCCCGGGCCTGGAAGTTTGCAGACTTGAGTTCTAGTCCCAGTTCTGCCATTTGCCTGCTGGGTCACCTGGAACAAGTCAGTTAACTTCCCCGTGCCTCAGTTTCCTCATCTGTAAAAGGGGGATATAAGAGGCCTTTTCTCTTTCCTTCTTAGGCTGTGAATCCCACGGGTCACAGGGACATTATCCGATCCGTTTATAATAATAATAATGATGAGGGTATTTGTTAAGCACTTACTATGTGCCAAACGCTGTTCTAAGTGCTGGGATAGATACAAAGTTATCAGGTTGTCCCACATGGGGCTCACAGTCTTAATCCCCATTTTACAGATGAGGTATCTGAGGCACAGAGAAGTACAGATGAGAGAACTGAGGCCCAAAGTCACACAGCTGACAAATGGCGGAGCCGGCATTAGAACCTACGCCCTCTGACTCCCAAGCCCATGCTCTGTCCACTAAGCCACGCTGCTTCTCTATATTGTATTGTACGAACCCCAGTGCTTAGCACAGCGCTGGGCATACAGTAGCCGCTCAACGAGTTTCTCAAGTATCATTATTTACTAGGGGGGTCTCAGAGAGTCACTTCCAGACTTTCTCTTTCCTTTGTTAAGAACGATTACTCACTGTGTCCTCCTTTTCTCTCATGTTTCCTAGAGGAGAGGCTCATTATTCGGTTCCCTTTCTCACACTGCCGATCTTTAAACGTCCCAGTTTTAAGGGTGTTTTCATAGCTGATTTTTTTCTTTTTTTTTCCTCCAGAGCTACATGGATACATTTCCAATCCCTCCCACTGCTTTCATGATCTATATTTATCTTCAGTGACAAACTTACAAGAGATAGCAAAAAACTTGGTCAGGTCAATCTCACATGTGAATTGAATTTTCTCACCATGCCTTGAAATAGGGCACTTACATGTCCTTTCATCCAGCGGAGCCCTTGAATCGGTTAGTAGTATTATTTTTTTTCTCTTTGCTGTTTGTTAAGCGGTTACTACGTCATGCTCTATTTTGAGTACAGCGTGACATCATGCTGACCGTTGGGCGACATCTTCCTTTTGTACGTCTTTATATATAGTGGTCTTTCGTTTTCGAAGAAGACAATCCTGAGGTGTCCTCTTTTTGTTTTTCAGTGGGTTTTCCGTAAGCGCTTACTATGTGTCTAGAAAGCTGAGCAAGCTCCAGTACAGTCAGATCGGACGCAGTCCCCGTCTCATATGTGGCTTAGAGTCTTAGAAGGGAGAATAGGTGTTTAATCCCCATTTCACAGATGAGGGAACTGAGGCCGAGGTAAATGAAGTGACTCGCCCGAGGTCACGCACCAGGCAGGTGGCGGAGCTGGGATTAGAAGCCGGGTCCTCTGACGAGGCCATGCTTCTTCACTTATGAGTGACTGTATGGCTCTAAAAGGCACAGTTCTATCTCCCATTCAGGCTGTGAGCCCCAGATGAGACCTCCTTATCCCATAATAATAACGTTAATAATAATGTTGGTATTTGTTAAGCGCTTACTATGTGCCGAGCACTGTTCTAAGCGCTGGGGTAGATACAGGGTAATCAGGTTGTCCCCCGTGAGGCTCACGGTTAATCCCCATTTTACAGATGAGGGAACTGAAGCACAGAGAAGTGAAGTGACTTGCCCAAAGTCACACGGCTGACAAGTGGCAGAGCCGGGATTCGAACTCATGACCTCTGACTCCCAAGCCCGGGCTCTTTCCACTGAGCCACGCTGACCCTAGTGCTTAGAAGAGTGCTTGGCATACAGTCATTGCTTAACAAATACCGCAATTATTATTATTATCCTTATTAATCAAAATGTCACGGAAGGCCTTGCAGCGGCTCCCCTTGAATGGGGCAGGGTTGAAGATTTCCTCTGCTAATCCTCACATTCCCATCCAGGAGGGGCTGTGGAGGCCCATGATTTGCTAAAACAGGGGGTCCCAGACCAATTAGTCTTGTCTTTTCCGAATGTCAGTTGCCACCGGGTAGGAGGAACAGCTGGATCGTACTGGGTCCCTTGACTCCCAGCCCGGTGACCTTCCACTAGGCCCCGCTGCTACTTTGTATTTTTTGCGCCTCTTGTCAGCTTTGGGACGCTGGGCAAGTCGCTTAGCTTCTCTGTGCCTCAGTTACCTCATCTGTAAAATGGGAATTAAGCCTGTGAGTCCCATGTGGGACAACCTGATTACCTTGTATCCGCCCCAGTACTTAGCACATAGGAAGCACTTAACAAATACCGTTATTATTATTGTGCCAGGGGTCTCTTCTGGGCCGGGCCTAGAATTGAAACCCAAATCTGCCACCAACTAGACTCAGCCCTAACAGCCACCGAGAAAAACAGTCATTTTTCCTTCTCCTTCCGACATGGAGATATTTTGCATGTGAGCCTTCCAGTGAAGAGCGGTCTGCTCACCCCTTTCCCAGACAAAATATGTCACCATTTCAGAGCTACTGGGAGATTTTCCCTTTCACTCCTTCATTCAGTCATAGTTACTGAGCACTTACCGTGTGCAAAGCACTGTACCGTGCACTTGGGAGAGTACAGTAGAACAATAAACAGATACGTTCCCTGCCCACAGTGATGCGGATGGGAATTAACCTTGGAGGGCTTAGAACCTAAGAGCATTAGTAGGCTGCAAAGACTGGAGGCAGCCACGTCGGGAAGGATGAAACATTAAAACACAACACGCGTGTCCAAAATAAAAACAAAATCAGTAGGGTGCTGTATCTAGAGGAGCAGAATTACAGGCTTTTTGTGCCCAAGGCCCAAGCATAGCCATAGCCAGAAAGGAGGGGAGGTAGGGACGAGTGGGAAGGCAAACCCCCTTTGCTAACCCCCTCCCACCCAAGGGGCTCCCCTAAATTGAGCCGAGGCCTCCCGCAGCATGAGCCGCCGGAGCCCGTGGAGATTTCCGGGGACGCCCGTTGCCTCCCGCGGCCCCAGCCATCATCAATCAGTCATCAATCACTAGTATTCATTTATTGTGTGCAGAGCACTGTACTAAGTGCTTTGGAAAGTACAGTGCAATGGAATTCGTAGACATAATATCTGCCCTTAAGGAGCTTACAGTCTGCAGGGGAGAACGGATATTGAAATAAGCGACGGAGAGGAGAAACGGTCGCCTGGGATTAGCAAGTGTACGGGAGTGTAAAAAAGACGTTTATTGGGGAGATCTCTTGAAGGAGATGTGATTTTAGGAGGGCTTTGGAGGTGGGGAGGGTGGTGGTCTGTTGGATTTGAAGGACCTGGCCGCCCTGGCTGTTCCTTAGGTCAAGTATCAGCTGCCCGGACATAGGCACGGTGAAGAGGGAACTGAGACAGAGCAGAAAGTGGGGTGGGGGTCAGACCGGAGATGAGTCTGGTGACCCTCTGGAGAGCTGTTTGGAATTTGTGTTGCTCTGGACAAACCCCTGCATGCTTAGCGATCCAATCCTATCCCCTATCCTATCCTATTCTTTATTTATTTATTGAGCATGGTGTAGAGGAGAGAGCACGGGCCTGGGAGTCAGAAGGTCATCGGTTCTACCCCCGGCTCTGCCACTTGTCTGCTGTGTGACTTTGGGCAAGTCATTTAACTTCTCTGTGCCTCAGTTCCCTCATCTGCAAAATGGGGATCAAGACTGTGAGGCCCATGTGGGACAAGGACTGGGTCCAATCTGATACTTTGTACCTACCCCGGAGTTTAGAACAGAGCCTGGCACATAGTAAACACTTAACAAATACCATGATGATGATGACCATAATTATTATTATTATTCAATTCTATCCTATCCTTCCCCCAGTCATCTCCTCTAATGATGCCGCTGGGGCTTCCTTCCAGGACACCTGATCTCTACCCCAGATGCTTCCATTCAGGGGGATTAGTAACTTCTGGGCCTCACGCCCTCCTTACCCTATATAAGCCTCCAGGAGTTGATCTCATTCGGTGCTGAGCGTGGTTGCCTCTGTGTCTGGTGAATTTAGGAGAAGAAGGGGGTTGGGGAAGGAGGTGTTGAATTTGGGGAAGCCTGAAATCTTCTTGCTTAGCTGGGAGCTCTTCTACGCCAGAATTTTCCCAAAGGCTTCCCTGTTGGGCTGTTCTGTGGGGGTTTCATCCCTCCCCTATCCTGACTCTATTCATGCCTTCGTTGGGGGGGAAGGCCTGGTACTCCATCGTAGAAGACTTCTTGGTCACTCAAACTACCATTCTGTTCTCCAGCCTCTCTCTGAGGCTGTGGAAGTTGTAAGAGACACTTCTCTCCTGTAATCAGTCATATTTATTGAGCGCTTACTAAGTGCAAAGCACTGTACTAAGTGTTCGGGAGACCACAATACAACGGAATTAACAGATGGGTTCCCGGCAGCCCTGACTCACCAACTCAGCAAACCTGTTCCCCCTTCTCTGCTTTCATTATGGTGCCTCCTTGGCTTGCATTTTCACATACGCTTGTCTTCTGCATTTTCACGTCGTCACCTTTCAATCTTATAGGTCCAGCATCGAGTTGAATGGGGAGGACACAGATAATCCAAAACAGGTAAGGGAAGGATCTGAGCGGAAGCTTATGTACCTAATTGCTGTGGAGTGAATACCTCAGGGCTTAGGGGGTGGGACTAAGTGCGTGAGTGAGCTGGAAGGGAGGATAGTGTGTGGGTGGAATAATAATAATGATGATGGCATTTAAGTGCTTATGATGTGCCAAGCACTGTTTTAAGCACTGGGGTAGATTCAAGGTTATCAGTCTGTCCCACGTGGGGCTCACGGTCTCAATCCCCATTTTACAACTGAGGTAACTGAGGCAGGGAGAAGTGAAGTGACTTGCCCAAAGCCACAGAGCCGACCGGTGGAGCCGAGATTCTAACCCTTGGGGACGAGTGGTAGCGTTGGCGGGGAGAAAGATGAAAGCTGTTGTAAGGGAAGGCTTGTTGAAGGAAAAAACCACTTTCAGTGGGGCTTTTAAAGTACCGGGAGGGCAGTGTTACTTAATAATAATTATGGTATTTGTTAGGCACTTACTATGCGCCAAGCACAGTTCCAAGCACTGGGGTAGATACATGGTAATCAGGTTTTCCCATGTGGGGCTCACACTCTTAAACCCCATCTTCCGGAAGAGGTAACTGAGGTAAAGAAAAGTGAAGTGATTTGCCCAAGGTCACACTGCAGAAAAGTGGCGGACCCAGGATTAGAACCCACATCCTCTGACTCCAAAGCCCCTTCTCTGGCCACTAAGCCACGCCGCTACTTCTGTGGGCGTTGCAGGTGCATGAGGCGAGGGTGGATGTGGTCCAAGTGAGACACGGTGATGGGGCTGAAGTTTTCGGGGGCTTCCTAAACCCAACTCAGAGTCATCAGGGGGTGGATATCCAAGGGGGCCCGGGGAAGAGGGGGATCGACTCGCTTCTCCTTCCGGAAGCTTCCTACCGCACTTCCACACCGTGAGGACTGTTCCCCCTTCAGTGAGGACACAGGGCAGCTTATTCCCATGGAGAGGTAGAATGGGGAGCCGATCTTCCATCTCAAAGGGAAGGCGACGGTGGGTGTCAGCGCTTAGGGGTTACCTCAGGAAGAGGACGAGGGGGCGATCAGAGGGGCCTGTCGCGCTCAGCGCCGTGGTTGGTTCTACAGATTGGGCCTACGGCTCTGTCCGCTAGGTCGTGGGACCAAGAAGAACCGGGGCCCTGAATTCTGTAGGTGGGTCGATCTTTCCTGAACCCTCAGTCCTTTCCAGAGGGTCACCCCACACATCCTCAGTCTCTCCAGAGCTGAAATTCCTCTGCGCCCGACAGTGTCTGCCTCTGAAGGAGCTGGGAGGGGGCGGGGGAGAGTCTAGGGCTATGTATCGAAGGCCCCTTTCCTCCAAGAATCCTTCCTTGACTAAGCCCTCCTCTCCTCCCACTCCCTTCTGCATCGCCCTGACTTGCTCCCTTTATTCACCCTCCCTCCCAACCCCACAGCCCCTGTGTATATGTCTGTAACTTACGTATATGAAGGTCTGTCTCCCCGTCTTGATGGTGAGCTCGCTGTGGGCGGGGAATGTGTCTGTTGTACTCGCCCCTGTGCTCAGTACAGTGCTTTGCACCCCATAAGCAATAAATACAGTTGAATGAGTGTAGCTGGCTAGGTACTTTCTGGCTTGCTAGCTGGAAACTCCCGTGGGCCAGGTAATTTCTCCAAGGGTCTCTTCGCAGGGCTGTTCTGTGGGGGTCTCAACCCTCACCTATCATGCCTTGGAGATGGAATGCTCCATGTCAGCAGTGTCAAACTGTTTCTTTGTTCTTCAGCCTCTTTCTGTGACTGTGGCAGTTCTAAGAGACTCCTCTTCCCTCCTGCAACCAATCAATGGTATTTGAGTGCTTACTATGTGCAGAATACTGTACCAAGTGCTCGGGAGAGTACAGATAGAACGGAATTAGCAACTCTGATGTACCATCTCGGTATACCCGTCTCCGCTTCTCTGCTCTTATTTATGATGTCTCCCTCCCTTACTCCTTCAGAGGTGCTGGTCTTCTGCATTCTAACGTAGTTCCCTTTCGACCTCGTAGGTTCTGCATCTGTTTAATAGGCAGAGGGGATTCATTCCCTAGCATTTATTGAGTGCTTACCGTGATACAGATGATACAATATAGGTAAGGGAAGGATCGTGGCGTAGTGGCTAGAGCACGGGCCCGGGAGTCGGAAGGTCATGGGTTCTAATCTTGGCTTCGCCGCGTGTCTGCTGTGTGACGTTCTGCAAGTCGCTTCGCTTCTCTGGGCCTCGGGTACCTCATCTGGAAAATGGGGATTGATACAGTGAGTCCCGTGTGGGACAGAGACTGTGTCCAACCTGATTTGCTTGTATCCCCCTCAGCGCTTGCAACAGTGCCTGGCACAAAGAAAGAGTTAGACAAATGCCATAATTATCATTATTATCTGTGTATAAGGATACGTTCCTAATTGCTACGGGGCGAGTACCTCAGTGCTTAATGTGTGGACCTAACTTTATTTTACTGTAGATATTCTGAAAGGGAAAATAAAGTGTGTGCGTGTGTTTGTCAAGGTCACTGTGTCCATCCTCTTCTCCCAGAGAAGAAACCCTTCTGTAACTGCTGGTGGCTTCTGGCATTGTGGTGCCAGGTGGAGGATAGTGTCCATCAGGATGTCCAACCCATTCCTCTCCGAGAAGAGTTGATTGGGCTCCATCAATGGCATCAGGGCATCAAGAGAAGCAGCATGGCTCAGTGGAAAGAGCCCGGGCTTGGGAGTCAGAGTCCATGGGTTCGAATCCCGGCTCCGCCGCTTGTCAGCTGTGTGACTGTGGGCGAGTCACTTCGCTTCTCTGTGCCTCAGTTCCCTCATCTGTAAAATGGGGATGAAGACTGTGAGCCCCACGTGGGACAACCTGATGACCCTGTATCCACCCCAGCGCTTAGAACAGTGCTCCGCACATAGTGAGCGCTTAAATACCAACATTATTATTATTATCGGGGTTACGTGTAGGGAGGACAAAGCAGCCACTGTAGTATTCAATTGCATTAAGCGCTTACTGTGTGCCGAGCACTGTACAGTGTGGCTGGGGAAAGTACAGTACGACAATCAGCCGTGACAATCCCTGCCCACAGCGAGCTCACAGAATGGACCTCCAGTTCCTTGAGCACGAGCCACTTCTGGAGAGATGCAGTCGGCTCTGAGGCGCAGGTTGGCATTTGTTTCCAGTAGAACGAAGCAGCTTGCTCAAGCGTGATCCGCCTCTACCCCTCTTCGCCGCGATAGGGTCAATGTCTTGTGGGGATGGAGGGCAAAGCGCTTGCAAGGAAACTAGGCTGCCTGCAAACCTTCCCCCACTCATTCTCCGGCTGAGTCGGCCGGCCGTTGATAGAGTGCAGGAGGGGCTCCTCCCCTAAGCGTTACTAATTCGGGTGTGGCTTTCAAGACCAGGTTCCCCAGCTCCAGATAGACATCACTGTGGCACCCCACTCATTCATTCAATCGTATTTATTGAGCGCTTACCATGGGCAGAGCACCGTACTAAGCGCTTGGAATGTACAAATCGGCAACAGATACAGTCCCTGCCCATTGACGGCCTTACGGTCTAATCGGGGGAGACGGGCAGACGAGAACAATGGCGATTAAATAGAGTCAAGGGGAAGAACATCTCGTAAAAGCAATGGCAAATAAATAGAATCAGGGTGACGTACATCCCATTAAACAAAATAAATAGGGTGATGAAGATACACGCCGTTGAGCGGACGAGTACGGTGCTGAGGGGGTGGGACGGGAGAGGGGGAAGAAGGGCCGTTCTGGGCCATCCCCAGAGAAGGTCTAGGTGGTGAAGTCTTCCGGCGGCACGTCAGCTCAGTCCTGGCGCCGTCCTCAGTGGTGCGGGGCGGTTACGGCCAAGGGGAGACTCTGACCTGGCTATCGTTCTCTCTCTAGAGAGATTTCTCGGTGCATCCCCCTGCTTTGGGGACCATTTCTCTATCATGTGGACCCAAGCCAATTCCCAGAAATGCCCTGCTTGTTGAGATGGAGTCGTGGGCCGTGCTCCCACCCAGAGGCGAAGGGGTCTATGTGTGTTGGGAGTGGGTCGGGCCCCGGGGGGGCGGTTAACTTTGAGAAGCAGGGTGGTACAGAGGATAGGACACAGGCCTGGGAATCAGTAGGTCATGGTTTCTAATTCCGGCTCTGCCACTTGTCTGCTGTGTGACCTTGGGTAAGTCACTTTCCTTCTCTGTGCCTCATTTACCTCATCTGTCAAATGGGGATTGAGACTATGAGCCCCATGTGAGACAGGGACTGTGTCCAACCTGACTGTAACCACCCCGGCGCTTCGTACAGTGCCTGGCACACGGTGAGAGCTTAACAAATGCCATTATTACATTATTCTTCTTATTATTTATTAAGGGGGAGAACAGTGAGGAGAGGACCACCACGCTCAGCACAGAGGTGGGTTCTGGAAGCTAAGGCTCTGAGCAGGGCGCTTGTTCTCTTTCACTCGACTGTGGACCGAGAAGACGCGGGGCCCTTAATTCTCTAGACGGGTCAGGCTTTCTTGTGCCCACAGTCCCATAGTCAGGGTCACCCTGCACATCCTCAGGCTCCAGACAAAGGTCCTTTTGGGACCTGTCATTGGTGGCTTTGGGGGTTCTAGTGGCAGGAGTAGGACAGGATGGCATCAGTACATCCACCCCAAGCCTCTCTGAGGAGCAGAGCCGTGCAGACTTCAGCCTGAGAGTAATTCAGTTGGTGGGAGGGAACAGAGAAAGCTGAATTCTGTCCAGTCTGCAGTTGTACTTCGCCTTTAGGGGACAATGAGCCCTTCCTGGACTAAAAGTTAGATCACCTCCACAGCCCAGCCCTCCCACTCCACTCCTCTGGTGCTAACCTTCTCACTGTGCTTTGTTCTCACCTGCCCTGCCCCCGTCCTACCTCTGGCCTGGAATATCCTCCCTCCTCACATCCACCAAACTAACTCTCTCCCCCCACTTCAGAGCTTACCTCCTTCAGGAAACCTTCTAAGCCCCCCTTTTCCTCTGCTCCTCCTCTCCTTCCCATTGCCCCCACTCGCTCCCTCTGCTCTACCTCCCTTCCGCCTCACAGCACGTGTGTGTATGTGTACGTGTTTACAATTCTATTTAATTATGTGTATATATCTATAATCTTGTTTATATTAATGCTATTGATACCTGTTTACTTGTTTTGATGTCTGTCTCTCCCCCTTCTAGACTGCGAGCCCGTTGTGGGAAGGGATTGTCTCTATTTGTTGCTGAATTATATTTTCCAAGTGCTCAGTACAGTGCTCAATAAATACGATTGAATAAATGAATAACTCTGACAAGGGGGTTAGAGGCGTAGAATGTAGCGGTCCGCGTAGCTGTGTCTGCAAACCTCACCCCTCCTAGGCCATCCATGGTTTCGGGGGAGACTCTAGCTTGCAAAACTAGATGATCTGCAACCCCTTCACTCTCCCTGTCCATCAGACAAACGTTTCTTCTGGAGACTTGAGTGTCCGATAGATGAGATTTTCAGCTGCTGACGGAGGACGCGGTGGGGAGACTTAGGCCTCCACCAGAAATCCAGTTGCCTTCCAATCAGTGAACTGTATTTCCTGAGCACTTATGCTGTGCAGAGCACTGTTCCAGGAGTCCACAGGGAGCTCACAGTCCAGAGGGGGAGACTAATGTAAATAACTCCTTATCTTCCCATCCAAACCCCGTCCTCCCCTGATTTTCCCCTCACTGTAATAATAATAATAACGTTGGTATTTGTTAAGCGCTTACTGTGCGCCCAGCACTGTTCTAAGCGCTGGGGTAGACGCAGGGGAATCAGGTTGTCCCACGTGGGGCTCACAGTCTTAATCCCCATTTTACAGATGAGGGAACTGAGGCGCAGAGAAGTGAAGTGACTCGCCCACAGTCACACAGCTGACAAGTGGCAGAACCGGGAGTCGAACCCATGACCTCTGACTCCAAAGCCCGGGCTCTTTCCACTGAGCCACGCTGCTTCTCTTACCGTAGACGGCACCACCGTCCTTCCCGTCTCACAAGCCCCCAAACCTTGGCATCGTCCTTGACTCCTCCCTCTCATTCAACCCACATATTCGATCCGTCGCTGAATCCTGTCGTTGGCACCTTCACGTGGCTAAAATCCGCCCTTTCCTCTCCATCCCAACTGCTACCATTTTAATACAGTCACTCATCCTATCCCCGCTGGATTACCGCAGTAGCCTCCCCGCTGACCTCCGAGTCTCCTCTCGCTCCCTCTCCCCCCGCTCCAGTCCGTACTTCATTCTGCAGCCTGAAAGATTTTTCTACAGCAAGGTTCAGGGCGCATTTCCCCACTCCTCAGGAAAACTCCAGCGGTTGCCCCATCCACCTCTGTATCAAGCAGAAACTCCTCACCAGTGGCTTTAAAGGACTCCATCACCTTCCCCCCCTCCTATAACCCAGCCCGCACACTTCGCTCTTGTAGTACTAACCTTCTCACTGGGCCTCCATCTCGCCTGTCTCACCACCGACCTCTAGCCCACGTCCTGCCTCTGGCCTGGGATATCCCCCTTCCTCAAATGCGACAGACAATGACTCTCCCCTCCTTCAAAGCCTTACTGAAGGCCCACCTCCTCCAAAAGGCCTTCCCAGACTAAGCCCCACCTTTCCTCATCTCCCACTCCCTTCTGCGTCTCTCTTCCTTGCTCCCTTTGCTCCCCCCCCACCCCGACACCCAGCCCCAAAGCACTTATGTACGTATCTGTCATTTTATTTGTATCGATGCCCGTCTCCCCCACCTCTAGACTATAAGCTCGTTGTGGGCAGGGACTGTGACTGTCGTATTGTACTCTCCCAAGCGCTTAGTACAGCGCTCTGGACACAGTAAGTGCTCAATAAATACAACTGAATGACCGAATGAATGCTGCGTACTTAAATGATGATAACGTTGGTATTTGTTAAGCGCTTACTATGTGCCGAGCACTGTTCCAAGCGCTGGGGGAGATGCAGGGGAATCAGGTTGTCCCGTGTGGGGCTCACACTTTTAATCGCCATTTTCCAGATGAGGCACCGAGAAGTTAAATGACTTGCCCAGAGTCACGCGGCTGACAAGCGGCGGCGCCGGGATTAGAACCCATGACTTCTGACTCCTAAGCCCTCGCTCTTTCCACTGAGCCACGGGGCTGCGACGGGGGGGGAGGCAAAAGGAGCGAGTCAGGTTGAAGCAGAAGGGAGTGGAAGAAAAGGAAGGAGGCTTAGTGAGGGAAGGCCTCCTGGAGGTGTGCTCTCAATAACGCGTTGAAGGACGGGGCGCGTGATTGCCCATGAGATATGAAGAAGGAGGGCGTTCCAGCTAAGAGGCGGGATGCGGATGAGAGGTTTTTGTTTTTTGTTTTTTTGTTGGTATTTGTTAAGCGCTTACTATGTGCAGAGCACTGTTCTAAGCGCTGGGGGGGATGCAAGGTGATCAGGTTGTCCCAGGTGGGGCTCCCGGTCTTAATACCCACTTTACAGATGGGGCAACTGAGGCCCAGTGAAGTGACTTGTCCAAAGTCACCCAGCTGACAAGTGGCTGGGCCGGGATTTGAACCCACGACCTCTGACTCCCAAGCCCGGGCTCTTTCCACTGTGCCACGCCGCTTCTAGACTAGGTCGAGGTCCAACGAGTAGGTTGGCAACTACCTTGCCGAGAAGCAGCGTGGCATAGTGGAAAGAACACAAGGCTGAGAGTCAGAGGACCTTGGTTCTAATCCTGGCTCTGCTAACTGTTTGCTCTGTGACCTGGGGCGAGTCACTTAACTTCTCTGTGCCTCAGTTTCCTCCAGTGTAAAATGGGAGTTAAATCCTCCTCCCTCCACCTTGGACTGTGAGCCCCATATGGGCCGGGAACTGTGTCCAACCTGATAGAGTTGGATCTACCCCAGCACTTCGAACAGTGCTTGACAAATATTGAGAAGCAGTGTGGCTCAGTGGAAAGAGCCCGAGTCAGAGGTCATGGGTTCTAATCCCGGCTCCGCCGCTTGCCAGCTGTGTGACTTTGGGCAAGTCACTTCACTTCTCTGTGCCTCAGTTACTTCATCTGTAAAATGGAGATTAAAACTGTGAGCCCCAAGTGGGACAACCTGATCACCTTGGATCCCCCCAGCGCTTAGAACAGTGCTTTGCACATAGTAAGCGCTTAACAAATACCACATTATTAAATATTCATTCATTCATCGATTCAGTCGTATTTATTGAGCACTTATTGTGTGCAGACCACTGTACTAAGCGCTTGGGAGAGTACAATAATAATAACGTTGGTATTTGTTAAGCGCTTACTATGTGCCGAGCACCGTTCTAAGCGCTGGGGTAGACACAGGGGAATCAGGTTATCCCACGTGGGGCTCACAGTCTTCATCCCCATTTTACAGATGAGGTAACTGAGGCACCGAGAAGTTAAGTGACTTTCCCTGCCCACAACAAGCTTACAGTCTTGTAAGACAGACATCGATACAAATAAAAGAGTACGACGCAACAATAAGCAGATATATCCCCTGCCCAAAGTTCTTCACGGAAATACTTATTTTTTCCCTCTCCCAACTTTTCCTCGGAGTCTTCTCCCCCATCGCCACTGCACCTGTAATTCACTGACACCGAGCTGGCACAGCGCTGGTGGCGGTGAAGTTGGTGGCGTTGAAGTCTCTACGCTGGTGGCGTAGAGAAGCGGCGTGGCTCAGTGGAAAGAGCACGGGCTTTGGAGTCAGGGCTCATGAGTTCGAATCCCAGCTCCGCCACTTGTCGGCTGTGTGACTGTGGGCGAGTCGCTTCACTTCTCGGTGCCTCAGTTCCCTCATCTGTAAAATGGGGATGAAGACTGTGAGCCCCACGTGGGACCACCTGATTCCCCTATGTCTACCCCAGCGCTTAGAACGGTGCTCGGCACATAGTAAGCGCTTAACAAATACCAACATTATTATTATTATTATTAAGTTATTCATCCAAGAGGGGAGAGGGGAAGCATCCCCAAAACACCATTTTCTGCGGAACGATTGTCCTGTCAGACTCTGTGCTACTACTCAGTGCTCTTTTGGCTCAGGCACCATCAAGGTATTTTTACACGTAAAAAAGGAAGACCAAGCTGCATTACCGAGGGGGCTTTCTCTTCTGTTTTAGAGCAGAATCTTCAACTTTGCCTTACGATTCCGTCTCCCCTCAACTGAGATTCCAGGAGGGAGAATTGGATTCCGCTGAAGTACGAGGGGTTCAAAACACTCATCGCTTCTGCCTCACCTGAAAAGCAGCTCCCTCGCAGCTATGAGATATATCAATAGCCCTCTCCTGCAATTTCCTTGGGTCTCAGCTAGGCCAAGAACGAAACGCACCGGAAGGAGGATTTGGGACCTAAAATGCCAACAAATTATTAGGGGGAAAGTTCTATTTCATCAGCATTTTCCAAAGGTAGCTCCTGTTAGCATCATCTTCCTTAAGAGAAAAGAAGCTTGTTTCTAGTTTGTTTTTAAAGTTCTTTGATGTGCTCGATCTGTCTGGTGCCAAAATCTTACACAGACTGTTCAGAGCCCCGCGATTGGAAATAGATCACCCAATCCGAGTTGCGCAGCAGCTACACGAGGCGAGCCGTTCTATTTTTAGCCTTTCCTTTGGCTTCGCTTAGCGACATGAGGGTGGGTAAAGGTAGGTTGGATCAGACCAAGAAGCAAAATGGCCTCCTGGAAAGAGCAAGATCCGGGAAACCAGAGGACCTGGCTTCTAGTCTCAATTCTGCCATCTGCCCGCTTGGTGATCTTGGACAAGTCCCTTCCCTTTTCTGTGCCTCAGTTTCCTCATCTGCGAAATGGAGAACACCTGTTTCTTCTCCTACTTAGTGTGAGCCCTGTGTGGGACGGGGACTGTGTCTGACCTGATTATCTTCTATCTACCAAAGAGCTTGGAACCCAGTAAACGCTGATCGAACTTTATTATTGGAAGCAGCCCGGCCTTGGAGAAGCAGCGTGGCTCAGTGGAAAGAGCACGGGCTTTGGAGTCAGGGCTCATGAGTTCGAATCCCAGCTCCGCCACTTGTCGGCTGTGCGACTGTGGGCGAGTCGCTTCACTTCTCGGTGCCTCAGTTCCCTCATCTGTAAAATGGGGATGAAGACTTGTGAGCCCCACGTGGGACCACCTGATTCCCCTATGTCTACCCCAGCGCTTAGAACGGTGCTCGGCACATAGTAAGCGCTTAACAAATACCAGCATTATCATTAGGGGCTAGAGCTTAGGCCGGGGAGTCGGAAGGACCCGGGTTCTCATCCCGGCTCCGCCACTCGTCTGCTGTGTGACCTTGGCCAAGTCACTTCTCTGGGCTTCAGTTACCTCATCTGGAAAATGGGGAGTAAGACTCTAAGCCCCGTGCGGGACAGGGACGGTGTCCAACCTGATGATCTGGATTCTACCCCAGTGCTTGACGCATAGTAGGTGCTTAGCGAAGACTGTCATTATGATTCTTATCCGATTTGAGAATTCTGCTTCCAACGGTGGCGTCAAAGAATCGCTGGAGGAAGAGCACGATCGTTGCTGTCTTGACAACATCTCTCCTCATCAATCAGTCAGTGGTATTTACCGAGTGGTTACCGTGTGCAGAGCACTGTCCTAAGCATTTGGGAGAGTCCGATACAATAGTCGGTCAAGACGATCCCTGCCCCCAAGCAGTTACTAAGAAGCAGCGAGACCTAGTGGAAAGAGCATGGTCCTGGGAGTCGGAGGACCTGGGTTCTAATCTCAGATCTGCCAATTGCTCGCTGTGAGACCTTAGGCAAGTCAACCGCTCTGTGCCTCAGTTTCCCCAACTGCGAAATGGGGATCAAAAACCTATTCTCCCTCCTCCTGAGACTGTGAGCCCCATGCAGTACAGGGACTGGGTCCAACCTAATTAACTGGGACCTTCCCCAGTGCTTCGAACAGTGTTTGACACACAGTAAGCACTTCCCAGATACCATAAAAAAAAAAGCAGTGACCCCTCCTCATTCCTAACTTTCCCTCAAGAAACCCCCTATAAACTCCTGATAATAATAATGCTAATCATGTTGGTATTTGTTAAGCGCTTACTATGTGCAGAGCACTGTTCTAAGCCCTGGGGTAGACACAGAGTAATCAGGTTGTCCCACGTGAGGCTCACAGTCTTATTCCCCATTTTACAGATGAGGTAACTGAGGCACAGAGAAGTTAAGTGACTCGCCCACAGTCACACAGCTGACAAGTGGCAGAGTCGGGATGTGTACGAACCCTTCATAAATCTGATATTTTCCTTCGGGAACCTTCCGATTCCACATCCTTCCTCTCCACTGTGGAAAGAAGTGATTCCCTCCACTTGAGTTGGCCCTACCACCTTCATGCTTCAGAAACCTTTTGCTCGCTCTTCCTGGTGCTACTCGAAAAATACGTGTTTGCCCCATTCACCTCCTTTCTGATTGGTAGAGCTAAATCGTGACCCGCTTCCATCTTCCTCCTTTCACCCCGAAGAGCTCTAAAGGTCTGGCTCTGGCTTCAGACCTCCTCACATTTTGGGTAACCCGATTCTTCCCACTTCGCACAATCAATCAAGTTTACATTTCAACAAAGAAACTTTGGACAGAGCCACAGCGGTCCCCCGGTTTATCGAAACTCGACTCTGAGGATGACCTTTCCGGCGGCAAACATCCTCCAGTTTCATTAGTCATCGCTTTCTCTATTCTCTTAGGATTAAGATAAATCCAGGAAAGGTGGGCCGGGGAGGATGATAAAGGTTATTCTAGCAAAAAGGCCATGAGTACATTATTAAAGTTTCCAATTTAAAAATTCACCCAGGTCCTCTAATTGCAAAAGTTCATCTTCCCGTGGTAAACTGGACTTGCCCCGCTTGTCCTCGGATTTCAGAGTTGCGTCGTAGATGCAGGCTAACGTTTTTAAATGGCCTCCGTGGAGAAAATGCGGTGGATGTAAATAAACTCTTGCGATTGACTGTTTTCTAGGAATTCCATCCTTCTGACTCTGGGAAGAAAGTGATCTGTAAAAGAGGCAGAGACGGGATTTCCGATGAGACGAAAGGTGTTCCACTTTTTACTTGATTTTCAGTGGATTTCATGGGTCGTGGTAACTGCTTAATGGGTGGAATAAAAAGGGCATAGAAAGATGGGGCTCTTTGGCTTGGAAAAATGGAAAGTGAGAGGGAACAAGGTTGAAGTATCCATATCTGGAAGGATCAGACCAAGGCAAGCACGGAATCTCATCTCAGTACGGAATTACAAGTGTGGTATTTATCAAGCACTTTCTAGGTGCCAAGCACAGTTCCTATTCATTCATTCATTCATTCATTCAATAGTATTTATTGAGCGCTTACTATGTGCAGAGCACTGTACTAAGCGCTTGGGATGAACAAGTCGGCAACAGATAGAGACAGTCCTTAGGCCGTGAGCCCGTCGTTAGGTAGGGATCGTCTCTATTTGTTGCCAAATTGTACTTTCCAAGCGCTTAATACAGTGCCCTGCACACAGTAAGTGCTCAAGAAATACGATTGAATGAATAAGCACTGAGATAAGATATGAGATAATCAAGTCAGGAAGAGCCCCTGTCCCCCATGGGGTTCACAGCCTAGGAGGGAGAACAGGCATTGAATTCCCATTTTGCAGCTGAGGGAACTGAAACAATTGCCGTTTATTCAATGTTACCTCATGGAATGAGGTTATCCCCTGAAGCCTGGCACAAAACCAACACTTCTTCATACAGTAGATGGTGAGAAAACGGGGGGATTTTTTTGTAAGTGATATTTAAGTGCCTACGATGCGCTAGGCACTCTACTAAGCGCTGGGGTAGATAGAAGATAATCACGCTGGATCCGGTCTGTGTCTCATAAGGATCCACAGTCTTTTACACACCCATTTTACAGGTGAGGTAACTGAGGCACAGAGAAGTGAAGTGACTTGCCCTATAATAATAATGTCGGTATTTAAGCGCTTACTATGTGCAGAGCACTGTTCTAAGCGCTGGGGTAGATACAGGGTAATCGGGTCGTCCCACGTGAGGCTCCCAGTCTTCATCCCCATTTTACAGATGAGGTCACTGAGGCCCAGAGAAGTGAAGTGACTCGCCCACAGTCACACAGCTGACGAGTGGCAGAGTGGGGATTCGAACCCACGACCGCTGACTCCCAAGCCCGGCCTCTTTCCACTGAGCCACGCTGCTTCTCCATGTTGTCTCTATGCCACACACCAGACAAGCGGCAGAGCTGGGATTAGAACCCAGAGCCTCCAACCTCCAGAACTGTGCTCAATCCACTAGACCGCACTGCTTCTACGAAATTACCAGAGGGTGAGATGGAGACGCTATTGTTCTTGTCTGTCCGTGTCCCCCGATTAGACCGTAAGCCCATCAGAGGGCAGGGACCGTCTCTATCTGTTACCGATTTGTACATTCCAAGCGCTTAGTACAGTGCTCTGCACATAGTAAGCGCTCAATAAATACTAATGAATGAATGAAATTGGATGGGCCACTCCAACCTCGCGGTCGGGTGCCCGGGAGACCAACTAATGCTCTCTCTCCTTCCATCACCCTATTTTTGCTGTTAGAGCTGGAATCCTTTATTGGTTTCTTCAACTTCCTTCACACCGTTGATTGACGGAATCATGTTCCTCCTGTACTCATTCATTCATTCAATAGTATTTATTGAGCGCTTACTATGTGCAGAGCACCGGACTAAGCGCTTCGGATGAACAAGTCGGCCACAGATAGAGACGGTCCCTGCCGTTTGACGGGCTCACGGTCCGATCGGGGGAGACGGACGGACGAGAACGATGGCGATAGATAGAGTCGAGGGGAAGGACGTCTCGTAAAAACCGATGGCGACTAAATCGAATCGAGGCGATGTACATTTCATTAACAAAATAAACAGGGTAATAAATATATACAGTCGAGCGGACGAGTACGGTGCCGAGGGGATGGGAAGGGAGAGGGGGAGGAGGAGAGGGAAAGGGGGAGAAGAGGGTTTAGCTGCGGAGAGGTGAAGCGGGGGGGTAGAGGGAGCAGAGGGAAAAAGGGGGGAGCTCAGTGTGGGAAGGCCTCTTGGAGGAGGTGAGTTTTAAGTAGGGATTTGAAGAGGGGAAGAGAATCAGTTTGGCGGAGGCGAGGGGGGAGGGCGTTCCGGGACCGAGGGAGGACGCGGCCCGGGGGTCGACGGCGGGACGGGCGAGACCGGGGGACGGCGAGGAGGTGGGCGGCGGAGGAGCGGAGCGTGCGGGGTGGCCGGTGGAAAGAGAGAAGGGAGGAGAGGTGGGAAGGGGCGAGGTGACGGGGAGCCTCGAAGCCTAGAGCGAGGAGTTTTTGTTTGGAGCGGAGGTCGATAGGCGACCACTGGAGGTGTTTAAGAAGGGGAGTGCCAGGCCCAGAGCGTTTCTGCGGGAAGATGAGCCGGGCGGCGGAGCGAAGAATAGACCGGAGCGGGGCGAGAGAGGAGGAAGGGAGGTCGGAGAGAAGGCCGACACGGTAGTCTAGCCGGGATAGAACGAGGGCCCGTAGCGGTAAGGAAGCCGTTTGGGTGGAGAGGAAAGGCTGTACCCTAAGGTGTGGCGACGTCGTGCGATTTAGCTACCATCTTGTGGGTTCCTCCAGTCGAGGAGGGCCAGGTGTGGCCTGCTCGACAGATCCACGCGTGGTGATATTTTTTTTAGCTATAGCTGTGTCTTGGTGGCCTCAGGGAAGAACATAAGGGCCTAATGGCCTTTTTTTTCGAGCAGCGGTACAGTCTAAAAGTAGTTTCATGGCTTTTCTCCAGAAGGAAAAGTAGCCAGCAGGGGTTTAAGCTAGAGGAACATCCCAAATTCATACGGAATAATAGGTCTTCCGAATGGTACCGGAATTCTCCTTCTGACTGAGTTGAAGACCTTGGTAGACGTGTTTCTGACTCACCGCTAAAATAGCCTTAAATTTCAAGGACAGCCCGGAGTGTTTTAGCAGATTTTTGCCCTTAATTTCCCTTCTTTTGCTTCAAGCAAACCCATTTCCACACAGAAAATCAGCTCGCAATTGTCCAAAGGCCGAGGTGGCACTTGTGATATTCCGTAGTATTTGGAATTAGCTCAGGTCTTGAAGAACTTTCTTGAAGGCAAGGCTGAAAAAGGTTTGAGCGGAAAGAGAAAAATGACCAGTAAAAAAAAAAAAAAAAAGAGGAGTTGCCAAGTGGCATGAGGTAATTTTTGTTTCGACCTGTGATATTAAACAAAGGAAGTGCTTACATGTGCATTCTGATTAAAATTTTCTTGCTTTGATTCTGAATCCCGTGTGTCCCCAGCACTTGAAAAGTTCAAGAAATGACCTTCTTTATTAGCTGCTCTTGATTTCCCGAAGAATGCCAGCAATCAAATTGCTGTATAAGGTTTAATTATAATTACCAAACTTTGGTGAAGTGCGAAGTAAAGAGGGATGTTACGACCCCCAGGTTGGAGGCCGTCTTTCACGGACGATGACTCGCGAGGCCGAGAAGCGAAACAACCTCTTCTCCCCGACTCGCCCGGCCCCCGGAGGGTGACCTTTTGGATTCTTTTCTTAATTTAGAGACGATCAACCGTGTCAACTCCAATTTAAAAATCACAGAATCTCATTCCCCATCCACCCAAAGAATCAGTGATGCACTTCAAAAATCTTGCGTTTCCTTACGCTGTGGGATTCGGTGTAATTCACAATCTTACTGCGGGTGAATGCATTCATTCATTCGATAGTATTTATCGAGCGCTTACTATGTGCAGAGCACTGTACTGAGCGCTTGGAATGGACGAATCGGCAACAGATAGAGACGGCCCCCGCCCACCGAGGGGCTTACAGTCTAATCGCATACTCTATGCCTCCGAGAACAGGGGTAAAAATGATAATTATGCTACGATTACACAGTCTCCCCCTCTAGACTGGAGGCTTGTTGTGGGCAGGGAGTGTGTAGAAGCAGCGTGGCTCAGTGGAAAGAGCCTGGGCTTTGGAGTCCGAGATCACGGGTTCGAATGCCGGCTCTGCCACCTGTCAGCTGTGCGACTTTGGCCAAGTCACTTCGCTTCTCTGTGCCTCAGTTCCCTCATCTGTAAAATGGGGATGAAGACTGTGAACCCCACGTGGGACAACCTGATTCCCTTGTGTCCACCCCAGCGCTTAGAACAGTGCCATGCACATAGTAAGCGCTCAACAGACACCAACGTCATTACCAACTCCATTGAAATGGATTCTCCTAAACGCTTAGTACAGGGCTCCGAGCTCAATAACTAATGTTGACGATTGGAAGTGACTGGTCCAAGGTCATTCATCAGGCAAGCAATGGAGCTGGGATTGGGATCCTGGTCCTTTGGCTTCCAGGCCCATGCCCTTTCCACTAGGCAACGTTGCTTCTTTGGTTTTTATTGTACCCTGCTCGGTAATAATAATCGTGATGGTATTTGTTCAGCTCTTCCTATGTGTCCAGTTCATTCATTCGATAGTATTTATTGAGCGCTTACTCTGTGCAGAGCACTGTACTAAGCGCTTGGAATGGACAAGTGGGTAACAGAGACAGTCCCTGCCCTCTGACGGGCGCACGGTCTAATCGGGGGAGACGGACGGACGAGAACAATAGCAATAAACAGAATCAAGAACAGTTAGAACAGTTCTGTTCTAAGCGCTGGGGTAGATGCAAGATAATCGGGTTGGACATCGTCGCTTTCCCACAGAGGGCTCACAGTCTTATTCCCCGTTTTGCAGATGAGTTAACTGATGCACAGAGAAGTGAAGTGACTTGCCCAAGGTCACACAGCCGACACGTGGCAGAGCCGGGATTAGGACCCAGGTGCTTCTGGCTCTTGGACAGGGCAAGGAGGGGACTTTGCCCTAGCCAGCCCTGAAGTGAAGCGAGAAGCAGCGTGGCTCAGTGGAAAGAGTACGGGCTTGGGAGTCAGAGGTCGTGGGTTCGAATCCCGGCTCTGCCACTTGTCAGCTGGGTGACTGTGGGCGAGTCACTTCACTTCTCTGGGCCTCAGCTCCCTCATCTGTAAAATGGGGATTAAAACTGTGAGCCTGTATCTCCCCCAGTGCTTAGAACAGTGCTCTGCACATAGTGAGTGCTTAACAAATACCAACATTATTATTATTGTTATTATTATTATTATAAGGTTCTGGTTTAGGCATGGCAGGAAGCTATAGAAAGTAGCCCCCTACCTCAAGAACACCACCTCGTCCAGTGTGGTCTAATGGGTAGAGCCCAGGCCTGGGCGTCGGGAAGAGCTGTGTTCTCATCCCGGCTCCGTCGTCTGTCTGCTGTGTGACCTTGGACAAGTCACTTCACTTCTCTGGGCCTCAGTTCCCTCGTCTGTAAAATGGGGATTAAGACCGTGAGCCCTATGCGGGACAGGGACTGTGTCCAACCCAATTACCTTGTATCTACCCCAGTGCTTAGTACTACGCGTGGCACATAGTAAGCGCTTAACAGAGAACACAGTTGTTATTATTAAGTAACTCTCCCCTGGAGTCCGAATCTCTAGAAAATCCATTTTGTGGCGGCCAACTGTCCAGCGTGGCTCAGTGGAAAGAGCCCGGGCTCGGGAGTCGGCGTTGATGGGTTCGAATCCCGGCTCCTCCACTTGTCGGCTGCGCGACTGTGGGCGAGTCACTTCACTTCTCTGGGCCTCAGTTCCCTCATCTGGAAAATGGGGATGAAGACTGGGAGCCTCACGTGGGACAACCTGATTCCCCTGGATCTCCCCCAGCGCTTAGAACAGTGCTCTGCACGTAGTAAGCGCTTAACAGATACCAACATTATTATTATTACGAAGCAAGAGAAAGCTAGAAGCCACAAGAGGGCACTGTCTCCTTCAGAGACGTTGGCGGGGGCGAGCGAGATAATAATAATAATAATAATAATGATAATAATAATGGTATCTGTTGACTTCTTACTATGTTCCAGGCACTGTACTAAGCTCTGGGGTGGATGCAAGCAAATTAGGTTGGACACAGTCCCTGTGCCACATAGGGCTCATGGTCTTAGTCCCCATTTTACAGATGAGGTAACCGAGGCCCAGAAAACTGAAGCGATTTGCCCAAGGCAGGTGGCAGACCAGGATTAGAACCCATGACCTTCTGACTCCCAGGCCTTTGCTCTAGCCGCTACACCATGAGCAAGCGGCAGAAGGGACATGAAAGCGGACAGGTGGATGGGTGGCCAGATTGCGTAATTATTACGATGGCATTTGTTAAGCGCTTAGTATGTTCTAATCCCTGGGGTGATAATGACGTTGGCATTTGTTAAGCGCTTACTGTGTGCAGAGCACTGTTCTGAGCGCTGGGGTAGATCCAGGGTCATCAGGCTGTCCCACGTGAGGCTCACGGTTAATCCCCATTTTCCAGATGAGGTAACCGAGGCCCAGAGAAGTGACGTGACTCGCCCACGGTCACCCGGCTGACGAGTGGTAGAGCCTGGAGTCGAACCCGTGACCTCTGACTCCGAAGCCCAGGCTCTGAGGTAATCTGAGCTCGCGGGGCTCACGGTCTTAATCCCCATTTTACAGAGGAGGTAACGGAGGCCCAGAGAAGTTACATGCCTTGCCCGAAGTCACACAGCTGATAAGTGGCGGAGCCGGGATTAGAATCCACGACCTCCGACTCCCAAGCCCGGGCTCTTTCCACTAAGCCGAGCCGCTTCTCTGTCAGAGTTGCTCCTTTCGTCCCCGTCAAGCTCACCGCGAACGAAAATCGATAAATGCCACCCCCATCCGTTCCGTCTCTGGACGAGGCACTTGGGCGACGGAGTTTCCCGGCATGCCCTTGGCCTCGAGTGGCCCTTCCTGGTCCTTGGCTATCCAGGCGGCAGGTCGATTTGTTCATCCGCCACCCTGCCATCAGGCCACGGATCCCGCCCGTCTGCGCTTGGCTTCATCGCTCGGCTCCGCTGTGTCTCTCACGGCGGAATATCTCCTCGGTTCCTCGTTTAATAACGCACTCGTAAGGAGACCTTGCTTATCTAAATAGTTATTAATCCCTTAATTAGGGTGGTTGAGTGCTGACTATGTGCCAAGCACCGGGGTTGATAGAAGGTAGTCCGGCGGGACCCAGCCTCGGTCCCACAGAGGGCTCACGCTCTCGATCTTAGAGACGCGGCATGGCTCCGTTGGCAGGAGCCCGGGTTTTGGAGTCAGAGGTCACGGGTTCGACTCCCGGCTCTGCCGCTTGTCAGCTGTGTGACTGCGGGCGAGTCACTTCACTTCTCTGGGCCTCAGTTCCCTCATCTGGAAAATGGGGATGAAGACTGGGAGCCTCACGTGGGACCACCTGATTCCCCCGTGTCTACCCCAGCGCTTAGAACAGTGCTCTGCACATCGTAAGCGCTTAACAAATACCAACATTATTATTATTATTATTAATCCCCACTTTACAGATGAGGTAACTGAAGACCACAGAGGTGAACTGATTCATTTACCTATTCATCTATTTAGATTAATGTCTGTCTCCCCCTCTAGACTGTGAGCTCGTTGTAGGCAGGGAATGCGTCTGACGTTCTGTTGTACTCTCCCAAGCGCTTAATACGGTTCTCGGCCGACAGTAAGCACTCAACTGTATATATTTCCATTACCCTATTTATTCCGTTAATGAAATGTACATCGCCTCGATTCTATTTAGTCGCCGTTGCTTTTACGAGACGCCCTTCCCCTCGACTCTATTTATCGCCGCTGTTCTCGTCCGTCCGTCTCCCCCGATCAGACCGCGAGCCCGTCAGAGGGCGGGGACCGTCTCTATCTGTTGCCGACCTGTTCATTCCGAGCGCTTGGTATGCTCTGCGCGTAGTAAGCGCCCGATAAATACTACTGAATGAATGACTGAACGATGAACGTGATTAATAATAAGAAGAACTTGCCCAAGGTCACTCAGCAGACACGTGGCAGAGCCGGGATAAGAACCCATGACCTTCCGACTCCCGGGCCCGTCCTTTGTCCACTAAGCCACGTTGCGGTGAATAGTTTTAATTGTAAAACCCGTGGATGGTGACTTTTTCTTTTTCGGCACTGCTGTATGGGGGTGTGGGCGTGAGCCAGGGCCAGGCAAGCAAACTGGGAGCCCAGTTTGCACCTGCCGGGATCGCCCTGGGGAGTTGGAAGGTCCGGCGGGAAGAGCCAGGTGGGATGAGGCAATGGAGAGCAGAAGCTTCTGGAGGAACCCAGGCCAGAAGGGCTGGGAGCAAGCCCGGACACAGGATAAGAGGCGATTCTTCCCTCTTTCCCTCTCTGCTCTCCGTGATTCTATAATGATAATGTTGGTATTTGTTAAGCGCCTACTAGGTGCAGAGCACTGTTCCAAGCGCTGGGGGAGACACAGGGCCATCAGGTTGTCCCACGGGGGGCTCACAGTTAATCCCCGTTTTACAGAAGAGGGAACCGAGGCCCAGAGAAGTGAAGTGACTTGCCCACGATCCCACGGCTGACAGGTGGCAGAGCCGGGAGTCGAACTCATGACCTCTGACTCCCGAGCCCGGGCTCTTTCCACTAAGCCAAGCTGCTTCTCTATGACAGCCTGCCTTTTATCACCCATTTTCAATCCACACTGACAGCCATTCTGTTGCCCAGCTATGCCCCTCTGTTTCTCCTCTAAACCTCCGTCAAATCCCCGGGGCATCCCTGTCCCCAGACAGGCGCACACATGATAAATTACTTATCTACACTAATATCTGTCTCCCCTTCAAGGCTGGAAGCTCAATGCGGGCGGGGAATACGTCCGCCAACTCTGCTGTCCTGTACTCTCCCAAGCGGAGAGAGTAAGCGCTCGACAAATACCCCTGAAAGGGCACCTCCTCCAAGAGGCCTTCCCTGATTACACACCCTTCCGCGTCTCCCGGACTCGCTCCCTTTATTCGTGGCCGATTCCGGTCCCGCGGCACTTATGTGCGCATCCGTAATTTATTCACCTTAACATCTGTCTCCCCGTCGAGACCGCAAGTTGTGGCAGAGAATGCGTCTATTCTATTGTTACAGTCTACTCTCCCAGGTGCTTAGTAGAGTGGAGCTTAATGATACTGATGTTGGTATCCGCTAAGCGCTTACTAGGTGCCGAGCACCGTTCTAAGCGCCGGGGGAGATTCAGGGTAATCAGCTTGTCCCACGTGGGGCTCACACACTGTTAATCCCCATTTTCCAGATGAGGGAACTGAGGCCCAGGGAAGTGAAGCGACTCGCCCACAGTCACCCAGCTGACAAGCGGCAGAGCCGGGAGTCGAACCCGTGACCTCTGACTCTCAAGCCCGGGCTCTTTCCACTGAGCCACGCCGCTTCTTGTAGAGCGCTCTGCACACAGTAAGCGCTCAATAAATACGACTGACTGATTGAACCTCACCCTCTTAGAGAAGCAGCATGGCGTAGTGGTTGGAGAACAGTCCTGGGGGTCAGAAGGTCATGGGCTCTGATATCGGCTTGGCCCCCTATCTGTGTGGCCTTGGGCAAGTCATTTTACTTCTCTGGGCCTCAGTCACCTCATCCGCAAAATGGGAACTGAGATTGGAACAGGGAAGCAGCGTGGCTAGGGAAGCAGCGAGGCTCGGCGGAAGGAGCCCGGGCTTCGGAGTCAGAGGTCACGGGTTCGACTCCCGGCTCTGCCGCTTGTCAGCTGGGTGACTGTGGGCGAGTCGCTTCACTTCTCTGGGCCTCAGTTCCCTCATCTGGAAAATGGGGATTAACTGTGAGCCTCACGTGGGACGACCCGATTCCCCTGTATCTACCCCAGCGCTTAGAACGGTGCTCGGCACGTAGTAAGCGCTTACCAAATACCAACAGTATTATTGTGAGCCCCGCTTGGGACAGGGACTGTGTCCAATTCCACCTGCTCGCATCCGCTCCGGAACTTAGTCCGGCGCCCGGCCCGCGGTCAAGCGCTTAACAGATATGATAATTATTATGATCCTTTCTAGTCACCTTGGGTTTCTGCGGCCCTGATCCCGGCCCCGCCTACCCTCCCTCCTGCTGGAGACCCCCGGGGCTGAGGCAAAGGTCGGCGTGGACATCCTGATCCGTCCATCTTCCGGCGCGGTGGCGATTTGCCTCTCCGGCTCCGTTTTCGTTTCTCCTCTCGGTAGAATGAACACGGTGGCGTTCGTTAAGCCCGTTGTCGGGTGGGGATCGTCTCCGCTTGTTGTCGAATTGCCCTTTCCAAGCGCTCAGTACAGTGCTCTGCGTAAGCGAGCGCTCAATAAATACGATGGAATGAATGAATGAAGCCTTACTCTGTGCCGAGGCCCGTGCTGTAAATAGGCTAATCGGCCCTGCCTCAGTCCCTACCCGACGTGGGACTCACAGGCTAAGAGGGAGGGATGAAGGAAAACTCCTCTCCCGTAATCTCCTGTCAGAACCGTCTACCTTCTGGAAAGATCCCAGGCACGGGGGCTTATGCCTCAGTTCCCTCTTCTGCTAAAGGGGGACGCGATAAACTACTCGCGCTCTCCTTTAGGCAATATCAGCCCCCCTGTGGGACGGGACTGTGTCTCTTCTGATTGTATTATATCTACCCCAGTGCTTGGCGTGTAGTAAGCACTTAATCATTATTATCATCATCATCATCATTATCTGTTCACTACCCCAAATCGCCTGAGGTCGTGTTCGCTCTGTATTAAAATAGTTCTGGGCTCCCCGATTACAGAAACCCTGTTTCGGTTCGCTCCGGGTAGATACGAGGTAATCAGGTTGGACACATTCCTCGTCCCACATTACAGTCTTAATCCCCATTTGGCAGATGGGGTAACTGAGGCGAAGGGAAGCGCCGTGAAGCCCAGCTCTCGCAGCAGACAAGAGGCAGAGCCGGGATTCGAACCCCAGTCTTTCCGCCTCCCAGGACCGTTCTCTTTCCACCAGGCCATGCTGCTCCTCTTCCTAGCGGAAAGCAGAACGGTGGAAACCACGGGCCCCGGTCCTCTCCCTTCGCTAAACCCGTAGTGACCTTTGAAATTCTATCATTGATTCGGGAGGCAGACGCCTCCTCAAGTTAGGAAGAGTTCGCAGGGGACCAGCTCAACTCCTCAGATTTACTTCTCCACAAGATTTCATTCGCTTCTGAGTCCCTTTTGCAGTCGTGTTCTTTGTGTTCAAAAGTAGGTGTCACATCCATTTACGTTCACTTTTCCCCCCATCTGCATTTACCGTTCGATCCAGGCAATTAACTCATCAGGACGGGGCTTATTGCCTGCGGTGTCAAACCTGTCTTTCCCCTGAATGGAACTGGTGTGCTTCCTCCACAGAAGCCTAATTTTAGACATTTTTCTACCATTTCACGCACACGGTTCTGAGCAAGTGAAACATGGAAGTTTAAAAAATCAGTTTTTAAGTTGTAATGCCTTCGAGTGAGTTTGGGGGAACGGTATCTGATCTCTGCTAAGTCTTGATTCTATTCAGTCGCCACTGTTTTTACGAGACGTCCTTCCCCTCGACTCTATTTATCGCCGTCGTTCCCGTCCGCCCGTCTCCCCCGATTAGACCGTGAGCCCGTCAGAGGGCAGGGACCGTCTCTATCTGTTGCCGACTTGTTCGTTCCAAGCGCGTAGTACGGTGCTCTGCGCATAGTAAGCGCTCAATAAATACTATTGAATGAATGAATGGATACATCTAAGAAGTCCGGAAGCGCCGATTTTCCTCAATATGGGGATTTACAAGGATGCGAAGTCCACATTTAGAGGTGTGCTGGGTATAAACTCGACTGTTTATATTCAGATCCAGAAAACCCTCTTGTCCGGACGGTTTTGAACTCAGGGATAGAGACTGTATCTAAATCCCAACCGCATAGTCTCTCCCGGCGTTTAGTACAGGGCTCCGCACTCAGTGAGCGCTTAATAAATACTATTACTCCTACACTCCTATTACCCCTACTAGAGGGCAGGGATCATTTCTCCCAACTCTGTTTTAGTTCATCTTCAGGGTGCTCAGTCCACTGCTCAGCGCACAGTAAGTGCTCAATAAATATCACTGACTGATTGATCGATTAGGTTGACTATTGGGTTGATTGGTTGATCGATTAGGTTGACTGATTGGTTGATCAGGGGAGGATCTGGGCGTGGATTGGATGAGGAGGATCAGAGGCATTTGCCTCGGTCTCCCTCCCTATCTCTCTCTCTCCCTACCTCTCTCTCCTGGCTCTGTTCTCTGTATCTGTGGTTTGTGTCTCTGCCTCTAGAGATGTGTCTGTTCTTTGTTTTTGGTTTTTTGGGGTATGTGTCATGCGACAAGCACTGTATTAAGAGCTGGGTCAGACAAAAGACAGCTAGACCAGACACAGTCTCTGCCTCACATGGAGCTCACCGTCTAGACTGGAGGAAGAACAGTTATTGAATCCTTTATTCTTTCCTCAAAAACCATCTCCCCTGGGACACAGTCTCCGATTCATTCCCCCCTTCCTGACTGGATCATCCCATCTGCCACCTTTACGATTTATCTATCCATCGGTTTATTTGTTCCAGTTTTTCGAAAACGGTATTTAAGTGCTCGCCACGTGCCAGGCGCTGTACTAAGCACTGGGGGAGATACAAGCTAATTAAGTTGGGCACAGTCCGCGATCCACCTGGAGCTCACGGTCTTAATCCCCATTTTACAGAGGAGCTCTCCGAGGCGCGGAGAAGGTAAGTGACTCGCCTCAGGTCAAAAAAGCGGCGGAGGCGGCATTAGAACTCGGGTCCTTCTGACTCCTAGGCCCGTGCTGTCTCCATTAGTACGTGTTGCTTCTCGCCTATTCATGCCTCGATGGATTTTTGAGCTTATCTTTGTTATCGGTTGTATCTAGCCTTCCCCCTCGATCCACTGAATGCCTGTGATTTCTGTCTGCCCGTCTTCTCCATGAGACCGTAAATTCCCTGAGGGCAAGACATACATTTAGAAATTCTGAAAACCATTCTCAGTGAGTTGGAATTCTGACGGGTGAAGAATCAATCTCATCCCACATGGGGAACAAATCCAGTTTCGGCTCAAGCCACCGAGCTTCTGTCGGAGCTTCAGCCAACCGTCTCCGTTCAATAGCGAAAGATTCCCGGTTTCAGTATCAGATGGGGTCAGTGAGGAGCTTCTTGGGTGATCTGTTGGTGCACATTCTGAGCTCTCCATTCCTGACTTGTTTCACACAACTACTGTGAGTAAAGGGGTTCTCTTTGGGTTTTCTTTTTCCTACCGAAGCCATGTGCCAGAATAGACAACCCATCTCCGTAACAGTTTTGTGATCCACTCCGTGAATCGTGCGCGTACTCTCGGCGTCGATCACAGAACTGTTACGGAGATTCCAACGGAAGAAGCCTGGCCTAGTGCGTACAGAACAGAACTGGGAGTTGGAAGGACCTGGCTTCTAATCCCAGATCCGCCACTTGTCTGCTGGGTGACCTTGGGCAAGTCACTTAACTTCTCTGTGCCTCATTTCTCTCATCGGTTAGACGGGGACTGGGACCGTGAGCCTTATGTGGGACAGGGACCGGGTCCAAATCTAAAATACTGTATCTACTCCATCGCTCAGAACAGTGTCTGGAGCATATCGGTGCTGAAAATATACCACAGTAATAATTACTGTCTCCTGGGTGGAAAGTCCCCAGCCGGGAGCTGAATCCCACTTTCCGCCGTCTCCCCAAAGCGTGTGTGTGCGTGTGTTTTTAATGGAATTTGTGGAGTCTTCACTTTGCGCTGTACTAAGTGCTGGAGTGGACACAAGCTAGTGAGGTTGGACACAGTCCGTGTCCAACGTGGGGCTCACGGTCTGAAGCCCCGTTTTACAGATGAGGTGGGCAAGGGACGCGTTATATCGTACTCTCCGGCTGTTTAGTACAGTGCTCTGGACACAGTAAGCACTCAACAGACACTACTGATGGATAACCGAGGCACGGAGAAGTGAAGCGACTCGCCCAGAGCGACAAAGCAGACGAATGGCGGAGCCGGGATTAGAACCCAGGTCCTCGGACTCCCAGGCCCACGTCTGTTTGAAAAGTCATCCTCTCTCCCCTCTTTAATCTCTTCCTTCTCCATAACACGGCTACGGCATCGCTGCTCAGCTTCTGCAGCGGGGGTCCGAGCGGGAAGTCTCTCTGTGCCCCGGAAAATCTGGGAAATGCGATTTGGGGATCGGCTCTTCCCTTCTGGGTCTGTCCCGCCATTTCTCCCAGCAACCAGCCCCGGCTCCTCGGGAACGCTGTGTTGCAAAATAACTCAGTTCGTGGGAGATTGGTTTGTTGAGGTTGCCGTTCCCGAAAACAAGAACAAGACTTCGGAGGTGGAACGTTTTCAATATGCTGTCATGTAAACATTTGGAAGGCAAAGTCGGAACCATGAGCTAATGTCGCTGAAATTGCTGCAAGTGGATGACGACGATTTTTGCTTTTAAGTTTTTACCTCTGCTACATTCTGATTATTTGGCCAACTGGGTGAATTAATTAGGGAGATTCTCCAGTGCAAAATACATTTATTCTTCTGCATGGGCTTGGGCACATCCACCTCGATTTAGTAAACGCAGAGCAATTAACTGGAACATCACTGTGTGATCTAGCGTAAGTTTGTCCTCTTGTTTTCTTCCGTTACCAAATTAGTGCATGAGTAGGGCCGGCTCAGCCTCCAGAGAATCTCGGTGGGCTGAGGGAGGTGAAACGTATTTTATTTTTCACGAGCCGAAGGGGCAGTGTGGTGCAGTGGATAGAGCCCGGGCCCGGGAGTCAGAAGGTCATGGGTTCTAATCCCGGCTCCACCGCTCGTCTGCTGGGTGACCTCGGGCAAGTCACCCCGCCTCAGTTACCTTGCCGGTAAAATGGGAATTGAGACTGTGATCCCCAAATGGGACAGGGACTGTGTCCAACCTGATCACCTTGTATCTACCCCAGTGCTTAGAATGGTGCTTGACACATAGTAAGGGCTTAACCAGTTTCATCATTGCTGTTATTATTAGTACAGTTGTATAGATGTCCTGATTTGGACACGTTCCCTGCCCACCACGAGCTTACGGTCTGGCGGGGGAGACATTTATATAAATAATTTGTAATATATGCTTTAAAGATACATACCTAAGTGCCGTGGGGTTGAGGGTGGGGTGGAGAGCAAATCAATCAGTCAATGGTATTGAGCATTTATTGTGTGCAGAGCTCAGGAGAGTGCAGTATAATAGAATTCGTGGACACATTCCCTGCCCAAATCAGCTTATAAAATGCCCGAAGACCAAAAGTACGTAGAGAAGAATAATAAAGGTATTTAAGCACTTACTCTGTGCCCGGCGCTGTACTAAGCGCTGGGGCGGATACGAGCAAATCGAGTTGGACACAGTAACTGTCTCCCATGGGGCTCACGGTCTCAATCCCCATTTTCCAGATGAGATACCTGCGGCCCAGAGAAGTGACGTGACTTGTCCCAGGTCACACAGAAGACAAGTAGAGGAGCTGGGATTAGAACCCAAGACCTTCTGACGCCCGGGCCCAGGCTCTATCCGCTATGAATGCTGTTTCTCTGGCAGAAGGGGTGATGCAAAAGGGAGAAGGAACCAGGGAAAAGAGGGCTTAATCCGGGAAGAGCTCTCAGCACGCAGGGTGGAAGCCTGGTGGGACAGAAAGAGAGGAGGGAGAGAGAGAGAGGCTCCTCACACCCGCCTCTTTTATAACATGATCCGACTTCCGTACCTGCAGAAAGTAATGTCCCCTCCCAGGGTGGCACCTGGAGAGTTTCCAGCCCTCTACCAGTCTCGGCTACGGGAGTGAGAGTCGAGCGGAGGCCCGTCCGTTCCGTTCCTAGCTTGGCCGGTGGCCGGCGAGTGGAAGGCCTTCTGCTACAGACCAAAACTCCCCCGTGCTGGGCAGCGGTGGCAAGGGAGAGAGTCGAGGGTGGAGGCTCACGTTTACTGCGCAGGAGGCAACGGTGAACCACTTCCGGATTTTTCCCAAGAAAACTCTCCGGATCCACTACCGGAACGATGGCAGATGGCGAGCGGGGCCGTCTGGGAGAGGTGTGTCCGTGGTGTCTTTTTGGGTCGGAAACGACTTGAGGGCACGTCGGGACAGAAAATTATGTAAAATGTCTTTATTCGTCATTGGCGGCATTAAACAGAACCACCATCGTCCTTGGAAGTGAAACATTAGCAAAGCCACATTGGTCTGGAGGTGGAGTTGGAAGCGGGGTTGAATCGATCGGTGGTATTTCCTGAGCAGTTACCGTGTGCAGAAAACTGTACTAAGCACTTGGGAGAGTACAGTACAACCGAGTTGGTAGGCAAGTTCCCCGCCCACCACGGGGAGGAAACTAGGACATTTCCCCTGCTCTATTTCCTGACTAATGGGCGGCTCTTGCAGAGACAGTTGCGGTCCTGTCCAGAGACACCCGCTGTAAGCTCGTTGTGGGCAGGAAATGTGTCTGTTTATTGTTATAATGTGCTGCCCTGAGCGCTTAGTGATGATGATATTCATTCAATCGTATTTAATGAGCCCTTACTGTGTACAGAGCACCGTACGACGTGGTTGGGAGAGGACGCTACAGCGATGAACAGACACATCCCCTGCCCACTGTGCGCTTACCGTGGTATTTTTTAAGCGCGCTCCGTGTGCCAGGCACTCTGCTAAGCACTAGGGTGGATACAAGTGCCTTGGGTTGGACGCAGTCCCCGTCCCACGTAGGGCTCACAGTCTCCATCTCCATTTTACAGAGGAGTAACCGAGGCCCAGAGAAGGGAAGTGACTTACCCAAGGTCACAGGGCAGACAGGTGGCAGAGCTGGGATTAGAACCCATGACCTTCTGACTCCCGGTCCAGTGCTCCATCCGCTACGCCATGCTGCAGAGCACACGGTGGGCGCCCAGTAAATACGATTGAGCAGCTGCGCGTTTGGGGGAATCTATCCATAGTGGGGCTAATAATTTTGCCCCAGAAAGGGCTTTTGGCCATCCAGCCCTCTCAACGGAGGAGTGAAGCGGTGAGAGAGGAGTGATTAGAGGGAAGATCAGCCACAGCAGCGCAGTTAACAGTCTGGTAGTTGGAGAAGAACTGAGAACCCCCTCGGCTTTGCTTTGAGCTATTAATTAACCAACCAGTCATTAACCGCTGCTCACAATTGATTTAGAGGGAATTACTGCTTAAATAGCAGGAGGTGTTGAAGAGGAAAATAAATTAAAACAAAGAGCTGCTGGATCCAGAGGGAAAAAAGAACAGGTCTCCTTAAAATATAGGGAATAGCTGCAATTGCACCCTAATTACTGAGTGATAAACAGTCATTGAGGAGTACATTTCTTTTATTTCTTTGCAGCGCCGCTGACATTACGTCTCACGGGCGAGAGCGCCGCTCTCTGCTAATTGAATAATCGGAAATGAATGATATCAGAAACTTCAGGGAGGCGGCGCATCCCCTATTTATCAGGTTATCTGAAATGTTGATGTTGATCACGGACAAGTGCGGTCCCCCCCCCCCCCCCCCGGGGAGGCTCTCACCCCTTCGAGCATCCAAAACCAAGATTGAGTATTCAGAGGAATTCAAATTAGCTGGGTTCCAAGTGGTCGAGGTGAATCTCATTGGATAATCTCCTTTCCCCATCTCACCCCCTGTAAGACGCTGTGGATGGCGACGATCAGTTCAGTGAAACTTCCTTTTCTGCCCATTTGTGACTGGTCCTACCGTTGCCAGAGAGAGCCAGAGGAACCATTAACACTTAATAATAATAATAATGTTGGCATTTGTTAAGCGCTTACTATGTGCAGAGCACCGTTCTAAGCGCCGGGGTAGACAGAGGGGAATCAGGTGGTCCCACGTGGGGCTCACAGGCTTAATCCCCATTTTCCAGATGAGGTAACTGAGGCACCGAGAAGTGAAGTGACTCGCCTACAGTCACCCAGCTGACAAGTGGCAGAGCCGGGATTCGAACCCATGACCTCTGACTCCGAAGCCCGGGCTCTTTCCAGTGAGCCACGCTTGCCATACCTCCTCGGGCTACCGACCCCAGAGGGGCCGGGTGACCAGGGAATGAGGAAACTGCTAGGGGGGGTCACACGATCCTTTCCCCCCTCACATGTAGCCAGCAGAAGGGAAGAGGATCGGCAAGGAGTATATTAGTATATTATATTCTTATAGTATATTATATTAGTATATAATAATAATGATGGCATTTGTTAAGAACTTACTATGTGCCAAGCACTGTTCTAATAATAATAATGACGTTGGTATTTGTTAAGCGCTTACTATGTGCCGAGCACTGGTTCTGAGTGCGGGGGTAGATAGAGGGTAGTCAGATTGTCCCACGAGAGGCTCACAGTCTTAATCCCCATTTTACAGATGAGGTAACTGAGGGACCGAGAAGTTAAGTGACTTGCCCCAAATCATTCATTCATTCAATAGTATTTATTGAGCGCGTACTATGTGCAGAGCACTGCCCTAAGCGCTTGGAATGGACAGATCGGTAACAGATAGAGACAGTCCCTGCCCACTGACGGGCTTACGGTCTAATCGGGGGAGACGGGCAGACGAGAACGACGGCAATAAATAGAGTCAAATCACACAACTGACAGGTGGCGGAGCCGGGATTAGAACCCACGACCCCTGACCCCGTGCTCTTTCCACTGAGCCGCGCTGCTTCTCCAAGCGCCGGGGTAGATCTAAGCTAATATCAGGTTGTCCCACAAGGGGGTCACAGTCTTAATCCCCATTTTACAGATGAGGTAACGGAGGCACAGAGAAGTTAAGTGACCTGCCCAGAGTCACACAGCTGACAAGTGGCGGAGCCGGCGTTAGAATGCACGACCTTTGACTCCCAAGCCCACGCTCTTTCCGCTAAACCACGCTGCTTCGCTGGGGTGGGGTCTCTACCACCTCTTGGTAGTGGGTTGGAACTGTATTTATGGTACCTGTCGAGTGCTTACTCTGTGCCAGACACTGTACTAAGCGCCGGGGTGTCTGGGTTGGACACAGTCCTACAGATGTGGTGAATCAGGGAAGCCCAGTCTGTCAGACCGCGTGTGACGTCGAGAGATGGATCGGATCTCCTCGCCGGAGCGAGGAGGAGTGAGTTATCTAGGAACTTTGAGAGTTTTAGAACCCGCCAACAAACCACGAGGTTCAGCAGAGTCAAAAAACAAAAAAACCAGACTGTAATCTCGTGGATTTTTTATTGTTGTTGCTGTCGTTGTTTATGGTATTTAAGTGCCAAGAACTGCACTGAGTCCTGGGGGAGATGCAAGCTAATCAGGTTGGACACAGTTCACGTCCCACGTGGGGCTCACAGTTTTAATCCCCATTTTTACAGGGTGAGGGAACTGAGGCGCAGAGAAGTGAAGTGACTTGCCCCAGGCCACACAGCAGACAAGCGGCGGAGCCGGGACAAGACCCCAGGTTGTCTGGTTCCACTAGGGCACACCGTTTCTTGTGAGTGTATTTGCCCAGTGGGTGAGAAGAAGTTCTTTCAGCCAGTCAATTATATTTACTGAGCACTTACTCTGGGCAGAGCACTGTGCTAGGCGCTTGGGAGAGTACAATATCACCACAAACATATTCCCTGTCCATAAGAAGCTTGCAGTCTTGAGAGGGAGGAGGCTCAGACTCAATCAATGAGTGGTCAGTTTAATAATGTTGGTATTCGTTAAGCGCTTACTATGTGCCGAGCACCGTTCTAAGCGCTGGGGCAGACATAGGGGAATCGGGTTGTCCCACGTGGGGCTCACGGTCTTCATCCCCATTTTACAGATGAGGCAACTGAGGCCCAGAGAAGTGAAGCGACTCGCCCACAGTCACACAGCCGACAAGTGGCGGAGCTGGGATTCGAACTCATGAGCCCTGACTCCAAAGCCCGTCCTCTTTCCACTGAGCCACGCTGCTTCTCAAGTTTGTGCCAAGTACTGTACTAGACGTTGGGGAGAGTAGGGTGCAGTTGTTGACCCAAACCCTACCGTCAAGAGGCTTCCGGTCTAACGGAGCCCTTCTAAAAAATGCAACAGAAGTCATACCCCGCTGCCCACATCAGAACCCCCTTCTCCTAACTCATTCATTCATTCACCAGTATTTATTGAGCGCTCACTATGTGCAGAGCACTGTACTGAGCGCTTGGAATGTACAAATGGGTAACAGATAGAGACAGTCCCTGCCCTCTGACGGGCTCACGGTCTAATCGGGGGAGACGGACGGACGAGAACGACAGCGACAGACAGAATCGAGGGGGGAGTTGACTGCTTTTAGATCACTCTTTCGGACCAAAAAAAACCACCCGGCGCTTTCCGCAAGATCCACAGAACCGGCAGGAATCCTGAAATCCAGGTGACAAACGGGGGTGAAAAAACAAGGTAGAAGAGCATCGATTCTTGGGAAATGCGTTGGAGAAGGCTTTTGCAAATACCGGGGACTGGCAGAGAAAGAAACGAATGGATTTTGGAACAGATTAAGCCAAAGTGGCCTTTGGAAGGCCAAATGACTCGACTTAGATTAACGTAGTTCCGACCCGTGATCAGGAGGACTAATTCTCTGGAGAAGACGCTAACGCTAGGAAAAGTCCAGGGAAAACGTGGAAGAGGCAGACCGGCAGCCGGACGGATAGAGTCCGTAACCACGATAACGGAAGAACCGAAGGAAAGTTTAGAGGCCGTGGCAGAGGACAGGACGTTCTAGAGAAAATATATATATATATATATATCGAGTCTCTGTGAATCGGAAACGACCCGACGGTACTTGTTGTTAATAATGAAGTGGGTGGCGATGGTTACCAAGGCTACCCCTGGCTGACCTATGGCTCTGACCTTCAGCGTCCGTGCTGTTCTTCGACCCCCAGAAAACCTTTCCGCGCGATTCGCCGAGAGCTGATCCCTGGCCACCTACTTGGTTATTGCATTCCGGGCTGCACGGGAGACACGTGAACGGCTTACAAGAGACACTGCGGGAATGCTACCCAAACCCCTCTCACTGAAGTTGATCTCCTCTCTCAGTTCTCCATCCCGATTTCTGGGACACGGGACTCGTTTGGTCTTCTCAGTGGAGACTCCTGTGTCTGCCGTATCTAAGAGTGACTCCCCAGCTGTTGCTGGTGAATATGATGTGGCAGAGGCTGCTTATGTTTTCATAATCCATCCTCTATCCAAACTGCTATTGTTCCGGCCCACGTACTTTTTTAAATGATGCTTGTTAAGCATTTACTACGTGCCAGGCGCTGTGCTAAGGGCTTGGGGTAGAGACGCGGTAATCAGGTCGAATGCGGTCCTCATCCGTCACCAAAATAATAATGATCGGGGTATTTAAGCGCCCGGTACGTGCCAGGCACCGTACTGAGACCTGGGTTGGATACAGACAAATCAGGTTGTACACAGTCCCACGTGGGGCTCACGATTTTAATCCTCATTTACAGTGAGGGAACTGGGGCACGGAGAAGGTAGGTGACTCTCCCAGTGTCAAAAGAGAAAAGTGGCAGAGGAGTCGGGTTTGGAACTCAGGTCCTCTGACCTCCGGGCCCGTGCTCCTTCCGAAAGGTCGCACTGCTTCCTGCTTGTCAAATCCCACTTGGACTACTGTGTCGGATTTCTCCTTGGATGACTTGGATTTCTCCCGCAACCAAGTCATCCTTCACTCTGGATCCTTTTTCTAAAAAAACGGTCCCGCGCACGTCTCTCCCCACTCCACAGAATGGTTGCCCATCCATCACCACGTCGTACAGAATCTCCTCGGCCCTGGATTTAGAGCACGCAATCGTCCCTCTCCCTCAGTAAAACCAAAAGCAGAGATACGACTGATCAGAATAAGAGCAAAACCTCAACAGATACAGGGGACAATAAAACCTCTGCCTCCGTAAGTGCCGACTGGCTTACGGAGTAGGTTGGAGGATTTGGGGGCTGGACTTCTAGCAACCTAACGTATCTCACCCGGCGCTTCGAACGGCGCTTGGCACATGACACTTAACGGATACCACTTCAAGTAAGCTCTTCCCAACTACCGCAATTATTCTTCATATTTTCAGGAGTGCTTTGAAGGGGGAAAAGGATGCAGTTCGGGAGAATCGAACGGGGAGTGAGTTCTAGGCGGGAAAAGGGCACGGACAGTGAAGTGGAGACAGAAGAGACTAGTTGTAGTTAGCAGGTGATCTTGGTGAAGCAGCGTGGCCTAATGGGTAGAGCACGAGCCTGGGAGTCAGAAGGATCTGGGTTCTAATCCCCCCTCCGCCACTTGTCTGCTGTGTGACCTTGGGCAGGTGGCTTCACTTCTCCGGGCCTCGGGTTCCCTCCTCTGCAAAATGAGGATTGAGACGGTGAGCCGGACGTGGGACAGGGACCGCGTCCAACCTGATCGGCTCGTATCCACCCCGGCGCTTAGCGCAGAGTCAGCGCTTATCAAATACCGCCATTTTCACTTATTCATTCATTCAATCGTATTTACCGAGCGCTTACTGTGTGCAGAGGACTGTACTGAGCTCTTGGAAAGTACAACTCGTCAACAGAGAGAGGCAATCCCTCCCCGACAACGGGCTCACGGTCTAGACGGGGGAGACACAAAACAGGTAATAATAATGTGGGTATTTGTTAAGCGCTTCCTATGTGCAGGGCACTGTTCTAAGCCCTGGGGGAGATACAGGGTCATCAGGCTGTCCCACGTGAGGCTCACAGTTAATCCCCATTTTCCAGATGAGGTCACTGAGGCCCAGAGAAGTGAAGCGACTCGCCCACAGTCACACAGCCGACGAGTGGCAGAGCCGGGAGTCGAACCCATGACCTCTGACTCCGCAGCCCAAGCTCTTTCCGCTGAGCCACGCTGTAGACAGGCATCAATAATGATTATTATACCGTCGATCGATCAGAGAGCAGAAAGGTAGGAAGCGATGCAGACTTGCATTTTCTTAGCCTCGGGACGTGGGGAACAGTCAGAGGTGTGTGGATAGCTCAATCAGTGGTACTCATTAAGTGCTTTCGGTGTGCGGAGCACTGTACTAAACGCTTGGGTGGGTCCAGTGCAGCGGAGTTGACCGATACGATCTCTGCCCTCGAGGAGCTAGCAGTCTACACGTGGGTTAGAAGGAGGATAGCATTTTCAGCGCGAGGTAGGCCGGTGCAAAATCCAAGGTCGATATTCACAGCCGGAGCGTCTTACGTCCCCCCCTCGGAAGCCTCCAGCTGGTTCTTCCGTTCCCCCTTCCTCCTAGCGCCACCGATCTGATGAAAACTGGCACCGAGAAATTACTTTTGGCCGAGGGAGTGAGAGACCCCACGTAACAGAGCCTTTTAAATCGTACTGATGTAACTACCTGTTCTCCACCCAAGCAGACGTGAGAGGTGCAGTGTTAACCCTGAGAAAGTACCCGGAAGGGGCACCAAACCTCAGAGCAATATCGAGACAAGGAATTGGAGAAACATTTTGGGTTCTTTTCGGAAAGACAGTCAAGCCCTTTCAGTAAGTTACAGCTCCATGCCCAGAACATTTTGATTTCCCTTCTGAGGAGTTTTCCCTGTTAACAGACTCGGAGTCACAGAGGCTTTGAAAAATGGCTTACAGTAGATTGAATTTTCAGGTTTTAGAAACAGTGATTCGGACCACGAGCCTGACTTGATTGTCTTGGGTCTACTCCACTGCTCTGTACCGTGCTTGGCGTATAGCAAGTCCTTAGATAACACAGTCATTATTATCAGTTATTAGTATTTTCCCATCTCAGGGGGCTCGGAGCTCTGCGGTGGGGCAAAACCACAGTTGTAGGGTGTCCGCGGGGAAATACCCCGTGACTGTGTTCCCCGCTAATCAAACAATTAATCGTGAGCGTTTATTAAGCACTGAACTGAGCACTGAATTGAGTCCTCCCACCTCACCTCCCTGATTTCCTACCATCGCCCAGCCCTCGCGCTTCATTCCGCTAACGCCGACGTGTTCGCTGTGCTTGGATCCCGCCCATCTCGCCGCCGACCCCTCGCCCGCGTCCTCCCTGTGGCCCGGAACGCCCTCCCTCCTCTTTTATGTCAGATAATCACTCACCCCAGTGTTGGTCGGCACGTTCCCTGCCTTCAGTGAGTTTACAGTCTAGAGGGGGAGACAATCTAAAGAAAGCAGTGCCATTTTGCAGCTGCCTGCTTTCCCCATCCTTCCCGTACCGTCGTGCTCTGAGGTGATGCAAGATTCCTCTGCCTGGGCGAAGCACTTAGTCAGTCGTATTTATCGAGCGCTTACTGTGCACAGGGCACTGTACTAAGCACTTGGGGGAGTCCAACTTGGAGTCCAACTTGGTGTCGAGTGTCTCGCCGCGCCTCGATCTCGCCTATCTCACCGCCGACCTCTAGCCCCCGTCCCGCCTTTAGCCTGAGACGCCCTCCCTCCTCAAATCCGACAATTGATCTCCCTGAGAAGCAGCACGGCCTAGTGGATGGAGCATGGGCCTGGGATTCAGAAGGTCACGGGTTCTAATCCCGGCTCCGCCATTCATCAGCCGGATGACCTTGGACAAGTCACTTCACTTCTCTGGGCCTCAGTTACCTCATCTGGAAAATGGGGATTGGGAATGTGAACCTGACATGGGACAGGGACTGTGTCGAACCCAGCGCTTAGTCCGGTACTTGACCCATAGTAAGCGCTTGACAAATATCACGATCATTATCATTATTAATAACCAGCAACCGATTAATGGCCTTTATTAAGCTCTTCGTCTGGACCAATCCCCGAGTTAAGCGTTTGGGAAGTGAAATAGAGTATATATCTGTGTGCTCCGTTTTTATTTTTGACTTCTCGAGGTGTGAATGGTTTATCCTTGCTCAATCAATCAGTGTATTTATTGAGCGCTTACGCCGTGCGGAATATTGAACTAAGGGCTTGGGATCGTACAGTCAAATGGAACTGGGAAACACATACCTTGCAGCCTGGAGGATGAACTTAGAGCATCCCCCGCGTACTGTCTCCCAGGCCTCAGGACAATAATAACGATAATGATGGTATTTGTTAAGCGCTTACTATTTGCCAAGCACTGTTCTAAGAACAGTGGTTTGGCCATATTGGAGGAGACGGGAGGAAAAGTCTCTCAGGGTGGCACCTGGAGAGTTCCCGGTACCTTACCGGTCTCAACTTCTGAATTTTTAGCGAGAAAACTCTCGGGATCCACGACCGGAACGATGGCAGATGGAGAGCGGGCCGTTCTGGGAGAGATGCGTCCGTGGTGTCGCTACCGGTCGGCGACGTCCCGACGGCGTAAGACAAGACCAGGGAGAAAAAGAGCAAGGGGTCGGAAGCAGGAGATTCCAGAAGGAGGTACGGCAAGGTGGAGAGGAAAGGCCGAGCCAGGATGGTTTGTTTTCTTCCCCTCTCTCCTTCTTTTAGACAGGGATCCTATCCCGCTCTTCTTTGAATATGAAATTGTGACGGTGAAATAACGATTCCAGAAACCAAGCGACAGAAATATAGGCAAGATTGGATTAGCGGTTTCAATTACAAGCCAAAGTGTGAATTGTTTTATTCTTTCCTTCCGAGGGAAAAAAAATCAAATTTAGATGACAAAATGAGAGCGATTTCCCTTCGGTGCGGGAATAGAATTGAGTTTATAACACAGAAGAGAAATACGATGAAATAAAAAACCACCAGGTATTCACGACGAGAACCCAGACTTCATCCAGGATTGTCGTTGCTCTCCCGAAGCTGAGCGGGTCCCATCTAATGCCAAAAGAGGGGCTGGTTGTGTCGGACTTGATTTAATTATTGAATTTAGTTTCAAATCGAGACGTGCCACGTCTTAAACCGTCAATAGTAGTAATAATAATGGTATCCGTTAAGCGCTTACTATAGGCCAAGCACTGTTCTAAACACTGGTGGGGGGGGGGGGGGCGGGGTAATCAGGTTGTCCCATGAGGGGCTCACGGTTTTAAATCCCCATTTTCCAGATGAGGCAACTGAGGCACAGAGAAGTGAAGGGACTTGCCCAAAGTCCCACAGCTGACAAGTGGTGGAGTCGGGATTAGAACTCTTGACCTCCGACTCCCGAACCCATGCTCTTCCCATTAAGACACGCCGCTTCGATAATAATGATGGTATCCGTTAAACGCTTACTCGGTGCCAAGCACTGTGGTGGGTCCGAGGTGATCGGGTTGTCCCACCCAGGGCTCACAATCTTAATCCCCATTTTCCAGATGGGGTAACTGAGGCCCAGAGAAGTGAAGTGACTTGGCCGAGGTGATGCAGCTGACAAGTGGCGGAGCCGGGATTAGAACCCGCGTCCTCTGAGTCCCAGGCCCGGGCTCTTGCCGCTAGGCCGGCCGGAACCTTTGGGGCTGTCGGTCTGAGCCGTGAGGACCCACCGATACCTCCGCTCCTTCTACGTCCGTCCTGGTCCTCGCTCTTTATTTTGGGGTCCCCCCCCCCGTTACCCCGCCTTCCCTTATTAATTCTTCTATGATGAGCCCCTTGGGTAACTTACTGCCATTAACAATAATCGATAATAACCGTGGTATTGGTTAAGCTCTTGCTCCGTGCCAGGCACCGTACTAAGCGCCGGGTTGGATACGAGCAAATCAGGTTGGACACGGCTACCGCAACTATCATAGAGCACGGGCCTGGGAGTCGGAAGGTCGTGGGTTCTAATCCCAGCTCCGCCGCTTGTCTGCCGTGTGACCTTGGGTAAGTCACTTGGCTTCTCTGTACCTCACTTACCTCGTCTGTAAAATGGCGATTGGGACCGTGAGCCCCACGTGGGACAGGGACTAGATACAACCCAAATTGCTTATATCTACAGCAGCGCTTAATACAGTGCCTGGCACATAGTAATCGCTTAACAAATACCCCTCATTATCATTAGTAGGAGTAATAGAAATAGTAGTAATAAAAAAAATAGCAGGAATCGTAGCGGTAATAATAACGATGATGGTAGTTTGGTAAGCGCTTACTACGTGCCAGACACTGTACTAAGCGCTGGGGTGGATGGAAAGAGCCCGGGCTTGGGAGTCAGAGGTCATGGGTTCGACTCCCGGCTCCGCCGCTTGGCAGCTGCGTGACTGTGGGCAAGTCGCTTCACTTCTCTGTGCCTCAGGTACCTCACCTGTAAAATGGGGATTAACCGCGAGCCTCACGCGGGACGACCCGATGACCCCGTATCTCCCCCCGGCGCTTAGAACGGTGCCCTGCACATAGTGAGCGCTTAACAAAATACGTTATTGCATAAGGAAAACGGGTAGCACGAAGCCCTTGTTTTGGTCTGATGTGGAGGTGGAAAGGCAGTTTCTTGAGGAATGGGGAAACACGCCCTGCGTGTCTTTGTCCAAAAAAGATCTGGGCAGCAGAGTCAAAAGAGAAGGAGTTCAGGCCCCTTCTTCGGGAAGACCGATTCGGGCTCCCACTGGGAGCGGTTGCTTTAGATCCTGGGTACAGCTTACTCACTTGGCTGAAAAAGTGATATTATTCCTTTCTGCCTGAAGGAAACTGTATCATGGATTCAACATTTCCAGGATTCAGAAACTCAGCTCACAAGGATTAAAGTCTGGGGCCTTCGGGAAAGTCCAGAGAGCAAAAAAAAAAAAATGTAACTCCGACATCTGGAAGAACTATTTCACGGGGATTCTCTTTTATTACAGTTTTTCGAAAAGGTCAGTAAAATCTCCGTGTAAACTGGTGTCTGTAGCTTCCTCTTTTGAGAAATATGCCGGAAAGTTCCGACGTCCTCTCGTGTACGCCTTCGTGTTCTCCGTGATGCCCCCAGTTGTGGGTCCTTGTTTCATTTCGTGATTAAAGACGTGCATTTCCTCGCTAGTCTGGCGGGGACGGACCTGGGAGCTCCCCCGCGGAACTGTAGCCGAATCGGCCTTTTAATCAGTGTCTCGAAAAATGTACTGGGAATAGTGGTTACAGTAAATTGAATCCAGTTCCTTATCCCCGCGTGATAGACTGTGATCCTCGTGGGATCAGAAAGAAGTATTCCCGTGTGAGATGGCCGAGGATGGGGAAAGGAGTGGATTAGGTATTATTTATTTTTATTTATTATTGAAAGCAATGTCTGCTTGCCCCTCTAGACTGTAAGCTCACTGTGGGCAGGGAGCGTGTCTGCCGGGTCTGTGGTATTGCCCTCTCCCAAGCGCTTAGTACAGCGCTCTGCACACAATAAGCACTCAGTAAATACTATTGATTGATTGGTTAGGAGAGGAGGCCGTCTGTCATCGAAATGGATGGATACCCATTTAACTGCCGGTTGGGGCTCCAAGCGTTTCGGTCTCTTGCTTCCTTGAAAACAAAACCCAAAAGACAGGCGTTGGGGCCTCAGCGGCTGTTTCCCTACGTTCCCACCCCGAAATTTAATGGATGTCTACTTTCTCCTCAGGTTACTTGAGGAAACCCGTCTCGTCGATCGAAAGGAAAGAATCTGCGGCTTCACTGTCAGGAAAGCTAAAGGCGAAATCCCACTTTTCCGTCGGTTGCCGGGAATATGAACACCTTCAAGGAGAAAATAACGTGCTCCAGTGATCACCGGGTTCAGCGGGAACTTGCAAGCTCCTTAAGAGCAGAGATCAGATATTTGGTTTACGGTATCTGTCCTCAATCGGGTCCACTCCACTAAAGGAATAAAGGGAGTTTTTGATGCTAACCCTGACCCCTGACATGGCGTTATAGTCTCTTGTTTCCACTACCTGTAATTTCTTTCATCGTCTCTTTCCCCCGGTAGATCGAAAGCTCCCTGAAAGCTAGGTCTACCAACTCTATTGTACTCTCTCACCCGGTACAGTGCTTTGCACAGAGTGAACACTCAGTAAATGCTCTATTGATCAATTGATTAACTCTCTCGTACTGTCCCAAGTTCTTAGTACAGTTTTCTGCACACAGTAAGCGCTCAGTCGATACTATGAATTGATTAACTCTATTGTACTCCTCCAATAACAACAATAATAATAATGGTATTTGTTAATGAATTGATTAACTCTATCGTACTCCTCCAATAACAACAACAACAGTAATAGTAGCATCTGTTAAGCACTCACTACGGGTCAAACGCCGTTCTAAGCACTGGGGTAGATAGAAGCTAATCAGGTTGGTTACGGTCCCTGTCCCATATGGGGCTCACCGTCTTAATCCTCGTTTTACGGATGAGGTAACCGAGGCCCAGAAACGTTAAGTGACTCGCCCAAGGTCACGCAGCAGACAAGTGGCGGAGCTGGGATTAGAACCCAGGTCTTTCTGGCTCTCAGGCCTACCCACTAGGCAATGCCGCCCCAAGCACTTAGTAATAATAATAATAATGTTGGTATTTGTGAAGCGCTTACTATGTGCCGAGCACCGTTCTAAGCGCTGGGGTAGACACAGGGGAATCGGGTCGTCCCACGTGGGGCTCACGGTCTTCATCCCCATTTTACAGATGAGGGAACGGAGGCACCGAGAAGTGAAGTGACTCGCCCACAGTCACACAGCCGACGAGTGGCCGAGCGGGGATTCGAACTCACGACCTCTGTGTACAGTGCTCTGCGCACAGTAAGTGCTCAGTAAATCCGACTGACTGATGATGTGACTCTCTTGTAGTCTCTCAAGCACCTGGTAAGTTTTCTGCCCGCCGTAAGCGCTCAGTAAATCTCACCGATTAACTGAGTAACTCTCTTGTACACTCCCAGGCACTTAATTCAGTGTTCTGCACAGAGTAAGCACTCACTAAACGCCGGCGACTGATGGATTAATTCTACTGAACTCTCCCGAGTTCCCCTCCCGGGGTGGCACCTGGAGAGTTTCCAGTCCTCTACCAGCCTCGGCTGCGGGAGGGAGAGTCGAGCGGAGGCCTGTCCGTTCCGTCCCCGGCCTGGCCGGCGGCCGGCGAGCGGAAGGCCGGCGGCTACGAGCCCAAACTCACCCACGCTGCGCAGAGGCAGTGCGGGAGAGAGTCGAGGGTGGAGGCTAAAATTCAATGCGGGGGAAGAAGGCGACGGTAAACCACTTCGGGATTTTTCCCAAGAAAACTCTGATTTTCCCTAAGAGCAATTTCCCAAGAATGATCGCAGACGGGGGAGGTTCTCGGAGAGATGCGTTGACGGAGGCGCTTCGGGTCGCAGGTGACTGGACAGCATAAGACAAGGGCTTACAACAGTGCTCTGCGCTCAGTAAGTATTTTCCACATGGCAGTGAGGTGGTTTTCGGAGGGTTCGGAAGGTGTGGAGGTCGGTGGTCCGGAGCATATGGAGGGGGGAGGGAGTCTCAGGTCCGAGGGAGGATGTGGGCAAGGGGTGGACACTGAGATAGGATGAGATTGAGGTACAGGGAGTGGGGTGGTGTTAGAGAGTAAGTTGTAGAAGGAGATCAGAGAAGCAGCGTGGCTTAGTGAAAAGAACCCAGGCTTGGGAGTCAGAGCTCGTGGGTTCTAACTAGTTCCACCACTCATCAGCTCTTTGACTTTGGGCCAGTCACTGAACTTCTCTGTGCCTCACTTCCCTCATCTGTAAAACGGGGATCAAGTCTATGAGCCCCACGTGGGACAACCTGATTACCTTGTATCGACCCCAGGGTTTAGAACAGTGCCTGGCGCATAGTAAGGGCTTAACAAATACCATTAATGTTATTTTTATTAACAGAATCTCTACCCTGGATGTTCCACCCCGTTGCCTGGACTTAGCTTGGCCTGACAGCCGGAAGCGGCCCAGAAAAGCCATGGGGCCTAACGGGAAGAGGCCCCGGATTGGACGTCAGAAGACCCGGGTTTTAATCCGTGCTTTTCCGCTTCGAGCGCCGTATGACTTGGGGCAAGCAGCGTGGCCCAGTGGGTGGGGCACGGGCCTGGGAGTCAGAAGGATCTGGGTTCTAATCCCAGCTCTGCCACTTGTCTGCCGTGTGATCTTGGACAAGGCACTTCACTTCTCCGTGCCTCAGTTTCCCGATCTGTAAAGTGAGGATTAAGATCGTGAGCCCCGTGTAGGACAGAGACTGGGTCCAACCTGATTAACGCGTGTCATTCATTCATTTATTCAGTTAGACTTATTGAGCACCTACTGTGTGCCGAGCACTGTACTAAGCACTTGGGAAAGTACAGCACAGCAATAAAGAGGGCAATCCTTGCTCGCGGCTAGCTCACAGTCTAGGGGGCGGAGACAGACATCAATCCAAACGAATAGACGTCAGTGTAAATATATAAAATTACGGATCTATACATCAGTACAGATATATACATAAGTGCGGTGGGGAGAGGGAGGAAGAGCAGAGGGAGCGAGTCTAGGTGACATCGAAGGGAGGGGGAGCTGAGGAAAAGGGGGGGATTAATAATGTTGGTATTTGTTAAGCGCTTACTGTGTGCCGAGCACTGTTCTAAGCGCTGGGGTAGATACGGGGGAACCGGGTTGTCCCACGTGAGGCTCACAGCCAATCCCCATTTTACAGATGAGGTAACCGAGGCCCAGAGATGTGAAGTGACTCGCCCACAGTCACACAGCTGACACGCGGCGGAGCGGGGATTAGAACCCACGACCTCTGACTCCCAAGCCCGGGCTCTTTCCACTGAGCCCCGCTGCTTCTCTGAGTAGTCTGGAAAGATTTCTTGGAGGAGACGGGCCTTCGGTTAAGCCTTCGGAGGCAGGGAGAATCATTGGCGGGTTGGAGGCGGGAAGGAGTTCCAGGCCAGAGGTGGGACGTGGGCCGGGGGTCGGCGGCGAGACGGGCGAGATGGAGGCCCAGGGAGGAGGTTGGCGGCCCCAGAGGAGCGGAGTGTGTGGGCTGGGATGTAGCAGGAGAGAAGCGAGGTGACGTTGGGAGAAGCAGCGTGGCTCAGTGGAAAGAGCCCGGGCTTGGGAGTCAGAGGTCATGGGTTCGAATCCCGGCTCGGCCACTCGTCGGCTGTGTGCCTGTGGGCGAGTCACTTCACTTCTCTGGGCCTCGGTTCCCTCATCTGTAAAATGGGGATGAAGACCGGGAGCCCCACGTGGGACGACCCGCTTCCCCTGTGTCTACCCCAGCGCTTAGAACGGTGCTCTGCACATAGTAAGCGCTTAACGAATACCAACGTTATTATCATTATTAGAAGGGGGTGTGGTGATGGACTGCTTTAAAACCAACGGTGAGGAGTTTTTGTTCGATACAGAGGCGGATGGGCAACCGCTGGAGACTTAACGTGGGTATTTGTTAAGCGCTTACTATGTGCCGAGCACCGTTCTAAGCGCTGGGGTCGACACAGGGGAATCAGGTTGTCCCACGTGGGGCTCACGGTCTTCATCCCCATTTTACAGATGAGGGAACGGAGGCACAGAGAAGTGAAGTGACTTGCCCACAGTCACACACACAGAGAAGTTAAGAGACTTGCCCACAGAGACTTCCGAGGAGGGGGGTGACATCTCCTGAATGTTTCTGTAGAAAGAGGATCTGGGCATCAGAGTGAAATACGGACTCAAGTGGGGAGAGGCGGGAGGTTGGGAGGTCAGAAAGGAGGCTTGACGCAGTCATCTAGGCAGGATAGAATGAGTGATTGTATTCACGTGGTTTGGATGGAGAAAGGGGGATTTCAGTGACGTTGCGAAGGTGAGATGGACAGGATTTCGTGACGGATTGGATAAGGGGGTTGATCGAGAGAGCGGAGTCAAGGAAGACGCCAAGGTTACGGGCTTGTGAGGTGGGAGGGATGGTTGTGCCATCTACAGTGATGGGACAGTTCAGAAGACAGTTCAGAGAAGATAGTTCACGGAAGACAGTCCAGAGAAGCAGCGCGGCTCAGTGGAAAGAGCCCGGGCTTGGCAGTCAGGGGTCATGCGTTCGAATCCCCGCTCCGCCCCTTGGCAGCTGTGTGACTGTGGGCGAGTCGCTTCACTTCTCTGGGCCTCAGTGACCTCATCTGGAAAAGGGGGATTAACCGTGAGCCTCACGTGGGACAACCCGATTACCCTGTATCTACCCCAGAGCTCAGAACGGCGCTCGGCACGTAGTAAGCGCTTAGCAAATACCAACATTATTAAGACAGGGTTTGGGAGGGAAGAGAAGGAGCTCTACCTCGGACATGTTGAGTTTGAGGTGGCAGGTGGACATCCAAGTAGAGATGTCTTGAAGGCAGGAGGAGCTGCGAGCCGGAAGGGAGGGAGAGAGAAGAGGAGAGGAGACGTAGATAGGGGTGTCGACTGCATGGAGACGGTAGTTGAAGCCTCGGAAGCGAATGAGTTCTCCAAGGGAGTGAGCGTAGACGGAGAATAGAAGGGGACCGAGAACTGAACCTTGAGGGGCCCCCACAGTTAGGGGACGGAGGGGGAGGAGGAGGCCCGCGAAGGAGATCGAGAATGAGCGGCCAGAGAGAGAAGAGGTGAACGGGGAGAGGACGGAATCAGTGAAGCCGAGGTTGGGTAACGTAACGAGGAGAAGGCGACGGTCCACAGTGGCAAAGGCAGCTGAGAGGTCGAGGGGGATTGGGATGGAGCCGAAGCTGCTCATCCAACCGAATTCCAGATGCTCCCGGATCTGTAAGGTTTTGCCATCTCGGAGTTTTCAGACCTCGAAACCCGATATTTTTCTGAGATGAATCGTGACGATACGGTACTTGTTAAGCACTTACTATGTACCAAACACCAAACTAAGTGCTGAGGTCGACACAAGATAATTAGGTTGGACACTGTCCCTGTCCCCCACGGAGCTCACAGTCTAAATAGGAGTGATGTTTTGGACTGGTGTTTGGACTCTGGAAAATTCCGGTCAAAAGTAACCTGGGGGACTGAATCACCCAGAACACCTGCCCCTCCAGACCTCGTTGGATGATATTTTTGGTCTGGGGTAGGCACGGTTCCCTGTGGAAATAATAAAAGAGGAGCAGGCCAGCGGAGAGGAGGAAGAGGGGATCGTCTCCGGGGTGAAATAGATCGTGAGACACAAAAGGCGGTCGGAGATACCATCGGCCTCAAAACGGCGGAGTCAAAGATAAATGGAGATGTACGATTCTGGAGGACAGGAAGGAGGAAGGTGAACCTATCCCTGGGTCTGGAGAGTCAGATAAGAGGGTTCCCCAGGCCGAGAGGTGTGGTCGGCTGAACTGCAGTGACCTTTGGAAAGGATTCTCTGTTGGGACGGGTGAAGGCGACACCGCGTCTACCCGCTTCCCTGTGTCACCCTCGGCCGGGAGCGCCCCGGGTTATTGAGACACATGCCGGAGAATCAGAAATGCCCCGGATCGTGAGAGAAAACGATGTCGAAGATGGGAAGACCCGCCGACGAGGGTGGAGCCGGGGGGAGTTTAGGGGGTTTGTGGTGGTGACCGGGGGGCCGGGGGAGGGGGCCGGGTCCCGGAACCGACCAGTGGGTATCACGGTTGTCCGCGCTCTGATACGTGCCTGTCCCGGCGAAAAGCATCGCTTCGGATCCCTTCAAATCTCACCGGCTCCCTCTTCAAGTTAAAGCACTCGCGTCTGAAGCGGCGTGGCCTGGTGGCTAGAGCCCGGGCCTGGGAGTCAGAAGGTCATGGGTTCCAATCCCGGGTCTGCCACTTGTCTGCTGGGTGACCCTGGGCAAGTCACTTGTCTGTGCCTCAGTTCCCTCAGATGAAGGGGGATGAAGACTGTGAGCCCTGTGTGGGTCAGGGACTGTTGTCCAACCCTTGTATCTACCCCAGCGCTCAGTACAGTGCCTGGCACATAGTCAGCGCTTAACAGATACCATATTTATTATTATTATTCTCTTCCAGGGGATGTTGGATGGAGGCATCAGATCAAGCCTTGGCAAATTAATTCTCTCCTGATCCCTCTTCGGGGTGAGGCGGTAACCGTCCCAGGTCTTCCCTCGAACTGTAAGCTCGTGGTGGGCAGGGAATCGGTCTATTGCGCTCTCCTAAGCGCTTAATACAGTGCTCTGCATACGGTAAGCCCTCAGTGAATACGACTGAATGATTGAATGGACGGCAGCTGCCGGGCCGAGTATTTGATTTCATGTCCCACTTTGTAGTTGGCGTTAATCAATTTATGTTTTTCTGGATGCCGGTCTCCCTCGATAAGGCCGGGCAAATCGGGAACAATCGTGTGGCTAGAGGATAATTTAACGTGCCCTCGGTTGATAGTTAGTGAGTTTGCCCCGGGGAAGAATGTACCGAAAACAATGAATTCTTAATGCTAAATTAAGGGACAACTGTTGCCGTGGAGGAAATGATTAAAACACAGCCCTGATCCACACAGATTGTACGACTTGGACACATTGGGAACCCAGCGGCGGTGGTGTTTGCCGGAGTCGTTGGCATCAGCCGTTGGCAAGTACTCAAAATAATGATGATGATTCATTCGTTCACTTGTATTTATTGAGCGCTTACTATGTGCAGAGCACTGTACTAAGCGCTTGGAATGTACAATTCGGTAACAGATAGAGACAATCCCTGCCCAGTGATGGGCTCACGGTCTAATCGGGGGAGAAAGACGGCGGAGCAAAACAGAACGCAACAAAAATAAGACAACGTTATCACGATAAATCGAATCAAGGGGATGTACTTCTCATGAACAAAATAAATTGGGTAACAAAAAATATATACAAATGAGCACAGGAGGGGATGGGAGAGGGGGAGGAGCGGAGGGATAGGAGGCTTAGGAGGTGAAGAGGGAAGGGGGAGGAGCGGAGGGGGAGCAGAGGGGGGCAGAGGGAGCAGAAGGAAAAGGGGGGTAGCTCAGTAAGCGCTTAATATGTGCAAGGCACTGTACTGAGCGCTGGGGTAGATACAAGGTAATTGGGTTGGACACAGTCCCGGCTCCACGTAAGGCTCACAGTTTAATCCCCATTTTATAGATGAGGGAACTGAGGCCCAGAGAAGCCAAGTGACTGGCCCAAGGTCACACAGCAGACAAGTGAACCCGGGATTAGAACACAGGTCTTCCCGTTTCCCGGGCCTGGGTTCCACCCACTAGGCCACACTTTTTTTCCTTTCACAGATCTTATCCCTGATTCGATAATAATACTACTAATAATAATAATAATAATCCTGCTACTTGTTAAGTGCTTACTATGTGCCAAACACCGTCGCGAGTGCCGCTGTAGATACAAGGTAGTCAGTTTGGGTACGGTCCCGGTCCTACGCTGGGCTCACACTCTTAATCCCCACTTTACAGATGAGGTAACCGAGGCCCAGAGAAGCGAAGTGACTTCTCCAAGGTCACGCGAACGGCAGACGTGCGGCAGAGCCGGGCTCGGCCTTCTGGCTCCCAGGCCCTTGCTCCGTTCGCTAAGCCGGATATCCGGTTGGTTTGGATTCCCGATATTCAGCAGCTCACTTGAGGTCTCCTCTTCTTCCCTGGGAGCCCCACGTGAGATGGGGACTGTATCCGGCCTCATTCACTCGTCTCTACCGCAGCGCTTAGGACAGTGCTCCTCACCTAGAAAGCGCTCAACCGACACTATTAAGAAAACAAAGCTGACAACGTTCTAGGTCTGCTTTGTTCCTCTGCTACTTGATGTAGCAGAGTTTTGGCTCGGTCTGTGAGCCCTAGAGGGAAGAGCCCGTTGTTGGGGCGGGATTGTCTCTATCTGTTGCCAAATTGTACTTTCCAGGTGCTTAGTCCAGTGCTCTGCACCCAGTAAGCGCTCAATAAGTACGATTGAATGAATGAATGAAAGAGGCGGACACGAGTAGCTGGGCGTCCTACGGGGTCTGGGCGTGGGAAACTAGAAAGGCGTGGGAAAGGACACTGTTTTGAGCCCTGGGAACCCTGCTGAGGGAGCAGGGAATCACATAGCTTCCTCCCTCCTACTTGATGATGATGGTATCTGTTAAGCGCTTACTATGTGTCAAGCACTGTTCTAAGCGCCGGGATAGATACAAGCTGATCCGGTTGGACACCTTCCCTGTCCCGCACGGGGCTCGCCGTCTTAATCCCCGTTTTACAGATGAGGGAACTGAGGCACAGAGAAGTGAAGTGACTTGCCCGAGGTCACACCACAGGCGAGTGGTGGAGCCGGTGTTAGAATCCGCTGTGAGCCCCACGTGGGCTAGAGACTGCGTCCAACTCGATGAACCTGTACCTACTCCGTGGCTTAGAACAGCACTTTTGCCCCTAGTAAACGCTTAACGAGTACCATAAAAATAATGATAATGATCATAACGACAATAATAATAATAATTCCAGGCCCTGCAATCCCCACTGTCCTGAGGAAAGACGCTCCTTTTTTAAAAAAATGGTATTTGTTAAGCACTTACTGTACTAAGCACTGGGGTGGATACAAATTAATCGGGTCGGACACATCCGCACGGTCTTAATCCCCATTTTACAGATGAGGTGACGGAGGCACAGAGAAGTTAAGTGACCTGCCTAAGGACACCCAGCGGACAAGTGGTAGAGCCAGGATTAGAACTCAGGTCTGACTCCCAGGCCCAGCCTCAATCCTCTAGGCCAGGCTGCTCTTCACCTCACCTTGGGTGGGTGAGAATGGAGGGCGGCCGTAGGTATCCAGGGAACTGAAATGAGGTATGCGAAGGCAGCGTGGCTCAGTGGAAAGAGCCTGGGCTTCGGAGTCAGAGGTCGTGGGTTCGACTCCCGGCTCCGCTACCTGTCGGCTGTGTGACCGTGGGCGAGTCGCTTCACTTCTCTGGGCCTCAGTGACCCCATCTGTCAAATGGAGATGAACTGTGAGCCTCACGTGGGAAAACCCCATGACCCCGTGTCCCCCCCAGCGCTTAGAACGGTGCTCGGCACCCAGTAAGCGCTTAACAAATACCAACATTATTATAGTGGGTTGATTGGTTGAATGGAAGGAAGAAATTCTCCATGAGAGCAGGAAACCTATCTACCTATTCTTCGGTACTGTACTCGCCCAAACCTTTAGTACAGTGCTCTGCACACGGTGAGCACTCGATAAACACCACTGATGGATTTCCAAGACACACTGTATCCGAACCTCACATTCTTAGTAGGAAGGAGAGCGAGCATTGAACCCCCGTTTTGCAAATGAGGAAATTTTCATCATATCTCATTATATTTCTTTCATATGTATATAATTCATTATTGGGAAAGTACAATAATAAACTGAACTGTACTTGCCAAGCGCTTAGTACAGTGCTCTGCCCACGCTAAGAGCTCAATAAATACGATTGAATAAAGGAAAGAACGGATAAACTGACACATTCCTTGTCCACCAGGAGAATCTGCCCCGTCCTTCCCGGGCGGAGAGAACCTGCTAGAAGCCGGGTGAACATTTTGACTACGAATTTGAGGTTTGAACTGTCATTCCTTCTGAGATTCAGATCTCCTTGCCTCTTTGGAACTGGAAATCCCTCGGGCTCTCGATCACTCTGCCAATGTACGGCTGACTCCGCCCTCACGGTGAAAGCGGGTCAAGAGATCTAGAGTCCTGAAGGGAATGAAAGACATATTCCACTCCAGGGCTCGGAAAAAGCAGCTCCGGAAGGCTGCCCTCGGTTCCTCGGGCCCATCTCCGCCCTTAGCGGGAAATCAAGGAAGGAAACTGGGCAGTTGGGAGGTTTAGCCACAAGGAAATAAACCTCAAGCATCATGAAACCAGCAGCGGGAAAACAATGGGAGGCTATTTTTGTGCGCGCGTTGGACCAGCAATCCGACTAGAGAGGCCTCGCTGCGTTTTACGCTTTCGTCCTCTGCCTCTCCTGGTTTGCGAGGGTGGAAAGCTCTCTTGGCAAGAACCCGGGTGTTTTCCTTTTCCTTTTTTACCTCGGGAAGGAGGATTCGACTGTTCTGCTCTATCAGTCTCCAGGAAGTTTATGTTGCGGTCCTTGGTGGCTTGTTCTGTTTCTGAAGGAGAATGCGTCCGTGGGATATTGGATTTACAATTCCAAACGCACACCAAGACGCCTGGGGTCTCCCCCTCCGAGCTCTTACGTACAAATCTTTAAATTTGGTTGCTTCTTCCTACCTGTGATGGATTTTAGTCTCTGCATCTCGTGCTACGAGGTCAGGAATTGTGCCTGTTAACTCTCTCATAGTCTTCCAAGCCTCCTAGTGCTCAGCACCCGGCGAGCGCTCAATAAATACAACTGCTTGACTGATTGACTAGCGTAGGTCTGGGAGGAGCGGGCTCTCGGCCTTCTGATGACCAGTCAACCGATCAGTGGTATTGATTGAGCGCTCGCTGTGTGCGGAACACTGTACTCAGCCCTTCGGAGAGTACAGTATTACCAGAGTCGGCAAACGCGTCCCCTGCCCGGAATGATGATGATGATGATGATGGTATTTGTTAAGCGCTTATTATGTGCCAGGCGCTATTCTAACAGTGTTTATCGAGCACTTACCGCGCGCAGAGCAGCGCGTCGGATTGAGAAGCAGCATGGCCTAGTGGAAAGAGCTTGGGCTTGGGGAATGAGAGGATCTGGGTTCTAATCCCGTCTCCGCCACTCGACTGCTGCGTGGCCTTGTCCGCTGTCCCACTTCCTACTAAAGACACATCTCCTCCAGGAGCTTTTCCTCGACTAATCTCCCATTTTATCCCCCTATTTTCCCTATATTCCATGACCTATGCCCTTGAGTCTGCATGCATTCATTCAATAGTATTTATTGAGCGCTTACTATGTGCAGAGCAACGGACTAAGCGCTTGGAATGTACACGTCGGTAACAGATGGAGACGGTCCCTGCCCTTTGACGGGCGCACGGTCTAATCGGGGGAGACGGACGGACGAGAACAATGTTCGCTAAGCACTTTGATACCCACCCCTTACCACTACAGAATTTATATGCCTTTATACGCCATCTGTGTTCTACCAACCACTCATTTTAGCGTCTGTCTCCCCTGACAGATTGGAAGTTCCTTGAGGGTAGACTTCTTCTTACTCTGTTTTACTCTCCTAGTGATGATAGGTCACTGTGGGCAGGGAATGTGTCTGTTTATCGTTTCATTGTACTCTCCCAACTGCTGATATCATGCCCTGCACACCGTAAGCACTAAATATCATGCGCTGCCCACAGTAAGTGCTAAATAAATACGTTCGAATGAACGGTGATGATGATTATGGTATTTGTTACGAGCTTACCGTACGTGGGGTTCGCGGTCTAAGGAGGAGGGAGAACAGGTATCTAATCCTCATTTTACAGTCGAGGAAACTGAGGCACAGAGAAGTTGAGTGACTTGGCCCAGGTCACACAGCAGGCAAGTGGCAGAGCTGTAATAATAATAATAAAAATAATAATAATGGCATTCGTTAAGCGCTTACTATGTGCCGGGCACTGTACTAAGCGCTGGGGCGGATACAAGCCAAGCGGGTTGGGCGCCGTTCCTGTCCCGTGTGGGGCTCGCGGTCTCGATCCCCATTTTACAGATGAGATAACTGAGGCGCACAGAAGTGAAGTGACTTGCCCAAGGTCACCCAGCAGATAGTCTCAGTTTTCCAAGTCTGAGTCCTTGCTCTCGCCACCGGGTCTCTCCCTTAAGGGAAAGTGGGTGGCGGGCCTGGGATTCAGAAGGTCATGGGTTCTAAACCTGGCCCCACCACTTCTCTGCCGTGCGACCTCGGGCGAGTCTTTTCATGTCTCTGGGCCTCAGTTACCTCATCTGTAAAATGGGAACTGAGAGGATTAAGGATGAGGATTAAGACCGTGAACTCCACGTGGGACAGGAGCTGTGTCCAAACCGATTACCCCGTTATCAACCCCGGCGCTCAGAATAGCGCTTGGCAAACAGTGCTTAACAAATACCGTAATCGTTAATTATTATGATTATCTCCCCCCCGCTCTCCCATGGAAATTAAATGATTTTAACCGGTGAACTATGACCAAAGCAGGTCACCCAGAAGCTGTGATTTCTTGGGGTGGGTTCGAACGTCCCGTCCGGCTGTTTCGATTTCCCTTCGCTCTCCCTGGCCCGCGACCCTGGCCTGTGGAGATTCCTTTACACGTCCTGCGGCCTCCTTTCATCCTCCGATACTGCCAAAGGAGGGGCGGTCGAAGGGAGGGATGGGAAAATTCGGCGAAAGGCCTCAGTCGAATCCAAGTCTTGGGCCCAAATCTGGTAGGGAGAGGAGAGTGGAGGAAGAGGGAGGATCAAAGAAATGTAAGAAGTTGTCTTTTGCGTCAGGTCACGTTTCCCTCCTGTTTCCAATCATAAAAAGGAAGAACTCGCATTTCCCTCGTCCAGGCTGCTTTATAGTGGGTGGTCTGGGGTGGGGCCGGGGGTGGGGAAGTGTGGCCTTGGAGGCAAATGTGAGCATTTCCGAGGCCAAGCCTGAGAGGAGTCCTCCCCTTTCTCCCCTTTCCTTCCGTTGCCCTGATAGAAGATGGCGGCAACCAACCATAAAAATACTTGAAGTATTTGTTAAACGCTTACTGCGCGCCAAGCCCCGTGCTAAGAGCAGTGCTCCAGCGCTTAGAACAGTGCTTGGCGCAGAGTAAACGCTTAACGCATACCATCGTCATCACTATCATTACTAAGTTATGTTAGTTATATATAATATAAGTGGATATTATAATATGTGACAGTGCTCCAGCGCTCAGAACAGTGCTTGGCGCAGAGTAAGCGCTTAACAAATACCATCGTCATTACTGTTATTACTAAGTTATATTCGTTATATATAATATAATGTAATTAGTTATATCACTGAGCGCTCAGGTATAACCAGACCTAACAAAATCGGACGCGGTCCCCGTTCCACGTGGGGTTCGCGGTCGAAGGGGGTGGGCGACGGGTATTTAACACCCATTTTACAGATGACAAAACTGAGGCCCAGAGAATTTAAGTGACTGGCCCAAGGTCACACAGCAGGCAAGGTGGTGAGGTGGGATTAGAACCTACCTTCTCTGACTCTTCACTAGACCACGCTGCTTCTAACTATAATAATCATAATAACGTTGGTATTTGTTAGCGCTTACTATGTGCAGGGCACCGTTCTAAGCGCTGGGGTAGATACGGGGTCATCAGGTCGTCCCACGTGAGGCTCACAGTTAATCCCCATTTTACAGATGAGGTCACCGAGGCCCAGAGAAGTGAAGTGACTCGCCCACAGGCACCCAGCTGCCAAGTGGCAGAGCCGGGAGTCGAACCCGTGACCTCTGACTCCGAAGCCCAGGCTCTTTCCACTGAGCCACGCTGCTTCCCCCAGGCTGTTTCTAACCTGGCCTGTCTCCTATTTTCACTTGCAAAGCTGAGGGCCAGCATGACTTCGTGAATAGAGGAGGGGCCCGGCAGTCAGAAAGATGTGGGTTCTAACCCCGACTCCGCCAGGCGCCTGCTGGGTGACCTTGGGCAAGTTACTTCACTTCTCTGTGCCTCAGTTACCTCCTCTGTATAATGGGAAAAAGAGGGTGAGCTCCACGTGGGACAGGGACTGTGTCCAACCTGATTAACTTGTATCTACCCCAGCGTTTAGAACAGTTAATAGTAATAATCATTATTTATTAATTAGGGGTTGAGACCCACCTCATATCCCCCAAGGAGGATAGTAGAGGAATAAATACAGCTGATTATTGGCTGGGACAAAGTCTAGACTGGGCCAGAAAAATGACTTCCATCTTCTTTTCCGCAGTAAACGTCAAGTAGGCTCAGTATTTGTAAGGGGGAAAAATAAAAATCAGGTTATTTGGTAGGTGCTTACTATGTGTCCAGTGAGCGGGGTAGATACCCAATAATCCGATCAGAAGCAGTCTCTGTCCCACGGTCTATAGGAAAAGGGCTATTTCTCCCCCATTTTGCAGAAGAGGAAACCGAGCCACAGGGAAGTTAAGTGACAGGTCCAAGGTCATTCGGCAGAGGTGGGATTGGAACCCAGGCTCCGGTAAGCGCTCAGTAAATACAGTCGAACGAAATACCGATCCATCGGTAGAATTCATCGAGCCCTCGCTGCGTTCAGGGCGCTGTACTAAGTACCCGGGAGAGGATAATATCATTGATATGGTAGATCTGTTCCCTGCCCACAGGGAGGTCACAGTCTAAAAAAAATAGACTTGGTAGACGGGATCCCTACTCTCGAGGAGCTTCCAGTCACGTGGTAGAGATTCCGCCTGGTCCGTAACACCTGCCCGTCCCACGCACATCGCCTCTCCCCCAGGAAACTGAAGGAACTCCCCACTGGGCCTCCATTTCGAGACCTTCGAACGGAGAACTTTCAGGAAGCAGTCGGCTTCAGGGCTGGGGGCTTAGCGTGGCTCAGTGGAAAGAGCACGGGCTTTGGAGTCCGAGGTCGTGGGTTCGAATCCCGGCTGCCGGCTGGGTGACTGTGGGCGAGTCACTTCACTTCTCTGGGCCTCGGTGACCTCATCCGTAAAATCGGGATGAAGACCGGGAGCCCCGCGCGGGACAACCTGATCCCCCTGTGTCTACCCCAGCGCTTAGAACGGTGCTCTGCACGTAGGGAGCGCTGAACGAATACCAACATTATTATAGTGCAATTCACACTCTCATGACCCCGCCCATTGTTTTCCCTCAGATAATGATAGTAATCAAAAGAATAACATCTGTTAAGCTATGTGCCCAGCACTGTACTAAGCGTGGGGTAGATACAAGATAATCCAGTGCCACATGGGGATCCCAGTCTAATCGATCCATCCGTGGTATTAACCGAGCACTTACTCTGTGCAGAACGCTAAGTGCCAGGTGTACTAAGTGGCAGGTCTAATTTACTGGACTGTGCATTTTCAGTTCCCTTACTGGAGGTGATGGGAGGAAAAAAAAAAAATCCCGGCACATAGTAAGCCCTTAACGAGTACCATAAAAAAGCACTTTTCAACGTAATAATGATGAAAATCTGAAATCCTTGCATCCCTAGGAGGGCAGACAGGCAGTGAACCCTCTTTTGCAGATGAGACAACTGAGGCCCGGAGAAGTTAATCGACTCTGCCCAGGTCACCCTGCGGGCAGGTGGCGGAGCCGGGATTAGAACCGGGTCCTCGGACTCCCAGCCTCAAACTCTTCCCACTAGGCCACACTGCTTTTCTGAGGTGAAATTCTAGAGAAGACTTGAATAATTACGCAATTCATTCGGCGCTTACTAGGTAGTAAATGATAGAGTAGATGTAAGGTTATCAGATATGTCACAGTCCCGCTCATTCATAGGGGAAGCAGCGTGGCTCAGTGGAAAGGGCCTGGGCTTCGGAGTCAGGGGTCATGAGTTCGAATGCCGGCTCTGCCACTCGTCGGCTGTGTGACCTTGGGCAAGCCGCTAAATTTCTCTGTGTCTCAGTTACCTCATCCGTAAAATGGGGATTAACTGTGAGCCTCACGTGGGACAACCTGATTACCCTCTATCAGCCCCCGCGCTTAGAACAGTGCTCTGCACATAGTAAGCGCTTAACAAATACCGACATTAGTAGTATTATTATTCATTCATTCATTCGATCGTATTTATTGAGCGTTTACTGTGTGCGGAGCACTGCACTAAGCGCTCGGAAAGTACAATTCCGCAATAGAGACAATCCCTGCCCACACCGGGCTTACCTACACGAAGCTCACGATCGACCTTATCAGAAAATCTTTCAGATACGGAAACTGAGGTTCGGAGAGGTTAAGTGACTTGCCCAGGGTCACGCCGCACGCCCGGGGCGGAGCCGGCACTAGAACCCAGGTCTCCAGACCTCCAGTCTTGTGTTCTTTCTGCTAGGCCTCGGTTTCCAGTGCTTTCAATCCCAGCTGAGGAATCGAGATCAGTCCGATTACCAAAGGATCCTTCTCGCGTATTGCCTGGGGTTTTTCGAACGCTATTGTTAGGATGGTCATGGCGAGTTATCGATACCTGGAATGCCTTTAAGTATTCCATAACGTCGTCGCTTGTCTAGCAGGGGAACGAAAGGGTTTGTACTCAGACTGTTGGAAGAGATGCCAGATGGTTCGGAAATCGCTTTGCAGTGGCAGGTCTAATTTACTGGAGTGTGCAGTTTTAGTTCCCTTACTGGAGCTGATGGGGGAAAAAAAAAAAATCCCTAATCTTGACATAAATTAAAAAATGAATATGGAGTACGGGGACCCCATGGGGATCAGCCTGGAATTGGGATGAAGGGGAGAGGAAGGGCGGGGGGGGAGATAGTCTTAATTAACTCCCTTCCATTTCAAATTAGTGTCTCTAGCCCACCATCCTTGCTAAGACCGAGAGAGCAAATTTACGATCTTTTCAAGTTTAATTTGGGCAATTCTGCCCCTAGAAGAAGGAGGTAATCAGGCAACAAAAGGGGCATATTATCTGGTTGCTTTGATCCAGAGCGCTGCATCATGTAATTGAATCTAGTTCGTTAATTCGGGACTGGATATGCAGATAATTAATGACGTTGGTATTTGTTAAGCGCTTACTATGTGCCGAGCACTGTTCCAAGCGCTGTGGGGAGATACGGGGGAATCAGGTTGTCCACGCTGCTTCTCTGATAAGTCGTGTGGACATCTTGAAAGAGCCGGACCCCCCCCCCCCCAGTCCAGCCCAACTTTAGAAAGTATTCCAAGGTCCTTTAACTGCACAAGCTGGATTGTCCGCGTACGCAAGGATTTCAGATTTTGAGTGGACCGTCATTATAATAACGTTGGTATTTGTTAAGCGCTTACTACGTGCAGAGCGCTGTTCTAAGCGCTGGGGGAGATACAGGGGGATCGGGTCGTCCCACGGGAGGCTCACAGTAAATCCCCATTTGACAGACGAGGTAACTGAGGCGCAGCGAAGTGACTCGCCCGCAGTCACACAGCTGACGAGTGGCAGAGCCGGGAGTCGAACTCATCACCTCCGGCTCCGAAGCCCAGCCTCTTTCCACTGAGCCGCGCTGCTCTCCCATTATCATTATCATTCCGCTGAAAAGCGCTTCTCTGGGGTACTCGTTAAGGGCCGTGGGCCAGGTACCGTTCTAAGGCACCCCCTCTCGGGGTGGCAACTGGAGAGTTTCCAGTCCTCTACCAGTCTCAGCTACGGGAGGGAGAGTCGAACGGAGGCCTTTCCTTTCCATTCCTAGCCTGGCCAGTGGCTGGCGAGCGGAAGGCCGTCGGCTCCGAGTCAAAACTCCCCCGTGCCGGGCAGCGGCGGCACGGGAGAGAGTCGAGTTTACTGCGCGGAGGAAGGCGGCGGGAAACGCTTCCGTATTTTGACCAGGAAAACTCTATGGATCCACTACCGGAACGATGGCAGACGGAGGGTGGGACACTCTGGGAGAGATGCGTCCGTGGAGTCGCCGTGGGTCGGAGACGACCCGACAACGTAAGATCAACCGAGGCGCGGAGGTATACGGCCAGTTCCACCTGTTTTAAGACAGAACTCATCGCAGAGCACGTACTGTACCACGCAGGCCCGGACAGGATATTTCCCAGAATGGGGCACGTACCCGGAAATACGCATTTGCGTGGGACCGGGTGAGTTTTTTCATCTACAACGACAGTCCAGAGTAACCTGTCAGCTATCGAGAAGTACGGAGTCTTTGCCCATAATCAAAAAGGTTTACAAAACAGCCTCATCAACTTAATTAGTACGAGAGAGGGCACTTATGAACTCGGTGCAAGTCACTGATCGATTTAAGTTCCACCAGAATATTGCCGCTGAAAGGATTTAATTATTCCGGAGAACCGGGGAGCGTGTCCGGTCGGTCGCGGCCTAGCGGATCGCGCGGGTAGCTGGGTTCCAATCCTGACACCGCCACTTGTCTTCTGTATGACCTTGGGCAAGTCACTAAACTTCTCGGTGACGCCGTCACCTCATGGAACACGGGAGTCAAGACGGAGAGCCTCATGCAGGACAAGTACTGTGTCCAACCTGATTAGCTTGTATCTTCTCCCGGCATTTAGAACAGTGCTTTGGCATGTAGAACTTATTAATGCCATAAAAAAATGTCGATTAGGCAGTCCTATCCTAAGAGCCCGGGCTTGGGAATCAGAGGTCACGGGTTCTAATCCTGGCTCCGCCGCTTGCCAGCTGTGTGACTTTGGGCAAGTCACTTCACTTCTCTGTGCCTCAGTTGCCTCCTCTGTGAAATGGGGATCAAAACTGCGAGCCTCACGTGGGACAACCTGATCACCTTGCACCCCCCAGCTCTCAGAACAGTGCGTCGCGCATAGTAAGCGCTTAACGAATACCAACATTATCATTATTATGCGACTTAATTCGGTAGAATTTCAGAAAGGCAGTCAAGTAATCCTGAAACCACGCAAGTGCTTCTTTGTGTCTAGTCCAGATACCTCCTGCTGTTGCTGAGCCCTCTATTTTTATTCGAATCTCGGTGATTTCCTCCGAACCGGGGTCATTCCAGATCTCAGAAGGCTGCCCCAGTCATTTTAGAAAACTGTGTAAAAGTCCGAGAACTAAACCATCATTCAACCAGTACTGAACCAGTAACGAGAAGCAGCGCGGCATAGTAGATGAAGCAGCGTGGCTTAGTGGAAAGGGCCCGGGCTGGGGGGGTCAGAGGTCGTGGGTTCTAATCCCGGCTCTGACACTTGTCAGCTTTGTGACTTTGGGCCAGTCACTTAACTTCTCTGGGCCTCAGTTACCTCACCTGTAAAAGGGGGAATTAAGACTGTGAGCCCCACGTGGGACGACCTGTTGACCTTGTATCTACCCCAGTGCTTAGAACGACGCTTGGCATATAGTAAGCGCTTAACGAATGCCATCATCATCACAGGCCTGGGAGTCTGAAGGTCATGGGTTCTAATCCTGGCTCTGCCACTTGTCTGCTGTGTGACCTTGGGCAAGTCACTTCACTTGACTGTGCCTTAGTAACCTCATCTGTAAAATGGGGATCAAGGCTGTGAGCCCCACTTGGGTCAGGGACTGTGTCCATTCCGATTTCCTTGCATCCACCCTAGCGCTCAGTACAGTGCCTGGCTGTACTAAGTGCTTAATAAATACCATTATTATTATTGAAGGCAACATGACCGGGTCACTTCTGTCACTGTCTCGTTGCATAGCCCTGGGCGGATCATTTAACCTCTCTGGACCTCAGTTTCCTCATCTGCATACTGTGAGCCACACGTGGGGCATGGATTCCTCATCTGTAAAATGGGGATTAAGACCGTGAGCCCCACGTGGGACGACCTGATTCCCCTGTGTTTACCCCAGCGCTTAGAACAGTGCTCTGCACATAGTAAGCGCTTAACAAATACCAACATTATTATTATTACTATTCCATTTGATGTGATTTGACCTTGCATCTATCCCAGTGCTTGCCTCACAGTGAGGGCTGAATACGCGCCACCATTATTTACTATTTTACTATTTACTATTATAATAATAGCAATTATGGTATTGAATTGAACCAGAAATCTGAGCTGCAGTTGTAGTTGACAAAACAAAGAGAGTTCACTGCATATCGCTTCTACTACTAATAATTGTGGTATTTTTTAAGCGCTTACTACATACCAGGCACTGTACTAAATGCTGGAATCGAAACAAGCTGAGCGGGTTGGACCCAGTCCCTGTCCCGCATGGAGCTCACAGTCTAAATCCCCATTTTTCATATGAAGTTACTGAGGTCCAGAGAAGTGCAGTGACTTGCCCAAGGTCACACAGCAGACAAGAGGCAGAGGCGGGATTAAAACCCATGACCTCCAGACTCCCAGGCCGGTGATGACGACGATGATGGTATTTGTTAAGGGCTTGGCACAAAGTAAGAACACTGAACACTAAACAGCAGGGTAGATATCAGGTCATCAGGTTGTCCCACGTGGGGTTTACGGTCTTAATCCCCGTTTTACAGACGAGGTCACTGAGGCCCAGAGAAGTTAAGGGACTTGCCCAAAGTCACACAACTGATGAGTGGTGGACCGGGAGTTAGACCCCACGACCTCTGACTCCCAAGCCCGGGCTCTTTCCACTAAGCCACGCTGCTTTATAACGATAATAATAATAACAATGTTGGTATTTGTTAAGCGCTTACTACGTGCAGAGCACCGTTCTAAGCGCTGGGGGAGATACAGGGTCATCAGGTTGTCCCACGTGAGGCTCACGGTTAATCCCCATTTTACAGATGAGGTCACTGAGGCCCAGAGAAGTGAAGTGACTTGCCCACAGTCACTCAGCTGCCAAGTGGCAGAGCGGGGATTCGAACCCATGACCTCCGCCTCCCAAGCCCGGGCTCTTTCCGCTGAGCCACGCTGCTTCTCAATACTGGTTCAGTACTGGTTGACTGGAGAACAGTACAACAGAAACATACTCTCCCGAGCCGTTAGAACAGCGCTCTGCGCATCGTGAGCGCTCAGTAAATACCACCGATAGATTGATATACCAAGCGATAAACCTATAATGTGCTCCATCTACCCCGTGATTCTCTGCAACTGAGTCCACTGTCTATTTAAAGCTCTGCTGGGTTCAGTCACACTCTTGGGTCGATTAACGGAAAGGTAAAATAAGCAAATAGGGCCGTCGAAAGAGACTCGGATTCACCGCTCGGTATTTCGTCGGTATCAGAATTACCCGAGGAGATGGCCGTCATTTCTCCCCCGCGCTTCTCGAGCACAGGCAGGTTTATCTTTCTATTCTGAAAGCTCGCCGCTATAACGAACGAAGGTATTGCCATAGAAACCAGGACGGGTTCATTGGAAAATCGAAGGTTAGACTACCGATGCAGAAAGTGTGTAATTATAGATTAAAATTGCACGAAAGTGGCTTTTTATAAAATGCCGTGTGTTTTTGATCCGACTGGCACCCGTGGGTGTGATAAGTGCCTGATTTGCTGTGAGTTCATTATAATGATGATGATGATGATGATGGTGATGGTGTTTGTTAAGCGCTTACTACGTGCCAGGCACTGTTCTAAGCGCTGGGGTAGATACAAGGTTATCGGGTTGTCCCACGTGGGGCTCACAGTCTTAGTCCCCATCTTTCAGATGAGGTAACTGAGGCACAGAGAAGTTAAGGGACTTGCCCAGAGTCACACAGCTGACGAGTGGCAGAGCTGGGATTCATTCACTCATTCAATAGTATTTATTGAGCGCTTACTACGTGCAGAGCACTGTACTAAGCGCTTGGAATGTACAGATCGGCAACAGATAGAGACGGTCCCTGCCCTTTGACGGGCTTAGAGTCTAATAACATATAACTGTGTTATATTGTATTCTATCAGGTGCTTAGAAGAGTGCTCGGCACACAGTAAGTGTTCAGTACATAATAATAATAATAATGTTGGTATTTATTAAGCGCTTACTATGTGCCGAGCACTGTTCTAAGCGCTGGGGTAGACACAGGGGAATCAGGTTGTCCCATGTGGGGCTCACAGTCTTCATCCCCATTTTACAGACGAGGGAACTGAGGCACCGAGAAGTTAAGTGACTCGCCCACAGTCACACAGCCGACAAGTGGCAGAGCTGGGATTCGAACTCATGAGCCCTGACTCCAAAGCCCGTGCTCTTTCCACTGAGCCACGCTGCTTCTCATAATATTACATAATATTGCTTGATCAGATTGAGTCCAGTCCCCGTCCCACAAGGGACTCCCATTCTTAAGGGTAAGAGAGAACAGGGAATTCATCGCCAATTTACAGATGGGAAAACCGAGGTACAAAAAGCTAAGTGACCCGTCCAAGGTCACACAGCAGCCAAGTATTAGAAGCTACATCCCCTGCCGCCCAGGAGGGAGTCCTTTAGACTAGATCACGGTGCTGAAACTCTACACTGCACGTTTGCTGTCTCATCTGACGCCGTCGAGTCGTCTCCGACCCGTAGCGACACCACGGACACATCTCTCCCAGAACGCCCAACTCTCCCCCTGCAATCGTTTTGGTGGTGGATCCACCGATTTTTCTTGCCAAAAAGCCGGACGTGGTTTACCGTCGCCTTCTTCCGCGCAGTAAACTTGACTTTCCGCCCGCGACTCTCTCCCGTGCCGCCGCCGCCCGGCACGGGGGTGGGGGGAGGGGGTTTTGATTCGTAGCAGATGGCTTTCGGCTCGCTAGCCACTGGCCAAGCTGGGAATGGAATGGATACGCTTCTGCTTGACTCTCTCTTCCGTAGCCGAGACTGGTAGAGGACGGGAAACTCTCCAGGTGCCGTCCTGAGAGGATATTTGCCGTACAGAGTCAAATGTCTGTGTGAGCTAATACCAATCGGGAAGACTTTAAGCTTGTCCTCTAGACTGTAAACTTGTTGAAGGCAGGTGCTGTGTCTACCTACTCTGTTATATTGTCCTCTTCCACATGCTTAGGTCGGTACTCGGCCCCCAATAAGTGCTCAATCGATGGCATCGATATCATTGATTGACTGGTTGAAGCAGGGTCTCCATCAGCACTGCGGGAGATGAGCTCATGACATGGGGATAGAGTTTGCTGAAAGGGTTCATCACGCACATGGTTCAAAATAGGGTGTGTTGGGGGGGGGATTTATTGAACGCTCACTGTGTGCAGAGCACTGTACTAAACAATAGAGTTGGTAGACTTTATCCGTCCCTTCTAGGAGCTTGCCATCTCACTAGGGTGGAGCCTCAGTCTCTGGATTATAACTTTTGGCAGAAGTCTACGAGAGTTTTTCATGTAGTCCGTATGCTCTCTGTGGACTGGGTTTGTGCTTGTTAACTCTGTGGTACTGTACTTTCTCCAGTGCTTAGTACAGTGCTCTGCACACAGAAAGCACTCAATAAATACTACTGATAAATTGGCAAAGGCTTCAAAAGTAGGGGATTGTTCTATTGACTCCGAGTTTTAGCTCTACCGAAGAATTTGCTCAATTTAAACTGCAGCCTTCTTCAAGCACCTGGTGCCAGGCTAAATCTTTTGGAACACCTCTGAGCTCCTCTGAGGAAGTGTCTTCTTCAATTCCATTTGGAAATTCATCTGCCTTCTCGAGAAACAAGTGGGCTGGAGGAAAGACCACGGGCCTGGCATTCAGAGGACCTGGGCTCTAATCCAGGCTCCGCCTCTTTGTCTGCTGTGTGACTTTGGGCAAGAAACATACCTCTCTGGGCCTCGGTTTCCTCATCCGTAAAGAGGGATGAAATCCGGCTCCCTCCCGTTTGTGAGCCCCATGTGGGACAGTGATCGGGTCCAACCTGATTATCTTGTACCCACCCAAGTGCTTTTAGCGCAGTGCTTGTTCTATAGCGTTTAAGAAAGTTCACGATTATTGTCAGATAATTGAGTGAAGAATAGAGACAGAGGGGGAGAAGAGCTGGTGGTAAAAAGAGGAAGCCAACGCATGGAGAGCCTGGAAACTGTTAGTCTATTCATTACATAAATTCAAGGAAGTCCCATTATGTTAGCAAGACACTTGTTCTGTTTTAATCATCATGAAAGACTTCATCATGGCTTCCCTCCAAGTCCTAAAATGATTCCGATGAGGAAAGTGTTAATGCCCCTCATAAAGGATCACAAGGTCTTCATACTTTGAAAAAGGAATAAAATGCTGACTTTATGAAAGGAAATATAATTATCCCCTTATTGTTTGCAGGCCTACTGAACCCATTGAAATTGAAGGCTACTGTACTTTGAAACTCTGACATGAGAAAAGAATTCAATATAAATAGATTTCTTGAATACACAAAGCCAAATACCCCAAAGTCATAGTAATTACTTCAGCGTGTTGATGGGGTTTCCATCCTGCGTTACAGATGTTTGGGGAGTGACTTCACTTTATTCACTAGGAAAATGTAACCGTATCCCCAGAAGTAGAACGATCCCGTCGTTGGGAAGCAGCGTGAACTAGCGGAAAGAGCGCGGATCTGGGAGTCGGAAGACCTGGGTTCTAATCCCAGCTCTGCCGCTTGCCTGCTGTGTGACCTCGAGCAAGTCACTTCTCCTCCATGCCTCGGTTCCCTCATCTGCAAATCGGGGATTCAATACCTCTTCTCCTTCCTACTTAAGCTGTGAGCTCCACGCGGGTCCCGACGAACTTGGATCCACCCCAGTGCTAAGTACAGTGCTTCACACATACTAAGAGCTTAAGAAATACCACAATCGGAAGGCGCAGAGTCCGGGTCCCACAGCGGATCCCCTGGCAGTTCCTCGCTTGAAGAGCTCCTCTGTGCCGTCAGACTGGTCCGAGAGAAGCAGGAAAGTGCGCAGAGGTGTGAGGGAGTAGTCAGTTCGAGAGACAGGTGCATTCTGAGTAGGGGGAGCAATTTTAGCTAGGGGGCCTTATTAGTTTAAGCCCCCGCCCGTGTTGCCCGACCCCCCAGTACCCTAGACTATCCCTCCACCTGCGATCCTCAAAGAGATCTGGACCCTCCTTGATCACCTCCCGGTATTTAGCATGGGGCTTGGCACATTCACTAGTGCATTAGTAAGTTTATTCATTAGTAAGATTCATTCATTCCATCATTTATTGAGTGCTTACTGGGTGCAAAGCACCGTACTAAGCATTTGGGAGGGTACAAGGTAACAATTCACCGACCGGGTCCCTGCCCACAAGGAGCTCACGGTCTAGAGGGGAAGTCAGACATCGATACACATAAATGAATGAATAAATAAATAACAGGTATGTACATGAGTGCTGTGGGGCTGGGAGTGGGGATGAATGAAGGGGGCGAGTCAGGGAGACACAGAAGGGAGTGGGAGGAGAAGGGAGGAGGACCGAGAAGCCAACTGACTCGTCCAAGGTCACACAGCAGGCAAATGGCAGAGCCGGGATTAGAACCCAGGGCCTCCGGCTCCCAGGCCCGGGCTCTTTCCACTAGGCCATGCTCCCTCTCTACTGCACTGCGTTGTCCCGATCCCCCGATGGATGTGAATAAACAGTTATGGGAATATTTATCGGCCCCAGACCAGGATTATGATAAGAAAACAATGCGTTCACCCAAAGAAAAACATAGATGAGGAATTCGAGAACCTTTTCTGAGAGAGATGGCTATCGGAGAATCAAGATACCTCCCGAGGAAAACGGGCTGGGGTGGGGAGGGGGGGAGGCTGTGCTCGGCAAGGTTCAAGAGCAGATCAGACGGCAAGCAAGGAAAGGATGTGACAGGACCAGGCTGCCCTTTCCTGAGGATGTAGAGGTGAGCTACCAGCTTCTCCCTCTCCTCCCTCCCAGACTCTGGCCAAGAAAAGCAAACCCCCTGGAGACCTGAGAGTGTCAGGCCTGCTGTGAGGGTCAAGGATGATTTGGACTTCTCTTCCGTACCGCGTTTCCGGGGGCAGGGGGAGGGACAAAGCCAGTTCGGAGCAGTCTGCTTTTTATCGCAGCAGCGTGCGCTCCGTCCACCGTTCAGGAGGGCTAGGTTTTCTACAACCGGCAGCATCCTGTTTTTCCCCGATAAGGAGCGGGCTTCGAGTCAGTCTTTCCACATGAAATTCTGTGCCTAGAAGTGGATTGCTGTGGAACTCAACTACGTGCGAGGAAGGGGAACTCTGCTTGCTGGAAATTTACTTGGAGCCAAGACTTTTTTTTTTTCCCCCCACATTGGAACGCGCTAGAATAGCATTCTTGATAGCACCATTCTCTGAATATGTGCGGTCCAGCCTCCAAAGCCAATTAAAACTTGTTCTGAGACGCTGGGTGACTGGAGTAGTTAGTTTTCAGGAAAAGGACCCGGGCCCGGGAGTCAGAGGACCTGGGTTCTAGTCCTGACACTGTCTCTTGCCGGCTGTGTGACTTTGGCCGAGCGACTTCATTTCTCGGTGCCTCAGTTCACCCCAGAACTGGTTTCAGGTTGATGCAAAAGGTAAGGTCAGTAACAGATGGATCTTATCAAGCAAAACCACCCATTCTCATAAATCTCCCCGTTGGCCCAGTCCGCTTTTAATATCAAGTCAATGTGACTCAGAAGGTCACGGGTTCTAATGCCGGCACTCCCACTTTTCTGCTGTGTGACCTTGGGCAAGTCGCTTCGCTTCTCTGGGCTTCAGTTACCTCATCTGTAAAACGGGGATTAAGACAGCGAGCCCCATGTGGGACAGGGACTGTGTCCAAACTGATTCGCTTGTATCTACCCCAGCGCCTAGGTGCAGAGTAAGTGCTTAACAAGTGCCATAAAAACTTAAAAAAACCTTTAAAAAAACCCCAATCCAGAATACTTCTGGACATAGCTTTCTTTTCAGCTGTTTCCCCTACCTGTCATTTATTTTAGTGACTGTCTCCCCAGGAGGCTACACCGTCAGCTTCTTGAGATCATGAATCATGTCCTACAGAAACTTCCATTGCTATTCTATTGCTATTCAGCATAATACCATCATTATCATTATTATTCTCTCAAGTGCTTAATACAATGATACACCCAGAGAAAGTACTCAATATATTCTACTGATTGACTGACTTCATTTTTTTTTTATACTTATGAAGTTTCTTTCAGATTTCGGGCTACCTATGTATATATATACACATATATATTTATATATATACACACATGCATGTGTATTTGTACGTATATATACGTATGCGTATACATATATGTGTCTGTGTCTACAAATATGAATATATTAGAGCAAATAAAAGAGAAGCAACATGATCTAGAAAGAGCCTGGGCTTCAGAGAACCTGGGTTCTAATCCCAACTCTACCGATTACTAGCTGTGTGACCTTGAGAAAGTCATTTAATTTCTTTGGGCCTCAGTTACCTCATCTGTAAAATGGAGATTGAATCCCTGTTCTCCCTCCTACTTAGACTTTGAGTCCCGTGTGGGATAGGGACTGTGTCCAACTTGTATTATTCCAGCACTTAGAACAGTGCTCGACATCAGTCAATCAGTGGTATTTACTGAGCGCCTACTAGGCGCAGAGCTCTGTTCTAAGCATTTGAGACGGTACGATACAAGACATGTAGTAAGCGCTTAACAAATCCAATTTAAAAATAAAAATAACGTTTAAAAAGCTTACCCAATTCTTCATTTCAATGAACCTGGCGGGGATATTACGGAATGACTCCACTCTTACTCTCCTATTTGAGTGGCTCTCCCGAGGTTCATTCTCGCCCGCTGAAAGAGGAAACTGTTTCCATTTCTTTTCCTCCTCCTGCTCCTTTTTTTTTCCTTACGATATCTGTTAAGCATTTACTATGTGTCAAGTACTCTTCTAAGGCACTGGGGCAGATACAAGTTAAGCAGGCGAGATACAGTCCCTGCGCCACATGGAGCTAACAGTCGAACAGGAGCGAGAACATGTATCGAATCCCCATTTTGTAGTTGAGAAAATTGAACCACGGAGAAGTTAAGTGACTTGTCCAAGGTCTCACAACAGACAGGTAGTGGAGTCAGGATTAGAACACGGGTCTGTCGACCCCCCGTGTTCTTCCCCATAGTGTTAGGCTCCGGGGATGTTCCTTCCAAGGACAAAAGCAGGATCCCTGGAAACTTTCTCCATTAAGTAAGCATTTGCAGGCTTTCTGTGACTCTCGTAGTCCGAAGTACTTGCTACCCAACCCCTTTCTCGTTTTATTTTCTAAAGTGTCACCTCAAGCTGCCCTATTACCTGGTGGTGGCTCTTATGTCATCGAGTGGTTTCCGACCCACAGAGAAATCACGGACGCATCTCTCCCAGAAGGCTCTCCATCCGCCATCGTTCCGGTAGTGGATCCAGAGAATTTTCTTGGTAAAAATATGAAAGTGGTTTACCATCACCGCCTTCCAGGCAGCGCACTCGAGTCTCCGCCCTCGACTCTCTCCCCCGCCGCTGCTGCCCGGCACGGGTGAGTTTTGCCTTGTGGCAGACGGCCTTCCACTCGCCAGCCACTGTCCAAGCTAAGAATGGAACGGACAGGCCTCGGCTCGACTCTCCCTCCCGTAGCCGAGACTGGTAGAGAACTGGGAACTTTGGAGGAGTTTAAAACTTTCCATCTTGTTTCAGTGGCATTTTGCATAGCATAGATCATTTTCGGGACGGCTTTTCATTAAACCAAAGGCTCTACGGGCATTCCTCCCACTCTTTGTCTAATTCCCCGTCTCTGATGGATCTCCCTATAAGGTTGCTAGGAGACCCCGGGAGAACTAAATCAAAGAAACAGAATATATTGACTGTGGGACTCTCCCCTCCCTCCCAAGGTTTCATCTGCTTATGGCAAAGGCAGTCTCCCTCTCAAACGCGCGTCGTGGGGTTCCTGAATAAATCGATCAGGAGAAGCGGGTAGAAGGCGTCGAACACCTTGAGATCGGGGTGGAATTATTTCTTCATGGATTCTCGTCGGGCTTTTCTGACTTGGTGGCTTCTGATTTATTTCGATGGACCCGGTACTGGGGCGGAGGGTGGGTGTGTGTTAATGGGGTGAGACAGGCCCATTTCGGAAGCAGCGTGGCTTAGTGGAAAGACCACGGGTTTGGGAGTCGGAGGTTGTGGGTTCTAATCCCGGCTCTGCCACTTGTCAGCTGTGTGACTGTGGGCAAGTCACTTCACTTCTCTGTGCCTCAGTTCCCTCATCTGGAAAAGGGGGATTAAAACTGTGAGCCCCACGTGGGACAACCTGATTACCCTGTATCTCCCCCAGCGCTTAGAACAGCGCTCTGCACATAGTAAGCGCTTACCAGATACCAACATTATTAGTATTATTTCCCCCCAAGTGTATGTTGCTGGGGGAATAAGGAATTGACTTCTGGGCAATTTTGGGTATTTTAAGAAGGTTTCTGCCTTTTCTCAGAAGGATTCCCCACTCAATGACGCAGTGATGTCGCTGCCAGGCAGGTCTGACTTCAAACATTTTGCCACCTTGAAGAGGAAAGAAATGGTCTCCCATTTTTCTGGTAATGGGTGAGGGAGAAAGTTCCTTCCCCTCTTAGGCTGTGAGTCCAGTAGTGATAATAATGATCATAACAGTAATATTTGTTAAGTACTTACCATGTACTAAGCGCTGGGGTAGATCCGAAATAACCAGGTTGGACACAGTCACTACTCCACATGGGGCTCATAGTTTAAAAAGGAGAACAGGTATTGAATCCCCATTTAAAAGACGAGGGAACCGAGGCAGCAAGAAGTGAAGTGACTTGCCTAAGGACATAGAGGGGGTAAATGGCAGGGATGAGCTATAAATCCAGGTCTTCTGTAAGCGCTTAACAAGTGCCATTTAATAAAAATAATGAAAGCAGACCGCCGAGGCCATAAGTATTGAGTACAGTGCTCCGCAAACACTAAGTACTCAATAAATACCACCGATGGATGGATCGACCCATCTATTAGCCATTTGAATCTTACAATTAGCAGGTCTCAGCAGGGCCGGGTATTTGGGGGTGGGGGAACGGAAAATCCTAACAGATGGTCACCAGGCGGTTGCATTGCATCCCGAGCTCTGTCTGTTAGGCTGAGCCGCGGGGAGATTTTAGCAGACGCTCTGGAGGAAGACCGATCGAGATTCTGGGCCAACAGAGGAACACCTTGCACTGCAAGCTCCCCTCTAGACTGTAAACTCCTTGCTGGTGATGATGATGTTATTTGTTGAGCACTGTTCTTAGCCGTGGGGTTCATAAAAGCTAATCAGGTTGGACACCGTCCCTGTCCCTTTGGGGGCTCACACAGTCTCAGTCCTCATTTTACAGATGAGGTAACTGAGGAACAGAGGAGTGAAATGACTTGCCCAAGGTCACACAGCAAACAAGTGGCGGAGCTGGGATTTAGAACCCAGGTCCTTCTGATTCCTAGTCCTGGGCTCCGTCCACTAGGACACCCTGTTTCCTCGAAGGGAGAGGACTTGTCTATCAACTCTGTTGGACTCTCTAAATAGTAAACCCTCAATAAATACAATTGATTGATTGAACTAGATTAGGTTTGGCTCAGCAACACTAAGAACCCTAAAAAGTTCTGTTAGTCCTGGCAGATTGAGATGAAGAGAGATATTAAGCAATCAGTGATACTGACTGAGCACTTACCGTGTGCGGAGCACCATATTAAGCACTCGAGAGAGTTCAGTTCGATAGTACTAGTAGACATCCTTGCCTTAAAACAGTTTATAGTCCTGGGGGGGAGACAGACATTAAAATATATTTCAGATAGATGAAATGGCAGCTTGTGGTGGGCAGGGAATGTGTCTGATGTTATATGGTGGTCTCCCAAGCACTTAGTACAGTGCTTTGCAGACAGCAAGCACTCAATAATTATGATGATTCATGATAATAATAAATGGCAGAGTATACAGAGAAGGACTTTAGTGCTGTGGGGCTAGGGTTGGGGTGAGTATCAAAGCAGCGTGGCCAAATGGGTAGAGCACGAGGCTGGGAGTCAGAAGGACCTGGGTTCTACTCCCAGCTCTGCCACTTGTCAGCTGTGTGACCTTGGGTGAGTCGCTTCACTTCTCTGGGCCTGGATTCCCTCATCTGTAAAATAGGAACTGAGGCCGTGAGCCCCAGGTGGGACACCTGATTAACTTTTATCTATCTCAGTGCTTAGTACGGTGGCCGGCACACAATAAGCAATTTACAGATACCAGTAAAAAACAAAGTATTTAAGGGGTACAAGCCCGAGTGCGTGGGTAGACAGGAGGGAGGTAGAATAGGGTGGGGAAATGAGAACAGAAAACTTCTTGGAAGAGATCTGATTTTAGTAACGTGGTGGTCTGTAGGATTTGAAGGGGAGGGAATTCCAGGTAGGTGAGCCCTCGAGGTCACTGGATTTGAGAGTTTTCGAATGATGGCTTTTGCATTCAGGTTCGAGACCCATCCGGAACACAGGGCCATTTGGACGCCCCTTTCTTTTATGCTTAGGCCTGCCGACACCGCGATGATTTTAATGGAGGTCACCGGCTACTTCCGATCAGGCAAGCCGAGTTTGCGGCGAAATAACATCGGCCGAAACAGAACGGTCTTCCTAACACAGCTCTTCCTGATCTCCGAGGAGCATTCTGTGGGTCACCACCCCTTTTCCCCCAGTCCAAATAATAGTGTATTAATAAATAATAATTCGAACCCATTGAACATACCAGGACAGGCAGAACCAGGGCCCTCTCAGCCTGAGGATTGAAATAAACTGGGACGGTGATGAAACGCTGTGGAGAATTGGTAAGCAAAAGAAGTTTTCTGTTTTCAGAGAATTCAAAAGAATGTTTGGAAAAACTTGAGAAGGAAAAATACCTCTGATTTCAGCAGTAGTTGTGTCTCTATGGGGCCTCTCTCTGAGGAACGGCAAGTCATTTCAGAATTTAAAATATATGTTTCTAGCTCATTTTGAAAACCTTCCCTGTGAGGTCTGGCGGTTTTTCGGCCCTTCTCCACCCAATTCAAAAATCCCGACCCTGATTCCATCCCACTATTACCCCAAGAATCTCATCCTGACTCTAAGGGGAGGGAGGAAAGCAGGATGGGTTGGGAATGGAAGGGAGAGAGGGGTACAGGGAGGTTCTCCCCAAATCTGTGGGTTCAGGGAATCAGTATGAAGGAGGGTGAGATGAGGAGAAGAAGAGGTGGGGGAGAGTAGAACAAGGAAAGTCAGTCAGTCGTATTCATCGGCCGCCTACTGCGTGCAGAGCACTGGGGAGAGTACAGTATGGACCTATAAATGGACACCTTTCCTGCCCACAAAGGGTTTACAGTCTATAGGGGAAGAAGAAGAGAGTTAGTCGGGCACCATCCGGCAGTGGCAGGGAGATTTTTCATCCATTCATTCATTCAATAGTATTTATTGAGCGCTTACTATGTGCAGAGCGCTTGGAATGTACAAATCGGTAACAGATAGAGACCTCTGACGGGCTTAAGTCTAATCAGATTTCTGGGGCTTTTGTTAGGGATGGTTAGCCACAGGACACTGAGGGTGGTGGTCTTCTCTGGCCCCAGCTGGAGTCTCAAAATCACTTAATTAAACATTTTTTGTCGAGCGCTCTCCTCCTTGCAGAGCATTGCGTTAAGCATCTGGAAGAGAGTGTGGTCTGCACCCCTTACTGCTTCTGTTAACTTAGACTGTGAGCCCCATTTGGGATGGAGACTGTGCTGATCTGATTATCTTGTATCCGCCCCAGCGCTCAGGATGGTGCTTGGCACACAGTGAGCGCTTAACAAATACCACAGTTATTACTGTTATTATTAAAATAGAGTAGATATGATCCCGGCCCTCAGAGAATTTAAAATCCAGCAGCCGGACGTGGGGACGCTAAAAGAAATTACGGTCTTGGGACGTCACAGAGTTTAAAGTTATCTGTGGTATTTGTTAAGCGCTTCATTTACTCATTCAACTGTATTTAATGAGCACTTACTGGGGGCAGAGCGCCGTACTAAACGCTTGGGAGAGTTCGGTGCAAGAATAAACAGTCCCATTCCCTGCCCACAGTGAGCTTCACAGTCTAGAGGGGAAGACAGATGTGAATATAAAATAATAAGTGACAGATTCATTCAATTCGATAGTATTTGCTGAGCGCTTACTATGTGCAGAGCACTGTACTAAGCGCTTGGAATGTACAAATCGGCAGCAGATAGAGACGGTCCCTGCCCTTCGACGGGCTTACGGTCTAATATACGTACATAAGTGGTGTGGGGCTGGGATGGGGGATAAATAGAGGGAAAGAGTCAGGGCGACGCAGAGAGGAGCGGCAGAAGAGAAAAGGGGGGTTTAGTCAGGGAAGGCTTCTTGGAGGAGAAGTGGCTTCAATAAGGCTCTGAAGAGGGGGAGAGTAGTGGTCTGATTTGAGGAGGGAGGAGGTTCCAGGGCGGAGGGAGGACGTGGGCGAGGCGCCGGTGGCGAGATAGATGAGGCAGGAGGCTGGGAAGTCAGCAAGGAGGCTGATGCTTGTAATCCAGGCGGGTTAGGATGAGCGATTGTATTAACGTAGCAGCGGTTTGGGACGGAGAGGAAAGGGCAGATCTTAGCGATGGTGTGAAGGCGGGACCGACGCGATTTAGTGATGGAATGAATATGTGGGCTGAATGAGAGAGAGGAGTCGAGGACAACTGGGTATGTTCCAAACCCTCTGTTAAGCGCCGGGGTAGATACAGGGTAATCAGGTTGGACATAGTCCCTGTCCCACACAGCGCTCACAATCTTAATCCGGGCTCACAGTCTTAATCCCCATTTTATAGATGAGGTCACTGAGGCCCAGAGAAGTGAAGTGACTCGTCCAAGGTCACCCAGCTAACAAGTGGCAAAGAGGGATTAGAATCCGGGTCCTTCTGACTGCCGGGCCCAGGGACTATCCATTAGGCCACGGTGCCTCTCTATGCATGCAAGTGCTGCGGTTGGCGGTGTGGGTAGAGGGTGCACCTCGAAGTAAAATAATAATGCTACTTATTAAGCTCTAACTATATGCAGCACAGTATTCTGAGCACTGGTAACATATACAGAGGGGGAAATAAATCCTGTACCAGGCCCTCAGAAGGCTCACAGCACCAGAAGGAGCAGTGTGGCCTAGTGGAAAGAGCACAGGCCTGGGAGTCAGAGGCCCCGGCTTCTAAATCCCAGCTCGATCCCTTGCCTGCGGTTTGATGTGGGGCAATACACTTAAATTCTCTGCGCCTCAGTTTCCTCATCTTATAAATTGGAGATTCAACAACTGTTCTCCCTCACCCCGAGAAGCAGCGTGGCCCAGTGGAAAGAGCACGGGCTTGGGAATCAGAGGAGCCGGGTTCTAAGCCCGGCTCCACCACTTACCCGCTGTGTGACCTTGGGCAAGTCACTTAACTTGTATGTGCCCTCCTCTGCAAAAGGGGGATTCGATCCCTGTTCTCCTTCCTACTTAGATTGTGAGCCCCACGTGGGACCTGATTATTCTGTACCCTACTGCTGTGCTCAATGTAGTGCTAGGCACATAGTCAGCACTTAACTATTAACGTTGGTATCTTTTAAGCGCTTTCTATGTGCCGAGCACTGTTCTAAGCGCCGGGGTGGATACAGGATAATCAGGTTGTCCCATGTGAGGCTCACAGTCTTAATCCCCATTTTACAGATGAGGTAACTGAGGGACAGAGAAGTTAAGTGACCTCCCCAAAGCCACACAGTTAACAAGTGGAGGAGCCGGGATTAGAACCCACGACCTCTGACTCCCAAGCCCGGGCTCTTTCCACTGAGCCACGCTGCTTCTCTTCCCATGTGGGACAGGGACTGTATCTGGCTTGATTCTTTTACATCAATCCCAGAGAGTACAGAGAAGCAACAAGGTGTAGTGGACGGAGCATGGCCCTGGGAGTCAGAAGGTCACGGGTTCTAATCCCGGCTCTGCCACCCGTCTGCTGTGTGACCTTGGACGGGTCACTTCACTTCTCTGTGCCTCAGTCACCTCATCCGTAAAATGGGGATCGAGCCTGGGAAGCTCATGTGGGACACGGACGGCGTTCGGCCGGATTTGCTCGTGTCCACCCCAGCGCTTAGTAAAGTGCCTGGCGCGTAGTAAGCGCTTAACAAATACCACAATTCTTACTATTAGGAGTGGTAATAGTAGTAAGCACTTCACTTCACCGTTAATGAACTGAGAATATAGAGGAGAGAGGGAACTGGAGACAGGCACATAAGGAGCGATGAAACGATGAAACACTACAATAGCATGAAAGGCAGGGACAGATACACAAATAAAAACAAGCCTGTTTGTACATCCTTCTGCTTTTTAGCACTCCCCCTATCCCACCTCGACTACCGCGTGAGCCCCCTTGCCGACTTTCCTGCCTACCTACCTTCTGTCTCTCCCCACTCCATTCCTTACTTCAGTCTATTGCCCAGATGATTTTTCTGACAAGAATCTCATCTCCCCATTCCTCGAGAACCTCGGGAGTTTGCCCATCCTCCTCCACATCAAACAGAAACTCCTTATCACTGGCTTTCAAACACTCCACCGCCTGGCTCTCTCTCCGGTGTCCCTCTCCTTGCACTTGGATCTGCTCCCTTTTCTCACCCCTCCCTCAACCCCACAGCATATTAACGTCCGTCTCCCCCTCTAGGCTCTAAACTCCTTGTGAGCCGGCAACGCGTCTGTCAGCTCGGCTACGTGGTACGCTCCCAAGAGCTTAGTAGAGTGTTTGGCCCAGCGTAAGCGCTCGACGAATACGGTGACTTATTTGCTCCTACCTAACCTTCCTCATTGCCTGCTACAGCTGAACACGTTCGCTCTGCTCCTCTAACGCCAACTTATTCACCGTAACTTGCAGGGTCTGTCTCTGTTCCCGATTTGTACATTCCAAGCTCTTAGTACGGTGCTCTGCACATAGTAAGCGCTCAATAAATACTATTGAATCTCCTCTACCTAGCCACTCACCCCTTGCCCATATCCCCCCTCTGGTCTGAAACCGCTTCCCACTTCATACAAGACAGACCACGACGCTCCCCACTTTCTAAGCCTTATTAAAATCCCATCTCCTCAAGAGGCCTTCCCCAGTTAAATCCTCATTTCCCCGACTCCTTCTCCGTTCTGTGTCATCTGCGCGCTTATATCCCTACCCTTTGAACGCTTGATAGTCATCCCACCCTCAGCCTGACGAACTCACGTCCATATCCGTAATTTGATTTAATGTCTCTCCCTCTAAACCGTTAACTCTTTGAGGGTAATAATAATAATGTTATTTGTTAAGCGCTTACTGCGTTCTAAGTGCCGGGGGAGATACAAGGTAATCAGGTTGTCCCACGTGGGGCACGCAGTCTTCATCCCCATTTTACAGATGAGGCACAGAGAAGCTAAGTGACTTGCCCAAAGCCACCCAGCCGACAAGCGACAGAGGTGGGATTAGAACTGAGGACCTCTGATTCCCAAGCCCGTGCTCTTTCCACTGAATGCGTCACCAACTCTGTTGAATTAAACTCTCCCGAACACTCACTCATGGAGCTCAGCGCATGGCAAGCGCTCAATAAATATCGGTTGATCGACAGATCAACTGATCGTCGCCACCTGTCTCAGACTGGAAGCAAGAGCTTTGGGGGTGAAGACTCAAACACGTAGAGAAGATCTCAGAGGGCAAGACTGTTTTCTACTCAATCAGTGGTACCTACTGAGCGCTAATCGTGTGCAGAGCACTGTACTAAGCTCTCGGGAGAGTCCGATAAAACAGAGTCGGTAGACGCATTCCCTGCCCACAACGAGTTTACAGTCTAGAGGGGAGTTCAGTCTACTCCAGCTTCCGCGGGCAGAATGGGCAGGGAGAGGACAAGAGGGAGGAAGATTGGAATTGCAGGGAGGTCATGAAATAACGGAAGATTGAAATTGCAGGGAGGGTCACGAAATAAAGCAAAGAGGATTAGGTGACGAACTAGAGGGGAGAGCGATGTTGGCAAACTACTCCTTATGGCAGCCCCATTCTTAGATACTCACCTGATTATGTCTGTCAATGCATAAAAAAAATGCAACTAATTTTAAATACCGATTATGTTTGTCAGTGAACCGAAAGGTGCAACCCCTTGTCAGATACTCACCCGATTGTGTCTCTCGAAGAATAAAAACCTACAAACTGGCCAAAACCCTGATCTCCCATTTCCCACTGACCTGGGGATTCAGGAGAAGCGATCTCAAAGGCTAATGTTTTCCAGCAGGACGACGCCAGTGCAATTTGAGATTTTACGCTTTAATCGTCCTGAAGTCGAAGAGACTCAGGCAGAGACTAATACATCAAAGGCAGCTCAGAGTCAGTGAGAGAAATGAAACTAGGCCTCATCCCCATTTCATCTGGCTAAGTAGAAAGCTCACACGGAGCCCAGAGCGGGGAGAAGAAAATGAGACTAATCACACCTTTACCGAAACGGGATCGAGCACAGAGTAAATATCCCTAAACCGAACAGTCCAGCGGTTCCCTTTAAAGATCAGGACAAATAAATCAAACTCAGCTTCGCTAATCACCCCGGAATTCAGGCCTTAAAACCATGAGAGAAGATGAGTGCTACAGAATTTAAAACAAAAATACCTTTCCCTCAATTCCCCGGAGCAGGGGTTACCGACTTTCAGGGCTTCCGGAGGAAACGAGCGTCTTCTGGGGAAACTCTCTAATGGGACGAAGTGAAGGGCGAGCTTTTCACAGCCTCATTAGAGGTAGCGAGGAAAGGGGAGGTGTGAAAACGGTGGCTGTAGCCATCCAGGTGGAGATATAACAAGGTCTGAGTGCAATAGACACTAACATTTTAATGAGACTTTCGACCAACAGGGAATCCAATTAAGAGAGGGCCACGGTTCTAAATCTCACCCTCTTCATCTGTGCAGTGTCCTCCCACGCTCCGAACCCTGGAGTCGGCGTGGATGAGGGTCTCTCATTTCCGCATCCCGCCTCCAAGTTGTCCCCATTTAATGCCAACTCTTGCTTAGCGGCCCTGCGAAGCCCTGCCCCCGCCCACTTCCATGTCTTGTGGGCTGCTTGCAACTCCAGTTAAAGTCCCTGCAAGCTGCCTCTCTTGCGTTGGTTCTCCCCGTGTGGTGAGAAGGAATCGAAATCTTTCCAGCCGTCATCTGATCGATTCATTCCTCCCATCTCAGCTTCCCAGGAGCCTCCGGGGTTACTCGTCTCGAACTCATCCGTTCATTCCGTTCAGTCGTATTTATCGAGCGCTTGCCGTGTGCAAAGCACTGTACTAGACGCTTGGGAGAGTACGCTACAACAACCAACAGGCACATTCCCTGCCCACAAGAGAGCTCCCAGTCCAGAGGACTCCAAATATCGATCACTGACCACTGAAACTGACCATGCCCTCTCCCCCTGATTCTCTCATTCCCGGCTTCTCCCTTCCTCCCCTCCTGCCCAGCTCAGACATTCTGCTCACCGCGACATGGGCCGGTGGCTACAGCCCGGGCCCGGGAGTCAAAAGGACCTGGGTTCTAATCCCGGCTCCGCCACTCGTCTGCTGTGTGACCTTGGCCAGGTCGCTACACTTCCCTGGGCCCCGGTTACCTCATCTGTAAAATGGAAGTTGAGACCGTGAGCCCGCCTGTGGGACGGAGACTGTATCCAACGCCATCGGCTGGTAACAATAATAATAATGATGTTGGTATTCGTTAAGCGCTTACTATGTGCCGAGCACTGTTCGAAGCGCTGGGGTAGACACAAGGTAATCAGATTGTCCCACGTAGGGCTCACAGTCTTCATTCCCATTTTACCGATGAGGTCACTGAGGCACAGACAAGTGAAGTGACTTGCCCAAAGTCACACAGCTGACAAGTGGCAGAGCCGGGACTAGAACTCATGACCTCTGACTCCCAAGCCCGGGCTCTTCCCACTGAGCCACGCTGCTTATTTACCCCAGCGCTTAGAACAGCGTCTGACACATTGTGAGCGCTTAACAAATACCATCAGCAGCGGCATCATTATGCCAGCTGACGCCCTCCCCACCCCATCCGTGACATCCCCCCACTTTTGAGTGCGAGCGCCTGCCTTTCCCTGCCTTTAACCAAACAGCTCATCCTCCTATTTCGAAGTTCAACGACTAACCCAAATCCTCCAGGAAGCCCTCGGGGATTGACCTCCCACCGTTCTGACCACATCGCCTCCTCGTGAAATCGCTTTGCTTTCACAGTTTCGTCAGAGTCCGTGTTTTGATTTCAATCATTTACCCTCTTGCGGTTTTTGCTAATGGTATGGGAACGATAATAGTAATTATAACAATCATAACAGTAATATTTAAGCGCTTACGATTTGCTCAGTACCATGCTGAGCTTTGGAGAAAATACAAGATGCAAGGTTAACAGGTTTTTCCTCCGTCCTCTGTGAGGTCGGGGTCAAAGGAGGTATGAATCCCCGTTTTGCGGATGAGAAAACCGAGGCACGGAGATGGGAAATGACTTTTCCAAGGTCACACAGTCGGGATTGGAACTCAGATTATCTGAATCCCAGCCCTGTGCTCTCTCCATTAGGCCACACCACTTTCGTTCTGTGAAGCCTGTCACCCAGAGCGTTTCTTGAAGGAAGGACTGTGTCTTATTCTTAGAATTTCCCATCTGCGCTTATCCGGCATTCGACGAATACCTGTTGCCGTGGTTGGCGGTGATAAATCACCGCGGGAATAGAAGGTGGAGCAGTTTCAGAAGGGACGTGCGGGTCACTTCCAAGGTAACGACCGCGGCGGAGAGGGATGGGTAGAATGTCAACGGATAATAAGATTCAAGGTAAAAAAATAAGTTTGGATGCCAACAGAAAGATTTTTGTCAAGTTCCTTGGAGCACCAAAGTGAGCCCCTGACTCATTTGACTAGGTAGGCGGTGAGATTCTGGGGTACGTTCCAGTTCTGAAACAACCACCCACCGCACAAGATACTTTCTAGGAATAGTTTGGTCTTCCAGTCTAGGAAATAGGACGCTCAAAAAGCCCCTTTTCACTTATCTTGGATTTCCAGGATTTTAAAACCGGACCTCTAATTCCTGGGGGGGTCATAAATAGATTTCCCGAGAGACCTGGGTCAAGTAGCTTTGACTTCCGCACAAAGTATCTTCCGGACCCTGAGTGCTGGTTAATCTCTAATGATCTACCACTCTCCCGCCAAAGAATCTGAAAGAATACAACCATAAGAAATAGAAATCCAAATCTGGCCATCAGTTTCATCAGAGTCCTGGGGCTCAGGGGACCTGGGTGCTAATCCTGACTCTGCCAATGGTTTGTTGTGCAAGTCACTTCAGTTCTCCGTGCCTCAGCTTCCTCAGCTGTAAAATGGGGATTAAATACGTGGGTTTTTTCGTTGCTTTTTCAGTGGCCATTTTTAAGCACTTACTGTGAATCAGGCACTGTCCCGAGTGCCGGGGTAGATACCAACCAGTCAGATTGGACACACTCCAAGTCCCACGGGGGAGGGGGGTCACAGTCTTAATGCCCATTTTACAGATGAGGTAACTGAGGCCCAGAAAAGTGAAGTGTCTTGCTCAAAGTCACAGAGCAGGCAAGTGGTGGTGCCGGGATTAGAAACCGGATCCTTCTGATTTCCAGGCCCGTGCTCTATCCACTAGTCCACACCGCTTCTCTCTCCTACCAGGATGTGAGCCCCAAGTCATACAGGAACTGTGTCCAGACCGATTAACTTGTATCTACCCAAGTGCTTAGAACAGTGCTTGACACAAAGTAATCACTTAACAAATATAATTCCTCTCCAATTCTCTCCCGGACCCCCTTCCATCTGGCTTCTGTTCCCTTCACTTCACTGAAACTGCCCTCTCAGAGGTCACCAGTGGTCTCCTCCTCGCCAAATCCAACGGCCTCTATTCCATCCTAATCCCCCTCCACCTCTCAGCCGCCTTTGGCACTGTGGGCCACCCCCTTCTCCTGGATACGTTATCCAACCTCAGCTTCACTACCTCCGTCCTCTCCTGGTTCTCCTCTTATCTCTCTGGCCGTTCATTCTCAGTCTCCTTCATGGGCTCCTCCTCTGCCTCCCCTTCCCTAATTCTAGGGGTCCCTCAAGGTTCAGTTCTGGGTCCCCTTCTGTTCCCCATCTACACTCGTTCCCTTGGAGAACTCATTCGCTCCCACGGCTTCAACTACCATCTCTATGCGGACGATACCCAGATCTGCATCTCCTCTTATTTCTCTCCCTCTCTCCAGACGCGCATCTCCTCCTGCCTTCAAGACATCTCTACTTGAATGTCCCCCCGCCACCTCATGTCCAAAACATGTCCGAGACAGACCTCCTCATCTTTCCATCCGTACCCCGTCCTCCCCCGGACTTTCCCATCACCGTACCCGGCACCGCAATCCTTTCCATCTCATAATCCCGTAACCTTGGCATTATCCTCGACTCCGCTCTTTCGTTCAGCCCACGTATCCAATCAGTCACCAGATCCTGTCCATCTCACCTTCACGGCATCGTTAAAATCGGCCCTTTCCTCTCCGTCCGAACTGCTACCTCGTTAATACAGTCACTCGTCCTATCCTGCCCAGGTTTCCGAATCACCTTCCTTTCTGACCTCCCAGTCTCCCGCCTCTCCCCACTCCAGTCGGCACTTCACTCCGCTGCCCGGATTATCTTTCTACAGAAACGCTCAGGACGTTACCCCTTCTCCTCAAAAAGCTCCAGTGGTTGCCTATCCACCTCCATTATCAAACAAAAACTCCTCTCCACGGGATTCAGAGCAGTCCATCACCTCACCCCCTCCTACCTCACCCTTGCTTCTCTCCTTCTACAACCCAGTCCACACACTCGGCTCCTCCGTTGCTAACCGGCTCGCCGGGCCTCCGGCTCGCCTCTCTCGCTGCCGACCCCTGGCCCGCGTCCTGACTCTGGCCTGGAACACACTCCCTCCTCAAATCCTCCAGACAGTCACTCTCTCCTTCTTCAAAGCCTTCCTGAGGGCACATCTCCTCCAAGGACGCTATGTCAGACCAAAGCCCCACTTTTTCCTCATCTCCCACTCAATTTGCATCACCCTGACTTGTTCCCTTTGCTCTCCCCCCTCTTCCCACCCCACGGCCCCTAAGTATCTGTCATTTTATTCATTTGTATTGATGTCCGTCTCCCCCCTCTGGACTGTGAGCAGGGATTAATAATAATAATGTTGGTATTTGTTAAGCGCTTACTCTGTGCAGAGCACTGTTCTAAGCGCTGGGGTAGATGCAGGGTAATCGGGTTGTCCCACGTGAGGCTCTCTTTGTTACTGCACTGTACTTTCCCAAGGGCTCAGTACAGTGCTCTGCACACAGTAAGTGCTCAATAAATACGATTGAATGACCGGATAATAATAATAATGAATATAATAACGTGGAATTCACGAATCCCACTCGGCAGCTGAATAGCGGGAGTGGTCTTTCCCAGACTTCTGCCAGCATCACATCCACATGGCAAATCACATCACAATCAAATCAATCAAATCACAGATGTACATCACCTTGATTCTATTTATTGCTATCGTTTTAATGAGATGTTCATCCATCCCTTGTGATTCTATTTATTGCTACTGTTTTTTGTCTGTCCGTCTCCCCCGATTAGACTGTAAACCCGTCGAAGGCTAAGGACTGTCTCTATCTGTTACCGATTTGTACATTCCAAACTCTTAGCCCAGTGCTCTGCACGTAGTAAGCGCTCAATAAATGCCATCGAATGAATGAATGGCAATGAGAGCAAATCAATAAATGGAATCCATCATATATATTATGTACCTATTATGTGTAAAGCACTGTTCTAAGCCCTTGGGAGAGTACAAATATAGTCACTAGGCATGACCTGCCCTCAAGGAGCTTACATATTGTGTGTGCAGAGCCCTACGCTAAGCACTTGAGAGAGGACGGTAGGTTAGCAGACATAGTCTCTGCCCTCCAGAGGTGTTCAGTCTAGAGAACAAAGCAATCGATGAAAACAGTTGTGTGGATTTCAGCTTGTGAAAAAACTGATATGGGGTCAAAAGACACCAATAAGAGCCGCATGGAAAAAAGTTTTATTTTAAGTGTTAACTCTTCTTTTTAATGAAGAAAGCTTAAGCCGAAAAGAATTTCCTATTTTTTTAGCGGGGGGTGGGGGGAAACACGACAGTTGGCAGCAGAGGCATTTGATGCCGAGAGTTCCTTTCTCATCATTCTCAAAACAAGTCTTCCTAATAGAAAAAGTTCCTTTCTAACAGCTTTGAGATATCCGGCCGGCCCGAGAAAGCACCGTTCGAGAGATTTATAAAGGAGTCGGAAATAGGCCAATTTAACTTGCCCGGAAGAGACACCGGGGTTGAAAAGGACCAGGAAGTTGGGGCTTGGGAAAAAGTTTTATTCCCGAGATATTTTTGAAAAGAAATGGTTGGAGTTGCTTGTTTCCGGATCAATTCTTCCCATCCTCGGGCTCCTTTCCCCCGGTCGAGAGGGGTTCCTCAGATGAGATTCGCTAGGATCTGGCAGGAATCTCTTCTGGGGACAAGGCTTAGCTGCCTTCGTAGCCTTGATTCCCTTCCAACGGTCATCTACTCTAAGCCAGGTCCAGCTGGGTGAGATGGGATGGTTGCAGGAAAACCCGCTTGAGAAGCCCACAGTTCCTCTCACCAAGGCTGGGGATCCCGTGTTGCCTTTCTTGTAGCGCCACCCTCTTTTCTTGTGGTATTTGTTAAGTGCTCTGCCTCCCAAGCGCATATTACAGTGTTCTGCACACAGAAAGCGCTCAGTAAGTACAGTCGAATGAATGAATCGTTTGTTGCGTGACCTTGAGCAAGTAAGTCACTTTAAATTCCCTTTGCCTCACTTTCTCCTCGTGGGACAACCTGACCTCCTCGTATCTACCCAGCGCTCAGAACAGTGCTCGTGCACGTATGTAATGTGCTTAACAAATACTATTAGCAATTATCAGTATGTGCTGTGTGACCATGCCACTTCACTTCTCTGTGCCTCAGTTACCTCATCTCCAAAAGAGGGATTGAGGCTATGAGCCCCATGTGTCCAACCCAATTTACTTGTACGCACCCCAGGGCTTAGTACAGTGCATGGAATATAGTAAGCATGAAACAAATACCATAATAATAACTATTATTATTATTAAGTACCATTACCACAATCCCTCTCAGGGAGGCACCTGGAGAGTTTCCAGTCCTCTACCAGTTTCGACTACGGGAGGGAGAGTCAAGCAGAGGCCTGTCCGTTCCATTCCTAGCTTGGCCAGGCTAGCGAGTAGAAGGTCATCTGCTACGAGGCAAGACTCGCAGTAGCGGTACGGGAGAGACCCGAGGGTGGAGACTCAAGTTGACTGAGTGGAAGGAAGCAGCGCTAAACCCCTTCCGGATTTTTCCCAAGAAAACTCTCTGGATCCGCTGCCGGAACGATGGCAGATGGAGGCGGGGCGTTCCGAGAGAGATGTGTCCGTGGCGTCGCTATGGGTCGGAGACGACTCGACGGCATAAGACAAGACCGTTACCGCTCCTCCCTTCCGCCAAGCTGGTCTCGCCACGGTGACTGTGCCCTAGCACTGTGCCGAGAGCCATCGTGGCCTAGTGGAAAGATTCCAGGTCTCACGTGGGACAGGGCCTCTGTCCAACCTGATTATCTTCTATCTACCCCGGCACTTTTATTTTAATGGCATTTGTTAAGTGCTTACTGTGTGCCAGACCCACTAGTAAGTACTGGGGATAGAAGCAGCGTGGCATAGCGGACGGAGCACGGCCTGGGAGGTCACGGTTCTAATCCCAGCTCCTCTCTTGGCTGAGTGGCCTTGGGCAAGTCACTTTGCTTCTCTGGGACTCAGTACCTCATCTGTAAATGGGATTTGAGACTGTGAGCCCCACGTGGGACGGGGATTGTGTCCAACCCGACTGACTTGTATCCACTACGGCGCTTAGTACAGTGCCTGACGCGTAGTAAGAGCTTAACAAATACCGCAGCTATTATTAGTATACAACATAGGTGGGACACAGTCTCTGTCCCACATGGGGCTCGCAGTCTTAATCCCCATTTACAGATGAGATAACGGAGGCACGGAGGAAGTGAGGTGACTTGCCCAAGGTCACCCGGCAGACCAGCGGCAGAGCCGGAATTAGAACCGGGGTCTCTCTTACTCCCAGGCCCATGCTCCATCCACTAGGTCACGCGGCTTCATAATAAGCACTTCACAGATGCCACGGTTATCGTGATCGTTCCCGAGAGGGCGGGGCTCACCGGCTCGCCAATCGAGGACATCGGAGCGGATGCCCACATCCGCAAAAGACCAGGATTTGTCTGAAGGTTAAATTCAATGGGCTGGCACGGAACCTCCTTTTCCAACTGATGCGTTAATTTCCCCCTCTCAGGGTCGCACCTGGAGAGTTTCCAGTCCTCTTCCATTCTCGACGATAGGAGGGAGAGTCGAGCAGAAGCATACTCATTCCATCCCTAGCTTGGCCAGTGGCTAACGAGTGGGAAGGCCATCTGCTACAAGTCTAAGACTCCCCCGTGCTGGGCAGCGGCGGCACGGGCGAGAGTCCAGGGTGGAGACTTAATTTTAGGAAGGAGACGGTGGTAAACCACTTCCGGATTTTTACCGAGAAACTGTACGGATCCACCACCGGGACGACGGCAGACGGAGGTGGGACGTTCCGGGAGAGACGTGTCCGGGTGTCGCTATGGGTCTGAGACGACCGACGGCCCGGACAGGACGTGTTAATTCTGGTGGACTGTGAGGATCAGGGTCTCGTTGGGGTGCGATCAGCAGACCCCGATCCCCCGGCTCAAACTCTAGACGGGTTATTTGTGCACAGGACGCGGCCTTCAGATTAGATCATCAAGCCCTGTTATTTTTATCTGATCTGCCAAGGGGAGAAAAAAATGACTTCCTTTAAAAACAAATCAAACAACAAGCTTTCCCAAGGAAGTTGCACGCTTTTGTTGTGTGTGTTAGAACTTGTTTTTCTTTCTTTCGATTATGCTCCATTGCTCAAAAGAGCATTAAAGGGTTAGGGGATGATTAATAGGAAAAGAGTGAACGTGAACCCACCCTTGAGGTAAGGACACGAAAGAGCGGGTCAATATTCATTCTTTCGTTCATTCAGTCGTATTTATTAAGCGCTTACATTGCACACTACTATGTGCACATAGGCAGATTTGGGGAGCTTTAGTAAAAGTGGGTGAGAATAGAGCCCTAACTGGGACAGGGACTGTGTTCAACCCGATTATCTTTGACCTCCCCCGGTGCTTAGTACAGTGCTAGGCACATAGTAATTGTTTACAAATGTCACTGAAAAGAAGAAGATGAAAAAAAATTCAGGTTCCTCAGTGCTGAGGTGTGGAGTCGGCCCCGACATGCTACGTACGCTGAGAAAACACGTCGTTTATAATATCGCCCTATTAGCCCTAACCCTCGATCTGCAGAAGGGCAGCATAAACACATAGGCCCTCCTCAGCTCTGTCATCTGCCGGCCGCGTGACCTCGGGCCAGTCGCTTAACTTGTCGCTGCCTCGGTTTTCGCCGCTGTAAAAAAAAGATCTGCTACTTCATTAATTTATCGTCGTAATTATTGAGCGCTTACTGTGAACAGAGCGCCGTACTAAGCACTTGGAAGGACAATTAGGCACCTATTCTCTCTCCTACTTGGACTGTGAGAGCCCCACGTGGGATAGAGACAGCTCCTGATTATCGGGTTTCTACCCCAGCGCCTAGCCCAGTGCTTGGCGCATAACTGGTGCACGAATACCACGATTATGATGATGACTTGAACAGGGCATTTTCTAGTCAAGATACGCCACTCTCAACTGACGGCGATCTTTCTTCATTTTGAGGCAGCTTGGCCTAACGGAAAGTACCCGAACCAGGGAGACAAAGGACCTGGGTTCTGAATCCCGGCTCCGCCACTCGTCTGCTGGATGACCTCGGGCAAGTCGCTTCACTTCTCTGTGCCCCAGTTACCTCATCTGTCCAATAGGGTTTAAGACCGTGAGCCCTATGTGAGACAGGGACTGTGTCCAACCTGATTAACCTGGATCTACCCCAGCACTTAATACAGGGCCTGGTAATAATAGTAATGTTGGTATTTGTTAAGCGCTTACTATGTGCCGAGCACTGCTCTAAAAGTGCTGGGGTAGATGCAGGGTAATCAGGTTGTCCCACGTGAGGCTCACAGTTAATCCCCATTTTCCAGATGAGGTCACTGAGGCCCAGAGAAGTGAAGTGACTCGCCCACAGTCACACAGCTGACAAGTGGCCGAGCCGGCATTCGTACTCATGACCTCTGACTCCCAAGCCCGGCCTCTTTCCACTGAGCCACGCTGCTTCTCACATAATCAACACTTAGCAAATGCCATTAAAATATGTCTGTATTTAGATATATTTGGACATGTTAAGCTTGAGGTGACGAGAGGATGTCCAAGTAGCGACGTCCTGAAGGCAGGAGGAAATGTGAGACTGCAGAGAGGGAGAGAGATCAGGGCCGGAGATGTAGATTTGGATGTCGTAGATGACGATGATGATGATGTTGGTATTTGTTAAGCGCTTACTATGTGCCGAGCACTGTTCTAAGCGCTGGGGTAGACACAGGGGAATCAGGTCGCCCCACGTGGGGCTCACAGTCTTAATCCCCATTTTACAGATGAGGTCACTGAGGCACAGAGAAGTGAAGTGACTCGCCCAAAGTCACACAGCTGACAAGTGGCCGAGCCGGGGTTCGAACCCATGAACTCTGACTCCAAAGCCCGTGCTCTTTCCACTGAGTCACGCTGCTTCTCTTCTTCTATAGATATCTATCTATCTATCTATCTATCTATCTATCTATCTAGATATTGATTTAGACATATATTTCCCTAAAATGCAGGATTGTGGCTGCTGCAGGAGAGGTCAGGTCCTTGGGGAGATATTTCATCATCATCATGATCATTATTATTATTATATTTATATATATATAGCTTATATTATATTAATAATAAAGTCCCCCGCTCCATCGCCTATCCGCGTCCGTTCGACCCCCGGGCCACGCCTCTTCCGGGGCCGGAAGCCGCGCGGTCAGCCTCCCTCCTCACCTCCGCCACGCTGATTCTCTTCCCCTCTTCAAAGCCCTACGTTAGAGCTCACCTCCTCCTCCAGGAGGCCTTCCCAGACTGAGCTTCCCTTTTCCCTCTGCTGCCTCCTGCTGCCCCCTGCCCCTCTTCACCTCCCCTCAGCTAAGCCCCTTTTCCCCCCCTTTCCTCTGCTCCTCCTCCTCCTCTCCCTTCCCCTCCCCTCAGCACCGGGCTCGTCCGCTCATTTGTATATATTTCTTATTACCCTATTGATTTTGTTAATGAGATGTACATCGCCCTGATTCTCTTTATTGCTATTGTTTTAATGAGATGTCCATCCCTTGATTATTTATTACTATTGTTTTTATCTGTCCGTCTCCCCCGATTAGACCGTAAGCCCGTCAATGGGCAGGGACTGTCTCTATCTGTTGCCGATTTGGACATTCCAATCACTCAGTACAGTGCTCTGCACAAAGTAAGCGCTCAATAAATACTACTGAACGAACGAAGAATGATACTTGTGGTATTTGTTAAGAGCTTACTATGTGCCAGGCACTGTACTGAGCGCTGGGGTGGATACAAGCAAATCGGGTTGGACACAGTCCTGTCCCACATGGGGCTCCCAGTCTGAATCCCCTTTTCCAGATGAGAGGTAACTGAGGTTGAGAGCAGTTCAGCGAACTTGTCCGAGGTCACCAGCAGACAATGGCGGGAGGGGGGATTAGAAACCCATGACCTTTCCCGACTTCCAGGCCCAGCTCTATCCACTATGCCCATGCTGGCTTCTCATCTCGGGGCATCCCCCGTTCCCCATCCCCTCCTTTCCCTGTACATCTGTCACCCTCGCAAGAAAAGGCCGGCAGAGGAGTGGCACAGCGTGGCTGTCCTGAGCGGGGACCCGCAGAACACAGAACAGCGCGTGGCTTAGTGGAAAGACCCAGGCGGGAGTCAGAGGTCATGGGTTCTAATTCCGGCTCTGCACTTGTCAGCCTGTGTGTGACTTTGGGCAAGTCATTTCACTTCTCCAAGCCTCGGGTACCTCATCTGTAATGGGGATTAACACCGTGAGTCCACCATCTGGGGCAACCTGATAACCTTGTCTCTCCCCAGCGCTCAACAGATGTCATCATTATTATGATGATGGATTATAAAACGGCAGCTTTGACCCCCGATTCAGTGGGCACAGGGCTTGGCTGGGGCAAGAGGCCCAGTGGTGCAGAGGGAAACACAGCAGCTACTGGATATTTCTCCTGGTCGCAGCGGAAAGGAGCGCTACAAGTCAGAAGGACCTGGGTGTTGATCGCAGCTCCACACTTTCCTGCTGTGTGACCTTGGGCAGGTCACTGCATTTTTCTCCGTGTCTCAGATCCCTCGTCTGCAAAATTGGGACTCGATACCTGTTCTCCCTCCTCCTTGAGACCTAGCTATCTCGCATCTACTCCAGTACGTAGTACAGTGCTTGGCGCGTAGTAAGTGCCTATAAAGTGACTACCATAATAGTAATTTTACAGATGAGGAAACTGAGGCACAGAAAAGTGACGTGATTTGCCCAAGGTCACACAGCAGGCAAGGGGCAGAGCCCGGAGTAGAACCCAGCTTTTTCCACCAGGCCATGCAGTCCTGAGCACTGGTCTCAAACTAATAATAATAATTGTGGTATTTGTTAAATGCTAACTATATCCCGGGCACTGTACTAAGCGCTTGGGGAGATACAAGGGAATCGGGTTAGATACGTTCCCTGTCCCGCATGGGGCTCACAATCTTCATCCCTATTTTACAGATAAGGTAACCGAGGGGAAAAAAAAGCATAGCGACTTACCAAGGTCACACAACAGACAGGTGGCGGAACTGGATTAGAACCCAGGTCCTTCTGACTCCCAGGCCCGTGATCTATCCACTAGGCCATACTGCTTCTCTACCGGGCCTCGCCCACCAACCGGGGTTATTTCGTCCAATAGCGCAGAGACATGGCGATCTTTCAGACCCTCTGGAAAACTGAAACCCTTCATTTTCCTTCATCGGGAGTTTGGATGTCTCTAAACTTTCAGAGGGCTTCTAGGGGGAGGATGGGAGAGAGGGTTTCATCAGAAGCCCAGCCCAGTTTCCCTCACATCCTTCCCGTCCCCCTCCAAAATGGTTGCCCCCCCGGCCTATATGGCTTCTTCAGGGGATTCTCCACCCCTGCCAAACTGCCTGTTGATTCGAGGAGACGGGCCTTCAGCTCCTGGAAATCTGGGATGCCAAGCACAACATTCCTAAGACAACCTGGAAGCAGAGATCATTGTCTGCGGGAGCCCAGGGATGGCAGGGGCCAAGGAGGGGGGCAGGAACCCCGATAGCGGTCTGGGCCGGGCCAGCAGGGCGAGCGAATCCTTGGCTTTTCACTTCTCCTGGCTCGAAGGACCCTCCGCCGGCTGGAACCCCCTGAACTATCCATTTCAGCTGCTCTGTCAGTCAGTCGATTGTATTTATTGAGTGCTTACCGTGCGCAGAGCACTGTACTAAGTGCTTGGGAGAGTACAATATAACAATAAGCAGATACATTCCCGCCCGCCGGCGAGCTCACGGTCTAGAGGAGGAACAGACATTGATATACCTAAATGAATTACAGATATCTACAGTGCTGTGGGGCTGGGAGGGGAGATGAATAAAGGGGCAATCCAAGGTGACGCAGAAGGGAGAGAGAGAAGAGGAAAGGAGGGCTTGGTCGAGGAGGGCTTCTTGGAGGCGATGGGCCTTCGATTAGGCTTTGAATGGGGGGAGGGTCGTTTTCTGTCGGATATGAGGGGGGAGGGCGTTCCAGGCCAGAGGCAGGACTTAGGGGAGAGGTCGGTGGAGGGAGAGAGAGTCATTCATTCATTCAATAGTATTTATTGAGCGCTTACTATGTGCAGAGCACCGTACTAAGCGCTTCGGATGAACAAGTCGGCAACAGATAGAGACGGTCCCTGCCGTTTGACGGGCTCACGGTCCGATCGGGGGAGACGGGCGGACGAGAACGATGGCGATAGATAGAGTCGAGGGGAAGGACGTCTCGTAAAAACCATGGCGACTAAATAGAATGGAGGCGATGGACATCTCATTAACAGAATAAATAGGGTGACGAAAATATATACAGACGAGCGGACGAGTACGGTGCCGAGGGGATGGGAAGGGAGAGGGGGAGGAGTGGAGGGAGATGGGGGGAAAAGAGGGTTGAGCTGCGGAGAGGTGAAGGGGGGGCGGTAGAGGGAGTAGAGGGAGAAGAGGAGCTCGGTCCGGGAAGGCCTCTCGGAGGAGGTGAGTTTTAAGTAGGGTTGTGAAGAGGGGAAGAGAATCAGTTTGGCGGAGGCGAGGAGGGAGGGCGTTCCGGGACCGCGGGAGGACGCGGCCCGGGGGTCGACGGCGGGACGGGCGAGACCGGGGGACGGCGAGGAGGTGGGCTGCGGAGGAGCGGAGCGTGCGGGGTGGGCGGTGGAAAGAGAGAAGGGAGGAGAGGTGGGAAGGGCGTACCCCCAAGAGCGTAATTATTCCCATTTTACAGATAAGGAAACTGAGGGCCGAAGAGATTAAGTGACTCACCTCAGATGAGACAGCAGGCCAGAGGCTGAAAGCAGCGTGGCCTAGCGGGTAAAGCCCGGGCCTGGAAGTCTGAGGCCCTGGGTTTTAATCCCAGATCGCCACTTGGCTGCTGTGGGACCTTGGCTGACTCATTTCACTTTTCCGTACCTCAGGCATCTCATCTGTAAAATGGGGATTCAATCTACCCTTCAGTTTAGACAGTGAGCTTCATGTGGGCCTGGGACCTGATTATATTCACCAGCACTTAGTACACTGCCTCCAATCCGCACTCCCCTCTGTTGCCTGGATCATCTTTCTACAGAAACATTCGGGACGGGTCTCTCCTCTCGCCGAGAATCTCCAGCCGTCGCCCAACCACCTTCACACCGAACAGAAGCTCCTCAAGCCTTCGGTCGCCTTGACTCCTCCTACCTCAACCCGCCGCTCTCCTGTTACAACCCAGCCCACAAACTTCGCTCCTCAAATGCCAACCTACTCACTGTACCTCCCTCGCCACCAACCTCTCGCCCACATCCTGCTCCTGGCCTGGTACGCCCTCCCTCTTCGTATCTGACACAATCACTCTCCTCCCCTACAAAACCACACTGAAGGCACATCTTCTCCAAGAGGCCTTCCCTGCCAAGGCTTAGTACAGTGCCCTGCACACGGTGAGCGCTTTAATAAATACGATTGAATCAATCGGTGAATGAAATGGACCTTCCCAAGAGCTTAGGACAGTGCTCTGCACACAGTAAGTGCTCAAGAAATAATACTGACGGATTGATTCACCAGGCAATTCTGCCCCTTTATGACCATTATATCTCTGTCCCAAGCATTGTGGTTTAACTTGCTGTGTGCGGAAAAAAACGCAGACGGTGGTCACGGCCTTCACTGAGTGGCCTTGAGGTTCTGTCCGAGAGTTTAATTCTCACTGCTCAGCAATAAATAGGTGTCAACGAGCAATTAAATATGCTGGGGCCGTTGACAGACGTGTGGACTGTGCTTGGATGTTTGACGTTTGACCCTTGCTCTTCTAGTTCCTGGAAGCCAGTGTTCTTGAGGATTGAATGAGAGGTGTTTTTGTTGTCTCCTCAGACGATGACTTTTCCGTTAGTTTTCTTTTTTTCTTTTTTCATGGTATTTTTTTAGGGCATAGGATGCGACTGTGAGGTAAATTCATTAATGAAAAGTGAAACTTAACAAGTGTTAGTCTTCCCAATGCATTAATAAGAGCGGTATTTGTTAATTGCTTACTAAGCCAGGCACTGTATAGATTCAAGAAAATCAATTCTCACGATCTAGGTAGGAGGGAGAATAGGTATTGAAAATCCATTTTGCAGATGAGGGAACGGAAGGTTAAAGTCGTGATTTGCCTTAGGTCACATGGCAATCAAATGATGGAACGGGGATTAGAACCCAGATCCTCTGTGCATCAGACCCAGGCTCTTTCTACCGCGTCACACTGCTTCTCAGTTATTTATCTCTCCAGCCAGCTGATTTTCCAAAATGGAAGTCGTTTTGAGTCTTCCCTTCCCCGTGCCCCGCCTCGCCCCCCTCACGCTCCCCTGCGGTAACGAGGCCTTTGAAAGGACGCGCAGCTCTCCAGCTGCCCTGCGTGGGTGAATGATGCTGAATTCATCATTTGATTTTCCCAAATCGGCGCTGCATCAGATAAATAGAGACCAACCGCTCCTCCCATATCCTGTTTCTGGAATGCAGGAAGTAACGAAATTGCTTCCAAAGGCAATTGGACATCCAACATGGCAGAGTCCAGATTCCTTGATATTTTATTTTTAGTAAGCCCTTGGGTGGGGTCCGTTTACCCGGACGACGGTCACCACTTCAGGAAGGCAGCTCATGGATGTAGGGGGAGGATGAGGTTGTTTCTAAGTCAGTCGATTGTATTTATTGAGTACTTACTGTGTGCAGGGCAATGTACTGAGCGCTTGGGAGAGTACAATATAACAATATAACAGATACATTCCCTACCCACAACGAGAGGCTTCCATCTGGGGATCCTCATGGAGAAAAGGGTAAGATATTCTCTCTCTCCTAATGCTAACTTAAACCTGCCATTTATACGGAAGAAAATGGTAGTCAATCAGTGGTATTGATTGAGCCCTTACGATTTGCGGAATACTGCACTAAACGCTGGGGAGAGAACAGTACAACAGAGTTGGTAGACATGTTCCCTGACCACAATGAGCTTACAGTCTAGAGGGGGAGACGGCAGTAATATAAATAAATGATTTATAATTTACAATCTAAAGATACGTACATAGGTGTTGTGGGGTTGGGGGGTGGGGTGAATATAAAAATATCCAAAGGTCACCGATCCAGATGCATAGATGATGCAGAAGGGAGAGTGGGGCGGGGAAAAATTGGCGTGATCAGGGAAGACCTCTTGGAGGAGATGTGACTTTAACAGTGCTTGAAGGTGGAGAAAGTGGTGGTTTGGCATATGTGGAGAGGGCGGGAGTTCCAGGACCGGGGAAGGATGTGGGAAAGGGGTCGGTGGTGAGATAGGCGAGACCGGGGCACGGTGAGTAAGCTGGTGCCAGAGGAGCGGAGTGTGCGGCCTGGGCTGTAGTAGGAGATTGGTGAGGTGAGGTGGGAAGAGGCGAGCTGGTGGCATCTTTTAAAACCGACCGTTTGATGAGGAAGTGGATGATCAGCCGCTGGAGGTTCTCGAGGAGTGGGGAGACCCAGCCTGAATGTTTCTGTTGAAAAATGATCCGTTCAGCAGAATAAAGTATGGACCGGAGCGGGGAGAGACAGGAGGCCGGGAGGTCAGCGAGGAGGCAGACGCCGAAGTCGAGGCGGGTTAGGATAAGCGCTTGGATCAGTGTGATAGCAGTTCGGATGGAGAGAAAAGAGTAGATTTTAGCAGGATTTGGTGACAGATTGAATATGTGGGTGGAATGAGAGAGATGAGTCGAGGACAAAACCGAGGTTACGGTCCTTACGTACCGGATGCCGGAAGAAGGGGATCAAGAAAAGGCTGTAGAATTTTCCACCAGACGCTCTGCCTTCAATCCCTCAAATCTGTGGTCCCACTTTCCTCTTTCAGGTCTGCGCTTCCATTCATTCATTCAATGGTATTTAATGAGCGCTTACTAGGTGCAGAGCACTGCACTAAGCGCTTGGAACGTACAGGTCATTCTCTGGGGTGTTTTGCCCTAAGAAATCGTATTCGTAGGTGTGGAACAGGGGTCAGAGGGAGAGGGAAATTCCATCTCGATGGATCTCTGCATTTTCCCGAGACCTGCTTCCTTGTCCTGAACTATAAATAACCACCTCTCGATCCAAACCGGGAAAGATAGCTTTGAGTACCTATTTATTTTCCAGCTCATGCTGCCTGTCTGTCTGTCTGACCGCATATTCTATCAAGATGGCTGCCTGCCGTTTTGAGAGTCAAATCCCACCAAGAAAAATCTTTTTTTTTCAGCCCGGCCTGAAAGACGGATCAGATAAAACCGTAATGACCCGAAGACAGCTATAAGTGAGTCAGGCATGATGGAAAAAATGACACTGTTGAAAAACAGTATTCTCACCGGGAAAAGAATACAGCAGCAGAAAAAAGTCAATCAAACAATACTTTCCATCATTTTTTTCTTCCAGTGGCGTTTGTTAAGTGCCAGCACTGTTCTAGAGCGCTGGATAGATGAAAAATGGGCAGTTTAGTCCCTGTCCCATGGGGGGGGGACGTGGGACTCACAGTCTTAATCCCCATTTTACGGATGAGGTAACTGAGGCAGAGAGAAGTGAAGTGATTGGCCCAAGGTTACACAACAGGCGAGGGCAGAGGCAGATTAGAAACCCAAGCCCCTCGCTCCTAGGCCTGTGTTCTTTCTCACTAAGCCACACTGCTTCTTCTCACGTTCTCAAGTTCATCTGCTTGTTAAAGTAGGCTTGAAGATAGTCAGCCAGCCCATTTCTTCGGGAAGGTTAGTAGAAAGATCCTCCATTTTAGTCTGCTTTTTAAAAAACACGTCGACTGGTGTTTTTAGAATTTATATTCAAGTTTATGTTGTACAGATGTATTTAGATTTCACTACACTATATGGAAAGCAGTGTAGTCTAGCAGAAAGAGCACAGGTCAGGAGTCAGGGAACCTGGTTCTAATCTTGGTTACAGCCACCTGCTTGCCTGCGTGACCTTGGGCAGATCACTTAACTTCTTCGACTGTACAATGGGATTCAATACCTGTTTCCCTTCCCTTGTGACTGTGAGCCCCAGGTGGGACAGGAATGTAACCAATCTGATTATCTTATATCTACCCAGCACTTAGTACAGTGCTTGTCACCCAGTAAGCGCTTAACGGAATAGCACGGATATTATTCATCTTTCCCTTCTCTACCTCTGCACATCTACTATGTGCGGAGTAAATAGATAAATAGTAAATAATAAATCCCCTGTAAAATGGGGATTAGCTTGTGAGCTCCACGTGGGACGACCTGATTACCCTGTAGCTACCCCAGCGCTTAGAAACAGTGCTCTGCACATAGTAAGCGCTTAACAAATACCACATTATTATTACTACCCAAAGTCCATTTTGGGGGTGAGTTTCCAAGCTCCTCCACTTCTTCCCCCATCTTTTCAGAAAAGGTGTCTATACTACTGCTCCTCATAGTAGTAAAAGCATTTGGTCTATAATATAGGAGGAAATTGAATTAATCAGGTATACGTATGGAGCGCCCAAATGCCAGCATTTCAAGTGCGTGTGTGTGTTTGTTCATATTATCTCTGAAATCCTTTTTTGTTGAATTAATCCGTGAATCTTTCTCTCTTTCCCTCTCTCTCTCTGCCCCTCTGTCACTGTCTCTGCCTGTCTCTCCAATTCTGTCCCCGTCCCTGTCTCTCCTTGTCTCTCTAATTCTATCTCCCATCCCTGTCTCTCTAATTCTGCCTCCTCTGTCTCCGGACCTGTCAGTCTCTGAATCTCCCTCTTTGCGTCTCTCTCTGCCTCTCCCTGCTTCACTCTCTAATTCCAACTCTGTCTCTGTCCCTCTCTCTCCATGTCTCTCCCTCTTTCTTTCTGTCCCTATCTGTCTCTGTCTCTCTGGCGGATTCTGCCTGTCTCCCCATCTCTAGCCCCGTCCCTCTGCCTCTCTTTCTCTTCCCACCCCATTAAGTTGAGTGTGTTAAACTGCGGCAACCTGATCCTGCTATGTTTCTGGGCCTCAAAGTTGCTCTGAAGAAACTTTCTGGGACAAACAATCCGAGGACCTGAACCTCTTTGAAAATCTTCCTGGGCATCTCCAACTCCAAAATTCTGAATCCCTTTCAGTAGTTCATCGCCCGAGCTGTGCTCTATGTGGGGAAAATGTCCTATAATCTCCATTCAAGACTAGAAGGCCCGGGTGTGCTATTTGACTGAATAATTATTGTTAAGCGCTTACTATATGTCAAGCACTGTTCTGAGCACCGGGGTAGATACAAGGTAATCAGGTTGTCCCACTTGGGGCTCACAGTCTTCATCCCCATTTTCCAGATGAGGGAACCGAGGCCGAGAGAAGTGACTTGCCCAAGGTCACACAGCAGGCAATCATAACAATGTTGGTATTTGTTAAGCGCTTACTAGGTGCAGAGCACTGTTCTAAGCGCTGGGGTAGATACAGGGTAATCAGGTTGTCTCATGTGAGGCTCACAGTTAATCCCCATTTTCCAGATGAGGTAACTGAGGCCCAGAGAGTGAAGTGACTCGCCCACAGTCGCAGAGCTGACAAGTGGCAGAGCCGGGATTAGAACCCAGGCCCTCTGACTCCCAAGCCCGGGCTCTTGCCACTAGGCCATGCCATTTTCATTCAGTGCAGATCATTTTTCCAAGATAAAGATAATGACGGTGAATGAAAACGTTATCTCACATCATCATCTGTAAAATGGGGATGAAGACTGTGAGCCTCACGTGGGACAACCTGATTACCCTGTAATTACCCCGGCGCTTAGAACAGTGCTCGGCACATAGTAAGCGCTTAACAATACCAAATTATTATTATTATTTCCTCAAGGCCGGCAGCCGTGGACTGATATTTCCATGGATTGCTTCCACCACTAATACGATGGACTATCAACTGGGATTCCAATGCTTAGCTGCGCCCACCAGCGTAGTTTTTAACACAGGAAACGAAGAACCTGTCTGGCTCAAACCCCTGGCCCGGTGGATAAAACACGGACTGGGAACACACCCACACATTTTTAAAAAGCAGATCTAAAATGAAGGATCTTTTCTGCTATTATTCCTGAAGAAATGGGCTGGTGCCTATCTTCAAGCCTTCATTAAAATGTGGATGGATGTGAGAATGTGGAAAGCGGGGTGGCCTAGTGGAAAGAACCCGGGCCTGGGTGCGAGAGACCTGAGTTCTAATCCTGGCTCTGCCACTTGTCTGCTCTGTAACCCTGAGTGAGTCACTTCACTTTTCTGAGCCTTAGGTGGAAAAGAGCCGGGCTTGGAATCAGAGCTCATGGGTTCTAATCCCGGCTCCGCCGCTTGTCAGCTGTGTGACTTTGGGCAAGTCATTTAACTACTCTGTGCCTCAGTTACCTCATCTGTAAAATGGGGATTAAAACTGAGAGCCCCACGTGGGACAACCTGATCACCTTCTATCCCCCCCCCAGCGCTTAGTATAGTGCTCTGCACATGGTAAGCACTTAACAAATACCACCATTATTATTATTCTTAGGTACCGCTACTGTGTAATAGGGAGGAAGACTGTGAAGCCCCATGTGAGACCATGAACTGTGGCCCAACCTGATTATATTGCATCTGCCCCAGTGCTTAATACAGTGTCTGGCACATAGTAAGCACTCAAGAAATACCACTCCCCCCCCCCAAGAAAAGAGGCTGAAAACAGCTATTCCATCGGCACCAAGCTAAAATGAGAGGAGATGATATTGATCCAAGGATATTCATTCATTCGATCATATTTATTGAGCACTTGCTTTGTGCAAAGCCCTGTACTAAGCGCTTGGGAGAAAACAATATATCAGTGAACAAACGCATTCCTTCTCCACAACGAGATACTTCTGGAGAAGGGTCAGGGGCTCATTAGTTCATTCGCTCATTCAGTCGTGTTTATTGAGCACTTACTGGGTGCAGAGCACTGTACTAAGACGTTCCCTATTTATTGCCGTTGTTCTTGTCTGCCCGCCTCCCCCGATTAGACCGTAAGCCCGTCAGAGGGCAGGGACTGTCTCTACCTGTTACCGATTTGTACATTCCAAGCGCTTAGTACAGTGCTCTGCACATAGTGAGCGCTCAATAAATACTCTTGAATGAATGAATGAATGAATTCCCTGACCACAGTGAGCTTACAGGCGGGAAGACAGACATCAGTACAGATGGGACAGGACTTAGCCAGCTTCCCCGTGACTGACAACAAGGATTAGTAAGTGTACTGTTTGTGATGTTAAGAAGCAGAGTCATCTAGTGGATAGAGGTTGGGTCTGGGCGTCAGATGGAGCTGGATTCTAATCCCAGCTCTGCCACTTATCCGCCGTGTGACCGTGGGCAAGTCGCTTCACTTCTCTGTGCCTCAGTTACCTCATCTATAAAATGGGGCTTGGGATTGTGGGTGGAACAGGGACTGTGTCCAACCCAATTTGAGTGCCTACCACGTATTAAGCACTTAACAAATACCATGATTATTATTATTACAGTGCCTGGAACATAGTAAGTGCTTAACAAATACCAGTAAAGACAAAAAGTGCTGAAGTGGCAGTTGGGGATATGAGGTGAGGAAACGGGAGATTAGTCTCCAGGAGACGATTAATTTCAGAAAGGATTGGAAGACTGGAAGATGGAGGAGAGGAGAGGTTTCCTGATTAGCCAAAAGGAGCGTATAGGGTATGGAAGGGGCAGGAGAAGGGCAGGAGAAAGGAAGAGTCCCGCTTTGTCTCCCACCCTATTGGAAGAACAGGATCCGGGGGGCGGGGGAATGCATTATTTGACTTGTCCTGGGGGTTAATTTTAACCGAGAGAGAAATTTGGAAGAGGAACATAGAAGAATGAAGGAGAGAGTCCAGCTGACTGACAGAAGCTCAATCATGATTAAATCTCAAATATCAAAGTAATAGTAATAGTGGTATTTGTAACACCCTTACTATGTGGCAAGATAATCAGGTCAGGCACCATCTCTGCCCTGCAAAGGACTCACAGACTAAGTAGGAGGGAAAACAGATGTTAAATCCCCATATGATGGATAGAGAAACTGAGGCCCGGAGAAGTGAAGTGGCTTGTCCAAGGTTACGCAGCGGGCAAATGGCAGAGCCAGAACTAGCACCTAAGGCCTCTGACTCCCAAGCCCGAGTTCTTTCCACTAGGCCACGCTGCTTTCCTAAAAACCGGGTGTAAATATAATCAATTAAAATGATCCCCATTATCCACGTCCTCATTTCCGGGTCCACAACGCTCCCCCCTTCTTCATCCATTTTGTGGGGTAGAAACGGAGACGGTTCACTCCACGTGGTTAATGAGATTCTCGGCTTTCATTATCTTCCAGCTGTAATCTAGGCCTCTTGCTTATCCACACCGAGAGAGATTCTGTAATAAAGCAATTAAAATGTTGAACTTTTTTATGGAATAGCAATCGCCACCATCCCATTCTGCCCGACTAGACTCTCCTAGAGGAGTCGAGTAATGAGTTATACACAGCACACAGAGAGGAATATTGATTTCTTGTGCCGTCATCTTCGGGACCCTACAGGAGAGAGGGGGTTGGGAAAAGGTTTTTGTGGAGTGCTACGTTCTCCCTCTTCACCACGGTGATTCAGATGTCATCTGAAGGTGGCACCAGGGATGGATGTTGATGGGGAAGTTACCGTGAGTTTTGGAGTATCGCGTTTATAAAATTCTTTCGATCCCGAAGAATCGTACACGTGTTCGACGCGGAAGCCTTTTTCGGGTGGGAAAGAGCCGCCCTGTGATTTCCAGGTTCCTCATCTGGAACAGCGTGACAGTGTGGGTTTCGGTGTCTTTCTGGGTAGCCGAGCCAGGTCAGAATGGAGATTGGCAGGTCTGCCATCTGATCAGTCCAATTTGATTGTTGCCACAGAGACCGAGAGACGGGCAGGACAAAAGTGTGAAGCCTGGCTTGAAAAATCCCCTCTACTTCAGAGAAGCAGGGAAACTTCCTACCCTCAAGGATCTTACAACAGAACAGAGGAGACAGATGCTAAAATAAATTCCACGTAGGAAGAAGTAATAGATCTAAGTGGTGTCAGGATGGTGGGGAGAAAAACCATCACCCCTGCCTATATCTCTCTGTGAATCTCTCTGAAGCAGCAGAAGCTCCAATTAAGTATCGCCTCCAGCAGAATCACTATTAATGATGGTATTCGTTAAGCCCTTTCCGTGTACCAAGCTCTGGGGTGGATCCAAGATCACCAGGTCAGATACAGACCCTGCCCCACATGGGACAGGGACTGTGTCCCACCCGATTTGCTTGCATCCATCCCAGTGCTCAGTACGGTGCTTACACCTTCTGGACTCCCAGACCCGTGCTTCATTCGCTAAGCCATGCTGCAAGATCTGATGTGGTTCCGAGAGTCTCCTGGGAATAATATTATCGAGACTATTCAGACCAGGCCCAGTTGACCATTCGCTATATTTAGCAGAGGGTTGTCGGTGCTTAAGATCCCGGAGTGGCCACTGGCTCCCTCCCTCCTCTGAACCCAGAAGACTGATGAGTCGACTCTAAGATCGTTGGGGGCAGGGAATGTCACTGTTTATTGTTGCATTGTCTTTTCCCAAGCACTCAGTCCAGTGCTCGGCACGCAGTAAGTGCTCAATAAATACGACTGAAGGAACGCATCCAGTGAATGGATGAAAACTACCCAGCAGACTAGCTGTAGTTGCCTTTGTCAAAACCAGACCCATGGAGACTTAAATCATTTTCTCTTATTTAATTCTCAAGCAAAGGTTGAGACAAAGGCCAGGGAAATAGCTTTAATTCTACCCCAGGGCAAGCGAGACTCTGTTTGAAGAGAAGGAAGTGTTTTGAAGAAAAACAAAGCTTGGAGAACCTAGGCAAGGCTCAACAGGAGATGGAATTCGAATTCCAAAAAACCCCAGACACACCTGAGTGGAGAGACCAAAGGTGCTTAAATAAGTCTATTCTTATTTAAGCACTTACTCATCACATAGATATCCATTATTCCTTTCTTCTATCTCTATTCTGTGCTTATTCTAGCAGACCCCCAAGCACTTAGTACAGTACTCTGCACATGGTAAATGCTCAAAGCAATATTATTGATTGATTGATTTCTACTTGACATCTTGTTGATTCTCATATGACAAGCAGAGTGGCTTAGTGGATAGAGCACGGGCCTGGGAGTCAGAAGGACCTGGGTTCTAATCCCAGCTCTGTCACCTAACTGCTGTGTGACTTTGGGCAAGTCACTTAACTTCTCTGGGAGAATTTAAAACGGGACTGAGGCGGGATGTGAGACAGGGACTGTGCCCAACCTGATTAGCTTGCACGTACCCCAGTCCTTAGAATAATGTTTAATGCATAGTAAGTGCATAACAGATACTCTTTTAATAATTATTATTATTATTCTTAAGGAGAGCTGTGAGGAGAATGGTGGTAATAAGATACGTAGCAACTGCTGCCCGGCGAACAGAAAGGAGGCACAGGCAGTTGCTAAGAGGTATTGTGCTTATCGATCACCTACTGGATTCGGTGCACGGTACTGAAGACCGGGAAGTTAAAATAAAAAGAGAACAGTGCAGGGGAGCAGAATACACTGTTTGAAGTTACAGGAAAGTACACACGAAAGAGTTGGACACTGGGGAAAGCTTCCTCTAGAAATAAGCTGGCTGTGGGCAGGGAACATGTCTACCAACTCTTTTATATTGTGATCTCCCAAGCAGTCTCCTTTAGACGGTAATCTCATCCTCTGAACTGGAATCTCGCTGTGGACAGGGATTGTGTCTGTTATACTGTCCTCTCCCAAGTGCTTAGTACAGTGCTCTGCACGTTAGCAGTGCTCAGTAAATCCAATTGACTGCCTGACTTACTGTCACTTAGTACAGTGCTCTGCACAACAAGCACTCAAGCAATACAATTGATTGGTTGATTAATGAAGTGAGTAGAATGCTGAAAAAGCACCAGAGCGGATAGACCCGACTGGTGGAAATTGAGCGAGGGGTTGCTTTCCTTGAGAGAAGATTAGGGTACGACTAGGCAGTCTCCGAAACCAAGGCAGATCCTTTGGGGAACAGATGCATTTTCAAGGATTGATGCTTGCAATTTATGTGCAAATAATGCATAAGGGTCGTTGGACTCATCAACTTCTTCAGCTCCGCCAGATAGCTCTGCTCCTCTCCTCTGTCCTCTTCCCTTTTGCTATCTTTCAAGTTGAGTTTCTTTCCTGTTTGGTTTCTTTTTCCCATTTTGCTTACCAAGTATTTCTTTCTTTAAAAAAAATTTGATTCACCTTACTTTTTCTCTCTGCCTACTTTCTGGTATTTGACTCTGCCCTCGATCCCTAACTCACACACACTGCCCCGCAAACTTTTCCATTTGCACCGGTCCCTAAGCAGATTGAACTCTCTCTATTTCCCTCTGTCCCATTAGATCGTAAGCTTCTTGAGGCCAGGGATCATATATACTAACTCTATTGGATTGTACTCTCCCAAACACTTAGTACAGTGCTCTGCACCCAGTAAGTGCTCAAAGATTGCTACCGATGGATCGATTCACTCAGCACGCAGACACTCCAAGCCAAGCGGGAAAGCAGGACAGAGCCCGTCCGCTTGGAAAGTATATTCACAATCAATCAGTCAATCACTTGGGAGAATCACCACCACAGAGTTGGAAGCGGTGTGGCTTAGTGGATAGAACACGGGCCTGGGAGTCAGAAGAACCTGAGCTCCGCCACTTCTCTGCTGCTTGACCTTGGCCAAGTCACTTCACTTCCCCAGGCCTCAGTTCCCTCCTCTGTAAAGTGGAGATTAAGACCGTGAGCCTCACGGGGGAGAGGGACCGTGTCCAACCCAATTTTCTTGTATCCACCCCGACGCTTAGTACAGTGCCTGACACATAGTAAGTGCTTAGCAAATACTCCAATTATTATTATTTAGTCACATTTTACCATGGAAAGAAAATGAATCCTCTAGCCTATGCAGGGACCTTCTTCTTAGCAAATTGGGGGTTCTGAGAGCCCACTTCTTTGATCTACACTCTGATCTCAGGATTGCTTGGGGCTTCCAGAAGAGAGTAGGCTCTAAGATCTCCCTCATAACTGGCAGACCTAGGACACCCCAAGTCTCTAGCAATTCAGGGGTTCCGGTTGTCTTGTTCCACTTACTGTTGACAGTTCCACTACTGACTATTTTTAGACTAGTTTTGAAGAGTACTAACTCCCGTTCCAGGCTGGGAAATTCTATCGCCGAAACAGGCCTATCTCAATCAGTCAATCAACAGTATTTATTAAGTGCTTACCATGTGCAGAGCAGTGTACTAACCATTTGGGAGAGTACAAAACAACAGAGTTGGTAGATTTTCCCCTCTCACACCGAGATTACAGTCTAGGAGACAAATTTACAGTCTAGAGGAGGAGCTTGCGTCTTTCTGTGTCCAAAGTAAGAAATAATCTTATATTTTTCAGGGAAGTGATTGCATTTTTCCGTCTCCCTCTACTCTTTCCCTTGATGTGACTGTGGTTTTCTCCGTAGCATCATGGCCTGATGGAAAGAGCAGGGGCTCAAGTGTCAGGGGACCTTGATTCTAATCCTGTTTCCACCACTTGCCCGCTGTGTGATCTCGGGCAAGCACTTCACTTCTCTGGGCCTCTGTGTCATTATCTGTAAAATAAGGATTAAGTACCTGCTCTCCTTATCCTTTGGGCTGTGAGCTCCATATGGGTCAGGGACTGTGTCTGATTATCTACTCCAGTGCTAGGCACTTAACAAATGCCCCAATTTTTATTACGTATGTTTTTCTTCAACTCATGGGGGTTTGAGTGTCACAGTCCCCTAGAAACCTTTATGACTCCTTTGGTATTTGGGAGATTCAAGTTAGCATGATGTTTTTTGACAATTATCTGAAGAGACAAAGTTACAGAGCCTCTCCTACCCAAAACCTCAGTAAAAAGGAATTTGGAAACCAAACAGAGAGGAGTTCCATCGGTCACCAAAGGACCGGGGAAGGGATTTCAGTGGGGACGATTATATTCCATCTGTTTATGCGATTATGGAAATTCCGCCTGAAAGAGCATCCCTCCATTCTCTCCAAATAATAGAGCGTTACCAGAGATGAATCTTGGCCAGAGATGAAAGCAAACCGCTGACCTTGAATTACTCTACATGAATTATTAACCTTTTCGCCACGGATCGAGAGCGGGTACCTAGGCCTAATGAGGGAGCGATTCAAAGCGCTTTTCAGCAGCATCTTTCCTTGTCGTTAATGCTTTTCCATTCGGACTTTTAAAGTGAGTGAATTCGGAGAAGTTGGGGGGATTCGGGGAGGGCAGCGGTAAGAACGGGGCAGCAGAATAGGATATGCTAATGTTCTCGTCAGCTCTGGCAACGGAGGAGAGTGCTCCCAAAAATAGTTCTCGCCGAGAGAAATTGCAATGTAGAGGAATCGTGGCTCGCTTTCACAGCCACGCTAGGTAAGACTGGAGGATGCGTGCTTCCTCCCTTTCAGGAATAAAGCCCGAGGAATTGGCTTTATAATAAGAAGAATAACTGTGGTATTCGTTAAGCTCTTCCCGTGTGCTGGGCACTGTGCTAAGCACCGGGGTGGATGCAGGTAAATCGGGTCGGGCTCGGTCCCTGTCCGATGCAGGGCTCATAGTCTCGTTCCCCATTTTACAGATGAGGTAACAGAGGCCCAGAGAAGTGAAGTGACTTGCCCAAGGTCACACAGCAGAGAAGCGGCGGAGCCGGGATTAGAATTTATGACCTTCTGACTCCCATTCAGTCTAAAATTTTGCCAAAGTTTACCCCAAGGAGTATGAATATCTTTCTTGGTCTCCAGCCTGGGTTTAAGTAATGAGGCGATTTACTCTTCCTCCTTACATATTACACTGTACTATGATGGGACAATCAATCAATCCATCGGTAGTATTTATTGAGTGCTTACTGGGTGCAGAGCACTGGACTAAACGCTTGGGAGAGTACACAGCAGTAGAGTCGGTAGAAACTATCTCTGTCCATAAGGACCTTGTAAGTCTACACCCTGGCACCAGGAAGGGTTATTATTATTATTATTATATTTGCCAAGTGTTCACTAAGTGCCAAGCACTATTCCAAGTGCTGGGGGAGATATCAATTTTTGGGGGTTTTTTTTAATGGTATTTGTTAAGTGCTTACTATGTGCCATGCACTGTACTAAATGCTGGGTGTGAGATGCTGGGTGTGAGATGCAGCACGAATTAGTGGATAGAGCGGGGGCCTGGGAGTCAGAGGACCTGGATTCTAATCCTGGCTCTGCCACATGTCTGCTGTGTGACCTTGGGTAAGTCATTTCACTTTTCTGGGCCTCAGTTACCTCATCCGTAAATTAGGGATTAAGAGTGTCCAACCCGATTAACTTTTCTCTATCCCAGTATTTGGCACATAGTAAACATTTAACAAGTATCATTATCATTACTATTATTGCAAGATTATTACGTTGGACACAGTCGGTGTTCCACGTAGGGCTCATAGACTTAATCCCCTTTTTACAGATGAGGTAACTGAGGGGCAGAAGAGTTAAATGACTTGCCCTAGGTCACACTTGTTTCGAGGTCCTTCTGACTCCCGGGACTGCACTCTATCCCCTAGCCCATATTGCTTCTCTTTTGAAAAAAGACACTCCTGTGTGGAGACGGCATTGCCTGGTGAAAAGATCCAGAGGACCTGGGTTCAAATCCCTGCTCTGCCACTTGCCTGCTGTGGACTTCGAGCAAGTCGCTTAACTTCTCAGGGCCTCAGTTACCCCATCCCTAAAAGGGGGATTAAGTCCATGTAGGCCTGTGTCCATCCTGATCAACTTCTATCTACCCCAGTGCTTAGTAGAGGGTCTGACATATAGTAAGCCCCCAACAAATACCTTATTAAAAAAAATAAAGTGGCAACTCAGGCCAGCTCTTTCTCCTCTAGACCACACTGCTTTCCTAAGAATCTTTTCTCACGCTCGAGACTGGTAGAAAAGCAGTAACAGGGTAGACACTGAAGACATCATACCAACCTTCCTGTCTCACAAACCTTAGCGTTCACCTTATCTCCTCTCTCTCATTCAACCCACATATTCAATCACTAAATCCCCATGGTTCAGTCTTCACATCTCTAAAATTCATCCTCTCCATCCGAACTGCTACAATGTTAATCCAAGCACTCATCCTATCCCGCCTTCATTACTGGATCCAACTCCTTGCTGACCTCCCGGCCACCTGTCTCTCCCCACGCCAATCCATGCTTCACTCTGCTGCCCGGATCATTTTTCTATGAAAACGTTCAGTCCGTGTTTCTCCACTCTTCGAGAACGTCTGGTGGTTGCCCCAACCACTTCCGCCTCCAACAGAAACTCTTTACCATTGGCTTTTAAGCTCTCAGTCGCCTTCCTGCCCTTGGCCTGGAATGCCCTCTCTTTTCATATCTGACAGACAATTACTCTTCCCACCGTCAAAACTTTACTGAGAGCGTTTCTTCTCATTTCCGTGTCAAACGAAAACTCCTCGCCATTGGCTTTCGAGCCTTCAATCCCCTTGCCCCCTCCTAGCTGGCCTCACTACTCTCCTACTACAACTCAGCCCGTACGCTTCTCTCCTCTAATGCTAACCTTCTCACTGGGCCTCCATCTCGTCTATCTCGTCGCCGACCCCTGGCCCGCATCCTGCCTCTGGCCTGGAACGCCCTCCCTCCTCAGATCTGACAGACGAAGACCCTCCCCGCCGTCAAACCTTATCCAAGTCACATCTCCTCCATGAGGCCTTCCCTGACTAAGCCCCCATTTCCTCTTCTCCCGCTACCTGACTTGCTCCCTTAGGCATATCTGTCATTTATTTTTTTATATGAAGGTCTGTCTCCCCACCTCTAGACTGTAAGATTGTTGTGGGTTGGGAATGTGTCTTTTCACTGTGTACTCTCCTAAGCACTTAGCACAGTTCTCTACACACAGTAAGGGCTCAGTAGATATGAGTGAACGTATAAGCGAACGAGCGAATCTCCTCAAAGAGACCGTCCCTCAGTCCTCATTTCCTCTTTTCCCACTCCCTTCTGCGCAGCCCTGATTTGCTCCCTTTCTTCACCTCCCCCCGCGCCGGCCCCACAGCCCATAGCCATCCCCCTCCGGAACGTAAGTTCATTGTTGACGGGGACTAGGTCTGCTTTATTGTTGTCTGTACTCTCCCAAGAGCTGAGTACAGGGCCCTGCACCTAGTAAGCGCTCAATAAATACAAATGACTGATTGATCGATTTCCTTGGGCCTGCCGTGTCCATCCATTGGCTTAGCCTGGGAAAGAGCAGAGGCTTCTGGGAAAGTGGGGCTCCCGTACCCCATGTCTTTCGGTTAACATGGAGTACAGTGAGACACTCAGGCAGCTCTCTCCCTCCTACCTACCCTCGACTTTCTCCTACTCTAAGCCAGCCCGCACTTTTCGCTCCTCTAATGAGAAGCAGCATGACCCAGTGGATAGATCCCGGGCGTAGGAGTCCAAAGGACCTGGGTTCTAATCCCAGCACTGCCACTTGTCTGCTGTGTGACTTCTCTGTGCCTCAGTTACCTCATCTGTAAAATGGGGATTAAGGCCGTGAGCCCGTGAGACTGTGTCTAACCTGATAACCTTGTATCCACCCCAGCACTTAGAACAGTGTGTGGCAGAGAGTAAGCGTTTCACAAATACCATCAATATTATTAATGCCTACCTAGTCACGGGGCCTCGCTCTCACCTCTCTCACCGTCTTCCCCATTTCACACCCTCTCTCCTTCCTGGAACTCCCTCCTGCTTCTCATCTGACAGATCACTGCTCTCCATGTCTTCCAAGGCTTATTAAAATCACACCTCTTCTAGGAAGCCTTCCCTGACTAAAAACAATACTAATAATACTAATGTTGGTATTTGTTAAGCGCTTACTACGTGCAGAGCACTGTTCTAAGTGCTGGGGTAGATACAGGGTCATCACGTTGTCCCACGTGAGGCTCACAGTTAATCCCCATTTTACAGATGAGGTCACTGAGGCCCAGAGAAGTGAAGTGACTTGCCCACAGTCACACAGCTGACAAGCGACGGAGCCGTTATTAGAACCCACGACTAATTCTGTCATCTTCCCACCTTCTTTCCCTTCGTACTGCATCCCCTCTTAAGCACTTAGAGGCTTAGCCCTCCCTCCATCATCACAGGACTTGATGTCCATATCTTTATATTCAGAAATATAAATATATAAATATTCAGAAATACCAGAAATTTCTTTTCATGTCCGTCTCTCCCATTATGCTGTAAGTTCTTTGTAGGCAGGGACCCTATTCATTCAATCGTATTTATTGAGTGCTTACTGTGTGCAAAGCGCTGTACTAAGCGCTTGGGAGAGTACGATAGAACAACAGACAGACGCATTCCCGCCCGCAACATGCTCAAAGTCTCGAGGGGGAGACAGACATTAATATAAATTAATAAATAGGTAAATCAAAAAGACAAATAAATTACAGATATATACAGATATAATGCTTAGAACAGCGCTTGGCACATAGTAAACGCTTAACAAATACCATTATTAGTATTATTAGTATCATTATACATATGGGCTGAGGGGATTTGCCTACTGAAATAGTCTTAATAATAATAACGTTGGTATTTGTTAAGCGCTTCCTATGTGCAGAGCACTGTTCTAAGCGCTGGGGTAGATACAGGGTCATCAGGTTGTCCCACATGAGGCTCACAGTCTTAATCCCCATTTTACAGATGAGGGAACTGAGGCACAGAGAAGTTAAGTGACTTGCCCACAGTCACACAGCTGACAAGTGGCAGAGGCGGGATTCGAACCCATGACCTCTGACTCCCAAGCCCGAGCTCTTTCCACTGAGCCATGCTCTTCTGTCCTAGGTGTTCAACACACAGTGAGTGCTCAGTGAATATCACCGATTGATTGATTTTGTCCTAATGAGGGTCAAAACGCTATCATCTCCGCACAATTGGAATATGGATCTCTGTATCTACCTCAGTTCTTAGCACAGTGCTTGGTACTTAGTAAGTGCTTAAGGAATGCAACAATTTGTATTTATTTTAGGCAACTCTCCCATACACCTCTATTGCAGGCAACCAGCCACTGAAAAATAATAATAACAATAATAATAATTATTATTGTGATGGTAATTGTGAAGTGCTTACCTTGGGCCAAGCACTGATCTAAGCACTGGGGTAGATTATAAAAGAATCGAATTGGACACAATCCTTCTCCCACATTGGGTTAACAGTCTAAATGGGAGGGGATGGGATTTAATTCTCAATTTACAGATGAGGAAACTGAGGCGCAGAGAAGCTTAGTGACTTGCCAAAGTCACACAGCGGATAATTGGCAGAGGTGGAATTAGAACCCAGGTCCTCTGACTCCCTGGCCTGTGTTCTTTCCCTGAGGCCGTGTTGCTTTCTCCTTTAATAATTCTTATAAAATGTCCATACAAATTTCACACAGATCAGAATACGGGGATACACGAGGGGCTAATCCCCACTCTACGCTCATCTCGGACTTTCCTGCTGCCCCTCTCTTGGAATATTGTTTATTTTCAGCCGCAAAACTGATGAGCTCACCCGAAACTTCAAATGCAAAATGTGAAGTTGCATAAGGCTATAATTTTATGCTAACTTATTTTTTTTCCCCCGTCTTCAATTACTACAGTCACCACCATAAACTGTGGCAAATAACTGAAGATGAGGTTTGTATGAGAGCAAATTAAAAGCTGACTACACAGTTCACCCTGAACTTGACTTTGCGAGTGCAATTTAATTATATTGAAAATATGCATTACGGTGGGAAAAGGAACCTTCCATTTCTTCTGCGGAATCGAATTATATTTGGGGAAAATAAGAGAAATGGTGTTGCTTTTGAAAAAATGAAACGGGGAATTGAATGTCTAAATGGAGCGATAAAATGTGGCCACGTAACATCGATGTAGCGTACAGTCTCATCAGTGTTTGGAAAGAGGAGAGGGAGCAGAGGCGTGAAGAAGATGAAGACTTTATGCCCTTCAGATCTGCTAGAAAGGTATATCTAGTAGATGGGGCCCGGTTTAGGCTAAATAAGAAGAATAACTGTAGTATTTGTTAAGCCTCTGTTATGTGCTAGACACCGTTCTGAGAGTTGGGGTTATAATAATTGTGGTATTTGTTAAGCGCTTGCTGTGTGCCAGGCACTGTACTAACCTCCGGGGTAAATACAACCGTAAGTACAAGATAATCGCGTTGTTCACAGTCCCCGATGGGGCTCACAGTCTTAATCCCCACTTTACAGGTGAGGAAACTGAAGCACAGAGAAGCGAGGTGACTTGCCCAAGGTCACACAGCAGGCAAGTGGCACTACGGGGATTAGAGCCCAGGCTCTTTCAACTAGGCCACGCCGCTTTCTCCAAGTACGGTAATCCCGGTGGGAGCCCTAGATGAGACTGAGACCCAGAATGATTCCGGGACTGAGAGGCCCGATAATTGTCCGGTCTCAGTTCTCTCTCTGGGGATGCTCTAGAAAGTTCTAAAAGAAGAGCAAAGCCGCATTTGTCCCCGACTCCATACGGCACAATGCTTCCGAGGGAGGAATTCGGGGAACAAAGTAATTAAAAATCGCCTGCTGAACGCGCCCCACACGGGTCGTAAGTATTAGGACGGTTAATAACAAAGCAAGGAAAGGCTTTTCACAGGACACTGGAAAATGGCCCCAGAAAATTACACTAAAGAACACGTTGTGTTACGCATGGCCCTAAAGACAAGATTTCAGAGAAGCAAGTTTTGTACGGAATCCTGCCCAAGACATACGGTTGCAGAGTTGCTTGACCATCTGGTCTCCCTCCCGTAGACTTATGAACTCCTTTTTTTTATGGCATTTGTTAAATGCCGGGCACCGTACTGGGCGCTGGGGTAGACGCAAGATGATCAGGTTGGTCACGATCCCTGTCCCACATAGCGCTCGCGGTCTTAATCCCTATATTACAGATGGGGCGACTGAGGCCCAGAGAAGTGAAGCGACTTGCCCAGGGTCTCACAGCAGACAAGTGACGGAACCAGGATTAGAACCTAGGACCTTCCGACTCCCAGCCCGTGCTCTTTCTACAAGGCCACACAGCTTCTTTTTGAGGGCAGGGAGACTCTCTACCAACTGCACTGTTTCGTACAGCGCGTGACGAGCACCCGATATATCCAGTTGATTGATTTATTGATCCACCCTCCCCCCAAATCTCTACGTTGAGTGAATATCTGGGGCCTCCTAAAAACTCTTCCGAGAGCTTCATAAACATCTTTCACTTCTTCTGTGCGGTCCTAAGCGTCTAATCCGGTGTTCCGTGGACTCAGTCGAGGTTTGCACAGTGCTCTGCATATAGTAAGCGCTTAACCAATACCAACATTATTATTATTATCACCTTTGTCCTTTCCCAAATGCTTAGCGCAGTTGTCCGCACACGGGGCTCGATACATACCATGACTGATTGATTAACCTACACCTACACCAGACCTCGTGATGGTCCCGTTCAGAACTTTGGACCAAATGGAAACCAACCCTGGAAAACTCATTTGGGAATAATATACTCGGACAAGTCTATTTATCTCTGGCCTGTTTCGACAGCGTACAAGAACTGTGGGCAGTAAATTTCTTGTGGGCAGGGATTACATCGACCAACCCTACTGTACTGTAATAATAATACGATTAATGGTATCTGTTAAGTGCTGACTATGTGCCAGACACCAAACTAGGCGCTGGGGTGGACACAAGAAAATAGGATTGGAGACATTCCCTGTCCCACGTGGGGTTCACAGCTCCAAACCCCATTTTACCGAGAAAGTAACTAAGGCGCAGTAAATTGAAGTGACTTGCTCAAGGTCACCCAGCAGACGAGTGGCGGGGCTGGGATTAGAACCCATGACCTCTGATTCCCAGGCCCACGTTCTACCCGCTCTGCAGCACCGCTTCTTACAGTGTTCTGCGCATCGTAAACGCTCAGTAAATACGATTGAATGAATGAATGCTTCTCCCCAAGCAGGCTACAACTTCTCCACCTGCAAGACTGTAATAGTTTCACCTTAATAGTTTCACTCTAGTGCTTCTCAACAGAGAAGCAGCGTGGCTCAGTGGAAAGAGGCCGGGCTTGGCAGTCAGAGGTCATGGGTTCGAATCCCGGCTCCGCCACTTGTCAGCTGGGTGACTGTGGGCAGGTTAATTCACTTCTCCGGGCCTCAGTTCCCTCATCTGGAAAATGGGGATTAACTGTGAGCCTCACGTGGGATAACCTGGTGACCCTGTATCTCCCCCAGCGCTTAGAACAGTGCTCTGCACCTAGTAAGCGCTTAACCAATATCCAACATTATTATTATCATGACTTTTGTCCTTTCCCAAATGCTTAGTGCAGGTGTCCGCACACAGTAAGGGCTCGATACATACCATGATTGATTGATTGATTAAGAACAGAACTAACCGACTCTCTGTGCGCAAGACCCACCTGAAAAGCAAAAGCAAAACCGTTTAACCTCTTCTGATCGCTCGAGCCCTTAACTTCCCCGGTGCGTGACCTCGGGGAAATCATCTCTCTGGACCTCAGCTTCCTCATTTGCAAAATGGGGATTAAATACCTGTTCTGCCTCCCCGTAAAGACTGCAACGCTGCGTCCGAGCGTGGCCTGGTGGATAGAGCCCGGGCCAGGGACTCAGAAGGAGCTTGGTTCTAATCCCGGCTCTGCCACGTGCCCGCTGTGTGACCTTGGGAAAGTCACTTTAATTCGTGTGCCTCTGTTATCCCATCTGTAAAATGGGGATGAAGACCGTGAGCCCAATGTGGGACAGGGACTGTGTCCAACCCGATTATCTAGTTTCTACCCCAGCGCTCAGTAGAGTGCCTGGCGCAGAGCGGATGCTTGGTAAACATCACAGCTATTATTATTATGATCATGTCTACCTCAGTCCCCTCTCAGGGTCGCCCCCGGAGAGTTTCCAGTACTCTACGTGTCTCGACAGTGGGAGGAAGAGTCGAGCCGAGGCCTGTCCGTTCCATTTCTAGCTTGGCCAGTGGCTGGCGAGTGGAAGACCGTCTGCTAGAAGCCAAAACTCACCCGTGCTGGGCAGCAGCGGCCCGGGAGAGAGTCGAGGGCGGAGACTCAAGTTGACCGCACAGAAGGAGTCAACCACTTCCGTATTTTTAGCAAGGAAACTCTGGATCCGCTACCGGAACGATTGCAGACGGAGAGCGGGGCGTTCTGGAAGAGGTGGGCCCGTGACGTCGCCGTGGGTTGGAGACGACTCGACGGCACAAGACAAGCCTACCTCAGTGCTTAGCACATAGTAAGTACTAAATACATATTATTGTTATTATCGTTAGTAGACGCTGTGATGCTAGAAGAAGTAGATAGTATCGTGCTTAAGAGCATCAGACCTTAATCTGCTTCTGGGAAGCAGCGTGGCTCGGCGGAAAGAGCCCGGGCTTCGGAGTCGGGGGTCATGGGTTCGACTCCCGGCTCTGCCACCCGTCGGCTGTGTGACCGTGGGCGAGTCACTTCACTTCTCTGGGCCTCAGTGACCTCATCTGGAAAACGGGGATTAACCGTGAGCCTCCCGTGGGACGACCTGATGACCCTGGATCTCCCCCAGCGCTTGGAACAGTGCTCTGCACATAAGAAGCGCTTAACAGATACCAACATTATTATCCATCTAGATTGTAAGCTCACTGTGGTCAAGGAACGTGTCTACCAACCGTGTTGTACTGGACTCTCCAGAGAGTTTTCTAGAATGTTCTAGCTAGTCATTCCTACTTCCTCCTCTCCTGCTCTTCCCTATAATAGCAGAAGACGGGAGAGACTTCCGCATCTTTCAGTCATAGACGCTCTACAGGCCGTAAAGCAAAACTGGCTTCTAACTCGTTAAAGCTTCCCGACGGGGGTGACTCTTTCGGCTGGGCAGAATATAATAATGTCGGGATTCGTTAAGCGCCTGCTATATGCAGAGCACTGTTCTAAGCGCTGGGGGAGATCAGGTTGATGATGACGATGTTGGTATTTGTTAAGCGCTTACTATGTGCCGAGCACTGTTCTAAGCGCTGGGGGAGATACAGGGGAATCAGGTTGTCCCACGTGAGGCTCACAGTGAATCCCCATTTGACAGATGAGGGAACTGAGGCCCAGAGAAGTGAAGTGACTCGCCCACAGTCCCACAGCTGACAAGTGGCAGAGCCGGGATTCGAAGCCACGGCCTCCGACTCCCAAGCCCGGGCTCTTTCCACTGAACCATGCTGCTTCTCTGCAATATTATCTAATATTTAGCTATTTCAAATATCTAAATAGCCACCTAACAGCCCTTGGGATACCCTATAAAGCTTACCAAAAACAGTGGCATATTTGAGCAACAGGACTTTGAAACAAAATCCTAGTTCCAAACATCACTTACTAGAGTTGATAACTTTCCCCCAGAAAAACCCAACAACCCGAGAAGTTTTCCCTGCCCAGAGCCCACTTACTTGTCTGCAATGGTCCTGGAGGAATTTCTGATCTAGGTCCCCTGCTCACCCCGCTCCCCACCCTACATGTTCACACACTCCCTCTTGTAGAAACATCCAGCCCACTCTACAGATGGAGCTTCTCTCCCTGGTCTCAGCCCCCTGAAATCAAAAATAGAGACCGTCCTTCTTGGTGACACACGGCCTCTTCCCCTCTCTCCATTTTCCCAAACCCTCGTCTCACCGGCTCTACGAAGCTCGCGTTCCGAGCTCGATTGCTAGGGACACTTCTGGTCTGTCCGAAGCGGTGGTCTTCCAGTTTTCCTCCGGGATGCGGCCTCGTCTGCGGTTTCGTTTTATGGCGGCCCTAAAGCGTTCCCTCTGCCCCTTTTGTTATCAGTTTTTCCGTTCGCCCTCCATTAAAGCAGCGGCTTGGCCGGCTTGCTCTCTTTAGTTCTCCTCACCGCTCCTACTCAGCTCGGACACGATGCGGTGACCGCGGTTTCCGTGCTAGGAGTCCGGCCGAATTCCAGAACGGCATTGTTCTTGATCCTCTTTTGTCATTTGATGTTCAAGCTGGCTCCCTCACTGGCAGTCAATCATATTTACTGAGCGCTTACTGTGTGCGGAGCACTGTATGAAGCACTTGGAAGAGTACAGTATAACAATAAAAAGGATACATTCCCTGCTCACAATGAGCTTACGGTCTAGAGCGGGAGACAGACACCGATATAAATAAATACCCTTATCTATCCCCCCGTCCCAGCCCCGCAGCAGTCAGGGTGAAAATCAGGGCGACGCAGAAGGAAGTGGGAGAAATACCAATGATAATAATAACTGTGGCATTTGTTAAGAACTTACTATGATCCAGGCACTGTACTGAGCACCGGGGTGGATACAGGCAAAATGGGTTGGACGCGGTCCCTGTCCCACGTGGGGCTCACAGGCTCAATCCCCATTTTACAGGTGAGGTAACTGAGGCACAGAGAAGAAAAGTGAGGTGCCCGAGGTCACACAGCAGACGATTGGAGGAGCCAGGATTAGAATCCGTGACCTTCTGACTCCCAGGCCTGTTCTCTATCCGTTATGCCACGGAAAAGAAAAAGAGGACTTGGTGTGGATTCTTTTGGAAACCCACGCCCTCTCCAGTGAGAGAGATGGTTAGATTACAAGCACTAATAATAAATAGTAATTGTGGTATTTGTTAAGCGCTTACAGGCACTGAACTAAGCACTGGGGTGGATACAAAGAAATTCATTCATTCAGTAGTATTTATTGAGCCCTTACTATGGGCAGAGCACTGTACTGAGCGCTTGGAATATACAAATCGTCATCAGGCGGGACCCAGTCCCACGTGGAGCTTCCAGTCTCAATCCCCATTTTACAGATGAGGTAACTGAGGCACAGGGATGTGAAGTGACTTTCCCAAGGTCCCCCAACAGACAGGTGGCAGAGACGGAATTAGAACCCACGACCTTCTGACTTCCAGGCCCGGGTTCGACGCACTAATAATAATAATGTTGGTATCTGTTAAGCGCTTACTATGTGCAGAGCACTGTTCTAAGCGCTGGGGGAGATCCAGGGTCGTCAGGTTGTCCCACGGGAGGCTCACAGTTAATCGCCATCGGGCAGATGAGGTCACTGAGGCCCAGAGAAGCGAAGTGACCTGCCCACGGAACCCCCTTCCTCCGACTCCTAAACCCGAGCTCTTGCTACCAGGCCATGAGCTCCATAAATGCAGTTGACTGATGGTTCTGCATCTGAACTGACCTGTAGTGTAGACCTGTGGAGAGCGTCTGTGCCAAATATTGGCCCAGACAAAATCTTTTGCCGTAAAGGACACTTGGAGCCCAATCTGGGATGAGATCACACGCGCGCCCCTTGTAAAACCGAAGGGACGCATTTGAACGGACGCCTCCGCTGTCTATTCCGGGCTGATACCCGCAAACTCGGCTGAGAAAGCGTGTGTTTTTCCGCAGATTCCCGATTCTCGGCCTCCTGACCGTGGTCTGGGCTCAAGGCGGGGAGAGCTATCGCACCCGTCTCGTTTCAGAGGAGAGATCGGAGGCCGAGCAACCTATCGTAGCCATGGCGTTTGAAATAAGAAACTGTAAACCGAGCAAGCGGAGACGGATGGCGAAACACCCTCGAAAACGAACTCTCCACACGTGCGACTAATTCTTAACTGAGAGTGCGGGGGGGAAGGGGGTGGGTGGGAAACGGCGTGTTCTTACGAACTCTCGGTGAGAAACTACAGATCTCTCAGGAGTGACTAGGGATGATTTTCTGGGACGTGTTTCTCCTCGCTAGAAAGACTGCCGGGAGCACGAGCTGTAGAAAACATTTCGTTCCCCCATCTCTCTGACAGGCACTGGGAAGGGGAAACAGGAGAAGGACGAAAATGGCTGTGATAGCAAGAATGCTGCCGACACCACACTTCGCTAAAGCAGCGGGAGGATGGCGAGGGTATTTTGGCACAGAGTCATCTGTCCCCCCCCTTTTTTTCAAGTACTTGTAAGATCCTTTACCGTCAGGTGGGCTTAGGACCGAAGGATCGTCTTCACCAGTTGGTGCGTTAGGTTCGCTAGTTCGTCCTTTCGACTGATTCAGTCGTTTTTATTGAGCGCTTACTGTGCGCAGAGCACTGTGCTGAGCGCTTGGGAGAGTACACTATAACAATAAATAGACACGTTCCCTCCTCACGTCGAGCTCACGGTCTAGAGGCGGAGACGGATATTAGCGGAAATACATAAATGACACCCCTGCCTTGGATTTGCGGACTGCCGGGCTGGGACCCTCAAAAGGAATGAGAGAGGGGGATGTGAGATAGAGAAAAAGTCACTCATGCCCGCCGGCCTCCCGGCGCAGTCCGGCAGAATGACCCGAACGTAGAGAAGCGACGTGGCCTAGCGTTCTAATCTGGCTCGCCCATGTGCCCGCGGGGTGATCTTGGATAAGTCACTTTACCTGTATCTCAGTTTCCTCCCCTGTAAAATGGAGGTTCAATCAATCAACCATATTTATGGAGCTCTTACCGTGTGCAGAGCACTGTACTAAGTTCTTGGGAGAGGACCCGAGAGATCTGGAAGTGAGAAGACCACACTGTCACAGAGAGCCTCTGGGTAACTAATCAATAAGTATCTAATTAATGACGCAGATGTTAAGCATTTACTTTGAGTCTTTCGATTGACAGCCCCTATTCCATCACCGAAATTTTGAAACTTCTATTTCCAGAGTATCTGAATTGGGTTTCAGTTCATTTTGTTTAGGACGAATTTCCTCTCAGTTCATTACTCTTTGTGAAACCTAAAGCATCTGGGATGGTACGGGGGTAGATGAGAAGGCAGAGGAGAGATGAAGTGGCAGGGAGGAGGAAACGTTAGAAAATGAAATGTAAAAATCCTTACAAGTACCTTCGTGGATTGTGTCCAACCTGGTTTGCTTGTACGGGGGAAGCGGCCTGGAGTGGTGGATAGAGCATGGGCCTGGAAGGCTGCAGGTCCTGGGTTCTAATTCCGCCCCTGCCGCTTGTCTGCTGTGTGATCTTGGGCAAGTCACCTCACTTCTCCGGGCCCCGGTTAGCTCATCTGCAAGATGGAGGTCGAGACCGTGAGCCCCTCGTGGGACGGGGACTGTGCCCAACCCAGTTTGCTTGTATCCGCCCCAGCGCTTAGCCCGGTGCCTGATCCAAAGTAAGCACTTAATAAACGCCACCGTTATCGTTATTATCCTCCCGGCATTTGGTCCGGGGCCTGGCGTGCAGTAAGAGCTTAAGAAATGCTGTCGGAAATGACCCGACAGCGTAAGACAAGACCCCGGGGCTCAGTACGGGGCTTGGAACGTAGTAAGAGGTTAGCAAATGTCAAAGTTCTTATTACTGTCCCTTCTTTTGAAGGGTGTGCACGCGGGAGGATCGTGTGGAGAAACAAGGTCACAAGAGAAGCAGCGTGGCTTAGTGGAAAGAGCCCGGGCTTGGGAGTCAGAGGTCGTGGGTTCAAATCCCGCCTCGTGGGACTGTGGGCCGGTCACTTAACTTCTCTGTGCCTCGGTTACCTCATCTGGAAAATGGGGATTAAGACCGTGACCTCACGTGGGACAACCTGATGACCCTGTATCTCCCCGGCGCTTAGAACAGCGCTCTGCGCGTAGGAAGCGCTTAACGAATGCCAACATTAAGTTAACAATACGGTCCTGGCGTTGCAAGTTCGCCGAGGGTAGGATCCAGAGACTGCTTAGCGAATGCTCCCACAGTAGCTTCCCAGGAAAGTGCTCTGCACTCCACGGTGACCAGTAAAGTGCTCTGGACTCAGTATAATGTCCTGCACCCAGGAGACCCCCAGTTCGGGGCTATGCATGCAACAGTCATTTAATAAACGTTAGGGAATGAATAGATTATTTTTCTTCTTCTGTAATCGCTTTGTCCGAGGCAGACCTGCGATATCGCACTCAACTGCCCTTCAGATTGAAATGGGTTTTACCTCCGGAGACGCTGAGCCCCGTGCAGGGCATTCTGTGCCCCACAAAGACTCGCCGAACGTGTTTATGAGGTGCGCATCCTGTCTCAAGCTACCGAAATGGGAAACAGTGACTCAGTGTGAGCCTCTCGGAATGCGAAAGGCTTGCGACGATCACATTCTTGGCTGCCTCGGAGGAAACAAAACAGAAGTGTGTGTTCGGGCCAGTCCCGGATTTTCCAAAGGACTGAATCAATCTCCCACTATCTCTCCAGACACGAACCTTCTTCATTGTGTTTGATTAGGGTGAGGTCATTATTTTTGGACGGGATCGCAAGGATGGATGGTGTGGGAAGATGATACACAGAGTCCGCTTCAAGCTTTGATTGCCTGTTGGTTTTCTGTGTCGGTGAACGGTGGGAGATTGTGGGATGGGAGAGCAGCAGCTGCTGGACATTCTCTCCTCACGTGAAAAGACTCAGAAGACGGTGTAAGTAGTAATAGGAGGAGGGGGAGAAGGAGGAGGAGGAAGAAGAATGGTAGGAGTAAGCCTAGTAGTGGTAGGGAGTAGCAGGACTAATAATAGTAAAAGTATTAGTAATAGTAATATATAATAATAATGATAATAATGGTGGTATTTGTGAAGCGCTTACTATGTGCGAATCACCGTTCTAAGCGCCGGCGGGATACAGGGTGATCAGATTGTCCCCCGCGGGGCTCACAGTTTAAATCTCCATTTTCCAGATGAGGTAACTGAGGCACAGAGGAAGTGAAGTGACTTGCCCAAAGTCGCACTGCTGGCAAGCGGCAGAGCCGGGATTAGAACCCATGACCTCTGACTCCCAAGCCCAGGCTCTTTCCATTAGTGATTGGTGATATTAATATACAGTAATAGTTGTAACAGCAGCGGCGGCGGAAGGAGTGGATAGAGTCCGGCCTGGGAGTGAGAAGGTCATGGGTTCCGATCCCCGCTCCGCCACTTGTCTGCTGTGTGGCCTCGGGCCACACACGTCGCTTCTCTGTGCCTCAGTCGCCTCGTCTGCAAAATTCATTCAAAAGTATTTATTGAGTGCTTACTATGTGCAGAGCACTGTACTAAGCGCTTGGAATGAACAAGTCGGCAAAATGCGGGACAGGGGCTGTGTCCAAACCGATCTGCTCGGCTCCACCCCAGCACGTAGCACAGCACCTGGCACACGGTGAGCACGGCACAAAGACCGTATTATTATTATTATAGAGGATGACCGGGATAGGAAAGGAAAAACGATACTAATGGAGGTGTTAATCACTTACTAGGTACCGAACACTGTTCTAAGAGTTGGGGAAAAGGCACGATAATCAGATCAGACACGGTCCCCGCGCACACGGGCTCAAAGGCTAAGGGGGAGGAAGAACAGGGAATGAAGAGCCATTTCGCCAAGGAGGAAACTGAGGCACGCGGAGGCTAAACCACTTGCCCCGGGTCACACAGCAGGTAAGTGGCAGAGCTGGGATTAGAACCCAGGTCCTCTGACTTCAAGGCCAGTGATCTTTCCATTAAGTCAGGCGGCTTCCCAAAAATATCGGCCGTACAACATCTGGCGCTCAATCTTTACTGGACTGTCCAACATAAAACAGGGTAGCTGACCATCCTACAAGAAAAGTGTACGCATGTGGACCCCTGCCGTGTCAGCTGTGGTCGAGTACCTTTCCTTAACGAGTTTTCCCCATCGTGGGATCTTGCCCGAACACAAAAGTAGAGGGAGAGAGGGTGGGGCGGAATCAAGACATCTAATCCCCCCTCTGCCACTTGCTTGCTGTGCGACTTTGGGCAAATTACTTAACCTTTCTGGGTCTCTGTTTTAGTTCTCTGTAAAAACGGGGCTTCAAAAACCCGTTCTAGATCAGTGCCGGGCTCGTTCTCTAGGCCGTGAGCTCCTTCTAGTCGGGGTACGTGTCTACCAACTCTGTATTCTCTCGAGAACTTAGTACAGTTCTCTGCATTCAGAAAGTGCTCAGTAAATACCGTCGTTTGATTGTCTTCCTGTGTAGACTGTGAGCTCCATTTGGGCTGACTATATTGGCTATACCGAATGCTTAGCACATAGTAAGAGCTGCACAGATATCACTCTTATTATTTAGAGAGTGATTGAGATCTATTCATCGAGTGTGTAAGTGTATAATAATGATGGTATTTGTTAAGCGCTTACTACGTGCAAAGCACTGTTCTAAGCGTTGTATGTGTGTGTATATACATATATAGAGAAGCGCCCTGGAGTATTTGGCCTGAAAGTCAGAAGGTGGTAGGTTCTAATCCCAGCTCTTGGCTGCTGGATGACCGTGGGCAAGCCACGTCACTTGTCTGTGCCTCAGTTCCCTCATCTGTGAAATGGGGATTGAGACCGTGAACCCCACGTGGGACCGGGACCGCGTCCAACCCGATTTGCCTGGACCCACCCCAGCGCCTGGCACTCAGTAAGCGCTTACCAAATACCACCGTTATTATCATTCCAGAAACGGGCACATACGCAGACAAAGAGAGTTGCTCTCTGTCTGGATGTTGACGCCTCCGAGACCGACGTTCATCTGTGAGCGAATGTGAGGCAGTAAAGATCCGGAGCGGAATCCGCAGTCCTGACCGCACCAAACGTACAGATAAATACACACCCACACCCACACAGAGTCTGCTTTGTTGTCTGTGCCTCCTGACTCTGCGTCTTTTGTCTCCTCATCCCACTCAGGCGTGTTTCAGAGCTTCTCCTTTCTGGATGCCACTGTGCACCCCGGTCCGTTTGACGGTTTGTCTCCCACATTTCGGTTCAAACGGGCCCGTTCGTTCATTCCTTCAATCTCATTTATTGAGCGCTTAGTGCGGGCGGAGCGCTGTTCTGAGAACTTGGGAGAGTCCAAAAGGACGATACTGTCTGAGTGTGAACGTCGAGAAGCGGCGCGGCCCAGTGGATAGAGCGTGGGCCCTGGGAGTCGGAAGGTCCTGGCTCCAATCTCAGTTCTGCCAGTTGTCTGCTGCGTCAACTCGGGCAAGTCACTTCACCTCTCTGGGCCTCAGTGGCCTCATCCGTGAAATGGAGATTGCGGCCGAGAGCCCCACGTGGGACGGGGACTGTGTCCAACCTGAGTTGCTTGTATCTACCCCGGCGTTGAGTTCGGTGCCGGGTAATAGTGAGTGCTTAATAATACCATTATTATTATCATCACCTCTATTATTAAAGCCAACGATCACCATTTGCTGAGCACCTATTTGGTGCTGTGCACTGCCCTAAGTGCTTGTGAAGAACAGAATAACCTACTGACATGCTTCCTGCCCACAGGGAGCTTGAATTCGGGGAGAGAAGACAAACATAAAATCATTTATATTACAATTTTTTAAAAAAATTGAGTGGGTGTCTCCTCTCTCATTTTTTTGGTCCCATCCAGAGCAGGATTCTGGGTGACTTTCTCTTCCCCATCCAGACTTGTCCCATAACAAACAGGATGACAATCATCTCTTCAGACCAGCCATTCCCCGGGACCCAGGAATGTTGACACAGGGAGGAGGAAAGGTAAATATTGTTAAATGTAAGAATGAATTGTGGTGGAGCAGGATTATGCGGGTGGAATTTGTTTTTTTTAAAAAATGGTATTAGTTAAGCGCTGGGGTAGATTCAAGATAATCAGGTTGGACAAAGTCCCTGTCCCCATAGGACTCACAGAGAAGTTAAGTGACTTGCCCGAGATCAGACAAGTAGCGGAGCTGGGATTAAAATCCAGGTCCTCCGACTCCCAGGCCCATGCTCCTTTTTTTTAAGATATTTGTGAAGCACTTACGACGGGCCAGGCACTGTACTAAACGCTGGGGTAGATACATACTAATCAGACGGACACACTTCATGTCCCAAACGGGGCTCACAATCTTAATCGCCACTTTACAGATGCGGCGACGGAGGCCCGCAGAAGTGACTAGCCCGAGTAAACACGGCAGACGGAAGCAGGATCAGAACCCAGGTCCCCTGACTTGCAGACCCGTGCTCTTGCTACTAGGCCACATTGGTTAGAGAATGGGAGCAGTTCATCCGGGAAAACTTCCTGGAGGAGACGGATCTGGAGCTGAGGTAATAATAATAAGAATAATAATAAATCGGTGGTATTTGTGAAGCGCTTACTGTGTGCCAGGCTCTGTACTAAGCACTGGCACAAGCAAATCGGGTCGGACACGGTCCCTGTCCCACGTGGGACCCCCGGTCTCAATCCCCATTTTACAGATGAGGTAACTGAAGCCCAGAGAAGTGAAATGAGTTGTCCAAGGTCACACAGCAGACGAGCGGCAGTACTCCTGCTGACGCCCGGGGCCGGTGCTCTGACCACTTAGCCATAAAGGAGGGAAGGGAAGGAGCGTGGCCTTTACTAGTGGAGGATGGGCAGGGCAGATCACTAAGTGGTAGAAAACAGGTCACCGGGCGGCTCCAGGGCTGGATGAATGTGAGATTCTGGGGGTTGTAGCCCGGGGCCTTGTGCAAAGAGGGTCTCGTCGGCTTCCACCGACGCCCACACCATAGGGCACGCTTCCCTGCAGCCTCTGTGGCAGGGCCTTCACGTTGCACCCATCTTCCCTCATGGTGACCAGGTTTTCTGGCTCTCAGACCTGGACTTCTTCATTCATTCATTATTCATTCAGTCAAATTCCCTGCCCAAAATGGGCAGTCTAGAGTGGGGGAGGCAGACATCAATACAAATGAACTGAAAGATCGATAGGTACATAAGTGGTGTGGGGCCGGGACGGGGGGAAGAGAAGAGGGAGCAAGTCAAGGTGACGCGGAAGGGAGTGGAAGAAGAGGAAAAGGGGGGCTTAGTCAGGGAAGAGATGGGCCTTCCCTGAGGCTTTGAAGTGGGGGAGAGTCACTGTCTGGTGGATTTGAGGAGGGAGGGCGTTCCGGGCTGGAGGCAGGATGTGGGCCAGGGGTCGGTGGCGAGACCAACGAGATGGAGGCCCACGGAGAAGGTTAGCGCTAGAAGAGCCAAGTGTCCAGGCTGGGCTGTAGAAGGAGACAATCAAGGTGAGGTAGGAGGGGGCAAGGTGATGGAGTAGCGAGGCCTAGTGGAAAGAAAACTGGCTTGCGAGTCAGGGGAGGTGGGTTCTGATCCCCCTCTTCTGCTCGTCCGGTGGGTGTCCTCGGACAAGTCGCTGAACTGCCTCTTGGCTTCCTCATCTGTAAAATGGAGATTCGATACTTGTCCTTCCTCCTCCGTCCCACACAGGACAGAGTCCGTGTCTGACCTGATTATTTTCAATCAGTCAATCAGTCAGTGGTATTTATTGAGCACTTACTGTGCAGAGCACTACGCTGAACGCTTGAACGAGTACAACAGGGTTGGTAGACACGCTCCCTGCCCACAGTGAGCTTCCAGTCTAAAGGAGATTTAATATAAATAAATAACGCACATGTAATTTACAGGCATGTACACATGCACCTCGGGGTTGAGGGCGGGCGAATACCAAACGCCCCACTTTATATCTACCCCTACGTCTGGCATGTAATAAACGCTGACCAAATTCCACAACTGGTATTATTCCTGTCAGGAATGTTTTACCTTAAAGCTTCAACCCACTACAGACCCAGGTGAGAACGGCTTGGGAAAACCAGTGGGTCTGCCAAAAACCAGTCCGGGAGAGACCCTAGCGAGAAGAATTCCCCCAGCCCTCCTCACGGCTCAGCTCAAATTCTCTAAAATCTCCACGCTCTGGTTCCGGCGAAGGCAGGAGCAGGAAGTGGGGCGATGTGAGCAGCTGCAGTCCAGTGTGACCTCACCCTGGATTATTTCTGGAAAGTGCGCAGGATAATCTCTCCCCTCACACCGCTCTCTTTATCCTGGCCAGGATATGTCTCGGGGAAGGGCAACACTGAAGCTTTCTGAGAAAACCCACTCCGGAGAAATTGGAAAATGACCCTCCCTCAGTCGCACGGAGGATCTTGGGCTTCTCTTTTCTCGCCTATTCTCTTTCAGAGTATCCGTTAAGCGCCTAAGCTGTACCAGCAACTGTTCTAAGCGCTGGGGTAGATACTACATAATCAGGTTGGAAACAGGCCCTGTCCCACACGGGATTCCACCGCCTTACTCCTCATTTTACGGGAACTGAGGCCCAGAGAAGTGAAGTGACTCACCCGAGGTCACACAGCAGACAAGTGGCGGAGCCAGGATTGAGAACCCAGGTGCTTCGGCCTCCTGGGCCCGGCCTCTAGCCATCACGTGGCCAAAGCTGCTTCCAGCTCCGTCTCCACCTCTTTCTTGTTTGTGGTTTCTCTCATCTTGCTTCGGGGCAGAGAAGGGAGGTCGAGGTCCCCCCCCCCCCCCCCCCACCCCGTGGGACGCTGGAGCCTCCAGGATCTGACCCAGGCTGGCTCCACAGACACCTTCGGTCACGTGATTTAGAGCTGGATGTAGCCTCAGCACCCGCGTGCTCCCTGACGATCCTAATTCTGATATCTGCTAAGTGCTTTCCCTGGATCAGACACCTTTCTAAGCACTGGGGTAGATATGAGATCCACAGGCAGGATACAGTCCCTGTCCCGCAGTTTCAACTGGAGGGAGAAGGTTTTAAACCCCATTTTACAGACGAAGTACCTGAGGCCCAGAAAGGGGAAATGACTCGTTCAAGGTCCCACGGCAGGCAAGTGAAGGAGCTTGGCCTAGTGGAAAGAACCCAGACCTGGGAGTCAGAGGACCCGGCCTTTAGTCCTGCCATCCTGCCTCTGCCCTGTGCCGGCCGTATGACCTTGGATAAGTCACTGCCCTTCTCTGGGCCTCAATTTTCTCATCTGCAAAATGGGGGTTCAATATGTGTTCTCCCCTCTACTAAGACTGTGAGCCCAGTGTGGGACAGGGACTGTGTCTATCTTGATGGCTCAGTGGAAAGAGCCTGGGCTTTGGAGTCAGAGGTCATGAGTTCGAATCCCAGCTCTGCCACTTGTCAGCTGTGTGACTGTGGGCAAGTCACTTAACTTCTCTGTGCCTCAGTTCCCTCATCTGTAAAATGGGGATGAAAACTGTGAGCCCCACATAGGACAACCTGATTCCCCTGTGTCTACCCCAGCGCTTAGGACAGTGCTCTGCACATAGTAAGCGCTTAACAAATACCAACATTATTATTACTCTGGTGCTTAGCCCAGTGCTTGACCCAGAGGAAATGCTTAATAAGCATCACATTATTACCAGGGATTTCGGGGGGGCTTGGGGGCCAGTGCCAGATGACACTTTGGGTGATGAGTTGAAACTACCATCGGTGATTTCCCCAGGAAGGTATAGCTTTATAATAATAAGAAGAATGGTATTTGTTAAGTGATTACTATACGCCAAGCACTGTTCTAAGCACTGGGGTAGGTAGAAGGTAATCGGGTTGGACACGATCCCTGTTCCACACGGGGTTCATTCTTTCTTTCATTCATTCAGTTCATTGAATTGCATTTACTGAGAGCTGACTGTGTGCAAAGCGCTGCACTACAGTCTCGCTCCCCATTCACAGACGAGGTAACCGAGGCACAGAGAAGTTAAGCTACTTGCCCCAGGTCACGCAGCAGGCATTTGGCCGATCTGGGATTAGAACCCACATCCTCTGACTCCCAGAGCCGTGCTCTTCCAAAGTCACCTTGGGCATGTTATTTCTGACAGGGAGCCCAAGCACTGAACATCTGGGAATTTAGTCAGCTGATGTCTTATCTGCAAAAGCCTGTCGTTCTTCACCACACCTGTTTAGGCTTTCCGTATTTCTTTTTCCGAAGAGCTTTTCCGCTACTGACCACTCCACCCTGTGAGGGTAGGAGAGATGGGTGACACTGTCATACTCTCCCAAGAGCTTAGTTGGTCACTCAGTCAGATTTACCGAGCGCTTTCCGCGTGCAGGATGCTGTACTAAATGCTGAGGAGAGTACAGAACCAGAATAAGCAGACACATCCCCTGCCCGCAAGGAGCTTACGGTCTAGAGGGGGAGACAGACATCGATAGAAATAAATTATAAATACGTATATAAATGCTACGGGGCCGGGAGGGGGGATGAATAAAGGGAGTTAGGGTGACGCAGAAAGTCAGCGAAGGCACTCGGTAAAGGCTCAGTAAGTAAATGCCACCGATCCATCGACAGCTCGTTACGGACAGGGACCGTGTCGGCTAATTCTGTTGTTTTGTACTCTCCCAAGCGCTTAGTTCAGTGCTCTGCACGTAGTGAGTGCTCAGTAAATGCCCCTGATCGATCGACTGACTGAATGATTGTCCAAAGTCACCCAGCACCCCTGAAGGAGGAGCAGAGCCTGGAGGCCAGCCATCCGCCACCGGCCTGAGTCAAGCTCTCTCCATCAGGCTACTCTGCCTCTTGAGAAGCGGTGTGGCCTGGTGGAGAGAGCACGGGCCCGTGAATCGGAAGACCTGGGCTCTGATCCCAGCCCCGCCACTTAGCCGCCGTGTGACCTTCGGCAAGTCACTGAACTGCTCTGTGCCTCGGTTTCCTCATCTGCCAAGCGGAGAACAAATGCCCGTTCTCCCTCCTTCTCAGTTCGAGAGCCCCGAATGGGACAAGGACTGTGTCCCAACTGCTTCTATTGTATCTGCCAAAGTGTTTGGCACATAGTAAGTACTTCGGAAATGCCAATTAGGACAATTATCAACGCCCTACTTCTTTTTATTGCCCTTTAGCGTTTTTCCTCATTCTCAAATTGGAAGGAGAAGGGAAAACTTTAGCGATTAACTGGCTCCTTGCTCCGGGTTCAAATAATAATGGCATTTGTTAAGCGCTTACTATTTGCCAGGCACTGTACTGAGCGCTGGGGTGGATGCAAGCAAACTGGGTTTCACACAGTCCCTGCCCCCCTCGAGGGGATCATCCCCATTTTACAGATGAGAGAACTGAGGCACAGAGAATGCTCATTAAAGAGCCACACCTGACCTTGTTCCAACCCCATTAATAAGCCACTCCTTTAAAAGCCTTCCACAGGGCCCTGATCGACCCCCGGTAAGAAAGCCGTGAGATCCCCGCTAAAGAAAGCTCTGCTTCTATTCCAAACCTTTCCTGACCTCTTTGTTGAAGAAGGACAAACTAACGTACGAACAAAAACACGGGTGCCTGCCAAAGGAAAAAAAAAAAAAAAAGGAGTTCCTGTAAAGGATTGAAACAATAAATCTCCTCTTTGCTGAACTCCCAGCGGGAGAGTGTGTGGATTTCCTGCCGTTCTTTATCAAAGCCCCCAAAATAAGCAGAAATATGGGCAGAGGCAGCTCTCAGGCAACGCACCTTTTCCATTTGCTAATTGGGCCCTGCGGGGAGTGAATCCCTAGCCGGGCTCGGGAGGGCGAGAGCCTCAGTCGCCATGAAGCTGCTTCAAGTCACCTTCCTGTCCCTCTCTCTCTTCAGCCTCAGCCATCTGGATGAACAACCGAGTAAGTGTCCACCCACCCGCCTCCCTCCCTCGCCCGCCTCCGGTAGCCGCCCTCACTGGCCACCCGGGCTCGCTTCTCTTCAGCGTGGTTTGGGCTCACCCGGGACTCTGCCGTTCAGCGCGTGTTGCCCGGAGGGGAGGAGGGTGCGCGCGGGACCCCGGAGGCCCGGCCTGACAGGAAAGGCGACTTCTCCGGGGGTCTGGCGGACAAGGTTGGACGGGCCCTGTCACAAACGCACGTTGGATAGTCAAGTCTTCGCGAGAGAGCTCTGTTGGCCATGTACCTTTCCCCCAACTCTCAGCCTTTGCTTCTCGTTGGAAGATGACTGGAGGTTTGACGTGTTGAAGGGAAGCCCTGTGCTTAGTCAATCCAGTTTTGAATTTCTTTCGGAGCGCCGTGGTGTTCAGGGGAGCGAAAGGGCCATCAGTCGTGCTACCGTACTGGTAGAGAGCCACTGGTAAAGGAAAGGACCCTACTTAGTGGCTTTTTAAACGTTCCCCGGCCGAGGGAAACAGCGAGGGACCTCCTGGTTGGACTTCTAATTTTGTCGTGGTGGCTCCACCTGGAAAAGTTTCTGGCTCAAAAACCTGCCCGGGATAACAGTAAATGTTAATTGTTATTGCCTGGCCAAGTGGAGCGTTGTTTGTGGAAAGATCATAGAGCAAATATTTTTCTCTTGTTCCTCCTCAATCAATCAACTGTATTTATTGAGTGCTTACTGGGTGCAGAGCATTCCTCACAGCACTTGTTGAAAGGTCCAGGGGCAAAAGAAGCAGAGACTGTTTAGTTTGGGGAGTCTTTCTGTGGTATTTGTTAAGCACTTACTATGTGCCAGGCACCCTAAGTGCTGGGGTAATCCGGTTGGATGCAGTCTATATCTCACAAGGGTCTCTCGGTCTTAAGCCCCATTTTAAAGATGAGGTAACGGAGGCCCAGAGAAGTGAAGTGACTTGCCCAAGGTCACACAGCCGACAAGTGGCAGAGCCAGGTCTCGAATCCTTTTGACTCCCGGGCCCTGTGCTCTACCCACTAGCCCACACTGCCCCTCGTTTCCTCCACACTGCTCCTCATTTCATTCTAAGTTCCCTGGTGAGAGTTGCTACGGCGACAGCCCTGTGTTAAAAACCGCGTTGTTGTTTTTTTAAGTGGCAGGCACTGTATTAAGCACTGGGGTAAGATACAAGATAAACGGGTCCCACATGGAGCTCACAATCTAAGCAGGAGGGAGAACAGGTCCAGAATCCCCATTTTACAAATATGGGAACTGAGGCCCAGAGATGTTTAGTGACTTGCCAAGGTCACACAGCAGGGGTGTAGCTGAGACTAGAACCCAGGTTCTTTGACTCCCGGGTCCGTGCTTTCTTCCCCCAGGCCGTGCTGCTACTCTTTTGGCCGTAGGAGCCCAAAGTGGGAAAAACTGAGATGCAGCCAATTAGGAAATTACAAATTCTTTGTGGCACCTGGGATTTGCACTTCAGTCATATGGGCCTCTTTTCCAAATGCACGAAGAGGCGGCTGACAGAAATACCCGTGGCCACAAAGAACACGGCGTCTAAATTCGCGTCATGTCACTGCAGACTCGCAGCGTTCGTGTTAGACTCCTGTTTATCCTCTGGGTGCCAGCATCAGTGAATAAACAGCCTTCCTGTCATTGTCAGACCTGGAAGGAATCAGTCTTTCTTCGGAAAGCCGTGTGGCGTCGGATCAGTCGAAGCGGAACGGAACCTGCAAAACTGAGGTCCTGGAGGTGAAGGAGAGATCGGGATGAGGTGGCAGGTTTATGAATTTCCCGACTCCCCCCCCCCCGGGGAACGCCCACAGACAAACAGGACCCCGGGGCTAAGTGGGCTTCGTTGTTCTGAGGTGGGAAAATTGGTGGCCGTTGGACGGAGAGCGGTTAGGCCTGGTGGAAAGAGCCGGGGCCCGGGAGTCCCAAGACCCGGGTAATAATCCCAGCTCCACCACTACTTTTTTAAAATTATGGTATTTATAAGACAGTTACTCTGTGCCAGGCACTGGGTAGGTACGAGAAAATCAGGTTGGACACACATCTTGTCTCATATGGGTTTAGATGTAATGAAATCAAACAACGCCACAGGTAACTCGCTAAGAGGGATCCAGACGTCTTTCTACCCAGCCCCTTCTCGCAGCCGGAAGAGTCCTCGCCCCTTCCATCTATTCAGATGCGGAAGTATTTCCATCCCTGTGGTCATTTTGGTTGGCCCGCTCTGACCCTTCTAATAATAACGATCAGCTGTGTGACTGTGGGCAAGTCACTTCACTTCTCTGTGCCTCAGTTCCCTCATCTGTAAAATGGGGATGAAGACTGTGAGCCCCACGTGGGACAACCTGATTCCCCTGTGTCTAGCCCAGCGCTTAGAACAGTGCTCTGCACATAGTAAGCGCTTAACAAATACCAACATTATTATAATGATGATGGGTTTTGCTAAGCGCTTACTATGTGCCAAGCAGCGTTCTAAGCACTGAGGTAGATATAGGGTTATCAGGCTGTCCCACGTGGGGCTCACAGTCTTAATCTTGAGAAGCAGCGTGGCTCAGTGGAAAGAGACCGGGCTTGGGACTCAGAGGTCATGGGTTCTAATCCTGGCTCCGCCACTTATCTGCTGTGGGACCTCGGGCAAGTCACTTAACTTCTCTGTGCCTCAGTTACCTCATCTGGAATGGGGATTAGAACTGTGAGCCCCAGGTGGGGCAATCTGATCACCTTGTATCTACCCGGCGCTTAGAACAGTGCTCGGCACATAGTAAGTGCTTAACAAATACCAACATTATTATTAATCCCCATTTTGCAGATGAGGCAACTGAGGCACAGAAAAGATAAATGACATTCCTTGGATAATAATAATAACGGCGGTATTTGTTAAGCACTTTCTTCATGCCAAGCACCGTGCTACGTCCAGGGATAGATACAGGCAGATCAGACGGAGTCCCTCTCCCACGGGGGGTTCACAGTCGAAGGGGGAGGGAGATCAGTTCTCGAATCCCCGTTTTACGGATGAGCAGATGGTTGCACGAGCAGGAGAGTGGTGAAGCCAGAATTAGAACCCAGGTCTCCTACTTCCTAGCCCGGGGGTCTTTCCGCTAGGAAATTTCCCTCTAAAACTTTCGATTTCTGTCTTCAAAGCCTGCCAGATGGGACTGGCAGAGAACCGGCCTTAGCGCCCCATCTTTCTTTTCCCCCAGAAATCACTCGTCCCAGAAGCTTCGTATTTTTGTCCAAACTTAGACGATCCATTCCACTGGCCTGCTCAAGTGATCCTGGGAGGGAAGGTTTAAGAGAGCTGTCATCATTAGGAAACTCACAGACTGTCAAACAGATCACCATCCCTTGCACAATACAGTAATTCATTTCCAAATAACGCCCTTGGAGAAAAATAACTGTTGTTCTTTCCTCCTTCATGACATCCTTGACATCAGATTTAAATAAATCCTGTGTTTTTCTTCTGGTTGCTTGTTCACCTTCCCACATTCTCGTGGGAGGCATTCTCTGCTCTGTGGGCGGTTCCGTATTGTAGCGTCTCAAATCTGAGGATCTCTTGAACGGCTTAAGTGCATGTGTAGGTGGGGGAGGGGGAGGAGTAGTGAGGAACTTGGAAAAATGCTGAATCCCCACACGGGAACTGTCACTTGCTCCAAAAGCGTACAAAACTGGTCGTGAAACGGGGCTGGTTTCTATAGCACGTTCCCTGGGGGAGCAAACTCTGACCTTTAGTCTCCAGACCGTAAACTCCCTTTAGTCTCTAGACCGTAAGCTCGATGTTGGCAGGGAATGTGTCTATCTATTGTTCTATTCTATTTATTGCTATTGTTCTTGTCTGTCCGTCTCCCCCACGTTAGACTGTGAGCCCGTCAAAGGGCGGGGACTGTCTCTATCTGTTACCGATTCGTCCATTCCAAGCGCTTAGTACAGTGCTCTGCACATAGTAAGCGCTCAATAAATACTATTGAATGAATGAATGAATATTTTACTCTTTGAAGTGCTTAGTACAGTGCTCCGCATGTAGCAAGCGCTCAATCAATACGATTGACTGGTCTGTAAGCTCCCTCCTGTCAGAGAACGGGTCACCCAACTCCGTTATATTGGATTCTGTTTTATTGCACAGGAGAAGTAGCGGGGCTGGTGGAAAGAGCACGGGCATGGGAGTCAGAGGACCTGGGTTCTAATCCTGCTCCGCCATTTAGGGCCAGTCACTTCACTTCTATGTAGCAGAATGGAAGAGTAGATAGAGCACGGGCTTGCGAGTCTGAAGGTCTTGGGGTCTAATCCTGGATCCGGCAGTTGTCTCCGGTGTGGCCTTGGGCAAGTCACTTAACTTCTCTGTGCCTCAGTCCCCTCATCTGAAAAATGGGGATTTAGACCGCGAGCCTCTTGTGGAACAGGGCCTGTATCCACCCCCGTGCTTAGTACGGTGACGGGCACATAGTAAGCACTTACCAAATATGTGCCTCAGCTCCCTCATTTACAAAATGGGGCTTCAAAATCTGTTCTCCTTCCTCCTTAAACTGTGAGCCTCATGTGGGACCCGTTTATCTTCCATCTACCCCAGCCCTGAGTACAGTGCTCTTCACAAAGTAAGTGCTCAGTTAGTGTGGGGCAGCCACATCGGATATTTAACCTTTCATTCATTCAGCCGCATTTATTGAGCACTTACTGAGCACAGAGCACTGTACTAAGCGCTTGGGAGAGTACAGTGCGGCAGACACATTTCCCGCCCACAACGAGCTCACGGTCAAAAGGACGGGACTGACGTTTCAGTCTTTGACCTCGTTAAGTCTTCCAGATATTTTGTAAGTTTAAAAATCGGAGACTTCCGACTCCCTTATCCCGTAAGGTGTTCCAGGCCAGGGGCAGGACGTGGGCGAGGGGTCGGCGGCGAGACAGGCGAGATGGAGGCCCAGTGAGAAGGTTAGCACTAGAGGAGCGAAGCGTGCGGGCTGGGTTGTAGAAGGAGAGAGGGAGGTGAGGTAGAGGATAAGATGATGGACTGCTTTAAAGTCAACGATGAGGAGTTTTTGTTTGATTCAGAGGTGGATGGGCAACGACTTGAGTCTTCTGAGGATGGGGGGGGGTGAAATATCCTGAATGTCTTTTAGAGACAAATGATCCAGGCAGCAGAATGAAGTATGGACTGGAGTGAGGAGAGGCTCCAGGCTGGGATGTCAGCAAGGAGTCCCCCGACTCTCAGGTCCATGCTCTTCTCGATAGTCATAGTAGAGAAACAATGTGGTCTAATATTTCTACTACGACCTCTTACACTATATTACTATTATGTCTACTACAGTTAATACTACTACTCTATTAATCTAATTATTCCTCCTCTCCCTCCTGGCCCTTCTCCTCTCCCTCCTGGCCCTTCTCCTCTCCCTCCTGCCCCTTCTCCTCTCCCTCCTGGCCCTTCTCCTCTCCCTCCTGGCCCTTCTCCTCTCCCTCCTGCCCCTTCTCCTCTCCCTCCTGGCCCTGCTCCTCTCCCTCCTGGCCCTTCTCCTCTCCCTCCTGCCCCTGCTCCTCTCCCTCCTGCCCCTGCTCCTCTCCCTCCTGCCCCTGCTCCTCCTCCTCCTGGCCCTTCTCCTCCTCCTCCTGTCCCTTCTTCTCCCCCTCCTGCCCCTTCTCCTCTCCCTTCTTCTTACTAGTCCCACTTCTGCTATTACTACCAATTCTCCTACCACCACGACTTTGTTTTGGACCAAAGAACTAAATTTCCCATTAGTGATAGCTCCTGATTCTACACTTTAGACCTTATTGTTTCCCTGGTAATCTCATTCTAAGATTCCTCCTCCTCTCAGGCAGTTAACTGCCCTCCCTACTTCAAAGCCTTTTTGAAGGTTCAGCTCCTCCAAGAAGCCTTCCCTGACTAAGCCCTCCTCACCTCTTCTCCAGCTCCCTCCTGCGCCGCTCTTACTTGCTCCTTCATTCATCCTCCCTCCCATCCCCACAGCCCATAGGTATGTATCTGTAGATGTTCTCCCTCTAGACTGAGAGCTTGCTTTGGGCAGGAATGTGTCTGTCTGTTGTTACATTGTGCTCTCCCAAGACCTTAGAACAGTGCTTTGCATACAGTAAGTGCTCAATAAATACGACTGAATGATTGAATGAAATCCCCTTCTCTCCATCAACAACTTGGAGTCATTTCCCACCTCCAAATTTCAGAGGAACTTTCTCCCGCCTGTAATTGATGTTCCGTGCCCGTGCAGGTGGCGTCGAGCGTGCGGAAACACGCCTCTGGCTCGTTTAGAGCCATCTCATGATGGGCCAGAAATGCCCAGTGGATTTTAGAAGGAACTCATTCGGGCGGAGGGGGAAGGCAGGTGAGGTGGTTTCTCGGATTCCTTCTCACAAAAGCAGCTTCCGCCCGGGAAGGACGAGTTGGCTAAATCAAATTTAGAAAGAGTTCCTGTGGGGTGGCTGAGCTTCCTGGCCCGGGGGTGGGGTTGGGGGAAGGACAACTGGATTGTAGGAAAAGCAGCCAGAGGCCTCTGTTCTGCAGCTTCCTTCCAATGCAGGGAACCAAGCCCACACAGAAGCAGCGTTGCTCTCGACATCTTTCCCATTTATTAATTTTTTTATGGTATTTCCTAAACTCTTACTTTGGGTCAAGCACCGTTCTAAGCGCTGGGGTAGATACAAGAGCAGCAGCATGGCGTAGTAGATAGAGCACGGGCCTGGGAGCCTTCTGGTCATGGGTTCTAATCTCGGCTCCGCCACTTATCTGCTGGGTGACCTGGGGCAAGTCACTTCACTTCCCTGTGCCTCAGTTCCCTCATCCGTGAAATGGGGATTACGACCATGAGCCCATGTGGGACAGGGCCTGGATCCAACCTGATTATCTAGTATCTACCCCAGAGTTTAGTACAGCGCCTGGCACAGCGTAAGTGCTTAACAAATGCCACATTTCATTCATTCATTCAACCGTATTTATTGAGCGCTTACTGTGTGCAGAGCACTGTACCAAACGGTTGGAACGTACAATTCGGCAACAGATAGAGACAATCCCTGCCCAACAGTGGGCTCGCGGTCTAGAAGGGGGAGGCAGACAGCGAAACAAGTATATTAGACAAGGTAATGATTCCCCATTTTATAGTTGAGGAAACAGAGATCCAGAACAGTGAAGTGCCTCACCCAAGGTCACACATCTGGCAAGTGACAGAGCCGGGATTAGAACCCAGGTCCTGTGATTCCCGGTCCCATGCTTTTTTTTACAAAGCCACACTGCTTCCCATACTTTGGGATGGATATGGATGTCTAATCTTGGTCTTTGGTCCCCCAACCCAATCTGCCCAGGGAGAAATCCCTAAAGATATCCAAACTCATGTTTATTAGCGATCTAAATTGACTCCACCTCCGTGAAAAAGGGACTTTCAAATCCAATAAAAACTCCGAGATTGGGTCCCCTCTTTTTCTCCTCCAGAGATCAGCACAGTGCTTGGCACATAGTAAGTGCTTCACAAACACCACAGTCATTAGTTTTATCACTAGCTCCCTTTTATGGTATTTGTTAAGCGCTTACCACATGCGAAGCACGGCGTGAAACACTGTTCTAAGTGATCGGGTAGATATAAAGTAATCCCGTTTGGATCCCTGTCCCACGTGGGTGTCCCAGTCTCAATCCCCATTTTACAGATGAAGGAACTGAGGCACAGACAAGTGAAGTGACTTGCCCAAGGTCACGCAGCAGGCAAGTGGGGGAGCCGGGATTAGAACCCAGCTCCTTCTGACTCCCACGCCCGTGCTCTGTCCACTCGGCAACGCTACTTCCTTTTCCCGGCACTCTGGGCGGACGGGGAGTTCCCACGAGCAGAAAGCTCTGGTCAGCGGCCGGTCAGAGGTCAGGGGATGAGTCACTGCTGGAAGGCCTGTCGGGGGCGAGCCCGCGAAAACATGGAGTTTGGGACGTGGGATGGCAGGCTGCCCTGGGTCCCCTGATGGGTTTGGATTGCCCGTCCACCTCCGCATCAAACAAAAACTCCTCACTATTGGCTTGCAAGCCCTCCACCACCTTGCCCCCTCCTACCTCACCTCACTGCTTTCCTTCTCCAACCCAGCCCACACACTGCACTTCTCTAGCGCCAACCTTCTCGCTGGGCCTCCATCTCGCCGTCGACCCCTGAGCCACGTCCTGCTTCCGTCCAGGAACGCCCTCCCTCCTGAAGCTGACGGTCAATGGCTCTGCCCCTCTTCAAAGCCTCAATGAAGGCACCTTTCCTCCAAGAAGCCTTCCCAGACTAAACCCCCCCTTTCTTCTTCTCCCACTCGCTCTCTGGGTCACCCTGACTTGTTCTCTTCCTACCCACAGCACTTAAGTACATAACTGTATTTATTTTTTATCAGCGTCTCCCCCCACCTTCTAGACTGTGAGCTTTTCGTGGGCAGGGAATATGTCTGTTCATCGTGGTACTCGCCCAAGCATTCAGTACAGTGGTCGGCAAACAGTAAGCGTTCAATAAATCCCGTGAATGAATTAATGAATGAGTCTGCTTGATGGACGCCCAGGAGTGCCAGGATTCAAGAGTTTGAGGGATCCGTTCCCCTACTTCTCTCGCCCGGGGTGGGGGGTGACCCCTCTGTGGCTGGGAAGACAGCAGGGAGACCCTCCCTAGGGGAAGACAGAGAGGAGGCTTCGCAGGTCAGGCCTGGAAAGACCCAAATGTGATTATCTTATTTAGGGATTAGTTCGAGACAATTGAAATATTAGGGTTTGGGTAATTAAATCGAGCGTATTAATGAGCTACTTATGAGATATTCGGCTCTTTTTTTCCTTCCTTTCATGTTTTGCCCCCTCTCAGTTTTCAAAAGATAATTCTGCGGGATTCAGGAGTGGAAAGACTGCAAGTTCGGAGAGATGAGAAGGGAAGAGTTTGAACAGAATAGCTTTTTTCACGTACACTACTCCGGGCTCTACTTGGGGAAGCGATATTGTTCGAACCGCCGACGAAGCACAGTTACGCGTGTGTGGGCAGAAGGTGTTTAAGGGATGTCTTGCAGGGAGTTTGCTCATCTCGGTCCCCTGAGAACGGAGACATTATCTCCTGGAAAACAAAAATGTCATCCCAACTCGTCTCTGGAGATATCCCTCTTGTACCAAGACACCTGCCTCTCCCAAACGATCTTCCAAGAAGTGAAATCTACCTCCCTTTCATCCGGAATGTTCTGTCTTCATATTCATTGATCGGTGGTATTTATTGAGCACCTGCAGTGGGCAGAGCCCTGAGCTGAGCGCTTGGGAAAGTATAGTACTACCTCGGGCCTGGAATGCCCTCCCTCCTCACATCTGCAAAACTAGTTATTTTCCCCCCTTCAAAGCCCTACTGAGAGCTCACCTCCTCCAGGAGGCCTTCCCAGACTGAACCCCCCCGGTTCTCTGCTCCTCCTCCCATCCCCATCACCCCTACTCCCTCGCTCCCCGCCCCCAAACACTTGTATATTTATGTATATATTTATTATTCTATTTATTTTATAAGTGATGTGTACATATCTATAATTCTTTTTATCTGTTTTGATGCTACTGAACCCTGTCTACTTGTTTTGTTTTGTCTGTCTCCCCCTTCTAGACTGTGAACCTGTTGTTGGGTAGGGATTATCTCTCTCTGTTGCCAGATCGTACTTTCCTACTGCTTAGTACAGTGCTCTGCACACAGTAGGCGCTCAATAAATACAGTTGAATGAGTGGACATGATCCCTGGCCTCAAGGAGCTTCTGGCTTCCGTGGGGGAGACATGAAAAATAATTTACAAATAGGTGGGGATGGGGAGCTGAGAAACCGGGTTCCAATCCTGGCTCCTGCACTCGTCCGTTGTGTGACCTTGGGCAAGTCACTTCACCTCTCTGTGCCTCAGTTACCTCATCTGTAAAATGGAGATTAAGACCGTGAGCCCTTGTGGAACAGGGACGGTGTCCCACTTGATTCGCTTGCATCCCCTTCAGCGGTCGGTACAGTATATACCACTATTATTATTATGATTGCGTGCTCTCCCTAGTGTTTAGTGCAAGGCCGTGCACATAGTAAGTGCTCAGTAAATATGATTGATTAATTACGTAAGTGAATTCAAACGCAAGTGGGGTAGGCAGTTGTGAGTGAATCGATCAATGGTATGTATTGAGCACTTACTGTGCTCACTTTAAGCACTTGGGGAGGAAAATATAACAGCGTCGGTAGACACATTCCCTGCCCACAGTTTGCTTCCTGTCAGGGTTGGGGCAGGGTGGAAGTGCTGAGACTGCAACTGGGAGGCTATCAGGCAGCCAATCAATAATGTTTATTGAGCACTCACTCTGTGCAGAGCACTGGTGCAGTAGTTAGCCAGCACGATCCCTGCTCTCAAGGAGCTGACAGTCTAGCCGGAGAGACAGGTGCTAAAATGAATTACAGGTGGGGGAAGCAATAGACTACGAAAATGAGTACATACTAGTTAAAGGTGTGAGGATGAGAACTCCAAAATTCAAAGTCATGTGGAAAGGCAGTAGGGGAGAACTGGGCTGGGGAGATGAGCGAATAATCAGGGAAGACCTCCTGAAGATGAGGGGCTTTCAGAAGAGCTTTGAATATGAGATCTGACCTAGAGAAAAAGAAAAAGGAATAATAATGTGGGTATTTGTTAAGCGCTGACTGTGTGCAGAGCACTGTTCTAAGCGCTGGGGTAGATACAGGGTAATCAGGTTGTCCCATGTGGGGCTCACAGTCTTAATCCCCATTTTACAGAGGAGGTCACTGAGGCACAGAGAAGTGAAGTGACTTGCCCACAGTCCCACAGCTGACAGGTGGCAGAGCTGGGATTCGAACCCATGACCAGTAAGTGGGGAAAGCCTCCTGAAAGAAGTGGAATTCCAGAAGGACTTTGAAGGTGGTTGAGTCAAGCAATCCCAGGTATTTATTAAGCACTTCCTAGGTGCAGAGGACTGTTCTAAGCCCTCCGGAGAATACGAGAGAAGATGAGCAGAGCTGTAGTCTGGTGGACATGAACGGGGTGGCATTTCGGGCCTACTTCGGTGCTCCTCCCCATTATTCATTCATTCACTGTCATTTACTGAGCGCCTACCGAGAACAGAGCACTGTACTGAGCACTTGGGAGAGTACCATAGAACAGTAAACAGACACCTTCCCTGCCCAAAATGAGCTAGACTGGAAGCCCTGTGGGGAACAGGGACTGTGTCCAGTCTGATGACCTTGTAGTAATAATAATAATAATGTTGGTATTCGTTAAGCGCTTAGTTAAGTTATTCATTAAGTTTTCGTTAGTTAAGTTAGTTAAGTTATTCGTTAAGTGCCGAGCACTGTTCTAAGCGCTGGGGTAGATACAGGGTAATCAGATTGTCTCCCATGAGGCTCACAGTTAATCCCCATTTTCCAGATGAGGTAACTGAGGCACAGAGAAGTGAAGTGACTTGCCCACAGTCACACACAGCTGACGAGTGGCAGAGCCGGGAGTCGAACTCATGACCTCTGACTCCCAAGCCCGGGTTCTTTCCACTGAGCCACACTGCTTGTACCCACCCCAGCGCTTAGCGCCGTGTTTTGGCCCATAAAAAGCACTTGACAAGTATCACAGTCTTCAGGATCATGACGAGACCGATGATGCGCTTCTCCGACCAGGTGGCAGGACCTGTAAACTCCCCCCTGGTTCTTCCATTCGGGCTCTCATGGGTTTGTCAGTGTTGGTGCCCAGGGTGGAGAGGCGGGTTTTCTTGAAGAAAACACCCTAATTGGTGACTAATGCTGTCAGTTAATCAATCAGTGGTATTTATTGAGTGCTGACTGCGTGCAGAGCACTGTTCTACGTGCTAGGGAGAGGACAATACAGCAGAATAAGCAGACACGTCCCCTCCCTCCTCAAATCCGACAGTCACTTACTCTCCGCCATCTTCAAAGCCTTATTGAAGGCATGTCTCCTCCAAGAGGCCTTCCCGGATGAAGCCCCTTTTTCTCATCTTCCACTCCCTTCTTCATCGCCCTGACCTGCTCCCTTTACTCTCCCCCATCTCCATCCCAGCTCCACAGTCCTTATGTCCATATTTATCATTTTATTTATTTGTATTAAACTCTGTCTTCCCCCCAACTCTAGACTGTGGGCAGGGGAATGTCACTGTGGTTGTATTGTGCTTTCCCAGGTGCTTAGTACAGTCCTCTGCACGCACTAAAGGCTTAATAAATATGACTGAATGAACGAATGTTCCCCGCCCATAATGAGCTTACAGCCTGGGGGTGGGCAGACACGTTTATGAATAAATAAGTAACTTTACAGTAATTGAAAGACACGTACGTGAATGCTGCGGGGTTGGGAGTGGGGAAGATATCAAAGGTCCTGAGGTCACAGATGGAAGTATTCTCCCTGCAAAATGACCTGGTACTCTATAATAATTATCATTATTATTATTGTTTTTATGTTTAAGTGCTTACTATGTGTTGACGACTGTTGTGATAAGCTCTGGGGGAAGATGATACAAATTCATCAGGTCACATCCAGTCCCCGTCCCATTTAGGGCTCACGGCCTAAGTAGGAGGGAGAATAGAGAGGGATTGAATCCCCATTTTACATTTGAGAAAATTAAGGCACAGAGAAGGGAATTGATGTATTGTACTTTCCCAAGTGCTTAGTACAGTGCTCTGCACACAATGGCAGAAGCGGCATTCATTCATTCATTCAATAGTATTTATTGACCGCTTACTATGTGCAGAGCACTGTACTAAGCGCTTGGGATGAACAAGTCGGCAACAGATAGAGACAGTCCCTGCCGTTTGACGGGCTTACAGTCTAATCGGGGGAGACGGACAGACAAGAACAATGGCACTAAACAGCGTCAAGGGGAAGAACATCTCGTAAAAACAATGGCAACTAAATAGAATCAAGGCGATGTACAATTCATTAACAAAATAAATAGGGTAACGAAAATATATACAGTTGAGCGGACGGGTACAGTGCCGTGGGGATGGGAAGGGAGAGGTGGAGGAGCAGAGGGAAAAGGGGAAAATGAGGCTTTAGCTGCGGAGAGGTAAAGGGGGGATGGCAGAGGGAGTAGAGGGGAAGAGGAGCTCAGTCTGGGAAGGCCTCTTGGAGGAGGTGATTTTTAAGTAAGGTTTTGAAGAGGGAAAGAGAATCGGTTTGGCGGAGGTGAGGAGGGAGGGCGTTCCAGGACCGCGGGAGGACGCGACCCAGGGGTCGACGGCGGGATAGGCGAGACCGAGGGACGGCGAGGAGGTGGGCGGCGGAGGAGCGGAGCGTGCGGGGTGGGCGGTAGAAAGAGAGAAGGGAGGAGAGGTAGGAAGGGGCAAGGTGATGGAGAGCCTCTAAGCCTAGAGTGAGGAGTTTTTGTTTGGAGCGGAGGTCGATAGGCAACCACTGGAGTTGTTTAAGAAGGGGAGTGACATGCCCAGATCGTTTCTGCGGGAAGATGAGCCGGGCGGCGGAGTGAAGAATAGACCGGAGCGGGGCGAGAGAGGAGGAAGGGAGGTCAGAGAGAAGGCTGACACGGTAGTCTAGCCGGGATATAACGAGAGCCCGCAATAGTAAGGTAGCCGTCTGGGTGGAGAGGAAAGGGAGGATCTTGGCGATATCGTAGAGGTGAAACCGGCAGGTCTCGGTAACGGATAGGATGCGTGGGGTGAACGAGAGGGACGAGTCAAGGATGACACCGAGATCGCGGGCCCGCGGGACGGGAAGGATGGTCGTGCCATCCACGGTGACGGAGAAGTCTGGGAGCGGACCGGGCTCGGGAGGGAAGATGAGGAGCTCAGTCTCGCTCATGTTGAGTTTTAGGTGGCGGGCCGACATCCAGGTGGAGACGTCCCAGAGGCGGGAGGAGATGCGAGCCCGAAGGGAGGGGGAGAGGACAGGGGCGGAGATGTAGATCTGCGTGTCATCCGCGTAGAGATGGTAGTCAAAGCCGTGAGAGCGGATGAGTTCACCGAGGGAGTGAGTGTAAATGGAGAACAGAAGAGGGCCAAGAACTGACCCTTGAGGAACTCCAACAGTTAAAGGATGGGAGGGGGAGGAGGCTCCAGCGTAGGAGACCGAGAATGATCGGCCAGAGAGGTAAGAGGAGAACCGGGAGAGGACAGAGTCCGTGAAGCCGAGGTGAGATAAGGTATGGAGGAGGAGGGGATGGTCGACAGTGTCAAAGGCAGCAGAGAGGTCAAGGAGGATCAGAATGGAGTAGGAGCCATTGGATTTGGCAAGAAGGAGGTCACGGGTGACCTTAGAGAGAGCAGTCTCGGTAGAGTGGAGGGGACGGAAGCCAGATCGGAGGGGGTCTAGGAGAGAATGGGAGTTAAGGAATTCTAGGCATCGATTGTAGACGACTCGTTCTAAGATTCTGGAAAGGAAGGGTAGTAGGGAGATAGGACGATAACTGGAGGGGGAAGTGGGGTCAAGAGCGGGTTTTTTTTAGGATGGGGGAGACGTGGGCATGTTTGAAGGCAGAGGGGAAGGAGCCCTTGGAGATTGAGTGGTTAAAAATAGAAGTTAAGGAAGGGAGGAGGGCAGGGGCGATGGTTTTAAGAAGGTGAGAGGGAATGGGGTCCGAGGCGCAGGTGGAGGGGGTGGCGCTTGCGAGGAGGGAGGAGATCTCCTCTGAGGATACTGCAGGGAAGGATGGGAAAGTAGGGGAGGGGGTTGTTGGGGGGGAGGGGAGAGGCGGAGGGGTGACTTTGGGGAGCTCAGACCTGATCGTGTTGATTTTCGTGAGGAAATAGGTGGCCAGATCATCAGGGGTGAGAGATGGGGGAGGGGGAGGAACAGGGGGCCTAAGGAGAGAGTTAAAGGTCCGGAACAATCGGCGGGGGTGACGGGCATGGGTGTCGATGAGGAGAAGAAGCTTTGCCTGGCGGAGGAGAGGGCAGAGTTAAGGCAGGAAAGGATAAATTTGAAGTGTGTGAGGTCGGCTCGGTGCTTGGACTTTCGCCAGCAGCGCTCAGCAGCTCGAGCATAGGAGCGTAGGAGGCGGACGGAGGAGGTGATCCAGGGCTGTGGGTTAGTGGAGCGAGAGCGGCGGAGGGAAAGGGGGGCGAGAGAGTCGAGATGAGTAGAGAGGGTGGAGTTGAGAGCGGAGACCCGATCGTCGAGAGTGGGAAGAGAGGACAGGGCGGCGAGGTGAGGAGAGATGCTATTGGAAAGACGGATGGGATCGAGAGAGCGGAGGTCTCTGTGGGGCCGTAGCGAAGATTTGCAGGGGGAGGGAGTGTGAGAGATGAGGCAGGTGAGAAGGTTATGGTCAGAGAGAGGGATTTCAGAGTTGGTGAGGGAGGAGATAGTGCAGCGGTAGGAGATGACGAGATCGAGGGTGTGACCGAGTCGGTGAGTGGGCGCGGTATGGTGGAGGAGGAGGTCGGCAGAGTCGAGGAGGGATAGCAGGCGGGCGGCAGAGGAGTCGTCGGGTACATCCGTATGGATGTTGAAGTCTCCGAGGATCAGAGTGGGCAGAGAGAAGGAGAGGAGGAAGGTGAGAAAGGGGTCAAGGTGGTTGAAGAAGTCGGAGGTGGGACCGGGAGGGCGGTAGATGACGGCGACAAGTAACTGGAGTGGGTGGTAGAGGCGAATGATATGGGCTTCGAAGGAGGGGAAGGAGAGGGAGGGGGAGGAGGGATAGTGCGGAAGCGGCATCGGGGCGAGAGGAGGAAGCCGACGCCTCCTCCCTTACCGGTGAGTCTGGGGGAGTGGGAGAAGGAGAGGCCTCCGCCGGAGAGAGCGGCGGCGGAGACCGTGTCTTCGGGAGAGAGCCACGTTTCCGAAAGGGCGAGGAGGAGGAGAGAGCGGGAGAGGAAAAGGTCATGGATGAAAGGTAGCTTGCCTGTAATAGAGCGGGGGTTCCAGAGGCCACACTTGAAAGTAGCTGTGGGTGCAAGGGGAGGAGGGGGGGAAGGGCGGGGGGAGGGGAGGGTTTGGATGGGAAGGAGGTGGCGGGGCCCTGGACGAGGAGAGGGGGATGAGGGGTGGCGCTGGGACAAGAGGACTGGGATGGGGCATGGGTGGGGAAGAGAGAAGGGGGGAGGGGGTGAAGAGGGGGTTTGGTGGGGGGAAGAGTAGGGGGAGGGGGAAGAGGGGTAGCGCTGGTAAAGTGGGGTTCTAGGGCGGGAGAGAGGAGGGGGGGAGGAGACAGAGGAGAGAGCGGGAAAGAGCTGAGCGAGAGAGGGGAAGGGGAAGGGGAAGGGGAGGATAGGAAGGGGCGGGAGGGAGGAGGGGGGGAGGAGGGACATGGCGAGGCCAGAGAGGTGGGTGGCAGCACTGACAACAATAAACAGTAATAAACGAAATCGGTAATATAGCAACATGATACAATATGATACAATACAGTGGTGCTAATATAGCAACATGATACAGTATGATACAATATAGTCGTGTTAATAAAAGGGGTGATGACCAGGGTCGGGGGTAGACTCGATTAAGGGGCGACCTGATCAAATTCAAAATCTGACGACAATAAACAATAAAAAGCGAGATCGCAAATATAGCAACATGCTACAGTAAGGCACACTACAATAGTGTTAATAAGCAGGCGATGACCAGGGTCGGGGGACGAGCCGACCCTACCCGATCAGACTCCAAGTCAAGCGGCCAGCGGCCGAGAGAGTCCCAGAGCTCATGACCAAATAACCCTGTGGCGGCGGGGGGGCCCTGAGGTTGTCCGGGGTGGGTGGCGGCCGTAGGCGGCGGCTAAGGTAAGGTAACATGGTGAGAACAAGGACGTCGTCGCCCGGGGCGGGGGCGGGAGAGATGAATCACCTCAAGAGGGAAAAGGGAGTGAGGCCTTCCCAAAATGGCCGCCTCAGGCAGAGTGGGGGCTTCCTAAAATGGCCGCCTCGGGCGGAGTGGGGGAGCGGTTGGGGAGCACAATGTCCCCGGGCCCGAGCAGGGGGACACAATGTCCCCCGAGGACACAATGTCCTTGGGGCCGAGAAGGGGAGCACAATGTCCCCAGGATCGAGAAGGGGAGCGCAATGTTCCCGGGCCCGAGCGGCGGGGGGGGCGAGTGGACTGGAAGCTGGTGGCTGGGGGTGGAAAGAGCATGGGCTTGGGAGTCAGAGGTAGTGGGTTCTAATCCCACCTCTGCTACTTAATTCATTCAGTCGTATCTATCGAGGCCTTACTGTGTGCAGAACGCTGTACTAAGTGCTGGGGAGAGTGCAGTATAACAGTATAACGGGCACAGTCCCTTCCCACGGTTAGCTTAACAGTCTAGAGAGGCAGGCGGCCCTCGACCTGTGAGATGGCTAAGGTTGTTTCGGCCGCTCCGTTAAAAGTTGCCCGGCAGGAACTTGCCAAAAGCTCTGCCCGCAGGGAGCCTTTGGTAAATCACAGCCGTCGACAAAAACGAGCCAGACGCATTTTCATGATGTCACCCGGGGAAGTTAGGAGGGGGTCTCCGGGGACGCAAGAACGATACCGAGATACAAATAAAGCTCCGGAGAAACGAATCCCGGGAAAGCCTAAGAGAGCCGCCCAAGCCCGATTCCGTTGCCCATCCCACAGAGTAATCCACCAGCTTGCCTCTGTCAGCGGCTCTCCCGCTCTCCCTTCTCTCCAACCGGCTGCCGCTTCTGCTTCCACAATGATAACTGTGGTGTTCGTTAAGCGCTTACCGCGTGCCGGTTACTAAACTAAGCCCTGGGGTGGTTACAGGCAAATCGGGTTGGACACATTCCCTGTCCCACGTGGGGCTCCCACCCTCAATCCCCATTTTACAGATGAGGGGGCCGAGGCCCAGAGAAGTGACTTGCCCAAGGTCACACAGCGGACAAACGGCGGAGTCATCTTCTGACACCCAGGCCTTTGTTTCCCGTGTGGGACAGGCCTGTGTCCGGCCTGATTAACTTGTATGATAATAATAATGTGGTATTTGTTAAGCCCTTACTATGTGCAGAGCACCGTTCTAAGCGCTGGGGTAGATACAGGGTGATCAGGTTGTCCCACGCGGGGCTCACAGTTTTAGTCCCCGTTGACAGATGAGGGAACTGAGGCACAGAGAAGTTAAGTGACTCGTCCACAGTCACACAGCTGCCAAGTGGCAGAGTCGGGATTTGAACCTCTGACTCCCAGGTCCGGACTCTTTCCACTGAGCCACGCTGCTCCTCGTATCTACCCCAGCGCTTAGAGCAGTGCTTGACGTGTAGCAAGTACTTAAATACCATCAAAAAACCCTCTCTTGTTGACTGGTGTTCTGCCGGGAAAGTATTTCAAGTGAAGCAACTACGTTTTGCCTTCTGTAGATTTTCTCTGGAGTGTTTCGTGCCACTTCGGTTCTGCCTAGAGATAAGGGAATGGTCTTGCCGACGACCTCTTGAAATCCCTTCCAACTCTAGGATTGAATGATTCTGTATCTGTGAGTTTTCTACCATTCCTTCTGCGAGATAACGTCACGGCGAAAGGGTCGCTGATATGAAATCTTTCCTCGAATTCTTCCCGGATTTATCTTGCTTCGGGTACCTCCTGTTTTTCCTAGATATGCCAGCTATACAGAACGGACTGTCCAAGGCATTCCAGTGTGTTCACATCCTTCGAGTATTTTCACACGGGGCTTTCGGGAAATGTCTGTTCTTCGGTGCGACGGCCGATTCCCCCTCTGAGGGGGTTGGTGTTAACCGGTCTTTGTTAGGGGATTCGTCAAGGAAAAGCAATAGCCCGCATTCTAACTTGTTAATTATTTGCGTATTCATTAGATGATCGAAAGCTGACAGAGCCGGACCATTCAGTTTAATTCCTGAGCGAGTCTTCAGTCCCCTCCCTATCAATTAATAATCCGATCGATCGACAGTATTTATTGAGCCGTCACTGTGCAGAGAACAATATAACAGTAAACAGACACATTGCTTGCCCACATCGAGCTTAGAAGCAAGCGATCCAGTGGATAGAACATAGGCCTGGGAGCCAGAAGGATTTGGGTTCTAATCCCGGCTCCGCCACTCATCGGCAGTGTGACCTTGGGCAAGTCACTTCACTTCTCTGGGCCTCAGTGCCCTCATCTGTGAAGGGGGGATTAAGATGGCGAGCCCCATGTGGGACATGGACTATGTCCGACCTGATTAGCTAGTAACCACCACAGGACTTGATAAAAAGCCTGGCACATAGTAAGCGCTTAAATTCCATAAAAAAAAAAAATGTGGTCTTTTAGCTTTTTCAATACCCCCCATCCCCATTTTGCCCTTGGTTGGTTTGATGTTCAGTAATTAATCGTCAGGCTATTCATTAGAACTCCGTCAACTAAAGATGAACTCATTCCATTGGTTCAGAGAAGCAGCGCACGGGCTTGGGAGTCAGAGGACGTGAGTTCTAATCCCGGCTCTGCCACTGGTCTGCTGTGTGACCCTGGGCAAGCCACTTAACATCTCTGTGCCTCAGTTACCTCATCCGGAAAATGGGGATTAAGACTGTGAGCCCCACGTGGGACCTCCTGATTACTTTGTATCTACCTCAGCTCTTAGAACAGTGCTTGGCAGATAGTAAGCGCTGAACAAATACCATTATTATTATTATATTATTCTCTAGACTGTAAGGTCCTTATGGGCAGGGATTGAGTCTCCCTACCCTCTTATACTGTCTTCTATTTATTTGTTTTGATGTCTGACTCCCCCCAAAGACTGCGAGCTCATTGTGGGCAGGGAATGTCACTGTTTATTGTTGCATTGTACTTTCCCAAGTGCTTAGTACAGTGCTCTGCACACAGTAAGCACTCAATAAATACAACTGAATGAATGAATGCTCTCCCAAGCATTTAGCACTGTGTTCTGCACATAGAAAGTGCTTAATAAATACGACTGATTCACTGATTCCTCATTTTACAGATGAGGCAACTGAGCCACAGAGAAGTGAAGTGACCTGATCAAAGTCACACAGCAGACACCTGACAGAACCAGAATCAGCACCCAGGTCCTTTGACCCTCCCCGGACCTGTGCTCTTTCCACTAGGCTTTTCCGATGAACAAAGTCCCTCCTGACCTGTCCCCTTTTAGATTCCATCTGTAAAAGTGCTTCACTCTCAAGTATCCGTGCTCGTTCTCTCTTTGAAAATGCCAGTCTCCAGAAGCCAGGAATAAAGCTTTCAATGAGTTATATTTATTGAGCACTTACTGTGTGCAGAGCAATGTCCTAAATGCGTGGGAGAGTACACCGTAACAATCTAACAGCGTTTGTGTTATTCTACCAGCAGCCTGGTACAGTGAGTATTCATTCGGTTCGCTTATAAATCATTCCGTTGCCAAATCGTACTTTCCACAAGCGCTTAGTAGAGTGCTCTGTACACAGTAAGCGCTCGATAAATACGACTGAATGAATCCGGTTGCGGGGTGGCTTTCGCGGCCAAGACACAGTTTCAAACCACCATCCGCAAGCCCGACAGCGACATTAGCTAGTCACAGCTCTGTCGTACTCCCTGATCTCAGATGGTTTGTGAGGGCCCAAAGGCAGAGGGACTAATGTACGTCCTCACAAGCCCCCATCCGGCTCTCTAATTCTAAACAATAATAATTATTATTATTGTATTTGCTGAACACTTACTATGTGCCAATCACTGTTTTAAGTGCCGGGGTAGATACAAGGTAATCAGGTTGGACACAGTCCCTGTCCCTCATGGGGCTCACAGTCTTAATCCCCATTTACAGATGAGGGAACTGAGGCACAGAGAAGCTAAGTGGCCTACACAAGGTAACACAGCAGACAAATGGCAGAGATGGAATTAGAACCCATGTCCTCCGACTCCCGAGTCCCTGCTCTTGTCACTCAGCCACGCTGCGAATAAATGAACTGTGGATATTTACATAAGTGCCGTGTGGCTAAGAGAGGGGTAAATAAAGAGTGCAAATCGAGGTGCAGAGGCGGAACAGAAGGAAGTGGGAGAAGAGGACATTAGGGCTTAATCGGGAAAACCTTTTGGAGGAGATGTGCTGTTGACAAGACTTTGAAGGCGGGGAGAGGGATAGTTTCTGTCCGATCCGCAGAGGGAGGATGTTCCAGGCCAGAGGCAGAATGCGGGCAAGAGATCGGAGACCAGATAGACGATATCGAGGTAGAGGAGGTAGGTTGGCATTAGATGAGAGAAATGCACAGGCTGGGTTGTAGTAGGAAAGCGGCAAGGTAAGAAGGGGAAAGGTGATTGAGCGCGTCAAAGCTAATGATAAGAAGTTTCAGTCCGATGCAGAGATGGGTGGGCAACTGCTGGAGGCTCTTGGAGTGGGGAACTAAACTCTTTTGTAGAAAAATGAACCAGGCAGCAGAGTGAAGTCTGAACCGAAGTAGGGAGAGACGGAGGAAAGGAGGTCAGCAAGGAGGCTGAGACAGTAATCGAGGTCGGATAGGATAAGTGCTCGGATAAACGTAGAAGTAGTTTGGATGGAGAGGAAAGGGCAGATTTTAGCGATGTTGTGAGAGTTGAACGGACAGGATTTGATGAACGATTGAATACACGCGTCGAATGAGATGAGCCGAGGATAACGCCAAAGTTAGGAGGGTGGTGATCTACAGTGATGTTAAAGTCCAGGGAAAGGGAAGGGTTTGGGTGGAAAGAAAAGGGGTTTTTTTTTGGACCTAAGTTTAATGTGCCAGCAGGACATCTGAGTAGAGACGTCCGGAAGGCAGGAAGAAGTTTCAAGCCCGCAGAGGAGGAGTGAGATTAGGGCTGGAGATGTAGATTTGGAAAACATCTGCAGGTAGAGACGGTAGTTGAAGCCATGAGCGCGAATGAGTTCTCCAAGGGAGTGGGTGTAGATGGAGGATGGAAGGGGACCCAGGACTGAGCCTCGAGGGACCCCCACAGTTTGGGGGTGGGAGGCCGAGAAGCCCGTGAAAGACACTGAGAATGAACGGCCAGAGAAGTAGAAGGAAAACTAGGAGAGGAATGTGAGCTCTAGACTGTGAACTCATTTTGGGCAGGGAATGTCCAAGCACTTAATACAATGCTTTGCAGAGAGTCAATGCTCAATACATATGATTGAATGAATGAATGAATGAATGGGAGGAGAGCGCCACTGTAGCCGAGGTTGGAAAATTTTTCCAGCAGTAGAGGTTGGTTGATAGTGTCGAAGGTAGCTGAGCAGTTGAGGAGGATTAGGATGGAGTAGAAGGCGTTGGATTTGGCAAGGAGATCATTGGTGACTTTGGAGAGGGCAATTTCCGTGGAATGAAGGAGATGGAAGCCAGATTGGAGAGGGTCAGGGAGAGAATTGGAGGTCAGAAAGCGGAAGCAGTGGGTGTCGACAAACTCGCTCAAGGAGTTTGGAGAGGAATGGTAGGAGGGAGACAGGATGATGCCTGGAGGGAGCAAGGGAGGGTTTTATTTAGGATGGAAAGACATGAGGATGAGCATAAATCCTACCCCCGCCTGTTTAAACTGTGAGCCCTATGTGGAAAAGGGACCTTGTCCTACCTGATTAACTTTAATCTACCCCAGCTTTTAGAACGCTGCTTGACACATAGTTAAGGGCTTAACAAGAATAGTAATAATACTAATTAAAATAGTTACAGTGATAATAATAATTTGGAGAGGAAAGGTAGGAGGGAGATGGGGCGATGCCTGGAGGGAAACGTAGGGTCAAGTGAGGGTTTTATTTAGGAGGGAGCTACATGAGAATGAGCATAAATCCTATTCTTGCCTGCTTAGACTGTGAACCCTATGTGGAAAAAGGGAAGGTGTCCAACCTGATGAAATCTACCCCAGCTTTTAGAAAAGCGCTTGGCACATAGTTTAACGGCTTAGCAATTATAATAATAAAAGTAGTCATAATAATAACAATAATACTACTTCCGCTATCGCCTCAGGTAGAATTCTGGATAATAATTATTATAATCCTGAATTCTACCTGAGGACGTAGAAGGGCCAAATGAGGCCACAGGCTCCTGAGGTTCAGCCCAAGGTACCCAACCTAAAAGTCCTTCACCCCTCACCCCTCACCGTGTTTCCCATCGAGTGAACTTCCACTACTGTAGCCATCCCTCCTCCTTTCCCCGCCAAAAGTCCCCCTCAAGACGTCCTGGGTGGAGCATGCCTTCCTCCATAATGGTTGCCCCTCCATTAATACAACTCCCTCTCCGCCCTGCAGCTCCGTCATGACGCTGAGAACAGGGTGAAGGACGCTCGTGACGGCTGCGGATCTGGCCACCTGGACTCGGCTTCAATAATTTGGGAAGGGGATGGGGGGGAGAGGAGGGAATCTTCCCTCACCTGTCCTCTCCTCTCCTCCCCTTCTCCTGTCCCTCAAACCCTTGCTTGCGAGAGAGCCGACCCAAGCGAAGCCACACCTGCCGTGGCCCTGAGACCACCCCGGTCATTCGGTCGTATCGAGCGCTTACTGAGAGCAGAACACTGTCCTAAGAGCTTAGAAGAGTACAAAATAACAATACACAGACCCATTCCCGATCCTGGGGGCCCCCGAGCAGAGTGACCCCAGATATTAGCTGGCTAACAACTCCGCTGCTTAGCCTTAGCTAATTGCCCCAGCCATTAGGATTCCTAAATTGATAGCCAGGGGATTAATGACCGCTAAAGATCGGGGCCACCCTGGGCAGGAGCACTAGCCCTGAATTGGGAGCTCATTAATAGCCCCTGGGCCAGGAGAATGGCACAGAGGAGCCAGTTCGTCAACGGGGGTCCATCGGTGAAGCCGGAGAGTGACTCCAGGGTTGTCACAAGCAGAGCGATCTGGCATCACGTGGGGACCCCTCAAAGAGACATTCATCGAGGGCCAGCATAGGAGATGAACACGACCCCAGGTTGTCCCCCAAAATGTCTACGTTTTGAGTGCGCAGAGGGTGGGAGGAGTGCGGCGTCGGTGGGCTGTGGAGACTGGAGGTGGAATCTCTTTAGTTGCCATTGTTTTTACGAGATGTCCTTCCCCTCGACTCTATTTATTGCCATCGTTCTCGTCTGTCCGTCTCCCCCCGATTAGACCGTAAGCCCGTCAGACGGCAGGGACCGTCTCTATCTGTTGCCGACTTGTTCATTCCAAGCGCTTAGTACAGTGCTCTGCACATAGTGAGCGCTCAATAAATACTATTGGATGAATCTCTGGAGATGTGGGCTTCTGGGGTTGGGACTTCAGAGAATATGACTTCCTTCTAAACCGACTATCCAATGGCGATATTTTGAGGATTAAATGAACTGTAAATCTGGGCGATTACACAATTTGTTTTACCAAAAGAGCAGGGAGTGAGGGGGAAGGTAATGTTTTTTAATGATTCTATAAATCCCACACACTCTGACCAAAAATAGAATACAGAATTGGGAAGCACTTCAGATAGGGCAGATAGCAATTTTATGCCAAAAGAACATTTATTGTTATAAAAACACCAGCAACTTGACTTTGTTCCATAAAACTTTCCAAATCAAGCCGAGGCAGAAAGGAGACAATCCACCAATCAATCAGTCATATGAATTGAGCACCTACCTTGGGCAGAAGGTTCTACTGACCATTAGGGAAAGTCCTCTGAAACAAATAGACATGTTTCCCTGCCCTTAAGGAGAGTTGCAGTCATTTAAAGGTAGGAGACAGAAGGAAAATGGGATGTTTAGTGGGAGTAGGGTGGGCCTACTGGAAGGTAGGAGTCCTGACTAATTCCCTGTGCTTCAGTTTTCTCATCTGTAAAATGGGGATAAAATCCCTTCCCTCCTGCTCTCATAGACTTTGAGCCCCATGTGGCACAGAGAGTATCTTGAATCTATTTAAGTAGTAGCAGTAGTTGTAGTCTTTATTGAGCACCCACTTGGTTGGGTGCACTGTACTGGACGCTGGCGAGGTATGAAGTAAAGAAATGACATTTACCTTGCCCACACAGTGCTTGGCACATAATAAATTCTCACTAAATACCATCATTATGGTGCATATATTTTACTACACTGTACAGTAGCACACTATATACTGTCAATCAATCATATTCATTGAGCACTTACTGTGTGCAGGACACTGTTCTAAGCGCTTGGGTGAGTACAACACCATGATATAACATTCATGCATTCCCTGTCTACAGATATATATATATATATATATATATGTGTGTGTGTATATATATATATAATGAATATATATATGCGTAGACAGATGGAAAGACAGACAGAAAAATAGACAGGTGGACAGGTAGACAGAAAAATAGATCTTTAAGTCATTGCCTACAGGTATGATGTACAACATATGCTATTGTATATATTATTACTAATGGGCGAGTAGAAAGCAGTGGAAATTGTCAGGTTTGAGTGACAACTGAGAACAACTCAACTGTTTAACCATTTCAGGGGTCTCTGAGGTTCATTCATTCTTTCAGTCGTATTTATTGAGCGCTTACTGTATGCAGAGCACTGTACTAAGCTCTTGGAAAGTACAACTGAGATCAGAAACAGGGTCAACTTCCTCAGGATTGACAGGAAACTCTCAGTGTGGCAGAGCAGAAATCTGGCCAAGTTGGATTTGTCTATGGAATCCTGGAAGAGATTCCACAAGAAACAGCTTATTCTTGAAAATGCCCAACCAGTCTAGAAGAAGATTCTGCTATAACCTCGGTAGAACCTGTAATGACTTTGATGAAAATAGTCCCATGCAGTAAAGGATAATGATTGAAGCATAGTTTCCCACAGGAAGCATAAAAGGCATTAAAGCATTCCCAAGAACAGCAAACTGACCCAAATAATTTATTTAAAAATCATGATTTCAAAAGCTAAGTGATCAAATGACAATATGAAGATCACCCAGTAATGAAGGATTTTTTGGGATGCTTTTCCAGGGGAGGCCTGGATCCTCGAGACAGTCTAGAAGAGGAGACCTACTTTAATAAAAGTGAATAATTTATAATACATAATTTATAGCTATGTAAGATCATCCCTCTAAACTGTAAGCTCACTGTGGGCAGGGAACGTGTCTACCAACTCTGTTGTATTCTAATAATAATGTTGGTATTTGTTAAGCACTTACTATGTGCAGAACACTGTTCTAAGCGCTGGGGTAGAGACAGGGGAATCAGGTTGTCCCACGTGGGGCTCACAGTCTTAATTCCCATTTTACAGATGAGGTAACTGAGGCACAGAGAAGTGAAGGGACTTGCCCAAAGTCACACAGCTGACGAGCGGCAGAGCCGGGATTTGAACCCATGATCTCTGACTCCGAAGCCCGTGCTCTTTCCACTGAGCTACGCTGCTTCTATTCTCCCAAGCGCTTACTCAGTGCCTTGCAAACAGTAAACACTCAATAATAATAATATTTGTTAAGTACTTACTATGTGCCAAGCGCTATTCGAAGCACTGGAGCACTATTCTAAGCACTGGACAATAAATACCATTGATGGATTGATCACAATCAAATGGTTTAAAGTTCCTGAATTCCCAAAAGCAGATCAGGCTCTTTCTGGTACCCAGCCTGTGAGACAACTACTGTTTCAGGCGCTTTCTCAAGGGCAATTTTCCAAATATTCCCAGACCAGCATCTGGAGCCCTCGGGAACAGGATTAGTGTCTTTGGAGATAAGAAGATGACCAGGAAGTCCATCTTGAGGTCCGAAGTCAGAGCAAAGCCAACGAGCATCTCAAAACAATGGTTAATCTGGGAGGAAGGGTGGAGAGAGTGATCAAGTGAGGGCTCTGTCGTTTGTAAATTGTCTTTCTGCAGATCTCTCGGTGGGCAGCTCTTCCTAAATTGATCCTGCACACTCCATCACCCACAAGGGAGCCTTTCAAAGGCAATTAATAAACAGCAAAATCTCCTTCCATGTTTACTGAAGGGAGCTTTCTCTCCAGACGTGGTCTATGGCCCACAGTTTGGAAAATAATTCTAAATGGGGCTGGACTTCACTTGCCCAGAGGAATCGCTTCCTATAGTAATAGTGGGATTTGTAAGCCTTTACTCTGGGCTCAGCTGTGAGATATCAATTAATCGGTGGTATTTCTTGAGTGTTTACCGTGTGCAGAACACTGTACTAAGCAATTGGGAGAGTGCATTTAACAGAGTGGGTGGACATGTTCGCTGCCCACAAGGAGTTTACAGTCTTCAGTGAGCTGTAATGATAATAATGGTATTGTTAAGCACTTATTACGTCCCAGGCATTGTACTAAGCGCTAGGATCGATCCAAGCAAATCTGGTTGGACCCAGTCCCTGTCCCACGTGGGGATCGCTGTCTTAAACTCCATTTTACAGATGAGGTAACCGAGGCCCAGAAAGGTGAAGTGGCCTGCCCAAGTTCACACAGCAGACAAGTGGCTTCTGGCTCCCAGGCCCTTGCTCTATCCACTAGGCCATTTTGCTTGATGTGATACAGTCATATCTGCAAATATCATTTGATATGATCGGTATGATGCAATCAGGTGACCATGTATCAGAAAGGGCTTACCTTCTATAAGGGAGGGAAAATGGGTATATAATCCCTATTTTCCAAGTAAGGAAAGTGAGGCCACAGAAGTCAAGAGACTTACCAAGGTCACACAGCAAGTGAGTGGCGGAGCTGGAACGAAAACTTGCTATAGTACCATATGATGCGATGATAGATGTGATGCAGTCAAACATAGACCATGGCCCACGAAGGGGTCACAGTCTAAAGGGGAGGGAGAGCAGGTAGGTAATCCCAATTTTACAGAACCAGAGAAGTCAAGTGACATCCCCAATGTGTCTGCTTCTTGTTGTACTGCATTCTCTCAAGCGCTTAGTACAGTGCTTTGCTCACAATAAATGTTCAGTAAGCACAATTGAATGAATTAATGAATAAATGAATATGATGAATTTCAGGCTGGAGAGATATGGAGATATACTTCTAAATGACCTACTTAAGGACAAGTTCCCTGGAATTAATAAATTAGTGAGTGCAGAGCACTGTACTAAGCACTAGGGAGAGGTTCTAAACCCTGCTCTGCCTCTTGTCTGCTGTATAACGTTGGACGAGTCAGGTAACTTCTCTCTGCTTTTCATTCATTCATTCAGTAGCATTTATTGAGCGCTTACTATGTGCAGAGCACCGTACTGAGTGCTTGGAATGCATATCCTTCATCTGTAAATGGGGATTAAAACTATGAGACATGGACTGCATCCAACCTGATCAGCTTCTATCTACCCCAGTGCTCAGTACAGCGCCTGGCACACAGTGAGTGTTAAACAAATACCTTGATTACTATTATTTTTATTATTATCCTAAGGTGAGAAGATGAGAATTACAGGAGATAAGTTAGCCGGGGAAGTCTTTTGGGAGCAGTTAGGATTTTAGTATGCCTTTGAAATCGGGGAAAGTGGTAGACTGTCAGATGTGAAGAGGAAGGGCACTCCAGGCAAAAGGGAGGATGTGAGGAAAAAGGGATCAGCGGGGAGAGAGAGATGAGATGGAGGCCTCGTGAATAGGTGTGGGGCTAGAGAAGTGGAGAACGTGGGCTGGAGCGTAGTGAGACGGGAGCGAGAATCGGTAAGAGGCGGAGATCGAAGTTGAGGGTAAGGAGTTTCTGCTTGCGGTGGAGATGGATGGATGGCTTTATTTACCCTCTCTACTAAAATCTAATTTATTCCAGAAAGACTTCCCTGACTAGCTTCTCATCTTGTCACCCCATCTGCCCTCTCTCCTGTGTCACCTACGCATTGAATCAATCAACAGTATTTACTGAGCACTTAATGTGCCCCGAGCACTGTACTAATTACGTGGGAAAGTACACTACGGCAGAGTGGGTAGAGACATTCCCTGCCTACAGTGAGCTTCCAGCCTAATAAGCTTACACTTAAACCTTCTTCCTAAGAACATAGATTTCTCACCCCACCCCTACAGTACTTAGGAACCGAGTCTTATACTCTGATGCTTCCCCTTTCCCGAAATTTATTTTGATGTCTGTAACCCTAACTTGACTGTAAATTCCTAGAGATCGAGGATCACGTCTAGTTTACAGCGTTGTTCTCTCATAAGAGGTTGGTACAGTGTCCTGAACTCAATAAGCGCTCATTAAATACCATTGATCTATTGTACTCTCCCCGATACTTAGTGATCGGCACACTCTGGGCACTTGGCAAATACTCTCGACTGATTGGGAGCGTAAAGGCTGTAGGGACCAGGTCCCGTGCATGTGAAACAGTGTGGCCTAGTGGAAGGAGCACGGGCCCGGGAGTCAGAAGACCTGGGTTCTACTCCCAGCCTCTCCACTTACCGCTGTATGACCTCGGACGACTCACTTCGTTTCTCCGCGCCTCAGTTCCCTCACCTGCAGAACAGGGATTCAAGACCTGTTCTTCCTCCCACTTAGACTGTGAACCCCATTTGGACCTGATTATCTCGTATCTTCCCTCGCGCTTAACACAATGCTTGGCGTATAGTATGCCCGCTTAATGTATACCGCAATTACGTTCTTTAAGCGTTTCTAAGCCCAGTGCTTTTCGCCCTGGGGACAGTTGCCATTCCTTGCCTGAAGGAAGAAGCTGAATTATATCTAGCTGACAGCAGATGACTGTTTGGAAAAAGTTTATAAAGTTTTGGGGCTCCTTTGGTAATATGGGAAGCAGTTCTGAAGTCCAACTGCACCGGTGCAAATTTATTTAGCAGCTTGTTTTCAGAAAAGCCCACTTTTACAACCCCAGATGAATCGTTCCATTAAAAACAGGGAAGGAAAGAGAAATCAAACCTCACCCTGCTCTTCCAATCCCACTCCAAGACCCAGTCATTAATCCAGGCACGACAGTGTTTTTGCTTCGTCACTATTAAGAATATCGCGCTAGCTTTCAGTCGATTCCGAACAATAAGGATGCAGTGTGACCTAGCGGGAAGTTATTCAGTCAATGAGTCAATCTTCTTTATTGAGCGCTTACTGTGTGCAGAGAACTGATTCTCTTTCCCTCTTCAAAACCTTACTTAAAAATCACCTCCTCCAAGAGGCCTTCCCAGACTGAGCTCCTCTTCCCCCTCTACTCCCTCTGCCATCCCCCCTTTACCTCTCCGCAGCTAAAGCCTCATTTTCCCCTTTTCCCTCTGCTCCTCCACCTCTCCCTTCCCATCCCCACGGCACCGTACCCGTCCGCTCAACTGTATATATTTTCGTTACCCTATTTATTTTGTTAATGAATTGTACATCGCCTTGATTCTATTTAGTTGCCATTGTTTTTACGAGATGTTCTTCCCCTTGACGCTGTTTAGTGCCATTGTTCTCGTCTGTCCGTCTCCCCCGATTAGACTGTAAGCCCGTCAAATGGCAGGGACTGTCTCTATCTGTTGCCGACTTGTTCATCCCAAGCGCTTAGTACAGTGCTCTGCACATAGTAAGCGCTCAATAAATACTATTGAACTGTACTTGGCGCTTGGGAGAATACGATATAACAGAAACATTCCCTGCCCACAGTGAGTTTACAGTCCAGGGGCAAGCCTAAAGTCTAAAGAGTGCGGGCCTGGGAGTCAAAGGACCTGAGTTCTAATCCTGGCTCTGCCATGTGTCTGCTGGGTGGCCTTCGGTGAGTCACTTCACTTCTCTGCACCTCAGTTACCTCATCTGTAAAATGGGGATTAAGACTATGAGCCTTAGATGGGCCAGTGACTGTGTCCAACCTGATTAGCTCGTTCCCGCCCCCGTGCTTAATTCTATGCCTTAACACTTAACAAATTCCATGAAAAGGGCTTCAGTACCCCAAGAAAGAAAAACTCTCCATTACTCAACTGGGTCACCCTGGAGACAGATATAATCAAATAGAAAGTAACTCTGTTATTTTCTCTACCGAATATATTATTTCCCCCATGATTCAACAGATCAGCTCCCTGTCTCTCCTCCCTTGCCAAACCGTACGTGGTTCTAACTCGATGAGGCGTGGGAGGGAGGATTCAGCCGAGGGATGGAATCAAGGATGCTGTAGCTTGCGGCGTGTCCCGGAGGACAGAATACTCTCGAGTTTCACAACCGACTGGGACACAGGGAGACATCCCAAACCACTTGATGATTGAATTGTCTGTTGACCCCCTAGGTTCTTGAGTGAAGAGTGCTCTTGACCCCCCCTTGTCACGGTCACTGGAAAGCAACGCAAGCCGTTGCGGACTGAATTCCAGCGGTCACAAGGAAGAGAGCAGTCGTGCTTTCTGTGACAGGAGGGAAAGATGAGAGGTCCTCTGAATGAATACTCTATCACCTTAGCATTACTTAAGTGGCTTCTGCCCGCGGTATTGGAGGAAGCTGAAAGAGATCTTTGTTCTTTTACCTTCAGAGAGGAAGCTCTTTTCTTTTTTCAAATGGTATTTGTTAAGCCCTTACTATGTTACGGGCACTGTAGGAGCGCTGGGGTAGCTTCGAGATAATCCGGTTGGACACAGCGTGTCCCACATGGGGCTAACAGTCTTAATCCCCACTCATTCATTCATTCATTCACCCGTAATTATTGAGTGCTCACTGTGTAGAGCACTGTATTGTGAGCTTGGGAAAGTACAATGTAACATTAAACAGACACATTCCCTGCCCACAGTGAGCTTACTACAGCTCTATGTTATTATTATACCCCATTTTATAGATAAGGTGACGGAGACACAGAAAAGTTAAGTGGCTCCCCCAAGGTCACACAGTGGTGAAGTCGGGATTAGAATCCAGGTCCTCTGACTCCCGGGCCCGTGCTTTTTCCACTAGGCCCCACAGTTGATTTTTTTAGGGGGCTGATCAAGCCATAAACTGGCAGACTCCTCCTCATAAATAATAATAATTACAATATTTATGAAGTGATTTCTATATGCTAAATGATGGGTCAGTATTAGTTCATTCAAAGCTGCGTGGAAAGAACCCTGGGCCAGGAGTCAGAAGACCCGGGTTCTAATCCCGCCCCTATCACTTGTCCGTTGGGTGACTTTGGCCCTATCCCTTGGCTTCTCGGAACCTCGGTTGCTTCATCCATCAAATGGGGAATAAATACCTCTTCTTCCTCAATCATTCAGTGGTATATATTGAGTGCCGATTCTGTGCAGGACACTGTACTAAGTACTGGGGAGAGGACAGCACAATAAAGTAGACAGATCTCTGCCCATAGGAGCTTACAGTCTTATGGAGGGAGACGGATATTAAATTACATTACAGATGGGCTTTATGTCTCATCTGATTGCGTTGTATCTATCCCTGTATTTGGCAAATACTATGTGCTTAACAAACAAAATTATAATCATCGTCAGATCAGACCCATTTCCTGTTGCACGTGGTCACCTAGCCACAGGATAGATCAAATCTTCTTCCATCGAAATCAATCAGTAACATATATTGAGCACTTACTGTGTGCAGAGCCCTGTACTAAGTGTTTGGGAGAGTATTCATTCATTCAATCGTATTTATTGAACTCTTACTGTGTGCAGAGCACTGTACTAAGCGGTTGGAGTGTACAGTTTGGCAACGGACAGAGACAGTCTCTGCCCAACAACGGACTCACAGTCTAGAAGGTGGAGACAGACGGCAAAACAAGTAGCTAGACAGAGTAGAATGGCACAGTAGATAAAGCAGGGGCCTGGGAGTCAGAAAGTGATGGGTTCTAATTCCGGTTCCGCCACTCGTCTGAGTGACCTTGGGCAACTCACTTTACTTCTCTGTGCCTCTGTTACCTCATCTGTAAAATGGGGATTGAGACTGTAGGTCCTACTTGGGACAGAGCCTGCGTCCAACCCCATTTGCTTTGATCCAGCCCAGCGCTTAGTACGTAGTAAGCCTTTAACCAATGCCACAGTTATAATCACAACTATTACAGTATAAGAGAGAAGGTAAACATTTTCCCTGCCCACAGTGAGCTTACAGTCTGGAGGGTGTCTAACCTACTCTGCTGTGATTCAGAAAGGGAGAAGCAGGGTTTCAGTTCCACCTCCAAATTATAAATTCCAAATCAGTGGGGTCTGAATTTACTATAGTTTTACTATGAAGTTCAAATAATTTTGAGACGGTCCTTTCCGGGTACGGAAGCAGCGTGACCTTGTGGAAAGAGCATGGGCCTGGGAGGCAGAGGATCTGGGTTCCAATCCTGGCTCTGCCACAGGCCTGCTGTGTGACTCTGGGCAAGTCACGTAACTTTCTTTGTGCCTCGGTGACCTAATCTGTAAAATGGGGATTCAATCCTACTCCCTCCTACTTACACTGTGAGCCCCATGTGGGACAGGGATGTGTCCCACCTGATTAACTTGTTTCTACCCCACCACGTAGAACATAATAAGTGCTTAACAAGTACCACAATTTAATTAAAAACGGCCATCAATTAAGGACTTCAACTGAGGAGAGGGATAGCAGAAATTTGGGATTTTAATTTCTCCTTTCTGCACATTTTTAGGTCTGAGTAATAATCTATTGCCATAGATTACTGTTAGGAATCTAGTAGTACTTTTATGTCAACTCCAGTGTATAGTAAGCACAAATACGGCATAGGGTATAAAATATAGTAAAGGCTGAACAGATATAATACAATCCATATATATAAAACACACACACACCCTTCCCTCTCCCCCCGCCCCCTCCCCACACAAACCCCTGACCCTGCCTTTCACTATGTCATGTCAGCAGGGACCTGGTAACAGAATCAAAGTCACAGACGGAGGGACCAAAGTCACAGTCAGAGTCCGTCTGCTTCAGGGGCAGGTGAATGAAAGCACCGGGAGGGTAAAACAGAAGGAGACCCCCAGAGATATATATTCCACGACACTCCGTCGGTGTTTCTTTTTCCCAAATTAAAAGACGATAGTTTGGCGGGTCAAACCCTGGGCTGCTTCCATCTTTTTTTCAAAATAGACCACCTCTACAGCTTCCACCTTACGTAAATTTCACCTGGCCGTTCTCCTCATTCCGAGCGAACGAGATGTTTGCGGTCTAGGGACGCATGCTGGATTTCTCTCTCCGTGGGGGCTGCTGGGGAGGAGGGTTGGGGAGCTCTCCCCTTTCTTTGTCACAGCGGAGACCCAGTCGATCGATCATATTTACTGAGAGTTTACTGGGTGAGCAGAGAGCTGCACTCAACGCTTGGGAGAGTTCACTGAAACAGCGTTGGCAGAAACATTCCCTGCCCACAAGGAGCTTACAGTCTAGAGGGAGAGACCGACCTTAATATGAATCACTAAATTACGGCTGTGTCCCTCAAAGTGCCACCAGGAGGAGGGAACGGATTTCCCCCTCCTGCTCCGTGCGACAACCAAGGGATGTCCATCCTGTTCCCCCATTTCTCCAGGGGGTCCCCGATCCCCTTTCACAATCCGGGGTTAGCGGTTTCCCTTCTCCGGTCTCTGTTCTGGGGAAGTGAGGACGAGTTCTTTTCAATACTCAGCTGACCCTCTTATAGTGTGCCCGTGGACCAGTAGGTCGGCCAGTAGGTCTGGAAGTGCTCGGAGGGGACGTCCCGTACAGTGACGACGGCAACAGTTTCCTTTTAGGTGTTGAATAGTAGTCATGATAATAATAATAAGGCTATTTGTTTAGTGTTTATTACATGCCAAAAACTGTACTAAGCACCAGGGTGTAGATACCTATGGATCAGTTCCTGTCACGTATGGGGCTCGAAGGCTAAGGAGGAGAAAGAACAGGTAGTGAATCCCCATTTTGCAGATGAGGTAGCAGAGGCCGACGGATCAAGCGCTTAGTACAGTGCTCCGCGCACAGTAAGTGCTCAATAAATACGATCGAATGAAGTTAAGTGACCGACCAAAGTCACACAATAGGCAAGTGGCAGAGCTGGGATTAGAACCCAGTCCTGCGGTTCAAAGCAGCACGACGTGGCGGATAGAGGAAGGGCCTGGATGCCAGAAGGTCTTGGGTTCTAATCCAGACTCTGCCACTTGTCTGCTGTGTGGCCTTGGGCGAGTCACCGTCCCTCATCTGTAAAATGAGGATTGAGATTGTGAGCCCCATGTGGAACAGAGACTGTGTCCAACCAAATTTGCCTGTATCCACCCCAAAGCTTAATAATAATGTTGGTATTTATTAAGCGCTTACTATGTGCAGAGCACTGTTCTAAGCGCTGGGGGAGATACAGGGTAATCAGGTTGTCCCACGTGAGGCTCACAGTTAATCCCCATTTTACAGATGAGGGAACTGAGGCACAGAGAAGTTAAGTGACTTGCCCACAGTCACACAGCTGACAAGGGGCAGAGCTGGGAGTCGAACCCAGGACCTCTGACTCCGAAGGCCAGGCTCTTTCCACTGAGCCACGCTGCCTGGCACATAGTAAGCTCTTAACAAATACCATACTTATTATTATTATTATTATTATTATTATGAGAAACAGCGTGGCTTAGTGGAAAGGGCACGCGCTTGGGAGTCAGAGGTTGTGGGTTCCAATCCCGGCTCCTCCACTTGTCGGTTGTGTGACCTTGGGCAAGTCACTTAACTTGTCTGTGCCTCACTTCCCTCACGTGTAAAATGGGGATTAAGACTGTGAGCCCCATGTGGGACAAACTGACTACCTTGTATCTACCCCAGTGTTCAGAACAGTCCTTGGCACATAGTAAGCACTTAACAAAGATCATTATTATTATCATCCACTCCGGTTTAAATTGTTGATTTGTTCCTATATGTATCACCTTTTCCCATTGCCCAGCTTGGGCCCTTGTGGACTAGGTTTAGATCTGAATTCGTATCTGGGAATCTTTTCCAGTGCTAAGTACTGGGCTCTACACCTTGTGAATCCTGGATCGGTGATCTTGACTTTTATTGATTAATAAATGTCACCACTCACTTCAGTCTTTCACAATACCCTATGGTACATTAATATTATTAGAAATGATGACAATTATGCTATTTGTTTAGCACTTACTCTGTGCCAAACACTGTATTAAGCCCTGGCGTAGATGCAGGATAATCGGATTGGACACAAACCCCGTCCACACAATACGCACAGTCTAAGGGAACTGGCTAAAACAAAGGCGTGGAAGTCAGAAGGACCTGGGTTACAATCTCAGGCCCGCCACCTGTCTGCTGTGTGACCTTGGGCCAGTCACTTAACTTCTCCGTGCTTGGTACCTCGTCGGTAAAATGGGAGTCCCACGTGGGATATGGATTACTTTGTATCTATCCCAGCATTAAAGTACAGTACCTGGCATAGAGTAAGCACTTAACAAATACTATTTTAAAAAAAACGGGCAGGGAGAACAGGTTTTGAATCCCCGTTTTTCAGATGAGGAAACTGAGCCACCGAGAAATTAAATAATGACAGTAACGATCGGTGTTAGCAAGCTAGTGGGGGAGCCAGGATTAGAACCCAGGTTCCGGGTTCTGTGACTTCAAGGCCCAGCCGTGCTCTTGCTAATAGACTATGCAAATCACGTTGTCAAGTGCACAGTAAGCGCTCAATGAATATGACTGAATGAATGAATGAATTAATTAATTAGGATTCTGGAAACCAGGTCATCTCAAGATCAAAGGATATGGTAGTTCTAAGTCACTGAATTTTTCAGGGTAGGTTGTGTTTGAGCTTCAGTTCCATTCGGGGCAAATCTGTGGTCTGGCATCCAGCTACAGACCGGCTGCAGGTGGTGGAAAGGTTGCATTTTAATAGGCAAGAAGTCTACTCTTCATCCTACGAGCCTCCTCGCTGACCTCCCTGCCTCCAAACTCTTCCCGCGTTAGTCCGTACTTCACGCTTGACCCCGAATCATTCTTCATTTTGCACTCATCTCCCCTATCCTCCAAATCCTCCCGTGGTTGCCCTTTCCTCACCAAGCACCAACTCCTCATCATGGACTTCAAAAAAGCCAATCCACTCTCTTCCTCCTACTTATCCTCACTCACCGTCCACTTCACCCCAGCTCACACCTTTACACTGTGCCTTGTTCTCATCTCTCCCACCACCGACCTCTTGCTTGTACCCTCCCCGCCCCCGCTCAGAATTCCCTCCTCCTTCACATCCGGGCCGACGGCTGCTCTCCCCTTCTTCTAGGCCCTTCTGAAGCCACGTCTCCTCCGGGGCGGAGAAGATCTCTCATCTCCACATCCTATTATCCCTCTACTGCCGACGCCACTTCTTCCTCATCTGTGCACTAGAACCTCACCTCATAATGGATCAATCAGTGATATTTATTGAGCACTTACTGTGTGGACAGCACTGTATTAAGTCTTGAAAAGTCACCCTTTCTTGCTCCACTGCAGTAGCACTTCAGTTCATACCGCTACCCTGACCTGGAATTTATTTTAGCATCCAACTCCCCCCCTCCTTGATTATAAGCTCCTTCAATCAATCGATCAATCGGTTGTATATATTGAGCACTTACTGCATGCTGAACACTTGGGAGACAACGATAGAACAGATCTGGAAGACGTTCCCTGCAGCGTGGCTCAGTGGAAAGAGCCTGTGCTTCGGAGTCAGGGGTCATGGGTTCGACTCCCGGCTCTGCCACTTGTCAGCTGTGTGACTGTGGGCGAGTCACTTCACTTCTCTGGGCCTCAGTTCCCTCATTTGTAAAATGGGGATTAAAAGTGTGTGAGCCCCACGTGGGACAACCTGATTACCCTGTATCTACCCCAGCGCTTAGAACAGTGCTCTGCACATAGTAAGCGCTTAACAAATACCAACATCATTATTATTATTATTACAGGGAGCTTACAGTCTAGAGGGAATATCCCTTGATGTCTACATTATACTCTCCCAAGCGCTCAGTACGGTGTTCTACACCCAGTAAATGCTCAATAAATACCATCGATGGATTGATCGACTGACTAGGTGCTCGTGAAGTACAGAATAAAGAAGCGACCAGCTCCCTTCCCACAAGGAGCTTACACTCTAATGGTGAAAGAGGAGTACAGAACTATTTAGAGGAGCCGTCAAAGGAAATAATTAAATGTACATCCCGATAACCACTATCCGAACGTGATGAGGATGGGCTGCTATCCCTTTTAGGGAGTGGAAAGTGAGAGCGTGTGAAGATACATCAGAGGTGGAAAAAGCTTTTCATTCGAGTAAAATCTGTGAAAATTCAGCCCCACGACTTCTATAATTGCCCACCTTCCAGATAGTTCCTAGCTGTTCTATCTAGACCCAGCTGATGTTACCTGCTCACACCGCTGACACCAGCGGTCTTAAAAGTGAAAAAAATCAATCGCCAACTTGACACTCTGCCATCAGCTGACAAGGTGACATTTCTTCTGGCTACACCTGGATAGGCCAGCCTTGGAGACCATTAGCACTCAGGTGTTCTGTTGTTTTATTTTTGTGAGTGCCGAATGTCGGCGAAATCCAATTTTTCCTACCGTAGAAGGTGGCCACAGGGGTCTAGGGGAGCTGATTTGGTTTTGTGCACTAACCAAGTTCCTTAAGCCCTCTTTTCCAAACTCCCTCTCTCTTCCGCGTCGACGACGTACACGGATCTGTACCCTTTAAGCCCATGATTATTACCCCCCTCTCAGCCCCACAGCACTCATGTACCTATCCATAATTTAGTTACATATAATAGTAATAATGTTGGTATTTGTTAAGCGCCTACTATGTGCAGAGCACTGTTCTAAGGGCTGGGGTAGACACAGGGGAATCAGGTTGTCCCACGTGGGGCTCACAGTCTTAATCCCCATTTTACAGATGAGGTAACTGAGGCACAGAGAAGTGAAGTGACTTGCCCACAGTCACACAGCTGACAAGTGGCAGAGCCGGGATTCAAACTCATGACCTCTGACTCCAAAGCCCCGGCTCTTTCCACTGAGCCACGCTGCTTCTCTATATACTCTATATACTGAGATCTGTCTCCCCTTCTAGGCTGGAACAATAATAATTGTGGTATTTAAGTGCTTACTGTGTGCTCAGCACTGTACTAAGCACTGTGGGTTTGGGAGTCAAAAGACCTGGCTTCTAATCCCGGTTCTGCCACTTGTCTGCTGTGTGACCTTGGGCAAACCACTTCGCTTCTCTGTGCTTCAGTGACCTCATCTCTAAAATGGGGAGTGATACTGTAAGCTCCACTTGGGACAGCCTGCTTACCTTGTGTCTACCCCGGCGCTTAGAACAGTGCTTGGCAGATAGTAAGTGCTTAACAAATACCATAATTATTATTATTATTATCAATAGGAGCAGCAGCTGGGCCTCAGTTACCTCATCTGTAAAACGGGGATTGAGAATGTGAGCCCCATGTGGGACAGGGACTGTGTCCAACCCGATTTGCTTGCGTCCACCCCAGCACTTAGTACAGAGCCAGACGCAGAGTGAGCGCTTAACAAATAGCATAATTATTATCATTATTACCGAATGAAACTCTAGAGATGAAAGGGATTTCTCCCGAGTCTCACTGAGAAATCCGCCAGCTTGGTTCACTGATGGTTGATGCTTAGTCACCTTCAGAAAGGATCCATCATCCTTTCCAATTCCAGGATTCCAGATCCTTTGGTCTTTGGGATGTGAGAGAGAATGAGGGGGGCGGGGAGGGAGGCCAAGAAAGGGGAAGATCTAGGGGAGAGGAGGAAGGGAGGATGGGGGGAATCAGAAGCGATAAGGGAAGGAAAAGGGGAGGTAGCAGGGTCTAATATCAAAGCAAGGACACACTGCCCTGCTGTGTGACCGTGGACAAGTCACTTAACTTCCCTGTGCTTCTGCTTCCTCATCTGAAAATGGGAATGAAATCCCTCTCCTCCCTTCATCTTGAACCGGGAGTATTGTGGGGGACAGAGTTGGTCTCTGATGCTTAGCACAGTGTTTGATGCCAAAAAAAGCCCTCACTGTGAAAGCCGTGGCAGATGGTGACTGTATCCGATCTGCTCAGATCGCACCATCCCCACTGCTTGGCACATAGTAAGTGCTTAACAAATATTGTTCTAGTCCCACACATTCAACCGGATGATCGGTCGATCAACGGTTTGAATTCATCGAGCACTTAGTGTGTGCAGAGCAGTCAGTCCGGTCGTATTTATTGAGAGCTTACTGTGTGCAGAGCACTGTACTAAATGCTTAGGAGAGTACACTATAACAATAGCTTAACAACTTAATCGTTTAGTTATCAATTATTAGTTATTAATCGCTTAGTGATTGATTATTAGTTATTAGTTGTTCATTGCTTAGTACAGTGCTCTGCACACATCCTTACTATATTAGTAATGCTATTTGTTGAAGAACAGTGTGGCCTGGTGGAAAGAGCATGGGAATCAGAGGACTTGGGTTCTAATCCTGGCTCTGCCACTTGTCTGCTGTGTGACCTTGGGCAAGTCAGTTAAATAATGGACTGTGCCTCAGTTATCTCATCTGTAAAACAGAAATTCAATAACTGTTCTCCCTCCTACTTAGATCGTGACTCTTGTGTGAGACAGAGATTGGGTCCGACTTGATTATCTTGAATCTTCACCGGTGCTCAGAACACACAGTAAACACTTAACCAATACCTTAATAATGATAATGATCATTATTATCATTATTATCATGATTACAGACATGAGGAGCTAACACTCTAGTGGGGGAAACACATGAAGCAGTGTCGTCTAGTGGATAGAGTACGGGCCTGGAAGTCATAGGACCTGGGTTCTAATCCTGGCTCCACCCCGGTCTGCTCTGTGACCTTGGGCAAGTCTCTTAAATTCTCTGTGCCTCAGTTCCCTCATCCGTCAAATGAAGGTTAAGACCGTGAACCCCGCGTGGGACGCGGACCGTGTCCAACCTGATTGGCCCGTATCTGCCCCAGCGTTTAAAATGGAACCTGACCAGTAGTAAACTCTTAACGCTCAATCATTATCACACGTGTCCGGCGCGTAGTTAGCGCTTGACATATTAAAAGATAATACGAATCATTGTACGGGCAACTGATTGTGCAGATACACGTGAGCAGGTCGGTCTAGGGAGCCTGTCGAATATCGTCTGGATACGTGTGGAACCCGGAACTCCAGAGCTCCCGCTGTCAAAGAGGAGTGGGGAAGGAGCGTGATCTAGGGGCCTGGGAGTCAGAAGACCTGGGTTCTAACCTCCGCTCGATTGTCTGCTTGTTCAGGTAATATCACCACCTCTGTAGCCCCGAGTTGGACTAAGCAGGAGACGGATGCAACGCCAGCCTCGACGCCGTCGGCATCGGACACGGTCTTGACGACGCCAGTGACGTCGTCAGAAACCGCTGTTGCCTCAACAACAATCTCTCCGACCACAGGCCGCAACGTCGCAACGACAGGTGAGTCTCTCTCGCCTCACACACCCTGGCGTCCCTCCTGACGTTCCCGGAGAGGAGGCAGGCGCGTACACAGACTGCGACTTGTTCAGTCGGTCTTTGTCGGGTGTCCGGCGACTGAATGCCTTGGTAAACGGGGCCCGGGGGAACGTCATGGGGGAAGACGACGGGCGGCGTCGACGTCTCGTGCGGTGTTTCCCGTGGTCAGGGACGGTGCTCTCTGAAGAGGAGGGGGAAAGGAAACGGAGAAACGAAAGGTTCAGAGACAAAGAAGGGACAGACAGCGACAGAAAGGGAGAGGTCTGCTCACGCTTCATCGTCTGTGAAAGCCATGGCAGACGGTGACTGTATCCGATCTGCTCAGATCGCACCTTCCCCAGTGCTTGGCACATAGTAAGTGCTTAACAAATATTGTTCTAGTCCCACACACTCAACCGGATGATCGGTCGATCAACGGTTTGAATTTATCGAGCACTTAATGTGTGCGGAGCAGTCAGTCCGGTCGTATTTATTGAGAGCTTACTGTATGCGGAGCACTGTACTAAATGCTTAGAAGAGTACACTATAACAATAGCTTAAGAACTGAATCGCTTAGTACAGTGCTCTGCGCACAGTAAGCGCTCAAAAAATGTGATTGAATGAACAACAGAACACACCCATTCCCTGCCCTCAGCGGGATTACTTTCTAGAGGGGGAGACTGACACTAACTGTACTAAGCGCTTGGGAGAATGCAATATAACAGAGTTGGCAGACACGTTCCCTGCACGCCACGAGTTTACAGTCTAAAGAGGAGCTTAGAGTCATTTGTCCGCGACCTTGGGCAAGTCACTTTGCTTCTCTGGGCCTCAGTTACCTCATCTATAAAATGGGGATTGAGACTGTGAGCCCCATGTGGGACAGGGACTGTGTCCAACCCGGTTTGCTTGTATCCACCCCAGTGCTTAGTACGACGCCTGACACACAGTAAGTGCTTAGCAAATACCGTAACTATCATTATTATTGGTAAGAAGCAGCTTGGGTTAATGGAAAGACCACAGGCCTCGGGAGACAGAGAACCTGGGTTCTAATTCTGGCTCCGGTATTTGCTTTTCATTCATTCAATAGTATTTGTTGAGCGCTTACTATGTGCAGAGCACTGTACTAAGCGCTTGGAATGTACAAATCGGCAACAGATAGGGACAGTCCCTGCCCATTGACGGGCTTACAGTCTAATCGGGGGAGACAGACAAAAACAATAGCAGTAAATAGAATCAAGGGGATGTACATCTCATTAAAACAATAGCAGTAAATAGAGTCAAGGTGATGTACATCTCATTAACAAAATAAATAGGGTAATAAAAAATATATTCAAATGAGCGGACGATATACAAATTTGCTTGCTCTGTGACATTCGGGAAGTCACTTCTTAACGTCCCTGGGCCTCAGTTTCCTCATCTGTAAAAAGGGAATTCAATGCCTGGTCTCCCTTCCAGTTAGAATAAGGGCCCCATGTGGGACAGGGACTGTGTCCAACCTTATTAACCTGTATCTACCCCAGTGCTTAGAATAGTGCTTGACATATAGTAAGTGCTTAAAAAAATACCATAATTATGATTATTAATTATTAGATGAGGGAGAGATCAGGGAAGACTTCCTGGAGGAGATGGGGTTTTTAGAATAGTTTCGAAGATAGGTGAGGCGTGAATGTCGTGGGTAAAGAACGTGTCTGCCTACTCGGTTGTACTGTGCTTTCCCAAGATCTCAGTATAGTGCTCTGCATAATAATGTTGGTATTTGTTAAGCGCTTACTATGTGCAGAGCTCTGTTCTAAGCGCTGGGGGAGATACAGGGGAATCAGGTTGTCCCACGTGAGGCTCACAGTTAATCCCCATTTTACAGAGGCACTTAGAAGTTAAGTGACTTGCCCACGGTCACACAGCTGACAAGCGGCGGAGCCGGGAGTCGAACCCATGTCCTCTGACTCCGAAGCCCAGGCTCTTTCCAGTGAGCCACGCTGCATATAGTAACCACTAAATAAAAACCACTGATGACCAAGGAACTCTCAGTAGCTCACTGATTTTATCAGCGACACCGCATATATTGACGCATCAGAAGCATCACCTTTAAACCAATCTGCCCAGAACTTGCTAAGCCGAGCCCAGAAAATGACACTTTAGGCACGTTGGCTTTGAATACTGGGGGCAGCTTGGCCTAGTGGAAAGAGCAAAGATGGGGTTTGGGACCCCGTTCTGCCCCTTTTCTGCCACGTGACCTTGAACAAGCCATTTAACCTCTCTGTACCTCAGTTTCCTCATCCGTACAGTGGAGGTGAAATATCTGTTCCCCTCCTTATACTGTAGGACAGAGCCTGTGTCTGATTTGATTCATTCATTCAATCGTATTTATTGAGCACCTACTGTGTGCACAGCACTGTACTAAGCGCTTGGGAGAGTACAATACAACGATAAACAGACACATCCCCTATCCACGATTAGCTTACATCCCTAGAGGAGGGGAGACGGGCATCAGTAGAAATAAATAAATGAGAGGTATGGACATAAGTGCTGTGAGGCTGGGATGGGGGGAAGAACCAAGGGAGCAAGTCAGGGTGATGCAGAAGGGAATGGGAGAAGAGCAGCCTCTGCTCCATCCTAATCCTCCTTGACCTCTCTGCTGCCTTCCCTTTCCCTGGAAACACTATAATAATAATGTTGGTATTTGTTAAGCGCTTACTAGGTGCCGAGCACCGTTCTAAGCGCTGGGGTAGACACAGGGTAATCAGGTTGTCCCAAGTGAGGCTCACAGTCTTCATCCCCATTTTACAGATGAGGTAAGTGAGGCCCAGAGAAGTGAAGTGACTTGCCCACAGTCACCCAGCTGACAAGTGGCAGAGCCGGGATTCGAACCCATGACCTCTGACTCCAAAGCCCGGGCTCTTTCCACTGAGCCGCGCTGCTTCTCTGACACTGTCCTCTCCTGGGTCTCCCCCTGTCTCTCTGGCAGCTCGTTCTCAATCTCTTTTGAGAGTTCCTCTTCTGCTGTCTTCCCCCAAGCTATGAAGTCCCTCAAGGCTCAGTCCTGGGCTCCCCCTTTATTCTCCATCTACACCCACTCCCTTGGGGAACTGATGCCCTCCCGTGGCTTCAACTTCCATCTCTGTGCAGATGATTTCCAAATCTGCATCCACAGCCCTGATGTTTCTCCTCTGCGGTCTCGTATTTCCTTCAGGATATCTCTACTTGGATGACCCGCTGACACCTCAAACTTAACTTTTCCAAAACGTATCCCCCCCCCGAACCCCGCCTCTCCTCCCCCCCAACTTTCCCATCACCGTAGACAGCACCACCATCCTCCACGTCTCACAATCCCGTAACCGTGGGGTTATCTGAGACTTATCTCTCTCTCCAACCCACGTATTCAATCTGTCTCCAGATCCTGTCGGCTCTACCTTCACGACATTGCTAAAATCTGCCCTTTCTTCTCCATCCAAATTGCTACCATACTAATCCCAAACATTTAGCCTCTCCTGGCTTTGATTACCGTGCCAACCTCCTTGCTGACCTCTCTGACTCCTGCCTCTCCCAGCTCCATTCCGTACTTCACTCGGCTGCCTGCATCATTTTTCTACAAAACCATTCAGTCCATGTTTCCCCACTCCTCAGTAACATCCACTAGTTGTCCATCCACGTCCACATCAAACAGAAATTCCTTACCATCAGTTTCAGAGCAGTCAATCACCTTTCGCCCTCCTACCTCACCTCCTCTTACAACCCAGCCCGTACATTTCGCTTCTCTAATGCCAACCTACTCACTGTACCTCCATCTCGTCTATCTCACCTCCGACCACTGTCCCACGTCCGGCCTCTGGCCCGGAACTCCCCCCTTCTTCAAATCCTTCAAATCTCCCCATCTTCAAAGCACATCTCCTCCAAGTGGCCTTCCCTGATTCAGTCCCCATTTCCTCTCCCTCACTCCCTCCTGCATCCCCTTCCCCCTTGGATTTGCACCCATTATTCTCCCCTCCCTCAGTCCCACAGCACTTTTGTGCATATCCTCAATTTCTTCATTTAAATTAACGTCTGTCTTTCCCTGCAGACTGTAAACTGACAAGCCGGGAACGTGTCTCCTTCCTCTGCTAGAATGTACTCTCCCAAGTGCTTAGTACAGTGCTCTGCACGTAGTAAGCCCTCAATAAATGATTTATTGATTGATTAATAGCAATATGATGCGTGCTAGTTCCCCACTGGCCAGCCGTCGTCCCTTAAGCAGGTGACCAGCTACACAAGGAGCGATATTTCCCTTTCCTTCTCATCCACCTACTTGGGAGCATTTCTTCTGGCAGGTGGGATGAGAGCCATGCCGGGTCTAGTGGAAAGAGCCGGGGACTTCCCGTGAGTCAGAGGACCCGGGTTCTAATCCCTCCACTTGGCTGCTATGTGACCTCGGGCTTCTCTTCTCTGGGCCTCAGTTTCCTCAGTACAGTAAGGGAATTCAGTATCTGTTCTCCTTCTGGCTTAGATTGTGAGCCCCATGTGGGACCTGATTATCTTCTATCACAGCACTAGGTACAGCCCTTAGCCCATAGTAAGTACTTGACAACCACTATAATGATCGTTATTAATATTATTACTACTAATAATGTCATTTTTGCATTCACAGCTGCAGATAGTGTGAAAACATCATCGAGCAAACCTGTGACTACAGCATTCAACATATCTGACTTCACCTCTTCTATGGACAGTAGGTGCTATTTTGTTCTATAATCTTGTTCATAAAGGAAATTGAACTACTACACCTCTCTACTAGAGAAGCAGCGTGGCTTAGTGGCAAGAGCCCGGGCTTGGGAGTCCGAGGCTGTGGGTTCTAATCCCCTCTCCACCACTCCCCAGCTGTGTGACTGTGGGCAAGTCACTTAACCTCTCTGTGCCTCACTTACCTCATCCGTCACGTGGGGATGAAGACTGCGAGCCCCACGTGGGACAGCCTGATCACCTTGTGTCTACCCCAGCGCTTAGAACAGTGCTTGGCACATAGCAAGCGCTTAAATGCCATCCTCATCATTATGACTACTTCCATCCCCACCACCGTGCGTTCGATCGTGTCTGTTGAGCGCTTACTGTGTGCGGAGCACTGCACTAAGCGCTCACCAGTACTACTCCATGGAGGAACTGGTTCGGCACCAGGCGTACGTAGACTGAGTTAAGCACCTCACCGGCAACAGGGGTGAGCAGAAAAATCAGCCAACCCAAAGAGTGAGCAGAATGCACTAACGTCTAACCAGCCTCGGGTGTGAGCAGGCAAAATTAACCGGCAAGAGGTTTCGGCAGACTGCGTTATTCTCTAGATCGTAGGCTCGTCGTGGGCCAGGGAAGTGTCTACCAACTCTGTAATGTTATGTTGAACTCTCCCAGGTTCTTAGTGCTCTTCCCCGAGAAAGTGCTCAATAAATACAACTGACTGATGGGAAATCAGCAGCAGGTATGAGGAGATTGAGTTGACCAGAGCCAGATGAGAGCAGGCTGAGTTAACCAGCACCAAGGTGTCAGGAGATTGAGTTTTCCAGCCCCATGTGGGGCGGGGACTGCGTCCGACCTGATTAACCTGTATCTAGCCCAGTGCTTAGAACAGCGCTGGGCATATAGGAAGTGCTTAACAAATACCATCTGGGTGTTATCTGTGTTATCTGTGCTTTGTCAGCTGTTCTCCACAGGACTTCAGATGCTTGGGCAGACCTGTGGTCATCGGACCCAGCCCCGGAGGTGGATTTTGCGTGGGGTCGTGAGGGGGCTTGGGAGTTGACCTCAGCAGAGACTAATTTCTCATTCATTCACTTATTCATTCGATCAATTGTATTTATTGAGCACTCGCTGTGTGCAGAGCACCGTTCCAAGCGCTTGGAAAGTACAATTTGGCAACAGAGACCATCCCTACCCGACAACGGGCTCGCAGTCTGGATTTCAAGACAGACATCTCCAGACCCTCAGACACCTAAATCCACCCTCCCCACACTAAATCCACCCCCCGGGCTCCTTCTTATGGCCATAGGTCTGCCCAAGCATCTGACGCCGATAATGCCCAACTGCGAGCCGGGAGTCTTAATGATAGTATTTAAGCGCTTACTACGTGCCAAACACTGTTCTAAGCACTGGAATAGATTCAAGGTTTTCAAGTTGGACCCAGTCCCTGTCCCACGAGGGGCTCGCGGTCTTAATCCCCAGATGAGGTAACTGATCACTATCCACTGATCGATTGTTTGAAAAATTTCTAATTCTACTTCTCCCGGTTCTCCTGTTTCTACCACTATTTCTATTTTACTATTTACTACGGCTTTTCGCTCCTATTTCCACTTCACCACTTCACGTTGTCTTACGGCGTCCAGTCGCGTCCGCCCGATAACGACGCCACGGACGCAGCTCTCCCAGAACGCCCCGCTTCCATCTGCAATCGTTCCGGTAGCAGATTCAGAGAAGCAGCGTGGCTCAGTGGAAACAGCCCGGGCTCGGGAGTCAGAGGTCATGGGTTCGAATCCCGCCTCCGCCACTTGTCAGCTGTGTGACCGTGGGCAAGTCACTTCTCTGTGCCTCAGTTACCTCAGCTGTGAAATGGGAATTAACTGTGAGCCTCACGAGGGACAACCGGATTACCTTGTATCTCCCCCAGCGCTTAGAACAGTGCTCTGCACATAGTAAGAGCTTAACATATACCAACATTATTATTATTAAAAATCTGGAGGTGGTTTATCATCGCCTCCTTCCACTCAGTTAATGAGTCTCTGCCTTCGACTCTCTCCCGTGAGGCTGCCTGTACTTCTCTTATTATTGGTACTAGCATTTTTATTGCTATTACTATTTCTACTTTTATGACAACTATTATCCCCAAGTCTGTAACCTCATTATCCTCTAGACACTGAACTCGATATCCTCTGGAGTCTAAACTCGTTATGGGCAGGGAATGTATCTCCTAATTCTGTTGTGTTTTACTCTCCCAAGTACAGTGCTCTGCACATCGGAAGCGCTCAATAAATACCAATGATTGATGATTTAGAGAAGCAGCGTGGCTCAGTGGAAAGACCCCGGGCTTGGGAGTCCGAGGTCATGGGTTCGAATCCCGCCTCCGCCACTTGGCATCTGTGTGACTGTGGGCGAGTCACTTCACTTCTCTGTGCCTCAGTTACCTCATCTGTAAATTGGGGATTAACTGTGAGCCTCACGTGGGACGACCTGATTACCCTGTATCTCCCCCAGCGCTTAGAACAGTGCTTGGCACATAGTAAGCGCTTAACAAATGCCAACGTTAGTACTATTATTATTATTTCTACTAAACTACTCCTACTAAGACAACCACAACTACAGCTATTACTATCACGCAATCAATCAGTGGAATTGATTGACTGCTTCTATGTGAAGAGCTCTGTACTAAGCACTTGGGCGAGTACAATACAGCACTGCTATTGCTATCATTCATTCAGTGGTATTTATGAAGTGCACACTGTGTGCAGAGCACTGTACTAATAATAATAATGTTGGTATTTGTTAAGCGCTTACTATGTGCAGAGCACTGCTCTAAGCGCTGGGGTAGATACAGAGTAATCAGGTCATCCCACGTGAGGCTCACAGTTTATCCCCATTTTCCAGATGAGGTCACTGAGGCACAGAGAAGTGAAGTGACTTGCCCCAGGTCACCCAGCTGACAAGTGGCAGAGCCGGGATTCGAACCCATGATCTCTGACTCCCAAGCCCGGGCTCTTTCCACTGCGCCAGGCTGCTTCTCAGCGTTTGGGAGAGTACAATAATGGGGCAGGGATTGTCTCTCTCTCTGTTGCCCAACTGTACATTCCAAGCGCTTAGTCCAGTGCTCTGCACATAGTAAGCGCTCAGTAAATACTATTGAACGAATAATAAACGGATAGATTCCTTGCCCACAATAAGCTTACAGTCCTGAGCGCCTGGGAGACGACAGTGCAAAACCGCTACCGTTCGTCTTCCTCCCCCTTCCTCCTTGTCTTCTTTTCTTTCTCCTCCTCCTAATATTAATGCTGTCGCTACCCCCACCATCTGACAACTGTCCTGGCGTTCCAGATGCGAAAGTCAAGAGCACTCCGTCAAGCAGCCCCCAGGAGAACGCATTCAGCACAGTAAATGCCAGCGCGCACCTGTCAAGCATCCAAGCTTCAACCCCCTCAGCGACAAGAGCGAATACCAAGCCACGCGGTAAGTGACGAGATGGGGGGCGGAGGGAGGAGGGACGTGCCCGAGTCTGCGAGTTAAACAAGGGGACCACCCCGGGGTGAAAGCAACGTCCTACTGCCTGACCTCGTCGTGGACGGGGAACGTATCTGTTGTCCTCTCCCGAACGCTTAGTACAGTTCCCTGCTGACCGTAAGCGGTCAGTAAGTACCACTGATTGACCCAGCAAGGTCTATCTAACGCTAGGACAAGGCCAGGGATTGGGTCTACCACTCTATACCATCCATTCAAAAGTATTTATTGAGCGCTTACTATGCGCAGAGCACTGTACTAAGCGCTTGGAACGGACGAATCGGCAACAGATAGAGACAGTCCCTGCCCTCTGACGGGCTTACGGTCTAATCGCTCTCCCAAATGCTTAGTACAGTGCACGGCAAGAAGCTGGAGCTCAGTACATACCGTCGATGGGGTCGAATGAGAGCACGGCCCTCCCCTTCTGTCCCTTTGAGTCCACGGCCTTGGTCTAAAAGGGAAGGAGCTTCCGGTTTGGGGAGAGGGAGGGATCGGGACTGACAGAAGCCACACACTCCGACACGTCTCTGCTCCCTAAGGGTGAGGATGGTGCCGGGGGAGGGCACTTCTGACGGTGCGGGGATGGCTGTCGCTATGGGGGACGCTGAAGGGGAGTCAGCCTGCGCCATGGATAGAGCACAGATCTGGAAGTCAGAAGGAACTGGGTTCTCGTCTCGGCTCTGCCGCTCATCTGCTGTGTGATCTTGGGCGAGTCACTTCGCTTCTCGATGCCTCGGTTCCCACATCTGTAAAATAGGCGTTAAGACCGTGAGCCCCACGTGGGACAGGGACCGTGATCAGCTTGGATCTCCCCCAGCGCTTGGGCATCTTGAGCCCCGTACTAATTCTGTGTGCCGAACACTGTACTAAGCGCTTGGGAGCCTACAGTGCAACACTATTACTGCTATTATTACTCCTCCTCCTACTACGACTACTTTACCACCACCACCTCAAAGGGGCTCAAAGGGAAAAAACATCCAAAATGCAGAATTTGGGCTCCTACGATCTGCCCTGGCCAAGAAGCATAGAGGCCGCTCCCAGGAGGCTTTCAAGATTCTTAATTTTCCTTAGATTCACGCGTCAACGCGCCCTTCAGCGGAATCCAACTGGGGCAGGGGAAAGGAAATGTAGGGAGAGAAGGGAAGGAGGAGGGTATCACACCACAGAGTTGGTAGACATGTTTCCTGTCCACAAGACATTTTTAGTTGTCTAAAACAAGATGAAACCCCCTGCCGCAAGGCTAGTGAAAAGATCGTGGGACTGGGGAGACCCAGGTTCTAACCCCGGTTCTTCCACTTGCCTGCTGTATGTGTGTGACCTTGGGCAAGTCACTTGACTTCTCTGGGCCTTAGTTTCCTCATCCGTGGAGATGGAGACTCAAAGCCTTTTCTCCCTCCCCCTTAGACTGTGAACGCTGTGTGAGACAGCAACTTGGTCCGATCTGAGTGTATCGTATCTACCCCCACGCTTAGCACTGTGCTTGGCACACAGTTTAGCACTTAACCAATACCGCAAGTATTATTACTATTACCGTTTTGCATACACAACACATCACAACTCCTATCACAGATGCACAAACCGACCTAGCATCCCGGCCCTTCAGCCTTCCCAGTTTACTCAGCCAGCTGCAATAAGTTCAAAAAAAGATCCCAGCAGGGGCTCCAAGGGAAAAAAGCATCCAAAATGCAGAATTTTGGCTCCGATCTGCCCTGGCCAAGAAGCATAGAGGCCGCTCCCGGGAGGCTTTCAGGATTCTTAATTTTCCTTTGATTCACGCATCTCCGTGCCCTTCAGCGGAATCCATCTGGGGCCGATTTTCTTTCCTTCACCTTAAGACGTAGCTGGAAATGGCTGCCCTCCAAATAGTTAAAAAGCAACCAAACCCCCAGAGAAACAGTTTTACGAAAGGAAACTCAACCACTTCCCTCGAGGTTTTTGACGCTCTGCGGGGACCAGCTGAAAACGAAAACCTTTGCCATCTGCTGTTCCATTAACCGGACCCTCCGTAACCTGGGCCAAGAGGCCCCGACATGGCGGCTCACTGGCCTTTCCGCCCCCGCCAGGATTCAGTTTGGCCCGTTGAACACCTTTCTTGTAAATGATGCGTCTGGTGGAAGCGGTCCCAGAATTCCATGCTGTTGAGCCCAGCTGCCTCCCTTTCCCACCCCTCGCGGCTCTGGAAACTGGCCCGGGATTCCATGCTGTTCAGCGCAGCTGCCCCCTGCCCCTCTGGAAACTGTCCCAGAATTCCACACTCTTCAGCAGAACTGCCCCAGCTCCCGGAAACCGTTCCAGGATTCCATGCTGTTCCACACGGCTGTTCCCTCCCACCCAACCTACTACCGAGGAGGCTGACGAGAGCCGAGGAGACAGTTGGAAAACCTCAATCTAGCAGTTGCAGGAGGCTGCCCTTTATCTTTCCCTTCCTGTCCGGCAGCTGGGCCCCTTCCCCTTCCCAAACATCTGGCCGTCGGCTCCTTTAGACGGCAAAGAGCCGAAGAAGGCATTGGCATCATGTACAAGAGAGCCTGAGAGACCCAACCGTGTGAGAAGTCTCTAGGTAACTCCACCCGCCGGAGACTTGCCTGTCAATGGATTGTGGTGAGTTTTCCTGAGCGACGTGGAGAACCATTTGTTTCCGTTTCTGAGCTCAAGCTCGCTCTCCTTCCTCACCCCATTACTGAGAGTGCTTTCCCCTTTTGGGTGGCTGACTCTGGAGGAGAACACATAAAAGGTAGCGCGCCAGTGATATCTGATTCCCTGAATAAGACGGTCAGGAGCCGGATGGTGAGGGACTGGTTTAGTCTCAGTTTCCTCACCTGTAGAATGGGAATAATTCACCTGACACGCAGGATTGTTGTGGAACGGTAACCGTGACCAAGGAGAACGATTCTTGATGGTGGTGATATTCGCTGACCATGCCTGTTCTTTCACTCAATCAATTGTAGTTATTGAGCTCACTGTACCAAGGACGGTATAATATAGCAATATAACAGAGTTAGTGGACATATCCTCTGCCCAGAGTGAGCAAACCATCTAGAGAGGGAGATAGACATTAGTATAAGCAAATAAATTGCAATTAAATAATTAACGCTGTGGGGGTTTAAAGGTGTGACTAAAAGGAGCAAATTAAGAGGACATGGGAGTGGGAGAAGAAAAAAGAACGGCTTAGTCAGGGAAGGCCTCTTGGAAGAGATGTGCCTTCAGTAAAGCTTTTAAGGTGGGGAGAGCAAATGTCTGTCGAAAATGAAGAGGGAGGGCATTCCAGACCAGAGGCAGGATGTGAGTGAAGGATTCGATCAATCACTGGTATTTACTGAGCACCTAATGCACAGCACTGTAGTAGAGCTTGGGAAAATACAATGCAAAAGACTTGGTAGGCATCATCCCTACCCACGAGAAGCTTACAATCTACAGAGGGAGATGGATGTGGAAGTCAGTTATAGATACGGGGTAATAGAAGGTGAATAAAAAGTGCAAACCCAAACGAAGGGGGCTGTGATGAAGCAGCGGGGAAGGAGAGAAGTCAGAGGGAGCGAGAGGACCTGGGTTCTAATCCCGGATCGGCCACTTGCCGTCTGGGTGACTCTGGGGGAGCCACTTTACTTCTCTGTGCCGCAGATACCTCATCTGTAAAATGGGGTTCAAGACTGTGAGCCTCATGTGGGACAGGGACCTGTGTCCAACCTGATTAACCTGTATCTATCCCAGCGCTTAGAACAGAATAGATACAGGGTGCAAAGATACGTTTTTAAGTGCTGTGAGGCTGAGGGTGGGGTGAATATCAAGTACTTAAAGGGTACAGATCCAACTTCATAGGTGACGCTGAAGAAGTAGGGAGTAGAGGAAGTGAGGGCTTAGTCGGTGAAGGCCTCTTGGAGGAGATGATGATGTTGGTATTTGTTAAGCGCTTACTATGTGCCAAGCATTATTCTAAGAACAATATAAGCTCTAGACACAGGGTAATCAGGTTGTCCCACGTGGGGCTCACAGTCTTAATCCCCATTTGACAGATGAGGTAACTGAGGCACAGAGAAGTAAAGTGACTTGCCTAAAGTCCCACAGCTAAGTGGCAGAGCCGGGATTAGAACCCACCATCTCTGACTCCCAAGCCCGCGCTCTTTCCACTAAGCCACGAGCTGGGATTCGGGGAGGGATTCGAAGGTGGAGAGAGTGATGGTCTGTTGGATGTAAAAGGGGAGGGGGTTCCAGGATGGAGGAAGGACGTGGGTAAGGTGTCGGCGGTGGGATAGATGAGAGGCTGATTTGCCCCTGGAAGTAGGCTATAAGCCCAAAGCCCTACTCAAAAGAGCTCTTTCTACTCGCTTTATAAACAGATTTAGCATATTTACTCTCATTCTTAGGAATCGAGTGCAAAAAAGCCATAAAACACTGGTTCTCCCGAGACCGTGACTGCTTCTTCCTGAATAGTTTAGCAGACAGAATGCCTGTAGATAGACTGTCAGAAACCGTGAAGCGACTGATCGAAAACTGCCGCAGTCCTTTAAAGAAGTCCAGGTCCTGGTCAAAAACGGTCCGTCCAAGTGCGATGCTTTTGGGAAAAAATCGTGATCCGCATAGATCTAGATGAGACAGACAAAAATCAATCGATCCATCGATAGTATTTATTGAGCCCTGACTGTGAACTGAGCACCGTACTAAGTACTTGGGAGAGAACAATATAATGGAGCTGGCAGACACGTCCCCTTCCCCACAAGGAGCTTACGGTTTAGAGGGAAACAGACATTAATATAAATAAATGAATTACAGATAGGTAAATATTGTGGGGCTGAGGGCTGAATAAAACGTGCAAATCCAAGTGAAGGGGGAAACGCGGTGAAGCAGCGTGGCCTTGTGGAAAGAACCCAGGCCTGGGAGTCAGAGGATCTGGTTCTAAGTCTGGTTCTGAAGCTCCCTAAGAAGCAGGGGGTAAATGGGTCCTGTCTTGGGGGCCGGGAAAGCCCAGGATCTTATCTGTCAGTCGGGTGGATCCGGGATCTTACCTGTCAGTCAAGTGGATGCGATGTTGTCAAGTTTCCCTAAAATCCCGCCCTGTGATAGAACTCACAGTACCTGAGACCAGAAGGCAGAAATTGTGTCTACCTTCTTTACTGGACTCCTCCTGTTGCTTAGTACAAAGCTCTGCCCATGGAAAGCGCTCAATAAATACCACCGACTGATCGATTGTTCCCTGTTTGGAGCAACCCCTCCTAGTGAGAAACGGCGTGGTTTAGTGGAAGCAGCGCGGGCTTGGGGGGCAGAGGTCGTGGGTTCTAAGCCCGGCTCCGCCACCTGTCAGCCGTGTGACTTGATTTCTCTGTGACTCAGTTACCTGATCTGTAAAATGGGGATTAAGACTGTGACCCCCACGTGGGCCAACTTGATTACCTTGTATCTACCCCAGCGCTTAGAACGGTGCCTGGCACATAGTAAACACTTAACAAATACCATTATTATTAGTGTTACCTTGGTATCAGAGTCTGCTGGAAGGAGCCTTTCAGAAAGCCCCAGGCGGAGCTGACAAACTCCCTGTCCGAGTTTAATTTTATTCCTCTTCCCATTAAAGGACCAAATTCTGCTAATGGCTCCATCCTGAGACCTCTCAGGGAGGGGTCTACAATTTGGTGAGGTGGCGAAGGTTGAAGGAGTGTGATTTCACTGCTGCTGTCCTTTCTTCCTATCCTCTCCTCCTATCGCTCTGGGCACTCATTCGAGGTCTCCTTCGCGGGCTTCTCCTCTCACCCCCTAACTGTGGGGGTCCCTCAAGGCTCAGTTCTGGGTCCCCTTCTATTCTCCATCTACACCCACTCCCTTGGAGAACTCATTCGCTCCAGTGGCTTCGACTACCACCACTACGCAGATGATTCCCAAATGAACTCTCCAGCCCTGATCGCTCTCTCCGCAGTCTCATGTTTCCTCCTGCCTTCAAGGCAACTCTACTTGGATGTCCTTCCATCGCCTTAAACTTCAAGTGTCAAAAATAGAACTCCTTATTTCCCACCCAAACCCTGTCCTTCCCCTGACTTTCCCATCATTGTAGACAGCACCACAATCCTTTCTGTCTTACAAGCTTATAACCTTGGCATTAGCCTTGACTCCCCTCTCATTCGATCCACATCTGTCACTAAATCGTGGAACCCTTCACCACGTTCCCGCCCTTTTCTCACCATTAAAACTGTGATCACAAGAGACTAAACGTTTATCCTATCCCACCCTGATTACTATATCAGCCTCCTTGCTGACCTCCCCGCCTCCTGTCCCTCCCCACTCCAGTCCGTACTTCACTCTGCTGCCCAGATCCATTTTCTCTAAAAACATTCAGCCCATGTTTCCCCACTCCTCCAGGCCCTCCAGTGGTTGCCTATCCACCTCCACATCAAACAGAAACTCCTCACTGTCGCTACTCTCCTACTTCAACCCAGCCCGCACACTCCACTCCTCTAATGCCAACCTACTCACTGTACCTTGATCTCGTCTATCTCACCCCTGACCTCTCGCCCACATCCTGCCTCTGGCCTGGAACCCGCTCCCTCTTCAAACTCAACAGACAGTTATTCTCCCCACCTTCAAAGCTTTATTGAAGGCCCACCTCCTCCCAGAGGCCTTCCCTGACTTAGCCATCTTTTCCTCCTCCTCCACTCCCTTCTGTGTCACCCTGACTTGCTCCCTTTATTCATCCCCCCATCCCAGCCCTCAGCACTTAAGTACATGCCCAAAATTTATTCATTTATAGTAATATCTGCCTCCCCCTCTAGATTGTAAACTCATCGTGGGCAGGGAACATGTCTACCAATTCTGTTGTACTCTCCCAAGTACTTGGTATAGTGTTCTGCACACAGTAGGTGCTCGGTAATATGATTGTGCATTGTGAGCAGGGAATGTGTCCATTATATTGTTTGTGTTTTACTCTCCCAAGCGCTCAGTACAGTGTCCTGCACACAGTAAGCATTCAATAAATACAATTGATTGATTTGACCCACAATGAGTTCGAGTTTGGCACTAAGCCTTGGCAACCCCCTTTCTTCCACCTTAAAACTTGGAACCTAGGCGGAAGGGGATCTCCGAAGGCCGAGGGCTCCACAAATCACAGACGGGAATCCCGGGGCCATAATTAACAGATCCGTTGGGAAACGGGCCCAAAGAGTTAACGGCCCAGTAAGTTACTTAGCAACTCTTGGCTGGGTTCCCATGGAGACTCAGCTCAAGCCGGGGAGATGTGACAGGCAAATGGAATTTGTCAAAAAGCCATCGATCCTGGTTTAGTGACCTCTCCAGACCGAGAGTCATGTTGTCACTGGGGGCTTATGTTTGTTTCCTCCACAACATCTGTAATTCCCCAAGACAGGAACCCCCTTAAAGATGGGGAGGTAATGCTCTTTCCACTTAGACCCCATGGCTTTCCAGGAGGACTTTTCTCCTCTCTCTTTCTCTCCCTCTCGCCTTCCCTTTTTTCTTTCCTTCACTCTTCCTCCCTTCCTCCCCTTTCCCTCTCACTGCATTTCTCTTTCCCTTTAAAAAAAACTATGCTATTTATTAAGCACTTACTCTGTGCCAGGCACTGTACTAAGTCCTGGGATAGATACAAGCTAATCAGGTTGGACACCATCCGTGTCCCAAATAGGGTTCATAAGCTGAAGTCAAGTGACTTGTCCTGGGTGACACAGCAAGCCAAGTGGAAGACTGGGATTAGAACCCAGGTCCCCTGACTCTGATCCATGCTCTTTCCACTTGGCCACCCTGCTCCTCACTCTTCTGCTCCTCCAGCCCAAGCCCTGGGGGGGCTTTTTTTTTTAATGGTATTTGTTAAGCACTTACTATGTGCCAGGCACTGTACTAAATGCTGAGGTAGATAGAAGCTAATCAGGTTGGACAAAGCCCATGTCCCACAGTGGGCTCACAGTCTTAATCCACATTTTACAGATGAGGAAATTGCGGCCCAGAGAAGTGGCGTGACCCAGGCACAAACTATCCGCCTGGGTAGCAGAAAGTAGCAGAGTTTAAAGAAAAATATACAAGTGTTACATGGAAGCGATTGTACCTAAGTATTTAGGGGGTGGGGCTCAAGTTCACAGGTGTCACAGAAGTGTTGAAATGACGGTGGGGAGAGGAGAGATCAATCAGGGAAGACTTCATGGAGGAGGCATGATTTTTCTTAGGGTTTTGAAGATGGGAAGAACAGGATATGAAGGAGGAGGGAGTTCCAGGAAGGAGGTAGGACGTGAAACAGGGATCATCAGCGAGAGAGAGGAGAACGAGGCACAGAGAGAGTAGGTTGGCCTTGGAGGAGTGAACTGTGAGGGCCGGGTTGCAGTCGGAGAGGAGCGACATTAAGTAGCATGTGAGAACTGACGAACTGCCTTAAATCCGACGGTGAGAAGTTTCTGCTCGATGCAGAGAGGAATGGGCGACCGCAGAAGCTTTTCAAAGAGCGGGGAGATGCGCCCACCATGACTCCCGGTGTAATCCAGAGGATCCCTTCTCGTTTCTCGACTGGAACCCTAAATCTGCTGCATTCTGTTCTGTCATTACTTTAACCCTGGCCCTGTTTTTTGAATGAAAGTTATCATTAGTAGTAATAATAATAATAATGAATGTGGTACTTGAGTGCTTACTATGTGCCCGGTATTATTCTAAGTGCTGGGTTCGATATAAGGTAATCAGGTTTGGAAACAGTCCCTGTCCCACATGGGGCTCACAGTCTTACAGTTGAGGAAAGAGAGGCACAGAGAACAGAAGTGGCTTGACTAAGGTCACACAGCAAGCAAGTGGCATAGCTGGGTCCTGACTCCTAGGCCCGTGTTCTATCCACTAGGCCACACGACTCATTTAAGATTTCAACTAATGCATTTTTGGAGAATGTCATTGAGGGGAATTCTGCTATCTCAACCCAGTAGGGGCATTGGATGGTTTTCAGGAAGCCTCTTTGGTCATGGGAATTTCTGAGCAATTAATTCTTGTTCCCCGTACCAGAGAAGCAGAAGGTCCAAGGGGATAGGACAGGGATCAGCTGGAGGGAGTCAAAGCAGAATGGTCAGCGCTTGGGATAATCTTCCATCCCTACTCCAGCTGTTGCCACGACTGTCACAGAATCTCCCTCATCCTCTCCAGTGGCGGCCATTACCACCCTTCACCTCCCCCTGGCATCTTCCCTGACCCTGACAAATAGCAGAGGAGAGAAAGGAAAACTCAGAGAGGATCGGGAGAGAGGGATTGTAGCCGGGACCACAATAGCTGGCAATAGGTCACTGTGTCCCGACAGGTTATCACCCAAGCTAGCAGCAAGAGTGTCCCCATCCAAAGCCTGGAAAATGGAGAAAAAAGATTGCGCGCCCCGTGTAGGGCGGCGACTGCGTCCAACCTGAGGAACCTGTATCTACCTCAGAGTTTCGTACAGTGTTTGAAAAATAGTAAGCACTTAGCAAATACCATCTTTATTATCATCGTCATTATTATTGCTATATGCAGAAAACCATACTAAGTATTTAGGAGAGTACAATCTATCAGAGTTGGTAGACACGTTGCCTGCCCAACATGAGCTTACAGTCTAGAAGCCCGGAAGGACGAGGAGCAAGAAGACGGGTAGGGACACAGTACACCACGATGGCGGTAAAAAGTTTTTTCCCCCCTGTGTAAAACCTCTTTATGGCCGAATTAATAACTGGATGTGCAGCTAAATGTGAGTGCAGAGCACAGAGGTTCTAGAAGATACTCAGGTTACCATAATGAGGCTGTTGGGAATTAATGGGGGAAGGCTTCCAGGAGGAAGTGGGTTGTTAGGAGGGCTTTATTGATAATAACAATAATGATGATAATAATGATAGTAACAATAGTATTTGTGAAGTGCCAAGCAGTTTTATTTGAGCGCTTACTGTATGCAGAGCACTGTAAACGCTTGGGAGAGTACAGTACAGCAATACACCAGACACATCCCCTGCCCACAGTGAGCTTTAAGTCTAGAGGGGGAGACAGACATTAATATAAAAAAATAAATCACAGCTATGTACACAGTGGACTGAGCTCTGGGCTAGGTAAAGGACACAGCCCCTGTCCCACTGTGGCTTCGATGACTGAAAAATCTCTGGTCGTGACGGAGTTCTGGATCGGGGAGCAGTATGAGCAGCATGGCTTAGTGGAAAGAGCACGGGCTTGGGAGTCAGCGGTCATGAGTTCGAATCCCGGATCTGCCATTTGTCACCTGTGTGACTGTGGGCGTCACTTGACTTCTCTGTGCCTGTTACCTCATCTGTAAAACGGGGATTAACCGTGAGCCTCACGTGGGACAACCTGATTACCCTGTATCTACCCCAGCGCTTAGAACAGTGCTCGGCACATAGTAAGCGCTTAACAAATACCAACATTATTATTATTATGAGAAAGGGGAGTAATGGGGGGGTCTCAGGAGGAGGTAAAATCCAGTTGGAAGGTGAGACTGGGAGGAATGAAGGTGAGCTGAGAAATAGCGGCTCCAGGGAAGTCGACGGGAGAGTCGAAGAGTACTGGTGGGGAGCCTTGAAGCCAACGCTTGGAAGGGATGGAGAGGAAAATGGGCAGCCATTGGAGGTATGAAGAGTGGACAGATGGGTACTGAGTAATGTTTCATTCATTCACTCATTCGATCAAATTCACTCAGCGCTTACTGTGTGCACAGCGCTCGCACTCAGGGCTCGGAAGAGTATAATACAACAAGAAAGATACATTCCCTACCCGCAACGAACTTACCGTCGAGACGAAGGCAGCAGGATGGGGAATGTGGGGATGTCTATTCTTTGAGCACTTGGGATTCACCCCACCTTCAGCCCCATGGTACTTAGGTACACATCTGCAATTTATTTAGACTGTAGACTGTAAGCTCCTTGTGGACAGGGAACGTGGCTAGTAATTCGGTTATATTGTACTTTCCCAAGCGCTTAGAACAGTGCTCTGCGCACAGTAAGCACCCGATAAATACCATTGGTTAACCGATTGATTTTTGACGTCCTTTCCTCTCAGCCGAACAGATCCCACTCAAACTGCCCTTATTGAGCTTGGATAAAATGCGTGTCGATATGACCCTGTTCTCCCCACATACCATCCATATTTTTGAGAGGAAAAGGTGCATTGCAGACTTTATGGCGTGAAGCTTAGAAAAATTCCAGAGACATGATCAGGGTGATTGGATTCACTGGGTTCAGTTTTTATTTTGTAGTCTAGCTTGCTTTTTAAAAAATATATTAGGTCATTCTCTGCAGACTGTGTGGAAAAATAAAAGGGAAGGATTACACTTGAAAAGGGAAAAGAGATCAAGATTCTCCCTAGTGTGGTGATTTTTTTTTTATGAATGTCAAAAGCTTCACTGCACCAAAATGATGCAGCCCAAAGTGTAATAAGCAGAGTCGGGGCGGGGGTTTAATTCCCAAGCGGTGCAGAAAGATTCTGTCGGGGACTCCTCCGTCATGCAGAACGTAAACGATACAGTGAAATCTGTCTACCCAAACAACCGCATTCGAAACTTGCTTTTCCGGAGAAGGCGGACGAAAGGAGTCATCCCAAGATTTGTTGTATTTATTCTTATCAAATTGCTTTTCCATCCAGCCTGGAGAACTCGATATTGCAAAAACATATCCCTAGATCATTTAAGATATGGATTATTGTATTCTCTTTTTCCTTTTCACGGTTTTCTGGCAACGTTGCCTAGTAGAAAGAGGCCAGGAGATTTAGGTACTAGTCCACTCGACTGTAAACTCCTTGAAAGCATTGGATCATGTCTGATAACTCTATTGTAATAATAATAACTTATTATTATTATGATATTTGTTAGTTATGTGTCAAGCAATGTTCTAAGCACTGGGGAAGATGCAAGTTAATCAGACTGGACCCAAGTTAGCAGGGTGGCTTAGTGGAAAGAGCCTGATCTTGGAAGTCAGAAGTTGTGTGTTCTAATCCCGGCTCTGCCACTGGTCTGCTGTGTGACCTTGGGTAAGTCACTTATCTTCTCTGTGCCTCAGTTACCTCATCTGGAAAATGGAGATTGACACTGTGAGCCCCATGTGGGACAACCTGATGACCTTGTATCTATCCCAGCTCTTAGATCAGTGCTTGGCACACAGTAAGTGTTTAACAAATACCATCATCATCATCATCCCACATGAGACTTACCATCCAAGTAGGAGGGAAAACGGGGATTGGGTTCCCATTTTACAGGTGAGGAAACTGAGGCACAGAGAAGTGAAGTGACTCACCCAACTTCACACAGTGGGCAAGTGGCGGAGCCAGGATTTGGGGACTAGGCCACCATCCACCAGGCCACACTGCTTCCCTGTTGTAGTCTCCTTGGCAGAGGGCTGTGCCCGGAAAATGCACTTAATGAACAGTATTAATAATGTTGGTATTTGTTAAGCGCTTACTTTGTGCCGAGCACTGTTCTAAGCACTGGGGTAGACACAAGGGAATCAGGTTGTCCCACGTGGGGCTCACAGTCTTAATCCCCATTTTACAGATGAGGGGAACTGAGGCACCGAGAAGTTAAGTGACTTGCCCAAAGTCACACAGCTGACAAGTGGCCGAGCGAGGATTCGAACCCATGACCTCTGACTCCAAAGCCCGTGCTCTTTCCACTGAGCCACGCTGCTTCTCTGCTTCTCAGTATTGATCAGTTAACCCTGACTCTGCCACCTGACAGCTGGGTAACCAAGGGCAAATCCTTCAACTCCTCGGTACCTCAGTTTCCTCATCCGGAAAATGAGAATACAGTAGACGCACTCTTCCCACATTGCATGGGACGGGGGCAATACCTGGTATTGCGATCTTTTTCAACTCATCCTCTACACCCTAAACGCCCTGGAGGCAGGAATCATGCCAACCAACTCAGTTGTGCTGTAGTCTCCCAAGCTCTTGAAACAGTGATCTCCACGAAGTAAGTGCTCAATAAATACCATTCATTGATGGGAAAAAAAACCACCATTTGCTTATAATCGATCACCTACCTTTAAAGTTCCTGAATCGTCAAGAGGGTTTCTTCACAGAAAATCCTCTGAGAAATAGTTCCGGAAAGAAATCTGGGACGTTTCAGGGGCATTTGTCAAGACTCGTTATTTACTCCGCCAACCTTCCGTAAATTCACGCCACAGCCACCACAGGAAAGGTTGTAGATAATGATAATAGTAATAATGGTGTTTGTTAAGCGCTTACTATGTGCCAAGCACTGTTCTAAGCACTGGGGTAGATACAAGGTCATCAGGTTGTCCCACGTGGGGCTCACAGTCTTCATCCCCATTTTACAGATGAGATGACTGAAGCGCAGAGGAGTTAAGTGACGGCAGGCAAGTGGCGGAGCCAGGATTGAAACTCATGACCTTCCGACTCACAGGCCCGTGCTCTATATCCATTATGCCATGAAGCTTCTCAGAGGGAGTCAGAGGACCTGGGTTCCAATCCCGACTCCCTGCGGCCCGGGGTCCGGCAGCCAGACCCTGTGGCCTCGGCGGCCACCGTGGCCACCCAGAAGCCCTCCGTTCTGTGGAGGCCTCACACTGAGGCTGCTTCCGCCCTTCCCCACGCCGCAGTGGGAGGCGGGACGGGGTCGGGGAACATTTCAGGAAGTTGAGGCAGAGCCTCTATTAACCGAACGGGGTCTTCATCCCGATCTGCAGTCTGGAGACGGGGAAGGAAAGCGAATCCGTGGAGCCAACACAGACCCTCGCTGTGGTCTGTGGAAAATTCCTCGACTAGATGACCCGGGGGAACCGGTCTAAGGCTGGGCCCTCACGTTCTCTGGGATTTGGGATAGATCTGAAAAGAGTTGATGAGGGAAGGCAGAGGAGACGGGGGTGGACGGTTGTTTCCAAACCCTCGAAACCTTTCTCTAGGCAGCGATGCACACATAAGGCTCACATTCCAAGGGGGAAGGAGAACGGCCTTTCCAACCCCTTTTTACGGATGAGGCAACCGAGGCACGGAGCAGTAGAGTGAATCTGACACAGGCAAATGGTGTGATTTGAGTTCCGGTTTCCTGACTCCCAGGCCTGCGCTCTTTCCACTAGGTCATCTTCTGCTTCCAAACGTGGAATGAATCAGAGCGAGAAGCCCGAATATATGCCGAGCTCTTCCATTTGACATTTCCCCAGGCCCTTAGAATACCACTAATAATAATTATGGTACTTGTTAAGCGCTTACTAGGTGACAAGTTCTGTTCTAAGAGCTGGGGTGGATACAAATTAATCAGGTTGGACAGTCCCAATTCCTTATGAGTCTCTCTGTCGAAGTACGAGGGAGTAGGATTGAATCCCCGTTTAACAGATGGGTTAGTTGAGACACAGAAAGGTTGACCGAGGTCACACGGTAATAATAGCAGTGATAATAATTATAATATTTGTTAAGTACTTTCTAGGTGATTAGTGCTGCTCTAAGCGCTGGGGTAGATAGAAGCAAATCAAGTTGGACACAGTCCCTGTCCCACAGTGGGCTCACAATCTTCTTCCCCATTTTACAGGTGAGGTAACCGAGGCACAGAGAAGTTAAGGCTCGAGGTCACGTAGCAGACACGTGTAAAGCTGGAATTCGAACCCAGATCCTCCCGACTCCCACACCCGACCTCTCTCCATTAGGCCACTCTGCTTCTCACGTGTGGCAAAGGCAGAATTAGAACCCAGATCTTCTGATTCCCACACCTTACTTTTTCCGCAAGACCGCGCTGCTTGTCTAAAAGAAATCCATTATCACCCACACCGACTACGTGTAGGAAAAACACTTCCGAGGCACCTGGGAAGCTCAGATTTGGGAAGCTGATGGCCAATGCCGATGGAACTCTATGGAAGTATCAACGTGGCTGAGTGGAAAGAGCCCAGACTTGGGAATCAGAGGTCATGGGTTCGAGTCCCGGCTCCACCACTTGTCAGTTGTGTGACTGTAGGCAAGTCACTTAACTTCTCTGTGCCTCAGTTACCTCATCTGTAAAATGGGGATTAACTGTGAGCCTCACGTGGGACAACCTGATTATCCTGTATCTCCCCCAGCGCTTAGAACAGCGCTCTGCACATAGTAAGCGCTTAACAAATACCAACATTATTATTCCCCCGATTAGACCGTAAGCCCGTCAAAGGGCAGGGACTGTCTCTATCTGTTACCGATTTGTACATTCCAAGCGCTTAGTACAGTGCTCTGCACATAGTAAGCGCTCAATAAATACTATTGAATGAATGAAAGTATGCACATTTGACCTTTGCAAAGATGAATTCGATGGGCAGATAATAATAATAATAATGTTGGTATTTGTTAAATGCTTACTACGTGCCCAGCACTGTTCAAAGCGCTGGGGTAGATACAGGGAAATCAGGTTGTCCCACGTGGGGCTCACAGTCTTAATCCCCATTTCACAGATGAGGTAACTGAGGCACCGAGAAGTTAAGCGACTTGCCCAAAGTCACCCGACTGACAGGTGGCGGAGCCGGGATTAGAACCCATCGCCTCTGACTCCTAAGCCTGTGCCCTTTCCACTGAGCCACGCTGCTTCTCTATCTGCAGATATCTCTAACTGCATAGCGATGGGAGACAGATCACCCTTGGTAGTCTTTTTTGTCGGTTTCTGTGCAAAAGAGCAGAGGTAAAGTGTGACCGATGGGTTCGGTGAACCGGGCATGATGAGAGGAATTCCAGATAATCCTAGCGGGATTGTGCGTACTCAGAGCGTGAGCGGCCCAAAGCCTGCTAAGGCCCCGGCCTCACCCGTGAGTCACGTTTTTCTGCCATCGATCTGCCCGTCTCCTCCCTTCCCTGGATAGAGCCCGGGCCTGGAAGTCAGAAGATCACGGGTTCTAATCCCGGATCTGCCACTTGTCTTCCATGTGGCCTTGGGTAAGTCGCTTCACTTCTCTGTGCCTCAGTTGCCTCATCTGTAAAATGGGGATTGAAACTGTGAGCCCCACGTGGGGCAGGACCTGTGTCCAATCTGATTTGCTTGTATCCACCCCAGAGCTTAGTCCAGTGCCTGATACATAGTAAGCGCTTGACAGATAACATTATTATTATTATTATTTTTATTCTCTGGATCTTGATGTGAGCTGGAGGGGCTCAGATGCCCTGGAGGTTAGGAGAAGGACTCCTGACTCCCAAAGACTTTCCGGATCCCGCTGATTATCCCGATCCAATTACCCGCTGCGTGACCTCGAGCAAGTCATTTCTTTGCACCTTGGTTTCCTCATCCACGGGATGAGGATTAAATATTGTTCTCCCTCCCCTCTGAACCGTGATCCCCCGTGTGGGGCAAGAACTGTGCCTGATCTGATAGTTTGGCCTCTACCCTGGTACTTAGAAGCAGTATGGCCTAGTGGAAAGAGCACAGGCTTGGGAGTCGGAGGACCTGGGTTCTAATCCTGTCTCCTCCACCTGCCTGCTGTGTGACTTAGGATAAGTCACTTTACTTCTCTGTGCTTTGGTTTCCTCAGCCGTAAAACGGGGATTAAATCTTCCTCCCTCCAGTTTAGACTGTGAGCCCTATGTGGGACGGGGACTGTGTTCAACCTGATTATCTCGTACCTACTCCAGCACTTGATACAGTGCGTGGTGCTCAGTGGAAAGAGCACGGGCTTGCGAGTCAGAGGGCGTGGGTTCAAACCCCGGCTCTGCCACTTGTCTGCTGTGTGACGGTGGGCGAGTCACTTAACTTCTCTGTGCCTCAGTTACCTCATCTGTAAAATGGGGATTAACTGTGAGCCTCACGTGGGACAAATTGATTACCCTGTATCTACCCCAGCACTTAGAACAGTGCTCTGCACATAGTAAGCCCTTAAATACCAACATTATTATTATTATTGCACAGTAAGCACGTAACAAATACCATAAAAAGTACCAGAATTATTAGTATAGAGAGCACTTAAAAATATCACAATTACGATTTCCAGGTGGCCAAAGAGAAAGGGTAACTTGCCCATTTTCAGACAGCCTCCACTTGGAGGGAAAATAATTTGCAGGCCCCGGTCGGTATCAGAAACGGGCCCCGGCTTTCATTTTCTGAGAAACGAATGAGCAAATTATGAATCGGCGAGCTACTGAGCGTGTACTCCGTGAGGGGAGGCAGTGTTACCTAGTGGAAAGAACACAGGACTGACCATCAGGAGCCCTAGGTTCTAAATCCCACCTCTGCCACTGGCCTGCTGCTGGGTGACCTTGGGTTAGTCCCTTATCCTCTCTTTGCCTCAGTTTCCTCATCTGCAAATGGGGTTGAAACAGATTGTGGAGGCGGGAACTGGGTCCAGTTGGATTATTTTATATCCAGTCCAGAGTTTAACACCTAGTGGGTCAGTAAATTCCCAGATAATAGAAAATGTTAAGCATTGGCAAGAAGATCCAGGTTCCTGGGCTGACAGCCAAGGCAGATAAAGTCAGGTTCAGCTCCAGTTCTGGTCCCTCTTCTTCGGGTCCTGCCGGCCGGCTCCTTGCTGCTGACCCCCCAACGGGTAGGAAAACAGCTGATATGTAGATTTTGCAGACACATTCCATCTAAGTTAGTTTTCTAATTTTTTAAAAAATGGTATTTAAGTGCTTAATATATGCCAGGCACTGTTCTTGTACTTTCCAAGCGCTTAGTATAGTTCTCCGCACAGAGGAAGTGCTCGGTAAATCTGATTGAATGAATGAATAATCACTGGGGTAAATATGCAGTAATAATAATGGTGGTATTTGTTAAGCGCTTACTATGTGCAAAGCACTGTTCTAAGCGCTGGGGAGATGCAAGGTGATCGGGTTGTCCCACGTGGGGCTCACAGTTTTAATCCCCATTTTACAGATGAGGTAACTGAGGCACAGAGAAGTTAGGTGGCTCGCCCAAAGTCACACAGCTGACAAGCGGCGGAGCCGGGATTAGAGCCCATGACCTCTGACGCCCAAGCCCGGGCTCTTTCCGCTGAGCCGCGCTGCTTCTCTATCAGATCGGACACAGTCCCTGTCCCACATGGAGCTCAAAATCTTAATCCCCATTTTACAGAGGAGGTCGCTGAGGCCCAGAGGAGTGAAGCGACTTGCCCGAGGTTACGCAGCAAAGTAGCAGAGGCGGAATTAGAACCCAGGACCTTTTGACTCCCGGGCCCAAGTTTTATCCGCTAGGCCACACTGCTGCTGCTGCTGTTGTAGTTGTAGAGTAATGGTAGTGAAAGTATGGATGAGGCACCTACCCTGTACAAAGCACCGGGCTGAGGGCTGGGAAGATGAAAATTAATTGAAGTCCCCATCCCTGGGGGCTCACGGTCTTAGAATAAAAGTGGGCAGGAGACTCCTCAGGCAATATGAAATCATCTAAGTACAAAAACACAGCTCAGGGTCCAAATAATAATAATAATGTTGGTATCCGTTAAGCGCTTACTATGTGCAGAGCACCGTTCTAAGCGCTGGGGGAGATACAGGGTGGGCTGAGAACCAATCAATCATTCGGTGCGTATTTCTCGAGTATGGTTACTGGATGCCGAGCACCACACTAAGCACTTAAGAAAGTACAAGACAACAGAGCTGGCGGTCCTGATGCCATCCGTCAGTCAGTCAGTCACGGGTATTTATTGAGCTCTTACCGTGTGCAGAGCACCCTGCTAAGCGCTGGGGAGAGTACAGTAGAACAATAAACAGACACATTCCCTGCCCACAATCAGCTCACAGTCTAGAGGGGAAAGAGACTGACAGAAATGGATGAAAGGATTGGCTCACTGGAAAAACGTGCGTTATCCGTGGATCGCATTTATTCGTGGCACCCTTTCCCCTCCCCGATGCTCTGCCGTCTCAGAAACTACTCGAGGACAGCCTACTGGCTGGTAATAATACTCCTAAGAACTTACTATGTCCCCAACACCGCACTAAGCGCTGGGATAGATGCAAGCAAATCGGGTAAGACACAGTCCCTGTCCCAAAAGGGCTCCCAGTATCAATCCCCATTTTCTAACTGAGGCTCAGAAAAGTGAAGTGACTCTCCCAAGGTCACACAGCAGACAAGTGGAAGAGTCAGGATCGGAATCCATGACCTTCTATTCCCAGGCCCGTGCTCCATCCGTTACGGCACACTGATCCTCAGCACGGGCTAAGCACTGTGTTAAACACTGGAGTGGATTCAAGGTAACCAGACCGGGCACAGTCCCTGCCCCACATGGGGTTCACAGTCTAAGAGGGAGGGAGAACAGGTGTTTAATCCCCATTTGACGGATGAGGAAACAGGCCCAGAGAAGGTGTTGTAAATGGTTTCTTGCTGAATTTCTCCCCTCTGCTTCTTTCCTTCCTTTGCTTTGGTCCTCCAGGGCTTAAAGCATTTCCCGCCCACGTTCATGTTGACTCCAAAACTTCAAGTGAGTCACTAAGTGCATTAAAATAGGGCGGTTGCTTCCCAGATCCTCCATCTGTCCAACCGGATCTGCTTGCATCCGCCCCAGCGCTTAGTACGGTGCCTGGCACTTAACAAATACCATCATCATCATTGTTATGAGGGTCGGGGTCCGGGCTCTCCTCCCCCTTTATGTTTTGCATTTCATTGTTCCATAAACATTCTGGTCTCTAGGGGCTGGGCTTTCATCCTTTGTAACTCTAGAGTTCCAGGGACCAGGATTTGGCTCTCTAGAAGAAACCAATCTCAGGAGGAGAGAACATTTAGCCAGAGGCTGGGATTCCCCTGGGCATTTGCAAAACCTGAGCCCTCTTGGGGCAATAGTGTGGCTGACCTGATGACGGAGGGAATGAAATCCTTTCTCGCTCAATTGTCAGGAGGCCCGGGATAGTCTGGTTCCGTAAGATGGCGACGGCTAATCACCCCCAACTGGAAAATAACCCTTCATTTCCTGGAGAGCCCTTACTCAATCACCTCCTAAGTCTTTTCTTCTTCAAACGATAGTCTTTAACCTTTCTGCAGCCTGTAATTCTTTTTCCCAGCTCTTAACCACCTCTACTGTCCTCTTCCGAATCCTTTCCCGGAAGCAGTGTGGTCTAGCGGGAAAAGGACGGGCCTGGAAGTCAGAGGGCCCGGGTTCTACTCCCTGCTCGGCCACTTGCCCGCAGTGTGACCTTGAGCAAGTCACCTAATTTGTCTGGGCCTCGGTTTCTTTATCCGTCAAAGGGGGATTCACTACCTCTTCTCCCTACTTAGACTTTGAGAGCTATGGGGGAAAGGGACTGTGTCATTTCTTGATCACCCAGAGCTCAGTACAGTGTTTGACCCATATGAAGGGCTTAACAAAATACACGGTTATCATAATTCACATCCATCCTGTGACACAAGGAAAAGGAAATGCCTTCTTTGTAGCAAATGCGGAAACAAAAACCCAAACTGTGAAAATAAGACTCCTAAAAGGATTCAAGCAATCCATCGCATCAATCAGTGGTATTTAATGATAATGTTAATAATGTTGGTATTTGTTAAGCGCTCACTATGTGCCGAGCACCGTTCTAAGCGCTGGGGTAGACACAAGGGAATCAGGTTGTCCCACGTGGGGCTCACAGTCTTAATCCCCATTTTACAGATGAGGTAACTGAGGCACAGAGAAGTTAAGTGACTCGCCCACAGTCACACAGCTGACAAGTGGCAGATCCAGGATTCGAACCCATGACCCCTGACTCCCAAGCCCGGGCTCTTTCCACTGAGCCTTAGTGGTATTCAGTGGCTTCAGCTACTTCACCTGTAAAATGGGGATAAAGACTTTGAGCCCCACGTGGGACCACCTGATTATCTTGTATCTACCCTAGTGTTTAGAACAGCCCTCGGCACATAGTAAGCGCTCAACAAACACCATCGTCATTATTATTACTAAGTGCTAGGGTGGATACATGCAGATCACAGACTGTCCCTGTAAATCAGTGGCACTTCTCTCCAGAGCTGGAATTCATTCCTTTATTTCTACGACTGTCCGTCTCCCCCTCTAGACCGTAAGCTTGTTGTGGACAGGGACTGTGTCTGCTCTGTTGTTCTCTCCCAAGCACGTAGTACAGTGCCCTGCACACAGTAAGTGCTCAGTAAGTACCGTCGATTGATTTATGGAGCCCTTATATGCAGAGCACTCTTTCTAAGTGCTTGGGAAGCAACGTGGCCTAGTGGAAAGAGCACAGGCCTGGGAGTCACAGGGCCTGAGTTCTAATCTCAGCTCTGCCACTCGTCTGCTGGGTGATCTTGAGCAAGTCACTTAATGGCTCTGTGCCTCAGTTCCCTCATCTGTAAAATGGGAAATTGAGACCGTGGGCCCCACGTGGGACAACCTGATTAGCTTGTATCTACCCCATCGCTCAGTACAGTGCCGGGCACATAGTAAGCACTTAACAAAAGCAAATAATCATTATTATTATTATCTAATCCCAGTGCTAAGCAGCTTGATATATGGTATAATTATTGGTTTTTTGTTAATAAAGTGGATACTTAGCTCGATAAGGCTGGTCTAGATAAACTATCAAGGTCCCTTCCTTCACGAGACATCAATGATTTTAGGGTCGAAATTGCTAAAAATCATCTCTCACCAAGGCATAACTCGGTTCTGAGGACCTTTGGAATGGATCAGCCAATCCACTAGTGACATTCGTTGAGCACTTCCCATGTGCAGAGCAATAATAATTGTGGTATTCGTCAAGCTCTACTATGTGCCAGGCACTGGACTGAAGTGCGGGGGTGGATTCGAGCAAATCGGGTTGGACCCAGTCCCTGTTCCACATGGGGCTCACAGTCTCAATCCCTATTTTACAGGTGGGGTAACTGAGGCCCAGAGAAGTGAAGTGACTTGACCAAGGCCACACAGCAGACAAGTGGCAGAGCCGAGATTAGAGCCCACGACCTTCTGATTCCCAGATCCGGGCTCCATCCTCTCCGCCAAGCAGTCGTTAGAGTCCGCAGGCACCATCCTTGCCCTCAAGAAGCTTACAGTCAAGGGTAGTTGTTGAGTGGTTTCAGCGTGCGGAGCACACGTTCAGTTGTTTTTATTGCGTACTTACTGTGTGCAAAGCACTGTAGTAAACGCTTGGAAGAGCACGATATAACGGAGTTGAGTACCCGACCCTCGCCTTCGTGTTTCTGGCACGATCTCTGCCAGGCCAGTGTCAGAGCAAGTACTGAGTCTCAAATGGGGCCAGACAATTCATTCAATCATATTTACTGAGCACTTACTGTGCGCAGAGCACCGTACTAAGTGCTTAGCACTGCATTAAGCACTTAAAATAATGATGGCATCTGTTAAGCGCTTACTACGTGTCAAGCACTGTTCTGACCATTGAGGGAGATACAAAGTAATCAGGTGGTCCCACGTGGGGCTCACAGTCTTAATTCCCATTTTGCAGATGAGGTAACTGAGGCGCAGAGCAGTGAAGTGACTTGCCCAAGGTCACACAGCAGACAAGTGTGGGAGCCGGGGTTAGAACCGACATCCTTTGACTCCCAAGTCCATTTCCTTGCCGCTAAGCCATGAGCCGGCGTGGGCGACCCACGGGCTTCGGCGGATGCTGGCGGAGGGCGGATCCCAGCCAGAGGCGAAGAAGCGGAAGTCTTGGATGAGCAGGGAGATATCATTCGTTCATCCAATCGTATTTATCGAGCACTTGTGTACAGGGCACCGTACTAAGCGCTCGGCAGAGTTCGCTACAACAGTAAACCGACACATTCTCCTCTCTAGACGTTGGCTCGTTTGGGGCAGGGGATGACACTGTTTATTTTTGTATTGTACTTTCCCAAGTGCTTACTACTGTGCTCTACACACAGTAAGCGTTCAATAAATACGATTGAACGAATGAACGAAACTTCCCAGCCCACGACGAGCTTCCAGGCCAGGGAATGTTGGAATGATCCTTTCTGAAGAGCAGCAGGGGTCAGCCAAGTCTGGGAGAAATAACTGACCCCCCTCCCCGGCTCGCAAGTCTTGGGCGACCTTGGCAATTGCCCCCTACTTTCCCCCTGCTCTGCTTCCACTAAACCCCGGATCGCCCCTTCGCTCCCCTAATACCAGCCTGCTCGCCGTGCCTCGATCTCATTTTTCACCTAAGACCCTTTGTTCACATAAGGACTCCCGTATCCTTCATAATAATTACAGTATTTGTTAAGCGCTCACTGTGTGTCGGGCACTGTTCTAAGCGCTGAGGTAGATACAGGATAAACGGGTCGGGCACGGTCCCTGTCCCACATAAAACTCGCGGTCTGGATCCCCGTTTTCCAGATGAGGGAACTGAGGCACAGAGAAGAGAAGTCCTTTGCCCAGTCACGAAGCAGACAAGTGGCTATGAGAAGCAGGGTGGCTCAGTGGAAAGAGCACGGGCTTTGGAGTCAGAGGTCACGGGTTCGAATGCCGGCTCGGCCACTTGTCAGCTGTGTGACTGTGGGCAAGTCACTTGACTTCTCGGTGCCTCAGTGACCTCATCTGTAAAATGGGGATTAAGACTGTGAGCCCCAAGTGGGACAACCTGATTCCCCTGTGTCTACCCCAGAGCTTAGAACGGTGCTCGGCACATAGTAAGCGCTTAACAAATACTAACATTATTATTATTATTATTACTTCTCTGGGACTCAGTTACCTACCTCATCTGTAAAATGGGGATTAAGACTGAGATCCCCATGTGGGACGATCTGATTACCTTGTATCCCCCCCACCCCGGCGCTTAGAACAGTGGTTGGCACATAGAGCTTAACAAATGCCATCATTATTACTGTTATTTTTAAGTGATATGAATCACATCTCCTCCAGGAAACCTTCCCTGACTAATCTCTCATCTCCCTCCCTCCATTCCCCATCACTTAGGCCCTTGAGTCTTCACCGCCCTCAACACATAGGCGTTCACGCCACCCCACGGCACATAAATACATATCCTTATACTCAGTTGTTTCTCTTTTTGGTCATTGATTTTAGCGCCTCTCTGCCCCTCTTCTCGAGGGTGGGATACAAATGTACTAACTCTAATGTGCTCTCCCACGCTCTGAGTATGGTGCTCTGCACAGAGTGAGTGCTCAGTAAATGCCACTGCTCTACAGACCACTAACTGGGACTCACTGTTACTTTATTGTTACTCCCACAACTGGCCTGCCTAAAACTGCTCCATCACCTTCCTTGCTGCTGCTAGAACAGACCGGAAAGGACGCCGGGCAGGATCTTTGTGATTCTTCCCTCCCTCCACCCCTTCTCCCCGTTATTGGTATATGTTGTTAAATACTTAGATGTCCGGCACTATACTAAGCACTGGGGTAGATACTGGACCCGATCCCTGTCCCACACAGTGCTCACAGCCTTACTCTCCATTTTATAGATGTGGTAACTGAGTCGCAGAGAAGTGAAGTGACTTGCCCAGGGTGACCCAGCAGTCAAATGGCAGAGCCAGGATTGGGACCCAGGTCCTCTGACTCCCAGGCCCTCACTCTTTCCATTAGGCCCCGCTGCTTCTCCTCTTTCACCTGCTCTTCCGCTATCACCAAAACTGACCCGAATCCTGGGAGGGTCTGAATTGGCTTCACCCGAATCAGATGTCAACCAACACCGCTGCTCAGATGTCCGTAAAGCCACCCACGAGGATTTCAGTCACGAGGAAGGAAACTCGGGCCCAAAATTTGCCTATTCACCTCAGAAATCAATTCCCTGTGGTAGATTTCTCCAGTCTCTGAAGGAAATAAAACACCTCTTTCTCTTCTAAAGTCTACATCCTAAGGACTTAGAGAATGGAAGCTTAGAAGAATACACTTAGAGAAGGTCTGATCTATTCAGATAGTTCCACCTTGGGAAGGTCTTTGGGGCCGTGGGCAGTGGAAAGGTCTTTGGGCCTGTTCCCCAAGTAGCCTGCCTGAAAGTTAAGATTGAGGGAGCCGGTGAGCTCCACCTTTCCCTGAGATTAATTCCTCTTTTTCCTTCGCAGTAGAATCGAGCACCGTGAAAAGCACCAGCTCCCCTCTCGCCAGCCCTGCCTATTCCGGTGAGTAAATATATTCCTGCTTCATTTTGTCCCCCCTTTCGGTTTGCCGCTGGCACGAGCCCGTGTGCGTGTGTGCCTCCGACAGCCTTATCTCAACCCTCCCTGCATCCTGGACCCCATTAGAATCTCTGCGTCCTCCTCCAAGAAACCTTTCAGATCGAAGGAGGGTTCAGCTAAAGGCTGACTGGTTGCCTTTTGTATCCTAGGACACCATAATTCCTTCCCAGGACTGAGGAAGAAGTAGACTGTGCACAGAGCGCTGTACTAAGCACCTGGGAAAGTACAGTCGATAGTAAACGGTGACATTCCCTGCCCACAGGGAGTTCGCAGTCTCCCGGGGGGAAGACAGACATCAATCCAAATAAATAAAACTACAAATAATAACAATAATAATAATAATGTTGGTATTTGTTAAGCGCTTACTAGGTGCCGAGCACTGTTCTAAGCGCTGGGGTAGACACAGCGGAATCAGATTGTCCCACATGGGGCTCACAGTCTTAATCCCCATTTTACAGATGAGGTAACTGACGCACCGAGAAGTTAAGTGACACAAATATCTAACAGATATCAAATTAACACTGAAAAATTCTCACCCCGGATTATCTACGGCTTCACTGATATCTTGGCAAAGGCCCCAGCCGACGGTGCCGGTAGAAAGATGTTTTTCTCTGTCATTTATTTATTTTTGTTAATGTCTGTCTACCCCGTAACTCGTTTTGGACAGGGAATGGGTCTATTTATCGTTAGAGTACCCGCTCCCTAGTGCTTAGTGCAGTGTTCTGCACACAGTAAGTGCTCGATAAATACAACTGACTGAATCTAAGCTACGGAAATGTCCATCCGGGCGGGATGGAAGGCGGGTTATCCAACCTGGCTGTGCAAGGCCTGCGGGGAAGACACCAAACCTGATCGACAAGCTGAAATCCCTGGGAGCAGCAGTGTGGAAAACAAGAGATTTTTGAGAGAGAAAGGCTGCTTCAATCTGCCGGGCGGGATACATTTTGATGATGTATCTTTACTGCCTCAACCTTTTCTCTTCTGCACCCTCTTCCCTTGTCAGAAAAGAAGATGGATGCTGGGAAAAAGAGAGAGATGTCTTATTTTAAGTAGCGGGGAAGAAAGCTCTCCCTTTTCTATTCCTGATCCAAACCGCCGTGGAAACATCCGTCTCGGGTGCCCAGTTCCCCGGAGATGTTGGGTTTTAACTGTTGACTCATAGAGAAGGGCTCTTGTTGGCCCTCACGCCTTCTGGGCCTGGATAGATGCAGCTGTGGGGAGATGGCAGCAGTCGATCCTCTGGCTCTGGGGCTAGACGCCCCTCTCCCTCCCCCATACCTGCTGTCTGAACCCAACAGCATCCCCACAGCGGTCCGGGAAGGCCGGAAGGAAAAGGGAAGGAAAATGTTCCTGCTAAGAGTGCCTCTCTGCCTCACAGGAGCAGCAAGCCTGCCACCAAGCGGGTACGGGAGAGGTGGGAACGTTCCTTCGGAGAGGGGAATTTCTCCGGATCCGCTGGAATCCCGACAGGGAGAAAAAGAGTCCCTTGGCTTGAGGGTGGGATGGGACGTGGAGGCAGGTGAAACCGTTTAAAGTAAAAGGGGGAGAGAGGGAGGATTTGGGTAGGGAGCTCTCTGAGGTCAGGGGTCGTGTCTACAAATTGTACTCCCCTGAGCGCTTAGCACAGTGCCCCTTCCCGAGGAAGTGTTCGGTCAATCCCTTCGATTGCTAGGCTGGTTCGTGGTGGAGTGGTCCGTGATGAGAAAGTGTGGGATGTGGCGGGGAAAGACAAGGGTGTTGGAAGCCCCCTCCATAATAATAATAATGTTGGTATCTGTTAAGCGCTTACTACGTGCAGAGCACTGTTCTAAGCGCTGGGGGAGATACGGGCTTTGCAGTCCGAGGTCATGGGTTCGAATCCCGGCTCTGCCACTTGTCAGCTGTGTGACTGTGGGCGAGTCACTTCACTTCTCTGTGCCTCAGTGACCTCATCTGTAAAATGGGGATGAAGACTGTGAGCCCCACGTGGGACAACCCGATTCCCTTGTGTCTACCCCAGAGCTTAGAAGGGTGCTCTGCACATAGTAAGCGCTTAACAAAAAAAAAAAATACAGGGTCATCAGGTTGTCCCACGTGAGGCTCACAGTTAATCCCCATTTTACAGATGAGGTCACTGAGGCACAGAGAAGTGAAGTGACTCGCCCACGGTCACACAGCTGACACGCGGCAGTACCGAGATTCGAACCCACCACCTCTGACTCCCAAGCCCGGGCTCTTTCCACTGAGCCACGCTGCTTCTCCATCCCCCTCCCCCCCCTCCCCCCATCAAGCATCTTAGCGCAGGAGACAGAATGGACAGAGGGCCCGATCCAAATTAAGCATCGCTTTCTCAGATAATAATAGCAATAACGGTACTTGTTACGCACTTACTATGCGCCAAGCCCTGTACTAAGCACTGGAATAGATACGAGTTAATCAGGTTGGACAGAGTCCAGCTCCCACATGAGGCTCACACTCCCAATCCCCATTTTCCAGATGAGGTAACGGAGGCCCAGAGGAGTGGAGTGACTTGCCCACGGTCACGCAACAGAGAACTGGCGGAGCCAGGATTAGAACCTAGGTCTTCGGACTCTCACCCGGTGTCCTGTCCACTGGGCCTCGCTGTTTCTCATCATTCTCAGATGGCAGTTATGCGGTTTGGGGCGACAGTGTTGCCCAGAGTAACACCTTCTCCCTGGCTCCTCTTAGGTGTGATTTTGCCGGTGGTCATCACCCTGATAGTGATCACGCTGTTGGTTTTCATCCTGGTGGGTTTGTATCGGATGTACCGGAAGAAGGACCCGGGTAAGTGATGAACGTCTCTGTACGGGAAGAGCCTCCCCTCCCAGCACCCCCGGGGGTCTGACTCCTGACCCTAGGTCCTTGGGAGCCGAGGAGGGGAAGGGGAAGGACCTGATGACTGGGAATTTTCTCCCTCCCTTCAGGCAAAAGGAGGAGAAGGGGATCTCGTCTGGGGACAGTGGGCGGGGAACGTCTTTATCGACTCCCCCAAGTGTGTAGCGCAGTGCTCTGCACACAGTAAGTGCTCAATAATCACCATCGATTGATCGACTGGGGCCTCGGGAATGAGCCCGTCCCAGAATAGGTGTCCCGATGAGGTGGAGGCAGGGGCTGCTTCCGCTCCAGCCTCTTTGGAACTTCCCTTCCCAGAGTCGATAATAATATAATAACGCTGGTATTTGTTAAGCGCTTACTACGTGCCACACACCGTTCTAAGCGCTGGGGTAGATAACCAAGTAAGCAGGTTGATCCACGTGAGGCTCGCGGTCTTAATCCCCGTTTTGCAGACGAGGTGACTGAGGCCCAGAGAAGTGAAGCGGCTTGCCCAAGGTCATACAGCAGACAAGAGGCGGAGGTGGGATTAGAACCCACGTCCTCTGACTCCCGAGCCCGGGTCCTTTCCACTAAGCCGCGCTGCTTCTCCCCAGTTCTCCCGCTGCCCCAGTCCCCCTCTCGTTCCGCGTGCTTCCCCGCGGCCGACGTCAGTCGGGGGGACACCAAGGCGGCCACACAATCTCCCTGCTCAGCATCTTCCCGTCTCTCTCCCCCGGGACCGTTTCACCCCCGTTTACAGTTCCGGCGGGTTCCACCCGGATGTGGGTTCTAATGTCGGCCTGGGGCAAACCACTTAACTGCTCTGTACCTCAGTTTCCCCATCCGAATAGTGGAGATCCAACCCCCGTTCTCCCTCTCCCTTAGATTGAATGGGTCAGATGCGTCTGACCTGCTTGGTCTTGCATCTGCCCCAGCGTTTGGCCCGCAGTAAGCATTTTGCAAATACCACAGTTTTCATCACCATGGTGAAGTCACTGGAATTTAAACACTAGTATTTATTGAGCCTGACTGTGCAGAGCACTGTACTAAGCATTTGGGAGAGTACAATGCGACAGAGTTGGTAGACACATCCGCTGCCCACAGAAAGCTCACAGTCTAGAGGGAGGATCGTGTCAGTCGGTCAACAGGTAAGTCGGTCACGTTTATTGAGCGCTTACCGTGCGCAGAGAACTTTACTAAGCACTTGGGAGGGTACAAAATAACAATATAGCAGACACATCCCCTGCCCACAACAAGCTGACGGTCTAGAAGGGGAGAAAGACGTGAATATAAATAAAATGACAGATAGGTACATAAGAACTGTGGGGCTGGGAAGGGGATGAATAAAAAGAACAAGTCAAGGTGACCCGGAAGGGAAGGAGGAGAGGAAAGGGGGGGCTTAATCAGGGAAGGCCTCTTGGAGGAGATGGGCCTTTAATAAGGCTTTGAAGCGAGGTAGAGTCATCGTCTGTCAGATGTGAGGCGGGAGGGCGTTCCAGGCCGCAGACAGGACTTGGGCGAGAGGTCAGCGGCGAGATGGATGAGACGGAAGTAAAGTGTGATGGATAGCGTTAGAGGAGGGAAGTGTGCGGGCTGGGTTGCACTAGGAGAGTAGCGAGGCGAGGTAGGAGGGGGCAAGGGGATTGAATGCTTCAGAGCCAAAGGCGAGGAGTTTCTGTTTGATGCGGCGGTAGATGAAAGCCTGCGATGGGTTCCCAGCCCGTGGACCTGAGAGACTCAGAAAGACGCTGCCTAAGGGAAACCGCCTTCAGTTGACAGTGGGACCACTGAGTGGGAACCGATTCCCCCACCCATCGTCCCCTTTCACGCTAGAATGGACATCATCTGGTTTCTTCTCTGGGAAAACTCCGGGTCATGTCAGTGACTCATCTCTGTCTCTTCCTCTAGGGTCACCGGACAACGGAACTGACCAGTAAGTAGCATCATATCTCTCGAAGTTTCGATCCCCGGGTGGATTAGGGGAAAAGACTTCCTCATCGGCATCCGTGGTATTTACTGAGCCCTCAAGGTGTGTGCGGGGCACTGGACTGAACGTTTGGGAGAGTCCAGTGCAGCGGAGTCGGTAAACACGTTCCCCGCCCACAAGAAGCTTCCCAACATTAACTTTACGGGGAAACTTTCCCGCATAGACAGGATGCTCCGGGATTTTGCGGGGGGGCTAGCTCTGGCTCGGTATCCGCCCTTTCCTTTCCATCCAAACTGCTACAGTCACTCATCCTATCTCGCCTGGATGATTGCATCAGCCTCCTTGCTGACCTCCCAGCCTCCTGCCTCTCCCCACTCCAGTCCATACTACGCTCTGCTGCCTGCATCATTTTTCTACAAAAACGTTCAGGACATGTCACCCCGCTCCTCCAAAAACTCCAGCGGTTGCCCATCCAGCTCCGCATCAGAGAAAAACTCCTCCCCGTTGGCTTTAAAGGTCTCCATCACCTTGCCCCCTCCTACCTCACCTCGTTTCTCTCCTTCTTCGACCCAGCCCTCACGCTTCGCTCCTCTAGCGCTAACCTTCTCACTGGGCCTCCGTCTCGCCTGTCTCGCCGCTGATCCCTCGCCCACATCCCGCCTCTGGCCTGGAACGCCCTCCCTCCTCAAACCCGACGGACGTTTACTCTCCCCACCTTCAAAGCCTCATCGAAGGCCCATCTCCTCCAAGAGGCCTTCCCGGACCAAGCCTCACTTTTCCTCATCTCCATCCACTTTTGCGTTGCTCTGACCTGCTCTCTTTGCCCTTCCCCGCCCCAGAGCGCTTATGTATATAGCTGACATTTGATTTATTTGCACTGATATCTGTTCCACCCCGCCCCCACCGACTTCAAGCTCATCTGTGGACAGGGAATGTCACGGTTTATTGTTGTATTGTACTTTCCCAAGCGCTTAGCACAGCTCTGTGTACAGAAAGCACTCAACAAATACGAGTGAGTGAATGAATTAATTCGACTCTTTCTTTAACAGGCCCCAGTCGGATAAAGAGAGTGTTAAACTCCTGACGGTGAAGACGCTTTCTCCTGAAACTGGTAAGGCCTTCTCCACTGTGGGGGCAGACACCGGCGGAAAAGACTCGTTTTGCAAAGCAGGTGGCCGTGGGCCATAGCTGGGCCATTTGATGGCGGAGGAGGGAGGAGGTAGGTGGCCAAAGGCCGGGTTTCCAGATCGGGGGATGATGTGACGGGGAAGAGGCGGGAGAGCTGAAGGGGCAGGTATTTCGGGGAACAACGCGGCGTAGTGGAAAGAGCAGGGGCCCCGGGGACAGAAGGCCATGGCTTCTAATCCCAGCTCTTCCAAATACTTGCTGGATGACCATGGGCAAGTCACTTCACTTCTCTGGTCTCAGTTACCTCAACTGGAAAATGGAGAGTGAGACTGGGAAACCCGTGTTGGACAGAGACTGAGTCCAATCTGATTAGCTTTATCCACCCCAGTGCTTGGCACATAGTAAGCACTAAACAAATACTATTATTATTATTATGAAGATGTTTGAAGCTGGCCCTGGTCACAGTTAATGGACAACCTGGGAGACAGCTGACAGCATCGGGGAGAAGCAGGACAGACTAGGGGAAAGAGCATGAGCTTGGAAGTCAGAGGTCCGGGATTCTGATCCCACCTCTGTCCCTTGCCTGCTGTGTGACCCTGGGCAAGTCACTTCACCTCCCTGTGCCTCAGCCTCCTCATTTTTTAAATGGGGATTCAATGCCTGCTTTCCCCCCTACGAAGACTGTGAGCCTCATGTGGTACGAGGACTGTGTTTGACCTGATCATCTTTCATCTACCGTAGTGCTTAGTATAGTGTTGGGCACGTAGTAAGTGCGTAACTATTATTATTATCATTATTATCATCAACTCACTGACTGACATCCATGGACCAGAGTCCAGTACACCCACAGCTGATGAAATACATCTCTGTGTTGAAAGTTAAGTGTCAGGGAACCTTTTTTATAATGATATTTGTTTTTTGGATTATTTGTTTTTGTAGTATTTGTTAGGCAGTTACTCTGTGCCAGGCACTCATTAAGCCCTGGGGCAGCCCGTGTCTCACATGGGGGCTCACCGTCTTAATCCCCATTTTACAGCTGAGGTCACTGAGGCCCAATGAAGTTAAGTGACTTGTCCAAGGTCGCACAGCAGACGCGGCTTGGAATCATGATTAGAACACGGGTCCTCTGACTCCTAGGCCCCCGTTCTTTCCACTGGGCCACTCTAGGAAGAGAGCTGAGGACTGAGAGACAAGAGATGTGTGTTCCAATCTTGACTCCGCTGCTTGCCGGTTGGGTGACAGTAGGCAAGTTGCAACCTCTCTGTGCCTCCGTTTCCTCATCTGTAAAATGGGGATTAACTATCTGTTCTCCCTCCCCTTTAGACTGAGAGCCCAGTGTGGGATGTGGACTGCCCCACTGCTTAATACAGTGCCTGGCATATAGTAAGTGCCTAAGAAATACCATAGAAACAAATAAACCGAAAAGCAAATGCCACGGACTATGTCTATGCTGATTATCCTGTATCTACCCTGATGATCCTGTATCTACCCCAGTGCTTAGGTCAGTGTTGGGCACACGGACAGTGCGGAAGAAATATCACTATTATTATCATTAGGAAAAGCTAGAAGTCTGGGCCGACCGTACTACTGAGAGGCAACCTGTCGGCCGCTGATACTATCCTCGGGAAATTAAACTCGCTCTGAAAGGGCGGCCTGGAAAGTGATGTAGCGGGCCTCGTTCCATTTCTGGGCTCAGGGAGCCAAGCCCATCTTCTGTTTCGTAGGAGAGCAGTCAGCTCAAGGGAAAAATAAGAACTGACAGCCGGACGGATGGTCTCCACACCTGGGCAACTGACGCGTAAGTTTTCTGCTTCCATTCTGCGAGCTGCGTCTCTCGTGGACCTCTGCTGCCGGGATCCGATGGGATTCGGGAGATGGGATAGGGGAGCCGGGAACGGGAAGCCGGGAGCGACTTGCGGGCGTCCTCTCGTTGCGAGTTCGGTTGCGACCCGGAGAGCAGGCGGCTTGTTCCGCGGAAGACCCGGCAGCCCGTTTGGCAAAGACGGTTTTTTGCAGCGGAGGTGCCAGAAGAAATGAGTTCATCAGGGCCGCAGGGGAGCTTAGATTGTGAACTGCAGTAGCGCAGGCTGAAGAGGAGTCCGGAGTGTTTGCTACTGTCCTATAGGCTGCGGGGCAGGGGTGGGGGGAGCGGGGAGGGCCCGAGAGTGTCCACCGCGGCAATGCGGCGTTCACGGAGTGTGGCCCAGCAATTCAGGCTGCAGGAGACCCCGGCAACCGCGGGGAAACTTTGGAGCCCGGACCATTATAGTGCAGGTTGCCGGGGAGCCCTGGACTGTGTGTGGCCCAAGCCCAGCCTCCCGAGACCTGGAGCGATTTCCCCTGGGCCCGTGTATTATAATCATCATCATCATCATCATGCTGTTTGTTAAGCGCTTACCATGTGCCAGACACTCTACTAAACGCTGGGGTGGATACAAGGAAATCGAGTAGGACACAGCCCCTGTCCCGCGTGGGGCTCACAGTCTCAGTCCCCTTTTTACTGATGAGGTAACTGAAGCCCAGAGGAGTTAGGCGACTTGCCCAAGGGCGTACAGCAGACGAGCGGATTAAAACCCATGACCTTCTGACTCCCAGGCCGGGGCTCTATCGGTTACGTCACGCTGCCTCTCTGTTTCCTCTTGGGATCCGGATCCTTAGGGCTAGGAGAGACTCCTCTCCGGCTTCCGGCTTCTGGCTACCACTTGCCTCAGGGAGGACCCGCACTGTGACGATGCGTACTTCGAGCCTCCCCTTCGGCCCGCGTCGCCGTAGGACACACTCTCGGTAAAATGCGGCGAGCCGCACCAACGTACGAGGCTGGTATATCTGCCTCGGGGGCCGGAATGAGGCCTCCTACTCTGCTGGACTTGCTCTAGCGCTGAGCACACTGCTCTGCACAAAGTAGGGGCTCAATCAATGCCACTGAGTGATGGATGGATGGATGGATGGATGGATTAGCTGGGCTTTCTCTAAGGCCGCTCTCCATTTAGGCAGAGAGGAATTGGCAGAAGCAATCAGCAATTTTTCTGCCCAAGGAAGAAGAACCCCACGTGTTTCTTGAGACAGCAGGGTGGACACTGCACGGTTTCTTTCCCTCACCATTATCCTGGGCTCCCTCCCGTTGTCACCTGAACCAAAACGGCATCTTGACGGGCGATTACTGTTCGCATTTCTGCAGTGGGGATTTGAGACGCAGCCTGGCCTAGCGGAAGTTGCTCCACCACTTGCCTGCCATCTGATCCCTGTGGGCGGGGAATGTGTCCGTTTATGGTTATAATGTACTCTCCTTAGTGCTTAGTAGATGCTCTGCACACAATAAGCGCTCAATAAATACGGTTGACTGACTGAATGACTGACCGTGGGCAAATCCCTCAGCTTCTCTGAGCCTTGATTTCCTCATCTGTAAATGGGGATAATAATAGTAATAATGTTGGTATTTGTTAAGCGCTTACTATGTGCCGAGCACCGTTCTAAGCGCTGGGGTAGACACAGGGGAATCAGGTTGTCCCACGTGGGGCTCACAGTCTTCATCCCCATTTTACAGATGAGAGAACTGAGGCACAGAGAAGTTAAGTGACTCGCCCACAGTCGCAGAGCTGGGATTCGAACTCATGAGCCCCGACTCCAAAGCCCGTGCTCCTTCCACTGAGCCACGCTGAAATACCTCTGTTCGCCTTCCCCTTAAGACCGTGAGCCCTAGGCGAGACAAGGACTGATCTGATTATATTGTAATAAAAACAGTCTTTAGTCCTCGGAAGCGGCCTGGCCTAATCGAAAAACCTGGAAGCTGGGAGTCAGAGGACCTGGGTGCTAATCCCGGCTCCACCACAAGTCTGCCGGGTGACCTTGAGCAAGTCACTTCACTTCTCTGGGCCTCAGTTACCTCATCTGTATAATGGGGATTAAGAGTGTGAGCCCCATGTGGGACAGAGACTGTGCCCAACCTGATTAACTTGAATCTACCCCGGCGCTTACAAAAGCGCTTGGCACATAGTAAGCGCTTGACAAGTACCCTAATTAATTCTCCGTGCCTCAGTTACCTCATCGGTAAAAAGGAGATTAAAACTGCAGGCCCCACCTGGGACTTGGTCTGTGTCCAACCTGATTATCTGGTACATTAACCATTGCGGTATTTACTGAACGTTTATTATGTGGCAGGTGCTATACTAAGCGCTTGGGTGGATACCAGCGAATCAAGTTGGATGCAGTCCCTGCCTCAGTATCTACCCCAGCGCTTAGTGCACTATCCAGAACATAGAAAACGCTCAACAAATGCCGCAAGCGTTGTTATTGTAAATGCCTGTCATCCCGTTGTAACGGAAGGTTTTCTAGGTGCTTCTCGAACTTGGACAGAGAGTGCTTCCTAACCTGAAGTCTTTCCTGTCTTCTCAGGTGTCAGAAAGTTCATCCCGTCCTCGCCGGGAACTTTGCTCAGAGAGTGTGTTCCAACTGGGAATTCCGGCACATTGACCGAGGCTCAATCACGGGCAGACCACAGACCCCCTTCCCCATCGCCAAACACAAATTCCCTGCGGTTCTCGGTCTCCGGGCGAGGTTTCTGGCTTCTCGGTGGCCTTCGATATTTATTATTCTCTGTTTTTGAAAGCAAGGAAAGGTGGCCTCCCTCGGCACCTCCCACGTGAAGATGACGTCCACGACGGTGAGATCCCATCCCTCTATAGGATGGGACCAAAGTTTGAGACCAACATTCCGTTCCACTCCGTGCGCGTGTAAAAAACGTCCTTGGCACGTCCACTTGTTTGCTATCATTTGCAAGGCCTGCGGTGCTGTTCTAATCTGCCTCTTGGGATCAAAATGTTCCCAAGGTCCCCACTCAAGGAGGATGGTCCTTCTCCCGGGTCCTGTCCACCATCTTGTTCTGCTTACCCTCGTGTTCTTCCCGAACGCTGTATCACACGGTGGAGCTGTGGGCTACGTTTCTCTCGTCTTAAAAGCGTTTGCCCTCCATGCTTGTAGTTACCCATTCAACAGCTGCTTGGACACCCTGCCGCCCTCCATTCTCCCCTCGCGTCCCACCCAGCGGAGCCATGTTGCGATTCTCCGGTGCCGTGAGCTTGTTGTTCCGGGGCCTCCTTGTCACTAACCGAGTCCGAGGTGACACTTTTGCAACTTCTCGGGGAGCTGGGCGCGATTCTGCGGTAGATCCAGTAGCCGCGGAGGATTTCCGAGCACCGGAGGGCACGACTCTCGCTCCGTCGGGCTTCAGTTTGGCTCTCGGCTCGTTGTCTTCTTGTTGGCCGAAAGACGCGCTGGTCTTCTCGGTTCCATATTCTACTTCTCTGCATCGTTGAGTCCCGTGTTGCCAGCGGAGCGGATTTCAGTGACGACGTTCAGTTCTGGGTCGTCGATGAAAGCCTTGTGCTTCCCTGTGAAGGGTTTCGATGGACAGGCTGGTACATAACCTAGGTTTCCTTTCGGGATTATTCTCAACTCAGAGCACTGTCCTTATTCCTCAAAGCAGTTTATAATCATCTGTCTGTCTTTACATATATAGAGAGAGAGAGAGCTGTCCGTCGTGCCATATTGTACATATAAATGTTTTATTCATTTTATTCATCTGCCGGGGAGGAAAATGGTGTTTCTTTTTAAACTTCTAATAAATAATTTACTACCCTCAAAACAGTTAAATGTGATTATGAAGATGCAGCGGCCTATATTATCTGAAACTTGGAGTGTTTTGTTAACGGCTGAAGTCTTGAACATAACCACAGAGAGCGAAAAACACGTAAGAAAACGATTACGAACCAAAGTGGTCGCAATGGGTGGTGGATTGGCAGGTTACCAGTAGAGTCCCGCGAGGCCTTTCCATTTTTAATAGATCCTGGGAGTTGAAGGATCTGACCACATTACAGACAACATTCATCAACGCGATAAGGGTGTAAATCGTTTTCCCCTTTCCACCTTTTTCCAGCTACTGGGGGCATTGTTGATCTCTTTTAGAAACTGAATGACTCGCTCTGGAGATTGTTGCTGAGGGAAGCAGCGTGGCCCAGTGGATAGAGCCCGGGCCTGGGAGTCAGGGGACCTGGATTCTAATCCTGACTTCGCCACTTGCCTGCTGTGTGACCTCGGGCAAGTCACTTCACTTCTCTGTGCCTCAGTTCCCTCCTCTGCAAAACGGAGATTCAATACCCGCCCTCCCTTCTTCTTAGACTGTGAGCCCCACGTGGGACCTGGTTATCTTGTAACTACCCCAGACCATACTTAGTACAGTGCTTGGCGCGCAGTAAGTGCTTAACAAAATGGGTCGCAGCCTGGCATAGTAGATAGAGCACGGGCCCGGCAGTGTGAAGGTCACGGGTTCTAATTCCCACTCCCCCACCTGTCCGCTGTGTAAAATCCCCATTTTACAGATGAGGTAACTGAGGCACCGAGAAGTTAAGTGACTTGTCCAAAGTCACACAGCTGACAGGTGGCGGAGCCGGGATTAGAACCCGTGACCTCTGACTCCTAAGCCTGTGCTCTTTCCACAGAGCCACACCGCTTCTGCAAGTACAATATAATAGAGCTGGCAGTCCTATTCTCTGCCCACGGCAAGCTTAACAATGTAGCTGTGCTTTGGACGATACAAAACGCGCAGTTTGAACGATTCTAACCCAGCTCTTTAGCCCTCTGTGGGATATTCTTTTGAGATTTTTGTTTATTGCAAAAAAACAGTTATTCCTAGGATTTCCCTTTTGCTCTTATTCTTCATCTGTGTCTGCCTGGGCCCCCGTTAGACTCCAAGCTCCTCAAAATCCCCTCTGGACTGTGAGTCCGCTGTGGGAAGGGATTGTCTCTATTGCCGTATTGTACTTTCCACGAACTTAGTACAGTGCTCGAGCACACAGTAAGCGCTCAATAAATACGGTGGACGGAACGAACGAAAGCAAGGAGTTTCTCTCCTTCTTTTTATTGTCCGCTCCTAAGCACCGACTTCACTGCTCTTTATGCGGTAGGTGCTCAATAAATCCGGGTGAAGATGCTTCCAAAATAGGACGTCAGCCTTCTGTCTTCTCCCGGCGTGAAGTGCTGATGATGACGATAAGAAAAATGATACTAATATTTACTGACTGATACTACGCGCCAAGCACTAGGGGAATTTCCAGAGAATCAGGTCGGATACGGTCCCTCTCCAACATGGGGCTCAAGGTCAAGAGGGAGAACTGTTATCCAATCTCCATTTTACAAGTGAGGAAACTCTGCCGAGGGTTAGTTACAGCGCTCTGCACACAGTAAGCACTCGATAAATATGATTGATCGCCTGACTGACTGAACAGCGCTCGATACAAAGTTAGCACTTCACGAATATCACAATTAGTGTTATTATTATTGTGGGAAGAATGATTCCGGGTCACCGTGGCCAAAGTTGACACGGGAGACATTGATCTCCAGCGCCCGCCATAAGTTGGGGAAAAGTCCGAAGGCCACGGGGATTCCAGTAGAAGGAGTAGTTCATTCGTTCAATCATATTTATTGAGCTCTTACTGTGCGCAGAGCACTGCAATAAACACTTGGAAAGTACATTTCAGCAACAGATAGAGACAATCCCTACCCAACAACGGGCTCACGGTCTAGGAGAATAATCGGGGTAATAATAATGGTATTTGTTCAGCACTTACTCTGCGCCAAGCACTGTTCAGAGCATCGGGGTAGATACAAAGGTAATCAGGTTGTCCCACGGGCGGCCGACAGTCTTAATCCCCATTTTTACAGATGAGGTAACAGGCACAGAGAAGTGAAGTAGCTCGCCCAAAGTCACAGAGCAGACAAGTGGCGGAGCCGGGATTAGAACCCACGTCCTCTGACTCCCAAGCCGGGGCTCTTTCCACGAAGCCACTCTGATTGATAGGCACTAGGGTGTAGAATGTAAGCTCCTAATGGGCAGGGGACTTGTCTACCAACCCTATTGTAATGCACTCTCCCAATCACGTAGCACAGTGCTCTGCGCACGCCGAGCGCTCAATAAATACCATGGATCGACTGCCTGGAGTATAAGCTCGGCAAGGGCAGGGATCTTGTCTGCTGACTCTGTTGTGATCAGTTGATCGGTGATATTAACTGAGAGCTTACTATGTGCAAAGCACTGTTGTAAGCGCTTGGGAGAGTATAGTACAACGGAGGAGGAGGAGGGCAACGTCTGCTTTATAACCTGGGCCCTGCAAGCCGGGGGGAATTTGAGAACAGCAGAGTGAATGAATCAATCAGTGGGATTTATTGAGCGCTTACTGTGTGCTAAGCATACTGAGCGCTTGGGAGAGTACGGTACAGCGGAGAAGGTAGCTATGTTCCCTGCTGATGCCCAGGGCCTTATGAGTTGTGATGCTTAATCTCCGTAATGGCGGAGAACTTCGCGGTCACGCGCCCTATTTGGATCACGGCGTCTGGAAGGTCGCAAAAGACTGGAGACCCGCCACTCCACCTTCCCACCGACGGTCAAGGCCCGGGAAACTTCGAGTCAAGGTTTCCCACCGCGTCCTCTGCCAACCCCACGCGCTTCAATATGGCAGCCGAGCTAGGAACAGCGGGGAAGGAGAGTGGTAAGGCTTATGCCACGGGCTATTTCAGCACAGCGGCGGGAATGGAGGAAGCCGCCTCCAGCAGTAATCAGAGCCGGTTTGCTAATCTAACAACATCCGCTCATTCTCCGATGACAATGGAGGGGATCATTTAGCGCTTGTTTTTTGTTTCCGGGGCTGAGAAATTAAAATTCTGCTAGTTCCAGGCGGAACGAACGCGGCCGAGATCCCCGCTTTTGATCTCACTCTTAGAGGGTCACGGTACTTCTTTTACTGGATGGCTCTAGGGCCGGTTGACTCGGGGAGATTGAAGCAGCGCGGCCTAGTGGGTAGGGCACGGGCCTGGGAGTCAGAAGGTCCCGGGTTCTAATCCTGGCTCGGCTGCGTGACCCTGGGCGAGTCATTTCACTTCCTCTGTGCCTCAATTCCCTCATCTGAAAATGGGGTGTAAATGGCGAGTCCCTCGTGGGACAGGGAGTGGGTCCGACCTGAGTAACTTGTATCTACCCCAGGGCGGGGACTGTGTCTGATCTGATTATGCTGTATCTACCCCAGGGCTTAATGCAGTGCTTGGTCCACGGTCATTATTAACTGTGTTCGGAACACTGTGCTAAGCCCTTCGGTGACTATAGCCTATTAGATTTGGTGCACAGAATTCCTGCACTCAAGAAGTTTTCAGTCTACCGGGGGAGTTGACGATCTATTTGCTGGAGGTCACACAGGAGCTCCTTAACTGTGTAAGCTCCTTGAAGGCAGGGAATGTGTCTACCCCTTTCTGTTGTTGGGGGGAAATAGCGTGGCCAAAAGGAAAGAGCATGGGCCAGGGAGTCAGAGGACTTGGGTTCTAATCCTGGCTTCACCACTTGTCTGCCACGTGACCTTGCACAGATCTTTCAAATCCTCTGGCCTCAATTCCCTCATCTGTAAAATGGGGAGCCGATACCTGTGCTCCCTCCTACTTAGAACGTGAGCCTCTTGTGGGGCTGATTATCTTGTATCTAATCCAGTACTTCCCCTCTCAGAGTCGCATCTGGAGACTGTAAAATGGGGAGCCAATACCTGTGCTCCCTCCTACTTCGAACGTGAGCCTCTTGTGGGGCTGATTATCTTGTATCTAACCCAGTACTTCCCCTCTCAGAGTCGCATCTGGAGAGTTTCCCGTACTCTACCAATCTTGACTATGGGAGATAGACTCAAGCAGAGGCCTGTCCATTCCATTCCTAGCTTGGGCAGTGGCCAGCGAGTGGAAGGCCATCGGCTACAAGTCAAAACGCAGCTGGGCTGGGCGGCAGCGGCACGGGAGAGTCGAGGGCGGAGACCGGAGTTTACTGCTTACTACGTGCCAGGGCTTTGAAGAGGGGAAGAGAGCTACCTTGGCGGATGTGAGGAGGGAGGGCATTCCAGGCCAGAGGTAGGACGTGGGCCAGAGGTCGACGATGGGGCAGGTGAGAACGAGGCCCAGTGAGGAGGTTAGCGGAGGCGGGGGAGCGGAGCGTGCGCGGTGGGCTGGAGAAGGAGGGAAGGGAGGTGAGGTAGGAGGGGGCGAGGTGACGGACGACCTCGAAGCCAAGACGGAGGAGTCTTTGCTTCATGAGAAGGTCGATAGGCAGCCACTGGAGGTTTTGAGGAGGGGAGCGACGTGCCCAGTGCGTTTCTAGGGAAAGATAATCCGGGCAGCAGACTGAAGTGTAGACTGAAGAGGAGAGAGACAGGAGGATGGGAGATGAGAAAAGAGGCTGATGCCATAATCCAGTCGGGTTATGATGAGAGACTGTACCGGCAAGGTAGCAATTTGGGTGGAGAGGGAAGGGCGGATCTTGGCGATGTTGTGAAGGTGAGACCGGCAGGTTTGGGTGACGGATTGGATGTGTGGGACGAATGAGAGGACGGAGTCAAGGATGGAGGTTGCGGGCCTGTGAGACGGGAAGGATGGTCGTGCCTTCCACAGTGACGGGAAAGTCAGGGAGAGGACAGAGTTTGGGAGGGAAGCTCGGTCTTGGACATGTAGAGTTTTAGGTGGCGGGCGGCCATCCGGGGGGGGAGACGTCCTGGAGGCAGGAGAGGCTACGAGCCAGGAGGGACGGAGAGACAACGGGGGAGGAGAGGTAGATTTGGGTGTCATCTGCGTAGAGACGATAGTTGAAGCCGTGGGAGCGAATGAGTTCACCAAAGGAGAGAGTAGAGATGGAGAACAGAAGGGGACCGAGAACTGGCCCTTGAGGAACCCCTACAGTTAGGGGAGGGGAGGGGGAGGAGGAGCCCGCGAAGGAGACCGAGAATGAACGGCCAGAGAGATGAGGAGAACCCAGGAGAGGACGGAGCCCGTGAAGCCAAGGTTGGATAAGCCCCTTCCGCTTGGCTGTTGGTAATGTGACAGTCCAAAAGGCTTTCTCTCAGAAATTTCACTCTTTGGCAGTAACAAATGCTGAAAAATTGACTAGAGATAAGAAACGTTGCCCGGGGAATGACTCACTGGAGCTTCCCGGACGGCGGTTAAACCAGACCGAAATAAGTTGTCGTCAGCCCGAAAAGCTCCAATTCCCTATTTTCTGACACCAGGACTCTGATTTGAAAGGAGAAGGCCGAGCCCTGTTGGTTTATTTAGTGTGGCAGCCGTCCCAGCCGACTGACATCACGGGTAGCAGCGCTTAGCGCAGTGCTCTGCACGCAGTAAGCGCTCAATCAATACGATTGAAAGATTGAATGAATACCCATCCCCCAGTTTATTTCCATTAATGTCTGTCTCTCCCTCTAGACTGTCAGCTGGTTGTGGGCAGGGAATGTGACTGTTTCTTGCTATATTTTACTCTCCCGAGCGCTTAGTACAGAACTCTGCACATAGTAAGCGTTCAGTAAATGCGATTGAACGAATGAAAGTGAATGAATGGAAACTGAACTATAACGTTAGTATTTGTTAAGCGCTTACTGTGTGCCGAGCACTGTTCTGAGCGCTGGGGTAGAGACAGGGTAATCAGTTGTCCCACATGAGGCTCACAGTCTTCATCCCCATTTTACAGATGAGGGAACTGAGGCACAGAGAAGTGAAGCGACTTGCCCACAGTCACACAGCTGCCGAGTGGCAGAGCTGGGATTCGAACCCATGACCTCCCAAGCCCGGGGTCTTCCCAAAGCCAGGTAAGGGACTGACCTCTCGCCACCTGGATTAAATGGCAGTGTCTCATCCATTCATCCGGTCATATTTACTGAGCGCTTACCGTGTGCAAAGCACTGTACTGAGCGCTCGGGCGAGTCTCGGTGATCCGAGTTTGTCTTCCTCATCCGATAAGACGGAGCGTAACGAAAGCACTCGGAACAGAGAAGCGTATTCCAGGTAGGCAGGGATTGTATCTGTTTGTGGCTATATTGTACTCTCCCAAGCGCTCAGCACAGTGCTCCGCACAGAGTAAGCGCTCAAATACGGCTGAATGAAGGTACTCCGTAAGTCTCTGTAAAATCCCCGTCTGCCCCAAGATCTGGGCAGTCGACCCAGCTGGTGGATGGTAAAGTTAAGGTCCGGGGAGATGCCGAGACTGGACGGGAATTCCCGAACTCTGACCAGTGGCCTGGTCCGTTTTAACGTAGAGCCAGGACGGTGGTGACTTCTTTCACACGTGACCAACCAGTCCATCGGTCAAAATATTTACTGGGTGCAGAGCACCGTACTACACACTTGGGAGAGGACGATACAGCAGAGTTGGTAGGCGCGATTCCTGCCTTCAACGAGCTAACAGTCTAGTAGGTGAGACAGACACTAAAGTAATTTTTTAAGGGTCTTTCTTTTTTTTCCTGCTTTAAACAACGCATGAGACGGGTCAGACCTCTCCGTCCGAGATATGTTGTTCCAAAAGTCCCGGTATCACGTTGGATAAGGGATTGTGTCCAACCAGATTTGCCGGTGTCCACCCCAGCGCTTAGCCACTCGTCTGCTGTGTGACCTTGGGCAAGCCGCTTGACTTCTCTGTGTTTCAGTTATCTTTAAAACGGGGATAGAGACTGTGAGCCCCACGTGGGACAACCCGATTACCTCGTACCTACCCCAGTGCTTAGAACGGTGCTTGGTACCTAATAACTGCTTAACAGATCCAGCACTTAGAATAGTCCTTGGCACAGCGTAAGCGCTTAACAAACGCCATTAATATTATCGCCGAGCAGTTCCCCCACGTTCTGCCAGTCGCACCGTCCCTTTCCCTCTCGCTGCTTCCCGGGATTATCGCCTTTCCTACTTAGCAGGTCAAATAGCGCACTTTCTAGGAGGTTTTCCCCTAACCTCGCTGCATGCTTCCCAGATTCCTTTCCCCTGGCAGCGGGTTCGAAAGCTAAACCACCCTAGAAGCCCAGAAGAGTCGCCCTCATTCTCTCAGAGGGGTCTGGTCTTCAAGAGACCATCTCCACATCCGCAGCCCGGACTTCGCCAGCAGAAAGCAGCGAGGCCTAGTGGACAGAACACTGGCCTGAGAACCAGAGGACCTGGGTTCTAATCCCCGCCCCCCCCCCCCACCCGCCTGCTGGGTGACCTCGGACAAGTCGCTTCGTTTCTCTGGGCCTCGGTCTCCTCAGCTGCAAAATAATAATGCTGGTCTGGGTTAAGCGCTTGCTGCGTGCAGAGCACCGTTCTAAGCGCTGGGGGAGAGACAGGGTCATCAGGTTGTCCCACGTGAGGCTCACGGTTAATCCCCATTTTACAGACGAGGTCATTAAGGCACCGAGAAGTGAAGTGACTCGCCCACAGTCACACAGCTGACAAGTGGCAGGAGCCGGGATTCGAACCCATGACCTCTGGCGCCCAAGCCCGGGCTCTTTCCGCTGAGCCACGCCGATTCGGTGCCTGTTCTCCCTCCTACTCAACCTGTGAGCCCGTTGCGGAGCAGGGACTGTGTCCGGCCTGATTACCTTGTGTCTACCTCTGCGCTCAGACCAGTGTTTGGCACATAGTAAGCGCTTAACACATACTATTTAGAGAAGGAAAGAAAATCAGTGGGTTTCTGCATCACGGTGCGCTTACCACCAGAGGGGAAAAGTTGAATTATTTTGCCTCAAGCAGCAAGTGTATTATATTAGATCTCCAAATACCGTGATTGTTCTCGTGGAGCAAAGAAAAAACCATATCACTAGCATCTTTTCCCGACTCGTCATTTTCCGAAGGTTTTCTAGCACTGCTCATTCTCGCTTTCTCCTTACTCCATCCCTATGAGGTAGGGAGAAGCAGGGAGCATTATTCCCATTTTTCAAGTCAATAATGCTAGTTAAGTGCTTACTATGTGCCAAGCACTGGGGAAGATACGTGATAATCAGGTTGGATACGGTCTCGATCAGAAGCAGCGTGGCTCAGTGGAAAGAGCCCGGGCTTTGGAGTCCGCGATCCTGGGTTCGAATCCCAGCTCTGCCACTTGTCAGCTGTGTGACTGTGGGCAAGTCACTTCACTTCTCTGGGCCTCAGTTCCCTCCTCTGTGAAATGGGGATGAAGACCGTGAGCCCCACGTGGGACAACCCGACTCCCCTGTGTCTACCCCAGCGCTTAGAACAGTGCTCCGCACATAGTAAGCGCTTAACAGATCCCAACATTATCATTAACATTATTCAGTCTAAGTGAAATGGGATTTAATCTCCATTCTACAGAGGAGGTACCCGGAGCCCCGAGAAGTTAAGTGACTTGTCCAAGATCCCCCAGCGGGCACGTGGCAGAGTGGGGATTAGAACTCAGGACCTCTGACTCCCAGGCCTTGCACATCCACTAAATCACGCTGATTCTCAGTCGATCAGTGGTATTTATGGAGTGCTTATCGTGTGTAGAGCACTGTACTGAGCACTTGGGAGAGTACAAGAGAGATGGTAGACACATTCTCTGCCCGAAAGGAGCTTACAGTCTCGAGCCCAATAGTAACAGTAAGAATAGCAGGATTAAGAAGCAGCACGGCCTAGTGGTTAGAGCCCAGGCCTGGGAGTGAGAAGGTCTTGAGTTCTAATTCCGACTCCACCGCCTGTCTGCTGTGTGACCTCGGGTAAGTGGCTTCATTTCTCCGGGCCTCGGTTACCTCCTCTGTTAAATGGGGATGGAGACTGTGAGCCCCACGAGGGACGGGGACGACGGCCAACTGGATTTGCTTGAATCCACCTGCAGCCCAGTGCTTGGCTCATAGTAAACGCATAACAAATACCACAGTTATTATTAGTGGTTGTACCAGTGGAAGTAGTTATAGCATTTATTGAACACCCACTTAGTGAAGTGCCCTGTATTGGGCACCGGACAATATAGAATAATAATAATGATGATGGTATTATTGCCTACCAACTCTGTTCCACTGTACTCTCCCAAGCACTTAGTACAGTGATCTCCACCCAGAAAACATTCAGTAAGTACACCCGACGGGTACTCGAATGGAATTATTTTCCCCACTTTTCAGGTTTTCCAAGAGCATGATCTTTTTTATCCAGCACTTGAGCCTTTGACAATCTGGCCAACCATTTCACCTGGATCTGATCCCCTGCTGTCACCAAGACCCTCCACGTGAACATCGGATCCGAAACGGGAGCCCCAAGGGGAGGGATCTTAGTTTTCCATTTTTTGAGCTGGCCAGAAGTTCAGAAGATTTTCCCGCCCATCCAACTGAGAAACAGGAGCTCCGAGGGGAGGTGGAGGATCCGGGGGGAGGTCTGAATTCTCGGTTTTCCGAGCTGGCAGAGAGTTCAGAAGATTTTCCCTCCGGCCTGCTGGCGTCGAGCTCCACGAGCGTCTCTTGCCAGTAGCTGGTCCGGAGGAAGATCGAAACTGACGCGCGTAATTGTTTCCAAGCCGAACGCGGGACGCTGCCGGCATCGGACACATCTGGAATGAGTGAAGACGTGCGGCGGACTGGATCCGCTCGAACAGGATTTGCTCCGTTCTAAAATTTGCCGCTTCAACGGGCCGGAGGCCGGGCTACCATTTTGAAGTGCTGGATTTGCCAGATGGAAACGAGCTCTGTCCAACAGTAAAAAGTTCGCTGGATCCTGATCTAGAGCTGCTCCATCAATTAGGAGCAGCGAGGCCCGGGGGAGATCGATCGATCGATCGTATTTATTGAGCGCTTACTGTGTGCAAAGCACTGTACTAACCCCTTGGGAGAATACAGTGTAACAACAGACACCTTCCAGCCCACAACGAGCTCACGGTCTAGAGGGAAAGGACACGGGCCCCAGAGTCAGAGGACCTTGCCCTGACAGTTGCCTGCCGTGTGACCTTGGGTAAGTCACTTCAACTTCTCGGGGCCTCAGTTCCCTCATCTGCTAAATGGGGATCCGATGCCTGTTCCGGTGTTTGGTACGGTGCTTGGCACATAGTAGTTGCTTAACGAATACCGTAAGAATAATAACAAATACCAAAATAGCAATCAATGCGTGGTATTTATTGAATAGCTATTTGCTGTTACGTACTATACTAAACACTTGGGCGGGTAGCACGGAACAAGTGTTATGATCCCTGCCCGCCAAGGAGCTTACAATCTAAAGGGGAGACAGACAAAAAGTGCTGACAGATAAGGGGGTGAGGAGGAGGAAGAACAGAAGGAGAAAGCTTGAAGGTCTTTTGCTCCTGACCCGGAATGAGATCAGCAGGCTCTGAAGTGACGCTCTAACCATCCATCACGAGCACCGTGGCCTCTATTTTACGGAAGAGGAAACGGAGGAAAAAGAGAAGGCAAGTGACTTACCCAAGGTCACACAGCACCGCGTGATGGAGTCAGGATCGGAACCCAAGTGTCCTGGCACCGAGTCCCGTGTTCTTTCCACTTGGGCAGTCCCTGGCCTTAGGGAGCCAGGCAATTGCAGAAATTCATTCTTTCATTCATTCTTTCAGTTATATTTATTCGGGCCTCACTGTGTGCAGAGAACTGTACTAAGCGCCTGGGCGAGTACGGTAGAACGGTAAACAGACTCATTCCCTGCCCGTCGTGAGCTTACAGTAATTGAGAAGTGAGAGAAGCAGCGTGGCTTAGTGGAAAGGGCCCCGGCTTGGGAATCAGAGGTCTTGGGTTTTAATTCCGAGCCCGCCACTCATCAGCTATGTGACCTTGGGCAAGTCACTTAATTTCTCTGTGCCTCAGTGACCTCATCTGGAAAATGGGGATGAAGACTGTGAGCCCCACGTGGAACAACCTGATTACCTTGTATCTATCCCAGCGCTTAACACATAGAAAGCGCTTAACAAATACCATCATTATTATTATTATCCAAGGCGGGATAGGATAGGTGATTCTATTAAGTAATGTGGCAAGAAGAACTCTTCGGGCTGACAAGGGAGCGTGTCTAAAGACCTTCTCTACGGGACGTTGCTCAGATTAGGACGCCACTCCTGCCCCTCATCTTACCGTTGGAACCGAGTCACTTATATACGTCATCTGTTCTTTCCATTTTTATTCATTCATTCAGTAGTATTTATCGAGCGCTTACTATGTGCAGAGCACTGGACTAAGCGCTCGGAACGGACAAATGGGTAACAGATAGAGACAGTCCCTGCCCTTCGACGGGCTCACGGTCTAATCGGGGGAGACGGACGGACGAGAACGATGGCGGTGAATAGAATCGAGGGGAAGGACATCTCATTAAAACAATAGCAGATAAATAGAATCAAGGCGATGTACATCTCATTAACAAAATAATCGGGGTGATGAAGATATAGACAGTCGAGCGGACGGGTACGGCGCCGAGGGGATGGGACGGGAGAGGGGGAGGAGCGGAGGGAGAGGGGGGAGAAGAGGTTTTAGCTGCGGAGAGGCGAAGGTGAGGTAGAGGGAGCAGAGGGAAAAGGGGAGCTCAGTCTGGGAAGGCCTCTTGGAGGAGGTGAGCTCCAAGTAGGGTTTTGAAGAGGGGAAGAGAATCAGTTTGGCGGAGGCGAGGGGGGAGGGCGTTCCGGGACCGCGGGAGCACGCGGCCCGGGGGTCGACGGCGGGACGGGCGAGGACGGGGGACGGCGAGGAGGTGGGCGGCGGAGGAGCGGAGCGTGCGGGGTGGGCGGTGGAAAGAGAGAAGGGAGGAGAGGTAGGAAGGGCCGAGGTGATGGAGAGCCTTGAAGCCTAGCTGAATGTATCAGTCCCCAGAAAGAAGCAGGGCCCAAACTGGATCTAAGAATCTCGGTGGAAACGTCAAAAAGAGGCTGGAATGAGGATGCGGAGTCCATGGACAGGAAGAGCCCAGGGCTGGCCAGCTGAGAAGATGATACACAAGAGGAAGGTGGGAGGGGGAGAGGGATGGCTCTATACCTCAGCTCTCCCCCATTAGCATCCTCACATCCATGGACGCGGCCTGTTGGAAGTGGACGTTCAGAATGGGAGAGGGAGAAGGAGATCGTAGCTAGAATGAAGGTCCTAGATAATAATAACTAATAATTATGGTAGTGTGTGTTAAGCACTTACTTTGTGTCAAGCACTGTTCTAAGCACTGGGGTAGATACAAGCTAATCGGGTTGGATACAGTCCCTGTCCCACATTCATTCATTCAGTAGTATTTATTGAGCGCTTACCTTGTGCAGAGCCCTGTACTAAGCGCTTGGAATGTACAAATCGGCAACAGGTAGAGACAGCCCCTGCCCTCTGACGGGCTTACAGCCCACATGGGGCTCACAGTCTCAATCCCCCTTTTACAGATGAGGTGACTGAGGCCCAGAGACGTGAAGTGACTTGCCCAAGGTCACCCAGCAGACAAGTGGCAGAACCCTGGTCCCGCTGAATCCAGGTCCGTGCTCTGGCCACTAAGCTGTGCACGCTGAGGGACCGGCCTGCTCCATCTCTCTCCCCGGCTCTAGGAAAACCAGGGTCGTAAGCCCCGCGAAATGGGGCCCACCGCTTATTATCCTAAATCAAGGCGATCTCGTTTTGAACTTCAGATCTGTGAGTAAGCGAGAAGAGTGGAGATACCGGAGGTCTAATCTCAGAACCCAAGCAGCTCCGGGTGCTAATTCCCGCTCTAGGCTGCATTTACATTCACCCTAGGCCTGTTTAGAACAGACCCATCCGTTGGAGGATCAAAGGAATAACTGCCAAGTTCCACCGCTTGTATTAGGAGCCAGCTCAGAGATTTGGGGCGGATGTATTTCTTGATTCCAAGTAACACACACGCTCACACACGCCATTTGAGATATCCTATACGGAATACATTCAGGACAAATAGCCGCATAAACAGAAGCTTCATTAAGCAGGTTCGGGGGGGGAGGGAGAAAAGCTGTTCTCCAGGCCATTAAATCAAGATGCTTAGCCAGTTTGGTAGTCTGCCACACTCTCAGTGGCCTGATAATTGTCCCGGCGTTGTTTATGCGAAGGAAACACTTGAAGTGTGGTTCAACAGCAGTCATTATGCTAATTTCTTCCTTCTTTGCCCAGCCTGAGCTGCTTTATAAAAATGGCCATTTTTCTCCCAAGTTTCAAAGCATCCCGAATTATTCTGAAATAAATACAAACCGCAGCTCCGAGGCGGTGAAACGAGCGAAAGATAATAACTGGTGTTAAGAGACTGAATTCTTTAGAAGCTAAAATCCATTTTCCCCTCTGAGCCAGCATCAAAATAGCCAGTAATTATAACAGATAAGAGAATGTCAGAATGAAAGGAATTTCCATCCAGATGGGCTCCTGCAATCTAACGAAATCAAAACACCCTCACGGGGCTCTCTAAGGCTTTCGGCGGGCTCAAAAAACTACCTTAGAGCTTGAGTTTTGATAATAGCCATGATGATATTTATTAAGCATCTACTAAATGCTTAACACTGTGCTGAGTAAAAAAAAAATGGTGGCATTTATTAAGCGCTTACTATGTGCAAAGCACTGTTCTAAGCGCTGCGGGGGACACAAGGCAATCAAGTTGTCCCACATGGGGGCTCACAGTTTTTAACAATAATAATAATAATGTTGGTATTTGTTAAGCGCTTACTATGTGCAGAGCACTGTTCTAAGCGCTGGGGTATACAGGGTAATCACGTTGTCCCCCATGAAGCTCACAGTCTTAATCCCCATTTTACAGATGAGGTAACTGAGGCACGGAGAAGTTAAGTGATTTGCCGACAGTCACACAGCCGACAAGTGGCAGATCCGGGATTCGAACCCATGACCTCTGACTCCGAGGCTCTTTCCACTTAGCCACGCTGCTTCTCTAGTAAGCGCTTAACAAATGTCATTATTATTATTACACAAATCCACATGACGCATTAGCCATCTTGTAAGTTTTCTAGCTGCGTTTCTTGTTCCGTTCCTCGGCCTCCTGCTCTTCCCCTCTTTGCTCTTCTCACCCCGCTCCCAAATTCAGCACACAGTGGCAGGTTTGTGTGTGTGAATTTGGGAATTAATAACAGTATTTCTTCAGCGCTTACTAAGTGCCAAGCACTCCACTGAGCTTTAAGGGAGATACGATACAAGCCGGTCGGACAAGATCAATCCATTAATCAATCATCGATCAATGAATGGTATTTATTCAGTGCTCGTTGAGAGTGCAGAACACTGTACGAAGCGCTTGGGAGTGTACAATAAGAAGCAGCATGGAGTGGTGGATAGAGCACGGGGCTGGGAGTCAGAAGGTTGTGGGTTTTAATCCCAGCTCTGCTACCTGTCTGCTGTGTGACCTTGGGCAACTCGTTTCACTCCTTTGGGCCTCCGTCATCTCGTCTGTAAAATGGGGATTGAGACTGTGAGCCCCATGTGGGACAAGGACTGTGCCCGACCTGATTTGTTTGTATCCATCCCAGGGCTTAGTAGAGCGCCTGGCACACAGTAAATGCTTATTGAACACCACAGTTATTATTATTATTAACTCTGTGAGGTGAGTTCTCAGTTTTAGGGGATGATTTGTTTTAGTGTCTTTCTCCTTCACCGGACTGTAGGTTATTTGAGGGCAGGGATCGCATCCACCAGCTTTCTCATATTGTAATCAGTCGATCAATGGGATGTTTTGAGTGCTTACTATGTGCAGAGAACTTTACTAAGCTCCTGCGAGAATGCAGTACAACAGAATTAGCCGATACATTCCCCGGCCAGAGCAAGTCAACAGCCATTATTATGAATGTATAACTTGTAATATATAAAGACGTGTACGCAAGTGGCTTGGAGTTGGGGGTGAGGCGAATATCAAATGTCCTAAGGTCACAGATCCAACTATGCAGACGACGCAGAAGGGAGAGTGAGCCGGGGAAAAGAGGGTTTAATCAGGGAAGGCCTCTTGGAGGAGATGTGATCTTAGTAACGCTTTGAAGACGGAGAGAGTGGTGGTCTGGTGTATAAGGAGGGGGAGGGAGTTCCAGGTTAGGGGGAGGATGTGGGGAAGCGGTCGGCAGCGAGATAGATGAGATGGGGGAACGGTGAGTAAGCCGGCACTAGAGGAACGGAGTGTGTGGACTGGGCCGGAAGAAGAGATCAGAGAGGCGAGGTAGGCTGGAGAGAGTGATTGAGTGCGTTAAAACCAACACTAAGGAGCTTTTGCATGGTTTTTGGAGGTGGATGGTCAGTAACTGGAGTTGCTTGAGGAGAGGAGAGACATGACCTGAACATCTGTACTCTCCGGAGAGTTCAGTACAGTGGTCTGCACAAAGTCAGCACCCAGTGAATGTAGTTGTCTTATGCCGTCGAGTCGTCTCCGACCCGTAGCCTCTCCCAGAACGCCCCACCTCCATCTGCAAACGTTCTGGTAGCGGAGCCATTGAGGTTTCTTGGGAAAAATCTGAAAGTGATTTACCACTGCCTCCTCGCGCACAGCAGACTTGAGTCTTCACCCTCGACTCTCTCCCGTGTCGCTGCTGCCCAGCATGGGTGAGTTTTGACTTGTAGTAGGTGGCCTGCCACTCGCTAGCCACTGGCCAAGCTAGGAATGGAATGGGTAGGCCCTCCGCTTGACTCTCCCTCCTGTCGGCGAGACCGTTAGAGGACTGGAAACTCTCCAGGTGTGACCCTGAGAGGGGCATTCGGTGAGTACCATTGATTTATTGAGAGAGGGCAGGTATCAAATACCCATTTTAAGATGAGGAAACTGAGGCTCGGAGAAGTGAAGTGGCTCGCCCACGGGCCACACAACAGGCGAGGGGCGGAGTCAGGACGAGACTCTGACTCAAGCTTTCCACTAGGCCACGCTGCTTCCTTTTCTTTTCCTTTTTTTTGTGATATCTATTAACCGCTTACTATGTGCCAGACATTCTACTAAGTGCTGAGGTAACTAAAAGCTAATCAGGTTGGACACAGTCCATGTCCCACGTGGGGTTCACGGTCTTAATCCCCATTTTACAGATGAGGGAACTGAGGCCCCGAGAAGTTGAGTTGAACACAGAGCAGGATGTGAAAGAGCCGGGCTCTGAACACAAGTAAGCTTGTTGTGGGCAAAGAATGTGTCGGATATAATGATGTGTTGTATTCTCCCTAGCGCTTAGTACAGTGTCCTGCACGCAGTTAGTGCTCAGTGAATACTCTGCCTCTTGGCCCAAGCCGCTTCTGCAAGAAACTGAAATCTCTCCCAATTGTCAAAGCTGCTTGCTTCTTTCCAGTCTCTTTCTTCAGGTTGGGAGATCTGACCTGACATTCTCATGGCGTAATGAGAAGCAGGATGACTTAGTGGACGGAGCACGGGCCTGGGAGTCAGAAGGTCATGGGTTCTAATCCTAGCTCTGTGTGACCTTGGGCAGGTGACTTCACTTCTCTGGGCCTCAGTGTCGGCAGCTGTTAAATGGGGATCGAGACTGTGAGCCCCAGGTGGGACGGGGATTGGGTCCGACCCGATTCCTTTGTATCCACCCCAGCACTTAGTACACTGACTGGCACAGAGTAAGTGCTTCACAAATGTCACAATTATTAATGGGGCTTAGTATGAGTACACGCTTAATGAGAGGTAGACATTCTTGAACAATTAGTGTGTTTCCCGGTGGATAGAGCATAGGTCTGAGTGTCAGAAGGACCTGAGTTCTAATTGTGCCTGAATGACATCTGCCGTGTGACCTTGGACAGGTCGCTTCACTTCTCTGTGCCTCGGTTCCCTGGCGCGTAAAACGGGTATTAAGGCTGTGAGACCCACGTGGGCCATGGACTGTGTCCATCCTGATTAGCTTGTATTTAACAAATACCACAAAAAAAAAAAGTGACCTTTTTTTGGAGGGGAGAATTAACTTTGTTTCCAAGCACAGTCATCAAATCAGTTTGAGTTTCCCGTGATCAAAGGCCCCTAGGAATCTATAGATGAATAAATACAACAATGAACTAGTGGAGGGGAAGCCGAGCTTGGTTTAAGGGGAGACGGAAACAAAGCAGTGAGAGGAGAACTAACGCAATGTGCCCAAGATAGGTCTGGGGTCTGGGAGCCAGGATTCACAGCAGCCGCGATACTATTAGCAAAGCCTTCCTCGGAGGGTAGACTGCCAATTGGCAGGAGGCAGGCGGCAACCGTTTTGGAGTGGAAAAAGAAGAAGGATCAAAGTGATGTGGAATCCAAGTGAAAAGGAGAGGGTGTTGAGAGAAAGCACCTATTGGACGTTACACCTCTTCCTGGCCCTAGCCCCTTCCCAGCGGAGTAGAATCCTGTCAAAGGAAGTGCCCAAAAAGAGTCTTTAAAAAATGGAAAAACGTGCCAAAACATACACCTCTTATTTGTGGTAATTTTTAAGCTTTTACTACGTGCCAGGCACTGTACTAAGCACTGGGGTGGATACCAGCAAATCGGGTCAGACACAGTCCCTGTCCCACGTGGGGCTCACAGTCTCCATCTCCATTTTCCAGATGAAGTAACTGAGGCTCAGAGAAGTGAAGTGACTTGCCCTACGTCACAGAGCAGACAAGTGGCAGAGACAGGATTAGAACCCACGACCTTCTGACTCCCAAGGCAGTGCTCTTGTCACTAGGTCATGCTGCTTCTCACGCGGAAGGGTAAATTGTGATGCTTTCTTGTGAGGCGTTTGGGAAAATGGACAGAGTGATGCCAGTGTGGGCAGGGAACGTATATACTGACTCTGACGTATTGGACTCTCCCAGACGCTTAATACAGTGTGCTGCGCACAGTAAGCACTTAGTAAATAAATATAATTGGTTGATGGATAAAGCAAGAGTTAAGAGAGGGTGAGAGGGAAGGATACAAGTTAATCAGATTGGACACAGTCCCTGTCCCACATGAGACTCACAGACTAAATAGAAGGGAGTAGGAGTAAAATCTCCATTTTACAGAGGAGGTGACTGAGGCACAGAGTATAATAATAATTAATAATAATTACAGCACTTACTATGTTCCAGGCTCTGTACTAAACACTGAAGTTCAGTGACTTACCCCAGATCACTCAGCTGAAATGTAGCAGACCTGGGATTAGATCTAAATCTTCTGAATCCCAGGCCCAAGTCCTTGCCCTTAGGCCATGTTCCTTCTCATAAACAGGGAGAATAATGAAAGGGGAGATAAAGTAATCAGTAAAATTTCAATAGACAATTAAGGACATCAGTGTCCTGAAGAGTCCTAAAAGGGCAGGCTTGGGAAGGTCTGGAGCGGGGAGGTCAACCTGGGAGGGCTCCCTGGGGGAGGGGGCTTTGGAGGACAGTTTTGAAGGGTGGGAGGGAAGTGGCCCGGAAGAGGATTCCATGTGCAGTGGATCAAAAGGAAGCAACATGAACGAACCTCATCCTGTACTTGGCTCCGTGGCCTTTGGGCATTTAATATTAACCCCACCCTCTACCTCACAGCACTTCTTCTTATTGTTATTATTATTATTATGGTATTTGTTAAGTGCTTACTGTGTGCCAGGCACTGTACTAAGTGCTGGAGTGGATCCAAGCAAATCGGGTCGGACACAGTCCCTGTCCCACCTGGGGCTCACAATCTCAAGCCCCATTTTACAGATGAGTTCACTGAGGCCCAGAGAAGTGAAATGACTTGCCCAAGGCCACACAGCAGACAAATGGAGGAGCCGGGATTAAAACCCTTGGCTTTCTGAATCCCAGGTCTGGGCTCTATCCATTCTGCCATGTTGCTTTCTCTCTCTCTCTCTCTCTCTCTATATATATATATATAAATATATATATACACATATATATATTTCATTATACATTATAATTACTTATATTAACATATGTCTCCCCTTCCTCTAGACTACAAGCCCATCATGGACAAGGAACGTTGTCTACCAACTCTCTTATATTGTACCCTCCTGGGCGCTTAATCCAGTGCTCTGCCCACGGTGAGCGCTCAATAAATACGATTGATTGATTGATGAACTGTTTTAACTTGCAGCTAAGCGGTGATCCCAATGGCAGGATTTTTCTCTAGAGTTGTAAGTGGACTATGCAGACTTAGCCGGTCCGTCCCTGCCAGCCAGAAAAGTTGTCCATCCAGACAGCTGCACCGTGCTGGCCATTTCCCCAGCTGAAATCTGACCCTGTGACCTTTCCTTGGAGACAGGAGAGGTCTTGTCCCCGACAGACTTTCCAAGTTTTCTTTGACCCACATGCCACGTCTCTAAGCTCTCTACCACTGGGAAGGAGAGTCAAATCTTCATTAAGTTGATTTTTTTTAATGGTACTTATTAAGTGCTTACTATGTACCAGGCACTGTACTAACCTCGGGGGCAGAGACAAGCTAATCAGGTTGAACACAGTCCATGTCCCACGTCGGGCTCACAGTCTCAATCCGCATTTTACAGATGAGGTAACTGAGGCACAGAGAAGTGAAGTGACTCGCCCAAGGTCACAGCAGCGGATAAATGGTAGAGCCGGGATTAGAACCCAGCTCCTTAGGCCTCCCTGTCCCATGTTCTATCCACTAGGCCACTCTTCTTGTTTCCGGTTCGCCCAAAAGCAGGGAGAGCCACCCTGTCTCGATCAATCAATCATCAATCAAGAACTGATATTTATTGAGTACCTGTTGGGCTCAGAGCACAGAATTAAGTGCTGGGAAGAGGACAAGAGAGTTAATAGACACAAAAGACAGTTAGTAGGTAAGAGAAGAGTATTAAGAGAGTCTTACATCACCCCTGTTGTCCAGCCCGGGTGAAAAAAGCCATGCTTCTGGTTTGCTTCTGGCCTCCCGCGTACCCGCCTGACCTTGGTGAAACCATGGGATGTGGGGTTTTCCCCAGAAAAAAGAAATCCAGATCGATTTTAACCGATTTTCTTCACATTCTATTCAGTGCAAGAAGCCACACTGGGAAGCAGCATGGCCTAGTGGCCAGAGCATGGGCTTGGGTGTCGGAGGATGTGGGGTCTAAACTCGGCTCTGCTGCTTGTCTGCTGGGTGACCGTGGGCAAGTCACCTCAATTCTCTGTGCCTCAGTTACCTCAACTGTAAAATGGGGATTAAGACTGTGAGCTCCATGTGAGACAGGGACTGTGTCCAACCTGATTACCTTGTACCTACCCCAGTGCATAGAATGGTGCGTGGCACATAATAAGCTCTTAACAAATACCATAATTATTATCATTATTATTATTAAGAGCACAAAACCAGAAAAACTCAGTGTTCACAATCTCCAAAAAGGATTATGAAAGGCCTAAGGGTCCTTGAGCTTCTCTTTGGAAATGAGTGGTGATAGGGGGTTAGCCAGCTTTCCTCCACGTCTTCTTGGGTGACTATGCCTTTCTCCAAACAGGCAATTCGACATGCCATGGATCTCTCTGTTCTCCATTTATTCATTAATTCACTCACTCATTCGTATTTGTTGAGAGCTTACTCGGTGCAGAGCACTGTACTAAGTGCTGCTTGGGAGAGTACAATACAACAATAAACGGGCGCATTCCCTGCCCAAAATGAGCTTCCAGTCCAGAGGATTTCCCTCATTTGCTTTTCAACTGGCATTTGCAAGAAACAGGAAAGAAAAGTGGAAAAACCACCGCCAATCCTCTACATGCTTACTTGGGGTAACGTAGCTATAAAAGGCTTCCCAAATGGGTACAGTCTCAATGACATCTGCTGCAGCTTTTCAACATCTCATAACTGTGATATTTGTTGAGTGCTTACTATGTGTCAAGAGGTAGAGTAAATACACGGCAATTAGATATACCCTGTGGCTCAGTGAATCAACCAGTGGTATTTCCCGAGCTCCGTGTGCCAAGCACTGTATTAAGCACTTGGGAGAAGAGGGTACCATTCGGTTGATAGACACATTTCCCCCTCTAGAATGTGAGCTCGTGGTGGGCAGAGAATGTGTCTGATGTTAATAATAATACTACTAATAATAATAATAATGTTGGTATTTGTTAAGCGCTTACTATGTGCAGAGCACTGTTCTAAGCGCTGGGGTAGACACAGGGGGATCAGGTTGTCCCACGTGGGGCTCACAGTCTTCATCCCCATTTTACAGATGAGGGAACTGAGGCACAGAGAAGTGAAGTGACTTGCCCACAGTCACACAGCTGACAAGTGGCAGAGCTGGGATTTGAACTCATGAGCTCTGACTCCAAAGCCCGTGCTCTTTCCACTGCGCCACGCTGCTTCCCAATGCTTACTAATAATGCTTACTAATAATGTTGGTATTTGTTAAGCGCTTACTATGTGCAGAGCACTGTTCTAAGCGCTGGGGGAGATACGGGGTAATCAGGTTGTCCCACGTGGGGCTCCCAGTTAATCCCCATTTTACAGATGAGGTAATTGAGGCACAGAGTGACTTGCCCAGAGTCACACAGCTAAGTGGCAGAGGCGGAATTCGAATCTGTGACCTCCGACTCCCAAGCCGGGGCTCTTTCCACTGAGCCAGCATTTAGTACAGTGTTTTGCGAACAGTAAGTTCTCGATAAATACGATTCATATTAACAATAAATTTCCTGCCCACATGGGACTCTCAGTTTAAGGATGAGGGGAACAAGTATTGAATACCTATTTAATAAATGAGGTAATGGTCCTTTTCTGGCTCTCCTCCTATCTCTCTGGCCACAGATTCTCACCTTCTCTCTGCCTCCTGCACCCCCACATTTAGGGGCTCAGTTCTGGGTCCCCTTCTATTCTCCATCTATACCCACTCCCTTGGAGAACTCATTCACTCCCACGGTTTCAACTACCACCTCTATGCGGATGGTTCCCGAATCTACATCTCCAGCCCTGATCTCTCTCTCTGCAGTCTTGCATTTCCTCCCGCCTCCAAGACATCCCTTTCACGGAGGTCCCGCCATCACCTGAAACGTAACATGTCTGAAACAGAACTCCTCGTCTTCCCACCCAAACGCTGGCCTTCCCCTGACCTTTCCCATCACTGGAGAAGGCACCACCATCCTTCTTGGGTCACAAGCCTTTGTATTATCATTGACTCTCCCCCTCTAGACTGTAAGCTTGCTGTGGATAGGGATTGTGTCTGTTTATTGTTATATTGTACCCTCCCAAGCACTTTGTACCGGACTCTGCACAGAGTAAGTGCTCAGTAAAAAAAAGATCGAATGAATGAATGAACAAACTCCTCTCTCTCATTCAACCCAAACATGCAATCCATCACTAAATCCTGTCGGGTCGACCTTCACAACACTGCTAAAATCCTCCTTTTCGTCGCCTTCCAAATGCTACCACGTTAATCCAAGCGCTTATCCTATCCCTCCTTGATTACTGTATCAGCCTCCTTGCTGACCTCCCTGCCTCCTGTCTCTCCCCATTCCAGTCCATACTTCACTCCGCTGCCCGGATCATTTTTCTAGAAAAACTTTCAGACCACATTTCCCCACTCCTCAAGAACCTCCGGCGGTTGCCCGTCCACCTCGGCATCAAACAGAAACTCCTTACCATCAGCTTCAAAGCCCTCAATCACCTTGGCCCCTTCCTACTTCACGTCGCTACTCTCCTAATACAACCCAGCCCGCACACTTCCCTCTTTTAATGCTAACCTTCTCACGGTACCTCAATCTCGTCTATCTCACCACCAACCTCTGGCCTGGAACACCCACCGTCTTCATATCCGATTGACAATTACTGTCCCCTTCTTCAAAACCTTATTGAAGGTACATCTCCTCCAAAACTAAGCCCTCCTTTCTTTTTCTCCCACTCCCTTCTGCGTCACCTTGATTTACTCCCTCTATTACCTTTCCTAGAACCACAATACTCAAGTACACACCTGTCGTTTTATTTTTTCGTATTAATGTCTGTCTCCCCCTCCTAGTCTATAAGCTGGTTGTGGGCAGAGAATGTGTCCGCTATATTGTTGTATTTTACTCTCCCAAATGTTTAGAGAAGCAGCGTGGCTTAGTGGGAAGAGCACGGGCTTGGGAGTCAGAGGTCATGGGTTCGATTCCCGGCTCTGCCACTTGTCAGCTGTGTAACTGTAGGCAAGTCACTTAACTTCTCTGTGCTTCAGTTTCCTCATCTGTAGAATGGGGATTCAGACTGTGAGCCTCACGTGGGACAACCTGATTACCCTGTATTCATTCATTCATTCATTAGTATTTATTGAGCGCTTACTATGTGCAGAGCACTGTACTAAGCATTTGGAATGTACAAATCGGTAACAGATAGAGACAGTCCCTGCCCTTTGATGGGCAGTGCTTAGAATAGTGCTCTGCACATAGTAAGCACTTAACAAATACCAACATTATTAGTAGTAGTAGTACGGTACACTGCACGCAGTAATTGCTCAATAAATACAACTATTGACTAGCTGATTGACCTCAGCGTAATCTTCTGGCCTAATACCACTGAAAAGTAAAGAAGCGATGAGGTTTAGTGGATAGAGTAAGGGCCTGGGAGTCAGAGGACCTGGGTTCTAATTCCAGCTCCTCCACTTGTCTGCTAGTGTGACCTCGGGAAAATCACTTCGCTTCTCTGTGCCTCAGTTCCCTCATCTGTAAAATTTCTCCTTAATTTAATTAAAAATTGCTCTCTCTCTCCAAGATTCCTGAAGCCATTCTAAAACGTTTCTACCAACTTTGAATGGAGCAAAATTGAACGTACGTTTCTCCCTATGATGTTCAGCAGCAGCTGAAACCACAGCAAAAACCTGAAAGAGCAAAGCCACTTGGCTCGTGCAGGCAACAGATTTTCCATATTAATGATTTCTCTGGGAAATAAAGTGTAACATGAGAAGTGAATGGAGCTGAGCATATTCTATGAAGAATATTTATGCTGAAAACTAGCGTATGTTCCACATTAAAAGGAAGCTCTCAGCTCCAAGACTGCCCATCCTGGCTGATTACAGATATCGGGACACCATATTGCGGGTTTTGAGGAGGTTGATTCGGTCGGGAATTTCCCCCTCCATCTTCAAACATATAAGGCCCTTTCAATCCCCTAAATTCACCTTGAGGATTCAATCCCTCTCTGGGAGAGGCAAAAGGATACTTCTTCAGACTGAATCCAGGTGGTAGTGGAGAATCGTGGTCTGAAGCAATAATAATTGTGGTATTTGTTAAGTGCTTATTGTGTGCCAGGCACTGAACTAAGCGCTGGAATGGATAGAAGCAAATTGGGTTGGACACAGTCCCTGCCTCATTTGGGGCTCACAGTCTTCATCCCCTTTTACAGGTGAGGAAACTGAGGCACAGAAAAGTGAAATGAGTTGCCCAAGGTCACACAGCGGACCAGTGGCAGAGCCTGGATTGGAAGCCACAGGCTTCTGGCTCCCAGGCCCGTGCTCTATCCGCTAGGAAAGAACACCTCACAGATGCTGGGATTCCCACTTCGACATTCTTCAAGCCTCATTTGCTCGAGTAACGAAGATAACAGGTTTTTTTTGAGTGCTAGGTGCCAAGCTCTGTATGCGAGAGATCAGCCGCAGTCCTTGTTCCACATGGGGCTCCTAGGCTAAGCCTAGGAGAGGGGGAACAGGCCCGAACTTGGCTGGCCTGGCCTCGGTAGCCTTTCTGTGTCCTTCCGTGATCCGCTGGAGCTGCTGGGACCCAAACGTATCAAGTTTGCCTGTCAACCTGTTTCCCGGACTGCTGAGGACAGCTGACTGATGGCCTAGACATCGTACCACCAGCTAAAGGTTGGTCTTTCTATTAAAAGATGCCCCATCCCGTTTTATCCACGTAATGGAAAAAGCAGCAGCCAAAGGCCAGTGTACGAGCTCTGTTCTTTTAATGTTATTTTTTAAGCACTCACTCTGAGTCGAGCACTGTGTTAAGAGCTGGGGTGGATACAGATCAATCAAGCCAGATAGGTCATGGGTTCTAATCCCTGCTCCGCCACTTGCCTGCTGTGTGACTGTGGGCAAGTGGCTTCACTTCTCTAGGTTTCAGTTCCCTCATCTGTAAAATGGTGATTAAGACTGTGAGTCCCATGTTGGACAAGGACTGTGTCCAACTCTGATGGGCTTATATCCACTCCAACGCTTAGTACAGTACCTGGCACACAGTAAACGCTTAATGAATACCGGAATTATTATTATTATTACATGGAGCTCACAGTCTCAATGGGAGGGAGAATAGGTACTGAATCCCAGTTTTACAGATGAGGAAACGGAGGCACTGAGAAGTTCGATGAACTGCCCGAGGTCGCACTGCGGGCAAGGGGCGGAGGGGGGATTAGAACCTAGGTCTTCTGATGGACATTTCCTGTCCATAACAAGCTTACAGACTGTAAGACTGTAGAGGACGAGCTTTCGGCCTAAAGGGAGTTGGTGACGTGACCCTGCCCACAAGGACCTTTCAGTCTCAAGTGGGAGACAGACATTAAAATAAATTACAGATAGAGGAAATGGCAGAGTATTAGGATGTGTACAAGCAGTGCTGAGAGGTGAATATCAGAGGGTTTATAAACTACACCCCCATCTGCGTAGTTGATGTAGAATGGAGGGAGAATAGGGTGGAGAAATGAGAGGTTATTCAGGGAAGGCTTCCTGGAGGAGATGTGATTTTATTAGGACTCTGAAGATAGGGAGAATGGTGGTCTGAGTGATATGACAGAGCTCCTGTAAGCAGGACTCTTCAGAGGAGGGATTAGCGCCGGCAGCTGCCTTGAAATGATTTTAAAACCCACCAGAAAACCGTTTCTAAATTATTCGATAATATCTGCATCATCTGATTTGCCACTCCCCTCTCCGACGGGGGAAAAGAAACCCCAAAAACTCCTCCAGATCAGCTTCACGGCCGCCCACGACTCTGCCCCAATTCCCACGTCAGCTTTTTTCACCCTCCACTCCCCGGTTAAGAACCATGTAATTTGTTTAGGTGCTTATTATGTGCTAAACATTGTACTGAAGACTACAAGATAATCAGGTCAGAAATAGTCCCACTTCCTATGGGATTCACAGTCTAAGGGGAAGAGAAAACAGATATTTTAATCTGCATTTTACAGATGAGGAAACTGAGGCCCTGAGAATTTAAGAGACTCGTCCAAGGTCACACAGCAGACAAGGGGCAAAACTGGGATTAGAACCCAGGCCCTCTGACTTTCAGGCCAGGCTCTTTCCACTAGGCCAGGCCGCCTTTCGGTCTTCCCAAGACAACATTCTACCTGAACCTGGTTCTCTCGGCTCTTCCTACTCCGTCCCCTCGCTCACACCATCCCCTCTCTGGCCTGGAATTCCTTCCTCCCTCCGCTAGTCCAACAGACACGAACCAGCTGAATTAATAACCACAATTAATTCCTAACACGTCCTAGATTTTTTAAGATATTTGTTAAGCACTTGAATGAATGAAAATATGATTGAATAAATGAGCTTGCTATGTGCCAGGCACTGAACCAAGCAAGGGAGATCGATACAAGGGAATCGGATTAGACACACCCCCGTCCCACAAAGGGCTTCCAGTCTTGATCCCCATTTTCCAATGGGGTGACCGAGACACAAAGAATTTCAGTGATTTGTCTAAGGTCACACAGAGAAGCAGCGTGGCTCAGTGGAAAGAGCCCGGGCTTCGGAGTCAGAGGTCATGGGTTCGACTCCCGGCTCTGCCACTTGTCAGTTGTGTGACTGTGGGCGAGTCACTTAACTTCTCTGTGCCTCAGTTACCTCATCTGTAAAATGGGGATTAACTGTGAGCCTCACGTGGGACAACCTGATTCCCCTGTATCTACCCCAGCCCTTAGAACAGTGCTCTGCACATAGTAAGCGCTTAACAAATACCAAGATTATTAAGGCAAGTGGCGGAGCTAGGCCCATGCTCTTTCCATTAAGCTTCCTCCAGAATTTGTATATTTACAGCTAGATTGTAAGATTGTACACAGGGAACATCTCCACGAGCTCTGTTTTATTGTACTCTTCCAAGCGTTTAGTACAGTGTTCTGAGCATAGTAAAGGCTCATTAAATACAATCGATCAATTGATTGATCGATTACATCCATCCTTGGCATTTCCTAGTAATGAGAATCAGCATGGCTAGTGAAAACCTCTGTTTCCCCTCCCTTCCGCATCGCTCCGACTCACTCCGGTTGCTCTACCCCCTCCCCGCCCCACAGCACTTGCGTATATAAGTACATATTTATAATTATAATTCTATTCATTTTTATTAACGAGATTAAATATCTATAATTCTATTTATTTATAATGATGCTACTGATGCCTGTTTACTTGTTTTGATGCCCGTCTCCCCCCTTCTAGACTGCGAGCCCATTGTGAGCAGGGATTGTCTCCGTCGCTGAATCGTACTCTCCTAGGCGCTTAGAACATAGTAGGCACTCAATAAATACGATTGAATGAATGAATGAATGAATGAATGAAAAGAGCATAGGTATAGGTGTAGGGAGTCCTGTATTCTAATTCCACCTCTACCCCTTACCTGCTGTGTGAGATGTTGGCCAAGACACCCACTTTTCTGTGCCTCAGTTTCTTCATTTGTAAAACAGAGCTAAGATTCCTGTTCTCCCTCCCCTTTCGACTGTGAGCCCGATGAGAGTAAGGATCTGCTTGCATTCTGTCCTCCATCATATTTGACATGTTATTGATGCTTATTTTTTATCTAGCCTGGTGAATATTCAATTATTTATTCTGTTTATCCGCAAATGCCTTTTATGTCTGAATCGCCCGTTAGAACATACGCTCCATATGGTCAGGGAACATTGTTGCTGGCAACCGCCCTCCGTTCACAGCATCTCGGGGTCCCCGGAAGAGAAACCGCCAAAACACCCACTCTGCCCTGCCATCCCAGCGGAGTTGATTAGAAAAGGGGAAGAGAGGTTCCGAAGCAATTGCCTTTACCGGAGTCAGAGGCATTGTAGTGTCACCATCCCACACTAGCCCCCCAGCCAAGGGCTCCCCTCCACCCGACCGGGTCAGACGACCCCCTTGGCATCAAAAGAGAGCCCCAGCTCATCGCTCTATAGCCCCAATCCCCGTTTTCCTCCTCACAGTATCCCACGCCCCTCCCTTGAGGGCGATTTCCTCACCTTGGCATTCCCTTGGGTTTTTGGGACGTTACCGAAGAGAGGTTCGCTCAACCCACATAATCAGTCTGTCACCAAATCCTGTTGTTTCTCCCCTCACAACATTGCTAAAATCCACCCTTTCCTCTCCATCCCAACTACTACCAAGTTATCCCAAGTTACCAAGTTATCCAAGCACTTATCCTATCCTGACATGGTTACTACATCAGTCTGCTTGCTGACCTCCCTGCTCCTTGTCTCTCCGCACTCCAGTCCATGCTTCGCTCTGCTGCCGGATCATTTTTCTACAGAAACGTTCAGAGTACGTCAGCCCCCTCCTCATAAAACCCCAGTGTTTGCGGAGGAACACGGGATTTCGGAGGGAGTTAAATGTCTGGAACAACTGGGGAGGGCAGTGGGCATGCGTGTCAGTAAAAACGGAGAAATAATTTCAACGGGCAAAGGAGAGGGCAGAGTTAAAGCAGGCAAAGGTCACTCTGAGGTGGTCAAGGTCGGCCTATACTAAGCCTTGGGGGAGGTACAGGCTAATCAGTTAGGTCACAGTTATGTGCCACAGTTTTACTCCCCATTTTAGAGATGAGGTAACTGAGGTACAACGAAGTTAAAGGATTTGCCCAATGGCACAGAACAGACAAGTAGCAGAGCTCGGATTAGAACTGAGCTCCTTTAGTCTCCCAGGACCATATTTTTCCACTGGGCCACGCTACTTCTCTTACGCGTTTCTACCCTAGTGCTTAGTTCAGTGCTTGGTATATAATGAACCCTTAACAAATACTATTATTAGAATTACATTTTCTACTATTACTATTACTGCTCTGCTCTTCCCCCCTTCAAATATATTTGTATATATTATTTATTACCCTATTTAATTTGTTAATGAGGTGTATATCTCTATGATTCTATTTATCTTGATGATGTCTGCGCTGGACTACTTGTTTTGTTCTGTTTTGCTTTGCTGTCTCCCCCGTTTAGACCGTGAGCCCGTTATTGGGCGGGGATGGTCTCTCTCTGTTGCCGAATTGTACACTCCGAGCGCTTAGTACAGTGCTCTGCACATAGTAAGCGCTCAATAAATACTATTGAGTGAATGAATGAATGCTGCTGCCACCACCATAATCAGCAGGAAAGGCGATAGTTGACTGGAAACTCCAAAGGAATCTCCCTGCTTAATGCTGTGGGCAGGATTCCAGCCAGAATTCTTCTGAACTGAGGAACAGCCAGGAAAATTTACAATTCCAAAAGAAAAAAAAAGTCTTACTAGAATGGCGATGGGGAAATGGGGCATTTCGCCAGGTGGGGAAGAAAGTGTGATCGAAAGCCGGGGCCGAGGTGGGCTGGGACCCAAACGATTCGGTTAATGATTCCGGGAAACTGGAGGAGAGAACCCCCTTACCCGACTCCGACCGTGCCCCCAGAAGTCTGGGGAAAGGCCAAGAGCGAAGGGGGAGAGGGACTCCTGAGGCCGCTTAGAAAACTAGGCCCAGAGCCCTGCGGAGGCGGTGGGTGTTGCCGGGAGATCTCTGTGCCCACGCTGAGGGAGAAACTCGAGTCACGCCCATCCTCCGGGAGAAAGGAGAATCTCTGGGCTCTAACTTGGCTCTGACTGAAGAGCCGTTGAGCCACTCCTCGTTCTCGACTCAAGAGCCCTCGACCCAAGAGTCCTTTAGTCAAGTGGCCTTAACTGAGGGGGCCTTGGGGACCTCAGCTCTCCTGAGCATCATGGAAAAAAAAAAAAGAATCGGGGAAATGGTGCCCGAGTTCTCTGGGAGGGTGGAAGTGATTTTCTGGGATTAGACTGCCGCTTCCTCTCCCCCACGTGAGCCGAATCCACCCAACCAGTTGACCGGCCGTTCAGCTTTCCCAGAATAACATTTCTCTCGTGAGCAAAGTCTCCCCCCAGGGATCTGGCCATCGAAATTCCTCATGCCCACCTTCCTTCTTCTCTTAACCAACTTCTCAGGTTCAGCAGATTTTCATGCATTTATTCTAATATACTAATATAGTCATTCTAGTATTTAGTATGTTTAATGTTTGTCTTTAATGTATTGTATTTATTGAGTATTTTTATTTTATTTGTTACATTTATATACCTATTTATAGTACATTTAAGTACTTTAATCATTATAATACCAATAATGGTATTTGTGAACCCGTTTCCTGTCAGTCCAGGACTCCGACGGGGCACCAGGCCGCTTAGAGGAACCATGTAATGGTTGCCCCGCTGGGGAGAAACGGGCCATCCAACATCCCTAACTCTCTCTCCAGTGGCCCTTTATGCTCCAGCCATCCTTTAATTAAAAAAAATTCTCTTTGAAACAGTTAATATTTTATGACATTATTCAACATGGAAAAGAGAGTGACCTAGCTGAAAAATCACAGGCCTAGGAGTAGGGAAGACCTGAATTCTAATCTCGACTCTGCCATTTGCCTTCTGTGTTGACTTGGGCCTGTCACCTCACTTCTCTGTGCTTCAGTTTCTGCATCCGTAAAATGGGCACTCACTACCTCTTCTTAGCATGGCGGAGTGGATAGATCGCGGGCCTGGGAGTCAGGAGGTCACGGGTTCTAATCCCGGCTCTGCCTCTTCCGTGTGTCCTTGAGCAAGTCACTTCACTTCTCTGTGCCTCAGTTACCTCATCTGTGAAATGGGGTTCATGTGAGCCCCATGTGGGACAGGGACTGTGTCCAAACCGATTTGCTTGGATCCACACCAGCGCTTAGTACAGTGTCTGACACATAGTAAGCTCTTAACAAGTACCTTCATAATTAGACCGTGAACCCCCGTGAGACAGTGATTGGGTCCAATCGGATCATCTTGTATCCACTACGGTGCTTGGCCTATTGTGAGCCTTTTACCAATAAAACAGTTGTCACTCAACTTCTATCCCTGAAAGAGTCCCTGGATTTGCGTAACTAATAAATTACTTATTATTACTATCCCTAAACTTACACTAACACTATCTCTAGTTACTATTTGTGTAACTAACAGAAGGTGAAATAAATTAACATGGACTGGGGATTTTCTTTATTGGGTTACATGAAGAAAACTGGCAGGGACCTTTTCACGGAGGTATAGGATTACAGGACTAAAAGGAGGCCATGCAGTTTCTGACCTAATTCTCTCTTCCCGGCCAGGAGGCCAGAGGATCTGAATGGATTTACGTCTTTAAATTCTCCCACCTCCGTGGCTCTATTTAAAGGACAAGGGGAAGAAAGGATCGTCTCAATCAAGTGTGTCAAACACAACTGATGGCCCCAGTCCACTAAACACTCACACGCACGTACCCACACAAATTTTAGAAATGCAGAGAGGGTAGAAGAAAACCTGCCCAGCCTCAAAATTCAGGATCCTGCAGGAGAAGGGCCGGCTTATTAATAATTACGGTATTTGTTAAGCGCTTTCTATGTGCTATTGGGTAGATACAAAATAATCAGGTTAGAATCATGACCCTGTTTCCCATGGGGCTCACAGTCTAAGTAGAAGGCAGTAAGATTTAATCCCCCGTTTTACAGAGCAGGAAATTGAGGCCCAGAGAAGTTAAGTGATTTGTCCAAGGTCACGCAGCAGACAAGGAGCCGAGCTGGGATTAGAACCCAAAACCTGTGACTCCCAGGCCCGTATTCTTTCCTCTAAGCCATACTGCTTCACATTGTCTGTTATGGAGGCTAAAAAGAGAGGGAATCATTAGACCCAGTTCGGGATCACATAGGACAGCACTTTGTGGAACATGCAGGCTATCAAACTGCCCTTTCCCGCAATGATAATAATAACTATGGTATTTGGTAAGTGCTTACTATTGTCAAGCACTGTCCTAAACGCTGGGGAAGATTCAGAAGCATCAGGTTGGACACAGTCCCTGTCCCAACCAGGGCTCACAATCTAAGTGGGGAGAACAGGTTTTGAATCGTCATTTTACAGATGAGGAAACTGAGGCAGAGAGAAGTGACTTGTCCAAGGTCACCCAGGGGGTAAATGGTGGAGTCGGGATCAGACCTCAGGTCCTGTGACTCCAGGCCTGTGCTCTTTCCACTAGGCCATACTGCGAGTCCCCGTGGGCAGAGATTGCATCCACCAACCCTATTGTACTGTAGTTTCCCCACCCCTCAGTACAGTGCCCTGCACACAGCAAGTGCTCAATAAATATCATTGATTGATCCACCTTCTTTACAGGGGCTGAACTCACAGTTCAGCTGGTCAGCAAATACCTCTGCCCATCGCTTACCTACTAGAGAAGCAGTGTAGCCTAATGGAAGGGGCACAGGCCTGGAAGTCCGGAGACCTGGGTTCTAATTCTGGCTCCTCCACTTGCCTACTGTGTGACCTAGGGCCAGACCCTTAACTTCTCTGCGCCTCAGTTCTCTCGTCCCGCACACTTCGCTCCTCTAATGTTCACCTTCTCACTGTGCCTCTATCTTGCCTATCTCACCACCGATCCCTAGCCCACATCCTGCTTCCGGCCCGGAACGCCCTCCCTCCTCAAATCCGACGACGACCCTCCCCCATTTCAAAGCCTTATTGGGGTCACATCTCCTCCAAGAGGCCTTCCCAGACTAAACCCCCCCTTTCCTCTTCTCGCACTCCCTTCTGCATCGCCCTGACTTGCTCCCTTTGTTCTTCCCCGCTTCCAGCACTTATGTACACATCTGTAATTTATTTATTTGCATTGATCTCTGTCTTCCCCGCTCTAGACTGTAAGCTCGTTGTGGGCAAGGAATATTTCTGTTTATTGTTATATTGTATACCCTCCCAAGTGCGCTTAGGAAAGTGCTCTGGATTGAACGAATGAAAGAATCTGTAAACTGGGGGTTCGATACCTGTTTTCCCACTTGCTTAGACTGTGAGCCCCTTGGGGGACAAGGACTGTGTCCCACCTGATTACGTTGGATCTACCCCAACACTTGGTATTGGCGCTTAGCACAAAGTAAGTGCTTAACCAATACCACAGTGATTATTATAGACCTCCTCAGCAAGCAACGGGGTAAACAGCCAGCCAGGAATCAGTCCCCACATCATGAGACCCTCAGGGTCACGAACCCTAGCTCGGTCTCCAGAGTGTCACCCCGGGATGGATTTCCTTGAAAACTGAGAGCTTCAACTAAGACCTGTTGGCAAATGTTTGATCCACGGGGATTTGGGCATGTGGTATCGAAAGATTTAAACAGCTCCTTTCTGTGTTGATCTAGCCATGCCAAAAAAAAAAAAGCGTTCACTAGCCTAAGGGAAATCAAGCTGGGTAATAAGAAACCAAGTTGGGGGGATGACTTTCTTTCAAATTTAAAAATGAAAAGCCTTCCAGCGATAGACTTTGAGGGATGTGTTCTCTCCCTGCCAGAGTTCACTGGAGCTGTGGGGAGGTGGGAAGCTTAGAAGGAGATCATTCATTCATTCAGTTGTATTTATTGAACGCTTACTGTGTGCAGAACACTACACTGAGCACTTGGGAGAGTGTAATTCAACAGTGAACAGATACATTCCCTGCCCACAATGAGCTTACAGTCTAGAGTGGTGGAGGAGGAGACGTTAATATGAATAAACAAATGACAGGTACGTAAGTGCTGCGGGGCTGGGGGTGGGGAAGAAAAAAGGGAGCAAGTCAGGGCAATGCAGAAGGGAATGGGAGAAGAGAAAATGGGGGGACCTAATCTGGGAAGGCCTCTTGGAGGAGAGGCGTCTTCAGTAAGGCTTTGAAGGGGGCGAGAGTCATTGTCTGGAGGATTTGAGGAGGGAGGGTGTTGCAGGCCAGAGGTAGGATGTAGGGTGAGGGTTCGGCGGTCACTCTAGGCTTCAAGGCTCTCCATCACCTCGCCCCTTCCTACCTCTCCTCCCTTCTCTCTTTCCACCGCCCGCCCCGCACGCTCCGCTCCTCCGCCGCCCACCTCCTCGCCGTCCCCCGTCCTCGCCTATCCCGCCGCCGACCCCCGGGCCACGTCCTCCCGGAACGCCCTCCCTCCTCACCTCCGCCAAACTAATTCTCTTCCCCTCTTCAAAACCCTATTTAGAGCTCACCTCCTCCAAGAGGCCTTCCCAGAGTGAGCTCCCCTTTTCACTCTGCTCCCTCTACCCCCCCCTTCACCTCTCTGCAGCTAAACCCTCTTTTCCCCCCTTTCCCTCTGCTCCTCCCCCTCTCCCGTCCCACCCCCTCAGCACTGTACCCGTCCGCTCGACTGTATGTATCTTCATCACCCTATTTATTTTGTTAATGAGATGTACGTCGCCTTGATTCTACTTATCTGCTATTGTTTTAATGAGACGTCCTTCCCCTCGACTCTATTCATCGCCATCGTTCTCGTCCGTCCGTCTCCCCCGATTAGACCGTGCGCCCGTCGAAGGGCAGGGACCGTCTCTATCTGTTACCGATTTGTACCTTCCGAGCGCTGAGTACGGTGCTCTGCACATAGTAAGCGCTCAATAAATACTATTGAATGAATGAATCAAGGCACAGTGAGAAGGTTAGCATTAGAGGATAGAAATGTGCGGGCTGGGTTGTAGTAGGAGAGAAGCGAGGTGAGGTAGGAGGGGGCAAGATGACAAGCCAATCGTGAGGAGTTTCTGTTTGATGCAGAAGGGGATGGGCAAGCACTGGAGTTTCTTGAAGCGTGGGGAGACGTGTCCTGAACGCTTTTGTAGAAAAATGCCCCGGGCAGCAGAGCGAAGTCTGGACTGGAGTGGGGAGAGACAGCAGGCTGGGAGGTCAACAAGGAAACTGATGCAGTCATCCAGGCGGGAGAGGATGAGTGATTGTATTCTCATGGTGGCGGTTTGGATGGAGGGGAAAGGGCAGATTTTAGTGACGTTGTGAAGTTGGCATGGACAGAATATAGTGAAGGATTGAATATGTGGGTTGAATGAGAGAAAGGAGTCAAGGATGACACCAAGGTTACAGGCCTGTAAGCCGGGAAGGATGATGGTGGATCAGGGGAAGCCTCTCCCACTCTCTTGTCTATGACACCCCACATTATAGTTTTATTACTCTATTTATTTTGTTAATGAGGTGTGCATCCCCTGGATTCTATTTATTGCGATTAGGTTGTCTTGTTTTTGTCCGTCTCCCCCGATTAAACTATGAGCCCATCGATGGGCAGGGATGGCTGCCGAATTGTACATTCCAAGCGCTTAGTACAGTGCTCTGCACAGAGTAAGCGCTCAATAAATACTATTGAATGAATTTGGTCAGTGATCCCAGCTCCGTATGGTGGGGGGAGGGGATTTGTTCAGTTCCATCATCATCAGTGGCATTTATTGAGTGCTTACTCTGCGCAGAGCACCGTACTGAACATTTGGGAGAGCACAGTACAAGTGGGTTAACGGTCACATTCCCTGCCTACAGCAAGCCTACAGTTTTATATCAGAGAGTCGAGTTTTCAGCTGGTCTGTGCCCTGTCAAAGCTGATATAAAACTGGGTGCTTTATGTCCACCGTGGCTCCTCAAGAAGCAGGGTGGCCTAGTAGAAAGAGCCTAAACTTGCGCTTTGTCAGAGGAAAAATAATCTCACCTTAATTTTTAGCCCAAAGGATGGGAGATATGCTGTGGTGTTTTCAATTGCAATTTATGAGGATCAAGTTGAAATACATTTTTTTAAGCCATAAAAAATAGTTTCTTCTTCCTGGAGAAAGCTTCTTCAAGACTAGCCCCGAGCTAGTTCAGAAGTTCTTCTGCTACTCCCTCTCTATCTGCTTTTATTTCTGATCTGCTAAAAGACTAATTCTTCTTATCAGAAAATATGATTGCATGAATGAATGAATGAATGAATAAATGAAGGAATGGCTCTGCCACTTGCCCGCTGTGTGAGCTGGGGTAAGTCAGTTCATTTCTCCAAATCTCAATTTTCCTCCTTGGTAAAGTGAGGATAAAATACCTGTTCTCCCTCCACTTTAGACCACGAGCCCCATGTGCGGTGGGGATTATGCTGGATCTGCTTATGTTGTATCAAACACAGTGCTCGGTTCATAGTAAAGAGCTTTGTGCACACCATTATTATTGCTGTGAGGCTCACACTCGGAAGAAAAGCTCTGATCTCTAGGGGGGTGCGAGGGGAACTGAACTCTGCTCTGTAGGAGAGAAGGGGCCAAGGAAACCCCCCCAGGCTCCCAGGAATTTCCCCCAAGATTAATTTTCATGTGACACCCTTACTTGCCTAATGAAACATTAGCCTTTAGCGTGATTTAGTCTCCCGCTAAAAAGCCTGAAAGTCCATTCCTGGCCGGGGTTCTAATGCCAGCTCCGCCACCTGTCCGCCGTGTGATCTTGGGCAAGTCATTTCACTTCTCTGTGACTCGGTTTCCTCATCCATAAAATGGGGATTCAATCCTCCTCCCTTCTAATAATAATAATGTTGGTATTTGTTAAGCGCTTCCTATGTGCAGAGCGCTGTTCTAAGCGCTGGGGTAGATACAGGGTAATCAGGTTGTCCCACGTGAGGCTTAACCCCCATTTTACAGATGAGGGAACTGAGGCACAGAGAAGTTCTTCTACTTAGACTGTGTCCAACCTGATTGTCTTGTATCTACCCCAGTGCTTAGAACTGTGCTCGGCATATAGTAAGGATTTAACAATTACCATTATCATCATTTATTATTATAGTCATTATTATTATTATTCTTGTTACATGAAAGGAGTGGTGTAGGAGTTTCCAAATTTGTCACTGCTACCAGTGGCCACCTGAGTTTCCTAGGATCTGTTGCTGAGGGAAGGAATTGGAATTCCCTCCTCTGAATAACAATTTACTGGCTCTCCAATGGTCCCCAGCACAGAGTAATTGGGAGTTAGAGAACCTGGGTTCTAATCCCGGCTCCACCACATGTCTGCTGTATGACCTTGGGCAAATCATGCCGCTTGTCTGTGCCTCAGTTTCCTCAACTGTAAAATGGAGATTCAAAACCTGTTCTCTCACCTAGTTAATCTATGAGCCCCAAAGGGGGCAGGGAGTGGGTCCGAACTGATTATCTTGTATCTACCTCGGCACCTAGAACAGTGCATAGCATATAGTTCCACCCTGAAGCAGCGTGGCTCAGTGGAAAGAGTCCGGGCTTGGGAGTCAGAGGTCATGGGTTCGAATCCCTGCTCTGCCCCTTGTCAGCTGTGTGACTGTGGGCAAGTCACTTCACTTCTCATCTGTAAAATGGGGATTAAGACTGTGAGCTTCACGAGAGACAACCTGATTACCCTGTAGCTTCCCCAGTACTTAGAACAGTGCTCTGTACGTAGTGAGCGCTTAACAAATACCAACGTTATTATATAGTAAGCACTTCACATATACCACAGTCCCTCAGAGCTCTCTCGATGGTACTTGTTAAGCACTTACTGCTCAGCCCAGGTATCTGTACTAAGCTCTCAAGGAAACTGTGTCGGACACAGTCCCTGTCCCACATGGGGCTCACAGTCTCGATCCTTGTTTAACAGATGAGGTAACTTGGACCCAGAGAAGTGAATCGACTTGCACAAGGTCACACAACAGACAAGGGGTAGACCCAGCATCAGAACCCATGATCTATTAACTCTCAGGCCCGGGCTCTATCCATTATGCCACACTGCTTCTCTAGACTGGAAGCTCACTGTGGACAGGGAATGTGTCTACCAACTCTTGTACTGTACGCTCAGTAGAGTGTTCTGCACACAGTTCATTATTCATTCAGTTGTATTTACTGAGAGGAAGAATTAGTCTATTAGCAGATCAGAAATAAAAGCAGATATAGAGGGATTAACAGAAGAACGTCTGAACTAGCCAATTGCTAATCTTGAAGAAACTTTCTCCAGGGAGAAAAAACTATTTCTTATGGCTTCAAAAGAAAAATGCAGTTCAACTTGACCTTCATAAATTGCAACCGAAAACACCGTAGCATATCTCCCATTCTTTGGGCAAAAAATTACGGTGAGATTAGTTCCCCTTCCAGAAACATGAGGGAGTTCTTTGGCAAAAAGATAACGCCTCTAGACTGAGCATCTTAGTGGCAGGGAACGTGTCCGTCAACCGTGTTATATTGCACTATCCCGAGAGTTCAGTTCAGTGCTCTGCACAGACTAAGCGCTCAGTAAATACCACTGACTGATTGTTCTGCTTCATGTAAACTCAGCCTCCCTGCGGCCTTGTAAAGTACTTGTTCTTTTCTCCGTGCTTATGGCTTCTCTATATCTGGATGACCGAAAGTCCAGCTGATGAGGGGCATGGTTAGAGCGCCGGGTCTGGAAGTCAGAAGGATCTCGGTTCTAATCCAGTGCTTGTCCAAGGTCACACAGCGGACAAGTGGAATACAATCCAGCTCCTTCTGAGTCCCAGGTCGTTGTTCTATCCACTAGGCCGGAGGACACGGCTCCCGACTGTGCTGTGAGTGGAGAAAGGTCAGACAGGAGCAACAGGATTCATTTGTAATCATCGGCTGGAGTTTAGGAGGTCGGCACCACTATGGGGTAACCCTCTTAGGGAGCTTCAGGAGACCCAGCAGGAGGTTGGTGAGTAGTAGGATGAAGGGGGAGTGGGTTCGGAGTATCTGGGCATCCGTAGGGCTTTATCAATTAATTAATCGATGGTGATTTCGTTAAGTGTTTACTCTGTGCCGGGCACTGTACTAAGCACTGGGGGAGATGCAAGCAAATCAGGTCGGACATAGTCCCTGCCCCGTGCGGGGTTCACAGTCTCAATCCCCATTTTACAGATGAGGTCCGGAGAAGTAAAGTGACTTGCCCTGCATCGCACAGCAGACCAGTGCTTAGTACAGCACCTAGCACCTAATGCTTAACAAATACCACAATTATTACTATTATTTATTGGCTCCTGGGTTCTTCAGGACTAAGAAGCTCTTTTTCAATAGTATTTGTTAAACTTTTACTATATGCCAGGCGCTGTTCTAAGCACTGGGGTAGCTACAGAGTAATCAGGTTGGACACAGTCCCTGATCCACATGGGGCTCACAGTCTTAATTTGAAAGATGAGGTGAAAGAGGCCCAGAGAAGTGAAGTGACTCACCCAAGGCCACCCAGCAGACAGATGGCAGAGCGGGATTAGAACCCAGGTCCTTCTGACTCCCAGGACCGTGCTCTAACCCCTAAGCAGACTGTTGCCCCCTGCCCACTCAGTGGCATCAGAGGTCAGCTCTCCACTTTACCACCCCACCGTAGCCCTGGCACTTCGGGCTTGTGGGAGTTGAAGCCCACCTTAGCTCATCCTGGGAGCCACCGGCCTCCTGCTCCACCTCCTCGTCCCCACTGCCGCTCTATCTGCCGTCCTTCCACCCCATCCCTGGCCCAAAGAAAGATGACGCCGCATCAACACCGGCAGGGTTGGCTGGGATTCGTCGATGGCTGGTTTTTCTTCAATCATTCAATCGTATTTATTGAGTGCTGACTGTGTGCGGAGGACTGTACTAAGCTCTTGGGAGAGGACATTATAACAATAAACAGTCACATTCCCTGCCCACAGTGAGCTTACAATCTAGAGAGGGGAGACAGACGTCAATATAAATAATTACAGAAATATTTATATAAGTGCTGTGGGACTAGGAGGGGGGAAGAAGAAAGGGAGCAAGTCAGGGCAATGCAAACGGGAGTGGAAGGAGAGGATGGGTGGCTTAGGGAAGGCCTCTTGGAGGAGAAGTGTCTTCAATAAGACTTTGAAGGGAGAGTCATCGTCTGTCGTCTGTCACGAGAAGCAGCGTGGCTCAGTGGAAAGAGCACGGGCTTTGGAGTCAGGGCTCATGAGTTCGAATCCCAGCTCTGCCACTTGTCGGCTGTGTGACTGTGGGCGAGTCACTTAACTTCTCTGTGCCTCAGTTCCCTCATCTGTAAAATGGGGATGAAAACTGTGAGCCCCACGTGGGACAACCTGATTCCCCTATGTCTACCCCAGTGCTTAGAACAGTGCTCGGCACATAGTAAGCGCTTAACAAATACCAACATTATTATTATTATTAGATTTGAGGAGGGAGGGCGATCCAGGCCAGAGGCAGGATGTGGGTCAGGGATCGGTGGGGAGATAGATGAGATCGAGATGCAGTGAGAAGGTTAGCATTAGAGGAGCAAAACGTGCGGGCTGGGTTGTAGTAGGACAGCAGGAGGTAGAGGGAACAAAATGACCGAATGCTTTGAAGTCAGTGGTGAGGTGCTTTTGTTTGAAGCGGAGTTGATGGGCAACCAGTGGAATTTTTTGAGGAGTGGATAAACATATCCTGATGTTTTTTATAGAAAAATGATCCGGGCAGCAGAGTCAAGTATGGACTAGATTGGGGAGAGACAAGAGTCTGGGAGATCAGCAAGGAGGTTGATGCTCTGATTCAGGTGGGATGGTATGAGTGATTGGATTAACACGGCGGCAGTTTAGACGGAGAGGAGAGGGTGGAATTTAGCGGTGTTGTGAAGGTGAGACAGGATTTAGTGATGGATCGAATATGTGGGTTGAATGAGAGAGAAGAGTCAAGGACAATGCCATAGTTACGGACAAGTCCCTTAACCTCTCTGTGCCTCAGTTTCCTCATGTGGGCAGGGAACGTGTCTGTTATATTGTCATATGGTACTTGGAGATCAGCATTTGTTTTCCCTCCTACTTAAACTGTGAACCCATCTGTGGGTTGGAGACTGCGTTCAACCTGATTAGTTTGCATCTACCTTGTGCTTACTAGCTCAAAGGGAGTATTTAACTAATACCACTTATTATTATGATTATTATGATTATGATCATCGTGCTTAGCACTGTCTCCATGGTGATGAAGGGAGTGATTGTCTCCATGGGGACCAAGGAGGTGATTGTCTCCACTGGGATGAAGGGAGTGATTGTCTCCATGGAGACAAAGGGGATGGTTGTTGCCACGGTGATGGAGGAAGCAACTGTCTCCATGGGTTTGGCACCATGTGGGCAAAGCCATAGGCTGAATCCAAACAGGCTCCCATTTCTGGATAAAGGCTTGCCAATTCCCTAACCGCGTCTAGCTGAAATGAATCGTAAGAACAAGCTCCATGCCAGATCTGAGTGTTCTGCATTGCAAATTCTCCTTAATGAGGGGTCTTGCAAGAACCCCACTTGTGGGCAATTGGAGAACGGGGGCGTGTGGTTTTTTGGTACGCCCTGAAGTTACCGCAAGAGTTGGAAAGGGCCCCGGAAACTTGAAGACGTGTTATGTCCCCATCTAGGAGCGTTTACAAAACACCTGCCAATTCACTGAAAAGCACATTTCAACGGTCAAACCCGTATTTCCATTAAAGTTTATTTTAGTCCAGATACGTTCTCATTCAGAAAAACCCTGGAATGACAGTGGAGGAAAGGAGTTGCCAATATTCCCTTGTGTGACCAAAGTAATGTATGCCACTTTCAGCATTTGCTGAAATGTTAATACACACATTCCCCTTCACAAGCCTCCACAAAGCTGGCATATTGGGGGGAGTCAGACGATTGGGCAGTGCCCCTAAGGTGATGAGCAATGGAAAGGAGTCTAAGCCCAGCAGACCCCTGGGGTAGACGAAAGATAATCACGTTGGATGTCGTCCCTGTCCCACGTGGGGCTCACAGTCCTAATCCCCATTTTACAGAGCGGGAACTGAGGCACAGAGAAATTAAGTGCCTCTCTCAAGGTCAAACAGCAGACAAATAGCAGAGTTGGGATTAGAACTCAATCACTCATCCTATCCCGCTTAAATTACTGCGTCAGCCTCCTTGCTGACCTCCCAACCTCCTGCCTCTCCCCACTCCAGTCCATACATCACTCCTCTGCATGGATCATCTTTCCACAGAAACAATCAGAACATGTCACCCCCCCCCCTCAAAAATCTCCAAGGGTTGCCTATCCACCTCCGTATCAAACAAAAACTCCTCACCTTTGGATTGAAAGCTCTCTATCACCTCGTCCCCTCCTTCCTCACCTCACTTCTCTCCTTCTACAACCCAGCCCACACACTTAGATCCTCTGCTTCTAACTTTCTCACTGTGCCTCCTTCTCGCCCGTCTCACCGCCGACCCCTGGCCCTCATCCTACCTCTGGCCTGGAACGCCCTCCCTCCTCAAATCTGACAGACAATGACTCTCCCCCACTTTCAAATCCTAACTGAAGGCACATCTCTTCCAAGAGGCCTTCCCAGACTAAGCCCCACTTTTCCTCATCTCCCACTCCCTTCTGCTTCTCCCCGACTCGCTCCCTTTGCTCTTTCCCCCCTTTCCCTGCCCCACAGCACTCATGCATAGATCTGTCCTTTTATTTGTTTTGATGTCTGTTCGTATCGATGTCTGTCTCTCGGCCTCTAGACGGTGAGCTTGTTATGGGCAGGGATTGCCGCTCTTTATTGCTGTATTATACTTTCCCAAGCGATTAGGACAGTGCTCTGCCTAACGTAAGCGCCCAATAAATGCAATTGAATCAATGAATGACCCCAGGTCTTCTGACTCCCAGCCCTGTGCCCTTAAGTACCCTCTGAGTGGAGAGCATTACAAGCTCCACGAGAGCAGCCACTGTCTACTTATTTGATCGCCCTTTCCCCAACACCCAACACCATGCTCTGTCCGCAGTAAGTGCTCAATTAATACCACTGATTGTACGAAATGCTTCGTAGAGCCCGTTAGTAGACATGGTCGCTGCCCTCAAGAAGTTTACGGTCTAGCAGGGGAGTCAGTCAATGAACTGATTTATAGATAGGAGGAAGGCTAGAGATCTAGGGGATAGATAGATGAGTTAGTGTATAAGACGAGGATTAGGATTTGGGTTAAGATTACCAATAAGGAAGATTTTTGTCAACTCTGAACGTAATGGGTGCAGAAAGTTGTTAGTTCACATGTGCTCAAGTGGTGCGGACGAGCTGAGGTGTCAATTGCTGGGGATATTTCAGGTAAGGTCTCCTGAAGAAGACGCGATTTTAGAAGGCCTTTGAAGATGAAGCGAGCAGCGGTCCGCCGGTGAAGGGGAAGGAGTCAGTCAATCGATCGTATTTATTGAGCGCTTACCGTGTGCAGAGCAGTGTACTAAGCGTTTGGGAGAGCACAGCAGAATAGTATAACAGACACACGCCCTGCCCACAACAAGCTTACAGTCTAGAGGGGGAGTTCTAGGCAGGAGGAAGAGAACGGAAGCAGAGAGATCAAAACGAGACACGGTGAGTAGGTTTCCTTCGAGACGAATGAAGAGTGTGAGTGAAAGAAGAGGGTGGAAAAGTCGGAAGAAGAGAGTTGAGTAAGTACTTTAAATTCCCTGGTTGAGAGTTTCAGCTTGATGCAGACCAGGTTAGGAAACCTCAAGTTTCTCAGAGGAGTGGAAAGAGGTGAAAAGAACAACTTAAAAAAAAAAAATGACCCAGGCAGCAGAAAAAGTATGGACTGGATAGGGGAGGTCAATGAGGGGACTGATACAATAGTCAAGCCGGGTTATGGCAAGTGTCTGTATGGAAAAGTGAATTCTGAAGAGAAAACAGAAAAGATTTGACTGCAAACTGAACTTGGAGGTTTAAGACGGTAGAACAAAGGATAATACCAAGGATAAGAGCTTTAGAGATGAGGGGAAATAGTGGTGTCGTCAGCTCAATTAGAAAGACAGATGAGAGAAGAGGATTTCAGAGGGAAGGTGAGGGGTTCGGTTCTGGTCGTTTTAATATTGAGGTGCCAGCGGGACATCCAGGATCCTCTAGATAGTAAGCTTGTTGTGGTCAGGGAACAGGTCTGCCAACTCTGGTGTATTGTACTCTCCCAAGAGCTGAGTACAGTAATAATAATTATGGGGTTTATTAAGCACTTACTAGATCCCCAACCTGCTTAACTTGTATCTACCCTGTGCTTAGAACAGTGCTTGGTTCATAGTAATCGTTTGACAAGTACCATCATTAGTATAATTCCCTGCAGGCAGGGCTTCTTTCTGACCAAGTGTCCTATGCCTCTCCCCTTGGGCTAGCACAGTGCCATGCACATGGTGGGATTGCGGTGAAGATTAAGAGGGAGGGGAAAGGGGGCTTCTATTAGTCTTTCTTCAAAAAAGATCACAGACCAGGTTCATGAAAAAATCTCCCCTTGGTGAATTCTGATACATATGAAAAGATCCATGCTGAGAAGTAGAACTGGTAGGCGGGAGACCTGGGTTCTCATCCCAGCTCTGCCACACGGCTGCTGTGTGACCTTGGGCAAGTCATTTACCTTCTCTGAGCCTCAGTTTCTTCATCTGTAAAATGCTGGTTCAGTACCTGTTCTCCCTCCCACTTAGACTGTGAGCCTCAGGTGGGACACGGATTGTGTCCGACCTGATTATCTTGTATCTACCCCACTGCTTAGCAGAGCATTTGGTTCGTACTACGTGCTTAACGATTATTGTTCGAATTACTGACAAGGAACTGATCTGATCTAAGAAGGGAAGCCTGGAATCCTTAGCCCTGTGGTTTAGTAAAATCGTTTCCACTGCTTTAGAATTCACGGTTCTTCTAGTGCCCCGGCGATTGAATAAATCCTGGCGGTCTTCCTACCCTCTTATTACCTTGCCAGATTATTTCGGGCTTAGGCTGCTATGAACACCGGCCTGAAATAGATGGTGTAAAGTCGATCCGGGGGGGATAATCGCCCAGACCTTGCTTAACCAGCCTGCTCTGTCCAGTGTGACAGAAAAGCATGCTTCTTGCCTCCAAGTCCTTGGACCCAAAACTCAAGGACAGGGGCAGAACCAGTTGAAGCAGCATGGGCTAGTGGATAGAACACGGGCCTGGGAGTCAGAAGGATCCGGGTTCTAATCCCGGCTCGGCTACTCGTCTGCTGTGTGACCTGGGATGAGTCATTTCACTTCTCTGTGCTTCGGTTCCTTCATCTCTAAAATAGGGATTAAGACCGTGAACCCCATGTGGGACGGGGACTGTGTCCAACCCGATTATCTTGTATCTATCCTGGGACTTAATCGGTGCTTGGCGCGTAGTAAGCGCATAACAAATACCATTATTATTCTTAAATGACCCAGCTTCATCTTGAATTCAGAAACATTCGGGCCACCAAATTAGCCAAAGCCAGAACTGGCTTTTTGGCTGGACACAATCAATTAAGTGTTTATTGTGTGCGGAAGACCGTACTAAGCGCTTGAGAGTGTACAATATGACAATATGACAAGAGTTGGTAGGCATCTTCCCTGCCCAAGACAAGCTTACAATCTACAGTGTGAATGAATGAATGAATGAATGAATGAATGAATGCAGTCTACAATAAACAAGATAATAATAATAATAATGTTGGTATTTGTTAAGCGCTTACTATGGGCAGAGCACTGTTCTAAGCGCTGAGGGAGATACAGGGTAATCAGGTTGTCCCACGTGAGGCTCACCGTCTTAATGCCCCTTTTACAGATGAGGTCACTGAGGCCCAGAGAAGTGAAGTGACTTGTCCACAGTCACACAGCTGACAAGTGGCAGAGCCGGGATTCGAACCCATGACCTCTAACTCCCAAGCCCGGGCTCTTTCCACTGAAACAAGATATTCCCATTGTAAGGTTAGGGATCATGCGCATCCTCTCCTTGGCATTTAGTACCGTGCTCTGCAAGCAACCCATGCTCAGTAGAGACCGCCACTTGATGGAAGGCACTTACTATGTGCCAGGCACTGTACTAGATGGTGGGCTAGATAGATAGAGGCTATCAGGTTGTTCACAGTCCATGTCCCACATGGCACTCACTGTCTTCATCTCCATTTTACAGATGAGATAACTGAGGCACAGAGAAGTGAAGTGACTTGTCAAGGGTCACACAGAAGACACGTGGCAGAGGTGGGACTAGAACCCAGGTCCTGTGACTCCCAGGCCTGTGCTCTTTCTATTAGGCCACCCTGCCTCTCACGCTTCTTCTTCCCGCTGCCAGGTTTTGCGGTTCTAACGTGGCTCCAGGGCTCAGGAGGACCTGACTAGGGAAATTCTCTAGGATCATGCAAAATCAGCAGGCCTCTTCAAAATCTTAGCCACTGGGCTGAGATCTAGAACTGTCCTCATCCGGTGACATTTCTCAAGAATCCAACGATATGGGGCTCAGTCGGTCAGGCACGCGAGCCGTCATCTAGGACGAGAAATAAAGTAAATCAGATTTTGGCCCGAGATCGCACTTTGCGAAACAGTCTTACCCCGGTTGAGAATGATTAATGACACACAGAGAATGAATCTCCATCCCTTCCTTCCGGATGGATTAGGAGAAGGAAAAGGCTGGAGTAAAGACAGTAATTATGAACAAAGAACCCACAGGAAAAAATGAGTTTACTGTGCAGTTCCTCTCCCCATTAATCAAACCTCCCGGAAAGAACTCAAAAAAAAAAGGTTCATGGAGGCAAAGCGGGAGCCTGCGAAGTAATGAATAACTACCTAATTGCACAGGCCCAAAGAATAGCAGAGTTCACTAAACCTTGCCGCCAAAGAACTGAGATTAAATAACCTGGAGAGTCTGAAAGCCTGGATTTTGAAGGGAAATTGAAAGCCTCAGGTTTCAGTCTAAAATGTCCGAGTCGAAATTGTATTTTCCAAGCCCTTAGCGTGGTGCTCTGCACACAGTAAGCGCTCGATAAATACGACTGACTGAATGAATAAAAGCCACTGTTCTGTACTCTCCCTCTTTTCTGCTAGCCCTGAAGTGGGACGGGATCCTCTGTGGCAAGCAGAAAATGAGGATTTAACCAGTGGGCAGACCTCTGGGTCAGAGGGAGTGCCTTCCTCTCCCCTTCTTCCTGCTCGTTTCACTCCTCGCCCCCTTCACCCTTCTCGCTCCTCATTCATTCACTCACTCAATCGTATTTATTGAGTGGTTACTGTGCGCAGAGCACTGTACTGAGCGCTTAGAAAAGTACGATACAAAAATAAACGGCGACCTACTCACCTCCTTCTCCCTGCTCCTCTCTCTCCTCTCCTCTTCTCCCTTCTCTTCTCGCTTCTCACCTCTTTTCCCTGCTTCTCTCGCTCCTCACCCTTCCACCCTGCTCCTCTCTTTCCTGACCCCCTCCTCCCTGTTCCTCTCCCCCGTTCCCTGCTCTTCTGGCTCCTTAGCTCCTTCTCTCTTCTCCTCTCCCTCCTCTCCCCCTTCTTCCCGCTCCTCTCATTCCTCCCCCCCTTCTCCCTGCTCCTCTCCTCTCCCCTTGTCTCTGTTCCTCTCTCACCTCAGCCCCTTCTCCCTGCTTCTCTCTCTCCTCACCTCTTCCCCCTGCTCTTTTCTCCCAGTAGTTAAAGCTCCAGTCATCTGCCTGAACTTCCAACACAAGTGGCCTAACTCTTAATCCCATTAACAGTATCTCACGAAGCAGTGTGGGCTAGTTGGTGGAAGTCAGAGGATCGGCGTTCTAATTCATGCTCTGGCCCTTGCCTGCTGTGTGACCTTGGACAAGTCACTTAACTTCTCTAGGCCTCAGTTCCCTCATCTACAAAATGAGGCTCCTACTAAGACTGTGAGCCCCAGGTGGGACCTATCTCGTATCTGCTCCAGTGCTTAAAACAGCGCTTGGCACATAGTAAGCACTTAATGAATATCACAGTTAGCACGGCCTCGTGGATAGAGCACCCGCCTGTGAGGTAGAAGTTCTAACTCCGGCTCCGCCACCCGTCTGCTGTGGGACGTTGGATAAGTCACTTAACTTCTCTGTGCCTCAGTTCCCTCATCTGTAAAACAAGGATTAAGACCGTGAGCCCCTTGTGGGACGGGGACTATGTCCAACTCAATTATCTTGTATCTACCACAACGCTTAGAACAGTGCTTGCCGCATAGTTAGCACTTAATAGAAGCAGCAGCTTAGCAAGGTTTAGAGAAGCAGCGTGGCTTAGTGGAAAGAGCATGGGTCTGGGAGTCGGAGGACCTGTGTTCTAATCCCAGCTCTGCCAGTAGTTTTCTTTGTGACCTTAGGCAAGTCACTTAACTTCTCTGTGCCTCAATTTCCTCGTCTGTAAGATGGGGATTAAATGGCTCTTCTCCTTTAGACTTAGAATGTGAACCCCATATTCATTCCTTCAATAGTATTCATTGAGCGCTTACTGTGTGCAGAGCACTGTGCTAAGCGCTTGGAATGTACAAATGGGTAACAGATAGAGACAGTCCCTGCCCTCTGACGGGCGCCCGGTCTAATCGGGGGAGACGGAAAGACAAGGACAATAGCAATAAATAGAATCAAGAATATTGGACAGGGACTATGTCCAACCTGATTATCTTGCCCCTACTCCAGGGCTTAGTACAGTGCTTGTCACATAGTAAGCACTTAATAAGTCACATCGTTATTGTTTATAACAAATACCATAATGATAGTAATCGACAACCTCCACCGACCCCGCTGCCTCCTTTTTACCATCGGTTTCCTTGCGTACATACGCGGCGCTTCAACTTCCTCCTCCAAGTCTTCCTTCTCTCCAGACCCAAAGCCTCTACTCCATCCTAATCCTCCGTGACCTCTTGGCTGCCTCTGACACTGTGGATCTTCTCCTGGAAACTCTCTCACTTTGGTTCCTCTGCCGCCGTCCTCTCCTTTTTCCTCTCTGGCCGGTCCTTCTCGGTCTCTTTTACCGGCTCTTTCCCCGCTTCTCTCTCCCTTCCCTCCGGAGTCCCTCCACGTTTGGATCTGGATCCCGTTCTGTTCTCCATCTACACCCTGCCCTCAAGAAGCTAGCATTCAACGGTGTGCAGAGCACGGTATCAAGCCCTGATACCTCCACCACGTCCGCTGTGTGGCCTTGTGCAAGCCGCTTCACTTCTCTGTGACTCAGTTGCCTCATCTGTAAAACGGGGACAAAGAACGTGAGCCCCGTGTAGGACACGGATTGTGTCCAACTGGATTGGCTTGTATTGAGCCCGGCCTCATAGAACAGTGCTCGGCCCATAGTAAGCGCTCAACGAGTGCCAAAACTATTATTATTATTTAAGCTCCTTGGAGACGGCCCCAAAGAGTCGGGTAAACCAGAAGAATACGAGCCGCCGGCTCCTTCTGGGTGACCCACCTTTTTGAGATTCAGACCAGTGGAGCGGTGAGCGGCTCGGTGCCTCAGGGAGACGGATAAAACGCTGAGTCTGGGACTTCCGCGGAGGTTTCTCTCAGAGGGGGCTTCGCCGAGGGCAGCGTGAGGGCGAATTACCCCGTCTGCCCTCAACCCGCTCCTGCCACCCCCTCCGTCTCCTCTGGCCAAGGCCCGGATTCAACTCCACTCCAACAGGCAGGGAGAGAACTTCCCTCGGCGGGCCGAAGGGGCGGCTAAGGGGGCACAAAGGGCATGTGTCCCACCTCCCGGAGCTTCTAAAGGCAGCCAGGCGGCAGCGGAGGGCTCGGCTTGGGCATGACGCTCCCGGAGCGGAGGGAAATGGTTCCTTTCGCTGAAGGAGAGAGTCCATTTTAGCTCAGCCGGGTAGCGATGGGGGAGGAAGGCCGGCGGCTTCGGATAAGATTAGGAGCGGGACCAGAAAAGCGACCCTTCAGACGCGTCTTTAGAAGGTGTTTTTATGTTTTTTTAAAAAAATGATATTTGTTAAGCACTTACTCTGGGCCAGGTACTCTACTAAGCACTGGGGTAGATACAAGATAACCAGGTTGGACACCGTCAGTGTCCCACGTGGGGCTCACAGTCTTAATCCCCATTTTACAGATGAGGTAACTGAGGCCCAGAGAAGTGAAGCGGCTTGTCTATGGTCACACAGCAGTCAGGTGGCAGAGCGGGGATCAGGACCCTGGTCCTTCTTGACTCCCAAGCCCGGGCTCTATCCACTAGGCCACGCTGCTCCTCAGCCGTTCTGGGACAGAGCCTCACAGCGGCCCAAGAGAAGGAATTTGCAGTTTTTTCTCTTTCTATCAGCGCTTTACAGAGCCTGTCAGAAACCCTACTGGGTGGACGGGGCTGGTATGAGGAAAAGGAAAATGAAAGATGTTTTCCCTTTGACTGACCGCAATAATAATAATAGTTATTAGCAGTATGGCATAGTGGATAGAGCATGGGCCTGAGAGTCAGAAGGTTTTGGGTTCTAAACCCGGCTCTGCCACGTGTCTGCTATGTGTCCCTGGGTAAGTCACTTCACTTCTCCAGGCCTCAGTTCTCTTACCTTGTAAAATGGGAATTAAGACTGTGAGTCCCATGTGAAACAGGGACTGTGTCCGACCCAATTATCTTGTATCTACCCCAATGCTTAGAATAGTGCCTGGCACTTAACAAATACCATCACTGATGTCATGAGCACTTACTATGTGTCAAGCGCTGAGGTAATGGTATCAAGCACTAAGCCCTGGAGTAGATACGAGATAATCAAGACGGGCCCCATTCCTGCCCCTTATGGGACTCCCAGACTAAGGGGATGGAGAACAGATATCGAATCCTCATTTTACAGATGAGGAAACTGAGGCACAGAGAAGTGACTTCCCCAGAGATACAGAGCAGGTAGTTGGTAGAGCCGGGATAAAAACCCAAGTCTCCTGTTGAAGGCTGTGCGAGTGAAGAATGGCTCTGAGAGGTGAGAGTCCAAACAAAACTGTAAAAATGAACCTCTCTCCAGGCCTGGGCCCCTCCGGAAATAAGGCTCGAACCGTTGACTCCCGGGGCCGAGCCGGCCGGAGACAAGGGGCTTGGGGGGAGCCGCTGGTCTGGTGCTCCTCAGGCCCAGTGGTCCCGGGGTCTGGGACTAGTATTTCTTGAGACGGAGGGGGGCGAGGTCAATTATTCTCCTCCCGCCTCTTCAAAGCCTTATCGAAGGCCACGAGGCCTTCCCAGACTAAGAGGAAAAGCCCCACTTTTCCTCTTCTGCCTCAGCCTGACTTGCTCCCTTTGCTCTTCCCCCTCCCAGCCCCACACAACTTATGCCCATATTTGTCATTTTATTTATTTGTATCGCTGTCTGTCTCCCCCTTCTAGACTATAAGCTTGTTGTTGGCAGGGAATGTCACTGTTTATAGTTGTATGCTCCCAAGCAGTTAATTCAGTGCTATGCATACCATAAGGTGCTCAATAAATATGATCGAATGAATGAATGAATGAATGAAAGAAAATGGCTCAATTTGCGCCTCAGTTCCCTTATCTGTATAATTGGGGTTAAATCCTGCTCCCTCCTGCTGTGACTCGGAGCCCCATGCAGACAGGGACCGTGTCGAACCCGATGATCTTCTATCTTCATACGGTGCTCGGCACATAGGAAGTGTTTAACAAGTACACACATATTTGAATTTAGACCTTCTCTTTCCCCGCTGAACTGTCCCTTCCTCAGGGACGTACCCTCCCACCCTTTGTTTCTCATCATCAGTCGATTGATGGTGTCAGTTTGTCCCGCTAGACTGTAAGCACATTTTGGGCAGGGAATATGTCCCTTTATGCAGTCTCCCAAGTGCTTAGTACAGTCTTCTGCACACAGTAAGTGCTCAATAAGCATTCACTCATTCGTTCGATTATATTTATTGAGCGCTTACTGGGAGCAGAGCCACAGCGAACTTACAGTCTAGCGAGAGAGTCATACAGAGAAGTGAGGTGACTTTCCCGAGGCCTGACAGCGCCAGCAGCAGAGCCGGGATTCATATCCAGGTCTCTCGACTCACAACTTATTGTCTGTCCATTAGAAGCAGTGTGGCGAAGTGTACAGAGCACGGACCCGGGAGCCAGGGGGACCTGGGTTCTTCTCTCGGCTCTGCCGCTCGTCTGCTGTGTGACCTTGGGGGAAGACACTTAACTTCTCTGTTCCTGTTACCTCATCTGTAAAATGTGGGTTAAAAGACCGTGAGCCCTTAGCAGGACAAGGGCTGATTGGCTTGTATCTACCCCAGCGCTTAGCATGGTGCCTGGCACATAGTAAGTGCTTAACAAATACCACTTGAGGAAAAAAAATCCAAGAAGATCGCGGTGACCTTACGGAAGAGGTCGAAAAGGCAGTGTCCCTGCCCTCAGAAAAACTTCTTGAGGACAGACAGCCGACTGTGTTCCCATTGTGTGTTCCCACTTTCCCAATTACTGGTGGTGACCCAGGGCCATTCTGACCCAGGAAATATTTTCAACCAGCCAAGTCAGACCACAGTCGTGGGCATCCAAAGCATTAACCCAGATAGACCTAGGTGGTATAATAATAATAATAATAACAATGGTATTTATTAAGTGCTTATTATTCAACAAACACTTCTTAGCGCTGGGGTAGATACAAGGTAATCGGGTTGTCCCACGTGGGCCTCACGGTCTTAATCCCCATTTTTACAGGTGAGGCAACTGAGGCACAAATCGCCTCAAATAAGTGGCTTGCCCAAGGTCCCACAGCAGACAAGTGGCAGAGCCAGGATTAGAACCCTTGTCCTCTAACCCCCAAGCCCGTGCTCTTTCCACTAAGCCACGCCGCTTCTCTATATTCCTATAGCTTCGCTATATTCCCCAAACCACGTCGACAACGAGATCCGGTCAGCCAGTGGTGCTCCTTCCCCGGAGGAAAGAGGGGGACAGCCGTGGTCGGCCCAGTCATGAATCCCTGTCCTTAGCTTCTCCCAGGCCAGCTGGGGTGACTTCAGGACAGCCCCACCTCTGGCTGCAGAGACCCGTTCAAAGTCCAATTTTATTCTACTAAAATACCCTCTCAAAACCTCTTGCTCATCAGAATGGTTCTTTCTCCCTCTCTCTCTCTCTCTCTCACTTGGAAAGATGCTGAATTTGTTCCGGACACCTTGGTGAACCAGCCAACGAAGCAGTCTCTGTGCCTCCTGTTCATTCATCCATTCATTCAATCGTATTTATCGAGCGCCGACCGTGTGCAGGGCACCGGACTAAGCGCTTGGAGAGTACGATTCGGCAGCACATAGAGACAATCCCTACCCAGCAAAGGGCTCACGGTTTAGAAGGGGGAGACGGACAACAAAAGAAGTAGACGGGCATCAATAGTATAGAAGGGCATCATGTCAACGATTGATTCTAGATTTGAATATTCTACCCGAAAAATCCCGAAAACCCAACTTATGGGTAGCGGGGAGAGCCTGGGAAATGCAACAGAGCTCGGTCCCAACTCTCCCTTCAAACATCCCACCCTTCCCTGGGGACTCCTGGGTCCTCAGAAAAGGCAGGCGATGGCATTTTAGGGGACTCTTCCCAGGGGAATCTGCCTGCTAATTATGTCGTGTCGTACTCTTCCGGGAGCCCAGTATAGTGCTCTGCACGTAGTAAGTGCTCAATAAATGCCATCGACTGATGGATCGATTGGAGTATGTACAATACAGTCAGACCAAATGCAGTCCCTGGGGCTCACAGTCTAGATGGAGGGAGGCTGGGAGGATATTTAATCCCCATTTTAAGGAGGAGGCGACCGAGGCGACCAAAAAGCGAAATGACTTGCCTAAGGTCGCACGGCAGGCAAGTGGCGGCTCTGGGATGAGAACCCAGGTCTCGAGACCCCGAGCCCGCTCCACGAGGGTGTCCCCGCTGCTCCAGGCGGGGAACGAGGCCCAGGGAGTTCGGGCCACCTGGCAAGGTGGCAGGCGTCGGAAATGAGAGGGCGGAGAGCCGGCGGCGGGCCGACGGGCCGGCCGGCTCGCCGGCTGTCTCGGCCCCGGCCCCTGGCGGCTTCTCGGACCCCGACCCGGAGTCCCGGGGCCCGGCGGCCTCTGGTGGCCCCGTGAGGCCTCGCTCCCTGCCCGGCGAGAGCAGCCTTCCAGCCTAGCCAGGCCGGGCGCCCTTCCTTGCCCGCCCTGAACTTCGGCCCCCCCACTCAGCCTGAAGAGTCCGAAACGGATCTGACGGGCGGCCTTAAACCGCTGCCTTGCCGGCCCAACCCCGGCGGACCCCCCCGGCCCGAAGTCTCACTCTACCAGCCCCTTGGGGGCCAAGGGCTACAACTCCTTTTCTTTTTAAAGATTTTTAAGCGCTTACTATACGTCAAGCACCATCCTAAGCACTGGGGTAGATACAGACTTAGCGGGTCGGACAGTCCCTGTCCCGCATAGAACTCGCAGTCTAAAGTGCAGGTTGGAGGACTTGACGGTAAGAACGACCGAGGTATTTCTCAAGCGTCTTTTGTACGCCGCACACCGTATCAAGTGCCGGGGTGGATACGAGGAGATCGGGTCGGACAGAAAGTCCCCGTCCCACACGGGGTTCGCAGTCTTAACCCCCATTTTACGGCCGAGGTAACCGAGGCACAGAGAAGTCGAGGAAGTTGCCCAAGGTCACACGGCAGGCAAGCGGCAGAGTAGGGGTTCAGAACCAGGTCCTCCTGATACAGACGAGGTAACCGAGGCCCAGAGCTAAGCGACTTGCCCAAACTCCCACAACAGACAAGGGGCAGAGTCGGGATTAGACCCCGGGTCCCCTGACGCCCGAGCCTGGAGCCTTCCGCCGGGCCATGCTGCTTCTCTCAGTTCCGGGTCCTGGGCAACCCCGTGCCCCCCGGCCCGGGCTCCAGAGTTCAGGCTTCCCGCCACACGGGTGAGGGCGGTGAGAATCCAGGGTGGCGTAAGGGATTTCTCGTTAAACGGCCACACTGGAAGCGTAAGGGGGAACCGATTCGGGCAGCCACTGGGGAAAAGTGGCTCTCCTCCTCCTTTGCTTGCTCAGGTCTCGCTTCCAAGGAACAACCGCGGTATCTGTGGTATCCGTTCGGCGCGCGCTACGTTTTCAGCGCCGGGGCGAATACGCTATCCCCGGGTCGGACACAATCCGTGTCCCAAGTGGGGCTCCCGGCCCCGATCCCCGTTTTACAGATGAGAAAAACTGAGGCTCGGAGAAGTGAAGCGCCTTGCCAAGGTCCCACGACGGACAGGTGGTGGGGCCGGGATTAGAACCCGGGTCCTTCCCACTCCCGGGCCTGTGCTCTATCGACCGTAATCATACCAACGATAACAGCGGTAATAGCAGCGTGGCTCGGTGGAAAGAGCCCGGGCCGGGGAGTCGGCCGTCACGGGTTCAGATCCCAGCACCGCCGCTCGTCAGCTGTGTGACCTCGGGCAAGTCGCTTCGCTTCTCTGGGCTTCGGTTACCCCGTCTGTAAAATGGGCGTTGAGCCCGGGAGCCCCACGTGGGACAACCGGATCCCCCCCCCCCGTGTCCTCCCCGGCGCTCAGAGCGGCGCTTCGCACATAGTAAGCGCTTAACAGATGCCATCGTTATCATCACTACTAGTAGTAGTACTATAAAATATATATTATACTTGTATTATACTTGTATATTATCCTTCTAAAGTATATATTATACCCGACCCTATTTATGGCCATCGTTCTCGTCCGCCCGTCTCCCCCGATCAGACCGTAAGCCCGTCGAAGGGCGGGGACCGTCTCCATCTGTTGCCGACCTGTTCGTTCCTAGCGCTCAGTACAGCGCTCTGCACATAGTAAGCGCTCAATGAAGGCTATCGAATGAAGGAATGAAGCGGGGGCGCGGTCTGTCGTAGCTGGGGGGGGGGGGGGTTGGGGGCGAGGCATGTCCTGTAGTAATGACGTCGGGATCCGTTAAGCGCCTACTACGTGCAGAGCACTGTCCTAAGCGCTGGGGGAGATACGGGGGGGGGGGGGTCATCGGATCGTCCCACGTGGGGCTCCCGGTCTTCATCCCCCTTTTCCAGGTGAGGAACCCGAGGCCCGGAGAGGCGAAGTGACTGGCCCGCGGTCACCCCGCTGACCGGGGGGGGGGGAGGGCCGGGATTCGAACCCACGACCTCTGCCTCCCCAGCCCGGGCTCTTGCCCCCGAGCCCCGCTGCTTCTCGTGATGTGAGCGGGGCGTGTCGGTGGGCGGGGACTGTCACGTGGGGGGGGGGGCAGTTATATGGGCAGGAGGGGCGCGGTGTGGGACCCCGCGGCGGCCTCCCTCCTTCCCTCCCTCCCTGCCTCCCTTGGGCCTGCGGCTTGTCCCCCGCCTCCCGGCCGGACGCCGCTGTGCCGCAGACACCCTGCGCCCAACGCTCCGCCCTTCCGCCGGCCTCCCCGGCCGCTGTCCCGTGTGGGGCCGTGGGGGTGCGCGGGGGGGGGAGGGTCCCACGGTGGCCCCCGGCGGGGTCCTCGGGCAGAAGGGGCCGGGGGGTTGTCAGCCCCCCGCCCGGGCCGTGCGGGACGGGGCCCGCGCCGGCGCCGGTGAGTGATGGGCGCCGCGGGCCCGGGGGCGGGGAGGGACGGAGGGACGGAGGGGCACGGGGCCGGGGGGGCACGGGCTCAAGGGGAAGCAGAGAAAGACCCGAGGGGCACGGGCTTAAGGGAGGCACAGCCCCGGGGGGCACAGACCAGGGGAAGCACAGCCCCGGGGGGCACAGGCTAGGGGAAGCACACGCCCGGGGGCCGCAGTCCGGGGGGCGCAGGCTAGGGGAAGCACAGACCCGGGGGGCACGGGCTAGGGGAAGCATAGGCCAGGGAAGGACAGACCCGGGGGGCACGGGCTAGGGGAAGCACAGACCGGGGGGGCACGGGTTTGGGGAAGCACAAGACCCGGTGGGCACGGCTATTGGGAAGCACAAGACCCGGTGGGCACGGGTATTGGGAAGCACAAGACCCGGTGGGCACAGGTAAGAGAAGCACAGACCCGGGGGGCACGGGCTAGGGGAAGCACAGACCGGGGGGGCACGGGTTTGGGGAAGCACAAGACCCGGTGGGCACAGGTAAGAGAAGCACAGACCCGGTGGGCACAGGTAAGAGAAGCACAGACCCGGGGGGCAAGGGCTAAGGGAAGCACAGACCCAAGGGGCACGGGCTATGGGAAGCACAGAGCCGGTGGGCACGGGCGAAAGAAGCACGGACACGGGGGGCCCGGGCTTTGGGAAGCGCATACCCGGGGGACGCGGGCAAGCACAGACGCGAGGGAAGCTCAGACGCGAGGGAAGCACAGACCCGAGGGGCTCAGGCTAAGGGAAACACAGACCCGGGAGGCACAAGCCAGGGGAAGCACAGGCCCGGGGGCCAGGGTCCGGGGGGCACAGGCTGGCGGGAGCCGTAGGCCGGGGGGCACAGGCCCGGGGGGCACAGCCCGGGGGGCACAGTCCGGGGGCCACGGGCCGGGGGAATCGCAGACCCGGAGGGCACGGGCCGGGAGGAGCGCAGACCCCGGGGGGGGGCGCAAGCCGGGGGTGGCACGGGCCCGGGGGCCTCCGGCGGGAGGCCTCGGCCGATCCGTCCGTGCCGCGTACCGAGCGCTTCCCGGCCCCCGGACCGCCGTACCGGCCGCTGGGCCCGGTGCCCGGGAAGCAGCCTAGAGCGATGCCCCTTTCCCCCATCGATGTCTGTCTCCCCCTCACCCCTTCTAGACCGGGAGCCCGCTGTGGGCAGCGATGGTCTCCCTTCGTTGCCGGATTATACCTTCCGGGCGTTCGGCACGGTGCTCCGCACGCAGGAAGCGCTCAATAAATACCATCGAATGGATGACTGAAGAGCGCACGGGCCCGGGAGCCGAGGGGTCGTGGGTTCTTATCCCGGCTCCGCCGGTTGTCTGCTTCGAATGGGCGAGTCGCTTCGCTTCCCCGTGACTCGGTCTCCTCACCTGTCAGAGGGGGATGGAGACTGCGAACCCCACGTGGGACAGGGACTGGGTCCAACCCCGTCTGCTTGATCCACCCCAGCGCTTAGAACAGTGCTTGGCACGTAGCGGGCGCTTAACCATCGCCGCGGTTACTGTTACGACGCAACAGGATCGGCAGACGGGATCCCCACCCTCAAGGAGCTTACGGTCTAGAGGGGGAGACGGACACTAATATAAATGAATGACGATTGCGGTATTTTTGAAGCGCTTACCCTGTGCCGCGCACTGTTCTGAGCGCCCGCTAGATACGAGGTGATCGGGTTGGACACGGTCCCCGTCCCTCGAGGCGTTCACGGTCTCGATCCCCATTTTGCAGATGAGGGAGCCGAGGCGCAGGGAAGCGAAGCGACTTGCCCGAGGTCGCGCGGCAGACACGCAGCGGGGCTGGGATTAGAAGCCACATCCTCCGACTCCCAGGCCTGGGCCCTAGGTACGTACGTGAGTGCTGGTCGGGGGAAGGGGAGAATGAAAACCTCCAGAACCGGGAATCTGGAGTCCTGGGTTTGAATTCCGGCTCCGCCACTTGCCCGCTGTGTGAACTTGGGCAGATGGCCTAACGTCTCCGAGTTTTAGTTTCCTCAGACTGTGAAAGGGGGATGAAATGCCTCTTCTCACTTCCCTCTTGGCAAGGACTCTGTCCGATCTGATTATACTGCATCCGGCGCGACGCTTCGCCCATCTGACGAGTACCGCGACGACTGTTATTAGCTGGTCCGGGGCAGAGGGACTCGATGCTCCAAACCCAAACTCCCCCTAACTGGGTTGCAGGGGTTAAAAAAAAACGGAGCCAAAGTCCGGGGTTCGACCCAGCCAGTGGCCATCCCCAGCCGGACGGCGTCTAGTGGTGTCGGGCGATGCCAATCCAGGGCAGGACTGGGTGATCCTCTTCCCCTTCGTTCCCAGTTACTCACTGCTGACTAGACTTGTTGATGATGGTCTCTGTTAGGCGCTCACTACGTGCCAGGCACCGCATCGAGCGCTGGAGTCGATACGAGCCAACCGGGTTGGTCACGGTCCCTGTGGGCTCCCAGTCTCACTCCCCATTTTGCAGATGAGGTCGCTGAGGCCCCGGGGAAGTCAAGCGACTCGCCCGAGGTCACGCGGCAGACGAGCGGCGGAGCCGGGGTTAGGACCCGGGACCTTCTGGCTCCCGGGCCCCTTTCTGGGAGTTCAGGGTTCGGCCCGTACAGTCCTCCCCATCCCCAAATCACCCTTCGCCAAGAGAAGCAACCAACTGAGGGAGCCGAGGACTTCAATTAGGAAGGAGTCGGGGCGTGTGCTAGGTAGGCAGGCTGTTGACTGGCAGGTGGCTCTCAGCCCGTGGATCCGCAGGCGGCTGACAGCGCGGAGATGGGAGATTTCAGTGGCTCCTTGGGTTTTTCTGGATTTATCTGGCACCGAGAAAGACCAATGTCATCTTCCTCACCGGGTGCCTCATCTCGCACCTAGAAGCGTTTTTTTAAACAAAGGAATCGAAGGCCGAATTCTAAGCTGGGAACTTCAGAGTCATCTAGCTTCCCATCCCTCTTTTTAAATTCCCTGAGGCTTTGTCTCTCTAACCAGCCCTCTTAAGAGGGAAATTACTACGGTTTTTATATTTTACGTGATTCTCTTGCCCTAAAGGGTAATCATAATAATATATTTGTTATTCTGTGCCAAGCCCCGGGATCAACACAGTCAGATCAGATGCTGAGCGCTATCCAACATGGGGCTCACTCTCGAAGGGGGAGAATTTCAAAGGGGAAGGGAGAACTGGTATTTAGGCCCTGTTTTACAGATGAGGAAAACTGAGGCACAGGGAAGTTAGGCGACTAGTCCGATGCCCCGAGGCGGGCGAGTGGCGGGGTTGGGATTAGGACCCAAGTCTCCTAATTCTCAACCCTGGGACTCTTTCCGTTAGGCCATCCTACCGTTGGGGTTTGACGTGTCTGCTCCCCCAGCTTCACCTACCGTCGCCGAACGATGTTTTCCCAAACCGCTCCAGCCCTGACCTCTCTCCTCTGCGGTCTCGCAGGTCCGAAAAAGACCTTCTCCCCTTTCCCCTTCGAGACTTTCCCTTCACCGCAGACAACGCCGCCGTCCTCCCCGCCTCACAACCTCTTAACCTTGGCATCTCTCGTCTCTCTCATCCAAGCCACGCTTTCGGTCCGTCACCAAATCCTGCCGTCTCCATCTTCGCGCCATCGCTAAATTCCACGCTTTCCTCTCCATCCAAAATGCCACCGCCTTGATCCTAGCGCTTATCCTCTCCCACCTCGAGTATGGCATCTGCCTCCTCGCTGACCTCCCTGCCTCCTGTCTCTCCCCACTCCAGACCGTATTTCGCTCTGCTGCCCGGGTTGGTTTTCTAAAAACGAGTTTACGCCACCGCTCCTCCTCAAGAACCTCCCAGTAGTTGCCCGTCCGCCTCGGCATCAAACAGGAAGTCCTTACCGTCGGCTTTCAGCCACTCAGTCGGCTCTCCCCTTCCTAATTTACCCCGCTGATCTCCTGCTATCACCCCAGCTACAGACTCTGCTCCTCTGATGCCAACCCATCCACTGCACCTCAATCTCGTCTTCCTCGCCACCGAGCCCTCACCCACATCCTGCCTCTGGCCTGGTGTCCCTCCCCCATCGTATCTGACGGCGCCCCGCTCTCCTCGCCTTCCAGATCCCCCTTTGACCACATTTCCTCCAAGAGGCCTTCCCTGATCGAGCCCTCATTTCCCCTACCTATCTATCCGTCCTTCCCTCTGAGTCGACTTTACGCAGCACGGCCCGGCGGATAGAGCCCGGGCCTGGAAGTCAGAAGGTCACGGGTTCTGATGCCGCCTCCACCGCTTGTCAGCTGCGTGACCTTGGGCAAGTCGCTTCACTTCTCGATGCCTCGGTTCCCTCAGCTGGAAAATGGGGGCGGAGACTGTGAGCCCCACGTGGGACGGGGACTGTGTTCAACCCGATTGGCTTGTATCTGCCCCGGCGCCTGGCACATAGTGAGCGTTTACCAAATTCCGTTATTATTGATGATAATGTGTCGCTGTGAATGATTGGTATTACTATATAATTATCATAATAATTCTACTACTATAGTATACTGTGGAATATATATAGTATGCTCTATATATATATATACTATACTATATAGTACTGTGTAATTTTTATAATAATACTGATAATATGATACCCCAGCCCCACAGCAGTTACGTAAATATCTTCGTACACTACTATTTCCCTCCTCTGTAATAGATTTTAATGTCTCTCTCTCTCCCCCAGTAGACTGTAAATTCCTTGAGGGCAGGTATCACGACCACCAAGCTGTGCACGCAGTAAGCGCCCAATAAATACGATAGAATCGAATGTCCACCTCTGTCGCAAGTGCTCAGCACAGTGCTCCGCCCCCCCAGGGAGCGCTCAGTAAATCCCCCGGATTGACGGTTCGCTCGACCACCCTCTCTCTCCTCCCCCTCCCCAGACGCGGACTCCGGGGATCACGGCCCGCCGGATCCCGCCCTCCACGAGGCGGCTGTCGAAGAGACCCCCCACCAGAGTCTGGTGCGGGTGCTGGAGAGCTGCCTGTCCGGCTCCAAGCGAACCAAGCTGGGCTGCTCCCGACTGCTCCTGCCCGAGAAGCTGACCCACAGGGTGGCCCGAGACGTCCTGCGCCTCTCGGCCGCCGAGCCCTGCGGCCTGAGGGGCTGCCTCCTCCACGTCCACCTGGAGGCGGACAGGGCCTGGAAGCGGCTGGACAGCATCGTCTGGGACGCGGACATCGTGCCCACCTTCGAGCTGACCCTGGTGTTCAAGCAGGAGGGCCGCTCGGGGTCGAGCCTCGGGGACTTCTTCCGGCCCGGGGCCCGGCGGACCCTCGTCCTCGGCCCCGGCTTCCGGCTGGTGAAGAGGAAACTCTACTCCGTGATCGGAACGGTCGTCGAAGAGTGCTAGGGAGACGCTCTGGCCCCTCGCTTTACATCCGTAGGACAGAGGACGACACCGAACTGAACGCCAGCCTTCATTTTTGTAGTTGGTCCCCGTTCCCAGCCTTAAGGCTTGAGCGCTCTTCGGCGAGACAGGTGACTTGGGGCAGAAGTGGCCCATTCTGATAGCTTTATAACCGTCTCAAATCCGGCGTCATCTGCCGCGGGATAGGACGAAGACGACTCCGAACCGAACCCTGGCAGCAGTAGTCGTCGAGGAGGAGAAACGGCAGTAGCATTTATCGAACGCTCACTTGATGCGATGCGCTGTACTGGTCGCTGGGAATTCCAGAATGACGCACACCCTAACGGGGGAGAGAAATGTAAAGATAAACAGGGCCCTGGTAACTTGACCGGCTTTCTCAAGAAGCGTCCGATGTAGTTTAACCCTCTTTACCCCTGCGATCCTCCCCCTCCTCCCCTCCTCCCGCCCCAAGCCGCCATGATGCAGTAGAAATGTTATTAAGCGTTTCCCATGTGCAGAGCACTGTACAGACCACTGGGAAATGATGCCCAGGTGGGAAATAGACAGGGTCCCCTTCCCCTGGTTGGGAGGGGTGGGCAAGGGGCTCTCAAAGGGGAAGACCCTGGGGTCTTAAGGTCAGTCTGCTGCAGGATAGGACAAAGACGACGCTGAGCCCAACGCCAGCCTTCATTCTGATAGTTGAACCCGGTTCCCGGCCTTGAGGCTTGACTGCTCATGGGCGAGACAGGTGACTTAAGGCAAAAGCGGCCGCTTTTAGGAGCTTCACGTGGCAGCTTTATAACCGCCTCGAGTATATTTTTTAAAAGCAGCACGAAAGCGCTTTCGGCCAAGCAGAAGAGCTCAGAGAATGCCGAGCGCCGATGTCCCTACCACCACGAGGGAGGATCGGTCGGTCGATTGAATTTATTGAACATTTACCGTGTGCCGAGCGCTGGACTAAGCGCTTGGGGAGAGTACAGTAGACCTGAGTTGGTCGACACGTTCCCTGCCCACAAGGAGTTTACAATCCGGAGTTTATTACAAGGCCAGTGCGGAGACGGGCTCTTCGTGAAATGGGGTCAGGGAGAGGGGACTCAGTGAAATCAGCCACTCTCTCGCCCTGGACCATCCCTGCCCGCCAGCTGCCCCGCAAAATCGGTGAATACGGCATCATTCGTAGTGACCTTTGGGTGCCAGGGTTCAGCTCAACTTTGGGGCCTGATCCCGGCTCTGCCAGTTGCTCGGCGTGTGGCCTTGAGCCAGTCGCTTGTCTTCTCCGGGCCTCAGTTGCCTCAACTGTAAAATGGGGACTCAAGACCCATTCTCTCTCCTACTTTGATTGTGAGCTCCGATCTTAGATTGTGAGTCAGAGTCTGCCCTAATAGACCTGTACTCATCCCAGCGCTTAGAACGGTGTTGGACGCACTGCAAGCGCTCAACGAATACCATACGAGAAGCAGCCCGGGAGCTTTCATACTGGCTTTCGAACAGGAAGAAAGCGACCTGTTCCGTCCTCGATAATAGATGTGGCATTTAAGCGCTTACTGGGGTCCCAGCATTGTGCGAAGGGGTACGTCCGGTAAAATCAGACCAGACACAGTCGCTGTCCCACGTGGGGCTCACGGCTTCGGGAAGGGAATCCCGATCAATCAGTGGTATTTATTGAGCGCTCACACGGTGCAGGGCACCGTGCCAAGCGCTTGGGAGAGCGCGATGCCGTCGGTAAACACGATCCCTGCCTTGGAGGAGCTTATCCCGATCCTCGATGGAATCCTGGCCGTCAAAGTGAGGAATTACGCGCCCGGGCTGGAAAGGTGAGGATTAAAGCCCGCTCGCTCCTCGCTTGTTTGAGGAACCGAGGTAACCCGTTCCCGTTTGCCTTTTGTGGGCGGGGAGGAGGTTTTGCCCTCTGGTCCCACCTAAACCCTCTCGATGGCCAAGCTGTGGGTCCGACCCTGACAGTGACCTCTTCCACAAGGATAGCCGGGTCTCCTTGACCGGGAGGTAGGAGAGGGATTGGGCCGTGGCTTGGCCATGGAACTTCTCACGTGTACACTTTCCATCTGAGTTTTTAGCGGGAAGCAGTGACCCGTTTCTTTTTTTTTTAAGGTATTTGTGAAGCACTTAAAAATGTAAAAATGGTTTTTGTTCATCGCTTACTATAGGTCAAGCTCTGTTTCAACTGCTGGGGTAGATGTGAGTTAGGTAAGACAGAGTTTCCCACATGGGGTTCACAGTCTGAGTAGGAGGGACAACGGGTATCGAAAGCCCATCATACAGCTGAGGGAACTGAGGTACAGAATTCAAGTGATTTGCCCAAGGCCCCATAGCAAGCGAGCGGCGGAGGCAGGATTAGAACCCAGGCCCTCGGATTCCCAGGCCCGTCCTTTTCCCACTAGACCACGCTACTTCCTAATGGAAAGAGCGTGGGCCCGGAAATCGAGAGACCTAGATTTGAGTCTTAGCTCTGCCTTCGGTTTCCTCATCTGTAAAATGTCCCGTAGGACAGAGACTGTCTCAGATTTTAGAACCTCATATAGTAGTAATAATAATTGTGGTATTTGTTACATGCTTACTGTGTGCCAAGATAATCAGGTCAGACATGTTCCATGTCCTTCATGGGGCTCCCAATGTAAGGAGGAGGGAAAACGGGCATTTCGCCTCCATTTTACAGAAGAGGAAACCGAGGCACAGAGAAGTTTGGTGACTTGCCCAAGCAGGTAAATGTTTCTGCCCCAGTGCTTAACACGTAGTAAACACTTAGATGCTGCAATGAATATGACTATTACCAGTAGCAAAGTCTCTTCTTGACCTCTTCCTGTCCCGAACCTCCACCTTCCTTGCAAGAGAACGCCTGTCTGTGTCTGACACTTCTCTCTGTCTGTCTCTGTCTCTCTCTTCCACATCCTCAGATGGTAAAAGTAAGCTCGGGGGCGACTCTGCCATATCATATTCTCACCAGCGTTTATTACAGTGCCCTGCACACAGTAAGCACTCAGAAATACCATTGGTGCAGGCACTTTAATTATCTGGGCTTCGGAGCCGTTCCCTTTAAGACGGAGGCTAAGACGCTGGACCGGAGAACCATCTGGAAGGTTTGTTCTAGCGACAGGGGCAGTACTTACGAGTGCACTTACTTCATCTTTCCCGGAAACCCATCCCGGCCCCCAATCCCAGCCACTAGCCCCAAGAAGACGGTCACTCCCGAGCTAGGGAATCCGGACCGACGAAGCGGAGAACCGAGACCGTGAAGCCGGGTCGGAGAATGAGCCCGACCTGATGACCTCGTACCTACCCCAACGCTTGCGTTCATTCCTTCGATCGTATTTATTGTGAGCTTACTCTGTGCGGAGCACTGTATTAAGCACTCGGGAGAGTACAAAATAACAATAAACACGAGTATTGAACAGATTCCCAAGATGACTATTATCTTATTTGAGGCAAACACCTCCTGGGTTCATTCATTTGTTCATTCGTCATGCAATCGTATTAACTGAACGCTTACTGTGTGCAGAGCGCTGTATTAAGCACTTGGATAGTACAATTCGGCAACAGATAGAGACAATCCCTACCCTACACCGGGCTTACAGTGGGGAGATAGACAACAAAACAAAACGAGTAGACAGGCATCAATAGCATCGAAATAAATAAATAGAATTATAGATATAGGCATCATTTTAAAAAAATGGAAGAATAAATATATACATATATGCACAAGTGCTTTGGGGCCGGGAGGAGTAGAGCAGAGGGAGGGGAGGAGGAGCAGAGGAAAAGGGGAGCTTAGTCTGGGAAGGCCTCCTGGAGGAGGCGAGCTCTCAGTAGGGCTCTGAAGGGGGAAGAGAGCTAGTTTGGCGGATGTGAGGAGGGAGGGCATTCCAGGCCGGAGGTAGGACGTGGGATTATTATCATCGCACTGCCCAGCGTCCACGGAGAGAGGGACGGGGCTCTGGCCAAATCCGGTTCAGCGCAGGTTTTTCCTGGCTCGGTCCCAGCCGCGATGCCCGTTCCGTGCCCTGCTAGGTCAGAGGACCGGGGATATCTGGAAAAAAGGAGGGACTGATCCTATCGATCCAACAGGGGCCCTTAACAACCGGTCAATCAATCAATCGGTCAATGGCATTTACTAAACACTTTCCGTGTACAGAGCGCTGAACTAAGTACTTAACCATCACACCCGTGTCAGGTGACCCCCGGGTGGGACAGAAACCGGGTCTGATCTGATTGCACTGTTTAGCCCGTAGTGAGTGCTTAAAAATATCCCACAATCATTATTATTGTTATTAGGGAACCCAATCTGTACTGAAACTGGTTCAACCACTGGAATCCCATTGGTCTGGGGAGGGCCGGGGGCGTTGAGGGAACTCTCTTTGTAAGCGCTCACTATTTTAGACAGCGACGGCTTATGAGAAGCAGAGAAGCAGTGTGGCCCAGTGAGAGCGCACGGACCTGGGAGTCAGAGCACCTGGGTTCTAACTGATGCCAGCTCCACCACTTGTCTGCCATGTGACCTTGGACAGATCGCTTCTCTGTGCCTCAATAAAATAAAAATAAATAAAATGGGGGGTTAATACCTCTTCTCCCTCCTACTTGAACTGCGAGTCCCATGTGGGATGAGGACTGGGTCCGACCTAATAATATCTATACGAGCGATCAGTACAGTGCTTGGTACAGAGTAAGCCCTTTACAAATGCCACAGTTATTGTTATTATCGTTACTATCATTCATTGTTTTAGTCCCATTAAGGGAAACTAGAGTTTGTCTACTTTGGACAAAACGTATGTATTTTCCATTTTCAATGTCTGATGGCGTTTTATTACTCTGGTGCCTATCGAGAGCACTAATCACTCAGTAAAATGTCTCTCCGTTTCCATGGTGTTGGGGGAAGACACATGTCAAAATAGTCTTCTAGATTGACTGACTCTGATTTACTCCCTAGATTGAATGGATGGATAAGGCGAGAGGGGTTGATGCCTGGGAGATTGTTGGGGAAATCAAACAGGGCGATCTTATAAACGAGCATTGACAGAGCAACTCCCCTTCAAGAGAAAAAAGCCCAGGTGTTTTTGTCTTGGTCTGAAGTTCACTTCCAGATGTGGAGAGTGGTTGGCCTTACGCACACGGTCATTCAGAGACGGGCTGGTTTCAGGCCAGTTTAAGGTAAAATTCTCCTTTGGTCTCCCTTGAATGTTGTGATGATGATAATTACGGTACATGTTAAGCGCTTACTGGGTACCAGGCACTGTTCTAAGTGTTGGGGTAGGTACAGTTAATCAGGTTGAACACAGTCCCTGACCTACGGAGGGGGGCTCACAATCTTCATCCCCATTTTACAGATGAGGGAACTGAGGCCCAGAGAAGTGAAGCGACTTACCCAAGGTCATGCAACAGACGAGTGGCAGAGCCGGGATTAGAACCCAGGTCCTTCTGACTCCCAGGCCCGGGCTTGATCCACTAGGACGTGCTGCTTCTCTTTTAAACTTCTTTTCTTTTCCCCTCTACCATCTCTCCAAACCAATTCAGCGATCGACTCTGCCTGAAGGATGAGGAGAAGCCGAGATTAGGTGAAATCAGTGGCATCGAGCACTTCCTGTGTGCAGAGCAGTGCACTAAGCGGTTAAAATTCAGAAATATAGTTGCAAGCAAACTGAAGAAACAGAGCTGAAACCGAAAAAAACAGGACCGAAATTCATAAAGTCATGAAGAAGGCGGGTGGGAGGGTCCGTGGAAATGTTGGCCAAACTTCAATTCCATTAGGTTAGAGCAGGCACCATCTGTCAGTCACATTCATATTTATTGTGCGCTTACTTTATGCAGAGCACTGTACTAAGGACTCGGGAGAAGACAACCGAACAATGTAACAGACACGTTCTCTACCCAGAAAGAGCTTACAGTCTAGAGGGGGAGATAAAAAGTAATAGAAATAAATAAATAACAGCTATGGCCGTAAGTGCCGTGGGGCCGGGAGGAGCGGGATGAACCAAGGGAGCAAGTCCGGTCGGCGCAGAAGGACGGGAGGGCTTAGGCAGGGAAGGCCTCTTGGAGGAGATGGGCCTTCAGTAAAGGCTTTAAAGACGGGGAGAGTCATCGTCTGTCAGATTTGAGGAGGGAGGGCGTTCCAGATCAGAGGCAGGATGTGGACGACAGGTCGGCAGCGACAGTGTCCCAGCTTATGGTCTTCCGACTCCAAAACGCATTCAGAGCCCCCGTCCCGTTTCTGTGGTTTCTTCATCTCTAGCTTCGTTTCGAGGTGCATGCTGAAGTGAAGGCTGTAGCCGGCTCTGTCGGTTACTCAAGCTTGAGGTATCGATCAATGGTTTTTAGTGAGATCTTATTATGTGCAAGAACAGGGTACTCAGCGCCTGCGAGTGTACAGATTAACTGGGAGCCTCACGTGGGACAACCTGATTACCCTGAATCTACCCCAGCACTTAGAACAGTGCTCTGCACATAGTAAGCGCTTAACAAATACCAACATTATTATTATTATTATTACAGTACAAGAGAGTTGGTAGACAAGTTCCTTGCCCACAGTGAGCTTACAGAACAGGTAGAAATTCGCTCCTTGTCTTGTCTTATGCTGTCGAGTCGCCTCCGACCCTCAGCGACTCCATGGACGCATCTCTCCCAGAACGCCCCACCTCCATCTGCAATCGCTCTGGTGGTGGATCCTTAGAGTTTTCTAAAGAAAATGCCGAAATGGTTTACCATTCCCTCCTTCCACGCGGTCAACTTGAGCCTCCGCCCTCGCCTTTCGCCTCTCCTCTAGAAAGGAGCCTGGGGAGGAGAACATGTTAGAGAAAAAGGAAAGGCGTTTTGGGATGGGAATTCTTTTGTAACTGTTCCCTAAATGACTCATTAAAAAATTCAATTCACGTGTTTAAAACCTCAGGTTGCGGTCTTGCTTCTGTGTCTGCTTCCGGAAGGAGCTCACGTGACCTCTGGGGACCAGAAGGATGAGTTCGCCTGCAGGAGGGGAGGTGAGATGATAATAAGAAGAGAAATATTTCTTAAGTGCTTACTATGTGTCATGCGTTGTTCCGAGAGCTGGGGTAGTTACTCGCTGATTGGGTCGGACACCGTCCCTGTCCCGTGTGGGGCTCACGGTCTTCATCCCCATTTTACAGATGAGGTAACTAAGGCCCAGAGAAATGAAGTGACTTGCCCAAAGTCACGAGGAGACGAGCGGTAGAGCTGAGTCCTTCTGAGTCCCAGTGCTCTATCCACTAGGCGATGCTGCTCAGATAAGACTCCGAGCTTCCCGCAGTCAGTCTTGAGAAGGAGGGTGGCGGTTGACCATGGCGCGAATGCTCCCCTTGCTGCTCGGGATGCTTCTCCGAGAGACGGAGGACCTTCCCAAACGCTCAGTACAGTGCTCTGCACACAGTAAGCGCTCAATAAATACTCCTGAATGAACAAAGGGGTGGGACAGTGCCCTAAAAGGTGGAGGGATTGGAGTTCGTTCAGGGGAGGCCCCTATTCTTGCTTCTTGCTGGAGGGGAGAAACAAGATGGCTGTGAGGCCTGCGGATACGATCAGACATCCTCGCTCTCCCACTGTGGCTTCCGGGACTATTTCACCCAGGAAAAGGACTGAGGAGATCGTGGTCCGTCACGTGTGACCACAGCATAGCGGTGGGAAAAGCAAAATAGAAAGCATCGAGCGGGGACTGCTGCGGGCTAGTCAGTGGTTGGAACAGTGTCGTCTTTACCCTAAGCGAAAGGCAGACTGTCTCTAGACCGTAAGCCTGTGGGCGGGGAACGTGCCTGCTAACTGTGTTGTACTGAACTCTCCCAAGCGCTTACTACAGTTCTCTCCACGTAGCACTTAATAAATGCAATTGATTGACTGTTGAGGTGAGGCCAGTTGGATCTGTCGGGGCGGGGAAGTGAATGGTCTATGGACTGAGCTTCCGTAGGATTTTGGCCTGACTGGCCGAGAGTGCTCATGACCTCTGGGGATGCTGAAGGCCCTCCCTTCCCCCCGACCCCTCCCTTCCAGCTTTCCTCCGCTCTGAAGATGGTTCCCGACTCTCCATCCGAAGGAGATCAGCTGAATGGCAATTCTCCCTCCTCTCCTCCCAGCTGGGCCCGAAACGGACAGATCCGCTAAACTTCGTGTGGGGTCGGGCGCCATTTCCTAGCACCGGCACGGATGAGAGGTCTTTAAAATGGACCGGGTCCTAGACGGTTTGTGGCACCTCCCGGTCATTGCCGGGGGCGGATAGGAAGGGGCGATATTCGTCGCCCAAGTACTCGGTCTTGGGAAATGGCCAGTCCGGTTCTGAGCTAAAGATGTCTGCCGAAGGATCTCAAATTAGAAAGGCTTGCCCGGTGATAATACTCTACCTCTATTGAAAACGTGGTTTGTTTTTTTTCTCTCATTCATTCATTCAATAGCATTTATTGAGCGCTTACTATGTGCAGAGCACTGTACTGAACGCTTGGAATGTACAAATCGGCAACAGATACAGTCCCTGCCCTTTGACGGGCTTACGGTCTAATCGGGGGAGACGGGCGGACGAGAACAATGGCAATAAAATGCTCTCTATAGCAACCAGCCCATAGCCAAGTGTGCGTGAATCAGAATTCTCACCTGCTTTCCTTCTGCAACCCACTTAAGGCCCTCTGTTGCCCTCCTGCTCTCCTCCACCCACATTTTTTAAATTTGCCCTCTCTTTCACGGTCTGCCAGCAGGACCTTAATATTAATAAATGCTGTAATGTTTGTTAAGCACCTGCTACGTACTAAGCGCAGGGTAGACACAAGATAATCGGATAAACTCCCTGTCTCTCACGGACCTCAGAGTCCGAGAGGGAAGGAGAGCAGCGATTTAACTGTAGTGAGTGAATGAGCGTGGAAAGAGCAAAGGCCTGAGAGTCAGAGGAGCCGAGTTCTAATTCCCTCCGCCACCTGCCTCTGCGTGATCTTGGGCAAGCCACTGAAATTGTCGGTATCTCGGTTTTCTTGGCCGTGAAACGGGGATTCGGTACCAGCTCTCCCTCCTTCTTAGACTGTGAGTCCCACGTGGGACGGGGACTGGGTCTGTCCTGATTGACCTGAGTCTATCCCAGCGCCTAGAACAGCGCTTAACACAGAGTAAGTGCTTAATAATAATAATGAAAATAAAAAAACAAGTTGCCTTAGGGAAGCTGCCTGACCTTCTGACTCCCAGGCCCGTGCTCTGTCCACTAGGCCATGCCGCTTCTCATCGCCCGCTGGAGTACCCGGGGAGTCACGGGTGGGGTGTGTCTGTGGCCTAGTAGATAGAGCCTGGGCCTGGGAGTCAGAGGCCCTGGGTTCGAATCCCGGCTCTGCCACTTGTCTGCTGTGTGACCTTGGGCAAGTCGTTTCACTTCCTCTGGGCCTCAGTTACCTCATCTGGAAAGTGAGGATTGAGACTGTGAACCCCATGTGGGACAGAGACTGTGTCCAACCCGATTTACTTGTGTCCATCCCAGCGCTTAGTACAATGCCTGGCACAGAGTAAGCGCTTAACAAATAACACGATTATTATTATTATCGTTATAATTTCCTCACAACATCCCCTGTAGATTCTGGGGTGTGTAATAGTAGTACTAACGTAGCTTAGTGGATCGAGCACGGGCCTGGGAGTCAGAAGGGGTTCTAATCTTGACTCTGCCACGTGTCGGCTGTGTGACCTTGGGCAAAGCGCTTACCTTCGCTGGGCCTCGGTTACCTCATCTGTAAAATGGGGATTAAGAGTGTGAACCCCATGTGGGTCAGGGACTGTGTCCAATCTGATTAACTCGCATCTACCCCAGAGCTTAGAACAGTGTCTGACAAATAGTAAGCCCTTACCAAATACCGTAATCATTATCATTATTATAATTAACAATACTAGTAGTAATAGAAAAACAAGTAATAGTAGAATAGTGTTAGCAATAGTAATTGTGGAATTTAAGCGCTTACTATGTGCTAAGCACTGCACCAATTCCTGGGGTAGATACATCATGATGATGATGATGATGATGATGATGATGATGGTATTTTAAGTGCTTACTATGTGCAAAGCAATATTCTAGGCGCTGGGGGGATACAAGGTCATCGGGCTGTCCCACATAGGGCTCACAGTCTTCATCTCCATTTTACAGATGAGGTAACTGAGGCACAGAGAAATGAAGCGACTTGCCCGAAGCCACACAGCTGACAAATGGCGGAGCCGGGATTAGAACCCACGACCTCTGACTCCCAGATCATCGGGTCCCACGGAGGGCTCCCAGTTTAAGTAGAAGGAAGAACAGATATTGATGTCAAGCACTTAGTACAGCGCTTTGCAAACCGTAAGGGCTCAATAAATACGATCGAACCAACGTCCGTCTCCCCCTCTGCACTGTGAGCTCACTATGGGCAGGGAATGTCACTGTTTATCGTTGTACCGTGCTTTCCCAAGCGCTCAGTAGAGTGCTCTGCACACAGTAAGCGCTCGATAAATACGATCGACTGCATAGGAGTAGCATTTATTAAGCACTTCCAATGTGCAAAGCATGTACCGAGGCCTAGAAAAGAAGTTGATGGATGAGATATAGTTAGGGGTTGACAGTCTAAGGAGAAGCGAGGAAAGGGTTGGGGACAGAAACGACAGGAAAGGTGAACCAAGACGAAGAAGACAAGAACGACGATGAACAGCCCCCCGCAGCTCAGCCCTACGGCCCCGGGATTCCTAGCTGAGTTACGGAGGGAATCCGTGCGGCCGGCCGGAGGTTGAGCAGGCCTCCTGCTCCCGCCTCCGCTGCTGTTCGAATCCCTCCCGGGCTGGAAGCAGCGACTGACGGGCGGCCGGGTGGCACGGGGACGGGGCGGACCCTCTCCCGTGTGACGGGACCCCGAAATCAGCCGTAAGGGGAGGTGGATGGCTCGCGTGGCTGCTCCAGGTTGTGGGAGTCTGGATGGCATGGAGATGGCGTAACCTCTCTCCCATGTCTCATTCATTCGATAGTATTTATTGAGCGCTTACTATGTGCAGAGCACTGTACTAAGCGCTTGGAATGTACAAGTCGGCAACAGATAGAGACGGTCCCTGCCGTTTGACGGGCTCTCGGTCTAATCGGGGGAGACGGGCGGACGAGAACGATGGCGATAAATAGAGTCGAGGGGAAGAACGTCTCGTAAAAACCGATGGCAACTGAATAGAATCAGGGTGATGTACATCTCATTAAACAAAATGAACAAAATAAATAGGGTGATGAAGATACATACAGTCGAACGGAGGAGTACAGCGCCGAGGGGGTGGGACGGGAGAGGGAAAAGGGGGAGAAGAGGGTATAGCTGCGGAGAGGTGAAGGGGGGGTAGAGGGAGCAGAGGGACAAAGGGGGGAGCTCAGTCTGGGAAGGCCTCTTGGAGGAGGTGAGCTTTAAGTAGGGATTTGAAGAGGGGAAGAGAATTAGACTGTCGGAGGCGAGGAGGGAGGGCGTTCCGGGACCGCGGGAGGACGCGGCCCGGGGGTCGACGGCGGGACGGGCGAGACCGGGGGACGGCGAGGAGGTGGGCGGCGGAGGAGCGGAGCGTGCGGGGTGGCCGGTGGAAAGAGAGAAGGGAGGAGAGGTGGGAAGGGGCGAGGTGACGGGGAGCCTCGAAGCCTAGAGCGAGGAGTTTTTGTTTGGAGCGGAGGTCGATAGGCGACCACTGGAGGTGTTTAAGAAGGGGAGTGCCAGGCCCAGAGCGTTTCTGCGGGAAGATGAGCCGGGCGGCGGAGCGAAGAATAGACCGGAGCGGGACGAGAGAGGAGGAAGGGAGGTCGGAGAGAAGGCCGACACGGTAGTCTAGCCGGGATAGAACAAATGTCTCATGTCACTGGACCCCGGAGATCAGCTGTAAGGGGAGGTGGATGGCTCCCGTGGCTGCCACGATTGAGTCCTTCCTGGGCTGGATCAGGGGCCGACAAGAGTCCGGGTGGCTTGGGGATGGGGCAGACTCTCTCCCGTGTGATTGGACCCTGAAGCTCAGCTGTAAGGGGAGGCGGGTGGCTCGACCAGCTGCCTCTGATTGAGCCCTTCCTGGGCCGGAGAGGAGGCTGATGGGGGCCTGGGATGGGGATGAGGGAAGCCTCTCTCCCACCCACTAGGAGGAAGGAACCTTGGAAGACTCCCGCAGCTGCTCCGGTCAAGTAAGTCTTCCGTGGGCTGGCGCCGGGCCGGCTGGATTAACGGCCCCCGGGCTACTGGAACGGTGATTTTACCGGTGGCCGGTGGACTGGTGGAATCTCCGGGCTAACACAGCTGCCCCGGCCCGTTCCTCGTCCGCTTCTAGGCCCGCCTCGTCAACTTCGCGCGAGCTAACGCGGAGCTCTTGGCCGGGGTGGCGTATCTGCGTCAGACGGCCGATCGGTTGGATTTTGGAAACCGCCAAAATATCTCAAATGAGAAAAACATAGAAGTGGTTTGGGCTCCGGTTCGTCTGGCGGCTGTTTCCGTTAATAATGAGCACAGCGGGAAAATACGGGATTGGCAGAACAAGGTCTGGGGCTCAAGTGACCACAGCTTTCCCTTAATCAGTCGGCCCATCCATCATTAGTATTTTATTCGTGGTTTATTTCGTGCAGAACACTGTACCAAGCACTTGGGAGAGGAGAGGAGAGTAGATAGACGTGATCGCTGCTTTCTAGGAGTTTACAGTCCAGTGGGGGAGACAGATCGCGTAGATCTAGAGCGTCCCGTCAAGAACGACGGAAAAGTCCCCGTCTTGAGGTGAGAGGACTGCCGCCTTTTGCCGGACGTGTTCCCGCTGGCACCCGCGGTGCCAGCAAGACAGGCGGGGACGTAGTGGACTCTCCCAACCGCTTCGTACAGGGCTCTGCACGAGGTAAGTGCTCAATAAGTACGATCGCAGTGCTTTATTTGCAGCACATGTTTATCAATCAATAGTTGCTATTTATTGAGCACTTACCATGTGTAGAGCACCGTACTGAACGCTTGGGAGAGTACAACACAGCATAATTAGCAGACACGTTCCCTGCCCATAACGGGATTACAGTCTAGAGGGTTGTTCGTGGTTAAAATGCACCTCAGAGCTGTGTCTGTTTATTGTTATATTCGTTTAATTGTATTTATCGAGCACTTACTGTGTACAAAGCACTACGCTAAACACTAATTGTACTCTCCCAAACGCTTAGTACAGTGTTCTGCCCGTATCTTGCGTTTAATAAATACGGGTTGAATGAATGAATGAACACAGGGGGCGGTTGCCTGGTAACCGGGGATTTCACTGGCCACGGTAGCCAGGGATTTCTTTCTCTCTGGGTCTGTGTAATAATAATAATAATGTTGGTATTTGTTAAGCGCTCACTATGTGCCGAGCACCGTTCTTTAAGCGCTGGGGTAGACACAGGGGAATCAGGTTGTCCCACGTGGGGCTCACAGTCTTAATCCTCATTTTACAGATGAGGGAACTGAGGCGCCGAGAAGTTGTGACTTGCCCAAAGTCACACAGCTGACAAGTGGCCGAGCCGGGATTCGAACCCATGATCTCTGACTCCAAAGCCCGTGCTCTTTCCACTGAGCCACGCTGCTTCTCTTTTAGCTGTTTCTTAGGTAGGAAACCTTCACCTCCGGACTGAGAGCTCGTTGTGGGCGGGGAACCCGTCGGCCAATTCTCTTGTACCGTACTTCACCAAGCGATTAGTACGGAGCTCTGACACTCAGTAAGTACTCAAGAAATATCACTGATTAAACAATCTCTCCTTGAGGGCAATCCTAACTGTAACGTCCTCTCCTAAGCGCTTAGCCCAGAGCTCTGCACGCAGCAAGCACTCGATAAATATTTATATTGATATAGCCCCAGTAGATATTCCCCCTCCTTCCAGAGCTGAGACTAGAATCAGCTAGAGCTGAGAAGCAGTGTGGCTCAGTGGAAAGAGCACGGGCTTTGGAGTCAGAGGTCATGAGTTCGAATCCCAGCTCTGCCACTTGTCAGCTGTGTGACTGTGGGCAAGTCACTTCACTTCTCTGTGCCTCAGTTAACCTCATCTGTAAAATGGGGATTAAGACTGTGAGCCCCACGGGGGACATCCTGATTCCCCTGTGTCTACCCCAGCGCTTACAAGAGTGCTCGGCACATAGTGAGCGCTTAACAAATACCAACATTATTATTATTAGAATCCAGGTCTCCTAATTCCCAGAGCTTTTCTATATTTTATGGTATTGTTAAGCACTGACTATGTTCCAGGCACCCAAGTACCGGAGTAGATACAAGCTAATCAGGCTTGATAACGGTCCCTGTCCCACCTGAGGGTCACAGCCATTTTACAGATGGAGGTAACCGAGGCCCAGAGAAGTGAAGCGACTTGCCCAAGGTCACACAGCAGACAAATGGCAGAGTTGGGACTAGAACCCAGGTCCTCAGACTCCCAGGCCCGGGCTGTGTCCACCAGGCCACGCTGCTTCTCTCCACCAGATCTACAGCAGGGCATATTTGGAAAACAGAAATGCTCCTCACACGGAATAACCTTCCTCTCTCCAGATTTGGCGCAGTTGAGGCTGCAGTGTGGGTTACTCCCCAGGCACCCCAATATTGCAACAAGAAGTAGGGTGGCCCAGTGGCAAGAGCCCGGACCTAGGAGTCAGAGGATCCGGCTTCTAACCCCAGCTCAACCCCTTGTGTGCGGCATGACCTTGGGCAAGTCACTTCACGTCTCCGAGCCTCAGTGCCCTCATCTGTAAAATGGCCAGTAAGGCCGTAAGCCCCTTGTGGAACCTGGACTGGGTCCAACCTTGTCTCTGCCCCAGGGCTTAGTATGGTGCCTGACATTCATTCATTCAACAGTATTTATTGAGCACTTACTAAGTGCAGAGCAGTGTGCCAAGCACTTGGAATGTGCAGTTCGGCAACGGATAGAGACGGTCCCTGCCCTTTGACGGGCTTACGGTCGAATCGGGGGAGACGGACCGACGAAAACAATAGCGATAAATAGAATCAAGGGGATGGACATCTCATTAACAAAATAAATAGGGTAATAAAAATATATACCAATGAGCGGACGAGCACAGTTGGGAGGGGAGGGGAAGGGAGAGGGGGAGGAGCAGAGGGAAAGGGGGACGTACGGCAAGCGCTCAAAGACCACACACACAAAATCCTCAAATCCGACCGTTACTCTCCCGACTTCCTACCCTTATTGAAGGCACATCTCCTCCAAAAGGCCTTCCCTGACTAAACCCCTCTCCCCTTTCCTCTTCTCCCACTCCCTTCTTCGTCACCCCGACTTGCTCCCTCTGTTCATCCCCCCCTCCCAGCCCCGTAGCATTTATGTACATATCTGTCATTTATTTATTTCTATTAATATCCATCTCCCCATCTAGACTGTAAGCTCTTTACGACCTGGGAATGTGTCCGTTTGTCGTTGTATCGTCCTCTCCCAAGTGCTTAGTAAGCGCTCAATAAATACGATCGAATGAATGAAACGCGCTCCCTTGCACGTTAGCCCTACTCGGCTCAGGAACAAAGCCGTTATTTACTATTTCATTCATTCATTCAATAGTATTTATTGAGCGCTTACTATGTGCAGAGCACTGTACTAAGCGCTTGGGATGAACAAGTCGGCAACAGATAGAGACGGTCCCTGCCGTTTGACGGGCTTACGGTCTAATCGGGGGAGACGGACAGACGAGAACAATGGCACTAAACAGCGTCAAGGGGAAGAACATCTCGTAAAAACAATGGCAACTAAATAGAATCAAGGCGATGTACAATTCATTAACAAAATAAATGCATCGAAAACAGGCTTGATATTGGCAGAGTGCCCTGGCAATACCTGGAAGAGACACACTGCCCCGAAACAGCCCGAGGCTGTGGTTAGCGAACGTTTTCCCCAGTTTCCGAAGGCAGAAACTGCAGCATCGAGGCTCTCGGCCACTTGTCTGAAGACCCGCAGCCCGAATGGGATGGAACAGGGAACATAAGGTCAAACCCTCCTCTACTGGCTGATCGCCCCTCTTTTGACCCCTCAACTTCGAGATGTCTTGAGCTGGCCCACCTACTGAAAGGTAGGTAGGCCCATTCATTCATTCAATAATATTTATTGAGCGCTTACTATGTGCAGAGCACTGTACTGAGCGCTTGGAATGGACAAATCGGTAACAGATAGAGGCGGTCCCTGCCCTTTGACGGGCTTACGGTCTAACGACAGGCAAGAACAATAGCAATAAATAAGACACCCAGACTAATTTCTTTCTTTCTCAATAATAATGATGGTCTTTGTTAAGCGCTTACTACGTGCAGAGCACTGTTCTAAGCGCTGGGGGGGGATACAAGGTGATCAGGTTGTCCCCCGTGGGGCTCACCTTCTTCATCCCCCTTTTACAGATGAGGGAAGTGAGGCACAGAGAAGTTGAGACTTGCCCAAAGTCACACAGCTGACAGGTGGCAGGGTCGGGATTAGAACCCATGACCTCTGACTCCCGAGCCCGTGCTCTTTCCACCGAGCCACGCTGCTCCTCCTAATGTCTGTCTTCCCCGCTCGAGACTGTCAACTCTCTGTGGGCAGGGAATGTCTCTCTTTATTGTCGATTGTCCCCTCCCAAGTGCTCAGTACAGGGTTCTGCACGCCGTAAGCGCTCAGTAAGTACGATCGAGTGGACGTAGACAGAGAGGGAGAGCAGGTGGCTACTTTGGAAGAACTAGGGTCAGGGTTCTGCTTTTTCCCTCCTTCTCTCCTAGCTTTTCAGCTCAAGGCCTGCTTGATGGCCCCTGGATGCGCTTGCCGAGGCAAGCGCTTCTGAGAAGCAGCGTGGCTTAGTAGGAAGAGCCCCGGCTTGGGAGCCAGAGGTCATGGGTTCCAATCCCGGCTCCGCCACTTATCAGCCGTGTGACCTTGGGCAAGTCACTTTCATTCATTCAGTAGTATCTATGGAGCGCTTACTATGTGCAGAGCACTGTACTGAGCACTTGGAATGTACAAATCGATAACAGATAGAGACGGTCCCTGCCCTTCGACGGGCTCACGGTCTAATCGGGGGAGACGGACGGACAAGAACGATAGCGATAAATAGAATCGAGGGGATGAACATCTCATTAAAACGATAGCAAATAAATAGAATCGACTGCACTTCTCTATGCTTCAGTGACCTCATCTGTAAAATGGGGACGAAGACTGTGAGCCCCATGGAGGACAACCTGATTACCTTGTAATAATGTTGGTATTTGTTAAGCGCTTACGATGTGCAGAGCATTGTTCTAAGCGCCGGGGTAGACACAGGGGAATCAGGTTGTCCCACGTGAGGCTCACAGTTAATCCCCATTTTCCAGATGAGGTCACTGAGGCCCAGAGAAGTGAAGTGACTCGCCCACAGTCACACAGCTGACAAGTGGCAGAGCCCAGGAGTCGAACCCACGACCTCTGACTCCCAAGCCCGGGCTCTTTCCGCTGAGCCACGCTGCTTGGGAGAGTACAATATAATAATAATGTTGTTATTTTTGAACGGCTTACGACGTGCAGAGCACTGTTCTAAGCGCTGGGGTAGATACAGGGTCATCAGGTTGTCCCACGTGAGGCTCACAGTCTTATCCCCATTTTACAGAGGAGGGAACTGAGGCGCAGAGAAGTGAAGTGACTCGCCCACAGTCCCACAGCTGACAAGTGGCAGAGCCCAGGAGTCGAACCCATGAGCTCCGACTCCCAAGCCCGGGCTCTTTCCACTGAGCCACGACCCCAGCCGCTTAGTACAGTGCCTGGCACTTAGTAAGTGCTTAACAAATGCCGTCATCATCATCGACAACATATCTTCCCTTTGTTCTCAGGTCTTCAGAAAGGAGTACCTGAGAATAAGATAAAGCTACTCCCTTGATCTGATCTGGCCCCCCTGCCCTGCATTTCACTGGAGTTTAATCACCTTGAGAACAATAATAGTAATGATATTTAAGTGGTTACTAAGCACTGGGGTGGATCGAAGCAGATCGAGTTAGACACAGACCCTGCCCCACGTGGGGCTCACAGTCTCGATCCCCATTTTACAGATGAGGGAACTGAGGCCCAGAGACATGAAATGACTTGCCCAAAGTCACACAGCAGACCGGATGGAAAACCCTATCCCAAGGAGTTACTGCTGCCTCTCTTTGATCGATTGGCTGCTTACTCTTTGCAGCACACAGTACGAAGCGCTTGGGACAATAATAATAATAATAATGTGGGTATTTGTTAAGCGCTTACTATGTGCAGAGCACTGTTCTAAGCGCTGGGGGACACACAGGGTCATCAGGTTGTCCCACGTGCGGCTCACAGTCAATCCCCATTTTACAGGTGAGGTAACTGAGGCACAGAGAAGTGAAGTGACTTGCCCACGGTCACCCAGCTGAGAAGTGGCAGAGCGGGAGTCGAACTCATGACCTCTGACTCCCGAGCCCGGGCTCTTTCCACTGAGAGTCGATGTAATCCCTGCCCTCACAGGGTTTCTGATCCGCTACCTGCAGAGCGCTGCATGGAGGCGCTTGGGAGAGTACAACAGTTAAAAATCATCATCGCTGCCCTGAAGGAGTTGAAGATCTAATATGTGCGGAGCACTGTGCCAAACGCTTGGGAGAGTAAATTAGAGTCAGTGGACACGATCCCTGCTGTCAAGAACCTTACGGTCCCTCAAAGATGGTGACCTCATTGTGGTGCTCACGTGAATCGCGAGGGATACAGTGTACGTTCAGTCATTCAGTAGTATTTATTGAGCGCTTACTATGTGCACAGCACTGTACTGAGCGCTTGGAACGGACGAGTCGGCAACAGAAAACGTGCATCTGAAAGCGGGAAAGGGGCTCTTGCGGGCCGGAGTCTGGACGCCTGGGTCTCTTCGATGCGGGGTCTTTGAGCTCAGAGGGGCTCTCGGCCGGCAGACGGGGATCTGCGGGGACCCAGGCAATAAACTCAGCTGTGATAATCACAATAATGGTGGTATTTGTTAAGCACTTACTGTGTGCCAGGCACTGTCCTAAACGCTGGGATTGCATGGGAATGAGATCACTGAAGCCCAGAGAAGTGAAGTGACTTGCCCAAGGTCACGGAGCAGACGAGTGGCAGAGCCGGGATTAGAACCCATGACCTTCTGACTCCCAGGCCCGGGCTCTATCCACTACGCCATGCGGCAGAGGGTTGGTTGAAAGGAATTCGCGGGGACGGGCCGTCGGGATCCACTTACTGTAGCAAAATTGTTCAGATTTCTTTAACAACAACAATAACCGTGGTACTTGTTAAGCACTTACTTTGTACCCGGCACTGGAGTAGATATAAGATCATAAAGTCCCCCGTGGCGCTCCCGTTCCAAGCGGGGGGAGAACAGAAATTGAATTCCCGTTTTTCAGATGAGGGAACTGAGGCCCAGAGAGGTTGAGAAACTTTCCCAAGGTCACGCAGCGGGCAGTTAGTGGAGCTGGGATTAGAACCCAGGTCCTCGGATTCCAAGTGGCTCTTTGCACTGGGCCATGCGGCTTCCCCGGTTTCTTCCTAACAGTTGAGAGCTCTCTGTACTCGATTCAGGAAGAAATAGAACAGCTCCTCTAAGAACTGCAAGCTGTGCATTTGGGGGGGTAAACCTATTTTTAGCGACTGTTCCGCTGATTTCTTTGTGGCTGCTGAGGAAAGACGTTAGATGGGGGCGGAATATCTTCAGTCATTCTTTCCCTCTGGAGGACAGATTCGGTGAGCAGAGTCCGTCCGTCTGGGCTGAGATGTCTCTCTGTGGTCTGTTTGTCGCGATATCAGTCGATCGTATTTATTGAGCGCTCACCGTGCGCAGAGCACTGTACTAAGCCCTTGGGAGAGTACAATCTAACCGTAAAGAAACCCATTCCCTGCCCACATTCATTCAATTGTATAAAATGAGCACTTACTGTGTGCAGAGCACTGCACTAAAGTACAACAATAAACAGACACATTCCCTACCCACAAAGAGCTTGCAGTCTAAAGCGGGGGAGACAGACATTAATAAAAAAATAGATAAATGACGGATCTGATCATAAGCGCCGTGTGGCTGGGACGGGGAGGTGAATAAAGGGAGCGAGTCAGGGTGACGCAGAAGGGCGTGGGAGAAGAAAGATTTAGTCAGGGAGGGCCTCTTGGAAGAGGTGAGCCTTCAGTGAAGGCTTTGCAGCGGGGGAGAGTAATCGTCCGTCGGATCTGAGGCGGGAGGGCGTTCCAGGCCGGAGGCGGGACGCGGGCGAGGTGAGATAGGCGAGCAGGAGGCCCAGCGAGAAGGTTAATAATAATAAATAATAATAATGTTGGTATTTGTTAAGCGCTCACTACGTGCCGAGCACCGTTCTAAGCGCTGGGGTGGACACGGGGGAATCGGGTTGTCCCACGTGGGGCTCACGGTCTTAATCCTCATTTTACAGATGAGGTCACTGAGGCACCCAGAAGCTAAGCGACTCGCCCCAAGTCACACAGCCGACAAGTGGCCGAGCCGGGGTTCGAACCCGTGACCTCTGACTCCAGAGCCCGTGCTCTTTCCACTGAGCCACGCTGCTCCTTACCAGAGGACTGGGTCGTAGTAGGAGAGAAGCGAGGCGAGGAAGGAAGGGGCAAGATGAGGGAGAGTTTTACAGCTAATGGTGAGGAGTTTCTGCTTGATGTGGAGGTGGATGGGCAACCGCTGGAGGTTATGATGCTCTTCCTGTTGGGCCCCACTGCTTCTCTGATTCTTCAAGGGAGCATCCGGAATGCGCCGTCCCTTTCCTCAGCATCTCTTCACGTTGAGCATATTCAGGGCTTGAAACCCCTCCGTCTGCTTGGCCACCCCGTCTGTCCCCTAGGCTGGGAGAAGCCACTCCATCGGCAGGCCAGGCTTGACCTCCGTTCCGCGGTACCACCCTGAGAATCACGGGCCTGGTGGCTAGACCACGGGCCTGGCACTCAGAAGGATCTGAACAAGTCACTTAACTTCTCTGTGCCTCAGTTCCCTCATCTGTAAAATGGGGATTAAGACTGCGAGCCCCACGTGGGACAACCTGATTCCCCTGTGTCTACCCCAGCGCTTGGAACAGTGCTCGGCACATAGTGAGCGCTTAACAAATACCAACATCATTATTATTATTAACTCCCTCTTGTCTGCTGCATGACCTTGGGAGAGTCACTTCACTTCCCCGGGCCTCAGTTACCTCATTAGTGAAATGGGGATTAAGACGGCGAGCCCTGTGTTTGACGGGGACCGTGTCCAACCCAACTGCCCTGTATCTACCCCAGCACTTAGTACAGCGCCTGGCACATAGTAAGTGCTTCACAGATAGCGCAATTATTATTATTTTATTAGTATCAGCTTGCCAGACGGTCCACCGAGGCCCCCTAAGGACTCTAGCCGGCGCTTACATTACTGCCAAGAAAAGGAACAAAAAAACCGAACCCTGAATCCCCAAAACAAGACCCCAAGCTCTCCCCCGAAACCTGCTTCTTGACCCCCGGTGAGCCAGCACTGAGAACCCTGCTTTCCTAGATCCCCCCGGGCTTCCCAGCTCTTAGAACAGTGCTTTGCACATCGTAGTTTAACAAATACCGTGGAAGTAGTAGTGGGGAGAGAAGGAGTAATGTTTTAGACATGTTAAGTTTAAGGTGTTGGCGGGACATCCAAAAAGGCAGGAAGAAGTGCGAGACTGGAGAGAGGGAGAGAGATCAGGGCTGGAGATGTAGTTTTGGGGGTCACCCGCATAGGGGTAGTTAGTTGAAGGCATGGGAGCAAATGAGTTCCCCAAGGGAGTGGGTTTAGATGGAGAATAGGAGACTCAGACCTGAACCTTGAAGGACGCCCACAGTTAGGGGACGGGAGGCAGAGGAGGAGACTGCGGAGACTGAGAATGAGTGACCAGAGAGATAGGAGGAGAACCGGGAGAAGACAGAGTCAGTGAAGCCAAGATTGGATAATGCTTCCAGGAGAAGGAGGTGATCGACAGGGCTGAAGGCAGCTGAAAGGTCGAGGAGGATTAGGATGGAGTAGAGGCCGTTGGACTGGGCGAGCAGATCACTGAGAGGGCAATTTCTGTGGAGCGAAAGGGACGGAAGCCAGAGAATTGGAGGAGAGGAATCGGAGGAGGCAGGGGGTGGCTCAAGGAGTTTGGAGAGGAATGGAAGGGGGGAGATGGGGCGATAACTGGCGGTAGCTCTAGGGACCAGGGTGGGATTTTTTAGGATAAGGGAGACATGGATATATTTGAAAGCAGTGGGAAAGAAGCCATTGGAAAGTGAACAGTAGAAGATGCCTGTTAGGGAGGGAAGAAGAGAGGGGGCGAGTGGTTTGATGAGGTGTGAAGGAATGGGGTCGGGTGCGCAGGTGGAGGGGGTGGCTTTTGAGGAGAGGCAGGAGCTTCCCTCTCGAGATACTCTGGGGAAAGATGGGAGAGTTGAAGAAGGGGCAGGAGGAGGGAGAGACTAGGGAGGACCAGGGAAGATTTTAGGGAGCTCACATCTGATAATTTCAATTTTCTCTATAAAGTAGGTGGCCGGGTGACTGGGGGCAAGAGACAGGGGAGGCAGAGGGTCAGGGGACAGGGAGTCATCTGAAACAGCTGGCAAGGGCAGTAGGCATGCCTGTCAGTAAGGATGGAGAAATAATGTTGTTGGGCAGACCGGAGAGCGGAGTTAAAGCACACGAGGATAAACTCGAAGTGACGAGGTCGGCCTGAAATGTAGATTTTCACCAGCGGCGCTCTGCAGCCTGAGAACGAGGGCGAAGAGAGCGGAGCGTGGAGGTGATGCGGGGCTGTGGGTTAGTGGTACGAGATAGACGAGAGGATAGGGGAGCGAGGGAATTGAGCCGAGTAGAGAGGGTGGTGTTGAGAGCGTCGATTTGGTCACCAGAGGAAGGTAGTTTGGGGATGGAGATTAAATGGGGCGAAATGTCTGGAGAAAACTGGATGGGGTCAAAAGATACAATCCAAAGACCTTATTTTCCTAGGATTTGGGACCGAATTGTGACTCCTTCTGCCTGTAGAAATGGTATTCATGTTTGAAGCAGGAATGAGTTGGAATAAAATCTTTACTAACAGGTTTTTGGGGGAATCAAACCCAATTAACACGATCCAAATGAGGATGATAATTAGAGCGCTTTCAACGATATTCTTCAGGTGCACACTGCACACGTTACAAGTTTACACGAGTGCACTTCTCAGGAAAACATTAAAAACATTTCAATTGCTTCCAATTTGCAGAAGGGGTGTAGTCAAAATATAATGTTTGCTTAATAAATTAGCTTTGCATAATGGCGCTATCACCAAAGTAAGCTTGAAACGGACCGAGTTGGAGTATAATGACACGGGTTCCCTGGAAAAGGAAGCCCGACTAATTACTGGTGTACTTTTTTTATGGTATTTGTTAAACCCATACTGTGTGTCAAACGCCGTTCTAAATGCTGGGGTTGAAAAAAGATCATCAAGTTGGACGCGGTCCCTAACCCACAGCAGCGTGGCTCAGTGGAAAGAGCCCGAGCTTGGGAGTCAGAGGCCATGGGTTCGAATCCCAGCTCCGCCACTTGTCAGCTGGGTGACTGTGGACAAGTCACAACTTCTCTGGGCCTAAATTCCCTCATCTGGAAAATGGGGATTAAGACTGTGAGCCTCACGTGGGACAACTTTCATTCATTCATTCAATAGTATTTATTGAGGGCTTACTATGTGCAGAGCACTGTACTAAGCGCTTGGAATGTACAAGTCGGCAACAGATAGAGACGGTCCCTGCCGTTTGAGGGGCTCTCGGTCTAATCGGGGGAGACGGGCGGACGAGAACGATGGCGATAAATAGAGTCGAGGGGAAGAACGTCTCGTAAAAACCGATGGCAACTGAATAGAATCAGGGTGATGTACATCTCATTAAACAAAATGAACAAAATAAATAGGGTGATGAAGATACATACAGTCGAACGGAGGAGTACAGCGCCGAGGGGGTGGGACGGGAGAGGGAAAAGGGGGAGAAGAGGGTATAGCTGCGGAGAGGTGAAGGGGGGGTAGAGGGAGCAGAGGGACCAAGGGGGGAGCTCAGTCTGGGAAGGCCTCTTGGAGGAGGTGAGCTTTAAGTAGGGATTTGAAGAGGGGAAGAGAATTAGACTGTCGGAGGCGAGGAGGGAGGGCGTTCCGGGACCGCGGGAGGACGCGGCCCGGCGGTCGACGGCGGGACGGGCGAGACCGGGGGACGGCGAGGAGGTGGGCGGCGGAGGAGCGGAGCGTGCGGGGTGGCCGGTGGAAAGAGAGAAGGGAGGAGAGGTGGGAAGGGGCGAGGTGACGGGGAGCCTCGAAGCCTAGAGCGAGGAGTTTTTGTTTGGAGCGGAGGTCGATAGGCGACCACTGGAGGTGTTTAAGAAGGGGAGTGCCAGGCCCAGAGCGTTTCTGCGGGAAGATGAGCCGGGCGGCGGAGCGAAGAATAGACCGGAGCGGGGCGAGAGAGGAGGAAGGGAGGTCGGAGAGAAGGCCGACACGGTAGTCTAGCCGGGATAGAACGAGGGCCCGTAGCGGTAAGGTAGCCGTTTGGGTGGAGAGGAAAGGGCGGATCTTGGCGATATTGTAGAGGTGAGACCGGCAGGTCTCGGTAACGGATAGGATGCGTGGGGTGAACGAGAGAGACGAGTTGATACCCTGTATCTACCTCAGCGCTTAGAACAGTGCTCTGCACATAGTAAGCGCTTCACAGATACCAGCATTATTAAATAAGAGGGAGAACAAGTATGGAATTCCCCTCTTGCTGATGAGGGAACTGGGGCACAGAGAACTAAAGTGACTGGCTCAAGGTCACACAGCAGGCGAGTGGCCGAGCAGGAATTAAAACCCAAGTCCTCTGACTCAGTCGACTAAGCAGTGGTATTTATTGAGTGCTTACCGTGTGCTGAGCACTGTACTAAGCACTTGGGAGAGTACAATATAGCAGAGTTGGTAGATATATTCCCGGATACAGTGAGTTCATTCATTCTGTAGTATTAATTGAAAGCTTACTATTTGCAGAGCACTGTACTAAGCGCTTGGAATGTACAATTCGGCAACGGATAGAGTTTACAGTCTAGAGGAGGTGAGACAGATATTAATACAAATCAATAGATTACAGGTATCTAAATAAGTGCCGTGGGGCCGAAGAAGGGGTGAATAAAATATGCAAAGCCTCCCGGGTCGGTAGGTCACATTGCTTCTCTCCTTTGTTGGATTTGGGAAATGGGTAGCTTCCGACAAGCAGCATGGCCGAATAATAATAATAATGTTGGTATCTGTTAAGCGCTTACTATGTGCAGAGCACTGCTCTAAGCGCCGGGGTAGACACGGGGGAATCGGGTCGTCCCACGTGAGGCTCACGGTCTCAACTCCCATTTTACAGATGAGGCACAGAAAAGTGAAGTGACTTGCCCACAGTCACACAGCTGACAAATGGCAGCGTCGGGATTCGAACCCATGACCTCCGACTCCAAAGCCCGGGCTCTTTCCACTGAGCCAGGCCTAGTGGATAGAGCACGGGCCTAGGAGTCAGAAGGACCTGGGTTCTAATTCCGCCTCTGCCATTTGGCTGCTGTGTGACCTTGGGCAAATCACTTCACTTCTCAGTTCCCTCATCCGTAAAATGAGGATTGAGACTGTGAGTCCCACATGGGACAGGGGCAGTGTCCAACCCCATTTGCTTATATCCACTCTAGCGCTTAGTACAGTGCCTGGCACATGGTAAATGGCTAAAAATACCACAATTACTACTATTATTATCCCCTGTAATCATTTGTGCTACAGACAATACTGAAATCCAAAGGGAGATCAGCTTGAGGGGGGTTTTAATAGACTGGGGAACGGGGGAGGAAATGACCTTCTGTGTTCTTTGGGGAAAAAACATCCAATCAGTCAATCAATGGAATTCATTGAGCGTTTACTATGTGCCGAGCACCATGCTAAGTGCTTAGGAGAGTACGATACAGCAGAATTAGCAGACACTTTACCTGTCCGTAACGAGCTAGCTGTTTCGCTCTTGAAGTCCTGGGGAGGGCCACGGTATAACTGGGGAGTTGGTTAAGCTCTTACTATGTGCCAAGCACTGACTAAGCGCTGGGGCAGAGTCAAGATAACCAGGTCGGACACAATACAATAATTATGGTATTGATTAAGCGCTTACTTTGTGCCAGGCGCCGTACTCAGCGTTGGGATGGATACAAGTAAAGAGGGTTGGACGCAGTCCCTGTCCCACGTGGGGCTTCCCAGTCTCCCCGTTTTACAGATGAGGTCACTGAGGCCCAGAGAAGTGCCTAAACAGCTCAGCGGAGAGAGAGCACTTTGGCTGCCACAAAAGCCAGAAAACTGACTTCAGTGTTTTGGCTCAACCCAGGGCATCCTGGATAAATCTAAAATAATTCCCTCTCCTCCCGGGTTTTCACATTTCACACTTCTCGTTTTCACGTTCACCGTGTATTCACCTCGTTCTCCCATCCACCGATCCATTACAGGAGCAAGGGATCGTTTGGTTGATTGATTATAGGTTTTCTAATAATAAAAATAGAGAAAGAGTGAGGCTCAGTGGCAGGAGCACAGGCTGGGGAGCCGGGGGGACGTGGGTTCGAATCCTGTTCCGCCACTCGTCTGCTGTTTGACCTCGGGCAAGCCACTTGGCTTCTCTGTGCCTCAGTTCCCTCATCTGGAAAATGGAGATTGAGACGGTGACCTCCACGCGGGACAACCTGGTTACCTTATATCTGCCCCAGCGCTTAGAACAGTGCTTGGCACATAGTAAGCGCTTCACAGAGACCGTCATTATAATATCCCCATATCCCCATTTTACAGCCAAGAAAACTGAGGCACAGGGAAGCGAAGTGACCTGCAATAGGTCACGCGGGGGGCAAATGGTGGAGCCAGGATCAGAACCCAGGCCTCCTAACTCCCACTCCGTGCTCAATCCGCTAGACCTTGCCTCTTCCCTTGATGTCTCAATTCATAAAGCTGTTATCATAAAAATATCATAAGCACTTTATTATAGTAATGAACTTTGAAAGAGACAAAGCCCAACCCCTCGCGTTCCCCTCATCGAGAAACAGATGACGTTGCCCCACGAGATGGATGGCGATAACGTCGATTCGACGGAAAGAACGGCCGGAATTGGAACTGTCTTCCGACGTCTCCGATGGGAAATAATTCGGAAGCCTGTAGAGGGGTGAAAGGGAGCGTTCTAACAGTGGTGAGTTTATGAGCCTTCTCAGCGCAGCGTCGATATTCAGATCCCGAATCCCAAGTCCCTCCTTAGGTATCCATTTGCCCAAATCGAATCCCTGTACTTTTTCTTTCAGGAGCGGATGTTTGCAAAAACGCACACACTTATCATCGAAAATTTTTTTTTCGATATTCCTGAAAAGCAATTGCCGAGATGATAGCAGGCTCCCTATTTCCACTGAACTCGATTCAGGCACTTTGACAAGCCCAGAAATGCTTCCGCTAATAGTCTATGCACAGAGCATCATTTTTAAAATTCAGCACGTAAGCTCACCAGCCTGCCGAGAAATGGCCCAATTCAAAGTGAGCTCTGAGGGTTTTTTGTTTTTGTTTTTTAATGGTATTTATTCGGTCTCCACTGCATACTACGTACTAGGTGCTGGGGTAGATACAAGATAATCAGGTTGGACACGGTCCCCGTCCCACAGAGGACTCACAGTTTAAGTCAAAGGGAAGATGATTTAATCCTCATTTTACAGATGAAGTAACTGAGGCCCAGAGAAGTGAAACGCCTTGCCCGAGGTCACCTAGCAGACAAGTGGTGGAGCCGGGATTCGAACCCGGGTCCTCTGACTCCCAGGTCTGTGCTCTTTCCATTAGGTCACACTGCTTCTCCGATGCTAAATGTCCCTCTATAGTAATAATAACGACGGCATTTGTTAAGCGCTTACTATGGGCGAAGCACTGTTTCAAGCCCTGGGGTAGATACAAGGTTTCATCACACAGGCTTCATCCCCATTTTACAGACGAGGGAACTGAGGCACAGAGAAGTGAAGTGACTTGCCCAAAGTCACACAGCTGATACGTGGTGGAGCCGGGATTAGAACCCACGACCTCAGACCCCCAAGCCCGGGCTCTTTCCACTGAGCCACGCTGCTTCTTCATCTTCACCACTCCATGATTCCAAGGGTTGGATTGACTTTATTGTCACGTACTTTCAAAGTCTCATTGGTCAATCAATCAATCAACTATTCACTAGTATTTATCAAGCACCTATTCGGTATACAGCACTTGGGAAGAAGCACATTAGAGTTATCGTCATTATTATTATTAATAATAACATGCTTGTTAAGCACTTAGTCTACGATTAAAACTGTTCTAAGCGCCGGGATAAATACAAGTTAATCAGTTCGGACCCCGTCCCCGTCCCGCGGAGGGCTCACGGTCCGAGTAGGAGGGAGAGTAGACGTCGAATCCTCATTTTGCAGGTGAGGAAACTGAGGTGCAGAGAGGCCCATTTCCATGGAGTGATAGGAGGGAGAGCAGACGTCGAATCCTCATTTTGCGAGTGAGGAAACTGAGGTACAGAGAGGCCCATTTCCACGGAGCGGAGAGGGCCGAAGTCAGATTCCAGGGGGTCGAGGAGAGAACTGGAAGGAGGGCAATGGAAGCAGTGAGCGTAGACAACCAACTCCAGGAATCTGAAGAGCAATGATAGGAGGAAGAAGGGGCGATAATTGGAGGGAGCTGAGGGGGTGAAAAGGATTCCGGGGTGGTTTTTTTAAGGAGAGGGGATACAAGGACAGGCCTGAAAGCTGTCAAGATGGAGCCACTGGAAGGTGAGGGGCTAAAGATGGCGGCCAGGGAGGAAGCAAGGAAGGGACCGATTGCTTTGATGAGTTGAGATGGGTTGGGGTCAAAAGCCCGGGTGTAGGGAGTAGAAAATTTGAGAGACGGCCCCCTCCCAGCCCCACGGCACTTATGTACCTGTCTGTAATTTACCTATTTATATTGTCTGCCTCCCCCTCTAGACCGTAAGCTCGTACGGGTCCGGGAGTGAGCCAGTTTACTGTCACGTCATAGTCTCCGAAGGTACGGCCCCGCGCCCCGTAAGTGCTCCGTTCATTCATTCAACAGTATTTACTGAGCGCTTACTGCGTGCGGAGCACCGTACTAAGCGCTTGCAGTGGACAAATCGGCCACAGATAGAGGCCGTCCCTGCCCACTGACGGGCTCCCAGTCTAATCGGGAGAGAATCGAAGGAATGGATGAAGAGGTCAGGAGATCTCCTCTCCAGGTGCGGCCTCTCTTCCCAGTGCTCAGTCTAATGTTTGGCACACACAGGGTCCTGAACGGATTCCGCAGTTGTCACTGTTGACGTTCAGGAGGCTAACCTCGAGGAAGGAGGAAGCGTTTCTCTGTGGGGCGTTTAAGTGACGAAGAAGCTTCTGATCCTGCCTTTTAATGCCCGAGAAGCTCGAATGGTCCAAGGCGGCCGAGGGGGATCGAGAGGGGGGTTGGGAGAGGACGGGGCGGGGGGGGGGGATTTAAGAGGGGGTGGGAATCCAGTCCCTGATTTTTTAAGATGTCCAGTGCACGTAGCTCGTTGCACTGGGAGAAGCAACTCAGAGTAATGGATAAAGCCCCGGCCGGGAAGGCAGGCGGTCACGGGTTCTAATCCCGGCTCCGCTACTTGTCCGAGGCAGGTCGTGGGTTCTGATCCCGGCTCTGCCACCTGTCTGCTGCATGACCAGACTGGACGGTAAACCCGCCGTGGGCGGGGATTGTCCCTCTTTATTGCTTCAGAGAAGCAGCGTGGCTCAGTGGAAAGAGCGCGGGCTTGGGAGTCAGAGGTCATGAGTTCGAATCCCGCCTCTGCCACGTGTCAGCTGTGTGACCGTGGGCAAGTCACTTCACTTCTCTGTGCCTCAGGGACCTCATCTGTAAAATGGGGATTAACTGTGAGCCCCACGTGGGACGACCTGATTCCCCTGTATCTACCCCAGTGCTCGGCACGTAGTAAGCGCTTAACGAATACCAACGCTATTATTAAAATGGGGATGAAGACCGTGAGCCTCACGTGGGACAACCTGATTACCCTGTATCTCCCCCAGCGCTCGGAACAGTGCTCGGCACATAGTAAGCACTTAAAAAATACCAACTTTATCATTATTATTATTAATTGTATTTTCCAAGCGTTCAGTACAGTGCTCTGAGCTCAGTAAGCGCTCGGTACATGCGAATGAATGAATGAAAGTCACTTTACTTCTCTGCGCTTCAGTTCCCTCTTCTGTAAAATGGGGATGGAGGCCGGGAGCCCCTCGTGGGACGGGGACTGTGTCCAAGCCGATTTGCTTCTATCCATCCCAGCGCTTAGAGCAGTGTCTGGAACATAGTAAGCGCTTAACCAATACCGTGACTATCATTAAGGTTATTATTAGGGCAGAAATATCAGTGATTGGGGAAGATAAAAGGGAGCACTGGCCACAGGATGGCAGCGGAAGGTCACAGATTGGACTGGACAGTGCTCCTTCATCTCTATGTGCAGATACACGCAAACAACACGCAGACACACACAAGCGCACGTGTGCACGCCACTAGACGTCCTGCCAAAGACATGCTGGAGGGTCGCCGTCCTTGGAGTTCCCTGCCTCCTGAGAAGCTCTGTGGCCTACTAGAAAGAGCCCGGGAGTCCGAGAACCTGGGTTCTAATCCTGGCTCCTCCACTTACCTGCTGTGTGACCTTGTGCAAGTCACTTCACTTGTCTGGGCCCCGGGTGCCTCATCTGGAAAATGGGGATTAAGGACCTGTTCTCCCTACTACTTTGACAGCGAAGCCCATGTGGGACCTGATTAATAATAATACTAACGGTGGGATTTGTTAAGCGCTTACTATGTGCAGAGCACTGTTCTAAGCGCTGGGGCAGATACGGGGTCATCAGGTTGTCCCACGAGCGGCTCACAGATAATCCCCATTTTACAGATGAGGTAACCGAGGCACAGAGAAGTGAAGTGACTCGCCCACGGTCACACAGCTGACAAGTGGCAGAGCCGGGAGTCGAACCCGTGACCTCTGACTCCGAAGCCCGGCCTCTTTCCACTGAGCCACGCTGCTTCCCCTCATACGGTGTTTGTTAAGCACTTACTATGTGCCAGGCACTGTACTAAGCACTGGGGTGGACATAAGCCAATCAGGTTGGACGCAGTCCCCGTCCCACGTGAGGCTCACAGTCCTAATCCCCATTCGACAGATGAGGGAACTGAGGCCCAGAGAAGTGAAGCGATTTGCCCAAGGTCACACAGCAGACAAGCGGCAGAGCCGGGATTAGAACCTTCTACCCCACTGCTTAGTACAATGCTTGGCACATAGCAAATGCTTAACAAATACCACTATTATTATTATTTTTCCAAAAAGTCTTGGACCGGGGTGGTTCATTATGGGCGGGGAACGTGTCCACCCACTGTTGGTGTATTGTACTCTCCCGAGAGTTCAGTACAGAGCTCTGCACGTAGTAAGCTCTCAATAAATACCCCCGATCGATTGATTGATGGGGGGGGACTTGGGTTCAGGTGGGAATGGAGTCACGTTCATTCATTCAGTTGTATTTACTGAGTGCTCACGGTGTGCAAAGTACAGCGTGGCTCAGTGGAAGGAGCCCGGCCTTGGGAGTCAGAGGTCATGGGTTCGAATGCCGGCTCTGCCACTTGACAGCTGTGTGACGGTGGGCGAGTCGCTTCACTTCTCGGTGCCTCAGTTGCCTCATCTGTAAAATGGGGATTAACTGTGAGCCTCATGTGGGACAACCCGATGACCCTGTATCTACCCCAGCGCTCAGAACAGTGCTGTGCACGTAGTAAGCGCTTAACAAATACCAACATTATTACAAAACGAGTAGAGATAAGGAGAAAATCACCAGCAGAGAAGCTCGGGTCCAAATTCCCCTGATTTCTCTCTCACACCGTTTGTATGTCGTGCTTCATTTTCTGCACATCTTGATAGTACTCTGAGATGTCACAGCGTGTCTCTGTGGAAAGAGCCCGGGCTTGGGAGTCAGAGGTCATGGGTTCGAATTCCGGCTCTGCCAGTCGTCAGCTCTGTGACTGTGGGCAAGTCACTTCACTTCTCTGTGCCTCGGTGACCTCATCTGTAAAATGGGGATGAAGACTCTGAGCCTCACGTGGGACAACCCGAAGGGCTCAGAGCAGTGCTCTGCACATAGTAAGCGCTTAACAAATACCAACATCATTATCATTATTATTCTGGCCAAGATACATGATCCGGTCGTCATCCATTTCTCTCCCTGGACTAAGACCCTTGACTTGGAAAGTCTGATCGAGAACTGTGTGATCTTGGGCAAGTCGCTTCACCTCTCTAGGCCTCAGTTACACCATCCGTAAAATAGGGATTTAAGACTTTGAGCCCTATGTGGGCCAGAGACCGTGTCCAACCCAAATATCTCATATCTACCCCAGCGCTTAGCGCGGTGGCTGGCTCATAGTAAGGGTCTAACAAATGCCATTAAGAAAATATGATTTAAAAGCATCCAACTGGAGAAATACTGTATTTCCCCCTATAATTCTATCCACCGTATAATTCCTCTCTCCCCGCAACCCCGCCCTGATTTTTGAGGAGGAAATAAAGTGGTATTTTGGGAAGCAAGGGGAGAAGATCCAAAGTTGCAAAATTCAGGGATACGGGATCACCCCCGGAGTTTCTTCATTGGGACCTACGAACTCTGGAGTATTAAGAGGAGAGGGGGGAGGGAGTTACAGTGATTCAATGATTGCCTAATTTTTTATGGAATTTGTTAAGCACTTACTATGTGCCAGGCACCATATTAAGCGCCGGGGTCGACACAAGATTGGACACAGTCCGTGTCCCACGTTCTTAATCCCAATTTTACAGCTGAGGGAGCTGAGGCACAGAGGGTGAAGTGACTTGCCCGAGGTCACACAGCAGACAAGCGGCAGAGTCGCAATTAGAACCCAGGTCCTTCTGACTCCCAGGCCCGGGCTCTAACTACTAGCCCACGCTGCTCCTTCTGCACTAGGGAGAGTACAGTAGAGAGAAGACACGTTCTCAAATTCTGGGTGGGGTTCACGCTCTCAATCCCCATAGGAGGGAACCGGGGCCCAGAGAAGTGAAGCGATTTGCCCAAGGTCACACAGCAGACGAGTGGCGGAGCCGGCCCCGGCTTCTTCAGGTGAGACACTTACCTGCTGTGGGACTTGGGGGAAGTCACTTCACATCTCCGCGCCTCAGTTTCCTCATCTGTGAAATGGGAGTTAAAGACTCGTTCTCCCTCCCGCTTAAGGGGTGAGACCTCACCGAGACAAAGTCTCTGTCTGACCTGATTGGTTCGTATCTACCCCGGCACTTAGTACGGTACTTGGCATATAGTAAATGCTTAAAAATGCCGTCATTATCCTCTCCTCTTTTTTCCTCTCCCCATTTTTCCCCCACTCCCCTTATTGCTAGGCTTAATTTCCCTTGAAGTAGCCCCATCCCTTAGTTTGGGGGTGGCCCAAATGGTGCCCCGAAGTGGGGTGATGATGCGAGTAAATACAGTTCTTCACTGTCCATCAGGTTCAGAGCGACCCCGACCCACCCCCCCGCCCCCCGATAGGAAAGACACAGCAGCAGCTGAAACCGTCGGTAATCGTATTTATCGAGCGTATACTGTGGGCAGAGCACTATACTAAGCGCTTGGGAGAGTACAGCGCAACAAGAAACACGCAGTCACTGCCCGCGGCCAAAGTGGGAAGGGGGAAGGGCATCTACTAGAGATAGGCTAGAACGCTGGCACGCGAGAAACCCGGAGTAAGACGCGGGAGCACGCGGGGGATCGGGTCAAGCGGCTGGAGGCTTCCGGCTGGGCCGAGGTTGAGGCGGTGGGTTTGCGGTCCGCCTCAGGTTCTCCAGCAGAGCCTGGGCCTCCCACAGCCCCTCGCCAGCAGCCGGTTGAAGGAGCCCCTTCACCTCCCTAAGCGGGAAGACCCAAATTATGATTACTGCGGTATTTGTTAGGCGCTTACTATATCGGTATTTTGGTATCTGTTAAGCGCTTACTGTGTGCCGAGAACTGTTCTGATACAGGGTAATCAGGTTGTCCCACATGAAGCTCACAGTCTTGATCCCCATTTTACAGATGAGGTCAGTGAGGCACAGAGAAGTGAAGTGACTTGCCCACAGTCACCCAGCTAAGTGGCAGGGCGGGGATTCGAACCCATGACCTCTGACTCCCAAGCCCGGGCTCTTTTCCACTGAGCCACGCTGCTTCTCTATGTGCCAGGCCCTGTTTTAAGAGCTGGGGTGGATTCGAGTCAATCGGGTTGGACACGGTCCCTGTCCCATGGCGGGGGGGGGGGGGGGGGGCTCACATTCTCAATCCCCATTTTACAGTTGAGGGAACTGAGGCCCGGTGAAGTGATTTGCTCAAGGTCACACAGCAGGCAAGCGGCAGAGCCGGGATTAGAACTCAGGACCTCCTGACTCTCAGGCCCGGGCTCTGTCCGGACCATCGTGCCGCTTCTCAAGGTCAGAGGGCCAGGACCGAACAGGGAACGCTGGCGGCAACAGCCCGGGCTAGGGAGCCAGAGGATGTGGGTTCTAATCTCGGCTCCACCACTCATCTGCTGTGCCCCTTTGGGCAAGTCATTTCACTTTTCCGTGCCTCAGTTTCCTCATCTGTAAAATGAGAGCTCATCCGTATACTGGGGCTCACTGTGAGCCCCAGGTGGGACAGGGACTGTGCCCAACCTGATTAACTTGTATCTACCCCAGGGCTTAGGACAGTGCTTGGCACCTACAAAGCCCTCAGTGAATTCCATAATTATCAATTATTACTCTTAGTCGGGGGGTTCAGGCGAAGAGTGTGGCGGGAGACCGGGGCCGGTTCCGGCGGGGCTCTCGGCGGTCCACCGGCGTCCGGCGTGGCCTAGTGGCTAGAGGGTGGGCTGGGAGTCAGAAGGTCGTGGGTTCTAATCCCAGCTCTGCCATTTGTCTGCTGGGTGACCTCGGCCAAGTCATTTCACTTCTCAGGGCCTCAGTTCCCTCTCTTGTAAAAGGGGGATTGAGATACTGAGCCTCACATGGGACGGGAACTGTGTCCAACCTGATTCGCTTGTATCCAACCCGGTGGCTGGCACTTTAAGTGCTTTAACAAATACCATGATTCTCATAATTATTATTATCATCCAGCCTGGAAAGAGGGGCAAAACTTGTAGTGGCCCACGTGAGGGCAGGGCATCGCCCGAGCCAGGCTTCCGTCCCGACTCTCAGCCCCTCCTTGGCACTGAGGCTTCGGGCTCTGATATCTACCCCTTGTCTGCTGTGGGACCCTGGGCAAGTCACTTCACTTCTCCGGGCCTCAGGTACCTCATCTGTAAAATAATAATGTTGGTATTTGTTATGCGCTTACTATGTGCCGAGCACTGTTCTAAGCGCTGGGGTAGACACAAGGGAATCAGGTTGTCCCACGTGGGGCTCACACTCTTAATCCCCATTTTACAGATGAGGTAACTGAGGCACAGAGAAGTTAAGTGACTTGCCCAGATAGAGACTCTGAGCCCCACGTGGGACAGGGACTGATGACCTCGTATCCACCCCAGCGCTTAGAAGACCGTGAGCTCATTGCGGGCGGGGGAACGTCACTCTTTATTGATGTATTGTGCTTTCCCAAGCGCCTAGTACAGTGATCTACACACAATAAGCGCTTCATAAATAGGATTGAATGAATGACTGAATGAGAGGCTCCCCGGCTGCCCCTCCCCGGGATGGGTGGAAGCATCCGGAACGGGAAGCCAGGGCGGGGGTGAGGCAGGGGTCGGAGGATGGAGGCAGGAAGCGTGAACGGATTACCCTTCTTCCAGAGCCACTGTCCCGTTCTTCAGCTTCCCGACGGCCGGGTGGAAGGAGGCGTGAGGATGACCCCTCCGAGAGGCTTGTCTGAAAGAGGCGGGAATCGGCGGCCAGGGGACGGGGTGAGAGGGGGTGGAGGAAGAGAGGAGTAGCGGTCAAGGGAAACCCTCAGCGGACAATCATCGACGTGACAGATGACGTCGTCCGACCTCTCCCTCTCTGCTAGGGATCGACGCCTTATGGCGGCAGAGAGTCTGCAAACGCTGACGAAGCTTAGAGCTGTGCCCCTGAGAGACATTCTCGCATCGGGGTTACTCAGAATGGAAAGGTCTAAGCCGAAGGGTCGGACAGAGTCGACTCCCCTGCGCTGGGCAAAGAGTCAAAGGCGGATGATCAAGTGATCAAAACGTTGAGCAAAGACAACGGCAGAGGCCTCGAGTTTTTACTGCGTGGAAGCAGGCAGTGGTAAACCACTTCCCTCGCTTTACCGAGAAAACTCTCTTGGATACGCACACCGGAATGATTTTACGGCAGAAGATGGGGAAGTCCGAAGAGGTGGTGTCCACGGGGTCCCTGTGGGTCGGTGACGACTCGACGGCATTTGAAGATTTGAAGAAACTTCCCCTAATACGGGGATCCCCGGGTCGGGGGGCCGGGGACTCTGACCCGATTATCTCGTATCTAACCCAGTGCTTGACAGATAGCCGCCGCTTAACTAATACCACAGTCATCATCCGGGACGGATGGTGGTGCCGTCTACAGTGATGGAAAAGTTAGGGGGAGGGTGGGAAGATAAAGACTTCCGTTTTGGGCATGTTAAGCTTGAGGTGACAGGAAGACCCCCAAGTAGAGATGTTTTGAAGGCCGGAGAAATTGCGAGACCGCAGAGAGGGAGAGAGATCAGGGCTGGAGATGGAGATTTGACTGTCACACGCATAGAGGGGACACTCGAAGCCACGGGAGCGAATGAGCTCTTCAAGGGAGTGAGTGTAAATGGAGAACAGAACTGAACTGAACCTTGAGAGACCCCCACAGTTAGAGGTGGAAGGCAGAGGAGGAGTCCGTGACGGAGACCGAGAACGAACAGCGAGAGAGATAGGAGAAGCAAGCAGAGGAAAGTATCGGTGAAGCTGAGGTGGGAGAAGGTTTCCAGGAGATGGGGGTGGTCGACAGTGTAGAAAGCAGCCGAGAGGTAGAATGGGATTAGGACGGAGTAGAGGCCGTTGGATCTGGCGAGAAGAAGATCGCTGAGAGGGCAATTTCTGTGGAGCTAAGGGGACGGAAGCCAGATTGGAGGGGGGTCAAAGAGAGAATTGGATAAGAGGGACTTGAGACAGCAGGTCTAGACAACTCTCCCAAGGAGTTTGGAAGGGAAGGGGAGAAGGGGCGATGACTGGAGGGAGCCGTGGGGTCCAGGGAGGGTTTTTTCAGCATAGGGGAGACATGGGTGTATTTGAAAGCAGCGGGGAAGAAGCCATCGGAGAGCGAACGGTTGAAGACGGCAGTTAAGAAGGGAAGAAGGAAGCGGGTGAGAGTCTTGATGAGGTAGGACGGAATGGGGTCAGAGGTGCAGATGGGGGGGGCGGTTTGAGAGGAGGCAGGAGATCTCCTCTAGAGATAGTGCCGGGAAAGATGGAAGAGTTGAAGAGGGGGCCGGAAGGAGGAGAGACTGAGGAGGGGCAGGGGAGATTTTAGGGAGATCACACATTATAGTTTCAATTTTCTGAAGTAAGTAGGTGGGCAGCTCACCGTGGGCAAGAAACGAGGGAAGCGGGGGGAACCGGGAGCCCGAGGAGGGAGTTAAATGTCTGGGGCAAGTATCGAGCACTTACTAAGCGCTTGGGAGACTGCAGTGGAACAATAAACAGACACATTCCCTGCCCTTCCTCCCACTTCCCCGGAGCGTCGCCTCATCTTCCGGACATCTCTGCTCTGCTACTCCTGCCTTTCCCGGAGCAATCTTCTCTCTTACCCAAACCAGCGCATTGCCATCTCCTCGTTCTTCTCTACGCCAGCTCCTGGGGAAACAGAGGCAGCCCAGAGATAAAGGCCCATCCCAGCGCGTGCCTCGTCTGGAAGTCAAGCTCCCCACCCAGCCCTCTACGTGATGGCTGAACACTTCTTAATGCAACATGCTCAACTGTTCCAGGTCTGGACAGAGTTGGTCAGTCGTATTAACTGAGTGCTTACCGTGTGCAGAGCACTGCAGTAATAATAATAATTCTGGTGTTTTTTAAGTGCTTATTTTGTACCAGGCACTCTACTAAGCGCTGGGGGAGAGACAAGAAAACTGGGTTAGACACGGTCCCTGCCCCACATAGGGCTCACAGTCTCACTAAGCACTTGTTTATTGAAGGCCCATCTCCTCCAAGAGGCCTTCCCAGACTAAGCCCCACTTTTCCTCCTCTCCCACGCCCCTCTGCATCGTCCTGACTTGTTCCCTTTGCTCTACCCGCCTCAAAGCACTTACGTGCATTTCTGTCATTTTATTTATCTCTTTGCCCTGTAGACTGTGAGCTCGCTGTGGGCGGGGAATGCCACTGTTTACTGTTGGGTTGTACTCAGGCGGGATCCCCATCTGAATCCAACCCTGTGAGGTCCCTGTGGGAAGGAAAGTCTGTTTCTCGATCTACCGTCCTCCCCCCAGACTTAGTACAGCGCTTTGCACACAATAAGCGCTCGATGAACACGACTGAACGCCCGAATGAATGAGTGGGTGGGTTCTGGGGAGGCCCAGACCAAGGTAGGCCGGGCGGGCCTCGGGTAGGTGGTCCTGGTTGGGACGTGTCCTGGGTGGGCTGGACCCCCCCCAGTGGGTGTGTCCTGGGTGGGCGTGGGTCCCCGACATGGGTCCTGGGTACTGGGTACGAGGGGACTCACGTGGGTGGCCCCTCCAGAGTGGTGCATCTCTGGGATGGGCTATTTTTGTCCCGGGTGGGCAGAGCCCAGGGCGGCACAGAGGGTCACCTTTCAGGTATCTCTGTCCCACGATGTGCTGAGCGCTGGGGTAGCCGAGGTGCGCGTACACGTGGGCCACGTGGAAATGGAAGGTCTGGGGCCACCGCCAGATGAAGAGCCGCAGGAGAGAGGACGCCATCACGGACAGCAGCTGCCAACGGGGATCGATCGTGTCACCAGGGCCCGAAGACCCAGCCCCGGGGCCCAGCCCACTCCCCACTCCGCCGGGAAGACACACGGTATCCGCCGATCAGTCTGACAGTGGTACCTATTGAGCGCTTCCTGCGCGCGGAAGACTGGACCGAGTGCTTCGGATCCCTGCCCACAAGAAGCTGACAGTCTAGAGGGGGTCTGTGATAATGATAATAGTGATCATGATATTTATTAAGCACTTACTATGTGGCAGGCTCCCCTTGACTCTATTTATCGCCATCGTTCTCGTCTGTCCGTCTCCCCCGATTAGACCGTAAGCCCGTCAAACGGCAGGGACCGTCTCTATCTGTTGCCCACTTGTTCATTCCAAGCGCTTAGTACAGTGCTCTGCACATAGTAAGCGCTCAGTAAATACTATTGAATGAATACTAAGCGCTGAGGTGGGTACAAGCAAATCAGGTTGGACACAGTCCCTGTCCCGCATAGGGCTCACAGTCTCAATCCCCATTTTACAGATGCGGTAACAGAGGCATAGAGAAGTTAAGTGACTCGCCCAAGGTCATGCAGCAGACAAGTGGCAGAGCTGGGATTAGAACCCATGACCTTCTGATTGCCAGGCCAGACCTCTATCCACTATGCCATGCCGCTTCTCAGGTAAGCGTGTCTCTATACCGTCATTGTCCCGGGCAGGGAACGTGTCTGTTCTGTTGCGGTGTCGTACTCTCCCAAGGGCTTAGTACAGTGCTCTGCACACAGCGCTCAATAAATACGATCGATTGATCGATCGAGGAGCAGTTAGTGAAAATACGAGTAGCTAGCAGAAATACGAATCACGTTTTCCTAGGCCCTGGTGAGATGCTAATAATAATAATAACGATGGTGATGGTAGCTGTTAAGCGCTTACCATGTCCCAGGCACTGTACTAAGCACTGGGGTGAATACAAGCAAATAGGGTTGGACACAGTTCCCTGTCCCAGGTGGGGCTCACAGTCTCAATCCCCATTTCACAGATGAGATAACTGAGGCCCGGAGAAGTGAAATGACTCGACCAAGGTAACCCAGCATATAAGTGGCGGAGCCTGGATTAGGACCCATGACCTTCCGATTCCCAGGCCCGGGCTCTATCCACTACGCCGAGCCACCCACTCTGCTTTTTAAAAACTAAACCCGGCTGCAGAAATGCCAAAATCGAATCCAACTCAAGAAAGGAAAGAGATCAAAATGACTGGGACTCGGAAGCCCAAAACATTCCCGGAAAGTTTGTCACGACTCAGAAGAGCTGTTGCTGGGAATCCGAATCCTTAAGCTAAAATGATCCCACTGGATTTTTCTCAAAACCCCTCGGTATCCCTTCTTCGAGGTGCTGCCTTTTGGAGAAGGGTGGGAACAACAGTCTGCGCAGGAGGAATTAGCCGTGCGGTCAGATGAGGATACGGTAAACACGGACAGCCTGTAATTATGAATATCGGCCTATTTCACAATCGGGAAGAGTCTGTTTCCCCTTTCCCTCAGCATCTGGCTCCTAACCCTTCCCTCCCCACAGGGCGCGCTGGGCTGGCGATCTCACCTCCCATTTCCTCCAGTTGAGGCTGCCGCGTTCTCGGCGTTCCGCGTCCTCTTCGGGCAGGTTTGCCCCTTGGCGTTCAGCCCTCCCCAGCTGGGTTCTTCCTTGGGGTTTCCTCAGCACTAGGCGCTCCATGGCCTTCTTTCCTTCCGCCTCCTCCCTCTGGTCCCAAACAGACTGGGAATAACCCTTAAACGCTGCCTCCCTCCTCCTCCTGTCCCCCTCCCTCTCACCGAACCCCCTCCGGCACCCCCTCAAAGCTCACCCGCTGTCAAATCCCAGATTCAGCCCCCTCTTGCCCATCTGGTACCCTGCCCCGTTCTGATTTATGACTGAGATTAAACAGCTGCCTCTCTCAGATAAAGAATCTGGATTGGCGGGCCCATTAGCCATCCAGGGAAAAAAAAAGAAAAGGAAGAGAATTGATGTGTGTGGTTTTTTTTTAGGTGGGGGACAGGGAACAGGGAAAGGAAGAGCAGGGAGAGGGAAGAGGTGAGGGAGGGAAAGTCAGCATTTGTAGAATCTGAGGAGGATGTAGGTAGGAGCAGTAGAAGTGATGCAAGGGGTGTGAAATAAGGCCTGCTGGGAGGTGAGAAAGCTGATAGCTGTCTTCAAATCTAGGAAGCTCCGCAGGAGGAAACTCAGCTCGAAGCTAGATGGGTTCTCAGAGCCATAGTGCCAAGAGATGGAATTCTTGTTAAGCGCTTACAATGGGCCAAGAACAGCACTAAGCGCCGGGGTAGATACAGGTTCATCAGGTTCCACGTGGAGCTCACAGTCCAAGTAGGAGGAAGAGGCAATATTGAATTCCCCATTTTGCAGATAAGAGAACTGAGGCCCAGAGAAATGAAGTGACTTGCCCAAGATCACACAGCAGACAAGTGGTGGGGCCTCTGAGTCCCAGGCCTGGGCTCTATCATTTAGGCCACACTGCCAGTACTGCCCAAGAGTCGCCTTCAAAGCAAATAGCAAGGTAAGATCACCCATCAGATGGCAGGATCACCAACATGGGGACCCTGAAAGGCAGTCAGCTCCACAGCACTGAGCCAATGCTATCACACCACAGCCTTGCCGGATAGAAGGAGGAGAAGAGGAGGAGAATAAAAGAGGAAGAGGAGGAAGAAGAAGAAGGGGGAGGAGAAGGAGGAGGAGGAGGAGGAGAGGAAGAGGAGAAAAAGAGGAGGAAGTAGGAGGCGGAGGAGGAGAATAAAGGGAAGAGGAGGAAGAAGGAAGAGAAGAAGGAGGAGGAGAAGAATAAGAGGAAGAAGAGGAGCAAAAGAAGAAGAGGAGGACAAGGAGGAGAATAAAAGGAAGAGGAGAAGGAGAAAAAGAAGAGGAGGAGGAAGTAGAAGAAGGAGGAAGAGGAGAAGGAGAAAAACAAGAAGAAGGAGGAGAAAGAGGAAGAAGAAGGCGGCGTACTGAGCATTTACTATGTGTCAGATACTGTGCTAGACACAAGATAATCAGATCATGTAGGGCTCACAGTCAAAGGGGAAGGGAGAACAGGAATTGGCTGCCCAATTTACTGATGAGGAAACTGAGGCCTAGAGAAGTGAAGTGACTCGCCCAAGGTGAGACAGCTGGCAAATGGTGGAACTGAAATTAAAACCCAGTTCTTTCTTAGGCCTGGGCTCGTTGTGGCAGCTCTCTCTGCCTCTGACCTCCCCTCTAGACTTTCCGCTCATTATGGGCTGGGAATGTGCCTGTTGTATTATTGTTCTGTGATCTCCCAAACGCTTAGTAGTGTGTCCTGCACACAGGAAGCGCTCAATGAATATGATTGCTTGAATGAGCTGACGTGAACTGAAGGGACGGATGCACAAGCTGGGAGGACGGAATAAGTTATGTAAAAGCTGTTTAAAGAGGAACCCAGACTAGGACAATGCAGCATATTCATTCAATCCTACTTAATGAGCGCTTACTGTGTGCAAAGCAGTAAACTAAGCATTTGGGAGCGTTCAATATAACAACAAACAGAGGTATTCCTGCCCACAAGGAGCACAGTAAGCTGTAGACTGCTGGAAGACCCCTCCAGCAGCCTGGGACCAGCCTGGGAATCGGCAATCCCTGGAGTAAAGACTCCCCGAAGTTTAGGATACCAAGAGGCAGCCTTGGAACCAGAGCTAGATCCCGAATGGGGCTGAGCCGGGGGCGTAGTGAGAGTCAACCGTGTGGGAGGAAACATCAGTCACCAGTCCGGCTTTCCAGATATTCCTGCCCGCGGAAAGATGATCGGTCAGTCGATCGACCGTTATCTGAGCAACTGCTGGGTGCCCAGCTCTGGCCAAACCGCTTAGGGAGAGTCCGTAGATGTGATCCTGCCCTGCCGACGGCGGGGAGTTTCTGCTCGACGTGGGGAGGAATGGCCAACCTTGGCTCCTCTAATGCTAACCTTCTCATTTGTTCATTCGTTCGATCGTATTTACTGAGCGCTTACTGGGTGCCAAGCACCGTACCGAGCGTTTGGGAGAGTACAGCGTAACAAACTGACGCATTCCTGCCCACGGTCTAGAGAGGGAGACAGATACTAATATAAATAGATAAATAAATTACAAATATATATGGTTATATGCATCCGAACCTAGATCTCCACCTCGTCTCTCTCGCACCAACCTCTCTCCCACATCCTGCCTCTCTCTTGGAACGCCCTCCCTCCTCCTATCCAACAGACAGTGACTCTCCCCACCTTCAAAACCTTAATGAAGGGACATCTCTTCCAAGAAGCCTTCCCCGACTGAGCCCTCCTTTCTTCTACTCCCTCTTCCTTCTGCGTCGCCCTGACTTGCTCCCTTTATCCATCCCCCCGTCCCAGGCCCACAGCATTTATGTTCGTATCTGACATTTATTTATTTATTTATACTGATGTCCGCTGTCAGATGTCTGATGTAGAGAGGGAGACCTCTCTGGACTGTAAGCTCACTGTGGGCAGGGAATGTGTCTGTTATACGGTTATAGCGAACTCTCCCAAGCGCTTAGCAGGCTCCGCACACAGTAAACGCTCAATAGATAACAATTGTCTGACCGGCCGACTAGCCATCGGAGGTACTTGAGGAGCGGGGAGATTTGCACACGGTGATTTTTTCGGAAAAAGGATCCGGCCAGCGGAGTGAAGTACGGCCCGGAGAGGGGAGAGACAGGAGGCAGCGAGGTCGGCGAGGAGGCCGGTGCAGTAGTGGTGACGGAATGTGACAAGATCTCGGGTTAGCATGTGGCCATTTGGATGGAGCTGCAGGGATGTGCCCCTTGAAGGAGCGGGGTGTTGTGAGGAAAATCACGCCGTATTCATCTGGGGGAATTGTGGAAAGGGACAGTGTGCCTCAAATGAAGCTTCTTTACGGTAAAAAGAAGGTAAGATCATTTTAGGTGAAGAAGTTCAACGTGGAGGAATGAGAATACTGAAACAGACCTCAGTAAAACACGCATACACACAATCTGAATATAACTGGGGCTGATTTTAATGAGTTTTAATAATGCATGTTTAAAACCATATTTCAGCTGTAAGAGCTACTCCACTCTACTCTGAATTCCCTACTCTACTCTACTCCGCTCTAAGGTCAACATTTCCATAAAAGATGAATGGATTCACCCTTTATTCACCGCTCCCTCGGCCCCATAGCACTCCTGGACCAATCCATAATTTATTTCTATTAATGTCTGTCTTCCCCTCTAGACAGTAAGCTCTTGTGGGCAGGGAACGTCCCTACCAACTCTGTTATTTTGCACTCTCCCAAGCTCTTAGTAGAGTGCTCTGCACCCAGTAAGCACTCAATAAATACTACCGATTGATTAAAAGTGTGACCGTGGCATTAGAGGCCTGGGAGAGAATAACGCAACAGATAAATGATCCCTGCCCTCCAGGAATAAATCTCTTTATATTTCTGTGTCTCCTCTGTGAGATTGTAAACTCCTTGAAGGCAGGGATTATGGCTGCTTCCTCTATCATACTCTCCCAGGTGCTTCGTATACAATATGTGCTCGAAAACTATCTTTTTTTAAAAAACGATATCTTTTAAGCCCCTACTATGTTCATTCATTCATTCAATAGTATTTATTGAGCACTTACTACGTGCAGAGCACTGTACTAAGCGCTTGGAATGGACAAATCGGCAACAGATAGAGACGGTCTCTGCCCTTTGACGGGCTTACGGTCTAATCGGGGAAGACAGACAGACAAGAACGATGGCAATAAATAGATAGAGTCTAGGGGAAGAACGGCTCATTAAAACAATAGCAAATAAATAGAATCAGGGTGATGTACATCTCATTAAACAAAATAAATAGGGTGATGAAGATATATGTGCTAGGCACTGTTCTAAGCGCTGGGGTAGATGCGAGCCAATCGGGTCGGACACAGTCCCTGCTCCCGCATGGGTGATCACAGTCTTCATCCCCATTTTCCTGATGAGGTAACTGAAGCCCAGAGAAGTGAAGTGACTCGCCCAAGGTCACACAGCAGACAAGTGGCGGAGCCGGAATTAGGACCCAGGCCCTTCCGACTCCCAGGCTCGTGCTGTAGCCACTAGCGGAAAGAGTCCGGGCTTGGGAGTCAGGGGTCATGGGTTCGACTCCCGGCTCCGCCACTCGTCAGCCGTGTGACTGTGGGCGAGTCACTTCACTTCTCTGGGCCTCAGTTCCCTCATCTGTAAAATGGGAATTAACTGTGAGCCTCACGTGGGACAACCTGATTACCCTGTATCTCCCCCGGCGCTTAGAACAGTGCTCAGCACACAGTAAGCTCTAAACAAATACCAACATGATTATTATTATTAGGCCACACTCCTGACCCTTGAAGGGGCAACGGATCTGCTTGGGGTTGAGCGAGATGCAGCGGCGTAAAAAAAGAAATAGGAGGAGGGGGACCAAGTAGAAGCTGAGCTGTGGATACCCAGGTGGACACTGGGCTTCCCTTACCCCCCCCAACATCTCTGGGGTGATTGTCCGAACTACAGGGGCAGAGACCCTCCGCCACCCCCCACCCCCCCACCAGAACACTGAGAAGGTCGTGGCTCTTCGGAGCCGGGAGAAGCCTGCTTCGTTGCCAAGCTCCCAACGGGATAAACACAGGTGTGCGGGAAATAGCAATCTTAAAATAATATTAAATGTCAAATTTAAAAACCTAAATGGTGGGAAGAGGGGTGATGAACTTAGTTTCTAGGGAGAGCAAAATGAGAAAAAACAAACAAAAAACACCCCGGTCACGCTGTTTAGAACTGGGTTCCCATCCAGGTCCTGCCTCTTGTCTGCTGCGTGACCTCAATTTCTCTGTGCCTCAGTCTCCTCATTTATGAATGGGGATCAGCTACCTTTTCTCCCCACCCCCGTTTCGGCCGTGAGCCGCATGTGGGACAGGGACTGTGTTTGATCAGACCGTATCGTATCCTCTAACCCAGAGCTTAGCGCATAGTAAGTGCTTCGGGCGTATCATTATTATCAGCGATGGGTTGCGTGAAGATGCTTGGAATAATAACGCTGATGACAATAGCATTATCATTACCGTTTTCATTAATAATACTGTCGTCGTCATCGTTATCATTTCAAGCACCTTCATGCGACTATACGGAGACCGAATCTGGAACCGGGTGAATCACCTGCTGATTTAATATTTAATGGCATTTCTTAGCCGAGCTAAGCCGATACCCACCGGAATACTTAGCCCCGTTTCAAATCCGGATCTACCAATCGGTCGATCGGGGTTTACTGAGCATGTGCCCAACGCACTGCTAAGCACTTGGGATGGTACAATCATAACCCGATTCCCGGCTCTGCCACTCGTCAGCTGTGTGACTGTGGGCAAGTCACTTCACTTCTCTGTGCCTCAGTGACCTCATCTGTAAAAGGGGGATTAGCTGTGAGCCTCATGTGGGACAATCTGATTACGCTGTATCTCCCCCGGTGCTCTGCACGTAGTAAGCGCTTAACAAATACCAACGTTGTTATTATTATAACCGTGACCGTTCTGTGTTATCATTTAGGTATTTGTTAAGCGCTTACTATGTGTCAAGGACGGTACTAAGCACCGGGGCAAACCCAAGTTAACCGGGTTGGCTCACGGTCTGAGTAGGAGGAAGGAGAGGTATTGAATCCCCATTTGGGGCGTAGGGAATGCCTCCACCAGGTCTGTAGGCCATGTGGCTTCTATTTTTTAAAAACAAAAGTACTTTTGGGGGGCAATTTTGAAATCTTTTAATCTGCTGCCATCATGTGGCCAAGTCTCTTCAATCTATAAAAGCTCCAAACCCGTCCAGTTTGTGACCATCGACTCATTTTGCATAGCCTGATCATTATTTTAAATAATACCATTCATCATTTTTTCATTCAGACACCCAGTCGTATTTAATGAGCGCTTAACGTGCGCAGAGAACCGTACCGAGCGCCTGGAAAGTACAAGCCGGCGATAAAGAGAGACGAACCCTGCCCACACGTGGCTTACAGTCTAGAAGGGGAGAGACAGACATCAAAACAATAATAATGTTGGTGTTCGTTAAGCGCTTACTGTGTGCCAAGCACTGTTCTAAGCGCTGGGTAGAGACAGGGTCATCAGGTTGGCCCACGTGGGGCTCACAGTCTTAATCCCCATTTTACAGATGAGGGAACTGAGGCCCAGAGAAGTGGAGTGACTTGCCCACAGTCACACAGTTGACAAGTGGCAGAGTCGGGATTCGAACTCATGACCTCTGACTCCCAAGCCCGGGCTCCTTCCACTGAGCCACGCTGCTTCTCTAGTAAACTGGCATCAATATAAGTAAGTAGAATTACAGATATAAATAAATAGAATTATAAATATAGATACATCCAATTATAGCTATATTTGAAAATGCAAAAGAATCGTGATTTATCCCACCCTTTTTTTGGACTAATTAGAGCCTCACTTTGCAGGCAAGTCCCAAGCGGTGCTCAGTATAGTGCTTGGCACATAGTAAGCCCTTAACAAAAACCACAATTATTATTATTATTATTGCCATTATTATTTCAACGAGCTTCAGGACCGGGTGTTCCCATGGAGGGACACCCACGGCCCGATGTCTTTATGCCCCAAGAAATGTGGCTCGTGGGCAAGGTGGAACATAATGACCTAAGCTCTCTGTGGGCTTCCGTTTATGTTTTTTGTGGGCGATATTTGCTAGGCGCTTATTCTGTGCCAGGCATCGTACTAAGCACTGGGGAAGAAACAAGGTAATCAGGTTGGACGCAGTCCCTGTCCCTTTCATTCATTCATTCAATAGTATTTATTGAGCGCTTACTATGTGCAGAGCACTGTACTAAGCGCTTGGGATGAACAAGTCGGCAACAGATAGAGACGGTCCCTGCCGTTTGACGGGCTTACGGTCTAATCGGGGGAGACGGACGGACGAGAACGATGGCACTAAACAGCGTCAAGGGGAAGAACATCTCGTAAAAACCGATGGCGACTAAATAGAATCGAGGCGATGTACAATTCATTAACAAAATAAATAGGGTAACGAAAATATATACAGTCGAGCGGACGAGTACGGTGCCGTGGGGATGGGAAGGGAGAGGTGGAGGAGCAGAGGGAAAAGGGGAAAATGAGGCTTTAGCTGCGGAGAGGTAAAGGGGGGATGGCAGAGGGAGTAGAGGGGGAAGAGGAGCTCAGTCTGGGAAGGCCTCTTGGAGGAGGTGATTTTTAAGTAAGGTTTTGAAGAGGGAAAGAGAATCGGTTTGGCGGAGGTGAGGAGGGAGGGCGTTCCGGGACCGCGGGAGGACGCGACCCGGGGGTCGACGGCGGGATGGGCGAGACCGAGGGACGGCGAGGAGGTGGGCGGCGGAGGAGCGGAGCGTGCGGGGTGGGCGGTAGAAAGAGAGAAGGGAGGAGAGGTAGGAAGGGGCGAGGTGACGGAGAGCCTCGAAGCCTAGAGTGAGGAGTTTTTGTTTGGAGCGGAGGTCGATAGGCAACCACTGGAGTTGTTTAAGAAGGGGAGTGACATGCCCAGATCGTTTCTGCGGGAAGATGAGCCGGGCGGCGGAGTGAAGAATAGACCGGAGCGGGGCGAGAGAGGAGGAAGGGAGGTCAGAGAGAAGGCCGACACGGTAGTCTAGCCGGGATAGAACGAGAGCCCGTAATAGTAAGGTAGCCGTCTGGGTGGAGAGGAAAGGGCGGATCTTGGCGATATCGTAGAGGTGAGACCGGCAGGTCTCGGTAACGGATAGGATGTGTGGGGTGAACGAGAGGGACGAGTCAAGGATGACACCGAGATCGCGGGCCCGCGGGACGGGAAGGATGGTCGTGCCATCCACGGTGACGGAGAAGTCTGGGAGCGGACCGGGCTCGGGAGGGAAGATGAGGAGCTCAGTCTCGCTCATGTTGAGTTTTAGGTGGCGGGCCGACATCCAGGTGGAGACGTCCCGGAGGCGGGAGGAGATGCGAGCCCGAAGGGAGGGGGAGAGGACAGGGGCGGAGATGGAGATCTGCGTGTCATCCGCGTAGAGATGGTAGTCGAAGCCGTGAGAGCGGATGAGTTCACCGAGGGAGTGAGTGTAAATGGAGAACAGAAGAGGGCCGAGAACTGACCCTTGAGGAAACGTGGGGCTCACAGTCTCGATCCTCATTTGACAGATGCGGCAACTGAGGCACGGAGAAGCAGAGTGACTTGCCCAAGGTCACACAACAGACATGCGATGGGGCCGGGATTTGAAGCCGTGAATGCTAATTGCGGTATTACTTACTATGTGCCCACCAATCAGTCAGTCGTATTGGCTTACTGTGTGAAGAACACTGTACTAAGCGCGGGATAACGGAGTTGGTCGACGGGTTCCCTGCCCACAGCCACCTTACAGTCTGTAGTCTGGGGGAAATTGTAGTAAGCATTGTACTAAGCGCTGAGGTAGATATTAGATAATCTGGTTCCACAGGGGGCTCATGTATCAGAGTAAGGAGGAGCACAGGTATTGAATCCCCATTTTGCGGACGAGGGAACTGAGACAAGGAGAAGTTTGGTCAATTACCCAGAGTCATAATAATAATAATGTTGGTATTCGTTAAGCGCTTACTATGCGCAGAGCACCGTTCTATGCCCTGGGGTAGATACAGGGTGATCAGGTCGTCCCACGGGGGGCTCACAGTTTTTTAATCCCCATTTTCCAGATGAGGTCACTGAGCCACGGAGGAGTGAAGTGACTCGCCCACAGTCACACAGTGGCCGAGCCGGAATTCGAACCCGGGTCCTCTGACTCCCAGGGCCGTGCTCTTTCCGCGAGGTCATAACGCTTTCCATTTCTCCGGGGTCTGTTGTGTTCTTGGGGAAGAACGTCACCGGAGAGTCAGAAGATCCGATCCCTACCCTCAGGAAACTTTTGAACTAATGGGAATGACATCGATTATTTACATATCAATCAATCAGTCGACCGATGTATTTCCTGGGCACCAACTACGTGCAGAGCACTGTACTGAGCGCTTGGGAGGGTACAATACAGCAGAATTAGCAGACATATCCCCTGCCATACAGAATGTATAATCTGCAGGGGGAGATAAAGGGATAGAGCAGAGGGAAGATAAAGAGATACAGCTTTTCGTTTTGTTTTCTTCTGATTTGGTTTTGATGGCATTTGCTAAGCTCTTACTCCGTGCCAGGCACTGTACTAAGCACTGGTTTAGATCCAAACTAACCACGTTGGACACAGTCCATGTTCTACGCGGGGCTCACAGTCTTAATCCCCATTTTACAGAGGAGGGAACTGAGGCCCGGAGAAGTGAAGCGACTTGCCGAGGTCACACGGCAGACGAGTGGCAGAGCTAGGATTAGAACCCGTGACCTTCTGACGCCCAGGCCCGTGCTCTATCCGCTACGAGGAGATGTGACCTTAATAAGGCTTTGAAGGTGGGAAGAGCGGTGGTCTGGCGGATATGAAGGGGCAGGGAGTTCGTTCCGGGCTGGGGGAGGAAGTAGAAAAGGGGTCCGTGGCGAGCTATTGATCCTGTCACACAGTAGGTAAGTGGCGGAGCGCGGATTAGAACCCAGCTCCTCTGACTTTCAGACCTGTGCTTCTTCCCCTAGGCCACGCTGCTTCCCTAACCAGTCAGCCAGTCATCTTCACTGAGCACTTACCGTGTGCAGAGCGATGTACTGAGCGCCGGGAGACTGCAATAGGACAAAAATAAAGAAAAATAGAACATTTCCTGCCTACGACGAGCTTACAGTCTAGAGGGGGAGGCGGAGATGAAAATGAATAAATAAAATTGCAGGAAACTATCCTAGCGCTGGACAACCCCAGCGCCTAGAACAGTGCTCTGCACGTAGTAAGCGCTCAACAAATACCAACATTATTATTGTTAACTTTCCTTTTCTGGGACATCTGGCTCTTTTCCACTCTTCCGGTTCGAGTTGTCACAATTTCTCGGGAGAAACCCCGGACGGCAGCCTGCTTCTATCCTCCTATTCCGCCCTTCGCTGAGGGAGTAGAGCTGGTTATAACGTTATTCGTTCATTTATTCATTCATTCAGTCGCATTTAATGAGCGCTGACCATGTGCGGAGCACTGTATTAAGCGCTTGGGAGAATCCAAGGCGTCGTGGAAAGAGCCCAGGCCTGGGAATCAGAAGTTCGTGGGTTCTAATGCCGGTTCCGCCACTCGTCCGCCGTGTGACTTTAGGTAAGTTACTTCACTTCTCTGTGCCTCAGTTACCTCATCTGGAAAATGGGGATTGAGACTGTGAGCCCCAAGTGGAACAGGGACTGCATCCAACCTGATCTGCTTGTATCCACCTCAGCACTTATCCACTCTGGCACCTATTCCAGACTCGCGGGCCCGGGAGTCAGAAGGAACGGGGTTCTAATCTCCGCTCCGCCCCTTGTCTGCTGTGTGTCACTTGGGGCAAGTCACTTCACCTCTCTGGGCCTCAGCTCTCTCATCTGTAAATAATAATAATAATGTTGGCATTTGTTAAGCGCTTACTATGTGCAAACCTCTGTTCTAGGCGCTGGCGGGGAGATACAAGGTGATCAGATTGTCCCCCGTGGGGCTCACAGTCTTCATCCCCATTTTACAGTTGAGGTAACTGAGGCCCAGAGAAGTTAAGCGACTTGCCCAAAGTCATAGAGCTGCCAAGCGGCGGAGCCGGGATTAGAACCCATGATCTCTGACTCCAGTGAACCAATAACATTATCATTATCTCACTACAACAATAACCAGACATATTCCCTGCCCACAACGAGCTTACAGTCGTTCTATCCACTCACCCCCACTGTGAGGTAGGTAAACTGTATCATTTAATGGGTTACAATAACAAATACCCATCACCTTCTGCTTTTCTGAGAAGGAAAACCACTGGTAAATGCCACAGGGCATTGCCACGGTCCCTGGCCAAGCCAGATATCTGAGGCAGGAGGCGGTGATCCCTGTCTCCCTCCACATCTTCGGGACGCCGTTAGCAGGGGATCTGGATGGAGAACGGCACTCCCTGCCCCCAACCTCCGCACTCAGGTGGCTCTGGATCTGAGCAGGTGAATCGTTGGTCGGGCCAACGCAGTCCGGCTCGGTCGGCTTTCTGGGCCCACTCGGGTCTCGGGGGCTCATCGGAACCAGGGACCCGACTCCGAAGCCAACCCGAGCTTCCCCCGGACCGATGGATCGATCGATCCATCGTATTTATCGAGCGCTTACTGTGTGCACGGCACCCTGTCAAGCCAATGGGAGCGTGCAGTATAACAATAAACAGAATCGTCCCCTGCCCGCAGCAAGCTCGCAGTCCAGAGGGATGACGTCAGACCGGAGAAACTCCAGGCTCGAGTTTGTCGGGGCCTACCTCTTTTCTTTCTTTTATCGTATTTGCTAAGCTCTTACTCTGTGCCACGCTCTGTACTAAGCTCTGGGGTTGATACACGCCAATCAGGTTGGGCACAGTCCCTGTCCCACATGGAGCTCCCAATCTTAAGCCCCAATCAGAAGCAACGTGGTTCACTGGAGTCAGAGATCACGGGTTCTAATCCCGGCTCCGCCACTTGTCAGCAGTATGACTTTGGGCAAGTCGCTTAACTTCTCTGGGCCTCAGTTACCTCAACTGTAAAATGGGGATGAAGACTGTGAGCCCCACGGGGGACAATCTGATCACCTTGTATCCCTCCCCCCCCCCAGCTCTTAGAACAGTGCTTTGCACGTAGTAAGCCCTTAACAAATACCGACATTATTATTATTATTTATACATGAGGGAGCTGAGGCACAGAGAGGTGAAGTGACTTACCCAAAGTCACACACGGCAGACAAGTGGCGGAGCGGAGATTAGAACCCCGTTCCTTCTGACTCCCGGGCCCGGGCTCTACCCATTAAGCCATACCGCTTCTCCTCTTCCTCATGGGCTGACTGGATCCATTCATTCATTCATTCATTTATTCGTTCATTTGATTGAGTGCTTACTGTGTGCAAAGCACCGTACTACGGGCTTGGGAGAGTCCAATATAGCAATAAATGGACACATCCCCTGCCCGCAGCAAGCTGACAGTCTAGGGGGGGAGACAGACATTAATAGAAATGAAGAAATAAATTACAGATATGGACATAAGTGCTGTGGGGCTGAAATGGGAAGTTGAGGTGAGTTGCAGCGTGGCAAGCTCATCGCTGTCAGGACACCTAGCTGTCTGCTTTTTTTCTCGACGGGTGCCAACGGGGGACAGTTGAGACCAACCTGGCACAGGCTGGCAAGAGCAAGTGGGGTGAAAGCGAGATCAAGACAGACTCGGGAGTCTCGACTAATCTGAGTAACCGGAACAGTGGCTAGAAGAAATTCAGTCGGCGTATTCGGAAATCGAGAATCCCATCGTCGGAACTCCACTGTCTCCGCAAGTAAAAATTACCTTTAAATAGAAACATGCTCTATCCGTTCATTTCCTAGAATCTGAGCTCATTACACCTCCTTATTTTTCCTTTTCTTGGCCCGAGGGATTAAGGGTTTTGTATTTTGACTTAACCTCTGTCGCTTAATTGGACGAGTGAGCAAGCGGAAAGCACAGCAAATAAGCAGAAGTTGTATGGTTTTTCTCCCTGCAAATATTTGGTGCAATGTGTAACTGGGGGTGGGTTGAAGTCAAACGTTTAATGTCGGTTTGTCTGATTGCAAATGATGTTTGGGGTGTTCTTCGTGAGCTTCTCCTTGTGCTGTGAATTGGGGAAATGCAAGTCACCTGATTATTACGACTCTTACCTTGATTTTAATAATGGCATAGTGACCTATCAGTTTTTTTCCTTCCAGGTTCACTCCAGTTGGCAAGGAAACAACAGATGCTCTTCAGCAGTACAATCTATTTTTAGTCTAGTATGTTGCCTGAAACCCTGTCAATAACTGCAGAGAGCAGAAAGCTTTGCCTTTGACTCTCTGACTGCAAAAAAAAAAAAAAGAAGGATTTGAGATCTATTCAGGAAAGAGCTTTACTAGGTATGGAAAAGCGCCACAGAACTGGAGGTGAGCAAAATAAGTAGCTCTGCTCATTATGACCAAAAATTACACTAATGCTAAATTACCGAAAGGTGGACTGCGATGGCTATAAAAGTTAAAGGATTATCAAATAAACACTGAAAAAAATCAGCGAGAAAATGCTGACATCCAAAAGGGGTGAGCTATAGAAGTCCAGGTTCAAAATGGAAATAAAAAACAAAGACTCTGGTTGTCATGAACAGGTGAATGCGAAAGGTGAGGAAAGCTCACCTCCTCCAGGAGGCCTTCCCAGACTAAGCCCCCCTTTTCCTCTACCGTCCCTCCGCTCCCCATCGCCCCGACCTGCTCACTTGGCTCTACCCCCTCCCCTCCCCACAGCACATTTGTATATATGTACATATTTATGATTCTAATCCTACTTTTCTGAATGATGTGTATATATCTATAATTCTATTTATTTATAATGATGCTACTGATGCCTGTTTACTTGTTTTGATGTCCGTCTCCCTCCTTCTAGACTGTGAGCCGGTTGTGGGCGGGGATCGTCTCTATTTGTCGCTGAACTGTACTCCCCCAAGCGCTTAGTACAGTGCTCCGCATACCGTAAGTGCTCCATAAATACGATTGATTGAATGAATGAATGAACCGGTTTGAGTAAAAACATCCCGAAGCGAAACCGGAGGTTGATACTGTAGTCCACACCCAGTGGTACGGAATTACAAAGTTTCAGAGTTCCTTTTAGGTGTTATTTTATACCCGTTTGAGATACTCTACAGTAGAGGTGGAAGATAGAATTGTCCAGGAATACATATAGAATAATAATAATAATAATGTTGGTATTTGTTGAGCGCTTACTATGTGCAGAGCACTGTTCTAAGCGCTGGGGTAGACATAGGGGAATCAGGTTGTCCCACGTGGGGCTCAAAGTCTTCATCCCCATTTTACAGATGAGGGAACTGAGGCACAGAGAAGTTAAGTGACTTGCCCACAGTCACACAGCTGACAAGTGGCAGAGCTGGGATTCGAACTCATGAGCCCCGACTCCAAAGCCCGTGCTCTTTCCACTGCGCCACGCTGCTTCTCATGTAATAATAATAATAATAATAATAATGTTGATATTTGTTAAGCGCTTACTACGTGCAGAGCACTGTTCTAAGCTCTGGGGTAGACACAGGGTAATCAGGTTGCCCCACGTGAGGCTCACAGTCTTCATCCTCATTTTACAGATGAGGTAACTGAGGCACAGAGAAGTGAAGTGACTTGCCCACAGTCACACAGCTGACAGGTGGCAGAGCTGGGATTCGAACCCCTGACATCTGGCTCCCAAGCCCGGGCTCTTTCCACTGAGCCACGCTGCTTCTCTGCCCTAAATTCAGTGAACTTATTTGTTTTATTTTGTTGTTATGACAAGCAAATCTGCTTTGGCGGAAAGAGCACAGAACTGGATTTGGAGTCTTAGTTCTGCCCCAGGCCTGCTGGGTGACCTTAAGTTTCTTAACCTCTCTGGGCCTCAGTTTCCTCATTGGTAAAATGGTGGCTAGGATTGACCATGGGACGGGGACTGTGCCCCATCTCATAATCCGGTAGCTACCTCAGCTCTTAGTTTATGTGCTTAACGAATCCTGTGATAACTACGGGCAGACTCTCGCCCGCAAAGACTTCAGATATTCGGAGCCGTAAATTAATAGACAGTTCTTTCCCAGATTAAGGGGTATTTTAAAATGGCCAACACTCTATGCCAAGAGTGAGTGTCTTCTTGAGGCTAATCGTCGCGGATATCGAGGTTGCGGCTCTGTTAAGCTCCAATCCTTGAGAAGACCAAAACTCTGCTGTTCTAGCCGCAGTACCTTACTGTTTTCTTTTTCCTTTTCTTTTCCTTCTTTTCCTTTTCTCTTCTTTTCTTTTCCTTCCTTTTCTTTTCCTTTTCCTTTCCCTTTTTTCTTTTCCTTCCTTCTCTCCGCTTTCCTTTCTTTTCTTTTCTTTCCTTCTCTCCTCTTTCTTTTCCTTATTCTTTTTGGTGTTCATCCCTTTCGCTGTCCCTTGTGTCGCTTTTGTGTTTTTCTTTTTATCTTGTCTTAGGTGTCTGTAGCCAATTTCCTCTCCCTCTTTCCTCTTAGATTGGGAGCCCTGGAGGCCCAAGGACCGTGTCTAATTCTCATCTGTGTGGTTTTGGCTAGTGCTTAACACAGTACTTGCACAAAGTAAGGGCTATTCCGATGATTTGCCTAGAACCATCTACTTTAATTAGAATATTGTCTCCACTGCCACATGCGTGAGCAATTCAATCGGTAAATTTACATATTGACATCAGTCGGCGCGTAAAGAATCAATCAATCAGTGATATTTACTGAGCACTCACTCGGTCAGAGCACTTGGGAATTTACAAAAGATTAAGTAGACCCGATCCCTGCTTTCGAGGAGCTGACAATCCACTGGGAGACAGACCGTTTATTTGTATTAATGTCTGTCTCGCCCTCTGGTCTGTGAGCTCGCCCGTGGGCAGAAATGTGTCTCTTTGTTGTTATACTGTCCTCTCCCAAGCGCTTAGTACAGTACTTTGCACACAGTAAGCGCTCAATAAATACGACTGAATGAGTGAAAGAATGAATAGGGGCTGCGACTGAATATAAAGGTAAGGACATAAGTTCATATGGGGGTGGGAGTGAGTTCCTGAGTGCCGAGGGGTTAAGAAGTCAAAAGCATAGGTGATAATAATAATAACTGTGGTTTTTGTTAAGCGCTTACCATGTGCCAGGCACTGTACTAAGCGCTGGAGAGGTTATAAGCAAACTGGGTTGGACACAGTCCCTGACCCACGTAGGGGCTCACAGTCTCAATCCCCATTATACAGATGAGGAAACTGAGGCCCAGAGAAGTTAAGCGACTTGCCCAAGATCACACAGCAGACAAGTGACAAGAGCCCGGATTAGAACCCACGACCTTCTGACTCCCAGGCCCGTGCTCGATCCACTACGCCACGCTGCTTCTCTCGTCCTCTTCCCAAGCACTTAGTACAGTGTTTAGGACAGTGAGCGCTCAATAAATAGGATTGACTGACTGACCGGGCGTCCATCTACTATCGCTACTCCCCTCACCTCAGGGCCCTGGGCTCAGGCTGGGCCCAGGGGTCAGGGCTGCCCGCCTGGAGGACCCCCAGAGTGGACCCAGGGTCCTAAGGTTGAACACCCCCTTCACCCGGCAAACCCCAAATCATCCATTCATTCATTCAATCATACTTATTGAGTGCTTACTATGTGCAAAAAGCACCGTACTAAGCGCTTGGGAGAGTACAATATAAGAACAAACAGATATATCCCCTGCCCACAGCGAGCTCACAGTCGAGGGGGGGAGCATTAACAGGAAGCCGCACGGCGTAGTGGACAGAGCACAAGCCCGAGAGTCGGGAGGTCACGGGGTCTGATCCCTTTTGCCTGTTGTGCGACCTTGGGCAAGTCACTTCACTTCTCTGGGCCTCTGTTCCCTCATCTCTAAAATGGAGATTGAGACTGTGAGCCCCTCGTGGGACAGGGGCTGGGTTCAACCCGTTTCGCCTGTATCCACCCCAGCGCTTAGTACGGTGCCTAGCACATAGTAAGCACCGAACCGATACTATGATTATTATTAATCACTATATAAATAAACAAATTACAGATGTATACATATGTGCTGTGGGGACGGGAGGGAGGATGAATGAAGGGGCAGGTCAGGACCAGGCAGAAGGGAGTGGGAGAAGAGGAGAGGAGGGCTTAGTCAGGGAAGGCTTCTTGGAGGAGATGGGCCTTGGATAAGGCTTTGAAGCGGGGGAGAGTCATTGTCTGGCGGATATGAAGAGGGAGGGCGTTCCGGGCCAGAGGTAGGATGTGGGCGAGAGTTTGGCGGCGAGGCAGACGAGCTCGAGGTGCAGTGAGAAGGTGAGCATTAGGTGAGAATGGACAGAGCCACACCAGTTTGGAACGGACGTATCTGGGCCCCGTGACATCCCGAGCAACCCCTGGCCTGGCCTCCACATCGGCCCGGGGCCGCCGGACCTGTGTTCCCTCAGGCCGGCCGCAAAAAACGATTCCCTTTGGTCTCGTCGTCGTCCGGTATATCCTGATATCTGTACATGGCATCCGACTCCACCCTCCCACACGGCTCTCTCGTTGTCCTTTAGAACCGGTTGGAAGATGGATTAGGTCAGGTAGCAGCACTTGGCGCATTGAATCGGATCCAAAGGACGACCGTTTTTCAGAGTGAAATTTCCCCTAGAAACTATTCCCCGAGCCTCATGGGGTGGGTATGAATAGGGATGGGGAGGAAATCAAAGAAATGAACGAATCCAATCTGCAAGTCAATTCATTAAAACTCATTATTTTCATTCTTATCCCAGAAACGGTGTATTTGAAAGATTTAGGCTTTTTTTTCACCCAAAGAGAAATTACTCTGGATTCTTGTAAAGCGCCTGCTTTTCCCATATCCGTAACGTTCTTCGATGGTTCCTGAAAAGTCCGTGTAATAATAGTAATATAATAAGAACCGTAGTATTTATCCCCCTATCGGGGTCACACCTGGAGAGTTTCCAATACTCTACCAGTCTCGACTACGGGAATGGAGAGTCAAGGCGAGGCCTGTCCGTTCCATTCCTAGCTTGGTCAGTGGCTAGCGAGTGGAAGGCCGTCCGCTACGGGTCAAATCTCCCCCGCGCTGGGCAGCGGCGGCCCGGGAGAGAATCGAGGGAGGAGACCCAGGTTTACCGCGCGGAAGGAGGCGATGGCAAACCCCTGCCGGGTTTTTCCCGAGAAAACTCTCTGGATCCACTACCGGAACGATTGCAGATGGAGGTGGGGCGTTCCGGGAGAGACGTGTCTGTGGAGTCGCAGTGGATCGGAAACGAATCGACGGCGTAAGACAAGGCAAGGCAAATGGTATTCATTAAGTGCTCGCTACGTGTTAAGATACAATATAGCCACTCGACAGATGCTATTTATTGAGGGCTTCTGTGTGCAGAGTACTGTTCTAAGTGCTTGGGAGAGGACGCTAGAGCAGAGAAGGTAGATATGATCCCTGGCCTCAGAGAGTTTGCAGCCCAGAGGGGGAAGTGAACATTAAAATAAATTACAGGTAGAGGAAACGGAAGCGTAGAAGGGCAGAGACGTAAGAGCTGGAGGGCTGAGGATGCTAGTCAGAGCCCCTGTCCCACATGGGGCCCACAGCTTAAGAGAGAGGAAGGACAAAAACGAGAGAAGCCATGTCACCCAGTGGAAAGACGCCGGGCCTGGGAGTGGGAAGACCCGGCGTCTAATCCTAACTCTGTCACTCTCCTGCTAGGTGGCCTGGGGCAAGTCGTTTCGCTGCTCCATGCCTGAGTTTCCTCATCTGCAAAATGGGAGTGAAATACCTGGTCTCCCTCCTTTTTAGCCTGCGAGCCCCCTGCGGGACAGGGATTGTGCCCAACCTGATCATCTTGAATCTAAGCCAGTGCAAGACACATAGTAACTGCTAACAGATACCACGGTTATTAAGAAATACCGAATCTCCGTTTCAAGGAGGAGGAAACAGAGACCCAGAGAAGTTAAGCGGCTTGCCCAAGGACACCCAGCAAGCCGGTGGCAGAGCTGGGATAAAAGTCCAGCTCTCCTGATTCCCAGGCCTGTGCTCTTTCCCCTCGACCGTACTATCTCTCAAGTTTTAGCTCCTCATCCTCAGCTTCAGAACTGTCACGGAAACATTCGGCCACAGGTTACGTGAAAGAGCACAGGACAGAGAGTCAACAGAGTCTAGTCCTGACTCTGACACCTATATTTATATTAAATTCTATCCCTATTTTAGCATCTGTCTCCTTCTCTAGACGGTAAACTCCCTGTGGGCCGGGAACGCGTCCACCAGCTCCGTGGTATTGTCGTGATAGCTAATAATGATTTGGTACCTGTGAAGCGCGGTGCATCAAGCACTGTTCTGAGCGCTGGGATGGATACAAGTCAACTACAGTCCCTGTCTCACGTGGGGCTCACGGTCTAAGTAAAGGGAGGGGGATTTAATCCCCATTTTACAAATGAGGTAACTGAGGCACAGAGAAGCGAAGTGACTTGACCAAGGTCACACGTTAAAGAAGCGGCGGAGCCGGGTGTAGGACCCAGATCTTCTGACTTCCAGGCCTGGGCTCTTTCCACTAGGCCACACTGCTCCAGCAGCGCTCAGGCACTGTGATAGTCACCCTTCTGCCAGCTCTACGCCATTATGTCCACATCCTTCTCCTCTACCATCTCCCCTATCTGTAATTTATTTGTCTGTTTCCCCTTCCAGTCTTTAAGCTCCCTGTGGGCAATGAACATGTCTACCGACCCTGTTGTACTGTCCCCTCCCAAGAGCCTGGCACAGTGTTCTGCACACTGTAAGTGCTCAAGAACGCTTCTTCTCCTTCCCTCCGGACTCTGAGCCCTGGATGGGAAAGGGACTGTGTCTGATCCCATCATCTCGTATAAAACCCGGGGCTTGGCAAATAAGGCGGAATGGATGAGCGCGGGCCTGGGAGTCAGAAGGCCATGGGTTCTAATCCCGGCCCCGCCACTTGTCCGCTGTGTCACCTTGGGCGAGTCACTTGACTTCTCTGGGCCTCAGTTCCCTCCTCTGGAAAATGGAGATTGAGACTGTGTGCCCCATGTGAGACAGGGGCTGTGTCCAACCCGATTTACTTGCGTCCACCCCGGAGCTCAGTACAGTGCCCGGCACAGAGTAAGCGTTTAACAAATGCCGTCATTATTATTATTATTATTTAAAACAATAATAATAAACATCGTCGTCATAATAGCCATGACGACGGCTGAATAAATGCCCTTAGTATTTCTGCTTGGCTCCTCTGCCTCCCCTCTTTCTCTCATTTTCACCCACTGACTGCTCTCCTCATCTATCTTTGTTCCTTTTGCTCTGCGTCTTCTTTTCCGTGGCTCCCTCTGTTTGGAATTTTCTGTTCCTCCAAGCCCACTCAGAGGAGCCCTGAAAAGAAAAGCCTACCTCGTCCTCGAAGACTGACCTGATTCAGTATGTATCCCAAAGACAAGCATCAGATATTCAGCCAAGCACGTCGCACTCTGATCCTTGATTTATTAATAAGCGTCTGGTGAAAGTCACCCGAGGGAGAAGCCGTGATGCTTTTACGGATGGTGTCTTCAAGACCAGCCGGGGGGAGACATTTGCTTCAGGCTGGCTGCTCTGGACGGCGCTAACGAGAAAACAGTTTTCTCCGGCCTTTCGGAAACAGACCGGCAAGTGGCAGATGACAGCTCCCTCCTCAAATCCGACAGACGGCGACTCTCCCCACCCTGCTTCAAACCCTAAATGAAGGCCCGCCTCCTCCGAGAGGCCTTCCCAGACTAAGCCCCACTTTTCCTCGTCTCCCCCTCCCTTCTGCGTCACCCCGACTCGCTCCCTTTGCTCATCCCCCCCCCTCCCCCCTTCCCAGCCCACACCGCTGGTGTCCATATCCGTCCCTTCATATCTTTGTATTGACGTCTGTCTCCCCCACGCTAGACTGTAGGGCCGTGGTGGGCAGGGAATGTGTGTCGTCCTCTCCCTGGCGCTTAGTCCACCCTGTAAGCGCTCAGTAGATACGATCGAATGAATGAAACGTTAGTGGTGAAGACGTTTCCTCACGCAACTATGTGAGGAATTCCCCAGTGGGCTCCAGTTGTCGGCGGATGGAGTGAAGCGGCTGTGAGAGCCGATTAATCAGCCACTCAATCAATGGCAATTATTGAGCCCTTAATCCTTTTTCCCGGGTGGAAGTACATCAACTGCCACGGAGAGGTCCCCCGCCGGTATCGAACAACGGATAATCCCCGTCCGGATGACGGAGGGGCGGCTCTCGTTCGCCGGGCCGCCGGAGGTATTGATTATACGTCACCCTTATCCTGGGGGAATGTTATGAAGGAGAAACAAACACGTGCCGATAAGCAAAGAATGACAGTAATCGTCGCGAGGCAGTCGTTTCTGCCCGCTTCCCTTTCCTCGCTGTCCCCAGCCCCCACGTCGAAGAGAGATAAGTCCGGTTTAAAAGACGCCCCGCTAAATGGAGTTTCTGCAGGGTAGTGGATAAATAGGAAGTGGAGAGCAAGTGTGGAACTCCTCTTCCGTGGCTCACTGCTGCCGCTCCTATCTACTCCGCCAAACGCAAACTCAAATCGATCAGTCAGATGAAGGACCGGCGCGTCACCTAATGTGCCAGCGATGGGACAATCGCGGACTTCTAAAACGCGCGCGCGTTATCCCTAATTGACGCTCCGGCACTTTCGACGCTCCCATTTCTCCCCTCATTACTCTGCTGGGTCTTTTGTTGTTGTTGTTGTTGTTGTTGACTGGGAGGCGGTAGCAGGATCAGATCTTCAGAGCTTTCTACCCGCAAGCATTATCGTCTCCAGATAATAAGACCGTTACACAAGACCGTCAAGTGCAACTTTTTTACGGTATTTGCTAAGTGCTCGCTATGTGCCGGGCACGTGGCTCAGTGGAAAGAGCCCGGGCTTGGGAGTCAGAGGTCGTGGGTTCGACTCCCGGCTCTGCCACTTGTCAGCTGTGTGACCGTGGGCGAGTCGCTTCACTTCTCGGTGCCTCAGTGACCTCATCTGTAAAATGGGGATTAACTGTGAGCCTCAAGTGGGACAACCTGATTCCCCCGTATCTACCCCAGCGCTTAGAACAGTGCTCTGCACATAGTAAGCGCTTAACAAATACCAACATTATCACGAGGTAAATGAGGCACCGGGAAGTGAAGTGACTCGCCCAAGGTCACACAACAGACGAGTGGCGGAGCCGGGACTAGAAGTCAGGGCCCCTGACTCCCGGGCCCGGGCTCCTTCCGTTAGGCCACCCTGCTTCTCTATCTGGGAGTCAAGATGAACTCTACCCTCCAGGAGACAGGCAGTCAACTATATTTATTGAGCACTTCCTGGACGCAGAGCACTTTACTAAGAACTTGGGCGAGTGTAATGTGAACGGATCGTACTTTCCAAGCGCTCAGTACAGCGCTCTGCGCCCAGTAAGCGCTCAATAAATACGACGGCATGAAGGAAATACCACAGACGCATTCCCCGCCCACAAAAACCTTACAATCTAGAGCTAAGCAGCCGCCGTAGTGGCTAGACCCCGGGTCTGGGCGTCAGAAGGTCATGGGTTCTAATCCGGGCTTTGCCGCTTGCCCGCTGCGTGACCCTGAGCAAGTCGCTTCCCTTCTCTGGGCCTCAGTTGCCTCATCTGTAAAACGGGGATTGAGACGGCGGGCCCCACGTGGGACGGGGACTGTGTCCAACCCTAGTGGGTAGAGCCCGGGCCGAGGAGCCAGAAGGTCGGGGATTCTAATCCCGGCTCTGCCACGCGTCGGCTGCGTGGCCTTGGGCAAGTCACTTCACTTCTCTGGGCCTCAGTTACCTCATCGGTAAAACGGGGATTGAGACTGGAAGCTCCATGCGGGACAGGGACTGTGTCCAACCCGATCTGCTTGCGTCCATCCCAGGGCTTAGAACGGTGCCTGAGAGTAACTGCTTAACAAATGCCATAATAATAATTATGATTAATATTATTAATAGTCTCTGGTCACACCCTTCTCCTCCTCTCCCTTCCTCCCTCTTCCTCTTTCGTTCCCTCTCAGACCCCGGGTAACCCCACACCCCTGCCCCCCAAAACACACACCCATCTGCCCGCCGAATGTGGGTTGGAAGTGTCAGGGCTGAAACGAACCACCGAGAGCATTTTTCGGCACAAGTTCTTCCGCGTAAATAAACGCGGAAGCAACCGATGATAATAATAATAACGGTGCTGTTTGTTAAGCACTTACTACGTGCCAGTCGGGTCAGACTCAGCCCCCGTCCCCCACAGGTGCCCGGTCTACGAGGGAGGATGGGCAGGGATGTAATCCCTCTCCCCATTTTGCAGATGAGAAAATAGAGGCGAAAGACCCTCTGGACTGTGAGCTGTCAGCTGTGTGACTGTGGGCAAGTCACTTCACTTCTCTGTGCCTCAGTTCCCTCATCTGTAAAATGGGGATTAAAAGTGTGTGAGCCCCACGTGGGACAACCTGATTCCCCTGTATCTCCCCCAACGTTTAGAACGGTGCTCGGCACCTAGTAAGCGCTTAACAAATACCAACATTATTATTATTATTATTAGTCTCCCAAGCGCTTAGTACAGTGCTCTGCGCATGGTGAGGGCTCTATCGGTACCATTGATGATGATGATGATGAGAGAAGCAGCGCGGCTCAGTGGAAAGAGCACGGGCTTTGGAGTCAGAGGTCATGGGTTCGAATCCCGGCTCGGCCACTTGCCAGCTGTGTGACTGTGGGCAAGTCACTTCACTTCTCGGTGCCTCAGTTACCTCCTCTGTAAAATGGGGATGAAGACTGTGAGCCCCACGTGGGACAACCTGATTCCCCTGTGTCTACCCCAGCGCTTAGAACAGTGCTCGGCACATAGTAAGCACTTAACAAATACCAACATTATTATTATGAAATGGTGGAGCCGGTCCAGATCTCCGGACGCCCAGTAACGTTTAGACCGTGAGCCCGCCACTGGGCAGGGATTGTCTCTAACTGTCGCCCAATTGTCCATTCTAAGCGCTTAGTACAGTGCTCTGCACATAGTAAGCGCTCAATAAATACGATTGAATGAATGAATGTGCTTTTCCGCTTGGGACTTCTGCTTCCCCCAGTTCATTCAATCGCATTTACAGAGCTCTCACTGTGTGTGCAGAGCACTGTACTAAGCGCTTGGGAGAGGACAACATTCATTCATTCATGCTTTTATTCGATCGTGCTTATTGAGCGCTTACTGTGTGCAGAGCACTGTACTAAGCGCTTGGGAGAGGACAATGTAACAACAGACAGACACATTCCCTGTCCCCAAGAAGCTCACAGTCCATTCATTCAATAGTATTTATTGAGCGCTTACTATGCGCAGAGCACTGTACTAAGCGCTTGGAATGTACAATTCGGGAACAGATAGAGACGATCCCTGCCCATCGACGGGTTTCCAGTCTAATGGGGGGAGACAGACGGACAAAAACGATAGCGATAAATAGAATCAAGGGGACGTACGTGTCATTAACAAAATAAATAGGGAAATAAAGTCTAGAGGGGGAGAAGGATATTAATATAACAATAAACAGATACATTCCCTGCCCAGGATGAGCTTCAGTCTAGAGGGAGACGTTAATATATTAAAAAAAATTACAGCTATGTCCATAATAATGCTGTGGGCCTGGCTCTGAATAACCAATCAAAAGAGTGACTTTCTGGTGAAATCTAAAACTGCTCGCGGGTTAAAATGTCTGCTGAATCACTAAACGTTCTAGTACGTTATTCTTTTTCGAAGAACGTATCGCCGAAAAGTGTACTCTGTGCTCCTCAAAAGAGCAAAACTCCAGCTCGTAACGTGGGGAAGACACCCTAGTGGAATTGCATCTAAGAATAATATCCGTCACCTGTCTAGAGGTTTAATCTCTCGTCTCCTCTCTTAAAGGCGCTTCCAGTGATTTTTTTTTCACGATGGAGTTTCCGAAGTCAGGGACTTCTCCTTGTCCTATTTTATCTGGAGGCCTCCAGATGGGTACAGAATGTAAAAAAGGTGGACGAATTGCCGAAACTCTACGTAGCTCGGGGTCCCGACGGAAATTTTTGAAAAACGCGGGCTGAATTTTTTCTGTGGCCGCGCCGCCGCCGTGAGGGCCCGTCACTTCCAAGTCAGGAGGCTGGGAGAAGATGGTTCCATCCCTCGTTTCGCGAAGAGGGTCTCCCCCTCTGCCTGCCGCGCGTCGGACGGTGCTCGGCGCTTAGAGCCGTGCCCGGCCTGTGGTAAGCGCCGAACGAACGCCATCGTTATTAGCAACGCTCCTTGGCCGGGGTAGGTAGGGGAAGTGCTCTGGCCAGCCGCCGGGATTCAAAGACTCAAATCCTGGGATTTCGGACCGATAACATGCGCTCTGGGGCCTTCGGAATCCAAACCAAGCCACTGTAATTTGTCATGGGTTTGGACCCCGGCCGACTGAGGGTAGAGTTCGGTGGACAAAAAGTCGCCTACCGTCGTACGCCTTTAAACGATCATTCCCCCCACCCTCTCCCGATGCTAAAAGACAAATCGAAATCACCGAAGACGGATCGTCTCTCGTTACTTTTGCCCCCGAGCTCTACCGCGCCCCGGCGCTGTCTCCGCTGTGCTCTATCTGCCCCCGACTGTCCCGACGAACAAAATATTTGCCTCTCGGCTGTGGCGAAACCGCCGTGCCGACGGTTTCTCCTTGTCAACGGCTGCCTCACGGCAGAGTGTTTGGGAGTGACGGCTTGGGCCGGGCCCTCCGGCGGCCGGCGATCCGCGGTCGCGTTCGATCCTAACGATTGGTTTTGGGGGCTGGATTCCGTGGACGCCGCTGCCAGAGCGGAATTTCTCATTTAGTGAGCGGCGAAAGGCAAAGTGACGAAACGCAAAGTAAGTGGATCCACGCCACTGGATCGTGACAGACAAATTGGAATCGTTGAAGGAGAAAGAATTCTTCGAGACGATCGCCGGTGCTCTTTGCCTAGACCCGATGGCGTGGCTGACTTTGGCGGCGGGGTGGAGAAAGGTAGGGGATGTCTTTTTTCGGGAGAGGGGAACCAGCCCAGCGACCGGGGAAGGCGTAAGGGAAAGGGGACCCCAAACCCGTAATCTGGCATCTTGCGGGGAGATGGATCGAGTTGCTAAACTGCCCGGGCTAGTCGGCCTGCGGGGGTCTAATAAAAAAAAATAAATAAAATTTTTTAAAAAAGATTCAGAAATTGAGAGTTCCCAAGGGTAAGGTTTTCCAGGAAGTTTGCCTATTAAATTCTAACAAAGGCCATTCGCTTTAACGTTAGCTTCCCTTCTCCCGCGGCCTCCCGGCCCCAACCGGAAGAGGCTTGCTGTAATAGTTCATTCATTCAATAGTATTTATTGAGCGCTTACTGTGTGCAGAGCACCGTGCTAAGCGCTTGGGACGTGCGGTTCGACAGCAGAGACGAACCCTGCCCCAGGACGGGCTCACAGTCCAATCGGGGGAGACAGAAGGCAGAGCAAAGCAGAACGAAAGAAAAGCAAGACGACATAATCCCGATAAATAGAATCAAGGGGATGGACAGCTCATTAACGAAATAAATAAGGTAATAAAAAAATATATACAAAGGAACACAGGGCTGAGGGGAGGCAGTTAGTGGCAGTGGCCCGACCGAGGAAAAGGGAAGCAGCGTGGCCTAGTGGTTAGACCACAGGCCTGGGAGGCGGAAGGTCACGGGTTCTAATCCCGGCTCCGCCGCTTGTCTGCTGTGTGACCTCGGTCAAGTCACTTCACTCCTCCGGGCCTCCGTTCCCTCACCTGGAAAGTGGGGGTGGAGGCCGGGAGCCCCTCGTGTGTCCAATCCCCTCGGCTTGCAGTAATAATGAGGGTATGTGTTAAGCGCTTACTATATGCCAAGCGCTGTTCTAAGCGCCGGGGTAGATGCAAGGTCAGCAGGGTGTCCCAACGTGGGGCTCACAGTCTTCAGCCCCATTTTCCAGATGAGGCAACTGAGGCACAGGGAAGTGAAGTGACTGGCCCAAGGCCACCCAGCAGGCCAGCGGCAGAGCGGGATTAGAACCCACGACCTCTGACTCCCAAGCCCGGGCTCTTTCCACTGAACCACGCTGCTTCTCTTGTATCCACCCCAGCGCTCAGTACGGTGCCCGGCACATAGTAAGCGCTTAACAGAATCTCACAATTATTATTGCCTGCTGAGTGACCTTGGGTAAGTCACTTCACTTCCTCTGGGCCTCATTTTCCTCACCTGGAAAATGGGGATTAAGACCGCGAGCCCCGTGGGGGACGGGGACCGTGTCCGACCCGATTAGCTTATATCTACCCCAGCGCTTAGAACAGTGTCTGCCAATTATTGTTGTTACTCGGTTACTTCATAAAATGTGGATTAAGAGCGTGAGCCCCATGTGGGAACGTGGACCGTGTCCAACCTGATTAGCTCGGACCTACCCCGGCACTTAATACAGTGCCTGGCACATAGTAGGCGCTTAACAGATGCCATAAAAAAAGGGGGGAACACGTGCTTGGCTTGTTGGGTTTGGATTTGGCTTGGTCTTGGTCTTTTTCATTCATTCGATAGTATCTATCGAGCGCTTACTAGGGGCAGAGCACCGTACTAAGCGCTCGGAACGGACAGATCGGCGACAGATAGAGACGGTCCCTGCCCTTCGACGGGCTCACGGTCTAATCGGGGGAGACGGACGGACGAGAACGACGGCGGTGAATAGAGTCGAGGGGAAGGACGTCTCATTAAAACGGTAGCAGATAAATCGAATCAGGGCGACGTACATCTCATTAACAGAATAAATAGGGTGATGAAGATACAGACAGTCGAGCGGGCGGGTACCGCGCCGAGGGGACGGGACGGGAGAGGGGGAGGAGCGGAGGGAGAGGGGGGAGAAGGGGGTTTAGCTGCGGAGAGGCGAAGGGGGGGGGGTAGCGGGAGCAGAGGGAAAAGGGGAGCTCAGTCTGGGAAGGCCTCCTGGAGGAGGTGACCTTTAAGTAGGGTTTTGAAGAGGGGAAGAGAATGAGTTTGGCGGAGGTGAGGAGGGAGGGCGTTCCGGGACCGCGGGAGGACGTGGCCTACTAAGGACAGGTGGCAGGTTTGTACGTAGGATGGCTCGGGATGTCCTTAGCCGACGGAAAGAGCCCAGCGCCGGGAGCCAGAGGACCTGGCTTCGAATCCCTCCCGCGTAACCTCGGACGGGTCACTTCACTTCTCCGGGCCTCAGTTACCTCATCTGTAAAATGGGCATTAAAAGTCCGAGCCCCAGGTGGGAGGACCTGATCGCCTTGCATCTACCCCAGCGCTAAGAACGGTGCTTGGCACGTAGTAAGCGCTTAACGGACACCATCATCATCATCATCATCATCATCGTATGGGCCCGGGAATTGAACACAGTGCTTGACACACAGTGAGCACCCGGCAACTAGCACAATTATCAGTGCGCTGCGATTACTTTCGAAAGGCGGTCCAACCCAGGAGATGGGTAGTCACAAAGGCAAGAGATCTTCTGAAGCGATGGCTTCCGTCTTCTTGGGGAGAGAAGCGGCGTGGCGTAGCGGATCGAGCCCGGGCCCGGGAGTCACAACGTCGTGAGTTCTCATCTCGTCTGCCGCGTGACCTGGAGCAAGTCACGTCGCTTCTCTGGGCCTCGGTGACCTCATCTATAAAATGGGGATGGAGACTGTGAGCCCCACGTGGGGCGGGGACTGTGTCCAACCCCATCCGCTTTCACAAACGCCACAAAACTCAGTTTCAACTTTGTTTATTGTTTAAGTGACTCTCTTTGAAAAATCAGGCAACTTAACCGCGGGTGCAATTGGATACGTTTCCCCCGAATAACCTCACCGTCGCCCCTGCGAAGCAAGCGAGAGGTGGCTGTCGATTTTCATTCGTTCAATAGTATTTATTGAGCGCTTACTACGTGCAGAGCACTGGACTAAGCGCTTGGAACGGACAATTCGGCAACAGAGAGATTTCCCCAGCGGGCACGGGCAGGAAACCCGCTGGGTAAAACCTGGGTCCGTAGCGCCGCTCGGCTGGTGCCGCAGAGAGGAAACTCCATTTGCCGCTGATTTATTAATAATGATAATGATAATGATAATAATGATGATGTCGGTATTTGTTAAGCGCTTACTAGGTGCCGAGCACTGTTCTGAGCGCTGGCGGAGATACAGGGTCATCGGGTTGTCCCACGTGGGGCTCACACGCCTTTAATCCCCCTTTTACAGAGGAGGGAACCGAGGCCCAGAGAAGTGAAGCGACTCGCCCACAGTCACACGGCTGACAAGCGGCAGAGCCGGGAGTCGAACCCGTGACCTCTGACTCCGAAGCCCGGGCTCTCTCCACTGAGCCACGCTGCTTAACGGGGACCGTCTGCCACCGCCGGTGAATCGTGCCGATATCGCCCCTCTGGCGTTCACCGAACGTTTGCCTGGGAGGCAGAAGGTCACGGGTTCTAATCCCGGCTCGCCCACTGGCTGGTCTGTCCTGTGACCTTGGGCAAGTGACTTGACGTCCCCGGGCCCCGGTTCCCTCGTCCGTAAAACGGGGATGGAGACGGTGAGCCCCACGTGGGACGAGGGCCGGCGCCCAACCCCGCTGGCCGGTATCCACCTCAGCGCTCGGCATCTCCGGGCCTCAGTCCCCTCATCTGTAGAACGGGGATGGAGGCCGGGAGCCCCAGGTGAGACAAGGGCCTGGCTCCAACCCCGTTTGCCGGGATCCACCTCGGCGCTCGGCATCTCTGGGCCTCGGTGGCCTCGTCCGTAAAAGGGGGATGGAGATTGCGAGCCCTGTATCTGCCCAGCGCTTAGCATCTGTGAGCCTCAGTTCCCTCATCTGTAAAATGGGGATGGGGACTGAGAGCCTCCTGTAGGACAAGGGCCTGTGCCCGACTCGACGGGCAGGGGCCGTCTCTATCTGTTGCCGACTTGTTCATCCCAAGCGCTCAGTCCAGTGCTCTGCACATAGTAAGCGCTCAATAAATACTATTGAATGAATGAATGACCCCATTTGCCGGGATCCACCTCAGCGCTTAGCATCGCTGGGCCTCAGTGGCCTCATCTGTAAAATGGGGATGGAGACCGGGAGCCTCCTGTAGGACAAGGGCCTGTGCCCTTAGCATCTCGGGGCCTCGGTGGCCTCGTCTGCAAAAGGGGGGTGGAGACTGCGAGCCCTGCATCCACCTCAGCGCTTAGCGTCTCCGGGCCCCACTGCCCTCATCTGTAAAATGGGCATGGAGAGCGGGAGCCCCAGGCGGGACTAGGGCCCGGGCCCCACCCCGTCTGCCGGGATCCACCGGAGCTCTTAGCATCTCTGGGCCTCCGTGGCCTCGGGCGTAAGAGGGGGATGGAGAGGGCGAGCCCCGGGATGCGCCCAGCGCTTAGCAGGCTGTGGGGCGCAGGGCCGAGCGGAGGCCGCTGAGGGCGGGCGGGTCACGTGGGGGCGCGGGGGGGGGGGGGGGTCACGTGGGGGCGGGGCGGCCGCGGCGCCCACTCCCAGGGCGCGGGCTCTGCGGCCCGGCCGCCGCGGGGAGGAACACGGCAGGGGGGAGAAGGGCCCCGGGGGCGTTTTCTTTCGTTTTTCTTTCTTTCTTTCTTTGGCGGGGAGGGGACACACAAAAGGCTCCCATCGCGGGCGGCCTCCCGCCTCAGGCGGCGCGCGCATGCGCGCCCCGAGGGAGGGCGCGGGCCTCCAGGAGCAGCCCCGCCCTCCCCCGTCACGTGACTCGGCCTGACGCGCCGTGCCCCCCCCCCCCCCCGCCTCCCCTTCTCGGCCCCGCGCGCGCGCGCTAGCGGAGGACCCGCCCCCCCCCCCCCGGCCCGGCCTCGGCGCGCCCATTGGCCGAGAGCCCGCGGGGGCTCCCCGCCCCCCCGCCCGGCCGGCCGCCCGCCATTGGCGCGCGGGGCCCATCCGGGTTCCCGGATGAGGGAAGATTCTGCGGTATAAAGGCGGCGGGGAAGGCGGGAGCCGGCGCAGTTTGAATCGCGGTGCGGCGGCGGTGGAGGAGGAGGAGGAGGAGGAGGAGCGGGCGCCGGAATTCGCGGCCGGCAGTCGCGGGCGGCCGGCAGCCCGGGGCCGGGGAGACCACCCTTTTGCTTTTCCTTCCGCCGCCCGCCGCTCGAGCGTCCGCGCGCCTCCGAGGAAGGAAAATGGTAAACCTCCCGGGGGCGGAAGGGGCCGGGGAGGGGGCAGGGGAGGGGAGGGGAGGGGGCGCCTCTCGTCTCGTGGCGCGCGCGCGCGGGAGGGGGGGTGGGGGGTGCGCGAGGAGGGGGTACCGCGCGTGCGCGGCCGGGCGGTGGGGGGGGGGGGAGAGAGGGGGCGCGCGGAGGAGCGGCCCCCCCCCCCCGGCTCTGAGCGACCGGCCGCGCTTCTGTGCGTGCGTGCGCGCGCGTGTGTGTGCGTGCGCGTGCCCCGCAGGCTGGCGGGAAGGCGGGGAAGGACTCCGGCAAGGCCAAGACAAAGGCGGTTTCCCGCTCGCAGCGAGCCGGCCTGCAGGTCAGTGAGGCCCCGGGCCGCGGGCCGAGGGAGCACGGCGGGGGCGGGGGGCGGCGGGGGGCGGCTGGCGGCGGGGCCCATCCGCGCCTTCTCGCCCCGCCAGTTCCCCGTGGGCCGCATCCACCGGCACCTCAAGTCGCGGACCACCAGCCACGGAAGGGTGGGGGCCACGGCCGCCGTCTACAGCGCCGCCATCCTGGAGTACCTCACCGCCGAGGTGCGGGCCGGGCCGGGCCGGGCCGGGGGAAGGGAAGGGAAGGGAAGGGGGCGGGCGAGGGGGGCGACGGGGCCGGGCCGGGCCGGGGGAGCCAGAGACGCACGGCCCCGCACCCACGCCCACACCGCCCTCTTTCTCCTCTTCCTCCTCCTTCCCCTCCTCTCGCTTCTGCTCTTCCTTTTTCTTCTGCCTCCTTTCCTCTTCCTCCCTTTTCCTTTGCTTCCTCGCTTTTCCCTCTTTTTCTTATCGCATCCTTTTTTTTCTCCTCTTCTCCCTCCTTTTTTTCCTCCCCTTCTCTCTTCTCCCTTCCCTCTCCTCGCCCCTTTCTTTCTTCCGTCTTCTCCCCCGCCGTCCGTCCGCCCGTCCGGCCTGCAGGTGCTGGAGCTGGCAGGGAACGCCTCCAAAGACCTGAAGGTGAAGCGGATCACGCCGCGCCACTTGCAGCTGGCCATCCGGGGAGACGAAGAGTTGGACTCGCTCATCAAGGCGACCATCGCCGGAGGCGGTACGGAGGCGGGCGGGCGGGCGGGCGGGTGGCAGGGAGACACGAGCCCTTCCTCCTTCCCCCGAGCTGGAGGGACTTTATCCTACACACCCCAAACACACACATCCCTCCCTCCCTCCCCCCCGGGATCGGAATCGGAGAGAAGCTGCAGAAGTAAAGGGCAGCTCAGGCGAGTGGGGCATCATTAGCAGGGGCCCGGTCTGCAGACCGTTGGCGCCGGCCATCCGCGACTCAGAAACCTGCAACGGAGCACGGCAGCCGCCGACCTATTGCTCCTTCTCAAAGCCGTTTCTCACGGCCTGGCGTCACTGCGGTATCGGGCGTGGGCGCTCGGGATGGTCTCGGTTCCTCCCTTGGAATACGAACACCGAGGTTGGAACGGAAATCCCCAAAGCCCGCGCCGGCCTCGATGCGCTCCAAGTTTTCCCACGTGCTTAGAAATCCTGCCCGAATCACTATGTGTATTTTTTTTTTTTTTTTTTCAGGTGTGATTCCCCACATTCACAAATCTCTGATCGGAAAGAAAGGACAACAGAAGACCGTCTAAAGGATGCCTGGATTCTCTGTTCTCTCAGGACTCTAAATGCTCTAACGACTGTCCAGTGTTGGTGATTCCAGTGGACTGTATATCTCTGTGAAAAAAACACCCGATTCTGCCTTTTTGTAATTCTCTCGGAGCAAGTTGGGAGTCTACTGAGCTTTCCAACCAACCAAATTTCTGCATTGAAGTCTTAACCATATTTAAGTGTTACTGTGGCTTCAAAGAAGCTATTGATTCTGAAGTAGTGGGTTTCGATTGAGTTGACTTTAAATCTGTTCGGATTTTAATTGTGATGCAGAAGTTATAGTAACGAGCATTTGGTTTTGTACAGACTTTAGTTCCCCTCTGGTGGGTGAGTTCAATAAAGGTCACATCCAAAACTACCTTGGCGGTTGGACTCTCTCTGAAAGGTTATTTTGGTCTGTCTGGGACTCGGGATTTTTGACTCAGGTCCCACCTCGAAAAACCTGCCCCCGTTGGCTGCTATTTTTCCTTTTTTTTCCCCCCCAGATAAGGGTCCTCAGCAAGCAGCTGCTGGAGATGGCTGCGGCCCTGTGATACTGTTGGATATTTGGTGTCCCTTGAAGCTATCTGTGTGTGCTTGGTCAGAGATGAATACAGTATGTTGCCTAGAATAAGCCCTTCGGTTCTCAAGTAACTGGCACAGTTCTACTTGTAACCTGCAAACTGGTCCCAGCCCTGCAAATGAACTAGTCACTGGAGGAAAAAAAACACTCCAGTTGTGTGATTGAGTAGTCGCACGAGTAGTATTTCTCGACCGAAAGCTTGCGGCAAGGGGGCGGGGTGGCGTTACCCTCCCGAGGGTTTAGTACAGTGCTCTGCACCTAGTTAGGGTTCAGTCAACACTGGATGGACCGTGCGTCACAGGATAACAAGGTGTCACATTCCCTGGGTTACGAGGAGCCAACACCCGGGGCCCCGGTTCCACAGAGTGTCAAAGTGGAAAGTTGAAGTACTTGGTGATTTCTAATGGAAATGGATAATGTCAGTTGGGCAAACTCTCGGTCTAGTTAATTCCCTACGATGATTATCCCTTTACATTTTTGATCCTCAAAAATCAGTTCACACAGGGTTTGACCTTGACCCTGGGCAAGCACTTCTTTTATTTTTTACAGCTCTAAAAAGCCAAAGTGAAAAGTAGCTTTAATGCAAGGCTTTATTTCTCACACTTCCTGTTTTGCTACCGGCAGCCATGTCAAAGGAAGTAGAAATGAAATCGGATGGACTCGTAACGAGTGGCCGGGCATACATTTTGCTTTTCCTGATTCACGGCGCCAAGGTCTGAAGGCATTACAGTCGCGGGGTTTTATCTGACCTGGATTTCTGCAAGGAACCAATTATCGCCAACCTGCTCTAGGCTACCTTTTAGAAAGATATCCCTTAGGGATGTTGGGAGACAAGAGAAAAGGGGTAGGGCTGCTACAGTGAGAAGACGATGAAAGGGAGATGCTAAAATGTCTTCACGATGATTTTTTTTTCCCCCCCACCCCTCAAGACAGAAATGCTTTTTTATACGCTACAGGGAGCCTCCCTGTATCCCTCCCTGAAAGGTGAGTTGAGAAGCAGCATGGCCTAGAGAGCGAACACGGGCCTGGGACTCGGGAGGTCCTGAGTTCTAATCCCGGCTCTGCTGTGTGACCTTGGGTGAGTCGCTTCACTTCTCTGGGCCTCAGTTACCACATCTTTAAAAGGGGGATGGAGACTGTGTCCCAACCGGAACTCTCCACTCTTCCCTCCCCTGCCCCTTTGAATAATTAATCACATTCTGTAAGCGCTGACTGTGACAGACACTGTACCGAGCGCCGGAGTGGCTGCCACCCAATCGGGTTGGACACACGTGGGGCTCACGGTCTCCATCCCCATTTGACAGATGTGGGAACTGAGGCCCACAGGGCTGTGCACCCAGTGAGTGCTCGCTAAATACGAAGGAACGGCGTGACTCGCCCAAGGTCACCCAGCAGACGAGGGGCAGGGGGAGGATTAGAACCCGTGACCTTCTGCCTCCCAGGCCCGGCCTCCATCCACTGCCCCTCTGGGGCTGGGAGGGACTTGTCTACTGTGTGACCTTGAGCAAGCCACTTGACTTCTCTGGGCCTCGGTTGCCCCCCCCCGGGGGACAACCTGCTTACCTTGTTTCTGCTCCCGAAGAAGAGTGCTTGGCACAGAGTTAAGCGCTCAACGAATAGCACCATTCTTCTCACCGGCCTCCGTAATGGACGCGCCCTGCAGGCCGCCCCCCCCCCGGTTAGTTGGTATCGCCCGGCGGTTCCTCTCCTCCCTCCCCCTCCCCCCTCTGGTGTCTCCGGATTGGCCGGCTGGCCGCCAGGCCCCGCCCCCTCCCGCTCCCGCTCGCCTCCCACAGCCAGCGGCGGGTTCCCCTCGGCCGATTCGACACGGCGGGTGCCCGGCGGCCGATTCGACACGGCCCGGCCTTGCGCGGGACCTGAGCCCTGGGCCACCTTCATTGACCACCCTGTACCTCCCCCAGCGCTTAGAACAGTGCTTGGCACAGAGTAAGCGCTTAACAAATACCTACATTATCATTATTATTATTATTAATCCCACCTCCTCCACCTGTCAGCTGTGTGACTTTGCCCAAGCCACTTCCCTTCTCTGGGCCTCAGTGACCTCCTCTGGAAAATGGGGATGAAGCCTGTGAGCCCCCCCCCCGCCCCCCCGTGGGACCACCTGATGACCCTGAATCTCCCCCCCCCCCAGCGCTTAGAACAGTGCTCGGCACATAGTAAGCGCTTAACAAATGCCCGCATTATCATTATGAGAAGCAGCGTGACTCAGTGGAAAGAGGCCGGGCTTGGGAGTCAGAGGTCATGGGTTCTAATTCCGACTCTGCCACTTGTCAGCTGTGTGGCTTTGGGCAAGTCACTTCGCTTCTCTGGGCCTCAGTGACCTCATCTGTAAAATGGGGATTCAGACTGGGCGCCCCTGATCAGTTTGTATCCCCCCAGCGCTTGGAACAGTGCTCATGGTAAGCGCTTAACAAATGCCGTCATTATTATTGTTGTTGTCTGTTGTGTGACTTTGGACCAGTCACTTCACATCCTTGTGCCTCAGGTCCCTCATCTGTAAAATGGGGAGAAAGTCTGGGAGCCCCATTGGGACAACCTGATCAACTTGTATTCCCCCCCCCGCTCAGCATTTAGACCAGTGCTTGGCTCATAGTAAGCGCTTAACAAATACCATTATTAATGTCATTATTATTATTATTATTTCCCTACCCCTATTGACGGCCATGCCCCGCACCCTCGCCGGTTGTTCCAGACATTAAACTCCCTCCTCAGTGCCCTGTCCCCTCTCCGCCTCCTCCATCTCTCGCCCCCAAGGAGCTGCCCACCTACTTTAGTGAGAAAATTGACCCCCAAATTCATTCAATAGTATTTATTGAGCGCTCACTATGTGCAGAGCACTGTACTAAGCGTTTGGATTGTACTCTCCCCTGGTCCTCCCCAGTCCGTCTCCCCGCGCCGCTCTCTGACCCCCTTTTCAACTCTCCCATGGGTTCTGATCCCGACTCCGCCGCCTGTCAGCTGTGTGACTTTGGGCAAACCCCTTCACTGGGCCTCGGTTCCCTCATCTGGAAAATGGGGATGGAGACCGTGAGCCTCACGTGGGACAAGCTGATGACCCTGTACCTACCCCGGCGCTTAGAACGGAGCTCGGCACATAGTAAGCGCTTAAATAGCGTGGCTCAGTGGGAAGAGCACGGGCTTTGGAGTCAGAGGTCATGGGTTCGAACCCCGGCTCTACCACTTGTCAGCTGTGTGACTTTGGGCAAGTCACTTAACTTCTCGGTGCCTCAGTTACCTCATCTGTAAAATGGCGATTAAGACTGTGAGCCCCACGTGGGACAACCTGATTCCCCTGTGTCTACCCCAGCGCTTAGAACAGTGCTCGGCACATAGTAAGCGCTTAACAAATACCAACATTATTAAATACCAACATTATTCTCCAGGGTCCTCAGATCGTCCCATGCGCGGCTCAGTGGAAAGAGCCCGGGCTTGGGAGGCAGAGGTCGTGGGTTCGAATCCCAGCTCCGCCACTTGGCAGCTGGGCGACTGTGGGCAAGTCACTTTACTTCTCTGGGCCTCAGTGACCTCCTCTGGAAAATGGGGATGAAGACTGAGGATGAAGATGTAAGACGGAAGCCTCACGTGGGACCACCCGATGAGCCCGTATCTCCCCCAGCGCTTAGAACAGTGCTCTGCTAATAATAATGATAATGACAATGTTGGTATTTGTTCATGTGTTAATGTTGGTATTTGTCTCTGCTCATAGTAAGCGCCTAACAAATATCAACATCGTTATTAATATTAATATTCACCCCCCTTTTCCAGATCAGGGAAAAGAAGTGACTGGCCCAAAGTTACCCAGCTGACAAATATTCATTCATTCCATAGGATTTAATAATAATAATAATAATAATATTGGTATTCGTTAAGCGCTTCTGTTGCCGACTTGTTCATCCCAGGCGCTTAGTACAGTGCTCGGCACATAGTAAGCGCTCAATAAATACTATGGAATGAATGAACGAATATGTGCCGAGCACTGTTCTAAGCGCTGGGGTAGACCCAGGGGAATCAGGTGGTCCCACGTGGGGCTCCCAGTTCTTCATCCCCATTTTACAGATGAGGTCACCGAGGCACCGCCTAGTGAAGTGACTGGCCCAAAGTCACCCGGCTGACAAGTGGCCGAGCCGGGATTCGAACCCACGACCTCTGCCTCCAAAGCCCGGGCTCTTTCCACTGAGCCACGCTGCTTCTCTAGAACCATGTAATATATAATCATATAATCATGATATCATCATCATTATAATCATATAATCATCTGGGAAGCGCTTACTATGTGCCGAGCCCCGTTCTAAGCGCTGGGGGAGATCCAGGGTCACGGGGTGGGCCCGCGTGAGGCTCACGGTTAATCCCCATTTTCCAGATGGGGTCACGGAGGCCCCGCGAAGCGACCGGCCCACGGTCACACCGCTGACCGGGGGCGGAGGCGGGATTCGAACCCACGACCTGCGACCGAGCGCTTCCTCTGGGCAGAGCGCTGGGCGAAGCGCCTGGAAGGGACAAAATGGGCAACAGAGAGAGACGGTCCCTGCCCTTCGACGGGCTCCCGGGGCAGGCAGGCGGACGGACAAGAACGGAGCCCGGTAGAGAGAATCGAGGGGAAGAACATCTCAGGGAACCGGCGGCAAAGGGAGAAACGAATCAATATTTCCCAAGCGCTTCGTCCAGCGCCCTGCCCGCGCTGGGGGCTGCAGAAGAACGACCCGACGAACGAACGAATGAACGAACGAACGAACGAACGAACGAACGAATGAATGACTGACTAAGGGGGCGGGGGGAGGCTGGGGAGGAGGCGGAGCTGCGAGCGACGCCGAGGCCCCGCCCCCTCGAGGCCCCGCCCCCCTCCGGGCACGGTCCCCATTGGCCCGGCCCCCTTAAGCCCCGCCCCCTGCAGACGAGGCCCCCTTGGGTCCCACTGACGTCACGGGCCCTCATCGGTTGGGCTCCCCCCTTGCGGGCCCCGCCCCCTCAGACACGTCATCGAGGGCCCCGCCCCCCGCGGACACGGTCCCTCTCGGCCCCGCCCCTTTTAGACCCCGCCCACTGACGTCACGGGCCTCTTTGGTTGGGCTCCCCCTTGTGGGTCCCGTCCCCTTTGGGCCCCACCCCCTGCAGACACGGTCCCTCTCGGCCCCGCCCCTTTTAGACCCCGCCCACTGACGTCACGGGCCTCTTTGGTTGGGCTCCCCCTTGTGGGTCCCGTCCCCTTTGGGCCCCACCCCCTGCAGACACGGTCCCTCGTCGGCCCCGCCCCTTCTAGGCCCCCCCCCACTGACGTCACGGGCCCTCATGGGTTGGGCTTCCCCCTTGTGGGCCCCGCCCCCTTCGGGCCCCGGCCCTCCCTATTGGTTCCCGGCCCGCGTAGGCCCGCCTCCCCAGAGCCGTCCATCACGGAGCCCGCTCCCTTTGGGGCCCCGCCCCCGCCGCCCCGGGCTCCCATTGGCTCCGTCCCGGCGAGGCCCCGCCCCCTTCCGGCCCCGCCCCCTTCCGGCCGCGCAGCCCGTCGGCGCCTGCGGCCGCCGCCGCTCGCCGCCCCCTGTCCTCCGGGCCGCTGCGCCGCGCCGGGCCGGGGGTCCGGGGGTCCGGGGGTCCGGGGGTCCGGGGGTCCGGGGGTCCGGACGGAGGAGGAGGGCGAGGGCCGGCCGGCCGGCGATGGAGGGGAACCGGGACGAGGCGGAGAAGTGCGTGGAGATCGGCCGCCAGGCCCTGCAGGCCGGGAACCGCGACAGGGCCCTGCGCTTCCTCCGCAAGGCCCAGAAGCTCTACCCCTCCGACCACGCCCGAGGTCAGCACGCCGCCCCGCACACCGTCCGGCGCCCTCCGCTCGGGCGCTCCCCCTCCCCTCCACCCCGTCGCTGCGGCCCGTGCTCAGCTCCCCTTGCCCTGGGCCTCTTTGTCGCCCTCCCCGCTTAACGGGGCAGGGCCGGGCTCCCTCCGGGGCCCCATCGTCCGTTCCCAGCGCTCAGCACGGCGCTCTGCACCCAGGAAGCGCTCAGTAAATAGGATGGAGTGAACGAATGACTGCGGGGGCACGTAGTAAGCGCTTACTTGGCTCACACCCCCGAGGCCCGGTCCGGGCTCCGCTCCCCGACCTTTATTAATAACCTGTTATTACTGTCGTCGTTGTAACGGGAAGGATGGCGATCAGGGCGGCGGGGGTTAAGCGCTTACCGGGTGCCGGGCCCACCTGGTTGGACCCCGGCCCGCAGAATAATAAACGATGGTATCGGTTAAGCGCTTACTTAGCGCTAGGCCCTCCGCTAGGCGCTGGGGAGAGCCGAGCTCATCGGGTTGGACCCCGGCCCCGGCCCGCAGAATAACGATGATGGTATCGGTTAAGCGCTTACTTAGCGCTGGGCCCTCCGCTAAGCGCTGGGGAGAGACAGGCCCATCGGGTTGGACCCCGTCCCCGCCCCGCAGAATGATAAATGACGGTATCGGTTAAGCGCTTACTTAGCGCTAGGCCCTCCCCTAAGCGCTGGGGAGAGACAGGCCCATCGGGTTGGACCCCGTCCCCGCCCCGCAGGATGATAGATGATGGTATCGTTTAAGCGCTTACTTAGCGCTAGGCCCTCCGCTAAACGCTGGGGAGAGACAGGCCCATCGGGTTGGACCCCGTCCCCGCCCCGCAGAATAATAAATGACGGTATCGGTTAAGCGCTTACTTAGCGCTAGGCCCTCCCCTAAGCGCTGGGGAGAGACAGGCCCATCGGGTTGGACCCCGTCCCCGCCCCGCAGAATGATAAATGACGGTATCGGTTAAGCGCTTACTTAGCGCTAGGCCCTCCCCTAAGCGCTGGGGAGAGACAGGCCCATCGGGTTGGACCCCGTCCCCGGCCCGCAGGATGATAAATGACGGTATCGGTTTCGTGTTTACTGTGTGCCGGGCTCCTGACTAAGCCGTAGGGGACATACAAGCTCATCGGGTCGGACGCGGCCCCCGGCCCCCAGAATAGCGATAATAATAATAATAACCGCCGTGTTTTGGTTAAACGCTTACCGTGGGCCGGACCCTGTACTGAGCCCCGCGGGGAGAGACAGGCTCATCCGGTCGGACGCCGTCCCACAGGATAGTCCCGGTGGTATTTGCTGAGCGCTCACTACGCGCCGGGCCCCGCGCTGAGCGCTGCGGGAGACACGAGCTGATGCGGTTGCCTACGGGCCCCGTCCCACGCGGGGCTCACGGTCTCCGTCCCCTTTCTCCGGATGAGGGAACCGAGGCCCGGAGAAGCGAAGTGGCTCGCCCAAGGTCAGGCGGCAGACGAGGGGCAGGGCCGGGATTAGGATCCACGATCTTCAGACTCCGGGGCCCCTGCCCTGGCCACCAGGCCTCGCTGTCGCTTAAACTCTTACCGGGCGGTATCTGGCTATTCCCTCTGGATAAACAGGCAACGTTTGGCATTCCTTGTTGATTGTGGAATTGTGCTCCCCTAAGCACTTACTGCAGTGCTCTGCGCACGGTAAGCGCTCAGTAAATACCATCGACTGACCGACCGTGCAAGGCACGGCCCTGAGCACCGGGGTAGATACAGTCATCCCATCTACGGGGGTCGTGGGTTCCGATCCCGGCGCCGCCACCCGCCTCCCGGGTGACGGGGGGCAAGTCACTTCACTCCTCTGCGCCTCGGTTCCCTCATCCGTGAAACGGGGATGAAGACCGGGAGCCCGGTGTGGGGCGGCGACCGGGTGACCGACCCCATGGGCCCGTATCTACCCCCCGCGCCGAGAAGAGTGCCTGGCACAAGGTGAGCGCCTAACGGATGCCGTGATCGTTATTACCGCTATGACGGTGACGATGACGATTGACCCGATCGGGTTGGACCCGGTCCGTGTCCCAGTGTTAATCGTCCCCATTTTGCGGGTGAGGTCGCGGAGAAGTGAGAAGTCCAAGAGGTGGAGCCGGCATCAGAACCCGGGTTCATTCATTCGGATCTGTTTCTGGCGCGCTCGCGGTGTGCGGAGCACTCTGCTGAGCGCTTGGAAAGTACAGAGTGACAGACAGCCTTGTGAGTTTCGGGCCCGCCCTCCGGCCAACAGGCCGTGCGGCTTCTCCGTCTGTGAGACTCCATGACTCCGTGAGGGGAAGTCAGTCGATGGCATTTACTGAGCGCTTAACTGGGTGCAGAGGACCGTACTAGGCGAACCGTACTACAGTATAACGGGCAAGTCACTTCTCTGTGCCTCCGTGACCTCATCTGTCAAATGGGGATTAACTGGGAGCCTCACCTGATGACCCTGCATCTCCCCCAGCGCTCAGCACAGTGCTCTGCAAGTAGTAAGCGCTTAACAAATACCGGTATTATTATTATTATTATTATTAACAGGGTTGGGAGACACGTTCCCTGCCCACAAAACGCTTGTAGGCTAGAGGGAGGCCACTTCACTTTCCCTGTGCCTCTTTTTCTTCGTCTGTAATCTGTAAAATAAGGATTAAATCCGGTTCCCTCCTATGGGGACTGGGTCCTACCTGGTGACTTTCTATCTACCCCAGTGTTCGGTACAGTGGTTGGCACCTAGTAAACACTTAATAAATACTGTTAATCCTTCAGTCGGGAGGGGGGAAATGCATTGCGTGTGATAGTGGCTATGCCTACCTTTTTCTTCTTCTTCTTCTCCTTCTTCCCAAAGGCTTTTAGAGGTTTTCCCATCCGTGAGTTTGTTCGCGTAGACGCAAAGTCCGATTTCTAAACGGTTTTAATTTGGGTTTTGGTTTCTTCCCCCCCCCCTCCCAACCCTTCCCAAAGCGGGAAGAGACTGTAGATTGCAAAACAACCTCGGTAGAAAAAAAAAAAATCTCTCTCGGGGGGGGGGGTCTGATTTCTAACGCCCGTGTAACGCGCGGTGCTGGATTTCTGAGTCGGGTGAATGCCGTATACCTTTCGTTGTCTTTACCTTTTCTTGTGGCCGGTGCCGTTTCTCTTAAATGTCGCCCTGTGCATTCCTCGAGAGGAAAGTGGTTAAACTACCGGACGGAAGGGAGGCCTGTAGACCGTTACTCCTAACCAGGGGATATTTTCACCCCCTTTATTGGGCCGGGTGGAATCGGCGTAGCGTGGAAGGGCCTGTGTGGGAGAGTGGCTGGTTCTAAACTACCGATCTTCCGTCGAATCCAGTGCTTAGCACAAGGCTCGGCGCCCAGCGCTTAACAAAACGACAACTGTTGTTATGGCATTCGAGGGTGGTAAAATCACGTTATTATTGTTATTCTGGTATTTGTCAGGTGCTGCTTTGTGCTGGGTGCTGTTCATTCGGTCGTATTTAGTGAGCGCTTCCTATGTGCCGAGCACTGGACTGAGCGCTTGGAATGGACAGTTTGGCAACAGGTAGAGACGATCCAAGCCCGACAACGGGCTCACAGGCTAAACGGGGGAGACAGACAGAACAAAACAAGCAGTCAGGCGTCAGTACCGTCAAGATGAATCGAATCGTAGATCTGTACACATCATTCGTCAAATACATAGAGTAATAAATAATATGTACAGATATGCACAAGTGCTGTGGGGAGGGGAAGGGGGGCAGAGCAGAGGGAGGGTGTCGGGGCGATGGGGAGGGGAGGAGGAGCGGAGGGAAAGGGAGGGCTCGGTCTGGGAAGGCCTCCTGGAGGAGGTGAGCTCTCGGGAGGGCTTTGAAGAGGGGAAGAGAGCTAGTTTGGCGGACGGGAGGAGGGAGGGCGTTCCGGGCGGTTCTGAACACGGGAGCAGATTCGAGTTCATCATGTCAGACGCTGCCAACGGGGTCCACAGTCCAAGTAGGAGGGAGAACAGGTATTCAGGGCTCCCCTTGCAGTCGAGGAGACCGAGGCTCAGGAAGGGCAAGCGACCGGCCCGAGGTCACGCAGCAGCCAAGTGGCAGAGCCGGGTTGGGGAGCCGGGTCCCCCCAGTCCCAGATTCTCAGACCCCTGGCTTTTTCCCCTATGCTTCCCGGTTGTAATTCGAGGCGAGCCCCTGAGGACGCCCCTTCTAATTTAAAGCCGCGGCCAAATCTCTTTCCCACTGCGGCCCGGGATGACCAGCGCCCTCCCGAACTGGACCTTTCGGGCCTCGTTCGGTGGCAGAGGCCCGGCGTGCAGACCTACGTTCAACCCCGTCGGCGGGAGTTGATGATATTTGTGTTTCTTTCGTGGGAGGGGCCGGGCCGGGCAGCGTACCGAGCGCTGGGGTGGATACGGGCAAATGGGTTGGGACCCGGTCCCCGTCCCACTGGGGGGCTCTTGGCGGCCGACAGGGAGGAAGCTCCTGCTTCTTGCTGCAGACGCATTCCCCCGCTGGCGGTTCCGGCCTTCTGTCGTCCCAGGCCGCGTGGAGCCCGGTGAGCTCGGCTAGGACGCCGGGGAGAGGGGCCTCCTTCCCCGTGGGGCCCGGTCGGTGGCCAGAGGCCCGCAGCCGCCAGATCTGCCGCCCGCCCGGCCGGCGGCGGGGCTAAATTTGGGAGAACTTGGCCCCGTTCCCCCGCTGTCATTTCCTCAGCAGCAGCGGCAGCGTGTTTTGAGCCGGGACCTTGTGCGGACCTCCAGGTCAAAGGCCTCTGTGGAGTCCAAGCGGGGTCACCGTTCTTTTTGGGGTTCAGGATCCTAGGGGCGAGCGGGATGGAGAGAGACAAGGTGAACTTGCCCGGGAGGTTTTTGTTGCCGGAGAGGAACTGTGAGCGAGGACGGCGGGGACAATCCAAAGGAAGGGTTTAGTGACTTCCTTTTCTAACCTGGACCGGCCTAGAACAAACCTGCGGCGTTTGGCAAGGGGCGGGGGCCTGTGGGGGAGGTGGCGGTCAGAGGACCTGGGTTCCAATCCCGGCTCGCTCACGTGCCTGTTGGGGGACCTCGGGTAAGTGGCTTCACCACTCTGAGAATGAGAAAAATGAGAAAAATCCTTGCTCCCCCTGTCCCTTTAGACCGTGAGCCACGTAATCCGATGCGATTATATCGAATCTACCCCCAGCTTGACCCAAAATAAGCACCTAGCCAGCGCCGCTGCTATTCTAAAGCGTGTCTCATCACCGTTACAGCGTTTACTTCCTTTTTGGCTTAAGAAGGCTATTCGCAGAGACACATTCTCTTCATCGGCGATGATAATAATGACAGCAGTTGTCTAAACACTTACCGGGAGCCGAGCGCCGAAGTCTAGACCGTCAGCCCGCGGCGGGCAGGGATTTGTCCCTCTCTATTGCCGAACCGGACTTTCCGAGCACTTAGTGCAGTGCTCTGCACACAGTAAGCGCTCGGTAAATACGACCGAACGAGCGACACGAGACAGTCGGATCGATAGGCCGTTTTTAAAACCAGGTGTACCGTACGGTCCGCCGGAGGTGACGTGAAAGGAACGGACGGGGTGCTGGACCTGAAGCCAACAATGCGGTAGGGGAGAACCGAGCTATAAAACTCTAAAGGTAGAAGCCACAAGCGCAGTGTGGCCTAGTGGAGAGAGCCCGGGCCGGGGAGCCACGAGACCTGGGTTCTCATTCCGGCCCTGCCACTTGCCTGCTCTTTGACCTCTGGCAAATCACTTCACCTCTCTGTTCCTCGGTGTTCTCATCTGTAGAATGGGGATTAGATACCTGTGGTCGCCCCCCTCCCCGAGATTGCGAGCTCCGTTCGGGACAGGGAGGGATCGTCTCCAACCCGATGGTCTTGTACCCACCCCAGCGCTTAGTACCGCGCTTGGCACATAGTAAGTGCTTAACAGATCACCTTGTTATCATTGATTTCACTACCACCGTTAAATCAAAAATACGCTCCGTGTCCTATAACATCGGCGGAGAGGAAAGTGGTTCGGAAACGCACGGTGACGGGCATTTTTCACTGGAGATTGCTCTGTCTTCCCCTCTGAGGTTGGCACCCGGAGAGTTTCCAGGCGTCTGCCGGCGTCGGCTACGGGAGGGAGAGTCGAGCGGAGGCCTGTCCGTTCCGTCCCCGGCTCGGCCGGCGGCTGGCGGGCGGCGGGCCGGCGGCTCCGATGCAAAACTCCCCCGTGCCGGGCAGCGGCGGCCCGGGAGAGAGTCGAGGGCGGAGACTCGAGTTTGCCGCGTGGAAGGCGGCGGTGGTCAACCACGGCCAGATTTTTCCCAAGAAAACTCTGTGGATCCACTACCGGGAACGATGGCGGTTGGCGAGCGGGGCCTTCTGGCGGAGATGTGTCCGTGGCGTCGCCGTGGGTCGGACAGGACTCGACGGCGTAAGACCGGACCATCACTGTGAAGAGAGTTTTACGCTTTTACTCCCCTCACTTGTCTTGCCGTGTTGAATGTCGAGCAGGCGCAAAGTCCCGTAGAATAAGTAGCGACTGTGGTCATCGTTAAGCGCTTCCTATGCGGCAAGCACCGTACTAAGTGTCGGGGAAGATTCCTGCTAATCAGGTCCCATATGGAGCTCACGGTCTAAATAAGAAGGAGAGCAGAGGTATTGAATCCCCATTTTGCAGAGCAGAGTAATAATAATAATAATGGTGGTATTTGATAAGCGCTTCCTATGTGCAAAGCACCGTTCTAAGCGCTGGGCTTATAAGGTGATCACATTGTCCCGATGGGGCTCACGGTTTCCAGTCCCCATTTTACTGATGAGATAGCTGAGGCCCAGAGACGGTAAGTGACTTGCCCAAAGTCCCACAGGTGGCAAGCGGCGGCGCTGGGATTCGAACCCATGACCTCTGACTCCCAGGCCCGGGCTCTTTCCACTGAGCCGTGCGACCGAGGTCCTAGAGAATAGCAATGATAGTAATTCTCCTACTTGTTAAGCACTTACCCTGTGCCAAGCCCCGTTCTCAGCAAGTTAATCAGGTTGGACCCAGGCCCTGTTCCACGTGGGGCTCACAGTCTTCATCCCCATTTGACAGATGAGGGAACTGAGGCCCAGAGAAGTGAAGTGACCTACCCCAGGTCACCCAGCAGACATGTGGCAGAGCCTGGATTAGAACCCAGGTCCTTCTGACTCCCAGGCCCGTCCTCTAGCCACCCGAGACCAGGCAGAGGGCTGACCTGGGGAAGGTAGAGGGGTCCAGCCGGGATGGGGTCAATCGGTGGTATTTGTTGAGCGCTTACTGGGTGCAGAGCACTGTACCAAGCACTCGGGAGAGTCCGGTACCACGGAGTGGGCGGACACGTTCCCTGCCCACCACGAGGCTCCTGAGGAAAAACACAGACGGATTGCCGACGGCTGGATCGCGGCGTACGTTTTTCCCCGATTTATTTAGACTGATGTCTGTCTCCCCCTCTAGACTGTAAGCTCGTGGTGGGCGGGGAACGTGTCTCTTTATTGTTGTGCTCTCCCAAGCGCTTAGTACAGCGCTCTGCGCGCAGTAAAGCACTCAGTAAATGGGATTGGATGAAGGCAGTTGGATCCGTTCCGTTCCAGAACCAGCCCTTCCCCGCCCGCCCTCTTATCAGTTAATCGGCGATATTCGTCCGGCGCTTACCGGATGCGGGACACCGTACTGAGCGCTCGGGAATACAGTTCAAGAGAGAAGGTAGACGCGTTCCCCCGCCCGCCGTGGGTTCACAGTCCAGAGCGGGAGACGGACGTTCAGGGAAATAAAGGATTTATAACGCATATGATTTCTAGATGGGTACGTGAGTGCCGCGGGGCTGAGGGTGGGGCGAATTCCACGGGCTCAGAGGTCACGGATCCCGGGGCGATTACGGTTGGACGGAGTTGACAGACGTGTCCCCTTACAGTGAGCTCACAGCGCAGAGGGGAAGACGGACACCCGTGAGAAATTCTTCCAATATATATCATTTCTGGTTAGGCACCTGAGTGCTGTGGGGCGACTTCCAGCTGCCCAAAGGTCACAGGTACAAGCGCGAGATCACTGGGGCGTATTTATTGAGCGCCGCACTAAGCGCTCGGAAACAGTTCAGCAACGGAGACGGTCCCGGCCCACCCCGGGGCTCACGGACGGGAAGGGGGGGGGAGACGGACGTCGAGACAAGTAGAGAGGCAACAATAGCGTCGATGTAAATAAATAGAATTAGAGGTATATAGAATCATCAGAACAAGTGAAACGGGTATTAATATAAATAAAGCGACACGGACACAGGTACACGGGCGGGGCGGGGAGGGGGGTAGAGCAAAGGGAGCGAGTCGGGGCGAGGTCGGGGGGGAGCGGAGGAAAAAGGGGGGGGCTCACTCTGGGAAGGCCTCCTGGAGGAGGCGAGCTTTCAGTAGGGCTTTGCAGGGGGGAAGCGGGACTGGCGGATTTGAGGAGGGAGGGCACCGGCAGTTCAAAAGAGTCGGCAGACACATTCCCTGCCTCCAGTGAGCTTACAGTCTAGAGGGGGAGACTATACAATAAATAAATATTGTATTATTTTCGGACATACAGTAAAAACTTGCAATATATATAATTTACAGACAGGTACCTAAATGCCGCGGGACGAATTCCAGATGCCCAAAGGTCCCCGACCCAAATGCGAGTACGGTTCAACGGGGTTGGTGGAGAAGCAGCGTGGCTCAGTTGGCAAGAGCACGGGCTCTGGAGTCCGAGGTCATGGGTTCGGATGGCGGCTCGGCCACCTGTCAGCCGTGTGACTGTGGGCGAGTCACTTCTCTGTGCCTCGGTTCCCTCATCTGTAAAATGGGGGTGAAGACTGTGAGCCCCACGTGGGACAACCTGATTCCCCCGTGTCTCCCCCAGCGCTTAGAACAGTGCTCGGCACATAGTGAGCGCTTAACAAATACCAAGATTATTATACCAATTATGGTATTTGTTAAGCATTCCCTGCCCATTCCCACAATGAGATTACCGTCCAGAGCCAGGCTGAATTCCCCGATAGCAGACCGGCTGCCCCCGCACACCTCCTCTCCCCATCGGGGCCTTCCTTGAAAAATCTTTTTCCTAGACTCATCGGCTTTCTGGAAGCAAGGCTGGAGGCGGGATGGGAGAAGCAGCGTGGCCTTGCGGGTAGCTCGCGGGCCTGGAAGTCAGAAGGAGCCGGGTTCCGATCCCGGCTCCGTCACTTGTCTGTTGTGCGACCTCGAGCGGGTCGCTTCACTCACCCGTACCTCGGTCACCGCATCTGTGAAATGGGGATCGAGACCGTCAGCCCCACGAGGGACGGGGCCCGCGTCCAACCCGATTAACCCGTATCTACTCGCGCGCTTAGGACGGTGCCGTACTAGTGCTTAACCAATACCATTAAACGGTGATTTTTTTTTGTCCTCCCGGGTGATTTTAATGACGGTGTTTGTTAAGCGCTTGCTCGGATGTCGGCCGATCGGGTTGGACACGGTCCCCGTCTCACGTGGGGCCACAGTCTCGGGCCCCGTTTTACGGATGCGGTGACCGAGGTACAGAGAAGTGGGGTGACTTGCCCGGGGCCACACAGCCGACGGGCGGCGGAGCCGGGGTTAGAACCCGGGACCTTCTGACTCCCAGGCCCGGGCTCTAGGCGCCAGGCCGGGCTGCTCCCCCAAAGCAGTTGATGTGCCGGCTTTCCTTCCCCCTTCCAGAGGCAGACCCACTGAAACGTCTTCCCGCCGGATTTAGGTCAGGTTGTCGAACGAGGGCCCGGCGAGATCAGGCCGCGAGCTGCGTGAGCCGGGGAGGAGAAGAACCTTTGGCCGTCGGGGGCTCAAGCGGCCCGAGGTTTTGAGGTCTCGCCGTGTGGCGGGCCCTCGGCGCTCTGGAGATGCGTTCCTCCGGTTGCGCCTGGGAGAGGGCTGCCGAAGCCCGAGTCTGGTTTCTTATACTCGTAAAGAGATCTGCAGGCAGATCTGTGATATTCACCCTTGGTGGGGAAAAGGACGAAGGTTGGGTCGCACAGGGGGGACGACAGCCGTGATCCTAATCATGGTTCTTGTTCAGCACTTTTTATATGCCGAGCACTGTTCTAAGCACCGGGGTTGGTAAGGGGTTAATCAGGTTGGACCCGATCCCCCCCCCCCCCGTGGGGCTCAGAGTCTAAGCGGGAGGGAGTAGGGTTTAATTCCCACTTCGCAGATGCGGAAACTGAGGCCCAGAGATTGCGTGTGTGACTTTGGGCAAGTCACTTAACTTCTCTGGGCCTCAGTAAGCTCATCTGGGAAATGGGGGTAATGACCGGGAGCCCCACCTGATGACCTCGTATCTCCCCCAGCGCTTAAAACGGTGCTTGGCGCATAGTAAGCGCTTAACAAATGCCATCATCATCGTCATCATTAGAATATCAGAATAAGCAGACACATTCCCTGCCCACAGCCAGCTAGCGGGGGGAGGCAGGATCGAGACAGTGAGCCCCGCGTGGGACAGGGACCGTGTCCAACCCCGTTTGCTCGGGTCCACCCCAGCGCTTAGTGCGGTGCCCGGAACGTAGTAAGCGCTTAACAGATACCACAATTATTATTATAGTAATAGGAATAAGTAAGTGATTTCCAACGTATGCATCGAAGATAGGTACGCAAGCGCTGTGGGGTTGGGAGCGTGGCGAGTGTCGGATGTCCGAAGGCCCCGGATAAAAGTGCTCAGATGCCGCGGAAGGGAGAGCCAGGCGGGGAAAAGAGGGCTCGATCGGGGAAGGCCTCTCGGAGGGGGTGCGACCATAAGAGAAGCAGCGGGGCTCAGTGGAAGGAGCCCGGGCTTGGGAGTCGGAGGTCACGGGTTCGGATCCCGGCTCGGCCACCTGTCAGCTGTGTGACTGTGGGCGAGTCACTTAACTCCTCCGGGCCTCAGTTCCCGCATCTGTAAAATGGGGATGAAGACCCTGAGCCCCACGTGGGACGACCTGATTCCCCTGTGTCTCCCCCAGCGCTCAGAGCGGTGCTCGGCACGTAGTAAGCGCTTAACAAATACCACCAGTATTGTTATTATTATTATTATTGTAAGAAGGCCTTGAAGGTGGAGAGGGTGGCGGTCTGGCGTACGTGCAGGGAGAGGGCGGGAATCTCTCCTCCGACTGCACGGCGGAGCCCCACTCTCCATCTCCCCTGAGCCCCCGTGCTCACTCACGGAAGCTCGGTGGGGGCAGGGAATGCGTCTGTTTCTTATCCTGTCTCCCCAGCACTTATTACAGTGCTTTGCACACAGCGAGCACTCGGGAAATACCAGCGATGGACCACTTCCACTCCAGCTCCTCCGGGCCACCCAATTACTTCGGTATTCACCGCCCCCCACACCCGCCTCCGTAGCGGGATACGGATACTTTTAACCTTTCACTCCCCCCGATCCGTGATTTCCTGTAGTGTCTCCGACTCCTCTTAGGTGGTAGGCTCCTTGAGGGCTGGGATCGCGTATGCCGACTCCGCCGTTACTCGCCCGAGCGCTCAGTACGGTGTTGCGCACAGATTATGCGCGCGAGAAATACCGTGGATTGATTTAGGAGCCATTGCCGACGCCCGACTCAGGCGGTTATAGCCGGCACGGGCTCAGAGAACGGGTTGACGGGCAATACGGATCGGTATTTTACGGAAAAAAGAGCAAGGCCGGATTATGACCCTGGAAAGTGTTGGGGGTGAACGTAGTTTCCAAAAAAAAAAAATTCTGTTGAGCGAAATTTCTTTAAGGGGTCCATTCTGAGGTCGTGGCTCTGTCGCAGGTGTCACAGAGAAGCGGCACGGCCTGGCGGATCGAGCACGGGCCTGGGAGCCCGGAGGGCCCTGAGTTCTAATCCTGACTCCGCCACATGTCTACCGTGAGCTGGGGCGGATCGCTTCTCCGGGCCTCAGTTTCCTCATCTGTAGAATGGGGATTAAGAGTGGGCGCCCCGTGTGGGACGGAGACTGCCCGACCCCATAAACTCGTATCTAGCCCACCGCTTAGAACAGCGCTTGGCCTATAGTAAACGCTTAACAAGTACCAAAAATATTATTATTGCTCAAATTAACTCCGGGTGGCCCATTTGCGAGAGAGCCATTTCAGAATCTCAAAGTCATTAGGAAGGCAGCAGTTTAGAAGGGGTAACTCTCTGGCACTCGTCCAGTTTTCTTTTTTAGGGCATTTCTACCACGCTCACGCGGTGCCAGACTCTGAACTGAGCGCCGGAGTGAATCGGACACAGATCCCTGTCCCACCTAGGGTTCACGGTCTTAATCCCCATTTGACAGATGAGGGAACGGAGGCACAGAGAAGTGAAGCGTCTCGCCCCAGGTCGTTGCGGGCGGGGAATGGGTCTGTCTGTCGTTGAATTCTCCTAAGCGCTCCTAAGTACGGTGCTGGGCACGCAGTAAGTGCACAAGGAGGACAACTGGCTGACTGACGGACGTGGCGGAGCCGGGATTAAAACCCCGGTCCTTCTGACTCCCGGGCCTTTGCTCTATCCGCTCGCGAAGCAGCGTGGCTCAGTGGAAAGAGCCCGGGCTTGGGAGTCAGAGGTCGTGGGTTCTAATCCCGGCTCCGCCACCCGTCAGCTGGGTGACTTTGGGCAAGTCGCTTCACTTCTCGGTGCCTCGGTGACCTCATCTGGAAAACGGGGGTGAAGACCGTGAGCCTCACGGGGGACGACCCGATGACCCCGTATCTACCCCGGCGCTTAGAACGGGGCTCGGCACATAGGAAGCGCTTAACGAATACCAACGTTATCATTATTCGGCCACGCGGCTTCTCCACAGTGGTGTCGTCGATTTGGAGAATCCCGATAGGATTTTGCTTCACCGCGGGCTCTGTCGGCGTTTAGGAGCCAATGAGCCGCTTGCCTTCGTGCGACCCGATTGTTAAACTGCCGACATCCCGTCTGGCCACCGCGTTTCCGGCCGACAGAGCCAGGGACGAGTCGGATGAGAGGCGACCCAGCCGAAACCCGGCGGGGAGGACAACCCACGTCCCAGTGGCGAGTCCCCTCGAGACGCTTGAGTCAGTCAGTGGTATGTATTGAGCGCTTACTGCACGCAGAGCACGTGGGAAAGTACGGTGGAAGAACCGAACGGTAGAATAATCGTGGTATTCGTGAAGCGCTCGCTATGTGCCGAGCCCCGTTCTGAGCACCGGGGGGGATCCGAGGGAATCGGGTTGTCCCACGTGGGGCTCCCAGTCGTCATCCCCATTTTCCGGATGAGGTCCCCGAGGCCCAGAGACGTGAAGCGGCGCGCCCGAAGTCGCACAGCTGACAGGTGGCGGAGCCGGGATCAGAACCCCCGACCGAGCCCGGGCTCTCGCCACTGAGCCACGCCGCTTCTCTGTTCCCGAGCCGACGCGTTCCCGGCCCGCGGGGAGCTTGGAGTCTAGATTTGATCCCCTACGGGCGTCCCGCTCTCCCCTTGGACGCGGGACCCTTCCGGGCGGCGGTGGGATTTCAGACGTTCGGAGGAAAACGTCCAGATGGCTGCGCTGAACCCTCCTCACGCCCCTGTCCCCCTCTGCCCTTTCGCAGTGCTGTTGGAAGCGATCGTGAAAAACGGAAGCGCGGCCGGGAACGGCCCGTACTGCCGGAAGCCGGGCGGCGCCGGGGAGCGGAGCAGGCCCGGCGGGCCCCAGGATCGCCCGCCCGCCGGCCCCGAGAGTGGAAAGGGCTACTCCAAAGACCAGGTGGAAGGAGTCCTCAGGTACGTCGTCCCCCGCGCCGGTCCGGGCTGCCCGCTGAGAGAAAGAGGGGTCGCGCTCCTCCGGCCGGCCCCGGAGCACGGAGGTGCGCGGAGGTGGGAAACGGCGTGGCCCGGTGGATGGACCGTGGGCCTGAGAGGCAGAGGGCCTCTCCCCTCTCTTCGTCCCGCTTTTCCTCCCCCTCCTCCTAATAACGTTGGGATCTGGTAAGCGCTTACTATGTGCAGAGCACTGGGGTAGATGCAGGATAATCAGGTTGTCCCCCGTGAGGCTCACAGTCTTCATCCCCATTTTCCAGATGAGGTCACTGAGGCACCGAGGAGTGAAGGGACGAGCCCACAGTCACACAGCTGACGGGTGGCGGAGCCGGGATTCGAACCCATGACCTCTGACTCCCAGGTTCGGGCTCTTTCCCCTGAGCCACGCTCCTACTCTTCCTTCCCCTTCTCCGACTCATCCCCCCCTCATCCTCCTCCCCATTATCCTCCTCCTCCTCCTCCTCCCAAATGTTAAGCCACTCCGTGTCAGGCACTGAACGAAGCGCTGTGTAGAAGCAGCGCGGCTCAGTGGAAAGAGCCCGGGCTTAGGAATCAGAGATCGTGGGTTCGAATCCCGGCTCCCCCACCTGTCAGCTGTGTGACTTTGGGCGAGTCACTTCACTTCTCGCTGCCTCAGTGACCTCATCTGGAAAATTAAGACTGTGAGCCTCACGTGAGACGGACCTGATGACCCTGTATCTCCCCCAAGCGCTTAGAACAGTGCTCGGCACATAGTAAGCGCTCAACAAATACCGACGTTACTATTATTACTCTCTAAGCTAAGTAGGTTGGACCCGGTTTTACCCGACAACGGGAGAAGGGCAGGTGAACCGAGATTGAAGCGCCATCAAACCGAGCCGTGCTTTTTATAACTAATTTTCTTCTGGCACTTGTTAAGCGCTTGAGCGATACAAGCTCATCGCGGTGGACGCAGTCCGTGTCCCACGTGGGGCTCGCAACCGTAATCCCCATTTTACTGATGAGCTCACTGAGGCAGAGAGCAGTGAAGTGACCAGCCCAAGGTCCCACAGCGGGCAGTGGCGGAGCTGGGATTAGAACCCAGGTCCTCCGGACCCCCCGGCTTTGCTCTGTCCACTGGGCTACGCTGCTGGGATTCTGGCGGTGTGACTGTGGGCAAGTCACTTCGCTTCTCTGGGCCTCAGTTACCTCATCTGTAAAATTGGGGATTAACCGTGAGCCTCACGTGGGACAACCTGATTCCCCTGTATCTACCCCAGCGCTTAGAACGGTGCTCGGCACATAGTAAGCGCTTAACAAATACCCACACTAAGCGCTTAACGAATACCGCAGTCATCATCATTATTATTACCGACTGACGGTTCCTTAGCGGGAAAAGAGATTTCAGTCGTCCTTTACTCTGAGCCAGTTGCATTCAGTTTTCAGTGTTGCTGTAAGAGCACACGTGCAAACCGGCAGGGAACGTGTCTGTTGATTGCTATATTGCACTCTCCCAAGTGCTCAGGACAGTGCTCTGCACACACTAAGCACTTAATAAATAGGATCGAATGAAGGCGTGAGCGAGCGAATGAATGCCGCCTTCAGGCACGGTTCACGGCTCCTATCCCGGAGCGGAAAATCGACCTTTCGCCCATCGCCGCGGTAGCCGGATAGGCGGTAGAAAAGCAACCACAGCTTGAATTCTTGTGTCCGGCTAACCATCGCCCATATTTTCATCGGTTACTTCAGTAAGTGATTCAAGCACCAACAGAGAGGAGTCCGGTATTTTTTTTTATTCTCCCCCCGTCCCGTACGCCAGGGATGTTTGAAGAAAGCTGTTCTCCGGTTGGTTAGCAGGGCGTTGTGGAGTTATGCAACCCAGTTGCTTGGCGACAAGCTGACTCAATGGGGAGGAATAAAAGATGCAATACTTCTCTACTAGTTGCATAAGGTCCGGGTAACGTGCCGTGAGTAGAGAAGAAAGAGAAGCACGTTTAACTAAGTCACCCAGAGGAAAGAAGGTTTGCCCCCGTTTTGAGATTTGGGTCGAAATCTGTGTGAAATGAAATGGCGGGGGGTGAGGTCCTGTTATTTGCCGTTGAACCAGGCGCGCTCTCTTGGTCGACTGGTTCTCAAGAAGTTGGATTTTGTTCCGGTGATCCAGTCCGCCGACTCGAATGAGAAGCGGCGTGGCCTAACGGAGGGAACACGGGCCCGGGAGTCGGAGGGACCTGGGTTCTATCCCCGGCTCCGCCCCATGTCCGCCGGGGTGACCTCGGACAAGTCACTTCCCTTCTCCTCCCTCATCTGTAAAATGGGGATTAGGACCGTGAGTCCCACGTGGGACACGGACTGAATCCAACCTTAGTGCTTAGTACGTTGGTCCGCACACACTGCGGGCTCAATCGTAGGATTTTATGGAGCGCTTACCGTGTGCAGAGTACTGTACTGAGCGCTTGGGGGAGCATACTACATCCGAGTTAGGAGACGTTCCCTGCCCGCAGTGAGTTTATAAGCTAGAGGAGGATTGATTGACCGATTAACACTAATTAGCTTGGATCTACTCCAGGATATAGAACAGTGCCTGGCGTATTCATTCAGTGGTATGTATTGAGCGCTTACTGTGTGCAGAGCACTGTACTAAGCACTTGGGAAAGTACAGTGCAACAATAGACGTACAGCATATCGTAAGCGTGGCGCCTGGAAGGTTTCCAGTCCTCTACCGGTCTCCGCTACGGGAGGGAGAGTCGAGCGGAGGCCTGTCCGTTCCGTCCCCGGCTCGGCCGGCGGCCGGCGGGCGGCGGGCCGGCGGCTACGGGGCGAAACTCCCCCGTGCCGGGCAGCGGCGGCCCGGGAGAGAGTCGAGGGCGGGGACCCGAGTTTACCGCGCGGAAGGCCGCGACGGTAAACCACTGCCGCATTTTTCCCAAGAGAACCCTGTGGATCCACTACCGGAACGATGGCAGCTGGAGAGCGGGGCCTCCTGGGAGAGGTGCGTCCGTGGTGTCGCTACGGGTCGGAGACGACTCGACGGCATGAGACGTATAGTAAGCGTTTAACAGGTACCGTAAAATAATGCCAGTTGATGGAACTCTCTCGTTCTCGGCCCGTTCAGGAGGCCGCTCGGTTGGGGTTGGCGGACGTCACGTCGCCCCCTCCTCGTACCACGGACAGGATTCACCGGTGCAGATGACACGGCCCCGTGTGTCTCAGGAACCGCCGGCCCGATTTCACTGGGGGATCGCAAGCCGAGGGGACAGCTGGGGATGCGGAATTTAGGAAGCAGCACGGCGTCGTGGATAGCGCACGGGCCCGGGAGTCAGAAGGTCATGGGTTCCAATCGCGGCGCAGCCACTTGTCTGCTGTGGGACCTTGGGCGAGTCGCTTTACTTCTGCGGGCCTCGGTGACCTCATCCGTGGAATGGGGATCGAGACCGTGAGCCCCACGTGGGACGGGGACTGTGTCCAATCCGATTTGCTCGTGTCCACCCCGGCGCTTAGAACAGTGCCTGGCACATAGGAAGCGCTGAACCAATGCCATCATTATTCTTACGATTCTTAGGACAATCAAATCCATCGATCAGAACCCGAAGAGGCCTTTTTTCCCCCCTATAAATCCCCCCGCCCTTTGTACACTGATTTTAAAATAGAATATTTCCCCTATGGGTTGGGATGAATAGCTCAGGAAGAACAGCAGTGGGCTGAACAGTCACTAAGAAGGGATTGCAGGTGCAAATTGTGGAAAGGAGAGAGTCTTTCCGAATTGAAAATCTAAAACGGGACCGGACCGGACAAGGTTTCTGGGAAATTCCTTCCCTTATCCAGATGGACGGGCTGCTTTATTTAGCTCGGCTGTCGAAACCAGAAAGGGGCCGGTCTGAGCCTCTCACCTCTCCTTCCCGGTCCAAGCCACAGTGCGCGGGGGGCTTCAGTGGAGCAGGAGTGGGGGGGGGGGGGGGGGGGGGATTTTGAGGATTTGGGCTGCAGAACAATTTTACAGCTGGACCCGAGGATTTTAGGAGCTGAAATCAACCTTTCGGTGGCATTTATGCAGCTTTTACTTCATTCCTTCGGTCGATCGTCTTTATTGAGCGTTTACTGTGTGCAGAGTACTAAGCGCTTGGAAGAGTACAGCAGAACAATAAGCAGACACATTCCCCGCCCACAGCGAGCTAACAGTGTAGAGGGCGGGGAGAGACGTTAATATATTAAGAAAATGACAGACGTGTACCTAAGTGCTGTGGGGCTGGGAAGGGGGATGAATAAAGGGAGCACGTCAGGGTGACGCAGAAGGGAGTGGGAGAAGAGGAAAGGGGGGCTCAGTCAGGGAAGGCCTCTCGGAGGAGCTGGGCCTTCAATAAGGCTTTGAAGCGAGGTGGGTAATCGTCTGTCGGATTTGAGGAGGGAGGGCGTTCCAGGCCAGGGGCAGGACGTGGGCGGGGGTTCGGCGGCGAGACAGACCAGATCGAGGTGCAGCGAGAAGGTTGGCATTAGATGAGCGAAGTGGGCGAGCCGGGTTGTAGTAGGAGAGAAGTGAGGTAAGAGGGGGCATGGTCATTGACTGGGGGCAAAGAGCTGTACTGAGGGCTTGGGAGAGTAGTCATTTCATTCATTCAATAGTATTTACTGAGCGCTTACTATGTGCAGAGCACCGTCCTAAGCGCTTGGAATGTACAGATCGGTAACAGAGACAGTCCCTGCCCTTTGACGGGCTCACGGTCTAATCGGGGGGAGACGGACAGAACGATAGCGATAAATAGAATCAAGGGATGAACATCTCCTTAAAACAACAGCAAATAAATAGAATGAAGGCGATGTACGTTTCATTAACAAAATAAATAGGGTGATGAAAATATATACAGTTGAGCGGACGAGTACAGTGCTGAGGGGGTGGGAAGGGGGGGGGGGGAGGAGCAGAGAGAAATGGATATTTCAGAGAGAGTGCAGTATAACGCAGTGGGTAGACATGCTCCCTGCCCACGGGGAGCTTGCGGTCTAGAGAGGGAGGCGGGCATCGAAATCGATTTAGATAGGGGGAATCGGCAGGGTATAAGGAGAAGCAGCGTGGCCCAGCGGTAAGAGCCCGGGCTTGGGAGTCGGAGGACGTGGGTTCTAATCCTGGCTCCGCCACTTGTCTGCTGTGTGAGCTTGGGCAAAACACTTCACTGTGCCTCAGTCACCTCATCCGTAAAATGAGGACGAAGACTGTAAATCCCGTGTGGGACAGCCCCATTACTTTGTATCCACCCCGGCGCTTAGAAAACAGTGCTTGGCACCTAGTAAGCGCTTGATAAATACCGTCGTTATTATTGTTATATGTATCTAAGTGCCGTGAGACTGGGGCGGGGTGACTGTCCAGTGCTTAGAGGGAGCCGATTCCGGTGCTTAGGTGAGGCGGAAGGGAGTGGGAGTAGGAGAGATTGGGGTTTAGTCAGGGAAGGCCTCTTGGAGGCGACGTGATCTTAGGAGGGCTTCCAAGGCGGGGAGAGTGGTGGTCTGTCGCATACGAAGGGGGAGGGGGTCCCAGGCCAGAAGGACGACGTCGGGGAGGGGGTCGTCGGCGAGACAGACGAGATCGAGGTACAGCGAGTAGGTCGCTGTAAGAAGAGTGAAGCACGCGGGCTGGGTTGTAGTAGGAGATCAGCGAGCTGAGGTGCAGATTGCTTCCTAGCCAATGCCGGGAAGTCTCTCTTTGCGGAGGCGTTGTGCACACGGTAAGGGCTCAGTAAATACCGCTGAACCAACGAATGGAAGGGCAACCCATCCGTCAATCGGTGGTTTACATTTATCGAGTGCTTACTGTACTAAGTCTTCGGGAGAGTACGAAGCAACAGAGTTGTTAGACACGTTCCTTGCCCCCTGTCGCCGAACTGTACTTTCCAAACGCTTAGTACAGTGCTGTGCGCATGGTAAGCGCTCGATAAATACCGTTGATCGATTGTAGTCCAGAGAGGGAGACAGGCTTTAACAGCAATAAATAACTAACTCGCAGGTATATATGTAAGCCACTATTGGAGTTTTTTAAGGAGGGGAGAGACGTACACTGAATTTTTTGGTTTTCGGGAAAACGATCCGGGTAGCGGAGTGAAGTGAGGACCGGGGAGGGGAGAGCGAGGAGGCAGGGAGGTCAGCCAGGAGTTTGTTGCAGAGCGAGGTGGGATGTGAAAAGCTGATGACGACCTCCCCCAAATAGCCAACTGCCAAATGCTCCATAGAAGGGAGGGGGTTCTAAACGGGCCGCAGGGACCGTGGTGATTCCCGCCCCTCACCGCTCGAGTGTAAGCTCCTTGCGGGCGGAGGCGATTTGTCACTTCTTTATTGTTCTTCCCCCAGTGTGCAAGGTACTGCAGTGAGGGGCTGCTCAAATACTGATCCTCCTCCTCCTCCTCCTCCATCTCCTCCTACCCCTTTTCCATGTCCTTCTCTAAATCCTCATCCTTCTCTTCCGTCTCTACCTCCTCATCCTCCTCCTTTCCCTTCTCCTTTTCCTCCTCTGCCTCCTCTTCCTCCTCATTCTCCTCTTCTTCCTCCTCTTCTGTCCTTCTCTAACTCCTCATTCTCGTCATCCTCCTCATCCTCTTCCTCCTCTTCATCCTCTCCCTCCTCTCCTCCTCCTCTTCCTCCTCTTCCTCCTCCTCTCCCTCCTCCTCCTCTTCCTCCTCATTCTCCTCTTCTTCCTCCTCTTCTGTCCTTCTCTAACTCCTCATTCTCGTCATCCTCCTCATCCTCTTCCTCCTCTTCATCCTCTCCCTCCTCCTCTTCATCCTCTTCCTCCTCCTCTTCATCCTCTTCCTCCTCTCACTTCTCATTCATTCAGTAGTATTTATTGAGCACTTTCTATGTGCAGAGCACTGTACTAAGCGCTTGGAACGGACAAATGGGTAACAGATAGAGACAGTCCCTGCCCTTCGACGGGCTCACGGTCTAATCGGGGGAGACGGACGGACGAGAACGATGGCGATAAATAGAATCGAGGGGAAGGACATCTCATTTAAACAATAGCAAAGAAATCGAATCAAGGCGATGTACATCTCATTAACAAAATAAATAGGGTAATGAAGATACAGACAGTCGAGCGGACGGGTACAGTGCCGAGGGGATGGGACGGGAGGGGGGAGGAGCGGAGGGAAAGGGGGGGAGAAGAGGGTTTAGCTGCGGAGAGGTGAAGGGGGGGGGGGTAGAGGGAGCAGAGGGAAAAAGGGGGGAGCTCAGTGTGGGAAGGCCTCTTCGACGAGGTGAGCTAAACTCCTCCTCCTTTGTCAGTTTTCTCCACTTTATCCTCTTCCTCCTCCTCCTTCTCCTCTTCCTCCTCTTCATCCTCCTCCTCTCCCTCCTCCTCTTCCTTCTCTCTCTCCCTCCTCTCCCTCCTCATCCTTCTCCTCTTCCTCCTCTCCCTCTTCCTCCTCCTCTCCCTCTTCTCCCTTCCCCCTCCTCCTATCTTAAGAGTGCGAGCCCCCTGCGGGACGGGGACTGTGTCCAACCTGATGAGTTTGTGTCGGTAAAGTCAGGGCTGACTTCATTGGGTGGTTTTAGAACCCAAGGAATGATTGCATCACACAACACTGACCCGGGTCTGGCCGAAATGGAACCGAAATAAATGCATCGCCATTGTCGGTGTGATTAGAGGGTGATGCGGCCTTTCGTATTCCAACCGATCGGCACTTAGGTGTCAAGCTCCGTTCTAAGCACTGGGGTAGATACAAGTCAATTAGGTCGGACGCGTTCCCCGTCCCACCTGGGGCTCACTGTCTAAGTGGGGGGGAAAATAGGTTTTGCATCTCCCCTTTACAGTTGAGAAAACTGAGGCACAGAGAAGGGAAGTGACTTACCCAAGATCACCCAGCAGGCAAGTGGCAGAGTCGGGATTAGAATCCACGTCCTCTGACTCCCAAGCCCGTGCTTTGTCTTTTAGGCCACGCTGCTTCCTCTGACATAATTTTGGCATTCGGTTTGCTTTTGGATGGACAGAGGCAATGTTCTGGGCTCTCCTAGCACAGCAGGCTTCCGCATATGGTACGAACGCGTAATGGCAGTCGTGAGACGCGTTTGGCAAAGTGTCTCGGGTTCGACGCGCAGGACTTTGAAATCGTTTTCATCCTCTTGTTTCTCACCCCTTCCTGCTGGGCGTCGGCCAAAAGCCCAGATTTCGGATATAATAATACTGATGGTATCTGTTAAGCGCCTACCATGTGCCGAGCGTTGTTCTAAGCGCTGGGATAGATGCAGGCTAATGAGGTTGGACACAGTCCCTGTCGCACATGGGGCTCGCGGTCTTAATCCTTATTTTCCAGGCGAGGGAACTGAGGCCAAGCGAAGTGACTTACCCAGCGCGACACGGCAGACGAGTGGTAGAGGCGGGATTAGAACCCAGGTCCTTCGGATTCCCAGGCCCGGGACCGTGCCGTTTCCAGTTCGTCTTTCTGAACTGTCGTCTCCTTCTCTTGTTCGCAGCATAAACAGATGTAAAAATTACTACGAAGTACTTGGAGTCCCCAAAGACGCTGGCGATGAAGACCTGAAGAAAGCCTACAGAAAACTGGCTCTGAAATTTCATCCGGACAAAAACCACGCCCCTGGAGCAACAGATGCTTTTAAAAGTAAAGTACTTTTTTTTTTTAAAAGCCCCGTACACGGCTCTTCTCTGTGACAGAGAGCCCGTTTCAGAAAACACGGTCTTCTTTCTGAAACAAAGTCTTAAATTTCCCTGGTGGGATATTAAATAAGTGTTAGCAATGGTCAGGCAAGGCATGAGCCTTTATAGTTTTGGTGGTCATTACTTTGGACCTCCAGAAACAGCGAGAAATACGGTTTGGCTGGACAAGAATTGAGGATTAATTTTGACCCCAGCTTAAATTAATAGGGTCCTTTGACCCGTAAGTGTTTTCCTTGGGTTATTAATCTCCCCTACCGAGGCTTCAGTCTTTTAAGTGATCCTAGGCACTGTAGGCTGGTAAATTACCAGCAGGTTTTGTGTTGGGCCAACAAAATCTATTTTTCTGTGTATCCTTTTTTCACATTTAGGTTTGAAGCACATTTCTGTAGGTATTTAAGCACTTACTACGTGTCAAATATGGTTCTAGGAGCTGGGGTAGATGCAGGTGAATTAGGTTGGACACGGTCCCTGTCCTGCACGGGGCTCACAGCCTAAGTAATAATAATAATTCGTGCTTAAGGTATGCTTACTATGTGCCGGGCCCTGTACTAAGCGTTGGGGTGGATATAAGCAAAGGTCCCTGTGCCACGTGGGGCTCACAGTCTCAATCCCCATTTTCCAGATGAGGTAACTGAGGCCTAGAGAAGTGAAGTGACGTAGCCAAGGTCAGACAGCAGACAGATGACAGTGCTGGGATTAGAACCCATGACCTTCTTCTTCCCGAGCCCGTGCTCTCTCCACTGCGCCATGCTGCTTCTCTTCATCCCACAGTACTCATTCCACCTTGCTTTATCCCATCATCCCTGTTGTTCCCCGCTGTATCTGTTTCTTGCTTTGTTTTTTATTTATGGTATATGCTAAGAGTTTACTATGTGCCAAGCACCGTACCCAGCAAATCAGGTTGGACACAGTCCCTGTCCCACATGGGCTTCCCAGTCGCAATCCCCATTTTACCGATGAGGGAACTGAGGTACAGAGAAGTGAAGTGACTTCACCAAGATCTCGCAGCAGATTAGCGGTGGAGCCAGGATTAGATCCCAGGTCTTTGGTCTCCCAGGTCCCGGGTCTTTCCACTAGGCCACGCCGCTTCCACCCCCATCATCTTCCACCCTCTCCCTAATCACCGTTCATTCACTTGTACTTATTAAGCGCTTTCTGTACACTTAGAATAGTTCAGAATAATAATAAACAGATCCATTCCCTGCCCACCACGAGTTTAGAGTCTAGAGCGTGAGACGGACATTAATATCATGAAAATATAAACCCGATTGTCTCGTCTCTGTCCCAGCCCTCAGTACAGTGTCTGGCACAGAGTAAGTGCTTAGCAAATACCAGTTAAAAAAAAAAACAAAATAGGAGGGCGTAGACAGTCATTCTACCCCTATCACCCAGCCCCGGAATGTCCCACAGTCTAAGGGGGAGGGAGAACGGGTATTTGATCTCCGTGGTACAGAGGAGGAGACCGAGGCCCGGAGAGGGAAGGTAAGCGACTCACCCAAGGTCACGCAGCAGGCCGGCGGTGGAGCCGGGATGAGGACCCGGGCCTCCTGAATCCCAGGCGCGGCCTCTAATTTCTCCAGTTCCCAGAGCTTCTGAAGGTCGAGTCACTTTCCAACCAGGAGGCCCTAGATCAGAGAGCGGCTCTTAGGAGCTGGGTCGCCGCGGCTGCGGGCTCACCTGCTCATCCTTCCAACGTTTCAGAGATCGGCAACGCTTACGGCGTCCTGAGCAATCCGGAAAAACGAAAGCAGTACGACCTGACGGGCAGCGAAGAGCCGGCCTGCAGCCACCCGAACAACGGGCGGTTTAACTTCCACAGAGGCTGCGAAGCCGACATAACTCCGGAAGACTTGTTCAACATATTTTTCGGCGGCGGATTTCCCTCAGGTACCGTACGTACCCTCCCGTTCGAGCCCCGGAACGTTCGCCTGCCGGGACGCCGGACTCGGATTCAAAGCGGTTCGTTCGGTCGGATTTGTTGAGCGCTTAGTGTGTGCCGAGCACTGTGCCGAGCGCTCGGGAGAGGACAGCGCAGCGATAAACAGACGTCCACCCCCTCCCAGCCCCGCTGAGACTCTCTAGAGCAGCCGTCCACGGATGAGAACAAAATACAAAAGGCCTTTTTCATGCTGCCTGGAATATATTCTACTCTGTCCTCGGAGCGGAGTTTCCGTAGGATCCGGGGCGATCGGAGGGGTTGGGAAGGCACTCTGGAGGGAGCCTGGATCGGACGCCAAATGGCGCCCTGTCGGCTCCCGTCAGAAGGTCAGAGGGCACCCGGGGGGCGAGGAGACGGGGCGTCCTAGAACAGCCGTGGGACCCGGAGAGCAGGTGTCGAGCGCTTCCCAACCGGTGGTTTTTATCGAGGGCTTGCCGTGTGCAGGGCGCTGCGCGAAGCGCTCTGGGAGGTGCAGCAGAATTGGTTGACGCGATCCCTGACCTCGAGCCGCTTCCAGTCTAGCCGCGGAGTCACGCACCTACTCTTTTGCCGGACCGAGGCCCTGGAAACGAACGGTGAAAGTCCCTGGGGAGGTCCGAGCCCTTCCGGGTCCCCCAGAACAGTCCACCTCCCCTTGCTCTCCCGAGACGGCAGCTTCCAGAAATTTCCATCAACTGCCCTAGATTTTGGGGGAGCTAAGCCTGACCCCTCTCCTCCCAACCAGAAAAAAGGAACCGGGTTAAGGTAAAAACCACAACTGAAACCACTGGCGAGCGTTCCATACAGTCTGTATGGCTGCCTTTGCCAAGCTACGTCTTTTCCAGAAAGGGGCGATGATCATTGTGATATTTGCTAAGGGCTTACTTTGTACCGAGCACCGTGGAGGAAGCGCCGAGTTAGATGTAGGGAGATCAGATGTAGAGAAGCAGCGTGGCTCAGTGGAAAGAGCACGGGCTTTGGAGTCGGGGCTCATGAGTTCGAATCCCGGCTCTGCCACTGTGTGACTGTGGGCGGGTCACTTCACTTCTCTGTGCCTCAGTTCCCTCATCTGTAAAATGGGGATTAAGACTGTGAGCCCCACGGGGGACAACCTGATTCCCCTCTGTCTACCCCAGCGCTTAGAACAGTGCTCGGCACATAGTAAGCGCTTAACAAATACCAACATTATTATTATTATTATTAGATCAGGTTGGACATAGTCCCTGTCCCTCGTGGAGCCCGCAGTCTAAGAAGAAGGGAGAACAGGTGTTAATAATAATAATACTCGGAGTATCGATTAAGCGCTTAGTATGTGCCAGGCACTGTTCTAAGCTCTCGGGTGGATAAAAGCTACTCAGGTTGGACCCAGTCCCTGTACCACAGCGGGCTCACAGTCTTAATCCCCTTTTACAGATGCGGTAACTGAGGCTCAGAAAAGTGACTTGCCGAAAGTCACAGAGCAGACAGGTGGCCCAGCTGGAATTAGAACCCAGGTCCTTCCGATTCCCAGGCCTCTGCTGCTTCTGTAATGCAGTCGAATCAGACGTGATCCTCACCACCCCACCGAATGAGGCTAACGGTCTAAAGGGGACGAAGAGGGGGTACTGAATCCCCATTTTGCAGATGGGGGAACCGAGGCCCAGGGCAGTGACTTGCCCAGGGTCACCCGGCAGACGAGTGGAAGAGCCGGTGTCAGAAGGCCCCGTCTCCTGCCTCTCAGGCCCGTGCTCTTTTCACCAGGCCTCGCCGTTGACAGCGAAGTAGAGGAACACGTTCAGAAGCCTAACTCTCTCCAAATGGGGTCACACTGTTTTAAGATCCATTTGAAAAGACGAACGACCCTAACGAGAACCGAACGGTCGGAGCAGCGACTGTAAATATCCCGGATTACAAGCCCGCGGTGTCTGTAACTGCCTTCTTAGAGACTTTTTGCGTCCAGACTGATTTGTCCGCTGTACGGTTGGTTCTCCCGCAGGTAGCGTCCATTCCTTCTCCAACGGGCGAGCCGGGTACAGTCAGCAACAGCAGCAGCACCGACACAGCGGACACGAAAGAGAAGAAGAAAGAGGCGACGTACGTACCGCTCTCTCAGCCCCGGCCTCCATTTCTGCCCGGCTCCCCAATTGAGTTGCACGCTTGTCCTGTGTAGATACACGCGCGCACACACACACATTCATTCACTCAGTTGTATATATTAAGCGCTTACTGTGTGCTAAGAACTTAGGAAAGTACACTATAATAATAAACACTGTCGGTCCCTGCCCACAACGAGCTCATGGTCCAGAGGAGGGGAGACAGACGTCAGTAGAAACTAAACAGACATCAATACGATAAATAAAATGACAGGGACATAAGCGCTGCGGGGCAGGGAGCGGGGGGGAAGGAGCAGAAGGAGCAAGACGGGGTGATGCAGAAGGAAGTGGGAGATGAGGAAGAGCGGGGCTTAGTCGGGGAAGGCCTCTTGGAGGAGGTGTGCCTTCGGTAGGGCTTTGAAGTGGGGAAGAGTAATTGTTCAGTGGATCTGAGGAGGGAGGGCGTTCCGGGCCAGAGTAGGACGTGGGCCGGGGGTCGGCGGAGAGACGGGGGAGATGGCGGCCCAGTGACAAGGCGAGCGGCACCCGAGGAGCGGAGTGTGCGGGCTGGGCTGTAGTAGGAGAGTAGCCGGCTGAGGTAGGAGGGGGCGAGGCGGTGGACTGCTTTAAAGCCAAAGGTGAGGAGTTTTTGTTCGATGTGGAGGTGGAGGTTTTTGAGGAGGGGGGGTGACATGTCCTGAAGTTTCTGTAGGAAGAGGATCCGGCAGCGGAACGAAGTCCGGACTGGAACGGGGAGAGGCGGGAGGCTGGGAGGTCAGCAAGGAGGCCGATGCAGTCATCTAGGCGGGACGGGATAAGTGCTTAGATTAACCCGGGAGCAGTTCGGATGGAGAGGTGAAGGTGGATTTTAGCGCTGTTGTGCGGGTGGGACTGGCGGGCTTTGGGGACGGATTGAATATGTGGGTCGAATGAGAGAAGTCAAGGATAACGCCAGGGTTAAGGGCTCGCGAGACCAGGAAGGATGGTGGTGCCGTCGGCAGTGTCGGGAAAGTCAGAGAGAGGACGGGGTTTGTGGGGGGGAAGACACACACCTGGGCTCCCTTTCTGAGTGCGTGTACCACCGCCCCCCCCCGGCTCCATTTCTGTGAACGCACACACAAAAAACCCACATGCACCCCCCCCGCACGTACACAAACACCACCGCCCCTCCCCCCGGGCCTCTATTTTTACCGATTTGACGTTTACCCGGCTCCCCAATTAAGTTGGATGCCCTTTAAGGACAGGGCCCTTGTCATGTGTGTAAGTGCACACGTACACACATCCCGGGCTCCATTTCTGCATACACACACACACACACACACACATACACACCCACACCCACACTCCCCCTTCCCCACCTCCCCCGAACTCTATTTCTGCCATTTTTACTTTTCCTCGGTTCCCCAATTAAATTGGGCGCTCCTTAACGGCAGGGCCCTTGTTCCGCCTCCCTGGGGGCGAAAGGGGGCTGGGGGCGGGTCACCCAGAGGCCCTCCGGCGCTCAGCCGTGACCGCCGGTGGCCAGGGAGCGGGCGAAGAAGGCGGGCGACAGGGCCGGGCTCTTTCTTCCTCTCTTCCACAGGGAGGCTTCTCGGCGTTCATCCAGTTGCTGCCCATTATCGTATTGATCCTCGTCTCTCTGTTGAGCCAGCTGATGGTCTCTAATCCTCCTTATTCTTTATATCCCAGATCGTGAGTACTTTTTAGGTTTGGGTATTTTTGTGGTATTCGCGAAGCCCTTCCCAAAGGTCATGCTCTGTCCTAATGGCTGGGCTGGATACAGACTCATTCAGGCCGGAGACGGTCCCCGCCCTCCGGGTCTGGGGCCGAACAGGGATCGACACACGGCCTGAGGGAACTGAGGCACAGAGAAGTGAAACGACTTGGCCGAGGTCACGCAGCAGGCAGGTGGCAGAGCCGGGATTAGAACCCGTGACCACCTGACTCCCAGGCCTGGGCTCTATCCACTGGGCCATGCTGCTTCCCAATTTCACCTACACAGAGTCCTTTTCAGTGCTCTTCTTTTCCCTTCCCGAGCTAACTTTCCTAGCTTGGCGTCTCCCGAGGCTCAGATGGGCACAAGCTGGTAAGAGCAGGTGATTTGGCAGGCGCTTGCTGGATTTCACTGAGCTTCAGCACCAGGAAGGGACGTTTTCTCTGCCACTTTGACTGACTTTCTCTCTCCTTGTTCCTTTTTCCCTCTTACTTGGATGAGCGAAGGGGCTAAGGGCAGAGGAGAAAGAGCACAGGCCTGGAAGTCAGAGCACCTGGGTTCTGATCCTGACTCTGCCACTTAGAATCAAGCAATCAGTCAGTGGCATTTATTGAGCACTTATTAGGGAAGAGCACTGTTCTGGCGCTTGGGAGAGTACAATAGAACAGAATTAACAGAGGTTCCCTACCCATAATGAGCTTACAGTCCAGAGGGGGGAGGCAGACATTGATAAGAACAATTCATGATAAATAATTTAAAGATATGGACTTAAGTGCTGCGGGGTTGGGAATGATGCAGATATCAATATCAAAGCCTGCCATGTGACCTTGGGCAAGTCATCTCTGTGCCTCAGTTCTCTCATCTAGAAATGGGAATTCAATACTTTTCTTCTTACTTAGACTGTGAGCCGCTCGTATGACTTAATTACCTTGTGTCTGCCCCAGCGCTAATTACAGTGCTTAACACTCGTCTTAACGCTGTCGAGTCGTCTCCGGTCCGTAGCGACGCCGTGGACCTTCCCAAATACCCCAAGTATGGGTATTGTTTTTTATGGTATACGGTACGCGCTTGCTACGTGCCAGGCACTTTACTAAGTGCTGGGGTCGATGGAAGCTAATCAGGTTGGGCACCGTCCACATCCGGGCATGGGGCTCACCGTCGTAATCCCCGTTTGCGGATGAGGGAACGGAGGCCCAGAGAAATGAAGTGACTTGCCCAAGGCCACCCAGCAAACAAGTGGCAGAGCCCAGGTGCTCCTTACTCCCAGGCTCATGCTCTATCCACTAGGCCATGCTGCTTCTCTATTATTATTATTGTTAGTGGAGGTGAAATAAACTCCATGGATCGACCCTACCCGGCTCCTCGGCCCCAAGGACAAATGGGATATTAGGCTTGGTTAATAATAAGATTATTCTTCATAGTATAATATAATAATAATCTTGTTATTATTAACGATGATAAGGTTTTTCTCGGGGAAGGGCCGAGAGGTCTTTGTCCGTCTGTTCTAATACGGGGTAGGCTTTTCACTCACTTCATAGACCGATTACCGAGGCGGGAGTCCTGATTTTACGAAGGAGTACGATCGCTGTGACGTTTCAGGTAGAGGTTAGTTGTGTAGGTAAGATCTCAATATAAAGGCAAAAGCCTCAATCACTGTATTATATACTGATAATAATGATGAGAGTAATAATAGCAGTCACGGGATTTGATAGGCGCTTTCTATTTGCCCGGGATAATGAGGTTAGAAACAGCCCTCCCCCGGGGGAGCTCTCACAGCCTAAATAGGAGGGAGAACAAGGATAGGATCCCGATTTTCCAGGAGAGGAAACTGAGAAGTGAAGCGACTTGCCCACGGTCACCCAGCAGGCCCACCCCCTTGCTCTTTCCACCGGGCCATGCTGCTTCTCAATCCACCCCACGGATGTCACCTGTAAGAGGCCTCTCGTCCAAGCAGTCGGTGGCTCGAGTTGTGATGGTCCCGGAGGTGTGTCGTTTGTGGTCGTGTGCCGCCTCGACGTCATGCGTCCGCGCGGCTCCCCTCTCCCCCCCTCACCCTAACGGACACCCCCTTACCCCTCCGTTGTCCTAGCGGCCTTCTCGCCGGAACCCTTCTCCTCTCCGTCCCAAAGCCGCCTCTGGAAGTTCCGAGCCGCCTCCGTTCTGGAGCAGCAGACCTGACGAAACGTTCATTTCCTGTGCTAATGTAATGTTGTACCGCCAACCTCACCCGTAGAAAAAAAGAATCCTTCTGTCCAGTCCCATTGTATCAATTTCACACCACACTGACCAGTTCAAAATCAGTTTAATCTAAATCGTGGCCTCTTTCTAATGAGAGTCTTGAAGACGCTTCTCGATCGGTCTCAAAGAAGACGTAACTTAGCCGGCGCTGGAGCCCACGACCCAGGCCCAGTGAAACGGTGGTTTTTGTACTTTTTCATCTGTAAGTGGCTGAGGTGAGTTCTTGGTTAGAGAAGGGTCATTTGGTTTTTGGAGAGTCCTAGCTAATGTGATACACACGCTGTGGAATATGAACTATGGAGTCAGTTTGACGGCGATGGGATGCTTTGTTACGGGACTTTGATGGAGTAACCCGCCCTCACTTAAATTCCGCTGAAGTCAAACGTATCTCTCCTTTTTTTTCCCCCCCCACAGTGGTTCAGGACAAACCATTAAAATGAGGACAGCCAACTTGGGCGTCGTGTATTATGTCAGCAAAGAATTTAAAAGCGAATACAAAGGAACATTGCTACAGAAAGTGGAAAAGAGTGTGGAAGAGGATTATTTGACTAACATTCGAAATAACTGTTGGAAGGAAAGACAGCAAAGTAAGTTAACCAGATGAATAACCAAGTGATCAAAAAGTGATACTTAGCGAGCGCTTACTGTGTGCAGGGCACTGTTCTAAGCGCTTGGGAGAGTACAGAAGTCGGTAGGCACGCTCCCTTTCCGTGATGAAATGCCTTAATGGGATTTCCCCAGCAGTGTCTGAATGGGTCTGTGTGGCCCACGGTCAGATCAGAAGCAGCGTGGCTCAATGGAAAGAGCCCGAACTTGGGAGGCAGAGGTCATGGGTTCCAATCCCGGCTCTGCCATTTATCAGCTGTGTGACTTTCGGCAGGTCACTTAACTTCTCTGTGCCTCAGTTACCTCATCTGGAAAATGGGGCTGAAGACCGTGAGCCCTACGTGGGACAACCTGATTACCTTGTATCTACCCCAGTGCTTAGAACAGAGCTTGGCACATAGTGAGCGCTTAACAAATGTCATCATTGTTATCATTATTATCATTACAAGGCCCGGTTTCTGCCGACCTTGTCCTCCGAAGAGTGTCCCTCCTCATTTTACCTGTGTTTTTTTTGTTTTTCTTAAGTGGTATTTGGTAATCGCTTACTGTGTGCCAGGTACCTTACTAAGCACTGGGGTAGATAGAAGCTCAGCAGGTTGGACCCAGTCCCTGTCCCTCATGGGGCTCACGGTCTTCATCCCCATTTTACAGTTGAAACAACTGAGGCCCGGGGAAGTGAAGTGACTTGCCCGAGGTCACACAGCAGACACGCGGCCGAGTCGGGATTAGAACCCAGGTCTCTCTGACTCCCGGGCCCGTGTTCTAGCCCCTGGGCCCCGCTGGTTCTTCTGGTCGTTTGACAAAGGGTGACCTCGGCGGGCCCCCGTGAAGACATCCTAGATCGGTTCCCTGGAGTGTCAGTCTATGCCCCCGATGCCTCAGGTCAACGAAACCGGTCGTAAGGGAGACGTTTTCTCCTCACAGCGTGACTCCGGGTTCGGGAAGCTCCTCGTCTGTAAAATGGGGATTCGATTCCTGTTCTTCCTCCTACTGAGACTGTGAGCCCCGGGTGGGACCGGGTCCCACCTAATTTAACTCGTATCTCCCCCCGGCACGCAGAGCAGTGCTGTGGCTCGGAGCGAGCGCTTAACAGGTACCGTCATCATTAACGTGGCCAATGGGGCCTGGTGCAGGTTGTGAGGGAAATGGCGACCCCTCGCCCACCTCCTCCCTCTAACCTGGAACTCCCTCCCCTTTCCTGTCACTCTCCCCACCTTCAAAACCTTATTAAAATCCCATCTCCTCCAAGAGGCCTTCCCAGCTAAGCCCTCATTTCCCCCCATTCCCTGTCCCTTCCGTGTCACCCCTGAATTTGAATTCGCACCCGTTATTCACCCCGCCGTCAGCCCCACAGCACTTGTGTCCGTCTTCGTAATTTATTTTTAATGTCTGTTTCCCCCTCTAGGCTGTAGGCTCCCTGTAGGCGGGGAACGGGTCTGTCAGCTCTGTTGTATTATACTCTCCCAAGCTCTTAGTACAATGCTCTGCACACAGTAAGCGCTCAGTAAGTACTGCTGATTGACTGACTGCCAGACCGGCCCCTCCCCCAGGGACCCCGGCCCCCGGCACTCTCCGACCCCCGAAAATCCCCACCTCCGCTCTCCCGACGAAAAATGGGGGTCGGCGCCTTGGAGGAAGTCGGTCGGCGGATTTATCGAGCGCTTACTGTGTGCAGAGCGCTGGACCGAGCGCTTGAGCCCTTGGAGACGGCGTGTCCGGTTGGGGTCAGTGCTCGAGGAGCGGATGACGGGAGCTAAAGCCCCGGTTCCCCTCCCTCACCCCGCGGTATTCTCGTGTCTTCAAGAAACAGACATGCAGTACGCGGCCAAGGTCTATCGCGATGAACAGCTGCGACAGAAAGCGGAATCCCTGAGCATGGACAACTGCAAAGAACTAGAACGGCTCACGAGTATCTTCAGGGGAGGATGAGAGGAGAAACGCCAGTTTCCGCCGTGCGACCCCTTTCAGTACGCTGTCTCTCTCTCTCTCTCTTTCTCTCTCTCTCTTTCTCTGTCTCTCTCCATGTAAATTAAGAAATGTAGTTCCTCGTGAGAGTCGGAAAGACAGCAGATAGTAAAATGAAAGCTTGGTCAGCTGGGGTCGAAAATCATATGCCGAAGCGCACCCCTTTCGTTCAATAGCCCCCTCACCTAGTGCAGAATTGAAAGCCGAAAAGTCCCGATTTCCTCTTTACCTAGTTTCTCCTAGTTTCAGTCCAGCAACTTAGCCGCGCCTTCGTTTGAGTTGGAAAGTTTACAGCGTTCTTTCAACAGAAACACTGTAGCAACCTGCAATCTTAGGAATTCTTCCGTTGTCGTGTAAATATGTATGGGGGGGGGGGGGGGAGAACCATTTTGTGTACATACAAGTGACTGACTTTATATTTAAAAATCTCAAAAGTTTCGCTCTTAAGACATGGAATAAGTATCGTAGGACAGTACTCCTTACCGGATGTCGAGCGCGTGGAGTTTAAATAATGCCAGATGGTTTTTGTGGGTTTTTTTGATTGATTTAATTTTGTGTGAAGTCTTCTGACCTTTCCCGTTCAGAGGATCTCGACCATTTGAAAATATGGCGGTGAACATTCCTTAGTACGTGTTAGAAGAACATAGAACTGGTGTAGAGTAACAGTTTGCAATTTAGTTTTATGAATTGCTAAGCAATACGATTTGGAAAGTTAGGCACCGTAAGAGAAGGGACCAGAAAACTGCTGTGCAGACAGTAGATACTCTTGCAAGTACTTGCAGTATATAACCGCAGTAGATGTTTAGAATATTGAAAATTTCCTTCTCAAAAGCTGAAAAGTAGCTCCTCCTCAAATAGCCCAAACATAAGCGAGTTTCAAGCTATTTAAAATTAGGAAAAGGGGAACCCAATTTTGTTGGGTTTTTTTTTTTTTTTTTTTTTGGTTTTTGGTTTTTTTTGGTCTTTAAACTCTTGAGGTTTCAGTTTTAGTGCTCAGGCTTATGTAAAAGTCAGTGAGTATTTGTTTTGCCAGTGGGCGGTAAGAGGTGTTACTGCTGAAATTTAAGCCACGTGCCTTCAAACACGATTGCCAGACATGACACTTGCAAGTGGATTGCGGAGGTCCGCTGTCAGCACGTAATTTAGAGCAAGATTGAATCGAAGGTTTAAATAAAGTCGATCCTGCAGACCCCTGAGCTGAAGCCCTTCACTCCTCAATAACACGAGCCTGCTGAGGTCACCCATTGTCGAAAGGACCGGAGGGAAAATGTGGAGAGAAATTCTTCTTCTAGAGTCTATAAGCTCCCTCTAGCCTTGTAATCTTGTTATGGGCAGGGAGTGTGTCCTTTTATTATTGTACTCTCCCAAACGCTTAGTACAGTGTTTTGCACACAGTAAGCGCTCAATAGATAAGATTGAATTGAATTCCGAGGGCCAGGTCAGCAGAAGCTGGACTTAATCTTCGGATCGTGGACCTTAGAGGGACTCCACTGAGGGCAGGGAGCATTTCTACCTATTTATTGTCCTGTCTCGTATAACTCCAGAAATAATCCCATTATAATCAAATTCCAGCAGGAGAAAAAGTTTACAAGTGGCTAGACAGCCAAATGTTCGGGTTCCTGAATATAGAGATTTTGATTCCCAGCTGCCAGTTTACCGGAGGGCACGTTTTCCACGTCTTTTGGCTTTCGCATTCTGGTTAAGCGCTTACTGTGTGCCTGGCACCGTTCTAAGCCCCGGGGCAGGTGCGGGTTAATCAGGTTGGACGCAGTCCCTCTCCCACAAGAGGCTCGCAGTCTACGGAGGAGAGAGGAGGATTTAACCCCCATTTTCCAGATGAGGTAACTGAGGCCCAGAGGAGTGAAGTGACTTGCCCAAGGTCACGCAGACAAGCGGAGGAGGCGGGATTAGAACCCAAATCTTCTGACTCCCAGGCCCAGGCCCTTCCCGCTAGGCCGTGCCGCTTCTCGGCTCTTTGCGGTTAAAGGAAAAAGAAGCATTCTTTGCGACGACTCTCTTATTTAGCAGGAAAATCCGGCATTGGACGAAATGAACCGCTCTCTCAATAGAGGAGGTAGTGCAGCCTTGGAAGAAGAATTAAGCACTTTTTTTTTTTTTTTTTAAAGGTATTCGTTAAGCACTTACGCTGCGCCGGGCACCGTACTGAGTGCCGGAGTAGATACAGGCCGGTCAGGTCCGACACAGTCCGTGTCCGACATGGGGCTCCCGGTCTTAAACCCCATTTTACAGAGGAGGCAGTGGAGGCCCAAAGGAGTGAAGTGACTTGTCCAAGGTCACGCAGCGGAAGGAAGTTATTCAAACAGTGCTCCGCGCTTAGACTAGCGCTTAACACACAGTGCTTCCCAAATATCATAAAAGAAAGGTGTATCGAATCGATTCAGCCTTTACTGAATACTCTCTGTATCTGGTGCGCTGTATTAGGTGCTCGAGAAGTAGGGGATAATGAAGTGACCCATTCCCTCCTCTCAAAGAGCTTAGGATCTAACCTGGGCTCAAACACAAAAATATAATGGACTTTCCAGGCCTCCCACTTTACATTTAGGAAAGAAATCCCGAGCTCTCCGTGTTTTACGCGGTCAACGTAGAAATGGTGTCTGTACGGGCTCCGGGCTTCCAGGCCTAGCGATCGGTCGCGTGTCGCGAGCGTCTACTGTACTAAGCGCTTGGGAGAGGGCAGTACGACAGATTTGGTAGACACAGTTCCTGCCCTTAAGGAGCTCACCGCCTAGAGGACCTGAGAAATTGGAAAGGGTGATATTTCTAAGGACCAAACCCCCTCTTTCCAGCCAACTCGTTCTCCCCTTTAGACACCGAGTTGGTAAACTCTTCAATACACAGGACAAAATGATCCCCCTTGGCAGCATTCCCGTTGGAAATGGGTTGGTGAAGTCTACTGGATCTGGCAAAATGCTTGGCGGAATTGCCTGGAGAAAGAGGGGCAGGTCATTTTTAAGCTGTTAGGAAACGCCGCTCAAAAGTTTCAGAGCTTTCTGAGACAGAGCTGGGTCCGTCTTGCTACCAGTTCAGCGGCGAAAAGGACGGTAGCTGTTTCAGATCATTGCGTTAGAGGCATTTTGACCCCAGGTACAAGTGGGAGGTTTTTTTAATCTCCCATTTGAAATGTAAGTTTGCTGTTTCCCGATTGTGCGTGTTCGTATGTGTGTGTGTGTGTGTGTGTGTGAGCACATCGGTGTCCGGGATGTGTCTTGATGATCCCCGCTGTGTAACTATTAGTGGTTTTCTTTCTGGAACGTATTTTAATCTTGTAGGTTTCCGCCAAACTTCTCAGAGGTAGCGACTGTGCAAAGAGAGCTCATTTAACTGGTAACTCAGGAACAGTGTTGAGGAAGACCATCTCAGACGACCCCTTTCAGTCTTTTCAAGAGCTGCTGCGTTAGAAAATGGTTTGGTTGACTTAGGCAAGCTATTGATGGGTTCGGCCTCTCCCTGTATTTCCCTAAAAAGTGATTATTTTTTTTTTAGATGGTATTTAAGTGCACCGTGCTGGCACCGTACCAAGCAGAAGATAATCAGGTGGTACACGGCCTGTCCCACATGGGGCTTAGAATTCTAATCCCTATTTTTAGTTGAGATAACCGAAGCCCAGAGGAGTGATGTGACTTACCCAGGGTCTCACCGCAGACAAGTGGCAGAGCTGGGATTAGAACCCAGGTCCCCCGACTCCCGGACCTGTGCTCTTTCCACTAGGCCACCCTGCCCCTTCCCAATGTCCTCTACTTTGCTGTGATAGCCAAGGAGGTTGGAACTAGTCTTTAGGGACCCACACTGTAACAAGGCTGAGGGTTTCATTTTCAACAGGCAGGCTGCGGACAAGCCCGTTGGAACCTGATTTTCAAACCTCGAACGTAACGCGGGACCTGACTGTAGTCCTCCTCTTTTCGATTCTCTGCAGGCAACATGTTGTTGAATCATTTTCTTTTAGCTGCAAAATGTAAACTTCCCTCAGTGCTGTTGTGCCGATGCCAGCCTGAAATAGCTACCTAACGAATGGCTATCGATGGAGCAGAAATGTGAGATTCACAGATTAAGTCCTTATTTGACAGATTCATTGGACCGTTTTGTTCAGACTTCTTAATCGGACCATATTTTAATCATAATAATAATGACGACGATGGTATTTGTTCAGCGTTTACTAGGCGTCAAGCACTGTTCTAAGCTCTGGGGTAGATGTAAACTAATCAGGTTGGACACAGTCCCCGTCCCACGAGGGACTCAACAGTCTCAATCCCCATTTTACCGACAGGGGAACCTGAGGCCCAGAGAAGTGAAATGACTTGCCCAGAGTCACCCAGCAATCAAGTGGCGGAGCCGGGATTAGAACCCAGGTCTTGCTGACTCCCAGGGCCGTGCTGCTCTTTTTGGAGGTAGATTGCGATGGCTGGTGTTCTAAAACTAGTCCTGTTGGATTTTTCGATCCCCCTTTTTTTCCCCCCGTCTGAACAAATTCCAACGCCCTCTCGTTGAGTCAAAAGTAGCGGAGCACGGTGGGGTGAGGGGGGTTTTGTCTGAGTCCTGAGCGAGGTGACCTTTCTACTCTCCGGAAAGAGCAGAGAAAGCCCAGAAGAGTGCCGGTGGCCCGCAACTTTTCTCCCCGTGGGAGGCTCGTCCTCAAGGAGGGCCAGAGGAACCTCCGTCCTCAGGCCGTGGGGGCATTCTAAGAAATGATCTGTAACCCTGTTTTCTTTTCCCACCCGGTAGGGAAGGTCTTGGTCAACCGTAGTCGGCCAAGGAACTTCACTTTGCTCCTTCACAGAACAGTCAGCTTAGCTTTCTTATCACCAACCGATCCGGTTGCCTTTAAGCGCGTCTAGAAAATACCCGCCGATGAGGAATTCCGGATTACGGCGACATGGAAGAAGAGTAGATTTGCAAAGGGAACAAAAAATCCGCCTTTGAAATTCTAACGCCATCCAATCTCTAAGAAAGAATGTTTCGAGATCGTTTAGTCTCTTGGAGAAATGTGCATCTGCTTCAGTTCTCTGAGGGCAAAATCTAGAATTCAGCTTAACGAACGTCTCCGGTTTATTTCCAGATGAAGCTAGACTCTTTTCTCGACCCTAAAACTGTTTTCTTGACACTCGTTAAATCCACAGCCTACTCCTTATATTAAGGACCGTGTAACCCTGGTTTTCATCAATTCTCTTCGCATGCGTAACTTCATCGATCAGTACATGATTTCTTTGCGTCGAATACTAATGTTTGCTGGTCTCGTGGCCACTGGATATGTGAATAATGTGTGTATGTGTAGGTGTATATATACATACATATATATATATATATTTTTCATCTAATACCTCAAACTTGTGATTGGCTAATATCTATATATATATATATACACTACAGTATGTTTGCACAGAGCAGGGCTTCCTTTAGCCGGAGGTGGTCTTGGTTCCCAGAGGTCTGACGGTGTGAATTCCAAGTCTTTTAAATGGCTTGATTTCCGGGAAATGATGTTGTAGACGCTCCCAGGAGTCCCGAAAGCTTTACGGGTAAGCGGCGTAGCTCTAAATTTCTGAACTGAATAGCTTAAATGGATTATTCCCCTTTTTAAATGAAATTCTGGCCTCCGCATTTAATGTTTAAAGAAAAAAAAAACCCAAATCTTCATTTGGATACCCCCGTTGTTGTCTTCAACCTTCCCTTAAAAACCAGCGAACTAACGGACCGCAGCCCGTGGACCTGGGAGTAGTCAGCGATCTGCTAATCCAACCGGGAGCCTCGAAGGCCTCTGTGAATTAAAACCCCACCGACGGTTCATATCGAGAAATGCTTCTTCCCAGCTAACAGCTTTTTTAGATTATGAGGCATGGTGAAATCCCCACCGGCGCAATGTTCAGCTCGTCCGCTTGGAGACTTGCAGGTGATTTCAAGATATGTAAAGTATTTTAGAGCTTAACGGAAGCCTTGTGAAGGATATCCGATGAAATGAAGCTGGCATCCTAAAGGAGATCTTATTTTGTTTATCTCTATAGTGCATTCAAGATTTAAAGTTTAGGTTTAACAGAACAAGCCCCGTCTGATTTGTAATATATTTAATGTAATATCAAACTTATATCAAAATAAAATTATTTTCAGTGTGAGAACCGTGTGTGAAAGAAAGTGGCATTTGACTTTCCGTCGTGTAAACCGTGAAGACAGGGTTGGGGATCTGATTCCCCGTCTTCAAAATCCAAGTTAAGAAATCGGGTGATTTTCGGCTTTTGAGGCACTCGGCGAGTCTCTTCCTCCTCCCTAACCTCGCTCATCCCCCGCTACGACTCGGCCGGCACGCTCTGCCCCAGCGACGCCCGCCTAGCCTCGCTAGACCTTGGTCTTGTCATTTCTTTCGTCGCTGACCCCTCCCTCCCTCCTACCCGGAATTCCCTCCCCATTCGATCGTTTATTTATTGAGCACTGCCCCTCCGCAGAGCACTGTGCTCGACGCTCGGGAGAGACCTTAAGATCCATTGCAGGTGGATACGAACGTGAGTCCTGTGGGGCGGGGGGGAAAGTGAAGAGCAAAGTGGTTGAGAAAAACGGATCCAGGAGTGACGGGGCTTAGTCGGAGAAGACTTTTTGGCGGAGATGTGGTTTTAGGAGGGCTTTGGGGGGTGGGGGGGGGTCTCCCAAATAGGTAAGGGGAGGGAGTTCCAGGCCGGAGACGGGGGGGGATGTGGAGAAGGGGTTGGTGGCGGGATGGATGAGATGGAGGTACAGAGAATAAGTCGGTGTTAGGGAAGCTAAGCGTGCAGCCTGGGTTGCTTTCGTGATCCTCTCTGACCATCGCTCTCCCCATCTTCAAAGCCCTCCTGAAAGGAGCCCCTTTCGTGCCTCCTCCAGGAAGCCTTCCCTGATTAACCTCGCATCCCTCCATCCGTCTCTTCGGCCTCCCCGCCGCATCACCTTGGCGCTTAGGTTGGTACTCCACAAGTGCTTAAAATAATATCTGCGCACTTGGGTTTCATTCATTCAGCCAGTCGTATTTATTCCTTCAGTAGTATTTATGGAGCGCTTACTGTGTGCAGAGCACTGTACTAAGCGCTTGGACTTCTCTGTGCCTGAGTTATGTCACCTGTAAGATGGGGATTAAGACTATGAGTCCCATGTGGGACAGGGACTGTGTCCAACCTATCTTGTATATACCTCAGCGCTTATAATAGGGCCTGGCACACAGTAAGCGCTTAACAAGTACCATAATTATGAGGAGCAGCCTGGCTTAGTGGTAAGAGCCTGGGCTTGGGAGCGTGGTGGGTTCTAATCCTGCCTCCGCCACTTGTCAGCTGTGTGATTTGGGGCAAGGCACTTCTTCTCTGGGCCTCAGTGACCTCGTCTGTAAAATGGGGATGAAGAAGGTGAGCCCCACGTGGAACCACCTGATCACCTTGTATTCACCCCGCCCCCGCCCCAGCGCTTAGAACAGTGATTCGCACATAGTAAGCGCTTAACAAATACCGTCGTCGTCATCATCATCATTCCCTGGGCCTCGGTTCCCTCATCTGTTAGACCGTGAGTCCGTTGTTGGGCAGGGATCGTCCCCACCTGCTGCCGAATTGCACTTCCCGAGCGCTTAGTACAGTGCTCTGCACACAGCTCTGCCACTTGTCGGCCGAGTGACTCTGGGCAAGCCGCTTCACTTCTCCGGGCCTCAGTTCCCTCATCTGTCAAATGGGAGAATAAGACTGGGAGCCTCACGGGGGACAGGGACTGTGTCCAACCTGATGAGCCTGTATCTGCCCCAGCGCTTAGAACAGTGCTCTGCACATAGTAAGCGCTTAACAAATGCCAACATGATTAGTAGGAGTAGAAGCAGTAGTGGTAAGCCCTCAATAAATGCAATTGAAAGAATGAATGACAGTGAGCCCCACGTGGGACAACCTGAGGACCTTGTATCTACCCCCAGCGCTTAGAACAGTGCTCTGCGCATAGTAAGCGCTTAGCAGATTCCCATGGTTTTCATCAGTAGTTTCAGTTAGGCTGGGCTCCAGCAAACAGCGAGTGCGCAGGCGCAGCGTTCGGAGGGCAAGGGGGCGGGGCTGGGCCGCGGCCTCCCCGGGGCGCATGCGCGGCGCCTCGTCCTCCTCCCCCGCCCCCCCCCCCCGGGCGGCAGCGGCCCCTTTAAGAGCGGGGGAGGGGCGGGGCGCCCCCGCCGAGGCCGGAAGCGAAGTACGGCAGGCCGAGCGGGTCAGGCCGGGAGGCGCTTCCGGGGGCCGGCGGGCAATCACGGGATGAAGAGGGAAAGCGGAACCGGCTGTTCCCCAGTTGCGGCCGCGGGTGGTGCGGTGTAGTCCGGCGGCCCGGGGAGTCGAAACCTGGTAATGGCCGGGCGGGGCCGCGACCCCCCCCCTCGGGACGCCTGTCGCTTGCGAGGCGGGGGTGGGGGGGGTCGCTGGGAGCCTTCCTCCCTTAGGGGTTCTCGGGTCCCCCTCCCCCCAGCACCACTCCTACTCCTTGCCCCCCGTGCGCAGGCGCAGTCCCGGGGGAGAGGGAGGGCGGTGCCCGACTTTGACGGGCCCCCCCCCCCCCCCATCCCTATTGCTGGCTCCTTCTGCGCAGGCGCAGTCCCGAGGTGGGGCGGGAGAGGGCGCTGCCCGTCCCCGACAGGGGGCCCCCCCATCCCTGCGGCTTGCTCCCTCTGCGCAGGCGCAGTCCTGCGGGGCAGGGAGGGGGCCCCCCCCCCCCGTCCCTTAATAATAATGGTGGTATTTGTTAAGCGCTTACGATGTGCAGAGCACTGTTCTAAGCGCTGGGGGAGGGGAATACAGGGTGATCAGGTGGTCCCACGTGGGGCTCACAGTCTTCCTCCCCATTTTCCAGATGAGGTCACTGAGGCCCAGAGAAGTTCAGTGACTTGCCCCAAGTCCCACAGCTGGCGGAGCGGGGATTCGAACCCACGACCTCTGACTCCCCAGCCCTGGCTCTTTCCACTGAGCCACAGTGCCTCGCTACCGTTTGCCCCCTTTTGCGCAGGCGCAGTCCCGGGCGGGGAGGGAGAGGACACCCCCCCCCCCGCGCTTCTCCCCTCTGCGCAGGCGCAGTCCCGGGAAGGGGGGAGAGGGAGCTGCCCGTCTTTGACAGGAGGCCCCACGCCGCCCCTGTGCGCAGGCGCAGTCCCGGTGGCGAGGGTGGTGCCCGTCTTGGGCGGGGGGCCCGCACCCCTTCCGTTTGCCCCCTCTGCGCAGGCGCAGTCCCGTGGGGGAGGGAGAGCGCCCCCTCCCTCCCGCTTGCCCCCTCTGCGCAGGCGCAGTCCCGTGGGAGGGAGAGGGGACCCCCTCCCACCCCTCCCGCTTGCCCCCCGTGCGCAGGCGCAGTGGGGGGTGGTAAGGGGGCGTGGCCTGTGTGTGACGTCACTCGTTTTCGTTGCAGGTGAGGGGAGCGGCCCCGCAGGAGGAAGGGGCCCATCATGGCGGATGTGAGTCACTGGGGGGGGGGGGAAGGGGGGGCCCCGACCCTTAAAAACCACAACGATTCCCATCCTCCATGTGCTGCGAAGGATCATCATCCTCATCATCATCTGGGTCGTATGTGTTGGGCGCGCACTCCGTGCCAAGCACTGCCCTAAGCGCTGGGGGGGGGGATACAAAATGATCAGGTGGTCCCACGGGGGGGCTCCCAGCCTTCATCCCCATTTTCCAGATGATGTCACTGAGGCCCAGTGAAGTGACTGGCCCACAGTCACCCAGCTGACAGGCGGCGGAGCCGGGATTAGAACCCACGACCTCTGCCTGCCGAGCCCGGGCTCTTTCCACTGAGCCACGCCGCTGCCCGTGCGCCCTCCACTGATGATGATGATGGTATTTGTTAAGCGCTTACTAGGTGCCAAGCGTCGCTCTAAGCGCTGGGCCACGCTTCTAAAGTAGTCGCTGACCCAGGGGACTGCTAGTTACCCTATGCTGTAACAGATATTGTACTTTCCCAAGTGCTCCGTAATAATAATAATAGTGTTGGCATTTATTAAGCGCTTACTATGTGCAGAGCGCTGTTCTAAGCGCTAGGGTTGACACAGGCTAATCAGGTTGTCCCGCGTGAGGCTCACGGGCTTCATCCCCATTTGACAGATGAGGGAACTGAGGCACAGAGAAGTGAAGTGACTTAGTACAGTGCTCTGCACACAGTGAGCGCTCAATAAATATGATTGAACGAATGAATTGAGCCCCCGTTTGCCAGATGACGAACCAGAGGCCCAGAGAAGGGAAGGGTCTTGCCCACAGTCATAGAGCAGATGGGGGGGGGGGGGGAGGAGGCCGGAATGAGGACCCAAGTGTCCCGATTCCCAGTCCTGTAGCAAAAATAGAACCTGCTCCAGGGGGGTGCAGTGAGGCTTGACACCCCAACTTGTGGAAGAAGGATTTGCATAGCGTTAGGGAAAAGAAATCCCAAATGGGGCACTGCGGGAGAGAGACGAATGCCACGGGAAATTTTAGGGGGTGCAGGATGACCCGTCCCTAACTAGGGTCAGTGCCACGGAGGATGATGATGATGGTGTTCGTTAAGTGATTACTATAATAATAATGTTGGTATCTGTTAAGCGCTTACTCTGTGCAGAGCACTGTTCTAAGCGCTGGGGCAGATACAGGGTGATCAGGTTGCCCCACGTGAGGCTCCCAGTCTTAATCCCCATTTTCCAGATGAGGGAACTGAGGCACAGAGAAGTGAAGTGACCTGCCCACAGTCACACAGCTGACAAGCGGCAGAGTTGGGATTCGAACTCATGACCTCTGACTCCCAAGCCCGGGCTCTCTCCACTGAGCCGTGCTGCGCCAGGCACTGTACTAAGCGCTGGAGTGGATGCCAGCAGATCGGGTTGGACACAGGCCCTGGCCCACGTGGGGCTCACGGTCTCAATCCTCATTTTACGGGAACTGAGGCCCGGTGACGTGACTCGCCCGAGGTTCCCACAGTAGAGAGGTGGTGGAGTCGGGATTAGAACCCAGGACCTCCTGACTCCCAGGGCTGTGCTCTGTCCACTGCGCCGATTCCTCTATCGGAGAGAGAGTCTGTGGAGTGACCGCCTGTAATGTCTCAGCCGTCCCGCAGCATGGCGTCGTGCCTAGAGCCCGGGCCTGGGAGTCAGGAGGTCCTGGGTTCTAATCCCGGCACTGCCCCGGTCTGCTCTGTGATCACTTGTCTGTGCCTCAGTGACCTTATCTGCAAAATGGGGATTGATACTGTGAGCCTCATAGTAATAATAATGAGGATGATGGTATTTAAGCGCTTACTGTGTGCCGAGCACTGTTCCAAGCACTGGGGGATCAGGTTGTCCCACATGGGGCTCACAGCCTTAATCCCCATTTTCCAGATGAGGTAACTGAGGCACAGAGAACTTAAGTGACTTGCCCAAAATGTGGAACAGGGACTGTGTCCGACCCAATTTGCTTGTATCCACCCCGGCACCTGGAACGGCGCCAGGCACGTTGTAAGCGCTTAACAAGTACCATTATTATTATTATCGTCTGGTGTAAGTAATGAAAACTGCTATACCGGGCTTGAGTTCTTACAGCATTCTTCTTCCTTTCTCTCTCAGGACTTGAAGCGATTCCTCTACAAAAAGTTACCAAGGTAAAAGAGTGATGGGGGCATCGCAAAATGGAGTCTGGACTTCGCTCAGTAATAATACTAATAACATTAATGCCGCCGAGCAGTCGTTAGATGCTAAGCCCTGGAGAAGACAGTCAGATGTGGCCCAGTCCCTGTCTCACGTGGGACTCAACAGTGGAGGGATGGAGGATGGGTTTTCTCAACTGTTAAAACGTGCGCTCTTTACACAGACCAGTTCAGCATTCCCCAAAACATACAGGTGAACGTCTGGAATACCCGTCATCACGGTCGTAACCGTATTAAGCGCTCTGGGCCAAGCGCTGCGGTCGATACCCGCGCGCCAGGCCGGGGACCGTCCCCCTCTCTCCCGATCGTCGGACGCCACTTGCCTTTTAGCAGAGCCCCGAACCCAAAGCTTCAACTCTTCCACCCCCGAGGCGGAATCCCCCGGGCCCGGAGGGGCACGAAGCCGGTCGGCCGGGGCGAGCGAGCCCGAGAGCCAGCGGGCCCCGGCTGGTGGGCGGCTCGCCGCTCGCGTTGCTTCTCCTCACCGTCCTAAGCTGTCTTTGCCCACGGTTTCACTTCTTCCTTTCTGTTTTCTCAGCAAGGAGATGTAGCTGAGGTCTGAAGAGATCGGTTTCCTTGTCTGCTGTGTGTCGGGGGCGGGGGGGGAGGGAGGGGGGAGTGTATTTAAGTCCGCTTTTTCTTATCATTCACTCGGTGATATATCTGAACAAATTGGCCTTTCCGAAAGCACCCGGGAATTACTGAAACTGAAAGCTCCTTGGAAGCGGGGGCTGCCTCCAGCAACCCTACCGTATCGTACCCTCCCGAGCGCTGTCCGCGGCGCTCAGGAAATGCCACTGAAGTGACTTCCTCACCAGCCTCGGGCTGCCTCCCAAACTGTGAATTCCCCTGGTTTCCGGGCCCTCTGGCGACGGCGGGGGTTTCTCATCGGGAATCCCAGGTGAGCCTCAGCCCCGAGAAACCGTACGAGGGAGTGCAGCCAATGGGTCATATTTATTGAGCGCTTGGGAGAGCCCAGTAGAACGATGAACAGGCCCGTTCCCTGCCCACAACGGGATTACAGTCTAGAGGGGATAACGGTTGTGGTGTCCGTTAAGCGTGCCAGGCACCGTACTAAGCGCCGGACTGGATACGAGCAGCTCGGGTTGGACGCAATCCCTGTCCCGCGTAGGGCTCACGGTCGCAATCCCCTTTTTCCAGATGAGGGAACTGAGGCCCGGGGGGGGGGGGGGGTGAAATGACTCGCTCAGGGTCACACAGCAGAGAGGTGGCGGAGCCGGGATCGGAACCCAGCTCCTCCTGACGCCCGGGCCTGGGCTCTATTCCCCGGGCCACGCTCCTTCTCCCGCCGTCGCCTGACCGGCAACCTTAACGTGCCTCAAGCTAACCGCCCCAATCGCCAGCCTCCGGCTCACCGTCCCCACACGGTAAAACCAGATCTGGTCCAGAACACGCGGAAGAATTAATTCCTACCCCGAGCGTCGTTCCCGGGAAGCCGGGGCGCTAAAAAAAGCCAGCAGCGTTGCCGGGAAGGTTGACGCGAACTGAACCTGTTTTCCCTTTCGCAGCGTCGAAGGTCTCCATGCGATCGTGGTGTCAGATCGAGATGGGGTGCCCGTGATTAAAGGTAACGGCGACCTGTCCTGTAGGGTTTTTCAAAAAATGGTATTGAAGTGCTCACTGTGAGCCGGGCACTCCTCCAAAGCCCTCGGGTAGATCCAAGCCAGTCGGGTCGGACGGAGCCGACGTGCCGCGCGGGGCCTCACGGTCTTAATCCTCGTTTTCCGGATGAGGTCAAGGAGGGACAGAGAAGGGAAGCGACTTGCCCAGAGTCACACAGCAGAGCACTCTGACCCAGGGTCCTCCGATTCCTAGGCCCGTCCTCCTTCCCCTGGGCCTCGCCGCTCCTCAGCTGGGTAAGGAGAAAACGGGCATCTCCGTCTGGCGGGGAAGACGTTGTTTCCGAGAAGCGTAGGCTTGCACCCGGCCCGAAGGATGCATCTGTCGTGGGCGCTTCCGAGCGCTGTCACCGAGCGCTCGCAAACTCCCAGAAAGTGCTCCGCACACACCGGGCACCCACCCAAACCAGGTGACGGTGATTTGGTCACAACAGTCCGGTCGTAGAGGTCGTTAAAAGGGCCCAGACTCGATCCTGGGCCATAGCGTTTATGGAGCACCTGTCGATCGGTGGCATTTATTGAGCGCTTCCCGGGTGCCGAGCACTGTTGGGAGCGGTTGGGAGAGTAGGTGTGATCTCCGCCCACAAGGAGACACTGGGGAAGCGCGGAGTGACGACGAGATTCCGAGCCCACGGGGAAGCAGGATGGTGTAGTGGGTAGAGCCCGGGCCTGGAAGTCAGAAGGTCAGGGGTTCTAATCCAGTCGCATTATCAGCTGTGTGATTCTGGGCAAGTCACCTCTCTGTGCCTCAGTTATCTGTAAAATGGGGATTAAAACGGCGTGCCCCACGTGGGACAACCTGATCACCTTGTATCTCCCCCAACGCCTAGAACCCTAAGCGCTTAACAAAATATCATCGTGATTATGATTTATTATTACTTACTCTGGGAGCAAAAGGGCCCGTTTCCTAGAAACCGGAATCAGTCGAGCCAGGAGTCAGCGAGCTAAGACGGTGGCCTTCCCAACGGCCGCCCCGAGAAAGCTCACCATCCGCTGTGTGACCCGGGGCGGGTCGCTTTCCTTATCTGGGCCTCGGCTCCCCCATCTGTGAACTGGGGATTAAGACCGTGAGCCCCACGCGGGACGGGGCCCGGGTCCAACCCGATTAGCTTGGAACGACCCCGGCGCTTAGTAGAGCACCTGGCACGTAGCAAGCGCTTAACAAATACCATAGGAAAAAACCAAAAGGCAGCTTCTCCGCAAATGCCAGCCGAGCTTTCTCTCCCCCCCCCCCCCCCCCCCCCCGGCCCACCCCTGTCGGAAAAATAAGTCCTTAATCTCTAAAACATATAGAGGAAAATGGATCACCCCTCTCAAGCCATTTCCCCCGTGGAGAGTATCTGAGAGGCAGATCAGCGGTTCTTCCTCAGCGTGGCTCAGTGGAAAGAGCCCGGGCTGGGGAGTCAGAGGTCTCGGTTTCTAATCCCGGCTCCGTCACTTCGCGGCTGTGTGACTTCGGGCAAGTCACTCAACTTCTCTGGGCCTCACTGACCTCATCTGTAAAATGGGGATGAAGACCGGGAGCCCCACGTGGGACACTGGATCTACCCCAGTGCTTTGAACGGTGCCCGGCACGTAGTGAGCACTTGACAAATACCATCATTTTTATATTATTATTATTATCATTCTGAGTGTCACCGCAATCAGTCAGGGGGTGGTATTTACCGAGCGCTTCCTGGGTGCACTAAGCGTGCGAGAGAGTCCAGTGCGGAGGAGCCGGTGGACACGCCCCCTACCCTCCGCGCCACAGCCGGTCAGTAGACGCCGTCCACTTCAGAGGAGGACATTGGGATGGAGGGTCGGGTCGGGGGGGGGGGGGTCCCCTGATCCCTTGCGGACCCGGGCCGGGGGTCCCTCATTTGTGTTTTCCACGCGCATCGGGGGGTCGGGAGCTGCCATCCGGGGGCGGTCGTCGACCCGCGCGGCCTTTCTTCGCAGTGGCCAACGACAGCGCCCCGGAACACGCCTTGAGGCCTGGCTTCTTGTCCACTTTCGCCCTGGCGACGGACCAGGGCAGCAAGCTGGGACTCTCGAAGAATAAAAGCATCATCTGCTACTACAACACCTACCAGGTAAGCCGAGTCGATCGGCCAGTCCGGGGGTATTTGGCGAGCGCCCGCCGTGTGCCGCGCACGGCACTTGGGCACCCGGGCGAGTAGAATCCAACCGAGCTGGTAGACGCGCTCCCTGCCTACAGCGAACGTGCAGTCTCTTCGGATCGTATCCCGGGAAAGCGACAGAAAAGGATAAAAAAGGGAGGTTTCACGGGCCACCAGCTTTGTATGCTCGGTCAGAAGCACGGTCTTGAAGATTCATCTCCCTCCCCACCGTCGCCCCCCCGGGAGACACGGCCCCTTGGCTAACCGGACGGCGACTCTCGCCGAGCGCTCAGTACGGTGCTGCGCACACGGTAAGAGCTCCATAAACACGACTGAATCGGATTGAAAATTCACGTGATGGCAGTTGCCGAAATCGACAGGCTTGAAATAGCTGCTTTTGTTCCAGCACGTGCTCGGTCGGTGATGGCAGCAGGGTTGGAGGTCCGTTTTTCCGGGGAAAAAACTGGTTTAGAAGACCGTAATTGCCCACGTCTTCCATCTTTAAAGAATGGTAGCTCGTGCCTACTTAGGCCGTGTTCAGTATTCCTTTCATTTCTTCATCTAAGGAGCAAAGGGATAACAGCAATGAGTTCGGAAAGAATAACAGCGATCCCTTTGATATGAATTTTGATTTTTTTTTTTTTTTTATTTTTAAGAAAGCAAACGCCAGCAGCCCCTTATTATTTTATTGTTTTAGTTGTTTTTATAGTAGTAAGTGCTTACTGTGAGTCAGGCACTGTAGTAGGCGCTGGGCTAGATACAAGATAATCAGGTCGGACGCGGTCCGTGTCCCACGTGGGGCTCAGGGTCTGAATCCCCGTTTTACAGATGAGGTAACTGAGGGCCAGCGAACAATAATAATCATGATGATGGTATTTGTTAAGCACTTACTCTGTGCCAAGCACTGCCCTAAGCGCCGGCGTAGATACAGGGTAATCAGGTTGGCCCAAAGTGGGGCTCACAGTGTTAATCCCCCTTTTCCAGATGAGGGAACAGGCACAGAGAAGTGAAGTGACTTGCCCGAAGTCACACAGCTGATGAGTGGCGGAGCCGGGAATAGAACCCTCGACCTCCGACTCCCAAGCCCGAGCTCTTTCCACTGAGCCACGCTGCTTCTCTGGGAGGTAAAGCGACGTGTCCGTGGTCACGCAGCGGACAAGCGGCTTAGGCAGAATTAGAACCCAGGCCCTCCTGCCTCCCAAGCCCATAGTTTATCCAGTAGACCGTGCTGCTTCGATACATTGGTTCGATCTCTTGTTTTTAATCGCGTCCGGCCACACAGGCCGTTTTTTTACCCCCCTTCTTGTTGCCCTCCCCAAATCGAGGAAAATGCAAAACTTGGGGTGCGTTCGGACCGACTCCATCTCTCGTCCCCAGCTCCATCACAGTCATCCCGTGTCCCTTCCTGAGCGTTTACTAGGTGCGGAGCACTGAATCGAACCCTTGGGATAGTCCGATCTAACCGGGTTGGCGGGCACATTCCCCGTCGGCAGCGAACGACCCGAGGTGCTGCCCTGTACCTGAAAACCGCTCGGTGGAAGATGGGTTCGGGTCCGTTTAGCGCTCAGAAAAGGCGCTTCAGTTTAAGTTCCTTGCGGGCGGGGGTCACGTCTTCCAACTCTAGTACGGCGTGACGACGATGGTATTCGTCAAACGCTTTCTCCGTCCCGAGGACTGTTCTGAGCGCTGGGGTCGACAGAGGTTCGTTCATTCATTCAGTCGTATTTATCGAGCGCTTACTGCGCGCAGAGCACCGTACCGAACGCTCGGGAGGTACATTTCCCGGCTCCGCCGCTTGTCAGCTGGGTCACCGAGTCACTTCCCTTCTCTGGGGCTCCGTCGTCTCATCTGTAAAATGGGAATCGAGCCCGTGAGCCCCACGTGGGACAAGGGCTGTGTCCCTCCCAATTTGCTGTATCCGCCCCAGCGCTTAGTACGGTGCCTGGCACGTAGTAGGTGCTTAACAAATGCCAGAATTTTTCTTTTTTTTTATTTAACCACCTGCTCGGTGCCAGGCGCCGTACTAAGCCCCGGGGTAGGTACCGGGTGATTGGACACAGTCCCTGTCCCGCGCAGGACTCCCCGCCTTAATCCCCGTTTTACAGATGAGGGAACCGAGGCACAGATAGATCAAGCGACTTGCCCGAGGTCACCGAGCAGGTGAGCGGCGGAGCCGGGATCGGAACCCAGCTCCTTCGGACTCCCGGGCCCGTGCCCTTTCCACCAGGCCACGCCGCCCCGTTTGGCGTGACAGCGTGAATTTGATTTTAGCTTTCTCGTTTTCTCCGATCCCACCCATTTCATCAGGGTTTCCCCCTGGTCGGATTCCCCACCGACGGGCTCCTAGTCTCCTTCCTTCCAAAGTCAGTCTCCTTTTGCCGGCAAGATTTGCGTCCCGACGCCCAGGCGACGCGGGGAGGGTCCGGGTCGCCTCGACGGACCACGGCCGGGAGGTCTGTCGTTAGAGGGGGACCGTCGTCCAGGCCGACGTATCGGACGCGTTCACCGCCGAGGTGCCCCAGACGTCCGGGTGCCTTCCGTGCCGGCAGACCGTCACATGTTTGGTTTCCGTCTCTAAGGTGGTCCAGTTCAATCGTTTGCCCTTGGTGGTGAGTTTCATAGCCAGCAGCACCGCCAACACCGGTAAGTTCTCATTACCGTCACTCTCGGGTGAGTGAGGAAGCAGCGGGAGAAGCGGAGCGGCCGGAGCCCGGGCTCGGGAGGCGGGAGGACCCGGGTTCCAATCCCGGCTCCGCCCGGTGATCTCGGGGGAAGTCGCTTCACCTCCCTGGGCTTCGGGCACCTCGTCGGTGAAACGGGGATTGAGGGCGAGCCCCGTACGGTACAGCCTGTCCAATCTGATCGACCTGTGTCTACCCCAGGGCTTAGAACAGCGCTCGACACGTACGACGCGCTTAACGCGTGCCGTCGTTATTACGATCATCGCCCCGTCGCTTCCTGCCGGAATGCGGCTTTGGGGTGATGCTGATAATCGCGGAACCTGTTAAGCGCTTCGTGCGTGCCGGGCACCGTACTTGGCGCCGGGGTGGATGCAGGCGGATCCGGTGGGACGCAGTCCCGGTCCCACGTGGGGCTCCCGGTTTGAGTCCCCGTTTTCCAGAGGAGGGAACTGAGGCCCAGAGAAGCGAAGTGACTCGCCCAGGGTCCCACAGCGGACAGATGGCAGAGCCGGGGTTAGAACCCAGGTCTCTCTGAGTCCCCGGCCCGGCTCCTGCTCGGTAGTCCGTGCTGCTTGGGGTCGGGCGCCTCGGGAGGAGAGGGGAGCCAAGTGCCGTGACGCGGGCGAGGATCGCCCGGGCCGCAGCGGGACGCCCCGGGGGGATGCCGTCGGACAGAAACGGGATGCGACTCTGCGTCAGAAGCGCGAAGGGAGCTGCTCGGAGGGTCGGTCCGTCGTATTTATCGAGCGCCAACTGTTTGCAGCGCACTGTGCAATATACCGGACGCCTTCCCTGCCCGCGATGAGCTTACGGTCTAGAGGGGGAGACAGACAGTCGGAGAAATCAATGAATGAGAGATACGGGCAGAAGCGCCGTGGGGCTGGGAGGGGGTGGGATAAAGGGAGCCGGTCAAGGTGACGCAGAAGGGAGTGAGAAGAGTTCGGTCATCCTGGGTTTTTCGAAGCTTTCGATCATTCGCTCGTACCTGCCGTGCGCTCCCTGTGTGCAGAACACTTTCCTAACGGCTTGAGAAAGCACAGTACCACGGTCAACAGACACGTTCCCTGCCCGCAACGAGCGTACGGTCGTTCCTGGCATACGGCTGCCCCTCGTGCTACATCACCTTCACTCCCCGCTCCTCGACTCCCCCTCCCCCCGAAGCTCCCGCTCAGAAAAAGCCGCTCCGTACTCGACGGCAGACAGCGAGCCGCCGCTGCCCCGACCGGGCTCGGGCCGCCCGTGCTTCGTCGTCTCAGCCTCTCTCGCGCCGCACGTAAAAGTCCTGGTCGTCCCGGCTTCCGGCTTCCCCCGTTTCCGCCCGCCGAATGGCAGCCGTTGGGGTACCCCGTTCTCGTCCCTTCGCTTTGCTTGTCTGGTTCTGTTTTCGTGGTATCCGTCAAGTGGTCGCTTACGTGTCGGGCCTCTTCCGAGCGCTGGGGTAGATACAGGGTAGTCAGGCGGGACGCGGTCCCCGTCCCACCCGGGGCTCACGCTCTTAATCCCCATTTTACAGAGGAGGGAACCGAGGCCCAGAGAAGTGACGGGACTCGGTCACGGGGCGGACCGCTGGCAGAGCTGGGGCTAGAACCCGGGTCCTCCCGACTCCCAGGCCCGGGCCCCCGCTTCTCTGGGGGCTGGGTCCGATGCGGTCGTCTCGTTTCCGCCCCGGCGCTTGGCCCCTCGTGCTCCCGACCCGCTGCCCCGAGAAGTAATATCGTTCTTGGTGCCGCGGCCTGCCCGGCCTTGGCTCTCTCTCTCTTTCCCGAGCCTTCCCCCGGCTCACGTCCGGCCCGCGTCTGTCCTCACGGGGTCCCCGGCCTGCCGCAGCGAGTCCCGTTTGACTCACTAGCTAACGGTAATAGTTATGGCCTTTTTTTAAGTGCTAAACTGTACTAAGCGCCAGGGCGGGTACAGGCAAATCGGGTTGGATACGGTCCTTTAGCCCACGTGGGATTCAGAGTCTCGATGCCCATTTTACAGGTGAGGCAGCCGAGGCCCAGAGAGGCGAAGTAACTCGCCCGAGGTCACGTAACAGATAAGGGGCGGAGCCGGGATCCGAACTCACGGCCTTCCGACTCCCCGGGGCCGTGCCCGGTCCGCTACGGCACGCCGCTTCTCACCAGATAGCTGCTGCCTACCCGCCGCCCAGGAGAAGGCCGACGACTCGGCCGCCGGGTCGCCCGCGTTGGGTCAGCCGTACTTCTTGGGCGCTTACGGGGTGCGGAGCGCCGTACTGAGGGCTTGGGAAAGCACCACACGACATTAAAGGGCGACATTCCCCGCCCACGGCGGAACACGGACCGGCCGTCCCGCTGTTAGCCGCCGGCGGCCTTACGAGGAGGCCCGTCCTTTCCCCACCCCCGTGCCCTTCTTCCTTTAAAACCACCGAAACCGGTATTGCCACGGTGGGCTCTTATCACGGACCCAGCTCGACGTGAGGTGGTGGCGGTTTCCTTTCTTGGTGGCTTTTTGGTGTGTGTGCGTGTGGTCGGGTTTGGCGTGGCCCTTTTCACGGGGGAAACTACGTCAAGTCGTAGCGGGAATGGCCGTCCTTGTGGCGTCAGGGACTGCGATAACGGTAACGGGGGCTCCTCTGCCTGTCGCTCCCCTTCGCGACTGGAAGGTGAGCAGGAAGCCGAGTCCCCTGATTGCAGGCGGACTGGTGCGACGTGAGAATGTTTTCCCCCCTCAAGCCGTATCCCCTCCCCGGAGGGAAAAGTGGAAGCGAAACCTCCCCCCCCCCCCCCCCCCCCCCAGCCCCCTCCGAGAGGAGGTTTGCTTTCGTTTCTGGAGGGAAGGGCGTCGGAACCCCCTCAGGTTCCGTCTTGCGTGATCGGCGGCGTGTTCCCGATAACCCGCTTTCCGTTGGCCGTTGCAGGGCTGATCGTGAGCCTAGAGAAGGAACTAGCCCCACTGTTCGAAGAGCTGCGACAAGTCGTGGAAGTTTCTTAACCCGCCGAGGGTCTCCGGAAGGCCCCCGGCGAAGAGACGAGAAGAATCCACGGGGAAAATACGGCTCCGCGCGCCAGAGACCCCCCCCGCCCCCCGCCCCCAGGGCCGCTCTCCCCCGCCCGTCGCGCTAAAGAATGAGCCCGTTCGATCCGCGTCCGGACCGTTAGGCCGCCGCGGCGTGTTGGTCGGGGGCGTCTCGATGGTCTGAAGCGGGGGAGAGAGCCGCTACCTCAGCTCCTGTGGAGTTCATCGGCCCGGCCGGCGATCGGAAATGAGACGCCCCCCCCCCCCGCCGTCCCCACCGGCTCCCCGTCAGAACGGGATCCCGATCCCCACGGGCCGGCCCCCCCGTCGTCCGCGGAACGTCGACGTCCCCGCCAGCCCACCCCACCCCTGGACGCCTCGGTGGCCTTTCTCCGGGCTACCCGGGAGTGCTCGTTGGCCCCAGTACAATCACGACCCCGAGTTAATGCCGTCGTCCGGCGGAGGCGGAGAAGCGCGGCGGAATACGTTCGACGGAAGCTCGGCCCCGGGAGAGGTCTGCCCCTTCCCCTCGGCCGTCCGTAACCAATCAGCCTTCGGACGTTTGCGTGTTCTGCGTGCGGCGTGGACGCGAGAGTCGGGTTCGGTCTCTCTGGTTTCGGGGTTTCGGTGTTGGTGTGGATGTAGTCATACGGCACCCGAGCGGTTCCTTCCCCCTCACCCCCCCGCCCCCGGTTCCCCGGAGCGACTCTAAATAAAATCGTATTTTTAAAAAGGGCAGCTTGAGTTCTTGGTGCGCGCGGAGGCTTCCTTCCACCCAGGTCGCCGCTCGGCCTTCAAGTTGAAACGGGAGAGGCGGCCGCGGGGTCGGGGCGGGTGGAGGGGGGAGAGAACGGCGGGCAGAAGGGATGTTCAACCCAAAAGGAACATGTCTGAAGCCCCCACCTTCCCTCCCCGTTCTAGAGTTCAAATCTTGTCGCCTGGGTGGAGCGGGACAGCTGGGAGGGGTTTGGAAAAGCAAGATTTCAGGCAGGAGAATTGCCCCAACGGAGTCGGGAATCGGGGAAGAAAAGGGCCGACCAGCCGACGGGGTCGTGGAAGCGAGGTGGGAGCGCGCGAAGAGAGACTCGGTGAGGGGGAGGGGGGGGCACAAGCCATCTCCCCCTCTCCCCTCTCCCTTCCCTCAACCTGAGGAAAAAAGGCAAATGAATTGGGCCGGAAGGTCCAGCGGACCCTGAGCCCCCTTGGTCTCCGTCGTCCTCCTTCCACGGCCATAGCACGCACCCCTCCCTCCTTCCCTCCATCACTCCATCCCTTCTTCGTCTCCCCTCACCTCTCCTCCTCGATTCTTAGAGAAGCAGCGTGGCTCAGTGGAAAGAGCCCGGGCTTGGGAGTCAGAGGACGCGGGTTCTAATCCCGGCTCCGACACTTGCCCGCCGTGTCGGGCGAGCCACTTGGTGCCTCGGTTACCTCATCCGTGAGATGAGGATTAAGGTTGTGAGCCCCACGTGGGACAACCTGATGACCTTGTATCTACCCCAGCGCTTAGAACAGCGCTTGGCACGTAGTAAGCGCTCAACAGATGTCATCATGATGATGATTATTTCAGGATTACACCTCCACAGCGAAGTCAGCCTCCTCAAAGTTAACGTAACGCGTGTTGGTTTGGTCGGATCGGCTCTCGGGGCACCATTTGGTCACGGCGTTCCGTTGCGTCGTGAGCTCGTCGTGGGCAGGAACGGGTTACGTCACCCTTTCCCAGGCGTTTAGTACGGTGCTTTGCGCACAGTGAGCGCTCAGTAAATACGACGGTACGAACGTTGATCTTTCGCACAGAAAGGTTGCCACTCGCTGAACCTGCCGAGAGGCTGAAGTTAAAATCGCCAGGAGCCGTTGGGTGGTAGGGACTATCGTTTAAATCCGCGGGTAAATACGGGGAAAAGTCGGGGGAGCGGAGAGAAACAGAATTCTTTCCAAACACAAAGTCTCAATACATCCACCGCTCCGGTTTGGTTATCTTTCACTGCCCTCTGAGTAAATGGAGATGATTTTCAGAATCTTGACTTTTTAGTATCCTAATGGACTAAATGAGGGGCTTGTCGGTGCCAGAATAAGAGTAATAATTGTGGTTTTTAAGCGCCCACTGTATGTCGAGGCTAGGGATTCGTTTCGAACGTTGTATATTATGCTCCGCCAATTGCACTTCTCTGGGCCTCAGTCCCTCGTCTGTAAAGTGGGGATTAAATATGTGTTCTCCCTCCTATTTAGAATGTGAGCCCCATGTGGGGCGGGGACTGAGTCCAACCTGACTAACCTGAACCTACCCCAGCGCTTACGATAGTGCCCGACCCACAGTGAGTGCTTGATGGATACCGGAATTCGTCTATGTACCGTACCGGCTTTTGGCAATACGGATTCTGGTATTACCCACGTAACTGCCCCACTTTGGGATAGTTTTGTCACATTTAAACAGGGGTGGGGCTAATCGAATGGGCCATATAAGATTAAATCTAGCAATAGGGAGAGGAAAGAAAGGGAGGGGAGAAGGAAGAGGAAGATCAACGGGCACCTGAGACCGTCTTTCCTTCCGTCCGTTGCCCTCTCCCAACTGCTCAACTTCCTCTACTAGTGGGTTGCCCCATTCTCACCCTCCTCCTCCTCGCAACTGTGTGGTTTGAAAAATGGCTTTTTAAATCCTCTGAAGTGGGCATGGGACAATTACGCGGCGGAAGCGATTATAGGAGTGTATGGAGAGGCGGTATGGCCTAGCGGACAGAAGTCAGGCCGGGGAGTCGGTAGGACCTGGGTTCTAATCCCGGCTCGGCCACTTGGCTGCCCGTGTGACCTTGGGAAGTCACTTCGCTTCCCTGAGCCCGTTGATGGGTAGGGATTGTCTCTGTTTGTTGCTGAATTCCAAGCGCCTAGTCCAGCGGTCTGCACACGGGAAGCGCTCCGTAAATCCGATTGAATGTGTCAACGTGCCTCGGTTCCCACATCTGTAAAATGGAGGTTAAAACTGTGAGCCCTATGAGGGACTCAGGATTCACTTGATTTGCTGGTATCCACCCCAGTGCTGAGTACAGTGCCTGACATATAGTAAGCGCTTAACAAATACTATTAGTATTAACAGAAGCGGTGGTGTCCGTTCAGCCGTATTTATTGAGAGCTTACCGTGTGCAGAGCACTGTACGAGGCGCTTGGGAGAGTACAATACAACAGTAAACACGTTCCCTGCCCACAGTGAGCTTACAGTGTAGAGCTGGGGAGACGGATATCAATACAGATAAATAAAATGACAGATATGGACGTAATTGCTGCGGGGCTGGGAGAGGGGGGAGAGCAAAGGGAGCGGGGTCAGGGCGACGCAGAAGGGAGTGGGAGAGGAGGAAAAGGGGGCTTAGACGGGAAGGCCTCTTGGAGGAGATGGGCCTTCAGTAATAACGGGAGTAATAGTTGTTGTGAATTGTGCATTTGGTCCGGGAAGAACTGAGACATCAATCGCATTTTTAAACCGGTCTTTAATAACACTCTCTCCTTGTGGATTTTTCCACGACTGTACATAATAAGTTAGTCACGAGCCCTCGATGGTTTTCTGAAGAAGCCAGCCGGCGGATGGGCGGCCAACCGGGCCGGCGCGGAGACGGCCGGACGCGGGCCCGCCCTCCCTCCGGGCCAACGGCCGGCCGGGTCAGAGCCGGAGCCTTCCCGCCCCCCCCCCCCCGGAAGCCGGCGAGGGGCCATCGGGGAATCGTAACTACCGAGCGTTTAGCGTGCGCGGAGCGCCGTGCCGATCTGATCGGCCGGCCTGGACGAACGTGGCTCTCGAGGGGGACCCTGGGGCGAGGCTGGGGGCCACCGGCCTCCGCCATCCTGCCCCGTGGCCGCCCTGACGAGGGGAGCTCCCCCCAGGCGGGGGGACCGGGGGTCCTGCAGAGGCGTGATTTAGCCCTGGGCGGCCCCCTCCCCGCTCCACCCGTCTCCACCGTCGCATCGGCCGGAAGGAGGTGAGGAGGGCGTCTCGGGCCGGGGATGGACGGGGGGCTCTCTGAGGCCAGGCCGCAGCCCGCGCTGTCGGGGGGCGGTGGGCTTCTGGCTGATGGGGGTGGAGGGGAAGGGAGGGGGCGGGCTCCTCAACCGGGGCAGAGGTGGGGCAGAGAGGGGGTGAGCTCTTAGCCAACGGTGGTGTGGGGCAGGGAGAGGAGGGCGCAAGCTCCTGATCAATGGCAGTGGGGGGTCGGGGGCCGGGGGGTCCTGACGTCTGGGAGTGGTGGGTCAGAGCGGACCACCGTGTTCTTGGCTAAATGGTCTCTGGTCTCCAGGGTGAGGGGATAGGAGGGAGAAGAGACTGATTTCTGCTACTGTTGGCCCACATCTCTTCCTCCCCCTCCACCACCTTTCCCTCCTCCTCCTCCCCCCCTCCCAGTCTCCTCCTCCCGATAATAATAACGGTGATATCTGTTAAGCGCTCACTCCGTGCCAAGCCCTGTTTGAAGCGCCGTGGGTAGATCCAAGGTAATCAGGTTGTCGTACGTGGGGCTCCTAGTTTTAATCCCCATTTGACGGGTGGGGGAACCGAGGCCCAGAGAAGCAAAGCGACTGACCCAAGGTCACGGCGGACGGGTGGCGGAGCCGGGATTAGAACCCGCATCCTCCGACTCTTGCCGTTAGGCCTTGCTCTTCCTCGTCCTCTCCCACCCCCCTCCTCCTCCTCCTCCCCGTCCTTCCTCTTCCCCCTCTTCCGTTTCTTGCCCTTCTCCCTTTCCCCCTTCCCGCGGGCAGCGTCATCTGTTGCCGGGAAGCCTTGGTGCGGCCGAGCGGCGTGACGGCCTCGCACCTGGCCTGGCCGGCCGCCAAGGTTTCAGCGTGGCCCAGTGGCAAGAGGGCGGGTTTGGCGGTCAGAGGACGTGGGTTCGAATGCCGCCCCCGCCACCGGTCGGCTGTGCGACGTGGGGCCGGTCACTTCGCTTCTCCGGGCCTCAGTTCTCTCCTCTGTAAAATGGGGATGGGGACCGTGAGCCCCAGGTGGGACGTGGACTGTGTCCGACCCGATTTGCCTGCGTCCACCCCTGCGCTTAGAACGGCGCCTGGCACGGAGTAAGCGCTAAACGAATGCCATCGTTATTATTATTCCGCAGACTGATGTTGTCGACCCCCCGAGCTAGGTGGCGAATCGGCTCTACCTTCCCCTGGACGATACCCACGGCCAACAAACTGTCCCGTGCCCGCCGATCCGAGCCCCCCGACGCCTTCCTGGGGCGGGGGGGTAAATCCCGCACCGAAGGAGAGACGCTGACGCAGGCCTAGTGGAAAGAGCCCGGGCCTGGGAGTCAGGGGACCTGGGTTCGAATGGTGGCTCCACCGCTTGTCCGCCGTGGACCACGGGCAAGTCGCTTTGCTTCTCTGGGCCTCAGTTCCCTCTCCTGTAAAATGGGCATTAAGACTGTGAGCCCTATGTGGGATAGGGACTGTGTCCAGCCGCTGTCTTGGATCCACCCCAGCGCACAGTACGTCGGGTGGCACATAGTAAGCGCTTAATAAATGCGATTATTATCATTATTATGTTGGTCTTCCCAACTCCGTGGTCTATTCTCTCACGTGGCCCCAAGCCCGGCTCCTCCTCCTTGGCTTCAGACAGCACCTGGCCCGGCGTTTGCTCTTTCCAGGCACTCAGCGTCCTTGGATCGTTCGCTGGTTCCCATCCGTGCCCCTCGTAGCTGGAGTTTCCTGGGGTCCGACCCGGTTGCCCCCTCCACTCCGAACCATATTCCACCTCTGCCCGGGGCCTGGGCTGAGCCGCGTGGCCTCGGGCAGGTCACTTAAGGTCCCGTGCCTCGGTCGCCTCCTCCGTACGATGGGGCTGAACCACCCCTTCTCCCTCCTCAAGTCGTGAGCTCCGTGCGGACCGGGGCCCGTGTCCGTTCGGATCATCCCGTAGCCGCCCGAACGCCCCTAGTGAGCGCCGAACGGGCTCCGCGGCTCTCGGGGGCGGCGGTGGGTGGCCGGTTTCCGGCCCGAGCCTCCGGTGAGGGGAGGTCGGGGTTTGGGGGAGACGGGTCCATCTGGGGTCAGCCCAGTGGCTCTCGTCGTCCGGGGCTCAAGACCGGGCCCGGGCTGCGGGACCCCTTGGCCCCTGGGGTCGGTCTCCCGGCGTGGGTTGGGTGGAGGGGTGGGACCAAGGCTATGGAGGCGGTGGTCGGCGGCGGGGGGGGAAACGCAGCGGGAGGGAAGGCCACGGCGGTGGGAGGCGCGGCCGTGGCCGTGGCGGCTGAGGGTGGGTCCGGGGCGCGGACTCAGCTCCGGAAGGACGGCCTGTGTGGGGGTGGCTCGGAGGTCGGGGTGCCTTCTCTCTGCTCCAGCTGCTTTTTGATCTGCGACTGCAACAGAGGCGGCCGGGGCGTCGGCCGCGGCGTCGGCCGCGGCGTCGGCCGGAGCCCGAGTCTAGGAGCAGTTGCCCCTTAGGGCTGTTTGGGGGGTCGCCCGGGGCTGCCCGACAGGAACCCGGGACCAGGGGGTCCCATTTGGCACTGGGAGCGGAGGGGCCGAGGGGAGACGGCATTTTAGGGGCGGACGGGGCCCGGCCGGAGAAGGCCGCCGAGACCCACCGGGCCAGAAGGACGCCATTTCCAGCAGCGAGAAGGGTGCTTTGGCGTGTAGTAAGCGCTCAACCAGATACCGCAGTTATTACAGTTTCACCGTAATTCGACGACGATATCGTAACTGTGATATTACGGTGTTATTATTTCTCCTCGGCGGCAGAGAGCAAAGCAGCGGCCCGCGTCCTCCGCCGCCTCCCTTCCCCCTGCATAAGGACCCGGGCAAGGAAACCGACGCAGATTTACCAGTTTCCACCGCAATATCTTAATCCACTCATCCGCTTCCACTCCAGTCTTTGCACACAGATAAAATGTCCTGAATGGAAACACTAGGCTGTGGGGGAAGAAGAGAAGGCCGGTGAGGTATCGTCTCACCCTGCTGGACGTCCGCGACTGCCCCGCCGGGCCCTGGGAGGCTGTCAGGGAAGCTGAGGAGGTGGGGGGGGGGGACTGGAAATGGGACCGCCCCCCCCCCCCCCCCCCCCGGCGGTGGGGTTCCCACCGGGATCCTCCCTGCAGGATCTGCACCGGGTCTTGCCGGGAAGATCTGTACCGGGGCCGCCCCAGCGGGATTCGCGCCAAGACCTTCCAGGCGGGATTTGTACCGGAACCTCCTCGGCGGGATTCGCGCCGGGACCTCCCTGGCAGAATTTGCACTGAGGCCTCTCCAGCAGGATTCGCCTTGGGAGCCTCCCCGCGGGATCTGCACCGGGATCTTCTGGACGGGATTCGCACCGAAACCTCCCCGGCAAGATTCGCCCTGGGACCTCCCCATCAGGATTTGCACCAGCACCTCCTGGGCAGGATTCTCACCGGGGCTCTCCCTGCAGCATTTGCACCGGGACCTCCCTGGCCAGGATTTGCGCCGGGACTTCCGGGGCAGGATTCACATCGGGACCTCCCTGATAGAATTGCTCAGCGGGATCTGCACCGGGGCCTCCCCGGCAGGATTCACACCGGGACCTTCCCCAGCTAGATCTGCAGCGGGTCCTTTCGGGCAGGATTCACACCGGGATCTGTCGGGCAGTCACCGTGGGCCCCGGGACTTTCCCCGCAGGATTCCTACTGGGATCTTCGCAGCTGGATAGGCCTTCCTGCTCCTGGTCCTCAGCTGCCATCTGGGGGTTCCCTCTCCCTACTGGACCAGAGCTCTTGCCCCGCAGGGATCTGTCCCGCGGTCACTTTGCCCGCCTCGCCCCCGACCCCTCCGAGGTCACGGTCGGTCCATCCCCTGCCCTCTCTGCATCCCCCTTCCCTTCCCCAGAGCCTGGGCCGCCCGCCTCCACTCACCAGAAACAGTTGACTCTCTCCTGCGTGTAATCGAACTGCACGGCCGAGCACTCGGTGAGGTCCAGGGTGCGGATGGGCTCCGGCGTCTGTGAGGGCCGTGGAAATCCCGGTCACCTCCCGGAGGGCCCGGCTGGACCGCGGCTGCCGCGGCCCGCCGTCCCTTCCCCGTCCCCCGGCTTCTGGCCGGGCCCCGGAGAGAGACGCCCGCGGGACCCTTAGTCCGGGCCCGGACCCCCGCCCGAGGGGGCCGAGGAGAGGAGCCCTGGAAGTCGTCGGGGGCTGGATTATTCCTCTGGCTTCTTAATGAGAAGAAGGCTTACGACCTATGTGGCAGGCACTGTTCTAAGCGCCGGGGCAGGCAGAAGATAGGTCGGACGCGGTCCCTGTCCCACGTGGGGCTCACGGTCTCGGTAGGACCGTGGCTCGGTGGAAAGAGCCCGGGCTTCGGAGTCAGAGGTCATGGGTTCGACTCCCGGCTCTGCCACTCGTCAGCTGTGTGACTCTGGGCGAGTCACTTCACTTCTCTGTGCCTCAGTTCCCTCATCTTGTCAAATGGGGATTAACCGTGAGCCTCACGTGGGACAACCCCATTATCCTCGTATCTACCCCGGCGCTTAGAACAGTGCTCTGCACACAGTAAGCGCTTAACAGATACCGACATCGTTATTATTATTAGGATCGACTCCCCGTTCTAGCGATGAGGGAACTGAGGCCCGGAGAAGTGAGGTGGCTTGCCCAAAGCGGGACGGGGGGGGAGACCTGTTGGCTTGTGTCTCCTCCAAACCAGACCAGGCTGTGGTATTTGTTCAGCACTTACTCTGTGCCAAGCACTGCGGCAGGCACGCTACGATGGGATCGGACACAGTCTCTGACCCACGTGGAGTACCCGGTCTGAGCAGGAGAGGAGGACAGATATTTAATCCCCGACACTGTGGGCGAGGAAGGGGAGGCGCAGAGAAGTGAGGCAGCGCCGCCGAGGGTTGGCTCGGGGCCGGGATTAGGACGCGGGTTTCCCGGTTGTCACGCTGCCCCTCACCACAGACGGCGGGGCATCCTTTGGTGGTGCCCGGGGCCTGGAGGGTCCAGCGGAGGCCTCGGCCCGGGCCCGGGGAAGGCAGGTGTGGAAGGGCCGCGCCCTCTGCCACTCACCATCTGGTCTTTGAAGTACTTGAGTTCGTTCCGATTGAGCGTGAACCACCGGGTTTTCCAGCTCTGAGAGAATCCGGACGCAAACACACACGCACACACACGGAGGCAAGGGTCACACGAGGGCCCGAGGAGGGTGGAAGCGGAAGAAGGCTCCCCGGATTCGGGAGGAGCCCCAAGGGAGGGAACCCCACCCGCCGTTCCTCCGGGAAATTCTTCCCCTCCCGCAAGAGACGTCCGCGGAGACAACGAGGAAGCCGGAGGCGGAAACTGGGGTCCCTTACCTTCACGAGACCTCCTTGTTTCGTCAGATACCCCTCCTTGGTCCCCAGCTGGAGAAGAGAATAATTATTCCAATTATTCGCAAGCAGAAGGGGAGACAAGTGAGGAGCTTAGATTTTCCTTACTTAGACTGTGAGCCCCAGGTGCGGCAGGGACTGACCCACCTAACTGTCCAACCCCAGTGCTTAGAACACTGTTTGACCCATAGGAACCTCGTAAAAAATAACCCTAAAAAAACCCAAAACTCTGCCTGGCGTGACTGTGGCGCTTCTGTCCAATCAATCCATCAGTCGGTGGATTTATCGAGTATTAATAATAACTGTGGGATTTCTGAAGCGCTTACTACGTCTACCTGCCGGTCTTACTTGTTTTGTTGTCTGTCTCCCCCCCTTCTAGACTGTGAGCCCGTCGTCGGGTAGGGGTTGTCTCTATCTGTTGCCGAATTGTACTGTCCAAGTGCTTAGTACGGTGCTCCGCACACTGTAAGCGCTCAATAGATACGTTTGAATGAATGACTGTGTGCCGGGAACTGTACTGAGCGCTGGGGGAGATACAAGTTAAAATAGTTGGACAGAGTCCCTGTCCCACGTCTCAATCCCCATTTTACAGATGAGCGAACTGAGGCACAGAGAAGTGAAGTGACTTGCCCAGGGCCACAGAGGAGACGAGTGGCAGAGCCGGGATTAGACCCCGGGTCCTATGGAGCTATCCCTGCCCTTCGGGAGCTTCCAGTCTAGCATGGGGGTGGGGAGAGGAGACGAGACGGCGGTTTGGGCATTTTACAACAGAAGTTGGATTTATCGAGTACCCGCCGGGGCCGATACACTCTACTAAGCGCTGGGAAAAGTACAAAACAAAGAGGAATCCAACGGCCCCATTTGAGAGAGGGACTGTGTCCCACCCGATTAATTTCTGTCTAGCCCGGTGCTTAGGACAGTGCTCGTCGCCAAGTAAGCACTCAACGAATACCAAAATTACTATTAGGGTGATTATCAAAATGCTTAAGACCCTGAGGACCTTGCTTGTAGTCAGAGAACGTGTCTACCAACTCCGTTGTACTCGCCGATGCGCTTAGTACAGCGCTCTGCCCAGAGTAAGCAGCGTGGCTTAGGGGAAAGAGGGAGTCAGAGGTCGTGGGTTCCCATCCCGGCTCCGCCACTTGTCGGCCGTGTGACTCTGGGCGAGCCACTTCTCCGTGCCTCAGTTACCTCATCCGTCAAATGGGGATTAAGACGGTGAGCCCCAAGTGGGACAACCTAATGACCTTGTATCTGCCCCAGCGCTTAGAACAGTGCTTGGCACATAGTAAGTGCTTAAGAGATACCATCCTCCTCATTGTCGTTATTAAATTCAGTCGACTGATTTGTAATTTAGTGGAGCTCAGTAAGAACTTAGCATGTGTAAAACGCTGTATTAAGCCGCGGGGTAGGTATAACATAATCAGGTTGGACGCAGTTACTCAGACTACAACCCCTATGCGGGACGTATCCGTAATTTATTTATATTAAATTAGTATTAAGCACTTGGGAGAGTACAAGGAGCTTCCAATCTGCCGCGGGCAGAGCGCTGTACCGAGCACCGGGGAGAGTGGCGTCCGTAGAAACGATCCCTGCCCTCCTGAGCTTGCGGCCCAACAGCCGGGCACCGGTCGCCTACCGAAGGGGCGCTCGGAAGCAGATCGTGTTCGGTCCTTCCGGTCTGCATGGCCGTGTGGACCCGGACGGACTCGTAGATGGACGGTTCTTCCACCTTGCACGGATAAGGATGCTTCAGGATCATCAGGGTGCCTGGAAGGAAACGCACGCGGTAAAGAACGTAAGTCTCCGCCGTGGCCGTCGACCAGCATTTCGATCCCTTCGTCGTCCGCCTTGGACTCTTCCCCGTGGGCCGCTGCCGTCCGGCGCCGCTCACTCGGCTTCGTCTGGCGCGTCGGCTCGGGCCTTTCCATTCTGGGTAAGCCTGACGGGAGAATATCCCTCAAGGGCAGAGCGCCAAGCCAAATCTCTCGCCACCAGAAGGCTCATCCGAGAGACTAATAGTAATTATGAATGATGTCGGCATTTGTTAAGCGCTTGCTATGTGCCGGGCACCGTTCTAAGCGCTGGGGGAGATACAGGCTAATGGGGTTGTCCCACGCGAGGCTCCCAGTCTTCATCCCCATTTGACAGATGAGGGAACTGAGGCCCAGAGAAGTGAAGTGACCCGCCCACAGTCACACGGCTGACGAGTGGCCGAGCCGGGATTCGAACCCGTGACCTCGGACTCCAAAGCCCACGCTCTTTCCACCGAGCCACGCTGCTGCTCTAATTTAGACAGTAGCATGGCCTGTGAGTCGGCAGGCCCTGGGTTCTAATCCCGGCTCCGCCTCTTGTCCGCTGGGTGGCCGTGGGCAAGTCACTTCACGTCTCTGGGCCTCAGTTCCCTCATCTGGAAAATGGGGATTAAGACTGCCAGCCCCACGTGGGACGGGGACTCTGACCAATCCAACTACCGTGTATCTACCCCAGCGTTTAGTTCAGTGCCTGGCACATAGTAAGCGCTCAACAGATAGCACAGTTATTAGTAATAGCAGTCGTAGAAGTGGTGATGATAATTCACTCAGCCGTATTTATTGAGCGCTTACTGTGTGCAGAGCACTGTACTGAGATCCGGGGTAGAGAATAATTGTGGTATTCTTTAAGCGCTTAGTATCTTCCAGGCACTGTACCAAGCGCCGGGGTGGATAGAAGCAGATCGTGTTGGACACAGCCCCCGCCCCACGTGGGGCTCCGAGTCTCGTACCCATTTTACAGATGAGGGAACCGAGGGCCAGGGAAGCCAAGTGACTTGGCCGAGGTCCCACGGCAGACGAGCGGAGGAGCCGGGATTAGAACCCAGACCTTCCCACTCCCGGGCCCGTGCTGTAGCCACTCCGCCGTGCCGGTAGCAGTAGTAATAGCTGTAGCAGCCAGGAGAGTAGAGGTCCTCGTGCTTGCTGAGCGACCTCGGGGTGCCGGGCCCCCTACTGTCCGAGGCCAGGGATCCTTAGCCGACTCCTAGAGGAGTCGGACACTCCGGGATCGTGGCGGAGTGCTGGCTTTTCCCCTCCCGGTCCCGCTCTCCCCGGCTTCGTCCGAGAGCCGCTCGGGCGCCGGCCACCTGGCGCGGCCCACCACTCTTCACGGCGGCTACCGGCGGGGCAAGGGCGGAGGCAGGCCCGGGGAGAGCCGGGGGCCTCCCGTCCCCCGGCCCCGAGCAAGGAGCGCCTTCCCCGGGCCCCCCGGCACGCGGAGAAACACCGCCCGGGCCGGGAAATCCATCTCTCCCTTGAACTTTCCGGGGTGAAGTCGCCTCGGGGAACGGGTTTTGACTGACCGCCGACGACCGGGAAAGTGATGAGGCCGGGAGAGTGGACTGTGGGTGGAAAGGAGACCCCTCTCCGGTTACCGTCAGCGGAACCTCTTGGGTCCCCGGGGCGTGATTAATGGGAGCGCGTGGCCCGGGGAAGGCCGGCTGAATTGCAGGAGAACGTGACGTTCGGAGGGGGAACGAAACGTCCTCGAGGGGGGCTCTGCCTGAATTCACCTCGTTAGAAATGACTGCCGGGGAGCGGCGGGACCCAGTGGCTAGAGCACGGACCTGAGCGTCACGGGGCCTCTGTTCTCACTCATTCGTTCGATCGTATTCACTGAGCGCTTACTGTGTGCGGAGCGCTGTACTGAGCGCTGGGAAAGTACAACTGGGCAACAGATAGAGACAATCCCTACCCAGCCCCGGGCTCAGACTCTAGAAGGGGGGTGACGGACAACGATACAAAACAAGGAGGCTTCGGTAGCATCAAAATAGATAAATAAAATTATAGACGTAGACGCATCATTCATAAAATAAATAGAATGATAAATATGTACAGATATACAGCAGAGCTGTGGGGCGGGGAAGGGGGTAGGGCGGAGGGAGGGAGTGGGGCCACGCCCAAGCCCTCGTCCCTGCTCTGCCACTTGCCTGCCGTGCGACCTCGGGCAAGTCATTTCGCTTCTCTGGGCCTTAATTTCCTCACCTGTAAATGGGGAGCTTCATAATAATGATGATGATGGTGATGCTTTTTAAGTGCTTACCATGTACTGTACGGAGCACTGGGGTGGATACGAGCAAATCGGGTCGGACACAGTCCCTGTCCCACAGGGGGCCCAGAGTCTTAATCCCCATTTTACAGATGAGGGAACCGAGGCCCAGAGAAGTGAAGCGATTTGCCCGAGGTCGCTCGGCAGGCAAGTGGTGGAACCGGGAGAGTACGCTGAGAAACGGCATGGTTTAACGAATAGAGCCCGGGCCTGGGAGTCAGGAGGTCATGGGTTCTAATCCTGGCTCTGTCTCTTGTCTGCCCTGTGGCCTTGGGCAGATCACCTCACTTCTCTGTGCCTCAGTTACCTCATTTGTAAAATGGGGATTGAGACTGTGAGCCCCACGTGGGACAGGGCCTGTCTCCAACCCGACTTGCTTGTATCCACCCCAGCGCTTAGTACAGTGTCCGGCACAGAGTAAGCACTTAACAGATACCAAAATTATTATTATTATTTGTACTCTTCCCTGATAATACCCTTGTTCTTCTTCCGGTTGCTACTATTTGTAAGTCAGTTGTTACCTGTCTTCCTCACTAGCGTTCAAGCTCACTGGGATCAGGGAACTTCTCTCTTCCTCTTCTCCCGCTCCCTTCTGCGTCACCCTGATTTATTCCCCTTTATTCGTCCCCCTTCCCGGCCCCACAATACGTCTGTCCGTATCTGTCATTTATTTATTTCTAGTCGTGTCTGTCTCCCCCTCTAGAGTGTAAGCTCACTGTGGGCGGGGAATGCGTCTATCCACCCTGTTCTGTCGTTACGTTGTACTCACCCAAGCGCTTAGTACGGTGCCTAAGATTGATTGATTGATTGGATTGCAAGCTGGGGCCTCAGCTAGGGGGACTCTGAATTTCTGCTCAAATCCGCCTCCACCCCCGCACCGTGGCAGACCTTCAGTAGGCTATAAAAGTTCGACCTTTCTCTGAAGCGGAGGGAATATCTACACCGTTGCTCTGTAAGGCCCGCAGAGTGGTGCCGAAACGGCTAAACTCTTAAATCCCGGGGCCTGGAGTCATGGTTATCGTATAAATCAACGGCCATCCCCTCTACCCCTCATTCATCCGTGTGTATCAAGTCCTTCCTGGGAGAAGAACCCGGTCCTAAGCGCTTGGGAAAGCACAGCACAACAGTTAACGGTGACATTCTGTGCCCACAGTGAGCTCACAGCCTAGAGGCGGGGAGGCAGACATCGATACAAATGAATAAATATTATACGTAAGTGCTGTGGGGCTGGGAAAAGGGAGCAAGTCAAAGTGACGCAGAAGGGAATGGCAGATGAGGAAAAATGGGGCTTAGTCCTGGAAGGCCTCTTGGAGGAGATGGGCTTGCGATGAGGCTTTGAAGCGGGGGTGGTGGGGAGTAACCGTCCGGAGGATTAGAGGAGGGAGGGCCTTCCGGGCCAGAGACGGGAGATGGGCCGGGGGTCGGCGGTGAGACTAGGCGAGAAGGAGGCCCAGTGAGGAGGTTAGCGGGGGCAGAGGCGCGGAGTGTGCCGGCTGGGCTGGAGGAGGAGAGAAGGGAGGTGAGGTAGGAGGGAGCGAGGTGATGGACAGCTTTAAAGCCAGGGGTGAGGAGTTTCTGTTTGATACGGAGGCGGAGGGGCGACCCCTGGAGATTTTTGAGGAGGAGGGTGACGTGTCCCGGACGTTTTCGTAGATAAACGATCCGGGCAGCGGAGTGCAGGACGGCCTGGCGTGGGGAGAGAGAGAGGAGGCTGATGCAGCCATCTAGACGGGCGAGGATGAGGGATTGGATTAGCGTGGTAGCTGTTCGGATGGAGAGGAAAGGGCGGATTTTAGCCGTGTCGTGAAGGTGTGACCCACGGGATTTGGGGATGGATTGAATTTAGAGAGTCTGCGTGTCTATTCTTGGCAGAACTCTCTATCGAGTTATGCGGAGTACTACGCTGCACGCCTACTTTGTGTAGAGCCCTGTGCTGGGCACCTACCGAGTGCAGAGTACCACAGTGGGCAAACACCGTGTGCAGGGCACTATACTCGGCACCGACTGTGAATGGAACACTGATAATAATAATAAATTATGGTATTTGTTAAACGCTCATCATATGCCAGGCACTGTACTAAGCCCCGGGGACCGACCCCATCCCTTCACACCTTATCCAAGTACTCGCCCTTTCCCTTCTTCACTCCCTGGCCATCAGCTTCAACTCTTCACCCTCCCTCTGCTTTCAAACACGCTCAATCGATCGATCATCTTCATAGGGCGCTTCACCGTGTGCAGAGCAGTGACTCTGCTACTCCTTTGAAATCCTTCTTCGCTCCTCTCCTGAAAGACCGTCCTCTCGAACTCTCCTCCCAAACCCCCCTCTCCCACCCTCCTCACGAGCCTCCAGCCCCGCACGGGCGACTCACCTGTCTCGCTCCCAATTAATGGCTGGTTGGCGAAATGCTTGACAAATTCCTTTAAGCTGGAGAACTCGTTAAAGCCAAACTTGTAGGAAGACCCTACGTTCTCCACGTGGAAGTGCTTGACGGACTCCTTGGCTCTGAAGGGAGGAAAAGATAAACCCGCCGTTACGCGGCAAATAAAGAGCTTGCTCATCGCGAAGATAAACCCATAGGTACACGGGAAACAGAAACAGCGTGGCCTAGTGGATAGAGCAAGGGCCCTGAAGGCAGAAGGACCTGGGTTCTAATCCCGGCTCTGCCGCTCGTCCGCTGTGTGACTTAGGATGAGCCATTTAAATTCTCTGTACCTCAGTTCCCTCATCTGTAAAAAGAGGATTAAGACCGTGAGCCCCACATGGGAGAGGGATTGGGCCCAACCTAACTCCTATTTACCCCAGTGCTTAGAACAGTGCTCGGCATATAGTAAGCACTTCACAAATACCGTAATTATTATTACTAGGGGGATGGGTCTCTCTTCAGGATCGACAGGAGGAGAGTTTCCCTGCTAAGACTTCAGGATTAAGAACTCGGTGCAGAGGAATTGATTTCTAGTGGTAACGGCTGGCACCTTACCCCTCACAATCCCTTACTTCTGCCCGGCGGGGAGAGAGTACAAAAGGCCGGGGCCGGCACACTGCCAAGGGCCCTGTGGCTTTCTCCCACCTAAATCCTGTCCAGGGAGAGTCAGGACTCGAACCCAGGTCTCCCGATTCCCAGAGAGGTGCTCTTTCCGCTGCACCGACAGCAAGGCCCACAGATGACAGACGTACGGTGGAAGGAGAAGGAGAGATACAAGTACGAACCACAGTAACGATGATGATGATAACCGTAGGATGAGTTAAGCGCTTACTGGGTGCTAAGCACTGTGCTGAGCCCTGGGATAGGCAGAGGGTAATCATGGCGGATTACAGGACTCACAAGTAAGGGGTAAGAGAGAACACGTAAATGAATCCCGATTTTGCAGATGAAGAAACTGAGGAAGCCTCTGGAGGGGGACCCCGTTGTCTGTCGTCGGTTCATTCCTTCGATCGCACTTATTGAGCGCTCACTGGGAAGCAGCGTGGCTCAGTGGAAAGAGCCTAGGTTCCGGAGTCAGGGGTCGTGGGTTCGACTCCCGGCCCTGCCACTTGTCAGCTGTGTGACTGTGGGCAAGTCACTTCGCTTCTCTGTGCCTCGGTTCCCTCGTCTGTAAAATGGGGATTAACCGTGAGCCTCACGTGGGACGGCCCGATGGCCCTGTATCTCCCCCAGCGCTTAGAACAGTGCTCTGCACGTAGTAAGCGCTTAACGAATACCAGTATTATTATTATTACTGCGTGCGGAGCACTGGACTAAGCGCTTGGAAAGTACAGTTCAGCAGTAAGAGGGTTTGGAATCAGGGTGGGCTGTGGCCTGGTGGACTTGGGGAAGTTCCAGACGTGAGCCGGGGTCAGAGACAGGAAGGTCAAGAGCTCGACCCCGGGAGGAGGCGGGTTGGGGAATAATGGACATGGTGAGCTCTGGCGGAGGAGCGGTCGGGAGGGAGAGGCCCCGGAACTTCAGCTGCTTCCTTCCGGCCGCCGGGACATGCCTGACCCTCGCCCCCGTCGCCGCGTTGGGGCTCCCCAGGGATCCCCCTTTTCTCCGCACCTCACTGAGAGCGAGTACAGGTCGGTCCGGTCATTGCTGTTCCGGAGGAGGTAGCTCCCGTCCCGCCCGTTGGAGAGGAGCAGGGCTTCCGCCGCGTGGCGGCTCAGGTTGCCGTGATACCATCTGGGGAGACAAGACGGAAACGGGTGTCATCCGACGGAGAACGCGGCTTTCCAGGTCTTGGGAGTGGGCCGTCAGCCGGCGGGAGCGGGGATACAGGATAATCGGGTCGGACGCGGTCCCTGCCTCCCCTGGGGCAAAGGGGGAGGAGGGAGAACGGGGAAATCGAGGCTCAGAGGAGCGAAATGACTTGCCCCAGGCCATTAAGAGAAGCAGCGTGGCCTAGTGGCAAGTCAGCGGTCGTGGGTTCTAATCCCGGCCCCACCACTTATCGGCTCTGTGACTCTGGGCAAGGCACTTCACTTCTCTGGGCCTCTGTGACCTCATCTGTAAGATGGGGATTAAGTCTGTGAGCCCCACGTGGGACGACCTGATTACCTCGTGTCTACCCCAGCCCTTAGAACAGCACATAGTAAGCGCTTACCAAATAACAGTATTATTATTATTATTATTAGCCAGCGGGCAAGCGACAGAGCCGGGATTAGAACCCAGGTCTCCTGACTCCCAGCCCCGCGTCCTTTCCATTAAGCCTCGCCGCTTCTCACGGAGGCGCCGTTGGAGGAAACGCCCTTCAGACTGTTTTTAGATGACACGGGGGTTACGTTCGATCCGGACGGGTTCGGGTTGTTGTAGGGACGCCCCTTTACTCCCAAAGGGCGGTCTGTCCGAAACGCTGAGCGAAAGCAGACGCTATGGAAGAAGAGGGTCGAGGCTGAGTTTTCCACGCAGCTACCCGGAAGGGATCATCGAGGCCAGACGAGGACTCTGCCCTGCAACCGGAGTCATCACATCCCCGGCAGGGGAGGTCTCTTCGGAGCCTTTAACGCTATCTCTCTTTTCTAATTCTGTATTTCCTGAATGAGCGAACAAGGGACACACTCTCTTGGCTCCATTTCCTCTTTTGGACAAAACGGGCCCGTAGCCCGAGAGTAGCCGGCTTAATAACAATAATAACAGTATTTGCTAAGCGCTCACTATGTGCCAGGCACCGTACTGAGCGCTGGGGTGGATAGAAGCAGCATGGTGCAGTGGCTAGAGCACGGGCCTGGGAGTCAGAGGGCATGAGTTCTAATTCCATTTCTGCCATTTGTCTGCTGTGTGGCCTTAGGCAAGTCGCTTCACTTCTCCTGTGCCTCACTTACCTCATCTGTAAAATGGGGAATGAGACTGTGAGCTCAATGAGGGACAGGGTCTGAATCCAACCCCATTTACTTATCTCCACCCCAGCGCTTAATACTGCGCCTGTGACGTAGTAAGTGCTTAATGAATACCATAATCATTATTATTATTATTACAAGTAAATTGGGTTAGGCACAGTCCCTGTCCCGCTTGAGGCTCACAGTCTCCATCCCCATTTTACGGATGAGGTAACTGAGGCACAGAGAAGTTACCGGCCCAAGGCCACACGGCAGATGAGTGGCAGAGCCGGGATTAGAACCCGTGACCTCCTGACTCCCAAGCCTGTCCGCTAGGCCGTGCTGCTTTGTCGTGGCTTGGAAAGAGACGATCCCCTTTGAAGGCAGGCACGTCTTCCCCAGTTTCATCCCTGCCCTAGCCCGGCTCAACCTGACCCTGAACGGGCTCCAAGACGAAGCGAGCGGGGTGAGGGGGGCAAGCGGCCCAGCGGAGACCCTTGGGGAGACGTCGGCAACGGCGAGCCGGAAGCTCGAGCCTCCTGGTCGGAGAGCGGGCCGGGGAGTCCGCCTTCCTGGGTTCGAATCCCAGATCCTCCCCTTGCCCACTCTGCGACCTCGGCCAGATCGTTTAACAGCTCTGGGCCTCGGTTTCCTCATCCGTCAAACGGGGGTTCGCCGCCCTCCCCCTTGGACCGCGAGCCCCACGTGGGACAGGGGCTGTGCTCGACCTGATTTCATTATATCTACCCCATTGGACGGCCCAAAATAAGGGCCGAACGAATACCGCGGTTTTGAGTATTCTAGGCGGGGGAATTTCCCTTGAACGTGGCCTCTGTCAGAGCCTTATACCCATTTGAAAAAACAGTTATTTCCATTTCGTTTTAGGGTTTCTTGTTCCCTTTATGGTAGTCTCGATACAGCTCGGTCACAGATGATATAATAATAGTAGTAATGAGAGTGTGCAGCGCACGTTACTGAGCACTGGAAAAAAAATACATTGGTGACAGTTAGTTCCGGTCCATGGCCCTCGGAGTCTCACAGTCAAAAAATAAAGTAGGGAGTGGTTTGACCACAGATTCGGGAGGCACGATGGAATGATAGAAGTACAAAACCACACAAAAGGCAACGTAAAATTACCAAGGCCCTCAGGTCTGGTGGTGAAGGGGAACTGTGAGGTCTTGCGGGGCCCAGGGTCAGTCATCCAAAGGTTCTAAGATGCTGCCCGCCGTCGCCGTTTAAATCCCTCGCAATCCCTGGGGCCCGGGGCACGCTGAGGGCAGGGGCCCAAGGGTCACGACGGGAAGGCGGCGGCGGTCCCTCGTGGTCTGGGGATGAGCTGTAATTATAAATGGTCTTTTCCGTGGGTTAAGGATCGCGGTTAAATGGCCCGCATGGCTCCGTAGGGTATCATTGCCTTGTGGGCTGGGAGAGGATGGCCTTGCTCTTGTCATAATAATGACTGATAATCGCCGTATTTGTTAAGCACTTACCACGTCCCTGTCCCACACGGGGCTCGCAGTCTAAGGAAGAGGGAGAACAGGTATCGATTCTCCATTTTACAGTTGAGGAAACGGAGGCCCGGAGAAGTTAAGCGACTTGGCCGAGCTCACGCAGCAGGCAGGTGGGGGAGTCAGGATTAGAACCCAGGCCCGCGGAATCCCCGGTCCTCTCTCGTTCCGCTAGGCCGCGGTGGGTGCGGCACCGGCCTCCCAACATCCTTTGCCTGGTTCCACACGTACGTTGAGGGGAGCCGGGGAAGAGAGAATGCAAAGTCGGGGGTCAAAAGTATCCTCTGAGCGGGTGGCCGGTGGTGGGTTTGATAGTGACGATAGTAATGGTACTGGTTAAGGGTTTGCTGTGTGCCAGGCACTGTACTAAGCACTGGGGTGATACAAGTAAATTGAACTGGACACAGGCTTAAACCCCATTTTACAGATGAGGTAACTGAGCCACAGAGAAATGAAGTGACCGGCCCAAGGCCGCAGAGCGGACAAGAGGAGGAGCGGGGATTAGAACCCGTGACTTTCTGACTCCCAGCGCCACGTTCCATCCACTATACCTTTCTGCTTCTCTCTGTTACCCTGCAGCCGTGGCGGTAACAACCCCGTCTCTTCGCCTGGCGTCCGACAAGACCCCCCTCCTGCCCTGCCCTCGGAGAGCTGCCGGTTTCTTCATTTCTTCCTCCCTTCATTCAATCAGTCTTATTTATTGAGCACTTACTGTGTGCAGAGCACTGTACTAAGCGCTTGGGAGAGTACAGTGGAAGAAAAAAAAGCACATTCCCTCCCCACAGTGAGCTTGCATTCTGGAGGGGAGACAGATATTAATGTAAAGCGTGGTCATGGCCCGCTTATCTCTGGGCACTCAGGAAGCAGAGCTAAAGAGCAGACCCGGATCTCAGGGTCGGTCAGGGGAGGGTGGGGGCGGCTCTCGAGGTCAGACACCATTGTTCGGGCGCCCCGGACCTAGGACCCAGGAGGGGAGATCGGGGCCGGCGATGAGACGGAGAGAGGCCCTGTCCCCTTGGAAGCAGGAATTGGCTTTAATGCGCCTTGAATTCATTCATTCGTTCGTATTTATTCAACACTTATTTGCGGAGCACTGTACTAAGCGCTCGGGAGAGTACTGTACAGTGATAAACGGAAACACTCCCCGCTCACCGCGAGCTTACGGTACCGGGGGAAGGGAGACAGACATCGATACAAATCAGTAAATGACGGATAGGGGCGTAAGTGCTGCGGGGCTGGGGAGGGGGAAGGAACAAAGGGAGGAAGTCAGGGCGACGGCAGAAGGGAGTGGGAGAAGAGGAAAGGGGGGCTTAGCCCGGGGAGGCCTCTTGGAGGAGATGGGCCTTCGAGAAGGATCTGATGAGGGGGGAGAGGCATTCTAGGCCGGAGGCAGGATGCGGGTTAAGGGGTTGGCGGTGAGATGGGGGAGATGGAGGCGCCGTGAGAAGGTCAGCACTAGAGGAGCGGAGTGTGAGGGCTGGGTCGGAGGAGGAGAGAAGCGAGGCGAGGTAGGAGAGGGCAACGTGGTGGAGGGAGGGCTTTAAAGCACCTAATTATCTTGCCCCCTCCTACCTTAGCGCGCTGCTCTTCTACTACAACCCAGCCCACGCATTTCACCCCTCTAAGGCCAACCTACTCATTCACGTGGGCCCAGGCTCTCTAAAAGCAAGGGAACCAGATCTCTGACCAGGGGAGAGGAAGAGCCCGTCGGTAGTAAGAGGAGGAGTGGCAAGAGTAGTCATAGCGTTAATAGTAATGTCGGCATTGGTTAAGCGCTTACGACGTGCCAAGCTCTGTTCTGAGCGCCGGAGGAGATACAACGTCATCAGATTGTCCCGCGGAGGGCTCACAGCCTTCATCCTCATTTTACGGATGAGGTAACTGAGGCACGGAGAAGTTAAGTGGCTTGTCCAAGGTCGCACAGCTGACCAGCGGCGGGGTCGGGATTGGAACCCGTGACCTCTGACTCCGAGCCCGGGCTCTTTCCACTGAGCCACGCTGCTTCTCCACTAGTAGTAGAAATTATGGTAACAGCAGTCTTCTCTTATGCGGTCGAGTCGCCTCCGACCCAGTGGGACACCACAGACGCGTCTCTCCCAAAACGTCGAAGGAAGCAGTCATTTCTTTATTTGTTTACTTGTTTCGATTAATGTCCGTCTCCACCTCTAAATCGTGAGCTCATTGTGGGCGGGTGGTGTGTTGTTTGTTGTTGAGTTGTACTCTCCCAAGCGCTTAGTGCAATGCTTTGCACACAGTAAGTGCCCAATAAATACCATTGAACGAACGAATGAATGAAATGCAATAGTCTGTAATTTAGGTAACTTGAAAGTTGCCAAACGGTACGAAGTTGCAATATTGAAAACCATCTCCAGGGCTGTGGTTAGAGCCAGTAACATTACACTTCAGTAACAACCGTGGCATCTGTTAAGCGCTTACTCTGTGTCAAGCGCTAGACCGCATAGGAGATAATTGGGGCGCAGACGATTTCTAACCCGAATGGGATGTCTAGTCTAAACAGGAGGGGAGCAGGTATGTAATCCCCATTTTACAGATGAGGTAACTGAGCCACAGAGAAGCTAAGTGGCTTACCCAAGGGCACGGTGCGGACAGGTGACGGAGGCGGGATTAGAACCCGGGTCCTCTGACCCCCGGGCCCGTGCTCTTTCCACTAGGCCGCCCCGCTTCGGTTTTCCATGATGCATCTCAGACATCAGGTGTTCCCCTGCCTTGTCTCTTAACCCCAAACCTCCCAGGTTCAGTCCAGACCCACGAGCTTCAGAATCCACTTGCGGCCTACACTGTTTCGGGCCCACGAGGGTTCGGTCGAGAATGTGGTAGCCGCCACCCCACCCCTCGGCTACCCGGTTCGGCCCCTCGCTACGGCTCCCGGGTCGGTCTCCGTCCGTCCTCCGTCTCGCACAACATTCAGGCTCTGCTGATTCGGAATCGTTTCCCCAGGGACGGGGAGGGCACCATTTTAAACATGGAGACTCGGGACGCGCGGCCTGGTGGAACGAGCACGGGCCTGGGACTCCGAAGGACCTGGGTTCTAATCCTGGCTTGCCCACTTGTCTGCTGGGTGACCTTGGGCAGGTCAGTTCACTTCTCTGGGCCCCGGTCACCTCATCTGTAAAAAAAATGGGGATTAAGAGCATCCCCCACGTGGAACAGGGACTCTGCCAACTCGATTTGCTTGTAACCATCCCGGCTCTTAGAAAAGTGCCTGGGACACAGAAAATGCTTAACAAATACATTATTATTATTCCCTCCCTCCCTCCCTCCATCGGGCAGACCGCAGTTCTCCCCACGTTCAAAGCACCCCTGAATTCCCACCTCCTTCAACGGGCCTTCCCCATTGCCTTCAATCCATCCATCCCTCAATCAGTGGGATTTATCGATTAATTAGTTGTATTTATTGAGTGTTCACTGTGTGCAGAGCATTATATTAAGCACTTGGGAAAGCTCCAGAAGCCATATCATCCCTTCGGCCAACTCTAGCACTTTGGAATTCATTTAAACTCTCCTCAGCACTTTCAAATTTACGTCCGCTCAGTTTATTTCTTTCAGACATTCGAGTTGTAAATATTTTTAGGTTTGCATCCCCCATGAAAGTGGAAACTCCTCGTAGGCAGGGAACGTCATTTTTTTTTAATTTCTGTATTTCTTGAGGGCCGCATCGAGTGAGGACTAACTTCTGGCCCTATTTTCTCGTCCCTCGTGACCTGTTCTGTGAATCGCATTCTTCGGTCCCTGCTTGAGAAGGAACAGAAAAGGGAAATCGTGATGCTCAGAAGGCTGGTATGGGGTCCTGGGAGGAGAGACTGACAAGATTGTAAAAAATAAATAAAAATGACGGTATTTGTTAAGCGCCTACCAGGTGCCAAGCGTCGTAAGCTCCCCGAGGGCAGGGATCGTGTCTACGAGCTCTGTACAGGACCGGACTGGTCCAATCCCAGCTCCACCCCTTGTCTACTGTGTGTCCTTGGACGGGTCACTTTACTGCTCTGTGCCTCAGTCGCCTCATCTGTAAAATGGGGATTGAGGCTGTGAGCCCCACGTGGGACAGGGACCTTGTCCAAATCCTTTTAGTTTATCCACCCCAGCGCTCAGTACAGTGCCTGACACGTAGTAAACGCTTGACAACGTCCATCATCTTTATTATTATCACCGATCAGCCGGTGGATTTGACTCATTCCATCTGGAAAGACGCAGGCCAAGAGGGGACGGGATTGAAGCGGACAGAATCTTGAAGCGGGTGGAACCGGGTCACCCGAATCTCTCCCTTTTAAGAATTTGACATCCAACCCACCCTCTGCCCCCCGGCACTCACGTATCCGTAACGTATTTATGTTAATGCCTGCCTCCCTCTCTAGATTGTGAGCTTGTTGTGGGCAGGGAAGGGGTCTGCCAACTCCGTCGTACTTTCCCCTGGACTTAATAGATACCGTGCTCTCTCTGCACACGGTAAGTACTCAAAATACCGTCGATCGATTGACTGACAGGGTGAACAGAGACCTTCTGTTCCTCGAAGAACATGGGGACACACTGAAGCTGGAAGCTGGTAAGTTGAAAGCAACCAGAAGAAATGTGTCTTCACCATGGCGGGTGATAAGCATGTGGGATTCGTAACCACAGGAAGTTGTGCAGGGTAAAAATATCAGTGAGATCAAGGAGGGTTCTTATAAACTCAGAATAGTTTCTAGAGGGGAAAGTTGGAGGAGGAGAGGGGAAAGAGGGGGTGTTGGGTAGTCACCATCATCATCCGTGATATCTGTTGAGCGTGCAGGGCACTGGGCTAAGCGCTCGGCATTGTACCGAGCGTTCGATCCCTTCCCTAACCATGAGAATGGGTGCCCAAGACAGCCACCCCGGTTTTTCCAAGCCCTTGGTACTGTACTAAGCGCTCTACCCATTCCCTAACCACGAGACTAGGTGCCAGAGACAGCCATCCGGTTTCTCCAAGTGTTTCGGTGCCATGGTTAGAGACAGTTCTGGGATGGGTAATCGCCCACAAAAAAAGAATAATCGTGGTATTTGTTGGCTCTTCCTCTAGACAGTGAATTTGTTTTGGGCGGGGAACGTGTCTATCACCTCTGTTGTACTCTCCCACGTGTTTAGTACAGTGTTCTGCACACAGTAAGCCCTCAATAAATGCCACTGATTGATTGATTATGGCAAGGACCGATGTAGATGCAATACAGTCAGATCAGACACTGCCCCTGCCCGGGCTGAGGAGGAGAGAGAACAGGTATTGTGAATCCCCATTTGAGGCCCAGAGAACTTAGTTGACTTACCCAAGATCACACAGCCTGAGTCCCAGGGTCGGGCTCTTTCATTAGGCCTCACAGCTTCTTAGCCAGGCCCTTGCTCTGATCCAGTAACCGCCTCCCTCATGAGCTTATTCCTACCTAACGTTGCCATTAAAACAGTCAACTCGAGGCGATCTGTACGTCCTCCCATTGGCTTTAAAAGGAAATGTTTATTCGTATTGATGTCTGTCTCCCCCTCTAGACTGCGAGCTCATTCTGGGGAGGGAATGTGTCTTTTGTGGTCCTGTACTTTTCCGAGAGCTTAGTACGCTTGCTTTGGGCACGGTAAGTGCTCGATAAATCAAGATCGAATGAATACTAATAATAATGATGGTGTTTGTTAAGCGGTTACTATGTGCTAAGCACTGTTCTAATTAGGTTGTCTCACATGGGGCTCACAATCATTTTACAGATGAGGGAACTGAGGCACGGAGAAGTGAAATGAATTGCCCCAAGTCGCGCAGCTGACAAGCGGCGGAGCCGGGATTAGAACCCGCGACCTCTGACTCCCAACCCGGGCTCTTTCCACTAAACCACGCTGCTTCTCTACGAATGAACGAATGAGACGCAGACACCCTGGCCGATGTTTTTCAAGACGGCAGAAGGTGATTCTCCTACGAATCGACGTCCTGGGGTGGCGGGAGGGTTTGCGTAGGCTGACGAAGTGCCTTTGAGAGACGTTCTCTCGTCAGGCTCACCCAGAACGGAAGGGGTCCAAGCCGAAGCGTCAGACAGAGTTGCGTGACCAGCGCTGGCAAAGAGTCCAAGGCGGATGATGGAGCGATCGCAGTGTTGATCGAAAACCACGGCAGAGACTGAAGTTTTCACTGTGCCGAAGAAGGCGATGGTAAACGCTTCGGCCGCTTTACTAAGAAAACTCCCTGGATACACATACCGGGACAACTTTACGATGGAAGATGGGATATCGTGAAGAGGGTGGATCCAAGGAGTCGCTATGGGTCGGAAATGACTCGACGGCATTTGAAGAAGGAGATGACCGGCAAAGACAAGGTACAAGCATTTGCATTTCGCAGAATAGTGATATCAGTGGCTAATAATTGTGGCAGTTACTCGAAGCACTTTCGTCAGGGCTGGGCTAGATGGAAGATAATCGGGTTGGACGCAGGTCCCACGTGGGATTCCCAGGCTGAGGAGGAGGGAGAAGGGGGATCGGCTTTTCTCTTTCAAAATGGGTGAGGCTCATGTCATCGTGGAGGTGGGTCCGGCAACTCCAGACTGCCCCGACCAGGTGGCCGAGGGGCTACGGATCCACCAGCCGAGCCCCCAGCCCAAGCCGTCGGTCGGTTTCGAGCCGGGCCGCCCAACAGGAGCCGAGCCGGGGACCTGGGTTCTGCAGACGTCACCTCCCCCTCACCCCGCCGACGACCCCAGCCCTCCTGCCCTATTTTTTTTTTTTTTTGGTATTTGTTAAGCGCTTACTGTGTGCAGAGCACTGTTCTAAGCGCTGGGGTGGATACAGGGGAATGAGGTTGTCCTACGCGAGGCTCACAGTCTTCATCCCCATTTTACAGATGGGGGAACTGAGCACAGAGAAGTGAAGTGACTTGCCCACAGTCTCACAGCTGATGAGGGGGCGGAGCCGGGATTAGAACTCATGACCTCTGACTCCCAAGCCCGGGCTCTTGCCACTGAGCCACGCTGCTTCAAACCTGCCCTTCCAAGCCTGCTCTTCTCTAATTGCTAGAGAAGCAGCGTGGCTTAGCGGCAAGAGCCCGGGCCCGGGAGTCAGAGGACGCGGGTTCTGATCCCGCCTCCGCCACTCGTCTGCTCTGCGACCTCGGGCAAGCCACTTCACTTCTCTGTGCCTCAGTTACCTCATCTGTAAAAGTGGGGATAAAGACCGTGAGCCCCACGGGGACAACCTGACTACGCTTAGAGCAGGGCTTGGCACATAGTAAGCGCTTGAATACCATAATAGTAATTATTATGAGTAGAATGAATCTCCATTTTCTCAGGCATTCATTCGACTGCGTTTACTGAGCGCTTACTGTGTGCGGAGCACTGTACCGAGTGCTTGGGAGAGGACACTACAGCGATAAACAGACACATGCCCTGCCCACAACGAGCGTACAGTCTAGAGCGGGGGAGACAGGCATCAGTACAAATAAATAAATGACAGATATGGATGTAAGCGCTGTGGGGGCTGGGAGCCGGGGGAAGAAGAAAGCGAGCGAGTCAGGGTGATGCAGAAGGGAGTGGGAGAAGAGGACAGGGGGGTTTGGTCAGGGAAGGCCTCTTGGAGGAGATGGGCCTTCGATAAGTCTTTGAAGGGCGGGGAGAGTCACTGTCTGTCAGATCTGAGGAGGGAGGGCGTCCAGACCAGAGGCGGGACACGGGCTAGGCGTCGGCGGCGAGACAGGCGAGATGGAGGCCCAGTGAGAAGGTTAGCATTAGAGGAGCGAAGTGCGCGGGCTGGGTTGTAGAAGGAGAATAGGGAGGTGAGGGCAGAGGGGGCAAAACTTTGAGGATGAGGCAGAGGAGCAGCCACTTACCGGCTTCTTCTCTGCCTCACGGCCACCGCGGACCTCTTCGGAGGGCCCTGGCCTGGAGCTAGATTACCCTCCTCAAAAAGCGCCCATTCTTTCCCAAAGGAGAATTCTGTTGATCCTCCCGACAGATGGTTGATCCGCCCGATCACATGTAAGCGTGTCCTGTGTCCGAAGCAACTGGAGTAAGCGATCAGAGCAGAACCGGGCCCCGTAGCGCAAGAGCTCACATCTAAGAGGGCGCGGGAGGTGGGCAGTCTATCTCCACTGAACGGAAAAGGCACAGAGACGTTAAGGTACCGACCCAAGGTCACACAGAGCGGGACGAGAACCCAGATCTCTGGACTCTCCCAGTCCGGAGCTCTTTCCGTCAGACCACACTGCCCCTCGGTGCAGTGCCTGAAGCTGAGAGTTTGCCCGCCGCCAGAAGCCTCCTCGAGGCACGACGGCGAACCTGCCCTTCGAAGGCTAACTCTTCTGCTCAGCCCAAGGGTTAGATCTGGTGCCCTTTGACTTCTGAGAGTTTTAAGTGCTTACTACGGGTCAAACGCTGTTCCGAGCACTGGGGTTGGACACAGTCCCTGACCGACAGGGGTCTCACGGCCTAAGTAGGAGGGAGAACGGGTATCGAATCCCCATCTTGATAATAAATATTAATGATAATGATAACTGTGGCATTTGTTAAGCACTTATATTACGTGCCAGGGACCGTACGAAGCACTGGGCTGGAGAGAAGCAAATCGGGTCGGGTCCTGTCCCCCGGAGGCCTCACGGTCTTAATCCCCGTTTTACAAACGAGGTGACCGAGGCCCAGAGAAGTGAAGTGCCTTGCCCGGGGTCACACAGCCGACGAGTGGCAGAGCCGGGATTAGTTCCTCGGCCCTTGTGACCCCCAGGCCCGTGCTCCATCCGCCGGGCCACCCTGCTTCTCACACTTGAGGAAACTGAGGCCCAGAGAAGCGAAGTGACTGGCGCCCAGGGTCCCGCGGCAGGTGAGCGGCAGAGCCGGGATGAGAACCCGGGACCTCTGACTCCCAGGGCCGGGCCCCTGCCGTACCGCTTCCCCAAGAGAGAGCCGCACCAAGCGGGCTGTGGATGGACACCGCTGAGCGATCGGCAGGTTGGCCGCCCGCCCCGCCGAGCCCCGACCCCCGTAGGCCGCAGAAGCGGCCTACCTGGGACGGGGTGGGGGGCGGGCACCCTGACCCGGGCGGATGGGACTGCGAGGCTCACACTTCCTCATTTTCGCGCCTTTAAAACCACCCGGTGGGTCTCCCCCGTACCCCCCTCTCCCCACCCACCGGCCCCACTGGGACCTCCAGGGAACGGGCGGACAACGTTGGATGCGCTCTCGAGGCCGGGCCGCCCCCCGGCCCGAGAGCCGACACCTCACCCCTCTGCCCCTCTGCCCCGGGTCTGAGTTTGGGGGACGACCGGAGATCCCCGGAAGGCGGAGACCCCTTAGAAGCCCCCAAGGGACGGAGGAGGGAGGATGGTCCCTCTCTCCCAGGCCCGACCGTGGGACCCGGCGAGGGGCCGAGCCTGGCCCCGACCCCACAGGTGCCCGGAGACGCCCAGAGATGCCCAGGGGTGCCCCGCCAGGCCGTGGCCCGTTTCCTTACCCCAGTTCCTGCAGCCTCTCGGGGCTCCCCGCGGGCTCCGGGGGCACAGTCTCACTCATCTTCCTTCCTCCGGCCTCAACCCTGCCCATCCGCCCTCCTCACGGCCTGCGGGGGCCCGGCCCCGGGGCATGGGGGGCGGGGGGCGTCGTGGGGAGGTGGGGAAGGGCAGGGGGCCTCCAGACCCTCCACGCTCGGCCTGCCGACGGCTGCCAGAAGCCGGGACCGAATGCCTCCTGCCGCTTCTGCTGCTTCTGCTCCAGGCCCGGCCCGGGGAGGAAGTGAAACCCCAGCCCGGGACGCCTCCCTGCCCAACCCCCCCGGGGCCCAGCCCCCAGCCCAGCACCCCCGGGACCCGGCCCGGCCCCAGGCCGGACAGTCATCCGCGAACTATGCCGAGCGGTGTGGCTCAGTGGCTAGAGCCCGGGCCTGGGAGTCAGAAGGACCTGGGTTCTAATCCCGGCTCTGCCTCTTGTCTGCCGTGTGACCTTTGGCAACTCACTTGACTTCCCTGGGCCTCAGCGACCTCATCTGTAAGACGGGGGTTGAGGCGGCGAGCGCCGGTGGGACAGGGACCGGGTCCGACCCGATTCGACCGTATCTACCCCAGGTCTCGGAACAGTGCTTGCGAAAAGCAGCGTGGCTTAGCGGCGAGAGCGCGGGTTCGGGAGGCAGAGGTCGCGGGTTCCGACTCCGGCTCCGCCGCTTGTCTGCTGAGTGACTTTGGGCGAGTCACTTCACTTCTCTGGGCTTCAGTTCCCGCATCTGTGAAAGACTGTGAGCCCCGCGAGGGACAACCAGATTACCTTGTATCTACCCCAGCGCTTAGAACGGCGCATGGCTCATAGCGCTTAACAGATACCGTCACATAATAAGCGCTTAACAAAGACCATCATTATTATTATCGTGTCGTTATTACGCAGAGGCGGTCAGGCAGCCGTGCCCTGCCCCGGCCCAGCCGCCGGCCCACTGTCGCCTGCACCCCCAGGCCCCCTCCCCGCCATCAGCTCCCTCCAGGGAGGGTGGGTTGGACGAGCACGGGAAGGGAGGGGGGCCCAGGGGACACCGCTGCGGGTGGACCGGTGGCCAGGTGGGCGAGGCTGGTGGGGTGGGGGGCGCGCGGCGATGCCGGCCGTCGGGGCCCGGCCCGGCCCAGCCTTAGCCGGCCCCCTCCTGCCTTCCCGCCGCCCCAGAGCCCCAGCGGGAGCCGTCCAACTCCGACCACTGTGACCTAAACTGACCACTAACGATAATAATAATGTTGGTATTTTGTAAAGCGCTTACTATGTGCAGAGCGCTGTTCTAAGCGCTGGACCCACGGGCCTCTTGGCTCACGCCCCCTCTCCGCCAAGTCATTCATTCACTCAACTGTATTTACTGGACGCCGCTTCCCTTCGCGGCACCTGAAGGACGTGGGAATTCACCTTCCCCCCTCCCCCCCACCCACATACACACCCCTTCGCCCCCCCCCCCCCCCACACACCGAGGCCACACTTGCACCCCCCCGCATGCACTTCCATACCCACAGATACCTTTAGACAAGTCACTTCTCTGTGCCTCAGTCACCTCATCTGTAAAACGGGGATAAGAGCTGTGAGCCTCATCTGGGGCAGGGACTGTTTCCAACCTGGTTAATTCAAATCTACCCCAGTGTTTAGAACCGTGCTTAGCGCCAAGTAAGCGCTCAGTAAGTACCGTAACTATTAAGGGGATGCACGCAGACGGGTGCACACCTGCTCAAAACTACAGACTCGGCACATCTGCAGGCACTTTCGTGCACCGACACCCACACTTTTAGGCATAAACAGAGACGTTCACGGACGCACAGCTCTCATGTATGCACACGCGCACTCACACCGCACTCTTGCACGCTTACATAGGCACGCGCATGTGCAAATACGTTCGTGTACGCGTTTAGACCCCATGGGCGTACGCTTTCCTATATGCCCACACAACTACGCTTACATAAATGCCCACACATATAAATACACCAGTCTGATACATATATGTATCCATATGGAACAATTGTATTTGCATGCCCACACATGCATGCATACCTACACACGTGCATATCCAAGTCACTTAACTTCCCTGGGCCTCAGTTCCCTCATCTGTAAAATGAAGACTGTGAGCCCCACGTGGGACAACCTGATTACCTTGTATCTACCCAGTGCTTAGGACAGTGCTTGGCGCATACTAAGCGCTTAACAAATACCCAAATTATTATATCCACATGCTACTACATACGGGTCCATACATAGCCCCACAGTATGCACCTGCATACACAGACGCACTTACGTGACACCCCAGTGCTCAGTACAGTGTCTGGAACATAGTAAGTGCTCAACACATACCACAGTTATTATTATGTGTATATATATATGCACATGCACAGACCCTCGTGTGCCCATGCTCTCTCACACACAGGCACACACATACTGTGCATGCACACACACACGTAGGCAGAGGTCCCCCGCCCCTCATTCCGAGGACCCAGCAGCCTGCCTCTTGCGGTGCGGGAGGTGGGAGAGAGAGCAGAGTTCTGGGGGTCTGGATCTCTCTGTCCCCAACTCCTCCCTCGGTCCCACCCCTGGCCCGCCCTGACCCCAGCCCCTGGGGGACGACCCAGCGGGTCTGCTGGCATGCGTGAGAATCTGGGGAAGCTGGGTGGGCTCGGATGGATGGATGGTTGGATGGATGGTTGGATGGATGGATGGATGGATGGATGGATGGATGGATGGATGGATGGATGGGTGGATGGGTGGGTGGGTAGGTGGAAGGATGAAAGTCAGCTAGGCCTTGGGACCTCATTGTGAGCAGGGAGTGTATCTGTTTATTGTTATATTGTACTCTCCCAAACGCTTAGTACAGTGCTGGTCACTCAGTAAGCGCTCAATAAATACGACTAAATGAAAGGGCTGGAGGACAGGTAGGAGCGGGAAGAATGGGGTGGGGGGGAAACGGGGGAGTAGGGAAGGACGGGGGTGGGGAGAAGGGGAGGGGCAGGGAGGAGCAGAGGAGAGCAGGGAAGAGTGAAGAGGAGGAGGAGGAGGAATTGGAGATGTAGGGAGGAATGGGGAGAACAGGGAGGGAGGAGAAGAAAGAGGAGGAGGGAAGAGAGGGGAGAAACGGGAAGAGCAGAGTTGGGTAGGGAGAACTGGGAAGAGCAGGGATGATGATGACGATGTCAACCCTGGTTCCCTGCCTGGAGGCGGCATCCAACCCAGCGAGCGCGGTGATCTGCGCCTACGGGCGTCCAGCTGACCCCGATCCGGGATTCTCGGCCTCAGCGCGGCTGCTCGCCACTCCCCGGGACCCCGCCTCCGGACTTAGGGGGAAACCGTCCGAGAAGCGTAATCGTCCGTAATTATTATGGTACTCGGGGGCTGAGAGGTGGAGGAGGATTAGGATGGAGTAGAGGCCATTGGATTTGGCAAGAAGGAGATCACCGGGGACCTCTGAGAGGGCGGTTTCTGTGGAGCGAAGGGGACGGAAGCCAGATTGGAGGGGGGCCAGAAGAGAACTGGAGGAGAGCAATTGGAGATAGAGGGTGTAGACGACTCGCTCAAGGAGTTTGGAGAGGAAGGGTAGGAGGGAGATGGGGCGATAGCTGGCGGGAGCGAGGGGGTCAAGGGTGGGTTTTTATTTAAGGATAGGGGAGACATGGACATGTTTGAGAAGCAGTGGGGAAGAAGTCATTGGAGAGCAAGCTGTTGATGGCAGTTAGGGAGGAAAGAAGGGAGAAGGGCAAGTATTTCGATTAGGTGCAAAGGATGAGGTTGGAAGCACAGGTGGAAGGGTTGGATTTTGAGAGGAGGCAGGAGCTCTCCTCTAGAGATTCTGCTGGGAAAGATGGGAGAGTTGAAGAAGAGGCAGGAGAGGGGAGGGACTGGAGAGGGGCAGGGGAGATTTTTGGGAAATCACTCCTGATAGTGGCAATTTTCTTAATAAAGTAGGTGGGCAGCTCCCTGAGGGCAAGGGAGGGGGGAGGCGGACGGCCTGAGGAGGGACTTAAACGTCCGGAGAGACCGCCGAAGGTGATGGGCGTGGCTGTCAGTAATGTTGGAGAAATCATTTTGCCGGGCAAAGGAGAGGGCAGCGTTAAAGCACGCGACAATAGACTTGAAGTGGACACGTAGGTGCTTGACACATAGTAAGCAGCGTGGCTCAGTGGAAGGAGCCTGGGCTTCGGAGTCGGAGGTCACGAGTTCGACTCCCGGCTCTGCCACCTGTCAGCTGTGTGACTGTGGGCGAGTCACTTATCTTCTCTGTGCCTCAGTTACCTCATCTGTAAAATGGGGATTAACCGTGAGCCTCACCTGGGACGACCTGATGGCCCTGTATCTCCTCCAGCGCTTAGAACAGTGCTCAGCACATAGTAAGTGCTTAACAAATACCAACATTATTATTATTAAGCACTTAACAAATGTAATAATAGTAATAGTAATAATAGCAGTAATAGAAAACACAGTCAGTATTGCCCGAGGATTAGGTGCCTGGGGAACATAGAAGAGATGTATTATAGACAATCCCTGCCCGCATGGGAGGAATGGAGGAAGCAAGCTGAGATAAATAGGGGAACAGCATGGCCTAGTGGATAGAGAACAGGCCCAGAAGTCACAGGACCTGGGGTCTAATCCCGGCCCCGCCACTTGTCCGCCGTGTGTCCTCGGTGCAGTCATTTTACTTCCCTGGGCCTCGGTTACCTCATTCCTAAAATGGGGATTCAATACCTGCTCTCCCTTCTACTTAGACCGTGAGCCCCGTGTGGGACAGGGACTGTATCTGAAAGAGAAGCAGCGTGGCCTAATGGATAGAGCCCGGGCCTGGGCGTCAGAAGGACCTGGTTCTAATCTTGGCCCCGCCACTCGTCTGCTGGGTGACCCTGGGCTAGTCGCTTCGCTTCTCTGGGCCTCAGTTCCCTCATTTGTAAAATGGGGATTAAGACCGTGGGCTCCGTGCAGGACAGGGACGGATTAACCTGATTAACTTGTATCTACCCCAGCAATTAAAACGGTGCTTGGCACATAGTAAGCGCTGAACAAGTACCGTTATTATTCCTGTTGTCATCTGACTAGCTTGTGTCTTCCGCAGGGCTTTGACACACGGTAAGCGCTTAACAGATACCACAGTTATTATTATCATGGATATAAGAATCTACACAGTTAAGCGTGAGAGAATAGATCCAAATAAGAGACGCAAGGTCAACGACTAGTAAATAATCAGTGCAGGCATGCTTGGCGGAGTGTGGGGGCGATGGGGTCAGGAGGTTGGGGAGTGGAGTACAGGGAAGACCAGAGTCAGTCAGGGGACATGTGAACATTTGGACAACCCAAGGGAACTAGAAATCCATCATTTGCCATGACTTTGGAAGCCGTGTGGTCCAGTGGAAAGAGCACGGGTCTGGAACGCAGAGGACCTTTCCCTCTGCTCCCCCTCTCTTCCCCTCCCCGTTCCCTCAGCACTGTATTCATTTGTATATATTATTTATTACCCTATTTATTTTGTTAAAGAGGAGTACATCCCCTTGATTCTATTTATCGTGATAGTGCCTTGTTTTCCGGTTTCGGTCCCGTTTGCTCTGCCGTCTGTCTCCCCGGATTAGACTTCGAGCCCGCCGTTGGGCCGGGATTGTCTCTCTGTGTTGCCGAATTGTACTTTCCAAGCGCTTAGTACAGTGCTCTGCACATAGTAAGTGCTCAATAAATACTACTGAATGAATGAATGACCTGGGCCTTAATCCCGTTTCTGCCACTTGCCAGCCGTGTGACCTTGGTCAAGGCACTTACCTTCTCTGTGCCTGATAGTCTCTTGGGGATTCAATATCTGTTCTCTCTCCCCGCTAGACGGTGAGCTCCACCCGGGACGGGGATTGTCGATGATCTAATCGTAATGTATCTTCCCTAGCGCTTAGCACAGTCCTCGGCCCATAGTAAGCGCTGAAAAGACACCGCCATTATTGTTACTCGGAAGTCATCCTTGATTAGAAAACGGCAGAGATTCTAGTCGGGGGAGACACCTCGACTGTGATCGCAGCCTAAGGGAGGAAAGCAGCGTGGCTCGGTGGCAAGAGCCCGGGCTTGGGAGTCAGAGGTCGGGAGTTCTAATCCCGGCTCCGCCGCTTGTCGGCTGTGTGACTTCGGGCAAGTCGCTTCACTTCTCTGTGCCTCAGTTCCCTCGTCTGTAAAACGGGGATTAAGACTGTGAGTCCCACGTGGGACAACCTGATAAGCTTGTATCTCCCCCAGCGCTGAGAGCGGCGCTTGGCACGTAGTAAGCGCTTACCAAATACCATCATTATTATTATTAAAGGAGCACTGTTGAAATTTTGGTGGTCTGAGGGGTGGCCCCGCTCACCAGAGGGCTCCCTTCTTCCATCCTCCCCCATCGAGGAGAAGCCAAAGAACCAGAAATCCCCCCCGGGGGCTGGCAGAGCCCGGGGGTGGGGTATTTTTAGGTGAGGTTTAAAAGAGGCAGCCAGACCACCTGTGGTCATTTGAGAGCCAAGAGCAATCCTTGGCAGGCAGCTAGGACTCTCAGCTTCTGCTGGCTCTCGCTCAGCTCCCAGTTTGGGTCAATGGGTGATGCCAACCTGCAGTGCCCGCTCCCTGCCACGGGCTGGGGGGCAATTTTCCCTGCCTGAGCTTCCAGACCAGACCCCCGACAGCCCCGGCTCCTAAAGGCCTCACCCCGACCCCGAGGACCAGGCCGGACTCCTCCGGACGTCCCCGGACCCTGTGCCCCGAGTTGCGGTGGATCGGTCACACGGTCAGCGCTCCATAAATACGACTGATCGATCGATCGACTGATCGACTGCCAGCCCCGGGGAGGGATTTCTGGGCAGCTGCTGGCAGTCTGGCCAGTCCCAGCAAGAAACACCACCAGAAATGGGGACGGATCTGGGCAGTCCTGACGGTAAACACTGCCGGCAACGGGGACGGACCTGGGAAGTCCTCACGGGAAACGTTGCCAGAAACAGGGACAGATCTGGGCAGTCCTCACGGGAAACGCTGCTGGAAGTGAGGGTGGATCTGGGCATCCCTCCCAGGAAACACTGCCGGAAGTTAGGTTGGGTCTGGGCCGTCCTCACAGGAAACGAGGGAGGATATGGGCATCCCTCACAGGAAACACTGCTGGAAATGAGGATGGATCTGGACATTCCTCGCAGGAAGCACAACAGGGACAAGTCTGGGCATCCCTCACAGGAAACACTGCCAGAAAGCAGGACAGATCTCGACAGTCCACACAGGAGAAACTATCAGAAACAGGTGGGAACCGGGCAGTCCTCTGAGGAAACGCCACCAGAAATGAGGACGGGCCTGGGCAGTCCTCACAGGAAACACAACCAGAAACAGGGACAGTCTGGTCAGTCCTCACAGGAAACACTGCCAGGAGTTAGGATGGCCCCGGGCAGTCCTCACGGGAGACGCTACTGGAAATGGGGATAAGTCTAGACCATCTTCACGGGCTTCGTTAGCACTTGACAAACTCCACGGTGATTATTATTACACCGGACAGCTGTTGGGATGACATGAAGCAGAGAGGTGGGAGTGTTTGAGGAAAGGTCTCCTTGCAGGGGTGGGTTGTTCAGGAGAGCTTTGAGTATGTCGGGAGAGGGCTGGGGTCTAAGACTTAATGAAGGCGCACGTCCTCTAAAAAGGCGCCCTCTCCTCTTCTCCCTCTCCCTTCTGCGACGCCCTTACTTACTCCCTTCGTTCATCTTCCCTCCCATCCCCACAGCACATATGTATAAATCTGCGTATATATATGTATATATATACTTGTTATTTATTTATTTATTCATGTGTTTTAGGGTCTGTCTCCCCCTTGAGAATGTGAGTTCATTGTGGACAGAAATTGTGACTGTTTGTTGTTATATTGTACTCTCCCAAGCACGTAGTACAGTGCTTTGCACAGAGTACGTGCTCAATAAAGACGATTGAACGAATGAATGAATGAATCCCCATTTTACAGAGGGGAAAACTGAGGCACAAGAATTTAAGTGACCTACCCCAGGTCATACAGCAGTTAAATGGCGGAGCCGGGAAAAGAACTCAGGTCGTCTGGCTCCCAGGACCGTGTTCTTTCAACTTGGTCGTGCTTTTAAATGAGAAAGGCGTAGGCATTTTACTGCCCCTCAGCATCAGTCCAGACAACTGACCCCTTGAGTAGACTGAATGGAAGTTGTCCCTGCCTTCTGTCTCGCCCCGCTCCGGCCCAAACTTCACTCTGCTGCCCAGATTATTTTTCTACTAAAACATTCAGTCCACATCTTCCCACTCCTCAAGAACCTCCATTGGTTACCCATCCACCTCCGCATCAAACAGAAACTCCTCACCATTGGCTTTAAAGCCCTCCGTCGCCTTGACCCCCTCCTACCTCACCTCGCTTCTCTCCAACTACAACCCAGCCCGCACTCCTCGCTCCTCTAATGCCATTTTACTCACTGTACCTCCATCTCGTACTCTTGGACTCTTCAAATCCAACAGACGGTGACTGTCCCCACCTTCAAAAACCTTTCCGAGGGCCCACCTCCTCCAAGAGGTCTTCCCTGACTAAGCCCCCCTTTCCTCTTCTCCTACTCCCTTCTGCGTCATCCTTACACTTGGATTTTGCTCCCTTTATTCACCCTTCCCTCAGCCCCCACGGCAGTTATGTACAAATCTATAGTTTATTTAGATTAATGTCTATCTCCCTCTCTAGACTGCAAGCTCACCGTGGGCAGGGAACGTGTCTGCCCACTCTGTAGTTTACCTTCCCAAGCGCTTACTCTGTTCTGTAGGGACTGTTTCCTCCCTGATTATCTCAGAGTGCGGCATAGTGGAGAGAGCACGGGCCTGGGAGTCAGAAGGTCTTGGGTTCTAATCCCAGCCCTGCCGCTTGTCTGCTCTGCAAAGAGTAACTGCTCAACTAATGCGATTGATTGATTGACTGACTGACGAAGGTTGCTGTCCCTCGAATCCTGGATGCAAAAGTACACTTACAACATTCATGGACCTGGGCAAGTCATTTTACTTCTCTGGGCCTCAGTTGCCTCATCTGTAAAATGGAGATTAAATGTGTGTCCCCTCTCCCTTAGACTGTGAACCCCATATGGGACGGGGACTGTTTCCTACCTGATCGTCTCACGGCGTGGCATAGTGGAGAGACCACGGGCCTGGGAGTCCTGGGTTCTAATCCCGGCTCCGCCACCTGTCTGTTGTGTTATCCGGGGCAAGTCCCTTCACTTCTCTGGGCCTCAGTTACCTCGCCTGTAAAATGGGGATTGAGACCGCGAACCCCACGTGGGATAGGGACTGTGTCCAACCTGATTTGCTTATATCCACCCCAGTGCTTAGTCCGGTGTCGGGTAAATAGCAAGCGCTTAACCAGTACTGGGGTTGTTCTTATCTACCCCAGTGCTTGACACATAGTAAACGCTTAACAGATGCCACAGTTCTTATTACTATTGTTGCTGCGTAACTGATGTTTCCTTCCTTATCTTGCGTTTAGGCCGAAGTGTCCGCAAAGGCCAGTTCTGCAGAAGAAGTTCCCTGGTATCTGCTCCCTGCTGAGAAATGCCAGGGGGCCCGGAGAGGGCCGGAGCTCTTCTAAATCAGTTTGACTAACAGCGACTTTGTTTAGACACCTGCTCCCTACAGTAACCCGAGGTAACCGATCTCCCTCTGTCACTACGTGCCCAGACAGGCTGCCAGTTCCAAATAGCCACCTAAAATTATCCTGCTCCATAGACCGATTTGAGCGTGGCATTTGCTCATTTATTTTCTGGAAAAAACAATCAAGAAAGCAGAATCCCACCTCTGCAGGGCTCTCGGTCGGGTCTCCCTTCCCTCAACGGGCTGGGGGGTTCAGGATCCGGGAGGGCTGCCCTCTCCCCCAAAATGCTAATGGAGGGACGGGGAGGGAGATGCCAGGCTGTGGACACTTGGCTCTCAACCCAGAAGTCCTAACGGCGATTTCAGCCGTTGATATGGAAGACCCCGCCGGTGTCCCCAGGGCGGGGGGAGGGATGGGGCGGCTCCTTCCCCCCTACCCTGCACAGCAAGAAAAAGGAGGGCAAGGGGCAGCAGTGGGAGAAAACCCACGAAGAAGGGGAACCCATAGTAGCAGCAGAAAGAGTCGTTGTAGTACTAGAATTAATGGTTCATTCATTCATTCAGTCGTATTTATTGAGCGCTTACTCCGTGCCGAGCGCGGTATTAAGAGCTTGGGAGAGTATAATGCAACACCGAACAGACACATTCCTGCCCACAACGAGCTCACAGTTTAGAGGGGGAGACAGACATGAATAGAAATAAATAAATAGATAAATAAATAAATAAATTTCTGTAGTAGAGTTCTCCCCTTGACTACTGGGTTGTAAAGGAGAGAAGTGGGGTGGCGGGCAAGGTGATGGAGAGCTTTGAAGCCGACGGTGAGGAGTTTTTGTTGGGTGGGTAACCACTGGAGTCTCCAGAGGAGTGAGGAAACATGACTTGAACGCTTCTGTAGAAAAATGATCCTGGCAGCAGAGTGGAATAGGGACTGGAGTGGAGAGAGACAGGAGGCAGGGAGGTCAGCAAGGAGGTAATCAAGGCAGGGGAGGGTAAGTGATGGGATTAATGCGGTAGCCGCGCATGACAACGACAGTGGAAGAACCATTCGAAGGGTTGAGGATTATGGCAGGGGACAGGGCGTTCTGGAGAAAGTAGAGCCACGGGGTCGCTGTGAATCGGAACCGACTCGGCGGCACTTAATAATAACGATAGTTCGGACGGAAAGGAACGGGCGGATTTTCGTCATGTCGCGAAGGTGGAATTGACAGATTTTGGCGACAGATTAAATATGTGGGTTGAGTGAGAGGGAGAAGTAAAGCATAACCCCAAGGTTTCAGGCTTGTGAGACTGGAAGGACGGTGGTGCCGTCTTCAGTGATGGGAAAGTCAGCGGGGAGGACAGGGCTTGGGGGCGGGAGATAATAATAATAATAATGATAATGTTGGTATTTGTTAAGCGCTCACTATGTAAGCACTTAGCACAAGAAAAAGGAGGGCAAGGGTAGATACAGGGTAATCAGGTTGTCCCACGTGAGGCTCACGGTTAATCCCCATTTTACAGATGAGGTAACTGAGGCACAGAGAAGTGAAGTGACTTGCCCACAGTCATACAGCTGACAAGTGGCAGAGCCGGGATTCGAACTCATGACCTCTGACTCCCAAGCCCATGCTCTTTCCACTGAGCCACGCTGCCCCTGAGAAACTCTGTTTTGGACATGTTAGGTTCGAGGTGACAGGAGGACATCCAAATAGGGATGTCTTGAAAGCAGGAGGAGATGAGACACTGAAGACAGGGAGAGAGAGATGAGGACTGGAGATGGAGATTTGGGAATCATCCGCATAGAGGCGGCAGTTGAAGCCACGTGAGTGAATGAGTTCTCGAGGGAGTGGGTGGCGATGGAGAATAGAAGGGGACCCAGAAGTGAACCTAGAGGGACCCCCCACTGTTAGGAGGTGGGAGGCGGAGGAGGAGACCGTGAAAGAGGCTGAGAATGAGCGGCCAGCGAGTTATAAGGAGAACCAGGAGAGGACAGCGTCGGTGAAGCCGGGATTGAATAATGTTTCCGGGAGAGGGGGGTGGTCGACGGTGCGGAAGGCAGCTGAGAGGAGGAGGAGGATTAGGATGGAGTAGAGGCCGTTGGATTTGACAAGAAGGAGATCTCCTCCACCAAGTTTTCCCTGGCTAATTTCTCTTCTCCTCACCCTTTTCTCCTTCCTTTCTGCGTCAACTACACACTCGGCTGTGACCCCTTAAAACCCTTTGATTCTCGCCTAACTCCCAGCTCCACGGCACTTATGTCCTTATCCTTACACAATCCCTATCCCTGCCATTTCCCCTCTCTGTTTCTGGTTTGAGTTCCAGCTCTCTCTAGGCTGAAAACCTCTTGAGGGCAGGGATCTTGTCTATCAACTCTATTGATAATAATAATAATAATAATGCTGACGGTATTTGTTAAGCACTTACCATGGGCCAAGCACTGTCCTAAGCGCTGGGGTAGATACAAGGTAATCAGGTTGTCCCATGTGGGGTTCACAGTCTTACTCCCCATTTTATAGATGAGGTAACCGAGGCCCAGAGAAGTGAAATGGTTTGCCCGAGGTCACACAGCAGAGAAGTCGTGGAGCCGGGATTAAAGCCCACATCCTCTGACTCCCAAGCCCGTGCTTTTTCTTTAAGCCACACTGCTTCTCTCTCCCCAAGAGCTAGAGCAGCGTAGCCAAGTGAATAGAATATGGTCAAGGGAGTCAGCCCCCTATTAATAATAATAATAATAGTGATGGCATTTGCTAAGTGCTTACTATGTGCAAAGCACTGTTCTAAGCGCTGGGGAGGATACAAGGTGATCAGGTTGTCCCACGTGGGGCTCGCGGTCTTAGTGCCCATTTTACAGATGAGGTAACTGAGGCACCGAGAAGGTAAGTGACTGGCCCAGAGTCACACAGCCGACAAGTGGTGAAGCCAGGATTTGAACCCATGACCTCTGTCTCCCCAGCCCGTGCTCTTTCCACTGAGCCACACTGCTTCTCGGTGTGCCTGTCGGTGCCACACCTGTTAGCAGGACACTCAGACTGCTTTCTCCCTCTCCATCTCGTCAGCGGACACTCCGGCTAGCGGTGCCACCCACTGACAGTGTTGGCTGCCCCCGTTCTCTGAAGAAATTAGTAATCCCGATCCAGAAACTGTGATTTCCCCCCGCTGTCTCCTGAACCGTCCGGTTCGTTGGTCCCAGCTCTTGGAAAGGGTTTTGCAGACCACTCGGAAGCTCCCCGTTGGTTTCAGCAGCTGTGGCCGCGCTTGCGAGAAGCCAGGGGTGATGCCTGCCTTCGAGGAGCTCACAGAGGGGCAGGGGAGACGGATGTTAAATTCTATTTACAGGTCCGGGGAAGAAACGGAGTCTTAAGATGAGGATGTAAGCGTTTGAGGGCGTTGAGGGGGAAGTGAATCCCTGTGGGCCATTTTGCTTCTGACCTGGGCCACCTCGAATCTTAGAGTCTGCTTCTAATTTCCACCTGTGGATTTTCTCCCAAAGCTTTGTATGGTGTTCAGCACCCAATAAGCACTCAATAAAAAGACAATTACTCGTCCCCCCTTCCAAGTCTTATTAAAGGCCCATCTCCTCCAAGAGTCCTTCCCTAAGTCCTCCTTTCCTCTTCTCCCACTCACTTCTGCGTTTCTCTGACTTGCTCCCTCATTAGATTGGGTCTGATTCCCACCTCTGTATCAAACCCGTGCTCTTTCCACTAAGCCACACTGCTTCTCTGTGTCATTCCCTTCTCCGTCATCCTGATCCGCTCCCTTTTCTCATCCCCCCTGCCAGCCCCACAGCACTTCTGTACATATCTGTCATTTATTTATTTACATTAATGTCTGTTTCCTCCTCCAGGCTGTGAGCTCGATGTGGGCAGGGGATGTGTTTGTTTGTCGTCGTATTGTACTCTCCCAAGCGCTTAGTATAGTGTTCTGCACACGATAAGCACTCAACAGATGCGATCGAATGAACGGATGAACTTAATCTGGGTTGTTCTCCAAGTTAGAACCTTCCACTTGTCTTTTTTCCCCATGGAAAGTCCTGGTGTTGACTTTGTTGGTGCTCCAGCCAAGGAATTTTGACTTTAGTTTACAGACACAGAGCAAGAGAGAGGTTGGGGGTGATTTCACATTTTCTTCTGACCTCCGCCTTAACGGAATTCTCCCTTGGAGTTCGCTGAGCTTCAGCTGATCTCTTCAGATGAGCCAGTCCTCGGAGAGGGCGGAATCTCTCCCCTAAGTCGCTGTTGTTTTATAGTGTGTGCCGAGCACTGTTTTAAGCGCTGGGGTAGATACGAGCTAATTGGGTTGGATCCAATCCCTGTCCCATGTGGGGCTCCCAGGCTTAATCTCCATTTGACAGATGTGGTAACCGAGGCCCAGAGAAGTGAAGTGACTTGCCCCAGGTCACGCAGCAGGTGTGTGGGGGAGCCAGGATTAGAACCCAGGTCCTTCTGACTCCCAGGCTTGTGCTCTAGCCATCAGGCACGCTGCTTCTCATTTTAAATACCGAACCTCCCTCATCCTTGTCTCCTGCTGCCGAGTTCCGTGGCTCAGAACCTCCGACCCCGGGAGGGAAACACCTCATCGCCGGAGCAGTGGAGGCGATAATAACAATCAAGATGGGGGGGTTTGGTAAGCGCTTACTCTGTGCCTAGCACTGTGCTAAACACCGGGGTGGAGACAAGATCATCAGGTCAGATACAGCCCCAGATACAAGCAATCTACTCAGTGGCATGCTCGGCAGTAATAATAATAATATTAATAGTAATTGTGTTTTTTGTTAAGCACTTTCTCTGTGCCAGGCGCCCTAACTGGATCGCGAAATTTTGCCCATATATTATATTATGGAATAAAGTAAGGGTAATTTTTTTGTGCTGTCAGTGGTCACCCTTAATTTCTTTATAGTAATAATTGTCCTACTTCTAGTAATAATCATAATAATTATGGTACTTGTTAAATGCTTACTATGTGCCAAGCACTGTTCTAAGTGCCGGATTAGATACGAGTTCAACAGGTTGGATACAGTCTGTTCCACGGTGGGCTCACACTCTTAATCCCCATTTTTTACGGATGAGGTAACTGAGGCCCAGAGAAGATAAGTGACCTGCCCAAGTTCACACAACAGACGTGTGGCGGAGCCGAGATTAGAACCCAGGTCCCTCTGACTCCTGACCCCGAGTTCTGAGGTGTTTGTTAAACGCTCACTGTGTGCCAAGCTCTGGGATCAATCAATTCAATCCGACACGGTCCCTAGCCTTCCCAGGGCCCCCAGTCTAAGAGGGACTAGGACAGGTAACAAATCCTCACCGGAGCGATGAGGAAACCGAGGCCCAGAGAAGTCACGTGGCCTGACCAAGGTCACACAGCAGGCAGATGGCGGAGCCGGGATCGGAACCCAGGTGCCTTGGCTCTCGGGCCCCTGCTCATTCCGGGGCCCGGGGTGAAATCCAACCTTTCCCACGTGCCATCGACTTTCTCAATTAGAGAGATTTCCGTCCCCATGACTTCGCTAATAAGTATTTCCGCCGAAAAGCCGGAGAAGGGGAGGCCGATCCGGGCGGAAGCAGCTGTCGAAGTCGGGGAAAGTGCGGTGGGCCGATCCGAATTCCCTTTTGTTATCCCTTTGTTAGGGAGGTGGCGTGGTTCTTCTGGAGCCCACCGGCTCCTCCACGGCATTGGGTTTCAAGGGTCTCACTATATTTAGCCGTTTCCAGCAGAGAGCCGACGATTAGCACGAGGCCTTGAAGTTACCACCGATCCGAGACGGCCGAGAAGGCCGGACCAGGGTTAAAGCTTCTCTATATGGCCCTGGCCCCAGCTCTCTTCATCTCGCGCCTGCCGGAGAGAGCTCCTCACCCCCGCCCTTCCGTTCATTCAGTCGCATCTATGGAGCGCTTACTGAGCGCAGAGCACTGTACTAAGCGCTTCCACCCTCTCCCCTCCCCCGGGCCCCTCTAGCCAGCTTGCTCGACGAAGGTTTCCGGTCCATTTCGCGGGCCGTCCCTTCTTGATAATGCCCTGAGGGTCCGTGGAGGCTCCTCTCCGGTCGAACCAGCCAACCGCAGAAGCTGTAACCGGATCGATTATGGAAAGGCAGTCCGAGAGGGCCCAGGAAATGAAATCCAAGGCATTTCCTGCTACTGATCACGCTGCCCTCCCTCACCGGATGCGGACACCTCTCGGTGGTTTCTTCCTCTTTCTGGCGTTTCCTCTGCCACGTGCCCGGAAGAGTGGGAGGGTGGATTCTGAAATGGCACTGTCTCCCCCAGTGAGAGGAAATGCCGTCATTCGTCTGGCAATCAGTCGATCGTATTGATTGACCGTTGGTACGGCTAACCATCTCACTGTGCCTAGATATCGCCTACCTCGCCGCCGGCCCCTAGCCCACGACCTGCCCCTGGCTTGGAACGCCCTCCCTCCTCAGATCCGACAGTGACTCTCCCCCCCTTCAAAGTCTTATTGAAGACACGTCTCCTCCAAGGGGCCTTCCCTGACTTAGCCCCCCTTTCCTCCTCTCCCACTCCCTTCTGCGTCACCCTGACTGGCTCCCTTTGCTCTTCCCCCCTCCCAGCCCCACAGCACAGCGTGGCTCAGAGGAAAGAGCCCGGGCTTGGGAGTCAGAGGTCATGGGTTCGAATCCCGGCTCTGCCACTTGGCAGCTGTGTGACTGCGGGCGAGTCACTTAACTTCTCTGTGCCTCGGTTACCTCATCTGTAAAAACGGGGATTAAAACTGTGAGCCTCACGTGGGACGACCTGATTACCCTGTATCTACCCCAGCGCTTAGAACAGTGCTCGGCACATAGTAAGCGCTTAACAAATACCAACATTATTACAGTACAACAGATTGGGTAGACACATTCCCTGCCCACAAGGAGCTTACAACCTAGAGCACTACCTTCCATACGCCTGGGAGATCAGTCAATAGATCAGTGCTATTCATTCAGTCAATCTCATTTATTGAGCACGCCGGCTTAGTGGAAGGAGCACGGGTTTGGGAGTCAGAGGTCGTGAGTTCTAATCCCAGGTGCACCACTTGTCAGCTGTGTGACTTTGAGCGAGTCTCTATGCCGGGAATACGCCCGTTTATTGTTGTACTGTACACTCCCGAGTCGCTTCACTTCTCTGGGCCTCGGCGACTTCATCTGTAAAACGGAGATTAAGAGTGTGAGCCCCATGTGGGACAGGGACTGTATCCAACCTGATTAATTTATATCTCTCCCAGCGCTTAGAACAGTGCCTGGCACATGGTAAGTGCTTTACAGGTACCATTATTATTATGAGGTGCAAGGGGCAAACTCCCATCCGCCTGTCAAGTGTCTGTTTCCTTTTGCCACCCAAGGCTCTCGTTTCTGGCTCTTTCCTGCTGTTGCTCCGAAGACATTCGGGTTCGTTTGCACCGTCTCCCCAAGCGGGAATAGAGAACCCCTATTTTGACGAGGCAGAGTTCCTAGTGGATCTTCAAAACCATCAACCTGGCAGACACAAGGAGCAAAGCAGAGAGAGTGCTTCAGAGTGGATTTACACAAGTCCGCTAGACTGTAAACTCGTTGTGGGCAGGGAATGTGCCTGTTATAATAATGACGGTGTTTGTTAAGTGCTGACTATGTGCCAAGCACTGCTCTAAGCGGGGTAGATACAAGGTAATCAGGTTGTCCCCCGTGGGGCTCACCGTCTCCAACTCCATTTGAGGTAACTGAGGCACAGGGAAGTTAAGGACTTGCCCAAAGTCTCACAGCTGATAAACAGGGACCCGGGATTAGAACCTACGACCTCTGACTCCCAAGCTGGGGCTCTTTCCACTAAGCCACGCTACTTCTCTACTTTCTTTACTTGTACTTTTCCAAGCGCTTAGTACAGTGCTCTGCACACAGTAACCGCTCAATAAATATGACCGACTGACTGATAAGGAGTGGGAAATTATAGCCTGCACCGCTGGCTCTTGTGATTCACAGTTGGAACGCTAAATTCCCTGAATAATTCCCTGCTCTTTTCCGCGGATTTTCCACGGATTCCCGCTCAGTGACACAAATCCAGGACTCGAGTTTCAATTTTGTTTCATGTAGGGACGTCCTTTTCCTCTGTTCACCAGGGGAGATGAAAGGTTGGTGGAAATTTAATTCTTTCTCCCTCCCCACTCTTTCTCTTCTGTGTAGTAATGATCATCGCTGTATTTGTTCAACACTTTGTGCCAAGCACTGGAGTAGATGCGGTACACGGTTCAGCGCTCTGCACACAGTAAGCGCTCGATAAATACAATCGAATGAAAATCCCCGTCCCACAGGGAGCTCATAATTGAAAGGGGAGAACAGTCATTAATCCCCAGTAAGTACTCAGTGCTATTGATTAATCGATTGATTACAGTCGCTCAATACCTTTTCTTGTTTGGCCTGAATCTTAGAATCACGGTAGCACCAACCTGACTGATTTTGCAGAAGAGGAAACTGAGGCACAAGACGTTAAGGGATTTGCCCAAGGCCACCCAGCAGGCGAGTGGCCTAATGAGAAGCAGCATGGCCTAATGGAGAGGGCACAAGCCTGAGAGTCAGAGGACCTGGTTTCTAATGCCGGCTCTGCCACTTGTCTGCTGTGTGACCTTGGGCAAGTCATTTAACTTCACTGGACCTCAGTTCCCTCATTTGTAAAATAATAATAATAATAATGATGGTATTTGTTAAGTACTTACTGTACTGAACACACAGGGGTAGATACAAGATAATCAGGTCCCACGTGGGGCTCATATTCTAAGTAGGAGGGAGAACAGGTCCCGAATCCCATCTTTCCTCACGTCCCACTCCCTTCTGCATCACCCTGACTTGCTCCCTTTGCTCTTCCCTCCTCCCAGCCCCACACCAATTTTTTTTACATATTTGTCATTTTATTTATTTCTGTCTCCCCACGTCTAGATGGCGAGGTCATTCGTAGGCAGGGAATGTCACTGTTTATTGTTGTGTTGTACTTTCCCAAGTGCTAAGTACAGTGCTCTGCACACAGTAAGCGCTCAGTAACTGCTGCTGAATGAATGAATGAATGAATCCCCATTTTGCAGACGAGGGAGTCGAAGCACAAAGAAGAGAAGTGACTTGCCCAGTGTCACAGACTAGACAAGTGACAGAGCCAGGATTAAAATCCTGGTCCTTCTGACTTCCAGGCCCAATGCTCTAGCCACTAGGACCAGGGTAGTTAGATGCAATACCTGCCCCCAGAGAGTTTAAATAAATAAAATGAATTGTGGTATTTGTTAAGCGCTTACTATGTGCAAAGCACTGTTCTAAGCCCTGGGAGATACAAGGTGACCAGGTTGTCCCATGTGGGGCTCACAGTTTTAATCCCCATTTGACAGATGAGGTAACTGAGGCACAGAGAGGTTAAGTGACTTGTCCAAGGTCACACAGCTGACTAGGGGGCGGAGCTGGGATTAGAACGCCTGACCTCTGATTCCCAAGCCCGCGCTCTTTCCCCTGAGCCAGTTTACAATCTATGGGGAGAGACAGATATTAAAGTAGATTAGTAATAATAATTACAGTGTCGGTTAAGCGCTTACTATGTGCCAAGTACTGTTCTGAGTGCTGGGATAGATACAAGGTAATCAGGCTGTCCCCCATGGGGCTCCCAGTTCTTAATCCCCATTCTACAGATGAGGTAACTGAGACAAAGAGAAGTGAAGTGACTTGACCAAGGTCACCCGGCAGACAAGTGGCAGAGCAGGGATTAGAACCCATGACCTCTGACTCCCAAGCCCAGGCTCTTGCCGCTAGTCCACGCTGCTTCCGGCAGGATTTCGGTTTTACGTCTTATTGCATTGGCCGAGGACGGAGTGGGTATTTTCTTAGGGGGAAGCCAGAATGTTGGGCCAAACATGATTATTCATTCATTGATTCAGTCGTATCTATTATTTATTGAGCGCTTACTCTGTGCAGAACACTGTACTAAGCACTTTAGGAGAGTGCAGTTCAACAATAAAATGTTACCAGAGGAACTTCTAATGCCACGGTGCTCTAGGTAAAGCAGCATGGTCTAGTGGATAGAGCATGGGCCTGGAAGTCAGAAGAACCTGGGTTCTAATCCTACCTCCTCTACTTGTTGGCTGGGTGACCTTGGACATGTCACTTCACCTTTCTAGACCTCGGTGTCCTCATCTGTAAAGTGGGGATTAAGACGGGGAGCCCCATGTGGGACAGGGATGGCGTCCAACCTAATTACCTTGCATCTACCCCAGTGCTTAGCACAGTGCCTGGCACACAGTCAGCACTTAACAACTACCACAATTATAGTTACAATTACTGTTATTATTTTTATTACGATTGCCAAAGCCTAGGGTGGGTACAAGATGATCTGGTCTAGATCATCAGTCCCTGTCCCACCTGGGGCTCACGGTCCGGAAGGGCGAGGGACAACAGGTATCTAATCCCCATTTTACAGGACGAGCAAACTGAGGCAAGTGACGTGACTTGCCCGGGGTCACACAGCAGAAAAATGGTAGAGCTGAGATTAGATTTTAACACCTGTCTCCCCCCGTGGACCGTAAGCTCCTCGTAAGCGTGTCGGGATCGCGTCTACCAGCTGGGCTATAGGCTGTAAGTCGGTTGTGGGCAGAGAACGCTTCTGCCGACTCTGCTGTAGCGCATTCTCCCAATCGTTTAGTGCAGTGCTCTGCGCACGGAAAGAGCTCAGTAACGCACCCTCCCTCGTCGTATCTGCCAGACAGTTACTCTCCCCGCTCGCCTTCCAGAGCCTTACCGAAGGCCCGTCTCCTCCAAGAGGCCTTCCCTGACTAAACCCTCTTTTCCTCCTCTTCCACTCCCTTCTGCGTCATCCTGACTCGCTCCCTTTATTCATCCCCCGTCCCGGCCCCGCAGCTCTCGTGTCACATCTTCGATTTTATTTATTTCTATTAACGTCCGTCCTTTAGACTGTAAGCCTGTTGCGGGCAGGGAACGCGTCTATTATATTGTATTTCCCCAAGGCTTCAGTCCAGTGCTCTGCGCAAAATAAGAGCTCACTAAATATCGCTGACTGGTTGATTGATTAGAACCCAGGCCTCCTGACTCTTCCGGACCTGTGTTCTTGCCGGATGCCCACACTCACTGGATCCTGGGAGGACAAAGTGGGGAGGGCTTCGGCGGTCTTGAAAACAGATTTGGGTTGTCTATGAGCTATCCGGCCATCGGCTCCAGAGCAGAAAGACCACTTAATAGACCAGCGCGGCTGACCGCTGGCTCTAGTGTTGAGCTTTCAGCGACCGGCCCCCTCCCCGCCTCCGCCCCCCTAAAGGCACTGACCTTGAGTGACCACTCTTTCTAGGTAAAGAGGCCATTCAGTCCCCATCCCGAGGCAGTAAATCCCAGGCAGCTTTTGCAAAGAGGCAGGTCGTGTCAACCTGGGGTGGGGGATGGCACGGCTAAGTCCCCGCAGCCGGGAATTACCGTGTTTGTGATTTAGCGTTGGCCGAGAGTGCCCGCGCAGGGGCAAGAATGACGGGATCCTGGGAGCTGCTGCTTTGTCGACCAGAGAAGCAGCGTGGCCTAGTGGGTCGAGCAGTCCTGAGAGGCAGAAGGGCAGGCGTTTGAATCCCGGCTCCTCCACGTCTCTGCTGAGTGACCCTAGGCGAGTCACTTCGCTTAGTGGAAAGAGCCCGGGCTTGGGAGTCAGCGGTCGTGGGTTCGAATCCCGGCTCTGTCCCTTGGCAGCTGTGTGGCTGTGGGCAAGTCACTTTACTTCTCGGGGCCTCAGTTTCCTCATCTGTAAAATGGGGATTAAGACTGTGAGCCTCACGTGGGACGACCTGATGACCCTGTATCTACCCCAGCGCTCAGAACAGTGCTCTGCACATTGTAAGCGCTTAACGAATACCAACGTTATTAGTATTATTATTCTTTGGGCCTGGGTTCCCTCTTCTGTAAAAGGGGGATTAAGGCTGTGAGCCCCGTGTGGGACATGGACTGTGTCCAACCTGATTACCTTGTATCTTCCCCAGGGCTTAGTACAGTGCCTGGCACATAGTAAGCGCTTAACAAGTATTGACCAGTGCTCTGTACCCAGTTAGTGCTCAGTAAATACCCCCGGTGGTTGGACGGCCAGATGGTATCAATCGCCCTGACTTCTCCCCTACGCACCGACGAAGCAGGGTGGCCCGGTGGGAGGGGCCCAGGCCTGGAAGTCAGTGGACCCGGATTCTAACCCCGGCTCGGTCACTTGGCTGCTGTGTGACCTTGGGTGAGTGATTTAAGTTCCCTGTGCCTCAGTTTCCTCATCTGTAAAATGGGGTTTCAGCACCAGTCCTCTCATCCCCCTAGATTGTGGGGCAGGGATTGGGTCTAATTGAATATAATTATGATATTCAGATCGTTCCAAGTGCCGGGAAAGATACAGTGCAATCAGATCAGACCCCACGTGTGACCGGCTTATCTTGGACCTATCACTTAGCGCAGTGCTTGATACGTGGTAAGTGGTTAACACAGGCCATCATTATTATTATTTAAAGGACATGCTTACGCATAGTCATTCACTCATATCCAAACAGCACACGCCATCTCTAGTAATTAACGCAAGTATAGACCAGTGTATTTTCCCAGCTGTGCAAGTAGGGAAATGGAGGTTTAGGACCAAGCAGGTTTAGTACCGTTTAATAATAATGTTGGTATTTGTTAAGCACTTACTATGTGCCAAGCACTGTTCTAAGCGCTGGGGGAGATGCAAGGTAATCAGGTAGTCCCACGTGAGGCTTACAGTCAATCCCCATTTTACAGATGAGGGAACTGAGGCACAGAGAAGTTAAGTGACTCGCCCACAGTCACACAGCTGACAAATGGCGGAGCCGGGATTCGAACCCATGACCCCCGACTCCCAAGCCCGGGCTCTTTCCACCGAGCCACGCTGTTTAGTCCAAACACTTATCCTGTCCCACCTTGATTACTGTATCAGCCTCCTCTCTGACCTCCCTGGCCTCCTGTCTCTCCCCTCTCCAGTCCATAGTTCATTCTGCTGCCCGGATCATTTTTCTGTAAAAACGTTCAGGCTAAGTTTCTCCTCTCCTCAAGAACCTCTAGTGGTTTCCCATCCACCTCCACATCAAACAGACGCTCCTCACCAAAGGCTTTAAAGCCGTCCATCACCTTGGCCCCTCCTACCTCACCTCGCTACTCTCCTACAATAACCCAGCCTGCACACTTCATTTCCCTACCGCTAACCTACCCGCTGTACCTCAATCTCGTCTATCTTGCCACTGACCTCTGGCCTGAAATGCTGTGGCCTAGTGGAAAGAGCATGGGCTTGGGAGTCAGAGGTCATGGGTTCTAAACCCGGCTCCTCCACTAATCAGCTGTGTGACTTTGGGCAAATCACTTGACTTCTCTGTACCTCAGTTACCTCATCTGTAAAATAGGGATTAAGACTGTGAGCCCCTTGTGGGACAACCTGATTTTCCTGTATCTCCCCCAGCGCTTAGAACAGTGCTCGGCACATAGTAAGCGCTTAACAAATACCAACATTATTATTATTATTATTACCCCAGTGCTTAGAATAGCGCTTGACACATAGAAAGAGCTTGACAAGTACCATTATTTTTATTATTATTAAATGCCCTCCCTCTTTCATATCCAATAGTCAATTACTCTCCTCAACTTCAAAGCCTTATTAAAGGCCCATCTCCTCCAAGAGGCTTTCCCTGACTAAACTTCCTTTTCCTTTTCTTCCTCTCCCTTCTGTGTCGCCCGGACTTGCTTCCTTTATTCACCCCTCCTCTCAGCCCCACAACACTTATGTCCATTATCATTTTCTTTATTTCTATTAATGTCTGTCTCCCCCTCTAGAATGTGAGCTCACTGTGGGCAGGAAATGTGTCTTTTAAATAGTTATATTGTCCTCTCCCAAGCACTTAGTACAGTGCTCTGCACAGAGTAAGTGCTCAATAAATATGATTGACTGAATGAATGAATGAAGGGCTAGGTTGCTGTAGGAGAAAAGTCTCCCCCTAAATGTCTGTCCTGCTTCTCCCTCTGTTCCCCCCAAAGCCCTCAGGGCTGTGGCAATCTTCCCATGCCTTCTGTCACCCTTCACAGGTGAGAAGGAAGGGATGGTGTTTGGCAGAAATGCCACGTGCACCCTTCTGCACCATTGCCGAGATATTTAATAATAATAATACTAAATATTGTGGCATTTGTTAAGCGCTTACTATGTGCCAGGCACCATGCTAAGCGCTGAGGTGGATACAAGCTAATCAGCTTGGACCCAGTTCCTGTCCCACATGGGGCTCACGGTCTCGATCACCATTTTCCAGTTGAGGTAATTGAGGCACAGAGAAATTAAGGGATTTGCCCAAGGTCACGAAACAGACAAGCGGTGGAGCCAGGATTAGAACCCATGCCCTGCTGACTCCCAGGCCTGTGCTCTAGCCACTATGCCATGGCAGTAGGCAAAATTGCCACTTTCTTCCCTACAAAAAGGTGCATTTCTTGCCTTTGGGGAGGGTGGATCACTGTCATTATCATCATCATCATCATCATCGTCAGTATTTATTGAGCTCTTACTGTGCACAGAGCACTATCCTGAGCACTTGGGAGAGTACAATAACAAAGAGTTGGTAGACATATTCCCTGTCCACATTGACCTTACAGTCTAGAGGAGGAGACACACAGATTAGAACCCAGGTCCTCAGACTCCCGGGCCTGGACTCTTCCCACTAGGCCAGGTTGCTTTTCCGTACTTGGCCTTGGGCCACCTTTGCGAAAGGAACTTTGTCCCGATTCTTAAACTGCCCTGTTTCAAAGGTGTCCCTCACCCCCGAGTTCTGAAGCCTGCATGCTCAAGACACCTGACAACTCATATTACAGCCTCAGTTCCTACCTTTTGCATGAAAATTCTAACTGACCCTGATCAGACACTCTTCCCCTTTCTGTTACTTTAGCTAAAGGACTGGTGGCTGATTGGAGATCCATTTAAGGATAACAATATTTGTGATTCTCGTCCAGCACTTTTAACTATGTGCAGGGCACTGTGCAAAGCCCTGGGTTACAACAAGGATAATGAGCTCGGAACCAGCCCCTGTCCAACCCGGGCCTCTCACTCTAATGGGGGAAAAAAACCCATTTTGCAGAGGAGGAAACTGAGGCACAGAGAAGTTCCAAGGTCACCCAGCAGCCAAGAGGCAGAGTCGGTGTGAGAATTCAGGTTCTCTGACTCCCAGGCCCTTGCCCTTTCCCTTAGGCCTGGCAGCTTCGATTTAAAAGATAGGCAAATGTCAGCTTTTTTTTTATAGTTAATAAAATAGGCTCCCGCGAGGGTTGTGTATAGATATTTCCAAGCCTAACCTCCAGCAGGCGAGGTCCAAGCAGTTGACAATGGTGTTTATTGCACGGGTCTAAATATAGATGGAGAGGCAGTGTCGGCTGGAGGCTTCTCTGTGAGAGCTGTCTGATCCCACTTTTCATCACCAGCCTTCAGCTCCGGGCAGGGGGCTTGGCCCAGGGGAGGTGGGGGTGGTCAGTGCTCGGGAACTGGCTCTTGTGACCAAACAGAGACCCCCACCCCGAACCCCCCCGCTCGCTGCTCAAGGAGGCTTGCGGGAAGGGGGCTTGCTGCTCATCCGATCTCGAGCAGGAGCTCGCTGAACTCCGACAAACCCCGGTTTAGATCGTGAGCCCCTTGTTGGGCAGGGATAGTCTCTATCTGTTGCCCAATTGTACATTCCAAGCGCTTAGTACAGTGCTCTGCACGCGGTAGGCGCTCAATAAATACGACTGAATGAAAATAAATATGATTGAATGAATGGTCCCTCTCCCCGACAGATTCATGTGTGTAGCCAAGGGCACAATTGGGAAGGAGGGATGGCCTGCGATAGTCTTTCTCTGAGCCCCGGGCCCAGAGTCCGTCACTGTATTTGAGGAGGAGGAGGAAGAGGGGGATGAGGAGGAAGAGGAGAAGGAGGAAGAGGAGGTGGAGGAGGAGGAAGAGGAGTAAAAAGGAGGAGGAAGATTTACCTGAGCCCCAGGCCCAGAGCCAGTCACTGTATTTGAGGGGGAGGAAGAGGGGAAATGGAGGAAGAGAAGAAGGAGGAAAAGGATGAGGAGAAAGAAAAGAAGGAGGAAGAAGAGAAGGTGGAGGAGGAGAAGGTGGAGGAGGAGGTGGAGGAGGAGGAAGAGGAGTAAAAAGGAGGAGGAAGATTTATCTGAGCTTCAGGCCCAGAGCTGATCACTGCGTTTTAGGGGGAGAAGGAGAAGGAGGAGGAGGAAGAGATGGAGGAGGAAAGAGGGAAGGGGGAGGAAGATTTATTTGAGCCTTAGGCCCATTCATTCATCCAATCATATTTATTGAGCGTTTACTGTGTGCAAAGCACTGTACTAAGTGCTCGGAATGTACAATTCGGCAACAGATAGAGACAATCCCTGCCCAGCAATGGGCTCACTTTATTTTAGGGAGAGGAAGAGAAGGAGGAGGAAGAGAGGGAGATGGAGGAGAAGGGGGAGGAAGAGAAGAAGGAGGAGGAGTGGGAGGAGGAGGAGAAAGAAGAGGAGGAGGAGGAGGATGAAGAGGAGGAAGATTTATCTGAGCTCCATGCCTGGCTCTGGTCATTGCATTTTTAGAATGAGGAAAAGAATGTAGAGGAGCAGGAGGAAGAGGAGGAAGTTGTCATTTCGGAAGGGCTTTGAAGATGGGGCAAGATGGGGTTCGTTGAATTTGAAAGGGGAGGAAGTTCCAGAGAGGTTAGTGGTGTGAAAATGGGGTCAGAGATAGGAGGGATGAAAGAGAGTAAGTTGGTTTAAGAGGAATAAAGAGTGTGAGCTGGGGGGGTAAAGAAGAGAGTGGATAAGTAGGAGAGGAGGAGAGAGCTGATGGAGCCCCCTAAATCTAATAGGCAGGCATTTCTACTTGATGCGGAGAGGAAGGGAGACTATTTTATCAATCGATCGATCATATTTATTTAGCACTTACTATACGTAGAGGACTTTACTAAGCATTCCGGAGAGTACGGTGTAACAGAGTTGGTAGACATGTTCCCTGCCCACAAGGAACTTAAGTCTAGAGGGAGGGACAGACATTAAAATCAATAAATATATTATTGATATGTACTAAAGTGTCCTAGGGCTGAGGGAAGGGTGAATATAGGGAGCAAATCCAAGTTCAAGTATGACGGAGAAGGGAGTGGGAGAAGAGGAAATGAGGGCTTAGTTGGGGACGATCTCTTGGAGGAGATGTGCTTCTAATAAGGTTTTGAAGGTGGGGAGAGGGGTGGCCGGTTGAATATGAAGAGAGAAAGCATTCCAGGCCAGAGGCAGGATGTGGGCGAGAGGTCAGCAGCGAGATAGTCGAGATTGAGGTACGGTAAATACGTTAGCATTAGAGGAGTGAAGCAGCGAGGTGAGGTAGGAGGGGGCGAGGTGATTGAGTGCCTTAAAACCAATGTTAAGGAGATTCTGCTTGATGCGGAGGTGGATGGGCAACCGCTGAAGGTTCTTGAAGAGTGGGGAAACATGTCTTGAACATTTCTGTAGAAAAATGATCCAGGCAGCAGAGTGAAATATGGACTGGAGCGGGGAGAGACAGGAGGCTGAGCGGTCAGCGAGGAGGCTGACGCAGTATTCAAGGTGGGATAGGATGAGTGCTTGGATTAACGGTAGCAGTTTGGATGGCGAGGAGAGGGCGGGTTTTAGCAATCCCGTGAAGGTAGAACTGACAGCATTTGGTGTCAGATTGAATATGCGGGTAGAATGAGAGAGGGTTAAGGATAACACCAAAGTTATGGGCTTGTGAAACAGGGAGGATGGTGGTGCTGCCTACAGTGATGGGGAAGTCATGGGGAGGACGGTTTGGGTGGGAAGATAAGCGGTTCTTTTTCGGATATGTTAAGTTTGAGACATCGGTGGGACATCTGAGTAGGGATGTCCCGAAGACAGGAGGAAACGCGAGACTGAAGAGAAAGAGAGAGATCAGGGCTGGAGATGCAGTTTTGCGAATCATCCGCATAGAGGTGGTCGTTGAAGCCATGGGAGCGAATGAGTTCTCCAAGGGAGTGGGTGGAGATGGAGAATAGAAGGGGATCCAAACCTGAGCCTTGAGGGACCCTCACAGGGAGTGGGCGGGGTGGAGTCGGGGTTGGGGAGGCCTGCAGTGTGATATTTTAGAAGAATGATCCAGGCAGCCTACTGAAGTATGGACTGGAAAGGGGAGACACTGGAGGCAGGAAGGCTGGGAGGCTGATGTGGTAACCAAACAGCGGTGCAACCAGTATCTGGATTGCCTTGGTGGCCATTTGGATGAAGAGGAAATGTTCTAGAGGAAAAACCAACAGGATTTGCCACAAATTGCAAACCGAGGGAGGAGTCGAGGATGACGGCTACTTGTGGGCAGTGATTTTGTCTATCAGCACTATTGCAAACACTTAGTACGGTGCTTTGCATCTACTAGGAGTTCAGTAAATACCATGGATTGATCGGTAATGCCGAGGTTGAGGGTTCCAGAGACGCGGAGGAGCACGGTGTTGTCGTCTGCGATGGAAAAGTTAGGCGGAGGAGAGGATTTAGGAGGGAAGATGAGGAGTTCGGTTTCGGACGTACAAGTTCTGAGGATGCTGGTGGGACAGCCACGTAAGAAAGGCCCGAGAGTTAAGAGGAGTTTCAAGATAGTGGAGAAGGAGAGGGGTCAGGGCCAGCGAGGTCAATCTGAGAGGCGTCCACAGAGCTGTGGTAGCTTACCCTGTATCTACCCCAGCGCTTAGAACAGTGCTCTGCACATAGTAAGGGCTTAACAAATACCAACATTATTATTATTATTATTATTATTAAGCTATCAGAATGTCTGAGTTCCCCAAGTGAGAAGGTTAGGGGACCCTCTTTGGGGACCCCCACAGTTAAGGGTATCTGTTGCGTCACTCTCCTAAGCTTTTACTACAATGCTCTCTGCACATAATAAGCGCTCAATAAATACCATTGATTGATGGACCGATTGAGTGCCAAGCACTGTAATACATATGAGACGATCATTCTGGACTGTAGTCTAGACTGTAAACTCATGTCTACGAACTCTGTTATATTGTCCTCTCTCAAGCGCTTAGTACAGTGCTCTGCACGTAGTCAGTGCTCAATAAGTACAATCGATTGACTGACTGACACAGTCCCAGAGAAGCAGAGTGGATAGAGCATGTGCTTGGATAGTGGATAGAGCATGGGCTTGGGAGTCACAAGGTCCTGGGTTCTAGTCCGAGCCCCGTCACTGGTCTGCTGTGTGGTCTTGGGCAAGTTACTTAACTTTTCTGGGCCTCAGTTACCTCATCTGTAAAGTGGGGATTAAGACTGTGAGCTTCTCGAGGGACACGGACTGTGTCCAATCTGATTAGCTTGTATCTACCCCGGTACTTAGAACCGTTCCTGGAACATAGTAAGCACTTAACAAATAGCATAAAAATAATAATAATGATGATCCCGCACGGGGCTCACAGTCAAAGATGGAGGGCGAAACCAGGTATTGGAATCAAATTTTACTGCTGAAGAAACTGAGATCCAGAGAAGTGAAACGACTTGCCCAAGGCCACACAGCTGACAAAGTGGAGCAGCTGGGACTAGAACCCATTCTTTCTGATTCCCAGTATTGTATCTGTTGCATTGTTCTCTCCCAAGTACTTAATAATTATGGTATTTGTTACGCGCTTACTATGTGCCAGGCACTGTACTAAAGTGCGGGGGTGGATACAAGCAAATCGGGTTGGACAGGTGCCTGTCCCACAGTCTCAATCCCCATTTTACGGATGAGGTAACTGAGGCCCAGAAAAGTGAAGTGACTTGCCCAAGGTCACACAGCAGACATCTGGCAGAGCTGGGATTAGAACCCATGACCTTCTGACTCCCAGGCCCCTGATCTAAGTCCTTAATACAGTGCTCTGCTCATAATAAGCCCTCAGTAAATGCTACTGATTGCTTGATTGACTTCACTGGGCCCTGCTGCCTCCCAGATAAAAGCAGCCTGGTGTAGTGGATAAAACCTGGGCGTCTGAAAGTTGTGGGTTCTAATTCTGGCTCCTCCACTTGCCTGCTGTGTGACCTCGGTGAAGTCAAGTCTCTTAACAAATACCCCAGTTAGGGTTTTTAATAATAAACCTCCTTTGGTGAGCTAGTACAGCCGCATCTAGGACCAATGCCAGTTATTCTTTAGGACCTGCCGGCATCCGGAGAGGTGGAGAGGGTAAGGAAGTGTGACCCTCAGGGAAGCCAGTCAGCAGAGGATGCCCAACAGATCTAGGGGAAAAATTTTTCTGGAATATTGAAATGATATAGCCGGGGTGGGGAAAGGCCCAAGGGGAAGAAAGAGGAATAGAGAGATTTGGGTGGGCAGGGGACTTTACATCCCACCCAGGCATTTAGCATCTCTTTTGGGTAGTCCAATTGGGCTGCCAAGGGTTTCCAACCAAGATTCCATTTCCTTTTTCTTCCTGGAGATGGCACAGCTTCCTGTCTCTGCCCTGCGGATGGGGCCACTTCCCGTTTCTCCTTCACAGATGGCACCGCTTCCCGTTTCTCCCCTGCACTGGGTGGGGAGCCGAGGTCTCTTCACTGGCCTTCCCGGTCGCCATCCTGCAAGAGCCGGACTCCCTCTGAAGATAATCGGGTGAGAGCAAGCTGGGAGAGGTCGGTGACCCTGGCGGTTCCTATGTCCGGAGGGAGTGACCGAGTACTTGATAATTGCCCAGAGCACCGCGGGAGGCCCGCAGCCTCTTATGGTGAAAAACAGAAAGGAGGGGAGGGGGTATGTTTAGACTAGAAATGGCCTCTTCGCTTCTAGAACTGTTTCCCCAGCTGTTGGGGGTGTATAGATATTCACTGGAGTTGCCCCTATTTCTATTCATAGAGGCCGCGTATGTGTAAATATGTACGTGCCGCACCGAGGCTCATGGGCGGGGGTGTATGTTTACATGGATCAAAATAGTGGGCATATTAAAGCCTGGAATTTGCTTAATGAGAAAACGGGCAACTGCTGAGCGCTTCAAGTTTTGCTCTGGCTGCTCTTGACCAAATGAGTGGGAGGAGAAGATCGGGTGGGGTGGGACTTAGCAGACTCTGGGGGATTCATTCATTCAGTCGTATTTATTGAGCTCTTACTGCGTGCAGAACACTGTACTGAGCGCTTGGAAAGTACGATTCGGCCACAGATAGAGGCAATCCCTACCCAGCGACGGGCTCACGGTCTAGAATTGCAGCGTGTTTCTTCTTTGAGTTTCTTCTGCTGGCTTCTTCTTTGAGTTCAGGGGTTCTGAGCCCAGGATCCCAGCAAGGGTAGGGAAATTAGGGTTCACCGCACCCTATCGTGTCCCCGGTTTCTGAGATTAAATTCATTGATTCAATTGTATTTATTGAGCGCTTACTGTATGCAGAGGACTGCGCTAAGCGCTTGAGAGAGAACAACAATAAGCTAAATTCCCTGCCCACAAGGAGCTTATGATCAGCCTCCAGACCCTCCTAAGCTCTGCACCAAAATTCACCTACGTCCTCCTCCTCCTTTGTCATCATCAAAATTTACTGAGCCCTTCCTGGGTGGAGCACTGTCATAAGTGTTCAGGAGCAAATGATAAAAATAGAAACTATGACCCCTGCCCTTGAGGAAGCTAAAATTGAAGCAAGGAGACAGGCAGAGGGGAAAAAGAAGGAAAATATTCACACAAATGGTAATCAATTAATCAATCAATGCTATTTTTTGAGAACCTGTATGTGTAGAGCACTGTACTAAGTGCTGGGGAGAGTACAAACCAACACAGTTTTTTTTTCTATAAATAGTATTTGTTAAGCACTATTTGCCAGGTACTGTACTAAGCACTAGGGTAGACATAAGATCATCAGATTGAACGGACCCTGACCCACGTGGAGGTCACTGTCTCAATCCCCATTTTAGAGATGCGGTAACTGAGGCCCAGAGAAGCGAAGTGACTCTGCCCAAGGTCACCCAGCGGACATGTGGAGGCAGGATTAGAACCCACGTCCTCTGACTCCTAGGCCCGTGCTCTTTCCGTGAGGCCACGCTGCTTCTCCAGCAGATGCATTAGCAGACCGATTCCTTGCCCCAAGGAGCTTACGGTCTAGAGGAGGAGACCAACATTAATATAAACGTTAATTTATATTAACAGAGAAGCAGCATGGCTCGGTGGAAAGAGCCTGGGCTTGGGAGTCAGAGGTCATGGGTTCGAATCCCAGCTCTGCCACTTGTCAGCTGGGTGACTGTGGGCAAGTCACTTAACTTCTCTGGGCCTCAGTTCCCTCATCTGTAAAATGGGGGTCAACTGTGAGCCTCACGTGGGACAACCTGATGACCCTGTATCTACCCCAGCCCTTAGAACAGTGCTCTGCGCATAGTAAGCGCTTAACAAATACCAACATTATTATAAATAATTGATAATATCAGTAAGCAACAACAGAGTAAACCAAAAATGAAGGAGTGAAGAGTTGGAGAGTGTGCTTAGTCTAGAATCTGTCACTACCGAGGGTAGTGCTCAATAAGTTACGGTTGATCGATCGACTGATTGACCCAGGGGCGATGATCGATCGATCGAATGATTGATTCACAGTGGGAGTGTCTCTGAGAGAGACTGGTCTGCACACTTTGCGGCTTGTGAAAATATTGAAGTTATAAAATCTCTGCCCTTTGGGCCCTTTGGGCAAGCTCTGAGCAGAAACAGTAGTTAATATTAATTGTGGTATTTGTAAAGATCCTGAGATTCCCCCAGTGGGTCAGTGGTGGAGTTGGGATTAATAAGGATGGTGTTTGTTAAGCGCTCACTATGAGCCAAGCACTGTTCTAAGAACACAAGTCCCCTGACTCCCAGGCTAGTGCTTAGAATAATAATGATTGTGGTATTTGTTAAGCGCTTACTGTGTCCCTGGCACTGTACTAAGCACTGGGGCGAATACAAGCAAATAATAATAATGTTGGTATTTGTTAAGCACTTACTATGTGTCAAGCACTGTTCTAAGCGCTGGGGGAGATATAGGGAGGTTGGACCCAGCCCCTGTCTCAGATGGGGCTCACGGTCTTAATCCCCATTTTCCAGATGGGGGACCCGAGGCACAGAGACGTTAAGTGACTTGCCCAAGGTCACGCAGCAGGCAGTCGGCGGAGCCGGGATGAGAGAGGTCTGTCCTGCCACCAGCAGGACGTGTTCCTCGCATCGTTTCTGCAGTAGCGGTGATGGCCCGCACTGAGTTATCCCCACTCTCACCCTTGTTCCCAGAGGCACGCGCTGAGAGGCAGCTGGTAAGCAGATTGGGTGCAGAATGTGGCCCCAGAACTAAATATCTCTGAGATGGCCTCTCACCCATTTGGTAAGCCACAGCTGAGAATGATCCACACGTGGGTTTAGCACGGGACAAGAGAGAGAAAGAAAGAAGAAAACCCGACAAAACACCCTACAAATAAGAATAATAGTAATAATAGCATTTATTAAGTGCTCACTACGTACCAGGCACTGTTCTAAGCACTGAAGAGCTGCCACCACCAAAGAGCTTGCAATCTAGTGGGGCGACAGATGCTAAAATAAATCACAGGGAGAAAGAGGTTAATCGAGTAAACTTATAATAGTGGTATTTGTTAAGTGCTTATTATGTGTCCAGTACTTTTTTAAGCAGTGGGATAGATACAAGCTAATCAGGTTGGACACAGTCCCTGTCCCACATGGGGCTCAGAGTCTTAATTCCCATTTTACCGATGAGGTGACTGAGGCCCAGAGAAGTGAAGTGACTTTCCCTAGGTCACACAGCAGAGAAGTGGCGGAGCTGGGATTAGAGGCCACGTCCTTTGACTCCCAAGTCTGTGCTCTTGCCACTAGGCCAATATCCACATAGATGTTCCTGATGACCCTTCTGCTGCCCGCCTTCTCTCACCCCTCAATTCCGCTGACTTCCCGTTCCACCGCACTTCACCCACTCTTCAACCTGGACCCACACTCGACCTCATCATCTCTAACCACTGCACAATCTCTACCCTCACCAACTCTGAAATCCCTGTGTCTGACCACTTGTCTCCTCTCCCACCACCTCCTCCCCGTAAATCTGTACTGGTCCCCCACAGAGACCTCCACTCCCTGGACCGCATCCAAGTTTTCTCAAGTCTTCATGCCCCACTTAGCCTCCGTACCCAAACTACCCTCCCTTGATAGACCAAATAGACGCTCTCAACACCACCCTCTCTTTCGAATTCAAGTCACTCGCTCCCCTATCCCTTCGCCGTTCTCGTACCACTAACCCACAGCTGTGGATCGCCGCCGCAGGCCGCCTCCCTCGCTCCTGGGCTGGAGCCGCAGGGCGCTGCTGGCGGAAACCTAAATATCGGGCCGACTTCATCCACTTCGACTTTATCCTTGCGTGCTTTAACTCTGCCTGACAAGACTATTTCTCTGCAATATATTTTAGTCTATCTCGGTTATTGTCTCCCAAATGCACAGTACAATGTTCTACCCACAGTAGGTGCCCAGTAAATACTACTGATTGATAGAATGACGGAGACATAAATTACGAGCCATTAGAGGTTTTGGGGGAGCGGGGGTGATGTGATCTTGCGTGGTCGTTTAGAAAAGAGATCAGGGGATGCATGGTTGATTGGAAAGGAGGGAGGCTAGAGATAGTTAATTGTATTTATCGAGTGCTTACCGTGTGCAGAGCTAAGCGCTGGGGAGAGTATAATGTAACAGTATAACAGACATATTCCCGGCCCAGTGGCCTTCAAAAGACATGGGTTTGATCTGCTCAGCATACAGATGGAGAAGAGTTTAGTTAGAGGTCGTGCCAGCAGTGACTGCTCTATTTCAATTGCAGAGGGCTCTCATTTCTGCGCTCTCTGACTTCAGCACGGAGTTCTGGGTAGTTCTTCGGCCCCTGAAAGCCCAATCTGGCAGGATGGGACGCTCTCCTTTCCCTCAAAGATTTCCTCAGGAGAACTTGCCTCATCTCCCATCGTTCCCGAGAATCTTTGTTCCTCAACATCCTTCTGACTTGACGTCCTCATAAAACAGCTTAAACGTCGGCTTAAAAGAACTCCGTCACCTCGTCCCCTCCTATCTTACCTCGCTGATTTCCTACTTCAACCCTGAACACTCACTTCACTCCTCTGTCGTCATCTCGTCTATCTCCTTGTCCATTCCCTCCCTCGGGCTTGGAGCTCTTTCCCGATCAATCCAATTTCATGAGCACTGTGTGCAGAGCACTGTACTAAGTGCTTGGGAGAGTATGGTATAACAGAGTTGGTAGAGATGTTTCCTGACCACAGTGAGCTTACACTCTAGAGGGGGAGGCACATATATAATTGTTAATTGATAATGTAAATATCTATAACACATACACTTATAAATGTTAATTTATAATTATGTAAATATATAAATGAATGAACGATGGCTATGTAAATGCTGTGGGCTGAGGGTGGGGTGAATGAAGGTGCAAATTTAGTATAAGTGAAATGCGGAAGGGAGTGGGAGAAGAGGAAATGAGAGCTTCGTAGGAGAAGGCCTCTTGGAGGAAATGGGCTTTAAATCATTCATTCATTTACTCAGTCATTGTGGGCAGGGAATGTTACTGTTTACTGTCGAACTGTACTTTCCCAAGTGTTTAGTATACTGCTCTGTACCCAGTAAGTGCTTAATGAGTATGATTGAATGAACTAATGAATTTATTGAATGCTTGTTCACTTATTTTGATGTGTGTATATCTATAATTCTATTTATTTAAATGGATGCCTGTTTACTTGTTTTAATGTCTGTCTCCCCCTTTGTAGACTGTAAGCCCAGCATGGGCAGGGACTGTCTCTCTTTATTGCTGAATTGCCCTTTCCGAGCGCTCAGTACGGTGCCCCGCACACGGTAAGCGCTCAGTAAATACAACTGAATGAATGAATACAGTATATCAATAGGCAGGCACATTCCCTGACCTCAACGAGCTTACGTAATGCTTTGATAGTGGGGAAAATGACCCTCTATCAGATACGCAGTGGAAGGGAGTTCCAGGCCAGAGGCAGGATATGGGAAAACGGTCGGCAGTGAGGTGGACGAGATCAAGGTACAGCGAGTAGGTTGGCATTAGAGGAGCGAAGTACACGGGCTAGGTTGAAGTAGGAAACCTACAAGGTAAGGTAAGAGGGGGCAAAGTGATTGAGTGTTTTGAAGCCTATGGTAAGGAATTTGTGTATGGGCAAACACTGGCGGTTCTTGAGAAGTGGATAGACATGGACTGAATGGTTTTGTAGAAAAATGATCTGGGCAACAGAGTGAAGTGGGGAGAGACATCGGGACGGCTGGGTGGTCAGCAAGAAGGCCGATTCAGTAGTCAAGGCAGGATAGGATAAGTGCTTGGATTAATGTAGTAGCGGTTTGGATGGAGAGGAAAGGGCAGATTTTAGTGACGTTGGCAAGGTTGAACCTAGAAGATTTGGTGACAAGCGTGGGTTGAATGAGAGAGATGAATCAAGGCTAATGCCAAGTGTACAGGTTTGTGAAACAAGAAGGATGGGGTGCCATCTACGGTGATGGGAAAGTCACGGGAAGGATAGGGTTTGGATAGGAAGATGAGGAGTTCTGTTTTAGACGTGTTAAGTTGGAGGGGTCAGCAGAGCATCCAAGTATAAAAGTCCTGAAGGAAGGAGGAAATAAGAGCGTGCAGAGAAGGAGAGAGACCGGGGATGGAGATGTAGATTTGGGAATCATCCGCCTAGAGGTGGTACTTGAAGCCGTGGGAGCGAATGTGTTCTCCGAGGGAGTGGGTGTAGATGGAGAACAGAAGGGAACCCAGAACGGATCCTTGGAGGGCCCCCACAGCTACGGGATGGGAGGCAAAGGAGGAGCCCACGAAAGAGACTGAGAATGAGCGGCCAGAGAGATAAAACCAGGAGAGGACAGAATCAGCGAAGCCCAGGTTGGATAATGTTTCCCGGAAGAAGGGGGTGGTCGACAGTATCATAGGCAGCTGAGAGGTCGAGGAGGATTAGGATGGAGTAGAGGCTGTTTGGATCTGGCAAGAAGGAGATCCATGTGACCTCTGAGAGGGTGGTTTCTGTAGAGTAAAAGGGGTGGGGGTGGGGGAAGCCAGATTGGAGGGGGTCAAGGAAAGAATTGGAGGAGAGGAAGGGAGGCAGTGAGAGTTGACAACTCACTCGGGGAATTTGGAGAGGAACACGTTCATACATTCAATCGTATTTATTGAGCACTTACTGTGTGCAGAGCACTGTACTAAGCACTTGGGAGAGTAGGAGGGAGTTGGGGCAATAACTGATGGGAATCGTGGGGTCAAGGATTGGGAGGTTTAGGATAGGGGAGACATAACCTCCCCACCTTCAAAGCCTTAGCTCCTTGTGGGGAGGGAATATGTCTACCAAATCTTATTATCTTGTATTCTCCTAGTGCTTAGAACAGGACTCTACACACAGTAAGCACTCAATAAATATTACTGATGGATTGATTAAAATCCCCGCTCCTCAAAGAAGCCTTCCCTAACTAAGCTCTCATCTCCCCTAATCCCTCTCGCTCTGCATCACCTTTGTACTTTTATCTGTACCCTTTAAACGCTTGCTATCCACCCCAAAGCACTTTTGTACATATCCATAATTTATTTTAATGTCGGTCCTCCCCTGTAGACTATAAGATTCTTCTGGTCAAGGAAGATATCTGTCAATACTCTCCCAAGCGTTCAGTCCAGTGCCCTGCACCCCACAAGCACTTGATAAATGCCACTGATCGATCGCTTGATTGATTAACATGTGGCCCCCTAAACAGCCCTCATCCTTTGTCTCCAGCGATATCCCCATCCTTGGAATCAATTCTTTCGTCACATCCGATCCCCTCCAGCACACCTCCTCCATGTTGACTTATCTCCTTCTAATTCACCTTTCCTGAGTTTGATCATCTGCTGAAATCCCAATTTTACCACAAAAGCCATAATAATAATAGGGATAATAATAATAATAATAATAATAATGGCATCTGTTCATTCAATCGTATTTTTTAAGCATTTGCTGTGTGCAGAGCACTGTACTAACCGCTTGGGAAAGTACAATACAACAATAAACGGTGACATTCCCTGCCCATAAGGAGCTTATAGTCTGGATGGGGGGAAGAGCATTTGTTTACATGCATGTATATAAGAGCATTTATAGAAGAGCAGTGTATTTATATACAAATAAATTAAGTTACAGATATGTACATAAGTGGTGTGGGGCTGGGAGGGGGGAAGAGCAAAGGGAGAAAGTCAGGGTGACGCAGAAGGGAGTGGGAGAATAGGAAAAGTGGGGCTTAGTCTGGGAAGGCCTCTTGGAGGAGATGTGTGTTCAATAAGACGTCGATGTGGGGGAGAGTGGCTGTCTGGCAGATTGAAGGAGGGAGGGTGTTGCAGGACGTGGGTTGGCGGGGAGACAGGCGAGATCGAGGCACAGTGAGAAGGTTAGCATTAGAGGAGCAAAGTGCGCGGGCTGGGTCGTAGAAGAAGAGAAGTGACGTGAGGTAAGAGGAGACAAGGTGATGAACTGCTTTGAAGCCAATGGAGAGGAGTTTTCGTTTGATACGTAGGAGGATGGACGACCACTGGAGTTTTTTGAGGAATGGGGTGATGTGTCCAGAGCATTTTCGTAGAAAAATGATCCAGGCAGCAGAGTGAAGTATGGACTGGAATGGGGAGAGGCGGGAGGCTGGGCGGTCAGCAAGAAGGCTGATGCAGTAATCCAAGCGGGAGAGGATGAGTGATTGTATTAAGGCGGTAGCAGTTTGGATGGAGAAAGGAAAGGGCAGGTTTTTGCGATGTTGCGAAGGTGGACTTGGTGACAGATGGAATATGTGGGTTTAATGTCAGAGAGAAGTCAAGGATAATGCCGAGGTTATGGATGGGTCTGTGAGACAAGAAGGATGACGGTGCCGTCTACAGTGATGAGAAAGCCGGGGGACGACAGGGTTTGAGTGGCAAGATAAGGAGCTCTGTTTTGAACATGTTAAGTTTGAGGTGACGGGAGGAAATCCAAGTAGAGACGTCTTGAAGGCAGGAGGAGATGCAAGACTGGAGAGAGGGAGAGAGATCAGGGCTGGAGATGGAGATTTGGGGCTCATCCAAATAGAGGTGATAATTGAAGCCATGGGAGCAAATGGGTTCTCCAAGGGAGCGGGTGGAGATGGAGAACAGAAGGGGACCCAACAATGAACCTTGAGGGACCCCCACAGTTAGGGGGTGAGAGACAGGAGAGGAGCCTGCAAAGGAGCCTGAGAATGAATGGCTCGAGAAATAAGAGGAGAACCAAGAGAGGACAGTGTCAGTGAAGCCAAGGTTAGATAACATTTCTAGGAGAAGGGGGTGGTCCATACAATTGAAAGCAGCTGAAAGGTTGAGGCGGATTAGGATGGAGTAGAGGCCATTGGATTGGGCAAGAAGGAGATCACCGGTGACCTTTGCGAGGGCATTTTCTGTAGAGTGAAGGGGACGGAAGCCAGATTGGAAGCAGCCCAGGAGAGAATTGGAGGAGAGGAATTTGAGACAGCAGGTGTAGACAACTCGCTCAAGGAGTTTGGCGAGGAGTCGTAGGAGGGAGATGGGGTGGTAACTGGAGGGAGCTGTGGGGTCAAGGGAGGATTTCTTTAGGCTAGGAGAGACGTGGGCATGTTTGAAAGCGGTGGGGGAGAAGCCATTGGAGAGCGAATGGTTGAAGATGGCTGATAAGGAGGGAATAAGGGAGTAGGTGAGAGTTTTGAAAAGATGCACAGGAATGGGATCTGATGCACATGTGGAGGGGGTGGCTTTTGAGAGGAGGTAGGAGATCTCCTCTGGTGATACGTCTAGGGACGATGGGAGAGTTGAAAAGGGGGCCAGAAGGGGGAGGGACTGAGGAAGGGCAGGGGCGATTTTAGGGAGCTCACACCTGATGCTGTCAATTTTCTTAATGAAGTAGGTAGGCAGCTCCTTGAGGGCAAGGGATATGGGAGGCGAGGGGACAGAGGGCCTGAGGAGGGAGTTAAATGTCTGGAACAACTGGCGAGTGTGATGGGCGTGGGTGTCAGAGAGGGTAGAGAAACAGTTTTGCCGGGCAGAGGAGAGGGCAGAGTTAAAGCACGCAGGGATAAACTTGAAGTGGACGAAGTGAGCCCGATATATAGATTTCCGCCGGCGGCGCCCTGCGCTCGAGCACAAGAGCGAAGGAGGCGGCCAGGGCCAGTGATCCAGAGCCGTGGGTTAGTGGTACGAGAGCGACGAAGGGATGGGGAGCGAGCGAGTTGAGTTCGACAGAGAGGGTGGTGTTGAGAACGTCTATTTGGTCATTCAAGGGAGGGGAGTTTGAGTATGGAGGCTAAGTGGGGCATGATGAGATGAGAAAATTGGCTGGAGGCCCAGGATTGGAGGTCTCAGTGGGGAATGGTAGAATGGTACAGACTAATGGGGAGTAGGTGTGTCAGAGAGAGAGATTTTAGAGTTGGTCAGGGTGGAGATTGTGCAGCGGTTAGAGATGATGAGAGCGAGTGTGTGAAGTTGGTGAGTCGGGGAGGTGGAGTAGAGCAGGAGGTCGACGGGGTTGAGGAGCGATAAAAGGCGGGGGCAGAGGGGTCATCGGGAACTTCTACGTGGATACTGAAGTCCCCAAGGATCAAAGTGGGCATGGAGAAAGAGAGAAGGAATGTGAGAAAGGGATCAAAGTGGTTACGGAAGTTGGAGGTGGGACCTGGGGGGCGGTAGTTGACAGCTCCTAGACTCTGGAGCTGGGGGGTAGAGGCGGATGATCTGGGCTTCGAAGAAAGGGAAAGAAAGGGAAGGGGGAGGTGGAATGACACGAAAGCGGCACTGGAGTGTGAGAAGGAAGCCAACACCTCTTCTTTTCCCAGTGAGTCTGGGGAAGAGGGAGAAGAAGAGGCCTCCGTTGGAGAGAGCAGCAGGGGAGAGACCGCGTCGTCTGGGGAGAGCCAGCTTTCAGCGATGGCGAGGAGGAGGAGGGTCTGAGACAGGAACAGGTCAAGGAAGGGAAGCTCCCCCATCCATGATGGAGTAGCGGTTCCACAGGCCGCACTTGACAGGAGCTGTGGAGGGGGCAGTGGAGGAGGGGACGACGCGGGGGGTGGGGAGGGTTTGGATGGGAGGGAGTTGATGGGGGCCGGCTCTGGGGGAGGGGGATGAGGACTGGCTCTGGGACAGAGGGATTACAGGGATGGGGCAGGGAGGGGGCAACACGAGGGGAGAGATGGAGTTGGGTGGCGGAGGGGACTGGGGAGGTGACGTGGGAGGAGAGGATTGGGGTGAGCAGACAGGCTCGGTGGAGGGGGGCGATCGAAGGCTCCCGGTGAGGTCGATGAGGTAAGCGACGGCAATTACATTTGTTAAGCGCTTCCTGTGTGGCGGACCCTGTACTAAGCGCTGGAGTGGATACAAGCAAATCGGATCGAAGATGGTCCCTTTCCTCCATGAATCTCATAGACTTGATCCCCATTTTCCAGATGAGGTAACTGAGGCCCAGAGAAGTGAAGCAACTTGCCCAAGGCCACACAGCAGACAAGTGGCAGAGCAGGGATTAGAACCCATGACCTTGGGACTCCCAGGCCCATCCAATACACCATGCCGCTTACCATAATAATGGTATTTGTTAAGCACTTACTACGTCTAGCCTCTGGACCGTAAGGACAGTGCTAAGCGTTTAGTACAGTGCTCTGCACACAGTAAGTGCTCAGTAAATAAGATCGAATGAACGAATGCTTAATCAGGTAGGACACAGTCCCTGCCGCTCCTGGGGCTCACAGTCTAAGTAACCAATCAATCCATTGTATTTACTGAGTGCTGACTGTGTGCAGAGCAATTTACTAAGCACTTGGGAGAGTACATTATTTATCTGTATTTATATACATATATCTATCTATATCTGTAATTTATTTACCTATTTCTATTAATGTGTGTCTCCCCCTCTAGACTGTGAGCTCGTTGTGAGCAGGGAATGTGTCTGATGTTATATTGAACCCTCCCAGGCACCAGTACAGTGCTTCGCACAAAGTAAGCGCTCAATGAATAGGATTAATAATAATATACATACAACAGAGTTGGTAGACACATTTCCTGCCCATGGTGAGCTCACAGTCTAGAGGGTGAGACAGTTATTAATATAAATGTATAAATTATGGATGTGCACATAAATGCTGTGGGGCTGAGGGAGGGGTGAATCAAAGGAGCAAATCAAGGCAAAGCAGAAGGGAGTGGGAAAAAGAGGGTTAGGGAAGGAGACCAGGTTTTGAAATCCCTTTTTACAAGTGAGGAAACTGAGGATCAGAGACGTGAAGAGTCTTGCTCAAGGTCATGCAACAGGGGAATGGCGGATCCGGGATTAGAACCCGGATCCTCTGACTCCCAGGGCTGTGTTCTTTCCACGAGGCCACGCTGTTTCTCCCAAGCCTTCCTTGGGAATCAGCACTGACTCTCCTCCGGATTCACAGCCCATCTTTCACGTTAACATCTCAAGCCACCAGCACGCCACTTATCTACTCGATAATCCAGCGAGGCGGAGAAGAGCAGGTTCCTTCAGGTGGGAAAATTGAGGCAACCCAAACACCTTGGTTTTCAGTACGTGGGTCCTGGTATTTTAATAATAATGATAATAATAAGGATGGTATTTGTTAAGCGCTTACTATGTGCCAGGCACTGTGCTAAGTGCCGGTAGGATTATGGTATTTGTTAAGCTCTTACTAGGTGCCAGGCACTGTTCAAAGCGCTGGGGTAGACAAGCCCATCAGGTTGGACACACTTCCTGTCCCCCATGGGGCTCACAGTCTTAATCCCCATTTTACAGATGGGGGAACTGAAGCACAGAGAAGTTAAGCGACTTGCCCAAGGACACCCAGCAGCCAAATGGGATTAGAACCCATGACCTTCTGACTCCCAGGCCCTTGCCCTACCCACTAGGCCACGCTGCTCTGTTTAGCGCTTACTCTGTGCCAAGCACTGTACTAAGCACTGGGGGAGATAGAAGACGTTTAGGTTGGTCACAGTCCCTGCCCCACACGGAGCTCACGGTCTAAGCCGAAGGGAGAACGGGTATTGTATTTCCATCCCCATTTCCCCAGATGAGGAAACTGAGGCACTGAGAAGTAAAATGACATGTCCCGAGTCAAAGAGCAGGCAGGTAGCAGAGTGAGAATTAGAGCCCTGGTCCTCTGACTTCCAGGCCCGTGCCCTTTCCCTTAGGCCGTGCTGCTTCACCTCTCGCTGACTTCCCGGCCAGGGCAAGGCCCCACTGCCCCTGAAGAGGAAAATAGTTTTTCTTGCTTTATGATCACAAAAGCTGGCTCTATACGCATATCCCCCTAGCCGAAAGCCTAGCATTCTCCATTTATTCTCTCACCGTGAAGTTTCCATTCTGTGAGCCATCGCCCGACGGGAACAAGGAACGAGAAGGCAAGTTCTAGGAGAGTTAAAAATACTAGCCCTGAATCATCCCCTTTGTGATCGTTTTGAATGCCCATATAGAGAGCGATGGGGGGGGGGGGGGGGATGCTGGTCCAGGGGATGAAACGTCAGTCACTTTTAATTGCTCAACAATTCAGATCAGATAGGGGGATCTGAGATCAGCTGGTACATGTGACTCAGGCAGCAGAGACGGGCGTACGTAGTGGATGGCTGGGAATTGTGCCAATAAAATGGCCAACGTCTTGCTCTTGACTAAGCCCCTCGCTTCAGGATCCACCAGTGAGCACAAAGGATGGCAAAGGAAAATGTCATTCGGATCTACCGGGGAGGCGGCAGCACAATATACACTCCATTTTGGGCTGCAGAAATGGGAAGACTGTCTTAGAAAAGAAGACGGGAAAATGGCGCCGGGCACCGGGGGTAACGATTGCAACTGCTCGGCCAGAAACCCGCCTTCGCGGCTCCTCGTCGAGGAGGGGCGCGTCGGTCGTGCGTCGGCAACGGTGACGATCGTCGTGGTGTCTGTTGAGCGCTTGAGACCTCCGTATGTGCCACGTAGATGAGGGTCTATAGGAGATAATCAGATGGCACACATTCCCCGTCCCACCCGAGGCTCACGGTATAAGAAGCAGGCAGAACGGGTGTCATCCCCATTTAACAGATGAGGAAACGGAGGCCCAGAGAGGTAAAGTGACTTGCCCAAGTCATACAGCACTTGGGTTTGCGGGACAGGGACTGCGTCTAACTCGATTATCTATCCCCGTGCTCGGGACAGTGTTTGACAGAGTGCTTACTGTGTGCCAAGTGCTGTGCTAAGCGTTCGGGAGAGTCCAATACAGTAGAGTTGGGAGACGCGATCCCCGTCCGGCCAAACCTATAGACCGGAGATACCAGAAAGGGAGGTTCGAGTTGACTTTACCGCAGCACTGTGCGCAGTGCTTGGTCACCACAGGAGCTTAATAAATGCCTCAATTAATTCTGATCCCTGCCTTTCCACGTGTCGAGCCCGCTGGCGGCGTGGGGCCCTCTGGCTCCCGCGGGACCCAGGCGTCCCGGACGCCCCTCGCTGGCGGGGTCTGGTTCTGGGGCCCAAGCAGCCCCGTTTTTCTGGCTGTGGGTGGGCTCTTGGGCCGGGGCATCCTTCCCCAGCCCACAGGTGTGGACGTTTAAAATAGTGCTTTATTCCATCTCCCTGGGTGACTCGGGGCCTATGTATAGGGGCCGGCCCGGGGCCTGGCCGACGCGAGAGTCCCGGAGCTCCACCGACCCAGGCTGAGGCCCGACGCCAACTCACGGCAGACACCGCCCAGCACGGGGGCCGGATGGCCGGCCGGCCCGGCCCGTGGCTTCGCTCCCCTGTGGTAGTGCTGCCCTCTCGCCTTTCCTCGGGGAACCCCTCTCCCTCTCTCCATCCTTCCATCCCTCCCCCCCTTCATCCTCTTTTCCCTCCTCCCCCCTTCATCCTTTTCCCTCCTCCCCCCTTCATCTTCTTTTCCCTCTCTCCCCCCTTCATCTTCTTTTCCTTCTCTCCCCCCTTCATCTTCTTTTCCCTCTCTCCCCCCTTCATCTTCTTTTCCCTCTCTCCCCCCTTCATCTTCTTTTCCCTCTCTCCCCCCTTCATCTTCTTTTCCCTCTCTCCCCTCTTCATCTTCTTTTCCCTCTCTCCCCCCTTCATCATCTTTTCCCTCCCCCCCACTTCATCCTTTTCCCTCCCCCTTTCATCCTCTTTTCCCTCCCCTTTCATCCTCTTTTCCCTCCCCTTTCATCCTCTTTTCCCTCCCTCCCCCATTCATCCTTTTCCCTCCCCACTTCACCCCCGTTTCCCTCCCTCCCGGACTTCATCCTCTCCCCTCTCCCCTTCATCCTCTTTTCCCTCCCTTCCCCTTCATCCTTCTCTTCCCTCCCTCTCCCCCTGCATCCTCCCTCTCCCCCTCCCCCATTCATCCTTTTCCCTCCCCCCCTTCATCCTTCTCTTCCTTCCCTCCTCCTCTCCTCTCCCCTCCTCCCTCCCTCCCTCCCTCCCTTCCACCCAGCTGTCCTGGATAATAACGATGGTATTTGTAAAGCGCTTACTATGTGCCCAGCACTGCTCTAAGCACTGGGGGAGATACGAGATAATCAGGTTGTCCCACTTGGGGCTCACAGTCTTAATCCCCATTTTACAGATGAGGAAACTGAAGCACAGAGAAGTTGTGACTTGCCCGGGAGGGTGAAGCCTCTTAGTTTCGTCTTGGTCCTGGGGGGCAGGGGTGGTGATGGCTGGCTGGCATGGTGCCCGGGTAACCCAGTCGGGCCACAGCGACATCCAACTGGGGGTCGATTGTCTCGATGCGGATTTACAGATTCAGGGACCTCTGGGAGATGCCGCGAGCGCCTGTAGCCGTGTTAGGGTCGGGCTAGCAGTGTCTTCCCCAGGGCCACTTGAGTTGAGGGTCAGTCACAGCCGCAGATTGAGGGAGAGAGCCCCCCCCCCCCCAAAACAAAAAAACCCAACTTATTCCGGCCAGAACCCAGAGCCACCACGGCTCCAGAAGGGGAGCACGACATAGCTTCCCAAAGAAAGTCCAGCACCGCACTGCATCCCCCACAAAGCCAGCTAGGAACCCACCGGGAATCTGAACTGGATGGGTTTCAGGAAAGGCCGGTCAACCGGGATTTGGGGGGCCCGGGGGGGGGGGGGGGGGAGATGGGTCCATCCGGCCCTTCCGAAGCGGGGCGTCCGAGAACGTTGGCCTTGCTCTGGTGAAAATCCCACTCGCGTTGATGTAGTCGTCTTATCAGTAGCGATTGAGCGCTCGGCGTGGGCCGAGCACCAAGTGCTAGGCGACGATAATGATAGCAGTGATGATTGTATTTGTTGAGCGTTTACTATGTGCCAGGCACTGTCCTAAGCGCTGGGGTGGATACAAGGTGATCGGGTTGTCCCACGTGGGGCTCACGGTCTTAATCCCCATTTTACAGATGAGGGAACTGAGGCCCAGAGAAGTGAAGTGACTTGCCCAGAGTCACACAGCTGACATGCGAGGGAGCCGGGATTTGAACCCACGACCCATGATTTGCCCAAGGTCACACAGCAGATGGGCGGAGGAGTTGGGATGACAAGTCTCTGCCCCCCAAAATGATGAACCCGCCCCCCAAAATAATCTTTATTGAGGGTTTATCCTGCATGGCGCCCCAGATGAAGGGATCGATTAACAGGGCATGTCTTCGGCATTTTCACGGTGGGATAGAGAAGCAGCGTCGTGGCCTAACGGATAGAGCACGGGCTTCGAGTCGGAGGGAATGGGTTCTGATCCCGGCTCCACCGTTCGTCTGCCGCGTGACCGTGGGCAAGCCACTTCACTTCTCTGTGCCTCAGTTAACTCATCTGTCAGATGAGGATTAAGACTCTGAGACCCACATGGGACCACCTGGAGCCCTTGTACCTCCCCCAGCGCTTAGAACGGTGCTTGGCACGGAGTAAACGCTTAACAGATACCGCCATTCTTATTATTATCCTCATTCTTCTCTGTACCCTCAGTGACCTCATCTGTAAAATGGGGATTAAGAGACTGAGCCCCACGTGGGACAAGCCGATGACCTTGTATCTCCCCCAGCGCATAGAACGGGGCTTGGCACAGAGTAAGCGCTTGACAAATACCATCATTATTATTGTTATCACTATTATTATTCTCTGTACCCTCAGTGACCTCATCTGTAAAATGGGGATTCAGACTGGGAGCACCCTGATGACCTCGGATCTCAGCACTCAGAACAGCGTTCGGCACGTAGTAAGCGCTTAAGCAAGTACCGTCATTATGGGCATCCTTATTGTAAAGTGAAGCTGGGGAGATCCCAACCGGGGTCTCGTTTCTTCTCCCCGGGGCGGCTGGGGGGGGGGGGGGGCGGCCTGCCCCTCGCCGGGGCCGTTCGGGCTCGGACCTGAGGCCGGTAATAATCATCATCATCATAATTATCGCCATAATAACGATGGTATTTGTTAAGCGCTTACTATGTGCGAAGCACCGTTCTAAGCGCTGGGGGAGATCCCAGGTGATGAGGTTGTCCCACGTGGGGCTCACAGGCTTCATCCCCATTTAAAGGCGAGGTAACTGAGGCCCACAGTATAATAATGATAATGGTGACGATGATATTTGTTCGTTCATTCATTCAACAGTATTTATTGAGCGCTTACTATGGGCAGAGCACCGTACCAAGCGCTTGGAAGGAACAGGTCGGCCACAGATAGAGACGGGCCCTGCCGTTCGACCGGCTTAAGCTCTTACGACGTGCGAAGCACCGTTCTAAGCGCTGGGGGAGATCCCAGGTGATCAGCTTGTCCCACGTGGGGCTCACAGGCTTCATCCCCATTTTACGGGTGAGGTCACCGAGGCCCACGGTATAATACTAATAATGAGGATGATATCTGTTAAGCGCTTACGATGTGCGAAGCGCCGTACTAAGCGCTGGGGGAGATCCGAGGTCATCGGGTCGGCCCCCGGGGGGCTCCCGGGCTCCCTCCCCATTTTACAGATGAGGTCACCGAGGCCCACAGTATAATACCAATGATGATGATGATATCTGTTGAGCGCTTACGATGTGCGAAGCGCCGTTCTAAGCGCGGGGGGAGATCCGAGGTCATCGGGTCGGCCCCCGTGGGGCTCCCGGGCTTCACCCCCATTTGACAGATGAGATCAGCGAGGCCCAGAGAAGTCAGGTGACTTGCCCCCAAAGTCGCCCGGCAGAGCAGCGGCGGGGGCGGGATTGGAACCCACGACCCGTGACTCCCCAGCCCGGGCTCCCGCCATTAGGCCGGGCCGCTTCCCCGCTTCTCGTCGGTGGCCGGGGCGGCTCGGTGGCCCGCGGCTGGGAAAGACGGAGGGGGGCGGGACCCCCCGGGGCCCGACCCCCGGGGCGGCCACCAAGTGTCCGGCCAGGGGCGGCGGCCCCGCCCACCGCCCGGCCCCCGCGGGAGGAGGAAGGGTCCGCCGGGGTGGGGGTGGGGGGGGGGGAGACCCCCGGGCCCCTGCCCGGGGACGGCCACGACGTCCCCACCCCGGACACCCAGCTGGACGCCGAGCCGTCGGCCCCCCGGAGGGAGAAGGGGGCTCCCTGGAGGAGGAGGAGGAGGAGGAGGAGGGAGGGAGGGGTGGGCGAGGGGAGGAGCAGGGGGAGGGCGACAGCTGCTGGGTCAGCGCGGCCCCCGGGCCCGGCCCTTCCCAGGCCAGTCCCGCCCGCGACAGCCGCCTCGACGGGCCCAGCCGGCCCGCACCCCCCGACGGGGGCCACCCCGGAGCCCCCCGGACCCCCCGGCCCCGCGGCCCACCCCGCCGGATCCGGCCCCTCCTCTCCGGCCAACGGACGGGACCGGCCCGGAGCCCAAGGGGGACGGGCCGGGACCCGCCCGGGGGGCCATGAGCCGGGCCGGGGCCTCGGTGCCCCCTCCCCGGGCCCGGCCGGGCCCCGGCGGAGGACCCCCGAGGGCCAAGGAGCCGGCCGACCGGTCCAGCGGGGCTTCCAGCGCCGTCAGCGAGCTGGACGAGGCGGACAAGGAGGTGCGAAGCCTGACGTCCCGCGCTTTCCGCAGCCTGGCCTACCCCAGCTTCGAGGCGCCGGCCGTCGCCTCCCGGGAGCCCTCGGCCGCCCCGCCGGAAGGAGGCCCGGGCCGCCGCTCCGCCCTGCTGGACCTCAAGGGCGGGACGCTGGACCCCCGGGAGGACCCCCCGCGCGGGCCCGGCGGAGGACGGGGCCGCGGGGCCCCGGCGGCCCCCGACCGGCTCCCGGCCCGCGCCGCCAAGACCCAGGCCAAGGCGCTGGACTTCGTGGTCAGCCGGGTGGACGGCGAGATCGCCCACGTGGAGGCGCCGCCGGCCCCCGGGACGGAGAGCCCGGCCCGGCCGGGGGGCGGGGGACGGCGGGAGGACCGCCCGGGGGCCGGGGCCGACGGCGGCCGGCCCGGCCCCCGCGGGTCTGACTCGGCGTCCAGCCTCCTGAAGACCGTCATCTCCAAGAAGATGCGGCGCGAGCGGGAATTCCGGCTGGAGCGGGGCCGGGGGGCCCAGGGCGACCCCGACGGGACGGCCCGGGAGCGGGGCCCGCGGCCGCGGGCCCCGGCCCGCTCCGAGGAGGGCCCCGGGCAGACGGGGGCCGGCGGGCCCGAGGCGGACGGGGAGCGGGCCGGGCCCGGCTCGCCCACTTTCCGGGCCGGCGCGCCCCGGGAGACGGCGGGGTCGCCCGGCCCCCTCCGGCCCGGGGCCTCGGAGCCGGTCAAGGGCGTCTTCCTGCGCAGCCGGAACAGCGCCTTCCGCTCCTGGAAGGCCCGGGAGGCCGAGGGGCGCGAAGACGGGGCCCCCGGGGGGCGGACGGGGCTCCGCCCGGCCGGCGCCACGGTCATGTCCAGCCTGTTCGTGCCCGCCCTCCGGCCCGGCGGCCGGGCCGGCCCGCCGGCCGAGCGGGCGTCCGAGCCCCCGGCTCCGGCCGCGGCCCCCGAGATCGAGATCCGCCTGGGCAGCGTGCGGCCGCCCGGCTCGGACTGGGACGTCGCCGGGCCGCTCGGCCCGCCGGCCGAGCGGGCGTCCAAGCCCCCGGCTCCGGCCGCGGCCCCCGAGATCAAGATCCGCCTGGGGAGCGTGCGGCCGCCCGGCTCGGACTGCGACGTCGCCAGGCTGCTCGGGCCCCCGGAGGCGGCCGCCGCCCGGCCCTCCGGCCGGCCGGCCGACCGGCCGGCCAAGCTCCTCCGGGGCGACGGGCTGGACCGGGTCCTGCCCCAGTTCCTGGTCCGCAACGTCAGGGACCAGGCCAGGGCCCCGGGCCCTCTCCACCAGGTGAGGGACGTCCGCAAGCTCATCAAGGGCGCGGGGGAGGGCGGGGAGCGGGGCAGCGTCACCCCCGAGGGCGGCCTCCCCGGCCCCGGGCCCCGGCCCGCGGCCGCCGGCCCGCCCGGGTCCTCGTCGCCCCTGGTCGTCACCTGCCAGGCGGTGCTCCGGGGCAAGGAGGCCGGCGGCAAGGCCCCCCGGCCCCGGCCCGCCTCCCCCGAGGGGACCGTCCTGGTGCACCGGGCTTCGGGCCGCTTGCCCGTGGCCACCATCGCCCCCAACAAAACGGAGGGCACCCACCTGCCCGTGCTGAAGATCGTCGCCAAGGCCGCGGCGCTCAAGTCGCCCGAGAGGCCCAGGGCCGTGGGCCGGGAGGCGCCGGAGGAGGGGGACCCCCGGGAGGCGGCCAAGGGACCCCCGCGCAACGCGCTGGAGAAGCTCACGGCCGCCGTGAGGACCATGGAGGAGCTCTACAGCTTCGACCGGCAGGAGTGGAGGCGCCGGAGCCAGCCTCCGTCCTCCCTGGCCGACAGCCACGTGCTCTCCCTCATCGCCAGCGAGGAGCGCCTGAAGGTGGCCGCCGAAGAGCGCCCGCGGGGCCGGCCCGAGCCCGGCCCGGCCGCGCCGCAGGAGGAGGCCCCGGGGGCCGGAGGGGGGCCCGGCCGGGGGCCGCCGAGGGGGCCGGGAGGGGGCCCGGGCGGCGAGCGCTTGCAGAGGCGCAATTCCAACCCGGGCGCGGAGAGCGTGTCCTCCCGGGCGGCCGCCTTCGAGAGCCTGGCCCGGCAGAGGCCGCGCTCCCTCTACATTCCTCCGGCCCCCGGGGGCCCGGAGACGCCGCCGCGGCCCCCCCTGCGGTCCCCCGCCCGGCCCCCGCAGGGCCCCGGCGCCCCGGGCCCGGCCGGCCAGGTCGGCGGCCCCAAGGGCGTCCCCGCGGCCGAAGGGGGGCCGGCCGGCAGGTTCCCCCGGGGCCCCGGCCTCTGCTCCCTGAAGATCTCCTCCGGACCCGCGCCCAGAAAGGGCGACGGGGAGGCCAAGACCCCCGACCGGGCCGGGGGCGACTGGGGCGGCTACCCGGCCCTGGCCCGCAAGGGGGGCGCGGGGCCGGGGAGGGGGCGACGGCCACCGCCCTGGGCGGCCTGCCCCCTCTGGGCGCCCGCGGCCAGGCGGCCGCCGGCCCCCGGGCCGCCCCGGGCGGGGCCGGCTGGCGGGGTCGGGCCGAGCCCCCCGGGGATCCCGACGCCCGGCCTCCCCCCGCCCCCAACGCCCCGCAACCGCTGCCCTTCGGCCTGCCCGGCGTCCAGCCGCAGCTGCTCTGCTTCACCCCGCCCACGCTGTCCCCCGCCCCGCCGGCCCCGGCCACCCAGCGCAAGGTCCTGCTGGACCTGGCCACCGGCCAGTGCTACCTGGTGGACGCCCCGGCCCCGCGGCCCCTGACCCGCAGGCTCTTCGACCCGGAGACCGGCCAGTACGTGGACGTGCCCCTGGCCCCGCCGTCGCGGACCCCGGCCCCGTCGCCCACTGCCCCGGTCACCCCGCTGTCCCCGGTGACCCCCGTGCCGCTGTTGAGCCCGGGCGCCTACGGCCCCGCCTACGTCATCTACCCCGGCTTCCTGCCCGCCGTCCTCTCCTCCGGCGCCCTGCCCCTCGCCCCGCCCGGCGAGCCGGCCCCGGGGACCCCCGGCTCCAAGGACCCCGCGGAGGGGTCCTTCGCCGCCGACCCCCCCTATTTCATCACCACCGGCCGATCCCCACCCGCCTCCTCCTCCTCCTCCTCCGCCTGCCCGTCCTCGGCCACGGCCGCCGCCGCCGGGCCCTCGCAGCTGGTGGGAGCCAAGGGCTACGCGCAGGTCCACGGCAAGCCGGTCATCAGCGTCACCTCCCAGCCCCTGGGCCCCCGGCTCGTGGCTCCCCCGTCCTTCGACGGCACCACCATGAGCTTCGTGGTCGAGCACAGATGACCAAGGGCCCGGCCCCGCCCGGGAGACGAGCCGGGCCTGCTGCCGGTAAGGACGTCGGCCGCTCTCAAGAGGCCGGGGTCGGCCGGGGCCGGCGGGGGGCCGGGGGGGCGAGGGGGAGCCTGCGGAGGTTGGGAAGCGGCGTGGCCCGGTGCAAAGAGCGCGGGCCTGGGAGTCGGAGGACCCGGCTCCTAATCCCAGCTCCACCTCTTGTCTGCTGTGTGATCTCGGGCCGGGGGTCGTGGGTTCCGATCCCGGCTCCGCCGCTCGTCAGCCGGGGTGACTTTGGGCAAGTCGCTTCACCTCTCGGGGCCTCGGTTACCTCACCTGTAGAATGGGGACGACGGCGTGCCGAATAACAGAATTTGCGCCCGCATTCCCTGCCCGTCATTAGCCGACGGTCCAAAGGGGCAAGAAAACTGGGGCGCCGCAAGGACTGGGGGCGTCTTCCAGGGGCGACGGGGGCCGGAAGGGGGTCTCATCTCTGAGCAGCGGTCAGATCGGTGGGGAGGGGAACAGCCTAATTATCATTATCATCGTTGTCGATAACGTATCCAAGTGCGCGATAGGTGCCCAGCACCGTTCTAAGCGTTGGAGTAGGTAGAAGGTAATCAGGTTGATGCTACTGATGCCTGTTTACTTGTACCTGTTTCGGTTTGTGGTCTGTCTCCCCACTTCTAGACTGTGAACCCGTTGTTGGGTAGGGATCTTCTCTATCCGTTGCCGAACTGGATTTTCCAAGCTCCGTCCAGTGCCCCGCACGCAGCAAGCGCTCAATAAATACGATCGCACGGATGGATGAACGCCGTCCCTGTTCCTCCTGGGGCTCCCAGCTTAATCGGAGCTGTCCGTCACACGGGCGGTAGGATCTAGACAGTAAGCTCGCTGTGGGCGAGGAAGGTGTCTGCAAACTAGACGGCATTGTCCTCTCCCAAGTCCTTATGGTCTCCTGCTCATCGTAAGCACTCAGTGAAGACCCTAAGCCCGTCAGAGGGCAGGGGCCGTCTCTATCTGTTACCGATTTGTCCGTTCCAAGCGCTTAGTACAGTGCTCCGCACACAGTACGCGCTCAAGAAATACTATTGAATGAATAATAGGGAACTGCTTCCCCCACTCTCCGCACCGGTGTGTCTGCCTCTCCCCCGATTCATTCATTCGATCGTATTTATTGAGAGCTTACTGTGCGCGGGGCACTGGGCGAAGCCCTTTGGAGACGACGGTACAACAATAAGCGGTAACATTTCCTGCCCACAACAGGCTAGAGGAGGCGGGGCGGGAAGACAGACATCAGTAGAAATAAGTAAAATGACAGGTTCATTCATTCAGTAGTATTTATTGAGCGCTTACTATGTGCAGAGCACTGTACCAAGCTCTTGGAATATACAGTTCAGCAAGAGACAGAGACAGTGCCCGCCCAATGACGGGCTCACAGTCTGATCGGGGGAGACAGACGGACAAAAACGAGACGACATAATCACGACGAATTATATTATATTATAACGGACACCTCGTTAACAAAATAAATAGGGTGATAAAAATACGTACAAATGAGCACAATGCTGAGGGGAGGGGAAGGAAGAGGGGGAGGAGCAGAGAGAAAGGGGGCTTAGCTGAGGGGAGAAGGGGGGAAGGGCGAGGGAGCAGAGGGAGGAAGGGGAGCAGAGAGGGAACGGAGGGAAAAGGGGAAAGTCAGTCTGGGAAGGCCTCTTGGAGGAGGCGAGCTCTCAGTAGGGCTCTGAAGAGGGGAAGAGAGTGAGTTTGGCGGAGGTGAGGAGGGAGGGCGTTCCGGGACAGCGGGAGGACGTGGGCCGGGGTCGACGGCGGGATGGGCGTGAACGGGGGACGGCGAGGAGGTGGGCGGCGGAGGCGCGGAGCGTGCGGGGCGGGCGGTGGAAAGAGAGAAGGGAGGAGAGGTAGGAGGGGGCGAGGTGATGGAGACCCTTGAAGTCCAGAGTAAGACGTTTTTGTTTCCTGCGGAGGTTGGTGGGCAATAGGGACATAAGTGTCTTTGGGCTGGCGGGGGAAAGAGCAAAGGGAGCCAGTCAGGGCGACGCAGAAGGGATGGGGAGAAGAGGAAAAGTGGGGCTTTGTCAGGGAAGGCCCCTCGGAGGAGATGGGGCTTCGATAAGGCTTTGAAGGGGGGAAAGTGTCAGATTAGAGGAGGGAGGGCGCTCCAGGCCCGAAGTAGGACCTGGGTCGGGGTCGGCGGCGAGACGGAGGCCCAGCAAAAGGTCAGCGGCACCAGAGGAGCGGGGTGTGAGGGCTGGATTGTAGAAGGAGAGAAGCAAGGCAGTAGTATCTAGACAGTAAGCTCCTGTGGGCGAGGAAGGGGTCTACAAACTGTAACCCGTTGTTCTCTGCCAAGTCCCTCTACTCATTGTAAATAAGCACTCAAGAAATATCGCTGTTTGATCGATAGCCAGGGAACTGCCTATGTCTCCCCCGCCCCCCCCCCCCCCCACCACACACCCACTGGTTTGTCTTCCTCTCTCCTCATTCAATCAGTGGTATTTATTGAGTGCTTTCTGTGTGCACAGCACTGTGGTAAGCATCTGGAAAAGTACGATCCAGCAGAATTCCTGGTGCTGCTTCTCTTTTCCGGCATCAGCGACCTCTCCCCCCCCTCTAGGTGCTGGGGACGGGTGGCCACTCACCCCTGTGTTGGCTAAGCGCTTACTATCTGGCAAAAACTGTGCAGAGTGCTGGGGTAGATTCAAGTGGGACCCGATTATCTTGTGTCTCCCAGATGCGGGAACTGAAGCACAGAGAATGATGGTATTTAAGCGCTTACTATGTGTCAAGCACTGTTCTAAGCATGGGGTAGGTAACAAGCTAATCAGGTCAGACACAGTCCCTGTCCCCCACGGGGCTCACGGTCCTAATCCCCATGTTACAGATGAGGCACAGAGACGGTAAGTGACTCATCCGAGGTCACCCAGCAGACGAGGCATCCAGGCGAGGGTGGTCCCCACCGAAGGTTGTGGCCACTTCTATTTGTTTGACCAAAAGGATTAACAAAAAGGCAGAGAACTGATGGATATGCTTATTCAGTTGCCTCTTTGCGGTCAACTTCTGCGGTAAAACGGTACCGCGAGCTCTCTACCGTGTTCGTTTCTGGCTTTATTTTCTGTTCTATCCGCGCTCACTCTCCCTCCCCACGATCCTAGACCCCGATCCGGGCTGCCCGCCTCGGGCTAGGGAGTAGAGAGGGAGAGGGCTCCCGCCCCTCCCCGATCCCAAACCAGGGAAAGGTGTGAAGGAAGACGGTCAGGCAGAGCTGGGGTACAGGCAGAGGCGGGTAGGAGCAAAGATGGCAGAAGAGAAGCAGTAGGGTGTAGCGGACAGAGCGCGAGGCTGGGAGTCAGAAGGTCATGGGTTCTAATCCGGCCTCGGCCACTGGTCTGCTCTGTGACCTTGGGTAAGTCACTTCGCTTCTCTGTACCCCGATTGCCTCGTCTGTGAAACGGGGATTGAGACCGCGAACCCCACGAGGGACAGAGACTGCCTCCGACTTGATTTTCTTGTATCCACCCCAGTGGCTGACACATAGTAAGCGCTTTACAAATACCACCGTTGTTATTATTATTATTATTATTATGGGGCAGGGGAGGAATAGGGGCAGAGCTGGGCCAGGCAGAGGTTGCTTAGGGGCTTAGCCCGGGCTGGGCCGGGGCCGATCCCCGGCCAGGCATTTAAAGTCCAGAAACTCCACGAGGTCCGTTCAGAACCCAAGCGCACGGGGTCTGCCGGCTTCAGGCGACTGATTCCCTTCCCAGAGCTGCTGAAAAGGGCGGGAGAGGACGTGGAGGGAGAAGGGGAGGGGGAAGCGGCTCTCCCACGGCACTTAGGTACGTATCAGTAATTTATATTAATGTGAATCTCCCCCACAGACTGTAAAGTCACTGTGGGTAGGGAAGGTGTCTGCTGTATTGTTATAGCGTACTCTCCCAAGGGCTCAGTCCAGTGCTCCGCACACAGAAATCGCTCAATAAATACGGTTGAATGAAGGAATCGATCAATCAAAGGTGGCGGGGGGGGGGTCGAGGCTGTGGTTCCCCAGGCATGAGCGGGGCTCCCCGTCTGCTTGGAATGAGAGGGAGGGAGAGAACCACTTTGGGATTCACAGGCTTTAGGTCCCCCCGCTCTCCAGATCACAGACACACACACACACACGCACCCCCTGCCCGGAATGCAGGGGTCTGACTCCTCCTGGAGTTTCCAGGGTTCGTCGGGTCAGGGACTTTAACCCTTTTGGTGTGAAAGCGTGACGCCCGAGGGTCAACGCCGGGTAGACGCGGTGCCCGGATCCTTCTGGAGGGGATGAGCCGTGTCTCAGGGTGTCGGTCAGCCCCTTCCCCCGAGTTACCGGACTTTCTCAGGCTCCCGGTGAGAATCCAGTGGGCGTAGAGGGGCGGGGGGAGGGGAGGCTGGGACTTTCCAGGGGGTAGGGCCGGGGAAGTTCCATAATGGGTGGGCACATTTCTCCCCTCTCGAGATCGCGTCCGGAGAGTTTACGGTATTCTACCAGTCTCGGCTACCGGGGGGAGAGTCAAGCGGAGGTCTGTCCATTTCATCCCTAGCTTGGTCGGCTACGAGTCAAAACTACCCCGTGCTGGGCAGCAGCGGCATGGGCGAGATTTGAGTCGATTGCACGGAAGAAGGCAGTGGTAAACCACTTGGGCATTTTTCCCACGAGAACTCTATAATAATGCTGGTCTTTGTAAATAATAACGATGCTGATGGTATTCGTTAAGCGCTTACTATGTGCCAAGCGCTGTTCTAAGCCCTGGAGGGGAATACTAGGTAATCAGGTTGTCCCACATGGGACTGACAGCCTTCATCCCCATTTTACAGATGAGGTCACTGAGGCACAGAGAAGTGAAATGACTTGCCCAAAGTCACACAGCTGACAAGCGGCAGAGCTGGGATTAGAACCCACGACCTCTGACTCCCAAGCCCGGGCTCTTTCCACTGAGCCACGCTGCTTCTCTGTCCTCTGCTTCCCAGTCCTCGGCCCCACGACAGAGGCAGGAGCTGGGGGGGGACTCCAGTCTGGGCCTCCTAGCCGGGGCTCTCCCAGTTCCTGGAGGGGGTTTGTACTGGCCTGGGTCCGGCTCTCCCCTCATCAGCCCGGAGCGGGGAAAGCAGGATGTAATAATAATAATAATCACAATCATAATGGTATTTAAGTGCTTACTCTGTGACCTTGAGCAGGTCGCTTCACTTCTCTGGGCCTCAGTTACCTAATCTGTAAAATGGGGATTGAGACTGGGACCCACACGGGGACAGGGACTGCATCCAACCCCATTTGCTTATATCCACCCCTGCGCTTAGTACAGTGCTTGACCCATAGTAAGCGCTTAACGATTACCATAATTATTATTACTCTGCCCTCATCCTTTTCGACCGCTCTGCTACTTTGGACAGTATGGATCCCTTGCAATCCATCAGTCGGTGGTATTTATTGAGAGCTTACTGTGGCAGAGCACTTGGAAAGAAAAATAATAATAATAATTTTGGTACTTTTTAAGTACGTACTAAGCAGCGTGGCTCAGTGGAAAGAGCCCGGGCTTGGGAGTCGGAGGTCGTGGGTTTGAATGCCGCCTCTGCCACCTGTCAGCCGTGTGACTGTGGGCAAGTCACTTCACTTCTCTGTGCCTCAGTGACCTCACCTGTCAAATGGTGATTAACTGTGAGCCTCGTGTGGGACACCCTGATTACCCTGTATCTACCCCAGCGCTTAGAACAGTGCTCTGCACATAATAAGCGCTTGACAAATAGCAACATCATCATTGTCATCATTACTATGTGCCAAGCACTCTTCTAAGCACTGGAGGAGATACAAGTCCGTCAGGTTGGACACAACCCCTGTCCCACACGAGGCTCACACTCTTAATCCCCATTTTACAGATGAGGTAACTGAGGTGCAGATAAGTGAAGTGACTTGGCCAAGGTCACACAGCAGACAAGTGGCAGAGCTGGGATAAGAACTCAGATCCTTCTGACTCCAAGGCCCGTGCTCTATCCACTAAGCCACGCTGCTTCCCATGTAAAGCATCGTGGCTCAGTGGAAAGAGCACGGACTTAGGAGTCCGAGGTCATGGGTTCGAATTCCGGCTCTGCCACCTGTCAGCTGTGTGGCTGTGGGCGAGTCACTTCACTTCTCTGGGCCTCAGTTACCTCGTCTGGAAAATGGGGATTATCTGTGAGCCTCACGTGGGACAACCCGATGACCCTGTATCTACCCCAGCACTTAGAACAGTGCTCTGCACATAGTAAGCACTTAACAGGTACCAACATTATTATTATGTAAAATACAAAAGAATTGCTAGGTAAGTTCTCTACCCACAGCGGACTTAAAGTCTAGAGGAGGAGACAGACGTATCAATAGATAAATTATGGATAGGTGAGAAGCGGCGTGGCCTAGTAGAGAGAGCACAGGTCTGGGAGTCATGAGGACCTGGGTTCTAATCCAGGCTCTGCCACCTGTCTGCTATGTAACCTCAGGCAAATCACTTAACTTCTCTGGGCCTCAGTTCCCTCAGCAGTAAAATGGGGCTGGACCGTGAGCGCCACGTGGGTACGGGTCTGTATCCAACCTGACTAGCTTGTATCTATCCCGGCACTTAGAACAGTGCACGGCACAGAGTAAGCGCTCAACAAATACCATTAAAAAAGAAAGGTTGTGGGGCCGAGGGTGGGATGAAGTTTTTTAAGGGCACAGATCCAAGGGCATAGATAATGCGGAAGGGAGAGGGAGTTGGGGAAAGAGGGCTTAAGCGGGGATGGTCTCTTGGAGGAGATGCGATCTTAAGCCGACAGTAGTATTTATCGAGTGCCCACTGTGCGGCCGGGCACTCGCTTGAGTGTCTGGGAGAGGACTTCAGGGTTAGAAGACGTGATTCCCACCCCTGAGGAACCTACCATCTACTTGGGGCAGGTAGACGGCGAAGTCAGAGATTGGAGGAGGTTATTGAGTATAAAGAAATGTACCTAAATGGTACAGGTCAAGTGGAGGTGTGGTCAAGTGCTTAGGAGGTACAGAAGTGCTCAGCGGGCCTGGAGGGCAGAGATCATGTCTGTCGAACTCTCCCAAGTGCTTAGTTGAGTGCTCTGCACGCAGTCGATTGTGAGCTCTTCTAGGGCAGGAATCGTGTCTACTAACTCTATTTTATGTACTCTTCCAAGTGCTTAGTTCAGTAAGCCATCAGTAAATACGATTGCATCGCGTCTACTAACTCTATTTTATGGATTCTCCCAAGCGCTTAGTTCAGTGCTCTGCACACAGTAAATTGCAAGCCCCTCGAGGACGGGGATGATTCATTCAATCGTATTTACTGAGGGCTTATCGGTTGTACTCTCCCAAGATCTTAGGGCGGCGTCTCACCGAGTAATTGCCTAATAAATACTAGTGACTGGATAAAGTGGCAGTTGGTGGGGGGGGGGATGGGGAATATAAAGAGGGGAGATAAATTAAGGCCTCCTGAAAGAGATGCAATTTGGAAAGGAATCAATCAGTGGCACATATTGAGCGCTTACTGTGTACAGAACACCGGACTAAGGACGTGGGAAAGTTCAGTATAATGGAGTTGGTGCTCACAATTCCTGCTCACAAGGAGCTTACAGTCGACTGTTAAATATGTTACAGATGGGGGAAATAGTAGGAGGATGAGAATATTTACGTGAGCACTGTGGTGCTGGGATGAACATCAAAGTGCTTACGTGGTGAGCAGCCAAGTGCGTAGTTGATGCAGAGGGGAAGGGTGGAGAGGGGAGATAAACCCCATGGTCTGGGAGGGCCTCTTGGAGGAGATGTGTTTTTAGGAGGGTTTTGAAGGTGTGGAGAATGATAATTATGAGATCAGAGAAGCAGCGTGGCTTAGCGGAAAGAGCGCGGGCCTGGGAGTCAGAGGTCATGGGTTTTAATTCCGGCTCTGCCACTTCTCAGCTGTGCGCAACTCACTTAACTTCTCTGGGTCTCAGTTACCTCGTCTGTAAAATGGGGATTAAGGCTGTGAGCCCCACCTGGGACAACTTGATTACCTTGTATATACTCCAGCGCTTAGAACGGTGTTTTGCACCTAGTAAGCCCTTAACCGATACCGTTGTTATTATTATTATTACTGTGGGATCCATTAAGAGCTTGCTATGTGCCGAGTTCTGTACTCACAGTTGAGGTAGATACAAGATAATCAAGTTGGACACGGTCCCTGTCCCTCACCGAGCTCACAGTCTAAATGGGAGGGAGAACAAGTATTGCCTCCCCGTTTTACAGTCGAGGATACTGAGGCACCAAGAAATTGAGTCTCGCCCGGGGTCGCGCAGCGGGCGAGTGACAGAGCTCGGAAATCGGATGTGAAGGGATTTCGCTCCCTTCTCCTAGAAACACGATCTAGTCTGCGTTTTCCCGACTAGCCCTCCTATCTCTCTGGCCGTTCCTTCTCAGTCTCTTTGGCTGACTCCTCCTCTACCTCTTCTGGGGCCCCTCGAGGCCTAGATCTAGGTCCCCTTTCTCCTCTCACACTGTCCACATTCCCTCCCATGGTGAGCCCTCCACGTCCTCCCACTTTCACTCCCGTTTCTTCACGGGTGACTCTGGAATCTACGTCTCCGGCCCCGCCCCTCCCTCCGTCCCCCTGTGCTCTCTCATTTTTCTTCCTATTCTTCGAAGAGGTTCCTGCCACCTCCTCAAGTGCAACATGTCCGAAACCAAGCTATCCCATCCCAGTCGTCCACACCGCCATCCTTCTCCTCTCCGAGGCCTGCGTTCGGGGCACGATCCTTCATTCTTTCCACTTTTTCAACCACAACATTCAGTCGGTGGCCAGACGGGAATTGAGACTGAGCCTCATGTGCTACAGGGACTGTGTTCAACCCGATTTGCTTGTATCCACCCCGGTACTTAAGGCAGTGCCTGGCACATAGCGCTTAATAAATACCACAGTTACTATTATTATTAGTGGAGAGAGTACGGGCCAGGGCGTCAGGAGACATGGGTTCTAATCCCAACTCCACTGCTTCCCGGCTGCGTATCCTTGGGTAAGTCACTTCGTGGCTCTGGGCCTCAGTTTTCCCCTCTGTAAAATGGGGACTCGATACTTGTTCACCCTCCTCGTTGGACTGGGAGCCCCATGTGGGACGGGGGACCGTGTCTAACATATCTTGTATCCAATCCAGCCCTTGAAATAATAATAATGATGATAACAGTCCGTGTCCCACAGGGGGCTCAGTCACAATCCCCATTTTACAGATGAGGGAACTGAAGCATAGAGGAAGTGAAGTGACTTGCCCAAGGTCGCACAGCAGACAAGTGGCAGACCAGAACCTGGGTTCTTCTGACCCTCAGGCCCGAGCTCTATCACCAGGCCACACTGAAGGCTTTCTGAGGGCCAGGCCACCTCCCTCAGCCTTCCCAGGAGCCCCTGGCCCCATTCCTAGCCCTGCTCACGTGGCTCTGAGTTCGGGAGCTGGCCGGCCCAATTCTTCCCTCTGCCCGGCCCCCTTCCCTCCCTTAAGCGGGCTACAGCGGGCAGTTGGTGGCCACCGTGTTCTGGGCTGCTTCCTAGCCTGCACTCAGATGCTTGGAAGTGAGGCAGTGGCACTCGCCTAAGGCACTGAGCTGTCTTGGGGCAACCGTTATATTCATTCAGTCATATTTATTGAGCTCTTACTGTGTGCAGTGCACTGTACTGAGCGCTTGGGAGAGAATAATATAACACTAAACAGACACATTCCCTGCCCACAGCGAGCTTACAGTCTAGAGGGGGAGACGGACGTTAATATAAATGAATGGCAGATACGGACATAATAATAATGTTGGTATTTGTTAAGCGTTTGCTATGTGCAGAGCACTGTTCTAAGCGCTGGGATAGACACAGGATGATCAGGTTGTCCCACGTGAGACTCGCAGTCAATCCCCATTTTACAGATGAGGTAACTGAGGCACCGAGAAGTGAAGTGACTCGCCCACAGTCACACAGCTGACAAGTGGCAGAGCCGGGTTTCGAACCCATGACCCCCGACTCCCAAGCCCGGGCTCTTTCCACTGAGCCACGAGGGGGATGAATAAAGGGAGCAAGTCAGGGTGACGCAGAAGGGAGTGGGAGAAGAGGAAAGGGGGACTTAGGGAAGGCCTCTCGGAGGAGATGCGCCTTCAATGAAGCTTTGAAGGCGGGGAGAGTCTGTCGGATTTGAGGAGGGGGAGAGTTCCAGGGGGTCGATGGCGAGACGAGGCCGAGGTACTAGTGAGAAGGAGAAATGTGTGGGGGCTGGGTTGTAGTAGGAGAGTAGCGAGGTGAGGGAGGAGAGGGCGAGGGGATGGACTGCTTTGAAGCCGATGGTGAGGAGTGTTTGCCTGATGCGGAGATCGATGGGCAACCACCGGACCAATTCATACGACTGACCGACTGAACGTATCTCCCAACCCCGTGACACACTACTTTCCCAATCGTTTAGTACAGTGCTCTGCACCCGGTAAGTGCTCAGTAAATACATTGGTTGATCGCCTCTCACCACCACCCCGCTCCCTTCCCCCTGTCGATTTCTTTGACCTGAACCCCCTGCTTTGTTCTAGAGGGAGCGTGGTGGTTTTTCAGATTTTTCTGGCTATTTGAAGGCGCAGAAGCTAGAAACCAGGTGATGGTTTTCCCAGACTTAAATCATGACGTTGGGAAAAATCTCCCCAGGCTGGAGGAATGCCTGAAGAGATGGAGGAGGAACAGGGAGGGAGAGAGAAGGGAGAAGAGGAGGAATGGTATATATTTGCTGAGTCTCTTTTTATTTCCACACGTTATTTCTGACGCAGCTTTCCATTTTGAAGCTCTTCAGAATTACTTGTTCGATAATAATAATAATAATGACGATATTTGGTAAGTGCTTACCGTGTGCCAAGCACTGTTTAAGCAAATTAACGGACTCGAAGGAGCAACACGGAGAAGGAATTGACTCAGAATTCATTCACTTAAGTCCCCAGACGCTTCTGACACCTGAGTTCTTTGTTTCTCAAGATTTCTAGCCAAATTGCCTGTAGGCAAAATCAAAATAAATACCATTATAGCGGAAGGTCCTTGTGGGCAGAGTGTGCCCTGGACATCCCTAGGGTTTCCCAAGTTCAGGGAATGTATCTGTTATTGTGTTCTACTCTCCCAAGGGTTTAGTACAGTGGTCTGCAGCCAATAAGTGCTCAATAAATACCCTGGGTCGATTTATTGATATCCCCCCTCACTGTAATTCCGTTTAAAGTCTGTCTCTTCCGATAGACTGTAAGATCCCTGAGGGTGGGGTTAAAGCCTCCCAACTCTAGACAAGCAGCGTGGCTCAGTGGAAAGAGTCCGAGGTCATGGGTTCGAATCCCGACTCTGCCCCTTGTCAGCTGTGTGACTCTGGGCAAGTCACTTCACTTCTCGGTGCCTCAGTTCCCTCATCTGTAAAATGGGGATGAAGACCGTGAGCCTCACGTGGGACCACCTCATTCCCCTGTATCTACCCCAGCGCTTAGAACAGTGCTCTGCACGTAGTAAGCGCTTGACAAATACCAACACTATTATTATTATATTGTACTCTCCCAAGCGCTCAGTACAGTGCTCTGCACACAGTACGCACTCAGTAAATGCCATCGATTGAGACCTTAAGCCCGTTGTGGGCAGGGATCGTCTCTCTTTGTTGCTGTATCGTACTTTCCGAGCGCGAGTACAGAGCTCTGCACGCGGTAAGCGCTCAATAAATACGACTGAATGAATGGACGAATTGATTGAAAACTTTTTTAAATGGCACGGGAGCAAAAATCCCGTCCCTGACTTTAATCTGATGATCCGTCGTTAGCTGATACTAGCGGAGGTCGCTTATCCCCCGAAATATCAGTACCTCTTCTGAAATCACTTGTAAGTCTCCCCGGCTTTAATGAAGTGTTAGCTTTCACGTATTTTTTTCTCGAAAGTTCACTTTAGGTAAGCGCCCGTCAGTTAAAACAGGTAGCTCGAAAAGAGGCCTATTTTTAGCAAGTTTTCAGTTGCCCGAGATGGTTTCCGGTTACGTTTCGCTGGTCCCGAGCCAGTGTTAGAATGAATATAGGTACGGTGCTGTTTGGCCGGGCGGGTTAGTATTTTATAGTACCGCTCCTATTAGTTACTTAGGCATAGCTAGAAAGTCAACTCTCAAAGCCTTCATGAACAGCTGGTGGTTATGGGGTTTGTTGGTGATTAAATCTGCTTTTGCGCCTCGGTCGTCTGGATCGGATGGCTTCAGAGCTCAGGGCAGGGGGTAACGTCTTAGCCGCCCGCCCCACTTTATGGAGTGGAAATAATGGTGTTTACTGAGCTCCCACTGAGTGGAGCGCAGTGTACCGAGCGCTTTGGGAAGTCCGGAACCAGCACGAGGAGCTGCCATGCTCATGAGAGACCGTGAGATCGTTGTGGGCAGGGAGTGTCTGTCGTATTGTTATGTTGTACTCTCCCAAGGGCTTTGCACAATGCTCAGCACACAGGAAGCGCTCGATAGATACGACTGACCGATGAGAGCGGTGTGATCTCCTAGAAGCGGGAGTTACGGGCCAGTGTCATGACTTCGATTCCGTTTCCAAAGTGGGTGACCTCAGGCGAGTCATTTGACTCCTTTGTGCCTCGGTTTCCTCACTGAAAAATGGGGCTTCAATACCTGTTCCCCCTCCTATTTAGATCGTGAGCCCCATGCAGGGTAAGGACTGTGTCCAGTCTGATGAACTTGGCTCTACCCCAGCGTTGAGAACAGTGCTTGACACAGAATAAGCGCTTAACAAATACCATTTAAAAAAAACGTCAGGCTCGCTCTTGACGTTCAGATGAGTTGAGTGAATTGGCAGCTTTTATCGCAGTGACTCAGGGACAGCGGTGAGTGGTGTTCAAAACAGCTACCGAAACAAACGGAGCACTGAGGCGAAGCAAACGTTTGTCTAAAAATAAAGAAATGTTATATTTTGAAAATTAACCTCTGTTTTGAATTGCGTGTTTTTGTTTTTTGCAGAGCAAGGATGGACGGTCCTCATTAAATCTGAAAACGAGATGGTAGAACACCCGGCATTCTTCCTTAAAACCGCGACTTCGTTTTGGTTTTTTTCCCTCAATTTTTGCTCCATACAAGTGTGTAAGTTTCTCGTTTTCTCCTAATTACCCAAGTTTGGACAGAATGCATCGTTTTAGTTTTACAAAGCAGCTGAATTCTTGCTTTTTTTTTTTTCCTGTAAAGTTATTCCTTTTCTATTTACAGCAGGATGTGAACTTTTTCTTGGCCTCTCCCCGGTGAGGTTTGAATCTCTCTCAGAGTTCAACTCTGTTGGCTCTCGGCAACAGAGAACCACTGGTTTTAGTCCCACCACTTCCAGGTTCGCAAGACTGTCGGGTAAACGGGACACTGCACCGGCTCGGTTCGGAAGGTCTTGCCGGTTCTCGGGATTTTGACGTGGAGGTCGGCTGGCGTCACGGACCGCATCTGGTTTCGAAACCTGAGGGGAAAGCACTTTAGGATAGCTTGTGGACGAGGCACTTGAGCCCCTCCTCCTTTGGGGATTTGTCGGTTTGGGCCGTGGTCGCGAAATTATCCGGACGTCGGCTTTTAATCGGGTTTCGCTGTTGACTTTTCACTCCCAAGAGGGGCGTCGGCTCTGCCTTAAAGGTGACGTTAAGAGAGCGGTCACTGAATGTAAAATGGAGCGGGGCACTGAGGCGAGCTGTGACCTCAATTTCCCTCTCAGAAGGCAGCCTTCCCCTCCGAATCCGTGGCCGCTCCCCGCCGTCTCCGGCGGCTCTCTCGGAAGCGGGACACGGCACCGAATTAGAATGTACCAGTTGGGTCCCCTTTGGCGAGGCAGGTTTTCGTCACTTCACCCTCTCGGCCTCCAACGGTGGAGGTTCACAAGGCAGCGTTGGCCCGCCGTGTCTCGGGGGTCAAGTGACGTACGTTTGCGTCCCAAGCGAGGTGGAAAGGATGATCAAAACGAGCTAACCGCTTGCAGGAGTCTTGGAAAGAGTGGGAGAAGCAGGCTCGTGGAAAGAGCGCGGGCCTGGAAGTTAGCAGAACTGGATTCTAATCCCGACTCAGCCACTTGCCTGCTGTGTGGCCTTGGGTAAGTGCTTAGACTTCTCTGGGCCTCAGTTTCCTCATCTGTATATCGGAGATCAAACACCTGTTCTCCCTCCTACTTAGACTGCAAGCCCCCTGTGAGCCAGAGGCTGCATTCGACCTGATCGCCTTCTGTCTCCCCGAAGGCTTAGTACAATTCTTGGCACAAAGTAAGCGCTTAGTAAATACTCCAGTTGTTATTATCATTTGATCGCTAACCCTCTGCGGCTGCAGCCAGGGGACCCAGGGACCAGATCGCACGGTGGTTCCTTTTTTAGAGCCTCTCGGGAGATGCTGCCAAGTATCGGGCTATCTGAGGCCCTCTCCGTGAATCGGTCCATCGATCGTAATAACTGTGATATTTGCAGAGTGCGTAGAATGGGGCAAGTCCTGAGGGAGATGAAATACAATCAGATCAGTCACAGTCCCTGCCCCACATGAGGTTCATAGTCTAAGGGAGAGGGAGAATGGGTGTTTAATCCCCATTTTACAGATGAGGAAACTGAGGCCCAGAGAAGTTAAGTGATTTACCTAGGTCGCACAGCAGGCCAGTGGAGGACCCGGGATTAGAACCCGGTGACTTCCAGGCCCCGGCTCTCTCCACTAGGCCGTGCAGCTTCCGGTGGAGCTACGAAAGTCAGCGAAAGCCTACTGTGCGCAGAGCACTCGACACGATCCCTGCCCTCAACGAATTTATGACTTCTTGTCAGATGTAGGCCTTCTCAGCTCCAGTTCTGGGAGCTCCCCACTTCTCACCGCCCCGCGCCCCACCGTGAGGTAACCCTGGGGCCGCCCCCAGACTCCAGAGCCTCATCCCGCTCGGGAACACGAGTCTTCCGAGGACCCGGCCGGAGGGTCCCGCGGCTGCCGGATCCCGGCCGTCGAAGCGAGCCAGAGGCCCGAGACGGGGCCGGGATCGGCGGCCGCCGAACGGCGGCCCAGCAGGCCTCGCCTCCCCGCCCTAGCGGTAGCCTCGCCCCGGGATTTGCCACCGTTCGCTTCCGCCCGTTCGGTCCTCGGCGGCCCACAGACGGGAGCCGGAGGTACCCACGGGAAAGGGGTCGATCCCGGATGCGGCCTTCTGGAATTGGGGGCCCCGGGTCGAACCGGCGACCCGGTCCCGGGCACGGTTGCTGCACAGTCCTCTGGGCTCAGCTGTCCGAGGGCGAGGGGCTCCCGCCTTCCTTCCCTGGCCCCTAGCCCCCGGCCCCCGGCCCGGCCGAGTCAGCAGTCGTGGGAGTGTTGGGTTTCCGCCGCCCCACCCCGCCGCCCCTCCGGCACGGGTCCAGCTGGCAAAGCGGCCCCGGGCCGGGACCCTGAGGCTTGGACGACCCCATTGGAGTGGCCCCGGGGTCGCTTTTGGCCTTGGCCCTTTGCACCCAGCCCCTCTCTGTCCTCCCGTTTCTCGTCAGATCGCAGCGGGGGCCGACTCATTCCCCGTCCCCCGATCGGCTCCTCCCATCTTCCCCTTGAGGAATGGTGGAGCGGGAGCTTAATTGGGGAGGATTTCCAGACTTCTTTCCCGCCTGCCCGGGACTCCCTCCTCCTTCACATCCCGCAGACCACCCCCCTCCCCATCTTCGAACCCCTTCTGAAATCACACCTCCTCCAGGAGGTCTTCCCAGCCTAATCGCCCATCTCCCCATCCTGTGTCGCCTATCTCGCCGAGTCCCCACGCCCTACGCACTTAAGTTCTACCCCACCCCACTCCTCTCTCTCTGCCTGCCTGTAATCATTTTAGTGTCTGTCTCCCCTGCTGCATCGTCAGCTCTTTGAGAGCAAGGATCGTTATTTCCCAACCCGATATTAGTCTCTCAAGCGCTCAGTACAGTGCTCTGCGCACAGGAAGTGCTCAGGAAACACCCCCAGTTGACCGGTCGGGCCCCCCCGAGTGGTCTGGGGGTGGTGGGGGCTGTCGACCCCGAGGTTTTCGGCTGCCAGGGTGAAGATTGAAAGAACCGAATGAATGAAAGTCTGACCCGGACTCCCGGCCTCACTCAGTCCAGGTCTCCGTCACGACCCGGGACCGGCTGAACCTAGAGAATAACCTCTGACCCAGCCGAAAAGTCCCCAAAGCCTCCACCCCCTGCCCGCACCAAAATCCCCGCTCCCCGATTGCCCCTTGCCCCCTTTCTTCCCCCATCCCTTTGGCCCCCAGCATCCTGTGTGCCACCCACATTTCTTTCGTAAATCAGCCCGGGGAGTGAATCGACCTCACGGGCCGCACCATCCGCTTGAGCCTCCGGCAACGCAGAGCTGGGGGTCTCCGGGCTGCGGGAGGAAGGAGTGGTGGGTCCCCTTCCGCCCCTATCAGTCACATCCCCCCACTCGGTGCTCTCCCGTCTGGGCCCTGCTTTGGGTCCTGGGTGCTTTTCATTGGGAAGTTTCTCTACTCAGGAAATACTCGAAAACTTAGACCATTTTTAACGGGAGGATTTGGTGGGACGATAGGAGGTGAGACGATAATAATCCAGAGGCTGAGGCTCGGGGTAGTCGTAATAATGCTTGTGGGATTTGTTACGGGCCAAGCACTGTGCTGAGTGCTGGGGGAGTGGCAGGACCATCAGAAGAGACCCAGTCCATGTCCCCCCTGGGGCTCAGAGTCGAAGGGAGAGGGAGAGAACGGGCATTAAGATCCCCATTTTACAGTCGAGGAAATTGAGGCACCGAGACGTTCAGTGACGTGTCCAGGGTCACGTAACGGGAAGGCGGTGGGGCTGAGAATAGATCCCAGGTCTTTCCTCTGGGTCACCCTGCTTCTCGTGGAGTAAAGACCTCCATTGAGCTTAGCCGACCCCTTCATCTGATATCCCAGGCCAAAAAGGACACAGGACCAGATTCCCCGAGAGTTTCCCCGGAACCAAAGCCCCTCCCGCCTCCCCCCCCCCCGCCCCGTACTCAGCACCTTGGCCGGGACAAATGCAGCGAGACCCTCCTGCCTCCACCACGTCTTTCCTGCCGAGCGCTACGCCAGGCCCGAGATAATCGGGCCAGACGGCTCTAGCTCGACATGGCCTCTCACATTCCGAGTGGAATGGAGATCAGGTATCTTAAGAAGCAGCGGGGTCTGGTGGATAGAGCAAGGGCCTGGGAGTCAGAAGGACCTGGGTTCTAATCCCAGTTCCCCCCCCCCCCCGTCTGCTGTGTGGGCTTGGGCAAGTCACTTCTGTTCCCTGGGCCTCAGTTCCCCTCCTCTGTGAAATGGGGATTAAGACTATGGGTCCCACATGGGGCAGGGACTGTGTCCAACCTGATTAACTTGTATCTACCCCAGCGCTTAGAACAGTGCTTGGCACATAGTAGGCGCTTAACAAATACCATTATCATCATCTTTTCTCCTGAGGAAACTGAGGCAAAGAGAGTTTAAGTGACTTGCCCAGAGTAGGGACAAGATTAACAAATTGGCAACAATGCCTGTCCTAGACAGGACACATAAATCTCTCCTATTCCCATTTCCCAGATGACAGAAGTGAAGCCCAGGGAGGTTAAAAGTGACTTGCCCAAGTCACACAGCAGTCCCACGGCAGAGCTGAGATCAGAAGCCACATCTTCTGCCTCTGTTTCCATTAAGCCAATCTGCCTCCTCGGAAGGAAGCCGTGGTGATTTGGGATCTTCCAGGTAATTCGGCTTAGCTATGGAGCCGCATCCCAAAGCGACATTTCCCCCATTTACTCTCTTCCTTTTTACCCCGGAGGGGTGAAAACGAAGGGATTTGGGGCGGAGTTTTGTCTACAGGGTCGGCGCTTGAGGAGAGAGTCAGAGGGGCTGTTCAGATTGGCTGTTGTTCCTTTTCTGCTCATTAGCCAGGAAGCTGTTCTCTTCCCCGGCCCCTCCCGAAGCCTGACCAGACTGGAAGGACAGTTTGTTCTGTTAACACGCGTGATAAATCTCGCATTGAGGAAAATCATGTGATTGCTCAACTCTTTCTTCCTACCCCACGCCTACTTAGGGAGCACGTCTTCATTCATCCAAACAGTGGAGTGGGAAGAGTCAGCAGGGCGAAACTGACAGAACCCAAGCCTTCCCGACCCGTCTCTTCCCGGAGTAGCAATGTTGTGTGGAGGTCTTGAGGTGAGGAGGGGTGGAGAGAGAGACAGAGAGAGAGAGAGGAAAAGAGAGAAGGAGAGTGAGTAGGTAGCCTACCCCTAACACTTGAGGGGCATCCCACTGGGAAAAATGATAGGGGTAAAAAATTATAACTAGAAGCAGAAAAACTGCCCCACGGAATTGGAAATCCACACTTCTGCCCAAAAAGACCACTGTAGGAGCCCCCAGTCAACACTGGACCAGGGTGACTCCCCTGATGGGAAAATGAAAGCGCACGGTGGGCAGGAAAAGCTTTTACCAACTCCCTTTATCTTGTACTCTGTATCTTGTACTCTCCCCCGTGCTCAGTACAGTGCTCGGCATACAGTGAGTGCTCAATTTATACCATCGATGATATGATGTTCTCTCCCTGTATGTGACCAGTGAGCGATTATACCCATTTCACAGAAATCCAGGTTTTATCGATCACTACGCTGGCGGGCCCGGCCACGTGAGTGAGAGGTGACCACTTCTCCACGCGCCCGGAGGCGGTTTGGGTTCTGGGGGGGTTTGGTCTTTCACGGGCGGCCCCTGAATAACGATCATCATTATGGTATTTGTCGAGCACTTGCTGTGTTCCAAACCCGTTACTAAGCCCTGGCGTAGATGTAGGATCATCGGGTCGGTCACAGTGTCCGTCCTACACGCGATTCACGGGACGGAGTAGAATTTAATCCCCATTTTACAGACGGGGAAGCTGAGGCACAGAGAAGTGAAGTGACTTGCCGGTGGTCACCCAGAAGACAAGAGGTGGAGTCAGGATTAGAACCCAGGTCCTCTGACTCCCAGGACCGGGCTCTTCCCACTGGGCCACGCGGCTGCCCCGAAGTCCCAGAAGCGCCTGGCCCCGGCCTTAGCGCATCACGTTACCTTCCGGGGGAGAAAAATGACCCCGTCGACTCGACAGAACTCTCGTGCGGTAGAATCTCCCGCCGAGGGCCAGGGGTCGAAAGCTTCGAACCTCCGGGACCAAGAACCCACAGGGAAGAATCGGTGACGGCCAGCCCCGGCATCTGACCCAGGTCACTCCCGCTCTCTCCGGCCCCGGCCAGCCCATGGAGGGCGGCGAGCGAGACGGTAGGCCCGGATGTGCGGCGTGAAATGGAAGCTAACGTTGGCCGGATTGCCAAGACGCCTCTCTCTTCCTGGCAGAGTTTTCCTTTTGGGGAATAAAACGCACCTTAAGGAGATGGCACTGTAGCTGTTTTCTCCATTTAAGTAGAGAGGAAATCCGCGATGTGGTCGAGAGGACTCTTGAGAGTGCGGAGAGAGGAATCGGGGCTGCCGGACCGTGCTGCAGAAACCGGAGAAGAGGCGGAGCTGAGCGTCGCGTCTTCATTCGACTCGGTCAGCCACGTTCTTCCTTCCAATTTTGGTGCTTGAGGAGTTTTTCCATTACAGTTTACATAGGTGTAGGTTTGCACACAAACTCTCAGGGTTGGCAATCCAGCCTAGCGTACTTGAAAAGATCGGGGGTGGGGGCCTGTGTTCCAGCACTGCTTTTGCCAAAAAAAAAAAAAAAAAAACCTCGCCTCGGTGCAGCTCCAGGGAGATCAAGCCGCCTCTGACGACGGAAGCGATAAAGTCCAGTACTAGGTGAGAACCAAATCGCTTTTTCATTTCTCAGGGGAGCTAGATCTTCGGCAGAAGCCATCGGCTTAATGTAGTTTATCGGGAATGAACCGCCTGCGTGTTTGCTTAGGATCTTTATTTTTCTGTGTGTCCAAGCTCAGGTCCCCCTCACCGGTCCGGCATCAGACCTGAAACGCGGAACGGTAACCGTGATAACTGTGGTACTTTTTTAAGTGCTCACTAGGTGCTAAGCACTGGGGGGTAGATACGGAACAGTCGGATCACCCACAGTCCTCGTCCCAGATGGGGCTCGCGGTCTAAGCGGGAGGGAGGACGGGTCTTTCGTCCCCATTTTCTAGATGAGAAAACAGAGGCCCGGAGCAGTGAAGTGTCACGGCCGAGGTGTCGCGACCGGGAGGTGGCGGAGCCGGGATTGGGACCCGGGGTCTCCTGACTCCCGGTCCCGTGCCTTTTTCGGTTGCCCAAGTGGAGGGCGAGCCTGCTCCTTCTGTCTGGTTCGGCCGGTGGCCTCGGGAGCAGAGGATTCTAGGTGCTGGAGTTTTGAGCTTCGGGCTCCAGGGCCGGCGCTTCGCCGGACCTCCCGCTTCCCGAGATCCGGGGAGATGGAGCCCAGAGCTGTTGGCCGGCTGTCGCCGTGACCTGTCGGCCCACTTGGAGGATGCTTGCCTCAGAATTCCCTCATCCGAACCAAGGGGAAACCGGGACGTGGTTGGTTCAGATGGGCAGGAAGAGTAGAGAAAGTCGTGTCTGAATGGAGGAGTCAGGGGGAGGGGTCACGTGACAAGCGGGCGGGGGCTTCGGATCATTTTACTAATTACACCTAATATTCGTTAAGTGCTTACAGCGTGTCGAGCACCGTTCTAAGCACCGAGGTTGGTCACAGGCCCCGGCCCGCGTGAGGCCCACAGTCAAAGTAGGAGGGAGGACGGATATTGAATCCCCATTTGGCAGATGAGGAAACTGAGGCACAGAGAAGTGAGGTGATTTGCCCAAGGTCACAAAGCAAGCAACTGGTAGAGCCGGGATTAGAGCCCCGTGACTCCCAGGCCCGGGCTCTATCCACTGGGACACGGACTGTCCCTCTCGGAGAAGCCGAGAGGGGAAGGGAAGCAATGTGAACGTCTGAGCCGCTTTCGACCGAAACGTCTGGAAGGACGATTCCCGGGATGCTGTCGGAGGCGAGCTGGGGGTCCGGCCTCCCTCGGGCTGCAACCGGGAGGCCGGCAGAGCTCCGAGGATGGAACCGAGGGGTTCCCCGGAGAATCGGCTACACTTCAATCCTCAAGTTTGTGATCAGTTGTGCGAGCATTTGCGTCATGTTGTTGTTTTTGAATGTTCTGACAAATGAAATGTATTTTTCAGTAAAAGGTATTGCAGAAAACCAGACCGCCAGCCCTCGTTTCTTTATCCACGGCACTTTCATTGCCTTTCTCCTCTTATCCTCGCATGTGAAATCCCGAATTTTTCTTCGACTTCAGTGACACGGTCTACTGGCACTGAGCTTGCAGTCAATCTGAAAAGCCTGCCGAGATCTTCACCCTCGAAAGATTTTCTTAAGCGGCCCGCGAAATGTCTAAGTTTCCCCCCTCCCCCCGCCTTAATCGTAATAATGATGATGGTATTTGTTAATTGCTCACTATGTGCCGGGCACTGTCCTAAGTGCTGGGGGAAAATACAAGCAAATTGGGCTGGACACAGTCCCTGTCCCACAGGGAGCTCACAGTCTTGATCCCCAATTAGCAGATGAGGTAACTGAGGCCCAGAGAAGTGAAGTGACTTGCCCAAGGTCACATAGCAGACAAGAGACAGAGCTGGAGCTAGAGCTCAGGTCCTTCTGAATCCCGGGCCCGTGCTCTATCACTAGGCCATGCTGCTAGGGAGTGATGAAATGATAAAACGCGTGGCTCAGCGGAAAGAGCCAGGGCGTGGGAGTCAGAGGTCATGGGTTCAAATCCCGGCCCTGCCACTTGGCAGCTGTGTGAATGTGGGCAAGTCACTTAACTTCTCTGTGCCTCAGTTGCCTCATCTGGAAAATGGGGATTAACTGTGACCTTCACGTGGGACATCCTGATAACCCTGTATCTACCCCAGCGCTTAGAACAGTGCTCTGCACATAGTAAGCGCTTAACAAATACCAGCATTATTAAAAAACACTAAAATAACATAAAAGACAAGGACAAAAACACACAATGAAAACTAGGCACGCGAGAGGAACAGAATAAGGAAGTGACCCATTCCCTGCCCGTGGGGAACTTCTACTCTGAGGAAACGAACATAAAAATATTTGCAGCTAGACTAGTGAAATAAATTGAGCTGAGTGCTGAGATGGGCGGAGATACGTCCATAAGTGTTCCAGTCGACCGAAGGGATGATGTGCCGGCTCAGGTTGCTGGGAAATGAATCAGGGAAGGCTGGTTGGGGGAGGTGGGGTTTGAATGTGGGGAGAGCTGCAGTCTGTCCGGTGTGGAGGGAGGGATTTCCGAGCTAGGGAAAGAGCTAGAGCGAGGGGATGGAGGAGGGAAAGCGGACAGCCGGGAACAGGTAGCGGTTTGGCCGGGGAGGAGCGGAGAAGGTAAGTTGGGGAACAGCGGGGGAGGAGAGAGGAAAGGTCGGGTGGGGCTGGAGCGGGGAGAGCCTGGAAGCCCACCGGGAGGGGGTTTTGTTTGTTGTGACGAGACACCGCCAGGGAGCCGGTGGAGGGGTTTGAAGAGAGGAGAGATGGAGGCCGAGTGGATGGGATGACTGGAAGCGTGGAAGGATTCCTAACGGTGACAACAATAATAATAATGAAGGTATTTGTTGAGTGTTTTCTAGGCACTGTACTGAGCCCTGGGGTGGATACAAGCAAGTCAAGTTGGACACAGTCCTTCTGCCGTGTGGGGCTCACAGTCTCAATCGCCTGGAGCCAGGATTAGAACCCATGCCCTTCTGACTCCCAGGTCCATGCTCTATCTACTAGGCACTTACTGTGGGCACCGCTCTGCACTGAGCATTTGAAAATAGAGGCATCTAGCCAGCTACCTCTGCATGTTTCCTTCCCCCCACCCTACCGGACCCCTCCCCTCACCACACACACACACACACACACACACAGCCCTGTTGCTAGGGAAAACGTATTGAGTGCTTGTCGTGTGCAGAGCACTGTACTGAACGCTGTACAGCACAACAGCATCGATAGAAATGATCCCTGCTCTCAGGGAGCTTCCAGTCTACATGGGGAGGACGCCCTCAGGTTTCCTGGCTGAGGATTGAGACCCCAATCCAAGGCGGTGAGGATTCCGGGGGCGCTCCACATTCCAGGGGACCTGCGGGACGGGGATCCTCGAGAGGAGCGGGAACACTGAAATGAAACCCCACGGAATCCAAAACGATTTCCCCGTGTTTACTTCGTCACATTTCACTTTCAATTTACAAGGGAAAGCGGATGGTGGGGCCTTTTTGAAAACGGGAGTTACGTGCCTTCATTCGTTCATTCAGTCGTATTTATTGAGGACTTGCGGGTGCAGAGCACTGTACTAACCGCTCGGGAGAGTACAACACAACAATAAGCAGTGACATTCCCCGCCCACTCCGAGCTTACGTGTCCCTGGAGGCAAGATTCTTAAAATGACCTCTCTGTAAATGGGGTTGGACATCCAGTGCTCAGGCAGCGCCTGCCACAAAATGAGCACTTAACGAATACCGTAATTATTATATAGATGCTGATGAGCAGTGTGCCGGGCACCTCCCGGGTACAGAGCCCTGTACCGAGTGCCTACACTGCGCAGTGTACTGCAGAACACCGTACTGAGTGATTAATCTGCACAGAGAACAATCCTAAGTGCAGAGCACTGTAGTAAACCCACGAGAACAAGGGGTAAAAGTAAAAAGACAGTATATTGAAAGATGACAGCTGGTTTTTATTTTTGCATAGGAAGATGTGCTTGGCTTAATTTCATTTTCAAAAACGTTACGTCCTGTTTCTATTGCGGGGAGGGCGGCAGGGGGAGGGCGGGGTTTGGTGTTCATCCCGGTAACCCGTATATATGAATTAATCTACATCCTTTTGGCTGTTTCACAGACTTGTAAGAGCAAAACGACACTTTTGTGACCACCACATAAGTCAGCGCGAAATAATTACCCAACAAGAAGGCTAGGTTCCCTCCAAACCCGAACCCGGCACAAGTCAAATCAGACGGGCGACTCTCAAAACTGATTGTTTAACACCTGCACTTCAAGCCACTGTCCTACAGAGGAGCGGGAAAGAGGAGTAGAGAAGCTCCTTCTAGAAATAACGAGCTAGCGATAAGGTTTCAAGTTCTAAATTGGCCTCGTCGATTCCACCCCGAAAGAAAGAGATAAATATTAATTAGGCCAGTGGAAAAAAAAGTCTTGTAAAAACCACCGACCCGCTTAGGCAAATTGGAGCGATGGAGAGGGTAACCCCGAAGTGGAAGGAACTGTGTTTATTAAGCGCTTACTGCGTGGCAGGTACTGTAGTAGCTGGTGGGAAAGACGACACCAGGTGGAAATCAGACCCGATTTCTGGATCCTCGGGGGCTCGCTAATTCAGCGCCGAGGTTTCTATCGCCTTGAATTTTCCTGAAAATGGGTGGCGGGTTTCACCCGGATAGCCCAACCCCCCGAGAGTATTTCCAGGCATCGATCCTTATTGCGGGGTCACCCATCCTGGATCCTGGAGTTTGCGCCCTTAGAAAAAGAAGAAATGGGGTGTGGGGGGAAACCCCTGGCTGCTATGGGGGGGATGCCACCAAATGTTGCCATTTTCTCTATGGCTTTTTACAAAAAAAAAAATCTTAAATACCCGTTAATATGTAAACACTCTGCTCTCCAAGAGCCCCAGACCAGGGGGCTTCTTCTTCTCCTCGTCCTCGTCTTCCTCCCGGTGGTGGCCGTCCTCCTGGGCCGGGCTCAGAACCAGCTGCTGGAGGTGCTCTCGGGCTGGGTACCGAACACCGCCTTGCACATGTCCGAGTTCTCCTGGTGGAGCGGGAATTCCGAGCCGGCCCACAGCTTCTCCTTTCTCTTCCGGCTCACGAAGCCTCTTCCCGTGGCTAATCGCTCGTAACTAGTCACTTGCCGCCTGCGAAGACAGGGGAGGGTCAGGGGGCTGGCCGAGACTCTTCTCCCCACCCCCCCCCCCCCCCCCCGGATCACGATGCCAAAGGGACGCGGGTGAAGGTCACTTCCAGATGTTTCGGGAGGGGATCGGTACACGACATAATAATAACGATAATTATGGTATTTGTTAAGCGCCTGCTATGGGCCGGGCCCTGTATTAAGCGCCGGGGTGCACACTAGATAACCGGGGTGGACACAGTCCCTGTCCCGCATAGGGCTCGCAGTCTTAATCCCCGTTTTACAGATGAGGTAACAGAGGCACAGAGAAGTGAAGTGACTTGCCCAAGGCCACACAGCGGACAAGTGGCAGAGCTGGGATTAGAACCCATGACCTTCTCGCTCCCGGCGCGTGTTCTTTCCACTAGACTATTCTGCATCATCATCATCACCAGAGTACACAGTATGCCTTGAGCTCGTCACAGATGCCAGACCCTGTGCTAAATGCTGCAGCAGATACAAGAGCATCAGGTAGGACACAGCCCCTGCCTCACGTGGCACTCACACTCTCGGGGGAAGGGAGTACAGGTGGTTCATCCCCATTTTACCGATGAGGCAACCGAGGCACTGAGGAGTCAAGTGATTTGCCCAAGGTTACCAAGCAGGCAAGTGGCAGAGCCAGGATTAGAAGACCGGGTCTCCCGACTAACAGCCCCGGGCCCTGTCCGTTAGGCCGGGCTGCTTCACGGAAGAAAGTCAGTTATCTCGCTGTGAGCAGGCAAAGTGTCTGCTCATTCTGTTGTACTTGTCCTCTCCCAAGTACCGTGCTCCGCACATAGTAAACGCTCAATAAATACCCTCCATCGATTATCCCCATCACTCCACAGAAACCCCCCTCTCCGAGGTCCCCGACGGACTCCTCCTTGCCAAATCCAACGGCCTCAACTCCATCCTAATGCTCCTCGACCTCTCAGCAGCCTCCCACGCTGTCAACCAGGCTTTTCTCCCGGAAACGTCATCCAACCTCGGCTTCACTGACTCCGTCCTCTCCCGGTTCTCCTCTTATGTCTCTGGACGTTCATTATCAGTCTCTTTCGCGGGCTCCTCCTCAGCCTCCCACCCCCTAACTGTGGGGGTCCCCTAAGGCTCAGTTCTGGGCAGGGAACCTGTCTGCTAATTCTGTTGCATTGTCCTCTCCCAAGCGTTTAGTTCAGAGCTCGGCAGTCAATCATATCTATCGAGCGCTCGCTGTGTACAGAGCACTGTACTAAGCACTTGGGAGAGGACAAGAGAACGTTCTCTGCCCATGGCGAGCTTATAGTCTAGAGGGGGAAATTTGTACACTCTCATTAATACAACTAAATAAATTACTGATATGGACGTAAGTGCTGTGGGGTGGGGGTGGTGAATTAAAGGAGCCACTCAGGGCGACGCAGAAGGGAGTTGGAGAAAAGGAAAAGAGGGTTTAGTCGGGGAAGGCCTCTTGGAGGAGATGGGCCTTCGGTAAGTCTTCGAAGGCGGGGGAGAGCGCCCACAGCGAGCGCTTAATCCATACGATCGATCGATTGGCTGACGATTGATTGACTGATCCCAGAACGGCCCGGTTTCCTACCGGATCGGGGCCTGGTCCTTGTCCATCTGCATGCACACCAGGAACGGGTACTGGGAGAACTGGACAGTGGAGATGAACTCCAGGCCGGTCTCGCTCTCCACGCTGGTCTCCAGGCCGGCCTTAACGAAGGAGGAATCCACCGTGATGTCCCCGGCCACCACCATGGCCACCCTGGAGACGGAAAACATCGGGCGTCGTCATCCCCCGCCGGAAGCCGGGAGGACCGAGATCCCCCAGGATCGAAGGCGGGGTGGGACGCACCCGTCGTCCCCCAAGTCCGGGACGTGGAGGTGGGAATTAAAGAGGGAAAGGTCAGGAGGCGAGGGGCTGGACGGTGAGACTCTGGGGTGTGGGAGTCATTGTGAGGTTTCTTCCTGGGAGAGAGGTGGTTTTTAGAGGTCCCGAAAGAGCGGTCCAAAACTTCACCCCTCTTTTGGTCACCCCCATCCACAGATAGCCATTTTACAGATGAGGGAACTGAGGCCCAGAGAAGAAAAGTGACTTGCCCAAGGTCACACAGCAGACAAGTGGCAGAGCCAGGATTAGAACCCATGACTTCGTGACTCCCGGGCCCGGGCTCTAGCCACCATGCCACGCCGCTCCTCGTTCTCTGATTTGTTCTCTGGGTGGTAGCTACACCGGGGCGGGAGTCCGTGGCGTCTCTTTCAGGTATCCGCGTAGGTGGACGCCCTCAACATAGGCCTGTCGTCGACAATCTCTCCCCCTCGCAGGCTCCCTGCCCCCCCACTGGGTTCCGGAGGCCAGAGGGGCCTGGGGTTAAAGGTCACAATGAAAGCCACCCCCCGGGGCTCAACCGAGCCGGAACCGACGGCCAGGGCTTGGCCGCTCGGGAACCGTACCGACTTTTCACGCGTGTCTTGGATTCCCGGTACCACAGGCTGAACTCCATGGTTCCAGAAATGTCGATGGCCAGTCCTCCCTGGAACTCCACATTGGACTTCAGGCCCGACTGCAGCTGCAACACCTGCAGGCGGAAACGCGGGCCGGCGGGAACGGGGTGGGCGGGAGTCGGACGTGCGCGAGCGGGGCCCGCGGGGGCGCCGCGTCAGCGAGGCGTGCGTTCACGGGGCGTGCCGCCGAGGCTGGGGGTGTTTTTAGGCTCGACGAGGTGAGCGACCCTGAAATTCCTCTCCGGAGTCCCGGAAACTAGGCCCCCGTTTACTTTATAATATGAGTTCAATAATTGATGAATCGGTTCATTAATTATGATATTTTTTAAGCGCTTACTACGTGCAAATCGGGTGGGACGCAGTCCCTGTCCCATACGGGGCTCAAAGTTTCAATCGGGCTGACCGTATATCCAACATATGTTGAATCCTCGCATTTTATAGATGAGGAAACTGAGGCCCAGGGAAGTGAAGTGACTTGCCCGAGGTCACCCAACAGATAAGTGGTGGAGCCGGCATTAGAACCCGGACCCTCCTGATTCCCAGGCCCGTGCTCTATCCACTACACCGTGCTGCTTCTTCAAGCGCTTACTCTGTGCTAAGCGCTGGGCTAGGCCAAAAGCTATGAGATCGGACACACGGCACAGATGAGGAAGCTGAGGTCAGGAGAGCTCACACTTAGGCGAGTGGAAACAGAGGCCCAGAGAGGTTGAATGACTTGTCCGAGGTCACACGATCAGTCATCGGTGGAGCCGAGACTCAAATCTCGGCCTCCTGATTCCCCGTCCTCTGCTCTTTCCACATGTCCGCACTGCCTCCCTTTCCAAAAATAAATCCCATTTTTCTGGATATTATCAGTTCTACAACCTTATAAAAAGGCGGGACTCCTCCCCTTCATGTTCTGTATGGAGGGTTTCATCCCGACAGGGATGGTAAGAACAAGTAGAGTGAAGTAGTTTGAGCAAGCAACGTGGCCTAACGGAAAGAGCCCGGTCCTGGGAGTCAGAGGAACTGGATTCTAATCCCAGTTCTGTCTGCCGTGTGACTTTGGGCAAGTCATGTAACTTCTCTGGGCCTCGGTTTCCTCAACTGCAAAATGTGAGGATTCGATATCTCTTCTCCCTCCCATTCGGACCGTGAGACCAGTGATGGACAGAGACAGTGTCCGGACAGGATTAACGTGTATCTACCCTGGCATTTAGTCCAGTGCTTGGCACATAGGAAGCGCTTAATAAATGCCATTTAGAAAAAACCCAAAAACTCAGCTCCAAACTCCACTTCCTGAACTTACTGAGCTACTAGTTCTGGGCTCTTATTCTGACCATAAAGATCGTTGTGGGCGGGGGACGTGCCTACGAACCCGGTTATACTGTACTCTCCCAACCGCTTAGTACAGTGTTCTGCACCCAGTAAGCGCTCAGTAAATACCCCTTATTGATTGATTGATCGATTGACTTGTCCTCCAGCAGGAATTTGCTTCCTTGGCTTCCAGGTCCTGGCTTCCCTGTCTAGACTGTCAGCTCCTTGTGGGCACGGAACGTGTCTATACTCTCCCAAGTGCTTAGTGCAGTGCTCCGCACACAATAAGCACTTATTAAATACCATTGATCGATTGATTGATGACCTCACCTCCTCTCCCACTTCTTGCCCTGTGCTCTTTCCTTCAGGTGGCCCAGCAAGAACTATATGAAGGGGAGCATGTCATATGTGACCACCAGCTAGTAAGCAGAGGACCTCTTCTCTAGGGTGACTCTGTAGTCTGAATTGTCCTTCCCCGCCGGGGCTGTTGGCTCAGGGACTCGGTTTCCAGGGCTGGGGCTTTTTGTTTTCTTTTTCTTTAATGGTATTTGTTAAGTTCTTACTATGTGCCAAGCACTGTACTATGAGCTGGGGTAGATGCATGATAATCGCGTAGGACACAGTTCCTGTCCCTCTTGGGCTCACAGGTTGAATAGGCGGGAGGACAGGAATCATTTCCCCATTTTGCAAAAGGGGAAAAAGAGAAGCAGCCTGACCTGATGGAAAAAGCAGGGGCCTGGGAGTCGGAGGACCTGGCTTCCAATTCTGGCTCCACCACTTGTCTGCTGTGTGACCTTGGGCAAGTCACTTCACTTCTCTGTGCCTCAGTTACCTAGTCTGTCAAATGGGGGTTTGAGACTGTGAGTCCCAAGTGGAATATGGACTGTATCCCCAAGTGGCACCTTGTATCTATTCCAGTGCTTAGTACAGTGACCAGTGCCTAGTAAGGGCTTGACAAATACCACTTTTTGGAAAAAAAGAGGACGGGAAAAGTAAAGTGACTTGCCCAAGGTAAGTTTTAGAGTTCAAATTAATAATAATAATAATAATAATTGTGGCATTTGTTAAGTGCTTACTGTGCCAATCACTGGGGGGGGGGGGATACAAGAAAATTGGGTTGGACACAGCCTCTGTCCCCCATGGGGCTCACAGTCCCAATCCCCACTTTACAGATGAGAGAACTGAGGCCCAGAGAAGTGAAGTGACTTGCCAAGGTCACACAGTAGACAAGAGGCGGAGCTAGGATTAGAAACCAGGTCCTTCTGGCTCCCAGGCCCACGGTCCATCCATTAAGCTAGCCTCTCAAGTCCTCTGACTCCTAGGCCCAGGCTCTTTCTACTATGCCAAGCACTCTGTACAGTACTAGGCACACAGTAAGCGCTCAGTAAATACAACGGACTGCTTCCAGGGTAAAACTGCTATCGTGGAGGCTCTCTCTAGCCAGCCCCTCCTGGGCTCCTGGACGGGCAAGGGCCCTTCCTCCCCCCAGGACTGTAAGCGCTTAACAAATGCCATAAAAAAACCCCAAGCATAATCAAAGCCAACTGAATATTAATGGCTTCTGCCCCCAGGTCGGAACTGAAGTGTTGACAGGCAGGGGAAGAGGACTAGGATTCTGGGTCTTATATCTCTCCCCTTGCCCCTTCTCAGGAATCCCTAGGGGTCGGGGGCAGATGCATCCGCTGAGGTGAATCGGCTCCTTTTGAGAAGGGAGAAAGTTGGGTGGGCTGGGGAGGCCAGGCTGGCAGGAGGGATTAGCCATCCGTTACTCTCAGGGACCCACTGCCCACACCCATCCAAGCCAGCCTGCCTCGACTGGATCTGGCACAGTCCCCTGGGGAAGACCCCACGGCCATCTCGTCTCTCCGGATCTAGGAGCGAAGCCCTCAACCCGCCCATCCCTGCCGCGCTCTCTCGAGTTGGTTGGCGGTACTTCTCCTCTCGGTCAAACAGGGAGGAAATGTCTTTCTCCAGGCACAAATGAATTTACCTTCTGTGAAAGAAAAGTCTGGGGGAGAGGAAGATGAGGAGAGAGAATGCGGAAGAGGAAAGGACAAGGAAGACAGAATGGGAGGAGAGAAAGGCCAAGGAAGATAAGAAGAGAGCTTGTGAGAGAGAGAGAAAAAGGCCAAAGAAGATGAGGAGAAAGTAGGGGCAGAGACAAGGCCAAGGAAGAAAGAAATGGAGGAAAAATGATGAAAAGAGACAGTGGAAGAGAAAAGGCTAAGGAAGAAAAGAAAGGAGGAAGAATAATGAGAAAAAAGGAAGAAAAGAAGGGAGGAAGGAAGATGAAAAGGGTCGGCGTGAGAAAGGGCCAAGGAAGATGAGTAAGAGAGAGAGAAAAGGCTAAGGAAGAAAATAAGGGCGGAAGGAAGATAAAAAGAGGGAGAGGGAAGGAAAGAGAGAGAGATGGGGGAAGAGAAAAGGCCAAGGATGGTGAACGAGAGAGAGAAAAGGCTAAGTTAGGAAAAGAAGGGAAGAAGGGAAAGAGCCAAGTAAGTGGCAGTGTCGTGTTACCTGTGAGTAGTCTGTCAGCAGAATGAGCCCTTTCACAACGCTGATGGGATCTCCAGATGCAGACAGCATTTTGGACATCAGGTCGCTGTACCCGCTGAAGAAAGTCACGGGGTGGAGCTGGACATCAAACAAGATGGCCGACATGCCAGCAAAGGAGTCCAGGTTTTCCTCCCCTTCGTCGGGAGTGGCTGCGATGAGCCCTTCCAGGCCCTGCGCCTCGATCACCACCTAGGACAGGGAGACGGTGTGCTGAGCGTCGTCGTGTCCGGAACCTAAGGCCCCTGCTTGGCTCCTGCTGGGAGCTTCCTCCCGCCTCCCCCACCTCGGGCCCGGTTAATAACGATGGTCTCTGTTAAGTGCTTACTAGGTGCCAAGCACTGCACTAAGCACCGGGATAGATACAGGATACTCGGGTCCCACATGGGGCTCCCAGTCTAAATAAGGAGAACGGGGATTGAATCCCCATTTTGCAAATGAGGGAACTGAGGCCCGGAGAAGTGAAGAGACTCGCCCGAGGCACTAATGATAATAATGATGATGGTATCTGTAAAGGTACGTACAGATGGTATCTGTATGTGCCAAGCACTGTTCTAAGCGCTGGGGAAGATACAAGGTAATGAGGCTGTCCCAGGTGGAGCTCAGAATCTTAATCCCCATTTGACAGATGAGGTAACTGAGGCACAGAGAAGTGAAGTGACCTGCCCAAAGTCACACAGCCGACAAGTGGCGGAGCCGGGATTAGAACCCACGACCGTTGACTTCCAAGCCCGGGCTCTTTCCATTAAGCCACACTGCTTCCCGAGGTCACACAGCAGGAACGTGGAGGAGCTATTAAAATGCAGTAATTCAGAGGAGGAAACTTAATCTGCAAACACCCAGGGAAATAAATCATCGGACAGTAGAAAGATGCCTCGTGAAAAAAGATCTATTATCCTTATTGAGGGCTGCCTCTATCGGACTCAGAAGAACATTTTAATTAACTGAGTTTTAATTAAAACAGGCAAAGCGATCTTAGTCTCATTATTTCGTTATTATCCCGGGGCTCTGCATGCAATAGATACTCGATAAGTATTCTCGGATGATTAATTAGGATCTTGCGGTCAAGAAGATGCTCTGAAGATGTGAACTCTTGGTTTCAAAAGAAGGCCAGAGGTATGTAATAGTGCTTGCATTTTTTTAATGGCATTTATTAAGCACCTACTCTGTGCCAAGCACTGTTCTAAGCGCTGGCGTAGATAGCAGGTCATCACGTCCCACGTGGGGCTCACAGTCTTAACCCCCATTTTATAGATGAGGTAACTGAGGCACAGAGAAATGAAGTGACTTGCCCAAGGTCACCCAGCAGACAAGTGGCAGAGCTGGGATTAGAACCCACGACTTCGGACTGCCAAGCCCAGGCTCTTGCCACTAAGCCATGCTGCTTCTCTGTTATTTCCAGTTATGGAGAGGGACCATGTCTTCTGACTCTGTTATATTGTACACTCCCAAGTGCTTAGTATAATACTAATGATGACATTTATTAAGCGCTTACTATGTGCCACGCACTGTTCTAAACTCTGCACATAATAAGTGCTCAATAAATACCATTGATTGACCGATGGATTGATTGATACTGCCGATCTGAAATGTTCTTCAGGGTTAAAATGGATGATTTCTGTCTTTTCCTCCTGACTTCTTAGTCCCAAACTAGAATGATATGTAAAGCAGTTACTATCTTACTTACTGTCTAGTGCACAGGGCCTGGGATTCCAAAGGACGTGTGTTATAATCCCAGTTCCGCCCCTTGTCTGCTCTGTGACCTTGGGTAAGTCACTTAACTTCTTTGTGCCTCATCTTTAAAATGGGGGTTAAGACTGTGAGTCCCCTGTGGGACAGGGACTGTGTCCAACCTGATTAGCCTGTATTCATTCAATCGCGTTCATTGAGCGCTTACTGTGTGCAGAGCACTGTACTAAACACTTGAGAGAGTACACTGTAACAATTAGCAGACACATTCCCTGTCCAAAATGAGCTTAGAGTCCAGAGGGGGAGACCGACATTAACAGAAATAAATTACAGATCTATACATCAGGGCTGGGAGGGGTGATAAAATCTAGTACTGGGCCTGGTACATAGTAAGCGCTTAAGAAATACCATTAAAAAAAAAGAAAACAAGCTCAGAGGAGTTAAGTGACTTGCCCAAGGTCACGCAGCAGGCAAGTGGCGGAGCTGGCATTAGGATCCAGGTCTTCCGTCTCCAAGGCCCGTGCCCTATCCAGCCTGCTTACTTGATTGATCGACTGATTGACTGATTGATTGATTACCTGGCTGGCATGCAGACGGGACTTCCCGATGAACTGGAAGAGGTTGAGGTTGCTTCTCCTGAGAATTCCGGAGCCGGAATAGAGGATGTCCAGGCTGTAAATTGATGCGGCGTGGGGGTCGCCTGAAATCAAGAGAGAGGAGCCGCTGTGAGCCGGCCTGGAGTCCGAGACCCCGGGGGGGATTGGAGGGGTGGGGGCGACCACGGCCAACCCGCCTATCGGTTACATACGTGCCACGTAGCCGGTGAAGGCGGACGACGAGCCGCTCCCGGAGAAACGGCCGTAGTTATGGGTCATCATGTCCTTAAGGACTCGGCGGACCATTTTGCTGCAAGGAGAGGAGAGCGCGCGCTGTATCATTATTATTATATTCATCCATTCAATCGTATTTATTGAGCGCTTACTCCGTGCAGGGCACTGTACTCTAGTATTCGTTAAGCGCTTACCGTGTGCCAGGCACTGTACTAAGTGCTGGGGTGGATGCAAACAAATCAGGTTGGACACAGTCACTTGTCCCACGCGGGGCTCACAGTCTCAATCCTCAGTGAGGGCCCGGATCACGCCTGCGTGACGGATCTCTTATTCATTCATTCAGTGATATTTACTGAGCACTTACTATGTGCAGAGCATCGTACTAAGCATTTGGGAGAGAACAGTACGACAATAAACAGACACGTTCCCTGCCCGCAGAGAGCTTACAATCTGGAGGGCCTGGATCGCGACTATTCTGCTGACCTCTCCCGAGCTTTATGGGCAGTGTCCCGCACATGGCGTTCTGGAAGCTCCTCAAGGGCCAGGATAGCGTTTATAACTTACGTTACCGAGCTCTCCCAAGTTCCTGGAACCTCTGTGGCCTGGAACGTCCTCCCTCCTCATATCAGACAGATAATTGGTCCTCCCCCACTTTGAATCGTTATTGAAGGCCCAACTCCTCCAAGAAGCCTTCCCTGACTAAGGCCTCCGCTCCTCTTCTCCCGCTCCCTTCTGCGCGGCTCTCACTTGCTCCTTCATTCATCCTCCCCCTCATCCCACCGGCACATATGTATAGATCTGCATCTATCTGTCATTTACTTGTCCATTTATTTATATTAATGGCTTCTCCCCCTCTAGTCTGGGAGGTCGTGGTACTCCTCCAAGCGCTAGTACAGTGCTCTGCACACAGTAAGCGCTCAATATATACAATTGAATGAATGAAAGTGCTTCATTTATGGTGGACTGGAAAATCCTCGAGGGCAGGAATCGTGTCCTCTGATTCTCTTGTTCTCTCCCAAGCGTTTAGTAGAGCGCTCTGCGCCCAGTAAGCGCTCGATAAACACGACGTATTGATTGTCCAGAGTACCTAAAGGCATGCGCATCCGTCCACGCACAAACACACGTGCACACGTGTGCACACGGAAGTCACAACGTACCTGGCAGGCATTTCGAAATGCAGAATGTCTCGGATGGTGGAGAGCATGTACTTGTTCATCTCCTTGGGGAGCTCTCCGATAGAAAGGAGGAGGTTTTTGACGTCCATGTAGGAGGGCTTATTGTGCAGGATGACGGAAGCCGCCGAGGTCCGCACGGTCTTCTCGTGGACCTTTCGGTTCTGGTGGTAAATCCGATTCATCGTCTTCTTCACCTACATCCCCAGACGGGCCAGATTGAGTCCAGAGCTTTCCCAGCCACCTACCTTCTCGGCAGCTCGGATGGAATTCTGGAAAGGGGGCCGGAGCAACGGGGAGCTGCTAAGTGGCCTAACGGCTAGGGGCCGGGCCGGGAGTCAGGAGAACCCGGGTTCTAACCCCGACTCTGCCGCTTGTCTGCTGCGTGACCTTGGGCAAGTGGTTTTGCTTCTCTGGGTCTCAGTTGCCTCATCTGTAAAATGGGCCGTGAGCCCCAATGTGGGACGTGGATATGTCCAACCTGAGTAACTCGGACCTACAGTTTAGCACAGGGCCCCATACAGAGTAAGCTCCTTGCGGGAGGGGAATGGGTCTGTTTATTGTTATATTATGCTCTCATTCATTCAGTCGTATTTATTGAGCGCTTATTGTGTGCGGAGCACCCTACTGAGATTTGGAAAGTACAATTCAGCGGACAGAGACAAACCCTACCCAACGACAGGCTCACAATCTAGAAGATTGTATCAGTGCCCTGGGCTGTCTGGGGACAGTCAGTCATATTTATTGAGCTCTTACTGTGCGCAGAGCACGGAACTAAGCGCTTGTGAGAGTACACTATAACAATAAAAAGTACGCTGTAATAATAAACAGGAACAAGAAACAATCCTCCAACACCACCAGAAAACAAAACTTTGGGCTTTAGGCAGGCACTTCCACTTGAAAAAGCACAGTTCCTATCACCCTCTGAAACCTTGTCCACGCTCTTTTCTGAGTTAGACATAAAGACATCCAAAAGCAATCGGCGTAATCGATCGGGCCTTTGGAAGCGATCTCATCACCAAGTCGACATGTTGACGGCTTCGGTTTCAACAGGGGGAAATCAAAACGTGTTTAGAAGCACCAACTCGGAATGCATCCCGATAAAACCGGAAAGCCCCAGACTGAATTCCGTACCCTTGGGCTGGAACCAGATGGGTTTGCCTTCGAGTTACCTTCCGCTAACCGAGAACTTAAATCAGGGAGGAAGAGAAAGACGGGCGTAACCACCTGGAAATGCATCCCTGCCTTTTCACGGGTCTACCTCCTCCAGGCGAAGGAAGAAGGTGGTCATCGGGGGATAGGAGACGAGTAAAACTTGAGCTTCAAAGGCCTCGTTGAAAGAGAAGCCCGAAGAAATAAAGTTGGACTTCCGCCGCCTTCTTTTACCTCGTTGGTGATGAAAGAGACGTCGTATCTCTGCAGCGTGGTGATAGCCAGGTTGCTGTCGGGTCCCTCCCCAGACTCGGCGTATTTCAGCAGCAGCGGGATTCCCTCAGGCAGCAAGGCGTTCTTCAGGGCCAGGAGGTACATCTTCACATCCTTCTTGGATTCCGGCTTCTCCAAGCCTGCCAGGATCAGCTTCTTGGCCTCCACCACCGCCTGGACAGACGGAACCGGGACACCTCCTCCATCAGTCCGTTCGTTCATTCGTTCAGTCGCATTTATTGAGCGCTTACTGTGCGCAGAGCGCTGTACTAAGCACTTGGGAGGGCACGATAGAGCAATAAAGCCGGCACGTTCCCTGCCCACGGCGAGCTCACAGTCTAGAGGGGGAGGCGGACGTTAATATACATAAATAAATAAATACCATCCTTGGTATCGATCCAGCGCTTACTGTAGGCGGAGCGCTGTTCTCAGGGCTTGGGAGAGTCCAGTCCAACAGAGTCGGGAGATATGTGCCCTGCCCACGGGGAGCTTAAAGCAGCTGCCATCCAGCTAGGGTGACCAGATGCCCCAGAGCGGGAGGGACAGTCCTGCTTTCCGGTACCCTCCATCAGGATTCCGACCGGATTTTGAATTTCCGAAGGACCAGCGGCAGAGAAGCAGCGTGGCTTGGTGGCAAGAGCCCGGGCTTGGGAGTCAGAGCACGTGGGTTCTAATCCCGGCTCCGCCACTTGTCTGCTGTGTGACTTCGGTCGAGTCACTTGAGTTGTCTGGGCCTCAGTTATCTCGTCTGTAACATGGGGATTAAAGCTGTGAGCCCCACGTGGGACAACCTGATTACCCCGTATCTACCCCAGCGCTTAGAACGGTGCTCGGGACACAGTAAGCGCTTAAGAGATACCATATAATTATTGTTATTATTGTTATGATTCCCCGAGGGCTTCCCGGGATTCCTCTGTGGACCCCGCCCGCCTCGGGGAATGGGGCCAACTGGCTGGGAAAGGAAGCGCGGTGGTCTCACTCACGGGAAGTTTGCAGCCTTCTTTCTGGCACAGTTTCCGGACGAGGGCACCCATGATGATCACCACCGTCTCTCTGATGTCGTTGCTTTTGATCGGACTCTGGAACTTGGCCTAGCGGGCAAACGGGAACAATATCGGCTCATTCGTCCGCAACCACGGGAAGCAGCGTGGCCTAATGGGTGGAGCCCGGGCCTGGGAGGCAGAGGACCTGGATTCTCATCCCAGCTCCGCCACACGTCCGCTGCGTGACCTGGGGCAAGTCGCTTCACTGTTTTAGACCTCCCTTCCCTTATCCGTAAATTGGGATTTAAAACTCTGAGCCCTATGTGGGTCTGTGTCCAACCTGATTATCTTTTATCTACCTCAGCATTTAGTACAATGCCTGGCGTGAGAAGCAGCGTGGCTCAGTGGCAAGAGCCCGGGCTTGGGAGTCAGAGATCATGGGTTTGAATCGCAGCTCTGCCACTTGCCAGCTGTGTGACTGTGGGCGAGTCACTTAACTTATCTGTGCCTCAGTTACCTCATCTGTAAAATGGGAATTCAGACTGTGAGCCTCACATGGGACAACCTGATTACCTTGTATCTACGCCAGCGCTTAGAACAGTGCTCTGCACATAGTAAGCGCTTAACAAATACCAGCGTTATCATAGTAAGAGCTTAGCAAATACCATAAAACAAAAAAACCCATCGTGGAGTGTGGCAGAGTGGAGGGGGGCACTTTTGGAATGAAATCTGTTTCTTTTTCATAACATGCGAAACAACTATCTTTAGGAGGCCGCCCAAGCACATCATCCCACTTTTCCATGGAAGTTTCTCAATTCCATGTCCTGGCAGGCGTTGTGTACCATTCGTTCATTTATTCATTCATTCGACAGTATTTATCGAGCGCTCACTGTGGGCAGGGCACTGTACTAAACGCTTGGGAGAGTTATGAACTGTGATAATTTCCCAGCACTTTTGCTGGTTAGAAAGATATTCCGCTGAGTTGAGAACATGGATTTGTGCCTCTGTTGGCATAGTGCGGCTGACAAAACAACTTGTTATCGGATTGTAAAATGTCGTTAATTTCCTGCTGTTCCTGCTGTATTTACCCGGTTTATGACTCCCGATCTCCCCCATTTGATTGTAAACTCCTCCTTTCCTTTTATTATCTTCTCCCAATCCCCTAATGTCGTGCTCTACACTCGACAGGCGCTCAATAAGTCTACTGGATGCAGGATGGCCTCCTGGAAAGAACATGGGCCTGGGAGCCAGTGGCCCTGTGTTCTAATCCCGGCTCTTCCTCTCGTCTGCTGTGTGACCTTGGGTGAGTCACTTCACCTCTCGGCGCCTCAGTTTCCTCATCTGTAAAAAATGAGGATGGAATACCTGTTCTCCTTCCTACTTAGACTCTGTGTCCCCTGCGAGAGAGGATTGCCTCCAGTCTACATTGTATCTACTTTAGTGCTCGGTACCTAGTAAGTGCTTAATGAAATCCATTATTATGTTTGAATTGGAAGCTGGGCAAAGCAAATATTAGATCTTGGAGGGAGAGTAATATAATAATAATAATGATATCATGATGGTATTTGTTAAGTGCTTACTATGTGTCAAGCACTGTTCTAAGCTGCGGGGTAGATACTAGCTAATCAGGTGCGACACAGTCCATGTGCCACATGGGGCTCACCGTGTTAACCCCCATTTTACAGATGAGGTGACTGAGGCACCGAGAAGTAATAATAATAATAATGTTGGTATTTGTTAAGCGCTTACTATGTGCCGAGCACTGTTCTAAGCGCTGGGGTAGACACAGGGGAATCGGGTTGTCCCACGTGGGGCTCACAGTCTTCATCCCCATTTTACAGATGAGGGAACTGAGGCCCGGAGAAGTGGAGTGACTCGCCCCCAGTCACACGGCTGACCAGTGGCAGAGCTGGGATTCGAACTCATGACCTCCGACTCCAAAGCCCGTGCTCTTTCCACTGAGCCACGCTGCTTCTCCAAGTATCGAGGTGACTTGCCCGAGGTCACCCAGCAGACAAATGGCAGAGTCGGGTTTAGAACCCGGGTCTTTCAGACCTCCAGGGCCACGCACTGTCCACTAAGCCACGCTGCTTCGGGATCCGTTGAGGGATTATTCCGTGCTGAGCCCCGGAGTAGATCTAAGATAATCAGGTCGGACACAATCCCTGCCCACAGTCCTGGCTAAGTGGTGGAGTGAAAGAGGCCAGTGGATTGAGACACGTGGACGGTGAGAACTTCTGTAAAAGAAGAGAATGATTTGTGAAGGCTCCCTCAGCCCTGAGAACGACGAGATGCTCCCAACTTCCTCCTTCCCCTTCCGGCGTCCCTGACCAGGCCTCACCGTGCGTCTCCTTCCCTAGGCGGCCATCACCCTGGAACTCACGATTAAGGTTTTGAGGAGGTCTTCGTTGGGGTGAGTAGCAAAGCCGCAGGCGTAGAGGAACCTCTCCTGGAGAAGAACGTTACTGTCGCTTTGGAAGTCCAAAAAGTCCAGGATGGCCTCCAGAGAGTCCGGCGTCTGAGCGGAGGTCACGGCGTCCACCAGCTGCGGCCTGCAGGAGCGGAGCAGGGGCGGTCGTGTTATTCGGGACCCCCTGCCTCCGGCCTCTCCCCTCTCCAGCCCGATCTTGGCTCTGCTGCCTCAGTCGTCTTTCTAAAATGCTTCAGGGAAGCAGCGTGACCTAATGGAAAGAGCCCGGGCCTGGGAGGCAGACGGTCACGGGTTCTAATCCCGGCTCCGCCGCTTGTCCGCTGTGTGACCTTGGTCAAGTCACGTCACTTCTCTGGGCCTCAGTTCCCTCACCTGTAAATTGGGGATTGAGATTCCGAGTCCCACACGGGACAGGGACTGTGTCCGACTCCAACTGCTTGTATCCAGCCCAGCTGGGCGCCGGGGTGTCCGGCCCAGTGCCCGTACACTAGAGCGTACACGGTAAGCGCTTAGCAAATACCATCATCCTCGCTGAAGAAACTCCCCTGAAGCTGGCTCTCTCTACTCCACACGAGCCAAAAACCGGACTCTTCCTCCTTCTCCTGACGGTCTCGCTCCCCATACTCGACTCGAGCTTTCTCCCCGCACCTAGGCAGGCCTCCCCCTCAACGATCCACATCTCTCGTCCCCTCCCTCCCAAATCCTGCTAAGATATCACCTCCTCCAGGATGCCTTCCCCGATTAACCCCCTTCAGGGTCCAGCCATTCCACCAGCTCAGTTCCCACAGTACTCTTAGGGGTTTATCCGACTGCTCTCCACGAGACAAATGCAATCGCCCTCTAGCAGAGCAATTACTACCTGGTTTTTTTGGTTGATCATGAGCTCGGCCGGTTTCGGTCATGTGATCCCTGCCTCCCTCCCCTCCCCCGCTCCCCTGCCCAAGTTACTTACAGGACGTCTTTATTTTCACTCTTCAGAATCTGAAGAATCTCATCTTTCTTAGCATCCCTGAGGCGCAAGATGAAGGTCAAGAAAGCCCTGGCTGCCTCCGCCTTGGAGAGATTCTCGGGCTGCATCTGCTTTCGGACCGTCTTCCAGAACTCAGGCAGCTGCGGAATACAAGCACCGGGTCAGCCATCTATTTCTTGGCTCGGATTCTCCATCACGCCTTGGACGATTTCTTTTCTTACTCCAGAAATAATTCCTTTGTCTAATGACAATGGCCTGGTTTTTCAGAGCACGTTTATTCCCAAAGCGCTCTTCTATTTTACTTATTTAATTCTGTCCTCTCAAGAACCCTGTGAGGTAGGGAGAGGAGTCAGATACTACCAACCCCGTTTTGCCGATGAGAAAACCGAGGTACGCAGAGGTGAAGTGACTTGCCCACAATCCCACGGCAGGCTGGGGGCAGAGTTCACACTCGAACCCAGATCCTCTGGCTTCCGGACTTGTGTTCTTCCATGCCGCCGAACTGCCTAACCCCTCTCAAGCAGGATATTTTGTTACCCTCGGAATGTATGGCAGAGTTCTCTCCTGGAGGTGGCATTTATTTTGCAATCTCAATTCACATACGTTGCCTAGTGGAAAGAGGTCAGGGCTGGGAGCCAGGAGACTTGGGTTCTAATCCTGGCTCCTCCACTCACCTGTTGCGTGACCTTGGGTGAATCATTTCACTTGTCTGGACACTCCTTTCCTCATCTGTCATTTGAGATGGCCATTCTCCCTCCCCCTTAGACTGTAAATTCCACATGGGACAGAGATTGAGTCTAACCCGATGATCGGGTATCTGACCCGATGCTTAGAACACGTGGCTTAGTGGGTAGAGCCAGGGCTTGGGAGTCAGAGGTCATGAGTTCTAATCCCAGCTCTGCCACTTGTCAGCTGTGTGACTTTGGGCTAATCACTTCACTTCTCTGGAAAATGGGGATTAAGACCGTGAGCCCCACGTGGAACCACCCGATTACCTTGTATTTACCCCAGTGCTTGACACATGGCGCTTAACAGATACCACCACCATCATCATCATTATTATTATCAATCCCGGCTCTGCCACTTGTCTGCTGTGCCACCTTGGGCAAGTCCCTTAATTTCCCTGGGCCTAGGTTTCCTCATCTCTAAATTGGGAAGTAAATCCCACATCACAGTTTAATGGATAGAGCACGGGCCTGGGAGTCTGAAGGGCGTGGGTTCTAATCCCGGCCCCGCCACTCGTCTGCTGCGTGACCTTGGGCAAGTCACTTTCCTTCTCTGGGCCTCAGTTCCCTCATCTGGAAAACGGGGATGAAGACTGTGAGCCCCACGTGGGACGGGGACTCTGTCCAACCTGATCTACCCCAGCGCTGAGAACAGGGTTTGACCCATAGGAAGCGCTTAACGAACGCCATCATTATCATCATTATTATCTCCCGCTCTGAAACGGTCCCCCGTCCCCCAGGGTCACGACCCTCTTACCGAAGGGCAGTTCTTGCAGTCGGTGTGGGCGAGCTGCCCCACGAGAGGGCTGCTGCTGTACTGGGCATCGACCTTCTTCACCACAGCTGCCACCTGCTTTCCGGGGATGAGCCCGGGCCCAACCTCCGTGCTTTTCAGCTCCAGCCTCTGCCTGTGGAAACCCAGACAAATAGCTGAGGAGAACGCTGGTGGAGAATAATAACAATGATGATATTTGTTAAGCGCTTACTATGTGTGAATCGCTGTTCTAAGCGCTGGGGCAGATACAAGGTAATCAGGTCGTCCCGCGTGGGGCTCACTGTCTTAATCCCCATTTTACAGATGAGGTCACTGAGGCGCAGAGAGGTTAAGTGACTTGCCCCCAAGCCCGTGCTCTTTCCACTGAGCCAGAAGCCAGGGGGGATTGTTACAAACGAACCCTTCCAGCATTCAGGGGGTTTGTGTTTCTGTGTGAGTGTGTTTTTGGGTGGGGAGGGGGGTCTTGGTTTCAGACTGAGAGTTGGTCAGTCAATCGTATTTCATTCATGGGGGAGATACAGGGTCATCAGGTTGTCCTACGTGAGGCTCACAGTTAATCCTCATTTTCCAGATGAGGTAACTGAGGCACAGAGAAGTCAAGTGACTTGCCCGCAGTCACACAGCAGACAAGTGGCGGAGCTGGGATTCGAACCCATGACCTCCGACTCCCAAGCCCGTGCTCTTTCCACCGAGCCACGCTGCTTCTCCTAATACAGGCCCAATTTGGACCAGACGGGATTCTGTGATTTGTAAACCATAATGGGTCGGGACTCTTCAGCCCGAACATTTTATGGGCTTCATTTCCGGATCCCCTGAAGAGTCGGGAGTTAGCGCCTAAGTGTCTACCAACTCCGTTGTACTGGACCCTCTCAAGTGCTTAGAACACAGTGCTCTGCATACGGTAAGAACCCACCAAATACCACCGATCGATTGAGCGATAAGGAAAATCTACCCCAGGAAGCTGATGTCGGAGAGAGTGGACCTCGTCAGTGGGCCCCAGGGGCCGCAACCCGGTTGAGGAATCTCTGCGTTATTTTAATATTTTTTTAATTTGTCAAAACAGTGTTGCGGGGCTTAGCTCAGGGTGGATTTTGTCTCCAGGCTGGACTGCTTAGCATCTTAGACCCAAGAGCTTGGAAGAGAGGCCAAGTCTCCCCTCACAAATCTTGGGTTTTCCCCACTTCCATGGGGGGACTGTAACCCTTAGACCGAAAGCTCCTTGTGGGCCTGGAGTGCGTCTCTTCTGTTGCTCTATTGTACTCTTCCAAGTGCTCAGTACAGTTCTCTACAACCAGTAGGTGCTCAATAAATACCACTGATTGACTGATGGGTCCCCACACACCGCGACAGGTGGACTGAGAGAGAAACAGCGGGCGGAGCGGAGACTGCTCAACTCTGAGCTCCTCCAGGGAAGGGATCAGGTCGTGGGCTCTAATCCCGGCCCCGCCACTTGTCTGCTGTGTGACCTTTGGGCAAGTCACTTCGGTTCTCTGGGCCTCAGTGACCTCATCTGGAAAATGGGGATTGAGACCGTGAGCCCCACATGGGACAGGGACCGCGTCCAACCCAATGGACTGCATCCACTCCAGCGCTTAGTACAGTGCCTGGCACATAGTAGGTGCTTAACAAATACCATAATTATTATTATGACATTACTCTCTTCTACTCTACCAAGCACTTGGTACAGTGCTCAGCACAGGGAGAGTGATTGAGAAATGATGACGATTGATCGATTGATCGATTGATTGGCTGATTGGTGGAGACCTGGAGTGGGGAGGGATCGGCAGATTGGATTGAAGCTGACCACTCTTTCAGCCTCTTCTTTCATTCCATTGTATTTATTGAATGTATTTATTTATCGAGCATATTTATTGAGGTGGAGGGGAAGGGGAAGATGAAGGGAAAGGGAAGGGGAAAGGGAAAGGGGAAGAGAAGGGGGAAGGGAAAGGGGAAGAAGAAGGGAAAGGGGGAGAGGGAGGGGAAGAATCTCCAAGCCCTCAGGCCTACCCCTCATTCCCCCAGATCCCGGATACCCGCTCCTGCACCGCGCCCCACCCTCAGCGGCCTTATCCTACACGAAGCACCGTCTCAAAGAAAGTAAACGCGCCCGTGATTGCGAGCTTACTTGGACACGATCTTCCCGGTGAGAGTCCTTAGGTAATTCAAGCCAAAAGCGTAGATTTCCTCTGCCATCACGGCAGTAACGAAGCTGTCTTCGATCAAGTAGGTAGTAGTCGACGTGGACTTGGAGCTGATACCTAGAACCTGAGAAATTGAGAGAGGGAAACAGTGTCTCAGTCTAGGCACCCAATTAATTGGTATCTATTGAGCGCTTACTGTGTGCGGAGCATTGGACCGAATGGTCGGGAGAGTCCAATACAACAGAGCTTACACTTTAGTCGGGGAGACGGATATTAAAATAAAATTACAGGTAGGGAAAGAAGCAGAGTTAAGGATATATACATAAGTGTTACATTCTAATTACTCACATAATCAATTGCTTCTACGCAATAATTGCCCCAGCCCAACTTTTGAGTCAGAAATCAATCTATCAATCGATGGTATTATTGAATGTTTACAGTAATCAGAGTATTGGGCTGAATGGTTGAGAGAGTACAATCAAACAGATTTAGTAGACACATTCCCTGCCCTCACGGAATTGACAATCTAGCTGGGGAGACAGACATGAAAATACATTACACATAGGGAAAACAGCAGAGTATAAAGATATATTCACAAGCGCTATGCTCTGATTTCTTGTATAATCGCTTCCACCGAAGAATTGCCTCAGTCCAATTTTTAAGGCAGAAATCGTTCATTCAGTGGTATTACTGAGCACTTTCTGCATGCAGAGCACTATCCTAAGCACCTAGGAGGGTACGGTCCAATAGAGTTGGCAGAAATCAACGATTCTTTTTTTTTATATATACCACATCACTCTAGACTGTAAGTTCCTTGTGGGCAGGGAAGATGTTCCCTAGGGCACTGTGAGTTCCCACCAGGACAAAGGCTTCCTACCTGATTATGGGTAGTAAATCCAGACCTGGGGATTTTGCAGGTGTTCAGAGCCTTGATTTTGGTGACTTTATTTTGCTGGGCTTGGTAGACCACTTCGCAATTCCCAGAGATGTCCACCTCGAAAGAAATGGAGGAAAATGAGAGTCCGCGCTCAGGGACGGGAGGAATGGAGGATTCGGCCTTCAACTGCCCAGTCTCGCTCCCTCCTCCTCTGGTCCCGTGCCCTGAGTTCTACTCCAGCCAGCCAGCTTTTCTCTTGGTCTCATCTTTACTCTCCTCAACTTCACCTCAAACCAGCTCTCTTCTTCCCACCTTGACCAGACCCTCCCCTCCTTCCAAAACCACTTAAAGACTGTCCCCCCAACCGGAAACCCATTCCCAATCCTCCAACCCCTCCTCACAGTTCCCAGTCTCCCTCTGGGAGCGTATTAAATTAAATCAGTATTAAAAGGGCACCCGACCAACAGGATGGTAGAAAGCCCACGGCTTATCCCTAGTGCGGCCTCTTCTCGGGAAGACCTCCAGGCTGAAGCGAGGCCTACCTATCTCAAGCTGTAAATACCTCAGCCTAAATTTCTCTGGGTCTTCCTGGCATCAAAAGAGGGAGATTCTGTGCCTTTTAGTCCTACCTCATTTGCACTGCCGGAAGTCAGCTGCATTTGAAAGAGACTGGCCACACCTCTCTTGAGGTTCTCCATAGCCACCGGCTCATTGGGGTAGGAATAGTAGTCCATCACCTGAGGAAAGAGAAAATGAAGAAATCAACCAAACAGCATCGACTCTCAGATCCGGTAGCCTCAGGGAAGACGTCCATGGGAAATTCTAAGGTAAAGCTGGAGCCTTGTTTTGGGTTTTTTTTTAAATGGTATTTATTAAGTGCTTGTTCTGTGCTAAGCACTGGGGTAGGTACAAGAAAATCAGTCTGGACACAGCCCATGTCCCAGTCTTAATGTTTAATCCCCATCAATGTTTTACAGATGAGTTAACTGAGCCCCAGAGAAGTTAAGGGACTTGCCCAAGGTCACCCGGCAGACATGTGGCGGAGCGGGGATCGGAACCCAGGTCCAATAAGTACTGAGGGAGGGGTGAATCCAAGGGAGCAAATCAAAGTGCAAGGGTGATGCAGAAGGGAGTGAGAGAGGAGGAAATGGGGATTTAGTTGGGAAAGCCACTTGGATGAGATGAGCTTTTAATAAGGTTTCGAAAATGGGAAGAGACAGCGTCTGTCAGATGTGAAGAGGGAGGGGGTGCCAGGCCAGAGGCGGGATGTGGGCGAGAGGTCAGTGGTGAGATAGACATGACTGAGGCCCAATAAGCAGGTTGGACTGTACAGGCTAATAATAATGAGATAATAATGTAATAATAATAATAAATGGGGAAGCAGCATGGCTGAGTGGAAAGAGCCGGGGCTTCGGAGTCAGAGATCACGGGTTCGACTCCCGGCTCTGCCACTTGTCAGCTGTGTGACTGTGGGCGAGTCACTTAACCTATCTGGGCCTCAGTTACCTCATCTGTAAAATGGAGATTAACTGTGAGCCTCACGTGGGACGACCTGATTACCCTGTGTCTCCCCCAGAGCTTAGAACAGTGCTCTGCACATAGTAAGCGCTTAACAAATACCAATATTATGAGAAGCGGTGAGGCTCAGTGTAAAGAGCGCGGGCTTGGGAGTCAGAGATCCCGGGTTCTAATCCCGGCTCCGCCGCTTGTCAGCTGTGTGACCTTGGACAAGTCACTTAACTTCTCTGTGCCTCAGTTACCTCATCTGTCAAATGGCGATTAAAACTGTGAGCCCCACGTGGGACAAACTGATCACCTTGTATCCCCCAGCGCTTCGAACAGTGTTTTGCACATGGTAAGCGCTTAACAAATGCCACAATTTATTTTATTGATTTTTATTTGCTAAATGCTTTCCACGTGCCAGTACCAGGCAGATCCAACGAGATACGTATTTTCCATTAAAATCCCCTCAAGGAATGTGTCTGTTCATTATATTATTTTACTCTCCCAAGCACTTAGTACAGTCCTCTGCAGATGGTAAGCGCTCAAAAAATACAATTGAATAAATGAATGAATGAATGAGACTGAAGGTGGGAGAGACAATATGGTCACAGATGAAGATGGAGAAACGGAGAAACAAGCAGCGTGGAAAAGTGGAAAGATCCCGGGCCTGGGAATCAGAAGACCTGGGTTCTAATCCCGGCTCCACCACTTGCCTGCTGTGGCCTTGGGCAAGTCACTTAACGTCTGTTTCTCAGTTACCTCATCTGTAAAGCGGGCATTAAAACTGTAAGTCCAAGGTGGGATATGGACTATGATCAACCTGGCTATCTTGATCTACCTAGGTGCTTCGTTGAGTGCCTGGTACATAGTAAGCGCTAACAAATACCATAAAAAAGCACACTTCCTCTCTAGCTCAGTCCCACATGGGGGGTTTGAGAGCCCTCTTTCAACTGACTGGACAGTAACAAAAAAACTACAGAAGAGGAATGAAACGCAACTGCTTTATTTTAACGTCTGCCTCGCCCGGTAGACAGTAAACTCCTTCTGGGCAGGGAATATATCTGCTTTATTACACTCGCAAAAGCAGCGTGGCTCAGTGGCAAAAACACGGGCTTGGGAGTCAGAGGATGTGGGTTCTAATCCCGGCTCCTCCACATGTCTGCTGGGTGGCCTTGGGCAAGTCACTTCACTTCTCTATGCCTCAGTTACCTCATCTGTAAAAGGCGGATTAAGACTGTGAGCCCACGGGAGAAAGGGTCTGTGTCCAACCTGATTACCTTGCATCTACCTGAGTGCTTAGAACAGTGCTTGGCACATAATAAGTGCTTAATAAATATCATAATAATTGTTATTATTATTCTCCCAAGCGCTTATTACAGCGTTCTGCACACAGTAAGAGCTTAATATCATAATTATTATTACTATTACTCTTCCAAGCACTTACTACAGTGCTCTGCACATAGTGAGTACTCCGTAAATACCAATGATTGATAGAACCCAGGTCTCCTGGACCCCAGGCCCATACTCTTTCCACTGGACCAGACAAAGCCCCCCATTTCCTCAGCTCCCTCTCCCCCCAACTCACTCCCTCCCCGCCCCACAGCACTTGTACAGATATGTACATATCTATAATTCTATTTATATTAATGCCTATTTACTTTTTTTGAGGAGAATACATGTATATAATTATGTATGTAATTTATATTGATTATATTGATGCCTGTTTACTTGTTTTGAAGTCTGTCTCCCCCTTCTAGACTGTGAGCCCGTTGTGAGCAGGGATTGTCTTTATTTGTTGCTGAACTGTACTTTCCAAGCGCTTAGTACAGTGCTCTGCACACAGTAAATGCTCAATAAATACGATTGAATGAAGGAAGGAAAACCACACTGGCCCTCCTGCATCGTTAACGACGGGGCTGAAATGTCCCAGGAAATTTCAGCCAGGCTGGGAATATTTTCCTTCCTAGACCCGTTCTCTGATCCTTGCAGTTCCCAAGGGCAGCTCTTCCCCATCCCAGTTCTCCCGGGAAGTCGTGACTGGCAGTTGTCCCGGGCTTCAGCCTCCAAGGCTTCCTCCTCCAGGGACTACATCGCTCTCTCCGAAGATACCAAAGATACCTCCCGCACTCTGACCCTGGGCCTGAAGGAAGTTGCCTCCTCCAGGCAGGCCCTTGGAGGCGGTGAGGTGGCAGATACTCTACAGCCTTTGAACGAGGAGAACTCAATCCCACCAGAGAAACGGTTCACTCGTCGCGAAAGACTTTGCTCATTTAACTGCCCCTCCGAAGGTTGTAAAATATGGGTTTCCATTAAGATTATAAATGCAGTCGGTTCTTTATCAGCCCCTGGAGCCTTGGCACAACACAGAGGATTCAGAAAAGAAACCTGACCCCGTTTGGCTAAGAATTGTTGCCCTAAAGGGGAATAGACTAAATACATTTTGAGGAAACCTATCGAGGATTTCACTCAAAGGAGAATAATGAATCTTTCCGAAAGTTCTACAGTGACACAAGAGGAGTCGGTTGCTGGAGTTTCATCAGTTTGGTACGGTACTAGTATTACTGTCGTCATCCGTTCATTCGATCGTATTTACTGAGCGCTTATTACTTGGAGAGTTCAGCGTGGCTCACTGGAAAGAGCATGGGCTTTGGAGTCAGAGGTCAATGGGTTCGAATCCCGGCTCCGCCCCTTGTCAGCTGTGTGACTTTGGGCAAGTCACTTCACTTCTCGGTGCCTCAGTTCCCTCATCTGTAAAATGGGGATTAAGACTGTGAGCCCCACGTGGGACAACCTGATTCCCCTGTGTCTACCCCAGCGTTTAGAACAGTGCTCGGCACATAGTAAGCGCTTAACAAATACCAACATTATTATTATTATTATTATTATTCAGCACACTAATAAACCGACATATCCCCTGCCCACAATGAGCTCACCGTCCAGCGGGCATTTCCCCCATTAAGTTCGCTTTTCCCCAGTTCCGTCTCTGCTTCATCTTTGCACTTGGACCTGTGACCTCTGGGTACTTGGTATTCATCCCATCCCTCTGCCCCACCAGCGCTTATGTACATATCCGTAATTTATGTGTCTCCCACTAGACTGTGAATTCGTGTGGGCAGGGAATGTGGCTACCGATTCTGTCCTATCGTACCCTTCCCCATAATTAGTACAGCGTTCCGCACACGGTATGCCACTGATTGATTGAGAAATGGTATTTATTAATTGCATATACTGTACTAAGCGTTTGGGAGATACAGCAGTCATGCAAGACATGTGCCCTGTCTTTAAGGAGCGTACACACTTAGGAGGGAGATAGATGTTAAATCTTCAAAACTCAAACTGGTTGATTTTTTTTAACCCTGAGGTCTTCAATTTGGAATTCTTTTCTTATGGTATTTGGCACGCGCTTACTATGTGCCAAGCCCTGTAATAAGCGCTGGGGTAGATACGAGCTGATCGGGTTGGACACAGTCCGCGTCCCACTTGAGGCTCTCGGTACTAATCCCCATTTTACAGATGAGGTCACTGAGAAGTTAATTGCCTCGCCTCACGTCACGCAACCGACAAACGGCAGGACCAGGATTAGAAGCCAGATCCTTGTGACTCCCAAACCTGTGCTTTATCCGAGAAGTTGGTTGTTTATTGTATGGTGGGGACAGGGACTGAATTGCCATGAAAAGGAATAGCGAGATTAAAATCGATGACTGGATTAAGCATTTTAAAATCAATCGGGAAATGAGATTTACCGAAGTGGAATCAGCGTGGCTTAGTGGGACGGGCCCGGGTCTAGGAATCCGAGGACCTGGGTTCTAATCCCAGCTCTCCCACTTTCCTGCTGTGTGACCTTGGGCAAGTCACATATCTTCTCTGTGCCTCGCTTTGCTTAACTATGAAATGAGGATTTAATACCAGTTCTTCCTCCTACTTAGAGCACTGGCTTGGGAGCCAGAGGACTTGAGTTCTAATCCTGGCTCTGCCCCTTGTCTATTGTGACCTCGGACAGGCCACTTAACTTCTCTGTGCCTCAGTTACCTCATCTGTAAAATGGGGAGTAGGACTGTGAGCCCCACATGGGACCACCTGCTTACCTTGTATCTACCCCAGCGCTTAGAACAGTGCTTGGCACATAGTGAGCACTTAACCAATACCCTAATTATTTATTATTATTTAGTCCATGAGCCTCATGTGGGGCAGGGATCTGTGTCCAACCTGATTAATTTGTACCTACCCCAGTATTTAGAACCATAAAAAATTCTACTTAGTAGAGTCAGAGTTTTTCTGCTTTTTAAAATTTTTCTTTGCTTCTTGGAAAAGTTATTCAGGCTTCTCTGGCCCCTTCTTCCCCAATCCCCAATCTGCATTTCATTTGCATTTTCACAGGACGTGATCGGGGAAGTTTTGTACCTCCTTAATAGCTAAGATGCTGCCTTGTCAAAGATGCTTACTGGCCTACAGACTCTTCGTTCAAACAGCCTACTGCTGTTCATTCTTACGTCTTCTTTACTTTTCAAATTTACCACTAACTTCTGAAAGTCACTGGAGTGCTCTTATCAGACCCACCTCCACATTACCACTCGCTTCCAAAGTCTCTTTCCTTGGACTCTGGCCCAATATCTAGATTCCTTCAGCAAATTATTCCTCTTATCTAAATTAAATCCCTTCTCCTTCCTACCCCTTTTGGTTGACTACTTGGAACTTTCTCAGTGATTCTACACTTGTCCCTTTCATTCCCCTGGCTAATTTAATTTAATATCCTAATTTAATATCAAGCATGCATTTCCCAAATGCTTCACTGACAAATGAATTAATGGATGAACTGCATTAACTAGGGGCTGGTTATTCGGCTGGAGGGCTTGCTACGCCTTTTCTTTCTCCTTTTCCAGCAGCTGCCTTCCCTTTAACCTTTTCATTGCTCAATAATCCCTCAAAAAAAGAGTGAGTGTTGGGGCGGGGGGGGAATAAAAGGTGAAAGCCAAATCAGGTGGAGGAGCCGTTTGTTCAAGGCTGTAGTGAAAGAGTTGAAATAAATGGGTGGAACCGAAGGGAAGTGTAGCCTGATGGAAAGAACCCAGGCCTGAGAGTCAGAAGACCTAGGTTCTAATCCCAGCTCTGCCACGTGTCTGCTGTGTGACCCTGGGCAAGTCAATTCCCTCATCTGCAAAATGGGAATTAAATCCTACTTGGAAATCTGGCGATTCATTTTTGAAAGACTTGAAATGGAAAAACGTAATCATCAGGGCTAGAAAAAACTGAGCGAAGCGATTGCTGCTGGGAACCGACCTGACTTTTTTCTTCATGACATTTGTTAAGCGCTTACTATGTGCCCGGCACTGTTCTAAGCGCTGAGATAGATACAAAATAATCAGGTTGGACACAATCCCTGTCCCACATGAGGCTCACGGTCTTAATCCCCATTTTATAGATGCGGTAACAAGCATAGAAAAGTGACTTCCCCAGGGTCACCAAGTGGACAAGTGGCGGAGAGGGGATTGGAACCCAGATCCTTCTGACTCCCGGCCCGGGTTTTAACCACTAGGCCACGCTGCTTCTAGGCACAGGGCCGTGACCTTACACGAGACTTGCCAACACCCAGGCAGGCCGGCGGACAGACAGACAGGTAATTCAGTTCCCGGCCCCAGTTCGGGATGCAGTGTGTGTGTAGGTGTGTGTGATGAGGAGAGAAGGGGGGAGAGACCCTCAGGACGGTCATCCCGCTCGACTCTCACAGGTCCGGCCGCTGGCTCTTCTCCACTCGGCAGCCCCGGGCCGCTGCCCGTTTCACCTGCCTCTCCCCATGTCCCTACCAAGCTGACCGTTTGGCTTTCTAAGAGAGGTCAACCTGGGTCATCATGTCTCCTTGGAGGACTGTGGGAGGGCCAGCCAGAGGAAGAGACCAATTCGGGAGTGAGGGCAAGGAGCAGGACAAGGGAAAAAAGGCAAGATCGTTCCATCGTACTGGGCTAAGGGGAGAGTGATTGGGACCCCTGCCTTCCAACCCTCTTGCCCACCCTGCTTCCACCCGCCCGGCCCCCAGATCTCACTCCCGCCTCCCTCCTCCTCCTCAGACGTTCCCCCCCGCCACCCCGGGAAGGGACGGAGAGGAAGGCCTGCACACGGGAGTCCCACTTTCCCCGGACCCTGGACCCAGCCGGGCCGATCCCGGGAGGGCCCGGAAGCCCGGCCACACCCCGGGCTACGCTCTCTCTCTCACCTTCCCATGCATCAGATGGAGAAGCACTGGTTTCTCCAGAGAGGCCAGGTTGTCTCTGCCGAAGATTTTCTGGGAGTTTTTCCCTTTGAAGATGTTCTGTCCTCCCTTGTGTTCGTTGGCGTGTTCCACGTTCACATTCTTCATCTACGAGCCAAAGGAGAGACAAGTCTCAGAGGGAAGCCCTCACTGGACAACAGGACCCGGGGTCTGCTCCCTGCCTCCCCTTACCACCCCCCCAACCCCGCAGCATCACCCTGGAGCCTCCATCCCGTCCTGCCTCGTACCACCACGGTGGACAGGACCGAAGCAGCCACAGCGTAAGCCCTCCACGAAATCTAGAGCCTGGGCGAGACACTAAGCTGCCCCTGCTGCCGTGACTGCGGCCACGGGGCTGACTGTGGATTCTGAACCGTGAGGAGCCTGAAATTCTGCTCCTCTAGCCACAACACCTTGCAGGGTGGTTTTCATTTTGTGTATCCGTCTGTGTCTTTTATGCTACTTAGAGAGGTTTGATTGTTTCATCACCTTATGTCAATCAACCAAATTAAATCTGTTGAACTCTTCTCACTGTGTGCAGAGTACCGTCCTCAGCGTTTGGGAGATTACGGTACGACAGAACTGGTTAGACACGTTTCCCTGTCCAGAGGAGCCTTTTAACCCTCACTTAGATTCTTATATCGTGAGCCCCTCTGGATAAGCATAAGGATTATGCTTATAATTCCTACCCATGTATTCTTTCCCAGCCGTTAGTGCCGCGGTGCGCGTTCGATACGAATAATCGCAGTGCTTATTAAGGACTTACGTGTGTAAAAGCACTGTACTAAACCCTGGGAGGGCATACTCAAGTGGAGATTAGACATAGTCCTTGTCCCTCAGCGGGGGTCACAATCGAAAAACCTAATAAATACTGTTAGGATTACCACTCCTGCCATCACTAAGCTCTCCACGGGCGTGGTGGGAAGGTGCGGTGGAGGAGGAGAGAAGGTCAGTCAGTCAGTGGGATTTACTGGGAGTTTACAGGGTGCAGTCAGATGATGTAGGTGGGTGAGGAGGAGGGATTAACTCTCTAACCCTTGGAAAATCTCTCAGAAGCCCGTGGGTGTGCCCCCGGGTCAAGCTGCTGCTTATGAAAATGCTCCTTCTGAGAAACGGTGTGGCCTAGAGGGAAGAGCACAGACAGACCTGGGAGTTGGGGGACCTGGGTTCTAATCTTGCCTGCTTTGGGCAAGTCACTTAACTTCTCTCTGCTTCGGTTTCCTCCTCCGTCAAATGGGGATTTAATAACCGCTCTCCCTCCCCCTTGGATTGTGAGTCCCGTGTTGGACAGGGACTGTCCGATTTGACTATCTCGTATCTGTCCAGGGGCTTGGTATATATAAAGCACTTAACAAATATCATTATTATGATTATTCTGAATCGCCCAGTGAAGGAGAATAGAGAACTAGATTCTCAGAGTCTGATTTTTCATATTTAAGAAAAATAACGGGGCAAGCATTGAAGGTTCTTGAGGCGTTTTGAAAGAGGAGAGACTGCCAGCCTCATGCTATGAGCTCACTTTGGGCAAGGAACGTATCTACCAACTCTGGTATAGTGTCCTCTCCCGAGTGCTTAGTACAGTGGTCAGCACACAGTAAGCGCTCAATAAAAATACGATTGATGAATAGGCCCAGTGGCAATTCCTGTCTCCCTTCTCTTTTCTCCTTGACCTGACCCTTCCTCTCCTCAGCTCCCTTAGCCCTGTCCTGGCTTCTGTTAGCCCTCCCCGAGGAAGCCGCTATTGGCTGAGCTCCATGGAATGGACTCAGGCCATCAATCAATCAATCGGTCCAAGGTATCTACTGATCTCTGGGCACTGGGCTAAAAGGTTGGGAGAATCCGATAGAATAATAATAATAATGTTGGTGTTTGTTAAGCGCTTACTACATGCAGAGCACGGTTCTAAGCGCTGGGGTAGATACAGGGGAATGAGGTTGTCCCACGTGAGGCTCACAGTCTTCACCCCCATTTTACAGATGAGGGAACTGAGGCACAGAGAAGTGAAGTGACAGTCACACAGCTGACAAGGGGCAGAGTAGGGATTCGAACCCGTGACCTCTGACCCCCAAGCCCGGGCCCTTTTTACTGAGCCACGCTGCTTCTCTAAACGCACGTTCCTCAACCTCGAGAAGCTTCCAATCCAAAGGAGGAGACGGGAGCACAGTGTGTGGATTAGGGAAAGGGCTGAGGTGAAATAGGTGCCCATTTGACGGCATAAAATAGCACGATAAATCGAACGGGCCATTTTTAATCTACATATAATCATGGGCTTAATAGGGTACTCTGCACATAGTAAATGCTCTATAAATACTTTTGACCGACTGCTGAAGATGAGTAGACATGTACAGTGCTAATGGTTTAGTGGAAAGAGCATGGGCTGGGGAGTCGGAGGTCGTGGGTTCTAACCCCGGCTCCGCTGTGTGACTTCGGGCAAGTCGCTTCACTTCTCTGTGCCTCAGTTACCTCATCTGTAAAATGGAGATTAAGACTGTGAGCCCCACGTGGGACAACCTGATTACCTTGTCTCTCTCCCAGTGCTTAGAAGAGTGCTTGGCACATTGTAAGCGCTTAACAAACACCATCGTTATTATTTTTATTATTATTACTGGGTTATTGCTATTATATTATCAGTAGTAACAATAATATCAATAACGTTGTTGTTAGCCTTATGCTGTCGAGTCACGTCCGACCGATAGCGACGCCACAGACACATCTCTCCCAGAACGCCCCGCTCTCCGTCCGCGATCGTTCCGATAACGCATCCAGAGTTTTCTTGGGAAAAATACGGAAGTGGTTTACCGATCGCCTCCTTCCACGCGATAAACGAGTCTCTGCCCTCGCCTCTCTCCCATGCTGCTGCTGCTGCCCAGCACGGGGGAGTTTTGACTTGTAGAAGATGGCCTGTCACTCGCCAGCCACTGGCCAAACTAGGAATGGAACGGACAGGCCTCTGCTTGACTCTCAGTGGAAAGAGCACGGGCTTCGGAGTCAGGGGGTCATGAGTTCGAATCCCAGCTCTGCCACTTGTCAGCTGTGTGACTGTGGGCAGGTCACTTCACTTCTCTGTGCCTCAGTTACCGCATCTGGAAAATGGGGATTAAGACTGTGAGCCCCACGTGGGACAACCCGATTCCCCTGTGTCTAGCCCAGCGCTTAGAACAGTGCTCCGCACATAGTAAGCGCTTAACAAATACCAACATTATCATTATTATTATTATTATTAGTTATAACTGGTAGAGGACTGGAAACTCTCCTGGTGTGACCCTGAGAGGAATATCAATCATACCTATGATTAAGTATTACTGGGGAAGCAGCCCGACCTAGTGGATAGAGCATGGGCCTGGGACTCAGAGGGTCCTGGATTCGAATCCCGCCTCCGCCACTCGTCTGCTGTGAGACCTTAGCTAAATCACTTCGCTTCTCTGGGCCTCAGTTCCCTCCTCCGTAAAATGGGGATAAAGATTGTGAGCCCCAAGGGGGACAGAGACCGGGTCCAACCTGATCAGCGTGCATCTACCCCAGCGCTTACAACAGTGCTTGACACAGAGTAAGCAGCTTGACAAATACCATCATCGTCATTATCGTTATTGCCTTTTGCTGTGTTTTTAAGCATTTACAGATTAGGTCAACGTGGGGCGAGGCTCCTGCGATCCGGGTCAGTGAGGCCAGGGGACAAGGAAAGGACTGGGCAAATTTATCAATCAGATTATCCCTTACCCCTTAGCCTTAGCCCTAAAATGCAAATGACTTCCTCCAATTATTTTTTCGGTTGTCATTACTTTTTTATCACTGGAGATTTTATGGTTAGAGCCAACTTGACTCCCCGGGGGACTTATCTTATCTCTCATTAAAGCCAGATGACTGTTTCTGGGTTTCTCTTCCCCCAAATCAACCACTCTCTTCACTCAGGTTAAATTAGGCTCTTGGAACCTAAGCCGTCAGAAGATGGAGATGAACCAGGTTTTGGAAAACGCGCTTCTTCTGAGAGTCGGAGACCGACAGGGTTTTCGGGGAATAACCTGGAAGGGGGAGGGAGATGTCGTCTCCCTCTAGAATAAGCCGTCTGGTAGGCGGGGAGCCTGCTCTTGGAAGGAAGTCCAGGACATTTCTGGTCTGTGGTCACTAGATTCAGTCAGCCAGTTGCATTTATTGATCTCTCACTGTGTGCAGCGAACTGAACTGAGCGCTTGGGAGAGTAGAGAAGCAGCGTGGCTCAGTGGAAAGAGCCCGGGCTTTGGAGTCAGAGGTCATGGGTTTGAATCCCAGCTCTGCCACTTGTCAGCGGTGTGACCGTGGGCGAGTCGCTTCACTTCTCTGGGCCTCAGTTACCTCCTCTGTAAAATGGGGATGAAGACTGTGAGCCCCACGTGGGACAACCTGATTCCCCTGTGTCTATCCCGGCGCTTAGAGCGGTGCTCTGCACATAGTAAGCGCTTAACAAATACCAACATTATTATTATTATTACAGTATAACAATAAAACAGATACATTCCCTGCCTACAGTGAGCTCACGGTCTAGAAGGGGAGATAGACATGAATATAAATAGATAGATTACGGATATGGACGTAAATGCTGTGGGGCTGTGAGGGGGGATGAATAAAGGGAGCAAGTCAGGGTGACGCAGAAGGGAGTGGGAGAAGAGGAAAGGATAGATTCCCAAGCTGAGGGCTTCTGTCTCCCCTTTCTCCCTCCTCGCAGGGTTGGCGTCCCTTTAGACTGTAAGCTCGTTGTGGGTGGGGAATGTGTCTGTTTATTGTTCTATTATCCTTTCCAAGCGCTCAGTACACTGCTCTACCTACGGTAAGTGCTCAATAAACACGACCGAATGAATCCATAAGAAGATGTCACTGTTGATAAACACGGGCCTCTGCCGGGACGGGACAGAGCCACCAGCTCTGGAATGGCCAAGGGAAGGTTTCCGGGGCAACTGCGGGACTCCCAGTTTCTGGGAATCGGGAGAGGGAGCTCACGGGGTGCCCGGCCCCGGCCTCTCTGGCCACTCAGCGACGGAGGCGGTGGTCCGGGGCCCGAGTCCCAATCCCCCTCCCCTCTTCTGTCCACACCCATAGAGGGAACCTCCTACCTGTTGCAGCCCAGGGTCCAGGACAGGTGAGAGCCGGCTGACCCTAACCACCTTCCTCCTTCTCCTCATACAGTCGATCGGTGATATTTATTGAGCGCCTATTCTGTGCAGGGCACTCCTCCTCACCTCTCTCCCAGGTCCCGGCACTCATTCGTTCATTCAGTCATATTTATTAAGCACTTATCGTGTGCTGAGTACTGTACTAAGCCTTTCCTTCCCCCATTTTACAGATGAGGAAACTGACGCACAGAGAAGTCAAGTGATCTGTCCAAGGTCCCACAGCAGGCAAGCGGCAGAGCCAGGATGAGATGGATTCTGTGTGGGTCATCTCCTCACTCCAGTCCTGGGCTCCTCCCACCAGTCTGAGTCGAATCAATCAATCCAACAGTGGTACTTACTGAGCTCTTACGGCGTGCAGAGCACTGTCCTAAGCGACTTCACCTCTCTGTGCCTCATGTGTAAAATGGAGATTAAGACTGTGAGCCCCACGTGGGACAACCTGATTACCCCGCATCTCCCCCAGCGCTTAGAACAGTGCTCGGCACATAGAGAGCACTTCAAAAATACCGTAATTATTATTCTTACTATTACAGTCGGCAGACGTGTCTCCCCCCCAGCCATTCACACAGGTTCACACCTGGAGAGTTTCCAGTACGCTGTCACTCTCGACTACGGGAGGGAGGATCAGGCAGAGGCCTGTCCGTTCCATTTTCAGCTCGGGCAGTGGAAGGCCATCTGGCTACAGGGCAAAACTCCCCTGTGCTGGGCAGCAGCGGCACGGGAGAGAATCGAGGGCGAAGACTCTCAGTTTACCGTGCGGAAGGAGGCAGTGGTGAACCATTTCTGGATTTTTACCAAGAAAACTCAGTGGATCCACTACCAGAACAAATGCAGATGGAGGTGGGCGTTCTGGGAGAGATGCGTCCGTGGTGTCACTGGGGGACAGAAGCGACTCGCCGGCATCAGACGAGACATGTTGGAGAAGCAGCGTGGCTCAGGGGAAAGAGCCCGGGCTTTGGAGTCCGAGGTCATGGGTTCGAATCCCGGCTCTGCCACCTGGCAGCTGTTTGACTGTGGGCAAGTCACTTCTCTGTGCCTCAGTTACCTCATCTGGAAAATGGGGATTAAGACTGTGAGCCCCACGTGGGACAACCTGATCACCCTGTGTCTACCCCAGCGCTTAGAACAGTGCTCTGCACATAGTAAGTGCTTAACAAATACCAACATTATTATGTTCCCCGCCCACAGTTCCACTTTCCGAACTCTTTCGGAATTGTCCCAGAAAGCACCAGGGTCAGTTCGAATGAACGCGCCGCTGAGGTTTGTTGCGCTCGCTTTCCGAAGAGCAGGGAAAGACCCCAGCGAGAAATAGCTCGGTGAGGTGGGGGACGGGATAGGATTTGCCAGCCTGAAGGCTAATGCTTCCCGGTCTCTAGAGGCCAGGATCCAGAAGCCTGACGGCTAATAGCGGGATTGCTCAATTAGGAAGCAAAAGTCTAAGGTCATGGAAAATCCGAGGTGGTTACTAAACTTTGACATCGTGGGAGAAAAGAAGATAGGGTTGGGAGACAGAAAGACCCGCTGAGCTAGGCCAGGGCGAAGGCATACGCCTGTTCTGCCCATCCCGGGGTCGTAAGCCCCCTGGTTTAAGCAGCTGGGTCTGTGAGGGGACACCCACAGTGATGAATTCCCCGTCGATTCCTGGATCCACTTTAGTCCTTTTTTAGTAGAAACAGTGTGGTCTAGTGGAGACACAGAGGACCCGGGTTCCAAGCCCGGCTCTGCCGCTTAATTTTTTATTAATGGCATTTGTTAAGCACTCACAGTGTGCCGGGAGTCGATACCGATCCATCAGTCACTCAGGGGAAGGTATTGAGCACCTACCGGGTGACAAGCACCGTACCAAGCACTTGGGAGAGTACGAGATGATCGGGTTGGACTGGTCCCACGTAGGGCTCGAAGTCGTAATCTCCGTTTTACAGATGAGGCAAATGAGGCACAGAGAAGGGAAGTGATTTATCTGAGGTCCCACAGCAGACAAGTGGCAGAGCCTGCTGGGTGACCTTGGGGAAGTCGTCTCACCCTTCCGGGCCTCAGTTTCCTCATCTGGCAAATGGAGATTCAGTGCCTGCTCACTCCCCACCCCCTTAGACCATGAACCCCACGTGGACAGGGATGGTGTCTGATGGACCGTCTCGAATCTCTCCCCAGGGCTTAGTACAGTGCCCGGAACATAATAAGAGCTTAACAAATAGCACAATTATTATAAATAATTGAGTTTCCTCTCACTCGCGTGTCCCAGAGCGAGACTTATTCAGAAGGACGTGAGTTCCTCAAAGACTCTACGTAAAAGGTGTCTCTTCTGGATCAACATAACAATAATAATAATAACCGTGGTATTTGGTCAGTGCTTACTGTAAGACAGGCGCCGTAATAAAAGCTGGGTGGATACAAGTAAATCGCGTTGGACGCAGTCCCTGTCCCACATGGGGCTCACGTTCTTAATCCCCACTTTACAGATGAGAAAAGTGAGGCATAGTGAATAATGATGATGATGATGGTATTTGCTAAGCTCTTACTATGTGCCAAGCACTGTTCTGAGTGCTGGGGTAGATACAAGGTGATCAGGTGGTCCCACGTGGGGCTCGCAGTCTTCATCCCCATTTTACAGATGAGGTCACTGAGGCACAGAGAAGTGAAGCGGCTTGCCTAAAGTCACACAGCAGACAGGTGGCGGCTCCAAGATGAGGACCCGTGTCCTCTGACTCCCAGGCCCAGGCGCTATCCACTAAGCCACGGTGCTTCTCACAGTGCTTGGCACACAACGGGGGCCCCACGACCGCCCCGACTGTTATCGTCAGAAGTGGTGCGGCCCAGTGGAAAGAGCCCCGGCCTGGGAGCAGGCAGACGTGGGTTCCAATCCCACTCCCGCACCCTTCTGCTAGGTGACTTTGGTCGAGTCATTTAACTCCTCCGTGCGTCTGCAAAATGGGGATTCGACACCCGTTCTCCCTTCTACTCAGACTGAGAGCCCCAGGTGGGACCCGATGACCTCGTAGCTACCCCAGCGCTTCGCACGGTGCCCGGGCACATAGTAAGCGCTTAACGAACACCACCGTTATTCTTATTGCGTGGCTTGGGGCGGCGGCGCTTACGGTGATTTTGATCAGCTGGTTATCGTCGCCGTCCGGGTTCCTCCAGAGCAGGTTCACGTCCACGTCGGAAGAGATGCGGTAGCCCACGCTCTCGTGGAGTTGGCCTTTGACCTGGTCGACGTACACCTCGGTGGAATACTTGAGCTTGTAGAGCCGGTCATTATTGAGGGACAGGCCGGTGGTGTGACCTAGGAAGAGGCATCCTCGTCATTAACCGGTGGTATTTACTGAGCGCTCCCCGAATGCAGAGCAGGGGACTAAGCCCCTGGGAGAGTACGGTACAACGGGGTTCGTTCGTTCATTCCTTCGGTCGTATCTACCGAGCGTTTAGCGTGCGCGAAGCGCTTTACTAAGCTCGCGGGAGAGTAGAATCGGCAGATACGTTCCCTGCCCCTAATGGGGTTACAGCCTGGAGGAGGGAGACAGACGTTAATAGATAGAAATAATTTATAATGTACAATTTAAAGATATGAATGTACTTGAGTCCCGTGGGGCTGAGGGTGGGGCAAATATCGAGTGCCCAAAGGTCACGGGTCCAAGTGCACAGACGACGCAGAAAGGAGAAGGAGCCGGGGAAGAAAGGGCTTAATCGGGGAAGGCCTCTCGGAGGAGATGTGACGATGGGGCTAGCGAAGAGGGGCTCATCTCACGTGATGCCCTTCCGGGCCCTCGGCCCGCCTCCACACATCCTCTCGGGCAACTGGCGTCTCCGTCGCGTAGTTGGCCACGTTAGCCCGGAGGGCAGACCCTCGGGCTTGGGATCCACCCGGGACAAGGCCTGAGTCTCCCGTGATAATAGTAATGACGGTATTCGTTCAGAGCTTACTGTGCGCCAAGAGCTGTTCTAAGCGCTGACGGAGATACGAGGTGATCAGGTTATCCCACTTGGGGCTCCCGGTCTTCATTCCCATTTGACAGATGAGGTCACTGAGGCCCAGAGAAGTCAAGTGACTCTTGTACCCACCCGCTGGATTGTCAGCTCATCGTGGGTGGGGAATGGGTCTGTTAGATTGTTGTGTTGGACTCTCCCAAGCGTGCAATACTGCGCGGTAAGTGCTCGATAAAATATGATCCACGGATTGATTACCCCAGCGTGGAACACAGACGGCACAGGCCTGGAAGCCAGAGGACCTGGGTTCCAATCCCACCTCCGCCATTGACCTGCTGTGTCATCTTGGACAAGTCACTTCACTACTCCGGAAAGCAGCCCCCTTATCTGCAAATTGATGCTCGACAAGCACCACTACGGCGATGACGACGACTACTGCTGCAGCACGGCACAGCGGACGGAGCGCAGGCCTGGGAGGCAGAAGGTCCTGGGTTCTAATCCTCCCCCTGCCACTTCTTTGCAGTGTGACGTTAGGCAAGTCACTTCACTGGGCCTCAGTTCCCTCATCTGCAAAATGGGGATTGAGACTGTGAGCCCCACATGGGACGGGGACTGTAATCAATACAACTTCCTCGTATCCACCCCAGCGCTTATTACAGTGCCTGGCGCTTAACAGATGTTATCGTTACAACTATGACTGTTACTATTTCTACTACTACTATTAATCGATCGACCGACGCTATTTACTGAGCACTTAGCATGTGCAGAGCACTGTACTGAGCGCTTGGGAGACTCCGATCAAGTCAGCAGACATGTTCCCAGCCTTTAAGGTGTTACTACTATTACTATTCCCCTCTCGGGGCGGCACCGGAGAGTTTCCAGTCGCCTACCAGCGTCGACTACGGGAGGGAGAGTCGAGCGGAGGCCTGTCGGTTCCGTTCCCGGCTCGGCCGGCGGCTGGCGGGCGGCGGGCCGGCGGCTCCGGGGCAAAACTCCCCCGTGCCGGGCAGCGGCGGCCGGGGAGAGGGTCGAGGGCGGAGACTCGAGTTTACTTAACGGAAGGCGGCGGCGGAAAACCGCGGCCGGATTTTCCCCAAGAAAACTCCCCGGATCCACTACCGGAACGACGGCAGATGGAGCTGGGGGCTTCCGGGAGAGATGCGTCCGTGGCATTGCTATGGGTCGGACGTGACTCGACAGCATAAGACTATGACTAGCAAGCGCTTAGGACAGAGCCAGCGCTTAGAACAGTGCTTGGCACTTAGTAAGTGCTTAGCAAATACCATAATTATTATAATTATTACCATCGCTGTTACTATTTTTACCACAACGACTGTGAATATTGCTACCAGTGAGGTTTTTTTTACTGCTTCTGCTAGTGTGAGCCCATCATTGGGCAGGGATGGTCTCTATCTGTTGCCGAATTGTACATTCCAAGCGCTTAGTACAGTGCTCTGCACACGGTAAGGGCTCAATAAATACGACTAAAGGAATGAATAGAACAATATTACGAGTATTACTACAACTACAAGACTATTACTTGTACAATGACTACAAGCAACATAGCCCAGTGGATCGAGATGGGCCCTATTTATTGAATGCCTACTGTGTGCAGAGCACTGTACTGAGCCCCTGGGAGAGTACAATGCAACGGAATTAGCAGAGGGCTTCCCTGTTCATAATAATACGCTTCTACTATGACTACAACCGTTTATTACTATTAGTCGGCTCTGCCACTTGTCTGCTGTGGTGGCTCAGTGGAAAGAGCACGGGCTTGGGAGTCAGAGGTCGTGGGTTCAAATCCCGGCTCTGCCACTTGTCAGCTGTGTGACTCTGGGCAAGTCACTTCACTTCTCTCTGTCTCAGTTACCTCATCTGTAAAATGGGGATTAAGACTGTGAGCCTCACATGGGACAACCTGATTACCCTGTATCTACCCCCGCGCTTAGAACAGTGCTCTGCACGTAGTAAGCGCTTAACAAATACCAACATTATTACTATTATTATTGCTGTGTGACCTTGGCCAAGTCACTTCCCTTCTCTGTGCCTCTGTGACCTCATCTGGAAAATGGGGGTGAAGACTGTGAGCCCCACTGGGGACAGGGATTGTGTGCAACCCGATTCGCTTGTATCCACCCCAGCGCTTTGTACAGTGCCTGGCACATAGTAAGCGCTTAACAAATACCAGAATTATTACTACGGCTACTTTTACAGCTATTATTACTACTATAAATCTATTACTTCTTCTCCTCTTACTACAACATCAACTTTTACTAATTCTAGAAGCAGCCTGGCTTAAAAGAGCCCGGGCTTGGGAGTCTGAGGACGTGGGCTCTAATCCTGGCTCTGCCACTTGTCTGCTGTGTAACCTTGGGCGAGCCACTTAATTTCTCCGTGCTTCAGTTACCTCATCTGTAAAATGGGGATTAAGACTGTGAGCTCCGCTGGGGACAACCTGATTAGCTTGTATCTACCCCAGGGCTTAGAACGGTGTTTGGCACATTGTAAGCACTTAACGAATACCATAATTTTTATTTTTATTGTGTGACTGTGGGCAAGTCACTTAACTTCTCTGTGCCTCAGTTACCTCATCTGTAAAATGGGGATTAACTGGGAGCCTCACGTGGGACAACCTGATGACCCTGCATCTACCCCAGCGCTTAGATCAGTGCTCTGCACATAGTAAGCGCTTAACAAATACCAACATTATTATTTTTAGAGCAGGGCCCTGGGAGTCAGTCAACCAATCGATCATATTTTTTGAGCACTTACTGCGTGCAGAGCACTGAATTAAGCACTTGGGAGAGGACAACACGATAGACAAATTCCCTGGCCACAGTGAGCTTTCAGTCTAGATGGGAACAGACATTAATATAAATAAATTACGGATACGTACGTAAATGCTGTGGGGCTGGGCGGTGAGCGGGCCGGGGAGGTTGAATAAAGGGAGCGAGTCGGGGGACTCAGAAAGGAATGGAAAAAGAGGAAAGGAGGGATTAGTCAGGGAAGGCCTCTTGGAGGAGATGGGCCTTCACTAAGGCTTTGAGGGTGGGGAGAGTCACTGTCTTTCGGATATGAAAAGGGAGGGTGTTCCAGGTCAGGGGCAGGACACGGGCGAGAGGTTGGCGCTGAGATAGACGAGATCGAGGTACAGTGAGTAGGTTGGCATTAGTCAGAAGGAACTGTGTTCCAATCCTGAATCTGCCACTTATCCGCAGTGTGGCCTCGGGTGAGTCACTTAAACTTCTCAGTGCCTCAGTTCCCTCATCTGTAAAATGGTGATTAAGACTGTGAGCCCCAGGTGGGACAGGGACTGTGTCCAACCTGAAGGTCTTGTATCTAACCCAGTGCTTCGTTCAGTGTCTAGTCCACAGAAAGCGCTTAACAAATACCATTAAAAAACTCTATTACTAGTAATGCTACCCCTGCTGTTACTATGGCATTTATTCCCATTACGACTATTACTAAATTTTCCCAGCTGAAAGTTGCAAACTTTTCCTCAGTTGTTTTTTGTTTTAATGGTATTTTTTAAAGTGCTTACTATGTGCCAGGGTAGATACCAAGTAATCAGGTTGGACCCAGTCGCTGTCCCACACGGGGCTCACGGCCTTAACCCCGTTTTACGGATGAGGTAACTGAGGCACAGAGAAGCAAAGTGACTTGCCCAAGGTCACGCAGCTGGCAAGTGGTGGAGCTGCCTGTCCGGGAGAGATGTGTCCATCGTGTCGCTATGGGTCGGAAACGACTCGACGGCATAAGACAACGAGGATAAGGACATAAGAGCTGTAGGACTGAGGGAGGGATGAATAAAAGATGCGAATCCAGGTGGAAGGGTGGTATAGAAGGGAAAGGCGATAGAAGAAATTAGGGCATAGTCAGGGAAGACTTCTAAGTATAGCTCCTAGAACAGTGCTTGGCGCATAGAAAGCGCTTAACAAATGAATTCATTAGGACTCTCCCAAGTGCTTAGTACGGTACTCTTTCACTCAGAAAGTATGGAAATATCAATGATCGGTTGATTGACTTATTCTAGGGTAGCCAGGGAGATATCATTGTATAATACTTATTGTCAAAATCAGAGGCTGAATAAGAGCGACTAGATCGAAAATGATGGGATTTCTGAGGAAAGAATCTGGCCAAGAATAAGTGGCAAGCCACACAAAACTTTGAGGTCTTTCCCTTCTATGTCACCCTTCCACTTGGATTTGAATCTTTTATTCATCCCTCCCTCAGTCCTACGGTTCTTATGTCCATATCCTTGCTATCTTATGCCGTCGAGTCGTCTCCGACCCATAGCGACACCACGGACACATCTCTCCCAGAACACCCCACCTCCACCTGCAGTCGTTCCGGTAGTGGATCCACAGACTTTTCCTGGTAAAAATCCGGAAGTGGTCTACCGTCGCCACCTTCCACACAATAAACTCGAGTCTCCGCTCTCGACTCTCTCCCGAGCCAACGCTGCCCAGCTCGGGTGAGTTTTGCCCGCCACTCGCTAGCCACCGGCCAAGCTAGGAATGGAACGGACGGGCCTCCGCTTGACTCTCTTCCCGTAGCCGAGACTGGTAGAGGACTGGAAACTCTCCAGGGGTGACCCCAGGGGCCATAATCTTAATTTATTTTAATATCTGTCTCCCGCTCTAGACTGTCAGCTCCTTGTGGACAGGGAACATGTCTACCAACTCCGTAATATTGTACTCTCCCAAGTGCTTAGTACAGTGTTCTGCACACAACGCTCAATAAACGTGATTGATTAATTGATACTAATAAGACATTTAACAGCAACTGACTCTATCAATTTGTTCCTCTTTTTTCTAAGGATACCCTGAAACTGGAAATCTTATTAGCTCAGAAGGGGCAGTTCCACCAATCGACTCCCATCAGGAGGCAGAGGAATCGTCTAAGTCGAGATTTCAAGGTTCGACGGGCTGAGCCAGGTGGTAGCTTGCCGAGTGTGAAGTAGAGCAGTCAAGAATGGATGAAATAATAATGATGGTATTTGTTAAGCGCTTACTGAATGTGTCAAGCACTGTTCTAAGTGCTGGGGTAAATACAAGCTGATCAGGTTGGACACAGTCCCTGTCCCACGTGGGGCTCACAGTTTTCATCTCCACTTTACAGATGAGGTAATCGAGGCGCAGAGAAGTGGCTTGCACACGGCAGAAAGGGGTGGAGCCGAGATTAGAACCCAGGTCCTTCTGACTCCCCGGCCCCTGGGCCCCTGGGCCACGCTGCTTCCCCTAGGAAGGAAAGGAAATCCAAACCACTGAGAGGTTAGCGCTCCTGGACGAAATGTCCTGGGGGGGTGGGTTGAGTTAAAGCTGAGTACAGAAAATGAGCAAAGAAGATGCTAAAGGGAGGAAACAAGGGATGGGAGAGCAGTGATGGGAAGAGGCATGGCCTAGTGGCTAGAACACGAGCCTGGGAGTCAGAAGGACCTGGGTTCTAATCCTGACTCTGCCATTTGTCTGCTGAGCGACCTTGGGCAAGTCTTTTCACTTCTCTGGGACTCAGTTACCTCATCTGTAAAATGAGGATCAGCACTATGAGCCCCAGGTGGGGCGGGGACCGTGTCCAACCTGATTAGCTTATATCTTGTAGCGTCTATTAGTTTGTCTTTTTGGGCAAGTCACTTCACTTCTCTGTGCCTCAATTACCTCATCTGTAAAATGGGGATTAAGACAGTGATCCCCATGGTGCAACTTGATTATCTTGCATCTCCCCAGGTGTTTAGTAAGGTGCCTGGTGCATAGTATGTGCTTAACAAAAAAGGTGAGGTGATGGATTTGGTCAGGGTCACTTGTAGAATGGAGGCAGTGTGGAAGGTCACTGATGGCAAAGGTGAGGAAATAAACGCAGTGTGGCTCAGTGGAAAGAGCCCGGGCTCGGGAGTCAGAGGACATGGGTTCTAATTCCGGCTCCACCACTTAACCAGCTGTGTGACCTTGAGCAAGTCACTTCACTTCTCTGTGCCTCAGTTCCCTCATCTGTAAAATGGGGATTAAGACTGAGAGCCCCACGTGGGACACGCTGATTTCCTTGTATCTACCTCAGAGCTTAGAACAGTTCTTGGCACATAGTAAGCGTTTAACAAATACCATAATTATTATTATTATTATTATTAATAGGTTGAATGGTGGGAAGACAGGAGCCTGAATAGTAAAGGTCAACACATCAAGGAGCAATTTTAATAGATGGAGCCATGAAGAAGAGTCATGTTTCAGTACAGACAAAGAGTTGTCCCCAAATCCTCTCAGATCATCCTTCACAACATCACAAAAATCCTCTCCATTCAAACTGCTATCCGTTCTGATCCAAGCACTCATCCTCTCCCTCCTTGATTACCGTACCAGCGTCCTCGCTGACTCCCAGCCTCCTGTCTCTCCCCGCTCCAGTCCCCACTTCACTCTGCTGCCCGGATCGCTTCTCTACAAAATCGTACGGTCCATGTATCCCCCCTCCTCAAGAGGTTGCCCATCCACCTCTGCATCAGACAGACACTTCTCACCGCTGGCTTTAAAATCCTCCATCGCCTTTCCCCCTCTTACCTTACCTCCCTGCTTTCCCAATACAACCCAACCAGCACACTTCACTCCTCCAGTACCAGTGTGCTCACTGTACCTCTCAAAATGTACTTATTTTAGCGTTATTCTCCCTCGGTAGACTGTAAGCTCTATGTGGGCAGGCAACTTGTCTACCAACTCTACTATATTATACTCTCCCAAGAGCTTGGTACAGTGCTCAGCGCACAGTAGGTGCTCAATAATTTCCATTGATCGCTCGATTGACGGAATGAAAGATAAGGGCTGCTGGGGGAGGGTGTCGGGGGGGAGGAGAGGAGTGGAACCAAGTCTCCTATTCCTGAGGAAAGAGGAGAGTGTGGGAACAGAGGAAGGAAAAACACAGAATCTGATATGGGAAGGGTGAATTCTGAAGTAAAGATGGGAAGAGTGGGAACAGAGGAAGGAAAAATACAGAAGCTGTAGTGGGAAGGGTGAATTCTGAAGTAAAGATGGGAGAAGAGGGGATTGAGGAGCAAATAGGAGCAGTAGTAATAGTAATCAGCTCGGTCTAGTGGATAGAGCACAGACCTGGGAGTCAGAAGGACCTAGGTTCTAATCTCACCTCCACCACTTGCCTGCTATGTGACCTTGGGCAAGTCACTTCACTTCCCTGTGCCTCGGTTACCTCATCTGCAAAATGAGGATTGAGACTGTGAGCCCCACATGGGACAGGGACTGTGTCCAACCTGATTAGCTTGTATCTATTCCAGCACTCAGAACAGTGCGTGACACATAGTAAGCGCTTAACAAATACCATCATCTTCATCATTAGTCATAATAATATTTATTCCGCGCTTACCGTGTGTAGAGCACAGTACTGCGGGCTGGGAGTGAATGCACAGGTGGAGATTAAATATAGGCCCTGCCCCCATGGGGCTCACATTGAAAAAGTGGGGACCTAGTGAGATTTCCCCATATATGAGGATGATGTGGATAAGAAGCCGGACGGGGAATCTAGGGAAAGGATGACTAAGAAGCGGTTACTAATATTCAGGCGGCCAGATCTGATGGAGCTCCTAGTGGGATAAGGGGAAGGAAAGACAGAAAGGCGGAGGTAGAGATGGATAGAGACAGAGAGAGAGACCCAAAAGGAGAATCGATTAATCCATCCATCCATCAGCGGTACTTACTGAGCGCTTACTATGTGCAGATCACTATAGTAAGCAGCTGGGAGTGTACAACAGAATAAGCGGACACGGTTCCTGCCCATAATGAGCTGGCAGTCTAGAGGAAGCCAAAGGCAGACTGGGGAGAGAGGAAGCGGAGGACATGCCCACATCTCTGGCTCTGTATACCCGCTAGTCCAGAGTTTAGAAAACCACAGACCCCCTTTCCCTACCCTTTCCATTAAGGGAGGTCGAAGCATGCCAACGTGCCCATCTCATTCCTACCCAACACGTTCCAGTTGGCCAGTGATTTTTTTTTCCTTATCCTGAAGAACCTAAATCAGGTCATGGGACTACCCAAATTGGGATGTCAATCAATCGATCGTATTTATTGAGCCCTTACTGGGTGCACAGCACTGGACTAAACATTTAGCACTGAACTCTCTGAACTGTCTGGCCGTCTTAGTGGAGGGAAGGGGAAGCAAGGAACAGAAGGGTTTAGAAAAGTGAAAGAAGGAAAAGTGGAGGCCTCGCTTGCTTCCGACAACCCTACAGTGCTCTGCTCCCTAGAAAGCACTCAAAAATTCCACTGATTGATCGGCAGCTGCCCGCTAGAAGTTCCCAAATAATACTAGAAGTAGCGTGGCGTAGCGGACAGAGCATGAGCATGGGAGTCAGAAGGACCTGGGTTCTAATCCCGGTTCCGCCACTTGTCTGCTCTGTGAAGTTTGGCAAGTCGCTTCACTTCTCGGGGCCTCAGTTACCTCATCTGTAAAATGGGGATTGAGACTGTAAGCTCCACCTGGGATAGGGATTGTGTCCAACCCGATTTGCTGGTGTCCACTCCACTGCTTTAAACAGGGTCTGATACATAGCAAGTGCTTAACAAATACCATTATTATTATTATTTTTACTACTCAGGGTTATTTGAGCACTTAACTAAATGGAATGGACACCCTGTCCATTTTTTATGGTATTTCTTAAGCACTTATGGGTCAGGCACTGTACTGAGAGCTGGAGTAATAATAATGTTGGTATTTGTTAAGCGCTTACTATGCGCAGAGCACTGTTCTAAGCGCTGGGATAGATACAGGGTCATCAGGTTGTCCCACGTGAGGCTCACAGTTAATCCCCATTTTACAGATGAGGTCACTGAGGCACATAGAAGTTAAGCGACTTGCCCACAGTCACACAGCTGACAAGTGGCAGAGCCGGGAGTCGAACCCATGACCTCTGACTCCGAAAGCTAATCAGGTTTGGACACAGTCTATGTCCCTCATAGGGTTTACAGCCTTAATCTCCATTTTACAGATGAGATAACTAAGAAGTGAAATGAAAGTGAAATGAGTTGCCCAAGGTCACACAGCAAAGTGGCGAAACAGGAATTAGAACCCAGGTCCTTCTGATTCCCAGGTCTGTGCTCTTTTCTCTAGGCCACATCGCTTCTTTCTATACTTGTTTCCCTTCTCAGTATCCAGTGTTCATGCCACAGACGTCCCTGGGCCCTCCTGTAGTCAATCAATAACCCCTTTCCCCATGTTCCCGGCGGAAAGAGCACGGGCCTGGAAGTCAGAAGGACCTGGGTTCTAATTCCCGTTCTGCCACCTGCCTGCTGTGTGACCTTGGACAAGTCACTTCCCTTTTCCGTGCCTCCATTGGCCGGTCTGTAACATGGGAATAAAACGCCTCTTCTCCTTCCCTCTTAGGCTGTGAGTCCCGGATGAGACAGGTCCAAGCTGACTGTCTTGTATCTACCACAGTGCTGGGCACCTGGTAGCTTATTACAAACCGTCATCATGGTTTGAGAGCAGTGTGGCTCAGTGGATAGAGCACGGGCCCGGGAGTCAAAAGGACTTGGGTTCTAATCCCGGTTCTGCCACGTCTGCTGTGTGACTTGGACAAGTCCTTTCATATCTCTGGGCCTCGGTGACTTCATAAAACGGGGATTGAGAATGTGACCCTCATGTGGGGCAGGGACGGGGTCCAACCCGATTAGCTTCTATCCACCCCGGCGCTTAGAACAGTGCTTGGCACCTAGTAAGCGCTTAACTAGTACTATTATTATTATTTTTAGTAACATCATCAGTACTATCATTAACCCCTTCCACCTCAGTTCACACCATTACTGCCTCCCGCTCCGCTTCAAGGACCGACCAGTCGCTTTGGACGTCTTTCAGCCGCTGACCCTTAGCGGAACGTGGCTCTTACTGGGAAATCGAGCTCTGAGAAGCACCCCCTGACACCCCCTAGGAGCTGGCAGAGACTCGGCCCTCTGGGCTACTACTGACTTCGAATCATGAGACAAAACCTCACCTGGTGTTGCAGATGAACCTGATATAGTTTGACTCCTGAAGTGTCATTCGTTAAGAGACCTCCCCCTCACCCCAGACTTTAAATAGTTTGACTCTGAAGTGTCAGTTGAGACACCCTCCCGTCCCCAACAAACTTTAAATAGTTTGATTGCAAAGTGTCACTCATTAAGAGACCCCTGCCAAGTTTATAATTAAACTGTGATACTGTAGAATACAGAAGGAAGGTTACAGTATAGGAGAAAGACAGCTGTCCTGTCCATTGATACCTCTGATACCTAAAGTCCGTTCCTAGCCAACCTCTAAATCTCCCAAGCATAGTAGATTTTTTTTTTTGATGTGCCGAATGGAAAAATAACCACGCCCCCTCAAAGAATATGCCGGTGTGAAAATAATAATAATAATCGCGGTATCTGCTAAGCGCTTACCATCGTGTCAAGCACAGTGATCAGCGCTGGGGTAGCCAAAATGCAATCAGGTCTGACACAGTCCCTGTCCGGGATGGGCTCGCAGTCTCAGGGAGAGGGAGAACAGGTAGTCGGATTCCACTTTACAGATAAGGAAACTGAGGCCCAGAGAAGGGACTTCCCCAAGGTCACCCAGCCAGCAAGTGGCGGGGCTGGGATTCGAATCTGGGGCTCCTGGCTCTTAGGAGTGAGTTCCACCCAAGGGGCCAAAAAGTTACAAATAGGCTAAATGGAAAAAGCTAAAAAAAAAATCCCTATTCAAAGAACACCTCCTTCCCCGCCCCCCACCCCCGACTTCAAAGTTCCTTGTCAGAGAATCATGATATCAAGTTGGAGTTGAATCTGTGATGTGGCACTTCCTTGATGGACAAGACATCAAATGAAATCTCGGCGTCGCACTCTTTAGTCAGATGAAAATCCCATTTACATCCTGCTTTGCATTATAATTTCCAGGGAGGTGTCTGTTGAGAATAGGCTGCCACTGGAGTCACCATGGTAACTTTCCAGGGATTCAAGAAAAATGATACCCTAATGACACATCTCTAAAATGTGATGATAGTGTCACCTGAAAAGCCAGCTCTCGAAAATTTAGCCCCAGTCAAGGATCTGCTTTTGTACAGCGGACACCTGTTTAGACGACTTGTAAAACTCCCTAAAAAACCCTTTAGTCCAAACTCCATTTTGGAACTAAAATCACCCACGTAGTAAATACAAGCTTTGCCCCCCTCCTCCCACATTCTCAGATCACACCTTTTGGGAATTAATTCCTTCAGGACAGTTTTTGATAGTGGTTTTTTTAAATGATTTAGAGCCAGCCCAAAAAATGTTTCTCTCAAAAAGGAGAAAACGAATATGGATTACTTTACTCAGTAAGACCTTTTTAAAATGAGCCCTCTTCCTCAATTAGCTTTATGGTGCTTTTCGCAAACCCAGTCCCATATAATTTAGTCTATAAAATCCTTGGAAATTGCAAATGAGGTAGGCGGTCCAGTTTTAGGAAGCGCACATACTAAAGTTGTGTTTTGTGGATGCATTTCCTTTCGCTCATCGATTAAAATCCCAGTAATTTGGATACTAATTCACTCTGTGTGAGAGAACGGTATATTAGGGAGAAATTCAGGAGGCAAAATTGGAAAGGGTCTCCCCGGGATTCTCACGAAGAAGCCAGATGTACTCTAAAACAGCTCCACTTCGAAACAGCAGGCATCTCAGTCCTCCTTAAAAAAGGAATTGAAATGAGGAAATGGGGTAGGGGAGACCGAAACAAGAAGCACATTGTTTAGAGGAACTTTGAGAGGCCCACCTCATGAATGGAAAAATCCATGCCTTTTAGATTTTCCAGGCTGGCTTTTTGGGGACTCTATTTGCGGATGATTTTCTTACTAAAATAGGCCCTTTTTCTCCGAACCCACTGCCCCAGTTACAGCAGAGCAAAGGCTGACTTACCTTTAACGGAAGCTGAATAAGTGGAAATGATGCAGAGGAAAAGCACAGTGAGGAGAATCATATTTGACTCTTCTACCGTCTAGACCACTGCATGAAGCTCTTGGCAGATGTCACCTAAGCAATGAACTCTTCGGATGGAACTGAGGGAGTGAAAAAAAAAAGGCTCAGACCCTGGAACAATAACGTTTATCTCTAGGCGGAGGGTCAGAATCCAAACTCCAACCCCTGGTTCTAAGTTCACTAGAGGTCTCCCATTAATCATTAAACTCAGGTGGTTGGCAGGTTTTATCCATTTTTCATCTTTTTCGGTTTTTATTTCTGAGAAGGCAATTTAGATCAGCCCCGCTGAATTTCGGGGGGAGCCAGCTGGACAAAAGGCAGAGTGAGACAGAGTTGATTTCCAGCAAGATCTTCGGAATCTTTCAAGAGAACGGCTTAGGTTTTGCCCTCTAATCTTTACAGGCCCATTTATTCCAGCTCAATTCTCTGATTTCTTTACAAACGCCAAAAGAAATAAACAGGGTGTCAATCTCCCATCTTGGCTCCTTAATTATATTTGTTTGCACCACACAATGAATTCTGTGGACAATATCACACAGTCCCTGCTTCTTTCATCTTCCCTCAGCCAGATTACCTGAAACAGTTAGGCAAATCTTTGATTTCTCACCATCTCAAAGTCCACTGGCCCCCAAACTCTGCCTCCACAGGACTCTCTGGGGGTGCCAGCTCTGGTTTTTTTTTGGGGGGGGTTGTTTTTTATGGTATTTGTTAAGCTCTTACTCCGGGCCAGGCTCTGTGTTAAGCGCTGGGGTAGATACAAGCCAATCAGGTCAGCCAGTCAATCATATTTACTGTGGAGAGCACTCTACTAAGTACTTGGGAGAGTACAATATAACAATATAACAGACACATTCCCTGCCCACAATGTGATTATAGTCTAGAAGGGAAGACAGACATTAATAGAAATAAATAAATTACAGACAGTCCAGGTCCCAAAAGGGGTTTACAGTCTTAATCCCCATTTTACAGGTGAGGGAATTGAGGCACGGAGAAGTAGAATGACTCGTCCAAAGTCACACCGCAGATGAGTCGCGGAGCCGGGAATAGAAGCCAGGTCCTCTGACTCCCAGGCCCAGGCTCTATCCACTAGGCAATGCTGCTTCCCTGGTCACAGAATAGGCCCATGTCCTCCAAGAAGCCTTCCCTGATTGAACCCTCCTTTCTTCTTCTTCCACACCCTTCTTCTGCGTTGCCCTGACTTCATTCATCATTCATTCATGCCCTTTATTCATCCCCCCTCTCAACCCCACAGCACTTTTGTACATATCTGTCATTCATCTATTTATATTAATGTCTGTTTCCCCCCTTTAGACTGTAAACTCACTGTGGGCAGGGAAGGTGTCTATTTAATGTTTTATTGTACTCTCTTGTGCTCTCCCGAGTGCTTACTACAGTGCTTTGCACACAGTAAGCTCTCATCAAAAACGATTGAATTAATGAATGAACTGGGAATCCCAGTTCAAAGTCCTTAAGGCTGACCCCCGCCTCTCTGCCTACACCCCTAAACCTACAGGGAGAAAGACAGATTTTACAACATGCATAAATTTAAATAGGTATAACTTTTCACTCCACATATTAATGATCTGGTCCATAAATCATGACATGACAATAATAATAATAGATGTTAAGCATGTACTATGTACCAGACACTGTTTCAAGAGCTGGGGTAGACACAAGATAGTCAGAATGAACACAATTTCTGTCCCATAAACGATGGACTGATAATAATGATAACAATAATAGTAATAATAATATCTGTTCAGCACTCACTATGTACCAAGCACTATACCAAAGCTGGGGCGGACACAAGATCATCAGGTCAGACACAGTCTCTGTCCCACAAAGTGCTCATCCAGTCAATCAATCGTCGTTATCGAGCGCTTGTTGTGTGCAAAGCACTGTACCACGCACTTGGGGGAGTACAATATAGCCACAAACAGACACATTCGTGCCCACAATGAGCTCACAGTCTAAGAATGGAGGAAAGCAGGATCTTTCTCTGAATTTGACTTTTCTACAATGTAACACAAAGGTTACTGAACTACCTCCCCTCAGAAGCAGCGTAAACTAGTGGAAAGAGCCTGAGCCTGGGATTTTGAGGATCTGGGGTTCTAATTCCTGTAGACCGTAAGGTCTCTGTAGGCAGGGTTCACATCTACCCATCTGTTGCTTTGGACCCTCCCAAGCGCTTAGTACAGTGCTCTGCATAGAGTACACACTCAATAAATACCATCGATTGATGGATAATTCTGTCTCTGCCACTTGCCTCGTGTAATACCTTGAGCAAGTCGCTTAACTTTTCTGTTCCTCAGTTTCTTCATCTGCAAAATGGGGATTCAATACCTGCTCTCCCTCCTATGTACACTGTGAGCCCTATGTGGGACCTGATTTTCTCATATCTAAGCCGGTAAGCAGTTAACAAATACCATAATTTTTATTATTATTATTCTTTGTGGCTCACCTTCTTCATATGAAGAATGTGGAATAAATATCAATTCCTCTTAAACACTGGAGCCCCATGTGGGCCAGGGAATACACCTTATCTGATTATCCTGTCTATTTGTAATAACTAATAATAATAATGGTATTTGTTAAGTGCTTACTATGTACAAAGCACTGTTCTAAGGGCTGGGGGGAAATACAAGGTGATGAGTTTGTCCCACGTGGGGCTCACAGTCTTAAACCCCATTTTACAGAGGAGGTAACGGAGGCCCAGAGAAGTGAAGTGACTTGCCCAAAGTCACACAGCTGACAAGTGGAGCCGGGATTAGAACTCATGACCTCTGACTCCCAAGCCCAGGCTTTTGCCACCCAGCCACACTGCTTCTCATTATTATTAGTGGTACAAAAGGATGATATTTGGTCCTGTCTTTCTCCCTGCTTAGGTTAGGATATCTAGACTTTTACAAATCAGTTTTATCACAGGGCCAGCTGGCATGGGAAAATGGAAACCAAATCCTTGGGTAAGTCATTTCACTTCTCTGTGCCTCCGTTCCCTCATCTGCAAAATAGGCAGCATGGCACAGTGGATAAAGTAGAGGTCTGGGAGTCAGAAAGTCATGGGTTTTAATCCCGGCTCTGCCACTTGTCTGCTGTGTGAACTTGGGCAAGTCACTTTACTTCTCTGGGCCTCAGTTACCTCCTCTGTAAAATGGGGATTGGGACTGTGAGCCCCATGTGGGACGGGGGCTTTGTCCACCCCGATTTGCTCGTACCACCTCAGTGCTTAGTACAGTGCTTGGCACATAGTAAGTGCTTAACAAATACCACAATTATTATTATCATTATTGCCTATTTGTCCCTTCTACTTAAACCGTGAGCTCCATGTGGGACTTGATTAACTTGTATCTACCCCAGTACTTGATACAGAGCTTGGCATATAGTAAGCCCTTAACAAATGCCACAGTAATAATTATTATAATTACTATTATTTTATAAATTAAGTCCTATGATTGCTTCATAAAGGTATTGACAAGAGGATAGCTGGGTGGGAACCAAACGATCCAGCAGATTCGATCATTTTTCCCTAGAGCATTTGAGCTTCAGTTTCTTTTGCCAAGAGAAGCAGCGTGGCTCAGTGGAAAGGGCACGGGCTTTGGAGTCAGAGGTCATGGGTTCAAATCTCGGATCTGCCACTTGGCAGCTGTGTGACTGTGGGCAAGTCACTTCACTTCTCTGTGCCTCAGTTACCTCATCTGGAAAATGGGGATTAAGACTGTGAGCCCCACGTGGGACAATCTGATTCCCCTGTGTCTACCCCAGCGCTTAGAACAGTGCTCTGCACATAGTAAGCGCTTAACAAATGCCAACATATAAATGTGAATTATATAGTAAGAAGAGGTCTATTTTTAGCTCTCAGTTGACATACTCCCTGTGGTCTCCAGATGTACAGAACTTCACTCACTTAACTTCTGGAAAATCTGGTTACAGACACAGCCTATTTGATCCAGTAGGAGATCTTTTAGGCTAACAGTAATAATAATAATATTTGTTATGTGCTTGCTAGGTGCCGAGTACCGAGTTAGGTACGAGCTGTCCCATCTGGGGCTCACAGCCTAAGGAGGCAGGAGAACAGACATTGAACTCCCATTTTACCGATAAGGAAACTGAGGGACAAAGTGGCGAAGTGACCCAACTGGCAAGTGGCAGAGCCAGGATTAGAACCCAGGTCCTCTGACTCCCAGACCTGTGCTGTTTCCCCCATGCCTCGCTGCGTCTCTGATGGATATCTTCCCTTTTGAAACTCCCAGAAGCCCACACCTGCAATGCCCACCTTGACTAGACCACGTGGAGGAGACTACGTGTCAACGGGGTTAAAGTACTGCGGGTTGTCATGCATTTTCCAGAGTCCAAACAATAAAAGACATATCATTATTGCCTAATAAAAAACCGATGCCTCTAGAGAACATTTGCTCGCTAATAGGACTCCTGTTAGTCACTGTTAAGGAGAGAGGCATATTTCAGAGGAAGATAGTCAGGGCTGTTTCTACCTGGTACGTGGCCAACTAATTCTGGGGGGTCGGAGTGTGTGTGGAGGGAAGGGGGGGTTGAGCTCATGACACAATTTAGTGTTTGTTAAATGATATACAGATGGCAGGGCCTTGACCCAGAGACCAGAGATCCCACTAATAATATCGGCTAAGAGCTCGCTGTGTGCCAAGCCCTGTCCTAAGCGCTGGGCTAGATACAATATAAGCAGACTGGACGCAGTCCTTGTCCCACAAGGGGCTCACAGTGTAAGTGTGAGGGAGAACAGCTATTGAATCCCCACTTTACGGACGAGTAAACTGGGGTATGGAGAAGTTAAGTGACTCGCCCAATGTCACACAGCAGGCAAGTGGAAGAACTGGGATTAACAATAATAATAATAATGGTATTTGTTAAGCACTTACTGTATGCGAGGCACTGTACTAAGCGCTGGGGTGGATACAAGCAAATCGGGTTGGACACAGTTCCTGTCCCACGTGGGGCTCATAGTCTAAATCCCCATTTTACAGATGAGGGAACTGAGGCCCAGAGAAGTGAAGTGACTTGTCCAGGGTCACAGAGCAGACAAGTGGCAGAGCCGGGATCATTCATTCATTCAATAGTATTTATTGAGCGCTTACTATGTGCAGAACACTGTACTAAGCGCTTGGAATGAACAAGTCAGCAACAGATAGAGACAGTCCCTGCCGTTTGACAGGTTTACGGTCTAATCGGGGGAGACGGACAGACAAGAACAATAGCAATAAATAGAGTCAAGGGGAAGAACATCCTTCTGACTCCCAGGCCCATGCTCTGTCCACTACGCCATGCCGCTTCTTGATTAGAACCCAGGTCTCCTGACTCTGAAGCCAGCGCTCTTTTCGCTACATCGCTTCCTCAGAGCAACTCCCAAAGGACTTTGGGATCATCGCGGTCATCGGTGAGGCGTGTGTGTGGAGACCAAACGATCATGCCTTCCTGGCCCCTTCTCTGACTTCTCACCACAATGGGCAACAGCTAAGGAAAACATCTGGAAGCAGCGTGGCCTAGTGGAAACAACACGGGCCTGGGAGTCAGAGGCCTTGGGTTCTAATCCCACCTCTGCCACTTGCCTGCCATGTGAGCTCGGGCAAGCTGTGCCTCCATGCTTCCGTCACCTCATCAGTGAAACGGAGACTAAATCCTACACCCTTCTGTGAGCCCCATGTGGGACAAGGTTGCGTCCAACCTGATTAGTCGGTCAGTCAGTCCTATTTATTGAGCGCTTACTGTGTGGAGACCACTGTACTAAACCCTTGGGAAAGTGCAATAAATCAGTAAGGCACACACATTCCATGCCCACAGTGAGTTTACAGTCTAGAGGGGGAGACAGATATTAATATAAGTAAATAAATGACAGATATGTACATAAGTGCTGTGGAGCTGGGAAGGGGAGATGAATAAAGGGAGCAAGTCAGGGGACACAGAAGGGAGTGGGAGAAGAGGACAAGTGTGGCTTGGTCAGGGAAGGCCTCTTGGAGGAGATGGGCCTTCGATAAGGCTTTGAAAGCGAGGAGAGTACTTGTCCCTCGGATAGGAAGAGGGAGGACTTTCCAGCCAGAGGCAGGACGTAATAATAATAATAATGTTGGTATTTGTTAAGCGCTTACTATGTGCCGAGCACTGTTCTAAGCGCTGGGGTAGACACAGCGGAATCAGGTTGTCCCACGTGGGGCTCACAGTCCCATTTTACAGATGAGGGAACTGAGGCACCGAGAAGTGAAGTGACTTGCCCAAAGTCACACAGCTGGCAAGTGGCAGAGCTGGGGTTCGAACCCATGACCTCTGACTCCAAAGCCCGTGCTCTTTCCAGTGAGCCACGCTGCTCTCTAGGACGTGGGTGAGAGGTTGGTGGCGAGATAGATGAGATGGAGCTACAGTGAGTAGATTGGCTTTAGAGGAGCAAAGTGTGCGGGCTGAGTTGTAGTAGAAGAGTAGCGAGATGGAGGTAGGAGGGGGCAAGGGGATTGAGTGCTTTAAAGCCTTGTATCTATCCCAGTGCTTAATACAGATCCAGTACATAAAAAACACTAAGCAAGTACCATTAAAAAAAAAACCCAACCATCTCTTTGAGACAGGGTGGGAGAGAGGAAAGAAGAAGAAGGGGTAGAGGAGGAGAGAATGATTATCTGTCTTGCTCTCCCTTCGCTCTTAGGGGTTAGGCTCACGCTTAAAAGATAGGTACATCCAGTGTGGTAAATGAAAATGTATGAAAATAAGAAGCAGCGTAGTCTAGTGGATAGAGCACGGGCCTGGGAATCAGAAGGACCTGCGTTCTAGTCCCAGCTTTGCCACTTACCTGCTGTGGGACCTTGGACAATTCACCTCTCCGGGCCTCAGTTCCCACATCTGTAAAAGGAGGATTAAGACTGTGAGCCTCTTGAGGGACACCAACTGTGTCCAACTTGATTAGCTTGTATCTGCCCCAACCTTTAGTACAGTGCCTAGCACCTAGTAGGTATTTAGCAAATATCATTTTTAAAAATGGCCTAAATAAAACTGGAATCAGGGAGGAGTCAGGGGAAAATGTAGGAAGCACAGTCTCACCCTCACATAATACGTGAGAAGCAGCGTGGCTCAGTGGAAAGAGCACGGGCTTTGGAGTCAGGGCTCATGAGTTCGAATCCCAGCTCTGCCACTTGTCGGCTGTGTGACTGTGGGCAAGTCGCTTCACTTCTCGGTACCTCAGTTCCCTCATCTGTAAAATGGGGATGAAGACTGTGAGCCCCACGTGGGACAACCTGATTCCCCTATGTCTACCCCAGCGCTTAGAACAGTGCTCGGCACATAGTAAGCGCTTAACAAATACCAACATTATTATTATTATTATTATTATTACATACACCTCATTGGATCGGTTCTATTTTCCCAGAATGGAAAAGGTCCTGAGGGAGAATTCAGACAAACTGTTGATTCTAAAGCTTAGGCCAAAGAGTGCTTTTCCTCCCGGCTGCCTTTCTTTTGGACTACCTTCAAATCCCACACAGTCAGGGGGGCTTAGCATTTTGATGATAAGCTATCTCACAGGAAGCTTTGTTATTGTGGTGTTATCCCTCCTGGGGTGAAGAAATAACTAGATTGTCTGATCTTTTCTGGAAGACCTGGGTTGGGGGGGGGCGGTGGTTCCTTTTATTGGTATTTGTTAAGCACCTTCTATGTACCAGGCACTGTACTAAGCGCTGGGGTAAATACTCCTTATGAATGGCTTTAAAGCAATCATCTTGCTTCCTCCTACCTTGCCTAGCTACTCTCCTCCAGCCCACACACTTCACTCCTCTAATGTCCAACCTTCTCACTGTACCTCCATCTCGTCTTTCTCACCACGGACCTCTCACCCGAGTCCCGCCTCTGGCCTGGAACACCCTCCCTCCTCAAATCCAAACAGACAGTTACTCTCCCCGCTTCAGCGTGGCTCAGTGGGATGAGCACGGGCTTGGGAGTCAGAGGTCACAGGTTCGAATCCCAGGTCTGCCACTTGTCAGCTGTGTGACTGTGGGCAAGTCACTTCACTTCTCTGTGCCTCAGTTCCTTCATCTGTAAAATGGGGATTAAGACTGTGAGCCTCACGTGGGACAACCTGATTACCCTGTATCTCCCCCAGTGCTTAGAACAGTGCTCTTCACAGAGTAAGCGTTTAACAAATCCCAACATTATTAAAGCCTTGTTGAGGGGGCAGCTCCTCCAGGAAGCCTTCCCTGCCTAAGCCCTCCTTCCCTCTTCTCCCACTCCCTTCTGCATCACCCTCGCTTCCACCCTTTACCTCCCAGCCCCACAGCACTTATAGACATAACTGCAATTTATTTATTTATATTAATGTCGGTCTCCCCCTCCAGCCAGTAAGCTCACTGTGGGCAGGGAATGTGTCTGTTCACTGTTATACTGTACTCTCCCAAGTGCTTAGTTTAGTGCTCTGCACACAATAAGCGCTCAGTGAATACAATTGATTGAATGAATGCAAGTTAATAAGGTTGGATACCATCCAAGTCCCCCATGGGGCTCCCAGTCTCCTCTATCCCCATTTAACAGGTGAGGAAACCGAGGCCCGGAGGTCCAGATTCAGGCCTATGCACTTTCCAGTAGGCCACACTGCTTCCAGAGAATTTCTTACAAAGTCTTGCTCAAATCTTTGGTCTCTTTTCAGAATTATGACTGGTGATTTCAAATAAGACCTTGTGGGGAAATAAGTCAGGAGACAGCGAAATCAAGATAGCGGACGGATTCCACAACACATTTGCGCCCCTGTGACAACTATTTCCTGAGGTCCAGGAGAAAAAACACACACTTTACTTAATTAGAAACTGAATGAACTTCACCCCTAAGAGGGGGTGAATCTTGGAAGAAATCACAGCACCACACCAAGGAGATTTACTCTTTTGCTCAATAAATCGATGGAATGAATGAATGATTGAATCTACCAGTTGTGTTGTACTTTCCCAAGTGGAAGCAGCATGAAAAGAGCATGGGCCTAGGACTCCGAAGACCAGAGTTCTAATCCCAGCTCCGCTGCGTGTCTGCCATGTGACCTTGGGCATGTCACTTAGCTTCTCAGTGCCTCAGTTGCCTCATCGGTAAAATGAGGGTTGAATACCTGTTCTCCCTCTACTTGGATTATGAATTCCACGTGGGGCAGGGACCGTGTCCCAGTTAACTGATTTGTATCTATCCCAGTGCTTAGAATAGTGCTTGATACACAATAAGCTCTTAACAAATGCCACTCAAAAAAAAAAAAGAAAGGAAGCGTTCAATAAATACCACTGATTGACTGACTGACTCGTGATGGAGTGGCTCATCCAGAGGGTCTGACTTCAGTGAATAAATTTCACCTTTGTCTGTTTCCTGTTCTCCAGGACCTGGAACTGGACATGTCCTTCTCCTGTCCAAAAGGGAGAGATTAGCTGGGGGCAGCAGGGTGGTGCAGTGGAAAGCTCACAGGCCACAGAAGACCCTGGTTCTAATCCTGGCTCTGCCAATTGACTGCTGTGTGACTTCTTAAGCCACTTAAACTTCTCTGTGCCTCAATTTCCTCCTCCATTAAAATGAAGATTCATTACCCTTCAACATGAGCAAGACTGAGCTCCTCATCTTCCCTCCCAAACCCGGTCCTCTCCCAGACTTCCCTATCACCGTGGACGGCACGACCGTCCTTCCCGACTCTCGGGCCCGCGATCCCGGTGTCATCCTTGACTCGTCTCTCTCGTTCACCCCACACATCCTATCCGTTACCGAGACCTGCCGGTCTCACCTCTACAATATCCCCAAGATCCGCCCTTTCCTCTCCACCCAAAGGGCTACCTTACCGCTATGGGCTCTCGTTATATCCCGGCTAGACTACCGTGTCGGCCTTCTCTCCGACCTCCCTTCCTCCTCTCTCACCCCGCTCCGGTCTATTCTTCACTCCGCTGTCCGGCTCATCTTCCTGCAGAAACGATCTGAGCATGTCACTCCCCTTCTTAAACAACTCCAGTGGTTGCCTATCGACCTCCTCTCCAAACAAAAACTCCTCACTCTAGGCTTCGAGGCTCTCCGTCACCTCGCCCCTTCCTACCTCTCCTCCCTTCTCTCTTTCCACCGCCCACCCCGCACGCTCCGCTCCTCCGCCGCCCACCTCCTCGCCGTCCCTCGGTCTCGCCCATGTCGACCCCCGGGCCACGTCTTCCCGCGGTCCCGGAAGGCCGTCCCTCCTCACCTCCGCCAAACTGATTCTCTTTCGCTCTTCGAAACCTTACTTAAAACTCACCTCCTCCAAGAGGCGTTCCCAGACTGAGCTCCTCTTCTCCCTCTACTCCCTCTACCACCCCCCTTCACCTCTCCGCAGCTTAACCCTCTTTTCCCCCCATTTCCCTCTGCTCCTCCCCCTCTCCCTTCCCATCCCCTCAGCACTGTACTCGTCCGCTCAACTGCATATATTTTCATTACCCTATTTATTCTGTTAATGAAATGTACATCGCCTCGATTCTATTTAGTCGCCATCGGTTTTTACGAGATGTCCTTCCCCTCGACTCTATCTATCGCCATCGTTCTCGTCTGTCCGTCTCCCCCATTATACCGTGAGCCCGTCAAACGGCAGGGACCGTCACTATCTGTTGCCGACTTCTTCATTCTAAGCGCTTAGTACAGTGCTCTGCACATAGTAAGTGCTCAATAAATACTATTGAATGAATTGAATGAATGAATACCCGTTCTCTCTCCTCTCTAGAATACCAGTTCCACCTGCTCCCTGATTGTTGTTTGATCTGATTATTTTCTATCTACCCCAGTTCTTGTCACATAGTAAGCACAATTATTATTATTCATAACAGCTAAAGGACGGCTTTATTCTCTGGTTTATTCGCAGCAAAATTCTGCCCTGATAGGAGTAAAAGGCCCAGAGAGTTTTGGGACAAACAGTCAATCAATCAATGGTTTTTACTGAATGATTATTATGTGCAGAATACTGGACCTAGCACTGGGAGAAGTATGAGAGAAGCAGCGTGGCGTAGTGGCTAGAGCATAGAACTAGGAGTCAGAAGGACCTGGGTTCTAATCCCGGTTCTGCCACTTGTCTGTTGTTTGACCTTGGGCAAGTCAAGTCACTCCTCTGGGCCTCAGGTAGCTCATCTGTAAAATGGGGATTGAGAGTGTGAGCCCCACATGGGATAGGGACTGCGTCCAACCCGATTTGCTTTTATCCATCCTAGTATAGTGAAGCAGCGTGGCTCAGTGGAAAGAGCCCGGGCTTGGGAGTCAGAGGTCATGGGTTCGAATATCGGCTCTGCCCCTTGTCAGCTGTGTGACTGTGGGCAAGTCACTTAACTTCTCTGTGCCTCAGTTACCTCATCTGCAAAATGGGGATGAAGACTGTGAGCCTCACGTGGGACAACCTGATGACCCTGTATCTACCCCAGCACTTAGAACAGTGCTCTGCACATAGTAAACGCTTAACAAATATCAACATTATTATTGTTATCATAATGCCTGGCACATATTAAGCGCTTAACAAATACCATTATAATTACTATTATTATGAAACAGAGTTCATTGCTGTGACACCTGCCCTCAATAATAATTATATTATTTGTTAAGTGCTTACTATGTTCCAGGCACTGTACTAAGCACTGGGGTGGATACAAGCAAATTGGGTTGGACACAGTCCCTGTCCCACTTGGGGCTCACGATCTCGATCCCCATTTTACAGATGAGGTAACCGTGGCACAGAGAGGTGAAGTGACTTTCCAAGGCCACACAGCAGACAAGTGGCGGAGCCAGGATTAGAACCCATGACCTCAAGGAGTTCAAAGTCTAGAGATTCGGTGTCTGGCTGTGGTGGGCTCTGGGTCAGGGAGGGTCAGGCTTCTCCCGTCTCTCTACCTCTTTGGTGGCCAGTAACCATAGTCCCGCCTCTCTCCTTAGTAGACAGGGTGCCTGTCTACCCATCTAGACTGTAATAATAATAATTATAAAAATTGTTAAGCGCTTCCGTGGTATTTATTGGGAGCTTAACGTGTGAAGAGCACTGTACTAAGCACTTGGGAGGGTACAGTGTAACAGAGTTGGTAGGCGAGTTCCAGCTTCTTGTGGGCAGGGTGCATGTCTACCAACTCTCTCCCAAGCGCTTAGTACAGTGCTCTGCACACAATGACCACTGAGTAGATACAGTTGATTGATTGATTGATGAGGAGTGGGAGGGGGAGAATAAGCCGGTGGACTTGTAAAAGAGACTGAGAAGAATCGGTCACAGACACAGGACACAGACACTGTCCGCCAATCAGTGGTATTTATTGACCGCTCGTTATGTGCAGAGTACTGTACTAAGTACTTAAGATGGGAAAATACAACAATATAGCAGACACATTCCCTGCCCACAGCGAGCTTACAGTCTAGAAGGGGAGACAGACATTAATATTAATAAATAAGTTATAGATATGTACATAAGTTCTGCGGGCTGGGAGGGGAGATGAATAAAGGGAGCAGCCAGGGCGATGCAGAAGGGAATGGGAGATGAGGAAAAGTGGGGCTTAATCTGGGAAGGCCTCTTGGAGGAGATGGGCCTTCAAGAAGGCTTTGAAGCGAGGGAGGGTCATTGTCTATTGGATATGAAGAGGGAGGGTGTTCCAGGCCAGAGACAGGATGGGGGTGAGGGGCCCATAGTGAGATCGTGGTACAGTAAGTAAGTTGGCATTAAAGCAGTGAAGTGTGCGGGCTGGGCTGTAGTAGGAAAGCAGCGAGGGGAGGTAAGAGGGGGCAAGGTGATGGACGGCTTTAAAGCCGACGGTGAGGAGTTTCAGTTTGACGCGGAGATGGATGGGCAACCGCTGGAAGTTCTTGAGGAGAGGGGAAACATGAACGGAACAGTTTTGTAGAAAAATGATCCGGCAGCAGAGTGAAGTATGGACTGGAGTGGGGAGAGACAAGAGGCAGGGAGGTCAGCAAGGAGACTGATACGGTCATCAAAGTGGGACAGGATAGAGCTTGGATTCCCATGGTAGAGGTTTGGATGGAGAGGAAAGGGCAGATTTTAACAATGTTGTGAAGGTCGAACTGACAGGATTTAGTGATAGATTGAACAAGTGATTTGAATGAGAGAAAAGTCAAGGATTCGGGTTTGTGAGACAAGAAAGACGGTGGTGCCGGCCACAGTGACGGGAAAGTCAGGGGAAGGGTGGGGTTTGGTTTGGAAGATAAGGACTTCTGTTTTGGACTTGTTAAGTTTGAGGTTAAATTTTAGGCACGACATCCAATGGGAAACCACAGAGAGAGAGAGATGTAGATTTGCTTATCATCCGCATAGAGGTGTAGTTGAAGCCGTGGAAGTGAATGACTTCTTCAAGGGAACGAGTGTAGATGGAGAATAGAAGGGAACCGGGAACTGAACCTTGAGGGTCCCCCTAGTTAGGAGGTGGGAGGCAGAGGAGGCGACCGTGAAAGAGACTGAGAAAAAGTGGCCGCAGAGATAGGAGGAGAACCAGAAGAGGACAGTATCAGTGAAGCCGACGTTGGGGAATGTTTCCAGGAGAAGTGGTTGGTAAACTCATTCTTTCATTCATTCCACTGTATTTATTGAACACTTCGTTCATTCATTCAATCGGATTTCTTGAGCGCTTGCTGTGTGCAGAGCACTGTACTAACCACTTGGGAATGTACGAGACGACAATATAAGGGACACATTCCCTGGCCACAGTGAGTCTACAGCCTAGAGGGTGAGGCAGACATTAATAAAGAAATTACGGATGTGGACATAAATGCTGTGGGGCTGGGATGGAGGAGATGAATGAAAGGGGCAAGTAAAGGTGATGCAGAAGGGAGAGAGAAAAAAGGAAAAGTGGGGCTTAGTCAGGGAAGGCCTCTTGGAGGAGGTGTGCCTTCAAAAAGGCTTTGACGGGGGAGAGAGTAATTGACTGTTGGAGTTCAGGAAGGACGGTGCTCCAGGCCAGAGGAAGGTTGTGGGTGAGAGGTCGGCAGTGAGACAGATGAGATTGAAGAAAGGTAGCATTAGAGGAGCGAAGTGTGGGGGCTGGCTTGTAGTAAGAGAGTAGTAAGGTGAGGTAGGAAGGGGCAAGGTGTTTGCGTGTTTCAAAGCCAGTGGTGGGGAGCTTTGGTTTGATGCGGCGGTGGACGGGCGACCGCTGGAGTTTTCGAGAACTGGGGAAACGTGGCCTGAAGGTTTTTATAGAAAAATGATCCGGGCAGCAGAGTGAAGTATGGACTGGAGTGGGGAGAGACAGGAGGCAGGGAGGTCGGCAAAGGAGGCCGATTCTGTAATCAAAGCTGGGTAGGATAAATGATTGGATTAGCGCGGTAGCAGTGTGAAAGGCAGCTGAGAGGTCGAGGAGGATTAGGATGGAGTAGAGGCCGTTGGATTTGGCAAGGAGGAGATCACTGGTGACCTTTGAGAGGGCGGTTTCTGTGGCGTGAAGAGGACAAAAGGCATTTTGGCTTCCATCAGATTATCAGATTGGCTCTGGGAGAATCCAGGTCCAGAGCAATGCTGCTGGGAAGCCAGAACCCACCTGAACTTGGCTCTGGTAACAAGTATAATTATTACACGATTTGTGAACCACTTAATATGTGTCGAACACTATTCTAAGCGCTAGGGTAGATACAAGTGAATCAGATTAGACACAGTCCATATCCCAGATGGGACTCACAGTCTTCGTAGGAGGGATTTGCCTTTTTACAGATGAGGAAGAGGAGCCCCCGAGAAATTTAGTGATTTTTGCCCCCACATCACAGAGCAAGTGCCAGAGGCGGAATTAGAACCCAGGTCTTCTAACTCCTAGGCCTGTATTCTTTCCCCTAGGCCATGCTGGTTTACACTGGGGGCTGACTGTATCTGCCCTAATTGTACTGTGTTGACCCCAGGGTTTTGCACAGTGCCTGACACCTCGTAAGCTCTTAACAGATTCCATTATTTCCATTATTATTAGAGAACATATTATAGAGAAGCAGCGCGGCTCAGTGGAAAGAACGGGGGCTTGGGAGTCAGAGGTCGTGGGTTCTAATCTCGGCTCCACAACTTGTCAGCTGCATATCTTTGGGCGAGTCACTTCACTTCTCTGGGCTTCAGTTTCCTCATTGGGAAAATGGGGATTAAGACTGTGAATCCCACGTGGGACAACTTGATTACCTTGTATCTACCCTAGTGCTTAGAACAGTGCTTGGCACATAGTAAACGCTTACCAAATACCATCATTACTATTAATCGTTAATAATGATGCCATTAATAATAATAACTGATACCTGCTGGGATGATAATGGCCTTCTGGTTAGAATTTTTTTTTAACTTTACGCTGGTCATAACTCCCTTTAGAAATATAACCAGACCTCATTCATTCGAACTTCTGTTGCTAATTCTGTCCTATCCTATTCTCCCAAGCCCTCCACCGTACTCTGCACATAATAAGCGCTCAGTAAATACCATGGATCGATGGAACTTTATAAGATACTTCTCAAATAAACTTGGCAGATATGGGCTACCACCTGCTCTCACCCTTTGTCCTCTTTGCTCCCCAGGGAAGACGGGCTTTGATCCCAGCAAAGAAGTGTTTGAGCTGCTTAGTGGCTAGCAAATCCGCAATTAGGTTGCCTGAGGAGAGGAGATGTGGGAAAACTGCAGGAGAGAAAGGAGGAGGGGAAGGGATTGCGTCTGAATCGATAACCCCAACTATCTCTGTTTTAGTGGAGTGTGTCAGGAATAATAATAATAATAATAATGTTGGTATTAAACGCTTCCTATGTGCAGAGCACTGTTCTAAGTGCTGGGGGAGATACGGGGTCATCAGGTTGTCCCACGTGAGGCTCACAGTTAATCCCCATTTTACAGATGAGGTAACTGAGGCACAGAGAAGTTAAGTGACTTGCCCACAGTCACACAGCTGACAGGTAGCAGAGCTGGGAGTCGAACCCATGACCTCTGACTCCGAAACCCAGGCTCTTTCCACTGAGCCACGCTGCATTGCTATTCCTGAAAGACAGTGCAGTGTGGTGGATAGAGCACGGGTCTGGGAGTCAGAAGGTCCTGGGTTCTAGTCCCAGCTCTGCCACGTGTCTGCTGTGTGACCTCGAGCAAGTGACTTCACCTCTCTGGGCCTAAATTCCCTCATCTGCAAAATGGGGATTAAGAGTGTGAACCCCATATGGGATTAGACTGTAAACCCATCAAAGGGCAGGGACTGTCTCTATCTGTTACCGATTTGTACATTCCAAGCGCTTAGTACAGTGCTCTGCACATCGTAAGCACTCAGTAAATACTATTGAAAGAATGAACAGGGACTGTGTCCAACCCGATTTGCTCCTATCCATCCCAGCACTTAGTACAGTGCCTAGCACATAGTAAGTGCATAATAAATACCATAATAATGATAATAGTTATTATCGGCCATTTCACAGAGGGTGTGGTTGGGCTCAGGGGGACAAGATGGCTCCCAGAGAAAAATGCCCATAGCTCATTTGAGGTTTGATCTTTTTCCAGCAGGGCAGTTATGTTAACGGCAGTATTGTCTTCCTTGTCCCAGGGTATTTCCTTCAGGCATTTGGGGGGTTTAGAAAGCAGTTTTTGGTGCGGTGGTCTGTGCTCTCAGAGAAAAGCAGCGTGGCCTAGTGGATAAAGCATGGACCTGGGAGTCAGAAGGACCTGTGTTCTAATCCTGCCTCTGCTATTTGTCTTCTGGGTGACCTTGGGTAAGTCACTTCACTTCTCTGGGCCTCAGTTACCTCATCTGTAAAATGGGGCTGAAGACTGTGAGCCCTATGTGGGACAACCTGATTACCTTGTATCTACCCCAGTGCTTACAACAGTGCTTGGCACATAGTAAGCACTTAACCAATACCGACATTATTATTATTATTATTACAGGGACTGTTTCCAACCTGATTAACATGAAATAATAATAATGTTGGTATTTGTTAAGCGCTTACTATGTGCAGAGCACTGTTCTAAGCGAGGGGTGAGAGGGATGATGGAGCTGTCGTTAGGAGGTTAACACCTGGTTTTCAGCTGGTTCGCCCCTTAGGGATAGTTGATGGACTCTAAGGGCTAAGCCTAGGTACAAAAGAGACCTGGGGGGCAAAGGGTGGAAGGGGGTCCCTTTTTGGAGCTAGACCCAGGCGGAGAAAGCAGCAGAGAAGGTAAACTCTCTCTAGATAGGAGCTTGGGAATCAGAAGACTTGGGTTCTAATCCCTGATCCGCCACTAGTCAGCTGTGTGACCTGGGCAATCCGCTTTACTTCTCTGTGCCTCAGTTACCTCATCTGGAAAATGGGGATTAAGCCTGTGAACCCCACATGGGACAACCTGATTACCTTGCATCTACCCCAGTGCTTAGAACAGTGCTTGGTGCTTAACAAATACCATTATTATTATTAATAACATAATATGACACCTGAAATTTCACTCTTTTCCATGCAAAAATTCTCTAACGTATACCTCATCCTTCAACGCACAGATGCTTTCTATTCCAGAGCCCCAGACCACATTCAAGTGAATGCTTTGGGTCTGTTGGGAATGCGTGGCCAAAAGAATCAATGAATGGTATCTATTGTGTGCCTACTGTGTGCAGACCACTGTGCTTGGTAAACTAAAATAGTCAATTGCAATTCCTACATCTGGCGCTTATACTTTCTTCTCCATTTGGGGCAATTAACATTTTTCTTCTGACTTTAAAATCCATAGGAATTGCAGCTGAAGGTGGGGGCGGAAAGGCAGGAAGGCTCTGCGGCGGATGGGCCCCGAGACCTGACGACGACACCTAGATTGGATTTAGGCCTGTGGTGTTCACAGCGTTATCGCTGATTGAGACTTCTGCTTGTTTTTCAAATTCATTCGATTGTATTTACTGAGCTGGGCACTGTACTGAGCGCTTGGGAGAGTAAGATACAATAAACAGATGCATTTCCTACCCACGACGAGATTAAAGTCTAGAGGAGCTTATTCATTCATTCAATTGTATTTATTGAGTGCTTTCTGGGTGCAGAGCATTGTACTAAGCGCTTGGGAGAATACAATGCAATAAACAGATACATTTGTTCCCTGCTGACAATGAGCTTAAAGTCTAGGTTATTCATTCATACAGATGTATTTATTGAGCACTTATTGTGTGCAGAGCACTGTACTGAGTGCTTGGGAGAGTACAATACAGTACACAGATTCATTCCCTGCCCACAAAGAGCTTAAAGTCTAGAGTTTATTCGTTCATACAGTCGCATTTATTGATCACTTTCTGTGTGTAGAGCACTGTAGTGAGCGATTGGGAGAGTACAATAGAACAACAGATGCATTCCTGCCCACAACGAGCTCACAGTCTAGAGGGGGAGACAGACATTAATAGAAATAAATTCATTCAGTAGTATTTATTGAGGGCTTACTATATGCAGAGCACTGTACTAAGCACTTGGAATGTACAATTCGGCAACAGATAGAGACAATCCCTGCCCATTGATGGGCTCACAGTCTAATCGGGGAGACAGACGGACAAAAACAAGACAACTTGATCACGATAAATAGAATCAAGGGGATGGACACCTCGTTAACTAAATAGGGTAATAAAATATATACAAATGAGCACGGTGCTGAATAATAATGGTATTTGTTAAACCACTTACTATGAACCAAACACTGTAGATACAAGGTAATCAGGTCGTCCCGGGGGGGTTCACAGTCTTAATCCCCATTTTAGACCAGAGAAATCAAGTGACTGGCCCAAAATCACACAGCTAAGTGGTGGAGTAGGGATTAGAACCCACGACCTCTGACTCCCACGCCCGGGCTCTTTCCACTAAGCCACGATGCTTATATGAGAGCGGTGGGGTTGGGATGGAGGATGAATACAGGGAGGAAGTCAGGGCGACGCAGAAGGGGGTGGAAGCTGAGGAAAAGTGGGGCTTAGTCAGGGAAGGCTTCTTGGAGGGAATGGGCCTTCAGTGAGGCTTTGAAGAGGGGGAGAGTCACTGTCGGACTTGAAGCAGCTGAATTTGGCCTAGAAGTGATGGCGGAGCCGCAGCATGGTGTAGCGTCTACAGCCTGGGCGTCAGGAGGTCATGGGTTCCGGTCCTGCCTCCGCCATTTGTCTGCTGGATGACCTTAGGTAAGTCACTTCACTTCTCTGAGCCTCAATTCCCTCATCTGTAAAGTGGGGATGAAGACTGAGCCTCACGTGGGACCACCTGATGACCTTGTATCCCCCCCCCCCGCGCTTAGAACAGTGCTTGGCACATAGTAAGTGCTTAAAAATACCATCATTATTATTATTATTCTCTAGGCCTCTTGTGACCTCCTCTGTAAAATGGGGATGAAAACTGTGAGCCCCATGTGGGACAACCTGATGACCTCGTATCCGCCCCTGCGCTTAGAACAGTGCTTGACACATAGTAAAAGTGCTGAACAAATACCATCGTTATTGTTTTTCTGTAGGCCTCAGTGACCCCCTCTGTAAAATGGGGATGAAGACTGGGAGCCCCACGTGGGACAACCTGATCACCTTGGATCCCCCCAGCGCTTAGAACAGTGCTTGGTACATGGTAAGCGCTTAACAAATACGATGATTATTATTATTATGAAGGGGCCCGTGGCTGTAGCCTCTAACAGGACAGGGCAGGGGAAGGCCCTCCTTGGCCATGGGGCCGCCATTACCCGTCACCACCCGGGAGGCGGGGGGGGAAGGAGGCGTCGCGCCGTGATGACGTCGCCCTCGCGCGCCCGCCGGAAGCCGCCCCTGCGTGCGGCTACCGGCCTCCCCCGCCCTCCGGGAATTGGAGTTGGGGAAGGACGAGAGGAGGAGGAAGAGGAGCCGCCCTGCCCGCCGCCAGCCGCGCCTCGGGCCGGTAAGCGGGCCGCCGATGGCCGCCTCGGGGGGGGAAGGCCGGCCGCGGGCCAGGCCGTCCGGACGGGGAGGGGTGAATGGCCGAGCCCCATTGGACGGCTGCGTCACGTGGCCCCGCCCCTCCGCACGTCCATCAGCCCGCCGAGGGGGCGGGGCCACGTCGTACGTCAGTGGGCGGGGCCACGTCGTGCGTCGTTCGGCCAAGGGGCCTAAAGTCAATGCTAATTTCCCCACTTCTAGTAATCTCTGTCTCCCCTCCCCTGTAATAATAATAATAATGTTGGTATTTGTTAAGCGGTTACTATGTGCAGAGCACTGTTCGAAGCACTGGGGGAGGTACAGGGTGATCGGGTTGCCCCACCTGGGGCGCACAGCCTTCATCCCCCTTTGACAGATGAGGTCACTGAGGCCCAGAGAAGTGAAGTGACTCGCCCACAGTCACACAGCTGACAAGTGGCAGAGTCAGGATTTGAACCCATGGCCTCTGACTCCTAAGCCCGGCCTCTTTCCGCTAAGCCACGCTGCTTCTCTAGCCGTAACCTCCTGGTGGCCAGGGAATGTGTTGTTTATTCTCATCCTCTCCCAAGCGCTTAGTACAGTGCTCTGCACACAGTAAGCGCTCAATAAATACAGTTGACTGGCGGTCCAACCACCCTATCCCAGGGTCCCCATTTCCCTCTTCCGTTGTGAACGCCGCCCTGTCGCCATCCTCCACCTTCTGCTGCCTCAGTTTCCTCCTGTGGGGCCAAGGTGGACCAGCCAAGGTGGACCACTCCCAGGGGAGACCGAGTCAGGGGGCAGGTGTGTGTGTGTGCCGAATTGTCCATTCCAAGCGCTTAGTACAGTGCTCTGTCCATAGTAAGTGCTAGCGTGGCTCAGTGGAAAGAGCCCGGGCTTGGGAGTCAGAGGCCATGGGTTCTAATCCCAGCTCCGCCGCTTGCCATCTGTGTGACTGTGGGCAAGTCACTTCACTTCTCTGGGCCTCAGTTCCCTCATCTGGAAAATGGGGATTAAAAACTGTGAGCCCCACGTGGGACAACCTGATCACCTTGTATCCCCCGCCCCCCGCTTTGCACATAGTAAGTGCTTAACAAATACCACCATTATTATAGTTATTAATAAATACTATTGAATGAATGTGTGTGTGCATCCGTGCACGTGGTGACCCATTAATGCCACCAGTGCAAGTGGCTTTTCACGTGGAATCCGAAACAGGATATGTGAGAAAAGAGATTCCTGCCGGAAAAGTTCACCTATTTATACAGCGTGGTTATTTTTAATCCGTTAATGGATCTCTGTCAGGGTTTTGGGTGGCAATCCAGAGGGCAATTGTGGCTAATTGAAACCTTCTGAGAGAAGGCCTCGGCCCGTATCGTCCTTTTATCCTCAGGATGCTAGTTAGTAAGATCGCTTCTTCAACAGCCCACAGAGCTCCGTTAGTTATGCCGAGATGTCCGTCTTCCGCCAGCCGACAGAGCGTCCAGAATGTTGGGGCAAATGGTCAGCTGCCGGGAGGCGTGTTTGGAGGTCACTGGTCTCTGCCGGTGCAAACTGGGATGGCCCTGGAAGTGAAAGGGGGGAGGTGGAGAGGGGCCGAGCCGTCCTGGGATATCCGGGCCAAGTCCAGTTCATCCCCGCCCCCAGAGGAAAAGGGACTCGTTCACCTCAGGAGGTTGCTATAGTCTCCCATCCGGGTGGACCTCCCCGCCGAAAATGGACTAGAATTAGCTGCGAACATCCCCCGAGGGTCCGGCTGCCCCAAAAGAGCCCATCGCGGTCCTCTCTAAGACCACCCAAGGTGGGCCAAGAGCCCAGGGCCAACCCAGGTGGCTTCAGGTTGAGGGAACCGTGTTTCAGACCTCCGGCATTCCCAGGGAGGGCCGTGGTGGTCGCTTTTCCTCTGGGGCTGGGAGCGGGTCGGCCTCGGGGCCTCACCCGGCCCACGCCTCCCGTTTTCTGAGCCCGAGGTTCTGAACGCGCCGCCGACTTCACCTCGTCCCTTGCCGGTCTTGTTCCCGCTGGAGCCGGGTGGGAGGGCGAGGTGCGGGAGAGGGGCAGGAAGGAGTTTAAAGGCAAGAGAGCGACACATTGAGAAGGACGCGCAAAAACTTTCCATTTAGGACCCGTGAATAATAATATAAAAATAATTTTGGTATTTGTTAAGCGCTTACCGTGTGCCAAGCACCGTTCTAAACTCTGGGATACATACGAGGTAATCTGGTTGGACACAGTCCCTGTCCCCTATGGGGCTTATTGTCAACCCCTATTTCACAGACGAGGTAACTGAGGCCCAGAGAAGTTAGATTCATTCAGTCGTATTTATTGAGCGCTTACTGTGTGCAGAGCATTGTACTAAGCGCTTGATGACTCGCCCAAGGTCACACAGCAGACAAGCGGCGGAGCCGGGATTAGAACCCAGATCCTTCCGACTCCCAGGCCGATGCTCCGGGCCGTGCAGCTTCCTGTGGCCTAAGTGACCACGGGATGGAGGCAGTTTGGCGCCGTAGCACCCTAGGTCAGCAGGTGCTTTATTAATAATAAAAATAATAACAGCTGTGGTATTTGTTCAGCGTGTATCATATGCTTTCGTGCTGGGAGATGCAAGTGAATCAGGTCCGGCAAGATCCCTGTCCCGCATGGGGCTTGCAATCTAGGACGGGAGGGAGGACGGGTATTGAATCCCCATTTTACAGATGAGGAAACTGGCTCCCAGAGAAGCGAAGTGACTCGCCCGAGGTCACCAGTAAGCAAGTAGGAAAGCTGAAATTAAGACCCAGCTCTCTTGACCCCCTGTTCTCTCTCTAGTCGGGAGGGGGGCGGTCAGGAAGCCCCAGGGAGGGTTGTCTGAGTCCCCCTCCTCTAGACTGTGTGCTCACTGGGGGAGGGGATTGTCACTGTTTATTGTCGTACTGTCCTTTCCCAAGCGGTCAGTACAGTGTTCTGCACGTAGTAAGCGCTTTAATAAATATGATTGAATAATAATGATATTTGTTTAGTGCTTTCTCTGCGCCAAGCACAGTTCTAAGCGCCGACAGATATGAGGTAATCAGGTTGTCCCACGTGGGGCTCACAGTCTCCCAGATGTTCCAGATGAGGCTCAGAGAAGCGAAGCGACTTGCCCAACGTCACACAGTTGACAAGTGGCGGAGGCGGGATTAGAACCCAACACCTCTCACTCCCAAGCCGGGGCTCTTTCCGCTAAGCCACGCTGCTTCTCGCCGTGTGTAGACTCTGGGTGGGAACCAATTAAGAACACTAAGCCAAAAGGTGGAGCCCCTCTCTGGACACTGGGTCACTGGCTGTTTTTGCCGTCAACAAGGGCATCTGGATGGTATCCGGCAAACTATTTTTTTTTTCTAGCGGTATTTAAGTGCTCACTCTGTGCCAGACATTCTTCTAAGCGCTGGGCTAGTTGTGAACAGACCCTGTCCCACGTGGGGCTCACAATCTCAATCCCCTTTTTCCAGATGAGGTAGCTGAGGCCCAGAGACGTGAAGTGAGTTGCCCAAGGTGACACAGCAGACAGGTGGCAGAGGCAGGATTAGAACCCATGACCTTCCGACTCCCAGGCCCGTGCTCTAGCCGCTGCCCCAGGCCTCTTGGAAGAGATGTGATTTTAATAAGGTTTTGAAGGTAGGGAGAGTGATGGTCTGCTGGATATGAAGAAGGAGGGAGTTCCAGACTAGGGGGAGATGTGGACTGAATGATTTCTTTTTAGAAAAATAAATGATATATAGATTGGAATGGGAAAAGACAGGAGGCAGGGAGGTCAGTGAGGAGGCCGATGCAGTAGTCAGGGCGCTTAAAACAGTGCTTTACACATAGTAAGCGCTTAACAAATGCCATCATCGTTATTATTAACGTGGCTCTTTTCACTAGGTCACGTTGCTTCTCTGAGCCTCAGTTTTCTCCACTATAAAATAGTGTTAAAATCTCGTGCTCTTTCCACTGGGCCTCGATGCCCCTAAATCAAGCTCCACATCTTGTGTTTCCGTAGCCTTCCGGAAAGACCGGCTAGCCCCCGCCGCCTCTTCCCTTCACAGAGGCCCCAGGCATGTCGTCGGAAACGCCCCCAGCCAGCGCCCCTTGGGCCGAGGAGGGAACGCCGAACCCGAGCCAGGATCCGGCGGAAAACCAGGGATCGGGTGAGGCGGAAGGGCTCGGACCCATGTCCAAGAGGCAAATGAAGAAGCTGATGAGGCAGAAGCAGTGGGAAGACCAAAGAGAACTTCGCAAGTATGTCATCCCGGGGGGCCTTGGTCTCTCCTCCGCGTCCTGGAGGGAATTCCCACAGTGTACTTCTGCAAAATGGTACCCGAGATGGAAACTGCCGGGGCTCGACGGGCGTAGACATGCTGGCCGGGGGACGAGCTTTTCCCTTTAGTCCTTCTCATCAGGGAGAACGGCAGATGAAGTGAATGAATATGCCCTCTCTTGCTCTGTGTACGAGGATTGTTATTAGTAGCAGTATATTTGTTAAACACTTATTACGTGTCAGGCGCTGTTCTAAGCACTCAGGTAGATCCACGATAATCAAGTTAGTCACAGTCCCTGTCCCACATGGGGCTCACAGTCTAACCTGGAGGGATTTAATCATTTTACAGACGAGAGAACTGAGGCCCGGAGAAGGGCTGTGGCTTGCCCCGGGTTACACAGTGGATATTGGCGGAGCTGGAATTAGAATCCGGGTCCTCTGATTTCCAGGCCCGTGCCTTTTTCAGGAGGCCACGCCGAAAGTGCGGGAGGTCGGATGGTACAGACCCCTGACTTTTGTCCCCGACTGAGACCTGTGTAAGGGTTCTGAAATCTACCGGTAAGAAGGAAAGAAAGATAAGAAATGGTCTCCGATTTGAATTTCCGGCTTTTTCTTTGTCGTTGTAGTGTAAGCTGTTAGGCGAGGACTGGGAAGGGTAAGGTCTCAGGCAGAATTCCCAGGGAATCTTTAAAATAATAATCTTCGAATGCCGTCGAGTCGTTCCCGACCCGTAGCGACTCCGCGGACGCCCCCTCTTCAGAACGACCCACCTTCTGTCATAAAGCCGGTCTGGTAGGAGTATCCGTAGAGTTTTCTCCGTAAAGATAGGCAGCTTCTCAAGAGGTAGCGTGTCGGTAGGGAGGCCCCAGAATAAATGAATAGAGAAACAGCATGGCCTAGTGGAAGACCTGGGAGTCAGAACGACCTGGGTTCTAATCCCGGCTCCGCCACTTGTCCGCCGTATGACCTTGGTCAAGTGACTTCACTTCTCCGGATCTCAGGTCCTTCATCCGTAAAATGGGAATTAAGAGTACGAGCCCCATGTGGGACAGGGATTGGGGCCAGCCTGATTAACTTGTATCTACCCCAGCGCTTAGAAGAGTGTCTGGCGCATTGTAAGCGCTTAATAAATACCAGGAAAAAAAAAAGAAGCAATCGGTCAGATTTATTGAGGGTTTACTGTGTGCAGAGCAATGTGCTAAGCGCTTGGGAGAGTTGCAGTATAACAGAGTTGGTAGACACGTTCCCTTCCCCTTATCGTCAGTGGTATCACTTTTTACTGTGCGCAGAGCACCGTACTGAGCGTTTGGGGGAGTACAGGCCAACAGAGTCCGCGGACACGTTCCCTTGCCAACGACCAGTTTTCAAGTAGGGCCGGTAACTCAGCTGACATGAGGGTAGAAAACATCCAGCTCTCTTTTGGCACCCCACTTCCCAGCTGCGAAGCGCTGGCGTAGAAACAGTGTACGGTCGGGTCAGGCACAATTCCTGCCTCCCGTGGGGCTCGCGGCCTAAGAGGGAAGGAGAACAGGTGGTCCGTCTCCGTTTGACGCCTGCGGGGACCGGAGGCTCGGAGAAGCGAAGCGACTTTACTGAGGTCACACGGCGGGGGTAGAAGCCAGGTTTCCCGACCGTCAGGCCCGTGCCGTGTGTGTGAGGAGGGAGGGGTGGCGGCGGGGGTCCACTCGCCGTCCGCTGAGAACCGGTGCAGCCTGGCGACGACCAGCGTGCCCCTCCCCGCTTCCCCCGCCGTAGGCAGAAACGGAAAGAGAAGCGTCAGAAGCGGAAGCTGGGGCGGCAGGAGCCCGGGGAGGCGGACGCCGGCGGCGGCGGCGGGGACTCCAGGAAGCGGATTCGCCGGGCCGCGGTCCCCAGCCCCCTGCGCCTCATCGTCGACTGCGCCTTCGACCACCTCATGGCCTTAAAGGTATCGTCCGCCGGCCCTGGCGGGACCGGGGAGCCCCCTCCCCGTCGGGCCTCGCCCCAGGGTGGGCGGAGCGACGGGACGCGGTAACGTCCGCCCGCTCTCCCCATCTCCCTACCAAAAGCCCATCTCCTCCGGGAAGCCTTCCCTGACTATCCTCTCCTCTCCCCACTCTGATTTCTCCTCTTGGCACCCACTCCGTCCCCTATGCCTCACCTCTTAGGGACTCGGTCAGTCAGGCGGTCGTATTTATTGAGCGTTTACTGTGTGGAGAGTCCCGTACTGAGCGCCTGGGAGAGGACAGTACCACAATATAACAGACGCGTTCCCTGCCCTCCACGAGCTGACAGTCCCGAGGGGAGAGACAGACATGAATAGAAATCAAAATATTACAGATGTGTGCATAAGTGCCGTGGGACTGGGAAGGGGGGTGAATAAAGGGAGCGAGTCAAGGTGACGCAGAGGGGAGTGGGAGAAGAGGAAAGGGGGGCTTAGTCTAGGAAGACTGAGGAAGAAGGTGAGGAGAGTCATTTTCTGTTCCAGGCCGGAGCAGGACGTGGGCGAGGGATCTGTCAAGGAGATCTAGGTAGAGCGAGTAGAGTGGGATTAGCGGAGCCAAGTGTGCGGGCTGGGTTGTAGAAGGGGAGAAGTGAGGTGAGGTAGGAGGGGGGAATGTAGTGGACCGCTTTAAAGCCGATGGTGAGGAGTTTGTTTGATGCGGAGGTGGAAGGGCAACCACTGGAGGTTCCTGGCAAATGGCAATGGTGAGTGGAGGGGGAGGGCCACACCCTCGGGTGGGACGGGGGCTCCCGGGTCCCGGGGCGAAGGGGGTCACCGTGAGGGTCGCCCCGGGGACGGGGAGAATGCGGGCTTCCACGCTCAAATGCCGCTCTTCTCTTCCCCTAGGACGTTAAGAAGCTTCACAAGCAAATCCAGAGATGCTACTCCGAGAACCGCCGGGCCCTGCATCCGGTGCAGGTACGTTCTGAGACCCGAAACCCCAGGGTGCCCCACCTCAACAGAAATAATGATAATAATAATTGTGGGATCTGTTAAGCGCTGACTCTGTGCCACGCACCGTCCTAAGCTCTGGGTTAGATTCAAGGTAATGGGGTTGGACACGGGCGCTGTCCCACGTGGGGCTCGGTCTTAATCCCCATTTTCCAGATGAGGGAACTGAGGCTCAGAGAAGTGAAGTGACTTGCCCAGGGTCACACAGCAGTCAAGCGGAGGAGCCGGGATTAGAACCCAGGTCCTTCTGACCTCCGGCCCCGGGCTCTAGCCACTACTAGGCCATGCCGCTCCCCCATCTCCTCGGGGCGGCTCAAGGGGGCCGGGGAGAACCCCAGGCCCGGGGCGACCTTTTCATTTCAGGCTCTTTAGTGGCTCCTGTGAATTTGGGAGCCCAATAATTCAGAATCGTTAAAAGGATCTGTGAAGCCCTCGCATCGCATCAAACCCTGTTCTAAACCTTGTAGAAGGTAGATAGGAGATCATCGGGTCAGACGCAATCCCCGTTTCACAGTCGGGGCTCACGGTCTAAGGATTCGATCCCCATGTAAGAGATGAGGAAACGAAGGCACAGAGTCATTATGTGACATGCCCGAGGTCACCCAGCGGACAAGTGGTGGAGCCAGGATTAGAACCCAACTCCTCTGATTCCCAGCCCCGGCTTCTTTCCGCTAGGCCACAGACAAGGAAATATTAGAAGGGAGCAGGGGGGATTTGTAGAGGGATGGAAGTGTTCTGAACCAAGATTTTTTGGATTTTTTTTTTCTCATTTTAGCATCTAGGGGCTTGGGATCTAGCTAGGGTGTATTGTATCCCCCGAGGTAACTAGCTCAGTGTTTTGCACACGGTAGGCATCCGGAAATACCACCAGTGGTGATGATGAAGCAGCGTCATGGTCTGATGGTTAGACCATGAGTCCAGGTAGCAGGAAACCTGATTTCTAATCCCGGGTTTTCTGTGCCTCACTTTCCTCACTGGCAAAAATGGGGATTCAGTACATGTTTTTCCTCCCCCTGCCTAAACTGTGATTATCCCGAATCCGTCCCAGGGCTTAATACAGTGGTCGAGACTGTGAGCTCGTTGTAGGCAGGGAATGTGCCTTTTTGTTGTTGTTTTGTACTCTCCCGAGTGCTTAGTTCAGTGCTCTGCACACAGGAGGGCTCGGTAAATACGATTGAATGAATGAACGCTTGGCACATAGCAAGTGCTTAACGAATACCACAGGTATTATTATTTGGGATTCTGTCTCATCCGTATTGTATCTTCCCCAGGACTTAGGACCGTGCTCGGCACATCGTAAGGGCTTAGCAGATACCACAGAGATGGTCATATTGTCGTCTCGTGTTAAGCACTCAGTATAGTGCCGTGCACACGGTAAGCGCTCAATAAGTACGATTGAATGAACGAATCATGCTACTCCTCTTGTCTCTCCCCACTCAGTTCTATTTGACCAGTCACGGAGGCCAGTTGAAAAAGAACATGGACGAAAATGACAAAGGATGGGTGAATTGGAAGGTAACGATCGTCCGGTTAAAGAAGCAGCGTTCCGGCTTGGGCCGGGCCGGAACCCCAACCTTTCCCCGGACCACGTGCTTCGAGCCCAGAGGCCTCGGGGGCGGAGCGCGGCTGTCCCACCTCTGGGTCGGCTTCGTCGTCCCCGTTCTTCACCTCGGAGGCCCCGCCTTCCGCCACAGACGCGCGAAAGGATCTCCTTGGGAGGCCACCGGATTCCGTGTCCAGAGGAGGCAGGGTGGAGAAGTCACTTCTTCACCAGCTCGTGGTGGCGAGCCTGGGGCGAGTCGGGGCTTCTTCGATGGAAGGGGGAGGGATTCTGGCCCAGCTCGGAGTCGGGAGGACGTGGAGAGAACCGAGAGGGTGAGGGGTGAGTGCGTCCGAGGACGCCTCCGACGGGGCCTCGACTAGAGAGGCTGATGGGTGTATCTCAGGCCCACCGGGCGTTCTGATGGGAAACCGCGGGAGGATGTGGCGACGGGGAGAAGGGTGGAAAGGTCAGAGGGCCCCGGGGTGGATGGAAGGTTGGGCCCGGCCTCTGCCGCCTCCGGGCTCGGGGAGGAGGCCGGGGGAGCGGGGAGCAGGAGGTTGCCAAAAGGGAAGCGAGGTGTGACCTCCGTCTGGGCTGTAGATGCTCCTTCGCATGCCATCGGGACACCGTCATCAGCAATGGTATTGGCTGAGCGCTTGCAATGTGCAGAGCACTCTACTGAGCCCCTGAGGAGCTGAAAAGGCCAATGCGGGACCCACAGCCTCAGCCCGTTGGACACACAAAAGAGCCGTCCCTTGTTGTGTTGGCATGTGAGGGCCGTCCCTTTTTTGTGTGTTTTTATGGTACTCGTTCAGCTCTTACTATGCGCCAGGCACTGTACTAAGCGCTGGGGTCGATAGAAGCTGATCAGGTCGGACCCAGTCCCTGTCCCATCAGGGGCTCACAGTCCCCATTTTCCAGATGAGGGAACTGAGGCAAAGAGAAACAAAATGACTTGCCCAAGATCACAAAGACAAGTGGCGGATCGAGACTGGAAGCCCCTTGTGGGACGGACTGTGTCCAGTCTGATTAGCTTAGATCTACCCCAGTGCTTAGTTGGGTGTCTGGCACATAATAAGCACTTAACAAATACTATTAAAAAGCGAAAAAAGCGGCACACTTGGGTTTGAGGCCGGCTGTGTGCTGCCGAGGACAGCGAGTCGCTGACGTTATTTCTGGCTGCGGAGAGAAGCGGCCCAGTTCCCGTTTAGGGAGCGAAAGAGAGAGTCATGGAGAGGACGTAAGATGCCCTAAGCACTTAACAGATATCATTAAATGAACCCCCAAAGCGTTTTTCGTATCATTTGATGGAGACGTACGGTTGTGGGAAAGCTCTCTGCTGCTTTGCCGAGGGGAGAACTTTTTTTTTAAATGGAACTTGTTAAGCAGTTAATACAGTTACTGTCTGAAGACCTGAGGTAGATACGAACTCATCAGGTTGGACACGGTCCACGTCCCACGTGGGGCTCACGGTCATCAATCCCCCCATTTTACAGTTGAGGTCACCGAGGCCCAGAGAAGTGAAGTGTCCCGCCCGGGGTCACACAGCCGACGGGTGACGGACCCGGGATCAGAACCCAGGTCCTTCTGACTTTCAGACCTGTTGACTGTCTACTAGGCCACGCTCCTGGATGGGAAATGGTGTGTATCCCTGTCCTGGAATTTCTCCACTCAAGGGAACAGTCTCCAAGGTAGCAACTAGGGAATCGTTTGTAATCGACCATAATAAATCAGTTGGGAGTAAAAAAACCCGAAAATCAGTGAGCTTCCCCTTCCCGTGAGCTATATCTCTCCGCCAAAGACTTATCCCTTGAGAGAAGATGTCCTAAAACTTTCATTTCCTATAGGGTGATCAGAAGCTTAAAGTGTTGTGGGGGAGTGGAGACTCTTCACTCCTGATAAATTCTCCTTAAAAAGCGATCCCCCCCCCCCCCCGTTGTGTGTCTTGAAGGATATCCATATCAAACCGGAGCATTATACTGAGTTCGTGGCGAAAGAAGAACTGGTCTACCTCACGTCGGACTCCCCTAATGTGCTGAAGGAGCTCGATGAGTCGAAAGCCTACGTGATCGGAGGGCTGGTGGATCACAATCATCACAAGGTGCTTCCGGACTTGGGTTTCTCTTCCTGCCGGGGCTCGGTCTTCAACTCAGCCCCCTGTCTCTTTGGAAATGGGAGAGAAACGAATAGAATCGACCTGTCTTTTGGCCATTGGCCTCCGCAGTGTTAGGAACTGGACTGGCTCGGGGGGGTGTGGGAAAATCCCACTGGACAGGCACTCGTGACACTAGGTGTGGCCGGTGTCTGGCTCTGAACTGCCTCGAGGGGGAAAGGCTCAGAGTCACTTTTTTTATTTTATTTTACTTTATTGCATTTAAGTGTTTACTGTGTGACAGGCGTCGTCGTAAGCGTCGGGGTAGATTCACAACTAAGGTTGGACACAGTCCCTGTCCCACTTGGGATTCCCAGTCTCATTCCCCGTTTTACAGACGGGGTAACTGATGCATAAAGAAGTGAGTGACTTGCCCAAGGTCACCCAGCACAAGTGGCGGAACGGGGATGAGAATCCAGGTCCTTCTGACGCCCCGGCTTGACACTTATCGAAATAATAATCATGATTATCATGATGATAACTCATGGCTCATTCATTCGTTCGGTCGTATTTATTGAGCGCTTATTGCGTGCAGAGCACTGTGCTAAGCGCTTGGAAAGTACAATTCGGCAACAGAGACAGTCCCTACCCAACAACGGAAACTAGGAAGTCCAGGGGATGGAAGGAAAGGCTTTTCCCCAGCTCGGAGGACGGCTTCTTCAGAAACTTGCCTTTACAAAGAAGAAGGATTTTGGAAAAGCATTGTGTTCACCCACGGAGATTCCTCCAAACGTTTACGAAAATTCCCAGATTTAGTGAAGTTTTCTTCCGAGCCCCACCAAATCTCGTTTCCTGGCCGAGGGGTCGTGATGGCGTTATCTTGGAGTTGACGAGAGACGGTAGACGTTCCCTCGACGTGCTTTCTAATAACTGTGTTACAGGGAGTCACTTACAAGCAAGCTTTAGAACAAGGAATCAGTCACGCTCAGCTGCCCCTGGGAGACTTTGTGAGAATGAATAGCCGGAAGGTTTTGGCGGTCAATCACGGTAAGCGACGATGAGGTGAGCGGACATGAGGGAAACAGCCCCAGCAGCGGCCAAAGAATATCCGTGCAGTGAAGAGGCGGGATTCGTTCTCGGTGCAGATTTTCAGCGGAGGCCTTTGAGGAAGCTTAAGCCATCTCTTTTCCTTTCTTTTTCTTTACCTTCATGATTTTAGAAAATAACCAACACCACCAGTCATCGGGCTGAGCTCATTTCGCTTGTAGCAATTTTTCTCTCCCCTGTTAGTTTCCTAAGGAGAGATTTTTGAGTGGGAAAGGAACGGCACTGCTGTTGTCGTGCTTCTCCTAAAAATCATGTAAAAGTACTTTTTTTTGAGGGGGGGAGAGGGGAAGGGGGAACCAAACTTTGGTTGTGAAGGATTTCTAGGAGAACAAAAACACAAACCCCACTAAAGGAGTAGCTTCATCTTGTTTTCAGCTTTTCCAGGAGAACAAAGTGAAACTGGATTGCCTTGGTAACCGGAGGCAAACCTACAGCTGAAACTAAGAGAGAAGGGGACAAATGCAGGAGCTTGACCGTTATGCTTCCACTCCCACTTCCCGTTGGTGTGTTGAATGAAGTTGGCCTAACCCTCATCATTCAATGGTATTTTTCTTTTATGGTGTTTGTTGAGCCCCTGCTACGTGCCAGGCGCCGTACTTTGTGCTAAGACGAATACACGGTAACCAGATTGGACACGGTCCTTGCCCCGCGTAGACCTCACAGTCTTCACCCCCGTTTTACAGATGTGGTAACTGAGACCCAGAGAAGTGAAGTGACTTGCCCGAGGTCACACAGCAGACAAGTGGCAGAGCCGGGATCAGAATCCAGGTCCTTCCGACCCCTGGGCCCGTGCTCTCTCCGCTAGGCCGTGCCGCTTTTCTGTTTATTAAGCGCTTACTGTTTGCGGAACACTGTACTAGGTGCTTAGGAGACTGCAATACAACAGAATTGGTAGACACGTTCCCTGCCGACAACGAGCTTACAGTCTAGGGGGGAAACAGACATTAAGATAAATAAATTAAATTATGGCTGTGTACACGAGTGCTGTGGGACTGAGGGCTGGGTGATTGAAGGTGAAAATTCAAGTGCCGGGACGACGCAGAAGGGACTAGAAGAAGAAATGAGGACTTAGGGAAGGCCTCTTGGAGAAGACGTGTTGATATCAGTGATGCTGATGGTGTCGATTGAGCACTTACTATGTACCAAGTAGTACGTTAAGCACTGAGGTAGATCCAGGATATTTGGCTCGGATACGGTCTCCCCCTGAACTCGGGGCTTAGAGTCTAATAGGGAGAGAAATTAGGAGGCCCGTCCCCATTGTACAGATGAGGAACCCAAGGCCCAGATTTAGTTGAATGTCCATCTCCCCCTCTAGACTGTAAACTCCCTGTGGGAAGGGAATGTGTCGACCAACTCTGTTGCCCCGTTGTTTTCCAAGCGCTTAGTACAGCGGTCTACCCAAGGTAAGCACTTCCTAAATATCGTTTCTCGATTTAAACGACCTCCCCACGGCCTAGCATCACCTTTGCAAGGGTCCTCCTCTCCCTCTTCGTTTTTCCCCTTAGAGCCGGAGAGGTGCAAACAGCCGAAACACACTTCTCCGACTCGGGGCCCGGCTCCTCCGTTGAGGAATTCTGTGGGGTTGTCTCGGTTACAGTGTTCGAGATCATCCTGGAGTACCTGGAGACCCGCGATTGGCAGGAAGCGTTTTTCACCATCCTCCCGCAGCGGAAAGGGGCTGTGCCCGCAGACCAGGCCCCGGACGCCTCTCCGCCCGATCCGGAGGGTGGCTCGGACAGCGACGTCTCCAGCTCTGAAAAACTCAACGGGGATCCGCCGGACCGAGCCCGCGGAGAACGGAAACCGGATAAAGAGAACGATACCCAAACGGAGAATTTCCCCACCCACTAGGTTCACTTTTAAACCAGAGGGGTGAGAGCTATGAAACCCCTCCTTTTGCTCCATGTAAGTTATTTAATTTTATTCTTTTTACAGACTGAATGGAAGACCCTGGTCAAGTCCTTTGGCTCGCCGAAGGAAAGCAGGTTGTCAGTTTTTTTAATCATTCCATTATGTGTTCCAAAAGCGAGGTTTCTTCGCCCTGCAGGCTTCGGACAGAAGCTTGCGGGGAATCGCCCCATCCTGTAATCGACGCTTCGGGTGCTTCGTCGGACTTCGGAGTCACGGCGGCGAAGGTGCGGCCGCTGACTTAACGGGAACCCTCTCTGGATCTTCCGCCCGGCGACCAAAATCCCGTCCGGCTACTGGACCGGACGGGACCGCCCCGAGGAAGAGGAGAAAGGAAGAAGGTGAGCGGCCGCAGCCAAGTGGGGCGGCCCCCTCAAGGGCCGCCGAAGTCCCGCTCGCTTTCGGTGGCCGGGACTGCCGTCGGCTTTTCCCCAGCCGGTGACTTCCAGCCCCAACCCCGAGCGGGCCGTCGCCCGGAGAGGCTCGGGGGCCTGGGCGGACTTGTCTGTGCGGCGTGACGGACGACCTCGGTCCTCACCGCCGGGGTGGTTACTGCCCTGCCACTAAATCGAGACGACCCTCATCTCGTTTCTTCCACCGGATTTCCAGATTTCCGTGGGGCAGGGGCCTGTCCGCTTATTCCCGGGTTGGCCCGCTTTTTGAGCATACCGCTTCCCCCAGAAAGTTGCCGCTGTTGGCCCGAAGGGCCGTCTCATTTTCCGAGCTCCGTTGCCATGATCTCTTGCGCACCTCGGCCCCTCTGGGAACCGGGTCAGCCAGATAAAGGCCCCCGCCGTCCCGTTGAACGGTGTCGGCGGACCGGTGGAAGTGAGGAGCGTATCTGCCGGTACCTGGACTGCTCCGTGTACATCTGATGTGTATTTAGGTATCAGCTAAGAGCTCGGCGGTTGGACGGAGATGGTTCCGCCCGTTTCGGCATGCCAGAGTCACGCAAAACATGGTGGGGGACGTACGGGCCGCTTCTCACCTCATGTTATGTCTGATAATAAATTGGACGATGGTTCCGTGCGTCCAGATATCTGTCGTCTGTGACGGGTAGCCTCGGGGTTCAGGGATGGCCAGTAAATCGGAGAATAATAATAATAACTACGGTGCTTATTAAGCCTATGAGTCAAGCACTGTTCTAAGCGCTGGGGTAGATTGATGTTAATCGGGTCGGACCCAGTCCCTGTCCCGCGTGGGGCTCACAGTCTTAATCCCCATTTTACAGATGAGGGAACCGAGGTACAGGGAAGTGAAATGACTTACCCAAGGTCACGCAGCAGACATCCGGTGGAGCCGGGAGTAGGACCCAGGGCCCCCTGACTCCCAGGCCCGTGCTCCGCCCGCTAAGCCACACTGCCACTCGCTCTCCACATCGGTGGAAGTTAGAAGCCAGTTGAAGTCGTAATAAGAAGAAACCCGCGTGAAAGCTGGTCGAGGAGTCGTCACTGTGACCGAAGAACCTTTGTGTCTCCTAACGTCCATTTCCACAATTGCTATTTGCGCTTCGTTCCTCGAGAACACAGTCTCGGTTAAAGTAGGGTTCGGTCGACCGATCGGTCGCATTTACTGAGCGCTGACTGTGTACTAAGCGCTTCGGAGAGCACGATGTAACGGAGACGAGCGACCGTATTTTATTCCGCTCGTTTTGTGCTGGGAGAGGAAATCGTTTTCAACTTTGAAACAAAGCTGTTCCATCTGAAATAATAAAAGCTTGGATAGTAGTCCCTGAGTTATCTGTTAGGCTCCCGTGCTAAGCCATGGGGCAGATACCAGATAATCAGGCCCCACACGGGGCTCGTAGTTTAAGTGGGAAGGAGGACAGGTAATGAGTCCTCATTTTGCAGGCGAAGTAACTGAGGCCAAGAGAAGTGAAGTGACTTGTCCAAGGTCAAACAGAAGGTAAATGGCAGAGTTGGGATTAGAACCCAGGCCCAGGCCGTAGCCATTAGGCCACACCGATTTACAAGGTGCCCAAAGCGAACAAGGAATGAAATGCAGTTCCTCAACAGGATGTATTCATTCATTCATTCAGTAGTATCTATTGAGCGCTTACTACGTGCAGAGCCTGGACCAAGCGCTTGGAATGGACAAATCGGTAAGTCCCTGCCCTCTGACGGGCTTACAGTCTAATCGGGGGAGACGGACGGACAAGGACAGTAGCAATACCCTGCATTAACTTCATCTAGTAGAATAAAACAAATCAGTCCATCGATCGGTGATATTTATCGAGCGCTCACCACGTGCGGAGCGCTTGTGCTGAGTGGTCGGGAGAGGAGGACGCAACAGAGTCGACGGGGGCATTCTCTATCCACCGGAAGCTGACGATCCAGAGGGAACCTGGTGAAAAACTCCAAGGTTTGGACGGGATTTATCTTCCCGCAGGAACTCGGACAGTCTTGGGTGCCGTGCTGCTTTTAAGGCGATTAGGAATCGAGAGAGGTTGATCTGGAGAGACCGTGAAGTTTATTAGCAGGGAAAGCTAGACTAGTGGTTTTTGTTGGGTTTTTTTTTTGCTCCTGGCACGTGCTGGGGTCGAGTTTCTTGGATTTAAAATAGAGAGATGGCTTAGAGGCCCTGGTTGGGAGAAAGCTGTTCCCCGGGACCACGATCCTTCCTGCCGTCTAATTTTCGGTAGCGGAGTTGAAATCTGCCCCGTGGGGCGGGGCCGGGGCTTCTCTCCTCCTTCTCTGTCCTGCTGGCAAACTTCGTCTTGCGGTAGCTTCCCGGCCGAGGCATCTCAACCCCGGCTGTCTTTGCGAAACAACGGGAGCGACCGCCAAGCCCTGAAAGAGAAGCCTGCCTGCCGAGCCGCCCCCCGGGTTTTGGGGGTCAGGTGGGGGATCCCCTTTCAATCAGTCAGTGCTATCTATTGGGCACCGAGCTTCATTCAACCATTCAGTCGGATGTATTGAGCGCTTACTGTGTGCAGAGCACTGAACTGAGCGCTTGGGAGTGCGATAGACCCATTCCCTGCCCACGAGGAGCTGACAGTCTAGAGGGGGAGACGGACATTAATATAAATGACAGATTTGTACTTAGGTGCGTGAGGCTGGAAGGGGGATGAATAAAGGGAGCAAGTCAGGGTGACGCAGAAGGGAGAGGGAGAAGAGGAAAGGGGCGGTTTAAATCAGGGAAGCCTCTTCGATAAGGCTGTCTGTGTGCAGAACACTGTGCTAAGCGCTTCAGAGAGTGCAATACGACAGTTAGTAGACAGTATTCTATTCTTAATTCTATTTATTGCTATTGTTTTTGTCCGTCTCCCCCGATTAGACTGGAAGCCCGTCAGTGGGCAGGGACTGTCTCTATCTGCTGCCGATTTGTCCATTCCAAGCGCTCAGTACAGTGCTCTGCACATAGTAAGCCCTCAATAAATACTATTGAATGGGTGACTATTCCCTACCCGGAATGAGCTTCCAATTTTCTTACTGGCTCCTCTCCAGTTTGTTGCGGAACTAGTGGGGCGTGTGGGAGGGCCGAGTAGGTTTTTAATCAGTCAAGCAGTGGTACTTATTGAGCGCATTCTCGGTACCGAGCACCGTACTGAGTGGTCCTTGGGAGAGTTTGTAGGCATGATCCCTGCCTAAGGGGTAATTCCGAAAGGCAAAATTTTAAACCATCTGTAGACACTGTCTCTGCCCCATTGCAGTTTCACCGGAAGCTTTCTCCCTCCCCAGTCCCGCAGCCTTGTCCGCAGACAGCGTGGCTCAGTGGAAAGAACCCGGGCTTGGGAGTCAGAGGTCATGGGTTCGAATGCCGCCTCTGCCCCTTGTCAGCTGTGTGACTGTGGGCAAGTCACCTCACTTCTCTGTGCCTCAGTTACCTCATCTGGAAAATGGGGATTACTGTGAGTCTCGTGTTACTGATTACTCTGTATCTCCCCCAGCGCTTAGAACAGTGCTCTGCACATAGTAAGCGCTTAACAAATACCAAATTATTATTATCGTTAGACAGAGGCAGCGTGGCCTAGTGGATAGAGCGCGGGCCCGGGAGTCCGAAGGCCCTGGGTTCTAGTCCCGGCTCCGCCACGTGTCAGCTGTGAAGTGAGGAGTATAATAATGATGGCATTTGTTAAGCGCTTTCTATGTTCCAAGTGCTGGGATGGATACAAATTAATTGGGTCGGACACAGTCCCCGTCCCACGTGGGACTCTCATTCTTAATCCCCATTTTACAGAGGAGGTAACTGAGGCCCAGAAAAGTGAAGTGACTTGCCCAAGATCACACAGCTGGCAAGTGGCGGAGTCGGGATTCGAACCCAGGTCTTCCGACGCCCAGGCCCGGGCTCTATCAACTCAGACGCAGTCCCTGCCCGACACAGGGCTCACAGTCTTGAGGGGAGGGAGAACAGGGATTGAATCCCCATTTTGCAGATGAGGAAACCGAGGCCTAGAGAAGCGGCTTACTCAAGGATACACGGCAGGCAAGGGGCAGAGCGGAATTAGAACTCGGGTCTCCCGACTCCCGGGCCCATGCTCTTTCCACTAGGCCTCGCTGCTTCTCAACCTGGACTCTACTACCTAGGCGGCCTTGGAGCTTAAGCCGCTTAGCGAGGGACCTAGAATCTAAGCTCATTTCGGGGCAGGGAACGCGTCTAACCAACTCTGATGCACTGTACTCTCCCAAGCGCTTCGTCCAGCGCTCCGCACGGAGGAAGTACTCAGTAAACCCCACTGATGATGAATCCGCTGATCTCCGCTCTCCCGGAGTTCAATCCCGTCTCGTGCCGTCGAGGCGTCTCCGGCCCGTAGCGACACCGCGGACGCATCTCTCCCAGAAGGAGAGATCCCTCCGTCTGCCGTCGTTCCGGCGGTGGATCCGCGGACTTTTCTTGGGAAAAATCCGGCCGCGGTTCTCCGCCGCCGCCTTCCGTTAAGTAAACTCGAGTCTCCGCCCTCGACCCTCTCCCCGGCCGCCGCTGCCCGGCACGGGGGAGTTTGGCCCTGCAGCCGCCGGCCCGCCGCCCGCCAGCCGCCGGCCAAGCTAAGAACGGAACGGACAGGCCTCCGCTCGACCCTCCCTCCCGCAGCCGAGACTGGTAGGCGACTGGAAACTCTCCGGGTGCCGCCCCGAGAGTGGTCTTTTATCAAGTATTTTCTGTGTACAGAGCACTGTACTAAGCATTTGGAGAGAGCACGAAGCAATGGAGTTGGTAGCTTGTTCCCCGCCAAGAATCTCTCTCTTTTTTTTTTGTATTTGTTAAGCGCTTACCGTAAGCCAGACACTGTACTGAGCGCTGGGATAGTTACCAGATCATCGGGTTTGGACACAGTCCTTGTCCCACGTGGGGCTCAGACGGCCTAGTGGACAGAGCGCGGGCCTGGGAGTCAGAAGGACCTGGGTTCTAATTCTGGCTCCACTATTCGTCTGCCGCGTGACCTTGGGGAAGTCACTTCGCTTCTCTGCGCTTCGTAGCCTCATCTGTAAAATGGGGGGGTTAGGATTATTAGCCCCACTGGGGAACGGGACTGTGTCCAATCTCGTTAACTGGTATCTCCCCCCAGTGCTTAGAATAGAGCTTGACACAGAGTAAGTGCTTAATAATAATAATGTCGGTATTTGTTAAGCGCTTACTATGTGCAGAGCACTGTTCTAATCGCTGGGGGAGATACAGGGGAATCGGGTTGTCCCACGTGAGTCTCACAGTTAATCCCCATTTTACAGATGAGGGAACTGAGGCCCAGAGAAGTGAAGTGACTCGCCCACAGTCACACAGCTGACACGTGGCAGAGCTGGGATTCGAACCCATGACCTCTGACTCCCAAGCCCGGGCTCTTTCCACTGAGCCACGCCGCCTCTCATTATTATTAGAATAGAGCTTGACGCAGAGTAAGTGCTTCACAAGTAGTCGTATTATTAGACCGTGAGCCCGTCAAACGGCAGGGACCGTCTCTATCTGTTGCCGACTTGTTCATTCCAAGCGCTTAGTACGGTGCTCTGCGCATAGTCAGCGCTCAATAAATGCTATAAATAAATACTATTGAATGAATCCCCATTTTACAGATGGCGTAACAGGCCCAGAGAAGTGAAGTGACTCGCCCAGGGTCACACGGCAGAAAAGTGCTGGATCCGGGATTGGAACCCATGACCTCCCGACTCTCGGGCCTGTGCTCTAGCCACTAGGCCACATTGCTTTCTGTTCCCGATCGGTTGGGCGGGTGGTTCCTCAACGCCGACGCTGAACCCAGTGTCTCTGCCCTTTTTCTCCGAACATCCCCTAACCCCCTGAGTTGAAGTCGGGAGGTGGGGCGTTTAACATGGCTCATTAATTAATTCATTCAATCGTATCGCTTGAGCGCTTACAAATGGTGGCCCCAGCGCCGCCATTTACCCGCTGCGTGACCTTAAGTCAGGTCACTTAACCCCGCTGTGCCTCGGTTTCCTCACTGGCAAAGTGGAGATTCAACCCTTCCCCCCCTTAGACTAAGACGGGGATCGGTCCCATCTGGTTATCTTTCATTTCGCACGGCGCTTGGCAACGTGGCTCAGTGGCAAGAGCCCGGGCTTGGGAGTCGCCGGCCGTGGGTTCGGCTCCCGGCTCTGCCGCTTGTCAGCTGTGTGACTGTGGGCGAGTCACTTCACGTCTCTGGGCCTCGGTCACCTCATCTGGAAAATGAGGATTAACTGTGAGCCTCACTTGGGACAACCCGATTACCCTGTATCTACCCCAGCGCTTAGAACAGTGCTCTGCGCACAGTAAGCGCTTAACCAGCACCAACATTATTAAGTGCCTAATAATAATAATAATTTATTCAGGGTCCTAGAAAAATGCGTTTTAGTAACCATCGCCATTACTAACAAATTAGAAATCGTTGCGATACTTATACTAACCTTTTTTAGGTTTCCTTTCTTTCGACTGATGATTCGGAATCCTGAGTAGGAAAGGGATGACAAGGAGTGAATGGGATTAATGTCAAAAATACCAGAATTTAACCGAGCTTCAAGACCAATCGATCGATGGTATTTGTTGAGCGCTTCCCACGTGCAGAGCACTGTACAAAACGCTCGGGAGAGGACAGGACAACAGAATGAGCAGACACATCCCACCCCGGGGAGTGCTAAAGTGGCCAAGTGACCATTCATTGTCATATTTACTGAGCGCTTGCTGTGTGCGGAGCGCTGTACTAAGCGCTTATCAAGCGACTATCCAATCAACAGTAATAATAATGTTGGTATTTGTTAAGCGCTTCCTACGCGCAGAGCACTGTTCTAAGCGCTGGGGGAGATACAGGGTCATCAGGTTGTCCCACGTGAGGCTCACAGTCTTCATCCCCGTTTTACAGATGAGGGAACTGAGGCCCAGAGAAGTGAAGTGACTCGCCCACAGTCACACAGCTGACAGGTGGCAGAGCCGGGATGAGAACCCATGACCGCCGACTCCCAAGCCCGGGCTCCTGCCACTGAGCCACGCTGCTTCTCTAAACAGTATTGAGTGCTTACTCTGTGCGGAGCACTCGGCTCAGCACCTGGGGGAGTACGACCCAGTAGAGGGGGGAGACTTGATCCCCGTTCTCGGGGATCTTAGCCACGTCCAGTAAAAGCGGGGAATAATCTGGGAAGGTCCCTCGGTGGAGGTGGTTTTCAGGAGTCTTTGAAAACCTCCCTTTAGCGGGGGGCGGAGGGCAGAGGGTCTGGGGGTGCAGAAGTCTGGGGGGACTGGGGGTCACCCCCCCGGGAGGTTCATGCCCAGGCAGGGCAGCGAGAAAGGGGAAAGGGAAGTGGGGGAGACACACTCTTGAACTCCGGACCGTAGGACCGGGCCCGGAGCCGCGACCCTCGCTGACAGAGGTCACCGCGGCGCTTTTGTCGGCAGAGGGAGCGGGGCAGGGATCGGACCCGAGCGGCTCTGACCTCCGGCCCGGGCGTGAAGCGGCATGGCCTAGTGGCAAGAGCCCGGGCTGGGGACTCAGAGGTCGTAGGTTCTAATCCCGGCTCCGCCGCTTATCTGCCGTGGGACCTGGGGGAAGTCACTTCTCTGGGCCTCAGTTACCTCATCTGTCAAATGGGGATTGAGACCGTGAGCCCCACGGGGGACGACCTGATTACCTGGTATCCACCCCGGCGCTTAGAACGGTGTTCGGCCCGCAGTGAGCGCTTAACCAATACCATTATTAGTAGTACTATTATGGTGGGAGAGAGGGTTTTTGGCGGCGGTGCATTCTCGTTGGGGTGGGAAAGACCCGTTTCCGACGCAGGACGATGGGGGTGTCCTTCTTCCTCTTTCCCGGGCTTCACTCATTCGATCGCATTTATTGAGCGCCGACTGAGCGCGGAGCACTGTAGTAAGCGCTTGGAAAGTTGGGCAACAGATAGAGACAATCCCTACCCAACAACGGGCTCACAGTCTAGAAGGGGGGAGCCGGATAACGAAACGAAACGAGTAGACAGGCATCGATAGCATCAAAAGAGATAAAGAGAATTAGAGATATCTACACGTCATTAATAAAAAAATAGATATGTGCATATACGCACAGGCGCCGTGGGGCGGGGAGGGGGGTAGAGGAGAGGGAGTCGGGGCGACGGAGAGGGGAGGAGGAGCAGAGGAAATGGGGGGCTCAGTCTGGGAAGGCCTCCCGGAGGAGGTGAGCTTTCGGTAGGGCTCTCGGGCTTCGTGCCACGCTCAGGAAGAGCCCCGACGCGGCCCGTTCGGAGAGAAGAAATCCTGTGGCCCGCCCGGTCCGTACGGTAGAGAGGAGGATGGAGCCGGGCCTCACCCGGAGCCGGTCGACGTCAGGAAAAGGGTCAAGGCCGCGTCGACGCGGCCCGGTCTCCCGTCCTCTCGGCCCGCGGCCCGTCCGGCGTCGCCCCGGTAGTCGAGCAGGTCCCGGCCGGTCAGCTGACTTCGATCCAGAGCCGCCATCCAGTGCTTCCCTGCGTGAGGGGACGCAAGCTGAAGTGGCCCCCGGCCCCCGGCGGTCCAGAATTCACTCGGTCGTAGTTACTGAGCGCTCACTGTGTGCAGAGCACTGTCCTAAGCGTTTGGGAAAGGACAATATAAGAATAAGCAGCACCTCTCTGCGTGAGGGAGGGCGGGGAGGGCACCGAGACCCTAATGCGGGGAAGGGGGTCTTCACTTCCCCCACACCAGACTCCCCCTCCAGGTGAGAAATAGGACCCAGGCTTCCTCTGCCTCTCAAGCCTCCCAAATCAATCAGCGCTATTTAGAGACTGTAAGCTCGCTGTGGGCGGGGAATATGTATTGTACTTTCCCAAGCGCTTAGTACAGTGCTCCGCACACAGTAAGCGCTCAATAAATGCAATTGAATGAACTTACAGAGCACCTACCCGGCGCGGAGCACTGTTCTAAAACACTCGGGAGAGCCCTCGGAGAAGTAGCGTAGCTTATAGTGGGAAGAGCCCGGGCTCGGGAGTCAGAGGTCGTGGATTCTAATCCGGGCTCCGCCGCCTGTGAGCTGTGCGACTCTGGACAAGCCGCTTAACTTCTCTGTGCCTCAGTTACCTCATCTGGAAAATGGGGATGAAAGACTGTGAGCCCCACGTGGGACAACCTGATTACCTTGTATCTACCCCAGTGCTTAGAACAGTGCTAGGCGCATAGTAAGCGCTTAACACATAACATTATTATTATTATTACTATAGTAGAACAATATAACAGAGTCGGTAGACACATTCCCCGCCCACAGTGAGCTTACAGTCTAGAGGGGGAGACGGACGTTAATATAAAGAAGAGCCCCACGTGGGACCCGACTTGCTTGCGTCCTCCCCAGCGCTTAGTACAGTGCCTGGCACATATAAAGTGCTTAACAAATGCCATCGTCATCATCATTATTATTATTATTAAGGTTTGTGGTGCAAGCTGGTCAGAGGTGCTCAGAGCTGGTGTGAGGATGTAGCCTTGACTAGTGTCTTTACCCCATCTCACGGTCGCACCCGGAGAGTTTCCAGTCGCCTACCAGCGTCGGCTACGGGAGGGAGAGTCGAGCGGAGGCCTGTCCGGTCCGTCCCTGGCTTGGCCGGCGGCCGGCGGGCCATCTGCCACAAGCCGAAACTCCCCCGTGCCGGGCAGCGGCGGCACGGGGGAGGGTCGAGGGCGGAGATTCGAGTTTACCGCGTGGAAGGCGGCGACGGTAAACCCCTGCCGGATTTTGACCAAGAAAACTCTACGGATCCACCACCGGAACGATGGCATGTGGAGGTGGGGCTTTCTGGGAGAGACGTGCCCGTGGAGTCGCTACGGGTCGGAGCGACTCGACGGCATAAGACACGCGTCCTTACTTTCATTTCCTGCTCCGAACGGCGGGGGAGAGGACATCTGTTCTGGCTTTGATTCCTCCCGACAAGGGTGGGCTTGGGAGGAGGCGGGCGGCCACTGACACTCGTCCACGGAGGGTCCTTGGGGGTCCTTTTTGGAAACTCTTCCTAAATGGAGATGCCAAAATGGGCAAAGGAGTCAGCCTCAATCAAATCAATCCATCCATTTGCAATCAGTGGTATTTATCGAGCGCTTGCTGTAATGATAATGATATTTGTCGAGCGCTGCTGCTGATGGAATTTGCCAGACACCGTCCCAAGCGCTGAGGTGGATACAGGATGCAGTGTCTGTCCCTTGTGGGCCTCGCAGTCTCAATCCCCATTTTACAGATGAGGTAACGGAGGCACAGAGAAGAGAAATGACTTGCCCAAATCACACAGCAGGCAAGTGGCGGAGCTGGGATTAGAACCCATGACTTTCTGACTCCCAGGACTGGCCTCTAACTGCAGACTGCCGTACTAAGTGTTTGGGAGAGTACAGTACGACCAAGCTGATAGACACGTACCCTGCCCACAACAAGTGTACAGTTTAGAGGGTTCAAGGTTGAATTCCCACCCAAAAGAAAGATGGTTCATGAAATTCTGAACAAAAGAGAAACCTCAGGAAGGCCAAGCCTCCGCCTCCCTCTCGTCATCTTCGTAATCGTAATTATGGCTTGCGTTTAGCGCTTTTTTTAATGGTATTCTTTAAGGGTTTTCTCTGAGGCAGGCCCTCTACTAAGGGCCAGCCCCTGACACCTCCCCCCGCAAATCGCAGACCTCGCCCCGACCCCAGAGGGAGAGCAACCCCCAACCAATCCCGGATGAAGTCACGCACGAATCGTCACGCGTATCGTCACCCCCCACGGGTACGATGGGTTGGCGTCGCAGGCCCCATTTTGGGGAAGAACCCGGGCTCCGGGTGATATCTGAGGCGTCCGCTCCATCGGGAACACTTGGCTTCTCCTCCCAGGTCGCCGGCGACTGTGGCTGCGTCCCAGCCGGGGTGTCCTCTCGCGGGGGTGGCGGCTCGGAGCCTGAAATGAGAAAACGGGAAGAAGGGTGAGCCGTAGACAGCTCGTTGTGGGCGGGGGCTGTGTCTGTTATATTGTTGTAGTATACTCTCCCAAGTGCTTAGTAGAGCGTTCTGCACACGGGGAGTGCTCGATAAATACACTCGACTGAATGACTCAATGTCCAGTTCCCTAGCGGTACCAGACGGGGTGCGGTTCAGCCGAAAAACGGTCGGCCTAGCCCGAAGTCGGACCGCAACTGGCCACCCTTATTGGAAGGTGTGCGTGTGGGCCTTGGGGCTGCGATGGCTACTTAATCTGGTGGCCCTGGGCTTTGGCTTAAGCCTCAAATCAATCAATCAGTGGTGTTTGTTTAGAATGTACTTCTTTATGCCGTTCGTTAAGTGCTTACTATATGCCAGGCCCTGTTCTAAGCGCTGAGGTAAACACAAGGTAATCAGGTTGGACACAATCCCCGTCCCACTTGGGGCTCACAGTCTTCATCCCCCATTTTACAGATGAACCGAGGCCCAGGGAAGTGAAGTGACTTGCCCAAGGTCTCACAGCGGGCAAGAGGCAGAGTTGGGATTAGAACTTAGGTCCTTCCGACTCCCGGGCCCTCGGTCTATCCACCGGGCCATGCCGCTTCTCGGTGCTGCTGTGCGAAGCGCTGTGCGAAGTACTCTAGGGTGGGTTGGCTTACAGTCTGGGGAGGAAGACGCTAATATAGATGGCAGGAGGCGACTGAGTTTAAAGCTAGGTACATTAAGCGTGTGCTGGGAGGGGATGGAGTGAGGACTCAGACACATAGACGATGCAGTAGCTGCGGGGAGAAATAGATTAGTCTGGGAAGCCTTCCTGGAGGAGATGCGATTTCGGAAGAGCTCTAAGTTGGGGAGAGAGGTGGTCTGCCGAATGTAAAGGGGGCACTTCCAGCCCGGAGGGAGGGCGTGAGGAAGGGGGTCACCATCGCGGGATGAGAACGGAGCGCGGGGAGGCGGTTGGTAAGAAAGAAGGGAACGGTGTGAGCTGGGGCGCGGTGAGAGCGGAGTGAGGTGAAATAGCGGGGAGAGAACTCTGGAAATTTCTGCTCGATGGAGAGAGGGACGGGTAGCCTGTGGATCGCTAACAAGGCTGAAGAAATCCGAGGCGGCGTCCCGGTAGTACCGAAGAAATCGTACACATAAGACACCCTCTCGTGACCCCACGGCTCCCTCCGGCTATCGCCCCATCTCCCTCCTGTCATTCCTCTCCAAACTCCTTGAGGATGTTGTCTACACCCGCTGCTCCGGTTCTCTCCCGGGCCGCCTCCAATCTGGGTCCCGTCCCCTTCACTCCACAGAAACGGCCCCCTCGAGGTCACCGATGATCTCCTTCTTGCCGAATCTAACGACCTCTCAGCTGCCTTCCACACCGTCGGCCACCCCCTTCTCCTGGAGACGTTGTCCAACTTGGGCTTCACTGACGCTGTCCTCTCTCTGTTCTCCTCCTATCTCTCCGGCTGCTCAATCTCTGTATTTTTCAGGCTCCTCCTCTGCCTCCCACCCTCTAAATGTGGGGGTCCCTCAAGGCTCAGTTCTGGGTCCCTTTCTGTTCTCCATCAGCACCCACTCCCTTGGAGAACCCATTTACTCCCATGGCTTCAACTGCCACCTCTATGAGGGTGATTCCCAAATCTGCATCTCCAGCCCTGGTCTCCCTCCCTCTGCCGTCTTGCATTTCCTCCTCCCTTTAGGTCATCTCTATGTCCCGTTGACCATCAAACTTGACAGACCTCCTCATCTTCCCACCCCAACCCTGTCCTCCCCCTCTATTCCCTTTCACCGTAGACGACACCTTCATCCTCCCTACCTCGTACACCCGTAACCGTGGCATTGACCCCGACTCCTGTCGCTCATTTAGCCCTCCCGTTCAGTCTGTCACCGAATCCCTCACAACGTTGCTGAAATTCATCTTTTCATCCCCATCCAAATTTCCAATACATTGATCCAAGCACTTCTCCACCTCGGCTACTGTATCGGCATCCTTGCCTACCTCCCTACCTCCTGTCTCTCCCCAGCCCAGTCCATATTTTACTCTGCCGCCTGCATCGTTTTTCTAAAAGAACGTTCAGTCCACGTCTCCCCTCTCCTCAAGAACCTCCAGTGGTTGCCCATCCATCTCCGCAACGAATAGAAACTCCTCGCCCTCGGCTTTAAAGCACTCAGTTAACTTGCCCCCCTCCTTCCTCACCTCGCTGCTCTCCTATCGCAACCCAGCCCGCACACTTCGCCCCTCTAATGCCAACCTCCTCACTGTACCTCAATCTCTTCTATCTCGCCGCTGACCCCTGGCCCACGTCCTGCCTCTGGCCTGGAACTTCCTCCCCCTTCAAAACCGACAGGCCATCACTCTCCCCACCTTATTAAAATTACATCCCCTCCAAGAGGGTTTTCTCAACTAAGCCCGCATTTCCCCTGAATCGCCCTTGCACATGGACCTGTTCCCATTCATTGTTCACCCCACCCTCAGCCCCACAGCACCCAGAACGGTGTTTGACACGTAGTAAGAGCTTAATAAATAGAGTAGGAGCTTAATTAATACCAGGAGAGAAGCAGCGTGCCTCAGTGGAAAGAGCCCGGGCTTGGGGGTCAGAGGTCACGCGTTCTAATCCCGGCTCCGCCACTCGTCGGCTGTGTGACTATGGGCGAGTCACTGAACTTCTCTGTGCCTCAGTTCCCTCATCTGTGAAATGGGGACTAAGACTGTGAACCCCATGTGGGACAACCTGATTACCTTGTACCCCGCCAGCGCTTAGAACGGTGCTTGGCACTATAGTAAGCGCTTAACACCTGCCCTTATCAGTATTATGATTATTACAGTGCTTGGAACATAGTAAGCACTTAACAAATACCATGATTATTATTACACACCTGTAATCCATTTACCTATATTAACGTCTGTTTCCCCCTCAAGACTGTGTGCGTGTTGGAGGGAAGGGGACATGTCTACCAACTCTGTTATACCGTACCCTCCCACGTGCTTAGTACAGTGCTCTGCACACAGTAAGCACTCAATAAGCACAATTGATTGATTAATCGAATAATCACAGAATTTTCTGGGCAATAGGGAATTGCTGTTACCCAGGGAGCACTCTTGTCCATCATTACAGGGATGGACGAGGAAGTGAAGAATGGAATCGAGAAGTCCAGAAGAGCCTTTGTGAGATCGTCAGAGAATGGTGGCGGGGAATTAGGGGCTCGAGGGGAGAGACGCGCACGACGTTACGTCTCAAACCAAACTCAAGGTCTACGGTGAAATCGTATCTCCTCCAGGAAGCCTTCCCCGATTAATCTCTCATTTCCTCCGCTTGTAAATGGGGCTCAACTACCTGCTCTCCCTCCTACTCGGACCGCCAGCCCCACGCGGGACAGGGACTGTGTCTGACCTGATTAGCTTCTATCTAGCCCAGCGTTTAGAACAGCGCTTGCCACATACTAAATGCTCAGCAAATACCATAATTATTAATTATCATTCTCTGTCCCCTGGACGTGCCTGGAATCACACAGGGCCTTCAGGGCACAGAGTGGCACGGAGGACCGGATCTCGGAAGTCCATCGCAGAAGCGCCGAGGGCAGCGGGCCTCGTCCTCGCCTCGCCCACTTCCGAACGCTCGCCCCCACTCTCCCTTCTACCTGGAAGGCCTTCGACACTCACACCTTCTCCGGGAGGATCTCCTGGATGAATGCCTCATCTCCCCTTCCTATGCCCCGACGGGAGGCTTCCTCATCGTCATACCCCTGCAGTGATGGGTCAGGGGAAGAACAGGGTTTGGGTGGGAAGATAAGGAACGCTGTATGGCACGTTAAGTTTGAGGTGACGGCAGGACCTCCAAGCGGAGACGTCTTGAAGGCAGGAGGAGACGCGAGTCCGGAGAGAGGGGGATGGAGATTTGGGAATCATCCGCGTAGAGGTGTAGTCGAAGCCAGGGAAGCGAACGAGTTCTCCAAGGGAGCGGGTGTAGACGGAGGATAGAAGGGGACCCAGAACTGAACCTTGAGGGACCCCCACACTCAGGGGGTGGGAGGCAGAGGAGGAGCCCGCGAAGGAGACTGAGAGTGAGCGACCAGAGAGAGAAGAGGAGAAAGAGGAGAGGGCAGTATCAGTGAAGCTGAGGTTGGATAACGTTTCCAGGAGAAGAGGATCGTAGACAGTGTCCAAGACAGCTGAGGGGTTGAGGAGGATTAGGGTGGAGTAGAAGCCCCCGGAGCGGGCAAGGAGGCGATCATCGGTGACCTTTGAGAGGACGGTTTCTGCGCAGTGGACGGGAGCCAGATTGGCTTCCGTCAGATTGGCTCTGGGAGAATCCAGTTGCAAATAAGTGCAGTTGGGAAACCAGAACCCGCCTGAACTCAGCACTGGAAACTGGTATTTGTGAACGGGCAACGTGTCAAACACTACGCTAAGCGCTAGGGTGGCGTGGGTGAAGCCGAGGTCGGATAATGTTTCCGGGAGAAGGGGCTGGTCCGCAGGGTGGCAGGCAGCTCTCCCCACCCCCCCACCCCCACCTCCTTCAAAGCAGCCAGAGGGCAGAGAACAGAAATGATGGACCGACTTGGGTTTTAGAAAGATAGTGACCCCGAGAGAGAGAGAGAAATGAAAGATTGTGAGCCCCATATGGGACGGGGACTGCGTCCAACCCGATTTGCTTGGGTCCAACCCAGCGCTTACTACAGTGACCGGCACCTAGTAAGTGTTTAACAAATACTACAATTATTATTAATAGTAATATTAATATCACTATTATTAGAACAGCCTCCAACCCTGAGGGTTACAGCTAAAACCAGACAGCAGAGGGCAAGCTTTTCCCGCACACAAAAGGCAAAGAATTTCTAGATCCCGATCCCGCTCCGAGGCGAAAGGAATTGTTTTTCTGAATGCCAAATGGGAAACCAAATCACTAACCTAAGAAATCCTTCCTCGGATTCAGAACATCTGATTTCACCTTTCTCCTTCACTCCGGTTCAGGCGGCAGCATGGCCCGGTAGAAAGAGCGCCGGACGGGGAGCCGGAGGATCTGGGTTCTAGTCCCCGCCACTTGCCCGCTGTGTGACTTTGGGTAAATCATCTGACTTCTCTGGGCCTCAGTTTCCTCGACTGTAAAAGTGTCTTGTATTTGTTTTGTTCTGTTTCGCTTTGCCGTCTCCCCCGTTTGGGCCGTGAGCCCGTCATTGGGTGGGGATTTTCTCTGGCTGTTGGCGAATGGTACATTCCAAGGGCTTCGTACAGTGCTCTGCACATAGTAAGCGCTCAGTAAATGCGAATGAATGAACGAATGAATAAAATGGGGATTCAATCCCTGTCCTTGTTTGTTTTAGGGTACTTTTTAAGTGCTTATGACATATCAAATACTGTTCTAAGCGCCGGGGTAGAGACAAGTTAATGAAGTCAGACACAGTCCCCGTTCGCCTGTCCTTTAGAGCTCTGGGTTTTTCCTGACTGTATACATCCCAGAGCTTAGCATAGCGCTCGGTACATAGCACAGTGCCTGGCACATAGAGGAACAGTAAGACATAGTGGCAAAAGCCCGGTCTCGGGAGTCAGAGGTCGTGCGTTCTAATTCCCGCTCCACCATTTGTCGGCTGTGTGACCCAGGTCGAGTCACTTCACTTCTCTGTGCCTCGGTTCCCTCATCGGTAAAAGGGGGACGAAGACCGGGAGTCCCATGTGGGACGGGGACTGTGTCCAACCCGACTACCTTGTATTCATTCAATCGTATTTATTGAGCGCTTATTGCGTGCAGAGCGCTGTACTAAGCACTCGGGGGAGCACAGTATAACACTAAACAGACACGGCTCGTCTACCCCAGTGTTTAGAACAGTGCTTGGCGCACAGTCAGCGCTTCACAAATACCATTGGAAGTCGTAGGAGTAGAAAAGCAACAGAGAAGCCGTGTGGCATAGCGGAAAGAGCCCGGATTTGGGAGTCAGACGTCATGGATTCTAATCCCGACTCGGCCGCTTGTCAGCTGCGTGGTTTGGGGCAAGTCACTTGATTTCTCTGGGCCCCGGTTACCTCATCTGTAAAATGGAGATGAACACTGTGAGCCCCACGTGGGACAACCTGATTACCTTGCATCTACCCCAGTTCTTAGAACAGTGTTTGGCTCCTAGTAAGCGCTTAACAATACCATCATCATTATTATTATTATTGTAGAAAGCACTTCACAAAAACCATGGTAAGCGCCCAGCACGTACCCTAGTAATCACAGGGAAGGGCCTGAATTTATTGGTGCCCTCCCTGAATTCCTCAGGCTCGGCGGGGAGGGGGGTGCCTGGCTCTTCCACGGTTCACTCGCCCCTCAACTTTAGGGCGACGGGCCACCCCGGGTCTCCTGACCAGCAGACGGCTCCTATTTCGCGGGGTCGAGGCGGGTCAGTCGGGAACCCTGCCGATAGCCCGCGGGTCCGGCCGGGCTCGGGAGTTGTTGTTCGTATTCCATGACTTTCCTCTTCCTCCAGTGGCCGGAACGGACCCACGGTCCTCCCCGGAAAGAAATTCCTTCCACCTCCTTGACCTCTGAGGCTGCAAGGAGAGAAGCAAGACGGTCACGGTCCCGTTTCCTCGGGGGCCCGGTCAAGAACGGGGGACGGTTGGATGTTCTCCAAGATTCCCTGCCTGCAGTCTCTCCCCACTCCACCCCAAGCTTCCGTCTGCTGCCCGGATGATTTTTCTGAAAACGTCATTTGGTGAATGTCTCCCCACTTCTCAAAAACTTTCAACGGTTTCCAATCCCACTCCGCCTCCAACGGAAACCCCTCGTCTTCGACTTCAAAGCTCCTCGTGCACAGAGAAGCAGCGTGGCTCGGTGGCAAGAGCCCGGGTTTGGGAGTCCGAGGTCGTGGGTTCTAATCCCGGCTCCGCCACCTGTCGGCTGTGTGACCGTGGGCAAGTCGCTTCACTTCTCTGTGCCTCAGTTCCCTCATCTGTAAAATGGAGATTAACTGTGAGCCTCACGTGGGACAACCTGATCACCCTGTATCTCCCCCGGCGCTTAGATCAGTGCTCTGCACATAGTAAGCGCTTAACAAATACCAACATTATCATTATTATTATTATTATTTTTACCAACTCTGATGTACCAGACTCGTCCAAGCGCCCAGTTCTCTGCTCCGCATACTGTAAGTGCTCAGTGATTGAATGATTGATTGAGGCTCCCTCCTCACTAATTATCCTCATTCCACTCCCACTACAACCCAGCCCTCACACTTTGCTCCACTCGTGCCAACTTACTCGACGTACCTCGATTCCATCTCTCTCCCTGTCGACCCCTCATTCGTATCCTCCCTCCTGCCCGAACTCCCTCCCCCTTCACATCGGGCGGACCTCCACTCTTCCCATATTCAAAGTTTTTGGGGTTTTTTTTCTGGTAATTCTTAAGCAGTTACTCTGTGCCAGGCACCGTACTAAACGCTGGGGTAGATACGAGATCATCAGATGGGACCCAGTTCGTGTCCCACTTGGGGCTCACGGTCTTAATCCCCATTTTGCAGATGAGGTAACTGAGACCCAGAGAAGCTCGTTCGTTCATTCCATTCATTCGATTGTATTTATTGAGCTCTTACTGTGTGCAGAGCTCTGTACTAAGCGCTTGGGAAAGTACAATACAACAACATTACCGACACATTCCTGGCCACGACGAGCTCACAGTCTGAAGGGGGAGATAGAGGTTAATATAAATAAAGAGATTAAATAAATCGATCAATTACAGAGATACACAGAAGTGAAGTGACTCGACCAAGGTCACACACAGCAGACAAGCGGCCGAGCCGGGATTAGAACCCAGATCTTCCTGACTCCCCGGTCCGTGCCCTATCCATTAGGCCGCGTGACCTCGGGCAAATCGTTTAACTTCTTTGAGCCTCAGTTTCCTCACCTATAAAATGGGAATTAAATCCTACCTTGACCGCGAGCTCCACCTGAAACAGGGACCGTGGCTGACGGGATTAACTTGTATTTAACCCAGTGCTTAGAATGGTGCTTGTCGCACGGTAAGCGCTTAACAGTAATTATTAATTGTAATTCTTATTCCCGTCTCACGGGTTCTCTGCCATATCAGCGGAGAGATTGCTTCCTTTTCAAACGCCAAAGCAGCCACCTTGCGGACTAGGTCTCTGAAATGAAAGGGAGTCTTCTTCAAGGAACAGGGCTGGCTTTGACTGCTGGGTTGAAGAAGGTCTCCCTTCTGGCCAGCGGGGTTCCGGAACTTAGCAACTTTTCAAGGAGAAAAATGCAAGGAACACATGTCTTAGTCAAGGTCACCCTACAGATCAGGCCTCTGAAGCGAAAGGAAGTTTTCTTTACAGAGCAGGGCCCGGTTTGACGGCTGGACTGGAGATCTTCCATCCGGCCATCTGGAAACCTCCAGGAAAACCTTAGGGAACTATCTTCTAGTTAAGGCAGGAGAACCGTTTTACTTTGGAATCTCTTTTGGTAGCGTAACCCGGAATTATCTGGGGACTGTAAGCTCCTTGTGGGCACGGAACACATCTACCAATTCTGTTGCCCTCTCCCAAGCACTCAGTACAATGCTCAGCACACAGTAGTTGCTCAATTAATACCATTGATGGTATTGAATTGGTATTGGTATTGATGATAATGACTCTACCTGCAACTGCTAAATACCGATTGAAGATGGAGAAGGGGAGGGAGTGGTTCAAGTGGCCAATAAATATACCGAGCAGGTACTGGAGCTATCGACCTTATCAAAACTCTCTCCCCTTCCCTTCTTTCCTTCCTCACAGCCATCTTCAGCCGTTCGCTCTCCAGTGGTTTCTTCCCCACTGCTTTCAAACATGCCCACGTCTCCCCATCCTAAAAAACCCTCCCCTGATCCCCCAGCTCCTGCCAGCTATCGCCCCATATCTCCCTCCTGCCATTCCCCTCCAGACTCCTTGAGCGAGTCGTCTACAACCGCTGTCTCAAATTCCTCTCCTTGACCCCCTCCGATGTGGCTTCCACCCCCTTCACTCCACAGAAACTGCCCTCTCACAGGTGACCAGTACTCTCCTTCTTGCCAAATAAAATGGCTTCTATTCCACCCTAATCCTCCTCGACCTCTCGGCTGCCTCCGACACCGTGGGCCACGCCCTTTCCCTGGAAATGTTACTCAACCCTGACTTCACTGACTTTGTCCTTTCCCGGTTCTCCTTTTAACCCTCTACCCCTTCATTCTCAGGGTCCTTTGCAGGCTCCTCTTCTGTCTCCCACCCCTAACGGGGGGTGGTCCCTCTAGGTTCAGTTCTGGGTCCCTTTCTCTTCTCCATCTACACCCTCTCCCTTGGAGAACTCATTCGCTCCCAGGTCTTCAACGCATCTATGCGGGTGATTCCCAAATCCAGATCTCCATCCCTGATCTCGCTCCCTCTTTCCAATCTTGCGTTTCCTCCTGCCTTCAAGACGGCTCTTCTTGGATGATCTCCTGTCACCTCAAACTTAAGATGTCTAAAACAGAGCTCCTTATCTTCCCACCCAAACCCTGTTCTCCCCCTGACTTTCCCATTACTGTAGAGAGCACCACCAGCCTTCCTGTCTCATAAGCCCTTAACTTTGGCATTATCCTGGACTCCTCTCTGTCGTTCAACCCACCTTTTCAATCCATCACTAAATCCTCTCGTTCCCACCTTCACATCATCCCTAAAATCCACCCTTCCTCTCCATTCAAACTGCTACGACAGTATAGAGCACTCATCCTTTCCTTCCTGGATTACTACATCAGCCTCCCAGCCTGCTGTCTCTCCCCACTCCAGTCCATACTTCAGTCTGCTGCTCAGATCACTTTTCTACAAAAACATTCAGGACATGTTACCCCCCTCCCGGAAAAACTCCGTTGGCTGCCCACGCACCTCCGCATCTAACAAAAACTCCTCCCCATTGGCTTTAAAGCTGTCCATCCCCTCGCCCCCTCCTACCTTACCTCCCTTCTCTCCTTCTACGCCCTGGCCCGCACACTCCGCTCCTCTGCTTCTCACCGGGCCTCCATCTCGCCCGTCTCTCCACCGACCCCTGGCCCACGTCCTGCCTCCGGCCTGGATCACCCCTCCTCCTCAAATCCACCAATCACTCTCCCCGCTTTCAAAGCTTTATTGAAGGCCCATCTCCTCCAAAGGGCTTCCCTGACTGAGACTTTCCTCTCCTCATCTCTCACTCCCTTCCGTGTCGCCCTGACTGGTTCCCTTTGGTCTTCTCCCAGCCCCACCACACTTATGTACAGATCTGTCATTTTATTAATTTGTATTCATGTCTGTCTTCCCCGTTCTAGACTGTAAACTCACTACGGTCAGCAAGTGTCACTGTTTATTGTTGTACTGAACTCTCCCAAGCGTTTTCAGTGCTCTGCACATAGTAAGTGCTCAATAAATACGATCGAATGAATAGATGAATCGACTTCCTGCCTGGAATGAGCTCGCCGGGGAAGGAAAGAGGAAGCTGTGCTCCCTGTTCTCCCGCCATCTTAGATTGGGAGCCCGGAGTGAGACAGGGATCAATCACTGATTCATTCCTTCATTCGATCATATTTATTGAGCGCTTACTGTGTGCAGAGCACTGCGCTAAGCGCTTGGAATGTACAATTCGGCAACAGATAGAGAAAATCCCTGCCCAACAACGGGCTCACAGTCTAAAAGGGGGAGACGGACAGCAAAACAAAACAAGTAGATGTTGATGTTTATTAGCGCTTACTGAAAGCAGAGCTCGATGAATAGAGTCGGTAAACAAATTCCCTCCCCACATAGAGTTTACATGGAGTCAATCCATCAGTGGTATTTATTTACTGTGCGCAAAATATTTGTACTAAGAGCTTGGGAGAGTACCCTATCACAGAGTTCATTCATTCATTCAATAGTATTTATTGAGCGCTTACTATGTGCAGAGCACCGTACTAAGCGCTTGGAATGAACAAGTCGGCAACAGATAGAGACGGTCCCTGCCGTTAGACGGGCTCACGGTCTGATCGGGGGAGACGGACGGACGAGAACGATGGTGATAAATAGAGTCGAGGGGAAGGACGTCTCGTAAAAACCGATGGCGACTAAATAGAATCGAGGCGATGGACATCTCATTAACAGAATAAATAGGGTGACGAAAATATATACAGTCGGGCGGACGAGTACGGTGCCGAGGGGATGGGAAGGGAGAGGGGGAGGAGCGGAGGGAGATGGGGGGAAAAGAGGGATAAGCTGCGGAGAGGTGAAGGGGGGGCGGTAGAGGGAGTAGAGGGAGAAGGGGAGCTCAGTCTGGGAAGGCCTCTTGGAGGAAGTGAGTTTTAAGTAGGGTTTTGAAGAAGGGAAGAGAATCAGCTTGGCGGAGGCGAGGAGGGAGGCCGTTCCGGGACCGCGGGAGGACGCGGCCCGAGGGACGGCGAGGAGGTGGGCGGCGGAGGAGCGGAGCGTGCGGGGTGGGCGGTGGAAAGAGAGAAGGGAAGAGAGGTAGGAAGGGGCGAGGTGACGGAGAGCCTCGAAGCCTAGAGTGAGGAGTTTTTGTTTGGAGCGGAGGTCGATAGGCGACCACTGGAGGTGTTTAAGAAGGGGAGTGCCGTGCCCAGAGCGTTTCTGCGGGAAGATGAGCCGGGCGGCGGAGCGAAGAATAGACCGGAGCGGGACGAGAGAGGAGGAAGGGAGATCGGAGAGAAGGCAGACACGGTAGTCTAGCCGGGATAGAACGAGAGCCCGTAGCGGTAAGGTAGCCGTTTGGGTGGAGAGGAAAGGGCGGATCTTGGCGATATTGTAGAGGTGAGACCGGCAGGTCTCGGTAACGGGTAGGATGTGCGGGGTGAACGAGAGAGACGAGTCAAGGATGACACCGGGATCGCGGGCCCGAGAGACGGGAAGGACGGTCGCGCCGTCCACGTTGATAGGGAAGTCTGGGAGAGGACCGGGCTCGGGAGGGAAGATGAGGAGCTCGGTCTTGTTCCTGTTGAGTTTTAGGTGGCGGGCCGACATCCACGTGGAGACATCCTATAGACTCAATTCCCGTCCACAGGGAGCTTTCAGTTTCCAGGGAGTGTACAGTCTACAAGGAGTCTGATCTGATTCTCTGGAATCTACCCCACTGTTTGGCAGAGAACAATAATAATATCATGATAGTATTTGTTAAGCATTTATAACGTGACAAACACCCTACTAAATGCTGGGGTAGATGCAAGATAGTCAAGTCCCATGTGGGGCTCACATTCAAAGTAGGTATTTGAACCCCCATCTCACAGATGAGGGAACTGAGGCACAGAGAAATTAAGGGACTTGTCCAAGGTCACGCAGCAGATAAGTGGCGGGGCCGGGATTAGAACCCAGGTCCTCTGATGCCCAGGCCCTTGCTTTTTCCCCGAGGCAACTCTACTTCTCATAAAATAATAATAATAATGGCATTTGTTAAGTGCTTACTATGTGCCAGGCACTGTTCTAAGAGCTGGGGTCGATAGAAGATAATTGGGTTGGACGCAGTCCCTGTCCCACGTGGGGCTCACGGTCTTAATCCCCATTTTACAGATGAGGTAACTGAGGCACAGAGAAGTAAAGTGACCTGTGACACAGCAGACAAGTGGAGGAGCTGGGATTAGAACCCGTGACCTTCTGTCTCGTTGCCCTGTGCTCTATCTACTGGGCCGTGCTGCTTCTCAAAGAAATTAAAACCGGAATAATGGTGTCTCTGTTCTACACGGAATTTGGCCTCTGCTAAGGCTTTGACCTTAATTTCAGAGTCCTTGGCAGGACTTGGTAAATAACAAGGATTCCTACCCCATGGACTTTAACCTTCAACCACTCTTACTAAACAATCTGTGGCTCCCCATGGGCAAATACATCCAGCCGGATCAAAGTTCACCTCAGATTTTGTTCTTTCCCTGTTCTCTACTTGGTTTGGGTACCTGGATTGTGTTTCGAAAATGTCATCCTCCACACGTCTCCTTACTCCTCTAGAAATCTCCCAAGGTGGCCATCCTCTCCGCGTCGGGGGGAACCTCCTATTGTCGAAAAGACCGTCATATCTCCCCTTGCTACTCATCCACTCTCCTCTCTCACTCCACCCCAGCTCGCGCTCTCTGCTCCTCCCCGGCCAGTCTATTCCCTGGGCCTCCTTCTCATTTGCCTCACCCTTGTCCCCTTGCTCACACTCTCCCTCCTGCCCGGAACTCCCTCCCCCTCGACATCTAGCAGACCACTGTTTTCCCCATCTTCAAAGGCCTTCTGCAATCACATCTCCTCCACTTTCTCCTGATTAAGAGTGTGTATGTGTGTGTGTGTATTGTTTGGGGGGGCGGGGGGAAGAGGTGCATCCTGTAGATTTTCTTTTTAAATGGTATTCATTAAGCGCTGACTGCATGCCAGGCACCGTACTAAGCGCTGGGATTAATCAACTTGGATGCACTTTCGCAAACGCTCAGTACAGTGTCCGTCACACAGCAGGCACTCGGTAAATACCACCGGTGGTCTCGTACTTTCCCAGGTGATTAGCACAGTGCTCAGCAAACAGTAAACTTGCCTGTCCTTCCTCCGACCCCTCTCTCCAGGGGTCCCTCGGGTCTGACACCCCCTTTCCCCTCCGATCCGTCCGACCTCAGTCCCGTCCACCTTCAGAGCCCTCCTAAGACGCCGCCTCCTCCCATAAGCCTTCCCCGCCTAGTTCCCAACACACAGGGAATGTTAGAGACGCCTCTAACATTTATGTCACCAATCAGTGGTATTTATCGAGCGCTCACTGTGCGCAGAGCACTAGGCCGAGCTCTTTGGAGAGGGCGGTACGAGAGAGTCGGGAGATGTATTCCCTGCCCAGACAAGCTTACGGTCCAGAAGGGGAGTGAGATATTAATATGAATATAAATGAATTAAGGATACGTGCATAGGTCCCGTGGGGCTGAGCGTGGGGTGAATATAATAATGATAATAACTGTGGTCTTCGTTAAGCGCTTCCTACGTGCCGAACGCTGTTCTGAGTGCTATGGTAGATAAAGGTAATCAGGTTGGACACAGTCCCTGTCCCACACGGGGCTCCCAGGCTTAATCCCCATTTTACAGAGGAGGGAACTGAGGCACAGAGAATTTAAGTGACTGGACAAGGTCACATAGCAGACATGAGGTGGAGGCAGGGCTAGAACCCACGTCCTCGGATTTCCGGGCCTGCGGTCTTTCCGCTAGGCCACTCTGCTTCTCATGTGCGTAAAGGGTACAAATCCAACTGCATCTCTGCCCCGTCTCAGGGCTTGTGAATATATGTGTATCGTGGGCGGGGAAGGTGTCTGTTTAATGCTGTATCGTCCTCTCCCAAGCGCTTAGTACAGTGCTCTGCACACAGTAAGGGCTCAATAGATACCACTGATGGATTGATTCGTCCATTCTCTAGCGGGACCGTCTTTCGTTCCGATTCCGCTATTGGTAAATATTTTAAATGTCTCTCATTAGGTTGTGAACTCCTTGAAGTAATAACGGCATTTATTTAAGTGCTTATTATTTGCACACTTTATTCACCTCACACTGAGCCTGTCAGCACTCATGTATTTATTTAGAATTTACTTATATTAATGCCTGTCTCCCCTTCTAGACTGTAAGCTTATCACGGGCAGGGAACATGTCCTCCAACTTGTTCATTCATTCATTCAATCGAATTTATCGAGCCCTTAATGAGTGCAGAGCACTGTACTAAGCGCTTGGGAGAGGACAGTACAGCAGTAAACAGTCACATTCCCTGCCCACAGCGGGCTCACAGTCTAGAGGGACTATGTTGTACTCTCCCAAGCATTTGGAACAGTGCTCTGCACACAGTGAGTGCTCAATCAACACCATTGATTGATTGATTAATTGATTGATTATGTTCTCCCCATTCTTCTGAGTCCTGGGTGGGACAGGGACTCTGTCCTACACGATTAACTTGTATCTACCCCAGCGCTTAGTACAGTGCTTGACACCTAGAAAGCACTTGACAGATGGCATAATCAAACTATCAATCCATCAGTGGTTTTACTGAGCGCTTACTATGTGCAGAGCACCGAACTGAGCGCCGGGGAGAGTTCGCTCTGACATAATTAGAAGCAGCATGGCTTAGTGGCAAGGGCACGGGCTTTGGAGTCAGAGGTCATGGGTTCGAATGCCGGATCTGCCACTTGGCAGCTGTGTGACTGTGGGCAAGTCCCTTCACTTCTCTGTGCCTCAGTTACCTCATCTGTAAAATGGGGATTGAGACTGTGAGCCCCACGTGGGACAACCTGATTCCCCTGTGTCTACCCCAGCTCTTAGAACAGTGCTCTGCACATAGTAAGCGCTTAACAAATACCAACAAATACCAACATTATTATTAATTAGGAGATTCGTTCCCTGCTCGTAAGAAGCTGGGTAACTTTTCCCTGTCCCCCTGAGTGAAAGACATGATGAGCAGCGAAGCCCATTGTTGAGTAGGGATTGTCTCTAATTTTTGCTGAATTATCCTTTCAAGTGCGTAGCTTAGGGCTCTGCCCACAGTGAGCGCTCAATAAATACGATTGAATGAATGAACGAACGAACTTTAACCAAGAAACTTTTCCGAACTTTTCAGAACTTTTTGTGAGCAGGACACGAAGTCAGTACCTCAGCACAAGCTGGCCAGGAGACGGGTTCGAGGGCTCCAGGTCTCTCTTACTCGAGCTCAGGCCCCAGGTTGGATTCCCTTCGGGCCGATCTGTTTCTCGGTCGAGGTGGTTCGGGATCAGGGGCTCTCCAGAGCCTCGGCCTCATCCTGTCTCTTCCCAAAGGCTCCCGGAATTTCGTCTAGTTCCTAGCAACGGGCTAACATTCCCACGAGAGTCATGCGTTCTAGAATCTCAGGTCCCTTCCCTTTTTTTTTTTTCGGTGTTGGCTTTTTCGTTTTTTGTTGTCGTTCGGCCCTTACTATGCGCCAGGCGCTGGACTAAGTGGTGGGGGAGATACAAGATAATCAAATCCAGTGTGGGGCTCCTATTCCATTGAACGGACGAGGGAAAGGAGGCACAGAAAAGTTAAGTGACTTATCCAAGGTCACCCAGCAAGCAAGTGATGACGGAGTGGAGATTAGAACCCAGGTCCTCCGACTCCCAGGCCATGAGGCCATGCTGGCTGGGTTCTGCCCTCTCTTCTGATCTCTGACACCTGGACCGGAGCCTGGACTGCCTGACCTGTAGGATAAGCAGCCGCCTCCTCCAAGACACGTTCTTTTTTTTTTTTAATATGTTATTTGTTAGCGCTCACTATGTGCCAGGCACTGTACTGAGAGCTGAAGTAGATACAAGCTAATCAGTTTGGACATAGTCCCTGTCCCAACGCAAGGCTCACAGTCTTAATCTCCATTTTGCTGATGAGGTAACTGAGGCCCAGAGAAGTTAAGTGACTTGCCCTGTGTCACACTGCAGACAAGTGGGGACGCCGGGTTTAGAACCCAGGTCCTCTGACTCCCAGGCCCCGTGTTCTCTCCACTGGGCCACGCTGCTTCTCACTGCTCCCAGACTAAGCCCCCCTTTTCCTCAGCTCCCCCTCTCCTCCCCATCACCCAACTCACTCCCTTTGCTCTACCCTCCTCCCCGCATCGCAACACGTATGTGTATATATACATATTTATAATTCTATTTATATTAATAATGTGTATATATCTATAATTCCATTTATACTGCCTGTTTACTTGTTTCGATACCTGTCTCCCCGCTTCTAGACTGTGAGCCCTCTGTGGGCAGGGATTTTCTCTATTTGGCCCCGAATTGTACTTTCCAAGCACTTAGTACAGTCCTCTGCGCACAGTAAGCGCTCAGTAAATGCGATTGAATACGAATGCTTCACGCTGCTTCTCACGCGGCGTTCCCTGATTCCGCCTCACCTTTGGTCCCTGGCCACCTCGCTGATTCACTTCACGGCTTCCATTGATCTTTAACCTAGTGTATGACTGGCAATCGAGGACCTCTGTCTCTCCCTGTGAACTGTAAACTCCTCGGGGCAGGAATCATATCCCTTTAATCAATCCATCGGTGGTATTTATTGAGCAAGGAGACCGAGGATGACCGGCCAGAGAGATAAGAGGAGAACCGGGAGAGGAACGAGTCGGTGAAGCCAAGGTGAGATAAGGTGTGGAGGAGGAGGGGGTGGTCGACGGTGTCCAAGGCAGCTGAGAGGTCGAGGAGGATCAGGATGGAGTAGGAGCCATTGGATTTGGCAAGAAGGAGGTCACGGGTGACCTTAGCGAGAGCAGTCTCGGTAGAGCGGAGGGGACGGAAGCCAGATCGGAGGGGGTCCGGGAGAGAATGGGAGTTGAGGAATTCTTAGCAGCGAGTGTAGACGACTCGTTCTAGGATTTTGGAAAGGAAGGGTAGTAGGGTAACAAAAACTCCTCACTCTAGGCTTGGAGGCTGTCCATCCCCTTGCCCCTTCCTACCTCTCCTCCCTTCTCTCCATCGCCCCTGCCCTCCTCCCTTCCTTAACTTCTATTTTTAACCACTCGATCTCCAAGGGCTCCTTCCCCTCTGCCTTCAAACACGCCCACGTCTCCCCCATCCTAAAAAAACCCGCTCTTGACCCCACTTCCCCCTCCAGTTATCGTCCTATCTCCCTACTACCCTTCCTTTCCAAAATCCTAGAACGAGTCGTCTACAATCGATGCCTAGAATTCCTTAACTCCCATTCTCTCCTAGACCCCCTCCGATCTGGCTTCCGTCCCCTCCACTCTACCGAGACTGCTCTCTCTAAGGTCACCCGTGACCTCCTTCTTGCCAAATCCAATGGCTCCTACTCCATTCTGATCCTCCTTGACCTCTCTGCTGCCTTTGACACTGTCGACCATCCCCTCCTCCTCCATACCTTATCTCACCTCGGCTTCACGGACTCTGTCCTCTCCCGGTTCTCCTCTTACCTCTCTGGCCGATCATTCTCGGTCTCCTACGCTGGAGCCTCCTCCCCCTCCCATCCTTTAACTGTTGGAGTTCCTCAAGGGTCAGTTCTTGGCCCTCTTCTGTTCTCCATTTACACTCACTCCCTCGGTGAACTCATCCGCTCTCACAGCTTCAACTACCATCTCTACGCGGATGACACGCAGATCTACATCTCCGCCCCTGTCCTCTCCCCCTCCCTTCAGGCTCGCATCTCCTCCCGCCTCCGGGACGTCTCCACCTGGATGTCGGCCCGCCACCTAAAACTCAACATGAGCGAGACTGAGCTCCTCATCTTCCCTCCCAAGCCCGGTCCGCTCCCAGACTTCTCCGTCACCGTGGATGGCACGACCATCCTTCCCGTCCCGCGGGCCCGCGATCTCGGTGTCATCCTTGACTCGTCCCTCTCGTTCACCCCACACATCCTATCCGTTACCGAGACCTGCCGGTCTCACCTCTACGATATCGCCAAGATCCGCCCTTTCCTCTCCACCCAGACGGCTACCTTACTATTGCGGGCTCTCGTTATATCCCGGCTAGACTACCGTGTCGGCCTTCTCTCTGACCTCCCTTCCTCCTCTCTCGCCCCGCTCCGGTCTATTCTTCACTCCGCCGCCCGGCTCATCTTCCCGCAGAAACGATCTGGGCATGTCACTCCCCTTCTTAAACAACTCCAGTGGTTGCCTATCGACCTCCGCTCCGAACAAAAACTCCTCACTCTAGGCTTCGAGGCTCTCCATCACCTTGCCCCTTCCTACCTCTCCTCCCTTCTCTCTTTCTACCGCCCACCCCGCACGCTCCGCTCCTCCGCCGCCCACCTCCTCGCCGTCCCTCGGTCTCGCCCATCCCGCCGTCGACCCCCGGGTCACGTCCTCCCGCGGTCCTGGAACGCCCTCCCTCCTCACCTCCGCCAAACCGATTCTCTTTCCCTCTTCAAAACCTTACTTAAAAATCACCTCCTCCAAGAGGCGTTCCCAGACTGAGCTCCTCTTCCCCCTCTACTCCCTCTGCCATCCCCCCTTTACCTCTCCGCAGCTAAAGCCTCATTTTCCCCTTTTCCCTCTGCTCCTCCACCTCTCCCTTCCCATCCCCACGGCACCGTACTCGTCTGCTCGACTGTATATATTTTCGTTACCCTATTTATTTTGTTAATGAATTGTACATCGCCTCGATTCTATTTACTTGCCATCGGTTTTTACGAGATGTTCTTCCCCTCGACGCTGTTTAGTGCCATCGTTCTCGTCCGTCCGTCTCCCCCGATTAGACCGTAAGCCCGTCAAACGGCAGGGACCGTCTCTATCTGTTGCCGACTTGTTCATCCCAAGCGCTTAGTACAGTGCTCTGCACATAGTAAGCGCTCAATAAATACTATTGAATGAATGAATTCTCTCTTTCCACCGCCCACCCCGCTCCGCTCCTCCGCCGCCCACCTCCTCACCGTCCCTCGGTCTCGCCCGTCCCGCCGTCGACCCCCGGGCCGCTTTCTCCCGCGGTCCCGGAACGCCCCCCCTCCTCACCTCAGACAATCTAATTCTCTTCCCTTCTTCAAATCCCTACTTAAAGCTCACCTCCTCCAAGAGGCCTTCCCAGACCCTTTTTCCCTCTCTGCTCCCTCTACCCCCCCCACCTCTCCACAGCTAAACCCTCTTCTCCCCCTTTCCCTCTCCTCCTCCCCTCTCCCTTCCCACCCCCTCGGCGCTGTACTCGTCCGCTCGACTGTATATACCTTTATCACCCTATTTATTTTGTTCATTTTGTTTAATGAGATGTACATCACCCTGATTCTATTTAGTTGCCGTTGTTTTTACGAGATGTTCTTCCCCTCGACTCTATTTATCGCCATTGTTCTCGTCTGCCCGTCTCCCCGGATTAGACCGTAAGCCCCTCAAAGGGCGGGGACTGTCTCTATCTGTCGCCGGCTTGTCCATTCCAAGCCCTTAGTACAGTGCTCTGCACATAGTAAGCGCTCAATAAATACTATTGAATGAATGAATGAGCACTCACTGCGTGCAGCACACTGTATTAAGAACTTAGGAAAATATAGGGCAGTAGATTTGGTAAATACGATCCCTGCCTTCAAGGAACGTCCCCTAAATTATAGCTAGGGGAAGCGGCGGAGTAGACCGTTGAGACTGTAAGCTCATCTTCTAGATTGTAATTTCGTTCCAGGCGGAGGATGTGCCTGTTTATTGTTATATTGCTCTCCCCAAGTGTTTAGTGCAGTGTTCTGCATACAGTTAGAGCTCAATAAATACGTCTGAATGAATGACAAGGATGTGTACATAAGTGCTGTGGGGCTAGGGTGGGGTGAGTGTCAAAATCCCGAATCCACCACTCGTCAGCTGTGTGACTGTGAGCAAGTCACTTCACTTCTCTGGGCCTCAGTTCCCTCATCTGTAAAGTGGGGATTAAGACTGTGAGCCTCACGTGGGACAGCCTGATTACCCTGTATCTACCCCAGCTCTTAGAACGGTGCTCTGCACGTAGTTAGCATTTAACAAATACCAACGTTATTATTATTATTAAAATATTTAAGGGGTACTGAGCCAACGCATAGGGGCAAAGGGAGGGCTAATGGGCTCATAGGCAATTAATTATAACAGGAAATCAGGAAAACGGGAGCCCCTCAAGAGCCAGGAAATGTGCCTGACCCACTCTTCTATTTTTGCCGAGTGCTTAGTACAGTGCTTTGCACTCTGTAGGTAAATCCTTTTTTTGTGGTATATGTTAAGTGTTTACCGTGTGCCAGGCACTGTACTAAACGTTGAGTAGAAACACGCTAATCAGGTTGGACACGGTCCCCCTCCCATTTGGGGCTCATGGTGTTACTCCCCGTTTTACAGATGAGGGAAATGAGGTCCTCAGAAGTGAAGTGACTTGACCGAGGTCACACAGCAGGCAAATGATGGCACCGGAATTAGAACCCAAATCCTAATGAGTCCCAGGCCCTTGCTCTATCCACTAGGCCATGCTGCTGCTCTATTATTATGAAATCCTATTATTGAGATGCATCGGTTGTGCGACTCCTCTCCGTGGGGTATTTTGCTGTAGGCCTGAAAGAACTGCGGAATAATCATGATAACAAGAATCGTGGTGTTTGTTAAGCGCTTACTCTGTGCCGGGCACTGTACTAAGGTCCGGGATGGATACAGGAAAATCGGGTTGGACACGGTCCTTGTCCCGTGTGGGGCTCACAGTCTCAATCCCCATTTTACAGAGGAGGGAACTGAGGCCCAGAGAAGCACTTAACAAACACCGTAATAATAATAGTGGTATCTTTCATTCTGCAATTTCTCCTATGTGTAATTTTTTAAAGTGTCTGTCAGCCCATCTCACTGTAAACTCTTTGTGGGCAGGAATCGTATCAACCAACTCTTAGTGCTCTATCCGCTGAGCGTGTGCTCAGTGCGGTGTTCAGTACGTAGTAAGCGCTCGATAAATGAGAAGCCCTGTGGCCTGGTGGAAAAAACAATGGGCCTGGGAGTCAGAGATCTAGGTTCTAATCCTGGCTCTGCCCCTTGCCTGCCGTGTGATCTCGGTTAAGTCACTTCACTTCTCCGTGCCTCAGTTTCTTTAGCTGTAGAATTGAGATTCAGTCCCTGTTTTCTCTCCTACTTAGACCCTAAGCCCCATGTGGGACAGGGACATGGCCTGGGAGCCGGAAGGTCTTGTGTTCTAATCGCAGCTTCACCACTTGTCTGCTGGGTGATCTTGGGCAAGTCACTTCACTTCTCTGTGCCTCAGTTACCTCATCTGTCAAATGAGGATTGAGACTGGGTGCCACAATTGGGACAGGGACCGTGTCCAACCCCATTTGCTTGCATTCTGCCCCCTCCTCACTGTTAGTACTTAGTACAGTGCCTGGCACATAGTAAGCACTTAACAAATATCACCATCACTGGGGACAGTGTCCAACCCGATCAGTGTCTACCCCGGCGCTTAGAACAGTTCTTGACATATTGTAAACGTCCAACAAATACCAGTAAAAAAATATAATCGATTGATCAATCTAAATGGGGCGGGCCTGGAGGCAAGAGGGGGATGCAGGATTGCAGGGTCGATGAGAGGTTAGAGCTAGAGGGGAGTTTGGGAGGATCAGTATAAAAGAGGCGGGAGCCAAAATCATGTTAGGGGCCGCACGGCCCAAGAGGGTGAGTATAAGGAGGGAAGGACATCCACTGCAGAAACTTTGCCAGCCTCACGGACAGTGGCAAACATTTAGTACAGTGCTTTGCACACTGTAAGTACTCAATAAATATGATTGAATGAATGAATGGAAGAGGGGAGCCAGCAAGCAAAATAATAATAATTGTGGGTTTTTGTTAAGTGCTTACTGTGTGTCAAGCACCGTACCGTACAGGGAAGCGGGGCTTAGTGGAAAGAGCCCGGACTTGGGAGTCAGAGGTTGTGGATTCTAATCCCGGCTCCACCGCTTGTCAGCTGCGTAACTGTGGGCGTGGCACTGAACTTCTCTGTGCCTCAGTTACCTTATCTGTAAAATGGGGATTAAGACTGTGAGCCCCACGTGGAACGATCCGATTGCTACCCCAGCCCTTGGAACAGTACTTGGCTTAACAAATAATAATAATAATTTTGGTATTTGTTAAGCACTTATTATGTGCGAAGCACTGTTCTAAGCGCTGCAGATATAAGATAAGCAGGTTGTCCCACGTGGGGCTCACTCTTAATCCCTATTTTACAGATGAGGTAACTGAGGCACAGAGAAGTTAAGTCACTTGCCCAGAGTCACACAGCTGATAAGTGGCAGAGCCGGGATTAGAACCCATGCCCTCCGACTCCCAAGCCCGGGCTCTTTCCACTGAGCCACGCTGCTTCTTCATACCATTAACAAATGGTAACGGTAATTAACAAATGAAATGGTAATTAACAAATGGTAACAAAGGGTAAGCGCTTAACAAATACCATTATTAGTATTAGTATTACTAAGCAGAAGGTGCCGGAGGAGAAGTGGGAGGAAAAAACGAGGGGTGACTGAACTGGGGAAACTGAGCCAAGATACGACTGAGCCAAGATACGTGTGGAGGAGGAGCATGGGAACCACAGTATCTAAAATATCAATATCAAAATATCAGAGAGTTCCAGGAGGAGCAAGAACGAGTTTAGCTCTTTGGACTCGGCTGAAAGGAAAGCAAGGTTGGCTTGCAGAGGTCTGCAGCTGTTCACCCGAAATTCAGAGATTTAAAGATTACTTATTATCCCCGGGCTAGGAACACAACCCAACCAGATTGAGGTAATTTCTCAGAAATCAGAGTGGGTTAAAGTTGGTGTTCGGGGTTCTTGTCTCCACAGACCGTCCATACATCGTAGCCTAGTGGATAGAGCTTGGGCCCAGGAGTCAGAAGGACCCGGGTTCTAGTCCCGCTTGCCCTCTTTGAGACCTTGGGCAAGTCACTTCACTTCTCCGTGCCTCAGTTACCTCGTTGTAAAATGAGGATCGTGAGCGTGAGCCCCGTGTGGGACAGGGACGGCGTCCCACCTGATTAGCTTCTATCCACCCCAGTGCTTAAAACTGTGACTGGCACATAATAAGAGCATAAAAAGAAACCCAAACCAAAGAAACTTGCAGTTTTCTAAGGTTTTTTGCTTCTCCCTGGGGATTTCTGGTTGGCAGGACTTCCAGCGTTATCTGACCTTTAATAACGCTGCAAGTCATTTTGGTTTTGTCACTGGAACAAAATGGGTGTGGCTAATGGGGCCGAGGGGAGGAGAGGAGTTGGGAAGGCTGAAGTGACTGAAAGCCACCCCAGTGAGCAGGACACTACCCAGCAGTGAAAACACCCAAGGATCCCTCCGTCTCCTCTACCTCCAGAAGCAAGAAAACTTCGGGATGGACACGGCAGGAAAAGTAAGATCAGAATTCATATCCTAGACGGTGATCCAAGTCCGGGCTGCGGGCTGGAACGGCACCTATAATCTTAATTCCTCGATTAAATTCACTGCGGGCAGGGAATGAGTCTTCCAACTCCGCTGCTCTCCCACAGTGGCTCGGCCCCTTGCTCTCCGTAGAGCGAGCGCTCAATAAATGCCGTCGATGGATTGATTTAGCTCCAGGATTGAGGAGATTTAATCCAGCACACGCATTCCTCAGCAAGGGCTCCTCTCTGTGCTGTTGATCTACTTGGGGGACGGCACTGAGAGAACGGCGTGGGCTTTCGTGGAAGGAAATAACCAGGCCATCTTAAAGGGGAGAGACTAAATAGGAGAGAAACAGAGGATAGGGAAGGAGCCCTGGGAGTCAGAGGACCTGGGTTCTAATCGCGGCTCTGCCCTTTTTCTGCTGGGTGACCTTGGGCAAGTCGCTTCACTTCTCTGTGCCTCGGTTACCTCGTCTGTAAAATGGTGATTGAGACCGTGGGCCCCATGTGGGACAGGGATTGCGTCTGACCCGATTTGCTCGTATCCACCCCAGCGCTTAGTACAGTGCCTGGAACGTAGATCACGCTCCACAGATGCCACAGTTATCGTTATTATCATTCGTGAGTGTTTAAGGAATACCAGAATAATAATCTAGCCCAGTGCCAAGCACTTAGTAAACGCTTAGTAAATACCACACAAAAAAATTTAAAAAACAACTGTGGGGGAGACTTTTTGGAGAGAGGTTTGGTGACAGGAAAAGGAGGGTACACACAGTTTTTCAGTTTGTTCCCTTGAAAGTTCGGGCTGTCTAATTCCGACAGCTCTCCGCCTTGTTTAGGAACCAGGAAACCTTGAGTTCATTTCCGATTTGTGCGCAATGTGTACCTGAAAATCTCCCTTTTCTTAGCCTGAGAAAATATTGTGGTTTTCCTTGAAGCTCCTGGGAAATTGGCGGGGAAGGTGGCGTGGTGGGAGGGGGTGGGAGGTGGGTGAATGTCAAAGATCTGAGCCTGGAAAGCCCGGAGCAACGGTGCCTCAAGAGAGCTGTCTCTAGAGGCTTTGATAAAGACTTATAAATGTAGCATTTGGTCAGCACTTACTGTATACCTAGCACTGTACTAAACGCTGGGGTAGAAACAGGATAAGGAGGTCGGACACAGTCTCTGTTCCACATGGGCCTGGTAGTCTAAGGAGAAGGGAGAACGAGCGTTTTTGAATCCCTGTTTTCCAGATGAGAAAACTGAGACATCTGTTCAAACCTTAACCATCCCCAGAGCCCCGGCCTGGGAGTCAGAAGGACCTGGGTTCTCATCCCGACTCTGCCGCCTGTCTGCTGCGTGACCTTGGGCGAGTCACTTCACTCCTCTGCGCCTCAGTTACCTCGTCTGGGAAAATGGGGATGAAGACTGTGAGCCCCATGTGGAACAGGGACTGTGCCCAATCCGATTTCCTTGTATCCACCCGGGTGCTTAGTACAGAGCATGGTACACTGTAAGTGCTTAAAAAAATACCGTCATCATCACCGGCGTAATAACTGTGATATTTGCTGAGCACTTACTTTGTGCTAAGCACTCTACTAAGGGCTGGGCTAAATGCAAAATAAGAATCAGCGCAGCCTAGGAAAGAGCCAGGGAGCCAGAGGACCTGGATTCGAATTCCCTCACCGCCGCTTGTCTCCTGCGTGATCTCGGGCTAGTGCCTTCACTTCTCCTTGCCTCAGTTTCCTCCTCTGTAAAATGGGGATGAAATACCCGTTCCACCTACCCCTTAGACGGTGAGATCCAGGCAGGGACGGTAATCCACCCGATTATCTTGCATCTACCCCAGTGCTCAGTACGGTGCTTGGTCAGTAGGAAATGCTTCACCAGTGTCCCACCTGATTATCTTGTATCTACCCCAGTGTTTAGTACAGTGCTTGGTGTAGGAGGCGCTTAACCTTTATCATTATCATTTCCTTCCCCGTTTCGGTCCTATGGCCTCCTAACGTTAACCCCTATGGCTCTCCCCTTCCCCGGCCCCCCACCTTTAACCGCAGAGGCCTCAAAGAGCCCGGCCGTCCCCCCACTCCTGTTCCCCCTCCCCGTCCCGGCTTATTGACCGTCCCCCGAGACGTGCATCCTCTGCCCTCCTAGGTCATCCGGTGCCGAGCGGCCGTGCTGTGGGAGGTGGGGAAACCCTTGTCCCTGGAGGAGGTGGAGGTGGCCCCTCCCAAGGCCGGAGAGGTCCGCATCAAGGTGAGGAGACGTCCGGCGGCCGGGCCGGGATGGGGTGGGATGGGGCGGGCCCCGATGGACCCGACCGGGCCAGGCCGGGCCAGGCCGGGGGTCCCTGAACCCGGTGGGCCTTCCCGGCCTCCAGCCTGCTCTGAGCCTGCGGTAAAAGCCCGCCCTGCTCCGGACCCCTCCCCATAAACTTCCATCCCCTCAGACCCCCCTCTGCTTTCCACCCTCTCCCCACTCTGGCTCCCCTCCCTGTCTCTTCAAGCCTCCTCCCATTCCCTTCCTCCCTCAGCCCTCCGCCCCTTCCCATTCCCCTTCTCCCTTCAGCCCCAATTCCATCCCTCTCCCACCCCTTCCCATTCCCTTCCTTCCGCTGGCTCCCCTCCCTCTCCAGCTCCTTCCCACCACCACCTCTGGCCTCCCCCCGGACCCTCCCCCAGCAGCCCCCTCCCCCGTATGGAGCGGACTTTTACGGTGTGTGACCTTGAGCGAGTCACTGCACTCTTCTGGGCCTCAGCTACCTCATCTGGAAAATGGGGATGACGACTATGAGTCCCATGAGGGACAGGGACCGCTTCCAACCCGATTTGCTTGTATCCACCCCAGTGCTTCGTACGGGGCCTGGCCCACTGTAAGTGCTTAACGAATACGGTTAGGGATTGTCTCTATCTGTTGCCGAATTGTACTTTCGAAGTGCTTAGTACAGTGCTCTGCACACAGTAAGCGCTCAATAGATACGATCGAAGGAAATACCATCGTCATCACCATCATAATAATTGTGGCATTTGCTGAGCACTTCTTTTGTGTTAATCACTGTACTAAGGGTTGGGGTAGTTCAAGATAAGAAAGAATCAGAGACAAATATGGAGAGAATATACAGAGAAGCAGCGTGGCTCAGTGGAAAGAGCCCGGGCTTGGGAGTCAGGGGTCATGGGTTCGAATTCCGGCTCCGCCTCTTGCCAGGTGTGTGACTTTGGGCAAGTCACTTCACTTCTCTGTGCCTCGGTGACCTCATCTGTAAAATGGGGATAAAAAAAGTGTGAGCCCCAAGTAGGACAACCTGTTCACCTTGTATCCCCCCAGCGCTCAGAACAGTGCTTTGCACATAGTAAGTGCTTAACAAATGCCATTATTATTATTATATGGAGACTCGTATGGTGCCATACATTCATTCTCTCAGTCATATTTATTGAGCGCTTCCTGGGTGCAAGCACTGTACTAAATGTTACTGCTGCCGCCGCCGCAGCTACTCTCAGTCAGTCAATTATATTTATTAAGTTTTTACTGTGTGCAGAGCACTGTACTAAGCGCTTGAGAGAGTCCAATGGATAGTACAGTATAACAGATGCGTTCCCTGCTCTCGACGAGCTCACAGGCTAGAGGGGGAGACAGACATTACTAGAAATAATGTGATACCGCTGCTGCTGAGGCTACGATTCCTGCTGCAGCGTGGCCTGGAGGTTAGAGGCCGGGTTTGGGAGTCAGAGGTCATGGGTTCGAATCCCGGCCCCACCGCTTGGCAGCCGGGAGACTTTGGGCCAGTCATTTCACTTTTCTGGGCCTCGGTTCCCTCATCTGGAAAATGGGGATTAAGACTCCGAGCCCCACGTGGGACAACCTGATTACCTTGCATCCATCCCAGCGCTTAGAATAGTGCTTGGCACAGAGTAAGCGCTTATCAAATACCATCATTGTTATGATTATTATTAAAACGGTTGCTCTCTTTCCTCTTCAGAGTGGGAGTCTCCGTGAGACTAGCCTGTATCTACCCCAGTGATAGTCCCATAAGAAGCACTTAACAGATATCACTATTATCAATTATTATTGCTATAATTAGAGATGCAATACAGTGCCCTCGAGCAATCCATCGGTATTTATTGAGCACTTAGCGTGCGCAGAGCACTGTGCCAAACACTTGGGAGAACAAGGAGCTGACAGCCTAACAGGGGAGACAAACGTTAAAATAAATTCCAGATAAGAGACTACTGACTTCCAGGTCCTTCCCGGTTCATTCCAAGGGGGAAAAACCAGGCCCCCGAATGAGGATAAGTAGGAAAGAATTTGGAAGGAAGCAGTTCCTTCTTCTCCAGGGCAGGACGGGACGCCCTTCCTCCCTTTGTATGACTTCCACCTCCGGATAGTCCTCTCACTCCCTCCCCCGGCTCAGCTCCGCTCCGTTCTCCGGGCAGATCTTGGCTACGGGAATCTGTCATTCCGATGAGCACATGATACAAGGGATGCTGGTGTCTTCGATCCCCTCCATCATTGGCCACGAAGGAATCGGGGTCGTGGAAAGCGTGGGAGAAGGGGTGAGCTGTGTGAAACCAGGTAGGAGACTGCACTCTGGGGCCGAGATCGGAAATCCCCCGAAATGATTTGGGCCCGCACCCTCACCCCCGTCACCACTCTCGAGGCCCTCGTCATCACAACCACCACCCCGTCGCCCCCCCCGCCGCCACCTTCGCCATCCCCCCGGCCATCGCGATCGCCGTCACCAGCGCCCCTCCGCCACCCAGTCTTCCCGGGGGTCCATCCTTGCCCCCGGCTCTGCGGCCTGCCGAGCGGACAGGTCGTTGCCCTCTGGGCGGAGGTCCCCTTCTCCCGGTGGGGCGGGACGATGGCGTGGCCGGGCCGAGGGCTGGGGGCGGCCGGGGGTTCGGGGACGAGATTCCACAGCCCTTGGGGGGCGGCGGGGAAATCCGGGAGCAGGGCGGACAGCCGCAGCCCTCCAAATCACATGACACACCTGCGGGATGTGGCGACCTCCTAGTCTCCACATTTTTATGCCCGATTCAGCCCCGGTGACCCACATAAACGCTTTAGTACAGTGCTTTGCACACAATAGGGGCCCGATAAATACGATTCAATGAATAAAGGGCACCCTCCGGGGTTTCCTGATCCTCCCAGTGGCCTCAATCTCTAGCTTTCTGGCCTCTGCATCTCTGGCTCCTGGGTCTACGCGAATTTGGATGCCTCGTCCGAGCCGTGGAGCTCGGCGTCAGGCACGCCGGACCGTAAGCTCATCGTGGGCAGGGAATGTGTCTCTGATATCGTTCTACTGTACTCTCCCCGGTGCTTAATACAGCGCTCTGCACGTAGTAAGCGCTCCATAAATACCGTTGAATGAATGAATGAGCCGTCGGGAAGGGAGGACGGGCGCTGAAAATTCGAGGAACGGATATGAAGGCATCCAATATCTGCGCTGGACAAGACCCGCTGAGAAACAGACTGTCGGCTCTATAATCGGACGAATGGTCATCTCGGCTGGGAGGCCACAGGTCTTCATCTAGTCTGACGGGAGGGAACCTCAGTCAGTCCATCGATCGGTGGTATTGGTTGAACAGCCCCGATGAGTACTTACTCTGTACTAAGCACTTGGGAGAGCACAGAACAGTAGACTTGGTAGAGAAGAAGCGGGAAGATCCCGGGCCTGGAAGTCAGAAGGACCTGGGGTCTAACCCCGGCTCTGCCACTTGTCTGGTGGGTGACCTTGGAAGAGTCAATTCACTTATCTGGGCTCAGTTCCCTCATCTTTAAAATGGGGATTAAGACTGTGAGCCCCACGTGGGTCACGGACCGCGTCGAACCCGTTCATCTCGTGTCGACCCCCACGCTTAGTGCGGTGCCTGGCACGTAGTAAGCGGTGGACAAATGTCCATTTAAAAAAATAAAGAGATCCTAAGGAGCTCACAGTCTAGCTTCTAATCCCACTGCTTTGGGTTCAAACCGAGTCTGGCAAAACCTGTGCGATTTTTCCTGGTGTCCCAAGGGCGATTAGGAGATCTCAGCCTCGTTTACGACCGGCCTTTCTTTATGTGTCCGAAAGAGGAGACGAGAGGAGAAAGCAAGAGCCCCATTTACCAACTCATTTTGTTCATTCCCGAGCCTCGCCGAGGCTCTTCCGTCACTCGGGTTTCAGCGAGCAGGTTCCGATGATCCGAAACGTTAATGCGCTGGAAACTGCCGGTCGTTGGGCCTCAGGAAACAGCCTGGCCTAGTAATAATGGTAATAATCATGGTACTCGGGAAGCGTTTACTAGGTGCCTAGCATTGTTCTAAGCACTGGGGAAGATACAAGTTAATCGAGTTGGACACAGTCCCTGTCCTACATGGGGCTCATAGTCTTAAGCTTAGAGAAGCAGCGTGGCTCAGTGGAAAGAGCACGGGCTTTGGAGTCAGGGCTCATGAGTTCGAATCCCAGCTCTGCCACTCGTCGGCTGTGTGACTGTGGGCGAGTCACTTAACTTCTCTGGGCCTCAGTTCCCTCATCTGTAAAATGGGGATTAAGACCGTGAGCCCCACGTGGGACAACCTGATTCCCCTATGTCTACCCCAGCGCTTAGAACAGTGCTCGGCACATAGTAAGCGCTTAACAAATACCAACATTATTATTAATCCCCATTTTACAGATGAGTTGACTGAGGCCCAGAGTAGCCAAGTGACTTGCCCAAGGTCTCCCAACAGACAAGTGGCAGAATCAGGATTAGAACCCAGGACTTCCTGAATCCCGTCCTCTGTCCATTAAGCCGCGCCGCCTCTCAAGAAGGAGCGGAAATAACACGGGCTTGGGAGTCGGGGGATCTGGGTTTTAACCCCGGCTCTGCCATGAACCTGCTGCGTGACCTTGTGCGGGTCACTCATCTTCTCTGGACTTCAGCTGAAAAATGGGGATTCAATCCTACTCCCCCCTACTTAGATTGTGAGCCTAATGTGGGTCGGGGCTGAGTCTGACCCGATAAATCTGTATAATAATATTGGCATTTGTTAAGCGCTTACTATGTGCAGAGCACTGTTCTAAGCGCTGGGGGAGATACAGGGTCATTAGGTCGTCCCACGTGAGGCTGACAGTTAGTCCCCATTTGACAGATGAGGGAACTGAGGCCCAGAGAAGTGAAGTGACTCGCCCACAGTCACACAGCCGACAAGTGGCAGAGCCGGGAGTCGAACCCACGACCTCTGACTCCGAAGCCCAGGCTCTTTCCACTGAGCCACGCTGCTTCTCGTATCTTCTCGCCTCTTCACGCTGCTTCTGTATCTACCCCAGCGCTTAGAACAGTGCTCGGCACATAGTGAGAGAATTAGTAGCTCATAGCCCCGGCACCTCTGAAATTGGGAGTTCAAAGCCCTGGCATCCCTGGGCCTGCCCTTTCAGTTATGCAAGGAAAAATGAAGTCGATATTTTAGATTTGCCATCCCTTCGTATGTTGCAAGCTTCGGACAGGGGATTGTACTCGTCGGAATCAACGGGGAGATGGTCGCCTTGGGTACCAGTGAGCCACTGAGATAAAACGTTGTAGAGTTGGCTTGGGTCTTGGCACCTCTTCGGCCCCAGACGACGTTCTTCAGGGGCACGAGGAAAGCGTGTTGAATACAGATCGTTTTTCCTAATAGGAGATAAGGTGATCCCACTCTTTATGCCCCAGTGTGGAAAATGCAAGTCCTGCTTAAACCCCAACTGTAACGTCTGCGACAACTCAAGGTGAGTTTCGGTTGGGAGCCGAGATTCCTCTTCGTCCCCGCCGGCGTCGACGGCGAGAGGCCGCTGACGTGGGGACCGCTGTCTTGTTCGGACAGGAACTTCAGCCAGGGGTTGATGGTGGACGGCACGACCCGATTCACTTGCAGAGGGAGGCAAATTCACCACTTCTGCAACACGAGCACCTTCGCCGAGTACACGGTGGTAAACGAAGCTTCGGTCGTCAAGGTGGACGCTGGGGCCCCCGTGGAGAGGTCCTGTCTCATCGGCTGTGGGTTTTCCACCGGTTTTGGAGCTGCTATCAACTCTGCCGAGGTGAGGCTTGGGGAATTCTGACGTCTGAGATAACCTAGCTATTGATCCGGTTAGGTGACTGATTAACCATTAACGACTACGGAGGTAATATTTCACTGACGAGCGCCGCTGCGTGAACTCCGGCAAGTCACTTCATAATAATTTTGCTATTTGTTAAGCGCTTACTATGTGCAGGGCACTGTTCTAAGTGCTGGGGTAGTTACAGGGTAATCAGGTTGTCCCACGTGAGGCTCACAGTTAATCCCCATTTTACAGATGAGGGAACCGAGGCCCAGAGAAGTTGAGTGACCTGCCCACAGTCACACAGCTGGCAAGTGGGAGAGCTGGGATTCGAACCCATGACCTCGGACTCCCAAGTCCAGGCTCTTTCCACTGAGCCACGCTGCTTCGTGTGTCTGGGCCTCAGTTCCCGCATCTGTAAAATGGGGATTAAGGCTTCGGGCCCGACTCGGGAAACGGACTGTGTCCAACCTGGTGGGCGCCCGTCTACCCCAGCGCTTAAAACATAGTTTGGCACATAGTAAGCGCTTAACGGGTGTCATGATTACTATTATTAGATGTAGTCGAATGCTCTGCATTCCGAAAGCGCTCGATAAATGCCATCGATCGGCTGATTGTGCTATCTGTTCAATCAGTGGTATTTATTGAGCACTTACTGTGTCCAGAACAGCGCTCTAAGCGCTGGGGACAGTACACTTCACTGGCTTGGTAGAAAAGCTCCCTGCCCAAAAAGAGCTTGCAGTCTGGAGGGGACGACAGACTTTAATATAAAAGAATAAATTATGGGTATGTCCCGAAGTACTTTGGGGCTGAAGGTGGGGTGAATAGCAAATGTCGAGAGGGTACCGTAGGTGCATAGAGGACACAGAAGGGAGAGGGAGTAAGGGACGAGAGGGCTTAGTCAGGGAAGGCCTCTTGGAGGAGGTGTGACCCTAAATAAGACTTTGAAGTGGGGAAATCGATGGTCGGATATGAAGAGGGAGGGAGTTCCAGGCCCGAGGCGGGATGTGGGCGAGGGCTCGGCGGCGAGATAGACGAGATCGAGGTGCCGGGAGAAGGTTGGCATTAGAGGAGTGAAGTAGGCGGGCTGGGATGTAGTGGGAGAGTAGGGAAGTGCCGGAAGGCTTTGAAGAAATTTCATAACTCACTAGCAGCGTGGCCTAGTGGATAGAGCACAGGTCTGGGAGTCAGAAGGTCTTGGGTTCTGATCCAGCTCTTCCACTAGTCTGCTGTGTGGCCTTGGGCACTGCTCTGTGCCTCAGTTACCTCATCTGTAAAATGGGGATCGAGACTGTGAGCCCCGTGTGGGACAGGGACGGTGTCCAACCCGATTTGCTGGAATTCACCTCAGCGCTTAATACGGTGCCTTGAACACGGTAAGCTCTTAACAAATACCGTCATTATTATTATTATAATTAGCTGTCTTAGAGGCTAGGTAACTAACTACCTCCCCAGAGCTAAAAGGGCATCCACAATCAACCACACAGTCATCGCCGGACCGACGCACGGTCACGGGTTCTGATCCCGGCTCTGCCACTTGCCGGCTGTGTGACTTCGGGCGAGTCACTTTGCTTCTCTGTGCCTCAGTTCCCTCATCTGTAAAATGGGAATTAAGACCGTGAGCCCGGTTGTGCGGTAGGGACCGGGTCCAACCTGATTAGCTTGGATCTACCCCAGCGCTTAGAACAGTGCTTGCCACACAGTAAGCGCTTAACAAATACCATCCTCCTCCTCCTCCCCCCTTTCAGGTGTCCCCGGGTTCCACCTGCGTGGTCTTCGGTCTGGGAGGGGTCGGCCTTTCTGTCGTCATCGGCTGCAAAGTGGCCGGGGCCGCCCGGATCATCGGGGTGGACATCAACAAAAACAAATTCGCCATCGCAAAGTCTCTGGGCGCCACCGAGTGCGTCTGCCCGCAGGATTTCGAAAAGCCGATCCACGAGGTGTTGATCGAGATGACCGCTAATGGCGTGGATTTCTCTTTCGAAGTCATCGGGCGACTGGATACCATGGTACGTTCTCAACCGACGTGGGCGAGTGCGTTAGCCTGTTCACGTGTCTCTGCGGCTGGTTCTCTGCCACCGCGAAAGGGTGCCGACCCGGGGCGTATTCGGGGAGAACGGACCTGCCAGAGTCAAAGCACCACCAATTTCCCTGTTGTGCAACCTTGAACAAGTCACAACTTCTCGGTGCCTCAGTTTCCTCAACTGTAAAAGGAAGATTCAAAGATTCTCCCTCGTCCTTCGACTGTGAGCCCCATATGGGATCCGACTGTCTCATATCTACCCCAGCGCTTAGTAGAGTGCTTGGCACATATTAAGGGCTTACCAAATACCTCCATTATTAACCAGGTACGTGATTGACAGGGAAAGAAAAATCCCTGATTAGGGCAGAAGATCTAGGGGTCTGGCTAGGCTGAATTGGGGCAGAAGCTAATAGTAATAATAATAACAATAGTATTTGTTAAGTGCTTACTATGTGCCGAGCAGTGTTCTGAGCACTGGGGTAGACACAAGGTAATTAGGTTGTCCACGTGGAGCTCACAGTCTTAATGCCCATTTTACAGATGAGATAACTGAGGCCCAGAGAAGTGAAGTGACTTGCCCAAAGTCAAACAGCTGTTTAGTGGTGGAGCCGTGATTAGAACCCACGACCTCTGACTCCTAAGCCCAGGCTCTTCTCTAGAAGATCTAGGGGTCTTGGCTAGGCTGAAAGGCAGACTCCACTTTACAGTCGAATGTGTGGTCTAGTGGAAAGAGCATGGTCCTGGGAGGCAGAGGATGTGGGTTCTAATTCCCACTCAGCCACGTGTCTTCTGTGTCACCTTGGACAGGTCACTTCACTTCTCTGGGCCTCAGTTCCCTCAACAGGAAAATGGGGATAAAGACTGTGAGCCCCATGTGGGACGGGGACTTTGTCCAACCTGATTGGCCTGTATCTACCCTAGGGCTTAGAGCACTGCTTGGCACATAGTAAATGCTGAACAAAACCCACGGTTATTATTATTATTATAATTATTGTTCCTGGGGGACCCTGCTCAGTTTTACCGCTTACGGTAAGAGAGTCAAGGGTAAGATCAGATGTTTCTGATTTGAATAATAATGGAAGCTCTGGTGCTATTTCTCCATGTTAAGGTGTAGCATATTTTTAAAAGAGTTCTGTATTGTATTCGAGGCATAGCAAGTAAACCAATCAATCAATCAATGGCATTTATTGAGTGCTTACTCTATGCAAAGCACTGTACTAAGTACTTGGGAGAGTACAATACAATAGATTTAGCAGACACATTCCCTATCACAATAAGCTAAAACGCAGATTTCCACTCAACTGGTTTTTCCTCTCAAAGCGAGAAGTTTGGGGGGGTTTTGTTGTTGTTTCTCTTATTTTATGATGCTTCTTAAGCCCTTACTATGTGCCAGATATAGTAGATACAAGCTGATCAGTTTGGACACGGTCCCTGTCATTCATTCATTCAATCAGTCATATATATTGAGCACTTACTGTGTGCAGAGCACTGTACTAAGTGCTTGGATAGTACAAAACAACAATGAAGAGAGACAGTCCCCACCCCTGTCCCACACAGGGCTCCCATCCTTAATCTCCACGTTAGATATGAGGGAACTGAGGCCCTGAGGAATGACGTGACCTGCCCAAAGGTCACACAGCAGGGTTAGAACCCAGGTCCTTCCGTCTCTCAGGCCTGTGCCCTCTTCATTAGGCCACACTGCTTCTCGACAGGTTAACTGAAGGACCCAGTCTTCCCCCGGCAAGAGAGTAGACGCGAGCCAATCCCGGAAATCCGGCGGGGCCAGCCGGGCTTTGACAGGTCTGGGAGATGAGCATCTCCTTTTGGAAGCCATAGTCCCAAGGATTAAGAGAAAGGATGACTTCGGTGGAAGAAGGGGCAGCTGCATAGGAGCGGGCCGGGTCCTCCGGGGGAGGGACGGACGGGGGTGTGGGTGGGTGATGGCGAGGGGTGAGACTGATATCAATTTGATTTGGAAACCAGATATCAGCCCTGATGACCTCTAACCCCTCTTACGGAATCAGCGTGTTGGTTGGACTGCCCCCTCCCCAACAAGAACTCGCCTTCCACCCCATGCTGCTCCTCAGTGGACGGACGTGGAAAGGGTGTCTGTTTGGAGGTAAGAGAGGATGGGCGAGGCCAATGAAAACAGGTCATCTTCCTGAGCCGGATACCGGCGAGGCTAGCGGGAAGGAGCTCTGGACTGGAAGTCAGGAGACCGGGGTTCTAATCCCGGCTCCACGTCTGCCCGCCGGACGGGACCGGGAAAGTCGCTTGGCTTCTCTGGGCCTCAGTCGGTTAAACAGTCAGTCGTATTTAATGAGAGCTTACTGCGAGCAGCACGCTCTACTAAGCACTTGGGAGAGTACAATATAATAGTATAATAAACACATTCCCTGCCCACGAGCTTTCGGTCTAGAGGGGGAGACAGACATTGAGATAAATTAATAAATTAAGATATTATAGAAGTGATGTGGGGCCGGGACGGGATGAATAAAGGGAGCAAGTCAGGGGGAAGCAGAAGGGGACGGAAGAAAAGGAAAAGAGGGCTTAGTCAGGGAAGGCCTCTTGGAGGAGATGGGCCCTCAATAAGGCTTTGAAGTGGGGCAGAGTAATGGTCTGTCGGATATATAAGGAGGGAGGGCGTTCTAGGCCAGAGGCGGGACGTGGGCAAGGGGTTGGCAGCGAGATAGAAGAGATGGAGGGACAGTGGGAATGTCGGCATTAGAGAAGTGAAGTGTGTGGGCTGGATTGTTGTGGGAGAGTAGCGAGGTGAGGTAGGAGAGGGCGAGGGGGCTTTAAAGCCAACGGTGAGGAGGCCTCAGTTTCCCCATCTGTAAAACGGGAATCCAATACTCTCTCTGACCCGATTGTCCTTTATCTACCCCAGCACCTAAGCAGAGTGCTGGGAACACAGGAAATGCTTAACAAATGTCACGGTTATCATCCTTCTCAAACTGGGCAACTGCAGCCTTCATTCGATGAATGGAAGAGGAGGAGGTGAAGAAGGAGGAAGGGAAGAAGGAGAAAAAAGAGGAGGTGGGAGGCTATTTAATGAGTACCTACCTTGGTACGATGCTCTGTACTAGATGCTTGGGAAGTTCAGAATAGAGAAATGACACGTTCCCTGCCCGCAAGAATCTTCCATTCCAACAGGGGAGACGAACATAAAGCCACTTACAATTAAAATGGTCCCCAGAAGGGCCACTACCTTGGGGATTCGGAAAGATCGGGTTGTTCTTCTGACAGAGCATTAGAATCAGTGTCTGTGATAGTGACTGACCACTTACTGTGTGCAGAGCATTGTGCTACGAGCTTAGGGAGCTCACAGTGACCCCCTGCCTTCAAGAAGCTTATGCTCAAATAGGGAAGCGAATGCCATGTACATGATGGTTCGAAGAGTGAAAGAATCAACCTAAACTAGCAACAGGGCATAGTGGATAGGGCACGACCTGGAAGAAGGTCGTGGGAGAGTCCGTTATATAGAGTTGGTGGACATGTTCTCTGCCCACAAGGAAGTTCAGTGCTCTGCACACAGTGAGCATTCAATAAATGTGATCGAATAAATGAATGAATGAATGAATGAATCCTGGGGAACGGGGTGCAGAATTGTGTGGCCAAGGTGACGCGGGACGCGGCTGGAGAAGGGGCTCATGGCGCATAACTCTACCCGTTTTACTTTACAGGCTGGAAGAGCAAAGATTCTGTCCCTAAGCTAGTGTCCCGTCTCATGAAGAAGGAATTCAATGTGGAACCGTTGATAACCCACAGGCTCCGTTTCGATCAGATCAACGAAGGCTTCGAGCTGCTGCGGGAGGGAAAGAGGTGAGGGGCGGGGCTCGGGGGTTGATGCTTGACATCGAGGACCCCGTCGGGCCAGCGGGAGGACGGAGGGGCTTCGGAGGGCCAGGGGCAAGCGGGGAGGCCCCGCTCGCCCATCTGGGGGGCTGCCAACAGGTGCCATCTGGGTCTGCTGGACGGCAGGGCAGGCGGGATCCAGGAAGGGGCGCTGAGAGGGAAGTCGGGAGGCTGGTCCCCCCGACTCGCCTCAGGGGAAGCCACTGAGAATGATCAATCGCTCTAGGTCTGGAGGCGACCGGCCTATTCCCAGCCCCTGCCCCGTGTGGGCTGGGTTCTAGTATTCATTCATTCGATTCATTCATTCAATTGTATTTATCTGTGGGCAGAGCACTGTACTTGGCGCTTGGGAAAGTACAATGCAACAGTGAACAGATACATTCCCGGCCCACAATGAGCTAACAGTCTAGAGGGTGAAGAGCCGGACATCAATACAAATCAATAAAATGACAGATATGTACATAAATGCTGTGGGGCTGGGAGGGGGAGAGCAAAGGGAGCAAATCAGGGCGACTCAGATGGGAGTGGGAGATGAGGAAAAGCGGGGCTTAGTCTGCGAAGGCCTCTTGGAGGAGATGGGCCTTCAATAAGGCTTTGAAGGGGGGGAGAGTCATTGTCAGATTTGAGGAGAGACGGCGTTCCGGGCCGGAGGCAGGACGTGGGCCAGGGGTCGGAGGAGAGACGGGAGAGATGGAGGCCCGGTGAGGAGGTTGGCGGCACCAGAGGAGCGGAGTGTGCGGGCCGGGGGGTAGAAGGAGAGAAGGGAGGGGAGGTAGGAGGGGGCGAGGGGATGGTCTGCTTTAAAGCCAATGGAGAGGAGGTTTCGTTTGATACAGAGGTGGATGGGCAACCGGTGGAGTTTTTTTGAGAAAGGGAGGGTGACACGTCCTGAACGTTTTTGAAGAAAAATGATCCGGGTGAAGTACCGACTGGTGTGGGGAGAGACGGGCGGCTGGGAGGCCAGTGAGGAGGCTGATGCATTAATCCAGGCGGGATAGGAAGATTGCATTAACATGGTGGCATTTTAGATGGAGAGGAGAGGGCTCATTAGTAGGAGATTAGTGGGATGAGATAGGAGTGGACAGGGTGATTGAGTGCTTTAAAGCCAGTGGTGAGGAGTTTCTTTTTGTTACAGAGATGGATGGGCAACCATTGGAGGTTCTCGAGTCAGGGTGTCCCAGCCCCTGCCCCGTTCCAACCCTTGACCCTGCCCTGTCCCTATCCTGTCCCAGCTCCCGCCCCGGCATCGGGCGCCGCAAGACGGGCTCACCGGGGGGATGCTCCCGCTGTTGTCCGCTGAGCTCCAGCTCGGTCCTCGAGGTCAGGCTGCTGGCAACGGTCACCCTGGCCTCCAGCCTCTTCCTTTACTCTGGGGAGAGCCCGATGGCCGAGGGCGTGGCTCCCAGGGCCCGCTCACAGGACCCGACTGGGATCCGGCCGGCCCCGCGGAGGGGCGAGTAGCCACCGGCGTTCCGACCACAAGCTCTCCTCCCCGCTTTCCTCTTGGAAGTGGGGATATTATTGGCACCTGTGAAAAACGGTGTCTTTTTTCAGACCCGCGTGTAGAGGTAAAGTCTCCTAGGAAAGTCTTCTTGCCCCCGGTTAAAAATCTCGGCGGAGACACTGGGGACGTGACACCGGTGAGTTCAACCGTAGGCCCAAAATCCACTTCACTGCTCCTTACGACTGTCTTTCAGGATGTTTAAGAGGCAAAGTGTTGCCGTTCCACAAAGTTCTTGGGGAGCAAGTGGGGTTTAGCAGCCGGAAGTTTATTTGAGGAGTCTTTCAAGTCGGCAATCCCGGCATAATTAGCGGTCTGGGCTGGAACAGTGGCGGCCGTTTTGGGCCTTAAGGTTTCCAGTGCTCCTCGGGACTTCAGAGAGAACAGATCATTCATTCATGCGATCGTATTTATTGAGTGCTTACTGTGTGCAGAGCACTGTACTAAGCGCTTGGAAAGTACAATACAATAATGGAGACAATCCCTGCCCACAGCGGGCTTACAGTCTGGGGGTTGGGGGGACACAGACATCAAAACAAATAAAGAGGCATCGATATAAATATTAATATAAATCTGTGGGTCGGGGGGGATTTAGCTTATGATCATTCATTCAGTCCTATTTATTGAGGGCTTACTGTGTGCAGAGCACTGTACTAAGTGCTTGGGAGAGTACAATAACAGTGAACAGACACATTCCCTGCCCATATGAGCTTACGGTCTAGAGGAAGGGGATCACCCAGCCACGATTTGCACACGTTCCGGATTTCGATCGATGGAATTTATTGAGCCCTTCCTGTATGCCGAGCGCTATTTGAAGAGCTTGGGGAGCACAAAAGGATTAGCAGACACATTCCCCGCCCTCAACAGGCTGACAGTCTGGAGGGCCCTCAGGGTCCTTGGAAAGACGATGGAGAAAAGCGTGGAGATTTTGGGACAGATGAAAACAGGGAGGAATGTGACTGTACGGAATAGACCGTGAATGAATGGCGCCCTAGGGAAATTCAGAGTAGGCGATAACTCAACGTCTGAAAGGAAGGGAGACAGAGCGTTAGACTAGAATAAAACAAAAAATACCAGCTGGGAAATTTCAATTTATCATCTGGAAAGAATCTGTCAAGTCTCAAGTGGTCAATGGGATGGCCCGAACTCCCTAATTCTTCAAGGCACCATCCTCATGCTCTGAGAAATTACCAAAATAATAATGTGTCATCTCACTTTGGGTTTATAAGAAATGTCTTGGCGGAAATATTTTTTTTTTCCCGCTCAGGGAACAGTTAAGTAGGGGTGTAGTGGAAAGAGCACAGCACTGAGAAGGCAAGGAGCCAGGATTCTAGTTCCCGTTTGCCATTTGCCCGCTGTGTGATCTTGAGCAAGCCACTTAGCTTCCCTGTGCCTCAGTGTTCTCATCTCTGAAATGGGGATAATGGGGAGAAAATCCCTGTTCTCCCCCCAACGCAGACTGTGAGCCCCATGTCAGGCAGGGACTGTGTCGGATCCAATTACCCGGCTTGGACCAGAGTAAGATCATAGCAAATACTGCAATTATTATTACTTAAGGTCCCTCAGATTCCCATGTTTCCAAGACCCTTCCGTTGCCCAGGAGAGGTTCTTGGCAATTTCTAAGAGTTCTACTGTAAGCCCGTCAAAGGGCAGGGACTGTCTCTATCTGTTACCGATTTGTACATTCCAAGCGCTTAGTACAGTGCTCTGCACATAGTAAGCACTCAATAAATACTATTGAATGAATGAATAAGATCTCAAGCACCGGCCGTGTTGGAGCTAGAGGGGAAAATCTCTCTTTCTTTTTTTTTTAACAAATGGTATTTGTTAAGCACGTACTATGTGCCAGGCACTGTACTAAGCGCTGGAGTAGATATAAGATAATCAGGTTGGACCCAATCCACTGTGCCACCTGAAACTCACAGTCTTAATCCTCAGCATACGGAGAAATGAAGTGACTTGCCTAAGGTCACACAGCTGAACCCAGATCTTTCTGACGCCCGGAACCACCAGGCCTCGCTGCTTCTCTCTGTCTCTGTCCGTACCTGGGGGTGGACGCTCCTGGCCGTGGCGAGAACGAGGGGAGTGCCAGAGAGAAGCCGCTTCCCCTCTCATTTCTCAGGCCAACCGGATCCCCCAGTCAATCAGTACGGCAGTCCATCGAATTTATTCATTCAATCGTATTTACTGAGCGCTTCCTGTGGGTAAAACATCGGACTAAGGTCTTGGGAGAATACAATATAACAACAATCAGACATAGTCCCTGCCCACAACGAGCTCACAGTCTAGAGGGAGAGATAGGTATTTATATATAAGCAAATATATTTTTTGAGCACTTATTGCATGCAAAGCACTGTACTAAGCACTTGGGAGAGTACAATATAACAGACTCATTCCCTGCCCACAACGAACTTACAGTCTGGGGAGGGGAGACAGACATTAATATAAATAAATAGGTTACAGATATGGATTAGCTGTACGTATGATTAGACTGTAAGCCCGTCAAACGGCAGGGACCGTCTCTATCTGTTGCCGACTTGTTCATCCCAAGCGCTTAGTACAGTGCTCTGCACATAGTAAGCGCTCAATAAATACTATTGAATGAACATGTCTGTACATATTGCAGGAGACCCTTAGGACCTACTTAGCGCCCGGTTTGCTTCTCCCGATTCTGCCGGTGACGGGAGTTTTTGTAGCCTGTCGGGAAGTTGTGCCGATACCAGAGTGAAGTCCTCTGTGACACCTTCCTGACCCCTGTTTCATGTTAACTTCTTCTCCTACCACAAAACCTGGGGTCCCCTCGGCCAGTGACTTGGACCGAGGACTAGACGGCTTATTATTAACGATGATAATAATAATAACGATAGTGATACTGGTTAAATCCTACTATGTGCCAAGCACTGGAGTACACGCAAGATAATCAGGTCAGACACAGCCTCTGTCCCTCATGGTAAGCAGGAGGGAGAACAGGTATGGAAGCCCCATTTGATAGATGAAGAAACTGAGGCACAGGGAAGTCAAGTGACTTGCCTAAGGTCATCCAGCAGACAGGTGGCAGAGCCGGGATCAGGTGAAGCAGCGTGGCTTAGTGACAAGAGCACAGACTTGGGAATCAGAGGAGGTAGGTTCTAATCCTGGCTCCTCCAGCTGTCTGCTGTGTGACCTTGGGCAAGCCACTTAACTTCTCTGGACCTCATTTGCCTCATCTGTAAAATGGAGATTAAGACCGTGAGCCTCACGTGGCACAACCTGATTTCCTTAGAAGAGTGCTTGGCAAAGAGTACGCGCTTAACAAATATCATAATAATAAACTCTGTCCCCCCGACTCCCAGGCCTGGGCGCTTTCCACCAGGCTGCCCTGCTTCTACCCAAGAGTTCTCTCGGTGTGACCCTGGAGGTCCTTGGGAACTTTCACTGACCGTTCGTATTTTATTTTCCAGCATCCGCAGTATCCTGTTATTCTGAGGCCCCATCTGAGCCCAGACTCCTGACTGGGCGGTTGATGTCAGCCTCGTCTCCCAGCAGTCCTCAGAAACCAATTTCGGGAAACGGTCTCTCCGTGTTCCTGCTCAAACCACCCAGTGGATCCGGAGTTGGGTGGGAAGATGATTTATGAAGAAATTATTCCAAACCGCAAGGCAAGGGGTGGCGGAGAAGAGAGTGATCATTCCAAAGCCTGAATATCTCAGCCCTTCCACTTCTGTAAAGTCACAGCTATCTGGACCCGAGAACAAAGTGTAAGAATAAAGTCTTTGGGCATCTCTGAATAACAAGAACATTTATGAAGCGCTTCCTGTACGTCAAAGCCCTGCGGTTGGACCAGTCCCTGTCCCACGTGGGATTTTGCCTTCTGAGAGCTGAGGATAGTAAGGAGGATAGGTGTTTTGTTTTCTTTTATGGTATATGTTAAGTGCTTACTAAGTGCCAGGCTGTGTACTAAGTGTTGAAGTAGATACGAGTTAATCAGGTTGGACTCAGTCCCTGTCCCACATGGAGCACCCGATCTAAATCCCCATTTTGCAGATGAGCTAACTGAGGCACAGGGAAGGGAAGTGACTTGTCCAAAGTCACACAGCTGTCTAGTGGCGGAGCCGGGATTAGAACGCAGGTCCTTCTGATTCCCGGGCCCGTGCTCTTTCCACTAGGCCATAGCAATGTGGCCTAGTGAAAAGAGCACGGGCCCGGGAATCAGAGGACCTGGGTTCTAATCCCGGCTCCACCATATATCTGCTGTGGGACCTCGGTCAAGTCGATTCACTTCTGCGCGCCTCACTTCCTTCACCTGCGAAATGGGGATTCAATACCTGCTCTCCCTCCTACTTAAACTGGAGCCCTCTGTGGGACTTTGTATCTATCCCAGTGCTTGGCGTTTAGCAAATGCTTAATAGAAACCAGTATTATATCATGATTATTATTGTTTCCAGCCCATGAGAATTGGGGCTAGTGTGTAATAATAATGACAATAACAATAACAAAACGCAGCATGGCGTAGTGCATCGAACACGGACCTGGAAGGCAGAAGGTCATGGGTTCTAATCCCGGTTCTGCCACTTGTCTGCTGTGTGACCTTGGGCAAGTCACTTCGCTTCTCTGTGCCTCACTTCCCTCATCTGTAAAATGGGGATTGAGACTGTGAGCCCCACGTGGGACAGGGACTGTGTCCAACTCCATCTGCTTGTTTCCACCGCAGAGCTTAGTGGAGTGCCTGCCACATAGTAAGCACTTAACAAATACCATCATTATTATTAACGATAATGATGATGCTGATGATGGTGATAATCTGTCTGACTTGAGTACTGTGCTTAACTCCGGACACGGTTTAGCACTAGTGAGAGCCGAACAAATACCCCCGTCATAATTACTTCATTCATTCATTCGATCACATTTATTAAGCGCTTACCGTGTGCCGGGCAACCACCTGAAGTTCTTGAGGAGTGGCGCAACATGGATTGCACGCTTTTGTAGAAAAATCATCCAGACAGCTGAGTGAAGTATGCACTGAAGTGGGGAGAGACAGGAGACAGGGAGATCGGCAAGGTGGCTGATGTAGTGTCACCCGTCGCCGGGGACGGGTTCTTTCGGAATCGGCGCGGCGAGAGAGAGAGAGGCCGGAGATGGAAAACCTGAGTTTTGTATAGAATTTCTTCCGCGGGGCGAACCGAATGAATTAATTATTTAGACGTGACAATCGGCCTTCCCTTTGGGGGGAAATATGGTGTTAAAGCTTCCCTTTTGGGAGGAATATGGAGTTAGAGCTTCCCTAAAGGGAAGACTACATTGGCGTGTTACTCGCGTGTGGGCGGACACCAGGGCCCGCCCAGGCAGAGCTCGCTTATGGTTTACCCACAGCGTGGTGAGGCGGCTAGTTCCCACCATGCGCGCACCCACTCAGGAGGAACCCACTTAGGCGTTAAACCCACTTGCACGTTAAGACCCACTTATGCGTTAAGTTCGCGGATGCGCTGCTTGCACGTGGTGAGGCGGCTGGCTCTCACCGTGTGCGCACCCACTTGGGAGGAATCCATTTAAACGTTCAATCTACTTATGCGCTGGACCCGCTTATGCCTTAGGCTTACTTGTGCGTTACACTCACGTCTGCGTTAAACTCACTCGTGCGCTACACTCGCTTATACGCTACCCCCTAAACTCACATGTGCGTTATACTCACTTACACATTACCCACTTATGCACTGAGCTCACATATGCGTTACACTCACTTAGACGTTACCCACTCATGCATTAAACCCGGTTATACGTTACACTCACCCGTCCCGCGACCCCGTCTCTTCGCGTTGGTCCCGGTGGCAGAATGAGCGTCCGGCGCTCTGGGCAGTGAAAGACACGTGGGTGGCCGTTGCTACTGCTGTGATCCTCCAAGAGACCAGAGCACCAGAGGCGACAGGTATTTATTACCTGGGGTTTGGGTGGTCCCAACTCCCGTCCCGTTCGATCTCCGCCCCTTCCGCTCCGTCCCCTTCCACGCCTTATTGGGTCGGCACGGAGGTGAAGGGCACCTATCTTCCCGCCCCACCCCTCTGGCCAGAGAGGTTACGTCACCGGTGGCATTTTGACCTTGGGGTAGCCGGTGCCCGGGTCCACCTTGGCACGGGCAGCAATCGAGATGTAGGATAAGTGCTTGGATTAATGCGGTAACAGCGTAGACGGAGAGAAAAGGGCAGATTTTAGCAACGTTGTGAAGGTTGAGCCTACAGTATTGGGTGACATTCAGTACGCGGGTTGAATGAGAAAGATGAGGAGGATAACACCCAAGTTACAGGCTGTGAGAAAAAGAGGATAGCTGGGCTGTTTACAGTGATGGGAGAGTTATGGGAAGGCCGGAATTTGGATGAGAAGAGGAGTTCTCTTTCGGACATATTTCTCTATGCGTAATATTGTACCAAGTGATGGGGATGATACAATAGTTAGAAGACCTGATCCCGCCCTTAGGGAGCTGGTAGTCTAGTGGGAGAGACTGACAGAAAACAATTACCGGTAGAAGGAAGCAACTGAGCATTGAAATAAGTAGTAAGTGTAGGAAAAACTGCTGAAATGGTGGAGAAATAGGATGCAGAGATGAGAGTTTAGCAGGAAAGTCCTCCTGGAGATGGTAACTCTGAAGGGCTTAAATAATGGTATTTGTTAAGCTCTTGCTACGCACCAAGAATTGCACTAAACACTGAGATAGATACAGTAAGCAGATTCATCACAGCCCCAACCCACCTGAGGTCACGGTCGACGGGAAAGGAAGAACAAGCCTCTCATCTCTATTTTTATAAATGAGGAAACTGAAGCACCGAGAGGTTAAGTGACTTGCTTCAAGTCACACGGCAGGCAAGCGGTGGAGGTGAGAGCAGAACCCGGGTCTCCTGCCTCCCAGGCCCTTGCTCGTTCTACTAGGGCGTGCTGCTTCTCGCTTGAAGAAGTGGAGAGCAGAGTTTCAGGCAGAAGGGAGGGTGTGAGCAAGAGCTTGAGGATAGAGTAGGTGCTCCATACATACTACTTACTGATCCCACTGTACCCATGAGGACTGGATGTTTCAGAGTTGGGACCAGAGCCCCCGAGGAGGCCACGGACAGCACCAGTTCATGTAGCCACCGCAAGCAGTGTAGCATAATAAGAAGAAGAAGAAGAATAGTATTTATTAAATACTTACTATGTTCCAGGCACTGCACTAAGCGCTGGGATAGATACAGGCAAATCAGATTGGACACAGTCTCTGTCCCTCGTGGAGATCACGGTCTCAATCCCCGTTTTACAGAGGCGGTAACCGAGGCCCAGAGAAGTGAAGTGACTATCCACTATACCACACTGCTTTCCCGTGGAAGAAGCCTCGTGGAAAGAGCAGGGGCTTAGGAGGCAGAAGGACCTGGGCTCTAATTCCGCCTCTGCCACTTGTCTACTGGGTGGTCTTGGGCAAGTCACTTCACTTCTGTGGGCCTCAGTTACCTCATCTGTAAAACGGGGATTAAGACCGCGAGTCCCATGTGAGACAGGGACTGTGTCTAACCTGATTACCTTGCGTCTACCCCGGTGTTTGGCACGTCTTAAGCGCTTAACAAATACCGACGTCGTCATCATCATCCTTTATTCATTCACTCATTCAATCGTATTTATTAAGCGCTGAACTAAGCGCTTGGGAAAGTCCAGTTCAACAATAAATGGTGACATTCCCTGCCCATAATAAGCTCACAGTTTAGAGTCGGGGAAACAGACATCGATACAAATAAATAAAATGACAGATACGGACATAAGTGCTGTGGGGCTGGGAGGGGGAAGAGCAAAGGGAGCAAGTCAGGGTGACGCAGAAGGGAGTGGGAGAGGAGGAAAGGAGGGGCTTAGTCTGGGAAGACCCGTTGGGGGAGATGGGCCTTCAATAAGTCTTTGAAGGAGGGGAGAGTCGTCTGTCGGATTTGAGGAGGGAGGGCTTTCCGGGCCAGAGGAAGGATGTGGGCCACGGGCCGGAGGCGAGACAGGCGAGATGGAGGCCCAGTGAGGAGGTTAGCGGCACCAGAGGAGCGGAGTGTGTGGGCTGGGATGTAGCAGGAGAGAAGCGAGGTGATGTAGAAGGGGGCTAGGTGATGGACTGCTTTAAAACCAAAGGTGAGGCGTTTTTGTTCGATACGGAGGTGGATGGGCACCGCTGGAGTTTTCTGAGGAAGGGAGTGTGACGTGTCCCGAATGTTTTCATAGAAAGTTGTTCAAGCGACTAATGGGACCACGCAGCTTGGCACTGTCGATTTTTGCGGCTTCCCGGAGGGTTCAAGTGCCCGTGTTAGTGTAAACAGAAGACGGAGAGGGAGGCGGAGTCTGTCTCGCATCCCTGCCCCCAAAATCTAGATCTAGTCGGAGCAAGCCCTAACACACTCTTTCTTTCCCAACCCTAGAAATGCTGGGAAATATTGCCCTTGCCCCTGTGGATAATCCTTGCTCCAGGCCACTTGTCTCCCTGCCAAGGCAGAATTAACCCGTTGAAACTTCAGGAGTCTCAGAATTCTCCTCCTTCAAGCTTGACCTCTCCCCTCACAGGTTCTTCCCCGTCAGGGATCCCTTCTGTTCCAGAGGAAACGTCACTGGCCTTCCCGCCGCCCCCCCCCCCCCCCCCCCCCAGGGGGCCGGGTTGGAGGGAGCTGAGACCAGTCAAGTGGTATTTGTTAAGCGCTTATTATGTGCCAGGCACTGTTCTAAGCGCTGGGGTGGATACAAGCAGATCGGGTTGGATTTCCCTTCTGTGAGCTGAGGATACTATCCCACGTGGGCCTCGCGGTCTCAATCCTCATTTGACAGATGAGGAAACGGAGGCCCAGAGAAGTGAAGTGACTTGCCCAAGGTCACACAGCAGACGAGCGGTGGAGCCGGGATTAGAACTCATGACCTTCTGATCCCCAGGCCCGGGCACTCTGGGCAGCAGCGACCCAGACCGCAGCCCATCAGCCACCATCTCCAGCTGTTTGGAGAAATCGCTGTTGTAGCTTCCGGGAGCTCTTCCCCCCTCTTCTTCCTCCCCACCCTCTATTCCCCATTTTATCCCAACATCCTGTAGAGACATTTGGCTCAGTGGAAAGAGCCCGGGCTTTGGAGTCAGAGGTCATGGGTTCGAATCCCGGCTCTGCCACTCGTCAGCTGTGTGACTGTGGGCAAGTCACTTCACTTCTCTGGGCCTCAATTACCTCATCTGGAAAATGGGGATGAAGACTGTGAGCCTCACGTGGGACAACCTGATGACCCTGTATCTATCCACCCCAGCGCTTAGAACACCGCTCTGCACACAGTAAGCGCTTAACAAATACCAACATTATTATTACAGGACTGTATTATTAAGCAAGGAAAGTGCTTACCACATGCTAAGCGCTGCGTTTAAGCACTGGTATATATACGAGATAATCAGTCAATCAATCAATTGTATTTATTGAGTGCCTTCTGTGATGCAGAGCACTGTACGAAACACTTGGAGGGAACAACATCCATTCATTCAATTGGATTTGTTATTATTATTAATCATAATAATAATACTTATGGCATTTGTTAAGCTCTTTCTATGTGCCAGGCACTCTTCTAAGTGCTGGGGCAGATACAAGATAATTGGGTGGGACACAGTCCCTGTCCCACACAGGGCTAGCGGTCTTAATAATAATGCTGGTATTTGTTAAGCGCTTACTATGTGCAGGGCACTGTTCTAAGCGCTGAAGTAGATACAGGCTAATCAAGTTGTCCCACGTGAGCCTCACAGTTAATTCCCATTTTACAGCTGAGGGAACTGAGGCCCAGAGAAGTTAAGTGACCTGCCCAAAGTCACACACCTGACAAGTGGCGGAGCCGGGATTGGAACCCACGACCTCTGAGTCCCAAGCCCGGGCTCTTCCCACTGAGCCACGCTGCTTCCCCAGCCACGCTGAAATCCCCATTTTACAGATGAGGGAACTGAGGTACAGAAGAGTTAGGCGACTTGCAGAAGGTCACACAGCAGACAAGTGGCAGAGTCAGGATTAGAGCCCATGGCCTTCCGACTCCCAACCCCATGCGGTATCCACTACGCCATACTGCTTCATTACTGAGCACTCACTGTGTGCAGAGCACCGTACTGAGCGCTTGGGAGAGGACAGTACAGCAATAAACAGACACGTTCCCTGCCCACAACGCGCTTACAGCGATAGAGTTGTTAGGCTCTCTGCCCTTCAGGATCTTCAAACGAAAGGGATCAAGTTAGACTGGGTCCCCGTCCCCCATGGGGCTCTCAATAAATACTATTCGGCGTGGCCCTGTGGCTAGAGCCCGGGCCTGGGAGTCAGAAGGACCTGGGTTCTAATCCCAGCACCGCCACTTGTCCGCTGGGCGACCTCGGGCGACTCACTTTACTGCTCTAAGCCTCAGTTTCCTCAACTGTGAAATGGGGATCAAGACTGTGGACCCCTTATGACACAGGGACAGAGTCCAAGCTGATTACCCTGTATCTAACCCAGCGCTTAGAACGGTGCCTGGCACATAGTAAGCTCGTAATAAATATCATTATAAACAAACACACAAAAAAATGACTGGAAAATGTGCTGCCTGAATAACAGAATCCACCCGCGCCATTTGTAATACTACTACCAACTCGGTTATATTGTACTCGCCCAAGCGCTTAGTACAGCGCTCCGCTCACAGTTAGCACTCGATAAATACGATTCATGGATCGATTAATAGCGGGATTTGTTATGTGCCAAGCCCCATCCTAACCTTGGGGTAGATGCAATACGATCTGCTTGGGCACCGTCTCTGGCTCACCCTGGGCTCACAGTCAAAACGGGAGGGATAACAGGTATTCATCCACTCATTCAGTAGTATTTATTGAGCGCTTACTATGTGCAGAGCACTGTACCGAGCGCTGGGAATGTACAATTCGGCAACAGGTAGAGACGATCCCTGCCCGGTGACGGCTCACCCATTTCACAGTTGAGGAAACCGAGGCAAGTAGCCGAGTGGAGATTAGAATGCAGGTCTCCCGCCACCCCTCCCTCCTCCCGCCTCAACCCCACGGACCCCAGCCTTTGCCCTTTCCATCAAGCCGTGTTTCTTCTCTGTATTTCTGATGAAAGACCTTGTGGTTGATACCTAACCCGCCCGCTTTAGGGTTTCGACCAGTCTGTAGGGGCAGGATGACTTTGCAAAAGGTGAAAATCATGTGCGTAGCCTGTGGCTGTACTTCAGTCAGTCAATCGAGTGTGAACAAATACCATAACGAGAAAAGGACAGTTTTAGCAAACAGACCTCTGTGGAGACGCAGAAGCTTTGTGGGGGAAGGGGGAGGTACGTAGTAGCCAGCTGCCCCCAGGAGCGAGGCCTAGCGGAGAGCGCACGGGCCCGGGAGTCAGAAGGACCTGGGTTCTAATCCTGGCTCCGCCACTCGTCTTCTGTGTGACCTCGGGTGAGTCGCTTCACTTCTCGGGGGCCTCAGTTCCCTCATCTGTAAAATGGGGATTAAGATCGCGAGCCCCACACGGGGCAGGCACATTGTTCAGTTAGCTTGTATCTGGTCCAGCGCTTAGTACGGTGCCCGGCACACAGCGAGGGTTTAACAAACACCGCCCATTGCCGCTCTTCTCCGTCCATAATCCTCAGCCTGTTCCTAAATCCAGGGAGGAGGGGTAGTCATATAGGGTCCTTGAAGGGACCATGGTACTGGGCCAGGGATGGGTGGGCCGGAGTGGGTGAGCGGGCGGGGACCCCGGCGCTCAGCTTTCTCCCGATTAGTCCTCCCGCTGAAGGCTTCTGGGACTCTCCCCTTTGGGCCCGGAGACGGGGACGGGAACGGTGCCGGGAGATCCCCGCCCGAAGGAGAACAGCTGCACATCCCAACATCCCACGGCAGAACGAGATCCCGGAATTCAGGTTCCCTGACTCCAGACCCGAGAGATCCGTCCCCAAATCAACCGGTCCAGCCCCCTGGACCAGCCCTCCACATCCCAACAGCGGAACGAGATCCCGGAATTCACATTCCCGGGAATGAACGACTCCACGGAATGACCGATTCCAGACCCGAGAGACCCATCCCCAAATCATCTGGTCCAGCCCCCTGCCTCCAGGCTCCAGGGCGGGAAGTTGGGGGGACTCTGCCGTTTCCTCACAGCCACTGAAAGCCCCCAAGTATCCGGATGCCCACAGCAGGCGATACGGCTCTGCGGGAAACAATCCATCTGTAAATACGACTATTTCTACCACAACTACTGAAGCAGCACGGTGTAGTGGGTAGAACACGGGCCCGGAATTCAGACGGTCACGGCTCCTAATCCCAGCTCTGCCATAATTCTGCTGCGTGACCTTGGGCGAGTCACTTCTCTGGGCCTGAGTTACCTCATCTGTAAAATAGGGATTGAGACTGTGAGCCCCACGTGGGACAGGAACTGTATCCAACCTGATTTGTTGGTATCCATCCCAGAGCTTAGTACAGTGCTCGGCATATAGTAAGTGCTTAACGTACCTTCTTTTTTTTTTTTACAGACATAAATCAGTGGTGTTTATTAGGGTTTATTGGGTGCAGAGCTCTGTATTAAGCACTTGGGAGAGTACATTACAACAGACTCGATAGATGTGTTCCTGTCCACAATGAGCTTACAGTCTTGGAGGGATAATACTGATAATTACTGATAATAACGGTAATATCTGTTAAGCGCCTACTATGTGCCAAGCACTGTACTAAATTCTGGGATAGATACATGATAATGGGGTCAAACACAGGACGACAGGCTCGAAGTCTAGTAGGAAGGAGAAGAGGTATCCTTTATTTTAGTCTTCGTAATGGTTTTTGTTAACCGCTTACTATGTGTCAAGCACTGTTCTAAACGCTGGTGAGGATATTAGCCGATCAGGTAGGGCGTAGTCTCTGTCCCACATGGCCCTCCCCCTCTAGACAGTGAGCTCATCTTGGGCAGGGAATGTGTCTGTTTGTTGTTATACTGTACTCTCCCAGTGCTTTGAACCCAGTAAGCGCTCAATAAATACCCCTGAATGAAGGGGGCTCACGGTCTAAGTATTGAATTCCCGTGTTTCACTTGAGGAAACTGAAGCCCAGAGAAGTTAAGTCACTCGCCCCAGGTCACACAGCAGGCAAGTAATAGAGGCAGGATTAGACCCCAGAGCCTCTGACTCTTAAGCCATGCTCTTTTCACTGGGTCACGCTGCTTCCCTATGCTTTATTCACCTTGGCACGATTAAGCTTCCCATGCCCCATCCCTGCCCTGCTGGATACACCCAGGAGGACATGATGTTCTTTTCCATCTCGTCACGGCTTTGCCAGAGCCCCGGGGCGGGGGGCTGGCAGATTTGTAGAAGGCCCTGGACACTCTCGGCTCCTGCTTTAGAAGGCGAGGCTTTCCTGGGGGGCTATTTATCCACACGTATGGATTGCCGAGTTAATAATAATAAAAACGATCATAATAATCGTGGTATCGGTTAAGCACTTACTATGTGCCAGGTACCGTTCTAAGCACTGGGGTGGTTACAAGACAACCAGGTTGGACACGGCCCCCGTCCCACATAAGGCTGACGTTTTTCATCACCATATGACAGAGGGGAGAACTGGGACCTAGAGAAGTGAAGCGACTCGCCCAAGGTCACACAGCAGACAAGTGGCAGAGCTGGGATTAGAACCCAGGTCTTCCTGACTCCCGGGCTCGTACTCTAGCCGCTAGGCCACACTGCTTACCCTCCAGCAGAGAAGCAGGGCAAGAAGAACCAAGCTGCTCACCCTCAGAGACGGGAGAGACATAAGCTCAGCCCCGCAGGGAAAGTAGGCCCGTGTTTCTGATTCCTCCTGGTGATTAAGATCGGGCCAAATTGGAAAATGAACTCTGGCGTGTGAAAAAGCCTCAGCCTCGATACAGTATCTACCTACAGGAGTGACTACCTGCAGGAGTATCTACCTACAATTCCTCTAGATTGTAAGCTCGTCATGGGCAGGGAACGTGATTTCCCTATCCCTTCGTCGATCTGGTTGCAAAAACCTATAGCCCTGGCTCACCCCCACCGTCTACTTCCTTTCGCTCTTGCGCGAGCTGCAGAGCGCTGCTGGAAGAAATCTAGATATCGGGCCCACCTCGTCCACTTCAACTTTATCTTCACGTGATTTAACTCTGCTGCTCTCTCCTGCCTGGCAAAATGATTTCTCCATCCTTAGTGACACCCAAGCCCATCACCCTCACCAGTTGTTCCAGACATTTAACTCCCTCTTTAAACTTCCTGACTCCCTGCCTCCCCCATCTCTTGCCCCTAATGAGCTGGACACCTACTTTATCGAGAAAATTGAAACTCAGGTGTGATCTGAGTAGCAGAGAAGCAGCGTGGCTCGGTGGAAAGAGCACGGGCTTTGGAGTCAGAGGTCATGGGTTCGAATCCCGGCTCGGCCACTTGTCAGCTGTGTGACTTTGGGCGAGTCACTTCACTTCTCGGTGCCTCCGTTACCTCATCTGTAAAATGGGGATTAAGACCGTGAGCCCCACGTGGGACAACCCGATTCCCCTGTGTCTACCCCAGCGCTTAGAACAGTGCTCGGCACATAGTAAGCGCTTAACAAATACCGACATTATTATTACTATTATTATCTCCCTAAAATCTCTGCTGCCCATCCCCAATCCCTCCCCCTTCCTGCCCCTCCTTCAACCCTCCCATCTTTCCCAGCAGTATCCCAAGAGAAGGACTCCTGCCTTCTCTCAAAATCCACCCTCTCCACCTTGTGCGTCCGACCCCATCCCTTTGCACCTTAACAAAACGCTTACCCCCTACTTTCTTCCCTCCCTGGCCTCCATCTTCAACTGTTTGCAATCCAGTGGCTTCTTCCCCACTGCTTTCAAACGTGCCCATGTCTCCCCTAGCCCCCCAAAACCCTCCCTTGAACCCCCGGCTCCCTCCAGTTTTTGCCCCATTTCCTCCTACCCTTCCTCTCCAAACTCCTTGAGCGCGTCGTCTCCACCCTCTGATCAGGTTCCTCTCCTCCAGTTCTCTCCGTGACTCCCTCCAGTCTGGCTTCCGCCCCCTTCTCTCCACAGAAACTGCTCTCTCAGTGGTCCCATATGATCTCCTTCTTGCCAAATCCAACAACCTCTCATCTGGCTTCAACACTGTGGACCACCCCCTTCTCCTGGAAACATTATCCAACCTCGGCTTCATTGACACCATCTCTGGCTCTCCTCTTATCTCTCTGGCCGTTCATTCTCAGTCTCCTTCGCGGGCTCCGCCTCTGCCTCCCACCCCCTAACTGTGGGGGTTCCTCGAGGCTCAGTTCTGGGTCCCTTTCTCTTCTCCATCTACGCCCGCTCCCTTGGAGAACCCATTCGCTCCCATGGCTTCAACTGCCACCTCTACGCGGGTGATTCTCAAATCTACATCTCCAGCCCTCATCTCTCTCCCTCTTTCCAGTCTCACATTTCCTCCTGTCTTCCAAACATTTCTACTTGGTTGTCCACCCAGGTCCTACTGACTCCCGACCTGTACTCATTCATTCAATCGTATTTATTGAGAGCTTACTATGTGCAGAGCACTGTACTAAGCGCTTGGAATGTACAATTCGGCAACAGATAGAGACAATCCCTGGCCAACGATGGGCTCACAGTCTAAATGATCCACTAGGCCATGTTGCTTCTAATCCTGGCTCTCCCACTTCTCTGCTGTGTGACCTTGGGCAAGTCATTTAACTTCTCTCTGCCCCAGTTACTTCATCTGAAAAATAGGGATGAAGACCGTGAACCCCGTGTGGGACACGGATTGTGTCCGACCTGCTTAGCTTGTATCCACCCCGGTGCTTAGCGCGGTGCCTGGCATATAGTAAGCACTTAACAAATACCATTAAAAAAAATTGGGCTTACGGTCTAGAGCGGGAGACGGGCATTAATATAAATACCCCAAAGAAAGGAGGGGATAAAACTTGGAAATTAAGCCTAGCAAAAAGGGGATCGGGAGAAAAGAGGAGACGAAAAAAAAGGAGGGTAAGAAAGACAAGGTAAGAGAACTCTTGAACCTGCTACTCTTTCTTCTATTGTTCTGTTCCCAGTGCTAAGCACAACAGATGTTCCGTGAATTACAATAACCCTTTCTCTCTCTTCTCCCTCCCCTGAAGCTCTCTCATTTTAAAGAAGATGCTCCTCTTGACCATTTCTCTGTACTCACCCTTCTTTGCTCCCTAAACGGACCCACACGTCTCTCACTGCTTACAGTATGTCCTACATAAATAAAAAATATTTTATTTCCTGCTCAAAAATCCATCTGGGGGGTGGGGTTCGGAATTAAGCAATTATGCGAATAGACACAGAATATTTGGCCAAAGGACGGTATGGTGTGATTCATTTATTGCTAAAGTAAGCAAATCTTAAGTGGAGAAAAGTACAGGGAGAAGTGCTCAGGGGAGGTATCCAGAATAGAGCGTGGGTATAACCTAAGGCATTCTGAAATCTGCTCTTGAGAAGTATCCCAATAATAAACATTATTATTATTGTGGCATTTATCAAGTGCTTAGTTTGTGTCAAATACTAATCGCTGGGATAGAATCAAGATAAGTTCCCACATGGAACTCACTGACGTAGTAGCTTAGCTGACAAGCTGTTAGCTTGTTCGTTTCATTCATTCACTCAATTGTATTTACTGAGCGCTTTCTGTGTGCAATGCACTGTACTAAGCGCTTGGGAGAGTACCATATAACAATCAACAGAAATATGCCCTGCCCACAACGAGCTCACAGTCTAAAGGGGGAGAAAGACATTGATGTACGTGGATACATAGATCAGTAAATAAAATTACAGATAAATACGTAAGTGGGAGCTGGGAGGGGGGATGAATGAAGGGAGAAAGTCAGGGCGACACAGAAGGGAGTGGGAGAAGAGGAAAGGAGAGCTTAGTCAGGGAAGGCTTCTTGGAGATGTGTCTTAAATTAGGTTAGGAAGGCAGGGAGAGTAACTGGAGGATGTTTTCCTACGACAGGGAGCGTGTCTACCAACTCTTTTATACTGTACTCTCCCAAGCGCTTAATGCAGTGCTCAGCACACAGTAAGAGCTCAAGAAATACGATTGATTAGTTGAGATGAGAGAACTGAGGCACGGAGAGGTGAAGTGACTTACCCAAGGACACGCAGCAGGTAAGTGGCGGAGCCAGGACTAGAACCCAGGTCCTCTGACTCCCAGGCCCGGGTTCTTTCCGCTAGGCCAGGATGTGATTTCGTTTTTGAATGCGCGGTGTGAAAATCGGAACTTTTCCCATCAGAAACCGGTCTTGTCTTTGCGAGTGTCTACAACTGGGCATCCCCGGACTAGGCTGCCATTGCCATGGTTACCCGAAGACTCCTTACTTGGGAAAATCTCCATGGTTGCCTAGGCATTGGGATGGAAACTAGGGTTATCCGGGCCCTTGAGAAAGAGAGAGAGAGAGAAACCCCTCACTCAGAAGTAAGTCGATTCTCTTCCCAAACCAGCCTTCTCGTTTGCCATTTTCACACCTGCTTTAAAGCTCTTCCTTTCTGTAACTGACAAGCCAAAGGAAGATTCTTAGGAAAGCAGATTGAAAAGTCAAAAAGAGGATACAGTTGGGATACAGGAACTGGGTGAATTGTGATCTCCTGGGTTGCTCGAGACAGGCACTTTTTCTAGCGCATAGGAAAGCCCGTTGGATGTCCGGGCCTCCCTTGGGATTTTACCAGTAAACACGTAATGTTTGTATTGGTGAGCTTTTGTCTTCCAGAAGGGTCGGTCCGATTGCACAACGGAGCTGTATTTTAGTAAACAGCACACCAAAACCCTATCGAAACCAGAGATGACTCCATGGATGTAAGGGCTTATGCAAGCAGTAGGAGAAAACTGCTGTGGAGACATTCTTTTATTTCCTCTTGAGACAAATATTTGCTGAAGCAAATTTTGCAAATAGCCAGCTCCCTCAGACGTGTCCCTGCCACACTAGAGAGGCTCTTGAGCTTGCTAAAAAAAAAACCCCAAACCCTTTAAGAATAATAGCATCAAGTTTAAATAAAGCCCGAGCATTTTCTAAAACGGGTAAACTGGCCTTTGGACTCCCTGCTATGTGACCCCGGGAAACTTATTTAACTTCTCTGTGTCTCTGTTCCCTCAACTGCAGAAAGGAGATTCCATATCTGTTCTCCCTCCTCCAAGCACTTACCTTATCCCGCCTTGATGATTGTAACAGCCTCCTTGCTGACCTGCCGGCCTCCCGCCTCACCCAATTCCAGTCCATACTTCACTATCCTGCCTGGATCCTTTTTCTACTAAAACGTTCAGGCCACTTTTCCCCACTCTCGGAGAACCTCCGGTGGTTTCCTATCCACGTCCGCATCGAACAGAAACTCCTAGCCATCGGCTTTAAGACCCTCAATCCCCTTGCCCCCTCCTCCCTCACCTCACTACTCTCCTACCCAAACCCAGCCCGACCACTCCACTCTTCCAATGCTAATGGGAAGGTTAGCATCATCTCCTCTATCTCCATCTCCTCTATCTCGCTGCCGACCTCTCACCCGAGTCCTGCTTCTGGCCTGGAACGCCCTCCCTCTTCCTAGCCGACCAACAATGACTCTCCCCTCCTTCAAAGCCATACTGAAGTCACATCTCCTCCGAGAGGCCTCCTCTGAGCCACCATTTCCTTTTCTCCCACTCTCTTCTGCGTCACCCTGACTTGCCCCCTTTATTCACCGACCCCTGCCCTCCCCCACAGCACTTCTGTACATATCCATAATTTATTTCTATTGATGTCTGCCTCCCCCTCTATACTGTAAGCTCGTTGTGGGCAGGGACTATGTCTATTATGTTTATTCTACTCTCACAGTACTCTGCATGCAGTAAATATTTAATAAATACAATTAACTGACTGGCTTGACTCCTACTTAGACTGTGAGCTATGCCCAGCCTGCTTATCTTGTATCTACCTCAGCACTTAGTGTTTGGCACATAGTAAGTGCTTAATAACTGCCACAATGATCATTATTATTTTCATGTCTAGTTTATTGAACTCTCCCAAGCAATATGGAGGGATTAAGTAACAGTAATAATAATTATGGTATTTGTTCAGCACTTACTTTGTGCCAGACACTCTGCTAAGCGCTGGGGTAGATACAAGCAAGTTGGATTGGACATAGTCCCTGTCCCACGTAGGGCTCGCAGTCTTAATCCCCGTTTTCCAGAGGAGGTAACTGAGGCTCAGAGAAGTGAAGTGACTCGGCCAAGGCCACACAGCGGACAAGTGGCAGAGCCAGAATTAAAACCCGTGACCTTCTGGCTCCCAGGCCTGTGCTCTCTTCACTATGCCATGCTGCTTCTTACTAAGTATCATCTAAGCCTCTAGTTACTGGATGTTCCTTCACCCCCTCAGCCTTTATTTACATATTTTTGAACCTGGTTATTTTGCCTTGCCTGTAATTTATTTCATGACTGTTGCTCTCTCCCTAGATTGTAAGCAAGGGAGTATTAACTCTGTCGTACTCTCCCAAGGGCTTAATTCAGAGCTCCGAGCAGAGTAATTGCTCAATAAATACTATCGATCGACTGATACAGGTAGCCTTGGTGTTTATTAAATGCTTGCAACGTGCACTCGATCAACCTTATTTATTAAACATTTACTATGTGCCAAGTACTGCGCTCGGTGCTCGGGAGAGTACAACAAAACAGAGTTGGTAGACGTGTTCCCTGCCCACGAGGAACTTACAGCTTAGAGGGGGGGACAGACATTAAAATGCATTCCGTACTTGAACATAAGGGCTGTGGGGCTGAGGGTGAGATGAAGAGATCCAAGAACAAGGGTGACATAGAAGGGAGTGAGAGAAGTGGAAGTGAGGACTTAGGGAAGGCCTCTCAGAGGACACGTGCCTTCGTTAAGGCTTTGAAAGAGAGGAGGGTCACTGTTTGCGGGATATGAAGAGGGACGGGGTTCCAGGTCAGAGGCAGGTTGTGGGCAAGTGGTCGGCGGAGAGATATACGAGATCGAGGTCCAGTGAGAAGGTTGGTAATAGAGGAGCGATGTGTGAGGACTGAGCTGTAGTAGGAAATCACTAGACAAAGTGCGAAGCACAGTTTCGAGTGCTGGGAAGAAATACATGGATTAAACATAGGCTCCCTGGCCTTCAAGGGACTCAAAAATCTAAGAATAAAGGGAAAGGGAGGGCCGGAGGACAGAAGTGGGGACAGACCATCAGACGAAGAACAGAAAATAATATAAAAACTCAAAGACCGAACGGTTTCCTGTGCTGAAGAAGTGGAGGGAAGGAAGTCTTGTCTTACGCCGTCGAGTCGTCTCTGACCCATAGCGATGCCGTGGGACACATCTCTCCCAGAACGCCCCACCTCCATCTGCAATCATTCTGGTAAATGTAGCCGTAGAGTTTTCTTGGTCGTAATCTGGAAGAGGTTTACCATCCCCTCCTTCTGCACGGTAAACTCGAGCCTCCTCCCTCGACTCTCTCCCGAGCCACCGCTGCCCGGGACGGGTGAGTTTTGACAAGAGGCAGATGGCCTTCCGCTGGCTAGCCATTGCCCAAACTAGGAACGGAACGGAAAGGCCTCCGCTCGACTCTCCCTCCCGTAGCCGAGGCTGGTAGAGGACTGGAAACTCTCCGGGTGCCACCCTGAGAGGGGGATTCTCCTTTTACAGATGAGGTTACTCAGTCACGGAGAAGTTAAGTGGCTTGCCCAAGTGTTAGTCTGACACGACTGACTCCATTTTAGAGAGGCTGCCATTTCAGGACCCGATAAGGGACAGATATTTATCCCCCCTCCCAGTCCCACGGCACTTACGTACCTATCTGTAATTTATTTATTTACTTATATTCGAGTCCGTCTCCCTCTCTAGACTGTAAGCTCCCTGTGGCGGGGAATGTGTCTCTGTATCTGTTCACTATCGTGTAGTACTTTCTCAATGGCTTAGTACAGTGCTTTGCACACAGTAAGTGCTCAATGTATACGATTGAATGAATGAATGACTGAAGGAAAGGCAGGCACGGTCCCCCGGGCTTGCTAAACCTCCTTCCCTGGCAGTTAGAAACAGCAGGAACGGACCTTCTGAGTTCCTCAAAAACGGGGATACCTCTTTGGTGGCCAACCAATTAGGAGCTACCACGACTCTTAGTCTCAACGACCGGTTCCCTCTCAAGGGTTTATAAGGCTCCTGTAGACTCATGTCGGGGCCGGCCCTGGGCACCCCTGGGTGATCGGTCGGCTCTGATTCGACTCTCGGGGACTGCCGGTGGGACTCCGTGACCGAATGCGGGACCTTCAGGGACTCCCGCTTGACGTCTTCTGGTGGGTTTTTTGGTGAGTACTCCCCTTCCCCCTGCCCTGAATCTTCCGCATAAGGTTTGGTGGTTTCCTATCTTCAGAGGTTGGAGAGATTTCCCCTGACAGATTGCCTTAGGGTTACACTTACCAGGAGGTCCTCATAATTCCCCAGAGATCCTTGATTAATTGGTTACTGGGTGTGTTTTTTTGTTGACACTTGTTCAAAGAAAATTCTCTAGACCGTAAGCTTTTCTCAGACTGTAAGCTCACTTTGGGCAGGGAAAGTGTCTGTTTATTGTTATATTGTCCTCTCTCGAGAGCTTAGTACGGTGCTCAATAAATACGACTGACTGCGAATCAACTTGCTGCTGTGGCTGTTACCGCATCTGCAGGCACTCACGGACCTCCATTATCCTGGCTCCTGCCATCTCGATACCCAGACGTACCCTGCCCCGGTTGTGACACCGAGGCATACTGCAAACAAGTGGCGGAGCCAGAATTAGAACCCAGGTCTTTCTGATTCCCAGGCCCGTGCTCTATTCACTAGGCCTTGTCTTGCCTGCCGTGTGATCTCGGGTAAGTCACTTTGCTTCCCTATGCCTCAGTTTCTCCATCTTTAAAATCTATCTTCCCTCCCCCTTAGGTTGTGATACCCGTGAGGGACAGTTACTGGTTGTCTTACATCAACCCCAGCACTAAGCACAGAGTAAGTATTTCACGAGGTATAAATCAATCATGCAGTCGTATTTATTCGTTCATTCAAACATGTTTATTGAGCGCTGACTGTGTGCAAAGCAATGTTCTAAGCACATTTCTGCCCACAACGAGCTCACGGTCTAAAGGGGGAGACAGACATTAATAGAAATAAAAAAATAAATAACTTACAGATATATACATATGTGCTGTGGGGATGGGAAGGTGGGTGAATGAAGGAGCAAACAAGAGTGGCACAGAAGGGAGCGGGAGAAGAGGAGAGGAGGGCTTAGTCCGGGAAGGCTTCTTGGAGGAGATGGACCTTCAATAAGGTTTTGAAGCTGGGAAGAGCAATTATCTGTCTGATATGAGGAGGGAGGGCATTCCAGGTCAGAGGTAGGATGCGGGCGAGAGGTTGGCGGAGAGATAGACAAGATATTTATTGAGTGCTTAGTATGCGGAGAGCGCCATACTAAGCGCTTGGGAGAGCACAGACAACAGAATTAACAGCGGCATTCCCAGCGTCATCATCATCATTATTGTTATAAATATATTTAATAGTGTATATAATATACAATCATATAATATGCTATGGTCAGCAGAGAAAGAGGAAGTAAAGGCCCAGATTGCTGCAAACCCTCCTACCCCCTACTTATAAGCAGGGACTGAACTTGAAGGATTTTACCCTCATTTGATCTCATTTTTATCTCCCAAATCATTTTTGTAATATTAGAGTTAAACCACAAAACTCAGTTTGGCTAGCTGTTCTCAACATTTTCCATCGATGTTTACAAACTGTTCTAATTCCTATGTCCGTGATTACGCTGGCAAGATGAATTCTTCCTAGCTTGACTTCAGCCCGTAGAACCAAGATGCACTTTGCACTGGGGTATCTTCCAAGATAACTCATTACTGAAGTCATATTTATTAGTCAACTTGGAAGCTGCCCTAATGTTCTGTTTGAAATAATTAATTAGTCATTAATTACCTTCTCCTGTCCCCATTCCAAAAAGAGTCTGGAATTTCCTTGGGTGAGGCCTCTGCCAATTTTTTGGCTGATCTCTTCTGGCACCGTCAGCTTCGTGAAGTTCTCCCACCAAGGTTCTGGCTATGTTTAGGTTTGGGGCTGAAGCCTTTTTGTTTTTATGCTTTATAAAGTCATTTGTTAAGGGCCGTAGGCCAGGCACTGGGCTAAGTACTGGGGTAGATACGAGTTACTCAGGTTGAACATAGTCCATGTTCCACAGGGGGCTCTTAGTCTTAATCTTCTGTCTCTAACCTATCCAGTCCATACTTTACTCCGTTGCCCGGATCATCTTTCTCCAAAAATGATCAGGACATGTCACCCCCTCCTCAAACACCTCCAGTGGTTGCCCATCCACCTCCGTATCAAACAAAACCTTCTCGTCACTGGCTTTAAAGCAGTCCAGAATCTTGCCCCCTCCTGTCTCACCTCAGTTCTCCCCTTCTACAAACCAGCCCGCACACTCCACTCCTCTGGTGCCGCTCACCTTCTCACTGGGCCTCCATCTCGCCTGTCTCGCCGCTGACCCCTGGCCCACGTCCTACCTCTGGCCCGGAACGCCCTCCCTCCTCAGATCCACCAATTACTCGCCCCGCGGTTCAAAGCCTTATCGAAGGCCCATCTCCTCCGAGAGGCCGCCCCAGACTAAACCCCACTTTTCCTCATCTCCCACCCCCTTCTGTGTCACCCTGACTTGCTCCCTTTGCTCTTTTACCCTTTCCCAGACCCACAGAACTCACTTATCGATCTGTCATTTTATTCATTTGTATTGATGTCTGCCTCCCCCCATCTAGACTGCGAGCTCGTTGTGGGCAGGAGAATGTTTACTGTCGTATTATACTTTCCCAAGATCTTAGTCCAGTGCTCTGCACACAGTAAGCGCTTACTAAATGCGGCTGAATGAATGAATCTCCATTTTACAGAGGAAAGAACTGAACCCAGAGAAGTGAAGTACCATGTCCTAGGTGACATGACAGACGAGTGGCAGATTCAGGATTAGAACCCAGGTCCTTCTGATGTCCGGCCCCGTACTCTCACCATTAGACCACGCCCGTTTCTCGAGGTTCAGACTTGGCACCCGGCACTGCTATCTGGGTTCACAGTTGTTGGAATGTCAAGGGTTTTTTTTAAGTATTTGCATCATTAGGAAATGGCGAGAAAGAGCAGTGACACCAAAGAGACCCTTATGGGGCAGATGTCACTGTTTATGAATCAGGTAAACAAAAAACAATAACGGAGCCAAATTTCGAACGTTTCACCCAATTTTCAACAACTTAAAAAGAGCAAAATGATCAAGACCCGGCGTTATCCACATATCTCATCTTTTTAAACCAGAAAATTCCACCTCCCGGAGCCAGGACTGCTCTATTTATACAGTTGCCGGGGTGACAGAGCACCAACAGTAAGAGCCTTAACTGAACCTGCTGGGTGCAGATTAATCCATTACCGAGCGCTTACTGGGAGCAAAGCACTATATTTAGCGCTTGGGAGAGTACAATATACCAGAGTTGGTAGGCGTGTTCCCTGTCCACAGGGAGTTTACAGTCCAGAGGGGGAGGCAGACATTAATATAAATACATAAATGGTGGATATGTTCTTAATGCTCTGGGAGATTTTATCAAGAGTCAATCTGGGGACAGAAAGCAGGTGGGAGGAAGTGATCCTAATTGAGTAAAACTATCAGCAGTCCCAATCTAGGTCATACCCCCAGGTTACTGTCTCTAAAAGAAGCCCCACGACTAATATTACTAATAATCACAATCATACAGTAAACGTTCAATAAAGACCATCTATTGATTGATTGTAGTGTTCATTTACTAATAGTAATAATAATAATTATGGCATTTCTTGGGCACTTACTATGTGCCAGGCACTGAATTAAGCACTGGGAATGGATACAAGCAAATCTAGTCGGACACAGTCCCTGTCCCATGTGGGGCTCACAATCTCAATCGTCCTTACTATGTGTCAAGCGCTGTGCTATGGCACTGTGCTATGCGCTGAGGTAATAATAATAATAATAACAATAATGTTGATATTTGTTAAGCGCTTACTATGTGCAGAGCACTGTTCTAAGCGCCGGGGTAGATACAGGGAAATCAGGCTGTCCCACGTGAGGCTCACAATCTTAATCCCCATTTGACAGATGAGGTAATTGAGGCACAGAGAAGTGAAGTGACTTGCTCACAGTCACACAGCTGACAAGTGGCAGAGCATGGTATGTGTTAAGTGCTTACTATGTGCCAAGCACTGTTCTAAGCACGGCGGTAGATACAAGGTTATCAGGTTGGACACAACCCCTGTTCCACATGGGGTTCAGGGTCTCAATCCCCATTTTACAGATGAGGTAACCGAGGCCCAGAGAAGTGAAGTGACTTGCCCCAGGTCACACAGCAGGCAAGTGGCAGAGCTGGGATTAGAGCCCATGACCTTCTGAGTTCCAGGTCCATTCTCTATCCACTGCACCATAAAGTAGAGACGAGACAATCGGATCAGACATCATTCCTGGCTGAGGGGCAGGGAGGACAGGTATTGAATCCCCATTTTACAGATGAGGAACTGAGGTCCACTCGCCTACAGTGGCACAACAGGTAAATGGTGGAGACAGGATTAGAACCCCGGAACAATGTGACAGTTGACCCCTCGGTCACCCCTCCTCGTGACTAGGGAGGCGTCACCCAACACTTAGAACTTTCCCCTCTCCGCCCCGACGCTTCCCTCGTGTCCAGAAATGGATCCCACCCCTCTTGAAGCTCTTTATATTTGCAGCTGTATGGCTTCCTGTGATGAAGCACCCAAAACACTCCTCAGACACCGGCTCCACTCTATCTAAAAGTGCCCAACCTCAGCCTTCCCACTGACTTCTAGTTGCCAAGCCCCTGAGAATTAGCTGGATAATAAGTTGGTCCATGCCAGTGATCATGACAATGATAATAATGATAATAATTGTACTTCTTAAGCCCTTAGTATGCGCCAGACGCTCTTCTAAGCACTGGGATCTTCTTCAAATGCCGTCGGATCGTTTCCGATCCATAGCGACTCCACGGACACCCCCTCTCCAGAACACCCCATCTTCTGCCATGAAGTCATTACGGTATTCGTATCCATAGAGTGTTCTCGGTAAACAAATGGAAGTGGTTTACCTTGGCCTGCTTCCACGCAGTAAAAACAAGTTCGGACACAGTCCCTGTCCCAAGTGGCTCTCACACTTTTAACCCCCACTTTATGGATGATTCAGTCACTCCATCACATTAATTGAGTGCTTACTGTGTGCAGAGCAATGTGCTGAGCTGAGACGGGGGGATGGGAGATCAGAGGGGGAAAATGTGTGAGTGTGTGGGAGGGGGGACAGGGATCGGGACACCTCAGAATCATCCCTTGCTCAAGAAAAAAGGACGGACCCTACCTCACTCCTGAGAGAAAAATGAGGCCTGGGAGTACTGTAATAACAGTGATAATGATAATAACCTAAACTTCTCTGTGCCTCAGTTTCCTCAACTGTAAAATGGAGATGCAATAACTGTTCTCCTTCCCACTTAAGACCATGAACTCCATGCAGGACCGAGATGATGATGTTGGTATTTGTTAAGCGCTTACTATGTGCCGAGCACTGTTCTAAGCGCTGGGGTAGACACAGGGGAATCAGGTTGTCCCACGTGGGGCTCCCAGTCTTCATCCCCATTTGACAGATGAGGTAACTGAGGCACAGAGAAGTTAAGTGACTTGCCCAAGGTCACACAGCTGACAAGTGGCCGAGCCGAGATTCGAACCCATGAACCCATGAACCCATGAACTCTGACTCCAAAGCCCGTGCTCTTTCCACTGAGCCACGCCGCTTCTCAGAGACTGTATCTGACCTAATTGACTTGTACCTACCTCAGCGTTTAGTACAGTGTTGGACAAATAGTAAACACTTAACAGGTACCATAAAATAAACCAACACCCAGAGGTCCAAGGAAATAGGAAGGTAGACAGACCGAAGGATGGAAAAACTTGCCAGTACTTAAAAAGTCACACCTTTTAAAAAGACTCCTTTATTCCTGAAGGTGGGGAAACAGAAGATCTATGTACATACAATGCTCTGCCCAAAGTAAGCGCTCAATAAATATCAGTCAATTAATTAATTGAATTAATTGAGAGCTTACTGTACGCTAAGTGCTTGGGAGAGTACGCTACAACAGAGTTGGCCGATATGTTCCCTGCCCACAATGAGCTTACAATATAAGGGTGGGGAGACAGATGGAAATATGAATAAGAAAATTACGGATATGTGCGTTAGTGCCGGGGGGCTGAAGGAAGGGTGAATAAAGGGTAGAAATCTAAGTACGAGGATGACGATGCAATTGATTGAATAATTGACTGATTGATCTATGTAAAAACAAAGCTAAAGATGGTTACCACACTTGTGGGCTGGGGTGGTGGGGAGGCAGAAGTCATTCTACACATGTGCGGTGGCCAACTGTGAGCCCGTTGTTGGGTAGGGATTGTCTCTACCTGTTGCCGAATTGTACTTTCCAAGCGCTTAGTACAGTGCTCTGCGCACAGTCAGCGCTCAATAAATACGATTGAATGAATGAATGAATACGGGTGCCATCTTGAACGGTAGTGGTGGCCGTCCTGGGTGGGTTGGAATAATAATAATAATAATAGTTGTGGTATTTGTTAAGCGCTTACTATGTGCCGGGCGCTGTACTAGGTGCTGGAGTAGATAGAAGGTAATTGGTTTGGACACAGTCCCTGTCCCACATTGGACTCCCAGGCTTAATTCCCCATTTTACAGATGCGGTAACTGAGGCACGGAGAAGAGAAGTGACTTGCCCAAGGCCACAGAGCAGACAAGTGACAGAGCAGGGATTAGAACCCGGGTCCTTCCGACTCCCAGGTCTGTGGTCTATCCGCTAGGCCAAGGGCGTTACACTATTTCCGCCACAGGCAACCCTGAGGTGACGGCTAACTTCTCTTACTACTTTTAGCCGGCCCTGCCTTCTCCATTGCCGATCGGGCTGTGACTAGACTTTACAAATCCCGTCTGTCACCACGTTGTAGAGGAAGCCAAATCTACTGTCAAAGTTTTTGCTATCTACTGGAAACCCAAAACATCCCTAACTACATTGGGTTGCCTGGCCGCTCCCGATGCAAAATACGGTCCATGGACTTAGCTTTTCCCTCTGTGAGCCTCAGTTCACCCTGGGAGACTTGGATCAGGGAAGGAGGTGGGCTTGGAAGGGGAGGGGAAGGGGAAGGGGCTTAGCATGTTATTAAAAGGTAATCAGCAGCCAATAAACTAGAAGACAGAACGGATTGCCTCTCGTGAATTAGGCAATCTACACTTGACAGTCCACGACTTGACTTGTACTGATGTCTGTCTCCCCTCCTCTAGACTGTGAGGTCACTGTGGGCAGGAACTGTCACCGTATATTGCCGTATCGTATTTTCCCAAACGCTTAGTCCAGTGCTCTGCACCCAGTAAGCGCTTAGTAAATACGACCGAATGAATGAATAAACGGAAAAGGAGGCGTAGAGTTGTGGAGAGCCACTGTGGCCATCCAAGATGACTGGAGAGAGGTTGATTTGACAGTCATCCTCAGAGAGGAGGGAGCTGAAGCCATAGAGGTGGATGAGCTCCCGATAATAACTAGCCATTCTGTGAAGCACATTTTTTTACAGGCTTTGATAAGCGCTTACCATATATAAAGCACTGTTCTAAGCGCTGGGGCAGATACAAGACAATTAAGACAGACAGTCCCTGCCTCACATGGAGCTCACGGTCTAAGGGGGAGAGAGATCCGAGCGTTGGAGGAAGAAGAGGAGGAGGATGAGTTGGCTGAGAAGGAGGAGGAGGACAGGCTGAGGAGAATGGAGAGGATGAAGAGGAGCGGGAGGAGGCGGATGAGGACGAGGAGGAAGATGAGGATGAAGAGGAGGAAGAGGACGGGGAGTTGGAGGAGGAAGAGGACAAGGAGGAGAAGCAGGAGGACGAGGAGGAGGAGGAAAAGGAGGCGAGAGGAAGGGGACAAAGAGTTAGAGGAGGAGGGTGAAGAGGAGGAGGATGAAGAGGAAAAGAAGGATGAGGAGTTGGAGGAGGAGGAAGTGGAAGAGTAGGGTGAAAAGGAAGAGGAAGAAAAGGAGGAAGGGAGAGAAGGATGACAAGGACAGGGAGGAGGAAGAGGAGTTGAAGGAGGAGGACAAAGAGTAGGAGAAGGAGGATGGGGAGGAGGAGGATGAGAAGGAAGAGAAGAGGAAAAGGACAAGGAGTTGGAGGAGGAGGAGGATGAAGAGGAAGAGAAGGAGGAAGAGGATGAGGACGGGAGGAGGAGGAAGAAGTAGAGGATAAGGAGTTGGAAGAGGAGGAAGATGAAGAGGAGGTGGAGGACAACAAGAAGATGAATGGGGAAGAAGAAGAGGAGGAAAGCAAGGGGGAGGAAAAGAAGCTTGAGGAGAATGAGGATGAAGAAGGAGAGGAAGAGGAGGAAAGAGAGGGTGAGGAGAAAGAAGATGAGGAGGTGGATGAAGAGGAAAACAAGGAGGAGGAGGTCGATGAGGAGAAGGAGAACAAAGAAGAAGAGGAGGAGGAGGAAAAATAAGAGGAGGAGGAGAAAAAGGACTAGGACGGGGAAGAAGAGGAATGAGGCGGAAGAAGAGGAGGTGGAGGGGGAGGCGAGGAGGAAGAGAAGAAGGAGGAGGAGAGGAGGATGGGGGAGAGGAATGAGAAGGAGGGGGGTGAGGGAAGAGGAGGGGGAAGAGGAGAAGGAGGAGGGAGAAGAGGAGGCCCAGTTCGGGACAGAGTATTTGGACGCAGGGGCGTTATATTACCAGTCTGGCCAAGATCCGGTTTATGCCTTCAAACAACTCGTGAATCAATTAGAGCTGTTACACAAGAGCACGGCTTCGGTTTTATCTGCTTTCTGAGCCTGGGGATGAGGTGGGAATGGAAAAATAATGTTTGCTCCGTCTCTGGGACTCAGCTCGGGGAGGGCCCCAGGTTGGCCACTGAGAAAACCGAAAGCCCTCGGTCGACGTGGCGTCCCGCCAAGACTCCTTCCGATCGACTTTCAGGATCTGCCCGTCTCCTGCCCCTCCTGTCCTGTCCTCTCTCTTCTCCCAGCCCGCTGTCTCCTCTCCTTCCCAACCTACGCTTGTCTGCTGTGTGACCTTGGGAAGATCCTTTAACTTCTCTGGACCTCATTTACCTCATCTGTAAAATGGGGATTAAGACTCTGAGGGAGCCCCATGAGGGACAGGGACTGTGCTCACCCCGATTTGCTTGTACCCACCCCAGCACTTAGTACAGTGCTTGACACATAGTAGGTGCTTAACACCACCACAATTATTATTATTATTATTATAGCTATTCCTCATTTTATTATTATTATTATTATAGCTATTCCTCATTCTCCATTCACCTTGATCCATTCCTTCACCCACTCTGGTCCTCCAGTGTAGAACTCCCTCCTTCTCCACACCGGAGAGACCACAGCTCGCCCTGAATTCAAATCCCTCCTGAAACCCCCTCTTCTAACCAGCCTTCTCTGATTAACTCCCAGGCCCCCAAGCTGCAGAAATCCACTAGCCGTCTCTAGCCCGTATTGATTTATTCAACCACACCCTCGGCGTTTATTAAATTAAATATTATTAAAATTCTAGGCCAACTTCTGTCGGGGAGGAGTCAATCAATCCATCAATCAGTGGTATTAATTGCTACGTGCCTCTGCACTGTACTACGGCATGGGTGAGCCTGATATAACAGAAGCAGCTCAGTGGAAAGAGCCTGGGCTTGGGAGTCAGAGGTTTTGGGTTCTAATCCCGGCTCCGCCGCTTGTCAGCTGTGTGACCTTGTGCGAGTCACAACTTCTCTGTGCCTCAGTTACCTCATCTGTAAAATGGAGATGAAGACTGTGAGCCCCACGTGGGTCAACCTGATCACCTTGTATCCCCCAGCGCTTAGAACAGTGCTTTGCACATAGTAAGTGCTTAACAAATACCAATTATTATTATTATTAACAGAATTAGCAGGCAACTTGCCTGCCCATAACAAGCTGACAGTCTAGAGGGTCCATGAAGTAACTGCACCTTCATGGACAGCCGATCCTGGAAGCATGCCCCCTGGAAACCACACCTCTTGGAAGCCTCACACTCCTGGACATTAATTATTATAATTAATAATAATAATAATAATAATAGTGGTACTTGTTAAGCACTTCATTCATTCACTCACTTGTATTTATTGAGCTCTACTGTGTGTAAAGTACTGTACTTAGTGTTTCGGAGAGTAGAGTGCGACAGACACATTCCCTGCCCACAAGGCGATCGCAGTCTGGAGATAATTACGGTATTTAAGTACTTACTATGTGGCAGGCACTGTACTAAGTGTTGGGGTGGATACGAGCAAATGGGGTTGGACACAGACCTGTCCCACGTGGGGCTCACAGTTCCAATCCCCATTTTACAGATGCTCTCCCCTCAGCCCTTAATACGGAATCAGTTTTGCGCCTCTAGGTGCCTGCAGACATTTCACTTTAGTCTTTCTTCTCCGCTCTCACCCAAGGCTCGACCCGCCTTCCGACCCACTTTCTGGGTGACCCATCCGGGACAGAACCCTGATCGTGTATCTCGGGGGCGGGGGGGCCGCCTACCCTTCCACCTCTGACCTGAATCTGCGTGCAGTGCTCTTCTTCCTACGAGAGGGAACACGTTCTTCCGTTACCTGTGCCCTTGATCCTCAGATAAGAATCCGATCCGTTCGTCAGCTGGAGCGAAGGTGTTTTTGGACTTTTTTGTGGAAACTGTGAGTCAGGAGTGTCAGATTTCAGCTCAAGGAGCTTTACCATCCAATTCGTTCCCCATCTTTCCATCTCTCCCCACTCCCATCTGGCAAGCACCGGTGGCATGTATGTATCTGTCATTTATTTATGGATCTGGGAGTCGGAAGCTCATGGGTTTGAATCCCAGCTCTGCCACTTGTCTGCTGGGTGACCTTGGGTAAGTCACTTCACTTCTCTGTGCCTAGGTTCCCTCATCTGGAAAATGGACATTGAGACTGGGAGCCCTACGTGGGACAGGGACTGTATCCAACCCAATTTGCTTGTATCCACCCCAGGGCTTAGTTCATAGTTAGCACATAGTGTACATAAGTAAGCGCTTAACAAGTACCATGATTATTCTCTAGACTGAAAGCTCTTTATGGGCAGGGAATGTGTGTGTTTATTGTTGTATTCTACTCTCCCAAGTGCTTAGCACAGTGCTCTGCACACAGTAAGCACTCAATAAATACAATTGAATGAATATTAATGTCTATCTCCCCCTCTAGAATGTAAGGTCATTGTGGGCAGGGAATGTGCTTAGTACAGTCCTCTGTACTTTCCCAAGTGCTTAGTACAGTCCTCTGCACACAGTAGGTGCTCAAAAAATACGATTGAATGAATCGAATGACACACAGTCTTCCCCACCCACAGATGCACACACATAAACACATACACACAAGTGCATACGCACATGCACACTGAGAAATCCTCACCGGAGCAGAGCGGAGCTGAAAGCAACGGCAGTAGAAATAGAGATATTTACCGAGCAGACGAGCCAATGATGTCTCAGAGTATCGTGCGTGTTTATGACTTGGCTAGAATAAAACCTCTGGGACCCCCGGTTGCTTAGCTGCCACGCAAGAAATGAGAATCCAAAGCCGTAAAGATAGATTCCTGGAACACGGACCATGCGGAGTACGAACCAGGGAGAGCTGGAAGTAGTCAGGAACGAAATGGACCGATTGAAGATCGGCATCTTAGGAATAAGACCGGTATTGGCCATTTCCAATCGAGCGAGCACATCCCCCGCTACTCGGCACGCTCCGAGAAAAGAAGACATGGTGGAGCGGTAACTGTGATGGACAAAATTGCTAAGGCAGTTATCGGATGTAATGCTGTCAGAGGCCGAGAGACAGCTGTCGGATTCAGAGGAAAAATATCCCACATGACAATACTTCAGGCACCCACCTCAACAAGCAGAACAAGAAGAAGTAGATAGCTTTTACGATGAAGTGCAGAGAAAGAGAGGTAAAACTTGCAAGGGAGATGAGTTGATTATCAGTGGGGACTAGAAAGCAAAAGTTGGTAAAGGAATAAAAATGAAGGTTGTTGGAAAATATGGCCTTGGAAATCAGAATCGAGCTGGAGACCTACATGGATTTCTGTGAATCAAATATCTCTTTTATTGCCAACACCTTCTTTAACAACCTGCCATTCAATCGTGTTTATTGAGCGCTCACTGTGTGCAGAGCACTGTACTAAGCGCTTGGAAAGTACAATTCAGCAACAAATAAAGACAATCCCTACCCAACAGCAGGCTCACAGTCTAGAAACGGGCTCACAGTCTAAAATCCTAAATGACAGTACACGTGGATTTCACCAGCTGGACTATATAGAAATCAGACTATTTCATTTGTAGAATGAGATGGAGGAATCTTATTTTGGCAGCAAAAGCATGACCCGGAGCTGACCGTGAAACAGATCATGAGCTGTTAATGTGTAAACTCAGGCTAAAAGTTAGGAAAATCAATCATGCCTTAGAGTGGCCCGGATATTCCCCCTGCATTTAAGGATCATGTGAAAAACCAACTAGAGGCACTTAATCTCAAAGACGAGGAGCCAGAGAAAATGTGGATGGAGATCAAAAATGTCACCGAGGAAGAAAGCCACAAAGCATTGCAAAAGGTCAGGAAGCCGAAGAAGCCAAAATGGATACCGAACATAATTCTGGAAGTATCCAGGAAAAGGAAGAAAGCAAAAAAGCAGAGGACAAGAGAACCTAGTTAAAGGACTGAGCTGAGAATTCCAGCGCTCTGCCGGAGAGGACAAACAGGAATATTATCCCAGCATATGTAAGGAAATGGACGTCAATAACAACTGTGGATGGCCAAGATCACTATTTCAGAAGATTAAGGAAATTAAGGGAACATCTGAAGAAGCAGCTTGGCTCAGCGGAAAGAGGCCGGGCTTGGGAGTCAGAGGTCGTGGGTTCTAATCCCCGCTCCGCCACTTATCAGCCGTGTGACTTTGGGCAAGTCACTTTACTTCTCTGTGCCTCAGTTACCTCACCTGTAAAATGGGGATTAAAGCTGTGAGCCCCACGTGGAACCACCTGATTACCTTGTATCTACCTCAGCGCTTAGACGAGTGCTTGGCGAATAGTAAGCGCTTAACAAATGCCATTATTATTATTTCATCCTTACATCGGCTTTGTTAAAAGCTAAGATGGACTGATGATAAATAATCCCAGTGGAATCAAAAAGAGACGGAAGAAATACACCCAGGAACCATACCAGAAGGATAGCACTGTACAAGAAGTATTTGAAGAAGTTCCTTATGAATCAGAGCCACTCGTCGTGGAAAACGAAGTTAGATCAGCTTCGTACTGTCTAGACAAAGACAAAGCACCTGATAGGCCTCCTACTGAGGTGTTTCAGGCAGCTGGAGAGGAATCGGTTAAAGTCCTTACCAAATTATGTCAACAGGCACGGCTAACCACTCGGTGGCCATCTGATTGGAAGAATTCAACAATTACTCTACGATTTCCTTGATCTCACATACCAGCAAGGTATCGCGAAAAGTTAAACAGCATCGAACGGAGGCCTGCGTGGAATGTGAACTGACCGATGTTCAATCGGGATTCCCAAAAGGACAAGGGACGTGAGATATTATTGTTGATGTCCGTTGGATAACTGAAAGGACAAGAGAATAACGAAAGGAAATCAGCATGGGCTTTATAGATTGCAGTAAGGCCTTTGACTGAAGAGAAGCAGCATGGCTCAGTGGAAAGAGCACGGGCTTGGGAGTCAGGGGTCATGGGTTCGGATCCCAGCTCTGCCACTTGTCAGCTGTGTGACTGTGGGCAAGTCTCTTAACTTCTCTGTGCCTCAGTTACCTCATCTGTAAAATGGGGATTAAGACCGTGAGCCTCGCGAGGGACAACCTGATTACCCTGTATCTACCCCAGCGCTTAGAACAGTGCTCTGCGCATAGTAAGCGCTTAACAAATAGCAACATTATTATTTGGCTGAGTGGATCATGAGATGCTCTGGAGCATATTAAGGAAAATGGGCATGCCGGACCAATTACATGCATTAATATGGAACCTGTATGTCGGGCAGGAGGCTACAATAAGAACAGAATACGGACAAAGTGATTGTAAGGGTGTAAGACAAAGATGTCTCTTATCACCTTATCTGTTCATCCTTTATGCCGAAAACGTACGAGAGAAGCCGGATTGGATGAAGATGAATGGGGAGTAAAGATTGGAGGGAGGAATATAAATAACCTCTGTAGTGCTGATGATACTATCCTACTAGTACTAGAAAGTGAAGAAGAGATTATTATTAAAAGGTAAGGAGCTGAGCACAAAGACTCCTCTGCATTTGAATGTCAAGAAAACAAAGATCACGAGAAGTAGAAGTTTTAACGCCTTTATAGCAGATGGAGAGAAGATTGAAATAGCTGACAGTTTTTCTCTCCTGGAAGCGATAATCAATAGGAAAGGAGCTAGGAGTCAAGAAATATGCCCAAGATTAATGTTAGGAGGATTTACTATGAAGAGCCTGAAAAAAAACATGAATTGTGCTGATGTAACAATGGCCAGAAAATGCAAATTGTCAATTCTATGATGATTCCAGTGACAGCGTGTGGATCCGAAACGTAGAAAGAGCATCTGCTTTTTCTGAAACGCGGTGTTGAAGAAGGCTTTTGCCAACCCCATGAACTGCCTGAAAAGCAAATGGGTTTTGGAGCAAAGGAAGCCAAGATGGTCTTGGGAAAGCCAGATGACTCGACTTAGGTTAGCGTATTTCAGACACGTCATCAGGAGGACTAATTCGTTGGAGAAGACACCGATGCTAGGAAAAGTCCAGGGAAAATGTGGAAGAGGCTGACCGGCAGCTAGATGGATAGAGAACGTAACGCTAACGGAAGAACCGCTATTCATTTATTCATTCAGTGGTATTTATTGAGTGCTTACTGTGTGCAGAGCACCGTACTAAGCGCTTGGACTGTACAATTCGGCATTACATTATTAATTGCATTAATAATTACATTATAATTACATTACATTATCATTATTACATTATTAAGGTTACAGATTATAGCAGAAGACAGGACGTTCTGAAGTAAATGTATCCAGAAGGTCGCCGTGAATCGGAAACCACTTGACATTTGATAATGGTAATAATTTATTGAGCACCATTTGAGTGCACAGCACTGAGCTGAGCATTTGGGAAAGTACAACAGAAACACAAGGAACTTTCAGTCTAACAGAGCAAATGTCCAAAACAAAACTTCTCATTTTCCCACCCAACTCTTCTCCTCCTCACAACTTTCCCCTCACCGTAGACAATGCCACCATCCTCCCTGTCTCCTCCTTAGACTGTGAGCTCTATATGTCCAACCGGATTGACTTTAATCTGCCCCAGAGCTTAAAAACAGTGCTTCAATCATTCGTTCAATCATATTTATTTGACACGTGGTGAGTGCTTAACAAATGTTCTATTATTAGTGTTGTTGTTATTAATGTAAATAATGATGTAATGTATTTGTTGAACACTTAATAATAATAATAGAGTGAGTCATAGAATCATTTGTGAGTGGTGAAATCTGAAGAAATAAATAATCCTGAGGGATCCTTGGAAGTGCCTTAGTACCTCTTCTTGCCCCACTGAAAAACCCCTGAGGAGATACTTCAGAAATCCGCTTTTTCCAAAACAAATTCCCACTCCTTTCCTCTCTCCATTACAGGAGCTGTAAACTGTGGTATTCGTTCAGCACTTACTATGTGCTGAACACTGTACTAAATGCTGGGGTGAATATGTTGATGTGAGTGTGTCTGCCAAGCAGCGTGGCTCAGTGGAAAGAGCCCGGGCTTGGGAGTCAGAGGTCATGGGTTCGAATCCTACCTCTGCCACTTGTCAGCTGTGTGACTGTGGGCAAGTCACTTAATTTCTCTGGGCCTCAGTTACCTCATCTGTAAAATGGGCATTTAGATTGTGAGCCTCACGTGGGACAACCGGATGACCCTGTATCCACCCCAGCGCTTAGAACAGTGCTCTGCACAGAGTAAGCGCTTAACAAATACCAACATTGTTGTTATTCGCTACTGGATCTCTTTCTCTCTCTCCCCCCACCCCTCTGGACCTTTTCCTTCCTTTCTCTGCTTCAGTCCTAGCCTTAAAACCCCTTCCTCTGGAAATCACTCCCCCAGAGATAATCATAATAATAATGATAATAGCGGTATTTGCTAAGCGCCTACAATGTGCCAGGCATTGTATTATTCACTGGGGCGAATACAAGCAAATCGGGTTGGACACAGTCCCTGTCCCACATGGGTCTCCCAGTCTTAATCCCCATTTTACAGATGAAGTAACACAGGGCCAGAGAAGTGAAGTGACTTGTCCAAGGTCACCCAGCAGACAAATGGCAGAGCCGGGATTAGAATCCAGGTGCTTCTGATTCCCAGAATCTATCCACTAGGCCACACTGCTAGGATAGCCACGACCCTGAAAAACCATACACCCTGTTAGCCACATCCCCAGGGGTCCACGTCCCCGGAAGCCACACCCTCAGGAGACCACACCCCCATAAGCCACCCCCAGGTTGCCACACTCACTTCAGGATAGAGGTCCTGGGTTCTAATTCCACTTGTGTCATTTGTCAGCTGTGTGACCTTGAGCAAGTCACGTAACTTCTCTGGCCCTCCGTTACCTTATCTGTAAAATGGGGATTAAGACTACGAACCCCAAGTATCTACCCCAGCGTACAAGTATCTCGTATCTACCCCAACGCTTAGTACATAGTAAGCACTTAACAAATATCATAAAAAACCCCAGAAGCCACACCTCCAGAAAACAACACACCAAGAACCCCGAACCCCTGGGAGTCCCATAGCCTGGAAGCCCTGTCTCTTGTCTATGAGCTCAGGACAGACAAACAGAGTTGCCTAGCAGATAGAGCACTCATACCCCCAGGTAACCACACCTCAGCTCAGAGGACCTGGGTTCTAATTCTAGCTCCACCACTTGTCTGCTGAGTCATCTTAGGCAAGTCACTTAACTTCTCGGTTCCTCGGTTTCCTCATCTGTAAAATTTGGATGAAGATTGTGAGCCCCGTGTGGGACAAGGACTATATCCAACCCGATTATCTCGTAACTACTCCTGAACTTAGTGCAGTGCCTGACACATAGTAAACACTTATCGAACTCCATAAGAAAACAAACAAAACGCAGAAGCCACATCTCTAGGAAACCACACCCCTAGATGCCACAACGCCGGAAGTCACACACCCTGGAAGTCACATAGCCCGGAAGCCTTCCCCACTATCCCATTTTGTGTTCAGGAAAACGTCACTGCCCTATCCCTCGCCCGGTGTTGCCTGTTTTCTCTGAGCTAATGTGAGCCCTTTGTTAGGCAGGGATTGTCTCTGTTGCCCAATTGTACATTCCAAGCGCTTAGTACAGTGCTCTGCACATAGTAAGCACTCAACAAATACGATTGAATGAACAACAGAGAGAAGCAGCGTGGCCTAGTGGATAGTCCACGGGTCTGGGAGGCAGAAGGATATGGTTTCTAGTCCTGGCTCTGCCATATGTCTGCTCTGTGACCTTTGGCAAGTCACTTCACTTCTCTGGGCCTCGGTTATCTTATCTGTAAAAAGGAGATTAAGACTGTGAGCCTCACGTAGGACAGGGACTGTGTCCAACCTGATTTGCTTGTAACCACCCTCGTGCTTAGTACAGTGCCTGGCATATAGTAAGTGCTTCACAAGTGCCATTATTTTTATCATTATTGTTATTATCCTTCCCAGGATCTCGTTCACCTGCCGTATCTGTAATACGGTCACTGTAATCCTCTTGCTGCCCTTGCTTTTTACCTAGATTTCTCCCAACCAGACACATCTCCAACAGGTCTGCCCACACATGGAAATTCAGCCAATTTCCAAGGTTGTTGGCTTTATTTTTTCCCCCAGAGCACTGGCCCCTCGGTGGGTTTCGGTTTCTTGGAAATCTAATAGAGAGCAGATTTCAGAGTTTTTCCCTGAGTATCGATTTCCTGTTTGGGATTAGATAAACTCTGGGATTTCTTCTCGACATTTTGTGCTGTCAACAGCTGTTCCGAACAAATCTTTTAGTCACGGGAAGCAAATCTGAAGGATCAAACAGGACGCCCAGTAATAACTAATAATGGATTAACTAAAAAAAATTACAAGGGTGTTTTTGCAAGTTATGGAAACAGGCACCTTGAATGTCACTTCTTAAATACGGATTATGTTCAAAGAGAGTTCTAATTCCTTTTCTCTGGTGCTCTTCTCTTCTCCCACACCCATTTCTCTCCCTCTGGACTATAACTTCCTTGTGGGTAAGGGTTGGGTCTACAAACTATCGAATTCTCCCAAGGACTCAGTGTTCTGCACACAGTAAGTGCTCAGTGAATACCATTAATTAGTTGACTCTACGTTTCCTGTGAGCTGGGGAGCTTGGCTTTCTGGATTCTATGATTCTGCCACTTGTCTGTTCTGGGACCTTGGGCAAGTCACTTCACTTCTCTGTGCCTCAGTTCCCTCATCTGAAAAATGGAGGTTAAGACTGTGAGCCCTATATGGGACAGGGACTGTATCAAACTTGATTATCATGTGCCTATCTCAGTGCAGTGTCTGGAATACAGTAAGTGCCTAAAAAACATCATTTTTAAAAAAAAAATTGAGGAAACAGAGGCCCAGAGAGGTTTAATGCAGTGTTTGGCACATAGTAAGCACTTAATAAATACCATAATCTCCCAAAGCAGACCAGTGGGAAGCAGTATGGTTCAGTGGCAAGAGCCCGGGCCTTGGAGTTAGAGGACCTGGATTCTAATCCCAGTCCCTCCACTTGCCTGCTCTGTGACATTGGCCAAGTCACTTAACTTCTCTGGGCCTCCTTACCTCATCTCTAAAATAGTAATAATAATAATAATAATGTTGGTATTTGTTAAATGCTTAGTATGTGCAGAGCACTGTTCTAAGCGCTCGGGGTAGATACAGGGTAATCAGGTTGACCCATGGGAGGCTCACAGTCTTAATCCCCATTTTACAGATGAGGTAACAGGCACAGAGAAGTGAAGTGACTTGCCCACAGTCACACAGCTGACAAGTGGCAGAGCCAGGATTCGAACCATGACCATAGGGATTAAGACCGTGAGCCCTGTGTGGGACAGGGGCTGTGTTAAACCCAATTACCTCGTATCTACCCCACCTCGCATATTGTGAGTGCTTAACGAATACTGGAAAAAGAACCCCAAAATAACAACAACAGAAAAACCTGACTAGATTCCTAGTTACCAGGTAGGGGTGCCTGAGCCTGGCCTGGGTTAGATTACTCGTTCTTTGGGACAAACGCCAGAACGTTTCACAAGCTTCTTCCCTTTACTCACCGCAACTTGTTTCCTCAAGTGGCCTCTTCAGCCTCACGCTAAGAAATTATTTGTTTTCTCAGGTTTTTTTCAATAAACCAGTTTCGAGGTGCCTCATCTGGAGCTTACCTGGGCGTCCTCTTAATACCAAACTGATGATCGGCGTCATGTAAAAACACGAGTCCTAAAACCAGACGAAATTCATTCATGTGCTCACGGGTGCCTCGGGGTATTGCTGACAAGCCTGGCAAACTCCTGATCCATCCCTGAGTGGTTGTCCAAACACTTTCTCATTCTTCGGGCTCAACCGCACTTGGTTATTCAGGGTCATCTGACTTGAGGACAGGGTTCAAATGTGGAATGTCATTCTACACGGCAGACGGGCTCAGGAATACAGGGAAACGGTTCCGGATGTGGACGCGGCCTCCGGAAGGCTGTGAGCTGCTTAAGCGGCCACATCTTCTAGCCTTGTGGGAGGTGGTGGGGTGGGACGATAAAGACCCCCGGGTGCCCATATCCGACAGCGCAGCAGCCTCCCTCTCGGCTCTCTTGTCACCGACCTCTTGTTGCACCCCTCCCCCGCTTGGAAATTCCTCCCCTTTCAAATCCAACGGACTCCAGCTCACCCTATCTTTGAAGCCTTTCTGAAATCACAACTCTTCCTCCTCCTCTTCCTCCTTTTGTTCACTCCTTTTCCTTTTCATTCTCCTCCTCCTCTTTCTCCTTTCCGTCCACTCCTTTTCCTTTTACTCCTCCTTCTCCTTCAACTCCACCTTCTCCTCCACAGTCTTCTCCTCTTCCTTCTCCTCCTCATCCTCCTCTCTTCCTCCTCGTCCTTTTCCTTCTCCTCCTCATCTTCATCCTCCTTCTCCTCCTTATAATAATAATGATGGCATTTGTTAAGTGCTTACTATGTGCCTGGCACTGTACGAAACACTGGGGTAGATACAAGCAAATCAGGTTGGACGCAGTCCCTGTCCCATGTCTCACAGTCCCAATCCCCATTTTACAAGTAAGTATACTGAGGCCTCCTCCTTTCTCTCCCTCAGTTTCTCTATGTCCCTCCCTCTTCCCCTTTTTATCTCCCCGTCTCTCTGTCACTATCTCTCTTCTCTGTCTCTGCCTCACTCTCAGTTTCTATCTACTCCTTTGGCTCACCTTCAGTCTCTCTCTTTTTCTCTGTCTCTCTCTTTCCCTTGGCCTCATTCTCTGTCTCTCTCCCCCTCCGTCTCTTCCATTTCTGGCTCTGCATCTCTCTCTTCCTTCCCTAAAGCTTGATGTGACTGATGCGTGGGGCTGTGGCAGCAAGGACAGAGAATCAGAGCTCTCGTTCCAACCTCTGTCTCGTGGCGTGTAGCGAGGAAATGAGAACCAGGAGTCCCTGACAAGCCAACTATGTAGAAAGGACGTGGATGTACTTCTGTTCGGTTGGGACAACTTTGGATGAGGTGGACGGGGAGGAGGAGGAGGAGGATGAGGTGGGTGAGGCAGAGAAAGAAGAGGAGGAGGAGGAGAATGAGGAAGAGGAGGAAGAGGACAAAAAGGAGGAGGAGGAGGAGGAGGAGGAGGTGGAGGAGAAGCAGCCTGGTGTAGTGGATAGACCACGGGCCTGGGAGTCAGAAGGCTATAAATTCTAATCCTGGCTCTGCTACTTGTCTGCTGTGTGACCTTGGGCCAGTCACTTTCCTTCTCTGGGCCTCAGTACTGTCTCCCTCTACCTCTCTGGCTCTGGTTCTCTGCCTCTCTCTGTCTCAGCCTTTGCCTCTCTGGCTCTCTCCCCCGCTTTGTGTCTCTCAATCTCTCCCTGTCTCTCCCTCTTTCCCGCTGTCTCTCCCTACCATCTCTATCTTTTTCTCCTCTATCTCTTTTTAGCTAGTTTTCGGTCTCTGCCTCTTCTGCTGTCTCTCCATCTCCATCTCTCTGTCTCTCTCTGCCTAAACCTTATTTTCTCTCTCTCCTCCTTTGTCTTTCCCTCAGTTTCTCTCTATCTCTCCCTCTCCCCTCTGTGTCTCCCCATTCATTCATTCAGTCATATTTATTGAGCGCTTACTGTGTGCAGAACACTGTACTAAGTGCTTGGAATTTACAATTTGGCAACAGATAGAGACAATCCCTGCCCAACAATGGGTTCACAGTCTAAAAGGGGGAGCCAGACAGCAAAACAAAACAAGCAGTCAGGCATCGATACCATCAAAATAGATAAATAGAATCATAGCTATATACACATTATTAATAAAATAAATAGAATCACAGAAGTTGCACCTCCAGCCTGTTTTTACCTCTCCCCTTGTCTACTCTTTGTCTCTCAACCTTTGTTTTTCTCTGCTGTACTAAGCACTGGGGTGGACTGTGAATACGCTGTGGGCAGAGATTGTCTCTCTTTGTTGCTGAATTGTACTTTCCAAGCGCTTAGTACAGTGCTCTGCACACAGCAAGCGCTCAATAAGTACGAATGAATGAATGAATGAATGAATAGAAGGAAATCAGGCTGGTTACAGCCCATTGTCCCACGTGGGGCTCACAGTCTCAATCCCCATTTTACAGGTGAGGTAACCGAGGCCCAGATAAGTGAAGTGACTTGCCCAGAGCCACACAGATGGAAGATGGCAGAGCTAGGAATAGAACCCAAGTCTCCTGATTCCCAGGCCGGTGCGCCTTCCACTAAACCACACCGCTTCTCCAAGAGCGTGAGAAGGGAACTGAGGCCCAGAGTAGTTAAGAGACTTGCCCAAAATCGCACAGCAGACAAGTAGGTGACGGAGCCAGGACGAAAGCCCGGGTCCTCTGATTCCCAGGCCTGTGTTCTTTCCCCTCAGCCATGCTGCTTCCCTCCAGGAATACTAGTAGGACTAAGCAATAAATTAATCAATAGTACTTATTGATTACTTACAGTGTGCAGAGCATGGACTAGACTGAAAACTCCTCCTCTAGATGGTAAGCTCGTTGTAGGTAGGGGACATGTCCGCCACTGAGAAGCAGCGTGGCCTAGTCGAAAGAACACGGGCCTGGGAGTCAGAAGGTCCTGGGTTCTAATTCCGGCTCTGCCACTTGTCTGCTCTGTGACCTAGAACAAGTCACTTTGCTTCTCTGGGCCTCCGATACTTCGTCTGTTAAATGGGGATTAAGACCGCGAGCCGCACGTGGGCCAGGGACTGTGTCCAACCTGATTATCTTGTATCTAACTCAGTACTTAGTGCCTGGCATATAGTAGACCTTAGCCAATCCAATAAAAAAGAAACTGTCGTGTTGTGCAGCAAGTGCTTACTACAGAGCTCTGCACACAACGAGTGCTCAATAAATAGGACTGATTGATGATGATCCCTACCCTAAAGGAGCTCATAGAGCAGTGGAGGAAAAGGAAGAGGCTGGTGTTCTCGTGGTACCAGAAGGGAGTGTGCCACGAGAGATTTTGGAGGTGTTGCTAGAGCTCATTGGGAAGGGGTTTTCCCGCCCACACAGCGTATCCGGGCCGGGGGCGGACGAAGGGCATGAGGATGCCCTTAGAGAAGCAGCACGGGATAGCGGATAGAGCACGGGCCTGGGAGTCAGAAGGTCAAGGGTTCTAATCCCGGCTCCGCCCCTGGTCTGCTGTGTGACCTTAGTCAAGTCACCTCATTTCCCTGAGCCTCAGTTACCTCATCTGTAAAACAGGGAGTCCTAGGTGGGGCGGGGACTGTGTCCGACCCGATTTGCTTGCATCCATACCATGCCTGGCACATGCTTAACAAGTGCTTAAGAAATATCAGAATTAATTAATGGGGCAGACGGGCGAAATTGAGATCAGGGAAAGGCCTTGCCATCCCGCTCTGCTCAGAGTTTCCAAGAATAATACCTCTTCTGCTATTTATTAGGCCCTTCTTATGGGACAGAGCTCCGTACTGAGTGCTGCGGTAGTTAGTTACAAGAAAATCAGCTCGGAAGCTAGCTAAGAAATCGGGGATCCTTATGCTTATCCTTATATTTATCAGGATAAGGCTCCTCATCCCTATCAGGGAAAAACAGCTTGACTTAGTGGATAGAACATGGGCCTGGGAGTCAGAAGTTCATGGGTTCTAATCTCCGCTCTTATCTGCTCGGTGACCCTGGGCAAGTCATGTCACTTCTCTGGGCCGCAGAGAACTCATCTATAAAATGCGGATTGAAACTGTGAGCCCCGCGTGGGGTAGGGACTGTGTCCAACCTGATTTGCTTGTAACCACCCCAACGCTTAGTACAGTGCCTGACACGAGGTAAGCGCTTAGTAAATTCCACAATTATTAGTGTTATCATCCCCTTTTTTCAAATGAGAACTCGGGGACACCCAGAAGTCAAAGGACTTATCCAAGATCACACAGCGGGCTAGTGATGTAGCTGGGACTGGAATCCAGGTTTCTTGACCACCAGCCCCAAGCTCTTTCCTCTGGGCCACACTTCTGCCCTTCTGAGAAGCAGTGCGGTCTAGTGGATAGAGCCCAGACCTGGGAGTCAGAGGACGTAGGTTCTAATCCCGGCTCTGCCACTTGTCTGCTGCGTGACCTTGGGCAAGCCACTTAACTTCTCTGTGCTTCAATTACCTCATCTGTAAAATGAGGATTAAGACTGTGAGCCCCACATGAGACAACTTGATTACCTTGTACCTACCCCGGCGCTTAGAACGGTGCTTGGCACCCAGCAAGTGCTTAACAAATATAATTATTAATAAATACCACAATGATTATTATTATTATCACCCTTCCTTCCTCCCTCTCCCTTCTCCTTTCTTTCCGGTCTAGATTCCCTCTCCCCCTTGGCTTTCCCGGCTCAGCAGAAAACTTCCACCTCCGACCAGGGAGACGAACAGAGGATACAAGCGGATGCAGACTCCAGTCTGAGGCAGAGCAGCCGGGCTAGGACTGGAGAAGGGGAGGTGACTCTCCCGGGGCCGAAGAAGAGAAGACGAAGGCCCCGGGAAATTCAGAGGGCCTGGGGTGGAGAGTCCTGCCTTCTTCTCAGGTGCCCACAGAGATTATTTTGCTCGGTCCTCGGGTGGCGACCGGGCTCCGATCACAGGTCAAGGAACAGGAGTAATAAATGGGTGGGCGTGACTGACTGGCTGGCTGCCCCTCTCCGCGTCACTTGCTGGGAGCTCCGGATTACCGGGAAAACAGCCAGGATCCCTGCACAACGGACCTGGGCTTCGTCGAAGGAGTTCCCCCTCCAAGGCTTGGAGCACCGGAGACGGGACGGAGAGAGCATGAGCACCGCAGGCAAAGTGAGTGAGGCTTCCTCGTCCCGCCGAGTCCTCCCTAGGTGGACAGAGGAGACGAGATGATCCGGGGGAGAGTTAAAAGCGTATAAACGGTCAGGAAGGAGAGAGACCTGGGTTTCGAGCCAGGACGAGGGTGGGGAAGGGGGACACGAGGCGGGGAATGGGGTCGGCGGGGGGTGGGGGTGGGGGGATGATTAACCCTGCCTGAACTGTCCTGGATCTGTCTCTCACTTTGCTTGCTCAAAGAAAGGTCAGGACATTGGCCCAGGATCGGAAGGGTCCCAGAGCAGATAGAGCAGTCTGCAGTAGCCGCGTGAAGCAGCTGGCTTAGCGGATAGAGCCCGGGCCTGCGAGTCAGAAGGACCTGGGTTCTAATTCTGAGCCTGCCATTTGTCTGCTGGGTGACCCTGGGCAAGTCACTTCACTCCTCCAGGTACCTCATCTGGAAAATGGGGATTGAGACCGGGAGCCCCACGTGAGACAGGGACTGGGTCCAACCCCATGTGCTTGTATCCACCTCAGCGCTTAGTATAGTGCCTGGCACAAAGTAAGCGCTTAACAAATACCACAATTATTATTATTATATCTAGCTATAAACGAAGTGTGGGTGGGGGGGGAGATAGAGTGCTATAGATGGGAAGGGAAAGAGGGAAGGGGAAATCACAGGTAAGGGTGGGAGAGAGGGAGGTGGAAAAGAGGGGTGAGAGAGGGAAGAGGGAGTGGGAAAAGAGAGAGGGGAAGATAGAAGAGAGGCAAGAGAGCGGAAGAGAGGGAGAAGGAGACAGAGAGGGAGAGATGGAGAAGGAGAGCAGCATGGAATAGTGAAAGGAGTGTGGGCCTGGAAGCCAAATGATCCGAGTCCCAATTCTGGCATGGCGTGACCCTGGGCAAATCACTTAACGTGTCGTTGCCTCTGTTTCCTTATCTGTAAAATGGGGCTTCAATACCGCTTCTCCCTCCCACTTAGACTATGAGCCCCAGGTGGGATCGGAGTGGTGTCTGATCTGATTAACTTAATGTTGGTATTTGTTAAGCGCTTACTATGTGCAGAGCACTGTTCTAAGCGCTGGGGTAAACACAGGGGAATCGGGTTGTCCCACGTGGGGCTCACAATCTTAATCCCCATCTTACAGATGAGGGAACTGAGGCACAGAGAAGTTAAGTGACTTGCCCATCTACTTCATCACTTAAAACAGTTCTGAATGTGAAGTAAGAATTTAAATGCCATAATTAAATTAATTAATTAGGGAGAGGGAGGCTGAAATGGACAGGATGGGGCAGTGGAGAAGGAGAAAGAAAAGCAGGTGGAGAGAAAGAGAGAGATAGCACGGAGAGAGGGAAGGGAATTATACTTTCCAAGCTCTTAGTACACAGTAAGCATTCAATGAATACAATCGAATGAATGAAGGGAGAGGGGAGGAGACTGAGAGGGGAGAGCTGAGAGGGAGAGAGAGACTGAGAGAGGGAGGGAGAGGGAAAGAAAGAGAGAGACCAAGAGAGATAGAGAGGGAAGGGGAGAGGAAACAGGAGAGAGAAGGAGACTGAGTGGGAGGGAAAGAGACCGAGGGAGATAGAAAAGGGGAGGAAGAAGGAGAGGAATCAGGAGAGAGGGAGAATGAGAGAGAGAGAAAATCTGAGGGAGAGATGGAGAGGGAGAGGAAGCAGGACAGAGAAGGGGAATGAGAAGGAAAGAGAGAGGAGAGGGTAAAGGAGAGGGTAAAGGAGAGGGAGACCAAAGAAAAGGGACCTAGAACCAGCTGTGTCCCAGATGAAGAAACTGAGGCACAGAGAAATAGAGTGACTTGTGCAAGGTCACGCATCAGGCCAGTGGTGGAGCCCGGATTAGAATGCAGGTCCCCTGACTCCCAGGCGCGTGCCCATTCAAAAAAGCCATGCTGTTTCCCTTTAAGAATGGGATTTATTAAGTGCTTACTAGATGCCTAGCACTGTGTTGGACACAAAGTGATCAGGTCCCACGAGGGGCAAACAATTTAAGTAGGAGGGAGAACGGGTATCGAATCCCCATTTGGCAGATGAGGGAACTGAGGCCCAGAGAAGTGATATGATTTGCCCAAGGTCACACAGCAGACAGGCGGCAGAGCTGGGATTAGAACACACGACCCTCTGGCAAGAGACGAAGCCACGATTAGAACCCACGACCTCTGATTCCCAAGCCCGCGGTCTTCCACTAAGCCACACTGCTTCTCTAATGAGGATTCAGTACCTGTACGCCCTTCTATTTAGACTGTGGGACAGCGACTGCGTCCAGCGTGATTAACTTGTATCTACCCCAGCTCTTAGAACAGTGCTCGGCACATAGGAAGCACTTCACAGATACCATTAAAAACATGGAAGCCTCTTACTTAAATGTTGAGTCAGAGCAGATTAGAACTCTCAGTTAATCAGTCGATTAACGGTATGTATTGAGCACCTACTGAATGCAAAGCACTACTGGGAGAGTACAGCAGAAGTCAGGTACACGTTTCCTGCCCTTGGAGTTTGCATTTCAACGAAAGAGACCGACAAAAATGATTTCACGTTGCTGGAAGCCGGAGGAAGAATACAAATTTTGAAGAACCGCAGATACCTCAGGATGAAATAGTAAAATAAATAATCAAACGCATAAAGATATGCACACATTGAATCACAGGTAAATAAGTGCTGAGGCTAATCATAATAATAATGCTATCTGTTAGGTGCTTTCTCTGAGCCAAGCACATTACAGATCATTGGTACAATATCGTCAGGTTGGATACAGTCCCTGTCCCACATGGGGCTCAAAGCTAAGGGAGAGAACGTATTCAATCTCCGATTTACAGGTGAGAGCGCGGAGGCGTGGAGGAGTTACATGACTTGTCCAAAGTCACACAGCAGGAGAGTGGTGGGGCTGGAATTAGAACGCAAGTCTCCCGACCCCTAGTTCTGTGCTCTTCCCGCGAGGCCACGCTGTTTCCCGATACATAAGTGGGTGGGTGGTCGGTTGACATTACTGGAGTGTTGGCAATTAATTGAGGAACGGGAGTTCCCGAGGGTGGGGAACCCCCTCAAATTTCAGACGGTTGCCGCCTTCTAATTCAGAAAAGTTGGGGTCCCCTTTCTGACCTCAACCAAAACTCACTACTCTGCCCAGGAGGAATATCCGAGAATCTCTTCTCCGTCTCTGGCCTCTCCCCATCCCTCTCCCTTGTCTTTGGCCTCCCCCTACCCAGAAAGTTTCTAGAGAAAGGAGGAATGAAAGAAAAGAGATTCCCCCGGTCCAAATGCCCCTTTCGGCCGAACCTGAGGTATCCCTAACCCATCCGGAATGGAGGCCCAGGCTTAGAATCACTCAACGGGGTATTAACTGAGCGCTTACTGTGAGCCAAGCCCTGAGCTAAACTCTAGGGAAAATACAATAGAGCAGCTGTTGCTCTCGAGTTAGAATCTAAGGGAAAAGGGAGCTTCCTTCTCCTCAAGCGCTGGGATCTTTTCTAACTCCACTGGACTCTCCCAAGCTCTCTGCAAAGAGTAGGTGTTCAATAAGTACCACTGATTGATTGATCGATTGGGAAGGGAAGACGGAACGATCCTCTTCTCCAGGGTGGGAGCAGAATGGATGTGTCGCATCAGGATTCCAGGACCTCAGCAGCTCAAACAGCGAATCTGTCAACAAAAGTTATCGGTATTTATTTTTGAGCATGGGTTTCAGAACAACCAAGTCCTGCAGGGCTTTTGGGAATCTTGGGAACTGGGCCATCTCTGGAGGAAAAAGCTTTCGCAACCTTATGAGAAGCCCGACTGCCTGCCTTTGTTGATAGCCGCTATCTTCCTACCTCACTGTCAAGGAGAGTTTTCTGTTTGCCACCAGGAGCCAGAGGGCTGGGATGGGGCCGGGGTTGAGGCTGGCAAAGAATCGTCCCAAGTATTGACATTTCTGAGGAACTGACTCTCTTCCAAAGGAAAAATTGGCCGTCGATATCCTAAGCGTGTTTTGCATAAGGCCCATGACCTAGGTGGCTTTGCTAATCAGCCAGTGGAATTTTACCGAGCGCTTACTGCCCGCGGAGCCCTGTGCTAAGCGCTTGGGAGAGTAAGATACGACAGAGTTGATAGGCCTGATCCCTGCCCCAAGGAGCTTACACTCAGTGTTTATTACTGAGCACTTACTGCACGCAGAGCACTGCGCTAAGCACTTAGGAGAGTACAACAGAATAAGTCGACAGGGTCCCTGCCCTCAAGAACCTTATAATGCATGGTATTTGCTGAGCGCTTACTGTGTCCTGAGCACTGCACTAAGTGCTTGGGAGAGTTCAATAGAATTTTGTTTTGCTGTCTGGCTCCCTCTTTTAGCTTGTGAGCCCACTGTTGGGCAGGGATTGTCTCTCTCTGTTGCCCGGTTGTACATTCCAACCGCTTAGTACAGTGCTCTGCACACAGTCAGAGCTCAATAAATATGATTGAATGAATGAATGAATTTTACAATCGGCGGTATTTATCGAGGGCTTACTGTGGGCAGAGCACTGCGCAATACGCTTGGGAGAGGACCCTCTAGAACACAAACTCATCGTGGACAGGGAATAAGTCCATTTATTGTTCTATTGTACTCTCCCAAAGGCTTAGAACAGTGCTCTGCACACAATAAGCGTGTGCAGCATGGCAGAGTGGATAAAGCCCAAGCCCAGGGAGGCAGAAAGTCATGGGTTCCAATCCCGGCTCCGACACTTGTCTGCTGTGTGACCTTGGGCAAGTCACTTCGCTTTTCTGGGCCTCAGTTCCCTCATCTGAAACATGAGGATAGAGACCGTGATCCCTACGTGGGCAGGGACTGTGTCCAATCTGATTTGCTGGTATCCACCCCAGCGCTTATCACAGTGCCCGGCATATAGTAAGCGCTTAAAAAAGACCACAATTTTTACTAGAGTAAGCACTCGATGAATACAATCGACTGATTGACTCCGATACAACGGAGAAGGCAGACACGATCCCTGCCCACTGAGAGCTTGCGGTCTACAGGGGGAATAAGTAGGCTGGGGAGGGATGGGCTCGCACCTGGAAATCGGTGTTTCTCTGAGGTGAGTGGAAGAAGAGTCACCCCCCCCCGGTTTGCCTGTGCTCTGCCCCCAGGTGATCCGCTGCAAGGCAGCCGTGCTCTGGGAGCCCAAGAAGCCTTTCTCCATCGAGGAGGTGGAAGTCGCTCCCCCCAAGGCCTTGGAGGTCCGCATCAAGGTGAGCGTGTCCTCCGCCCCCACCAGCCGGTCCCCTCGCCCCGGCTGGAGCCTCTCAAGGGGGGCTTCAGTAATAACGATCTGGACGGGATTCTCTAAACGCTTTCCGTCTTTTAAGCTACGCGCCAAGCACCGTGCTGGGCTCTGGGGTAGATAGGGGACGATCGGGTCCGGCCCAGTCCCCGGTCCCACCTGGGACTCACGGTCTAAGGGGCAGGGAGAACGGGGATCGAATCCTCCGTTTTAGAGATGAGGAAACAGAGGCCCAGAGGGGCCAAGGGACTCATCCAAAATCACAAGAGGAGGAGTCAGGATTACGCAGATTTCTCCCCTCCTGCTACTGCAGAAGGTCAGAGTCCTCTGGCCCTCCCCGGCGGCCAATGCCCTCGAGGTTCCCACAGGGTCACCCTGCCTCTCGTCGCTGCCCATCCTGAGCTGCCCCGCTGACTCTTCAAGAAAGCCGCTCCGGCTCACGGGGTCTGGGGGAGCCCCGGTTGAAGGGGTGGGGAGGGATGGTGCCGGCGAGGGAAGGGGGGAAGAAGGGGACAACTCAGAGATCGGGATGATTAGATCCTCATCGGAGAAGCCGAAGGAACCGAAGGAGAGAAGCGGCGTAGCCCAGTGGCTAGAGTGGGAGTCGGAAGGACCTGGGTTCTAATCCCGGCTCCGCCGCTTGTCTGCTGTGCGACCTTGGGCAACTCACTTCATTTTTCTGGGCCTCAGTTCACTCATCTGGAAAATGGGGATTGAGCGTGTGAGCCTTGTGTGGGATAGGGACCGTGTCCAACCCGATTATCTTGGATCTACCCTGGTGCTTAGAATAGTACCTTGCACATAGTAAATACTTAATAAACATTATTATCATTATTATTATTTTCCGGACTTCCAGGCTGGACGGGTCCCTTCAGAGCCAGCTTCTGGGGGAAAATGCAGCCAAGTCGCATGAGAGGAAGCAGTGTGGCCTAGTGGAAAGAGCACGGGCCTGGGAGTCAGAAGACCAGGGTTCTAATCGTGCCTCCTTCACTTGTTTGCTGTGTGACTTGGGGCGAGTCACTTCACTTCTCAGTGCCTCAGTTCCCTCATCTGCACAATGATGATGGCATTTGTTAGGCGCTTACTATGTGCAAAGCACTGTTCTAAGCGCCGGGGAGGATACGAGGTGATCAGGTTGGCCCACGTGGGGCTCGTAGTCTTAATCGGGGATTCAATACGTGTTCCCCTTCCTACTTAGACTCTGAGCCCCATGGGGGACCTGGTGATCTTGTATCTACCCCAGAGCTTAGTACAGTGCTTGGCACATAGTAAGCGCTAACAAATATCACAAATAATAATATTTATGGTATTTATTAAGCACTTGTTATATGCCAGGCACAGTTCTAAGCGCTGGGCTGGTCACGAAATAATCAGGTTGGACATGGCCCTTGTTTCTCATCGTCTTAATCCCCATTTTTCAGATGAGGGAACTGAGGCCCAGAGAAGTGAAATGAGTTGCCCGAGGTCACACCGCAGACCAGTGGCGGGGTCGGGATTAGAACCCAGATCCTCCTGACTTCCAGGCCCGTGCTCTATCCGTTAGGCCAAGCTGCATCCCGCCTGAGGCTCACAGTCACTGCACACAACCCTGAGAAAAGCGGTCAGGCGAGAGTCCCGGCCGAATTTGGCCACCACGTTGGGTGAGTGGGAGGCAGGTGGCCGGAAATCATTCCTGTTCCCCCTGAAAGGGAGAGACCGAGAGGAAGCGTCCAAGAGGAAGCGTCCGAGAGACTGTTTGGCGGCGTGGCGACTGGCTACCCCAGTCACGGCGGGAAAGGAGAAGAAACCAAGCCCCCGGACTCCCTAGCAGGAGGGGAGGGAGAGCTACTGGACAGGTCCCTCGGGCCACCACGCTCCTTCTTGCGGCTCGCTGAGCTCTCCTCCTTCATCCGTAGATTGTGAGTTCGGGAATCTGCCGCTCGGACGACCACGTGGTAACTGAATCACTGAAGGTCCCCTTTCCGGTGATCCTGGGCCACGAAGCGGCTGGAATTGTGGAGAGTATCGGAGAAGGGGTCACCAGTGTGAAACCGGGTACGTGGGAGCGGAAGCCGTCACGCGCAGGAGCGGATGGTTCAGAAGGAAAATAAGAGCAATCGTGGTCTTTGTTAAGCCCTTACTCTGTGCCAAGCACTGTGCTTGGTAGGTACAAGGTAATAAGTACGGTGAAGCGGCATGGCCTAGAAGGAAGGAGGTTTGGGGGATTCAATACCTAGTCTCCTTCCCGCTTAGACAGCGTGGCTTAGTGGAAAAAAAGCAGCCTTGGGAGTCAGAGGACTTGGATTCTAATCCCGGCTCTGCCATCTGTCTGCTTTGAGACTTTGGACAAGCCATTTAACTTCTCTGGGCCTCAGTTACCACATCTGTAAAATGGAGACTAAGCTCACGAGCTCTATTTGGGACAGGGATTACGTCTGACCTGATAAACTTGTATCTACCCCAGTGTTCAATGTAGTGTCAAGAAGCAGTATGGCAGAGTGGTTAGAGCACTGGACTGAAAGTCAGTAGGTCATGGGTTCTAATCCTGGCTCTGCCATTTGTCTTCTATGTGACCTTGGGCCAGTCACTCCACTTCTTTGTGCCTCAATTACCTCATCTGTAAAATGGGGATTGAAACTGTGAGCCCAACCTGGGACAGGGACTGGGTTCAACCCAATTTGCTTGTATCCAAAGTCACTTGACCTTGTACCTACCTCAGGACTTAGCCCAGTGATTGGCAAATAGTAAGGGCTTAACCAAGACCGCGGTTATTATTCTTACAGTGCTCGGCACGAAGTGAGCGCTTAAGAAATGCCATTTAAGAAAAAAAACACGATCAGATTGGACTCAGTCCCTGTTCCACACTGAGCTCGGGGTTTTGTTTTTGTTTTGTTTTTATGGTATTTGTTAAGCGCTTAGTATGTGCCAGGCATTATAATAAACACTGGGGTAAATACAAGATAATCAAGTTGGACCCAGTTGCTGTGCCACATTGGGCTCAATCCCCATTTTACAGGTGAGGTAACTAAGGCACAGGGAAGTCTTGACTTGACCAAGGCTACACAGCAGGAAAGTGGGGGAGACGGGATTTAGAACCCCAGTCCTCTGACTCCCAAGGCTGTTCTTTTTCCACTAAGCCGTTCTGTCTAAGCAGGAGGGAGACTAGGTATTAAATTCCCATTTATAGATGGGGACCACTGAGGCAGAGAGAATTTAAGCGACTTGCTGCACAAGCAATGTTGTTCCTGGTTGGCGTGGTCCATTTCTTGGGTTACTGTGTTTCCCACAGGGACACCGGGCTGTTCCCATAATAATAATGACGATACTATTTATTTAGCACTTCCTGTGTACCATGCACTCTGCTAAGCACTGGGGCAGCTTCGAGATAATCGGAGGGGACACAGACCTAGCTTCACCCAAGGCTCACAGTCTAAATGGAAGGGAAAACAAAAATTGAATGCTCATTTCACAGATTCAGCACGAGCCTGGGAGTCAGAAGGTCAAGGGTTCGAATCCCAGCTCCACCACTTATCTGCCGTGTGACCTTGGGCCAGTCATGTCACTTCTCTGGGCCTCGCTTACCTCATCTGTAAATGGGGATTAAGCCCATGTGGGATATGGACTGTGTCCAACCTGATTATCTTGTGTCTTCCTCAGTGCATATTATAATTCCCGGCACATAGTAAGCACTAAACAAATACCATAAAAAAGTCATTCGCGAAGGTAATCTTTCTCTTATTCTGGTGGCGACATCAAATGGGCCAAATGGAGAGAAAGAGCGAGAGAGAGGAGAGGACAGAAGCTTTAACGCTGTCCATCCCAAATACCCAGCACACAGGGATCAGGCTCTCAAACCGCCCAAATTCACTTCTCATTTTGAGGGGTTTTTGTTTTGTTTTGTTTTTTACCCAGAGAAAGGTTTCTTTTCTTTGGCATCTCTTGAAAATCATCTGTCATTCTGGGGAAAATCCCCATTTCCTCATACCAAAGCCAAGGGATTCTGCGTCCTAGCAGAGTCCTTTGTTTTGCTAGAATATTCCATCAGCCTCCTCACGGGTCTCCCGACTCCGGCCTCTGCCCCCTCTGACCCGTGATGGCCGCCGCTGCCCCGATCACCTTCAGGAACCGTCTCTCGCCCTGTATCTCTCCTCTCCTCAAACCCTCCGGCGGCTCCCTGGGGGGGGGGGGGTCTCTCTTCTCATCGAACGAAAACCCCGCCCGGGTGGCCTCCAGACTACCCCAGCCGCGGCCTTACGTTACCTGTCCTCTCTCTTCCCCCGCTCTTCCCCATCTTGCCTTCTCCGCTCCTCCTCAGCCAACCTGCTATAGCTGTTCCTCGCTCTTCCATTCTTCCCTCAGACTGGAACTCCCTCCCTCCCCACACCGGAGACACCACAACCCTCCCACCTTCCGATCCTTCCCAAACCAACAGCCCTTCCCACTTATTCCCCAGCAGCTTGAACCATATCATTCTTTCGGCCAACTCCAGGATTTACGGACTTATTTATGCCATCCTCGGCGCATAAATACATCCTAGATCGATGATAGAAAGAGACATAGACAAATCAAGGGAATCTTCGTTGATTTACTTTAGATCGCTTTAGTCGTGAGCGTGTTTGTGATTGTTTCCTATCAGAGTGGAGGCTTCTTGTGGGCAGGGCAGGCGCTACTTTATCATTCTGTACTTCCCAAGTGCTTAGTGCGGTGTACAGCACCAAGTGGGTGACCCCCCCAAAGAGTGCCACTGCTACTGTTATTACTACTATTAGTAAAAACGAGGGTATTTGTTAAGCGCTTACTCTGTGCCAAGCGCTGTTCTAAGCCCTGGGGTAGAGATAAGGTAATCAGGTTGTCCCACGTGGGCTCACAGTCTTCATCCCCATTTTCCAGATGAGGTAAATGAGGTAAACGTCTACCCTCCTCAATTCCTCTTTTCAAGGTCTAATGCTCCCTAAAAATTGCCAAAATACGAAATCTGCCCCACGATAAAATAAGGATGTTGAATGAGACCTAGAAACTGGAAGCTAACCGTGGGCAGGAAATGTGTCTGGCCTTCTCCCGAGCACTTAGTAGAGTGCTCTGCGCAGAGTAAGTGCTCGATCGATACGACCCAATGAATGAATGACCCGGAGAGTTGTGTCTTCACGATTCTGGCTGGAAGAGCGACTCTACTGAGAAGCAGCGTGGCTCGGTGGAAAGAGCATGGGCTTTGGAGTCAGAGGTCATGAGTTCGAATCCCGGCTCCGCCACTCGTCAGCTGTGTGACTGTGGGCAAGTCACTTCACTTCTCTGTGCCTCAGTTCCCTCATCTGTAAAATAGGGATGAAGACTTTGAGCCCCACGTGGGACAACCTGATTCCCCTATGTCTACCCCAGCGCTTAGAACAGTGCTCTGCACGTAGTAAGCGCTTAACAGATACCAACATTATTATTATTATTATTACTGATGTTGAAGCTTTTATAATCTATCTCGGGCCACACTCAGACTTTCAACTGGGCCTTTTTTTAATTCTAGGAGACAAAGTAATTCCTCTCTTCACTTCGCAATGTAGAGAATGCAACGTTTGCAAGCATCCCGAGGGCAACTTCTGCCTTAAAAGCGGGTACGTTTCCACCATTCGTCTCAATCACTTGCGATACCGGCGAGGTGTAGAGCTTACTCTGTCCCGAGCCGCCGGGTTAGATCCAAGATAATCAGGTCGGACATCGTCCCCATCCCCCGTGTCACTCGCAGTCTTAGGGGGAAGGAGAGCGTGTATTGAATCCCCGTTTTACGGATGACCGTAAGCTCGCTGTGGCCAGGGAACGTCTCCCAACTCCGTAATATTCATTCATTTGGTCATATTTATGGAGCGCCCACTGAGTGCAGAACACTACAATAAGCTCTCGGGAAAGTACAGTATAACAGTAAACGGACAAATTCCCCTGCCCACAACTAACTTAGAGTCTTGCGGGGGAGAAAGACATTAATATAAATGAATAAATTACAGATATGCTCTTCCAAGTACCGAGTACAGTGTTCCGCACACAGTCAGCGCTCGGTATTCATTCGTTCATGCAATAGTATTTATTGAGCGCTTACTATGTGCAGAGCACCGTACTAAGCGCTCGGAACGTACAGATCGGCGACAGATAGAGACGGTCCCTGCCCTTCGACGGGCTCACGGTCTAATCGGGGGAGACGGACGGACGAGAACGACGGCGGTGAATAGAATCGAGGGGAAGGACGTCTCATTAAAACAATAGCAGATAAATCGAATCAAGGCGACGTACATCTCATTAACAGAATAAATAGGGTGATGAAGATACAGACAGTCGAGCGGACGGGTACAGCGCCGAGGGGACGGGACGGGAGAGGGGAAGGAGCGGAGGGAGAGGGGGGAGAAGAGGGTTTAGCTGCGGAGGGGTGAAGGGGGGGTAGAGGGAGCAGAAGGAAAAGGGGAGCTCAGTCTGGGAAAGCCTCTTGGAGGAGTAGATACCCCTATTGATCGATTGAGGAAACTGGGGCCCAGAGAAGCGAAGTGACTTGCCCAAGATCACAGGGCAGACAAGCGGCGGAGCCGGGATGAGAACCCAGGTCTGACTCCGAGCCCCACGTTCTTTCCTCTGGGCCACGCTGCTTCCCGTTAGCATCCCGAGCCCTGACGGCAGTTGACCTCGGGTCAAGATTTCTGTCTCACTGGCCTCCGCGCGTGTGTGTCTGTGTGCGTGTGCCCGTGAATGTCGGCCGGCATAGTCTGGAAGCCCCGAATGGAGTCATGCAGGACGGCACTACCAGATTCACCTGTCGAGGCCAAGCCGTCCACCACTTCATCGGCACGAGCACCTTCACGGAGTTCACCGTGGTCCCCGAGCACTCGGTGGCCAAGATCGACGCGGCCGCCCCGCTGGAGAAAGTCTGCCTGATCGGCTGTGGCTTCTCCACCGGCTACGGCTCCGCCATCAAAGTGGCCAAGGTGAGAGGGCGTCGGAGCTGGGGGCGACCGCCCGCTCCCCCCGCCCTCCCCGCCCCGATCTCACACTCGGCCCTCCCCCGAGGCCGCGGACCGGGGGCTTGAGGTTCTGTGTCGGAGGAAGCCGAAGAATCAGGCCCCAGAGGAGGGCAAAGCTCACAGCTCACGACACCGGCCCCCGACCCCCGATCCGTAAAATCCCCGCTGAATGCTCTTTTCGGAGCCCAAGACTGGCAGAGTACCGGAAACTCTCCGGGTGCCACCCCGAGAGGGGAAGGGTAGAAATAGCAGCTGCGGACGGCTCTGTAGTAATAATAGCGAGACGTGGGCTGTGGGTGAGTGAGCGATCCCTCGCGCTTCCCATCCCGCGCCCTCTTTCCTTTCAGGTGACCCCCGGCTCGACCTGCGCCGTCTTCGGCCTCGGGGGGGTGGGTCTGTCGGTCATCATGGGGTGCCGGGCGGCCGGGGCGGCCCGCATCATCGCCGTGGACATCAACAAGGACAAGTTCGCCAAGGCCAAGGAGCTGGGAGCCACCGAATGCGTCAACCCCCAGGACTTCAAGAAACCCATCCAGGAGGTGCTGGTCGAACTGACCGACGGGGGCGTGGACTTCTCCTTCGAGGTCATCGGGCGGCTGGACACCATGGTCCGTATCGTTCTAGTTTGGTGGTATTTGTTAAGCGCTCACCGTGTGCCCGACGCCGTACTGAGCGCCGGGGTAGCCAATCGGGTGGATGCGGTCCCTGCCCGACATGGGGCTCACGGTCTCAGTCCCCGTTTTACAGATGAGGGAACTGAGGCCCGGGGTGTGATGCCGTTGTGAACAGGGAGCTATCTCGCTCTATTGTACTCTCCCAAACCCTTAGTACAGTCCTCCACACACTGTAAGCGCTCAGTAAATACCACTGACTGACCGTTCGACTGACGCCTGGGAGATTGCGGGGCCCGTTGCCTCAAACCTAAGCCTTAGCTTGCTTTCGATAGTAATGATGATAACTGTGATATTTTTTAGGCCCTTACCAGGTGCCAGGCACCGTATCAAACGCTGGGGTAGATACAAGAGCACCTGCTAATCCGGGCTCTAGACTGTGAGACCGTTGTGTGCCGGGGTTGTCTCTGTTGCTGAATCGTACTTTCCAAGCGCTTAGTACAGCGCTCTGCACACGGTAAGCGCTCAATAAATACGACCGAAGGAGTGCAAGCTTAGGTTGGCACAGTCCCGGTCCCTCATGGGGCTCACAGTCTCAATCCCCATTTTCTCCACCTCTAGACCGTGAGCTCGTTGGGGACGGGAATGTGTCTGTTGTTATACTGCGCTCTCCCGACCGCTTAGTACAGTGCTTCGCACACGGCAAGGGCTCGGTATTGAGTGAATGAATGAATGTTCCAGATGAGGAAACTCCCCACCACTGTCACTTCCAGGCTCCTGCCGGATGAAGGCCCCGGGACAGGTGATTCTGGAGGCGGGTTTCTGTTCCACTGAAATTCCCTTCCTTGCAGGAAGCGGCCTTTGCATCCTGCCACGTGGGCTACGGAGTCAGCGTGATCGTGGGGGTCCCCCCCGGGACCCAGCAGCTCAGCTTTGACCCCATGCTGCTCTTCAGCGGGCGCACCTGGAAGGGGGCTGTTTTCGGAGGTGAGCGGAAAGCGCGGGAGGGATGGAGAGGGAGGTGGCGGGAAAGCTCAAGGGGGTGTCCGGGATCGCTGGGCTCTGGAATCTCTTCCCGGGAAATCCCGGGAGAGGAGTCCTCCTTTCCTCTTCTCCCCCTCCTTCTGGGCCGCCTTGACTTTCTCCCTTCCTCCCAGCCCCACAGCACTTAGGTACTTGTCTGTCATTCATTCATTTATATTAACGTCTGTCTCCCCGCCTCTAGACGGTGAGATCGTTGCGGGCAGGGAATGTGCCTGCTGCATCCTTATAGCGTGCTCTCCCAAGCGCTTGGTACGGTGCAGAGCACTCCAAGAACACGACCGATTGATTGTAAGACGAAGATTAAGATCCTACTCCCTCTACTTAGACTGTGAGCCCCACGAGGGATAAGGACAGTGTCCAAGCTGAATAATAATAATAATAATGCTGGTATTTGTTAAGCGCTTACTATGTGCCGAGCACTGTTCTAAGCGCTGGGGGAGATACAGGGTAATCAGGTTGTCCCACGTGAGGCTCACGGTTAATCCCCATTTTACAGATGAGGTAACTGAGGCACAGAGAAGTCAAGTGACTCGCCCACAGTCACACAGCTGACAGGTGGCAGGGCCGGGAGTCGAACCCGTGACCTCTGACTCCGAAGCCCAGGCTCTTTCCACTAAGCCACGCTGCTTCCCACAGCGTGGGGATATCCTGTATCCACCCCAGTGCTTAGTGAGTGCTTGACACTACAGTTACTATTATTATTATTGTTAATGATAATAACGATTGCCTCACACTGGTCCCGGGAGTCCCTCTTTGTAGTTCTCGGGGTCTCTCTGCGTCTGATCTTCCACCTAATGATGATAATCATTGCGGTATTTGTTAAGCACACGTCGTGTGCCAAGTTCTGTACTAGGCTCTGGGGTGGATGCAATATGTGTGAATTGGACCCGGTCCCTAACCCACACAAGGTTCATAAACTGAGGGGGAGGGAGAACAGGTACTTTATCCCCATTTACAGCTGAGGTAATCAAGCGACCGTACTGACTGGGCGCTTACCATGAGCAGAGCGTCGTACTAAGCACTTGAGAGAGTACGATATAACAGGGTCGGTAGCCACGTTCCCCGCCCACGAACCGAGGCATAGAGAAAGTGACCTGCCAAAAGACACCCAGAGTGGCCTTTGCAGAGAGGTGGCGGAACGGGGTTTAGAACCCAGGTCCTCTGACTCTCAGTCTCCTGCTCTCTTTACTAAGTCTTGTGGGTTGTCTGTCTCTCTCTCCGTCTCCCTCTCTTTCTCTCTTACTCTCTCCTTCCTTCTCTCTTTCTCCAAGGAACTGATCCCAGAGAGGCCGCAAGGGAGTTTGGAATACTCAGCTGTTCTCCCTGACACCCCTTCCCGCCACTCCGAGGCATTCCCGTAGATATGCCAAGGGTTAACGAGCCCTTTTCCCCGGACTTGTTCCCCCCACCAGGATGGAAAAGCAGAGATTCTGTCCCCAAGCTGGTGTCCGATTTCATGGCCAAGAAGTTTGCTCTGGAGCCGCTCATAACCCACGTCCTCCCTTTCGCCCAAATCAACGAAGGCTTCGACCTGCTCCGCGCAGGAAAGAGGTGAGATTTTTATTTCACCCAAGTCGAGGAGGAACTGCGGCAGAGTGGGGTGGGGGAGGTTTCCAGAGAAAGCGCGGAATTGTAGAGCAACGAGGGTGTACCTACTAAGACCCGAGGGACGGGCAGAGCGACGCGCCCTGGGATCCCGGTGGCCGTCCGGATGGACGGGGAGAGGCAGAAGATTCGAAATCCTCTCTAGAACCTTGAATGCGTCCCTGTCAGCGGTATTTAGTGAGCGCTCACTGTGTGCACTGCACTGTACTAAGCGCTTGGGAGAGTACTGTGCAACAGAGATGGGAGACGAGAGACAAGTTCCCTACCTCTAACGAGCCAGGTTTCCCTCATCTCTTTCCACCTGAGCCCAGTAGCTTTAGGCTAAAAGCAGCCAGAGGATTCTGGGCAATTCCCAGCTAATTATCATTATTATTATTATTATTATGGTATTTGTTAAGCACCTACTATGTGCCAAGCACTGTTCTAAGCACCGGGGTAGATACAAGGTCATCGGGTTGTCCCACGTGGGGCTCGCAGTCTCCATCCCCATTTTATAGATGAGGTAACTGAGGCACAGAGAGTGAAGTGACTTGCCCAAGGTCACACAGCAGACCTGTGGCCGAGCTGAGGTTAGAACCCACGTCCACCGACTCCCAAGGCCGGGCTCTTTTCACTAAACCCCGCCGCTTCTCCGGTCGAGAATATCCTTCCAGCTGCCCTCTGCTCTTCCTATGGAAGACGGGTCTTCAACCGACGTCCCCGGGGGGAGCGAGAAGGCCGCCAGAACCATCGACGGGGTCGCCCTGTCACCTTCGGGGAAAGCCCAGGGGAGCCCGGCGGGACATAATCGGTCTCAGTCGCTACCTCGTTCCCCTGGGCCGATGAGGTTATGACCCGGGAGGGCTGCCGGGTTTGCCGCTGAAAATTAACAGACGGGAATCAATCGCGTGAAGGAGGGGCAGTAGTCTAGTCAGAGAAGCAGCGCGGCTCAGTGGCAAGGGCCCGGGCTTGGGAGTCAGAGGTCATGGGTTTGAATCCCGGCTCTGCCATTTGTCAACTGTGTGACTGTGGGCAAGTCACTTAACTTCTCTGTGCCTCAGTTACCTCATCTGGAAAATGGGGATGAAGACGGTGAGCCTCACGTGGGACGACCTGATGACCCTGGATCTATCTCCCCCAGCGCTTAGAACAGTGCTCTGCACGCAGTAAGCGCTTAACAAACACCAACATTATTATCATTGTTAGTTTCAGACCGGGCGGTCTGGTTTTCAAGATTTCGGTATAGTTAAAGGGTCAGACGCCTTTATGTCCGGGATGTTCATTTTAATCATCCAGGCTCCCTATCCTTCATTCTTTCATTCATTCCGTGGTATTTATTGAGCGCTTACTGTGTGCAGAGCACCGTACTAAGCGCTCGGGAGAGTATAATTTAGTGATAAATAGCCCCATCCCCTGCCCACAACGAGCTCTTGTTGTGGCTCGGAAGCGGCTCGGAAGCGGTGCCCGTGTTCCCAGGGAGCTGGGAGGGAAACGAACAGGCTCTGCGGTAAGTGTCGAGGTCAGGGTCCCCGGAGAAAGGCCCGAGGTCCAGGTGGTCACCGGCGTAACACGTATGACATCACGTGCCCCTCTGTGCCCGCTATCTGCAACAGCCGTCTGTGGCCGCGCGGCTCTCGTGCTCTCTGCCCGGCCTGGCTCCCGTTTATGCCAGCTGTTAGGCATCTGGGAGAAGGCAGAGGAAAGCTAGATCTCCATTCATTCGATTATACTTACTGAGCGCTTACTGTGGGCAGAGCAGGAGGGGACGACGCAACAATAAACAGTCATTTGGGGGACCCGCTGCCACGAGCTTGTATCAGGCCGGGATAGTGTTGAGGTGCCAGCTATGAGCTCTAGGCCTCCGGCATCCTGGGCTGACCGGGAATTCTGGATCCCAGACTAGCCTCCTTCCCGTGAAGCCGGGATGTTCTCCGGGTTCCTATGGTTCCAAGGGGCCTCTGGTAATACCAGCTTCTTGTGGAGGGTGAGGGGGAAGGGGCGGGATTTTAGAAGAAATTAGGGATGGCAATCAGGAAAATTTACCTTACTTAATGCACGGTGCGCCTCGACCAGCTTTCCCAGTTTAGAAAGAATCGTCTGAGAGGCAAACCCGTCGAATCTTTCCATTCCCCTTTTCAGTATCCGCACCGTCCTGAAGTTTTAAGCCGCTACAGAACCCCCCGCCACCCCGAAGATTTCTCCTTAACCAGGCCTGCCGGCTTTCAGATTATCCTACCGGAGAAGAGTGTCGAATCGATGAAAAACGATGAGGAATTCCACCTTCCGAAGCCGGACGCAGTTAAACGGGGTTGTATTTTATCCCTGACGGGTTTTCGCGTTCGAATTAGATGTCGAAAACTGAAAACGTAGGCCATTTCAATTTCAACAGAGATCTCGGGGAAATCTAAAACGATCTCTTCTAAAAAGGGGATTCTAAAGAGCTCTTCTGAGCGGGTGCAATCGTGTACAATGAGTTGTCCTTCTCTGCTTGTGAATAATCTCCTTTTGACTCCTTCCACCGCACCTGTGGCCTTCTGCTGGTCAAGGGCCTCGCAGTTCTCACTGCCTGAAGCGAATCGGGTGAGGTTCTTAGGGCTTGTGCAGTGGGAGTGGGCTTCCGTGTCTGAAACCCCTGCCCTCTGCTTCTCAGAGCGTGAAAATTCTCACAGATCCGCAAGCCTCCTTCAAAGGGACCACCCACCCCCTCTCAGAGCAGGCAAAAGGAAAGCCCACCCAAATTCCCAGGCTTTCAGACGGAGAACAGAATCGAGAGAGCGGGAATTCCCCCTGTTCATTTGGTTTCTGCTTCTTTTTTCAAAAATCCCTATCGAATCACATTTCCGGCAACAGGAATTTCCCTCCTGCAGCAGCTCGCTAGCTAATCGCCCGTTGGAAAGGATATAAATACCCGATGGCTGTTAACTGCCGAAACTCAATAAATCAGTGGCTTGCAACCCCTTTCACGTGAATGGACCATCGGTTTGGCTGAAAATAAGCTCTTTAAAGAACTTAGCCCACTCGCTTTGCGGCGATAGTCTGTCGGTGAGAAGCAGTGTGGTTCGGTGGAAAGAGTCCGGGCTTGGGAGTCAGAGGTCGTGGGTTCGAATCCCGCACTCGAAGACACTTCACTTCTCTGTGCCTCAGTGACCTCATCTGTAAAATGGGGATTAACTGTGAACCTCACGTGGGACAACCTGATTACCCTGTATCTACCCCTGCGCTTAATACAGTGCTCGGCACATAGTGAGCGCTTAACAAATACCAACATTATTATTATTATTATTACCTTCAGTCACAAAATTAGCAAATACTTCTCTAGTCCCGTATAGTTTTCGATGGGAATCTTCACAATTATATCACTGTTAACGCATACATATTCCGTTACAAACAAGTAAACGCACACGTATTCCACAGATGCACATATTCATTAGCCAAACTCATCCGGTTAAATGCGTTTGTATTTGAGAAGCAGCGTGGCCTAGTGGAAAGAGCCCGGGCCCGGGAGTCGCGGGACCTGGGTTCTAATTTCAGCCCCGCCACTTGCCTGCTGTGTGATCTTGGGCGAGTCACTTAGCTTCGCTGTGCCTCGGTTATCTCACCTGTAAAATGGGGGTTCGATACCCGTTCTCCATCCTACTTAGGCTGTGAAATCCACGCGGGACAAAGACTGTGTCTGCCCTGATTATCTTGTATCTAACTCACTGTTTAGTACAATACTTGACACAAAGTAAGCTTAACAAATATCATGTTTATTATTTGCATGCATATACAGAGTCTCTCTGAAGCGCCTGAATGTTTTAAAACTTTGACGTAGACGTATTAGAAACTACCTGTAAACAGCCTATAAAACATAGTTTTTATCTGCAGAATCCCCAAGCCCATTTTTAGATGCGTGATTAATGACAAGGCGAGAGATCGGAAAATAAACTACGAATGATGATGGCTGTGACGAATTCTTGGAATTTCTATTATGATTTTACTGAAACCTAATAAAATAGTCCATCCTACTCTACTCGAGATTTTTTTAAGTGTGTCTCCCTTGTTAGACATCCCAAACGATCCACGTTTAAAAGTGCGTGGGGACTTGGTCAGGTCTCGAATAGATCCGTATCCGGGTACGGATGGTGAGATCTACTCACACGTGATCACGGACGTTTAAAAATCTCCGCATCCTCGGAATAGCTGGAGATTTCGTAAGATGGCCGGCCTCCGCCAGCCGGCTTTCAGAACAAGTGGAAATGAAAATGGCTTGCTGTTTCTCGGGCATCGAAGACGTCTCTCTTGCTGATGAAGTTAAGGTGCTTCAAAGGCTCAAGAAATAGAATTGCCCTTTTGCAGTTTGTGCGTGTAGAAGCAGTGTTGCCCAGTGGAAAGAGCCTTAGCCTGGGGGCCACGGGACCTGAGTTCTAATCCCAGCTCCACCACTTCTCTTCTGTGTCGCCTTGGACAAGCCTCTTTTCTGTACCTCAGTTTCCTCATCTTTTAAATGGGGATTAAGACTGTAAACCTCTGCAGCGTGGCCTAGTGGGAAAAACACAGGTCTGGGAGTGAGAAGGACCTGGTTCTAATCCCGGCTCTGCCACATGTCTGGCGTGTGACGCTGAGCAAGTCACATAACTTCTCTGTGCCTCGGTTACCTCATCTGTAAAATGGGGATGAAGACCGTGAGCCCCATGTGGGACAGGGACTGTTTCTGACCCGATTTGTTTGTATTCTCCCCCAGCACTTAGTAGAGTGCTTGGTACAGAGTAAGCACTTAACAAATATCACAATTATTATTATTATTATTATTATGTGGGTTAGGGACTGTGTCCAATCTGAGTACCTTGAATCTCCCCCAGTGCCTAATACAGTCCCTGGCACATAGTAAGCGCTTAACAAAAGCCACAGTTATTATTATTATTATTATTATTATTACATGGACTGTGTCCAAATTGGTTAGCTTGTATCTAACCCACCGCTAAGTACAGTGCCCGTAACATTCATTCATTCATTCATTCAGTAGTATTTATTGAGCGCTTACTGTGTGCACAGCACTGGACTAAGCGCTTGGAATGGACAAATGGGTAACAGATAGAGACAGTCCCTGCCCTCTGACGGGCTCACGGTCTAATCGGGGGAGACGGACGGACGAGAACGATGGCGATAAATAGAGTCGAGGGGAAGGAACATCTCATTAAAACAAAAGAAAATCGTTACTATTATTATTATAGGGACCGTGTCCAACCTGGTTAGCTTGCATCTACTGCAGCGTTTAGTACAGTGCCCGGAACATAGTACGTGCTTAACAAATACTCTAAAAAGAAGACAACAAACGGTGAGAAGTCCCTGGGAGGCTGTTAACCTCCCAAATGCTGGGCCTCCCCACTTTCAGAAAAGCCTGTTGTTTCCCTGAAGCTGAATGAGCCCACTCCATCAGGTGCTCTCCCAGGATGGTGTCACGGGGGACGGTCACCCTTGGGTGGGTCCCCCAGGGCAGGACACCCAAGACGATGCCCCTGGGCTGGTGCTCCCAAGACGGTGCTCCCCGGACATTGCCCCCAGAATGATGAGCCCAGGATGGTGCTCCTAGAACAGTGCTCCCAGAATAATGAGCCCAGGATGGTGCTCCCAGAACAGTGTCTCCAGGATGGTGCTCCTAGAACAGTGCTTCCGGGACAGTGCCCCCAGAATGAGGTGCCCAGGACGGTGGTCCCAGGACGGTGCCCCCAGAATAATGAGCCCAGGGCGGTGCTCCCAGGATGGTGCTCTCAAGAGGGTGCTCGCAGAACAGCGCTCCCAGGACCGTGCTCCCCGGGACCGGGCCGACGGCCTGAGGGCCGTAAAACGGTGCCTCAGTGTCCCCTTTTGCCATCTGCTGGGCCAGAGCAGCTGCTCTGCCCTCCGTGGCGGGGAGGGGAGGACCTTCTCCTCAAAACTTGGGGTTTCCTTTCCTTTTCAGATTTATTGAGCGCTTACTGGGTGCAAAACACTACACTAAGCACTCGAGAGAGTACGATATAACATCGGACATATTCCCTGCCTTGAAGAGCTCACGGTGTCTAGCGCTTACTATGTGCCAGGCACTGGTCTGAACTCCCACTCCCTTCTGCCTCACCCTGATTTGATCCTTTTGCTCTTTTCCTCCGCCCTAACACCTAACAACCCATCCCTGTCCTTCCTTCTCAGCGCCCCATCCATTTCCATCCCACTCCTTCCCATCCCTCGCACCTTTCCTTCCCCACCCCACCCCACCCCATCCCTTTCTTTCTTTTCTTTCTTCCTTTCTTCCTTTCTTTTTCTTTCTTTATTTCCTTCTTTCTTTTTCTTTCTTTCTTTCTCTCTCTCTTTTTCTCTCTTTCTCTCTCTCTTTCTTTCCAACCATGTCCCCTTCGCCCCCAGTTAGCTCACTCTCATCCAACCCCTTCTCCACCTCATGCCGCCACATGTCTTCTGTGCAACGTTGGGCAAATCATTTCACTTCTCGGGGCCTCAGATACCTCATCTGTAAAATGGGGATTAACACCATGAACTCTCTGTGGGATATGGACTGTGTCCAATCTGATTAGTTTATATCTGCCCCAGTGCTTAGCATAATGCCTGGAACTTAGCAAAGACCATTTTACAAAATGATATTATTCATTTCCAGCAGCCATCTTATAAAAGGTCTGGAACGGGATTCATTTTAGAAGGTCATAGAGAACCAGTTTTGCCCAGTGGAAAGAGCAAGGGCCTGAGAGTCAGAAGACCAGCGTGGCTCCGTGGAAAGAGCCCGGGCTCGGGAGTCAGAGGTCATGGGTTGGAATCCCGGCTCCGCCACTTGTCAGCTGTGTGACTGTGGGCAAGTCACTTAGCTTCTCTGGGCCTCAGTTACCTCATCTGTAAAATGGGGATTAACTGTGAGCCTCACGTGGGACAACCTGATGACCCTGTATCTACTCCAGCGCTCAGAACAGTGCTCTGTACATAGTAAGCGCTTAACAGATACCATTAAAATGAAAATGTCCCAAATGGTGGCTATTTTGGTGGAGTCAGTAGTCATTAGATGACACTCTAGAGGAGCAGCGGCTAGAATCACTTGACTCTGGGCTATAACTGCCCCCACCGGCAAAACTTCGCCCACCGCCCAGGCCTGCGAGCCCCCAGAACCCCGGCTTTTCAGTCTACCCTGACTCTGAACCATAAATCCCTCATACAATCCAATAGTTTTTAGGCAGTGATCCCTAAACTCACTTTCCAGGTGACTGAATTTTCAAGTCTCATCATACGCTCATCATAGTTGTCCTTTGGTTTCAGTGATGCTGTTACTGACAGGAGAGATTTTTGGGGAAGGGTGTAAGTGTGACTGCTCCCACTGAAGCAAGACCCACAATCTCTCTGGGATCAGTTGGGCTTCTGAGAATCGTCCCTAACAACACCGAAGGACTCACTACTCAAAGTCCCCGGTGCCGCTTTCATTTCTCTCGCTTTGGACTGGAAACTAATCCGATGCAGCTGTCAGGGCAATCCGCCTGTCCCATTTTGTGCCGCAGAGGGGTTCCGTTTTATAAGATAATAATAACTGTGGTATTTGTCGAATCTTACTCTATGCCAAACACTGTAATAAGCTCTGGGGTAGATACAAGATCAACATATTGGAGACAGTCCTGGACTCACATGGGGCTCAGAGGCTAAGGTAGGAGGAAGAACAGGGATTGGATCTCCAATTTACAGACGAGGAAACAGACGCAGAGAAGTGAAGCGACTTGCCCAGTGGTACAGAGCAGCGAAATGGCAGAGACAGAATTAGAACCCCGGTCCTCCGACTTTCTCCACTAGGCCGGGCCGCTTCCTGATGGAAAAAAAGGATCAATCGATTCCCTACGCCTACGGATTTGGGTGTTTCTGTTCTGGAAACAAATCATGTCTCAGGCTAATAAATTGAAGGGGAAAAAAACCACCTCTTGAGCAGCTCTACTTCCAAGGATTAAATAATTCATCTTGATTAGAAGGGTTCCTCTAATAATTAACCCTAAAAACTCAGGACTCCCGCTTGAAGCGCAAGCTGCTTTGTTTAAAGCACCGACACCCCAGATGCAAGCTGTATTTAATACTTCATTCGGTGTTGCTTTGATGAGGTCCCTTTAGCACATGAACTGAGCTGAGACCAAGCCCCATCAAAGGGCCAGGTGCTCTTCAATCCACAGCCGAACAGGAGCCCAGCCTGGTCTAATAACCCAGCAGACTTTAATAACAACACAGCTAACGAAGTCGCCTTTCACTCCCCACTCTGCATTCGCCCTGTCTGGGTCCACATCAAAAGGCCCTGACTGAAAGCGGGAAAGGAGGTTTTTACTTATTCACCCCAACTCTCGGTCCCACAGCGCTTCCGTAAGCACCCGTGATTTATTTATTTATATTAATTTACATTAATATAAATTTCCCCCGCTTGACTGGAAGCTCCTTGAGGGAGGGGAAAGTGTCTAGCAACTCTGTTATACTGTAGCGACGTGGCCTACTGGATAACGCCCGGGCCCGGGAGCTGACTTCTAATGCCGGCTCCGCCACTCGTCTGCCGTGTGACGCTGGGCAACTCTCTGTGCCTCAGTTACCTCACCTGTAAAATGGGGGTTAAAACTGTGAGCCCCAAATGGGACACGGACTGGCTTGTATCTGCTCCAGTGGCACATCGTAAGGGCTTAACAAATATCATTTGAAAAATGATAATAATAATTATACCCTCTCAGGTCCTTATTACAGTGCTCTGCGCTCAGCAAATACCACTGATGAAGACGAGTGTACTCTTCCAAGCACTTAGTACAGTGCTCAGCACACACAGTAAGCACTCAGTAAATACCCCTGATGGATTTTTCCTTTCGTCCATCTTTTCTTAACTCCCACCATTGTTCTCCGAAGCTTCGGGGCCTGGTGAAGCCCTGTCCTGGGCTCACTGTGTTGGGGAAGAAATGAAGAATTAGATCGTCCGATCGTTCGATCAATCATATTTATTGAGCGCTTACTGTGTGCTAAGCCCTTGGGAGGGTACGTCCACACCCATGAAGAGGAAAGTTCTGCTAGAGGTAGATGGATAACCAGGTAGAAAGACTGTAGAGATTATTCTAGAAACTGTTTTTTTAATGTCCTGTACTGTACTTCTTTTTCTTGTTTCCTCGCCAAGACGATCTTAGCTGCGATCTCTTATTATCGTTATTATCGTCATCATTATCGTCACTATTATTTTTTATTATATTTGCTGAATGCTCATTCTATGTCAAGCACTGTTCTAAGCACTGTACGGTAGATACGCAAGTTAATCAGGTTGAACGCAGTCCCTGTCCCACGTGGAGCTCCCAGTCTAAGTAGGAGGGAGTAGAATTGAATCCCCATTTTACAGTTGAGGAAACTGAGGCCCGAAGAAGTTACGGGACTTGCCCGAGGTCACACAGCAGACACGTGGCGGAGCCGGGATTAGAACGCAGGTCCTCTGACTCCCAGGCCCGGGCTCTTTCTACCAGCCCACGCTCTTTCTCTTAGAACGAAAGCTCCTGGGACAGAGGAAGTTAGAGGTTCCCGGCTTCGGCGATTCTGGGTTTTCTCGCACCCAAATGGCACCTCGCATGGATGGTCAAAGCAACTCCTCCTCTGTTTCCTCGCCCCTTCCGTGCCTGAGGACAAGGAGATCAGGAAAGGAACGCAGAAATCCACACCGTCTGAAGAACAGCGCCGCAAGGAGGGTTGACGAGGGGAGTCAGAGCCTGGACTCCCAGAAAGGCCAGGAGGCCCGGCTTGTGCGTAGCCGCAGGAAAACCGGGCTCCTAAGATGGTCTCCTAAGAAAGCCAAAAGGGTTTGAAGAAAATTAAACAGGAGTACAGAAAACTGGGACTGGTGGGAGGGGAGATTTCCGGGTGGGTGGGTTGATGTCTACATTTGTGCAAAGGCGTTTGTGTCGGGGTGGGGGGGGGAGTGTGTGTTCATTTGTATTTGTGTGTGCGTGTGTGAAAAAAGTGGGAGGGAGAAGGGGTGGTTAGCATCCCGTTCCCAGGATGGGGTGGAGGTGGGGGTGACAGTGATGAGAATGGCACCGATTAAGCCTTTACTCTGTATGCCAAGCGCTGGGGAAGGGGTAAACTCATCCAATCGGATACAGTCCCCGTCCTTCATGGGCGTCGCAGCCTAAGGGGAGGGAGAGCCAGTATTTTATCCCGATTTTATAGATGAGAAGACTGAGGCACAGAGAGGCAGCGGGCAGGTGGCAGAGCCGGGACGGGAGCCCGGGTCTCTTGACCCCCCGGGCCGGACCTCTTTCTGAGCTCTGCATTTTGGGCATTTGGTCTTCATCCCACCCTCAGTGCAACAGCAGTAAATATACTTAGCTGAAATAAGTCATTTTTATTAGCGTGTCTTCCCCTCTCGACTAAGCTCGCTGTGGGCAGGGAACTTGTCATCCTACCCTGTTACGTTGCGCATGGTGGAGTGGATAGAGCACGGGCCCGGGAGTCAGAAGGTCGTGAAGAGCAGGGACTGTCTCTGTCACCGATTTGTACATTCCAAGCGCTCGGTACAGTGCTCTGCACGTAGTAAGCGCTCAATAAATACTATTGAATGAATGAATGAATGGGATCTAATCCCGGCTCTGCCACTTGTCTGCTGTGTGACCTTGGGCTAGTCATTTCACTTCTCTTGGCCTCAGTTACCGCCTCTGTGAAATGGAGATTAAGTCTGTGAGCCCTACATGGGACAAACTGAGTACCTTGCATCTACCCCAGTGCTCAGAACAGTGCTTGGCACATAGTCAGTGCTTAACAGAGACCATAAGTATTATTATTCTTATGGTGCGCTGAATACAGTTAAGTGCTCAATACATATCATTGCTCATCTGATGAGTGACGTGGTCTAAGGTACCTGCCGGTGAGTAAAAAATGGTCTAAAAGGTTTCCAAGAGTCCAGAGCAGACAACCCAAACCGGAACAAGCTTACCAAAGAGGAGAAAAAAGAAGAGAGTAATAATAATAATAATAATTATGGAATTTGTTAAGCACTTACTAAGTGCCAGGCACTGTTCTGAGTGCTGGGGTAGATAGACGATAATCAGGTTGGACACGGTTCCTGTTACCACATAGGGTTCACAGTTTTAATCCCCATTTTACAGCTGAGGGAACCGAGGCACAGAGAAAATAATAATAATGTAATGTTGGTATTCGTTAAGCGCATACTATGTGCCGAGCACTGTTCTAAGCGCTGGGGTAGACACAGGGGAGTCAGGTTGTCCCACGTGGGGCTCACGGTCTTAATCCCCATTTTACAGATGAGATAACTGAGGCACCTAGAAGTTATGTGATTCGCCCAAAGTCACACAGCTGACACGTGGCCGAGCCGGGATTCGAACCCACGACCTCTGACTCCAAAGCCCGTGCTCTTTCCACCGAGCCACGCTGCTTCGACGGCTCCTTAGAGAGTCCAGCCTGGCGTGGACCGAGCTGTCTAAAAACACCTCCGACCACAGTCATCATAAAATAGACTGTGAGATCCTCGAGAGCGGAGATCGTGCCTCCTCACTTTAGCATACTTTCCCAAGCGCTTAGTACAGTGTTCCGCACGGAGTGAGGGCTCAGTATAGACCACTGATTGATTAGAAACGGGAGCCAAGGCAGCCCCCATTTGAGTAGCTGCTACAGTCGCTCAGCCACCTCCCAGGAGGGCGTGCTGAGAAGATAGAAGGAGGGTGTTGCCGTGAGCTAAGGTCACTCTTTTTAAACTCGCACTCCCATTCACACCCACACCCCCACAGACTTTTAATAGAGACATCAAACGTGCGTATAAAAGCCGCCTCTCAAAGGTCGGTGGAAATCGCCAGACTTGGGCTTTTTATTTGGGCACCTGGGGCCTGAGGTTTGAACCTGTTTGTTCTGTTCCCGTATAGGCCTGACGTGGGATGAATACGGAAGTCAGTTGGTTGGTGGATAGGTTAATAGGTTGGTTGCTTGGCAGCTTGGTGTACTCTCCCAAGCGCTCAGTACAGTGCTCTGCACACAGTAAGTACTCACTGAACACGACCGGATGAATGGTTGTTTGGCCGATCGGTTGGTAGCTTGGTTTATCGATCGGTTGACAGGTTGGTTGGTTGATTGGTTGGATGAGGGGTTGAAGGAGGATTGAGAGGGGAAGGAAAGTGTGTTGGATTTCAGTGGGATTGGTATTCCAGAGGTGTCTGTGAGGACGGGAAATCTCTTCATCTTAAACGCCGGCCCGGGGTCCCACTCTGAATCCAGGAGGGTGTGGGCGGAGGTCAGCGGCAAAGGAAAATTAGAAAAGATTTTCCGCGCCAAGTTCACCCAAGGTCAGCTTTTTCTGGATCGGTCGACTGATACGGGTTTGTGGGCTCCAGATCGTTATCTCCTTATGGGCCAGAGCTCCTATCTACCAACAACGTGGTCTAGTGATAGAGCATGGGCCTGGGAGTCAGAAGGACCTGGCTTCTAATCCCTGCTCTGCCACTCGCCTGCTGTGTGATCTGGGACAGGTCACTTCACTTCTCTGGGCCTGTTACCTCATCTGCAAAATGGGGATTAAAACTGTCAGCCCTATTCATTCCTTCATTCTTTCAATCATATCTATTGAGGGCTTACCGTGAGCAGAGCCCTGTACTAAACAATTGGGAGAGTACATTATAACAATATATCAGAAACATTCCCTGCCCGCAAACAACTTACAGTCTAGAGGGAGAGATGGACATTCATATAAATGAATAAATTTTAAATATATACTTAAGTGCTGTGGGGCTGGGAGGGGGGATGATTAAAAGGAGCGAATCAGGGCAGTAAAGAAGGGAGTGGGAGAAGAGGAAAGGGGGGCTTAGTTAGGGAAGGCCTCTTGCAGGAGTTGGGCCTTCGGTAAGGTTTTGAAGGTGGGGAAGATAATGTTCTGTCGGATTTGAGGAAGGAGGCGTGTTCCAGACCAGAGGAAGGATGTAGGCAAGGGGTTGGGGTGAGATAGACGAGATCGAAGTACAACGAGAAGGTTAGAGGAGCAAAGCGTGCCGGGCTGGTCTGTAGTAGGAGAGTAGCGAGCCGAGGTAGGAGGGGGCAAGGTGATTGACTGCTTTGAAGCCAACAGTGAGGAATTTTTGCTTGATGCAGAGTGGGAAAATAAGTCCCGAACATTTTGGTAGAAAAATGATCCAGGCAGTAGAGTGAAGCATGGATTGGAGTGGGGAGAGACAGGAGGCTGGGAGGTCAGCGAGGAGGCTGATACAAGGCAGGATAGGGAGAGCGACTGTATCTGCATGGTAACCGTTTGGATGGAGAGGAAAGGGCGGATTTCAGTGATGTTGCGAAGGTGGAACTGACAGGACCTAGTGACAGATCGAATGAGAGGAGTCAAGGATAACGCCAAGGTTAAGGGCTTGTGAGGCAGGAAGGATGGTGGCGCCGTCTACACTGAGGGGAAAGTGATGGGGAGGACAGGGATTGGATGGGAAGATAAGGAGTTCTGTTTTGGACACATTAAGTTTGAGGTGACGGCAGGACAACCAAGTAGCCTTGAAGGCAGCAGAAAATGCCCGACTGCAGAGAGGGAGAGAGATATAGATTTGGGAATCATCCACACCGATGTGGTAGTTGAAACCATGGGAATAAATGAGGTCTCCGAGGGAGTGGGTGTAGATGGAGAATAGAAAGGACCCAGAAGTGAACTCTGAGGGTCCCCCACAGTTGGGGGATGGGAAGGAGATGAGGAGTCAGTGAAAGAAACTGAGAATGAGTGGTCGGAGAAGGGGGTGGCCGACAGTGTCAAAGGCAGCTGAGAGGTCGAGGAGGATTAGGATGGAGTAGAGGCTGTTGGATTTGGCAAGAAGGAGATTACTGGAGACCTCTGAGCGGGTGGTTTCTGTAGAGTGAAAGCGATGGAAGCCAGATTGGGCAGGGGGGTGGTGGGGAGGTGTCAAGGAGACGATCGGAGGAGAGATATTTGAGACAGCGGCGGTAGACAACTCGCTCAAGGAGTTTGGAAAGGAAGGGTAGGAGGGAGATGGGGCGATACCCGGAGGGAGCCATGAGAGCAAGAGAGAGGGTTTTTTAGGGCAGGGAAGGCCTGGGCATGTTTCAAAGCAGTGGGGAAGAAGCCACTGGAGAACGCGCGGTTGAAGATGGCCGTTAGGGAGAGTAGAAGGGAGGGTACAAGTGTTTCGATAAGGTTCATTCATTCATTCATTCAATAGTATTTATTGAGCGCTTACTCTGTGGAGAGCACTGTACTAAGCGCTTGGAATGAACAAGTCGGCAACAGACAGAGACGGTCCCTGCCGTTTGAAGGGCTTACGGTCTAATCGGGGGAGACGGACAGACGGGAAAGGATGGGGTCGGAGGTGCGGGTGGAAGGGGTGGATTTTGAGAGAAGGCAGGAGATCTCCTCTAGAGATACTGCTGGGAAAGATGGGAGGGTTGAAGAAAGGGCAGGAATGGAGAGGGACTTGGGGAGCAGGGGATTTTAGGGAGATGGAGCCTGATATTGTTCATTTTCTTTTAAAAAAGGAGTTGGCCAGGTCCCTGGGGGCAAGGGATGGGGGAGGCAGGGGGGGCGGGAGGTTTGAGGAGAGAACGAAATATCTGGAACAATTGGCAAGGGCGGTGGACGAAGTCGGCCGGATATCTAGATTTTCACCAGCAGCGCTCTGTGGCTCGCGCGCGAAAACGAAGAAAGCAGACTTCGCAGGTGAACCAGGGCTGAGGGTTAATGGTATGAGATCGACGAAGCGATAGGGGAGAGAGTGACTTGAATTCACTAGAAAGGGTGCTTCTGAGAGCTTCTATTTGGTCATCAGGGGGAGGCATTTTGGGCACGATGAGCTGAGCAAATTAGATGGGGTCAAAAATCAGAAGTCTCTGTAGGGGAAGAGAACAGATTTACAGGGAGGAGATGTGTGGGAGAGAAGGCAAGTGAGGAGACTGTGGTCAGGGAGAGGGATTTCAGAGTTGGTGAGGATAGAAACCGTGCAGTGGTTAGAGGTGATGAGATCGAGTAGGTGTCCGAGTGGGCGAGTGGGCGAGGTGGGGTGGAGCAGGAGGTCAGTGGAGTTGAAGAGCGACAGAAGGTGAGTAGCAGAAGGGTCATCGGGAACATCCGGGTGGATATTGAAGTCCCCTAGGATCGACGTAGGTGTGGAGAAACACGTGAGAAAAGATTCAGCATGGTTAAAGACGTTAGAGAAAGGACCTGGGGAGCGGTAGAATCTGGAGTGGGGGGTAGAGGCGGATGATATGCGCTTCGAAGGAGGGGAAAGAAAGGGATGGGGGAGGTGGAATGGTGTGAGAGGGACACCGGGGGCGAGAAGGAAGCCGACACTCCTCCTTTCCCAGAGAGTCGGGGAGAGTGGGAGAAGAAGAGGCCTCCTCTGGAGAGAGCAGTCGGGGAGACCGTGTCATCCGGGGAGAGCCAGTTTCGGCAATGGCCAGGAGGAGGAGGGACAGACGGGAACGGGTCAAGGACGAAGGGAATCTTCCCCATGTTGGAGCGGGGGTCCCACGGGGAGGTGGACCGAGGATGGCCCTGGGATGGGGCGGAGGAGAGGTGGGGACTTAGGAAATACCGCAGTTTTTATTACTATTATTACTAATAATTATTATTATCGCCCGTTAGCGTTTAATGGATTCAACCGACTGACCGTTCGATCTGGGTCACCTTTCGATACTGGGAGCGCCCCCCGAAACCCCGGTGGTCTACCAACTTCCTTCCTTCCCGGGATCGCCCCAGGAGCCTGCTGATGTTCATCGCAGAGCAGAGAGCCAGACATCGGGAGCTGTCTTCATCGGTCTCACTCTGGGCCACAGAGATCACATGCTACCCAGCCCTGGTGAGTAAACTCTCTTCAAACCACAGTAGGCGTGCAAAAGTTACCCCCCCCCCCCCGTTCATCTGGCAGCCATTTCCCCTCACCTCCTTTGGGGGTAAATACCCCTTTCTCTCCCACTTCCTCCTCTTAATTACCTCCCCTCCTCCTTCTCTAGATTTCTTCCCTCTTCCCCATTCACCGTGCTAAAAAAATTCCTTCCCCTTCGTGAGTCCCCTCCACTCTTCATGTGTTCTTTCGATCAATCAAGGGTACTTATTGAGTGCTTACCCTGTGCGGAGCACTGTACTAAGCGATTGAGAGAGTATAACGGATTCGACACCCGCTGTGAGCTTTCAGTCTAGTCTTCTCTTCTCTTATTTCCTGTCTCTCATACCTCTCTCTTCTCCGTCCACCTCCTCTTCCACACCTCTCTCGTCCACCAATTTTTTAAATGGTGTCGGTTAACCGCTCACCGCGCGCCAAGCCCCGTACTAAGCGCTAGGGTAGAAACGAGATAATCGGGTTGAGTACGGTCCCCGTTTCCACACAGGGCTCCCAGTCTCAATCCCCATTTTACAGAGGAGGTAACCGAGGCCCAGAGAAGTGTGGTGATTTGCCCGGAGTCACACAGCAGTCAAGCGGCGGAGGCGGAATTAGAACTCACTCCTCACTCCTTAGTCCCTTCACCTCATGTCACCTCCACTTTGTCCCGCCCCCCATTCCTGCAGAGTGGTGTCACTGTACAATGATTAAAAAGTTTCCTGATGCTGAGGAGGAACTATAAATACAGGGTGCGTTTCACACGGGATATTTAAGCACCGAGAGGAGGGCGATCGCTTCTGCCGAACCTGATAGGCAGGGAGATGGAGCAAGCTAAATTCTCCGTGGAAACAGCCGGCAGGGTAAGCGTAGATTTTCTCTTTGGGCATCTAAGGCTGTATCTTTCAGCGGCGGGCAAGTCGGCGAAGGAGCCCGGGTTTAATCGGGCCAACACCGCTTCTCTAGGAATGGGGTCTGTTTCCGGAAATGAGAAGTTTGTCGGTTCCTCTTTTCAACATCGCTTGAACAGAAGTGCCCAACTGTTGTAATGGTTCTAGAGATGGTGGGGGAAAAGAAGTGCCAAACTGAACCCCGAAGATGAATTTCTTTCAAAAAGCAAAAGTAACCTCCTGAAGTCGATTGAAGTTGATTCTAAGGATGGGCAGGTGGAGGGTGGGGGCGGCAGGAGAAGGGAAGGGGATGATCCCCTTAACACAGCACCCTCCAGTTTGCAATGTTTGCGTTGAAATTTGACATTTTGTGTTATTTCTTTTCGTGGGTGTGAGGGCGTGGGTGTTCAAATCGCGCCTAAACCCAGATTTCCCCCATCTTCCAGGTACGGACCGAAAGCCGGGTCCAATCCGGGGTTCCCTTCCGGTCGGCTCTTTTTCCGGGTTGCCCCTATCCGAGCCGGCTTGCGTCACCCCGCGGGGTCTCCTTTTGTGTCCGTAGGTTATCATCTGCCGGGCGGCCATCTCGTGGACCCCCAATACGCCCCTGAGCGTAGAGGAGGTGGAGGTCGACCCCCCAAAGGCCTGTGAGGTTCGCATTAAGGTAAAGCCAGAGGGTTTTCCTGGGAGGAGAAGTGGGAATCCCTGTCGGGGAGGGAGAGCGGGTGTGCCGGTGATTTGGGTTCCTGCCAGAAAATGTGACATTTGTCGTTATTAGTACTGTCATTAGTATTAATAAGAATAACTCCGGTATCGGTTAACCTCTCACTGCCTAGAGAAGCAGCGTGGCTCAGTGGAAAGAGCACGGGCTTTGGAGTCAGAGGTCATGGGTTCGAATCCCGGGTCTGCCACTTGGCAGCCGTGTGACTGTGGCCGAGTCATTTAACTTCTCTGTGCCTCAGTTACCTCATCTGCAAAATGGGGATTAAGACTGTTAGCCCCACGTGGGACAACCTGATTCCCCCGTGTCTACCCCAGCGCTTAGAACAGTGCTCTGCACATAGTAACAAATACCAACATTATTATTACTAAGCGCTGGCGTCGGTCCAAGTTCATCAGGTCGGACACAATCCCCGCTCCACCTGGGATTCATAGTCTAAGATGGAGAGAGAAAAGCTGTTAAATCCCCATTTTACAGAGGAGAAAACTAAGGCACAGAGAAGCTGAATGACTTGCCCGAGGTCACACGACGGGCAAGTGGCGGAACCGGGGTTGGAATCCAGGTCCTCTGATTCCCTGGCCTGTGTCCTTTCCACGGGGCCTAAGACTAATGACTGTCGGGAATTGAGGAGCACTGTAATGGTTCATTAAGAAGAAGCAGTTTTCTGCAGAATAGTTCTGGCAGGGCTCTAGCCATTATGTAATTGAGGTTTTAATAATAATAATAATAATAATAACGTCGGTATTCGTTAAGCACTTACTATGTGCCGAGCACTGTTCTAAGCGCTGGAGGAGCTACAGGGTAATCAGGTCGTCCCACGTGAGGCTCACAGTGTCAGTCGCCGTTTTCCAGATGAGGTAACTGAGGCACAGAGAGTTAAATGACTTGCCCACAGTCACACAGCTGACAAGTGGCAGAGTCAGGATTCGAACACATGACCTCTGACTCCCAAGCCCGGGCTCTTTCCACTGAGCCACGCTGCTTCTCTTTTAGAGAAGCAGGATGGCCTAGGGGATAAAGCACAGGCCCGGGAGTTAGAAGGACCCGGGTTCGAATCCCGAATCTGCCAGTCATCCGCTGTGTAACCTCGGGCAGGTCGCTTCACTTCTCTGAGCCTTAGTTCTCTCATCTGTAAAATGGAGATTAAGACTGCGAGCTCCATGTGGGACAGGGACTGCGTCCAACCTGACTACCTTGTATCTACCCGGCTCATGTGAGCCTCATGTGCGCCTTATGTGGGACCACCTGATGACCCCGTATCTCCCCCAGCGCTTAGAACAGTGCTCTGCACATAGTAAGCGCTTAACAAATACCGACGTTATTATCATTATTATTACCGCACAGCGCTTAGAACGGTGCCCGGCACACAGAAGGCACTTAACAGATACCATTTAAAAAAGAAAAACTTGGGTACTGGCGCCATTTGACACGTGACAATAACGTCTCCGTCCAGACGGTCGGAGTCTGTTCATCTGAAACAGCCATCGATAAAGATGATCCTGAAAATTTAGAAGTCGGACGGTTACGAATATAAAACACAGATTCTGATTTTACTTTCGTAACTGAAAGGGAAGTACCGAAGTGCCAGGGCTTTGAACGGTCGATACCAGAGGCGTCAGAGCCTCGAACTGTTAATGCTACGCATCCTAGAGGTCTGCGGAGTTGAGCTGCCAATTGGAGAAGTACGCAATTCTAGAAATGGCGCAGTGGATTGGAGGTGAAAGGGACTTTTACGAGAGGGGAAGGAAGTGAGCGATAGATCCAAGAAGAGAGGGCCGAGGGGGAGTTCAGTTAGGTTAGCTTGGAAATAATAAAGAACGGGAGCCGGCTTCGGCAGGAGAAGAGAGTGGATGGGTAACGAGGCGATAATAACTACTTGCGGTATTCGTTAAATCCTTACTACGAGCCAGACCCTGTACTTAGGGCCGGGGTAGGTACAAGATAATCAGGCCAGACGCGGTCCCTCTCCCTCATGGGAATTAAGCAGGACGGAGATCTGAGGCGGCGTGGCTTAGGGGAAAGAGCCCGGGCTTGGGGGTCAGAGGTCGTGAGTTCTAATCCGGCTCCGCCACTTAGCCGTGTGACTCTGGGCAAGGCACTTCACCTCTCTGTGCCTCATTTACCTCATCTGTAAAGCGGGGAGAAGCTAGGTCACGAACTCTGGTGAGACCGTAAGCCCGTCAAAGGGCGGGGGCCGTCTCTATCTGTTACCGATTTGTCCATTCCAAGCGCTTAGTACAGTGCTCTGCACATAGTAAGCGCTCAATAGATACTATTGAATGAATGAACGTGTCCCATCTGGTAACCCGGCATCGGCCCCAGGGCTGCACTTCTGACATTATTCCTCTTGTTCTCCTCTCCCACGGAGGCATTTCTAATTTTTTTTAAATGATAGTTGTTAGGTGTAATTCAATAATCATAATAGTATTTATTTATTGAGCGCTTACTATGTGCAGAGCACTGTACCGAGCGCTCGGAACGGACAGACGGGTAACAGATAGAGACGGTCCCTGCCCTTTGACGGGCTCACGGTCTAATCGGGGGAGACGGTCTAATCGGGGCGTACCAGTCAGGCAATCAATCCGTCGTATTTACTGAGCACTTACTGTGTGCAGAGCACCGTATTCACTGGAGAAGCCGCGTGGCTCAGTGGAAAGAGGCCGGGCTTGGGAGTCCGGGGTCATGGGTTCTAATCCCGGCTTCTCCACTTGCCAGCCGTGGGACTCTGGCGAGCCACTTCACTTCTCTGTGCCTCGGTTCCCTCATCTGTAAAATGGGAATGAAGACTGTGAGCCCTACGTGGGACAACCCGATGACCTAGTAGCTCCCTCAGCGCCTAGAACAGGGCTTGGCACGTAGTAAGCACTTAACAGATACCAACACTATCATTCAGTTCATTAAATCGTATTGATTGAGAACTTACTGTGTGCAGAGCTCTGTGCTAAGCGCTTGGGAGAGGACACATATGACACATCCTCTAGACTGTCAGCTCGCTGTGGGCGGGGAATGTGTCCGTTTATTATTCTATTATACTCACCCAAGTACAGTGCTTTGCACAAAGTAAGCCTTCAATAAATAGGATGGAACGAATGAATAAATTCCCTGCCCACAACGAGCTGACGGTCTAAAAGGTGACTGTACTAAGTTGTGGGGTGGAGCCAAACCAGGCAGGTTGGACGCGGCCCGCGTGGGGCTCACGGTCTTCGTCCCCATTTTTCAGATGAGGGCACTGAGGCCCAGAGAATAACAACAGTAATAATAGCGATGGCATTTGTTAAGCGCTCACTATGTGCCGAGCACTGTTCTGAGCGCTGGGGTAGGTACAAGGAAATCAGGTTGTCCCACGTGCGGCTCACAGTCTTAATCCCCATTTTCCAGATGAGGTAACTGAGGCACGGAGATAATAATAATAATAATAATTCAGTCAGTCAGTCAATAGCATTTATTGAGCGCTTACTAAGTGCAGAGCGCCGTATTAAGCGCTTGGAATGTACAAATCGGCAACAGATAGAGACGGTCCCCGCCCTCCGACGGGCTTACAGTCTAATATGGCATTTGTTAACGCTCACTACACGTCGAGCACCGCTCTGAGCGCTGGGGTAGATTCAAGATAATCAGGCGGTTGTCCCACGTGGGGCTCACAGCCTTAATCCCCATTTCCCAGATGAGGTCACTGAGGCACAGAGAAATCAAGTGACTCGCCCTAAGTCGCACGGCCGATCAGTGGCGGAGCCGGGATTAGGACCCACGACCTCGGACAGCCAGGCCCGTGCGCTTTCCACTAAGCCGAGCCGGGGTGACCGTCCCGAGGTCACGCGGCCGACGAGCGACGGAGCCGGGATCAGAACCCGGGTCCTCCGACTCGCAGGCCGGGGCACCGGCCAGTCGGCCCGGATCGGAAATGTGAAGCTATTTGGTCTTGGCTCGTCCCACAGGTGATCTCCACCGGGATCTGCGGGACAGACAATCACGTATTAGAGGGACAGTTCTCTTTCCCTTTCCCCATTATTGTGGGGCACGAAGGCGCGGGGATCGTGGAGAGCGTCGGAGAAGGCGTGACCACGGTGAAGCCAGGTAGGAGCCGGTGGCGTGTGGCTGCGATGTCCCAGGGTGGAGCCGCGAGGAGGAAACCGAAATAATAATAACGGTCACGGTTACGCCGCCGGTTAAGCGCTTACTACGCGCCAGGGACCGCCCTAAACGTTAGGGTCGATACGAGCGAATCGGGTCGGACACGGTCCCCGGCCCACGTGGGGCTCCCGCTCTCCATCCCCATTTGACAGATGAGATGACTGAGGCCCAGGGAAGTGAAGCGACCCGACCGAGGTCGGTGCTTTGCGCGCCGTAAGCGCTCGATAAATCCGATCGGAAGGATGAACGAGCGCGACGGCACACCGGATTGCCGATCGCAGAACACGGCGTCCAGGGGTCAAACGGTAGCCCCGTTCCGCTAGAATCAATCGATCCGTAGGATTTATTAAGTGCCTACTGTGTGCGGACCACTGTACTGAGCGCTTGGGAGCGTTCGGTGCAGCGGAGGTGACCAATAAAATCCCTGCCTCCAAGGAAAATAAAGCCCGGCCGGGGGGGACACGGGCCGTCGTGTAAATAAACAGACGACGGAAGTGTACAGACACGCTGCGATAGGACTCGTTGGGCCAGGACTGTGGAGACAGAACCCAATTCGGGAAAATTATCCAGGGAACTGGGACCGATCTCGATGCTCCGCCTAAGCCCACCCCAGTGCTCAGGACAGTGCTCTGCACAGAAAAGGCGCTCGCTCAGTCGAGGGCATCTATTGAGCGCTCGCCGTCATCGGGGCGACGTTGAACGACCGCTCCCCGGGGGACCGCCGTGGCCCCCGTAGAAAGGGGGGTGCGGACGCTCGTGCTTATTTATTTATCTATCTATTTATATTAACGTCTGTCTGTGTCCTCCTCTAGACTGTGAACTCACTGTGGACAGGGATGTGGCTGTTTGTGCGGTATTGTACTCTCCCACGCGCTCAGTGCGGTGCTTTGCACACAGTGCGTGCTCAGTAGATATTCATTCATTCAGTAGTATTTACTGAAGCACTTACTACGTGCAGAGCACCGTACTAAGCGCTTGGAATGGACAAATCGGCAACAGATAGAGACGGGCCCTGCCCCGTGACGGGCTCACGGTCTAAGCGGGGGGAGACGGACAAGAGCGATGGCAATAAATATGATCGTCTGCATGTCTCGTCGCCGTTACGGTGCTTACTTTCTTCTCGGCTTAGGACTATTTACAGAGAAGCATTATTCTTTACTTCAGTATTAATAATAATAATAATAATAAAAAAATGGTATTCGATAATGTCGGTGTTTGTTAAACGCTTACTATGTGCAGAGCACCGTTCTAAGCGCTGGGGGAGATACAGGGTCTTTGTCTTAAGTCCCTACTGGGAGCCAAGCACTGAGGTCCAGCCTGTGAGCCCGCTGCGGGCAGGGATTGTCGCTCTTTACTGCTGAATTGCACTTTCCAAGCGCTTAGCACAGTGCTCCGCACACCGTGAGCGCTCCGTAGATACGACTGAATGAATGCACGAACTGTGAAGGTACCACAGCTCAGTTTCGTCTAGGAGGCGGAGGATGGCTCCCTCACAAAATCTCTCCCGCCCCTGCCCTTTCCCAGGGTGAGCTACGTTACCGTAGCATCTTGAATGTTCATCTGTTTCACTCCTGAATCGGCGATGGCACAGCTTTTGCGAAAAAAAGAGGAGATCGATCGGTCGGCGCTATTTATTGGACATCTACTGCGTGCAGACCACGGTACTGAGCGCTCGGGAGAGCGCAGTACTATGTCCCTACCCATTCCCAGGCACATCGCAAATAAATCTATTTCGGGCCTAAATCGGAAATATAACGACCTCTGCCGCGAAAAGAGGTGAATAATCAATATCTGTGGTATTTGTTGAACACCTCCTGGGGGCAGAGCCCTGGACTGAGTGCTTGGAAGAGTTCAATACGATGCCCCTGCCTGTTTCCAGGCCGAGTTACATTATGGCAGAACGTTGCAAATAAATCCAATTTCAGTCCTAAATCAGTGAGCCCGCGGTAGGCAGGGACCGTCTCCCTTTCCTGCTGGATCGTACTCTCCAACCGCTCAGTACAGCGCCCTGCACCCAGCGAGCGCTCGATAAATACGATTGAATGAATGATAAAACGGCTTCTGGGTCATTTCCCCTCCGCGGTGTGAACAGAAGCGGTGTTGATAGTCGAGGGCCTGCCGCGTGAAGAGCAGTAGTCTGAGCTCTTGGGAGAGTACGGTACAACAGGGTGGGTAAGACACGATCCAGTCAGTCGATCGATCGATCCATCGGTCAATCTGTGCTACTTACCGAGCGCTTCCTGTGTACAGAGCACCGTATTAAGCGCCTTGGAGAGTTCGATGCAATGGAACGGATAGACCGGATCCCCGTCCACAACCTCTCCTCAGCTGAGCCCTCTTTTCTCCCCTCTCCCTCCGCTCCTCCCCCTCCCCCGTCCCACCCCCTCGGCGCCGTACCCGTCCGCTCGAGCGGACGTATCTATCTTCATCACCCTATTTATTCTGTTAATGAGATGGACGTCACCCTGATGCTATTCATCTGCTACTGTTTTAATGAGACGTCCATCCCCTCGATTCTATTCACCGCCGTCGTTCTCGTCCGTCCGTCTCCCCCGATTAGACCGTGAGCCCGTCGAAGGGCAGGGACCGTCTCTATCTGTCGCCCATTTGTACGTTCCGAGCGCTTAGCACGGTGCTCTGCACCTGGTAAGCGCTCAATAAACGCTATCGAATGAACGAACAAGCTTACAGCCTCGAGGAGGAGACGGACATTAATAGAGATCATTAATTTACGGACCCAGGCGAGGTTCCTCGGCTTTCACGCGCTCATCCCCCCCGCCCAAAGCGAGCGCTCGATAAACACGATCGAATGAGTGAACGAACGAAGGACGGGGCCGGTGTCAACCCGATTTGCTCGTATCCACCCCCGCGCTCAGTACGGCGCTTAGTAAGAGCTCAGCACGTACCGTTGTTATTATCGTCATTATCCCAGAGACCTGACCCATCAGGGCCCAGGTTGACTGACGTCTTTTTCTCCTCTCCCTTTCCTAGGCGATAAAGTGCTCACGCTCCCTATCCCACAGTGCAGAGAATGCAGCTCCTGCTTGAGTCCAAAGGGGAACTTCTGCTTCAAGGAAGAGTCAGTCACCATTTTTCTCTCTCCTCACGACCCGATCAGTCAGTCAGCCGCATTTATTATTGAGCGCTAACTGGGCGTAGGACACTTGGGATGGTACGGCATAAGAGAGCCGGTAGAGATGCTCCCGGCCCGCGGGGAGGAGCTTACGGCCCCGAAGGGGAGGAAGACATTAATATAAATTTCAAGATCACCTGGGGGCTGAGGAGCAAGGGTGACACAGAAGGGAGAGGGAGAAGAGGCGACGGGGGGCTTAGTCAGGGGAGGCCTCCTGGAGGAGAGGGGCTTTTAAATCAAAACTACCCCAGGCTGGGCAGCAGCGGCCCGGGAGAGAGCCTGCGTGGAAGGCGGCGATGGTCCACCACCGCCGGATTGTCCCCCAGAAAAATCTGTGGATCCACCCCCGGAACGATGGCGGGTGGAGAGCGGGGCCTTCCGGCAGAGATGCGACCGGGGCGTCGCCGTGGGTCGGGCGGCGTGAGACGAGACACGCGTTCGCTCGCGTTCCGCCCCGTGCGACTCCCAGTGCGGAGTTTCTCACGCATCTCTCTTATCCCTGTCTTTGTGTACCTGTGCGCGTGCGTGCACGCGGACGGGGAGCAGCTTTCTCCAGCCCACCGGCCTGATGTTGGACGGCACGAGCCGATTCACTTGCCGGGGCCGGAAGATCTACCACTTCGCCGGCACGAGCACCTTCGCCGAGTACTCCGTCCTGTCCGAGATCTCGGTGGCCAAGATCGACTCGGCCGCTCCCCTGGATAAAGTCTGCGTCTTCAGCTGTGGCTTCTCCACCGGCTACGGGGCTGCCATCAACACGGCCCGGGTGAGCCCCGGCCGCGGGAGCGGGGTTCGAGGCGGGGGGAGAGCACCTCGGCCGCGGGAATCGGCCCCTCAATCATTGAGTCGTATTTATTGAGCGCTTCCTGGGTGCAGAACACCGGACTGAGCGCTTGGGACGCTCCCGACGCGACAGTAGACGGACACGTTCCCCGTCCGCAACGAGCTTAAAGTCTAGAAACAGAGGGAAGCGGGGTGGAGTGGAGGCTAGTGCACGGGCCTGGGAGTCGGAAGGTCGTGGGTTCTGATCCCGGCTCTGCCGCTTGTCTGCTGTGTGACCTTGGGGAAGCCGCTCCGCTTTTCTGGGCCTCGGTTGCCTCATCCGCCAAGTGGGGATCGCGACTGTGAGCCCCACGTGGGTCAGAGACTTTGTCCAACCTGATTTGCTTGTACCCACCCCAGCGCTCAGTGTGCCTGGCGCGCAGTAAGTGCTAACGAATGCCAAAATCATTATTACAGTCGTTATTATTATTATCAGAGGACCTGGGTTCTAATTCCAACTCAGCCCCTCGCTCACTGGGGGGCCTTAGACAAGTCGCTCGACGGCTCCGTTCCCTCAATTTCCTCGTGTGAAATTGGGCATTTGAAACCTGTTCTCCCTCCCCGCTAGACCGTGAGCCCCACGCAGGACAGGGACTGTAGAGAAGCAGCGTGGCTCAGTGGAAAGAGCCCCGGCTTTGGAGGCGGGGGTCATGGGTCCGAATCCCGCCTCCGCCACTCGTCCGCTGGGTGACTGCGGGCAAGTCGCTTCGCTTCCCGGTGCCCCGGCGACCTCATCTGTCAAATGGGGATTAACTGTGAGCCTCACGTGGGACGACCTGATTACCCTGTATCTCCCCCAGCGCTTAGAACGGTGCTCTGCACATAGTAAGCGCTTAACACATACCAACATGGTTATCATTATTATCCGACCTGATTATCCTACACCCACCCAGGGGCTTAACGCGGGTCTTGGCTCCGAGAAAGCGCTTTCCAGACTCCCTCGGCGTCGAGCGGGAGAGCGTGCTGAGCTGGTCATTCGTTCGTTCATTCATCCATCCATTCAATCGTTCCCTTACTGCGTGTAGCAAGTACAAAACGACATTAAATAGACACATTTCCCACCCACAAAGAGCCTACAGTCTAGAAGGGGGAGACAGACATCAATACAAATAAATAAATGACAGATATGGGCAGAGGTTCTGCGGGGCTGGGAGGGGGGGAAGAACAAAAGGAGCGGATCGGGCTGACGCAGAAGGGAGTGGGAGATGAGGAAAAGCGGGGCCTCGTCGGGGACGGCCTCGTGGAGGAGACGGGCCTTCAGTCAGGCTTTGAAACGGGAGAGAGTCGCTGTCTGTCGGATGTGAGGAGGGAGGGCGTTCCGGGTCAGAGGCGGGACGGGGGCCGGGGGTCGGCGGCGAGACGGGCGAGACGGAGGCCCGGTGAGAAGGTTAGCACCGAAGGAGCGAAGCGTGGGGCTGGGTTGTGGGAGGTGAGAAGCGAGGTGAGGTAGGAGGGGGCGAGACGGCGGACTGCTTTAAAGCCGATGGCGAGGAGTTTTTGTCGGATACCGAGGTGGACGGGCACCTGGACTTTTCTGAGGAGCGGGGCGACGCGTCCCGAACGTTTCTGAGGGAGAATGATCCGGCAGCAGAGCGTAGTATAGACCGGAACGGGGAGGGACGGGAGGCGGGGAGGTCAGCAAAGGAGACCGCGGCGGTAATCCGGGCGGGAGAGGGGGAGTGACCGGATTTCCGGGGTCGCCGGTCTCTGGGCGTCTCCCCCGAGCGCAGGTCACTCCGGGCTCCACGTGCGTGGTGTTCGGGCTGGGAGGGGTCGGCCTGTCCGTCGCGATGGGCTGCAAGGCGTCCGGAGCCGCCCGGATCATCGGAGTGGACATCAACGAAGGCAAGTTCGCCCGGGCCAAAGCCGTCGGCGTCACGGATTGCCTCAACCCCCGCCACTTCAAGAAACCCATCCAGCAGGTGGTGGTGGAAATGACCGGCGCCGGGGCCGACTTCTCCTTCGAGGCCATCGGGACTACCGACACCATGGTAGGCCCACGCCCGGATCTTACGGTCGACCGGTCACCGATCCATCGTATTCACCGACCGCTCACGGCGTCTATTTATCATTATACTCTACCCTCCCGAGCACTCAGTACCGCGCTTAGGGAAGCGGCGGGGCTCGGCGGAAAGGGCCCGGGCCCGGGAGTCAGGGGACGTGGTTTCTCATCCCGGCTCCGCCACACGTCTGCTGTGTGACCGTGTGCGAGCCACTCGATTGCTCTGGGCCTCAGTTACCTCATCTGAAAATGGGGATTAAGACCGTGAGCCCCACGTGGGACGTGGACCGCGTCCAACCCCATCCGCTTGTCTCTACCCCGGCGCCCGGTACGGTGCCCGGCACAGAGTAAGGGCTTAACAAATACCTTAAAAGACAGTCCATCCTCTAGCGTCATCCCATCCCCTACCCTGAAAAGTCCTGAAAATTCCCGGGCTCCGACGTGGCCTTTTCCTCTCGGTCATCCCGGGGTCGGGCTCGAGGTGGGGAGGGGCGTCCCTGGGGGTCTGGGGTCTCTAAAGGGGTACAGAGAAGCAGCGCGGCCGAGCGGTTAGAGCACGGGCTCGGGGGTCAGGAGGTCCTGGGTTCGAATGCCGACTCCGCCACTTGTCCGCTGCGTGACCTCGGGCAAATCACTTGGCTCCTCCGGGCCTCGCTTCCCTCATCTGCAAAATGGGGATTGAGAGCGTCAGCCCCGTGCAAGACCGGGACCGTGTCCATTCCGTGGCCGGCGCTGAACAGACGCCGCCATCACCGTGCCGGTTAACGGCCCGATTTGTGTCTGCGTGTAGATCGCCGCGCTGGAGTCCTGCCACCTGAGTTACGGCGTGTGTGTGATCGTGGGCGTGGCCCCGTTCAAAGCCCGGCTCGCCTTTAACCCCATGCTGTTCTTGTCTGGACGGACCCTGAAAGGGGGCAGTCTGGGAGGTAAGGGCGAGAAGAAGCGGAGACCGGCGCGTCCGGGGGCATCTGGGACGAGGGAGCCCGGGCCCGGGGGGTCAGAAGGTCACGGGTTCTAATCCCGGCCCCGCCACACGTCTGCTGTGTGACCTCGGGCCGGTCGCTTCACTTCTCTGGGCCTCGGTTACCTCGTCTGTCAAATGGGGATTAAAAGTGGGAGCCCCACGGGGGACGGGGACTGTGTCCAACCCCATTGGCTGCTATCCACCCCAGCGCTTAGTACGGTGCCTGACGCATGGTAAGCGCTTGACAAATACCATCATTGTTAGATGGCGCCCGGTTTCGACCAGTTCCTAGTGAGAAGTAGGGTGGCCTAGTGGAAACAGCCCAGGCTTGGGAGTCAGGGGACCTGGATTCTAAGCAGGGCGGGAAGCAGCGTGGCTCAGCGGAAAGAGCCTGGGCTTCGGAGTCAGAGGTCATGAGTTCGACTCCCGGCTCTGCCCCTTGTCAGCTGTGTGACTGTGGGCGAGTCACTTACCTTCTCCGTGCTTCAGTTACCTCATCTGTAAAATGGGGATTAACTGTGAGCCTCACGTGGGACGACCTGAATACCCTGTATCTACCCCAGCGCTGAGAACAGTGTTCTGCACATAGTGAGCGCTTAACAAATACCAACATTATTATTATTATTATTATTAATCCTGGCTCTGCCACTTGCCTGCTGTATGACCTTGGGTAAGTCACTTAACTCTGAAACGGGGATTAAATACCTCTGCTTCCTCCTTTTAGACTGTGAGTCCAGCTTGTCGTGGGCCGGGAATGTGACCGTTTATGGTCATATTGTTCTCTCTCAAGCGCTTAGTCCAGTGCACCGCACACGGTAAGCGCTCAATAAATGCAACTGACTGACTGTAGGATGGGGACCGTGTCCGACCCGATTATCTTGACTCTACCCCATTTTGGCAGTCCTTAATAAACGCCACGATGAAGTTTCTCTCTCAAAACCACACGGACGAAATGATTTCCTAGGCGCCGTGGTAGCTTCCGCAGACAGATTCCACCCTCCTTCTTGAAAATGGTGCTTGCGGTGGTGTCTTTGAAATCCTGTAGCGTGGGGCGAGAAATCGCTTGACTTCTCTGTGCGTCAGCTCCCTCATCTGTAAAATGGGGATGAAGACTCTGAGCCCCACGTGGGACGACCCGATTGCCCCGTATCTACCCCAGCGCTTAGAACAGTGCTCCGCACAGAGTAAGCGCTTAACAAATGCCAGCGTTATCATTATCATTATTATTACTACCCTGTTCTACCCCAGCGCTCAGGACAGTGCTTGGCACATAGTAAGCGCCTTACAGATACCAGCGTTATTATTATTAGAACTCAGATTAGAATCCAGGGTCACTGACTTCCGGGCCCGCGCTCTTTCCGCTAGACCACGCCGCTTCTCTACAGTGGCAGTCAGAGGGAGAAGAAAAGGGATGCCCGGGAAGTAGCGGGTAGAGCGCGGGCCTAGGAGTCGGAAGGTCGTGGGTTCTAATCCCCCCTCCGCCGATCTGTCTGCTGCGTGGCCTCGGACGAGTCGCTTCGCTTCTCTGGGCCTCGGTTACCTCATCCGTAAAATGGGGATTAGGACCCTGAGCCCATGAGGGGACCCGATCGGCCGGCATCCACCCCGGAGCTTAGTACGGCGCCAGCCGCGTACTAAGTGCTTGACGGATACCACAGTTATTATTATCATTCGATAATCGGTGGTCTCGACCGAGCAACCCGGCACGTGCGGAGCACCGGGCTGAGGGATTGGGAAAATACCACACTCCGGAGTCGGGAGATGGGACTACTGCCCTCGTCCGCTTCGGATTAGCAGTTTAATGGGTGAGAGGGGGCCGAAGGGGCAGATTTTGCACGCCGACGGTCCGAACCTGGGTCCGCCCGACGGCCGCCCGCCACAAGGTGCCGTCTCCTCCGTGTCTCGCAGAGTGGAAGACCCAGGACTGCTTACCGAAACTGGTGAACGACTATCTGCACGGAAAGATTAACACGGACCCGTTGATCACTCACATCCTGCCCTTCGACAAAATCAACAAAGCGATGGGACTGCTTCGAGGAGGAAAGAGGTGAGCGTCCCCTTCCTCCGGCTCCTGAAAAAGACGGAGAAACGAGCCCCGTGGCCTTCCGCTTCCCCCCTCCGGAATGGAGCCCGGACGTCCTGGAGAAATTTCCCAAAGGAACTTCTGATCTTGCTCCTCACGTCTCCGCGGGTGAAGTCGTTATTTGGCCCATCGGTCCATTAGGATGAGTCTAGAGGCGGTGCCCGGAGCGGAAAATGGAAGAGCCGGGAAGAGATGAGGGAGGAATCGCTCGTCCCGGGAACGTCAGCCCGGCGGGACGTGCCCGGTGAACGTCCCGTCCTGTGCCTTGTCCCATAACTAAGAGGCCTTTTCCCGTCCATCGAGTGGCTGGTATTCATCGAGCGTTTCTTCCGAACGTGTGCGGAGCGCTGTGCTAGGCGCTCGGGAGAGTACAAAAGCGGACGCATTTCCTGCCCACAACGAGCTTACGGTCTAGAGGTCGGACGCAGTCCCTGGCCCACGTGGGGCTCCCTCGGGGGGGAGAACTGGTATAGAATCCCCACTTCGCAGATGAGGAAACTGAGGCACGGGGCCATTAATTGATTGGTCCAAGGTCACCCAGCGAGCAAGTGACATTGACGGGGCGAGACCCCACCACCTTGGGGAGCAACTGCGGCCTGGTGGAGAGAGCGCGGGCCAAGGACTCAGAGGCCCTCTCTTCTAATTCCGGCTCCGCCACCTGCCCGCCGTGAGTCCTTGGGCAAGTCACTTCACTTCTCGGTGCCTCAGTTCCCTCCTTTAGGAAATGGGGATTCAATACCCGTTCTCCCTCCTGCTTAGACTGTGAGCCCCACGCGGAGCCCGATTATCTTGCATCTACCCCAGCACCTAGCATAGGTAGCACTTACAAACACCGCGATTATTATGACCACTTAATAAACCCTCTGATGCTCACCCCGGCCCCACCGAGCTCATGTAAATATCCCGATTACGTACTATTTCCCCTCCGTTATTTGCCTGGACGTCCGTCTCCCGCTACAGACCGTAGGCTCCTCGTGGACGGGGCTTTGTGTCTACGACTCTATTTTGTTGAACCTTCCCAAGCGCGCAGCACCCGCTCAGTAAAGGCTCGATCGATACCATCGATCGATTGACGGATCGATCGATCGTCGTGGCTGCCGCTGAAGCTAGAAACCGAGCCACCCCTCCCGGCCCGAAACGCCGAGACGGAGACTAGGCGTTTTAGCCGTCGCTATCTACTCTGCCCCGGTGCTTATCACAGTGCCAAGCCCCTAGCGAGCGGCTATTCTGGCGTCGCCCGGGAAATCCGGTCACTCACCGTCGGCCTTTTGTATTTCAGCGTCCGCTGTGTCCTCCTGTTTTAAGGCTCCGGAGGATGGAAGACGTGAGGGGACTCGAGGCGGGAGCCCCTCTCTGACCGACTTCACCCCGGATGAAGTCGAGGCTGGGCCGGACACAGATGACGCCGGGAAGCCGGGGTCGTCCCGGGCTGACGGGAAACGGGGTGAGGGATGAAGCGCGAGTGGAATGAGCGATAATAAAGGGTCCTCTCGGGAACCGCTGGGAATGGATCGACCGTGGCCCAAGTCCCGTGAGACCGGGGAGAAGGGCGGTGAGGTGCCCGCTTGGGATATTGATATTAATCGTGATATCCGTTAAGCGCTTACTATCTAGCCATAGAGAAGCAGCGCGGCTCAGTGGAAAGAGCCCGGGCTTGGGAGTCGGAGGTCACGGGTCCGAATCCCTGCTCTGCCACTTGTCAGCTGTGTGACCGTGGGCGAGTCACTTCACTTCTCTGGGCCTCGGTTACCTCGTCTGTAAAATGGAGATTAAGACTGTGAGCTTCACGTGGGACAACCCGATTACCCTGTGCCTACCCCAGCGCTTAGTACAGTGCTCGGCACATGGTACGCGCTTCACAAATACCAGCATTGTTATTATCATTTTCTTGAGAGACAGGTGCGTCCGTGGTGTCGCTGCGGGTCGGAAACGACTCGACGGCGTAAGTCAAAACGAGACGAGATTTACTACGTGCCAGGCACCGTGCTAAGCGCTGCGGTGGATATAAAGCGGATCGAACTGGGCAAAGGCCCTCTGCCATTTGGGCTCCCGGTCTCCATCCTCATTTTACAGATAAGGTAACTGAGACCCAGAGAACGATGACAGTATATCTTAAGCGCTTACTACGTGCCGAGCACTGTTCTAAGAACCGGGGTAGATACGAGATAATCGGGTTGGACACAGTCCCTGTCCCACATAGGGTTCACGGTCTTAATCTCCATTTTACAGATGAGGGGACCGAGGCATAGAGAATAATAATCACAGTGATAATAATAATGGCATTTGTCAAGCGCTTCCAGTGTGCCAAGCACTGTATGAAGCGCTTAGGCGGAGCCAAGCTAATGGGGTCGGACACACACGCGGGGCTCACAGTCTCGATCCTCATTTTACACATGAGGTAAATGAGGCATAGAGAACCGAAGTGCCTTGCCCAAGGTGGCCCAGCAGACAAATGGGGGAACCGGAATTAGAAGCCATGACCTTCTGAGACCCAGGCCCGTGCTCTATCCACGACACCGTGCTGCTCGTTGTCTTAGCCCCCTCGTGGGCTGCAGCCGAGTCCCCTCCCCGGCCTAGCTGAGGGGGGGATTATCCGAGGGGGCCGTCCGACCGACACCCCCCCCCGCCCCCCCCAAGCAGCCTCTTCCCCATCCCGTCCCCCTCGGGAATACGTTCAATCCCCACAGGTTTCCCTCGTCTCTAGCCGGAGGGTCCGGAAGGACTCTGGTCACTGGATACTCCGAAAAACAGTTAGGATCAACCCAACAAACCGTCACACGGCCCGGCCTTCGTTTCCGAGCTCCGGAAGGCTGCGCGAAATACGGTATTTCCTCGCATAACTGCCTGCTCTTCTGCATCGTTTTTGCCACCGAAAAACGAGGGCGGGGCCCCGAACTGGGGAATTGCATCTGGCAGTGAGCTGAGCAGGAGAAAACAGACAAGGGAGGGGCAGGTAAGAGAGCAGATGAGGCCGCTTCTCTTCTATCACTTCATCCTTGTCTTGCCTTACGCCGTCGAGTCGTCTCCGACCCACAGCGAAGCCGTGGACGCGTCTCTCCTGGCCTCCGTCTGCAATCGTTCTGGTAGCGGATCCACGGAGTCTCTTGGAAAAAGTCCGGCAGTGGTTGACCCCTGTCACCTTCTGCGCAGTACACCTGAGTCTCCGCCCTCGACTCTCTCCCCCGGCTCGGCTCGGGGGAGTTTTGACCTGTAGCCGATGGCCCGCCACCCGCTAGCCGCCGGCCAAGCTAGGGATGGAACGGACGGGCCTCCGCTCGACTCCCCCTCCCGCAGTCGACAGCGGAAGAGTCCTGGAAACCCAGGTGCGACCCCGGGAGGGGAACGTTTATCCTCTCCCGCCTCCATCACTGCGTCAGCCTCCCCGCTGACCTCCCCGCCTCCTGTCTCTCCCCACTCCAGTCCGTACTTCACTCTGCTGCCCGGATCATTTTTCTAAAAAAGCTGTTCAGTCCAGGGGTCCCCGCTCCTCAAGAACCCCCAGGGGTTGCCCATCCACCCATCAGACAGAAACTCCTCCCCGTTAGTTTTAAAGCACTCGATCGCCTTGCCCCTTCCCACCTCCCCTCTCCGATTTCCTACCGCAACCTAGTCCACGCTAAGGACCTCCTCCCTCTACTTCAATCTCGCCTCTCTTGTCGACCCCCCCGGCCCACGTCCTGCCTCTGGCCTGGAACGCCCTCCCGCTTCGTACCCGACGGACGACGGCCCTCCCCCGCTTCGGGGCCTTATTGAGGGCCCGCCTCCTCCAAGAGGCCTTCCCCGACTAAGCCCTCATCTCCTTGTTCCCTCTCTCTTCTGTGTCGCCCACCTCTGCCTTTGGGTCTGAGCAGGCACTTGCTCCGAACCAAAGCTAGAGACCCCCCCCTGCCCGCGGCAGAAAACGTGACCCAGAATCACGATCCTTCCACGCCCTGCCCGTCTTCCGCTCATCTCCCGCCGATCGATCAATCCATCGATCAATCCCTCTCCTAACCACTCTGTACCGTGACCTAGTGGCAAGAGCACGGGCTTGGGAGTCAGAGGAGGTGGGTTCTAATCCCGGCTCCGCCGCTTCTCTGCTGTGTGACCTTGGGCAGTTCGCTTCTCTGTGCCTCAGTTCCCTCATCTGTAAAATGGGGTGTGAGACTGCGAACCCCCCGGGACGGGGACTGCGTCCAACCCGATTTGCTTGTATCCGCCCCAGCGCTTAGTACGGCGACCGGCACATAGCAAGCACTTAAAGAATACCGTATTTATCATTAGCCTGGTTATCATTATTATCTTGCCACAGCTATTTCAGTAGGCTCCTCGTTCGTCTCCCACCCCCCGGGACCTCCCGACTCCAATCTTTGACAGGCACCGCCGATCATCTTCGTTTTTCTTTAAATGGCATTTGTTAGTTGTTTAGTAGGAGGGCACGAGTCGCCATTCGGCGTCGACACGGTCCCCGCCCTCCAGGCCTTCACGACCTAATGGTGGAGGCGGCGGCAGCCGGAACAAATGGCGTACTTTTGTTCAGGGGAGGGTGGGAAGCGGAAGAGAAGGGAAAAGATCGAGTCGACAAACAGAGTGGGCCAACCGGAGGGATCTATTCCGGCACCGAGACTAAGCCCCGTTGTCGGAATGACCCGATCGGTGCGGTGGGAACCGGTTTGAACCGGTTGCCGCTCCCGGGTGGCTTTATTTTACGGGGTCCATAGATCAATCCCCTTTGGCCTCCTTTCTCTCGGTGCCCCAATTCCGCGCGGGACGGGGTGGGGGCAGGCCCGATGCCCGTTCGGGGGCCTCCCGGTGGGATCCAATCCCCTCACTGGACCCTCCGGGGCAGCCGCCTTCGGGGGGAAGCGGCGTGGGCTAGTGGCTAGAGCCCGGGCCTGGGAGTCAGAAGGACCTGGGTTCTAATCTCAGCCCCGTCACGTGCCTGCCGTGTGACCTCGGACAAGTCAGTTCGCTTCTCTGGGCCTCAGTCTCCTCATCTGTAAAATGGGGCTTAAGACGGTGAGCTCCCCCGTGGGACGGGGACCGCGTCCAACCCGATTTGTCTGTATGCACCCCAGTGCTGAGTACAGTGCCTGGCGCAGGGTAAGCGCTTAACCAACACCACAGCTATTGTTATTCTAGCTTCCACGCTAGCCTGACTCCCATCAATCAGTGGAATCTAAACTCATCCTCTAGATTGTAAGCTCGCTGTGGCCCGGGAATAGTGGGAGTCAGAGGTCATGGGTTCTAATCCCGGCTCCGCCGCTTGTCAGTTGTGTGGCTTCGGGTGAGTCATTTAACTTCTCTGGGCCTCAGTTACCTCATCTGGAAAACGAGCATTAAGACTGCGAACCCCACGTGGGACAACCTGATCGCCTTGTATCCTCCCCAGCGCTTACAACAGTGCTTGGCACATAGTAAGCGCTTCACAAATGCCATCATTATTATTATTATTCGTGTACTCTCCCGAGCACCTAGTACAATGTTCTGCACACAATACCATCATCATCACACCGTAAGCGCTCCAGAAGTGCGACTGACTGACACACACAGGTGACAGACTGAGAGCTTACTGGGTGCGGAGCACTGTAGCGAGCACCGGGGAAAGGATAATAATAATAGTAACGTTGGTATTTGTTAAGCGCTCACTATGTGCAGAGCACTGTTCTAAGCGCCGGGGGAGATACAGGGGAATCGGGTTGTCCCACGTGAGGCTCACAGTTGATCCCCGTTTTACAGATGAAGGAACTGAGGCACAGAGGAGTTCGGCGACTCGCCCGCGGTCACACAGCTGACAGATGGCAGAGGCGGAATTCGAGCCCATGACCTCTGACTCCCAAGCCCGGGCTCTTTCCACTGAGCCCCGCTGATACAGTCCTCTAGACTGAGAGCTCCTTTTGTGGATAGGGCATCTGTCTGTTTATTATTCTATTGTACTCTCCCAGGTGCTTAGTACAGCGCTCTGCAACACGGTAAGTGCTCAGTGAATACGATCGAATGACCAGAGTCGGTAGACGCGATCCCTGTCCACGAGGTGCCCGGGGTCCGCGATGTAAGTCTCCGTCCCGGGACCTGGCCGTCTCTCATCCTCTGCTGCCGTCTGGCGTGGAGAAGAGCCCGTTGAGTGACGCTGAAAGCTCAAACGCTTGACTACGGACACCGACTCCCACGTACGCGGCATCCTAATGCGCCTTCCCGAAGGCCCGTCTCCTCCGAGAGGCCTTCCCCGACTGACCCCCCCCCCCACTCCCACTCCCTTCTGCGTCACCCTGACTCGCTCCCTTTCTTCATCCCCGCCTCCCAGCCCCACACCGCTTACGTCCCTCTCTGTCATTTCTTTCTTTCTTTCAATGCCCGTCACCCCTTCTAGGCCCTAAGCTCGCTGTGGGCAGGGAGGGTGCCTGTTTATTGTCACACTGTCCTCTCCCAAGCGCTTCGTACAGTGCTCCGCACACAGGAAGCGCTCAAGAAATACGACTGACCCACCGAGCTACGCAGAGCAGCGATGGAGCCTGCGAGGTTAAGACTGGTCTAAAGGGGCGGGAAGAGGATAGGGAAGAAGGGAGGCCCAGCGGAAAGAGGCCAGGCCTCGGAGTCAGAGACCCGCGTTGTACTCCCGGCTCCGACGCTTATCTGCTGTGCGACCTAGGGCAAGTGGCTTCGCTTCTCCGGGCCTCAGTTCCCTCGTCTGTAAAACGGGGATTTAGACTGCGAGCCCCACGTGGGACAGGGACCGTGTCCTACTTGATTAGGTTGTATCTACCCCATCTCAGTTCAGCGACCGGAATACGGTAAGTGCCTAACGCTGTGAGCCTGTTGTGGGTGGGCGTCGTCCGGTTGTTGCCGAGTTGTCCTTTCCAAGCGCTTAGTACAGCGCTCCGCTCACAGTAAGCCCTCAATAAATACGACTGGGTGAATGAAAGACCGTTAAAAAAAAACCCAGAATATAACAGTTATTATCATCATCTTCTTGCAGCTGCTATTCAAGATGCCATTTTCAGCTGCAACTCTCCTGCCTCCTGGTGCTTTTCTTCCTTTGGGCCTCACACAAATGCTGGGCCATTTGCATTGAAAAATCATTATTATTATAATTACCTCTAATAACGATAATAATGTTTGAGCACTTACTGAATGCCAAACACCGTACTAAGCACCGGGGTAGACACAAGATCGATGGGACACAGTCTCTGTTCCAAATGGGGCTCACGGTCTAAATATTCATTCATTCATTCAATCATATTTATTGAGTGCCTACTGTGTGCAGAGCGCTTGGAAAGTATAATTCAGCCATAAGTAGAAGGGAGGAAAGGCACTGAGATCTTATTTTTCAGATGAGGACACTAAGGCCCGGAGAAGCCAAGTGACTTGTCCGAGGTCACACAGCAGGCAAGTGGCAGAGCCGCGTTTAGAACCCAGCTCCTCTGACTCCCGGGCCCGGGCTCTTTCCACTAAACCGCAACGCTTCCCCTTCAGGGTAACAACGGTTTATCAGAATAAGTCAGAGGAAAATCAATACTCACTAAATAAGAAAGCGAAGAGTTGGAGTTCTTTCGGTGGCTCAGAATGACAACGGCGAACGGCGGGAAACGGCAAACAAAATTCAGCTCTGTTCAGTAAAACCTCACTGATTCCGCCTAAAATGGAGCATCTAGTTTGAATTAGCGAAACTGTGGGTCGGAGTGTTTTTTATTAAATTCCCCCTCAGAGCTGCGAGGGGGTGACTTCCTCTGAAGGCGACTGTGTGCGGCTGTGTGGGTGTGCGTCTTCGTGTGTCTTCGTGCGCCCTTTATCTTCCCGCTCCTGACCTTTCTCAAGATCTTTAAACCTGCCCAGGAGACCCGGAATTTCGATAGGGCCCGTTTCTCTCGCAACTTCCTCCCATCCTCTCTGCCTTTCTCCTGGGCTTCTTTTAATCATATGAAAAGGCCGCCCTTCCCCCTAGTCAGGGAAGGCCTCCCGGTGGAGGCGTGACTCGAATGAGGCTTTGATGGCGGGGAGACCGCTGGTCGGTCACACGTCGCTATTCCGAGAGATCCACTTCCGCCTTCTAGCCCTTGGCTCTTTTAAAGAATTATTGCCTCCGGAGAGGAGAGGGGAGGGTTGGTGGGGGAGATCAGAAGGGGCGGGATAGTTGTAGGGCACAGGTCGAGCTGGATCAAGATCAGTGGTCCCTGCCGGAAAAAAACAGCTCGTTGGGGTGAGGGGACTCATTCATTCATTCGTGCGCTCATTCAATCTTATTTATTGAGCCCGGGCGGCTGCATCAGCCTCCTTTCCGACCTCCCAACCTCCTGCCTCTCCCCGCTCCGGTCCACAGTTCACTCCGCTGCCCGGATCATCTTTCTACAGAAACGTTCGGGACACGTCACCCCTCTCCTCAAAAATCTCCAGCGGTTGCCCACCGACCTCCGCGCCTAAGAAAAACTCCTCACCCTTGGCTTTAAAGCGGTCCATCCCCTCGCCCCCTCCTACCTCCCCTCCCTTCTCTCCTTCTACCGCCCCGGCCCGCAGCCTCCGCTCCTCTGGTGCCGCCAACCTCCTCACCGGGCCTCCATCTCGCCCGTCTCTCCTCCGACCCCTGGCCCAGGTCCCGCCTCCGGCCCGGAACGCCCTCCCTCCTCAGATCAGCCAGACAACGACCCTCCCCCCCTTCGGAGTCTTAATGAAGTCCCATCTCCTCCAAGAGGCCTTCCCTGACTAAGCCCCGCTTTTCCTCCTCTCCCCATCCCCTCTGTGCCACCCTGACTTGCTCCCTTTGCTCTTCTCCCCTCTCCCCGCCCCTCGGCGCTTACGTCCCTATCCGTCGTTTTATTTATTTGTACTGCTGTCTGCTCATTTGTACTGATGTCTGTCTCTCCCACCCTAGACTGTGAGCTCACTGTGGGCAGGGAACGTCACTCTTTCTTGCTGTATTGTACTTTCCCAAGGGCTTAGTACGGTGCTATGCCCACGGTGAGCGCTCAGTGAATACTATTGAATGAAAGGAGCGCTTCCTGTATGCAGAGCGTCGTACCAAGTGCTTGGGAGAGTACAGTATGGCAATAAATAGTCACATTCCCTGACCACAGAGGGCTTTTACAGTCTGGGGGGTGGCGGGGAGACCGACACGAAGACAGATAAGTAAAATGACAGATATGGAGGAAAGTGCTGTGGGGCTGGGGCTGGGGAGAGCGGAGGGAGCCAGTCAGGGCCACCCAAAAGGGAGTGGGAGATGAGGAAAGCGGGGGTTTAGTATTTATTGAGGTCTTGCTGCTCGAAGAGCACTGTACTAAGCGCTTGGGAGAATACAGTATGACAGTATAACGGACACATTCCCCGCCCACGATGAGCTTACAGTCTGGAGGGAGAGACAGGCGTTAACTAAATATCTATTTAGATATATTCTTCTTATATGACATATATTCTTCTATCCGATCGACTGAAAGACTGCCTGACAGAGACCCGGTTGGGAAGTCTAGAAAAGAGCACGGGGCTGGGCATCAGGAGTCTTGGGTTCTAATCCTGGTTCCACCACCGGTCTGCTTTGTAAGCTCGGGCAGGTGGCTTCACTTGTCTCAGTTCCCTCAACCGTAAAATCGGGATTAGAGACTGGGAGCCCCACGTAGAACCTGGACCGCCTCCAACGGGATTATCTTCTGTCTCTCCGAGGGCCTAGTTGCAGCGTCTGGCACAGAGCAAACGCCTAACGGACACCATAAAAAAATAAAGAGCACTCAGCCGCATACTCTACACGCTGCTCTGTGCACAGTAATACCGGTGATATATCCTGCGCACAGGGCATAAAATAGGGAGAGGAGAGATTAATCAGAAGAGGCCTCGGCGAGGGCATTGCAGGAGGCCTTCGAAGATGGAGAGGACACTACTCCGTAGACCTCAAATACCGTCCTACTCCTCCTCGACCTCTCGGCTTCCTTCAACGCCGTGGAAGCGCTCGGCCTGGATTGCGCTAGGAAATCAGGACGTAAGGTAGGAAGGGGTAAAGCGGCCGATGGGGAGTTTCCGTTCGATGCGGAGAGGGGTTCTGGAGGTTAACCAAGAGTGAGCAGGTGTGGTGGGGTGTAGACCGAACGTTTTTTGATCTGTTTGTTTTCTAAGCGATTCTGGCACCAGAGTGACGTGTGGACCGGAGTCGGGGAGGACAGGAGACGAGGAGGTCAGGGAGGAGGCTGGTGCCTATCCGTAATTTATTTATTTGTATTTAATGCCCGCCTCCCCCTCCAGACGGTAAGCAGAGAAGGTGTCTACCAACTCTGATATATTGTACTCCCCCAAATGCTTAGTCCGGTGCTCCGCACACGGTCAGCAGTCGAAAAATACAACCGATTGACTGTCGACGCAGTAGACGAGGCGTGATGATAATAATTCATTCAATTCGTCCCATCCTATTCATTGAGCGCTTACTGTGTGCAGAGCACTGGACTGATAATTATGGCTTCTGTTGAACGCTTACTACGTGCAGAACACTGTTCTAAGCGCTGGGGTAGATACAGGGCATCGGGTTGTCCCACGTGGGGCTCACAGTCTTCATCCTCCTTCTACAGATGAGGTAACAGGCACAGAGAAGTTAAGCGACTTGCCCACAGTCACACAGCTGACGAGTGGCAGAGCCGGGATTCGAACCCATGACGGCCGACTCCCAAGCCTGTGCTCTTTCCAGTGAGCCCCGGGCCGCTTCCCTATCTCATCCAAATAGGAGATGTCCTGAAGGCAGGAGGAAACGCAAGACCGCACAGAAGAGGGCTCAGGACGGGAGAGGTAGATCTGGTCATCGTCCGTGTGGAGACGGTAGCTGAAGCCCCGGGAACGACGCGCTTATCCGAGGGGCCGGGTGTGGACGAGGAACAGAAGGGAACGCAGACCCGAGCCTTGAGGGACCCCCACATCTAGGAGGTGGGAGACAGCGGAGGAGGTCAAGAAAGAGACGGAGAGGGAGCGGCCAGAGAGAGAGGAGGAGAACCAGGAGAGGACGGCGTCAGCGAAGCCGGCGTTGGATAACGTTTCCGGGAGAAGGGGCCGGGCCGCAGGGCCCGAAGGCAACCGAGAGGTCGAGGAGACTCAGGATGGGGTAGAGGCCGTCGGGTTTGGCAAGAAAGAGATCGCTGGTGACCTGTGAGAGGGGTTTCGGTGGAGCGAAGGGGGCGGGAGCCAGATCGGGGGGGGGGGGGGTCAAGGAGAGAATGGGAGGAGAGGGAGGAGAGGCAGCTGGCTCAAGAGTCTGGAGAGGAACGGTAGGCGGGAGACGGGACAGGGGACGTACGAATGCGCTGGGGAAGAAGCCCTCGGAAAGAGATCGAATGAAGATGGCGGTCGGGGAAGGAAGAAGGGGTAGGGGGGGCCAAAGGTTTCGGTAAGGTACAAGGGATGGCGTCTCGTACCCATCAATCAGTTAATCCTATTTATCCGGTTCAATTCGATCACATTTACTGAACGCTCTGTTGAGTGCTCTCGGGAGAGTACAACACAACACCGTAACAGACACGCTCCCTGCCCACAGCAAGCTCACGGTCTAGAAGAGGATCCGTAATTAGTGACTAGTAACAATCACCGCGGTATTTACTAAGAACCTACTGGGGGCCGAGCACTGTACTGAGCGATGGGGTAGACACATCAATCAATCGACGGTATTGCCTGCGTGCAGGGCACTGTGCTAAATGCTTTGGGAGAGGACGGTATAACGATCCGACAGAGTCGGCAGACACATCAGACGGTTCCCGCCCCGCAGCACGACGTAGCGGATGGAACACGGGCCCGGGAATCGGAAGGTCACGGGTTCTAATCTCGGCTCTGCCACGCGTCGGCTGTGTGACCCCGGGCAAGTCACTTCACTTCTCAGGGCCAGCAGGTAGAGTTGGGATTACAACCGGGTCCTTCTGACCCCCAGGCCCCTACTCTTTCCACCAGACTATGCCGGGAGCGCTCTGGGTGGCTCACGCGCCACCGTAAAGGGACGAAAACCCCGGCGGGGGAGGCCGCCCACGGGACACCCCCGGGGCCACTGGCCGCACTGCCCGTTTCTGGCTGGTCCACGGCTTAATCGATCAGTCGGTGGTATTTACCGAGCGCTTAATGCGTGTGGAGTACCGTATCGAGCGCCTGTCGTAAGCCGTCGGGTCGTCTCCGACCCACAGCGATGGCGCGGACGCCTCTCTCCCGGAATGCCCCGCCCCTGTTTGGAATCCTTTTAGTAATAATCACGTTGGTATTTGTTAAGCGCTCACTACGCGCAGAGCACCGTTCTAAGCGCCGGGGGAGATGCAGGGTCATCGGGTCGTCCCACGTGAGGCTCCCGGTTAATCCCCATTTTACGGATGTGGTCAGTGAGGCACAGAGAAGCGGAGCGACTCGCCCACAGTCACACAGCTGACAAGGGGCAGAGCCGGGAGTCGAACTCATGACCTCCGACTCCCGAGCCCGGGCTCCTTCCACCGAGCCCCGCTGCTACCCGTAGAATTTTCCACGGACCCGGAACGCCCTCCCTCTTCACCTCCGCCAAACCGACTCTCTTCCCCTCTTCAAAGCCCTACCGAGAGCTCACCTCCTCCAGGAGGCCTTCCCAGACCGAGCCCTCCTTTTCCCTCCGCTCCTCCTCCCCTCCCCATTCCCCCTACTCCCTCCCTCTGCTCTTCCCCCTTCCCCTCCCCACAGCAGCGGTGCACACTTGTCTATATTATTTATTACTCCGTTTGTCTCGTTAAGGATGTGTACGTGTCCAGGATTCTATTTATCTTGACGGCATCGACGCCAGACCGTTTGTTTTGTTCTGTCCCGTCGTCCGTCTCCCCCTCTCAGCCCGTCGGGCAGCGACGGTCCCCATCTGTCGCCGAAGCGTTCGTACAGAAGTAAGAGCTCGATAAATACGATGAAATGAACGAAACGGACGTCACTTATTATCACCGTAATGACAGTGGCATCTGCGAAGCGCTCGCTACGTGCCAAGCGCTGCACCGAAGCACCGGGGAGGATGCCGGCCGACGGGGTCGGCCCCGGTCCCCGTCCCACGTGGGGCTCACGGCCTCGATCCCCATTCTCCGGACGAGGTCGCCGAGGCCCGGAGAAGTGACGCGACTCGACCGAGGCCTCGCGGCGGGGCCGCGGCGGGGCCGGGATTAGAAGCCACGACCTTCCGCCTCCCGGGCCCGGCCCGTAGCCACTGGGCCGCGAAATTCCCACGAGGTTGAATGGGAGCCCCCTCTCTCCCTCCGCTCTTCCCCCCGCCCCCCCCCCCCCCCGCGGCGCAGTGCGTATCCGTACAGATCGTTTATCACTCCATCTATCTAGCCGACGTTGCGTTTACAGCTACGACTCCGTTCATCCCGGCGACATCCGCGCCCGACAGCCGGCTTCGCTCCGTCGGGTTTTGTCGTCCGTCTCCCCCACCTAGACCGTGACCCCGTTGTCGGGCGGGCCCGGTCTCTGTAGACGACAGACGGAGACAATCTGTCGCCCGGCTGTATGTTACAAGCGCCGGGTACGGGGCCCTGCGCATGGTAAGCGCTCAATGAATTCATTCGTTCAGTAGTATCTGTTGAGCGCTTACTATGTGCAGGGCACTGGACTACGCGCTTGGAATGGGCGGATCGGTAACAGATCGGTAACAGATAGGGCAGCGTGGCTCAGCGGAAAGGGCACGGGCTTCGGAGTCGGGGCTCATGAGTTCGAATCCCGGCTCCGCCACCTGTCGGCCGCGTGACTGTGGGCGAGTCGCTTCCCTTCTCTGCGCCTCGGTTCCCTCCTCTGTAAAATGGGGATGAAGCCCGCGAGCCCCACGGGGGACAACCTTTCATTCATTCATTCATTCAATAGTATCTATTGAGCGCTTACTATGTGCCGAGCCCCGTACTGAGCGCTTGGGATGAACAAGTCGGCAACAGATAGAGACGGTCCCTGCCGTTTGACGGGCGCCCGGTCTAATCGGGAATCAGTCTACGACCTGATTCCCCTATGTCCACTCCAGCGCTTAGAACAGTGCTCGGCACATAGTAAGCGCTTGACGAATACCAACATTATTATTATTATTATTATGGAGACAGTCCCTGTGGATGGATGGATGGATGGATGGATGGATGGATGGATGGATGGATGGATGGATGGATGGATGGATGGATGGATGGATGGATGGATGGATGGATGGATGAATGAATGAATGAATGAATGAATGGGGGGGGGCGGTGTGAGGGAAGGCCAACATCCGGGTCCCGAAGGGGCAGCCCCCGGGCCGGGCCGGGTGGGGCCTCGGTGCCACTGCGCCGGCGCAAGCGAAGCCCCGCCCACCGCGGGGCCGGGCCCCGCCCCCTGGAGGTGGTGGCCGGGAGGGCGGCGGCGCATGCGCGGAGTGCCGGGAGGGCCTGCGGCCTGCTGCCTCGGCCTCTAGCAGCCCCGTCCCGTCCCGTCCCGTCCCGTCCGGCCCCCCCGGAGTCCGGACCATGGCCAACCAGGTAAGCGCAGCCACGTACACACACACACACACACAGCTCGGACGGACGGAGGGAAGGAGGGAGCAGCCCTGGACCAAGTGGTTAGACACAGCCCTCCCGCCCCCCCCCAGCCCGGACCCCCCCCCCCCCCCAGCCCAGATCCCTAGCTAAGATCCCCGTCCCCCCCAGTCCAGACCCCTATCTCAGATCCCCATCCCCCCCCAGCCGAGATCCCCATCCCCCTAGTCCAGACCCCCCAGCCGAGATCCCCATTCCCCCCCAGTCCAGACCCCTAGCCGAGATCCCCATCCCCCCCAGTCCAGACCCCCAGCCCAGATCCCCATCCCCCCCCCCCAGTCCAGACCCCTAGCCCAGATCCTCATCCCCCCCAGCCGAGATCCCCATCCCCCTAGTCCAGACCCCCCAGCCGAGATCCCCATCCCCCCGGCCCGGACCCCCCAGACGAGATCCCCATCCCCCCCCCAGTCCAGATCCCTAGCCGAGATCCCCATCCCCCCCCCAGTCCAGACCCCCAGCCCAGATCCCCATCCCCGCCCCCAGTCCAGACCCCTAGCCCAGATCCTCATCTCCCCCAGCCGAGATCCCCATCCCCCTAGTCCAGACCCCCCAGCCGAGATCCCCATCCCCCCGGCCCAGACCCCTAGCCGAGATCCCCATCCCCCCCCAGTCCAGACCCCTAGCCCAGATCCCCATCCCCCCCCCCAGTCCAGACCCCCCAGCCGAGATCTCCATCCCCCCGGCCCAGGCCCCTAGCCGAGATCCCCATCCCCCCCCCCAGTCCAGACCCCTAGCCGAGATCCCCATCCCCCTAGTCCAGATCCCTAGCCGAGATCCCCATCCCCCCCCCCCCCCAGCCCGGCTCCTAGCCGAGATCCCCGACCACCCCCAGGCCAGACCCTAAAATAAATAAATCAACTGTGGTGTCTGTTAAGCGCTTACTCTGTGCAGAGCGCTGTTCTCAGCGCTGGGGGATACGAGGTGGTCGGGCGGTCCCACGTGGGGCTCACCGTTTTAATCCCCGTTGGGCAGATGAGGGGACTGAGGCCCAGAGAAGTGAAGCGACTTGGCCAAGGTCACGCGGCTGACCGGCGGCGGAGCCGGGATTAGAACCCGTGACCTCTGACTCCCAAGCCCTCGCTCTTTCCGCCGAGCCAGCTGCTTCTCTGACTTCTCTGCTTCTCTTGACCCTAGCCAAGATCCCCCTCCCTCGCCTATCCCCCCCCCCAGCCCAGATCCCCCTCCCCGGCCTGTCCCCCCCCGGCCAAGCCCCCTACCCCCAGCCCGGCCCCCCCAGCCCAGACCCCCGGCCTAGAACTGTCCCCTCGCCCAGCCCCCTCCCAGCCCAGTCCCCCCTTCCCCCCAGCCCAGCACCCCCAGCCGAGACCCCCCCCCCCCCCCCGGGCCAAGCCCCTTCCCCCACCCGGTCTTCCCGCGCTCCCCCTCCGAGCCTCCGCCCTCGATGGCGCCGAGCGCCGTGCCCGGCGCTTGGGCGCAACCACCGGGACCGAGCCGGTGGGTCGAGGCCGGGCCGTGGGGTCCCTCCGGCCCGCCCTCCTCCACGGGGCGTCCCCGGCCGGCGCCCCGGGCGCCCTGTTTCGGCCCCCGCGACGGAAGGGGGTCGCCGACTTGGGGAAGAGCTCGAGCCGGGGAGGGAGCGGCCCCGGCGCCCCGTCCGCCGCCCCTCCCGCCTCCTCCTCCTCCGCTTCCCCGCTGGATCGACGGTGACGGCGATGGCATCCGTTGAGCGCCGGCCACGTTCCCGGCACCGGGAGGGGACGCGAGCAGACGGGGTCCGGACGCGGTCCCCGTCCCCCGGGGGGCTCGCGGTCTCGATCCCCGTTTTCCGGAGGAGGGGACCGCGGCCCGGAGGATGACGGCGGCGGCGGCGGCGCCCGTTAGGCGCTTACTGGGCGCCGGGCGCCGTTCCAAGCGCCGAAGTGGGTACGGGGCGATCGGGTTGTCCGTCGTGGGGCTCACGGTCTCCGTCGCCGTTTCACAGAGGAGGGAAGGGCGGCCCGGAGAAGCCAGGCGACCCGCCCCGGGTCCCCCGGCAGCCAAGCGGCGGAGCCGGGATCAGGGCCCGTGACCTCTGACTCCCAGACCCGGCCCCTTGCCGAGCCCCCCACCTCGGTTCTCGGCACCGCGATTGACGAGGGTTGCGTGTGAGTGAGCTTCGCTGCCTCCCTCCCCCCCGTGCCCGTCGACCCTGAGCTCGTGCCCTCCTCCTCCTCCCCCGGCCGCCCTTCCCGGTGCGGATGCGGCCTAGTGGCGAGAGCCCGGGCCCCAGGAGGGCACGGGTTCTAATGCCCACCCCGTCTGTTGCCCGCCGCCTCGACCTGGGCGGGCCGCTCCGTTTCTCCGTGGCTCGGTCACGGTCGCCCGTCAGGCGGGGATTGAGACTTTGAGCCCGATGCGGGACAGGGACCGTGTCCAACCCGACTATCCTGGGTCTCCTACCCCGAGCGCTCAGTACGGTCCCTGGCGCACGGTAAGTGCCTCGTGCCAGTGGGAAAAAAACAAGGGGGGGGAGAAGAGGCGGGCCGACGGGGGACGGGGGGCGGGATTGGCGAACGCCGCGGGCTTCGCCGCTCGCCCCGGTCGGTCGCGTCGGCCGGCTGGACTCGGTCCCGGGGCCGGCGGGGGCCGGCTCCCCGTTGGGCGAGCGCCCGGGAGCGTCCCGACCCCGTCCTCGCCCCCAAATCCGGACGGGCGACGCCGGCATCGTCGGGGGCAGGGAGCGTGCTACGTGGTGTTGTGCTGTCCTCTCCCAGGCGCCTAGGACAGTGCCCTGCCCGCAGTAAGCGCTCAGTAGACGATCGACTGAATAACTGAATGACCGGCGGGCCACGGCCCGTTCCCCAAAACGGCGGGGCTTCGGAGAAGGGTTGTCTTTCCTCTGTCGTTGCCCGGAGAGTTAAGTTTTCCGAGCGAACGGGGAAGCGCGTTCCCGCGGCGGCCCCCCTCCGGCCCGGGGTCCCGTCTGCGGTGACCGGCGGATCCCGGGCCCCCGGGGGCCGGGGGACCTGGGTTCTGGTTCCGGCTTCGCCGCCCGTCTGTCGCGTGACCTCGGGCGAATCGCCTCTCTGGGCCTCGGTCGCCTCGACCGGGGATAAAATGCCGGCCCTGCTCTCCCATCCCCTTCGACTGGGATCCCCTTGTGGGACCTGTGTGATTCTGCGGTTGTGTGCCCCGTTGTGGAGCGCGATGCTTTGCTTTTTTTTTTTTTTTTCTGAATGCTACCCGTTAAGCATTTACTACGTGCCGGGTACTGAACCAAGCGTTGGGGTAGTTACAGTCTAATGAGGTTGGACACCGTCCCTGTCCCACGTGGGGCTTAAAGTCTTAAACCCCATTTTACAGGTGAGGGAACGGAGGCCCAGAGAAACGAAGTGACTCGCCCAGGGTCGCCCGGCGGACGGTGGGGGGGAGACGGGATTAGAACCCAGCTCCTCCGTCTCCCCGGTGCTCTTTCCGCTCGCAGCCCACTCTTTCCGATCGCGATCCGCGCGCGCCGCTTCTCGGGCATCAAGTGCTTGGCGCGTACTGAGCGCTTAACGAACCCCGCGATCGTACCGTTATAAGGGGGGGTGGGGGGGGGCGGCCTGGGCGCCGTCACCGGGAAGAGCGGGAACGGTTAAGCGGGGGGGAGTGGTCTGAGCGCCCCCCCGCCCCGGCCGCTGCAGCGTAAATCAGCCCCCGGAAAGGGCCGGGGGCCGGGGTCTCTGCCTGCCCAGTTCGTTTCCCGGCTCCGGGAGAGGTTATTGCCTCCGGTGAGGCGTGCGGGAACAGGCCCGTGTGTTTCCCCGGCGAGGTTGAGCGCTTAACGGATACCACCACCTTAGGGATAACAACGATAACGCTGGTATCCGTTAAGCGCTCGCTACGTGCCGGGCGCCGTTCTAAGCGCCGGGGGAGATACGGGGTCATCGGGTCGTCCCGCGTGAGGCTCGCGGTCTTCATCCCCATTTTACAGATGAGGGAACCGAGGCCCGGAGAAGCGAAGCGACTCGCCCACGGTCACACAGCCGGCCAGGGGCGGGGCCGGGATTCGAACCCGCGACCTCTGACTCCCAAGCCCGGGCTCTCTCCCACCGAGCCACGCTGGTGAGCCCAGTCCTCTCCTGGGAGGCTTGTCGGCTCCGGCCGCAAGTCCAGAAACAACCCGGAGCCTCTGTCCGGGAGCAACTCTATTATTAAGCGGCGCGGCTCAGTGGAGAGAGCCCGGGTTTGGGAGTCGGAGGTCGTGGGTTCGAATGCCGGCTCCGCCGCGCGAGCTCGGGGAAGCGACTTCACTTCCCCGGGCCGCGGTTCCCTCGTCCGCGGAATGGGGGTCCGGGACCTCTTCTCCCTCCTACGTGGACCGGGAGCTCCCCGCGGGTCCCGATCAGCTCCCCCGATTAGACCGCGAGCCCGTCGGAGGGCAGGGGCCGTCGCCGTCTGCGGCCGATTCGTCCGTTCCAAGCGCTTAGTACGGCGCCCTGCGCGCGCTGAGCGCCCGATGGATCCCGTTGAATGAACGAACGAGCGTATCTGCTCCGGTGCTCCGTGCGGGGCTTGGTACCCGCTAAGGGCTTCACAGCTGCCGCAGTCATTGATGAGGAGGAGGAGGAGGACGATGGTATCCGCGAAGCGCCCCCTCCGTGCCGAGCGCTGGGGGAGAGACGAGGTGATCGGGTTGTCCCACGGTGGGGCTCACGGTCTCGATCCCCATTCTACAGATGAGGGAACCGAGGCCCCGTTTACAAAACGGCGGCGTTCGTTAAGCGCCCGCTGCCCGCCGACCCCCGTGCCGGGCACCGGGGGGGATACCCGACCCGATCGGATCGGGGGGGAGGAGGAGTATTCAATCCCCGTCCTTCAGATGGGGAAAGCGAGGCCCCGGGGCAGTCGGGAGGCCGGCCCCCAGTGACGCCGCAGCAGGCCGGCGACGGAGCCGGGACTGGAGTCGGTCGGCCCGTCGACTGAAGGTACCGAGCGCTCGGGGCCCGGCCCGCCGCCGGGCACCCAGGAGCCGCCCGATAAAACCCACCGCGCCCTTGACGGACGGAAACCGACCGACGGACGGGAGCGGCGCGGCGGCCCGGCGGGGGGGGGGCCGGGGGACCTGGGTTCCGATCCCCGCCCCGCCCCCCGGCCTGCCGCGCGGGCGAGCGGCCTCGCTTCTCCGGGCCTCGGCTCCCCCGTCTGTAAAACGGGGAGGGGTCCGCGACGCGGGGGGCGACGGCCGGTCCCCCCTCCCGCTCCAGGTCATAAAGTGCAGAGCCGCCGTGGCCTGGGAAGCCGGGAAGCCGCTGTCTCTGGAGGAGGTGGAGGTGGCCCCCCCGAAGGCTCACGAGGTCCGCATTAAGGTAACGTCCCTCCTCCCCGCAGCGGCGGCTCCCCGAAGCCCGCGGGCCCCCCGCGGCCGAAGGCGCCTCAGCCTCCTCGGCTGTAGAACGGGCGTTAAGACCGCGAGCCCCGGGCGGGGCGTGGACCGCGTCCGTCCTCGTTGGCGTGGATCTGCCCCGGTGCTTAGCACGGTGCCCGGCGCTTAACGGACGACAGAAAACGGCAGGCGCCGGCCGCAGAGCGAGCGGCCCCGGGCCCGCGGGTCCGGAGCGGCTTCCTCCCTCCGGCCGACGTCACCCGCGCCCCGGGCCGCGGGAAGGGTCTCAGCCGCCCGGGCGGCGAGGGAGGTCGGCGGAGACTCCCGGAGTCTTCACCGGGCGCCGACCGCGTGCCCGGCCCCGTGCCAAGCGCTTGGGAGGGCGCGGTTCGGCGGGAGGCGGGGTCGGGCAGCGTAGGGCGCCGGCGGGCCGGAGCGGGCGTCACCGTGGCGGCCTCCCCCTCCGCGCGCGCCAGATCGCGGCCACGGCCGTCTGCCACACGGACGCCTACACGCTGAGCGGCGCGGATCCGGAGGGCCGCTTTCCCGTCATCCTGGGCCACGAGGGCGCCGGCGTCGTCGAGAGCGTCGGCGAGGGGGTGACCAAGTTCAAAGCAGGTGGGCGTGCGGCCGGGCCCCCCCCCTCCCCCCCCTCCCCCCCGCCGGCTCCGCTCGTCTCCTCTTTGCCGGGGGCGGCACCTCTGCCCGGCTGCCCCGGGCTCCACCCCCCGCCTCTGCCCGGCCGGGGCCGGCCGAGCGACGTGGCGTCGTCCATCGGGGGCGAGTCGCTTCGCTCCTCCGGGCCTCAGTTCCCTCATCTGGAAAACGGGGATTGAGAGCGCGAGCCCCGTGCGGGACGGGGACCGTGTCCAACCCCGTCCGCTTCCGTCCCCCCCCGGCGCTTGGTACGGTGCCCGGCACGGAGTAGGTAGGTGCTCAACGGGTACCGCGGTTATCATCGTCGTGATCTTTATTAAGACGGGCGACGCCCCCGCCCCCCCCCCCCCCCCCCCGGCGTCCTCGCTGCGCTCGGCGCCGCGGCGGAGGCGCAGCCGACGAGGCGGACGGAGAGGGCCGTCGGCCCTGGGCCGGCCGCCGGCGCGAGAGGCGACTCCCCCTCCCGGCCCTCAGACACCGGGGATCCTACGCGGCGTGGGGGCCCGGTCGGGGGGGGCCCGATCCCGGCTCCGCCCCTCGTCTGCTGGGTGACCTCGGGCAGGTCACTTGGCCGGGCCCCAGTCCCCGCCTCTGGAAAACGGGGACTCCGACCGCGAGCCCCGTGCGGGACCGCGCTTCACCAACGCCACCGTTTTCATCGTTACCCTTATGGAGGCAGGGAGAGGGGGTCGAAATCGGATTCTTTAATCGGCACGGATTGGGATCGGAATCCTCCGCGGAGCCCCACCCAAACCCGCGTGCCCTCCGGATGCGTTTCGGACCTCACGGGGGGTAACCCCCGGCTCTCCCCGCTCTGAGCGTTTCCGGTCAGAATCGGGAAACCCCGGGTGTCGTCTCGGCGGCCGTGGGGGCCGGACCGATCCCCGTCCGCCCCCCCCGCTCGAAGCCGGGCGGGTAGGGGTGTCGGCGGGCCCCCGCCGGATCTTTCCCCCTCCGTCTCCCAGGTGACGCCGTGATCCCGCTGTACGTCCCGCAGTGCGGGGACTGCAAGTTCTGCCGCAGCCCGAAAACCAACCTGTGCCAGAAGATCAGGTCCGTCCCGCGGTCCGGAGTCACCTTTCCCGCCGCCGTCGGTCGCCCGGTCGGTCGGCCTCTGCCGAGCGCCCGCCGGGCGAGGGCACCGGGGGAAACGCAGCGGGACCCCGTTCCCCGCCCGGAACGAGCCGAGCCGGGAGGGTCTCGGCCGCCCCTCCGGGAGTCGCCGGGAAGGCCCCGGGCGGGGCGGGGCCGTGGGGGCCGCCGGGGAAGGTGACGCCGGCCCCTCCCGCCGTCCCGCAGGCTGACCCAGGGCCGGGGGCTGATGCCGGACGGCAGCGGCAGGTTCAGCTGCCGGGGCCGCCCGCTCTTCCACTTCATGGGGACCAGCACGTTCGCCGAGTACACCGTGGTGGCCGACATCTCCGTGGCCAAGGTCGACCCCTCGGCCCCCCCGGACAGGGTCTGCCTGCTGGGCTGCGGCGTGTCCACCGGCTACGGGGCGGCCGTCAACACGGCCAAGGTGAGGCCGGCCCGGGGCCCCGGGCCTCCCTCCGCCTGCCCCCGGGGCCGGACCCGCGACGGGGAGCTCCCGGGCCCCGCCTCGACGGCCCGGCGTCCGTGTCCGCCCCTCTCCAGGTGGAACCCGGCTCGACCTGCGCCGTCTTCGGCCTGGGGGGCGTGGCCTGGCGGTCATCATGGGGTGCCGGGCGGCCGGGGCGGCCCGCATCGTCGGCGTGGACGTCAACAGGGACAGGTTCGCCAAGGCCGAGGAGTTCGGCGCCACCGAGTGCCTCAGCCCCCAGGACTTCACCCAGCCCATCCAGGAGGTGCTGGTCGACCTGACCGACGGAGGCGTGGACTTCTCCTTCGAGTGCGTCGGCAACGTCGGCGTCATGGTGCGTGCCGGCCGGCCCGGGGGGGGGCGGGACGCGGGGGCGCGGGGGACCCCGGCCCGAGGCCGAGCCCCGACCGAGGATCTGCCCCCCCCGGGACCCCTCCCCGGCCGGTCCGAGGACCCTCCCCTGCGAAGCCGGGGTCCCGGGACCCGTGCGGGAAAGGCGCGGGGGCCGGGCCCGGGGTGGCCGGCCCCCCGCCCCGCGAGAGGCTTTCAAGGTGGGGGGCGGGGGGGGGGGGGGGAAGGGGCCGGGGCGCGGGGCGCCGCGGCCCCCTGGCCCTTCGGAGGGACAGTTTGGGGAGCGGGCGGCTTGCCGCCCGCCCTCCTTAGCCGCCGGGGTGGTGGATTCCGTCGAGGGCCAGGCCCCGGCCGGAGGAAGGAGACGGTCGAGGCAGAAGATCCCCCGGCTTGCGGGGGGTCCCGGGGCGAGCGGGCCGGGTCACGGTCGGGGTTCTGTGTCGCCCGCCCCCAGAGAGCCGCCCTGGAGGCCTGCCACAAAGGCTGGGGGGTCAGCGTCATCGTCGGGGTGGCGGCGTCCGGCCAGGAGATCGCCACGCGCCCCTTCCAGCTGGTCACCGGCCGCACCTGGAAAGGCACCGCCTTCGGAGGTGACGGGCCGCCGCGGGGTCCGCGGGGCCGGGCGGGGACCGTCGGGGCGACGGCGAGAGCGGGTTTGGGAAGGGCTTCCTCCGGAGGAGGAGGGGGAGGCAGAGGACGGGCGTCCGACCCCCCTTTTACGGATGAGGGGTCGCCCAGCGGACGTGCGGCGGAGCCGGGATTGTGACGACGACGGTGACAGTGGTATCCGTTAAGCGCCTGCCGCGTGCCGAGCGCCGGGGTAGATACGGGGTTATCGGGCCGTCCCACGGGGGGCTCGCGGTCTTCGTCCCCGTTTTCCAGATGAGGTCACTGAGGCACAGAGGAGTGAAGCGACTTGCCCGAAGTCACACAGCCGACAAGCGGGGGAGCCGGGATTAGAACCCGCGACCCCCGACCCCCGAACCCGGGCTCCGTCCCCTGCGCCCCGCCGCTTCGGCGGGCCGGACCCCCGGCGGCTTCTTCATCCCCCGCCCCCCGGGTTTCTTTCAGGGTGGAAGAGCGTGGAGAGCGTCCCCAAGCTGGTGGACGACTACATGGCCAAGAAGATCCAGGTGGACGAATTCGTCACTCACACGCTGCCCTTCGACCAAATCAACGAGGCCTTCGAGCTGATGCGCTCGGGAAAGTGGTGAGCGGGGGCCTTCCGTCCGACGGGGCGTTCCGGGCGAGGGCCCCGAGACCTAAGTCCGGGAAGCGACGGGCAGCGGGCTGAGCGCCGGGGAGGGTTTAGCGACCTACGCGAGCCCCGCCCTTAAGGCGCTTAGGATCTACCGCGGTCGGAGGGGACCCGTGCCCCCCCCCCCCCCCCCCCCCCCCCCGAGGCTGCCGATCCAGTGGACGGGAACGATCGGGAGGGGGAGAGAGGGAGAACCGGGATCGAGTCGCTAACCTTCCGCTTCCCGTCCCCGTCGTCTCCTTCCCCGAAGCATCCGCTGCGTCCTGAAGTTCTGAGGGACCGGGCCGGACCGGCGCCGCGGTTCCGGGAGCGGCACGGAGGGGGACGCCGTTCTCCCTTCCCTCCCGCCGCCGGACGGCTTTCGGTCTTAGCGACCCGCGCTCCCCCCTCGCCCGCGGCCCCTCGCGTTCTCCCCAGCCCCTCTTCGCCCCCCCCGCCGGCTACCCAAATCCGGGCAATAAACAGAGCGGTCCCGGGATGGTCGGGGATTTCCTGCCGCACGAGCCCCCCCCCCGGGCCGCCGCCGAGGTCCCGAGGTCGATCCCCCCCCCCGGCTCCCCTCGGCCGTGTCCGCTCGTGAGAGGACGCGGGTCGCCTCCTCCCGGGCCCGCTCACCCTTGGATCGCCCCGTCCGGCCACCCGCTGGCGGGGGCGGCCCCGGACCCGCCCCGGACCTTCCCTCCGCCCGGCGGGAGAGAGCACCCGGGAGCCAGGATGGTGTAAGGGAGCCTCCGTGGCGGGGTCTTGGGGCGCATCACCTCTTCCCCGCTGGTGACTCCGAGCCAGCCACCTGGCTTCCCCGCTGCTCAGTTCAGCGTCTGGCACGCAGTAAGCGCCGAACAGATGCCGTGATCATCATCGGCGATCGTTATTGTTGTTGGATTCTCTACTAGAGAAACCTTTTTTTTTCTTTTTTTGAGGGTATTTATCTGCTAAAGGGCTTGCTGCGTACCCAGCATCGGGGTAGAGGAAAGATAGGTTGGACAGAGTCCCCGTCCCAAAAGGGGCTCGGCCTCGATCCTCATTTTACAGCTGAGGGAACGGAAGTCGAGAGAAATGAAGCGGCTTGCCCGAGGTCGGTCGTACTTATCGAGCGCTCGGTGGGGGCAGGGCGCCGTACGAGGCGCTTGGGAGAGGACAGCGTAAACCCGCGCGTTCCCCGCCCGGCCGGCGGACGAGTGGCGGAGCTGAGGTTAGAACCCAGATCCTCTGACTGCCAGCCCCGATGATGGTGACGGTATCTCCCAAGCGCTTACTCTGTACCGTGCCGTAATTATACGACCGTGATACCGGGGTCGATCCGAGCCGAGGGGGTCGGACACGGTCCCTTGTCCCCCGCGGGGCTCGCGGTCTCGATCCCCATTTTACAGGTGAGGTAGCTGAGGCACAGAGAAGCGAAATGACTCACCCGGGGTCCCACGGCAGACGGGCGGAGGAAATGCTCTTCCCGCTAGGCAGCGCTGCCCTTCCGTCGTACCTTCGGCCCCGGGGCGGGGGGGAAGCTCGCAACCAACCTCCGGTGCGGCTTCGGAGACGGCAGAGCCGAGCGTCCGAAAGCGAGCCCCGGGTACGGACCGCCCCCGCCTCGTTCGGTCCGAACGACTTCCCGTTGTCTTCCGGAGCCGGGGGGGGGATCGCAACCCCGGCCGGTCCGCCTCGTCGGCTCCGCTGACCTAAGAGTTAAAACCTTAAGACGCGAGAATGCGGCTTCGAGGCTAGTACACGGCGACGTTTATTCCAAGATACAACTGAACGCACCGAGGCGTCACGTGGTGATGGGCGGAGAACCTCAGGCAACCGGGTACCGATGGTTTTGGCGCACACGCTCCCGGCCCCTACACCCGTCCCGGTAAAACATCTGGGGGGATTCAGCAGGCGCGCAGCGTAGTCTCATAAGGAGTCACAAAATTCCCCACTGCCAACAGTCCCATCGCACAGCTTTGCTTTCCCCAGCGACGGCGGCAGGTGGGTGTTAGGAGTTTGGGGTCGAGAGTGGAGAACGGGGAGCTGGGGGGGGCGTCGGCTCCGTCCGGGGTGAGGCTGACGCCCCCAAAGGCCACACCGTGTCCTCCTCCGGTGACCCCCCCCCCCCCCCCAGGAGGATCAAACCCGATCCGCCTCCCCGTGAAAGCAGAGGCGGGCGAGCGGAGGCTCCCGGTGGCCGTCGCAGCCCGGATCTCACGCTCGGAAATTTCTCCCCAAACTGCGGGCGGGTGGTTGAACGAACCCCACTCGCGGACACGCGGGGCTCCGGCCCGCCGACCGCTTCAGAAGTCTCTCCGGCACGTGGTTCTCTTGGGTGTCGTCGACGCCGCCGCGATTCAACCGCCGCGGCACGTATGAGCCGATCGGGTTGGACACGGTCCCCGTCCCGCTTAATCCCCATTTCACAGATGAGGTGACGGAGGCGCGGAGAGGTCGACTTGCCCGAGGTCCCGGCGGGCGGGTCCTTCTGCCGCCCGGGCCCCCGCTCTATCCACTGGGCCACGCTGTCTCCCTAAGCGGCGGGAGACGAGCCGACGGGGCCGGACACGGTCTTCCGCCCCGTTTTACAGACGGAGTAACCGGGGCCCAGAGAAGCGACGCGGAGAAGCCGAGGAGGGGTGGGGTCGGGATTAGAACCCAAGCCCTCCGGCTCCCAGGCCCTCTCCCTCTGACCCTCAGACACGCCCCTCCGCGTCCCACGGGATGAGGGAGGAGGCGGATCCGCCGGTTCGTAATCGCGAACGCCGAGAGCCGTCAAAAGACCGAAGGAGGAGAAGAAAAGGCCGCCGTGAGGCCGCGACGGGCAGGAAGCATCTATTTCCCCGACGGCTCTCTCTACACGACCACCTGGGATCTGCCGACGCGGACCCCCCACGGCCGTCAACGGAGACGGCGAGAGGGTCTTTCCGAGGCGGCCGGGAAGCGGCGCGGCCCGGTGGAGGGAGCGCGGCCCTAACCCCGGCTCCGCCGTCCGTCTGCGGGGCGACCCCGAGCGGACCACGTCGCTTGCCCGGGCTTCCGTCGCCCCGCGGGTAAAATGGGAACCGGGACCACGAGCCCCCCCCCCCCGCGGGGCAGGGACCGCGTCCGACCCGATTAGCCCGTGTCTACCGAGGCGCCTGGCGGCCTCCCACGGATTTAAGCGCGGTAACGGATACCGTCAGAAAAGACCTCAGCTGTTCTGGAAACGGGAGGCAGTTCAAAATTCCCAAGATTTAAAAACGGGTCCAAAATCTGATCGGGATGAAAATCCGAAACCCGGCATCCGCGCGAAAGGCCGGCCGCCCGGATCGCTCGAAAATCCCCCGGACGCTGGGAGCGACCCGCCGTTTCATTCAGATTTACAGAAGGACTCGACGACGCTGCCCCTTCCACCGCCTACTCGCTTCAAACGACGGAAAGAGTCCGTTTCTGGAACCGTCACCTTCCACCAACGCAACGGAGTCCTCCTCCTCACCCCTAAAAGAGCTCCGCGGTGTTTAAAACGGCGTCCGATTGGCCATTTTTCCCAAATTCCCATGAGCTGGTAACCGTCGGCCGCGTCCTGGCCACCACGCTAACGGCGGCTGGTTTCTGTTTTCAAGACGTGTTAAAAAAAAAAAAAAAAAAAACCAAACCCCAAAAAACCCCACAAGAGACACCCAGCTTCAAATTCAAAAATAAGATAACGATTAAGAAGTGACCTGACGGCCGGGGGCGGGGGGCGGGGGGGGGGGGGGCGCGGGGGCGGCCCACGTGTGCAGAAAAATCAGTCGGGATCCAGGAATCCTTTCGACGGCCTCCGCTGATTCCCAGGGCCATTCTCCGTGGAGCTGACGGGGAGAGGATGGGACCGGACGGTTCGGCCGGCTCTCGCTGAGGGCCCGAGGGAGAGGCGCGATTCGCGTCCGAGGCACCGGGGGGAAAAGGAACCGCCATCTTGCCCACCTAGTGTTTTGAGAGGTTCAGACCGTCCCCGGCAATCAGGCGCTCCGCGCGAAGCTGACGCTCCCAGGGCCGGTGATTTTAGGGGCACCACCGGTTTGGGGGGGGGGGGGGGACGCGCGCGCGCACACAAACGCACGCCAACACCCCGAGGGGACCCACGAAGCGCCACCCCCGCAGCAGGATTCCGCTGGCCGCGGAGACCCCGACACCGTCCCGTCCCGGAGGAGGCAGCTGTCCCTTAAACCCCGGGTCTTTTCGAGTTTCCTTCCCTCCCGGCGTATCGCGGCCCCCGTCACCGGGGGCGGGTATCGGTCCCCCCCCCGCCGCCTCTAAAAGCCAGGGCGGCCCGGGAGACGTCCTTCCCGCGGGCCTCCTCCGGGCCCCCCTCCGCCCCCCCGGTCTCGGAAGCGCCGCCGCCGTCCGCCGACGGGAACCCGGAGGTCCCCGGCGGGGAGGATCCACGGGCGACGTCGGTCCGTGCGGTCCTGACCCGCCGCCCCGGAACGAGAGCCGGCGCCCGGCACGCGGTGAGCGCTTTAACGGACGCCATCGTCCTCGTCCCTGGGCGCGGGGGGAGAGACGGGGAAGGCGGACGTCGGCCGGGGACTGCTCTCCCCCAGACGTCGGCTTCGACCGACCCTCTCGGAGGCGGGAATGCCGGGGCGGGCCGCCCCCCCCCCCGGTCTCGGCGGGAGCGGTTCGTTCTCCCCGCCGGCCCGCCCCCTCGGGCAACCGGAGCGCGCGAGACGGGACCGGGGAGGGGGTGGAGAAAAAAGTGAACGGAGATCCCTTTTTTAATTGTAAAGCGGAAGCGTGTCGTCGTCCCCCCGCCCCCGTGCCTTCCCCCGCTCCCGAGGGGAACCGAAGCCAGCCGACACCGTTCGCCCCTAACGGGCGGCCGTGGAGGCGGCCGAAATTTTTAAATAGGTCGCTTAAAATCTCGAGGGGGGAGGGTCTCCGTCTGGGTGACTCGCGTTCGCACTCGCGACGGCATCCACGCGCGCCCCCCCCCCCCCCCCCCCGCCCGGGACGGTCGAGGGCCCTCTCTCGCAGCCTGCTCTCGCCGAGGCGGGAGAAGCGTCAGTCGGAGGGAGGGGGCCCGGAAAGGGACGGGGGAGGAGCCGGGAGAGCGGGCGGGGGTGAGGGGGGGGGGGGGTGAAGGGAGGGGAGGGGAGGTGGCCACATGCGAAAGGATGAGCGTTGAGGAGAAAGCGGGAGCCGGGAGAAGGCGACTCTCTTTTACTCGCGGGCTTCCGCGGCCCCGGCCCGAGAAGAGCCGCCCGGACGGCTTCGGCGGACGAGAACGAGCCCCGGGTTGAGAGCCCCTTCCCTGGCGCGGGCGCGCCCTCCTCCTCCTCCCCCCTGGGGCCGGCGGGCGGCCCCCGGCGGAGCCCCTAAAACTGGGTCACGAAGTGCGGGCGTTGGCCGTCCGGCCGCCGGGTCAGGATTTCGCAGCCGGCGTCCGTGACGAGCAGCGTGTGCTCGAACTGAGCCGACCGTCGGCCGTCCCTCGTCACCGCCGTCCAGCCGTCCGGCCACGTCTCGTCCTGCCACCCGCCTGCGGGGGGAGGGGGGCGGGAACCCAAGCCGGGGGGCCGAGCGTCAGCGGGTCCCACCGACCCTCCAGGCCCCCCGCGGGCCCGCCCTTCCCCTTCCCTTCCCCCGGTCCTCCCCTCCCCCCTCTCCCCCTCTAGGCCGCGAGCTCGCCGTGGGCGGGAAACGCGTCCGTCTGCCGTCCCGGCGGACCCTCCCGGCCGCCCGATACGCTGCCGAGCGCGCGGGTAGAACGCCCGAATGGACGTCCTCCCCCCCCGCCTCCCTCTGGCGGCTCAGGGGCCCGGCGGAGGCCGCGGCTCGGCGGGAGGGAGGCTGCCCCCGGCCCCTCCCCGACCCGGTCCCGTGCGAGCCGGGCCACCGCCCGGCCCGCGGTAAGCGCTTCCGTGCCACGGTGATGACGATAATAATAATAACGTTGGTGTCCGTTAAGCGCTTACTACGTGCAGAGCACCGTTCTGAGCGCCGGGGGAGACCGGGGTGGGGGGGGGGGGATCAGGTCGTCCCACGTGGGGCTCACGGTCTTAATCCCCATTTTACGGATGAGGTCGCTGAGGCCCAGAGAAGTTGAGCGACTCGCCCGCGGTCACGCGGCCGACGGGCGGCAGGGCCGGCACCCGAACGCACGACCCTCCGACTCCGAGGCCCGTGCTCTTTCCACCGAGCCACGCCGCTTCTACATCACAGTGGTGACTATCACTAACGGCGCCGTTAACGGGGCCCCTCGGAGGCGGCTTCCGGGCCGGGATCCAGGGAGGTTCGGCCCCCGGTTTCCAGCCGACCGGCGCGTTCTCGACGTCCCGTTTCCGCACCCTACCGAGCGAAACCGTCCGCGCCGCCGGCCGCCCGGCGGGCGCGGGGGAGATCCGGGGGGCCCCGGGGGACGACCGAGGGACGGCGGGAAAACCCCGCCCCGCCGTGGGGACGGCCGGCGGCCCGGACTCACCCTCGCAGATCATGGGTTCCACCGTAAACACGTGACCGGGTTTCATCACGCCGACCGCTTTGTTTTCTGAAGCGAGAAGGTCAGAGACAGACGCGACGGGAACTCCGACTTCCCGAGCGCCGGGACCCGGCGCGGAGGGGCCCGTCGGGAAGGGGAGAGGACGGGCGACGGCTCTTCCGGCCGCCCCCTCGGGCCCGGCCGGCCCCCCCCACCCCGACCGGCTCTCCCTGGGGGTCCGCTCCGGGCGGGACCCCCCTCCTCCGGCTCCCCCCCGGACGGAGGGACCGTCGCTTCGGAGAAGCGGCGAGGCCTGGCGGAGACCCGGGTTCCCACCCCGGCTCTGCCCCTCGCCCGCTGCCTAAACCTCGGCCCGGCGTGCGGCCCGGGCCGGGACCCCGGCTCCGCGACCCGCCGCGGCGGGACCCGGGGCGAGTCGCTCCCCTCGTGTGGGACCCGGTCGCCTCATCCGGAGAGCGCGGACTAAGGCTACGAGCCCCACGTGGCACGGACCGGGTCCGACGCGACCGTCCCGTCCCCGTCCCGGCGCCGGGCGCGGCGCCCCAACGGACCCAGAGGGGCGCTCCGCTTCTCTGCGCCTCGGTCCCCTCACCCGCGACACGGGGACTCGGCACCTCGGGGCCCGACCGTCCGCTATCGGCCGCAGAGGTCAGCACGGCGCCCGTCATTCGGTCGGCGCTTCACGGACGCCACCGTCGTCGTCGTCGTCGTCATTACCGCTCCCGCCGGGGCCGAAACGGAAGCGAGGCCGGGAACCGGCGGCCGCCGCCCCTCCAAGCCCTCGAGGGAGCCGGAGTGGCCGCCCGGGCCGCCGGCCACCCGGCCCCCGCCCGAGCCCGGCCCCCATCTCCCGGAGGGGACCCGTCCGTCCGTCCGTCCGACCGACCGACCGACCGACGGCGTGTACCGAGCGCTTCCGGCGTGCGGGGCGCCGTACCGAGTGCCCGGGAGCGAGGGGGCGTGGGCTCCCGAGCCGTCCCGGCGGGCCCGGCGGGCCCCCGGCCCCGTCCCGTCCCTCGTCCCGTGAGAACGAAGACGCCGGCGGCGAGCGCGAAGCGCGCCGGGCGCCGTTCTAAGCGCCGGGGCGGACGGCCGGTCCGCCCCTCGTGGGGCTCGCGGTCTTCGGCCCCGTTTTCCGGACGGGGAACCCGAGGCCCCGAGGACCGACGCGGCCGGCCCGAGGCCCCACGGCAGGCGGGCGGCGGAGGCGGGATCGGAACCCGCCCTCCCCGGCGAGCCGCGCCGCTGCGTCGGCCGCCGCCCCCCCCCCCCCCCCCCCCCACCTTTCTCTTAGGGCTCTAAACTGCCGGCCGGGGCTCGGCGCGGCGCTCCGCACGCCGTCGGCGCTCGCCGACCGGGGGGGACGGGGGCGGGGGGGGGGACGGGGACGGGCCGCGGGGTACTCACTGGCGTAGTGGGGGACGTTGGGGGCCGTGTGGAAGAGCTTGTGGATGCCGTGGCCGCAGTAGCTGCGCACCACCGAGAAGCCGCTGGCCTGGGCGTGTCTCTGGATGACGTTCCCCAGCTCCCGGTATCGGACGCCGGGCTTCACTGCGGGCCCGGGGAGGGAGGACGGGCCGGTCAGCCCCCGCCCCGGCCCGGCGGCCCCCCCCCCCCCCCGCCCGGGGTCGCCGCCCGGCGGAGAGCGGTCTCACCTGCGTCGATGGCCTGCATGAGGCACTCGTACGTCGTCTGGACGAGCCTGCGGGCCCCCTCGTCCACGTCCCCGACGTAGAAGGTCTCGTTCAGGTCGCCGTGGTAGCCGTCGCGGTAAACGGTGATGTCCACTGCCGGGCGCGCGGGCGGGGGAGGAGGCTCGTGACGGCGCCCGGGCCTCCGCCTCCTCCTCCTCCTCGCCGGTACTTATCCGGCGCCTACCGTGCGCGGGGCGCCGTGCCGCGCGCCGGTCCGTAGACGCTCTCCCGACCCACAGGCGGGGTGACGGTCTAGACCGTAGCGGGGGCGCGGGCCGGGGAGGCGGGAGGTCACGGGTTCGCATCCCGCCTCCGCCGCCCGTCCGCTCGGCGGCCTCGGACGGGTCGCCGCGGTTCTCCGGGCCACGGGTACCTCGTCTGGGTCACGGGGGTGGGGGCCGGGAGCCCCACGTGGGACGGGGGCTCCGTCCGACCCCCCCCCCCCCCCCCCGGGCTCGCATCCGCCCCGGCGCTTGGTACGGTGCCCGGCACACGGTGAGCGCTTAAACACGGGCCCCGTCGTCACCCTCTAGACGGGGAGGCGGACGGGCCGGGGAGTCAGGAGGCCCGGGTCCTCGCCCCGGCTCCGCCGCGTGACCCGGGGCGGGTCGCTTCGCCTCACGGGGCCCCGGTCTCCTCCTCCGCGGCGCGGGGCGTCGATCCCCTCCCCCTCCGCCCCCCTCAGACCGTGCGCCCCGTCCCGCCGCCCGGTAGCGACCCCGGGCGTTCACCCCGGTGCTCGGCGCGTATTAAGCGCGTCGCCCCGTGATCACGACCGGACGGCGACGACGTATCGTAACGTGAGCACGTCGGTATCCGTCAAGCGCCTGCTACGCGCCGGGCGCCGTTCCGGGCGCCGGGGGAGACACGGGCTCATCAGGTGGCCCCACGTGAGGCTCACCGTTGAGCCCCGCCTTACGGACGGGGATCCGTACCACTCCGATCGGATCGGGAGAAGAGTCCGTCCCCTGGGACCCAGGAAACCAGGGGGCGGAAAGGCCCGGACGAAACCGGTCAGACCGTGAACCCCACGGGGGGGCGGGGGCCGCGTCCGGCCTGATTCACCGGTCTCCACCCCAGCGCTCGGGACGCCGTCGGCTAAGGACGCCCGCCGGCCCCGGCCGGCCTTCACGGGGTCGATCCCGCGCGCGCCGGCTGATGCGGATCCGTGAGCTCGGACCAGAAATCTCTCGCACGTCCACGTGACGACGGGGGAACGCACCTTCCACAACCCCCCCCCCCGACCTCGCGGGGAATATAAAGCAAGTACGTAATACCCTCGGGCACGGACGACAAGCGGGGCGGCCCGGTGGCCGGAGCACAGGCCCGGGAGTCGGCTGGACCTGGGTTCCCGTCCCGGCTACGCTACTCGACTCCCGCGGGACCCCGGGCGGGTCGTCGACTTCCCCGGGCCTCGGTCGCCTCGTCCGTGTCCGCCCCGAGTCCACCCCACGGTGCCCGGCCCCCAGCGGGCGCTTGACGGAACGCCGTCCTCGTCGGCCGGCAGGCGTCCGTCCCGCCCGGCCCCCCCTCCCCGCCCTACCGTTGACGATATCCCCGTCCTGCAAGGGCCTCCGGTCGGGAATTCCGTGGCAGATCACTTCGTTCACGGAGGTGCAGCACGATTTGGGGAAATTGTAGTAATTCAGCGGCGAGGGGTAGCAATTCCTGGCGACGCAAGCCTGGAACACCACGACGACGATGACGACGGTATCCGTTAAGCGCCCGCTATGTGCCGGGACCGTTCTGAGCGCCGGGGGGGGGGGGGGGGGGGGGGGGGGGGGGATACGGGGTCATGGGGTTGTCCCACGGGGGGGGGGGGGGGGCCTCACGCTTTTAATCCCCGTTTTACAGATGGGGCCACGGAGGCACAGAGACGCGAAGCGACTTGCCCAGGGTCACCCGGCAGACAGCGGAACCCACGTCCTCTGGCTCCCAGGCCCGGGCCCCTTCCGCTAGGCCACGCCGCTTCTCATTAATGGCACCCGTCGGCGCCGTTCTAAGCGCCGGGGTCGACGGGACGCGAGCGGGTCGTCCCAGGTGAGGCTCACGGTCTTTCCGGCGAGGTCGCTGCCTTTAGAGTCCACCCCGTGGGGGGGGGGGGCGCGGAGGGGAGCGTACGAGACGGGCCCGAGGAGCCGGAGGGCCCGGGCTCTAATCCCGCCTCCGCCACCCGCCCGCCGGGTGACCTCGGGCAAGTCGCTCCACTTCTCCGGGCCTCGGTCCCCTCATCCGTAAAACGGGGATCGAGACCGTGCGTCCCGCCCCGTTAATCCCCTAACTGCCCCGGTGCTCGGGACGGCGCCGGGCAGGTAATAAGCGCTTAACGGATACCGTCTCGAAGTCTGCCTCCCCCCGCCGCGTCCCGGGCCGAGGGGCTTGAGGACGGCCCCCGGCCCCGAAGGGGATCCGGCTTACCAAGTGGACGGCGTGGTCTATCTCTTCCGTCGTGACGCCGGGCTTCACCATCAGGGCGGCCACATCCAAGACCTCGCGAGCAAGCTGGCGGGGCGGCGGAGGCGGGGAGGGGAACGGGAGGGGAGGGAAAGACCGTCAGGAGCGGGGACGGGGGCCGTGGAAGACCCAGGGCTCGGCTCAGCGCCCGGCACGTAGCGGACGCTCAGCCGACGCCGTAAATAATACGGCGACCGATAACGGTGAAGTAAGAAGGGCTGGTCGGTGGCCTCGTCTCGATCCGGGCTCTCCCCCCGTACCCGTTTGAATTCGATGTCGGCCGTCGCGGGGTCCGGAGGGACAAACGGGGGGGGGGGGGGTCTCTGATATAGCTTCGGACCTCGGACGAGGCCCCCCCCCCCCCCCCCCCACCCCCTTAGACTGTCGGCTCGCTGCCGGCAGGGAATGTGTCTTTTACCGTCGTACTCTCCCAAGCGCTTAACGCGGCGCTCGGCACACAGTCGGCGCTCAACAAATACGACCGAACGGACCAACGGACCTAACGCCTACCGTAAACGATCTGACGATCGGAACGGCGGCTTGACATCGTGGGGGCGTAAGGGTCGAGGTCCCGCGTCTGTCCACCTTCCTCTCCGCCCCCCCCCCCCCCCCGCCTAACCCCGCCGGGCTATCTCGGGTGCGCCCGATGGGGTGCGGGCCTCCGGGCCGGGTCGCTCGATCCGATCGGGTGGAGCCCGGAGGCGCGATTAACCCGAACTACCCGGTGACCCGATTTACTCGGAGCCGGGCCCGGTCATCTGACCGCTGACTCCGATAACTCGGTTCCGTGACGGGTCCGGATTGAGCAGCCGAGCCCCCCTCCCGGTCGAGCGCGTCGCAGTACGGCGGAAACCCCGCCCTTGAACCGGTCGGGTCCCCGGCCCGACTTTATCACCTCGGAGGAGGTCCGGGACTGAAGGGAAAACGCCCCGGGGACTCCCCGCTTTCCGTCCTAAAACATTTCGCCCACTGCATCGTCCCGATCACCATCGATCCCGTTCTGGCGATCTCCGGCCTGCCCCAAGTCGAGCAGGCCTTGACCGGCGGGGGACTCGCCGCCGCTCAACGCCTCTCCCTACGAGTGCCGGATTCATCCATCCCACCGTCCCCGCTGAGCGTCTACTGCGTGCGGAGCGCTGTACCAAGCGTTCGGAGGGCCCCATTGGGCCACGGGGGCCATCCCCACCCAACGGGCTCGCGGTCTAGGAACGGGGGGAGCGGGACCACAGAACCGGACGGAGCAAGCGGCCGGGCATCGGTGTAGATGAAGAGAATTACGGACATCTGCACGTCGCTAATTTAAAAGAACAGAAGAATCGAGACGTACGCGTGTCCACGAGCGCCGCGGGGAGGGGGGCGGAGCACAGGGAGGGAGTCGGGGAGGGGAGGTGGAGCCGGGGGAAAGGGGGGCTCCGGCTGGGAAGGCCCCCCCCGGAGGAGGCGGGCTCTCGGTGGGGACGAAGGGCCGGTGGCAAATGAAACCCGTCTCCGACCCACCCCTTTCGGAACACGGGGAGGGGTCCGCGACGTCTTTCCTTCGCACCGGAGACGACGACGATAACGGCGACGACGAAAAGATCGTCGTCCTCTCTTACCCGGCACACGAGTCTCATTCCTTCGACGTCTTCGGGCGACAGGACTTTGATCTGAGAAGTGCCTTTGAGGGCCTGCTCGGATTCGGACATCCCTGGGAGGGCGCGGGACCGGCTCAGGGTCCGATCCCGCGGGACGCCCGCCCCTCCGACCGCGACGGACCGCGTCCGAGGTCGCCCCGCCCGCACCCCTGGAGGGAGACCCCGTTCTCGGGCCTCCGGCCGCCCCCGTCCGACCCCCGCCCAGACAGCGGGGTCGCGTTCCGCTGACCCCCTCCGCGATTTACAACCGGGGCGGCTGTTAAGCTACGTTGGCCGGGGACCGTCCCGAGCACCGGGGTAGGTCGGCCAGACCCGGGGGCCGCGGAGGGAGGGCCGACGGGTACCGGACCCCCATTTTACAGCCGAGGAAACGGAGGCCCCGAGACGCGACGCCACCGTCCTCCGGCTCCCGGGACCGGGCTCTCTCCCCGCCGGGCTCGGCCGCCTCCCCCTCCCGGCGCCGGCCCCTCGAAGGGGATCCCCCGGTCCCCGCCGCCCCAGTCGAGCGAGCTCCGCGGGCCCCGGCGGGGCGGCGGGTCCGGCCGAGGACAAGCGCCGGCTCTCGGCGGCCGCGGTGTTTCCGGGCGATCGGGACCCGGGACCCGCCACGGGGAAGCCCCCGGCCTCCCGCGGCCGCCGTCGCCGGACGGGGGACGGAGCCCGCCTTACCCAGAGGGTGGTCGGCGTAATCCGGTCTCTGGATGTAACTTGGCACCGGCCTCGTCGGCATCTAAAAAGAACCCGCGAGAGGTGGCCGGACCGGATCCCGGGGCCGAAGCGCCGCGGCTCCGATCCTCCGGAAGCGAGACGAGTCCCGTCCCCGCCGAACTCCCCCGTACGCCCCTCCCGTCGCCCTCCTTTCGGTTTCGAGAAGGCGACGGCCGGGAAACGCCCCTCGCCGACGGGCTCGCCGAGAGGCGACATCGGGCGACACGCTGAGGACCGGATTCCATCCCCCCCGCCTGGAACGACGACCCCTCTGCGTTCGTCCCGAGCGGGACGGCCCGCCCGCCCTCGGGCGGACGGGTCCGCCGCGGCGCGCTAAAGGAACGTCGGGGATCGGGGCGTGAGATCCTTCCTGGGGTTCGACGGCCCATCCCGGACCGTCGAGTCGGGGGCCCGGGAGGGCGACCGTACTCCAGCCGCTCAGCACGGGGCCCCGCACGGAGTAAGCGCCCGGTAAACGCACTCGCGGTTCCGCCGAGGGATCCGGGGTGGCGGGGCCGCGGGCCGATCCCCGGGAACGCCTCTGGGCGAGGCCGCAAGCGGCGACGATCGCCGGGGGTCAGACGTGAAGCGAAAGAGTGGCTTTTAACGGTCGGAATTAGAAGGATCGCTTTATTTACGGAGACCATCACGCCGTCCGCCGGTACGATTGGTTCCGTGACCGTCACTGACGACGACGGTCGTCCCGTCGCGTTCACTGAGCGCTCCCTGCGTGCGGGGCGCTCGGGAGAGCGCGATGCGACGGTAAACAGACGTACCCGTTCGGCGCTTACCGGCCGCTAAGCGCCGCGGCACGCGCCGGAGCAGGGGCGGGACAGTCGCGACCCGCGGGAGGCTCGCCGTCTTAAAAGAGGGCGCAGCGGGCCTTAAATCCCGAGGAGACCGAGGCAGGGGAGGTCGGCGACCCGTTTCCGGGGGGGCCCGGGTTCTAACCCCGCCCCGGCCGAGTCGCTTTACTCCTCGGTGCCTCCGTCCCCTCATCCGTACGACGGGGATTTGAGGCCGCGAGCCCCACGGGATCGCCTCGGACCCGGCCCCCCGTCGGCGCCTCGCGGACGCCATTCGAAAGAGAAAAGGGTGAGCCGCTTCACCTCCCGGGACCCCGAGGTCGGTCGTCACCGGTCCGACGCGGGGGGGACGACGACGACACCCGCCCCCTCCCCGCCTCCCCGGGGACGTGCCGAGGACCAGACGCCCGAGAGACGGGAGCGGCGCTTCGGGAAAAAATCCCGCGGGGGGGCCGCGGAATCGAGCCCCGGCACCGTCTGCCCCGGCGCCCGCGGCCGAAGGGCGCTTCCCCCGTTCCCTCGGCGCCGCCGACTCACCAGGGGATAGTGCGGCCTCAGTTTACCCGTGTACCGGTAGCCCGCCCACGGATCGGTGTCGATTTCGCCTTCCGCCGTCCAAGAGGAGACTTCCCGCCTGGCCTTCTCATCTTCTGGAAGAGAGAACCGAAAGCCGGAGGCGAAGGCGGGTGATCGGGAGGCGGAGCCCGACTGACCGACGCAGCGCTCGGCGGAGGGGCGAGCGCCGGGCTCCCTTCGTCCAACGGCATTTCCGGGGCGCTTACTATGCGCGGGGCACTGTACCGGGCGCTTGGAAGGTACCAGTCGGCAACGGACAGGGACGGTCCCCGCCCTCCGACGGGCTCGCGGGCGGACGAGAACGATGGCGATAGATAGAGTGGAGGGGGAGGGCGTCTCGCCGAAACAGTGGCAGCTAAACAGAATCGGGGCGACGTACCGTCTCGTCGAACAAAATCAGCCGAACAGATAGGGCGACGAGGATACGGACGGCCCCACGGGGAGCCTCCCGCTCGGAACGGGGCGCGCCGGCGGGACGGCATCTTCCGAGCGAGCCCCGGCCGAGCGGGCGGGGGGACCCGGGCGCCGGGGAGGACGGCCGCCCGCCCGGGCCGCCGGGGATCGACGAGGGAAGGCCCGTCGGAGGAGGCGGGCTTCGGGTACGGGGAGGGAGGGACTCCCAGGTCCGGGGGCGCGAGCGAGGGCGGACCGGGGAGGCTCCGCTGATCGGGCGGTCCCGGGGGGGGCGGCTCACGGTCTCCATCCCCGTTTTCCAGACGAGGAAACCGAGGCCCGGAGAAGTGAAGTGACTCGCCCCGAGTCCCACGGCCGGCGAGTGGCGGAGGCGGGACGGGAACCCACGACCCCCGGCTCCCAAGCCGGCCCGGACCGAGCGGGGCCGGGGCCGAGAGGCCAGAGAAGAAATCGGTCCCGGGGGGCGAAGGGGAGGCAGCGCGGCCCGGGGGAGAGAGCACGGGCTCGGGAGGCGGGGGACCCGGGCTCCGATCCCGACTCGGCCACCCGCCGCCCGCGCGGGCTCGGGCTAGACCGCGCAACTGCCCCGGGCCCCGGCTGCCTCGTCCGGAAAACGCGAACCGGGACGGCCAGCCCCACGCGGGACGGCCCGATGACCTTCTACCTCCCCCGGCGCTTAGAGCGGCGCTCTCGGCACGCGGTGAGCGCCCGACGCACACCGCGATCGACCGAACCCGACCGGGACGGCGGGAGGAAAGGTGACGTGACTTACTCGCTTTCTTGTGGAGCAGCTTGTGGGTGGCCCAGCTTCCCTTGAAGCACTCCTGAAACGGCAAACGGTCAAGAAGCGGGCGTCTCCCCGCCGGGAGGCCGCGCGCCCCTCTGCGGGGGGATTTATCGAGCGCTCACCCGGGGCGGGGCGCCGGCGTCGCGGCGAGACCCCCGGGCCCGGCCGTCGGGAGGAGCCGGGTTCCCATCCCGGCCCCGCCGCCCGCCCGCCCGCCCCCTCGGTCCCCCCGTGTGTCACCCGGGGATTAACGCGGGACGGGGACCGCGTCCAGGCCGGACGGCCGGCGCCCACCCCGGCGCGCGGGAGGCATCTGACCAGTAGCATTTTTTTTTTTAAGAGATCCCGCGGGTCTCGACGATCGGGTGGCGATGCCGGCCGAGGAACGGCCAACGGGGCCGGGGGGCGGGGGGGCGGGATCGGGGGAGGAAATCCAGGCGCGAGGATGACGCGGAAGGGGGAGAAGAAACGAGGGCCCGGCCGGGGAAGGCTTCCCGGAGGAGGCGCGCCTCCTCCTCTGCCGAGCCAGCCGAGCCCTTAGCCGATCCGGGCGTCCCCGGATCCGCCCGCCCTTCTTCGTACTCCCGTCGCTCTCTTAGGAAACGATCCGTTTCCGCCCGGAGGGGTGGAAGAAATCCCCCGAGCGGACACGGCGTTAACGCGGCGGAGCGGCGCGGCTCAGTGGGAAGAGCCCGGGCTTCGGAGTCGGGGCCCACGAGTCCGAATCCCGGCCCCGCCGCCTGTCGGCTGTGCGACCGCGGGCGGGTCGCTTCGCTTCTCTGGGCCTCGGTGACCTCATCTGGAAAACGACCCGATCCCCCCCCGCCCGTGTCCACCCCGGCGCTCAGAACGGTGCTCGGCACGTAGTGAGCGCTTAACAGATCCCCGACGTTACTGTTATCGTTAACTGACCGTACGGCTGAGACCCGGAAAGTTCTCTAGAGAAGCGGCGTGGCGTTGACGGTTAGAGCACCGGGCCTAGGAGTGGGAAGGTCACGGGTTCCGATCCCGCCCGTCTACCGGGCGGCCTCGGGCGGGTCGCTTCGCCTCTCTGGGCCTCGGCGACCTCATCCGCCGAAACGGGGCCGGAGCCGGGGAGCCCCGCGGGGGCCGGGCCCGACCCCGCCCCCCCGCCGGTGTCCGCCCCGGATCGGAGAAGCGGCGAAGAGCCCGGGCTTGGGAGTCGGAGGTCACGGGTTCGAATCCCGGCTCCGCCGCCCGTCGGCCGCGGGACCGCGGGCGGGTCACTTCACCGCGCCTCGGTCACCTCATCCGTAAAACGGGGATGACGACCGCGGGCCTCGCGTGGGACGACCCGGCCGCCCTGTCTACCCCGGCGCTCTGCACCCGGTAAGCGCTTGACAAATGCAAATAGCGACTTCGCTTCTCTGGGCCTCGGTCACCTCGTCTGGGAAACGGGGATCGGCATTCACGATACCGCCGGCCGTCTCTGCCGGCACCGGGGTAGGCGATCCTTGCCCCCCGTGGAGTTTACGACCCGCCGGGGCGGAGAGGCGGGCAAGACGGACGACGGGTCAGGAGGGAGTAACGGGGTGCCGGGGTATCGAAGATCCGCGGGGCGTGGGCGAAGACGGGACGGGGACGCCGTTCGATCCATTCGCTCGGTCGCGTTTACCGAGCGCCGACGGTGTGCGGGGCACCGGACCGAGCGCTCGGGAAGTCCAACCGGGCAACGGGCAGAGACCGTCCCTGCCCGACGACGGGCTCGCGGCCCAGAAGTCCGTTGCCCGGTCGGACTTCGTTCATTCGACAGTATCTACTGAGCGCTTACTACGTGCCGGGCACCGTGCCGAGCGTTCGGGACGAACGCGTCGGCGACAGATGAGGGACGGTCCCCGCTGTTCGACTTCCCGAGCGCTCGGTACGCAGGAGGCGCTCGGTAAGTACGACAGACCGAACGAACGAACGGTTGGCCCGCGGAGAAGCGGCACGGCCCCGGCGAAATAGGAGCCGGGCCCGGCAGGCGGGAGGGCCTGGGTTCTGATCTAATAATTACTATTATTATTCTTCTCTGGGCCTCGGTGACCTCCTCTGTGAAATGGGGAGGAGGCGCGGGAGCCCCACGCGGGACCGCCCGATCGCCCTGGATGATAACAGTGATGATAACGTCGGTACCCGTTAAGCGCTCACTACGTGCAGAGCGCCGTTCTAGGCGCCGGGGTGGACGCGGGGCAATCGGGTCGTCCCACGCGGGGCCCACGGTCTCCGTCCCCGTTTTCACAGACGAGGGAACCGAGGCCCCGAGAAGCGAAGCGACTCGCCCGCGGTCCCGCCGCCGACGGGTGGCGGGGCCGGGATTCGAACCCGTGACCCCCGACCCCGAAGCCCGTGCTCTTTCCACCGAGCCCCGCTGCTTCTCCCGGCGCCTGGCACCCGGCAGACGCTCGATAAACACCGCCGTTCTTATTACGGCCGACGACGATGGTAACGTGATGATTATCGTGGGCGCCGGCGCTCGGTACGGTGCCCGGGACGCAGCCAACACTTAACGGACCCCTTAAAAGCAGAAGAGCGAGGCAGAAGGGCAGAGGGGGCGCTTCGACGGGAAGCGGCGCGGCTCAGTGGCGAGAGCCCGGGCTTGGGAGTCCGGGGTCGGGAGTTCGAATCCCGGCTCCGCCCCTCGGCGGCGGCGGGACCGTGGGCGAGTCGCTTCGCGGGGCCCCGGTGACCTCGTCTGCAAAACGGGGACGAACCGTGAGCCTCGCGTGGGCCGACCCGATCCCCCCCGGCGCTTAGGACGGCGCCGGGCGCCTAGTAAGCGCCCAGCAGATATCGACGTGATTACTGAAAAAGAAAATCCCCATTGTAGAAGTCGAGGCCGCCGGGGGCCGGGGGGCGGGGGAGTGGCTCCTTCACTCATCCTTTCATTCCATGCTATTTACTGAGCGCTTACTGGGTGCGGAGCCCTGCGCCGGGAGGGGGGGGGGGCGCGGAATACGCGCTCTCATCACGAGAAGCAGCGTGGCTCAGCGGAGAGGGCACGGGCTTCGGAGTCGGGGCTCATGAGTTCGAATCCCGGCTCCGCCCCTTGTCGGCCGGGTGACTGAGGGCGAGTCGCTTCCCTTCTCTGGGCCTCGGTTCCCTCCTCTGGAAAATGGGGACGAAGACCGTGAGCCCCACGGGGGACGACCCGATTCCCCCGGGTCTACCCCGGCGCTTAGAACGGTGCTCGGCACGTAGTGAGCGCTTAACGAATACCGACAATTATTATTATTATTATCATCTGTCGTGGCTCAGCGGAAAGAGCCTGGGCTTTGGAGTCAGAGGTCATGAGTTCGAATCCCGGCTCCGCCCCTTGTCGGCCGGGTGACTGAGGGCGAGTCGCTTCGCTTCTCTGCGCCTCGGTTCCCTCCTCTGGAAAATGGGGACGAAGACCGTGAGCCCCACGGGGGACGACCCGATTCCCCTTTGTCTACCCCGGCGCTTAGAACGGTGCTCGGCACGTAGTGAGCGCTTAACGAATACCGACATTTATTATTATTATTATTATTATTATCCCAGAGTTTCATTATCGTCATGATCTTTATGATCATCGTTGTTATTGTTGTGATTTCGGGCCCTCCCGCCCCACTCTGCCGCCCGAGCGCTTAGCACAGCGCTCCGCACCCAGTAGGCGCTCAATCCATAGCGGGCGGGGGGGGGGGGGGAGAGAGGGAGAGAGAGGGAGAGAGAGGGAGAGAGAGAGAGAGAGAGAGAGAGAGAGAGGAGAGAGAGAGAGAGAGAGAGAGAGAGAGAGAGAGAGAGAGAGAGAGAGAGAGAGAGAGAGAGAGAGAGAGAGAGAGAGAGAGAGAGAGAGAGAGAGGGCCGCGCATGCGCGCTGACGCCCCAGAGCGACGGGCTCGGCACCGCCCCGCCCCCCCAGGAGGCCTCGCCCCCTGATAGGCTCAGCCCCCGACCGAAGCCCCGCCCCCGGGAGGCCTCGCTCCCTGATAGGCTCGGGCTCCCGGCGAAGCCCCGCCCGCCGACGAAACCCGCCCCCTGATAGGCTCGGGCTCTCGGGGGAGCCCCGCCCCCTGGCGGGCCTCGCCCCCTGATAGGCTCAGTCGCACGACGGAGCCCCGCCCCCTGCCGGGCCTGGCTCCCCGATAGGTTCGGCCCCAGGGCGAAGCCCCGCCCCCCGATCGGCCCCTCCCGGGCCCACGTGACCGGCGGGCGCGGAGGGGGGGGCGGGGGGGACCGGGGGGAGGGGGGCGCGCTGGGGCCGCCGGGGCCCCGCGTGCCCGGGGCGGAAGGCGAGGCGGGGCGGGCGCGCGCGGCGCGGGGGAAGGGCGGGGAGGGTCGCGGGGCGGGGGGGGGGGGGGCTCCCGGGGGGACGGGGAGGGGCGGGGGCCGGCCTGACCTGGGAGCAGAAGTAGGAGTCCTGGATGCCCAGCTTGAGGCAGGTGGGGCACTGCAGCTTGGCCTCGCTGCTGCAGCCGGACGTCTCGCACACCCGGGGCTCCCCGGCCGCCATGCCGCCCGGCCCGACGCCGACGCCGCCGCTCCCCGGGCACGGCCGGCGGGGGGAGGGGCGGGGCGGGGCGGGGCCGGGGAGGGGCGGGGCCCCGGAGGACGGACGCCGCCCCGCCCCCCCGCGCCGCAGGGGGCCCGATCACGTGCCCACGCGCGCACGTGGCCGCCGACCGGCTCCCCCTGCCCCCCTCCCGTCCCCTCCGAAGCCAGGCGGGGGGAGAAAGGGACGGGGCGAGGGCGGGCTCTGATTGGGCGGGGCCGAGCGGTGACGCGGCGTCCCCCCTCCCCCCCCGCCGCTCCGGCCTCTGATTGGACGGCGCCCTGGGGGGCGGGGCCCGGCGGAGACGTTAGCCCCGCCCCCTCCGCGCGGAGGGCGGGGCCGGCCCCTGATTGGACGAGAGCTAAGGGGGCGGGGCCGAGCGGAGACGATCGTCAGCCCTTCCCCCCCGCCGCTCCGCGGGAGGGCGGGGCCGGCCTCCGATTGGACGAGGTCCCGGGGGGCGGGGCCTAGCGGGGACGGACGTCCGCCTCCGCCTATCCGAGGGGCGGGAGGGGGGGCGGGGCTCCGGCGCCGCGCACGTGGACGGCGCGCGCACGTGGCCTCGGCTCCGGTTCCGCCAGGCCCGCCTCCGGGCCGTCCGGGCCGTCCGGGCCGTTTACTGACCGCTTACGCCGCGCACCGCCTTTCGTGCAGCCGGTCACTTATTCATTCATTCATTCACTCCATCGTGCTCACGGGGCGCGCAGAGCGGTTCGTTCATGCATTCATTCATTCATTCACTCCATCGTACTTACTGAGCGCTTACGGTGCGCAGAGACATTCATTCTTTCATTCATTTATTCACTCCATCGTACTTACTGAGCGCTTACGGTGCGCAGAGACATTCATTCATTCATTCATTCATTCATTCACTCCATCGTACTTACTGGGCGCTTACGGTGCGCAGACATCAATTCATTCATTCATTCATTCATTCACTCCATCGTACTTACTGGGCGCTTACGGTGCGCAGAGACATTCATTCATTCACTCACTCCATCGTACTTACTGAGCGCTTACGGTGTGCAGAGACATTCATTCATTCACTCCATCGTACTTACTGGGCGCTTACGGTGCGCAGAGACATTCATTCATTCATTCACTCATTCAATCGATTGGACTTATTGAGCGCTTAAGGTGTGCAGCGCATTTTGTGCATGCATTCATTCATTCTTTCCATCATACTTATTGAGCGCTTACAGTGTGCGGAGCCTTTCATTCATTCATTCACTCCATCGTAGTTACTGAACGCTTACGGTGCGCGGAGCCATTCATTCACTCCATCAAACTTACTGAGCGCTCCCGCTGTGCACCGCATTTCGTGCATTCATTCATTCATTCCATCTCACTGAGCGCTTATGGTGTGCAGAGACATTCATTCATTCATTCCCTCATACTTACTGAGCGCGCACTCTGTGCACAGCACTTCGTGCATTCATTCATTCCATCGCACTTACTGAGCGCTTATGGCGTGCAGAGCATTTTGTGCATTCATTCATTCATTCATTCCATCGTGCTTACTGAGCACTTACGGTGGGCAGAGTCATTCATTCATTCGGTCGTACTTACTGAGCGCTTAGGGTGCACAGAGCAATTCATTCATTCATTCATTCCATCGTACTTATTGAGCACTTACCGTGTGCAGAGCATTTGGTGCATTCATTCGCTCCATCGTATTTATTGAGCGCCTTCTCTCCACAGAGCACTGTGTTAAGCGCTTGGGAGAGTAGGTTCTAACATCACCCAGACACAGCCCCTCGGTCGCAGAAGCGGCGGGGCCTAGCGGGGAGAGCCCGGGCCTGGGAGTCAGGAGGACCTGGGTTCTGATTCCGCCCCCGCCCCTCGTCTGCTGGGTGACCTCGGACGAGTCGCTTCACTTCTCCGGGCCTCAGTGACCTCGTCCGCAAGATGGGGATGGAGACCGTGAGCCCCACGGGGGACGGGGGCTGCGTCCGACACGATCTGCCCGTAGCCCCTTCGGCGCTCAGTACGGCGACCGGCGGGTAGTAAGTGCTTAACCAACACCGCGATTATCATCGCTCTCATTAACGATAACGGCTCCGCCGCTCGTCCGCGGCGTCACCTCGGTCAAGTCGCGTCACTTCTCCGGGCCTCGGTCCCCTCATCCGTAAAATGGGGATGGAGACGGTGAGCCCCACGTGGGACGGGGACTGCGTCCCACCCCGTTTGCTGGTAGCCACCCCGGCGCTTAGTACAGAGGCCTGGCATGGAATAAGCGCTTTCCAAATATCACAGATATTATTGTGATTCTATTTATTGCCATCGTTCTCATCTGTCCGTCTCCCCCGATTCGACCGTAAGCCCGTCACAGGGCAGGGACCGTCTCTGTCTGTTGCCGATTTGTCCATTCCAAGCGCTCGGTACAGTGCTCTGCACATAGTGAGCGCTCAATAAATACGAACGAACGAAGGCATTACATTTGGTTTCGGGGGATTTTTTTTTTTTTTTTTTCCCAGCGGGTAGGAGAGGAGGTTGCCTTCAGTAGACGACGTTTATAAAGTGTAGTTCTCCAAACTGACGCTCCAGAACTTAATTCCAAGGTACTTTGTGAGTTCAGGAAGAGGAAGTTGAGGGGGTGGGAAATTTTTCCCTCCCCGGGAAGGAAAAGTGATTGGTTTTCCGGCTGTTTCCTCGGTCATCTCGTGGATTAATTGGAAAAAGAAGTTTGGGGGGGCCATTTGGAAGGCGCATTTTTCAGTTCCACGTCTGGGCCCTTGCCTCTCTCCCCTTCCCGCCACCCTCGGTTTTAAGGACGGGGAAAAGGATCCCGGGTTTCCCGTATTCATCCCTTCATTCGTTCAGTCGTGTTTATTGAGCGCTTCCTGCGTGCGGAGCACTGTCCTAAGCGCTTGGAAAGTGCAACTGGGCAAACAGATAGAGACCCTCCCCGCCCAAGGACGGGCTCACGGTCTACGATGTGTAGTTCAGCGCGGCTCGGCGGAAAGAGCGCGGGCTCGGCAGTCAGAGGTCGTGGGTTCAAATGGCGGCTCCGCCGCTTGTCGGCCGTGTGACTTTGGGCAAGTCGCTCTACTTCTCTGGGCCTCGGTGCCCTCATCTGGAAAACGGGGACGAGGACCCGTGAGCCCCACGTGGGAAACCCGATCCCCGTGTAGCCCCCCCAGCGCTTAGAACAGTGCTGTGCACGTAGTAGGTGCTTAACAAATACCATCGTCATCATTATTGTCATTACAATGCTCTTCCTTCCGTCCGTCTCCCCCCGACTGGACCGGGAGCCCGTCACTGGGCGGGGACGGTCTCTGCCTGCTGCCCAATTGTCCATTCCGAGCGCTTAGTCCAGGGCTCTGCACATAGTAAGCGCTCAATAAATACGACTGAACGAATGAAGGAGTGAAAGCCGTCTTCCGAGTCTTTTCTCCCTTGCCGTGGGTGAGTCCGGCCGAAAAGCCGTCCGTCGGAGGGATTCACATCGGCCGAGCCCGTCGTGCTCACCGAGGCATTTAGTCCAGTGCTCTGCACATAGTGAGCGCTCGATAAGTACTATCGAACGCATATGCATGTCACCTCTAGGATCTAGACCCGGCGTGGGCCGGGATCCTCTCTCTTTAATCCTGATCTGTACCGCCGCTGTCGACGCCCGTCGACTCGTTTTGTTTTCTTTTACTGTCCGTCTCCCCCCCCCCCGCCCCTTCTAGACCACGAACCTGTCGTTGGGCAGGGAGGGTCTCTGTCTGTTGCCCAGTTGGACTTTCCAAGCGTTTAGTACAGCGCTCCGCACATAGCGCTCAATAAACACGATGGAATGAATGCTCTGCACGCGGGAAGCGCTCCGTAAATGCGATCGAATGCATGCTCTGCACACCGGAAGCGCTCAGTAAATACGATCGACTGAATATCAGACAGATAATTGCCCTCCCCCGCTTCGAAGCCTTGTCGGAGCCCCGTCTCCTCCGAGAAGCCTTCCGTGACCTAGTCTCCCGCTCCCTTCCGCGCCGCTCTCACTCGCTCCTTCTTTCCTCCTCCCTCCCGTCCCCACAGCACATAATAATAATGATCATTAGGGTATCTGTTAAGCGCCTAACTAGGTGCCGGGCACCGGACTAAGCGCTGGGGTGGATACGAGCAGATGGGGTTGGACGCAGTCCCCGTCCCACGTGGGGCTCACGGTCTCCATCCCCATTTGACAGATGAGGGAACTGAGGCCCAGAGAAGTGACGTGACTCGCCCGAGGACGGGTGGCGGAGCGGGATTAGAACCCATGACCTTCCGACTCCCAACTCTCTCTCCACCGCGCCGAGGCGCTTCCGGAGGTATAGATCTGTAATTTGCTTATCTATCCATTTATCCTGATGTCCGTCTGCCCCCCTAGACTGTCGGGGGATGCGTCTGCGGGTACGGCACCCTCTGCCAAGCGCTCGGTCCGGTGCTCTGCACACAGCAAGCGCTCAATAAATACGATCGAATCAGTGCAGGCACAGGGTGCTCACTAATCCATCGACCCAACTGCAGGCGTAGTCACGGAAAGTTGGGGAAATGAGGGTGCTGGCTGGCCTTTTTGGTTTCTAACGCTATTAAAGCGCCCATCCGGTAGACGGGGGATCCTGGGTTCGAATCCCGGCGGGGCCCGGATCGCACCGTCTGGGGAAGCGGCGTGGCCTAGCGGGCGGAGCCCGGGCTGGGGACCCAGAAGGACCCGGGTTCTCGCGCCGGCCCCGCCGCCCGTCAGCTGCGATGCTTTGGGCGGGCCCCGCTTCGCTTCTCGGCGCCTCAGTCCCCTCATCTGGAAAACGGGGGCGAAGGCACGCGCCGGTATCGACCCCGGCGCTCGGCACGCGGCGGGCGCTCAACAGATACCGTTTTCTCCGTAGCCCCCTCGGCGCTTAGTACGGCGCCCGGGCCGCAGCGAGCGCCTGACGGACACCACGGCGATCGAAATGACGGATCGGACGGACGCGCGACGGAGACCGTGCCCGAACCCGGTGACCATCGGGCCTTCTCCCCGGCGCCCGACCAATGCCACGGTTCGTCGGGATTGAGAACGACGGGAGGGCCGCTCGCTCGCTCCTTCGCAGATCTTTACGGGGAGCGGAGTCTGCTAATTATTAGGCATCTGGGGAGGCCGGGGAGGGCGTGTGTCTGGGTGTCATTGTGTCCGTGGGTCCGTGGGTCACTGTGTCCCCGTGTCCGTGCGTAATGGCGTGGGGGGGGTGTATATTCTCAAAGCACAATCCGAGCCGGCGACCCACCCTTGCGAGCTAAGTCTCTTTAATCGCCGTCGTTTCACGGGGACGGAGGAGGCCCGAGATCCGGGCCGTCCCGGGTCCGGAGGAGGACCGGGGCCTCGGGTGCTCGCAACCGAACGCCTCTGCCCCTCCTAAGGGCCGGGCCCCTGGACGGAGGCCGCGTGGCTCGGGGGAGAGAGCCCGGGCTCGGGAGTCACGGGTCGTGGGTTCGAATCCCAGCCCTGCCACCTGTCAGCCGGGTGGCCGTGGGCAGGTCGCTTCGCTTCTCCGGGCCTCAGCGGCCTCATCTGGAAAATGGGGATGGAGACCGTGAGCCACCTGATGACCCCGTATCCGCCCCGGCGCTTATGAACGGTGCTCGGCACATAGTAAGCGCTTAACAAATGCCGTTATCATGATTATACTCTGTGCCTCAGTTCCCTCATCTGTAAAATGGGGATGAAGTCTGTGATCCCCCCCCCCCCCCGCCCCGCCCCCCGGGACCACCTGATGATAATGTCGGTGATGTTGGTATTCGTTGAGCGCTCACTGTGCGCCGAGCACCGTTCTAAGCGCCGGGATAGACACGGGGGAATCGGGTTGTCCCACGTGGGGCTCACGGTCTTAATCCCCATTTTACAGATGAGGTCACTGAGGCGCCGAGAAGCGAAGTGACTTGCCCAAAGTCACGCAGCTGACAAGTGGCCGAGGCAGGATTCGAACCCATGACCTCTGACTCCAAAGCCCGTGCTTCTTCCACTGAGCCACGATGACCTTGCCATCTCCCCCAACGCTTAGAAGAGTGCTTGGCACCTAGTAGGCAATTAACGGCTGCCATCATTATCGTTATTATTGTTCTCTGGGCCTCCGTTTCCTCCTCTGTAAAATGGGGGTGAAGCCTGTGAGCGCCCCGTGGGACCACCTGGTGACCTCGTATCTACTCCGGCGCTTAGAACGGTGCTTGGCACCGAGTAAGCGCTTCACAGATGCCATCGTTCTTCGAATCGTTCTTCTCTGGGCCTCAGTTCCCTCCTCTGTAAAATGGGGATGAAGCCTGTGAGCCCCACGTGGGGCCGCCTGATGACCTTGTATCTACTCCGGCGCTTAGAAGAGTGCTTGGCACAGAGCAGGCACTTAACAGATGCCATCATTTTCGTTATTATTGTGCTCTGGCCCTCAGTTCCCTCCTCTGTAAAATGGGGGTGAAGCCTGTGAGCCCCACGTGGGGCCGCCTGATGACCTTGTATCTACTCCGGCGCTTAGAAGAGTGCTTGGCACGTAGCCGGCGCTTAAGACCTGGCATAGAGGACCAAAAAAAGTCTAGCCTGTCGGAGGGAGGATTAGAACCCGGGCCCTGCGGCTCCGAGGCTTCGCTCCCGCCCGAGGGCCTCCCCGCCGCCCACGTGACCCGGGCCCTCGCGGGGGCTCATGGGAAAAGGGGGCGGGAGGGGGAAAAGACTACATTTCCCAGCGGCCCCCGGGGGCGGCGGCGGCGGGTCGGCGCAGGCGCCCCTGGAGCCCAACGGCCCCTCCCGTCCGTCACGTGACCGGGGGCCGGCCAATGGGGTTCGAAGGAGATTTTTTCCCCCCGCCCCCGGGCTCCCCCCCTCCCCTCCGGGAGCGGTTGTGGGCTCAGATCGATCTAAGATGGCGACTGTGGAACCGGTGAGTGCTGCCTCCGGCCCCGCCTCGCCCCCCCCCGCCGCCGGCCAAGCTCCGGCTCCGGCCCGGGCCCCGGCGGCGGGGCGGGGGCGGGGGTCGGGGCGGGGCGGCGGGCCCGGTCGGGGGGGGCGGCGGCGGGGGCCGGCAGCGGGGGGCGCCGCTCGGGGACGGCGTGGGGGGTGGGGGGGCGCGCGAAGGCGGGGCCTGCGGCGGGAGGGGAAGGGGCCTGGGGGGGGAGGAGGGGAGGCGCCCCCGCGGGGAGGGAGGCGGAGCCGGGGGGCGGGGGGACCGAGCGCGTGGACCCCGGGCCGCGCCTGCGCGCCGGCCGGGCGGGTGGCGGGGGGGGGGGGGGGAGGAGGGGGCGTCCGGAGCGCGTGGACCCCCGCGCCTGCGCGCTGGCCGGAGCCGGGGGGCCCCGAGCGCGTGGACCCCGCGCCGCGCCTGCGCGCCGGCGCGAGCCGGGGGTCGGGAGCGCGTGGGCCTCGGGCCGCGCGCCTGCGCACTGCAGGCGCCCGCCCGCCTTTCATTCATTCATTCATTCATTCATCTTTCCTCGCTCCCCTCCCCGCCCCCCCCCCCCGCCCCCGGCTGCTGTGTGACCTTGGTGAAGTCGTTTCCCGCCCCCCCCCCACCCCCCGCCATCACCCCGCCGCAGCGCCTCCAGCAGCGCCTCGCCCCTCGGAAGGGCCCAACCGATGCCCCCGTTCTTACGATGGCGCTGAGCATCCGCCCCCGGAGCCGCCTCGGCACCATCTTAGACGCCCCCCGGAGCGTGGGGGCCGCCCCTCCGCCACCGTGGCCCGGACCGCCCTTCTCTGTTGCCGAAGGGGACTTCCCCAGCGCTTAGGACAGTGCTCCGCACCCTGCAAGGGCTCCATAATCAGGACTGGACGGGACATCCCGATGACCCTGTATTCCCCCAACGCTTAGGACAACGTTGTGCACCCAGCAAAGGCTTCATAATTAAGACTGGATGGGACATCCCGATGATCTTGCATCCGCCCCAGCGCTTAGGACAGTGCTCCGCACCCAGTAAGGGTATCCCCCCAGCGCTTAGGACAGTGCTTTGCACATAGTTAGCACTTAACAAATACCAACATTACTGTGAAGGAGACAGAGGGTCCCCTCGCCCCAGCCCCGGGCCGCCACTTCTGCTCCGTCCATTGGGTCGTATTTAGCCAGCGCCCACTGGGTGCAGAGCCCTGTCCTAAGCGCTGGGGAGAGGAGGGTAGACCGACCAGCAGCCCCATTCCCGCCCCGGGGGCCGTCGGCAGGTCCCCGACGACTCTCCGGGAGGAAGGGAGACGCAATCCTTCGGGAATGGTGGATGGAGGGCCGGCCCGGGTGCCGGAAGGTCATGGGTTCTAATCCCGGCCCCGCCACTTGTCTGCTGGGTGACCTTGGGCCAGTCGCATCACTTCTCTGGGCCCCGGTGAGACTTGTTTTGCGTTCTGTCTCTCCCTTTTAGACTGTGAACCCGTTACCGGGCAGGGATCGTCTCTGCCTGTTGCCAAATCGTCCATTGCAAGCGCTTAGTACGGTGCTCCGCACCCCGGAGGCGCTCAATAAATATGAATGAAAGAAAATGGGGATTGGGACATTTGAGCCCCACTCGGGACAGGGACAGTGGCGACCTGATTTGCTTGTATCCACCCCAGCGCTTAGTCCGGCGTCTGGCGCACAGTATGCGCTCGACAGATGCCAGTTATTATTGTCAAGCGCCGGGTGCGGTACTCTGGATCGGACACCTCGGAAGTGCAGAATGAAGAAGTGACACGTCTCCCCCCCGCCCTCAAGAAGCTTACACTAGTACAGGGAGGAAACGTAAAGGTATTTTAGGCCGCTTTCGGTTCTAGAGAAGCAGCGTGGTGGAGGGAAGTCAGAAGGTCCTGGGTTCTAATCCCGCCCCTGCCGCTTGTCTGCCGTGTGACCTTGAGCAACTCACTTCACTTCTCTGGGCCTCAGCCCCCCTCCCCATCTGTAAAACGGGGCTCACGGTGGGACAGGGACCGCGTCCGACCCGGCTTGTATCCACCCCGGCGCTTAGTGCGGTGCTCGGCACGTGGTAGGCGCTTTATTGAGAAGCAACGTGGCTCAGTGGAACGAGCCCGGGCTCGGGAGTCAGAGGTCACGGGTTCGAATCCCGGCTCCGCCACTTGTCGGCTGTGTGAGCGCGGGCAAGTCACTTCACTTCTCTGTGCCTCAGTGACCTCATCTGTAAAATGGGGATTGTCTGTGAGCCTCATGTGGGACATCCTGATTACCCTGTATACCCCAGCGCTTAGAACGGTGCTCTGCACATAGTAAGCGCTTAAATGCCATTAATCAATACCCCACTTTATTCTGTAGGAGAGGGGACCGTGTCCGACCCGATTCGCTCGGGAATACCCCAGTGCTTGGCGCTTAACGAATACTGTCCTCCTCATCGTTGTTAATAAAAGGCTGTCCGATTCCTTCGTGTTTATTAAAGCCATCGTTGCGGTCACCCGCCCTGGGCATCGGCTCTTCCGGGTGCACGCCTGTAGCGGAGGGGCTCCCGGAAATTGGGGCCGAAAGCCTTGACGCTCTAGCAAATAAAACTGCTAGTAAATCAGACGGAGGAAAGAACTGCCGCCACGTGGCTTCTCTAATTTCGTACTCCCTCACCGGGCACCCAGATCCAGGCTCCAACACGTGGACGTGTCTAAAATCCGGAGCCGATTGGTTTAACCTCGCCCCTCCGTAGCTCCGGCCTAATGAGAAGCAGAATTAATTTTTTTTTTCCCCCCCTTACTCCTTTTAGGTTCTCGTAACGCAAACCAGGCTGGTCCAGTTCCCCCACTGTCGTCAGACTTGACAACGGAACGCAGCCGGTCACAGCCCCTAGCTGTCGCGTAAATCACTTTTAAATGGCTGCCGGGGCGATTTATCCCGGGAGGCTTTCCCCAGCCGAGACACGCGTTGGGCTCGGCGACGTTTGACGGTCAGTTTCCTTACATCCTTGGGAGACTGCCCCTCCGCCGCCCCCCGGCAGCGCCGTGTCCGATGCCGTCGCCTGCCCGGCGGTCGTAGCTTCCCGCGCCGCTCCGGGTGCCTTGGCCCGGCAGACTTGGCTAGTCCCGCCTGGAGATTTCTAGCCCCAAATGCCCAGTGAACCCCCACGCCTTCCGGCAGAAGTGATTGCGTTCGTAGCCCCCCAACGCCCCTCCACCCCGGGTAGTCACCGCGAGAGGCCGGTTCCACGGTGACATTTTGTGGTCAGCGATTCGTTTTCGGTGTGAGGTGGGCTGGCGCTGGCAAGTTCAAATAGTGGAACTTGAAAAAAAAAAAAAGAAGAGGGGAAAGGTAGGTTGTTTCTTCGCGGGGGGCGGGGCGGTGGTAGACGTGGTATTTAGTCTCAATACAACACGCCTGTCTAGAAGACTTGCCAAAAGATCCATTTTCTGGGGAAGTGCTGTTGGCGTCCATCATCTAGCAGATTTATTTATGAAGGCCACCTCCTGGGAACTCCCCGGGACTCCGTGGGCTGTTTTCCCTGCAGATTTGCTGTCGCCCTTGGGCCGAGATGACCGTTTTAGGGACGCGAGTGTCCGCTTAGAACGAGGGAAAGAGAAACGTCCCCTGACGTTGAGGTGCTAGTCCGTTCAAACCGCACGAGTTGAGCGAACGAATCAGTTTTGGCTCGGAAAAGCCCGATCCGGTCTGGACCCCTGTGTGACTGAGCCATTCGTACTTCGGAAGGAGATCCTACCGCAGAACCCGACGGACCCTCTTCTGGTGGACGGTGTGTCGGGGTGGCAAGGGGCGGGGGAGAGACGGGGGGCGTTAGGTGACTTCATCTGGAAATTCGGGAGGCCCACGGAACCCGAGGCGCATCCCCCGCCCGTGTTGGTGACGGGGGAGAGGGCCGCAGAGGTAGGTACCCCAAACCGTTTTGGGGGTTCGACTTCCTAGTTGGCGGTGCCACGAGAGGCGATGGGGTCCAGGGAGTGAGCCAGTGGTGGGGGGCTCAGAGAATGTGATTTTTACAGCAGAGAGGGCTGGCAGTTAACGTCGAAGTTCTCCGTAGACGGAATTCTCTAGAACCGGCCCCGGTCGTGTTCTGCCTACCTCCCCGCCCCCGGGCGGAACCGCAAGATCTCACCGCTCCCATTTCCTCCTGCCGCCCTGTCTCTTGCAGGTAGGCATTTGGGCAGCTGGGGTGGAGGTCGTTGGCACCCGGACCTCATAATCCGGCCTTTCCTCATTTCCCCGCGTGGGACCGCTCTTCCCAAAGATGGCATGACCGCCCGTGGGGGCTTTAAAATGGAAACGTGCGGCTTCCAGCGGGCCAGAATGTCCACGTGTTGAACGTCGGGTAGTATTTTGAACTCTTAAAACAAACGTCGCAACTGCGAACTGCGTGTTCGTTGGGTTCGGGTGGACTAAAAGCACGCCCTTAGGGCCGAACTGGCAATATGGACGATTCGCCTGACGTCGTGCGCTCCGGATGTGTTTCCCGACCCCGTGTCCTCTACCCGGAGACGCCCGTGTAGTCGGAAGACGTTTCCCTAATTTCACGGTCGCATTGTGACCGCAACGTTCATAGCCGAACTGAGCGGTTCGGGTTCAAGATCCCCTTTTTTCAGGATATACTTTTCACTTCCTTCCAGATGCCGCGGTACTTGGAAAAGGCTTCCCGAGCCGTAACTTCTGTTCCTTCTATTTACAACATTTAGTCGGGAAGGTTCAGGCCCTGGTCAAAATGCCAGAATTAGAATTTATCATTCCTTTAAAGTGGCCTAAAGCAAAAGGAAATTTTGCGGATTTGGAAGGGTGGGGGGGACAGCGTGCTGCCTTTTAAGAGAGCGATTACTTGCAAAACAGTGACTCGTTTCCTCCGCAGGGAGCCAGATGTTGGTTTTCCCCACCTCTGCCAGGCCAAAGCCGTCGGTCCAAACCTCAGTTATGTCTGGTCGGTTTGGAGAATATTGTCCGAAAAGGCCCGGGGGACCCAAAAAACCAGACGTCGCTGCCGTTTGGTAAAAGCCAAACCGAATTGCGAGTGCCGATCGAATTCTAAGTGGCTTTCTTAGTCTTGACTTTTCGGGGAAAGCAAGGTCCATTTCTCCTCCTGCCTTGGTGTTCCCGGCAGCGGTAAAGTATCCCCACCTCCCGGCGGGAATCCGAATGCCATGAAGTGATGCTTCCCTGCCGGGGTGGGCTGGAGCTTCCTTTCTTCTTTACAACTCACTTGTTTCCTCCTTTAATAATACTAATGATTCTGGTATTGTTAAGCACTTACCTCGTACGAGGCACGGTGCCAAGCGACGGGGAGGATATAGACAAATCGGGTTGGACACGCGCGGTCCCCGTCCCACGTGGGGCTCACGGTCTCAATCCCCGTTTCCCAGATGAGGGAACTGAGGCAGAGAGAAGTTTAAGTGACTTGCCCAAGATCACACAGCAGTCAAGTGGCGGAAGCTGGGATCAGAACCCGTGACCCTCCGACTCCCAGGCCCAAGTCCTATCCATTAGGCCGTGCCGCCTCTCCTTGCCTCCCCGCCGAGCTCCGAACCGGGCGCTTGGGAGCGACCCCTCAGTCAGGCGAGGTCTGTGAGCCCGTCGTTGGGTGGGGATGGTCTCTCTTGCCGAATTGTCCATTCCAAGCGCTTAGCACGGTGCCCTGCACGGTGCACTCACTAAATAGGACTGAATGAATTGGGAGCACGCCGTCCGGTGAGGGAGAACTTGTGTGCCGTTCTTCCCCCGGTACGGTCCGGTTTTGGGGGCCGTTAGAGTCGGCGTCTAGCGAGCAAAAAGACAAAACCGAACTCGGCTCTGAGTAGGCCGAGGACCGGAGCAGACCTTCCAGCTCGTCTCCGTCCACTCGAACCTTTAGCCCCGATTTTCTATCGGGATCCCAACCGGTACAAGCTAGGGATCATTTTGCGATTCATTCCTTATCATTCAGGTTAAAATGTGGGTATTTGTTAAGCGCTTACTCTGTGCAGAGCACTGTTCTAAGCGCTGGGGGAGATAAAGGGTCATCAGGTTGTCCCACGTGAGGCTCACAGTTAATCCCCATTTTACAGATGAGGTAACTGAGGCACGGAGAAGTTGTGACTTGCCCACAGTCACACGGCTGACGAGTGGCAGAGCCGGGGTTCGAACTCATGACCCCTGACTCCCAAGCCCGGCCTCTTCCCACTGAGCCACGCTGACCCGTGAGGATTTTTTTTTTACCAGGGACATTTTGAAATGGCTAAATACGCGTCCGCGTACGGTTTTTCCTTTGAGTCTCCAGAACGAGGAAGGATTTTGTGCAGGTCAGAATACTAACCTGACTTGAGCAGAGAAAAATCTAATAATAATAGTGGTATTTGTAAAGCTCTGACCATGGTCGAGCACGGTGCTCGGCTGCGAGTTGGGCGGCCTTTCAAGAAGGTGTCTTGGAGGTTTTTCAGGTGATTCAGAAGCTCCCATTTCATCGCGGTCAGGGATATATTTCTGAGTCCTCTTTGAATGTGAAGTGGAGAGCGGACATTTGCTGATGGCTAAATCCCCAGATACACCTTGCATTTTCTGGAGCGCCACACTGTTGTCTTTATGTATTTTGGAAAGGAACTACTTCTAACGCCGAGCTCCGTGAAAAAATAACTTCTGGGCCCGAGTCCAATAGCCAGTTGTCTGCATGGTACCGTTCTAGGTGCTTGGAAACAGTTTGGGGGAGGAAAGTGGAAGTTTCAGTTCCCGAACTCTGCCCCACCTCCAAACTGGGAATTACATCACTCTATAAAGCATTATTCATTGAGCTGACCGGGCCCGTATAGCCGGTATTGATACTTGATTTAAAAAAAAAAATCATTTGTCGCATTTAAATCGTTCTTTTCAAAGAATTAATTTCATATAAAATGTGCAACTGAAGCATCGGTTGTTTGGTGCAGACTTCGCTTCGGCAGTTCCATTTGCGTAGTCGAAGGCTTTTAAAATTTGGTATTTCATCCTGAAATGGGCGTTTTTATGGTGGCGAACCAACGCGGATACGTTATGCAGAGGGCTGCGAGTTTCTGTCAAAGGTTCAGCGTTTTCAACCATTTATAAATCTATTTAATGCCAAAGAGCTTTTTAAAAATGTATCAGAAATCTGACTCCGAGAATTAGAGTTTGATCCTCTGAGTAGAAAAGGGAATATTATAGAATCTAAGAAAGCGTTTTAATCCATAATAGGGCTCTTGAATCGAGGCTGGACAGGAAGGAAAAATTTTGCCCGTGAAATAATCCTTTTATCGCAGCGATGGAATCGGTGCATGGTCCATTATCACCACCGAAGGAAATTAAACTTGAAAACGCCTGAGAAATTTAATTTGTTAAAATTAATCTTGACTCTTGATGGGCTCTATTGTGTAGGTCATTTACATATGGTCAAAGACCTACTGTTTAACTTGTACCATCTACCAGCTGTAGGATAATAGGAAGGGGGTTGCTTGGGTGAAGTTTGCACATGTAGAGTTGGCTAAAGCAGCAGATTTTGTGCGTCTGCATTATATTCTGAGTTTTTTAGAGCCTCATCTGGAAGCCTAAGGTCATTCTTGAGCTATCAAAGAGCTCGTGTTCGGTGCTGTTTTTCTTGGGGCTGATTTTCAAATTATGGTTTCAAAGGTCACAGGGATTGAAAAATGGGGTCTTTGCCCTTGATTGCTTGAAAGGGAGAGAGGAAGGACATTTCGGTGACGAAGACTTCATCGTTAAGCAGTAAACATTCTTTCGTTTAGCTGCCAAATAAGCCCCCTCGATAACTGAAGTTAGACTTTTGAAGGCTATCCAGAGGATCTCGTGTTGAGAGAGAGAAATCAGTAAATTCAGGACCTTAGTCTCTAAACATTTTGGCTGACTTTCTCCAGGAGGGTACAATGCTGTCATGAGCTGAATATCCCATTTTGCATAATCTCTTAATGGAGGAAAACCTCCCCCATCTTCTGGGATTATCAGTACAAATCCCACTGTAGATTTTAGCAGGTAAAGGTATCCGTGAAGAAACTTACCGCGTTCTTTTTTAGAAGACCAAGCATTAATAACTCGAGCCCGGTGAGATTTGAACGTTAAGTCTGATAGATCATAGGCTTCTGCCTCCACCCCAGGAAACTCCTCTGACAGGTGACACTTCCCTAGGACCTTTCGAGAGATGTAGATTGATGACCTTGACATGAAAGAAGATTTCTAGCCGAATTCCTGATGGAACAGATTGATTCAAACTCCCGGGTAATTACTCCAAACTTAGCGGTCGCCATTCAGAATACCCAGCCTTTGGGACTAGATCGAGCACTTCGTTATTAAAATGCCCCCACGATAATCTGCCTAAACAAAGTCACATCGTACGAGCCGTAGGGGAGGACTCGGTAACGATTACTCCCAAACCGATATAGGCCCTCGTATCATTATGTTATAACATACGTTCCTTCTGATATATAAAATGTACGCGGAATAGAGTTTTCCCAAGCGGAATGCAGCTGACATTGGCGGAAGAGATCGATCCGTCCATCGATCTCCCGGGAAGGCCGCAGAGGGGTTAGCGAAATGGACACTCTCGAACACGAATCAGGCGACTGACAGCCGGCATCGCTCCTATTTCCCGCCACCCACCCACCGTCCCCGGCTCTGTTCTTGGCGGCCCATCTGCCACTCTGGTCTTGGAGCTGCTCTGGCCTCTCAGTGTAGCCTTTCGGCATATGCCAGCTTTTCGTATAGCTTCTTATCCGGTTCCACTTTAACCGTTCGAAAAAAGCCAGGCCGTGACTTCCCCGAACGCCAGCCTCTCGGCCCAGGTCTTTGGAACCCGGCAAGCGAGAGACCTTCAGTTCCAGAACTCTGTCTCCCGAACCCCTCTCCCCTCATCCCGGGAACTAGAGGCCGCACTGTTAGATGTGGCCGGATCGAGGGTGTGGAGAAGCCACGGAAAGAACTCCCGGTCCTCTCTGACCTCTTAAGACCCCGGTGTCCGGCTGGTTTACGACGTAGCGTCAAAGCCAGGTCGGTCATAAGTAGAGGCCAGAATGGCCTCCGTCGGTCAGCGCAGCCCCGACCCGGAATTTACGATCTCTTGGCCTGTGTCGGGAGCCTCCCTAAACGCTAAATAAAAACCCGAGAGTGACAGGGTAAGGTGGCCGGAGAGAGAGACGGTAGACAGACAAGGAGGTGGCGGCGAAGAGAGACGTGAGGGATTTGGGAGAGAGGAGACGGCGGGCGGAAAAGACGCCTCTTCCTTGGCCCCCGCGAACCCGCCCAGATCAGGTAGGGAGGTCAGAGAGAGAAAGTAGTTTGGGAAATCCAGCCCTTCCAGGCGGGAACCACGGCAGTTTCGGGTTCCGCTGCCTCGGGCTTCAACCGGGGCGGAAGACGGAGGTCCGGCCCGGCCGTGCGATCGACGAGACGTGCCGCATGGGGGTCCGGGTCGCGTCCGGAGGGGAAGGGGTCCGAGGGAGAGGACAGATCAGCCGTGTGGACGCCGACGAGCCTGCAGGCCTAGGGCCTTTTTAGGTGCGGTCCTGCAGTCGAGTCCCACGTTTCGAGTGTCCCCGGCTTCCTTCTCCCGGGAGACGTGTAATGGATACTTCTCTGTGGCTCTCGCTGGCAGGCCAGGCGCGATCAGGAGAGGGGGAAGGTTTGATCCGGGTGTGCAGAAAGGCAGTGGGAAGAGGAGGAGAAGGAGACCGAGACCTTAGGCCCAGGCAGACTCCCAGAATCGCTGACTGTTAGCCTTGATTCGCCGGTGGCCATTTCCAGCCGGCTCGCAAAAGGACAGGTGCCTGTCTGCACGTCCACTTGAGAGACTTCACACTCCCTAATAATAGTAATTATTATGGTGGTGTTTGTCAAGCGCTTACTATGTGCCAGGCACTGTTCTGAGCACTGAGGTAGGTACGAGGTCATCAGGTTGGACACCGTCCCTGTCCTACACTGCGCTCAAACTCATAATCCCCATTTTTTTTTTTTTTTTTTTACAGATGAGGTAACTGAGGCACAGAGAAGTGTCATGACTTGCCCAGGGTCACACAGCGGGCATGTGGCGGAGTCGGGATTAGAATCCAGGTCCTTCTGACTCCCAGGCCTAGGCTCTATCCCCTTAAACGCGCTGCTTCTTTAAGTCGGGCTAGGTGCATCTAGTCTGCACCCATAGTCTGTTAAGCACTGGGAAGCTAATAATTAATAATCATGGCATTGGTTAAAGTGCTTGCTGTGTGCCAAGCCCTGTACTAAGCACTGATGCATGGTAATCAGGTCAGGCACAGTTTCTGCCCCACATGGGGCTCACGGCTAAGTGGGAGGGAGAAATGGAAATTTAAACCCTATTTTATCGTTAGACACAGCTAAGCGAATCGACTCGCCCGAGGTCGGACAGCCGACGAGCGGCAGGGCCGGGATTAGAACCCAGGTCCCCTGGACCGTGCTTATTCCACTAGGCCGTGCTGGTGTAAATCAGTGCCGGTTCCCATTTTCCGTACTTAAATTCTGCCTCTTAGGTTTATCCCAGCCCCACCCCGGTCTTCGTGCCAAAGGTGGTCGATCTAGAGAATTTAAATTTACTGTAAACTTAAATAGGTATATTGAATGAGGAAGTACGTGCAGTCGAAAAGTGCCTCCTAAACCACGCTGTGGAGTAGCACTTGGAGTAGCCGCTTCGCGGGTATCAAAACGAGAAGCCGAAGCGATACCGGCTTGTCGATTGGAAATGATCTCTTTTCAGGTTTTCGCTTGGGCCTCTCTCCTGTTCTCATCCTTATCCACGGTGTGTTCGCCAGTGTATGTCTGCTTCTTCCAGGGTGAAGAATAGTTTATGTCTCTTTGGATTTTCATGCAATCCCTGAGCACCTGACGTGCGCTTAGAACAGTGCTTGGCACATAGTAAGCGCTCAACGAATACCAACATTATTATTATATTATTATTAAGAAAGACCCCGCCCATATCGTCGATGCTTGGGTGCCTGGTACAAGGACGGAAGGGGCCGAGCGACTATTTCTGAGGTTTAGGGAGAAGCCATTGGGGGACCTGGGCAACGGATGGGTTTTCCCTGTAGTGCTTTCCAGACAACTTTAAAATTGCCTCCTGGGACAATGTGCCTGGGGGAGCCCAAGGAGCGAGTGGATTTGGGGGAAGGGGGAGCGGCCGCTAATCACAAGGTTGCCCGTGGTCCACCGTGACTCGCTCATTAAGCCCTACTAGTTGGAAAAAGTTCTTCGGCAGAAGAGGAGACTTGTCCGATAAGGGTACGGGCTTCCGGGTGCCTGCGGAGCGTTGGGGGATGGAATAAGGGGAGGTTTCTGGGCCTCTAAGCAAAGCCAGAGAAAGGCCGGGGTGATCTCAATCTAGAAGGGGTCAGAGCGGCCGAAACGGTGGAGCTGGAGGAAATAAAAGGCGGTGTGGGCGAGGGGAACTTGAAAGCAGCGGCGTTTAGCTAGGTGGTAGGCATGAAGTGAAGTTTCCAAGAGAGACGACTACCTCGCCGTGGTTGCCCGCATCTACTGATAGACCTTGAACAGTCCTCCGGTGTTCTTCCGGTTTGCACGAAGATGCGAAAGAAAGTCTCCTCCCGTTTCCTGCCTGCCTCGCGTGGCAGCCCAGATTGAATGGGGGAGTACACGTGCCGTTGGGAACCGGTAGACTCCGCCCGGTTCGCTTGCCCGATGTTGAAGAGCCTCCCTTTCCTTCCGGTAACCAATCTGGCCAATGGCCCTGGGTCACCCCTCAGCCACCGTGGTCGTCGTGGAGTGGACGTAGATGCCCGGGGAAGCGTGACCCAGCATATTTGGTCAGGGAGGAGGGACTCTCGGGACCACAAAACGTTGGGGATGAAGGAAACCGGCAAATGGGAGGGGGAGGGCAAAGCTATTCTGAAGGGAAGGAGAGGTTTTGGAGGTGGATAATAACGGTGGTGTTTTGTTAAGCACTTACCGTGTGCCAAGCACCGTTCTAAGCCCTGCGGTAGATACAAGGTGATCGGGTTGTCCCCCGTGGGGCTCACGGTCTTGATCCGCATTTGACAGATGAGGGAACTGAGGCCCAGAGAACCGAAATGACTCGGCCAAGTTCACACAGCAGACGCGTGGCGGGGCCGGGATTAGAACCCACGACCTCCGACTCCCGAGCCCGGGTTCCGTCCGCTAAGTCGCGCTGCTCCTGGGGCTCCCCCCTTTTCGGCCCCGCCTCCGAGGGCACGGGACTAACCGGGCCGTCGTCACCACATCTGCCTCACGGGCAACAGAGAGATGCCCGAGGTGAAAGAGCACCAGACTCGCCAGGACCCGGACTTGCAGGGCACAGGGCCGCGAGCCTAGTTGTCCCAGGGCCGGGCTCGGTAAGAAAGCTCCACCTCCTCGGGTTTCCCCCTCCCGAGGTCTCGCCCAGGACCCGAGGGGAAGGGGGGCATGGGACTCAAAGCGACAAGGAGGCCTTCGCAGAGCATTCTAGCCCCCCCCCCCCCCCCGCCTTTATTCAGCACCCCCAGTCTCACAGGAGTCACGTACCCATCCCTACCTGATTTATCGATATTAACGTCCGTCTCCCCCCGGAGACTCTAAGCACCCTGTGGGTCTGCCGACTCTGTTGTGTAGGCTTCTCCCAGGCGCTCTGGCCGCAGTAAATGCCCAACAGACACCATTGATTGTTGGCTTAGGACAGAGCTCCCCAAGACTGGGGATCGCCCACGACGGTCAGCGCTTTAATAATAATAATTATGGTGCCATGCACTGTTCTAAGCGCTGGGGTGGCTACAAGCCAATCGGGTTGGACACGGTCTTTGTCCCACGTGGGGCTCCCAGTCTCAATCTCCATTTTACCGAGGAGGTAACCGAGGCCCGGTGAAGTGATTTGCCCAGGGCCACGCAGCAGACGGGTGGCAGAGCCGGAATTAGAACCCGTGACCCTCTGACTCTCAGGCCGGTGCTCTGTCCACCATGCCGGGCAGCTTCCCTCGGTTTCTGTCCGTCTTTTTCCCCCTCTCTGGTGCCACCCTGACCCTTTACCAGTCGAAGGGGCAGCCAGGAGCAGGGTAGTGGAGCCCAGGACTTATTTAGCTTAAAAATGGCCCCGGGATAGGGTACCCAGAGGAAGTAGGCCTATGCGGATTTTCGGCAGGGTCGGGGAGGAGAGGGGCAAATGCTTGTCATTCCTCATGATGTAATTCACCCGGATGTTACCCTTAGGGGAAAATCTGGAGGAAGTTGCTGAAATTAAAGGTGCTGTCAGAAGCTGGGTTGTCATACAGCCCCAACTGCTAGAAGTCCTTCAGGGCAATTTTTTTTTATTTTTTTATAAGTGCATGACTTCTCTCATCTTTCAGTGCATTTGAGAATTCTCTTTCCTTAAAAGCAGATTTTACAAATATAGAAGCGGTGCTTGATTTGGCTAGAAAGAGGAGGGAATTGGGGGAGGGCGTAGCGAGTCGATCTGTCGATCGTCCGCAGATCCCATTTCAGCCGCATTTCACGTCCCCTCCTCCGGACGAAGGTGAATCGATGAATTCTAAGTTTCGCCGATGTTCCTTCTGTCTGCCCACCCCCCGGGATTCTTACCTCCATGACCAGAACCCCGAACTGGACGCTTTATTTAGTCTTATTGAGCGCTTGAGCGATGAGAGCGTGCTCTTGCCACTAGGCCAGGCTGCTTCCACACCTTCCTCCCCAACTTCATCCGCCAACGTGAGAAAGAGAGCAGTCTGGCTCCAAAGGAACCTGGGATTTCTCTCGGTTGTAACGCGAAAGCGGTTGGTTGCAGGTGCTCTGGAAAGTGCCTAGAAGTTTGGGGGTTTGGGGCACGTCACCCCCTTTGCTCTTGGTAGCCTCCTCGGAGCCTCAAGCGGGCCTCAGGGCTGTGAGAGGATCAGATGCCTCCCCTCTGTCTGCCTCTTCTTCCTCACTGATTCCACTGCCCTGCTTCTCATTCAGGCAACCTCTCCCCTGTATCCTTCACTTCTGGTTTCCACAGGTGGATAGGTTTTGGTGCTGGAGGAGGGGGAGGAAAAAAAAAAGAGGGGCTTTTTCTCTTTACATTTTTCTTCCCCTCTGCAAGACTTCTGCCAGTGAAGAGGGAGGTTTCCCGAGTGGCTCTGTGTGGCTTTGTTTGGATCTACTGGGTAACTTGTCCTTCTCTAGAGGGGAAGCCCTAACACCTGGTCATAAAAGCTCTGGTTCTCTTGTCTTCCCTGCCCTAGGGCCAGAAATAGGTCTTTCTTTGAACTGGCTTCCAGCCAGGGACCGAAAGGTGGGTTTTGCGGTTTTTTTTCCCCCCTCTCTAACATCCTAGACTATCTTAAGGCCCTAAATTTAATGTTTATTACTCTGGATTGAGCCCTATTGACCAACTTTTCTGAATTAGCACAATGGAAGAAATGGCAGGAAGGGTTTCTGGTTTTTAGCTAAGTGAGGAAAATCTTCAGTGATAAAGAATGACTCGCTAATGGGAACACAAACAGTAGAGACTTTAAGACATTTCGGAGTTTGGGGCGATCTGATTTTCCCAACCTAATTGGGAAGATAGCAAACATCCCATTTTTATGCAAGTGCTTGCTTGTGCTTGCTCGCTTGCGCTCTCTCTCTCTCTCTCTCTCTCTCCAGATTTTTCCAGAATTTGAGAGAAGAAATCTGATGAAGAAATGTGTGCCGTCCCCATTATTTTAAAAGGATATTTCCCCTTGTCGGAGCTATATTTGTGCCTCGGTTGTACAACTACAGGGATGGGGAGAAAGGTTGGAGTGTGGGGGGAGCATTTTTTATAGGAAGTGACAAATATTTCCAGGGAAATGGTGTCTAGAGAAAACAGAACGTCGATTAAAGAAAGCAGTTAAGTCTGATGCTGTTTCCCTCTGTGGTCTAGGCCTGTTTCTGAGCCTTTCCCATTCTCATCATGTGCACTGTCCCCTCTGCCCTCCCACGCGACCCCTTCTCCCCATCCTCCTCTTCCTCCCGGGCACCAGCGGGGAAGCATCATTGACCGGGCTCGTTGCCAGGCCGCTTATGCCCACTTGCACGGGGCCCACGCCCCGGAAGATCCAAACGGTCCACAGGCCGGGAAGCTCGGCGACCAACAGACGTGGACTTGGGGTGTCCTGCAGCGGGACGGCTGACGGGTGTGGTCGCCCCTGTTCACCCCCAAGGAGGATTAGGTGGCAAACTCTCTCGAATGGACTTCTTTGAATGGAAAAATAACCTTTTGTCTGTGTTTCTCTGGCTCTCTTAGGAAAGCACCACCACTCCTAATCCCCAGCCTCCAGCAGAAGAAGAGAAAACCGAAACCAGTCAGGAGGTTACCAACCCTGAACACTACATTAAGCATCCACTACAGAACAGGTAATTTAGTTGACTCCGCCCGCTTCCAACTCCCTCTCTTTCTTCCTCAGCCGAGACCACAGAGCTCCCTGTTAGGCATCTGCTCTCGCTGTTCTAACTGTAATCCCTCAGATCTAGGGGTTTTACCCCTTAAGGTCTAGCTCACCAAGGTCACAAATAATTGAAACAAATGAATTGAGGCAAACAAGTGAAAAAGGGAATCTTGTCTGCGGAAAAAAGCTTACAGAGACTCTTCTGCTACTCAGCACTTTCCTAGAAGACTCCGCTGTTTAGAAATTTAGGGCAATATGATTCTGAAATAGAACCTGCCCCCCCCCCCCCCCCCGCACCTTTTCTTCCTTCGGCCACCTCTTGAAATTATGCAAGTTCAATAATTGTGGGGTGAATCGAAAGCCTCAGTACCTTGGCCCATTTCTGCGGTTTATTTTGGGTCCCCGGGGTTCCCCGCTCAGGCCCGCCGTCTCTAGTGCCCTGGTGGTATTTCTAGTCAGGAGATTTTATTTAGGAACTAGGGCCCATCTATTTAATCGATCAAACTCCGCCCACGGCTAAAACCATTGCAGTTGGAAATTCTAAACTCCAGTGGTGCTGATTCTGAGTGTTTGGGACAAGGTCTTGAGACCATTATCAGTGCCTTTACGGAGCTTGGTGGCGAAAGGAGGGAGGCGCATTTTAATGCTCAGAAGACCAGTCATCGTCTTCTCAAGCCCGCTCTTTTCCCGGTCCCCAGATTTGAGGTCGGGTGAAACCTTAGAAAACGTCCACGGTCTTTACACTTTGGAAGCTGTCGTCCTCAGAAAGCCGACTCTTAGCCCCTAAGTTTAATTTACTACCAGTTGCCCGAGAAGACGGGTACTCAGTCCAAACCCAAATTTAATCTGCCAGGAAGCTATAGTCCCCACTGCCCACTGGTGTTAATAATTGTGGTATTTAAGTGCTTAGTAGCTTAGTGCACGCTAGAGAAGCAGCGTGGCGCAGTGGAAAGAGCACGGGCTTTGGAGTCAGGGCTCATGAGTTCGAATCCCAGCTCTGCCACTCGTCAGCTGTGTGACTGTGGGCAAGTCACTTAACTTCTCTGTGCCTCAGTTCCCTCATCTGTAAAATGGGGATTAAGACTGTGAGCCCCACGTGGGACAACCTGATTCCCCTGTGTCTACCCCAGCGCTTAGAACAGTGCTCTGCACATAGTAAGCGCTTAACAGATACCAACATTATTATTATTATTATTATTAGTATGCCCCTGGCGCCGTATAAAGCGCTGGGGTGGATACGAGCAAACTGTTGTATTGCCGAGAAGCAGAAGGGATCGAGCCCGGGCCTGGGGGTCAGAGGGTCATGGGTTCTAATCCCAGCTCCGCCATTTATCTGCTCTGTGACCCTGGGCCGGTCACTTCACTTGTCTCTGGACCTCAGTTTCTTCATCTGTAAAATGGCGATCGAGACTGAGCCCCACGTGGGACAGGGATCGTGCCCGAATCCACCCCAGTGCTTAGTACAATTCCAGGCACCTAGCAAGCGCTTAATAAATACCATAATTATTATTAGCAGTAGTGGTCGTACAGCGTTCTGCACACAGTAAGCGCTCAGTAAATACAATTGAATGAATAAATGAAAATGCGGGGCTCACAATCTCAGTCCCCATTTTAGAGACGAGGTAACCGAGGCCCAGAGAAGTGAAGTGACTTGCCCAGGATCACGCAGCAGACCAGTTGGCGGAGCCGGGATTAGAGCCCATGACCTCTTGACTCCTGGGCCCGGGCTCTATCCTCTCTGCCGTGCTGCTTCTCAAGGTTAAGATGGGAGCAGCCTCTGGGAGGTAGCTCGGTTCCAGAGACGGATTTTCCGTGTTGCCTACGGGACCTCCTCCCCTCACAACACAGCGTCTCGAACGGCCCAGCCCCATCACAGCCTTCGAGCGCCGTCGTGAACAACCCTCTGGGCCGACTGCCCTCCTGGATCGCCAATCCTGAGACAAGTCGTAACTGTTCCCGCTCATTGGTGGGTGGGATGTCCACTCCGGGACGAGGAGAATTCATCATCGATTCAGACTCCTGGGGAACCAGAACCGGAGCGTTTAGAAGCCGTCGGGACGTCGCCGTTTTGTATCGACAGTTGGAGACGGGACCGTAGCCTGAGCGGAAGACAATCGTAGACCAACCCGGAACCTGGAACCATTCGTCACGCTGAGAGAAAAAGTGCCAGGGCTCCAGTGGCTCGAGGACTCTTTCCTTGGCCATTTTTGTCCCCGTTGGCTCTCCGAGAAGACGTCGTTCCCAAAGGGAAAATGGTCAAAGCGGAATTATTTGTGAACCTGCTGAACGCTCGTGAGGTGTCATTTAAGAATCACAGGGAGCCTCCAAAAGAGCGTGTGACGGTGTGCGGTCACTCTGGGTTATCGGATTTTAAATTTTATTTGGATTAATGCTTGTAGTATTTTCCTAACAGGGACCGGTTGTCTTTTTTTTGTTTGGTTTTTTCTCTTGAAGAGTTCCTTACTGTAAAACTCAGCTCTCTGCCTATTCATAGCATTCCCTTCCTTCCCACCTTGCTCTAATTTCACTGACTGCAGTAAAAATACACTCGTTCTCATTGTAATCAAAGATTTCCCTCCCACCCCCCTTTTCTATTTTCAGATGGGCACTCTGGTTTTTTAAAAATGATAAAAGCAAAACTTGGCAAGCAAACCTGCGTCTGATTTCCAAGTTCGATACTGTTGAGGATTTCTGGGCGTAAGTAACATTTTATTGGGAATGTTTTAGGACAGCTGTAGATCTGTCATTTAGAAGAGGGTCCGTGCTTGCTTCAGTTGTTTATTTTTATATGGTGTGTAATGTTTGTTGGCCTTATTAAATTGCCGTAGCGCTAAAAATAATAATAATGTTGGTATTTGTTAAGCGCTTACTATGGGCCAAACACTGTTCTCAGTGCTGGGGTAGATACAAGGTCATCATGTTGTCCCACGTAGGGCGCTCAGTCTTCATCCCCATTTTACAGATGAGGTCGCTGAGGCACAGAGAAGTTAAATGACTTGCCCGAGGTCACACAGCTGACCGGTGGCGGAGCTAGTCACGCTTGCCTCAGATGAGGAGTAATTTCTATGTTTTATTAGTAAAGAATGCTGATTCATTTATTTATTTATTGGAGTGGGGATGGGTGGGTCTGCTTTAGTCCATGGGCACGTCCCCGAAGGGGGCAGCTATTCCCTTCCGACCTGAGTCTCTATATAAACCCCAGGAATATGAAATCCGACATCTCCAACTCGCCCGTACCTTCAGATGAGGAAAATCACTTATTTTCAAGGGAAAAATCGTGGCGCAAAAGACCACGTCTCCCGGGCTTGAAATGTACGGGGTCACCAGCGTCTTTCGAAATAACGTTCCATCCGTGACTCGGATACGCTGTCCGGCTTGATCGGCGTCGGGGCGCCCTGAAGCGCGTTCTAAAATGCACCGGGCCAGTCGGTCACGAACATTCAGACGAAGCGACTGGGTCAATCATTCGTTCATTCCGTCGTATTTATTGAGCGCTTACTGTGTGCAGAGCCCTGTACTAAGCGCTTGGAACGTCTGATTCGGCAGACGGCTTCCCTCCGATTCTCAGAAGCTGGCCGACTCACACGCCGCCTTGCGTTCCGAGTTGCCACCTGTCAGCCAGGCCCGCACCGAGCCTTCGGGTCCCTCGGCTCAAAATAGCCCCTCGGGGGTTCGGGTCGGCGGACCGGGCCGGCAACCTCGCCCGGCTCCGGGCGGCGATGGCTGAGGGACACGGGACGGACGAGCAACAGGGCACTGGCCTCTAATTATCATCGGAGTCCTTCCGCGTGATTGTTGGGTGACTCGACGTCACCCCCGAAGACGTGACGGTGTCACCAATAAAGACGTGACACCGTCGTTCACCTGGAAGTCTCTAAGGCCCTGGGGTTTATGACCGACGGCCCCGGCGGGGATTGAGTCACGGCCAGTTGGTTGCATCACCGCTCCCTTCCTCTCCCCCGTGATGGCCTCTGTCTCGTTAGGCTGGCTAATAGTAATAATTATGATGATGATGGCGGTATTAGTTAAGCGCTTACTATGAGCCAAGCACCGTTCTAAGCACTGGAGTAGATACAAGGTGATCGGGTTGTCCCACGTGGGGCTCACAGTCTTCATCCCCATTTTACAGATGAGGGAACTGAAGCACAGAGAGTCACACAGCTGATAAGTGGCGGAGCCGGGATTAGAACCCACGACCTTTGGCTCCCGAGCCCGGGCTCTTTCCACTGACACCCCGCTTCTGTAATTCTGTAATTATGGTTTTTAAGTGCTTACTATGTGCCAAGCACTGTTCTAGGCACCGGGGTAGGTACAAGTTAATCAAGTCGGACACAGTCCCTGTCCCACGTGGGGCTCACGGTCCCGATCCCCATTTTACAGATGAGGTAACTGAGGCCCAGAGAAGTGAAGTGATTTGCCCCAGGTCACATCGGGTAAGTGGCGGGGCCAGGATTAGAACCCACGACCTCTGACTCCCAAGCCCGGGCTCTAGCCACTAGGCCATGCTGCTTCTGAATCCCCGTGTCACTGATGACGAAACCAAGGTACAGAGAAGTGATTTGCCCAAGATCACATCCCTGGTCAGATCCCTGGTCCTCTGCCTCGGGCTCTTTGCACTAGGCCACACTGTGCTTAATACCATTATTTATTGCAAAAAAAAAAACACCCAAAAAAAATAAAGAAAAGTTCTTCCCATGGCCGGTAATCCTAAGGAATTCGTTGGCCCCGGGAATTGTCTAGGCCGAAGGCGTCGGGAGATTTAAGAGGGCTCTGGACAGATTCAGGGATGAGAAGTTCGATTGTTAGATGGAAAGATAGGGATGTCAGTGTCTCCTCGGAAGGGGAGAATCCAGGCTGGGAGAGGGGCGGCCCCCCACCATTCCTCTCCTCGTTCCTCCAAGCATCCCGACGCCACTCGGGGCTGGAGCCGGATACGCCATCGGCCTAATCCGGGAACAGCCGGTCTTAGCTGCTGATGGCGATTTGGCTCCTCGAGCCGTTCCGTGTCGGCTCCCGTTTCTCAAGAGGACTCTAGGGAAGGTTTTAAGTCTTTCGCGCTTGTAACTGTCCCTTTCTTTCACCTAGTTTATACAACCACATCCAGCTATCTAGCAATTTAATGCCTGGCTGTGACTACTCGCTTTTTAAGGTACGTCGGATCGGGGGCTCTCGGCTCAGAGGCGGGAACGGGCTTGGGGTTTTCCCTCGTTGGGCGAATCAGCCTATTGAAGAAACCGTTCGCCGTGGAGCCGGAACGGGACGTAGGGAAAGTCCCTACCTGCGTTAAAACGGGCTTTGCTAAACGCTGCCGTCGGGGTCGCTTAGCCGAATGGTTTCTCTTGGAGAGGGAGGGAGGGCCTTTGTTCATTCGGTCGTATTTATCGAGCGCTCGCTGTGTGCAGAGCTCCGTGCTAAGCCCTTGGGAAAGTACAATACGACCGTAAAGAGTGACATTCCCCGCCCACGAGGAGCTGACGGTCTAGAGACCTCTTTATACCTCGCCAGCTGCCGTTCGGGAGCGGGGTGGTTCGTGAGGGGCCAGTTTAGTGATAGTCCCGCTTCTTCTGCAGATAAAATGCGGAAAATGGGTTTTCGTTCTTTGGAGGAGCAACTTGATTGCGAGCCCGGGGCCGGGTTCCCCCGGGGTGACGGCGGGGAGGCGAAGCGGCACAGAGGGCCGTCGGCTTCTCCCCGCCGAGCCGGGACGGCCGGGGCACGCGCCTTCCCGCGGGCTCCGTGCGGAGCCGAGCCGCCCGGCGTCGCGCACGCTTCTCTCCTCCTCGCTCTCTCCGATCGGCCTTCGGAAAACTCGGAGGAAGCGACGGTGCCTTGACGTCTCACCCTTCCGCTCCGTAGGATGGGATCGAACCCATGTGGGAAGACGAGAAGAACAAACGAGGAGGCCGATGGCTAATTACATTGAACAAGCAGCAGAGACGAAGCGACCTCGATCGCTTTTGGCTAGAGACCGTAAGCCCTTTTTTCTTTCTTCTCCTCCTCTCCCGTAAGTGTTATTGCCAGGTGGCGTAGGAGTGCGGCCCAGGGAGCTCATTTCGGAGACTCCCTGTTAAACCCAGTAGTCGATGAACCTAAGAAAGGTGTGTCTTCCTCTGAGACAGCCTGTAAACTGGTGCGTGTGTTGAAAAACGGTCCCGGGGGAAGAGATGAGGACGCGTAACGGGATCTGTCAGTTCCCGTTTTTGCTCTCTCGGGCCTAGCCGGCCCCTTCTCACCCCTGACTTGCAACGTGCACGCAACCAAGTCGTGTTCCGACCCGAGCGACGAGCCCCTTGTCAGTCTCCCAACTGCTCTTCCGGTGTCAGTCCTGTCCGGAGAAGACCGTTTCTCCGGGACCACCCGCCCAGAGGGCCAGGCCGACTCACGGACCGAAACCATTTATTGAACGCTTGCTGTGTGCAGAGCGCCGCACTGAGCGCCGCGCCCTTCCCGCAAGTGACTCCCCCGGCCCGGTTCACCCACCACCGCACCCGGACCGACCGCGTCCCGCCTCACCCCTGCCAGATCTGTCATTCGGGGGAGCCTCGGCAACTGGGCCTTGGGTTTTCTCGGCGACGGGCGAGTTGGGTTCGGCGTGTGTAAAGGGGAGGGACCGGCCGGGGGCCCGGTCCCGCCGAGTGCCTCCCGGGGTCCCGCGACTTGGAACTTCTCCACGGCGATGTCCCCTGTCTCTCCGGGAGCGGGAAGTTTGGTCTCTCTCGCCGTCCTCCCCGGGGGAGGCCATTCCCAATCACCCAAAAGCCACCCCCCCGGCCACACGGTGAGACCCTCTACCCCCGCGACCCACAGTGCGGAAACGGGCGAGCCCCAAGACCCCCCGTTGCGTATTCTGCTCCACTTAATTTGGAGGCTTCTCTTTCCTTCCCTCCCCAGCTGCTGTGCCTTATCGGGGAATCCTTTGACGACTACAGCGATGACGTGTGTGGGGCCGTCGTCAACGTTAGAACTAAAGGCGATAAGATAGCAATATGGACTACTGAATGTGAAAACAGGGATGCTGTTACACATATAGGGTGAGTCGTCCTTGCCCCCCAGACCCCTCCGTGGCTCAGGAGCCGCTCTCTCAGGCCGGGCGGGTGCGGCCTCCTGGAGTCGGGGCCCTTTTAAAATGCTCTCCCCCTGCGCGGGCCCCCGCGGCCGGGCTTTTCCTCCTGGGCCGTTCCCTTGGAGTTGGCGTCGTCGGCGTGGGTCGGTTTTCGAAGCCGTTACCGCCGGGCGTGGGAGACGGGTCCCGGTAAAACCCGCGGCTTAACCTCCCCGGCCCAGCTCCTCTGTAACGGTGCCCAGCGGAAGGGATGCCTGGCGTTAATCGGCGCCGGCCCGGTGGCGTCTGTATATCCGTTTCCCCGGTTAGACGGCAAGCTCCCCTTGGGCGGGGAGCGTGTCTCCCTACTTTTATTCGTTCGGTTATGTTTATCGAGCACTTACCGGGTGCAAAGCGCGTGGGAGAGTAGTGCTCCTCCTCCCCATCTCCCCGACTCCCTCCCCCTGCTCTACCCCCCTCCCCGCCCCACGGCACTGGCGTATACGAGCACCTAGTTATTATTCTCTCTGTTTTATTAATGATGTGGGTATATCTATAATTCTATTTATATTGATGCTATCAATGCCCGTGTACTTGCTTTGCTGTCCGTCTCCCCCGTTCTAGACGGTGAGCCCGTCGTTGGGCGGGGATCGTCTCTGTCCGTTGCCGAATTGGACTTTGCAAGCGCTCAGTCCGGTGCTCTGCGCACAGTAAGGGCTCAATAGATACGATCGAATGAACTACAGACGCAGACAGTCCTGCCCACAACGAGCTCCCAGGCTAGAGGGAGAGACGGACATCAAAAGAAATCAGTACTTCTCTTGACCCTTCTTAAGTGCCGAACCCCAATGGGTCTGGCACCGGGGAAAGCCAACCCAGTCCCAGGACCAGCTTGGCTCAGTGGAAAGAGCCCGGGCTCGGGAGTCAGAGGTCGTGGTGGTTCGAAACCCGGCCCTGCCACTTGGCAGCCGTGTGACCGTGGGCAACTCACTTAACTTCCCCGTGCCTCAGTGACCTCATCTGTAAAATGGGGATTTGGACCGTGAGCCCCACGTGGGACAACGTGATTACCCTGTATCTACCCCAGCGCTTAGAACAGTGCTCTGCACATAGAAAGCGCTCAACAAATGCTGACGTTATTAGTATTATTATTATTATTTTCAAACTGCCGCTGTATCATAGCAGCATCCTGCCTCAGTGGAGATGCAACACGGTTTAGTGGATCGGGCCCGGGCCTGGAAGTCGGAAGTTGGCGGGTTCTAATCCCGGCTCCTCCACTTGTCTGCCGTGTGACCTCGGGCAAGTCGTTTCACTTCTCTGGGCCTCAGTTCCCTCATTGTAAGCTGAGGATCGAGACCGAGAGCCCCACGTGGGACAGGGACTGGGTCCAACTCACTTTGCTTCTACCCACCCCGCCGCTTAGTACGGTGCCTGGCACCTAGTAAGCGCTTACCAAATTCCATGATTATTGTTAGCTTTATCTGCTGAACTAGTTTGCTGGCTCCTTCCAGGTGATTGACATTTGAGGGGAGAAGCAGCGTAGCCTAGTGATTAGAGCCCGGGCCCGAGAGTCAGAGGGACCTGGATTCCCATCCCGGCTCCGCCCCTCGTCGGCCGCGTGACTTCGGGCCGGTTCTCCGTGCCTCGGTTCCCCCACCTGTGAAATGGGGGTCGTGACTGGGTCCCGCACGCGGGACGTGGACGGTTTCCAGCCCGGTGACCTGTGAGGTTGCCTGGCACGTAGTAAGCACTTAAAGACCGGGAAAACCGCCCCCCCCCCCCGTATTTCACCCGAGCGCCGTGTTTTCCAACAGTCTCTCAAAGCCGTCCGATGTGTTCTGTCTTTGCAGGAGGGTATACAAAGAAAGGTTAGGACTTCCTCCAAAGATAGTGATTGGTTATCAGTCCCACGCAGACACAGCTACCAAGAGCGGCTCCACCACTAAAAATCGGTTTGTTGTTTAAGAAGACACCTGCTGAAGTATTTCATAGGAGACTGCGTCAAGCAATCGAGATTTGGGAGCTGAACCAAAGCCTCTTCAAAAGCCTCTTCAAAAGCAGAGCGGACTGCATTTAAATTTGATCTCCATCTAAATGTCGCTATGATATATGAGAAGTCTCATTCGCCTTTGTCTTGTACCTCTGTGTTCAATTATTATTATTTTTTTTTTCTTTTCAAATTTTTTGGGGGGGGGTTGGGTGCTAGAGTAACCATTATCCCAGTCGAAGAATTACAAAACACATCGCCCCCAGAATCCGCAAATCGGGTCGCTCCGATAGCTTAGGCGAAACCTCACCGTCATAAAACAAAAGAAAACCCCACAAAACATTTCTCCACGATATATGGGGTGGGGGGGTCGGGGGGGGAAGGGAAACAAAAATCCACATTTCTAGACAGATTCCTCGTTTGTTATATTGTATGCAGTGATGCAGTTTGCTGGTTTGGAATAAGATGCATACAGTTTTTTAGCAATTTTCTTTGTTTCCTTTTCTCTCTTTACAGCATTACTTTTGCTGTAACCTATGCTGATGGCTGCTAGATTTAATTTATTTGTCTCCCTTCTTGGTTACATTAGTGATTCTGATTTCACTCTCTTTGGGGGGGGGGGGGTTTGTTTTTTTTTTCCTCATGTAACATTGGTGATGGATCTGGGAAAATGGCGGAATAAACATTAATTTTGTGCATTCTTTGGTAACTTTTTGGTTTTTTGTGACATCAGAGCTTTGCTACAGATTTTATGCATTTCAGTCAAATCAGTGATCTATGTCTGTGTGATTTCCTAGACATAATTGTGGATTTTAAAAATGTCACACCATAATTACATTCCTTACTAGAAAGAGTATGTCTGTTTTTGTATCCTATGCTGTATTTTAACACTTTGTATTACCTAGGTTCTATTTTTGCTTTGGTTAAAGATGGCGCAGTTAGAAAAGCAGTCCCATCCATATTAAGACAGTGTACAAAACTGTAAATAAAATGTGTACAGTGAATTCTTTTAGACAACTAGATTTGTCCCTTTATTTCTCCATCTCTACAGCAAGTATTTGTACTTCTTGTTACAAGGCAGTCTCTATTGTGTCTTCTATTGTGTCTTCCAAGAGAACAGTATAAGTTTGGAGCTCTAGTTTGATTATGTTTATTAAAATTTTTAATAAATCCGATAGGTAGCACTCTATATGTGGAATTAAAGCGATGTGACTATCTTTGTCTTTTTAAACCAAGACCCTCCCTCCCCGCCCTTCCGCCCGGCCCCCCCCCCGCCGACGGACGGCGCCGTAATAAAGGGGAATCCCGCGGGCAGCTCCGAGAGGAAGCCGCCGGCCCGGAGGAGCCTCGCCGCCCGCTCTCCGATCCCGTCGGGGGCCACGCTCGACCCACACCACCGAACGCGAAACGGGGGAAGGATGGAAGGGAGCCGGCGACTGAGGGTCTGTGGCCGGAGTCCGTCTGCCCGGAGGCGTTAAGGAGCCGCTCTCCGGGTGCCCGGTGTCGCTCGCTCCTGTCGTGTACTTCTCTGTTCGATCGTTTATCTGCCGGGCGAAGCGTCCGGTGCCCCGCTCAGAATTAGCGACCACCACCCCGCAGTCCGCAGACGTGTCGGGGGGGGGGGGCCTGAGCCACGGCGCCGCTTGCGACACGCCTCGAGTGATGGCTTCTGCCCCTCGCCTAGCCTTGCTGATTCTCTGGACTTCGGGCTCGTCGGGTCGGACGCCGTCCCCGCTCGCATGGGGCTCACGCTTATCCCCCGTTTTACGGGCGAGGTAACCGGGGCCCGGCGAAGTGAAGTGCCGGACCCGAGGTCACGCAGCGGACGGGGGGACGGAGGCGGCATTAGAAATGGGTTTTGCCATGGTCCGTGGTCCTTGAGCTTAACGAGCCCGATTCTTCAGAGGGCTGAAGCAAGCGAGGGAACGGCGGGGGAGGGTGTTAAAAGGCCCCTCGCACGCCGCTAGGTGATGGCTTAGTGTCCAGAAAGAGGTCATTTCTCTGGGGTGTGATGGGAGCCCTTGGACTCCAAGCGGATTTATAATAGAGGAAAACGAAACGTCCCATCGTAAAGGTCTTTTGTTTCCTGAGCGATCACTGTTTCGGTAAATTAGGGCCGGACGGCTGGGGCGACCCGCTCGACGACGGGTCAAGGGAGGAGCTCCCAGGTCGCATGTGTCATTCTATCGCTCCACAACCCCCGGTTCTCTCAAGTAGAGGCTGCCTACCAGCAGGATCCAGTGCTAAGCGCTTAGCACAGTGCTCTGCACGGCACTCGGTAAATACGATTGAATGAATGAATCCCACGTTCTCTAACCACCCCCCCCCAGACCCTGTTTAAGGACACGGGTGGGAGCAAAGACCCTTCATCATGCTACTCTCCGTGACCTGTCTTCGACCCGGCGTGGAGGGGCGGCCTGGCTTAGCGGATCAGAGGGACCTGGGTTCTAGTCCCGACTCCGCCACGTGTCAGCTGTGTGGCCTCGGGCCAGTCGCTTCACTTCTGCGGGCTTCGGTTACCTCACCTGTAAAATGGGGATAAGAGTGTGAGCCCCATTTGGGGACAGGGGATTGTGTCCGACCTGATTAACTTGAATCTACCCCAGCATTTAGGGCAGTGCTGGGAACATAGCACTTAACAAGCACCATGATTATGTGCTGAAGAAACATCGTGGATTTCAGCCATCGTTTCTAGCCCAAGCTGCTAACGAAACGAAGCGTTTTGATAGAGTAATGTCTGATACTGTGAACTCCATGTGAGACAGGGACTATGTCCTAACCAATGTGCTTCTTTTGACCCCAACGCTTAGTACAGTGCCTGGCACATAGTGAGCACTTCAACAAATACCGTTGTTATCATTCTGCTTAGTTTTTTTCAGGAGGCTCTATGGAACAGGGTTGACCCAAACTTAGATGCCCTATGTAATTGAATTTAACGGAAAGGGAGGAGAAAAGGTTTGATGGAATTAAAGGATCAGAATACCTGGACAGATGAAAAAAAGATCCATTTTTTTTAAAGCTAACTTTAAAGCTTGGCAATTGAAAGCATACTGTAAAGGAAAGCGTGCCCGTGTTGCTGAAACTTTCCTGATAAAGGAGCGGATTTCACCTATCTTCATTTCCTACCCCGAGAAGGGAAGTATGTACCCTTAAGTTTTCTTGAATGTACTCCAGGCCTTTCGAATGTACGCTCTGCCTTTCATGGCGTAGGCAGGTTGTCTTGAAAACAAGAAGATAAAAAGCCCAAACTCTAAAGAAAATAAAAACACAATCCGTCGGTCTCACTGGCTAGGGTGATGGGAGGGTAGAAAGGTCATTAAGTAAAGTTTTGCAACTACCTCCGATATGGAAAGTGGAGTTTTTTTGGTTCGTCCCAAGTCAAAGATGATGGATTTGCATGGAGAGGTAAACAACTTAATTAGGGAGAACGGATGGCAAAACCGGTGAAATCTCGAGTTTAGAAACGGATCTTCCACGGAGAACCTCGGAGAGAACCGCACAGACGTCCTAGATGCTCTTCACGTCTGTTTCACCTCCAGATGGATCCTCCCTCCTCCTCCCCGGCTGCTTTTGCCCCTCGGAGGGCCCGGTGCCGTTCGCCCACCTCCTGCTTTCCGGACAGACGGAACCTGAAGCTTCTGTGCAAGGACAGATCATCTCTCTCCAGCTCCCGGGATCATCTCCCAACGAGCCCCGCCTCGCCACTTCACTCTGATTTTAAAGTACCTAGTAGAATGCTGGGCACAAAGTGAGCACTGGATTAATACCACTCATTGGGGGAGGTAAGGGGAAAAAAAAAAGGTTCTACCCTCTCTGCTTGCACATACCCCTTTTCATTTGACCCATCAATCCCCGGTATCGATCGACCACCGAGGGGAAGCGCACTGTCTTGAGCACTTGAGAGAATAAAACAGAATTAATGCCCTTGCTCCCTGCCCTCAACGACCTTCCAGTGTAGAGGGGTCTAGATAAATGCATCAATATGCTGTATTCATTCTTTGATTCATTCGTATTTACTGAGCATTTACTGTGTGCAGAACACTGTACTAAGCTCTCGGGAGAGTACAGTACAACAATAGATACATTCCCGCCCACATGGGTTTACAGTCCAAGTCTAGTCCACGTATCGACTCCCCACTTTGCAGATGAGGGAACCGAGGCACAGAGAAGCCGTGACTTGCCCGAGGTCACACAGCAGGTATGTGGCGGATCCGGGATTAGGACCCAGGTCCTCCGACTCCCGGCCCTGCGCTCCTTCCATTAGGCCACGTTGCTTCTGGGTATAAAGAAGCAGCGTGGGTATAGAGAAGCAGCGGGGCTCAGTGGAAAGAGCACGGGCTTTGGGGTCAGAGGTCATGAGTTCGAATCCCAGCTCTGCCACTCGTCAGCTGTGTGACTGTGGGCAAGTCACTTAACTTCTCTGTACCTCAGTTCCCTCGTCTGTAAAATGGGGATTAAGACCGTGAGCCCCACGCGGGACAACCCGATTCCCCTGTGTCTACCCCAGCGCTTAGAACAGTGCTCTGCACATAGTAAGCGCTTAACGAACACCAACAATATTATTATTATTATTAAAGCCGAATCGAGGAAAATGCCCCTTCCTTTTTAGACTGTGAGCCCCGTGTGGGACGGGGACTGTGTCCAACCTGATTTAACTTGACTCTACCCCAGTGCTTAGAGCAGTGCTTTTTGTGTGTGTGATATTTTAAGTGCTTACTCCGCGCCAGGCACTGAGCTAAGCTAGTCAGGTTGGACACGGTCCCCGTCCCACATGGGGCTCCCAGGCTTAATCCCCATGTGACAGATGAGGGAACTGAGGCCCAGAGAAGTGGTGACCTGCCCAAGTTCACACAACAGACATATGGCGGAGCCAGGATTAGAACCCAGGTCCTTCCGATCCCACGCCTGTGATCTAGCCACTAGGCCACGCTGCTTCCCACGTAGAAGCAGCCCCGCATCTCTCTGTCCTCAACTGTAATTTATTTATTTCTATTAATGTCTCTCCCTCTGGACCGTCAGGTCACTGTGGCCAGGAAATGTGTCTGCTTACTGTTGTCTTCGGCTCTCCCAAGCGCTTAGTCCAGTGCTCTGCACACAGTAAGCACTCAATAAATATGATGGAATAAATGAATGAATATAGTAAGTGCTTAACAAATACGTAATATGTAGAAGCGGCGTGGCTTAGGGGAAAGAGGCCGGGTTTGGAAGTCAGAGGTCGTGGGTCCTAATCCCGCCTCAGCCGCTTGTCAGCTTTGTGACTGAGGGCAAGTCACTTCACTTCTCTGGGCCTCAGTTCCCTCATCTGTAAAATGGGGATGAAGACTGTGAGCCCCACGTGGGACAAGCCTGGTATGACCTGGTATCCACCCCAGTGCTTAGGACGGTGCTTGGCACACAGTAAGCGCTGAACAAGTACCAGCATCATTATTATGATGATGATAATAGTGATAATAATAGGCTTATAAGAAGGAGCATCACCGGAGCACCGAGCGTCACCTTTGGAGCCGTCCGCAGAGTAGGCGGACTCTGGAGCCTTTTAATAATAATGGCATTTGTTAAGCGCTTACTATGTGCAAAACACCGTTCTAAGCGCTGGGGGAATACAAGGGGATCGGGTTGTCCCACGTGGGGCTCGCATTCTTCATCCCCATTTTAGAGACGAGGTAACTGAGGCCCAGAGAGGTTAAGTGACTTGCCCAAAGTCACACAGCCGACAAGCGGCGGAACCAGGAGTCGAACCCATGACCTCTGACTCCCAAGCCCGGGCTCTCTCCACCGAGCCACGCTGCTTCTCGAGCCTTCCTCTCCAGGGGGGCAGAGCACTGGGAGGGAAGGGGCGGGAAGGGAACCGTCGAGGAACACCGAGGCCTAACGGTTAGAGCCTGGCCCTGGGCGCTCTCATCCCGGCTCTGCCACTTGCCACCTGCGGGACCCCGGCCAAGCCGCTTCGCTTCTCTGGGTCTCCGTCTCCTCCTCTGTAAAATGGGCAGTTCGATTCCCGATGGCCTTACGGGACAGGGACCAGTCAGGCAGTCAGTCGTATTTATTGAGCGCTTCCTGTGTGCAGAGCACTTTACTAAGCTCTTGGAATATACAGTTCGGCCACAGATAGAGACCATCCCTGCCCAACGGTCTAAGAGGGGAGACAGCAAAACGAAACAAGTCGTCAGGCATCGATGCCATCAAAGTAGATAAATAGAATCGCAGTTATATACATATTATTAATAAAATAGAGTAATAAATAATATACACAAATATACACAAGCGCCCTGCGGAGGGGGGAACGCCACAGTTCCCACCCCCAGATTTGACCCGAAACACCGACCCACCTGGACCCCGGGGTTGAAACCCGAGCAGGTGAGTGGAAAACATTGCAAACGTTCCCGGTTTTAAATAGCGGGAATTAGATTATATCAACGGCTGGGGAGGATTTGTCTGAATCGCTGGCCTCACGGTGCCAGTTGGAACAATAAAGCCTGTCATTTAGCCAGCTCAGTTGAAACATTGAAGTGTTTCAACTTCTCCCTAAGCCCCCTACAATGAAACTGGTATGAAACGACTGAATGAAACTCATTCAGTGGCGTTTATTGAGCGGAGCATTGTTCTCCTATGCGGAAGAGTCCTGCTCCGGTTGGCTCCGAATGGATTAGTCCTCCCGTTGAGGTCATCAGCCGCTTGCATTTTGCATTTCTGGTGGAAATTTAGTGAGGGCGGCGCGTAAGGATCAACTTCTGGCGTCCTCTCCGGTCTCGCCGCTTGTGTGAAGGGGAAAAATCCTCCTTCTGGCGGAGCCGCCCCGACCTTGGCGACAAAATGGAGGGTCTCTCTGGGCCTCGACTCTCTCCTTCGGCCTCTGTCGGGGCACCGAGGCCGTGGCGGAGAGGACCCAACTCTGTTATATTGTATTATTTTATAACTCCGTTATACCAACTCTGTTATATTGTGCTGTCCCGAGTGCTTAGTCCAGTGCTCTGCACACAGTAAGGGCTCAATAAATACCATCGATCGATCGACCCGCGCCCCTACCTGCCAGCCGGCCTGCCCTGGTTCCCGTCGGTGGCCGGCAAGCTTGGTGGAGGCTGAGGGAGTGTTTATTGAGCGCTTACTGTGTGTTGAGCGCTTGGGAGAGTAATTCATTAATTCATTATGGTATTGGTTAAGCGCTTACAAGGTGCCGGGCACCGTTCTAAATCAGGTGGGGCTCACGGTCTCAGTGGCAGAGTGGGGATTAGAACCCACGACCCTCCGACGCTCGGACCTGTGCCCTATCCGCTCCGCCGTGCCGCTTTGGGTTGGAGATAGGGCACAGGTCCGAGCGTCGGAGGGTCGTGGGTTCTAATCCCCACTCTGCCACTTGTCTCCTGTGTGACCTTGGGCAAGCCACTTAACTTCTCCGTGCCTCAGTTACCTCATCTGGAAAACGGGGAGGAAGACTGTGAGCCCCACACGGGACAACCTCGTATCTACCCCAGGGCTTGACACACAGTAAACGCTTCACGAACACCATAATTAGTATAGTTATAATCCCCATTTTACAGATGAGGTAACTGAGGTCACCTCTAGCGCAACCTCCCAAGAGCTTAATACATTGCTCTGCACACATAGGGGCTGAGTAAATACCATCTATCGATTTGGGGGGTCAAAAGTGGAGCCATTAAGGAGTCGGCTTCACAGTCCACCCTGCCCAGAAATCTTTCTGTGTGTATGTGTGCTGTTTGTTAAATGCCAATCCCGGCTCCGCCACTTGTCAGCTGGGTGACTGTGGGCAAGTCACTTCACTTCTCTGGGCCTCAGTGACCTCATCTGGAAAACGGGGATGAAGACTGTGAGCCCGACGTGGGACAACCTGATTACTCTGTATCTACCCCGGCGCTTAGAACAGTGCTCCGCACATAGTAAGCGCTTAACAAATACCAACATTATTATCATTATTATTATTATTAATAATTATGTGTCAGAGGTAACCGAGGTCCAGAGGAGTGAAGTGACTCGCCCAAGATCACAGAGGAGACAAGTGGCAGAGCCGGGATTAGAACCCATGACCTCTGACGCTCAGGCCGTGCTCTATCCACCAGCCATGCCACTTCACCGACTCAGAACCACCTAAGGCACTCTTGTACGCACACACGCACACAAGCACGCAGTACTATTTAAGCCCCGGCTTTCCCACATATCAATCAATCACTAAGCACTTGAGCTCATTTATTGAGTGCTTCCTGTGTGCAGAGCACTTGGGAGAATCCCCTACAATAGAGTTGGTAAATACGATCCCTTCCCCCTCCTATGAATAAATTCTTTTAGTGCCTGTCTCTCCCATTCGGTTGAAAACTCTTGGAGAACGGGATTCCGTAGTTCACCTCTATCGCAGCCTCCCAAGAGCTTAATACGTTGCTCTGCCCACAGTAGGGGCTGAGTAAATACCATTGATTGATTTGGGGGTCAAAACGGAGCCATTAAAGAGTCAGTTTCACAGTCCACCCTGCCTAGAAATCTTTTTTTCCGGTGTGTGTGGTATTTATTAAATGCTAATTATGGGTCAGACACTGTACTGAGCGCTGGGGTAGTTACAAGCTAATGAGGTTGGACGCGGCCCGTGTCCCACATGGGGCTCACGGTTCAAATCTTAATCTTGATCCCTATTCCTGCGGGGCCGCTCCCCTCCTAGACCTCCACCTTCATGTGGCCTAGTGGACAGAACACGGGCCTGAAAGTCAGAAGGAGCTGGGTTCTAATCCCTGCTTCGCCACCTGTCTGCTGGGTCACCTCGGGCAAGTCACTTCACCTCTCTGGGCCTCAGTTCCCTCATCTGGAAAATGGAGATTAAGACTGTGAGACCCTGGTGGGACACGGATTGTGCCCAACCTGATTATCTTGTATCTACCCTAGCGCTTAGGACAGTGGTTAGCACATAATAAAGAAATACCACTATTATTATTATTATTATTATTATTATTATTATGGTAAGGGGCCGGACCATCCAACGCTCTCCCCATTCCCCTTTAATCCATCCATGACTCTTTAATAACCCTAAATAGCCTTCTTGTCCAAGGAATTGTGTAAAATCTTCTGGAACCTGAGAGTAGCAATGAAGCAATGGTATTTATGAAGTTCTTACTATGGGCAGAGCACTGTACTAGAGAAGCAACGTGGCCTTACGGAAAGAGCACCGGTCTGGGAGTCAGAGGACCTGGGTTCTAATTCCGGCTCCGCCACTTCTCTGCTGTGTGACCCTGGGCAAGTCACTTACCTTTTCTGGGCCTCGGCTTCCTCATCTGTAAATTGGAGATTCCATCCCCGTTCTCCTTCCTCCTTAGACCGTGAGCCCCACGTGAGGCGAGAACTGGGTTCGACCTGATTAACTTGAATCTACCTCAGCGCTTGGGACAGTGCTTGGCACATAATAAGTGTTTAGCGAACACCGCAGTTATTATTGCTAAGGGCGGGGAGAGAATATGCAGGAGAGAATTAGGCAGGGCCCCTGTTGCTTAGAGGGCTCACAATCTGGTGCTATTTTCTGCCCCTAAACTTTCTGCGGATTGAATTCCACGTAAGAGCATTCGGCAACGGAAAAAAATTGCTTTCCAATTGAGAAATGCTGGGCTAAAAGCAGCCGGCTGCGGGGTGGGAGAAGGAGAGGGAAAGGGGCTTGCAGTCGGCTACTCTGGCTTTGAAATTGCTTCCGGAAGCAGGGCCGATGCTTTTAACATCCATTCCATCAAACGCTAAATAGATTATGGCTAACCCGTTTCAGTTTGTCCGTTCTCGACCTCTAATTCTACGGGGGGGGACGTCGAGGGTCGGGTTTGGACGGGATTGAAGTTATCCGCCCACTGTGGGACTTGCTCAGAAGCGGGACAGGCAACAATAGCCGTGTTGCCCATTTACTGAGCGCCTCTTCGGGGTGGTGCACTGTACTAGACGCTCGGGAAGTTCAGAATAATGAAGTGACCGTTCCCTGTCCACAAGTAGTTCACACTTTAAGGGAGAGACAGATGTCCAAATACCAAAAGAGCGATCACGCTAATTTAAACGTACAACTGAATTCCACACAGAGGAGCTCCGAATGGGGAAGAAGACGGAGATGAGTGGTTTATATCAATTTCTGTCTGCCCCCGTCTAAACTCTAAACTCGTTGTGGGCAGTGAATGTGTCTGTTGATTGTCGCACTCTCCCAAGTGCTTAGTACAGTGCTCTGCACACAGTAAGCGCTCAATAAATACGATTAAATGAATAATAATAACAATACTAGAGGAGATGGCTAGAGGGGATCTATGTTTCAGGGTTGGATGGGGGATACTGGTTGAAGACGGTGGGGTTTTAGGGTTTGGGATCTGTAGTGGGCTCTGGTCTCTTGGACTTGAGAAGTAGGATGGCCTAGTGGAAAGAGCACAGGCCTGAGGGCCCGAGTTCTAATCCTGACTCACCACATGTCTGCTGTGTGGCTTTGGGCCAGTCGCTTATCCTCTCTGTGCCCATTACCTCATCTGTAAAATGGGGATGAAGACTGTGAGCCCCACGTGGGACCTGGACTGCGTCCGACCTGATTGAGCCCCACGTGGGACCACCTGATGACCCTGTATCTACCCCAGCGCTTAGAACAGTGCTCCGCACATAGTAAGCGCTTAACAGATACCAATATCATTATTATTATTGTTAGGTCCGTACTGTCAGCGGTGGGGAAAGAGTTGGGTTGACTTTACAGATCTGGGAATCCTCTGAAGCTCTTCTGGGGAAAACAGAGTGGGAGGGTTAAGGAAGAGATTGCTATTAGGACTTTCACAATAAGATCATTAATAATTAACAAGTCCGGAGCTTCTGCCTGGGAGAAAGACCTTTTATGCAGAGTGGACAGATAAAGGAACTGTGTTGGGCAGCAGAGGGATGGGAGAGGGGCGAGGGCAGAGACTCCAATTTACCGTGTGGAAGGCGGCGACGGTGAACCGTTCCTCTATCTTTCCCAAAAAAACTCTCTGGATCCACCACCGGAGCGATTACAGAGGGAGAGCGGGCCCTTCTGGAAGCGATGTGTCCGTGGAGTGGCTGTGGGGCGGAGATGACTCGATGGCATAAAACAAGATGAGGGCAGAGAGACCCGGAATCTGTTCTTCTGTGGGAGTTTCGTGACCCGAACCCCTACCCCTAGAGTATTAAAGTTCCTTATCTGCCACTTGTCAGCTGTGTAAGTGTCACTGTGGGCAAGTCACTTCACTTCTCTGCCTCAGTTCCCTCATCTGTGAAAGGGGGAGGAAGACTGTGAACCTCACGTGGGACAACCTCATTACCCTGTATCTACCCCAGCGCTTAGAACAGTGCTCTGCACATAGTAAGCGCTTAACAAATACCAACATTATTGTTATTGCCTGTCCATTAGTGAGTGCTTCTGAAGGAACAACCCCCACCCTCCAGGCCCGCAGCTGATACTCAATAAACATCAAGAACCCCCATCAATAATTCCCAACTAAACCCTCGTTTCCTCTTTTTTATTATTATAATTATTATTATGGTATTTGTTAAGCGCTTACTATGTGCGCTTACATAGCACTGTGGTAGATACAAGGTAATCAGGTAGTCTCACTTGGGGCTCACAGTTTTAATCCCCCTTTGACAGATGAGTATACTGAGGCCCAAACAAAATAAATGTTGGCATTTGTTAAGCGCTTACTCTGTGCAGAGCACTGTTCTAAACGCTGGGGGAGACACAGGGTCATCAGGTTGTCCCACGTGAGGCTCACAGTCTTCATCCCCATTTTCCAGAAGAGGTAACTGAGGCCCAGAGAGGTCAAGTGACTTGCCCACAGTCACACAGCCGACAAGCGGCGGAGCCGGGGTTAGAACCCACGTTCTCTGACTCTAAAGCCTCGAGTTCTTTCCACTAAGCCACGCTGCTCCCGCTCCCTCCTGCTTCACCTTTGCCCTTCGATCCGTGCCCTGAATTCACCCCTTCCCTCAGCCCCAGCGTTGATGTCCATATCCGTAATCTTTTTCTTTATATTCATGTCTGTCTCCCCCTCTAGACTGTAAGCTCCTTGTGGGCAGTGAATGTGTCCACCAACTCTGTCATACTGTACTCTTTCATTCATTCATTCATTCTATAGTATTTATTGAGCGCTTACTATGTGCAGAGCACCGGACCAAGCGCTTGGAATGAACAAGTCGGCAACAGATAGAGACGGTCCCTGCCGTTTGACGGGCTCACGGTCTAATCGGGGGAGACGGACGGACGAGAACGACGGCGATAAATAGAGTCGAGGGGAAGGACATCTCGTAAAAACCGATGGCGACTAAATAGAATCGAGGCGACGTACATTTCATTAACAAAATGAATAGGGTAATGAAAATATATACAGTACTCTCCCAAGGACTTAGTACGGTGCTCCGCACCCAATAAGTCCTCAATAGATACGATCGATTGAGAACCAAACCTTCAGCCCAAAAAAGACGCAGTAAGCGGCAGAAGGAGGTTTGGAAAGATCTGCCCCCTCGTAGCCCCGGGGGGGATGGAGTGGCAGAACCATCTGCAGACATCTCTAGGCAAAGAGGTGGCACTACCCGGGACGCAGGAGTGAGTCCTGAGTTCGAATCCCCGCTCTGCCCCTTGCCTGCTGGATGCCCTTTGGCAAGTCACCTATCTTCTCTGAGCATCCTTATCCTCATCCGTCCAATGGGGATTAAATTCCCCTTTTCCCTCCTACTTAGATTGTGAGCCCCTTGTGGGGCAGGGGGTGTGTGTCCCTATCTACCCCGGCGCTTAGCCCAGTGCTTGGTAGCTTAAGAAATGCTACGATTATTATTACCGACCGCGTTAAGGGTGGACGAGGATGGGGCGGGGGTGGGTGGGTGAGGCGGGGAGGGCCACCTCTGCACTCCATCCCCCGTGGGGCTAGGAACGGGGTCTCCCAGCCTTCCCACCCCACAAAATGGAGGCTCCTCTGGACTGTCAGCTCATTATGGGCAGGGAACCGGTCTGTTAATTCTGTCGTACTGGACTCTCCCAAGCGCTCAGTCCAAGCAGCATAGCGTAGTGGATCGAGCCTGGGCCTGGGAGTCGGAACGTCACGGGTTCTAATCCCGGCTCTGCCACTTGTCCGTTGGGTGACCCTGGGTGGGGCTTAATACGGTGCCCTACGCGCAGTCAGCACTCAGTAAATACGATTGGATGAATGAGTGAATTTCTCTGTGCCTCAGTTGCCTCGTCTGTAAAATGGCGATTGAGACCGGTAGCCCCACGTGGGACAGGGACTGTGTCCAATCTGATTTGCTGGCATCCACCCCAGCGCTTAGTACAGTGCCTGACGTGTAGTAAGTGCTTAACAAATACCCCACTTATTATAATTGTTATTACAGTGTTCTCCACATAGAAAGTGCTCAGTAAATACCATTGATTAATTGATCCGGGGCTTGAGGGGGGGTGGGAAGGGCAGGTGTGTGTGTGGGTGTGGGTGTGTACGGGCCCTCCAGTTACACATGAGAAGGAAGGGAAAGTTGGAGGGGAGAGGAGAATAATAATGATGGTATTTGTTAAGTGCTTACTCTGTGCCAAGAACCGTTCTAAGCACTGGGGTAGTTGCAAGGTCATCAGGTTGTCCCGTGTGGGGCTCACGGTCTTAATCCCCATTTTACAGATGAGGGAACTGAGGCACAGAGAAGTAAGTGGCCTGCCCGAGGTCCCACAGCAGACACGTGGCAGAGCGGGGATTAGAACCCAGGTCCTCTGACTCCCAAGCCCGGGCTCTATTCCCTGAGCCACGCTGCTAAGGTGATGTGACCAAGGCACCAGTGACTAACTGGGGCATTTTTAATGGCTGGAAAGGAGACTCTGCTATTGCACTCTCCCAAGTGCTTAGCACAGTGCGTAGCACAGAGTAAATGCCCAGTAAATACGATCGATTGATTGAGAGTAGCGAGAGACAGGAATTATGCAGAAGCTGCGTGGCTCAGTGGAAAGAGCCCGGGGCCTGGGAGTCAGAGGACCTGGGTTCTAATCCTAGTTCTGCCACTGGTCTGCTAGATGTGACCTTGGGCAAGTCACTTGTCTGGGCCTCAGCTGACTCATCTGTAAAATGGGGATTGTAGCCTGCACCCTCCTACTTGGGCCGTGAGCCCCTTGTGGGACAGAGGGAGTGTGTACGACCCGATTAACTTGTATTTTCCTCAGGGTTTAGAACAGTGCTTGGCACATGGTAAATCTTTAGCAAGTACAACACAGTCATAGCGATTATTATTGTTCTCTATGCCTCAGTTCCCTCATCTGCAGGATGGGAATTCAATACCTCTCCTTCCTCCTACTTAGCCTGTGAGCCCACGCGGGACCTGATTAGCTCCTGTCTACCCCAGTGCTCAGCACCGCGGCACGGCTCAGTGGAAAGAGTCCGGGCTTGGGAGTCAGAGGTCATGGGTTCTAATCCCGACTCTGCCGCTTGTCGGCTGTGTGACTGTGGGCAAGTCACTTCACTTCTCTGTGCCTCAGTTCCCTCATCTGTAAAATGGGGATTAACCGTGAGCCTCACGTGGGACAATCTGATGACCCCGTAGCTACCCCAGTGCTTAGAACAGTGCTCTGCACATAATAAGCGCTTAACAAATACCAACATTATTATTATTATTATTGACACCTAAGTAAACACTTAACAAATACCCAAATCATGAAGTCAGTTGCAGCTCATTTAGAAAAAATGCAATTAAAAATGGTCACACCGTGATGGTCAGAGATGTGATGCTTTTTTCCCCTTTTCGCTTTGGCATACGGCTTTCCTCTCCCAAATACTACTACCACATAATCGTCCCAGCTGGATTTTTGAGGTGGAAATCAAAGGTTCTTTTTTCGCTTCCACAGCGGTGGAAGCGGCCGTAGCTGGAGGGGGTCGGGGGGAGAATGAGCACTGGACAAAACAGGTGAAGGGGGTTAATTAATCAAGATTCCCAGGGGTGAGGGGGGAAAGGGTTGGGGGAGTCCAGACAACCCAGCAAGAGGAGGTGGTGAACTGCGTAATGTTGAATTGACATGTTGGTTGACAACGCCTTTTATATAGAGAAGCAGCGTGGCTCGGTGGAAAGAGCCCGGACTTGGGAGTCAGAGGTCATGGGTTCGAATCCCGCCTCGGCCACTCGTCAGCTGTGTGACTGTGGGCGAGTCACTTCACTTCTCTGGGCCTCAGGTCCCTCATCTGGAAAATGGGGACTAACTGTGAGCCTCACGTGGGACAACCTGATTCCCCTGTATCTCCCCCGGCGCTTAGAACAGTGATCTGCACATAGTAAGTGCTTAACAAATACCAACATTATTATTATTACAGAACACCTGGGAGACTGCAAGAGAAATGAGACGCAATTTCAGGTGACGGTTTTTGCTTTCCTCTCTCTTTTCTTTCTCCCTGCTTCCCTTCTCTCTTTTTTTAATCCCGCTTTTCTTATCGCCAGACCTTAATCCCCCAAGTAGTCATAATAATTATGGTATTTGTTAAGTGCTTACTATGTGCCGAGCACTGTTCTAAGCGCTGGGGGAGTTGCAAGGTAACCAGGTTGTCCCCCGTGGGGCTCACACTTTTAGTCCCCATTTTGCAGATGAGGGAACGGAGGCCCAGAGAAGTTAAGCGACTTGCCCAAGGTCACACAGCGGACAAATGGCGGAGCCGGGATTAGAACCCATGTCCTCTGACTCCCAAACTCGGGGTCTTTCCATTAAGCCACGCTGCTTCTCGGAGTGGCCAAAATTATTAAAATGAGCTGGGCGGTTATGCGAGCACCAACAGGTATTTCAAACTGGAAGCGCCTGGCAGAAAAAGATTGAGGGAAGGGAGAGTTTTCTCTCTAAGTTCCCTTAAACCTCTCATTCCCACCAAACAAGGGTCAGTGCTAGAAAGCCAGGGAAAAGAAAGATGAGCATTTTAGCATGTCAGAACAGGGATAGGGAATTTTTTTTCCGTGGAAAAAGACACAGCCAAGGAGCTTGTGTCAGAACTCTGTCTCTGCTTTGCCGAGGTGCAAAGGAAATTCGTTCTCGGTGAAATATTTGGTTTCTGCTTCTTAACGGTAATAATAATATTTATAATTGTGATATTTGTTATGCACTTCCTATGAGCTGAGCACTGTACTAAGCCCTGGGGTAGATTTGAGAAAATCAGGTTGTATACAGTCCCTGTCCCACATGGGGCTCACGGTCTCAATCTCCATTTTAGAGGCGAGGGAACTGAGGCCCAGAGAAGCGAAGTGACTTGCCCGAGGTCACACAGCAGGCAAGTGGCGGAGGCGGGATGACTTTAGCGGAGCCGGAGGGGTCCGCCCAGTGTCATCGAGCACAACCGCTTTTCGGGTCTGCTGACGTTCGAATGTTCTAGCGTGAACAAAAGATTTCTTACGCTTTGGTGAATTTAACGGGGCAACGTCGAGGTATTTATAAAGCGCCCGTCGCCATGGAGCCAGGTGCTGTAACAAACATGCTCTTTGAGCCCAAAGTGACACAGAGCGGTGGAAAAAAGCACCCGGTTCTGTTTGAGCACTTCCTCCACAAAACACACACACACGCAAGCACACCCCCTTACCCTACACAACTGCTCTTCCGTAGCTCCAGTGCCTACGGCTGGATTTTCTAGCCGAGCGGACCGGAAGGAGAGAGAACATGGAAAGCCTAAACGAGATTCCACAGAGCCTCGGGAGAACAGAATTGTGGATTGAATGGAAGTTGGGCAAAATAAGCATCAGGGGAGAGGGCACGTCTACCAACTCTGTTGCACTGTGGTCTCCCATGCGTTCAGTACGGTGCTCTGCCCACGGTGAGCAGTCAGTAAATACCGCCAGCTGGGTGATCGATTTGACTGGGCCTCCACCTGAGATTTGGGGGCTCTGGGGTGAGCAAGATGTTTGCGGTAGAATTACAGGTCAAGAGCTTGTGCTTGAGGAGTGGCCTCATCTCTTGATTTTCCCAATTATTCAGATGCCCAAACCCTGCCTGGCTGTGGAGAGAAGCAGCGGGGTCTAGTGGAAAGAGAGCGGGCCTGGGAGTCAGAGGACCTGGATTCTCATCCCGGCTCCGCCGCTTGCCTGCTCTGTGACCTTGGGCGAGTCACTTCCCTTCCTTGGGCCTCAGTTTCCACATCGGTACAAGGGGGATTCACTACCCGTCCCTCTTCTTACTAAGAGTGCGGACAGTAAAAGCTTAAAATATGATTGAATGAATAAATGTGATCGACTGAGGGCCAGAAACATGGAACCCACAAGTGGAGGGTTTAGAGAAGGACTGAAAGAGTCAGATTTGGGTGGGCTGGCAGCCCCTCAGCTTCTCCGATAAACAGAGGAGCCAGCTGGGTTCAACCCCACCCCTCTATCCAGAGCCCCCCGACAGGACCCGTTCCCATGGTGACCCTCCTCTATCCTCTCTCACCAGCTCTGCTTCGCACATTTTTTTCCCGAGAAGTTGCTAGCTTTGAGGAAGGTCAAAGCTAATCCCGAAGAGTGGGTCTTCCTTCTTAAAAAAAAAAAAAGTAGGAATATCTGCTTGCCCAGACAATAATAACTGTGGCATTTGTTTGGCTTTTTCGAGCACTGGAGTCAATCAGACACAGACTCTGTCCTTCGCCCGGCTTACAGTATAAGTGGGAGGGAGAAGGAGTATTTAATTCTCATTTTGTAAATGAGGAATTTGATACACGGAGAAGTTCTATGCTCGCCCAAAGTCACAGAGTGGGCCAGGGGCAAAACTGGGATAAGAAACTGAGGTCTTTAGACCGCCCGTCCTGTGCTCTTTCCACTAGGCCACAACTCCTTAACTTGTATTTATTAATAACTTACTATGTGCCAGGCAGTGTACTAGACACTGGGGAAGATCCAAGCTAATCAGATTGGACACAGTCCTACATGGAGCTCACAGTCTTAATCATATCAATACTTAATCATTCCTTCATTCAGTCAGTCAGTCGTATTTATTGAGTGCTCACTGTGTGCAGGGCATTGTACTAAACCCTTGGGAAGTACAATTCAGCAACAGAGACAATCCCTGCCCACAATGGGCTTCCAATCTGCAAGCGGGGAGAGATCAATCACAGTCTTCATCATATTTATTGAGCACTTACTATGTGCAGAGCACTGTACTAAGCACTTGGGAGGGTACATTACAACAGAATTAGCTTAATTCCCTGCTAATCAATCAATCATATTGTACTGTACTAAACAGTTGGGAGAATACAATATAGCAATATAAGGGAGTTGGTAGTCACATCCCCTGCCCACATTTACAGATGAGGTAACAGACCCAGAGAAGTTAAATGACTTGGCTGAGGTGACACAGCAGAAGAGCGGCAGGATTAGAACCCAGTCCTCTGACTCCTAGGCCTATGCTCTTTCCACTAGGCTGTGCTGCTTCTCCACTATGCAGCGTGGCTTAGTGGCAAGAGCCCGGGATTGGGAGTCAGAGGTCTTGGGTTTTAATTCTGACTCCGCCACTTGTTAGCTGTGTGACTTTAGGCAAGTCACTTCACTTCTCTGTGCCTCAGTTACCTCATCTGTAAAATGGAGATTAAGACTTTGAGCCCCACGTGGGACAACCTGATTATCTGGTATCTACCCCAGTGCTTAGAACTGCGCTTAGCACAGTAGGCGCTTAACAAATACCATCATTATTAATATACTCCAGGCACTCTGTTCCACACCACGGACACAGCCCCGTTTTTGCCACTAGAAGGAAGGTTTGTTGCTTTTTCAGTCCACTTCATCGTTTTCACCATCAATGGTATTTGATTATTTCCCCATTATTTCTCCATCTTTATTGACTCCTAAGCTCAAGGCCTCACCAGTTGTTTCAGACTTCTAAATCCTTCCCGGACCTTCCTGTGCGGCAGCATCCCCATAGTCTCTTGACCTGGTTGCCTATTTTATTGAGAAAATTGAAACCATTAGGTGTGAGCTCCCCCAGATCTCCCCTGCCCCTCTCCAGTCCCTCCCTCCTCCTGCCCTTTCTTCAGCTGTCCCTCCCTTCCCAGCAGTATCTCAAGAGGAGATCTCCTGCCTCCTCTCAAAATCCACCCCCTCCTCCTGCACATCCGACCCCATCCCTTCACACCTTAACAAAACAAGTGTCCCCTCCCTCCCTCCTTAACCTCCATCTTCAACCGTTCGCTCTCCAATGGCTACTTCCCCATTGCTTTCAAACATGCCCATATCTCCCCTAGCCTAAAAAACCCCACCCTTGACCCCCTCGGCTCCCACCAGCTATCGCCCCATCTCCCTCTTACCCTTCCTTTACAAACTCCTTGAGCGAGTCGTCTACACCCTCTATCTCCAATTGCTCTCCTCCAGTTCTCTCCTGGCCCCTCTCCAATCTGGCTTCCGTTCCCTTCGCTCCACAGAAACCACCCTCTCAGAGGTCTCCGGTGATCTCCCTCTTGCCAAACCCAACGGCCTCTGTTCCACCCTAATCTTCCTCGACCTCTCAGCTGCCTTCGGCACTGTGAACCACCCCCTTCTCCTGGAAACGTTATCCAAACTTGGCTTCGCTGACGCCGTCCTCTCCTGGTTCTCCTCCTATCTCTGTGGCCACGCATTCTCAGTCTCCTTCGCTAGCTCCTCCTCTGCCTCCCACCCCCTAACTGTGGGGGTCCCTCAAGTCTCAGTTCTGGATCCCCTTCTATCCTCCATCTACACCCACTCCCTTGGAGAACTCATTCGTTCCCATGGCTTCAACTACGACCTCTATGCGGATGATTTCCAATTCTCCATCTCCAGCCCTGATCTGTCTCCCACTCTGCATTCTCATATTTCCTCCTGCTCTCAGGACATCTCTACTTGGATGTCCTTCCGTCACTTCAAATCTCATACGTCCATAACTGAACCCCTTTATCTTCCCACCCAATCCCCATAACTCCTCCTGACCTTCCCATCCCCGTAGACAGCACCGACAACAGTGCTTACTATGTGTTAAACACTGTTCTAAGCGCTGGGTTAGTCACAAGCAATCAGGTTGGCCACAGTTCCTGTCCCACATGGGCTCATAGTCTAAATCCCCATTTTAAAGAGCAGGTAACCAAGGCCCAGAGATAGTAAATTCATTCAATTGTATTCACTGAGCGCTTACTATGTGCAGAGTTTGCCCAAAGTCACACAGCAGACAAGTGACGGAGCCAGGATTAGAACCCAGGTCCTTCTGATTCCCAGGCCCGTGCTCTATCCTCTAGGCCACGCTGCTTCGCCACCATCCTCCTCGTCTCACGAGCCATTAACCTTGGCGTTATCTTTGACTCGGCTCTCTCCTTCGACCTACATATTCAATCTGTTATCAAATGCTCTTGGTTCAACCTTCACATCATCATTAAAATCCACTCTCTTTCCTCCCCATTCAAACTGGCGCCACCATAATCCCAGCACTTATCCTGTCCCGCCCGGGTGACTGCATCAGCCTCCTTGCTGACCTCCCAGCCTCCTGTCTCTCCCCACTCCAGGCCAGACTTCACTCCGTTGCCCGGGTCATTTTTCTACCGAAATGTTCAGTCCCTGTTTCCCCCTCCTCAAGAACCTCCAGCGGTTGCCCATCCACCTCCACGTTAAACGGAAACGCCTCACCCTCGGCTTTAAAGCACTCGATCCCCTTGCCCCCTCCTACCTCACCTCGCAGCCCGCACACTTCGCTCCTCTAATGCCAACCTACTCACCGTACCTCACTCTCGTCTGTCTCACCACCGACCTCAGGCCCACATCCTGCCTCTGACCTGCAACGCCTTCCCTCTTCATATCTGACAGACTACCACTCTCTTCACCTTCAAAATTGTGTGCAGAGCGTTGGGGAGAGTACAATAGAACAGAGTTGGTAGACATGTTCCCAGCCCACGGCCAGCTTACAGTCTAAAAGGGGAGACAGAGATGCATATATATATTCAATAATCAATAAATTATGGATCTAAACGTCAGTGCTGTGGAGGCAGGTCGTTGGCGAGATAGATGAAATCGAGGTATTCAATTCAATAGCATTTATTGAGCGCTTACTATGTGCAGAGCACTGTACTAAGCACTTGGAATGTACGGTTCGGCAACAGATAGAGACAATCCCTGCCCAATGAAGGGCTTACAGTCTAATCGGGGGAGGCAGACGGACAAAAACAAGACAACATAATCACGATAAATAGAATCAAGGGGACGTACACCCCATTAACAAAATAAATAGGGTAATAAAAATATATACAAAAGAGCGGACGAGCACAGTGCTGAGGGGAGGGGAAGGGGGGGGAGGAGCAGAGGGAAAGGGGGGAAGGGGGCTTAGCTGAGGGGAGGTGAAGGGGGGGGCAGAGAGGGAGCAGAGGGAGCAGAGGGAAAAGGGGAAGCTCAGTCTGGGAAGGCCTGACGCAGTAATCAGGGTGGCATGGGATAAGTGTTTGGACAAACGTGGCGGCAATTTGGATGGAGAGGAAGTTCCGAATCACCAGTGAAAATCTCAGTTTATCTATCGTGTTTCGCTGTTGCAGGTGGGCGCGTAGCTTCTTCGGACTTATCGTCACGTATCGTTGACTTATCAATCAGTGGTATTTCCTGAGCGCTCACTGTGTGCTAAGCACTGTTTTAGGCTCCTGGAAGAGTACGACCCTGTACTCACTCCGCAAAGCTATTCAAAATCATTTGGGTGACTCCTGGAGCGGGTCTGTTCCAGAGAACGGACGTAAAGCAGCATGGCCTAGTGGAAAGAGCACGGGCCCGGGAATCAGAGGACCTGGGTTCGAATCTCAGCTCCTCCACTTGTCTACCGTATGACCTTGGCCAAGTCGCTTAACCTCTCTGTGCCTCAGTTCCCTCATCTTCAAAATGGGGGTTCAGTGCCTGTTTTCCCTGCTACTTAAGCTGTGAAGCCCCATGTGGGACCTGATGATCTCGTATCTACTCCAGTGCTTAGTACAGTGACTGGTACATAATAAGTGCTTAAATACCACATTTACTGTTACTGTAATATTCAGCAGCTCCTGGATAACCCTCAAAGCTTAAAATAATGAGCCTAGTGAATTGGAAGAGTCTCGGAGAACTGGAAATGAGTTCTAGCTCCAGTTTCTCGATCTCTTTTCACATCTTCAAGCACAATGGTTTAGACTAAATTGTACAACAGTAGACTTCCTATATAGCCCTGTTTTATTAAGAAGGTGATGGGAAAATATTGCATTTCCCAAGCGTTCAGTTCAGTGCTCTGCACACGGTAAGCGCTCAATCAATCAATCAGTGGAATTTATTGAGCGTTTACCATACTAAGCGCTTGGGAGAGTCTAATCGAATAGACTAGGGGGGCGTGATGTGATGGGTTTGGGCAGACTGTGGAGAAATGCCCTGACTTGCTCCTTTTGCTCTTCCCCCCTCCCAGCCCCAAAGCACTTAGGTACATGTTTAGATTGTGAGCCCGTTATTGGGCAGGGACTATCTCTATGTGTTGCCGAATTGTACATTCCAAGCGCTTAGTACAGTGTTCTGCACCTAGTAAGCGCTCAATAAATACTATTGAATGAATATCTACTGTTTAATTTACCCCTTTGCTCTTCCCCCTTTCCAGTCCTGCAGCATTTATATACATATCTGTCATTTTATTTACTCCTACCTATGTCTTCTCCCCCTGCTTTAGACCGTGAGCTCACTGTGGGTAGGGAATGTTACTGTTTATTGTTCTGATGTACCCTCCCAAGTGCTTAGTACAGTGCTGAGCACGCAGTAAGCGCTCCTTAAATGCGAATGAATTGAATTGAATTGAAATGCCCCTTTCCGACCCCGGTCACTGTGTCTCCCAAAGCCCTTTGGCCCTTGGATGGGATTTAGGAGGATTCCCTGAATATTCCCCAAACCACGCTCCCATCTCTCTCCGGTCTTTGGTCTGATAACTTTTCCATAGTCTAGGGAAGTCGTGGGGATGGCATTCCTCGCCCCCTAGCTGGTCCTCTGGGAAGAAGATATCACCGCTCAATCAATCGATCTATCAGGCCATCAGTGGTATTTATTGAGCGCTCTCTGCCCGCAGACCACCGAAGGAAGCACTCACTCGAAAGTTCTATTTCTAGTCTAGTCATTTTTTTTTAACAATGAACTGATACGTCCGCTAGGTTTAAATTAATTAATGTTGGTATTTGTTAAGCGCTTACTATGTGCAGAGCACTGTTCTAAGCGCTGGGGGAGATACAGGGTAATCAGGTTGTCCCACGTGAGGCTCGCAGTCTTAATCCCCATTTTACAGATGAGGTCACTGAGGCACAGGGAAGTGAAGTGACTTGCCCACAGTCACACAGCTGACAAATGGCGGAGCCGGGATTCGAACCCATGACCTCTGACTCCCAAGCCCGGGCTCTTTCCACTGAGCCACGCTGCTTCCCTACTGCTGGGCCTGAAACCACCTCATCCCATGATATGTAGCCTCCACAGAGCCCAGGAGCGGGGGATTTGGGGGGCGGTGGAGGCGGTGGGAGGGCGGGAGAGAAGTCGGGGAGCAGGTCTGAGACGACTTCCCCCTTAGCATCTCCTTCCCTACCCTCCATCTCAGATCATCTCATCCCCTTTTCCTTCTCGTGTGTCACTGCTTCTTTTTTTTTTATGGCATCTGTTTAGCGCTTACTATGTGCCAAGAGCCGTCGTAAGCACCGGGGTTGATACAAGGTAGTCAGGCCGGACACAGTCCCTGTTCAGAGATGGAGCTCACGGCCTTAATCCCCATATTACAGGTGAAGGACCCGAAGCACAGAGAAGTTAAATGACTTGCCCGAGGTCACACAGAAGACGAGCGGCGGAGCCGGGATTAGAACCCACGTCCTCTGACTCCCAAGCCTGTGCTCTTGCCACTAGGCCACGGGGAGAGGGGTAGTCTGTCGTACAAGAAAAGGGAAGGAGTTCCGGGACACAGAGAAGATGTGGGCCAAGGGGACGGGAACTGTGAGCCCCATGTGGGACAGGGACTGTGTCCAACCTGATTTGCTTGTATCCATCTCAGTGCTTAGTACAATGCCTGGCACAGAGTAAACGCTTAACCGATACCCTAACAAAATATTGAGCGTTTACTGTGTGCAGAGCACTGAACTCAGCACCTGGAAGGGTAGATTCAGTGGAAAGAGCACACGCTTGGGAGTCAGAGGTCATGGATTCTGATCCCGGCTCTGCCGCTTTGCTGTGTGACCTTGGACAAGTCACTTAACTTCTCTGTGCCTCAGTTACTTCATCTGGAAAATGAGGATTAAGACTGTGAGCCCCATGTGGGATAACCTGATTACCAAGTAACCCTCCCACCGCTTAGAACAGTGCTTGGCACATAGTAAAGCGCTTAACAAATGCCATTATTATTATTATAACAGAGTTGGTAGACATGGTTCCCACCCACATCACAGTTGACATCTTTGGGGGCTTTCCCTCTGCATGGTAGCCCCTCTCCTGCTGCCCTTGCCCCGATGGGATAATAATAATGATGACGTTATTTGTTAAATGCTTACTATGTGTGAAACACCATTCTAAGCACTGGGGTAGATACAAGGTTGTCCCACGTGGGGCTCACGGTCTTCAACCCCTTTTTACAGATGAGGTAACTGAGGCCCAGAGAACTCAAGTGGCTTGCCCAAGGTCACAGAGCAGGCAAGTGGAAGAGCTGGGATTAGAACCCACCTCCTCTGACTCCCAAGTCCAGGCTCTTTCAATTAAGCCGGACGCCCGAGGCAGTCGCTTACCTCGTCAGCATTGGAAATCCGCCGCATGCCTAGCTTTCCTGCCTGGCTTAGCCTGGTCTCTCTAGCCCCTCTGTCTATCTACGTTAGCGTCCTCGATCCACAACCAAATGGAGAAGTCACGTGATCTAGAGGATAGAGCCGGGCCTGGGAGTCTGAGGACTCGGGTTCTAATCCCGGCTCTGCCTTTTATCTACTCTGTGACCTTGGGCAAGTTACTTCACTTCTCTGGGCTTCAGTTCCTCATCTGTCAAATGGGGAATAAGACGGCGAGCCCCATGTGGGACGGGGACTGTGTCCAACATGATTAGTTTGAATCTACCCAGAGCTTAACATGGTGCCTGGCACATAGTAAGTGCTTAACAAATACCATTAAAAAAAGTGCTCTCCCAAGCACCTAGCTCAGTGCTCTGCACATGGCAAATGCTCAATTAATACTAGTGACCGATTGATTGATTGATAAGTGTATCAGACTGCTGGAGTGGAAAATAGCATTCTGGAAAAGATGGGATGGTTAATCAGAGAAGCAGCACGGCTTAATGGAAAGAGCATGGGCCTGGGAATTAGTCGGAGGACCTGGGTTCTAATTCCAACTCTGCCAAATGCTTAGTGTATGACCTTGGGCAGATCACTTCTCTGTACCTCAGTTCTCCCTCCTACTTAGATTGCGAGCCCCATGCAGGGCAGGACTGTGTCCAACCTCAACTGTATCTACTCCAGTGCTTAGAACAGTATTTGATACATAGTAAACAACAAATGCCATAAAAAAAAAGGCTTCCTGGAGCTGGGGGTGCTTCCCTACTTCCTTCCTCTTTCTCTTTCCCTTTGCTTCCCTCCTCTACCTTTCCTCCTCCTCCTCTTCTCCCTTTTCCTCCTCCTCCTTTCCCTCTTCTGATCTCTTCTTTTTCCTCCTCCTACTCCTCTTCTCTTTCATCCTCCTCCTTCTGCTCTTCCACCTCCATCCTCCTTCTCCTCCTCCTATTTTTCTTTTCCCCCTCCTCTCCCCTCCCCCTTTCTATCCTCCTGCTTCCCGATCAACTCCGTTGACCACCTCCGTTGGCTTTTTCCTGGCCGAGCTCCACCCGTTGGCCTGAATTCCATTGTTTTTCCCCCATGGGGGAAATGACAAATCTCTTGGTGATGCCAGGAAAGAAAGGATAACAAAAGCAGCAAGGCAAAGGAGAAAAGGGCCCTCGGGTTGGAAAGCCTCCCAACTTTGCTCCCAATCAGTGACTTCACCTTGGCCAAGATAAACAGTGAGCTGGGTGTTGTTATCTGCCGTATGGGAAAGGGAGATAGGGGCCCAGTTTCCATGAATCAACCATTCCCCCACCCTGGTCATGCGACCCCACCAACAGCTGCCTTGAGCACTTGGGCATCTCTCCGTGTTTGTACTCTAATCATTTTTTCCTTTTTCCCCTTTTCTAGCTGTTACCAATTGCACTCCTGCTCCCTCCGACTGAAAACAACCGAAACCTCTCCCCCAGGATAATCTAAGCTCCTTGAGGTCACTGTATCTACCGAATCTGTTCTGTCCCGGCGCTTAGGACAGTGCCTGGTGTGAGCCCCTTGTTGGGTAGGGATGGTCTCTATTTGTTGTCGAATCGTACTTTCCAAGGACTTAGTACAGTGCTCTGCACACAGTAAGCCCTCGATAAATACGATCGAATGAATGAATAGCAAACTCTTAAAAAAAAGAATTATTACTATCGTCCTCTCCCAAGCACTTAGTACAGTGCTCTGCACACAGTAAGCACTCGAGATATACCACTGATTGATTGATATTACTTTAAGTGTGCTAACCCGAACACCTTGTGTACCACTAGAGAAGCAATGTGGCCTGGAGGAAAGACCACGGGCCTGAGAGTCAGAGGACCTGGGTTCTAATCCTCGCTTCGCCACTTGTCTGCTGTGCGACTTTGGGCAAGTCACTTCATTTCTCTGTGCCTCGGTTCCCTCATCTTCAAAATGGGGATTCAATACCTGTTCTCCCTCCTGCTTAGACTGTGAGTACCAAGTGGGACCTGATGAGTTAGTATCTACCCCAATGCTCAGCACAGTGTTTGATGCATAGTAAATGCTTAAAAACACGTAATAACAATAATATAATTATTATTATTATCAAGCCGTCTCTCCCTACGGGACTGTATATGATTTGATTTTCCTGTATCTATCCCAGCTTAATATAGGGTTTGACAGCTAATATGCATTTCACAAAAAACACTTTTATCATTCTATATCCTTGGACTTTATAGTTGAAAAAATCTGTACTGCAGGGGAAAGTCTTGGCCACATTATGCACAAAAAAGGCCGACTCTTGCTTATTTTAAGGTATTTATTGTGCCCTTACTGTGTGCCAGGCACCGAACTAAACTGTGGGGCACATACAAGGTCATCAGATTGGACACAGTCAAGATCCCACATGAGGCTCATAGTCTTAATCTCCATTTTACAGCCGAGGGAACTGAGACACAGAGAAGTTAAATGACTTGCCCAAGGTCACAAAGCAGTCAAGTGGTGAAGCCAGCATTAGAACTCAGGTCCTTTTGACTCCCTAGCCCTTGCTCTATCGACTAGGCGGCACTTGTAGTTGATGTTTTCATCCCCTCATGCTCTTTTCTTTTTGCCTCCTTGACTCTGGTTGCTTCCAGAGCTTAAGCTGAAAAAGAGCCACTCATTTTTTGATAGCAGTACTTCATGCTGGTGGTCTAGGAGGAAGGGCCCAAGCCTGGGAGTCAGAGGAGCTGGGTTCTAATCGTGACGCCTATCTCTGGTGTGACCCTGGGCAAGTCACTTAACTACTCCGTGTCTCAGTTTGGGGATTAAACTCCTCTTTTCCCTCAATCACCCCTATTTCAATCAGTCACATCTACTGAGCTCTTACTGTGTGCCGAGCATTGTACTAAGCACTTGGGAGAGTACGATGTGATAGAGTTGGTGGATATTTTTCCCTCCCCACAGTGAGTTTACAGTCTCTCCTGTGATGTGATTCTCCTCACATGTGGCTCTTCGGTGTTAAGGTGATTTAGAATAGTGTTCTGCCCACAGTAGACACCCAAAATATACAGTTTTCCTAGAATGTGTGTTTTCACTCCCCATTTTGGATTAAATGTGATGATTGCATTAGGGTCGGACACAGTCCTTGTCCCATATAGGGCTCACCGTCTAGGGAGGAGGGAATAGGATCGAATCGCCATTTTACAGATGCAGGAACTGAGGCACCGAGAAGTTCATTACGATTGATTGATTGAAGAGACTCGCCCAGAGTCACACGGGAGACGAGTGGCGGGGCCGGGATTTGGACCCGGGCTCTAGCCGCTAGGCCACGTGGTTTCTCATGCCAAGCTATCGTTTCGGCTTTAGTTTTCCGTCGAGTTACCCGCGCTTTCAAATGCACAGTTTCAGATTGTCGGTGGATCTCTTTGAGTGCTTTATTGATGCTGCGCTACGAGTGACTTGAAATGAACCAAGAGCTCAGCTTTCGGTTATAGGTCATTACTGGATACTTTATGCTAATAACTTAATTATGTCACCCCGGAACGGATGACTTGGAAGAAACATGACAGGTTATTAATGACACCGGGCGGGGGCTGTGAAATGCAATTCGATGAAGATATTGAACTTAGTTGTACTTATTATTCACGTGCAAGTAAAATATTGTATTTAAAAAATAATTTACACCATGTATTTGCACAGTCCAGAGCATGCCTTTCGCATTTTGAATGCAAAATGAGACCTGCAAGCTAATCATCGATTGATTTTGCTTTTATTGATCAAATTAACAGTACTTAATGAGTGAGAAGCTGCATGGCCTAATGGCAAGAGCACGGGTTTGGGAGTCAGAGGACAGGGGTTCTAATTCTGTCTCTGCCACTTGTCTGCTGTGTGACCTTGGGCAAGTGGCTTCACTTCTCTGTGCCTCAGTTACCTCATCTGGAAAATGGGGGCTAATAATAATAATAATGTTGGTATTTGTTAAGCGCTTACTATGTGCAGAGCACTGTTCTAAGCGCTGGGGTAGACACAGGGGAATCAGGTTGTCCCACATGGGGCTCACAGTCTTCTTCCTCATTTTACAGATGAGGTGACTGAGGCACAGAGAAGTTAAGTGACTTGCCCACAGTCACACAGCTGACAGGTGGCAGAGCTGGGATTCGAACTCATGAGCTCTGACTCTAAAGCCCAGGCTCTTTCCACTGAGCCACGCTGCTTAAGACCGTGAGCCCCACGTGGGACAACCCGATTACTTTGAATCCACCCCAGTGCTTAGGACAGTGCTTGGCACTTAGTAACTGCTTAACAAATGCCAGAGTTATTGTTATTATTGGTGTGGGCAGATGATTGAATTAGGCCTTGGGCAGAGCAACAGGAAAGGGAAGAAACAGTCATCCTCAGTCATCATTATTATCAATATTGATTAAGCATTTAGTATGTGCAGTGCACTGAACTGAACACCTATTTGGTGCAGAACACTCTATTTAGTGCCTACTTTGGGCAAGCGGTGGAGTCTAGTGGAAAGAGCTCTGGCCTGGGAGTCAGAGCACCTGGGTTCTAATCCTGGCTCTGCCACTTGCCTCCCGTGTGATCTTGGGCAGGTCACTTCACTTCTCTGCACCTCAGTTCCCTTACCTGGGAAATGGGGATTCAATACCAGTTCTCCTTCCTCTGAGTCCCATGTGGGACCTGATTATCTTGTAACTAGCCCGGCCCCCTGCACCCTCCCCCTTCCCCCCTTCACCTCCCCTCATCAGCTAAACCCCCTTTCCCCCCTTTCCCTCCGCTCCTCCCCCTCTCCCTTCCGCTCCCCTCAGCACTGTGCTCATTTGTATATATTATTTATTACCCTATTTATTTTGTTAATGAGGTGTACATCCCCTTGATTCTATCTATCGTGATTAAGTTGTCTTGTTTTTGTCCATCTGTCTCCCCCGATTAGACTGTAAGCCCGTCAGTGGGCAGGGATTGTCTCTGTATGTTGCCGAATTGTGCGTTCCAAGCGCTTAGTACAGTGCTCTACACATAGTAAGCGCTCAATAAATACTATTGAATGAATGAATGAATTTTATACAGAGCGGGACCCATAGTGAGTGCTTAACAGATGCTATTATTTTGTACAGGGCACTGTGTTAGAATCTTGGGAGCAACAATAGAATGCAAAGAGACGGCAAGGCCTAACTGAAAGAATATGAAACCCGAAAGCCAAAAGATCTGAGTCCTAATCCCAGCTGCCGAGTGACCTCGGGCAAGTCACTTAACCTCTCTGCCGCTCAGTTTCCTCATCCGTAAAATGAGAATAAGACACCCGGCCCCCCTCTCTTTTAATCTGAGAACTCTATGTGAGACAGGGATGGCTGTCTGATTTGACGATCTTATACGCTCAGCATGAGAAGCAGCGTGGCTCAGTGGAAAGAGCACGGGCTTTGGAGTCAGAGGTCATGGGTTCGAATCCCGGCTCGGCCACTCGTCAGCTGTGTGACTTTGGGCAAGTCCCTTCACTTCTCGGTGCCTCAGTTACCTCATCTGTAAAATGGGGATGAAGACTGTGAGCCCCACGTGGGACAAACTGATTCCCCCGTGTCTACCCCAGCGCTTAGAACAGTGCTCGGCACATAGTAAGCGCTTAACAAATACCAACATTATTATTTGCACAGCTCTTGGCAGATGAGAGTAAACGCTTAATAACTTATTTAGTAATATTGATATTCATAGACCTAGTTCCTGTCTTTGAGGTGGCTACCCCCTTAGGATGCTTACAGTTCAATGGGAAACAATTAAACTGTAAAATCAGAGAAGCAGCATGGCGCAGTGGGCCTGGTAGAACGTCATAAATTCTAATCCCGGCTCTGCCACTTGTCTGCTGTGTGACCTTGGGCAAGTCACTTCATTTCTCTGGGCCTCGGTTACCTCATCTGTAAAATGAGGATTGAGACTGTGAGCCCCATGTGGAGCAGGGACTGTGCCCGACCCGATTTGCTTATATCCACCCCAACACTTAGTTCAGCGCCTGGCACATAGGAAGTGCTTAATAAGTATGACAATTATTAAAAATAGGACAAAAACACACAGAAACACGAAGAAACAAAGACTGTATTACAGCAAAGCAGACACATGTGGTGGGAGAAAAGTCAAACGACAGTACAGAGCACTGTACTGAGCACTTGGGAGAGTACAGTACAGTTACTATGAGACACAATACCTGCCCTCAAGGAGCTTCCGATCTATTCGGGGAGACGGACACTAAAACAAATTACAGGTAGGGGAAGTAAGCAGAGATTAAAGAAACGGATATGCGTGCCACAGCGTGGGGGTAAGCGCGAATACCCAAATGCTTGGGTGATACACAAGGACCAAAATACTCATTATGGTACTTGTTAAGCGCTCGCTATGTGCCAAACGCTCTTCTAAGCACCGGGGTAGGTACAAGTTAATCCGGTTGGACACCGTCCCTGTCCCGCATGGGGCTCACACTCTTAATCCCCATTTTACAGGTGAGGGAACTGAGGCACAGAGAAGTGAAGTGACTTGCCGGAAGGTCACATATCAGACAAGTGGCAGAACGTGGATTAGAACCCAGATTTTTTGGCTCCCAGGCCCTTGCTCTATTATAGGCCACTGAAGCTCACTGACGAAAGGGAATGTGACTACCAACTCTGATGTACCGGACTCTCTCGAGCACTTAGTATAGTGCTCTGCACACGATTAGCTGTTTGAGTTCAATGAAGCTCCTTATTTGCCAAAACTCCGGAGGCCGTGGCTTTCTATACCAGCCCAAGTGTTGCTCAACGCCCCCTCCCCGCCCCACAGCACTTGTGTATACATGTACATATCTAGAATGCTATTTATTTCTATCAATGCCCGTTTATTTGTTTTGATGTGTACATAGCAATAATTCTATTTATTTATACTAATGCCTGTTTGTTTTGATGTGTATATAGCTATAATTCTATTTTTTTATTCTGATGCCTGTTTACTTGTTTTGATGTCTGTCTCCCCCCTTCTAGACTGTAAACCCAGTATGGGCAGGGATTGTCTCTCTTTACTGCTAAATTATACTTTCCAAGCAGTTAGTACAGTGCCCTGTACCCGGTAAGCGCTCAATAAATACAATCGAATGAATGAATGAAGTATACGACCAGGTCGGGAGGTGGCGTGAACAATGGGGACAGTGGGTGCGGGGTTGCGCTGATGGGACCCCTGAATGACCGGCTGTAGATCAGTGGTATTTATTGAGCACACACTGTGTGCAGAGCACTGTGCTAAGTGCCTGGGGGAGTACACTGCAACAGAGTTGGTAGACACGTTCCCTGCTCAGGACAAGCTTCAGTCCAGAAGGGGAGGATGGTCTCATTGCGGAAAAAAGATGTTGATGATGATGGCATCTGTTATGCGCTTACTATGTGCCCGGCACTGTTCTAAACGCTGGAGAGGATACAAGGTGATCAGGTCGTCCCACGTGGGGCTCACGGTCTTAATGCCCATTTTACAGTCGAGGTGACCGAGGCACAGAGAAGTGAAGTGACTTGCCCAAAGTCACACAGCCGATAAGAGGCGGGATTAGAACCCACGTCCTCTGACCACCCAGCCCTCGCTCCTTCCACTGAGCCACGCCGCTTAGAGCTGGGCGCGCCCACAACTTGTGCGACACACTCTGCGGCGAAGCTGTGGTTTCATAGAGGGGATTGGGAAGCGGGGACAGGATGGGGGAGAAAGCAGCTGAAATGAACGAAAGAACCAACCAATGAATGGATGAGGTTCAGCTGCAATGAATGAACGACCGAAAGGATCTGTTGCAGCAGCTGCTTCCACCGTGTGCATCACCTTCTCCCCCCTCTTTCCCCTTCCTCTGCCCTATCTTAGCCCCACCCTTCCACCTGGAAGGGAGGATGGTCCAGTGGCTAGAGCAGTGACCGGGAGAAGGGTGTGGAAAGCTGGAAAGGGCAAGAAGGGAAATGGAGGATGGAGAAATGAAAGAGAGGCATTGAGAAAAAACAGAGGGAAAGCGAAGTAGAGGGAAGGAGAAAAGAGGGGAGGGAAAGACAGAGGGGGAGAGGGAAAGAGGAAAAATAGAGGGAAGAGAAAGAGGGACAGAGGGGAGAGAGAGACAGAGGGGAGAGAGAGAAAGAGATCAAGATCTCTCCCAGGAGGAAGGGGCAGAGACCCTGGCTAGTTGGGATGGTGGCGACCAGGGGCCACCCTAGCCCCCTCAGGGATTGTCCCCCAGCCTTCCGGGAAAGAGGGAAAAATTCCCCTGGGACAGAGTTGAGGATGGGGGTTTCTGAGCCTTCCAACCCAAAGAAAGTCCGCTCGGCGATGCAGAGCTCCCCTCAATCAACCGATGGTATTTTGCGAGCCCTTACTGTGTGCTGAGCGATTGGGAGAGGCCAGTGCAACAGAATTGAGGCTCCAGTCATTGATCCAAGTATAATAATAATGTTGGCATTTGTTAAGCGCTTACTAAGTGCAGAGCACCGTTCTAAGCGCTGGGGTAGATACAGGGGAATCAGGCTCACAGTCAATCCCCATTTTCCAGATGAGGGAACTGAGGCTCGGAGAAGCGAAGCGACTCGCCCACAGTCACACAGCTGACGAGGGGCAGAGCCGGGATTCGAACCCATGACCTCTGGCTCCCGAGCCCGGGCTCTTTCCACCGAGCCACGCTGCTTCTCATAATACAATAATATTCTAATAGAATATATATAATTATATTGATCGAGCGCTTATTATGTGCAGAGCACAAGTGTCCACGGGCTTGGGCAGAGCCCCGGGCAAGGGGGGACGGGGATGGTTTCGATCTGACCGCATGACACTTTGCCCGACGCTTGGCTCAGAGTAACTGTTCTTAGGGGGCAGAGAAGGGTCCTGGGGGAGAGGTGCTAGTCGGGCCGGTCCCTCTCGGGGGGCTAAGCTTCTAGAGGAGGGGGAGGAGGACGACCCTGACCCTTCCCCAGAGAGCAGGGCAAGAAACCCAGGGAAGAGGATCTGGGGTGGGTGGGGGGGGGCGGTTGGGGAGGGGAGAAGGAAGGAGAGGGAAGGGGGTGGTCTCCCACTTTCCCACGGCTCATCTCAACTCAGGCCGCCCCCCTCCCAGCTCTCCTGGTCAGGGGCAGCGGCTACAGAGACCGGCTGCAAGGGGGTGGGCGGCAGCCTTCCCGGGGATGGGGCAAAGACAGAGGGAGGGACGTCTCTGTGTGTGTGTCCCCCACCCCGGGCGTAGGACAGCGCTGCAGAAGGGCGGTTGGGAGCTGGAGCAGCTGTGTGTGTGTGTGTCTGTGAGTATTTGTGTTTGTGTGTGTGTGTGTGCGCAGGAGGGAGGAGGGGCGTGCGGGGGGAGGAGGCCGGTTGCCACCCCCATCCCCCCGTGCTCCTCCTCCTCCTCCTCGTGCTCCTCCTCCCCCCCCCCCCCCCCAGTGCAGAGCTGGGAGTCCCTGTGTGTCTGTGCGTGTCTGTGTCCGTGTGTGTGTGGGGGTGTGAGCGGGGGGTGCGGGGGGTGGGCGGGTGGGTGTCCGGGGCCCTCGGGAGGTCACACTCCGGCCGGCCAGGAGAGCGTGTGGATGACCCCGGAGGATGTCTGGGAAACACTACAAGGGGCCCGAAGTCAGCTGTTGTATCAAATATTTCATATTTGGCTTCAACGTGATCTTCTGGGTAAGTCCTCTCGCCGCTCTTGGGGCTGGGCCTGGGGCTGGGCCTGGGGGCTGGGACCGGACCGGTCCTGAGCTGGGGCTGGGACCGGGGCCGGGCCGGAATGGGGCTGGACTGGTCCCGAACTGGGGCTGGGCCTGGGGCCGGACCGGTTCTGAGCTGGGGCTGGGCCCGGGGCTGGACTGGGACCGGACCGGTCCGGAGCTGGAGCTGGGGCTGGACTGGTCCTGAGCTGGGACCGAACCTGGGGCCGGACTGGGCCGGATGGTCGGAGGATTGTTCGCCCTTTTGCACCAACCCCCAAGGCGTTAGCCCCCTCCTCTCCCCCAAACCGGGCAGGCCTCCGGAGGCTTCCTTCTGGCCCCCCCAGGGCCAGCCGAGGGCCGGGGAGGGCCAGAGGGGAAGGGGGCGGCCGAGGCCCAAGACCTCGGTCCGTTGGAGCCGGGGAGGAACAGTGGCTCGAGCCCCTTGGGACTGGGGGGGGGGGGGCTCGTATCCCCCTGCAAACCTCCCCCTCCTCCTCCTGCTAGGTCCAGCTGGGGCTGCTGGGGGTGGGGAGGGGGGTTTTGTGTGTGTGTGTCTGTTTGTCCCCTCGCCCCATCCCCCAGCCCAATCCTCCTGCTACATTCCCTTCCCACCATCTGGTCCCCAAAAGGGCTAACGGGATGGTCCTGGAGGGCGGGGGGTGTCCCCCCCACCCAGAGATGGAGTGACTCTGCCCGTCCACCTCGACTTTATCTCCGGGAGAAAAATAGCCAACCCCCCCCCCCCCCGCCCAGCTCCATGATCCCTCTCGGATGGGTGACGTTTTCCAGAAATGCAAAATAGAAAGGACCCTGAGGGATGTTTTCGGTGGTGCTGGTTCTGGAAGAGGAGGGGGACGCAAGACGAGATCCGGCCCGTGGTCTTGAGATCCGGGCTTGGGTCGAGAGCACGGTTTGGGGTTTTGAGTTTGCTTCTCCCCGTCTTCCTAAAAGCCACCCCCACCCGAGATAGCCGGGACAGGGGTGGAGAGAAGAGGTGTTCAGAGACCACCCCCCCACCCAAGCGATCGGCAAAGACGGGGGGCTGTCGGGAGGAAATCCTTCTTGATGTCGCTGTTTATTTAAGGTTCCGAAGCATCTTTTGGAGCGGGGAGATGTGATAAACAGTGCCAGAGGACCCAGCGATACCAGGCGACGGTTCCTACAAAGAATTAGGATTTCATCTTCATACCGCTCTTTTAATTTTCCCTTTGTACGAGCCGCTCTATTTCTGGGGGAGGGTTTTCCTTTCCTCCGCTCCACTCTGAAAGGATTTTTACCTCACTCGGTCGATTCGCACCGCGTTCCTCCGACCTACCGGCGCATGGCCGTCGGTGCCGAGGAAAGAGAGCGGGTCGGAGGAGGTTTTCCGTTCCGTCGTGCCGTCTGGCCCCGAGGCTGAGAAATAGGGTTACGAGGAGCGACTAAATATCCCACGGAGCGACTAAATATCCCACGCGATCGTGGTGGCTTTGTATCCGCGAGAGGACTGGAAACCACCGGTCCATCTGGGCTGGAAGGGAGAGCGCGCCTCTTGCATTTGAACCCAACCTAGCTCATGACTTCAGCTATGCCCTCTTCACCCCTTCCACCCTCGAGGAGCGGTTTCCCCTTCTACCAGCCCGCCGGGTGTCCGGAACAGGGCCCTTCATCCTGCAAGATTCGCAAATGCGGGGGGTCGTTTTACCTTCTGCTGCGGTTGGAACGTTCCCGCCGGAGAGGCGGCCGTGGCCTAGTGGAAAGAACCCGGGCCCGGGAGTCGGAGGATCCGAGTTCTAATCCCGACTCCGCCGCTCGCCCGCTACGTGACCACGGCCCGGTCGCTTAACTCCTCTGGGCCGCAGAGCCCTCCTCTGCGAAATTCAGTCAGTCGTATTTATTGAGCGCTTACCGTGTGGGGCTTCGATACCCGTCCTCCCTCCTACTTAGGTGTGAGCCCTGTGTGGGGCCTGATTATCTGATACCGACCCTCGGAACGGCGCTCCAAGCTTCGGAAACGCTTAACCGATACCACGGTTGTTTGTTGTTATTCCCCCGGAGGATTAGGAGAAACGCACGTCAGGTGGTTCCGGTCCGGGTGTCGGTCGATGCTTCTTACATTGAGCCTAGCACCCCAAAAAGTAACCACCCTTGATATTCTGGACGCTCCCTCTCCACCTCACAGGAGAGGGATTTGGCCCTATTTCCCAGATAGGGTTTGGGGAAGAGGCCTTCGTTCAGTACTCTCCGCCATCTCTCGGAGAATTTGGGGACGGTGAGAAATACGGGGTAGAGTTCCAGGCGAGGGAGTAACTTGTCCCAAGGGCTACTTTTGAGCTGGAAATCCTATAGAGGTAGCAGGAGCCAGAGGACCTGAGTTCTAATCCCCGTTCGGTCACTTTTTAAAATTATGGTATGTGTTAAGTGCTTACTATGTGTCGTTCTTTCCCTGCCTCCTTCAAAGCCTTCCTGAAGGCCCATCTCCTCCAAGAGGCCTTCCCAGACTAAGCCCCGCTTTTCCTCATCTCCCACTCCCTTCTGCGTCAACCTGACCTGCCTTCCCGGGCTAAGCCTCGCTTTTTCTCATCTCCCACTCCCTTCTGCGTCACCCTGACCGGCTCCCTCTGCTCTTCCCCCCGCCCCAGCCCCACGGCGCTTATGTCCCTATCTGCCATTTATTTATTTGTACTGATGCCTGTTTATTTGTATTTCATCTTATTTATACTGATGTCTGTCTCCCTCCTCTCTCCTCCTCCCCCAGATTTTGAGCTCATTGTGAGCAGGGATTGTCTCTCTCTATTGCTCTATGGTACTTTCCCAAACGCTTGGTACAATACTCTGCACACAAGAAGCGCTCAATAAATATGATCGAATGAATGAATGTATTAAGTGCTGGGGTGAATCGAAGCAAATTGGTTTGGACACAGTCCCTGTCCCACGTCAGGGGCTCACGGTCTTAATTCCCATTTCACAGACGAGGTGACTGAGGCCCAGAGAAGTGAAGTGACTTGCCCAAGGTCACCCAGCAGACAAGTGGCAGAGCCGGGATTAGAACCCAGGTCCTTTTGATGGCCGGGCTCTATCCACTAGGTGACGCTGCTTCTCGAGCCGCCTGTGACCGGCTTTTTGACCCCGGGCAAGTCGCTTCGCTTCTCTGTGCCTCGATTTCCTCATCTGTACACAGGTGTCTGTTCAGTCTGCTTGACAAATACGTCAATTATTATTAGGCGACACTAGCGTTCCCTAGTAAGTCTGGGACTCTGGCTGCCGAAAACTTCTCAGATCGGAGATCGGCCCTACTGTTTTATTTATTTTAATAATGGATTGGGGGGGGCGGGGTGTGAAAAAAGTCAACAGCTTCCATTTCAGACTTGGAAATAGAAATGAAAGTGCAAGTGTTCTGGAAGAATAAAAAATTATCAAGTTCTGAAATATCACAGAAGGGACATTAACATATGGAAATAGCTGCCTGTTACCATGACATTTTGTCAAATGGGCGAGCCAGTGTTCCTTACAGCTTGGAATAAGGCATGATGATTTAATTGTTCGGTATTCCTAAAAGAAGGTTTTCATTTAAAAAAGGCCCCTTTCACCCATTTTTACTTTTCTGGCAGTGTTTCTCTACCTAGTCACTTCCTGCTCCTCTTCCTCTTCTCCCCTCTCCCACACCTCGAGACCCCCCTCTGGAAGGGGTGGAGTTTAGGTAGAAGCATTATTTGGAAAGAGAGTAACTGGCATCCGTGTATCCGTTGCGCTACATATGATGGTGTTTATAAGCGCTTACTATGTGCCAAGCACTGTTCTAAGCGCTGGGGTAGATAGATACAGGGTAATCAGGTTGACCCCCATGGGGGTCCCAGTTTTAATCCCCATTTTACAGATGAGGGAACTGAGGCACAGAGAAGTTAAGTAGCTTGCCCAAGGTCACACAGCGGACAAGCGGTGGAGCCGGGACTAGAAGCCCGGTTCTCCGACTCCCGGGCCTGGGCTCTTTCCACTGAACCACACTGCTTCTCGCAGTCTCCGTTACGGGGAACAGAAGCAGCCTCTGGTTTGCCCATTTAATCGGTAAAGAAACGGAGGCAGAGGAGTCCTTGGCCCCAAGATCCAGCTGGCGTCACGGGCAGAGCGCGGTCACCTTCCGCTAGGGCTGGGGCGGCCCAGAATTTTGCGCCGGCTGAGGGGTGGGATCGGCACTGGGAATCTCTGGGATCAGATGGGACCGTCTTGCGGATGCCCTGCTGGGTTGGGTGGGGAGGTTCTTTAATGAACTGGCACCCAGTCGATCGGTGGTACCTGTTGGACGCTTCCTCTAGAGATCCTGGATGGCGTCCCCGCCTCCGCACTCTCACGCGTCCCCCTCAGTTTGCCCCGGGGATATCCCGAGGCCATCCGAGTGTCACCGGCAGCTGACAAGGTGGCATATCATAATAAACGCAAGGGACTGCGGGCTCGCTGCCTTTCACCTGGGCCAGGGTTCGTGAACGATAGAACGTCATCACCCGACAGAACCCGAAAAATGGAAAGAAGATGGGCCTGGGAGTCGGAGACCTGGGTTCTAATTCCGGCTCTGCCTCTTGCTTCCCGTGCAACCGTGGGCAAGTCACTTAATTTCTCCATGCCTCAGTTTCCTCATCTTGCAAAATGGGGACTCCCTACCTGTAGATCCTCCTTAGACAGCGAATCCCTGTCCACTCTGATTGTCTTTTATCTAACCGGGTGCTTAGCACAAAGTAAGCATTGAACAGATACCACAATTATCATTATGATTGTTATTAGCAAGGCTTCAAGCTCCGTCTGATAGGTTTTTACTCTCTTTTTTTTATGATATTTAAGCGTTTACTATGTGCCGGGCACTGTACTAAGCCTTGGGGTAGATACCAGATGATCAGATTGGACACAGCCTCCGTCCCACATTGGACTCCCAGTCTTAATCCCCATTTTACAGGTGAGATAAGTGAGGCACAGAGAAGTGAAGTGACTTCCCTGGGGTCACCCAGCAGGCAAGGGGCAGAGTGGGGATTAGAACCCGGGTCTTCTGATTCCCGGGCCCGTGCTCTTCCTCGATAAATGCGACTGAAAGACTTGTACAAATATAAATGAGTAGGAGTTGAGCATGATACCTGAAAGGAATGGGGTCAGGCCTACCTCAGGTTATAGCTAATCCATGATTCACACAACCAATGATACAACGGGATTTATAATAATAATAATTCTGGCATTTGTTAAGCATTTACTATGTGCCAAGCACTGTTCTAAGCCCTGTGGTAGATACAAGATAATCAGGTTGTCCCACGTGGGGCTCACGGTCTTAATCCCCATTTTACAGATGTGGTAACTGAGGCACAGAGAAGTTAAGTAGCTTGCCTAAGGTCGCACAGCAGACAATTGGTGGAGGCAGGATTAGAACCCACATCCTCTGACTCCCAAGCGCGGGCTCTTGCCACAGAGCCACACTGCTTCTGCTGTTCTGCCCTTACATTGTGCAGAACACTGTAATAAGCACTTGAGAGAGATGACCAGGGGCTGTGCTTAATTTTCACCCGTGTATTTTATCCCAGCGCTTAGAGCAGCCCCTGCTCATGATAAGTGTTTAATAAATGCTATTATTGCTACAACAATAGAGTTGGTAGATACGATCCCGACCCCTACGGAATTTGCGATCTAACGGGAGAGAACGGACATCGATCAGTGGAATTGACTGAGCGCTTACTGTGTGCGGAGCGTTTGTACTAAGCTCTTGGGGAAGTACAATATAACGGAGTTGGGAGACACATTTCTGTGCCCACAGTGAGTTTACAGTCTAGAGTGGACGAGACATTAAAATAAAGGACAAGTAAGGGAAGAAGCCGAGTATAAGGATATAGTGATGATGGTGGCATTTAAGTGCTTACTAAGTGCCAGGCCCTGTACTAAGCGCTGGGGTGGGTACGAGCAAATTGGGTGAGGCAGTCCCTGTCCCACACGGGGCTCACAGTCTCCATCCCCATTTTACAGATGAGGTAACTAAGGCACGGCGAAATGACTTGCCCAAGGCCACGCGACAGACTAGTGGCGGAGCCGGGATTGATAATAATAATGTTGGTATTTGTTAAGCGCTTACTATGTGCGGAGCACTGTTCTAAGCGCTGGGGTAAACACAGGGGAATCAGGTTGTCCCACGTGGGGCTCACAGTCTTAATCCCCATTTTACAGATGAGGGAACTGAGGCACAGAGAAGTGAAGTGACTCGCCCACAGTCACACAGCCGACAAGTGGCAGAGCTGGGATTCGAACTCATGAGCCCTGACTCCAAAGCCCGCGCTCTTTCCACTGCGCCACGCTGATTAGAACTCACGACCTTCTGACTCCCAGACCCGTGCTCTATCCACTCCGCCACGCTGCTTCCCCAGTGTGTACATAAGGGTGTGTACGGAAGCCCCGTGGTGGTGGGAAGGGGTCTGTCTGGGTGCTGAGGGGGTGGGACAGAGGACACGAGAGAGGCAGAAGTGATGGAAAAGCGAGCTCCAACTCGATGGCGGTTGCCCTCACGGCTTCTCCGCCACCAGCTCCGACTTGGGGATTACAGAAATCTCGCGTCGATTTTTTTGAAAGCAAGCAGATGGATTTCTAAAAAGCGATCAAAGGTCCTGGATGGAGAAAACAGCTCAAGGATGTGCAGAGGTGTTCAGAAGGGCTGGGCCTGCTTCAGGCTACTTTACCAAGGCAAGAAGAAGCCTGTCGTCCGGTCTAAGTATAGGCTAAAGGTGAAAAATCACTACCCCAGCCACCACAACCAGCTTCTGCTTTTGCTGCCTCTGCAAAGATCTGTAACCACCCTCCAACTCCTCATTTAAGGTTCTGAGGTCATTGCTTTTCCCGACGTGAAACGATAATTTAGCGCTGCCTCGTTTAACAGTAAATAGCACATAAGGAAGTTTCTTTTCTGAAGTTTTGGAACAGATCCCTAGTTAGAACAGGGACATCAATGGGAAAGCGAGCCTCGTGATACTGCCGTACACAATGCGCCCATTTTAGAGAATGCATTAAGGAAATATTTTGGGGTACGTACACCTACCACTTTTGGGATGGCCCCAATTTTATATTTTTTTAAGATATTTGATGTCAGCCAATCGTGTTGAATGGAGCTCTTGCTGTGCAGAGCACTTACTACGTTCCGGACACTGAAATCCCGGCTCCTCCACTCATTTGTCGCGGACACTGGAGTAGATACAAGATAATCAGGTGGGACACGGTCGTGGCCCACGTGGGGCTCACGGTCTTAATCCCCATTTTACAGATGGAGTAACTGAGGCATAGAGAAGTCAACTTGTCGAAGCTCAGACCACGGAGAAGGGGCGGAGCTGGGATTAGAACCCAGGTCCTCTGACTCTCAGGTCTCTGCTCTTTCCACTAGGCCAGGCTGCTTCCCTGTGCTTGTATTCGGTCTCAGATGTCCAGTCAGTCGGTATTTGAGCGCTTACTGTGTGCAGAGCACCGTACTCAGCACTTGGGAGGATACAGTATAACAGAGTCGGTAGGCGTGTTCCCCGCTCACGAGGAGCTTCCAGTCTAGAGCTTCCACTGGTTCAACGTCCAGCCGGTTTTCGCTGTCGTTTTTTTAAGTGGGAGCCTCTAATTTGGTTTCGACTGGGCCTTGGTTGTCAGAGGAGAGTGAGGGGAAATCTGGGGGCCATCAAACGAGACCGCGTAGCCTCTGTTTCGCTGGAAACGGTGAGACCTGCTGGAATGATGATGCCGCGGCATTTTACAAGTGATAATTTTGGCTTTGATTTGCTCGGCATCTGTTGGCTTCAGCGGCCACCGTATGGGAGCCCAAATTGTCTTTTGAATGACAGGGAGGCAGTAGGAGGGAAGCTAAAAATACGGTTGTGTAAGCGTCATCTGGGAGAAGCGGAGGAAAGGTGTGCGGACTTCACTCCACCACTTCTGACACCCATCACGGACGTGTCGGGAAAATATTTCTCGATATTAATGTCCGCCTCCCCCTCTACGCTCTACGTTCGTTATGGGCGGGGAATGTGTCGGGTTCTAATCCCGGCTCCATCACTTGGCTGTGTGACCTCAGGCAAGTCACTTCACTTGTCTGGGCCTCAGTTACTTCATCTGTAAATTGAGGATTGAGACTGTGAGCCCCACATGGGGCGGAGACTGGGTCCAAATCAATTTGCTTGTATCCACCCCAGCGCTGAGTACAGTGCCTGGCACATAGTAAGCACTTAACAAATTCCGTAATCATTAGAATTATTACCAACTCTGTTTATTCTACCGTCGTAAGAGCTTAGTACAGTGCTTTGCACAGAGTCAACGCTCAATAAATTATACTGATCGATTCCTGGGTCACAGGGAGGTTTCCCCGTAATGATGCATTGACAGATTGAAATGGGGCACAAGTGGGAGCGTTTAGGAAACCCCTTCTTGCCCTATATGCTGTAAAATTTCTAAGTCGAGTGAATTTAGCCAGACCTTTCGATCTGAATGTGGCACCAGTCCCTGGCAAAAAGAGAAAGCAAGCGTTTTCATTCGTTCATTCAGTTGTATTTACTGAGCGCCTACTGTGGGCAGAGCCCTGTACAGGGCACTTGGGAAAGTATAATCCAACAATAAATAATGACATTCCCCTGACCAGAATGAGCTCACAGTCTAGAGACAGACATCAATATGAATAAATAAAATGATGTAAATGGACATAAGCGCTTAGGGGCTGAGAGAGGGGAAGAGCAAAGGGATAAATAAAATGACAGAGACATAAGCGCCGTGGGGCTGGGAGCGGGGAAGAGCAACGGAAGCAAGTCAGGGCAACTCAGAAAGGAGTGAGAGATGAGAAAAAATGGGGCTTAGTCTGGGAAGGCCTCTTGGAGGAGATGGGCCTTCGATAAGCTTTGGAGCTGGGGTGGGGGGAAAGTGGTTGTCTGTAGGATTAGAGGAGGGGGGGCTTTTTAAAATAATGATGCTTTGTAATTACAGTACCTTTCATCGGAACATCTCCAAGTCCTGGGCAAAGACGATGTATCTTTCCTTGAGGCCCAGAGAGGTTGGATGAGTCTTTCGGAGAAGCGGCGTGGCCTAGTGGCTAGAGCACGGGCCTGGGAGTTAGAAGGACCTGGCTTCTAACCCCAGCTCTGCTACTTGTCCATTGTATTATTATTGGACTCTCCCAAGCGCTTAGTACAGTGCTCTGCACGCAGTAAGTGCTCAAGAAATACGACTGACCTCGGGCAAGTCAAGTTCTCTGCGCCTCAGTTTCCTCATCTGTAAAATGGGAATTAAGATTGTGAGCCCCCTGTGGGACATGGACTGTGCCTAACCTGAGTAGCTTGTATCTACTCTAGCACTTAGCCTCACATAGTAAGCGCTCAACAAATACCACTTGAAAAAAAGTTTGGCTGTTTTGGAAGTGCTTAGTACAGTGTCTAGCATGTAGTGAGTGCTTAACATATACCATTAAAAAAAAGCAACCCCAAAAAAACAACTCAAAACCACAGTAAGTCAGTCCCTGGTCCAGAAGCGGAAACTAGGATTTTTTTAAAGTCTTGTGGTGGAATGACTGGTGCAGTTTATTTCAGGGTAAAACTTACTTGGTAAAAATTAAGGTGTCAGTTACTTTTCAGTAGTTTGAAGTAATTTACGTCTTAGCATTTGCGTTTATTAGTAACGGGAAAATAGGCATGGCATTTTGACGTCGGCCAGTATTAGAAAGGGAAAATTAGAAAACTGGGCAGGAAATTGAGAACTCGTAGCTATGAATAATTATCTTGGTTAATTGATATTCATGGATCACATACATCATTCTGCAAATAATACCACAGCTGATCACATCGGGTTTAACATCTTCAGCAGCAGGGATGGTCAAATGACTCTGGCCGCCTCTACCCAAGTCCGTTATCTGGGTAATTTGGAAGTCAAAAATATTTTCGGGCCTCAATTTCCAGTTATTTCTTAGGAAAATATTATGTGGAAGAATTTTTGAGGCCTTTTGACTTTTAAATCTCTGGAAAATCAGCCACTGGCCCCAAACTTTGACTACTTCACTTACCTAAAGTTTAACTTGCTAAAGTTGAACCTGAATCTTCCTTCAGAGGGAGGGAGAGAGAGAGAGAATGGGTGTGTGTGCGTGAATGTGTATGTGAACTTTACACAGAACTTGGCTCATAGGAACTGCTTCATAAATGACATCATTTCTCTTGTTGTGAAGGCACAACCAACAGGATTTAGTGACAGTTGAATATGTGGGTTGTATGACAGAGATGGGTCCACCCTAATCCCACAGCACTTATATACTTATCTTTAAATTATACATTATAAATGACTTCTTTATCATATTCATGTCTGTTTCCCCCTCAAGACTGTAAGCTCACTGTGGGCAGGGAGCTCATCTGCGTATTCTGTCATATGGTACTCTCCCAAGCGATTAGTACAGTGCCCTGTACTAATTAATTAGTAAGTGCTCAGAAAATGCGACTGACTGAATGGCAATGCCAAGGTTGTGAGATAGGGAGGATAATGGTACTGTCTGCAGTGAGGGAGAAGTCAGGAGGAGGATAGGATTTGTGGGGGAAGATAAGGAGTTCAGTTTTGGCCATTTTAAGTTTGAGGTGTCAGAGGGATGTCCCGAAGGCAGGAGGAAATACCAGCCTGCAAGGGAGGGAGATCAGGACTGGAGATGGAGATTTGGGAATCACCTGCGTAAAGATGGCAGTCAAAAATCCAGGGCTGTCCATCCCAGTTATCAGGTTAAGCACCGAGTTACAACGTAGACTGGCAGGTTGCTCTTTTGAGAACATTTTCCCTCCTCGACCTATAATGAGTAGCCATGGAAATTGACTCAGTTCTTCAAAGACCTCCCCTTCAGGAAAAATCACACGACAGGACAGATGCATTGATTGATAGAGCCCAATTCTGACACTTCTTCTGACACTGCATCTCGCTGTTTCCAGACACACTTGGGTAAACACTCTCTCGGTTCCCCAACAGCAACCGGCTCTGTGACAGTTTTCCCCAAATTTAATGGCCACTCTTCTCTTAGAAAAAACCAATCCAATGCTCTCTACAAGATACTTCAGCAGATCTCGTAGTTTTTCTTTGGCAATTTAGCTCTGAATCACAAGGCTAATATGGTGTTCCCTGTTTAAGAATCTCCACAAGATTGCGCTAGGAAATTCAGCTAAATAGGTGGTGAGAATCTCCAACTCCCGATCTGTGAATAGGTGCGGTGAAATTCTGGAAAACCGCCATTCGTTTGCTGTTTCGAAGAGCGACACGGGAGATGGTAATAGAAGTAATAATAAAAAAAAAAATCTTGCTGAAAATCTTTTGTAAGTTATGGTTGGCAGGAGCCAATATTTCTGAAAATATGGAAGAATAGCTAATGCCCCAGTCAAAATTCAGGACTGTTGTTTTAATATTTCATCCTCAAGTAACTAGTCCAGTTAGGACTAAGGGTGAGGTTTTCCCTGAAATGAAAATCCCCCCAGACAGCGAATATTTTTTCCCTGAGCACCTCTAAATGGTAATTCTGCAAGATCCAAACATGGAAAAACACAGTGTCCCATTGTTTTAGAATTTTTGTTTCTGCGCCCCCCGAGACTCAAACCTGCCATTGTCTTTGGCTCTAAGCATCATCGACTTCCCGGGGGATTCTGGGAGCTGTTTCGCCCTTAGCCAGTCATTAAGCTAGGCTGTCTTTTCCTGTCTGTTCCCCTCCCCCAGGCCCCCCTCTTTCCTTTTCCTCCTTTTGTCTTAATTTCTCTCGTATTGTTTCCGTATCCCCCATCACAGAAAAGACCTTTTGTCCTGCCACATTCTGCCTGTGTAAATGCATTCACCGAATAAACAAAAGACCCGACAAAAATATTCATCCGGTTGCTTGCCCAGCCCTGGATACCAGAAAGTGTAGGAACACAATTTCTTCTTGATGGTTCTTGGCACCATTTTTTGCAATGATATTTGATAAGCGCTTCCTTTGTGCCGGGCACTATACTAGGTGCTGGGGTAGATTCAAGTTTGTCAGGTTGAACACAGGGCTTCTCCCACATGGGGCTCATAGTGTTGATCCCCATTTTACAGATGGGGGAACTGAAGGGCAGAGAAGTGAAGTGACTTGTCCGAGGTCGCACGGCAGATACGTGGCGGAGCTGGGATTAGAACCCAGGTCCTTCTGTCTACCAGGCTCGTGGTCTTCCACTAGGCCAAGCTGCTAACATTCATTCATTCAATAGTATCTATTGAGCGCTTACTATGTGCAGAGCACTGTACTAAGCGCTTGGAATGTACAAATCGGGAACAGATAGAGACAGTCCCTGCCATTTGACGGGCTTACGGTCTAATCGGGGGAGACGGACAGACGAGAACAAGAGCAGTAAATAGAATCAAGGGGATGAACATCTCATTAAAACAGCGCTATAGCTTGAAGTTCCCTTACTTATTGTCCCCGTGAAATTCACTTCTTAGTGGTTGGCTCAGCATGTGGACATTGGAACCTCTGGGGTAAGTATCCCTTTCTGTTGTTGACCTGCTGTGATCTAGTTTCATCTAATAATAATAATAATTGTGGTATTTGCTAAGCTCATACTGTGTGCCAGGCACTGTACTAAATGCTGAGGTGGATATGAGCAAGTCGGGTTGGACACAGTCATTCGTTCATTCAGTCGTATTTACTGAGCGTTTACTGGGTGCGGAGCACTGTAATAAGCACTTGGAAAGTACAATTCAGCAACAAATAGAGACAATCCCTGCCCAACAACGGGCTCACAGTCTAGAAGGGGGCAGACAGACAGCAAAACAAACAGGCATCAAAGGCATCAATATAAATAGAATTATAACTACATACACATCATTAATAAAATAAATAGAATAATAAATATGGACATATAGACACAAGTGCTGTGGGGCAGGGATGGGGGTAGAGCAGAGGGAGCGAGTCAGGGTGATGGGGAGGAAGGGAGGAGCACCCTTTCCCCGCAAAGGGCTCACGGTCTCAATCCCTATTTTATAGATCACTGAGGCCCAGAGAAGTGAAGTGACTCGTCCAAGGTCACACAGTAGACAAGGGGTGGAGCTGAGATTAGAACCCATGACCTTCTGACTCCCAGACCTGTGCTTTGTCCACTAAAACAGCTAGGAGGGGATCTTTTGGGAACCGGAGTGGGGGTACGATCAATTTGACTATCTGCAGCTTGACACTTCCTTTACTTGGCCGGAACCAGAATTTCTTCCTCTCCATCCTTCCCTACATGCTTATGCACCTCCCATCAGAGCATTTAAACTCATATCCTTATACTCTGTCATTTCCTCCTATCTGTAATTAGTGTCTCTCTCCCCTGCTGGACTTTAAATTCCTGGAGGGCAAGAATTGGATCCACTTACTCTCACAGGGGCTTAGTAGGGTAATCTGCCCAGAGGAAGCACTCAATAAGTCCATTAGTGGCATTTATTGAGCGTTTACTCTGTGCAGAGCACTGTACTAAGCCCTTGGGAGAAGACAAAGAAGCAGCGTGAGCAGTGTGGCCCAATGGATAGAGCAAGGCCTATTTGGCCCCCTTTCTAGTTGTCTGCACAAACCCTCCTTTCCTCCTCTTCTACTCCCTTCTGCATCACCCTGACTTGCTCCCTTTATTCATCACCCCCAAGCCCCACGTCACTTGCGTCCATGTCTGTCATTTATTTCTATTATTCATTCATTCATTCATTCAATAGTATTTATTAAGCGCTTACTATGTGCAGAGCACTGTACTAAGCGCTTGGGATGAACAAGTCGGCAACAGATAGAGACAGTCCCTGCCGTTTGACGGGCTTACAGTCTAACTGGGGGAGATATTAATGTCCGTCTACCCCTCTAGACTGTAAGGTTTTGATGGGGGGCAGGGACTGTGTCTGTTTATTGTTCTGTCGTCCTCTCCCAAGCGCTTAGTTCAGTTCTCTGCACCCAATAAGCACTCAAAAATGACTGACTGAATGACTGACTACACGCTCACCTCCCTCCCCTTGGGGTATCATTTTTTTCCCCAGCTCCACCCCGCCAAAGAAGCCCTGCCTCCAGTTTATTCCAGCATGAAAAGTTGGCGTCCAGGTGGCCTAGGGTCAGATTCTTTGACAAGGGCATCCATTTTCCCAACTAGCTCCTCAAAGCGGTGTGTCCCAGACACTTCAGCGCTCCCGCAGAGAAACCGTCTTGAGAATGACCTGCTAATTTCTCAGGACCGAGAGAAAAATCAGGAAGGTTCCTCAGTGAAAGGACCTGAGGTCCCCAAACAGGTCCCTGAGCCACTCTCCCGATGGGTTTTCCACCGACAGAGGTGGCTAGGGACTTTATGATCCCGGCCCTGGCCGCCTGACCGTGGGCAAGTCGCTACGCTTCCCTGAGCTCAGTTTCCTCATATGTAAAATGGGGATAAGATGCTCGCGTCTCCTCTTCACTTAAAACGGGGAGCGTCCCGAGGGACGGGGACTGGCTCCGGAGCTGGTGATCCATCGGGCACTTAGCAACAGGGTTTGGCCCGTCAGAAGCCTTTTAACGAAATATCACTCATAGCTAGTTTTGCTAATTCCGTTCGGGGTTATCCCTTCAGATTTCACTGCTTTAAGCTTCTTCCCAAGAGGCCAGAACTTGAGGGGACTATTTTGGTCAAGAATTACTCATGAATATTCAAAGGGGGAGAGAGGAGAGGAAGAGACATTAGGCAGAGGTCTAAGGGGCAATTTACATTTTTTAGAGAATTTATGTATTTTTCCTTAGGATGTTTACATATCTCCCGGCAGTTGATTCTGAGTAGACTCATGTTTAGTGTCCACAGATGTTACCTACAGACCCTAAGTTGCTGAAATGGCTCCCGTTGTGAAAGGCTTTTTCATTTCATTCAATTGTATTTATTGAGCATTTATTGAGTATGTATTTACTGTGCGCAGAGCACTGTACTAAGAGCTTGGAAAGTACAATTCGGCAACAGATAGAGACAGTCTCTACCCAACAATGGGCTCACAGTCTAGAAGGCAGGTTCACAGTCTTGAAAAATGGACCATTTAACATCCATTTTGACAGACTACTGGAAATGTCAGATATTTAGTCATCATGGTCATCGTCACCACCATCACCATCCCTCTAGACCGCAAGCTTGTTGTGGGCAAGGAAAGTGGCCGCTGTAACGGAAGAGAAGCAGTGTTGCCTAGTGGGTCGAGCACGGGCCTGGGAGTCGGAAGGACCTGGGTTCTAATCTCAGCCCTGCCACTTCTCTGCTGTGTGACCTTGGGCAAATCACTTAACTTCTCTGTGCCTCAGTTCCTTCATCTGTAAAATGGGATTAAGACTTTGAGCCCCACGTGGGACCACCTGCTCACCTTGTATCTACCCCAGGGCTTAGAACAGTGCTTGACACATAGTAAGTGCTTAACGAATGCCATCATTATGATGATGATGATGATGAGTATTGACTAAATGCCTACTGTCCTAACAAGGTTTATAATCTAAAGGGGAAGATAAGTGGCACAAACTGTCAAATACCAAATAGGTCAGTCAATCAGTGAAATTTATTGAGCACCTATTGTGTGCAGAGCACTATACTATACAATAGATAATATCTAACATCCAATATCTTTGCCCCCAAGGAGCTAGAAGGGGAGGGAAAAACCACACTATTGTTAAATGAACAAATAGAAAGCAGTTTTAAAATTCAATCTTTATTACTTAAGCCTGAGGAAGAAGGGAACTAATACTTTTTTGGAGTAGGGGATGGTCAAATTTTAGAGATAGGTCTCTGAGGAGATAATAATTGTGGTATTTCAAGCACTGTACTGAGCGCTGGGGTAGAGGCAAGGTAATCTGGTTGGACACAGGCCTTGTTCCACTTAGGGTTCATGGTCTATGAAACGTACAGAGGTGACTGTAGTGCTCTGCATACAGTAAATGCTCAATAAATACCCCTGATGAGGAAGAAAAGATATTGAAACCTTGTGTTATCCTATGCCGAATTAGGAGCGCAGAAGCCTGTTTTTTGGAGGGTTTAAAAATGGTATTTATTAAGCACTTATTATTTGCCAGGTACTGTACTAAGCATTGGGGTAGACACAAGATAATCAGGTTGGACACAATCCATCTCCCACATGGGACTCTCAGTCTTAATCCCCATTTTACAGATGAGGAAACTGAGGCCCAGCGAATCAGTTGTCTTTATTGAGGGCTTACTGTATGCAGAGCACTGTGTTAAGTGCTTGGAAGGCTAGAGTATAGCAGAGTTGGTAGTCACACTTCCTGCCCACAAGGAGTGCAATTAAGTGACTTTGCTTACAGTCGCACAACAGGCAAATGACAGAGCCAGGACCTGAACTCAAGTCTTCAAACTCCCCGTGCTGTGTTCTTCCCACCAGCCATGCTGCTTCTCCAAACATGAGCCTAATAATAATAATAATAATTTTGGTATTTGCTAAGCGCTTACTATGTGCCAGGCACTGTTCTAAGCACTGGGTAGATAGAAGGTAACTAGGTTGTCCCACGTGGGGCTCCCAGTCTTAATCCCCATTTTCCAGACGAGGTCACTGAGGCACCAAAGAAGTGAAGTGACTTGTCCAAAGTCACACAGCTGATAAAGTAGCAGAGCCGGGATTAGAACCAATATATCCCAAGCATTGTATTGTCTTTTTTGCTATTTCTTGTATTTCTCATTGTTGTTGTCTTTTTTACTTTCTTGGGGGGCAGTTATTTGTTTTACCTTTTCTTAGGTATCTTTCTATGTGTTTTATTAATGATGTGTATATGTCTATAATTCTATTTACATTGATGCTATTGATGCCTATCTACTTTGTTTTGTTGTCTGTCTCCCCCCATTCTATACTGTGAGCCTGCTGTTGGGTAGGGATTGTCTCTTCTGTGGCCTAATTGTGCTTTCCAAGCGCTTAGTACAGTGCTTTCCACACTGTAAGCACTCAATAAAATCAGTGTTGAATGAAAGAAATGGAAAAAACCTTTAACTGCACATTCTTAGATTACGAATCCCTTGAGAGCCAAGAGGTCATGTCTAAATAATAATCAACAGTAGTAACAATGGTATTTGTTAAGCTCTTACTATGTGCTAAGCGCTGGGGTAAGTACAAGGAATCAGGCTGGACACAGTCCCTATTGCATATGGGACTCAGATTTTTTAATCCCCATTTTTACAGATGAGGTAACTGAGGCCCAGAGAAGTTAAGTGACTTGCCCGAGGTCACACAGCAGACAAGTGGTGGCAGCTGGGATAGAACCTCTGACCCCCAAGCCCGTGCTCTTTGCCATTAGGCCATACTAAATCTCACCTGTGTATTTTTTCCCTAGTGCTTTACGCACAGTGCTTTGACCAATGGGGTATATGCAAGGCTTCAAGATTCAGACACAGCCCCTTGACCCATAGGGCTCACAATCTATTATGAGAAGCGCGTGGCCTAGTGGAAAGAGAACAAGCTGAGGACTTGGGTTCTAATTCTGGCTACGCCACTTGCCTGCTGGTGTGATCTTGGGCAGGGCACTTCTCTGTGCCTCAGTTTCCTCACCTATAAAACCTGTTCTTCCCCTTTAGCCTTGGGCCTCATGTGGGACAGGGACTAGGTCAGACCCGCTTCTTATATCTCTCCCAACTCTTAGTATAGTGCTTGGCACATAGTAAACACTTAACAAATACCACTGTTATTATTATTATTCTTCCCCATTTTACAGATGAAGAAATAAAGCACAGAGAGAATAAGCAACTTGCCCAAGGTCACACAGGAGGCCCGGGGCAGAGTTGGGAATCAGTCCTGTGCTCTTTCCACTAAACTATACAGGAGGAGAACTGTTCTGCCCTATTAACTTATCTACTCCATCGTTTAGTACGGTGCTTGATGCAATAGTAAGTGCTTAACAGATACCATTTTTTATTTTAGTATTTTTACTGCTGCTTCCTGCCTCCAAAATGATCAGGCTTTGACTGTATAACTCGATCTGTTTTGAAACTTAAAACCAGAACACGCTATCTAGCGATCAGACGTACCAGGTGTGGACCAGGGGTAGCCGGCTGCCTCGTTTCATTTTGACTAAACTGTCGCCTCGCGTGAATTTCTGCTTATCAGCACCCTTAACGGCAAGAAGTGTTTCTTTCAGAGAACTCCCTCTTATTTAAGCAGTGTGGTCTAGTGGAAAGAATACGGCCTAGGAGTCAGAGGACCTGGGTTCTAGTTCCAGCTCTGCCAGTTGTTTGTCACGTGACCTTAGGCAAGTCACTTCACTTCTCCGAGCCTCGGTTCTCTTGTCGTCCCTCTTACTTAGACTGTGAGCCCCATGCTGGACAGGGACTGTGTCCAAATCCAAGAAGCAGTGTGGCCTAATGGATAGAGCATGGTCTGGGAGAAGGACCTGGGTTCTAATCCCGGCTTCGCCACGTAGCTGCTGTGTGACTTTGGGGCCAATCCCTTAACTTCTCTGTTACCGCGTCTGTGAAATGGAGATTAAGACCGTTGAGCCCCGCGTGGAGGGAGACTGTGTCCCCAACCCCATTTGCTCGTATCCACCCCGCGTACTTAGTACAGTGCCAGGCACATACTAAGCGCTTAAATATCACAATGATTATATCTATCCCAGTGATTAGAACAGTGTTTGACAATAAGTGCTTAAATACCATAAAAAAAAATATGGAGTTGAGCAGAGGACGTTTGGTGGGTTAAATCATTTGGGAACCTGCCCGCCCATCCAATCGAGGATGAGTTTTTTCGATTTGCCCGGTCATCTCAAGTGACCTGCGTTGAGTGTTAGCTTGCCCTGACTGTAGTTTTCCAGTTGATGAGGGAGTCCACTCAAGCATCCAGATTTGTTTGAGGTCACGTACTATATAAACACCTGGAGTCTTTGAGGCTTCTTCCCTGTGCATGCAGGGTCTGTGATGCAGGAGCTTCGAGGGAGAAGAGAGAGGGGTGAATCTGTTTCACATTTGCACACTGAGTTGAAGCAAAATCAGTTGTTTCTCTGTGTTGTCGTTCGACATGTGTATTACCCTGTTTTCCAAGTTCCAAAGATTTCCCTCCCCGTTTGTTTCCTAACACTTCTGGCTCAGCCCCGTAGACGACCAGCCGTGTTCCGTGAGCGCCACGAGAAGCTCAGCTCTTTATTACGGGTGACTCGTCTTGCTTTGGAATCGAGCCTACTGGGTTCATATGGATTCCATATGTGACTTGAAGACGGTTCTCTTTTGTAAATAAAAAAATTGCGTATTGCACATTGGAAACATTAAGCTTGATGGGGTAGGTGTTTGGGAGTATTTTCTTCACTTCTCTGTGCCTCAGTTACCTCATCTGTAAAATGGGGATTAAGACCGTTGAGCCCCCAGGTGGGACAACCTGCTTACCTTGTATCTACCCCCAGTGCTTAGAACAGTGCCTGGCACATATTAAGCGCTTAACAAATACCAACATTATCATTATTATTATTTTGTTATAGTATTTGTTAAGCGTTTACTATGTGCCAGGCACTGTATGAAGCACTGGGGTAGATAATCAAGTTGAATGGGTCTTAATCCCCATTTTACTGATGAGGTTACTGAGGCACAGAGAATCGAAGTAAATTGCCCAAGGACACCCAGCAGACAGATGGCAGAACTGGGATTAGAACCCAGGTCCTTCTGACTGCCAAGCCCATGCTCTCTCCACTTGGCAATACTGCTTCGCTAGAACTGTTGATATCTAGTCCAAAGCAATCCGAACAATCAGGTTTTAGGTGACTTTGTGGTACTTAATTTAGATTCCTTTTACCTGATTTTTATTTAAGTAATAATAATGATGGTATTTAAGCACTTTCTATATGCTGGGATAGATACAAGGTAATCAAGTTGTCCCACGTGGGGCTCACAGTCTCAATCCCCATTTTAAAGATGAGGTAACTGAGGCACGGAGGAATTACGTGATGCCCAAAGTCATACAGCTCACAAGTGGCAGAGCCAGGATTAGAACCCATGACCCCTGAATCCCAAGCCCACGTTCTTTCCACTAAGCCCCGCTGCTTCTCTGCTTTAAAGAGAAGCCTCCGCCCTGGTGTTTTTACAGTATCGCCTCAGGGGCGATCAGAGACACGAGGAATGAGGAATTTACGTTATTTTTTCTACCACAAAATGAGCTCAGCTCTTCATAATAAGATTTAGATTTAGATTGGGCCTGATTACACAGCACAGGTGTGAGTTGTTGGGTATCTCTAATCCATTGGTCAGGTTTTGTAGCTACACCTCTTGGGCTCAGCTGGGGGAAGGTTCGGACCACAGGATTTAGCAGAGCAGCTGACGCCTCCCCCCCCCCCCCAACCAAGTACCAGCTCACGGTAGGGGTCGGTTTCTAGGCATTTTTGAGTCCGATGCTTTTGACTGGACCATCAGACCTACTGCCAGGGCATCGCGGAAGGGAGAAGGGGTAGGGGGAATGAGGGCTAAATCCGGGAAGGCCTCTTGGAGGAGATGGGCTTTTAATAAGGCTTGGAGGGTGAGGAGAGTAGTGGTCTGACGGACGTGAAGGGGGAGAGGATCCGGGCCAGAGGCCGGATGTGGGCAAGGGGTCAGTGGTGTCCGAGTTAGCGAGTTAACTTCCGACGTTTAAAAGACCTTGCTGTGGTCCTGGTTTGTTCACAGGACAGTGCAGTAGATTGTACTCCAAATAATTGTAGTATTTGTTCAGTGCTTATTATGTGCCAAGCACTGTATGAAGCGCTGGGGGGATAGAAGGAAATTGGGTTGGACACAGTCCTTTTTCCGTATGGGGCTCACAGTCTCCATCCCCATTTTCCAGATGAGAGAACTGCAGAGAAGTGAAGTGACTTGCCCAAAGTCACAGAGCAGACCAGTGGCCGGATGTGGGCAAGGGGTCAGTGGCGAGATTGATGAGATGGAGGTTCAGTGAGTGGGTTGGTGTTAGACGAGCGAAGCGAGCGTCCTGGGTGGTAGTAGGAGAGTGGCAAAGTAAGTGCTCATTTTCCAAAATGAATTAAGTGCTTGGAGGGGCCTGGAACTCCCAAAGACCACCCCACTCCCCACAGCCCGACTTTTCACCCTCCCACCCGTCCCCCACCGGAGGTGGGGAAAAATATCAACGGCGGGATTTCAGACACACAGAGCCCCCAACGTCAAGTTGCGTGGGGCCTAGTGGTTAGAGACCGGGCCCGGCAGCCAGAAGGACCTGGGTTCTAACCCCGGCTCCACCACATGTCTTCTTTGTGATCATGGGCAAATCTCTTAAATTCTCTGTACCTCAGTTCCCTCATCTGTAAAATGGGGATTAAGACTGTGAGCCCCACGTGGGACAGGGACTGTGTCCAACCTGATTACCTTGTATCTACCCCAGTATTTAGAACAGCGGTTGGCCCAAAGTAAGGCGCTTAACGAATACCATAACGATTATTAGTACTGTAACAATGATATTAGGCCTCAGACCCCATTTCCCATTTTACTGGTGCTTGAGTCCACCTCATGGCTACGAAAGGCTAGGGCCAAACCCAAGTGCTGAGCCGGGCCGGGTGGTAGGGAGGGAATTGGGAAAGAGAACAGTGGGGGTCCGAGAGAACGGCCAATATATCCCCGCTGAGAGAGCAAGGGCAGCAAGGGGCCTGCCCTGAAACCTCACCCCTCCGCCACTGTTACTGACGTCCTGGTCGAAGGGATTTTTGCGCTGAAGGAGGCAGAAAGAGCTAATCTGAACCCTTCCTTTGTGGCCTCCCCTTGAGGGAGTGACACAATGGCCCAATTCTTTTTGACGGCCGGGGGTGAGATTCACTTTCCTGGAAAGTAATTGGCATTTGCATTTCAGTTTCCTGAGCTGAAAGGTTTTCTATTTCTCTATTGCTCTGGCTACCAACGACCTTATAGCTCTTCACTTTCAGCAGAATTTCTGGGCAGCCAGTTTGGGCTTCAAGTTTGCAAGGAAACAGTGGTCGAGGTGAACCCGAGGGGTTCGGATGGCCTTAAGCCGAACCCTGAGAAGGAGAGCAGCCTAGTGGAAAGAGCCTGGGAGACAGAGGACCTGGGTTCTAAGGCCAGTTTGTTGGGTGACCTTGGGCAAGTCACTTAACTTCTCGGTGCCTCAGTTCCCTCATTGGTGAAATGGGGATTAAATGCTCCCTCTAAAGACTGTGAGCCTCATATGGAACAGGGACAGAAGCAGCGTGGCTCAATGGAAAGAGCCCAGGCTGGGGAGTCAGAGGTCATGGGTTCAAATCCCAGCTCCTCCACTTGTCAGCTGTGTGATTTTGGGCAAATCACTTAACTTCTCTGTGCCTCAGTTATCCCGTCTGTAAAATGGGGATTAAGACTGTGAGCCCCATGTGGGACAACCTGATCACCTTCTATCCTCCCCAGCGCTTAGAACAGTGCTTTGCACATAGTAAGTGCTTACAAATGCCATTATTATTATTACTGAGTGCATACTGGGTGCAGAGCACCATACTAGGCGATTAGGGGAATACGAGATAATATCAGACGCATTCCCTGCCCACGATGAGCTTATAGACAGCACTTGGGAAGCGGTGTACCTAGCGAAAAGGGCACCATCTTAGGGGTCGAAGACCTGGGTTCTAGTCTCAGCTCTGTCTTGCCTGCTGGGTGACCTTGGGCCAATCATTCACTTCTCTATTTCTTAGTGCTCCCTTCTCCCGCCTACTTAGACTGAGAGCCCCATGTGGGACAGGGACTCTGTCCAACCTAATTAAAGCGTACCTACCCCAGGGCTTAGAACAGTGACAATAATAAACACGTAACAAATATAAAAAAGGCACTTAACTTCTCTCTGCCTCAGTTTCCTTAACTTCAAAATGGGGATTCAATACCTATTCTCCCTCCTACTTAGACTGTGAGCCCCATGTGGACACAGGGACTGCATCCAGCCTAATTAACTTGTATCTACTCCAGCGCTTAGCACAGTGCTTGGCGCAAGGAAAAGCTTAACAAATACCACAATCAGTACAGTGTAACGGAGTTGGTAGGTATTTTCCCTGCCCACCAGGAGTTTACAGCCTAGAAGGGTTGTAAAATAAATTATGGCTATGTCCATAAGTGCCATGGGGCTAAAGGTGGCGTGAATAAAGCGTGTAAATTCAAGTGCCCATCCAGACATTAACCCTACTATTTTGAGGATGAGACACCCACACTCTTTCCCTTCCTCCCTCCTTCCCTCCCTCTCCTAGTTGATCCACTGCGGACAGCACATCCCTAAATTGTATCCTCACACTGTTTGAACCCGCTGACCTTTTTCCGTCTGCCTCATTATGGGCAGGGAACGTGTCAGCTCATTCTGTTGTACTGTGCTCTCCCAAACGCTTAGTACAGTGCTCCGCACATAGTAAGTGCTCAATAAATACCCCTGTGGTGGATTGTTCTGCTCAGCTCCCTGGGGGGCTTAGAAATGCCATGTGCGTGTAGTGAGTAATCACCAAATATCACAGTTATCTTTATCATTAGAAGACTTTCTGGGTAGCTTAAGAGCTTTGGCCTCCCCACCCGAAATGAGCTAACAAGAAAATAAAGGTCAATTCCTTTGGGAAGCGAAGAGGACTATGGGACCGGGGGGATGGGTATCATGGGAAAGCACCTCCTCCCTGGCTATTAATCATTCCAGCCATTGGTTTCCTCCCTTCCGAATGTCTCCCAGATGGACAACTTTCTCACGAAAGAGAGTTGTTCAGGGTGTGGTCACACTTTGGCTCGCTGGTGTTTAATCCTTTCCAAATGCTCAGATGTGCTATTTGTCTTCCTTTGTATATTTTTTCTGGAAGGGAATTCCACGCCCCTCCCCCGGTCCAGGCCTGATCCCATTCCAGGGAAGTCCTCTGTCCTTGTTTGCTTAGGGCGAGGCAGGAGGAAAACAAATCCTTTGTCCCGTTAGTTTTCCTGGGCTGCTTTGAGGCCTGCAGGTGTAGCAGGGAAATATCCTGTGTGTTCTGTCAGCCCAAGGATTCCCTGCCTCTCTGAGCCTCCTGGCAATCACTCAAACAGTGGTATTTAGTAAGTGCTTACTATGTGCAGAGCATTGTACTAAGCGCTTGGAAAGGTCTAGTACAATAGAGTTCACCCATTCCCTGCCCACAAGGAGCTTATGGTCCAGAGGGATCATGTAAGAAGTTCCTTGAAGGCAGGGATCCATATCTACCAACTCGAATGGGCTTTCCCAAGCGCTAAAGTCAGCGTTCTGCACAGAGAAAGCACTCAGTCAATACTAACGATGGAGTGCGGGTGGAGATTGTTTCTACCAACTCTTTTGGACTCACCCTAACTGCTTAGTACAGTGCTCTGTAGTCAGTCAATCATATTTATTGAGTTCTTATTGAGTCGAGAGCACTGTACCAATCGCTTGGGAGTGTATAATATAAAACCCTGCCTGCAAAGAGCTTACACTCTCTGGGGGAGACAGGCATTAATGTAAATTTTATTATGTAAGTAAATAAAATTACAGATAAGTGCTGTGGGGCTGGGAGGGGTGATTCATTCAAGAGTATTTATTGAACACTTACTATGTGCAGAGCACTGTATTAAGTGTTTGGAATGTACAATTTGGCAACAGATAGAGACCATCCCTGACCAATGACGGGCTCATAGTCTAAATGGGGGAGACAGACAACAAAACAAAACAAGTTGGCATCAGTACCATCGAGATAAATAGAATCATAGATATATACACATCATTAATAAAATAGAGTTAATAAATAATACATACAAATATGCACAAGTGCTGTGGGAAGGGGAAGGGAGATGAGCAGAGGGAGGGAGTAGGGGGAATGGGGAGGGGAGGAAGGGCAGAGAGAAAGGGAGGGTTCCGTCTGGTGATGAATAAAGGGAGCAAGTCAAGGCGAGGATTGATTGATTGAGGAGTTTATAGCTTCTTGAATCATATAAGAGCCTTTAGGGATCATATAGAGGGAGAATTTTTAAAATTTTCAATCTTTCAAACTTGATGCCTCCACATGTTTGGCTGAGTGCTCAGTCATTCATTATTATTATTATTAGTAATAATAATAACTGTGGTATTTGTTAAGCACTTACTAAGTACCAGGCACTGTTCTATTTACTGGGGTAGATACAAGAAAATTGGGTTGGATTCAGTCCCTGCCTACAGAAGGCTCACAGTCCTAATCCCAATTTTACAGAGGGGGGAACTGAGGCACGGAGAAGTGAAGTAACATGCCCAAAATCACATAGCAAGTAAGCAGTAGAGCTGGGATTAGAACCCTGATCCTTTGATTCCCCGGCCCATGCTCTTACCACTTACTTTTAAGCATCTAATATGTGCAAGAACTGTGCTAACTTCTGGAGCCAATAGCATCAGATCAGATATTGGCCCTGTCTCCCACACAGCCCACAGTTGCAGTGGGAGGGAGAACAGGCATTTTATCTCCATTTCAACTGAAAGGAAACCGAGGTCCAGAGAAGGGAAGCGATTTGCCCAAGGTCACACGGCAGGCAAAATGATGGAGCTGGGATTAGAACCCAGGTCTCTTGACTCTCAGGCCTGCACTCTTTCCATGAAGCCACACTGCTTCTCATGTTATTTGTCTGAAATGTCCTCTCCTTGTCCACTGGCGAATAATTGTCACCTGTAGGGTGGAAGCAAAATGTGGCCTTTCAAAACACTTCCATTAAAGATATGGATGTTTTGAGAGAAAATGTTATTGCAAATTTGTTTGTCTTTTCTCCCTGTTATTACAAGATTGTACAAGTGCAAAAAAAAAATTTCTAAATGGTTATGACCAAAGTTTTTTCTTTTTTTTTAAAAAAACTAAATATATGCTCCACTGAAGTTTTGAACAAATTCAGGTTTCCTTTAGGAGTTTTTACTGTGACTGTGAGCCCCGTGTGGAACAGGAGAGGTGTACCCACCCTAAGTTTAGCACAGTGTTTGGCCCTTTTTTAAAAAATGGTAGTTAAGCACTTTCTATGTGTCAAACTCTGTTCTAATCGCTGGGGTAGATACATGCTTATCAGGTTGGGCACACTCTGTCTCACATGGGGCTCTCAGTCTAAATTGGAGGGAGGAGCATTTAATCCCCATTTGACAGTTGAGGAAACTGAGTTACAAAGAAGTGAAGTGACTTGCCCAAGGTCACACAGCAGTCATGTGGCAGCCGGGATTAGAACCCAGGTCCTTCAACTCCAAGGCCCGTGGAAACACTAGGCCACGTTGCTAGTGTTTCTGAATTCCACAGTTATTCCTTACTGAATAATTCTAACTGAAGAACAGCTTTTTCCTGATTCTCGGGATAAATTTTCACCATTCGGATGCTGTGTAGAGTAAGTTTTTCTCCGTTAAGCAACCGGTTTACCATAAACCACAAGAAAAATCATCACGTTTTATTAATGGTTTCTGGACTTGAACAGCAAGTTAGGTTAAAACAAATGGAGTGTACTTTGCACGGGAAGGCATTAAAATGGACCGTGTTTCTTTCTGTAAGCCAGGGCCCAAGAGAAGGGAGTTTCAGAACTGGGAATATGAAAGAAGTCATTTAGCTCAGTGTGTCAAATGAGACAAGCTTATGTTTGAAACTGATGGGTGGTGAAACATGTTTTATTCAAGACTGCCAGATTTCCTGGTGCTGGAGTTGTTCTGAAGAAATATAACTTGGTAGATACCCTTCCTGTAGATCAACTGGAGTATTTATTCTGTAATGTCTGCCTTAAGCAGTTAGGTTATGCCCCCCCCTCCCCCCCCCCCCAGTTTGGGAATTTGTGTTAGAGTGTCTATGGGAATGTAATGATTTTTGTGAGAAAATACAAGGAAGAGGAAGGGGAGTTTCTTTTCTGCCATTAAAACCTTATCTATTTCCATATTTCCGGGTCCTCTCCAGTGAAAACGTGGTTTATTTACTTGAAAGGTTTTACATGCTTCACTTCGTAAAAATAAATATGAAGATTAAGCCACAAGCCCTGGTCAGTGGCCAGGCCTCAAAATTCCTTGAAATAGGCCCCCCTCCCCCAACCTTGGGTGAGCCAAGTTACCCCTTCTTTGATAATGGAAGCAAGTGGGGGGAATGAGGAGGAGTGGGGGGCAGGGAGAGAGTGAGGGGAATTGGGAGACCGTCTTGGAACACCTTTCCTCCTCAAATCTGCCAGACAATCACTCTTCTCCCCACTTCAAAGCCCTACCGAAGGCATACCTCCTCCAAGAGGCCTTCCCGGACTAAGCCCCCCTTTTCATTCATTGTCGTATTTATTGAGCGCTTCCTGTGTGCAGAATACTGTACTAAATGCTTGGATAGTACATTTCAGCAGTAAAGAGAGATCCTCAGCTCCCCCTCCCTTCTGCATCACCACGACTTTCTCCCTTTTCTCTTCTCCCCTTTCCCCACCCCACAGCACTTATGTATGTATCTATAATTCTATTTATAACGATGCCGGTTTACTTGTCTTGTCAGTCTCCCCACCTCTTGACTGTGAGCCCGTTGTGGGCAAGGATTGTCTCTCTCTATTGCTGTATTGTACTCTCCTGGTTCTCAGTACAAGTGCTCTGCACACAGTAAGCGCTAAATAAATACGACTGAGTGAATGAGACAGGGAGAGAGTAAGGGAGAATGGGAGAGACGGAGAGAGTGAGGAGGAATAGGGGGCAGGGAGTGAGCAGGGGGGACAGACCCCTCTTCCTCACTGGAAATGCCAATTCACAGGCTCAGGTCTGACTGGAAAATGGAGGTTCAGACACCTTACCACCCATGCTTTTCTCTATTACTGTAATATATTAATAATAATGGTAACTGTGGTATTTGTTGAGTTGCGCCGAACACTTTGCTTTTTAGTAGGCTGTTATCTACCCCAGTGCTTGACACCTAGTAAGGGCTTAACAAATATCAGAGTAAATGTATCCAGCACCCACTTGGGCCAGGACACTGTACTAGGCACTTGGGAAGAACAAAATTTAAAAAGTGCCACATTTATGCAACCAATGTGTGCCTCACATCTATTCTCTCACTTTGACTGTGGTATGTTCCCTGGTTTTTAAGGCTCCTGTTTCTCCCCGCTCTAGATTGTAGACTCTTTTTGTTCAGTGATCGTGTCTACCATCTCTCCTGTATTGAACTATCCCAAGCACCTAGTACAGTGCTCTACAAACAGAAACCACTCAAAAAGTACACTGATTCGACGTAAGTTACTTGAAGGCAGGGATCATGTCTCCTACTGAGCTGAAGGAGGTCTTTGAGGAGAGGGGAAAAAGTGGACTGAACGCTTTGTAGAAGATTGATCCAGGAAGCAGAGTAAGGTATGAACTAGAGTTCGGCGAAACGGGAAGCCGATGCAGTAGGTTATGGCGGGATAGGACAAGTGTGGTAGCGGTTTGGATTGAGTGGAGAGGGTTGAGTCTAGAGGTGTTGCCAAGGAAGAACTGGCAGGATCTTCCCCCTTCCATTGAGCTGAAAGCTGGACGGATAATCTCACCACCACCTTGCACAAATAGGGTCCCTGTCCAAGCGAACGCCATCTTTGGATCTGAGTGACAGAGGTCACCCCATAACATTTTCCACCTCTCTGTGTGGTTAAAAACTTTGGGGAAAGGTGATCCCTCATTTGGAATTTTGAAGTTAATTTGCTTATGCTCTTAACATTTTTCTAACCCAAATGTCTTATTGCATGCATATTCCGTCTGCCACCACATCCTGCCAGTTCTTCCTCGGCAACACCTCTAGACTCAACCCTTTCCACTCAGTCCAAACTGCTACCACACTGACCTAAGCACTTGTCCTATTCCGCCTTAACTACTGCATCAGCTTCCCGTCTCGCCGAACTCTAGTTCATACCTTACTCTGCTTCCTGGATCAATCTTCTGCAAAATATTCAGTCCATTTTTTTCCCCACTCCTCAGAAACCTCCCTCTATTCAATCAAGTGTTTATTGTGTGCAGAGCACTGTACTAAGCACTTGGGAGGGTACAATACATCAGAATTGGTACGTATCTGTAATTTTTCCCTTTAGACTGTAGGCTCCTTTTGGACAGGGAACCTGTCTACCAACTCTGTAGTGTACTCTCCCCAGTGCTTAGTACAGTGCTTTGTATAGAATAAGTGTTCAATAAATGCCATTGATTGACACTTTTGAGTGACATCCTTGGCGCTTAAATACCATTATCCTCATCATATGAGATGGCGGTAACTGGTACAGTTTAAAAAATGAGGTGATCATTTTTAATAGTCCATTTTGCAAGGGAGATGAGATTCATATTTTAATAATAAGAACTGTGGCATTTGTTAAGCGCTTACTATTTACTAAGCACTTTGCTAAATACCAGGGTGGATAGATACTAGATAATCAGATCAGAGTTCCCATCCCACATGGGCCTCACAGTCTAAGGGGGAGGAAGAACAGAGATTAACTGTACCTCAATTCTGCCATCTGTAAAATGGGGATTCCCTCCTCCTTAGACTGTGATCCCCATGTGGGACCGCGACTATGTCCAACCCGATGACCTTGTATCTACCCCAGTGCTTAGAAGAATGCTTGGCACATACCATGTGCTAATACTATTGTTACCAATAATAAGAGCAGTAATTTTATTAGTAATTATTAGTAGTTAGTAATTACAGTCCTCTAGGCTGTAAACTTGTTGTGGAATCTAGGATGTATCTGTTCACTGTTGTATCATACTCTCCCAAGCACTTAGTACTGTGCTCTGCAGTCTGTAAGCGCTCAATAAATACAACTAAATGTTTATTTTCCATTTTGAGGAACAGATACATTTAGTGGTCACGCAGAAGGCAAGGGGCGAAGCCGGAATTAGAACCCAGGTCTGCTGACTTCCAGGCCCGTACTCTTTCCGGTAGGTCATGCTGCTTGAGCAAAATGAAAAATTCTACCCTTTTAATGAATGTGTAACCCACCAACTGGGAGATGTAAGATTGAGGGGAATTAAATCCTGAAAATAGTTGTTGGCGAATGAAGAAAAAATGGCTCTTTAGGTTGTCCCTTCATCCTACCCTTCCCCCACAAGTGCCGGCATCCTGCCTCTGTTCATGACTTTGGTAAGAGCCGGAATCGTAGGGGGAAAAAACCCAACAAAACCCACAATGGCTTGGCCAGCAGTAAACTTGAGAGCATTTCAGAAACTTAATGCCCAAATCTGCTTTCCGGTCACATTCAGCTTTTGGATTGCGATTGTGGTCAGAGGTAAAGAGGGCTTATTTGCATCACTATTAGAGGTCCCAGTTGAGGATGCGGGAGTCCTGGGCTTTAGAGCCCAGTCTCCCATGAGCCTGGGGAATGCCCTCCTTCCCTATCTTCTCCATTCTATTCATCCTCTCTTCAAGAAAGCTCCCTGCTCTGGAGAGGGTTAGGAGCAAGAGTGATTAATTAATTTATGTTTACGGCTCTCCTCATTAAGGACTAATTAGGATTAGTTGTTCATGTGCCCTCTTTCCAGTAGTGCTGGATCATTGCACTAATAACCTCATCCTCTCTTCCCTGGGGAAACTAGTTTTTAAAATGGTTGCCAGGCACTGCGACTCCAAAAAAAAAATGACTTCTGGGACTGATAGTGTGGCCCAGTGGAAAGAATCCAGGGCTGGGAGTCAGGGGACCCGGATTTGCCACTTGCCTGCTTGTGTGGCCTTGGGCAAGCCATTTCACTTCTCTGGACCTCAAGTATGCTGTTCTCCTCTCCCTAGATGGGGCGTCCCGTGTGAGACAGGGACTCTGTCTGATCTGTTTAAGTGGGTACATAGAACAGCATGACTTAGTGATAAAAAGAATAATGATTGTATTTGTTAAGCTCTTACTTATGTACCAAGCACTGTTCTAAGTGCTGGGGTAGATACGAGGTAATCAGATTGTGCCATGTGGGGCTCTTGGTCTTAATCCCCATTTTACAGATGAGGTAATTGAGGCACAGAGAAGTGAAGTGACTTGCCCAAAGTCACCCAGCTGACAAGTGGCGGAGCCAGGATTAGAATTTACGACCTCTGACTCCCAAGCCTGTGCTCTTGCCCCTAAACCACGCTGCATCTCAATAATAACGGTATTAAAGAGAACAGGCCCGGGAGTCGGAAGACCTGGATTCTAATCCCCGCTTCTCCTTGTGCCTGTTTTGTGACCTTGGGCTCTGTGACTCGGTTACCTCATCTGTAAAATGGGGATTTAATGCCTCTTCTACCTCCTACTTAGACTGTGAGCCCTGTGTGGCTCAGGGACTGTTTCTAATCTGATTATTTTAGATCTACCTCAATGTTTAATACAGTGCTTGGCACACAGTAAGCGCTTAACCTTACCTCATCTACGATTATTATTAAAGGAATCTTTCTTGTTTTTTAACGGTATTGAAGCACTTGTTGTGTGCCACCTCGGAGGTGACATTTGTTATAATCGCCTTGGCCTGTGAATTTGGATTTGTACCCTTAAAACACTTGCTATTCACCCCACACTCTGCCCCACAGCACTTATATCCATAATTAATTTTAATGTCTGTCTCCCCCTCTAGACTGTCAGCTCCTTGTGGGCAGGGACTGCGTCTACCGACTCTGTACTGTACTCTCCCAAGCGCTTAGTACAATCCTCTGCACACAGTAAGATCTCCATAAATACCACTGATTAGTTCGATTGCTCTGTGCACTGCAAGCACTCGAAAAATACCACTGATTCACCTACTGCTCTGCACCCAGTAACCTCTCAATAAGTACGATCGATTAATCCGCACACAGTAAATGCTCAATAAATACCACTGATGGATTAATTGGCCAGAATCGAGTAGTGGAACAATGGAGTTGGGAAAAAGATTGGTGGAGGAAAACCATTTCCATCTGAAAGGAAGGGGACTTCTAAGAGCTTTTTGGATGCTAATTTTCTCCCTGGTCTGACCGGAGTCTTTGAAACTACTGCCGTTGAGGCAGCGCTTTGTGCTGGGGGAAAGCTGGGAGTTCCAGCAACTGGATTTTGCTCTTCCGCATCTAGGACTGAGTGCAACCCAGGCGCCTTGGCCCCCAGTCGCCCCCTCCTACTTCTCAAGTCAATCGTATTTGTTGAGCACTTTAGTCAGTGGAGAGCAGAGCACTGCCTTAAGCCCTCGGGAGCATGCGGGAGAGTCAGTAGACTTGGTCCCTGTCTTCAAGGAACTTACAAATTAGTGTGGGGGATGACAGACAGGAAAATATGAGGTGGGAAGCCTTACTGAAGGCACATCTCCTCAAGCCAGAAACCACCTGCCTCAGTGGCTGGAGCACAGGCCTGGGAGTCAGAAGGTCATGGATTCTGATCCCACCTCCGCCACTTGTTGCTGTGTGACCTTGGGCAACTCACTGCACTTCTCTATGCCTCAGTTCCCTCACCTGTAAAATGGAGATTTAGAATGTGAGCCCCACGTGGGCCAGGGACTGTGTCCAACCCTATCCACCCCAATGCTTAGAACAGTGTCCTGCACATGGTAAGCAATTAACAAAAACCATAATTATTTTTATTATTATTTAAGAGGACTTCCCTGACTAAACCCTCCTTTCCTCTTCTCCCACTCCTTTCTGTTTTTCCCTGACTTGCTGCCTTTATTAACCAGCTACCCCCCACAGCACTCATGTACATATCCATATTTTATTTATTTATTTTAATGTCTGTCTCCACTTCTAGAATGTACGCTCCTTATATGCAGGGAATGTGTCTGTCATACTGTTGTGCTGTACTCTCCCAGCCCTAAGTACATTCATTCATTCTATCATATTTATTAAGCACTTTCTGTGTGCAAAGCACTGTACTGAGCGCTTGGAAAAATACAATATAACAACAAACAGGCACATTCCTGCCCCAAACCAACTCACAGTCTAGAGGGAGAGACAGACATTAATAGAAATAAATAAATGCAGATACATACATATGTGGTATGGGGATGGGAGGGAGGATGAAAGAAGGAGCAAGTAAGAGTGGCGCAGAAGGGAGTGGGAGAAGAGGAGAGGAGGGCTTAGTCAGGGAAGGCTTCTTGGAGGAGATGTGCCCTCAATAAGCTTTTGAAGTGGAGGAGAGCAATCGCCTGTCTGATATGAGGATGGGGTCCTTCCAGGCCAAAGGTAGGATGTGGGAGAGAGGTCGGTGGCAAGATAGGCGAGATTAAGGTACAGTGAGAAGGTTAGCATTAAAGGAATGAAGTGTGGGGGCTGGATTGTAAGAGAGGTCGGTGGCAAGATAGGCGAGATTAAGGTACAGTGAGAAGGTTAGCATTAAAGGAATGAAGTGTGGGGGCTGGATTGTAGTAGGAGAATAACAGGTGAGGTAGGAGGGGATAAGGTGATTAAGTGCTTTAAAGCCAATGGTGAGGAGTTTTTGTTTGATGCAGAGGTGGATGGGCAACCACTGGAGTTTTTGAGGAGTGGGGAAATGTGGTCAGAACGTTTTTGAAAGAAAATGATCTGGGCAGCAGAATGGAGTATGGACTGGAGTGGGGAGAGACAGGAGACGGAGGTCAGGAAGGAGGCTGTTACAGTAATCAAGGTGGATAGGGTAAGTGCTCTCATTTACATGGTAGCACTTTGGACAGAGAGGAAGGGATTTTGGCAATGTAATGAAGGAAGAACTGACAGGATTTAGTTATGGGTTTAATACGTGGGTGGAATGAGAGAGAGGAGACAAGGAGACAAGGATAACGCCAAGGTTATGGGCTTGTGAGACAGGAAGGATGGTGGTGACGTCAATAGTGGGGGGGCAGTGAGTGGGAGGATAGGGTCTGGGTGGGAAGATAAGACGTTCCGTTTTAGCCGTATTAAGTTTGAGGTGACGGGAGGACATCCAAGTAGACATGTCTTGAAGGCAGGAGGATATGCAAGACTGCAGAGAGGGAGAGCGATCAGGGCTGGAGATGTAGTACAGTGCCTTGCGCACAGTAAGCTCTCAATAAATATGACTAATGGGAAGCAATAGAGTATAAAGATCTGCACATAAATGCTACTGGTGTGGTGTGAGTATCTAAGCAGCGTGGTGTAGTGGATAGGGCACGGCCCTGGGAGTGACAGGTCATGGGTTCTAACCCCAGCTCCACCACTTGCCTGCTGGGTAACCTTGGGCAAGTCACTTCACTTCTCTGGGCCTCAATTCCCTCATCTGTAAAATGGCGATCGAGCCTCTGAGCCCCATGTGGGACAGAGACAGGCGAGACATCTAAATAGAGGTGTCCTGAAGGCAGGGGGAAATGAGAGAAACGGAGAAGGAGATAGATCAGGATTGGAGAAGTATAGATTGAGGAATCACCCGTGTGGAGATGGTAGTTGAAGCTCTGAGAGTGAATGAGTTCTTCAAGCGAGTGGGTGTAGATGGAGAATAGAAGGGAACCCAGAACTGAACCCTGAGGGACCCCCCCCCCCCCACAGTTTAAGGGTGGGAGACGGAGGAGGAGCCTCTAGACTGTAAAGGCCTTGTGGGCAGGGAACACGTCTACCAACTCTGTTGCCTTGTCCTCTCCCAAGAACTTAGTGCAATGCTCTGCACACGGTAAGTGCTCAGTAAGTACCGATGATTGATCAACTGAGCCTGCGAAAGAGACTGAGTGTTCAGAAAGATAGGAGAATGAGGAGAGAACAGTGTCAGGAAAGCCAAAGCTGGATAATGTTTCCAGGAGAAGGAGGTGGTCCTCAGTGTTAAAGGCAACTGAGAGGTCAAGGATGTCCAGTGGCTGACCCATCTACCTCGGCATCAGACAGACACTCCTTTCCCCTGGCTTTAAAGGACTCAATCTGTTTGCCCCATCCTACCTCACCTCACTGCTCTTCTACGTTACACAACACATACACTTTGCTCCTCTGTTGCCAACCTACTCTCTGTACCTCTATCTTGTCTATCTTACCACCTACTTCTCGCCCACGTCCTGCCTCTGACCTGGAACGCCCTCCTCTTCATATGTGACAGACATTTACTCACCCCAGTTTCGAACCCTTATTGAAGGCCCATCTCCTCCAAGAGGCCTTCCCTGACTAACCCCTCCTTTTCTCTTCTCCCACTCTCTTCTGCATCACCCTGACTTGCTCCCTTTAGTCATCCTCCCTGCCAGCCCCACGGCATTTAGGTACATATCCGTAATATATTTATTTATATTAATGTCTGTCTCCCCCTCTAGTCTGTGAGCTCATTGTGGGCAGGGAATGTGTCTGTTATATTGTTGTGTGATATTCTCCCAAGCTGTTAATACAGTGCCCTGCACTCAGGAAGCACTGAATAAATATGATCGATTGATAAGAGAATTGGGGTAGAAATATCCTGTAGACTTGTAAGCTCCTTGTAGGCAGGGACCATGTCTACCAGCTCTGCTATATTGTACTCTCCCAAGTGCTTAGGATAGTGTTTTGCACGGTACTGAGCACAGTAAGTGCTCAGTAAATACGATTGAATCGGGAGGAGTCCCAGCAGGAGAACAAGGATTAGGAGAGACAGAAGTCAGGAGGGCTCTGTCTTTTCCCTTCTATCCATGTTTTCATACTGCTCTTAAATGTTTGCCAAACTATTGGAAGGAAAGCACCTACCCGAATCCAAGACCTCAAGATCCCGAGCCCCCCAGCCACCTGTTTCCCTCAATGATACACGGATCCCAGAGACTTTTTTTTTTTTTAACCAGACACAGACTTTTCCCAGAAACCCTGTGCTGTGTGGGGCTTTAACTGAATCTGTTTATTGATGGATCTGTGTGGGGCTGACTGGTCCTTCCGAGATTACTTTCATCTTTGTTGCTTTCCTAACGCTACTTTGAAGTATCATCCAACTGTTTTCCCCGGGCTTTGTACTCAGGGTTTTATACTCAGATCCACTCATGTGAGACAATGGAAACTTGTTGCGTGCAGAATGAGGTACTTTTCAAAGCATTCTGTCCGATGTGTCTGTTTAGGGGGAATTATGATGTTTGGTTTGGATCCAGAAGTGTCGACTTGTCAGGGGTGCTGTCTCCAAGGCAGTTTGGACTCCTTATCTCTATACTTGGTTGCTTTTCTCTACCATAATTTATTTTCGTGCCCGTCTCCCTGACTAGACTATAAACTCCTTGAAGGAAGGGGTAGAGAAAGAGTAGGGGTAGGAAACTGCCAGGCCTGAGATTCGGAGGACCTGGGCACTAATTCATGCATTCATTCAATCGTATTTATTGAACGCTTACTGTGTGCAGAGTGCTGTACTAAGCGCTTGGAAAGTACAATTCAGCAATAGAGGCAATCCCTGCCCACAGTGAGTTTACAGTCTTGGGGGGTTGAGGGGAGATAGATTTCAAAACAAGTAAATAGGCATTAATATAAATATGTCCCTCAGGAACTGCAGGAAAGACTATCTGGTATAACTGGAATTTTTTTTTTAATTAAGAATGTATGTTGTTGGTAATGCTTTATCCCCAACTCACTCTAATTCTGGAAGATTTTTAACACTAGTTGCTATGTCAGATGTTTCTGGACAAAGTTTCTCCATCCGCTCCGGGGGCCCAAAGAAGGACTTATTTTGGCCAATAAAACTCTTTTTAACTCTTAGCCCATTTTTGAGACAGTGCTCCATTACTACAAAGAACTGTTGCAAGGGAGGATAATCTGAATCCCAGCTTTCACCCAGGCTCAGCGCAGACTGGATCAAGACTCTGACACTCAGCTTCATCATATTCATCAGGTTGGACGGTTCTAATCCCAGCTCCATCACTTGCCTGCTGTGTGACCTCGGCCGAGTTGATTTCTTTGTGCCTCAGGTTTCTCATCTGTAAAATGGGGATGAACCAAGCGCTTAGTAAAGTGCCTTGCACACAGTAAGCACTCAATAAATACAATTGAATGAATTGAGTAAACTTCCGGTTCTCCCTCCCCTTTAGAATGTGAGCCCCATGGGAATCTGACTGTCTTGTATCTATCCTGGTGCTTGATGATGATAATAATGATAATAGGAATAATGGTAAAAACTGTATTTAAGTGCCTGCTATGTGCCAGACACCTTTCTAAACACTGGGCTAGGTACAAGCTAATCAGTCCCTGTCCCACATAGAGCTCACAGTCTTGATCCCCATTTTATAGACGAGATAACTGAGGCAAGAGAAATAAGTGACCTTGCCCAAGGTCTCGCAACAGACAAGTGACGGAGCCGGGATTAGAACCCAAATCCGACTTCCGGGCCGGGGCTCTATCCACTAGACCAAGCTCCTTCTCGCTTAGAGCAATGTGTGGCTGGCACATTAAGGCTTAACTAAAACCACACTGTACTAAGTGTTCAGAGGAGTAAAGTACAATAGGGTTGCCCCCTCAAGACTGTAAGCCGGGTGTGGGCAGGGAATGCATCTGATTATTGTTATACTCTCCCAAGCACTTATTACAGTGCTCTGCACACAGTAAGCTCTCTATCAATACAATGGGCTGTCTAACAGTGAGAACTCTTGGCTGATGGGCTGGCGAAGACATTGATTTTGAGAAAACCCTGATGATTAAGAAAATAGCATGGTGGAGTGGGAAGCAACATGGCGTGGTGGCTAGACCACAGGCCTGGGAGTCAGAAGGTCATGGGTTCTAATCCCAGCTCCCCCACTTGTCTGCTGTTTGGGCTTGAGCAAGTCATTTCACTTCTCCAGGCCTCAGTTCCCTCCTCTGGAAAATGGGGATTGGGACTGTGAGCCCCACGTGGGACAGGGACTGTGTCCGACCTAATTAACTTGTATCTAGCACAGTGCCTGGTACATAGTAAGTATTTAACAAAATACAATAATGATGATGAAAAGCTCACCGGGAGCTTAACACTGTGCTAAGCACTGGGGGGAAGCACAAGAGAATCCCATGAGACTCAGTCCCAAACCCACCGTCCAAAAGATCAGGAGAGCACACTGAATTTCCTCCCCACTGGGCCTCTGCTGGGTTTCTATCCCCTGACTCCTAGGCCCAGGGGAAATCCCGCTGCCTTTCGGACCTAATAATAATAATAAATGATAATTGTCTTATTAAGCACTTACTATGTGCCAAGCACTGTTCTAAGCGCTAGGGTAGATACAAGCCAAACAGGTTGGACACAGTCCCTGTCCCACATGGGGCTCACAGTCTCAATCCCCATTTTACAGATGAGAGAACTGAGGCCCAGAGAAGTGGAGTGACTTGCCCAGGGTTACATAGTGGACACGTGGCAGAGCCGGGGTTAGAACCCAGGTTCTCTGACTCCCAGGCCCGTTCTCTTTCCACCTCCAGCCGGTCTCCTGGGCTAGAGCTATCTTGAACCTCCCATGCATCTTTTTCAAAGTCTTTTCGAATGAGGGCATTTAGACAAAGCCTCCCCTGCACAGCAGAATCGGTGGAACAAATGTCTCTGACTTTTTGGAAGCGGCTTTTTCTGAACAGTCTGAGCAATCACTGCTTTTTACAAAGGGGCTGTAATCGCTTCACTTCCACCCGGCTTTCCTCGAGCCCTAAGGTTGTCAGCGGTCATTGGAAGAAAAGCTCTGCAATTCATTTCATTCATTCTTCGACTGGATTTATTGAACGCTTACTGTGTGCGGAGCCCTGTACTAAGCACTTGAGAGAGGACAAGGCAACCATAACCAGACACATTTCCGGCCCACAGTGAGCTCACAGTCTAGAGGACGAGCTTACAGTCTAAAAGGAGCTGGAGAAGAGGCGGATCGCCTCCGGCCAACTCCCTCTTCATCCAGAAGCCTCTTGTCTGCTGTGTGACCTTGGGCAAGTCACTTCACTTCTCTGGGCCTCAGTTACCTCATCTGTAAAATGTTGTTAATGGTATTTGTTGAGCTCTTACTACGCGCCAGGCACTGTACTAAGTGCTGGGGTAGGTACAAGACAGTGAGGTTTGACACAGTCCCTGCCCCACATGGGACTCAAAGTCTTAATCCCCATTTTAGAGATGAGGGAACTGAGGCCCAGAGAAGCAAAGTGACCTGCCCGAGGTCACCCAGCAGGGGAGTGGTGGAGGCAGGATGAAAACTCAGGTCCTTCTGATTTCCAGGTCCCTCCTGTGAGTTCCATGTGGGACAGAGACTGTGTCCAACTTGTTTAGCTTGTACCTACCGCAGCATGCAGTAGAGTGCCTGGCACATAGTAAGAGCCCAACAAATACTATTAAAAAAAAAAGTGCCTCTGGTGGGGAACGGGATGACTTAATAATGTTGGTATTTGTTAAGCGCTTACTATGTGTCGAGCACTGTTCTAAGTGCTGGGGTAGACACAGGAGAAAATAATAATGTTGGTATTCAAGCACTTACTATGAGCACTGTTGTAAGCACAGGGGTAGATACAGGGTAATCAGGTTGTCCCACGTGAGGCTCACAGTCTTAATCCCCATTTTACAGATGAGGTAACTGAGGCCCAGAGAAGTGAAGTGACTTGCCCAAAGTCACACAGCTGACAAGTGGCAGAGCTGGGATCGAATCAGGGAACAACTCTTTGAGGGGATGATTTATAAGGAGGATTGGCAGATTTGGGAGGTGGGGCTGTGGAGTGGTGATTTGAGGAGGGAGCTGAGGGACGGATGGAGTCACTTTGCTGTAGAATGTCAATGTGAACCTTCAAGGTAATACTTTCAGAACAGCCTGGAATCAATCACTCGTATTTAATGAGTGTTCACTGTGTACAGAACTTTGCACTGAAGCGCTTGGGTGAGAACTATATATGAGTTGGGAGATAGGTTTCCTGCCCACCGTGAGCTTACGGTCTAGATGGGGAGACAAACATTAATATAAAGGAATTAGATTGTGGGTACATACATAAGAGATATAGGGCCGAGGGAGGGGTGAATAAAGGGTGCAAATCCAAGTTCAAAGACGACACAGAAGGGAGTGAGAGAAGAGAGACGAGGAAGACCTCCCCATTTGGAATCCCTTCAACCTCACCGTGTTTCTCTTCGCCTCTTCCCACCATAGCATGCGTGTCCAAAACAAGACTAATTCCCTGTATTTGTTAAGATTTTATAATGTGCCAAGCCTTGAGGCTGATCAGAGCAGACACAGTTCCTGTCCCACATAGGGCTCACCGTCGAAGAGGGAGGGAGGATCGGCATTTAACCTCCACGTGACAGATGAGGAAACGGAGGCCCAGAGAAGTGACTTGCCCAAGGTCACACGACATGCAGAGCTGGTATTAGAACCCAGGTCCTCTGAGTGCCAGGCTCGCGCTCTTTCCGCTAGGCCGCATTGCTCCTCTGGAGTCTGAGCCAGGATCGAGGGTCGGGATTTGGGCGGAGCGGGGGGATTCTCTTTCCCGATCTGAGGGCAGCAACGGTGCCTTTTCTCCTGCGTTGCTGCGGAGGGTCAAGTGATTTCCCTTCAGCCCAGGCCCGTGCCCCTCTCTGCTCCATTTCGGAAGGACAGCGGGCGGAAAAGTGTGTCACGGCTCCATCTCCCGCTCTGCCCACCTGGGACGCTGCCAGCTAAAGCCACGCAGTCCTCTGCGGAAGCCAAGCCGACGGTTCTGGCTCTTTCCCAGCCGACCCCTCGATCCGCTCTCCCGCTGACCACCTCTCCTGCCCTCTCCCCTCTCCCTGGCTATGCCGGGAAGAACTGAGGATCGGAGGAGCCGGCGGAAGGGAGAAGAGAGCCGCGGTTCCTCATGAAGGGGCGGCGGCAGTGATTCCGGAAGGAAGGAGGGCCTTTCTTAAGAGATCGTTAAGTTGGGGCCCCCGTAAAGCGATCAGGGAGCAGAGAGAGGCTTTAACGTTCTTCCGGAAGCATTAGTGGTCAGGAAAGTGGCCAGGGCGAGGACCAACTGAAGGTCATTTTCGATTTCCGCCACAACACAAGCCATGTTCGTTGTTGGGATTTTGTCTGCCCCAACCGAGCCCGGCACCAGCCTGTTTTTTTTTTTTAATGGTATTTGGTAAGCGCTATGTGCCAGGCACTGTTCTAAGCGCTGGGAGAAATACAAGCTAATCTCTAGGCTACAAGCTCATTGTGGGCAGGGAATGTGTCTGTTTATTGTTGTATTGTACTCTCCCAAGCATTTAGTACAGTGCTCTGCATTCAGTAAGTGCTCAATAAATAGAACTGAATGAGTATTCAGGCTGAACCCAAGGGCCTCACAGTCTTAACACCCATTTTACAGAAGAGGTAACTGAGGCACAGAGAAATTGTGACACCCTCTCATGGTCACACAGCAGGCCAGTGGTGGAGAACCCGGGTCCTTTGGACTCCCAGGCCCATGCCCTTTTCACTAGGCCAAGCTGCTGCTTGTTTGGGCCCAGAGACCCCCACTACAGCATTCACAAAGTAAGCGCTTAACGAACACCACCATTATCATTATTATTATTATTATTCTTGCAGCACCAGGCAGCGGTGGGCTGGAATTTATGCCAAAGATGGTGTAGCAGATAGAGCAGAGGCCCGGGAGTCAGAAGGTCATGAGCTCTAATCCTGCCTCTGCCACTTGTCTGCCGAGTGATCTTAGGCAAATCACTTCTCTGTGCCTCGGTTCCCTCATCTGTAAAATGGAGATTGAGACTGTGAGCCCCACAGGGACTGTCCCAGGGACTGTGTCCCACCCGCTTTGCTTGTATCCACCCCAGCACTTAGTACAGTGCCTGGCATATAGTAAGTGCTTAAAAAAATGCCATCATTATTAAGACTGGCAGGGGCGAGGGGGAGGACGGTGGGGCCAAGCCCCTGACATGACTAAAGATGGCAGCTCCGGGCGTGCGATCCACACTGGATTGTGGGCTGGATGGTCACGTCCGAACCCTGTGGGATGATGGTGAATCTGGATGCTGTCCCCCGGGCTGCGCTCTCCGGGGCTGCGGGTCACAGGATCGATCCGCTGGAAATCGGGAATATTCCGTGTGGGCTCTAGAAACTATGTTGGCAGGAACCTCTTGGGGCGGTCAGTCGACGTGGCCCTAGTGGAAAGAGAAAGAGGATGGGAGACGTGGGTTCTAGTCCTGCCTGCTTTCTGCGTGTTGCAAGTCCCTCAACTTCTCTGTTCCTCAGTTTCCTCCTCTGCCAATGGGGATTCAATACCTGTTCTCCCTCCCCTTTGGATTGGGAGCCCTGGTTGGGATGGGGCGGTGTCCGATATGATTTTGAGTCTCTTTTTTCACCATTCTTTACGGTCCATTGTTTTGGGAAGCTTTGAGGTTTTCTAAAAAGTTCATGTTTTCATAGTATTTTCCTCTGGATTTCAGATCAAAAGCAAAGGATTGCAATCTTTCATCCCTTTCCTTTCGCCCCGTCCCTTTTACGTGTATAAACTCGGAATTTCCTGAAGATCCGCCTTGTTTTTCCAAGTTCAAAGGCACCTCTTGCGAGGAGGTGGAGAGAAGGGACTTAGCCAACAGCGAGGCCCCAGTGCCCAAGTCTCTTTCCTGGTCTGTGGAGGGCAGCCGGCCCTCTCCTCGATGGACCCCGGAGCTAGGAGGCGGTGAAGTTTTGGGAAATGTCCAGCCTGGGGTATAATCCCTATCCCTTCCTGAGCCGTGCGTTTCGACAGCCATTTTAACACACAAGGTTACCTGCCTTGATGATGTTCGTTGATTTGAATGTCTTACTTTTGCTTTTATCATTTATTGATATTATTATCATAAAGTGCCGTGGAGTCGTTTCCAATTAATAGCGACTCTATGGCTATATTTTCTCCAGAACTTCTTGTCTTCCGCCATGATCGGTAACCTTGCATTCGGTTCTTCTGTTGTTTCTCTCCATCTGGCTGCCGGTCTGCCTCTTCCATATTTCCCTTGGACTTTTCCTAGCATTAGTGTCTTCTCCAGTGAATTGGTCCCCCTGATGATGTGTCCAAAATATGCTCTAAGTCGAGTCATTTGGCCTTCCGAAGACCACACTGGCTTAATTTGTTCCCGAACCCATTTGTTTGTTTTTCTGGCAGTCCCTGGTAATCTGCAGAAGCCCCCTCCAACACCACATTTCAAAAGAATGGATGCTTTTTCTAACCTGTTTTTAACGGTGTCCTACCTGATTATCTCGTACCCACCCCAGCCCTTAGAACAGTGCTTGACCTTATTAAGCACTGAACAAGTACCCTAATTATTATTTCCCAGACCCCACAGGACGGTTCTGCCCAGAAAGATCCCAGAGGCCCAAGCCCCTTTGGGCTAGGGCTTTGACTTTTGTCAAGCTTCTCTGGACTTTGTCCCTTACAGAGCCAAAATCTCAGAGCGAGGCAGTGTGGGACTAATTCGGAGAGCATGTGATGTGTATCTTAGCTGGCGACTCACAGGAAACTCCAGGTCAGGAGGGATCAGACTGCAATTTTACTAGAATCTACAATAGTGAGTTGGAGCGGTTTGACTAGATAGCTTAAAGGAATTCACTAGATCTCCCCCTGTGTCATTATTGTGGATTTAATAGAGAGGGACTTTCTAGGATGCGTGCAATGAATTAGGAGACTGATTTGGAAATTCCCTTGTTCATTCACAGTTTTCCTGAAATCCCAGTCCTATCTAAGAAGGCCCTGTGAGCTCTCCTTTCACAGTCGTTATTCATTCGATCGTATTTTCATTCACTCGTATTTACTGTGTATCTTGTCCTGACTTAGACTGTGAGCTGTCTGTAATGGTGAAGCAGCATGATGTAGTGGGTAGACCACGGATCTGGGAGTCAGAGGACCTGGGTTCTAATTCTGATTCTGCCACTTATCTGCTGCATGACCTTGGGCGAGTCACTTCGTTTCTCTGTGCCTCAGTTATCTCCTGTGTAAAATGGAGATTAAGACTTTGGAGCCTCATGTGGGACATGGACTGTGTCCAACCTGATTATCTTTTTATCTCCTGCAGAGCTCAGAACAGTGTCTGAGATGTAACAGGTGCTTAACAAATATGATTTTGTTTAAAATGGTGTGCTAGTCTCCCTGATTTTGCAATTCTATGCTGAGGAAATGTTGTCTAATAGGAAACCAGGGCAAAGGGAAGTTCAATAGAATCTAGACTAATGATTGTACCTGAAATCGGTTCTGGTCTGTGAACCTCCTTTAGTAATAATAATTACTGTGGTACTTATTAGGTGCTTACGATATGGCAAATACGTTCTAAGCGCTGGCGTTGATCCAAGTTAATCAGGTTGGACACAACCCCTGTCCCACATGGGGCTACCGCTCTTAATCCCCATTTTACAGAGGAGGTAACTGGGGCCCAGAGAAGTAAAGTGATTTGCCCAAAGTCACACAGCAGGGAGGTGGCAGAGCCGGAATTAAAACCCAGGACCTTCTAATTGACACAAGCCCTCCCATCTAATCGCAGTGCCCGGTTCCTGTTTTTCTAGATAACTAGTCCTTGTCTTTTGACAGAGCCGGTGTTTTTATTGTTTCATCCTTCCTTAGATGTCTTAAGTTTCCCCTCCCTTACTCTCAACTTGGGTGCCCTTTGAGGGCATGTCCAATTTCCCCCAAATGGGTGTGTTTCCCCAGCGCTCAGTGCCGTGCCCTGCACACAATAAGTGCTTAATAAATACTACAACTCCAGGGCATCCAGAGATGGAAGGGTTGGGCCTATTAGAAGACCGTCTGCTACAAGACTTGTCTCTCTCATCTCCCAGCGTGAAAGTCCTGCCTAAAGATTCCCCGTGTGCTTGAGAGGAAAAGTCAGCCCCTGTGGCCAGGGAGAGGGCTTTTTACAAGCAGAAAAGCCAGCAGTATCCATGAAAGGAGAAGCCAGTGGTGCCCGGAATTGAAATGAGTTCAGTATACTGACCTTTGAACTTTGGAGACAGATGGCGGACAGACCGATCTATGCACAGTGCACTGGGGCCAAGTTGCCTCTCCGGATTCTGGGAAGAGTCAATGCCTCTTCTTTTTTTGGTGATGTTTAAGTGCTTACTACGTGACAAAGACTGTACTAAGCGCTGGGGTAGATTCATTCATTCAGCCGTATGTATTGAGCGCTTACTGTGTGCAGAGCACTGTACTAATTGTACTTGGAATGTATAATTCGGGCCACAGATAGAGACAATCCCTGCCCAACAACGGGCTCACAGTCTAAACGGGGGAGACAGACAACAAAACAAAGATATAAGATATTCAGGTTGGACACAGTCCCTGTTCCACATGGGACTCGCAGTCCTAATCTTCATTTTACAGATGAGGTAACTGAGGCACAGAGAAGGTAAACGACTGGGCCAAAGTCACACAGCAGACTAAGTGGTGGAGCTGGGATTAGAACCCAGGTCCTCCGACTCCCAGGCCCGTGCTCTTACCACTAGGTCTCACTGCTTCTCTGTATTTCCACTGTAAACTCGTCTCTAGACCGTAAGCTAGGGGTGGACAGGGAACATGCCGACCAACTCTGTTGTACCGTACTCTCCCAAGTGCTTAATACAGTGCTCTGTGAACGGTAAGCGCTCAATAAGTACGATCGATTGCTTGATGGGTTTCAGTTGGCCACCGCGCCGGCCACCCGGAACCAGTAGGACCCAATCCCATCGGCAAATGGTTGTGGTTAAAGGGAATCACGAAGAGAGAGCGTTCCCCGGGCCGGCTCCGAGCACGTTCTCGTTCGGTGCTTTTGGCGTGGGCTCCGTGTTTGCCGTGTCCTGCTGGGAGCCAGATGGCCCAGGTCCCCGTCTCCAGCCCGGCCTGGCCGATCCCGACGGCGAGATGCGTGTTGGCTGGAGGCAGCCTGCTCGTCGCCCAAGACGGAAGACCAGGGAGAAGTGGAGGGGGATGGCGTCTCTGCGGGGTGTGAGGAATGCCGGCGGCCCCCGGGCCCGCGAAAGCACAATCCGGCTTTGTCTGGTGCTCCCTCGAGAGCCAGAAATCCCGGTGTCTTTATCGCTCCCGCCGCCAGGATCCTGAGCCTCTCTGTGGCTCGGGTTCTCATGGACTGATGTTCTTCATCCCACAGCTTTCCCGGCCCCCAGAGACCCACATCGCTTTGGTCCCTCTGTTAATCGTGAAACGGCATGGCGCAGTGGATAGAGCCCGGGCCCGGTAGTCAAAAGGTCGTGGGTGCTAATGTTGACACGGTCATTTGTCTGCTGTGTGACGTGGGCAAATCACTTGACTTCTCTAGGTCTGTTACCTCATCTTGTAAAATGGGGATTCATAATTAATAATTATGGTATTTGTTAAGCGCTTACTATGTGCCGGGCACTGTTCTTTGCTCTGGGGTAGATGATCAGGTTGTCCCATGTGGGGCTCACAATCTTAATCCCAATATATTGATGGAGCTGATGGAGTGCTTCAAAGCCTACGGGATTATAAACTGGCAGCGTTCGTTACATCTCGTCACCAGAGGAGGTTGTTTAAAGAAGGAGCCACCACCACCATCATTCAGTTGTATTTACTGAGCATTTACTGTGCGCGAAGCACTGTATTAAGCGCTTGAGAGAGGACAATACAATAACAGAGACATTCCCTGCCCACAACGAGATCCGTGCCCCTCAGGTCCCCGTCCCCTGGCGGGTAGCTTGAGGAACAAGTGGCTTTCCCCAGTTGGGAAAATGGGATAAAATGGGGATAGATCATATTCCCTCTTCCCAAGACTGTGAGCCCCAGAGGGGACGGGGACCGTATCAACCTGATTATCTTGTATCTATCCTGACGCTTAGAACAGTGCTTGGCACATAGTAAGTGCTTAACAAATACTATTATTTTTATTCTTATCATTACTCTGTGAGCAATCAGCACCAAGTGACTGTGACAGGAAAGGCCTGAACCCATTTTTTTGTAGAGAAGCAGAAAGAGCCTAGTAGAAAGAGCCCAGGCCTGGGAGTCAGAGGACCTGAGTTCTAATTCCGGCTCTGCCACTCGCCTGCTGTGTGACCTCGGGCAAGTCACTTAACCTCCCCGCGGTTTGGTTTTTGTATCTGTAAAATGGGAATTGAATATTGAGAATTGAGAAGCAGGGTGGTTTAGTGGAGAGAGCCCGGGCTTGGGAGTCAGAGGCCGTGGGTTCTAATGCCGGCTCCGCCACTTGTCTGCCGTGTGACCTTGGGCAAGCCACTTAATTTCTCTGTGCTTCAGTTACCTCATCTGTAAAAGGAGATTAAGACTGTGAGCCCCACGTGGGACAATCTGATTACCTTGATTCTACCCCAGTGCTTAGAACAGTGCTTAGCACATAGTAAGCGCTTGATAGATACCATAATTATTATTATCCATTCTCCCTCTCCCTTAGGCTGGGCCAGGGAGTGGTTCTGTTCTGATTTTCTCATAACTACTTCAGTGCTTAGCACCGTGCTTGGCATGGAGTAAGAACTTAACGAATGCTATTATTATTATCATCATCATCATCATTATTATTATAATATTTGAACTGCCTAATTTGCTCAGGATCCACAAGGGTGAGTCTTCAGTCCTTTGTTATGAGCCCAGATCCCCCCAGCTCGAATTCGAGTCTGTCCCAAACTACTTTCCTCTTGATGAACGGTAACAAACTCCTTGGAATTTTGCATTTGGGTAACTCCGTCGTCCAAGAGGAAACATCAGGGTTGACGTCAATTGCTGTGAATCGAATTCTGCCCAGGGCCCTGGGGAGAAAGCGAGGATGTCTTATGGCCTCTTCTGCGGGTGAAATATGACTGGTGGGACCCATTCATTTGCATATTAAATGTGCTAGACATTTTTGTGGGGGTTTTTTCAGGTTACCTAGGAAACCAATGCCCCCCGGGGTAGTGGGAAAACTGTGATGGTGTGACGGCTTCTGCAAGGCCGGAGAATTGTTCTTTTGTTTCTGAGAGGCCGGGAACACTTGGGGGTCTGTCCCAAAATGCCTCTATTGAGGCTCAGCAAGAGGGGAGAGGAAACAAGGAAAGGCCTCCTGGTTCTCCTTTTTTTTTTCAATGGTATTTGTTAAGCGCTTACTATGTGTCAGGCACTGTTCTAAGCCTGGGATGGCTACAGATCCATCCTGTCCAACAACCTGTCCCTCCTGGGGCTCAAGGCGTTAGTAGTTCCTTGGGTAAATATTTCAAAGGGAGAAGAACTCAAAGCTATGTGGCCCAGACGTTTTCTAGGGATTGGCCTAGAGGATAGAAGGCGGGCTGGGAGTCCACAGGTCCTGGGTTCTAATCCTGGCTCTACCACCTGTCCTCTGGTTGACCCTAGGCAAGTCACAACTTCTCTGGGCCTCGGTTTCCTCATCTGTAAAATGGGGATGAAATACCATCTCTCTCCTGCTTAGACTGGGAGCCCTTTGGGGGCAGGGACTGTGTCCGACCTGAAGAGCTTGTATCTACCCCAGTGCTCACTATGGTGCTTGGCACATAGTAAGCGCTGAACAAATGGCATCTTTTTTTTGTTGTTGTTGGTATTTAAGATCTTACTACACGCCAAGTGCCTTATTAAGCTCTGGGGTAGATGTAAGAAAATCTGGTCTTTCACGGGCTCACAGTCTAAGGAGGAAGGAGAACAGGTGCTGAATCATTTTGCAGATGCGGAACTGAGACACCATCTCCAAAGCGCTTAGCACGGTGCTTTGCACACAGTGAGGACTCAATAAATACAACTGAATGAAGGGAAACCCAAAGTCACCCTGCGGACAAGTGGCAGAGCCGGAATTAAAAACCCAGGTCCTCTGGCTCCCAGGCCTGGGCTTTTTCTACTAGGCCACGCTGCTTCTTCGTGGTAACATTTATTCCTATTACCATAGATCAGCTTGCAGTCAGTGCTAAGTCGGGAGCAGAATTCAGAGTTCAGTCAGTCAGTGGTATTTATTGAGCGCTTACTGTGTGCAGGACACTATGCTAAGTGCTTGGGAGAGTACAGTATAACATTCTATCAGCTCAGGTCCCACGGCTTCACTTGCTATGCCCCGCATCCAGGAAGTGCTTGATAAATGCCACTGGTGGATTGATTATGAACCCCACCCTCCGTGGTCTCTGTACTTTCCAAGCGCTTAGTACAGTGCTCTGTACGCAGTAAGCACTCGATAAATACGATTCAATGAATGAATGAATCGACCCCTTAGACTGTGGTCCCCTGCTGGACGGGGACTGGGTCCTTTCTGATTATCCTCTAGACGGAAGACCCCGGCCTTTAGGTCATTTCTTGGCTCACAGAAACTGTTTATCAAATGTTACTATTATTATTATCCTTATTAGGGTGATAGCCCCTGCCACCCTCGGTTTTGAAGGAATCACGGATTTTATGGTGCAGGGAACTGAACTCCCACAATTATCTCCTTCTCCTGATGGACCCGAGGAGGAACCGTTCCTGCCTTGGCCCTCAGGGTGGCCCTGCCCCTATTGTCCCTCTCCGGACCCCTAGGAAAAGGAGTTGGCTACCGACTCTGTTCTATTTTGATGATGACGATGATGGTATTTGTTAAGCGCTTACTATGTGCCAAGCCCTGTTCTCAGCGCTGAGGTAGATACAAGGTAATCACATTGTCCCACGTGCGGCTCACAGTCTTAATCCCCATTTTACAAATGAGGTGATTGAGGCCCAGAGAAGTTAAGTGACTTGCCCAAGGTCACACAGATGATAAGTGGCGGAGCCGGAATTAGTACCCACGACCTCTAACTACCAAGCCCAGGCTCTTTCCACTAAGCCCCTCTGCGTCTCTCACACACGCTTAGTACAGTGTTCTGCACATAGGAAGTGTTCAATCAATACCACTGATGATGGTGGTGGTGATGGTATTTGTCCAGGGCTTACTGTTCTAAGCTCTGGGCTGCTTTCCCCCATCTGTCATTTTGGTGTCTGCCTCCCAAGCAATAGTATTTATTAAATGCTTATTGTGTGTAGAGCACTGTACTAAACGCTTGGGAGAGTACCATACAACATAGTTTGTATACGCTTCCCTACCCACAGCAAGCTTATTACAGTCTAGGGGGAGATCAGATTGCAGGCTACTTGAGGATCACTTCTAGCAATTCCACTCATTCAGTTATATTTATTGAGTGCTTGCTTTGTGCAGAACACTGTACTAGATGTTTGGCAAAGTATGATATAACAATAAACGGTGACATTCCCTGCCCACAAAGAGCTGACAGTCTAGAGGGAGAGCAGACAGACAGACAGCAATACAAATAAATAAAATGACAGATATGTCCATAAATGGTGTGGAGCTGGGAAGGGGAAAAGCAAAGGGAGTAAATCAGGGTGATACAGAAGGGAGTGGGAGATGAAGAAAAAGGGGGCTCAATCTGGGAAGGCCTCTTGGAGGAGACGGGCCTTCAATAAGACTTTGAACCTGGGGGAAAGTAATCATCTGTCGGATTTGAGAGGGAGGGTGTTCCAGGCCAGATAGTATTGTGCTCTTCCAAGCATTTAGTACAGTGCTCTGCACACAGTAAGCGCTCAATAAATACCACTGATTGTCCATAAGGCAGAGTGGCAATCCCTGAGATTGGCATCTCCTTCTGCCAGTCATTTCATTCCTTCAATAGTATTTATTGAACGCTGACTATGTGTAGAGCCCTGTACTGAGCGCTTGGCTCCAGCTCACTTGTCCTGGCCCTGAGCCCCTTTTCCTTTCTTTCCTCACTCTCCCTCCGTCCCTCCCTCCCTTCTCACCGGGATCAGCCCTATCTCGAGGTCTGGGGGGGCAAGGGGCTAAAGGACTCTTTGAGATAATGTCCCAACAGCTTCCAGAGACCCAACCTGCCAGCAAGGCAGCTAGAGGGTGGGAAAAGGAAGGGCCAATTTAGCCGAGAGAAGTGAAATAACTCACGTGGGAAGCTTGCCAGGACTCAAGGTTAATTTCTCCCCTACATTCTGTCCGTGGAAATGTGATCCTGAATCATCTTCGGGGGGGACACCCAGTTTTGCATGTCACCTGGAAGTGGATCCAATATCAGCCAAAAAGCGTCAGCAGCAAAGACCTGGGGCCTAATAAGCAGAAAGCCAAAGAAGGAACCCTGAATCTCTAAAGGGACTGAATTTCATAATCCCCGTCAAAGATCCTGCCACTCACCACCCCCAGCACCGCCAACTCAGTCTGTTGGATTATTTTACATCAAGGTTGATCCTCGACTCACTCGGTGGCCAGGTTGATGAGGAGAGGTATGATGGGTGCCATTTTGTTTCCGGGCTGAGGAACGATTTTGAAAAGAGAGTGCAGTTGACCAATTAGCGTGGCACTTACTGAGCGCCTACTGTGGGCAGAGCACTGTACTAAGTGCCCGGGAGAGTAAAATACAACAGATTTGGTAGACCTGTTCCTTGCCGTCGAGGAGCTGACAGTGTTGAGGATTGCTAGAGCTCAGTGGGTGAAACTGCTAGCCTAGTCTACCCCACAGATGAAGCTCATTACAAGGTGTTTATTAAATGGTTCCTGTGTGCAGAGCCCCGTAATAAGCACTCGGGAGAGTACAGTATAACAGATCTGCTAGATGTGTTCCCTGCCCCCTTGGAGCTGAAAGTCTAAGGGATTGTTAGATTTCACTGGGTGAAACTGCTAGTCTCTTCTGCCCCACAAGTGAAACTCATTATGGTGACAGAAGTTTGGTATTTATTGAGCACTCACCATGTGTCAGGCACTGTACTAAGTGCTTGGGAGAATGCAATACAACAGAGTTGGTAGACACCATCTTCAAGCTTTTATGTTGCCCACTGAATTTGTGAATAGAGTTTTTCAGTTCATTCTGTCATCCTCTGGCTGGAATAATAATAATTATGGTATTTGTTAAGTGCTTACAATGTGCCAGGCACCATAATAAGCATTGGAGTGGATACAAGCAAATCGGGTTGGACACAGTCCCCCTCCCACGTCGGGCTCATATCTCAATCGCCATTTTGCAGATGAGGGAACTGAGGCCCCGAGAAGTGAAGGGACTTGCCCAAGGTCACACAGCAGACAAGTGGCGGAGCCGGGATTAGCACCCGTGACCTTCTGACTCTTCGGCCCGGTCTCTATCCACTATGCCATGCTGCTTCATGGAACCTAACTTTGAGCCAGCAGACCGGGTTTGGCGTCTGTTTATTGTTGTATTGTACTCTCCCAAGTGCTTAGTACAGTGTTCTTCTGCACATAGTAAGCACTCGATAAATTTCATTGACAGACGTACTGATTGAGAGTCTCTGGTTTTTAACCTTGGGAAGCGGGCCACACTTTAGAGTTTCTACACCGTCTTCCTTGAATCTAGGAGGGTCCATTTTTATGGATGCGTTCCATGTTTCCAATTCACTTAGAACCACTGCTGGTGCCCTTATTCCACTGTTCGTTAAGCCGAGGATAAAAAAAAATACATTTCATTTCTTTGCTGGGACCAAATCAGCAACAAAAAGTACAGCATAATGCAATTACAGTGTCCTAATGCCGTCTATACAATAGATGAAAAGTTAATCACATTTTGGCCTTTGTTGAGTAGGGCCTTGTGGTGTAATTGAATTGTGACTGGGTAATTAATACTCTTCGGAGGGATCAGATAGGGATTAAAGAGGAAGGAGGGAAGAGAAAAATAAGATGGAGAGGGTGGAGGAGTTGGAGAAGGGAGGAATTTTCCAGGGGGTTGGGGAATGTTTCAAGAGCGTTTCTTTCCCAGAGAGAGGACAAATGAATGTCTCAGGTATTTGGGAGCAGCCACTGGCCGTGACAAAATGGTGGTCGTGGGCAGGGTGGCCCATGTGGGACATGAACTGCGTCCAGCCTGATTAATTTCTATCTATCCCAGTGCTTAGTACAGTGGCTGGCACATAGTAAGTGCTTAGCAGATGTTTAAAAACCACCACAATAACAAGAAAAAACATTTAATTCTGCTGTTTCTTACTAAGATAAGAATGCCTCCAACTTGGATGGGTAGAGGGAGAGAGTTCTGCTTTTCATTAAATGCACTTAGCATTTTAGCACCAGTTATTTCAAAAAGGCACATAATCTGAATTCGATAACTTTTTCAGATCTAGTTGTCGAGTCTATTGTGGCCATTTCAACAGACAAATCTCACGATATAAATAGGAGGCTGTTTAGTCACAGTTCTCCTAGAACACTAGAAACTTTGTGAAAATGACATTTTATAATGGCACAAACTGATCTTCTGGGTTTTTATTTTTATTTTTTCCAATGGCATGCGATTTCCATGAAGGATGGTTTCTTTGGAAGGGAAAAGGACACAGGCCACCCTTAAACCCTGGCCGGAGATTACACCCCACCCATAGTCCGTATCAGGGACGATCAAAAATCCAATGGCATTTCTGGGCAAAAACAAAAGGATTTCAGGCAAAATAAGGGATGGAAACTGAACGGTAGCCATAGAGGATTAATGCGTATCCCCCACGTCACTGGAAAAATTCGCTGTAGATGGTAACAGATCAGCACTTGATGAAAGCAAAATGTGGCTGGTTTTATGAGGTCTCAGAAACAGATGGTGACCCCGGGGGTGTTGGTGCAGTGAGCAGGATTCTTCAAACAAATCATGACTCCGCTCCTCTTGGGCAGGGAATGTGTCTATTTGTTGTTGTATTGTCCTCTCCCAAGCTCTTACTACAGTGTTTTGCGTGCATTAAGCGCTCAGTAAATAGGATGGAATGGTTGGGTCTATGGTTGGGTGTCCCCTGTTCAGTGTTTGCCTTTATTTATGCTCCCACAGAATCAACATTTTGGTATTTCAGGTGAGCCTGCTTGCGCCCCCACACCTCCAGACACCCATGGAAACTTGATCCCTGTAGCTTTTCCACAAGAACGTACGTCCACAGAGCGGTCTCCAAAAGCCGCACCAGGACCACTTGGAGAAAACCTGTTGTAAACTTGTAAACTTGTTGAGGGAAGGGATTGTGTTCACCTCAAGTTATTAATAATACTAATACTACTAATAATAATTATGGTACTTATGGCACTTACTATGCGCCAAGCACTATTTTAAGTATTGGGGTAGATACGAGATAATTGTGTTGGACACAGTCCCTGTCCCATACAGAAGAAGCAGTGTGGTGTAGTGGATAGAGCACGGGCCTGGGAGTCAGAAGATCATGGGTTCTAATCCCGGCTCTGCCTCTTGTCTGCTTGGTGACCTCGGGTAGGTCACTTCAATTTTCTGGGCCTCAGTAACCTCATCTGTAAAAGGGGAATGGAGACCGAGCCCTATTTGGGACAGGGACCGTGTCCAACCCGATTTGCTTGTATCCACCCCTGCGATTAGTACAGTGCCAGACACGCAGAAAGCGCTTAACAAATACACAATTATTATTATTCTTGGTATTTTTGCAGTGACTGAGAACTATGAGCGCGCTATTTTACTCTGGATCTGGAATGTGAAATGAGCACTTGACAACATAGTAACACTGCCTGCTGTGTACACCCATACCGCCTAAATCCCTAGGTTGCTTAAATCCTTAGAGGGCATTTGAAATGATCAGTGTCTCAACCCAGAAACAAGTCCCGTTCACATTTTTTAGTGCAGCTAGCAAATGATAAAGCAATCAAGAAACTCCCAAGCCTAAATATTCCTTTTTTCTCTCTACCAGATCTGTCTTTTTATTTTGGAAGTCGATGAAAACATTAGTGCTTTGGGAGGGTCCCTTGAGAGGGAGAATAAGCTTCAATGACAGCAGGAAGGATTTAGTGTAGATTTCCTGAAGTTTTTTGGGGTTTTTTGTCCATGGGTCCTGCCGCTCTTTACCACATCACTTCTCTGTGCCTCAGTTATCCCGCCTGTAAAATGGAGATTAAGATGGTGAGCCCTGTGTGGGACAGGGACTATGTCCAACCGTGTCTCTACCCAGTGCTTAGTATAGTGCCTGGCACCTAGTAAGCGCTTAACAAGTACCATAAAAAATTACCACAGGAAGGTATGACATTTTTCATTATCACTATGACTATTATTGTTATTTTTAAAAAAAATCATTCCTTGTTTGAGTTTGACCACAGCTTTCCCCCAGTTAATTTCCCACTATCCCGAGCCTTATCCATTCGGTCAGCTAAAGCACTTGCGAACTTATTTCCACCCTCTTAAAGCCCTCACGAGTAGAAATGTGCTCATTTATTTTGACCCCTGTAGTAAATATTTTTGTCTATATCTTCCCCTTCAGAGCGTAAGCCCCTTGCTGGTGGAGAACATGTCACATTTTTCTTCTGTACTTTGCAAGTGCCCAGTAATGATGATAATAATGATGATGGTATTTGTTAAGCGCTTCCTATGTGCCAAGCACTGTTCTAAGTGCTGGGGTAGACACAAGGTAATCAGGTTGTCCCACGTGGGGCTCACAGTCTTAATCCCCATTTTACAGGTGAGGGAACTGCGGCACAGAGAAGCCTGTCAAAGGGCAGGGACTGTCTCTATCTGTTACCGATTTGTACATTCCAAGTGCTTAGTACAGTGCTCTGCACATAGTAAGCGCTCAATAAATACTATTGAATGACTCAGGGTTATTAGTGAGCTCTCAGGGGGCAGGGAATGTGTCTACCAACTCTGTTGCCTTGTACTCTCCCAAGCACTGTACTAAGCTCAGTCAATTTGTAGTATTTATTGAGCGGTTACTGTGTTCAGGGCACTGTACTAAGCACTCAATAAATACTATAGATTAGTAGTATTAATTGAGCATCTACTGGAGGCAGAGCCTCTATAACAGGCATGTAGAGATTTTGCGTCTAATGGGCATAACGTTAACTTGAATATGTGATGCCATTCCTTGTGATTTTAATGAACACTCATGACTCTCAGTAAAAGGCAACAGTAAAACATTCCAGAATTTTAGCCTTGGACCTTGTTTCCCTTTTGCAGATTTATGTGATGGCAGAATTCCTGTTCTCTCATTTCAGCAAAAAGCTTGCGATTTCCAATAACTTTCCTCTAATGCCTTCAGACAGCAGTTCGGATCACTCTGAGCTATTAAAGCAGAGTGGTGATGGAGTATTGATGTTGGCTAGTGACTAGTTGACCGATTTATTCTAAAATGTCAACTCTGAAGTCTGCTTTTTGCCTGTATTATTTGGGGGTGCAGTATCCCTTTAACATAGCCTCCCCCACTGCTTTGGGTGCTTAGCATTGAAGAGAAGGAGCGATGGAAGAGAGCGGTTGGAAATCACCGCTCCTGCAAGATGGGGATTCAATAACTGCTCTCCCTGCCTAATAATTACGGTAATAATAATTCTGGCATTTGTTAAGCGCTTACTATGTGCCAGGCACTGTTCTAAGTGCTGGGGTAGATGCAAGATATTCGGGTTGGATACAGTCCCTGTGCTACATAGGGCTCACAGTCTCAATCCCCATTTTACAGATGAGGGAACTGAGGCACAGAGAAGTGAAGTGACTTACCCATGACCTTCTGACTCCCAGGTCCGTGCTCTATCCACTAAGCCACACTGCTTCTTCCGGCTTCACGCTGCCTATCCACTAGGCTACACGTGAAGCAGCGTGGCTTAGGGGAAAGAGCCCGGGCTTGGGAGTCAGAGGTCGTGGGCTCTAATCCCGGCTCCGCCACTTGTCAACTATGTGACCTTGGGCAAGTCACTTCACTTCTCTGGGCCTCAGTGACCACATCTGTCAAAGGGGGATGAAGACTGTGAGCCCCATGTGGGACAACCTAATTCCCTTGTATCTCCCCCAGCGCTTAGAAAAGTGCTTGGCACATAGTAAGTGCTAAACAAATACCAACATTATTATTACTATTCTCTAGTCTCCTACCTAGATTGGGAGCCCCATATGGGACTTGATTATCCTCCATCTACCCCATCTTAACACCTAGTATGTGTTACATAAATAGCAATAAAAAAAGAAACTAGATCTGCTGAAGTCCTCTGAAGTTGAGGATTTAAGATTTAACTCCCTTCTTAAAAGCTGTGGCCTAGGGGCTATTACTTCCCTCTCTGGTCCCATAAACCCATTACTGATCTGCCCTCTAGGCACAAAATGTATTGCGAGGGGATGACACTGTGATAGGTGGTCAAACCCAGGAGCTACGCGGCCTAGTAGAGAGAGCCTGGGCCTGGAAGTCAGAGGACCTGGGTTCTAATCTCGGCTCGACCAGGTCCGTGCTGCCTGACCCTGGGCAAGTGACTACACTCTCAGTGCTTCAGTTTCCTCAACTGCAAAATGGGGGTTCAGTGCCGGGTCTCTGATCTGATTAACTTGTATGTAACCCAGTGCTTAAAATGGCAATTGACATGTAATAAGGGCTTAACGAATATAATAATAGTAATAATGACAATTATAATTGGAGGATTAGCAGCAGTAAAGATTGGGATCCCTGCCCTCAAATTCCTAACAGTCGGACACACCCCTACCCACCCACCCCACTTCAATCAATCAATCAATCAATCAAAGGTACTTATTGAGCACTTATTGTTTGCAGAGCACTCTACTAAATGCTTAGGTATGGATCTTTATGTTCTATAACTTCCCCCTACCTGTAATGTATATTTTAATGTCTGTTTCCCCAGCTAGATTCTAAGCTCGTTGAGGGCAGGGATCCATCAATCAATCCTATTTATTGAGAGCTTACTATGTGGAGAGCACTGTACTAAGCGCTTGGGAGAGCACAGTACAAAAGAATGAGCAGAGGTGTTTTCTGCCCAGCATGAGCTTACGGTCTAGGGGGATGGTGTTACCTATTCTATCGTCTTGTATTCTCCCAAGTGCTTAGTAGAGTACTCTGCTCACGGTAAATACAATAAATAAGTGCACTAGATTGATCGTAAGTACTTAGTACATTAGCACTGCTCAGAGTAAGCACTTAATAAATACCACTGATTGAGTATAATATCCGAAAACATCTATTTAAGAATTAGCAGTATGAGAACTGGCTTGGTCCAAGATTCAAGGCTCTGACTTATTTTCCAGTCTTTGCCTGGGTAGACACTTAGGGAGGCGGCCAAAAAACAAGCAAATCGAAACAGCAAGTCTGCCAGGTGGTAATATAATAATAATAACAATAATAATGATAATAATATCAATAACTGTGGTATTTGTTAAGTACTGACTATGTGTCAAGCACTGTTTTAAGCACTGAGGAAGGTACAAGATAACTAGATCAGATGTGGGGTTTATAATCTAAGTAGGAGGGAGAAATGGTATCAAATCCCCATTTCTCAGATGAGGTAACTGAGGCTCAGAGAAGTGAAGTGATTTGCCCAAGGTCACACAGCAGATACGTGGTGGAGCCAGGATGAAAACCCAGGTCCTCTGATTCCCGGCCCTGTGCTCTTTCCACTAGGCCATCCTCCTTCCCTATATCAAGTGCTTAGTACAGTGCTTTGCACACAGTAAGCACTCAATAAATACAGTTGAATGAATGAATAAATGAAGCAGCTCCACCTTACTGCCTGAAGAGAAAGGTCTGTTATCTTCCTAAATTCATTTAAAGCACAAAGACACCATGACAATTGGAAATCGGACACTCTTCTAAAAAAGAAAACTACCATAGGTCTCTTCCAGTTTTTTCAAAAGAACACTGACCTGGATTTTGTAACCGAGCCGCTTTCGTCCACAGCCAGATTAGCTTTCCTCTTTCTGGCACATCAAAAACTTGCAGCTTCCAGTAAGATGAAACTGCTCGGTCTCAGAGTCTCACAGAGGTGCTGTTCTCATTAAACTCATTTTGACGGCACCGCCTAAGAGTCAGAACTAACAAATGTGTCGAAGGAAGCAGAACTGTTCTTAAAATAGGTCTGGGGGAGAAGAAACCTTTTATGTTTAAAATGCTTGTTGAGTCCCATAATAATAATAATAATGCGATACTTTAGTAATAATAATAATAAAAATGGTATTTTTAAGCTCTATGTGCCACGCACTGTTGTACATACTAGCAAATCGGGTCGGACACCTTCCCTGTCCCATGTGGGGCTCACAGTCTCAATCCTTATTTTAGAGAAGAGGAAACAGGCACAGAGAAGTGAAGTGACTTGCCCAGGGTCACACAGCAGAGAAGCGACAAAGCTGGGATTAGAACCCCTGTCCTTCTGACTCCCAGGCCCGGGCTGCATCGACTACTCCATGCTGCTTCTTAATACTGTAGTATTTATTTAACTGTTTATTTATCTGTTGCCGACTTGTTCATTCCAAGCGCTTAGTACAGTGCTCTGCACATAGTAAGCGCTGAATAAATACTATTGAATGAATATTTAACGCTTACTTTGCATGGTTTGTAAGCTCATTGTGGACAGGGAATGTCACTGTTTATTGTTGTATTGAGTTCTTCCAAGCGCTTAATACAGTGCTCTATGCACGGTAAGCGCTCAATAAATGCGATCAAATGAATGAATACAGAACACTACCCTGAGAAAGATTTCACAGTTGGGAATTAGACACAGTTCCTGTCCTCTGGGTGCTTATTCTGTGTGACCAGCATTGTGCTAAGCACTGGGGCAGAGACAGGGTCATCAGATCAGACACAGCCCCTGTCCCGTATGCAGCTGACATTTGATAGAAGAGACATTTCATCCCTGACTTAGAGTTAATAATGTTGGTATTTGTTAAGCGCTTACTATGTGCCAAGCACTGTTCTAAGCGCTGGGTAGATACAAGATAGAGTTGGGTAAACCAAGGCCCGGAGAAGCCAAGTGACTTGCCCAAGGCCACACAGCCAGTAAACAGTCTCCCAACCCCAGGCTTTATGCTCTATCCATTAGTCCACGCTGCTTTCCCGGTTGTACGTGAATGACACTGAATCTGAGTCGCTTTCAAGCATTCATTCAGTCGAATTTATTGAGCGCTTACTGTGCGCAGAGCACTGTACTCAGCACTTGGAAAGTACAATTCAGCAATAAAGAGAAACAAGAGCCCGGTCTTGGGCGTCAGAGGTCGTGGGTTCTCCGCCACTTGTCAGCTGTGTGACTTTGGGCAAATCACTTCACTTCTCTGTGCCCCAGTTACCTCATCTGGAAAATGGGGATGAAGACTGTGAGCCCCACGTGGGACACCCGCATTACCTTGTGTCAACCCCAGCGCTTTAGTTCAGTGCTTGGCACATAGTAAGCGCTTAACAAATACCATCATTATTAATCCCTGCCCGCAAGAGGAGCAGCGGGCTGGCTACAACTAGCTGTTAGGGGCCTGTGATATGAATGAACCGAAGCACCGACTAATCATCCAGGGGGTCTTCATTCACTAATCGTATCGCGTGCAGCTTTCCTGTTGGCAGAGGAGTCGAGAGCAACGGCGGGATCTCTGCCGGCCAATTTTTCTTTCACATTCTGTTACATCTATCTTTTTATACGAACACGATGTGTGCTGTCAGCCACTGGATTCCCAGTGGATCTCCTCGCTGGTTAACCAGCTTAAATGAAATCTTTTGCCGAGATGGTGAAGTTTTACGAGAGAGAGAGAGAGAGAGAGAGAGAGAGAGAGAGAGACGTTTTAATATCTTCCCTCTAGTCGCCCTCTTCTTGTGATTGGCACTCCCACATGAATTGGATAGGATTAGGAAAACCTTGGTGTCTGAGCACTCTATTATCTCAGATCTACTCTGGCTCTTGGTACAGCGCTTGGTCTCTAAGTGCTTAACGGAACAGTGCCAGCGCTTAGAACGGTGCTTTGCGCACAGTAAGCGCTTAACAAATACCATCATCGTTATTATCATTAAATACCACTATTATTGTTTTTCTTTTATCAATCTTTCAGTGGCATTTATTGAGCATTTACTGTATATGGAGCACTGTATTAAGCGCTTGGGAGAGTTAAATACGTCAGAGGTGGGAGAGGCAATCCCTGCAATAAGGAACTGACGGTCTACAGGGGGAGATGGACATTAAAACATCTCATTGACTTATTGTCTAGAGCTTGTGAAAAATAGAATAATAATAATGATGGCATTTTTAAGCTCTTACTATGTGCCAAGCACTGTTCTAAGCACTGGGGGACGACGACAAGGTATACAGGTTACCCCACATGGGGCTCACGGTCTTAATCCCCATTTTCCAGATGAGGTAACTGGGGCACAAAGAACTGAAGTGACTTGCCCGAAGTCACAGAGCTGACAAGTGGCGGAGCTGGGATTACAACCCACGACCTCTGACTCCCCAGCCCGGCCTCTTTCCGCTAAGCCACGCTGCTTCTCTAATCAGATGATTAGAAGCAGCGTGGCTCAGTGGAAAGAGCACGGGCTTTGGAGTCAGAGGTCATGAGTTCGAATCCCAGCTCTGCCACTTGTCTGCTGTGTGACCTTGGGCAAGTCACTTCACTTCTCTGTGCCTCAGTTACCTCATCTGTAAAATGGGGATGAAGACTGTGAGCCCCACGTGGGACAACCTGATTCCCCTGTGTCTACCCCAGCGCTTAGAACAGTGCTCTGCACATAGTAAGCGCTTAACAGATACCAACATTATTATTATTATTATTATTAATCAGAATCAGATGAAGGGAATGGATTTGACGATATTTTTGCATTCAGTCTGTGGGAGAAAAAACTTTACAGACTCTGCGTTATGTTCAGAAAAGGTATGTCAGAGACAAGTTTTATTACTAGATGCACTTCATCCAGCACTAGTAGGGAGAGGCGTTGAGGGGGTAGAGATTCCCTCTTTAGTCAAGGCCAGCTCAACTTCAAGCAATACAGAGATTCTTTATATACCATCAGGACAGCATCGATAATGATCAGAACATTACAGTAGGAGAAATACTTTAGGATGGAAAACAGTGAGTCCCTGGGGTGTTTTCTCTTTAGTCCTGGACCTCCTTTGATAAGTTGATAAGCAGGGCCAAGGGCTTGATGGATTTAAGGATGGTTTTACCATATCGTGGAGCTTGGCTACTCAATTTGAGTCAATCAACCCAACAGGCACACCCAAACTGGTCGAGCGGGCCTAGGCAGAGGGAAAGGTCAGAGAGAAAGGTGGACAAATGCAAGACTTTGACCACTGTGCTTCCACAAGTCAATCAGTCCGATTTACTTAGCACTTACTGTGTGCAGAGCACTCTACTAAACTTTTGGGGACAATACAACACAACAGAGTCGGTAGGCACATTCTCTGCCCGTAATGCTTTTGGAGTCTAGAGGGGGAGACTGTGGGGACGTATTGATCCGAATAAATAAATTACGGATATATACGTAAGTGCTGTGGGGATTAGAGCTTGTTTTGCTTTGCTGTCTGTCTCCCCGGTTTACTCTGTGAGCCTGTCGTTGGGCAGGGATAGTCTCTATCTGTTGCCGAATTGTAAATTCCAGCACTTAGTACAGTGCTCTGCACACAGTAAGCGCTCAATAAATACAATCGAATGAATGAGTGAATGAGAGCGATGTGAATAGAGGGTGCTAATTCAAGTGCAAGGGCGATGCAGAAGGGATGAGACAAGAGGAAATGAGAGCTTAGTCGGGGAAGGCCTCTTGGAGGAGATGTGCTTTCGTTAAGTCTTTGAGGGTGGGGAGAGTGACCATCTGTCAGAAATGAAGGGGGAGTGAGTTCCAGGCCTGAGGCAGGAGGTGAGATGGATGAGATCGAGGTACAGCGAGTAGGTTGGCGTTAGAGGAGTGAAGTGTGCGGGCTGGACTGTGGTAAGAAATCGGAGAGGTGAGGTAAGGAGGAGGCGAGGTGATGGAGGGCTTGTGAGCCAATGGTGAGGAGTTTCTGTCGACGTGGAGGTGGATGGACGACCAGTGGAGGCTCTTGAGGCGTGGGGAGACACGACCTGAACGTCTCTGTAGAAAAACGTTCCGGGCAGCAGAATGAAGTACGGACTGGAGTGGGGAGAGAAAGGGGGCGGAGAGGTCAGCACGGAGGCCGATGCGCTGATCAAGGCGGGAGAGGATGAGCGCGTGAATTAACGTGGTAGCAGTTTAGAGGGAGAGGAAAGGGTGGATTTTAGCGACGCTGTGAAGGTAGACCCGACAGGATTTGGTGACAGATTGAACGTGTGGGTGATTTATGCACTTCGGTCACTGAGCGTTTCAAATTTAAGTCTGTACAGATCTAAAATGTTGGGGGCAATGACCAAGCCCCGGTTTTTCTTCAGAAGCAAGAAACGAAGCCGTCCTCCTCGGGTCTGGAAGGGATAAAGTCTAACCACTCTTCATTCTGGTGGTTCCGACTTAGTCATCGAGACTAAAACAGGAAAGGAAATTTCCTCGGGACAAAGGGAGCCGGGGCAGAACGAGAAGCTCTCTGCTTTAGAGACCCGACAGATTATCGTGAAGCTCAGAGCGGTTTTGGACGTCGTCCTGTTGGTAAATTCATTTCCCAGGAGTCTGTGCCCCGAACTGTTAAATGCGAGACATATTTGTCCGAACTCATTTTCTCCTGGAGAAAATCCGAGACCAAGTTGATACTTAGTGGCTTGTGGGGGACTCTATAGAAACCAAATTCTTTTCTTCCCCCTGTTTAGCGGCGATGTTTTTGGTTGCGAAGAAGTCCGTTTCGTTTTCCGTTGGCAGGCTCGGGCGAGGCTGGAACCTGGAAAGTCTACGCTTTCAGAATAAGTAACAAAATGGTGCACTGGAATGACAGATGCATTTTCTGAAACCCCTTTCCTTGGCCTGGAAAGTCCACCCTCTTCGGTGTGGCCAAACCTTGGGAGTATGCCTGCTGTGTGACCTTGGGCAAATCACTTAACTTGTCTGGGCCTCAGTTTCTTCAACTGTAAAATGGGAGTTCTCCCTCCCCATTAGACTGTGAGCCCCAGTTGGGCCGGGGTGGTGTCCGATCTGATTGCCTCGGGTCTTCCCCTGTACTTTCCACAGTGCTTGGCGCATGATAAGCTTCTAGACAGTAAGCCCGTTGTGGGAAGGGATTGCCTCTCTTTATTGCCGAACTTTCCTCTCCAAGCCCTTAGTACAGTGCTCTGCACACAGTAAATGCTCAATAAATACCATTGAGTGAATGAATAATAAGCTCTTAACAAATGCCATATTTATCATTTTACCCTTTCCGTAAACTTGCCGAGTAAGGCTGGACCGACTCCGAGATCGTTACCCAGAGATCAGCTCGTCCTCTAGACTGTAAACTCAATGTGGGCAGGTAACGGGTCTGCCAACTCCGCTGTATTATACGCTCCAAGCGCTAAATACAGTGCTCGGCACATAAGTGCTTAGTAAATACCATTGATGATGAAAATAATGATGGTATTTGGTAAGCGCTTACTATGTGCCGAGCACTGTGCTTCTCTCCTTTCCTTCTCCCCCATCCTCACAGGCCTCAAGCAGCTCATTCCTCCTTTGTTCAAATGGCTCCTCCTGCCCTAGGCTGTCGGGAAGAAGGTGCGGTAAAGGCTAGCCCCTGGGGGCACCGGTTTGCTGGAATATTCCCAGTACACGCTGGTCTAATCTGCCCACCCCACAGACCACCCCAGTATAGTGCTCCGGACACAGTAGGAGCCCAGGACAACTCTCTGTCTACAGTAGGTTCCCACTCTATAATGTCGATTTTTAAAAAATGTGGTATTTGTTAAGCACTAACTTTGTGCCAGGCACTGTACTAAGCACTGGGATAGTTACAAGCTAATCAGGGTGGGCACAGTCCAGTCCCCCGTAGGGCTGACACTCTTAATCCCCATTTTACAGATGAGGTAAATGAGGCCCAAAGAAGTAGAGTGATAGAGTGATTTGCCCAAGGTCACACAGCCCTTAAGTGGCGGAGCCACTAATCGTCAATGCCGACATTTATTTTTTCTCGGAGGAGGCAGGGGCGATGCTTCGGCACATACAGAATCCTAAAATGGGTGGCAGCTACCTCAGACACAGGCCTGAATAATCCTTTCCCTAAGTGAAAACCCAAAGACAAAAATCCCCTGTAGTGGAGCCGGCCAAGTCGACACTCACCTTCTCTTCTTGGAACGGGAGGTAAGGGATTATTATTATTATTATTATCAGGGCACTTGTTAAGCGCTTACTACGTGCCAAGCACTGTTCTAAGCGCTGGGGGAGATACAAGGTCATCAGGTTGTCCCACGTGGGGCTCACGGTCTCAATCCCCATTTTATAGATGAGATACCTGAGGCGCAGAGAAATGAAGTGACTTGCCCAAGGTCACACAGCAGAGAAGTGGAGGAGCTGGGATTAGAACCCACGGCCTCTGACTCCCAAGCCCGGGCTCTTGCCACTAGGCCATGCTGGGAAGAGGAGGTTTTCTGTGTTTGTTTTGTGTTTTTCAAGCGGTTCTTATTAAGCGCTTATCTTGCGTGAGAGAGTGTACTCAGCACTACAGGATCCTCAGGACGTACACAGCCCCTGCCCCACCTGGGGCTTCCGGTCTTAGCTAGAGGATTTGGGGGACAGAGCTGATTTGGGGAAGTCCTACCATTTGGGAGGTGGCCGATGGAAAACCGTTATGGAAAGTCTGGGAATTGGGAATGACTCTGTGCTCCGTCTTGGCAGGGTGAAGGTACCCAGCTGCGAGAGATTTTGAATCAGGCTCACTCCCTGCCGAGAGGTTTGCCACTCAGTGTTCCCAAGGAGGTTTTTCTGGATACTGCGATATTTTATCTACAATAATCATCTTTTGCCGTGTTTCTTAAACAAACACATTACACAAATTCCACACCAGTAGTTATTTATATAGTCCCCGATGAACCGAAACCAAACGTTGCTGCGATGAATTGGATTTTTTTTTTTCTGGCTCCACATTAAGACAACGCCTTTGTTATAGTTTGGCTGCCTGAGTCTTATTGGTTTTGTTTGAACCATTTCCTTTACAAAATTGTTTTGTTTCGCTTTGTAGAAGAATGATGAAAATTTTAATTATCTCAAGACCAAGAATAGCGTCTGTTCTCCGAACTGGGGGGCGGGAGGGTACTCGTGGCTTCGTGAAAAGTCTTCGTTGTAATGAGGCCGGGAGCAGAAATAGAAAGAACAGACACCTAGGAGCTGGAAGACCAGAATTCTCCTTTTAGTTCTGCCTTCGGCCGGCTGTGTGACCTTGGGCAAGTCACGTGACTTCTGTGTGGCTTCAGGTCTCCCCTCAATGAAATAGGCCTGTTTTTTTACTTCCCACCCTCTCCCATCCCACCAGGGAAGAAGGGGAGTCAGTTTGGCTTGGTGGAAAGAGCCCAGGATTGGAAATGTCAGGGGACCTGAATTCCAGTCCTGGCTCTGCCCCGGCCCACTTTGTGACTATGGGCAAGTCACTTAACCTAGTCCCCTAGGCAGCCTTCCCAAAGCTTGTCCTTTTTCATCTTATTGTCTGTAACGGTGTAAAAGCACTGGATCTCTGCATACCCTGTAAATATTACTAGTCCTGAATGATTAAACCATTAAAAGGCTGGGAGGGCATAGAGGAAGATTTCAGGAGAGGAAGATTAAGAAACTGATGGCGCTCAAGTAGCTCAAGGTGTCAGTTTTCCTAGAGAATGAGTGATTCATCATCGTTAATATCAAATGGGACTTTTTGTGTGTGTCCATACAAAAATTCCGTGGGATCACTGAAGGAAAAAGTGCTTCGGAAAAGTAGAAAGCACTGTGTAAATTCCAGGTGGTTTTATTCATTGACATTGTAACCGACTCCTCTGTTCATGTGATTTTCTAGGATGTGGCTCTGCATCAGATTTCTTTAGGGAAGCAGAATATTCCAGAAGATCCAAGCGGAGGGCTCGGGAACCATGCCATCGCGTTCGGCTTTTCTTTTCCGTTTCTCCGAGCGAAGCACCCTAATTGTCCCTGCAGATAAAGTTATCTTTATTTAGCACCTTTCATCACTGGCAGAAATGCAGCTGAAGTCAGGGCTGTGACCTCGTGATCCTCCTTTGAAATGGAGCCCGGTGACCCAGTCGGAGCTGGGGAATGTTACTGGTGTCTTGGGGCTGACTGGTCTTTACTGGTGTGATCCAGGACACGGATTCAAAGAAAAGGGAGAGCTATTATCCTTTGGGTGTCACACCCTGCCTTGGGGTGAGAATTCCCTGGCCTTCTGAGCCTGCTCAGAAATCTCTGATTTCCTCTTCCCTTCTTGATCTTCACCCCTTTTCCCTTCCCTGTGGCCTCCGCTGCAGGGGAGTGGAGGTTGGTGAGGTAAACTGTAAGCTTATCGTGGGCAGGGACTGTATCTGTTTATTGTTCCATTGTCCTCTCCCAAGCGCTTACTACAGTACTCTGCACCCAGTAAGCGCTCGATAAATACGACCGAATGAATGAACGAACCCGACACACTGTATCAGCCAATCAGTGCTATTTGTTGAGTGCTTACTGTGTGCAGGCACCGTACTAAGTTTGCTGTGGTCTAGTGACTGTGGCTCATTGTGGGCAGGGAGCCGCTCTGTTATATTGCTATACTGGACTGTCCCAAGTGCATAGTACGGTGCTCTGCGCACAGTGAATGTTCAATCAATAGGAGGAACTGGGTTCTAATCCCGGTTCGGCCCTTTCTTTGCGGTGCGACCTTGGGCAGGTCGCCCGACTTCTCGGTGCCTCAGTTCCCTCATCTAGTCCTCCTTGGAAGGCAGGGACCGTGCCTGATCTGATTAGCATGTAGATCTGCCCCAGCGCTTAGCCCATTGCTCGACACCTAGTACTACTAGTATGGAGGTTCTTTGGTCAGAAACTTTAGCAATGGGAGCAGACCTTATGGCCGGAACGCTCAGGACAGTGTTTGTTTATCGGCTTCGCGGTCCTGGGGCCTGGGTCTGTGCATTCGTCCCTCACCCCCCCGGGGACACCCTCTGTTCCCCTTCCACCCGTCCGTCCCTTCCTCCCAGAGCCCTGGCGGAGGCCAGACTCCCACGTGGAGCGTGGAATGGCTCCGTCTCTCTGCCATTAGAGGGGCTTTCTCATCGAAGCCCCTGGGGCCGCGCCACTCGTAGCTTGTAATAATAATAATGATGATGATGATGGTATCTATTAAGTGCTTACTATGCGCCAGGCACTGTATTAAGCACTGGGGTGGATAAAAGCAAATGAGCGTCGGCATCTAAGCCGGCCTCTCTGCATTCTCTCTCTCTCTGCCTCGGGTGTGGACGTGATTGGAGGTCTGCTGGGGGCTCGTGCCTATTGCCTGCTGTGTGTATTTGTGTGCGTACCGTGGACACCGCCTGCTGCTTTCTGCGCGTGGCGTGCGGGCCGCCTCCCTTGGTTCAATTCTGTGTGGCTGGAACAATCAGAGGGTAGCCAGGAGGCCGCAGCCGCGGGCCGAGGCCGGGCAGGGGGAGAGCGGCTCGGGGCCCCCAGAATGGGCGCCTTCCCCAAACCGCCCCAAACGGACATTTTCGGGGTTGGCTTTGACCTTTCTCGATATTCTCTGGGCCTTGTGCGGGAGTGATGGCGAAGGGAAATAGCCATTTCCTGGATTTAATGAACAATATAGATTCAGAGGCTTCAAACACAGACCTAGGAGACTTTGAACTTCTGCTGTCCCTGGTTCCACTTCCTCTTCGTCCTCTCCTTTTCTTCCTCCTCCTCCTCTTCTCTTCCTCCTCCTCTCCTTCCTTCTCTTCCTCTTTCTCCTTGTCCTCCTCCTTGTCCTCCTGGTCCTCCTCCCTCCCTCTCCTCATCTTCATCTTCATCTCCCCCCCTTCTCGTCATCTTCCTCCTCCTCCTCACCCTCTTCCTCTAGGCTGTAGCTCGTTGTGGGCAGGGAATGTGTCTACCATGTTATATGGTCCTCTCCCAAGTACCTAGTACAGAGCTCTGCACACAGTAAACACTCAATAAATGCCATTGATTCCCATTCCTCCTCCTCCTCTTTCTCCTCCTCCTCCTCCTCCTCCCCCTCCGCGAACGGTGGGTTCACCCCATTTTTCTAAAGGCCGCTGCCCTCTGCCCCTGCAGATCCCACCTGTGCAGCCTGGAAAGGTATGGGAGGGAGGGGGCATGCTGGCGATGGTTCCCCCTTCTAGACTGTGAGCCGGTTGTTGGGTAGGGATTGTCTCTTTCTGTTCCCAAATTGTACTTTCCAAGCGCTTAATACAGAGCTCTGCACACAGTAAGCCCTCAATAAATATAATTGAATGAAATGGTGCTGCCTGTACCCCAATGGGATCGGGGTCTCCTCTTCCCTAATTCCCGATAATTCCCCACCGACTCTGGCCTAGGACCCCGGCTGCTCCCCCACTTCTTTCCACACGGCCCAGTTTGGGAGCATTCGTCCAGGAAAAGGGAGAGAGGATGACCCCCGAGGAGAAATGTTGGGCTACGTCCCCGGGAATATACCGCTCTTACGCTGATTTCTTTGTGTCTTTCAGTTTTTGGGCATTGCGTTTCTGGGAATTGGACTGTGGGCGTGGAATGAAAAAGTAAGTCACAAAGCACCAGACGTGCACTTTGGGGTGAGAGTCTGTAATGCCCTTCCTTCCTTCCTTCCTTGGCTCCGTCACCAGCAGCCGGAGGCAGAAAAGCAACTCCACGGTAAAGGTAACGGCTCTTGGTAACCATGGCACCTTTTCTAGGGCTGCTTGGGAAGAATCTTAAAGGATGCTTGCAGCAAAAAGAGCCCAGGTGCACATACATACGCATACGCATATACACAAACACACCGTCTTACCCTCAGTCACACACCCCACACAGTTTTTATACACACACACACACACACACACATCACCACCCACATATTCCATCCTGGAATTTTATCAGCGCCAAAAATGTGCGTCTCTGTGGAAAGACTCTGAGGATTTTGGTGTGGCCCGCAGCTGTTACCAACCGGATTCACTCGTCGCCACCCCAGCGCTTCGAACGCGTAACACATAACATGGCGCTTAACAGATGCCACAATAATAATAAGGTTACCCAGCAGCTGGGCTCCCCCTCTGGGCCCTGAACGCTGACCCTCTGTATTGGACTGTTTGCACACTGGACTCCTAGGGAAAACTCGGACAAGACCGGCTATCGGTGAGGAGATGATTAAGAACGAGGGACGAGGTTGGTGGGAGGCTGAGGGATTGTCTAGTCAGATGGCCTCCATCCTGTGAGATCGACCGGTCGTTAAATCCGCGTGGGCGGAAATGGGAAAACGTAAGGGTGATAGCGTGGCCTAATGGAAAGAGCACAGGCCTGGGACTAGGAGGACTTGGGTTCTAATCCCGACTCTACCACTTGCTTGCTGGGTGACCTTGGACACGTCACTTAACTCCTCTGTCCCTCAGTTTCCTCATTTGTTCACCCTTTCCCTTCGACTGTGAGTCCAACATAGGACGGGGACTGTATCCAACCTGATTATGGTGTATCAACCTCAGGTCTTAGGGGTTGACCTTCAGAAGGCGCTTAACAAATACCAGATTTGTTAGCTTGTCGTGGGCAGGGAATGTATCTGTTATATTGTTATATTTCACTCTCCCAAATGCTTAGTACAGTGCTCTGCACACAGTAAGTGCTCAGTAGATACGATTGACTGCTGGGGTCCAGGGGCCGAAAACAGGGGGAAGAATGTTTTTTCAAACCGGGCCCTCCTGTGAGAGGCGAAGACAGGGCGCCCCACGGTCTGTGAGGCCAGGCACAGGCCCGGGTGTCAGAAGGACCAGGGTGCTAATCCCAGCTCCGCCACTTGTCTGCTGTGTGACCTTGGTCGGGTCACTTCACTTTTCTGGGCATCAGTTTCCTCATTTGTAAAAGAGGGATTAAGACCGTGAGCCCCAGGTGGGACAGGGACTGTGTCCAACCTGATTATCTCGTATCTACCCCAGAGCTTACAACAATGCCGGGCACATAGTAAGCGCTTAGCAACTGCCATAATAATTATTATTATTCTGTCACAGTGCCCTCCTTGACGGCCCAGTTCCCGGGACCCCCCCCCCCCCAGAGCATCCAGCCTCTGGCCCCCTTAAGGTGGAGTTTTACTGGGGGCGAGTCCCAGGGGGCAAAGGTGGCCTTCGAAGTCACCTCCTGTGTGCTCCCTGACTGGCTCACGGCAGTTGCCATTTAGTGATCGGCTCCGGGGGGAGGGACACTATTGCGTCAACCTCCGGACGTCCCAGAGATTCACACCCCCCGGACCCCCCCAAACTCCACACGTACGCAGTTGGATGGTCCGGGCCTAGCCCTGAGGCGGGTTGACCAGCAGGGCAACCGTGCCATCCTTCCTCTAAGTGCCATTGGCCTTTCATTCCTTCCTTCATTCAATTACATTTATTTGAGCACTTCCTGGGTGCAGAGCACTGTACTAAGCCCTTGAAAAGTACAATTCAGCAATAAAGAGAGACAATCCCTGACCACACTGGGCTTGCAGCCTAGAAGTGGGAAGACGGCCATCAAAAGAAGTAAACAGGCATCAGTATAAATAACTAGAATTATAGATATATACACATCCAAACAAGTAAAGAGGCATCGATGTAAATGTGTAAATTATAGGCTTCAGTCCCTGTCAGTCAATCGTAGTTATTGAGTGCTCACTGCGTGCAGAGCACTGGACTAAGCGCTCGGGAGAATACGATAGAGCAGACCGAGCCCTGGGCCGCGCTCACGGAAGTCAGTGCTTAGTCCAGTGCTCTGCACGCAGCGAGCGCTCAATAAAGACACCCGAACGACATCTGGCCGAGCTTGGCCGGTGCTTCCGATCCGAAGGCCGCCCTCGGATAGGCTCAGGGTGGCCCTGGAGGGTTCTCGTGGAAACCAGGACGAAACTGAGGGTGGAACCATCCGTGAAGGCGACTTTTTGAGGGGAAAGCCTGTTTGAGGTGATTCTGAACTATTTATTTTGGGAGGGGAACACCTGACAGCCAATCACTTTCATTCGTTCATTCATTCGTTCCTATTTATTAAGCCCTTACTGTGTGCAGAGCACCGTACGAAGTGACTGGGAAAGTAAAATACAGCCATAAAACAGTGACAATCCCTGCCCACCACGAGTTCACAGGCTGGCAGAAGGGAGGCAGACATCAGTACGAATAAACAGACATCGATATGAATAAATAAAATGGCAGATATGGACATAAGCGGTGTGGGGCAGGGAGGGGGAGAAGAGCAAAGGGAGCTAGTCAGTGTGACACAGAAGGGAGTGGGAGATGAGGACAAGGGGGGCTCAGTCTGGGAAGGCCCCTTGGAGGAGTTGTGACTTCAGTAAGGCTTTGACGGGGGAGAGAGTGATGGTCCGGTGGATTTGAGGAAGGAGGGCGTTTCAGACCAGAGGCAGGACGTGGGCCAGGGGTCGGAGGCGAGACGGGAGAGATGGAGGCCCGGCGAGGAGGTTGGCGGCGCCAGAGGAACGGAGTGTGCGGGCCGGGCGGTAGAAGGAGAGAAGGGAGGGGAGTTAGGAGGGGACGGGGGATGGACGGCTTTAAAGCCAAGAGTGAGGAGTTTTTGTTAGATGCAGAGGTGGGTGGGCAACCGCTGGAGATTCTGGGGGGGAGTGGTAACGTGTCCTGAATGTTTCTGTAGAAAGATGATCCAGACACCACAGGGGTCCCCAGATAGGAGGTCGGTTTCCCTGATAGGTGGACTTTTGGGGTGGTTTTTGTCGTTTGGGCCAGAGAAAGAACGACACCAGTCGACGGAAAATGTGTTTCCTCGCTCAGACGTTAATCATTAGGCTAGCTTGGTGTTTTGCTTTCTGTGGGTGAATTCATCCTTTGATGATATCTAAATGCTTTTCATTCGGTCGGACTTACTTCACACTTACTGTGTGCAGAGCACTGTACTAAGCGCTTGGGAGTTCTGCGTCAAGCCCCGGGCCCGCCACGGCGGGGTAGTAAGCTCGTGGCGTGCAGGGAATGTGTCCACCCACTCTGTTCTCTCCGAGCGCTCACTCCGGTGCTCTGCATACAGTGAGCGCTCAATAAATACCGTCGATTGATCGTTACCGGTCATGATGGTTGCAGGGGCTGGCTGCTGGCCCAGGATTTAGAGTTTTAGGGGTGAGGGGAGGAGAAGAGGACGGATCCTCCCCGACTATTAGCAGGAAAAGCCGCCACGGTGAGCCGTGCTTTGAACCGCTCTCTCTCCCTCGTGGCCAACTGGGCACACGGCAAGCTATCGAAGCCAGCGTATTAGTCGCATTTATCGACGGTTTAAATGGTATTCGTTAGATCCTTACGCTGTACCAAGCGCTGTGTTAAGCGCTGGGGTAGATGCAAGATAATCAGGTTGGACCCAGTCCCCGTCCCACAGGGGCTCACGGCCTTAACCCCTCATTTTATAGATGAGGAAACCGAGGCACAGAGAAGTTGTGACTTGGCCGAGGTCGACAGTGAAGGGTCGGAGCCGGAACTGGAACCCAGGACCTCCGACTCCCAGGCCCTTGTTCTTTCTAGCGGGCCGTGTTGCTTTATCGAGCACCCACTTGGTGTGGGGCACTGTACTAGGCACTTGGCAGTATGGGATCTATAGATCAGTGGTATTTATTGAGTTCTTGCTACATGCAGAACACTGTACTAAGCGTTTAATAACAAAATGACATGTCCCCTGCCCACAAGGAGCTTACACACTAACAGAGGTGACAAACATCACAATATTTGCAATAGGAAAGGTCAAAATAAATACACACACACACATTAAGGAGGGTATAAGTGCTAGAGTTGGCTGAAGGAATGATAGACTCAGGGTGCTGGGAAATGAATCAGGGAAGGCTGATTGGAGGAGGTGGAATCTTTAGGAAGGTTGTGTGACGTTGGACAAGTCCCTTGGGACTGTTCTCCTTCGTACTTAAGTCTGTGAGCCCCGTGTGGGTTAGGGACTGTGTCTGACCTGATTATCTCGTATCAGATGTAGCACATTGTAAGCCTTTAACAGATAATAATAACAGTTGTTATTCTTTTTATCATTAGAAATGCGAGCCCGAGCGGACCATTGGTCTGACCTATAAATAACTTTGCCTATGGTCTTGGTTAAATTGCAAATGTACAAAATAACTAGAATTCCGCCAAAGATAACGCGGGGGTGGGACGGGGCACTATGGATTCTGGTCTTCCGCCAGGGGCTCTCTAATAATAATCGTGCCGTTTTTGTTAGGCGCTTACTATGTGCCAAGCATTGTTCTGAGGGCCAAGGCAGCTACGATACAATCAGATAGGACACATTCTCCGTCCCACCCAGGGCTCACAATCTAAGAACAACAGACATTTAATTCCCACTTGACGAACGAGGAAGCCAAGTCCCAGAGGAGCCGAGTGACTTGCCCGAGGTCACCCAGCGGGCAAGTAGCAGAGCCAGGATTAGAACCCAGGTCTCCCGACTCTGTCCCGTGCTCTTTCCGCTAGGCCACGTGGCTGCTTCAGCCTGCTTGCTGTCAGTCAGTCGTATTTATCGAGCGTCTACCGTCTGCAGAGCACTTGGGAGAGAACGGTGCAATGATAGACACATTTCCTGCCCACAGTGAGCTTCCTTACAGTTCAGAGGGTCCGGCTTTGATTTCCAGCTCCAGTCTTGGACCTGGGATATCTGAACGACCTTTTCCACTATCGGGGGCTGGTTTAGCCGGGGCCTGTGAGTCAGGGATACCGAGGGCTTGTATTAATGTCTATCTCGCCCTCTAGACTGTAAGGTCGTTGTGGGCAGGAAATATGTCTGTTTACTGCTCTATTGTACTCTCCCAAGCGCTTTGTACAGTGCTTTACACACCGTAAACTCCGAGTCAATACCGAGAAGCAGCGTGGCGTAGTGGATTAAGATTAAGTGGATTAAGTCAGACGGTCATGGATTCTAATTCTGCCTCCACCACTTTTCTGCTGGGTGGCCTTGGGCAAGTCACTTCACTTCTCTGTGCCTCAGTTACCTCATCTCTGAAGTGGGGATGGAGACTGTGAGCCCCACGTGAGACAGGGACTGTGTCCAACCCAATTTGCTCGTATCCATCCCAGGGCTTAGTAAAGCATCTGTCCCAGAGGAAGCACTTAGCAAACACAGTGATGATAATAATTGGCTTGTATCCACCCCAGCGCTTAGTAAAGTGCCTGGCACATAGTAAGCGCTTAACCAATACCCCCATTATCACAAGCCAGCAGAATCAGCAGACACATTGCCTGCCCATAATGAGTTTGCAGTCTCCAGCTGGTCTGAGGAGAGTACGACAAATGCCCGTTTCCAAGATAGAGAAGGCAGCGAGGAAGGTGGGTGTGGAATGGTTGCCACTCGGACGCTCCGGAGGACCCCACCAGTGTGTTCATTCGTATTTATCGAGCGCTTACTGTGTGCGGAGCACTGTACTGAGCGCTTGGGAAAGTCCAACGCAGCGACGAAGAGTGACAATCCCCTCCCACAACGGGCTCACGGTCTAGAGGTCGGGGTGGACCGAGGTGACTCTGCGGGGGGCCGGGCGGCCGGGGCGGGTATCCGCTGCTCCCCGGTGACGGCGGGGCGGGACGGGTTTTGTCGTCCAGGGAGTGCTGTCCAACATCTCGTCCATCACCGACCTGGGCGGCTTCGACCCCGTCTGGCTCTTCCTGGTGGTCGGAGGGGTGATGTTCATCTTGGGATTTGCCGGCTGCATCGGCGCCCTCCGGGAGAATACCTTCCTGCTCAAGTTTGTAAGGACCACGGTGCCCTGGCCCGGCGGGCCACGGGGGGGTGGGGGGGTGAACCGATGGCCGGGTGTGTGTGTCCGGGGGTGGGGGGAGGGTCTGTCCTTCCCACGGCACCCTCCGGGACCAGATCCCCCCACGGGGATGACCCCAGAGGCAGAAGGACCACTCCCCTGTAGGTCCTTCCCCTGTGCGGAAGGCTAGCGGAAAGAGCCCGGGCCTGGGAGTCGGAGGTCCTGGGATCGAATCCCAGCTCATCCAGGTACCTGCTGAGTGACCTTGGGCTTGCCCACTCCACTTTTCTGAGCCTCAGTTCCCTCATCTGCAGAATGGAGACTCAATCCCTTTCTCTTTCCGACTCAGACTGTGAGCCTTATGTGGGACCTGGTGATCTTTCATCTACTCCAGCTCTTAGTATGGTGCTTGGCACAGAGAAAGTCCTTAAATACCCACAGTTATTATTATGCTATTTTAGGCCCTCTCAGTGTCCACCCTAACTGAGGTTTTGGGATAAACTAGCACCCTTTTCCCATCCGTAAATGGGGGTTTGATACCCAATATCTCTCCCCCATAGACCATGTGGGACGGGGACTAGGTCTGACATGATTACCCTTATATCTACCCCAGTGCTTATCCCAGAGTCAGTGCTTAATCGTTGCCCTTTGTTAGGCAAGGGAAGGACGCCGCATCCGTGAATATGCAGAACTGCCCTCCTGACTGTTCTCCACATGTGTGTTTGCGTGTGTGTATGTGTGTTTGTGTCCGTGCGCATGTGTGTTTTGTCCTAGTTCTCGGTGTTCCTGGGCATTATTTTCTTCCTGGAGCTGACGGCCGGGGTCCTGGCGTTTGTCTTCAAAGACTGGATCAAAGACCAGCTGTATTTCTTCATCAACAACAACATCCGAGCCTACAGGGATGATATCGATTTGCAGAACCTCATAGACTTCACCCAGGAATACGTAAGTCGAAATCCCGCGTCTGCCGGCGTCCCCCCGGAGCCCGGTCGAGATCCCGTTCCCCCGAGGAGCCGGCCCCTGCCCGTGCCCATCCTTCCCATCCCAAACCCGATTCCGTCTCCCCGGGAGGGGTGGGAATGTGGAAGGGAGGCGGCTTTCTCTTGCTTCCTGCCGTTCTCCGGTTGGTGAGAGGCGAGGGGAGAGACGGGGAGGAGTCGCGGGGGGTCGTGAGGATCCACCCGCCGGCCAGCTTCCCTTGCCGTACGATCGGCGGAAGCAAACGTTCTCGACGGGAGTGTTAAAATTCCCCTGGGTTTTCCGAGACTTTTTGGTGCTGGTGACTTGCGTAGGCAATAATAGTAACAGTAGTAAGTGGGGTATTTATTTCGCGCTAACTATGTGCCAGGCACGGTACTGAAGCGCCGGGGTGGATCCGAACAAATGGTGTTGGACCCAGTCCCCGTCCCACGTGGGGCTCACGGTCTCGATCCCCCTTTTACAGATGAGGTAACTGAGGCCCAGAGAAATGAAGTGACTCGCCCAAGGTCATGCAGCAGATAAGTGGCAGAGCCAGGATCAGAACCCATGACCTTCTGACTCCCAGGCCTGTGTTCTACCCACTCCACCAGGGGGTTCTTGGTATCGTGAAATTTCCCAGTGTACATTGTACGATTGTAAGCCACACTGGAAGATCCTCGAGGGCGGGGATCGCGTCGGCTTGCTCTTTTGTCCTCTCCCGAGAGCTTAGTACAGTATTCCGTTCACAGCAAGCGCTCAATAAATACCATCGATGGATTTGATTAGAAGGCTTTTAAAGGCGCCGAGCCGAATAGAGACGGGGGCGGGCAGCCTGAAGGCTCGGGCGGCGGCTGGGCGGTCGACCCCGTTCGGGTCGGGGGTTAAGCGGCGATGCGTCCGAGGATGAGTCTCGGTCGTTTTGCCGTTGAGTGAGAGAGCCGAGCGGGCTGGGGCTCGGCTTTTTTGGGGGGTAGGTGGGTGGGCTTAAAGGGGCAGGGGGTCCAGGGAGGGAGGCCCAACGAGCTTCCCGGGGCCGAATCTGCTTTCCGTGGCCAAAAGTGTCTCGGGGAGGCCTTTGCTCCCTGGGGTCGGGGAGGAAGGGGAGTCTGAGGTGGGCTCCCCCATCCCCTCTCCACCCGCACCCTCCTACTGGGCCCAGATCCCCACGCTGGGCGCTTCAGGGCACGGACGATAAAGAATCCAGCGTGGCAGAGTGGATAGGGCCCGGGCCTGGGAGTCAGAAGGTCATGGGTTCTAATCCCGGCTCCGTCATTTGTCTGCCGCGTGACCTTGAGCGAGTCACTTCGCTTCTCCGGGCCTCGGTCACTCCATGGCTATTGGGACCGGGAGCCCCAGGTGGGACAGGGACTGTGTTCAACCCGATTAGCTCGCGTCCACCCCGGCGCTTAGTACAGTGCCTGGCTCGGAGTGAGCGCTTAACGAATACCACGGTGATTGCAATTATTATTATTATCCAAGAGCCCTTCTAGACTGTGAGCCAGTCGCTGGGTAGGGATTGCCTCTAATTGTCGCCGAATGGTACTCTCCAAGCGCTTAGTCGGGTGCGCCGCGCGCAGGGAGCGCTCAATAAATACGATTGAATGAAAGAATGAAGAGCCGCTCCCTTTCACCAACGCGTAGGAGCTCTCGGTCTTCAAAAGAAAGAAAGGGAAGAAATGGGAGGATTAGTTCCCGGGTGGTCGATGCCAGGGGGTGGAGGGGTGAGGGACGGGAGTGGGGGTCTCCGGGGCCTGGGGGGGGGGCTCCCGGGGGTCCGGGCGGTCCTGGCGTAGCATCCTCCGTGCGCTGATATTGTTTCTCTCGCTCTAGTGGCAGTGTTGCGGGGCTTTTGGAGCCGATGACTGGAACCTAAATATTTACTTCAATTGCACAGATTCTAACGCCAGCCGGGAGCGCTGCGGTGTGCCCTTCTCGTGCTGTACCAAAGACCCTGCGGTAAGCGCGGGCGCGGACCCTGGCCCCGGGCCCGGAGGGGGCTCCCGGGGGGAGGGCCGCGTTCGCCGTCCGGTTGCCGACCGAGCGCCCACCGGGTGCGCAGCGCCGTACGGAGCGCCGGCGGGAGGGCGACGCGGAGGAGTTGGAAGGTGCCAACCCTGCTCTCCTCCCGCCCCAGGCAGGACCCGGGTGCCCCGCTCGGAGGGGACGAGGGACCCCGCGGGCTCGACTGTCACGGGGCTTGTGGGCCCGGCCGGGACCCTGCTCAGGACGGAGGTCCTGAATGATAATGATAATGATAATAATAGTGATATTTATTAAGGGATTACTGTGTGCCAAGCACTGGTCTGTGCGCTGGGGGAGATCCAAGGTGATCAGGTTGTCCCACAAGGGGCTCACAGTCTTCATCCCCATTTTACAGTTGAGGGAACCGAGGCACAGAGAAGTGAAGTGACTTAATAATTGTGGTATTTGTTAAGCTCTTATTATGTGCCAGGCACCGTACTAAGCACTGGGGTGGATACAGGCAAATCAGGTTGGACCCAGTCCCTGTCCCACCTGGGGCTCACAGTCTCACTTTACAGATGAGGTAACTGTGGCACAGAGAAGTGAAGTGACTTGCCCAAGATCACCCAGCAGATAAGTGGCTGAGGCAGGAGTAAAACCCAGGACCTTCTGACCCCCGGGCCCATGCTCTGTCCACTAGGCCACGTTGCTTATTATTATTATTATTAGGCCCAGATGGGAATCTGCTCTAATTCATGGAGCTTGACGGGGTTCAGGAATAACAGCAGGAATAATCCCTGTAGTATTTGATGTAATCGTGGCATTTGTTAAGAGCTTACTATGTGCAAAGCACTGTTCTAAGCGCTGGGGAGGATACAAGGTCATCAGGTTGTCCCATGTGGGGCTCACAGTGATATGCGTTTACTACGTGTCAAGCACCGTACTAAGCGCTGAGGTAGATTCAAGATCATCAGTTCGGACGCGGTCCCTGTCCCACTTGGGGCTCTCCGTCTAAGGGGGAGGGAGAAGGGATGTTTTATCCCCATTTTACAGAGGAGGAAAGTGGGGCTTGGGGAAGTCAAGTGACTTGCCCTTGATCACACAACAGGCAAGTGGCTGAGCGGGATTAGAACTCAGGCTCCCTGGAGCCCAGGCTCTTTCCACTAGACCACACTGCTCCTCGGTAATCCCATTCTCCTTCCCTGAACGGGGAAGGGCAGGGGGCTTGAGGGAATTTCCTCCTCTTCCAGAAGGGTCTTGGGCTCCTTTCTCCTCTCCGGCCTCCCTCTGAGTGAGAGGCTTCCTTGAACGACCACCCTGAGGTCCGTCAGACCCCATAAACTTCCTTCACTCATTCAGTCGTATTTATTGAGCCCTTACTGTGTGCAAAGCACTGTACTAAGCGCTTGGGAGAGTGCAATAGAACAATAAAGGGACACATTCCCTGCCCACAATGAGTTTACAGCCTAGACGGGGAGCCGGTCGTGAATAGAAATGAATAAATGAATAAACCCCAGGCTAGAGGCGGAGCAGAGCGGGCCCCTCCAGTGTCTTGCTGTGCTGAGCGCCCCGACCGGCAAGGCCTAACTGATAGAGCGCGGGCCTGGGAGTCAGAAGGTCATGGGTTCTTATCCTCCTCCGCCATTTCCCTGCCGTTTGACCTGGGCAAGTCACTTCACTTCTCAGTGCATCTGTAAAATGGGGATGGAGACCGTGAGCCCCACAGGGGACAGGGACCGCGTCCAACCCGATTCGCTTGAATCCACCCCAGCGCTTAGTACGGTGCCGGGCGCACAGCGAGAGCTTAACGAATCCCACTACTCCTTAACGAATCCCACTCCTGCTGAGCCCCCTTCCCACGGTCCCCCGAGCCGGAGCGATGGGGACCTGATCTTGTCTCTGCTCTGCCCGTCAGGAAGATGTCATCAACACGCAGTGCGGCTACGACGCCCGGCAGAAACCGGTAGGTGGACTCTTTGCCGGGCCCCCACCGGGGCGAGCCGGCCCTCCCTCCCGGCCCCCTCGACCCCCGACCCCCGGCCCCGGGCGGTCGGATGCTGAATGTTCCCGGGCCTCGGCCCCCGTGGCGTCTCTCTCCCTGTGTGTAGGAGGTGGACCAGCAGATGGTCATCTACACGAAAGGCTGCGTGCCCCAGTTTGAGAAGTGGCTTCAGGACAACCTCACCATCGTGGCCGGGGTCTTCATCGGCATCGCGTTGCTGCAGGTGCGTCCCCGGGTGGCGCTCCGGGCGGCGGGGAGGGGCTCCCCGACCGGACGTCGGGCCGGCGCCCTCGGCTCCGGTCTGCTCGGGCCCCCGAACCGGAGTTCGCACGCTCTCCGTGGGCCTCGGCCACTCCAGGAATAACAACAACAACGGTGGAATCACGTGCCGGACGCTGGAGTGATAATAATGACAGTGATGGTATCTCTTAAGCGCTTACTATGTGCCAGGCACGGTACTAAGCGCGGGGGGTGGATAAAGCAAATCGGGTTGGACACAGTCCCTGTCCCGCGTGGGGCTCGCAGGCTTCATCCCTATTTTACAGATGAGGGAACTGAGGCCCAGAGAAGTGAAGTGACTTGCCCGAGGCCACACAGCAGTACGGAGCAGGGTAGCGGCTAGAGCCGGGGCCTGGGATTCAGATGGTCGCGCGTTCTAATCCCGGCTCCGCCGCTTGTCTGCCGTGTGACCTGGAGCAAGTCACTTCACTTCCCCAGTGCCCGTTACCTTATCTGCAAAATGGGGATTGAGATGTGGGACACGGGCCGCAGTTTGCTTCTATCCGCCCCAGTGCTTAGTACAGTGAGTTCTGAACGCATAGCGAGTGCTTAATAAACGGATAAAGGCCCCGTCCCACGTGGGGCTCCCAGTCTCAATCCCCACTTTCCAGATGAGGGAACCGCGGCCCAGAGAAGTGAAGTGACTTCCCTCGGGTCACACAGCAGACAAGTGGCGGAGCCGGGATTAGAACCCTGGACCTTTTGACTCCCGGACCCGGGCTCTAGCCCCTAGGCCGTGCCGCTCCTCCTGCCGTGGACCGAGCAGGGGCCGGCCCCGGTTAAGCCCCGCTGAGGAATGGCGTGCCCTCTCTCTCCTCCCGCAGATCTTCGGAATCTGCTTAGCCCAGAACCTGGTGAGCGACATCGAGGCGGTCAGAGCCAGCTGGTAGGACCCGCTGCACCGACCGCGTGACCGGACACTGGACCGTCCCCGCGCCGGTCCGGGGACTCCTGACCGACCCCCCCCCCAGCCTCGCCCACCCCGGCCGGGGGGCGCCGACGGATCCTCCCAACCGCCGGCCCCGAAAAGGCCCAGCCGCGGACCTCTCCTGGGCCCCGAATTCTCGGAACCGGCCGCCCTCCCGGCCACACCGGCCGCCGGGGGGGACCGGCGGCTCTTCCTCCTCCGCGGCGGACGGACGGACAGGCTGACCGGGAGGAGAGCCATCCGGGTCCCTCCACCTCGGGGACCCCGGCCCCGAGGCCTCGGACGAGGGAACGGGAGGGAGACATCCGGGCCCGGCGGCGCCCCTCCCATCCCCCCCGCCGGCGAGGGGGAGATCTTCAGGACTGGCGCTGAGCCACCGAAGCGAGTTTCCCACCCGGGACGTGGCGGGACACGGCCTCCTCGGCGGAGGCCTCCGAGCCGGCGACCAGGACTGCGTTCGGAAGAGCGGAGGTGCCGGCGGGATGCGGATAGGTGCCGTGGCGGCCGCCTAGGCCTTCCGGACCATCGGCCGGATTCCCCGGAAGCTTCTGGAACCACTGGGGTGGGAGGGCGTGGTTGGGGTGGGGGGAGAGTTGGGGACTTCTCTGGAGAAAGCTCTGGCTTGGATCCAGTTTTCCGATTTCTTTTCGGAGGTGATTTTTTCCGGCTAAAAGTTTGGCTTTCCTTTTTTCTTGTTTTTTTTTTTTGTTTTTTTTACAATCTTCTTCCCTGCATGAACTGTGAATTTCGATCCTGGAAGCCTCTCGGTGCCCCCGGCCCCCTCCCCGGCCCCGCAGCCGTGCCCAGAGGGACTCCCGGCACACACCGTTATTTATTCGAGGGCGAGGTGGGGTTCCGGCCCTCGGAGTTTCGGGGGGAAGGGCTCACTCTGCTCCAGCAAGAGGTCCCCGGGACTCGGCAACTTTGCCCTCCCCTCCCCGATCCCGTTTCCCTCCAGCCCCGAGTGGAGTCAATCACAGTCCAGGATTAGCCATCCAGTCGGGAGGAGAGAAACCACGCATTTCTCCATTGCGGGCGCCAAACTGCTCCGGTGGGAATGGAGCCCGAGGGCTGGGCAGGGGGATGACTGCAATGACACGTGACCCCAGAGCCTTTCTCCCACTCCTGCAGGGCCCGCGGGCTGGGCAGGGGGATGACCTCAATGGCATCTGACCCCCAGAGCCCATCTTCTACTCCAGCAGGGCCCAGGGGCTGGGACCGGCCTTTGCTTCCATCTCTCAGGAGGTGTCTCGATACGCGTTCGGGGCGCGCTGGGGAGGGGAGGGTCGCGGAAAGGAGCCGTCGGCCCGGCGGGCTGGTTCGGGGGGCCCGGACGCCCGCGTCCTCCCCGCCTGCCCAGACCCGCCGCTTGGCCTCGATCGGTCTTCGGGAGGACTCGGGGATCTCCAGTTGCACTTTGGTCTTTTCTGTTTCTTACCTCGTCCTCCCCGCGGCCTCCACCCGACCCGATCCGGGGAATTCGGCCAACGCGGAATCGAGGCCCCAGGCGACGGCAAGTGAGTTTCCGTTTTTCAACCGCTGGTTCTTTTTTTACACGTGGAAGGTGTTTGTCTAGAGGCCGTGGGTAATAAACCTGGTTCCACCCGACCCCAGGATCCTGTCTTCCTTCAGCTTGCTTCGGGGGCCGGGGGCCGGGGTGGGGCGGGAAGGGCAGCGGTAACAGAATGTATCGGCCGCTTACAACGTGCGGAGCACTCTGCTGAGAGTACACGGGTGGAAATTAGTCTCAATGCAGAGGCAGCGTGTCCTAGTGGATAGAGCACGGACCTGAGAGTAGAAAGACCTGGGTTCTAATCCTGGCACTGCCCCCCTTTGTCTGCTGTGTGGCCTTGGGCGAGTCACTTCACTTCTCTGGGCCTCAGTCACCTCATCTGTCAAATGGGGATGAAGACTGTGAGCCCCACGCGGGACAGGGACTGTGTCCAACCCGATTTGCTTTGATCTATCCCAGCGCTTAGAACGGTGCTTGACGCGCAGTAAGTTCTTAACAAATAGCACGATTATTATAATTATTCTTAGTAGCAGTAGTTTCCCCTCTCAGGACGGCACCCGGAGAGTTTCCAGTCGTCTACCAGTCTCGGCAACGGGAGGGAGAGTCGAGCGGAGGCCTGTCCGTTCCGTCCCTGGCTTGGCCGGCGGCTAGCGAGCGGCGGGCCATTTGCTACGGGGCAAAACTCCCCCGTGCCGGGCAGCGATGACCCGGGAGAGAGTCGAGGGCGGAGACTCGAGTTTACCACGTGGAAGGTGGCGACGGTAAACCACTGCCGGATTTTTCCCAAGAGAAGTCTGTGGATCCACTACCGGGATGACGACAGACGGAGAACCGGGCCTTCGGGGAGAGGTGCGTCCGTGGTGTCGCTACGGGTCGGAGACGACTCGACGGCATGAGACAAGACAAGGAGTAGTCTAATCGTCATCATAGTATCGTCGTCATCACTGTAGTGAATCGTGTCATAATTTTAGTGCCGTCGTCGTCGTAGTGATGATAATAATATCGATGATGGTATTTGTTAAGCGCTTACTATGTGCCTCTGTTCTAAATGCTGGGGGAGATACAAGGTTACCAGGTTGTCCCAGGCGGGCCTCCCGGTCTTAATCCCAATTTTCCATGATGAAGTAACTGAAGCCCAGAGAAGTGAAGTGACTTGCCCTAAGTCCCCCAGCCGACAAGTGGCGGAGCCGTGATTAGAACCCAGGACCTCCGACCCCCAAGCCCGGGACCTTTCCACTAAGCCACGCTGATAGTTGTGTCATTGTAGTGGTAGTGTCGACATCGTCGTCGTCAGAGTGCCGTCATCGTAGCGGTGGTCACGACGTCCTTGCGATGGCAGTCGTGCCGTTGCCGGAGTAGAATTGGCCACGGTCGTTGTAGTAGCGGTCACTGGCGCGGTTGTGGTAGTTGTGAGAAACAGTGGCGCGTCGTGGCGAGAGCACGGGCCTGGGAGGTCGTGGATTCCAATCCCGGGTCGGCCATTGTCCGCTGTGTCACCCTGAGCGAGCGCTTCACTTCCCCCGGGCCTCAGTGACCTCATCTGCAAACTGGGGATTGAGACCGCGAGCCCCACGTGGGCCGGGAGACTGCGTCCAACCCGATTGGCTCGTATCCATCCCGGCGCCTCGTACAGCGCCCGGCACGTAGCGAGCGCTTAACGGATACCGTCCTGATGACTAGTAGGAGATTCTGTCACAGTCATCGTGGCGATAGTTGTCGTCAGGTGTCGCCGTAGCTGTGGTCGGAGGCGTCGTACCGGCAGCCGTAGTAGAGGCGGCAGCCGCGTGGCGGCAATTGTCGTCGTCGTAGTAGTTGCCGTCGTGGTCGTCGTCACGGTAGTGATCGTCCCAGTGGCGGCCGTTCTGGAGAGGTCGAGTCGTCGTCGTATCGTCGCGGTAGAAGCCGTGCCGGAGGAGTCCGTTATTGCCCTAGAAGTCGGAGTCGCCCTTGGAGTAGGAGCGGGTATTCTACTAGCGCCAGTCGTCGTGCCGGGAGTTGGCGTCATCAGAGAAGTGGGGTTTATTAAGCACTCGTTATCTGCAGCCAAACTCTGACCACGCGCAAGGTAAATGGGCTAGACAGAGACTCTGTCTCGTATAGGACTCACTAGCTAAATGTAGCGAGAGTTGAAAAGTGAGAGTTTCCGGTCGTCTACCAGTCTCGGCTACGGGAGGGAGAGTTCAGGCGGAGGCCTGTCCGTGCCGTCCCTGGCTTGGCCGGTGGCTAGCGAGCGGCGGGCCGTCGGCTACGGGGCAAAACTCGCCCGTGCCGGGCAGCGGCGGCACGGGAGAGAGTGGAGAGCGGAGACTAGAGTTTACTTCGCCGAAGGCCGCGAAAGTCAACCGCTGCTGGATTTTTCCCAAGAAGAGTCTGTGGATCCACTACCGGAACGACGGCAGATGGAGAGCGGGGCCTTCTGGGAGAGACGCGTCCGTGGCGTCGCTGTGGGTCGGAGACGACTCGACGGCATGAGACAAGACAAGGTAAATCCTGACAAACTGACCTCTGTGGTCCAAGAACACACCGCTGAGGGTGAAGCTCACCTATGGATGCCTATGTGGCAGAAAAGACCACATCAGCATTGTTGTGTTGCTCTGGCTAGCGTTTGCCGCACCTGGGCCTGTTTTTTGGGGGGGGGGGTTTGCCTCCTTTCGTGTTCCTTATGAAGCTTTGGGTGGGAGAGAGCGGCTCCTTCCTCGATAAAATCTAAAAAGGCGGTAACAGGGAAACGTCCACCTGGTTCAAATTCAACAATCCAAGAGAGCGGCGGAAGACGAGGCTCTCTCGGCCAGGCGGCGTTCCCGGCGCGAGCTGTGTTTTCCAAGCCCCCCGAGGCCGTCCACGGCTGGACGTGGGATCTCGTCAAATCCGTGTCCGAGGGAGCACGCCGGGGAGGCCCTTCGGACCGGGACGGCCCGGTCCTGGTTCCCGGGACTCCCCGCGGCCGCCGGGCCCAATTTCCGCCCGTATCCGTCGGCGCTGACCGCCACGGAGGAGGAGGCCGCAGCCCGGGCGGATCGAGGGGCTTTTGCAGGGCGAACTGCCACGAGAGGCCAACGCGAACGCAAATAGATGACTCCGGGCCTTGGGTTGGTAGTCACCGAAACGTGCGCATTTACCCTCCAATGAGTGTGAGTTTTCCTCTCCCATCCCCAGTAGCAGGGTTGCTACTTAGTACAGCGCCTGGGGCATAGTAAACGCTTACCAACTACCACAGTTATTAAGTAGCTTGAAGGCCCTGCCCTCTAGCATCCGTGTTGCAGAGCTACAGCTGCCCGGAGGTGGACGTGGACCGGATTATAATAATAATGTTAATAATGTTGGCATTTGTTAAGCGCTTACTATGTGCAGAGCACTGTTCTAAGCTCTGGGGTAGATACACGGTAATCAGGTTGTCCCACGTGAGGCTCACAGGTCATCGCCATTTTACAGATGAGGTAACTGAGGCACAGAGAAGTTAAGTGACTTGCCCACAGTCACACAGCTGACAAGTGGCAGAGCCCAGATTATTACCCCCCCCACCCAGTTGGATAATAATAATAATGATGGTATCTGTTAAGCGCTTATTATGTATCTAACACTGGTCTAAGCACTGGGGTAGATACAAGCTGATCAGTTTGGACACAGTCCCTGTCCCACGTGGGGCTCATAGTCTCAATCCCCATTTTACAGATGAGGTGACTGAGGTCCAGAGAAGTGAAATGACTTGCCCCAGGTCACCCAGCAGACAAGTGGTGGAGGCGGGATTAGAGCCCAGCTCCTTGTGACGCCCGGGCTCTACCCGCTTTGGCCATGCTGCTTCTCTAAGATGTTACCTCTTCTATAAAATGTAGAGAGTTATAAAAATCTATAGATGAAGAACCTCATCTCTAGTTATAGATAACTCATCTATAAAGTGGGAATTAAATCCCCCTCCCCCTGACAGACCGTGAGCCCTCTGTGGGACAGGGACCGCGTCCAACCTGATTATCTGTATCTACCCCAGCGCTTAGTACGGGGTCTGGCATGTAGTAAGTCCTTAACAAGAATCGTTCCTAAAAAAAAAAGGAAACGAAAGCTCAACTATTAAGGAGACACCATCTCCTCTGCCTCTCCTAGGATCCCACAGTGGGGTGAACTGCTTCAGTCGTGGGAGAGGAAGCAGAGGAGATGGATCCGAAGGGATGGAAAGGGATGGAAACTGTCCTCAGATTTGCCCCCAACTCCTCGAGTGCAAATCTGAACAGGGTCTCCTTGTTTCATTTTGTAGCTTTTTCTTTTTTTTTTCTTTAACAATCGGTGTTAATCGGTGTTTGCTTGTATTGGAGAATTTCTTTAACGGACTGGGGAAGGGATGAAGTGTCTTCCATTTTTTTCAAAGGTTCAGATGTCAGTAATAATTGCGGTATTGGTTAGGTGCTTGCTACGTGCCAGGCAGTGTACTAAACGCCGGGGTGGATACAAGCAAATCGGGTAGGACACAGTCGCCGCCCCACAATGGGGTCACGGTCAATAGACCCGTGGGGGGCCAAAAGTTCCCGGAGAGAGGTGAGTGGGAGGTGGGTGAGGGTCATCTCTGCCTGGTCACTCAGGATAGAGTACACGCCTGGGAGTCAGAAGGACCTGTGTTAATAATAACAACAATGATTATAATAATGTTGGTATTTGTTAAGCGCTTACTATGCACTGTTCTAAGCACTGGAGTGGATACAGGTTAATCAGGTGGTCCCTCGTGGGGCTCGCAGTCTTAATCCCTATTTTACAGTTGAGGCACAGAGAAAGAAGTTAAGGGGCTTGTCTAAAGTCACACAGCTGATAAGTGGCGGAGCCGGAATTAGAACCCAAGACCTCTGACTCCCAAGCCCGGGCTCTTTCCACTAAGCCACTCCGTCACTTGTCTGCCGTGAGACCTTGGGCAAATCATTTCCCTTCTCTGGGCCTCAGTTCCCTCATCTGTAAAATAGGGATTAAGACTGTGATTCCCGTGTAGGACAGGGACTGTGTCCAACCCAATTACCCCAGCGCTTAGTACAGTGCCTGGCACATAGTAAGGGGTTAACAAATACCATTTATTATTATTATCGCTGTAACACTGTGGATCCCAGAGGACAATTAGCCGGAAAACTCACGTGAGCACAATTTACTGGCCTTTTAATTTCTGGCGCTGCTGGCTGATTTTTGTGTATATAGCTCTCTTCCCAAGTTCATTCTGGAGGAACATTGATTGGGTTATGTTGAGGTCGGTCATGGCTTCAGGTACTGGGAGGTGTTCCCCGTTTATTCAGAGTGTTGCTCCATGTGCAATCTGGTGGATGTGATTTGATAGACCAAGGAGATCCCCCCCCCCGCCCCCCCCCCGGTGACTTTGAGACTCATCCATTCATTCAATAGTATTTATTAAGCGCTTACTATGTGCAGAGCACTGTACTAAGCGATTGGAATGGACAATTCGGCAACAGATAGAGACGATCCCTGCTCAATGACGGGTTCGCTCCATCCTTCCATACGGTCCGGAGTTGAAAATAGTATGTCTCACCTTCCCCACCTTTCCTGCTGGGATAGCCAGTTCTGCGACCCACCTAGTGAAGGAGAATTTGCTTCCTCAGAGGGTGGGATCGTGTCCTCCAACTCCGTTGTACTGTCCTCTCCCAAGTGCTTAGCCCAGTGCTCTGCACATGCTGAGCGCTCGATCAATACCAGGAACTCAGCTATACCAAGAACCAAATAGATTGGTTGAAATAGTTTACCCCCACCCCAGCCAAGAACTCAGAGTAGCAGCATGGCCTAGAGGGAAGTAAGAGGACCCAGGTTCTAATTCCGGTTCTGCTAACTGCTTGCTGGGAGACTTCGGGCCCCTCTCAGGGTGGCACCTGGAGAGTTTCCGGTACTCCGCAGGTCTCGGCCACGGGAGGGAGAGTCGGGCAGAGGCCTGTCCGTTCCATTCCTAGCTTGGCCGGTGGCTAGAGGGTGGAAGGCCATCTGCTACAAGGCAAAACTCCCCCGTGCCGGGCAGCGGCGGCCGGGGAGACGATCCAGGGCGGAGACTCGAGTTCACTGCGTGGAAGGAGGCATCGGTAAGCCACTGCCTGATTTTTACCAAGAAAACCACGGATCCACTACCGGAACAACTGCAGATGGAGGTGGTTCCGGAAGAGATGCGTCTGTGGCGTCGCTACGGCTCGGAGACGACCCGACAGTGTAAGACGAGATCTTGGGTAAGTCACTTCACTTCTCAGGGCCTGGCACATAGCAAGTGCTTAACAAATACCATAAACCCCTCCCCGCAAAAACTGCTCCAAAACCCATGACGTGGGGAGTGGTGGGATAGGGGAGAAGGGAGTTCCCAGCTGAGTCTATGTCTCCTTTCCTTCCTCCCCAGATTTTTGGGCTGGAGTGCTTCGCACACAGTAAGCACTCAACAGATATGATTGAACGAGGAAGGAAGGTATTGTTTCCAAGGAGCCCCAATCCGCTGTGCAGGATTTAGGCAACTGGTAGGGGAGGCCATCTATGGTTGCTTGGGTGGGATTACGGGGAAGCAACCAATTATGGGTTGAGCCTCTCGTTCCCTTTGGTGTCCACTTTCGAGGGGCGATGGCCCCCCTCTGCTCTGGGGACTGTACTGGCCTCGCCCAATCCCGGTCTGTGAGAAGACCGGCCGGCTTCCAGACCAAGCAGGAAAAATTGCAAAATGGCCACCTGCCAGCTCTCCGAAACCTGACCCTGTGCTTTTTCATCTGCATAATCCCAGAGAAAAGTGGTCTGGGCCCTCTTCCTGGCTCCCCTTAAAGGCCAGCCACCATAATATTCAGTCAGATTTGCGCTATGGGTCGGAGACGACTCGACGGCATGACGGGACAATTCGCTGCTTTCCCCAGCCTGGTCTGTTGGGCCTTATTCTAAAGGGTCTGATTTATGTTACCTATTTGCCTTCCTCAGTTTCTCCGGTTTTCATCCGTTTATCGGTACTCACCGAACGCTCCTTGGGGGCCGAGCCCCGGACGAGGCGCTTAGGAGCACGCGATCGAAGTCCCGGCGCGTGCCTTCCAGGGAGATCCCCTCTCCAACCGGGCAGTCCTGAAGAGCCCTGGCCTATTTCTGCTCTTCGGCTTCTAATCTCAACACGGTGAGCTGCTCTTCCTGAGAGGACGGGGCGGGGACTCAGTCCTTGGTGGTTGCCTAACTCCCTGGCGAGTTGGGAAACGGGGTCCGAATCTGCCCCCTAGCACCCCTTGTTCCTAGCGTGGGGTTCTGGGATTTCACGTGTGCTCACTCTCTGAGCACACGATCCGCGGTACACAGGTATATCTGGGTGATCTTTGCTTCTCTTCCCGAATACACGACACTTCGCTCCTCCCACACCAACCCGCTCACTGTGCCTCGTTCTCGACTCCCTGGCGTTCGAACCCTTCCTCGTGTCCTCCCCTTCCCATCTCCAGAGTCCTACTGAAAACCACCTCCTCCGGGAAGCCTTCCCTAACCTCTCGTCTCTCCCGCCCTATTTTTCTGCCTTCCCTATCACCTACGTTTCCTATTGCGCTGTATTCCCCTAAGCGCTTAGTACAGCCCCTTGACCAACCTAATCACTTCGGTCTAAACTACCCCTACACTCTTAGGTAGTCACACCTCACCCCCAACTCACTTGTGTCCACTTCTTTATTCTCATTTGCCCCCTTCTCTGTAATTTCACATCCGACTACCCAGCTGGAACATAAACCTCTTGAGGGTGGGGACCGCGCACGCTCGCTCCATTTTATTTTTCCCAGGTACTCAGTACAGTGCTCTGCACAGCGTAAGCGCTTAGTAAATACCGCCGAGCGACTGTACGGTGGCGGCCGGGCCGCCCGGCCCCGGGCAGGGGACGTATCTTCCAATTCCGTTCCGTCGTCCTCTCCCAGGCGCTTAGGGCCGTGCTCTGCGCACGGGAAGCGCCCGGCACGTACCACCGATCGATTAACGACCCGGTCTTCCCCGCTCCTCTTCCACGGGCGATCCTGGCCGGTCGGAGGTGGTGGCGAGAGACGGACTCCGAGGTAAAGTGTGACCACTTTATTAGTTACCGCTAGGTACAGCGGGTTTGACATTAAGAGCAGGAATGGGGGTAAACGGGCACTGAGCTACGTTTCACTCGTCACTGTGCTTTCCAACGCGCCCCGGACGGAGCTGTTCTCCCCGTCCTCCCATCTCCTGCCCGCTGCCTTCTCTTTGGCCGCTGACCGATCCGCTGCCTCCTGATCTGGTCGCTGACCGATCCGGACGTTGTCCGCGATGGGGGGTGGGGGCGGGGAGGGAAGCGTCGTCATGGAGCGCACCACGTTCACACCAGCGTCGGACGACAACATGCACTTTCTACTCCTGCGGGTCAAGCGTGAGGGAGACGGGGGGCTGCGGGTGGGGGCGGGCGGGCCGCTCTCAGCTGCCCACGGTGAGTCTCTGCTCTGTGAGGGACGCCTGCTGGGCGACCGTTTTGTTCTCGTGGCCGCGGAGTTTCGACACGACGTCGAGGAAGGCCAAGCCCCGCACCTCCTTGTGGAGCGGCTCTGGAAAACAGAACGGAACATGGAGTCCCCGCCTCCCGCGGGGCGAGGGGAAGGCGCTCGGGGAGGACGCTCTGCCAGGCCCCGCTCGAGGGAAAAGACGGTCAGTGGGTCTCGTCGTGTCCTGTTGTCGATCCCGCCTGGGCCCGGCGGGCCAGGGTGACCCGGGGTGGTCTAACCGGGCTCCGCCGCTTGCCGGACGCGTGACCTCGGGAGGGTCATTTCACTTCCCGGGTTCCTCTAGACCCGTGAGCTCGTTGTAGGCGGGAACCTGTCTGGTGTTCTCTCCCAAGCTTGGCACACAGCAAGCGCTCTATAAATACGATCGAATGTATGGACGGACAGGTTCCTCCTCTGTAAAATGGAGATTTTGGTACCTTTTTTTTGTTCTTGTAATAACTGTGGTATTTGTTAAGTGCTTACTACGTGCCAGGCACTGTTCTAAGCGCTGGGGTAGATACAAGATAATCAGGTTGGACACAGTCCCTGTCCCACGTGGGGCTCACAGTCTTAATCCCCAGTTTACAGACGAGAGGACTGAGGCACAGAGAAGTGAAGTGACTTGTCCAAGGTCACCCAGCAGCCAAGTGGCAGAGCCGGGATTAGGACCCAGGGCTTTCTGACTCCCGGGCCCATGCTCTATCCACTAGGTTAATGCGTTTACCGTGGGCCGAGCACTGTCCCGAGGGCTGGGATAGAGATACAAGTTTATCAATTCAACATTCGGTCTCCTTCCTACGTAGATCCATGTGGGACAGAGACTGTGTCCCATCTGCCTAAATTATCTCCCTCACTGATGATGCTGATGATAAGGGGGAGGGAGGTCAGTGCTTGTAGTCTAATAAGCCCTTAACAAATAGCCCCATTATTATTATTACCGTGAAGGATCTTCTCAGTGCTTAGAATCACTCAATCAACCAATGGTATTTGAGCACTTGTTAGATGCAGAGCACTGTTCTATGATGCTAATAATTATGGTATTTGTTAAGCGCCTACTACGTGCCTAGCTCTGCTGTATGCGCTGATGTAGATACAAAGTTGTCCCACGTGGGGCTCATGGTCTTAATCGCCATTTTCCAGATGAGGTAACTGAGGCCCAGAGAAGTGACGTGGCCTGCCCAAGGTCACACAGCAGCCGAGTGGCAGAGGCGGGATTAGAACCCACGTCCTCCGACTCCGAAGCCCAGGCTCTTTCTACTAAGCCGTGCTGCTTAAGCGTGTGGGAGAGTACACAGTGTTTGAACCACAGTACTCACCAAATACCATAATTATTCAAGGAGCCCTCTTTTCTTAGGGAAGCAGCATGACTTAGTGGAAAGAGCCCGGGCTTGAGTGTCAGAGGTTGTGGGTTCTAATCCCAACTCTGCCACTTACCAGCTGTGTGACTTTGGGCAAGTCACTTCACGTCTCTGGGCCTCAATAAAATGGCGATTAAGACTGTGAGCCCCATGTGGGACAACCTGATTACCCTGCATCTACCCCAGTGCTTAGAACAGTGCTTGGCACCAAGAAAGTGCTTAAAAAATACCATCATCATTATTATTATTATTATTATTTTCTTACTGTTGTCAAGTTTGGTTCCCCACTCCTCTTGCCTCTCGGCTCCAGAGCAGGGTCACAGGTTGGCAGGAGACGTGAAAATCCGCTTCAGATCCACCCGGCCACCAACGGAGCCTCGACACTCCACTGCCGCACTGACTTTCAAGCTCTTTCCGAGGGCTGTCGGAGGAGCTCTGGAAAGTCGGGGTTCGGGGCCTCCTACCGGCATTTGTGCCCCTTTCCACCCCCCCCCACCCCCCAACGTGGGGGCGTTTCTTGCCGGCCTCGAATTTCAGAGCGGGGAAACATCCCCTTTATCCACCCCTCGCTCTGCCCCCCAGCACTTACGTCTCTGTAATTTCTTTATATTAAGTTCTGTCTCTCCTTCAAAGCGCTCTGTGGGCAGGGAACTTGTCGGTTATATTGTCCTCTCCCAAGTGCTTAGTACAGTGCTCTGCACACGGTAAGTGCTCAGTTAAGTACCACTGATTGATTGAAGTGCAAGTTACGTCTCCCCTCAGGATCCGTGTCCTGAGGGGACATTCATTCTTCCTCTCTTACCTTGCTTGGGGGGGCGGGGGGTGGGTTGAGCTTGGCATCTACCAATCTCAGCGTTCTTCGCACCCTCCGCACCCTCACCCGGGGACAGGTCTTAGTCCCGCCTCTGCCCAACGCTTGGCTGCTGAGGAAGAGAAGGTTTTTCCGCCAAGCCCAAGGGAGCTTTCGCTTTGGGCCCTCCTCGCTCGCTTCCGCCTCCCTCACAGCGAGGGGCGATGAGGTTGAAAATGTCCCTCTACTTAACTGGGGGTTCCGTGCACCGGTGGTAAAAGGAAGAAGGGAAGCGGTGTGGCCTAGTGGAAAGAGCCCGGGAGTCAGAGGATCTGGGTTCTAATCCCACCTGTCTGCCGTGCGGACTTCTCTGGGGCACGGCTTCTTCAACGGTAAGATGGAGATTCGATATCTACTCTCCCTCCTAGTGAGACTGTGGGCCCCAAGTGGGACAGGGGCTGTGGCTGACCTAATTGACCTGTGCCTACCCCAGTGCTTAGGACAGTGTTTGACACATAGTAAGCACTTAACGAATACCATAAAAAAGAAAAAACAAGAAGGGTTACTGCCTTCTAGGATTCAGCCGGAAACACGGGAGACTCGTTTCCGAAGGCAGAAGAGTTTCCGCGATCTCCGTCGGGGCCGGGCCCTCCTCCAACGACTGCCGCTTTTCCCCGTGACTGTTGATGATGACGGTATTTATTAAGCGCTTACTAAGTGCCAGGCACTGAACTATGCACTGGAGCAACCCTTCCTCCTTGTACGAAACTCCGTGCTTCTCTCCCGCTTCTCACCCTTGCCTTACCGCTCGGCCTTGTTTCCCGGCTCCGCGTCCTCCCCTGGCCCTCTGGCCGGAGACGATTCCGGGTCCCCCGTTTTCCTTACTCTCCTCGTGCTTCTCTGCTCACACACTTGCCGGTGACCACCCCCAAAATTTTCCACATAGGCCCCAAGCCCACCGGGAGACCCATCTGGCGACCCGCCGCCCGGAAGCTTTTTGGGATCCAAGAGCCGTCGGCAGCTCTGGCCGCCATACGTGGGGAGGCGGTGTGGCCTACTGGCTAGGGCCACTGGGAGTCAGAAGGTCATGGGTTCTAATCCCGGCTTCCGCCACGTGCCTGCTATAGGATCTGGGGCAAGTCCCTTCACTTCTCTGGACCTCAGTTGCCTCACGGGGATTAAGACTGAGAGCCCATGTGGGACAGGGACTGTGTCCAACCCAATCACCTTATATCTACCCCAGTGCCTGGCACCTAGTAAGCACTTCACAAATACCACAATTAATATTATTATTATTATTATTACTACTACTGCACGTCACTGACAGCCCTCTTGCCTCAACCTGAATTTAAAGCTTTTCAGCCCATAATAGTAATTGGGGTATTACTAAACTGGGACTAAACAGCTTACTATGTGCCAGGCCCCGGGGTAGGTAATAGTGTAACTGGATCTAGTCTCTGCTCGTCCTGGGACTCGCTTTCGCAGAAGAAAGAGGTTTTTAATCCCCACTTTGAATGAAGAAACTAAGGCCCAGGGAAGGTAAGTTACTTGCCCAAGGTCGCTCGACAGGCATGAGACAGAGCCGGGATTAGAATCCAGAGGTCTTCCGACTCCCAGGAAAGGCAAATGATTTGCCCCAGGTCTCCCAAGTTCCAGGCCTGGCTAGGCGAGGAAACTGAGGACCCGAGAAGATATGGAAAGAGCCTGGGCTTTGGAGTCAGAGGTCATGGGTTCGACTCCCGGCTCTGCCACTTGTCAGCTGTGTGACTGTGGGCGAGTCACTTCACATCTCTGTGCCTCAGTTACCTCATCTGTAAAATGGGGATTAACTGTGAGCCTCACGTGGGACAACCTGATTCCCCTGTATCTACCCCAGCGCTTAGAACAGTGCTCTGCACATAGTAAGTGCTTAACAAATACCAACATTATCATTATTATTATTAAATGACTTACCCCAAAGGTCACACAGCAGGCACGTGGTAGAGCTGGGATTAGAACGCAGGTCTCCCTACACCCAGGCCCGGGCAGATGAGGGAACTGAGGCCCGGAGAAGGTAAATGACTTACCCCAAAGGTCACAAAGCAGGTACGTGCCGGAGCCGGGATTAGAACGCAGGTCTCCTGCCTCCCGGGCCCGGCCTCTTTCCCCGAGGCCTTGCTGCTTCTCAGGTCTTCTCGGCTGAATTGTCACAAGAAACCTTAGCACTCCGAGCCCCTTCTCGTGAGGGAGAGGAGTCGTCCCACAGGGGTCAGTGACGTCCAGCTCTAGGGACACCACGGGAAATTCTGTGGACGCCAGGTTGGCCCGTGGCAACTCTCAGTGGTACAAACCCAGGCCATGCAGGGTGGGGTGAAAGCCACGAGAGCTACACCCAGGCCCAAGTACTCTCCCTTACTCAGGCGCGTGAGTGAGGAAAAGGAGCATGGCAACTAATCCAGGCTCTGCCACTGGCCCACTGGAAGACCTCGAGCAAGCCACTTAACCTCTCTGGGCCTCTGTTTCCTCACCTGTAAAGTGTGGATTAGAGCTCTGTTCTCATGGGGGCTTCTGTCATTAGTAGCCGCGGGCCGCACCCCTGGCCCGGCGTGGAACACTCACCGGACCCCATGAGCGCACAGATGAGCACCATGGAGTTGTACTTGATTTCGGGAGCGCTGCGCTCCTCAGCCAGCAGTCTGTGGAGGATCTGAACCAGCTGCGCGTTTTCTAGGTCTTTCTCGGCAGTGCCTAGAACAGGAAACGGTGTCGCGTGAGGTGGGGGCACCCGGAAACGGCCTCGAGAGTGCCGCGGGCCTGCACAGCCTTCTTCCGGAACCCGGCCCCGAGGGACCGCCCCGGACCCTCTCTTGGAGAATCTTTCCCGTCGGCGAATAAAAGTCGTCGTCGCGGCATTTGTAAGTGCTTACTGTGTGCCAATCGCTGCACTAAGCACGGGGGTAGGTATGACAGCAGCAGGTTGGGCACAATCCCTGCCCCGTGAGGGGCTCAGGGTCTAAGAGGGAGACCGGGGATCGAATCCCCGTTTCACCGATCGGGGAACTGAGGAACAGAGAAGGTAAGTGGCTTGCCCAAGTTCTCGCAGCGGGGAAGTGGTGGCGTCGACTGCCCCGGGGAGTCTGGCACTGGTTTGGATGGGGCAGAAAGAGAAAGGTGAGGGACCCTTCCTTTTGGGGAAGGATGAGGGCGGCTCCCCTCGTTCTCAGCCCCTTAGCCCTCTCGCAGGGAGGTCTTGGGACCGAGGCAGAGAAGAGGGTGGAGAAGCGTCGGGCCCTGGCCCGCTCACCTAATTCCAGAGCTGCTATGAGCGCCAGGGCCACCAGGGCCTCGTTCTGCATGATCACGTGCTCGCTCGTCGCCATGGTGACGAGATGCTGGACGCCTCCGCTCTGCACGATGGTTTTTATCACCTCCTAAAATAAGCAGAGAAGGCCACGCCTTCAAGAGCTTGGGCCCGCAGCGGGGAGGCGCGGGCCTCTTCCCCTGTCCCGCTCCGGCTGAGGCCGGACGGCGGAGCCACCGCTCACGGGCAACCGTCCGGGGGGAGACGGAGTGCGAGGGAGCCATTTTGGCTTGTGGCAGGTTCATCCAAGATGGTCGCTTCCCTGCCCCCTGTGGAAAAACGGCATCTTGGCTGAGACGTTGCCCAGGACGTACTCCGGCGGGGGGGGGGGGGCGGGGAACCCCGAAACCTGGGGGGAAGGGGGAGATGGTGACAAGCAGAGACTTTGGCTTCACAAAGAAAGAATCACACTACCCCTATTTCCTTCCCCAAGGCAAGGCTACAACTGGTCTGATGATGTCCACCGAGCAGCGTGGCCCAGCGGCTAGAGCACGGGCCCGGGAGTCCCAAGGACAAGGGTTTTAATCCCGACTCCACCGCTTGTCTGCTGTGGGACTTTGGGTGAGTCACTTCTCTTCTCGGTGCCTCAGTTACCCCATCCGTAAAATGGGGGTTGAGACCGTGAGCCTCACTGTGGGACAGGGACTGCGCCCAACCTGAACTGCTTGGATCCACCCCAGTGCTTAGTACCGTGCCTGGCGCATAGTAAGCGCTCAGCAAATGTCACAGTAAATTGGAGGGCTGATTATGATAACGGTGGAATATATTTTGGGCGCTTACGATAACTGCGGTCCTTGTTAAGCACTCACTATGAGTCGAGCACTTACTGAGCGCTGGGGTAGATCCAAGATAATCAGGTTCCACTGGGTGCTCTCAGTCTAAGTAGGAGAGAGAACCTGAACTGGATCCCCATGTCGCAGGTGAGGGAATTGAGGCGCAGAGAAGTGAAATGACTTGGCCAAGGTCACACGGCAGACAAGCGGTGGATCCGGGATTCATTCTAATAACAATAATAGTGGTATCTGTTAAGCGCTTACTCTGTGCCATGCACTCTACTAAACGCTGCGGTGAATACAAGCTAAGCAGGTTAGACAAAGTCCCTGTCTCCCATGGGGCTCACAGTCTCACTCCCCATTACGCGGATGAGGTAACCGAGGCACGGAAAAGTGAAGTGACTTGCTCAAAGTCACACAGCAGACGAAGCCCGTCAAAGGGCAGGGACTGTCTCTATCTGTTACTGATTTGTACATTCCAAGCGCTTAGTACAGTGCTCTTGCACATGGTAAGCGCTCAATAAATACTACTGAATGAATGAGTGGCGGAGCTGGGATTAGAACCTATGACCTTTTGACTCCCAGGCCCGGGCTCTACTACGCCTTGCTGTTAGAATTTGAACGTTTACTCTGAATCACAGGCAAGGAATTGGATGCCTGAAGTGTGAAGATTAGGAGCCGTACAATCCAAGTGGAAAACAGTTAACGGCCCTCAAAAAACTGTCACCTTCGTGGAGTGAGCTCTAAACTGTGAGCTCGTTGTGGGCAGGGAATGAGTCTGTTAATTGTTGTATTGTACCCTCCCAAGAGCTGACTACAGTGCTCTGCACACAGTACGTGCTCGATAAATACGACTGAGTGAATAACGGAGGATACAAGCAGACACTCACAGAATCATGGGAACCAGAGGGAAAACAGAAACAAGTGGCAAATGACAATGTCATAACTGTGATAAGTGCTTACAGGATGCCAACCACTTAAGCTTCTCTGGAAGCTTCTCCAGAACTCAGTACAATGCTCGGTTCCTAGCGAGCACTTCACAGATACCCCAGTCGATCTCTCAGTGGTATTCATCGAGTGCCTGGCTGGAACAGTGTTAGACACATAGTAAGCGCTTAAAAAAAATCATTATCGTTATTGAGAAGCTTTGAAAGGAGTCTGGGGCAACTGGGTCAACCTCTGGTGATGATGGGGAGGAATGGGAGAGTTTCATAAAGGGGTCAAAGAGGATTCTGAACTTAGCGTTTCAAATATTCCCCTGCGGGGACGCTCAGAAATGCATCTTTCAAATGCTAAGCACTTGGGAGAGTTGATAGACCCGTTCCCTGCCCATAAAAAACTTAGTCTAGAGAAGAAGCTTTAAGTCTAGAAGCAGAATATCCCCCTTAGAATATTATCATCCCACAAAATCTGCTGGGTCCTTTGTTCTTCCTCTGCTTCACTGGACTCTCTACAGGAACTCATCAATCTCACGATTTCGGCTACCGTCTCCATTTCAGTGACTCAAGGACCTCTTTCTTCAGTCCTGACCTCTCCCCTCCCCTGAAGGTCACCTCCATCCAAGCGGACACCCCAGATGTCAAGATCTCATCTTCCCTCAGCATTCTCATTTGCTCTACTACTAACTGATCAATGGGATTGAGCGCTTTTCTCCTCACCACTGGCTTTAAAGCACTCAATCACCTTGCCCGCCCCAACCTTACCTTGCTGCTCACCCCGCTCCTCTAATGCCATCCTACTCACTGGACCTCGATCTCGTCTATCTTGCCGGCGACCCCGTACGCACGTCTTCCCTCTGGCCTGGGTCTCCCCGCCCGCCCCGGGCTTCAAACCCTAGTAAAACAGCCTTCCCTGATGAAGCTCTCACTTCCTCTACTCACTCTCCCTCTGTGTCACCAAATCGCTTCGAGCTGTCGCCACTGTCTCGTCCTATGCTGTCATCTCCGACCCATAGCGACACCCTGGACACATCTCTCCCAGAACACTCCACCTCCATCTACAATCGTTCTGGCCCCCTTTAAACACCTGATATTCAGCCCCACAGCGCTTATGTACATGTCCGACTACCCCGCGATTTCCCCCATCCGAATTGCTGCACCTATCTCCCCCTGTCTAGACCAAAAACTCCTTGTGGGTAGATAGCGTGTCTACCCACCTCTCTCTCATTGTCCTCTCCCAAACGCTGACTCTATGCCCTGCACACAGTAAGCGCTCAATAAATACCCGACTGACTGGAAAGCAGTTCCTTCTGAAGGTTGGTCATCCTTCCCCCCGGGGCTGAGTGCCGCTCACTCACCCACATGATGGGGTGGGGGATTAGCTGGGGGGCCTTACTTAGGGTCGAGGACAAGTGACCACGAATGCCCGGCTGACCCTCACGCCCGGATACGGTCTCGCCGACCGACTGGCCGTCTTCGAACCAATTTAAATTCATCTCTGCCATCCGTTGCCCGGGTCGCAGCACCGGGTCGGGGAGACGAGCGCTGGGTGCCTCGGACCAGGGAAAAGACCACAGCATCCCATCCGTAGCCCAGCATGCCCTGCGGGCCAAACTCCGGCCCCCACAGCGAGCCTCCCGCCCCCGCGGGAACTCACTTTGGATTTGCTGTGCCGTATGAGGGCCGAGAGCAGCCTGTTGGATTCGCCCATGACGCCGGCGTGCTCCTTGGCTTCACACCATTCCACCAGGCGCTCCACCAACGTCTCGTTCTTCCCCAGCTGCTCAGCAGCTTCCGCTGCGGGAAACAAAGGGCAAGAGCGCGGACGGGTTGGTCGGAAACGCCGCCCGCCCGCGAAGAGCCGACTTCGGCCGGGGCCGCTGGGATGAGGGCCGGGGAAGACCACCTCATCCGTGTCACTCTCCTGGGAAGCTGGCGGCTACTTAAGGCTCCAGCCGACTCGGGGGGAAGTGGGTTCGGGATGAAATTCGAATGCCAATCCAAGCTGTTGGCTTCGGGATGGGCCGAGTGGACTCCGCGCTCGCTGCCTGCCTTTGTGGTGACCAGAATTCAGTCAGTCCTGAATAGACTGTGTCTCCCAATGAAGCCAAAAAGGTCACGATGAGAAGGGGGAAAACGCAGGTCCCTGGCCATTATCAGCCCTACACGGACGCCGCTGGCCCTGGCAGACGGTGGCCCGGAGCGGCCACCGTACCGGCTCTGAGAGACCCCTCTCCCCGCAATACGCGGCAGGGCTGCTGCCTTTTACCTTTAGCGTCTATCAACATCCTCAACGTTCCCAGAAGTTTGAACTGAACGGGGGGCATCTCCGATTTCAGGAATTTCAACACGGCCTCGGCCACGCCGGCTGCCAGCATCTTGGCTTTGTTCACAACTGTGGGTGAGGGGGGGAGGGAGATGACGATAAAGAACCGAAGGCAGGAACGAAGCCCACGCTCCCAGGGTCGGAAACGTTCTGGGGAGAAGGCCGGAAGGATCCACAGCGGGACCCTGAAATCCTGCTCCTCCAGCCTTTCGGCATTTGGAGTATTTGTCCTTGTCATTTCTGCGGTTACATCTCCACCCAGAGGCCTTCCCCGCTGAAGCCCTCTTGTCCCCGACTCCCTCTCCCTTCTGGGACCTTTGGGCACTTGATATCTGCCCCGCCCTCAGCCCCACTGCCCTCATCTGCGTGTCTATAAATTACACATTATAAATTATCTCTATTCATGTCCGTCTTCTAGACTGAGCCCGTTGGTGGGTAGGGATCGTCTCTAAAATTCACCAAAAGGTACTTTCCAAGTGCTTAGTACAGTGCTCAATAAATACGATCGAATGAATCTGTAAAATGAGAATTAAGACTGTGAGCCCCACGCGGGACCGGGACCGCATCACAACCTGAAAACCTCGTATGTGCCCCAGCGCTCAGTGTAGTGCTCGGCGTGTAGTAAGCGCCGAGTAAATACCATGAGAAGCAGAGCGGCGTCCTTACCCGGGATGGCCAGATTCCGGAGCGCGCTGAGCGCGGCGTGCTGCACCGTCACGTTCCCGTCTTCCACGTGGCGGTCGAGGAGGACCATGAGCCTTTGCACGATTCCGCTCTCCACCATGTGGATGCAGTTTCCGTCTGAGCGAGACGAGGAATTCATTCGCTTCCACCCCCCCATCCCCATTCCTTTTCGGAAAGGCCGTACACAAGGACGGCGGCCAAAAGCGCAACCATCCAGTCACCTGGCCTCCGGCCACCGTCCCGCCCCGACTTCCCGCCTGCTGGACAACCGGGGACACCAGGAATCGGTGGAGGGAGGGAAGCTCATTCCGGTGACTAATGCGGGGGGTTCTCCGGAGAGCGTGGAACTGTCATCGTCTCCCATCGCTCCATCCATGACTCAAGAGTATTTATTTCTGAGGGTGGGGGGTGGCATTTAAGTGCTTACTACGTGCCAGGCACTGTACTAAGCGTTGGGGCTCTGTACTAAGTGTTAGGGTCTTTGCTCTTGGCAGAACAGTGTACTTAGCGCTTCGGCGATTATGGGAGAGTAATTATCTCAGAAACCCTTTTGGGTAGGTCTCAGGCCAATCAGTTAATCCACGGTATTAACTGAGTGTTTACTGGGCTTTCTATGTGCAGAGCACAGAGAAGCAGAGCTGGGACTCAAAAGGACTGGGTTCCAATCCTGCCTCCGCCACTTGTCTGCTGCGTGACCCTGGGCAAATCACTTCCCTTCTTTGGGCCTCAGTGACCTCATCTGTAAATGGGGATTGACTGTGAGCCCCTGGTGGGACAGGGAATGTAGCCAACCTAATTAGCTTGTCTCTACCCCAGTGCTTAGTACAGTGCCTGGTACAGGGTAAGCGCTTAACAAATACCATAAAAAAAAAACAAAAAACCCAAAAAACAGAGTACCGCTCTTAGTGTTTGGGGACGCCAAAGCCAGAAAACAAACACACAAAAACACACGCACATCCCCGGGGGCTGTCTCTGGATAGTCAGCCCCCGACCTCGATGCCAGGATACCTCCACGGAGTCACCCCGAGGTGCCTGGAGAGAGGAGAGATCCGAGGACAACCTCTAGACTGGAAGATCACTGTGGGCAGGGAATGTGTCTGTTTATGATTATATTGTCCTCTCCGGCGCTCAGTCTAATGCTCTGCACACAATAAGCGCTCAATAAATCCAACTGATTTACGACCCAGGCCCGGGCGGGGCGGGGGAACTTGACGCTCCCTGGGTGCGGCGGGGAAGAGGCTGGGGCCCAGGCTGAGGGCCAGCCACTGTCGAGCCGCGGGGCGGACCGTTAGGGAGACACGGCTCTCCCCGACGGTGAGGAGAGATGGCACCCGCACGGGCTTACCGTTCCTGGCAAAGTTGGCGATGGCTAAGGCGCCCGCCAGCTGCAACTGGTGGTTGTTGGACGGGATCCAGGACAGGACCCTTTGGAAGACGCTCCCCTTGCCGCCTTCGAATAACTTCTGCATGGACTCGTCTGCGGTGGAGGGGCGGGGGAGAATGGAGCCCGAGGTTACGCAAGTGAGAGATACACACCGTCGCACCCCTGCTTCTCTCCCTGCCCCTACCCAGTTCCCTCCCTGACCGCCATCTTCAACTTTTCGCTCTCTAATGCTCCTTCCCCAGCTGCTTTCAAACATGCCTACGTCTCCCCACTCTATCAGCCTCCTTGCTGACCTCCCAGCCTCCGGCCTCTCCCCATTGCAGCCCACACATCACTCCGCTGCCCGGATCAACTTTCTACGAAAAAGTTCAGGCCGTATTTCCCCACTCCTCAAGACCCACCAGTGGTTGCCCATCCACCTCCGCGGCAAACAGAATCACCTCACCGTCGGCTTTAAATCCCTCCATCGCCTCGCCCCCTCTTTTCTCACCTCGCTACTCTCCTACCGCAACCCCGCCCACACGCTCTGCTCCTCTAAAGCTAACCGACTCACTGTGCCTCACAGCCTCTATCTCGCCTCGGACCTCTCATCCACATCAATCAATCAATGGCATTTATTCTTGTCTGCCCGTCTCCCCCCGATTAGACCGTAAGCCCGTCAAAGGGCAGGGACTGTCTCTATCTGTTGCCGACTTGTACATTCCAAGCGCTTGGTACAGTGCTCTCCACATAGTAAGCGCTCAATAAATACTATTGAATGAATGAATTTATTCAAGTGCTTAGTACAGTGCTCTGCACACGGTAAACGCTCCGTGAATACGACTGAATGAATTTACTGAGCACTGTACTAAGTGCTAGGGAGAGTAACAATACATCAGAATTAGCAGACACATTCCCTGCCCATAATAAGCTTACAGTCTAGAGGCCTAGAACGCCCTCCCTCTCCATATCCCACCGTGACTCTCCCCCCGTTCAAAGCCTTATCGAAAACACACCTCCTCCAAGAGGCCCTCCCTGACTGAGCCCTCCTTTCCTCTTCTCCCCCTCCCTCCTGCACCAACTTGACTCTCTTTATCTGTCCCCTCCCAGACCCACAGCACTCATGTACATATCCGCAATTTATCTGGTCTCCCCCTCTAGACTATAAGCTCACTATAGGCAGGCAATGTGTTCATTATATGGCTATACTGTACTCTCCCAAGCGCTCAGTATGGTGATCGGCACACGGCAATCACTCAATAAATACAACTGATCGACTGACTGATTCACCTAGAAACTGGCTTTGGCCACGGGAAGCTGTATGGACTAGTGCATGGCCATGGACTAGTATGGACTAGAGCATGGGCCCGGGAGTGGATTCTAATCCTGGCTCCACCGCTTACTGCTGGGTGACCCTGGGCAAGTCATTTCACTTGTCCATGCCTCAGTTCCCACACGTGCAAAATGGGGTTTTGATCCCCGTTCTTCCTCCTACTTAGACTGTGAGCCCCATGTGGGACCAGATGATTTTGTATCTACCCCAGGATACAGGCTTAGTGGATAGATCAGAACCCAGTCAGAACCACCTGGGTTCTAAACCTGGCTTCACCACGTGACTGCTGTGTGACCCTGGGCAAGTCACTTGGCTTCCCTGGGCCTCAGTTCCCTCATCTGTAAAATGGGGATTAAGACTGTGAGCCCCACGTGGGACAGGGACTTTATCCTTTTACTGTTGTATCGTTATACCGTACTCTCCCAAGCGCTTTGAAGAGCGCTCTGCACGCAGTAAGCGCTTAGAAAATACGACTGACAGACTGACGGGGACTGCGTCCAGACCGATTTGCTTGTATCCACCCCGGCGCTTAGTACAGTGCCTGGCACATAATAAGCGCTTAAGATGACAATTACTACTGTTCTACTACTGTGATTGCTCCTTTTACTAGCCCAACCCACTCACCTCCAAGAAGCAGTAAAACCATGAGGTCGGAAGCGGTTTTGAGCTCCGCGATGTCGTCCTCTTTGTCGCTGTCCACTTTCTGCTGGACGGTGTCTAACAGACACTCCACCAGGCCCGCTTCAACCAGCTGCAGCTTAATCACATCTGTACAGGCACACGGGCAAGAAAGGTGAGCCGACAGGGGATGGGAGGAGGAAGTGAAAGGTAGGGTGGGAGAGGCTGGGAGGGGATGCGGTCTACTGACGTTCCGGGTCCAGAACTGGGTTTGGAACTGCTAAGAGAAAAGACAAGAAGTGAAGTGACTTGCCCAAGGTGACAGAACTGACAGGTGGAAGAGCCGGGATTAGAACCCCGGTCCTCCGGACTCCCAGGCCCGGGTTCGATCCTCTAGGCCGTGCTTTAGGGCTTTCCCTTAGTTGAGCGAACCCCCGCCCTCGGGAACCGCTCACGGCTCACCGCTAGTCCTCCCTTCCTCCTCCTCAGCCCCGCGACGGAAGCTTGGGGGGTGAACGGCCTGGCCTGGCCCCTGGCCCGGCCTCCAGAGTCCAGCTGTGGGGCCGGGGGTGGCCCGCTTCTTTTCTGGTCCAATCCCGGAGCCGGGGCTGGGCGTCTCTCAGCCCGGCTCTGCTCCTGGGGACATGGGCTCTGGGAGGGATGGGGGGCATGTGTGTGCGTGTGTGCACGTGTGTGTGGACGGAGGGGGCTTGAGGACAAAGCCTCAGAGAACCCCCCCTCCCACCCCCACAACCGTGCACAGCCTGGCCCCAAATATAATAGGTAAACAGCCCTGACAGGCGGCCAGAGTTTACCCGGCTCTGCCTTTAGCTTGCCCAGCCTCCGATCCTCTGTGATATGATGCCATTTTAAGACAGAGGCAAGTGGGGGGACGAGTGGGGAGGAGAAGGAAAATAGGAGCCAAGTGTCCCGGAGGACACGATTCCTGTCTTTCCCCTCCCACAGGCGATCCGACTTTGAATCCTCCCTACGTTCCCTCCACAACATTTCAAGAATCTGCCCTGTCCACACCCAGTGACAGAATAATACCAACAATTTATGGCATCTAACAAATATCTTCTAAGTGCCAAGCATTGTGCTAAGCTCACGGGTAGAAACAAGATAATCAGATGAAGTCATCGAGAAGCGGCGCGGCTTAGTGGAGAGGGCCCGGCCCTGGGAATCAGAGGACTTGGGTTCTAATCCCGGCTCTGCCACTCGGCTACTAGATAACCTTGGGCAAGTTGCTTCATTTCTCGCTGCCTCAGTTACCTCATCTGTAAAATGGGGATTACGACTGGGATCCTCACGTGAGTCATGGACTGTGTCCAACCTGATTAGCTTCCATCTATCCCAGCACTTGGCCTGGCACCTGGCATATAGTGTTTAAGAAACACCATTTAAAAATAAACAAATTGAAGAAAAAATGTAGTCTCTATCCCACACAGCCTAAGGGAGTGAGAGAACAGGTATTTAATCCCCAGTTCACAGATGAGGCACAGAGATGTTAAGTGACTCATCCAAGGTCACACTGGTTCTCAATCCCGAACCCTTCCGGGAAAGGGCCCTTCCGACAATCTCTTCGCTGACCAGCGTAAATTCAGCCTCGTAGCAAAAACGGCATTCGACTCGATCGTATGACTAATGAAATGGAGGAGGTGTCACTTGAAATAGCTGACAATTTTCTACCTCTTCCAGCAGAGCAGCTGAGAAAAGACACAGTAAAGAAAAGAGCTATTTCATTTCTCACCATTTTCTGCCAAAGGAGCTAAAACTTCAAAAATCATCTCCTTCTTATCGTGTTCGCCTTGCTTCTTGAACAGTTTTACCAGCTCCTCGGCAATGTTGGTGTAGGCAAACTGCTCTTTGCTTGACTCTGCAAAATATGGAGGAGAAACTGTAAATACTAAAGATGAACCCAAATTAACGTCCCACCATTTTCATTTCCATTCACGAGCGGGTCAACCTAGCCCATGATGAACACTTATAATAATGACGATGATAACGGTGGTATTGGTTCAGCATTTACTGTGTGCCAGGCGCTGTTCTAAGCGTTGAGGTGGATACAAGCAAATCGGGTTGGACACAGTCCCTGTCCCACCTGGGGCTCACAGTCTCAACTCCCATTTTACAGATGAGGTCACTGAGGCAGAGAGAAGTGAAGTGACTTGCCCAAAGTCCCACATCAGACAAGTGGCAGAGCCAGGATTAGAACTCACAAACTTTTGTTTCCCAGGCTGTGTTCTATCCACCACTCCGTGCTGCTTCTCTGCAAACCCTCTTTCGAGACAGAAACAAGCCTCCGGCGAATCACCGGATGAAAAAGATGTCTGAGCGTTTCAGAAAAATAGTCTCATCTGAATTAAGTTTCGGGGTCGTAAGAATAAAAGTTCGGCAACGTGATGAAGAGGCATCCAGAGCGACAGTCAAAGTACAGAGATAGGGAGGGAGAGATTTATTGCCTTCTGGCTAAAATGACTGACTCGGAAAGGCCTGTGGGTGATCGTGCAGAGATCGATAATAATAATGTTGGTATTTGTTAAGCGCTTACTATGTGCAGAGCACTGTTCTAAGTGCTGAGGGGATACAGGGTAATCACATTGCCCCAGGTGAGGCTCAAAGTCTTAATCCCCATTTTCCAGATGAGGGAACTGAGGCACAGAGAAGTGAAGTGACTTGCCCACAGTCATACAGGTGACAAGTGGCAGAGCCGGGATTTGATGAGGGCTCTTTTGGGGGTGCGGTCAGTGTGGATCCCCCCGAGTCTGTGCAGCTGGACCGTCTCCGCTCGCGGGTGGCCGGTCGCTGCCTAGACCGGGAAGGGAGTCTCAGCTTCACGATTGAGGGGCTGGGGTACCCAAGCGCGGTGGAAGGGAGGGGTTTTTCGGGTTTTATCCACGCTGTCTCCTCGAGGGAAGTTAGGGGGGTGGGAGGGGAAGAAAGTCCAAGCCAGAGCAGTGGTGTGGGGAGGAGCAAGGAGTGTGGGAGTGAGGTGTCACACCAGCTCTTCCCTCCTTCCTTTCTCACGGAGCATTTCAGTGAGGTCCAACCAAGCCCAGGTGGATGGAGACATCTCTCCTCTCTTCTCTAGACTTTAAGCTCAATGTGGGCAGGGTCTGTTCATTGCTATATTCATTCATTCGTTCAATCGGATTTATTGAGCGCTTAGTGTGTGCCGAGTACTGTACTAAGTGCTTGGAAAGTACAATTCAGCAACAAAGAGAGACAATCCCTGCCCACAACAGGGTTCACAGTCTAGAAAGGGGGAGACAGACATCAAAACAAGTAAACAGGCATCAACAGCACCGATATAAATAAATATAATTATAGATATATATGCACATCAGAACAAGTAAAACAGTCAATATAAATAGAATTGTAGATATGTACATATATACATAAGTGCCGTGGGGTGGGGGAGTAGAGCAGAGGGAGCAAGTCGGGGTAGGATGGGGGAAGGGGGAGCTGAGGAAAAGGGGGGCTTAGTCTGGGAAGGCCTAGTATTCAATCGTATTGAGTGTTTACTGTGTGCAGAGTACTGGTATTAAGCACTTAGGAGAGTACGATACAACAATAAACGGACACATTCTCTGACCACCATAAGCTTACAGTCTGGAGGGGGAGACGGACAGAGGGACGTTGATATACATAAATTACAGATAGGTATATAGCTGCTGTGGGGCTGGGAGGCGGGGAGGGGTGATGAATAAAGGGAGTGAGAAAAGAGGAAAGGTGGGGCTTAGGGAAGGCTTCTTGGGGGAGATGTGCCTTCAATTAAGGCTTTGAAGAGGGGGACAGTAATTGCCTGTGCTCTGCACACATGAGCACTCAATAAATACCACTGATGATGAGCCCCCCAATTTGATGGAAAATTCATCCCAGACTTCCACTGGCTGCAATAATAATAGTAAGAATAACAATAGGAGTGGTATTTTTTAAGCGCGTACTGTGTGCCAGGCACTGTACTAAGCGCTGGGGGTGGATACAGGCAAATCGGATAGGACACAGTTCATGTCTCACTTGGGGCTCACACTCTAAATCCCCATCTGACAGATGCCGATGAGCTCCATAAGGAATGGAGATAGTGCCTGATCTGCTCAGCCTATACCTTCCTCGGGGCCTGGCACGGAGTAAGCTACGGAGTAAGCACTTAAATCCCGCAAGTTTTATCATCACCCAACGCCTGAGCGTCAGAATTGCTTCCAGGAGGCAAAGAGCAACCTTGTTTTCAAAGACCAAGGCAGAAAGACTCTGAGGGGCAGAATGAGTGGGCTGGCACAGCCGGGACCCCTCTAACTGGGAGCAGATAGCTTCGGGCTCTTCACATTCTGAGCCCGCAATGGCAACCTGAATTCAATTTGGGTTCCGTTGCCGATTCACCTCCTTTTGTCCCCTCTTGGGGACTAGAGGAAAGTCCAACTTCCCATCATTCCGGGCCCTTTACGGAGCTGCTCTGCTATCTCGCCCTCTCCTCCGACCCTGGCTCCATCTCCCGGCAATCACGAATGAAGCTGTCCTGCAATTCTAAACTACCGCTTCCTTCGCTTTGGAAATCGCAGACATCTGGGGCGGGCACGAGAATGCCGTTTCCTTATCCCCCTTCAAGAAAACCGAAGCAGAAACAAATCAGCAAAAGTGGCTTTTCCTCTTCAGAGAGGTCTCAATGCACAGATGGCTGTTACTGTAACAGTCAGCTATGGATCAGAATCAATCATTGGTATTTGTTGAACACCTATTCTGAACAGAGTGCTGTTCTTAGCACCCGGGATAGTACAATAGAGTAGGTAGGCACAATCCCTGCCTTCAAGGAGCTTATTATCTAGAGGGGGAGACCGATATTATCGGTTTTAAAGCACTCATCCGCCTCAAAGCTCTGCTACTACACCCTAGCCCCCAAACCTGGCTCCTCTGATTCCAACCTTCTCACTGTACCTAGATATTGTCTCTCTCGCCGCCAACCTCTGGCCCACGTCCTGCCTCTGACCCGGAATGCCCTCCCTCTTCATATCCAACAGACAATTATCCTTCCCTGCTTCAAAGCCTTATTAAAGGCCCATCTCTTCCAAGAGGCCTTCCCTGACTAAGCCCTCCTTTCCTCTCTTCCCACTCCCTTCTGCGTTACCCTGACTTGCTCCCTTTATTCATCCCCAATTCATCTAACCCATTTGCTTACTACAGTGTCTGGCACATACTAAGCGCTTAGGAAATACCACAATTATTATTATTATATGGACAGAAGTGTCGGGAGTGGAGGAGACCCCAAATGACACCAAACAGCAAGCGTTTAACAAATACATTATTATTATTACAGGTAGATCATCGCTAGAGTTGTCCACTCAATTCAAGAATACATTTCACTAACACTGTCCTAAGAAATCCTTCACTTTGGAAAAACCCCATCTCCAGTCTTAAGAAGCGTGTGAAAACAAAAGCCTGTTTTCCCATTTTCCCACACCATGTAGTGACAGCTAGTGTAGAAGGCAGAGCTGTTCCAAAGGATTCTTCCCTAATTGTTCTAACTTCAGCTACCGCTGCTTCAAAATCCCTTTCCCAAACAGCCCCGAGAAGCCCTGGAGCCCCGCGTTCTTCGTGGACGATTCGGCCAGAGGCTGATGAACCTTCCTAGGAGATCCAAGGGTTGGAAGAAATCCTGTGACGGAAGACCGTTCCTATAAAAACCTCCAAAACCCATTCAATAGCACGCGCTATCTACATTAGAGTATCGGAAGGTGACAGTTTAATGCACAGAAAGCATGACGGATATAAAAGCCGGATCTCGTGAAGTTTGCCGTTAAAGACGAGGAATGAAAAATGCTGCTAAACTCAATGTACTTGATAAGTCTTTCTCGGACATGAGAGAATCACCCACAGCGACCCAGACACTCACAGCAAAACGCTAGACTGTACACTCGCTGAGGAAAGGGAATGTGTCTGTTACATCATTATACTGTACTCTCCCAAGTGCTTAGTACGCTGCTCGGCACACAGCAAGCGCTCAATAAATACCACTGATTATTTGATTCATGGATCGATGGCACTGACGACATCTTTTTACCTCAAGGCTCAGGACTTACCGAGTTCTGCTAAATTGCCAAAAGCAACGAGGCACATTTCCGTGAGGGCAGAGTTTTGGTAATGGACGCCCAACAATTTCACTAACGTTGGAATGACGCCCATATTGATGAGCTGAGCCTGCAAGGAATCTGCAAAAGAGAAAAGACCAGTTGAATGAGGGTAGCCGGTCAACCAAACTGCCAACGGCTTTCGACAAAGCGCCGGGGTGCTCAATGGGTCACCTCTAATTCTGACAAAAATGGAGAGGTTTCTAGTTGTTTTTTGTTTAAGGTTCCGAATCTGTCTAATCTACCAGAAGGGCACCCGGATTTTCCCAGTGACCAACAGAGCCAAAAGACCAAAATGGTTCACACGCTATATCTCACGGGCCAAGCTGGCTACGGCAGAGTCGGAGGAACGAGGGGGCCTTGAAAGAGCGGCAAGATTTTTCAGACGGCGTAAAGAATAAACATGTATGTAAATGAGAGAGGGTGGAGGAGCCATATGGTGCTACGGGAAATCAAGTAGACACTGAAAAGCTTAAGAAAAAAAAAGCAGGTTTAGACCAAAAAAAAAAAAAAGAACAGAAAAAGGATAGTTTCCGTGACCTACTGAAGAATGGAAAAGATGAAGAAGTCATTGTTCCTATGGGTCTGGCGGCAGAAGGCTATTTCCTGTGACTCTTTAGTCACCCTAGCTTAAAAAGAAAGTGGTTTATTTTCCAGTACTGTTCCCCCTGAATATTTCCCACATTACAAAGAGCGTTAGGTCTCCGAAGTGACAGAGAAAGAGAGGTACAAGCATCCTAGGAGACGGAAAGGCAGTTAAGCAGAGATGGGCTCAGCAGCAGTGTGGCCTAGTGGATAGAGCCCGGACCTGGAAGTCAGAAGGACTTGGGTTCTAATCCCAGCTCCGACATTTGTGTGCTCTGTGACTTTGGACAGCTAACTTCACTGGGCTTCAGTTCCCTCATCTGTCAAAATGGGGATTAAGACTGAGCCCCGTGTGGGACGTGAACTGTGTCCGACCTGTGACTCCTACCCACCCTAGCGCTTAATACACTCAACAAATTCCATTTACAACCACCCCCCCCCACCACGGAACGGGTGCCTTCTCTTCTAGACGACAAACGGGCTTCCCAGGGTTAGCTCTGGCTGGCCCCATTCCAACCGGGGCCAGGGTGGACACTCCCCTTCCCGGGAGAAGGAAGCGAGAGGTGCTGGCTTTTAATTCTGACTCTACCACTTGCCTGCTGGGTGCTTTGGGCCGGTGACAACCTAGGGACATGAGTTTCCTCACCTGTAAAATGGGGATGAAATACCTATTCTCCCTCCTACTTTACATTCTGTCACTTTTTCCAATAGGCCTCATTTCTTCCTTTGCGTGGGTGAATTCCCTGCATGCAGAGGACTTGCATACCAAATTCTTCCCCTGCCCCCTTTCTAATAATAATCAGGGGATTTGCTAAGCACCTACTGCGTGCTAAGCACTGAGATAAGTACATGTTTCCGAGATCAGACTCGGGATTAAAACACAACATTATCAGTGAGGTCAGAAGGAGGCTCTAACTTGGCTAGCTGGTCAAATGTACCCGAAGACCCGGCACGATTGTTAGAAAAGCATTCCTTCTTTCTACTGTCAAGGCTTTTTCATGGTTTCACAATCCTCCTCCTCTCCATATTCCTCTTCCTTTGACAGATTTAAATCGAGTAATACAAGAGCCTGAAAAGCCCTGCCTATTCTGTTCCACGAAGGTCAGAAAAGACAAAATTCAGGCCTCCTATGAGAAAGAAATCTGCTACTAAATGATGACTCCCTAGTTTCAAAGGCCAGACTAAAATTGGATTGCTTTCTCAGTCAATCGGTGGTATTTATGGAACGCTTACTGTGTGCAGAGCACTTCACTAAGTTCTTGGGAGAGTCTGGCTTATTTTTAAGTGCTTAACAAATACCATAATAATACTACTACTTATTATTATTATTATTACAATAATGTTAGCCCCATGTGGGACAGGGAATGTGTCCAACTTAATTCGACTGTATCTACCCCAGTGCTTAGAAAGGTGCCTGACCCATAGTAAGCCCTTAACAAATACCATCGTTATTATTATTATTACAGTAGAGTTGACAGATAGGATCCTTCCAAAAAACCCCAATTAAAGTGGTTACGTTAGACACACACAGCTACCTAGGGAATTTTAATAACTGGAAAGTGAGTGATAGCATAGCAGTCCAGGATGATCCGAAGATAACCATCAAATTTAAATGCAGTGGACGAGTCTCGATCTCAAAACACCAAAGGGGCTGTTTCACTTCATTGTTGAATATTTTTCCCCATAGTAAGGTAAGGATCTCTGGGGGTGAGGTTCATTTTTGATACACACTATTATTTGCCTGGAATAAACTTCAAGCGCTTAGTACAGCACTCTGCACACAGTAAGCGCTCAATAAATATGACTGAATGAACAAACTTCTCTGTGGGTAAAACTACGCACACCCTGTGAGTCGAATTAGTTCCACATCTTTGGAGAAATAGATCTGATTGAGTGAGCTCGTTGTGGGACGGGAACTTATCAAATAAGAATAACGATGGTATTTAAGCGCTTACTATATGTTAAGCACTGTTCTAAGCGCTGAGGTAGAGACAAGCTAAAACAGGTTGGACACAGTCTGTGTCCCGCATGGGGCTCACAGTCTTAATCCCCATTTTCCAGATGAGGGAACTGAGGCCCAGAGAAGTGAAGGGACTTGGCGTCACAGCAGATGAGCCGGGGTAAGAATCCAGGTCCTTCTGACTCCCAAAGCCCTACTGAGAGCTCACTTCCTCCAGGAGGCCTTCCCAGACTGAGCCCTCCCTTTCCCTCCACCCCTTCTCCCCTCCCCATTCCCCCTTCTCCCTCTCTCTGCTCTACTCCCTTCCCATCCCCCTAGCCCTTGAGCATATTTGTATATATTATTACTCTATTTTGTTAATGATGTGTCGTGGCTCAGTGGAAAGAGCCTGGGCTTCGGAGTCAGAGGTGATGAGTTCGACTCCCGGCTCTGCCACTTGTCAGCTGTGTGACTGTGGGCGAGTCACTTAACTTCTCTGTGCCTCAGTTACCTCATCTGTAAAATGGGGATTAACTGTGAGCCTCTCGTGGGACGACCCGATTACCCTGTATCTGCCCCAGCGCTTAGAACAGTGCTCTGCACATAGTAAGCGCTTAAATACCAACATTATTATATCTGCGATTCTATTTATTTTGATTCCTGACTACTTGTTTTGTTTTGTTGCCTCCCCCCTTTTAGACCGTGAGCCCACTGTTGGGCAGGGATTGTCTATCTGTGGCCGAATTGTACATTCCAAGCGCTTAGTACGGTGCTCGGCACACAGTAAGCGCTCAGCAATCATGAGAAGCGGCGTGACTTAGTGGAAAGCTCCCGGGCTTGGGAGTCAGAGGCTATGGGTTCTAATTCCAGCTCGTCCACTTGTCAGCTGGGTGACCTTGGGCAAGTCTCTTCACTTCTCTATGCCTTCAGTTCCCTCATCTGTAAAATGGGGATGAAAACTGTGAGCCCCACGTGGGACAACCTGATTCCCTGGTATCTACCCCGGGGCTTTTAACAGTGCTTGGCACGTAGTAAGCGCTTAACAAATAGCAACATTACTATTATTACTAATAAATACGACTGAATGGATGAATGAATCCCAAGGCCATGCTCTCTTCACTATGTCACGCTGCTCGGTTATATCAGACTCTCCCAAGCGCTTAGTACAGTGCTCTGCAGATAGTACTGTGCTCATTTGTACATGTTATTTATTACCCTATTTATTTTGTTACATCCCGTTGATTCTATTTATCGTGTTAATGTCCTGTTTTTGTTTCGTTCTATTTTGCCCTGCTGTCCATCTCCCCCTATGAGTCAGCGAGCCCATCATCGGTCAGGGATGCCCTTTATCTGTTGCCGAATTGTAGATGCCAAGCGCTCAGTACAGTGCTCTGCACAGTGGAGAAGCAGCGTGGCTCAGTGGAAAGAGCACGGGCTTTGGAGTCAGGGCTCATGAGTTCGAATCCCAGCTCTGCCACTTGTCGGCTGTGTGACTGTGGGCGAGTCACTTAACTTCTCTGGGCCTCAGTTCCCTCATCTGTAAAATGGGGATTAAGACTGTGAGCCCCACGTGGGACAACCTGATTCCCCTATGTCTACCCCAGCGCTTAGAACAGTGCTCGGCACATAGTAAGCGCTTAACAAATACCAACATTATTATTATTAAGCGCTCAATAAATACCAACGATTGATGGATTTTATCCTGAAAAGCAAGATTTTCCCTGAACAATCTGACACTGTATTGTGCATACAATGGTTTTACAGAGTTCCCTCTGCTGGCAACAGTGTGCTGCACAACCACGGCTTACTCCACCAAACCCAGAAACAGTTTTAGCAAGGAGGAATAATAATAACAACAATAATAATAACAGTATTTGTTAAGCGCTTACTCTGTGTCAGGCACTGAGTTAAGCGCTGGGGTTGATACAAGGTAATCAGGTTGGACACAGTCCCTGTCGCACGTGGGGCTCACAGTCTTAATCCCCATTTTACAGCAGAATGTAGTTTCTGTGACTCCCCGGCAGGCTGCTAATGGAAGCCCTCATTCATTCCATCGTATTTATCGAGTGCTTGCTGTGTGCAAAGCATTGTACTAAGCGCTTGGGAGACGACGATACAGCAACGAACAGAAGCTTTCCAGCCCACACGATAAGCTCGTAGCCCTTCCACCGTATTATCTATTCTAACCTAAAATGCCACTTCTCCCCTGATACAAATCTGGTCTAACTCAGGTAAAAGGAAACACAACTCTACTTTGCTGTTTTGCTTCCTTAACACTTGGGTTCTAATATCGCCTCTAACACTTGTGTGACCTTGGGCAAGTCAATTTTGTGCTGGGCCTCAGTTGCCTCATCTGTACAATGGGGATTAAGACTGTGAGCCCCATGTGTGTCCAACCCCATTAGCTTGTAGCTATCCCAGTGCTTACTACAGTGCCTGACACAGAATAAATGCTTAACGAATACCATTAGAAACACACCAAAACAACAAAAAACCCCCACCACTGAGTGCTCTTTGAAGATTCCTCTCCCTGCTTCCTCTTCCAGTGAAGGGCAGAAGTCTGTTTGACATTGGGCAAGAAAACCAGGGATGGTTTTTTTCAACTTGAGTAATCAGTGAGAATACTCTAGGCTGTAAATTCGTCGTGGGCAGGGAATATCGACTCTTTTATATTGCCTTCTCCCAAGAAGTACAGTGCTCTGCACACAGTAAGTGCTCAATAAATACCATTGGTTGATCGATAACCACGTGGGACCTGACGATCATGTAATAACAAATAATAGTAATGGTGGTATTCGTTAAGCCCTTACTATGTGTCGAGCACCGTTCTAAGTGCTGGGGTAGATGCGAGGTCATCACGTTGTCCCACTTGGTGCTCGCAGTCTTAATCCCCATTTTATAGATGAGGCAACTGAGGCACAGAAAAGTGAAGTGACTTGCCCAAGGCCACACAGCTGACAACTAGCGGAGCCGGCATTAGAATCCACGACCTCTGACGCCCCAGCCCGGGCTCTTCCCTTTAAGCCACGCTGCTTCTCTAACCAGGGCTTTTCTAGCCATGTACCTACCCCAGCATTCAGGAAAGAGCTTGGCACATAGTAAGCACTTAACCAATACCATTATTATGATTATTATTATTATTATGGTTACCATGAGATGGTTCCCCCGCTTGGATAACCGATCCTTCCTAGTTTCAGATGGAGCTTACGCGTAACATCCCTCGCTTCAGTGTGAAATAATGACGAAAGAGCTAAGCTACCAAACCCACCTGGAACCTCCTGCTACTTATGGCCCGCACAGCTTCAACAGTAACAAATTCCACCTGCGTACCAATTACTGCGTCAAGAGGCACGGTGATTATTACGGTATTTGTTAAGCGCTTACTATTTGCCAAGCACTTTGCTAAGCGCTGGCCCTACCACTCTTGAGGCTCACTAGGTCTCAGTGTGGGCTGTGAGCCCGTCGGGTAGGGATTGTCTCTATTTGTCGCCAAATTGTACTTCTCAAGCGCTTAGTACAGTGCTCTGCACAACAGTAGACGCTCAATAAATATGAATGAATGACCCACAAGAAGCAGTGTGACACAGCATGGGTCTGGAAGTCAGAGGACCTGGGTTCTAATCCCACTTCTGTCATTTGTCTGCTAGGTCTTGGGCAAGTCACTTCATTAGTCTGGGCCTCAGTTACCTTATCTGTAAAATGGGGATTAAGAATGTGAGCCTGGGCTATGTCCAACCTTGTATCTCCTTGAGCGCTTAGTACAGTGCTTGGTATATAGTAAGCACTTAAATTCTGGTTTGGGGTTTTTTTTTTTAAAAAAAGGAGAATGAAGAAGCTGACGGCATAGCAGGTCCAGCGGGACATCAGGAAAGAAATGGAAAAACACAGACAAGTGAAATATTCCTGAAATAAAACACTCTATATGGAAGAATTTCCTCACTGAGCAGGCACTGCAAAACAGCTCCCGCTTCTAGATCCTGCAAAACAGTTCCTGCTCCTAAATCCCCCTGATTTCTAACAGCCGCTTTTGGAAGCAGCGGCAACTTCGTGGGACCTTAAGTTTATTTAGTGTACTGTGTGATACTGCTTTGTCGAGTGGCCCTTTAGCGGCCTGAAGGAGTTTGTGTAGCTTCTTGGGTACCAAGCCGGGCTCCAGGCCACAATGACCAGACACTGCCAGAACCGTTCACACCAAGAGAAGTGCTAATTAGAGAAACAACTGAGAATCAGAAAATCCCCGGATAAAAAGCCCGCAAGAGGACAATTACTCTCTGAATAATCAAGATGACTGGGAATGGATGAATAAGGCTTGCTCCGGTCAGGGAAGACTTTGGGACAGAACCTGCGAGAAGGAAATGGTACCAGTGACAGCGGTAGTAAATAAGAGCTGAAGAGAAACAGTTGCGAATTAATTCTGTGAGGCAAATAGGTAAATCTTGATTCGTCAACTAGGCAGAAGACAGGAAAACAACTCATCTCAGTACTTAGCTACATTCATGAAGAAGTTGGTCAGACTCCTCCCTCTCCTCTCTCCCTTTCTTCCCTTCCAGCCCTCTCCTTCCCTTCGGCTCTCTTTCTCCCCTTCTATCCCTTTCTTTGCCTCCCCCTTTCTCTTCCCTCCCTCCCCTCTCTCTCCTTCCCTTCCTCTGTCTCTCCTTTCAACCCTCTCCCTCCCTTCCCTCTTTCCCCTTCCACCCCTTTCCTTCTCTCCCTCCCCCTTTCTATCCCTTTCCTTCCCTCTTTCCAACCCTCTCCCTCCCTTTCCTCTTTCCCCTTCTACCCCTTTCCTTCCCTCCCTCCCTCTCCCTTTCTTTCCTTCTCTCTCCCTCCCTCTTTCTCTCCTTCCACCCCTCTCTCTCCCCTCCCTTTCCTCTTCCCTCCCTCCCCCCTTCCATCCCACTCCTTCACCTTTCTCTGTCTCTCTCTGTCTCTCTCACTAGGCCTGGTTCCAGGTAGTTTGGTTCCCTTCCCTCTCCCCTCCACCAGTGCTATAATGACTCTTCCCAATGCTGCCAGGAGCCTTGAACTGGTCCAGGCCCCTGGACCTTTCCCTCTCTGTCACTGCCCTGACTCCACTTGCCCTGCCGTGTATGAGCCCCTCACCTGGGGACTACTTTCAGCATGAGGAGAGAGACAGAGAAAGAGACTCTCTCTCTCTATATATATCAGGACAGAAGGCAGATTACTCTCAACATGGATACCTTCTGGCTAATCTTAATGGCGACTTCCCCTAGATCAGAAAATAGAATTAGTTATATACAGTACCTTATGACCATATATTTTTTTCTAGAGAAACCCCTTTTTAGATGAAAAAGAACTGTTAGCACAAATATATTACAAGGGCCATGTGAGAGTCATGTGAACTAGTTTAAGACAACCCTTTCAAAATCTGCTCATCTGAAAATGGAAAACATTTTTGCCAGCAGGGTATTTTTTTTCCTCAGGGAAACCTTTATCTTAAGCAAAAATATTCCAGCTGTAAAAGATACTTTTAGTAGCAGCAGGACCCAAAATTAATTAAGAAAGGGATTCAATGGTGATATGTTAATATTTTGTGAGTTTGCCAATCAAGTGGTTTTTCTTTTTAATCCATCACCACATAGTGATTCCATCGATGTAAATAGAGCTTATTTTCAAGGGGCCGTTTTGAATTTTGGAAACTGTACTTTCTCTCTCACAGAACCCCCCCCCCCCGCCCCCGGCATTTTCCGCCCTGTATCTGAATTATCGGTCGGTGATGGTCTGCTCTTCCAAATCCTTTGCTTCCGCCCTAGGCAGGATGTGTTTGAGAATTTCTCCCCAAGACAGAAAGCAAGTGTTCAGGTTTGTTTACCATTCTCATTGCTATAGTTCATCAGCATGCCACAAAAGACAGTCAAGAGCTTCTCATTGGCGGTTTCTGTTACACTGCCCAGTGACCTTAAATGGTCAATTACAATCTGTGCACCACCTGCTTGGTCAACTGCACTCCTGCCCTCATCTGGAAAACAAAGAGTTAAATTGAAAATGAAAACCAAAATCAAAACGCGCACCTTGACACGACAAACACAAAATGCAACAGTGAATCCCGGGGTGGCTTCTTCTTCTTTCAACGGTAAGGTTAGCACGGCTCTCAGAGAGACTTCGGACGCCGCCTTAAATAAATGGAGGACCTGGTGGGGGAACTGGGAATTTTTTCACTCTTAATGGTATCTGTTAAGCATTTACTAAGTGCCAGGCACTGTACTGAGCGCGGGGGTAGAGACAGGCTAACCGGGTTGGACACAGTCCCCGTCCCACGTGGGACTCACGGTCTTAATCTCCATTTTACAGATGAGGGAACTGAGGCCCAGAGAAGTGAAGCGACTCGTCCAAGGTCACACAGCAAGGACTGAAATTAAAATTAAACCCGGGGCCCAAGGGTGGAAAAAAAAATTATGGGGGAAAGGGAGGGTTGGAAATCCTCAATGCCAACATAGGAATTTGGACGTACACCGCCACAAAGCCAACTCTAATTGTGGGAAGAAAAAAAAATCATGGTCCAGGTGTGAATTTTTCAACAACACAGTAACACAGGTGTCACGTAAATGATCTGATGTAGAGAGGTGGGTCTCACCTTTGAAAAAAGTATTTAGAATTTAGGCTAAAAAGACCAATCACTAAAAAGAGAGCATTTTCTGAGCACTTGTTCTGTGCAGAGCATTGCAATCAGGTCTTGGGAGGGGTGCCCTGGAGTCTGTAGACGTGATCCCTGCCCTCAAGGAGTTTACAATCTAGTGGGGGAGACAGACACTAAAACAAAGTAGGGGGAGGGAAGAGAGTTTAAAGTGTGGTACATAAGTGCTGGTGGGGTGAGCGGCTAAGGGCTTCGGGGACGAGGATTCCACCGACCCAGTGGGAGACAAAGGGGTTGGGGAGGTGAGGGATCAGGCCAGGAAGGCTTCCTGGAGGAGGTGAGATTTTATTCGGGGAAACGGGGGAGACCGTGGGTCCGATCACATTTTCAACCCATGCGATCGATCGGCGGCATCACCCAACCGCGAGCCCCAAACTGCGCCAGGCTAAGCCTGCCACGAGTCCGATTCTCCCCGGCAGCTCCGGGGAGGTGACCGGGTTGTCCCCCTACAAATCCTGCCCGCTGCGGACGGCCCCGACGGCCCTGCCCTACGTCCCGTCTGGTAACCGAGGGGGAGTAGCGGTGAATGCCTTCACCCTGCGGAGTCACCAGGAAGACTTCGCCTCTCTGCCATCGCAGCAAAGCCACCAGGATTCCCTGCCTTCTTCCCATCGTGGGCCCCCACTCCATCATGGCCGGCCCTCACCAGGCCGCTGGGGATTGAAGCTGCCCTTAGAAAATCCCCTCAGGTCCCCTTCACTGCTGCTGCACTTGGGTGTGTGAGTGTGAGAGAGACCTCCCTTCTCTCCTTCTCCGGCCCACCCCGTACACTCCGCTCCTCTGACGCCGCTCGCCTCCTCACGATCCCTCGTTCGCGCCTGTCCCGCCGTCGACCCCTGGCCCGCGTCCTACCGCTGGCCTGGAATGTCCTCCCTCCTCACGTCCACCAAACTAACTCTCTTCCCCTCTTCAAAGCCTTACTGAGAGCTCACCTCCTCCGGGAGGCCTTCCCAGACTGACCCCCCCTTTCCCACTGCTCCACCACCCCTCCCCATTCCCTCTTCTGCGGCCCTCTGCTCTTCCCCCTTCCCCTCCCCACCGCGCTGTGCATATATTTATTACTCTATTTATTTTGTTAATGATGTGTATACATCTATGATTCTATTTATCTTGATGATATTGACGCCAGACCACTTGTTTTGTTTTGATCTGTTTTGTTTTGTTTTCTGTCTCCCCCATTTAGACTGTGAGCCCAATGTGGGGCAGGGATTGAGGATTTTCTCTATCTGTTGCCGAATTGTACATTCCAAGCGCTTAGTACAGTGCTCTGCACACAGTAAGCGCTCAATAAATACGATTGAATGAATGACAGAGAAAGAGAGAAGGGGGGAGAGAATGAGAAAAAGAGAAAGGGGGAGGGAGGAGGGGGGAGGAAGAGGATGGGAAGAGAGGTAGAAGGGGAGAGGAGGAGGAGGGAGGGGAGAAGGAAGGAGAGTGGAAGAGGGGAGGAGGAGGGAAAGGAAGAGGAAGGAGAAGGGTGGAGGGGGAGGGAAAGAGGAGAGGAAAGAGGAAGAGGAGGAAAGAGGAGGAAGTAGGAAGGGAGAGGAGGGAGAGGGGAAGAGAAGGGAGAAGGTGGGGGGAGGAGGGGAAAGAGGAGAAGAAGGAGGAGGAGGAGGGAGGAGGGAGGAAAAGGAGGAATCCATATTGGTCCTCCCTGGAATGTCCCCTTAGTGAAGAAGAAGGGCAAAACTGTCATTTCCCTGTCGTTTCCCGTTCCTGCCCGCTCCTCTTATGACTCGTTTTGAAGACTCGGATTGAGGGCCACCCAAGTCCTTCCCTGCGGCCCGGCCGCCCCTCTGACACGGTTTGCGCCGCGCCCCGGGCTGACCGGATTTGCAGGCCGCAACGCGGGGCTGAGCTTCCGACGGGTCGGTGGTCGCCGCCGCCCCGCCACCGGCCCACGGACGGACCCACCCACCCACCCACCGACGGACGCACGGACGGACTCTTCCAGAAGCTTCTCCTTTCTACCCACTTAAAAAAGGATTTCATTCAAGCAAGGGGGGGCGAGGGGGGTCGCTGAGTCACTTTGAGCATGGGGTGGGCAACAGAGCGGGTGAAGAGGAAAGGAGGGGTGGAGAATGTTTTGCACACAGTAAGCGCTCAATAAACAGGACCGAATGAATGAATGGAAACAAAGGGGGAGGAGGAGGAGGAAGGAGAAGATGGAAGAAGGAGACGGCGACTAGAGGGCACGTATCTCTTATTTCTACTGACCTCACCCGAGCAGCTAGCACAGTGCTCTGCACGCTCTGAAGGAACTCAGGAAATGAACAGGGAATATGTCTGTTTATTGTTATACTGTGCTCTCCTGAGTGCTTAGGAGCGCGAGCGCTTAGGAGCCCGAGCGCTGTGTGGTCTGCACACAGTAAGCGCTTGATAAATATGACAATGAACGAACACATTAGGCTTCCCTGCTGAGCCAATGCCTTATTCCCCAGTTCCGCGGGGGCTTCTCTTTTCCTCCCTGGGAAATAAGGGTCTTGCCCCAAGGGAAGCAGCGTGGCCTAATGGGTAGAGCACATCCCTGGGATCCAGAGGGCCTGGGTTCTAATCCCAGCTCTGCTGCTTGTCTGCTGTGTGATCTTGGGCAAGGCACTTCGCTTCTCTGTGCCTCGGTTTCTTTTTCCTCAACTGCAAAATGGGGATTCAATTACTGATCTTTCTCCTACTTAACCTGTGAGCCCCATGGGGGACCTGATTATTGTATATCTACCCCAGTAATGTATTATTTATCCACCACCTCCAGACAAGGTGGCCTAGTGGAGAAAGCCTAGGCCTAGGAGTCCAAAGACCCAGGTTCTAATCCCGGCTCTGCCCCTCGCCTGCTGTGAGACCTCAGGCAAGTCACTGAACCTCTCTGGGCCTCCCTTTCCTCATCTGTAGAAATAGGGATATTCTATTTCTCCTATTCTCCCTCCCTCTTACACAGAGAGCCCTGTGTGGGACAGGGACTGTTCGATTTGATTACTATGGCTCTCTCCCAGTGCTCAGCACAATGCTCGGCACATAATAAGAACTCAATACCATTATTATTAACGATGATAATAATAATAATGGCCTTTGTCTGCTCTACCGATGACCATGTCCTGGATACTGCTGGTTGCTGAGCCTCTGCAAGAAGACAGATTTCCTGTTGCTTTTTCCTCAGATCCTTTTGACAGTGAAACCCGTATGATGCATAATCTTAATCTCATCTATTTTCTATCTACCCCAGTGCTTAGCACACTACATTAGTGAGCACTTAAAAAATAACTACGACAATAATAATAATAATATTGACAATGGTATCTGTTAAAACCACATGGGGCTCACAGTCTTAATCCCCATTTTACAGATGAGGGAATTGTGGCACAGAGAAGTGAAAGGAGTTGCCCAAGGCCACAGAGCAGACAAGCAAAAGAGTCAGGATTAGAACCCAGGTCCTCTGACTCCCAGGCCATTCCACTAGGTCACGTTGCTTTGCCTCACTTATTTGCAAACTTGGCCTGCCCCGCCACCCGCCACCCCCACCCCGCCTACTATTCTACTCACACATAGTTTCCCCCGGCCAGTTCAAATTCCAGTGAAAAATTAAAATCCATCGCCTCCCTTTCGGTAAATTAAAAACATCGCTTTCTTCAAGTTCCGGGGGCTTGCGAGATGCATGGAAAATTTGGAAATCTGAGCGAGAGCCATAAATACCGCGGTCCGCGTTCCCCACCACGGGGCCGAGGAATCCGGTTCATCGTGCGGTTATTAGAGTTCAAGGAGGAAAAAGAAGCTACAAATTCCTGCTGCTAGACAGGCCTATTGAGATATTCGCGCCTGATTTCAGCAGATCGAGAGACAGAACGTGGTGATAACGGAGCCCTAGGCTCCCCGCCAAGTTGAAGGTCAATAATATGGTGTTCGATCTCTCTTATGGCCGTGAGAGCTGGAGATAACACAGAAGACGCAGTCAGCCCCCCAGAGCAGTTCCACCTGTCTTGTATATGAACTATAATAATGATATCTGTGGTATGTATCCGTTAAATGCTTCCTACATGCCAATCACTGTACTAAATGCAGGGGCAGACCCGACACCATCAGGACCCACAGAAGCAGCGTGGCCTCGAGGAAAGAGCACGGGCATAGTTAAGCCCCGGGTTCTAATCCCGGCTCTGCCACTTGTCTGCTGGGTGACCTCGGGCAAGTCACCTCACTTCTCTGGGCCTCAGCTCATCTGGAAAATCGGGGTTAAAGAGGTGAGCCTCACGCGGGCCGTGTCTAACTCCACTGTCTTACGTTTACCCCAGCGCTTAGTTCGGTGAATGACACACAGTAAGTGTTTAATGAATACCACAAAACAATAGAGGGAGAACAATGCGGAGCGTTTATGGCAGGACAAGATTACCCACGACAGAGTTCTGGAATGCAGTCAACTCACCAACCTTTTTTTATGGCATCTGTTAAGCACTTACTACGTCCCAGGCACCGTACTAACTAATGGGGGTAGATACAAGCTAATCGTCCCAGGCACCGTACTAACTAATGGGGGTAGATACAAGCTAATCGGCTAAGACACACGGGGCTCACGGCCTTTTTCCCCATTTTCCATATGAGTAAGTGAAGTTACAGAGCAGACAAGTAACGGAGTGGAGATTGATAATAATAATAATAATATTTGTTAAGCGCTTACTATGTGCCAAGCACTGTTCTAAGCACTGGGGTAGATACAAGTAATCAGGCTGTCCCACATGGGGCTCACGGTATTAATCTCCATTTTCCAGATGAGATAACTGAGGCACAGAAGTCAAGAGACTTGCCCAAAGCCACCCAGTTGATCAGCGGCGGAGGCGGCATTAGAACCCACCACTTCCGACTCCCAAGTCCAGGCTCTTTCCACTAAGCCACGCTGCTTCTCAGAAGCCAGCACCTTCTGACTCCCAGGCCCGAGCGCTCTTCATTCACTCGATCGTATCGATCGGGCCCTTACTGTGTGCAGAGCACTGTGCTAAGCCCTTGGAAAGTACAATTCGGCAACAGATAGAGACGATCCCTACCCCAACATCGGCTATCCCCTGGGCCAGGCTGCTTTTCAACCTGGAGGCACTGCTGACAAGCCACTGAGGAGAGACCAGCATGCCCCAGCTGATACTCTCCCCGCCTTCAAAGCCTTTCCGAAGGCCCGTCTCCTCCGAGAAGCCTTCCCCGACTGAGCCCCCCTTTCCTCTTCTCCCACTCCCTTCTGCGTCGCCCTGACTCGCTCCCTTTATTCATACCCCCTCCCAGTCCCACACCACTTATGTCCAGATCTGTATTTATTTATTTCTATTCATGTCTGTCTCCCCCTGCCAGACCGTAAGCTCCCTGTGGGCAGGCAACGCGCCTGTTTACTGTCTGTCCTCTCCCAAGCGCTTAGTACAGGGCTCTGCACACGCCAAGCGCTCGATAACTACGACTGATCGAAAGAATGAATGAATCACGAGCTTTGTACGGCAAGGGAGACGAGGAGGCCAGTGAGGACCTGGCCAGCTCCTCGTGGACGGGGAATGGGCCTACCAACTCGGTTCTTTTGGAATCTCCCAAGCGCTTAGTACACTGCTCTACACACAGTGAGTGCTCAGTAAATCCATTCAACAGTATTTATTGCGTGCTTACTATGTGCAGAGCACTGTACTAAGCGCTTGGAAGGTACAATTTGGCAACAGATAGAGACAATCCCTGCCCAATGACGGGCTCACAGTCTAATCGGGGGGTACCACCGACTGACTGATTGATACTCTAAGACTTGTCCGGTCCGATCATCTGTTCAACCAATCACAGGTATTTATCGAGTGCCTACTGTGTGGTGAGAACTGTACTAAGCGCTTGGGAGAGTACAATACGACAGAGTTGGTCTATCTTCAAGCAGGGTTTAGCACAAAGTAAACGCTCAATTCTTCCCAGCACACTGATTAAACAGAGGAGATAATCTCTTCACTGTATAAAAAGGGGAGTTTTCACCATTAAAATCACACACAGAGTTGATAAATATCACATGCCAAATTAACTTCACCAGCAGCATGGGGAGTGTGGCTTAGTGGAAAGAGCCTGGGCTTGGGAGTCGGAGGACGCGGGTTCTAATCCCGGCTCTGCTACCTGTCTGCTGTGTGACCTGGGGCAAGCCGCTTACCTTCTCTGTGCCTCAGTTACCTCATCTGTAAAATGGGGATTAAGACTCTGAGCCCCACGAGTGGGACAACCTGATTACCTTGAATCAACCCCGGTGCTTAGAACAGTGTTCGGCACTGTATGTGCTTAACAAATACCATAATAATAATGATAATGATAATAAACAATGTAGCAATTCCTGATACCTAGACTGTGAACCCCATGTGGGAGAGGAACAGTGTCTGACCTAATCAGCCTGTACCTACCCAGTGCTTAGAACACTGTTTGACACATAGTAAGTGCTCAACAAATACCATAAAAAAATTAATTAATTGTAGCTCAGGTTGATTCTGAATGGTTAAATTGGTGCTAACGGTTTCTTTTTTTCTTTCAGAGGCTCTGAGTATTATCACATTTGATGGGCAGCAAAGTGAATCATTCATCTTCTAACCATCCCTTTCCATTTCCAAGCGCCTAGTACAGCGCTCTGCGTACAGTAAGTGCTCAATAAATACGACAATGAATTTCCAATAGCCGGGAGTAAAAAGGGAATGTTTAAAAGTGAATAATTTTCTACCTCGGTCATGAGGCGCGCGCACACCCGCTTTCCACTGAGCAGAGACAATGTGCCCTGCACTTAGCCGAAAGGAGGGGAATGTTCAAGTGTCTCGGCTTAATTGCGAGCAAGGAAACGAAGATAAAAATAGTAAATTACGGTGTAGAATGAATAATCAAAAAGGAGAGAGGGAGATGTGAACCAAGTTTCTTTGGTGATCGGAGGAGAGGAGGGAGGGAAGAGAACAAAAATTTGTGTTGTGGACATCCAGAGGTTGTTTTTTCTGTCAGAGGCCAGCCTGGGGAGGGAATAAAAGGGGTCTCGGTCATTGTTGCTTAATAATAAAAACTGTGGCATCTGTTAAGCCCTTACTTTGTGTGGTTGACTATACTAGGCGCTGGGGTAGCTACAGGCTAATCAGGTGGGACTGTCCCGCATGGGGCTCCCGGTTTAAGTCACTGGGGGCTGTGTCTACCCACTCCGTAGAGCTGTAATAATGATAATGATGGTATTTGTTAGGCGCTTACTATGAGCCACGCAGTTCTAAGCGCTGGGGTAGATCCGAGATCATCAGGTTGTCCCACGTGGGGCTCACAGTCTTCACCCCCGTTTTACAGAGGAGGGAAATGAGGCTCAGAGAAGTGAAGCATCTTGCCCAAAGTCACGCAGCTGGCAAGTGGCAGAGCGGGATCAGAACCCACCACCACCGACTCCCGAGCCTGGGGTCTTGCCCCTGGGCCACGCTGCCTCCCCAGATGGAGCCGGGACAGAGGGGGCCCATGAACCTTCAAGATAATAACGATTATAACTGGTATTTGTAAAGCACCTTCTACGGGTCAAGCACTGTACTGAGCGCTGGGGTCGGTCGGTCACAGTCCCCAGGGCTCACAGTGTAAGGGACAGAGAAAACAGGCATTTGCGGGGAAGAGGGAAGGGAGGCTGGTGTCGGTGTCTGAGAGGTGAGTGTGTCCCAGGTGGGGCATAAAGGGGCACCAGTGGTGGGAAAGTTAACTGGCCCTGGATCCTGGGCTAGTGGTCATCTCGGGAAATCCATTTCACCGACACCGTCCTCTCCTGCTTCTCCTTCTTCTCTCTCTGGCCGCCCCTTCTCAGTCTCTTTGGCGGGCTCCTCCTCTGCCTCCCACCCCCTAACTGGGGGTGGGGGTTCCCTCAAAGTTCAGTTTCGGGTCGCCTTCTATTCTCCATAATAATAATTGTGGTATTTCTTAAGCATCTTACTGTGTACCAGATTGGGTACTAAGCGGTGTGGTCGCTTATATAAGCAAATCAGGTTGGACACGTCCCTGTCCCACATAGGGCTCACAGTCTCAAACCCTGCTTTACAGATGAGGTAACTGAGGTCCAGAGAAGTGAAGTGATTTGCCCAAGGTGATGCAACAGACAAATGGTGGAGCCGGGATCAGAACCCATGACCTTCTGACTCCCAGGCCCTTTCTCTAACCAGTACGCCATGCTGCTTCCCATGCTGTTCCATCTACGCCCACTCTCTCGGAAAAGGCGTTCATTCACTCACATGCCTTTAACTACCACCTCTATGTGGATGATACCTAAATCTGAATGAGTGCCAGGCACTGTACTAAGCACAGGGGTAGATCCAAGCTAATCAGGTTGGACACAGTCCCTGTCCCACATGGGGCTCGCAGTCTTAATCCCCATTTTACAGATGAGGGAACTGAAGCCCAGGGAAGTGAAGTGACGTACCCTGGTCACACAGCAGACTAGTGGCGGGGTTGGGATTAGATCACTCTGCCCTGGTCCCCGTCACTTATTTGGTCCCCATCCTCACTGGATCTTGGAGAACGCTCAGGAGACACTGCCTGATTCCCTGCTTCCCCTTTGACTTTCTCCTCTTTGCTCTCCCGGCTTTCGGTCTGGACCTTTCTCTGCGTTCCCGGATTATTGGTTCCCTTCCGGGGAACGGCGTGGGATTTGGCCTCAAAAGCCCTTGTGTTCCAGGGATCAGTGCTCCTGACCTGCCAACTGGAGGAATTCGAGAGGGCTGGAGAAAAGAGATCACGGTCACCACTCGAACGTACGCCCCGTGACGGCAGGGACTGTGCCTCCTATTGTAAATTCAAGCAGCCCTATCAGCCCTCTAAACTTGGAAGCTCTCAGTATAATGATGATGATGATGATGATATCTGTTAAGCGCTGTACTAAGCGCTGGGGTAGATACAAGATAATCAGGTCCCTCATTCACAGCCTAAGTAGTGACTTCCTCTGTGCCTCACTGATCTCATGTGCAAAACGGAGGTGAAAACTGTGAGCCCCATATGGGACGTGGACTGTATCCGATCTGATTAGCCCTCTAGACTGTAACCTCACTGGGGGCAGGGAATGCGCCTGCTTATCGTTGTATTGTACTCTCCCGAGTGCTCAGTACAGTGTTCTGCACCCAGTAAGGGCTCAATAAATACGACTGGAAGAATGAATTAGCTTTCATCTACTCCAGCAGTTAGTAGAGTGCCTGGCACGTAGTAGGCACTTAAATGATACCATAAAGAAGAACAGAGAAAGTGAGAGAGAAAGGAGGGGGGAGAGGAAGGGAGATGGAGAGGGAGAGCGCTGGACTACTTGTTGCCTACTTGCCTGACTACTGGTTTGGTTTTGCTGTCTGTCTCCCCCGTGTAGACTGTGAGCCCATCGTTGGGCAGGGATTGTCTCTGTCTGTTGCCGAACTGTACATTCCAAGCACTTCGAACAGTGCTCTGCACACAGTAAGCGCTTAATAAATACCATCGAATGAATGAATGGAGAGGGAGAGAGACGGAGGGGGAGGGGGAGACAGCGGAAGAAAGAAAGGAAGGGGGAGGCGAAAGATAGAGAGGAAGAGAGAAGAAAGAACGTGTGTGTGTGTGTGTGTGTCTCTCTCCCTACACAGGTGCTGTGAGGGATGCTGATACCGGATTCTTGGGTACCTCTAGGTGAGGGGGATTGTGATAGCCCTTCAAGGACGCAGGAAAACTGCAGCATCCCCGTGGAAAGCTGGCAGACGATCGCAGCAGACAGACCAAACTGCAGTCCCTATACCCTTCAAGGAGCTGGTATTTTAGAGGAGAAGACTCGGGGAGGGGAAAGAGACGGGGGAGAGGGGTAGCCTGAAAGATGAATGGCTTCCGGGCGCCCCTGCGTGACGGGCAGAGGGGCACCCGGGGAACTTTCTGAGAAGCATCGTGGTCTAGGCGATCGTGCCCGGGCCTGGAGGCCAGAAGGACCTGGGTTCTAATCCCAGCTCCACCAGTTGTCTGATCTCGGGCAAGTCACGTCACTCCTCTGAGCCTCAGTTCCTTCATCTGTACAACGGGGATTAAGACTGAGAGTCCCAGGTGGAGAACGGACTGTTTCCAACTTGACTGGTCTGTATGTATCCCACAGCGCTTAGTACAATGCCTAGCAATCAAGCAAGCAAAATAAGTGCTGAACAAATGCCATTAAATAAAAGTAACACATATCTCGCTGGGGACATTTATTCTCTTGTACTAAACTCAGACATGTAAAGTCCAAATGCCCTCCTCAAGTAATTCCTCCTCTGAGTTGTCCCATTTAAATGCAGCAAATGGGGCTTGCTCAAAATGGCTCCTCCTGTCACCACCTGAGGCAAACCAGGAAGATCCGAGGCGTAAAAGTATGGAATTTCCAAGTTCTTTCACATGATCGCCGACTGGGCTACAGCTTGCCTTCCTGCCATTTTTGAGTTCTGCCCCCGCTCTCCCGATAATAAAAATATTGGCTGTGGTATTTGTTCAGCACTTACTACGTGCCAAGAAGTGTACTAAGCGTTAGGGTAGATTCCAGTTAAGCAATCTTTGCCCCACATGGGGCTCACAGTCTAAGTTGGACGGAGAACAGGTACTTAACCCCCATTTTACAGATGAGGAGACTGAGGTACACAGATGGGAAGTGATCTGCCCAAGGCCACACGGCAGACGAGCGGCAGAGCCGGGATTAGAACCTAGGTCCCTGACCCCCAGGGCTGTGCTCTTTCCAGTAGGCCACGCTGCTTCCCTGTATCGCTACTTCCCCAAAGCCTCTCTGACTCTTCCGTTCCAATTTTACGTTCTTCTTTCTGTCCTACTTTCTGGTCCGAGAATCATGAAGCGTATGACATGAGTATTTTGGGCTACGGCAAAGGGTACAAGGGTAGGCCTATTACCTTTGCCGGAATTCTATTCGGAGTCTTTTCGACAGATAAAACCATAACTCTGCCTGCGTTGAAGGTTTTCTGGGAGCAAAGGAAAGGAATGAAAAGGAAGCACATGCTTTTTTAAATGAAAAACTTGTCCTGGCTTGACTCGTTCATCTATACATGCAAGACAAAGTGGGAGGCTAAAAAAAACACACCAAAAAAACCCTCATTCGTCTCCAAAGTTCCCTCTGGTCCTCTCGGGAAGCATATCCAGGCTGCTGTTCTGGTGTGAGAATTAGAGGGCCAGGAAGTCTTAAAATGGGCATAGATCTGTCTAGAATCCGAAATGTCCCCGTCCCTTAAATCTGACTTCCTTCATAGATGTCCACTAGAAGCAGTGTGGCCTAATGGAAAGAGCACAGGTCTGGGGGTCAGAGGACTTGCATTTAAATCCCGGCCCTGCTGTACGACCCTGGGCGTGTCACTTCTCTGTGCTCTTCCCACTAGGCCTCGAGATGTGCCGACAACTCCGTTTTGGGAAAGGCATCCAGGCAGCAGAGTAATAATAACGATGGCATTATTTTCCAGATTTTCCGGATGAGGTAACGGAGGCAAAGAGAAATGAAGTGAAGTGCCCAAGGTCACGCAGCAGACAAATGGCAGAGCCGGGATTAGAACCCATGACCTTCTGTCTCCCAGGCCCGTGCTCTATCCATTAGAGTGAAGTACGGACTTGAGAGAGGAGAGCAGCTGGAGGCAGGGAGAGTAGGGTGGGCAGGGAATGTGTCTGGTTATTGTTACAGTGTTCTCTCCCAAGCGCTCAGTACAGTGCTTTGCACACGGTAAGCGCTCAATAAATACTCTTGAATGAAGAGGGTGAAGCAGGAGTTGAGCTGGGATGGGAAAAGGGCCTGGCCTGAGGCCACCTGGAGAGGGCAAGGTCAATCTAGAAAAGTTCATTCATTCATTCTATTGAATTTCTTGAGCCCTTACTGTGCGCAGAGCACTGGATTAAGCGCTTGGGAAAGTATATCACGACCGTAACGGTGACATTCCCTGCCCACAAGGGGCTTTACAGTCTGGCGCGGGGGAGACAGACATCAATATAAAGAAATAAAATGACAGATCTGGACGTAAGTGGTGTGGGGCTGGGAGGGGGATGAATAAAGGGAGTAAGTCCGGGTGACGCAGAAGGGAGTGGGAGAAGAGGAAAGGGGGGCTCAGTCACGGAAGGCCTCTTGGAAGAGATGGGTCTTCAGTAAGGCTTTGGGGGCGGGGGGGAGGGGCAGAGTGTCACTGTCTGTAGGATTTGAGGAGGGAGGGCGTTCCGGGCCAGAGGAAGGACGTGGGCTGGGGTCGGAGGTGAAACAGGCAAGATGGAGGTACAGTGAGAAGGTTAGTGGCACCAGAGGAGTGAGATGTGGGGCTGGGTTGTTGTTGGGCACGGGCAGGGGCGACAAGCTGACCCTCGGGACGGGCTTCGGGGGAGGATTCGTCGGCAGGGACGCTTTCTGCTCCCAGAGTCCTCCGCTCCTCCCAGGAGGAGGAAGGGATGAACGGGAACCTGGCACACGCAACGCGGTCACCTCAGAATTGATTGTGGTTAGAAATTCTGCCCACTCAAGGCAAAGTGGCGGGGGGGGGAAGGGGGGTTTGGACTTCCCCAGCCTTTGGCTCCAGAGCAGAGCAGACTGATCGCACCCAGCACAAGGGCCTAGTACAGTGCTCTGCACATAGTAAGTGCTTAATCAGTAGGACTGAATGAATGAAAGTAGGGTGGAGGAGGCTGGGGGAGCTGCAGTAGCCACCTCAGAGATTTAGGAGGGGGTAACGGGGGCCGCACTTACCCCCAACCCCGACACATAGGTCGGGGCATTAGTCAATCACATTTACTGAGCACTTACCGTGTGCACAGCACTGTATTAAGTGCTTGGGAGAATACAAGGTTTTTATATGACACGCACATTCCCTGCCCACGGTGACCTCACAGTCTAGAGGAAGTTGGAACGAGAGGGAATTGACAGTCTAGTTAGAAGGAGGAAATGGAAAGGGAAGTGCTGAGATCTCGCTGGACATTTTGGAGGCCTGAAAGCTCCGTTCCGTAGTATTTATTGAGCGCTGTGTGCAGAGCACTGTGCTAAGCACTTGAGAGAGTACAACAGAACAATAAACAGACATATTCCCTGCCTGCAGCGAGCTTACAGTCTAGCAGGGGAGACAGAAATTAATATGAATAAATTACAGATACGGACATACGTGCTGTGGGGCGTGATTAAAGGGAACAAGTCCAGGGGATGCCGAAGGGAGTCGGAAAAGAGGAAAGTGGGGTTTAGTCAGGGGAGGCCTCTTTTCCAAAGTTACAAGCGAGAGGAGCTTCCCTGAGAATTTGAACCGGGATTGGAACGCTGGGTGAAACCGTTTACTACCTGAAAATTCAAAATCAGCCTCCGCAAGCTTAGCGGCAACCCCCGCGGGCTCTGATCCACGCGGCAAAACAGAACCGGCACGATGCCGGCTAAAAATAGCTCCACCCTTCAGGAATGGAGTCCCATTTAATCAGAGAAGCTATTTTCATCCACTCGTCATTTATTACCCTCGTTTCATTGCTCTCCTTAGAAAACCCGGAAAGAGCTTGAGGCGAGCCATAAAAACGCAGCAACGTTCGCCCGGCAGACAAAGCGCGGTGAACGTAGCTCGGGGAGAGAACATCAAACCGTTCGGAAAACCTCGACGCCGGATAAACCTGGCCCCGGAACGAAAGGACGAGACTGAAACCCTTCTCGGCGTCCGCCCCCCTCTCTCGACAGGGAGTCGAAGAAACGACTCGGCACCGAAGGTAGCGAGGTTCGCTACTCCCCTCAGAGCCAACAGACCCACGACTGGAACCCTCAAGGAAGGCTTATCGCCTCGTGATCGAACCCCAAAAGCACACGCTTCCCCTCTTCGGGCGCTCCCACTCTGGAAAGAATCTTCGGCGGCTCCGACGCCCGACCGGAAGCCTAAATGAGGGAGTAAAGCGTTTCCGGCACAAAGCTGGACGGGGCTTCTCCGTGCTGGTCCCGTGAGGAAGAAAGACAAAATGGCATGGGGTGTTCCTGAAGCAGCAACGTCGACCTGAAATGGAAGCTTCCCCGATCCCTGGGGGGGATCTTGAGACGATTCGGAACGGTTGGTCAACCGGGGGAGAAATCCACGGAGACCCGTGCGCCCGTAGAGGGAACTGACCTCGGAGTCGGGCCAACATCCAGCCCGCTTCCTCCACGCTTACATCGCGGACCGCTCATCGGGAACACGAACCCCATGGGGCAGCGGGCTCACGGCCTCCATCTTAGCAACCTCTCCATTTTCAACCCGGCGAAGGAGCTCTCTGTGAACCCCAGCCGCCCCACTCAGTCCACGGGCCATCCCTCGGGGCGTTAAAAAATAAAAATTTCCAGGGGGAGACGAGCCTCAGGGAAAGCCAGAGTCTTCCCGACCCAAGTCAACGGGCAAATCTAAATGATCGCTACTCCCTGTGACTCAGGATTTCAAGGAAAACTGGAATCACGGGAGAAAGCTAAGGGATCCTGGGGGTAGGAAGAGATTGGTGTTGCTTTCAGCCGACGAGACGGGGAAGCCCAGAGAGGGGGTGGTGACCACGTCGGAAGGGAGAGGGGCCGGGGGAACCCGAATAGGACCATTGCCAACGTCGAGGGCCAAACCGAACCCTGAGGCTGGGCCACTTTCAAAGATCCAAGCGCTTCGTACAGTGCTGTGCACAAAGTAAGCGCTCAATAAATACTACTGAATGAACGAAGACGACCTGTCAGCCTGCGGGCTGGACGACCGACCGAAAGGGTCCCGGTTCGGCGACGCTGACGATGGCGGTCGAGCGGTGGAGAAACAAGGGAATGTAGGATGCCGCCTATCGACGCAGGGCCGGGAGGGGCCTCCGGACCCTATCCGGGGTCAGAGGTCAGGGGGCGTGGGAGGGGACCGTCCCACGGTGGAGAGCCTGGGTCGTGGCCTCCCGGAAACATCTAAGGATCTTAGAGCGGTGGTGTGGCCAGCCCGGGCCTAGGGTGGGTCCGCTTCGTTCTCCGCCCCCAGGCCCGAGGCCCCAGCGGGGCTGCCGGGGGAGGGGGCGGCGACGGAACCAAAACCCCTCCCGCCTCCATCCCCCGGGATCCGACCGGCACCGTGCCGGAGGCTGAGCTGTGGGTGGGACGCGGGGGACGAGGCGGCGGGGGAATCGCTTCGGGTTCACTTTTCTCGCGCCTGAAGAGGGCCAACACGACACCGAGCGAGCGGGGCCGGTTCATCCCGGCTGCATCCTCCTTGCCCCCGCCCCGCCCTCCCGGCAAGCCCCAAGCCCTCCGGCTGCCGAGGCAGGAAGGAGCCACACTTACGGCTGTCGTAGCAGATGTTCCCCAAGGCCCGGCCCGTTTGAAGCAGCACTTCCTGGTTCTTGCAGTTCAACAGCTGCACCAGCGGCGGGATCAGGCCAGCGTCCACGCAAGGGATCCGCATGAATTCTGCCAACCGTGAGAGAGGGCGGTCAAGGTCGGGCGACGTATATACTGCGCGCCTACCGCGGGCGGAGAGCTGGACTGAGCGCTTAGGAGCGTAGGGAAGAATAACAGAACGGACACACCCCCTGCCCTCGACGAGTTTACGGTGGGGAAGACGGACATCGATAGAAATAAATGAATTACAGATATGGACGGGGGGCTGTGGTTAAAAGGAGGGTTTACTACCTACGCCTTTCACAAACGCCCACTTCGACTGGTTCCCGCTTCCGGGGGTGACATAGTGCCCCCACCAAGAATATATTAATAATTACGGTATTTCTTAAGCGCTTACTACGTGCAAAACACTGTTCTAAGCGCCGGGGTTGATACGAGGTAATCAGGTTATCCCAAGTGGGGCTCGCAGTCTTAATCCCCATTTTACAGACGAGGGAACCGAGGCACAGAGAAGTGAAGTGACTTTTGCCCAAAGTGGCGGGGCCGGGATTAGACCCCTCGACCTCTGACTCCCAAGCCCGAGCTTTTTCCACTAAGCCCCGCTGCTTCCACTCCCTTTCTCATCTCCCCAGTTCCCACTCCACCAAGAGTTCCGGGAAGCCCAGCCGACACCGGGACATCAGCCGCGTTTTCCGGCTACCACAGGTCTTCCTAGAACCCGAAGCAGAGGGGGGACGGGGGACATCTGGGGAGCGGGAGAGACGGGCGGAAACCTGGAGGACCTTAATCGACTTTCGTCACGCTTGATTTCCCATCCCGAGTAAGGATCAAGGGTGCTTTGGGAGAAACAGATTACAAATGAAGAGACGGCAGAGTTGGCGGTCCTGGCTCTTTGATCCTGGAAGTGAAATGGAAACGTAAAGAACTCACCAGACCAACTAAAGGAAAAATAATTTTTAAAAAACCGACTCCATCACCATTAAGTGACGATGAAGGATCAGAGAACTCTTTCCTTTACCTTCTCTAATGGGAAAACAGATTACAGAATCATCAAAAAGCTACGGTAACAATCACTATCATCACTGTGGTATTTGTTCAGCGCAGAGGCTCAGCACAGTGCTTGGCACATAGGATGCACTGCGCAATTATCCCAGTGAGCCTCAACGTCCTCATCTGTAAAACGGGGATCAAATATCTGCGCTCCCGCCTCTATTGGCTTTGAGCTTCAAGTAATCAATGGTACTTATTGAGTGCTTACTAGGTGCAGAGCTCTGTACTAAGCGTTTGGTAGAGTACAATACAGCAGAATTAGTGGACACGTTCCCCCCCATTACGAGCTTACAGTCTGGGGAAGGTGGTCTCGTGGGGAACGGGGCCGTTTCAAACCTGATTAACCCGTATCTACGCCGGCGCATAGTAGAACGCTCAGCACGTAGTAAGCTCTTCACAAAGACAACTTTTTTAATTACGTTTTTTTCCCCAGCAGAGGCAGAGGAAAGAAGTGGGGCCGGCAGGATGACGATGATGGTATCTGTTGAGTGCTTACTACGTGCCAAGCACTGTTCTAAACGCCGAGGCAGATAAACTCATCAGGCTGCACACAGACCCTGCCCCACATGGGGCTCCCAGGCTTAAGATGGGGCTCACAGGATTGAGATGGGATAATAATAATTAATAGTAATAATTGTGGTACTTGTTAATCGCTTACTGTGTTCCAGGCACTGTACTAAGCGCTGGGGTGGATACAAGCCAGTCGGGTTGGACACATCCCTGTCCCACATGGGGCTCCTAGTGTCATTTCCCATTTTACAGATGAGGTAACTGAGGCCCAGAGAAGTGAAGTGACTTGCCTAAGGTCACACAACAGACATGTGCCAGAGCTGGGATTAGCACCCATGACCTTCTGACTCCGAGGTCCTTGCTCTAACCACTGCGCCGAACTGCTTCATGCCTATATTTTGCTGTCTGTCTCCCCCTTTTAGATTGTGAGCCCCGTTGTTGGGCAGGGATCGTCTCTATCTGTTGCCGAATTGTACATTCCAAGCACTTAGTACAGTGCTCTGCACACAGTAAGCGCTCAATAAATACGACTGAATAAGAGCTTCCACTCCATCCAGCGTGACCCGCCGGAGATCCAAAGAGATTCCTTCCCGGCAGGAGCGAATGTCCCCAAAGTCCAGCGTGGCCGGTTGACACCGTTTCATGGGGAGAAAGTGACCAAAGTGACAAGGGGGAGTATTCTGAGCAGGCCCAAGCGGGGAGGAGAAGAAACCACACACACAAAAGCCTCATCTACCAAAGGAAAGCCGAGATAAGCGTGAAACAGTGGAACCCGCTGCCCAGAGGGCTGCGGAAATGGAAGCAATTCTGGCAGGGAAGACCTGGAGGCAAAACCTCACCGTTTTTGGCTACTTCTGCTATGATGTTGGCTACTTTGGCTGTGCAGGGCAGCTGGGGCATCAACGTGGTGGCAAAGACTTGAAGGATCCCGCTTTCTTGGAGCTTTTCGCTCGTCTCTGTATCTGAAAGAGAGGGACGGCAAAGAGCGTTGTCATGGCAATCTGCAGCACTGCATTGGCTGTGTTCCTCTAGCGTCCACACCCCCCTTCCCCCCCAACCCGTCTTCAGGGGGAGGAGGGGGACGACTGAACTTTCATTTCCCCAATCCACCTAGACCCTCCTCTCCTCCTCATTCCCCTTCTCAGTCAATCACTGACATTCATTAAGCACTTACTGAGTGCACAGCACTGGACTAGGCTCTCCTTTCCGGAGGCACAGCTATATAACAGTGGGATTTGCTCGGCATAGCGTGGTTTAGGGGAAAGACCACGGGCTTGGGAGTCAGAGGACATGGGTTCTAATCCCGGCTCTACTTATCGCCTATCACCTATGTGAGTTTGGGCAAGTACATCATTTTTTTTTTTTTTTTTTGGTGGTTTAGGTTTTTTTTTTTTTTAAGTGGTTTAGGCGGAGCCGGGATTAGAACCCAAGGCCTCTGACTCCTTCCCCTAGGCCACGCTGCTCTGTGTAGGGGAGTGTGTGCCTGTAGGGATGGGTTACCAGAGGCCTTAGTTTCCAGGATTCCTTCCCTTCTCCCCTGCTTCTGCTTCTGGAGTTTTCCCAATTCCGGAAGGCCCAAAATGTCAACCATTTCACGCTGGCCACACGGAAAAGGTGGACTTTTTCTCCTACCCTCCTAAGTCCCCTCCAGGCCCTGGATCTATTAGGCCACATTGCTGCATCTCTTATTCATTCATTCATTTTTATTGAGCACTTACTGTGTGCAGAGCACCGTACTAAGCGCTTGGGAGAGTACAATACAACAATAAACAGTCACATTCCTTTCCAACATCGAGCGTGCTTTGGCACAAGCCTATTTCACCCTTTGCTCCTCGGGGCTCAAGGTTTTAAAACACCCCCAAACTCAGGGCTTTTCTTCAATTTCTGTACCTGAGATACTCCTTAGACTGCGAGTCCCATGTGGAGCAGGGATATTGTCCAAATGGCTTATTTATTTTTATTCTTCTTCTTCAGTGGAATTCGTTAAGTGTTTTGCATCAAGCACTAGTCTAAATTTTGGGGTAAGCTACAAGTTCATCAGGAGAGACGCAGTGCCTGTCCCACATGGGGCTCACAATCGAGGAGTTGGGAGAATACGTACTGAACCCCCATTCTACAGTTGAGGAAACTGAGGCCCAGGGAAGTTAAGTGAGCTGCCCCGGGTCACACAGCAAGCAAGTGGCAGAGCCAGGATTAGAACCCAGGTCCTCTGGTTACCAGGCCGTTGCTTTCATCCAGTCGGCTTGTATCCTAGCTCTCCCAGCCCTTAGTAATAAGTCCGGTAGTTGGCACGTGATGAAGACGGCATTTGTTGAGCGCTTACTATGTGCCAAGCACTGTTCTAAGTGCCGGGGAAGCTACAAGGTTATCAGGTGCACAGTCTTCATCCCCATTTTACAGATGAGGTCACTGAGGCACAGAGAAGTTCTCTGGAACTTCTTCATCTATAAAGCAGAGATTCAATACCTAGATTTTCCTTCTTACTTAGACCGGGATCCTCGCGTCGGGCAGGGACTGTGTCCGACCTGATTATCTTTTATCTGCCCCAGCGCTTAGTACAGTGCTTGACGTGTAGTAATCACTTAGCAAATCTGACCATCATTACTATTATTACACAGCCCTTGTCTCCTCTCTGGAGGCAAGTTGTTTCCTCCATTACAATGTCACTTCTAGGCTGCTCTATTGGAATAATGGTCTAAAATCTTTCATTCCTCTATACGCATTTTGCAATACAAAGAAGAGAGGCAACCAGAACTTTTTCGTATTTGAAGACTCATTACTTTAAACTTGAAAATAATAATAATGCTAATAACAACTGTGGTATTCTTTAAATGCTACGGGTCAAGAACTCTCCTCATCATCTCACCTCGTTATGGACAGGGAACATATCTGCTAATTCTGTTGAATTGTCTTCTCCCAAGCTCTTAGTACAGCGAGCTGCACAGAGTGAGAGCTCAATAAATGTCACTGACTGACCTGTCTGACACATTCCCGCTCCCACTCAGGGCTAACAATCTAAGTAGGAGGGGGAACAGGTATTGAATCCCATTTTAGAGATGAGGGAACTGAGGCCCAGAGAAGAGAAATGACGTACCCAAGGTCACACGGCAGACAAGCGGCGGAGCCGGGATCAGAACCCGGGTCCTTCTGACTCCCAGGCCCGTAGTCTATCCTCTAAGCCACACTTAGCTGATATGACCCTGTCCCAAATATCCAATAATACAATCTTGTCCTTGAAGAAAGGCTCTCAGGAAGACACTTCAAGCTGAGCACTCTCAAGCCAGCATCCAAACGACTCTGCGGGATATCTGTATTCTTCCTGGAAGCTATTTTTTTTTAAGAGCCCAACCGACCGAGGCACCATGAAATTGAAAAGCTAAATAGCTCCATTACTGCCACGGCTAACGCAAACCCCAGCCTCATCGTCAGTCTGAAGCAGCGGAACCTGGCTTGGAACGCGCCCATTAGGCCTCGTGCCAATTCCGCAAATCTGGACTGCGTGCACTCCTTCCCCCGTTCGGCTCCCTCTGCTCCCCGCCCCCCCGCTTGGATTCTCCCTCCATCGAGCGAAATCAATCAATCCTCTAGACTGTTAGCTCCCTGTGGTCAGGGAATGTGTCTGTTATATTGTTATATTGTACTTTTTTAGAGATGTGGTAACTGAATCCCAGAGGAGTGAAGTGACTTGTCCAGGTCACACGGCAGACATGTGGCGGCCCCAGCATTAGAACCCAGACCCTTCTGACTCCCAGGTCCGTGCTCTTTCCACTGAGGCATACAGTAAGTGCTCAATAAATGATTTTTCCCACTGCTTTCAAACACAAGTCTCCCTTATCCTGAAAAAACCCTCCCTTGACCCCACAGCTCCCTCCAGTTATCGCCCCATCTCCCTCAACCCTTCCTCTCCAAACAAATTCATTCATTCACTCATTAGTACCTATTGAGCGCTTACTATGTGCAGAGCACTGTAATGAGCGCTTGGAATGGACAATTCGGCAACAGATAGAGACATTCCCTGCCAATTGAGGGGCTTACAGTCTAATCTGGGAGGACAGACAAAAACAATAGCAATAAATAAAATCAAGGGGATGAACATCTCATCTTAGAGAAGCAGTGTGGCTCAGTGGAAAAAGCATGGGCTTTGGAGTCAGAGGTCACGGGTTTGAATCCCTGCTCAGCCACTTGTCAGCTGTGTGACTTTGGGCAAGTCATTTAACTTCTCGGGGCCTCAGTTACCTCATCTGTAAAATGGGGATTAAGACTGTGAGCCCCACGTGGGACAACCTGATTCCCCCTGTGTCTACCCCAGTGCTTAGAACAGTGCTCGGCACATAGTAAGCGCTTAACAAATACCAACATTATTATCTCATTAAAACATCTCATCAAAATGTATAAAACGTATACTCCTTTGCTTTCCCCTACCTATATTTTAATGTCTTCCCAGCTAGACTGTAAACTCCTTCAGTGCAGGCACCATATCTACTCTTTCCCTGGTGTTTCTTCCAGGGTGTTGCACACAAGCACTTTATTTATATTAAATGTCTGTCTCCCCCTCTAGATCGTAAACTCGTTGTGGGCAGGGGATGTGTCCCATTGTCGGGCGGGGACTGTCTCTATCTGTTACCGAATTGTACTTTCCAAGAGCTCGGAACAGTGCTCTGCACAGAGTGAGCGCTCAAGAAATATGACTGAATGAATAGCTAGACTGTACCCTCCCAAGCGCTTAGCACAGTGCTCTACACACGGTAAGGGCTCAATAAATACGAGTGACTGTCTGAATGATGATTGACTGGCTGCTCTCACAGCACAGGGTCAGAACCTCTGGGCTCTAGTCCTGAAGGCTCTGAAAGGTGTGTGTAAAAAGAACAGCCTAATTTCAATACCATGGAGAGAAAACCAGCAAAAATATTCTCTCACACTCACCAGCCTGTAGGACTTGGCTGGCCGAGTGGAAAGGTACTGCGGATCAATAATAATAATAATAATAATGATAACAACAAACTCAGGCGGAGATTCAATACTTCTCTGTGCATTAAGTCAACCGTGGCTCTGATTTTATTTTTCAAATGCAAATTCGGCTGCCCAAAAAAACAAATTCTTGACATCTGTGGAAAACTCTTCACTTCACTTTGGAAAAATCACTTCAGCTTCTTCCCGCATCACAAAAGAGGGTGATCGATCCACAGACACATTATTATGAGCCAAATGGAACGGCCTAAAAAATTCTCCTTGCTCTCTTTGCAAAACCGGAGGGAGGGGAAATTATTTTCCGCAGCTAGGATCCGTAAGGCAGGAGGTGCAACCTCTGTGATTCTGTTTATTTTATTAATGTGCATATATCTATGATTCTATTTATCTATTTTGATGGTATCGATGCCTGTCTGCTTGTTTTGTTTGCTGTCTGCCTCACCGCTTTTGGACTGTGAGCCCGTTGTTGGGCAGGGATTGTCTCTGTTGCCAGATTGTACATTCCAAGCGCTTAGTACAGTGCTCTGCACACAGTAAGCGCTCAATAAACACGACTCAATGAATTTATTCATTCAATCGTGTTTATTGAGCACCTACTGTACTAAGCGTACTGAGCACTTACTGTGTATAGCATCCTGGACTAAGAACTTGGGAGAGTGCAATACAACAGAGTTCTCCGCCCACAAATGAGTTTACAATCTCCTCTCACTCTCGCTCCCCTTTGGCCCCTGAAGGGCCTGAAAGCTAGAACGGAAGGGCACGTGTCTACCGACTCTTGTCATGTTGTACTCCTCCAACTGTTTAGTACAGTGTTCTGAATGCATTAAGTGCTCAATTAATGGCTTTTTCACCAACTACTTTCAACCATCCTCACGTCTCCCCATCCTTAAAACACCCTCCCTTGACCCCTCGGCTCCCGCCAGTTATCGGCCCACCTCCCTTCGACCATTCCTCTCCAAACTCCTTGAGCGAGTCGTCTACGGCCGCCGTTTCCAGTTCGCCTCCTCCAGTTCTCTCCTGGCCCCCCTCCAATCTGGCTTCCGTCCCCTTCAATCCCCAGAAACCGCCCTCTCAAAGGTCACAAATGATCTTCTTGCCAAATCCGACGGCCTCTACTCCATCCTCATCCTCCTCTAACTCCCAGCTGCCTTCGACGCTGTGGACCATCCCCTTCTCCTGGAGACGTTATCCAACCTCGGTTTCACTGACGCTGTCCTCTCCCGGTTCTCCTCTTATCTCTCTGGCCGCTCATTCTCCGTCTCCTCCCATCCCCTAACTGTAGGAGCCCCTCGAGGTTCAATTCTGGGTCCCCTTCTATTCTCCTCCTACACCCGTTCCCTTGGAGAACTCGTTCGCTCCCGTGGCTTCAGCGACCATCTCTATGCGGACGATTCCCAAATCTACATTCCCCGATCTCTTTCCCTCTCCGCAGTCTCACACTTCCTTCTCCCTTCAGGGCATCTCTCCTTGGATGTCCCGCTGACACCTCAGTCATGACATCTCCAAAACAGTTCTCCGTATCTTCCAAACCCTGTCGTTCCCGTCACTATAGACAGCACCACCATCCTCCCTGTCTCACAAGTCCGTAACCCGGGCGTTATCCTTGACTCATCTCTCTCATTCAACCCACGTATTCCATCCGTCACCAAATCCCGTCGCTTAACGACATCGCCAAAATCCACTCTTCCCTCTTGAATCAGACCGCTTCCACATTAGTCCAAACACTTCTCTCCTGCCCAGATTCCTCTATCAGCCTCCTCACTGACCTCCCTGCCTCCTGTCTCTCCCCACTCCAATCCATACTTCCCTCCACTACCTAGATGACTTTCTCCAAAAACACTCAATCCATGTTTCCCCTCTGGTTGCTCTGCTCAAAAAGAAACTCCTTCAATCACCTTGCCCCCTCCAAGAGCATGGGCTTGGGAGTCAGAGGTCGTGGGTTCTGATCCCGGATCCGCCGCTTGTCAGCAGTGTGACGAGTCGCTTAACTTCTCTGGGCCTCAGTTCCCTCATCCGCAAAATGGGGATTACGACTGTGAGCCCCAAGTGGGACAACCTAATTAACCTTGTATCTATGCCAGCGCTTAGAACCGGGCTTGGCACAGAGTAAGCGCTTAAAAAATATCATTATTAATATTACCTTGCCGCTTTGACTGCCTAAAACAACCCGGCCCCTTCATTTCGCTCCTCTAATGCCAACCTATTCACCTTAGCTCGATCTCGACTTTCCCGCTGCCGACCTCTCTCCCGCATCCCGCCTCCGGCCTGGAATATCCTCCCTCTCCATTTCCCTCAGACCAACGCTCTCCCCTCCTTCAAAACCTTATTAAAATCACATCTCCTCCAAGAGGCCTTTCCCAACTAAGAGAGTAGCGAGGTGAGGTAGGAGGGGGCGAGGTGATTGAGGGCTTTAATGCCGACGGGGAAGAGTTCCCGTCCGATGTGGAAGTGGATGGGCAACCGCTGGAGGTTCTTGAGGAGGGGGGAAAAGTGACTCAAACGCTTCGGTAGAAAAATAATCCGGGCAGCAGAGTGAAGGTTGGATTGGAGTGGGGAGGGACAGGAGGCAGGGAGGTCAGAGAGGAGGCTGACGCAGTCATCCAGGCGGGAGAGGACGAGGGATTGTATTCTCGCGGTAGCAGTTTCGATGGAGAGGAGAGGACAGATTTTAGCGATGAGCTTGCAGCCGACTCCGTGCAGAGGACTGAATTAAGTGCTGGGGAGGGTACGATCAATCGTATTTATTGAGCGCTTACACTGTGCTGAGGAACAGAGTCGGTAGACAGGTTCCCCGCCCATAGCGAGCTTACAGCCTACACGGGGAGACAGACGTTAACGGGACTAAATTGCGAATATGTCCGTAAATGCTAAGGGGCTGGGGAGGGGTGAAAGAAGGGAGAAAAATCCATGTGCAAAGGCGAAATCCAAGGGCGAGCACTAGCAGGTATGACCCCCGCCCGACGGGAGCTCACCACCTAGCCCGGTGTGAACCTGAAATCTGTTCACCAGGGATGTCTGATACTTCATAATCGTGGTATTTGGCAAGCGCCTATTATGTGCCAGGCACGGCTCGAAGCGCTGGGGTGGATACGAGCAAATCGGGTAGGCCCCAGTCCCCGTCCCGCTGCCGGAGCTTCACATTTCAAGCCGGGCACGTCTGTGGACGTGTCCGGGCTGACAGATCGTAACCCCGGGTGCTCCTTAACACCCAGGCCAACAAAAACCCCAACTACACAGGGTTCTTTGGTGCGGGGGACTTTTAAAGGGTGAAAGCGCCCCCAGCTCCTCTCACTGGCTGCTGTCTAGCACACTCCCCTCTCTTCCCTCCCCCAGTAGACTGGCCTTCCCTCCTGGCAATGCACCTTGAGCCAGATGCTTCAAGATCATCAGGATGGTGCGGCAGATAGGAAAACGGCAAAACCAGTCCTAAGAGAGATCTGCGAGCTAGGCAGGGAGCCGCGATACTTACCTGCAACAAGAATAAGAATAACGGTGGTGTTTATTAGTAATAATAATAATAATCATCATCATGGCATTTGTTAAGCGCTTACTATGTGCCAAGCACTAAGTGCTATAATGCTATTTGTTAAATGCTTACTATGTACTAAGTCCCGGGGTGGATACAAGCCAATCAGGTTGGACACAGTCCCTGTCACACGTGGAGCTCATAGTCTCCATCCCCCTTTTACAGATGAGAGAACTGAGGCACCGAGAAGTTAAGTGGCTTCCCCTAGGTCACACAGCAGACAAGTGGCAGAGCCGGGACTAGAAGCCACATCCTCTGGCTCCCAAGCCCGGGCTCTTTCCACTAAGCCAGTCCCTGTCCCACACAGTGCTCCCCGTGCAAGGGGGAAGGAGAATAGATATTTGATCCCGGTTTCATCGCAGATGAGGGAACCTGGGCACACTGAAGTTAAGTGACTTGCCCCAGGCCACACAGCGGGAGCCAGAATTACAACCCAGGTCCTCTGACTCCCAGGCCCTGCTTTTTCCACTGGGCCATACTACTTGTCAAGTTGAGAGACTAGGTATTCTACTAGGAAAACTTATTTTTAACAATGTAGGTACCCTTATTTTGACTCCACTCAGCCCCAGGTGGCACCTCTGAATTTGAAATGAAAAAGGCCCTGAATGAAGCCGGGGTCTGGTATGAAACAATGCCTAAGGTAGTCATAGAGTCCAAGCTTTAAAACTGACCAAGATAATATAAATATATTTCAAAAGGAGTGATAGAAAGCATTATGTACCAATAATAAATGACATTCAGTTACACATTTGTGCACACGTATAACTATTTAATTGCCAGTCTTAACAGGCCAAATAACCCCTTGCGCTAACACACCAAAAGTCTGTCATTACCTATGCTCAAAAGAGCTGGCATTATCTAATGCTTAATTGAATTGAGTATTAATCCCTACAACAGAGTCATAATACTGGAGGAGAAAAGGGAAAAAAGTGAAGTCAAGGGAAGCTCTGTGGTGTTATCTCGATGTGATAAGCGCTTAGTACAGTGTCCTGCACCCAGTAAGAGCTCAACAAATACGACCGAATGAAGAGCACCGAAATAAACACCCGCAAAGTGAAAAGCACGAAAAGCAGCATGGCCTCAAGGGAAAAACATGGGCCTGGGGTTTGGAGGAACTGGGTTCTAATCCCGACTCTGCCACTCGTCTGCTGTGTGACCTTGGGCAAGCCACTTAACTTCTCTGTGCCTCAGTTACTTCATCTGTAAAACGCGGTTTAAATCCTCCTCCGACCCTGACTCCGCCGCGTGGGCCGGGAATTGAGTCCAACCTAATTATCTAATCCTGGCTGTGCCTCTTGTCTGCTGTGTGACCTTAGGTAAGTCACTTCACTCCTCTGCGTCTCAGTCCCCTCATCTGTAGAATGGGGACTGAGGCTGTGAGCCCCATGTGGGACACTGACTGCGTCCAACCTGATTCGCTTGTATCCACCCCAGGGAAGTGGAACAGTGCCTGGCATATGGGAAGCGCTTAAATACCACAATTATCATTATCTTGAACCAACCCCTGCACTTAAAAAAAATGCAGGCCACATAGCAAGCTTAACAGAAACCAAAGGAAAAAAAATTTTAAAAACCAACAAATAACTACGGAGGCTGGCCATGCCTTCCACTAAAGAGTAGCAGTAAACCCACATCCCTCTAAAACAACGTTCTCTTCCTTTTCCCCTTCTCTTCTGACACGCAACGACTCACTGTTGTGTACTGACAAGCTTTGACCCCGAATCCGTGGCCCTGAGAAACTGTCAGTGAAAATTAAGTCCATTTCTCTCTAGGGAATTCTTCCCCCCCAACAAGCGATCCCCAATGCAGCGTCTCCTAAAGCCACTGCCAAGTCCCAGTTCGGAGCCTCGGAAATCGCTCTCAAGTCCTTTGGTTCGATTTCCCTCCCTCGTCCCTGAGTCGATCGGTGGTATTTTTTGAGAGCTTACTAGGAGCACGGGCACTGTACGGACTGCTAGAGGGAGGACAATAAAACAGAATTAGCCGATTTACAGCCTAAACCTCCGTGATCCCCGGCGAAAATTCCGTGGTACGTCACGTGCAACGGGAGGGAAGTCCGATTCTGGAGTTGAGAGTCCCCGTTAATAAGGGAAGCAGCGTGGCCTAGGGGCTGGAGCCCGGGCCTGGGAGTCAGAAGGACCTGGGTTCTAATCCCAGCGCCGCCACCCGTCTGCCGTGTGACCTTGGGAAAGTCGCTTCACCTCTCGGGGCCTCAGTTGCCTCATCCGTAAAATGGGGATCGATATTTCTCTAGATTATAAGCTCCTTGGGAGGCCGGGGTCATGTCTACCAACTCGGTTGTGTTGTACGCTTCCATAAATGCAAACTGCCTTTGCATTTTATTCGTTGTGGGCAGGGAAAGTGGTTACCAACTCTCCCAAGCGCTCAGTACGGAACTCTGCACACGGTAAGCGCTCAATAAATACCGCTGACGATGATGATGATGATGACGATTGCGTTAACGATTCTGACCCCTGAATTTTCATCTGGGCGAGTTTTTTGACCGAGTAATCAGGGGACAGCATCGTTCTCCACATATAATGCTGAGCCAAACACCAAAATTATCTATTCAAATTTACTTCAGTGTTGACCAAATCCTTACCAAGTGAAAATCGGTATATCATAAGCTTATAAGCTCTTTGAGGCTGAGGAGCGCGTGTACTCTCTCAGGCTCAGTGCGGTGCACAGAATAAGCACTCAGTAAATATCACTGATTGACAAGGCTGATTCAATCATTCACTCAATCGTATTTATTCAGTGCTTACTCTGTGCAGAGCACTGTACTAAGCGCTTGGAAAGTACGAGAATTTCCGGTGACACCCTATTATTCAGGATGCATCCAGATAATAATAGTACTCGTTAAGCGCTTACTATTTGCCAATCGCTTTTCTAAGTGCTAGGGTAGGTACAAATTAATCACGTTGGACACAGTCCCGTCCCACATGGGGCTCACGGTCTTAATCCTCATTTTACAGATGAGGGAACTGAGGCCCAGAGAAGTGAAACACCTTGCCCAGGGTCACACAGGAGGCATTTAGTGGAGGTGGGATTGGAACCCAGGTCCCTGCCCTATCCACTAAGTCACGCTGCTGGCAATGCCCAAGGCCTAACTCTGAATCACGGAACTCACGAGAGGATCAAATTTCTCTCCGTGTTCTTACCCAGGCTCCCTTCAGTTGAATCAGCAAGGAGCAATGAAAGTTTAATAGCACCGTCAAGCAAGTTTTAAAACATTTATGGCCCCGTGAAACCTTAGAAGGACAGATGCTTACAAAGATTTTAGGTCTCAGACCCCCGGATCCTATTTTCAGCAAAGCAGAATCTACTAAGAACAGGTGATCTTCCTCGAAATCCCTGCATCAGTGGGATTTACTGAGCGTTCCCTGTGGGCAGAGAACCGTACTAAGCAGTCGGGAGTTGAGAGATGTGATCCCTGCTCTCCGACATTCAACAACAGCACCTTTAGCTTTGGGTGGTAGGAGACAGAAAACAATAATCCATTTATAACTGGCCGTCTGAATCTGGCGGTCCCTTCGCTGCGAACTTGCTACTCTGTACTCTCCCAAGCGCTCAATGCGGTGCTCCGCTCTCGGTAAGCGTTCAATAAATAGGACTGATTGATTAGGTGCTAAAGAATTTGCCGCAGAGCGATCGCTACGGCGGGTGTTTGAAGTACATTTTCTCTTTTCATTTCTTGCCTCTTCTTTTCCGACTGAACGCTGGGGAGAACTGTAAGTATTTTACATTATTTATATACTTTTTTTTTGCCAGTTACAAACTGGATCTTGGGAGGAAAAGTCCAGTAGATCGCAGTGTCCGGGTGCCTGGAGTTCACAGGCTCTGAGAAGTACACTAGGTAGTTGTTAAATTCTTAACATGTGGCCCTCTTAAAATCACTCTATCATTTTTTCAATCATAATTACTGAGCGCTGACTTTGTGCAAAGCATTGTGGACACATCACATAATTATTATTAGGGTACCTGTTAGCGCTTATTATGTGTCAAGCACTGCTCTAAGCGCTGGGATGGAAGCAAGATAATCTGGTCGGTCACAGTCCGTATCCCACATGGGGCTCACAGTTTAACCGGGAGGGAGTAGGATTTGATCCCCGTTTTTCAGATGAGGAAACTCAAACCCAGAAGTGAAGTGTCTCACCCAAGGTCACACAGCAGACCGGTGGTGGCGGCTGGATTTGAACCCACGTTCTCTGACTCTCTCGCCGGGGGCCTTTCCACAAGGCCATGTTGCTTTCCAAGAGACTATTCCTCCGAGAGGACTTCCCTCATTTGGGAAGCAGCACGGCCTAGTGGAAAGAGCCTGGCAGAGGGCCTGGGTTCTAATCCCGGCTCTGCCATTTGCCTGCCGTGTGACCTCGGGCAGTCACTTCATTCCTCTGAGCCTCAGTTACCTCATATGTGAAATGGACATTCGATGCCCGTTCTTCCTCCTTCTTAGACTGCGAGCCCCACGTGGGACCTGATCGATCTGGATCTATTTCAGAGTTTAGGACAGTGCTCAGCATATAGTAAGCACTTAACAAATACCACTGTTATTATTATAATAATATTATTTCCCCTATTTGCCTCCACCTCTGTGTCAACTTCACACCTGGTAAAAGACGGATCAGCCCCTGCGTCTCCCCGAAGGCCCCGGCTGTTCGGCAGGAGGCCCGGAACGTTGCTCCGCCCCGCGCCGACGTTGCCCGGGGGCCTCTCGGCCCTGGCTGCCCCAAGTCCACTCAGACGAGAAGGGCGGGCTCCGTTTCGGGGGACGAAGAGAGAAGCTCTGTAGAGAAGCAGCGGGGCTCAGTGGAAAGAACCGGGCTTGGGAGCCAGAGGTCGTGGGTTCTAATCCCGGCTCCGCCACTTGTCTGCTGTGTGACCTTGGGCAAATCACTTAACCTCTCTGTGCCTCAGTTATCTCCTCTGCAAAAATGGGGATTAAAAAAATGTGTGGCCTTGGGCAAGTCGCTTCACTTCTCTGGGCCTCAGTGACCTCATCTGGAAAAATGAAGATTGAGACTGTGAGCCCTACACGGGACAGAGACTGTGCCCAACCCGATTGGCTTGTATCCACCCCAGCGCCCAGTACAGTGCCCGACACATAGTAACCGCTTAACAAATACCACAATTATTAGTATCATTATTATTACGCTACCTGTCGACGGCAGAGAGGAGACCCTGCATACAGGGACCCCGGCATCAGAACTCCTTCGCCCCATCTGGCACAGATGTTGTTTCTCTTTGTTAAACGCTTACTATGTGTCAGGCACTGTAGTAAGCTCTGAGTAGATATAAGATAATCAGGTTGGATGCAGTCCATGTGGTAATAATACTAAAACCACAATTATTGTGGCTTCTGTTAGCGCTTTCTATGTGCTAGGCACTATTCTAAGCGCTGGGGTGGATCCAGGCTAATCAGGTTGGACACGGGCCCTGTCCCACGTGGGGCTCACAGTCTTAATCCTCTTTTACAGATGAGGTCGCTGAGGCCCAGAGAAGTGAAGTGACTTCCCCAAGATCACACAGCAGACATGTGGCACTGTCAGGATTAGAACCTAGTTCCTAAGACTCCCAGGCCCAGGTTGGCCACGCTGTTTCTAATCCCGTAACACCTCTGTTTCCTCAAAAGACCCAGAATGGCGGATGATTTTACAGAGCAAGGCGTGCGGCAGGTCAAGGGAAACTATCAAAATCGGAGGTGACGTCGATATTTCCTCCCAGGAAAGAGAGTTTCGGGTTTGAAAGCCTCAGCCAAAAAAAAAAAAATTACAACTTAATCTCCCTGATTTTTCGCTGAATATAAAACCCAACGCCTCCTCCTCCGACTCAGCGTAAGCATCGTTCTCTTCTCGCGCCTGCAGCCAAACGATGACACCGCTACAATTATTTCTCCTGTTTGCCGCTGACACCGCCTCTCCCGTGACACTCCAGAGTTGCGTTCTTATCCACGTGATCTCGGACCACAGGAGCCGCCAAGGATCCGGTGTTTTGGTTTTTTGTTTTACTGAATAATTCATGACTGTGGCCCTTGTAAGCCCTTAAAATACACCAAGCACTGTGCTAACTGCTGAGGTAGAGACGAGCTGTACGGATTGGACCCAGTTCCTGTCGATCAATCAGGGGCGCTTACTGTGAGCAGAGCACTGGATTCGGAAGCCATGGGGAGCCTAAAACCCTGCTCCTCGAGCCCCTGCACACTGCTGGTTTTTGTTTAATAACCATGTTGGTATTTGTTAAGTGCTTACTATGTGCAGAGCACTGTTCTAAGCCCTGGGGTGGATACAGGGTCATCAGGTTGTCCCACATGAGGCTCACGGTTAGTCCCCATTTTACAGATGAGGTAATTGAGGCACAGAGAAGTTGCGACTTGCCCACAGTCACACAGCTGACAAGTGGCAGAGCCGGGGTTCGAACCCACGACCTCTGACTCCCAAGCCCGGGCTCTTTCCACTGAGCCACGCTGCTTCTCTAAGTTTAAGTTTGTTTATCCGTCCTTGTCTGCGGTTTTAACCGTTTATTATTTCACCAATCCTTATCTGTCTCCAGTCCCCTCTCCCCGCTTTAGATTGTTATCCTCCTGAGGGATAGAAGCGGGATCCAATTCTCAACTGGGTATTCTCTCCCAGCGCTCAGTACAGCGCCCTGAACCCGTTACGCGTTTAGTAAATACCAAGGCTACTAAATGCCATTACCGCTAAGCATTTGAGAGAGTACAATACAACAGAGTTGGTATCATTACAGAGCTTAGAACAATGCTGGACACGATGATAATATTAAATAATAATAATGGCACTTAAGCGCTTACTTAAGCGCTTAATCAGGTCCCACATGGCCTCATTGTCTAAGTAGGAGGGACAGCGGGTACTGAATCTCCATCTTGCAGATGAGGAAACTGAGGCACGGAGAAGTTAATGACTTGCCCAAGGTCACCCAGCAGGAAAGTGGTATGGTATTATAACAAATATTTTTTTTTTTTAAACAAAGGTGGAAGAGCAGGAATTAGAACCCAGGTCCTCCGGCTCTATCTGTTGCCAAATTGTACAATCCAAGTGCTTAGTACAGTGCTCTGCACATAGTAAGCGCTCAATAAATACTATTGAATGGCTCCCAGACCTATGTACCTTCTCGTACAAAGAGCTTAACAAATACCACTCTTATTAATTATTTTTATTAAAAAGGGGACTCGGGCTCATCACCGTCTGTGTCTGGATGAGCAGAGACAGACAATAATGTTGGTATTTGTTACGCGCTTACTATGTGCCGAGCACCGTTCTAAGCGCTGGGCAAGCAGCGTGATCCAGTGGAACGAGCGCAGGGCTGGGAGACAGAGGTCCCGGGTTCCGATCCCGGCTCCGCCGTTTGTCTGCTGGGTGACTTCCCTTCTCTGGGCCTCAGTTACCTCATCCGGAAAATGGGGATTAAGACTTTGAGCCCTATGCGGGACAAGGACTGTGTTCAACCTGATTCGCTTGCATCCACCCCAGGGTTTAGTACGGTGCCCGGCGCGTACGACGCGCTTAACAAATACCACGAAAAAGAACGAGCTTACAGTCTAGTGGTCGTGTGCAGAGCAATCGTTTAGGAAAATGACCTGGGCTGGGTGGTACAGGGACAAAATAAAATCGCAGTTGGTTCAGTTTAAGGCAGAGAAACGAGTCCACCCGAAAAATAATATTCTCTGGCTTCACTGACTGTAGCACTTTCATTTGATTGCAAACTGGATCCATTTCCCTTCACTTTAAGCCTTTTTCTGTTCCTCTGAGCCAGGAAAACAAGTGTCAATAGTCAACTTGGCTTCGATATCATCGCCTCGCTTAAACGATCTTCTTTTCGTTGCGATACTGCCGGACGGAAATGGCCTTGTGCTTGCAGACACTTTTTGGTTAATGACCAGGGCACGAAACACTGGTATCCTCCCACAGCGCTCCGCTTTCTCCTCCCAACACCTCTCTGATGTCCCCGACCCTGCCTAACGACTCATCCTTCTCCTTTCCTTGTCTGCAAATCTGCGGGGGGAAAACAATCTGAGGCAGAGGCAGCAGCGCTCCGCATTTCTGTTGTTTGTTTTGTTTTCCTACGAAAAGGCTGAGACCGTGTCCCCCCACCCCCGTCCTCAAGACCCTCCAGTGGTTGCCCATCCGCCTCCGCGCCAAACAAAAACCCCTCACCGTCGGCTTCAAAGCCCTCCGTCCCCTTGCCCCTTCCTACCTCACCTCGCTACCCCCCCCCTTCTAATCCAGTCCGCGCGCTTTTCGCTATACCTCCATCTCGTCGATTTCGCCACCTACCTTGCGCCCACGTCCCGTCTCTGGCCTGGAGGGCCCTCCCTCCTCGTATCTGACAGACGACTCGTTCCCCGACTCCAGAGCCTTAATGGATCCCCTCTTCTAGACTGTGAGCCCGTCACTGGGCAGGGATTGTCTCAATCTGTTGCCGAACTGTCCATTCCAAGCGCTTAGTACAGTGCTCTGCACGTAGTAAGCACTCAATAAATACTACTGAATGAATGAATACACACCTCCTCCAAGAGGCCTTCCCTGACTAATTCCTCCTTTCCTCTTCTCCTACTCCCTTCTGCATCACTCTGACTCCCTCCCTTTACTCAACTCCCCGTCCCAGCCCCACACCACTGACACACACATCTGTCATTTATTTATTTCTATTAACATCTGTTTCCCTCTCTAGACTGTGAGCTCACTGTGGGCAGGGAATGTCTCTATTATATCGTTGTATTATACTCTCCCGAGCGCTTAGCACAGTGCTCAGCACAGAGGAAGCGCTCGATAAATACGACTGAATGAATGAGTCTGTGCCCCGACAGACTGCTGGTTTTGTTCTTTATGGTATTTGTTAAGCGCTTACTATGTGCCAGGCACCGTTCTAGAGAAGCAGCGTGGCTCAGCGGAAAGAGCCCGGGCTTAGGAGTCAGAGGTCGTGGGTTCTAATCCCGGCTCCACCACCTGTCAGCTGTGTGACTTTGGGCAAGTCACTTCGCTTCTCGGTGCCTCAGTGACCTCATCTGTAAAATGGGGATGAAGACGGTGAGCCTCACGTGGGACAACCCGATTACCCTCTATCTACCCCAGCGCTGAGAACAGCGCTCTGCACATAGTAAGCGCTTAATAAATACCAACATTATTATTATTCTAAGCGCTGGGGTAGATAGAGACTACTCGGGTTGAACAGAGTCCCCGTCCCACGTGGGGCTCACGCTTTAAATGCCCATTTTGCAGATGAGAGAACCGAGGGCCAGAGAAGCAAAGGGACTCGCCCAAGGTCACACAGCAGACGAGTGGCAGAGCTGGGATTAGAACCCAGGTCCTTCTGGCGCCCAGGCCCGCGCCCTATCCAGTAGGCCACGCGGTTTCTCGGCTGGAACACTGCCCTCTCTTCTCTCCCGACGGAAGGGTTCCCCGCTGACCATCAGGCCGTACCTAACTACCCGCCGGCGACTGACGGAGGGGAGCGGGAGGGAACGTGCCAGAAAAACCAAGCGAAGACGCGAGAATCCTGCAATCAGTCCAGAAGGCGGGGACGGAAATGCCTTTCCTCCACGGCTCTTTCCGAACAGACGGCACGTCCATCTGCCTGAGCCGCCTGAGTCCAGTCCCGCAGAGCCGGTGACCAACTGACCCCTCCGCAGGGAACCCTTCCTCCCAATAATCATCCGTCGCTCAGTCGTATTTACTGAGCGCTCCCTGCGCGCAGAGCACTGAGGGGCAGCGCGGCGTAGCGGATGGAGCTCGGGCCTGGGAGTCAGAGGGTCATGAGTTCTAATCCCGGCTCCACCACCGGTCTGCTGTGGGACCTGGGGCAAGTCGTTTCACTCCTCTGTGCCTCAGGTACCTCGTCTGTAAAATGAGGGCGGAGACTGGGAGCCCCACATGGGACAGGGACTGCGTCCGGTTTGATTTGCTTGTATCCACCCCGGCGTTTAGCACGGTGAGCCAAACACTGCGCTAAGCACTGGAGTAGACACGAGAGCATCAGGTTGCATGCAGTCCCTACCTGGAGCTCACAGTCTAAGCCGGAGGAAGGACAGGTGTCCAATCCTCATTTTACAGCTGAGGAAACGGAGGTAGAGAAAAGCGAAGTGACGTGCCCAGAGTCACGCAGCGGGGTGCTGTGACTTCCTGAGCGATGTACTTACTGAGCGCTTATTGGACTTAGCTCCTGGAAGAGTAATAATAATAATAATGATGGTATTTGTTAAGCGCTTACCATGTACCAAGCACCGTTCGAAGCGGTGGGGTAGATACAAGGTAATCATCGAATCTGCTAGATTGTAATAATAATAATAACGATCGGATCTGTTAAGCACTTACTAAGTGCTAAGCACCGTTCCAAGTGCTCGGGCAGCTACAAGGTAAGCAGGTTGTCCCACGTGGGGCTCACGCTTTTACCCCCCATTTTCCAGAGGAGGTGACTGAGGCCCAGAGAAGTTAAGTGACTTGCCCACGGTCACACAGCAGACAAGTGGCGGAGCCGGGATCAGAGAGCCCACGTCCTCTGACTCCCAAGCCCGGGCTCTTAGAATAATAATGATGACGGCATTTGTTGAGCGCTTACTATGTGCCAAGCACTGTTCGAAGCGCTGACACGCTTGGGAGATACGGTTCCTGCCCGCAAAAAGCTTAGAGTCTAGAACAAGGTGAATAGGGAGGAGAGATGAGAGATTGGCCGGGGGCGGAGATGGGGGGCTCCACTTTTCCTCATCACTCATTCCCTTCTGCGTCCCCCTTTGTCCTTCCCCCCCACCTCAGCCCCACAACGCTTATGTCCCTATCTGTCATTTTATTTCTTTGTATTGACGCCCGTCTCCCGCCCTCTAGATTGCGAGCTCGATGTAGGCAGGGAATGTCACTCTTTATTGTCACGTGGTACTCTCCCGACCGCTCAGTACAGTGCCGCGCGCACAGGAGAAACACCACTGAACGAAGGTGGGACTCGGCTTGCCCGCGGAGAAGGGCCCGACGGAGACTTACTGTTCTGCGCCAGGGCTTGGAGGACGCAGTCCAGACATTCTTCCAGGCTCCCGTCCGGGTTGTCCGTGGACGCCAACTTCAGCTTCTTCAAGGCGTCGCTGAGATCGTCTGCTGGGCGAGACCAAGGACAGAGGAGAAATCATCTCTCGGCAGATGGCTTTATCGCGGACATTGTGAAAGGATGATGATGATAAAAAGGACGGTGGTGGAATTTGCGCATCAAGCACCGTTCTAAGCACTGGGGTAGATGCAACCTAATAATTTTTAAACCTAGAATTAGTACGCTTAGCTTGCAAGTAGAGTCGAGCAAATTAGTATAATTCTTGGGCAGCTTGATATCTTTTCCTTTCTGACCGATTTTTTTAAAAAATGTATTTGTGAAGCATCATGTGCCGGTCACTATACTAAGCGCTGGGGTAGATCCAAGCTAATCGGGTTGGACACAGTCCCTGTCTCACATGGGTCTTAATCCCCATTTTACGGATGAGGTACACCAGCGCTTAGTACAGTGCCTGGCGCATAGTAATCACTTTACAAATGTCATAATTATCCTTACGAAGCAGATGAGGCACAGAGAAGTGAATAATAATAATGATGACATTTGTTAAGGGCTTACTATGTGCAAAGCACTATTCTAAGAGCGAGGGGAGGGGACTACAAGGTGATCAGGTTGTCCCACGTGAGGCTCACAGTCTTAATCCCCATTTTCCAGATGAGGGAACTGAGGCACAGAGAAGTTAAGTGACTTGCCCAAGATATCTGCCCAAGGTCACAGAGCAGACAAGTGGCAGATCCGGGATTAGAACCCAGGTCCTTCTGATTCCCAGGCCCGGGCTCTCTCCACTGGATCACGTTGCTTCCCTCAGCTTAGATGAGGCCGTGATCTCGGCACGGGGGCTAATTTATTCATTTATATCAATGTCTCTCTCCCGCCCCGGACACTGTAAGCTCATTTTGGGCAGGGAACCCGGAGAAGCAGCGTGGCTTAGTGGTAAGAAGACGTGGGTTCCAATCCCGGCTCTGCCACTTGTTTGCCGTGTGACAATGGGCAAGCCGCTCAGCTTCTCTGTGCCTCAGTTACCCCCATCTGTAAAATGGGGATTAAGATTGTGAACCCCATGTGGGACAACTCGATTACCTCGTATCTACCCCAGGGCTTAGAACAGTGCTAGGCACATAGTAAGCGCTTAGCAAATACCATCATAATAATAACCTGTCTGCTATATTGTATTCTCCCAAGTTTTTAGTACAGTGTTCTGCACACAGTCAGCGCTCAATAAATACGACTGAATGAAAAGACACAATGGAAAGGAAGGGTGAGGCAGATGGGACGATGTCACGACTTGAGACAATGACCCAACTGCCCTCTCCCAAACGCTTAGCACAGTGTAAGCGCTCAGTAAATACTATCTATTTCTAGACTGTGAGCAAGTTGTTGGGTAGGGACGGTCACTATCTGTCGCCGAACTGTACTTTCCAAGCGCTTAGTACAGTGCTCTGCACACAGTAAGCACTCAATAAATACGATGGAATGAATTTACACCCCTCAAATGATTTCGACCATTCTAAATACCTTCATTTTTTTATGGTACCTGTTGAGCGCTTACAACCTGCCAGACACTGTACTAAGCACTGAGGTAGATACAAGATAATCGGGTTGTATACAGTCCCTGTTCCACCTGGGGCTCACAGTCTTAACCCCCATTTTCCAGATGAGGGAACTGAGGCCCGGAGAAGCGAAGGGACTTGCCCACGGTCACGCAGTGAGCAAGTGGCAGAGCCCAGATTAGAACGGAGGCCCTCTGACTCCGGGGCTTGTGCTCTTTCTACTAGGCCACCCTGTTTCTCGGCTTCTCCTGCCTGCTCTCCGCTTAGAGAGTAAACTCAGTGTGAGCAGGAAACCTATCGTCCGACTCTGCTACATTATAATAATAATGTTGGCATTTGTTAAGCGCTTACTATGTGCACAGCACCGTTCTAAGCGCTGGGGTAGATACAGGGCAATCAGGTTGTCCCACGTGAGGCTCACGGTTAATCCCCATTTTACAGATGAGGGAACTGAGGCACAGAGAAGTGAAGTGACTCGCCCACAGTCACACAGCTGACAAGTGGCAGAGGCGGGATTCAAACTCATGACCTCTGACTCCCAAGCCCGGGCTCTTTCCAGTGAGCCTCGTTGCTTCTCATTATCCTCTCCCCAGAGTTAAGCACAGTGCTCTGCACATAGAAAATGCTCAATAAATATAATTGATTGATTCCCAAGCACCTAGAACAGTACACTTCAAGTGGGTGCTCAATAAATCCTATTATCAGTCCCTCTTTTCAACGAGATGCTACAGCTCCTTCTTTGGCTGAGGATGGGACGCTAAGCATATTTAATAGGTTACCACCAAACAGCTATTTCAAGCTGTTTCATTCATTCAAAAGTATTTACTGAGCGCTTACTATGTGCAGAGCACTGTACTAAGCGGTTGGAATGTACAATTCGGCATCAGATAGAGACCATCCCTGCCCAATGACGGGCTCACAATCTAATCGGGGGAGACGGACGGACAAAAACAAGACGACATAATCTTCTGCCGAAGCTCATCCAGAAAGGGAAGAGGAGGAACGGCAAATTATCATTAAAAGGAAAAAGAGGGAGGAGAAGAAATCAATAAACAACTTGGCAAATACTGCTCACATCACAGCTATTCCACAACTTTTGTGGAAAAATATTCCCTCCCGTCCTAAGGTACAGGGACGAATGCCGGGAGGGGGAAGTTTTGTTTACTGGTTCAGAAATATTTATTGAATGCGGACCGTGCCCTGTTCTCTGTAGTAAGAGGTGCGTGGGAGAGTACGAGAACAGTTCCTTCCCTTGAGGGATTGACAGTCCAAAGAGGAATACCAGCAAGCGCAGGTTGTATACATACAATCAGTCGTATTTATTGAGCGCTTACTGTGTGCAGGGCACTGTACTAAGAGCTTTGGGAGACTACAGTACAGCAGTTTGGCAGCGGTGGGGGAGGATCAGATACCAGTGGTCACAGAAGTTACAAATGGGAGTCAGAAGGAGCTGGGTTCTCATCCCGGCTCTGCCGCTTGTCTGCTGTGGGGCCTTCGGCAGGTCGCTTCACTTCTCTGGGTCTCAGTTTCCTCCTCTGTAAAATGGGGAGTTAAGACTGTGAGCCCCATGGGGGACAGGGACGGTGTCTGACAGGATTAGTCTGTATCCACGCCAGTGTTCACTGCAGTGTCCGCACATAGCAAGCACTTAATATCATCATAAAAAAACAGTAAGGGGACGAAAATACGACAACGTACCATATTTATTAGCAAAACGGCCCCGATTTTCTACCCAATTTATGTTCCCCTGAAACATGGGTGGAGATATTTTGGGAGTCACGTAAGAATGAAGTCTAGCAATAAGGCAGGGGGCGGGGGTAGGGGGGAGCCACAAAAATACAAATTGTCAATTCTGTGGTGTTTCCAGTGAACAATGTATGGATTCGAAGCCCTGACAGTGAAAAAACAGGACAGAAAGAGCATCTACTCTTTTGAAATTCATTTATTCATTCATTTAATCGTATTTACTGAGCACTTACTGTGTGCAGTGCACTGTACTAAGCGCTTGGAAAGTACAATTCGGCAATAAAGAGAGACAATCCCTGCCCACACGTAATGTTGGAGAAAGCTTTTGAGAATACCATGGACCGCCAAAAAAACCAAATGGATTTTGAAGCAAATTTAGCCAAAGTGGTTTCTGGAAGGCCAAAAAGACTCGACTTAGATCAGCATATTGTGGACACAATCGGGGGGACCGATTCTCTGGAGAAGACGCTAATGCTAGGAAAAATCCAGGGAAAACGTGGAAGAGGCAGACCGGCAGCTAGACGGATAGAAACCATAACAACGCTATCGGAAGAACCGTTATTAACGTTACGGATTATGGCAGAGGACACGGCTTCCTGGAGAAAATACATCCATGAAGTCGCCCCGAATTGGAAATGACTCGATGGCATTTGATGATAATAAGAATAAGCGATAAGAAGAAGAAGCATGGCTTAGTGGAAAGAGCTCGGGCTTGGGAGACAGAGGTCATGTGTTCTAATCCCAGCTCCGCTGCTTATCAGATGCGTGACTTATTTTCTCTGTGCCTCAGTTACCTCATCTGTAAAATGAGGATTCAGACCGTGAGTCCCAGAAGGGACAACCTGCTTACCTTGTATTCATTCAATCGTATTTACTGAGCGCTTACTACGTGCAGAGCACTGTACTAAGTGCTTGGAACATACCTTGTATCTACCCCAGCACTTAGAACAATGCCTGGCACCTAGTAAGCGCTTAACAGATACCATTATTATTATTATTATTATTATTATTATTAATAATAAAAAAAGGAGTAGGGGCGGAGATGAGAAGCAAAAGGAAGGGGGCAGACTGCACCTCTCATGTCTGTTTCACTCTCTCAAATGCTGCATACAATGGGCAGATCGCAAATTAGCACCCCTGTGATATGTTCTTATCCTGCCCATTGTTACCCTTTCCTACTACAAAAGATAATTCTTTTGAAAATTGTGTGTGGGGGAGGGAATTATGCAGACCTGTGTAAGCAAATAAGGAAAAGGGAGTTCCTGCTCTGATTGAGGGGTACACAATGGAGGGGGGGATGTGCTGGGGGGCCATGGTGGAAATAAACCTGGGACCTGCAGGAGGAAGAGGATTTCGGTGAGCTTTGCGGGTGGAGGAAGTTTCCACTGCCTCGCCTGGCCAATCAATCAATCCATCATATTTATTGAGTGCTTACTGGGCGCAGAGCACTGGACTAGGCGCTCGGGAGAGTCCGCTGTAACAGACTGGGTAGACCCGTTCCCTGCCCACAGTGAGCTTCCAGTCTAGGGGGGATGCGGGTGTTAATAGGCTGTGTGTACTTTGCTTTGGGGCTGAGGGTGGGGGGAATACGGGGAATAGATCCAAGTGTGAGTACACGGTCTCTGACTCAGGCCTATGCTTCCTCACCAAGGGCTTTAGAGCCCTCCATCCCCTCGCCCCCTCCTACCTCACCTCCCTTCTCTCCTTCTACACCCTGGCCCGCACACTCCGCTCCTCTGGAGCCGCTCATCTTCTCACTGGGCCTCCATCGCGCCCGTCTCACCGCCGACCCCTGGCCCACGTCCTGCCTCCGGCCTTGGAACGCCCTCCCTCCTCAAATCCACCAGACCATCACTCCTCTCTCCCTTTCAAAGCCTTACTGAAAGCCCATCTCCTCCGAGAGGTCTTCTCGGACTCAGCCCCATTTTTCCTCATCTCCCACCCTGTTCTGCGCCACCCTGACTTGCTCCCTTTTCTCTTGCCCCCCTCCCAGGCCCACAGCGCTTATGTCCATATCTGTCATTTAATTATCTGTATTGATGTCTGTCTCCCCTCCTCCAAACTGTAAGTTCGTTGTGAGCAGGGAATGTCACTGTTTATCGTTGTGTTGTACTTTCTCAAGCGCTTAATACAGTGCTCGGCACACAGTAAGCGCTCAATAAATAAGACAATGAATGAATGAATGCTTCCCCGGCAAGAAACCGGCCGGCAGCCTGCCCTGGGCACCCTCTACCAGCAATGGGTCACTCATTTCACTCAGTCATATTTATTGGGAGCTTACTGTGTACACAGCCCTCTACTAAGCACTTGGGAGAGTATGATACCACAATAAATAGACACAATCCCTGCCCACAACGAGCTCACAGTCTAGAAGGGGAGACAGACATTATAAACAGATGAAATTACAGATATGGACATAAGTGGTGTGGGGCTGGGAGAGGGGGGATGAAGCAAGGGAGTGAGTCAGGGTGATGCAGAATGGAGTCGGGGAAGAAGAAAGGAGGGCTTAGTCAGGGAAGGCCTCTTGGAGGAGAGGGGCCTTCAATGACGCTTTAAGCAGGGGGGTGGGGAGGAGAGTCATTATCTATCCGATCGTCTGTAAATCGTCTGTCTGGTCCATCAATCAATAAATGATATTTTTTGAGCTCTTGCCGTGAACGCTGAGCACTTCTTTCATTCAATAAACCATATTTATTGAGCGCCTACCGTGTGCAAAACAACATTCTAAGCCCTCGGCTCTGGGCAAGAAGACTCGGCAGCTGCCTTCCGGTGATGATGATATTTCAGTGCCTACTATGTGCCAAGCACTACTCTAAGAGCTGGGGTTGTCCCACGTGAGGCTCACAGTCTTCATCGCCGTTTTCCAGATGAGGTAACCGAGGCACAGAGAAGCAAAGTGGTTTGCTCAAGCTCACACAGCAGACAAGAGGCGGAGGCGGGATTGGAACCCACGTCCTCTGACTCCCAAACCCGGGCTCTTGCCACTGAGCCACGCCGCCCCCGCCCCCAAGAGGAGGCCCGCTCGGGCACGTAGGGGGACCGTGGCCAGGTTGGCCGAGCACTCCCGGCCCGGCCGTGCCATATTTCGCCTACCGGTCCTTGTCTTATTTTAGCCATTTTGTTTCGTCTCTCCTTATATTACAATTGCCAATCCTCTCTTCTGCCTGACATCCCGGCACTTAGTACCGCGCATGGTCAGCGGGTAACAAACACCGTAATCATTATTATTATTATTTTGAGAGTGTGAGCCCTTTGAGCAACAGGACCTGTGTCCAGTTTCCACCCAACTGCTCTTTCCCAGTGCTCAGTAGCGCTCTGCGCACAGTAAGAGCTTAAATATCGTTCGTCCACCCGAACTTATTGAGCACGTTCGTTCAGTCAAACCTCTTTATTGAGCACTTACTGTGTGCAGAGCACTGTACTAAGCACTCGGAAAGTACAATTCGGCAATAAAGAGAGACGATCCCTGCCCACAACGGGTTTAGCGGGTGCAGAGCACCGTACTGAGCGCTTGGGAGAGTACAATGCTACAACAGACACATTCCCTGCCCTCAACAAGCCATTGCTACAGCCTCTGTGGAGCCAACATTTCCTGAAACATTTGACCGCTTTGCCCACCCACCCCGACCCCCACATATCCTTCAGATCAAGGACCAAACACATCAATCCTCCAATACAATAATGTTATAGAAGCAGCCTGGCTAAGTGGAAAGAGCCCGCCTCGAGACTCAGAGGTCGTGGGTTCTAATTCCGGCTCTGCCGCTTGTCAGCTGTGTGACTTTGGGCAAGTCACTTCACTCCTCTGTGCCTCAGTTATCTCATCTGTAAAATGGGGATTAAAACTGAGCCCCACGTGGGACAACCTGATCACCCTGTATCTACCCCAGTGCTTAGAACAGTGCTCTGCACATAGTAAGCGCTTAACAAATACCAGCATTATTATTATTATTATTATCTGTAAAATGGGGATGAAGACCGTGAGCCCCAGGTGGGACTACCTGATTACCCTGTATCTACCCCAGCGCTTAGAACAGTGTTCGGCATACGGTAAGCGCTCAACAAATACCATCATGATTAATGTTATAGGTTGACTTGAAGAAAGAACAGTAGACTAGGGTTGCGAGTTCCAGGTAAGAGTCCCAACTCAGCCACTTGCCTGCTGGGTGACCTTGGGGGAGTCACTAAACTTCTCTGGGCCTTAGTTTCCTCATCTGTGAAATGGAGCCCTTTGTGGGACAGGGACCGGGTTCAATCTGTTCATATTGAATCTAACCCATCATCTAGTACGCTACTGGCTAAATCGCAAGGACTTAATACCATTATTTTTATTGCCGAAAGAATCACCCACAACCTCCGTGCATCACGACTAATAGGAAAAATGACTCTAACTCTGCCTTCCTTAGAAATGTCTCAGGAAGCCTGAAAAAAAAAAGTGTTGAAATCTGAGTTTTACATCATAAGCCTTCAGATGCTACATAATTCTCTCTGGATGGCTGATTTCTGTCTGGAAGCTTCCTGCCGCTAGAATTCCAATTACGGGCTGGGTAAAAGTAGTCGCAGCTGTACCCCAGAAATTCCCGTTGCCATCTGATGACTCACCTTAATCTGAATGGATCTGTCCTTTTTCAAAAAGAGGGGTAAATTGGGTTTCCATGCCAACTGGGCCAGGAGCAGAGACATTATTCAAATGGAACCCCCGGCTAAAATACTCCGAAGCTCTCCAACTCCACCAATCACTAATCTAATGACCCTAATCCTGCCTTTTGATAACAATGGGTTGAGGTCCAGACACTGTCAGAGCGCGTGAGGAAGGCATCTGATTTAACCCTACCGCAGCCCGGTTTTTAAAAACATCTCCGAGACTGATTTTCGGTTTTTAAAAACCTCCCCGAGTCTGATTTTCTTAGTGACAAAAATCCGTCCGTGTCGTCCCTCCTCTCGCCAGCCGGCGTGGGAAGAGTCGCTACATCAGCGTCTTTTGTCTCCGATACAAGCCACTAAACTGATGAAAATACACTTTAAAAAAGCAAGAATCGACAGAGTCAGAGTGAGACCACTGCCGTTCCGCCGTCATCGCAATTTATCGGGTCGGCCGGACGTGAGGGGGAAGGAAAAAACCAGTTTGAACCGAAGGACCGAGAGAGCTATTGCCTTCAGAAGCCGGTCACTTGCCTAAAAATTAGGGTGGCTCCTTTGCAGAAGGAAGGTTCATTCATTCATTCACATTCATTGAGCGCTTACTGTGTGCAGAGCACTGTACTACGCGCTTGGAAAGTACAATTTGGCAAAAGAGAGAGATAATCCCTACTCAACAATGTGCTCATCCACCAAGCCTATCAATCATTGAATGATAAACCGGTAAACCCGTTGTAAGCAGGGACTGTCTCTTTTTATTGCTGTATTGTACTTTCCAAGCGCTTAGTACAGTGCTCTGCACACAGTCAGCGTTCAGTAAATACGATCGAATGCATGAATATATAAGACTGAATGAACGAACGGTTGGGAAGTGGCGTGGCCTAGTGGATCGAGTGCGGGCCCGGAGTCAGAAGGACCCGGGTTCTAATCCCAGCTCTGTCGCTTGTCTGCTCGGTGGCCTTGGGCAGGTCACTCCACTTCTCTGTGCCTCAGTTCCCTCATCTGTAAAATGGGGACTCAGACTGCCAGCTCCATGTGGGACAGGGACTGTGTCCAACTCGATGATCTTGTATCTACCCCGGGTGCTTAATACTGTGCCTGGCACATAGTGAGCACTTAAATACCATTTTTTAAAATATTTATTAAGGGTTTACGGTGTGCAAGACACTGTACTAAGCGGTTGGGAGAATCCAACACAACAGGGATGGTAGATTCATTCCCTGCCAACTGCTGGAGAAGCAGCGTGGCTTAGTGGAAAGAGCCCGGGCCTGGGAGTCAGAGGAAACTGGTTCTAATCTGGGCTCCACCACTCGTCCGCTGCGTGACCTTGGGCAAGCCACTTAACCTCTCTGAGCCTCAGTTAGCTCATCTGTAAAATGAGGATTAAGACTGTATGCCCCAAGAGGGACAGGGACTTTGTCCAACCTGATTACCTTGTGCCGACCACCCCCCCGCCCCCCACCCCAGTGCTCAACAGAGTGCTTGGCACATAGTAAGCGCATAACAAATACCATAATGATTATTATTGCAGGAGCACAGCTCTCTTGCTGAAATCACGCCAGAGTTTCTAGCCTTAGGCAGAGACTTATGCAAGTCTAATCCCCTGAGGAGAGAGCCACTGGGACAGAGGGATAATTGGGCCTTAAGGCGGGAGAGGGAGGGAGAGAGGGTAGTGGCCAATGGCTAGTATAACTCAGCCGGGGGGGCCTAAACTTAGCATGGTGCAATGGATACAGAAGCGCTACGGGGATGTCACTCCCCTCCTCAAAAACCTCCTGCGACCTGCGCAGGAAACAACTCCTCTCTCTTGGCTTTAAAGCCGTCCATCCCCTGGCCCCCTCCCACCTCACCTCCCTTCTCTCCTTCTCCAGCCCAGGCCGCACACTCCGCTCCTCTGGGGCCGCCCACCTTCTCACTGGGCCTCCGTCTCGCCTGTCTTGCCACCGTCCACGTCCTGCCTCTGTCCTGAAAGGTCTTCCCTCCTCAGATCCGACAATGACTCTCCCCCAACTCCAAAGCCTTACTGAAGGCACATCTCCTCCAAGAGGCCTTCCCTGACTGAGCCCCCCTTTCCTCCTCTCCCAGTCCCTTTTGCGTCGCCATGTCTTCCTCCCTTTGCTCTTCCCCCCTCCCAGCCTCACAGCATTTATGTCCCTATCTGTATTTATTTCTATTCAGTCTATCTCCCCCTTCTCTAGACCGACAGCTGGTTGCGGACAGGGAATATGTCTGTTTATTGTTCTACTGTTCTCTCCCTAGTGCTTAGAACAGTGCTCTGCACCTGCTCCATAAACATAACCGAATGGACTGAAGTGCCCTCTTACTTTTCTCTTCCTTCTCCCCTCTTTTCTGCCTCCATTTTTTTCCTTCCCCTTACTGCTAGACTTAAATCCCCGTAACCCGGCCCCTCTCCATTTTGGGTTGGGAAAATTATGCCAAATAGTGGAGCCGTCATGGGAGTTAAATACAGTCTGTAGTCTTGGTAACTCTGAAGTGGTTACAGTTCTGAGTTAAACGGCTGAGTTAATTGCGAGGTGAACGATTACACCAGATTCCTGTCTCACCTGGGTTCACGAGCCAAATGGGAATAAGCAGACCCGAAGAGTACCCGTCAAATACAAACCGGCACTAAATTAGAAAATGAACAGTCCAAGATAACAACGCAAAACACAGGAAAAAGCGGGGCTTAGCGGCAAGAGCCGGGGCTTGGGAGTCAGAGGATGTGGGTGCTAATCCTGGCTCCGCCACGTGTCTGCTGTGTGACCTTGGGTGAGTCACTTCACTTCTCTGGGCCTCAGTTCCTTCATCTGTCAAATGGGGATTCAGCCTGTGAGCCCCACGTGGGACAACCTGCTTACCTTGTACCTTGTACCCCGGCCCTGGCACATAGTAAGTGCTTAATAAATAGTGTAATTATCATTATTACTAATCACCTCACATGCCAGGCGGTGCTGGGGTGAATACAAAATAAACAGAAGGAATGTCGTCTCAGGTCCCCCATCTTGGTGGTGGGAGGACACACAAAAAGATCAATAAATGGGAACACTTCAAAACAAAAGACTAGAGATCATCTCTCTAGACTCTAAGCTCACCGGGGGCAGGGAACGTAAGTATCACCTTGGTTGAACTGAACTCTCCCAAGCGCTTAGTACAGCCCCGCTCTGCCACTTGTCTGCTGTGTGACCTTGGGCAAGTCACTTCACTTAATAATAATAAAGATGGTATTTGTTAAGCACTTACTATGTGCCATGCACAGTTCTAAGCGCTGGGATGTACACGAGATTATCAGGTTGTTCCACATGGGGCTCACGGTCTTAATCCCCATTTTACAGATGAGATAACTGAGGGACAGAGAAGAAAAGTGTCTTGCCCAAAGTCACACAGCTGACAAGTGATAGAGGCGGGATTAGAACCCACGAATCTTAGCGTGAGGGATTAGCGTTCTTTCCACTAGGCCATGCTACTTCTCTGTGCCTCAGTTACCTATTCCGTAAAATCAGTAAGCGCTCAATAAATGCAACCGCCTCTTCCCCTTGTCAGCTGTGTGACTGTGGGTAAGTCACTTCACTTCTCTGTGCCTCAGTTCCCTCATCTGTAAAATGGGGATGAAGAACGTGAGCCTCAGGTGGAACAACCTCATTCCCCTGTATCTACCCCAGCGCTTAGAACAGTGCTCTGCACGTAGTAAGTGCTTAACAAATACCAACAATATTATTATTACTATGACCGGTGTGACCTTCAAGCCTTATTAAAAGCTCGACTCCCCCAAGAGGCCTTCCCCAACTAAGCCCTCATCTCCTCCTTTCCCACTCCCTTCTGCAGCTCCCTTGTATTAGGATTTGCATCCTTAATTCCCCAACCCCCTTAGCCCTACAGCACCCAGGGCCATATTCGTACTTCATTTATCGTATACCAAAGTCTTTCTCCCCCTCTTGATCACTGTGGGCAAGCAACGTGTCTACCAACTCCGTTTTATTGTATTCTCCCCAAAGCGCTCAGTACCGAGCTCTGCACCCGGTAAACGCTCAAGAAATACGACTGACTGATCCGGATCTTTGTGGTTTCATTCTACACCTTTCCAAGGAGACTTCGCACAGCTGATAGGTGGCGGAGCCGGGACTAGAACCCACGACCTCTGACTCCCGAGCCCCAGCTCTTTCCACTAACTCACGCCGATGAACGGAAAGCCCGCGGAAGGACAGTTGCCCAAGCCGCCCCGGATGCCCCGGGCATCACTCCCCTGCTGGTGCAGTTTCCGAACTGGGTCGACGATGACGCCAGTGGGTTTCTGCAGACCAGACGGCGGGCAGACCCAAAAGCCAGCACTCCTTGGGGTGTCTGTTTCTTGTTATACTTTACTTTCCCAAGCGCTTAGTACAGTGCTTTGCGCACAGTAGGCGCTCAAATACAACTGGATGAATGAATGTTAAACTCCCAATAAACATGACCGGATGAATGAATGAATGAAGGATCTTATAGTCTAGAGGGGAAGTCAGACATTATGGTAAATGACAGAATCAGGAAATGGTGGAGAGTAAGAATATATAATAATAATAATAATGTTGGTATTTGTTAAGCGCTTACTTTGTGCAGGGCACTGTTCTGAGCGCTGGGGCAGATACAGGGTAATCAGGTTGTCCCACGTGAGGCTCACAGTTAATCCCCATTTTACAGATGAGGTAACTGAGGCACAGAGAAGTGAAGTGACTCGCCCACAGTCACACAGCTGACAAGTGGCAGAGCCGGGAGTCGAACCCATGACCTCTGACTCCGAAGCCCGGGCTCTTTCCACTGAGCCAAGGAGAACGATCATACTCCCCCAGTAGGCTGAAAATGTCTTCAGGGCAGGGAGCGTGTCTACCGACTGCATTATATTCCCCCGAGCAGTTAGCCCAGTGCTCCGCACGCAGTAAGTGTTCAAATACCACTGACTGATAGATGAACTTCTTAAGCGCTAACTCTGTGCCCAGCACTGGGGTAAACACAGTGCAGTCAGTGATCAATACTCTCTGAACACGGAGAGTTCAATATGACAATAAACAGACACATCCCCTACTCGCAACGAGCTTCAAGTCTAGAGGGGAGACGGACATCAACGTAAATAAATGAATAAAATTGAGCTCTTACTACGTGCAGAGCACTGTACTAAGTCCTCGGGAAGGGACCACAGAGTCAGTAGGCGCGATTCCAATCCTCAAGGAGCTTACAATCTAGTCGGGGAGGCAGACGTTGAAATGGAAATCCAAGAACTAAAATAGAAAGAGCTACTGTAACCCAAGCTTTATTCGATTTCTTTCTGAATTTTTGAGAGACTTTTAAGCTCACCCTCCACAGGCCAGATTTCACACCCTATAAAAAAAAAAAAAAAGACAGTGCTGCTTCCCAGGGAATCGGAGCCGACAATCACCCGGAAAGCGACGGGAGGAGAAAGTGCACCTCTCCCAGGAAACTGACAGATCGAAACGGGAAACGGACTCCAGCTTCGAGAATCTAAAAAGGGCTTCTCAAGACCGAAGGAGGATTCTCTCTGTCTCCTTCAGGGAGCTGGTTCATTATCATTCCATTTCGGAGGGGAGCCGGGGAGGCGCCAAGAACGGTCCCCAAATCTCATGCGCGTGCTTTCCGGGCAATGTGGCTTGGAAAAATAGGAGACGGAGGCCTGGTGAGTGTTTTCCCTGCCACTGAAAATGCCATCAGGCCGGAATAACCCAATCACTCAAATCCGTAATTACGTCCAAAACAGGTCTGCTCAGAAGCAATTACAAAGATGTGGAAAATACCGCCCGCCTCTCATCACCCGGGTGGGTTACGATTTATCGAAGACTTTAACCCCGCCATCATCTGTTCCTTTCCACTACTAACAACAGCAACAACAAAATATTATTATGATGACAGGTCTCAAATGCTTACTCTGGGCCAAGCTCTGTGCTAAGCACTGGGGTAAATAGGGGAGAGTCAGATCAGACACAGTCCCTTTCCCTCATCTCGTTGCCGATCTCTTGCCTGAAACGCCCTCCCACCTCAAATCCGAAAAACGCTGACTCTCCCCTGCTCACAGCCTTATTGAAGGCCCATCTCCTCCACGAAGCCTTCCCTGATTAAGCCCCCTTTTCCTCCTCTCCCACTCCCTTCTGCGTCACCTTCATTTGCTCCCTTTATTCATCCGCCCCACCCAGTCCCACAGCACTTACGTCCATATCTGCAATTCATTTATTTGCATTAATGTCTGCCTCCCCCCTCCCCCCTCATCGTGGGCAGAAAATGTTTCTGTTTACTGTCATCCTGTCGTCTCCCAAGTGCTTAGTAAAGTGCTCTGTACACAGTCCGTGCTCAATAAATACGACTAAATGAATGACTGAAAGGGAGAACTGATTTTTCACCCTCATTTGACAGAGGAGCAAACAGAGGCACGGAGGAGATAAGTGGATACAATTGAATAAATGAAAGGGAGAACCGGTTTAATCCTTATTTGATAGAGGAGGAAACCGAGGCACAGAGGAGAGAAGTGACTCTCCCAAGCCCACGCAGCAGGCGAGTGGAGGAGCCGGGATCAGACTGCGGGTGTCCCGACTCCCCCTCCCCACATGAGTCAGGGGTTCTTCCCCGGCCCGGGTCCCGCCGCCAGCAGCAGCCCGATGCGTTGAGATGATTGCTTGGCACGTAGTAAGCGCTTCTCAAGCACCAGGATTATTATCTGTGACTTTTGCAGAGGTACACCTCGAGGCCTCCGGGAGTCAGCATGACTCCCTCTGAGGCCGGGGCGGGCGGCTGCTTGTTTTGCTGGGAGTCTTTGGGCGAGTCGCTTCACTTCTCTGGGCCCCGGTTACCTCATCTGTAAAACGGGGATTAAATCTATTCCCTCCGATTTAGACTGTGAGGCCTGTGTGGGACGGGGTCCGTGTCCAACCCGATTATCTTGCATCTACCCCAGCACTTGGTAAAATGCCTGGCATACATTAAGCAAAATCGATCGAGCAATCGTATTTGAGCGCCTACGGCATGCAGAGCATGTACTAAGTGCTTGGGAGAGTCATTCCTTCATTCAATCGTCTTTACTGAGCGCTTTACTGTGTGCAGAGCGCTGTACAAAGCGCTTGGAAAGTACAGTTCAGCAACAGATAGAGATAATCCCCACCCAATAGTGGGCTCAAAGTCTAGAAGCGGGAAGACGGACAATAAGACGAAACAAGTGGACGGGCATCAAAAACATCAAAATAGATCAGTAGAAATACAGATTTATACACATCATGAATAAAATAAATAGAATAATAAATACGTCCAAATATACACAAGTGCTATGGGGTGGCGAAGGGGGTAGAGGAGAAGGAGGGAGTAGGGGTGATGGGGAAGGGAGGAGGAGCAGAGTCCAATATAAAAGAAGCGGTAGACACGCTCCCTGCCCACAAGGAACGCTTATCAAGTCCCCCTTTTTTCAAAAATGGTATTTGCTAAGCACTCACTCTGTGCCAGGCACTCTGCTAAGTGCAGGGGTGGATACAAGCAGATGGCTTTAGACACCGTCCCTGTCCCACGTGGGGCTCGCAGTCTCAATTTCCATTTTACGGATGAGAGCCCAGAGAAGTGCAGCGACTTGCCCCAGGTCACACAGCTGACAAGTGGCGGAGCCGGGATGAGGACTCACGGCCTTCCGGCTCCCAGGCCCGGGCTCTTTCCACCACATCACCGGAAGCATCTTTTTACCAGGTCTGCGATCTTGAACGCTTTCCCGGATCCCACTCCGCCCGCCACACTGGGGTGCACGAGACCACCGGGAGCGGTGGACTGGAAACTCGTCGAGGGCAGGGGACGCGTCTATCGACTCCGCCTTGGAGTCTTCTCCCGGGGGCTTCGTGCCGCTCGATAACTACCGGGGACTGACCGATTGATTAATCTGAGCGAAGCCATTTCATCCTTCCCTGGGCAGTCGGTCCAGTCAACACCAGAACACGGTCGAGCGCTCAGTACAGCGCTCTGCATGCAGTAAGGGCTCAAAAAGTACTACTGACTGGCTGGTCCTCTGTGGTGAGGAAACAACTGCAAGGATGGTAGCTAGGGCCCGGCCGTTAACCCATCTCCCTATTGCTCCACAGAAGAATTAACATCATCCATTAATATCCCAACTGCTTTGATTTTTTTCCCAAGTCCTTGCAAATCCTTAATAATAATAATAATAATTCTGGTATTTGTTAAGCCAGGCACTGTACTAAGCACTAGGGTGTGTATAAGCAAATTGGGTTGGACACAGTCCCTGTCCCATGTGGGGCTCCAATCTCCATCCCCATTTTACAGATGAGGAAACTGAGGCACCGAGAAGTTAAGCGACTTGCTCAAGGGCACAGAACAGACCAGTGATGGAGCCGGGATTAGAACCCAAGACCTTCTAACTCTCAGGCCCAGGCTCCATCCACTACGCCATGCTGCTTCAATCCTTCATCTCATTTTACTGGCCTTCCCCCCTCCCGGCAGCATGGCCTAAGAAAAAAGTCGGGGCCTAGCAGTCAGAGCACCTGGAATTTGGAGGAGGTTTTTTTATTATGGTTTTTTTTAAGCCCTCACTACGTGCTAGGCACTATACTAAGCAGTGGGGTAGAAACACGCTTAACAGGTTGGACACAGTCCCTGTCCCTTGTGGGGCTCACAGCCTTTATCCCCATTTTACAGATGAGGGGACTGATGCCGGGAGAAGTGAAGCGACTTGCCTAAGATCACACGGTAGACAAGTGGCGGAGCTGGGATTAGAATCCAGGTCCTTCTGACTCCCAAGCCGCTAGGCCAGGCGGCTTCCCAGCTGGTTCCTAATCCCAGCCCCGCCACTTGTCAGCTGTGAGTGTGACCTCGGCCAATTTACTGAACTTCTCTGGGCCTCAGTTCCCTCATCTTCAAATGGGGATTAAGACTTTGAGCCCCACGTGGGACAGGGACTGTGTCCAACCTGGTTATTCTGTATCTACCCCGGCACTTAATACCGTGCCTGGCACTTACTAAGCGCTTAACAAATACTATTTAAAAAAAAAAAATCCCTACAAGGTAGGGAGAGGCGGGTATTATCACTCTCACTCTGTAGATGGGGAAGTTCAGGCAACGTGGTCTAGTGGAAAGCGCAGAGTACGGAGGATCTTGTTTTGTTCTGTTTTGCTTTGCTGTCCGTCTCCCCCGTTTAGACCGTGAGCCCGTTAATGGGCAGGGATTGCCTTTATCCGTTGCCGAACTGTACATTCCAAACGCTTAGTACGGTGCTCCGCACACAGTAAGCGCTCAATAAATACTATTGAATGAATGAAATTCTGGCTCCAGAACAGACCTGCTGGATGCCCAGACTAAGCCTCCCTCTCCTCTTCCCCTTCTCCCTTCTGCATCTCCCTGGCTCGCTTCCTTCATCCTCCCTCTCGCCCAGCCCCACAGCACTTATGTCCATCTCTGTCATTTATTTATTCGAGTAAATATACTAATATCTCTCCCCCCCTCCGGACTGTGAGCTCGTTGTGGGCAGGGAATATGTCTGTCTCCCAAGCGCTTAAATTCATTGCTTGGCACACAGTAAGTGCTCAATAAATGCGACTGAATGAACGAATGCCCTTGGGTAAGTCACTCTCTGGGTCGTTCTTCTCCTCCGTAAAAAGAGAATAAAAAGCCTGCTCTCCCTGCTCCCTTGTGGGATCGTGTCCCATCCGATTACCTTGCAAATCCTCCAGTGTTTAGCACAGAGTACACCCTTAACGAATACCGTCGCAGTCAGGGTGAGAAGCAGCCTGGCTCGGTGGAAAGCGCACGGGGCTGGGTATCAGGAGACCCGGGTCCCCACTTTCCTCCCGTGCATCCACAGGCCAATCGCTTAAATGCCAGTGCCTCGGTTTCCTCATCCGTACAGTGCGGATTCGAAGGCTGCTCTCCCTCCTATTCAAACCGTGACTGACCTGATCATCTCTTATCTAACCCAGAGCTTAGCTCAGCACGGCACCTAATCGACACCGCGGTGATTACCCCCACCCCCCACCGACCCCCTGCTAGGCTAGGGAGGGGTCCTTCATCCTCTGCGGACGCCAGGGAACCCAGCACTTCGGACACCCCTCCGGAGCTCACGGGCGACGCACGACTCCGGCTGTTTCCTCTCCGTGTCCGCTAAGACGTGACGGTGCAAATTACCGGCCGCGGCTTCGGCTACAATCCTTGGAAGATGTTGAGTCCGTGGCCAAGCAGCTCTGCTCTGCTCCGGGCGATCCTGCCTCTGGCAGGGCCCTTCAACTATAATAATAATAATGATGTATCTGTTAAGCACTTACTATGCGCCAAGCACCATCCTAAGCGCTGGGGTCGATACAAGGTAATCGGGTTGTCCCACGTGGGGCTCACAGTCTTCATCCCCATTTTACACACGAGGTAACTGAGGCACAGAGAAGTGAAGTGACTTGACTCCGCTGATAAGGGGCGGAGCCAGGATCAGAACCCACGACATCGGGCTCCCAAGCCCGGGCTCTTTCCACTATGCCACGCTGCTTCTCAATACGCTATTCTGATCAGTCCTTTTGGGCTCAAAGCCTGCGTTCGTCCCAGATTCGCAGAAAGAAGTCACCATCCTCTATGAACGCCTCTCCCAGAATACCTCCTAGCTCAAAGGTATTTACTGAGCGCTTAGTGTGTGCAGGGCACTGCATTAAGCGCCTGGGAGAGGACGATACAGCAATAAACGGACACATTCCCCGCCCACGACGAGCTCGCGGTCTATGTACATAAATGCTGTGGGGCTGGGAGGGGGGAATGAATGAAGGGAGCAGATGAGGGCGACGCAGAAGCGAATGGGAAGAGTGGAGTTCAGTCAGGGTAGGCCTCTGGGAGGAGATGGGCCTACGATAAGATTTTGAAAGGGGGGGAGAGTCATTGTCTGTGGGATAGGAGGGCGTTCCAGGCCACAGGCAGGACATGGACAAAGGGTCGGCGGCGAGAGAGAGGAGACGGAGGCAGAGGAAGTAGGTTGGCCTTAGAGGGGTGAGGTGTGCGGGCTGAGTTGTGGCAGGACAGCAGCCAAGAGAGGTAGGTAGCCCAGGCACGGAAAAGGCCAACTGGGCCACAGATCCCTCACGACATATGGACCCGGCTGGGATTTTACTCCCGAGCCCTCCGGAGGGTCAGTTAACTGAGTCCCGCCATCTCAGTGCGGAAAATCCACCTTGGACCTAATAGCGCCCGGATGCCAAATGTCCCTTCGGGGCCCGACCTCGCCCAGACAACACGGAAGGGAAGAAAGGGAAATCTGAGAGCAAAACACCCCGACGCTGAGAATATTCTCCTCATAAATCTGTGCAGAGAACAGCTTGGGTCATCCCACGTCCAACGCGGAGCGGAGCTTCCCAGAACACTGGCGGCAGCTCCGTCTGTGGGATTACAATTTCGCTTCATGCTCAAATCGGTGAGGTACAAGGGAGGAGAGAGAACAGGGGCATGGCTGATTTTTTTTTTTTTAAGGCGAAAGAATAAACCAAAGAACCATAGGCCAAAAGGAAAACAGAAATCATTATCCTCTAACAGGAACGCACACCATGAGAAGGTCTTCAAAAGAGCAATCGTTATTTCTTCAGAGGATATATTAATAGTAGCAAAAAATTACTCTCTATCAGAAGGGTGCTTCCCGCCCGCGAGGTGTGCACGAATCTCTTTTCACCGGTAGGGAAAATGATCTTTCCGCGTTTCTGTTTTCACTGGTATAGGACCCTCCGAATTTCACATTCGTCCTCTCCGGCTAGGAAGAACAGCAAAGATGGAGGAATCCGAGTAATAAAAATAACAATGATGATAGTAATAGGAGTGGTATTTGTTAAGCACAAACTACACGCCAAGCACAGTAAGCGCTGGGGTGGAAAAAAGATCAGCAGGTCCCACAGTCGAAGTAATAATAATTACGGGATCGGTCAAGCGCTTACGAACCGTCATTTTGCAGTTGAGGGAACCGAGGCACAGAGGTGCCACGCGGCTTGCCCAAGGCCAAAGAGCTGACGAGAGACGGAGCCGGGATCAGAACCCAGAAGAGGGGTCAAAACCGTGGGTTTCCTCTCAGGCGTCTGGTCTCCCCTGCCATTTTCAAAGCCGCAGAGCTCCGGCCGTGGATTTCTCTCCCTCGACTCCTTCCCTTCCCCATATCCCTCTCCCGCTCCAGAGGTCTGACCACCACGCTCATCTCTACCACTTCTCTCCCTCTTCACGCGTGTCCTCGGGGAGATAGGCTGATTCAACCGCTCATTCAGTGATTTATTTTGATCACTCTTTGTCAATCCCTTCACCTCTGTCTACGGGTCACTCGCCCGTTTTGAGGGCGAGCTGCTGAATGCGGGGCTCTGCGCTCCAGAAATCCCGCCGATCGAACCTCTCAAATGCCTGGCACGAGGTGGGCGCTCAACCGATCCCACTGATGGATCGCTTGAACCTCCCGAGAGCCGAGCACGGTCCGACGCGCACAGCGGGAGCTCCCTACGTAAGGCGGAGACCCGGGCCCAGAGAGGAGGTTTTCGGCGTCTGCGTCGGAGGCCCGTTGGGTCGCCTGATCTCAGGAAAAGAATCGCTGGAGATTTCTGAATCCCAGCTAGGTCGTGGAGACGGGGCTGTGGGACGTGAAAATCATCCCCTGGGTCCTCGCAGACACGCACGCGAGTGGACACGGGGAACTAAGGAAGGGGAAAGTTTCAATCAAGTTCAAAGAGATTTCGGGAGCATCGCCCGCAGGAGATTAAAAGATGCAGAGTCATTATGTCCGCTCTCCCGAGCCTACGGCAACGGCCGCCCTCCTGGCCGAGGGCTCTGCGGAGGTCGCGGGTACCTTCGTGTCCCTGGCCGCTTGTAGCCCCCCACTCCCCCCCACCGAGTCCTGGGGGTCAGCTCAAGGGCGGACAACACCAGGGGCCCCGCCCCCATTTAAGAATCTGCCCGTTCCTCCGTCCCCACCGAAAACCGTTCGGCCGGACTTCATCCCCCGCCGCTCGCCCGGGGCCCGGAGACGGTCTTCACTTTCCAAACCTCACATCCTCCAAGTCCAGGCCCGACAAATAATAATAATAATACTGGTGGTATTTGTTAAACCCTTACCATGTGCCAAGCACTGTTCTAAGCACTGGGGGGGGGGGGGGAGGGACACAAGGTGATCAGGTTGTCCCACGTGGGGCTCCGGGTTTTAATCCCCATTTTCCAGGTGAGGTCACTGAGGGCCAGAGAAGTGAAGTGACTTGCCCAAAGTCACACAGCTGGCAAGCGGCGGAGCCGGGATTAGAACCCACGACCTCTGATTCCCAACCCCGGGGCTCTTTCCCCTGAGCCACGACGGCAGGAGGGAGAGCGGCAGGAATTTCAGGAAAAGCGGAGCGGTCGACCCCGGCCTTCTATTCCTTTAGGCGGCTGATGTTCCCCGATGCCTCGCACCGGTGAGGGAGGATTCTCCTTCTGGAGGATCCATCTTACGTTAAATCCATTTTACGGGGTTACGGCCCCTTTCTGGAGAAATTCGGGAGACGGTTTCCTGCCCAGCTATCGCTTCATCACCTTTGGAGTTCAATCCTCACCACGGTCAGTTTTAAGGAAACAATAAATAATCATGGTATTTGTTAAGCACATACTTTGTGCCAGGCGCTGTACTAAGCACTGGGGTGGATAGAAGCAAATCGGGTTGGACACAGCCCCTGTCCCACGTGGGGCTCACAGTCTCCATCCCCATTTGACAGATGAGGGAACTGAGGCCCAGAGAAGTGAAGCGCCTTGCCCAAAGTCAACCCGCAGACAAGTGGCGGAGCCGGGATTAGAATCCACGACCTGGCAGTATGAAATGGCATTGGTCCGTTCATTCATTCAATTCAACCGTATTTAGTGAGCGCTCACAGTGTGCAGAGCACTGTACTATGCGCTCGGCAAGTACAATATCGCAATAAAGAGAAACGATCCCTGCCCACGACGAGCTCACTGTCTAGAGGGTGTCTCTAAGGTCCCAAGGAGAGAAGCAGCGTGGCTTAGTGGGAAGAGCAAAGGCTCGGGAGTCCGAGGTCATGGGTTCTAATGCCGACTCCACCCTGATCAGCCGTGGGACTTTGGGCAAGTCACTTGACTTTCTCTGTGCCTCAGTTACCTCATCTGTAAAAGGGGGATTAAGACTGTGAGCCCCACGTGGGACCACCTGATCACCTACTGCAGCACTCGGAACAGAGCCTGGCACACGGTAAGCGCTTAACATATACCATAATAATAATGATTATAATTGATTTTTCTTTGGGAGGGTGGGTCCGACGGGCCGGATGTGTTCGTTCTTTACGGAGGACTCTTATCAATCTGCTCCCTAGCGCTCATCCTGCCGAAAATACGGGGACAACAAGTACCCCTATGGAACTAAAAGCCTCTCTCGTGGTCCCGGAGGCGGCCTAAAGCAGGTGGCTCACCACGGCCGACAGGAGGGCCTTTGTTTTCTATCCCTCCCAGAAGCCGCCTCTTCCCTCCGCCCCGGGGGCGGCTTCTTGGTCCTGACGTGAACCAAACCGGGGGCTCCTCTCTCTCCGCCGCTCCGGACTCGGGGTAAACCCCACCTCACTCATTCAGGTGGAGGAGACCTCCGGCTTGGAGTGAGGGAAGGCGGGAAAGGCCCAGGTGAGGTCCGGCCGAGTAAGTGAGGCATCAGGGCTGGAGCAGGTGAGGATTACCGACGGCCACGGGGGAGTTCGGCGGGGGCTCAAAGCACTCTACCTGCCGATTTTTCGAGGGGCGCCACCCTCTTGCTTCTAGATCCGCCGGCGTCAAGGGGCGACCGTGCCCGGCGCCCGGTAAACGCTTAACATATGCCACGATTATTTGAAACGATGCTCCGGGACTCGGGGAGGGGAGACGTGAACCCCAGGAAGTTGGGGAAGGGGGAAGAGGCGACCGGGAAAGAAAAAGAGACTGGCCACTGTCCATCCGGGCCAGATGGCCACGCTTCGGAGGATGACGACGACCGGGGGATTTGGTAAGCACGTCCCTCCGTGCCGCACACTGTGCTGGGTGCCGGGGGGGGGGAAAACCCGGGTGGGTCACGGTCCCTGGTCCCCCGTGGGGCTTCCAGTTTGGGGGAGCGGGAGAGTGGGGAAGGAGGTGAGCGTGGCAGAGGGGATGGGCGCCCCGGCCCGGAGCGGGCCAGTGTGCCCTGACCGGTGGCCTGCTTGTCTTATGTGTCTGCCTGCCTGGTTCTGGGGTCTCTCTGGGGGGGAGAGAAGAGAAAGAAGGAAAGGGGGGGCGGTTCCTCCCTGCTCCTGCCTCCCCCGTCTCTCTCCCACCTCTTGCACTCTGCAAGCCCCCTCTCACCCCTTGCCCTCTGCAAGCCCACCTCCTGCCCCTTGTATTTTGCAAACCCACCCTCCACCACTTGCCCTCTGCAACCCCCCCCCCCCCCCAGAAAGCCCCCCCCCCCCCCCCCCGGCCCACATACACACCAGCCCTCCACCCTCAGCCCGGGGACAGAGACCGAGTCCCTGAGGTTTCGGGGACAAGTTGCATGAATTGGCCCGGGGTGGGGGTGGGGGATAAGGAGGGCAGGGTCTGCAGTGGTCACAGAACCGGCTCCCGGCAAGCAGATGCATTAGGGGCGAGAGGCTACAGCCTGATGGAAGAGGGGATGAGATGGGGATGGGGATGAGGATGGGATGAGGATGGGTTGGGGACGGGGATGGGACGGGGAGGGGGATGGGACGGGGAGGGGGATGGGACGGGAAGGGGGACGGGAAAGGGAGGGGGATAGGAAAGGGAGGGGGATGGAGATGGGATGGGGAGGGAGGTGAGATGGGGAGGGGGGAGGAGATGGGATGGGGGGATGGGATGGAAATGGGGTGGGGATGGGATGGAGATGATGGGATAGGGATGGGATGGAGATGATAGGATGGGGATGGGATGGAGACGATGGGGATGGGATGGAGATGATGGGGATGGGATGGGGATGGGGGGAAGGGGCGGGGTCCGGGGTGACTTACCCATGTTGGCGGCGGGGGGGCGGGGGGCGGCTGGTGTCCGGGGGGTCCGCTCCTCCCCGCTCCCGCTCTTCCTCCTCCTGGCCCGCAGCCGGGGAGGCCCAACCGGGCCGAGCCGAGCCGGGCCGAGCCGGGCCGAGCCGAGCCGAGCCGGGCCGAGCAGCGGCGGCGGCGGCAGCAGCAGCAGCAGCAGCAGGCGGGGGAGAGGGGCGGGGCGGGGCCGAGCCGAGCGGGGCCGAACCCCAGCCGAGCCCGAACCCAACCCGAGCCGGGAGCCGAGCCCGAGCCGAGCCCGAGCCGAGCCCCAGCCGAGCCCCAGCCGAGCGGGCCCGAACCCCAGCCGAGCCCGAGCCGGGAGCGGAGCGATGCCGGCCCGAGCGCACGGAGCTTCCTCCTTGGCGCCCCGCCCAACACGGGACCGCTACTGAGCATGCCCAGGGCCGGAGGGGAGGGGGGGGAGAGGGGGCGGGGCCTCCGCGAGACACGCCCCTCCCCCGCCCCTTCCCGCCTGTCACTCACGCACTCGTCCAGTCATTCTGTCACTCACTGTCAGTCATTCAGTCAGTCACTCAGTTATTCCATCAGGCAGTCATTGTCAGTCAGTCATTCAGTCAGCCATTGTCATTCATTGTCATTCATTCATTCACTTAGTCACTCAATCATTCAGTCATTGTCATTCATTCAGTCAGTCACTCAGTCATTCAGCCATTGTCATGCATTCATTCACTCAGTCACTCAGTCATTCAGTCATTGTCATTCATTCATTCACTCAGTCACTCAGTCATTGTCATGCATTCATTCACTCAGTCACTCAGTCATTCAGCCATTGTCATTCATGCATTCACTTAGTCACTTGGTCACTCAGTCATTGTCATTCATTCAGTCAGTCATTGTCAGTCAGTCATTGCCATTCATTCATTCAGTCAGTCATTGTCATTCATTCAGTCAGTCAGTCAGTCATTGTCAGTCACTGTCATTCATTCAGTCAGTCAGTCAATTAGTCATTTATTTAGTCAGTCAATCAGTCAGTCAGTCAGTCATTGTCAGTCAGTCGATCATTGTCAGTCAGTCGATCATTCAGTCAGTCAGTCGATTGTATTTCTTCAGCACTTACTGTGTGCAGAGCACTGCATTAAGCCCTTGGGAGAGGACAATACAACAATAAGCAGACCCATTCCCTGCCCACAACGGGTTTACAGTCTGGGGATGCGGGGGAGGCAGACATCGATAGAAATGAACAAGATGACAGATGGGGACATAAGCGCTGTGGGGCGGGGAGAGGCCAGAAGAGCGAAGGGAGCCGGTCGGGGCGACGCAGAAGGGACGAGGAGAGGAGGAGGAGGGGGGCGTCAGTCAGGGAAGGCCTCTCGGAGGAGGTGGGCCTTCAGTAAGGCTTTGAAGAGGGGAGAGAGGGCCGGTCCGGTGGATTCGAGGGGGGAGGGCGTTTCGGGCCGGAGGTAGGACGGGGCCAGGGGTCGGAGGAGAGACGGGAGAGACGGAGGCCCAGGGAGGAGGTGAGCGGCACCAGAGGAGCGGAGTGTGCGGGGTTGGGTTGTAGAAGGAGAGAAGGGAGGTGAGGTAGGAGGAGGCGAGGGGATGGAGGGCTCTAAAGCCCTTAGTGAGGAGTTTTTCTTTGATATGGAGGTGGATGGGCAACCACCGGAGACTTTTGAGGAGGGGCGTGACATGTCCTGAACGTTTCTGTAGAAAGATGATCCATTCATTCAGTTGTATTTATTGAGCACTTACTGTATGCAGAGCACTGTACTAAGTGCTTGGAACGTACAATTTGGCAACAGATAGACACCATCCCTGCCCAACAACAGGCTCACAGTCTAAAATTCATTCATTCATCCAATAGTATTTATTGGGTGCTTACTACATGCACAGCACTGTACTAAGCGCTTGGAATGGACAATTCGGCAACAGATAGAGACCATCTCTGCCCAACAACAGGCTCACAGTCTAAAATTCATTCATTTATCCAACAGTATTTATTGGGCGCTTACTATGTGCAGAGCACTGTACTAAGCTCTTGGAATGCACAATCTGGCAACAGATAGAGACCACAGTCTAATCGGGGGAGACAGATGGCAGAGCAAAACAGAATAAGACAAAAACAAAGTAGGCAGGCATCGGTACCATCAAAATCGATAAATAGAATCATAGATATAGACACATCATTAATAAAATAGAGTAATAAATATGTAAAAATATACACCAGTATAGCAGAGTGAAGTATGGACTGGAGTGGGGAGAGTGAAGGAGACAAGATCCCTACCCTCAGGAAGCAAACCTTCCACTAGATACGTGGCGTAGCGCATAGGGCCTAGGCCTGGGAGCCAGAAGGACCTGGGTTCTAACCCCAGCTCCGCCACTTGTCTGCTGTGTGACCTTGGGCAAGTCGCTTCACTTCTCTGGGCCTCAGTTCCCTCACCTGTACAATGGGGATGGAGACTGTGAGCCCCACAGAGGACAGGGACTGTGTCCAACCCCATTTGCTCGTCTCCACCCCAGCGCTTAGAAGAGCGCCTGGCACACAGTAAGCACTTAGCAAACACCACGATTATTATCATTATTATTCTCCCTGCGGGGGGTTGGGGGACGACGACAGTGGAATCCTCTCAATCAGTGGTATTTATTGAGCGCTTACTACGTGCAGAGCACCGTTCTAAGCGGCGGGAGAGGGCGATACAAGAGAATTAGCCGACACGTTCCCTGCCCATAAGGAGCTGACCTCCAATTCTGACCCCCACTCCCTGCACTGCCCCCCTCCTCCACCTAATAAAAATAACAATGATGGGATTTGTTAAACACTATGTGCCAAACACTGAGCTAAATGCTACATCTCTTCCAAGGGGCTTCCCGGACTGAGCCCCGCTTTTCCTCATCTCCCCCTCCCTTCTGCGTCGCCGTGATTTGCTCCCTTCGCTCTTCCCCCGTCCCAGCCCCGCACCGCTTTTGTCCATATCTGTCATTTTATTTATTGTATCGACGTCTGTCTCTACCCTCCTCTAGACTGTCAGCTCGCTGCGGGCAGGTGTTTCAACCCCATTTTACAAATGAAGAATCTAAAGCCCAGAGAAGTTAAATGACCCGACCCAGGGTCACACGGAGAGCAAACGAGGATGCCGGGATGACAATCCACACAGCCCGGCCCGGGGAATTCACCACGGGCCTGGGCATCAGAATAATAATTATAATAATTGTAGTATTTGTGAAGTGCTTACCGTGTCCTGGCATTTTACTAAGTACTGGGGTAGATACAAGGAAATCGGGTTAGACACAGTCCCTGTCCCACACGGGGCTCGCAGTCTTAATCCTCATTTTACAGATGAGGAAACTGAGGCACGGGGAAGCGAAGTGACTCGCTCAAATTCCCACAGCAGACAAGTGGCAGAGCCGGGTTTAGAACCCACGACCTTCCGACTCCCTGGCCCGTGCTCTATCCGCGACACCACGCTGCTCCGCTCCTTGTCTGCTGTGTGACTTTGGGAAATCACTTCACTTCTCTGGGCTTGAGTTCTCTCATCTGTAGAATGGGGATTAAGACGGTGAGCCTCAGAAGGTCATGGGTTCTAATCCCAGATCCTCCACTTGTCTGCTGTGTGACCTTGAGCAAGTCACTTCACCACTCTGGGCCTCAGTTTCCTCATCTGTAAAATGGTGACTTTGAGCCCCACGAGGGACAGGGACTCTGTCCGTCCCGATTTGCCTGTATCCACTGGAGCGCTTAGCACACTGTCTGGCACAAAGTAAGCACTTGACAAATGCCACAATTATTATTATTACTTAACTTCTCCGTGCCTCAGTTACCTCATCTGTAAAAAAAATGGGATTAAGAGTATAATCACAATGAGGGACAGGGACTGTGTCCAACGTGACTAACTTGTATCTGCCCCAGCATTTAGAACAGTGCTAGGCACATAATCAGCACTTAACAAGTACCACAAACATTCCCTCTCATCCTTCTTAAAGCACAATAACCCCAACTGGGCGTGGACTCTATAATAAATATATTATTCGAATAAGATATCGTTATGAATATATAATAATATAAGCAAAACTGAATAGATATTTTAATAAAAAAATATTTATTTATAAATAAATCAAAATAAATATATTATACTATAACAATAAAATCTGGCCACTGCAGAGTTCCCCTCTCAGGGAGGCACCCGGAGAGTTTCCAGTCGTCTACCAGTGTCGGCTACGGGAGGGAGAGTCGAGGGGAGGCCTGTCCTTTCCGTTCCTAGCTTGGCCGGTGGCTAGCGAGTGGAAGGCCACCGGCTACAAGTCAAAACTCCCCCGTGCCGGGCAGCGGCGGCCCGGGAGAGAGTCGAGGACGGAGACTCGAGTTTACCGCTTGAAAGGAGGCGATGGTAAATAACTGCCGGATTTTTCCCAAGAAAAGTCTGCGGATCCACTTCCGGAAGGATGGCAGACGGAGAGCGGGGCCTTCTGGCAGGGATGCGTCCGTGGCGTCGCTGTGGGCCGGAGACGACTCGACGGCACGAGACAAGACCGCAGAGCTCCTTCTCAGCTCTTGCACGTCAAATTTACGAGGACGCCCCGATTGTTCTCACCCACGACCTTCACAGCCGTGTGCTGCGGGTGCAGAGTGTTTGCGGCGGTGACCGATTCCGTGCGTTCCTTTATGAGTAAGAGCGTGTGGGTGGGGGCGTCCCCTGGTTGTATGCAGGCCCCGGTGGTCCGTTTCCGTGTCTCTATAACACGCTCGGCTTTTGGGTTTTCTCCCGGTTTTCCCCCTCTCAGAGAGTGGTACCATCCATCGGTACCGGAAGCCGCGTGGCCTAGCGGAGAGAGTCCGGGCCTGGGAGTCAGAAGGTCGTGGGTTCTAATCCCGGCTCGGCCACTTGTCCTCTGTGCGACCTGCAGCAAGTCACTTCATTTCTCTGGGCCTCAGTTACCTCGGCTGGAAAATGGAGATGAAATCTGTGAGGCCCAGGTGGGACAGAGACCGAGTCCAACCCGATCTGCCTCTATCCACCCCAGTGCTAAGTACAGTGCACAGAAGCGCTTAACAAGCACCGCAGTTATTATTTCTTTTAAAATGCGGTAGTCGTATTCATTCATTCAATAGTACTCATTGAGCGCTTACTAGGTGCAGAGCACCGTACTAAGCGCTTGGAATGGACAAATCGGCAACAGATACAGTCCCTGTATTCTTGAAGAACCCCGTGCTGTGGGGAAAATAGGGTTATGGAAAGCACCGATTCGGTGGGAATTAAAGGGTTGGAGGATAGTGACGATAGTGATACTATCAAGAGAGCTAGTAATGGTGGTGCCCCTCTCAGGGCGGCACCCGGGGAGTTTCCAGTCGTCTACCAGTCTCGGCTACGGGAGGGAGAGTCGAGCGGAGGCCTGTCCGTTCCGTCCCCGGCTCGGCCGTCGGCCGGCGGGCGGCGGGCCGTCGGCTACGGGGCGAAGCTCCCCCGTGCCGGGCAGCGGCGGCCCGGGAGAGAGTCGAGGGCGGAGACTCGAGTTTACCGCGCGGAAGGCGGCGACGGTCAACCCCTGCCGGGTTTTTCCCGAGGAAACTCTACGGATCCACCACCGGAACGATGGCAGTTGGAGAGCGGGGCCTTCTGGGGGGGATGCGTCCGTGGCGTCGCTTCGGGTCGGAGACGACTCGACGGCATGAGACAAGACAAGGGGTAGTATGAGTAGAACACGGGTCTGGGAGTCAGGGGGACCTGGGTTCATTCATTCGTTCAATAGCATTTACTGAGCGCTTACTATGTGCAGAGCGCTGGACTGAGCGCTTGGAATGGACAATTCGGTCACAGGTAGAGACCATCCCGGCCCAGTGACGGGCTCACGGTCTGAACGGGGGAGACAGCAGAGCAAAACAGAACAGAACAAAACAAGACAACATCATCAGGATAAATAGAATCATGGAGATATACACCTCATTAACAAAATAAATAGGGAAATAATACGTAGAAATATGCACAGTGCTGAGGGGAGGGGAAGGGGGAAGAGCAGAGGGCGGGAGAGAGGGGGAATGGGGAGGGGAGGAGGAGCGGAGGGAAAGGGGAGGAACCTGGGTTCCAATCCCGGCTCTGCCACACGTCCGCTGCGTGACCTCGGGCAAGTCATTCATTCATTCAATAGTATTTATTGAGCACTGTACTAAGCGCTTGGAATGGACAAATCGGCAAAGTCACTTCACTTCTCTGGGCCTCAGTGACCTCATCTGTAAAATGGAGATTAAGGGCGTGAGCCCCATGTGGAGACAGGGGACTATGTCCAAGCCGATTAATTTGCATTTACCACAGCACTTAACAAGTACCGTAATTATTATTATTATTAGTGCTCGTCGTAATGGTAATAGGAGGACTAATACTCACAGTAATCCTGCCTACTTAGACCCTGAGCCTCATACGGCACAAGGACCGTTTCCAACCTGATTCTCTTGTATCTACTCCAGCGCTTAGTGCTTGGCACATAGTAAGCGCTTTACAGGTATCACTACTATTATTATCGTTACTGTTGTGGTGATTATTATCATCATCGTTATTATTCTGCAGCCGAAAAATACTTGAGTTGAGGTGAGAGGTCTGAAAATCTTGGGCAGGTGTGTTCGATAGCAAACGCGGTGAATAGGCCCCGTAGGAAAGGGATTCCCAATCAAAGCCCTTCTAAATGAATCTGAGGGGAGGAGGGCGAATTTAAAATGCATTTTTCAACAATTCTGTTCAATAGTGTTTCATACCTAAATAAAACTGATTGGCATCTAGGAGGTGATGTCGGTTGGTCCTTGAAGGAGAAAAAATGGGGCCTTCAAAAAGCCCTCCGAGAATCGTATTAAAAGCAACAGTGAATCACCAGAAACTCAACATTATCACATTGAATAATGACCAACAGTGGTTTTCACCTCAAGGCAACGGAGGGGAAAATATCTCCTTGGATCTTCAGGTGAATAAAGATATTCCCTGTTACAATGGAGGAAAAAAATATGATGTCGAAGACATTTTTCCCCTTCAAGGACCAACGTCAGCTCCTAGAAGCCATTCAGTTATACTTAGATATGAGACAATATTAAACAGAATCGTTGAAAAATGCATTTTGAATTCACCCTCCTCTCCCCAATTCATTAATTCATTCATTCATTGCTTCATTCAGTAATGTTTTATGAGGCACATGGGGGCGTAGGCTTAAAATAAAAGACACGGTCCCTGCTCTCAAGGTTAAATCGATTCCTCAACGTAAAAAAGAATAAAAATAAAATTAAAGATGTATGGACGCTCATGTATCTCTGCCCACTTTTCTCCCCCATTTGGCAACTCCTCCAAGGGCAGGCGCTGCGCCTTCTCCTATCCCATGTTCTCCAGATGCATAAAACAAATAATAATAATGACAAGGATGGTATTCGTTAAGCATTTCCTACGTGCCAAGACAATCGGGTCGGGCACAGTCCCCGTCCCCCATGGGGCTCGCAGTCTGAGTCGGACGGAGAAGCGGTGTATGAGTCCCCGTTTTACAGCCGAGAAAACTAAAGCCTAGAGAAGTGAAGCGACCAGGCAAGTGGAGGAGCCCAGATTAGAACCCAGGTCCCCCGACTCCAAAGCCCGAGCTCTTTCCACTAGGCCACGCTGCTTTCCTGCCCGGAGAGCGGCCTGAACACAAGAGGAATTCAGCACAGCGTTCCGCACGGGGTGGATACGTGATGGCGATTAACACCGCTGCTGCTGCTTCGGGCGCTAGCCCAGCAATCTTCATCAAGGACCTCAGGGTTGACGAAATGACAAGAACAGTTACGCATCGATCAATCAATTGTACATATCGGGCGCTTACTGTGCGCAGAGCACTATGCTGAGCGCTTGGGAGAGTACAACGTAACAGAGTCGGTAGACACGTTCCAAGCCCACAGTGAGCTTACAGCCTAGAGCGGGGAGACAGACGTTCATATCAATAATTACGATTATTATCATGACATTTGTTAAGCGCTTACGACGAGCCAAGCACTGTTCTAAACGCTGGGGGAGACACAAGGTAACCGGGTAGTCCCACGTGAGGCTCCCAGTCTTCATCCCCTTTTTAGAGATGAGGTAACTGAGGCCCAGAGAGGTGAAGTGACTTGCCCAAGGTCACAGCGGACCAGTGGGGAGCCGGGATTAGAACCCACGAGCTCCGACTCCCAAGCCCGGGCTCTTTCCACTGAGCCACGCCGCTCCTCTACAGTTATTTCACCGTGAGCGGGGAGAGGGTCTACCGACTCTGTTATATTTGTGCTCTCCCAAGCGCTCAGCACAGTGCTCTGCACACAATAAGCACTCAATAAATACGATGAATTGATTACATAAATTATGGACATGGACTTAAGTCACTTCACTTCTCTGGGCCTCAGTTCCCTCATCTGTCAAAAGGGGATGAAGCCTGTGAGCCCCACGTGGGACAACCTGATCACCCCGTATCTCCGCCGGCGCTTAGAACAGTGCTCGGCACATAGTAAGTGCTTAACAAATGTCGTAATTATTATTATAAGTGCTGAGTGAAGGGTGAATAAAGGTGCAGACCCTAGTGCAAAGTATAAACTCTTCATCTCTCCACTCCATCTCCCCTCCCCACTGTCACCACCCCAGGTACTTATCTCCCACCCCCATAGTCACTCATTCAATGATACTTACTGAGCGCTTACTGTGTGCAGAGCACTGTACTAACCGCTTGGACCGTACAATTCGGCCACAGAGAGAGACAGTCCCGTGCCTTTATTCTCCATCGTTTCTTCCACCTGTAATTTCTTTTAAGGTCGGGTCACCCCGCGGGATTGTAAACGTCTTGAGAGCGGGGAACATGTCTGTTGCCGAACTGTATATTCCAAGCGCTTAGTACAGTGCTCTGCACATAGTAAGCGCTCAATAAATACTATTGAATGAATGAATGAATGTCTACTAATCTATCGTACTCTCCCAGCGCTTAGTACAGTGTTCTCTGCACGCAGTAGACACTCAACAAATACTATTAATAATGATCACGGTACTTGTTAAGCGCTTCCTTTGTGCTAAGCGCTGTTCTAAGCGCTGGGGTAGATGCAAGGTCATCAGGTTGGACAACGGTCCCTGCCCTCATAGGGCTCACACCTTTAATCCCCATTTCTCCGAGGCCCAGAGAAGCGAAGTGGCTTCTCCCAGGTCTCCCGGCAGACAAGCGGCGGAGGAGGGATTAGAACCCGGGACCTTCTGACTTCAGAGCACGTGCTGCGCGAAGAGCAATCGCTGGGAGAAAATACACAGGTAGGAATTAGACCGGTTCCATGTCTCTCAATTGATAATAATGATAATAAATAATAACGATAGTGGTATTTATTAAGCGGTTACGATGTGCCAGGCACTCCTACTGGTCGATTCAGCATCCGGGAGGTAACGTTTTCGACGGGGAACCATTTCTCCAATCAGCTCTCTCTCCTCCCTTTCAGGAGCGAACAGCTCTGACATTCCCACCTTCGGAACGACGTTGCCTTTAGAGGAAATAGCTCGTGACGAGCGGGGGTCGTCGGTCTTCGCCGCTCTGTCGTACTCGCCCAAGAGTTCAGCACAGCGCCCTGCCCGTGGGAAGCCTTCGATGAATACCACCGATGGTGACGGCGACGACGGAAGGCCCCGCTCTTTATCGACTGAGGCGCTGAGGGAGTGGGGACGTGCGCGAGTGACGAAATGAGGGGCGTATCGTCAGTCGCGGCGATATCGTGTGTGAGAGGGAGAGAGAAAAGAAGGGCGGGATCGGGGATTCTGCAGATACGACCGACGGCCTGATCGGATCCGTCTGATTCACCCGGGCGTCTTAAATATCATCGGCGAGAATATCCCTGGTAGGATTAACTGAACTTTGGCTCCAATCCTCTCCTTGATCCTTTTAATAGGCCAATAATTGCTACTCCCCGATCTTCAAAAAGACGTTAGAAATATTGCCGTAGCGTACTTTCCCAAGTCCCCTGCACACAGTAAGCGCTCAAGAACGACCATCGAAGGAACGAATGAAATACAGATTAGAGTCTGTCCCGGACAACTCAGGATAGCCTTTTTCTCGAAAACTGACGGCCACCTCACCCTCCGGTCTAAACGAACTTCGGAAATAACAGACTGGCCCACGGCCCCCTGCAACCCATTTCCAAATTAGAGAAGCGTTTACTAGGAATTAGGAAAGCGGGATCAGTATTCCCTGCTCGCTCATTAGTGGTAGGAATTGATTTATTATATATCAGCGGGACTTTTTCCCCGTTGAAGGGCTAAAAGTCATCCCCGTTGTAAAATCGAGACGCTCTTTAGCCCAGCGGCTAGAGATCGGGTCGACGAGCCAGGAGGATCCGGGTTCTACTCCCGGCTCTGCCGTTTGTCTGCTGTGCAACCCTGGGCAAGACACTTGGCTTCCCCGCGCGCTTCGGCTGTTATCGTCACCGGGTGCCGTCGAGTCGTTTCCGATTCACAGCGGCTCTCTGGATGTTTTTTCTCCAGAACGTCCTGCCTTCTGCCACGATCCGTACCCTCGCTAACGGTTCCTCCGTTAACGTTGTTACGGCCTCTCTCCGTCTAGCTGCCGGTCTGCCTCTTCCACGTTCGCCCTTGACTTTTCCTAGCACTAGTGTCTAGGGAATGAATTCTCCTGATGATGATTCCAAAATACGCTAATCTACTTGGAGTCATCTGGCCTTCCACTTGGGCTTAATCTGCTCCCAAACCCATCTGTTCGCCTGTCTGTGCCTCGGTTCCCTCGCCTGTAAAAAACGGGGATTAAGAGTGTGAGCCCCATCGGAACGGGGACCGGGTCCACCCTGATTGGCTTGTGTCTACCCCAGCGCTCAGTACAGCGCCGGGCACCTTAGCCAGTACTTAACAAATAGCATTAAAAAATAAATCCCATTTGCGTTTGAGGTCTTCTGCCTCTCCGGCCTGTAAGCCTGTAAAAGAAAAGATTTCAGCAGAAGGATAAGGAGTAGTAGCGATAAAGGCGGCATTCGTTAAAAGTGCCGATTACGGGCCGAGCGCTTGGGGAGCTACGAGATAAAAAGCACGGATCCCTTCAAGGGGCTCGAGCTCTAAGTAGGAGGGAGTGTCAAGAAGCGGAGCCATCATTCGAACTCATGTTTTCGGTCTCCCAGGCCTGTTCTCATTTCCTTCGGCCGTGCCGCTGGACCGTGAGCTCACTGTGGGCAGGGATTGCGTCTCGCTGTTGCTGCGCTGTGGTCTCCCGGGCGTTCAGTACAGCGCTCTGCGCGCAGCAAGCGCTCAATAAATACCCCGGACTGAACGAATGGCTTCTCACGGCCTGACTGCAGTTGAGTTGTAGACAGATTCCCCAATCTGAAACTCCAATTTCATCGCTCTCAAAGGCCGAGAGCCTACTCTGGGCGGGGCACTGGATGAGACGTCCACAGGGCCGCTCAGAAGAAGAGGAAGATGCCAACGGGCATTCGGCCGAAAGGGGAGAGGCGAGAGGCGGAAAACTGACAAGCGTCCAATAGTTAGAAGAGCGTGAAAGAAGACATAAATAATGGATCTAAATGGATTCGTAAATCGATAAGAAACGAACAGAAATACGCGCCCGAGCGCTGAGGCGGCTGAAGAGACGGCAAGAGTCGGATGGTCGGCGGAGGACGGAGAGGCGGCCGGGCTTAATGGCTAGAGCCCGGGCCTGGGAGTCGGAAAGACCTGAGTTCGAATCCTGACTTCGTCACGTGGTGCCTGTGGGACCGCGGGCAAGTCACTTCGCTTCTGTGCCTCAGTCCCCTCATCTGTAAAATGGGGATGGAGACTGTGATCCCCACGTGGGACAGGGACTGCGTCCAACCCGATTAGCTTGTCTCCACCCCAGTGCTTAGAACAGTGCTTGACACACAGTAAACAACTGGCAAACACCATTATTATTATTGTTATTATTATTATTATTGTCACCGGGGTTGGTACGAGATCATCAGGTTGACAGGGTCCCTGTCTCACAAAGGGCCTGCAGGGTTTTGGTTTTTATGGTACTTGTTAAAGCATTTACTGTACCCCAAGATACTAAGGATACTAGAACAGTGTTTGGCACATAGTAAGCACTTAAAAAATACCATCGTTATTATCCTCTGATCCTCCGTTTCCGAATCTGTAAAATGGAGATATAATACATTCCCTCCTCCTTAGACTGTAAGTCCCACGTGGGACCTGGACTGGGTCTAATTTTCCCTATTTTGTATCTACCCCATTGCTTAACATTGTGTTTGCCACATAGTAAGTGCTTAACAAATACCACTGTTATTATTACTGTAATATTATTATTACCTCCCCCTCTTTGATTAGACAGAAGAGTTGCTTACCCCCAACCCAAACCAAGCAGAAAGAACTGTCTTCTCAGCTCTCTTCGGGGGCCAGGAAACTCTCACGAGAACAAAGTCATCTCTCCCCTACGTTATTTTCTGGAGCACAATTTCCAAAGGCCGCGTACTCTCCGCCCTGCCTACCTTGGATCTTTCTCATGGGAAGTCTGGCCGGGACCTCGATTCTCTGCTTTTCTCGCATTTATTTCTCCAACTCCGTTTTTCTCCCCCAACCCTGGCCAGGATGGAAGGCTGAAGGAGGAAGTCAATCGATTAATCGATCGGTGGTATTTTAATGAGCGCTTACTGTGCGCTAAGCGCCTGGGAGAGCCCGATCCGACGGACTCCCTCCGCTTTCCCGGTCCGGCCGAGAAGTCAGGACCTTTCCCGATTGAGTCCTCTTTTCCCTGGCTCCCTCTCCCTTCTGGATCATCTATGCCCTTGGATCCATGACCTCTGGCCAGTTGATATTCACCCCTCCCTCAGCCCCACAGCACTTTCGTAGCTCGCTGTGGGCAACGAACGTGTCCATCAACTCTCTTATACTGTCCTCTCCTAAGGGCTTAGCACAGGACTCTGCACAGAGTAAGCGCTCAACAAATACTATCGACTGATTTAGGAATATCTATAAGTTCTGTAATATATAAATGGTTTATTTATATTAACGTCCATCTCCCCCTCTAGACCGTGAACTTGTCACGGCCAAGGAATGTGTCCACCGACTCCGTCGCACCGTCCTCTCCCAAGCGTCTGGTCCAGTGCTCTGCACACGGCAAGAGCCCCCAAAGTACCGCCGATCGCTCGAGGGGCCCCAGGAAATGCCAGAAGTTTCTGGCAAGTCGATGGAGCGTGAATTCTGTACGGTAAATTATTCAAGAGCTTTTCCGGAACCACGTCTGCGAGAGCCGAAGAACGCCGGGGCATCAGAAGGAGAAGAAGCGATGAATCAGTTCTATTCCCACGGAAACCTTTCGCTCCTTCTGGTTTGACGGGGACATCGGAGCAAATCGAACGGGCGGAAAGGTCCCTGAATTCCGTGGGAACGATGATCGGTGCTGGTGACGTTGGTTGACTCATAAAACCCAAGACTGCTGAACCAACTACAGAGGCTGGAAAATCGAGCACTCTCCCCGTCGGCGATTCTATTTATTTGCTATTGTTTTAATGAGATGTTCTTCCCCTTGATTCTATTTATTGCCATTGTTCTCGTCTGTCCGTCTCCCCCGATTAGACCGTGAGCCCGTCAAAGGGCAGGGACTGTCTCTATCTGTTACCCATTTGTACATTCCAAGCGCTTAGTACACTGCTCTGCACATAGTAAGCGCTCAATAAATACTATTGAATGAATGAATGAATGAATGATATAACCTCCCTCTAGAACGAAAGCTCTCTGTGGACGGGGAACGTGTCTGCCGACTCTGTCGCGGTCTATGTACCGTACTCCCCTAAGCGCTCAGCACAGTGCTCTACGGTCAGCCGGTCAGGCAGTCGTATTTATTGAGCCCTTACCGGGTGCAGAACATTGCACTAAGCACCCGGGAGAGTTGCCACGCAACAATTATTACGGACACATTCCCTGCCCACACGAGCTTCCGGTCTGGAAGGTGAGGGGACAGACATTAGTATAAATCTTAAATAAACGATATGAATAATATCGATAGTACTAATAATACAAGTGATAAACAATATAAATAAGATAGGTAGCTAAGTGAGGCCGGGAGAGGGGGATGAATAAAGGGAGCAAGTCAGGGCGACGCAGGGGGAGATGAGGAACGAAAGGCTTGGTCAGGGAAGGCCTCTTGGAGGAGGTGGGCCTTCGCTACGGCTTTGAAGAGGGGGAAGAGTCTGTGGGATTTGAGGAGGGAGGGCGTTCCGGGCCAGAGGCAGGACGCGGGGCAGGGGTCGGGGGCGAGGCCGGCGAGATCAACAAGTACGGATCTAAAATGACCCTCTGACACAGGTTCTTCTAGGGTTCGGTTCTCACTATTAGGTGGTAAGAGGCTAGAGCCCGGGCCTGGCAGTCAGAAGGACCTGGGTTCTAATCCCGGCCCTGCCACCTGTCTGCTGTAAGACCTTGGGCAAATCACTTCACTTCTCTGGGCCTCAGTGACCTCACCCGTAAAATGGGGTTTAGAAACGTGAGCCCCACGTGGGACGGGGACCGGGTCCAACCCGCTTCTCTTGGATCTACCCCGGGGCTCTGGCAAATAGTGACAGCATAACAAATACCCTTAAAAAAACCAAGAAAACAAAATGTTTCTCCCGGCCGGTTCTCCTGGAGTTGCTCTTCCCCGGCCATAATTGACGCGAAAGCCATTTCCGTTCCGCGGACGGTAAATTGCATGGTTTTCCGCTTCTCTCGAAGGACTCGCCCTCCGAACGTAATGAGGCGAGAACGCGGATGATTAAAATGAAGCTCACAGAGGCACCGTCATGAGCTGAATATAAATGGGTCTCGTTCTCAACATTTACCAAAACCAATCGCTCTCTGCCCGGTCTCTTTCCCACATATCGCTTTAGGTTTCTCGTTTTCCTTTCCGATCTAGACGTCGGATAGGCGTATGTTAAATACCATTTGTGGTGAATGGAGATCAGAAGGAGGACTTATTGAGTCCTACCTAAGAAGAGTAGTGTTTGTTTTGTTTTTTCTGGGGGAGTCTTTTTGCAACCGATTGGGGTTTTCAAATTCGAGCCGGGGCAAGATCCGTTCTTGGTTTTTACGCTCCCAGAAGCGGTTAGCTCAGACACCGCGGATTTGGACTTGGCCAAAGAGAACTGGAAAACCCTGCCCCGGCGATAAGTCGATCCTCTTTATTTATGCCAAGGAGAGAAATCTGCACATTCCTCAGCCAAGGTTTTCACCTTCTCTAGAAGGTGAATACTTTTTCCGGGAAAACCGTATCCGCCGCTAGTTGAACGTTCCCGCGTCCGCCGCTTCCTTCGAATAAGCTCTGAAATTTTGATCAAGGGATTCCAATCAATAGGAAGCAGAGCGGCCCGGTCGATAAAGAGTCCGGGCGCGGGAGTCAGAGGACCTGGGTTCTAATCCCAGCTCCGCCAACCGCCTCCTGCGTGAACTTGGGCGAGTCACTTCGTTTCTCTGGGCTCCCGTTTCCACAACCGTAAAATGGCGTTTAAATACCTGTTCTCCCCCCAGGTAGATTTTGAGGCCACGTCGGACAGGCCTGATGAATCTGTACACACCCCAGCACTTAGAACAGTTTACCAGATTCCATAATTAGTTAATTAATTAATGCTCCCTGCCCCCAAGGAACTTACAGTCTGGAATCTACAGTCTTCCTCCCTCTGCTGCCTGTTTCAGATGGCTTTGGCACCTATCTGAATTAGAAACTCACTTTAGAAACCCCTCTTGCCTTTCTGGACTTTTTTTAATGGTATTTGTTCAGTGCTTACTATGTGCCAGGCGCTGTATTAAGCACTGGGGTAGGTAGGAGTTTCTCATTTTAGCCATAGTCCCTGCTCCATATAATAATAATAATAACGTTGGTATTTGTTAAGCGCTTACTATGTGCAGAGCACACTGTTCTGAGCGCTGGGGGAGACACAGGGGAATCAGGTCGTCCCACGTGGGGCTCACAGTCTTCATCCCCATTTTACAGATGAGGTAACTGAGGCGCAGAGAAGTGAAGTGACTTGCCCACAGTCACACAGCTGACAAGTGGCCGAGCTGGGATTCGAACCCATGACCTCTGACTCCAAAGCCCGGGCTATAGGGCTCACGGTCTTAACCCCCCATTTTACAAATGAGGTAACTGAAGCACAGAGAAGCAAAGTGTCTCGCCCAAGGTCACAAAGAAGACAAGCGATTAGAACCCAGGTCCTTATGCTTTCCCCACTGGGCCACAAGCCTCCACAGCGCTGACTCCCAAACTTCGGGATGTCCCAGGTTACAGGAATCTCGATGCAGGAAAAAGGCATTTGCCTCTATTCTCGATTCTTGGACGAGTCCTAATAACCATAGCTGGCAAAGGCCATTCGTTAATTCATTCAATCGTATTTATTGAGCGCTTACCGTGTGCAGAGCACTGTACTAAGCGCTTGGAACATACAATTCGGCAACAGACAGAGACAATCCCTGCCCAACGACGGGCTAGTTAAGCAGTCACGTCTCTCCCGATCTCCCAACCGGGCAAAGCCAACTTTTATCTTATAAAACCGATAATGATGATGATGGCATCTGTTAAGCCCTTACCATGCAAGGGAAGCAGCGGGGCTCAGTGGAAAGAGCACGGGCTTTGGAGTCAGAGGTCATGGGTTCGAATCCCGGCTCTGCCACTTGTCAGCTGTGTGTCACTTCACTTCTCTGGGCCTCAGTCACCTCATCTGGAAAATGGGGATTAAGACCGTGAGCCTCGCGTGGGACAATCTGATTACCCAGTGCTTAGAACAGTGCTCTGAACATAGTAAGCGCTTAACAAATACCAACATTATTATTAAAATACCAACATTATTATATTCAGAGGAGGAAGAGGAGGAGGAGGCGGAGGAAGAGGAAAAAAAGGAGGAGGAAGAGGAGGAGGAGGAGGAGGAGGAAGAAGAGAAGGAGGAGGAAGAGGAGGAAGAGGAATAGTAGTAATAGCAATTATTTAGCACTTACTTGTATCAGAAGGACCAGGGTTCTAATCCCGGCTCCACCGCTTGTCCGTTGTGCGACCTAGGACAAGTCACTTCACTCCTCTGGGCCTCAGTTCCCTCATCTGTAAAATAGGGATGAAGACTGTGAGTGCCTCGTGGGGCAGCCTGATAACCTTCTATCTCCCCCAGTGCTTAGAACAGTGCTCGGCGCACAGTAAGCCCTTGACAAATACCATTGTTATTCTCTATACCCCAGTGACCTCATCCGTAAAATGGGGATGAATAATAACGTTGGTATTTGTTAAGCGCTTACTATGTGCAGAGCACTGTTCTAAGCGCGGAGGAGATTCAGGGTAATGAGGTTGACCCACGTGGGGCTCACAGTCTTCATCCCCATTTTCCAGATGAGGTGACCGAGGCCCAGAGAAGTGAAGTGACTTGCCCAAAGTCACACAGCTGCCAAGTGGCAGAGCCGGGATTCAAACCCATGACCTCTGACTCCCAAGCCTGGGCTCTTTCCACTGGGCCACAATGCTTCTCTAAGACTGCAAGCCCCAGGCGGGACCACCTGATGACCTTGTATCTCCCCCAGTGCTTAGAACAGTGCTAGGCACATAGTAAGCGCTTAATAAATGCCATCGTTATTATCACTATTATTCTCTGGGCCTCAATTCCCTCATCTGGAAAATGGGGATGAAGCCTGTGAGCCCCACGTGGGACAACCTGGCTCCCTTGTATCTCCCTCAGCGCTTAGAACAGTGCTCGGCACATAGCAAGCGCTTAACAAATACCATGATTATTATTTTTATTATATTTAAAATCAGTGGCAGCTCCATGGAGAAAAGTGGAGAGAGTCGGCCACCTAGTGCTGTGAAGGGAACAGACACGTTTTCTTTTTACAAGTTGCGGGCTTCCCGGGGAATCCAGGAGAATGGATCTTGGCCAGGAGGGTTAGCAATAAAATTATCAAATCGTATTTATTAACCCTACTGACTGAGCCCTTACAGTGTGCCAAGTACTCTACTGAGCACTTAGCACTGTATTAAGCGCTTAAAATATTCAACCCCTTCAAAATGAGCACTTTTAAGAATACTGGGGTAAACTGCCTAGACGTTGAACCTGGGCTTCGGAGTCAGAGGTCATGGGTTCGACTCCCGGCTCCGCCACATGTCAGCTGTGTGACTGTGGGCGAGTCACTTCACTTCTCTGTGCCTCAGTTTCCTCATCTGTAAAATGGGGATTAACTGTGAGCCTCACGTGGGACAACCCGATGACCCTGTATCTCCCCCGGTGTGTAGAACAGTGCTCGGCCCATAGTAAGCGCTTAACAAATACCAACGTTATTGAAGAAGAATGTCCCATACAGTGATGGAGTGTGAGAGAAAAATGAGGAAAAAATCCAACATCTACTCCCCCCCCCGGGCCCCAAATCCTTATCGAAGGCCCGTCTCCTCCAAGAAGCCTTCCTTGATTGAGCCCCCCTCTCCTCCTCTCCCACTCCCTTCTGCGTCGCCCCGACTCGCTCCCTTTCTTCATCTCCCCTTCCCAGTGCCACAGCGCTTATGTTCCTCTCTTTTTATTTATTTGTACTGATGTCTGTCTCCCCCCTCTAGACCGTCAGCTCCTCGTGGGCAGCGAACGTCACCGTTGACTGTTGTATTGTGCTTTCCCAAGCGCTCAGTACACTGTTCTGCACCGTGGCGCAGTGGAAAGAGCACGGGCTTTGGAGTCAGGGCTCATGAGTTCGAATCCCAGCTCTGCCACTTGTCAGCTGTGTGACTGTGGGCAAGTCACTTAACTTCTCTGTGCCTCGGTTCCTTCATCTGTAAAATGGGGATTAAGACTGTGAGCCCCACGTGGGACAACCTGATTCCCCTGTGTCTACCCCAGCGCTTAGAACAGTGCTCTGCACATAGTAAGCGCTTAACAAATACCAACATTATTATTACCGTAAGCGCCTGATAAATCTGACCGAATATCAAAAATAGAAAAGGGCACGATAACTGAGTGAGTGAATATCAAAAATAGAAAAGGGCAAGATAACTGAGTGAGTGAATATCAAAAGTAGAAAAGGGCAAGATAACTGAGTGAGTGAATATCAAAAATAGAAAAGGGCAAGATAACTGAGTGAGTGAATATCAAAAATAGAAAAGGGCAAGATAACTGATTGAGTGAATATCAAAAGTAGAAAAGGGCAAGATAACTGAGTGAGTGAATATCAAAAGTAGAAAAGGGCAAGATAACTGATTGAGTGAATATCAAAAATAGAAAAGGGCAAGATAACTGAGTGAGTGAATATGAAAAGTAGAAAAGGGCAAGATAACTGAGTGAGTGAATATCAAAAATAGAAAAGGGCAAGATAACTGAGTGAGTGACTATCAAAAATAGCAAAGGGCAAGATAACTGAGTGAGTGAATATCAAAAGTAGAAAAGGGCAAGATAACTGATTGAGTGAATATCAAAAATAGAAAAGGGCAAGATAACTGAGTGAGTGACTATCAAAAATAGAAAAGGGCAAGATAACTGAGTGAGTGAATATCAAAAATAGAAAAGGGCAAGATAACTGATTGAGTGAATATCAAAAATAGAAAAGGGCAAGATAACTGAGTGAGTGACTATCAAAAATAGAAAAGGGCAAGCTGAGTGAGTGAATATCAAAAATAGAAAAGGGCAAGATAACTGAGTGAGTGACTATCAAAAATAGAAAAGGGCAAGATAAGTTAAGGGAATCTACTAGGACAGCCTGCAAGACCGGTAGAAATTGGATGAAAAGTAATTCATTCATTCAACTCAATCCTATTTATTGAGCGCTTACTCTGTGCTGAGCACGGGACTAAACGCTTGGAGTGGACAATTCGGCAACAAATAGAGACAATCTCCGTCCACCACGGGCTCACAGTCCAGAGGGGGGGGAGACAGACGACAAAACAAGTAGACGGGCATCAATATAAATATCAATATATTTATATCCATATATCGATCTAACTTCTCTGTGCCTCAGTTCCCTCATCTGTAAAATGGGGATTAAGACTGTGAGCCCCACGTGGGACAACCTGATTCCCCTTTGTCTACCCCAGCGCCTAGAACAGTGCTCGGCACATAGGAAGCGCTTAACAAATACCAACAATTATCATTATTATTATTATTATCTGTCGTGGCTCAGTGGAAAGAGCCTGGGCTTTGGAGTCAGAGGTCATGAGTTCGAATCCCGACTCTGTCACTTGTCTGCTGTGTGACCTTGGGCAAGTCACTTCACTTCTCTTTGCCTCAGTTACTTCATCTGTAAAATAGGGATGAAGACTGGGAGCCCCACGTGGGACAACCTGATACCCCTGTGTCTCCCCCAGCGCTTAGAACAGTGCTCTGCACATAGTAAGCGCTTAACCGATACCAACATGATTATTATTATTATAAATAGAGAAGCAGCGTGGCCCAGTGGACAGAGCCCGGGCCTGGGAGTCAGAAGGTCACGGGTTCTAATCGCGCCTCCGCCACTTGTCGTCTGTGTGACCTGGGGCGAGTCACTTCACTTCTCCGGGCCTCCGTTACCTCATCTGTAAAATGGGGATTGAGAGACCGGGAGCCCCAGGTGGGACAAGGGACTGCGTCCAACCCGATTTTCTTGAATCCACCCCAGCGCTTAGGCTTGGCACCTAGAAAGTGCTCAACAGATGCCATCATTATCATTGTTATTATCATACACGAATGAATGAATGAAGACACCGCAATTACCACAGTTATTCTTTTTATTGCTCTCCCCTTGCCTCCTTAGGTCCTCCTGGGCCGCTCTAGCCCGCCCGCGCTCCTCTCGTTCTCCCTCCAAGGAGGCGGCCGGAAGCGGCGCTCTACCCGCCCCCCCGGCCCCGTCTCTACGGTCGTCGCGCGCGGCGAGGCCGGACGTGACGACGGGACTCGCGCCCCTCCCGCCGAAGGGTGGGGCGCCCGCCAGGTCGCTCTTCGGCGCATGCGCCCCGCGTATCCGCTCGCCTCTTCTTCCCCCCCCCACCCCGGCGCCATGTATGACCGGGCTCCGCGATCGTTCGGTCGGGCCGAGCGCTGCGGCACCGAAGCCCACGTGGGACCCGGCTCCTACCAGGTGCCTTGCCCGAAGGAGCGAGGGGCAGGTAAGAGGCGGAGCGGCCCCGTCACCTAGATCAATGCGCCGGATGCGCGCGCCCCGCTAGCCGGGACTCGAGTCTCATCCGGGTCCTCGGCCGCCGCCGCCCCCCCCCTTCCAAGCTCCATCCGGGTCCTCGGCCGCTTCTTCGAGTTCCATCCGGGTCCCGGGCCGCCGCCGCCTCCTCCGAGCTCCATCCGGGGCAGCAGCGTGACTCAGTCGAAACCGCCCGGGCTCGGGAGTCCGGGGTGGCGGGTTCGAATCCCGCCCCTTGTCCCTGTGGACGAGTCACTGCCCTGGGCCTCAGTGGCCTCATCTGGAAAATGGGGATGCACAGGGAGCCCCCCCCCCCCACGTGGGACCACCTGATTCCCCTGTGTCTCCCCCAGCGCTCCGCACCTAGAGTGGCGCAGTGGAAAGAGGACGGGCTTTGGAGTCAGGGCTCATGAGTTCGAATCCCGGCTCTGCCACTTGTCGGCTGTGTGACTGGGGGCAAGTCGCTTCACTTCTCTGCGCCTCAGTTCCCTCATCTGTAAAATGGGGATGAAGACTGTGAGCCCCACGTGGGACAACCTGATTCCCCTGTGTCTACCCCAGCGCTCAGAACAGTGCTCTGCACATAGTAAGCGCTTAACAGATACCGACATTATTATTATTGAACACTCAATAAATATGATCGACCGACCGACTGCTTCGCTCTGCCCCACCTCCAGCTTGGAAGAGGCCCCGGGGTCAGGGTTTTTGTAGCCACCAGCTTCTCCCTTCAGCTTTGCCTGTGTTTTATTAAGCTTTATTAAGCCCTTACTGTCCGTCAAACACTGTTCTGAACCCCCCGGCCCCTAGGTGTAGATCTGTGTATATCTGCCATTTATTTATTGAGATTAATGTCCGTCTCCCCCTCCGGACCGTGAGCTCACCGTGGGCAGGAATATGTCGATTTGTTGTTATATTGCACTCTCCCCAGCGTTATATGGCGCTCTCCCCATGAGAATCAGCACGGGGTCGTGGGAACTGGGGTGGTTGTGTCCACCGCGGCACTTAGTACAGTGTCTGGCACATAGTAAACGTTTAACAGATACCATGATGATTATATATATTTTCGTTACCCTATTTATGTTGTTAATGAGCTGTACATCACCCCGATTCTATTTGTTTGCTATTGTTTTAATGAGACGCTCGTCCCCGCGATCCTGTTTATTGCCATCGTTCTCGTCTGCCCGTCTCCCCCGATTAGACCGTGAGCCCGTCAGACGGCAGGGGCTGCCTCTATCTGTTGCCGATTTGTACATTCCAAGCGCTTAGTACAGTGCCCCGCACATAGTAAGCGCTCAATAAATACTATCGAATGAATGAATGATGATGATGGTGATGAGGGAACCCAGGCCTGGGTGTCGGGGGGCTCGGGTTCTCAACCGGGCTCGGACTGTTGCCCGCCGTGTGACCTTGAGCGAGTCACTTCTCTGTGCCTCGGTTCCCTCAGCTGTAAAACGGATCCGATACCCGTTTCCCTCCCGTTTAGACTGTGAGCCGTTGTGGCCCGGGGATGACCTGACCCGATTACTTTGTATTTATCTGTCTATATTGATGTCCGTCTCCCCCTCTAGACTGTGAGCTCATTGTGGGCAGGCAATGTATCTATTGGCTGTTCTACTGTACTCTCCCAAAGCGCTTAGTACAGTGCTTTGCACACAGTGCTCAATAAATATGATCGAATGAATGACTCTACCCCAGTGTGTAGCCTAGTATCTGACTCGTAATAAGCGCTGAACGGAACCACTGACCTTATCATTCAGTTTCCTCTGCAGATTCTAGGAGGAAGAAAGAAACAAATGAGAAATATCCTCACGCTCTCACTTTCCTGGAAAGAAATCTTTTTTGGAAAGAGCCCGGGCTTGGGAGTCAGAGGTCAGGGGTTCGAATCCCGGCTCTGCCACTTGTCAGCTGTGCGACGGTGGGCGAGTCACTTCACTTCTCTGTGCCTCGGTGACCTCATCTGTAAAGTGGGGATGAACACTGTGAGCCTCACGTGGGCCAACCTGATTACCCTGTATCTACCCCAGTGCTTAGAACAGTGCTCTGCACATAGTAAGCGCTTAACAAATACCAACTTTCCCATTTCTCAATTTCCCATCCCCGTTCCCCCAGACCGTTTGGAGAAACCTCTGCAATACTGAGCGAAAACATATCTTTGTTTTTTTAAAATTATATGGGACTTGCAGTCGTGCACAGGGACGGGAAGAGTTTTCGCTGAAATCCCGGAATTCTTCGACCACAAAGATGTGAGCCCCGTCTGGGACAGGGACTGTATTCCCCGTGATTCACCTGTATCTACCCCACTGCTGAGAACAGTGCTCGACACACAGGGAGGGCTTAATAAATACCTTAAAAAAGCGATCCGCTCCTCGCCCGCAAGAAGCTTACGTTCTAGCTGGCCGACAGGGTATCGCTGTCACTTCACTTCTCTGGGCCTCAGTTCCCTCGTCTGTAAAAGGGGGATTAAGACTGTGAGCCCCACGTGGGACAACCTGATCACCTTGTGTCTACCCCAGCGCTTAGAACAGTGCTGTAAGCGCTTAACAAATAGCAGCATTTTTATTACTATCTCATCTGGTTCAGCCCCCAGCCTCCGGGTCGGGAATAATAATTCCGTGTTTTGCTACTCTCTCCTTAAGCGTCTCCAGGGATTCCACGACTCTCCTTAATAGTCCACACCAGGTCTCTGCCTCAACCGGCGCCATCCCTCGAGGGGGAGCGTGAGGGTTTGGGCTGCGACTTGACGTTTCTGATCCCGCTCATGACTGCGGTTTTGTGCCGTTGGCAGTGGGTAAGCTCGCGGTGGGCACGGAGTGTGTCTACCAACTCTGTTATGCAGTGCTCTGCACACGGGAAGCGCTCAATGAATGCGATCGAATGAATGAATGAATAAATTGGACTCTCCCAAAGCGCTTAATGCAGTGCTTTGTGCACAGTGCAGGCAGGGAGCTTGTCTACTGATTCTCTTATATTGGGCCGTCCTTCACGTCTCCTTCCCCCAGATCAGTTCTGTTCCCCCGCAGAGGCCTCCGATCCTTTGACCCCTCTCCGATTCTCTCAACTCCTCGTGCCCTATTTAGCCTCCTTACCCAAACTACCTTCCCGTGATGGCCAAACTGACGCTCTCGATAGTAATGATAATGTTGGTATTTGTTAAGCGCTTACTATGTGCAGAGGTTCTAAGCGCTGGGGTAGATACAGGGTAATCAGGTTGTCCCACGCGAGGCTCACAGTTAATCCCCCTTTTACAGATGAGGTCACTGAGGCCCAGAGAAGTGAAGTGACTCGCCCACCGTCACAAGCTGACGAGTGGCGGAGTGGGGATTCGAACCCATGACCTCTGACTCCCAAGCCCGGGCCCTTTCCACGGAGCCACGCTGTTTCTCGACACCGCCCTCTCCACTGAATTCGACTGGCCCACGGCACCCCTCGCGCTTCGTCCGTCTTGTACCGCCGCCGTCCGTCCCCGGGTCACCTCCGCGGGCCGCCTCCTTCGCTCTGGTGCACCGGCCGCCCGGCGCCGCCGGCCGAAATCCGGATACCGGGTCGGTCTCGTCCGAGCTTCTCCCGGCCGTAGAGGCTCCCTCGGCACCGGGGACACGAGAGACATCTGCCTTCGTTCCCGCCACCAAGGGTCCCTGCTCCGGACTTGTTTGGTGCCCCCCGGGCGGGGGATAAACGCTCTGCTGAGCCCTCTCGCCTCCCCCGTCCCGTATAGCTACGCTGTCTCCCCAGCGGTTGCCCACCCACCTCCGCATCAAACAAAAACTCCTCATCCTTGGCTTTAAAGCCGTCCATCCCCTCGCCCCCTCCTACCTCCCCTCCCTTCTCTCCTTCTACCCCCCGGCCCGCACACTCCGCTCCTCTGGTGCCGCTCACCTCCTCCCTGGGCCTCCGTCTCTCCCGTCTCTCCTCCGACCCCTGGCCCCGTCCTACCTCCGGCCCGAAACGCCCTCCCTCCTCGAATCCACCGGACCGGCACTCTCTCCCCTCTTCAAAGCCTTACTGAAGGCCCACCTCCTCCGAGAGGCCTTCCCTGACTGAGCCCCCTTTTCCTCCTCTCCCCCTCCCTTCTGCGTCGCCCCGACCGGCTCCCTTTCTCTTCCCCGTCCCCCGCCCCACAGCGCTTACATCCATATCCGTCATTTTATTTATTTCTATTCACGCCTGTCTCCCCACCATCTAAACTATAAGCTCGTCGTAGGCCGGGAATATGTCCGCTTGTGGTTGTATTGTCCTCTCCCAAGTGCTCAGTACGGTGCTGTGCACACAGTAAGCGCTCAAGAAATACAATTGAATGAGTGAATGAATGAAGTACTCTCCGAATCGTTCAGTTCGGTGCTCTGCACACAGTAAGCACTCAATAAATACACTTGAATGAATGAAGTACTCTCCGAATCGTTCGATACAGTGCTCTGCACACAGTAAGCGCTCAATAAATACGATCGAATGAGTGAATGAATGACGTACACTCCGAATCGTTTGGTATAGCGCTGTGCACACAGCGCTCAGTAAATACAGTCGAATGAAGTACTCTCCGAATCGTTCGGTACAGTGCTCTGCACCCAGTAAGCGCTCAATAAATACAACTGAATGAGTGAATGAATGAAGTACTCTCCGAATCGTCGGGTACAGTGCCCTGCACACAGTAAGCGCTCAATAAATACAATCGACTGCATGAAGTGCTCTCCGAATCGTTCGGTACGGTGCTCTGCACACCGTAAGCGCTCAATAGATACGATCGAATGAATGAAGCACTCTCCGAATCGCTTCGTTATAATGATCCGCACGCGGTGTGGACGGGGAACTTATCTACCAACTCTGTTATGGTGTACTCTCCCAAGTGCTTAGTACAGTGCTCTGTACAGAGTGTGGACAGGCCACAGTGCTCCGCACACGGGAAGCGCTCAAGCAACGTGGCTTTAGTGGAGAAAGCCCAGGCCTGGGAGTCAGGAGGACCTGGGTTCTAATTCCAGCTACACCCCTTGTCTGCTGTGTCCTTGGATGAGGGAACTGAGGCCCGGAGAAGTTTAGTGACTTGCCCGAGGTCACACAGCAAAGAGCGGAACCGGGTTTGGAACCCACCACCTCTGACTCCCAAGACCGAACTTATTTATTATTGACGTCTCCCGCCGCCGGAGACCGTGAGCCCGTTGTGACCGGGGATTGTCACTCTTTATCGCCGTATTGGACTTTCCCAGGCGCTCAGTCCAGTGCTCGGCACACAGTAAGCGCTTAATAGATACTTGTGAGTGACAGGGAGCTTAGCTACCGGACTCTATTATGTTATACTCGCCCAGGTTCTTAGTACGGTGCTCCGCACGCAGTAAGCTCCCAGTTAATATCGTCGATTGGTCGGTCGATCCCACCATTTCTACCGTGAGAAGCACTGCGGTCTAGTGGTCGGAGCCCGGGCCCGGGAGTCACGAGGACCTGGGTTCTGATCCCAGCTCTTCCGGTTTTCCGTCGTGTCACCTCGGGCAAGTCACTTCACTTCTCTGGGCCTCAGTCACCTCATCTAAAAAATGGGGATTAAGACTGTGAGCCCTACGTGGGACAGAGACTGTGTCCAACCCAGTGATCTTGTATCTACCCGAGCGCTCGGTACAGTGCTTGGCATACGGTAAACGCTTAATAAATACTATTATCATCATTACCGTGTATAGCTGTTATTTTGCTTTAGTTTATAGATCTAGAAGAGTGTTTTCCCGGGCCGTGCCTGTTCAGGTTTTCTGCTTGTGTTAGATTTTGCTTTTCTTTCGTAGGCGGCTACGCTCCGTTTCTTTCGTTGGCCAACCGAGACAGTGGTTTCATGGTCCGCCATCCTGAGGATGTTTCTCCGGGACCGGGTCACTATGACATTCCAGAAGCTCAGGTAAACTCCCCAAACTCAAATGGGTTCAGAAGATCGAAAGAAGGAGGTCGGAATAATAATAATAATAATAATAATAATAATGATGGTATCTGTTAAGCAGCATGGCTCAGTGGAGAGCCCGGGCTTGGGAGTCAGATATCATGGGTTCGAATCCCGGCTCTGCCACTTGTCGGTTGTGTGACTGTGGGCAGGTCACTTCACTTCTCTGTGCCTCGGTTACCTCATCTGGAAAATGGGGATTAAGACCGTGAGCCTCACGTGGGACAGCCTGATTACCCTGTATCTACCCCAGCGCTTAGAACAGTGCTCGGCACACAGTAAGCACTTAACGAATACCAACATTACTATTATTATTATTATTAAGCACTGACTACGTGCCAGACACTGTTCTAAGCGCTGGGGTGGATAGAAGCAAATCGGCCTAGTGGAAAAGAAATGGGCCTGGGAGTCAAGACTCAGTCAATCGTATTTACTGAACATTTATTGTGGGCAAAGGACTGTACTAAGCGCTTGGGAGAGGACAATACAACAATAAATAGGCGCATTCCCTCCCCCAAATGAGCTTACAGTCTAGAGTACGAGCTTACGGTTTAGGGTCTAGACCATTTAGAACCCAGAGGATCTGGGTTCTAATCTTGGCTCTGCCACATTTCTGCCGTGTGACCTTGGGCAGGTCCACTTCACTTTTCTGAGCTTCAGTTTCCTCATCTGTAAAATGGGGATTTTGATGGTGAGCCCCACGTGGGACTTGAACCGTGTTCAACCTCGTATCTGTCCCGGCGTTTAGTTTGCTAATGGTGTTAACAAACACCATTTTTAAAAAAGGAAATACATTTTTAGAAGATCAAGTCCTGCAGTTTGCTTGTCCTCGGTGTCTCCTCCGACCTTTCTTGGTGCCTGTTGAGACCATTAGAGAAAGCCCCATTCATCCCTCAATCGATCCAATTTAGTGAGCGCTTACTATGTGCAGGGCACCGTACTGAGCGCTGGGGAGAGGACCACACGGCAGTATAAAAGGCACATTCCCTGCTCACAGTAGGTTCGCAGTCCAGAGAAGAGTTTACGGTCTAGGGACGAGCTTTCTTTCACGCGGTGGATTCCTGTTTTTCAGAAAATGATTTGGCAGAGTCTTAGTCGCATGACATTTTCCAGTTATTTTGCCAAGCCTTTAGAGAGCCGTAGAATCGTTTTCCCACGAGCGGGCGTGAGGCTGGGTTTCCTCTGGGTAAGCGATGGAGTAGGCCAGCACGTTTTTCTGTTTAGGCTCACTGGTTTAGATTAATAAATGCCTTATAGGATTTTCCAGAGGAAATCGCTCAGCGGTGGGAACAAGAATGAGCAGAAAAAAATGAATCGCACTAGAGGTAATTCAGGAAGATCCATTAGGCTCGTTTTCCCCGGATTTTGCCGGGTATGTCCGGTTCAACTCTGTTAGATTGCGGGAAGTAAAGTTGTAAGAATATGCCGGAGTGGTTTTGGTGTATTATTTTTGTCCCCACATCACCCAGATTCCTTACACTTGAAAACTCTGGAAAAATCTAGTTCAATACGATGGAATGCCCACCGAGGCTTAGATTTCAAAAGACCTGGAAACCAAGTGAAGGGTCACTTCAACCGACATCTTACTGTCAAAGAGGGTGTATCTTTGCTGGGATCTCAGGGACCGAGAGGCTAAATGTTTTGGGAAGGGGGAAGTGGGTTCAGGGTGGCCTAGTGGGTAGAGCCCGGGCCTGGAAGTCAGAAGGACCTGGGTTCTAATCCCCGTTCCGCCACTTGTCCGCTGTGTTTCCTTGGGCAAGACACTTCACTTCTCTGTCCCTCAGCTACCTCATCTGTAAATTGGGGATTAAGGTCGTGAGCCCCATGTGGGACGTGGACTGTGTCTAATCCGATCGGCCCGTATCTGCCCCAGTACTGAGTGCAGTGCCTGGCACATAGTAAGCGCTTAACGGATTGGCTATTCATATTTAAGAATAATCCATTAAAGCCCTGAATAATGGAAACCTGGTTTTCTGGATTTCTAAATTCCCCCGTAGGACTTAACTGCTCGATCGCTAGTGACTTTCACTATGCAGGGATAAATTCCGGTGGGACTCTGAAATTTGATTTATGGAGTTCTGCTCTTTGCCAGTTATTTGTTTCTTTTAATCTGTCGAATGGTTTGCCGGAGATCTATAAAAGGCTATAGCCTACAGCTTGATTGTGTGAATGAAATGCTAATCCTGATGATATTAGTTCAGATGCTTACGATGTGCCAAGCACTGTAATTTATTTATCCTATTCCTAGTTTGTTTGTTTATATTAACGTCCGTCTCCCCTCTGGATCGTAAGTTTGTTGCGGGCAGGGAACGTGCGTACCGACTCTGCTGTCCGGGAGGGGAAAGGGTCACTCCCCGTTGTGTTGTACTTTCCCAAGCGCTTCGTCCAGTGCTCTGCGCACAGTAAGCGCTCAATAAATACGATCGAATGAATGAATGAATGAATGAAGGCAGCGAGGGGGGGACTGTAAACTCGAACTCTAGACTGTGAGCTCATTGTGGGCAGGGAATGTGTCTGTTTATCGCTCTCTTGAGAAGCAGCGCGGCCTAGTAATATTAATGATACTTATGGTTTTTGTTAAGCGCTTACTACGTGCCAGGCACTGAACTAAGCGCTGGGGTGGATACGAGCTAATCGGGTGGGACACGGTCCCTGACGCAATCTTGCCTGATAGCAAGAGCACGGGCTTGGGGGTCGGGGGATGTGGGTTCTAATCCCGGCTCCGCCACCTTCTGCTGTGTGACCTTGGGCAAGTCGCTTAACTTCTCTGGGCCTCCTCAGTGGTCTCATCGGTAAAATGGGGATGAAGACTGTGAGCCTCCGGTGGGACGGGGACTGTGTCCAACCTGATTACCTTGTATTTGCCCCAGAGCTTAGAACAGTGCTTGGCACATAGTAAGCGCTTAACAGATACCTTTATTATTATACCGTTGACTGACTGGGCTTCAGACTGTCCTCTAGGCCCGTTGTGGGCAGGGAATGTGCCTGTTTATCATCGAATTATCCTCTCCCGAGTGCTTAGTACAGAGCTCCGCACACAGTAAGCGCTCAGTACACACCGGGAACTGACCGACTGATAATCCCCCTGGGCCATTTGGGGAGGCCAGAAATGGGAATTGAAAATCCCAGTGCTTGTCTTCTTAATTAAAGGCTTTGTGTTTTTCTCCCCTTTCCAATTCAGAACAAAGTTAAAGGTTGCATGAGCCTGCAGAACAGAGAGATGCGTTTTAAGACGCTTACGTCGATCATTCCCGGACCTGGCAGTTACGATCAGTCTTACCGGGGGACACTGCAGATTATGAAAAACAAATTGAAAGAGGCTCCACCGCATTTTCAATTGGTAGGTTTTTTTTGGGGCGGTGATACCATTAAAATATCTTTTTGTTTGTTTGCAATCTATCCTGGCACTTAGAACGGTGCCTGGCACGTAGTAAGTGCTTAACAAATACCACGATTACTATTATTATTATTAATAATAAAGCAAAGTCCAGGTCTTCTTGAGGTACCAAATGCTCAAGAAAACGCTGGGATGTTAATTATCTTTTGAATATATCTTCCCTATGAAAAAAGAATCTATTTGAGTTTTGGAAAGGGAGGAAGAGGGAAGCATGAAAAACTTTCCCAATCCCATAATCAACATTTTTGGTAACCGCATACACGACGGTGGACTGAAAAACAGAACTGTACCTCGAGACAGAGAAGAAACCAGTGTGCGCTGTTGGAACAGAAGATCATTATGTAGCATATGAGGTCTTCTTTATCTTATTTCCAGGTCACTGAACATCCTGGTTTCTAAATTGTTAGATGGAAAACAGACTGGTAGGCATGAAGAAAATATGCCCAAGGCTATTTAAATATTTTGCACACCCGAAAAATATAACGTTATTTTGGCCCAGCAATAGCAAAGTGCATTTTTAAGCTCGGCTGGTGTCACCCGTCGCCGGGGACTGGTTCTTTCGGAATCGGCGCGGCGAGAGAGAGAGAGGCCGGGGATGGAAAACCTGAGTTTGTATGGAAGTTATTCCGTGGGACGAATTGAATTATTTAATTATTTAGACACGACAAATGGGCCTTCCCTTTTTGGGAGAAATATGGGGTTAAAGCTTCCCTAACGGGAGGAATACACTGGTATGTTACCCGCGTGTGGCCGGACACCCGAGCCCACTTATGATTTACTCACAACGTGGTGAGGCGGCTGGCTCCCACCGTGCGCTCGCCCCACCGGGAGGAATCCACCTTTGCGTTAAATACACTTATGCGTTAGTGAGTTACATACACTTAGGAGTTACATACACTTATGCGGTAAACCCAGTCATGCGTTACCCACTTGCGGTTACTGGCACTCGGTGAGGCGGCCAGCTCCCACCCTGTTCACGTCCCCCTGGGGAGGCACCCACTTAGACGTCACATCCGTGTAAACGTTACATACCCACGGTGAAGCGTCTGGCTTCCAACCCCACGAGCGCTCAGCGGGACGGGACACTCCCCCATCCCACGGCTCCTCACTCGCCGCAGGCAGAGCGGCCTTCTCACGCTCTGGACAGAGGCGACCCGTTCCTCTGAGCAGAAGGTTAGAAGCGGCGGGTATCTATCACCTGTGCCCTTAGGCCATTCCAGCTTCCGGCCTCAGTTTCTCCAATCTCTGCCCTCCCCCCTCCTCCGTTCCTAATCTGACTGGCAAGGGAGCGAGGGACACCTTCTGTATTCCCAACTTGGGCTGTCAATCTGGCAGTTTGGGTTGCGGGGGCGGTGTCCCACCCTCACTTCCGAGTTCCGCCTGCCGGCTCGGGAGATCACGAGAGAGCATTTGACCTTGAGATGGTCTGTACCCCAGGGTCGCCTTGGGACGGCTGGTTTAAGGGGTTGCCCCCCGCCTCCCTACTCTCGTACGGGGAGGAGTAGGAGGGAGAAGGAGAATGGGGGAGAGGAGCAGACGGGAGCGGGGGAATGAGGGAGAGGAGTGGGATAATGAGGAAGAGGAGCAGAAGGAAGCAGGAGAATGAGAGAGAGGAGCAGGAGAATAAGCGAGAGGAGCCCGAGAATGAGGGAGAGGAGCAGGAGAATGAGGGAGAGGAGCAGAGTGGAGCAGGAGAATGAGGGAGAAGAGCAGAAGGGAGCAGAAGAATGAGGGAGGGGAGCAGGAGAATGAAGGAGAGGAGCAGGAGAATGAGGGAGAGGAGCAGGAGAATGAGGGAGAGGAGCAGAGTGGAGCAGGCGAATGAGGGAGAGGAGCAGAAGGGAGCAGGAGAATGAGGGAGAGGAGCAGAAAGACCCTGGAGAATGGGGGAGAGGAGGAAGAGATGGGAGCAGAGCAGAGGCGAGCCGAGGGGAAGCAGAGAACCGGGTAGAGGAGACGAGTGGGTTGGGATCCCCTCAGAGGGAGAAAGAGCTCCCCAAGTTCCGTGAGCAGGCCCCGAAAGTCCGGCCCCCTCCAGGCTGTGAGGGTTAGGGCCAATGAAGGAGAATGCAGGTGCGTAGATTCAAGAAAATAATTCCTCTAAGCATTAAAAGTCAACAGAGGAAGGAAAAATCATTCATTCATTCAATATTATTTATTGAGCGCTTACTATGTGCAGAGCACTGTACTAAGCACTTGGAGTGTACAAATCGGCAACAGATAGAGACCATCCAGACAATTGTTACTGCCCCTTTTGAGTACTGTGTTACCCTGCAGTGCTGCCTTTATTCACCCCCGCTCCCAGCCCCACAGCACTTAAGTACATATCTGTCATTGTATTTATTTATATTATTGTCTGTCTCCCCTCAGCTCACTGTGGGCGGGGAACGGGTCCGTGTTATTGTTATATTGTACTCTCCCGAATGCTTAGTACGATGCCCTTCACACAGTAAGTGCTCAAGAGACAACGATCGCTTGATTGATTTCTGAATGAGCTGGTGAAGCATTGCGCCCTGGGATTCGTGAGTTTTCAAATAGATGGATTTGTTGGGCTTTGACGGTCTCTCTTCATCCCCGAGTCCGGCTTTAATCGTCTCTCCCGTTCGTACTTTACCTCGCCGACCTACCACAATCCAACGCGCACAATTCACTCCTCCAACTCCAACGCTGTGCACCTCTGTCTAATCTATCCCACCGCCGACTTGCCCACGGCCTCTCTCGGACTCGGGACATTTATATCTGTCGCATCTTCACCGGCGCCCTCCCCATCCTCAAAGCCCTCCTAAAACCCCATCCTCTCTTCTGCGTCGCCTACGCGCTTCGTCTGTACCCTCTAACCGCTTGATATTCACTCCACCCTCGGCCCCGCCACACCGACGAACACATCGTTACGTTCGGCCGTTTCCCCTTTCGAGAATTTATTTTGATATCTGTCTCCCCTTCTAGCCCCTTGTCGGTGAGGGTCATGAAAATGCTCAGAAAACACCATTGATTCTTTTTTTTTTTTGTCAGTTTGCTCTAACACAGGGTAAGTGCAATTTTTTCAAACTTTGCTTTCCAGAAAATGGCAACAAACCAGAAACTTTGCCCAAAGGTAGATGTTCCATCTATTCCTTCTCCCGGACAGTCTTTCGGATATCAAATAAATGAAGATGGCACCGTCTTAAGACAGTTCCCACCGCCCAGCGATAAAACCCTGGGTCCAGCATACTACAAACCCATGTTGGTAAGTCATTTCAAACCACTTTATGCAGTCGGTAATGACGATGATGAAAATAATGGTGGTAATCACTAAACACTTGATATGTGGCATAACGGATAGAGCCCGGACCTGGGAAGCAGAAAGTCATGGGTTCTAATCCCGGCTCCGCCACTTGCCTTTGGGAAAGTCACTTCTCCGGGCCTCAGTTGCCTCATCTATCAAATGGGGATCGGGACTGTGAACCCCACCATGGGACAGGGACTGTGTCCAACCCGATAAGCTTGTATCCACCCCGTTCATTCAATAGTATTTGTTGAGCGCTTATTATGTGCAGAGCACTGTACTAAGCTCTTGGAATGAACAAATCGGTAACAGATACAGTCCCTGCCCTATGACGGGCTTACAGTCTAGCGCTTAGAACAGTGTCTGGCCCAGAGTAAGCGCTTAACAGATACCGTAATTGTATGATTATTAGTTAGAGGATGCAAACGATCACTAATTTATTTGTTAAGTTGGCCAAGCCATCTCCAGATTGTGTTCAGGAATACTCTTCCGATTTACCGGCCAAGGATTAAGAAGTCTTCCCCAATTCGTTTGGAATCATCGTTCCGAAAGGACTTTCGAGGTCAATCGATCCGTTCTCCTGCCTCCAGGCCAAATGTCTTATTGTACTGTGTAATCTGGGGGGGACGATTGTCCAAAATCTTTTATCCAGTAAGTCATGTGGGGAGCAACACGGTAATTTATCACACGTCTGTCTTGGCTAGCAGAAATGTTAAATTTCCATAATCTGCTGCTTTCAGAATTGAGTGAATTCCATGCATTTGTCTGTAGACCTTAGAAATGCAGTTCTCTTTTACTTAAAAAAAACACAAAAAGCATTAGAGGGCAGAAGAGGCATTGATTCTTTTAAAAATAATTCCCCAAGTGTTCAGATTCGAGGCTGCGCATTCATTCATTTACGGTGCCATGGTCGTTAATAAGCTGTTTTGGCTAAAGATGGTTTCACATTTCATGCTGACGTTTTCTGTATCGTAAACAGTGAAAATAAAATTAAATGTTACCTTTCAGTAGTTTAGTCATTTGTTATGCATCCGTGTGGTCCAAGTTCCAAGCATTTAGAAGGCAGATTTTTTTTCTTTTTATGGTATACGTTGAGCACTTACTATGTGGCGGGTACTAAGAGCTGGGGACGATACAGATTAATTCAGGTCGGATAAAGTTCATGTCCCCCATGGGGCTCGCGGTCTTAATCCTCATTTTACAGATGAAGAAACTGAGGCACAGGCAAATTTAGCGACTCGTCCGAGGTCACACAGCGGGAAGAACACCACCAGCTTGTGTATCGTTCATAAACCCCACGCCGTATTTTTTTTTCTGTAGTAGTGAAAATAATAATAATAGTTGTAGTTGTAGTCAGAGGGACTGGAAGTGAGGGGCCCTGGGTTCCAATCCCAGCTCTGCCACTTGCCATGCGACCTTGGGTAAGTCACTTCACTGCTCTGTGCCTCAGTTTCCTCTTCGACTGCCAAACGGGGATGAAATACTTGGTTTTCCTCTTCCTTAGACCGTGAGCCCCAGGTGGGACAGGCAGTTTGTCCGACCTGATTAATATGTATCGTCCCCAGCTCTTACAACAGCGCTTGACACATAGTAAGCGCTTGAGAAATCATGTCGAGTCGTCTCCCACCCATAGCGACACCACCAGAAGACCCCGCTCTCCATCTGCCATCGTTCCAGTGGTGGATCCACAGAGTTTTCTTGGGAAAAATCCGACCGTGGTTGACCACGGCCGCCTTCCGCGCGGTAAACTCGAGTCTCCGCCCTCGACTCTCTCCCGGACCGCCGCTGCCCGGCACGGGGGAGTTTTGCCCTATTGCCGATGGCCCGCCGCTCGCTAGCCGCCGGCCGAGCTAGGACGGAACGGACAGGCCTCCGCTCGACTCTCCCTCCCGTAGCCGAGACTGGTAGAGGACTGGAAACTCTCCGGGTGCCGCCCTGAGAGGGAAGCTAGAGAAATAAGATGAGTAAAAAATACAGTAGTATTAATAAAATCAGTAGTAAGAATAGCAATAGGAGTAGTTATAGTAGAAGGATTAGTAATAGAGAAGCAGCGGGGCTTAGTGGCAAGAGCCCGGGCTTGGGAGTCAGGTGGCGGGTTCTAGTCCCGGCTCCGCCGCTTTTCAGCCGTGTGACTTTGGGCAAGTCGCTCACAGAAGAGTGGGTTGGAGTGGGGAGAGACAGGAGGCGGGGAGGTCAGCAAGGAGGCCCAAAGATGGCAAGTCGCGGGGGCGAGAGCCGAGTTGGCCCGGGCCCTCGCTAGACGGGGAGCGGCGGAGAAACGCTCTCCCCCAAATGTGGCGTGTGGGGGCATCACGTTTCATTGTCTGCGGGTGGGAGGGAATCACGTCCCCACGGGGGCCGGGGGAGTCCTGCCTCAGAGCCGCCGGATGTCTGCATCCGGCCTTCAGTGAGAGGGAAAATGGGCTCCCCGTCTCCACCGGATCAGATGTAGAAGTAACCATCTGCAGCACCGATTTCCGTCTTCGCAATTTGTTCAGGCAGCTCAGGGCCCCAGCTCCCGCCACTTTGTCAGGTTAAGGTTTTCCAGCCCTCCCTCCTCAAATCCGATAGAAAATCACTCTCTCCCCCCGTGTGAAGCCTACTGAAGGCCATCTCTTCCAAGAGGCCTTCCCTGACCGAGCCCTCCTTTCCTCTTCTCTCACTCCCTTCTGCGTCACCCCGACTTGCTCCCTTTATCCATCCCCCGCCCCCCTCCCAGCCCCACGACACCTATGTGCATATCTATCATTTATTTATTTCTATTAAAGTCCGTATTTGCCAACGGTGGCGTGGTGGGGCGTTACCTGTGTGCTCCCACCCAGGAAAGCAGCCCATTAGAGCCTCCATTAATGCTCTCCGGGAATCTCGTTCTTCACGGAATCTATTTCCATATTTAATTACGGGAAGCTCACCGGGATAAAAAGTCGGAGAGCACTCTCGTCATTCATTTCGCTGTCCGCGGGAGTGACGATTAGCAATTCTTCCTCCGAGCATGTCACACCATTCGCTTCAAATAATGCGGCTCCTTGCTGAGTTTGCTTCCATCAAGCCATATTTTATTTGTTAATGACTTATCAAATTAACAGCGACCTTGAAGTTGGCGTCGTCAACATCTCTCGGCACGGAGAGCGTCGTGATTTAGAGCCGGTCGGGTTCCGTCGATTTATTCTTCATTCCACGTCAGGATTTTTCAAAGGCTTTTTAATTCCGTTCCAGATGGCGTATTCTACCTGAGAAACGAATGAGTTAGCGAGTTAAGTAGCAATCGATTCGTATCATTTTTAACGCCGCGACTTCTCCACTGTATATGTAGAGCGATGATCTGGTTAACGTGCCTTTGAATTGGAGAATTTTACCGGATCACCCATAAAATGCTTTTAGCGTCGACCCGCTAGAAACTCCGTATTTTGAATTGACCTTAATAAAACTTCTTCGGCGTCACCCCGGACGTTAAGGTATTGGATCGCGGTGTCAAATGAACAAACATAAACTCCCTTTACAATACTTGGGGATAAAAAATGCCCACGTAGAGGTATTTTTAATGAAAATGCTCTTTTTCGGCGCTATCGATTCTTTTTTCTTTTGACAGAGCTATATAAAACGTTAACTTAATATGTGGGAGAGAGTTCATTCTTTCTGCAACGTCCTCAGTACACGGTACGGGTAAAAGAAGCGTTGCTAAATTGGAGTGGATTTATAACTCTGTGTACTTAGCCGCCTATTACAGTAATGCCCGTCATAGAACAAATCGACAACGTGATGAAGTCGCGGTGCAGTTCTTAAGTAGAAAGTTTGCGGCACTTGTAATGATATATGGCGTAAAATGAATTCCGAAATGAACTTTGGTCCGTCTGTCATCGTAACTGCCTCCGAACCTGAAGACGTATCGCCCGTTGGCGCTCGTCCTTTCGGAAGGCGCTTCGGCTCGGTTTTAGTAGTCAGATAAATGGGCCAGAGCGATCGCGGGGGATGCCCTGGGGATTTTATTAAGAGGGCGTCCTTATATTTATTAAAATCAGATTGCGTCTCTCGGGGGCTAAGGGCCCCCACTTTCCACGGCGAGATGAAACCGGCAAACGATCGGTAGAACTCATCTTTTAAGAGGACTCCCCTTTCCCTTCTATCCGTTTCAGAGTGCAGAGGCAAGAAAAAGAGAGAAAGTCAATCTCAAACTTGGATTGGGCAAGTCACTTTACTTCTCCGTGCCTCGGTGACCTCATCTGTCAAATGGGGATTAAGACTGTGAGCCCCATGTGGGCTCACAACCTGATCACCTTGTATCTCCCCCAGCGCTTAGAACAGAGCTTTGCACCTAGTAAGCGCTTAACAAATACCACCTTAACAAATACCAAGCTATTATTAGCTTGAGAATATCGGTTTGTTAGGCGTGGGGGTGGAAGGATGGTTGTAATAGCAGCAGAAATTTTTTTATGCCGTTTGTTAAGCTTTTAGTGGGTGTGGAGCACTGTTCTAAACCCTGGGGTAGATACAACTTAATAATAATAATAATGATGATGATGATGGTGCTATTTGTTAAGTGCTTACTATGTGCAAAGCACTGTTCTAAGCGTTGGGGGGGGTACGAGGTAATCAGGTCGTCCCACACGGGGCTCACGGTTTTAGTCCCCATTTTACAGATGAGGTGACCGAGGCCCAGCGAAGTGAAGCGATTCGCCCAAAGTCACCCAGCTGGCTAGCGGCGGAGCCGGGATTCGAACCCATGACCTCCGACTCCCAAACCTGGGCTCTTTCCCCCGATCCACGCCTCTTCTCTGTCCCCCACGGGGCGCACGGTCAAGTAGGGGGGAGAACGGGTGTCGAATCCCCATTTTACAGATGAGGTAACTGAGGCCCGGAGGAGTGACGCGACTCCTCCAGGGTCACCCAGCTGGCGGGTGGCAGAGGCCGGATTCGAACCCAGCTCCTCCGGGCCTCTGGCTCCCAGGGCCCCGCGCCCTCCGTTCGGCCACACCGCTTCTCATCTCCGGAGCCCGTTCGGTGTGGTGTTTGCGTCCTAGGCATCTGGGGAGTACGGAAGATGTTCCCAAGGAGCTTGCCCACTTAAGAGGGGAGACTGGAGACGTCAACAATAAAGGAGGCACGTGAAGCTGAAGAGCGTCAAAGTAAGAACTTTATAAACGGCTCTGAGATCATATCGTTCGAATGCTGCTCCCAACTCGGTTACAACTTGGGTTTGAAGGCAGAAGTCAGGAAGTCCGCCCTTCCTCCCCTCCGCATCCCCCCTCATCCCTCCCTCTGCTCTCCCCCCTTCCCCTCCCCACAGCACTTGTGTATATTTGTATCCATTAAATTTATTACTCTATTTATTTTATTCATGATATGGAGATATCTACGATCCTATTTATCTTGATGGTATTGATGCCCGACTACTTGTTTTCTTTTGCCGTCTCCCCCGTTTAGACAGTGAGCCCGTCGTTGGGCAGGGATCGTCTCTATCTGTCGCCGAACTGTACGTTCTAAGCCCTCAGTACAGTGCTCGGCACATAGTAAGCGCTCAATCAATACGACCGAATGAATGAAGGAAGCCCTGACTCGGTCATCTTTCCAGATGAGTCCTCTGGACTAAAAGCTCGTTGTGGCCGGGGAACGCGTCTCTCACCTTTGTTACATTGTACTCTCCCAACTGCTTAGTACAGTGCTCTCCACTCAGTGAGTGTTCAATAAATACAGTCGATTGATTAACTGATCTTTCGGAAATCCCCCGTTGCAACCCCGCGACGTAAGATCGTTTCGGATCCTCTCTCTCGGGTCTCGTTAAACATGGGTTTGGTTCACCCGCCAAATACGATGATCTTTCTTCGCGTGAAATCATTCAATCGAGCCGCGGGCCTGCCAGTGGACAGAGCAGAGGCTTGGAAGTCGGTGGACTTGGGTTCGAATCCCAGCTCCACCACTTAATAATAAAAATAACGATGGCATCCGTTAAGTTCTTCCTGTTTGCCAGGCACTGTCCCGAGCCCTAGGGTGGATACAAGCACGTCGAGTTGGATACAGTCCCTGTCCCACGTGGGGCTCACAAACTCAGTCCCCATTTTACAAATGAGGGAACCGAGGCACATTTGAGATTTTGATGGTTCCCAAAGGAGCTGAAATGTTCGGTGATGAGCCCTTTCGCCAAAGCCCACCAAAAAAGGCCTCAGATTTGAGTTTCTTCCCGTGTGGATTTAGCCCTGTGGATTTCCAGATGATCACAACTGGAAGATAACATTTTATTGGTTCAGGCGATTTGTTTTTAGAGCTCCTATTATTAACCTTTCTATAATGAGGGCCACTGTCAACCAGTTGTATTTATTGAGCGCTTACTCTAGAACACAGTACTAAATGCTGCTCGTGGTGGACAGGGATCGTGCCCGTTTACTGTTATTTTGTACTCTCCCAAGCGCTTAGTACGGTGCTTTGCACACGGTAAGTGCTCAATAAATACGATTGGAAAGGATAAATGAATGCAGTGCAACAGGATTTAGCAGACACGTTCCCTTCCCGTAACGAGCTTACGCGAGCATAATTACTGAGGGATCAAGAGGAATGATCTGCTTTATCCGTGCATCCTACGCTGTGTGATATCCGACTCTTTCTAATCTAGTGGCCCCTTCGGTTTTTACTGGAAATAGTTCAGTCTGAAAATTGTCTCCAGACATTTTTGGGGATTTGATATCAAATCCTCGAGTTAGCCTTGCCCAGAAATAATCATTCGCATCCCATTTCAGAAGCAAAGTTCCGAGGGAAATAGACTCCCTTTTCCTTTTATCTGTGATTTGAATCTCGGTTTTTTTTCTTTAAAATAAAAACATCGCCTACTTTGCATGATACTCATCGGCCTCACGAGTCAAAATAAATCCAGCCCAAATCCTGTCAAACCTAGAGTATTAGAGGTGCCACCCAGTCTTTAAATTTCTGCTCTGCGACCGTGGATTCCTGCAAAGAGCTCAAAGGGCCTTCACCGACACACTCCGACGCTTGAGGCTTAAAAGCGTCTTCCTGCCGACATCTGATTGAACTGTGAAGATCTCTGATAGAGCTCGCTCATTATGGCACCTTGAGAATCATCAAATGCAAAGGTATTAAAGCCGGAAGGGACTTTAAATAACCATCTCAGGCCAGAGGGACCCTGCCAGACCATCTGGTCTACCTCTCCCAGCTCCTGGCGGGTGACTGTCCAAATGGCCTTGGCAGATGGCAGTCCGTCCTTCTTTAAAATATCTCCAGGGTGGCAACTCTTCGGTCTCACCCTTTAGCCCACCCCAGTTTTAAGCACCCCGACAGCTGGATTTACTGAAACTCTTTTAATTCGCACTTTTTTTTCCCACTTGGACAGGAACGAGTCCCCTTCTCTTCTCCCTCTGGACCCTCTCCCTCGGAGAACTCCTTCACTCCTAGGGGTTCAACTACGACCTCTATGCGGATGATACCCAAATCTAGATCCAGGGCCCAGTACGGTGCCTGGCACATAGTAAGGGCTTAGCAAATACCTTAATTACGACGATAAGTAAGGCGTTTCTGTTTGACGCGGAGCCGGACGGGCAGGACTTGGAGGTTTTTGAGGATCCGGGAGATCTGGATCGACCTTTTTTTAGAGGATCGGGGCAGCAGAGTGAAGTCGGGACTGGAGAGGGGAGATGCAGGAGGCTGGGAAGCCGACGAGGAGGCTGATGCGGGAGTTGAGGCGGGATAGGTTAAGAGCCTGGATTATTCATTCAATAGTATTTATTGAGCGCTTACTATGTGCAGAGCGCTGTACTAAGCGCTTGGCATGGACAAATCGGTAATGGATTAGTGAGTCAGTTCAAATGGAGCATCCCTTAAAGCGCCCCTTAACGTCATCTTCCCAAGTCAACACTTCCAATTCGTATTCATTCAGCAGTATTTATTGAGCGCTTACTATGTGCAGAGTACTGTACTAAGCGCCTGGAATGTCCAATTTGGCAACAGGTAGAGACCATCCCTGCCCAGTGACGGGCTCACAGTCTAAACGGGGGAGACGGACAGCAGCGCAAAACAGAACAAAACAAAAACAAGACAACATCCTCAAGATAAATAGAATCAAGGGGAGGTACACCTCATTAAGCAAATCAATGGGGTAATAAATAATATATACAAATGAGCACAGTGCTGAGGGGAGGGGAAGGAGAGGGGGAGCAGAGGGAAAGGGGGGGCTCAGTCTGGGAAGGCCTCTTGGAGGAGGTGAGCTCAGTAGGGCTTTGAAGAGGGCAAGAGAGTTAGTTTGGCGGACGTGAGGAGGGAGGGCGTTCCAGGACCGCGGTGGGACGCCGTCCTCTTCCAGACCTGTTTTCAGCATTTTGGTTTCTCTTCTCTCTCCCTCAGTTGGTTATATTTGACATCTTTTCCTTGGCGATTAAACTTCCCGATTGTACATTTAAGCAATCCGACGTTCCCGTCAGCTCACCTCAACTGTCAAAACCATAATAACAATAATAATATCCGTGAAGCACTTACTGTGTGTCAAGCACTGTTCTAAGCGCCGGGGTGGATACGAGGTAATCAGGTTGGACGCAGTTGCCGTCCCCCATGGGGCCCTGTGACTAAATGGGAGGGAGAGCAGGTTCCGAATCCCCATTTTACAGATGAGGGACCTGAAGCCCGGAGAAGTGAAATGACTTATCCAAGGTTACGCACAGCAGGCAACCGGCAGAGCCGGGATCGGAACCCAGGTCTTCTGACTCCCAGGCCCGAGCTCTTAACGTTAGGCCACGGCGCTACCGGGGTCGCCCCAGACAATGCTGGAAAAGACAGCTTTTCCACAGGACAAGAACAATTTGGATCGTAGCGATGACAACGGAAGCTGTTTTTCTCTTTCAGGACGGTCCGTACTCTACTAGGAAGTACAGAGGTGTCTATTTCGGCCATCTGACGGGAAGGCGAGAGGCGATTCAAAGAGGAGGCCCGGGCCCGGGGGACTACGATATAATGCGGTAAGTATGTTCAAGCCCGAGATTGGCGACTTATCGTCAGGTTGTTTGAACTGCGATTCGTCCATTAATCGATCGATCGATCTATCAGTCAATCAGTGGATGGTATTTATCGGGTGCTTCTTGCGTGCAGAACGGTAGACTACGTGCTTGGGAGAGCAGAGTGTGGCTTATTGGATAGAGCAAGGCCCTGGGGGTCAGAGGAACCGGGTTCTAGTCCGCCACATGTCTGCGCTGTGACCCTGGGCAAGTCACGTCACTTCTCTGGGCCTCGGTTTCCTCATCTGTAAAAAGGGGATTAGGACCGTGAGCCCTACGCGGGACGGGAACTGTGTCCGACCTGATTAGCTCGTTTCTACCCTCTTGCTTAGTAGAGTGCCTGGCACATATCAACTGCTTAAAAAACACCACGATTATTATCTAGAGTTTAGAATAGTGCTTGGCACATAGTTAGTGCTTAATAAATACCATTATTATTATTATTACAGTACTAAAGAATCGGTAGACACATTCACTACCCATAATGAGCTCGCAGGCCAAACGAGGAGAGAGACATTAATCAGTCAATGAATGGTATTTACTGAGCACTTACAATGTGCAGAGCACTGTACTAAGCGCTTGGGAGAGTACATTATAACAAAGCAGGTAGACACGTTCCCTGTCCTCAACAAGCTTACATAATAATAATGCATTTGGCTAGCATATTATTAGGGAATTAGGGAATTTTCATCCAACAACACAAACCTGTTTGGACACAGTGCAGAGCCAGAGGTCGAAATAAGTGGTTTGTGCGCATATACAACAGTGTGAGTTTTCCTTAGGGTGGGGTTTTTCAGGTGTGCTTAGTTATGTAAGAAGAGAACTTGGAGTATAATGATAATGATGGTATTTGTTAAGCACTTACTATGTGCCAACCACTGTTCTAAGTGCTGGGGTAGATGCAAGGTCATCAGGGTGTCCCATGTGGGGCTCACAGTCTTCATGCCCATTTTACAGATGAGGAAACTGAGGCCCAGAGAAGTGACATGACTTGCCCAAAGTCACCCGGCTGATAAGCGGCGGAGCCGGAATTAGGACTCATGGCCTCTGACTCCCGAGCCCGTGCTCTTTCCACTAAGCCACGCTGCTTCTCAATATTACACATATATTTATTGATGTCTATCTTGATTAGCTTTTATCTGCCCCAGTGCTTAGTACAGTGCCTGGCACATAGTAAGTGCTTAACAGATACAAAAAACCTGGCGTATATATTTTCTAGTAATAGTAATAATGATAATAACGGTATTTAATGCATAGTGACTATATTCCTCACACTGTGCTAAGACCTGGACAGATTTATTCCAATCAAACTCATTCATTCAATCGTATTTATTGAGCACTTACTTTGTGAAGTAAGTTCTAGGAAAGTATAATTCAGCAATAAAGAGACAATCCCTCCTCACGACGGGCTCACGGTCTGGTCCGATCTCTTTCCTAACCCCATAGGCTAGGAATTGCAATAGACAAGCCGCGTGGCCTAGTCGATAGAGCACGGGCCTGGAAGCCAGAGGATCTGGGTTCAAATTCTGACTCCGCTCCTTGCGTGATCTTGGGCAAGTTACTTAACTTCTCGGTGCCTCAGTTTCCTCAACTGCAAAATGGGAATTCAGTAGTTGTTCTCCCTTCTGTTTAGATTGTGAGCCCCAAGTGGGACAGGGACTGTGTCTGACCCGACTAACTTTTATCTACCCCAACGCTTAGAACAGTGCTTGACACATAGTAAATGCTTAACAAATGCCATTAAAAATTAAAAAAAGGCTTTGCAGGTTATTGCAGGCTTCTGGAATCGCAAGAAACTGGCTCCTAGGAAATTCAATCTGCTAGTGCTGAAGTTCTCTCCTTTCCTTTTATTGGATGCCTGCTGGTTGAGAAAATAAATATCCAACTATTTCTCAGTGTATTATAGAAACATTTAGCCAAGTAATTACTTTGAATTTAACAGCGATCTCGGTAAGATTAATATTAATTAAACAGGAAAGTAATTTTCATATCCCTCTCGACTGTAATGACGTATCCTCGTCGGAGCCATCCATTCCAATTGTCAAACGTGCCTTTTTTTGCATTTTCTAGAAAAAAGTTTGAGCAGTGACCCGAATTCGGTTTTAAATAAAACTAGAATCCTCTCTTGCTACTGAAACGTCCGGGTGATCGATCGTAACAGAAAGGTCGGTTGCTGGCGCTGGAGTCTATGGTTATTTAGATCAGAGTTTAATGCATTTTTAAATTAAGAGGGCTACACTTCGTCGGGAGCCAGTCAGTCGTATTTATCGAGGGGGCCTTCCCAGGCTAAGCTCCCCCCTTTCCTCTTCTCCCGCTCCCTTCTGCGTCACCCTGACCTGCTCCCTTTCTTCATCCCCCTCCCAGTCCCACTGCCTTTGCGTCCCTATCTGTCATTTATTTTTATATTAAAGTCTGTCTCCCCACCTCTAGACTGTAGGCAGGGAATGTGTCGGCTAATTGTTGTGTTGCACTCTCCCAAGCGCTTAGTACGGTGCTCTGCCCGTGGAAAGTGCTCAATCAATGCGGTTGAATGAATGAATGAATGAATGAATGAATGAATGGAGTGCTTACTCTCTACAGAGCACTGTATTAAGCGGTTGAGAGAGTAGAACGCAACAGTATAGCAGACACACTCCCTGCCCACAGTGAGCTTACAGTCTAGAAGGGGAGACGGACAATTATAAATAAATAAATGAGTGATCTGGACATAAGCGGTGTGGGGCTGGGAGGGGGGATGAAGAAAGGGAACGAGTCAGGGCGACGTAGAAGGGAGGGGAAGAGGAGGAAAAGTGGAGTGTCAGTCAGGGAAGGCATCTCGGAGGAGATGGACCTTCAATAAGGCTTTGAGGAGGGGAGAGAGTGGTGGTCCGGTGGATTTGAGGAGGGAGGGCGTTTCAGGCCGGAGGCGGGACGTGGGCCAGGAGTCGGCGGCGAGACGGGAGAGATGGAGGCCCAGGGAGAAGGTGAGCGGCACCAGAGGAGCGGAGTGTGCGGGCTGGGCTGGGGAAGGAGAGGAGGGAGGTGAGGTAGGAGGGGGCCAGGGGATGGACGGCTTTAAAGCCAAGGGTGAGGAGTTTGTGTTTGCTGCGGAGGTGGTTGGGCAACCCCTGGAGGTTCTTGAGGAGAGGGGAAACTTGGCCTGAACCAGCGGATGGTATTGAGTGATTTTTCTTATTTAACAATTCTACTCCAAAAAATATTCTCCGAATCAAACAGAACACAGACTAAAACTCTCCCTTGCCGGTGGGCGCGTTGTTGAAATTAGCGTAGCTACTTCGAAATATTCTCTTTGATGTTGCACTGTGAAGATAGATTTGCAGAAGCGTCTTCTGTGGAGTACAGTAAGGCGTTTCCGCAATACTACCCACGACAGTGCATCACTAAAGAGAATATTCAGAATGTTTATAATTTTTAACTGTCCTTCGTATCCCTAGTCCTAGTCTTTCGCCGAAGAAGTGAGGGCAGGGATAGGAGAAGCCAGGTTGTAGCAGAGATGCAGAGGAGGTTCTGACCCCGACTCTGTCATCTGTCTGCTGTGTGACCTTGGCCCAGTCATTTCACTTCTCCGGACCTCAGTCACCTGATCTCTAGAATGGGGATTAAGTCTCTGAGCCCCATGTGAGAGGTGGGCTGTGTCCAACCTGATTGGTTTGGGTCCACCCCAGCTCTTAGTACAGGGCCTGGCATATAGCAGACACTTAACAAATACCGTAAAAGAAAGAAGACACCCCTCACGCCACTGCACAACGTCCTCAAGGGGGTGGAATTCTGTGTCTCCCTTCCAAGCCCGTGTGTGGGGCTATGGTTCGGAGACAAGGTTGCGGCCCCAAAAGTCCTTCGGGTGGCTTGTGGCTTAGTGATTAGAGCCCGGGTCTGAGAGGCAGAAGGTCCTGGGTTCCAATCCCGGCTCTGCCACTTGTCTGCTGTGTGACCTTGGGCAAGGTAGTCCACTTCTCTGGGTCTCGGTTGCTTCATCTATAAAATGAGGTTAGAGACTGTGAGCCCCACGTGGGACAGGGCCTGTGTCCAACCTGATTTGCTCATATCCAGCCTAGCGCTTAGAAGAGTGCCTGGAACATAGTAAACCCCTAACAGATACCATCATCATTATCATTATTAGATTTCAGAAGGAGGCGTTCGTTAATCCAGCACATTCTAGACTGTCAGCCCGTTGTTGGGTAGGGATTGTCTCTATTTGTTGCCGAATTGGACTTTCCAAGGGCTTAGTGCAGTGTTCTTCACACAATAAGCGTTCAATAGATACGATTTGAATGAATGAATTTCAGTCGGACTATGAGTACACTAGACACTGACAGCCAATCAATCAATGGTATCAGTGGTATCAAGGACTCAGGAGAGGATAAAACTGGACAGGGAAATGCACGTGCTCTCCCAAGCACTTAGTACAGTGCTCTGCATGTAGGGAGCACTCAGCAAATGCTCTAAAATTATATCTTCTTTTTCTGTGGTCTGTTAACAGCATACTTTGCTTTCAGTGGTAGTTTTGGAAACGGTGGAAGGTGTAATTTTGAATTTTAATGCTTGTGTGGAGGACTGCCTCATTGACAAAGCTGAGGAGCAGAGTCTTAACCAGTGGTAATTTCAGCTGCTGGCTCTTTATCCTCTTGGTCTTACTGTTAGATGGTAAACTCCTGGAGGGTGGGACCAGATAATAATAATAATAATAAAGATGGCATTTGTTAAGCTCTTACTGTGTGCCAAGCACTGTTCTAAGCGCTGGGGGAGATACAAGGTGATCAGGTTATCCCCCCGTGGGGCTCACAGTCTTCATCCCCATCTTACAGAGGAGGGAACTGAGACAGAGAGAAGTGAAGTGGCTTGCCCAAAGTCAAACAGCTGACAAGTGGTGGAGGCGGGATTAGAACCCACGACCTCTGACTCCCAAGCCCGGGCTCTTTCCACTGAGCCACGCTGCTTCTCTCTCTTCACCTAGTGGATAGATCACGGGCCTGGGAGCCAGAAGGACCTCCGTCACTCGCCGGCCATGTGACCTTGGGCCAGTCACTTCACTTCTCTGGGCCTCAGTTCTCTCTTCTGTAAAACTGGGATTAAGACTGTGAGCCCCACGTGGGACAGGGACTGTGTCTGAACCGATAACCCTGTATCTACCTCAGTGTTTCGAACAGTGCTTGGCCCATAATAAGGGCTTAACAAATACCATCTTATTATTATCTGTGATCACGTTCTTATTTTTGAATCTGAAAAGATGAGGCCAGCATTAGTCAGTCAGTTGTGTTTACTGAGCATTTAATGTGTGCACTGTACTAAGCGCCTGGGAGAGTTCACTATAGCAACAAACGGGCACATTCCCTGCCTGCAACATGCTTACAGCCTAGAAGGAGGGGAATGACATCACTAGGGAGCGTCATTAGTTTTCAGAATGATTTAAAATCATATTTAATTTCCTCTACCGGTTCCCTAATGTGTAACTGATTGTAGCCCTCCTTTCCTTTCCTCTTCTCCCCTTCCTTCCTTCCTTCCTTCCTTCCTTCCTTCCTTCCTTCCTTCCTTCCTTCCTTCCTTCCTTCCTTCCTTCCTTCCTTCCTTCCTTCCTTCCTTCCTTCCTTCCTTCCTTCCTTCCTTCCTTCCTTCCTTCCTTCCTTCCTTCCTTCCTTCCTTCCTTCCTTCCTTCCTTCCCCTTACTATGTGCAAAACACTGTACTACGTGCTTCTGCGTCTCCTTGACTTGTTCCTTTTATTCACCCCACACCCTCAGCCCCACAGCACTTGTGAACATTTCTATAATTTATTTTTATTCATGTCTGTCTCCCCCTCTAGACTCTAAGCTCGTTGAGGGCAGGGACTGTGCCCCTTTAAACGTTGTGACATTCTCTCCCAAGCGCTTAATACAGTGTTCTGCCCACGGTAAGCGCCCCGTAAATCCTACCGATCGATTGATGGATTAATGCCTTTCTCCCCCTGCAGCCTCTGAGCTCCCTGGGGGAGCGATCAACTCTATCGTGTTGTACTTTCCCAAACGCTTAACACACTGCTCTGCATAGTGTAAGTGCTCAATAAATGCCACTGTTTGATGAAATTTCTCTAGTGAGAAGTCGCTTCTACTACAGCAGCGGGAAATAGAGTAGTCTGATTATTAAGGCGCGATTCACACTGAAAACCAACGTGTTTTCCCTTTAATTTTTTGAAGGGAAGGTACCGTGCATTACGAGAACGTCAACATCAAGAAGGAAGAGAAGACGAAAGGTGGCCCTTTCCTCCCCCGGTATTATGAAGTAATAGCTTTGCGAGAAGAAAAGAAGGTAAAGCCACTTGGGCTCTTTCTTAGTGTTTAAGCAGTGCTTTCCAGTTCTATTGAAACGCTGAGTTTTGGAGATTTTTAGGGACGGAAATGAAAGGGGTAGCCCTTGCGAAAGAAAACACGATCCCTTGTTTATGGAATATTTGCCCTCGCATTTGATCCTTTCTCTGGCTCTCCTTTGAAAACGACTGCAGGGGTACAGGGTTTCATTTGAGATCGCCGAATTTTCCTTCCGATGTCCTTTGCCGAGCAATAAACCTCTTAGAAGATAAATACGAGCAATTTCCTTAGCGCCGAAGGATCTATTCATAATAGGCTTGTATATCAAATTCCAATGGGAAGGGTTAAAACAAGCTTCTGATTATCCTCTCAGCATTATCCGAAAGTATATTTTAATGCGGGCGTCGGATTTATTTGAGATTTTTGACTTTGGTTTGAACGCCCTTAAAAGGATGAGAAAACTGAGCTTCCCCTTTTCCCTCTGCTCCCTCTGCTCCCCCTTTACCTCCCCTTCACCTCCCCTCGGCTAAGCCCTCTTCTCCCCCCTTTCCCTCTTCTCCTCCCCCTCTCCCTTTCCCTGCCCTCAGCACCGTGCTCGACCGCTCAATTGTATATATTTTCATTACCCTATTTATTTTGTTAATGAGATGTACGTCACCTTGATTCTATTTATTGCTATTGTTTTAATGAGATGTTCATCCCCTTGATGCCATTTATTGCTATTGTTTTTGTTGTCTGTCTCCCCCGATTAGACCGTAAGCCCGTCAATGGGCAGGGGCTGTCTCTATCTTTTGCCGATTTGTACATTCCAAGCGCTTAGTACAGTGCTCTGCACATAGTAAGCGCTCAATAAATACTATTGAATGAATGAATGAATGAATGAAAACTGAGAACGTTTCCCAAGTCTGAACTGTCTAGGGAAACTTGGACGCCTTTACTCGTTCTTCCGTAAACCTCTTACTGATAGAGACTGTAAGTCCGAGGCAGAGAGATAAAGGTAGAAGTGGCGAGACATAGTGGAGAAAACGCGGGCTCACGAGTCAGAAGGACCTGGATTCGAACTCCAGCTCCTCCACTTGTCTCCTGTGTGACCTGGGACCAGTCATTTCACTCCTCTGGGCCTCAGTTCCCTCATCTGTAAAACAGGGATGAAGACCGTGAGCCCCACGAAGTCCAGGCTGATTAGCCTGTATCTACCCCAGGGCTTACTACAGTGCCCGCACATAGTCAGTGCTGAACAAATACCAGAAAAACAAAATCCCCATTTTAAAAAAAAATTCAAGATTATCATCTTCATAAAGTCATGATGTTTCATTCAGTACATGACCCCAAGCCTTTTTTGTATCCTTGCCATTTATTCCATTAGTAACAAAAGTATAATTGAGCAATGCTGTTCAGAAACTGTATTTTCCCAGCCTGACTTTTACTTTGAACCCATATTTTAATGTACGTATACCGGTGGTGGGTTTCGTAAACTTCCTGCTCTCTCAGCCGCAAGGCAGAAAAGAGAGGGAGGGGAAAAACAGAACCAGGAAGGAGGAAAATAATGGGAGAACAGACGATCCATTTCAAGAAGAGGAAACACTGGAATGGGGGGGCGGGGAAGAGGTAGGAAGAAGAGGAAAAAACCCAGAAAGAGTCAAGAGGAATCATCATTCATTCATTCATTCATTCAGTAGTATTTATTGAGTGCTTACTATGTGCAGAGCACTGTACTAAGCACTTGGAATATGCACTTCAGCAACAGATAGAGATAATTCCTGCCCAACGATGGGCTCACAGTCTAAACGGGGGAGACAGACAGCAAAGCAAAACAGAACAAAACAAAAACGAGACAGCATCATCATGGAAGACAGCAGGCCGCCATGATGGCCAGAGTCCACATTTCCCACGAGGCTCAGGAAAGCTCCCAGCTTCCATGGTCTTAGTTTTGTCGATCAAGCCGTTAATGGACCCAAACGTTTTGAATGACGGAAAAAAATGGGGCAGCAGTTAAGATAAGGGGACCAAATTTTGGGAACTCAAAATGGGACAGAGAGAGGAGGAGACCGGGGTAGGGGAGGAAGGGCGACAAGGCAAGAAAGACCAAGTGCCAGAAGTGGACAGAGGTGGAATGAGGAAAAAGAGGCTAAAAACAGACAAACGAGACATCTTGACTTTGGAAAATTATTGAATTTTCCGCTGATCCATCAGTCATACTGATGGAGTGCTTACTGTGTGCAGACCACTGAGCTACTGAGCTCCAATAGATAGTAGACAGGTTTCCTGCCCACAAGGAATGGACAATCTAGACTATGCTTAATTCTTGTCTTCCTCTGTAGACTGTAGACTGTTGGTTTCTTGAGGGCAGAGATTCTGTCGATTCTTTGCCATAGACAAGTCTGTTTACATAGGTAGGTACCATGTGGGACTTTAATAAATACTTAATAGCCAATGGACACTTTATTTCCCTCTCTTTTCTTTGGAACTATCGCTATGCACCTCTTTGTTTATAGTATGTATAATCTCTTTATCGTGGTTTTGGAAAGAAAAAAATTGATACGGCATGCATGAGTACCGTAAGATTGCAGACGATAGACCCTGGGACATTGCATAGCTTCTTTCGTAAGTAAGATTACCACGTGCCAATGACATCGCTTTCTTTGAAACTGCCGGGTGGTTCCTAATTTTCAGGTCAAATTGTGGAAGCGAACGGCAGTTGTCTAGACAGCCGAGCATTTGCTCTGTTGCCAGATGACTTAAATCATTTATATTATTTCATTTCCTTCACATCAACTTTTTAAAAATGGGAAAATGACAATCTGTTTCTTCCACAGATTATTACCGCAGAGGCTCCGAGTTTTGGAGTGGAGGCTCAGAACTGCCATTTTAGTTAGAAGGGAATGAATAAGAATAATAATAATGATGGCATTTGTTAAGCGCTTACTATGTGCAAAGCACTGTTCTAAGCGCTGGGGGGGATACAAGGTGATCAGGTTGTCTCACGTGGGGCTCACAGTTTTAATCCCCATTTTAAAAGCAACTGAGGCCCAGAGAAGTTAAGTGACTTGCCCAAAGTCACCCAGCTGACAGGCGGCGGGGCCGGGATTAGAACCCATGACCTCTCACTCTCAAGCCCGGGCTCTTGCCACGGAGCCATGCTGCTTCACTAAATAATAAATAAATAATAAAGCTTCAGGCTTAATCTATACTATAAAGAAACCAGGGCTTGGGAAGCAGCTTGACCTAGTGGATAAAGCCTGGGTCTGGGAGTCACAAGGTCCTGGGTTCTAATCCTCACTCCACCACTTGTTCGCTGCATGACTCTGGGCAAGTCACTTCACTTCTCTGGGCTTCAATTTCCTCATCTGGAAAATGGGGATGAAGACGGTGAGCTGCATGTGGGACAGGGACTGTATCCAACCCGATTTGCCTGTATCCACCCCCGCGCTTAGTACGGTGCCTGACACGTAGTAAGCGCTTAACAAATACCAGAATTATGACTATTATTATCATTACTACATGGCACACGTCCACGTCTTCATCTGCTCCATTAGATGGAGTAGCAAGACGGGGCACAAATCCGGTCTACAGATCGTGTTGGATCCTCCCAATGGATCAATCAGTCGATCAGTGATATTTTTGAGTGCTTCCGGTGTGCAGAGCACTTTCCTAGGCGCTTGAGAAAGTAAATTACAACAGAGTTGGAAGAAACGATCCCCACTCATAAAGAATTTGCTCTCTATAGCTCCTCCTCCAGATTGTAATCTTGTTCCGTTGTGCTCTCCCAAGCGCTTAGGATGGTGCTCTGCACACATTAAGCGCTCAATAAATACCTTTGATTGATTGATATAGTGCTTACTACGGTGCTCGGCACACTAAGTGCTGGATACATCCCAGGGATTGATTGACTATGCTCCTTCCTCCCCGAACCCCCTCCCACTTTTCATTCATTCGTCCATTCAGTTGCATCTATCGAGCGCTTACTGCATGCAAAGCACTGTACTGAGCGCTTGTACTGAGAGCATGTCAGTGTCCGTCTGTCGGTATGAGTCTACTAGGGTCAGGGTAAGTGGGTTTGCCCCTGTGCGTGTGTGTCTATGTGGGTTTCACCCTGCCAGAGCCCTTTTTCGTAGCATATTCCTCACAGGCGTGTTTTTCACAAAGAAAGTATCTTCTCAGACTCTTCAAATTTCTAGCCAGAGGATCTGTTTTAAAAGTTGAAATGTCTAAAAAGAGAGAGTCGCATTGAGAGCGCGAGAACCCCTGCTTTGAAGCATTAGAGAATGTGGCATTATTATGCAATTAAGACACTTTAGTGTGTAATCAAGGAAGAGGGTTCGGAAGGAGGAGATGGGGAGTCTTAAGGAAGAGCGATGACCGAGCGAGGCTTCAGATAGGATCCTGCCGATTAGAGCCGTGCGTTCAAATAAGGCGATTAACGATCAGGAGGACAAGGCAGGTTACTCGGAGCGAAACCGAGCGAAGCCGGGGAGAAAAGGCCCGCGGGAGAAAAAAAAGAATGTCGTTCGATGGCAAATCGTACTATCGTGGAGGGGAGTCGGGTTTGTTGCCGAGCCCCATTCCAGAGCAGATCTGCCGAGTCCTCGGTCAAGGGTAGAGTTAGCAAATGGCAGGTCAGGGTGGCCAGTCAAGACAGACCTTGTGCATTAAGACGCCTAAAAGGTGAGAAGCAGCGAGGCCTGATGGCCAGAGCCCAGGCCTGGGAACCAGAGGACCCGGGTTCTAATGCCGACTCCGCCACGTGTCCGCTGGGTGACCTCGGGCAAGACGCTTCACTTCTCTGGACCTCGTTTCCCTCATCTGTAAAATGGGGAGTAAGACGGTGAGCCCCGTGTGGGACAGGGACTGTGTCCAGGGTGGTTAGCTTGGATCCCCCCCTCACCCAGTGCTTATTAAAGTACCTGGCACATAGTAAGTGCTTAAGGAATACTCTAAAAAAGGGGCACTGTTGCACGTTTGGCAGATTGGTGCCAGGCCGGGAAGTGATTGGCTGCTTTGCTAGCTGCTGTAGACCTTCGGAGGGATCTGTCCGTCCATCCCCTCTAGACTGTAAGATCTTTGTAGGCAGGGAAAGTGCCTGTTATACTGTACTTTCCCAAACCTTAGTACAGTAAGCGCTCAATAAATACAATTGTCTGACTGACTGACTCATTCATTCAATCATTCAAATCGTATTTATTGAGCTCTTACTGTGTGCAGAGCACTCTACTAAGCACTTGGGAGGTACAATTCACATTTATGGAGAGCTGTGGGGCACCCATCCATACTTAGTTCTAGCGGTTAATACTGAGGAAACACTTTTTGGTGCAAATGAAAAAAACTGTGCCAATCTTTTCTAAAAAAAATTCCTACAGGCTACGGGAGTTTGCTACCCTGGGCGAACAGTGACACGAATTTGCTCTGTCATCAGGAGTCACTTAAAAACGTTGAGTCCGATCTTTTTGTAGTTTTGCAGATATGTAAGCTCGGGGACATGGGCTCATGGGCGAAAACATATCATAAGTAGTACCGGAATGCGGAATTGGGTGGATTAACAGAACGTTTCCCACAGGGCCTTCAAACTTGAGGAGAATCAAGCCTCGTACAGTCGAGTTATCTAGTAAATTTCCACTAGATGGCATCAATACTTTGGCCTACTTTTGAACTGTAAACATTTATAATATTCATTTTTGCATTTTTTTTTGAGAAAAAATGTCCCCATTTAATGAAAATAATTAAGATGTTCGAGTTTGAACCACCAAACCTAGATGATTCCCTGGATCAGAGGTCAATTTGGGGGAAATTTGACCCACGTATATAGTATATTCTTTCAGTTTGTTTTCTTTTTTAAAGGCTGGCTTTAAACGATGTTAGGATTCCTCCATATGGAAAACATAAGCAGAAATGTTTTCCTACTTATATTTAACTGCTAGGCCTGTAGGGCTCATTTCTTTCGCCAATGACGCCTGCCAATATTAAGATACTGCATAATTTGATGTCAGCTAGGCAGCTGGTATTTTCCAAAAAAGCAAAATATGTACTAAAAGGGGCTTGGCAGGAAGAATTCGTAATCTCATTTGATTTTCCTCCGAAATCAATGTGTTTATTTTTGTAAGATGTTTTCTGATGGAATATTACTTTAAGTATTTCCAGTGAATGAATGTATATACATATAGAGAAGCAGCGTGGCTCAGTGGAAAGAGCATGGGCTTTGGAGTCAGAGGTCATGAGTTCGAATCCCAGCTCTGCCACTTGTCAGCTGTGTGACTGTGGGCAAGTCACTTAACTTCTCTGTGCCTCAGTTACCTCATCTGTAAAATGGGGATTAAGACTGTGAGCCCCACGTGGGACATCCTGATTCCCCTGTGTCTACCCCAGTGCTTAGAACAGTGCTCGGCACATAGTAAGCGCTTAATAAATACCAACATTATACAGTGACTATATGTATATATATATATATATATATATGATATATACCATGATATATATATCATGGTTTTTGTTAAGCACTTACTATGTTCTAGGCACTGTTCTAAGCGCTGGGATAGATAAAAAGTTATCAGGTTGCACACAGCCCATGTCCCACATGGGGCTCACTCTCTTATTCCCCATTTTACAGATGAGGTAACTGAGGCACAGAGAAGTGAAGTGACTTACCCAAGATCACAGAGCAGATAAGTGGCAGAGTCAGGATTAGAACCCAGGTCCTTGGTTGTCAGCTTCATTATCTTTTTTTTTTTACAGTCATTGTTAAGTGCCTACTTTGTGTCAGGCACTGTACCAAGTGCTGGAGGACTAATCAGGTTAATAATAATAATAATAATAATAATAATGATAATGGTATTTGTTAAATGCCCACTATGTGCCAAACACTGATCTAACCGCTGGGATAGATACAAGATTATCAGTTTGTCCCACGTGGGGCTCACATTCTTAGTCCCCATTTTACAGATGAGGTAACGAAGGCACAGCGAAGTGAAGTCGCTTGCCCAAGGTCACCCAGCTGACAAGTGGCTGAGCCCGGATTCGAACCCACAGTCTCTGACTCCCAAGCCTCTGCTCTTTCCACTAAGCCACGCTGCAGTACATGTCCCAAATGGGGCTCACGATCTTAATCCCCATTTTACAGATGAGGTAACCGAGGCCCAGAGAAGTGAAGTGACTTGCCCAAGGTCCCACAGCAGACAAGTGGCGGAGCCGGGATTAGAGCCCCGGTCCTTCAGACTCCCAGGTCCGGGCTCGATCCCCTGGGCCACACGGCTCCTCGTGGTCATAAATGACTATTTATTGAAGAGCCACCGACCGGGACTGAATGGAGCGAAACGGAAATTCACGTCCACAGAAGACAATTCTGGACCGACGTATCTCCTAATTCCCTGGATATTTCCAACCTCCAATGAGTCTGTCAGGAAAGGTGGGCAGCCCAGTTCTTTCTGTTGGTAGATTTGCAGATTGGCCGATATCGACCGTGTGGTTCCAAGCTCCTGCCTCTCTCCTCACCGTCTGGGAGTCCCTGGAGAGAGACGGTGACGGGTCGTCCTCTGTTCCCTTACTTCCCCGACAGCCTGGAGGGGGATTTAGGGCAGCAGTAGGTCGGAGGCAGTTCTGCCCGCGGGCGAGGGGCCTTAGAGGCCTTCCCTGCCCAAGCCCCCCTTTCCTCTTCTCCCACTCCCTTCCGCGTCGCCCCGACTTGCTCCCTTTATTCATCCCCCCCTCCCAGCGCCTCAGCGCTTACGTACACCTCTTTAATTTATCTATTTATATTAACGTCGGTCTCCCCAAGGTCACACAGCAGACAAATGGCGGAAACGGGATTCATTCATTCATTCATTCAGTCCTATTTATTGAGCGCCAAATGTGTGCGGAGCACTGGACTAAGCGCTTGGAATGTACTTTTCGGCAGCAGATAGAGACGAACCCCGCCCAGCGACGGGCTCACGGTCTAGAAGGGGGAGACAGACAACAAAACAAAACAAGGAGGCATCAGTACCATCAAAATAGATAAATAGAATCATAGATGTAGACACATCATTAATAGAGTAATAAATAATATATATAAATATACACAAGTTCTGGGGGAAGGGAAGGGGGTAGAGCAGAGAGAGGGAGTAGGGGCGATGGGGAGGAGGAGCGGAGGGAAAAAGAGGGCTCAGTCTGGAAAGGCCTCCTGGAGGAGGTGAGTTTTCAGTAGGGCTTTAAAGCGGGGGGGGGGGGGCAGTTAGTTTGGCGGATGTGAGGAGGGAGGGATTAGAACTCACGACCTCCTGACTTCCAGGCCCCGCCACCACTTCCTTCATCCCGGGAGGCAGAAGGCAATAAACAGAAGCAGGGCCCATCCTCGGGGAGTTGGCAGATTAAAGCCCAGAAGTAGAAACCCAATCCTTACGTCACCTCCTGGTCAGCTCCTGCCGGAAGGTAGGAGAGAACGGTGCTGTTTGGGCAGGTTCGGCGCCCCGGGAAACGACCAATTTAGACCATTAGATCAGCTTCCTCAAGAAGACCCGGAGCTCCCATCGGCTCCACAGATGAAACGCATCTTCGACACCATTTGAAAACAGTCAGGTGGTCAATGAGTCGCAGAGAGGCAGCGGGAGTATTCCAGATGGCCAACCGGCATGGGGATGAGGGTTGTGATGTACCGGAGAGAAAAAGGGTTTGGGACTTTCTGGAGGAAATCGGCTAGGGACTCCTGAGGTTCCGAGCAATATGGAAGTGACAGAGGAACGAGATCGTGGAAGGAATACAGATTGGGAAGGCGGAGAAGATCCCAAATGAGAAAAGGGGTTTTATTTTTACGTATTGGACAGTTTGTGGAACTTTCTTGTCTTACGCCGTCGAGTCATCTCCGACCCATAGCGGCTCCGCGGGCACATCTCTCCCAGAAGGCCTCACCTCCATCTTCCATCATCCCGACAGTGGATCCACAGAGTTTTCTTGGTAAAAATACGGAAGCGGTTTACCGTCGCCTCGATTCCGCGCAGTGAACTCGAGTCTCCGCCCTCTACTCTCTCCCGTGCCGCTATTGCCCGGCATGGGTGAGAGTTTTGACTCGAAGCAGATGGCCTTCCACCCGCTAACCAGTGGCCAAGCTAGGAATGAAATGGAAAGGCCTCTGCTTGAGTCTCCCTCTTGGTAGCCAAGACTGATAGAGGACTGCAAACTCTCCAGGTACCATCCTGAGCGGGGTTTATGGAGCTCTAGCTATGTATTAAAATATAGATTTAGATCTCAGTTTCTGAATATCGCTCTTTCGTTTTCAAAGATGCCAATTCTGATGATTGCCATGAGCCCGTCTCCCACAGTCAGGCTCTTATACTAGAGGTCATTCATCCGTTCATTTGTTCATTTGTATTTATCGAGTGCTTACTGTGTGCAGAGCACTATACTAAGCCCTTGGAAAGTGCAATTCGGCAACAGATAGAGACAATTCCTAGCCAACAACGGGCTCACGGTCTAGAATGGGGGAGACAGCAAAACAAGTAGACAGGCATCGGTAGCATCAAAAGAAATAGATAGAATTAGAGATATAGACACATCATTAATAAAATAAATAGAATAATAAATACAAATATACACGAGTGCAGTGGGGCGAGGAGTGGGGTAAAGCAGAGGGAGGGAGTCGGGGTGATGGGGAAGGGAGGAGGAGCAGAGGAAAAGGCGGACTCGGGCTTTGAGGATCCACCTCCCCCTCCTGAGCCATCAGGCACTCCGTGACAAGTCAGACCACGGTGAAACCAAGCCACCCCTATGTACCGCAGAAAGCTTTATTCAGGTCTTAATAGATTAATTAAAGGGGAAAATGCAAACAGATACACACATCGGAAGAGTTCGATGCGTGTCGTCCTGGCTAGAGTCTTAGGTGGCCGGTCCTCAGCAGTCCCGGCCTGGGTCTCGGGGGGGGTCTTCTGCCTCCGCCGTCCGGGGTCTGGATCTTAGCTAACGGCGACCGCTTTGTTTCGGTTGTCCGGCCGCCTCGTCTTAGGTGGTACCGCCCGTTCCGGGGTCCGGTCCTTAGCTCACGGCGACCGACCTGGTCGGTGATGGAGGCGGTCTAGCCGACGGACTGGTTCTTTCCCCCTTTTATCCACCCAAGGTTGTTTGGGAGGGGGTCACGGCGGGTCCTGACCCGCTACTTCGCTCGCCTGCAGTCTCAAGCCCGTACGGGGTAAAGCCGGGGGGCGGGGATGACTACCTTTCCCCCCACACTCCACCCCCTCCCTGTGACAGGTTGTTTTTGCAGGATGGCTTATCTCGTGTACGGTCCGGTAGCCTTTCTTCTGCCGGACGGCAAGACGGTCCGGCGGCTCCTCAGTGTCCTCCGCAGATTCCTCCTCTTCTGTTGTTGTTCATGGGGTCAGAGGACGCTCACTCATTAAACGGTTACTGGGTTACAAAATGGAGTCACTCTTGCTCATCACAATGATCAGATCCCAGCCAGGTCTATGAATCTGGGCCAGATAATGACCAAGTGGGGCTCTTCTTCTGAAAAATCAAACAGTGCATGGTATCGAGTGCCCGTCGTTTAGACCGTGAGCCCGTTGTTGGGCAGGGATTGTCTCTATCTGTTGCCAGATTGTACTTTCCAAGCGCTTAGTACAGTGCTCTGCACACCGTAAGCACTCAATAAATACGATCGAATGAATGAATGAGCGCTTACTGTGTGCAGAGCACTGTTCTAAGCACTTGGGAGAGGACATTAAACGAGAGTCGGTAGACAAGTTCCCTGCCCACAACGAACTCTGCCTGGAGGTCCATCGAGTAACCCAGATGCTGTGGGCCAGGGCTGTTGTTCGAAGAGGACCACGGTGATATTCTTTAATCGTATTTATTGAGCGCTTACTGTCTGCCGAACACTGCTCGAAAACTGGGGAGTGTACAAAATAACAATAAACAGACACGTTCCCCGCCCACAACGAACCGAGTGTGGGCGATCAGGTGGTCCTGACTCTACCCGCCGAGGTGATGTGTCGGGGAGTGGGAGCGACAATGTTCCGACTGTGTCTAACCCGATTTGCTTGCACTCACCCCAGCGCACACAACAGACAAGCGACGGAGGTGGGATTAGAACCCACGACTCCTGATTCCCAAGCCGGGGCTCTTGCCACCGAGCCACGCTGCTTCACGAGATGTTTTCCTCGGTGGTCATTGCTATTCTATTGCTATTGCATTGCTATTAGAGAAGCAGCGTGGCTCAGTGGAACGAGCGCGGGCTTTGGAGTCAGGGCTCGTGAGTTCGAATCCCAGCTCTGCCACTTGTCGGCTGTGTGACTGTGGGCGAGTCACTTAACTTCTCTGGGCCTCAGTTCCCTCATCTGTAAAATGGGGATTAAGACTGTGAGCCCCACGTGGGACAACCTGATTCCCCTATGTCTACCCCAGCGCTTAGAACAGTGCTTGGCACATAGTAAGCGCTTAACAAATACCAACATTATTATTATTATTATTATTCTTACATGGTTTTACATGGTTTTAAGACGAGTTATATTGTTCCCCTGAAATCCTCAGGAATGAAATAAGGAGGTCCCCACCAATGACCTATCTGTTATATCTGTTGGAAAACTGAAAGGCATTTTTAAGCATATCTCGAAGGGGAACGCTACCCAACTGCAGCCCGTCCTAGTGGATAGAGCACCGACTAGGACCTGGGTTCTAATCCCGTCTCCTCCACTTGTCTGCTCTGTGACCTTGGGCAAGTCATTTCGCTTCTCCGTGCCTCCGTTACCTCATCTGTAAAATGAGGATTAAGGCCGTCAGCCCTATGTGGGACGGGAACTGCGTCCCCCCCTTACCTTAGTTAGATCTACCCCAGTGCTTAGAAAGGCACCTGGTAATAATAATAATTTTGGTATTTGTTAAGCGCTTACTATGTGCCGAGCTCTGTTCTATGCGCTGGGTAGATCCAAGGTGATCAGGTTGTCCCACGTGGGGCTCCTAGTCTTCATCCCCATTTTACAGATGAGGGAACTGAGGCCCAGAGAAGTGAAGTGACTCACCCAAAGTCACCCAGCTGACGAGTGGCGGAGGCGGGATTAGAACCCACGCCCTCTGACGCCCAAGCCCGGCCTCTTTCCACTGAGCCACGCTGCTTCTCTAGTAAGCACTTAACGAATACACCCGGGGTGACTGCCACGTGAAGTTAAGTTTTTGGGAAGATCTAAATGCGCTGATTGGTTGTCCATCCCTGCGCGGCGGCGACGAAGAAGCATCGTGATTTAGCCCGAAGCAGCAGAAACTCTTCACGATCCAGTGACTCCAATCTCCAGCTCTCCCTGAAGAAGAAACCACTGACTTTATACAGAAGATGAAACTGCCTCTTCACAGTTGATTAATCTTTAACAAAAGGTTTCACCGACATAGTCTATAAAACCTGCGGTTTGGGATGCAAACAGAAAAGCAGAAAAGAGCCAGTTTGAATGGACGGATTTAGGATTACACTCTCAATTTTGAGACATCCAGAAACGCGGGGACACCTATAGAAAGAAGTTTTTACACTTCCAAGTTTGGGCCATTAAATATTCTCCTTCCAAATAATTTTTTTTTACAACACTGACCTTCAACTATAGAAATGACTAGTATCGGGCATCTTTTATAGACCTATAACACTGAAGTAGTATTTTGAAAATAGGAGACGAGATTTCAAGTAGAAGCGGTGTGGCCTAGTGGAAAGAGGACCTGGGTTCTAACCCCGGCTCTGCCAATTGCTTGCTGTGTGACCTTGGGCGAGTCACTTCACTTCTCTGTGCCTCAGTTTCATCAATTATAAAATGGGGGTTAAATCCGACTCCCTCCTACTTAGACTGTGAGCCCCACGTAGGACAGGCACTGTGTCCACCCTAATAGGACTTTATATCTACCCCAGCGCTTAGAACAGTGCGAAATGCTGAACAAATACCATTAAAAAAAAAGCGACGTGGCCTAGTGAAAAGAGCACAGGCCTGTGAGTTAGGTGACCTGGGTTTGAATCCTGGCTCTGCCACTTACCTGCAGCATGACCTTGGGCAAGTCACGTAGCTTCTCTGTGTCTCAGTTTACTCACCTATATAATGAGGAATTTACTCATCTATATGATGAAGATTAAATACTTGCTCTCCCCCCCCCCCCCCCACTTTCACTCTGAGCTCCATGTGGGATGGAGACTTTGAAAATCCGATTATTTTGTCATCTACCTCAGTGCTCGGCCTAAAGTATGCACTTAAATGTCATCATTCTTATTTACTTTTTTCTTTCCGTTGATTTTCCATTTTCCATTATGGTTCATAAGCTTAACTTCTTTAATTGGGTTTTACAAGTAACGTCTCAAATTCAGAGCGAGCAACCGACCATCCTTATTATTACTCTTTGGCCAAAGAACTGTGCTGTTGGAGTCAGGGTTGTATATTTTCAAATTGCGTATCAACATCACGCTCCGGTGGCCCTGACGTAGTCATGTGTTGATCGGGAAGGGCCTAAATGCTTAATCCAGTGCTCTGCGCACAGTAAGTGCTCGATGAATATGATTGAAGGAAAAAATGACCGAATAGAATAAATGTAATCAGTGATTGCTGGACATAGAGAAATGAGCAGGGAATATGTAATGATAATAATTATGGTATTTGTTAAGCGCTTACTATGTGCCAGACACTGTACTAAGCACTGGGGTGGATACAAGCAAATTGGGTTGGATACAGTCCCTGACCCATGTAGGGCTCGCAGTCTCAATCCTCATTTTATAGATGAGGGACCTGAGGCCCAGAGAAGTGAAGTGACTTGCCCAAGGTCACACAGCAGTCAAACGGCAGAGCCGGGATTAGAACCCGTGATCTTCTGACTCCCGAGCCCGTGCCCTTTCCACTACGCCATGCTGCTTCTCTCTACCAACTCTAGTATACTGAACTCTCCCAAATGTCTAGTACATACGGTGTTCCGCACACAGTAAGCGCTCAATAAATTCTAGAATTCTAGTCTTCTAGATTGCGAGCCCATTGTAGGGTAGGGATTGTCTCTATTTGTTGCCGAATTATACTTTCCAAGGGCTTAATACAGTGCTCTGCACACAGTAAGCGCTCAGTAAATGCGATCGAATGAATAAATAAATTCAACTAATGGATTGATTGAGCAAGAGAGTACGGCTGATGTGTTGCAAGGTATCACCACTGAAAACTAGGCAAAAGCTTAAGGAGTGGGGGAAAGTGATTGATAACATATGCTGATTTATATCGATACGGGGAATGTCTCGGAGTGCTATAAAACAGAGAACCTAAATATAAATGATGAGAATATATCGACAGGGAGACCGTCTCAGCGAGCTATAAAACAGGGAACTTAAATGTAAATGATGGGAATATATTAAGCATCCATTTTAACCTAAAGAGTAGGTATTTATCCTACCATTCCTCGCTTTGTTAGAACGAGAATATTTTATAGACGTGTTCGTTCTTTACGAAATGCGTAGGATAAGGTGTCCGGAAGGGACTTCCGGGTGTTGTCTGTTCCCTCCAAAATCCCACTTCCTCCGTCAAGTCTTCCCCCCATTAATTTCCCAGCATCCTGAGCCACATCAATCAATCAATCAGTGGTATTTATTGAGGACCCAACTATGTGCGGAGCACTGTACTAAGCATTTGAGCTCTCTTCAGCCAACGTAGCACTTATGACTTAGTCTCTACCCTTCTCAGCCTTCGTGTATATGTGTTTGCTCATTTCTTTATTTTGACCACTCTGTTTTTATTTTTGTCTGGTCCTTTAGAGTATACACTCCCTGGGGGTTGGGAATGTTTCACAAAATAATAACAATGATAATGATAATAATAATAATAACAGTGATATTTATTAAGCGCTTACCATGTGCCAGGGACTGTGGTGGATACCAAAAATATGGGTGGGTTACGGTCCCTGTCCCACCCAGTCTCAATCCCCATTTTTCCAGATGAGGTAACTGAGGCCCAGAGAAGTGAAGTGACTTGCCCAAGGCCACACAGCAGACGGGTAGCAGACAGGTGGCAGAGGTGGAATTAGAACCCATGACCCTCTGACTCCCAGGCCTATGCTGTTTCCACTACACCATGCTGCTTCCCCACTTCTTTCTGTACTGCCAAAGAACTTCATTCATTCATCCAGTAGTATTTATTGAGCACTTACTATGTGCAGAGCACTATACTAAGCGCTTGGAATGTACAATTCGGCCACAGATAGAGACCATCCCTGCCAAGAACGGGCTCACAGAACGTTGTACCAAGCGGGTGCTAAATGAGTTCTATTCTTCCTCCTCCTCCTCCCATTATTCCTCCTGGTAACCAATCGATCAGTGGTATTTATAATAATAATAATAATAGTAATGATGGTATTTGTTAAGGGCTTACTATGTGCCAAGCACTGTTCTAAGCGCTGGAGTAGATGCAAGTCAGGTTGTCCCACGTGAGGTTCACAGTCTTAAATCCCCATTTTCCAGATGAGGGAACTGAGGCACAGGGAAGTGGAGTGACTTGCCCAAGGTCACCCAGCTGTAAACGGCAATTCTCAGCTCGCAAACGAAAGCAGGATGTCGAATGACTCTCCCTTGTAAGTCTTTCGTGACCTCATCACTAGTTCCCGAATAGGTCCCGGGAAACGAATCTCCTTTTTGCAATCGACCGGGAAGTCGGATTTTTATCGTAGACGGCCTTTCGGGTTTCGGGTAGCCGTTCAAAAAGTGAGCTCTGGGAGAGTTTTAGGACGGCGGAAGACTACAGATAAAAACGTCCGGGGGGCTGTGTATCCTATGCATCCTTCAGGGTGCTTTTTATCATCTGGCTCCGTTGGGAGGGATGGACAACTTCACGGCCGTGCGGTCCTTTCCACCTTGGCCGGATCCTGCGGGTCCGTCTGGCAAACGGAACTCTGGAAAGATTTGGCGTCCCTTATTCTCTGAGAGCGAGGTTATTTGAGGTGACCGAGCCCGCCAAAGCGAGTGCCACCCGTTGCGGGGAAGAAGGAGACGACGGAGGAAAGGGAGTGTCGAGAGAGAAAGCAAGAGGGATGTCCCGGAAAGAGTAACGATCGCCTGCTCCGCTCCTCTCCGCATTCCCGGCTAACCTTTCTGCTTATCAATCAGTCAGAAGTGGCATTTGGTGACCGTTCGGTGGATTCATTAACACCCTCCCGGCCGGCTTGTCGGGGGTCACCCACATCTGTCTTCATTAGAAGATTCGGAGTTGCCAGAAGTGAACAGATGGGTCATTATTCCCCTCCCTGCCCTTTGGGCCCACCTAGAGGACAGGCAAAGTCGTCCTATACGGGGCACATATGTACATTTACCTCCTAAAGAGAGAGTAAAAGAGTTCCAATAACAGTGATGGATTAAGGCTTTTTTTTTTTAACTAGCTGGTCTGCCCCCATAAGCCTGTATTCTCCTGCAATAGCGGTGAAAGTAACTTCGGGGGACGGGGGAAGGGGAGCAGCGTGGCTCAGTGGAAAGAGCACGGGCTTTGGAGTCAGAGGTCATGGGTTCGAATCCCGGCTCGGCCACTTGTCAGCTGTGTGACTTTGGGCAAGTCACTTCACTTCTCGGTGCCTCAGTTACCTCATCTGTAAAATGGGGATTAAGACTGTGAGCCCCACGTGGGACAACCTGATTTCCCCGTGTCTACCCCAGCGCTTAGAACAGTGCTCGGCACATAGTAAGCGCTTAACAAATACCAACATTATTATTATTGATATGACCCGTGCGGGTGGCTGTATGTGGAGAAATGTGGAGTCTATAAAGCGAACAATGAAACTCTAAACCAGGGAGGATATAATGATAATAATAATAAAAATAATGGTATTTTTTAAGCGTTTACTTTGTACCGAGCATTATTCTAAGTGCTGGGGGAGATACGAGGTCTTCAGGTTGTCCCAAGTGGGGCTCACGGTCTTAGTCCCCATTTTCCAGATGAGGTAACCGAGGCGCAGAGAAATGAAGTGGCTTGCCCAAGGTCACGCAGCAGACAAGTGGCAGAGCCGGGATTAGAATCCACGTCCTCCGACTCCTAAACCGGGGCTCTTGCCGCTAAGCTATGCTGCTTCTCTATGCTTCTCTATATATTAAGTGCGCATTTTTCCATGAAGAGGGGATAATAATAATGAATAATAATGATGGTATCAGTTAAGCGCTTACTCTGTGCCAATCACTCTTCTAAGCACTGGAGTAGATACAAGATAGTTGGGTTGGACACAGTCCCTGTCCCACATGGGGCTCGCAGTCTTAATCCCCATTTTACAGATGAGGGAACCGAGGCCCAGAGGAGTGGAGTGAGTTGCCCGAGGTCACACAGCAGACAAGTGGCGGAACCGCGATTAGAAACCAGGTCCTTCTGACTCCCGGGCCCTGCGCTAGCCACTAGGCCACGGTACTGTATAATCAGTAAATACCATTGATCGATGGGTTGATTGATAAAGTCCATCCAATACATCCAAAAGAATGAAGGCTCCCTGAAGTCTGTTAGTGAGTCAATCGTATTTATGGAGCGCTTATTGTGTTGCAGCGTGGCCTAGTGGGTAGAGCACGGGCCGGGGAGTCAGAAGGACCTGGGTTCTAATCCCGGCTCCGCCACCTGTCTGCTGGGTGACCTTGGGTGAGTCATTTCGCTTCTCTGGCTCTCAGTTCCCTCATCTGTAAAATGGGGATTAAGAGCGTGAGTCTCATATAGGAAGCAGCGTGGCTCATTGGAAAGAGCCTGGGCTGGGGAGTCAGAGGTCGTGGGTTCTATTCCTGGCTCCGCCACTTATCAGCTATGTGACTTTGAGCAAGTCACGTCACTTTTCTGTGCCTCAGTTCCCTCATCTAATAAAATGGGGATGAAGACTGTGAGCCCCACGTGGGACGATCTGATTTCCTTCTGTCCGCCCAGCGCTTAGAACAGTGCTTGGCACGTAGTAACCGTTTAACAAATACCAAAATGATTATTACTATTAGCAGGGCTCACATGGGGCTCACAGTCTAAGTAGGAGGCGGTACAGGGATTGAATGCCCATTTTACAGGTGAAGAAACTGAGGCACAGAGAAGTGAAATGACTGGCCCAAGGTCACACAGCAGCCACACGGTGGGGCGAGGATTAGGACTCAGGTCCTCTGACACCATGATCTTTCCATTAAGCCAAGCTGCTTCCCAGCCTATGGAGTACCACATCGTACTCTCCCAAGCGCTTAGTACAGTGTTTTGTGCACAGTAAGCGCCCTATAAATACGATCGGATGAATGAATTTCTCCGCTCGGTTCCCTACTACTGTGCTTTAGTGTGCATTGTAACAGTGCTTGGCACATAGTAAGCAGCGTGGCTCAGTGGAAAGAGCCTGGGCTTCGGAGTCAGAGGTCATGGGTTCGACTTCCGGCTCTGTAACTTGTCCGCTGTGTGACTGTGGGCAAGTCACTTAACTTCTCTGTCCCTCAGTTACCTCCTCTGTAAATGGGGATTAACTGTAAGCCTCACATGGGACAACCTGATTTCCCTGTATCTACCCCAGTGCTTAGAACAGTGCTCTGCACATAGTAAGCGCTTAACAAATACCAACATTATTATTAGTAAGCGCTTAACAGATGCCATCGTTATTATTGTAGATATTCCTCTAGAAGTCCTTCTTAGTCGAAGGTATTTTTTTCAATCCATGGTAGTTATTGATGCTTACGTAAATGCGCAGAGCACTGTACTAAGCACTTGGGAAAGTACAGCACTACGGAGTCAGTAGACATGATCCCGGCCCACAGGAGCTTACAGTCCGTGGCCGGGAGGGGACGGATATTAAAAACGATGAGGGAGAGGGGAAAAAAAACAGGATTATCCTATTGGATTTCCCCCGGATCTGCTTATTCCCAAAGGGTCTAGACTGTAAGCTCGCTGTGGGCAGGGACTGTGCCTGTTTATCCTTATACCGTACCCCGAGTGCTCAGTACAGGGTCTTGCACGCTGTAAGCACTCGATGAATGCGACCGAATGAACGAATGGGTCCCGACACCTCCGCTTTTGCAGTCGAAAGGACTGAGAGCCAAAGACTTTGTCAATAAAATGGTACTATCGAAACGAGTGGCTTTTCTAACCAGACTTGTTAAAGTGACTTTCGAGACATCGCTGGCGTTTGCGACTCTTGGATCGAAGGCCTTTCGACGTTATTCCGTCCGCTCGGAGAGGGAGAATTGACTGGTTGGAAAGGGCAGTCTCGGGGAAAGACGTACACCTGGAAATACATATGTAATTGGATAGAATGTCAGTATCACAACACATGGCTAATCTTTCCATCTGAAACAGCGCTGCTAAAATCTCTCGCACGGTCTCAGAGGTGCCCCTCCGAGAAGCACTAGGGTCTAGGTCTAAATGGGGAACGTGAAACCTTTGCTCACGACTTTAGAAGATAATAATAATAATCCTAATAATGTCGGTATTTGTTAAGCGCTTACTATGTGCAGAGCACTGTTCTAAGGCTGGGGTAGATACAGGGTAATCAGGTTGTCCCGCATGAGGCTCACAGTCTTAATCCCCATTTTACAGATGAAGTAAATGAGGTACAGAGAAGTTAAGTGATTTGCCCAAAGTCACACAGCTGAGAATTGGCAGAGCTGGGATTCGAACCCATGACCTCTGACTCCCAAGCCTGTGCTCTTTCCACTGAGCCACGAGAAGATGTTGTTTTTTTTTATCGTGCCACTGATGGAAAAAAAATGGATCCGTGTGATACGAGGTCTTTCCCGAGGCTTAGAGCTCCACCAGCCCGAAGAGGGTGACTTGAGAACTCTTCCTGCCGTTTAAATAATTGTTTTGTGCCCTCCGCTTCTTGCGTTCCTTTACCACCACTGGGTGGTTAAAGCCTTTGTTGTCGCGGCTACTTACGCGGTGACTGCCTTTTAGCAAATAACTTTTTCTGAATTTTCGTCGAGGCGGTAGCAAGCCCTACCTAGAGTTTCAAACCTTCGATGTTCTCTCAGAAAAATCCACGTGCCTTCGGTCACACGTGGTGGTAGTAATAGTGAGATCTGTAGTATTTATTGAGCACCCACCGGTGTACTGAGTGCTCGTGGCTTTATTACCGGCCCCTTTACGGCGGAATGGAAGGATTCCTTTTCCTTGCTCAATCGAATAGGCGACACGGCCTTTCCTAGCGGCAAGAGCACGGAGCCGGGATGAAGTGGGTTCTGATCCCGCTAACGCTACTTGCCTGCTGTGTGACCTAGGGCAAGTCACTTCTCTAGAGAAGCAGCATGGCATAGTGGATAGAGCCCGGGCCTGGGAAATCCGAAGGTCATGAGTTCTAATTCCAGCTCCGCCACTTATTTGCTGGGAAACCTTGGACAAGTCACTTTCCTCCTCTGTGCCTCAGTTTCCTCATCCGTAAAAATGGGGATTGAGACTGTAAGGCCCCCCTCGGACAGGAACCGTATCCAACCGATTTGCTTGTATCGACCCCAGCGCTTGGTACAGTGCCTGGCACATAGTAAGGCTTAACAAATACCATCAATATCAATTATTATTATTATTCTCTGGGCCTCAGTTACCTCACTTGTAAGATGTGGATTCAAACCCACCCCTTCTTACTTAGTCTGGGAGCCCCCTGTGCTTAGTGGAGTGCTGAGAACACATGCAGTAAATGCTTAAGAAATACCACAGTTGTTCAGTACACACTGTCAACGATGAAGACCGTTCTGTGGATTTCCTGTCTCTTTCCCTCTCTCTGTTGGTGCGTACCACTCGACCCCGGACAGCCAGCCATCCTAGGTTGGTACCAACAACCTCATCCTCCGTAATCCCGGTGGACGTGATCCAAGCTTAACCGACGGCCACTTACTGCTTAGAAGCAGAAGAGTTTTTAAAAATTAAGTAGGTGGGATACGGGTGTATTTTCGGGAAGTGTCGTATTCCCAGTCTGTCAGAGGGGTATACGGGAAAATCCTGTTGGAATGGTAGTGGATTTGGGCCACCTTTCTTCCTCTTCCTCCTCTACCCTCTTGCTCCTAATCGATCATCAACCAATCCTATTATTAAAGCTCTTCGGCACTCTCCGGTCAATACTGAGCAATTGCTGCGTCAATCTGTTCTTCACCGCCCAAGACACGGACTGGGCCCGGGCCCCATAAATTCTCAACTCCTAACTAGAATCGGGCCTAACGGATGTCGATTGTCAGAAATAAGACGCTCGTGAATAAATAACCCGGCCACTTGGGCAGTCACGGACACCGAGAATGAATAAGGTAATAAAAGAACGTCTTTTATACCCTACAGTGAAGGTGATTTATAGAAACGGCTCATTCTTGCCTCGTGAAAAATAACATTAATAGCGGTTCTGTGGGCCACCAGCGTCTTAGCAATCGAAGCCACGTTTTCCCTTCCGGTGTCGGGGACAGGGTGGGAGGTACGGGCTCCTTATGGAATCGAAGAAGCGGGAAAATGTTCTGTTTCTCTTAAGACTCGGAAAAAAACCCAAACTGCGTCGGAATTGATGTGAGGGCTCTGTTTTCCGCAGCTTCGAGTCGATGGAAGTAGGTTAGTCACTAAGGGGACACGAGGACTCTTTCAGGTCACCCAGGTACCTTTAATGAACTCGATTTGTAGTCCCGGTACGCAAGGTAAAGCAAAGCGCTGGGAGTCGGAAGATCTTGAATTCTTTCTCCTCTTGACTTCTTCTTGGGTTTATGTTGTTCCCCTTAAGTACGTCATGGTAAACAGGCAAAAATATTTCAGAAGACAGGCGGTACGCTATTAATAACCGAAAGGACGCGTGGCATTAATAATAAGAAAATGTGAAGATACAAATGATATAGTGAGAGGAACTCAATATAAAACCGTTCAACTGACAGAAACAAGGTGGCCTAGAGGGAACAGCTCTGCCACTTGCTTGCTGGGTGACTTTGGGCAAGTCACTTCTGTGGGCATCAGTTCCCTCATCTGTAAAATGGGGATGGTGACTATGAACCTCATGTGGGACAGGGACTGTGTCCAACCCGATTTGCTCTTATCCACCCTGGGGCTTAGTACAGTGCCTGGAATATAGCAAGTGCTTAACAAATACCATAATTTTCTAATTTTTTTTTTAAACCTGCTACTCTTGAAGACATTATATCACAGTTTTCTGCCAACAGAACTGTTTATCTTCCTTCACGATAAAACCACCATCTCTGTTTGTGGCCCAGTGGGTAACAGAGTTCTCTGTTTCATCTAGGTTTATGACCACTAATTATAGCACTAATAATAATAGTGGTTTTGTTAAGTGCTTACTGTGTGACAAGCACTGTACTAAACGCTGAGGCAGATAGAAGACAAACAGGTCTCAAAGCGGGCTCACAGTCTAAGCAGAAGGGAGAACAGGTATTGAATCCCCATTTTGCAAATGAGGGAACTGAGGCCCAGTAAAGCAAAGTGACTTGTGCCACGTCACCCAGCAGATGGGGGCCCAAAGTCACACAGCTGATAAGTGGCGGAGCCGGGATTAGAACCCACGACCTCTGACTCCCAAGGCTTTCCACTAAGCCAAGCTGCTTCTCTAATGATATGAGTAAAGCATTCCCCTAAAATGCTCTCTACATTGCTCAGATTGAAGCATACATTACACTGTTTCTTTGGTAATGTAATCGTTTAACTGTTTTTAAATTCAGTCCTTTAATTTTTTAGAGATAGGTGATTTTAAGTGATCACTTTGAAAATAAGCTCATTCATTGATCGATCTCTATTTTAAAAAATGGGGTACTTGTGCCATTAACTCATAAGGAAAATACTAGTCAATCATATTTACTGAGCACTTACTGTGTGCAAAGCACTGTACTAAGCGCTTGGAAAGCGCAATTCAGCAATAGAGACAATCCCTGCTCACAACGGACTTACAGTCTAGAAGGGGGGAGACATCTTGTTATCTTGACCACGTCTCATGCATTTTATTTGAAAACATCTGAACTATTTTTCGGGTAAAGTTGGCCTCTGAAATCTTGCTTAAAGTAATTCAAATAGGGGTTTGAATTTGCATCACTCTAAGCATTTGAGGAAGTCCACTAACGGCAAGATCTAACGAAATGACTATTGTTTGTGTTCTGTCTAACCTTCTCACTGGGTCTCCATCTCGCCCGCCTCGGCGCCGACATCTGGCCCACGTCCTACCTCTGGCTTGGAACGCCCTCCCTCCTCAAATCCCACAGACAATGACTCTTCCGCCTCTTCAAAGCCTTGTTGAAGGCCCATCTCCTCCAAGAGGCCTTCCCTGACTAAGCCCCACTTTCCTCTTCCCCCACTCCCTTCTGCGTCACCCTGACTTGCTCCCTTTGCCCTTCCCCCCTCCCAGCCCCACAACACTTGTGTCCATATCTGCCATTTATTTTGTATTGATATCTGTCTCCCCGCCTCTACACTGTAAGCTCATAGTGGGCTGGGAATGTGTCTGTTTATTATTGCATTGAACTCTCCCAAGCGCCAAGTACAGTGCTCGGCACACAGTAAGCTCTCAGTAAATACAACCGAAGGAATGAATGAAGATTGTCTAGTTGTCTCTTTCCGTGCAAAGAGATTGATCAATGGCTGATCTGTAGATCACATTTTGTGGTCTTCTAAAAAGTTAATCAGTTTCACAGCTGATCTACTTCTGAAAATGTTTTACTGAGGCTTAGAATTGGGAAGCGATGATAAAATCCTTTTAAATATTTGTTTCTCCCAGCACTTTTTAATACAGATGTCGTGTTTGAATACAGGTGTCATCCTAAAAAAAAATGTATCTTCTTGGAAACATAAAAATGGGAAAGGCAGAAATTAGGCCTATTTAGAAGAACACCTGTGTTCTTTCTAGGCGCCAACATTTAATTTAGACGTTTTAGTTGATTATGAGCTTTGAAAATGTATCCAAGTCAACTTTCTGCATGAATATGAGTCGATAAAGCTATTCCTGTGAAATGATAAAGATGGATTTTGAAGGTGTTTTATCATCATTCCCTGTCTTCCAAGACCATGTTTTTGCTTTAATAGCGTGAATCAGTCAGTCAGTCAATCAGTGGTATTTATTGAGTGCTTACCTGTTCGGAGCACCGTACTAAGCACCTGGGAGAAGACAGTTCAACAGAGTTGGTAGACACGTTCCCCAACCATAAGAAGCTTCCATTCATTCGTTCAGTCGTATTTTTTGAGAACTTACTGTGGACAGAGTATTGTACTCAGCCCTTGGAGGAGTACAGTATAACAGTAAAAAGACACATTAAAGACAGACATTAATATAAATCAATAAATTGCAGATAGGAACATAAGTGCTGTGGGGTTGATGGGTGGAGATGAATAAAGGAAGCAAGTGAGGGCGACGCAGAATAGAGTGGGAGAAGAGGAAAGGAGGGCTCAGTCAGGGAAGGCTTCTTGGAGGAAGTGTGCTTTCAATAAGGCTGTGAATGGGGAGAGAGTATTTGTCTGTCAGATTTGAGGAGGGAGGCTGTTCCAGGCCAGAGGCAGGACATGGGCCGGGGGTTGGAGGCGAAATAGATGAGAGCGAAGTAGAGTGAGAAGGTTGGCATCAGAGGAGCGAAGTGTGCAGGCTCGGATGGAGAAGGAGAGAGGTAGGAGGGCGCAAGATGGTGGACGGCTTTAATGGTGAGGAGTTTTTGTTTGATGTGGAGGTGCATGGGCAACCACTGGAGGTTCTCGAGCAGTGGGTTTTTTTGTAGAAAATAATAATGTTGGTATTTGTTAAGCGCTTACTACGTGCAGAGCACTGTTCTAAGCGCTGGGGTAGATACAAGGTCATCAGGTCGTCCCACGTGAGGCTCACAGTTAATCCCCATTTTACAGATGAGGGAACTGAGGCACAGAGAAGTGAAGTGACTCGCCCACGGCCACACAGCTGACAAGTGGCAGAGCCGGGAGTCGAACCCATGACCTCTGACTCCCAAGCCCGGGCTCTTTCCACTGAGCCGCGCTGCTTCCCCTGAAAAATGATCCAGACAGCAGAATGAAGTATGGACTGGAGTGGGGAGAGACAGGAGGCAGGGAGGTCAGCGAGGAGGCTGATACAGGAATCGGGGCAGGGGAGGACAAGCGACTGGATTAATGTGGCAGCAGTGCGATTCAAGAGGAAAGGGTGGGTATAGCGATGACGTGAAGGTTGAAGCGACAGGATTTGATGACAGATAGAATAGGAGGGTGGAACGAGAAAGACGAGCGAAGGATAACGCCAAGGTTACGGACTGGGAGCCAGGGAGGATGGGGGTCCTGTCAACGGTGACGGGAAAGACCGGGAAAGGACAGGGTTTGGACGGGAGGATACGGAGAACTGTTTTTGGAGATGTCATGCCTGAGGTGTCAGCGGGACATCCAAGGAGAGCTGTCCTGAAGGGAGGAGGAAGTGTGAGACTGCGGAGAGGGAAAGAGATCGGGGAATGTAGATTTGGGAATCGTCCGCATAGAGATGGTCGCTGAAGCCACGGGAGCGAACGAGTTCTCCAAGGGAACGGGTGTAGGAGGAGAATAGAAGGGGACCCAGAATTGAACCTCGAGGGGCTCCTACAGTTAGGGGATGGGTGGAGACGGAGAATGAGCGGCCAGAGAGATAAGAGGAGAACCGGGAGAGGACAGCGTCAGTGAACCCGAGGTTGGATAACGCTTCCAGGAGAAGGGGGCGGGCCGCAGCGTCGAAGGCAGCTGGGAGTTAGAGGAGGTTGCGGATGGAGTTAGAGGCCGTTGGATTTGGCAAGAAGATCATTTGTGACCTTTGAGACGGCGGTTTCTGGGGATTGAAGGGGACGGAAGCCAGATTGGAGGAGGTTCAGGAGAGAATCGGGAGAGAGGAATTTGAAACGGCTGGTATGGACGACTCGCTCAAAGAGTTTGGAGAGGAAGGGTTGGTTGGAGAAGCAGCGTGGCTCAGTGGAAAGAGCACAGGCTTTGGAGTCAGGGATCATGAGTTCGAATCCCAGCTCTGCCACTTGTCGGCTGTGTGACTGTGGGCAAGTCACTTAACTTCTCCGTGCCTCAGTTCCCTCATCTGTAAAATGGGGATTAAGACTGTGAGCCCCACGTGGGACAACCTGATTCCCCTATGTCTACCCCAGCGCTTAGAACAGTGCTCGGCACATAGTAAGCGCTTAACAAATACCAACATTATTATTATTATTAGTGCTTAACAGATACCACCCTTTTCATTATTCTAATTGCGGGTGGAACGAAAAGCCACGGTACCCTAGTAAATGAAGGCCGATACTTCAGCAGATGAAATATGTCACCTGAAAAAATCATTATTGCTCTTCCTCAGTTTGAAAAACCAGACGTGATTTAAACACCTTTGACTCATACGAGTATTAAGAACGCAGGTTTCAAAAAAACGCTGCCAACAGGACCAAATCGATACCTCTCATGAGGCACTTTATAGAGGCAGTGAAAGAGGGACATTTAAAATATGGGTTTCCTAGGACTTTTGCTACAAAAGAAGTGTGCCCAAAGGAAAAGAACCCAATTTGCTTGTATCTACCCCAGTGCTTAGTACAGTCCCTGGCACATAGATAGATATGTATGAATATGTGAATAGAAAATACATATTGAATATGTGTAGAGTAAATAGTGCTTAGTACAGTGTTTTGCACATAGTAAGCGCTCAATAAATACAATTGAATGAATGGACTATTGACTAAATATGTGTCTATCTCTAGTTTTATATATTTTTATCTTTCATTGTCCAAGATGAAGCAGCACGGTCTAGTGGATAGAAGGCAGGCCTGATAGAAAGACCTGAGTTCTAATCCCGGCTCTGCCATGTGTCTGATGTGTGACCTTGGGTGGTCACTTCACTTCTCTGTGCTCAGTTACCTCATCTGTAAAATGGGGATTGAGACTGTGAGCCACACGTGGGACATGGACCATGTCCAATCTGATAAAGCTTACAGCTACCGCAGTGCTTAGTACAGTACCTGGAACATAGCGCTTAGAGAAGGAGCGTGGCTCAGGGGAAAGAGCACGGGCTTGGGCGTCAGAGGGCATGGGTTCGAATCCCAGATCTGCCACTTGTCAGCTGTGCGACTGTGGTCAAGTCACTTAACTTCTCTGTGCTTCAGTTACCTTATCTGGAAAATGGGGATTAAGATTGTGAGCCTCACGAGGGACAACCTGACGACCCTGCATCTACCCCAGCGCTTAGAACAGAGTAAGCGCTTAACAAATACCAACATTATTATTATTATTATTATTAACAAAAAAAATTTAGAAACAGAAGAAAAAGAAAAAAAATGATGCTTCTGATGAGATCAAATTCATAAGTGGGAGTACCTGTGAAACACATTTCCATGCTGTTTTCTATTAAAGATAGAACCTCCAGCTCTGTCTGAAATCACCAAATAGATGAGTGTACAAATATACCTATGTATGAGAGCTGAAGATGGCAGAAATAGAGATAAGGTATAAATAAAAGTATGGCTTTTAAGATATAAATAAAAGGAAGGCTTTTGGGAGGTGGGAATTAGTCACAGCAGACTCTTGGAGGAGGCTTTGCTTGTTTTCTTGTCTGTCTCCCCCCTTCTAGACTGTGAGCCCATTGTTGGGTAGGGATTGTCCCTATTTGTTGCCCATTTGTACTTTCCAAGCGCATGGTACAGTGCTCTGCACACAGTAAGTGCTCAATAAATACGATTGAGTGAATGAATGAGGTGGGGTATTAGAAGGCTTTGGAGACAGGAGGGTTGTGGATTTACAGTGCCTGGCACATAGTAAATACTTAAAATATTGATTGTATTATATCTTCATAGATATGTATGACTATGAATCATGAATATGAATCACCATATCTATGGTGATTCACAAAAATCATCGGCGTCATCATCTATCAGTCAATCCATGGTATTTGCTATATACATATTTTTATTTAACTGTCAGTCAATCCATGGTATTTGCTATGTACATATTTTTATTTATCTGTTAGTCAATCCATGATATTTACTTCAATCAATGCTATTTATTTTACAAATATTCAGATCTATCAATCAATTGTATTTATTATACATACATTCAGATAGATCTACCAATCAGTGGTAATTTACGGAAAGAACCCTATTTATCTTTATGCATTCATTCAATCGTATTCATTGCCCGCTTACTGTGTGCAGAGCACTGTACTAAGCGCCTGGAAAGTACAATTCAGCAATAGAGACGATCCCCGCCCACACCGGGCTTGCAGTCTCAGATGGAAATAGGGGATCAGATGGAAGGTGGTTCAGAGTCCTACGCGGGACAGAGACTGAGCCCAACCTGATTATCTTGCCTCTACTCCAGCGCTTAGTACAGCGTCTATCACGTCTATCACGTAGTAAGTGCTTAACAAACAGCAGTTTTTTTCAAGCAATTGGAATAGAATAAGGCTGCCCTCGAGCCAAGTGGAATTCAAGAAGGTTGTATTAAACCCCAAAGCCTCAAACTCTAGAGTTTGTGTCAAGTGGTTTGCATGAGCTGACACTTTCTCTTGACACTTCTCAAGTCAATTAACTTGGCACTGAAAGCTAATTTGCAATAGTTGAAACTGCAGCTTAAGGAAAACAGTGATAATGAAGTTGCCATCCTAATGAACCACTGATAACTCTGTTACTCAGGGATCATATCAGTTCATTCCATCGTTCATTCCTATTTATCGTGTTTATGGAGCACTTACTGAATGCAGAACACTGTACAATATAACAATAAACAGACATTCCCTGCCTACTTGTTGCTCTAAAATGCCCCTCTAGACTGTATGATCCTTGTGAGCAGGGGAAGCGTCTGCCAACTCCGTTGTATCTAAATCTCCCGAGGCATAGTGTATTGCCCTGCACATAATAAACGCTCAATAAATACCACCGACTGATTCATCACCGGTGATTCATGAATCAATCGGTGGTATTTATTGAGCACTCATTGGGTGCAGCACACTTTACTGGGAAAGTGCATTACGATACGGTGGGTAGACATGATCCCTGCTTTGATTCTGCTTGAAAGTAACTTTACAAATAAGCATTTCTAAAGTGGATGCAAGTGGATTCAAACCACTTGAGTCTGTCTTCCCTCCAGAATCCTGTACCTCAGAGGGGTGATAGAATCCTTAACCCTTGGAGGGAAAAAGGTGGTTCGTTCAGTCGTATTTATTGAGCACTTACTGTGGGTAGAGCACTGTACTGAGCTCTTGGGAAAGTACAATACAAGAATAAGCAGACACAGTCCCTGCTCACAACCAGCTTACAGTCTAGAAGGAGAGACAGACATTAATATAAATAAGTAAATTAGGGATATGTTCATGAGTGAAGCAGCATGGCACAGTGGATAGATCACGGGCCTGGGACTCACAAGGTCATGGGTTCCAATCCCGGCCCTGCCACTTGTCTGCTGTGTGACCCTGGGCAACTCACCTCACTTCTCTTGACCTCAGTTACCTCACCTGTAAAATGAAGATTGAGACTATAAGCCCCATGTGGGACAGGACTGTGTCCAACCCCCTTTGCTTGCATCCACCCCAGTGCTTAGTACAGTGCCTGGCACACACTGAGCACTTAACCACAGATACCACAATCAAGTGTTGTGGGGATGGGAGGGAGTGGTGAATAAAGGGAGAGAATCAGGACAACGCAGAGGGGAGAGGGAAAAGAGGAAAGGAGGGCTTACCCAGGAACACCTGAAACAGCTGCTAGTGTAGTCGTCATCACCGGAGTCAGTAAAGATGGGGAAATAAGTTTGTCGGGCAGCGTTAAAGCAGGCAAGGATGACTGTAAAATGCCGAGGTCGGCCCGCTGTCTAGATTTCCCCCGGCCGCGCTCCGCGGCTCGGGCACGCAAGTGGAGGAAGTGGGCCGTGGAAGTGATCCAGGCTTGGGGGTTGGTGGTACGAAGTCAGCGAAGGGTTAGGCCAGGATTGAGTTGAGTTCAGTAGAGAGGGTGGTGTTGAAAGAGTCAATTTGGTCGTCGAGGGGAAGGTATTTTGGGTATGGAAACTAAATGGGGTTAGGATGACTGGCTACTGTTGCGCTTATTTGCAGCAGCAGAAATGTCTGCAATGATGAACACAAAGCGGGTCCTCATCCAATCTCTGTCCTGGCTTGTTTTATGGTCTTGGACAAATCATTGGCATTTAATCTCCCCGGGCCTCAGTCTTCCCATCTGTAAAATGGGGACGATAATCCCGCGTCACCCTACTTCACAGAGATGTCGTGAGGATCAAGCGAGAAAACTAACATGAGATTAAAAAACCTTATAGAAATTTAAGCTATTTTCTTAAGGGCTGGTTATTTATTATCCAAAGTAACGTACACCCACGCAAACAGAAAAGTAAACTTCAGTACAGATAACCGTGCTCAGTTTTATAAGCTCCACGTTTTGTAGTCTTCATTAGGAATTATTTGTTGTTCACGTTTTCACTTATTGAATACGGTCTGTTTGATCGTAAGAGTTTGGTGTCAGAGTGTGAGCTTTAGAAGTGTGTGTTTGGAATTTTGATAAATTCCTACAATTGAGAGAATTTATTGTTTCAGGTTTCCTCAGACTGTCATTCTAGCCTTTCCCCGTGGTGTAAAAGCAGACCCCGTTTGCCAGCTATAACAAGGAAATGTTTTTTTTTAAAAATTAAAAAAAAAATCCAATTTGGAATGTTTCCTAAAACATGTGGTCAGGACAGATTGTTAATTGTTTTAGTTTTTTTTTTCCTGGGTATTGTCATTCAATACTCAGCAAAAACCCAACTTCCTGGTGATTATTCAACACTTAACAGATGGTTTTGCTTTCGCCGAGTCCTAAGCGAAATGATCCAAAGGAAACGAAAAGTGTGCCTCGTCTTTTATTTTCCCTAGGCCGACTTTGATCTCCGTCCTTCTCTTCTGAGCCTCCTTGGTCAGAAGGACCCCTCACAGTGTGGAAGAGCCGGTCAAGGGATCCGCTTAAAAAAAGTTTAACGTAAATGACTGGGAGAGCATGTGTTTTCATATCTCAATTTCAAAGGGGGACTGTGATCTAAAACTGGAATCGAACCATCGGGGACCTTGGGCGAATAAGCCCGGCTCAGCCTCCAACTCAAAGATCCTGCCTCCAACAGGACCAAGTCAGTGCCGGTTTCCAAAGAGGAGTCGGAACGAAGAAGGTCCCAGTGGCCCAAGGGTTTCCTGCTCCATTTTCTCTGGAAGAGGATTGGGAATTGGTTCGTGGTTTTGCGATACCTCGGCAGTGGCTCGGGTCTCGGGTCGCAGCTTTTAGGGCCTGGGAGTGGGAATAATAATCACAATAATAATAATTATGCTACTTGTTAATGATAATTGTGGTATCTCTTAAGTGCTGACTCTGTGCCAGGCACTGTACTCAGCACTGGGGAGGATACAAGCAAATGGGTTGGATACAGTCCCTGTCCCACGTGGGGCTCACAGTCTCCATCCCCGTTTCGCAGATAAAGTTACTGAGGCACAGAGAAGTGAAGTGACTTCCCTAAGCTCACACAGCAGACATGTGGTAGATACGTGACTCCCAGGCTCCCGCTCTATCCACTGCTCCATGCTGCTTCTCTACTACACTATACTGCTTACTACGTGCCAAGCACTGTTCTAAGCACCGGGGTAGAGTCAAGTTGATCAGGCTGGACACAGACCCTGTCCCACATGGGGCTCACAGTCTTAATCCCCATTTTACAGATGAGGGAAATGAGGCACAGAGAAGTGAAGTGACTTTCCCAAGGTCACCCAACAGACAGGTGGCAGATCCGGGATTAGAACTCAGGTCCTTCTGACTCCCAGGCCAAGCTCTGTCCACTAACCCTCACTGCGTTTTTCCAAAAGTTTCCTGCTCCACTTTCTCTAAATGTGGAAGAGGATGGGGAATTGGTTTGCGGTTTTGTAGTATGTCTGGAGTGGCTCAAGTCTGGGTCACAACTTCTAGGTTGAAGCGGCTGCGAGTTAGTTGGATAGAGGACGGGCTTGGGAGTCCTGGGTTCTAATCCTGCCTCCGCCACTTGTCTGCTGGGTGACTTTGGGTAACTCATTTCACTCCTCCGGGTCTCAGCTTTCGGTAGAATCTGTAAATGGGGAACTCTTTGCTCCTGTAGCTTTAATTTCCATCTCCGCTTGGATGAGTCCCACATTAGCCTCTCCAACTGTGACTTCTCTCCATCTCTTGAATCTCATATTTCCATCTGGCTTCAGGACATCCCTTTCTAGGCATCCCATCCTGACCTCCAACTTATCTTGTCCAGCCCAGAACTCCTCATCTGCCCATCCAAACCCTCTTGCGGGCAGGGAACGTGTCCATTATATTGCTTTGTCGTACTCTTCCCAGCACTTAATACGGTGCTCTGCACATAACAAGCGCTCAATAAGTCCGACGGACTGACTCCATCGCCCCCTTACTTCTCAGGATCGTAACTCTGGCATTTATCTTCGACTTATCTTTCATTCAACCTTTATGTCAAGCCTGCCACCAAATCCTGTCATTTCTGCCTTCACACCCCTATAATCCACCTTTTCTTCTCCATCCAAACCGTTACCTCGTAATCCAAGCACTTAACCTGTCTCGCCTCAATGACTGTGATCGGCCTCCACACCGACCTCCTGCTTCCTGTCTCATCAATCAATCAGCCAATCGTATTTATTGAGCGCTCACTTTATGCTGGGCACTGTACTAAATGCTCGGGAGAGTACAGCACGACCATATAACAGACAGATTCCCTGCCCACAATGAGCTTACAGTCTAGAGTAGGTGATTCTAGTCCAATCTTCATTCTGGGGCCTGAATCGTTTTTCTGAAAAAAATCGTTCAATCCACGTTTCCCCACTCCTCAAAAGCCTCCAATTTTGGCCCGTCCCTCTCTGCACCAATTGAAACTCTTACTCTTCAGCTTCAAAGCGCTCCATCAACTCTCCACCTGATAGTAAGCACTTAACAAATACCCACATTATTATTATTATTTTATTAAATGACTATAGCCGATACATCGTGGCATAGTTGCTCTGGTCTGTTCTTGAATGAATTTGGACCGAAGGAAAAAGAGGCGAATAAAGGGAAAACAATCAAACAAAAGCCAATATGCTGCGCCAGGCATAATAGTTAATAGTTCTTTTCGTTGAGGAAAAATAATATTTCCCGTAGCTCACGGGATTTTTTTATTTTGGTAGCTGTCCTTCCCCTTCCCAAAGAAGTTCTCTGAACACAGGGGGCATCCAAAGAACACCACAGATCCTGTTGTGTTCAGCTGAGAAAAGCTGGAATCAGGGGATCGTTGATGCGCTTTCTCACTCTGGGCCTGGAGGTGGGAATGGTACTGCCATCAGAGGGTTTATGGATCTGGCATTTTAGGCTGCTGTGGTGAGCCAGAAGGCATCCAGAGCTTTCGTGAAGCCTGCTTATAACTTAGCTGAATCGGAAGAAGTCTGAAGCTCTTGACTAAATCCTGTCAGATTCCCACCAGAGCCATGGCAAGTGGGCATTCACTCCAGAGCAGTTATTTTCAGCTTAGTAAGTTTCAAGCTTTTGGGGAAGAAACAGGATTTGATTTCTTTTTGATTGATTTTAAGTCCTCAGTCAGCTCGCCCCCATCCTACCTCACTTCCCAAATCTCCTACCACAGCCCAGCCCGCACATTCCGCTCCTCTGGCACCAGCTCAGTGGCTGTGCCCCGATCTCGTCTATCCGGCCGCCGACCCCTTTCCCACATCCTCCCCCTGGCCTGGCACTCCCTCTCGCTTCATATTTGCCAGACTGCCGCTCTCTCCACTGTCAGAGCATTGCTAAAGCCACATTTCCTCCAAGAGATACCACATGAGCCCGCGAGGATCTCCACCGCCCGGATCGGTCGCTAGGTCTAGCCACCCTGTGGGGTGCCGTAGAAGGGGGATCTTTGCTGATGACATTTATTAAGCGCCGATTTTGTGCACTTGGACTTTCACCCTTTATTCACCCCTTCCACAGCCCCACGGCACTTACGTACATATCCGTAATTGGTGGATTTATATCAGTGTCTGTCTCCCCCTCTAGACTGTTAGCTCGCTCTAGGCAGGGAACGTGTCCACCAACTCTGTTGGATTGTATTTCTCCCAAGAAGGTGCTCTGCACACAGTAACGCTCAGTAAAATACCACTGGTTGACTGATGTGCTGGGCACCATCCTAAGCATTCATTCATTCAATAGTATTTATTGAGCACTTACTATGTGCAGAGCACTGTACTAAGCACTTGGAATGTACAAATCGGTAACAGATAGAGACAGTCCCTGCCCTTTGACGGGCTCACGGTCTAATTGGGGGAGACGGACAGACAAGAACAGTGGCAATCAATAGACTCAAGGGGATGAACGACTCATTAAAACAATAGCAAATAAATAGAATCAAGGAGATGTACATCTCATTAACAAAATAAATAGGATAATGAAAAGCACTGGGATAGACACAACACAATGAGGTTGAACAAGGTCCGAGTCCAACACGGGGCTCACGGTCTTAATCCCCATTTTACGGATGAGGGAACTGAGGTACAGAGAAGTGAAGCGACTTGCCCAAGGTCTCACAGCAGACAAGCAGCGGAGCCGGGATTGGAACCCGGGTCCCCTGACTCCCAAGCCCGGGCTCTGTCCGCTAGGCCCTCTTCTCTAGGCTAGGCTTCTCTAGGATAAGAAAACGTGGCCGCTGATGGATGGAAGAACCCCAGCAGGATACCCTTGGGCCACCGTCAGTGATATTTATCGAGCGCTTACTCAATATTAAGTACTGTACTAAGCAATATAACAGTAAAACTATCACATTCCCTGCCCACAACGAGCTTACAGTCTAGAAACAGATGGAGCCGCACACACACAGAGAAGGACTAAAAGATGTCTGTCCTCGAGGAGGTGTTTGCGGGTCAGTGGCCAAGTTAAGCAGTCATAAATTAATACTAATAGTAATAATAATAATAACTGTCGTATTTGTTAAGCATCCTCTAGTCATTGTACTACAAATATATACTAGAGAAGCAACGTGGTTCAGTGGAAAGAGCACGGGCTTGGGAGTCAGAGGTCATGGGTTCGAATCCTGGCTCGGCCACTTGTCAGCTGTGTGACTGTGGGCAAGTCATTTCACTTCCTCTGTGCCTCAGTTACCTCATCTGTAAAATGGGGATTAAGACTGTGAGCACCACGTGGGACAACCTGATTCCCCTGTGTCTACCCCAGCGCTTAGAACAGTGCTCGGCACATAGTAAGCACTTAACAAATACCAACATTAATTAATTAATTACCCCAGCTCTGTAGTACAGTGCCTGGCATGTAGTAGGCCCTTAACAAATACTGTGAAATAATTCTTACACTAACTAATGCATTTCTCCAAATTAATATAATGCTTCTAAAAAAAGCTTTATGAAGAAAATGATCACTCGCCTAGGAGTCATCCTGAATCTGCTGGAGTGACCTTTGGTTGGAAATCATTTAGAAGACTTCTCCAGCTTCCAATTAGAGGTGTGCCACAGTCCTAACATTAAAAAGTAATTTCAACTTGAAAAATGGATTTTACATGAGTTTTCTGTGACTTGAAACTTAGCGAATCCCAATCTTTAAGAATTCTAGGAAGAGACAGACAAGAACAATAGCAATACATAGAATCAAGGGGAAGAACATCTCATTAAAACAATAGCTAATAAATAGAATCAAGGCGATGTACATCTCATTAACAGAATAAATCCGACTGATGGTTGGTTCGAACAGTCCACAGAAAGGTTCCCTGCCCACGAGTTTACATAATAGCATTACTCCTATTAGCCAGTCAGTCGATTGTATTTATTGAGCGCTAACTGTGGGCAGAGGACTGTACTAAGCGCTTGGGAGAGGACAGTACAGCAATCAAGCAGACACATTCCCTGCCCACAGTGAGCTTTCAGTCCGTTACTAAGCTCCCAGTTGTCCAGTGCTTCGTGGCCCGCCGGGGACCCGGCTTCAGTTTGCCATTAAAGCATTTAACCGAGGTCGTGCGTCCCCTTGTTCAATTCCCCTCACATCAGCGCTTGGGCCCGCTGCTGGGCCTTTCATCCTCCTCACACATCGCACCGAGAGGAAACGTTCCTCTGCGTCCCCGAGCTGGAGACAAAAAGAGTTTCGAGGAGATTAGGAAGATGCTCTGTCAAGTAGGAGAGATCCTAAAATCGAAATTGTTCACGGGGTGGCCCAGACTACTCCCTGGCCTGACCTTTTACTCTAAACAATGTTTGCACATGGCTTAGAGTAGCTTTTGGTGTTTGTGTCGCACTTACCTCTACAAATTCCATTCGGTGTTTATTTGTCAGATGAGTCAAATTATCAAAGAATCGTAGCTGACTTGAATTCTTTTTCTGGGCACCTGTTGCTGTCATATAAATGCACGATCTTCCTTTATAAATCATTGAAAGGAAGTTATTTTGTTTCTACTATGCACCGTTCCTTGTTGAAACAAGCCGATCTGCATACTGAATATGAATGTTAGCACTTCTCGGTTAGGATTTTGTGGAGAAGTTTCCAAAACCTTTCAGTTTCACGCTTGGCGTGACTTATCCCGTTCGTGGTTCTTCACATTTGTTTGCACAGAATTCAAGGTACGGAAGAGATGGATGAATTAAAAACAAAGCCTCAAACCCTGAAATAAAGGAAGCCTTTCATCCTCCAACGAAAGAGGACATTTCGGAAATTAGTGGCGCTCAGCAGACATTCGGCAGAGAAAGCGCCTAGCCAGGATTTTTCTCTCCTTAATAGTGCTGGTTGAACAGTTACTATGTGTCAAGCACTGTTCTAAGCGCTGGGCTAGATTCAGGTATATCGGGTTGAATAGAGTCTCTGTCCCATCTGAGCCTCACTGTCTAAATAGGAGGGAGAACAAGTATTGAATCCCCATTTTAAAGATGAGAAAACCGAGGTGCAGAAAAATAAATGAGAAGCAACGTGGCCTAGTGGTGAGAGCACGGGTCTGGGAGTCAGAAGGACCTGGGTTCTAATCCTGTCTTCGCCACTTATCTGCTGTGTGATCTTCGGCAAGTCACTTCACTTCTCAGGGCCTCAGTTCCCTTATCTGTAAAATGGGGATTAAGACCGTGAGCCCCATGTGGGACAGGGACTGGGTCCAACCTGATTAGCTTGTATCTACCCCAGGGCTCAGAACAGTGCTTGGCACATACTAAGCACTTAACAAATACATGCGGTGGAGCGGGAATTAGAACCCAGGTCCTTCTGACTCCCAGGCCCATGCTCTATACACTACACCAAATTGAAACCCCCAAGCACCTATGGGACACTTTGCTTTTTAAGCCAATGGGGAATGATGACTTTTTTTCAAAAATCCTCCAAATTGTAGGTGTGAACAAAATCTAATCTGATTTGGGGTCTTTTGGAGACTCAGATCCAAGTTCCACTGGAATAAAGAAAGGAAATGTGAACGGGGGTGGGAGAAGGAAGAGAGGGGCTGTTACCCAGAGTCTGAGTTACAGAGCTTCCTTAGCCATTAGAGTTCTGCCCCAAACTGTAGTTTTTTAATAATAATAATCATGATGATGATATAACTATTATCAGAGAAGCAGCCGGGCTTGGGAGTCAGAGGTCGTGGGTTCTAATCCCAACTTGGCCACTTGTATTTGGGGAAGTCATTTCACTTCCTTGGGCCTCAGTTCCCTCATCTGGAAAATGGGGATGAAGACTGTGAGCCCCACGTGGGACAGAGCGAAGGAATCGTCGCTGAACTGCCTCCCAGAGATCCTGTCTTCGGCCTTAGCCATGACGTGACAGCATTGGGGAGGGGAACCTGTTTCTCCCAGACTACCTGTTTCAACCTGACCGGTGACCCTCGCCTCTTCATCCCGGTGACTCTGGACAATCGGACGGGATCATCTCTGGCAACGTACCGTGCGGCTATGAGGAGGGCCTGGTTTTAAGGCCTCCTTTGACACCCGAGGCAGCTCTCTAATCCATGGGATGCGAAGACTTTTTGCTATTAACTAAAGGTGTGCTAGTGGGGGAGGGCGTTTGGTTTCTGTCCCACTGCTGCACCGCTCAATCTGCAGGCGGCGGACACTTCAACCATCCCTGGCCCCTTACCTCAGTGCAGTGCCTCAAACCCATGGCGGTCCACCAGTGATGATGATGATGATGTTTTGTTTTGTTCTGTCCTCTTTTGCTTTGCTGTCCGTCTCCCCCTTTTAGACTGTGAGCCCGTCATTGGGCAGGGATTGTCTCTCTCTGTTGCCGAATTGTATATTCCAAGCGCTTAGTACAGTGCCCTTCACATAGTAAGCGCTCAATAAATACTATCGAATGAATGAATGAATACAGTGCTCCGCACACAGTAAGTGCTCAGTAAATACCATCCATCGGTTGACTTATTTTCATCCGTATTCCACGGTAAAATACTTGAGGTCAGGGATCATATTTATGTGCCCTTCATTCCCTAAACATCCAGGAGATCGCTTTCCCCACCCTCAATCTAAGCCGGTGGCGGCGACAGTGATGTTCATGGTGACGGGGAGTGCAAAGGTCCGAGACGGAGATCAGAATTTCTGGAAGTGCAGTTATTATTATTATTATTATTATTATTATTATTATTTTCAAGTGTCGTCGAGTCGTTTCCAGTTCATAGCGACTTCACGCATAGACTTTCTCCAGAATGTCCTGTCCTCTGCCATAATCCACAACCTTTCTGACGGTTCTTCCGTTATCGTTTTTATGGGCTCTATCCGTCTAGCTGCCGGACTGCCTCTTTCACGTTTTCCCTGGACTTTTCCCAGCATTAGCGTCTTCTCCGGGGAATTAATCCTCCCGATGATGCGCCTAAAATATGCTAATCTAAGTCAAGTCATTTGGCTTTCCGAAGACCCAAAGGCAAATATCTCGGCTTTTGTCCTTGTACTTTTCTGTTCACACAGGGAGTCGGGCTAATGGCTTTTCCTTCCCCAATTACAATCAGAGCCCAATTCCACTTTTCAGAGACATCTGCAAATTTCGAAACAGGACCCACAATAGAGTAGCAGCCTAGTTATGTCAACTCTTCTCTGTCTAAGGTAGAAAGTCAGCCTCGGAATGTTAAGAAATGAGATAAAATTGTAACGTTCTTGAAAGGTAGGTTGCGAGCGGATTCTAACCGTTTTCTAATTATTGTCTTAAATCAGTGAGTCTGATTTTCCTCTCCATTCTGGGTCATGCTTATTTCCCGGGAATGGAAGCTCATAGTGGGCGGGGAGCTTATCTACCGACTCTGTTGTGCTGGACTCTCCCAAGCGCTCAGTACAGTACTCTCCACACAATAAGCCCTCGATAAATATGACTGATTGATTGATTAATTGGAAAGGGAAGGAGAAGCAGCGTAGCCTAGTGGATAGAGCACGGGCCTGGAAGTCAGAAGGACCTGGCTTCTAGTCCCGCCTCCTCCACTCATCAGCTGTGTGACCTTGAGCAAGTCACTTCACTTCTCTGGACCTCAGTTCCCTCATCTGTAAAATTAGGATTTCTAAGAGCCCCATGGGGGACAGGGACTTTCTACAACCTGATTAGCATGTAACTTCCCAAGCACATAATTCAGTGCTTGACACATATTAAGTGCTTAACAAATATCATTTGAAAAAAAATTAAAAATTAAGCAGAGGGGAAGGAGTACACGTCTCTCTCCTCTCTCGTTCTCCCTGGAACTGAGTCTTAACTGCAGTATTTGTTAAGCCCCTCCCACGTGCCAGACACTATGCTAAGCACTGGGGTGGATACAGGCAAATCAGGTTGGACGTAGTCCCTGACCCGCGTGGGGCTCATGATCTTAATTCCCATTTTATAGATGAGGTAACTGAGGCTCGGAGAAGTCGGGAACCGTTGAAGCACAGGCTGTGGAGAGCAGGGTAAGTGTAACAATCTTACACTTCTCTGAGCCTCGGGTCCTTCATCTGGAAAGTGGGGATTCTCTGCCTGTTCTCCCTCCTACTTAGCCTGTGAGCCTCGTGCGGGACCGGATGATCTCCTAGCTCCCCGAGCTCCTAGAACAGTGCTTGGCACAAAGTAAGAGCTTAACAAATTTTACAATTATTATTCCTGTACAACACCTTTTGGAGCCACTCAAAATCTAGCCTCCAAACTCCAGAAAACCTGGACCCGGCCTACTGGCCGGCCTCCTTGTTTCCTGTCTTTTCTTCTCTAAATCAGTTTCAACACTGCCAGATGGTCTTTTGAACCCAGCGCTCTCTAATTCTGCTAAAAACGTGACCCTGGAATTCCCAATCCACAACCACCCCTGTAGATCCGTAATCATCCTACTAGAGCTTCCTCCCTCAAACATTCCAAACTTCACAGACCCTCTGGGGAAGCAGCCCAGGCGTGTGCGGAAGTTGCAGTGATATTGATGGTATTCCTAATTTATTTAGTAGGCGGAATTTAGAATGTGATTAAGGATCCATCTGTCCTGCCACAGACCCCATTGCACACGAATCCCTACAGGGCGAGGAGAAGGCTGTTGTTCATTTCAGACATTTTCGGGGCGGAGGTCTGATTCTGATTAATTTTCTAGTTTACTTGTCGAAATGGATTTCCTTTTCTTTTCTTTTTAGCAACGATGATGTACAGTGACAAAAAGAGGGACACCCCAAATCCATACGGCCTCCTTTTAGTCGTATAATCCAAAATCATTTTTAGTTGGTCCTAACTAGACTGTAAAATCTTCGTAGGCAGGGACGTTTCTACCAACTGTATTGTGACAACAATGACAATCGTTGAAATTTGTTCAACATTTACTAGGCAGCAGGTACTGTACTAAGTCCTGGGGTAGCTACAAGCGAATGAGGTTGGACACAGTCCCTGTCCCACGTGGGGCTCACGGTCTTCATCCCCATTTTACAGATGAGGGAACTGAGGCACGGAGGAATGAAGTGACTTGTCCAAGGTCACACAGCAGACAAGCGCCGAAGACGGGAATAGAACCCAAGTCCTTCTGATTCCCAGGCCTGTGATTTACCCGCTCCTCTCCCAAGGGATTAGAACAGTGACTCTACGCAGTTAATACTCAATAAATACTATTGATTGATTGATTGATGGACTGATTGGTCTTATAGGTAATGACACTAACCCTTCTAGGTAACGGCTAATTCAACACTTTCCAAACTTGTCAATTTGGGAAAAATGGTTAAATGGTTCAGAATAATAAACGCTACTACTACTGATAATAGTGTTAAGTGCTTACTATGCGCCAAGCACTGTGGTAAGCACTGGGGTACATTCAAGGTAATCAGATCAGACACGTTCCCTGTCCCACTCAGGATTCGGTCCAAGTAAGAGAGGGAACAGGTATTGGATCCCCATTTTACAGCCGAAGCCTGAGGCCCAGAGACGTAAATGAGTTGCCCACGGTCACGCATCAACCAGGTGACAGAGTCGGGACTAGAACCCAGGTCCTCTGATTCCCAGGCCTGTGCTCTTTCCCCTGGGCCTTACAGCTTCTTAGAAGGGTGAGGTATTTTTTAGCCACGCGGTCTATGCCTGTAAAGTTGGTGAATTGTACTATCATCAGTAGAGAAGGGGAGAAGCAGCGTAACCAGGTGGTTAGAACACGGGCCCGGGAGTCAGAAGGAACTGGGTTCTAATTCCAGCTCCACCACTTAATAATAGTAATGTTGGTATTTAAGCGCTTACTATGTGCCGAGCACTGTTCTAAGCTCTGGGGTAGATACAAGGTAATCAGATTGTCCCACGTTGGGGCTCACAGTCTTAATCCCCATTTTACAGATGAGGGAACTGAGGCACAGGGAAGTGAAGTGACTTGCCCAAAGTCACACAGCTGACAAGAGGCAGAGCCGGGGATTAGAACCCACGACCTCTGGCTCCCAACCCCATGCATTTGCCATTGAGCCATGTCTGCTCTATGACCTTGGGCAGGTCACTTCACTTCTCTGTGCCTCAGGTACCTCACCTGTAAAAGGGGGATTAAGTCCCGGAGCCAGGTCCAACCTAATTAACTTGTATCTACCCCAGCGCTTAGAACCGTGCTTGGCACATTGTAAGCGCTTAGCAAGTACCGGCATTATTATTATCAGTAGTCACTTCTCCTGTCCCTTGGCCGGGATGGAGTGAGGATTATCTTTTCCAAGCCTTCCCCTCCCTATCTTTAATAGCCCTATGGCAACAGCAAAACCTGATTTCTCTGGCTGGAAGATGTGGTGAAATGTGAATGAGGAGGCGTGTGCCTCGTGTTTTATTCAGATGACCAGTAGCCGTGTGACCTGGGTAAGTCACCGAAGTGCGCGCCGCCTCAGTTTCCTCATCTGTAGAGTGGGGACAGAAGACACGTTCCCTCCCTGTTAGTCTGGGAGCGCCATTGAAACCGGGACTGTGTCCGATTATCCCCTATCCACCCTGGGAGTTTAGTAGAGTGCTTGGCACATGGTCGCCGCCGAACAGATATTATTGTTCTTGTGACTATTATTAATAAATGCTGGAGAATCTTCGGCAGAACTATGGAGGTCTGATCAGTTGTAGACACGTGCTTAAATTTCTAAGCAAGAATTCAAAAGAGCTTTCCATCAGAAAAAGCAAACTAGAACAACCAAGGAAAAAGCAAGGTAAGCCAGGTGTTCGCTTTTGGAAATTTCGAATCTCTGTGTAGCCTTCTGAATTCATGAAGAAGAAATGTGTTTTGTTTTGTTTTTTTCCTCAGATTTAGGATAAACCAGCATATGTTTGTGCATATGGTGTCAGATTTATTCAGTAAAGCACTTGTTATTCAATTTTTTGCTTTGAATAGCTTACGATCCTCATGTTGAACCTGAGCTGAGGACCGGATTCAGGCGAGTTATTGTTTCCTCCCATCTTGCCATTTCCTGTGTCTTTGACTACATCTGGTATTCTGGACCATGGGCAGTTGATTTAATTAATCAATCAATGGTATTTCATAAGCACTTACTCTGTACAGAACATCACAGCAAGAGCTTGGGAGAGTACAGTGTAAAAAGGTTTGTAGACCCGTTCCCTGCCTTAAATGAGCTTCCATTCTAGAGGGGAAAACAGATTGAATTCTGCTTCGGTTTAATTAGCGTTTCTTCTGGGCGTGAAGAGTCGGTTTGTTCCTGTGATTAGAAACCCAGAACATATTCCACTTGTTAAATGAACTGAAATTGATGTGGAAATTATGGAGGTGAATATCTCAGATTCAAACCCTTCGGTATAGTCTGCGCTGGAAGGTATACATCGAGTTCGGGCCAATCGGCTATCAATAATTGGCCACAAAAATGCACTCCCTACCTCTGGGGCTGTCTTTCAACAGAGCAGGCCGGTTTGGATAAGAAGAGCAATATTTTCTTTCATCAAACCGATGATAATAGTCATTAAGGAGAGCAAGAACTGGGTCGAGATAAGAGCCACACGGAAGAAGCTTTATTTACTAAACTATTATCTTAAATTGCATATAAATTTGTTTTATGGCATTTCATCACAATCGCTAAAGGCGCTGGGCCGCCACATGCAAAATGCCTTCTTCCACGTAGGAGCAAACCTCATTTTCATTAGCACGGAAAACGGGAGGGATCATCCATCTTCCGAGACAGAAACGTGTGTCAGAGACAAGAGTTGAGAAGCTCCCAAACACACAGCGAAGGAAGAATCACGAAATGATCTGGGAGGGAATGGGCAGAAAGTCGACCGGGGCCGTCGTTTTAAGTTTCAACCTCCTGGCGGGCAGTGATTTATACGATATGAATATTCATGTATTTACGATATATTTATTCGATGAGAAACGGCAGGGGTGGGGTGAGGGATTCAGATTTGGATTTTTGATTGTGCACGGCGCTCGTCTAGGATCGAATACGGTGGCGATGCTTCTTGGAACCTGTCTCTTTGTGTATTTTAATAATAAGATAAAGTAGATATGCCGGACTGGAAATCTGATGCCTTACTTTCAGCCACTGCAGATCACATCTCCAAAAGGCCATCTCTGATCGAGCCCTCTCTTCCCCTCCTCCCTCTCCAATCTGGGTTGCCTATGACCTGGGATCTGTACCACCCCAGTGCTTAGTTCAGTGCCTAGCACACAGTAAGTGCTTAACAAACACCATTAATATTATTATCATTATTATCTCTTAAGCACTTAATAATAATTGTGTTATTGGTTAAACACTTACGATTTGCCAGGCACTGTTCTAAGCGCTGGGTAGATACAAGTTAATCAGATTGGACACAGTTCCTGTCCCACATGGAGCTCACACTTTTAATCCCCATTTTATAGGTAATAATAATAAAAATGATGAGATGATAGTACATGTTAAGCACTCACTATGTGCCAAGCACTGTTCTAAGCACTGGGGTAGATACAAGGTAATCAGGTTGTCCCATGTGAGGCTCACAGTCTTCATCCCCGTTTTACAGATGAGGTAATTGAAGCGTAGAGAAATGAAGTGACTTGCCCACACTCACACAGCAGATAAGTGCCGGAGCCGGGTTTAGAAACCATGACCTTCTGACTCCCGGGCTTGTGTTCTAACTGTCAGACTAGATATTCACCCTACCCTCAACCCCACTTAGTACAGTACTTGGCACACAGTAAGCGCTTAACAAATACCATCATTATTATTAATATTATTATTATGTCCTTCCGGGTCGCCCTTGCACTTGAATTTGCTCCCTTTATTCCCCACTCCCTCAGCCCCACAGCACCGATTTACATATACACAATTTATTTATATTGATATCTACCTCCCCCTCTAGACTGTAAGCTCCTCGTGGGCGGGCAGTGCACCTACCGATGATGTCGTACTTCTCTCACCAAACGCTTAGTACAGTGCTCTGCACACAGTAAGCACTCAATAAATACCACGGATTGATTGCTTGATTGGAAAGACCCTCCTGAAAAGCCACTTACCTAAAACCACCAAAAAAGATGTAGTTATATAAACAGTATAATGCCTGGCACCATAGGACTTAACAAATGCCATCATTATTATTATTAATAAACACAGGCTTAGAAGATGTTATATCGAACAATGGGAACTGCTTAGCTAAAATAAATACAACTTTCAGTTGGAAACCTGTAAGAAAACGATTTCCTCTATGTGGTTAAAATGGTAGTCACCCCTTTTGGGCCTCTATTAGTTAGTAGCTTCTCATTTCGTGGTGTAGAAAGCTCCATCATTTTTCCTAGAGTGTGTCAGGAGAGGGCAGCAACGTTGCAAGGGAAAATGGCTCTGAGGAAGAAAGGAAACTCCAGCTGAAGACTTTCCTTTCGAGTGCCCGGAAAGCCACCCCTCCCCGCTCGCCTTTTAATGAAGTGCTTCAGTAATTCCATCTAGGGATTCTCTTCTAAAACCTGTAGATTTTCGAACAGCTTTTCCCTGAAGTATTGTAAGCCCCGTCTGGATGAACGTATGCATTTCTCTCCTTATGTATTTCAGGGAGTACCAGGACCCGGGAAGTACAACATTAAAAGTCAGTTTGAAAAGGCGGAGAGCGTGACTCCAAAAGGCAGTGAGATGCTTCATCCTCCTTTCCTGTCACAAGCCAAAGTAAGGGACCTCCAAAGCGTTTCTGGAAAACCGTGCGCTAAAATCGTCAGAAGGCCAAACTGGCGTCGTGACCAATCGATCGGTCACTTGGTCAGTAATACCACTGTTAGAGGAGTGAAGAGCACTTACCGTGTGCAGAGCGTTGTACTAAACGCTTGGGGAGTACAATGTAACAGAAATGGTAGACACAATCTCTCCCCTCAAGGAATTTACAGTCTACTAGTGAATAATCTGAATGGAAGGGAAAGGAGCAGTACGTGTGATGAAGCAGCGTGGCCTAGTGGATAGAGCACGGACCTGGAAGTAAGAAGGACTTGGGTTCTAATCCTGGCTCCTCCCCTTGTTTGCCATATAATAATAATGATGATGGTATTTGTTAAGCGCTTACTATGTGCCAAGCACTGTTCTAAGCGCTGGGGGGATATAAGGTGATCAGGTTGTCCCACATGGGGCTCATGGTCTTGATCACATTTTACAGATGAGGTAACCGAGGCACAGAGAATTGAAGTGACTTGCCCAAAGTCACACAGCAGACAAGTGGCAGGGTTGGGATTAGAACCCATGACCTCTGACTTCCAAGCCCGTGCTCTTTCCACTGAGCCACGCCGCTTCTCTAGTGACTTAGGGCAAGTCACTTCACTTCTCCTGGAGTTCCCTCACCTGGAAAATGGGGATTAAGACGGTGAGCTCCTCGTGGGACATGGACTGTGTCCAACCTGATTACCTGATTAGTTGTATATACCCCAGTGCTTAGTATATAGTGCCTGAAACATAATAAGTGCTTAACAAATGCCATTAAAAAATCCAAAAAAACCTGCCCCAGTGCTTAGTACAATGTCTAGCATTCATTCATTCAATTGTATTTATTGAGTGCTAGCATTCACTCATTCATTCAATTGTATTCACTGAGTGCTGACTCTGTGCAGAGCACTGTACTAAGCGCTTGGAAAGTGCAATTCGGCAATAGAGACAATCCCTGCCCAACAACGGGCTCACAGTCTAGAAGGGGGGAGACAGACAACAAAACAAAACAAGTGGACAGACATCAAAGGCATCAATATAAAAAAATAGAATTATATAGATAGTAAGCTATACTATTATAGCTTGTTATGATACTATACTATACTATTATTAGCATTTAGTTCTTAACAAATGCCATAAAATAGAAAAAAGAGGCAATGCTTAGTATATAGTGTCCAGGACATAGGAAGCGCTTAAAAAATACCATTTAAAAACCCCCAATAAACCTGTTTAACTTGTATCTACCCCAGAGCTTAGTACAGTGGCTAGCACATAGTAAGCGCTTAACAAATGCCCTTAAATAATAAAAAAAAGAGATGTCAGGAAAAATGAGACCTAGAGCAAACAGCCATGGTCAGGAAGTTGACCAAAACCTTTCACGAGAGATGGAAGACAGAGAAAACGCGAAGATGTTTGCGTTTTGGCTCTGGCCGGCCCGATTTCGGGAACCTGAGAAGGACATAAAGTAGAGTAGAGCTGATGGGCAGTCAGTGATGTTGATTTAAAGATTCGATCCCTACCTCCTCTAAGAGCTCTCTGTCCTGCCTGCCCCAACTATAGTCTGAACATTCATTATTGATCTTTTCAGAATCAGGTCGGTTACAGCACTCAAAACACAGCAAGGCTTTTCCTGACACGCACTTATGGAGTCCACATTAAAGTTGTTATAACCCATAAAAATAAGCTGATAGTGTAACGCTGAAGAGAAATTGGTGGGTAGCCCCCTTCCCCCTCCACCCCTTAGACATTTATTAAGTGGAGATTAGGTAAGGCTTTCATTCGTTCAATTATATTTTTTCATTCAATCGTATTTATTGAGCGCTTATTGTGTGCAGAGCACTGTACTGAATGCTTAATTGAGCACTTACTGTGAGCGAAGCATTGTACTAAGTGGTTGGGAGAGACAGTACAACAACAGACACATTCCTGCCCACAAGGAGCTCACATTCTAGAGGGGGAGACAGACATTAATAGAAATAAATAGATAAATGCATAAATGAGAGATATATACAGATATGTACGTATGTGCTGTGGGGATGGAAGGGAGAATGAACGAAGGAGCAGGTCAGGGTGGCGCAGAGGAAGTGGGAAAAGAGGGCTTAGTCAGGAAAAGCTTCTTGGAGGAGATGGGCCTTCATTATTCCTTCAATCGTATTTATTGAGCGCTTACTGAGTGCAGAGCACCGTACTAAGTGCTTGGAAAGTCAATAAGGTTTTTGAAGTGGGGAGAACAATTATCGGCCGGATCTGAGGAAGGAGGGCGTTCCAGGCCAGAGGCCGGGTGTGGGCGAGAAGTCGGCGATGAGATAGATGAGATCGAGGTACAGCGAGAAAGTTAGCATAAGTCTTAGCTCCCGACCCCTTTCCCGCAACCTCCCTCTGGCCTGGCCTCCATATGTGCCAGACCACCACTCTCCCCACCTTCAAAACCTCATAGAGGTCACACCTCCTCCAAGAGGCCTTCCCCAAATAAGCCCTCTTTTCCCTTCCTCCCTCTCCCTTTTATGTCATCTGCACTGGATCCATACCCTGTAAGCGCTTGATATACACCCCACCTTCAGGCCCCGGCACTAATGTACAGATCCGGCATCTATGTCTTTATATTCCTATAATAATAATAAAAATGATGTTGGTATTTGTTAAGCGCTTACTATGTGCCAAGCACCGTTCTAAGCGCTGGGGTAGATACAAGGTAATGAGGTTGTCCCACGTAGGGCTCACAGTCTTCATCCCCATTTTCCAAATGAGGTACCTGAGGGCCAGAAAAGTGAAGTGACTTTCCCAAGGTCACACAGCTGACACGCGGAGGAGCCGGGATTAGAAACCACGACCTCTGACTCCCAAGCCCGGGCTCTTTCCACTGAGCCACACTGCTTCCTATCTGTCTCCCTATCCACACCGTAAGCTCGCCGTGGGCAGGGAACATGTCTATGGACTCCGTTGGATTGTACTCTCCCCAGCGCTCAGTACAGGGCTCTGCACAGAGGAAGCACTCCATAAATACCATCGACTGACTGATTAATTCATTCAGCCAGAAATAAAAATTTGATTACAGACACATTTTCACCTGAATATTCATGACAAGATGTTCTATTAAAATGTTTTAACTGTAAGTATCAAGGTAGCAGGTTGCATTTTATACGTCCTCTATAACTACTACTACTACTACTACTAATAACGATGGTGTCTATTAAGCGCTTACTATGTGCCAAGCACTCTTCTAAGCGCTGGGGGAGATACAAGCGTATCAGGTTGTCCCGGGTGGGGCTCTCTGTCTTACTCCCCATTTTACAGAGGAGGTAACTGAGGTACAGAGAAGTGAAGTGACTTGCCTCTGTGGGTTCTGATGTGTAGACGATTCTACTAAAAGCCATTTTCTTAATGTCACGGTGCGAATGAGACATCAATTCACCGAGGTCTTCTCCACTCCGTGAAGAAATAAATTAAACTCCAGATGTTCTAGTACTTCCAGGGCCACTTTTTACCCACGAAGTATCTCAATTGACTCACAGCCCGTCGTCGGCTTATTTTCTCCCTTGCTCCGCTTATTTTCTCCCGGGCTCCGCCAGAGATTCGTACCCGTGAAATCAATCACCCCGGCTCCCGGCACCTATGATGAACCTCGCACAGCCCTGGAGTCCTTGAAGAAAACGTCCGGACTCAGAACGACCCCGTTCGGTCAAACGGCCACGCGGTTCCCGGCAGGCTGCGGATTAGAGGAGACACCAGGTTAGCAACGAAGCCGAACCCCGCGGCCGCCGACTTTAACCTGATTCGTTACTATCAGCGACTCATTCATTCGCTCACTCGTATTTATTGAGCGCAGAGCACTCTACTAAGCGCTTGGAATGTACAATTTGACACCAGATAGAGGCCATCCCTGCCCAGTGACGGGATCACAGTCTAAACGGGGGAGACAGACAGCAGAGCGAAACAGAACAAAACTCCCATTGTGGGGAAGCCGGAGGTTCAGCTGAAATGGGGCCTTGGTACTTTTAAAGACGCTACGGAAAGATACACATTTCAGACGTCTTTGGATTCAGTCTGGAATCGGGAAAGAGATGGGAAGACGAGCAGAGGCGACGTGCTCTAGTGGAAAGAGCCCCGGTCTGGGAGCCTGAGAACCCCGGTCCGAATCCCGGCTCTGCCGACTGCTTGCTGCGTGACCTCGGGCGAGTCACTTAACTTCTCTGGGCCTCAGTTATCTCATCTGTAAAATGGGGATTTAAATCTTCCTCCCTCCCACTCATAGACCACGAGCCCCGTGTGGGACAGGGTCTGCGTCCCACTGAATAATCTCGTTTCTACCCCAGCACTGAAAACAGTCTTGGCCGCATAATAAGTGCTTAGCAAATACCGTAAAAATGATTGTAATCATAATGACTGTGGTAGTTGTTTAGTGCTTACTTTGTGCCAGGTACTCTACTGAGCGCTGGGGAGGATACAAGCAAATTGGGATGGATATAGTCCCTGTCCCACATAATAATAATAATGTTGGTATTTGTTAAGTGCTTACGGTGGGCCAAGCACTGTTCTAAGCGCTGGGGTAGATACAAGGTAATCAGGTTGCCCCACGTGGGGCTCACGGTCTTAATCCCCACTTTACAGATGAGGGAATTGAGGCACAGCCAAGTGAGGTGACTTACCCAAGGCCACACAGCAGATGAGAGGCAGAGCCAGGATTAGAACCCATGACCTTCAGGCTCCCAGCCCCGTGCTCAATCCACCGCGACCTGCTGCTTCCCAAGCAACGTAACCTACACGAAATCTTAATCGTTTAGCGTTTCTAAGTCGTTTTGTATATTTTACTCTGACGTGATTTGAATCGCAGATGAAAACGACCGTAAATGCCCCTTCCGCGTGATCTGTACTGACGGGGATTCTAATTGAACTAAACATCATTTTGAGTGGATTCTCCGGGCAGTCTTTACGTGTTTAGCTTTAAACAAATGGTCCTGCCTACATAAACTAGGCCTAAAGACATCTGAAGGCAGACAGCTGTCATGTACTTTAATTGGATGTTTGCTAAGTTCTCCCTCACTTTTCTTAGCGAGCCGAAAGAGAGAGGCTGCTTGAATTAATCAACTTTCATAAGAGGGCGACGGCATCACGGCCGACCTGTTTCCCGGGCCAGTCTCTCTGGAATATCTGGGGCATCGATAGATCCATCTGGGAGGCCGACAGGCAGAACAGGCAACAAAATGGCACGGCGGTATTCTAGAAAGTCTATCGTGTACTCTCCCAAGTGCTTAGCGCAGTGTTCTGCACGCAGTAGGCCCTCAGGAAATCCCATCGACTGATTGCAAATGGCATCAGGATTCAGACACGCTGAAGGTTTTAAGAGCAACCATAGGATTCAACTTTCTTTCTGACTTTGAGATCGTAACCTAGAAGAGTCACTATGTACGACTTCTCGAGCCGTTCCACCGACTGAGAAGCAGGGGGGACTGGTGGGAAAGAGCCCGGGAGTCAGAGGGCCCAGATTCAAATCCCGGATCCTCCACTTGCTCCTCTGCTGTGTGACCTTGGGCAGGTCAGTTCACTTTGCTGGGCCTCTTCTGAGCCCATTGTTGGGCAGGGATTGTCTCTATTTGTTGCCAAATTGTACTTTCTAAGTGCTTAGTACGGTGCTCTGCACACAGTAAGCGCTCGATAAATTCGATTGAATGAATGAGTGAATGAAAAATGGGGATTAGGACTGTGAGCCTCATGTGGGACTTTGGATCTACCCCAGCGCCTAGTACAGTGCCCGACACATAATAAGCTCTTCACTACCATTAAAACAACAACAGAAAAAAATCCAACACTCTATGCTGGACTTACTATCAAATGACAGTTAATCAGTGGTATTTATTGAGCGCTTACTATATGCAGAGCACTGTCTAAGTGCTTGGGTATTTATTTTATTAATGATGTGTATATATCTATACATATATTTGTTTAAAGCTATATACACATTTTATTAATCGTGTGTATATATCTATAATTCTATTTATTTATATCGATGCCTGTTTACTTGTTTTGTTGTCTGTCTCCCCCCTTCTAGACTGTAAGCCTGTCGTTGGGTAGGGATTGTCTCTATTTGTTGCTGAATTTTACTATCCAGGTGCTTAGCACAGTGCTCTGCACACAGTAAGTGTTCAATAAATACGATTGAATGAATGACTACGTTCCAACAGAATTTGCGGCACGTTCCCTGCCCGTAACAAGTTTACAGTTTAGAGGGGGAGGCAGACAATATGAATAAATTCAATAATTTATGATATGCAACTTAAAGACATCACCATGAATGATCCTGAGACACAGACATGCTCATCGTCGGAAAGGGCAGGTAATCATAATAATAATAATAATTATGGTATCTGTTAAGGGCTTATTAGGTGCCCAGCCCTGTTCTAGCACTGGCGTAGATATGAGCTAATCAGGTTGTCATAGTCCCTGTCCCCCAGGGGGTTCACAGTCTCCATCCCGATTTTCCAGATGAGGTAACTGAGACCCAGAGAAGTGAAACGACTTGCCCAAGGTCACACAGAACACATGGGGCGGAGTTGGGATGAGAACCCAGGTCCTTCTGTCTCCCAGGCCCAGTGTCTATCCACTAGGCCACACTCCTGGAGGATGGATGGCAGTGGGATCCAGACGGCTGCTTTATGGTGAATTAAAATGGGGTAATTGGAAGTTGGGGCCAGAGAAGCAAGGCTTTAAAGAACAGGTGAAACAAAAAGTCAAACCTTCTGGCAGAGCGGAGAAAAGTCGGACCACAGCAGTGGCAGCAGAAGAAAAGCCAGGGAAGCCTGGGCAACTGCGGGCAGGAACAGACAGACTTGGCTTCCCGACACGTCCGGATTGGGCCGCTAAGAAGGGTGTTAAGCGCTTACTATGTGCCAAGCACCGCTCTAGATACAATGTAAACTGATCAGCTTACAGATGCAATCCCTGACCCACCTGAGGCTCAGTCCAAGAGGAGGAAAACAGGTATCGAACGCCCACTTTAAAGATGAGGAAACCGAGGCCCAGAGAAGCTAAGTGACTTGTCCAAGGTCACAAAGCAGGCAAGCGGCGGAGGCGGGATTAGAATTCAAGTAGTAGTGAGAATAATAGAGAATTTATGAAGTGTTCTTTGGACGCCCAGTCCCGGGTTCTGCCTACTAGAGCACAATACCTCTCTGTCACCCGCTGCTCTGCCCTCTGTGTGGCCACTTTCTCCGGCCTGAGGCCATTTTACAATCTAGAGGATGTCACCACTTTGTGGCGCATGGCCCTTGGTGGATCGTAACGGCATCGTGTCCGAGCAAATAATAATAATAATAATTATGGTATTTGTTAAGTGCTTATTATGTGTCAGGCACCATTCTAAGCACTGGGGAGATACAAACTAATTGGGTTGGACATAATGCCTGTCCCCCGTAGGCCTCAGAGTCTTAATCCCTGATTTCCAGGTGCGGGAACTGAGGCCCAGAGAAGTGAAGTATCTTGCCCAACGTCACGCAATAGACAAGTGGCAGATCCGGAATTAGAACCCAGGTCCTTCTGACTACCAGGCCCCGTGAATTCAAGACTACACCGATTGGTTGGCAGCTGACTCAATGTGGAGAGGGCTCTGGGACATCTAAGGCTCGGGTAGGCACATGCACTGGAAAGGCACAAACAATTTGGAATCAAATCGAACCCTGGCCTATCAATTATTTTGGTGTCGTTTTCTGGTTGTTCCAGATGCAGTTTGTATTTCAATTCTCATTTAAAGCAGATAATTGAAAACGTGTTGGGACACGCCGCGTGTTGTCGTTCGTGTTTCTCAGGTCCCGCATATTATGATATTTTCCACGACGGAAATACCAGTGATGGATGGAGAAAGTCATGCTGGGAGAAAGCAAGGAAAGACGCATTTGGATCCTCTGCTCCCCGTATTTTCCACCATATTAAGAGAGAAGCTTTTAGTTCTCCCGGGCCAGCCGATTATCAGGTAACGGGAAATCCCTTTTTGTTCTTTAAAGGCCGGGGACTGGGCCGACCTGCGGGAAATGATTTGGCAATCGGAGGTCTTATCGAGCTGTTAGCTCCATTATGGGTTTTGGTAACGATTGTGGTATTCGGCACTGTACTAAGCGCTGGGGTGGATATCTGCAAATCGGGTTGGACACAGTCCCTGTCCCACGTGAGGCTAACGGTCTTAATCCCCATGTGACAGATGAGCAAACTGAGGCAGAGAGCGGTTAAGTAACTTGCCGATTGTACTATAATAATCGTTCTGGTATTTGCTTTCTATTTACTATTTGCCAAGTTCAGGGGTAGATAAAGGATAATCAGATAAGACACAGTCCCTGTCCCACATGGGGTTCACAGTCTAAGGAAGTGACAACAGGAATTTAATCCCTATTTTACAAAGGTGAAGAAACCGAGGCACAGAGAAGTGACGTGCCCAGTGTCACAAAGCAGGCAAGTGGTAAAATTGGGATTAAAACCCAGGCTTCCTGACTCTGATATTCTTTCCACTGGGCCACACTGCTTCTCTTGAAACAGCTTAAGATTTTACAATGGATTTTTAATAACCGAAATGGATGTTCTGAACTCAGAATCACAGATTGGAGAGGATTTAACAAGGCCAACTCAGCTAATTGAATGAATCAATCGATTAAGTCAGTGACATTTATTGAGCTCCTGCTGTATGCAGAGCACTGTACTAAGCGCTTGGAGAGTCCAGGAAAACAGAATTGATAGACATGTTCCCTGCCCACAACGAGCTTCCAGTCTAAGAGGAGGAATCAATTCTGTTGTCTTCCTTTCCGGCGGGTGGAACGCACACTCTCTTGCAAGCCTGTAACGCCCTCCCTCTTCAAATTTGACGGACGATGACTCTCCCCACCTTCAAAGCTGTACTGAAGGCCCATCTCCTCCGAGAAGCCTTCCCTGACTAAGGCTTCCCTCCCTTTCCTCTTCTCCCACTCCCTTCTGCGTCGCCCTGATCTGCTCCCTTTGCTCATCGCCCCCTCCCAGCCCCCCAGAACTCAAGTCCGTATCCGTAATTCATTTATTTCTATTAATGTCTGTCTCCCCCTCGGGACCGTAAGCTCGGTGTGGACTTATTGTTATATTGTACTCTCCCAAGTGCTTAGTACAGTGCTCTGCACCCCGTTGATCCTCAGTAAATACAATCGAATGAAGCCGTGGATGTGTTAAAATTGATTTCCCTATGATAGGGTGAAAGCTAACCACTTGAATGCCCTGTTGCAGTTTTTACGTCTGATTCTTAGTCTGCATCATCGTCATCATCAATGGCGTTTATTGAGTGCTTACTGTGTGCAGGGCACTGTGCTAAGTGCCTGAGGGAATACAGGCCTTCCTGAAGTTTCTAACCAAGGAGAACGACCCCTTACCCGGTTATTACAAATTCTAGCTGATGGACCTCTAACAGTCACGCCCGTTCTCCATTGCTATAGTGCGGTGATTAAGCACTAGAGAAGCAACGTGGCCTAGTGGATAGGGCACGGGCCTGGGAGTCAGAAGGACCTGGGTTCTAATCCTGGCTCCGCCACTTGTATGTTGTGTGACCTTGAGCAAGTCGCTTCACTTCTCTGGGCCTCAGTTAGCTGTACAGTGGGGATGGCGACTGTGAGCCCCATGCGGAACCTGGACTGTGCCCAACCTGATTAACTTGTATCTACCCTAGCGCTTAGTACAGTAGCTGGCACATAGCAGGTGCTTAGCAAATATTTAAAAGGAAAAAAAGTAACCAGTCTTCTCTGTCTTTAAAACATTTGTTCAGCCCTCCTTGGGTGCATAAGCCCGATTTCAGCTCACCTCATCGAGCTTCTTCAGTATCCTGCCCTCAACGAACTCCTCTCCTTTCCAGTATTGATTTTTCATAGGATTACTTGCATAATCGCCACACTGCATGATCCCCTTGTCTGGTCAATCAATGAATCAATCAATGGTATTAATTGTTTACTGTGCACAGAAGGCAGTTCTAAATGCCTGGGAGTGTCTTTCATTTATTCATTCAGTCGTATTTATTGAGAGCTTACTGTGTTTAGAGCCCTGTACTAAGCGCTTTGGAGAAGACAGTGCAGCAACAGAGAGACATATTCCCTGCCCACAACAAGCTTTCGGACGAACTAGTCTGATCATGCAATCAGTCAATTGTATTTATTGAGCATCGACTCAAAAAGCAGCATGGCCTAGTGGAAAAAGCCCGGGCCTGGAAGTCAGAGGACCCGCCTTCTGAACTCAGCTCTGCCACTGTTTTCTGTTAGCAGTCACCTCACTTCTCTGTGCCTCGGTTCTCCGGTTCTCCCTCCTACTGAGACTGTGAACCCCTTGCGGGACAGAAACCGTGTCCAACCTAATTCACTTATAACTACCCCAGTGCTTACAGTAGTGCTTGATATATTATAAGCGCTTAACATATACCACAAACAAAAATATTTTAAAATGCCGACTCTCCTAAGCCCCAAAGAGGTAAAAGACATGAGTGCTGCCATCAAGAAGCTTACAGTCGAATGCCTGCAAATATTTGAAGGTTGCCATCTAAAATAATGATAATAATAACAATTATGGTATTTGTTAAGTACTTACTATGTGCCAGGCACTGTACTAAGCGCTGGGCTGGATACGAGCAAATGGGGTGGTACGCAGTCCCTGACCCACGTGGGGCTCACGGTCTCATCTCCATTTTCCATTTGAGGAAACTGAGGCCCAGAGAAGTGAAGTGACTTGCCCAAGGGCACCCAGCAGACAAGGGGCGGAACCGGGATTGGAACCCATGATCTTCTGACTCCCAGGCCCATGCTCTATCCACTAGGCCATGCTGCTTCAATGCTTCATTGAAAATGCTCAGTGTTTGTTATGGAGAAGTATAGTGCTCTACACACAGTAAGCGCTCGAGAAATACATTTGGTTGATGGAAGGAACCGATCTGGTTTTATGCATTCCGTGTTTAAGTCTTGGTTAAATGAAAATGTATCAGAGTATTGACATAATGATCATAAACAAAGCAGTTGAATTCTGGCTTTTAAGTGTGAAGAAGAATAATTCTCACAAGGAAAGTAATACACACAATTGATTATCAGTCAGAAAGGATCCCAAATCATAATTCCAGTTCCATTCTGGAAAACAGACCATTGAATCTGTATTGACAAGCAATTATGCAGTCAATAAATAGAGAATCACTCCCCAAATTTCCCTGTAGAATGCCCTGAGAGAAAATAAATGATAAAAATGAGGCTTTGAATTTATAGAGCATTTTTATTTAAATCCCAATTATAGAAAGTGACAGGGCATTATTACATGGCTTCCGAATACCAGATTACAATATAAACGATGGGTTTGCTATTCAAATTTGTTTTGATACGCCATTTTCCTGACTAGAATTCATTTGGGATGTGCAATTTCATCTGGCGGCAAAAAAGACCAAATGATGGTTGAAACGAGCCTGGGTGGAACAACCGTTAGCGGTGAAGTCCGATTTGGACGTCCACCAGGATTTAGCAGCTGATGAGTTTCCTTGTCATCGGAGCCCAAAGAGATCCAGTCAAAAACACATTTCAAACCAAAAGATGCTGGAAGCATTCAGTTCCGGGGCTGGTTGCTCCCTTCTTTCATCCCCCTTCCCAGTCCCTCAACACTCATGTCCATATCTATAATTTACTTTTTTATATTAATATTTTTCTCCCCCTCTGTGAGCTCATCGTGGACAGGGAATATGACTGTTTATTGTTATATTGTACTCTCCCATGCGCTTAGAACAGTGCCCTGCATGCACTAAGCACTCAATAAATACCACTGACTGACTTAGGAGGTGAAAACTGAACTGTCTTCAAATCCAGATCAGCCAAATCGTATCAAGATCGTATCAAATCGAACCCCTTTAGACCAGAAGCTCGTTGTGTGCCGGGAATGTGTCCACCCACTCCGTTATGTTGTACTCTGTGATCCCATTGTGGGCAGGGATTGTCTCTATTTGTTGCTGAATTGTACTTCCAAGCACTTAGTACAGTGCTCGGCACACGATAAGCGCTCAGTAAATACTATTGAATGAATGAATGCTCTCCCAAGCTCTTGGTAAAGTGCTCTGCATACAGTAAAGGCTCAGTGAATATGATTGAATGAATGAACTTCCAGCTTTCAAATGCACTGCCTTAAAGCTGATTCTTTCTTGGAATATATAACCTCCGTTAAGCATTTTGTGTTGTAGATACAACATATTTCTGTTTTATGTCAACATGTTTTTCCACGTTCACGTACATTAAGTTGCACACGCCAAGTTGGCGAAACGATCCAAATCTCTCTGAATCCGTTACCGATAGCGTGAGATGAAAAACACGGATTGTTGAAATAAAATCTTCAAGAGGAAAATACAATAAATGAGATTAATTCGTTACAGCATTTATCAAACACTGCGTACTCGGCTCAAGGGTAGACACTAAGTAATCAGATTGGTCAAGTTCTCACCTCACGGGGGCTCAACCCTAAAAGGGAGAGAGATTAGGTATAATAGTGATGATAATAATAATAATGATAATGGTATTTATTAAGTGCTTAATATGTGCCAGGCACTGTCTTATCGCTGGGGTGGATACAAGCAAATCACGTTGGAGACACAGTCCATATCTCACGTGGGGTAACAGTCTTTATCTCTATTGTACAGATAAGATAACCGAGGCCCAAAGAAGTGAAATGACTTGCCCAAGGTCACACAGGAGACAAGTCGTGGAGCTATTTTAAGGATGAGGAGATCAAAGTCAGAGAAGCTAAGTGACTAGTCCAGGATCACAGAGAATACCCCTAGGCTACATTGTAATCAATCGATTACCTTGTTTCCTTTTAGAAAATTTCTGTTTTGGCCTAGCTTCCTTTCTCAGGTTCGCCTCTCTAATTTTCCCCATTTTTATTATCGTCTCCCATTATGTGCCAATTCTTGTCTTAAGACAGCTTTTAAGCTATTCCTCAAGCCTCTGCCTTCATTTCCTTCACAGTTCCGGTCAAAAACACCTGCGTTTCAACCGAGAGCAGTCGAAAACCCCCTATCTCCTGCTCATTTTGTGCCCTTTGATCGTTTTGTATTTTCAGATGGAAAATTTCTTTGGTAAATAAGTCACTCTGTCAGTGTCTTAACTGCCCTACAATATCCCACCCGGCCGGCATGGCGTATAAATAATGAAGTAGCTCTGAAGAAGATGAAAAAAGTCACCCAGTAGGAAATTTGGCAGCCTACAGAACCTAATCTTCCTTAGTTTAATAAGTTAAGACCTACTTTTAATTAATTTGCCTATTTCATTATTCTAAATGAAGAAAAGTCCACATGTTCACTGACTTGTTTGAAAGTGTTCCGACATAATGATAATGGCGGCGTTTGAGGTTTTGGCTGGTTGTTATGGAATAATATGTTCCCTTTCACCGGGTTAACCCTCTGCCGAAGCTAGACGACAGTGGCCAATTAGCTTTAATTCTTCTAATTAGCCCTTAATTCAAACCATATAATAAATCAGTTTAGATAACTGAACAGTTTAGTCCAACATTCCGCCCACAGCCGGCGCTCGATAAAAACAACGGGCTCACGGTCTAGAATTCTCTCGCCCACGTGATATATTTCAACGACCAACAATATTTTACTAAGGCATAACAACGAGACCCTCTGATATTCTATTTGAGCTGACTTGGAGACAATGACCCCACCGACTTCTTTACACTTACATTGGGTTTGGGGGGGATTTTAAGAAATGGAAATAGTCTTGGTTCCTCGATCCTTTCGACTGCGTACGCGTGAATCAAATCATTCCAGAGCGTCTCTGCTTAACCCTCCCCTATTCTTTTACCTTTTGTAGAGTTCAGAACGGAACGCGGGGTGGCCGTCGGAGCTAAACTCTTTAGAGAGGGATTTTTCACCTGTGGGAGGGCTTATCTGCTATCTCAGCCTGGCCGTGCACTCTAGGAGGCCCTACACAGTCTACAAAAACATCTTATCCATTCACTATCCTTCCTGGCTCTCTTTAGGCATTAATCTTTTCAGGATTCTGCCTTCCACTGAAAATTTATTTTTCAGATTATTTCCCCCGAGGCGCTTACCTTTCTTCAATTTTTACTTTTATTCTTTCCTGTATATTTCTAACGCTTCAGTGTTCTCATAATTTTTCCGCCGTCCTCCCTAGCGTACCCGCTCTCTCCCCGATTTTATATCTCCTGAAAATTTCATTAATTTTCTGTTACCTTCTCTCCCAGTTCATTATGAACAGGTCCAACACGCACGCAAACCTCCGGAAATATTTCCTCAATTAATTAGGAGACCACCCTGTTGTGTTTTGGGCCCGCGAGTCTCCTCGTACGTTCTTTTCAAACCCACGTGACTTTCTTTCCGGGACTCCAGCAGGCTTCACTCTCTCCGGCACATTCAGCTAGATTTAGAGACAGCCATTTTCCCGCAGAGTTATGGCTCACGATTCCTTAGGGAAACAATGCCCACCTCCTACCAGATACGTGTTAATGGATTGTTAGTCTGAGTACCCGCTACCTAGTTAAAAATGATTTACTCACATTTGAACGAATATAACCTCCCCTGCCAAATTGCCTTTGCCTGATTTATACAGTGCCTTCCGCATTCATATAACACAGTAAGTCTTGTCTTATGCCGTCGAGTCGTCTCCGACCCTTAGCGATGCTCTGGGCACATCTCTCCCAGAAAGCCCCACCTCCATCTGCAATCGTTCTGGTGGGGTATCCTTAGAGTTTTCTTGGGAAAAATCCGGCAGTGGTTTACTATCATCTCCGCCCTCGACTCTCTCCTGTGCCGCTGCTGCCCAGCACGGGGGAGTTTTGCCCTGTAACCGATGGCCTGCTGCTCGTTAGCCACGCTAGGAATGGAACGAGCAGGCCTCTGCTTCACTCTCCCTCCCGTAGTCGAGACTGGTGGTGTCCCGGAAACTCTCCAGGTGCCACCTCGAGAGGGGAACATAATAAGTAGCCATAGACTTCTGATTGGTTATTAATAATGTTGGTATTTGTTAAGCGCTTACTATGTGCAGAGCACTGTTCTAAGCACTGGGGTAGATACAGGGTAATCAGGATGTCCCACGTGAGGCTCACAGTCTTCATCCCCATTTTACAGATGAGGGAACTGAGGCACAGAGAAGTGAAGTGACTTGCCCAGAGTCACACAGCTGACAAGTGGCAGAGCCGGGATTAGAACCCATGACCTCTGACTCCCAAGCCTGGGCTCTTGCCACTGAGCCACGCTGCTTCTCTGGATTGGTTATTCCAGTTCATATCAAGTTCCCTGAAACCAGAAAATTCAAGTGAACCATACCCACTAGAGATATTAAGAGTCACAGAAACTGCATCAATTCACCAGGCTGTGGTTTTCCCGGTCACTGCTTTTTCATTCATTCATTCAATCATATTTATTGAGCGCTTACTGTGTGCCGAGCACTGTACTAAGCGCTTGGGAGAGTACAATACAACAGTAAACGGATGCGTTCCCTGAAATCCTGAAGATGATAATGGTACTCGTTAAATGCTTACTCGTTAAATAAACATACACATTCCCTAAAATCCTGAAGATGATAATGGCACTCGTTAAGTGCTTACTGTGTGCCAAGAACTGTTCTAAGCATTGGGTTAGGTACTGCGGCTGCGGTTGGGCACAGTCCCTGTCCCGCAAGGGACTTATCCCCATTTTACAGGTGAGGGAACTGAGACCCAGAAAAGTGAAGTGACTTGCTTGAAGTCACACAGCAGTCATGTATTGAACTCTCCCTAGCACCTAGTACAGTGCTTCACTCAATAAACACGACTGAATGAATGAACGTGGCGGAGCCGGAATTAGAACCCAGGTCCTTCTGACTCCCGGGCCCGTGCTCTATCCATTAGGCCACGCTGGTTTCGAGCCGTAAGGTCACAGTTTCTATTTGCTTTCTCACCACTAAATTTATAGACTTGGTTTTATACCCTGGGATCTGCTCTTAGATCTGTGAACTCTGGGAGTTTGATACTCACCCCGCCCTCGACACCCTTTGCGTACACATCCTCAAATTCTATATTCTAAATTACTCACATACATTAATGTCCTTCTCCCCCTCCAGACTGTAAACTCGTTATGGGTCAGGAACGTGTCTGCTCTTCTGTTGTTTTAGACTCTCCCAAACACTCAGTACAGTGCTCTGCACACAGTAAACGCTCAATAAATGTGCTTGATTGATATCCAGAATACTATGAATAGGGTTTTTTTTTACATATCTGCAAGTGGAGCAGGTATTTCAGCAAGGCTAAGTGTGACTCAATAGGCAGGAAGAGCAAAGAGCAGTTATTTGCTCCTCTCTTTAAAGACTTTGCTCAGTTTGCCGGTTGGATCTCATCTCCAAAAGACTTTGGAAAATGTTGGCTTTTGCCCTGTGGGAATTGTAGTTGCCAAGCAGGAATACTGCGAGCACAGTTTTCCTCCCCATTATTAAAGTATCTGTTAAGCACCTTCTGTGTGTCAAGCGGAGTTCTAAGCACTGTAGGAAATGCTAGTTAATCAGTTTGGATACAGTCTCGTGTGGGGATCATAATAATGTAATAACGTTGGTATTTGTTAAGCGCTTACTATGTGCAGAGCACTGTTCTAAGCGCTGGGGTAGATACAGGGTCATCAGGTTGTCCCGCGTGAGGCTCACAGTTAATCCCCATTTTACAGATGAGGTAACTGAAGCACAGAGAAGTAAAGTGACTTCCCCATAATCACACAGCTGACAAGTGGCAGAGCCGGGATTCGAACCCAAGACCTCTGACTCCCAAGCCCGGGCTCTTTCCACTGAGCCACGCTGCTTCTCTAGATCATGGTCTAAAAGGAGGGAGAAGATCGTATCCCCTTTTACAGATGAGGAAATCGAGGCACAAGGAAGTGAAGTGACTCATCCAAGGACAATAAGCTACCAACTCTGTTAGCGTATACTCTCCCAAGAGCTTAGTACAGTGCTCTGCACCCAGTAAGTGCTCAGTAAGTACGATCGATTGATTGAATGACTCCCACGCCACACCCCTTCCAGTAGGCCACGCTCTTCCTCTAAATCATCCTAGTTTAGAAATCATTCTGGTTCAGAATCTCATGCTACAGAGAGTTGCAAATTTCTTAGAATCCTGATTGATCCTTTTTACCAGACTCCAGGTTGCTCACCTAGCTCTCCGAAGACTAGTTATGAACTGAATGAGCGGGGAATAAAGAACAGACACATCCTTTAGGAACATCTGCAGCTCACGTGGATTCCAGCAATCCTTTTGAGGCGTGAATTTGGGTGAACAGAAAACTCAGAAGCTTGAGAAGTTGAAAAATGAATCGATACATTTTTAATAGGAATCCCGGAACCGGAACCAAGGAACGGAAGAATTCATCGTAATGAGAAGAACTTAGCCTGAGGGAGAATTGGAAGCGGACACCCCAATTCCCCTCAAACTTGCAGCGATGTTGATCATTCCCTCCTCTTAGAAATTCTCCCTCTTTAGTTTCATCCATTATTCAGGCATCTCGGGCCCTTCGGGGGTTAGGGGCCGGGGCTTCTTCCCCACCTGGGTGCTTTTTTCCAGTTAACCAATTAATCAATCAATCGTATTTATCTGTTGATCTCTAGACTGTAAGATGGAGGGATGAATAAAGGGAGCAAGTCAGGGTAATGCAGAAGCGAGTGGGAGAAGAGGAGAGGAGCACTTAAGGAAGGCCTCTTGGAGGAGACGGGCTTTCAATAAAGCTTTGAAGGTGGGGAGAATCGTTGTCTGCGGGGGACGAAGAAGGAGGCAGGAGGTCCGTGGTGAGGCGGACAAGATGGAGGTACAGTGAGAAGGTTACCATTAGAGGAACCAAGTGTGCAGGCTGGGTCGTAGTGGGAGAGTAATGAGGTGAGGTAGGAGGGGGCAAAGAGGTGGACGGCTTTAAAGCCAATGGTGAGGAGTTTTTGTTTGATGTGGACGCGGATGGGCAACCATTAGGGTTTCTTGAGAAGTGGCGAAAGATGGCCTGAACATTTTGTAGAAAAATGATGCAGGCAGCAGAGTGAAGTATAGACTGGAGTGGGGAGAGACAGGAGGCAGGGAGGTCAGCGAGGAGACTGATGCAGTCATCCGGGCCGGACAGGATGAGTGATCACATTAGTGCGTTAGCAGTCTGGATGGAGAGGAAAGGGCAGATTTCGTCTTCGGAGAACAAGGAAGCTACTCCCAGGTATTTCTTTACACTGCCAAGAGATCTCTCGAGAGGAGCAGCGTGGCTTAGTGGAAAGAGCCCGGGCTCGGGAGTCAGAGGTCGTGGGTTCTAATCCCAACTCCGCCACTTGTCAGCTGTGTGATTTTGGGCAGTCACTTTGCTTCTCAGTGCCTCCGTTACCTCATCTGTCAAATGGGGATTAAGTCTGGGAGCTCCACGGGGGACAATCTGATGACCCTGTATCTACCCCAGCGCTTAGAACAGTGCTTGGCACATAGTAAGTGCTTAACAAATGCCATCATTATTATTATTAACTCAATGCCTTGGCTGGACACAGAACCACCCCCTACTCCGGGTGAAGACATCACAGATCAACCTCTTTGCCTGGGGAAATTTCTTTATTCCTTTCCTGTAGCTGCCCAGCCGCACAACACGTCCCTGTCCGTGATTTATCTTTAAGTCTGGGGGTCGGAGGATGTGGGTTCTAATCCTGGCTCTGCCAAGTGCTTGCTGTGTGACCTTGGGCAAGTCACTTAACTTCTCTGTTCCTCAGTTCCCTCAACTGTAAATTGGGGACTCATTAATAATAATAATGATGATGGCATTTGTTAAGCACTTATGTGCCAAGCACTGTTCTAAGCACTGGGGTAGATACAGTTGTTCTCCCTCCTACCTAGTCTGCGAGCCCCATGTGGGACAGGGACTGTCTCCCACCTAATTAGCTTCTACCTACCCCAGTGCTTAGAATAGCATTTGACACATAAGTGCTTTACAAATACCATGAAGGGAAAAAAAAGGTCCGTCTCCCCTTTTGGACTGTAAACTCCTTGTGAGCAGGGAATATATCTACTGATTCTGTTGCATTCTACTTCCCAAGTGCTTAGTACAGTCCCCCACTCAAGACTGTAAGCTCATCGTGGGCGGGGATCGTGTCTGTTTTATTGTTGTGTTGGACTATCCCAAGCGCTTAGTACAGTGCTCTACACAAAGTAAGTGCTCAATAAATACGATTGAATGTGCTGCACTCGGTAAGCACTCAATAGAAACCACTGATTGATTGATCGATTGATTTTAATTCTTTTGGCAACCTTCAACAAGCCCATTTGGATGGTTTGACCGTTTCTCACCAAAGAGTGACCCTAATACAGCACCGCCAACTTGAAGAAATTCAACCCTAACGCATTTTTCTGCATTCTTTGGAATTTGCAGATGGTGGATCTCCCTAAGGAACACCCCAGATCAGAAAAACCAGCTTCTGCGTTCTTGTCAAAAACAGAAAAGAAGACTCCAGTGGCCACCCCGGTAATAATAACAATAATAATAATAATAATGATAGTGTCTATTAAGCACTTACTATGTGCCAAGCTCTGTTCTAAGCCCTGGGGTAGGTACAAGGTAATCAGATTGTCCCAAATGGGGCTCAGAGTCTTAATCCCAATTTTACAGGTGAGATAACTGTGGCCCAGAGAAGCGAAGTAGCTTCTTCAAGGTCACACAGCAGACAAGTGGCGGAGCCGGGATTAGAACCCACGTCCTCTGACTCCCAAGCCCGGGCTCATTCCACTAAACCATGCCGCTTCACATAACGGTATCATACTGGACGTCGGTACCGTAACTTCATGTAATTCATTAAGCCATGGGAGTCTGCTGGGACTGGGATTTCTGCTACATTTAGGAAACGGAAATTAACATTTCAACCGAAACGATCCTTTGACTTATTTGGGCCTTGTAGGTAACTACTGTGAGAAGATACGCGGCCACTACTTTGAGAAGCAGCGTGGCCTAATGGAAAGAGCCCGGGCCTGGGAGTCGGAGGATCTGGGTTCCAATCCCGGCTCCGCCACTTGTCTGCTGTGTGACCTCGGGAAAGTCACTTCGCTACTCTGGGCCTCAGTTCCCTCATCTGCAAAATGGGGGTTCATTTGCCCACTGTGAAGCCCAAGCGGGACAGGGACTGTGTCTGACCTAATTGACTTGTACCTACCCCAGTGCTTAGAATGGTTTGACACATAATAAGCTCTGAACAAATACTATATTATATATAAAATGCCTCTATACCCTCATGCTTAGATGTGAGTCCCTTGTGGGACCTGATCCTCCTGTATCGACCCCAGCACTTAGTACAGTGCTTGGCACATGCTAAGCGCTTAACAAATAGCACAGTGATTATTATTCCGACTCTCGTCCATGCTCCTTGCCGGTACGTCTTTGTAGTAAAGATCGGCGTCCTTGGATGGATTCGGGGCCGGTCATTGAGGCTTACCGCCTGTCTGTGTGTGTCCGTCCAGCCCTGGATTCCCGGCACGTCCTTAGCATAAGTTTCTTCCCCATCCCGTGGCAGATGGAAATGCTATTTCCACTTCCTCGAGATCGAGAGCTCGTGGCGGGCAGGGAAGGTGCCCAACCAACTCGGTCGGATCGGACTCTCCCAAGCGCTTCGGACAGTGCTCTGCACGCAGAAAGCGCTCCATAAAAACCGTGGATGGATTGCTGGAATGGGACAAGGTGACATATTCCCGTGGCTCCTCCCCGCCGAGACTGGAAGCTCATTTTGAGCAGGGAACGTATCTGTAAAGCGCTCGACATTTAGCGCAGAACAGATCCCACTATTAATATAACAGCCGGTTGCCCCCTTAGTGAGCATATTCTAGGGGGCCCAGTGTGGAAGTCTGTCGTTATAGTAGTTTCTGCAAATGTTTATTTCCGTGGACCTCACGAAAACCTGCATTTGCATCCGTCAATCACCGGTGCGCGTACTTCCCAACAGTGCTCTGCACACAGTAAGCGCTCAATAAATACGATTGAATGAATGAGTGAATGATTGGGTGCTCTGTGATACTGGCTCCAGTCAGCTTCCTTTAAAATAAAAAGTGTGATGTGGGTATTTGTTGAAATGAAAGGTGCCTGAAGAAGCCAGAGAGTGTTGATTCTACTGCTAGTGGCTCCCTTTACTGGCTCTTCCTTCACTCTTAATATTTTCCAAAACATTTCCCTTCCCTCCCAGCCACTTGGATAAGGAACAGAGAAAGCAAAAAACAGGGAACAGGAAAAAAAGCTTGTCACTCATTCAAATAATCAGCTTGAATATCGCGGGAGGGAGGGGTCTTTATTCTAGGGGAGGTGGGGCGTTCTTGGGAGTTGTAGCTCAGTGCACGACCCTTGAAATTGCGACGATGTCGGAGTCTCCCACCGTAAATGAGACACAAGCCTCAGCTCGGATCCGATGACGCGGGGCCGAGATCCTGCTGAAGGAATCGAGTGCGGTGCTAGTCATTTATCCCGAGCCACCGGTCCCATTCCACCCAGGACTGTGAGTGCTGAAGTTCAAATAATAATAATAATAATAATGATAATGGTATTTGTTAAGTGCTTACTATATTGCCAAGCACTGTTCTAAGTGCTGGAGTACATACAGGATTATCAGGTTGAGAAGCAGCGTGGCTTAGTGGAGAGACCACGGGCTTGAGAGTCAGAGGACGTTTAATCCCGGCTTCGCCACTTGTCAGCTCTGTGACCTTGGGCAAATCACTACGCTTCTCTGAGCCTCAGTGACCTCACCTTTAAAATGGGGATCAGGACTGTGAACCCCAGGTGGGGGACAGCCTAATTACCTTGTATCTACCTCAGTGCTTAGAACAGTGCTTGGCACATAGTACGCGCTTAACAAAACCCTCATTATTATTATTATTGTTCCCTGCGCCTCAGTTACCGCATCTATAAAATGGGGATAAAGAATGGGAGCCCCACGTGGGAGAGGGACTGCGTCCAGAGGCTAGTACAGTGCTTGGTACATAGTAAGTGCTTAACAAAACCATCATTATTATTATTCTCTACGCCTCAGTTACCTCATCTGTAAAATGGGGATGAAGAATGGGAGCCCCACGTGGGACAGGGACTGCGTCTAAACTGATTAGCCTGTACCTTCCCAGAGGTTAGTACAGTGCTTGGCACATAGTAAGTGCTTAACAAATGCCAAAGAAAAAAGAAAAATTCTGTAACAACTCCTTCGATCACCAGGAAGTTATGACTGGTGGAGCAAAGACAGCCTGCTGGAAGCGATAGGAAATGAGGAAGTTGTTCTATCAGCAGTAATGGACCGTAGCTGTGGCTATTACTGTTTTTACTGCTGATGTATTGTTTTTATTCTAACGATCGTGTTCATTTTTTCCCCTGTTGTGACTGCCCTCAGCCTCCCCTAACCCCCAGAACTTTTCAGGTTGAAGCCCCCTCTCCACCGTGACTTGCGCCTGAATCCTTCTCCCTAGTGCTAAGCTTTTCCTCTGCTCCCCCTCCCCTCCTCACCCCAACTCTCTCCCTTTGCTTTACCCCTCTCCCCCTTCCACAGCACTTGTGTATATATGTATATATTTGTAATTCTATTTACTTATATCAATGATTTGTGTACGTCTATAATTCTTTTGTAGTGGTATCGATGCCTGTTTACTTGTTTTGATGTCTGTCTCCCCGCTTCTAGACTGTGAGCCCGGTGTGGGCAGGGATTGTCTCTCTTTATTGCTGAATTGTATTTTCCAAGTGTTTAGTACAGTGCTCTGCACACAGTAAGCACTCAATAAATTCCACCGAATGAGTGAATATGTGTTTTGCCATCAAAGCTCAAGGTATTTAATGAGCACCTAAAGTGTGCAGATCGAAGCACTTGGGAGAGTGCGTCTAAGGAAATGGGACAAAGTCCCGGCCCTCAGCCCTCTCAGGATGGCACCTGGAGAGTTTCCAACCCTCTGCCAGTCTCGGCTACGGGAGGGAGAGTCAAGCAGAGGCCTGTCCGTTCCATTCCTAGCTTGGCCAGTGGCTGGCGAGTGATAGGCCATCGGCTACAAGACAAGACTCACCTCTGCTGGGCAGCAGCGGCACAGGAGGGAGTCGAGGGCGGAGACTCGAGTTTACCACACGGAAGGAGGCGATGGTAAACCACTGCCGGATTTTTCCCAAGAAAACTGTATGGATCCACCACCAGAACGATTGCAGATGGAGGGCGGGGCTTTCTGGGAGAGACGCGTCCAAGGTGTCGTTATGCGTCCGACACGACTCGACAGCATAAGACAACAACAATCCTGTCCTCAAGAGCTTACGATCTAACCTAAGCAGAAGCTGCAGGAGCTCGTGGAAATCGAGCAATCAATCAATCGCTCGTATTTATTGAACACTTACCGTGATTCACAGCACCATATGAAGCTCGGGGGTGAGTACAGTGTAAAAGAGTTGGGAGACACATTTCCTGCTCACAGTGAGCTCACAGTCTTGTATATATATCACGGAGCACATTTATATATCCACTATTTATTTATGTATATTAATATGTCTCCCTCTAGACCGTGAGCTCGATGTAGGTGGGGAATGTGTCTGCTTGTTGTTATATTGTGCTCTCCCAAGCGCTCAGTACAGTGCCTTGTGCACAGAAAGCACTCAATAAATTCGACTGAGTGAATGAAAGAGCACAGGGCTGGGCTCAGGGATCCTGAGTTCTAAGTTCCCTGTAGGCCGGGAACGTGTCTCCCAAGCTCTGTTGTATTGGACCCTCCTAAGTGCTTAGTGCAGTGTTATGCGTACAGTAAGCGCTCAGTAAATGCCAGCGATTGAGGGATTGATCGATTTTAATCCCACTGCGCCGTTTGCCTGCCGTGTGACCTTGGGCAAGTTACTCAACTCCTCTGCGAAGCAGTTTATCCTCTGTAAAGCGGGGATTAAATTACCCGTTTCCCCTCCCTGTTAGACTGTGAACGGCATTTGAGGCAGGGGCCGTGTTATCGGGTGGTATGGGGTCTACCCCGCTGCTAATTATGGTGCTCTATACATAGTAAACATTTAACAGATACCACAATCATTATTTATTATGAATCAATCATATGTATTAAGCACTTACTGTGTGCAAAGCACTGTACTAAGCCCTTGGGAGAGTACAACAGAACAGAGTCGGTAGACATGTTCCCTGCCCACAACGAGCGTACAGTCTAGAAGGGAAACAGGCATTAAAATAAATAAACCGATAAGTGAATAAATGACAGATATAGACGGATATATACAAGTGTGCTGTGGGGATGGGAGAGAGGATGAACGAGGGAGCAAGTAAGAGCGGCACAGAAGGGAGTAGGAAGAGAGGAGGGCTTAGTCAGGGAAGGCTTCTCGGAGGAGACGGGCCCTCAGTAAGGTTTTGAAGCGGGGGAGAGCCATTATCCCCCCGATTATTAGGTGATCAATCGGACTCTACCAAGTGTGACAGCTACTCTTAACGTCACGGGGTCACCTTTTCCTTCTGCTCCTGAAAATTCCTAACAGAAGGACCATTAGCCTGTTACTGATTAATTTGACTTTACAGACGAATGAGACTTTGTCCGTAATGATGACCAGATGCTCAAAAACGTAAACTTCTAGTCCTGTCGAACATATGACGGCGTCTGCTGTGCCAGCGAGTAAATGAGTTCAATATTGCAGGCCGTAATATTATTTATGAAAATAACTACCTACGGAGTTACAGAGGGATCCGTAAAACAGGGAAAACGGGGCGACGCTCTTCTCGTTCAGATTTTACCTCGCCACGTTTACTGTCGAGGAGGAAGTAATTTGTAGCAACTAATTTGGAGGATTGCTGCCGCGGTGAAGATGTATTTTGCCGACGATGTCAGTGGTGTATTAATGTTTAAATTAGCATTTTCACCCTGCAGACAAGTGGTTCATTTAGTCACATACGCATCCGAGACGATCAGGTCTTTGATCAGGAAATTAAAAGTAGTAGATTTCTTGGCCATCGCCCCAGCCGAGGACCCTTATCCTCCTCCTTACCGAGGTCTTGTCTCGTCTTATGCCTTCGAGTCGTCTCCGACCCACAGCTACGCCATGGACACGGCTCTCCCAGAACGCCCCGCTCTCCGTCTGCAATCATTCTGGTAGTGGAGTCTGACAGTTTTCTTGGTAAAAATACAGAAGTGGTTTACCATAGCCTCCTTCCACGCGGTAAATTTGAGTCTCTGCCCTTGACTCTCTCCCGAGCCGCTGCTGCCCAGCACGGGGGAGTTTTGCCTTGTAGCCGACGGCCTGCCGCTCGCTAGCCACTGGCCAAGCTAAGAATGGAACCGGGTAGGCCTCCGCTTGACTCTCCCTCTCGTAGTCGACACTGGCAGAGGACTGGAAACTCTACAGCTGCGACCCTGAGAGGGGACCTTCCAAGGTAGCAGGTATCAAAGACATTAGAATCCGGAGCAGAATTTCGGTTCCCTCTGGATAGAATTCAGGTGTTTCCAAACACATGGAAAACATCATGGCCTAGTGGAAAGAGCCTGGGCCTGGGAGTCGGAGGACCTGGATTCTAATCCCTGCCCCTCCCCATTTTTCTGCTGAGGGACCCTGGGCAAGTCATTTGACTTCTCTGTGCCTCAGTTCCCTCAATTGTAAAATGGGACAACCATGAGCCCCATGTGAGACAGGGACTGTATCCGATTTGACCGTCTTATATCAACCCCATTTGTCTGCTGTGTGACCTGGGGCAAGTTACTTCACTTCTCTGTGCCTCAGTTACCTCATCTGTAAAATGGGGATTGAGACTGTGAGCCCCACATGGGACAGGGACCGTGTCCAACCCTATTTTCTTGTATCCACCGCAGCACCTAGAACAGTGCCTGGCACATAGTAACCGCTTAACATATGCCTTAATTATTATTATCATTATTAATCCTAGAGTTTAGTACAGTGGGTGGCACATAGAAAGCACTTAAATACTATTAAATGAAACAAAACAAAAAAACACTGGCAGGTTCAGATAGTTGTGGTGGTTTTTATTTTTTAATTGCATTTATCAAATGCTTATCGTGTGCAAAGCACTATAGTAAGTGGTTAAGAGCGGACTATAGAACAATAAACAGACACATTCCCTGCCCACAACGAGCTTTCAGTCTAGAGACAAACTTAGGGTTTGTAGGAGGAAGAAGACAGAAGGAATTCAATGGCTCACTGAGGCTTGGCTTCGCTATCTGACTTTCACTCATTCATTCAGCTTATTGAACGCTTACTGTGTGCAGAGCACTGTACTAAGCACTTACAGACAAGGACTCGGAAGTGCTCAGGATCCCAGGATCCTGTGGCCCTATTCTCTCTAGGAACAGAATTTGGGATGTGCTTTTGGCCTAGGGCTGGTCTGGGTGCAGTCTCTTCTCCCATTCATCCATTCATTCAGTTCATTCAGTTGTATTTGTGGAGCGCTTACTGTGTATAGAGCACTGTAGTAAAAACTTGGAGAGTACAATTTAACAATAAACATACACATTTCCTGTCCACAGCCAGCTTCATTAGCACAATGGGTGGAAATCTGGGCAGCAGCTTCTAGTTCAGGGAGGGGGTCGCCACTTCCCTGCTCTGTGACCCTGAAAAGTTGCTTCATTTCTCCGTGTCTTGGTTTTCTCACCTGTGAAACGGGGATTAAATATCTGTGCTCACTCCCTTTTAGAATGTTAACCGCATGTGGGACCGGTGCTGTGTCTGACCTGATTGTATCGTAAAAGTCCTAGTGCTTAATACAGCGCCTTGATATGTAGTAAGTGCTTCATAAATGCTATTAGCATTGGGCAAAGTTTTAAAGGAAACCGCTTCTGGTCATGACCTCACTAAAAGCCTGCTGTTTCTTCTCTCTCCTGCTTCAGAGCCGTACCAAAGGCCCACCAAGAGGCCTTCCCTGACTAAGCCCTCCTTTCCTCTTTTCCCACTTCTTTCTGCGTCTTCCTGATTTGCTCCTTTGATTCATCCCCTTTTCCAGCCCCACAGCACTGATGTCCATATCTGTCATTCATTGATTTATATTAATGTCTGTCTCCCGCTCTAGACTATAACTTCATTGTGGGCAGGGAATGTGTCTGCTCATTGTTATAGCCTACTCTTCCAGGCTCTCAGTACTGTGCTTTGCACACGGTATACACTCAATAAATACAGTTGAATGAATGAGTGAACACAGAACTCTATCAGGCTTTATTCATATCCATTCAGGTCTTAATGTTCATATTTCTTCCCCAGAAAACGCACAAGTTAAAAACCACATATTTACATTTGCTATTCATACGCGGCTGCCTGAAACACTGTGGCTGCAGTTTCAATGTGCTGAGCCGGAACGGCCAACGCCAGCAGCCAGCGGTCACCCAGAAAAATGCCACTTTCCGGCCCCTCACTCGGCCGCCACGCGTCTTTCTCCACAGCCGTTCCCTCGGTCGTTTCTCTGTCCCGATGAAGACGGCAATCAGCGTCATTCGCCCCTGCCGTTTGGTCGGGAGACTCATTTTCCAAGATAATGAAGTCTGATACTTCCACAGATAATGCAGGGACTCTTCAGAATGGGCTGTGAACCCAGTGGCGGCACGACGGTCCGGGCTCTCCATCCCCTGGACAAGCTGGGCCAGCTCTGCTTTGTCTAGTGGGCCCCTGGGAAGAGCTGCAGGGGGAGGTTTTCCTCTTCTTTTTCCTTTCCTTTTCTTTCCTTTTTTCTTTATCTTTCCTTTTTTCCTTTCCTTTCCTCTTTCCTTTCCTTTCCTTTCTTTCCTTTCCTCACTTCTCTTCCCTTCCCTCTTCCCCTCCCCTCCCCTCCCTTCTCTCCTTTCTCTTCTCTTCTCTCCTCTCCTCCTTTCCCTTCCCTTCTCTTCCCTTCCCTTCCCTTCTCCCCTCCTATCTTTTCCCCTCTCCTTCCTTTCCTTTCCTCTCCTCTCCTCTACCTCTTCTCTTCTTTTCCTATTTGTTAAGCACTCCCTATATGTCAAACACCGTTCTAGACCCTGGGGTAGGTGCCAGTTAATTAGGTCAGACACACAGTCCCTGTCCTGCATGGGGCTCACAATCTTTTCCCATGATTTGATGCCAACAGTTAATAAACAGACACAAAGAAGCCCTGAAATGATACCAAAACAAATGGCAGCAGTGTGACCTAGTGGATAGAGCACAGGCCTGGGAATCAGAAGGACCTAGGTTCTCAACCCAATTCCACCATTGGCCTGCTGGGTGACCTTGGGCAAGTCACTTCACTTCTCTGGGCCTCAATTCCCTTATCAGTAAAATGGGGATGAAGACTGAGCACCATGTGGGACATGGATTGGGTCCAACCTGATTAGCTTATATCTACCCTAGTGTTTAGTACAGTGTAGGCATATAATGAGCACTAAACCGGTGCCATTGGAAAAAAAACACAGAATTCGGGGGTGAAGAATAAACCAATCAATAACTGGTATTTATTGAGTGCTTACTGTGTGCAGAGCACTGTACTGACCTCATGGGAGAGTACGATGTAATAATTTATAATAAAGTGAGAAAGAAGGAATTAGGCGTAGGCATGGTCTAATAGTAATTGTGGCATTTGTTAAGCTCTTACTATTGCTAAGTGTTGGGGTAGATACAAGATAATCAGGTCCCATGTGGGAGGGGAAGTAGGAGGGGAAAACGAGTCTTGAATCCCCATTGTGCAGAGGGGATCTGACCTGATTTATCTTGTATCTACCCCAGCGCGGAGCATATAATAAGGGTTTAACAAATATCGCAATCCATTATTGGTAATGTGGTAATTGGGGAAGCAGCGTGGCTCAGTGGAAAGAGCCTGGGCTTCGGAGTCAGAGGTCCTGAGTTCAACTCCCGGCTCTGTAACTTGTCAGCTGTGTGACTATGGGCAAGTCACTTAACTTCTCTCTGCCTCAGTTACCTCATCTGGAAAATGGGGATTAACTGTGAGCCTGACGTGGGACAACCTGATTACCCTGTATCTACCCCAGTGTTTAGAACAGTGCTCTGCACATAGTAAGCACTTAACAAATATCAACATTATTATTATTATTAATGTGGCTTGATTAAAGAAAATCCTTCCTAGTTATCTTTTGGAAAGCACTCCAAAAGAAAGCACTCTTTCCTCACAATTTATACATCGTTGTACGCATGACATTATGCTTAAAAGATTGGCCTTTTCATATTAAGGAATTTGTCTTCCAGTTGGAGCTTCTTGGAATACTTTCGATCAAAGACAGTTAGGTACGCTCATTCAATCTTGTAAACCGTAGGAAAAGAAATCTTGATTTGTAAATTACCAGAAAATGATGTTCTGACAGAATTTCTGTTTTGGGTGAAAACATCTGTTTTGTAGTCGTATTCTCCTCCCCCAAATCATAAGTCTAAGCATATGATAGTTCACCGTGCTGTAGTTTATAAGCGAGTGGTCATATAATAAAGAGTAATTATGCTTCTTGGGGACATGTACTTGAAAGAATAACCTTTTACTAGTTTTCAAAAATATTTTTAATGGGCACTGAAAAAGATGGTCAACTCTCTGTGTTGAAAGCAGAAAGAATAGCTTCACTAAAACAATAACTCTCACTGAACTTTAGAAAATTTTAAATTCAAATTAATTTATTATTAATTTATATTAATGAGAAGTCCTTGTTCACTGCCATAAGACAATTAATAGCGTACTGAGCTGCAGAAGAAGACCTAATTAAATTGACTCTTTTATGGATAGTAAAGTACCTCTGATATATTCGATTTGTAGAAACTGCTTGCAAATAGTTTTCCTACCTTGCCTCTGGATTTCTGGGTCACTAAAATAGGATCATGCTGACAAAGATGATATCATTTGGTAGGCGTTCATAGATTTGAAAATAGCGGAGATAGCAAATGTGGTTCTCGGAAATTACTCTGGCCTCTGATACCATCTAGGACTTTTGGAAGGTCCCTTCTTGGGAAAATGGGATACTTAAAAAGGTCCCTTAACCCTACCTGGTCAGCGAATTATAAAAAGTGGACCGATGAACTCTAAACATCCCTTTCCTCCTGGAACTGTTTTGCATTTTCATTTTTCGATTGGGACTAGATACTTGGGAAGGTTTACGGAATTGCTGAGTACTGCGGTCACTCCTTTTGCATTCTGTGAAGCAGAATCTTCGTTGAGCCGGAAGCTTTGGTCTGGCTCAAGCTTTCTGGGATTTCTGCCTTCTGGGATTGTACAGCTCGAAGCGACTAATAGGAAAATAGCAAATTTCCTGACAAAGAAAAGTTAGACGGTTTGCTAAATTACCTTTGCCTTGCTGACCGGAGATCTGATGGGAACTTTTAACTCACGTCACCAAGTTTTGTCAAAATATTGGTTCAGTGACCTGGGGAAAGGCAGAACACTGGACATGGATCTAGAATTTCATAACCCTTACCCTCAGTCACCCTCAGAAAGGACCCGTTCAGGCCCAGATAATCAGGCTTTTTAAAAAACGGTATCTGTTAAACGCTTATTATGTGCTGACACTGTACTAAGCACTGGGGTAGATACAAGCTAATAATAACAATTATGGGATTTGTTAAGTGCTTACTATGTGTCAGGCACTGTACTAAGCGCTGGGATGGATTCAAGCAAATCGGGTTGGAGACAGTCCCTGTCCCACGTGAGGCTCACAGTCTCAATCCCCATTTTACAGAGGAGGGAACTGACTCATTAAGCTCTTGGGAGAGGACAATATAATGATATACAGTCATGTTCCCTGCCCACAATGAGCTTACGGTCTAGAGGTCAGAGAGATGCAGAAGGGTGTGGGAGAAGAGGAAAGGAGGGCTTAGTTAGGGAAAGCCTCTTGGAGGAGATAAGAACAGAGGACCTGGGTTCTAATCCTACCTCTGCCATATGCCTGCTGTGTGACCTTGGGCAAATAAATTCCCTGTGCCTTAGTATCCTTATCTATAAAATGGGGATTCAATGATTTTTTAAAGCCCCACATGGGGCGAGGGCTCTGTCTGACCTGATTATTTTGTATGTACCCCAGCGCTTAGTACCATGCTCATCAAGTAGTAATCGTTTTCTTGTCTTATGCCTTCGAGTCGTCTCCGACCCGCAGCGAAGCCATGGACACATCTCTCCCAGAACGCCTCACCTCCATCTGCAGTTGTTCTAGTAGTGGATCCAGAGAGTTTTCTGGGGAAAAATCCAGCAGTGGTTGACCATCGCTTCCTTCCACGCAGCTAACTCGTGTCTCCGCCCTTTACTCTTTCCCGTGCTGCTGCTGCCCCGCATGGGGGAGTAGAGAGGGGAGTAAGTATTTAACAAATACAATAATAACAATGATACTCATTATTATTACTGTTTACCAATTATTATGTGCCAAGTATATGCAGACCGGACACTATCCCTACCCCACATGGGGCTCACAGTCTAAATGGAGAAGAAGTGCTGAATCCCTATTTTGCAGTTGAGGAAACTGAGGCACGGAGAAGCTAAGTGACGTACCCAAGGTTCCACAGCAGCCAGACAGTGGAGCCAAGATTAGAACTCAGGTCTTCTGAGTCCAAGCTTGAGCTCCTTCCCCCTTACCTCATACAGTCTTAGCTGCTCCATCTGTAAATTAGGACCCCTACCCGACCTCACGAAGATATTAATGGAGAGAAGAGGAGAGTGAGAGTGCTTGGAATGCTTAGAGAACGTGGGCAAGTCACGTAACTACTACCTCATCTGTAAAATGGGGATAAAGACCGTGAGTCCTATATGGGACAGGGACTGTGTCCAACTCTGAGTTTATTGTACCTGACCCACCATTTAGTACCGTGCCTGGAACATCTTAAGCATTTATCAAATTCCATTTTTTGAAAAAAAGAGAAAGTTACCCTGGTTTTCCAAGGTAGCATTATCATTTCACAGAATCCTTGCAAATGAACATTAATTGAGAACTGATTATCTTGAAATTGTAATTTTATGTATTTTACTCTTATGGTGTTTCATTTGACCTTTAATTTATTTTGAAGCATACCTTAATATTTGAGTGCTTGATTAGAATCAACAGACTGTTTTAAAATTGTTACCTTTCATTTTCCCAAGTGATATCAGTTTAACTGTGAAACTACGAATTGTGCCTGAAAATCCCGCAAATTTGCAATCGTAATTTTTTTTAAGATTTTTGATTAAGATAGTGACTCAAATCAGAAAACAACCTGAAAGCTATATGATTGGGACTTTAATTTTTTATCAGCGCACTCATCTAAATTTAAAATATGTTCCCTTTTACTTTAAATTCAGTTATCAGATTCTACTGAAGATCTTTGATCCTTTAAACTTTCCACCCTGGGTCTAAACTCTTCTACTCTTTCTTCTCTGGAAGTCTCATTATTTGGTAAATACCAAAAATCTGAGCTCGAATTCTTCCTCATAGAATAAGGTCACTATCTCTGCACTTCAGCAGTCACTATACCTTTACGGAGTTCCAACCACTTGTAATCAGTCAGCCGGTGGAATTAATTGAGGATTTCACGTGTGCAGAACACTGTACTAAACAGTTGGGAGAGTATCACAGTACCAGAGTCAGGAGACACGTTCCCTGCCCACGTGTTGCTCACAGGCTGGAGAGGGAATTGTAGGAAATCCCACACTTGGATTTGTACCCTTTATTCACCCACCCTGTGCCCTACGGCACTTATCCTGTCAGCTGTAATTTATTTTAAATATCCCTCTCCCCCTATAAACACCTCGTAGGCAGGGACCATGTCTACTGACTCTGTTTTATTGTGCTCTCCCAAATGTGTAGCACAGTGTTCTGTACACAGTAAGTGCTCAATAAATACCACTAATTGATTGATTGGCAGGAGGCCCCTGAAGCTAGAATCAAAATCCTCTTTTTCTCTTGAACTTAGCATCTTGCAAACTCATGAAAGGCTTCTGGTCAACTCATGCTACCCAGAACCTCCAGTTCACTGCGTCGGTTTTGAGAAGCGGCATGGCTCAATGGATAGAGCCCGGGCCTGGGAGTCAGAAAGACCTAGCTTTTAATTCTGGCTCCACCACACCTCTGCTGTGTGACTACGGGCAAGTTCGCTTCACTTCTCCGTGGCCTCAGTTCCCTCATCTGTAAAATGGGGATTAAGAGTGTGAGCCCCATGTGCCCAACCTGATTGTCTTGCATCTACCCCAGTGCTCAGAGCAGCACGTAGTAAACGCTTAACAGGTTCCATAATTGTTATTATTATCCACCCCAATTAGCCCCATGGAAGGGCTAATTTGGCTCCCCTGTGGTGACATCATTCTTCTGATTCACCAGGCTGTGAGTAGCCAGTAAACGGGCGGATTGTCAGTATAACTCCTGTCTATAAAGGAGCTTCTCTAGACACTATCAGCTTATTGTGGGCAGTGAACGTGTCTCCCAACTCTGATTTATTGGTCTTTCCCAATGTTCAGCACACTGTAAGCACTCAAATACCATTGATTGACATATATGATTATATCTTATGGGAAGCAGCATGGCTCAGTGGAAAAGAGCCTGGGCTTCCGAGTCAGAGGTGATGAGTTCGACTCCCGGCTCTGCCACTTGTCAGCTGTGTGACTGTGGGCGAGTCACTTAACTTCTCTGTGCCTCAGTTACCTCATCTGTAAAATGGGGATTAACTGTGAGCCTCACGTGGGACAACCTGATTACCCTGTATCTACCCCAGTGCTTAGAACAGTGCTCGGCACATAGTAAGCGCTTAACAAATACCAACATTATTATTATTATTATATCTTAGGAATTATAATAATTCTGGTATTTATTAAGCATTTACTATGTGCCAGGCACTGTTCTAAATGCTGGGGAAGATTCAAATGCACCAACCTTCTCTCTGTACCTCCATCTTGTCTCTCTCACCTCGGACCTCTCGCCCACGTCCTGCCTCAGGTCTGGAACGCCCTCCCTCCTCATATCCCACAGACAGTGACTCCATCTTCAAAACCTTATTGAAGGCCCATCTCCTCCGAGAGGTCTTCCCACTCTAAGCCCCCCTTTCCTCTTCTCCCACTCCCTTCTGCGTCGCCCTGACTTGCTCCTTTTGTTCTCCCCCCCCCCCCCAGCCCCACGACACTTATGTCCTAATGCGTCATTTATTTATTTCTATTAATTCCTGTCTCTCCCTCTAGTCTGTAAGCTCGCTGTGGGCAGGGAACGTGACTGTTTATTGTAATAGTGTACTCTCCCAAGTGTTTTGTACAGTGCTTTGCACACAGTAAGCACTCAATACATACGATTGAATGAAGAATGATTCCTTCCAAAGCCCAGCAGGCTCTTTAGGCTCCTCTGGGCCAAAAGGCGGCCCTCTGTCAGGGAAGGCCCTGCAGCCGTGGGAGGTCAATGGCGGATCCCCGAACCCCGGCCTTCAGAGGGGCTACAATCCACCGTGGGAGTCGGGGCCGTCGAGCTCTGCCGGGTTCTGGTCGTTGATGCCCTTTCAAGTCATTAGTCCTCTTTGCAGGCTGCTTGAGAGGTCAGTGGGCAGTGGCAGATCCCAGAGGTCCGAACGTAAGGGGGCATCGAGTCATGTGGGATGCAGTCTCTGTCCCCTCCTCTGCTACTGCAGTAGCGAATAAAGGACACCGCGAAGGATGGACCGATTGATGGAGGAAAAGTGTCCTTGTGAGGACAGCCCCAAAATGAAAAGGTGTTTCTGAAGCACGGCCCCTTTAAGGCCCTAGAGGCTGCTGGGCCCTTCCTTGCCCTATATGAGGCTCCTGAGCCCTCAGCACCTGGGTTTGCACGTGGAGAAGAGGCAGAGCACAGCCTGGCCAGGGCTTTGGTGAGTACGGGGACCTTAGCTGCTTCAGGTTTTATTCATAAATACATACATATACACACACACTCCCCCTCTCCTCTCTCTTTCTCCCTCCCTCTCTTTCTTTCTCCCTTTTTATTTCTTTTGCCCGCCCTCTCCTTTCCTCCCTCTTTCCTCCCTCTTTGCTCCCTCTTTGCTCCCTCTTTGCTCCCTCTTTGCTCCCTTTCCTTCTCTTTCCTTCTCTTTCCTTCTCTTGCTCCCTTTCCTTCTCTTTCCTTTCTCTTGCTCCCTTTCCTTCTCTTTCCTTTCTCTTGCTCCCTTTCCTTCTCTTTCCTTTCTCTTGCTCCCTTTCCTTCTCTTTCCTTTCTCTTGCTCCCTTTCCTTCTCTTTCCTTTCTCTTGCTCCCTTTCCTTCTCTTTCCTTTCTCTTGCTCCCTTTCCTTCTCTTTCCTTCTCTTGCTCCCTTTCCTTCTCTTTCCTTCTCTTGCGCTCCCTTTCCTTCTCTTTCCTTCTCTTGCGCTCCCTTTCCTTCTCTTTCCTTCTCTTGCGCTCCCTTTCCCTCTCTTGCGCTCCCTTGCCCTCTCTTGCGCTCCCTTGCCCTCTCTTGCGCTCCCTTGCCCTCTCTTGCGCTCCCTTGCCCTCTCTTGCGCTCCCTTGCCCTCTCTTGCGCTCCCTTGCCCTCTCTGCGCTCCCTTGCCCTCTCTTGCGCTCCCTTGCCCTCTCTTGCGCTCCCTTGCCCTCTCTTGCGCTCCCTTGCCCTCTCTTGCGCTCCCTTGCCCTCTCTTGCGCTCCCTTGCCCTCTCTTGCGCTCCCTTGCCCTCTCTTGCGCTCCCTGCCCTCTCTTGCGCTCCCTTGCCCTCTCTTGCGCTCCCTTGCCCTCTTGCGCTCCCTTGCCCTCTCTTGCGCTCCCTTGCCCTCTCTTGCGCCCCTTGCTCCCTTGCCCTCCCTTGCCCTCCCTTGCCTTGCGCTCCCTTGCCCTCTCTTGCGCTCCCTTGCCCTCTCTTGCGCTCCCTTGCCCTCTCTTGCGCTCCCTTGCCCTCTCTTGCGCTCCCTTGCCCTCTCTTGCGCTCCCTTGCCCTCCCTTGCCCTCCCTTGCCCTCCCTTGCCCTCCCTTGCCCTCCCTTGCCCTCCCTTGCCCTCCCTTGCCCTCCCTTGCCCTCCCTTGCCCTCCCTTGCCCTCCCTTGCGCGCTCTCTCTCCCGCTCTCTCTCCCGCTCTCTCTCCCTCTCTCTCTCCCTCTCTCTCTCCCTCTCTCTCTCCCTCTCTCTCTCCCTCTCTCTCTCCCTCTCTCTCTCCCTCTCTCGCGCGCTCTCCCCTTCTCTTGCTCTTCCTTTTTCTCCCTCTTTCTCTTTCTTTCTCCCTCTCCCACCTCCTGCTTTTTTATGGTGGGACCGGGGTTGCCAGAATTGTTGATACCTAGGCTGTAAGCTCATTGTGGACAGGGAATGTGTCTGTTTATTGTTACACTGTACTCTCCCAAGGACTTTATATAGTGCTCTGCACACGGTAAGTGCTCAGTAAATAGAATTGAATGAATTTATTATTGTAATTTATTGTATCGGCAAAGATGATTTGAGGGTGGACGAATCAGGGTTATCAGTGTTGGGCTAGGTAGGTGGAGGGAGGTAGGAGGATTGATTCCAGGGTTTCAAAAATGACTTAGATATATGGGGGTCATGGGGGGTGATGGGTTGTGACATTGATATGGCTGTGTATATATTTTGCATTGCCTGGATGGAGGGCCGTAGAGAGAGTGGGGAGGGGTTGGGTTGGCGATGAGAATGTTGGGGTTCTGATGTTTCTGATATTGCTGGCAGACCTGGTGGGGGAGGTCTGAGGGAATAGGATGTGTAGGCTGAAAACTGCCCTTGTTTATTCAGGCTGGGGGTGGAGGGCATAAGCAAATGGGCAGGGGTTGGGAAAGATTTTGGCATCAGGTGGCCTGGGTCTTGGGGAAGGCCGGGCTTGGTTTGGGGGTGACTCCTGGACCCGGGGGTCCTGGAGGACTGGGACAGATGACGACTTACTGACAGTGCGTCGGACACGTGGGCCTGGGAGTCAGGAGGACCTGGGTTCTAATCCCAGCTCTGCCATTTGTCTGCTGGGTGACCTTGGACAAGTCACTTCACTTCTCTGGGCCTCTGTTCCCTCATATGGAAAATGAGGATGAAAACCATGAGCCCCCTGTGGGACAGGGACTGAGACAACCCTATTTGCTTGTATCCACCCAGTGCTTCCTACAGCACCTGGCACCCTACGGCTTTTTACAATGGATTTGTAATGGACCCTATCCCTGAACTCGTCTTTCATTCTTATCATTCTATCTCTTCTCGTGGGCCAAGCTCCCCTCCCCTCCTTCTACTCTTTGACTGTGAGCCTCTTCAGGACCAGGGACTATGCCTAATTATCGCCCAGTGTTCTGCATACAGTGAGTGCTTAATAAATACTATTTTTTTATATTTTGTGTGAAGAGCTGTGTCAAACACCATTCTAAGCGCTGGGGTAGGGACATTTCAGTTAGCTCAGACACACTCCCTGTTCCACATGGGGCTCACAGCCAAAGTAGGAGGGAGAACAGGGATTGAATCTCTATTTTGCAGTTGAAGAAACTGAGGCACAAAGAGGACAAGGTCACACAGCGAGCAATCGGCAGAGTCGGAATTAGAATCCAGAATCTTTTGGATTCCCAGACCTATGCTCTTTCCATTAGACCACACTGCTTCTATTTCTTCTACTAGTACTACTACTATAGTGACATCATTCAATCCATTTTTTCAGGCAGGACTCCATTAATCTGCACAACTCTCAGAGGAAGGTGAGGAAATCTTTGTATTCTAGTTGGACAGATGGGTAAACCGAGTCAGCCAGCGGAGTCCAAGGACGTTCAGCTGTCCCTATCCAAGGCAGCCAAAGGTCAGAGAGCCGGCCTACGTCCCCGTTCGGCCCCTCGGGGCCGGACTTTGGTCTCGTCGCTGAATAATGGCTCCATCTTGACCTGTTCCAGGACTTCTCATTTCCCAGAGGCAATTTAGAGGATTGATGTGCTTGAGGCTAAAAAGAATAAGCTGCAGAACATCTTAAGTGCAGCGGGTATCGATTCCCCCATCCCTGTTCAACTTCTTCCTGCAATGTTGGAGATGGTAGGTCAGAGGTAATCCATCCTTCACTCCGTCTCGCTTGAAAACAGCAGGTAAAGATGGCTCTCCTTAGATCGGAAACGAGGAGCCACAGTGAAAGAATTGGTGAGAGTGAACTCGAACCTCAAGAAATCTGGCAGATGTATGGAAGGATCTGGAATATCAAGAACGACAGAATCAGGGAGTTGAATATAGATGACGGTTTCGTTATCAGCAGTGGCATTTATTGAGCACTTACTTTGGGCAGAACACCTGGGAGAGAACAGTGTAGTAACAACCGACAGAAACGTTCCCTGCCCACAACAACCTTAAGGTCTTGAGAGGGAGATGGACATGAATATAAATCCATAATTTGTAATACAGAATTTATAGATTTGTACAAAATCATTTTGGGGTTGAGGGCAGGACGAAGCGTAAATCCCCATAGATGGAGATGACGCAGATGGGAGGAGGAGCCGAGGAAAAGAGGGTTTCTTAGGGGAAGGTCAGTCTCAGACCGGTCTGTTTTATCAGGAGAGATGAGTTTTTCTTAGCTCTCCATGTTTTTTCATGGGATAGGCAGCAATTACAGGGACTACTTGTAGCACGACTTTAGTTGTGAAGAAATAACTGGAGCAAATAAATATCGGTATCACGGCAGAGGTGACGGAAAGAGGAACATCTGTAGCGTTGGAATGATTTAGAAACCGTCTCACTCCCAGCCATTCCCTGTCTGAGAGCATATGTTTGGTAAGATGCTTAATGGAATGCATTTGAAGAGTAAATCATTTTTAGTTTGTCGTCACAAGTATCGCTTCCACCCTGAATTGTTCACAGGGATATTTTGGGGCTTGGCTGAAAGGATTCCCTACAGTAGCACTTGTTCTGTTCAAGTAGTTCAACTTAATTATACAAATAATAATGAAAATTGTGTTTAAGCTCATACTATGTGCCAAACACTGTGGTAGATGTAAGGTAGAAGTCTCTATTTGTTGCTGAATTGTACTTTCCAAGCGCTCAGTACAGTGCTTTGCACACAGTAAGCGCTCGTACATACGATGGAATGAATGAATGAATGAGATAATCAGGTTGGACTCACTCCAGTTCCCTCAGGGGGACTCACATTCTTAATCCCCGTTTCACAAACGAGGCACAGAGAAGTGGAGCGACTTGCCCAAGGACACACAGCAGAGAAGTGGCAGAGCGGGGATTAGAAATCATGCCCTTCCGATACGTAGGGCCTGTGCTCTATCTACTAGGCTACACTGCTTCCCTGTCCAAAAGGAGCTACTTCGACTCTGCGTACATGCATTTCACGCAAATCAGTTTCATCCTGTGAGTCTCTGTTAAGAGAAGCATTCGTCTAGGCTAGAAATTGAGTTCTTGAGTGTTTGAGTTTTGATTTTAGGTCCTATCAGGTCTCACCAGTGAAGGAGCTTCCTCCCCTCATCAAGTCCCCAAAGCCCTATCTTTGTGCCCTATGTTTGTTCTTGTCCAGTGCAAATTTGGGTAGCTGGATCTTCAGTCCACATCACCGTGTTTCAGAATTTCTTTTTGGCTGAGAATTTCATCTACTTTTCCGTGGAAAAGTCCGCTATCTTACTGACTGAAAATTGCCTTGGAGTCTCAAATATCTCTTTTTTTGGCCCCAAAGCTTGTCGTTGTTGTTTTTTGCATGTCGTATGCCGCAGGCATTGTGGCAGATATTGATATAAATACCTGTAATAAGCAGCTGTCTTCCTTGCTTCTGTGGCGCTATCACTTATCATTGGCAATTCGGTACCTCCTCCTTTTAGCATTATCATTTATAGATTTTTTTCAGATGTGCTGTATCTTGGTTTGACTATTTTTTCATTAAGGTTTCATACCCTCCAACCCACCCCTCTCTCCAAGCGTATCTGGGATATTTATTTTAGTCTGGGGAATGTTTGCAAAACGCTCAAACAGAAGAGAGAAACAAATATAGTGCATTTTCTCTGCATTTGGGGGAAAATGTAATTTTCGTGACTTGAATAACTCTTCTATGGGTTCGAAGGGTGTCTTTCCTTGGACACCATCTTGCCTAACTCGACAAACAGACTAGCGTGTAAGTAGTGAAAACGTAACAGTGCTTGGCACATGGTAAGCGCTTAACAAATACCACAATAATCATGGCTCAGTGGAAAGAGCCTGGGCTTCTGAGTCAGGTCATGGGTCTAATTCCGGCTCCGCCACCTGTCAGCTGTGTGACTTTGGGCAAGTCACTTGATTTCTTGGTGCCTCCATTACCTCATCTGTAAAATGGGGATTAAGACTGTGACCCTCATGTGGGACAACCTGATTACTCTATATCTACCCCAGCATTCAGAACAGTCTTCTGGGCATATAGTAAGCGCTTAACAAATACCAACATCATTATTATTATTATTATTATTATTATAACAATCACATTGTCAAATGGAAGAATGTGCTTTTATTTGTATTATTCCTTAATCAGTGAAATATTCTCTCAGCTCATTACTTTCACAACATCCTTATGAGGTAGGGGGAGTAGATATTTACCATCCCCATTTTACAAAGGTATTTGAGGGAGAATGAGGTGTACTATCCCAAGCGTTTATTGCAGTTCTCTTCACAGTAAGTGCTCAATAAATAGCACTTGATTGACTCAGAGATCCAAAGCAGGCTGGAGGTGGGACTTGAATTTAGGTTTCTCACCTCCTTCTCTCTTCAACCGGACTCTACTGCCTCCAGCTCCTCAGCCAGGAAATCAACACAGTTGACTGTTCAGGCAGAGATAGAATGAAAGCAGTTAGGATCACTTGTAATTAAATCAGAACATAATTGATGTGTGATGAAATGGCTGTGAAGAAGAGAGAACTCTTCAACCCTGGTGTTTGGGGTGTCAGCATGCTGGTCAGTGACACACTCTTTGGAAGTAAATATGAAGATGATTCAGGGACAGTGAAATGACTCATCTTCACAGCCTGACTTGGAGAATGTATTTCAGATGAAGGTAAGGGAAACGGGATCGTTCGAGGATGATGATTCAAAAGGTGCATTCAGGGACGAAAAGGCGACGGAGAAACTCAGTGGATTTGTTAGTTTGGCCTTTCCCGAGGAAGATAGCTAAGGGATCCTATCACCCAATTGATCAATGAATCAGTGACATTTGAGTGTTTACTGTGGGCAGAGCGTGTCCTAAGCTGTTGGCAGGAGACGATAGAGCGGGTGGACACGTTCGCTGCCCACAACGAGCTTCCGATCTCAAACCCAAATTGTCAATCAGAGCAATTAGAGCAACTGGATTATAGGGTAGTGACCACACAAGGTATTGGGCATTCAGCTGATCAATTAGAGGCAAACAAATAAGGGGATGCAGGAAGCCACCCCCAAGAATCTTGGAAAAAACTTGGAGGGGAAGTTATAGAACTCTTGATAAGGGGAAATGTGTCATTCTAAATGTGAGCTCCTTAGGTCTGTGACTAATTTCCAGTTGTATTTTCTTTTTCAGCATTTAGTACAGTGCTCTGCACACAGTAAGCGCTCAATAAATATTACCATTCATTCACTCAATCGTATTTATTGAGCGCTTACTGTGTGCAGAGCACTGTACCAAGTGCTTGGTAAGTACAATTTGGCAACAAAGAGACGGTCCCTACCCAACAATGGGCTCACAGTCTAGAAGGGAGGAGACAGACAAACAAGTAGGCATCAATAGTATCAATATAAATATTATATTTATAGATTATAGAAATAGAATTATAGATATGTACATATATGCACAAGGGCTGTGGAGCGGGGAAAGGGGTAGGGCAGAGGGAGAAAGTTGGGGCGATGGGGAGGCAAGGAGGAGCAGAGGAAAAGGGGGGCTTAGTCCTCCCCACCGATTTCCTCTCTGGGAGATCAGAGGAGGAAAGCAGGATGGCCTAGTGGCAAGAGCCCAGGTTTGAGACTCAGAGGATGTGGGTTCTGATCCCAGCTCCGCCACTTGTCTGCTGTGTGACCTTGGGCAAGCCGCTTCACTTCTCTGTGCCTGTTACCTCATCTGTAAAATGGGGATTAAGACTTGAGCCCCACATGGGACAACCTGATTACCTTGTATCTAACCCAGTGCTTAGAATAGTACTCGGCATGTAGTAAGCGCTTAACAAACACCATTATCAATATTAATATTATCAGGAAAGAAAGGGGGGAACCTGCCTCTCTTCTGGCCACTCCTGAGCCAAGTTTCATTAATCGGTCATCCTTATTAGATGCTTACTATGTGCAGAGCACTGGACTAAGCACTTGGGAAAGGACAGTACAGAAGAGTCGGTAGAAACTTTCCCTGCCCACAAGGAGCTTCCAGTTTTTAGGGAAGTTGTGTTCAGTAGTCAGTTGGTGCTCTGGGGATCTGGTTGTCAGTGACCTTCCTGCTGCTCAGAGCACTGTACTAAACTCTTGGGAGAGTACAATATAACAGATACATTCCAAACCAATACACACCCCTGCCATCAGGATAAATGGACCCTGGAAGCTCTGTGGAAATCTGGCTTTCCTGATCAAGTTCAGTAAGATTCTAGGGCTACTCCATGATGCTTCTGTGGGAGCTAAGGTGGCTTTAATCTGTTTTTGCCCAGTCTTTTTCTTCAAATGCTGTTGAGATGTTTCCGACCCAATCTCTTGTCATAAAATCATTCCGGTGTGTGTATCCAGAGGGTTTTCTTGGTAAAGGTATGGAAGTAAAAATTGGAGTCTCTGCCGTTGTCTCCGATCAACGTTTTGATCACTTGATCATTCAACTGTGACTCTCCCCGTGCCGCTGCTGCCCAGCACAGGTGAATCAACTTTGACTCTTCATCTTAGACCTTTCCATTACGGGTAACCCTATGTGGGGTAGCTCTAAACTTCTTCAGTGTACACAAACTCTCCTGTCACGATAAGTCGTCGATTCATAGAATTTTGCCCAGTGCCAATCGAATAAAACAGCTGGGTCCTGGAAACTGGTGCTAAAATCGACTCCTCCAAGCATCTCTTCTTTATCTAGCCATAGTCAACATTGAGCATCAATCTCAATCAATCACTTGGATTTGCTGCCTTTATTCGCCTCTCCCTCAACCCCAGAGCACTTATGAACAGACAATTTAGTCATTTATATTAATGACTGTGTCCCCCTGTAGGCAGTAAGTTTGTTGTAGGCAAGGACTGTCACATTGGACTCTCCCAAGCGTAATACATTGCTTTGCACACAGCCAGTGCTCAATAAATACAATTGACTGATTGTCCATCTACTGCTATAAATAAGCACTGCAGGTTACCAAGTTAAAATACTAACTTTCTCACTGTACCTCAATCTTTATCTTGCCACCAGCCTCTCGCCCACATCTTGCCTCTGACTGGAATGCCCTCCCTCTTCATATCATACAGACAATGACTCTCCCTAACTTCCAAGTCTTATTGAAGGCACATCTCCTCCAAGAGGCCTTCCCTGACTAGGCCCTCCTTTCCTCCTCTTCTTCTCCCACTCTTGTGTCACCCTGACTTGCTCCATTTACTCATTTCCCCCCTCCCAGCCCCACAACACTTATGTACATATCCATAATTTATATTAATTCCTGTCTCCCCCTCTAGACTGTAAACTCATTGTGGGCAGAGAATGTCTACTATATTGCGCTCTCCTTAGCACTTAATGCAGTGCTCTGAACCTAGAGTTCAATAAATGTGATTGACTAACAAAATGCAGCTGGGGTAGATTTTACTTGTACATAATATGGTCAAGGCTACCAGTCATGCAGTGTTTAAGAAACACACACACTCACATACTGGAAAAATCTTACCATCAAAGAAGGCATCATATTTGAACTCAAAGGACCAATCACCCTAAAAAAAAACCCCAGAAAAACTACATTAAATTGGGTAAAGGACAGTCTAAAGTGACTACACCAAGTATTTTCTTAAATTTAAACTTGGAACAGCTGAATACCTTAATTCCAAATACAGTATTTGTTAAAACACTGATTAGGGCAACTAATGCTGGTCCAAGCACTTCTCCTCTCCTGCCTGGATGACTGCATCAGCCTTCTTGCTGACCTCCCTGCCTCCTGTCTCTCCCCACTCCTGTCTATATGCTGACTGGATCACTTTTCTACAGAAACATTCAGGCCATATCTCCCCTCTCCTCAAGAACCTCCAGTGGTTGCCCGTGTCCCTCCACACGGAACAGAAATTCCTTTCCATCGACTTTAAAGCAGTCATTCACTTTGCCCCTCTTACCTGGCCTTGCTGATTTCCCACAACACACTCACTTACATTCTGTTCCTCGGTCTCATTCATTCAGTCATATTTCTTGAGTGCTTACTGTGTGCACAGCACTGTACTAAGCTCTTGGAGAGTACAATTCAGCAATAGAGACGATCCCTGCCCACACCGGGTTTACAGTCTAGAGCGGGGACACAGACATCAAAACAAGTGAACAGGCATCAATACAAGTTAATAGAATTATAGATATATATACACATCAAAACAAGTAAACAGGCATCAGTATAAATTTATCTGCCTCATCTATTTTGCCACTGACCCCTTGTCCTCGTCCTACCTCTGGCTGGGAACTCTGTCCCCTTTCATATCCCACAGACCACCACGCTCTTCACCTTCGAAGTCGTCCTAAAATCACATCTCCTCCAAGAGGTCTTCCCTGAAAAAGCCCTAGTTTCTCCTACTCAACCTCTCTTCTGCTTTGCCTGTGCACTCTGATCTCTATCCTTTAGTACTTGATATTCACCTCAACCTCAGCCTCACAGCTTTTACGTGCATATCTCTACATCTGTGATTTATTTTAATGTGCTCCTTAAGTACTTAATATTCACTCCACCCTCAGCCCCATAGCACTTATGCGTTCTTACGCTCAGTAGCTGTAATTTATTTTAATGTCTGCCTCCCTCTCTAGACTGTGAATGGGGATCGTGTCTACCAACTCTCTTGTGTTGCACTTTCCCGAGTGCTTAGTCCAGTCCAGGAAGTGCTCAATAAATACCATCGATTAAGTGAATGTCTATTTTCCCAGCGAGGAGAGTTAAGGCAGTTAAAGAGATAATTTGTCAGGCTGATGATAATACCACAGTTCACTTTTTGAGAAGTGTAGGCTACTGGAAAGAGCACAGGGTCGAGAGATCCTGGGTTCTAATCCTGCTTCCCCCACTTGCCTGCTATCAATAATGATAATAGTGATAGTATTTGTTAAGCACTTACTATGTACCAAGCACTGTTCTAAGAGCTGGTATAGATTCAAGGTAAATCAGGTTGTACCATGTGGGGCTCACAGTTTTAATCCCCATTTTCCAGATGAGGTAACTGAGTCACAGGGAAGTGAAGTGACTCCCTGTGGACAGGGGATGTCCCTGATCCGATCATTTCGGGTCTAGCCCTGTGCTTGGCATATAGTGAGCACTGTAAGAAATACTACTGTTATTTTTGCTAGGCCCTGAAGGGTGTTTTTTTTTTTATTTTTCCTTTTCCTCAATCAGTCACTGGTATTTGCTGAGCATCTACTGCTTTCAGAGTACCGTACTTGGGGTAGAACATTTTAGGCTCCAAGAGAGGCAAGAAAAAAGCTCTGATATTATGATCAGTTTGTGTTTTGTGTTCAAACTGTTGGGAGAAGGGGTCAGAAATTGCAGCGGGAGAGTATTTATCTTCTATTTCTGTCTTTTGGATGAACACTGGTCTTCAACACAGGTTTTGAAGCCAAAGGAAGGAAAATTGCCTTTCAACTCAAAGTTCCCATTCTCATTCAACTCGCGTGACCTTCTGCGTGCAGTCAGAAATGATTTTCCTCAAATTGGTGCATTACTGGCAGTGACTTTCTAAATCCATCCGGTACTTGGAATTCGTGATTTCACAGAACACCCAGACTTTGTCTTTTCCATCTCTTGTTCATTTGTTAGTCTGATCCGAGTAAAGAATGTGGGTGTAGGCTCGCGATGGCTACCACTGAAAAGGATGTGGTGACATATTCGGCTTGACATATTCGGGGGGTACTTTCTTAACCCCAGCCAGGAGACCAACTGAGAGAGCGAAAAACGGCAGAGGGTTACCCATCGCCACTCCTGGAGCCGCCAATCAAGTGTGTGTCAATCAGTTGATTGATCGGTGGAATTTATCAAGGGCTCCTTACATGCAGAGCACTGTACTGAGCGCTTGGGAGGGTACAATAGAACGGAGTTAGCCGACACATATTCCCTGCCCATGCTAGGCTTACATTCTAGAGGGGAAGATGGACATTAATAGAAATAACTTATAGTATTTGATTTAATAATATTTTCAGAAGTGCTGTGGCGTTGACGGTGGGGAGAATATCAAAGGCCCCAAAATCACAGAACCAAGTGCCTAGATAGTGCTGAAGGGAGAGGGAGCTGGGTAGGAGAGCGCTCAATCGGGGAAGGCCTCTTGGAGATGTCATGTTCAAATCTTTATTGAAGGCCCATCTCCTCCAAGAGGCCTTCCCTGACTGCACCCTCCTTTCCTGTTCTCCCACTCCCTTCTGGATCACCCTGACTCGCTCCTTTTATTTCTCCTCCCTCCCAAGTGCACAGCACTTAGGTCCGTATTTGTCATTTATTGATTTCTATTAATGTCTGTCTCTTCTAGCCCATAAGCTCATTGTGGGCAGGGAATGTCTGTCTGTTAGAATGTACTCTCCCAAGTGCTTAAGACAGTGCTTTGCGCACAGTAGGTGCTCAATAAATACGATTGATTGAATGAATGGATAAATAAAAATGATGGTATTTGTTAAGTACTTACTAGCCAAGCACTGTTTTAAGCGCTAGGGTATATACATGGTAGTCAGGTTGTCCCATGTGGGGCTCAGTCTTAATCCCCATTTTACAGATGAGGTCATTTAAGCACAGAGAAGTGAAGTGACTTGCCCAGAGTCACACAGCTGATAAGGGTTGTGGATTAGAACCCACAATCTCTGACTCCCAAGCATTAATAATAATAATGTTGGTATTTGTTAAGCGCTTACTATGTGCCGAGCACTGTTCTAAGCGCTGGGGTAGACATAGGGGAATCAGGTTGTCCCACGTGGGGCTCACAGTCTTAATCCCCATTTTACAGATGAGGGAACTGAGGCACAGAGAAGTAATAATAATAATAATGTTGGTATTTGTTAAGCGCTTACTATGTGCAGAGCACTGTTCTAAGCGCTGGGGTAAACACAGGGGAATCAGGTTGTCCCACGTGGGGCTCACAGTCTTAATCCCCATTTTACAGATGAGGGAACTGAGGCACAGAGAAGTTAAGTGACTTGCCCACAGTCACACAGCCGACAAGTGGCAGACCTGGGATTCGAACTCATGAGCCCTGACTCCAAAGCCCGTGCTCTTTCCACCGAGCCACGCTGCTTCTCTGCGTGGACCTCAGCATTCAGGTCCATATCTGTCACATTGATTTATATCAATGGTTATATTGGTCCATCCATATCTGTCACATTGATTTATATTAATGTCTGTCCCCTCCTCTAGCCTGTAAGCTCATTGTGGGTGGGGAATGTGTCAGTTTGTTATAGCGTACTCTCACACACAGTAAGCTCTCAGTAAATACGATCGAATGGATGAATGAAGTTAAGAATGCTTTGAAGTTGTAGAGAGTGGTGGTCTGGTGGTTGCGATGATGGAAGAATTGGCCATATTCAGTCTTAAACAGAAGTCTGCAGGCAGAGGGCCTTGGGTAGTAGTCATTACTGGACCACCTAAGAGCCGGACACGGTAGCCTTTCTTAGGTGTCTGAACTGCTCTCGGGAACTCCTTAAGCGGTGTAGATCGCAAGTCTCTTGTGGGCAGGGAATGTGTCTATTGTTCTATTGTCACTCAGGCGATTAATAAGCCGTCAGTAGATACGATTGAATGACCATATCATTCAAGCAGCATCGTGGCTCAGTGGAAAGAGCATGGGCTTGGGAGCCAGAGGTCATGGGTTTGAATCCCGGCTCTGCCACTTGTCAGCTGTGTGACTGTGGGCAGGTCTCTTCACTTCTCTGGGCCTCAGTTGCCTCAACTGTAAAATGGGGATTAAGACTGTGAGCCTCATGTGGGACAACCTGATGACCCTGTATCTCCCCCAGCGCTTAGAACAGTGCTCTGCACATAGTAAGCACTTAAATACCAACATTATTATTAATGACCGACTGGTCAGAAGTTAAAACCTCAAAATGACCCACCTCACTGCCCCAGAAGTGGCTCATTGAAGGAGTGAGTTTGGGCTTGAACATGGTAGTGTTCCACGGGCTGTAGAAGCAACACATATAAAGAAGTGACCAAAGCATCCTGGACTATGAGGGACATCATCCTCTCTCAAACGGTGGTCACAGCAGGCAGTGAAAGAGAAGCCAGAAGCCAGCCTTTCGTGAAGTGGACAGATGTGTAGAAGACGCGGTTACAGCAAGTGAAACAAGAATATCCGAGAGGGAACGAGCTCGCAGAAATGAATTAATTGTGGTATTTGATAAGCGCTTACTACTTGTCAAGCACTAGTTGGGCACGAGTTCTGGGGTAGATACAAGATCATCAGGTTGTCCCACTTGGGGCTCACAGGCGAAGTAGGAGGGAGGACAGATGAGGAAACTGAGGCCCAGTTAAGTGACTTGCCTAAGGTTACAGAGCAGCTACGTGGCAGAGCCAGGAATTAGAACCCAGGTCCTTCTGACTTCCAGGGTTATGCTCTCTCCACTGAGTCACGCTGCTTCTCATTCATTCATTTATTGAGTGCTTGCTACGTGCAAAGCACTGTCCTAAGCGCTTGGGAGAGTACAATTTAACAGCAGACACATTCCCTGCCTTCAGTGAGCTCAATAATTGTTTCGTAGATATTCTACTACGTATTCCACTTCACTTTCTCATTAATCTATAGATTTCTCTGTTCTCGTCTTCTCTCTGGAAGTTATTCTGCACCTGTGTCCCCTGTTTTGACTGTAAGGCAGGGCAGGGATTGTTTCTTCTAACTCAGGCTTCTCTCTCGAGTGCTTCTATAGCCCCTTCTGTAGCCCCTTAGCTACATCAGCCAAATTCTCCTCACATCTGCCAAATTAACTCTCTTCCCTCCAAAGCCCTACTGAGAGCTCACCTCCTCCAGGAGGCCTTCTCAGACTGAGCCCTCCCTTTCCCTCTGCCCTTTCTCCCCTCCCCATTTCCCCTTCTCCCTCCCTCTGCTCTTCCCCCTTCCCCTCCCCACAGCACTTGTGCAAATTTGTATATGTTATTTATTACTCTATTTTGTTAATGATGTGTATATATATATCTATGATTCTATTTATCCTGATGGTATTGACACCAGACTATTTGTTTTGTTGTCTGTCTTCCCCGTTTAGACCATGAGCTCGTTGTTGGACAGGGATTATCTCTATCTGTTGCCCAAATGTACATTCCAATTCTTAGTCCAGTGTTCTCCACATAGTGAGCGCTCAACAAATATGATTAAATGAATGAAAGTTATGGATAGGGAACACATCTGCTAATTCTTTTGGCTAGAGCTTTCCCCAGTGCTTAGGACAGTCCTCTGCACACAGTAAGTGCTCAATAAGTGCCATTGATTAATTCTCCATTTTGCGATCAGATCTTTCATTACTCACCCGGTGCTTGAGTCATTGACTAAGAAGGGTTGGCTTTTTTTTCCCTCCTTCTCAAAAACCAGCTTGCTAGCATTGGAAAAAGTATATGTAAACATAAAGCGTGACATTTCGTTTCCCATTCTTAAACACATCCCTGCCGCTGTGCCAAAATCTGCTGTGACATTTTAATGCAAGGAGGATTTGGCATATGAGCCTCTAGCTCCCAGCTGCTTGAACTCCTTGCTTCTTGTTGTTCAGAAAATCAGTTTATTCTTTGCAAAACTTATGCTCCTACCCAGACAAATGTGAGACTATCACGGACTAAGCCGAGGAATCAAGTTCAGCTCAGCAGTTGGCCATCATTAATTGTCATTCACACACATTAAAATGCAAGGCTCTACGGCAGTTCCGATTCATAAACTGTTAAACATCATTTCAATGCAATTTTAATTCCCTTTACTTAGCAAAAAGTCTCAGTCTCTAATTATGGCGATAAAAATGTGGATGATTTTTTTTTTTCCCCCCAATTAGGCTCCTTACCCGTTTTTTCAGTTGCTTTTTTTTTTCTATTCTTCCCAGGTACCACATATCTGAGAAGGAAAGAGAAATTTACTGTTTTACTGTAGGATATGTTATTAACTTACATAGTTGAGTGTGTATTTTTATCATTATGGTATCTGTTAAGTGCTTATTATGTGTCAAGCTCCATGCTAAGCACTGAGGTAATCAGGTAATCAGGTTGGACTCAGTCTCTGTCCCACAGAGCTCGCAGTCTAAGTAGGAAGGAGAACAGGTATTGAATCCTCATTTTACAGATGAGGTAACTGAGGCTCTGAGAAGTGAAATGACTTGCCCAAGTTCACAGAGCTGACCTATGACGGAGCTGCGATTTGGACCCATGTCATTTGACTCCCAGGCCTGTGCTCTTTCCACTAGGCCACAAGCTAATCAGGTTGGCCACAGTCCATGTCTCACATGGGGCTCTGACTTAATCCCCATTTTACAGATGAGGAAACTGAAGTCCAGAGAAGTGAAGTGTCTGGCCTGAGGTCACATAGCAAGCAAGTGGCGGAGCCGGTAGAACCCCGGTCCTTCTGACTTCCAGCTCCATGTTCTATCCACCGGGCCACACTGTTTCTCTTGAGGGACTATACAAACTGTGCCTGGTTCCTGCGACTCTGAACTGTAGACACTGCACTTTTCCAATTCTCCCGGAACATCTGAGGAGCATCTATAAGAAAAGGGTGCATAGCCCGAACCGCAACACCTCGACATCTCAGGATTTTCATTTTCCAATATTGCCCTCTTCTCAAGGGGGAAAGAGAGGTTTTTTTTCCTTAATGGTATTTCTTAAATGCTTTCTGTGCACCAAGTTCTGTACCAGGCACTGGAGCAGAGAAGACAGTCACTGTCTCATATAGGTCATGGGTTCTAATCCCGACTCCGCTACTTGTCAGTTGTGTGACTTTGGGCAAGTCACTTAACTTCTCTGTGCCTCAGTTATCCCATCTGTAAAATGGGGATTAAGACTGTGAGCCCCACGTGGGGCTCACAATCTGGTCACCTTGCATCTATCCTAGCTCTTAGAACAGTGCTTTGCACATAGTAAGCAGTTAACAAATACCAACATCATTATTATATAGGGGCTCACAGTCTAAGCAGGAGGGAGTAGGATTTAATCCCCATTTTATTCATTCATTAGTATTGAGTGCTTACTATGTGCAGAGTACTGTACTAAGCGCTTGGAATGTACAAATCGGTAACAGATTTTACAGATGAGGTAACTGAGACCCAGAGAAGTATAGTGACTTTCCCAAGGTGTCACAGCAAGCGACCGAGACAAAATTAGAGCCCGGGTTCTTTCCACTACCCACACTGCTTCACGCTGCTGGGGGCATGTTGACCCCAAATCCCCCTCCCAACACTTATCTGCATTTAATGCCATTGTGGGTGAGAGTCTACATAAGAATGCATCATACTAAGTTCCTGCTAGATGTCAACCAAAGTATTGGGTTCTTATTATAGGCAGAGAAACTATTGGTTGTAGAATACTGTACTGAGCGCTTACTCTATGAAGAAGTTCTTTTTAAATGGTATGTGTTAAGCACTGACTCTGTGCCAGGTCCAATTCTAAGCACTGCGGTAGAAACAAGCTAATCAAGTTGGACACAGTCCCTGTCCCCCATGGGAACTCGGTCTTAATCTCCATTTTACAGATGAGGGATCTGAGGCACAGAGAAGTGAAGTGACTGGCCCAAGGTCACACAGCAGACAAGTGCCGGAACTAGAACCCAAATCCTTTAGACTCTCAGGCCTCTCCTCTAACCACTATGTCCCGCTGGTTGTTGTGTAGCAACTTAGTACGGTACTGAGTACAGTGTGCCGCACATAGAGCTCAGTAAATATGATTCTATTTAGTTGCCATTGTTTTTACGAGATGTTCTTCCCCTTGACTCTATTTATTGCCATTGTTCTTGTCTGTCCATCTCCCCCGATTAGACTGTAAGCCCGTCAAACGGCAGGGACTGTCTATCTGTTGCCAACTTGTTCATCCCAAGCGCTTAGTACAGTGCTCTGCACATAGTAAGCGCTCAAATACTATTGATTGACTGACTGCTTCTCAGGTTAACCAATTAATGATGTTGATTGAGTGCCTACACTGTGCAGAGCTCCGTACCAAGCACTTGGGAGAGGAAAATCCAGAGACTGAGAATTTTCAGAGCATTGTACTTGGGGGACAGCCGAATAGACGTGAAGGATCTCGCACCCTGGTTTCAGGGAAAGGTTACAATCCAACAGGGGAGGGGTTACGCATAAAAAATATCAGTAGTTTGAAAATAAGAGAAGGGATGAATCAGAGACACAGATGAATGAAGACAGAGAGGTGCATGGGGGCTTGCGTGGCTGGTGGGATGGATGGGATCCATCTTTATTGAGCACTTACTGTGTGTAGAGCTCTGTACTAAACACCTGGGAGAGTACAATGTGACAATATAACTGAATCCATAGGCACATTCCCTGCCTACAGCGAGCTTATGTTCCAGAGGAGGAGACGGACGTTAATATAAGTAAAAATAAATTATGGATACGAACATAAGCGCTGAGGGGCCGAGGGTGGATGGCTTGTCTTATCTTATGCTGTCGAGTCGTCTCCAACCCGTAGCGACCCCACAGATGCCCCACCTCCATCTTCAGTCGTTCTGGGAGTGGATCCACAGGGTTTTCTTGGTGGTTTACCACCGCCTCCATCCGTGCGGTAAACTCAGGTCTCCACCCTCCATTCTCTCCCATGCCTGGCATGGGGGAGTATTGACTTGTAGCAGATGGCCCGTCGCTCGCTAGCCACTAGCCAAGCTAGGAATGGAACGGACAGGTCTCCGCTTGACTCTCCCTCCCTTAGCCGAGACTGGTAGAGGACTGGAAACTGAGGGAACAAATCCAAGTGCAAGAGCAACTGGGAAAGGGAATGGCTTAATCGGGGAATAATAATAATAATAATAATATTGGTATTTGTTAAGCGCTTACTATGTGCCGAGCACCGTTCTAAGCTCTGGGGTAGATACAGGGTAATCAGGTTGTCCCACGTGAGACTCACAGTCTTAATCCCCATTTTACAGATGAGGTAACTGAGGCACCGAGAAGTGAAGTGACTTGCCCAAAGTCACACAGCTCACAGGTGGCAGAGCCAGGATTAGAACCCATGTCTTCTGACTCCTAAGCCCATGCTCTTTCCACTGAGCCACGCTACTTCTCCTCGCTCTAGCTCTGTTGGGTCATTGTCATTGATCGAGGCACCCTGAAGCTCAGTTCATGGATTTCTCTCAGGAAGCATTACTCCGTGGTGATTCTGGGGCTCCGATCTTCATTCATTCAGTCGTATTTATTGAGAACTTCCTGTGTGCAGAACACTGGACTAAGTGCTTGGAAAGTCCAATTCGGCAACAAATAGAGGCAATCCCTACCCAACAGTGGGCTTACAGCCTACGGGGGGTGGGGGGAGAGACAACAAAACAAGGCAAGTAGACAGGCATCAATAGCATCAAAATAAATAGAATTATAGATGTATACACATCATTAATAAAATAAATAGAATAATAAATATGTACATATTTGCATAAGTGCTGTAGGATGGGGAGGGGGGTAGAACAGAGGGAGGGAGTCGGGGCGATGAGGAGAGGGAGCAGAGGAAAAGGGGGGCTTAGTCTTGGAAGACCTCCTGGAGGAGGTGAGCTTTTAGCGAGCTGCTGACCCAAAGGACACACACAGATGCAGACAGGCACTACCTAATGGAGAATCAATTGATCATATTTATTGAGCGCTTACTGTGTGCAGAGCACTCGACTAAGCTCTTGGGAGAGGACATACTGCCCACAGCCAGCTTGCAGTCCAGAGAAGGACCCAGTGAAATAGGCACAGAAAGGGAGGAGGTTAACTCAGTCTGAAACCAACTAGATAAACCATGCAACGGGGACTAGTGAAGAAAGCAGAGGTCTGGGAGTCGGAGGATCTGGGTTCTAATCCCGGCTCTGCCACTTGTCTTCTGTGTGCCCTTGGGCAAGTCACTTCACTTTTCTGCCTCAGTTACTTCATTTGTAAAATGGGGAATTAGACTGTGAGCCACACATGGGACATGGACTGTGTCCAACCTGATTAGCTTGTATCTACTCCACCTCTTAGTACAGTCCCTGGCACATAATAAACACGTAGTACCTAATAAAAATAAACCTAGAGATAAATTTAGGTGGCATCAACCAAACCTCACACCTTCTGTGTTTTGGTCACCGTGGGAGGAAAGAGTTGGAAAATCTTTTCTTAAAAACAAACATGCAGCCAGAAACCCCAATAAAAAGCCCTCAGGATAAAAATTAAAGCCTGGCGTCGATTCTACCCATTAAAACAAGGGCATCGGCTCCGGAACCTGTCAGAATTTGAACACGGGTTTTAGGGAGCTCACGGTGAAAAATGAGATGCTAAGATTCTTCAACTCCTGAGTGAATATTTCTCTGTGAGAAAAATCCAGAGTTACTGACAGGCATTGCTAGTTAATTTGGAGACTTGTGCAATTTGACTTCAGCACCATAATGGGATCTTCATTTTTCAAAAACACCCAAGACAAAAAACTCTCTTGGAACCTGAGGGAAGGATTTGAACATGAGCTCATGCAGCTAACTCTCCTTCCAACATTCTACTGGGTACGGTGAAGAGACAAATTTACACTTTCTAATACCATGTATTTGGCAAGAAATAAAGTCCATTTTCCCTTAGTTAATATAACTGTAAATGCATCACTTTTTTTTTTTTTAGCAGAATCTGATTTCTCTCACTTAAGCCCTTGGTGTTTTGACAGTTCTTTCTCTCTGTGGAACTGAAAGTGCTTTAAATGTGTTAGCACAATCTTTCCAACATCTCGGAGAAGTACAGGGGTCAAGGGAAATGGCGGAGAAACCACTCAGATAAAAATAGTTTGAACTGGGCAAGGGAAAGCTTGAGAGAGCTTCAGTGTGTACAGGCGTTGGGTGGGCCTACTTCTGGATCATTTACTTCTAGCTCAGTAACTTTCTCCCCCTTAAGCCAATATATATTTTAGGAGCCACTTTAGCTGCAATTTAATTCAATTGTATTTGAGTGCTAACTGTGTGCAGAGCACTGTTCTCAGCACTTGGGAGAGTATAGTACAACAGTGGAGGCATTCCCTGCCCACAGTGAGTTTTCAGTCTAGGGGCAGACGTTACTATAAATAAATGACAGATGTGTATGTTAAGTCTGGTGGGGCTGGGATGGGGAAAGAATGAAGGGAGCAAGTCGGGGACAACGAAGGAGGTTGGAGAAGAGGAAAGGGGGTGCTTGGTCAGGGAAGGCCTGTTGGAGGAGGTGGGCCTTCAATAAGGCTTTGAAGGAGGGAGAGTCATTGTGAGATTTGAGGAGGGAGGACCTTCCAGGCCAGAGGTAGGACATGAGTAAGAGGTCAGCGGCGAAATTGATGAGACGGAGGCACAGTGAGTAGGTTGGCATTAGAGGAGCGAAGTGTGCGGGCTGGGTTGCAGGAGGATAGAAGCGAGGTGAGGTAGGAGGGGGCAAGGTGATGGACTGCTTTGAAGACAATGGTGAGGAGTTTTTGTTTGATGTAGAGGTGGATGGGCAACCACTGGAGGTTTTTGAGGAGCGGGATGACACGTCTTGAATGTTTTTATAGAAAAATGACCCGGGCAGCATTGTGAATTATGGACTGGAGGCTGATGCGGTAATCCAGGCAGGATAGGATGAGTGATTTTATTAACATGGTAGCAGTTTGGCGGGAGAGGAAAGGGTGGATTTAAGAGATGTTGTGAAGGTGGGACTGACAGGATTTAGTGATGGATTGAATACATGGGTTGAATGAGAGAGAGGAGTCAAGGATACCGCCAACATTACGGGCTTGTGATACGGGAAGGATGGTTTTGCCATCTACAGTGTTGGGAAAGTCACGAGGAAGACAGGGTTTGGGTGGGAAGACAAGGAGTTCTGTTTTGGACATGGTAAGCTTGAGATGACAGGAGGTAATCCAAATAGAGATGTCTTGAAGGCAGGAGGAAATGTGAGACTGCAGAGAGGGAGAGCGATCAGGGCTGGAGATGCAGATTTGGGAATCATCTGCATAGAGGTGGTAGTTGAAGCCACATGAATGAGGGAATGAGTTTGCCAAGGGAGTGGGTGTAGATGGAGAATAGAAGGGGACCCAGAACTGAACCTTTAGGGACCCCCACATTTTAGGGCATTGGAGCCCACAAAGCAGCCTGAGAATGAATGTCCAGAGAGACAAGAGGAGAATAAGGAGAGGACAGAGTCAGTGAAGCATTTTCAGGAGAAGGGGGTGAGCCACGGTATCAAAGGCGGCTGAGAGGTCGAGGAGAATTAGGATGGGGTAGAGGCTGCTGGATTTGGCAAGAAGGAGATCATTGATGACCTTTGAGAGGGAGGTTTCTGTGGAGCGAAGGGGATGGAAGCCCAAATTGGAGGAGGTCAAGGAGAGAATCGGATGAGAGGAATTTGAGACAGTGGGTTCTAATTCTGGCTCTGCCCCTTGTCTGCTGGGTGCCCTGGGGCAAGTCATTTAATTTCTCTGTGCCTCTGTTCCCTCACCTAAGATTCAATACCTGTCCTTCCTCACTGCTTACTAATCAGCCCCATGTGGGACCTGATTATCCTGTATATACCCCAGATCTTAGTACAGTGCTGGACATAGAATAAGTACTTAGCAAATATCATTACTATTATTATTACCTGCCATTAGAAGAAGTATGGCCTAGTAGAACGAGCACAGGCCTGGGAGTCCTAAGACCTGTGTTCTAATCCTGGCTGTACCTCTTGTCTGCTGGGTGGCGTAGGGTCAAGTTGGTTTTTTAATGGTATTTAAGTGCTTACTAAATGTCAGACACTGTACTAAGCGCTGGAGTAGATACAAATTAATCAGGATGGATACAGCCCCTGTCCCATGGGGGGCTCACAATCTTAATCCCCATTTTACAGATGAGGTAACTGGTACAGATAAGTGACTTGCCCAAGGTCACGGAGCGGACATATGGCAGAGCCAGGATTAGAAGTCAGGTCCTTTGACTCCCAAACCTGGGCACTTTCCACTAAGCCATGCTGCTTCTCTTATTCAATCAGTGGTATTTATTGATCACTTACTATTAAGCGTTTTAAGTGCTTTCAGATTCACCAATGCTTCTTTTCTCTACTCCTCCTTCCCTTCACGTCAGCCCTCTTCCTTTTGCTTCTCCACACTGCTCTCCTTCCCTTTGACTGTCGCTGTGCCGATGAGTGGAAACATTTAGCAAGTCCTTTTCATTTTCCTTTTAAAAGAAAGGGTCCATTCTTTTAAAGCTTAGTGTACCAAATCTCAAGCTGTTTAGAAGAAAGTCAGTTCTTCCGTCTAAGAAATGTGTGAGCAGAGTCGAGTGCCTGCTGATCATGTGACACATGAGTGATTACTGGGTGATCCCATAAAAATTAAAAAAGAACAAAACATCCAGCAGTGCTATCTAGCAGAGCCTTGAAGAACTGTATTTGATATCTGAGGACACAGAGTTGTCAGGAGAAATGGATGATAATAAACTGAGGAGTCTGTGATTGCTCATAGGAGGATTTGATAGGATTATTCATCCGCTCCTTTTGTCTTAAGTAAAAATAATAATGTTGGTATTTGTTAAGCACTTACTATGTGCCAATCACTGCTCTAAGTGCTGGGGTAGATACAAGGTTGTCCCACGTGGGCCTCTCAGTCTTCATCCCCATTTTACAGATGAGGTAACTGAGGCCCAGAGAAATTAAGTGACTCACCCAAGATAACACAGCTGACAAATAGAAGAGATGGGATTAGAACCCCCGACCCCCAACTACCAAGCCTGTGCTCTTTCCACTATTTCATAATCGAGGCAAAAGTGCCCAACTTCTCCATTGGAAAAGGGAAGCAGGGATTCCCAGGGAACTGGGGACTGGGAGGGAACAGGCTTCAAAGGGTGAATGAGCAGGAAAGACACCATTTTAGGTCTTTTCAGTCTGGGTGGGACACTGTCCAGTTTTGTTAGAGATTTGGGATGAACAGGTATTGGGATCCAACCCAGACTGCTATATCATCATGCTCGTTGCATGGCTGTAGCAATAAAGTGAGGAGGGTGGGAGGAGGGGGTGTATTTATACCCTCAAAGTGCAGCATGGTTGACTGGAAAGAGCATCTGTAAAATGGGGATTAAGCCTGTGAGCCCCACATGGGACATGGACTGTGTCCATCCTTCTTAGCTTGTACACATCTCAGCACTTAGTACGCTACTTTGTGCCATTTAAAAAAAAAAAAAAAGCACAGGCCTCGGTGGTCAGGAGATCTGAGTTATAAGTCTGGCTCTGTCACTTACCTCCAGTGACCTTGGCCAAGTCACTTACCTTCTCTGCCTTAGTTTCCTCAGTGGTAAAAATGGGAATTGGGTAAGTAAAGTATTCTCTCTCTTCAGACTCTGAGCCCTTTATGGGGCAGGGATGGTGCTTGACCTGATTCTTAATACTTGATGCATAATAAGAGCCTAACAAATACCAAAATCATTATCATTAAATTCCTTGATTGTCATAACTATGATACCAAAGGCTGAGTGACTAAAGCAATATGTTTTCTCTATGTACTTTTCTGTTTTTTCTTTTTAAATTTGACTTTTACTAGGGCTAGCATTCAGGAGCCTGGGAAAATGGCAGCGATGAGCTGTTTTGCTTCAAAATGGCAGTGCTTTTTACCATCTTATGTATTTTGTGATTCTTTTGTTTTTCTTTTATTTGCCTACTCTCACAGCGACTATCTAACAAGAGCAGCAGGCAGCTGGCGTTTATAAAAAATATATATATATATATATATATATATATATATATTTAGTGACACCCCGTGTACTTGGTTCAATAACAGGAATTCTGTATGTGCAAAATTTGATTGGGGGATCTTTGGGCCTAGAAAGCACCATTTCCCGGCATTGGATAAATGAAAGAGCAGCAATTTTTTTCACCCTTTTTCACCCCTCCCTCAGCCCCATGGTGTTTAGGTCCATATCCTTAATTAATTGATTTAGATTAATGTCTGTCTCCCCCTCTAGCTGCAAACTCATTAAGGGCAGGGAATGTCTACTGACTCTGTTATACTGTACCTCACAAGCACTGAATATGGTGCTCTGCACATAGTAAGCGCTCAATAAATACAACTAATTGATTTCTGGATTTGCTCCTAGCCTTTATTCACTAAATCAGTAACTTCACATGAGGGTGAGTGAACATAATTCCACCACTCTCACTTTGCTTTACTTTCTTCACTTTGCTCATTAGCTGGAAGGTACCAAGGAGAGAATGGAGGGGGTTGCTGAGAAGAAGAATCCTTTTAATAATGATAATAATAATGTTAAGCACTTACTACGTGTCAAGCACTGAACTGAGCACTGGGAAAGATACAAGATGATCAGGTCCCACATTGGGCTCCCACTCTAAGTAGGAGAGAGAACAGGTGTTGAATCCTCAGTTTGCCAATGAGGGAACTGAGTCATAGAGAACTGAAGTGACTTTTCATTCATTCATTCAATAGTATTTATTGAGCGCTTACTATGTGCAGAGCACTGTACTAAGCGCTTGGGATGAACAAGTCGGCAACAGATAGAGACAGTCCCTGCCGTTTGACGGGCTTACAGTCTAATCGGGGGAGACGGACAGACAAGAACAATGGCAATAAACTGCGTCGAGGGGAAGAACATCTCGTAAAAACGATGGCAACTAAATAGAATCAAGGCGATGTACAATTCATTAACAAAATAAATAGGGTAACGAAAATATATACAGTTGAGCGGACGAGTACAGTGCTGTGGGGATGGGAAGGGAGAGGTGGAGGAGCAGAGGGAAAAGGGGAAAATGAGGCTTTAGCTGCGGAGAGGTAAAGGGGGGATGGCAGAGGGCGTAGAGGGGGAAGAGGAGCTCAGTCTGGGAAGGCCTCTTGGAGGAGGTGATTTTTAAGTAAGGTTTTGAAGAGGGAAAGAGAATCAGTTTGGCGGAGGTGAGGAGGGAGGGCGTTCCAGGACCGCGGGAGGATGTGACCCAGGGGTCGACGGCGGGCTAGGCGAGACCGAGGGACGGTGAGGAGGTGGGCGGCGGAGGAGCGGAGCGTGCGGGGTGGGCGGTAGAAAGAGAGAAGGGAGGAGAGGTAGGAAGGGGCAAGGTGATGGAGAGCCTCGAAGCCTAGAGTGAGGAGCTTTTGTTTGGAGCAGAGGTCGATAGGCAACCACTGGAGTTGTTTAAGAAGGGGAGTGACATGCCCAGATCGTTTCTGCGGGAAGATGAGCCGGGCAGCGGAGTGAAGAATAGACCGGAGCGGGGCGAGAGAGGAGGAAGGGAGGTCAGAGAGAAGGCCGACACAGTAGTCTAGCCGGGATATAACGAGAGCCCGTAATAGTAAGGTAGCCGTCTGGGTGGAGAGGAAAGGGCGGATCTTGGCGATATCGTAGAGGTGAAACCGGCAGGTCTTGGTAACGGATAGGATGTGTGGGGTGAACGAGAGGGACGAGTCAAGGATGACACCGAGATTGCGGGCCTGCGGGATGGGAAGGATGGTCGTGCCATCCACGGTGATGGAGAAGTCTGGGAGCGGACCGGGCTTGGGAGGGAAGATGAGGAGCTCAGTCTCGCTCATGTTGAGTTTTAGGTGGCGGGCCGACATCCAGGTGGAGACGTCCCGGAGGCGGGAGGAGATGCGAGCCCGAAGGGAGGGGGAGAGGACAGGGGCGGAGATGTAGATCTGCGTGTCATCCGCGTAGAGATGGTAGTCAAAGCCGTGAGAGCGGATGAGTTCACCGAGGGAGTGAGTGTAAATGGAGAACAGAAGAGGGCCAAGAACTGACCCTTGAGGAACTCCAACAGTTAAAGGATGGGAGGGGGAGGAGGCTCCAGCGTAGGAGACCGAGAATGATCGGCCAGAGAGGTAAGAGGAGAACTTAGATCACACAGCAGTTAAGCCTCACAACAAATTTACAGTCTAGAGACAGACAGACATTAATATAAATGAATCATTTCTAATATATAATTTATGTATCTATACATCTATACATTTATAGATCTGTATAGAGAAGCAGGGTGGCTTAATGGAAAGAGCACGGGCTTGGGAGTCAAACGTGGTGGGTTCTAATCCCGGCTCCACCACTTGTCAGTTGTGTGACTTTGGGCAAGTCACTTCACTTCTCTGTGCCTCAGTTACCTCAACTCCAAAATGGTGATTAAGACTGAGAGTCCCACCTGGGACAACCTGAATAAATGGGCAGAAGAATTAATGAGTGATGAATTGGTGGATGACCGTATGGATGGATGGATGAATTAATAAATGAAGCACTAATGGATGTATGAAGGAATGAATGAATTATGATTAGATGGATGAATCAATTAGTGGGTGAATAATAGCAAAGGCATTTGTTAAGTACTTACTATGTGCCAAGCACTGTTCCAAGCACTGAGCACTGTTCTAAGTGCTGTGAATGAGAAGTGGCTCAACTGGTGCTCCACCCTTCCCCCAATGTACCTTCATTAATTGAAGAAAGATGCATTTGAATAGAAGTGTCGTACTGTGGATTAATCTGAACACCACAGAAAAACCCAATTACTGACAGTAAACAAAAAGAAAATCCTGATTATTCATCTACCCTTCTATAATAGTTAATTGAGGGTTGACTGGAATTATCATTTGCCTCTTAAAATCCTGGCAGATTTAGAAGCATATTGGATTTTAACACGATTTCACTTCTTACACCAAGATTATCCTTGAATTTCTTCACAACCCAACTACTTGTATCCACTGCTATCTACTCAAGGAAATTATGTGGTTGTCAATGTACGGCAATTTCACAGCTTTCCGAAAAGGGTCCCGATGTGTCTTACAAAATCATGTTTCCTCCGTCTAATTTGAATAGAAAAGAAAACGTTAACTTCGAACCCCCAAATTTGAAGGGCGTTTTGTATGGAAGAAATGCTGAGGTGCCACTTAGCTATCTGTGGTTACCCGTGTCACTATAATTAAAATAATAAAGATTGAGTAGGTTGCCTATAAATAGAAGAACCTTTTTAGTCAGTCATCTGCCTTTTAAAGTAGTTTAATAGTTCCATGCTGAGTTCTCTTTCAACAGATTTAATGAAAATCAGCAGGATGTTGCCTCAGCGCGTATTGGATTCTGCTATCATCCTCGTGTGTTCCGTGGTGAGGGAGATTAAAATAGCATCTAATAAACTGATATTAACTGTTTGCCATTCCTCATTTGAGGCAGAAAGCGACTCAAGCCTCTGACAACTATTCTTCCTTCTCTGGAGGACGGGCCCCTGCTTCCCTGCTCACAGTGAGAGTTCTTGGGAACCAGGAATGGCTAAGTAGCAGTTTTGTAGCTTTATTCCCTATTCATTATGAATGTCAGTGAAAGTCGCTCTGAGGCATTCGGAGCAGGAAGTAATGATTTGATTTGCAGCCTACTGTGAAAATTTATTAATCTGAAGGGATCTCTGCAAAAAACCTCTTTGATGAGCACAAGAGTAACATATGCCTTTATCCGGGCTATTATTCATTGATCTCTGTGGATACGAGGGAGATAGGGTGATATTTTAAATCCAAAAAAAGTTTTCATGTTTTTCTGAACTTGAAGATGAATTCTGTGAAAAGAATTCATTTTTTTCCTCTCGAATTTCCTCATTATAATTGAAGATGAATAATCAAAGGGTTTTAATTGGTACCGGTTGTGCCACCTCTCAAGTCTCTGATGGAACATTAGGCGGGATTTTACCTCATTTGCTCTTTTTTCATCCTTTTATTGATTCTTTTTTTTTTTTTTACTTGTTTTTGACCAGCGTCTTTTAAAATCTGTTTGAGACCTGGAAGCAGTAAGTGAACTGTCCAAGGCTGGCTGTCTCCTGGGAATCTTCCTTCGATGCCAAGCCTCCCAGGACCTCTAGGTTATAAATTCGCCCTCTAGACTTTAAGCTCGTTGTGGCCCATGCATCTGCTATACTGTTGTATCATTGTTGATGCCTGTTTACGTGCTTTGTTTCGTTTTGTTTTTTAGTCTGCCTCCCCCCCTTCTAGACTGTGAGCCTGTTGTTGGGTAGGTATTGTCTCTCTTTGTTGCCGAAGTGCTTAGTACAGTGCTCTGCACACAGTAAGTGCTCAATAAATGCAATTGAATGAAAGGTAGGAGGGCGCAAGGTGATTGGATACTTTAAAGTCCTTGATGAGGAGTTTTTGTTGGATATGGAGCTGGATGGGCAACCCCTGGAATTTTTTGAGGAGGCGGGGTGATGTGCCTGAACATTTTTGTAGAAAAAGCAGCAGAGTGAAATATGGACTGGAGTGAGGAAAGGCAGAAGGCTGGGAGGTCAGCAGAAAGGCTGATGCAGTCATCCAGGTGGGAGAGGATGAGTGATTGTATCCATGTGTTAGCAGTTTGGATGGAGAGGAAAGGGCAGATTTTAACAACGTGAAGATGGGGCTGACAGGTTTGAATATGTGGGTCGAATGAGAGAGGAGTCAAGGAAGGATGACTCCAAGGTTATGGGCTTGCGAATCAGGAAGGATGGTGGTGCCATCTACAGTGATGGGAAAGTCACGGGGAGGACAGGATTTGGGTGGAGAAGATAAGGGGTGCTGTTATGGACATATTAAGCTTGAGGTTACGGGAGGACACCCAAGTAGAGCTGCCTTGAAGGCAGGGGGAAATGCAAGCCTGCAGAGAGGGAGAGAGATCAGAGCAGGAAATGTATATTTGAGTATCGTCCGTCTAAGGGTTGTAGTCGAAGTCATGGGAGTGAATGAGTTCTCCAAGGGAGTGGGTGTAGATCGACAATAGAAGGGGGTCCAGAACTGTAACTTGAGGGACACCCCCCCCCCCCCCCCCCAGTTAGAGGGTGGGAGGCAGAGGAGGAGCTCGCGAAGGAGTCTGAGGATGAAGACAGTCCCAAATGGGGCTCGCGGTCTTAATCCTTATTTTACGGATGAGGTAGCTGAGGCCCAGAGAAGCAAAGCAGTTTGGCCAAGGTCACACGGCAGACAAGTGGCCTAGCTGGGATTAGCACCCAGGTTCTCTGAATAGTCAAAACACATTAATTGGAATGTTTTCTACATTAGTGAAAGAGAATTGTATCCTGAGCTGCAGCTTCTTAGGATTTGATGGTTCTTACGTTATCTTTTAATAAGCAACTGACTTTGGAGTTAATAGCAATTGGTAGGGATGAATGTGCTACCCTCTTTTTCTCTTTCCCCACGATACAAGGAATGCCGGCCATCGGCAAAGGCGACGGTTCTACTGTGAATGGAGGTGGCAATAAATCAAGTCAGGCAGTTGTCACTGAAATCCCCAGCATAAGCAAGTGTGAACATATTAGCTTGAGAGAGTCATCGCTGCCATGCTACATTTCTCTTCGGGAAGAATTTGAATGACAGTTTTGAGCAGGAAAATGGGATTTTGCTCCAGAGTAGAAGGAAAACTTTTTCTATGTTTTGAGGGCACTTTCTTTCCCTCGAGAGGAGTTGCTCTTTAGATTCTCCCCTGACAGTTTCCCATCCACCTTCTTGAGCCCACATTCCTCTGGAATCATTAATATTAATAACTGCAATGATAATAGTATTTTAAGCACTTATTTGCCAAGCTGTGTTGTATGTACTGGGGTAGATAGAAGTTAATCAGGTTGAACCCATTCTCCCTAGAAATGAGTTACCCTTTGCATTCTTGTCCCCATGCTTTTCAATCCACCTCCTTGAGTCCACATCAAAAATAAAAATAGTAATAATTTGTTATCCCTATCAGGATCACCCCTGGAGAGTTTCCAGGACTCTACCAATCTCGACGGTGGGAGGGAGAGACAAGAAAAAGAGAAGCTTACCTGTTCCGTTCCTAGCTTGGCCACTGGCAAAAGGCAAAACTCTCCCTTGCTGGGTAGCAGCGGCACGGGAGACAGTAGAGGGCGGAGACTCAAGTTTACCGTGTGGAGAAGGCAATGGTAAACCACTTATGGATTTTTTCCCAAGAAAACGCTATGGATATACCACCATAATGATTGCAGATGTAGGTGGGGTGTTCTGGGAGGGATGTATTCTTGGAGTCTCTATGGGTCGGAGAAGACTCGACAGCATAAGAAAAGACAATTTGGTAAGTGCTTACTGTGTGCCATGCACTTTTCTAAACATAAGGGTAGATAGAGGTTAACAAGTTTAGATACACTCGCCCTAGAGATGCATTCCCTTTGCATTCTCCCCCATAGTTTCTAATCTACCTCCTTTATTTTTTTTATGGTATTTGTAAAGCAATTACCATGTGCTTTACTCATCAGGCTGGACCCAGTCTCTGTCCCATATGGGGATCCCATTCTAGATAGTAAGAGAGTAGGATTAAATTCCCACTTCACAGATGAGGTAACTGAGGCCTAGAGAAGTCAAATGACTTTCCCCAGGTCATTCAGCAAACACATGGCAGAATTGAGAGTAGAACTCATGTCCTCTGACTCCCAGGCCCGGTCACCCTGGCTGCCTAGAGAGGCCCTGAAAATGCCTTTGGGGTCTAGCTTCTGGGCTTCTCCGGTTTGGCTATGGAGGACGCCTTGGTTGTTCCGTATACCAGGGTAGAGCATCCATCCATCCAGAAATCAGGTCTGAAACTGGTTTATATTGGGTTTGGTTCGTTGGCTTTTTGTGGTGATTGTAGACCTGATGCTGCATTTTTAGGTCCTGGGCTGGGGCAAGGAAGTTCCCAATAAGTAAGGGCCCTTTGTGGGGGGAGAGAGTCTAAGGGGAAGGAAGCATGGGCCTGGGTATGAGTATTTGGGTTTTGGAGGTGTATATTCATGGGAGCCAGAGAAGAAGTTTTCTGTCCCGGGGTGTGGAGATGATTAGATGGGCTGTGCATATCTTGACACCTGCCACCCAATTTGTGAGATTATTATGATTATTATTTATTCATTCAATCCTATTGAGTGCTTACTTTGTACAGAGCACTTTAAGCGCTTGGGAGAGGATAATACAACAATAAACAGACACATCCCCTGCTTACAATGAGCTCAGTCTAGAGCAGGGGAAACAGACATTAGAGGACCTGATTTAGTGGGGACTAAATTGCCTAAAGGTTGTCTTCGGGTGGAAAAAGATGAGGCAGGGAACGAAAAGCAGCGGGGGTGCTTTTCAGAAGGACCATGATGTAATGGGAGAATAATGATAATAATGGGGATAATAATGATAGTATTGGTTAAGCACTTACGGTGTCAAGCACTGTTCTAGGTGCTGGGATAGATAGAAGCTATTCAGGTTAGACATATATCTGTCCCATGTGGTGCTCACACCTTAATCCTTACTTTACAGATGAGGCCCAGAGAAGTTAAGTGACTTGCCTAAGGTCATATAGCAGATGAGTGGCGGGACTTAGTAGTAGGTGGGCATTTAGGTGCTGAAAATCTCTTTCCAAGGCTATGCTGGTTGATGGAATGAGACTCAGTGGCCTGAGGAATCTCAGGAGACTGGTTATAAAGGAAAATAAGCTAATACCCACAAATCTGGTTATTTTTATGTGAGCCTCCGACGGTAGAGTATAAGCTCCCCCTGGGTGGGGAATGGGTAACTTTGTTACTAGGCACTTGAGAAGTACAGAGTAATAATAATAATGATAAATGTGGTATTTTTAATTGCTTGCATTGTTCCAGGCAGTGAATTAAGCACTGGGGTAGATACAAGTTAATCAGGTTGGTCACAGTCCCTGTCCCACATGGGGCTCACAGTCTTAATCCCCATTTTACAGATGAGGTAACTGAGGCACAGTGAAGTGACTTGCCCAAGATCACACAAGACAAGTGGCAGGGCCAGGATTAGGACCCAGGGAGTAGAGTGATATTTATAATAATTATGGTATTAAGTGCTTACTATGTGCCAGGCACTGTACTAAAGCACTAGGGTGGGTGCAAACAACTCGGGTTGGACACAGTCTCTGTCCCCTGTAGGGCTCACTGTCTCAATCCCTATCTGAGGTATCTGAGGCACAGAAAAGTTAAGTGACTTGCGCAGGATCACACAGCTGACAAGGGGCAGAGCCGGGATGACGTGTGGGAAGAGCATGCACCTAGGCTTGGCCACTTGCCTGCTGTGTGACCGTGGTCAACTCACTTAACTTCTCTGTGCCTGAGTTTCCTCCTCCATCTAATTGTGATTCAAACCCTGTTATCTCTCCTCCTTAGGCTGTGAGCCCCATGTGGAACAGGGTCTGTGTCCAATCTGATCTTCTTCAGCGCTTAAACAGTGATCGGCACATAGAAAATGCTTAAGAAATATCATTATTATTATCGTATCTACCTCAGTGCTTAGTATTGTGCTTGGCATTTAGCAAATGCTTAACATCACAATTAGTAGTAGTAGTAGTAGTATTTTGTGAATACCATGGATTGCTCTACAAACAAATGGGTTTGGGAGCAAATTAAGCCAAAGTGGTCTTTGGAAGGCCAAATGACTTAGATTAGCATAGTTTGGGCACATCATCAGGAGGACTGATTCTCTGAAGAAGACACTAATGCTAGGAAAAGTTCAGGGAAAACGTGAAAGAGGAAAACTAGCAGGTAGATGGTTAGAAACTACGACAATGATAACGGAAGAACCATCAGCAAGGTTACGGATTATGGCAGAAGACAGGATGTTCTGGGGAAAATGGATACAGAGAGTCTCTTTGAATCGGAAATGACTCGATGGCACTTGATGATGATAAGGGTTATTATTCTTATTAATGACAAGTTTACAGTTAAATCCTATATCTGATGGAGAAGCAAAATATATACATAGTCTCTATGAATCGGAAACAACTCGATGGCACTTGATAATAATAATCAATGACAAGTTTACAGTGAAAAACCCCGTATCTCTGATGGAGAAGCGAATGCCATCTACAGAATGCAGAGTACGCTCACACACCCCTACCCTCTCACCTCCTCCCCCGCCCTAAACACAATCACACTCTCCCACTTAATGTTATCTTTTCTCCCTTGTTGGTTAGCTCAGAAGAACATAAATGCCGAGTCCCACTATTCTGTGATTTCCCTTGTCATCCTTTCCTTATCGTAGGTTGTCGTACAAGGAAGGGTAAAGAGACCGAATGCACATATCGTACTTCTAAAATTTCTGGAGGCGGACAAGTAGGTTACTGAAAGCAATTTTTTCTTTCCTCTTTAAAACAGAGGTGGCTTCAGCGGGTTTATTATAACATTCCTTGTAGGGTAGTTGGAGACCCCAGAGACAGAGGGATCCAGAGGCAGATAGAGACCAATCAGTGGTATTTATTGAGCGCTTACTCTGGGTAGGGCACTACCCAAGTAGGAAGCAGTATGGTGGAATGGATAGAGCACGGACCTGGGGGTCAGAAGGTCATGGATTCTAATCCCTGCTCCACCACTTGTCTGCTCTGTGACTTTGGGCAAGATGTTTCACTTCTCTGGGCCTCAGTTACCTCATCTGTACAAAATGGGGATTAAGAGTGTGAGGCCAGTGTGTCCTGTGTCCAACTTGATTTACTTGTATCTACCTCAGTGCTTAGAACAGTCTTAATCCCCATTTTACAGATGAGGTAACTGAGGCCCAGAGAATTGAAGTGACTTGCCCAAAGTCACACAGCTGATAAGTGGTGGAGTTGGGATTAGAGCCCATGACCTCTGACTTCCAAGTCCATGCTCTTTCCACTGAGCCACGCTGCTTCTCTATACCCCAGCACTCGACCCAAGGCTTGATACATGCCTCCCAACCCCATGGCGTGGCTTGGGAGTCAGAGGATGTGGGTTTTAATCCCACCTCTGCCACGTGTCTGCTGTGTGACCTTGGGCAAGTCACTTCACTTCTCTGTGCCTCAGCTACCTCATCTGTAAAATGGGAATTAAGACAGTGAGCCCCACGTGGGACAACCTGATTACTCTGTTTTTACCCCAGCGCTTAGAACAGTGCTTGGCAAATGGTAAACGCTTAACAAATACCAATATCATTATTATTATTATTATTCTTATTCATTCAGTCATATTTGAGCGCTCATTGTGTGCAGAGCACTGTATTAAGCGCTTGGGAGAGTACCATGTAAAAAGACACATTCCTGCCCACAAGGAGCTCACAGTCCAGAGAGGGAGACAGACATTAATATAAAGACATAAATTACAGATATCTACACGTGTGCTATGGGGATGAGGAAGAGAACAGTGTAGTAAGCGCTTCAGAGAGTAGAATGCCACAGAGTCAAGAGCCAAGTTCCCTGCTCACAACAAGGTTACAGCCTGCGGGGGAGACGGACTTTACTATAAATAATTTATAATATATAATCACGACTCTTCCTTGAAGCCCTTACTTTCCCTACTCCTTTTCTCTTCGGTGCTGCCCTTGGATCTGTCCCCTTAAAACACATGAATATTCACCCCACCCTCAGTCCCACCTAATAAATAATTATGGTATTTGCTAAGCACTTACTCTGTGCCTGGCACTGTTCTAAGCTCTGAGGTAGATACAAGATAATCGGGTTGGATACAGTCCCTGTCCCACATGGGGCTCATAGTCTTAATCCCCATTTTACAGATGAGGGAACTGAGGGACAGAGAAGTTAAGTGACTTGCACACAACAGACAAGTGCCGTGGCCAGGATTAGAACCCATGACCTCCTGACTTCCCGTTCTCTTCCCACTAGGCCAAGCAGACCTAGACCGTGAGCCCGTTGTCAGGGAGGAATTGTCCCTATCTGCTGCCGAATTGTACTTTCCAATAAAATACACTTTCCAATTGTACTTTCCAGTACAGTGCTCTGTACACAGTAAGTGCTCAATAAATGTGATTGAATGAAGGAATGAATGCAGACCCCACTTGTATACACAGTTGTAATTTATTTTAATGTCTGTCTTCCCCTGTAAACTCATCATGGGCAGGGAATGTGTCTACTGATTTTTTTTTGTGTGGTACTCTCCCAAGTGCTTAATACAGTGCTCTGCACACAGTAAATGCTCAATGAATACCATTGATTGATAGGTAATGCCATGGAAACTGAGGCCATGGGATGCTTCTTTACTGAGAAATGCTTACTCTGGGATTGAAAGAGGAGGGGGGTCGTGACCGTAATTTGTCGTGTGCTTATTTTTACGTGGCCCTTTGGGGAGGGCCGTGAAAGTAAGAGATACCCTCAAATGCCCCCTTACTTTCTTCTTCCTTCTCCCCTCTTTTCTTCCTCCTTTTCTCCTTCTCTTTTTGTCTCCTGCTCCCCTTGTGGCTAGACTTGATTTCCATCAGTCAATCCTATTTATTGAACGCTTACTGTGTGCAGAGCACTGTACTGAGCACCTGGGAGAGTAACAGTATAGCAGACACATTATCTGTTCACAATGACTTACGGTCCGGAGGGGGAGACGGTTCTTCTATCACCCCATGTCCCACCCCTATTTTAATGTTACAAAAATTATGCAAAAAGTGGGGCAATTGTAAGAGTAAATATGATAATTCAAATGCGATCCTCTGTGGATGGTGAGGGAACAATCTTCCAAGACAAATAGAGCAATTCTCTTGCCACCTAGAACACAGGGAAAAATATAACTCAATTCTAAGTACTCCAAGAACTTTCTAATCACCTTATCAAAAGTCTTTTCTTAAAAATTTAGTTTGGAGATCAAAATGATTTCACTTCCTATTAAATACTTACCACTTTAAACAGTAATGGCTTAATTGTAAAAGAGCATTAGCAAAGCAGATCATACGATCCAGACCCACACATTTGAATGGTTCACCGGGGTATGAGCTTTTTCCCTTTCCCTTTGATCGACGGGGGAGGAAAAAAACTTCTACACATTAAACGTTTGTCAGGAATTCCCAACATGAGCCCAAAATGCATGATTACATCTGTTTTTCATATTCAGCCTTAGAGCACACACTTAGGGGTCTTTTCTTCTACTGATGTTCGGGTGATTTAATTAGCCCTGTCCCACTAATGCGTTCATGGGAAAATAGGTTCTGTGATTAGATGGCTTGCACAGTCTTATAATTATTCTAATGGTTTGCCACAGTGCAATAGATGAACTGTGCACCAGTTTCACTTGTAGTGTAGGTTTTCTGATATTTTTGCTCACTGAAATCTACCATCCAGGCCTGCTTTCTGAACTTCTTTTGCCATTGATCTGGTTAGTGCTTTTTTCTCTTTCCGATTGAGAAAGTAGCCTCCCCACACATAACAATCATGATAATGATGACAAAAACTGTAACACCTTTAGTATGTGCTAAGCACTGGGGTAGATGAAATACAATCAGGCCAGAGTCAGTTCCTCTTCCACATGGAGCTTACAATTTGTGGGGAAGGAGGAGAGGTATTTAATCTCTATTTCACAGCTGAAGAAGCTGAGGTATAGAGAAGTTAAGCGACTTGCCCAAGGTCACACAGCAGACAGCGTGGCTTAGTGGCAAGAGCCCGGGCTTGGGAGTTGGAGGTCGTGGGCTCTAATTCCGCCTCTGCCACTTGTCAGCTGTGTGACTTTGGGCAAGTCACTTCATTTCTCTGTGCCTCAGTTACCTCATCTGTAAAATGGGGATGAAGCCGATAAGCCTCCTATGGGACAACCAGATTACCTTGTATCTACCCCAGCGCTTAGAACAGTGCTTGGCACAGAGTAAACACTTAACACATACCATCGTGATCACCATTATTACGTGATAGGGTCCAGATTCAAACCAGATCTCTATTTAAAAGAGAGCAGTGTGCCTTAGTGGAAAGACCAGGGGCCTGGAGGTTCATCTTTGAGGTTCAGTCCTGGCTTCCCTCCTATTCTCCATCTAGACCCCCTCCCTTGGAGAAGTCATTCGCTCCCGTGGCTTCAACTACCACCTCTATGCAGATGATTCTCAAATCTACATCTCCAGCCCTGATCTCTCTCCCTCTCTGCAGTTTCACATCTCTTGTCTTCAAAGCTTCTCTACTTGGATGTCCCACCATTACCTCAAACTCAACAGGTCTAAAACAGAAGTCCTTATCTTCCCACCCAAATCCTGCCCTTCCCGACTTTCCCATCACTGTAGACAGCTCCACCATCCTCCTATCTCGCAAGCCCGTATCCTTGGTATTATCCTTGATTCCTCTTTCATCCCGCATATTTCTTGTCTTATGCCATCGAGTCGCCTCCTACCATATCAATACCACAGACACATCTCTCCCAGAACACCCCACTTGCATACACAATCCTTCTGGTAGTGGATCCGGAGAGTTCTCTTGGTCAAAAGAAGTGATTTACCATTGCCTCCTTCCACGCAGTAAATCTGAGTCTCCGCCCTCTCCCATGTCGCTAATCCCCAGCACGGGGGAGTTTTGCCCTGTAGCAGATGGCCTTCCACTCCTTAGCCACTGGCCAAGCTGGGAATGGAGTCAGTAGGCCTCTGCTTGACTCTCCCGCCCATAGCCGAGACTGGTAGAGTACCTGAAACTCCACCCGTCACTAAGTCCTCTCAGTTCATCCTTCACAACATTGCTAAAATCCTCCCTTCCCTCTCCAGGTAGACTGCTGCCATGTTAACCCTGTCCCGCTTTGATTCCTCTATCAGCCTCCTTGCTGACCTCCCTCCCTCCTGTCTCTCCCCTCTTTAGCTCGTACTTCATTTTGCTGCTATATCTTCGATACAGCTCGCTCTTATCAATGGATCCATCATTTGCTTTCATAAAGCACTTACTCAGCACAGACCATTGTACTGTGCGCTTGGGAGAGTGCAAGAGGGTTAATACATGTGATCCCTGCTGTCAAGAAGCTTATGGTTTAGCATGGGGGATGGACACTCAAATCAATATACAGGTAAAGGAAGCAATAAAGGTCTGTACCTCAGGTTGATTGAAGTACCACATTCGTAAGGAATATGGAAATGTGAGCCCCATGTGGGACAGGGACTGTGTCCACCCTAATTCACTCATAATAATAATGTTGGTATTTGTTAAGCGCTTACTATGTGCAGAGCACTGTTCTAAGTGCTGGGTTAGACACAAGGGAATCAGGTTGTCCCATGTGGGGCTCAGTCTTCATCCCCATTTTACAGATGAGGTAACTGAGGCACAGAGAAGTTAAGTGACTTACCCACAGTCAAACAGCTAAGTGGCAGATCTGGGATTCGAACCCATGACCTCTGACTTCAAAGCCCGTGCTCTTTCCACTGAGCCATGCTGCTTCTCTACCTACCCTAGGTCTTAAAAGGATAGTTTACACATAATACGTGCTTAAATACCACCAAAAAAAATGTGGAATTGCTAAAGTGGGGAAGACAGAGGTAGAAATAGGATGGGGAGATGGGGGATGAATCAAGGAAGATCTCCTGGAGGAGGTTTTTTAGAAGTGTCTTAGACATGGGGAGAGCAGTGATCTGCTGGATGTGAAGGTGAAGGGAGACCTGGGCAGAAGAGAGGGTTTGAGCCAAGGGGTCAGCAGCGAGAGAGGCGGGAAGGAGGAACAGTGAGTAGGGTGACTTGAGAGAGAAGAGAGCTGGCTGTAGGCGGAGAGGAAAAGGATCACTTACTGTGTTCCAGCCACTGTATTAAGCGCTGGGATAGATACAAACCAGTCAGGTTGGACACAATCCATGTCCTACGTGGGGTTCACAGTCTTAATCCCCATTTTACATGCGAGGTAACCGAGACCCAGAAAGATGAAGTGACTTGTCCAAGGTCATGCAGCAAAGCCAGAATCAGACCACTAGGCCACGCTGCTTCTGCGTGCTGCGGATTGCGTGCCTTGGTGCCGGTGGTCAAGAGTTTCTTCCTTCATTGGAAGGCAAGCCCAAACTAATTAGCTTTAGAGGTCACGCAGTCTAAAAAAAAAAAGACAGTTTTATTCCTCTTCTAAATTATCCCTGTGGTCTTCATTTCCTAAAATATTTTGTTTCCTTATTATCCAAAGCAGAATGTAGCGATCAATTTTCATGGGACTTCCTGGCTGTTGTTAATTGAGGAAAGTATTTTGCTCCCGCTCTTGGACTCTGTAACTGATTTTCCTGGTCCTGCAGCAGGCATCATCCAGAGAGAAGCAAAAAATATGGGCAGAATGCCATGGGGTGTCTCGAGCTGAGTGGCCCGAAGAGAAATGGAGACTCTGAGATTTTAATGAAATGCACATGGCTCCGCCATTCCCCTGCTGCGTGACCTTGGGCAAGTCACTATACTTCTCAGGGCCTCAGTTCCCTCATCTGTAAATCTGGGGATTCAATACCTGCTCTCCCTCCTCTTTAGACTGTGAGCCGCATATTATTATTATTATTATTGTTGTTATGGTATTTGTTAAGCATTTACTATGTGCCAAGGACTGTTCTAAACTCTGGGGTAGATACGAGGTAATCAGGTTGTCCCATGCAGGGCTCTCAGTCTAAATCCCCATTTTAGAGATGAGGGAACTGAGGCTTAGAGAAGCTAAGTGGCTTGCCCAAGGTCACTCAGTAGACGGGTGGAGGAGTTGGGATTAGAATCTACATCCTCTGACTCCCAAACCCATGCCCAACATGAGGCCTGATTGTGGCTTAGTGGGGCTTGGGTTCTAATCCCGGCTCTGCCACCTATCAGCTGTGTGACTTTGAGCAAGTCACTTAACTTCTCTGTGCCTCTGTTCCCTCATCTGTGAAATGGGGATTAAGATTATGAGCACCACGTGGGACAAACTGACTACCTTGTATCTCCCCTAGTGTTTAGAACAGTGCCGGACACATAGTAAGCACTTAACAAATACCATCATTATTATTACTCCAATGCTTAGTAGAGTGCTTGAAACATAATACGCGCTCAACAAATACTACCCTTACTATTATTGTTTCTGGAGCTCGTGAAATCATGTAATAAGAATCATTATCATTAGAGGAAAATAAAATATGGGCTTGTTCCCATGTGGGGGGGTCAATCAGTCAATCAGTAGTATTTATTGAGTGCTTTCTGTGTTTAGAGCACTATACTAAATGCTCAGAAGAGGACAATATAACAGTGCTGCTTAGATGCATTCCCTGCCCATGGTGAGCTTACGGTCTAGAACTAACTTGAGGCCTTTGCTTTCTATTTTCCTTTATTAATCACCAAACCTTCACTGTGCACAATACTGTACTAGGTATTTGAGGGAACGTGTAACAAAAATAGAAGACACAATTTCTGTCCTCAAGGAGTTGCATCGTAAAATACGATTTCATAAGAGAGGATAAACAGAAATTGACTCCGATGTTGAACAGGAGGCAGCGTATTTCCTTTCCGCTCCGGTCGGCAGTGTAGACCCAAGCTCTATCTCAAGTTCTTCCCCCAGGACCTCTCCGAGGGTGAATTATGTGACTTGAGATGAACCCAGGGACCCTCAGCTCCTCTGACTGCTCACATACACTCACAGAAATCACCTCCAAGGGAGTCCTGTAACTTATCTGTGGTATTTACTGAGCACTTACTCTCTGAGCGCTCTGGAGACTAAAATATAACATTCGGTAGACATGTTCCCTGCCCACAGTGAGCTTGCAGTCTAGAGGAGAAGCTGTTGCTTCTCTCCTGGCATTTTCCCCAGGATTAAATCTCTGCAGTCTATATGCCAGATGCCCCTAAACCCTCTAGGCCACGGGCCTGGGTTCTAATTCTGCATCTGCTACTTGTCAGCTTCCCCTATCTCCCCCTAGGCATTCCTAGTTTACCACTTACTACCAGTTTAATGGACAGGTCCCTTTCAGAGCAGCACAAACTAGCGGGAACTGTTCAATCATGCAGTGGTGTTTATTGAGCGCTTTCTGTGTTCAGAGCACTGTACTAAGCACTTGGGAGAGTACAATATATCAGAGTTGGTAGACTTGTTCCCCGCCCATAATGGGCTGACAGTCTAGAGGGACAAGAAGGCCTGCATCTCTTAACTGGTTTACCACAGTCCATTTTCCCTTCCTATTAGGGAGGAGACAGATTCCATTTCCTTGAATTCCAAAGATCCTTTTGTATGCCAAGGAGTTGAGGGGGGTAAAAATAGGAATAAAATCTGCACTCTGTATCAGTTTTTACCATTATAAATGGGAGATATTTGTATCTTTTCTAAAATTAAAATTTTATTTAGTGACTCACGGAATTGATTTTATTCCCCAGCCGGAGCCTTTGAAACTCTAAATAGCTTTCAGTCCTATTGGATTTTCACTGGGTTTTGCAGATTTTTCTTCGTGAAACTTGCCAAGAAAATGGTATTTTTTAATTTTTCTGACATCTGCCTAATGAAGACATGAAGCAAATTAAATTATGGGTAGTCAAAGAGGAATTTTCAAGATTAAAATTATGCAGAAAGGCATTCAATATTTTTCCTAATCATGAATTGTATCGCAGAGTCACCGGAGTGAAAACCTACCCGCCCAAGGAGATCAATTGGCTTCTTAGACCAATTTCTGTGTTGCCCGTATTCCCAGGAAACTGATTTCCAGAATGTCTCTGAAGTACCATCCGTAAAATGGAGAATTCAGGCGGAGTTTGGAGGGAATTTGGCCTCTCCCAAGTTTGTGAAGGCATGTTGTAGAGTTTCCCCAGGCTAAAATGGGAAATCTAATTCCCCAGACTGTTAAAGAAACAAAAAAGCTTGCAATATTTTCAGTCCTGATTGTTCTCCTAGGAAGTAACAGCACCAAGAATGTTATTCTCATAGATGAAGGGCTAGAAGACACTTAGCAAATTGCTACAATTCGAATCGAGGCAATATACCCCGTTTGGTCCTTTGGTAGATATTCCAAGTTAGGTTTGATCTTCATATTTTTGAATTGCACTGTAAGTCCTAGCATCTTATCTTTGCTCTGAGTTTGTTGGCTCATTTGCTTCATAAATCCAGTTCAATTAAACCACTATTCACATTTTATTTGATTTGTTTAGTTTCTGAACCATTTCAGGCTATTTTATTAGATCTTTAGAAGGGAATAATTACATTATGCGTTAGATGTTGTAAAATTGCTACTTGAAAAAAGAGGACAAGTAGTGAAAATGAACAGTTGATGTATTCAGGGGGAAATGGATGAGTTGCCTGCTTAGAAATGAGAGACTTGCTGAAAAGAACTATCCAAGACAGATTCTCTTTAAGGCATTCCTAGTTTGCTGCTTAATACCAGTCTGATGGACATGCTCCTTTCAGAGCAGTGAAATTTGAAATCTGTCTTTTGTTTAGAAAATCTTCATATTAAGTCGCCCGAGAAATTGGCATGAGCAAATCAGACCGATCCATTCTAAGTGGATTTATTCTTTGTCCATTAAACTCCATTTCCCGTCACATTCCTTAGTACATCTCCTCAGAAGTGTCATAAAGGGATGGATTTCATATTAACCCTGAAGACTAGACTAATTGAAGTGGTTTTTTCTTTTACTAGTAGGAGCTGCCATTTCTTTTTTTATTTGGTACAGAAATTGTCTTTATGTTTTGTGCACAATTTGCACTCCGATAAGTTTCACGGATAGACCGACTTATAGGATATAATTCAGTGAGTGTCGTCGAGGCTGTAAGCTCGTTGTGGGCAGAAAATGTGTCTACCTCTTCCAATGCTGTTGCATTGCACTCTCCCAAGTGCTTAGTACAGTGGTCCGCACACGGTAAACAATAAATACCATAGATTGACTGTTAATGTATAATGTTGGTATTTGTGAAGCGCTTACTACGTGCCGAGCACTGTTCTAAGCGCTGGGGTAGATACAGGGTAATCAGGTGGTCCCACGTGAGGTTCACAGTTAATCCCCATTTTACAGGTGAGTTAACTGAGGCACAGAGAAGGTAAGTGACTTGCCCACAGTCACACAGCTGACAAGTGGCAGAGCCGGGAGTCGAACTCATGACTTCTGACTCCGAAGCCCAGGCTCTTTCCACTAAGCCACGCTGCTTCGCCAGCGTGTATAGGCTGATACACCTGTAGAGCTGTCTCCATTTTGCAGATGAGGGACCGGAGGCCGGAGGTCACACAGCAGACAAGTGGGGGAGGCAGGATTAGAACTCAGGTCCTCTCATTCCCAAACCCGGGCTCTTCCCAGTAGGTTTCACTCTTTTAGGGTGAAGTGGAAGACACCTCATTTCTCATCACATTTTTCTCCGTATTATTTTTTCTGTCTCTCAATACGAAATCTTCTGCGACGCGTGCATCCCGTGACTAAGAAGTTGGACTTTGCTAGCATAAGGGGATGAGAATCCATGCATATAATAGGCATATTGTTTTGTTCGAATGCAGATTTATATTGTCCCTTGCGCATCTAAAATATAATGTGGTCTTTTGATTTCCTCATCAATGAAAAGTGATGGAGCATAGTTATGGTCTGCATGTTTTATGATGCCTAAGAACATCATTAAATAATGACATATTCACTTATTAACTGGAGCTAACAACATTTTAACTAGACGAGTGCTGAGAATGCTGAAATTATAATTAAGTGCAGGTACTGAGTAATAAATGCTTCTGTTATTTATGTTGCTAATCTAAAAAAAATCTTAATAGGAATCATTTTCTCCTCCCTCTATATATGAGAAGGGGAGTGTGAAATATGAAAAAGATTTTGCATCCCTTTACAATTCATTATCAAAACCAAATATAGTTTTAGATCTTAAAACTGTGGGCAACCCAGGAACAGAACAGGTAAGCTGAAGTATGATATGCTTTCCCATTGTCTTATTATACCTGCGATGCAATTTTAAAGCGCGATTATTTATCATCTTTTCATTTGTCAATACAAAAGTCTAGGTTTTAATGGCTTAGGTAAAAAAAAAACAACACAAAAACAATCCACATGAAAACACTTTAATTTGCTGTCAGGACATCCCATTTCCAAGAAATTGCCAGATGAATATTGTAGTGTACGACACCCTCTTCTCAGCCCCACTGCACTTACATATCCGTATCCATATCTGCAACTTATTTCTACTGATGTCTTGTCTCCTCGCTCTCTGTGGGCAGTGAATGCATCTGCCGACTCTGCTGTAGTGTTATTCAATCCCAAGTGCTTAGTATAGGACTCTGCACACGGTAAGCATTCAATAAATAAAATGTTTGATCAATTAATAACTGTGGCATTAAGTGTAAGCTTGTTGTGGGTGGGGGACATGTCTACCAACTCCACTGCATCATACTCTCCCAAACACTTAGTACTTAGTCTGCACACAATAAGCACTCAATAAATGCCATTTATTGATTGCTTACTATATGTCAAGCACTATACTAAGTACTGAGGTAGATATAGATGATTAGGCCCCACAAGTAGAAGGAAGAACAGGTATTGAATCCCCATTTTGCAGATGAAGGAACTGCAGCCAAGAGAAGTTAAGCGGCTTGCCAGAGGTCACTCAGCAGAGAAGTGGCAGAGCGGGATTCAAATTCTCCCATGCCTTTGCTCTTTCCACTAGGCCAAGCTGCTTTCTTAAGCTTTGAGCTATTAGCTTCTTAGGGTAAACTTGATAGCATCAATAGTCCAGCCCGATGGCCATTTCAAAGCAAAGATGGTTTCCCTGAGAAGATATCATCATCATCCTTGTTATGATCATTACAACATTTATCAAGAGCTTTCATTATACCAACTTCTGAAGAGGTTCAGCGAAATCAATGAAAATGCCATCCCTGACCTTCAAAAGGCTTCTCTATTGGTGGGGAAGGACAGAATTCAGCAAGGAGGAAATCGAATGTAGAGTACAATCAGTGCTTAGAACAATTCTTCAGTGCTTTGAACAGTGTTTGGAACATAGTAATCACTTTACAGATACCATTATTATTATTATTAATAGAGACCCCAGAATTAAGGATTAATATTAAATTAACTTCCCCTGGTCTTTGTTTATTATGAAAATAACCAGCACTGAATCAAGTATCCCAGTGTCCTATGCAATAACCCTGATGTCAAAGCAGGGTTTTCTTTTCATTTCAAAATTCATTTCATAGTGCTGTCATAAGAAACCTAATGATTTATAACGAATGAAGTTTTTTTCTAGTTTCAGCTGGGATTCTGGTTTAGCCTCTCACAAAGAGACAATATCAAAATTGCCCCAAATGGGAACAAGATCATGGGGTTTTTTTTCCCCCTTAAAATGCATCTGATGTTTGTGTTCTCGTTTTATGCTGTCAGTATCAGTACACTGTGCTGCTGCTGATGCAACAGATGAGCTCTGTTGATTATTATAACCACAGAATCAATCAATCAGTGGTATTTATTCAGGGCTCACTCTGTGCAGGGCACTGTGCTAAGCACTTGAGAGAGTACAGTATCACAGAGTTGGTGGGCATGTTCCCTGCCCACAAGGAGCTTACAGTCTACAGGGGAAAGACAGACAATATGTGTAAATAAATTACAAATTTGGACATAAGTGGATCTAAGATATGAGAAATTTTAATCCATCATGCCTACTGATTCCATTCACATAGAAAGCAGGGTCCACACTGAAAATCCTAACACTTATTCTTGATGTTCAAAGTGTTTTTCATCATTCTTATTAATTATATCAATTAACCAATTGTATTGTTGTGTGCAGATCATTGTACTAAGTGCTTGGGAGAATACATCAGTTAGTAGACACATTCTCTGCCCACAGAGAGCTCGGTCTAGAGTGAGAGACAGGCATTAATATCAAATTATGTATATATGTATAAATGTGTATATATATAACTGCTGTGGGGCTGAGGAAAAGCTGAATAAGGGGAACAAATCAGGGTGACCCAGAAGGGATTGGGAAAAGAGGAATTGGCTTCTTGAAGGAGATGTGTCTCCAATAAGGCTATGAAAGAGGGAAAAGTAATCTGTTGGATTTGAAGAGGGATGGCATTCCAGACCAGAGGCAGGATGTAGGCAAGAGGTTGATGGAGAGATAGATGAGTTCAAGCATAAGTGAGTAGTTTGGCATTAGAGGAGTGAAGTCTGTGGGCTGGGTTCTAGTAGGAGAGCTGTGAAGTGAGGTAGGAGGGGGCAAGGTGATTGAGTGCTTTAAAGCCGATGGTGAGGAGTTTCGGTTTGATGCACAGGTGGATGGGCAATCACTGGAGGTTCCTGAGGAGGGGGGAAACATGGACTGAATTTTCTTTTAATCTTTTTTATTTTTTAGAAAAGAGATCCAGGCAGCAGAGTGAAGTATGAAGTGGAGTGGGCAGACACAGGAGGCAGGGTGGCCAGCAAGGAGGTTGATACAGTAATCAAGGTGGGATAGGATAAGAACTTGGATTAATGTGATAGCTGTTTGGATGGAGAGGAGAGGGTCGATATTAGCAATGTTGTGAAGGTTAAACCAGCAGGATTTATTGACAGAATGAATAGGTAAGTAGAATGAAAGAGATAAGGAGTCAAGGTTATCGCGAAGGTTTCAGGCTTGTGAGACAGAAAGGATGATCGTGCTATCTACAGTGATGGGAAAATCAGGAGAAGGACAGGGTTTGGTGTGAAGAAGGGACTGGAGAGGGGCAAGGGAGATATTAGGGAGCTCGTGCCTGATGGCTTCAATTTTCTCAATAAAATAACTGGCCAGGTCATGAGGGGCAAGAGATGGGGGAGATGGGAAGAGAGAGGATTTTAGATGGAAGTTCAATGTCTGGAGCAACTGACAAGGACAGTTATCAGTAAGGGGGGAGAAATAATTTTGCCGGGCAAATTAAAGCATGCAAGGTTGAACTTGAGGTGGACAAGGTTGGCCTGATATTTAGACTTTGCGGCTCGTTAACAAGAGCAAAGCAGGTGGACTGTGGAGGTGATCCAGGGAATTAGGTTAGTGGTACAAGGTTGACAAAGGGATAGGGGTTTGAGTGAGAGAGGGTGGTGTTGAAGGTGTCAATTTGGCCTTCAAGGAAAGGTAGTTTCAGTATGCAGTCTAAACTGGGCATGATGATTTGAGAAAATCGGATGGGGTCTAAAGATTAGAGGTCTCTGTGCGGGGAACAGGACAATTTGTGGGGAGGCTGTGTGTGGGTGAGAAGGCAGGTTGTGTGGTCACAGGGATTTCAGAAGGGTTGAGGGTAGAGATTGTGGAGTGACTAGAGATGATGAGATCAAATGTGTGTCCAAGTTGGTGAGTGGGAGAGATGGGGTGGAACAGGAGGTCAGGGGAGGTGAGGTAAAGAAAGCAGACAGCGGAAGGGTCATCAGTAACATATACATGGATCCTGAAGTCCCCAAGGATCTGTGAAGGCATGGAGAGAGAAGAATATGATGAAAGGGATCCACAGGAACTTGATATTTTTATCAGTTAACATCATTTTTTTCATTACATAAAAACCCAGTAAGGTGGGAGATGCAGAAAGGTGGCAGGCACCCAAGTTGCCACTGGCTAAGATATTCGATTTGAGCACAAGCCAAGAGGTTCTGGAGGTTTTGCTCTTTGGAATTTAATAATAATTATGGTACCTGTTAAGCATTTACTATGTGCCAAGCACTGTTCTAAGTGCTGGGGTAGATACAAGATAATCAGATTGGACAACCCCTGTCCCCCATGAGGCTCTCAGTCTTAATCCACATTGTACAGATGAAGTGAAGTGACTTGCTCAAGGTCACACAACAGACATGTGGCAGAGCTAGGATTAGAACCCCTGATCTTCTGACACCCGGGCCTGTGCCCTGTCCACTAGGCCATGCTGCTTCTCTCTGTGCTCTGCCATTCCTGCATTTAATTGCAAGGTAGACTCGAGAGCCCCGATGATCAGGTGCTTTTCGACTCTGGGGCATAAATGATCCGTGGATCACTTCCTTGAGCAGCCTGCCATCTCTCTGGCAGTTTACTTGGCAGCCCCAATGAGATAATTCCCCTCTCTCTCCGTTACTTGGCTAGGAGATCTCATTCCATCTTTCTCCTGTATTCCCTTTTCCTACGCTTCCCAGCAAGAACAGGAATGGCTGGTTCCTTTTCTTCTTACCCATGAATATGGATTCGGAATGGAAAATGCCTAAATTTGATATCCTCTCCAAAATGAAAAGTCTGAAGATCGTGAGACAGTGACGGTGTTTTTTGCAGTTCATCTTAGGAAACCGGGACACCGGTTTGAGGAATTCTATCATTTTCTTTGATATATTAGGCCGCGGATCCCCAGTGACTAGGATGGCGACATTTAAAAATTGCGCAATAAATAATGCAAAGGACAATTTAGTTTAATCCTATAAAATACATGAAAAAGTTTTAAAATAAGTTTCAGCCTGACATTTCCTCAATAATGTTAATGAATGACCGAGGCCCCTATAAAGCTCCTCATCTTTTCATGTCTAATAAAGATATTTGTAAAATTACATTATATTCAGTACATAATTGAGTTACAATTCCAAGTCAGCCTTTCTGCATTTGGCCATTTGAAACAGATTTTGAAAACTGCATGGACTGAGATTAGATTTTAAAATGTCTGGCATTGAAGAATGTTTTCCTTTTAAGTAGCAATCACATTTCCTATGAACTGTGGAGTTCATCTAGATATGAGGAGCTATTTGAAACAAACAAACCATTAAGTACCGGCAACTATCTGACACAATAATGAGTGACCCAGTAATCATATGGGGAACAAAATAAAAGTGTAATACGAAAGGCTGGTATTAATTCAGTACTATTCTGTCTGTAATCCAGAGAAAATGTTTGAAATGTTTAGAAAAGGCCCCAAAAGGGGGAAAAATGTCTGTCAGCTCTCTTATAAAGATGTTGTCTTAATTTGGTACAATTTTATTTTAAGGCATAAGGCAGGGAAGGGAAGGTTTAGAAAGATTAATTCACTCAATCTTGTTTCCTAAGTGTTTACTGTGTGCAGAGTGCTGTACTAAGCACTTGGGAGGCTACAATTTAACAAGATGTTATGATTCACCAAATATCTTTTCCCATGACTCTCCCCAAGCGCTTAATACCGTGTACTGCATCTCAATAAATGCAAATGATCACTCTATCGAGGTAATTTATTGCAATGTCTGTTTCCCCTGTAGACTGAAAGCATTTTTTTTTTTTTTAAATTGTATTTAAGCGCTTACTATGTGTCAAGCACTTTTCTGAGCATTGGAATCAATATAAGTTAAGCTGGGCACAGTCCCTGCCCCTCGTGGGGCTCACAGCCTAAGTAGGAGGAAGAATGGTATTGAATCCCCATTTTGCAGTTGAGGAAACTGAGGCACAGAAGTGTCTTAACCAAGGTCAGAAAGAGGCACGTGGGGAAGCCAGGATTAGAACCCAGGTCATCTTCATCCACTAGGCCACGCTGCTTTCTGAGGGCAGGCTTCGCATCTACCAGCTCTATTGGACGGTACTCTCCCAAGTGCTTAGCACAGTGCTCAGTAAGCACTCGATAGATACCACTGATTGAATGGTCTATTCCCTCTTCTACATCTCTCTGCATTCTGTTGGCTTACTCTTATGGCTCGGTCTGTCATCGCAACTGAAGTATGGGGTTGCAGAACAATCAGAAAGGAGATTGTTTTATCCATCTCCCTTTTATCCGATGTGAATGTCTTTTTCCGAGGCCTGAGAGGGAGGAGCAAATTGAAAGCGACTCGGATGGAGACTGTACGCTTCTTGTGGGCAGGGGTCACATCTGCTTAATCTATCGTGTTCCTCCCCTTGACTTTTCCATCACTGTAGATGGCACCAGCAGCATCCTTCCTGTCTCGCAAGCCTGTGACCTCGGGATTGTCCATGACTCCTCTGTCTCTCTCTCTTTGACCCAAATATTCAATCTATCTCTAAATCCTGTCAGCCCCTCCTTCACAACATCGCCCTTTCCCCTCCATCCAAACTGCTAACACGTTAATACAATCACTCATCTTCCTTGCTGACCTCCCAGCTTCCTGCCTCTCTCCACTCCGGTCCATACTTCACTCTACTGCCCAGAACATTTTTCTACAAAAACATTCAGGACGTGCCTCCCAGCTCTTCAAATACCTCCGGGGGATGCCTCCCCGCTCCTCAAAAACCTCCATGGGTTGCCCATTGTCCTCCACATCAAACAAAAACTCCTCACCATTGGCTTTAAAGCAGTCAGTCACCTTGCCCCCTCCTACCTCACATCCCTACTCTCCTACTACAATTCAGCCCGCACACTTCTCTAATGCTCACCTTCTCACTGGGCTTCCATCTCGCCTGTCTTGCCGTTGACCCCTGGCTCACATCCAGCCTCTGGCCTAGAATGCCTTCCCTCCTCACATCCCACAGACAGCGACTCTCCCCTGCTTCAAAGCCTTATTGAGGGCACATCTTTTATAGGCTTTCCCTGACTAAGCCTCCCTTTCCTCTTCTCCCACCCCCTTTAGCATCACCCTGACTTGCTCCCTTTGTTCTTCCAACATTCCAGCTCCACTGTACTTATATCCATATCTGTAATTTATTTATATCAATGTCTGGTCCCCCCCCCCACTTTTAGACTGTAGGCTTGTTGTGTTCAGGGAATGTGTCTGTTTATTGTTGTAGTGTATTCTACCAAGCACTTAGGAAAGTGCTCTGCGCACAGTAAGTGCTCAGTAAATACAACTGAATGATTTGTTGTTTCCCAAGTGCTAAAGTATCCTGCTGCACTTACAGTAAGCGATCAGTAAATACCACTGATTGATCGATTCATGAAGTCCATTCTTGGGTGAGAGCAATTTTAATCTCTTCCATTGAAGGATCTGTGTTTACTCTCTGAACATATGACTGAGCGCATAAGACAGTTCCTATTCCTGATTTCTTGCTCAGGCTTCCAGCCACCTCTGCTGTCCAACTCCCCTATCTGGAACAATGTAAACATTTGTTCTTTTCACAGAGAAGGTCCCCACTGAGGGTATCAGTGGCTCATCCAAGCCCCTTTTATCCTGCTCGTTTTCACACCAAAGCTTCCTCATCTTTCCATGTATTTCTCTCCAAAACTGAGAATTTTTTCCTCTGAATTGGCTTGAGGGATGCCAATCAAAACTAATGATTGGCAATAATCTTTTTTCCTCAGAAGAGATTTTCTGCCCTAGGTGGTATTTGCATTTGCTGGAAGAGCAAGATTATACAGGCCATTTTTGACTGTGTTCTCCAATTTCTATCTGCTGAGCTACACAGTTCTTCCATCACACTCTGAAAGAAAGTGTTCATGAGAATTCTAGTTGTAAAATTTTAAATCAGCTTTTGACAGAAGAGGGAGAGAAATGAATTTCACAGTACCAGCTGCTTCTAACTACTTATCAGAAAGTCAGTTTGGTTAAGACAGCAAAAGTTAAGCAAAACCAAATTTGGATTGCTTCACTTCTTATTGTCTCCAGTTGTCCTTTTTTTTTAAATTTTTTGGGTTTTTTTTGAGGGTTCTTATGCCCCAGGTACTGTACTTAGCACTGGGGTAGATATAAGTTAATCAGGCTGGACACAGTCCACGTTCCACAGTCTTAATCCCCGTTTTACAGATGAGGGAACTGAGGCACATAGAAGTGAAGCAACTTGCCCAAGGTCACACAGCAGGCAGGTGGCAGAGCTGCGATTAGAACCCAGGTCCTTCAGACTTCCAGACCCATGCTCTATCCACAAAGCCACACTGCTTCTCTGCTGCTGCTTTGTTCTGGGTAATGGCAGCCCTCTCCCTGTTAATTGGCAGATATGCAGGGTTGGATAATCTGCGATGTTTGCAGATTTCCTTTAATCAAAGTTTCCTGCGCACTCAGGCCAACTTCATGGTATTTATGACCTTAGACATTTTGCCATATCCCTATGATGGAGAGCTTTGATTGAAGACATCTTAAGTCATCTCCCTGTAATGACAATCTGCATTAAAAGAAGTTCGTACTTGCTTCCATAAAGGTCCCAGGAGTGGGTGATTTGGGGAGTAAAATTCAAAGCACAACAATCAGGTAGCTCTGAAATCATCCTAATGGAGGGAATAAATTAACAGGCGGCCTGATTAGATTCAGTGACTAAATCATAGCCAGTCCTCACTACTTTTCAGTGTAAGTTATGAGAAGCCTAGCTCGCACCTTTTGTAAATTATGGACAATGCACTGTTTTTGTATTAAACAATCATTATTGGGACAATAATGGAAGAATCAGTAGTTTCCAAACAGAGACCGTGTAGGAGAGTTTCCTTGAAAAGGAATCTATTTCCTTTGATGTTTCTGAGCTTTTTTTATTTGGATTTTTTAATGGTATTTGTGAAGTGCTTACTCTATGCCAGGCACTGAACTAATCCAGGGGGTAGATAGAAGCTAATCAAGATGGGTGCAGTCTATGCCCCACGTGGGGCCCATAGCCTTAATCCCCATTTTACAGAGAAGTAACTGAGGCCCAGAGAAGTTGGAGTGGCTTACCCAAGTTTACACAGCAGACAAGTGGCAGAACTGGGATTAGAATTCAGGACCTACTCTCCCAAGCTCTTAGTACAATGCCCTGCACAGAGTAATCTCTCAGTAAGTACTATCGATTGCTTGACCTCTGACTCCCGTGCTCTATCCTTTGGCCACACTGCTTCTCTGCGGTTTATCTGTGTTCTGAGAAATTTGAACAGCATACAGATTATGGGCTGCTACTTCTAAATAGCCCCCGTAAGAGCATTTTGGACTGAAACCAGATAAAAACCTGCAGTCCTTGGATCACCGTCCTTGGTTTGCAAACACTGAGGACCTTCACTGGTATTTGAACAACCCAAATCGGTCGGAAGGCTAAGAGCAGGAATTCTGTTGTTTTTTTTTTTTAATAGTTTCATGTTGCAAAAGGAAATCCAAACAGCGGAAAAAAAATCTCTATTTCATTAAGTGTCGGGATCCATAAAAGTTACTACTGGCTCTTCAATTTATTTTAAGATAAGACTGAAAAGTATTTGGGGAATGGCATACCATAAACCATTTAACAGGTTGACATTTTAAAAGCTCCCAACATTTATTTTCAGGATACAGTTTACTGGCTGACATGTGAAATAGTTCCAAAGCAAAGTGCTAAAATGAAAGCTGACTGGGTGAATCTTTTAGGAACTGGGCCTTTATTAACACGATCTATATAGTATGTTCTGAATATTGACCAAACAATCAATCAATTTTTTTTCTGGTATTTGGTAAGCACTTACTGTGTGCTGGCCACTCTGCTAAGCCCTGGGGTAGACACAAGTTAGGTTGGACACAGTCCCTGTCCCACAAAGGGCTTACAGTCTTAATCTCCATTTTACAGCTGAGGTCCCCATTTTGCAGCTGAGGTAACAGCGGCATAGAGAAATTAGGGTGACTTGCCCAAGGGCAAGAAGTGGCAAAGCCAGGATTAGAACCCAGGTCCTTCTGACTCCCAAGCCTGTGCTCTGTCCACTAGGCCACATTGCTTCTCAGTGTTTGAGCAGCTATTGTGTGCGGATCCCTGGACTAAGTGTTTGGGAAAATACAATGCAATAGATCTGGTAGACGCGATACCTGCCCATAAGAAGTTTGTGGTTTATAGAGAGAAACAGATACTAAAAGATTACATGAGAGAAGGTTACATGAGAAAATCACCTGGGAAGGAGTTTGGCTAGTGGAAAGAGCACGGACCTGGGAGTCAGAGTACCTGGGTTCTAATCCCAGCTCCACACTTGCCTGCTGTGTGACCTTGGGCAAGTCAATCAACTTCTCTGTGGCTCAGTTTCCTCAAATGTAAACTGGGGATTCAGTACCTGTTCTCCCTCCTACTTAGTCTGTGAGAGACTCTGTCCGATCTGATTGATTTGTATTTATCCTTGCGCTTAGAACAGTGATTGACGCAAGGGAAGTGCTTAGCATACTTTTTTAAAAAAAAATTGGATGCGTAGCAATGATCATAACCCTGCTCTCAAGGATTTTTATAATCTAGTTGGGGAGACGGATGCTGAAATAAATTACACATAGGACGAAGTCATAAAATATTTAAGATATAAACATCAATGCTATGGGAGGTTGATGGTACTTAAGGACTTAGTTGGAATGGAGGTGGTGGAGTGGCAATTTGTCATATATAAAAGGCTGGGGCGATTTAGGAATTAATTGAGATTAGCCCTCCTGGAGTTGTTTTTTCAGCAGGGATGTGAAGATGGGAAGGGCTGTATATAATATCATTTTTCTACAAAACCATTCAGGACGTGGTACCCCACTCCTCAAAAAAAAACAACCTCCAGTGGTTACCCATCCACTTCCTCATCAAACAAAAACTCCTCACCATTGGCTTTAAGCCCTTCACCATCTTACCCCCTCCTATCTCACCTCACTACTCTCCTACTACAACCCAGCCCGCACCCTTCACTCCTCTAATGCCAACCTTCTCACTGTCCCCTGTTCTCATCTATCTCATCTCCTACCCCTCACCCACATCATGTTCTGGCCTGGAACCCCCTCCCTTTGCTAATCCGTCAGATAATTACATTACCCCTCTTTAAAGCCTTATTGAAAGCCCATCTCCTCCAAGAGGTCTCCCCTAAATCCCCACTTTCCTCTTCTCCCACTCCCTTCTGTGTCACCCTGATCTGCTCCCTTCGTTCTCCTCCCCGCCCCCCAGTCCCACAGCACTTATGTCCATATCTGTCATTTATTTACCTCTATTCATCTCTGCTCCCCCCACCCCAGACTGTAAGCTCACTATGAGCAGAGAATGTGTCCGTTTATTGTTATATTTGTACTTTCCCAAGCACAGAGTAAGTGCTCAATAAATGACTGATTGAATAAATGCATGAATGATATATGTAAGGGGGAGGGGGGGTCCATGAGGAGAGGAGGACTTAACCAATAGGTCGATAATAATAAAAATAATACTGATGGTATTTGTTAAGCAGTTACTGTGTGTCAAGCACCTTTCTAAGAGTTGGGGTAGATAGAAACTCGTCAGATTAGACACAGTTTTTGTCCCCATGGGGTTTATAGTCTTAATCCCCATTTTACAGATAATAATGATTGGAATAACAATTGAAGCCCCCATGTTGTTTGGGGGACTGTCTCATTGAGTGAAAAGTGGATAGAGGTTGCCCCCTCTACCAACAGGGGGACTCTAGAAGTTTTCTTTTGCTCCCGCAGAGCTACAGAGAGGGCCAACTCTCTCTCCTTCATTTCATTTTATTTTATTTTATTTTTTAATGGTATTGTTAAGCACTTAGTTTGTATCAAGCACCAGTCTAAGTGCTGGAGTAGATATAAAATAATCTGTCCATGTCCCACAGGAAGCTCACAGTCAAGTAGGGAGAACGGGTATTGAATCCCCATTTTGTAGTTGAGGAAACTGAGGCATGTAGAAGTGAAATGTCTCACCCAAGGCCACACAGGTGGTAAGTGGCAGAGGTGGGATTAGAATGCAGGTCCTCTGGGTCCCAGACCCTGGGCTTTCCATTAGGTCATGTCGTTTCTCTCTTCTTTCCGCTCTCAAATCCCTAGAGGCTAATGGGGTGGGGGAGGGAGAATTGGGAGCCCAAATAACACCCCTAGCCTGTCCAGACCTCAGGCTACCAAGAGTCAGGGTCTAGTGGATACAGTCTGGGCTTGGGATTCTGGGTTAATTATAATTATAGTACTTAAGTGCTTATTGTTTGCCAGGCACTGCACTATACAGTGAGATGGATACAAGCAAATCGGGTTGGGCACGGTCCCTATCCCGCATAGGACTCAGTCTTATTCCCCATTTTTCAAATGAGGTAATTGAGGCACTGAGAAGTGCCTAAGGTCACACAGCAGACAAGTGGCGGAGCTGGGATTAGAACCCATGCCCTTCTGACTCCCAGCTCTGTGCCGTATCCACTTCGCCATACTGCTACCTCGCTTCTAATCCTGGCTCCGCCACCCATCTGCCGTGTGACCTTGGGCAAATCACTTCACTTCTCTGGGCCTCAGTTCCCTCACCTGTAAAATGGGGATTAAGACTGGGGTTCCCATTTGGGAAATGGACTGTGTCCAGCCTGATTAGCTTGTATCTACGCCAGAGTTTAGTACGGTGCCCGGCACGTAGTAAGTATGCGCTTAACAAATACCATTTAAAAAAACAAACAAACAAAAAACCCCAAAAGATTGCTGGGCCACTCTTCAAACCCATCCTGAGTATCCAATAGCCATAGAATGAAGAAGAGAATGTTCATTAGATTTCAGTCTTTTCTGTCACATCCGTACAAGTGATTATGATTTCAGACAGCAGTTATTTCTGAAAATGGATGCAAACACACACTCGCACACATTAATGTCTCTCTCCCACAGTCCAGAGTGCAAACTTGCTATCGACAAGGGAATATGTTTGTTACATTGTTATATTGTCCTCCCCCAAGAGATTAGTACAGTGCACTGCACTCAGTAAGCGCTCAACAAATACCATTGATAAATCGATGCATTACGTACGGAGCTCGGAATAATTTCTGTAGCAGTTGATACCGGCTCACGTTGATGTTGATTAAAAATGTTAATACAGTAGCAGAGTGGTGAGAGACCCATAAATAATGAAAGGGTAAACCTTTTAGCTTAATTGGAAACTATTAAACCTAGAACAAGCAGTCTCATTTTGTAGAATAAATAAAATAGGTTTACAGGCTACAATGAGCGGGATGGTTACATCAAGAATTGGGCTTTGGTGAAATGAATAGTGGCACCCCATGTTCATGGGTATAATCTGAATAGTCTCATGCCATTTTCTGAAGGATTTGGAATCCAGTCATTTTGGTATCTTGGGCATACCTGATTTTCCAATATTTCCATTCCACATTTCCCCATATGCTCCTAGATTCCCACGCACACATTTCTCCTTCCTGCAAAAAAGGAAGAATATAAAATAATACTTTTGCTATATTTTAGCCTCATCAATCAATCATTTATTAAGCACTTACTATGTGCAGAGCACTATACTAGGTGGTTGGGAGAGTACATTATAACAGAATTAGTGGAAATGTTCTTTGCCCATAATGAGCTTACAGTCTAGAGGTGGAGACAAACATTCATCTTTCTCAATATGTACCAGGCACTGTACTGAGGACTGGGCTAGATGCAAGATAATCAAGTTGGACCCGGTCCCAGCCCTACATGGGGCTCACAGTCAGAGTAGGAGCGGGAACTAGTATCAAATTCCTATAAAAAAAAAAATTCCCAAGAAATTTAGACTCAGGGAAGTTATGTGACTTACCCAATGTCTTACAGCAGGCAAATGATGGAGCTGGGATTAGAACCTGGGTCTTCTGATTTTTTTTTTTTTTACAATCAGTGGTCTTTAGTGAGCACTTTGTGCCAAGCACTGTAGAAAGTGCTTGGAAGAACACAACATAGTTGGTAGACATGTTTCCTGCCCACAACGAGTTTACAGTCTAGAAGGGGAGATGTGTATTAAAATAAATTAGGGATAGGGACATAAGTGCTGTGAAGCTGAGGGTGCGGTGAATATCAAAGGCTGTGAAGACAGAGATTCAAGTGCAGAGATGATGCCTAAGAGAGATGGAATAGGGAAAATGACAGAGGCGATGTGATTTTAGTAGGGCTTTGATGGGGCAGAGAGTGGTGGTCTATCATATATAAAGTTGGAGGGAGTTCCTGGCTAGAAAGAAGAAGAAGAAGAGAGAAGTGCTTCACAGTGGAGCAGATGAGTGAGGTTCGAAATGTGCAGGCTGGGTAGGAGAGGAGATCAGGGAGGCAAGGCAAGGTAATCGCGGGGACAAGCTGATAACAGGAGGGCTTTAAAGCCAGTGGTAAGTAGTTTCGGTTGGATGCGCTAGTGGATGGGCAACCACCAGAGGTTCTGGAGAAGTGGAGGAGCATGGATTGAACATTTTCTTAGTAAAATGATGCAGGCAGCAGAGTGAAGGATGGATTGGAGTGGGGAGAGACAGGAGGCAGGGAGGTCAGAGAGGAGGCTGATGCAGTCATCCGGGCGGGAGAGGAGAAGTGCTTGCATTTACGTGGTAGCAGTTCGGATGGTGAGAAAAAGGTGGATTTTAGCCTCGTTGTGACCATTAGAATTGACTGAGTTTGGCGACAGATGGAATATGTGGGTTGAATGAAAGAGATGGATCGAGGGTATGCTGACTGGTGAGAAGGGAAGGATAGTGGTGTTGTCTACAGTGATGGGAAATGTTGGGGGAGGCAAAAAAAATCTTAAAACATGATCATCACCTTAATAATTGTAATTATGGTATTTAAGTACTTACTATGTTCCAAGCACTGTACTAAGCGTTGGGGTGAATAAAAGCAAAATGGTTTGGACACAATCCCTGTCCCACATGGGGCTCACAGTCTCAATCCCCATTTTATAGCCGAGGTAACTGGGGCCCAGAGAAGTGAAGCGACTTGCCCAAGGTCACGAAGCAGACAAGCGGCAGAGTCAGGATTAGAACCCATGACCTTCTGACTCCCAGGCCCGGGCTCTAACCACTACGCCATGCTGCTCTGGAACTCAGTTCTCCAGTGTCCCATTCAGCGTTGTAGCAGGTCTTGAAACCTGGGCGTGGGAAAATTGGGACTGATAATAATAATGATGGCATTTGTTAAGCGCTTACTATGTGCCAAGCACTGTTGTAAGCGCTGGGTCTTCCCACCTATTTGTATAGGCCACAGTTCCCCCTGCTGCCACTACAGGAAGTTATTTGCCTATCCCAGCTGCCTCCTCCCAGGAACCCTTAGGACTGCACACGGAGCTCCATCTTGAAACACTCTGCTTTGTCACCATTTTCACCTGTTCCAGTTGGTGTTTTTTTAGTGTTTTCTAGAGAAGCAGCGTGGCTCAGTGGAAAGAGCCCTGGCTTGGGAGTCAGAGGTCGTGGGTTCTAGTCCCGGCTCTGCCACTTGTCTGCTGTGTGACTTTGGGCAAGTCACTTCACTTCTCTGTGCCTCAGTTACCTCATCTGGATAATGGGGATTAAGATTGTGAGTCCACATGGTCCCACCTGATTATCTTGCATCTCCTCTACAGCTTAGAACAGTGCTTGGCACATAGTAAGTGCTTATTTTATTTATTTATTTTTTTAGAAGCAGCGTGGCTTAGTGGTAAGAGCCCGGGCTTGGGAGTCAGAGGTCATGGGTTCTAATCCTGGCCCTGCCACTTATCAGCTATGTGACTTTGGGCAAGTCACTTCACTTCTCTTTGCCTCAGTTATCACCTCTGGAAAATGGGGATTAAGATGTGAGCCCCACGTGGGACAAACTGATTACCTTGTATCTACCCCAGCGCTTAGAACAGTGCTTGGCACATATTAAGCGCTTAACAAATACCATCATTACTATTATTAGTCATATTTATTAAGCCCTCACTGTGTACAAGCACTGTACTAAGCGCCTGGGAGGGTACACTCTAACAATAAATAGATTCTTGGTGCATGATCAGTCCCTGATGCCTCGAAGAAGAGCAGGCTGTGCTTTCTGTGTCCAAAGAATTAAGAAAAAGATTTTCAGGAAAATATTTGCTTCCACAGCACAATCAAACAATGTCAGTTGTCTTTACTGAGCACTTATCATGTACTAAGCACATGGGAGACTACAGTCGAGTAAGTAGATATGATCCCTGCCCTTGAGAGCTTGCAGTCTATCAGGGGAAACATAATTAAAATGAATGACGGGTAGAGGATATAATGGTCAAATTCACTGACTGCTTCGTCTTTAAATCAATCACTCAGTCCATCAACAGCTATTTATTGAGTGTCTACTAAGCAGACTGAAAGCTTGCTGTAGGCAGGGAACAGGTCTGTTGTATTCTACTCTCCCAAGAGCTTAATACACTGCTGTGCACACAATAAGCACTCAATAAATACGATGAAATGAATCTGGGAGAGTCCGATGGAGCGCAGAGATCCAATTTAACGCCTACCTTCCTGACCATTGTTTGCAGCCTGCTCCAGCACCGGGCAGCTATGAAGTTCAAAAATCATTTGAGAAATCACGCGGAAAATCTGTCTTCATGCCACCTCGAACATCTGTGGCCAGAAGAAAACACGCATCCTTCCTTAGCGGCTCTCCTCGCTATCCGGAGTGTAAGCCGGGTGGCCCAGGTAAGACGACCGGGTCTCTCTTTCATTCACATCATGATCAAAACACTTTTCCTACGAATTGGAAAATGGGAAAACATAGGGTGAGAGTTTCTCTCAGATCATTAAGTTTGTCTTCTTTCTGGAAGAGATTATTCAGGCTACCGTAGCTATTTCACCATGAGAAAATGCATCTGGACAGGCTAAGGTCAAGCTTCATTGTTTGATGGTATTTGCTAAATCAGGCCCTGTTCTAAGTGCTGGGGTCAATAGAAGTTTACCAGGTTGAGCACAGTTCCTGTCCCACATGGGGCACCCAGTCTAAATGGGAGGGAGAACAGATATTGAATCCCCATTTGAAACTGAGGCATAGACAAGTTAAGTGACTCTCCCAAGGTCATTCAGCAAGCAATGGGCAGAGTCAGGTCTTCTGACTTCCAGGCTTGGGTTCTTTCTACCATTCCAGCCTGCTTCACTTCTCAGGATCAGGGTAACACAAAGGTTTCCTGGGAGAACTGAGGTTTGAGAGCCATTTATCATGACAGAAGGTGAAGAAATGTTGGGAAAAGGTCCAAGATTTATCTGCGATACGTTAGAGTGGATGGGGCCGCTAAATAAGCCCCTCCCTATTCTTAATGGAAGTACCAGACTTCAGTCATTTGAAAAAAATTTGTGGTTGTCCCTGGGCAGATTTTTAAGTGCTCTTCCTTATGGCTTGCCTCTTTTTTCCTCAGAAAATCCCCCTAAAGTTGCTTCAGAAGGGAACCGGGAGTAGGTAATCTTTATTCTAGATCCAGGCTTTCCCTTCACTAATTATGAGACCTTGAGATTGTATTTTTAATGGAGATAGGATTGTTTGCCACCATCTAAATCTCGGAGGTGTTGGGAAGATTAATGAGGTGGCGTTTGTAAGTGACTTTCAGATTCTGTAAAACTCTGTAAAGGGAAGAGGATTGAACGATTAAAATGGTCAGCAAATAACTTTCACTTTCCACATATGTCAACGCGTTCCCAAATGTTCATTAACTGAGATAACTCATGTGAAGGAACTTGAACCAAGACAAGGAATTTACAGTATTCACTCATTCATTCAGTTATATTTATCGAGGGCTTACTATGTGCCAAGCTCTGTACTAAGCGCTTGGGAGAGTACAGTACCACAAGAAACATGCACATTCTCTGCCCACAACAAGCTCTCAGTCTAGAATGTGAAGTGAAGGAAAACTAACTCCATCAATTAAGAACAATAAACGTAAGAATGATGGAGGTATTTGTGGAGAGCTTACTCTTTGCCAATCACTTTTCCAAGCACTGGGGTGATTTTGCAGTATCGCGTGTTTTCATTACGTGATTTGGCTAGGAGGCTGTAGGGCAGTTAGGGAACCATCTTCGGACCGTGCGAGCCTGTCTGGACAAAAGCGCGCTGTGGAATCAGAAGGAGCGATTTGTGTACGAGCTTGTGTGGTCATCACCGTGAGTACTACAGTGTGCTTTTCCCTCTGTTCTGTATGCTCATGATGGGAGGGCATCTGTTTTCTTGTGCTCTTCCAAACACATAGTACAGTGCTCTGCACACAAAGTGCTCAATAAATTCGATTGATTTGCCTGTATTAACGGTACAGTCATCTCTTCGGTCATTGTTGAGGACACACTTCTGGTTGGTGTGTATTTTTGATGCATGCTCTCATTTAAAAAATGTGTGCACTACTGAGGACATATTTTTCTAGCATGTTTTGTAATGGCATGGAGTATGTAGTAAGATTTTATAGGTCATTGCTAAGTGCTTTGAGTTGACCTTCAAAGGAGTTGCTCAAAAATGCCACACATTTGATAACCCCATAGTCTAAGCACCATTGTGCCTGGGCACAGTTGTGGTCTGTCACCCAAGGGGAATTTCTGGATGGTGATTTAGTGATCCATTTTCTCAATCCACTTCTCAAATTTTGGCCTACTTTTCCACCGTCATCATGTTTAAACAAAGATCATTTGAGTGAATCAAATGATGAGTCATCACAAAAAAGTGGTTTTTGTGATGTAAGAAAAACCTTCTGGCTCTGTAGCAGGTTGCTTTTGTGCAAAATCAGCTGTCCTCAACACAGAAATTGTAACAGGTTTTATTCCCGATTCACTTCAGTTCCCAGAGCTCTAGTTTCTCATCAGGGATTATATAGCCAGATTACCGCATTCCCATTTAGGCTGCACCAGCTAAAATAAAGACTAGAAAGCCAGGGGATTTATGATGAAGTCGATGGTGTTTAAGCGCTTCCCATGTGCCACACACTATTCTAAGCGCTGGAATAGATACGAGGTAATCAGGTTGTTCCACGTGGGGCTCACAGTCTTAATCCCCATTTTACAGATGAGGTGACTGAGGCACAGAGAAGTTAAGTGGCTTGCCCAGGGTCACACAGCAAAGTGGCAGATTTGGGATTAGAACTCATAGCCTCTGACTCCCAAGCCTGTGCTCTTGCCACTAGGCCCTGCTGCTTCACCATGGCAGCATGTTTTTTTTTTTCCTGCTTTTGCTTTACTTCATCTACATAACAGACCTGGATCACAGACTGTAAACTCTTTTGAGGACAGGGATTGGGTCTAATAACAATTAGCTGTGCGAAGCAGTGTGTCCTAGTATAGGGAGCATGGGCCTGGGAATCAGAGGACCGGGGTTCTAATCCCGGCTCTATCACATGCCTGCTGTGTGACCTTGTGCAAGTCATTTGACTTTTCTGGACCTCACTTACCTAATCTGTAAAATGGGGATTCATTGCCTATTCTCCCTCCTACTCAGACTGTGAGCCTCATGGGGGTCGGGGACTGGGTCCAACCTGCTAAACTTGCACTTAGCCCAGAATTTAGAATGGTCCGTGGCAAATGAGGTGCTTACCACAATTTTTTTTATGGTGTTTGTTGTTTGCTAAGCGCTTATTATCTGCCAGGCACTGGGGTAGATGCATTATATTCAGATCAGAAAGTTCTTATCCCACATGGGGCTCCAGTGTGAGGGGGAAGAACAGACATCTTGTCCCCATTTTACAGCTGAGGAAGCTGAGGCACAGAGAAATAAGTGACTTGCCCCAAGTCACAGAGCAGGTAAGCAGCAGAGCAGGCATTAGAATTTGGTTCTCCTGATTATCAATCCCGTGCACTTTTCCACAATACCATACTGCTTCTACTATTGCTATTACATTAATTATGTTGTACTCTCTCAACTGCTTAGGGTTTTTTTAATGGAATTGAAGTGCTTATTATGTGCCGGGCACTGTACTAATCGCTGGGGTAGATTCAAGACAATCAGGTCAGACACAGTCCATATCCCACATGGGGCTCACTGTCTTAATCAGGTGAGGTAACTGAGAGACAGAGAATTTAAGTGACTTGCCCAAAGTCTTGCAAGTGGAAGAACTGGGATTAGAACCCAGATCCTTCTGGGTCCCAGGCCTGGGCTCTATCCACTAGGCCATGCTGCTCCTCCGTACTGCTTAGTTGAGTGCTCGATAAATATGGTAGGTGCTCAATAACTACAATTGATTGATCGACTGATTGGATTGTCCCAAGAAGCAGTGCGGCCTAGTGATAGAGCACGGGCCTGGGAGTCGGAAGGACCTGGATTCTCATCCCAGCTCCACCACCTGTCTGATGTGGGACTTAGGGTAAGTCACTTCACTTCCCCATGCCTTACTTACCTCATCTGTAAAATGGGGATTAAGGTTGTGAGCCCCAAGGAACAGGGATTGTTTTCAAGTTAATTAGCTTGTATCTACCCCAACACTTAGAACAGTGCTTGATGCAATTGTAAGTACTTAAATATTATTATGAGAAAGATGTCCATGGGAAAGGTTCCTGATGAGGTGGGCAGGTGGGACGCAGGAAGGTTTCAGTGCCGAGGACAAGAACACAACACTTAGAACAGTGCTTGGCACATAGTAAGCGCTTAACATACCATCATCATCAAGAATCCAGCTAACGCAACTCCTTATTCCCTCTTCAAGACCTTTTGTTTTCTCTTAACGATTGGATTTAATAATCCCTGAACCGTACACATCCCCAGGGATAGCCAAGGGACCAGTCCAAAGTTTCAGAAATGTGCTTGGAATTCCTGAAAATGGGTACTTTATAAATAAGAGAGAAGAATAATAATAGTCACTATTGTGTGCTAATACTTGCGCTTGAACGATTCATATGATTCTCTCCATGATTTGGGGAACTGAATTATTAACTAAGAAGTGCATCCTTCATCCAGTTCTATGGCATTTCATTAGTAAATTGTCGTGAAAATGAATCAGCGGGTGAGTTTGGCTTGACTAGGGATAGAGTCTCTAGTGCTCTGGTGCCATAGATTTTTGACTGGCACTTCCTTCTCCCCCCCCAGATCATTTTCTCTTCTCCCACTCCCTTCTGCATCACCCTTGCGTTTGGATTTACACCTAATATTCACTCCACCCTCAGCCCCATGGCACTTGTGTCCAGAGGGAGGGCAGCGTGGCTTAGTGGAAGGAGCCCGGGCTTGGGACTCAGAGAACATGCGTTCTAAATCCCGGCCCCGCTGCATATCTGCTGTGTGACCTTGGGCAAGCCGCTTCACTTCTTTGTGCCTCAGTTACCTCATCTGGAAAATGGGGATTAAAACTGTGAGCCCCATGTGGGACAACCTGATGACCTTGTATCTACTGTAGCGCTTAGAACAGTGCTCGGCACTGTTAACAAATGCCGTAATAATACCCCCCGAGAAATCGCCCCACAGACAAAAGTTTCCATCAGCAACACAAAACTTAATGTAGTCAATTGGGGAATACATTGAGTCTTTCCTCTGTGAAGTACTAAGCCTTCGGGTGAGTAGTGGAGGTAGAAGACATGATCCGTACCCTCAAGGAGTTTGCAGTCTAGGGAGAAGACTGCATTTTAATAATGTTGGTATTTGTATTTGTTAAGCGCTTACTATGTGCAGAGCACTGTTCTAAGCGCCAGGGTAGATACAGGGTGATCAGGTTGTCACACGTGGGGCTCACAGTTTCAATCCCCAATTTACAGATGAGGTAACTGAGGCACAGAGAAGTGAAGTGACTTGCCCACAGTCTTACAGCTGACATGTGGCAGAGCTGGGATTCGAACCCATGACCTCCGACTCCCAAGCCCAGCATCTTTCCACTGAGCCACGCTGCTTCTTGTCCATCGTCTATGAACTAGCCTCCACTTCATTGAAAAAATCATTATTTTCCATGCTGAGACCTTTTTTAAGCCACTCTATTCTTCAACTGAAAACCTCTCCATTGCTTTTAAGTGTTCTTCACATTCCTTTCCCTCAAGTCACAGGGGCCCTTGGATTCCAGCAAGACTAAGCTATGTTAGTAATTTTAACAAGAGCCTTATTCTGGGGTCTCCCAAGCGCTTAGTACAGTGCTCTGCACACAAGTGCTCAATAAGTACGACTGAATTAATGATTGAATGGGGTCCCGTTCATCAGAAGCAGCCTAGCCTAGTGGATAGAGCACGGGCCCGAGAGTCAGAAGGATATGGCTTCTAATTCCAGCTCCATCCATTTGTCTGCTGTGTGACCTTGGGCAAGTCACTTCACTTCTATAGGTCTGTGACCTCATCTGAAAAATGGGGATTAAGACTGAGCTCCATGTAGGACCTAGTCTTTGTCCAACCTTATTAATTCTCTACACCAGTGCTTAGTAGAGTATCTGGTGTCTCAGTGCTCAGTAAATACCATTTAAAAAAAAGTTGACTCTCCCAGCTGTTATATCTAAACCAGCCCTTTTTGTGAAGATTAAGATTGTGAGACCCATGTGGGACATGGACTGTGACCAACCTGTTGATTCTATACCTACCCCGGTGCTTAATACAGTGTCTGGCACATAGCAAAAAAAAGATAAAAAAAAAAAAAAAGATTGAGGTAGTTGACTCTCGGAATTTGCAGTCCGAGAATTACAGAAGACTTCTTGTGGGATAGGCACTGTCAGCCCCGATGATCTTGTATCTACCCAAGTGCTTAGAACAGTGCTCGGCACAAAATACGCGCTTAACAAATGCCATAATTTTTTTTTTCTAATTCCCTTCCACCTCTAACCCCCATGCAGTGTTTTCTTTCATCCAGTTCTAATGCCTGGTTCACTTCCAGAACGTTTTTCAATTTTCCTTGAGGCAGTAATTTGGAGCTCTTGTAACTTTCCCCATCACAGAATTTTCCCTTAATTTAGTGGACATTTTTCTTGGTCCCCCCTCTGATCCTCCCTTCCGTCCCTTATGCTTGCCTCCACCCTGGAGTGCGCTAATGATCATCTAGTCATATTCATCACGAAAATGAGATTTGCTCCATCATGCAAAATAGAAAGATACCACTTATGAGTCTTCTTCCATTTCCTCTGAAGAGATATGCAAATGCCATCCCATTTCTCTGTGGCTCCATTTAAATTTGAACCAATAAAGCTGTTCTTCCCACAGCGGCGAGGTGGCAAGAGAAAAAGAATGCATTGTATCCACCCGCAGAAATCATCGAGAGGGACTGTGGTTTTACAAGCTCGTGTATCGAGAGATCTTTAATATCGAGCTGCCTGTGCCTTAGTCATAAAGCCCTCCTTCCCCCTCCCCGGAACCTCCTCCTTGGACGCCGATAGGATCATCGTATTGAGCCGCTTCAAATTCCAGTAGGAAATTATTATTGATGATCGAGTTGAGTTTAAAATGATGATTTAAGGAGTCTGAGATGAGGGATGGAAATGCTTTTGTTTCTAACTGAGTCTAGGGAGAGCGAGAGCAGGAACGGACTCATCGAAGTTTCTCCCTCACGGTGGATGACACCTGTGTCGTCCTCAAATCCTCGCTTCTAGTGCCCGGCTCCCGGTGTGCTTGGCTCCCCGTCTGCGCAATGCCTCCACTGATGGACCCTTTGCAGGACCTGCTGTTGCTCCTGCACAACCTGTGGTATTAATTGGGCACTTACTGTGTGCAGAGCACTGTACTAAGCACTTGGGACAGTCCAGTGCAACAGAGTTGGTAGACATGTTCCCTGTCCACAAGGAGCTTAAAAGCAACGTGTCCTAGTGAAAGAGCACAGGCCTGGGAGTCTGAAGGACCGGGGTTCTAATGCTGACTCTGCCTCTTGTCTGCTGTGTGATCTTAGGCAAGTCACTTCGCTTTCCTGTGCCTCAATTACCTCATCTGTAAAATGGGGATTAAGACTGCAAAAACCCATGTGGGATATGGAATGATTCCAACCGATTAGCTTGTATCTAGCCCGGCGCTTAGTACAGTCCCTGGCACATAGTAGGCATTCAACAAATGCCATCATAGTTAAAAAAGGAGCTAACAGTGTAGAGGGCCATGAGCCACCCCAGCCACGATTTGCCCCCACCCCACCCCAACTACAAATTGGTGGCCATTTCCTATTCCTGCTGGCCTCCGTGGAGACAATCCAATCCCTTCTCTGATGCGGTGAGCGATGACATCCAGGAAGGAGGAATTGAGAGATCTTTGGGGAGGGTCTGGAATAGCAGCAAAGTCTAGTGGAAAGAGCATGGGTTTGAGAGTCAGGAGACCTGGTTTCTCATCCAAATCTCCTTCTCCAGCCCTGATCTCTCTACCTTTCATTCATTCATTTATTCAATCGTATTTATTGAGCACTTAAAGTTTAAAGCAACAATAAACGGTCACGTTCCCTACCCACAACGAGCTTAAATCTAGAGGCGAGTCTGCAGTCTCTCATCTCCTACTGCCTTCAAGACATCTCTACTTGGATGTCCTGCTGTCACCTCACACTTAATGTGTTTGTGTGGTTTTTTTTTTTTAAAGAACTCCTTATCTTCCCACCCAAACCCCGCCCTTTCTCTGACTTTCCATCACTGACAGTGCCACCATCCTTCCTTTCTCACAAACCTATAACCTTGTAATCCTTTACCCCGCTCTTTCATTCAACCCACATATTCAATTTATCTCTAAATCCTGTCAGTTCAACCTTCACTACATTGCTATAATCCGCCCTTTCCTCTCCATCCAAACTGCTATCATGTTAATCCAAACCCCTATCCTCTCCCACCTTGATTACAGTGTCAGCCTCCTTGCTGACCTCCCTGCCTCCTACCTCTCCCCACTGCAGTCTGTACTTATGTGCAATCTGGATCATTTTCCTAGCCGTTTTTCCCCACTCCTCAAGACCCTCCAGTGGTTGCCCATCCAACTCCTCATCAAAAAAACCCTCCTGCCCATTGACTTTAAAGCAGTCAATCCCCTTGCCTCCTCCTACCTCCCATCACTGCTTTTCTACTAGAACCCAGTCCACAGACTTCGCGCCTGACTCCCTGTACCTTGATCTCGTCTATCTCACCTCCTCCCTCTTGCCCACGCCCTGCCTCTGGCCTGGAATGCCTTACCTCTTCATATCCAACATTTACACTTTTCCCCCCCTTCAAAGCTTTTTTGAAGTGCATCTGCCCCAAGAGGCCTTCCTTAAACCCCCTTTTCCTTTTCTTTTGCATTCTCTTCTGCATCGCCCTGACTTGCTCCCTTTGTTCTAATCCCAGCTCAGCTACTTGCCTGCTGTGTGACCTTGGGCAAGTCACTTAAATTCTCTGTCCCCTCAGCTGTATAATGGCGATTAAGACTCTGAGTCCTTTATGGGACAGGGATCGGGTCCAACTCAATGACCTTGTATCTATCTCAAGGCTTAGTACAGTGCCTGGAACATAGTAAGTGCTTAAAAAATGCCACAATTATTGCTGCTATTATTATCACTACAGTGCACGGTGGCTAGTGACTGCCCTCTACCCCAGCGTTTAGTACAGTCCCTGGAACATAGTAAACGCTTAACAAATACCTTAAAACAAAACAAACTCACAGGAGATATCAGGAGGCATTTCATTCATTTAATTGTATTTATTGAGCGCTTACTGTGTGCAGAGCACTGTACTAAGCACTTGGAAAGTACAATTTGGCAACAAATAAAGACAATCCCTTCCCAACAACAGGCTCACACTTCACCTCCCCAGTTCCTGAGGTGCGGAAAGGAGGATGGAGTTCAACAGCCCTAACTTGTTTATTTCACAAAGCATCAAGAGTTTCTTCATTTAGCACCAAATGAAGGTTTTCTCTATAACACGTGGGAATCTCTCCTTTCCGTTTGTTCTCTTTCTGAGAGGTCCTAAGCCAGCTCCTTGAGACAAAATTAAATAAGGCAGCCGTATTCACGTTGCCACTTCTACCTGATAGCGTTAAGCCCGTTGTAACCCAGTAAAAATGCATGGGAATTAATTTAATGAGAAAAATGATCAAACGATGCAGATCCCATTATAATACAATCTCTTCTCATTAGGCCAAGTTTTCCTTCATGGATTACTAAATGGTGAAGTGAGCAAATCTCCGGCCGAAATGGAGGAAGATCTCTTGAACTCTGTTTATTCATTACTATTAAAATGTATAAGGACATTAAGAGATATGAAATGGGAAGAGCAAAATGAATGAGGAAAATGGAGCTTTGAAAGCTCTGCTTCTTGATGAGCTCTTTTTTTCACTTTTTGTACGGATTGTATGAGAGCATCGAAATTTCCGTTTAGAGACCAGGAACGAATACCTATCCGAGATTAAGGTCGTCTTCATAGGAAAAACAGAGTTTCATTCCTTAGAAACATATCCTTGTGTTTTCTGAGCACATTCTCACAGGAAATTATTTCAGGTAACAAATATAATTTATCTTTGAAGTTAATTGAACATGTCACTTGAAGGTAGTTTTGTCCACTTTTTCAATGAACATAAGCAATACCTTTGATATAAAAGTCACTCTAGTGTGAAAACTAATTATTTCTTCTATTTGCTTGTTGGCTTGTGATATTATATTCTAAGAAATCCTTCAGAGTTTGCAAAATAATGTCCACCCCCTTCCTGAATACTGTTCATCTCTTGCAGTAAATATGTCAATGTTTTAGGTTCTGTGACTTTCAAAATATTATTGGACGGTAAGATTGGGAGGCAGTGGAGGGCATTTGTGGAGATTTGATTCCGTGGGGCAGTTGGTGAATTTCATTCCTATTCTCATACCGAGAGAACAAGGCAAAGGATCTGAGATTTCCATTTCCTGTCCCTAATGATTCCGGGTTTGACGCTTGGAGACCCGTCTCAGCTTCAAGAACCTTGCTTTATTTAACGTTGGCGGATTTGCAAGGCCATGAGTGAGCCCAGGATTTATGGAATCACGATATGGGAACGGTCCCTGCTAGAGTTGAAGCAAGATGGTTCTTCCTTTGGCTCTTGGCTCTGCAGCCATTCACCCTATTGGTTTTAAAATTCTTGCCTCTGGGGAAGATCGAAGATTGTTAGAAGCCTAATGGAAAGAACGTGAGCCTGGGAGTTGGTGTACCTAAATTCCAATCCTGGTTCCACCACTTGTCTGCTGTGTGATTTTGGGCGAGTCACCTCACTTCTTTGTGCCTCAGTTACCTCATCTGTAAAATCGGGATTGAGACTGTGAGCCCCATATGGGACAGGGACTGTATCGAACACGTTTTGCCTGTATCCACCCCAGCGCATGTAAGCACTTAATACCACAGTTACTATTATTATTAGCCCCACCTTGCGGTATAAGCTGGAGTCCTGACAGTCAGTTGTACATACTGAGTGCTTACTTTGTGGTGAGCACAATACTTTTTTTTTCCAGTGGTATTTGTTAAGCACTTTTTCAGATAGCATTTGCTAAGTGCTTACTATGTGCCAGGCAGTATGCTAAGCTCTGGGATAGATACAAGCTCATCAAGTTGGACACAGTCCATGTCCCATGTCACACGTTTACAAATGAGGAAACTGAGGCACAGAGAATTGAAGAGACTTGCCTAAGGTCACACAGCAGACACGTGGTGGAGCCAAGATCAGAAGCCAGGTCCTCTGACTCCCAGGCCCGGGCTCTTTCCACTAGGCCATGCTGTTTTTCAAGCACCTGAGAGAGCATAAAAGAATTAATAGACATGACAATAATAATGGTACTTAAGTGTTTAGTGTGTGCCAAGCATTGTACGAAGCACTGGGCTGGATACAAGATATTCAGGAAGGACCCAGTCCCTGTGCCACATGGGGCTCACAGTCGAAGTAGGAGGAAGTGAGATTTAATCTCAATTTTACAGGCAAGGCGTGGGGTAATTCCAAATGAATCAGATTCCGCATGATGGTTCCAGTCAAAGTAGGAGGGAAAACAGGTATTGAATCCCCATTTTACAGTTGAGGAAATGGAGGGACAGAGAAGCAAAGTGACTCACCTGAGGTCGTAACAACCAAGTGGCAGGGATTGGATTGGCTTCGGGCTCAAGCTCTTTCCAATGGCCAGTGCTCTGAGAAGCAGTGTGGAATGGTGAGTAGAGCCCGGGCCTGGGAATCAGAAGGTCATGGGCTCTAATCCCAGTTCCACCACTTGTCTGCTGTGTGACCTTAGGCAAGTCGTTTCACTTCTCTGGGCCTGTTAACTCATCTGTAAAAAAAAAAAAAAAAAATGAGGATTAAGACTCTGAGCCCTACATGGGACAGGGGGTGTGTCTGGCCTGATAAATTTATATTTACCTAGCTCTTAGAACAGTGCTTGGCACATAAGTGCTTAACAAGTACCTTAGTTATCTTTATTATTATTACATGGAGTTAGTAATCAATAAGTACCATAGATGGATTAGGAGCGGTGATGGCAGCCATAGTTAGGACTGGTATTGTCTCTTCTCTGCCATTTTCTTCAGCCAAGTCTGGCCTTCCCCCTGCTCCTTTGACCTAGTTTTGGGGGGCAGGGGGCTGATAGCTGCAGGTGTGGAGGGAGGTGGAGGCTGAGAAGGTCAGAGGGGGGACATGGTAAATTGGGGATTCCTCTCCACTTTTCTTTTTTTAACGATATTTGGTAAACACTTATGTGCCAGCCTCTATACTAAGCACTGGGGGAGATACAAGTTAATCAGGATGGACACAGTTCCCTGTCCCACATGGGGCTCACGGTCTTAATCCCCATTTTACAGATGGGGGAAGTGAGGCCCAGAGAAGCGAAGTGACTTGCCCAAAGTCACACAGCAGACAAGTGGGGGAGTGGGGATTAGAACCCAGGTCCTTCCACTTCTCTGCACCTCCTAGGAGGCCCTACCAGTTGTCTCTCCTTCACTCTGGGCTATTATCAATGATGGAAAAGGTAATAGCTTCAACAGTAAATATTGGAAATAGTTTCTCTTGCTAGAATCTGTCCTCTTCTTCCCATATTTGGCACAATAAAGACAAAATGTTGGAACATCAGTTCAACTCCAACACAATAAGGACAGAACGTTGTAACATCAGTTCAACTCCAAAGTGGCTAGCTGGTAGAGTGGCTGGTTGCCTGCTCTTTTATTTAGAGATGTGGAAACCACCTTGGGCATTTTTCTGGGTAATTTAAACATATGCTATTTCTTCAAACCTCTTCCTTCGCACTTTACTATTTCTTGTTCAACTTTTTGGTTGAGGAAGTCTGATTAATGGTGAAGTGCACTGAAGTCTTGATAACCTATTGTGTGCCTTAGTGGTTTTCTTATTTGTTTTCTCCTCTGTTGCTCGTAATATTTTTATTGGTGTTGCTCTATTTTGCATGATTTTATGAGATAGGTAGCTTAAAGAGGGATCCCAAACAGCATCACAAATACCAGTTATGGGGGGACATGATCTTTCTTTTTTTTTTTTTGTGGGCTTTGATTCTGTCGCACACGAATATGAAATCAGTTGAGAAATCACTTCAGGGTCTTCGCCTTTCAAGATTTCATTTCCTGTGCTTGTAAATAGCTCTTACCTTAGAGCCAGAACAGTTGCGCATAGAATCTAAATGGAAAATCAATTTTTAGGTATCTTGGGATATATTGCAACGTCATAGATTTCAAAGAAACAGCGTGGCGACCTCCAAATCACTTGTACTTGTACTAGTAGTATTTGTTGTTCTTGTAATTCTAATGCTCCTACAGTGACTTCAGTGATATCTCTTTATTTTTTCCATAAACTATGCCCAATCTTCATTACGATTTCATGGTCATGCACATCAAATATCGATCATTCAGATTTATTCAGTGCTTACTGAGAAAACTCTTCTATCCCTGGAGAACTCTGAACTTTTCTGCTTGATTCATGAGGTTCCTTATCACTCTTCTCAAATGTCCTGTCCCATTGCTCTTTATGCAATGGGAGAGAAGTGGATAGATGGCACAGTGGATAGATCCCGGGCCTGGGAGTCAGAAGGTAATGAGTTCTAATCCCAGCTCTGCCATTTGTCTGCTCTGTGACCTTGGGCAAGTTACTTGTCTGTTCCTCAGTTCCCTCAACTGTAAAATGGGGAGTGAGACTGTGAGCCCCACATGGGACAGGGACTGTGTCCAACTCAATTTGATTGTATCCACCCCAGTGCTTAACATAGTGCCTGGCACATAGTAAGTGCTTAACAAACACCATAATCATTGTGAATATTATCTTTTAATTCTAACTTATTGTATATGTGCCAACCAAAACACTAGATGACACATATTGATGCACAATTAGCTTGAGGAGCAGCATGGTCTATTGGAAAGAACTTGGGCCTGGAAGTCAGAGGACCTGGGTTCTAATCCTGGCTCCACCATGTACCTGCTGTGTGACCTTAGGAAAGTCACTTGGCTTCTCTGTGCCTCAAGAACCTCATTTATTAAATGAGGGTTCAATACCTATTTTCCTGAATACTTAGATTGCAAGCCCTTTGTGGGCCAGGGACTTTGTGTATCTTCCCCAGTGCTTAGAACAGTGCTTGACACATGGTAAGTGCTAAATGAATATCACTGTTATTATTATTCAGGTAAGAATTATTATAATAATTGTGGTATTTAAGGGCGTACTTTGTTCCAAGCACTGTACTAAGTGTTGAGAGCTACACAAAAATCAGATCAGACTGTGCCTCTGACCCTCATGGAGCACAAAGCCTGATTAGGAGGGAAAACAGGCATAATAATAATAATTTTGTTAAGCGTTTGCTATGTGCCAAACACTGTCATAAGCACTGGGAGAGTTGGGATACGATCAGATCAGACACAATCCTTGTCCCAAATGTCTCTCACAGTTAAGGGGAGTGGAGGGTAGAAGGGATATTTAATCCCATTTTATGGATGAGAAAACCGAGGAACCGAGAGGTAGAATGACTTCTCCGAGGTAATGATGCTGGCAAGTGGAAGAGGAGTAGTATACCTGTTTAGCCCAGAATTTATGACCTTCCTTGACTGCAGAAAAACAATTACAAATGTTACTTTCGACTGTAAAACATCTCGAGGGAGATATCAGCGCATTTATTCTTTCAGGAAGATCTCAGATCAACTTTTTGGTCAAAGAAAGTCCTCTTGCAAGCATCTCTATAATTCTCCTTTGATAAGATTTCCTGCCACTCTAGTAATTCCAGACTTGTCAGTTTTACTGCTAGTCATGCACACGCTGAGAATTTTTTTTACGTCTCAGCAGGCACTCTAGGTGAAAATTTTTGCAGGTGATAAAAAAAAAGTCTATTTTTACATCTCATAAATTTGGGAGAAAGTCCTCAGAGTCGGAATAGTTCATCTCAATTGTCTTCCATCCTTAGTCACTCCACCTAACTCTCCGGATTTAATTAAACCGAGGTCCGTATGTGCTGTTGTCTGTCCTGATCGAAGATAACGGCTCGGCCGGAGAAATAGGTCCCCGAAGGAGAGTGTGAATGAAAAGACGGATGAGCTACCTACAATTCCTTTCACAGTATGCATGGAGAGGGCTTGCTGCTGGGTATTACCTGTTGTTCGTTATAGTGTTGCCATATAATAATAATAATGGTGTTTAAGCGCTTACTCTGTGTGCCAAGCACTGTTCTAAAGCACTGAATCGTAATAATAATGGTATTTTGTTAAGCACTTACTATGTGCCAAGCACTGTTCTAAGTACTGGGGTAGTTACAAGATAACTAGTCTGTCCCCTGTGGGGCTCACAGTCTTAATCCCCATTTTCCAGATGAGGTAACTGAGGCACAGTGAAGTGAAGTGGCTTGCCAAAGGTCACACACAGGAGACAAGTGGCAGAGCCGGGATTAGAACCCACATCCTCTGGCTCCCAAGCTCGTACTCTTTCCACTAAGCCACGTTGCTTTTTACTATGCCATAGTGCGGTCAGCGTGGCCTAATGGATAGAGCATGGGCCTGCAAGTCAGAAGGATGTCCTATTCTCCAACAGTAGGGAACCACAAAACCTTAAGTGAAAACCTAACTGCAGTTCAGGGCAGGGGGAAGGGAGAATACTATTAAAAAAAAAACAAAAACACCCCATCAGAAAATAAGCCGGAGTCCCTGCTGCTTCTGCATTTGGTCACGGAGACCCCCGAGGTGTCCCAGAGAGAGCCAGAACTCACGGTGCTCCTGGTTGTTTGGCTACTGAAGAAGACCTCCCATTTTTGAGGAAGTCAGAAACCACGGGGACAGAACGTTTAACCTCTGGCAGGTGGTTTAAGCAAGCCCAGGAGACCATGCCTACCCATCCCTTCTGGGGTCCAGAAATGGCAGCCGCTCTCTAAAATGGAATCAGTCACATCAGGCTAACAACAGGAGAGCCGAAAACTACACTGACGTTGAGGAATTGCAGAATTGCGGAATCGCAGCTTGGTTAACCCGCTATTTTAGTGTGTGATTTGATTCCTGGAAATGCCATTTTTACCCTCTTGTTTTTGTTTTATTTAACTTAACGATCATTTAATGATAAAAATCAGGACGATTCCGGTGAGGGAAATTGGGGCTCTTTCAACTGAGAAAATTGTTTTTTATCGAAATATTTTACTTAGCTCGCATCCTACTAACCGACTGTCCAAATGAAACGAGATCATCATTTGTGTCCCTGCTGATTAGTTAGTCATTTTTCCTGAATACGGGCCCAGAGGTCTTGGTGGGAATCCAAGCATATGGAGGAAGCAGTGGTCTGCTGTCCCATTTTAATGAGGGATGATTCCCATTTGAACTTTCCCTAGCATGTACAATGAAAGATGAGGTCAGAAATGAAGAATCGGACACGGGAATCGTTGGGAACTGAATTGCTTTCCCCGTATGTCACCGTTAACATGGTGTGCAGAGTGGGTTCGTGATGAATTTTCATATAATAAGTTAATAAACAATAATCCTTAACCAAGATATTTAGGGGACGGTACTGTTAATCCGTACAATCTGTTCTGAACAATTAAGGATGAACAAAGCATCAATTAAAACCTATTACTGCATTTTGCGTCTCTTTCGAATCCAAGAGCAGTTATCGTCCTAGTGAACTGGAAAATGAAGACTCTCTCAAATAGCCTAACACGTTTTCACCGTTTATTCCACTCTAGTCCGAGGAATGAATAAAACCGACTCACTAGGTCTATGGAGAGCGAGAATCTTTGGGAGGGAAAGAGATCAGGCCAGCCAGAGAGCTGTATTTAAAGAAGTGTTTTCGGAGAACATTCTGACAACACCGGCTTCTCAACGGTGTGATTCATTAATGATGAAACACTGAGAAATAATGAGCGGGAGGATAATCGTGTCATCAAAATTCCTAGAACAGTTTGCCGGTAGAGCAAAGCGCTGTTGGTAATGAATAATAATGAAAGAAATATATAGAGAGAAAGCAACAGTTATAAGACACCTGATGGCGTTTATGGTGTTGGATCCTCGGCCTCATGGTTACACAGATAATTCCGAAATCACATTGAACTTTTCCCCACTATTTTGAAGAGGTACATTATAGCCTGGGTCGATATTGATTTTTCTCAAATGTCATATTCAATTTTCACTTGATTAAATTGTGGATACTTGTACCTTTCCTTATTGTGAGAAAATCATTTTTGAAAATGAACTACATGCATAAATAATCAAGTAATGGGCTCTTAGAATTGCCCCAAATAGGCTAACTCTGAAAAAGAGATGGCTTTTATATGACACCATAATTAAATTACTTCATTTACTGGTGAATAAACCTAGCGTTTTCAGGGCTTTAGATGTTAATGCTAATGCTAAAAGACGATTTAGTTTACGCACTGAGATGCATGTTCATCAGAAGTTCATTTAGTTCTTTCTTTGCCGACAAGAATTTGATTTGCTCAATGCTGGTGGTACATATGCAGTTTTAGTTAGTTTTTTTTCCAATTACCCCTGAATCTTGCTGTAGAATTGCTGGAGACTGGCTCGGAATGTATTTCCACAAGTAATTTGTTCAGTCCATAGGTTTTCTCACACTTTTTCATGTTTCTACACGAACAAGCGAAGCTACAAGTGAGGATGCTGAGATGCCATAGACATGCTAGTACAAGGGGAGGCGGCGGAGTTTTGAAGACGTATGGCCTTATGGATAAAGTAAGGGACTCAGAAAACCTGGGTTCTAATCCTGGCTCTTCCAGTTGCCTGCTGTGTGACCTTAGACAAATAACTTCACTTCTCTGGACCTCAGTTTCCTCCAATATGAAATGGGGATTACTTAAGACTGTGAGCCCACGTAGGACGGACACTGTGTACAACCTGATTAACTTGTATCTACCCCAATGCTTAGAACAGTGTTTGACTCGTAGCAAGCATTTAAAAAAATAATGCTGCTAATAATAGTAATGATTATAATAATAATTTCCATTTAACCCCGAGTCCATTGTTGAGGTGCATTTTTGAGTCCTGCTAGCAACCAGGCAGATGTTACCATGTGGGCTAGTATTATTCTAATGCGGTAGGGGAAAGAACATCTATTGTATCCCCATTTTGCAGATGAGGAAACTGAGGAACAGAGAAGTTAAGTGACTTGCCCAGGGACCCACAGCAGGCAAGTGGTAGAGCTGGATTAAAACCCAGGTTTCCCGACTCTCAGGCCTCGGTTTTGGGTTCTGCCACTTTCCTGATGTGTAATCTTGAGCAAGTCACTTCTCTGTGCCTTAGTTTCCTCAACTGTAAAATGGGGATTCAGTACCTGTTCTCCTTCTTATATAGACTGTGAGGCCCATGTGGGTGGGACAGGTACTGTCTGACCTGATTAACTTGTATCTACCCCAGAGTTTAGATCAGTGCTTGGCACAAAGTACATACTTAACAAGTATCATGATAATGACACTAATAAGAAAGATTATAGCTAGGCCATACTGCTTCTAAACAGTGATGAAGCATGTACTGAACCATGACTTTCTTCTACTGAGCAGTACATTTTTTAATCCTGTATTTTTTTTTCCCCCCAAGACATTGCAACAGCGATAGACACAGGTCTTTGTGTTGTGATGTTGAGGTACGGGAAGAAGCATTATAGCTGATCAAGCCGGTTAACTCTGAGGAAATGAATCTTCCACCTCTCTTGTCTCAAAGATAGGAGTTCAAGGACCTTCATTATAGATTAGGCAGGCTCTCTGAAAATATCGGGGACAAACAAAAAGTGGAATTGACGACTACCTTTCTGTTGGGAGAAAACTAAAGGAGAAGAATCAAAATAATGCCACACAGTTTCCACCAGTAGGGGGGTTGGGGGGGGGGTTTAATTATCCATTAACCCAGCACTATTTTAATCATTCCATCAATCAATAAGTGGTATGTATTGAGTGCTTCCTGTGTGCAGAGAACAATACTAAGCACTTGAGGGTATAAGATGGCAGAGTTGGTTGACATGATCCCAGTCCTCAATAATAATAATAATGATGGTATTTAAGTGCTTACTATGTGCCAAGCCCTGTCCTAAGGACTGGGGTAGATATGAGTTTATCAGGTTGTCCCATGTGGGGTTCACAGTCTTAATCCCCATTTTACAAGATGAGGTAACTGAGGCACAGAGAAGCTAAGTGACTTGCCCAAAGTCACACAGGGGACAAGTGGTGGATCCGGAATTAGAACCCATGACCTCTGACTCCCAAACTCCTGCTCTTTCCACTAAGCCACGCTGCTTCTCAAGAAGCTCCTCTAGACTGTGAGCTCCTGATGGGTAGGGAATGTGTCTGTTTATTGTTATATTGTACTCTCCCAAGTGCTTAGTACAATGTCCTGCACACAGTAAGTGCTCAGTAAATGTGATTGAATGAAAGAAGCTCTCGGGCTAGAAGCATTCTAGAGAAGCAGCATGACTTAACAGAAAGAGCATGGGCTTGGGAGTCAGAGGTCATGGGTTGAGGGAAAAGTAATTTGGACCTGGTCATATGGCTTCGGTCCATTTTGGTGTTGGAAAAAGTTAGCTCACCTAATTTAATTTTTCATTTCCCCTGCATTTGCCATCCACCATCATTAATATCAGTAGGAAGAGGAGAAAAATTCATTGTCGTATTTCTTGAGCGCTTACTATGTGCAAAGCATTGTATTAAGCACTTGGGAGAGTGCAATATAACAACAGACACATTCCTTATCTACAGCGAGCTCACAGTCTACTGTAGATATTGAATGCCCACTATATACAATCAGTGATATTTTTTTGAGCCTTTACTATGTGCAAAGTACTGCATTTATTTTATTTTTATTTGATGGCACTGGCTAAGCACTTACTATGTGTCAGGCTCTGTACTAAGCACTGGGGTAGATAAAGTTAAGTGTCCAACTTAAATGCTATTATACTTGTTGTTATCAGTATCATTATTGTTATAAAAGTGTGGACTGACCATTACCTAAATTTTATTTTTCCCGCTTTTCCACACTGGCATGTATATTTCATAAAGACTATCTTAAAAAGAGTTCTGCACATTTTTCTTTTACTATCGATCTCAAGTTTTCTCTCTGCAGGCCCACACTGGCAGTTAACATTACCACGTATGCTAGGGCAGAAATGAACACCTTAGTGTTGATCAGGGACCCTAAAGAATAATGGATCATGCATAGAAAAGGACCACAAAGTGATTTTTTCCCCCTTTCAGTGTATTTAACTATTAATTTTATTCCACATCAGAAAACTGGATGTAGCATTTTGTTCTGATTTATATTTTATAGGTCTTGGTTGGAACAGCGAAGGTTAGCATTTTGTTATGTTTATAGTAAGACCCTTGCGAAAGAGTGCAATTCATTTTTTTCATCGAAATTAAATGTAATGAGGCACAACAGCTATTAAAATGATGCTATCCAGCTCCAGTGATTTAAAAAATTAGTTTTTTCTTCACCGTGTTGCTGAGGAAACACGAAATATAGATACACGCACAAAGTATCTAGCATCTAAGTTTACTGGTCCCCTCTCTCTCTTTCTCCCTCTGATAACACTTGAGACTGTAAACCCATTGTGGGCAGGGATTGTTTCTCTTTATTGCTGTATTATACTTTCCAAGTGCACAGTACAGTGCTCTGCACAGAGTAAATGCTCAATAAATACGATTGAATGAATTTCAGTAAGCTCCTTGTGGGCAAGGATCGGGCTTATCAAATCTGTTGTATTAATCATTATCATCATCATCAATGATATTTGCATGCTTACTGTGTGCAGAGCACTGTACTAAGTGCTTGGGGGAGTACAATACAGTGTTTGTAGAATCGTTCCCTGCTCCAAACGAGCTTACAGTCTAGAGGGAACGGTAGACGTTAATAAAAACTAATACGTGCATCTGTGTTGTGGGTGAATAGTGCTGAACGGTCATGGATAATGCCTACCAAGCGCTTAGGACAGTGCTCTGCACGCAGTAAGCACTCAATAAATACCGTTGATTGACTTCTAAGGGAACTGTTGAAGTATATCTTCACCTAGGGCCTTGAGTTGAGTAGATCTGAATGAATGATCCAGCTGGCTCGGTACGGGTGGAGGCAAAAAGTAAAGCAATGCCAATCGGAAGAGGGTTTTAAACCCAATTATCAAGAGTTTAAACTTGATCCAAAGCAATAAATCATGCATTTCTGATTTTGGAGACATTACATAAAGATAATTTATTCCCTCCATTCTATAAATTTAACCTCTCTAAAAGTTCTAAGCTACTCCTTAAGATAGTTTATGAATGAATAAAAGCACATGCACATAAATATACGAGTGCCCATGCTTTTACCGATATAATAATTTAAATTGGGTAATACTGTGTGACAAAGAAAGGGTTTTATTTATTTTAAGTAGATGAGTCTACGTAAAATTTGTTTGCTCATAGCTCTTATGCAATGCCTCAGAGATTTTTAATAAGTGCTAATGAACAGTCTGCTCTCTACATTTCAAAAGAACAAGTTCTAAATAATCGGCCTAGCATAAATTACTGTGTAAAACTGTCATGTTCAAAAATTAGGAGTTTTGCTTTAGGTGCTCTAGGCATCGAAGGCCCTATAAAAACTAAAGTTGACTACTAAACATGTGTGATGTCAGCAGGGAAACTTACACTCCAGTTTATCTGCCCAGACCTCTTTTTATCAAGGGAAAATGTCAACGTTTCTAAGGAAAATTAGACCTAGGGTAATTTGGAATGGAGCACCCTTTTATACTGGGTTTCCCCTTTTATCAAATCAATCGATCAATCATATTCCTGAGGGCTCACTGTGTGCAAAGCACTATACTAAGCATTTGGGAGAGTACAAAAGAACAGAGATGCTTGGACATGTTCTCTGCCCACAGTGAGTTTACAACGTACAGGGATTTTTAATAGCGATTTCAATCTCGCTTGTCTATCTCTGCAAAATAATTGTTAAAATCCAGATATTTATATATACACGTACACATTTTATTTCTATATGTGCAAATATAGAGAGATAGGTAGACTCAAGTTGATTTAGTGGATGAAGCACGGACCTGGGTTCTAAAGCTGGTTCTGCCCCATGTCTTCTTTGTGACCTTGTGCAGGTCACTGAACTACTCAGTGCCTCAGTTACTTCTTTTGTAAAATGGGCATAAGAGTTTGAGCCCCATGTGGGATAGGGACTGTGTCCAACCTGATTAACTTGGCATATAGAAAGCACTTAACAATTACGGTAATAGTAACAATTATTATTATTATTATTATTATTATTATTAACTGTCCATGGAAGTTATCATCGTCAAGATCATCATCTTTATATTATTGTTGAAAATGTTCTTAGCATAATGATTGTCATTTATTTTGGCACCTTGTGCTTAGCACTGTACTAAGCACCCAGGTAAATACAAAGTGAATCAATCCGTGGTATTTATTGATAACTTTCTCTGCGCAGAGCACTGTTCTAAGTTTTTTGGGAAAGAAAGTGGGAACACAGTATGCCGATAGACACTTTCCAAGCCCATGAAAGGCTTGCCTTCTAAAGAGGGAAACCGACATTAGAATAGTTTATAAATCAGGGAAATAGAATGAAAGGATACGCACTTAAGTGCTGTGGGGCTGGGATGAGTATCAAAATGCTTAAGGGATATCCAGCTAAGTGCATAGTGATACAGAGGGGGAGGGCAGAGAAGGGAATTGGGATCTTAATCAGGGAAGACCTCTTGGAGAAGATGTGATTTTTATCAATCAACTAATCGATGACAATTATTGAACACTTATTGTTTGCAGAGCTCTGTACTAAGCACTTGGGAGAGGACAGTGGGACAAAGTTGGTAGACACAATCCCTGCCCAAAAGGAGCTAACGATCTACAGAGACAGATTTTAAAATAGATATTGGATAGGAGAAATAGTAGCAAATAAGAATATTAATTGAATATAAGAATATTATTTTAGGAGGATTTTGAAGGAGAGAAGAGTGGGGGGCAATGTGGCTTAGTGGAAAGAACACAGGCCAGAGAGTCAGAGAAGTTGGGTCCTAACCCCAGATCTGTCAGATACCTCTTTTGTCACCTTGGGTAAATCACTTCACTTCTCTGTGCTTTAGTTTCATCAAGCAGAGTGGCTCAACGGAAAGTACACGGGCTTGGGAGTCAGAGGTCATGGGTTCTAATCCCGGCTCCGCCACTTATCAGCTGTGTGACTTTGGGCAAGTCATATCTTCTCTGTGCCTCAGTGACCTCATCTGTAAATTGGGGATGAAGACTGTGAGCCCCACGTAGGAAAACCTGATGACCTTGTATCTCCCCCAGTGCTTAGAACAGTGCCTGGCAGATAGTAAGCGCTTAACAAATACCATCATTATTATTATTATCTGTAAAATGAGGATTCAATAGCTGTTTTCCCTCCTACTTAGACTGCAAGCCCCATGTTGGGACTGTGTCTCTGACTTGTATCTACTCCAACGCTTAGCACAGAGCTTGGCCCATAATAAGTGCTTAATACCAGTTATTATTACACATTGCCTTGTCTTATGCCGTCGAGTTGTCACTGACCCATAGCGACACCATGGACGCACCTCTCCCAGAACGCCCCACCTCCATCTGCAATTGTTCTGGTAGTGGAGCCAGTGAGTTTTCTTGGTAAAAGACTGGAAGTGGTTTACCATCGCCTCCTTCCGTGCCGTAAACTCGAGTCTATGCCCTCGACTCTCTCCTGTGCCGCTGCTGCTCAGCATGGGTGAGTTTTGCCTTTTTGCAGATGGCCCGCCACTCACTAGCCACTGGCCAAGCTAGGAATGGAACGGACAGGTCTCTGCTTGACTCTCCCTCCTGTAGTCGAGACTGGTAGAGGACTGGAAACTCTCCAGGTGCGATTCAGAGAGTCTGATTACAGATTAATTCAGAGTGTTCACTATGTGCAGAGCACTGTACAGAGAGTTTAGGAGAGTTCAACAGTGCCAGTAGATACGAATCCCCTCTGCTCTCCCCCCACCAAAGACCTTACATTCTCCCGAGTATTCCCCATCTAGACTTTAAGTTCGTTATGGGCAGTGGATGTGTGTGTTGTATTGTTCTATTGTACTCTCCCAACCGCTTGGTACGGTGCTCTGCAAACAGTAAGTGCTCAGTAAATACTATCGAATGAATAAATGTGATTGACTGACTAATTTATCTGTAATTTTATTTATTTATATTACTGTCTCCACCTCTAGACTGTAAGTTCACTGTGGACAGGGAGCGTGTCTGTTGTACTCTCCCAAGCGCTTAGTACAGTTTTCTGTGCTCAGTAAGGACTCAATAAATATGATCGAATGAATGAATGAAAGAGGTAAGGCCTGGGGTAAGCTCAGCTGTGAAAAGGTTGGGCATCAGAGCTAGTCTGCTGACCTCCCATTTGGATTTAATGACCCATATCTCTGGAAAATAGTAATGAATTCAAGTGAAATTGGCTGACACGCTGTGTTTGTTTTCTAGAACATGTACCTCGTATCAATATTTGTACCCGAAAAGGCCATTCCATTGTGTCTATCGTGAATTTTGCCTGTGGTGATGTGACCTTGAAAACTAGTGATATATTCCTAAGACCTTTCACAGGAATTAAATTCCTTAGAACATTAGAGTAGTTTGCAACTTGAATGATTTTCAATCCTGATAAAAGCTGGAGTCTGTTTTAATGTCCGTTGGAAACTATTTTTTTTTCTGTACTTGAATACTTTAGGTAAAACAGAAGAACAGCGGTGTCGGAAACCCTAAGTGATAAACTTTAAAATGAGAGAAAATATTTTTCAAAGCTATCATGTATTTCCAGTCAATCTAAACCATTCTTGACAACTCTAAAATTGCATTCAGTGCCAAGGTGGAAAATGAGACTACATAAAATCATAACATCGGGGTGTTGTATGGAGCAGAGATTATAGTTGTACTGTTAGTCGTTTTATTTCATTGTAAATGAAATTCAGTGTACAGCACTACCTTCTGAACTGTGCTTTCCAGTCAAGCTATTTCGTAAGGATTAAATTAAATTCATTGCAGGGTACATGGATTTGGAAGCGGTAACTGTTTCTATCCATTTGAAATATAGCATACTTTTTTTTTATGCCTTGTATGAAAAAGTTCAAAAGACAGTTTTCCGCCTCATCGCACCCCCTCCAAACAGTTCTTCTACACCAACTACAAGGTTTTATAGGAAACAAAATGAAAGGAAGCAATGTCAAGGGGTGCGTGGGCCGGCCGGGGGCTTGGAAAGCAGTGTGGCCTGGTGGAAAGAGCGTAGGCTAGGGGTCAGAAGACCTGGGTTCTAATCCCAGCTTCTCTGTGACCTTGTGCTAGCCCCTTAACTTCTCGGTGCCTCAGTCTCTCATCTGCAACATGGACATTCAATACCTGTTCTCTCTCCTGCTTAGACTGTGAAACCCATGTGGGTTATCTCCTATCTATTCCAGCATGTAGTAAAGTGTTTGGCGTGTTCCTTGTTTAAAATGGAAAATACCAGCTTAATCCCATCCATCTTCCATTCCCTGGGTAACCTGAAAACAGACCGGATCTGAACAAAATCCACAATTATCGTGTTCCACCCCTGTGATTACTTTGAGAGAAGATGGGAAGTTGGAGGGTTTAAGCGCTGGCTCCATTCAAAGGACTGCAAAGGCAGAGTGCCTTATCTCCGTAAATCCCAGGGGGGTGTCCAGATTTTCTCATGTTCTAGTCAGTCAATCAATCATTTACTGATCATTTACTATGTGTGGAGCACTGTACTGAGCATTTGGGAGAGTACAATAGAATAATATAGCAGATTCCCTGCCCACAACTAGCTTAGAGTCTATAGGGGGAGACAGACATAAAGGTAAATAAATTATAGATATAATGATTTTTTCAGCGCTTACTGTGTGCTAGGCACTGTACTAAATGGTGGGGTGGATACAAGCAGTGTACACAAGTCCAATGATCACTGCCTTCCTAATGTTCAAAATGTTTGCAGAGCCTGCAGGCTGATATGTCCTTCTGTCTGCCCTGCTCCAGAGAGACAGAATGGCAGGAGGAGCACTGTGGCCCGGGCCTCGTAGTCAGAGGACCTGGATTCTAACCTCAGCTCTGCCACATGTCTTCTGTGTGACCTTGGGCAAGTCACTTCACTTTCTTGGGCCTCAGTTACCTCAGCGAATCAGTTGTATTTATTGAGCACATGCCATGTGCAGAGCAATGTGCTAACCGCTTGGGAGAGTATGATGTATGAAGGGGGAGGGCTTCAGTAATATATTATTCCTCCTCAAACACGACTTGAATGATGCCAATGGAAGTTCTATTTGATTTCTCAGCCGCTTGTAACCCCGTTTGGCTCTCTCTATGGTTTCAAATCGACACCGGTCATAACCGAATCCAAAATACAGAAAAGACAGTGAGGGCAACGGATGTATTTCAGAAACTGTGGTTTTGTGGCTTAATGAGAAGTTCTGCCCTCTTTCCACTAAACCGCCTTACTTCCTGTGAGTCTTTTGGAACTCGAGTATAGAATTTTGCTGAAAGCAGTGATTTCTTCTCTGTGTTCTCATAACTTCAAAAGTCCTTATGTAAAGATGAATCAAGCAATCGTATTTACTGAGTACTTACTGTGTGCAGAGCACTGTATTAAGTGCTTGGGAGAGGACAATACAACAGAATTAGGAGACACATTTCCTGCCCATAACAAGCTTAGAGTCTAGAGGGGGAGACAGGCATTAATGTGAATAAATAATTCATAATGTATAAAGATTTTTACATAGTGCTGTAGTTTTGGGGTGGGTGGTTCTAATATCAAACATCCAAAGGTCTCAGATAAAGATATGCTGCCCACACATTCCCAGAAAGTCCATTAGAGCCCTTAGCCCAATGGACATTAGGAACGTATTACATTGTTAGTGTATTTATATTATCATGTCACGTCACATCATATCATGTAATTATATTTACAGTTATATTGTTTTTCCCCAAGTGTTTAGGACAGTGCTCTGCACCATAAACACTCAGTAAGTATGACTGATGGATTGATTGTTCCCAGAGAGTCCATTAGAGGCCTTAGCTCAGTGGGCGCTTAGGAGCATTTTACTGGTCATGTTCTCTCATGTATTATATTTACAATTATTATATCATACTCTCCCCAGTGCTTGGTACAGTACTCTGTAACAGTAAGTGCTCAATAAGTACAATCGATTGAGCAAGTTAAAATTAAATGATGGTTTCAGTGTCTGCTGAGCCTTGGTCCTGAGTGTCCAGGACCAGGAATTGGAAAAACTCCCAGGACCTGCTCTTGTCACTAGTCTGTAAGCTCATCATCTAGACTATAAGCTCTTTGTGGGCAGGGAATGTGTCTATTACTCTATTGTACTCTCCCAAGTGCTTAGTACAGTATTCTGCATTTTTTAGAGTAATTGTTCATTAAATATGATTGACTGACTGACTTTGGCTTTCCCAAATTTCCGACTTCCTATGTTTACTGTATTTTCAAAAGATATAGAGAAAGAAGAGAAAAGATTATTCATTTGGACTAAATTATTTCATGCATATTGATTAGTTTGTTAATAGTTATTAATTTTTTCTTGGTTAAAATTCTCTTGAAGTTAGTTCAGTTCATTCAATTGTATTAAGCGCTTACTGTGCGCAGAACACTGTACTAACGCTTGGGAAAGTACAATAAAAAAAATAAACCATGACATTCCCTGGCCACAACGAGCTCACAGTCTAGAGGTGGGGAGACAGATATCAATACAAATACATAAAATGACGGATATGGACATAAGTGCTGTAGGGCTGGGTTGAGGAGGAAGAGCAAAGGGAGCGAGTCAGGGTGACGCAGAAGGGAGTGGGAGATGAGGAAAAGTGGGGCTTAGTCAGGGAAGGCCTCTTGGAGGAGATGGGCCTTCAGTAAGGCTTTGAAGTGGGGGAAGAGTCATTGGCTGACTGATTTGAGGAGGAAGGGCGTTCCAGGCCAGAGGCAGGACGTGGGTCAGAGGTTAGGGGTGAAACAGATGAGATGGAGGCCCAGTGAGAAGGTTAGTGGCACCAGAGGGGCAGAGTGTGCGGGCTGGGTTGGAGGAGAGAAGCGAGGTGAGGTAGGAAAGGGCAAGGTGATGGACTGCTTTAAAGCCACTGGTGAGGAGACCTTTGAGGAGTGGTGTGACATGTCCTGAACGTTTCTGTAGAAAGATAAGCTACTACAGTATAATCTTGAAGTTCCATTTAGGTACAGTTCTCAATAGTAGAATAATCAAGTCAATTTTTTTTTTTTTTGCTAAATTTGTAGCGGGATTTGAAATAAGTATGCCATTAGATGTAAGGAGTTCTTTAACATACAGTGCCCCCATTGATTGCTGATTTAATAGAAGCATTGGTGCAGAATGCAGATTTAATAGAAGCATTAGTGCCATAATTATAATTTCATTTTCATTTTTAATAGAAATCAGAGACTGAAGATCTGTTAAAGCCAGTTTGAAGCTGAAACCTTACCAGGTCCTTAACTTTTTCATATTTGGAATTTGGAATACGTCACTCTCAGGCTATCAGAGGAGCGTTGTAAATTGAAGAGTGAGAATATCCATTTCCATTAGAACTGTACGCATGGTATTTCCCGTTATCAGCTTCATTAGGTCAGGTTTTATATTTAATCACGTCAACATTATTTTTGAGCTTCCCTTAAATGAAGAGCCGAAAGTTGAAACTATGACAAGTATTTTTGGTCATTCGAAAGGATCGTTTTTTCTTTCTCAATTATTTTTTTGAAACTTCCACTGCAGAGTCCAAGAACCCCCCAATTTTTTTTTTTTTTAAGAAATTGATGAAAGTGAGATTTGGAGTTTCATCAGTTTGTAGCATGTGATATATTTGGATTGATATAGTTGCTGCCATTAGCAGCATTTTTAAAAAGAAGGCAGGAAGTGCTCTCTGATGTCAGAAACGGGATGAGGAGAGTTTCGGGTAGGCTTCGTCGGCTTCTGAGGGCCAGATTAGATAGCTCTTGTCTTTTTAATCTTTTTTTGGGAATTCCTACTATGCCCCTTCTCTCTCCCCCAAACCAGTTTGTAGCAGGCAGCTGCAGACCTCTCTCTGCTTCTACTTGGGCTGCTACTTAATAAATCATTCCGTTAACTTTGTTGCTGTGCTTAGCCCAGTGCTCTGTACACAGTAAATGCTGAATAAATACCGTTGATTAATTTTTCAACGATCTCTTCCCTAAACGTTCATCCAGACCAAGCAAATTGTAGCTTGATTTGTTCTCAGCCAAGGCGGTTAAGAAATGGTCCCAATTCCCCTTGTCGAGGTGTCCCATAAACTTACTGTTATCGAGTCCTCCCTCAGATTGATCTTCTCCAAGCTTAATCCTCTCTGTCTCTAGGCATATTGGAATGTGGGAGCCTGAATATCACTGCCCAAATCCCAATTCCTTTGTGCAGGCTCTGTCTTGAGAGATGATAATAATAATAATGGTATTTAAGCACTTACTATGTGCCAAGCACTGTTCTAAGTGCTGGGGTAGATACAAGGTAATCAGGTTGTCCCACATGGGGCTCACGGTCTCCATCCCCATTTTACAAATGAGGGAACTGAGGCACAGAGAAGTGAAGTGACTTTCCCAAGGTCACACAGCAGACAGGTGGCAGGGCCGGGATTAGTACCCATGACCTTCTGACTTCCAAGCCCGGGCTCTTTCCACTAAGCCATGTTGCTTCTCTGTGAAAGTGTTGTGGGGCTGGAATCAATCAAGCTGGTTTACTTGAGTACTTACTGTGTGCAGAGCACTCTAGTAAGAGCTTGGAAAAGTACCTTATAACAATAAAACAAACACATTCCCTGCCCATAATGAGTTTACTGTCACAGGGTGGCGTAGGCATTAATATAACTAAATGATGGATATAGTAATAATTATAATTATGGTATTTGTTAAGCGCTTACTATGTGGCAAGCAGAGTTTGGTCAGGGAAGACCTCTTGGAGGAGATGTGCTTTCAGTGAGGCTTTGAAGATGGGAAGACTGATTGTCAGATATGAAGAGGGAGGGCATTCTAGGCCAGAGACAGGACTTGGGCGAGAGGTCAGTGCCAAGATAGACAAGATCAAGGTACAGTGAATAGATTGACATTAGAGGGGTGAAGTGTGCAAGCTGGGTTGGAGTAGAGAGTAGAGAGATGAGGCAGGAGGGGGCTGGGGATCCAGTGCTTTTAAAGCCATTGGTGAGGAGTTTGTTTATGTGGCGGTGGTTGGGCAACCACTGGCAATTCTTGAGGGGTGGGGAAATATGGACAGAACATTTTAGTAGAAAAATGATCTGGGCAGTAAAGTATGGACTGGAGATTGGAGAGAAAAGAGGCAGGGAGGTCCGCAAGGTGTCCAAAACAGAAATCAAGGCAGGATAGTGTAAATGTGTTAGCAATTTGGATGGAGAGGATCGGGAGGATTTTCACAATGTTATGAAGGTTGAACCGATAGGATTTAGTGATTGAATATGACAGATTAAAAAGAGGAATCAAAGATAATGCTAATGTTATGGGCTTGTGAAACAGGAAGGATAGTGGTGCTGTCTACAATGATGGAAAAGTCTCAGGAAAGACAGGCTTTGGGTGGGAAGATAAGGAGTTCAGTGGATGCCCATGTTCCCCCCTTGCTGTACTTGTGCATTTAGTCTCCAGAGTATGTGTTTTGTTCACAGTGTTTCCAAAGGAAACCTCTCCTCTTATCTTGCATCATCGCACACCCAGATATGATATGTGATTTATAATTAATGCCTAACAAAATGCTGCTAATTGTTTTCCTGCCTTTCCAAGGAGACCTTTTTTTTCCAAGGTAAATCACCTTTGCGATGCTTCTTTTTCCTTCTTCTGCTAAATCTCTTTTCATCTCAGATCAGAAGGCTTCAAACAACCATAAAGCTCTCTAATAACATTTTGCAGAAAGATTATCCTTTCCGACAGGAACATCAGCTAAATTGGAATGCATTTTCTCAAAACTTATAGATGTTCTTCACGTAAGACTTCTGAGCCATTTTCCTTTCCTTGTTTAGCAGTGCTACTTACAAAAATGAAAAATAAGATTATTCTGTATCAAAAGGTTACATTTCTTTTTTAGTAGTGAATTGTTAACTGATTACATGAAATGACAGAATAAATGCCTAATTTTCTTACCCAGGGAAGCTCTCAGCTTGTATTTTAATACGATTAATGGGAGGTAGATTATCACTTGAGAAAATACAGTTCTCTGAAGCTCATGGAAAAGTTCAGCCACAAACATCCACCATAAGGAAGTTCAGAATGAAAACGTGAAAAAACAGCCTTAGAGTCAAACAGTGATGGAAAAAATCAGCACGACCCGCTCTGGTAGAAATAGCCTATCCATTATATTTCTAAAATAAGTTATCTTCCACAGGGCCACTTTCTGAGAGTTATTATTGGAAATGCAGCTATGGCTAGGGATAGGATGGGCTACCTTCCTTTTATTCCGGACAGTTAAGACCGTAACCGGTGAACTATTAAATCGCAAGTTGTGTATGACAGGTGCTTAGGTCAGAGTTGATGGAATGCCTTGTCATGAGGAAGAATTGAACAAATTGCTCTTATCAGCTTTGGTCATCTTTGATCAAGCTGCAAGGAAAAAAAAGATGGTTCTGGAGAATTGAGTCTCATAAACCAAGTAAAGGGGCCAACCACCTCATAGGTTAAGGTCTGTTGTGAAACTTGGGGAGAAAGGGGCTGTTCGTTTCACGTGCTTCTCCCCCCGCCATGCCAAAATCAAGGTGCCTGTTTAAAATGAAATCATAATCCAGATTGACTGGAGAAAGTCTTTGTTATTGTTATATTATCATTATTTTATCATCATCACTATTATTATTAGCATATCTTCAAAATCATGCCTTTTATCCATTTGTAATTGTGAAATTTGGGACTGCTTATGGAGCCTGCTGTCAGTCAATCGATTTTATTTATCGAGCACTCATTGTGTGCAGGACACTATACTAAGTGCTTGGGGGAGTACGGCATAACAGAGGCACGTCAATCCTTAATTAACCACAAATAGAGAGACAGGGATCGCACTGACGTCGTGGTTGATCCGCAGCTAATCCAAAAAACCTTCCACCTTTTCTAGCCTCAGGTGGTTTTCTATTTGTTTGGTATTCTGAAAACGGCCTGGAGTCCCACAGCTCTATTCCACTGAGTGGCGTCCAGCCTCTAAGAGTGAGATATGATGTGGGAGGCCCAAGATCATGCCGGTGCTGTCTCCTAAAGACCATTTCAAAGGCCATCCTACTCTGTGGCACTTGTTCGTTTCGATGGCTTTGGTTTTATTTAATCCCTCCCCTCTTAGTCATATTTTTTGAGTAGTTATGGTATGCGGAGCACTGTACTAAGCATTGTACGATACGTAAGTACGTATTATGTACGATACGATAATTATGTACGATAATATAACAGAGATGGTAGACACATTCCCTGCCCGTAATGAGCTTACCGTCAAGAGGGGGAGGCAGATATTAAGGTGAATAAATAAATGACGGATATGCACGTCAAGTGTTGTGGGGCTGGGAGGCGGTGCAAATAAGGAGCAAATCAAGACGATGCAGAAGGGAGTGGGAGAAAAGGAAAGGAGGGCTTAATCAGGGAAGGCCTCTTGGAGGAGATGGACCTTCAATAAGGCTTTGAAGAAGGGGAGAGTAATTGTCTGTCAGATATGAAGAGGGAGGAGGTTCCAGGCCAGAGGCAGGACATGAGGGAGAGGTCAGCAAAGAGACAGACAAGATTAAGGTACAGCTTCTCAATGCCCTGTATCTCCTCTCCTTCAAAGCCCTTCCAGAAGAGACCGCTCTCTCCAGGAGGCATCCCTTAAATGACCCTATCCCTATGACCCCTATGGTTGTTCTATTCCCTACAGGGAAAAGCATAGGACTATGAGTCAGGAAACTGGGGTTCCAGCCCCAGCTCCACCACTGACCTACTGTGTGACCTTGGGCAGGTGGCTTAACCTCTCTGAGCTTCAGTTCCCTTTATCTGTACAATGGGGTTAATATATCTGTTCTCGCAAACGTGAGCCCCTTACTGGTGCTGAGAGACTGTTTCAAATCTGAATGTTTGTCACTTCTCCGGCGCTCGTTAAAAATACTGTAACTGTTATTATCCCCATCCCCTCAGTCGCTTCAGCAGTCTTAGGTGCTATTTATATCTGTCTGCCTCTCCAGAACCTAGTACAGTGCTTTGCACAGGGTAGGCACTCAAAAAACACTGTGCCTCAGTTACCTCATCTGTAAAATGGGGATTAAGACTGTGAGCCCCACGTGAGACAACCTGATGACCTTGTATCTCCCCTAGCGCTTAGAACAGTGCTTGGCACATAGTAAGCGCTTAAATACCATTATTATTATTATTGACCCTAAGGAGGATGATAGAACCTCAGGTATCTTCAAAGTGCTTTTGTCTCTCCTGAGCACTTTTGCCTGACTATCGGTGTTTTTCTATAAACTCTTGAAAATAAAACATCTGAAGGTTAATTTTAGGTGAATATATTGTTTACCACGTAGACTCTTCGTTTCACATGCACCTCTTTCCCTTTTAAATAGTAGGTGGAAAATCGAAATGATTAAAATAGGCATTTTACATTTAAGATAGGTGTCATCCTAATAAGTTATGCGGTTGAAATGATTTCTTGCATAGCTGAGTATGCTTTTCGACGACAGCACTAATTTGGATGATGCAATATGGCAGTTGAATAAGCTGTAAGTTTATTTCTGATAAAATATGCACGTTTAATGGTAGAAGTTGAAACAGTAATTCCTCAGTGCTTAATTGATTTTTCATATATGAAGCCCTCAGGCTAATCACAGAATCATTTTACCTTCACAAGTTTGGTTTTCCAACAGGTGTGTGAGTTTGTTTCTCATGGAACTAGGATTTTACCTGCTGTTCTACTTATTTAAGCAAATGATGGGATGATTTTGAAGTCTGAGCTGGAAATAACCTCAAATCTGTCTGCGTTGTCAGATCAAATAAGCAGAAAGTGCAGTCTTATTCTTCCTAATCAAATGATTACCGCACTGAGGTTCAACTTTGTCTGGAGTGGGAGAGAAAGCAACATGACACAGCTTCTGAAAGGAATTTGAATGTGAGATAAAAGCCAGAGATTCAAAGACCAGAAAAGGGGGTGAACTGATATATTGAGAACACAGATATTGTCATCTTAATAAAAAAAAAAAGTTGGGTTCTGGGATTTATTAAAAATCAAAGGAATGATAAAAGATTTATTAGACATGCCATTGAAAATATAAGGTGTGTTTCTCAAAATGCATGGATTCACTTATTATTGGAAATTAACTGAGTGAGAGTTTCTGGATGGATCAGAGTTGAGAAACAGTGTTGCCTTCGGTTAGGGCATGGTCCCGGTTGTCAGAAGGACCTGGGTTCTAATTCTGACTCTGCCACTTGTCTGCTATGTGACCTTGGGCAAGTCACTTCACCTCTCTGTGCCTGGGTAACCTCAACTATAAAATGGGGATTGAGACTGTGAGCCCCATGGACAGGGACTGTGTCCAACCCAACAACCTTGAATTTACCCCAGCGCTTAGTACAGTGCCTGACACATAGAAAGCACTTAAGAAATACCATAAAATAAAATCTTGGATATGACATACTTCCTCGCGCTTCTGAAATCTGGAATTGCTCAGTGAATGGTGTTAAGGTAGGGACCGTTTAGCCCATCAATCAGTCAAAGAGTGGTATTTGTGGCGCTTTCTGTGTGCAGACTCGAGTCTGTTGTGCTTTCAAATGATTAGCAGATAGAATGCAATCAATTGGGGAAATGAGGCTTTAGATGGAGGGGCTCTTGGAGATGTGATTTTAGGAGGGCTTTGAAGGTGGGGAGGTTGGTGGTCTGTTGGATATGAAGGAGGAGGGACATTTCTCAAATGACAGTCATAAATTGGGAAGCAACATGGCCTAATGGAACGAGCACAGGCCTGAGAGTTATAGGACCTGGGTTCTAATTCCGGCTCCTCCAATTGTCTGCTGTGTGTGACCTTGAGCAAGTCACTTTACTTCCCTGTATCTCATTCCCCTCATCTGCAAAATAAGGAGGCAATATCTTTTCTCCTTCCTACTTAGATTGGGAACACCTTGTGGGACCTGATGATCTTGTATCTACCTCGGAGCTCAGTGCAGTTTAACGAATCTCACAAGAATGATTATTATTGCTATTATAACAAGAGCAGTAGTACCAGGAACCCAAGACCAGAGACGTTGCAGGGAATCATGCGTTTGTAAAATATTTAATGAGTTTAGGGTTTAAAGAAAATAACACACGACTAACTGATTTCCAATTTCAGTCACAACTTTGCAGGATAGGAGACTTAATGAATTTCCAAGATGAGTGCGCGCTGCTGACAAGTTGGATCTGATTCTCAATTAGTCACCTCTCTCTTTTTTTTAACAGAACAACGGAGGGTTTCCACCACAATCAATTTGTATGGGAAAGAGTCTCTTTAAGGTTCTCTGACTCTTTTCATACCTCACTTTATCATGTCCTCTGGTGACCCAGCAAACCCACAGACACATCTCATGGTCAGCGAACCGCAGAGGGGGTTAATACAAAGCACAAATGCTTAGCCTCGATTTCGGCAAAAGGTGTTTCTGTTCACCCCCAGAGTGGGCCACCGTAAATAGAGAGATTGAGCACAAATTCTTCATGGTCTTCTCTACGCAGAGCTTTATGTTGATGGGATAAATTTTCTCTCCAACAATTGTTCTGGAATGATAATTATTTAAAGAAAATAATTCAGTCACTCAGTCAATGGTATTTGTTGAGTGCCGTGAGCAGAGCACTGTGCTGAGCGCTTGGGAGAGAACAGTACAACAGAGTTGGTAGACACGGTTCCCTGTCTGCAACGAGCTTTAGTTATGGTATCTCTTGATGCTTCCTAAATGGCAAGCACTGTACTAACCACTTGGGGTAGGATAAAAGAAAACCAGTTCGGACACAGCCCTGACTCATGTCGTGTCCACTGTCTAAATAAGAGGGAGAGCGGGAATTGAATCCCCATTTTACGGATGAGGAAACTGAGGCCCAGATAAGTGAAGTGACTTGCCCAAGGTCACAAGTGGGGGAGGCGGAATTAGATCCCAGGTCCATCTGACTCCCAGGCCCGTGCCAGGCCACACTGCTTCTCCACATCTCTTGATAAAATGCAGTCACCGAGACAGTATGTAGTATTTCAGGTGTAGGAATAGCATAGCTTTTTTGGCCATAGCTAAACCTTGCCCTTTTTTCTGTTTTTCTAAATCATTTTAATTTCAAATAGAAAAGAAAATATATCATTTTATACTGGCTATTGCATCGGTCATAATTGAGGAGCCTGAAAGATTTAATTAGTGAGAATTTGAGATGAGAAATTGTATTAACCTCTGTTTGTCCTAGAAAAAGACTGAATTGTTTCTCTTTTAAAATAAAAGATGCCATATGTTTGGGGAACATAATCTTTTATCAAATGAAAATATTCATGAAAAGTGAAGGGCCCTTGAATAGCTTCATTTTGATTTTTAATTACTCCAGGCTTTATTTAGTTTTCTGCTTGAACAATGATTCTTTTCAGTGCGATCATTAGATCATTTCCTTACACCATTTCCCATTTTTAATGGATCAGAGAGTAATGGGTGAAGTTGTTATTATTCACGATAGGTGAATTTGATTCAGTGGATAAATGAAGTTACCTTTTTCCTGTCTACATTGTATTATTGAATCCTGGAAAAATTCTGTTAAGCCCCTTTATCTGCTTATATTTTGCCATGGGGTGACCCTATTTTTTTTCCTCTTGTGTCCAGAATGGGTCTGCAGGAGTAGTGGTAGTAATAGCCGCATTGTACATTCCAAGCACTTAGTACAGTGCTCTGCACATAGTAAGTGCTCAGTAAATACTATTGAATGAATGAATGAAGGATTACAACAAGTAATACCAGCAGTATTAGTAATAATAGTAGAATTAATAGTAATTCTAGTGATAATAATAGTAAATGTAATAGTCATACTTGTAATAATGGTAATACTATCATTTCTTGAGGGTCACTTGGTGTTTTACACTGTACTAAGAACATGGATCTGATTTAGGTGTTGACATCTCTTGTGGAAAGAAAGGGGAGACACTTCAGGTGTGCTACTGTCACACACTCAAGAAAGGAGTGGCTCTCTTCCAGCAAAAGCTTTGAAAGCCATGAGAGTCAAGGAGGCAAAAGAGAAAACTGTTCCAGGCTAGCAAATCTTAAGCATGACCACCCAACAAGGGGCGACATTTTTTGTGGGCACAATTATTGCTGGAACTGTGGGTCTCCATTCATCCATCCTTCCATCCATCCATCTACTCATTCTTCCATCCATTCACCCATCGGTTAGCCTGCCTGCCTGTCTGCCTGTTCATCTATCAGTCCATCTATCTTTCATTTGTCCACCTGCCCTCTTCTATGTCTATTTATCCACCTACTATGACAGTATATACCTAAAATCTTTTGCAGAGATTAACTGAGTTGAGACAGTTGAAAATATGAAGGTTTTTTTTCTGAAACCAGAAGAATGATTAATTGGCAAAATATTTTTACCTCCAATCTGCATAAGGGGTTTTGGTGCCACAGTGTGAACATTTGGCCAGGATTATCCTGTCTGGATTGGGATGTTTAAATATATTGCACCTTCAACATTCAGACAGTCTGGCCAAACACCTGATCCATTTAGCAATGAAACAGTCAACAATTTGGCCCTGAATTCGTTTTCCCAAAAAAGCCCAAAATGGATCCAAACAGAGAAATGTGCCCCGAGCTATCCATCACTTTTGTGTGTGTGTGGTGGCAGAACAGCTGTACAGATTCTCAATTTAGGAACACCCATTTTGTCTGGAGAAGCAGCATGGCCTAATGGATAGAGCGCGGGCCTAGGAGTCAGAAGGGGTGGGTTAGAATCCTGGCTCTGCCACTTGTCTGGTCTGTGACCTTGGATAAGTCACTTCACTTCTCTGGGCCTCAGTTACCTCATCTGTTAAATGAGAATTAAGAGTGTGAGCCCTGTGTTGGACAGGGATTACGTCCAACATAACTCTATCTGCCCCAGAGCTTAGAACAGTACATGGAACACAGTAAGCACTTAAATACCATAAAAATGATGTTAAAATTTCCTATTATTTTAAGAGGTCATCTCAGACTTTAAAAATCCACCTTATACTTAAAGCTGCATTATTTAATTATGGAAGAAGTATTTTATTCCCTTTTCCTTTTCATTCAGAGGAATACTGAGTTGAGCAATATACATGAAAACAAATCTCTACTGAAATAGTTTGGAGGCTCACAAAAGGACAGTCATGATTTTATTTTTGTGCAGAGAGAAGTTTGAGAAGAAATGAATCACTAACTCATGTAGATTTATTAGGCAACAGGAAGAAAAACACCGTTAACAGCTTAAAATAAGGTTCTAGTGATCTAAACTACAATCAAGTGGGTGGTATATCTGACAAGAAGAGTGCTATCCTTTTTAAGAGAAATACACATGTGTAGTCGTCTTTGAGATTCATGGTAAAGCAACATTTAAGAACTGCAGAAGATGCTTCTGCCTAATTGTGTTCATTTTAGGGGCTGTAAAAAAAAAAAAAAAAGCCTGTAAAAAAAAAAAGCCAGCCAGTTTTGTATTATTTTTTGTGTGTCTAGAAAGTCATGTTAACTGATAGACTCCACAGGTCATATAGAACAATCAATCAAGTATTCATATTTATTGAGTGCTTACTGTGTGCAGAACACTTTACTAAGCACCCGGGAGAGTACAGTATAGCAATATAGCAGACACATTCCCCTCCCACAGTGAGCTTACAGTCTAGAGGATCATCTCCGTGACTGCAGTTTGGACCCTGGCCATGTGTGAAGAAACATGACCTAGTGGATAGAGCACGGGCTTGGGAGTCAGAAGGACCGGGGTTCTAATTCCGGCTCTGCTGCTTGTTTTCTGTGTGACCTTGAGCAAGTCACTGAAGTTCTCTGTGCCTCAGTTCCCTCATGGGTAAAATGGGGATTAAGACGGTGAGCTCCATGTGGGACAGGGACTGTGTCCAACCAGATTAGCTTGTATCTACCCCAGAACTTAAAATAGTGCTTGACACATACTAAGTGCTTGACAAATTTCATTATTAGTAAGGTTGACCCTTTGGAAGCCTCTATTCACCAACTCTGTCCTCTCCTGGTTCTCTGCCTGTCTCTCTTGCTGTTTTCAGTGGCTCCACCTCTGCCTCCCACCCTCTAACTGTAGGAGTCCCTCAAGGCTCAGTTCTGAGTCCCCTTCTATTCTCCACACAGACCCACTTCCTCAGAAAATTCATTTTCTCCCACAGCTTCAACTTCCATGTCTACACTACTGGGTTCCCAAAGGATTGGTGTTTCCCAAAGTGACAATTTTGTATTCCCTAAGCGAAGTTGGAATCTGCAATTTTCACTCATTCCATTGATGGTATTTGACTGATCTGCACACAAGAAGTGCTCAATAATCGATCAACCAATAGTAACTATGGAGTTACTGTACTAAGCACCTGGGAGAGTGCAGCATAGCAGAATTGGTAGACAAGTTTCCTGCCCGCAAGGAGTTTACGGTCAAGAGGAGGCGACAGACATTAAAACAGATTGCAGATGTGTACATAAGTGCTGTGGGTGGGATAAATATCAAGTACTTAAAGGGTACAGATAAAGCTCTCCATCACCTTGTCCCCTCCTACCTCATCTCCCTTCTCTCTTTCTACTGCCCACTCCGCACGGTCCGCTCCTCTGCCGCTCACCTCCTCTCTGTCCCCCGTTCACGCCTATCCCGCCGTCGACCCCTGGACCACGTCCTCCTGCTGTCCTGGAACGCCCTTCCTCCTCGCCTCCATCAAACTAACTCTCTTCCCCTCTTCAAAGCCCTACTGAGAGCTCACCTCCTCCAAGAGACCTTCCCAGACTGAGCCCCCTTTTCCCTCTGCTCCCCTTCCCCCCCCTCCCCTCCACCCTCTGCTCTTTCCCCTTTCCCTCCCTTCAGCACTTTGCTCATTTGTATATATTATTTATTACCCTATTTATTTTGTTAATTAGGTGTACCTCCCCTTGATTCTGTTTAACTTGATGATGCTGTCTTGTTTTTGTTTTGTTCTGTTTTGCTCTGCTGTCTCCCCCGTTTAGACTGTGAGCCCGTCACTGGGCAGGGATTGCCTCTATCTGTTGCCAAATTGTACATTCCAAGTGCTTAGTACAGTGCTCTGCACATAGTAAGCGCTCAATAAATACTATTGAATCAATACATATCCAAGGACATAGGTGACAGAAGGATGATGTAGTTGGGGAAATGAGGGTTTAGTCGGGGAAGGCCTCTTGGAGGAGGTGTGATGTCAAAAGGGCTTTGAAGGCAGGGAGAGTGGTGGTCTGTCGGACATTAAGGAGGACAGAAATTCCAGGCCAGAGGCGGGACGTGAGGAAGAGGTCGGCAGCGAGATAGACGAGATGGAGGTACAGCGAGTAGGTTGGCGTTAGAGGAGAGAAGTGTGTGGGCTGGGTTGTAGTAGGAAAGCAGTGATGTAAGGAAGAAGTGGGTGGGCTGATGGAGAGCTCTGAAGCAAGTTAGTAAAGTACAGAATTTCTGTTTGGTGTGGCGGTGGATGGGCAACCATCGGAGGTTCAACCTCTACCACCTCTTCTTACCCCTCTCACCTGCCTCTTAAGTTGGATGGAGAGGAGAGAAAGACAGAACACATGGGAAAGATCGTGGAGGAGCTATGGGGACAAATGGAAATTAATCTGTAACCTACAAGCATTTCCTCCACTGAAGCAGCACAGAGTACGAACCCTGACAGAAGCGTGGAATCCATTGATTTTTAAAATTTTTTATTCTCTGACATTGCATTCAAAATTATTCACCAATTGGAAGTGAAATCATCCTCATGAGAAAAGCTCTAGGATCGCGTTTAAAGACATGGAACACGGCAATTTCCTTTTCAGGCACTTACCTCATCTTCCTTTTCAAAGATCCATGCAGTGCTGGTATCAGGCATGTGAAGTAATAAGATATCCTCTCGCCTCTGAACTGCAGTGAGAGTTGACATCAAAACAATAGTCAGGTGGTAACATTATTCTTAAAGCTGCAAAAGTGATACATCTAACAGTTGCCATTATTGCTATACTTATATAGTGACGTGTTTAACATTTCTTATTTTTAAAGACGTATTAAATAAGAGAGCTGTTTTGTCTAGTGGAAAAAATAATAATATGCAATTTAAGTGCTTACTATGTGCCAAGCACTGTTCTAAGCCCTTGGGGAGATACAAGGTAATCAGGCTGTCCCACGTGGGGCTCACACTTTTAACTTCTCTGTGCCTCAGTTACCGCATCTGTAAAATGGGGATTAAATGACTTGCCCAAGGCCATCCAGCTGACAAGTGGCACAGCTGGGATTAGAACCTGTGATCTCTGACTCCCAAGCCGGTGCTCCTTCCTCTAAACCATGCTGCTACCAACACCCTTAGATAATAGGTCAGAAGGGGCTGGGTTCTAATCCAGCCTCTGCCAATTACTTGCTCTGTGACCTTGGACAAGTCATATAACTTCTCTGTGCCTCAGTTTTCTCAACTGTAAAATGAGGATTCGAGGCCTGTTCTCCCTCCTACTTAGGCTGTGAGCCCCATGAGTGACTAGGACTGTGTCCAATCTAATTACTTTATATCTTCCCCAGCCCTTAGGACAGTGTTTTTTATGGGTTTTACTATAGTTTTAGTCACTTACCATGTGCCAAGCATTACATTACACAGTAATCAGGTTGGACACAGTCCACGTCCGACATGGGGCTCACAGTCTTAATCCCCATTTTACAGATCAGTTAAAATGTTTACACACAGCGCTTAACAAAGACCATTAAAAAATAGGTGTTAGGCTGATTCCTGAGCCAATCACGAGGAAAATGTGAGAACAATAACCCTATCTGCTCCAGCTTCATCTAATATTTCTCTGCTGGGCTGTGAAAAAGCTAAGTTGGGATCACCTTGAACCTTTGTGATATTTGTTAAATGGTTTCTATGTGCTAAGCACTGTTCTATGCATAGGGGTAAGTACAAGATCATCGCGTCCCACCTGGGCCTCATATTGTAAGTAGGAGGGAGCACAGGTCTTGAATCCCTGTTTTACAGATGAGGGAACTGCAGCGCAGAGAAGTGAAGTGACTTACCTGAGATCACACAGCAGGCAAGTGGCAGAGAGGAGATTATAACCCAGCTCCTCTGACTCCCAGGCCTGTGCTCTTTCCACTAGACCACACTGTTCCACGCAAAGTTCTCTGAGCAAGTTTCAAGCCAAGTAAACCTCCCCGTCTCTGGCAAAAAAAAGCCATTTGGAAAGTGACTTTTAAAAATATTCCCACCATGGCAGAAATTCAATTAAAAGGAAATGAAGACTGGAGTCCAGAAGTACCTCGATATGAGCTTATCTGATTATGGCACTTTGTTCTCAACAAAGGATTTGGTCTAAAAACCTATTTCTTATGGTGCAAATGACCCCGTTAAGAGTCATTAAATTGGTTCGGTATCTGACGGTGACGGTGCAGTCAAAAAGGTTTAGGAAAATATGAACTGATTGGATAAAATCGATAGAAAATAGGGAAGAAAAGAAATAGCGGCGAGAGAAACGCCTTTAGATTTGTTTAATATCTCTTGGTCTGAGATTAACACATGCTTTTATAGATTGAATTGGAGTGCTGTAAAGTTAAATATCCTGTAATTGCTTTTTACAGAGGTGATTTTGATTTATTGGGCCAATTAAAGACACTTTCCTGATCTGTTTTCAAATTTTTCCACAATAGGCCCTAGAATTATGGGTGAAGATGACTTCAATTTGACTGAAAGCAATGTTGGCAAGTGTTCCAGTTTTGAAGTATCAATGCAAGTCTGTAAATCACACCACACTGCAGTGAAATTTCTTCTTTCACTCTTAAGCCTCCAGGTTGCATGTTTTTAACTAGACTGAATAGACAATTTCAGAAATCACTATTTCTGGAAATGCCAATTCAGCATAATTAGGAGAGGTTCAGTGGTAATTGTAGGTCTTTTTAAAGCACCTTATTTATTTTTAAAGTGGAGAATAGATGAGGAGAAGGGAAAAGGAATTGATTGAACTTAATTCCTGAGAACCTGGCAAGGTTATGCTTAAATTTTTCGATAAATTAATAGAAACCCGAGTAAGCATAAGGATGAACTGTACTGAGGTTATGTGAATGAGAGGATCTGACTTGTGAGCCTATTGATGTTAAGAAGCTCCTTAACTTTCGGCCTGGGGATCTTTACGAATTGTTTGGTTATCTGCCCTGGGGAGTTAGTATTTTCTCCCAACAAATCAAAGTCATGTTTTAATAATTGTGGGATTGGTTAAACATTTACTCTACACCAAACACTGTATCAAATGCTGAGGTGTAATACAAGATACTCTAGTCCCACATGGGGCTACTTGTCTAAGTAAGAGGGAGGATAGTTATTGAAACCCCATTTTGCAGATGAGACAACTAAGGCACAGAGAAGTGAAGCGACTTCCCCAAGGTCACACAGCTGTAAGTGGCGGATTCGGGATTAGAACCCAGATCTTCTGGCACTCAGGCCCCATACTCTTCTCCATTTTGGGGCTAGAACCCACCATGCTATTTAGGGATTGGCCATCTCTGAAGAAGTTTCCAATAAGCTAAAAATTCTGGATGAGTTTTTAACTTACAGACTAGAAATAGTTAAGTTTATATGTGTCACACAGAAGTTGAGACAGCAGGTCACTAATCAGTCGGTCATTTTTTATGAGCATTTACCATGGTGGAGCACTGGGGTAAGCATTCGGGAGTATGAAGACACAGTCCCTTCCCACAACTCCCTAACAGAGGAATTAAAGCCCATTCATTTATCTCCCTTCTCCCAAGAAAGGTGATCCAAAGATGGAATTTGTTTCCCTGTCAAAGATGCTTTATTGGTAAGATTTATACCTTTACACTGAAGAGAAATATCTAGAGAGAGAATGTTCTATGTATTTGAAGAAGATGCTATTAATAGCCAATGCAAGATCCGCAAATCTAGCCATGTTGTAAACCAAAAAGCTTGTCCTCTGTTGTGTAGTTTTGTTTTTCTGTTTCCAGGGCTGGTGCCATTTTCTCTCTTGCCTCTTTGCTACAGTTGTTAAAAGCCACACATTCTCCAGACTTGGCCCTGGGGAACGGATCAGTCGCTTCCATTAATGCAGTCATTTGAGAAGAGAGGGGTCCTATTATGATATTATGTGTCTGCTTTTTAAGTGACCATTTGCAATGACTACGTGAGGTGAGCCGATAACCCAGTGAAAGTCTGAAGTTCCAAGACTGAGCTGGGTGCCAAACTACCCGATATCCATTGGAAGCACCAAAAATTTGTACTGAAGCGCTATCATACTGTATTGTAATAATAATAGTAATTGGAAGCAGCGTGGCGCAGTGGAAAGAGCGCGGGCTTTGGAGTCAGGGCTCACGAGTTCGAATCCCAGCTCTGCCACTTGTCAGCTGTGTGACTGTGGGTGAGTCACTTCACTTCTCTGTGCCTCAGTTCCCTCATCTGTAAAATGGGGATTAAGACTGTGAGCCCCATGTGGGACAACCTGATTCCCCTGTGTCTACCCCAGCACTTAGAACAGTGCTCTGCACATAGTAAGCGCTTAACAAATACCAACATTATTATTATTATTATTATTAAGTGCTTACTTAACACTGTACTAAGCATTGGGGTGGATGCAAGCAAATCGGGTTGGACACAGTCCATGTCCCACATGGGGCTCACCGTCTCAATCCCCATTTTACAGATGAGGGAACTGAGCCACAAAGTAGTGAAGTGACTTGCCCAAGGTCTCTCAGCAGACATGTGGCAGAGCCAGGATTAGAACCCATGACCTTCTGACTCCCAGGCCTGGGCTCTGTGAGTGCACAGAGCACTTGTCTGCTCTGTGACCTTGGGCAAATCACTTCACTTCTCTGTGCCTCAGTTGCCTCCTCTGAAAACCAGGGAATGAGGCTGTGAGGCCCATGTGGGACAGGAACTGTGTCCAACCCGATTTTCTCGTATCCACCCCAGCGCCTAGTACAGTGCTGTCACATAGTAAGTGCATAACAAATACCATAATGATCATTATTATTATATTAATAACAATGTTTGGATATCTAAAGTTCCTTAGGTGCTCATTGATATATTTTTGAGGGATTGTCCTATCTGAGACTAAAACTAAGCTTTTAGGATTAGATTTCCTATTAAGATCGCATCTCAAGTCAGGAGCTGGAAATCTTCCGTTCTTATGGGTTAGAGAAGGCCTGGGGTTTAAAAGCTGTCTGTGTTCGAGGCTTGCGGCAGAACTGTTCTTCAGCCGGAATGTCACGCAGGGCTCCATTATCCCTTCTCCAACTGTGCAAATACCTGATATTTCCAACCGTACAACAAATTCTCACCATGGAAGCTGAGGCAAGGCAGACCATCCTGTACCCAAGAAAGATCCCTTGCCGAAACTGCCAGCAGATTTGACTAACAAGGAAAAGTATCTTGGCAGGGGAAACAAGAGTAGAAGGGCAGAACAGAACAGAACTGAAAAATTAGAGTTTGTGACGTGAGGTACCGTGCCGATTTTGAGCCAAAAAATAGCGTAGCCCTGGTTTTCTCTAAGCCATCTTCTAAAAAACAGACAGAGGGGAGAGATGTAGAAAATATTGGAAATGGACACACGCCATTAGGCTGCATCTCTAAAATACCAAAAGAGGAAATAACTGGGGAATTTCAGTCAGCTCCCATGATTTCACACTATGTTGACTATGGTCGCCAGCGCCAGTTGTCTTTCCAGTCTCTAAGAGTGCAGATCAATGCTGTTTGTCAATTAGACATTACAAGTTTCAATGCAATTCGAATCAGAGTCTCTTTGAGACCTAAATTGTAATAGTGTACACCCTGATCCTCAGTGCTTGAAGGAAGAAAAACCAATGCCAATTTTATATTGGGAGTCCTCCGAGGGACAGGGACCGTGTCTAATTTCAGTCAATTGTATTTGAGTGCTTAGAGCAGTATACTAAGCACTTGGGAGAGTATGTTATAACAGAATCGTTCCCAGCCCACGTCTGTAATCTCTCCTAGCACTTAATACAGTGCTTTGCACATAACCATTATTATTACTATCCCCGTATCCTGTGGCTAGTCAATCAACGGTGTTTACTGAACATTTACCAGATGCAGAGCTCTGTACTAAGCACTTGGGAGAGTCCAATGGAGTGAGCCATTAAATCACATGCTTTTTAAAATTAATAATAATAATATTGTTGGTATTTGTTAAGCGCCTACTATGTGCAGAGCACTGTTCTAAGCTCGGGGGGAGTTACAGGGTAATCAGGTCATCCCACGTGAAGCTTACGGTTAATCCCCATTTTCCAGATGAGGTAACTGAGGCACAGAGAAATTAAGTGACTTGCCCACAGTCACACAGCTGACAAGTGGGAGAGCTGGGAGTCAAACCCATGACCTCTGACTCCGAAGCCCAGGCTCTTTCCACTGAGCCACGCTGCTTTTAATGGTACTTAAGCGTTTCCTATGTGCCAGGCACTTTACAGGAATCAACATAATCAGGTTGAACACAATTGGAGGGAGGAGGATTTAATCCCCATTTTACAGATGAGGTAACTGAGTCACAGATAAGTGACTTACCCGAGGTCACATAGGCAAATGGTGGAGACAGGATTAGTGAAAGTGCCAGAGAAACAGTGTGACTTAGTGGATAGAGCTCGGGCCTGGGAGTTGGAAGAACCTGGGTTCTAATCCCGGCTCTTCCCCTTGTCTTTTGTGTGATCTTGGGCAAGTCACTTCACTTCTCTGCACCTCAGTTACCTCATCTGTAGAACAGGGTTGAAGACTGAGCCCCATGTGGGACATGGACTGTGTTCATCCTGATTACTTCGTATCTACCTTAGTGCTTAGAATAGTACCTGGTACATAGTCAGCGCTTAACAAATGCCATAAAAAAAAAAAAAAGTAGAATCCTGGTCCTCTGACTCTCAGGCCCATGCTCTTTCCACTAGGCCATGCTGCTTCCCCAAATCATCCTCACTGCAGTCTTGGGGATAAAATATAAAAGAGGACTTATGTTATTCCTTCATTCTATGGAAAATAGATGTCAGAAAAATACATTAGAATAAACTGCACTAGGTCTAAAATTACTAAATTTAGTAAAATTTAATGTGACCCCCCCCCCCGGCATTACTTTACTTAAGATAATCTCATTTTAAACCTGGAGTTAATTTTTCTGTTGACTGTATTTTTTAACCTCCGTGATAGGATGGTAAATAATAATAATGGTGCTTGGTAACCACTTACTATGTGCCAGGCACTGTTCTTAGCGCTGGGGTTGATATAAATAATCAGGTTGGACACATTCCCTGCCCACAACGAGCTCACAATCTAGAGGGTGGAGAAAATCGATAGAGAGAAGGTAGGCGAACATGGAAATGTAGCGATGTGGATAAGTTAGAGCTGATAGGGTGGATTATGTACTTCAGTATGGATGGCTATTAATGCGAAAGGTTGAGGAGGCAGTTAGGGAGATGTGACATGGGGAGAAGCAGTGTGGCCTAATAGAGCCCGGGCCTGGAAGTCAGAAGGTGCTTAATTCGAATCTCCGTCTGCCACTGATCTGCTGTGTGAGCTGGGTAAGTCACTGAACTTCTCTGTGCCTCAGTTCCCTCATCTGCAAAATAATGTTGGTATTTGTTAAGCGCTTACTATGTGCAGAGCACTGTTCTAAGCGCTGGGGTAGATACAGGGTGATCAAGTTGTCCCACGTGGGGCTCACAGTTTTAATCCCCATTTTACAGATGAGGTAACTGAGGCACAGAGAAGTGAAATGACTTGCCCACAGTCACACAGCTGACAAGTGGCAGAGTGGGGATTCGAACCCATGACCTCTGACTCCCAAGCCCGTGCTCTTTCCACTGAGACAGAGGATTAAGACCGTGAGCCCCATGTAGGACAGGGATTATGTCCAACCCAATTACTGTGCATCTACCCCAGCGCTTAGGACCGTGCCTGGCACATAGTAAGTGCTTAACAAATACAACAATTATTATTATTATCCAGCCATCCACCTGACTTACCGATCATCAGAAATAGATGAATTTTCAGGGGGCGAGATGTCTCACAGGTGAAATCTCAATTTAATAAAAGCCACAAAAAAGGGCCTGTAAGAGGTGTTCCCTTATAACTTGAGGTGATTACCGAGTGCTACTGGAGAACCATTTTCTCTCTCTCTAATGAGGTGATATCAAGGTTAAATAGAAGTTTCACCTGTAATTTAAAGGGTGAACTCCCAAAGAGCCAGTGGAGTGTAACTCCACCGTCCTTGATGCGATACATCGAACTGAATCTCAGTTACCTAGATGGATGATTCTGGCTAATAGCACAGAACTAAAGATGATGTAAAAATAATGATACTTGTTCAGAATTAGTAGGTACCAAGCACTGTGCTAAGCGCCGGGGTAGATACGAGATCATCGGGTCCCAAATCGGGCTCACAGTCTAAGTAGGAGGGAGAATGGGGATTGTCTCCCCATTTTGCAGATGAGGGAACTGAGGTACAGAGAAGTGAAGTGACTTGCACACGGTCACACGGCAGGGACGTGGCAGTGTCAGGATTAGAACCCAGGTCCTCTGACTCCCAGGCCCGTGGTTTTTACCCTAGGCCATGCTGCTTAGTGTCTGCCCCAAGACTTAATACAGTGCTTAGTATATAGAATTTCCCAAATACCACAACTGAGATCACTGTTTTTGTTGTGGGCAGGCATCATATCTACCAGCTCTCCTGCAGTGTAGTCTCCCAAACGCTTAATACAGTGCTCTGTACACAATAAATATTCAGGAAATTGAGTATTCTGTGTCATCTGTTTACTTGACCTGTGACCTCTGAGAAGTGGATATTTGCCCCCACCCTCAACCCCACAGCCCTTATGTACATCCCTTCAAATTTTATATTTTCAGTTACACATTTCTGTCGATGTCCGCCCTCCCGTGTAGATTGTGAGCTCATTGTGGGCAGGGAATGTGTGTCTGCTTACTCTGTTGTGTTGTACTCATCCAAATGCTTCGTCTAGTGCTCACCACAGCATAAGTGTTCAATACCACTGATTGATTCCTCCTTCACTTGTATTGATTGAGCACTTACTGTGCAGAGCACTGTACCAATACTGCTTTGTGTCAGCCTGGCCTGCCTTCTGCTCTGCTAAATTGTTTGAGGTTTTGCTTCGTGGCTTCTAAAAGGGCTCTTCTTCACACACGGTTTCCATTTACCCCATTTCAGCTAACACTGGAGCGGCTACTTGTTTATCCTACTGCTGTCTCCTTTTCCTCAACTCTATCACCCAGTAAAGATGTGGTGAGTTGGACATTATTTTATGATGATGGTCCGACTACATTCCAGAGCCTCATTTCCTCGTCCCCTGACAGGAAGAATTGCTTATAGATGATGTTGACAGATCAACTGAAATGACAAATGTGGCATCTGGAGAAGGCCCGACTCTTACAGACGTGAAGAAGGTTTCACCCTACAGTAGCTATATAGGCCTTTAGTTTGGCATGAATCTTGATACCCAATCGGTGTCAGACTACCTTCGAATGTCCCAAAGGACACACTAATGTGCTCGATTCAGTTTTCTTCCATTTTTCCTATGCTGCATGATTAGAGCATGTGTTGCCCATGTAGCAGAAGTCATTAATACAGTATTTGGCTCTCCATCACACCTGAGAATCCTTGATTATGTGTCGGGCTTTGGCAGGAACTCATCGAGACATGACCTTGACTTGCAGATCACTTTGCTTCTCTGTGCTTCCGTTACCTCAACTGTAAAATGAGGATTAAATCCTCCCCCTGCCGATCTAAACTGTGAGCCTTAAGTGGGACAGGGACTGCGAGTTCAACCTGATGATCTTGAATCTCCCCCATTGCTTAGTACAATGCTGGCATTTAATAAATCTGATATAAATTCCCAGATTCAAAAGGATGACCTACCAGCAAATTCCTGACCTTTAGGGGGAAAGTGTTAGACTTATAGAAACAATGTTGCTATAAAAAGCAGCTTGGAGCTTGGCCTAGTGCATAGAGGAATGGCCCTGGGAGTCATAAACACCTGGGTTCTAATCCCGGCTCCACCACTTTTCTGCCGGGAGAACCTGGGCAGATCACTTCACTTCTATGGGCCTCAGTTTCCTCATCTCTGAAAGAAGCAGCGTGGCTCACTGGAAAGAGCACGGGCTTTGGAGTCAGAGGTCATGGGTTCAAACCCCGGCTCTGCCACTTGCCAGCTGTGTGACTTTGGGCAAGTCACTTAACTTCTCTGTGCCTCAGTTCCCTCATCTGTAAAATGGGGATTAAGACTGTGAGCCCCACGTGGGACAACCGGATTCCCCTGTGTCTACCCCAGCGCTTAGAACAGTGCTCGGCACATAGTAAGCGCTTAACAAATACCAACATTATTATCTTGAAGCAGCGTGGCTCAGTGGAAAGAGCACGGGCTTTGGAGTCAGAGGTAATGGGTTCGAATCCCTGCTCGGCCACATGTCAGCTGTGTGACTCTGGGCAAGTCACTTAACTTCTTGGTGCCTCAGTTACCTCATCTGTAAAATGGGGATTAAGACTGTGAGCCCCACGTGGGACAACCTGATTCCCCTGTGTCTACCCCAGCGCTTAGAACAGTGCTCGGCACATAGTAAGCGCTTAACAAATACCAACATTATTATTATTATTAAAATGGGGATTAAGACTGTGAGCCCCGTGTGGGACAAGGACTATGTCCAACCTGATTTGCTTGTACCTACTCTGGCGCTTAGTACAGTGCCTGGCACATAGTAAAACTCACTGTTTAAAAAAACAAGTTTTTTGGGGTTTTTTTGTGCCTGATTCAGAGAATTGATTTGTTTATATGCTGGTTCTAATCCTTTACTATTACTATCATTAATTGCTGTTGAGTTGTTTCCGATTCATAGCGACTCCACGGTTAGGCTTTCTCCAGAACGTCCTGTCCTCTGCCATAATCTGCAACCTTTCTAACGGTTCTTCCGTTACCATTGTTATAGTCTCCCTCCATCTCGCTGCCGGTCCGCCTCTGCCACGTTTTCCCTGGACTTTTAGATGCATTAGTGTCTTCTCCGGAGAATTAGTTCTCCTGATTTTGTGTCCAAAATATGCTAATCTAAGTCGTCATTTGGACTTCCAAAGACCACTTTGGTTTAATTTGCTCTAAAATCCATTTGTTTGTCTTTTGGGCAGTCGATGGTATTCACAAAAGCCTTCTCCAACACCACATTTCAAAAGAATCGATGTTCTTCCTACCCTGTTTTTTCACTGTCCAGCTTTCGAGTCCATACATCGTCACTGGAAACACTGTGCTGAAAATCAAGACGGTATAGCAAGCAGCACCAATGAAATGACTCTGTTTTTCAAAGGCTGTGTCATAATATAATGAATACACGGAACTCTGACTTTGAGGCTGCAGACCTCCAAAAAGAGTCGTAGGAGTTATGGTTATCAGGTTGTTTCTAGGAAAGGATAAATGCATTTTATAAAACAAATTGACATGGGAAATAATGTAGTATCAGATCTCATCTAAGTGTGAGAACTCCCAAATTCCCCTCTAGGGCTTGAACAAATATTACATGAGTGAGAGGGCTCTTGTAAAATGTTATGTTTTGAAATAGATTCCATTAATGGTTTCCAGTGATGAATTATTTCTCCCTTTCCGCCTAAGACTCTTCTCGTACTAATAATGGATAGCTTATTTGCATATAAATAGATTTCACTATTTGCCGAAGCAGAGACCTAATATGTTTCTCTCTCTTCATGGACATTGTTAAATAAGAGGGGATATTGCAATGATCAGCAGCATGAATAGTAATAATTTTCTTGGTCAAAACTCTTTAGGGTGCAGCCCTGTTCTTGACAGGGCAAGTGTTCTCTGACACCTTATGAATATTTTGAAGTGCGAGGGGTAGACCTCTTTTAAAATAATGGAAAGAAAAATAGTCGGATTCTGCGTGTGCAGAGATGTTTTGCGTTCAGCTCCGAGTCAAAAACTGCTTAATGTCAGCTATGGGAAGTATGGAGTGTGATCCTCCGAGTAGCCCCTCTTGATTAGTTTTTGCTGTTTCTCATCTAGTAGCATGTTAAGTTTTGCACACTCCAAATGTCACGGTCTCAGCGGATGTATTGCGTAATTAAATCAGCCCTCCGTTTTTAAGATTTCACATCGGTGCCCGTGGATGGCCAACTCCTGTGGTTAAAAAGGAATACAATATAGTTGTGTTTTGAAAGCCCGTGCGTATGTAGATGGAGGACCAAAGTGCCCTTTTCCAAACCTTAATAGGCTTCGTGCTTTTTTTTTTTTTTTAAAAAAAAAAATCAGTTTTCCTCCCGAAAGTCAGCCATGGAGAAGTTCCATTTGATGGCCTGGTTCTGAAATTTGCCATCTTCCATTTCTGTTGAAAGATGCGTTACACATTTTGGTAAAAGAATATGAGAGAGGGAGACATCGTTTGAGAATTTACGGGTGATTCCTTTAGTGAAGTAAGATGCCATCTGCTTTTTGATGGATGAGATGGCGGGGAATGGGGGAGTGTGTATGGTTGTGTGTTTGTGTGTGTGTGTGGGGGTGTGTATGTCTTTGTCCCTTACCAGCAGAGGTCACTAGGAGTAAAGTGAATGATGACTTAAGCTTTTAAGGATAGCGGTAAACCCGGCCATACAGTTAGTCAGTTGTTTTCTCCCCGGCTTCTTTCCCTTGCAGAAATAAAGCTTTAGTTTTCCCAGACCGATAATTACTAAGCCGAGTTCCATGTCTGCTCAGCGTCCAAAAGACCTTTCGGAGACACAGCCTCATACTGATTTCTGTTGCTGTCCAAATGCCACATTTGAATATAGATTCAAAACGTCCATCAGATTTCTCTTTTGGTTGCCTCGGAGCCGGGGAGCATTTTGACGGTCAGCTCCCGTGACGCGTGATGGTTGGCCACAGAGAGGCAGGCTTCACCAAAGGATAGGACACTGGGGTTGTTTGGATTCCAGGGAAATCATTTTTGAACCTATCATTATCGCTGCCCATGACTTAATTCAGGCAACAGCCACTGACAAAGCTGGAACTGCGGAGTTCCAAAGTCAATTCTTCCTTTTTTTTTTTTTTTTAATACCATCATCTAACACTTGAGCAACTTTTGTGCTTCATTAATGTTCTGTGTCTTGGTTTTAATGAAACGGGCATATGTCAACGTTCCAGGCACTGTTTTCATTTGCTTCAAGGAAAATAGAGCATCCCTTTTACCATCTATACCCGAATAGAGTCTCGGTATAACTGTACGTTTGATGCCCATTTAATGCCCCTGCAAAGATGTTGCTTTTGTTCCTGTGTTGATTTTCTCTCAAGCTTAACTTCTACCCTACCCGGTTCCTGACTCTACTGCTTCACCATTTCTCTACCCGTAACTCTAGACCGTGATCTAGTCGTGGGCAGGGCATGTGACCGTTTGTTGTTGTATTGAATGCTCCCAAGTGCTTAGTATAATGCTTTGCACACAGAATGTGCTCAATAAATACTATTGAATGAATCAGTGAGTGAATAACATCCTCCCCTCACCCCCTAAACCTGACAGGACACGTTTCTCCTCATTTTCAAAGCCCTCCTTAAAAAAAAAAAATTAAAATCCCACCTCTTCCGGGAAGGCTTCCCTGGTTCATTCATGACATATTAGTTGGATCAACCTGAGTCACCCTTAAATAATAATGATAATTACTAATATTCATGGTACTTGCTAAGGGCTTACTATGTGCCAAGCACTGTTCTAAGCTCTGGGGTAGATTCAAGTTAATTAGTTGGACACAGTCCCTGTCCCACATTAGCTTCACACTCATAATCTCCATTTTACAGATGAGGAAACTGAGGCCCAGAGAAGTGAAATTGTTTGCCCAAGGTCACGTAGCAGACATGTGGCAGAGCCACGGTAGAACCTAGATCCTTTTGACTCCCAAGCCCGGACTTTATCCACTAGGCCAAGCAGATTAAAACATGTATTTTAGCCCTATCCTCAGCATTTGTGCACGTAAAGCAGAAGCAGCGTGGCCTAGTGGATAGACCCCAGGCCTGGGAATCAGAAGGTCATGGGTTCCAATACCGGCTCCTCCACTTGTCTGCTGTGTGGCCTTGGGCAAGCCGCTTCGCTTCTCTGTGCCTCAGTTCCCTCATCTGTAAAATGGGGATTAAGACTGTGAGCCCTATGTGGGACGGGGACTGTGTCCAACCCGTTGACTTTGTATCTATCCCCAAAGCTCCCCGCCCCATCTGGGCGATTAATCAATCAGTCAGTGGTATTTAAACTCATCATCGTCAGGGAACGTATCCGTTAATTGTGCTCTTCCAAGTTCTTAGTAGAGTGCTCTGCACAGAGTAAGCAATCAATCCATCTATGGTATTTATTGAGCACTTACCGTTATGCAGGGCATTGAACTAAGCCTTTGGAAGAGTTCAATATAACAGAGTTGGTAGACACATTCTTTGCCCACGTCGGATTGATTGATGGAGCTCTTACTGTGAGCAGAGCACTGTACGAGTGCTTGATGAGTACAGTACAACAGAGTTGGTAGATGCAATCCCTGACCTTAAGGAATTTACAATCTACCCCAAAGACCATCACCCCTGCTATATGAAAGGGGCCTTATACTAGAGAAGCAGCCTGGCTTAGCGGATAAATCAGGGGCCTGGGAGTCAGAAGGACCTGGGTTTTAATCCCGGCTCTGCCACGTGTCTTTTCTGAGACCTTGGGCAAGTCATTTGCCCAATCATTTGCCCGATCAGCAGAATTTTCTTTCAGTCAATCGAGCAATAGTATTTATTCAGGGCTTGTAGTTTGTGGAGCGCTGTACTAAGAGTTTAGGAGCGGTCAATATAACAGAGTTGGTAGACCTATTCCCACAACGTATTTACAGACTAGAAGGGGAGACAGACACTAACATGAATTACAGATATGGGGAACTGAAAGAATTTAAAGATAGATGCATAAAGGCTATTGGGGGTGTGAATACAGGTGTAGTGAGATACGAAGGTGATGTGGAAGTGCTTTCTGACTAAATGGTTAGAACAGTGCTCTGCATATAGTCAACATTATTATTAATCTGAAAAGTTTTATGTGCTGAATTAAGTTGAAGTTGCTTTGGTAATTTCCAAGTCCCTTTTTCAGACTGGTTGCTCCTATTCCTGTGTTACTGACTAGAAACCCATTGGCTATATTCCTATTTCATATAGCTTTAGGTTGAGACCATCTTATTTTAGTAATGCTTTATTTTTATGTTTTTCCTATAGTAGCAGTGTGACCAAGAGACCTTTAGTAAAATATATAGAGCCAGTTGTAAAGAAGAGTGATGGAGTTCAAAATCTTGCTTCAGAGCCATGATTTTCTTTGGGACATTCTTTTATGAGGCAGGCGCAGGAAATCCTCAGGCTTGGCTGGAGCGTGAGAACACAGATAGGGAAGCGGCACGGCCTAGTAGTAAGATCAGCCTAGGAGTTCGAGGACCTGGGTTCTAGTCCTGGCTCCACCATTTGGCTGCTGGGTGACCTTGGGTAAGTCACCGAACTTCACTACGCCTCAGTTCCCTCATCTGAAAAATGGAGATTCGTTACCTGTCATCTCTCCTATTTCAAGTGTAAGCCTCAGGTGAGACCTGATTATCCTGGATCTACCCTAGGTTTTAGTACAGTGCTTAGCACACAGAAAGCACTTAACGAAAAAACATTATTATTATTATTATCCTCCCAGGCTTCACAAACGTTTTCCCCAAGCACAATCACAATATCATTTTGCTTTGCTATGTCCCAGAAGACCCTTCAGTCGGATCTGTCGATAACTCCTCACCCATCTCCTCCCGGTACACCTATAATGCTGTGGGGTTCTGCCTTGATCTTCTCAATTTTTTCATTCTGTCTCCCCGTTTTTTTATTATGGTACTTATTGAATACTTACTAGTTTCTAGGGTAAATACAAGGTTCTCATTATCTGCTACATCTCTGTTTTACAGAGGAGCAAACTGAGGCTGTCAGTCGTATTTATTGAGCACTTATGGTGTACAGAGCACTGTACTAAGCATTTGGGAGAGTACAATATAACAATAGGCAGACATGTTCCCTGCCCATGCTGAGCTTACAGTCTAGAGGGGGAGACAGACCTTAATAAAAATAAATGACAGATATGTACATAAGTGCTGTGGGGCTGGGAGGAAGGATGACTTGCCCAAGGCCGCACAATAGCGCAATCGTAGATCTGGGACTGGAACCCAGGGCTTCTGACTCCCGGTTCCACAGTCTTTCCCCAGGACAGCTGCCTTTTCACTTGACTCTTGTTGTCACCTCTAATAACTCCAGTACTTAAATAATTTAAGTGCTTACTATGTATCAGGCAGTGCCACTCTGCTCACATATATATATATATAATTATATTTATATTGATGCTATTGATGCCTGATTACTTGTTTTGATGTCTGTCTCCCCTCTTCTAGACTGTGAGCCAGTTGTGGGCAGAGATGGTCTCTCTTTGTTGCTGAATTGCACTTTCCAAGTGCTTAGTACAATCCTCTGCACACAGCAAGTGCTCAATAAATACCATTCAAAGAATGAATGAATTCCTCCTCAGTGAGAACATTGATACATGTGGATGGCCCACGTCTAGATCCAAACATTACAGTAGACAGTAAACCAGTGAGTATCAGCTTCTTTTCCCCTCTCCGTTCAGGAAGTTCTAAATGGATTCCCTCAGATGTGTAATTTGGGGGAAGAGTCGGGAATTACTGAAATGAGATGTACGGGAAAATGTGCTCCTTCGACCATAATCTATAGCATTGCATCTCTCAGTAGTATAACTGAACGTGGCACAGCTGATTTCTTCCCCTTTATTTCAGTGGTTTAATGAAGAGACATTTTAAAATTCATTTGAAAGCAAATATAAATACCCCTGGCTTTGGGTGCTGGTGGGGCAATGATTTCATAATGAATCATTGGAGCTGTGAGAAGGGGAAGGAAGAAAACTGTTCTCTTTGGGAATGTTCATTATCAATCAATCGGTAGTATTTGTTGAGCACTCACTTTGTGCAGAGCACTGTAGTAAGTGCTTGGGAGAGTAAAATACAATACAGTTGTTGACACAATTCCTGCATCGACAAAGATTCCTGCCCATGAGGGGTTTACACTCCAGATGGAGGAGATAGACATTAAAATAAATTCCAGAGAGGAGAAATAAGAGTATATAAGGATTTGTACACAAGTGCATTGAAGTTGGGACCCCACTGTGAGCAGGGAATGTGTCTGCTGTTGTTTTGTACTTTCTCTAGGGCTTAGTTCATTCAGTCGTATTTAGTGAGTGCTTACTTTGTGCAAAGCTCTGCACTAAGGGCTTAGGAGAGTACAATAGAACAACAAACGGACACATTCCTGCCCATGGTGAGCTCACAGACCAGAGAGGAGCTCACAGCCTTAGTCCAGTGCTTTGCACACAGAAAGCACTCAATAAGTACGATTGAGTGAATGTAAAGTCCCATAAAGTACTAAAAATGATTGATTCCTCGCCCCTCACCAGCCTGCAGCCTCTCTCCTCCTCAGCCCACGTTCCACACTGCGACCTGGATCATCTTCCTGAGACATGTTGAGTCCACCTGACTCCTCAACTCAGAAGCCTCCATTGGCTGCCCATCTCCCTCAGCATCAAGCAGAGACTTCTTTCCATTGGCTTCAAGACTCTCTGCCAGATTTCTCCATTTTCGGTGGCAGATGTCTTCTCTTGCTACTCCTCAGTTCGCCCTCGCTGCTCTTCCTAAATCCAAAGCAGTGTGAAAAGAAGTGTGGCCTCGTGGATAAGAGCGCAGGGTGGGGAGTCTGAAGGAGCTGGGTTCTAATTCCGCCTCCATCACATGTCTGCCGTGTGACCTTGGGTATGTCACTTTACTCACTCTCCGCCTCAGTTCCCTCATCTGTAAAATGGGGATTAAGACCGTCAGCCCCAGGTGGGATATGGAGTGTGTCCAACCTGATTTTCTTGTATCTAACCCAGCGCTTAGTACAGTGCCTGGAACATAGTAAAGCATTTAATAAAGACCATGAAAAAATCCCATTAGGTAAGTATCCCCCTACTCTCTTTTCACCCTGACTCCTTGACTGTACTGTTTTCCAGGTTCACCAGTCCCTCCCTCACCTTAAATCTGAAAGGTCTTTCCCTCTTCGTTCATTCAGTCATATTTATTGAGCACTTACTGTGTGCAAAGCATTGTACTAAGTGCTTGGAAGGCTGCAATACAAAATATACAATGACATTCCCTTTCCACGACAAGCTTACAGTCTAGAGGGAGCTTCCAGTATCGCCTAGAGCTTACAGTTGAGCAGTCCACCTGCTAAATCCTCCTAAAATGTTACCTGCTCATACAAGTCTTCCCTAATTAATTTCAAACTTCGTCATATAAATCCAAAAATCATTTCTTTATTGTTCTTCTTATTTCATTATTATTATTATTTTGTGTTTCTTAAGCGCTTATTACATGTCAAGCTGGGGTAGATAGAAGATAATCAGGTTGGACGCAGTTCTTGTTCCCCTTGGGGCTCACAGTCTAAGTAGGAGGGAAAACAGTATTGAATCCCCATTTTGCAGATGAGGAAACTGAGGCATGGAAAAGTTATGTGACTTGCCAGTGGTCTCACAGAAGTGAAGTGGCAGAGCTGGGATTGGAACCCAGGTCCTCTAACTCCCAGGCCCATACTCTTTCCACTAGACCGCACTGCTCTGATTGCATTTACATTTTTATTGATACCCATCCTCAGTGCCTGTGAGTATATACTGTCAATGATTTATTTTAGTGCCTGTCCCCCCCTGCTAGATTATAAACTCCTTGAGGACAGAGATACTATCTCTGTTACACTCTTCTGAGTAAATAGTGCAGTGCTCTTTACAGAGTAGGTGCTCAGTGAACATTATTGATTAATGAAATACTATTAATTAAAATACAATGAATACTACTGATTAAAATTATAACATTCGGTTCCATATCTGTACAAACTAGCTGGAAATGGACTTTTTGGTAGAAAGTCAAATAACTGGCCACCTGATCATTCCATAAAATCCTAGAGACTTTGGACTTGACAGTAGTTCCAGAACTTGGATCGGCATCATAAACATGTTTGAATCACGGCCACTTTATAAAGATTGGCTATCTCACGTAAGAAAACTACCTTATTGCCAGAGCAAATGCATGACTCATGTATTTTCAGGTCATTATAGAGAGAACTCACACTTTTAGGTATGTGGGAATTAAAGACATTTATTTGTAGAAGCAGTCAATTTTCTCCGCCTTTCTAATGGACCTCAATGCTCACTCCAGAGAGCCCGGAGCATAGATTTTCACTTTAAATTATCCATTCCCTTCCATTTTTGCCCTGTAGCACAGGTTGACATTTCACTGGGAGTAAACCGGCACGGGGCTGGAAAATATATAATTAGAGGAATCACCTGGTCTTGGTGTTTTCCCATTATTGCCCCATCGGGATTCAGGGCGCCTTTTCATAGGTGTTTGATTTGAAATGAGAAGTTCTATTCTCCTGTGACCCCTGATTAAAATGTGGCATTTGGATAAATAAATAGAAGAAACCGCCTGCATAATTCAGCTGTGAACCAGTGCTATAAGGCAATGTAAGTCTTTGACCTGTATCATATAAGCAGCAGCATATGTAATAGGAAATGTATTCGCAGATAAAACTCTACTGCTCAATAAATCCTTTTCAACACACTATATCTTAAAAAGCAGGCACAAGCAATCAGACTACGAATTATGTGAAATTTTGCTTCATTTCACGGCATACAGAGGTCTTCGAGTTGGGGAAAAAACTCAGCTTTGAATGATTTCTGCAGTATTAGTGAGTTGTTGCTACAACCATATAGATGTATCTTTTCTGAAGCCTAGAGGAAAGGGCAGAGAGCAGCTAAATTGTTCAGTGATTGAAAGTAAAACTTTATGTTGTGTAGGATTGCGTTGAGCGGGCGTAGATCTTTCTGGCAGGAGTTGTCATTTTTGACTAACTCTCTGTCTCCCTCTCCCCCTGTGTCATTTGTGCACCTGGATCAACCATTATGTACATATCTTTTAATTATACATCATTCATTCAATAGTATTGAGCGCTTACTATGTGCAAAGCACTGTACTAAGCACTTGGAATGTACAGTTTGGCAACAGATAGAGACAATCCCTGCCCATCGACGGGCTTACAGTCTAATCGGGGGAGGAAGATGGACAAAAACAAGCATCTTAATCGCAATAAATAGAATCAAGGGGATGTACACCTCATTAAAATAAATAGGGTGATAAAATAAATAGGGTAATAAAAATATATACAAATGAGCACAGTGCTGAGGGGAGAGGAAGGGAGAGGGGGAGGAGCAGAGGGAAAGGGGGACAAAGAGGGCTTAGCTGAGGGGAGGTGAAGGGGGGCACAGAGAGGCAGCAGAGGGAGCAGAGGGAAAAGGGGAAGCTCAGTCTGGGAAGGCCTCTTGGAGGAGGTGAGCTCTCAGTAGGGCTCTGAAGAGGGGAAGAGAGTTAGTTTGGCGGAGGCGAGGAGGGAGGGCATTCCAGGACAGTGGGAGGATGTGGGCCAGAGGTCGACGGCGGGATAGGCGAGAACGGGGCACAGTGAGGAGGTGGGTGGCAGAGGAGCGGAGCGTGCAGGGTGGGTAGTAGAAAGAGAGAAGGGAGGAGAGGTAGGAGGGGGCAAGGGGATGGACAGCCTTGAAGCCCAGAATGAAAAGTTTTTGTTTCATGCAGAGGTTGATAGGCAACCACTGGATGTTTTTACGGTGGGGAATGACAATGCCCAGAGCGTTTCTAAAGGAAGATGAGCCGGGCAGCGGAATGAAGAAGAGACTGGAGCGGGGAGAGACAGGAGGAAGGGAGATCAGAGAGAAGACTGACACAATAATCCAGCCGGGATATTATGAGAGCGCTCATAATGTCACCGTAGCAACACAGTTCACTAGGGGTCTAGAAAAAAAGTTAACAGAGGCTCCAAAAAAGGAAATATAGAATGGAAAAGGGGGTGGGTGATGGGGGTAAATCTGTCATTTGAGGACGGGGGGGTGAGGGTGTCATTCATTCGTTCAGTGGTATTTATTGAGCACTTACTGTGTGCAGACCACTGTACTAAGTGCTTGGGAGATGCCAGGGACATTTGCACATATGATTCCTCTCAAAGCCACCAGAGATTTAGTGGCCAAAGGTAGCAATTAGGGAATCCCGGCTGGATTATTGTGTCAGCCTTCTCTCTGATCTCCCTTCCTCCTGTCTCTCCCCGCTCCAGTCTCTTCTTCATTCCGCTGCCCGGCTCAACTTCCTGTAGAAACGCTCTGGGCATTGTCACTCCCCTCCTTAAAATCCTCCAGTGGTTGCCTATCAACCTCCACACGAAACAAAAACTTCTCACTCCGGGCTTCAAGGCTGTCCATCCCCTTGCCCCCTCCTACCTCTTCTCCCTTCTCTCTTTCTACTGCCCCCCCCCGCACGGTTCGCTCCTCTGCTGCTCACCTCCTCACCGTCCCCCGTTCTCACCTATCCCGCCGTCGACTCCTAGCCCACGTCCTGCCACTGTCCTGGAATGCCCTCCCTCCTCACCTCTGCCAAACTAACTCTCTTCCCCTCTTCAAAGCCCTACTGAGAGCTCACCTCCTCCAAGAGGCCTTCCCAGACTGAGCTTCCCCCTCTGCTTCATCTGCTCCCTCTCTGCTCCCCCTCCGCCCTCTGCTCCTCCCCCCTCCTTTCCCCTCCCCTCAGCACTGTGTTCATTTGTATATATTTTTATTACCCTATTTATTTTGTTAATGAGGTGTACATCCCCTTGATTCTATTTATCGTGATTATGTTGTCTTGTTTTTGTCCGTCTCTCTCCCCCGTTTAGACTGTGAGCCCATCATTGGGCAGGGATTGTCTCTATCTGTTGCCGAATTGTACATTCCAAGCGCTTAGTACAGTGCTTTGTACGTAGTAAGCACTCAAATACTAATGAATGAATGACAAGGGAGAAGAGGGGGCTGGGAAATCTTATACCTTCTTCTCTCATTTTCCTTCACATTTTCCATTCTCCTCTAATCAACTCCCAGCCCAGGCTGGACAGCCTGTCTTTGTGGCACCAGAAGATGAGGGTGACCGCTGGTGGAGAGAGCCAGTGGAGCAGAAGCAGCAACAAAGTTTAGCATTCTGGTGCTCTAGAAAAGAAGTCCAGGTTTCAGAAATAGGTGAAGAAGAGAGAGAGATTTGCGGGGAGAATAATGGGAGCAAGGAAGAGATGGGTCCAGGAAAGTCTCTCAAGCAGTTAGTATAGTACTGGGTCCAAAGTGATTGACTTGAATCTACCCCAATGCTTAGTATGGAGCCTGGAACATAGTAAGTGCTTAAATACCATAAGGATAATAATACAATACTCTGCACACAGTAAACACTAAATAAATACGATTGATTGATTAAAATAAAGCAGGGGAACCTGCTTCCCTGATGACATGGCAATGTGGCCTAAGGGAAAGAGCATGGGCCTGGGAGACAGAGGACCTGGGTTCTCATCCCGGCTCCCGCGCTTGTCGGCTGTGTGATCTCGGGAGAGACCCTTCACTTCTCTGAGCCTGTTACCTCATCTGTCAAATGGGGATTAAGACTGTGAGCTCCATGGGGGACAGGGACTGTGTCCACTCTGATTCCTTATATCTATCCCTGTGCTTAGTATAATACCTGGCACACAGTAAGCGCTAAATAAATACCATAAAAAAATGAATTTGCAAAACCGGAGACTTAGCCATCTCTTTGAGAAGTGATTTCTACTAGCCTGGCAAGATTCTATTCCTAAAGAATTGAAGTTCCATAATGTGTGTTAGTTAAAAGATTATGTATAAAATCACAGTTCTATAAATTTACATCCAGATGGCCCATCTACTGAGTTTATCACGTCAGGTTCACGTACATGGCTGGTTTTCGGCCATATCGCTATATTTCTGAAATATCATCATCTGCTATATCATCTTACATGCCACTCGACAGGACGTATTAAAAAAAAAGTTTGCTCCAGAGCCTAGTAACAGATCAGAACCTGCCCTAAACCCAGATGTTACCTTTTATTTCCAAGCAGAAGCTCAGAGGTCTGATTGAAAAGCTAGTGTATAAAATATGTATCGTTTCCACCTGGAACAGAAGGATTCCAGAGTTTTTACTTATAACCTGGGTTTTAAAACTTCACAGGGAACTGGCCTTCTTTTTATTGGAAGACCCTTCTCTGATATAAAAGGTGGTGTCCTTTTTGTGGGAAATGCATTTTTATTATAGGGATTTTTCCTCAGTAAAGGCTGTATGTAACAAAACGTTAAGGTTTTAATAAGATTGATAGAACTGGAGGCAGGAGGTGCTATTTTTGATTTTCTGTCATTTGCGTGATAATATTGTTTTTCATAAATTGCAAGAGCCAGAATGAGTTCTGTTTCTGGAAAAGAAGAGTGGGAATGGGTGGAGGGACCAAATGATCGATGAGGGTGCCGATGAATGGGAGCAGGAAGGAGCAGAGTAGGGAAAAGCAGGAATGTGGATTAAACAGAAGGGCAGGCCATTTGGAATTCATTCAATAGTATTTATTGAGCACTTACTATGTGCAGAGCACTGTACTAAGCGCTTGGGATGAACAAGTCGGCAACAGATAGAGACAGTCCCTGCCGTTTGACGGGCTTACAGTCTAATCGGGGGAGACGGACAGACAAGAACGATGGCAATAAATAGAGTCAAGGGGAAGAACATCCAAAACGGAGGGAAGGGAGAGGGCAACACCATTTCTTTCTGGGTTTGGGAAAAAACTAAACAACTCTAATATTCTAAGTCTGCATATTTTCTTCAAATGCAAGATCGATCAGTCAGTGGTATTTATTGAGTGTTCAACATGTGCAGAGCACTGTACTAAGTGCTTAGAAGAGTACAATACCTCGGAGTTGGTAGACATGTTCCCTTCCTATAAGGAATTTACAGTCTAGGGGGAGAGACGGACATTAATATGAGTAGAATGGAGGGATTGAGTGCCAGCTCTGCCTCTGTCTGGTGCTGTGTCCTTGGGTACATCATTAACCTCCCTGAGCTTCAGTCTTTTCCTTTCTATATTGGAGTTAAGGTATATTGTGAGCTCCACGTGGGACAGGCACTGTGCCCTATCTCATAACCTTGTTTCAACCCCAGCACTTAGCGCATAGTAAGCACTTAATAATGGCATAATTATTTTTAAGCTGGAGTCCCTGGACGCTCTTTGGTATCCAATCTCCCTCCTTCACATGACTGCAGGGAATACAGGCCACACGCCTCATAGAAAGCTCCCCTTTTGGGGGACCCAGAGAGGTCGGGTCACTTCTGGGTCCGTCTGGTTGAAGGGGGAAGAGTCCACTTGTAACCAGACCCAACCAAGGTCCACCTGAGAGGGAATTCAGTTTTACACTTGTTTGAGGTGTCGGCAGGACATCCGAGTAGATATATTCCACTACTACTATTACAATCACTATCAACAATACCACCACCACTAACTACAAGCATAAGGCATTTCTTCTTAACAGACATAGACAAGAAGCTGTCAACTGATGATATGGGGGAGATTTCTAATTTACTTGCGTTTTTTTTCCACTGAGTAAACTGAGATCTTCAGAAGTATCCCAAGGGCTTGGATGGTAATTGATTGTCAGTGAATAATGGGTAGGAATCCACGCTCAGTTTTACAGATGAGAAAAATCAGTCATTTTTCACCCTCCTTTACTTATTTGATTATCTTTTCCCTGTAGGACCGGGAACCTACAACCCTGTGGTGAAGGCAGCTTCCAACTTTCCCCTGTTCGGTAACAGGGGCGAACGTTTTAAGGAGCAGAAAGAGATTACACCTGGTCCTGGGGCATATGAGGTTTGTCCAAAATACTATGTTCTAATAATAATGGTATTCGTTAAACACTGATTATGCGCCAGGCACTGTACTAAATACTATGATACATACAGCATAATCTGATGGGATACAGTCCCTGTCCCACATGGGGATCACGGCCTTAATCCCCATTTTACACATGAGGTAACTGAGGCCGGAAAAGTGAATTGCCTTGCCCAAGGTCGCAGAGCGGACAAGTGTCGGAGCCGGGATTAGAACCCGGATGCTTCTTATTCCCAGGCCCGGGCTCTATCCACTAGGCCATGCTGCTTCTCATCTGGTCTCTTTGTTAGGAAAAACACCAGAAGTCTCTGTAAAGAGCTGAATTAGGATCCTGTGAATATTTCACTTTCATATTAAGGAACTGTTGAAAGGTTTGAGCCACAGACACAGATCGGAATCTTTGTAAAACCATGATATCAGATGCTTTTGGAATATCCATAAATATACTGTGCAGTAAACGCACTCTGTTAGCTGTTGACCGCAGTTCCACAGTCCACATTTTCTTGTACTCTGGCCAATACTGAAGTCCCAAAGTTTCGAGTGATGCGATATATTTCTTAGGTGACTCTGAGGAAATCCCAGTGGTTCCAGTAATTTAGAATGTTACTCATTACTTTTCATGAACTTTGCTGCCATAATTGGGAATTTTAATGAGGAAAGGCATCTTTTATGCCGCTGGGTGTTCTGATAGTGAGATGATGAAAATAAGCCTGTGGGGGTTTAGACATTGGAAAACTGGGTATTGAAATGTTACATTTTGGACTACAGAAACTGTTTTAATAAATAACATTGTTTAAGCACAGAAATGAAGCACCCTTTTTGAAGTAGTACCCCAGTAATTTGAAGCAAAACAGGATTTTATTTCAAACTCTCTACCACAAATGGCTTTCATTTAGCTGCTGCAGAAGGTGGGTGTCCATATATAAATTCAGCTGAGGAAAAAAAAAAAAGAGAGTTGATAAATAAATCCTCAGTCATCCAAGTAAATTCATTTAATTCCTGGCTATAAGGTGTAATGAGGCATTTTTTTTTTTAATAAATCGGCAAATAGCTAATCCATTGAAAGGAATTGTGGACTTTACTCCGCCTATGAATATGAATGCTTATTTATGCAGATGAACCACTTTTCCATGATTTCCTGGAGCTGTGAATTAAAGAAAAACGCTGTATGTGGTAGGGCTACCAGTGTGTGTTGACCAATCAGGGATTTTCATCGAAAAACAAAAGTCCCGTTTTAGAAATAGCATGATTCCCCAGGTGCATTTAGCTATTAGAGATGGGAAAAACAATTTGGAAACAAGAATAGAAGAATAGGCCAGAGCATTTAGCAATCCCGGCTTCCATCTCATTGTTACATAACACTTACCTTGTTGGGGGGAAAAAAAGGTTGGCTGGATTGGATTTCAATCAGATTTTTTTCAGAGGCCAAAATAGATTAAAACCTGGGAGCGAGATTGCTATTCCAACCTCAAAATTGACTGGCTCTGTTGACTCTCCAGAGTCTCTGCCAATTCTTACTGGATTTATGGTGCTCGTTTGGTTTGAATTTTTAAAGCCCCCAAATAAAATATTTCCTCCCTCTTTTCCCCAAAGGTCAGAAAAACAAGTAGAAATAGTAAATGTAACTCACGGACTCAGACCTGCCCCTACGGCCTTTTTGCTGGGTTGAAGGCGCGATCCCGTTCTGCTCTATTGCTGAGGATTCCTAAATGCGTTTAGTGTCACCACCGAAGTCACTTTATTCGTTTTACCCGTAACACACTTACTGGTGGAAATTACGCTCCGTAACAAGAAAAATGTTCTGTCATGGGGCTTTGCAACTGCTCTCATTAAAGCAAGCGGGACCTGTGTGGGTAAAGATCCATGCCTGAAATTAAATTACCTCCCAAAACCCTGGACCCTGTGCATAGCAAGAGAGTTGCTTTGGCCTAGTGGATAGAGCATGGGCCTGGGAGTCAGGAGAATCTGGGTTCTAATCCCGGTTCTGCCTCTTGTCTGTGCTTCAGTTACCTCATCTGTAAAACAGGGATTGAGACTTTGAGCCCCCATGGGACAGGGACTATGTCCAACCTGATTAGCTTGGATCTACCCCAACGTTTAGTACGGTGCTTGACACATAGGCGCTTAACAAATACTACAATGATTATTTTTATTATTTGTCAGTGCAGCTGTTACCACGGTCATCCTTTTGTGGGGTTTCATGCTTTACTATTCAGACTTTGGAAACGTTCAGATGCCCCCTCCACCCGGAGATGAGGGCGTCCACGCCACTGATCCATTTCCTGTTCTCTGAGTTGAGGTCTTAGGTGGAATACAGGACCGCCTCTCAGTGACCGGTTTCTATCTTGCAGCCCACAAGATTAAACTGCTCCCGCTTTCCTCGTGATGTGATCACCCTCTCCCTTCGAAGAGGATGCTGGGATGATTGAACAGATTTCCTTAAATCAAAGATGCAATGTCCAGGGACTAACTTTTCCGGTCGTTTGATAAGCTTACCTTCCACAATAGGGTGAGACTCATGCCTTTTCTACCATCAGACAGCTCCACGTTTGCCCAAGGCAGGCTCACTTTGGTGTACAGTTTTATGAGCCGCTTAAGAGACGGAGATCATGTCTAATTCCTACTGTGGGTATTCTCTCCCGGCATCTAGTTCAGTGCTCTGCACATAGTAAGCGCCTAATACAGTCACTACTATTACTACTTCACTCCGGTGAAGCAGCAAGGTGTAGTGGGGAGAGTACAGGCCTGGACGTCAGAAGGTCATGGGTTCTAATTCCGGCTCCGCTACTTGTCTACTGCGCGGCCTTGGGCAAGTCACTTCACTTCTCTGTGCTTCACTTATCACATCTATAAAAGGGGGATTAAGACCCTGAGCGGGACAGGGACTGTGTCCAACCGATTTGCAATCCACCCCAGTGTTTAGTGCAGTGCCTGGCACATAGTAAGCACTAAACAAAGACCATACCATACTACTACTATCATTAATCAATGAATCAATCATATTTATTGAGCATTTACTGTGGGCAGGCCACTGAAGTAAGCACTCGGGAGAGGACGATATAAGAATATAACAGAATTGGTAGAAATATTCCTTCCCAACAGTGGGCTTACATTAAGGGGGAGACAGACATTAATAGAAATAAATGATTTATGGATATGTACATAAGTGCTGTGGGGCTGAGGAAGGGTGAATAAAGGGAATAAATCCAGGAGCAAGGGCAACACAGAAGGGAGTAGGAGAAGAGGAAATGGAGGTTTAGTCAGGGAAGGCCTCTTGGAGGAGATATGCCTGCAATAAGGCTTTGAAGGTGGGGAGAGTCATTGTCTATAAGATATGAAGAGGAAGGGCATTCCATGCCAGAGGTGGGACAGGAGTGAGAGGTTGGTGGCGAGATAGATGAGATAGAGGTGCAATGGGTAGGTTGACATTAAAGGAGCAAAATGTGTGGGTTGGGTTGTTCAAGGAGAGCAGCAAGGTGTGAGGTATGAGGGGCAAGAAGACTGTGTGCCTTAAAGCTGATGGTAAGGAATTTGTTTGATCCAGAGGTGGATGGCAACCATCAAAGTTTCTTGAGAAGTGGGGAAACATTTCCTGAAAGTTTTTGTAGAAAAATGATCTGGGCAGCAGAATGGAGTATGGACTAGAGGTGGGGAGTAACAGGAGGCAGGGAGGTAATAATAATAATAATGTTATTTGTTAAGTGCTTACTATGTGCCGAGCACTGTTCTAAGCGCTGGGGTAGACACAGGGGAATCAGGTTGTCCCACGTGGGGCTCACAGTCTTAATCCCCATTTTACAGATGTGGTAACTGAGGCACCGAGAAGTTAAGTGACTTGCCCAAAGTCACACAGCTGACAAGTGGTAGAGCCGGGGTTCGAACCCATGACCTCTGACTCCAAAGCCCGTGCTCTTTCCAGTGAGCCACGCTGGTAGCATGGAGGCTGTTACCGTAAAAAACGCAGAATAGGAAAAGTGCTTGGACTAATGTGGAAAAGAAAGGATTGATTTTTAGCAGTGTTGTGAAGGTTGAACTGACAGGAGAAGCAGCATGGCTCAGTGGAAAGAGCACGGGCTTTGGAGTCAGAGGTCATGAGTTCGAATGCCAGCTCTGCCACTTAGCTGTGTGACTGTGGGCAAGTCACTTAACTTCTTTGTGCCTCAGTTACCTCATCTGTAAAATGGGGATTAAGACTGTGAGCCCCACATGGGACAACCTGATTCCCCTGTGTCTACCCCAGAGCTTAGAACAGTGCTCGGCACATAGTAAGCGCTTAACAAATACCAACATTATTATTATTATTAGGATTTAGTGACAGATCGAATGGTTGGGTTGAATGAGAGAGAGGAGTGAAGCATAATGCCAAGGTTTTATGAGGCAGGAAGGATGGCGGTTCTGTCTGATAATAATAATGTCAGTATTTGTTAAGCGCTTACTATGTGCAGAGCACTGTTCTAAGCGCTGGGGTAGATACAGGGTAATCAGGTTGTCCCACATGAGACTCACAGTTAATCCCGATTTTCCAGATGAGGTAACTGAGAAACAGAGCAGTTAAGTGACTTGCTCACAGTCACACAGCTGACAAGTGGCAGAGCCGGGAGTCGAACCCATGACCTCTGACTCTGAAGCCCAGGCTCTTTCCACTGAGCCCCGCTGCTTCCCGATGGAAAATCACAGGGAGGACAGGGTTTGGGTGGGAAGATAAGGAGTTCTGTTTTGGACACGTTCAATTTGAGGTGTTTATGGAACATCTAAGTAGGCAAGAGGAAATGTGAAACAGCAAAGAGAGAGGAGGGATCAGGGCTGGAGATGTAGATTTGGGAATCATCCGCATAGAAATGGTAGTTGAAGCCATGGGAGCGAATGAGTTCTCCAAGGAAGTGGGTGTAGATGGAGAATAGGTGGGAACCCAGGACTGATCCTTGAGGGACCCCCACAATTAGGGGTTGGGAGGCAGAGGAGGAGCCTGCGAAGGAGATTGAGAATGCGTGGCCACAGAGATAGGAGGAGAACCAGGAGAGGACTGAGTCGGTAAAGCCAAGATTGGATAATGTTTTCAGGAGAAGTGTGTACTGAACATTTACTGTGTTAGACTGGGAACCCCATATGGGACAAGGACTATGCCCAACTTGATTAATTTGTAACTACCCCAGCACTGAGAACAAGGTGTTATCATTATTTAATAGAATAGAGAAGCAGTGTGGCTTAGTGGAAATAGCATGGGCTTGGGAGTCAGTGGTCGTGGCTTCTAATCCCTCTCTACCACTTGTCAGCTGTGTGACTTTGGGCAAGTCACTTAACTTCTCTTTGCCTCTGTTACCTCACCTGTAAAATGGGGATTAAGACTGTGAGCCCCACGAGGGACAACCTGATAACCTTGTATCCCAGTGCTTAGAACAGTGCTTGGCACATAGTAAGCGCTTAACAAATACCAGCATTATTATTATTTGCAGAGCACTATATTAACTTCTTGGGAGAGTACGAAAAATCAGATTTGGCAGGCATGTTCCCTGCCCACAAGGCACTTACAGTCTAGAGGGGGAAACAGACAGTAAAATAAATTATGGGTAGGTACATAAGAGCTGAGGGGCAGAAGGTAAGGTGAATAAGGGGTACAAAGCCAAGTTCAGGAGCAATGCAGAAAGGAGAGGGAGTACCGGAAATGAGGCCTTAATCAGGGAAGGCCTTTTGGAGGAGATGTGATTTTACTACCAACACTGATAATAGTAATTATGGTATTTTTAAGTGCTTACTGTGCATCAGACACTAAGCACTGGGGTGGTTACAAGCAAATCGAGTTGGACACAGTCCCTGTCCCACATAGGTTTCACAGTCTCCATACCCATATTACAGGTGAGGTAACTGAGGCACAGAGAAGTGAAGTGACTTCCCCGAGGTCACCCAGCAGAGAAGTGCAGAACGAGGATTAGAACCCAGGTCCTTCTGATTCCCAGGCCTCTGCTCTATCTGCAGGCCTATTATTATTATTATTCCTACTACCACAACCAGTACGACTGCTATTCCACTTTTGTACTCCATCAGAAATGGATTTGAATAGAGTTGGGTTCCCTGCCCAATGCGTCACTATGTCTGTTCAAAGATGGACACTTTACCCAGCTGACGTTTTACCTGACCTCTGAAGGGCTCAGGGCTGTCACATCAGTTAAACCAAATAGAGGCTAGTCACCTATTTAGTGTTCGGTTCATTTGAGTTCTTCCAAGGAAATATCACCCCAAGAACCACCTTCTGGCTTTCAGTTTGTCTATCTCCTTTCGGGAATCAGTGATGTTTTAGTGAAAGCAGCCCGACCTAGTGGAAAGAGCACAGGACTCCGTCAGGAGATCCAGGTGCTCATCCCAGATCCTCCACTTGCCTGCTAGAAGATCTGGAGCAAGTCACTTAACTTCTCTGGGCCTCAGTTTTCATCAGCTGTAAAATGGTTTCACCAGACCACATACCTCCCCTTTTTAAAAGCCCTACTAGGAGGCCACCTCCTCTAAGAAGCCTTCTAGATTAATCCCTTCTTTTCCCAGGTATGCCATTCCCTCAGACACTTCAGCACTCTGGTTTTTTTTTTATTTTTTATTGTTAAGGGTTGACTTCTTAATCTGTGCTTATTGTGTAATTGCCATTTCTGTCCTCTTTTACCTTTAGGGTGCTCTTAATTTTAATTAGACTTCTCTTTCTCTTGAACCCGTAAACTCCACAAAGACCGGGATTGCAATTTTTGTTTCTCCATGTTCCTTAGGCACCCAGCTGTCGGTCCACAGTCAGTCCTGGTGTCACTGCCTGGGGATCTCTGCCAACCTTAACTGTGTTTTGGTGATTTAGGTGACCCTCTAGGCCGTGAAAGGAAACCAAATCGAAGTTGACGTAAATCATTAGAAAGCAATTTGAGGCTTTTTCTACTTGCATATATAATGGAAGTTGTTCCAAGGTATTTCTATTGGTTGGACGATCTTAATTTCTCTCCATCTAATGTCCTGGCAGAATGTTTGCTCCTGAACTAATTACATTTTCAGAGATCACATGTTTCCACTAGGAGAAAAAAGAGAAAAGCTCTTTGTATCACGTACTTAGTCCTCACTGTTTAGTTGAAAAGCAAATCGTCCTGGAAAAAAGTGATCTGTTTTTCTTCTCTGTTGCACTGATGAAAGGATGTAGTTCACTTTGTCTCCCTAAACCAACCCACTGCTGATTGACTAACTGCTCAACCACTGCTGAGTAATAAGCAGCTGATTATTTAGGATCGGTTATGTACCTGCATGTCCTCTTGATCTGTTACAAGGGCATTTTCCAAATGATGACAAAATTCCCATCATTGTCTTTTAAATTGTTACTTTGTCTTTTTTTCATTTTAGATTCTCTTTAAGAGAATTCCCGAAATCTGTAGGATATTTCAGCCTGTCACCGAAAAACAGACTTTTCACTGATATTTCACACACTTGACCTGAATATTAATATAACATTAATATTATAAAATCGTAATAATCAACAGAAATTAATTATCATTAATATTACAATATCAGTTATTTTGTAATATTATATTATACTATAATATATATGTTATATTCTGTATTACATTAAGCACATTCTTTATTCTGTATATTATATTATGTATATTCTGTTATAATATTAATGATCAGAAACAGACTTTTCACTGATAATTCACCCCATGATATATTCTTCTTTAGGACAAAACTTCTCGCCTTCAGGAAGCATTGAGACCGGCTCCTTTCAGGAAGGTCTGAGAGTCAATTAGACTCACTTATTGGTAGAAAAGGAGGCGGTGGGCTTACTTAAACAGTCAGGGAGTTCTTCCTCTTGAAGTAGTATTTCTTTCCTATTTATCGGTGGCCCTGGCTAAAAAGCGCTAGTTTAGCTTTAAAGCCACTACTTCAATAATTGCACTATCGATCAAAACCTCCTGGGACCGTAAACTCCGTTTTAAGCTCTTTGTGTTCACATTAGGCCCGGTGTCCGTTCTGCTTCTCTCCAAGGATCTGCTGCAAGCTCCGTTTTTGTGGCCCTGCTCACTGAATAGGCAAAGAACAGCAATAATTCTTGCCCCAAATATCTGTATGCCCAAAGAGCGGGGGCAATCCGGCCATTTGAGATAAAGGATCTTCACAGTGGAAGCAGTGTGGTCCCGTGGCAGAGTGCTGGTCTAGGTGACCGAACTCCTGACTGACAGAACTCCCAGCATGTTCGGCAGCAGCTATCAATCACGCAGGTTCTTGATTCAAGAAATCTTCATTTCTATGAGTCAGGCCTATCCCCCTCCCACTCCACGGAGCCGAACTGCTCCAAAAGATATTGGTTAAAATATTAAGGATCGTGAGACAAAGGGGAGAAAGTGGAAACAGTGGCATGTGCCTCAGACATTGCCTACGAACAGTGCTCAGCACTCAGAAGAGTGCTTGGCACATAGTAAGGGCTTACCAAGTACCATAATGGTAATTATTACGTCGGCCCAATGAGCCTCTTTGTGAGAAGTCGGTCAGTCCATTGTATTTATTGAGCGCCTACCCTGTGCAGAACACTGTATAAGTACTTGGGAAGTAACAACATAACAGGAACATTCCCGGCTCACATTGAATTCACAGTCTAGAGGGGGAGACAGACTTTAATAGAAATAAATGAAATTAAAGCTATGTACATAAGTGGTTGGTGCTGAGAGGGGGGATGAATAAGGGTGACTCAGAAGGGAGTGGGAGCTGAGGAAAAATGGGACTTAGGGAAGGCCTCTTGGAGGAGATGTTACTTCATTAAGGTTTTGAAGGTGGGGAAGAGAAACTGTCGGATATGAAGAGGGAGGGTGTTCCGGGCCAGAGGCAGGACATGGGCGAGAGGACGGCGAGATAGATAAGATGGAGGTACAGTGGGTAGTTGGCATTAGAGCAGTGAAGTGAGCAGGCTGCTGGGCCTATACCATTGGTCCACCGTTGGCCTTTTCCGTCACCCACAGACCCGTGGGTAGATTTCCAAGTCAGAGTTGTCATCTTCACATATGAAAGACAACAAATTCTCTGTCAGCAATTTGGGGAGTAGACTGCCAAATTTTACACCAGTAGGAAGAACACAGGGTCCAGTAACCTTGGTTTCATTTTTCACTCAAACTATCTTTAGTGTCACCACTCACCCAAAGATTTCCAGGTCTCCGGTTACTCTGTTTAAAAGACCGAAGGCCTTTTCTTCACACATCCTCAGACAGCTGATTTTCACATATCTGAGGAGAAACCGGTGTGCCGACGAAACAGAAACTAGACCACGTTCAGTCTGAAGGGCAAACAAAGAATCTGTGGAATATATTTGTGGGAAGACTGCCAAAAGCATGCAAAGTCACCCATCTAGTCAAAGGCTCTGCTGTTTCTTGTTCATTCTGTTTCCTTAGCAGAGAAAAAGGTGAATTGCTTTGAAACCTCTTCTCAACCTTGCTGTGCTTAATCCCTGGCCCGAGTTAAGAAATGGTCCTTTAGCTGAGCTGAATTTGTGACTTCCTCCCTCCAGTTAGCACAGCTTCTCTGCTCTTACATTCATTTCCTCTGGGTATCCCAGTAATCTTTGTGGAAGAGTTGGGGATAGAATGTAAATTGAGCTCAGTAATGATAATAATAATAATAATGTTGGTATTTGTTTGGTATGTGCAGAGCACTGTTCTAAGCGCTGGGGTAAATACAGGGTAATCAGGTTGTCCCACGTGACGCTCACAGTCTTAATCTCCATTTTAAAGATGAGGGAACTGAGGCACAGAGAAGTGAAGTGACTTGCCCACAGTCACACAGCTGACAAGTGGCAGATCCGGGATTTGAACCCATGACCTCTGACTCCCAAGCCCGGGCTTTTTCCACTGAGCCATGCTGCTTCCCCAATAATGATAATAATGATAATGGTATTATATTAACTGAGCTCTTACTTTGTTCCAAGCACTGTACTAAACGCCTGAGAGAGTACAGCAGAACAGAGTCGGTAGACATGTTCCCTGCTCACAGTGAGCTTACAGCCTAGAGCAGAAGCCAGACATTAGCATTTGCTGTGTGCTAAGCATTGTACTATGCGCTAGAATAGTTACAAGATCGTCAGAGTCCCACATGGGGCTCACAGGCTAAGTAGGAGAGAGGACAAGTATGGAGCCCTCTTTGTGCAGATGAGGGAACTGAGGCACAGAGAAGTTAAGTGACTTGTCCACGGTCCCAGAGCAGTCTCTGTCTGGGCAGAGCAGTCTGCTGCTTAAAGGTTAAGTAGCAGAGGCGAGATTAGAACTCAGATCCTCTGACTCCCAAGTCCTGGCTCTTTCTACTAGGTCCCTCCACATCCAATACGCAAAGCATGGCTAGGCAGCTCTTGACAGAACACCCCATACCCTGCTCATTTCAATTAATGCATCCCAGAATCATTTAACTTTTATAAGGCAGTGCTGCAGGGCTGATTAATATTCATTAAGACCCCAGATAGTCATTCTCCTTCTCCTATTTATGTAATTTCTTTCTGCTTCCAAAGAGCGGTGCTTGTTCCAATCAGACTTCATCATTTTATGGTCAACCCGGGTCCTCCATTTGTCAAGGCCATTCTTCCCACCGAATCCTCTATGTGGCTAACAGCTCACCCTCCAACTTGGCGTCGTGGGGAAATGAATGAGCAAACCCTCTTTCCTACCATTACCAGTGATTTATGATATGCGTCAGTCAGGCCCTTCCAGAGGTTTATTGACCCTTCCAGGCTCCTGTTAGAACTCCTCCTGTGTAAATCCACTTGGGACCATGTGAGGCTCGTAACGCATGGATTAGAACCCGGATCCTCTCACTCCCAGGCCTGTGCTCTTTCTCCTGGACCAGGCTGTTTCCCAGTGTGAGGAATAGTATTTTAGCGAGAAATGGTATTTTAGGAGCAAGTGTTTCATGGACAAGCGGCAGCAACAGCAGATTAGGGAGGGCACTTTAGATGAGCTTTGAAACTTTAAGGGAGAATCAAGCTTTAATGTTCACATTTTCAACCCCTACTCTATTCTAGGAAGTCAGTTGTAACCTGAGGGATTCTGATAACTAGTCTGCAATCAATGTGTTTAAGTCTTTTATAACACAACCACACTCTAAAATGGGGGGGGGGGGAGCGGAAACAGTGGTATATCGGAAACATCACCATCAAGCAGAATGCTGAACTTGTATCCGCCCTAGCACCTAGTACGGAGCCTGGCACTTAGTAAACACCTAACAATTACCATTAACAAATTGTTCTCGGTCCTTTCCTGATCTTGTACTAAATGAAATTTAGTATTTTTTTCACTGCTACAAGGGGAACAGACAAGAAGCAGCAGGTTGACCTAGTGGAAAAAACACCGGCCTGGGAGTCAGAGGACCTGGGTTCTAATACTGACTCTGCTACTTCACTATGTGACCTTGGGCAAGTCCCTTCACTTCTCTGTGCCTCAGTTTCTTCACAGCGTGGATTAGTGTAGACAGCACAGGCCAGGGAGTCCGAAGGTCATGAGTTCTAATCGTAACTCTGCCAGTCGTCTGCTGTGACCCTGGGCAAGTCACTTCACTTCTCTGTGCCTCAGTTTCCTCATCTGTAAAATGAGGATTGACACTGTGAGCCCCACGTGGGACAGGGACTGTGTCCATTCCTATCTGCTTGTACCCACCCCAGCGCTTAGTGCAAGTGCCTGGCACAGTAAGCACTTAACAGATACCATTATTATTTATTATTAAAATAGGGATTCAATACGTAATCCACCACACCCCCTCCCACCACCTTGCAAGCCCCAAGCAGGTCAGGCCCTTACCCTACCTTATTATCTCATACCTTTTTTGTGTCATGATTGGCTCATAGTAGGTGATTAATAAATATCACCATTATCATTATTACCACCAAGTAGTCTAATCGTCTGCAATCCAAATCATTGTTCGTGATCATCCGAATCAGGTAAACCTAAACTATTTAAAGCAAAATCAACCACCCAAAATAGTGCATGCTATTTGCATATATTTTTATTCTGAGAGGAAAAGTTATTTCAAAAAGAAAGAATTCATTTCATCTCTGGTGGGTTTTCCTTCGGTCATTTTACAAATGTGCAGAAGAGAGCCATCTTCAGAGCACTCTGCCAGTTTTAACTTTAATGCCACTGCAGACTTCAAATGCCGGTCTGGGCTTTGAAAAATAATATCTGTGTTTTGCTGTTTCTTATCCCTTCACAGGAATATTACGATGATAAATGCAGTGTTATTACATAAGGTTTTTTAGCTCTCTTCAGGAAAGGAGCTGTTTGAAAAAGCCCCAATTAAGCAGAATCTAGTTTGTCTTCCATGCCCTGACCTCCTACTGACCGACGACAGTGGAGAGAGAGGGTGCTATGGTAGGAGTAATGACAGTAATAGTAATAATAATAATGATGATTAAGAATATATCTCTGCAAGGCACTGCCCGAGGACTGGAGTATTTCCAAAATAATCAGGTCAGGCACAATCCTTGTCCCTCACACCCTAAGGAGGAGGGAGAATAGGTGTTTAAACCCTGTTTTGCAGATGAGAGAACTGAGGCCCAGAGGAGTTAAGTAATTTGTCCAAGGTCGCACAGCAGGGAAGTGGCAAACCTGGGATGAGGACCCAGGTCCTTCTGACTCCCAGACCCATGCTCTCTCCCCTCTTCGCCATGCTGCTTCTCGGAGTCAAGTATCAATCTTCCTGGTTCTGCTACAGATTGAACAATTGATGGGGAGGGGGCTGTTTCTAGTCAATTCCAGCCAAAAATTGAGGTCCCAGGGCTGGACTGCTCCCAGTGGAGTTGAGATTGTGTGAGCCTGGAGTAGGCTAGATAGGGGATTGGTCCCCCCCTGCCCTTAAAATAATTAATAATAATGATGGTACTTGCTAAGCACTTACTATGTGGCAAGCATTGTTATAAGCACTAGGGTAGATACAAAACAATTAGGTTGGACTCAGTCCATGTGCCACATGGGGCTCAGAGTCTCAATCCCCATTTGACAGATGAGGTAACTGAGGCCCAGAGAAGTTAGGTGACTTACCCAAGGTCACACAGCAGGCACATGGCAGAGCACGGATTAGAACTCAGGTCCTTATGACTCCAGAAACAAGGATATGCCAAATACTGAGAATCTACTCTGTCCTCATAACACACGATGGAACTATTTTTAGTAAACTGTGGCAAGACACCTGTTAATGAGGGTGCCATATCAGATTGTGAATGTATGAAACTGGGGTGCGTTGATTAACTGTGGATTTTAATAATCAGCCTGTCAAATCATTTTAAGGTTTGTAGCTAAAATTATTTGGATTAAAATGAACTTATCTTTGCTGTTTGAGTTAAGGGGCAATATTTCTAAGTTGAGTTTGTATAGCTTATTGGACAATCCCGTTGTTTCCCTGGAAACCGGTTATTTTCAGTTATCCACCTGTAGACCCCTGCTATATAAACAAGTTGTTTAGGATTTTGTGCAGTGATAAAAAGCCGAGATATGAAAGGAAGCACAGCAACTAAAGGACATAACGAACCATTTTATCAGTCTGTTATTGGAGATCTTAGACTTTAATTCTTAATACCTCCAAGTAAATTTTGGATTTGATTAAAATGTTTCTCCCATATTGTGAAAAGAAGTCAAAAAATGAGGATTGATATTAGGAATCCACAGAATCTCGTCAGTTTAATGTCATTCTTGTACTATTCACTCTGACTATTGGCTTCCTCAAAGAACCTAGGTACAGTGAACACAAAGGAACAGTTTGGGAAAATCAGTGGTTGAGAAGCAGCGTAGCCTGGTAAAAAGAGTGTGGGCCTGGGAGGCAGAGGAACTGGATTCTAATCTAGTCTTCTGTGTGACCACGAACAAGTCACTTCACTTCTCTGTGCCTCAGTTCCCTCATCTCTAAAATGGATATTAAGACTGCGAGCCCCATGTGGGATATAGACTGTGTCCAACCTGATTATCTTCTCTCTACCCCAGTGGTTAGTACAATGCCTGAAATATAGTAAACTCTTAACAAATATCATTACAAAAAAAAATCACTGGCCTAGTCTTGTCAGCCACAGGTGTACTGGACATAACATTTTGCCCACTTCTGCTTTCACTAGTCTCCATTCAGAATGCTTTCACGTTTGCCCAAATATCCTGTAATCAGTCAATTGTATTTACTGAGCACTTACTTTGTGCAGGGCACGATATTAATCGCTTGAGAGGTTACAATAAAAAAGAATTTGTAGACATGCTCTCTGCTAACAAGGAATTACAGTCTAGAAACCCGAAAGGAAAATCCGGCAGCATCAGATAACTCTCTGGGGTGGCCTAGCGTATATGGAGAAGGAGGGAATTCCAAACTAGGGGGAAGGTGTGGGAAAGGGGTCGGCGGCCAGATAGATGAGATGGGGGCCCAGGGTGTTAACTGGTGTCAGAGGGGCGGAGTGTGCGGGCTGGGCTGGAGGAGGAGATTAGTGAGGTGAGGTAGGAGGGGGGCGAGCAGATGGACTGCTTTATAGCCAATAGTAAGGTGTTTTTGTTTGAGACGGAGGTGGATGGGTAGCCACTGGAGCGTCTTGAGGAATGGGGAGACATGAACCTCAATGTTTTATGTGATATAGAAGACGAGTGGCAGAACCGGGATGAGAACTCAGATCCCCCGACACCCAGCCCAGGCCCTCTCCACTAGACCGTGCCGCTTCCCAAAGGAATCAGCTTCTCGTACCAAAGCGCAAAGCAGTTTAAACCACTCAAGGCAAACTACACCCATGAAACTCCTTTGAAACATGAAAAAATTGACGATGCTAATCTTCTAATCCGGCCGCCCTTTGTTTTTCATGTTTAAATCCATCTAATAGCTATAATTGGTTCTGCATCGGCTGGTAGGAAAATGGTCGCGTTATTAAAAACCAGTAAATTCCTTGTCATCCTGTCCAACATTTTAATGCATTTAACCATTCTGAAGCTCATTTAAACCATTTTCCATCGGAGGTTACAGTCTTCAATTTCAAAAAACATTTCAGGATTTCCTCCGCAGCAAGCAGTTTACTGTCCGTTGAAAACAAGGCTTCGGGACGATATTCTTTCTAAACGAAATATTTTAACCATTTCGCTTCCAAGTGTGATTCTGTGTGTACCCCATGCAGCTTCTTGAACATTTCATGCCCGACGTTGGGAAGCTTTTTGGTTGAGCTTTTGATTAAAATGAGTTAACTCACCCTCTAATGCACCAGGAAGAAGTATGGCTTGTTGGAAGAAGCACAGGAGTCCTGGCCTCTAATTCTGGCTTTCACACTTGCTCCTTGGGTGACCTTGGGCAAGTCATTAACTAAAATTGGGGATTCAATCCATTTACTCCTTCTTGCTTAAACTGTGAGCGTCGTGTGGGATGGAGACCGTGTCAGTTCTAAGCTCTTGGCAGGCAGGAATTTATTTATGATATGAATGTTTCTCCCCCTCTAGACTGTAAGTTGGCTGTGGGAAGGGATTGTAGCTCTTCTATTATTCTATTGTACTCTCCCAAGTGCTTGGTACCGGCTCTGCTCACAGTAAGCCCTCAATAAATACGATTGGTTGACTGAATTCATTCATTCAATAGTATTTATTGAGCGCTTACTATGTGCAGAGCACTGTACTAAGCACTTGGAATGTACAAATCGATAACAGAGACAGTCCCTGCCCTTTGACGGGCTTACAGTCTAATCGGGGGAGACGGACAGACAAGAACAATAGCAATAATGAGTGAAATGTGTCTACCGGCTTCTGATACATGGCTGTCTCCCAAGCGCTCAGTAAGTGTAAGCGCTCAACAAATGCAATTGGTTGATTGGGATCATCTTGTGTCTATCCCAGTGTCTGTCACATAGTAAAAACTTTACCCAAACCACGACTGTATTATTTTGATCATAAACCCCTCTGCAGCCCCAAATTTTTACAGGTGTTAAGAACATCAGAGATGTGAGTCCAGGAAGTTGGAGAATAACCACAAAGGGCTTTGCCAACTCCAAGACTGTATCATTCATTCATTCAATCGTATTTAGTGAGCGCTTACTGTGTGCAGGACATTGTACTAAGCGCTTGGAAAGTACAATAATAAAATATAAGAATAACCAAAATGTTATCATCTAAAAGAATAGCAAACAAAACCCCACCCATCAATCATCAGTAGCATTTAGATAGCACCTATTGTGTGCAGAGCCCTGTACTAAACACTCGACAGAGTACAGTAGAATCAGGAGATGTGATCCTTGCCCTCAAAATTTTATCATCTAGGAAGTGTATCCCATTCATTCACCATCACGTGTGGTTCACCATTAGATGGACCGCAGAGCACGAGCCTGGGAGTCAGAAGGACCTAGGCTCTAATCCCAGTTTTGCCACGTATCTGCTGCGTGTCCTTGGGCAAGTCATTTCACTCCTCTCTGCCTCAGTTACTTCACGTGTAAAATGGGGATAAAGACTGTAAGCTCCATGTGGGACGGGACTGTGTCCAACCTGATTCTGTTGTATCTACCTTAGCGCTTAGAACAGTGCGTGACACATAGAGCTTAACAAATACCATTATTAAGATTATTTTTTTTTAATCACAAGGTGTGCCTATTTTTTTTTCTTTGCGATAAAAGCGGGTAAGCATTTCCCTTTGAATATTTACCTGAGGGGCTGGTTTATAGCCATGGATCGGGTATCCGTACGAGCAGATTCAATTCTATCCACTTTAAAGAAAAAAATCAGTCAAAGCATAAAAATAAAGCAGTAACCTTGAGCAGACTTTCCGGATAATCGAGGCCGTTCTGATTTTCCCTTTGAACTGGGGGCCCAGGAACAAAGAGACGGAGTCTTGGGGAGAAAGGCCCTGCCTTTTGGTCTTGTCACGGTCATTAGCTGCAGTCAAGGTGCCTTTCGGCGAGGAACGAAGACAGATCGGTAGCATTCTCACTATCAGATCCCTTGTCAGAGGGAGCAGGCGTCTCCCTGATGGCGGCAGAAGGGATGGAGGGGAATCCAGGTGCCCTTTTCCCAGGGAAGAGTAAGATGAATGGGCTTATTGTCTCTGCTTCCCTGCTTGTTCTGAATCATTAGTATGACAGTTTGGTAATTGATGGCCCGACATTGGACCCGTTGTGAAGTTTTCCGTCCTTTCTTTGAAGCTATCCTGGTGTTCTTTAAACAGGGTACGCTTATCTAATGTGTCAAGGCATCCATCTGCCCACTTCCATCCGCGCCATCTTGGTAATGACAGAAAATCACACTGCTTGTAAGACAAAGGAGGGATATTAAGATTTGATCGCTGTGTTCCCTGTAATTCAGAGCAGTGGTTCTCTTTTATAATAGTAGGAGAGGTCAGGAATATATTTATCAAGGTAAAAGGAAATACCCATATAATTTAAACTATCAATCAGCTGGGGCCACACACTTTGTATTCTAAAACTCATTATTTTACTTACAGGCTTCCCCGTGGTGCACTATCCAAATTGAAAAAGGAAAGAGTTCAAAAGTTCTGTTTCCGACAATACTAGATGCCATAGATCATCCGGTTGCATTATACAAATTAAGTACTCTAGAGCAATCCATAACGAAATGTGCAGATTTCAAGTAACTCATTTTGCCTCCATTCTCATAACGATGTGAAAAATATCGAGTCTCGCAGAAACTATTGGAAAATATTTCTGAACTTAATTATGTTTTTAGGCTGTATTTTATAATTACTCATCCACTCATCAATAGGGTACATGAGGGAATTTATTGAGAGAATCATTGTAACGAATTACAGGGGTGGCCTCTGTGTGCTATTACAGGGAGAGATAGGTTGAAATTTCCAATTGGAGCTGCTATTGGGGAGAATTTATTGCTCAGCTCTAGAAAATTATCAAAGAGGAGGAAAGTCTCTTCTTGGGAGAGACTTTTTTTAATGGTTTTTCTAAAACGATTTACTTGGCCTTGAATTTTTTTTTTTTTTGGAGAAGAGCAAAAATTCAAAGCTCAATCAGACCTCTCGTCTAAAGAGAAATAGTAAGAAAAATATTTGCCAAGCACTGGGCTACTAAACTCTGGGGCCAGATACAAGATAATCAGATTCTTTCATTCAATCCTATTTATTGAGGGCTTACTGTGTGCAGAGCACTGTACTAAGCGATTGGAAAGTACATTTCAGCAATAAAGAGAGACAATCCCTGCCCACACCGGGCTTACAGTCTAGAAGATCAGACACAGCCCCTTCCCCCGAGGGGGCTTACGGTCTAAGGTGGAAGGGACGACGGGTATCTCATCCCCATTTTACAGATGATAAAGCTGAGGCTCGGAGAAGTGAAGCGACTTGCCCAAGACCACACAGCTGGCAAGGGGCAGAGCTGGGATTAGAACCCCGATCTTCCGATTGTCAGTTCCGTTCTCTTTCCTGCTTAATCCAGTCGCTTAGTACAGTGCTCTGCACATAGTATGTGCTCAAAAAATACCATTGATTGATGTCCTCTAGGCCTCACCGATAGTGGTGTCATAATCTTTTATTTTTCAAAGATGATCCTTCCAGCAAAGTGACCCTAACCACGCAGGAGGGTGTGGCAGTAAAGACTGACTCAGGCACCGACAATCTACTGCCTGATTCTTCCACGTAAAAATTGTCCTGCGTCGTACCAACGCAAGAACTGCGAGGTCTTGTTGGAAAGACCACAGGCCTGGGCTTTAAAAGTGAATTCAAGATCCTCGTTTAGATCATAGTCTGATGTGATTATATGTAGAGTGGCAGTTAACCATCTTGTTGAAGAAATCAGGGTACTAGAAAACTAAGATGAAGGAAGGGGAAACAGCATGGCCTAGTGGAAAGAGCACAGACCTGGGCTCAGCCTCGGGCTTGCTGTGTGACCTTAGACAAGTCACTTTGTCCTTCATTCAGTCATATTGAGCGCTGACTGGGTGCAGAGCACTGTACTGAGCTCTGCCTCAGTTTCCTAATCTGCAAAATGGGGATTAAATCCTACTTCCACCCATTTAGATGGTGAGCCCCAAGTGGGACAGAGACTGTGTCCAACCTGACTGTTTTATATCTACCCCAGTGCTTATTACAGTCCCTGGCACATAGTAAGCACTTAACAAGTTCCATTAAAAAAAGCAATAATTGAATAGGTGGATTCAGCACAGGGTATGATATGAAAATTTCAAGAATAATGACACTGAGTTCATAGTAAAGTAGAAAGCTTAATACATTGTTAATATTCTCAAGATAATTTCTTTGTTAAATAATGACATGCTTCTGATGACTATCTAATAAGATTTCATTCACCCATCTCCAAATAGCTTTAATTTATGAAGGCACTCATATTTATCAGGCCTAGTAATAATTCACAATTGTTTCAAAGAATGTCAAACTAATACACTTTCATCAGTATCATGATTTCATTTTCCTCAGGGCTGCGTGCACCACGGAGATTATTTCTATATGAGCCTTAATGTTTTAAAATGCTTTACAAGGTTTTATATATTTGCAGTAAAGCTTTGCACAAAATGTAATATTTCCATTCTCAGCATTCTTATAATGCTTTGTGTTTTCTGATATAAGGATGTCTTAATTGATTTTAGTCGGGAACATAAACCAAGATGATGGATCAATAAATCAAACGTATTTATTGAATGCTTACTTTTTTTTAATGGTATTTAAGTGGTTACTAACATTCCAGGCATTGTACTGAGAGCTGGGCTAGATAGGAGCTAATCAGCTTGGATACAGTCCATTTCCCTCACAGGGCTGACAGTCAATCCCCATTTTACAGATGAGGTAACTGAGGAACGGAGATGTTAAGTGACTTACCCATGATCACCCAGTAGACAAGTGGAAGAGGCAGGTCCTTCTGACTCCCAGGCCTGGGCTCTCTCCTCTAGGGCATGTTGTTTACTGTGTGCAAAGCACTGGACTAAGCGCTTGGGAATGTACAGAACAACAAATACAATCCTTTGTCCCAAGAAGCTTCCAGCCTAGAGGGGGAGACAGACATTAAAATAAATTACCAATAGAGGAAATAGTAGAGAATAAGGATATTTACCTAGGTGCAGTGGGGCTGAGGTGAGATCAGAGTGTTTGAGATAAAAGGACGAGGTGCATAGTCACCATAGAGGGGAGGGTGGGATCAGGAAATGAGGACTTAATCAGGGAAGGCCTCTTGCACAAAATGTACTCTAAAGAGGATATATACATATATAAAGAGGATTTAAAGAGTATATATTTCTATCCTCTTTAAAGCGAGAGAGAGAGAGAGACCTTGTCGCTACCGCAGCACTTAGTATAGTGCCTGGCGCATAGTAAGCACATAATAAATACAACTGAATGAATAAATACCTCGATTTTAATTATTATATATGCGTATATACCCATATATAGCCTCTCAGGGTCTCACCTAGAGTTTCCAGTCCTCTACCAGTCTCAGCTATGGGAGGGAGTGCCAAGCAGAGGCCTGTCCATTCCATTCCCAACTTGGGCAGTGGCTAGGGAGTGGCAGGCCATCTGCTACAAAGCAAAACCCACCTCTGCTAGGCAGCAGTGGCCCGGGAGAGAATCGAGGGTGGAGACTCAAGTTGACTAAGTGGAAGAAGGCGATGGGCAACCCCCGCTGGATTTTTCCCAAGAAAACTCTATGGATCCATTACCAGAATGATTGCAGGTGGAAGTGGGGCGTTCTGGAAGAGATATGTCCGTGGCACTGCTATGGGTTGGAGGCCACTCGACAACGTATATTGCTGAAGGCCACCAAGATAAAGCAATAAGGAAAGAACTGGAAGCTATTTGCTAAAACTCGGCCTACATTTAGACCTCATCAGCAACTCTATCCCTTCAGAGTCAAGCTAAGTGACACCACTGCAGCAGGGGTGCGGAAAACCTCTTCGCATGTCCCTTCCCTTCCCGCTTCGTGACACACGATGTCCATGGGGAAAGGGGAAGGAAATTGAGAGAGTGTCATCTTTCTTTTATCAGTTGTCTGCTCCAGATTTTCTGTCTGCCATCCTCTGTTCAACTACCAGGTCTTGAGAGCAGAATTAGAGCCTCGTCTTCTCTTCTGGGTCCAGTCCAGTGCTTGATGCATAATGGAGGTCAGTCAGTGCTGGTCCCTGGAATCTCATGACTTAATCACTAAGTCATGGTAGCACTTAATGAGTATCAACTTGGGACAGTGCACTGTATTAGATGCTTGGGAAGTTCATTCATTCATTCAATTGCATTTAACACTCACTGTGGCGGGGCAGTGCACTTGGGAGAGTACAATACAATAGAATCTTGTGGAGGTTATAAGAACACCATGTCAACAGGCCATCCCAAAGAATGTCTTTGATAAATGTTGTAATCAGTCGATGGCATTTGAGTGCTTACTATGTGCAGAGCACTGTACTAAGCATTTGGGAGAATACAAAAAGCAAATAATGGCATCTTGTCCCTAGGGAAAGGAAAACTAGTCCCTTGAGACCAATATTACCTTTGGTTTTCTTTATGGATATTATTAAGGAGACTGGATAACAACCTTTATCTCAAGTGCTCTGCACACTGTAAGCGCTCAATAAATACAGATGAATGAATCGAGATATGTGACATCTATCGCTTCCTCTAAACTACTCGGCAACACTCTTGAGAAATTCATCCGACCGGATTTGCCTTCTCAGAACTATGTTGGTTTTGCCAGAGCGCTTTTGAGTTGGCTACTTTCGGTTCCAAGACAGATAATAGCAAATTAGTGATTGATTCAAATACAAGGAAAGGAGAAATGTTAGATTATCATATTCAGCTCATTTTGTGCAAAGAATGTGTCTGCTAGCTCGGTTGTATTGTGTTCTCCCAAGTGCTTAGTAAAATACTCTGCACATGATATGCACTCAAATGCCATTGATTGATTGATTAAATGTTATGAAGACATTCTTTGAAATGGCCTGTTCACACGGACTTCTTGATTTATTTTTTTTTAATCGAAGAGATTTTATTGTGTCCTCTCTGCCCTCCTATTTCTGTCTCAGAAATGATTCTTGGTTGTTCTAGCAGACTGGTTTTGGCACTTACTACTCTGGTCTCTAGTGCCTTTTAAGAGAAGTGCTTTTTTGAGGATGGTTAAGTTAGGTCCAAAGGAGTTAGCGACATATTAGAAGCAGCGGGGCCTATCGGAAAGAACAAGGGCCTCGGAATCAGAGGACCTGGGTTCTAATCCCCATTCAGCCATCTGTCTGCTGTGTGACCTTGGGGAAGTCACTTCACTTATCAGTTACCTCATCTGTTAAGTGGGGATGAAGACTGTGAGCCCTATCTGGGTCAGGGACTGGATCCAACCTGATTCACCTGTATCTACCCCAGTGCTTGGTACAGTGGCTGGCACATAGTAAATGTTCAAAAATTACAATAAAAAAAATTTAACAGAGGCAGTGTTCTGCAAAAGCTGTTGCTGCCAGACTTTTATGACCACTCTCAGTTGCTGGCTGAATTCTCTTGGACCATGTCGTATGCACGTCTGTTCACTTTACATCACAATTTTGAAACCTAAAATTAATCCACGCTAAGATATTTAGATGGCAATTTACAAAAGCCGTTTCTATGGATTATTATGTAAATGTGAAACATTATTCATCGTATCGGAAGCTGAAACTCCATTCCTTAACCAATCCATCATATATAGTGAGTGCTTGCTGTGTGCAGAGCACTGTACTAAGTGTTGAGGGTAGAACAATATTGCAGAGTTGATAGGTACGTTCCCTGCCCAGAACGAGCCTACGGTCTAGAGTCTGCAGTCTTAAAGTGTCGTCTTTGGGGTAAGGAAGGACTACCTCTATGGCTGCTTTGGATTATTCACCCCAGAAGCAACCACAACACTTACAGGGAAGGAGGCTGGCCATTTGTTGAGAAACCTGAGGGAGCAGAGTGGCCTAGTGGAGAGAGCACAGGCCTGGGAGGTCAAAGACCTGAGTTCTAATCCTGACTCCCCCATTTGCTCGTTTAGACTGTGAGCCCGCTGTTGGTCAGGGATTGTCTCTGTTTGTTGCTGAATTTTACACTCCAAACACTTAGTACAGGGCTCGGCACATAGTAAGTGCTCAATAAATACTTTTGAATGAATTTGCTCACCGTGTGACCTTGGGCAAGTCACCTCTCTGGGCTCGGTTTCCTCAACTGTAAAACGGAGATTCAATACCTGTTCTCCCTCCTACTGTGACTCTGAGCCGCATGTGGGACAGGGTTTCTGTCCAACCTGATTATTTCGTATCTTACCCGAGCACTTAGAATAATAATAATAATAATAATGATAACGGTATTTAAGCGCTTACTATGTACAGAGCACTGTTCTAAACGCTGGGGTAGATAGAGGGTAAGTGGATTGTCTCACGTGAGGCTCACAGTTAATCCCCATTTTACGGATGAGGCAACTGAGGCCCAGAGAAGTGAAGTGACTTGCCCACAGTCACCCAGCTGACAAGTGGCAGGGCTGGGATTCAAACCCATGACCTCTGACTCCCAAGCCCGGGCTCTTTGCACTGAGCCACACTGCTTCTCCACAGTGCTTGACTCATAGTAAGCACTCAACAAATACCACAAAAAGGGTCCGGGCTGTTTTCTTACTTTTCATTCAACTTGCTGTTTAGAAGATGTAAAATGATATGGTGTAGTCTCCCTAAAACTAGCAGGCCTACTGCCAAGTTGTAAGCTTCTCAAGGGTAGGGATTAAGTCCGCTCACTCTAACGTCACCTCTCAACCTCTTTGTCCAGTGGATGTTCAATAAATAGTATTGCTTGCTTGATTGATTGATTAAAGAAGCTGACCATTATCCCAAACGGCTATTATAGCTTCTAGAAAAAGACTCGTAAAGAGAATTTGTAGCTCCTTTGCTACTAATAGGAGCTTTATCCACACAACCAGATATTAAGTCTGGGAGGGTCTTCATTAGAAAATCATTGGAGAAGTCGCGATCCCTCTTGGACAAACTTGCTTTGTGAAGAAACACCTCACAGAAGCCCTGTGCTCAAGAATGATATTTATTTTCCTTTAACTGATTGGATTGAGGACGATGCAGTTGAAGACAAAAGAAATCAATAATGACTAATTGGGCCTTTTTTTTCCTGACATTTTTCTCTGTTAAACGTTCATTCTGCAAATATAAAAGGGGTAGATTTTTCGAGCGTAACTTAAATGCATTGAGATCTGATCCTCTAGCCTCGTGGGCTTCCGTTCTCTCTCATCAGTAGATGATTATAAATAGAGGAGTCACTCGGCTGCCTCCCAAACAACAAATATTAATTTATTCTTTACAGCAGTGTTATACTTAACCAGTAGACTGATTTGTCACCGTGCCCTGTCCTTCAAATCCTCTGTCCCTTCTCCAACAGATCTCCCCCAATAATTATCATTGCTCCTATTCTGATCACCCCTTCAGCCTCCACTTGTACTTATATTCCAGTGCTACAGACTTCAAGCTCCTTTTCTTATGGTTTTTGTTAAGCTCTTACAAACACTTAGTACAGTGCTCTGCACACAGTAAGCATTCACTAAATACGTTTGAATGAATGAATGAATGTGCCAGACACAGTGCTAAGATCTGGGGTAGGTACAAGCCAATCAGTTTGGACAAATCCCCTGTCCTTTATGAGGTTCATAGTCTCAATTCCCGTTTTATAGATGAGGTAACTGAGGCACAGAGAAGTGAAACGACTTGTCCGAGGTCAAGCGGCAGAGCCGGGATTAGAATCCGGGTCTTCTGACTCCCAGGCCTGTGCTGTATCCACTAGGCCATGCTCCTTGAGGGCGGAGAATGTGTCTACCAACTCTGATATATTTTACTCTCCCGAGCTCTTAGTATAGTAATGTGCACACAGTAAGCACTCAATGAATACCATCGGTTAATTGATTACGTATGTATTTATTTACGGCCATCCTCCTCACAGGCGTAAATTCATTCCCTCGACTCTAAGCTCGTTATGGGCAGAGAATGTGTCTGCTAATTCTGTTGTCCTCTCCCACGCCCTTAATACAGTGCTCTGCACATATAGAAAACGCTCAATAAATACCACTGATTGATTGATGTAAATAGCATATTCAATATTTCTAGGTCTGCCCAACTAGAGTGTAAATCAGGTGGTAACATCCTTGCAGACAGGGAATTTTATGGTTTTTGCTTGTGTCTCCCAAGTAATAATAATAATAATAATGTTGGTATTTAAGTGCTTACTATGTGCAGGGCACTGTTCTAAGCGCTGGGGGAGATACAGGGTCATCAGGTTGTCCCACGTGAGGTTCACAGTTAATCCCCATTTTACAGATGAGGTAACTGAGGCACAGTGAAGTGAGTTGCCCACACACAGCTGACAAGTGGCAGAGCCAGAAGTCGAACCCATGACCTCTGACTCTGAAGCCCGGGCTCTTTCCACTGAGCCACGCTGCTTCCCTAGTAGAATCCCCTGCTCTTGGTCCATGCTCATTAAACATTCTTCCGCTGCAGAAAGCAGCATGGCTTACTGGAGAGAGAATGGGCTCGGGAGACAGAGGTCATGGGTTCTAATCCCAGCACTGCCACTTGTCAGCTCTGTGGCTTTGGGTAAGTCACTTAACTTCCCTGTGCCTCAGTGACCTCATCTGTAAAATGGGGATGAAGACTGTAAGCCCCACGTGGGACAAGCACTTAGAACAGTGCTTGGCACATAGTAAGCGCTTAACAAATACCATTATCATCATCATCATTCCTATGGTCACTTTCAGAAGTTTGGGAATCCAAGAATTCAGTTTTTTCCATTCTGGGATGGAATTTCATTACACAGGTTAGGAAAATTTCTCTTTGTTGTCTGGCCCACTGAATGCTGTATTTCTCTAAAAGGATTAAAATGATCTTGCTGTGATTTATTATTAAAATCCATTTAAATGGATGCAATTTCAAGAAAAAATTAAACATTAATACGTAGAGAAACAAACACTATACTAGATTTGCTTTGCATCAAGGACTTAAATTGCTCTGTATTCAGAATCTGATCAATAATTATGTATTGATGACATGAACTTTCTTCCTTACCATATTTGCAGATATAAGTCCTCGGTTCACTGAACATTAATGATCCATCTGAGGATGGGATTTGAAAACATTTTTTTGGATTTGAATCGACACTTTTCTTGTGTAACTAGAAAACTAACTCTATATTCCTCTGAATGTGGGCCTGGGCCTCGGAGTCAGTACATCTGGGTTCTAATCCCAGCTCTTCCACTTACCTGTGGTGTGACCTTGGGCCAGTCATTTCATTTCCCTTTGCCTCAGTTCCCTTATCTATAAAATGGGGATTCAATACCTGTTCTCCCTCCTACTTAAAATATGAGCCTTAAGTAGTAACTGCTTATCTTTTATATACCCCAGGACTCAGTACAGTGATTGGCAAATAGTGCTTAACAAATACCCCAACCTGATAATGTTTAAATTATTTCTAAAATGGTGGGGGATCTCTCAGGTATTTTTTAAGTGCTTACTATGTGCCAAGCACTGTTCTAAGCCCTGGGGATAGATACCAGGTAATCATGTTGTCCCACACGGGGCTCACAGTCTTAATTCACATTTTACAGATGAGGTTACTGAGGCACAGAGAAGTTAAGTGGCTTGCACAAGGTCACACAGTAGACAAGTGACGGAGCCGTGATTAGGACCCATGACCTTCTGCCCCCCAGACCCGTGCTCTGTCCTCTCTGCCATGGTAGGCAGTTGGGAATGCAGAGCAAAGAAGTGATATGTCCCCTGCCCAAAAGTCACTTAGGTTTTTGGTTTACAATCTCTCACCACCTGAGGCCATTATAATACGAAGAAACTGACCAGGGTTTAAGGGTATATGCTAAGTGCTTAATATGTCAGTCAGTCGTATTTATTGAGTGCTTACTGTGTGCAGACCACTGTACCCAGTGATTGGGAGAGTACAATATAACAATAAACAGACACATTCCCTGCCCACAACAAGCTTACCGTCTTGATCCCCATTTTACAGATGAGATAACTAAGGCACAGAGAAGTGAAGTGACTTGCCTGGGGTCACAGAGCAGGCAAGTACCAGAGACAGGATTAGAACCCAGGTCCTTCTGACTAACAGGCCCGGGCTCTACCCATTGGCACATGCTGAAGAAAGTAGAAGGCCGACTTCCTCTTTGGACTCTGAACATTGACGCTATAAATTCCTTAATCCTTATGGCAATCGCCTTTGCGGAAACATAGTCCTGAATTACAGGTCCGACACACAGGATAGATGTAGCAAGATACCAAAACAGGAAGACTTCCTTAGCACCGTGGGTTAAATCTGTGTGCCTTCCTTCCATTAACATAAGTGGAAATTTGGATGGAATGAATGTATTGGGTGAAAAGGCAATTTATTTATTCCCCAAAGTATACAGAAAAATTGATGGATAACCCTACTTATAACACTAATATGGTCAATATGGTTTTAGATTTATTGGCTAAATTTTAGTCAGACACTTCTTAATATTCCCCCAAAACCCAGGGGATCGTGAATGGAAGTGGTTTGGCAGGTTCTCAAAAATTAAATAGTGAAAAAAATCCAACCATTTCTTTGGGATCCCTATACCTGAATGACTCTTATTTAGAGGTTGATAGAAAGTTAGATCCATAATAAGGTTATTTTTTCTTTTAAACCGATGATTAATGGTAACACCTTAAAATCAGATATATATGTATTTATATATAAGATATTTACATATATAGAGTCTTTTTTGTTATATGGAGCCTTTCATTTGAGCATCTCAGAGCTTGAACTGTGACACATCAATCAATCATTGGTTTTTGTTGAGCATTTACTCTACGCAGAGCACTCTTCTGAGCGCTTGGGAGAGTACAATACAGCAGACTTGTTCCCTGCCCACAATGAGCTTACAGCCTAGAGAACCTTCAGGAAGTTTGTCATTAAAGGTGAACTTTCCAGCTTTGCCTACATTACCTACAGTGAGGGTGAATCCTAGGTGGTAGAAGGCCTTGTCTTTGTGTCTCATTTATCTTTACAGAAGATAATTGTTTGCACATTCATCGTTGAAACATGAGGAGTTTTCACTATTAGCAAAACTCCCAGACAATTTGAGAGGCAATACTGTTTACAGACTTAAATTCAAAAAGACATCTTGCCATAGGAACTATAATGATTCGCTCACCACCCTGGTTTGGATTTTCATTTGGTGGAATTTGTATTCGCTAACAAATTATGTCAGTGAATTAGCCACCGAGATATAATATATTCGGCCTTAGAGAAAAATCAGCCTTTACTAAGGGTTCCGTAAGTGACAGTGACTCATTTCTCTTCACTGTGATTTCCCTGCTTTAGTTATTATGTTGAATTTGTCTTTATATTTCTTTCGAAAGTGCTGACTTAAATTTGTTTTTGAGTTAGTGGGTGTTAAGTTCAATTGATGTAAATCATTTTAGAAATAACTTTGAATGGATGGTGCTGCTGTATACATTAGCATCATTTCACAGTAATAAAAAAGGGTTACATAAAGAGCATTTTTAGGATAATACATTTTCCTGTGCACTTACTGTATTAGATAGTTTAGCGGCTGTAATGTATAATCCAAGTTGCAATAATGTAAATGTTTCAAAGCTCTCACATATACATGGTTTTCCAGGACCATTCTTTTTCAGTGTTACCCACTCAATCCTACTTAAATACCAAGATAAATAAAATCTTATATTGCCATCGTTTAATCACACCGAAAGTGTCCTTAGTAGTTAGTGATTCATAAAGTTTTAAAATGGTCAAATAAATCTGATTGAGCACCGCAATTCCAATTCTCTATTTCGTACAGAAAAACATGAGAGCAATTTGTTTTTCTTATAATTCTCAATTGTTCTAATCAGTTTTTGATCGTTCATAGGTAGGTCGATCCCTTTGTTTCAAAGTCATGAAGCGTACCGTGCTGGTATTTCCAGAGTCAGTGGTAAAGTACAAAATGGAAGGCGAGCTTATCACGTTTTTATTAAGTATTGCAGTTACCCTTTGTTGGAAATGCCCTCTCTACATTTGCGGAACTTTAAGGAATCCATTCTCTCTGGGTTCCCCCCAGAATAAACTAAGATGACTTTTGGGTAAATAGGAGCAATTAGATTTAGACGGCAGAATGCAATTACCCACGGTGCTATGCAAACCAACACCTGCCTAGGAGCCCGGAGCCTGACTGAAAGAGGGAGATTCTAAAGAAAATCGAGAAATGGATGGAAAATCACTTTGGCAGTGTATGAGCCTGCCCTCCACCTCCAGCCTTTGAATCATCTCAGCACCCCAGCAGGGCTTTAGACCCAACTTCCTAAGAACCTTGCTATTCCACAAATCAGTGCCCTGGTGAGATATCACTTACTGTCTCCTACCCCACTCAGATAGCCTTGGGTAGCGTTGTTTGACGGACTTGGGTGAGAAAGGCCTTATAACTCACGGCTCTCACTGTTTAGGTCCTAGAAGAAATTACACAGTTGACTTAATGACAAGCGGTTCAGTAAATTTCACTTCACCTTCCTCTTCATCTTTGGCTCCATCTCAAACAAAAACTCCTCACCATTGACTTCAAAGCCCTCAATCCCCTTGCCCCCTCATACCTCACCTCACTACTCTCCTACTGTAACCCAGCCCTCACACTTCACTCCTCTAATGCTAACCTTCTCACCGTACCTCCATTTCGCCTCTCTCGCCACTGACCCCTCGTCCACGTCCTGCCTCTGGCCTGGAACACCCTCATATCCGACAGACAATTACTCTCCCCCTTTCAAATCCTTATTAAAATGCCATCTCCTCCAAGAGGACTTCCCTGGCTTATCTCTCCTTTCCTCTTCTCTCTCTCCCTTCTGCGTTGCCCTGAATTGCTCACTTTATTCATCCCCTCTCCCAGCACCACAGCACTTATATTCATATCTGTAATTTATTAATTTATATTAATGTCTGCTTCCCCCTGTAGACTGTGAACTTGTGTGGGCAGGGACTGTGTCTGTTTATTGTTATACTATACTCACCCAAGTTCTTAGTGTGATGCTCTGAACACAATAACAGCTCAATAAGTACAATTGAAAGAATGAATGAGGTTTTCTGGTTAGGGACAGGTTAATCTATTTGTCACAGAGTGATAAATGGGATCTCAGAGCTCAGTAAAACTACTTTCTACTATTTACTCTGCTGAATATTTCTGTTCTGCCACCTCCATTAAGAGTGTAAGCTCCTACTCGGCGGGGAAGATATATCTGTGGTATTTGTAAAGCACTTACTCTCCTCTCAGGATCATACCTGGAGAGTTTCCAGTACCTTGCCAGTCCTGCCTATGGGGGAGAGAGTCGAGCAGAGGCCTACCCATTCCATTCCTAGGTTGGCGAAAGGTGAGTGAAAGGTCATCTGCTACAAGTCAAAACTCCCCTTTGCTGGGCAGCAGTGATACGGGAGAGAGTCGTGAGTGGAAACTCAAGTTTTCTGCTTGGAAGAAAGCAAAGGTGAACCGCTTCCGTATTTTGAGCGAGAAAACTCCATGGATACATTACCATAACATGTGTAGATGGAGGTGGGGCGTTCTGGGAGAGAGGTGTCTACAGTGTCACTATGGGTCGGAGTTGACTTGACAGCAGAAGAAAAAACCAAGCGCTTACTATGTGCCAGGCACTGTACTCAATGTTGTTGTAGATATGAGCTAATTAGGTTGGACACAGTCCATGTCATTCATTCTATCGTATTTATTGAGTGCTTTCTGTGTACAGAGCACTGTACTAAGCACTTAAGAGAGTACAATATATTAGTAAATGGATATGTTCTTTGCCCACAACCATCTTACAGTGTAGAGAGGGAGACAGACATTAATATAAATAAATTCATGACAGATATGCACATTTGTGCTGTGGGGCTGGGAGGGGGAATGAATAAAGGGGAGCAAGTCAGGATGACATAGGAGTGGGAAAAGAGGAAAGGAGGGCCTAGTCAGGGAAGACTTCTTGTGCCTTCGTATGGAACTCTTTCAGTTGCTCTGCATATAGGAAGTGCTCAACAAATAGGATTGATTCCTTCTAGTTCAGGTAGAAGGAAAATCCTGGGACATTCAGCTGCTTCTGGGCCTCTTCCCCTTTGGCAAAACTAACAATCACCCCCAACAAATCAATAAGGCTTACAGCTTTTTTATGGTATTTGTTAAGAACTTACTACATTCCAGGGACTGGTGTAGAAACACACTTTAAGGCGTGAGTTCCACAAGGCAAGTCGGTATTAGAAGAGCAGATGAAGCCAGAGGCTCAGTTTCAATCTCCGTTTTGCAGAGGAGGTAACTGAGGCCCAGAGAAATGAAGTGACTTGCCCAAGGTCATACAGCAGACATGTGGTGGAACCAGGATTGGAACCTGGCTCCTTCCTACTCCCAGACATGTGTTATGTTTTCCTAAGTGCTCAGTGCAGTGTGTTTCACTCAGCAGACCCTCAATAAATATCATTATTACTACTTCAGTACTAGTGGGTGGCCACACTTTAAATTTAATTAGGCCAAATGAAATCTGCCTAAGCTTACCGGTTGGGGAAAACTAATTCTAAGCTTGTATAATAATAATAATGGCATTTGCTAAGCGCTTAGTATGTGCCAAGCACTGTTCTAAGCACTGGGGTAGACACAAGGTAATTAGGTTGTCCCACCTGGGGCTCACATTCGTCATCCCCATTTTACAGATGCCCTTACTGGGGCACAGAGAAATAAAGTGACTTGCCCAAAATCACATAGCTGACCAGCTGCGGAGCCAGGATTAGAACTCATGACCTCTGACTCCCAAGCCCATGCTCTTTCTACTAAGTCACCCTGCTTTTCACGTTTCTATCCTATTTATCCTAAAGAGCATTCACTGTGAGCCCATTGCCGGGCAGGGATTATCTCTATTTGTTGCCAACCTGCACTTTCCAAACGCTTAGTACAGTGCTCTGCACACAGTAAGCCCTCAATAAATATGATTGAATGAAGGGTACAATATTATTTAACAAATAAGAGTTAGTAGGCATAACCTCCTCAATTCATTGTAGAGTACATATGACAGAATATTCAAGAAAATGGAGGGATACCAACAGCGATTCACTCTATAGTAGCAATTAGAAAAACAATTTTTGTGCACTATTTATTTCAGTTCTTCCACTCAGGGTTTGTTGCGCAAATGTTTTATTTCACAAGCTCATCTTGTGGGCACACACTGCTTCTTTTAAGAACCTATTTGTTTCAGTCAAGGTTCCCACACTTTAAATTATTGACATTTCTTTAAAGTAAAGAATGGGGCGAGTCGGTGGGGAAATCCTATAATGGTTTCTGAACGTTCCTGGCACAGGTTGGAGAAGGTATCATCTGATCGTTTATCATTGCCAGTATGAAAGGAAGAAAATAGAGATCTGAAAAGGGAAGATGTTTGGAAGATGGAAAAAATGTAATAGTTGAGTAGATTCTAATGATTTCTCTTCCCTGTCTCTGAAGAGACTATCTTTGTGAATGCAGGATGGTTAGTTTGTGTGAGAAGGCAGTTTCTCTCTCTCTCTCTCTCTCTCTCTCTCTCTCTCTCTCTCTCTCTCTCTCCCCCCACCATTCCCTCTCCCTTTTCCTCTCCCTCTCCCAGTCTCCCTCTCCTTCCCCTCCACCTCTCCCTCCAGTTTCTTCTTCCTCTTTCTCCCGCTCATACCCGCTCTCTCCCTTTCTCTCTCCTCTCTCTCTTCTTTCTCTCCTTTCTCTCTCTTTTCTCTCTCTTCTCTCTCTCTCCCCCACTCATTCTCTCTCCCCTCTTCTCCCTTTCCCTCTTCCTCTCTCTCCGACTCTCTCTTTCTCTCTCTCTCTCCTTCTCTCTCCTTGTTCATCATCTCACTTCTTTTTGCCTTTGTCCCCCAACACAAGGGAATCAGTGTTTCAACTTGGAAAGAATCAGGGAGAGATAAGAGCTCCATTTTACCCTACACTTTGCACATGAAAGGGATCAAGGAGACTGAACCCTCTGTGAAGCTCTCTTACACCCAACTGAAAACAAACCTATTTTGGGCACTGCCATGAGATCGAGGAGGTTTATGATTTCATTATCTGAGGAAGTGTGACTGGAAATAATCATTCTTTGTCAGGTACTGTCGGTTTACAGATTCAGTCAATCCATCAGTGGTATTGATTAACACTTTGTGCAGTTTTTTTTTTCAATTATTTGATAAATGCCAGGCAGTGTATTAAACACTGGGGTAGATACAAGCTAATTGGGTTGGACACAATCCATGTCCCTCATGGGGCTGACATTCCTAAGCCCCATTTTAAAGATGAGGAAACTGAGGCACAAAGAAATTAAATGACTTGCCCAAAGTCACACAGCAGACAAGTGATAGAGCTGGGATTAGAACCCAGGTCTTTCTGATGCCTAGGCCCTGCTCTCTCCATTAAGCCACCAATTGTAGATATGTTCACTGCCCACATGGTGCTAACAGTCTAGAGGTTGAATTAAATAAATTCTGGATAGGTACATAAATGCTGTGGGGCTGAGGGTGGAGTGAAATATCAAGTGCCTAAAGGGTACAGATCCAGGTGCCCAGACAAAGCAGAAGGGAAAGGGAGTAGGGGAAATTGAGGGCTTAGTTGAGGAGGGCCTCTTGGAGGAGGTGTGATTTTAATAAGGCTTTGAAGATTGGCAGAGTGATGGTTTATCGTATAGGAAGGGGGAGGGTGTTCCAAGGCAGAGGGAGGATGAGAGTGAGGGATCGGCAATGAGATAGACGAGATTGGTTGGAGTTGGGGGAATCAAGTGTGAGGGTAGGGTTGCATTAAGAAGTCAGTGAGGTATGGAAGGAAGAGTGAGCTGATCAGATATTTTAACCCCGAAGGTAAGGAGTTTCTGCTTGATGCAGAGGTGGATGGGCAACCACCTGAGGTTCTTGAGGAGTGGAGAGTCGTGAATTGAACGATCCGGCCAACTGAGTGGAGTAAGGCTCGGAGTGTGGAGAGACAGGAGGCAGGGAGGTCAGCGAGGAGGCTGATAAGCCAAGATATGATATGAAATGCATTTGGATCAGCATAGTAGCAGTTTGGATGGAGAACGGAGGGTAGTTTTTAGAAATATGGTGAAGGTAGAAGTGACAGATTTAGTGACAATTGAATATGTGGGTGACAATTGAATATTCAGGTTGAATGAGACAGGGGAGTTGAAGATAATGCCAAAGTTATAGGCTTGGGAGGCAGAGAGGATAGTAGTGTTGTTTAGAGTCCCGAAAAAGGCACGGGGTAAGACAAAGTTTGTGTGGAAATATGAGAAGTTCTGTTGTGGATGTGTTAGGTTTGAGGTGTCAGCGGGATATCCAAGTAGACATTTCTTGAAAGCAGGAGGAAATGCGAGAACACAGAGGGGAGAGAGAGAGATCAGGGCTGGAGAGGTAAGAAACCTGTATTTTAAGCTCAAGCCTTCCTCAGCGTTTACATTTTTGATCTTTACTCTGTTGCACCCCAGCTTTATTAGGAATCAAGGCACTATCTGTAATAACTAGATTTAATCGAGCAGATATATCAAAGTGTAAAAGCGAATTGTTCTAATTCTAGTAGTTTCTTTCCATGGTTCTTGTAAAATGCCAACTATGCATTAAACACTATATTGAACATGGGAGTAGATGCAAGACTGAGCCCAATACTGGGTAGGGATTGTCTCTGTTGCTGAAATGTACTTTCCAAGCACTTAGTACAGTGCTCTGCACACAGTAAGCTCTCAATAAATATGATTAAATGAATGCAGGCAAGGTAATCAGGTTGGACACAGTCCCTGTCCCACACAGGGCTCACAGTCTTAATCCTCATTTTATAAATGAGGTAACTGGGGCACAGAGAAGTGAAATGGCTTGCCCAAGACCACACAGTAGACAAGTGGTGGAGCTGTGATTAGAACCCATGACCTTCTGACTCCCAGGCCCAGGCTCTATCCATTATGTCAGGCTGAGTCCTCTGATTCCCAGGCCAGTGCTGTTTTCTTCCCTTCTCCCTACAGTGGTCAGTGAAAATGCTATACCTGAAATAAGACCGAAATATAACATTGTACAATATATAATACAATGTAATAGGTAGATACGATCCCTATCCTCAAGGAGTTTACAGTCTAGCAGAGAGGTGAAAAACCAAATATTCCCTTGGCATGACCATGCATGACCTTGGCATGACCCTAAAGTGGCCACATGCAGAACAAGGATGTATCTTTGTGCAGTTGTGAAAGTAAAAAGCATGCAGCTTATCAAAGACATGCTTCTTCTAAGAAATGTAATAGAATTGAACAATCCCTCTAGGTATTGCTTCAGCAACCACATGAAATGCTTTGGACCTCCATGAACTTGCAAAAGGAATTTTTTTTTCTTTCCTTCATTTGTCACCACGAAATTGAATACAAAAAACCCCACCAACCTTATTCTGCTTTCGCAACTCTAAATTGTTACCCTAATGGAATCAGAGTACTGCTGCTTTGAAAAGATTACAATCCTGAATAAGTACACACATCCAAATTCAGACAGATTATGCCTCCTTTCCATTTTGGGATGCACTCTGTTTTCAGTAGGAAACAGATATCTCTGAAGAGCCATTCCCTTCTCAAAGAAAGGAATGTTTTCTGCTTTGCCTGACGAGCAAAGAATCCCAGCATTCACTTAATTGTTTTGAGAACGGTTCTGCCTGAACCTGAGTGGAGAGAATTCACACCTGCCCCTCTCCCCTTCAGGGTTTTCCATCCTCTGCTGCTAGACCTTGGGGTAAGATCCAAGAAGCCACACTGAACCTGTCCCACGTGGTTCTTACAGTCTTAGTAAGAGGGAAGTATGGTTGTCTCTTAAATGCGAGTATATGAGTCAGTCGTGTACACATTCACTCTTCTTCTAGACTGTAAGCTCTTGGGAACAGGTTTACCAACTCTGTTGCATGGTACTCTCCAAAGCGCTTAGTACAGCGCTCTGCACCTAAGAAGAACTCAATAAACATAATCGATTGAATCATGTAGGTCCCTTTCTTCAGAGTGACAATTCCTCGAGGGCAAGGACCATATCTCCTATTTCTGCCATGCGATATAGTGTTTTTTTTTAATGGTATTCTATGGTGTGTTAAGCAACATGGTGTAGTGGATAAAAAAACTACACGGGCCTGGGAGTCAGAAGGTCATGGGTACTAATCCCAGCTCTATAACTTGTCTGCTGTGTGACCTTAGGCAAGTCACTTCACTTATCTGGGCCTCAGTTACCTCATCTGTAAAATGGAGATGGAGACTGTGAGCCCTACATGGGCCAGGGACCATGTCAAACTCGATTTGCTTTTAGTCACCTCAGCTCTTAGACCAGTGCCTGGAACATAGTAAGCACTTAACAGATTCCATAATCATAATCATTAATATTACTACTGTGGGTCAAGAGCCATACTAACACTGGAATAAACTATAATTAGGTTGGACACAGTGATTTCATATGAGTTCTTCTTTTCTAGGAAAAAGATTCTTCCATTTTGGAGAGTTCAGAAACCAGGCAGACATTGATTCTCCGCTAGCATGCTGAAGTGTGAAATGGGAAAAATTAGTCAGGTTTGAAAATTCATGTCCAACTGAGAAAAATTGATTCCTACTCTGGCTTTTAAACTCCGTTTAACCTCCACCACCTTTTGTCCATCAGGAATTTATTCTTAATAAATTCTTCCTTGGTGGATTTTACTTTGTGTGTAAAGACCCAGCATTCCTTGTGCCTTAAGGTATTACCGGCAGACAGTATTGCTTTTCTTAGTTTTTGAATTGTTTTTTTTTTTACCAGTTTATTGTTTATAGGGAATTGAGTTCTTTATCTTAAACTTGAGATATGAAGCTAAGTAGTGGAGTATAAAGAATTCTCTCCCACTAATAGTTTTGCTTCATTATTTTAAGCTCTAGAGTTCATTATTTATGAAAAATATTTTCAAAGCCAATTCTATTTTATCAGTCAATCAATCGATCGTTTATTAAGCACTTACTCTGTGCGGACCACTGTACTAAGTGCTTGGGAGAATACAATACACCAAACTTAGGAGATATGTTCCCTGCCCACAACAAGCTCACTGTCTAGAAGGGGAGAGACAGATATCGTTACAAATAAATATTACAGAAATATATTTTTGTGGGGCTGGGAAGAAAGGAAGAGCAAAGGGAGCAAGTTGGGGTGATGCAGAAGGGAGTGGGAGATGAGGAAAAGTGGGGCTTAGGGAAGGCCTCTTGGAGGAGATGGGCCTTCAATAAGGCTTTGAAGGCTGAGAGAGTAATTGTCTGTTGGATTAGAAGAGGGAGGGCGTTTCAGGTCAGAGGCGGGACCTGGCCCAGGGGTTGGTGGTGAGACAGACGAGTTGGAGGCCCAGTGAGAAAGTTAGCACCAGAGGAGCAAAGTATGTGAGCTGGGTTGTAGAAGGAGAGAAGTGAGGTATGTCCACCAAACTAAGGCATCCAGGAATTAGGGAACTCTGGGTCTGTCTCACTTTTTATAGTACTACTAATAATAATTGTGGTATTTAAGTGCTTACTATATGTCAAGCACTGTTCTAATCGCTGGGGAAGATAATCAGGTCAGTCACAGTCCTTGTCTCCTCCTTGGGTGTCACAATCTCAGTAGGAGGGGAACAGGTATTGAATCCCCATTTTACAGATGAGGTAACTGAGGCACGGAGAAGTGAAGTGACTTCCCCAAGGTCACTCAGCAGACAGGTGGCAGAGCTGGGATTAAAACCCAGATCTTCTGACTCCCAGGCCCACGCTCTTTCCACAAGGCCATGCTGCTTCTCTAGCTTCAGTCCAGTTTCCCCACAGCGAGGTGTTGGCTGTTGATATGTCTGGGTTTTAGATTTGTAATTATTGTTTTTCACTCTGAATCCCACTTGAAATTTATGTACATCCTTTGTTGCATGAGTTGACAGCGGTAACCCAAAGTTACGCATAGCAACTGTGAATCCTACAGATGAGGAAACAGAGGTACAGAGAAGTTAAATGATGTGCATAAAATCACGCAGCAGGCAAGTGGCTGAGCCAGGACTAGAACTCAGGTCTCTTGCTTCTCCTTCCTGTGCTATTTCTTTTAGTCCATGCTGCTTCTCTTAGGTGTTTTGAAATCTAAGGACAAGAGGAAACTTAACTGAGAACAATAGATGTCTCAGGACAAGATGATTGAGAAAAAAAAATATTTATGCATAAGAAATCCAACTGTGGAGGCCCAAGGAAGGTGAATTTTTCAGTTTGGAAAACTGTCAGATGTTGCTTAGCTTGGAGCCCGGAGGTTCTCACCTCTTACTGCAAATGCATTCAATGTAAATATAATGAAAACTCCGAAATCATTTATAAAGCCATTAAGATGTGTTTCAGAACCTAAAATGCCTTCAAAATCTGCTTGAAAATGATGTTTAAAAGCATTTCATTTCTCTAAATCTTGGGGTGGATGTGAGCTCTACACGGCACAGGGACTGTCCCCCACCGGATTATCTCGTTTCTACCTCAGCATTTAGCACAGTGCTTGGCACACAGTAAACACTTAAAAAATACCATTATTGTTATCATTTGTCCTCCCCAGCCTTCCTACCCCACTGCATGGCTTTTGAGTTTGTGAGATTAACAACATTATACTTCCAAGCACTTTGATACCTCACACCCAGGACACATATCCTTATGTTATTATTGTTATGGTATTTGTTAAGCCCTTACTATGTGTCGAGTTTTGTTCTAAGCGCCCGGATACACGAACAGGTTGGATACAGTCCCTGTCCCACACGGGGTTCTCAGTCTAAGTAGGAGGAGGGATCAGGCATGGAATCCCCATTTTACAGTTGAGGAAACTGAGGTCCAAAGAAGTGAATTGACTTGCCCAAGGTTACGTAACAGGCAGGTGGCAGAGCCAGGATTAGAACCCAGGTCTTCCGACTCCCAGGCCCGGGTTCTTTCCACTAGGTCATGCTGCTTGTACTCTTTTGCTTCCTTTATCTGTACTTTATTGTCTAATGAATTGAATTGAATTCTCCCAAGTGCTTAGTACAGTGCTTTGATTTTGAACACAGTAAGCAGTAATAAATGAAGTACCGAATCAGTTTGACTGCTCGTTGAATTGATTGACAAAGCAGATGAATTAGTGGAAAGACCCTAGGCCCTGAAGTTAGAGAACCTGGGTTCTAATCTCGCTCCTCCAATTGACTGCTGTGTAATCACTTCATTTCTCTGGGCCTCAGTTACCTCATCTGTGAAATGGGGATGAAGACTACATACCCCAATGCTTAGTAGAGTGCCCAGCACATAGTAAGTGCTTAACATATACTATTAAAAAAAGCAACATGGATCATGTCTACCAACTGTCTTGTATTAAACTTTCCCATGTGCTTAATACAGTGCTCTGCATGCAGTAAGTGCCTAATAAATACCTGTCCCGTCTTATGCCGTCGAGTCGTCTCTGACCCATAGCGACGCCATGGACACGTCTCTCCCAGAACGCCCCGCTTTCCATCTGCAATTGTTCTGGTAGTGGATCCAGAGAGTTTTCTTGGTAAAAAAAAATCCATCAGTGGTTTACCATCGCCTCCTCCTGTGCCATAAACATGAGTCTCCACCCCAGACTCTCTCCCGTGCTGCTGCTGCCCGTCATGGGTGGCTTTTGCCTTGTAGCTGATGGCCCGCCACTCACTAGCCACTGGCCAAGCTAGGAATGGAACAGACAGGCCTCTGCTTGACTCTCCCTCCCATAGTCAAGACTGGTAGAGGACTGGAAACTCTCCAGGTGTGACCCTGGAGAGGTAATAAATCCCAATAAGTGCTTAATAATGCCTCCCAGATCCATTCTCTATTCTTAGTAGTAATGTTACTTATCAAACATTTGTTGGGTGCAAAACATTGTATGAAGTGCCAGGAAGGGATCAATACACTTCACTGCCTTTGGTTGGTGCTCAATTAATACTTTTTTTATTACTAGAAGCAGCAGCGTGGCCTAGCGGTAAGAGCAAAAGCCTGGGAGTCAGAGGACCTGGGTTTTAATCCCCAGTCCACCCCTTGTCATCTGTGTGACCTTGGGTAAATCACTTAATTTCTTCGGGCCTCAGTTCTCTCACCTTCAAAATGTGGATTCAATACAGAGAAGCAGCGTGGCTCACTGGAAAGAGCACCGGCTTGGGAGTCAGAGGTCTTGGGTTCGAATTTTGACTCTGCCACTTGTCAGCTGTGTGACTGTGGGCAAGTCACTTAACTTCTCTGTGCCTCAGTTCCCTCATCTGTAAAATGGGGATTAAGACTGTGAGCTTCAAACTGATTACCCTGTATCTACCCCAGTGCTTAGAAAAGTGCTCTGCACAAAGTAAGCACTTAAATACCAACATTATTATTATTATTATTACTACCTGCTCTCCCTCGTACTCAGACTGTGTGCCCCATATGGGGACCTGATTATCTTCTATCTATCCCAGATCTTAGTAAAGTGCTTGGCACATCGTTACCGCTTAACAAATATCGCTATCATCACTATTACATTCCACAGATGAGACCAAACAGGCTGCATTCTTAGACCACTGGACATTGTTTGAAGTGTTATCTTGGATAGAAGGATAATTGAAATTCTGCTGGCTGGATCATTAATTTTAAGGAGCCAACGACTATTCTTTTCCCTGGTTAGACCGTACAGCTTGGTCACTCGTATTAAAGGGTTTGTTCATTCATTTACCCTTCAGGCACAAAGTTTTCAGTCCCTCGCTGTTTAGCTGTGCAGAAAAAAAAGGCCAATTTTTTTCTTTCTGACTGCAGTAGTATAACACGATAGCTTTTGCTATAATGAACCAGCTGTCTTTAGGATCCCCCTTGGATTGTTTAAACCAGTAACAATTTGTCTTGTCGTTCAGCCGCCGAGCCATAAATATTATCCGGTGAAGGTTAGTTTTTATTTGTTACCAGGGAGATCCTGAAGTGGTACCCTTCAGGATGTGAGGATTTCACAGTGCCCCTCGGGACATTCTGGGTCCTCTCTGAGTTGTGTTAGTATTCAATTCCAGTGTGTCCCGGTAACCAAATTCAGCTAGCAAAGGGGTCTTAGGACCCTTCTGGGCCGAGAATGATCGGCCCAAGCCCCGTAGCGCTCCGCGAGAGACCTGAAGAAATGGCCCAGGGTCACATCCTGCTAAAAAGCTAACGCGATTTCTGTTAATTCCACTCCAATTAAATCATCCCTATGACTCCTGGGGTGAAAAGCACATCGAAGAGACCCAGCAATCCCGTCCTTCGCCCAACAAGGAAGATTGAAAAATTTAATTGAAGAATTGATCACCTCATGTCAAGATGGCTGCAGGCCGGTGAGTGGCAGCACTCCACCGGCAGGCTCGGATAATTGAGGTGGGGCGTTAGCACGTTCTCTCCTCCGATCACACTTTTAATTTGCTAACGGTGATTGTAATTAGCAAGTGGCCTACAGGATAGTGCAGATTGTCAGAGAAGATGATCGAGGTGTGTAGAGGGCATGAGTTACTTTAGCTGCATTAAGTTTGGAGGTAGCTCCCGAACAGGTAACCTATCAAGAGGAAGGAAGACTGAGGAAGACTGCCATCATCATTATCTGTAACCGCCACGGCAGTGTTCGTTATGCCTCTTTTCACCTAGTGCTTATAAACTTGTTTACACCCTCCTTAGCACTCATAGACCTTTATGTCTGCTCACTAACTTTAGTTAGTCAACAAAATTATTTTTGTGTTTGTCCTCCCACAGTAGAAGCCCTCTGTGGCGGATAATATGCAACTTTGATATTCTGTACTTTCTAAACATCCAGTACAGTGCACTGCACCAAATGGGTGCTTAATAAATGCTGCTCTATTTCTACCACTACTTTTACAACCGTTACTACTGCAAATTTTCTTGTCTTATGCTGTATTCCGGTTTTCCCACCCATAGCGACTCCATGGAAACATCTCTCCCCGTAACACCCCCTCTCCATCTGCAATCCTTCTGGGAATATATCCATAGAGCTTTCTTGGTAAAAATTTGCAAGTGATTTACTATTGCCTCCTTCCGTGCAATAAACTTGAATCTCCGCCATCGACTCTCTCCCGGGCCGCCGCTGCCCAGCACGGGGGAGTTTTGCCTTGTAGCAGATGGCCTGCCACTTGCTAGCCACTGGCCAAGCAAGGAATGGAATCGTTATATCTCTGGCTTGACTCTCCCTCCCATAGCCAAGACCGGTAAAGTGCTGGAAACTCTCCAGGTGCTGTCCTGAGAGGGTCCTACTTTCATTCATTCATTCGTTAGTATTTATTGAGCCCTTACTATGTGCAGATCATTGTACTAAGTGCTTGGAATGTACAATTTGGCAACAGATAGAGACAGTCCCTGCCCAATGACAGGCTCACTGTCTAAACGGGGAAGACAGCAAAGCAAAAGAGAACAAAACCAAGACAACATCATCAAGATGAATAGAATCAAGGAGATACTTCTACTCAAACAGTTTACCCCTCGCTCAGTACATAACTGGTCCTCCTTTAGACTGTGAGCTCTTGTGGGCAGGGAAAATGTCTCCCAACTTGTTAAATTGTACTTTCCAAAGAACTCAGTACAGTGCTCTGCACACAATAAGCACTCAATAAATACGACTGCTTGATTGATTGGTGTGTCTGCACTGTCCAACCTGAAGAGATTTATCAATTACCAAATTGCCCCCAAATCAAGACAGTGCAGGATTTAAAATGACCCTTAAAATATGATGCTTCTGACTGGAAAAGCAATCCATCCATCCACTCCCCGGTTTTCCATGCACTTCTCTTGTCCCAAAGCCTGACTGAAGGAAGCCAGCCCTCACCAATGGGATCAGAGAAACTTTTCCCTTTGGATAACAATAATAATATGTATTAGAATAATAATTGTGGTATTTATTAAGTGCTTAGCATGTGCCAAACACTGTACTAAGCTTTGAGGTAGATGCAAGATAATCGGGTCCCCCATGATTCTCCGTAGGAGGGAGCAAACATTTTGCAGATGAAGGAACTGAGGAACTGGGTAGAGATTGTCTCTATCTCTTGCCCAGTTGTACTTTCCAAGCGCTTAGTACAGTGCTCTGCACACAGTAAGCGCTCAATAAATACGATTGAATGAATGAATGAACAGAGCAGTGAAGTGACTTGCCCCAGGTCACGCAACAGGTAAGTGGTGGAGCCGAGGTTAGAACTCAGGTCCTCTGATGCCCAGGCCCATGTTCTTTCCACTAGACCATGCTGGATAAATCAGTGAAAATCCCTGAGGTCAGGGTTCGTGTCTCTTTACGTTAAGATACTCAACCAAGCATCTAGTACACTGCTCCGCCTATAGTAAGCACTGAATAAGTACCACAGATTGATTGCTTGACATTAGTTGGAGTAGGGATAATAGTCCTCGCTTAATGTCTACCACTGAATTCAGCTCCAAATCTTGAGAGACTTATTCTGCCTAGCTATTGCTAGTAAGTGCTCAATAAATACCATTGATTGTTTTTATCTAGTTTGGACATTTCAGAAAGAAAAATTAGGCAGGAAGCTGTCAGCATGTCAGGCAGTCATCTTGAGCAAAGTGAAATATGGCCCTCTCCTCTCAACCTACACCAGCCTGATGAATGCTCATTTTACTTAAATGTATCTTCATTGGGAAAGTACTCAATAGGAATGGGGGTAAAGGCTTCTGTTTTTCCAACGTGTTTTGGTCCTTTGATTTCTGGAGAAAGAAAAACAGTTTAATTAAACCACAGTTGAAAATTGCGTCTTCTTGGAAAAGATCAATTAAAACGGAAATGAAATCCTCTGTTCATTACAATTGCTGTTTATACATTCTAGGGTATTTGTGTCACCTCTCAGTCTTATGAAAATGAAGATAAAGAGACCGGCAGACTAAGCCTCAGTTCATAAATTTTATCAGATGTATCTGGAAAAAGGTCTTTGGAAAATATCTCCGATGATTTTTGGCTCTGATTTTCGCTTTCTTTCTCCAGAAGATGGAAAAATGTGAGCTCCAAGCAGGACAGGGACTGTATCTGATTTGATTATTCTAGGGAAACAGCAAGTCCTATTGGAAAGAACACAGGACTGAGAATCGAGTGATGTGGGTTCTAATCCTGCCTTGAACCACTTCCAGACCATGTGACCTCAGGCGTGTTGCTTAATTTTTTCCTATTTCGCTTTCTTCACCTGCAAGATGAAGATTAGATACTTGTTCTCCCTCCCTATTAGACTGCTGTGTCCTCTCTGATGATCTTGTGTCTATCCCAGTGCTGTGCGCATAGTAAGGATTTAACAAAGGCCACCACTTGTACTATTAGGATTCTCCCGCCGACACGCTTCAAGGATCTGACCTTTGGAACTGGGCTCTGTCAAAAGTCACCCAGCAGCCTCTGAGGCTTCCGTGACCACCATTACCAAGTCCTAATGGGCAGAGCGTGGGCCTGGGAATAAGAAGGACACAGGTTCTAATTGTGGCTCTGCCACTTGTCTGCTATGTGATCTTGGACCAGTCACTTCACTTCTCTGTGCCTCAGTTACCTCCTCTGTCAAATGGGGATTAAGACTGTGAGCCCCATGTGGGACAGGGACTGTGTCCAACCTGATTTTCTTGTATAGATCCCAGCACTTAGTGCAGTGTCTAGTGCATAGTAAACACATAACAGATACCACCATTATTATTGTTATTACACAAGCTTTTCCTCTTGTTTCAAAGAGGCATTAGGGAAAAAGACAACCAAGACAGCAGAATGGCTGCAGGGCCCTCAACTAAATCACCTGTGTCACTTGACTGCCATCTGCCCTTGGCCTTAACCAGCGACTGAGAACTGAGGCGGAAATCTTTTCTTGTCAGTCTGTACCCAGTGTTTGAGTAATAATAGTGATGATAATGATAATAATTGTATTTGTTAAGCACTCATTAAATGTCAGGCACTGTTCTGGGGTTGATACAAGCAGATAAGGTTGGACACAGTCCCTGTGGGGACTCACAGTCTTAATCCCCATTTTACAGGTAAGGTAACTGAGCCACAGAGAAGTGAAGAGACTTGCCCAAAGTCACAAAACTGACAAGAAGCAGAGGCAGAATTAGAACCTGAGACTCCTGAGTCCTTAGATAAGATTAGACTCGTTCTGAGTCACAGGCCCATGCTCGTGGAAGCCATTTTCTCCTTCCTTTGCTTAAACCATCAGGGGGCTGCCCCAGATGCATTCTGTAGGTCAACCTCTTTTCTGACATCAGTCAATTAATTGTATGTATTGAGCGCTTAAGATGTGCCTGACAAAGTGCTAAATGCTTGGGAGAGTACATACACTCTAGAGAACAGGGCTGAGGGAAAAAACAGTGCTGCCTTGGGCAATGGTTCCAAAATCATGAAAACCTTTTCATATTTTTACGGGGCTTCATGCTGTGTATTTTTCAATTCTGGTGTTCCCTGTGTTACTTGGGTTGGAAAGCAGAAATCAAATGAGCCTGTTTGACGATTCACTAGGCATATCAAAAAATACATTGTTGGGGAAAGTAGCTTCAGGAATCCATAAAATGGGATTGCACTGTCAAATTTCTGTAATGATTAGCTCTTCGGGTTTCTTTAATAACTCCTTAGGGAATGACACTGGTTCATTTTCAGTTAAAGTCGGCAGGAAACTTTAATTATTCATAAAAAGAGTCACTTTCATTATTCATCATTGTCAATATATGTGGATAGAAAAAATAGACTTGATTCATTGGTTAGACCCTAGCTAAGCTAAAAAGAACCAAGGAATCAATACGTGAGAGAGGTGTATCATCTGGTAGAGTTAATCATGCTTTTTTTTTTTCATCAAAGAGAATGAGTTTGAAATTCTCCTGCACATTGTTAGCTCCTTCAAATTGACACACAGGAGCTGGGAAGTAAAGGAAGGGGGTGTTGGAAGTGTTCACTGAGCCTAGCTCCTCGTTCCCATTTGTTAAGCACTTACTACATGCCAAGCATTGTGCTAAACTGTTGGGGTAGATACAAGATGATCAGGTCAGGCACAGCCCCTGTCCCACATGGAGCTGACAGTCTAAAGGAGAAGGAGATGAAGTATTGAACCCCCATTTTTCAGATGAGGAAACTGGGGTTCAGAGAAGTGATCTAGCCAAGCACACAGGGCTGGCAAGTGGCGGAGCTTGGATTAGAATTGCTTTAGAGAATCTAAACTGGAGGGTGGAGGTGAAAACAGGGAAATAGGATAGGGGATGGGGAAGCATATTCCTTTCTTTGGCAGTGCTTTGTCATGTTTAAGCACTGGCCAGGAAAACAAATTTTGCTTTTTGTTTGTCGGGATGTTTTATGGGGTGGGAGAGAAAATGACTCCATTGGGAAAAAAAAAGCTTCCCTCTTGTCCCAGAGATGCTTGAGTGAATTTTTCCAGGAGCAAATGGTCAAAGGCAAAGTAAACTAGAAAAAGTATGAAATATCAATTCACACCTCCCACTAGTGAGCGAGCTCCTGGAGGAAAGCGTTCATGTCTATCTACTCTATTGTATTGTACTCCCTTAAATGCTTAGACCCCTCTCAGGATGGCACCTGGAGGGTTTCCAGGACTCTACCAGTCTCGGCTACAGGAGGGAGAATCAAGCAGAGACCTACCCATTCCATTCCTAGCATTGGCAGTGACTAGCAAGTGGAAGGCCATCTGATATAAATCAAAACTCACCCATGCTGGGCAGCACGGGAGCGAGTCCAGGGTGGAGACTCAAGTTGACTGTGTGGAAGGAGGCGATGGTAAACCACTTCTGTATTTTGACCAAGAAGACTCTCTGGATCCACTACCAAAACGATTGCAGATGGAGGTGGGGCGTTCTGGGGGAGATGTGTCCTTGGAGTTGCTGTGGGTCGGAGATGACTCGACAGCATAAGACAAGTGCTTAGAAGAATTGCTGAAACCCAGTGTCTTCCTTACAGGAAATCCTCAACTTAAGATGTTTCTAGTTTAGACCATTGATGCTCTTCATGTTTCTACCCCATTTCAACTTTCTAGCACTTTATGACACCTGTTTCCTTTCTGGCTGTACTTCTAGTGGTTCAAGGGTTTGGAGTGCCCCGTTATCGAATCGAGTTGGACACAATCTCTGTCCCACACAGGGCTCAAAGTCGAGCCCGTCATTGGGCAGGGATTGTCTCTATCTGTTGCCGAATTCCAAGCGCTTAGTACAGTGCTCTGCGCATAGTAAGCACTCAATAAATACTATCGAATGAATTCCCCTTTTTACAGATGAGGGAACTGCGGCCCAGAGAAGTTAAGTGACTTGCCCAAGGTCACAGAACAGAGTGGCGGAGTTGGGATTACAACCATGACCTTCTGACTCCCAGGCCCGGGCTCCATCCACTAGGTCAGGCTGCTTCTCTGCAAGGGATATGATAATAGCAGCTTCCTTTACCCCAGAGGGATCTTTCTAATGTGAGATCACAATTCTTTGGGCAGCAACCTCTATTAGTGCTCTTCCAGGCTCCAATTATGTCCCTATCCTTGATTTATGAAATTATTTCAAGTCTTGTCTCCCCCTCAATACTGTAAGATCCTTGTGGACAGGGAGTGTCTCTATCAACTCTCTTGTATTTTACTCAGGCTCTTAGTAAAGTGCTCTACTCACAGTAAGTGCTCAGTAAGGACCACTGCTTGCTTGATTGATTGATAGATTCTCAGGAGAGAAATTCCAGCTAGGAAATCCAGCACCAGATATAGGGTAAGTGAGAGTAGAGGAATGGTTTGTGCAGCTTCAAGATTGACATTCCACTGTGCTAATTGTCCTCTACAAACCCTATGCTTATGAGTTGATGTTTCAACTCCACTTCTTCATCCTCAGAAAATCAAACCCTTCTGTTCCCAGTCTTTTATCCTGTCAATCGATGGCATCCAATGAGCCCCAACTTTGTGCAGAGCCATGTAGTGAACACTTGGGAGGGTATGATAACTTATCATTTTTCAGAAGGTAATTTTATTATTGAGCCATGTTTGGGATGTGAAGAAAATCATGACTTTTTAAAAATAGTTGCTTAGCTTTGAAACTATGGGGATTTTAGTTTGAAAATGCAAAACATTCCTTTTAAATTTTCTTCTCAGCACTGTCTTCCATGGATAATATTTTTCCATCATCCTTCAGTGAGATATTGTTTTTGCAGACTCGTAAATACCATTCTTTTCATTTTCATTTCATATGGGCAACAAATTTCATTTCCTGTCACTTGTGCTGATGTCACCATTTTGAACTGTGACATCTTAAGTGTGTCTTCATAGATTGATAACAGTTACATTTAAATGAGATGGACCACACAGCCTCATTCAAACTACACAATCATGGGCTTGCTACTTTCTTCTTTTCGGACCAAACTCTTTTGACCATTTGTTAGAAAGTAGGATTTCCCTTTGAAACCATTTTAGAATCAATTTTCCCGAAGACCTGTGTTTAATTTGAAAGCGAATAAAGCAAAACCAAGGATAAGGGCCGAGTTGGGTAGGTTTGTAGGCCCTCAGACTATAACTTCATTGTGGACAGGGACTGTGTCTGCCCACTCTGTTGTACTTTGTTCCCCTAAGCGCTTAGTACAGTGCTCTACAAATAGTACAATGTTTGATAAATCCCACTGATGATGACGTAGTGTGGTATGGTCTTGCAAAACATATTGAGAAATAAAATTTAGGTAAGCTTAGATGTCTGCCCTAGTTACTATTTTTAAAATGTTGAATTATCTCTTCATTTTAAAATTGATTTTTCTATTCACATGTCCATTCCCCTTTTACTGTGCTTTCCCAATAGCTTTGCACTGAGTAAGTGCTCAAGAAATGCCACTAATTGATTGACTGAATATATCTATTTTGCCGTTCTTAACTAAGCTATATTAACCCAGGGACTGTATCCTTCTGATTCTGCCCCCTTTTAGTCTTGAATCTTTCAAAGATCAATGATCCATGTAGAAGATCAATAATAATAATAATAATGTTGGTATTTGTTAAGTGCTTACTATGTGCCGAGCACTGTTCTAAGCGCTGGGGTAGACAAAGGGGAATCAGGTTGTCCCACGTGGGGCTCACAGTCTTAATCCCAATCCCCATTTTACAGATGAGGGAACTGAGGCACAGAGAAGTTAAGTGACTTGCCCACAGTCACACAGCCGACAAGTGGCAGAGCTGGGATTCGAACTCATGAGCCCTGACTCCAAAGCCCATGCTCTTTCCACTGAGCCACGCTGCTTCTCCAACAAAATTGAGGAGCAGCAAAACCTAGTAGAAAGAGCACAGAAATCAAAGGACCTGGGTTCTAATCCCATCTCTGCCACTTGCCTGCTGTGTGACTTTGGAAAGTCACTAAACTGCTCTGTGTCTCAGTTTCCTCACCTGGAAAATGGGAATTCAATGCCTGTTCCTCATCCCTACTTAGACTGTGAGCCCCATGGGGCTAGATTAATATCTACCGTAGTGGTTAGAACAGTGCTTGGCACATGGTAATTGCTTAACATATATAATGGTGATACTAATAATGATAATCATTATTATGAGTACCATTCTCCCATTAAATTCTAAGTTCCATGAGAACAGGGATTGTGTTTTCTACTTTTACAGATTTCCCCAAACACATAGTATGATTGCTCTGCACAGAGAAGGTGCTCAATAAATGTGATTAATATTGATACTGAGGAATTATGGAGAATGGCTTTCTTTTTTCTCATCATCATTATCAATTATAGGAAAGGATATTATAATCAAAATTATTTTCAAGCAATTTGAAAGTGTATTCATTCTTTCTGGGAATTCTCTAAATGATACAGTATTTTTTTTTCTTTGGCTGAACATTCCTGATGTCAGCCCAGTCCCCAGTTTCCCAGTGATAATATGGAGTTGATTTAATAAATTAGAAAGAAAGGCTTCCTTAGTACAGCAGTGAAGTGGCTAATCTGTGTACTCTCCTCAAAATCTGGACATTTCCTAAGCTGGTGTTGTCCAGGAATCCTCCATTTTTCTTGGCTGAATGATCCACAGAAAAGAGTACTTGAGTTACCACTTACACAGTTATGATATTAACTGAGATGAAATAGTAGAGGTTAGTAGATCAGTGAGAAGAGTTGTTCAGGGCATTTGCTCCTAAATGACAGTGTAGATATGAAAAAAAAACCAGGGAAAATCCTGCTTCCTAGGGTTAATGAATCTTTAGTAGGAAAGAGGAGTTTCTGTGATGGGAAGTGCCGTTAATAAGCAGTGTGGTCTAATGGATAGAGCACGAGCCTGGGAGTCGGAAGGACCTGGGTTTTAATTCTGGTTCCGCCACTTATCTGCTGGGTGAGCTGGGGCAAGTCACTTCACTCTTCTGTGCCTCAGTTCCTTCATCTGTAAAACGGGGATTAAGACTATGAGTCCCATGTGGGACTTGAACTGTGTCCAACCTGATTCACTGGCTTGATGGGTCAAAGCAGCGTGGCCTAGTGGAAAGAGTACAGGCCTAGGAGTCAGAGGATTTGGGTTCTAATCCTGGCTCTGTCATTTGCTGTATGACCTTGGGCAAGCCACTTCCCTTCTCTGTGCTTCAGTTTCCTCAACTGTAAATTGAGGATTCAATACCTGTTCTCCCTCCCTGATAGACCGTGAGATCCATGAAGGACAGAGACTGCATCCAACCTTCATTCATTCAATCGTATTTATTGAGCGCTTACTGTGTGCAGAGCACTGTACTAAGCACTTGGAAAGTACAATTCAGCAACAGAGACAATCCCTACCCAACAACGGGCTCACAACCTGATTATCTTGGATCTACCCCAGTATTTGGTACAGTGTTTGGCACATAGTAAACCCTTAACATGTAGCATTAGCATCTAAAGAAAGATTTTATTTTAGGGTTAACCTGAGGAAACTGCAGATCACCTCCATCTGTGGGAAATAGCTCAACCCTGTGATTAGGAGTTACTAATTCAAGGGAGAGAGAGTGCCACCAAATTAAGAGGGTTGAATGAAAACTTTGCAAATAATAATAATTAGACCAAATTATAGTCTTTCATCATAGTTGTTAACAAGGTAGACTTCAGCATTTCCCATTCTATACCTATTATTTTAAAAGCCACATTACCACCTTTTGAGATTGCAGAGACAAAGAAATGGGCTAACAAAATCTAGGAGCTCATAGCAAAGACTTCTAGCTTAAGTGAAATATTTTTCCTGGGTTCCTGAGGGCTATCAGCAGGAGTTGTACCAAGTAGTTTATAATTCTAAATCTAACCAATGGGGACTTTAATAGTTCTCTTTAGTGATTGATGTTTCTTAATGACTTCTCTTCCTTTCTACTTGCTGACATTGGCCGAGAAAGCGGAGATCATGCAATTGCTAACCGAAGTTGGATGTCGTATGTAAAATGCTTAGTAACGTTGTTTTTACGTAGGCTTTATTGTTCATGTTCAAGCTCTTTGGCGTGTGTTCTTTGTGATTCTAAGAATGTTTTGAGACGGAAAAGAAATCATCCATTATCTGAGCTGTATTTCTTTGGATCCACTACTGTCTTTCATTAGAGGACTCCATTTATCTTTTCCCCGTTCCATTATAAAGGGAGGGAGAGCAAAGTCACAGAAGAAATATTCTACTTCTCTCCCAGAACCTACCCTTGCACTGTCAAAAATGTCACAGGTTAATGGCATAGCTCAGCTCCATTTATCTTATTCTGACAGCCCACCCAACCTAGTACAAAATAACAGCACCATCCCAGACCAGGTAAATGCGGTTAGCCTTTATTCTCTTAATATGCTATGCGGCCCTTGGTTTGGAAATGACTTTCCTGGGAAACACTGGGAATCTAGCCTCATCTCCAGCCTTTGCCACTGAGAAAAAGGATTTCTTTTTGACTACCGTGAAAACCTAAAACGAAAATACGCCTTGAGAAATGAAAGAAAAGAACTGAGAGACCCAACTGGGTCTTGGCTATCCAGGACTTGGTGAAAAATGATGGTATATATTTTTAATTTTCAGGCTCTTATATTAGCTTAATTATTTATTAGAAGAGAGGAAGGCCAGTATGTGATGAAGTGCAGCCTAATTTCCACTTCATGACTAATACTGGGTCTAATAGATACTATAGAGGTCAGCTGGTAGATACATCTGGGTGCCTATAAGGGCTGTTCCTACTGTGGATGAGAATCTGAACAAGTTATGACACTTTAAAAAATCCCCAACCGCTTTTTCTGTCCTGAATTGGATATTGAGCAATATTTTGCTGCCTATTTCAAAGGAACAATCACATTAAAGCTGGGATTCTGCAATACTTATTCTCTCATATCTCGATGGTCCAGATTTAATAAGGTACATTTTGCACATCCAATGGAAAATCAATTGAAAAGCATCAGGTGATATTTTAAGGTTCGCTCTCAGAAGCAGTTGCCCAGATAATTATGTAGCTGTTATCTCCAGCGCCTCTCTCGGGTCTTGAGTAAATTAAGAACTTTGCCAGGGTTTCTGGGAGCGTCTCGTGATGGGCTTTGACATTCAGTAACTCCCATTCTCAGGTTTGGAGGTGTGACCAGGATTTATTTGTTTGTTAACGTATTCCTCACTTACAGGGCACTGCTGAACAGATGCTGTAGACATCTCATAAATTCTGGAGGTGGACATTATCCGCTGGTTTTGGGGAGGATAGGAAAAGCTAAAATGATTTATTCATTCAATCGTATTTATTGAGCGCTTACTGTGTGCAGAGCACTGTACTAAGCGCTTGGGAGAGTACGTTACAACAATAAACAGACACATTCCCTGCTCCATTGTTATATTGTACCCTCCCAAGTGCTTAGTACAGTGCTCTGCACATAGTAAGCACTCAATAAATAAATACGATTGATAAACTCTCGACATTGTAAAACGGGCGTCTCTACTACGATATTACATAGTTGTAGAATTTTCATTCACATTTTAATTATTGTTTGGATCATTTATGTTTTCCTACTTCATCCGATGGAATTTTTCAGCCTGTGTTTATTTTCCTGAAGGACAAATGTATGTTATTTCCTCACTATCAGAATGTTCAGATTGATGTTCAGGTAGGATGAGAGTCAGACAGACACAATTAGGGTGTAAATTCAAACATGAATAATCCAAACAGACCTGTGTGGTGGAAGCTTAGTTCCTATAATTAACCATGAAAGATGAGAAGAATGTAATATTAGACATAGCGGAGGAGTCAGTTTTTCAGCATATTTTAAAAGAATTTATGATGTTTTCCAAAAATGGAGCTCCTTCGTTTTTTTTTTCCCCCTGAATTGTAGCTAATAGTGTTTTTACATAATGGAAGTAGCTTTAGGTATGATCATGCAGCAGACAGGCATGGGGTAATAAGAACCACAATTATTTTCTTTCAACATTAATAGTAGCTCTGAGAGATGAATAAATCACACACAATAGACCTCTTGGCTTGTTACATTTGCTACAAGGATAGACATTGCTGTGGACTTCTGATGCAATATACAGCTTTCTGAAGCAACCACTGCCACTTCTGCAACAAGTTGAAATGTGTCACTGCTCAGTTTCTCAATTTGCCCAAATTCTTTGAATGTGTTTTGTCCAGCCATTGTACAATATTGGGCTTCAGTTCGTGGATCATTAGTGATGCATCCAACACCACCATTGGTGCTCTGCACACAGTGAGCACTCGATAAATTGAGCAATCGGTGAATTATTTTCCCCACTCCTTAAGAAACTCCAGTAGTTGCCCATCTTCTGGAAGATGGCATAGTGGATAGGGCCTGGGCCTGGGTATCAGAAGGTCTTGGTTTCTAATCCCGGCTCTGCCACTTGTCTGCCTTGTGACCTCGGGGAAGTCACTTCACTTCTCCGTGCCTCGGTTACCTCATCTGTAAAATGGGGATTGAGACTGTGAGCCCAATGTGGGACAGGGATGGTGTACAACCCAACTTGCCTATATGTATCCCAGTGTTTAGTTCAGTGCTTGGCATAAAGTAAGCGCTGAACAAATGTCATTATTACTATTCTTATTATCCACCTCTGCAGCAAACAAAAGCTCCTCACCGTTGGGTTTAAGGCACTCAATTATCTTGTCCCCTTCTACCTCCCCTCACTGTTCCCCTGCTGCATCACACTCCACTCCTCTAATGCCAACCTTCTCTCTGTAGCTCCATCTCGTCTATCTCTCCGCTGACCTCTCGCCCACAGGTTCTAGTCCCAGCTCAGACACTGTCTTGCTGAATGACTCTGGGCAAGTCACTTAACCTTTCTGAGTTTACCTTTAATCAGTGAAATCACAGAAAGCGCTCGATTGATTGATGATCTGCAGAACTGAGAGAAAAAACCTTCTTAGGTTATGTGGTACAAGGTCTGTGTTTGGTCCAATTATTTGAACCAATCTCCGGGTTTGACATACAGGAAGCACGAACCCATTGTTGGGTAAGGATTGTCTCTGTTGCTGAATTGTACTTTCCAAGTGCTTAGTACAGTGCTCTGCACACAGTAAGTGCTCAATAAATATGATCGAATGAATCGATGAACAAATTCCATATTGATAAGAGCAATATGTCTCTGGAATAATATTTTGCTAATACAATCTTAAAGTCATTTTGATCACAAATCTTCTTCTGGGTCCTAATCCCATCTCCGCCACATACCTGCTGTGTGACCTTGGATAAGTCACTTAACTCCTCTCTGCCTCCATATCCTCGTCTGGAAAAGTGCGGATTCACTACCTGCTCTCCCTCCTACTTAGATTGGGAGCTGTATGTGGGACCCGATTATTTTGTATCTATCCCAACGCTTAATACATTACTTGATAGGTTGGAAGCATTTAACACATCCCATAATTACTACTATTTTTTCCCGGCCCCTTCCCCTCCAAACGTGGACAGCGATCTGATGCAGGGTCATATGATGCCTCATTGATTCCATCTCACCCAGTAATCTACTAAAGCAGATTCTATCCCTCTTCACCTGGACTTCAACTCCTCTGTTACCAACAGTGTGCCATTTGTCTATCTCCTTCCCACAACACAGAGTTCAGCGACAACTCCTTATTTCTAGTGAGGAATTTGGGATCCTGTTGGAATTTTCATTGATTTATCTGATCATCATCATCGGTAGCATTTATTGAGCACTTACTGTGTGCAGAGCACAGTACTAATCACTTGGGAGAATACAATATGGTAGAATTGGTAGATATGCGTGGTTTAGTGGAAAGAGCCCAGGCTTGGGAGTCAGAGGTTGTGGGTTCTAATCCTGGCTCCGCCACTTGTTAGCCATGTGACTTTGGGCAAGTCACTTAGCTTCTCTGTGCCTCAGTTACCTCATTTGTAAATTGGGGATTAGGATGGTGAACCCCACGTGGGACGACCTGCTGACCGTTTATCTACCCCAGCACTTAGAACAGTGCTTGGCGTTTAGTAAGCGTTTAACAAATATCATTATTATTATTATTATTATTATTATATGTCTTCTTTCCCCAACAAGCTTATAATCTAAAGGATCAGATCATCATTTTTGCTGATAATGGAGCACCTCTCATGTGCAGAGCACTTTACTAAGCACTTAGAAAGGAAAAGACAAGGGAGTTTGCACTAATTATAATAATAGTCAAGATTGTGGCATTTGTTAATTGCTTACTATGTGCCAGGCTCTTTTCTAAGCACTGGGGTGGATCCAGCAATTCGGGTTGGACAGAGTCCCTGTCCCACTTGGGGCTCACAGTCTTAATCCCCATTTTACAACTGAGGTAACTGAGACTCAGAGAAGTGAAGGGAATTGCCCAATGTCACCACACAAGTAAATAGCTTCCCTGCCCACAGTGAGCTTAGATGATCAGATGTCAGTGCTTGCAGATTTTGCCAAGAGGACCAGAATTTCTTGTAGTACTGGTGCAGAGGTATTAGTGATAGTAATAGGAGGAGGAGGAGCAGGAAGAGGAGGAGAAGTATTTATTGAACACCCACTTATTATTGTATTTGTTAAACACTTGTTACATGTCCAACACTGTTGTAACTGCTGAGGTAGCAGCAAATTAATTCACAAGTATGAGAGGGAGATGTTAGAGATGTCCTTTCTTTGGGCACATGGTCTTTGCCTCACAGCTCTAAATTTCATTACTGAAAATGAGTTCTTAAATGAATTAATTCATTCATTCAATAGTATTTATTGATCGCTTACTATATGCAAAGCACTGTACTAAACACTTGAAATGTACAATTCGGCAACAGATAGAGACAATCCCTGCCCAATGACGGGCTCACAGCCTAAGGAATGGTAGCATTTTTCAACAGTAACAACTTCTGAAACAGACCCAACTTCAGACACAGTCTTTGCCCAACTGGGACTTCCACTTTAAGTAGGAGGGAGAACAGGCATCAAAGCCCCATTTTACAAATGAGGAAGCTGAGGCACAGAGCAGCTAAGAGACTTTCCTCAGGTCACACAGCAGGCAGCTGGCAGAATTAGAATGCAGGTCTCCTGACTCCCAGGCCCGAGCTCCTTCCACTTGACTACATTTACTACAATGCTGTCTACCAGGTGCCTAGGAAATAGAGAATCAGCCATTCGGTCCATCAATGAAATGTATTTTTTTTTTTTGAATGTTTACTATGTGCAGAGCGATGTACTAAAGCACTTGGGAGAGTCCGCTATAACAGAGTTGGTAGAATGAAGAAGTGACATGTTTCCTGTCTACAAGGAGCTTACAGTCTAATGGGGGAATCAAGCCTAAAAATATTTGCAGTTAGAGTAGTCAAAATTAATAATTGAATAAACCCATATACCTTAGTGTTGAGGACGGGTACAAACAAGTTGATAAGTGCTAGGACTGGCTAATGGTTTTATGGGGGAATCAAGCCTAAAAATATTTGCAGTTAGAGTAGTCAAAATTAATAATTGAATAAACCCATATACCTTAGTGTTGAGGACGGGTACAAACAAGTTGATAAGTGCTAGGACTGGCTAATGGTTTTATATGGCTTAGGATACTGGGAAATTAAATGGGGAAGTCTTTGGGATTTTAGGATCAATTAATCTATATTACTTTCATTCACTTGTATTTATTGAGCGCTTACTGTGTGCAGAGCACTGTACTAAGCACTTGGAAAGTACAATTCAGCAATAAAGGGAGACAATCCCTGACTACAGTAGGCTTACAGTCTAGACGTGGGGAGGCAGATATCAAACCGAGTAAACAGGCAGTAATATAAATAGAATAATAGAGATGCACATATATAAACAAATGCTTTTTACGAGATGTTCTTCCCCTTGACTCTATTTATTGCCATTTATTGCCATTGTTCTTGTCTGTCCGTCTCCCCTGATTAGACTGTAAGCCCGTCAAACGGCAGGGACTGTCTCTATCTGTTGCCAACTTGTTCATTCCAAGCGCTTAGTACAGTGCTCTGCACATAGTAAGCGCTCAATAGATACTATTGAATGAATGGGTGGGGACAGGAAGGTAAAGCAAAGGGAGCGAGTTGGGGCGATGGGGAGGGGAGGAGGAACTGAGGAAAAGGGGGGCTCAGGCTGGTACTTGTTAAGCGCTTATTATATGCCGAGCACTGATCTAGGCACTGGGGCAGAAACAAGTTATTCAGGTTGGACACAGCCTCCATCCCACACACTCTTAATCCCCATTTTACAGATGAGGTAACTGAGGCCCAGAGAAGAGAAGTGACTCGCCCAAGGTCACACAGCAGACAAGTGGCAGAGAGCTATGAATGCTCATGGGAGTTGTGGATGGTGAAATGGAGAGAAATCTAAGATGGGAAAAGGTGAGAGCAAACTACAGCTGGAATGTTGGTTCATGGAGGGGAATGAAGAGAGCAGGTGGGGCAATCCAGTGTGAAGAGAGCGGGTAAGTCAGATGGGGCAGGTTGAAGCCGATTGGAGAAGTTTGTGCCTATGCATATTTTAATTCAATTATACATTTTTTACTTATATATCAATTATTTGTTCACCTGTTTCATCCTGATATATTTCTACTGCTTCCTGCTTTTTTTGTTGTCTTTCTCCAGCTCTTACTATTTTGAAATAGTCCCACATTGAGACAGCATGGCCTAGTGGATAGAGTACGGGCACGTGAGTCAGAAGGATCTGGATTCTAATGCTGGCTCCACCACTTGTCTGCTGTGGGGACCTTGGGCAGGTCACTTAATTTCTCTGTGCCTCAGTTACCTCATCTGTAAAATGGTGATTAAGACTGCGAGTCCCATGTGGGTCAGGGACTGGTTCCAACTTGATTAGCTTGTATCTACCCCGGCGCTTAGAACAGTTCTTGACACAAAATAAGTGCTTAACAAATACCATCATTATTATTTAAAGAAGGCATTCCTGTATGTTTCAACTGTGACTTCATCTGTCCCTCGTGAAACTATCCTAAGGGCCTCTGGTGGAGAAAACACCTGTACGTGGGTAATATGATTTGTTAAAGGTCCATTGAGCTGGTCAGGATAATATGTTATAGTGAGATTGCATTGCAAATGTAATTTCTGGTGCAGTTGGATGGTGAACAGACTGGCCTTTTTTTCCTAGGCTAAAAGCAGTTCTTGATTTTTCAAAGTTTAGATGCGCAGAGACTTTATGATCTTAGACGTCTGTTCCAAGTTTTGCGAAATGTCACATGTCTTAGCATCATTTTCAATATCCAAAGCAGCTTCTCACCCGGAACCTCACTCGCACGTGTGTGAAAACCAGGCAAGAAAATTGCATTTGGATACAACTTGAGGCACCTTTTTTTTGTCTATTTTTGACAAGGAAGGTGTGCTAGCTGAACACCTGCTTCGCCCAGTAGAATTTGCAATTCCGATTAGACAAAAATAATATCATGAAAGCTGTTTTGCTTGGTTTCTGACTCTAAAGGAATTTTCTATGGCCTCCGCAGAAGGAGTAGGGAGCGTGCCAGAGAGAGAGAGAGAGAGAAGGCATTTTCCTTCCGGATTTTGTAGCTTGAACTACAGTGTCACATCTGCACCCTGGAAGAATAGGTGATCAGTGATCTCCTGAATACGATTCATCAGCAGACTTAAAGGGGAGGATTTCAGAAATGACGCCCTCGTCCTTTGCAGTTTCCTTCTTATAATTTTGTGTTAATCAGGAGCCTCTTCTCTGATGGGCAGAATTCTTAAATTAGAGTAGTTCTCAAGTCCTGGCAAAATAGGTCTGGTAAAATTGGGGGCTATTTTTACGCTTAATATTTTTCATCTGAGAGATCTTTTCCAAGAAATTGCAACTTCTAAAAGGTCAATTTTCATCCTAATGAAAAAATCACTGTAAAAGCATATCTACCAAATTCATTTTGTTTTTAGATTAAAAAATGAAATAATTCAAGAGTGTAACGCTTGTAACAACTCCTCGCGTGGCTCAGTGAAAAGAGCACGGGCTTTGGAGTCAGAGGTCATGGGTTCAAATCCCGGCTTGGCCATTTGTCAGCTGTGTGACTTTGGGCAAGTCACTTCACTTCTCGGTGCCTCAGTTACCTCATCTGTAAAATGGGGATTAAGACTGTGAGCCCCACGTGGGACAACCTGATTTCCTTGTGTCTACCCCAGCGCTTAGAACAGTGCTCGGCACATAGTAAGCGCTTAGCAAATACCAACATTATTATTATTATTATCTCTTGAGCAGTTATTTGCTTTAACAGGAGCCTTTTTTTATTTTTTAAGAACTTTTTTTCCCCCAATGACATTAGTTAAGCGCTTACTATGACCCAGGCACTCTACTATGCACTGGAGTAGATAAAAGCTAATCGGGTTGGACATAGTTCCTGTCCCAAATAGGGATCACAGTCGTAGTCTCTAATTTACAGATGAAGCTGCGGAGGCACAGAGACATGTAGTGAGTTGCTCAAGGCCACATGGCAGACAAGTGACGGAATCAGAATTAGAACCCAGGTCCTGCTGACTCCCAGGTCCATGCTCTTTCCACAAGAGCATGCTGCTTCTCTGAATTTTGAATGACCACCACTTTTTTGCCATCAATGATCAATATATCCTAAATACCAGCAGAACAGTAAATTAAAATGGTGTCCACTTCACAACTATTAGGATTGATAAAGAAGCCAGATCTTTCTCTGAGAGCAGATTCGTACATTTTAAAGGAAAATGGAGAGTGGAAGGGAGTGGAAATCAAGACACCCAGGTTATAGTCCTCACCCTACCACGTGGCTGCCGTGTGACCTTGGGAAAGTCGCTTCATTTTTCTGTCCGTCGGTTCTCTCAACTGTAATCTGAGGATAAAATGACTGGTTCCTACTCCCTTTTAGACCGTGAGCCATGTGTGGGACAGGGATTGTTCACTCTGATTATCTTGTATTAGCTCCAGGGCTTGGCACCTGTTTAATATAGATAATTATTATTATTCTCAGAGGACCTGATAAAGTAAACTTTTCAAGACACTTGAGTGTCCCTATTTTTGAGTGATTGCTCTGGGAAGCCAATAAAATAACTGGCAATTTTTGTCAATCTTTTTCATCACTGATCTTTTCAGTTTCTATGACAGTCATTTGGACTGAAAGTCATTTTCTAATGATGTCCATCAGCATCAGTGGTATATATTGAGAACTTACTGTGTGCAAAGCGCTGTACTAAGAGTTTGGGAGAGTATCAGGCAACAGAATTGTTAGACACGTTCCCTGCCCACAGTGAGTTTACAGTCTACAAGTTCCAATCTCTAAATTCCTCAGTTATTATTATTATCGATTCACCAGGAAGAGTGAATCTGATCTTCCCAATATTTACCCCTCTCAACTCTAATCTAATTAACGCTGCGCTGCTGAGTGCAGTATACAATTGTGACTCCTTTAGACACTCGTGCTTAATCGATGTTTGGTTCCAAATTAGGAAAGCGGTGTGGCCTACTGGATAGAGCAGGGGCCTGGGAGTCAGAAGGTCTTGGGTTCTAATCCCTGCACCATCCCTTGTCTGCTATTTGACCTTGGTCAAGTCACTTTACTTCTCTGTGCCTCAGTTACCTCATCTGTAAAATGGGGATTGAGACAGCCCCATGTGGGACAGGGACTGTATCCAACCCAATTTGCTTGTATCCACCCCAGCACTTGGTAAAGTGCTTGGCACTTAGTAAGCGCTTAACAAATACTGTGCTTATTAATACCAACTCTATTGCATTGTACTCTCCCAAGCATTTAACGCATTGCTCTGCACTCAGAAAATGCTCATTAAATACCACTGACAGATTGGTTGTTAGGTGCAGAAGTGTTGAAATGGGGAATATAAGGTGGTGAGATTAAAAATCGACTAGGGAAGGCCTCCTTGAGTAGATGTGATTTCAAAAGAGCTGTGATAGGGAGAATATTCATCTGTCAGAGTGAAAGGGGAGGGATTTCCAGGGAAGAGGAAGCATGTTCACTAGGGGTCGGGGGGTAGAGGCGGTGAGAACAAGTTCCAGTAAGTAGGACGGCTTGAGAGGAACAAAGAGTGTGAGCAAGAGTATCGTGGGAAAAGAGAGTGGGTAGGTAGGAGAAGAGCCTCATGGATTTCTATCAGCCTGTCCAGATTTATGGGGGAGGGGGGCAGTTATTTGAACTCATTCTTTCTAGGTTACATTTCTATTTTCCTCTTAATGGCTCATTATCCCCTATTATGCCTATCCTGTAATAATACTTTCCAAAATCTCACAGGTCTCAATAAATTTCACCGTATTTGATTGTAAGATTAGATTAAATTGAAGATCCATGAGGGTAGTGATTATATCTACTCCTGTTTTGGTTCCCTATACAGTCGATTGATTGATCGACTGATAGCTGATTTTCAAAGGTTAGTTGTGATCTCATTCGGAGTGACTGTGACTTCTTTGTGGTCGAATGAACATTTTTTTTCGCTTTTCTTGTTCAGTGACTTGAATGGACTAAATTGTTCAGGCATTTTGTACTCTATTGCTTCTCACAATAGGTTTACTGGGGTATTAGCGTTGCTTAGGTAATAATGAAAAGTAATGAAAAATTAACAGTTGGAGAAATATATTCAGTCTGGTGAAGAATATAATTGAGTTCCCAATGAAAACCCATATGCTCCTAAATTTAAAAGTTCCTGACAGCAGTTCAGTCGTTCTTGAAATATTTGACTCTCTTAGCCTAGATTTCTTTGTACTGCATTAAAATAAATTAGAAAAATCCTCCCTTGGGTGGAGAATCTGGGAAAATCTCAAAGTCTTTGCCTTCTAATAAGACCGCTTCCCTTTGAGCATTCACTAGAGTTTAATAAAACATTTGGAGAGCCATTTGCTTCTATTCTGGCTGATTCCTCTAACGGCGCTTGCAATTCAAATTGTCTCCCGATGCTACAACTGTCTCAGCTTTCGGTCGGATGATTTGCGAAATGAGACGGCGGTTTCTCGCTAAGTCATAGGGCTGTAATGTCCCTCCTAGACGCAGCCGCTAAGATTTTATCCAGTGCGGTGGCAACCAGATTCAAAGGTATCTGGCTCAAAGTCGTAATTCGTCAGTGCCAAATCAGATGAAAGGTCAGATGAAAAGTCAGTCAGTTGAAAGGCCATCCAGGTGTGATGTAATCACAGAGACCGGTGTTTTCACAACTTTTTGCATGAGGTTGATGTCCGCTGTAATCGTTTCCTTTTGGGTGACAGCGAATCAGGGAGGGGAAGGGCTTCGGGATTCTGGTACGATGCCTAGGAATGGATTGAACCGCTAATGGCTGCCTTCTGTAGTGAACAGGATAAAAGTTGTGGTATTCGTTAAGCGCTTTCTATGCGCCAAATGCTGAACTAAGTGTTGAGGTAGATAGATACAAGTTAATAGTGTCAGACCTGGTCCCTGTCAAACATGAGGCTCACAATCCAGTTGAGTACGAGACTATGTATCTAATCTCCACTTTACAGATGAGAAAACCGGGGCCCAGAGAAGTTAAGGGTCTGGCCTAAAGTTACACAGCAGGCAAATGTCTGTCTCCCTCTCTCGACTGTAAGCTCATCATGGGCAGGGAATGTGTCGGCTTATTGTTATATTGTACTCTCCCAAGTGTTTAGTATGGTGTTCTGCACACAGTAAGCGCTCGATTAATATGATTGACCGACTGACAAAATGGCAGAGCCAGGATTAAAACCCAGATCCTCTGACTCCCAACTCTGAGGTCTGTCCACAAGGTCGTGCTGGCTCGGGACTGTTCTGTCCTAGGGTCTCTGCATAGCGTCCCACTTTGGGTAGACAATATTAGTTTATAAACAGTTCCAACCTTCCCATTTCTCAGAGAGAAGGGAAGAAAGGCTTATGCCCCATCTCCTCTCAGGTGGGTTGGATAAATCAATCAATGGTATTTATTGAGCACTTACTCTGTGCAGAGCACTGTACTAAGTGCCTGGGTGAGTACAACAGAACACGGTTGGTAGACATATTCCCTGTCCACAGTGATGGATGAAGCTTGGCACCCAATGAGATCGGAAGGATGGGTGAAGCTGGCTTTCCCTCAGGTAAACTGGAAGCTCCCCAAGGAGAGGGACCATATCTTCCGACTATGCTATTTACTGATCACCTACTAGGTGTTCAGAGTTGGGGTAGATCCAAAATAATCAGATCAGGTACAGTTGCAGGTGGGGCTTACAGTCTTCTTAAAGCAAATATTTCTTCCCCAATTTAGAAATACAGAAAGAGAGGCATAGAGAAGGCAAGTGACTTGCCCAAGGTCACCCAGCAAGCCAGTGGCAGAGTTGGAATTAAGACTCGAATCCCCTAACTCATGCTTAAAAAAAAGCCCATGCTTTTTTCACTAGGTCACACTGCCTCCGATTTCTATTTAAGGTGTCTTCTAGAGAAGCAGTGTGGCTCAGTGGTAAGACCCCGGGCTCGGGAGTCAGAGGTCATGGGTTCGAATCCCGGCTCTGCCACTTGGCAACTGTGTGACTGTGGGCAAGTCACTTAACTTCTCTGTGCCTCAATTACCTCATCTGTAAAATGGGGATTAACTGTGAGCCTCACATGGGATGACCTGATTACCCTGTATCTACCCCAGTGCTTAGAACAGTGCTCTGCACATAGTAAGCACTTAACAAATACCAACATTATTATTACTTAATAATAAGAAGAATGATGATGATGGTATTTAAGTGCTTACTTTGTGCCAAGCACTGTTCTAAGATCTGGGGTAGGTACAAGATAATCGGGTTGGACACAGTCCCTGTCCCACATAGGACTCACAGTCTTAATTACCATTTTACAGATGAGGTAACTGGGGCACAGAGAAGTGAAGTTACTTGCCCAAGGTCACACAGCAGACAAGTGGCAGAGCCGGTATTAGAACCCATGACCTTCTGACTCCCAGGCCTGTGCTCAATCCACTAGGCCATACTTCCCTTTGGGGAGTGTGTCTCTGAACTCTGATATATTGTACTCTCCCAAACGCTTAGTCCAGTGCTCTGCACACAGTAAGCACTCAGTAAATACCACTGATTGATTAATTGATGAATTGCTACCACTGCTTAGCATAATAGTCTGTACATAGTGAGTGCCTGTTGAAAATAATGATGAGGAGGAGGATGAGAATGATGGTAATCCAGTAGCATACAGCCATTAAATCTCCAGACCCATCAGCTACGGAAGGAAGTTTGCCGACTTCATTGGAAGAGTTACATAACTTGGGGAAATTTGAACAAAAGCCACTAAGCCTTCAGTGGAAGCGAAAAAAGCTGATTCATCTAGTGTTTGCTTACAATATCAGACTGCCTGCTGTTTAGAATCATTTCACTATTTTTTAAAACCAACTTCTCCCTTGCGAAATGAACTTTCTTAATAACAAGTGCAATTGTTTTCATTTATTAGTAGCATCTTAAATGGCTTTTTCTCTAAGGCTCCCAAAACACTTGAAAAATGCTATTTTTTTTTTAAGTGTAAGCTCTCTCTTCTTTTATTATTTATATTTTCCCGAAGAAATGGCAGTTTCATGTGAGTCTTTCTGGCAGAAAAGGACACACACATCATACGAAGCTTTGATCAGCCCTAAAGCACTTCTGTACATTGCCATAACTTATTTATTTATTTAGTTAATGTCTCCCTCCCTCTCTGGACTGTGAGCTCCTTGTGGGCAGTTAATGTGCCTTCCAACTCTGTTGTATTGGACTCTCACAAGTGCTTAGTGCAATGTTCTGCATGCAGTAAGCGCTCAGTGTATCATCGATTGATTAATGGGCCATATAAAAGAGAGGCAGAGGACATTTTTGAGCACTCGAGAGTTTCACTGATCCTATAACACTTCCTCTCCTACCCTGATTTTGGTTTCCAATTTATATGTTATCAGCATCCACTTCACCCAGTGCACCTATAAGGGCATGAATCAAACGCAGTATACCAAGCATTTTAATAAGGGAATCAGAATATGACTGTCTCATTAGAAGGAATGATTAACCCCAGGGCTTAGAACAGTGCTTGACACAGAGTAAGCACTTAAATAACATTAAAGGAAAGGGTGGATTTATGCTGGATTCCCCCTAGATCAGCACCGTCCGTGTAGCATCATAGGCTTCGAGACTATCTCATCCATACTGTGATTTCATACTCTTCCAAGTGCTGAGTATAATGATCTGGACACAGTAAGCACTCAATAAATACCACTGATTAATTGATTAGTTATACTCTTGACACACAGTGGGCACTCAATTGATACCTTCTTTTATTTTTTTTTTATGGTATTTAAGTGCTATGTGCCAGGCACTGTATTGAACACTGGGACATTTATAAGCTAATGACAGTCCGTGTCCCACAGGGGAATCACAGTCTTGATTCCCATTCTACAAATGGCATAACCAAGGCACAGAGAAGTGAAGTTAAGGAAAATAGTGGCTTTTGTTAAGTGCTACCTATCTGCCAACTGCTGGGATAGATGCAAGATATTCAACTCAGATACAGTCCCTTTCCCACAGTCTACAGAGAAGGAAGAAGAGGCAGTCAATCCCCATTTTACAGAAGAGGAAACTAAGGCCCAGAGAAGGTAAGTGACTTGGCCAAGGTCATGCAGCAGACAAGTGGCAGAGTCAGGATTAAACCTCAGATCTCCTAACGCTCAGAAGGTAAAGGGAAGGTGCTCACTGACAGACAGTGACTCTCCCCACCTTCAAAGCCTTATTGCAGGCACTTCTCCTCCAAGGGGCCTTCCCTGACTAAGCCCCTCCTTTCCTCCTCTCCCATTTCCTTTTGTGCCACCTTTGTACTTGCATTCAATCCCTTTATTCACCCCTCCCTCAGTCTCAAACGCTAGTGTACATATCTGTAATTTATTCACTTATTTATATTGATGTCCGTCTCCCAATCTAGACTTTGAGCTTGTTCTTGGCAGGGAACATGTCTACCAACTCCGTTATATTGTACTCTCCCAAGGACTTGTTGTACTCCCCACACAGCGAGTGCTGAATAAATATGATTGATCGATTTTCAGTAGACCTCCCTGCTTCTCTACAAGTGAAGGCCAGTGGGGTATTTGCCATCTTGTCTTATACCTTCAGGTCGTCTCTGACCCGTAGTAACTCCATGGACACATCTCTCCCAGAATGTCCTGCTCTCTATCTGCAACTGTTTGGGATGTGGATCCATAGAGTTTTCTTAGTAAAAATCCAGACCGGTTTACCATTGCCTTCTTCCTTACAGTCAACTTAAGTCTCCGGCCTTGATTCTCTCCCATGCCGCTGTTGCCCAGCACAGGGGAGTTTTGACTTGTAGCCGATGGCCTTCCACTCGCTAGCCACTGGCCAAGCTAGGAATGGAATGGACCGGCCTCTGCTTGACTCTCCCTTTCATAGCCGAGACTGGTAGAGGACTGGAAACTCTCCAGGTGCCATCCTGAGAGGAGCCATTGAATTTTAGCTAGGAAAAAAATCGTATGAAGAGAACGAAGTTTTGAAGGGTCAGCCCCTGATTGTTTTCTGAATGAGTAAATCAATAGGCGGCCTAGTCAATTATAATAAATCTCTAGTGTCTCAAAACCTGTCTGTCAACAGTTAATCCGTGGTTGAGAAGCAGTGTGACTTATTGGATAGAACACAGGCCTGGCAGTCAGAAGGACCTGGGTTCTAATCCCGGCTCCACCACTTGTCTGCTGTATGATCGCAGGCATGTCCCTTCACATCTCTGTGCCTCAGTTACTTTATCTGTAAAATGGAGATTAAAGCTATTAGCGCCATATAGAACCTGGACTGTTTCCAACCTGATTATTTTGTACCTACCCCAGCATTAAGTACAGTGCCTGGTATCCAGTAAGCACTTGACAAATACCATAAGACAAAGCCCACGACAGTCTTTCGTGGTCACGGGATAGAGAAGGGATTACCGGTCCACCCTGATTTTTCCGGTCACACTGTTCCACCAATCACAGGCAGGTGATTCATCTTTGAAGCTGAAGGATGCCAAGATAAAGCCACAGTTAGACCGTTCTGGGTATCCATGCCAACCGTGAGGAGGAGTGTGTCCTCCCCGGGGCTTAGGTAAACAACTCTCTGCCAAGGGGATATAACCAGAGGCTTCCCCAGGGGGGAAATAGCTATTTCCATCCTAGATCCAGAAGCCTGACTGGGAATATGATAGTTTAGAAAGAATCTCTGAGCGTCGATAAGACCTTGCAGCGATTTCCTTGCAAAACATAAAGGGGCAGAAGTTAGCACATTGTATCCTCCAAACGGTATCGACCTCAGCACCGGCGATGCCTTTGAAAAACCGCAAATTAAACAGTCAGCCCCTGTGGCCAACTGGAATCCAAGACGAATGGAGAAGAAACGAATCAGTGTGACCCAATGGGAATGGACAAAACCAAACAGGAAAATCCAAGCTGCTTCAGAGGCTCTAGGAGAGACTTACGAGCTGTGAAAGGGAACCTGTAAGCAGAGTTTACCTGATCTGAACAGCCAGGTCGTTCTCAAAATTTGTCAGTCATTGGTATTTATTGCGCGCTTATTGTGGAAAGAACACTATAGTAAGAGGTTCGGAGAGTACAGGACAATTGATTTGATAGACATAATTACTGCCTGGTGCCTGTCTTGTGTTTTCCCTAAAGACTAAGCTCAGTGTGGTCAGGGAATTTGTTATATTGTTGTGTTTATCTTTTACTCTCCCAAGTGCTTAGTGCTCTGCACACAGTGAGCTCTCAGTAAATACGATCGATTGATTAATGTAATGACGACTATGAGCTGCATCTTGATTAAATAAGGAAGGTTGGAAAGGTGTGGAAAGGTGCCACTTCTCTATTTCTCCCAACAAGTCCATCAGTCGATGGTATTAGAAAAGTATCTCGGCATCTAGAACAGTGTCCGGCACAAGGTAAGCACTTAACAAAGGCCATAATTATTATTATTACTATGTGCGGAGCACTGAAATGAAACAGTCGGGAAAGTACAATATAACAGAGTTGGTAAAAAACGATCCTAGCCCACAAAAGAGCAACTTGGTTCATATTTTTCAGACCTTTTTGCCACCACACCCACCAAATAGGGAGTTATGGTTAGGAGATAATTTGGGATTATGTGGAAAAATGGATGTTGGAAAGCACTCTGGATTATGATCTCATATTTCAAATATTTCACTTTTTATGTGATCCAGTTGTTTGTTTCCAGTAATTTTGTTGTATCATACTCTTCCAAGTACTTAGTACAGTGCTCTGCACATAGCAAGTGCTCAATAAATAGCAATAATTGATTGATTGTTTAAAAAAATGCTCAACACCATAGTATGTTTATTTCTACAGAGGAAAATTCACCATTATATTTTATTTTAAGAATAGGAACATCTTAAGAAGAGCAGGTATTTCTTTTCGATGCAGTAATTCAGAAAGTTAAGTATTAAATGTAAGAGCACCACGGTCTAGAGGAAAACACCCAGAACTGGGAGTCAGGAGATCTAGATTTTAATCCCAGCTCTTCAACTTGCCTTCTGTATGACTTTGGTCAATCACCTAATTCTCTATGTCTCAATCAATCAATTGTATTTATTGAGCGGTTCCTGTGCGCAGAGCTCTGCACCAAACACTTGGGAGAGGACGATATAACAGAGTTGGTTGACACATTCCTTGCCTACAGGGAGTTTACAGTCTAGGAGACTCACATGTAGAGAGAGGATTAAATAGCGTGGCTCAGTGGAAAGAGCCCGGGTTTGGGAGTCAGAAGTCATGGGTTCGAATCCCAGATCCGCCACTTGTCAGCTGTGTGATTGTGGGCAAGTCACTTAACTTCTCTGTGCCTCAGTTACCTCATCTGCAAAACGGGGATTGAGACTGTGAGCCCAACATGTGACGGACTGTGTCCAACCCAATTTGCTTGTATCCACCCCAGTGCTTAGTACAGTGCCTGGCACATAGAAAGTGCCAAATACCATAATTATTATTATTATTTTTACTATTTAGCATTGATCCCTGGTAGACCCCACTATTTAAACTTTCCCATCCTATTTACCCCTGTCTTTTTCTTCCTGCATTGGCCAGTTTTGATTCATGAGAGAATATTACCACCAATTTCATGGTCCAGCCAATCCCAGTCAGCTAATCAATTGTATTTACTGAGCACTTACACCGTGCCAAGTATCATACTAAGAGCTTGGAAGAGTGCAGTATAAGAGAGTTGGTAGACATGTTCCCTACCCACAAATAATAATAATAATGGTATTTATTAAGCACTTACTATGTGCCAGGAACAGTACTAAGCACTGGGGTGGATATAACTGAATTGGGTTGTGCCTACGGTCTAGAAGGGGAGATTGACATTAATTGTATGTACATAAATTACAGATATGTACATAAGTACTGTGGGGCTGAGAAAGGGGTGAATAAAAGGAGCAAATCCAAGGGGAAGGGTGATGCAGAAGGGTGTGGGAGAAGAGATAATGAGGGCTTTAGTCAGGGAAGGCCTCCTGAAGGAGATGTGTCTTCAGTAAGACTTTGAAGATGGGGAGAATCATTGTCCGTTGGATTAGAGGAGGGAGGGCGTTCCAGGCCAGAGGCAGGAGGCAGGCCAGGGGTCGGCAGCGAGATCGAGAGGCGGTAGGTAGGTTGTCATTACTATTTTTTGTTTGAAAAGCTTATGGAAAAGAATTCCATCAATGCAGGTTTATTTTCTTTTTGGGCTTGTACTTTTGACAATAGTTTACAGGCAAATGGATGGGTTTTGTTTTTTGGTTGTGGTTTTGTGTTATTTTTGGGATTTTCTTTTTCCAGTAGGTTTCTTGGCATTATTTTTGATAGCCATTACGATCCTTGCATTTTGAAGGAAAGATGAAAATGGCACCATATGTCAAACTGTTGCTCTAGAAGCGTGTCTTTTCCAAAATGAAGAGTAGAATGAGTTAAAGGCTCTTTAAGCTAAGTAAATTGTCACGCGAGGTAGCTAAGGAATAGACAGCTTGACTATCGAATCTCCCAATTGTCTCATCCACAAATAATGATTTTTATATCTGGGGGTTGTGCTACCTTGTGATTTAAGATCTAGCCTTTGCGAAGTTTGACGGGTTTGTTATTCCAGAAATAAAACCAGTCGGAGGATGATTCAAACGTGTTTTACATTTTATTAGGTGGTTCTTTCAAGAGCTTCCATAAAACAAAGTGATCAGAGGAGTCGCTGCTTCAAAGTTGACCTATATTTATGTTTTCTTTTCCCATCCCAGCCACTGTACCTACTTTACATTGCTAGCACAACCCTACATACTGCCAAAGAATATCCACTTAGAGGATTTGCAAAAGGTTGTACAGCCCAAAGAGGACAGAATATGGCATGCTAAGTGCTTATTGGTTGGATTTTTATTCGGTGAAGGTTACAGGTTAAGTGCAGAAATACAATAAACACAACCAACGTCGAATTGAGCTGTGATTGGTACAAATCTAAATCACATTCCTTTTTGCAATAAAGGTCATTTCAGTACTCTCCACTTGAACTTGGTTAGGTTACTGACAGTCAACAATGTCAAAAGCAGAAATAAGATGTGATATTTCAATGCATGACATTGGAGTTCACGAACGGTCCGTGCAAGATTCAATAGATGCAAGATTCAATAGACTAGTTAAATACTATATTCTGAGTAACAGCGGTCTTCTGGAGAGAGAGGTTTTTCAGTCCTTTGCAATCAGTCACTGCTGAAAGATCAGGAGTGATTAAGTGATTTATTGCAGGAAAATTCCAAATCTTAGCATTTCAAAGTTCAAGAAAATCTCCAACCTCACTGAATCTGCAAGTAAAGTTTCTGGTTTATTTTATGAGAAGCAGGGTAGCCCAGTGATAAAAATCATGGACCTGGAATATGAGTAATAATAATTATAGTATGTGCTTGGCACTTATGTGCCAGGCACTGTACTAAGCACTGGGGTGGTTACAAGCAAATTGGGTTGGACCCAGCCCCCGTCCCACATGGGGCTCACAGTCTTAATCCCCATTTTACAGGTGAAGTAACTGAGGCTCAGAGAAGTGAGGTGACTTAGCCAAGGTGACAGAGCAGACAAGCAGCAGAGCCAGGATTAGAACCCATGACCTTCTGTCTTCCAGGCCCGAGCTCTATCCCCTACGCCATGGTGAGTTCTAATCCTAGCTCTGCTACTTACTGCTGTGGGACCTTGGGCAAGTCACTCAACTTTTCTGGGCCTCAGTTTCCAAATCTGTAAAATAGGGATTAAATGCCTGTCTCCCTACCTTTTCGACTGTGAACTTCATGTGGGACAGCACTAGGTATGATCTGATTGCATTGTATCAATCCTAGTGCTTAGTACAGTGCTTGGCAAAAAGTAAGTGCTTCACAAATTGTAAACTCTTTGCCAGCGGGGAATGTGTCTGCTTATGGTTATATTGCACTCTCCCAAGCACTCTCTGAACTCAGAAAGCGCTCAATAAATACGAATGAATGAATGAACAAATACTATTATGATGATGATGATGACTGCTAATTTGGAATGGTCTAACCCCTTTTTTTTTTTTCCAAATTTCCAATTTTGTGTTTGGTAAAGCGGAATGTTTGAAAAGAATATTCATTCATTCAGTAGTATTTATTGAGTGCTTACTATATGCAGGGCACTGTACTAAGCACTTGGATTGTACAATATGTTGGAGTGGGGTGGGTAGAAAAGGGGAACAGGCCTCAGAGGAATATTTTGTTCATAAGCCCATTTGCACGCCCAGCTTGCTGCTCTCAGACCTGCCACTCAGCACATAAGTGTTTACCACTACTAATTATAATGATCAATAATGATATTTGTTAAGGGCTTAGTTTGTGCCAGGGGCTGGAGGAGATACAGTACAATCAGATACAATTCCTGTTGTTCACGGGGCTCACAGGCTAAGAGGGAAGAACAGGTGATCTATTCCCATTTTGCAGAAGAAGAAACTGAGGCACAGAACTGTTAAGTCACTGAGCTGGGACAAAAATGCAGATTTTCTGACTTCCAGACCTGTGGTCTTTCTTCTAGACCATGCTCCTTCTCGCTGCTTCTCCTATCACTAGTACGTACTCTTCTGATCCAAACAATCGAACCTTAAAACGAGCCTAGTTCACTGGGTTTTTCATCCTCCTCTTCTTTCTCCTCATCATTATCAGTGGTATTTATTGAGCACTGACTGGGTGTGCTGTACTTAGCACTTGGGAGAGCACAATACAACAGAGTTATTGGACATATTCTCTATCCACAGTGAGCTTACAGTTTAGCTGGGGAGACAGACGTTAGTATCAATAATTTTTAATATATAATTTAGCTCCTCTGGGCAAGAGCTTTGGATGAGAAAGCCCCAGAACCCCCTGAAACCTGGGGTTGGGCTGACTCCAATCAATCGATCGATCGATTGTATTGATTGAGCGCTTACTGTGTGCAGAGCATTGTATTAATTCTTGGGAGAAGACAAAATATCACATTCCCTGCCCACAGCGAGCTTTCATTCATTCATTCAAAAGTATTTATTGAGGACTTATGTGCAGAGCACTGTACCAGGCTCTTGGGAGAGTACTCTATAACAGTAAGCAGACATTTCCTGCCCACAACGAGCTTACAGTCTAGAGGGGGAGACGGACAATAAGATAAATAATTTACATATAGGTATGTAAGCGCTGTGGGGCTGGGAGGGCAGATGAATAAAGGGAGCGAGTCAGGTTGACACAGAAGGGAGTGGGAGGAAAGGAAAGAAGGGGCTTAGTCAGAGAAGGCCTTTTGGAGGAGATGTGCCTTCAGTAAGGCTTTGAAGATGGGGGAGAGTACAGTCTAGAGTAAAACTAGAGCAGGGGGGAGAAAGAGGAATTAGAGATGAAGATGGCTGGCACTTGTCTGCCCGGCAAATCCTATCTGTTTTCTCAAATTTGAATCCAGTTCTGTGATTTCCTTAAAACCAGTGGACTTCCTAGGAGCTGAGGAGAGAAGAGCCTTCCCCTTTCCCAGCTTTCTCCATGGGGACAGATGGCAGTTGTATTAAGCTGTTGGGAAGGTAGGTCAGAGTTGATGATCTTTTTTGGCATTTTCCAGGTGTAAATCTAAATTAGTGAGTTTAAATCATTGTTTGAATTTACCTTCTTGTATCCCTTTCGGTTGGGTCAAAAATGAAAATATTATTTGTTATTTATGTGTTTAATCAGAGTGTTGTAGCTCTTCAAAGAACTATCCTCTTTCACATTCTGGCCAGATTCCACATTTCTTATTCTTTTTGAATGCCCTGTTTTGTGTCAGGCTTTTTTTTTAAGGTATTTGTTAAGAACTTACTATGTGCCAGGCACTGTACTAAGCACTGGGGTAGATACAACCTAATCAGGTTAGACACAGTCCATGTCCCACATAGGGCTCACAGTCTTAATGCCCATTTTAAGAAGAAGCAGCGTGGCTCAGTGGAAAGAGCACGGGCTTTGGAGTCAGGGCTCATGAGTTCGAATCCCAGCTCTGCCACTTGTCGGCTGTGTGACTGTGGGCAAGTCACTTAACTTCTCTGTGCCTCAGTTCCCTCATCTGTAAAATGGGGATTAAGACTGTGAGCCCCACGTGGGACAACCTGATTCCCCTGTGTCTACCCCAGCGCTTAGAACAGTGCTCGGCACATAGTAAGCGCTTAATAAATACCAACATTATTATTATTATCATTTTATAGATAAGGGAGCACTGAGGCACAGAGGAAGTTAAGTGACTTGCCCAAGGTCACCCAACGGGCAAGTAGTGGAGCCGGAATTAGAACCCAGGTCCTTCTGACTCCCAGCCTTTGCCCTGTCCACTAGGCCATGCTGCTTCTCCATGCTTTTTTAAGGCTTCTCCTGTTAAGTATTTCATCAAGGTGACACATCCCAAGCGGCCAGCCCTGTTTTGGGGGGCAGCTATTTTTCAGAACCCCAGCCCGAGCCTTGCCTTACCCCTCTATCACAGTGTTCATCAGGCTCCCCGTGAGCCACAGAGGAAGGGAACGAAACCCCATGCCCCGATCCCTCTAGTCTGTAAGCCCATTGTAAAGGCAGGGATTCTGTTTACTGTTATATTGTGCTCTCCCGAGTACTTAGTACAGTGATCCACACACAGTAATCTCTCAGTAAATGCGACTGAATGAATCCTTCTCCTCGCTCCACCGTGGACGGCCCCGATCATTCCCTCCGGTTCTATGGCATCCTGATGGATTGCCGGCTGAAAATGTCTTTTTTCCCTTTGCCCTTTTCCTCGTCCTTTTGCTCATCAGTTTTGTTCTTTCGTCCCTGATGTGCTGCGATGCTAATACAAAGTAGAAAATATCAGGTCTTGGTAATCAGTCTATCCACCTCAGCGGTTATTATCTAGTGCCTATAACCAGTATTCCCATAAAGGGGATCTGTGTCCCTTATATTCACATTTTTACGGCCGAGAAGCTGCTCTCTTTTTTCCTACGGTAGGGTTGATTTTGAGATGCGGATCTGTTGAGTTTTCCGTCAGTCACTTGTCCTTCTGCTGACAGCCCTTCACTCTGGCAGATCTTTACTAGTCAAGAAGAAGAGACACTTCTCACTCTCTGTTGTGGTTCAGGGGAGCAAACTGTTCTTCTATTTTGTTGGGTTTTTTTAATGGTATTTGCTAGTCTCACCATGTGCCAAACACTGTTCTCAGCACTGGGATAGATACAAGGTAATCAGGTTGGACACAGTCCATGTCCCTCATGGGGCTCCCAAGATTAATCACCATACCACAGATGAGGTCACTGAGGTACAGAGACTGTAAGTGACTTGCCCAAAGTCACACAGCCGACAAATGGGGGTGCTGAGATTAGGACCCAGGTCCTTCCGACTCCCAGGCCTGTGCTCTATCCAATAGGCCCTGCTGCTTCTTTCAGGAGAGCAAATTGCTCTTCTGGTGTCGTGTTCACTGGTGATATTCAAATCGGAGCTTCATCAGCAAGACAAATGAATCGCCACAGATTTTTGGAGTTCAAAATATTCTCTTTTCTTTAATCTAAAGTCCCAGAACTGGGAGGCCCTTAGGAGGCCATCAGACCCCTACTCCTGCCTCCAAATGCAAGACTTAGGCTTGGTTTGTAAAACTCCTGGGCAGAGATCATGTCTACTTGATTCAGTGCACTCTCCCAAGTGTTTAGCACAGTGTTTTGTGCACAGTGAGTGCACAGTGAATACAATTGATTGATTGAACGAACGTCCAACACTATTTAGAATCCCCCTCATGTGGGTCTGTGTTCTGAAATACAAACTTAATCCCATCCCTCTGCCTTCCCAAGGTGTATATTCTCCTAGTGGGGGTCATTCCGGTGGAAGTAATGTCTCTTATCAGATGACTTGAGGCCCTGGCTTTCTACAAAATCCATTCACCGTCAAATAAATTAGCAGCTTTTCCTGGGCTATTACTTTCTCCTCCATTCTCCAGGGATCTAAGACTAAATCGTAATGAGCCAAACTTACCCTTGCATTGTGGCTGTCGGGTCTGAAATTTGACTGAAAGAGTTGGTCTTCATTCTCTAAAAGAATTCCCCATAATGAAAGCCTGTCTAACCCTAGACTACAAACGATTCCGTATGGTATAGTTATTTGCGCTTTTCTATTCTCTTAATTAAGGGGTTCCTATCTTCAGGTGAATTATAGCTGCATTCACTGTCCTCAGTAATTCACTGTTTCAAAATAGTTTCTTCAATTTTCCCAATTCCTCTGGGGAAGGAGAATAAATTATCATGATTGGAGAAGCAGAGTGGCCAATGGGAAGAACATGGGCCTATGAGTCAGATGACCTGGATTCTAATTCCGGCTCCACCACTTACATGCTGTGTGGCTTTAAGGAAAATCACTTAGTTTCTCTGTGCTGCAGTTCCCTCATCTACAGAATGGAGGTTCAATACCTGTACTCTTTCCTTCTTTGAATGTGAGCGCCCTTGGAGGACCTGATTATCATCTGTGGGGGCGGGAATGCGTCTCTTTATTGTGATATTGTATTCTCCCAAGCGTTTAGTGTAGTGCTCTGCATACAGTAAGCTCTCATTAAACATGATTGAATAAATTAAACTGTATCTACCCCAGCACAGCATTTTGCACACAGTGCTTTACACATACCAAAATTATTATTATTATTGCCTCTTGTCTGCTCTGTGGTGTTGGGCAGGTTGCTTGACTTCTCTGTGCCTAAGATATCTCACCTGTATAATGGGGATTGAGACTGAAAGTCCCATGTGGGACAGGGCCTGTGCCCAACCTGATTTGCTTGTATCCACCCCAGTGCTTAGTACAGTGCCTGGCACATAGTAAGTGCTTAACAAATACTGTATATTTTTATGATTTATGCAGCAGCAGGGTAGAGGAAAGCCTGGTGTCAGGCTCCAAGAGACTGACAGCAATCTGATAGGGTGATTCAGTAAGTAATGAACGTGAGGTCTGTGGGGGACAAGAACTGTCTGATCTGATTATATTTCATCTACTTCAGTGCTCAGTACAGTGTTTTGCCCAGTGGAAATACTTAACAAATACCGCTATTATCATTGGCAAGAGCCCAGACTTGGGAGTCAGAGGTCATGGGTTCTAATCCTGGATTTGCTCCTTGTCTGCTGTGTGACTCTGGGCAAGTCACTTAACTTCTCTGTGCCTCAGTTCCCCTATCTGTAAAATGGGGATTAAAAGCATGAGCCCCACGTGGGACAACCTGATCACCTTGTATCCCCCCCAGCACTTAGAACAGTGCTAGGCACATAGTAAGTGCTTAACAGATACCATCATTATTATTAATATTTATATTGCCGTCTGTCTCCCCCTCTGGACTCTAAGCTCGTTGTGGTCAGGGAACATGTCTGCCAACACTGTCTTATTGAACTCTCTCCCAAGCGCTTAGTACAGAGCTCTGCACATTATTAGATGTCAGTATACCACTGATCATGATGATTGATATTATCAGCTACAACATTAAATAATTAAAAAACAGGCCTACAGTATTGCCCAAAAATTTTGTCAAGAGTCCTCAGCACTCAGGGTTAGACAACCAAGTTATTGAAGGAGTTCTGATCACTCAAAGAACCGGTAAAAACAAAGCCACTAAGATTGGAAAAAAAAGGCTTTAGGCAGTCGTATTTTCAGCACCCACCCCCGGGAAATCCTGCAGCCAAAGCGGTAATGGAGAGCGTAGCGTTGGCGATCAGCGGAATGCTGATGGATGACCTTCATGAGCCTTTCGGGGAGTCGGGTTCGTCCCTAGTCTAGGCCCCCACCCTCTCTGGATCTCAAAACTGACAGAGAAAACCAATTTGGCGGCATTGGCTCATGTCTGGCTGAGATACGGCCTGGGCCGGGGAGAAATCGAGGCGGGATCACGCCAACCGGTATTCCCTCTCAGCTAACTCGGCATCGTTTTCTCATCTTCGAGATTGGTGATCTGTGGAAGATTTAGGCCACCAACAAAAGCACATTGCCTATTTGTAACTTCTGGCTTTTTTCTAAGCAGTTTCACAGACCCCTAATCATTCTCCGTTCTTCACTGGGACGTAGTCCTCCGGATAGCACATAAAGTGGCTCCAGAGAACTAGGGCCAAACGTTTACCACATCATAAAGAATTTTAGCATGGATGAATTAATACTGTATATGTTTATAGTATAAATTAATACACTTACATATATATATTTATTGTTTGCACATATATTTGTGTAAACCTATACCTATAAAATGCAACCAAATCCAGGGAAGCAGCATGGTGTAGGGGAAAAAACACAGGTCTGGGAGTCAGAGGACTTGGGTTCTAATCCCAGCTCTGCCACTTACCTGCTGGGTGACCTTGGGCAATCACTTCACTTCTTGGTTACTTCAACTGCAAAATGGAATTTCAATACCGACTCCCCCTCCTACTTGGACTGTGAAGCCCCATGTGGGACAGGGACTATTCCTGATGTGATGAATTTATATCTGTCCCACTACTTAGAACAGTGCTTGACACAGAGTAGTCGTTCAACCAATATCATAAAAATACGTGTGTGTATAGATTCAAATTATAAAACAGAATGCTATATATATCACAAATAATATACATTTATGTATGCATTTGTATGGTATTTGTTATGTATATAATGGTGTTAAGCACTTAATATGTGTCAAACACTGTTCTAAGCACTGAACAGCAAAGAAAAGCAGATCCCTTTACTCAGAGGGGCCCCACAGATGAGCACAGGAATGTCAGGACTTTCCACAGACTGTGGGCCCCTTACTTGGAAGAGATCGCACTACCAACAGACTGTTCAGTGCAGAAAGATTTCCCTACATCTCCAAGGCGCTAGAAGATTGGAAGTGTTCAGACAGTTTGTGCCATTCAGTAGAATTCCCTCTCCTTTACCTCACGACGACTGTCCCCAAAGCCCTGACCTCATTTTTCTTCTCACTGAAATTCCAAGGTAACTGATGATCCACAACTAATTAGAAGCTTACATTCAGTGGACAGGGCTGCTATTGGCATTTTGATGGATTCCTATAAATAATAAGCTCAGGATACGCAAGACCCCATGAATATTTGATATCGGTTATAGCCCACTGCTGAGAGGTGTTTTGGGTACCTTATTGTGGTTTTGCCCAGTGTCCTTCCCACGTGCTATTAATGGTGCTTTTGTCTCTCTCGCTTTTATTTTGATGCTATTTGTTAAGCGCTTACTGTGTGCTAAATATTTGTACTAAACACTAGGGTAGGTACAATATACTTAGACTGGACCCAGTCCCTTTCCCACACGGGGTTCACAGACTAAGAAGGAGGGAGAGCGGGTATTAGATCCCTGTTTTAATGCTGAGGTGACTGAGACACCAAGAAGTGAAATGACTTGTCCAAGGTTCGGGCAGCAGATAAGTGGCAAAACCGGCATTCGAACCCAATGTCCTCTGGCTCCCAGGTTTGTAATAATGTTGAATAATAATGGTTGTATTTATTAAGTACTTTGTGTCAAGCAACGTGCTACATAGAAGAATCATCAGATGGGACACAGTCCAAGGCCTTTGTGGGACTCCCAATCTAAAGGGGAGGGAGAACAGACATTTTTTCCCCTTTCATAAAAGGAGGAGGAAACTGAATCACAGAGATTCATTCATTCAGTAGTATTTACTGAACGCTTACTATGTGCAGAACACTGTACTAAGCGCTTGGAATGTACAATCCGGCAACAGATAGAGACAATCCCTGCTCAATGACGGGCTTACAGTCTAATCAGGGGAGACATTCGGACAAAAACAAGACAACATAATCACAATAAATAGAATCAAGGGGATTATTATGTGTCTTGCCTCAGATCACACCGCCAGCAAATGGAGGCTGAAGGAGATGTATGTATATCTTAGATCATTTTAGATTATTTTAGGGCATTTAGATATATTGGATCTCATTGATCTATTTCACGGAAACAAGTCATACAAACTGCAAATGGCAGCTAGGAGTGGAACCTGGACCTGCTTTCATTCATTCATTCAGTCAGTCAGTAAGTCAGTAAGTCAGTCATCTTTAATGAGTGCTTACTGTGTGCAGAAAACTGTACTAAGTGCTTGGGAAAGATCGATACAACAATGAACAGTGACATTTCCTGCCCATAATGAGCTTACAGTCTGGTTGGGCGCTGAGACGGGCATGGGGCAGACATCAATACAAATAAATAAAATGACAGATGTGTACATAAGTGCTGTGGGGCAGGGAGGGGGGAGGAGCAGAAGGAGCAAGTCAGGGCAACGCAGAAGGGAGTGGGAGAGGAGGAAAAGTGGGGCTTGTTACGGCAAGGCCTCTTGGAGGAGATGTGATTTCTGACATACAGACCCGGCTCTTTCCATTAAGCCAAACTGTCTCCCTTGGAAGGTCAAAGGCCAGAACTTCAGAAAGGAGTTCTTCAACCTATTCAACTTAAACAAGCAATCAACCTGCTCCACAAAGACGAAAACTGACAGGAGTCAAAGTTGGCCAGAAAACAAAGCCAAATCATAGAAATATTTCTACCCCAACACTAAGAGCTTTAAAAATAGCACCAGGGAAACCTGGAGGCTCTTTTACAACCCTATATTAGTAGCTCAGATAATATAAATGTCATCGAATAAAAAGGACAGGTGATAATATCAAAACTTGGCGAGTCAAAAGGAGTAAACATTTGGCTTTTTGAAAAACGGACCGCCCACCCAGTTGAGAACAAAGAAAGAGAGCCTGGGAAGGGGCAAACAGGCATTGAGGTAGGCCCCAAAATAGAATGAGGAAAAAATTGCTCGATACCGGGAGTTAGTAACAAAAGGTTTTCTAGATATGCCCAAAGAAACTAGCTGAGTAGAGAATTTCTGGGGCTACTTGATGATTATATTCAAGTGGCCTTTATGTATTTAGTCGGGAGGCTTAACACAGCCTTTAAGTTAGGCCTTAAAACAAAGATGTTTGTGAGACCCTCATCCCCAAAATAGTTTTCAGAGCAGACAGCTGGGAGCATAAATAATCATAATAATGAGCATAATAATAGCGATAGTAATAAATAATCATGGCATTCATTAGGGCCTGGAACAAATTGTGCTGCTGGAAATTTGAAGATGTTTGATCAGCTTGGGCTGGAGTTGCTGAGTATTTATAACTGCCCCAATGGATAGGGGATGAGGCTGAAGGAGATGTATGTATATTTTAAATCATTTTAGATTATTTTAGGGCATTTAGATATATTGGATCTCATTGATCTATTTCACGGAAACAAGACAACCAAACTGAATGACTTGAGCCTGATCCATCTGAAGGAAATTGAAGGGAAATCCCTTGCACAGTGCTCTGCTTACAGTAAGCGCTCAGAAAATACCACTGATTGATTGATTGAGTACCACAACATGAGATGGGAGGGAGGGCAGAAGTTCCAGTTTCCTGGAATGTTTCTGCTGTGTCTTCTGGGCCTCTGCATTTTTGATGAGCTGCCGATCGACTGTGGAAAAATCCAGGTCGGAACCTGGATAGAGAAGCAGTCTTGCCTAGTAGATAGAACATGGACCTGGAAGTCAGAAAGACCTGGGTTCTAATCCCAGCTCTGCCACTTGTCTGCTGTGTGACCCTGGCCAAATTATTTAACTTCACTGTGCCTCAGTTACCTCATCTATAAAATGGGGATTAAAACTTTCTATCTAGGCCAGAGCTTAGTACAGTGCCTGGCACATTTAACAAATACCATTAAAAAGCAAACAAACAAACGCAATTGCTGGCAAGCAAGTGGTCCCTGCTGGGGCATTTCAAGAATTAGAAATGTCGGGTGCCTGCTTGACTACTGGCCTGCTTGTGAATTGATTTAGGGATTATAAACTAAGTGTAGAGTCTTTGGGCTTTCACAGAGGAACAGGGTGGCTTAGTGGGTCTGGAATTCATTCATTCATTCAAATTTATTGAGCAACCACTGTGTGTAAAGTACTGTACTAAACTCCTGGGAGAGTACAATATAACGATCAACAGAGACATTCGGGACCTGGTTCTATTCCCGGCTCTTTCGTTTGCCTGCTATGTGACCTTTGGCGAATCGCTTCACTTCTCTGTGCCTCAGTTCCCTCCTCTGTAAAATGGGTATTCAATGCCCGTTCTCCCTCCTACTTAGATTATGGGCTCTGTGTGGGTAGGAGATTGTGTCTGACCTGATTATTTTGTATCCCTGCTTTGGCTATTTTTTTGTTGTGGTTGTTGTTTTAAATGGCATTTACTAAGCGCTTATTATATGCCAGGCACTGTCCTAAGAACTGGGGTAGATAAAAGCAAATCGGGTTGGACACAGTCCCTGTCCCACATGGGGCTCACAGTTTCAATCCCCCATTTTACAGATGAGGTAAGTGAAGCATAGAGAAGTAAAGTGCCTTGCTCAAGGTCACATACCAGACAAGTGGCAGAGCCAAGATTAGAACCCAGGTCCTTCTGACTCCCATGTCCCTCTTCTATCCACTAGGCCACACTGCTTCTCTAGTTTTTCAGGCCACCACTCTCCCCACCTTCACAACTCACCTAAAATTACATCCACCGAGAGGCCTTCCCCGACTAAGCCCTCATTTCAGCTACTCCCTCTCCCTTTTGCATCCCCTATGCCCTTGAAGCACTTGTTATTCACACCACCCCTCGATCTTTATATATTATTATATTCATATTTATTCATATATTATATTCATAAGGTATCTTAATGTCTGCCTCCCTCTCTAGACCATAAATTCCTTGTGGGCCGGGAACGCGTTTACCAACCCTGTTGTAATTCACTCTCCCAAGCGCTTAGTACAGTGCTGTGCACACAGTAAGCGCTCAATAAATACCATGGTTCAGTTGATTGGTTGTTAAAGCCTTCACCTTTCTTCCTTAATGTAGAGAGTTTTCCAAGTTGGGTGCTCTTTCTTTCTTTTGAGTTTTGCCAGTTTCGCGATAGAAGCATCAGGATTAATGGCTGAGCGAACCTAAAAATACCTTAATGGCCAATTCCTATTGGAAACAATTAGTTCTCTGAGTTTCTGTGTTTTTCAGCCTGCGATAACCACTATTTGGAGCAAGGAGAAGTCAGGAAAATCGAGTGCTTGTACCGCATCCATGATAAATCAATATAACCGACTCCAATCTAATACACCCAAGTAGATCACATAGGAAATGGAAAGCTATCTTCTAGAATGATCGGACACTTCTATTAAGCCATCTTAAAATGTTGTATGGATAGAGCATGTTAGACTTTCTAAATGTTTATAAGACTGTGGTCTCTATCCATTCTGTATGAGCAGGTACTATATTTAGAAAAAGAGGTCTTTCCCAGAAGTGTGCTTGGCTGTTGAATTATTTTGCGAAAAAACATGCTTTTGGTCATTTAGACACACTCCATTCTGTTGAGGTAAACTGGTTTTAAGTTGTCGTTCCAACTGACTTTATTGGATTGTACTCTCCCAAACACTTAGTACAGTGATTTGTATATGGTAAGCACTCAATAAAAAAATACCACTGATTGATGGTTGGATTGATTAGGAGATTCTTGTATCTGTTCCTTTCTGAGAATGGAATGATTCTGAGCACCATCTTTTGTTCACTTGTCACCTTTTCTTCCCTTTCTGTTTCCTCTTTCTTTTCCTCTCTCTTTTCTATTTTCTTCACTATCCTCCTCCACTCCTTTAGAGCCACTCTATGCATCTCTGAACATCTCCGGATTTTTTTATTACTATTGCTTTTATTATTACTACTACTATATTACTATTATTATTATTTTTAAGCACTTCCTACCTTCCAAGCCCTGGAATAGCTATAACAATAACATGCGGTATTTGTTCAGCACTTCCTATCTGCCAGTCACTGTATTAAGTGCTGGGGTAGACACAAGCTAATAATAATAATGGCATTTGTTAAGCACTAACTATGTGTGCAGCACTGTTCTAAGTGCTGGGGGCGATGTTACAAGGTGAACAGGTTGTCCCTCATGGGGCTCACAGTCTTTATTCCCATTTTACAGATGAGGGAACTGAGGCACAGTTCCCAAAATCACACAGGTTACAAGCGACGGGGCCGGGATTAGAACCCATGACCTCTGACTCCCAAGCCCGGGCTCTGAGCCACACTGCTTCCCTAATCAGGTTGGACACAGTCCCTGTCCCACATGGGGCTCAGAGCCTCAATCCCCATTTTATAGATGAGGTAACTGAGGCCCAGAGAAGTGCAGTGACTTGCCCAAGGTCACACTGCAGACAAGTGGAGCAACCAAGTGGTAGTTCTGGGATTAGAACCCGTGCCCTTCTGACTCCCAGGCCCATGCTCTCTGCACTATGTGAATCAGAGCAGCCTGGCTCAGTGGAAAGAGCACGGGTTTAGGAGTCAGAGGTCATGGGTTCTAATCCTGGCTCCGCCACTTGTCAGCTGTGTGACTTTGGGCAAGTCACTTAACTTCTTGGTGCCTCAGTTACCTCATCTGTAAAATGGGGATTAAGACTGTGAGCGTCATATGGGACAACCTAATTACTTTGTATCTACCCCAGCACTTAGAACAGTGCTCGGCACATAGTAAACGCTTAACAAATACCGACATTATTATCAGACACAGTGCCTGTCCCATATGGGACTCTCAGTCTAAATGGGAGGGAGAGGAGGGATTGAATTCCCATTTTTCAGATGAGGAAACTGGACAAAGAGAAGTGAAGTGACCTTCCCAACGTCACACAACAATCCACTAGCAGAGCTGGGATTAGAACTGTGTCCTCTGTCTCCCAGCCTCGTGCTTTTTCCACCAAGCTATGCTGTTACTACTCTTATCCTTCCTTTCCCTCCTTTCTCAGCAGTTCTTTTTTCCACTGCTGTTCCTTTTCCATTGGAATTTAGAGGGTCAGAGAATTTCAACACCTCAGGCTCCGGAGGTAATGAACCGAAGGAAGGAAGTAGCTTATTTCTAATCGATCAGTCGAGTATTTACTGTGCGCCAAGCACTGTACTAACTGCTTAGGAGAGTCTTGTCTTATGCCGTCGAGTCGTCTCCGACCCATAGCAACGCCATGGACACACCTCTCCTAGAACGCCTTACCTCTATCTGCAATCGTTCTGATAGTGGAACCAGAGTTTTCTTGGTAAAAATATGGAAGTGGTTTAGCATCGCCTTCTTCCGCGCAGTAAACTTGAGTCTCCACCCTCGACTCTCTCCCGTGCCGCTGCTGCCCGGCACGGGTGAGTTTTGCCTTGTAGCAGACGGCCTTCCGCTCGCTACCCACTGCCCAAGCTAGGAATGAAATGGACAGGCCTCTGCTTGACTCTCCCTCCCGTAGCCGAGACTGGTAGAGGACTGGAAACTCTCCAGGTGCGACCCCGAGAGGACCTGAGGTGAATACAATATAACAATATTACAGAGCTGGTAGACACATCCCCTGCCCACAAGAAGTAGCTTTTACCCTGAGTCGGAAGGGGAAATAATAAACACAACAGTATAATAGAAACTAATTCTGCACTGTTAAGGTCTAGTATTTTGCTTTTAGTAGAAGATGAGAGTTTATAATTGAATTGCTCACTAATTTGGTTTGCAAAAGAAGATGTCTTGTGCATAAGCAAGAACAAAATCAAGATCTTGTTTATCCAGGCAATGGCAAGATTTGAATGGCTCTAGACCTTTCTGGCGTGATATTCTCTCCACTGTCTAGGCAAACAGTGATCTGTGAGAATCAATAAATCAGTTAAAAGTAAAAGGTTGTTTTTTTTTTCCATTTACAGAAGTGCTGTCAGTTAAATCCTAACTTTCCAATTAGAAAGAATGAAGATCGTAAACTTGTCCCAGCTTAAAGTAGCTTCAGAGTATTCTGGCCTCTGATGTTATTTAACATGTGATTCCGTTTGCTAGGACTCAAAGATGAATAGTAAATGGAAACGGAAAATGAAGCAGTAAATTTAGCAGCTCCTCAAACGTTCCAATAAAAAAAGGGGGATGAAACTTTTTATTTATTTTCTATCTCCTAAAGCTGTATTTCAAACCAAAGAAAATTTAGTAAAAACCTTTGAGAAGTGTGTCGCTGGTGAGGCTTTTCCACTTTGTAGTGTTTCATTTTGTGGAGTTTCAAGCACTTAAAACTTCTTCTCCATCACAATTTCTTTGGCAGATTTTTCCTCCTCATAGTGAGGAAAGAGGAAAGTCAGTGTCCCACATCAAATAGCGTAATTTATTTTAATTTCTGACAGTGGGCATTTTAAGGTTGAGGTCTGCGGTGAATTTCTTTTATAACTAAGATTTCCTCCATTATGTAGATAAACATTTGTGTGGACATCAAATATCTTTCTACTATATTCTTTTTCAGTGCTTCCTGGAAAGTTGGCCACATGACAGGAAGAAACAGAAATCACTGATTGTCCGATTCAGATTGGTTAGCGGTATTTATTGTGATTGCCAGTGACCATATTGAATGCTAAATGAGAACATGTTCTAGTCAGAAAGCAGCATGGCCTAGAGAAAAAAAAGCACAGGCCTGGGAGTCAGAGGACCTGGGTTCTAATCCTGGCTCTGCCACTTATCAGCTGTATGACATTGGGCAAGTCACTTAACTTCTCTGTGCCTCAGTTACCTCATTTGCAAAGTGAGGATTCAATACCTGTCTCCCTCTTACTTAGACTGTGAGTCCCATATGAGACCTGATGATCTTGTATCTATTCGAGAATTTAAGACAGTGCTTGACACATAGTAAGTGCTTAAGAAATACCACAATTATTATTACTGTTACTCCCTCCTCATTAGCTTTTGAGCCAAATGTGGGACAGGGACTTTATCCCTATTACAGTATAGTATTACAGCACTCGACTGTGCTTAATGACTTCCATAATGAATTATAATTATTAGAAATCAGCAAGTATTTTGGCTTTACACATTTTCTGGACTTCATGAATGGCACAAAAATTTTTGGTCTTTTGCCTGAGCTGATTCAGCCCCATTCAGCTTGGAGACCCTTGATCTCAGGGCCTGAAATAAAGAAATGGAATTTTCTTACCTGTTTTTTCACATCTGATTTGTTGGTTACAGTTTGATCTCAGAACCTTCAGAAATCTCTCTCTTTCCTTCTCCATTTGGCTCAGTGATTTCAAAGCCTTACTGTATCAAAGAGGTACAGCACTGCCTTGTAGAAGTACATTCCAAGCACTTGTACAGTGCTCTGCACATAGTAAGCAGGCAATAAATATGATTGAATGAATTGGTGGAATTTATTGAATGCTTACTGTGGGAAGAGCACTGTAGTTGCTCGTATTAAGTACAATCCCAGCTCTGCCACTTCTCAGCTGCGTGACTGTGGGCAAGTCACTTCAGTTCTCTGTGCCTCAGTTACCTCATCTGTAAAATGGGGATTAACTGTGAGCCTCACGTGGAACAACCCCAGCACTTAGAACAGTGCTCTGCACATAGTAAGCGCTTAACAAATACCAACATTATTATTAAGAGTAGTAATAGTGTGTATTGAGCATCCACTGTTTTCAGCATACTGTACTAAGCACCTAGAGAATACTAAACAGAGAAGTAACAAGTTTCTTGCCCACAAGGAGCTTCAACTCTAATGGGGCAGCCATCAATCTATGGGATTTTTTGTGCGCTTACTTTGTTCAGACACTGTACTAAGCATTTGGGAAACTACAATGCAAAAGAGTTGATAGGCACTTCCCTGATTGGTTTCTGTTGCTATTAACCTTTCCTGACCCTACCCATTTCCCTCCTTGCTGTGCAACCTATGATTTTGAGTCCTTACTTGCTAAACACTTAAAAATAATAATAATAATGGTATTTATTAAGTGTTTACTATGTGCCAGGCACTGTATTAAGGGCTAAGAACTCATCCCACTCTTCACACCCACAGCACTTTTGTACATATCTTTATATATATTTTTATTTATCTTTATTATATCTTTTTAAATATATATATATGTCTTTATATATATATCATATGGTAAGTGCTCAATAAATGCCACTGATTGATTAACTAATAAATTGAAATGCATCATCATTGTCAGGCATATTTCATTTTTGTTTTTTTAAATGGTATTTGTTAAATTTTTACTATTATGCCAGGCACTGTAGGTTGTAAGCTCATTGTAGGCAGGGAATATGTCTGTTTAGTGTGATATTGTACTTTCCCTAGTGTTTAGTACATTGCTCTGCACACAGTAAGTGTTCAGTACATACGATTGAATTAATACTAAGCACTGGGATAGATACAAGCTAATCAGGTTAGACTCAGTCCATGTCCCACATGAGGCTCACAGTCTTAATCTCCATTTTACAGATGAGGGAACTGAGGGACAGAGAAGTTAAGTGACTTGCCCAAAGTCATACAGCAGTCAAGTGATGGAGTTAGAATTAGAACCCAGATCCTCTGACTCCTGACCTGTGCTCTTTCTACTAGACAAATGGGATGAGATGACTAGAAATCTTGATTGATGGGGACAGTGATGAAATTTAAGATTTGGTCCTGTCCACCAAAAAAAACCTAAGCGACCCTTCAAGAGCCACTTGAAGTCTCACATTTGGCTGGGGTGGCGGGAATGTTTGATTGGGTGGGTACGTCAAGGATCAGCTAACGCTGCTGTATCGTACTCTCCCAAGTGCTCAGTACAGTGAGAGAAGCAGCGTGGCTCACTGGAAAGAGCACGGGCTTTGGAGTGAGAGGTCATGGGTTCGAACCCCGGCTCTGTCACTTGCCAGCTGTGTGACTTTGGGCAAGTCACTTAACTTCTCGGTGCCTCAGTTCCCTCATCTGTAAAATGGGGATTAAGACTGTGAGCCCCACGTGGGACAACCTGATTCCCTTGTGTCTACCCCAGCGCTTAGAACAGTGCTCGGCACATAGTAAGCGCTTAACAAATACCAACATTATTATTATTATTACAGTGTTCTGCACATATTAAGCGCTCAGTAAATTCCACTGATTGAGTTACAGTCACCATGGTGATGGTGGGAATGGGGCAGCGGACTTGGGCTCCTCTTCCTCCCTGTGCTGTCTGTATTCTCTGGTGGCCGCGCCTGCCTCTTATGCCGCTGACATCACCGCCGTGACTCCCTGGGACTGTCCACGGACCACTCAGTGCTTCCCACCCTCTCCAGGTCCTTCTGTCGAGTCTCAGTCACTGGAGAGGACTGGAAGTCCTGGGAATGAGAATGGCCACTGCTTCAGCCCAGGTGGGAACAGAATCAGCTGCATCTCTGGCCCGGAACACCCTCCCTCCTCATATCTGACAGACCATTACTCTCCTTCTTTCAAAGCCTTACTAAAGGCACACCTCCTCCAAGAAACCTTCCATGACTAAGCCCTCCGTTCCCCTCCTCCCATTCGCCCTGGCTTGCTCCCTTTATTCATCTTCCCTCCAGCAGCCCCACAGTACTTCCGTACAGAACCGTTATTTATTTATTTACTTACGTTAATCTCTGCCTCCCCCTCTAGACTGTAAACTCACTGCGGGCAGGGAATGTGTCTTTTAGATGGTTGTATTGTACACTCCTTAGCGCTTAATACAGTGCTTTGCTCAAGTAAGTGCTCAATAAGTACCTTCAATCGTATTTATTTAATGCTTACTGGGTGCAGAGCCCTGTACTAAGCGCTTGGAAACTACAATTCACTGACTGACTGCCTGACTCCAGCCCCATTGATGGACTTGTGGGTTTACCTCAGGGACCAGGTGGAAGTTCAACATGAGTGGGGGGCCCCAGGTAATAATAATAATAATAATGTTGGTATTTGTTAAGTGCTTACTATGTGCAGAGCACTTTTCTAAGCGCTGGGATAGATACAGGGTAATCAGGTTGTCCCACGTGAGGCTCACAGTCTTAATCCCCATTTTACAGATGAGGGAACAGAGAAGTTAAGTTAAGTAACTTGCCCACAGTCGCACAGCTGACAAGTGGCAGAGCGGGGGATTCGAATCCATGACCTCTGACTCCCAAACCCATGCTCTTTCCACTGAGCCACGCAGCAAAGGATTGACCTATTGAGGTAGAACTGCCAACTTCCCCCAGCCATGGTTGGAGTGGCCTTCAAACAATCCATCCATCAATCAGTCATATTTATTGAGTGCTTACAGTGTGCAGACCACTGTACTAAGTGCTTGGGAGAGTACAGTACAACAGAATTGGTAGACACGCTCCCTGCCCACCATGAGCTTGAGAAGCAGCGTGGCTCAGTGGAAAGAGCATGGGCTTTGGAGTCAGGGCTCATGAGTTCGAATCCCAGCTCTGCCACTTGTCGGCTGTGTGACTGTGGGCAAGTCACTTAACTTCTCTGTGCCTCAGTTCCCTCATCTGTAAAATGGGGATTAAGACTGTGAGCCCCACGTGGGACAACCTGATTCCCCTATGTCTACCCCAGCACTTAGAACAGTGCTCGGCACATAGTAAGCGCTTAACAAATACCAACATTATTATGAGCTTATAGTCTAGACGGGGAGACATTAGTATGAAGAAATAAATTACCGATAGGTACATTAATGTTGTGGGGCTGAGGGAGAGATGAAAAAAAGGGAAAAAATCCAAGCATAAGGGAGACAGAGAGAGAGTGGGAGAAGATGAAATAAGGGTTTAATCAGGGAAAACCTCTTGGAGAACTAACCCTTCTTTTCCTTTTCTTCCATTCCCTTCTGTATCACCCTGACTTGCTCACTTTATTCATCCTCCCTCCCAGTCCCAAAGCACTTATCTGTCATTTGTTTATTTGCATTAATGCCCGTCTCCCCCTTTAGACTGTAAACTTGATGTAGGCAGGGAGTCTGTCCATTAAATTGTTATATTGTACTCCCTCATGCCCTTAGTACAGTGCTCTTTAAATGTGATCGATCAATTGAGTTGTGCCTTCAATAAAACTTTGGAGTCGGGGAGACTAATTGTCTGTCGGATATGAAGAGGGAGGGTGTCCCAGGCCAGAGGTGGGTTGTGGGGGAGAGGTTGGTGTTGAGATAGACGAGAGCAAGGTACAGTGAGCAGGTTGGCATTAGAGGAGTGGAGTGCGTGGGCTGAATTGCTGTGGGAGAGCAGCGAGGTGAGGTAGGAAGGGGCGAGGTGATTGAGGGCTTTAAAGCTGATGGTGAGGAGTTTCTGTTTGATTTAAAGGTGATTTATCATTATTATTATTATTGTCATTTTTAATGGTATACTTACTATGTACCAGGCACACTACTGAACACTGGGGTAAATACAAGCTGTACACAGGCCGTGTCCCACATGGGGCTCACAATCTTAGCCCCCATTTTACTGATGAGTTGAAGTCCAGAGGAATGAACCAACTTGCAGACAAGACAAGAGGCGGACCTGGTATTAGAACCCAGGTCCTTCTGACTCCCAGGCCCGGGCTCTACCCACTAGGCCAAGACTTCTTGCTTAACCCAGCCTTGAAGTCCCCCTACCTAAGTTCTTGGGTCTTGGTTGGCTTTTGGGATGTCTCAGGGTCACCTGATTTGAGTGGACCAGCCATTGGAAAACTCATTTTACATTCCGGGATTGAGCAAATCTTCATGTAAACAGACTTCCGGGAGTGCATCAAGAGCAAGCTTTATGGGACAAGGTCCCCTGGAGAAAGGTATTTCAAGAAGTTTATTCCACCTGTCAAATTGAGATCCATTTCTGTGGGCAGGGAGACTGATTACCCACCCTCCCAAGCGTTTAGTACAGTATCTAATACACAGTAAGCACTCAGTGAGTGCCAATAATTGATTTATCTATTTGGGCATACTGGCCATCTAATACACAGAGTAACCAGCAGTAAAATGAAATGATTGTTGAATAGAAACCATGGCAAGGCAAAGAAAATGTCTAGATCTCGCCAGTGTCGATTTAGAAAACGGCTTCAACACGGAATAATTTGGGTTCTATACATTTCTGTAAAATAGACATATCAGATGATTAATAGTACAGATAATAATGCAGAGACTACTGTAAGCCCATGGCCTCTTGGTAATCACTGAACTACCCACCGGTCATAAACTTCTTCCTGACTCTACAGAACCATGAATTATGCATGCCCCAAATTCAGTGATTTATATGTAATGGCTTTTTTCAATTTCATGTCATAATATGAATTACATGCATGCTGATTGTGTCACTTGTGCTCCTATGGCCAAAGGTTCAGTGATTTTTTTTCTAAATAATTAAAAACTGCTCATGTAGGGTTAATATTATTCGTCAGTTTTATCATGTTATTCGCCATTTTCTTCTAAGGAAACGAGCCCCGGTCTACTAAACTGGAAACCTCTTAGAGGCTGTCTTTCTCTTTTTCAATAATTTAGATATTTCAATGACTTTCTTGGAATGTCTGAAACTCTGCAGGGGCTCTCAGTGACAAATTGGCAGGATCCGTTTGGGGGAGTCAGTTATTCCCCGGAAGTAACTGAAGACAGCTGGCAGACCAAGTGATTGACAACCTGTCTCTCCCCAGATGACATAGTCTCCCCTGCTGCTCTCTTTAGAGGGGGACTCATCTTCACCCACTCCCCGAGACTCACTGGGAAAGGGGGAGGAGTTGGGTTTCTTCTTCATTCCCAGTGCCACTTTTGCACCATTCCACCTCCCCCATCCCTCTCTTTCCCTTCCCTTGAAGCCTATATCGTCCACCCCATCACCCACTCCAGATTCCAGTAAATGTCAGGCCCCACCTCCAACGTTTTGAACCATTTTGATCCCTTTCTCACAATCCTTCTCTCTTTCTCTGTGCCTACGTTGATCCTTGAGGACTTCAATATCCAAATAAGATGTTCCTGACAACCTTTCCACTACCGGCTTCCTATCCCTTCTCAATTCCAATGACCTCCTGCCCAATCCCAGCTTTCTCACTCACCGGCTTGGACACACACTCGATTTCATCATCTCTAGCCACTGCACAATCTCTACCCTCAAAGGCTCTGAAATCCCTCCATCTGACACAACCTCACCTGCCTTCTTTCGCATACATCTCCTCCCTGCAACACTGTCCTGTTCCCCCACAGAGACCTCTGATCTTGTCTCCGTTTGCCTTTATGCCTGTCAATCTTCTCAATCCTTCTGCTTCAGAGGGCCCTCTCCATTCTCGAGAGCAGAGTGCCAAACTCGGCCACCACTGTCAGTCAATTGTATTTACTGAGCAATTATTGCGTGCAGAGCACTGCACTAAGCACTTCAGAGAGTACAGTGTAACAGTATAACATTCCCTACCCACCACGAGCTTACAGTCTATATGGGGAGACAGATATTAATATGAATGAAATTACAAGTATGTACATGAGCACTGTGGGGCTGAGAGGCGGGGGACGAATAAAGGGAGTAAGTCAAGGCGACGAAGAAGGCGGAAGGAGAAGAGGGCTTAATCAAGGAAGGCCTCTGGGAGGAGATGTGCCTTCATTAAGGCTTTGATGTCACAGTGTTTGAAGCTGTGTTTTACCTCACCCCCTTATAGGGTTCCTCTGTCACCCCAGCTTTCATTTCCTCCATTTGCTATTTGAGACGTGTGCGGCACAGGCTTCTGAATTAGAAGATGAAACTTTCAAGTCCAGAGAAATCTAAGTCAAGCAGCTTGGCCTTTTGGGGGAGCTGGTGGAATGCGGTGCCAATCAATCGATCAATCAGCGGTATTAAGCACTTGCTTCAAGGAGACCAGTATGGGCTAAGGGAAGGAGCACAGGTCTGGAAGTCAGAAGTCCCGACTCCGCCACTTGTCTTTCATGTGACCTTGAGCAAGCCACTTCATGTCTCTGTGCCTCAATTACCTCACCTGTGAAATGGAGATTAAGACTGTGAGCCCCACGTGGAACATGGACTGTGTTCAACCTGATTAGCTTGTATCTACCCCAGCACTTACAACAGTGCCTAGTACATAGTTTGGGCTTAACAAATACCATTTTAATAAAAGGAGAGACAAGCTTTAGGTGCACACTATGTAGAAAGTGTTGGTGGTCGAAATTGTACACAGAAATGAAACCCCCCCAACAAGAAAGTTCCTTTGAATCTCAAAAGGATAACGGATAGTGTTTGACATAAAATAAATGCTTAACAAATAACACAGTTATCATTATCATTATCATTATTATGATAATAAGGGGGCTGTACTCTCCCAGGCTCTTAATTCTGTGCTCTGCACATAGTAATAACTCAGCAAATACGATTGATTGATTGAGTGACTGAAAATGTGCTCCACTGTTTTTTTTCCTGGAGACTGGGCTTCAATGTGCAAGAAATTCTCTCTCAGCACCACACAGCTGTGGATATCATTTCAATGTCAGCAGTGTGATCTTTGAACCTAAATATTCCTCTGCTGGTTTGAGTGTCAGCTCGAACTTCATTCATTCAATTGGATTTATTGAGCGCTTACTGTGTGCAACGCGCTGTGCACTTGGGAGAGTTCACTGTAACAACAGACACATTCCTGCCCACAGTGAGCTCACAGAGGGGTTGGAATATATAATCGACCCCTGTCTGAAGCCAGCAAGTTCTCTAAATGGCTCTCTGGCTTAATCAAGCCTACGAATTTTAAGGGAAAGCCAAGATAATGGACAGATTGTGTGAAGTCAGGTGTGCAATGTTTTCTAAGGACTACAAATCATAAAACACTATTTTATACTTTTAGTGTCTACTCCGTGCTACTAAATGGTTTAGAAAATTGTACTAGGAAATTGTCTAGTGCCCTGGTTGTAAATGAAGTGCCTTTGTTTAACACCTTTCTACGAAAGTCAGATAAATTAAAAGTTCTAAAGGGTAGAATTGGAACAAAGTGATTATAATTAGGGAGATGGGCTATTCTTCTCCAGTAAACTTAAATATGGCTAATTCAGTGTGTTACCGGCATAAACGTAAGTAGCTTTCCCTTTGAGGCTAATGAGTATTTCCTTGCTTCTCAATGAATACGTGAGTTTCTCATCTGTCTAATACCATGTAATGTCACCTTTTCTTTTCCGTGGAGTATTTCAGCATTGTTATCTTGAAATTTTTCAGTTTTTTTTTTTTTAAATCATTCGGGTGGTTATTTTCCCAGGAGAACAGTGACTCCATTCACTTAGGCTTGAAAGGTGAATGGAGAACATGGAACAAGACAAAAGGGCTGTGAGATGATACCTGAGAAGCCAGTGATGTCAGTGGCTCACAGGTTAACTTGAGAGGAAACTTGGAGGCTCCTAACATTTTTGCCAATCCTGGGTCGTGTAAAGGAAGAGATATTGTTCTTCATCTCGAGCCAATTCCTGAAATAGAGAAGCTACATGGCTTGGGAAACAGAAGGACCTGGGTTCTAATACTGGCTCTGACACTGGTCTGCTGGGAGACCTTAGGCAAGTCACTTAACTTCTCTGTGCCTCAACTGCAAAATGGGGATGAAGACTGTGAGCCCCAGGTGGGACAGGGACTGTGTCCAACCTCATTAACTTGTATCTACCCCAGAGCTTAGAACAGTGCTTGACCCATAATAAGCGCTTAACTATATCATTATCGTCATCATCATCAGTATTATTATTACTACTTCATCCTCATTTTCAGTAGAGAATTCTGAGCATCATAGAAGTTGAGTGACTTGCCCAAGGTCATCCAGCAGGCAAGTAGCGGAGCCGCTAAGGAAATCTAGGTCTCCTAACTCCTATTTCTGTTCTCTATTCACCATTCAACCAAATGTGCTCAAAACACTCGGGTTCAGAACATTCCCTTAAATTTATTAGCTAACTGCTACTCTACACCATGCCAAATAATTATATTAGCCACCAGACACATCAAACTTTCTTGTAAAGTCACTGAATTTAATGATGGCACCAACTTGAACACTCAATTTCCAGATGTGGAAAAGCTTGAAATTTGCCCCATAGTAGTCATTTAGAATGATGGTAGAAACCTGTGACTTTGGATATAGTATTTCCCTGAGTATAAAGTCCCAGAAAATCCAAGTTACTGAATTCTTATCAAATCGGTTTACAATATGAGTGCTTGTTACCAAATGCCTGTTAATGCAGATTCAGTGGGAGGGAAAAGTTAAAACCCTTCTTAGATTAATGCCCTGGTGTATAGGTCCATCGTGCCTTTCAATCAATCAGTAATTCCACTGGCCGAGTGCTTCCGTTGAATGAAGCAATGTAAAGTCCTTACCGTGGGGAGGAATACTTAGTGCATATACCATCATAATCCAAAAACCTGGCTCAAAGCCAGCCGTAAAATGGGCGATGGAAAAAGAACTCTTCATAATCTGCCATGATTGACAATTTTCCAATGCAAGACAATCATTCTTGATTGACGCCTATTCCATGAGTTCTGATCATTAGCGGGAGAACTGTGGAAAGATAATGATTCACTTTCTGCTTCTAAAATGGGGAAAAAAAATCAACTCCATAACTAGACAGAAGAAGATGCATAAAATCACCATCCACTTCTGCAATAGAGGTAGATTTTGTTGAAAACAGCCTCGTTACTGTATCACTATAATACTATATTACCCTAATAGAAAGAGATTAAGCGTTACAAGTATCGGTCTGGTTTAATTTTTTTTCTTTTAGCATGTCATAACATTACTTGTTGTTTCTCAGATTCCAGTTATCAGGGAAGAAAGAAGATGTGAGTCTATCACTCAACTATTACTAATAAGAAGTGGCAATTTCTGTATTTTGAGGGGTCCTAAAAAAATGCTTTCATTTTGAGTTGAATTATGTTTTTGTCTGAGCCCATAAAAGCTTTTCCACAGTGTTTTGCCTTAAAATTTTACCAGAGGTTATCAAAAGACTGTATAGTATTTCCTTAGAAATACAAAGCAAAACAAATTTTAAGTCCTACTTCCGAAAAGTACTATATTAGGACTAAGACCTTGTTTAAAATGTAAGCCATTGCAGAAAATGTATTCCTAATAATTATGGTATTGCTTAAGCACTTTCTATGTGCCCATGACTATTTTAAGTGCTAAGGTAAATGTAGATAATGAGCGTAGACAAAATCCCTTTGCCACACAAGAGCTCACAGTTAAAGTAGGAGGGAGAACAGATATTGACACCCCCATTTTATAGATGAATAAACGGATGCTCAGAGAAGTTAAGTGGCTTGCCCAAGGTCACACAGCAGGCAAATTGGCAGGGCTGGTATTAGAACCCAGGTCCCCTGCTATCCTGACCCTAGCTCTTTGCACTAGATTTCACTGCTCCTCTGAATGAATCAAACAAACCCAGGTCTGTATTCATTATTTGAATTATTCGTGGCTGTTAACACTGAAACTACCTACCCAATATTTTTTAAGTGGTGTTAGTTAAACACTTACTCTGTGTTAAGCACTGTTCAATCAATCAATCAATAATATTATTGAGCTCTTACTGTGTGCAGAGCACTGTACAAAGCACTTAGGAGAGGAGAATATAACAGAGTTGGTAGACGCGTTCCCTGCCCACAAGGAGTTTACAGTCCAGAGATGAGCTGAGAGGACAGAATCTACATGCTAGTGTCAGAATATACTGCAGAAAAACCACTTAGAAACTCAATATGATTGTAAGGTTTTTAAGTTCCTTAAGGGCAGGGAATGTTTACTGAACTCCACTGTACTTTTCCCAAATACTTAGTAAAGTGCTTAGTACAGTGCTTTGCACACAGTACGTGCTCAATAAATACGATTGAACGAATGAAGCCACCTAAAACCTCTAAGCCTGAAGCTAAAGCCACGCATCCCTAAACATCAGACTCTCAGCTCGTTATGGGCAGGGAACGTGACTGCTAATTCTATTGTAGTGTGCTCTCCCAAGCGCTTAGTACAAAGTTCTGCACAGAGTAAGCACTCAATAAATACCATTAATTGATTGCTCTGCACCAAGTAGGTGCTCAAAAAATATTATTGATTATTAGAAAATACAAACATCATTGAAAGTTTTTGAGCTGGTCATCCAGGAGCTACTGTCTACTGAGGTGTGTCCACGCTTTTCCTTCAAGACTGGTGTTGGATTCTTGCAACATTCTCTCAGACACCAAGTCTGATATCAAGCACCTTCAGGCAAACCATTTCTTTTCACAACCTGTCGTGCTATATCCAAATGGGCTTGCCTGTTTGGATGAATGTTCCTTAATTCCCAAATGACGCTCCAGTCTAAGCATTAAATGAAAAAGACTTGTTATGGCAGAACTGATTGTACATAGGAAAAAAGATGCATAAGAAGCAGTGTGGTCTAATAGAGGAACATGGGCCAATTCCTTACTGTATGCCCTTGGGCAAGTCAATTAACTTCTCTGTGCCCCAATTCACCTGTTCTCCCTCTTGTGAGCCCCATGGGAGTCAGGGACGGTGTCCGACCTAATTAACTTCTATCTACCCCACTGCTAAGAACAGTATTTGACTCACACTAAGTGCTTAACAAATACCATAAAGCTCCACCAGTAGAGTGTAAGCACTGTGTGTACAGGGAATGTGTCCCTGCTCCATTCCATACTAACTAGAAGCAGTCCGCATAGTGGAAAGAGAAGAGACCTGGTAGTCAGAGGACCTGGGTTCTCATCCTGGCTCTGCCTTTTATCCGCAATATGACCCTGAGCAAGTCACTTAATTTCTGTGGGCCTCAGTACCTTCACGTGCAAAATGAGGATAAAATGCCTTTTCTCCTTCCTACTTAGACTGTGAGCCCCTTGTCTTGTCTTATGCCGTCAAGTTGTCTCCGACCCATAGCGACTCCGTGGACACTTCACTCCCAGAACGCCCCACCTCCACCTGCAGTCGTTCTGGTCGTGGATCCAAACAGTTTTCTTGGTAAAGATCCGGAAGCGGTTTACCATCTCCTCCTTCCGTGCGGTAAACTCGAGTCTCCACCCTCGACCGCCGCCGCCCAACACGGAGGAGTTTTGTCTTGCAGCAGATGAGCCTTCTGCTCGCTAGCCACTGGCCGAGCTAGGAATGGAATAGGCAGGCCTCTCCTTGACTCCCTCCTGGTAGCTGAGACTGGTAAGAGGACTGGAAACTCTCCAGGTGTGGTCCTGAGAGAGGGGAAGCCCCTGGTGAGACTTGATAATCTTGTATCTACCCCAGCACTGGGCTCAGTGCTTGGAACATAATAAATGCTTAAGAAATTCCATAATTATTATTCCCGTGCACTGCACTAAATGGGTTCTCAATCAGTAATGCCCCTGCTATTTGTCCCCCTCCTCCTACCCTTACTATTATTAATCACAAGTTAACTTGTGATTAAAGGGTAAGTGATAGCATTCAGCCTCAGTCCATCATTGGTATCATGTTAAAATAATTTCAGAATCTCAGCTGGCACGCTCTTTGATTACAGGTCCAAGTTTCTTATTAAACTCCATGCATCGTCAGCTCACATCAAGTTAGTTTACCTGCGAGAGAGATTTTAGCAGTAATGGTCTTATTCCGAGGTGCCTTAGAAAGCCCTTTGGTTTCACTGAACAAGACTTTTTTTTCACCATAAATTAGGAAGAGCATGATCTGCCTGATGTCAGCTAAAATGATGTTGGATGGATTATTTGTTTCCCAATTGAAATTTGAATGCTGTTGATTTGCTTCTACCCAATGTTTTATGAATCGACGTTTAATGATGTCACCCCATGGTCAGAATTACTGACCCACTTAAAGAAGTTACAATCTACACGGGCTGTAAAAAAACAGTTTTTCAACCTGGAAATAACATCAATGGTCAAGGCTAATTATTCTTTTCCCAACTTCTTAATAGGGAAGAAACGATGATGACGATGAGGTTGGCATTTAAGTGCCTGCTGTGTGCTGCTGTATGTGCGGGGCCAGATGTTGATAATCAGATCCTACATGGCACTTGTCCAACACAGGGGTCGTAATCTAAGCAGTGGGGAGAGAGCTTTCATTCCCATTTGTCAGATGTGACAACTGAGGCAGAGAGGATAAGGCTAAAGTCACACAGCATTCCGGTGGTAGAGCTGTGATGAGAACACGGGTCTCCTGACTCCCAGACTCCTGCTTTATTCTCCAAACAGTTCTGCCCCTTTTGAGTGAAGTGTTCACCATTTAACTGTAACTCCTTCATGTTGGGCTTTCAAGGCTTTTAGTGTACTGAACCCCTAGCTAATGCCAAAATCCTGTCAGAACTACAATTGGCAAATTTATTTCTTGCCTTGCAGCTTTTATTGAGTTAAATTGTAATGTGTTTCATGCATTAATCAAATGTTTTCTTCAGTTTTTCTTTAACTGGTTGGGGCTATGTCCTCTCGGGGGTAAGAAATCCATGTACATGACGGCTCTCTTCAATAATCCAGTCGTTGCTGGAACTAAAGCCATGGGCATTAAGTTGTCCTATCCCTAAGAACTTGAAATTTTTGTAGCTCAAATAGTACTTATTGAGCGCTTACTGGGTGCAGAGCACTTGTACAAAGTGCTTAGGAGAGTATAATACAACAGTTGGCAGACATGTTCCCCACCCACAACAAGCTTCCAGTCTAGAATTATGGATATGTATCCAAGTGCCCGAGGGAGGGGTGAATAAAAGGGGCAAATCCCAGTGAAAGGGGAACTCAGAAGAGAGTAGGAAGAGCGGACATGAGAGCCTAGTCAGGGAAGGTTTCTTTCCTCACCTTTGACTTCTCGCTTTGAGGCCTTGATTTAGTTTGACATTGGTTTAAACATATCAAGCACCGGGAAAGGATGACTGAAGCATAATGAAGGCTGAGAGCGACGCGGGTGATTCCTGCCCAATCATTTGACCTTGCAATTAGGGCACAGGTGAGTCGTAGTGGGAGCTTCGGGGATGGCGACAAATCATTGATGCTAATTGTGCCAACCAATGTACTAAGTGCCCTGTGGTACGTTCAAGATAATCAGGCCAGATACAATCCCTATCTCACTTGGGGCTCACCAGTTGAAAAGAAAGGAGTACATCCCAATTTTGCAGGTGAGGAAACTAAGACCCAGAGAATTCATTCATTCAATCACATTTATTAAGTGCTTACTGTTTTCAGAGCACTGTACTAAGCACTTGGGAGAGTACAGTTCAATAATAGACACATTCTCTGCCCACAGTGACCTTACAGTCTGGGAGTGGGCTGGTTCAGATATTAATATAAATAAAGGAATGATGGATGGTACATAAGTGCTGTGGGGCTAGGAAGGGGGAAATTGAAAGGCAAAAAGTCAGGGCAATGCAGAAGGGAGTGGAAGAAGAAGAAAGGGGAGGCTCAGTCAGGGAAGGCTTCTTGGAGGAGATGGGCCTTCAATAAGCCTTTTAAAGCAGGGAGAGAGAAGTTCAGTGTCTTGCCCAGTACGTTTTTCCTCTTACATAGGCCGAAAACCCCATGTAGAATGGGGACTGTGTCCAACTTGATATCTTGATAATCTTGTATCTACCCCAGTGCTTCTTCCAGTGTTTGACAAGTAGGAATACCACCATTATTATTATCATCATTATTATCCCCTTAAGTTACCTGCCACTCTGTGAATGCCAGGAGCATCTGCTCTGGGAAGGAGAATTCCAGCCCATCAGATGGCCTCCTCAGGCCAGAAAGTGTGTTCTTGTTCGCTAAGTGGCGTAGGAGATGCATGCTGGGAGTGGCTGGTGTGATTTTCCATGCTGACTGTGAACCTGACCGGAGGCGGATCTTGGATAGTAAGCAGCCCCAGGATCCAATCTGCTCCAGAAAGCCAAACAGCCCTGAAATCTAAATCAACCTCATATTTTTCAAAATATCGTCTCAACATCAGCCATCCTGTCTTTCATTCTTGGGCAGCATTTCTGCACTTTAACCGTGTGGTCATCTAATGAAATGATTACATTTCTCTGGCTGCTGAGATTAGATGTGATTTTATCACTAAATGATGACAATGGATGCTCTTGTTTCAGAAAGAAATTCGAGCTCACTCCTGCTTTGAAATGGACATAAAAGGCATTTCTTTGACATACTTTGGCCCATTTTCTGGCTTTATGAAGGTTATTGAGCAGATGAAAAAGGAAAAGAAGTCTTGTTGCATTCTGAATTACTTTGGGGCAAGAATTTTTCAAATCCACAATTGAGAGAAATTGTGCTAACCGAATGCAGGCAATAAATAGCCTTTAAAACCCTCCCGTCTTTTTTTTTCCTTCTTTTTTTAAAGTGGTATTTATTAAGCACTTACTATGTTAGATCTACTAAATACCAGGGTAAATACAACATAATCAGATTATACACAGTCCATTTCCCAAATGGGACTCACATTCTTAGTGCCCATTTTACAGATGAGGGAACTGAGACACTGAGAAGTAAAGTGACTTGCCTCAGGTCACACAGCATTGGCGTAGCTGGGATTAGAACCCAGGTCCTCTGACTCCCAGGCCTGTGTTCTTTCCATTAGGCCGTGCTACTTCTTTGTTTCTTCTTTTGTGGTTCATTTTGGAGCATAGAAGAGTCATCTCCCTTTTTCCATGTATTAATCTTCTTACCTTTTCATGCACAAGGAATGATGGCTCTTTTACCTATAATTTCCCTAGGAGGGCTAGTGTTTTCACCATGGGAAAGGGTCATTAGAAACAGGCATATTGCAGGACCCAATTGACCTTAGTAACTTTCATTAGTTCATAGTCCGCTCATTCTTTTTTCTTCCTTAACTAAATATTCTAACTCTTAACCTTTCCTTGTATAAAATTAGTTCTCAACCTCACGACCTAATCTTTTTCCATTGCTTCTCTGGGCCATTTTCTTTTTCGGTTAGGATCTTTCCAAGACGAGGTGACTAAAATGGATTACCGTATTTGAGGGGCCGAGGTTCCATTGATTTATAAATTGAGGTTTCATAATATTTTCCGTACTATCTCAGCCTCTTTTAAAACTGCATTCCTCCTTTTCTTGACCTGCCAGTAAGGTTTGAGGAAGAAGTCTTCACTGAACCACACATAGTGGAACATAAATCTTCGTCTTGAGAAATTGCCTCCAGAGAGCAGGTGTCTAATTTTTCAAAAACACATTATCTATAGGGAACTTCATCGGCTTCCGTGGGACCCATGGCCTAATTCTGTTAGGACCCTTGGCCTAATTCTTTTAGGACCCTGGCCCTTGTCAGAGCTTCCCCTAATCTGAAGGAAATCCAAATTGTTTTTGTCAGCAGATTTTGCCGCTTTGAAATTCTCCTCCTCCTCCAGATCATTAGGAGAAATATTGGCTACCAATCCCAGTCTTGATCCCTAGAATAACCCCACAATTAACCTTTCTCCTTTCTGAGAATTGAAAATTTATTTCCACTCAGAGTTTCCTGTCTCTTAACTGGTTTTAAGTGATGGCAGAATTTTGCTTCACATCCTATGATTAACAAGTTTCCTTGTAAGAAACAGTATCATGGGCTTTCTGGAATCTAAGTAAATGCTACCGCAATTTCCCCAACGGAAAATATTTTCAGAAGCCTGTTAAACATCGAGGAGCTTAGGCACTAACGCGACTTTTCCTCTGTATTATGTAGGTGCTTGATAATCATTTATTCTTTTATTTTCTTTCTTGGACAGAGTCGAACTACTCCATAGCCGAGTTACATGCATGATTGCGGAAATGTTAGTTGAGGAACTAGAAAGTGTCATTTCTAATTTCACTTTTAATGATTTTCTTCCACTTTGGTGCCAACCTTGAAATAAACACTTCTATTGCAGAACATCAGACCAATCACTTCCGGAAAACGGAATTATAATGTCTGATGTGCTAATGGCTGCTTTTAATGATGAATTGCATAGTTAGGTTTGCATGGAGGTCAGCTTTATTTCTTTCCAAACTCTCAAGTGCCATCTGGCCCTGATGATTTATTACCATTTCAGATTCACCCATCGGTCCATCAGATGGGCTCTCCACGTTGGACAGCATGTCCCATTCACTCCTACCAAAAGGCTAAATCCCGTAGCACAAGCAACCGGACAGCCTTCCGTAACATGGCCTGGCGTGATGAAATAACATACGTTCTGTGTGACATCTTTATCTTTCCAGCTAATCCTCTCTCTGCTTAAGTAAGCTTAAGCTCACACTCCGGCTCCTAAGAGTTCCCACTCTGCTGAACTCAGGGATTTTCCGGGTTGTTCCCTTGTCTTTGGTAATTTTCTCTGGCCTCTTAATTTCCATCTCTAATTCCCGAGTTTATATTCCAGTCTAATAGCAGCTATTCTGCTGAACGATGTGATTTGGGGGCCGGATGAATTCTCCTGATGGAGTTTGCACTTTAATTCAACTGAGTTTTCCTCACCTTTTTCTCCCTGTCTTGTTTTGCTTTCATCGTTCAGGTGGAAATGGAAATCTTTAGATGCCTTCCTGACTGAATATCGATACTGTGCGTTTTCTTACCTTTACCAATCAGTCAGTGGTATTTATTGAGTACTTATTATTTGCAGAGCACTCTACTAAGCGCTTGGGAGAGTACAGTGCAGCAAAGTTGGTAGACATGTTTCTGGCCCACAGCGAGCTTATAGTCTAGAGGACTGAGAGGTTTTGTCATACTGATCTCTTTCTAAATCGTATTTGGTTTGTAAATTTCAGTCCTTGAATTGGAATACTCTTCTGGCAGCCACTCTCAGGATGGCACCTGGAGTTTCCAGTCCTCTACCAGGCTCGGCTACAGGAGGGAGAGTCGAGCAGAAGCCTGTCCTTTCCATTCCTACCTTGGCCAGTGGCTAGTGAGCCAAAGGCCATCTGCCACAAGGCAAAACTCACCCGTGCAGGGCGGTAGCGGCACGGGAGAGAGTCAAGGGCGAAGATTCAAGTTTACTGCGCGGAAGTAGGCGATGGTAAAACACTTCCGTGACTGTACCAAGAAAACGCTATGGATCCACTACCCGAATGACTGCAGATGGAGGTGGGGAGTTCTAGGAGAGATTTATCCATGGAGTCACTCTGGGTGGGAGATGACTCCACAGCATAAGAGACTTTGAAGAGCACTGTGCTAACCCCTTTGGAAAGTAAGAGACAACAGTACCTCCTCACAAGGAGCTTCCAGTCTACTGGGATTGCATCTGTTCAAATCCTTAACAGGGTAAAACAAAGTCATCAGTAGCTGTATGCCCAGCACAGGGGAGTTTTGCCTTGTTTCAGATTGCTTTCCATCAGTAGCCACTGGCCAAGCTAGGAATGGAATGGGCAGTCCTCTGCTTGACTCTCCCTCCCGTAGCTGAGACTGGTAAAGACCTGGTAACTCTCCAGCTGCCATCCTGAGAGGGGAAGGGCTGAGCTCCCAATCAATATCCTTGAGTGATTGATTTTTGCAACAGCTAGAACTCATGTGAGACCAGGAAGAGCCATTTTGGCAGTGAAGAAGCAGATCTGACTCTCTGTAACCCTGCTGTTTTGCACAGGAGGAAGAATCAAAGCAAGTGCTCTAGCAGATTTCATAATGAGATTAATTATAACAGTGGTATTGGTTAAACATTTACTGTGTGCCAAGCACTGTGATAGATACGATACAATCTGATCAGACACAGACACTGTCCCTCTCAGCCCTCATGGTCTAAGGCGGAGGAAGAACTGGTATATATCTCTCACTTTAAGATAAGGAACTGAAACACAGAGGAGTTAAGTGACTTTTCTAAAGTATTCATTAGCGCTTACTATGTGCCTGGCACTATACAAAGCGCTGGGGTAGATACAAGTTAGGTTGGACACAGACCCTGTCCCATATGAGGCTCACAATCTTAATCATCCCCATTTTACAGATGAGGTGACTGAGACAAAGAGAAGCAAAGTGACTTGCCCGAGGTCACTCAGCAGACAGGTGGTGGAGCTGGGATTAGTGTAGTCATCACCACCATCCTTTCTGTCTCAGAAGTCTGTAAACTTGGCATTATCCTTGATTTCTCTGTCTCATTCAACGTAGATGTTCAACCTATCACTATGTCCTGACGGTTCAACCTTCGCTACGTTCACCCTTTCCTCCCCATCTGTACTGCTACAGCCTTAAGCCAATCATTTATCATAATAATAATATTAATGTTGGTATTTAAGTGCTTACTACGTGCAGACCACTGTTCTAAGCGCTGGGGTAGATACAGGGTAATCAGGTCGTCCCATGTGAGGCTCACAGTTAATCCCCATTTTACAGATGAGGTAACTGAGGCACAGAGAAGTGAAGTGACTTGCCCACAGTCACACAGCTGACAAGTGGCAGAGCCGGGAGTCGAACCCATGACCTCTGACTCCGAAGCCCAGGCTCTTTCCACTGAGCCACGCTGCTTCCTTTGATTACTGTATCAGCCTCCTTTCTGACCTCCCTGCCTCCTGTCTCTCCCCACTCCAGTCCATACTACAGTCTGCTGCCCGGATCATTTTTCTACATAAATGTTGAGTCATTGTTTCCCCACCCCTCAAGAAACTCCAGTAGTTGCTCATTCCCCTCCATATCAAACAGCAATTCCCTGCCATGGCCTTTAAAGCAGTCAATCACCTTAAACTTCCTACTTCATCTGGCTGCACTCCTACTGCAACCCAGCCCTCACACTTCACTCCTCTAATGCCAACCTACTCACCGTAAATTGATCTCGTCTGTCTCGCCTCCGACCTCTCGCCCACGAACTGCCTCTGGCCTGGAACGACCTCTCTTTTCGTATCTGACAGAGAATTATTCTCCTCACATTCAAAGACTTACTGAAGGCCCATCTCCTCCAAGAGGCCTTCCCTGACTAATCCCTCCTTTCTTCTTCTCCCACTCCCTTCTGCATCGCCTTGATTTGCTCCCTTTATTCATCCTCCCTCCCAGCCCCACGGCTCCGATGTCCATACCTGTCATTTATTAATTTATATTAATGTCTTTCTTCCCCTAATGTCTTTCTTCCCCTCTAGACTGTAAGCTCAGTGTGGGCAGGGAATGTGTCTGCCAGCTCTTACATTGAATTGTACTCTCCCAAGGGCTTAGCACAGTACTCCGCGCACAGTAAGCACTCTATAAATACAATTGATTGATTAACTGATCGAGTAGAACCCTAGTCCTCTGATTTCTTCTGTTTGCTGCTTTTTCTCTCCTGTAACAACTTCACAAAGACACTAATTATCCTCAAGTCAGCCACTCTTTTTTAGAAAAATGTTGTTTACTGAATCTTAATCATGAAGAACAACTTCCCCTTGCATTCAAAATTTAGGCTACAATATAATAACGAAAATAATTATTGTTATTCCCTGGTCTCCATTTACCTCAGAGCCTTATCATCTTGGACGTGACCATTTTCAGGTATAGTTCTTTTTAATATCTTTGTTCGATAATGATAATATAATTATCTCAACTTTTAAAATTACATTTTAAATCATTTACATGAATAGGAATGAAATTAATATTCAAGTTTTATTATCCTACATGTGTTATTAAGACAGTGAAATCTATTATGGTTCAGGAAATGGTGTGGCCTAATGGAAAACACATAGGCCTGGCAAGTCAGAGGCCCTGAGTTCTCATCCTGCCTCAGCCACTTGCCTACTGTGTAACCCTGGGCAAGTAGCTTAACCTCTCTGTGCCTCAGTTTTCTCAACTGAAAAATAGAGATTCAATACCTGTTCTCCCACTTACTTAAACTCTGAGCCCCATGTGGGACAGGAACTTTATTTGGCCTAATTAATTTGTATAATATTAATAATAATAACAGTAATAATAATTATGGAATTTGTTAAACACTTCCTATGTGCCAAGCACTGTTCTAAACAATGGGATAGATACAAGATAATCAAGTTGGACACAGTTGCTGTCCCACATGGAGCTCACAGTCTCAATCCTCATTTTACAGATGAAGTAACTGAGGCATAGAGAAGTTAAGTGACTTGCCCAAAATTACACAGCAGACGAATGGCAGAGCTGGGATTAGAACCCATGACCTCTGATTCCCAAGCCCCCACCCAAACCTGTGCTCTTGCCACTAGGCCATGCTGGTTCTCATCCCTATCTACCCCAGCACTTAGAACAGTGCTTGATACATACTAAGCGCTTAACAAATATCATTAAAAAAGTCAACCATGCTTTAGAGTTCAGAGGGAGAGAGAGGACTGTAATTGGGCTACATGGAGAGAAAGGTGACAAGTTTTGTTATTCTATGACCACCAAGATTGGTCCTGTGCTCTCTTGTGTTTATTTCTCATTCTGTACCTTGGGTATTTATATTTTATGATTGCATCCTGTTGAATAGAAACAAGCCTGATATTATTCTCTTCTGCTGAATGACAGAAAACAGCTTACCAAAGAAAATTAAATTGATGACTCTGTCACCATACTTATAAACAAGGAAGTTAGCGGACTGGTTTTCTTCATATTGAGGCACACCAAGTGGAGGAGAGTGCTGTTTGAAAGACATGCTGAAATATAATACAGATTAATTACGCCCATTACAGCTTAGGGGGAGATGGAATGTGTGTTAAAAGGTTTTCGAATATTTTTCTTTCACTAAAATATACTCCACAAAGTCAGACTGCCTGGAGTACGTTCATGCTACTCAAGCCAGTACGTGTTTCCTAGAGTTGCTAGTTGGGGGAACATCCTTTATGATAGGGATTAAAGTGTTGCATTCTTTCCATAGTTGAAAAAGTGAGAGTGTCTTCTAATCTCCTAAGAAGACATTCTGTTTGCATGTTGAAAATGGTTATGGTTTCCTGTGGGGATCAAATTTTTATTTGACTGAAAGATTTCTCTTAAAGATTTTTAATTGCAAAAATACGACCAAACCCATTGTTTTGGATATCTCCCCATAAACCTGGTGTGATTTTCGAAGTTTGGGAAAGTGAATCCGACTTCAGATTCACCGTTAGCATTCAGTTTTGCCTGTAGTACTTCTTGCCAGGTTCATGTTATCCTCAGTAGACAACAATAATAATAATAATAATAATAATGGTATTTTTTAAATGCTTACTATGTGCCGAGCACTGTTCTAAACTCTGGGGGAGATACAGGGTAATCAGGTAGTCCCACGTGGGGCTCACACTTTTAATCCCCATTTTACAGATGAGATAACTGAGGCACAGAGAAGTTAAGTGACTTGCCCAAGGTCACACAGCAGACGAGTGGTGGAGGTGGGATTGGAACCCATGTCCTCTGACTCCCAAGCCCAGGCTCTTTCCACTAAGCCACGCTGCTTCTCTTTATTCACCCTCTGGTCTGTAAGCTCCTTGTGAGCAGGGAACATGTCTGCCAACTCTGTCCTATTGTACTCTCCCTAGTACTTAGCATAGTGCTCTGCACACAGTAAGCGCTCAGTAGTCATGATTGATTGTGGGCATGAAGATAGCATTCAAGTCTACATAGTACTTTGGGAAAATGAATTCAAAAATGACTTCCTCCTTAAAAGAATGTAGAAAATAATGAGTAAGAAATCATAAAGGAGATATAACTGACAGGTGCTTCAGAGATCTGTATATCATTCAACATGCATATTCATGACAAGACGTTATATATTTAAATGCTAAAACCCCAGAGAGGCTGTGTTACAAGAGAATCAACAGTTCCTCCGAATTCATCTTGAATGAAAATTCAGTTGGTCTTGAATCCATCTGACACACAGTTAAATTTCATACTTCTGTTTAACTCATGCCCCCCACATCCCAAGCCTATGCCAGAGTAAGAATGGTAAAGATGTGGGATTTTAGAGTCTGTCTTCCCTCCCGGACTGTCAGATCCATGAAGGCAGGGATCCTATCTGCTGACTCAGTTACACTCATCCAAATGTCCACACACAGAGAGCTCTCAATAAATACTCTCACTTCACTGAAAGAGCCCAGTGAATAGGACCACAATCCATGGTCTTCCTCTTTCATGGAGAAAGGTAGAAAAATCCCGATTCAGAAGTCTCGAGTTACAGGTTGATTCAGCATATGATGAGTGTAATAAAGGATCCAAGGAAAATATTCAAAGTAATACAATTTATTAAGCACTTCCTTTGTGTCGAGCACTGTACTAAGCACTGAGAGAGAGATCCATTTTTTTCTTATCCTTCCTCCCTCAGTTCTGTCTTTGGTTAGTCAGTAATCTCCCGTGTCTGCCCCTGGAAAATATCATCTCTGAAAACAAAGGTCGGCCTCCCATTCCTGTAGCCATTTGGTGGTAAAAGGTGTCGTCTGTCTGAGGAGCCAATTTCACTCCTTTAGGAACCAGAGACATCGTCTTCCACTGATGATGTTCCTTATTGGCTTCCTCCTTTTTTTAATGTTACTTGTTAAGCACTTAATATGTGCTAAGAACTGTTCTAGGCACTGGAATAGGTGGAATCCCTACAACACACTGATCTGCTCTCTCACAGTAGAAACCTATGACTCAACGTCACTCCCCTTTGTCCACATTTGGAATTTCTGAGAGGTTTTCCGTGGGTGCTTCACATTTGCTTAACCGTACAGGTACCTTCTAAATACATCAGAGCTTTAGATTGTGTCTGTAATAGTTTCTGAAAGCCTGGGAAGAATTCCTTGGTTCCTCTGTGAGGATTAGTTTAACTCTTGCAACATAGGTTACAGTCTTGGACAATTTGGCATGTCCAAATTTGTTAAGTACTTACTATGTGCCGAGCACTGTTCTAAGCGCTGGGGTAGACACAGGGGAATCGGGTTGTCCCCCGTGGGGCTCACAGTCTTCATTCCCCATATTACAGATGAGGTAACTGAGGCACCGAGAAGTTAAGTGATTTGCCCAAAGTCACACAGCTGACAAGTGGCCGAGCCGGGATTTGAACTCATGATCTCTGACTCCAAAGCCCGTGCTCTTTCCACTGAGCCACGTTGCTGACCCCCAGTATCCCTAGCTACAATACTCATTTAAAAGGCTCTCCACAATGCTAAATCAATCGATCAGTGGTATTTATTGAGCACCATGTGGAGAACACTGTACTAAGCACTTGGGAGAGTGCACTACAACAGAATTAACAGAAACCTTCCCTGCCCATTATGAGATAATCTTGATTAGTTGATCAATTTCTGTTCCCCCCAAAAAAGTGAATGATGTTTAAGTATTCATTCATTCAATCATATTTATTGAGTGCTTCCTGTGGGCAGAGCACTGTACTAAGCACTTGGGAAGATACAATAAAACAATAAACAGTGACATTCCTTGCCCACCTTGAGCTCTGTATTTTACAGTCATCTGAGGGCTATTTGTGTGAAAAAACATGTGATGTTCATTTTTTTCAAAGGTTCTTTTGAAAGTCTCCTTAAACCTTGAGCATTATAAATTCCTCCTGACAGCAATGGGTAAGATATTTCTTTATAAAAATAAGCAAGCCCCAACTTTCTTCAGTAAACAGATGGATCAAATGAAGTCTCTCTATGCTTTAAAAAACAAAAATCTTCTTTTTCAATTCTAAGGGTACTCTTTATCACAAACTAGTTGATGGTTGGACTCAGTGGGTCGGGATCGACATTTGGCAGCTTGCGAAGATCACAGCGGAATTGCTTCCTTAAAGAAATGTGTCCCTGGGAAAAAGGAAATGAGTTCCAAATAACGTGAGGGACTTGCGATGGTGGGGGCGGTGTGGGTGGGGTGTCAAGGCGGCAATCCCTTGTGGGTTCTGAATTTGTCACCTGCCCACGGGAGGTCTGTGTGCGCCATCTTGAAGATCTGACACCCAATCAGTCAATCACTCAATGGTATTTATTGAGCACTTACTATGTGCAGAGTCCTGTTCTAAGCACTTGGGAGGGTATAATCCAACAGAATTAGCTGCCACGGTCCCTGCCCATAGTGAGTTTACCGAGAATTCACCATGCCACCTGGCAGCCTGGTTGCTTTGCCACGTGAATATCCGATGCTCCACTGCCCAAATTAGTTGGCCGAGTGAACCCCCAGGATACCACAAGCTGGGGAGACCAGCTTGTGGGGCGACCTTTCGGGTGGCCAAAAATGACCCTTAAAGTCAGATTTTTGACTTGGTTCCACCTCCTGTTTTGCTAGTGGTCAGGTCATTCATTCATCCATTCAGTTGTATTTATTGAGCGTTTACTGTGTGTAGGGCTCTGTACTAAGTGCTCGGAAGGGCTCTCTGTGTTGTCCCTAAGTGGGAAGTTGGTGAGGAGCTGGATATCCAAAGCTTCTCCTGAGGTTAGCTGAGGGAACCTGACTGAGAGAGGGACCGAAGAGTGGAGTGGATGATGGAGGAGATTCTGTTCCTAGAATTACATTCCCTATCAGGTGCTTTCATTTGCGTCCAGGGTTCAAGAGCTATGAAGAGAGTCAGACTGGGTCGGGGGAGGAAGAATAATAATAATAATGTTGGTATTTGTTAAGCGCTTACTATGTGCCAAGCACTGTACTAAGCACTGGGGTAGATACAAGGTAATCTGGTTGTCCCGTGTAGGGCTCACAGTCTTCATCCCCATTTTACAGAAGAGGTCACTGAGGCACAGAGTAGTTAAGTGCCTGGCCCAAGGTGATAGGTGATCTGAGCCGATAATCTTAGATTTTCCCACAGCTTAGTACAGTACTTGGTATGTAGCAAGTTCTTAACCAATACTAATTGTTTTATTATTATATTGTGTTATTACAGCCTCTAGATTGCAAGTTCCTTGTAGGCAGGGAATCTACCAATTCTGTTGTATTGGACTCTCCCAAGTGCTTAGCACAGTGAACTGCTCACAGTAAGCATACAATAGATACTCTTATTATTATTTCCCTTCTGGCCATTTCTTTTATAGCCCTTGGTCCTGGGTGCGATCAGTCAATGATTTCTGATGTTTCGACTCAGCGGCTTCCTGGATTCCCAGGGCCTAATGCGGGATGTGTTTTTCCTGTTAAGCTTTTACCTGACTCCTCAGACTTTGCAGTTTTTATTCTTTTTATTATACTGAGTGCTAATTTGTGTATGAATGCCTAGAAGTTTTCCTATAGGGATTGTATTTTAATAAATCTGAATAAGTCATGGGTTATATTTTATAAAATTAATTTCCTAATCATTAAATTGGTGACATTGTGACCTTGACAAGGGGAGATACAACCCAATCAGTTGGTTTAAACTTTTCTTCTCCTCCCCAAGAACACGGCTCTTTCTTAGAGGAAGAAATTGTTCCCTGCTAGAGAAGCAGCGTGGCTCAGTGGAAAGAGCACGGGCTTTGGAGTCAGAGGTCATGGGTTCGAATCCCAGCTCTGCCACTTGTCAGCTGTGTGACTGTGGGCAAGTCACTTAACTTCTCTGTGCCTCAGTTACCTCATCTGTAAAATGGGGATTAAGACTGTGAGCCCCACGTGGGACAACCTGATTCCCCTGTGTCTACCCCAGCGCTTAGAACAGTGCTCTGCACATAGTAAGCGCTTAACAAATACCAACATTATTATTATTATTATTATTATTATGGAAAACTGAGCAACATTCATATGTGTGTTCACACTTGAACTTGGGATAATAGATAATGTACTCGGTAGATCAATGAATAGGTTCAGGGCTCCAATCAGTTTCACTTATAAAACCGCCACTTGTTTCCTCTGTGACCTTGGGCAAGTCACTTCCCTTCTCTGTGCCTCAGTTACCTCATCTGTAAAATGGGGATTGAGACTGTGAGCCCCTCTTGGATAGTGTGCAACCATATTGGTTTGTATTCACTCCGGTGCATATTTATTAAGGACTTACTTTGTACAGAGCATTCTACTAAATGCTGGGAAAGAATACCCAGGTAGAAATTAATTGATTTAATTTAATTAATGTGACACAATAATAAATTTCAAAGGTTGGCAAAGCCTAGTTTTTCAGTGTAATTTGCATTCAAAACATAGTTCAAAGTACAAAGAATACAAAATAAAATTCACAAAAGAGGAAAGTACACTTTCCCCAAGTTCTGTCTTCTGTAAAATTTCACGCCTGCAATGAGGGCAGCAAGTGCGAGATTGGGTGTTGGAAATGTATCCCGGCTATCACGGCATTGAGTCTTTGGCAGTTTTGTTGATTTTTTCAGTGTTTTCAGGTTCCGTACAGAGAGCTGAAATGTATGTCTGAAACTGAAGGATTTTTCTTCTCTAAGGAAAAAGTTCCATAATTTTGCCCTTACCCTAGGATTCGCATGGGAAGACTTGATCTTACAGTTGATTTTCACTTCCATGTTACCACTGATATATCATCAGTCATTGATGTCGTCAATGTCCTGTAAAGTGTTGATTGGTCTGGTTCGATAGGGAACCGTGCGATTTGGAGAAGCGGCATGGCAAAGTGGATAGAGCATGGGCCTGAGAGTCAGAAGGTCATGGGTTCTAATTCTGATGCCACCACTTGTCCGCCGTGTGACCTTGGACAAGGCACTGTACTTCTCTGTGTCTCAGTTACCTGATATGGAAAACGGGGATTGAGACAGTGAGCTCCATTTGAGACAGGGACCGTGTCCAATACGATTTGCTCGTATTCACCCCAGCGCTTAGAAGAGTGCCTGGCACATAGTGATGGATTAACAAATGCCATTATTATGATTATTATCAATTGGTCCTTCTCCGGTATCATCATCATCCATCAGTGGTATTTGAGTGCTTACGGTGGGCAGAGCAACGTACTAAGCATGTGGGAGAGTTCAACAGAATTGGCAGAGCTGGGGAAGGAGCATTACCTGGTGGATAGAGCACGGGCTTGGGGGTCAGAAGGTCCTGGGTTCTGATCCCTGCTGTTCCACTTGTCTGCTGTGTAACCTTGGGTAAGTCATTTAACTCCTCTGGGCCTCAGTTGCCTCATCTGTAAAATAGGGATTAAGACTCATGCGGGATCGGGCCTGTAACCAGTTTGGCTGGCATCTGTCCCAGTGCTTTGCATCTAGCAAGCGCATAACCAACCATGATTATGAGGCACGGCCCCTGCCCACAGAGAACTTATAGTCTAGTTTACTAAGCACTATGGGGTACTGATGCTTAATACAGTGCTCTGCACATAATAAGTGCTCAATAAATACTACTGAATGATGCGTCACTAGACACCCTTTTATCAGGGATTGGAACAATTTGATTGGAGCAAGGATGAGGTCAGGGGTCGCCAAAGCAGCCTGGCATAGTGGGTAGATCACGGGCCTGGGAGTCAGAAGGTCATGGGTTCTAATCCGGCTCCACAACCTGTCTGCTGTGTGACCTTGGGCAAGTCACTTCACTTCTCTAGTCCTCAGTTACCTCACCTGCGAAATGGGGATTGAGACTATGGGCCCGGGACTGCATCCAACTTAATTTGCTTGTATCCACCCCAGCATTTAATACAGTGCCTGGCACTTAGTAAACTCTTAGCAAATACCATCCTAATTACTATCATTACTACGATTAAGTCTAGATTGCAATCCTGCCTTAGCTTCACGTAGATGTAAGTGCTCTGCTTACTAAGTTCAGGTTTAAGTAGGGTTTTCTGTGTATTTATTATAGTTATCAATCAAACAGTGGTATTTGTTGAGTGCTTACTTTTTGCAGAGCACTGTACTAAGCGATTGGGAGAGTACAAATACAGTTGTGAGTTGACACGATGCCTGCCCTCAAAGAGATTGATTAATCAGTCATATTTATTTAGCGCTTATTCTTTGCTGAGTAATGAATTTAAGTGCCTGGGGGGGGTCCAAAGAGTTAATAAACAGTGGAAGCCTCTTGTGAGCAGGGAAATTAGCCACCTGCCTCATGTTCTCAAAACAATTAACCTGGTGTTTTTGAGAGACTGAGTCCAATCAGTTAATGCTATTTCCTGAGCGCTTATCGTGAGTAGAAAACTTTACAGAGCACTTGGAAGAGTAGAATACAGCAGAGAAGATACTGACTTGCTTTGGTAATTTGTCTTCTTTAGGATTAAAGCAACTTTGTTACTAGTTTGATTTGAGCTTGTTAAATTTGGATATTGAGAACTTTTCAAACAAAGCCTGGATTTGAGCGGTCTCTTGGTCTACGAATAATCATAGTCCCGACTCCCCTTTTAGACTGTGAGCCCGTTGTTGGGCAGGGATTGTCTCTATCTGTTGCCGAATTGTACATTCCAAGTGCTTAGTACAGTGTTCTGCACAAGTAAGCGCTCAATAAGTAAGAATGAATGAATGAATAAATGCTATTGACTGCCATTAGTTTAAATTCTAAGAAAATCCTGTTTTATATTAAAAAAAAAAACCCTTAGTAGCAAGAACATCCTTTATAGACCATAGCAGCCACCAACTGAACCTTTAAAGAGATATTGAATAAGTATATTTCTGGCAAGAAACTTGGTCACTTAGTAATAGTTGTGGAATTCGTTAAGGATCTCATCATTTGCCAAGCACTAGGAGGAGATACAATACAATCTGATAAGAACCAATTAGTTCCCGTCCCACAGGGGGCACTCAGCCCAAGGGGGAGAGAGAATAGATTTCTAATCCCATTTTACAGATGAGGAAATCAAGGCCTAGAGATGTTAAATGACTTGCCCGAAGTCACAAAGCTGTCAAAAGGCAGAGCCGGGATTAAAACTCAGGCCCGCCAACTCTGTCCTGTGCTAAAGCCACGTTGTTTCCCTTCACTTCTCCTCTCTCCTTTTTCTTGGTGTAAAAAGACCAAACTGCTGATATTCATCGCTGTTCTTGTAAAATCACCAAGATTTGACCCTCAGTGAGCTTTTTATCGGGCTTTGAGATTAAAAGAGAAAATAAAACAAAGGAATTATTGCCCGTCCGGCTGCTTCCAGGTTTTTTAAACATTTCTCGAAAGAGCCTTATTTAGACATCGCATCTTGCTTATTGTGCACTGTTCAAAGCCCCCAGATGTTCACAGTGGGATTGTAAGGTCTTTTAAAAATAGAACGGAGAAATAAATCATCCTGGCACATTCTAAAATAGGCTTCCTTTACCGTTTTCAAAAGATTCAATCGAATGAGCTCTCTGGAATCAGGAGTAACTGAATAAAGTTTTAATCTCTTAAAGGTTATTTAAGTGGTCCGAGGAGTGTTTTCCGGAGACATGAATTTGGTTTGTGCTCGGCGGGGCTGTGCCAAAGGTTTGTTCATGAATGCTGCTTGTGTGCTGTTCCTATTCACTCAGTTAACCACATTTATTGAGCAGTTACTCTGTGCAGAGCACTGTGCTAAGTGCTTGGGAGAGTACGATGCTCGATGGACATAGAATTGAGATATAGTCCAACTCGTTTATCAGTAAAATGGCATGAGATCATAAATGTAAAAATAATTAACTAAAATAAGAATGTTCTATTTAGAGCAAGGTCCTTGCAAGTCAACCTCTAAGTCACTCCTCTAATGCCAAACTACTCACTGTACCTTGATCGCATCTATCTGGCCCCCGACCCCTCACCCACATCCTGCCTCTGGCCTGGAGCTCCCTCCCTCATATCCTGCAGACAATGACTCTCCCCCGCTTCAAAGCTTTATAGAAGGCTCACCTCCTCCAAGAGGCCTTCCCTGACTAAGCCCTCATTTCCTTTTCTCCCACTCCCTTCTGCGTCATCCCAATTTGCTCCCTTTATTCTTCCCACCCCCTTAGTATCGATTTCTGTCATTTATTTTCTTAGAGAAGCAGCGTGGCTCAGTGGGAAGAGCCCGGGCTTGGGAGTCAGAGGTCATGGGTTTGAATCCCCGCTCTGCCACTGTTCAGCTATGTGACTGTGGGCAAGTCACTTAACTTCTCTGTGCCTCAGTTACCTCATCTGGAAAATGTGGATTAAGACTGTGAGCCTCACGTGGGACAACCTGATTACCCTGTATCTACCCCAGCGCTTAGGACAGTGCTCTGTACATAGTAAGCACTTAACAGATACCAACATTATTACATTAATGTCTATCTCCCCATTCTAGACTGTAAGCTCACTGTGGGCAGGGAATGCGTTTGTTATATTGTTGAAGTGTACTCTCCCCAGCGCTTAGTACAGTGCTCTGCCCACAGTAAGCACTCAATAAATGCAATTGATTGATTGCAAGTAGGCAACATGGTTCATGCTTCTAGTCAACTCTCCCACCAATTTTTATTATCATTAGGAGGAGGAATGATATTTATTAAGTGCTTACTATGTGCAGAGCACTGTGCTGAGCTCTGAGAAAGTGTACACAGGTGGGAATTAGACACAGACTCTGTCCCTCGAGTGGCTCACAAACTACAGAATCTATTACAGTCCATTACAGTGCCTTGTGCCCATTAGTGCTCATAATCAGAAATAATTTCTCATATTTTTACTCTCTGGGTGAATTACGAGCTTAATCCTAACAGGGGCTGTGAACAAAATAAGTGTTCAATAAATACCATCAATTGGTGTCGATCTCCTCTTCTAGACTGCAAACTCCTTCTGGGCAGGGATCATGTGTACTGACTCTATTTTATCGTACCCTCCCATACGCTTAGTACAGTGCTCTGCACACCGTAAAATGCTCAGTAAATACTGATTGATTGATTGATTGCTCGATTACCTGCATGGTTGCTTCCCTTTCCTGGAATTTATTTAAATGTCAGTCTCCCCTGTTAGACTGTAATCTCCTCTAGGGAAGACGTCTTGTCTACTCCCATCTGTATTTGTGCTTTCCCAAGCACTCAGTACAGTGCTCTACACAGAGTAAGCACTCAATAAATACCGTTGTTTGATTGATTGTTATAATACGCACACAGGAAACGTGACTTAAACCTGAGTTTACTTAATGAGCGGTTCGCTTCTGGCCAATGTGAAACAAAAGCAGATAAAAGTAGATCCAGACCCATAATTACAATCAAACCTTTGGTTACGGTAATTAGAGAAACCAGCCCTTGGCTGATTGCTTTTCTTCTTATCAAAGTGTGCTGATCACCTAAACCAGATCAAGTTTACTTGGCTTATAAAGATTTAGATCAAGTTTGCTCCCTTCATGTGAGGGACAGAAAATAGGAGACATTCATGAAACATATATCAATCTGCAAACGGGAAACTCCAAATCAAAACAACAAAAATGGATTTCAGTCATGATTCAAAGATACATTAGCCTACTCTCGTATCATAAATCATCTCAAGATACTTTGAAGTATCTGGACCTGAAAGGGTCCCTGCATTATTTTGGAGACATTTCTAAGGCTAAAGTTAATGTGTTGTTAATTGACCTCTTACCAAGAATGATCCATTGCCTATTTTTCATTTGTTTGAAAGTGCTCGGGAAATCGTCACTTAAAATTGTTCATCTATTACAAGGGAAGTGGGTTATAAGCCTATGGACTGTTTAAAATCTTCCCTTTTCCTTAAATCATTTGCCAGATGTTTATATTGAATAAACATGTGTCATAGTTTAAAAAGTAATCCCTAATATTCGTCCACAATCCATTAAGTGACCAGGATTTGGAAGAAGAATGTGGACAAATAGAAATTTCACCAGTTTACCTACAAATGATAATAATAAAAATGATAATAACAGTGTTGGTATTTTTTAAGTGCTTACTATGTGCAGAGCACTGTTCTAAGCGCTGGGGTAGATATAGGGTCATCAGGTTGTCCCACGTGAGGCTCACATCTAAATGCCCATTTTACAGATGAGGTAACTGAGGCACAGAGAAGTCAAGTGACTTGCCCACAGTCACACAGCTCACAAGTGGCAGAGCCGGGATTCGAACCCATGACCTCTGACTCCCAAACCTGTGCTCTTTCCACTGAGCCATGCTGCTTCTCTAATAATCATAATAGTAATACACAGCTGACAAGTGGCAGAGCCGGGATTCGAACCCATGATCTCCGACTCCCAAGCCCGTGCTCTTTCCACTGAGCCATGCCGTTTCCCATAGATGTGATAGAAACGGTTAGTGAAAATATATAATGTAAAATAAAAACTGTGGTATTTGTTAGTGTTTACTATGTGTCAGGCACTATACGATTTGCTTGGAGTGGATACAAGCAAATCAACTTGGACACAGCCCCTCTCTCCCAGGGGCCTCTCGGTCTTAATCCCCATTTTACAGATGAGATAAACGAGGCACTGAGAAGTGAAGTGACTTGCTCTAGGCCACAAAGCAGACAAGTGGTGGTGCCAGGATTAGGGCCCAGGTTCTTCTTACTCCTAGACCCATGTTCTCTACACTAGGTAACGCTGCTTCTCGTAGGATAGAAAATGTGGGTTATTCCTTGACATCTGGTTTATTTCTTCCAGGCAACCCAGGATTCACCATCCATTGTCTAAAGTATTTGAGAGCAGTTTAGATTGGGAGTTTGGAGAAGTGATCGACTTTTAAATGGAAATTTAAACTCTAGTACTTGAAACCTCACTCCCTGCCCAAAGAGAACTTCAGAGACCATTACTGATTCCAGGCAGCTCATCTACCTCACCCTGCTACATATTGAATCTGCCAAACACTTAGGACAGTGCTCTGCACACAAGAAGGGCTCAATAAATACCAATCCAATCGGTGGTATGTATGTTCACTGCTTACCATGAACTCAGCTCTTGGAAGAGTACAGCATCCACAAGGAGCTTACAGTCTAGAATGGGGAGACAGATCTTAATTTTATTTTGTTAATGAGATGTGCATCACCTAGATTCTATTTGTTTGCTATTGTTTTAATGAGATGTTCATCCCCTTCATTCTATTTATTGCCACTGTTCTTGTCTGTCCGTCTCCCCCGATTAGACTGTAAGCCCGTCAAAGGGCAGGGACTGTATCTGTTACCGATTTGTACATTCCAAACGCTTAGTACAGTGCTCTGCACATAATAAGCGCTCAATAAATACTATTGAATGAATGAATGAATGAATCTTAAATTACGAATATGGATGTAAGTGTTGTGGAGCAGAGGTGGGATGAATATAGAGAGAGGTCAAAAAGGAGAGTTGGTAGACATGTTCCTTGTCCACGTGGAGTTCTACTCAGCACTGCAACATGTCATCTTATTTTCATTCATAAGAATAAGCACATTTATTCTGATTCATAATGATGCATTTATGATTTGTACTTTCCAAGTGCTTAGTACAGTGCTCTTCCCACAGTAAGCGCTCAGTAAATACATTTGAATGAATTAAGCACTTAGTAATAATAGCTGTGGTATTTGTTAAGCACTTACTGTGTTCCAGGCACGGTGCTAAGCACTGGGGTGGATGCAAGCCGGGTAGGTTGGACACAGTGCCTGTCCCAAGTGGGGCTCACAGTCTCAATTCCCATTTTACAAATGCGATAACTGAGGCCCACAGAAGTAAAGTGACTTACTCAAGGTCTCACAGCCGACATGTGGCAGAGCTGGGATTAGAACCCATGACCTTCTGACTCCCAGATCCACAGTCTATCCACTATGCCATGCTGCTTCTCTGTACTTGGTACGTGCTAAGCTCTGGGGTAGGAAGCACACGGTTATGAGATTGGACATAGTCCCTGACCAAGAGTAGGCTCACAATTGACCTTTTCCTCATTTTATAACAGCCAGTAACCATTAAATGATTTCTTCAAGGTCACTCAGTAAGCCAGGGGCCGAGCTAGGACTCATCTCATGCTTCGTCCACCGGGTTGAATCGGGAACAAAGCTGAGAAGATAATTGTGTCGTTCTTATTGGTAGCGTTTTTATCCCAATGGAGTAAGACTCATTCCTTGTCCAGACCTGATGGGAAATGGGGCAAGATGCTAAATTCCACAGGCATCATCATCATCATCGTCATTAGGATCAGTCACTGGGTAATCAGGTCAGTGAGCCCGGGGTTCTTGGGGAGGATTCATTCCTATAATGAGAAGCAGCGTGGCTTAGTGGATAGAGTAAGGCTCTTTTAAGTCAAAAAGACTTGAGTTCTGATCCTGACTCTTCCACTTACCAGCTGTGTGACCATGTGCAGGTCACGTAACTACTCTGTGCCTCAGTTACCTCATTTGTAAAATGGGGATTAAAACAAGGAGCCCCATGTGGGACATAGACTGCGTCCAACCCTATTAGTTTGTATCTAACCCAGAGTTTAGTACAGTAACTGGCATGTAGTAAGCATTTAATAGTGTTGGTATTTAAGTGCTTACTATGTGTAGAGCACTGTTCTAAGCGCTGGGGTAGATACAGGGTAATCAGCAGCGTGGCTCAGTGGAAAGAGCCCGGGCTTCGGAGTCAGAGGTCATGAGTTCGACTTCCAGCTCTGCCACTTGTCAGCTGTGTGACTGTGGGCAAGTCACTTAACTTCTCTGTGCCTCAGTTCCCTCATCTGTAAAATGGGGATTATAAGTGTATGAGCACCACGTGGGACAACCTGATTACCCTGTATCTCCCTCAGCGCTTAGAACAGTGCTCGGCACCTAGTAAGCGCTTAACAAATACCAACATTATTATTAATCAGGTTGTCCCACGTGAGGCTCACAGTCTTAATCCCCATTTTACAGATGAGGTACCTGAGGCACAGAGAAGTTAAGTGACTTGCCCACAGTCACACAGCCGACAAGTGACAGAGCTGGGATTCGAACTCATGAGCCCTGACTCCAAAGCCCGTGCTCTTTCCACTGAGCCACGATGCTGAGGTCTATCCATTAGGACACGCTATTTCTTGAATCTTCTATAGAATTCCATCAACTCAATCCTGAAATGAACTGTGAGCCTGCTTAGTATGACTTCACTTTTCATTCATTCAATCATATTTATTGAACTCTTGCTTTGTGCAAAGCACTGTAGTAAGCGTTTGAAGCCAAAGCACCTGTAGCTGAAGAACCAGTTTGGGTGGAATGCTTACGTTTTGCTGTTTAAAGATTTATTTACGTCTCTGAGGTACAAGGGTAGGCTTACGTTATCCCATCTTTCTCCTAAATTTGGAATCATTTCAAAGAAAGAACCTCGTTCAAACGCTCTGCTTGCACCTTGGATGATCTCCCATTCACCGGCACGTATCCTTTAGAAGCCTCAGGAACTGGTGGTCTTATAAAATGTGATTTATTTGATCACATCGTGACTTTTAACCTCGCTTTCCTGAAGGGAATCGAATGGTTGAGTGCACCTGCCAGCAGTTATAAGTGACTGTCTCTTTCTCTCACGGTTTTTCTGTGACACGATTCTCGGCAGACAATCCTTATCTCAGTGTTTTTGCAGCTTCTTAATTATTCACTGTCAGTTTTAAGTGGGCGCTTCAGGAATATTTGAGTATTTACACACTCTTTGTCACCTTTCTTAACTTTGCATGTCTCCTCGAAGAGTTCTGATAATTATTGTAATTGTACTTGAGAGAAGTTATGTCAATCTCCGCGTGCCATTAGTGCATTAATGTGTCAAAACGGCCGAGAATGACACACCTCTAGGCAGTCTTAAAAGCTACTAATGGCAGACCAACTCTAAGGAATTGATTTGTAAGCAACACTAAAGCTATAAAACTTTCTTCATGATATATGACTTCAGCAGGCCTTGTTCTATTATCCACCTTATTTTTAGTATATGAGTAATAGCTATTTGAATAAGTGAACAATCTATAACGACAACATCGTTCTGAAAAAGTATCCAAAGGGCCAAAAAGAAAAAAAAACCCACGGGAAAATCTACCCAGCTGATCATGTAACAAAAGCCACTGAAGTGTCATCTTTTGAAGAGTAAACTTCACATCTGGGATGCGATTTATGAAACGATGTGGTTTGTATGGGCACGCGGCGATGTAATGAGGATCGATTTGAAAACATTTAATTTGCAGTGAGGAGGAATTGTGGAGGAAAGGAGATTTATAATAATAATATCTTTTAAGCACATACTATACGCCAGGCTCTGTATTAATCGCTGTGGTAGATAAAAGACGATCAGGTTCCACATAGGACTCACAGAGTAGGAGGGAGAACAGTTATTGAATCTGCATTTTCCTAAAGAGGGAAGAAAGGCACAGAGAAGTGAAGTGATTTGCCCAAGGTTACACGGATGGTAAATGGGGGAGTCAGGATTAGAACCCAGGTCCTCTGATTCCCAGGCCCATGATCTTTCCACTACCCTCTCCCCAGCCTCCCACCCAGCACTTGTGTATATGAACAGATTTATAGTTCTATTTATGTATGTTAATTATGTGTATATATTTATAATTCTTTTTATTTATATTGATGCTATTGGTGCCTGTTTACTTGCTTTGATGCCTGTCTTCTCCCTTCTAGACTGTGAGCCCGTTGTGGGCAGGGATTGTCTCTATCGGTTGCTGAGTTGTACTTTCCAAGTGCTTAGTACAGTGCTCTGCACACAATAATTGCTCAATGATTGCGATTGAATGAGTGAATGAATGAAGTAGGCCATGCCGCTTTTCAGGGAATGAATCATTTGAAATGTGGAAAGGCAGGTAGAATTCAAATAAGAAAAAGTGTGGTGAATGTAGTTGGATAAATTCAGGAAGAATAAGAAGAGAAATTAGGGATGCTGAAAAATGATAATGTTGGTATTGGTTAAGCGCTTACTATGTGCAGAGCACTGTTCTAAGCACTGGGGTAGATACAGGGTCATCAGATTGTCCCACGTGGAGCTCACAGTAAATCCCCATATAGTAGAGGTCGAGGACCCAAACTGCTACCACTCTAGATTACTTATTTTATGTCTGTCTCCCATGTTAGAATGTAAGCAACTCCTGTAAAGGATTTTGTCAACTTCAGGGAATACAGTAGAGGTCGAAGACCCAAACTGCTACCACTGTAGCTTAATTATTTTATGTCGATCTCCAGTATTACAATGTAAGCACCTTCTGGTAAAGGATTTTGTCATCTTCGGGGAATACAGTAGAGGTCGAAGGCCCAAACTGCTACCACTACAGATTACTTATTTCATGTCTGTCTCCCGTATTAGAATGTAAGCACCTCCAGGTATAGGATTTTGTCATCTATGGGGAATATAGTAGAGGAAGAAGACCCAAACCGCTACCAGTACAGATTACTTATTTTACGCCTGTCTCCCATGTTAGAATGTAAGCACCTCCTGGTAAAGGATTTTGTCATCTTTGGGGAGTAGAGGTTGAAGGCTCAAACTGCTACCACTGTAGATTACTTATTTTATGTCTCTCTCCAGTATTAGAATGTAAGCACCTCCTGGTAGAGGATTTTGTCAACTTTGGGGAATACAGTAGAGGTCGAAGACCCAAACTGCTACCACTATAGCTTGATTATTTTATATCTGTCTCCAGTATTAGAATGTAAGCACCTTCTGGTAAAGGATTTTGTTAACTTTGGGGAATACAGCAGAGGTCGAAGACCCAAACTGCTACCACTATAGCTTAATTATTTGATGTCTGTCTCCCGTATTAGAATATAAGCCCCCCCGGTAAAGGATTTTGTTATCTTCAGGGAATAGAGTAGCGGTCAAAGAGCCAAACCGCTACCACTATAGATTACTTATTTTATGTCTGTCTCCCATGTTAGAATGTCAGCACCTCCTGGTAAAGGATTTTGTTAACTTCAGGGAATACAGTAGATGTCAAAGGCCCAAACCGCTACCACTATAGCTTAATTATTTGATGTCTGTCTCCCATGTTAGAATGTAAGCACCTCCTGGTAGAGGATTTTGTCATCTTCGGGGAATAGAGTAGAGGTCGAAGGCCCAAACTGCTACCACTGTAGCTTAATTATTTTATGTCTGTCTCCCATGTTAGAATGCCCACACCTCCTGGTAAAGGATTTTGTCATCTTCGGGTAATATAGTAATAACAATGTTGGTATTTGTTAAGCGCTTACTATGTGCAGAGCACTGTTCCAAGCGCTGGGGTAGATACAGGGCAATCAGATTGTCCCACGTGGGGCTCACAGTAAATTCCCATATAGTAGAGGTCGAAGACCCAAACTGCTACCATTCTAGATTACTTATTTCATGTCTGTCTCCCATGTTAGAATGTAAGCACCCCCGGTAAAGGATTTTGTCATCTTCGGGGAATACAGTAGATGTCGAAGGCCCAAAGTGCCACCACTGTAGATTTATTATTTTATGTCAGTCTCCCATATTAGAATGTAAGCACCTTCTGGTAAAGGATTTTGTGATCTTCGGGGAATACGGTAGAGGTCTAAGACGCAAACTGCTACCACTACAGATTACTTATTTCATGTCTGTCTCCCATGTTAGAATGTAAGCACCTCCTGTAAAGGATGGCCTGATGTTGTTTGTGGCTCAGTGGAAAGAGCCCGGGCCTGGGAGTCAGAGGACACGGGTTCTAATCCCAACTCTGCAGCTTGTCTGCTATGTGACCTTGGGCAAGCTGCCTAACTTCCCTGGGCCTCAGTGGACTCATCTCTAAAATGGGGATTAAAGTTTTGAGCCCCACGTGGGACAACCCGATTACCCTGTATCTACTCCAGCGCCTAGAACAGTGCTCGGCACATAGTAAGCGCTTAACAAATACCACAATTATTATTTTGTCTTCTCTGGGGAATAGAGTAGCGGTCTAAGACCCAAGCTGCTACCACTGTAGCTTAATTATTTTATGTCTGTCTCCAGTATTAGAATGTAAGCAGTAATAGAAGCAGCGTGGCTCAGTGGAAAGAGCACGGGCTTTGGAGTCAGAGGTCATGGGTTCAAATCCCGGCTCGGCCACTTGTCAGCTGTGTGACTTTGGGCAAGTCGCTTAACTTCTCAGTGCCTCAGTTACCTCATCTGTAAAATGGGGATTAAGACTGTGAGCCCCACGTGGGACAATCTGATTCCCCTGTGTCAACCCCAGCGCTTAGAACAGTGCTCGGCATATAGTAAGCGCTTAACAAATACCAACATTAATGTAAGCACCTTCTGGTAAAAGATTTTGTCAACTTCGGGGAATAGAGTAGAGGTCGAAGACCCAAACTGCTACCACTCTAGATTAATTATTTCATGTCTGTCTCCCGTATTAGAATATAAGCACCTCCTGGTAAAGGATTTTGTCAAGTTGGGGGGATACAGTAGACGTCGAAAGCCCAAACCGCTACCACTATAGCTTAATTATTTTATGTCTGTCTCCCATGTTAGAATGTAAGCACCTCCTGGTAGAGGATTTTCTCAACTTCGGGGAATAGAGTAGAGGTCAAAGACCCAAACCGCTACCACTGTAGATTAATTATTTCATGTCTGTCTCCCGTATTAGAATATAAGCACCTCCTGGTAAAGGATTTTGTCACCTTGGGGGAATACAGTAGAGGTTGAAGACCCAAACTGCTACCACTTTAGATTACTTATTTTATGTCTTTCTCCCATGTTAGAATATAAGCACCACCTGATAAAGGATTTTGTCAACTTCGGGGAATAGAGTAGAGGTCCAAGACCCAAACCGCTAGTAATATGGATTACTTATTTCATGTCTGTCTCCCGTATTAGAATGTAAACACCTCCTGGTAGAGGATTTTGTTATCTTCGGGGAATAGAGTAGCAGTCAAAGCCCCACACCGCTACCACTATAGATTACTTATTTTATGTCTGTCTCCCATGATAGAATGTAAGCACCTCCTGGTACAGGATTTTATTATCCTCAGGGAATAGAGTAGCGGTAGAAGACCCAAACCGCTACCACTATAGCTTAATTATTTCATGTCTGTCTCCCATGTTAGAATGCAGGCAAATCCTGGTATAGGCTTTTGTCATCTTCAGGGAATAGAGTAGCGGTTGAAGACCCAAACTGCTACCACTATAGCTTAATTATTTTATGTCTGTCTCCTATATTAGCATGTAAGCACCTTCTGGTAAAGGATTTTGTGATCTTCGGGAAATACAGTAGTAGTGTTGCCTAGTAGATAGAACATGGGCCTGGGAGTTAGAAGGGGTTGGGTTCTAATCCTGCCCCCACCACTGGTTGGCTGTGTGAACTTTGGCAAGCATTTCGCTTCTCTGTGCTTGTTGTCTCATCTTTAAAATGGAGATTAAAAGTGTGAGCCCAATTCATTCATTCAGTAGTATTTATTGAGCGCTTACTATGTGCAGAAGCACTGTACTAAGCGCTTGGAATGTGAAAATAGGCAACAGGTAGCCCATGTGTGACAGGGACTATGTCCAACCTGAATAGCAGGTATCTACCCCAGTGCTTAGTTCAGTTCCTGGCACATAGTAAACGCTTAACAAATACCATTTAAAAAAAAATAAATAAACCTCCTAGCATGTGTGCACATGTTTTGTGCAATAATCCCTTTCTACTCTAAAATTGGAATGATTAACCATATTTACTCATATAACCACCTCCACTGCATAATACCCTCCTCCCAAAGTTTTTTTCTGGAGGGCCTAAAAGATTATTTTCGCAAGCAGTGATAGTAGTTTGTACTGGGGTAGGAAAAAGAGACGGGTCAGAACTTGTTAATGCCCTGATGCGGTCTCAGGCCAAAGAAGATACATCTTTACCGAGATTAGTGAACTCCCAAGTAGGAAGAGGGAATGAAAGAGAATTTACCATCATTCACTGAGGATTTACTGTTTGCGGCACATAGGAGACTCCAATACAAGTAAGAAACAAAGGCTCAGATGCCCTCTTACCTACCTCTTCCTTTTCCTGTTCTTTCCCCTTCCATTTTTTTCCTCTCCTCTCCTGCTCCCCTCATAGCTTCATTTAATTTTTCTGTGACCCACCTAACAGCCCCTAGGGTTGCAAAAACTATGAAGAAAATAGGATAATTCTGCAAGCAGCTACGCTATGTGGTTTTCAAAAGAAAACTCTTTAGACCCCACCTTAATAAAGGATAATGCATAGCTAATAATCTGACTTGAAATTTTTGAACCACGAAACGTCATTATTGTGTCTTCATTATCACATAGCCAGCCCATTTGGCAGCGTTTCATGATTCTGTGGACAATGTGTGCTAATGAGATTTCACTGATGTTATCTAAGAAAAGACAATATTATAATGCCTTGTGAGAATTTTCGGCACGCAATGAAAAACAGAACTTCACTCTAGCCATTTTTCAGGCACCTTAGGTCAGTAGCTTTTGAAGAGGAAGAAACTGTTTCCTAGCAGAAATTCAGATGGAAATCTTTTGTGGCATCCATGTAAATTTCACTGAAGTGCCCTAAAACGTTCTTACTAGTTTAGAGTCATGCCGGCAGCACATTATTTTTAAGTGCTTATCGTTCATGAACCACAGAAGGCTTATTGCCTGCATCATTTTCCTTTTTTTTCCACTGCAAAAATGCCTGAAGCCTTAGAAAGTTCTCACCTGTTAAATGAGGAATTAAAACAATGGTATTATTTTATAGCAAAAGTACTTCCAATGAGATGGGACTCCAACCCCAGAAAATTTCCAAGTAACATTATTATTCCAGTCATGCTTAATAATCCAGATAAATCCAACACTGTTGCATTAGTTTTGTGGTGTGTAATTTGATGGGGTCTTCATTCAATAGTATTTATTGAGTGCTTACTATGTGCAGAGCACTGTACTAAGCGCTTGGAATGTACAGTTCGGCAACAGATACAGACAATCCCTGCCCATTGACGGGCTTACAGTCTAATCGAGGGAGGCAGACAGACAAAAACAATAGCGATAAATAGAATCAAGGGGATGTACATCTCGTTAACAAAATAAATAAGGTAATAAAAATATATACAAATGAGCAGACGAGCACAGTGCTGAGGGGAAGGGAAAGGATGAAGGAGGAGCAGACTGTATTTTTAATATATTGAAAATATTCCCAGTGACAGATGAGGAAATCAAAAGAGAAGCAGCATGGCATAATGGGTAGAGCATGGGTCTGGGAGTCAGGAGATAATGAGTTCTAATCCCGGCTCTCCCACTTGTCTGCTGTGTGACCTTGGGCAAGTCACTTCAGTTCTCCGTGCCTCAGTTACCTCACCTGTAAAATTGGGATTAAGACTGTGAGCCCCACGTGGGACAATCTGACTACCTTATATCTACCCCAGCACTTAGAACAGTGCCTGGCACATAGTAGGCACATAACAAATACCATAATTATTATTATTATCATTAAGAAATATTTCCTGTAAGCAACATAATTAGATTTCCTTTTTAGTGGTAGCTAAAAGTTTACCCTTTCCTTGAGAGATTTAAGAGACACAAATCATGTTACCCAACAGTGTCCTTCCCAATACTCTCGGACTCTACTATTGGCAAGATCAAGGTTAAAAAATCACAGATTTCTTGCTTGTCTAACCTTGGAATTGCTGCATCATTTGGGATGCATCATTTGGGATCATTTCATATTTGTTGCTGTATTGTACTTCCCAAGCACTTAATACAGTGCTCTGCACACAGTAAGCACTCAATAAATACAATCAAATGAATGGATCCCTCTTGAAATCCATCTCCTCTAGGAAGCCTTCTCTGATTTAGTCTCTTCCACCTTATTATGCTAACACAATGATTCTTAACACTCTGAAAACTCTTAACCTGCCCTTAGAACTTATTTATATATTGATTTATAGAATGATGGTATCCAACTGTGCTGTTCATTTTTGCTTATTCATTCATTTATTCTCTCCTTTTGTCCTCCCTCCAATTCATTCATTCATTCAATCGTATTTATTGAGTGTTTACTGTATGCAGAGCACTGTACTAAGCACTTGGAATGTACAATGGAATGAGAAGCAGCGTGGCTCAGTGGAAAGAGCACGGGCTTTGGAGTCAGGGCTCATGAGTTCGAATCCCAGCTCTGCCACTTGTCGGCTGTGTGACTGTGGGCAAGTCACTTAACTTCTCTGTGCCTCAGTTCCCTCATCTGTAAAATGGGGATGAAGACTGTGAGCCCCACGTGGGACAACCTGATTCCCCTATGTCTACCCCAGCGCTTAGAACAGTGCTCGGCACATAGTAAGCGCTTAACAAATACCAACATTATTATTATTATTATTACAATTTGGCAACAGATAGAGACAATCGCTGCCCAACAATGGGCTCACAGTGTAAATAATTTGGATCTCCCTCATCAGATTGTAAATTACTTGAGGGTATCGAATAGATCATTTCCTTTTGTTCCTAGTCTCAGATATTTCGATACGGTGCTCTGTAAGCTCATTGTGGGCAGGGAACATTTCTACCAATTCTGTTGTACAGTACTCTCAATATAGTACTCTCAATATAATGTATAGCGCAATACAATATGCTCAGTAAATACCATTGACAAATCAATTGATTGATTGCTCTCCATAAGGGACATGCTCAGTAAATGTCATTGGTTGGCACTGGAGCCATTTTCAAATAAATGCAATCTTTTTCTAATAATGTGTCAGTTGTAATACTAGCTCAGCAGTTAGAAACGCTCTGTCAAAGGTTACTTTATGTGCTGAGCGCTTATTAGGTGCACATCACTGTACTAAGGACTTGGATGAGTATTATAGAATTAGGAGACATCCTGCCCTCAAGGAGTTTACAATTTAGTGGGGGAGAAAAAAATACAGTGACTTATAGATAGGTGAAAATGATTTTTACAAGTTCTGCATAGGGGTGGGAGAGCCTGAGGGATTATCTTGGCCTGTAAGTTTCTTTTTTTAAGGTATTTGTTAGGCACTTACTGTGTGTTAAGTATTGGGGTAGGTACAAGTTAATTAGGTGGGATCCAGTCCTTGTCCTGCATCGGGTCCATGGTTTAAGTAGGAGGAAGAACAGGTATTGAATCCCCATTTCATCGATTCATTCAATCGTATTTATTTATGTATTTATTGAGCACTTACTGTGTGCAGAGCACTGTCCTAAGCGCTTGGACAATCGGCAACAGAGACAATCCCTACCCAACAAGGGACTTACAGTCTAGAAGGGCTCACAGTGGCAGCTGAGGGTACTGAGGCACAGAGAAGTGAAAATATTTGGCCGAGGTCACAGAGAAAGCAATTGGCAGAGCAAGAATTAGAATCCAGGTCCTCTGACTCCCAGGATCAGGCTTTTTCTGCTAGGCCATGCTTCTGCTTGTTGGCAGGATCCTGTCTTTTAACTCATATTTTATTCTCCCAGACACTTAATATAGTGCCCTGTACCCATTGAGGTCTCAATAAATACCAATGATTCATGGATTCATTGATGCTGAAGTGGCAGATGGGGAGAATATAGGTTATAGAGATGAGATGTTATAGTAATAATAACTATGATAACTGTTAAATGCTTACAATGTGCCAAGCACTGTTCTAAGATCTGGAGTAAATACAAGGTGATCAGGTTATCCCACATGGGGCTCACACTTTTAATCCCCCTTTTATAGATGAAATAACTGAGGCACGGAGAAGTGAAGTGACTTGCTGAAGGTCTCACGGCAGACAAGTGGCCAAGGCGGAATTCATTCATTCATTCAATAGTATTTATTGAGCGCTTACTATGTGCAGAGCACTGTACTAAGCGCTTGGGATGAACAAGTCGGCCAACAGATAGAGACAGTCCCTGCCGTTTGACGGGCTTACAGTCTAATCGGGGGAGACGGACAGACAAGAACAATGGCACTAAACAGGATTTAAGATGGCAGGATGTTGAGATTCCAAGTGAACCTCTCATCTTGTTTATCTGAAAAGGCTTGACCTTTTTCACTGAATTAATGTCTGTCTTCCCCTCTTGACTGTAAACCCGTTTTGGGTAGGAAACTTGTTTACCACCTCTGTGGTCTGTACGTTATGTAGTGCTCTGCACACAGTAGGTGCTCAATAAATGCCATTGATAATGATGATGATGATGATGACTAAACCTTTGAAAAGTTTGGAAAGAGGGAGAGTCACTGTGGTACATAGAAAGATTCAATTTTTCTTGGAGTAAATGAAGCAATTAATGGCATGTATTAAGAGCTTATTGTAAACAGAACACTGTACTGAACTTTTGGGAGAATACAGTATAACACAATTGGCAGACACATTCCCTGCCCACAAATGAGAAACATGACCAGTCTTAAAAAAGTATGCTCTTACAGTAAATTATTGGATGAGGATTTTCAAAGAACTGATAAGTGTGGAGGTTTGTTTTTGACAAAAGTTTATTCATCTCATCCTTACTATTCCAACTATAGATTCAGAAGGGTAATGATCACCAAATATTCAGAGTTATGGGAAATCAATATTTTGGGCAATAAATGCCATGTCCTCGCATTATCTACAGAATGCGCATGCCACTTTTTTACAGCTATAGAAAATGTGGAGCTCTACAAATAATCAGCATTCAATAGTTATCCCAAGTCTAATGTATTTCTGATTTATCCTTTGATGTAGTGAGATGTTGTAAAGATTTATGGTCCATTATAATGCTAGCAAAATAAATAAATTATACTCCATTATGATGATTTATCTGGAGTACTTTCAAGTTATAATGAATAAGATAGCTATTTGCTCCTTTCGGAGCAAGCAAATAATAGTGACTTATTCTTGTAATAGGTGCATGTCATTTTTGAACTTTGAGCCAATTTTTGTTCCCGTTTCTGGATGAGATCAATGGAAAATCGAGAACTTAGTTTCCTGATCTACCGAGTTGAACATTGCTTTTCGATAATTTGCCTTTCCAGTAAAATGACCAGGTGCCAAGAGGCAGGGAGGAGGCTGGAAGTCAGGAGACCTGGGTTCTATTTCTGGATCTGCCACTTGTCTGCTGGGTGACCTCGGGCAAGTCACTTAGCTTCTCTGTCCTACTTTACCCCTCAGCTGAAGAATGGATAACTCCAGAGGTGCTACTTACGTGCATCTCTATCAATTATATATGATATATTATATTAATATCCGTCTCCCCCTCTGGACTGTAAGCTTGTGGTAGGCAGGAAATGTGCCTGTTTATCGTATGTTGTACTCTTCCAAGCGCTCAGTACAGTGCTCTGCATATAGTAAGCTCTCAGTAGATATCATTCATGATGATGATGATGATGAGATAGCACAATTGGGATCCTAATTGAAAAAGATATGAGAAAGAAGCTAAAGGCAGAGAGAGCCCTGGCTGGAAACAGGCAAACTCTGACATAAAAATAGGGAACATTTTTATATAAATTTTACTATCCCACTTTGCAAGAGATTTTACTTTCCCACTTTGCAAGAGATCTCTTTATATGCTTTATAAGCACCCTGGCCTAGTTGAAGGAACATGGGCCTGGGAGACAGGGAACCCAGGTTCCAATTCTGGCCCTGCCTATTGCTTGCTGTGTGACCTTAGGCAAGTCACTTTACTCCTCTGGGGCTCGATTTCATCCTCTGTAAAATGGAGATTGCATTACCTGTTCTCCCTCCTCCTTGGGCTGTGAGCCCCTGTGGGGCAGAGACTATTTCCAACCTGATAAGTGTGATTCTACCCCAGGGCTTAGAAAAGTGCTTAACACATAGCAGTTAACCAACACCCTAATAGTAATGCTTTCTTCTACCTTGGTTTTGGAATTTTCCAGAATAGAGGCAAGGGATGGGCATCAAATTGATTTTAGAGGCTCCTACCAACCCCTGAAAAATTTGCCATGTAGAACTGAATATTGTATTGTCCATTTAAAGGGCCCTAAAAAATAATGACTGAGGGACAGAGGCAAACACTCCAAATTCATCAGCAGTGCAATGTTGAAAAATCATTATCTGGTGAGAAGGGATAAATCAGATATGTACAGAAGGGGAGGAGTTTATTCCATTCTAAATAAATGTTATATATTGGTTGTGGACTAATCTCTCTCTAGATTGGAAGCTTGTTGTGGGCAGAGAACCCGTCTTTCAACTCTGTTTTACTATTCTCGCCCAAGCGCTTAGGTTTGGTTGCTCTGCACACAGTTAGCGCTCAATAAATTTGATCGATTGCTTAGGGTGAAGAAGAAGTCTGTCCACCTTTAAGTTTACGATCAAATGTTAAGATTGCTATTATCTTTCAGAAGCTTTTAAACCAGGTCTGAGAAACCTTGAGATTTGAGTGAGTTGGACTTTGTTTCTCCGCAATTCCTACTTCTGCCATTGCATGATGCTTTGAACATTCTTGGGGAGACGAATGGCATAAGATGAGAACAGGGACCAAATGATAAGCTTAAAGTAGCTTGACCTTCCCATCACATCTTTCTTGGGGGAATGAACCAATTAATGATTGGTTTACTGTGGTTTACTCAGGGCTTACTGTGTGCAGAGCACTGTACTAAACACTTGGGGGAGATGGTTATAACAATATAAAGGATACAATCCCTGTCCACAACGACATTACAGTCTAGAGGGGACATCTCAGCCCCAGCCTTCTCCTTCACCCAAAGTCTTGGAGGGTAAAGCAACTTGGGTCTCCTGCCCTAGAATAAAGCTGGCATTTGTTAAGTGCTTACTATGTGTCAAGCATTGTTCTAAGCACTGCAGTAGATACAAGGTAATCAAGTAGGACACAGTGTCTGTCCCACCTGGGGCTCACAGCCTTAATCCCCAGTTTGCAGGTGAGGGAACTGAGCCACAGAGAAGTGAAGTGACTTGCCCTGGTAGCCGATGTGTGCATGGCAGAGTGGAGAACAATTTCATCGTCTTCAGGTCTGATCGCACTGCAGTCCACCCCACCCCCTCCCCAAATCAGTTCTGATGCTGCCTAGGGCAGATACTCAGGGGCCTGGAATAGAACCGGCCTTGCAGTTGCTAAATCCACTCCACAGTGCGTGTCCACTGCCCCTTCCTCACCATGTTTCCTAGCAACCTAGACCCATCCATCATATTTCTTGATCATTGACTGTGTGCAGTACATCGTACGAAGCGCTTGGGAGAGTCAATCAATCAGTCAATCATATTATTGAGCACTTACGGTTTGCAAAGCTCCGTACTAAGCACTCGGGAGTGTCAAACAATCAATCGTATTTATCGAGCACTTACTGTGTGCCAAACAGTGTCCTAAGTACTTGGGAGAATCAATCTATCGTGTTTATTGAGTGCTTACTTGTGCAGAGTTCTTTATCATGCAATTGGGAGTGTCAATCAATCAATCATGTTTATTAAGCACTTACTGAGTGCCAAACCCTGTACTAAGTGCTTGGGAGAGTCAATCAATCGTATTTATTGAGCTCCCACTGGAGCACCATACTAAGCTCTTGGGAGGGTACCAACATAGAGTTGGCAGACACGATCCCTGCCCAAAGTGAGCTTACAGTCTCCCTGTATGATGCTTCTATGGAAAAGGAATTTTAATTTTGGAAAGAGGGGGTATGATTCTATCCCTCTGTTTCCCCAAAATTAAGCCCACAAAGATGTCTTTTCACATAACCCTACTTAGAGCTCACCTCCTCCAAGAGGCCTTCCCAGACTGATCTTCCCCTTTTCCCTCTCCTCCCTCTGGTCCCCTCTACCCCCCCTTCACCTCCCTTCAGCTAAGCCCTCTTTTCTCCCCTCTCCCTTCCCCTCCCCTCAGCACTATGCTCGACCGCTCAATTGTATATATTTTTATTACCCTATTTATTTTGTTAATGAGATGTATGTCACCTTGATTCTATTTATTGCTATTGTTTTAATGAGATGTTCATCCTCTTGATTCTATTTATTGCTATTGGTTTTGTCCATCTGTTCCCCCCGCCTCCCCGATTAGACTGTAAGCCCGTCAATGGGCAGGGACTGTCTCTATCTGTTGCCGATTTGTACATTCCAAGCACTTAGTACAGTGTTCTGCACATAGTAAGCACTCAATAAATACTATTGAATGAATGAATGAATATGTGTGATGGTCCATTTTCTGCCTCATTTCCTAAAAGTGTACCACACTTTCCATAGTTGCTCACTATTCACAGCAACAGAAAAGCAAATCAGTAGAACTCTGAGCATTTGAAATCCACAGATATAACAATTATAAGTAATGATGGTATTTGTTAAGCGCTTACTATGTGCCAAGCACTCTGACTAACCATTTCTGAAAGTGTTTGGAGTCTTGGACATTCTGTGAAAACTCTTACAGTTTTGGTTTTTGTTTTTTAATGGTATTTGTTAAGGGTTTACTCAGTGCCAGGCACTGTGCTAAGCGCTGAGGTAGATACATGATAATCAGGTTGGACACAGTCCGTGTCCCACATGGGACTCACTGTCTTAATCCCCATTTTGAAGGTTGAGGAACTGAAACCCAGAGGAGTGAAGCGACTTGCCCAAGATCATGCAGCAGACAAGTGGCAGAGTGGGATTAGAACCCAGGTCCTTCTGGCTCCCAGACCCCCACTCTATCCCCTAAGCCACGCTGCTTCATTACTAGAAGTCTAATTAATTTTGCTATAATTAGATGGAAACTCTATCAGACTGGACTTTTGTTTTTACATCTGGATAGCTAGCCCCACATTAATAACACTGGCACTCACCCAGAGAAAGGATATTGTTCGGTGACTGAATTTAAGCTGTCATGGAGAGAGATAAGATGGAGGCTAGACAGGGGAGGTAGTTTGCAGGTCAGAGACTGTGATTTAATTGGCAATCTGAGAAACCATAAATCCTGCAGTACACCGTGAACTTATCGTCACCTAAAAGACCTAGAAGGAAAGTTTTCATTGAAAAAAAAAATTGCGATGGCCCAAGACAATTGTCTTTTTCTAAGTTGAGAGATATACTGGAAAAATAGAATTTCTTCTCTTCATTTGTTAGCTTCCCTAGAAAGTTTGGTTATTTTTAACCTGAAATGCTCTGCTCTTGCTTATTGTGATACAATGTTGCTTTGCCTGAAGGAACACTCTTCTTTACTCTTTAATTGACAATGAGAAGAAATGACCTGCCTGCAAAATTGATTCCATAGGCGAACTGAATTTGGAAGGGACGGCTGCTAAAAGGCAGGAAGAACTATTTTCAGAACCTGTGAGAGATGTAGGTAGGCCACCATCTTCATTGGGTTCGGAACCTGAGGAAGAGAAAGGGTAGCGGAAATGGGAGAAGAAATAATGTGTGTCTTCGAAAATGGTTTTCATAGAGTTGTCCTATTTTTACCAGATCTTTTGTCATCACACCCAGGGGCTACTGCAGACATAATTGTCATCTCCTGGAGCTCTCCATTCAACTAGAAAAGAATTAGCGATGATGTACCAGATGGAATTTTGTACTGTATTAGAAAAACAATTTGGCAGCGTTCAAAAACAAATTGCAAGCAGACCGATGCCAACCATAAAAGTAGACCTAGTATAAAAGTAACATGATAATTTCATATTTTGAGTTGCTGTTGAAAAATGGCCATAAACTTTGAATTCTCTGAGAAAGCTGTTTCTTTTTTGGGAAAGAGAATAGGTAGACATTTTATTTAATCTTAATTGAATGCAAGAGAACAGTATCTAATTTTGTTCTGGACTAGTTATTCTAAATATAGTGTTTAAATAGTTCAATTGTGATCATTAGTATTAGGAACAATTTTAGATGAAGCTTCAGGTTTCCAGTAAATAGTTGATCAATACAGCTAGAATGCAAGCTCTTCTGGGCAGGGATCATGTGTATTCTCTCTATTATACTCTCCAGAGACTCTGATAATAATTATGGTATTTGTTAAGCACTTACTATGTGCCAAGCACTGTTCTAAGCACTGGGGTAGATGCAAGGTAATCAGGTTGTCCCATGTGGGGAATCAAAGTCTTAATCCCCATTTTACAGAGGAAGTCAGGATTAGAACCCATGACCTTGTGACTCCCAGGCCCAGGCTTTAGCTACTCTGCCATGCTGCTACCCGTAATGCAGAGTTCTCCCTAGAATAGGTGCTTAATAAATCCACTGATTACTTTCCCAGAATACTAATTGAAACTTGAGAGAAGAATTTATTTCATGGTGTTTTTCTTTTTCGTTTGTTGGTTGGTTTTTAGGGAAGATTAAGTGCAAAATCTTGAAACTTTGGTTTGTTCTTTGCTGATCCAGTTGGTGACAGGGATCAAGGGCAAGGAGAAATGATTACACTTTACAAGACCAACCTGCTTTTAGGAATTTTTGATGGGTCCACAAAAATGGAGTCTCAAAATGGAACGAATGATAAACCTCGGGGCCGAAACTCCAGAAACCTACACAGACGAAATTGATTATTCTCCCCGCTTCTAGACTGTGAGCCTGTTTTTGGGTAGGGGTTCTCTCTATCTGTTGCCGAATTGTACTTTCCAATCGCTTAGTACAGTGCTCTGCACACAGTAACCGCTCAATAAATATGATTGAATGAATGAATGAACTGGAAGGGAATCTAAAGGGCCAAACTGGGGATAGCCAATGGTCCACCCAAACCACTAGGGTGATTATCAAAAATGGCAGCCATCACATGGTTCCACCAATTTTTGCCACATTGTTGATGATGGATTTTATTTTTTTGGTATTTGTTAAGCACTTACTATGTGCCAGGTACGATATTGAGCACTGAGGTAGATACAAGCTGATCATGTGGGACACAGCCCATATCCCACCTGGGACTCAAACTCTTAAACTCCATTTTGCAGATGAGGTAACTGAGGCACAGAGAAGTTAAGTGGCTTGCCCAAGGACACACAGCAGACAAGTGACAGAGCCAGTTTTAGAACCCAATCCTTGTGACCCCAAGGCCCCTGCTCTTTCCACTAAGCCAAGCTGCTTCTCGCAGATTTCTAGTCTTGTTAAACCACTAGTCTGACCTAGAAACAGCAAAGCTCCCTCTAGACCTTAAGTTAAGTGTGGGCCGAGAGCACGTCTACCAACTCTCTTATACTGTAATTTCTCAAGCACGTAGTACAGCGCTCTGCACACAGTGAGCACTCACTAAATATCACTGATTGATTGTTCAAGATATTGTTAACCCTTGTGATTTGGTCTTAAATTGAATTAAAAAAACAAAGGCAGCAGAGAGGGGAAAGGAAAGTGAGTGAAAGTTAACAGGAATGAACAAAAAGGAAAACATTTCTGAAATAGAAAATAAGGTTGGAGTTTGAGATTAGGTCTTCGTGTTCTGTTGTTCTGACATTTTACATAACCTATGTTTTCTGCTGGGAGATACTTGTTCAGTTGTATCAAGTGCTTTCTGTGTGCAAAGCACTGTACTAAGCACTTGGGAGAGTACCATATAACAACAGACTACCTCTTGTGTTGCAACTCTGGTGCACTGTGCTCTTTCAAGTGATTAGTGTAGTGTTTCGTACACAGTAAGTTCTTAATCAATACTATGGATTGATTGATTTTGGAGAGGTGGGTGAAGTTGGAGGAAAGAGGATTTCTACCCATCCCCGGTTTTTGTTCATCCAAAGATGCAGCTCTTATCTCCTCTTTGGAATTTTCTCTTCCCTAAAAGCCCCCCTTCCACCGTGTCCCAAATCCATCCCTCAAAATGAGAAGCCAGGCGTACAAAGAAACCAAGAATTCCCATAGGTCGATTTCTTCTTCATTTGCAAAATATATACACCCTACCCTCTTTCCTAGGGGACTTTATTCTGAAATATGAAACGGAGAACTACATGCCCCCACCACGATCTTCCTCTTCTCACAAAAGCGATGAGGCAGTCCCGGTCTGTTTGAATTTAAAATCAGCTTTAATGGATAAAAGTGATAGGGCTCCGGTCTTCTTGGCCCACACACGCTGCCCTGTGGGTGAAGAGGATCCAGGAGATTTCGTTCAACTTTATAGATGCCCACACACAGGCTGAGGTGGTAGAGATGAGGTTCCATAAGAGGTCATTTTCCTTCTAAAACTGTTGCCTTTCACTGCTCTCTTGAGCAAACCTCACTTTAGGCCTTGAATTTCTTGTCACCGCAGTGATTTTCAAGTTAAAGTTTTTCACAAAACAAAGCTTGGGTTTTCCAGCAGCGGGACATCTGTGACTGACAGGCAAATCACGATCTTTTTGAGACTGGATCCATGCTGGGTAATTCTGAGTTCAGTTTGTGTCCAGGGAGACGTTGTGAAATAAATTCTTTTCTGAAGGCATATCTATTCCAGCTGCCTAGAGATCCAGAAGGCATTCCCTTCAACTTTTAAGTTGCATTTCGATGTACACTGCAGCTTGTGATGGTTAAAATCGAATGAATAATGCAAATCATTTTTTCTTCATTACTGTCATTTGAAGTTTCATTAAGAGTGTATTTTTACCAAGCTTTCAACTTAGAGAAATGCAAGGTTCAGCTTTCTCATTTATAAAGAAGGAATTTGACCTTTGATAATATCTTCTTGAAAGTGTATTTTATATGATTTGTGAAATTACTCCAGCAAACAAAGCAGTGTGGGGCTAAGTGCATTACCTCTGATACTGACTGTGTTTCAGAGGATTAATGCCTCTTATCAAACCTGTGGCTAGTGATGGTATTTAGGAACTTATCCAGGAAGACCCACGCTAGGATCTTGCCAATAATGGAGAGCATAGGACTCTACCATGGCTCCTGAAATCATCTAGACTCTTAGCTCATTTTCTTTAATGGTATAGTTAAGCATTTACTATGTGCCAAGTGCTGTCGTAAGTATAATAATAATGATAATAATAATGGTATTTGTTAAGCATTTAGTATGTGCCAGGCACTGTTCTAAGCACTGGGTAGATACAAGGTAGTCAGGTTGTCGTACGTGGGGCTCACGGTCTTAATCCCCATTTTACAGATGAGTGAACTGAGGCCCTGAGAAGTAAAGCGACTTGTCCAAGGTCACACACCGGAGCCGGGATTAGAACCGATAACCCTCTGACTCCCAGGCCCGGGCTTTATCCACTACGCCATGCTGCTTGGTTGGAAACAGTCACTCTCCCAAGCGTCTAGTACAGGGTTCTGCACACAGTAAGCACTGAAAATACTATTGATTGATTGACTGATTACAATCTTGTCCCTTTTGAACCATTCGTTTTAAGGACACAGTGAGAAATAAAGAAAATAAATTTTTGAAAGCAGATTGCAGCGGCATTAGGGAAACTGTTGCAAAGGCTCCAGGGGAAGGGCATGGAAAAGGAAAATGCTTTCTCAACAAACAAAAACAAAGATGAGGTTGGGAGTGGAAAGCTTGTCAAGAGCACCGCTCAAAGATGTGTAAACTGAGGCAATTTTCCAAGAAAGAAAAATTTGAGGATCATCTAGATTGACAGGGAGGTGGGAGTGACATGGGTGGGAAATAGAGAACTGTTCTATAAATATATCAGGCACAGAAGGATACAGAAAAATCATGAATTTCTTAAGAGACTCCTTTTGAGTGTCACTTCTCATTCCCACCTCATTCCTTTTAAGCATCGTTCAATTTATATCATCTGTAGTCTTTTCCATTGTCACTGTTAATAGTGAGGGCTTGAAAGGAAATTTTATTGGCCTTTTGAAAACCTGAAAGAGAATCTTCGGGGATATTACTGTAAAAGGGAACACGTAGTAGTAATTCCTTGAACTTGTCACAAAAATCAGAGAAGAAAAATACAGTAGCCTCCATTTCAACCAGGGGAGAACTTGCCCAAGGTCACATTAGACAGAGCAGTGACACACTGTGCAGGAAGACTTGCTGTTTAACACTAGTTGTTAATGGGGAAGAAAAGATGTTGAAGAACACGTATATGAAAACTGGAGGAGCAAGCCCCAGTACATAGAGAAAAAATGGATTGCAATTCTGGAGATAGTTGCCAGCTAGGAAGCTCCTTGAGGGCAGGTGCATCCTGTCTACAAACTCTATTACATATATTATTGTTATTATTATGGTATTTGTTAAGCACTTACTATGTGCCAAGCACTGTTCTATGTGCTGGGGTAGAGACAAGGTAATCAAATTGTCCCACGTGGAGCTCACAGTCTTCATCCCCATTTTACAGATGAGGTAACTGAGGCACCGAGAAGTTAAATGGCTTGCCCAAGGTCACACAGGAGACAAGTGGCAGAGCCGGGATTAGAACCCATGTCTCTGATTCCCTAGCCTGTGCACTTTCCACTAAGCCAAGCTGCTTCATGTACTCTCCTAAATACTCCATAGTACTCTCCTGTGGGCTTAGTACAGTGCTCGTCACACAGTAAACACTCACTGAATACCGTTGATCGTTTAATTGATCGATTCCCTTCAGTTCTAATGAGAATGATGAGAATAATAACAACAATAACAATAATAATCTAAGTGCGAGAGTAGATATAAGATAAGCAGGTGCTACATGGAGCTCACAGTATAAGTAGGAGGGAGAATGGGTATCGAAACCCCATTTTGCAGATGAGGAAAACTGAGGCACAGGGAAGTAAAGTGTCTGTCCAAGATCATATAGCAGGTTAGTGGAAGTGAGCCTGTTGTTGGGCAGGGATTGTTTCTATCTATTGCTGAGTTGTACATTCCAAACGCTTAGTATAGTGCTCTGCACATAGAAAGTGCTCAATAAATACAATTGAATGAATTAATGAACGAAAGAACCGGATTAGAATGCAGATCCTCTGACTCCCAGGATTGTACTCTTTCCACTAGGTCACAATGCTTCTGCTTGTTAAAAATTGTCGGAGATTAGTCTTTCTGGTCTGGACTGGCTCCCTACTGCAGATGAAAGAGAGGATGATTGTGTTCCTTTCGTCCACCTCCTCCAAGAAATCTAGCCTAGTTCATTTCTAAAGTCCCAGTAGATTGCAACTTCGTTAAGGGGCGCAAGGATCATGTCTCCTGACTCTGTTGTGAAACAGTCTCCAGCGTGTAGTGCAGGGCTCCGCTCAAAGTAAGTGCTGAGTAGATATCCTTAATTGATTGACTGATGCCATCAACCCAACACCCACTTTGTGTAATTTATCCCTCACCTCAGGGATAGTGTCCAGAAGCACAGATTTTTAATGTATATGTTTACATATTTATCTGTGCATTCAATTATTACTTCAGCTGTTTTGTCCTAGTGTACTTGTTCTGCTTCCTACATTTTTGTTATTCCTATGCCAGCTTCACTATCTTTAAATCATTTTTGCCTTGTTCCACCCGTCAGATACTGGGTCCACCACGTACCTGCCATTCAACTTTGGGCGAGTCTCGTATTTCCCTCACGCGTCCCACAGTTGCTTCTTCTGCAAAATGGGGATTCAAGTCCTGTTATCCCTCCTACTTTGACTATGAGTTCCATGTGGAAGCTGATTATCCCATATCTACCCCAGTGGCTAGAGCGGTGCTAGATTCATAGTAAGCCTTAACAATACTATAATTATGGTTATCACATTATTATCATAATATTCATCATTATTATGATATTATAAGATGTTTGAGGACAGAGAGAATGTGTCTTAATATTAATAATGATTATGGTATCAATCAGTCAATGGTATTTATTGAGTGCTCACTATATGCACAGCACTAGTGCGAGAGTACAATACAACAGAATTAGCAGACAGATTCCCTGCCCAAAATGAGCATATAATCTAGATTGAGAGTCTAGAATGTAGATCAATAATTTATAATATATAATTTGAAACTGTGTACCAAAGTGCTGTGGCGTTGGGGATGAGGCACATACCAAAAGTCCAAAGGTCACAGATCCAAAAGCGTAGATGATGCAGAAGGGAGAGCGAGCTGGGTAAAAGAGAGCTTAATTGGGGAAGGCCTCTTGGAGAATGTGATTTTAGTAATTCTTTCAATGTGGAGGGAGTGGTGGTCTGGCAGATATGGAGGGGGAGGGAGTTTTTTCGGGTGGGGAGATGTGGGCATGTTTGAAAGCAGTGGGGAAGAAGATGGAGAAGAAACAGTTGAAGATGGTGGTCTGGGAGGGAAGAAGGTTTGGGGCAAATGATTTGGTAAAGTGCATAGGGATGGGGTTGGATGAGCAGATTTTGAGAGAAGGCAGGAAATCTCTTGAGATACTGCTGCAAAGGATGAAATAGTGGAAGATGGGGTAGGACTAGAGAGGGATTGGAGTGGAGGCAGGGAGATTTTAGTGAGATCACACCTGATATTTCAATTTCAATTTTCCCACTTCATTCATTTAATCGTATTTATTGAGCTCTTACTGTGTGCAGAGTACTATACTAAGCGCTTTGGAGAGTACAATACAACTGCCAAAAGACATTTTCTGCCCACAGTGGGCTCACAGTCTAATCAAGTGTATCCAGGTCATTAGGGGCAAGGATGGGGGAGTCAGAGGGAGACAGTGGTCTGAGGAGGAAGTTAAACATGTGGAACAACTGATGAGGATGTCAGTAAGGATGGAGAAGTAATTTTGCAGGGCAGAGGAGAGGGCAGAATTAAAGCAAGCAAGGATGAACCTGAGTAGAGAGCCTAGCACTCGTTAGGCTCTCAATAAACGGAAGATGCTGGAGGGCAGGAAGTTTTCCCTCATTAACGTTGTATTCTTCCAAGACTCGGTATAGCGTACAACGCCCAATAAGTGCTCAGTATATGTCACTGATAGAGCCTATTGAGCCAGCCCTCTCAAGATGAATGGAGATAAGCTGAAGAGTTATTTTTGTTATAATACTTTCAAATGGGTGTACCGATCTCCTCTGAGCCCCAGGTGGTATGGATGTGAAAGAAAGAACAGAGGTGAATTTTTCAGATTGATCCTGCTGAATGAATGGTGCATTATTAGTGCACCAAAGTCTCTTTTGATTATACATTTCATCATTTCTCAAATACGATCGATTGTGAACCTTGGGTTTTAAATTCTGTGCTTTCCTAACAGTGTTAGAATTACTAATTATAAATCTTCCCACGATATCCTGTGCTGAAACTCTACCTTAGGGCTACTCGGGTTTTTTTCCACTTTATCTGGGAATACCATGATTTGCCTATCTCTTTCAAGTAGTTACATGTTGAATTTGAAGCCTTAATTCTACAATGGAATACAAAAGGATCCAATTTAATCTAATATTTAGCCCTTTAATCTCTGGCCACCAAGTCATTTTTTAGCCAAGGAGTAAGAAGAAGAGGATAGGGCATTGGAGTGAAGAAGCAAGCAAGTTCAAGAACCTCTGATTCCAAAGTCCAAGACTCAGAGACAGACAGTTCAACCCTACTCTAATAATAGTGGTGTTTAAGTGCGTACTCTGTCCTAAGAGATTATGAGTTCCTTGATGGCAGAATTTGTGAATACCAACTGTATTTGTATTATAACCTAGTTTACACGAAGCAGTGTAGCTTAGTGGATCGAGCATAGGCCTGGGAGTCAGAAGGATTTGGGTTCTAATCCAGAGAAGCAGTGTGGCTCAGTGGAAAGAGACTGGGCTTGGGAGTCAGAGGTCATGGGTTCGAATCCCAGATCTGCCACTTGTCAGCTGTGTGACTGTGGGCGAGTCACTTCACTTCTCTGGGCCTCAGTTACCACAACTTTAAAATGGGGATTAACTGTAAACCTCACATGGGGCAACCTGATTACCCTGTATCCACCCTAGCGCTTAGAACAGTGCTCTGCACATAGTAAGCGCTTAACAAATACCAACATTATTATTATTAATCCTGGTTCTGCCACGTGATAATAATAAATGCTTATTTGTTAAGTGCGTACCATGTTCCAGGCACTGTTCTAAGTGCTGGGAAGTTACTAGGTAATCAGGTTGTCCTATGTGGGGCTCACAGTCTTATCCCCATTTTAATAATAATAATAATAATGTTGGTATTTGTTAAGCGCTTACTATGTGCCGAGCACTGTTCTAAGCGCTGGGGTAGACATAGGGGAATCAGGTTGTCCCACATGGGGCTCACAGTCTTAATCCCCATTTTACAGATGAGGGAACTGAGGCACAGAGAAGTTAAGTGACTTGTCCACAGTCACACAGCCGACAAGTGGCAGAGCTGGGATTCGAACTCACGAGCTCTGATTCCAAAGCCCGTGCTCTTTCCACTGAGCCACGCTGTTTCTCTGAGACACAGAGAAGTTAAGTGGCTTGCCCAAGGTCACATGGCAGACAAGTGGTGGAGCTGGGATTAGAACCCACATCCTCTGACTCGCAAGCCCGGGGTCTTTCCACTAAGCCATGCTGCTTCCCACATGTCTGCTGTGCGACCTTGGTCAAGTCACTTAACTTCTCTGGGCCTCAGTTATCTCATCTGTATAGTGGGGACTAGGAGTGTGAGCCCCATGTGGGACAGGGAATGTGTCCAACCTGATAAACTTGTATCTAGTACGGTGCTTGGCACATAGTAAGTGCTTAATGAGTACTATTATTATTACTAGTAATAATAATGCATTGAAATGCACTCAGTAAGTGCTCAATAAATACCATAGATGGAGTTAGCAAGTGCAATATTATCAAGTCAAACATTGTCCCTGCCTCACATGGGGTTCACAGTCTAAAGGGAAAGGAGAACAGATATTTAATCCCCTCCTTTTACAGATGAGGAAACTAAGGCACAGATAAGTTAAGCAACTTGCCCAAAGTCACACAGCAGGCAAGTGGCAGAGCTGGATGAGGACTCAGATTTCCTGGCTCTTGCACCTGTGTTCTTTCCACACTCCCATGCTGCTTCCCAAATCTGATATACTGCACTCTCCCAAGCATTCAGTATGGTGTTCTGCACACAGTAAGTGCTCAATCAATCAATATTTATTGATTGACTGCTTGATTCCCACCAGGGTTGGAGTAAGGGAGAGGAAGATGTAGGAGGGGCCGGTTTTCCAGGAGGGAGCCCCCCCAAATCTGTGACAAACATGAAGACATGTGGAATGACACAGTTTGGCTTCCCACTGGCAACAGTCATTCAGTCACTCAATCAGTGGTATTTGAGTGGTGTGGGCCGGGAACCTGTCTACCAACTCTGTTATACTGGACTCTCCAAGTGTTTAGTACAGTGCTCTGCACAAAGTAAGCGCTCAATAACTACGATTGAATGAATGAATGAATTTTCCCCTTCCATAAGACTGCAAGCCCCACATGAGACAGGGTCTGTTTCCAACCTGATCATCTTAATAATGATGCTATTTGTTAAGTGCTTACTATGCATCAAACCCTGTTATCTTGTATCTACCTAATTTAGTTTAGGAAATGCTTAGCTTAGTAAGTGCTTACCCAAACAAATACCTTACATGAGGTCCATCAATCAATTGGTATTTATCAAACGCTTACTGTGTGCAGAGAACTGAACTAAGCGCTGGGGAGAGTTTCATGGTAGATCATCTCTAGAGCTGGGAATCATTTCTCCTGATTCCCAGGCACTTTCCAGCACCAATCTCTCAAAGGTGATTGAGCACTTATTGTGTGCAGAACACTGTACTAAGCACTTTGGGGAGTCTCTTGGCAGATCATTGACAGAGTTGGGATTAGAACTCGTTTTTCATGATTCCCCCACACTTTCCACCACCCTGTCATGTTGCTTCCTGTCTTCACTGTGGCCAAATTGGGATGACTGGAGTCACACTTTTTCACCTTGTAGTCAAAGCCAATTACCCTGAGTGCCATAGACTCCACCTTGGTTTTTCTCTGGGAACTCAATTTAAACCATGTGCTGCGGAAAAAAATGAGCTCGATAAATAGCTGGATACCAAAGAGCAATCGGGAATAATACGCATAAACCACTGAAATAATGGGAACAAAATAATATTATTCTAATATTTTATCCGAATGTAGTTATTGTAATTTTATCGTAGCAACTAGATGATTATGGTTAGGGGCCATTTATTCAAGTTTTCAAACAGATTAAATGGATCAAACTCTTCAATTATGTATTGCATACATATGCGGCGTGGTAGACTATAGAATATAACAATTTGGTAAAGTTACATTTTTATATGCTATGTTTCAAGGACTTTAGGAATCGCATATTTCATATTACATCCTGAATGCATACTTCTCTGTGCCGTGGGAAAGATATTGCATAGCCTAAAAGATTTGTTCCTGCATAAGAATAGAAATTGTTCGTATTACGCGAGGCTCGTTTAGCGCTTGGCTAATGAAATACATTATTATATAGTGAAAACAGAAAACAAAAAATTTCCCCCGGGAGGAACTATCAGCAGCATATCAAGACCACACAGGGCTCCGTCTGAAGGTTCATTAATCATATTTCCATCATCTTATCGCCTCCAGTTTTCTACTTCTTGTAGGTCCAATGTGGTGGTCCCAGGGAAAGGCAGTTTGATTTTTTCATCCTGAAATACCTGTCTTGCATTTTACTGAATTGCATTTTCTCTTGTGAAATGAAGACATGCAGTCCAAAGAGTGCACAGGGGCAATCCACAGTCTGAGCTAGTTGATTGACAGACAATTCAGATGGGAAGTGTGGGAATAAGTTGGTGAGCATCACATTTTTTTTTTTTTTTGCATTTAATTCCTCGCTGGACACGATAAATTGGTAAAACTTCAGTGATTGGAACTACATTTTCCAAGATAGTTTGGGAAACTAGAAGTGAACAGGTGCCACGGATTTCTTCATGGTACCTCGTGGTAGCTGATTTGTTTTCTACCAAATATAAAGTGGAGGGGGTGGGCAGACCTTGGTTTAATAATAATAATGACAGTAATAATTTTGGCATCTGTTAAGCGCTTACTATGTGCCAAACACAGTTCTAACTGCCGGGATAGGTATGGGGTAATCAGGTGGTCCCACTTGGGGCTCAGAGTTTTAATCCCCATTTTACAGATAAGGGAACTGAGGCACAGAAAATTCCTGTCTCTCCCAATGTCACAGAGCAGACAAGTAGAAGAGTCAGGATTAGAACCCACATCCTCTGACTCCCAAGTCCCCTGCACTTTCTACTAAGCCATGCTGCTTCTCCCTGTAATTATGTCATGCTGAAATGCTAGGTAAGAAACTCAATGTCAGGTTAAGTTCATGGCCTCGTGTGATTGGGCCCCACAAAGGACATGTTTCCTGCCTGATCTGCATCTTTGGCAAACAATAAGCGCTCAATAAATGCCACTAATTGATTGAGGAATTGGGAACAGGCAGACTGCGCATCTCTGCTGATTTGTGGGGTGGGAGGACGTAGATTAGTAAAAATGTTGAATTTCCCTCCAGCGGATGTGTTGATATCAAGCTGGAACTTCCCCATTATTTGCTTTGCTTATGCGACTCTGGAGCGTATCGAGTTGGGCCACTCAATCAATCAATCCATGGTATTTACTGAGAGCATACTATATGCAGAGTGCTGTACTAGATGCTTGATAAGGCTCATCTAGAATTGGGCTAAAGCTAGGAGGGAGCATGGCCTAGGGAAAAGAGCACAGGTTGAGAGTCAGGAGATTCTAGTCCCAGCTCTACCATTTGTTGGCTGTGTGTTTTGGGGTATGTCACTCACCTTTTCTCAGCCTCAGTTTACTCACCCGTACAATATCTTTTTCCCCTCCCTCTTAGAATGGGAGCCCCATGAAGGACTGGGATTGAGTCTGAGCTGATTGTACTGTATCTACCCCAGTACTGCAAATATTACTATTATTATTATTAGTAGTAGTAATAATAATAATGGCATTTGTTAAGCGCTTACTATGTGCCAAGCACTATTCTAAGCACTGGGAGGAATGCAAGGTAATCAGGTTGCCCCACATGGGGCTCACAATCTTCATCCTCATTTTCCAGATGAGGTAACTGAGGCACAGAGAAGTTAAGTGATTTGCCCAAAGTTACCCAGCTGACAAATGGAGCAGGGACTAGAACCCGCGACCTCTGACTCTCAAGCCCGGCCTCTTTCCACTGAGCCACGCTGCTTCTAGTAGGAGTATTACAGTTATTAATTTAGAAAATTGACTGTAGTCACGGCCAGTAGTAACGCAAAAATAGTAGCTGTGGAAATGTGAAAATAAGTTCACGTTCCTTTTGCGGGATTTCCTCAACTTTCGAATAATGTCCACAGGAAAGGCTATTTCAAATGATTTTATCATCGCATAAAGAATGGCAAAGAATGGGAAAGAACACAGTAGATTTGGTATCACTCAAGGAATTTATTTGGACCTTATTGGGTGCAGAGCAGTGTGCTAACTGCTTCGAAAAGTATAAGCTCATTGCGGGCAGGGAACGTATCTAACCTCTGTTGTATTGTACTCTCCCAAGTGCTTACTACAGTGCTCTGCACTCAGTAAATATCATTGACGATGATAGAGTACAACAGAGTTGGTAGACATGATCCCTGCCCACGAGGAGTTTATACTTTCCCAAGCAGTTAGTACACTGCTCTGCACCCAGGAAGGACCAAATAAATTCTTACAGGGAACATGCCTACCAAATTGTTATATCGTACTGTCTCAAACACTTAGTATAGTGCTCTGCTCACAGTAGGCATTCAGTAAATGCCACTGTTGATGATAATAATTGTGGTATTTGTTAAGCGCTCATTCTGTTCATTCATTCATTCAATAGTATTTATTGAGCGCTTACTATGTGCAGAGCACTGTACTAAGCGCTTGGAATGTGCAAATCGGTAACAGATAGAGACAGTCCCTGCCCTTTGATGGGCTTACGGTCTAATCGGGGGAGACGGACAGACAAGAACAATAGCAATAAATAGAATCAAGGGGATGAACATCTCATTAAAACAATAGACTGTACTCACCGCTGGGGTGGATACAAGCAAATTGGTTTGGACACAGTCCCTATCCCATGTGGGACTCACAGTCTCAATCCCCTTTTTCCAGATGAGGGAACTTTGACACAGTGACTTGCCCAAGGTCACACAGCAGACAAGTGGCAGAGTCAGGATTAGAACCCATGACCTTCTGACTCCCAGGCCCGCGCTCTATCCACTACAACATGCTAGCTGGCTCTAGCAGAGGAAAACAGACACTGAAATAGATTGTGGGTAGAGAAGCAGCATGGCCTAGTGCATGGGCCTGGGAGGCAAAAGGTCCTGGGTTCTAATCCAATCTCCTTCACTACCATGCTGGTGTGTGACCTTGGACAAGTGGATTCACTTCTCTGGGCCTTAGTTCCCTCATCTGAAAAATGGGGATTCAGACTTCGAGCCCTCTGTGGGACGGGAACTGCGTCCATCCTAATTAGCTTGTATCCACCTCAGCTCTTAGAATTATGCATGGTACATTTTAAAATGCTTAACAGATACCAGTATTATTATTATCAATACTAGGATATAAATTGATAGGTTTGTTCCCTGCCCACCAGGACCACAGTCTAAATTAGGAGTTAAACAATAAAGTATACAGGTAGGAGGGACAGCAGGGTAGAAGGATATGTACTTAGTGCTTAGGGATGGGGATGGGATGAGTATTAAGTCCTTAAGGAGATACGGATCCGACATGTGTTGTAGAAGGAAGGGAGAATTGGAGGAATATCCACATAATAATTGCTTCTTATGACAATAATCACTACATTCCTCCCGTAGATTAGTGATGCATTTCTACCTCAGCCTCTCAGTCCGCCACTACTCCAACCAAACCCTTTCAGAAATGATCCCGCCCTTTAAAACGTCGTCACGGCCTAAACTTTCCCTCACAGCTGTTCCACTCATCGGCTCCGCTTTCCTCTTGACCTTTCTCAGATAATGGAGCCCAACTAAGTCACTTTCCATTCCACGGGTCTAGTATTTCTTCTGAATGAAGTGAACTTTTAAAAAATGTCACCAAAATGTTAACCAATTTTTTTTTTATTCACGTTCTGAAGACTGGCTGGTGCCCTGATTTGGATACTAGACCTTCTCTTAGAACTTTAAAGCCAATTTCTTTTTTTGTTCTCTACACATAGTTACTTTTCCTCTCACATCTAGGCTATTGATCCGTGACTTAGAATAACCACTAATCGGTTCTGCTGAAAAGACAGAGGGCAAACTAATGGCTTGTTTTATTCACGTGAATAAACTTTTCGACTTTGGTTTCAAATGATTCTTTGGTTGTTTATTCTCCCTTTTCCCTCTTGGGTTTCAACTCTGAAATCTGAAGAATTTCATGGAAGTATTGATCTTTGACTCGAGAGGATCCGGAATAAGAAAATTCTGGAATAGAAAGTTAACCTTTCTAGTGAGAGACATGTCAGTAGAATTGCTTTTCCCACAGAAATTATGCACGTTTCCTTATACTCCTTTACCCTTCCTGTAATTTATTTTAATGTCCGTCTCTGCTTTTAGATTGTAGCTTTCTCGAGGGCAGGGATCATGGCTACTATAGCATACTCTCCCAAGCACTTAGTCCAGTGTTCTGTACATGGTATGTACTCAAAAAATACCATTTGAGTGATATCAGCCAACCCCATTATAACACCTTTTCTTTAGCATTCTTTAGGAATAGCACTATTGAACTTTAATTCCTGTCTTACTTACAGTGCTCTCTCTCTCTCTCACTGCTTCCACAGAGGTTTATCATCATTTTTAACTAAGACCCATTCAGTATGCTGGAGTATAATGTACCGGGATGGAAAACCGAGCCTTTAAATTGCTCAAATGTCAATCAGGGAAATTGTTCCAACATTTTCCCTCTTCCTAGCTACCAGATGCGAGCCAAGAAGTCTCCGCCCCACCACCTTTGTATGATCAATCAATCAGTGGTATTTATCGAGTACTAGGTGCAGAGCACCGTATCCTGTGCCTTATTGAAGTGGGGAACTCTAAACGGGGTGGATGCAAAAGCATTAAAGTTATAATGGAGCAAAAAGCTCAGGGGACTTGGTGTGGTTGTAGATGACTGGGAAATATAGCAGGTCAGCCTCTTCTACAATCATCCCAAATCAGGGAACTCTAGTAGAACAAAGGCTCGGGGAAGATCAAAGCACAAAGTGACAGAAATAGAAGCAGCCACAGCAGCAGGTATTATGGGAGGGAATTCACCAGTACAGGCAGCTCTACACCTCCACAGAGAGGAAGGGATTTTGCTTTAAGCCTCATCGGTCCCACGTGCACATGCTGATAAAAAAAAAAAACCTCACCGTCAGAAGTGGCATCTTTGAACCCCTCAGGATATCAGGTAAAAAGAGAAAGCTGGTCTTGGGAGTCAAACTGGATGCTACTTTTGAAGGAGACAGAAGCGCCAGTTTGAACGTAAAATCGGTATTTATTTTTTATCATAACTGTTAAGCAGATACGAGATGATCAGGTTGGATGCAGTCCATGTCCCACGTGGGGCTAACAGCTTTCATCCCTGTTTTACAGAGGAGGTAATGGAGGCACGGAGAAGTGAAGTGATTTGCCCGAGGTCACACAGGAGACAGTTGGAGGAGCCAGAATTAGAACCCAGGTCCTCTGACTCCCAGACCCGTGTTCTTTCCACTAGGCCATGCTGCTTCTCAAAGTAAACCCTTCATTTAGGTGCATCCAGTTATATTCCGTTATATAAACGTTGCCAAAGTACTGCGAATGGTATATCAACGCAGAGGAACATTTGAATCAGTCAATCAATCAGCAGTATTTACTGAGTGCTTACTGTGCGAAACACTGTACTAAGCACTTTGAGGAGGGTACAAAAGAGTAGGTATACATGATCCCTGCCCGTTAGGAGTTTACAATCTAGTGAAGAGCTTTACATTTAAAATCAAACCATTCAGCCTGATTCTTGAATGTCGCCTGTACACCTGTTGAACTTTCCTTTCCTGGATCATCAGCAAATAGTTGTCTGCAGTAACCATGGAAACAGGGCTCGACATGGTTACCTGTGGTTACCTCAGGGGAAATTGAACCCAGAGAAATTGGATGAGGTCAAAAGAAATGTTGTGTTCTCTCATCCTGGTTTTGTTTGCTTTTCATATTAACCATGGTATTTGTTAAGCACTTTGTGCCAAGCCCTGAGTTAAAATACCATCTGATCAGATCAGACACAGTCCCCATCCCCCATGTCCTCCACTTGTCTGCTGTGTGACCTTGGGCAGGTCACTTAAGTTCTCTGAGCCTCAGTTACCTCATCTGTAAAATGGGGATTAAAGGGGTGAGCTCCATTTGGGACGGGGACTGCGTCCAATCCGCTTTGCTTGTATTCACCCTGGTGCTTAACACAGTGCCTGGCACATAATAAGTGCTTAACAAATACCAGAATTATTATTGTTATTACATGGAACTCACCGTCTAAGCGGCAGGGAAACCAGGCATTTCATCCTCATTTTACAGATGGCAGAAACCGAGGCCCAGAGAAGTTGCGACTCACCCAAAGTCATCCAATGGGGCATATGGCGGAGTGGGAATTAGAACCCAGGACCCAGACTTCCGGTCATGTGCTCTTCCCACTAGGCCGAGCTGCTTCCCACAGGGTTTTCACAGTTATTTGAGTAGGACAAAGTGTTGGAGTTTGCTTGCTTTAGGTTGTTGCCTGTATTCCCTCATCCTGGAATTGGTAAAATGGTAACAGGAAGTGAGAGAGAAACGGTGTTGGGCAACCAGTCAGAATTTCTCCAGGCCTTGTAGCTTTTGAAAACTCTAACAAGGTGGAGTTTCTATCTCACTGTATCGCCTCAGTCTCAGGTTTGGTGAAAAAAAAACTTTCCAGGAGACAATTAGATTGCATTTATTGGATCTGATTCAGCATGTGTCTGAATAAAAACAAGAGATAAAACTATTAAATTCTTATTTTTTTCCACACTCCAAACCCTATTTGTGCACATTAATCATCATTTTAATAAAATTGCTGTTGAACTGCATGTAAAATTACACTTCGGCAGAGATTAACTGTAATAAATCAAAGTTTCGCCAAGCTGAGGAAAGAGACCGAAATGCATTTTCATTTCAGGAATACTGCTTTGTCTCCCAATTGTCAGGGTAAGATCGTGAGCACTAATCCCTTTTTTGCCTCAGAAGATTTGCAGTTTCTAATGATTTGGTGTTCTGAAAGCTGTGATTTGAATATGGTTTCCGTATAGATCAAATCACTCAAGAGATAGCTCATGTTTCACGTGAATGGAGTTGGCCAAACCTGGGGATGCGGTGACTGAATTTGCTCTATAGAGAAGCTAAAATTCCTATTAATTGCCATTTATTTGCAATTTTTGAAGGAAAGCAGTGATATGAGATAGATACTGTGATAGATAGATTAGATAGATAGATTAGACCGTGAGGCCATCCCTGGGCAGGGATTGTCTCTATCTATTGCCAAATTGTACATTCCAAGCGCTTAGTACAGTGCTCTGCACATGGTAACCACTCAGTAAATACTATTGAATGAATACTGGGTGACTACAGGAACCAAAATTTCAACGGGATCTCTTCGACCAGTCGGTCAATCAGTGATATTTATTGAGTGCTTATTGTACAGGGGAGCAAGAATGACACACTTACACCGTCTACTCCGCTGCTTCTGTTCTCTGTTACTTATTTTACAGTCTCTCAACCCCTGTGGATTGTAAACTCTTTGAGGAGAGATATCGTATACAGCAACCCCTCTAGGTTAGGGTTAGGTTAATATTTTATATTGTCCTCTCCCAAGAGCTTAGCACAGTGCTCTGCGTTCAGTGAGCACTCAATAAGTGTCATTGATTGCTTGGGAGATTACACTAGAATCAGTAGCCAGGAACCCACTTTCTACTGCCAACCCCGCACCCTCCGCTCCTCTGCCGCCCACCTCCTCACCATCCCCCGTTCTCGCCTATCCCGCCATCGACCTCTGGGCCACGTCCTCCTGCGGTTCCGGAACGCCCTCCCTTCTCACCTCCACCAAACTAATTCTCTTCCCTTCTTCAAAACCCTACTTAGAGCTCACCTCCTCCAAGAGGCCTTCCCAGACTGAGCTCCCCTTTTCCCTCTGCTCCATCTACTTCCCCCCACCTCTCCACAGCTAAACCCTCTTCTCTCCCCTTTCCCTCTGCTCCTCCCCACTCCCGTCCCATCCCCTCAGCACTGTACTCATCTGCTCAACTGTATCTATCTTCATTACCCTATTTATTTTGTTAATGAGATGTACATCACCCTGATTCTATTTATTTGCTATTGTTTTAATAAGATGTTCTTCCCCTCGATTCTATTTATTGCCACTGTTCTTGTCTGTCCATCTCCCCCGATTAGACCGTAAACCCGTCAAAGGGCAGGGACTGTCTCTATCCGTTACCGATTTGTACATTCCAAGTGCTTAGTACGGTGCTCTGCACATAGTAAGCGCTCAATAAACACTATTGAATGAATGAATAATAAGGGAGACAGGCAATAAAATGAATTACAGGTAGGGGAAAGCAATGTGTATAAATGCTGTGATCTGTGGGTATGTCCCCAGATGTCCCCAGATGTTAGGAAATGTTGAAGTGGCAGAAGTGGGGAAAATAGATGGGGGGGATTATGAAAGATTAATCAGGGAAGGCCTCCTGGAGGAGCTGCAATTACAGAAAGATGAATAATTCAAAATGGATGGATTATTTTCAACTGCTTTATGTTGTTGAACAGCTGTAGCATTGAAGGAAGCCTATGTAATAATGATGGTGTCATTATTGTCTCCCCTCATAGACTGTTAGCTTCTTGTGGGCTAGGAACCTGTCTAGCAACTCATATTGTCATATGTCAAGCACCTAGTGCAGTGCTCTGCACACAGTAAATCGATCAATAAATGAGATTGATTGCTTGATCTCTGACCAATCATTCACATGCTTCTACTCTTTTATGGATGCTAATCCCAGATCCCCCACTTATCAGCCGTGTGACTTTGGGCCAGTCACTTAAGTTCTTGGTGCCTCAGTTACCTCACCTGTAAAATGGGGATTAAGACTGTGAACATCACGTGGGACAACTGACCACCTTGTATCTATCCCAGTGCTTAGAACAGTGCTTGGCACATAATAAGCATTTAACAAATAGCATTATTATTATTATTTAATTTCATTATTTTTTGTTTCCTTTTTTAAGGGTATTTGTTAAGTGATTATTCTGGGTCAAGCACTGTACTAAGCATTGGGGTAGGTACAAGTTAATTAGGTTGGACACAGTCCCTGTGCTGCATGGAGCTCACAATCTAAGTAGGAGGGGTTCATCTCTCTTATTTTTCCTTTCTAGCAGACTTTACTTCTGAAACACCCATATTCTTAAGTTCCATTTTCAAACAAACAGTGGCATTTATTGAGCATTTACTGTGGCACAGCACTGTACTAAGCACTTGGGGGAGTGCAATATTATGGCGTTGATGGATACGTTTCCTACACCCAACAAACTTACTATCTAGAGGGGGAGACAGACATTAATATCAATAAATAAGTTTATAGATATGTACATTTTGTATTTTCACATTCGGTCTTACTTCAAGACATTTGGGTTCTGTTCATTTATCCTCCTGGCATCATCTGTACGTTATGAACTCTGGACTGTAAGCTTGTTTTGGACAGGGAATGTATCTCTTTACTGTTGTATTGTACTTTCCTATGCGCTTAGTACAGTGCTCTGCACCCAGTAAGCACTCGATAAATATGATTGAATTAATGAATGAATATGCAACAGCGCTGACTTTTTTGTCTGGTCTCATTCCTCTGCCTAACACCTTCACACTGCTTTCTGTGATGCTTTGCCCACTTGATTCAGTGGAAAGAGCCCGGGCTTGGGAGTCAGAGGTCAAGGGTTCGAATCTCGGCTCTGCCACTTGTCAGCTGTATGACTGTGGGCAAGTCATTTCACTTCTCTGTGCCTCAGTTACCTCATCTGTAAAATGGGGATTAACTGTGAGCCTCACGTGGGACAACCCAATTACCCTGTATCTACCCCAGCACTTAGAACAGTGCTCTGCACATAGTGCTTAACAAATACCAACATTATTATTCTGTAATAAATAAATTTGCTTTAGCATTGTGACTCTCAATCATTTTCTTGCCCATCTTAAATAACGCATCCTTTTCTTTGTCCATGTGAAGATATTCCATCTTCTGGAACATCTTTATGCTGAAGGCTTCTGTCTCAGAGTTAGTTGTAATTATTTGACCTAATTTTTTATTTTTAGTGGTATTTGTTAAGCGCTTACCATGTGCCAGGTACTGTACTAAGAGCTGGGGTAGCTACGAGGTAAATTAGGTTGGACTCAGTCCCTGTCCCTGTCCTCCATGGGGTTCAGTCTTCATTCCCATTTTACAGATGAAGTAACTGAGACACAGAGGAATGTCGCTCCACTTGGTGTGTTGAGAAGATTGTATCTTTGAACCCACCCCTTTTAAAATTCTCACAGCACCCTCGCTATCTGCCCAGCCCTAGACTTGGGAGATTTTTGCTGTTTTATCAGGGTTATTCAGATCCAAGAAATAGCTTGACCTTCATTGTATGATTCCATCTTTTGACTTTGGAGGAAGCTGTATGGTTAAAAATGGGAATTAGGGCCTAAAAAGCTTAGTTTAGTTGTCAGAAAAGTTCTTGGCAGGAGAAAGCGCAGAACACCTCTGGAAGATAGTTTCAGAATTAATCTTAGGTTTGATAGTCCTAGTGTATAGCGAAGTCTTCGGAAGTCCTCAGTTAACAAGTACAGGTCCAGTAAGAATCAGAGGTTAGTTAGGTCTTAAATCATTGAGCGTCTCCAACATTTTAGTTATCCTTCTCTGTCCTTTAAGTCTCCCAAACTCCCCAGATTGAAAGAGGATCCAGTGTTCTGCTCTGAGGAGAGAGGCCTCAGCTCTGGACTTCCCTGAATGATGACAGCCTCGATATTTCTGGATTTCCTTACGGAATGATTGCCGTGCTTTCCAAGGAAACACCTGCTCCCTTTCCTGACCACTGCTGTTTCAGAGTTGGAGTTGGGTATTGGGAATTTGGGGAATGTATCGGGACACTCATTTGCCTTCCAGCCCCCATTCCCAAATGTTCCTTAGGTTTTCTTCTTTTGAAAATACTGGCTGAATTCTACATGTGCCATAAAAAGTTGGTCTTTATTTGATCTAATTTTGTTTATCTCTTTGCTGCACACATGCCTAGTGAATTTTACATTTTCTGCCAAATATTCCCACACCATGATATTTGGGCCAAATTTCCTTTTCCCCATCTCATTCTGTCATCTGTGTAATCACAATTTCTCCTTGGAAAGAGAATGATGGAAAAAATAGTAACCTGAGAATCTAAACTTAAGGATGAATTGGTTTCAAGGTAAAGCACGATCTTCATTTAAAAGGTGTTAGGTTAAAATCATTGATTTTTCAATATTTCCCTTAAAGGATTAAAACCTGCTGTTTTTTTCAATTTGGATCTCCCCAGCTCAGCCCGGTTTTTAGAGACACAGTCCTGAAGGGCACTTTTAATGCCACCTTGCCTAATCCTCTGTTGAAACCAGTGGAAAACCCACCAACCAGACCTGACCCTTTAGGAGAGAAACTTGGGATACCAAAATGGTGAGTATATACCAGATTTCATTAAAAAATGCAGAGGCCTCAGAGCTGAGGTCCTTATATTCAGGAATTGAGATATTGTATGTAAACTAGCCTGGATCCTTGTTCCCCATGACCCTGCCTCTTCTCCTCTTTTGGGAAGTCCAATGTTTATTCTGATGGGGTGGGACTAAGTGTTTAATACAGTGCTCTGCACAAAATAAGTGCTTAATAAATATGATTGAATAAGTGTGTGCAAAGAAAGGAAGAGGTTTTATTGGACAATATCAGGGCATAGGTTAAAACAAAAGGAGTACAACTATTTCTGTTGATCCCTGTTCTTTCAAAGAAGCAGCATTTCCTGATGGATAGAGCGTGGACCTGGAATTAGAAGAAACTGGGTTCTAATCCCAGCCCTGCCACTTTTCTGTTCGGGGACCTTGGGCAAGTCACTTAGCTTCTCTGTGCCTCAGTTACCTCGACTGTAAAGTGGGGATTAAGACTGTGAGCCCCATATGGGACAGGACTGTGTCCAACCTGATTAACTCGTATCTACCCCAGCACTTCCAACAGTATTCATTCATTCATTCAATAGTATTTATTGAGCGCTTACTATGTGCAGAGCACTGTACTAAGCGCTTGGGATGAACAAGTCGGCAACAGATAGAGACAGTCCCTGCCGTTTGACGGGCTTACAGTCTAATCGGGGGAGACGGACAGACAAGAACAATGGCACTAAACAGCGTCAAGGGGAAGAACATCTCGTAAAAACAATGGCAACTAAATAGAATCAAGGCGATGTACAATTCATTAACAAAATAAATAGGGTAACGAAAATATATACAGTTGAGCGGACGAGTACAGTGCCGTGGGGATGGGAAGGGAGAGGTGGAGGAGCAGAGGGAAAAGGGGAAAATGAGGCTTTAGCTGCGGAGAGGTAAAGGGGGGATGGCAGAGGGAGTAGAGGGGGAAGAGGAGCTCAGTCTGGGAAGGCCTCTTGGAGGAGGTGATTTTTAAGTAAGGTTTTGAAGAGGGAAAGAGAATCAGTTTGGCGGAGGTGAGGAGGGAGGGCGTTCCAGGACCGCGGGAGGACGTGACCCAGGGGTCGACGGCGGGATAGGCGAGACCGAGGGACGGCGAGGAGGTGGGCGGCAGAGGAGCGGAGCGTGCGGGGTGGGCGGTAGAAAGAGAGAAGGGAGGAGAGGTAGGAAGGGGCAAGGTGATGGAGAGCCTCGAAGCCTAGAGTGAGGAGTTTTTGTTTGGAGCGGAGGTCGATAGGCAACCACTGGAGTTGTTTAAGAAGGGGAGTGACATGCCCAGATCGTTTCTGTGGGAAGATGAGCCGGGCAGCGGAGTGAAGAATAGACCGGAGCGGGGCGAGAGAGGAGGAAGGGAGGTCAGAGAGAAGGCTGACACAGTAGTCTAGCCAGGATATAACGAGAGCCCGCAATAGTAAGGTAGCCGTTTGGGTGGAGAGGAAAGGGCGGTCTTGGCACACAGTTAAGCACTTAACAAATGAATATCACAGTTATTATTGCTATTATAGGATGATGTCATCTAGGTCTCAAAAGTCATTTTATTTTTTTCTTTATTCAATTTAAGCACTTACTACGTTCCAGACACTCTATTAAGGGCTGGGCTGGAAACAAGCTAATCAGGTTGGCCTCTGTCCCACACAGGACTCACAGTCTCCAACCCCATTTTACAGATGAGGTAACTGGGGTGCAGTGAAGTGAACCTTCCTAAGTCACATAGACAAGTGGCAGAGCTGGCATTAGAACCCATGTCCTTCTCACTTCTGACTCTCCTGGGCTTGGGAATCAGAGGTCTTGGGTTCAGAGTTCCTGTGTTCGAATCCCAGCTCTGCCAATTGTCAGCTGTGTGACTGTGGGCAAGTCACTTAACTTCTCTATGCCTCAGTTCCCTCATCTGTAAAATGGGGATCAACTGTGAGTCTCACGTGGGACAACCTGATTACCCTGTATCTACCCAGCGTTTAGAACAGTGCTCTGCACATAGTAAGCGCTTAACAAATACATTATTAATCCCAGATCCTCCACTCGTCAGTTATTTGACTTTGGGCAAGTCATTTCACTTCTCTCTCCCTCAGTTCCCTCGTCTGTAAAATGGGGATTAAGACTGTGAGCCCCAAATGGGACAACCTGATAATCTTGTATCTCCCCTAGCACTTAGAACAGTGCTTAGCACATAGTAAGCCTTAACAAGTGCCATCATCATTATTATTATTAATATTCTGACTTCCAGGCCCCTGGTCTATCCACTAGACACACTGCTTCTGCCCTGTCATTTTTACTGTCTTTTTATATCTTACCTTCTGTGACTACTCGGAGCCGTGCTGTCACATGATACAATACACACTATGGACTGTAGTCAGTCGCCTTAGCAACAGAAAACTCAATGCCTTTGGTGAATTTTATCTTTGGAACCTCACCTTAGTAGCTGCCTTTATAATTCTACAGTTGCAGAAAAGTGCAGAGTCCAACACTGAGCCCTTTAGACCATTTTTGATCTTGTAGGACTTAGTATGATGCCTGGTACGTAGTAAGCCCTTAACAAATGCCATCATTATGAATTATTATTATTATTATTACTACAATAGCATTTGAAATCATCGAGAGATCGGGGCTCTGGAATGTTTTCAAGATCTAGTGAGGAACAGCTGCAAGCAGTGAAACATGGCGTTCATTCACCACCTTGGGCGAGCTACTTAATTTTTCTATGCCTCAGTTTCATCAGTTGTTAAAATGAGGATTAAATAGCTATTCTCCCTCCTTAAGCAGTGGCCTCTATGTGTTGGATATCATAAGCTCCTAGAGGGCAGGGATCTTGTCCAGCTACTCTAAGGTACTCGCTCAAGAACTTTAATATAGTATTCTGTACTTGGTTTTTAATACTATCGATTGGCCGGTTGTGTTGGATCTTCAGTGTGGCACATAGTAAGTGCTTAATATTCAATCAATCAATCGATGGAATTTATTTAGTGCTTACTATGCGCAGAGCACTGTAGGAAGCTTTTGGGAGAGTACAGTACAACAGAATTAGCAGACAAGTTCCCTGCTCATAATGAGCTTACAGTCTAGAGGGAGAGATGGATATTAATATGAAGAAGCAATTCATAAAAAATAATTTAAAGATATGACATAAATGGTGAAGGGTCAGGAGGGGACCCGACCAAATGTCACCCAAAGGTCACAGACCTAAGTGGAGAGGTGATGCAGAAGGGAGAGTGAGCTGGGGAAAAGAGAGCTTTAATAGGGGAAGACCTCTTGGTGGGGACATTACCTTAATGGGAAACAGCATGGCGTAGTAGATAGAACACGGACCTGGGAGGCAGAAGGTCATGAGTTCCAATCCCGACTGCCAATTGTCTGCCATGTGACCCTGGGCATGATGCTTCACTTCTCTGTGCCGTGGTTACTTCATCTGTAAAATGGGGATTGAGACTGTGAGCCCCACATGGGACAGAGACTGCCTCCAACCTGATTTAATACAGTGCCTGGCACATAGTAAGCTCTTACCAAATATAATTATTATTATTATGATTATTAATAATGCTAAATACCATCCTCATTGTTAACATCATCGTCATTACTGTTATTAAAGATTGGAGCATAAAGATGCAAAGTTGAAAATGGCAACCAGCCCATATAGGAAAAAGCCTGTAACACAAACAGGATCTATCCTTACTTCGACAAGCCCCCATCATCTTTTCCTCTGCGGTCAATAGCAACTTTTTTAAAAATGAAGGATGGCTATATACAGTAAAGGTGGTAAACTGTAAGTGCAGAACAAGCAGCACATAGCATGACTTACTAGCTATTTCCATTACCCTATAGCAAATTGATCGATTCAGTGTGAAATCTTCGTGCCATTGAATTTTGCATTTCAAATAAGATGCGGAGCAACTCGAATGTGTTAAATATGCTGAAAAAAGTCTCCAGTTCAGCTTCAGGAAGTGCACTTACTGTAATGGAGTCTTATTTTCTTTCCACAGACTTATTCCAATATTAGTATCCAGCAATAGAGCCAGCGGAAAGTTCCTTTCACAAAGAAATACCTCCATTTTGATGATCTCCAAGAACCACTCAGAGAAATGTAAATTGCTCTGCTAACCTCAAGAGATAGAAAACCTTTTCTTGCAAAACATTTTACTTCATTCATCTTTCCTTTCTGCTTTCGCCCCGTTCCAGAGGAAGCATAGATCCATCCGCTTCAATCTCCCTCAACATACGTTACTTGTGGTTTCTCTTGCCCGAGTACAAAGCCGCATAAAAGATATGTGACGGAAAGGCTTTTTCGTGTCTGTTTCTTAACTTCATCCTGTAAGCGTTGAATGCTATTGGCATGAAAACCAAGATGGATGCAGGGTATCCAGCCTACTCATCTAACAGAGAAATTGTCCTATATATCACTTCCGAGATATACGGAAGAAGAGGCACGAAGTTCAAGTCCATAATAATAATGGTGGTGGTGGTAAAGTTCTTCTTCTTCCTCTTCCTTCCTTCCTTCTTTCTTCTTCTTCTTCTCTATTTACTGAGCACTTACTGTGTGCAAAGCACTGTGCTAATCGCTTGGGAGGATACAAGGTGATCAGGTTGACCCACGTGGGGCTCACAGTTTTAATCCCCATTTTACAGATCAAAGGAACTGAGGCACAGAGAAGTTAAGTGACTTGCCCAAAGTCACACAGCTGGCCAGCGGCATAGCTGGGATTCGAACCCATGACCTCTGACTCCCAAGCCCGGGCTCTTTCCACTGAGCCTGGCTGCTTGGGAAGAGAGTGATGGTGTGGTGGATTTGAGGAGAGAGGGCGTTCCAGGCCAGAGGCAGGATGTAGGCAAGGGGTCAGTGACGTTACATGAGTTTGAAGGATAGTGAGAAGGTTAGCACTAGAGGAGGGAAATGTGCAGGCTGGGTTGTAATAGATCATATTCATCGAGCACTTACTATGTGCAGAGCACTGTACTAAGCGCTTGGGAGACTGCAATACAACAATAAACAGACACATACTCTGCCCACAACAGGCTTACGAATCAGCATGGATTGATTGACTGACTGACTTGTAGAAAGAGCATGACTCTAGGAATAAAGATACCTGGGTTCTAGTCAATAACTTGATTAATGGTACTTTTTGAGCACTTACTATGTGTAGAGCACTGCACTAAATGCTTGAGAGAGCACAATGCAACAGAATTAAAGGACACGTTCCCTGCCCACAATGAGCCATGTTCTAGAGGGGGAGACAGACATAAAATATAAATGAGTAATCCGAGCTTCGTCTCTCACCTTCTATGTGACTTTGGGAAAGTGACTTAATTTGTCTGCGCCTCAGTTTCCTCACCTGTTAAATGGAGATTAAATACCTGTTGCCCCAAATGCTTAGTGCAGTAGTCTGCACAAAGTGAGCACTCAATCCATGCTGTTGATTAAATGACTGTGAGCCCCTTATGAAAAGGAGACTATATCTGATTTACTTGCATTGAATCTGCCCCAGTGTTTAACACACAGTGAGCTCCTAACATTTACCACCGTTATTACTATTATCCACATGGGGCTCGTGATCTATAGGGGAGGCAGAACGGGTATTGAATCCCCATTTTACAGATGAGGAAAATGAGGCATGAGAGGTGAACTGACTTGCCTAAGGTCACGCAGCGGGCTAGTGGCAGAGCTGGGGTTAGAACCCAGGACCTCTGATTCCCAGGCCCGTGCTCCTTCCACTTGGCCACACTGCTTTTCTACAGGCTGTGAAATTAAGACTAATTTTTCATTGTTGCCATATAAATGTAAACTGCTGGTCTTAGCTAAATAGTAGGAGCTAACTACCAATTAAAAAGCATTCTGCAATAGATCATTGCTGTGTTCAGCAATAAAGAGCTTTGGATTTACTGTAACCATCAATAATGTTTTTTATCACTGCCTAATAAAGACCAGCTTAGCTGTGAGATCCCATTCCATTAGAGCAACATCCTCGGATATTTTCACCATGCAACATCCTTCAGGTGTCTAGATCCCGGCCTCCTGTCTCCCCTCAGACAACCTTGCAGTTCAGAAAGCAGAGACAAGATCGTCCCATCGAGACTCTATTTCATGCTCGTGGTTTTTCCATGCAGTTTTACCAAAACAAAAGCAGCTTTTTATAGCAGGAGTGGCCTAGTGGAATAGAGCCGGGCCTGGGAGTCAGGAGGACCTAGGTTCTAATCCTGACTCCACCACTTGCCTGCTGTGTGACCTTGGGCAAATCACGTAATTTTCACAGTGCCTCAGGTCCCTCACCTGGAAAATGGGTTTACAACTGTGAGCTCTATGTGGGACAGGGACTGTGCCCAACCTGATTATCTTGAGAAGTAACATGGCCTAGTGGATAGAGCACGGGCCTGGGAATCAAAAGGACTTGGGTTCTAATTCCGATTCCACCACGTGCCTGCTGTGTGACCTTGGTCACGTCACTTCACTTCTCTGGGCCTCAATTACCTCATCTGTAAAATGAGGATTAACAGTGTGAGCCCCATGTGGGATAGAGACTACGTCCAACGTGACTAACTCGAACCTTCCCTAGTGCTTGGCATATTGTAAGCACTTAACAAGTACCATTATAATTGTAATTATTATTATTATTATTGTTAAGGTGCTTGCAGGCTAAACTTGGAGATGGGCATTAAAATAAACTATGGATATGGACATAAGTGCTGTGGGGCTGAGGGTGAAATGAATATTTAAGGGATATAAATCCAAGTGCATAGGTGATGCAGAAAGGGGAGGGAGAAAGGGAAAAGAGAACTTAATCTGGAAAGGCCTCTTGGATTGAATGTTTTAGCAAGGGTCTATTTCCTTTCTTCTTATTTCTTGCCATAGATACACCTACTAATTCTACTGTGGTGCATCAGCAACATAGTAGGTGAAGAGAATACATAGATAAGAGGGTTAGCATTTGGGCATCTGCTGTCAGTTCATCACTTGAAGAACCACAGCCATCATTTCTAATGTGATACCAGTCATAATGAATGGCTAATTTGAAAACTCCTGCATCTCGGTAATAATTATAGCATTTGTTGAGCACTTACTGTGCTCCAGATACGGCCCTAGATAGAAGATAATCGGGTCGGAGACTGGCCCTCTTGTGTGGGACTCAAAAGCTAAAGGTGAGGGAGAATAGGTATTGAATCCTCATTTTACAGATAAGAAAACGGACACAGAGAAGTTAAGTGACTTGTTAAGGTCACCCAGCAGGTAAGGGGTGGGGCTGGGATTAGAACCCAGTTCCTCTAACTCGCAGGACCGGGGTACTTCTATTAGATCACCCTGATTCTTGGTGATTTCTGTTTATATCCTCCTGAGAAGCAGCATGGCCTACCGGTTAGAGAACAGGCCTACGAGTCAGAAGGATCTGGGTCCTTCCAAGTCATGCTATGGATTAAGGGCTAACTGTGCCAAATGTTATGGAAGATACAAGATCATCAGGTCAGACCCAGTCCCAGGGCTCATTCATTCAATCATTCATTCAATCGTATTTATTGAGCGCTTAGCGTGTGCGGAGCTCTGTACTAACCACTTGGAAAGTACAATTCAGCACTAAGAATAATTCAGCAATAAGAACTAAGAGCTGCTATTTGATGCCCATTTTATGGGTGAGGAAACCGAGGAACAAAAGGTTAAGTGATCTGCCCAAGGTCACCCAGATGGCCTATAGCAGAGCTAAGATTAGAAATCCGGTCAGGGGTAAATAGGTAGTCTCACTGATTCCAGTTCTAAGTGGTAGTATTTATTTTTATGAAGAACTTATTATATAACTATAGACTCTAGTATATTTATATTCTCTAATATAGAGAGTGTATTGTATATACTCTCATATATTTGTTTATATTAATGTCTGTTTCCCCCTCTAGACTCTCATCTCATTGTGGCTGGGCAGTGTGTCCGTTTGTTGTTCTGTCATACTTTCCCAAGCACTTGATACGGTGCTCTGCACACAGTAAGCCCTCAATAACCCTGACTGACTGGCTGATAAACACTATGATGCATACCCGGTAATCAGATCGGGCACAATCTGAACCCAGAGACAGTATTGGAGATTGAGACCTTTCCTGTATCAGAGCCCATTTCCCAGTGCCCATTTGTTCCATTGGCACCAACTTCTCGCAGTTCTGCCAGCAAGAAGCACCCATCGCTGCCCAGTTCTGTACCTGTCAACTGACGTCACGCCCCTTCTTGCCGATCAACCTGCATAACTCACTTCAGGGTTTCCTCTGTGACTCAGCTGCCCTTTCCGTTCGAATCCATCTCCAGGGTCAGAAGGAAATTAGTCAAGTCCGGCTATTGATCTCAGGAGGGGAGGATTGAATTTACGCAGCGGGGCTCCTTTGCTAGAGAGCGGAGTTGTCCGAACATCCTACCGACTTCCTGTTGATCAATGCTGTATATTCCAGTGCCCAATTCCACCAAAGGGCCTAAATCACGGCGCACACAAACTGTTGTTTTCGAAACCTTTTAATCTAATTGGAAAAAATCCTCCTTCCTCCCGATAATAAACAGGCACTAAACTGTCTGCCCCTAATTGAGCGACAGTAATTTATGGGGGTTCCCAGTGCTTCCTTTCCTTTTAATCAGCGGCCTGCGTTCTGTCTTCAACCAGTAAAACCCAAGGTTCTGACTGAAGGCACGTGCTAAGCATCGCCAAGGAATCATTCATTTTGGTGGTTGGCTGGTGCCGTGCCCTGATGCTTCCTATCTGATCCCTGCCCCTCATCAAGACTGTAAGTTCATCGTGGGCAGGGAATGTGTCTGTTTATTCTTATATTGTATCTCCCAAGCGCTTAGTACAGTTCTCTGCACACTGGAAGTACTCAATAAATACGATTGAATGAATGAAATCCAGTCAGATGGCAGAGACCGCTTGATCTCAGCATTTCCTCAAACTGCTCCGAAAAAGGTAGCCTAACCCCCCCTCGGGGTTCACGTCCTATGTCTGTCAATCATGGGTATTTATTGAGCACTTACTATGTGCAGAACACTAGATGAAGCGGTTGGGAGAGTACGGTATAACAGTTGGTAGACAGGTTCCCTTCCACAAGGGGATTACAAGCTAGAGGGGAAGCCTACAGAGTAAAGGTGAGAACACAGCTCTGGGAATCAGGGATGGCAAAGTCAATCAGTCAGTCAGTTGTACTTACTGAGCACTTATTGTATGCAGAACACTGTACTAAGCACTTAGGAGAGGACAATACAACAACATAGACACATTTCCTGCCCACAAGGAGTTACAAGTGGCAGAGCCAGGAGACCTGGGTTTAAACATGTCCCTACCACTTGCCTTCAGTGTGACCTTGGGCAAATCACATAACTTCTTTTTGCCTCAGTTTCCAGCGTGATTATCTTGTGTCTACCCCTAGTTGTAAGTGTGGTGCTTGGCACATAATAAGTGCTTAACTAATGCCCCAATGATTATCTCTTCAGGTTGGACACCATCCCTGTCCCATGTGGGACTCACAGTTTGGGAGTCAGAGGACATGGGTTCTAATCCCAGCTCCATCACTTGTTTGTGCCTCACTTCTCTGTGCCTCAGTTCCCTCATCTGTAAAATGGGAATTAAGACTCTGAGCCCCACTGAGACAACCTGATTACCTTTTATCTACCCCAGCGCTTACCACATAGTAAACCCTTAAAAAATACCACTATTATTATAAATGGGTAATGAATCCTGATTTACAAATGAGGAAGATGAGAAACTCCTCCGAGGTCACAGTGTGGGAAATTGGTAGAGTAGGGATTAGAACCCATGTCTTTTGATTTCCACATCCTCCTTCCACTAGGCCACAGTGCTTCCTTAGTGCAGTTTTCTGTCCTGAAGTTTTCAGAACAAAAGCTTTAGACTGTTCTCCACCAGGGACTCCTTCAGTGCCACTGCCTGTGGCCTGTCAGGAGGACAATCCCCTCTGAAGCCTGGTGGATGTTGTTTGCGTCCCCTCTCATTCATTCAATAGTATTTATTGAGCACTTACTATGTGCAGAGCACTGTACTAAGAGCTTGGAACGTACACTTCGGCAAACAGAGACAATTCCTGCCCATTGATGAGTTTACAGTCTAATCGGGGGAGACAGACAAAAACAATAGCAATAAATAGAATCAAGGGGACTCTCTCCCTCAGACTGTTTACCCAGCCATTCCCAGCTGTGCCCGTTACAAACTGGGCCCGGTGGGCCTCTCTACTCTTTCTACCGGGGGTCTGGTTGTTAGCTAATGCCACTGGAGAGTGTTCGGGACCCAAAGAAGAACACTACTGGAGAGGCCACAGAACAAAAAAGTGGCAGAGCCAGAAGACCTTCTGACTTCCAGACCCGTGTTCTATCCACTAGGCCACGCTGCTTCCTTTACCCAACCGACATCTCTCAGCTCTAAGTATAAGGTTAGGAGGTTGTCTCACGTGGGGCTCAGTGCCCTTTTACAGAGGAGGTCACTGAGGCACAGAGAAGTCAAGTGACTTGTCTAAAGTCACATAGCTGACAAGTGGCGGATCAGGGATTAGAACCCATGACCTCTGTTTCCCAAGCCCATGTTCTTCGAGGACAGATTCTGAGAAGGTCAAAATGGTGCTCGGTCCTGTATCCAAGATGAAAATATTTGAGGCAGTATCCCCAGAAAAGAAAACAGCCCCTCAGGTGATCCAGATAGCAGGGATGAATTTTGGCAGAAAACCCCGCTTTACAGACAATCCTGGGAGCAGAGACATCTGCTTCAAAAGCAAGGGACTGTGGGTGATTTTCGGCTCCATGCCATTGAGGGTACATTGCTATTAAAATCCATGGCCCATGGATTTGATATTCGTGTGCAATGTTTACTGTTCTATGGCACTTTTTCTCCACAAAGAATAACCTTGAAAATCTGGCAGCCAACCCACCGCTTCACTAAGTACCGACTGAGCTCTGAGCGGGATTTAGAGGGCAAACAGAAGACAGTTTTCATCACCGAAGATCTTGCAGTGTACCTTGCCAATTATAATCAGTCCTGGAAATTACTTCCCTTTTAAAATAATGAGAACAACTCGAATTGGTCTAGCCCTTTCATTTTTTCATGAATACTTTCCCTTCTCATTTGATTTCAGTTACCTCATCTGTAAAATGGGGATTAAGACTATGAGCCTCACGTGGGACAATCTGATGACCCTGTATCTACCCCAGCACTTAGAACAGTCCTCTGCACGTAGTAAACGCTTAACAAATACCAACATTATTATTATTATTATCTGTCTTGCATCCCTGGCAGGTTGGGAAGCTGGTATTACTATCTCCATTTTACAGATGAGGAAACTGAGGCACAGAGAAGTTAAGTGACTTGCTTGAGGTCCCACAGCAGGCCAGAATATAGATCCGTCCCTATGTGCCCAATCTGATGATAACAATAATAAATTATAATAACTATATGTGGGGAAGCAGCGTGGTTTAGTGGAAAGAGCATGGGCTTGGGAATCAGAGGTCGTGGGTTCTAATCCAGCTCCGCCACTTGTCGGCTGTGTGACTTTAGACAAGTCACTTCTCTGTGCCTCAGTGACCTCATCTGTAAAAGGGGAATTAAGGCTTTGAGCCCCACGCGGGACAACCTGATAACCTTGTGATAAAAAAGATTGAATGAATGAAAGAATAGAACAGTGCTTGGCACATAATAAGCGCTTAACAAATTATTATTATTATTGTAATAATCCCTCACTAAGTCTTCATTTCCCCTACTCCCTCTCCCTTCTGTGTCACCAATGCACTTGGATCTCTACCCTTTAATCAAATGATATTCACAGTCAGCTTCAGCCCCATTGAACTTCTATAAATATCCTTATACCCTGAAACTTCACCCATCTGTAATTTTGTTCGATATCTCTCTCCCTCTCTAGACTCTAAGCTCTTTGTGGGTGGGGAATGGCATCTACCAGTTCTGTTGAATTGTACTCTCCCAAGGTCTTATAATATGTTGCTCTGAACACATTAGGTGTTCAACGAATTGCACTAATCGATTAATCTTCCCATAGTGGGGACTGAGAACACTTACAGATGAAAGGACATTGACAACCAGAGCCAAGTGCTGATACATTCAGGCAATTAATGCAGTTTTTGCCAGAGATATAACCACCAGATCGAAAAGTTCTTCCAGTCCGTCAAGAGGTCTCAGCATCATTGTCTTGTTTCTGACCTGTAGCTACTCCATGGTCGCATCTCCCCCAGAATGCCCCACCTCTATGGGCAATCATTCTGGGAGTGGATCCATATAGGTTTCTAGGGTCAAAATCCGGAATAATTGTTAAGGGCTTATTATGTGGTTCACCATCAGCTTCTTTCATGTGGTTAAACTTGTGCCTCGGCCCTCGACTCTCTCCCATGCCACTGCCACCCAGCACAGGGGAGTTTTGACTTGTAGCCATTTGCCTTCCACTCGCTAGCCACTGGCCAAGCAAGGAATGGAACGGACAGGCCTCTGCTTGACTCTCCCTCCCGTAGTCGAGACCATTAGAGGACCGGAAACTCTCCAGGTGCCACCCTGAGAGGGGTCTCACTCTCATACTCCCCGAGGAAATCTGAGATAACACCCTAGCAGGTAGCGGACCCCCTGAGGGACAAGGGACCGTCTCTAATTCCAATCTACATATACTCTCCCAGTGCTTAGTACAGTGCTCTGTACACGCTAAGTCCTTGATAAATGCTACTACCATATAATGTCTTTAGAAATGAGTAAAGGTGCTTGCTGGCAGTGAGTGTGGGCGTCTAATTGGCAAAACATCATCTGACAATTTCCGCTTGGATACAGCGCAGAATGGAATGTAGATATCTGTCTTTGAACTAGTGAATTGATTTAGGGATGAAGCGTGTCCACTAACTTTATCGTGATCTCCCAAACATTTAGTACAGTGCGTTGCACAGAGTAAGTGCCCAGTAAAGACTTAGTTCAGCACACCGTACCAGGCTGATAAACCTACAACTGTAGGGATTTACATCTATATCCATCTAACTATAAGTATATATCTACATATGTATATGTGTATGTGTGTATATAAAAATAATAATTATGGCATTTGTTAAGCGCTATGTGCCAAGCACTGTTCTAAACGTGGGGATAGATACAAAGTATACATCTATATCTATCTATATATATACACAGCTATCTCTATCCAACTCTATATCTCTATTCGTATCTAGATCTCTATATATCTAGATTGTAAATACTTTTGGACAGGGAACGTCTGCTCATTCTGTAGTATGGAATTTTTCCAAATGTATGGAACTTTTCCAAATGCTTAGCATAGTGCTCTTCACATATTAAGTGCTTGGTAAGTATTTTTGTTTGATATGGCTTAATGGAAAGAGCACCAGCTTGGGAGTCAGACGTCATGGGTTCTAATCCCTGCTCTCGCACTCATCAGCTGCGTGATTTCGGGCAAGCCACTTCTTTGTGCCTCAGTTACCTCATCTGAATGGGGATTGAGAGTGCGGGCCCCAAGTGGGGCAACCTGATTACCTTGTATCTAGCCCAGCACTTAGAACAGTGCTTGACACATAGTAAGTGCTTAACAAATATGTATACTATACAAACACATGTATTGTATATCCTAACACCCACAGGCATACATAAATTTTTCTATAATATATATGTAGATATTTATCTTACTATCAAAGTCTTCCTGCACAGGGAAATTAATTGTTGCATTTGCTCAGCACTTACTATGTCCCAAGCACTGTAGAGAGGTAGGTACACCTCGCGTTAAGGATGTCAGGCTAGTTGTAATCTCCATGAAGACATGGATTGTGTCTTTCACCTCCACTGGCTTGTTAGCTTCTAGAGGGCAGAGATCTGGTTTTCCAACTGTGTTGTACTCTCTTAAAAACTTAGTTCAGTGCTCTGCACATAATAAGGGCTCAGTAAATATCATCGGTTGAATGACTGTACTCTTCCCAACCACTTAAGTACAGTGCCCTACATATGGTACATGCTCAATTACTATGGATTGATCAATTCCCCAAATTCCCCCGGTTGAATAATTCATAGTATTTACTGAGCACTTACCGTATGCAGAGCGCTGTACTAAGCACTTGGGAAAGTACAACACAGGAGAGTTCATTCATTCATGCAGTTGTATTTATCGAGTGCTTACTCTGTGCCAAGCATTGTAATAAGCACTTGGGGGAGAGTTTTTAGGCGGGTCCCCTGCCTTTAAGGAGTTTATAGTGTTCGGAAGCTTGTAGATTGAAGGACCCCCCTGAATTCTCTGATTTACGCACATGCTCCCTATACGGCTAGAACACTGGGTCAGGGCTTCTCTGGTTTTGCCTGGTTTTACCAATGGGTTGGACGAGACCAGGTGCCCTCTGATCACATGAATGCATTATTCTGACTCTCCTCTTTGATACTCTGAATTCTGTCCGTATTGCAGGGGCCATTATGAATCACGTTTTTGCTTTGCTTGATAGATAGTGGTGGAGGGGGCTGTATCACTTCAATTCAGGAAGGGGCCATATTTTCTGATTGCTTGTTCTGCTCAACCGAGACGACCAAGGTACTTTGCCGGAACCGGAGTGTTTTATGACCTCCCCACCAATCCCGCATATCATTTAATCCTCCTTGTCTTTTTCTTTTGTGTTGGTACCCACTATCCATAATTTATTTTAACATCTGTCTCCTCCACTAAACCGGAAGCTCCCTGAGGTCAGGAATCGTGCCTACTATTTATTTTTAATGGTATTTGTTAAGCACTCACTATATCCCGGGCACCGTACTGAGCGCTGGGGAAGATGGTCAGTCTTAATCACAGTCTTAATCCCCATTTTACAGGGAAATGAGGCTCAGGGAAATGAAGTGTCTTGCCCAAGATCACACATCAGACAAGTGGTGGAGTCAGGATTAGAACTCAGGTCCTTCTGACTCATAGGTCTGTGCTCTAACCACTCGGCATACTGCTTCCCACTACTAACTCTGTTGTACTCAACCTGCTTCGGACAGTGCTCTGCAGAGATCAAGTATTCAGTCAGTACCACTGGTGAATTGATTAATGATTCATTAATGCCTGGGAAATAAAACAAAGTGTTCAGTGTTTTCTGTGGGGTTTGGGATTTGGTGGCCCTCCAAGACTTCCCAGGTCAAAATTCAGAGGGATGCCTCCCGCTCTCTTTCAGTAGAAATTCATTCATTCTTTCATTCATTCAGTAATATTTACTGTGGCTTGAATACAAGTGGTTCTCAGACCTCTGTATAGTTCCAGAATGTCCCAGGAAATCAATCAATGGTGTTTTTGAGCACTTTACTGTGTGCAGATCACTGTACTAAGCACTTAGGGAGAGTAAAATTAAACCGAGTTGGTAGACACATTCCCTGACCACAGAAGCAGTGTGGTCTAGCAGACCAAGGAGGCAGAAGGACCTGGGTTCTAATCCCAGCCATATGACTTTGGCTAGGTCACTTCACTTCTCGGTGCCTCAATTCCCTCATCTGTAAAATGGGGATTAAGACTGTGAGCCCCACGTAGGCCAGGGACTGTGCCCAATTTGATTAGTTTGTATCTACCCCAGGGATCAGTTCAGTGCTTGGCACATAGTAAGCACTTAAATATCAAAATCAGCTTTCATTCTAGAGAAAAGCCAGGAGTTTCTCTTCAAGAAAGGCACCTCCTGTTTCAGAGCTCAAAAGGTCTTCTCCACTCTCTCTTAGAGTCTCTGAAGACTAAAGGGCACTGAAGTTTCTCAAAAATGCACCAGCACCTGCAGAATCCCTCTGACCCTCACCCGGAGCTCCCCAGGCACTGGGCGTGGAAAACAACGTCTGCTTTCTTCTTTGACTTTTGCCAAAAGCCAAAGTCGAATGTCGCATGTTTGATCCCAGATTGCTAATTACCCAAGAGACGGCGCTCTGCTTCTTGCTAAGTGGAAGTCGTCCAGCAAGAAAGCAAGCCAAGCTTCTGCTCAGTTCCCGGGATTAAAGTATTAGGCTGATGTCCATCTCCCAAGTTTGAACAGTGTGTCTGCAAGGGTGGAAACATTGCCTGGCAGAATTCTGGTTAGTCGTGCAGAGCGGAAGGCCAAATGGGGGGAATGAGCAGGTGGGCTGAATCGAACTCAAGCTATCCTATTGAAATTTTGTTTTCCTCACCCTTCTCACATACCCTTCTTAACAACTTCTCCAGGTAAAGATCGAATTCAGAGTCCTTTATTGTCTGGCAGAGAGCTGAATGTCAGCCAATGGGAAATACTGAAATGACAAAGTACTGGGCTAAAGCAATAGCAGAATTTTTAGAGAGTCATTTCACCCTTTCCCAAAACTCAACCCATTCAACATCTAGCTCCTACCTTCGTGAACGTGAGTATCATAATACGGCACTGTGGCATAAAAATCAAATGGCAGCAGATAAAACCACCACTTTGGCCAGTTTCACAGAAAACACAGAGCACCACCGCATAGAGTCCTAGGAAAACTGAAATTGTTTTTGCCGATTACCAGCTGGGGACCTGCTCTGATTCTCTTGGCATTCATTCATGTATTCATTCATATTTGTTAAACATTTACTGTGTGCCGTGCATGTACTAATCACTTGGGAGAGTACGATACAACAGGGAATGGACACGTTCCCTGCCCAAAACGAGCTTTCAGTCTAGAGGCATTCATAACCTTCAGTTTTAGTAATAATGACTACTCGATATGTGCCAACAGTGTGTCGAACACTCTGTTAAGCGCCGGTGTAGATACAAGATAATCAGGTCGGACACATTCCCCCTTTGCCTGGGGCTCACAGTCTAACTTGGAGGGGGTAGGATTTAGTCTCCATTTTACAGATGAGGAAACCAAATCCCAGAGCAGCGATGTGACTTGTCCAAGGTCACAGAGCAGACGAGTGGTGGAGCCGGGCTAAGAACTCAGGTCATCTGATTCCCAAGACGGTGCTCTTTCCACAGCCTGAACTATTTCTAATAATGACCTATAGCCATTTCTCCCATGCACCTTTCCTGAGGAGACCATTTTACTGGACCTGCTACTTACCAAGTGCTTATTGTAGGTAGAACACTGTACTGAGTGCTTGAGAGAGTACAATGCAATAGAGTTGGTAGCCTTGATCCCTCCCCTCGAGGAGCTTATACTCTAATCGAGGAGGTGGACATTGAAATAATAATAATAATAATAATAATGTTGGTATTTGTTAAGCGCTTACTATGTGCCGAGCACTGTTCTAAGAGCTGGGGTAGACACAGGGGAATCAGGATGTCCCACGTGGGGCTCACAGTCTTAATCCCCATTTTACAGATGAGGTAACTGAGGCACAGAGAAGTTAAGTGACTTGCCCACGCTCACACAGCTGGCAGATCTGGGATTCGAACTCATGACCTCTGACTCCAAAGCCCGTGCTCTTTCCACTGAGCCTCGAGTAGAGTATAAAGATATGTACAAAGTAATAATAATTATAATTATTTAGTACAACACTGTACAAAACACTGGGGTAGTTCAATCATTCAGTTGTATTTATTGAACACTTTCTGTGTGCAGAGCACTGTACTAAGTGCTTGGGAGACTATAGTAGAACAATAAACAGACATATTCTGTTTGGGGAAGCAGTGTGGCTCAGCGGAAAGAGCCTGGGCTTCAGAGTCAGAGGTCATGGGTTAGAATCCCGGATCTGCCACTTGGCAGCTGTGTGACTGTAGGCAAGTCACTTCACTTCTCTGTGCCTCAGTTACCTCATCTGTAAAATGGGGATTAACTGTGAGCCTCACGTGGGACAACCTGATTACCCTGTATCTACCCCAGAGCCTAGAGCAGTGCTCTGCACATAGTAAGCGCTTAACAAATACCAACATTAATATTCCCTGCCCACAGTAAGCTTACAGTCTGGGGGGTGCATAGTTATAATATAATCAGGTTGGACACAGTCCTGGTCCCACATGGGGCTCACAGTCTCAATCCCCATTTTCCAGATGAGGGAACTGAGGCCCAGAGAAGTGAAGCAACTTGCCCAAGGTCACTCAGCAGACAAGTGGCCAAGCCGGTCCTAGAACCCAGGTCCTTCCGACTCCCAGTCCTGGGCTCTATCCACTAAGCTACACCACTTCCCTAAGTACACAAGTAGGGTGAGTAATTGCTTTAGGGGCATTCGGGTGTGGAAAGGAAGGCGAACAGGGTGAGGAAATGAAGGATGAGCCAGGTAAGCCTTGATGAAGGCGAGAGAATTATGATGGGGCTTTGAAAATGGAGAGAGCAGAGGTTTGTAGAATTTGAAGAGAGAGGGAGTCCTAGGCTGGAGAGAGGGAATGAAAAAGTGTTTGATGATGCAACAGGTGATACTGATGGGCAGCAGCAAGGCCTAGTGGAAAGAACCTGGGGCTGGGAGTCAGAGGACCTGGGTTCAAATCTCAGTTCTGCCACTTACCCGCTGTGTTACTGCATTTCACTATGCCTCAGTTTCCTCAACTATCAGTTTCCTCCTACCAGACTGTAAAATAGGGATTCAAAAACCTGTACTCCCTCCTACTTAAACTGCAAGCCCTGTGAGTGACAGAGGGTGTGTCCAACCTGATTAATTTTTATCCACCGCTAGTGTTTAGAACAATGCTTGAAGTGCGTAGTAAGTGCTTAACAAATACCATAAATAAAATGATATAAAATAATTGAGGTAGAGTAAGTGAGATGGTGTTAGAGGAGCCAAGTGTGCCGACTGGGTGGTGGTGGGAGATTCACTCATTCGAGTGTATTTATTGAGAGCTTACTAAGTGCAGAGCACTCTAGTAAGCGCTTGGGAGGGTACGATACAACAATGAACAGACACATTCCCTGCCCATAACTAGCTCACAGTCTGGAGGCGGGGGAGACAGACATTAGTATTAAGAAATGTTAGAGATACGTACATCAGTGCTCTGGGGCTGAGAGATGAGTGAGGTTAGGTAGGAGAGGGAGTTGCAGTTTTTTCAATCCTATCAGAGAGAAAGCTCCAATTCATGAAACAGGGTGGCCTCCAATCACTTTGTAGATCACGACCTAAACAACGCCATTAAACACCACAGTGCAAAATATGGCAAGCTCCTAACCAATTGTGTTCGAGTAATTAGAGACATCATCTCGCTGCTTCTGAAAATTTCCCACCCTCATCAACAGCTGGCGGCGATAGTTTCCAGGCCCCGTCGACACAGCCGTCCGTTTAATTTGACAGCTCAAAGAGAGAAATGTCTCACCTATGGCTTGAATTGGAGTCCCTTGCCATCTCTTCAGGATTCTCCTTCACTGGTGGGGACACTGTGGCTTGTTAATTGGCCTCCATTTCAGACCCCTAGGAAGCTCGGCCATCCTCACAGGCTTTCACATTTCCCAAGGCACCCTCAGCCACCCAAAATGTGAGATTAACATTTAAATGTCAGTGTTTGGCATGCCCCCTCGTGCTTGTGCTTTTTATAACTTTTTTTTAATACAAGGATTCCTCACTCATGTAGCGAGAGGGCGTTACTAAATAGTTTCAACCTCAGAGTTGCCCGGGGTTTGACAACGATGTGCTTATCTGCATCTAGATAAAAGTGGGGCTTTTGAGGAAATGGAATCATTTGATATATGATATCATAATAAGTGGAGGAGAGTATATAAATATAAAATAGGGAAAATTTACTAGTTGGCTGTATCACTTCAATTTTTATGCTTCCATTACAATGCCGTCCGGAGCTTCATTCTTTAAAGTTGGATAAAAAGCTACATTTAAGGATTTATGCACTGGATTCCCGACAAGTATGCTACCTAATTATCTGTGAGTTATATTCTGACTAGGACAGAGCTGAATGATTGTCACTTTTGGCTCAGAAGTAAAAGGTCAGGTTTGTATTTGTTTCTTGCAGCGGGGCCTGGAGTACGGTGAACCCTGAAATGACTGCCTGCTGGTTTTCCTCCTATCTGAAAATTACTCTGCCTCCACTCACCCCTGTAGATTGCAAGCTCGAGGGTAGGGATAGCGTCTTTTCCATAAATCCATCAATGGTATTTATTAAGCGTTTACCTTGGGCAGCTCACTGTGCTAAACGCTTGGGAAAGTACAGTACGACAGAGTTGGTAGACGTTATCCCTACCTACAAAGAATTTACAGTCTACAGAGGGATCCGGGCATTAAAATAGGGGGAAAATTAGAGCATAGGGACATTTACATAAATATTGCAAGGCTAAGGTGAGTATCTGAGTGCTTCAGGGGTACACAGACCAGTATGTAGTCGAAGCAGCAGGAGAGGTGGGTAGGGGAAAAGAGGGTGCAGTCTGGGAAGCTTTTTGGAGGAGAGGTGATTGTAGGATGGTTTTGAAGGTGGGGAGAATAATGGGTTGAGTGGGGAGGGAGTTCCAGGCCAATGGAGAATGAGGACAAGGGGTCAGCGGAGGGATTGACAAGGTCGAGGTACAGAGAATAGGTGGGGCTTGGAGGAGCAGAGTATGCGAATTAGGTTGTTGTAGGCGACGAGTAAAGGTAGGAAGGAGGGAGCTGACTGAAGACCCTAAGACTGATGCTGTTTGATGCAGAGGGGGATAGGCAAGCATTAGAGGCTTTTTGAAGAGTGGGGAGATAGTGAACTTACTGAGTTTTCAGGAAACTGATCTTCCAACACATTGAAGTATGGACTGGAGTGAGGAGAGACAGGATCCAGGGAAGTCAGTGAGGAGACAGGAAATGCTAAATGCTTGGATCAGCGAGCTTGCATTTGGGATGGAGAAGAAAGGATGGAGATATTGTGAAGGTACAAGTGACAGGATTTGATGATGGATTCAATGTATCGGTTAAATGCGAGAGAGTTGAATCGAGGATACTGCCAGAGTTATGGGCCCATGAGAGGGAGGATAGTGGTGCTGTCTGCAGTCTTAGGAAAGGCAGAGGGAGGACACGATATGGGTGGGAAGATGAGGAGTTCTGTTTTGACACGTTTAGTTTGAGGTATCGGTGGGACACAGACTGTAAGCTCGCCGTGGACAGAGAATGTGTCTATTGTTATATTGTACTCTAGCAAGCATTTAATACAGTACTTTGCACACAGTAAGTGCGCAATGAATACAGTCGAATGAATGAATGACATCCAAGTAGAGAATGTGCTTAAGGGAGGAGGAAGTACGAGACTGAAGAGAAGGAAAGAGATCAGGGCTGGAGATGCAGATTTGGGAATCATCCACATCGAGACGGTAATTGAAACCTGTGGAGCGAATGAATTCTCCAAGGGAGAGGATGTAGATGGAAAATAGAAGGGGACCCGGAACTGAACCTTGAGGGAGCTTTACAGTTCGAAGGTGGGAAGCAAGAGGAGTAGCACACAAAAGAGACTGAGATTGAGCATGCAGAAAAAAGTGTTCAATCTTGGGAAAGATGGTTTGAACAGGATTTCCTTGTTCCCTCGTTAAGAAACCTTCAAACATTGTTGAGATCTCAGATGTTGGCGTCTGTCTGGGGCAGGGGCTCGGGGAGGGGGAGGGGCACCAAACATGAGGGAATACTTTGTCCATGCCAGTCCCGTGACCCCTAAAACCTTTGGGGAATCGCCATAGAGCAGCAACAGGGTGCAGGAACTTGGGGGAGCACTAATAATAATAATAATAATGATAATAATAATTGTCTGTTAATTTGTTCAATGCTTAGTTAATGGGTACTTTTCTAAGTGCTGAGGTAGATAAGAGGTAATTGGGTTGGGCACAGTCCCTGTCCCACGTGGGGTTCACAGTCTTCATCCCCATTTTACAGATGAGGGAACTGAGGCACAGAGAAGTAAAATGACTTTCCCAACACCACATAGAAGACAAGTGGTGGAGTCAGGATTAGAATCCCGGTCCTTCTGACCCCCAGGCCCGTACTCTGTCCACTAGGCCACATTGCTTCTTCAGGTCCCTAAAACCGGAATTAGAAGAACAGGAAAAGTGGAGGACTTTCAGACCCAGTGAAGGCTGACTGGAATCCTGGCTCTCTAAGTGTCTCTGGCCCTCATGGGGCTCGTAGTCTGAGGTAAAACAGTCAATCAATGATATTTACTGTGTGTAGAGCACTGTACTAAGTGCTTGGGGGAGCACAATGCAAGGGAACTGGCAAACATGTTCCCTGCCCACAGTGAGCTTACAGTCGAGAGGGAATCATCAACTCCCTGATAACTCTCAGTTGCAGGCAGGACACAGTTCCAGAGTCAGGACTGGCTGGGAAGAGCTTCCCCACTAGTTATCAGGGATCACTCTGGGTATTAAAATCCCATTTTGGCGTCTTCACAGGGATATCGTAGTCCATCCTCTCCTCTTATTTCATGACCCCAGGCAAGCCGTAATCACCCAGGCTCTCCCACAGCCATCCTCCGCCGAGACGGTTGGTGGTATTCGTTTATGCATTCATTCAGTCGTATTTATTGAGTACTTACTGTGTGTAAAGCACTGTATTAAGGTTTGGGCGAGTGCAATATAGCAATAAGACAGATTCCCGGCCCACAGTGAACTTACAGGCTGGGGGGAGACAGACATTAATATAAATACATAAATAAATGAAATAGGTAATAATAATAATACTTGTGGTCACACAGCAGATAAGTGGTGGAGCCGGGATTAGAACTCAGGGCCTCTGACTCCCAGGCCCATGTTCTTTTCACTAGGCCACACTTTGGGTGCCCATCCAAGACATCAATAAGTTAATTATATGTATTGAGCACTTACTGTGTGCAGAGCACTGTCCTAAGCACTTGGGAGACTATAACACAACTGTATAAGAGATACGGTCCCTGCCCACAACATGTTTACAGTCTAGAGGTGACCTCAATAAATCTTTGAAGGTGGGGAGAGGGGTGATCTGGAATACAGTGCCTCAGTGCTTAGTACAGTGGCTGACACATAGTAAGCGCTTAACAAATGCCAAAATTATTATCATTATTATATGGAGGGGGAGGGAGTTCCAGGCCAGAGAGAGGACATGGAAAAGGAGTCAGAGGCGGGATCGATGAGATCTTAAGCTCGTTGTAGGCAGGGAATGTGATTGTTAATTGTTGTATTGTACTCTCCCATGTGCTTAGTACGGTGCTCTGCACACAGTGAGCGCTCAATAAATACGATTGAGCGAATTGAGGCACAGTGATGATTCTAGTTCAAGCTGAAACTAGAAGAGAGAAGTGTGCAGGCTAAGCTGCAGTGAGGTAAGGTAGGAGCTTGGAAGCTAACTGAGTGATTGAGTCCCGCAAGAGAGATTTATAGCCTCTGTGTTTTCCACAGGGCTTACACAAAAGAAAGATTATTTGATTCTTCTAGGAGTTGTCTGGGCCCAGGGAAACAGAACACTCAATTCTACAGAAGCCCACGAGGCACACATCGATGATTTGTCAGCTTTGTTCACCTCATGGTAAGTCGTGGCATGGACATAAATGCAGATATGAAGAATCAAAGAGCAAATCCAGGAAAATCTGGGCAGTCATGGGGAGATGCCATTTTCATCATTATAGGGAGTGTGGGCAGGGGACAGGTCTTCCAACACTGTTATATTGTACTCTCCCAAGTGTTTAGTCCAGTGTTCTGCTCACAGTAAGCACTCACTCGATTGACTCATTGATTGATTGCAGGTAGCGATGGTTTAGTAAATGAAAGAAATGGTATTAATGGAATTCAACGTGTCGTGTATGAAAGAGCGAGAATGATCTCACTGCTGTAGTGCCTGAACTAATGGTAATGGGATTCTTTTAGAGAATTACATTTAATCAATTTGAGGCCAAGTTGGCATTTATAGATCCCCGACTGAAATCAAAGTCCTGTGCTAAGTACTTGGGAAGATAGAAAAAATCAAGACACAAACTTCTTGTCCTTGGGGAGCTTACAATCCTATGGAAATGACCAACGTGCAAAAAGGAATTTACTAATAAGGAGAGCAGGCTTAAGAATAATCTGCAACAGGTAGGTATGCAAATAGGTCATGACGGAAAAGCCGAACAAATGAAAAATTGAATGGACAAATAAATACCCCTCTAGAATGTAAGCATGTAGTGGGCAGGTAGCATGTCTACCAACTCGATTATGTGGTACTTCCCAAGAGCATAGTAGAGTGCTCCATACACACTAAGTGCTCAATAAACATGATGGATTGATTGATTGAAATATCCTTGAATGCTGAGTTTAAGATTAAAACTCCTAAGTGCTGAGAATGGCTGTTGGAGATGTGACTAGGGTGTTGTTGACTAATCAATCCTCCATCAGTCAATCAGTCAGTGGTATTTATTGAGCACTTACTATGTGCAGAGCACTGTAGTAAGTGCTTGGGAGAGCACAGTAAAACAGAATTTGCAGATACATTCCCTGCCCAAAATGAGCTTACAGTCTAGAGATCTAATCAGAGAAGTCTTTCTGAAACATGAGGTTCTGTAGAAATACGTTGAAAATGGGGGGATTTGGGAAGTGGGAGGAAAGGACAGAGGAGGTGGGAGATTCGAGAGCGAGAGACTGAGTGAGAAGGTGAGTTTGGGAGGAGCGAAGAGGGTAAGCCGGGGAGTAATAATAGCAGTGATAATTGTGGTATTTGTTAAGTGCTTCCTACATGCCAACCACTGTTCTAAACACTGGGTGGATACAAGCAAATCGGGTTGGACACAGTCCTTGTCCCACTTAGGGCTCACAGTCTCAATCCCCATTTTACAGAGGAGGGAACTGCTGAAGCACAGAGAGTGAAGTGACTTGGCGAAGGTCACAGAGCAGACTTGTGGTGGAATTAGGATTAGAACCCCTGACCTTCTGACTCACAGGCTCGTGCTCTAACCACTACACTATGCTGCTTCTCATGGGCAGTGGATAGAGTAGTGGGGGAGGGAGACAAGAAGTGAAATGGGAAACTGGTGGGGAATCCAGAATCCGATTCTGAGACTTCTTAAATCAACCAAACTGGGATTAATTCTAGCCATGGTTGCCATTCATTTCTTAGGAAAAAGCCCAACCGAAGGTAGCTGATTTCCCAGAGAATATACTTACCTTTTTGCCATTAAAAGCAGTAGTGTCGATGACAAGATGGGGGTGGGGAGATTGGTCGAGCAGTCTAGAGCAGTTTGGGACACAGGCCACACCAACACAACTCTTGTTCGACAAAGCAAGCTGGCTCCAGGTCCATAGAGACAAGTGAAGGGTGTGTGGAGCACCAAAGGAATTGTCTTGTTTGTCAGTGGTTCACCCCAAAGTCTATGGAGGAGGGGAAAGCTTGAAGCATTCCCTTCTGAGTCACCCTGACTTGCTCCCAGCGTGGCTCAGTGGCAAGAGCCCGGGCTTGGGAGTCAGAGGTCATGGGTTCGAATTCTGCCTCTGCCACTTGTCAGTTTTGTGACTGTGGGCAAGTCACTTCACTTCTCTGGGCCTCAGTTCCCTCATCTGTAAAAATGGGGATGAAGACTGTGAACCTCACGTGGGACAACCTGATTACCCTGTATCTCCCCCAGCGCTTAGAACAGTGCTCTGCACATAGTAAGCACTTAACAAATATCAACATTATCTCCCCTCCCAGCCCCACAGCACTTATGCACACATCTATATTCTATGTATTTATATTAATGTCTGTCTCTCCTTTCTAAACTGTAAGCTCGCTGTGGGCAGGGAATGTGAAAGTGTCTGTTAATTGTTGTATTAACAATTAACAAGTGCTTAGTATCCAGTAAGTGCAGAATAAATACGATTGAGTAGAAAAAAAAAATTCAGCTCCCTGTGGGCAGGTAATATGTCTACCATCTCTGTAATGTTGTATTTTCCCAAAGGCTTAGTATGGTGCTCTGAACACTGTACACGATCAATAATTACGATTGATTGACTGATATTCACAGTTAAGCAAACCAAGACGTTGAGCACTGGACATATGGACATCAGAAGGAAGGAAAAAGGAGCTGGGGTGATTTAAAGAGGAGAAGAAGAAACTATTGGCTTTTAACTAGATGAAGGGATGCTGGGTGAAGACCTGATCTGATCAGCCAGTTCTCCTCTCTCGTGATGAGAGAATGAAAAGAAGCAGGCTCAAGTTGTAGCACCAGGGATTTCAGTGCTTTCTGACTGTGAGTTTTTATGTGGTCCAGGGCCTCATCAGCAGGGAAGGTCACAGGACTGCTTCGCCAAGACAAAGTTAACGCTTCTTCTAAAATAGTTTCCATGTATCACTCTGGGAAGCAAACAAGTGAATTTAGGGCTTGATGTTCCTTATTTCCACTTCAACTCTGTGTTTAGATGGGGGAATTGGTTAGAAAGAGGGGAAACCTTAGAAGAGCTGTAGGGAAACACCTTGGCCTAGTGGAAAGAGTATGTGCCTGGGGGTCAGAGGCACCAGGTTCTAATCCTGCTTCTGCCCCTTACCTGCTGTGTGACTTAGGGTAAGTCACTTAACTTCTCTGTTTCTCTTATTAGCCAAATGGAGATTGTGGGCAGGGAATGCATCTGTTTGTTGTTGTATTGTCCTCTCCCAAGCGCTTAGTACACTGCTTTGCACATAGATAAATACAATTGAATGAATGAATGAATGAATGAATGAATACTTGTTCTTCTGAGACTGTAAACCCATGTGGTAGCAGATTTTTCTGTATTTACCCCAGTACTTAACGCATAACAAACACTTACCAAATACCAGAATCATTATTATTATTATAATTAGATGATTTCCATAATGTTTCCAAATACCAATTGATCTCTCTTCCATTCTTATCTTGTTATATAGAGAACTCTTCATGCTGAAGCAAAACCCGAAGATTCTCTGGAAGCTTTTCAGCAGTCACAAAAATTCTGACCCTAAACCATTCTGGAAGAGCCCTGTATGACATACAGATGTCAGCCACCAGCAGATGCCTGAGGAATTTCTTGGATATCCTTGATCTAAGAATCGGTGCCTTAATGACCATGTTGCTACCCAACAAGAAGTCTTCACTAAATTCCTACTTCACATAGCACCTTATAAACTCCCAACATTCACCAAGGAACCTGCTAGCATTTTGCACTGCGGCATCCAAACCATTTTGACAACTGAATGGCAAACTCCCAGAAAATATAGGTACATTCAAGGATCATCATGGAAACATTAAAACAGTTTGGAAAGGCAAGAAAACATTAATTCATAAACTAAAGAAACACTGTGGCCAAGTGGAAATATCCCAGGCCCGCGAATAAGAGGATCGGTGTTCTAATCCCAGATACGCGACTTGACTGCTGTGTGACCTTGAGCAAGTCATTTCTCTTCTCTGTCGCTCAGTTACCTCATCTGTAAAGTGGAGATGAAGACTGTGACTCCCATGTGGAACGAAGACTGCATTCAACCTGATTATCTTGTAATTACCTCGGTACTTAATACGGTGCCTGCCACATAGAAAGACTTAAAAATTACAATAAGCAACAAAAAACTCTAAATGCCATTCTCCTCCATTAATGTGACTTTTTATAGTATTTGTAAAGTGCTTACTATGTGTCAGGCACTTACTAACTGCTGAAGTAGATGAAAGACAATCAGGCTGGACACACACATATGGACCTCCCAGTCTCAATCCCCATTTTACAGATGAGAGACCTGAGGCACAGATAAATGAAGTGACTTGCCTAGGGTCACACAACAGACAAGTGGCAGAGGCAGGATTAGAACCCAGGTCCTTCTGACTCCCAGGGCTGTGCTCTATCCACTAGGCCATGCCGCTTCTCAATCAACTGAGCACTGGGACCGTCGACCGGACGATCATCACAAGGCCCAGGTGGACGAGAATTCCGGTAAAATGAGAACAAATGAGGAACACGTCACCGTGGGTCAGCTTTAAGACAAGCACCCCCCAGTACAGCCATCCAAGTCAAATCCCGTCTCTGAAAGCGTTCTTGATATCGTTTCTAAAATCCTATCGATTGCTCAGAAATTTGATTTGTGGGGAACGAAGGCCGGCCATTAAAAGCCAAATGCCTTTCAGTGGATCATAATGAATTATACATGTAAATGTATTGACTAAATGTACGGGTTCAATTAAATGACTAAATGTTGAACCTGAAGTTGGGCCAGCCCTTCCGCAGCCATCCTTCTCCCACTCTGAACGTTCCAGATTTCTCCGATACGATCGACTTATTTCTGACTAAACTGGTCCTCCAAATGGTTTGAAACAATCTTCCCCGAGAAAGAGTGAAGTTTGGGCATGCGGTGGTGTATTTTAGGTGAATGATTCTAGCGGAATTTATTTAATGGCATTTTCTCTACTAAGGCAGATTCTTTCTTCAGTTGTTGGAGTGTCAGATGGTGAAAGTTCTCTCGAGAGGCTGAGTGAAGTAGGTAAAATATTTGAAACTGGGGAACGTAACCTATAAGCAAGTGCTTGAGAAACAGCCTGGCCTATTGGAAAGAGCAAGGGCCAGGGAGTCAAGACATTCGGGTTCTAACCCTGACTCCCCGAATTGATTGCTGTGAGCCCTTAGATAAGTCACCTACTATGCCTCAACTTCCTCATCTTTACATTGAGATTAGATTCCTTTTCTCCCATTCCTTAAGACTGTGAACTCCATGTGGGACAAGGATTGTGTCTGCTTTGATTATATTGTATTTTAATTAGACAAAAACTTGTAGTTTTGGAAAAAAAAAAGATCAGGCCTCAGCAAGAGATTGTAGTTGGTATTTTTTGTCAGGAAGCTGAAATGAAGGGGTTTGCAGAAAGAAATACGAAAATTGATGTCAGATCATGAAGAAACAATGATATTAGAGAAAGGAAGGAAAGCAATTGTCATTGAAAAAAAATGTTTTTATTTACAATCATTAATGAGGTGCTTGTAAATGATGGACTTTTGGAAATTTTTAAAAAATGTCTTCTTTTCCATGGATACCTAATATCACCATCTAACTATTCCTTGCTGTCTTCCATTGGCACTGTCATACTATTAACTGACTCAATAAATTGGTCAATAATGTAATTAATTTTTTTTTCCATTTCGTACTAGAATTACCTCCTGATCTTTCCCTTGAGGGCTCGGGAGATCCGTTTTCTGTTAGAAAAATGCAGAAGAAAAAACCCAAGCAAAGCATTCCGGGATATTCCCAGCAGTCCTGGCTTCAGGTTCCAATTGGCCCCTAATAGTAGTGTTGGCCTTACTCACCTAAATGGGTTTGGTGGAAGCTGAGCTTGGAGAGTGTGTGGCTTGCCCTTCACATCAGACAGACTCCCTTACTTTGAGAATTGTGATCTTTATTAAATGCTTACTACTCAACAGCATAAAACAAGACAAGACATGCCAAACCCTGTGCTAAGCACTGGTGCAGCCACCAACATAAAGGATTAGACACAGCCCGTGATCCACATGGGGCTCACAGTCTAGTTTGGGGTAGACAGATAAAGGCAGTGTTTTGCAATAGCACCAAGCAGCACAGCCAAAATATCAAAAAGACAATGCTGAGACAAGTTAAAATAAGAGACCTCGGACTCCTGATCGTTCCAGGTAAAAACAAAAAGGGCCTCAGATGTAAACCACTACAACTTCTCCAGGTTCTAAAAGTTGTATAAGAATCAGTCAATCAATGGTATTTAATGAGTGCTAAATAAGTGTAAGGGCACTGAATTTTGGAAAGTACACTCGAAAAAGCAGATAGGGCCCCTTCCCTCAAGGAATTTGCATTAAAATATATTCCCCACACATTATCTTGTGGCTTTAATAATGTTGGTATTTGTTGGTATTTGTTAAGCGCTTACTATGTGCCGAGCACTGTTCTAAGCGCTGGGGTAGACACAGGGGAATCAGTATGTCCCACGTGGGGCTCACAGTCTTAATCCCCATTTTACAGATGAGGTAACTGAGGCACAGCGAAGTTAAGTGACTTGCCCACAGTCACACAGCTGACAAGTGGCAGAGCTGGGATTCGAACTCATGACCTCGGACTCCAAAGCCTGTGCTCTTTCCACTGAGCCACGCTGGCTTTCTGAGTGGCTCATCCAGCCTGCAGTGGTAAATAATAATATTTAAAAAGTGCTTACTATGTTCCAGGCTCATAGGCCTGGGGTGGATACAAGCAAATCAGGTTGGACCCAATCCCTGTCCCACATGGGGCTCACAATCTTATTCCCCGTGTAACAGATGTGTTAACAGAGGAACGGAGAAGTGAAGTAACTTGTCCAAGGTCACACAGCAGACAAATGGTGGAAGTGGGATTAGAAGCCAGGTCCTCCTGAGTCCCAGGCCCGTGCTCCATCCACTAGGCCACACTGCTTCTCTTGCATATTCAAGGACCCCATCTTAAAGGGACTATGGACCCTGGTGTGTGTGTGTGAAGGAGACAGTTCAAGGGGATGAGATCTATGAGCTTTTACTCGGGATCCTCTGACTCTTGAAAACCATATCCCAGCGATCTTTGTTTTTGCCCTCATGGAGCAGGGCATTGAGGATTTGGAAAGCCGCTCAGAAGAGTTCAGCAGGTATCCTCTCACGCAAGCCTTTGATCCAGTTCTTTGTTTTGTTGTCCTGGAAATATTGCTTGGGAAGACCAGTTGTCAGTTGGACAGGCTCACTCTTGGCCAGCATGTTTGGTACAAAAGGCTGTTCACAACATACATAAAAGTGAGTAGAGCGAATGACAAGAGGCTCTTAATCTTTATTTTTCCACCTGCTTGGTGATTCAGAATGAGAGTGAGAGAAAGAGAGGAGAGGGAGAGAGGAAAGAGAAAGAAGAGAGAGAAAAAATAGAGGAAGAGGAGAGAAAAAGAAGAAGAGAGGAGAGATGGGAAAGTAAGAGGAAAGAGATAAGAGGCAAGAGAGAAAGGAGAGAGGAGAGGGAGAAGAGAGAGAGAGAGAGAAGAAAGGGGAGAGAAAGAGAGGAAAGAGGAGAGAGAGAAAAAGAGAGATTGCCTTCCATTGCATTTCTTGTTTTCCTGTCAGATGCTGTTTTAGCCAACTTTAGCCTTGAATGGGGTCAACATTTAAATGGAGATTTAATCGATCAACAGTATTTATTGAGCACTTACTGGGTGTAGGGTGCTGTACAAAGCGCTTGAGAGTACAACGGAGTTGGTAGGCATGATCCCTGTCCTCAAGGATTTTATAACCTACTGGGAGAAACAATAAAAGAAAATGATAGGAAGAGGAAGCAACAGAGTATAAAGATATGTATATGACTTCTATGGGGGTTGGGCACTATGAACGCCAGGGAAAAAAAAGCGACAGCAGGTAAAAGAAAAATGAAATCTTTAGTGTATGCCTGGGCTTGATCAATTCTTCCTTGAACCTGGGATGGTTGTTACCTACCTCTAGGATTGTGGCTCAGGTATTTTCTGTGTGAGAGGTAGATTTTTTGACGTTTACCAAATCCCTTGGCTGCTGTGTTCTGTTCCACTTCCCACCCACTGAATATTCAAAACTTAAATTATGTCTTTATCAATCCATTTTTGGGAGCTGGTATTATTTCCTCTTAAAATTTATAACTAGGGGTTTCGACTAAAGCCCACGTGTCCTGTTTCCATGGTGGGAACAACCTTCTGCGGTCTGGGTCATGGCTGTGGCTTCCGATTTAAAATGAAGTTGAGAACCTCAAAATCAATGGACGTCACTTTGATAATGCTGCCCTCTTTTGTTTTTGTTTTTTTTTCCAAATAATATTTGTTAAGCATTTACTATATTCCAGGCACTGTACTAAGCTCTGGAGTAGAGACGAGATGATCAGGTCAGACACAGTCCCTGTCCCTCATGGGGCTCACAGTCTTAATTCTGATTTTACAGGTGAGGGAACTGAGGCCCAGAGAAGTGACCTGCTCAAGGTCACACAGCAGACGAGTGGCAGATCTGGGATGAGAATCCAGGTCCTCTGACTCCCAAGCCTGGGCTCTTTCCACTAGGCCCCGCTGCTTCTCATCTTGAACATGATCTTGTCCAGTGCTGTTTCTCAATTTCTTCTGTCCTTGACTACAGCACTATTGCCCAGAAATAGATCTATCCTGGATCAATAGTTAACTCTTACAAAGTCTGCTGCTCATCATTTCACTAATAATAATAATAGTTTATTTGTTAAGTGCCAGGCACTATACTAACCGCTGAAGACACTGGGCTCAACGTTGGGCATTGTAAAGTTGGTCTGGTGGACTGAGAGTCAGAAGGACCTGGTTTCTGATCCCCGCTCCGTCACATGCCTGCTGTGTGATGGTGGGCAAGTCACTTCACTTCTCTTTTCCTCAGTTACCTTATCTGAAAAGTAAAAATGAAGACTGTGAGCCCCACATAGGACAGGGACAGTGTCCAACCCAATTTGCTGTATCCACCCCAACACTTAGCATGGCATGGTGGATAGAGCACAGGTCTGGGAGTCAGAAGGCCATTGGTTCTGATCCCACTTCTGCCACTTCTCTGCTGTGTGACTTTGGGCAAGTCAGTTCACTTCTCTGTGCCTCAGTTATCTCATCTGTAAAATGAGGGTTGAGACTGTGAGCCCCACAAGGGACAAGGACTGTGTCCAACTCAGTTTGCTTGTATCCACCCCAGTGCTTAGTACAGTACCTGGTACCTAGTAAGCGCTTAACAAATATCATTATTATCACCATTATTATTATGATTATTACCCCTGCCTGGCACATCGTGAGTGTTTAAACAGGTACCACAGTTACTATTATCGGTTGACAGGGTGAGGGAGCGAGAGGCGTGTCGTAGTTTCACAGAGCCGGGCCAGCCAGAGAAGACTCCAATCTCCCTCCCTCTCTGTTTACAAAACTGTAAGCAATTACAGAAGAGAGTGAAGCATGAAGGTGCATTTATACATCCTGCTGGGGTGCTAAACATTTGTTCCTAAAGGGCAAGACTATGGAATAAGCCATCTAATTAGCTTCTGGTCTCAGGATAACCTCTGAGTTCCTTAGGCTAATATAGTCTAGACCGCTAGACTCTGAATTTATTGGTTTGGCCTCTTTGGAGATGGATCAATTCTCCCTTGTTGTTTGAAAATTATTATTATTCATTTGAACTCTGGCCCCGGGGACCCCTCGGCCGCTGACGAGACGGCAGGGAATCGTAAGTACGGCATAATCAAGTGTCGATCCTTCGCCCGTCCATCGGTGACACCTAGTCGATTATTGGCCAGATCGTGGATTTTCACAAGATGGACCCCCATCAGGCAAGGCAGAGCTGGCACATAAGAACCGATGGATTTCTGAGAGACACAGGTTAAAGGTGAACGGAACCTGTCGTTCACAATCAACGTGGGTTTGGCCCCGAGATGAATGGAGGAAGTCAGGTGGCCACAGATGCTCTGGGACACCGGCCCTTCGGTGAGGGTGACACACATTGGTCGAGCTTGGGCAGTCCTCGCTTTGAGAAGCAGCATGGCTTCGTGGATAGAGCCCAGGCCTGGGAGCCAGAAAGATGTGGATTCTAATCCCAGTTCTGCCACGTGTCTGCTATGTGACCTTGGGCAAGTCACTTCACTTCTCTAGGCCTCAGTTTCCCTATCTGTAAAATGGAGATTAAGAGTGTGAGCCCCATGTGGGACAGGGACTGTATCCAACCTGCTAAATTTGTAACTGTCCAGTGTTTAGAACAGCTCTTGGCACATAGGAAGCGTTTAACAAGTATCATAAGCATTATTATTTATTATTTAAAAATGGCAAACCGACTTGATGAAATCATATCATGGTTGGGAAGTCAGGCAGTCAATCGTATTTACTGAGCGCTTACTATATGCAGAGTGCTGTTCGGCATTTGGGAGAGTACCACATAACATAACAGACACATTCCTTGCCCACAACGAGCATTGAAGATACTGGACATGGCTGGTCAGTGTGGCAGAACATCATTTGAGTGACTTCAGGCTCAACACTTCCAACTCCGAATTCAACACATTTCTCTACATATCCTCTCTCCCTCTCCATCTCTTCAGCTCTATAACTTGATATCTGTCTTGACTCCTCTCCTTCAACTTACATATTCAGTCAACAACCAAATCCAGCCAGTTTTTTCTTCACGATATCTAGAGAATCTCGTTTCTTCTCTTTCCAAACTATCACCGAGATGGTATAATCTCTTGTTAGATCATAACTCGACTACTGCATCAGCCTCCTCGCTGGTCTCCCTGCCTCCAATCTCTTCCCATTCCAGCACATACTTACAACTGTTACCTGGATCTTTCTTCTAAAACAGCATTCTTCGCTTGTCTTCCCTCTCCTCAAAGCCCTCAAAGTCATCCAGTGCTTTTGCCTACCCATCTCTGCAAAAAGCAAAAACTCCTGATCACCAGTGCTTAATACAGTACCAGCACTTAATACAGTGCTTGGCATATAGTAAGCACTTAACAAATACCACTGTTGGTCAAGATAATCAATTTTCAAAACTCGTACTTATCTCCATGCCTTTCCCAGTACATCCCAGCTCTAAATCAATCAAATAGTATTTATACATTTAATCATATTTATTGAGCCTTTCCTGTGTGCAGAGTGAGGTACTAAGCCCTTGGAAAAGTACAGTACTGTAGAATTGTTCAAAACATTCCCTGCCCACAATAGGATTACAGTCTGAAGTCGGTAAGTCCACTGTCTGGCACACTTTGCTTCTCTGAAACCAACCTACCGTATCTTAGAGAAACAGCCTGGCATAGTGGCTGGAGCATGGGCCTGGGAGTCAGAAGGTCATGGGTTCTAACCCCGGCTCTGTCACTTGTCTGCTATATGACTTTGGGCAAATCATTTCACTTCTCTGGGACTCAGTTCCCTCATCTGTAAAATGGGGATTGAGACTGTGAGCCCCAAGTGGGACAGGGACTGTGTCCAACCTAATTTGCTTCTATCCACCCCAGTGCTTAGTACAGTGCCTGGCACATAGTAAGCACTTAACAAATACCAATACCTTCATTCCTCTCTCTCTCTCGGTTTCCTATCCTCCCTCCTGTCTGGGATTCTCTCCTCTCTCCACGTCCAGCAGACCACTGCTATCCTTATCTTTAAAGCCCTTATGAAATCACATTTTCTCAAAAGAATGTTTCCTGCTGAATCTCTCAGCTCTCACCCTATTACCCTCACAGCTCCCACTTCGGCCCTTCTCAATTATCTAAGCACTTAGGTACTCACCTCCCCACTCCCTGCCTAATGGTAATAACGATTATAATAACAATTATCATCATTATTAATATTATTAGTGCTTACCATGTGTCAAGCAATGTACTAAGCCCTGGGAAGATAAATGAAAATCACATTGGACACAGGCCCTATCCCCCAAGGGTTTAAAGGTGTGGGGTAATCGGATTTAATCCCCATTTTTGGATAAGGAAACTGAGGCACAGAGATATTAAGTGACTGTGCATGGTCACACAGAAGACAAGTGGTGGAGTTGTGATTCAAGCCCCGGTCCTCTGACTCCCAGGGCCGTGCCGTTTCCATTAGACCACGCTCATTCTCTCCACCTGCTACCATCCACGGCACTTAAATTATGTTGCTTCCCCTACTCGGGGAAGTCAGAGATCACACCAAGATTGTGGGCTTGTGGTTGGTCCCAGAGGATTCTTGGAGTGCATCTCTTCAGAGTGTCTCACCCCCACTCCCTAAGGAACCAAGCAGGATTCCATCACCCCGGATTACTGTGAATTCCTAGACTTCGGAGGCTCGTTAATTACTAATCCAAACCACCCTCATCCCATTGGCGAGCCAAGTTAATCACACTCTGGGCACAATGTACTCAGTTCCAAATGTTCTGAGAATTCCCAGAGGTGTTAGAGGGAACAAAAAGGACCGTTCCATTCTGCGTGTCGATGAAATGAATAGCTGCTTAAGGGGGGAGGGGTGGGGGGGCGAGCGCATTATGTGTTCTCTGGCAAGAGGGTCCAGACAGTGTTAAAGGACCCGGTGAAAGGAGAGGAGATGCAGAGTGGCAGAAGCAGAGGAGCCTTATATTCATAATGGGGAACTTTCCCGGAGAGAAAAATGTCTGGGTGAACCTCTCCCCTGGTTTATTAATGAGCTCCGTGAGTCAATCATCAGGGCTGATGGATCACACCCACCTAGTGAAATTAACGTGCTGGACAAATGCATCGCTTTAGAGAGCTAGTGTGTGTCACAAGGAAAGGCGCAAACCTCTCACATCGTTGACCGGTTTGGGGGCGTTCTGCATTTTCACGGCTGTCTAAATGAGCACTCTAAATGGAAATACTCTGGGCACTCTGGTGACTATATAAAATCAAACATCACTTGGGGCCGAGATGTTTCACAGAAGATGAGAAAAAACATTTTCCTCCCAATTTCTCATATTTCTTAATGGAATAATGGGAAAGGGAAAAGATGAGCGCCAGATGGAAAACGGTCTGAATGGGAAGCCTTGATGGAAATAGACGTTTGTTGTCTTCCTACACGGGCAGTTCCAGCCCTTCCCAGGGACCGCTGTTCAAAGGAGGTTTATAAGAGACTATTCTGTGGCTCCGGGCAAGCTGCAGAAGGGATATCCTGTGTATGATGTGCGGTGTTGGGGAATTGATTTTGGAGTACCAAAGAATTTGTCTAATACTGCAATCTCCTTCAGCATCCTTTGACACTTTCCTCTTTTCTGTGTGTGTGTGTGTGTGTGTCCCTTTCCTCCTATTTGGCAGGTGACTGATATTAGGCATTATTAACTGTCAGGGAGGCCCAAGCTAATGCAATTAAATGGCAGATGGCCATCAGAAGCACTTTCTAGTTAGTATTTTCTTCTTGCACAACCTCAAATGGGCTCAGAGGTCCTTATATTATGGAGTGCCAAATTACACTGCATATTATGGAGTGAACACAGAGAACAGAACCCCCCGATTAGATCTCTCGGTTATGGTAGAACCCCGAGAGAGTTTGTCAGAAGAGGAAATAGGTCTCGTGGCTTAGTGGAAAGAGCACAGGCTTGGAAGTCAGAGGTCATGGGTTCTAATCCCACTCTGCCACTTAACAGCTGTGTAACTTCAGGCAAGTCACTTAACTTCTATGTGCCTCAGTTAACTCATCTATAAAATGGAGATTAAGAGTCCCACCTGGGACAAACTGATGACCTTGTATCTCCCCAGCACTTAGAACAGTGCTTGGCACATAGTAAGCGCTTAACAAATACCATTATTATTCTTCTAGACTGCGAGCTCCTTGTTGGGTAGGGATTGTCTCTATTTGTTGCCGAATTTTACTTTCCAAGTGCTTAGTACAGAGATCTGCACACAGTAAGCACTCAATAAATACAGTTGAATGGACGAATGAAAGAATGAATCTTCAATTGAGTCATACCTAGATTCTTTGGGAAAGGGAATTTGTAAATTAGAGAAAGGGTTGATGCTGAAATTCAACCACAGATCCATTTACTGGTCTCCCTCTTACTTAAAGAACCTCATCTGGAACAGGGACTGCATCCAATCCAATTATCCTGAATCTCCCCCAGCATTTAGTGCAGAGATTGGCACAGGGCAAGAGCTTAATGAATACCTCAATTACTATTAAATCTGAGGAGCGATCACTTTGAGAGAAAGTGATTTTAGCCATGCCGGAGGGGGGAGAAATATTCTTTTGTCTGTTTCCCATTCTTTGTCTCTCTGGCTCTCTCCTCTCTATCTCTTACCATCCACAGCCTTATCTTGTTAACTCTCTGACTCTCTGGGCGATTCTTCTGGGTTGTCCCTTTTCCTCCCCATGTCCCTTGGAAGCTCCACGTCAAGGAGAGCAATCCCCAAACTCCCTTTCCCCTGCCCCCCCAGCAAAGACCTTGTTCCCTTCTCTCCACAGTTGTCTCTCCCCTGCCTCTCTTGTCCTCAGCATCTCAGCGTCTTTCCACTCCACGACAGAACTCCAGTGCCTGAAGTGTCTGAAAAAGAAATCATCTTAAAATTAAACTGGACTTACAGTGCCTGCAACATAAACCAGATGTCCACAGTAGTAAAGCCCCCTCTTCTATCCCAAATCAGTCACCTTTTTATTGCCGTTGCCTGTGTCTGAAATATCCTCATAGGGGATGCTTTACCGTGTTAAAAATGGGACCCTCTTGTAGTTTTGAGATCTTATAGGTTGTGTTTTCATAGGTTGAATTCATCCCCATTTGGTAGTTGAATTCCTTCTTAGGTCCTGGTAGAAAATGCTGGCATTTGTTTTCTCAAAGATCTCTAGTGCATCAAAATTTCTTTCAGCAAATGAGTTACATCCATATTTTCAGGGAAATATAATTAACAGTATTAATAGCAAGAATAATGATAACTGTTAAGCACTTACAGTATGCTAAGCTCTGTGTAATCACGTCAGGCACAGTCCCTGTCCTATCTAGCATTTACAATCTAATTAAGAGGGTAAACCATTATTGAATTCCCATAGAGAAACTGAAGCCCAGAAAAGAAAGATCCTTTAACTTCTCTGGGCCTCAGTTTCCTCCTCTGAAACATGGGGATGAAATGCCTTGTCCTCTCCCTCTTAAGCTGTGAGCCCCCTGAGGGAAAGGAACTTTGTCTGATCTGATTATCTTGTATCTTAGCGCAGGACACATTCACTTAATAAATGCCATTATGATGATGACCTACAAGATTCACAATCAGAGGCTCGACAGCTATGATTTGGAAAAGCAGAAGAGATTGACTTCCCTGAAATCCCAGTGGCCATTAAAGCCCAGTGGGAGACCAAGCTACTTGCCCACCCTGGGTCAAGGCTGATGAACTGCCTGAGTTTTCCTCCACCTCTAGGTGGTCCTGATTGAATTCTCCCAAAGACCCTCTTGAAAGAGGGCCTCCTGCTCACTGTCCCCAGGAAAATGTCTCCCAAGGAAACATCGAACGATGGGGTAGGAAAAGTGACCGAGATAAATTGAGAGGAAAAGCCATCCCATTAAAAGCCTCCATCTCTTCTCCAAGCAGATCCATCCCAAAACGTCTGCTGGAGAAACTAGAAACCTGCGAAGATGAGACTTAGCCAAAGGAAATCAATAATTCCAGTCTGTTCCTCTGCCTTAATGGCACAAAGTCTTCAGGAAATCTAAGACGCTTAATGGCATAAGGTTCAGATGGCTTATCAAGAGTGGGATGAAATGCCACACTTTAAAAGATGCCTCCGAACAGTTATTAAAAATGCAAGCCCCCTTGGAGAAAACTCTGGAGTGCTGGAAATGAAGAGGGCTTTAATATCCTACTATTTTCAAGACAAACGCAGGCAAAGCTGTTCATGGTATGGATCTGACGTCCAATACCAAAAGAGGTCTCTCTCATCCTGGACCCTCCAGATTTTCCATCAGCCAAGCCCCCAGCTAATGACTTTTCCATTGAGTTAGGCATCAGGATGTTCTAAACCCACTATCTCGTCTTAATTTTTCATTGCATCATTTCGCTTCTCCATTAATTTAGGCTCCAGGCTACTTTAACTGGGTCATCTTGTCTTGATTTGACAGTGCATCCTTTCAACCACCCAGCTTTGCAGGCGATTCTGTGGTAAGGGTATTTTGATTTCAGCAGATCCCACTCCACCTGTCATTCTGCTTTTCTCCCTCTTTTGCTCTCTTCTCTAGTCCTCATTTTGATTTCCTGATGCCTTTCCCAGTCCCAGGGAACTTCCAGACAAACTGTCAATCATGTCACAAAGGCATTCCTGATGGATGAAAAACAGTGTTCACTTTTGTCCTGGGACGAATGCCCAACGAGAATGAAGATTTCAAAGAGCTAAATTCGGTTCTGAGAAAGGAACAGCATAAAAGTTAATTACCTGGGGCACCAAATCAGTATTTCCTTCATCAACTCAGCACCACATTGTGCGTTAAAGCAGAGGATTATCTGGAAAATATTCAACCTCCCCTTGCAGTTCTCAGGGTAATTAGACCCTCTTCTGTCTGTCACTAGGAGACAAATTGTTTGTAGACAGTTAACATGAGTGCTATGCTGTGTCTTCAACCTTTATCATAATTATATTTTCAATATTCAGGGAAATACCCCAAACTTATTACAAGGCTAATTGCTTGATAATGAATTGCTGCTGCTTGTGGAGAAATGTATTATTTATTTATTTTTCCCTTCATTTCCTTTCATGGCTTCGATTTTTGCAAGGCAAGTGCTTTCAGAAGAAACATTCTCTATGAAGACTTCATCCATCGTAAGACAGTGCCTAATTTTGTTCCTAGCTGGAACCGCGAAACATTCGAGAGAATAAAATACCCTCATCCCTGTCCAAACTCCAATGAGCTGAAGGAAACCCAGATGCCATTAGTGTTTCTGGAGCCCTCTGTTGGGACGTAGGCTTGAATCGATGTGACGTTGACAGTTGGGTTGATGCTGCAAGATGCTTCAAGAAGCTCCAGGCTCACTTTGGCCCGAAAAGCCAGCAGGGACATACAATTCAAAGAGAAGGAGATGGATCAGGTGGAGGGGCTGAGCGGTCTGCCCAAAGTCTGTGACTTTTGCCTCACTCTGATCAAAATCATTCAGGATGCTGGTTTTTGCAACCCCAAAAGTGACTTTTGAAACAAATTTCAGGTTTACTGCCAGCCCTCAAAAGACAATGATCTGTCCTTTGGGTCTCTTGTGAAATTTACAACAGTTTGGTAAGGCTGGGAGGAGATGGGATCGTCGTTAATTTACCAGAACCAGAGATCTTCCTGAATCAATCATAACTATTAATAATAATAATAATAATTGTGATATTTGTTAAGGGCTTACTATGTACCAGGTACTGTACTAGGCACTGGGGTAGATATAAGCTAATTGGTTTGGACATAGTCCCTGTCCCACATGGGGCCCACTGTCCCCCAGCATCTAGTACAGTGCCTGGCACATAGTAAATACTTAACTACCACCATCATTATCATAATTATTGAAGCAGCATGGTGTAGTGGATAGAGCGTGGGCCTGGCAGTCAGAAGGTCTTTGGTTCTAATTCTGTCTCTGCCACTTATCTGCTCTGTGACATTGGCCAAGTCACTTCACTTCTCTGTTCCTCAGTTACCTCATCTGTAAAATGGGGAATGAGACTGTGAGCCCCACGTGGGACAGGGACTGTGTCCAACTCGATTTGCCTGTATCCACCCAAACACTTAGTACAGTGCCTGTCACCTAGTAAGCGCTTAACAAATAACATCGTTATTATTATCAGGATGTTTTACAGATGAGGTTACTGAGGCTCAGAGAAGTCGCTTGGCTAAGGTCACACAGTGGACAAGTGGCAGGGACAGAATTAGAACCCAGGTCCTTCTGACTCACAGGCCCACATTCTTTCTACTAGGCCATGCTGTTTCTCAATCTATTGAGCATTTACTGTGTGCAAAGCAATGTACTAAGTACTTGGGAGAGTCCAATATAACAGAGTTGGTAGACATTCCCTAGGAACAAGGAGCTTACAACCCAGGGGGGAGACTGACATTAATATAAATTGTGCGTATCGATCCTAAAGTCAATGAATGGTACTTATTGAGCACTTCCTGTGTGCAGAACACTGTACTAAGAACTTGGGAGAGTACATTATAACAGAGATGGAAGACAGATTCCCTGTCCACAAGAAGCTTATACTCTAGAGGAATGAACACTCTCCAGGGAAAGTGCAGTGTAGTGGAAGGACTTGGGATGGAAGCTGGAGGACAAGAATTTGAGTCTGAGCTTTATCCCTGGCCTATTGTGGGGCAGGTCACTTAACTTCTCTTTCTTGCATTTTTCTCATCTGTAAATTTGGGTTAATAATATCTGCCTTTCTACCTACCTCATGGAATTGTTGTGAGGGCAAAAATTAGATGTGATGTCAATCAATCAATCAATCATATTTGTTGCGTGCTTAATGTGTGCAGAGCACTGTACTAAGCGCTCGGGAGAGTACAATGTAACAATATAACAGACACGTTCCCTGCCCACAACAACCTGATGGTCTAGTGGGAGAGCAATTTGGGAATAACTGAGAAGGAAAGGGAAGTATGGATTTTGGAGGGGAGAGACAGAAGACAGGGAGGTAAGTGAGGAGGCTGATGCAGGAGTCATTCATTCATTCATTCAATAGTATTTATTGAGTGCTTACTATGTGCAGAGCACTGTACTAACCGCTTGGAATGTACAATTCGGCAACAGATAGAGACAATCCCTGCCCACTGACGGGCCGTCAAGGCAGGATATGAGAAAAGCTTAGATTAGCGTGGAAATAGTATGGATGGAGAGGCGGGGATGGAGGCTAGAGATGTTAGGAAGGAAGAACTGAAAGGATTTTGGTGTCAGTGTGAGGAAAAGTGTTGATTGAAAGATGAATCATTGATAATGCCGAGATCATGAATTTGTGAGTCCAGGAGGATGGTGGTGTCCTCTGCCAGTGGGAGTAGCGGGTTTAGGTGGCAGGATGAGTGGGAAGATGAGTAGTTCTTCTTTGGATATATTAAGCTTAAGGTGTCAGCGGAACATCCGAGTAGACACATCCTCGAGGTGGGAGGAAATTCAAGATTTCAGACAAGGAGAGAGGTCAAGGCAGGAAAAGTAGATTTGGAAATTATTTACATTGAGGTAGTGCTTGAAACCATGGGAAGGAATGAGGTCTCCGAGGGAGTGGGTGGAGATGGAGAATAGAAGGGGACCCAGAACTGATGGGCTAGGAAGCAGAGAAGGAGCAGCTAGAGGGATAAGAGGAGAACCAGAAACGGGCAAGCGTGGGTGAAGCCATGATTAGATAACTTTTCCAGAAGAAAGGGGTGGTCCATAGTGTCGAATATTGCTGCGAGGTTGAGGAAGTTTGATCTGGCAAGATGGACATCAATGGTGATGCTAGAAAGGGCACACTCTATGGCATGGAAGGGGCAAAAGCGAGATTGGAGGGCATCAAGGAAGGAATTGGGAGGAGAGGAAGTGGAGGTGTAAATAACTCACTTGAGGAGCTTGGAAAGGAAAGGTAGGAGGGAGATGAGGCAATAATGGGAGGGTGATGAGGAGTCAAAGGGGTTTTTTTTTAGGTTAAGCGAGGCATGTTCATGTTTGAAAGCAGTGGGAAAGTAGCCACTGGAGACTGAGTGGTTGAAAATGGTGGCAGAAAAATTGCAAATAGTAGGTGCTCAATTATTGGCTGTTAGCTTGATGAAATTCTGTAGCCAACTAAAATAGTTCTTACTTTGATAGGTGATGGTTTACCTATCAGAGAAGAACTTAAAGGCTAGCTGAATGATAAAATTCAGGATTGGGCCAGGGAGGTTGTGGATTCTTCACCCCTAGAAATGTTTAAGAGAACTCCTTCCTTCCTGGATATTTCATCATTCACTTTTTTTAAGGTATTTGTTAAGCACTTGCTATATGTCAGGCACTGTATTAAGCGCTGGGGTAGACACAAGTTAACAGGCTCGACAGGGTCCCCCTCCTGCATAGGGCTCACTGTCTTAATCCCCATCTTGCAGATGAGGTAACTGAGGCCTGGAGAAGTGAAGTGACTTACCCAAGGCCACACAGCAGACAAGTGGTGGAGTCAGGATTAGAACCCAGGTCTTTCTAACTCCCAGGCCTGTGCTCTATTCACTAGGCCACATCGATTCTCCTTCACTCGCCTGGAGATATGGGTCTGGCCTCCGCTAGACTGTCAGCTTATTAAGCACAGGGAACATTTCTGCTAATTCTGTCATAGTGTACTCTCTTAAGTACTTAGTTCAGCGTTCTGCACTTAGTAAGCGCTCAATAAATACCATCGATTGATTGACCCCCGAAGAACAGCCGTAATATATATTCTCAGAGGGCCCAAATGTCTGTTACATTTTCATTCGGACTAATTATTCACTGCCAAGAAAGCTTTCCTATTAAAGCTAGCTTGGAAAAGCTGGCAAAATGAAACTCTACCCACAAGCCTGCCATTCTGCTTTCTGGCTGCTGAGATCCGTGCCCGAATTTAGGACATCTGTGCTGTCAGCCTGGTGCTCCCAAGCTGGCTGAAGATCATGCATGAATCTTCCTTGTAGGGGCTTCAGAAAGCTGTGAAACAGATCCATCCAAGATGAACACCCATGAAGCAGCATGGGGAAAAGAGGTCAATCAATCATTTGGATTTTCATAGCCCCTTTCCAGAAAGCACATTAAGGAACAGTGTGGACAGTGAGAGAGAATAAAGTCACCGGAGGCATTCCACTATAGTAAGAAGCACTTTAATTAGAGTTAAGCCGAGACAAGCGTTTAAGAAAGCTGACCTCTTATCGTTTTTCTATTTTCTAGGAGTGGGGAAGAGCATGTGTGCCCAGTGGGAATGGGATAAGGAAGGAAAAAAATTGTCCCACTGTTTGTGGCAGTGGGCTGATATCCATTTAACCCCATCTAAGTGAATAGGTACAGAACAAATCATGAACACTAGTGTGCTTTTTGGAAGATTGACACATTATGATGCCGACAAGGCATCAAGAGTCAGATGAAAGTGAAGGTTTAGGGTTAGGGCATAACATATATCACCTACTTTCCAGACAGGTTTCTGAAGCATATAATCCACCATATGTAACCCGATCCCCAACTTGGCTTCATATGAAAGTAGTTCGGTCTCATGGAAAGAGCATCGGACAGGGAATCAGAGGACCTGGGTTCTAATACCGGCTCTGCTACTTGTTTGCTGTGTGACTTTTGGCAAGTCACTTGACTTCTCTCTGCCTCAGTTTCCTCATCTGTGAAATGGAGGTTAAATACCTGCTCTTCTTCCTCCTTAGACTGGGAGTGTCATGTGGGTTGTGTCTAAGGTGACTATTTTGTACCCACCTGAGTGCTTCACACATGGTGAAGGAGCATGGCTTAGTGGATAAAGCATGGGCCTGGGAGTCAGAAGGACCTGGTTTCTAATCCCAACTCTGCTGCATGTCTGCTGTGTGACCTTGGGCAAGTTGCTTAACTTCTCTGGGCCTCAGTTACCTCATTTGTAAAATGTGAATTAAGCATTTGAAACTGAAGTAAGACAGGTACTGTGCCTAACCTGATTAATTTGTGTCAACCCCAGTGTTTAGAATAGTGCTTGGCAAGTAGTAAGTGCTTAATAAATATCAAATTATTATTAGTAATAGTAGTAAGTGCATAGGCCCTTAGTAGAGTGCTCTGCACATAGTAAAATATCAGGAAATGTGACTGAATGATAGATAGCAAATACCACAACTACTATTTTTAGGGCTTTGTGTTCACGAGACCCCCAAATGTTTCACATTCAGTACGCAAAATTTACATTTAAACTCTGAAACAAAGCCACCCTTTACAGACTGTGGGTCCTAAGAATTAAGGAATCAACTGAGTAGGATCTCGAATTGGATCTTTTCCTGCTGAGATGGAACATCTCATGACCCATGACTTCCTCCTGGCTACAGCATTCCCAGAATACACCTTTGGAAGGTAAGCTCTTTCCCAGATCATGACTACCTCTAGCCTCTGCCGATGTCATTTCATGTGCTTTGACTTTGGAATTCCCAGAGTTTATTAACATTGTCTTCTGAGAGACTTGTAAATGAACCTAGAAGACACAGCTAAAATGTTTAGCTAAAGCGTTCCTTAGTTTATTTGAACACTAGAATGACTATCCATTTCCCTTCTCTCTTCCTCTGTCTCTCTCCCTCTTCTGAAGGAAATGAAAAGTTTTAAGCTTTCATGTGTTCAGCATATCCCCAGTGGCATCTTTGTAAGAAGCATTTTAAAGGTTATTTCTGGAGCTTAGCTAAATGTTATCAGCCCTTTAGGGAGAGTGACAAAGATATTCACTCATCGGGCACAGAATCTCTTAAATCCTGTTCCACCTTCTGGAATAAATAACAAACACTTAGTCCCTAATCTATCCTTTTTTTTTTTTATCTCTGACAGAATATTCACCCATTTGGTCATTTTGAGGAGAACATTTAAAGTAAACGTTAAAATAGTTTTTATAAATGCACTCAGCTAAGATGTCTGAGAAGTAGCATAACCTAGTGGAAAGACCAGGGGCCTGGTTGTGTCTGTGTACCTGTGTTTGTATGTGTGTGGCGGGGAGAGAGGATCAGGAGGGCTGTGTTCCAATCTAGGCTCCACCCTTGGTTGCTGTATGACCTTGGGCAAGTCACTTAACTCGTCTATGCCTCTGTTTCCTTATCTATAAAACGGGGATGAAATACCCGTTCTCCCTTAGACTGTTGACTCCATGTGGGACCATGTACAATCTGCTTAGATAGCATATATCCCAGAATTTAGCACAGTGCTTGGTTCACAATGCATGCTCAACAAATGCCACAATTATTTAGTGGTGTAAATTTGAAAATTCCAAGAGGGCCAGAAGGCCGGGTTAAGAAGTCAAGAAGGAGAGAGAGAGAGAGAGAGAGGAAGGAGAGGGAGGGAGAGAGAGAACAAGCCTAAGAAAGACAGGGGAAAGAGTTAAGAATATGGGACAGCAAAAGGGAAGCAGCCTGGCCTAGTGGATAGAACACGGGCCTGGGAGTCAGAAGGACCTGGGTTCTAATCCTGAGTTCATCACTTGACTGCCATGTGACCTTGGGCAAATCACTTCACTTTTCTGATCCTCAGTTACCTCATCTGTAAAGTGTGGATGAAGACTGTGAGTCCCATGTAGGACAGGGACTGTGTCCAACCTGATTAACCTTTATCTATGCCATTGATTAGAATAGTGCTTGACACATAGTAAGTGCTGGATAAATACCATTATAATTATAATATACCATTACTATAATTATTTGGGGGAGATAAGGGATTTGGAGAGCAATGGGGACAGGGCATGAAGAGAGGGAATGGAGAAACAAAGGGAAATGGGAACAAGAAAGACTTTGGGAGGTAACACAGACAGAAGCACTGTTTGAACTCTTGCTTCTATATTGTGCCATAAAAGCATCAAAGTAACCATCTTGGAAAGCCACTGTTGTGGTGGCTTTCTTCTGGGCTGGAAGGAATGGAAAAAGAAGAGAAGAAAGAGGAAGAGGAGATGGAAGAAGAGGAAAAGGAAGAGAATGAAAAAGGAGACAAGGAGGAGATGGTGGAAGAGAAAGAAGAGAAGGAAATGTATTAGGATATTCATTCATTTATTCATTCAATTGTATTTATTAAGCACTTACTGTGTGTGGAGCACTGTACTAAGTGCTTGGGAAAGTACAATACAAGATGGAGATGGAAGAAGAAAAAAAGGAAAACATTGATGAGGAGGATGAGGAGGAGGTGGAGGAAGAGAAAGAGGAGAGGAATGAGGAGATGGAAGAAGAGGAATTGGAAGAGAATGAAAAGGAAGACAAGGAGGAGGAGGTGGAAGAAGAGGAAGACAGGAAGAAAAGAATGAGGAGATGGAGGAAGAGGAAAAAAAAGTGAATGAAAAGGAGGAGGAAGAGGAAGAGAAAGAAGAGTAGGAAAAGAATGTGGAGATAGAAGAAGAAAAAAAGGAAGAGAATGACAAGGAAGATGAGATGGAGGAAGAGAAAGAAGAGGAGGGAAAGAATGAGAAGGAGGGGAATGAAGAAGAAGAAGAGGAAGTAGAGGAAAGGAAAGAAGAAGAGAAGGATGAGGAAGAGAAGAGGGATGACGATGAGCAGGAAAAGACTGGGTAGCCTCTCCTCCACTTTCATGCTGAGCTGTTCAGTCCCCATCTTGTGACTGCTTGATCTTCTCCTTCATCCCAAATGGAAAGGTTTCCACCTTGCGGGATAGCAATCCCAGAATTGTTGACCATAACACATAACCAGATTTCTTGATACGTCCTGCCTAATGTAGATTGTCTGATCGTGTTACTGAAAGATGCCCAGTTTGGGGAAATCCTTTTAAATGTTTCCATGACCCAACAATATTATTTTGTCCATGAGTCCCTTTGACATCCCCTAGTCCTGCCTTCCATGTCTTTTTTGGGCATTTGTTGAGCACTTACTATGTGCCAGACACTATAACAAACACTGAGGTAGGTACAAGCTAATCAGGTTAGACACAGTCCAAGTCCCACATGAGACTAACCATCTTAATCCCTACTTTACAGATGAGGTAACTGAGGTCCAGAGAAGTGAAGAGACTTGCCCATGGTCACATAGTAGACAAGTGCTGAAAACGGGGTTAGAACCCAGGTCCTTCTGTTGATTATGTTGTATCTACTGAGTGTTGGACACAAAGTAAATAATTATTATTATTATTGAGACTGCAATCTCCAAGATCACTAACTACTTCCTCAACTCTAATGCACTCTATCCAATCCTCCTCTAATCCCTGCCTTTGACATCATGGACCATTTCCTTCTCCTGGACTAGACACCCTTTAGGATGAAAGCTTCCTGTGGACAGGGAACATATCTATTAATTGCTGTATTGTATACTCTCAAGCACTTAGTTACTGAACACAGTAAGCACTCAATAAACATAATTGATCGAGTGATCCAGAAGTGCTCCCTAACCTAGGTTTTGCCAACACAGTTCTCTCTTGATTATTATTATTACACTTTTTCAACACTTATCATTTGTCTAGCGCTGATCTAAGCACTAGGGTAGATACAAGTTAATCTGTTTGGATGCAATCTCCATCCCACAGAGGGCTCACATTCTAACTAGGAGGGAGACTAGCCATGAAATCCCCATTTTATGAACAGAGAAAAAAGTTAAGTGACTTGCCTAAGGTCACACAGCCGGCAAATGGCAGAGGCACTTTTAGGACACAGGGTCTCTGGCTCTCAGGCCCATCCTCTTTCTACTACAATATGGCTGGCGTGTTTGAGGCAGTTTGTGTGTATTCTACCCTGCTCTATGCCTCATTGGGAACACAACTGGTAGGAATGAGGGTGTGAGTGGGAATGTGCAGACTGGAAGGCCTATAATCAATTTCTCTGCACAGATTTTCAATCTTGAAATCTCTAGGCTTTCTTCTTGAAGGTGGGCTTCCAATATGTGGTGTTTTCGAGATCCCGTCAGCCCCTTTCCCACCCAAATGGAAGGCTTGTTTGCAATTTACGTGAGTCTAAATCACATATGACCTTGAGTTGTTTTCTTTTTATGGTATTTGTTAAGCACTTCTAGGTGCTAGGTACTGCAGTAAGCATTGGGTTAGTACAACATAAATCAGGTTGGGCCCAGTTCCTGTCCCACATAAGGCTCACAGTCTTAACCCCCATTTTACAGATGAGATCTCTGAGATCCAGAGAAGTGAAGTGTCATGCCCAGGGTCACACAGCAGACAAGTGGTGGAGCTGGAATTAGAACCCAGGACCTTCTGACTTGGAGACCTGTGCTCTTTCCACTAGGCAACACTGCTTCTCTTCATTAATTGTATTTGTATTGTTTCATTTGTATTGATGTCTGTCTCCCCAATCTAGACTGTACGCTCACTGTGGGCAGGGAATGTGCTTCTTTATTGTTGTCTTTTACTCTCTCAAGCGCTTAGTTCAGTGCTCTGCTCACAGTAAGCACTCAGGAAATATGATTGAATGAATGAATGAATGAATAAATAAATAAATTAATTAATAGTTCTCTCCTGGTCACAGCTGGGCTGTGGCTTTTTAAGATTTTGGGATTTCAAATTTTATCCCTTGGCCCCAAATCCTGTTCTTACTGGATTCGGGTCCGGTCTGAATGGAAAGTTCCAGTAGGTTATCTCACAATTGGCAAACCAAATGTTGTCTCTGCCAACATTTCCTGGGCATCATTCCTGGGCTGAATTGCCACTGCGGCCAGAATCATGGGCACGAATCTGCTTGCTTATAGTGTGGGATGGCTGGAGCCTCACCCACTTAGTCTGCTGTGATAAATAAGGTTTTAGGATTGGAACAATTAATGGAGACGATACAGACTTGAAATGCGAGGAATTCTCCACATTTTAGCCAAACCACTTATCTACAGTGAAAGGATCACAATGCTAATACCTAGGAGGCGCAAGGGGAAGTTCACCTCTCAGTGGGCTTGGAAATGACTTTGAACATGCCCCCTCTCAGTCCTGCAGAAACAGCCAGCTTTTCTTACTTGCTGCGTTAAATCTGAAGTGCCATCATTAAAGCGCAACTGGGCGCTTTCATCTTCGTGCCACGTTGGCTCAGAACGGGTCATCAATCACCAGGGTTTTCAGAGGGAGGGCAGCTCTGGACTCTTCTGGAGTGTCTGCCTCTGCCCTTAGCTCTAAATCTAGCTTGCACACATCTGTTGACCATGTGAATCCATCAATAAATTTTCCTAGAACCTGGTTTCTGGGATATTTTCTAGGCACTTTATACTAGGTTCTCAAAGTACACCTGGAGTCTCTGGCCTCAACACTGCCACTCACTCTCTGCCTGACCATCTCTCCTCCTTGTGCCAATCTCAGTACGTGTCTCAAATTATCCCCCGGAAAGTGAACCGATACTCTGCATTGGCCAATTCTTGAGCATCCATGGATTTACTCTCTGAGAAAAGCCATCGCTGACCAATATTGATGCTTCCTCAGGTCAGGAACCGTGAGATTGTTACGGTTTTAGATGAGACTCAACTGCGCTGTCACCTCATCATTCCGGCTCACCTCTTACAATGGTTTAACTATCCAAACTCAAAGGGCTCCTTGTGCCCCACAGAGAGGCAACCCTGTGCCTTGTGACTCTACCAAAATGGAAACCAAGATGCTGTTCTCGCAAAATGTGTAACCTTAAAGGTGGGGAAGGGGGACTATACTGCAATCAAGAAGGATGCCGAGACTGTAGGCTTCAAAGACAGAGAAGGTGGTAGTGTCATTCATTTATTCACTCAATTGTATTTATTGAGCACTTACTGTGTGCAGGGCACTGTGCTAAGTACTTGGAAAGTACAATTCAGCAACAAATAATCATCAAATGTCACCAACTGTGATGGGAAGTTAGGTACAGGGGAATGAGAAGATGAGAAGATCAGTTAGCATTGCCTAGTGGAAAGAACATGGGCTTGAGAGTCGGAGGACCTGGGTTCTAATCCTGACTGCAACATGTACGTGCTGTGTGACCTTGGGCAAGTCACTTAATTTTCCCATACTTCAGTTGTTTCATCTGCAAAATAGGAATTCAATACCTGTTCTACCTCCTGCTCAGACTGTCATCCCCAAGTGGGACCTGATTATCAAGTATCTTCCCCAGTGCATAGTACAATGCTTGGCACATAGTAAACGCTAAACATACAATTATTATATTGAGTTTAAGGGGCTGGCGGTGGGCTTGGGACTTGGAGACAAGAAGACGTATGTGGTTTCTCTAGCCTCTAGGCTGTGAGCTCGTTGTGTGCAAGGAATGTAACTATTTGTTGTTGTATCATACTCTCCCAAGTGCTTCATACAGTGCTTTGCACATAGTAAGCAATAAATAAGATTGAATGAATGAAGTACAGTGTGGCCTAATGAAAAGACCATATGACTCGGAATCAGGCGACCTAAGTCTTAGTCTCAGATCTGCCTCTTGCCTACTATGTGGATAAGTCACCTAACTTCACTGTGCCTCAGTTACTTCATCTATTAATGGACATTAAATACCTGTTCTCTCTCTCAGACTCTAAGTCTGCTGCTGAGGACAGGAACTGTGTCTGATCTGACTGTCTACCCCGGTGCTTAATACATAGTGAACACATGACAAATACCACTATTATCACTATTAGACAAGTGAGAAAAAGTTGTCTGCCCAGAAGCGGTAGGTGAGGCTATGGGAGCAGAGGATAATAACTGTGATATTAGTTAAACACTTACTATGTGCCAGGTACTGTACTAAGCACTGGGGTAGATACAAGATGAGCACCTCAAGGGAGAGAGTGTGAAATGAGGAGAGAAAGGAAAGTGGAACAGATACTCTAGGAATCACCACAGTGAAGAGGTGAAAGGCAGCTGGAGGAAGAAGCAGTGAGACTGAGAAAGAGGAGTCACAGAAATAAGAGAATTAAGAAGCAGCACGGCCTAGTGCAAAGAGCCCAGGCCTGGGCATCAGAGAACCTGAGTTCTAAATGGGGATCTGCCATTGTCCAGTTGTGTGACCTTGGGCAAGTCACTTTACTTTTTTGTGCCTCAGCTTCCTCATCTCTAAAATGGGGGTTCAACAACTGTTCTCCCTCCCACTTATATTGCATTCCCCATGAAGGATAAGGGACTGTGTCTGACCTGATTACCTTGTATCCTACCCCAGAGGGAACAGTGCTTCGCACATAGTAAGTGCTTAACAAATACCACTAATTTATTACTATTATTGCACTGAGACTGTGTCTAATTACTATGGGCAGAAAGGGTTGAGACAAGTGATAATGTTTGGGAAGAAGCCAGAAAAATTTAGTTTCCCTGCTGTTATCCTAAGATAGAAATTCAAATTATTCTAGGAAGCCATCCTTGTTCTACTCTAATTTGTAATAATAATAATCCCAGGTTTCCTAATCAATCAATCAGTGGCCTTTATCAAGCACTTACTGTGTGCAGAACTTTGTATTAATTCGTTTGGGGAGTACAACAGAGTTAACAGGCCTGTTCCCTGCCCATGACAAGCTTACAGTCTATATATTAATGTTTATCTCCCCATCTAGTCATCTCTGTACCAAACCTAGAGAGTTTCCAATACTCTGTCTTAGCTGTGGGAGGGAGAGTGAAGCAGAGGTCTGTCCATTCCTTTCCTAGCTTGGCCAGTGGCTAGCGAGTGGAAAGCAATCTCCTACAAGTCAAAACTCACCCGTGCTGGGCAGCAGCGGCATGGGAGAGAGTCGAGGGCGGAGACTCGAGTTTATTGCGCTGGAGAAGGTAATGGTAAACCACTTCGGGATTATGACAAGAAAACTCTATGGATCCACTACCGCAACAATTGCAGATGGAGGTGGGGCGGTCTGGGAGAGATGTGTCCATGGCGTCGCTATGGGTGGGAGACGACTCGACAGCGTAAGTCAAGACCCATCTAGACTATAAACTCCTTTTGGGCAGAGATGGTCTACTAACTCTGTTGTACTCTCCCAAGCGCTTAGTACCCTTCTCTGCACACAGTAAGCACTCAATAAATACCACTGGTGATCTAAGACATTAGACTGAGGATGACTGATGACTTTGGTGTTCACCCACCTCATCTAGTTCTCCCCACAGAGGGAACAGTCAGTCCAGAAAGTCAGACTTGGGTGAGTACAATTCCAAAATCTTCTCCGGTGACATCGAGTTATTTTTTCACAGATTAGCCACATTCTCTAACGTTCACGTCAGGGGCAACAGGTTCTGATCGGAGGCAGAAAACTTGTGATTCTGTCAAGGTGGTATCAGAGTCAAAGAAAATTGACTTCCTGCTGGAAGATGGCATTGATTTCTGCATTAGCTGAGCAACCCACCTCAACCCAATTGGCTTGCCATCTGTTCTACCCTACAGCTGGCAAGCGCCTGTGAGAACCCCTAGTGTGATTCCTTATAATGCCTTCGGTGTAGGAAGCCAATTGACCATGATCAGTAATGCTGATTAATTGCTGATGGGGAAATCCAGACTTTCAGCCAGAGAAAATAAAGAACCAGCCTGCGGTGAATTATGTCACTGAGTAGAGAGGCAGGCTGTGGGCTCTGTTGTGATTTTCCAGGTTGGGATAAACTTTGGAGGGACAAGAAGTGGGTCTGATGAAACATTATTCATATTCTGCAGTGTTGAGGTCAAAACTACCTCATTCCATTTTGATCCCTTTGGATTCTACTGTAGCCTCTCTCTTTAATATATGTATTTAAGTGCTTACTATGTACTAGGCACTGTACTAAATGCCAGAGTTTGTACAAGATAATCAGGTTGGACATAGGACGTGTCCCAGATGGGGCTCACAGCTCTAGTTTCCACTTTACAGATGAGGTAACTGAAGCACAGAGAAGTGAAGTGAATTGCCCAAGGTAATAACAATAATAATAATCATGGTGCTTGTTAAGCACTTACTGTGTTCCAGGCACTGTCTTAAGCAAAGGGGTGGATACAAGCAAAGGACACAGCCTCTGTCCCACATGGGGCTTTCAGTTATTTTACAGATGCAGCAACTGAGGCACAGAGAAGTGAAGTGACATGCCCAAGGTTACACAGCAGGCAAGTGGCAGAGCTGGGATTAGAACCATGACCTTTTGACTCCCAAGCCCATGCTCTATTCACTATGCCATGCTGCATCTCCTGCTTTCTCAGAGCCAGGAAAGAAATGTTACTGGAAATCAGCTAATCCTGGCCAGAGAAGAAAGGTCTGCAACATTCTCTCCAACCCCATTGTGGGGGGAAATATACCCCTTTAATGTACTGCAACGTGGGCAGTTCAGAAAAGACTCCATAGATCAGGGTTAACACGTGAGCACATGGGACAGTGTGCTGACATGGTCGATAACATCCTTTATTGGGCACAGCAGGAAAGTGAACCCAGGGAACCCCCAGATGGAAAATGAATGATATCTGGGTTAGTGATGCCATTTGACTAGAATGTGTTCTATGCCTACTTCCTTGGAAAATGAACTTGCATCAGAGCAAAAAAGTCACGGTTTGGAAAGTCTTTATATGCACACAGTTGGTCTTCATAGCTCTTTTTGGTCACAACAATCTTTCAGTGAATCAGTGGTATTTATTTTTATTTCTTTTTTTGTGGTATTTAGACTGTGGACTGTGAATTGAACACTGCAGATCCTAGGCTCTAAATTTGTCTTTAGACTCTCAGCTCATTGTGGGCAGGGGATGTGTCTGTTAATTGTTGTATTGTACTCTCCCAAGTGCTTAGAAATAATAACACTCCCTGTGGTATTTGTTATGTGCTTAATATGTGCTGGACACTGTACTAAACACTGGGGTGGATACAAACAAATCAGGTTGGACACAATCCCTGTCCCAAATCGGGCTCACTGTGTCAATCTCCATTTTACAGATGAGGTAACTGAGGCACAGAGAAGTGAAGTGACTTGTTCAAGGTCACATAGCAGACAAGTGACGGAACCGGGATTAGAACCCATGACCTTCTGACTACCAGGCCCATGCTCTATTCATGATGACAGGCTGCTTCCCATTAATACAGTGCTCTGAACACAGTAGACAATAAATACGATTGAATAAATATGATTGAGTGAATGAGTGTTTTTTTAAGCAGTTGCTATATGTCAACTATTGCTATAAGTGCGAGTGTAGGTAGAAGTTAATCTGGTTGGACTCAGTCCCTGTCCCATATATGGGGCTGACAGTCTAAGTAGAAAAAAAACCAGGCATTTAATCCCCATTTTATTTTGAGTAAACTGAGGCACAGAGTTATGAAATAACTTGCCCAAGGGTACATAGAAAGCAATTGGCAAAGCCAGGATTAGGACCCAGGTTCTCTGATTCCCAGGCATGTGTTCTTTACCCTAGGCCATGCTGCTGCTTATATTTTTTAAATTATATTTATAATTTTTTGAATAGTATTTATGCTTCTCATTCATTGAGCCCTTACTGTGTACAGAGCACTGCTGAGTGCTTTGGAGAATACAATGGAGTTGGTAGTCATGATCCCTAATCCTAAATCGATTTGCTTGTGTCCACCCCAGTGCTTAGTACGGTGCCTGGAACATAATAAGTCCTTAGCAAACACCATTATTGTTATTTTTATTATTATTACTATCTTCTTAAGCAGGAATTCCTTCCCCTATTAACACCTGTTCCTAAATCCGCCATGTTGAATGGTTGGTCTAAATACCCTGGTTTTCTACAGCAGCAGGGATTGCAATGTCTGGACATTGGGAGGTAAGGATTTTCTCCTGGTCTGGAAGTTTCTAGAGGGGCAGTTGAAGGGACTTAATAACAGTGATAATGATAATTACCATTATGGTGTTTGTTAGCGCTTACTATGGGCCAAACGCTCCACTAAGTGCTGGGGCAGAGACAGAATAAGCAGATCGGACACAGTCCCTGACCTACATGGGGATCACAGTTGGAGCAGCAGGGAGAACAAGTATTTAATCCCCATTTTACAGATGAAGGAACTGAGTCACCAAGAAGTTATGTGACTTGTCCAAGGTCACACAGAAGGAAAGTGTCTGCAGAGAGAACTCAAGAAACAGAGAAGCCTTGTTTAATAAAAACAGCTTTGTGTTTGCTGTTTATTAAGGGTCCTTCTCTCTCCATCATTGCAGGTTTTTATTTTGTTTTTAGGGCAGGGAAGAAGCCATTGTCTTTTTTCAAATTTATGAAGTTTTAGGTATTTCGACTTGTTTTTTTATTTTGTAAATACCCCCGAGAAATATTTCAAGCATTTTAACTATGTTCACACAAAGACCACCTGAAAGCCTAACGTGAAAAAGAAATACCTTTCCCTGGGAAATATTCAAACGGTAAACAGTTCAGTGGGGACTTTGTCATTAATAACTGCATTACACGGAGGAAATTTACACGATGAAAATTTCCTTTATTGTTTCTGGCTTTTAAAACTGTAATGAACCACTCTCTCTCCGAAGTGAGTAGAGCAGGGGCAAAGCCAAGTTATAAAGTGAGGTTTTTGTCTAAAGATAATTATCTCCTTTGTCAGACCGAGTTTGCCTCAGGGGCAAAATTGCCTCAGATTCTGCCATTTGACCCTCTGAATGATTTCCCAGCGGGAAAGAGTGTGGGAAGAGCTGGGGGATGAGGGCTTTTGGTCAGGGTTGACTGCACCACTTTCCCAGAATGCTCTGGGAGAAGCATGTCCATTTACACTTCCATTTCACTAGGTGTGACTTGGGAATAGCAGGGATCATTTGTAGGATCTCCTCTGCTGGATTTTTTTTCCTCCACTCCTTTAATCGGCCCAGTGCTATCGCTGAGCTGAGCTCTTTTCAGATCCTGCTGAGAAATCTTTTTGTGTCTTTTTAATCTACCGAACAATCAAAGGTATTTATTGAACGCTTACTACATGCAGAACACCGTACTAAGCACTTGGAAGAGTACGATACGGCAGAATTAGCAGACTCGTTCCCCCTGTCATTCCTCACGGATTCCTGTCTGGAGCCAAGCCTGGTGACACATTTGCACGTTTGTTTGCTTTCTTTTACCAGTGCGGTGTCTCTATGCCAGCCGACACTTGCCTTTCCAGTTCTAGAAGCTTCATCTCTGAAATCATTTACCCTAACCCACCTCCTAATCAAAACAGATGGCCAGAAGGGGAGTGATAAGAAGCAAGCACCTCAGAAACCGAGGGATGGGAAAGAGAATCAACACTTCCCCAGCCAGCAAAGCAGCCCAGCTGCTACAATCATGGAGGGTGGTCTGATGGAGTTCAGAGGGCTGCCAGAGAGATCACAAGATGCTTCCGGATGACCGATCACCACGTGCCCATAAACTAACTCGCTCTATCGGCTTCAAGCTGGTGGATATCCTGCTCTCTAAGCCTATAGAGTTCCCTAAATAGCTGATGCTTTGGAGTCCAGAGCTTTAGTGGTAGAAAGACAGGGATGATAATAATTCATTCAATCGTATTTATTGAGCACCGACATACAGGGATGATAATAATTCATTCAATCATATTTATTGAGCACCGACTGTGAGCAGAGCACCGGTACCAAGCGCTTGGAAAGTACAATTTGGCAACCAAATAGAGATGATCCCTACCCAACAATGGGCTCACAATCTAGAAGAAAATGATGTTATTTGTTAAATGCTTACTATGGTCCAAGCACTGTTCTAACCTCAGGGGTAGATACAAGGTAATCAGGTTATCCTATGTGGGGCTCACAGTCTTCATCCCCATTTTACAGCTGAGGTAACTGAGGCAAAGAGAAGTTAAGTGACTTGCCCAAAGTCACAGAGATGGGATTAGAACCCCCGATCTCTGACTCCCAAACCTGTGCTTTTTTCCACTAAGCCACATTGCTTCTCCCAAAGGTTAATGATAACTGCGGTATTTGTCAGGCGCTTAATATAGCCTGTCATTGGGCAGGGATTGTCTCTATCTGTTGCCGAATTGTACATTCCAAGCGCTAAGTACAGTGCTCTGCACATAGTAAGCGTTCAATAAATATTACTGAATGAATGAATACGCATCGAGCACTGTTCTCAGTGGTGGGGAAAGATACAGGATGATCAGGTCCGGCACATTCCCTGTTCAAATAGGGCTCAGAATCTAAGTAAGAAGCAGAAAAGGTAGTAATGATAATGTTGGTATTTATTAAGTGCTTACTATGTACAGAGCACTGTTCTAAGCGTTGGGGTAGATACAGGGTTATCATCTTGTCCCACATGAGGCTCACAGTTAATCCCCATTTGACAGATGAGGGAACTGAGGCCCAGAGAAGTTAAGTGACTTGCCCACAGTCACACAGCTGATAAGTGGCAGAGCTGGGATGGATCTCTATTTGACAGATGAGGGAAATGAGGCCCAGAGAAGTTGAGTTACCTTAGGACACACAGCAGGCATGGGGTGGGGCAGAATTCGAACCTAAGTCCCCTGACTCACAGGCCTATGCTCTATTAAGTCACCTGTTTCTGATTTTAGTGATCAGGAAAACATCTAGGATGAATTAACCAAACGAAGCAGGTGGAGATTTGGAGAACTTCACTATGGGACTCCAGAAGCTGGATCTTAGGCCTTAGCGTTCCTTGGGGAAATGCAGGCTATAGTAGGATTTCACAAGGCTGCCTTTCTGCTCTGGAAGTTTCATGATTCTAAAGATGAGGTCTGGAGGAACAATGGTGGAGGTGAGTTTGTGGCTTGTGAGGTTTATGGATTTTTGTCCTTCCCTTCTGGTTTCCAAACATGCAAAGATTTTGTTTGTTCTTTGCCCCTGTTTAATAGTAATCTGAAATAGAGAACATGAAAATAGAACCTGAAAAATAGCGAGAAGCAGTGTGGCCTCAGTGGAAAGAACATGGCCTTGGGAGTCAGAGGTCGTAGGTTCCAATCCTGGCTCTGACACTTATCAGCTATGTGACTTTGGGCAAGTCATTTAACTTCTCTGTGTCTCAGTTACCTCATCTGTAAAATGGGGATTAAGACCATGAGGTCCACTTGGGACAACCTGATTACCTTGTATCCACCACAGGACTTAGAACAGCGCTTGGTACATAGTAAGTGCTTAACAAATACCATCATTATTATTATCATTATTATTAATGTGTGATCTTGGACATGTCATTACTCTGGGCCTCAGTTCCCTCAGCTGTAAAATGGGTATTAAGATTATGAACCCTGTGTGGGACATGGTTGGTATCCAATGTGATTAACTGGTATTTACCCCAGAACTTAGAACCGTGCCTGGAACATAGTGCATGCCTAACAAATATCATAAAAATAAATATAAGTAGAGTAGAGATTTGGGGGTGAGGGAATAGGAACAGGGAAGGTGGATATATTAAACAATGGTGTAGAATAGGGTGAACAACTGTCATTCATTTTGGACATCCACTGCCTTAAAGAAGGACATTTGTTTCAACAAACCAAGAAAAAGGCTCTTCTTAGGGTAATTAAACAGAAGTCATTAAGGCACAGGCAGCCCTTGGTGACAACCAACCCTGAGTTCATGAGCAGTGGGTGCAAGGCCTCTGCCTGCTAAGCAAATATGGCTGTTTGTTTAGTTTTATACTGGACTGTCCATTTTTCAGCTCATCTGTCACCCTTCCTTTTTAAATAGCATTTGTTGAGCGCTTATTAGGTGCCAGGGTATTGAGGTAGATGCAAGCTAATCAAGTCAGACATAGTCCATGACTCATGTGGAGCTCACAGTCTTAATTTTCATTTTACAGATGAGGAAACTGAGGCTCAAGGAAGTTAAGTGACTTGTCCAAAGTCACATAGGAGACAAGCAGCAGAGTCAGGATTTGAACCCAGGTCTTCTGATTCTTAGGCCCATGCTCTTTCCACTAGGCCATGCTGCTTTTGATTTGTCCCTTCTCAAGTACTGATGTGGTACCAAATATCTCAAAATCCAGAAATTTTGATTTTTCAGTCCTGAGATTCCCCTGCTGCCGAGTTCTGTGGCTGGAAAGCGGCCCCTGTGTTCACAGGATCCTGGGCGGGAAACTCGGAGGCCCTCAGTAAAGCTGAGGGATTTTCCCCTGGTTAAACACGCTAGGTTGTAAGCTCTCAGTGGACAGGGATTGTGTTATATGGCCTCCTTCTTACTACAGTAAGATGGAAATGGGAAGAGAGAATTGGGACATCAGACACCTACTGCTTCAGATATTTGACTCTAGATCACTTTGTACTCTCCGAAGCACTGAGTACTATGCTCTACACTCAGCGAGTGCTCAATATGATATTTTATTGATTGATCACTTTGCTCGTGTCACACTCGTGATGGCATTTATTGAGCACCTACTGTGTGCAGAGCACTGTATTAAGCGCTTGGGAGATTACAGTGCAAGCAGAGTTGGCAGACTCGTTCCTTGTCCCCCACAAGCTTACAGTTTAGAGGGAGAGACAGACTTTAATATAAGTAAAACATTTCTAATATATAATGGCTACTTCTTCCTCAAAGTTGAGCAAACACTTTTAGTTAATATAACAGAAAAGCTAAAAAGAAAAGCTGGATGTTTTCTCACTGGGCTCTATCGTCGACTCCTGCAATTTCCCATCACGTGCTGCGGAACGCTCATCATAAAACTTTTTCCATTTGCTTTCGGAGAGGTTTTTAATCTCCCACACGCTTCCTTTCGGGATGGCGACTGTCTTCATTGACCTTTAGGGGAGGTTTAGATAATGTCATTGTGCCCCGTTCAATATTGCTTTCTCCAGCAGTTTTTAATGCATGCCATCCTGCCCGTCCTCTTTTCAGCCAGCTCCTTCGGGGGATTTTTAATCATGGAAAAGTTTAACTTTCTTGTTGTGCCTCTCCATGAAAAGAGAAGAAGAGGGCAGCCTGTTTCTTAAGGAGTTTGCACTTCTGGAAAATGATTTATTAACCAGAGTTCAGTTGGTTTTTGCTTTTGTTGCTGATGACAAAAGGCACGTTTAAACACGTGAAATTGGCTTAAAGCAATGGACAGATATGGTTAAGAGAAGCCCAGCCCGCTGCCAACAAAGACTTCTTCTTTGTGTCTTGTATAAGGAAAGGCTAATCTGACCTCAAAGAAAGAAAACGTGTGCAGTACTAGATAAGGTCCTAGAGATGAATGAGGCTGTCGACTCTAGCGTTTATTGGTTGAAAAAGAGAGAAAAGAGCAAGGGGAGAGATGGAAACTGTGCGGAGTGGAGGCTGTGAGTCTTGAAGAAAGCCACGTTCCAGGAGGGGAAGTAAAATACAGAAATGGTTCAGGTACTGGAGTAGAAGGGGGTTGACTCGATCAGTGATTGAAGGTTGTATAGGAGAATCTCGTACGTTGGTCGACAAGTCTCTCTTGGGTCGTGTTTCGGTCTTGCCCTTTCACAAACGACTGTGGAAAATAAAAGGGAAGAATTTCCCTAATGAATCGGGCTGTCACAAATTAAGGAAGAAGGAATCTCTCTACCTCCAATTATCCCCACCCCACCCTTTTTCTCTCCTTCCTTAAGCCTTTCTCCAAGTTGCCACCACCCCGCTCCCTTTTCTCTAGACTTAAACGAGGTTAAGCTGCTTTTGAAAGCTGGTCCTTTGGTCAAGGCGAAGTCCAATCCTTCAACTGCCTAAAACTGGTTATAGAGCTGGTCTTCGCCAAGGAACTAAACAAAAAGTCACAGTTGTTGGAAGGGAGAGTTAAATAGAAGGAAAATAAAATCATCACAGGAATCGTCTTTGTGGCAGGTAGAGTAATAATTTTGATATTAAGCACTTATGTGCCAATTACTTTGCTAAGACCACTGTTGATATGAGAGAATCAGATTGTGCACCGTCTCTGTCCCACACAAGATTCATAATTTAAGAGGTAGGGAGAGCAGCTGTCTTGTTCCCATTTTACAGAGGAGGAAACTGAGAAACAGAGAGGTTAAGTGATTTGTCTAAGATAGCACAGCAATCCAAGGCCAGAAAGGCTCTCGAGAGGATCATATCCAATCCAGATAGGTTCGGTTCCAGGTCTTGGTGTTCAGTTTACCCCAATCCGCCCAGAGGTACATTTTCAAGTGACCTTGATTGTGGCTTATGCCACACTTGGAGAAGTTGTTTTCTACTGTCAATACTTGTTGGATGCTCCTCAGAAAGGAGAAGGGGATGGGAGAGTTGAAACTTCAGCAGGGAAGCCTTGGTCCGAATGCCATAAAACCTGGTAACCTGGCATCTCTCCTCTCTCCTCAAGCCCCTCTAATGTGGCTTCCATCGCCTTCACTCCACAGAAATCACCCTCTCAAAGATCACCAGTCATCTCCCTCTTATAAAATCCAGTGCCCTCTACTCCATCCGAATCCTCCTCGACCTCTCAACTGCCTTCAATAGTGTCGACCACACCCTTCTCCTGGAAACGCTATTCAACCTCAGCTTCTCTGACGCTGTCCTATCCTGGTTCTTTTCCTATCTCTCTGGCTGCTCATTCTCCGTCTCTTCATGGGCTTCTCCTCTGCCTCCCACCCTGTAACTGTGGGGGTTCCTCAAGGTTCAGTTCTGAGTCCCCTGCTATTCTCCATCTATACCTGCTCTCTTGAAGACGTCATTCGCCCCCTTGGTGTCAACTACCTCCTTCATGATGATGATTAACCAATCTACATCTGCAGCCCTGATCCCCCTCCTTCTCTGCAGTCTTGCATTTCCTCCTGCCTTCAAGATATCTCTACTTGGTTGTCCCACCGTCACCTCAAACTTAACGTGTCTAAAACAGAAGTTCTTATCCACCCAAACCCTGTCCTTCCCCTGAATTTCCCATCACTGTAAATGGCACCACCATCCTTCCTGTCTCACAAGCCCTAACCTAGGTTTTATCCTTGACTCCTCACTTGTTCAATACGCATATTCAGTCCATCACTAAATCCTGTCGGTTCGACCTTCACAACATTGCTAAAATCCACCCTTTCCTTCTCCATCCAAACGGATACCATGTTAATTCAAGCAGTTCCCCTCTTCTGCCTGGATTACTGTATCAGCCTCCTTGCTGACCTCCCTGCCTCCTGTGCTCTCCCCACTGCAGTCCATACTTCACTCTGCTGCCCTCTTCATTTTTCTGCAAAATCATTCAGTCCACATTTCCCCACTCTTCAAAAACCTCCAGTAGTTGTCCATCAACTTCCTCATCAAACAAAACTTACCATCGGCTTCAGAGCCCTCAATCCCTTTGCCCCCTCCTACCTCATATTGCTACTCTCCTACTAAACCCAGCCCACACACTTCATTCCTCTAATGCTAACCTTCTCACTGTATCTCGATCTCATCGATCTCACCACTGACCCCTCACCCACATCCTGTCTCTGGCCTGAAACACCCTCCCTCCTCATATCTGACAGACAATTACCCTCCCCTCATATGTGACACTGACAATTACTCTCCCCTGCTTCAAAGCCTTATTGAAGGCACATCTCCTTGAGAAGGTCTTCCTCCACTAAGTCCCCCTTTCCTTTTCTTCCTCTCCCTTCCACGTTGCCCTGATTTGCTCATTTATTCATTCCCCCCACCCAGCCCCACAGCAGTTATGAACATAATGTAATTTTATTTATATTATTGTCTGTCTCCTCCACGTAGCTGCTGTGTGACCTTAGGCAAATCACTTAACTTGTCTGTGCCTCTGTTACCTCATCTGTAAAATGGGGATTAAGACTGAGTGCCCCATGTGGGACAGGGATTGTGTCCAACCTGATTAGCTTGTGTCTATACCAGCACTCAGGACAGTGCTTGACACAAAGTAAGTGCTTAACAAATACCATCATTATTATCATTATTATTATTATTATTATTAATCAGATTGGAAACAGTCCATGTCCCACATGGGATTTGCACTCTGAATCGGAGGGAGGAGGATTTAATCCCGATTTTACAGATGAGGTAACTGAGGCATAGCGAAGTTAAATAACTGGTTTGGTCTCACAGCTAGCAATTGGCAGACCCGGGATTAGAACCCAGATCCTCGGACTCCCACTTCCATGCTCTTTTCACTAGATCGTGCTGCTTTGCATGCTGCTTAACTCTGTGTCGAGCACTGTACTAAGCACAAGATGATCAAGTCCCACATGGGGCTCACAGTCTAAGTATGAGGGGAAAATAGGCATTGAATGCCCATTTGGCAAATGAGGGAAATGAGGTAGCAAGTGACTTGTCCAAGGTCACATAGCTGGTAAATTCCGAGAACAATGATGATAATAACAATGATTAGGTTAAGCGCCTACTATGTACCAGGCACTGTTCTAATTGCTGGGGTAGATAAAAGTTAATCAGGTTGGACACAGTCCCTGTCCCACATGGAGCTCACAGTCAATCCCCATCTGCCTCTTGTCAGCTGTGTGACTGTGGGCAAGTCACTTCACTTCTCTGTGCCTCAGTTACCTCATCTGTAAAATAGGGATTAAGACTGTGAACCTCATGTGGGACAACCTGATGACCCTGTATCTCCCCCAGCACTTAGAACAGTGCTCTGCACATAGTAAATGCTTAACAAATATCAACATTATTATTACTATTATTTTACAGCTGAAGTAACTGAGGCTCAAAGAAGTTAAGTGGAGGGAGTGGCCCAAGGCCACACAGCAGACAATTGGCAGAGCTGGGATTAGAACCCATGAGCGTTCCATAAATACCACTGCGTGATTGCATGGTTGGTGGCAAGTACCTTCTCCCGACTTACGTCATCTCTACCACCTGCAGGACATTTTTTGTACATATGGAATTGTCTTCTCTACCGCTGAAGCGCTCTTCCAAATATGCGTCTCCAGTCTCTTTTTCCTCCCATCTTTAACTCGAAAGCAGGATTTACCATTCAAGCCCATCAATGAAATAATGACTGACCAGTCTTTGTCTTGGATTGGATTGCATCCCTGGAAGGGATCTGGTCCTAGAGGCATGTATGCATGGGTGTTTTTAGCTGGCATAATGAACTTCATACATGAGTGTTTTCCGTTTTTGTAAACCTAATGGTTGAGTTGGCTTCCCAGCTGGAGCATCTGGTGTGGCGACATGGCGTGTCAGCCTGTATCTGTCACGTCGGTCTATGTCTCATTATGGATCAGAGAGGAATTCTGCTGATGAAAGGGTGTGGTGTCATCGCTCAGCACGAGGCCTCAGCTGGGTGTCGTCTGAAAATCTCTCCGAGATCTGAGTCCAAGAAGACCGGATTGGAGATGAAAACACCTGCTAGCTGGGCTCTCTGAAGTCGATTAGTTCTTAGCACATTTTATGAGAGCATGGAACCGAGCAAAGATTATCGAGGCCGTGTCATACAGCTGGGGTTCTTTGGGCTGAATACCATAGGTGGCATTTGAACTCACACCCAGGTCCAACCCCTTGGGACCATGAGAAGCACCGAGGCCTAGTGGAAAGAGCACTGGACTCGGTCCATATTCCAGTCTGCCGCTTTCCTGCTGCTTGACCTTGGAAAAGTCATTTTACTTCTTTGTTCCCTCATCTGAAAAATGTGAATTCAATACCTGCACTCCCTCCTACTCTGACCATGAGTGCATGTGGGACAGGGACTGTGTCTAACCTGATTGTAATGTAGCTCCTCCAGTGCTTGGTACATAGTAGGCATTTAAGAAATACCACAATTAAGATTGTTTTTGTAATTTTTTCTATGTTTTTCTTTGGGTTGTTCCAGCTAATGGTCAAGGGCACATTTGCTGCTCCTTGGTCCAGCCCCCCAAAATGATTAAAGTAGACAAAAGAAAGATGTTAGATTGGCACCCGGTTCCCCAAAAGGTGGCAGGAGCAGGTTGAAAAAGTGAGCGGGCACAGGATTTCTCAGCCCTGCTCACTCAGGGGATCGGAGCAACATGACTTTGGAGAAAAAATACCATCCATGACAAGGGACTCTACCATCTTTTCAATACAGCTTCGGCATCTTTTCCATTAAATGCAACAGAAATGGTGTCCTTCTTTTTAAGGTATTGGTTAAGCACTTACTATATGTCAGTTACTCTACTAACACTAAGCTAGATAGGAGATGACTGTGATTGTGTAGGACACAGTCTGTGTCCCACATAGGACTCAGTCTTAATGGGCATTTGTACAGGGAATGTTAATGTCTCATCCCTTAAATTGTTTTATATATATGCCATATATATAATATAATATAATATATATATATTATTATTTAGCCATCCAATCAACCCTCGGGAAAGACATGCAGGAAAAGCGGCACGATCTGGTTTTCCCACCATCCTCTGGTGTTCTGCTGCCAAGGCAGCACTGCTGGATTTGAATCCAAACATGACTAGTGAAAACCTCAGCTGTGAGAGGGGAGAGAGTTCTAGCCCTTTCAGAGATTTTCTGGGCGACAGGGGAGAAATGGATTTTGACTACGTCCGCCACCAGCTCCTCATTCCCTCTTCCAACTTGGCCGATATGCCCACTCTTCCTCTCCTGCCCACGCTTTCTCTCTGGATCTGCAAGCTTCTGTTTTCTGCTTGACTGCACTCTCTGCCTTCCTATGGCCCCTCAGGGAATTGCCCTCTTATTACCACAATTACAATCTGTACACATTTCATTAAACTGATATCGCTTCGCATAGGCTTTCTCCACAGAACTGCACAGCTGGAGACCCATTTCTTTTCTTCAGCTTAAACACTTTGACAGGTTAAGAAAGCTATTATGGCTGAATAACAGGTGTTGCAAAACAATGTGCATTTGATGTTTAAATGAGAGCGCCTCTTTACTGACTGCCTTTATTGCAGCTAAGACTCTCCTTTTTCAAGATGACTGGATTTTTATTGTTTTTACTGCTTTTTAAAGTGTATTCTGTTGTTTCAGAATAGGTCCGAAGTGACTGTCTGCAGTTATTTGTTATTCTGATGTCATTTTTCATTTGAACTTTTTTTTTTTGGCTTTCCCATCCAGGTGAAGGGGACTAGTATAAATAGCAAGGTTTAATTTGGTCTCATGAAGCAGGTGCTAAGCACTACCTTTTTTTTTTTTTATTCTTTTTTTGGACAATCTTGGCCCATTGCTTTACTTTTACTTATTGTTCCTGTCTGAACTTTGTTCATCCGTTTTCCGTCTACCCTCGGAGTTGGCCCTAAAATGAGTGACATCTTCCATTCTGTTTGTGTTATTACTTCTTTCTCATCTATCTGCCTAGACCACACACCCAGTGACTTATGAATGTACACAGGCATTGTCTTTTGACTCTAATGCCTTTTCAGTTTATTTTATACACAAAACATCAATGTAATTAAATCTATCACTCCCTTCTCTCCTTCAAAATAGTATTTTTAAAAAAATGGACAACGAGTTAGGCTAATTCCTTCTATTTTCTCTAAGGAGATGGCATGTCAAAAACAATGATAATTGAAGTATTTGCTGAGTGTTTACTATGTGGCAAGTGACAGAAGTAGAAACAAGATTACCAGGTCGGTTACAGCCTCTGACTCACATGGAGCTCAGAGTATAAGTGGGAGGGAGAGCAAGCACCGAATTCCAGTGTCACAGATGAGGAAACCGAGGCAAGAGAGGTTAAATGGCTTTCCCAAGGTCACCCAGAACACAGGAGCAAAGTTGGGATTTAAATCCAGGGGCCCTCATTCCCGGCCTGTACATTTCCACTAGGCCACACTCCTTCTCTAGCAGGAATAAACCACGATTTCTCTGAAGAGTGTGTTCGGGACTCGGAATGAAAGTCTGATTGAAGATAGCAAGGATACTCTTTTGGAGAAAATGGAATGGAATCCTTCGCCCTTATTTGTGAAGTGGAATCTAAATAGCAAGTCATTTAATTTGGGGGGGGGGGGCTTTAAGTTTTAATGGGGGAGAAGGAAATCTCATTCCTAAATAGTTTAGATGCAGTGCAAAGCAAAATGCATATGATAAATTTACCCTGAAAGATTCTATGTCTCTATCAGCAACCACATGACCAGAAAATCCTGTCCCATCAGCACTGGGAGTGAGCTAGTAGGAGTAGCCAACAAACAACTTCTTGAGAAGTGAAGCATTTCAAATTTGTTTCGAAGACAGTAAGATGAGATAATGATCATGGTATTTGTTAAGCACTTACTATGTGCCAGGAACTGTACTACACAAATCGGGTTGAACACAGAGTCCATGCCTCACGTGAGGTTCACAGTCTTAATCCCCATTTTACTAATGAGGTAACTGAGGCACAGAGAAGTGAAGTGACTTCTCACTTCACGCAGCTCACTTCTCACTTCAAGGTCACGCAGCTGGCAAGTAGCGGAGCTGGGATTAGAACTCCCGACCTCTGACTCCTAGGCCTGTGCTCTATCCACTACTCCATGCTGCTTCTCATAGTACAATGCAGAAAAATGATGAACTATTAATGTTAAAAAATGTTCATCGTTCCATTCCCCGCAAGAGTATTTGGGTGAGAAAGGAACAGAACTGGGATTGGTGGAATGCACTGAAAGATTTTTAAAATGGATATTTTGGTCTCTCGGGGGTGATGGGGATAAGTGCTGATGTAATAGTGGCATGTCAGAGATTTACTAATAGGTTGTGACAGATTGAGTCTCTGGATCCAATTCACTGCAGAGTAAATTGTAGCCTCTGGGGACTTGGGGGACAGAAAGTCTTCTAGCCTTTGGGAAATGAATCCCGTTGTCCCTCCACAGTTAAGACTGTCCACGTTATTCACAACGGTGAAAGTAATTAATAGGTTTTTCCATCAGTAAAATGGGGCCTACATGGTGAGCATCTAAACTGGACTCAAGTGTGCTGGCTCTCTTCCGGGCCTGAACCATTACAAGCCTCCCCTTGTCTCTTCTTCAGGGGCGAAGCAGGGGAAGAGAGAGGTGACGGATTAGGCTGGGGCACCTTGAGATGGCAGAGTACTAGCCCAGTGTGGTCCTACCCACCGGGCTCAACTAGGCTACCCAGTAGACTTAGACTCAGTGTTTAGAACAGTACTTGGCACATAGTAAGCGCTTAACAAATGCCATCATTATCAGTAGATCACCTACAGTAGAGAAGGAAAGGAGAAGCAGCTTGGCTTGGTGGATAGAGTACGGTACTGGTTGTCAGAAGAATCTGGGTTCTAACAGACGCCACTGTTATCATCAATCGATTTGAAGTATTTATAGAGTATTTACCCACTCTGTTACACTGCACTCTCCCAAGCCCTTAGTACAGTGCTCTGCTCAAAGTGAGTGCTCAGTAAATACCACCGATGATGATGATGACAAGAGTTACCGCATGGCATAGTGGATAGGGTCAGGGAGTCAGAAGGTCTTGGATTCTAATTCCGGTTCTGCCACTTGTCTGTTGTGTGACCTTTGGCAAGTCACTTAGCTTCTCTGTGCCTCAGTTACCTTATTTGTAAAATGGAGATTGAGATAGTGAGCTCCATGTGGGATAGGGACTGCGCCCAACCCACAAGTGGACTTGCTTATATCCACCCAGTAGTTAGTACAGTGTCTGGCACATAGTAAGGGCTTAACAAATACAACAATTATTATGATCATTATGATTATTATCATTTTACAGATGAGGGAACTGAGGCATGGAGAAGCGAAGTAACTGGCCCAAGATCACCCAGCAGACAAGTGGCAGAGCGGGGATTAGACCCCATGACCTTCTGACTCCCAGGCCCGGGCTCTAGCCACTAGGCGACGGTGACTGAGCGATCCGTCCCCCATGCCTAGAGGAAGGGCATTCTGGTTTCTCGGGGGTGAAGATCTCGGCCCTGCTGTGTCAGAAATGTTCTTTCTCAGAGGGGCTCACCTTTTCCCGGTGAACTTTTCCTCTGATGGTATTAGCAGGAGGACTTCCAATTACACGGAGATTCGCTTTTAGTGATGGTATCTAAGGTGGCCTCGGGATTTTCCAGTTCAGTTATCACAGAACTGCAGCAAAAAAGGTGTGTGTAAGTATTAAGTCTACATTGACGACTGAATTCAACTCTGCAGCAGAAAGAGCTCTTCTGGAATAATAATAATAATAATAATGTTGGTATTTGTTAAGCGCTTACTATGTGCCGAGCACTGTTCTAAGCGCTGGGGTAGACATAGGGGAATCAGGTTGTCCCACGTGGGGCTCACAGTCTTAATCCCCATTTTACAGATGAGGGAACTGAGGCACAGAGAAGTTAAGTGACTTGCCCACAGTCACACAGCCGGCAAGTGGCAGAGCTGGGATTCGAACTCATGAGCCCTGACTCCAAAGCCCGTGCTCTTTCCACTGAGCCACGCTGCTTCTCCAATACTGCCCCACCTCAGCTCAGGAGTGCTAAAAGGAAATGTGACTTGAAAGCCTGCTGTCTGTTTAATCCTTCCCCCTTTACTGGTTCTCATTGCTGATTGGATTTTCTCCTTTTAGGCCTCAATCCAACTTATTTTCCCTTCTGCATCTCTTATGCACTCAGATAGGCATGGCACAGTGGATAAAGCATGGCCCTGGGAGTCAGAAAGCCCTGGGTTCTAATTCTGGCTCCACTATTTGTCTTCTGTGTGACCTTGGGCAAGTCACTTCACTTCTCTGGGTTTCAGTCCCTCATGTGGGACTCAAGACTGTGTGACCCATGTGGGACAGTGACCACGTCCAACCCGATTTGCTTGTGTCCACCCCAGCGTTTAGTACAATGCCTGGCACAAAGGAAGTGCTTAGCAAATACCACAATTGACAAATACCACAATTATATCTGTACAGATGGCCAACCTGCAGCTCCGTACATTTTATCATCGCCATGCGATTGGCTGCTGCTGACAGAGAAGTGCACATGATAGATTTGCCAGGAAATTAAACCCCCAGCAGTGGAGATCAGAGGGCTATCTCAGCAGCATCTCCTCTCCAAGTGGAATATCAATATCAGAAAAGGGAAAACTCACAATGATATATAATTTTAATTGGACTCTGTCATGACCAGCTGACCACTTGCCAAAAATAATCCTGGGGAAAAAAAAAATCATATAGAGGAAAGGATCGAACATTACTATATATCTTCTCTGGCTTTTTGGACCAGCTGTGACAGATTTTAATTTGCTTAAAATGTCCTCTGTCTCAGACTTTCATTTGTTAACATTTCTTTAATAGATCGGCAACCATACCTTCAGCATGGGGTGTTTTAATGAGCGAAAGAAGGACTGGATATCATATGGGCAATGGGAAATCATCATTTTTGCACAGCAAGAGAAATGTGCTTGTCCTTATGTTGAACTTCCAGCTCGATTTCGAAGAGGAGAATGTGCTTCATTCTCCTGCTCCTTTCCTCTCTCCCATAAAGCAACGATTCCCTAGGAGGAAGTTAAGAACTGTGAAAGTTGCAGTTATTTAGGTACTACGTAAGCAGGGAGGAGTAGTGTGTACTTTTGGAAATCATACAGGTCTGGCTTTCTGAAGGTATTTGTTATGCATTTACTGAGTGTCAAACACTCTTCTAAGCTCTGGGGTAGGTACGAGCTAATTAGGCCTTGTCCTGCATGGAGCTCACGGTCTAAGTAGGAGGGAGAATTGCTATGGAATCCCCATTTTTACAGTTGAGGAAACCAAGGCACAGAGAACTTATATGAGTCACCGAAGGTTGCACAGCAAACAATCGGCAAGGCCGGTATTAAAACCCTGGTCTCTGACACCCAGGCCCGTGCTCCTTTCGCTAGGCCACGCTGCCTCTCTTAGAATATTTGGGTCCTAATCCCAGCTCTGTCACTTATCTGCTGTATGACCCCGGGCAAGCAGTTGTTTAACTGCTATGTGACTCAGTTTCCTCATACAAAAATGAAGATCAAATATATGTTCTCTTTCCTCATAAGACTGTGAGCCTTGTGTGAAACAGGACCTGTGTTTGATCTGATTATATTGTATCCTCTCCAATGTTTCGCAGTGAGCACTTAAACCTCCCACTGTGAACTGGGGTAATAATTGTAGTATTTGTAAAGTCCTTACTATGTGCCAAGCACTATATAAACGCTACGGTAGATGCAAGCTAATCCAGTCCCACATGGGGGTTCCAGTCTAAATAGGAGGGAGAACAGTTATTAAATTCCCATTTTGCAGATGAGGAAACTGAGGCCCAGAGAAGTTAAGTGACTTACCAAAGCTCACACAACAGATATGTGACAGAGCTTGGATTAGAAACCAGATCCTTCTGACTCCCAGGCCTGTGAACTTTCTACTAGGCCATGCTGCTTTACTACTATTATCATCACTAGAGATAATAATGAATGGTAACTTGCGGCCTCCAAGGGTGGACCCAACATCCTGGTCGAGTGGAGACACGTGCAGATTATTTTATGCTGCCCTGCACTATTTTAGAGCAATGTATAAATAGCCATAGAATTCTCGGGTCAGTGCTCCCTGAGCAGAGAACCCTGAAACCCCCAGACTCTAAGCCTTATCGATCATTCAGTGGTATTTATTGAGCACTTATTGTGTGCTGAGCACTGTACTGAGCGCTTAGGAGAGTATGAAAAAGTTACCAGGTTTGTTCCCTGCCCATAACGAGCTTACAGTCTAGAGGAGTAGAAAGACATTAATAAGTAATGTAAAATGTATAATTTTAAAAAATGTACCTGTAGATCTGGACAGTCTCTTGGACACCAGAGTGTCCAAGAAACACCAGGAACACCAGACTTAGTTAATTATGGGCCTTCCGCTCTGGGGCTTTTAATAGAGGAAAACATGACACAGGGTGGCTTAGTGGGAAGAGACCGGGTCTGGAGGTCAGAGGATGTGGGTTCTAATTCCGACTCTGCCCTATATCTGCTGTATGGCCTTGAGCAAGTCACTTCACTTCCCTGTGCCTCAGTGGCCTCATTTGAAAAATGGGGATGAAGACTGTGAGCCCCCTGCGGGACAGAGACTGTGTCTGACCTGATCGGCTTGTATCATTCCCAGTGCTTAGAAGGGTGCTTGGCACATGGTAAGCGCTTAACAAATAATAATTATAGTAATAATATTGGTATTTGTTAACCGCTTACTATGTACCTAGCACTGTTCTAAGCACTGTGGTAGATACAAGGTAATCAGGTTGTCCCACTTAGGGCTCAAAGACTTAATCCCCATTTTACAGATGAGGTAACAGAGGCACAGAGAAGTTAAGTGACTTGTCCAAAGTCGCACAGCTGCTAAGTGGCAGACCTGGGTCTAGAACCCGTGACCTCTGCCTCCTAAGCCCATACTCTTTCCACTAAGCCATTATATGCTGTCAGGCTTTGAATACTCTTCCATTGCTCAGAAGCTCACTTCAGTTCAAGTGGCTGTGGCTGGATAATTTAACCAAGTTATGAGAGTAAAAAGAGCCACGTCTTGAAAAGGGCAGCCCAGGTTCCAGGAATTGTTCCGGGTATAACGCCAATGTCCAGTGTCCCATCCACTAATAATAATGTTTGTATTTGTTAAGCGCTTACTATGTGCAGAGAGCACTGTTCTAAGGGCTGGGGTAGATACAGGGTAATCAGGTTGTTATCCCTCAACAGATGCCAACCTCAGAGACGGGAGTGAGGGCGGGTGGGCCTGTCAGGGGCATCGAACATGTTGCGACCTCCCGGGGGGCCGTGGCTTCATTCTTCCCGGTGCCACTTGCAGCCAATGGCAGGCGCCTTCTCAGCGGTGCTCGGGCCTACTCGGCCAAGGAGACCCGTGCCCACGGATCGGATGGCAGCCGGAGCCATCCCGACAGCTGCTCGGAGCTGAGGGTGGCCGTCTGGGCCGGGCCGTGAGCAGTTGGGGCGGCACCGAGGTTTGAGCGCCGTTCAGTTTCCGTGCTAGTAGCTACTCTGTGCCCCGGCCCCATCTCGTCGGCCTGGAGAACTATCGACACCCTGGACGTCATGCCAACCCACCCGGCACGAGGAGATTTGCCAGTGTCTGGAAGGAGGATGACTTCGATCTTCCGGTTGTAGAGGGATTGCTTTCTCCTCAGCAGCTGGCCCTCGTTTCGTCACGCATTTTTTCTGTCCTACTGTGTCTGCTCAGACCGTGGTGATGCCCCATGAGGAAGAGCTGAGTGGCTGTCATCTCGGGGAAAGTCTGCCTGTTACACTGAGGAGGTGCAGCTACTCAAGAAATGATAATAATTATTGATTGTAATAATACTACTAATAATAATGGTATTTGTTAAGCACTTACTATGTACCAAGCACTGGGGCAGATACAAGTCATTCAGGTTGGCCTCAGTCCTTGACCCACATGGGGCTCACAGTCTTAATTCTTATTTTACAGATGAGGTAACTGAGACTCAGAAATAATAATGTCGGTATTTGTTAAGCGCTTACTATGTGCAGAGCACTGTCCTAAGCACTGGGAGAGAAGCAGCGTGGCTCAGTGGAAAGAGCACGGACTTTGGAGTCAGGGCTCATGAGTTCGAATCCCAGCTCTGCCACTTGTCGGCTGTGTGACTGTGGGCAAGTCACTTCACTTCTCTGTGCCTCAGTTCCCTCATCTGTAAAATGGGGATTAAGACTGTGAGCCCCACGTGGGACAACCTGATTCCCCTATGTCTACCCCAGCGCTTAGAACAGTGCTCGGCACATAGTAAGCGCTTAACAAATACCAACATTATTATTATTATTATTATTATGCAGGGTAATCAGATTGTCCCACATGAGGCTCACAGTCTTAATCTCCATTTTACAGATGAGGTAACTGAGGTACAGAGTAGTTAAGTGACTTGCCCACAGTCACACAGCTGACAGGTGGGGGATGCGGAATTCGAACCCATGACCTCTGACTCCCAAGCCCGTGGTCTTTCCACTGAGCGACGGTGCTTAAGTGAAGTGACTTGCCCAAGGTCACCCAGCAGATATGTGGTAGAACTGGAATTAGGACCCAGGCCCTTCTGACTCCCAGGCTCATTCATTCATGGAGAAGCAGCGTGGCTCAGTGGAAAGAGCATGGGCTTTGGAGTCAGTGGTCATGAGTTTGAATCCCAGCTCTGCCACTTGTCAGCTGTGTGACTGTGGGCAAGTCACTTCACTTCTCTGTGCCTTAGTTACCTCATCTGGAAAATGGGGATGAAGACTGTGAGCCCCACGTGGGACAACCTGATTCCCCTGTGTCTACCCCAGCACTTAGAACAGTGCTCTGCACATAGTAAGCACTTAACAAATACCAACATTATTATTACTATTATTATTATTATTATTCATTCATTCAATAGTATTTATTGAGCACTTACTATGTGCAGAGCACTGTACTAAGCGCTTGGAATGTACAAATTGGTAACAGATAGAGACAGTCCCTGCCCTTTGACGGGCTTACAGTCTAATCGGGGGAGACGGACAGACAAGAACAATAGCAATAAATAGAATCAAGCTCTATCCACAAGACCACACCGCTCCTCAGACTAAAACCCTGGGAAGTTCTCATTTATCACAATCCGGTTTCCTTTGGGTGGAAATGAGAGGACATTCTGATGCTTTGTTTGCCAGCTTCCGGGACTGGACTTCCTTTATATTTTAGTTTTGCCCACGAGAAACGTGTCCTAGTGGATAGAGTGTGGGCTCGGGAGTCAGAAGGACCTGGGTTCTAATCCCGGCTCTGCCACTTGTCTTCTGTGTGACCTGGGACAAGTCACTTCACTTCTCTCGGCCTCTGTTGCCTCATCTGTAAAATGTGGATTAAGACTGTGGGGCAGGAACTGTGCCCAACCTGATGACCTCAAAGCTACCCCAGTGCTCAGAACAGTGCCTGGCACAAAGGAAGAACTTAACAAATACCACTGGAAAAACAGGAAAAAAAAGAAAGAAAATCCTTTCCAATGGATGTGTCCAGGGCAAATCTTTGCTTTCCACCAGAGTACGGTTAATAAAATATTGATCCTTCCATTGTGCCTATCTCAGTGGAGCTTAGACGGCTGAACCAATATTAATTTATCTTCAAAGCAGCCAATTACAGAAAGGAAGAAACTCTCCGTGTTAGCTCTAATTTAACTTACAGAAGAGGAGGTGGGCACACGGAAAGGTTAAATAAATTTTTTTTATGGCATTGTTAAAGCACTTAGCATGTGCCAGGCACTATATTAAGCACCAGGGTAGGTACAAGCTAATCAGATTGGACACGGTCCGTGTCTCACATGCGGCTCACAGTATTAATCCCCATTTGACAGATGAGGTAACTCATTCATTCAGTCATATTTATTGAGCACTTGCTGTGTGCAGAGCACTGTACTAAGCACTTGGGAAAGTATAGTACAACAATAAGCAATGACATTCCCTGCCCAAAATGAGTTTATAGTCTGGAGGGGACTGGGGAAATAGCAAGTGTCTGAAGGCCTGGAAACCGGAGTTCTCATCCCAGCAAAGCCATTGACCTGCTCAGTGATTCGAGGCCTCAGTTTCCCCATCTGTAAATGGGGATCATAATTCCCTTCCCTCCTCATGGGCACGTTCTGAGCATTACTGATGTGGAACCAATTTGGAAAGATGAATAAAGACTATGAATTCAAGACGATATTGTTATTTCATGTTAAAAATTAGAGAGGGCCCGATCCTAACAGAACCTGTAGCCTTTGTCATCACTTCCTCTGGAACTGGGCATCTCCTGACCCTGAAACCCAGTCTCTTCCCAGGGTGTGGCGACAAGCAGCATGTTTATGGGCAAGCCGCTTCACTTCTCTGTGCTTCCATTTCCTCTTCTATAAAATTAAAAACCCGTTCTCTCTTCCCCTTAGATTATGAACACCAGGTGGCACGGGACTTTCTCCAAAACCTGATCTGCCTCACTCCCTGGCACACAATAAGTGCTTTTAAATACTATTATTATTATTATTAGAGAGAGAGGGATTGACAACTAGAACAAGGTGTCTTTCAGTACACCATTGCTGATGGTGAAATCATACCCGTGGGTGTTCGTGTTTCACTGAGACTCTCTTAAGCATCTGCACACTGAGCCCCTGAAAATACAGTAGTGTGCAACTTATCACTTCTTATCTTTCAGGAGAAGCATTGCCCATACTGCAGTAGTTAAAAGAAGAATTGATACATCCTACCAATCAACTAATTAATCAATCGATGATGTTTATTGAAAGCCTACTGAGAGTTTGGTACTTGGGAGAGTGACAACAGTAGCAAAATAATAATGTTGGTGTTTGTTAAGTGCTTACTATGTGCCGAGCACTGTTCTAAGCTCTGGGGTAGATACAGAGTCATCGGGTCGTCCCACGTGAGGCTCACAGTTAATCCTCATTTTACAGATGAGGGAACTGAGGCCCAGAGAAGTGAAGTGACTTGCCCACAGTCACACAGGTGACAAGTGGCAGAGCATAATTTCTCTGAGCATGAGCTTTCTCTCTCTCTCTCTCTCTCTCTTTCTTTCTCCCTCTCTTCCCATTCATATACATGGAACTAAACTTTTGATACTGTTGCATTCTCTCAAGGACATACAAGAGTTCTGAGGCCAAGCACATATGGTGTCATTATGCTACAATGAAGCATATCAAGGCACACGTGATATCGAGGAAATCTGTCCCAGATCAGCAGTGACCACCTGGGGCCATCCTGGCTAGGAACCTGTAGCAGGGGAATTCTGATTCTGATAAGTCCCGTTTTAGCAGGTAAAAAGAAGAGAAATCGCTCACTTCATTTCCTGCATTTGGTTTGTGCACTGATGTTGAAGGAGAAGCTCACTGTTGGAGGATAAAGAATGAGGAAATAGAAGGGGTTTGGTGATAGAAGTATTGATCATTCTTGTTCTTTCATGTATCTGTGTGGGGTGTGTGTGTGTGTGTGTGTGTGTGTGCCTGCTAGAGAATGACTGGACACTGTGTTTTGACTGGAATATGGAATGGATTTTTTTCTTTTCCCTAGACCTTGGTTGGACCAAGATTTCCTTGAATAATAATAATAATCATGGTATTTTAAAGCACTCACTATGTGCCAAGAACTGCGATAAATAAAATATAATGAGGCAGGACACAATCCCTGTCCCACATGGTGCTTCCTGTCTAAGTGGGAGGGAGGGGTTGGGAGAAATAGGTATTGAGATCCCATTTTACGGATGAGGCACAGAGTTAAGTGATCCAGCAGGCACAAGGTCACATAACAAGCGGGTGGAAGAGTTGAGATTAAAACCCAGGTCTCCTGACTTCCAGTTTTTGATGATGATGATTGTGTTTGTTAAGCATTTACTATGTTCTAAACACTGTTCTAAAACTGTTCTAAACACTGGGGCAGATAAAAGGTAATCAGGTTGTCCCACATGGGGCTCACAGTCTCAATCCCCATTTTCCAGAGGAGGTAACTGAGGCACAGAGAAGTTGAGTGGCTTCCCCAAGGTTATACAGCAGACAAGTGGCAGATCCAGGATGAGAAACCACGACCTCTGACTCCCAAGCCCGGGCTCTTTCCACTAAGCACGCTGCTTCTCAGGGATGGATATAGGTGGGAAATCATGTGAAAAATACCTCTGGAGACCGGGAGTTTTGAATCCAAAAGTAGAGGACCCTTCTCTGTCCACTGAGGGGTTTATGGAAGAGATATGCTGGAAGCATGGAGAACAGGATTTATATACTCTGGCTGTCAGTGAATCAATCAGTGCTAATTATCGAGTGCTTACTGTGTGCAGAAAACTGTGCTAAGCACTTGGGAGAGTACAGGGCTGTAGACCATATACTGTTGTGGGCAGGGATGGTCTCTATTACTATATTCCACTTTCCAAGCGCTTAGTAGAGTGCTCTGCAAACAGTAAGGGCTCAGTAACTATGATTGAATGAATTGAAGAAATACAATGCAGCAGCATTGATAGACATGTTTCCTGCCCAAAAGAGCTTACATTCTAGAGAAGGAGATGGACATTAATATGAATAAGCAATTTATATTGTTAAGAGGGTGACCAGGGTGATACCCCCAAAGGGAAATGAGAGAATTTTGTGCGTGTGCGTGTATGTGTTGAGGCGGTATTTGGGGTAGGGAGATCTAGCGTGATGTCTGGAACTTTCTTGGGCTTCCGTGGCCACTACGCCAAAGAGAGGCTGGCAATCTCTAACTTGACATTAAATTATTTGTGTCCTTAGGCAACTCATTTAAACGTTAGATCTCCGTTTGCCCTTTAGTAAATGGAGGGTCAAAGCAGCAGTGGGCTAGAGTCATCTGTTCGTATGTACTCCCTGGTCTGAGGACGAAATCTCATCAGCATCGGCAATGTGTGAAACCCCAAATGGGTTCTTCGTGATATGGTATACACCCAACATTGCGAGTCTATTATAAACTCTTTCCTTCATCCCCCCGGGCAAGATATTTGGGAAATAATACCTGGAATTCTTGGGTCTCAGGAAGAGAAATCTTTCAGCAAGATCCAAACAACTACCTAATGTGCTGGTGAGTAGTTTGGGACTAGAAGCTTTATCGTAAAGTTCACCTTGAAGGGTTCTGATGAAACAAAGGTGGTGGTCTCCGCCGCTGTATCACAGCACGAGTCAAGTTGTACCGGAGAACCTATCGGACTTCCATTGTCGGAGTCTAAACCCAGCACACAACTGAGGTGACTATGAGACTCAGGGATGGTGCTTTAGAACTTCTAGTTAACCCTTCTTGATGGCCCTTACAAACTTGGACCTCCGAGGGAGAAACGGCTCTTTAATGATCCTTTGGACATTACCAATGGGGCAAAGATTTAACTCTCCGGGTCTCATCTGTGAGTCGATTAACCCGCGGACACATTCCCATGGGGAAAACCGGCCGTTTATCAAGTCACCCTTAGCCAATGGTATTTTCAACAGATCTGGAATCCGAGAATGTTCCCGAGCATGCAGAAGATGCTTGGTAACTGCCACTGGTTGATTGGATAGTAGTTTTTTATGGCTTAGCAAATCGCTTATTATGTGTCAAAGACCGTTCTAAGCTTTGGGGTAGGTACAAATTAATTAACTCAGACACAGTCACGTAGTGTTTAGGACAGGGTAAGTGCTCAATAAATGTGATTGATTGGGATGGGGATGAGGCCATAGTAGCAGGTAAAGGAGATCCCTCCCAAGTGCTTAGTACAGTGTTCTGCACTTAGTAAGCCCTTGAGGAATACAGTTGATGGATTTATCCTTCCTCTGCAAAGTCCATCATCTGGAGGACTTAAAGGTTAGGGCTTTTATTAGCTTGAGGAATAAGGGCAGAATTGTTTTGGGGTTTTTTTTGTGTGATATTTGTTGAGTGCTTACTATATGCCAAGCACTATACTAAATTCTGGGCTGATACAAGGTTGGACACAGTCTCTGTTCCACAGGAGGCTCACAATCTTAATCCCCATTTTACAGATGAAGGAACTGAAGTGACTTGCCCAAGGTCGCATAGTAGACAAGTAACAAAGCCAGGATTTGAATCCAGGTTCTTCTGACTCCCAGGCACATGCTCTAGCTGCTTCCCCCGAGATGCTCACCTCCAACTAAATCCTAGTTACCACATAACCGAGAAGCAGCATGGCTTAGTGGATAGAGCATAGGCCTGGGAGTCAGAAGGACCTAGGTTCTAATCCCGGCTCCACCACGTCTGCCGTGTGACTGGGGGCAAGTCACTTAATTTCTCTGTGCCTCAGTTCCCTTGTCTGTAAAATGGAGAATAAGACTGTGAACCCCACGCAGAGCAGGGTCTGTATCCAACCTGATTTGCTTGCATCCACCCCAGAGTTTAAGACAGTGCCTAGAAAGCCCGGTTCTAGACTGTAAACCCGGTGTGGGCAGCAACTGTCTCTGTTTATAGCTGAATTGTCCCTTCCAAGCACTTAATACAGTACTCTGCACATAGTAAGTGCTCAATAAATATGATTGAATGAATGAATGGCACATAGTAAGTGCTTAAGAAATACTACAATTATTATTTTCCCTCTCCTTTCTAGTTTCAAAAGCTGCACTTCTGCAGGACTTCAGGTAGGCTGCTGGGAAGCTGATCTATTTGCAGCCCATGGGTTGCTGTAGCTTCAAGAAAGAGTCAGTCGAGGAGAGTTGGGATTAGGAGAAGGAGCTAGGAATCTGCTACCTGATCTCAATCTCAGAGCAAGGGTTTATAGTGCAGACCTAGCTCAGATTTAGCAAAGACCTAGCCATCAACCACCAACATCAGAGAAGCAGCGTGGCCTAGCAGAAAGAGCACGGACCTGGGAGTCAGAAGGAGGTGAGTTCAAACCCCAGCTCAGACACCGGTCTGCTGGGTGATCAGAGGCATGTCACTTCACTTCTCTGTGCTTCAGTTACCCCATTGGTAAAACGGGGATTAAGACTGTGAACGCCGTGTGGGACATTCATTCACTCATTCAATAGTATTTATTGAGCGCTTACTATGTGCAGAGCACTGTACTAAGCGCTTGGAATGGACAAATCGGCAACAGATAGAGACAGTCCCTGCCCATTGACGGGCTCACACTCTAATCGGAGGAGACAGACAAAAACAGTAGCAATAAATAGAATCAAGGGGATGTACATCTCGTTAAAACAATAGCAATAAATAGAATCAAGGTGATGTACATCTCATTAACAAAATAAATAGGGTAATAACCTGTTTAGCTTGTGTCATGTATTGTGCCTGATAGCAGCATGGCTCAGTGGAAAGAGCCCGGGCTTGGGAGTCAGAGGTCATGGGTTTGAATCCCGGCTCTGCCACTTGTCAGCTGTGTGACTGTGGACAAGTCACTTAACTTCTCTGTGCCTCAGTTATCTCATCTGTAAAATGGGGATTAAGACTGTGAGCCCCACGTGGGACAACCTGATTACCCTGTGCTGACTACCCCAGTGCTTAGAACAGTGCTCTGCACATAGTAAGTGCTTAACAAATACCAACATTATTATTATTATTTTTATTATTATTATGATAAATGCTTAACAAATACCATGAAAATACCAGTTTCCTGTTTGATTCTGACTCAGAAGGAAGTTCACTTCTGATGCCTCCAGGGAGATGAGTTTGAACCCTTTTAGGGAGTCTTTAGGGGTCACCATTTATTTGGGACTAAGTAAACATTTTTTTTTTACAAAGGTCTTCACACTTTGGTACAATTCTTTAGAAAACATTTTGGAAAGCCCAAAACAAATTCACCCGATCCCACCTTTGAAAGGAAGTGTTGGGTTGATAAATAGCGTGTGTTCTTTGTATTTAACACTGCTGAATAGATTTTGAGAGGTTTTTCAATTTGGTGTTCTTTCTTTTTTTATCTTTGAAACCATTAGGAATTGGCAGACCTGTTTTCTTTTCTACTTTCTTCTTCAGAAGAAAAGCCCAGCATTGAAACTGCACTTGGTATTTATCCCTGTCTGGAAAAAGCCTGCTTAGAAAGACTAGAACAGAAACAGAAGATTTCAGCCCTTTAGAGGGAAAATTGTTTGACTCTCTCTCCCATAGCTGAGACTGGTAGAGTACTGCAAACTCTCCAGGTGTGACCCTGAGAGGTGCCTGCAAGAATAAAGGTCAAATAAATGCAGATACATCCCATGATCCTGAAATAAAGTAGAAAATTCCTCCTTTTCTCTCAATTTGCTGTACTTCTGTAATAATAATAATAATACTCATAACATTTACTAAGTTTTTTACTGTGAGCCAGGTTCAGTACTAAGCACTGGGGAAGATACAATACAGTCAAATTAGATACAGGCCTTGTCCCACATGAGGCTCATAGATTTATTAATTAAAGAATGGTGGCATTTATTAAGTGTCTACAATGTGCTAAATACCGAAATAAGCTCTGGGGTAGATTCAAGACATCTGGTTAGATACAATCCCTGTCCTACATATAGCAGAGAAGCAGCATGGCTCAGTGGAAAGAGCCTGGCTTGGGAGTCAGAGGTCATGGGTTCTAATTCCGGCTCAGCCGCTTGTCAGCTGTGTGACTTTGGGCAAATCACTTAACTTCTCTGTGTCTCAGTTACCTGTAAAATGGGGATTAAGACTGTGAGCCCCACGTGGGACAACCTGATCACCTTGAATCCCCCCACCTCTCAGTGCTTAGAAGAATGCTTTGCACATAGTAAGTGCTTAATAAATACCAACATTATTACATAGCATGCCATCTAAGAGGGAGGCTACAGAAGTCTTTAATCCTCATTTTACAGATGAGACAACTGAGGCCCTGAAAAGTTGGGAGATTTGCTTCTGGAAAGTACAGTTCGGCAACAGATAGAGACAATATCTACCCAACAACGGGCTCACAGTCTAGAAGGGGGAGATAGACTACAAAACAAAACAAGTAGACAGGCAAGTAAAACCTCCCTGCCTCTCTCCTCACAAAGCACCTCCCTTCTCTCTTCCCTGGAAACAACTGTCAGATACAAAAGAGTCCCTTTGTGGGAAACTGAGGATGTACAGAGTGACCCCGGAGACAGGACCCTACCATGTCCATCAATCCATCAAGTTGTCGGATTTATGGAGTATGTCCCCTGTGCAGAACACTCGATCAAATGCTTGAAGGAGCTCAAAATCCTGAAAGACTCCTTCTTGCCTCTTCCTGGAGCGGGAAAGGATGAAAGAAGACTAGAAAAGGGAGGGAGGTGGGTTAGATTAGGGAAAAGAGAGCCAGAGAGGGAGTGAAGGATGTTCAATAGCTTTCAATGACCGGAACAAAGACAAACATGAAAAGGGGGCAACAGGATTTCAGGCTCTTCATGGCTCAGGTCAAAGGTCCCAGAAGTCGTAGCAGCGGTTAGAACGGTGACCTTCTCAGTGGTCTGAAAGTTGACAAGACTTCAGGCTGCTGCCGGTGTCTGAGCCCTATCTGGCATGAGCGAAGGCCTATGGGAGCCGGTGTGAAACAACATCAGCTCTTGACAGATCCTGCTACACTTTCAATGCTCCGTAAATGAAAATCTCAAGTCCTGGACGAAATTTTTCCCTAGCATACAGATTCCGGTTAGCAAAATTCCACGGAGCTCACTGCTGAGTGGTAGATTGGGCCTCTATCTCCTCCTCCTGGCTCTAGAGCAGGGCTTAGCTTAGGACCAGCGAGCTGTTAGGGCTCTAGTGACTTTGTCATTCAGTGTTTCAAATTTGCAACAATGCCAAATGTGCCACAGCATTAATGTCGTTACCGTCCATGGGAATAATAAACCCGCACATTATCTGAACGAGTTAATTTGAAAGAGCAGCTGACTACCTTTTGATGTTTACAGCTTTTAAGGCGTTCACAGCATCGGATGTAGATTTTATTTCTACTTTTATAACCGAAAGGGCAGGCTGAGACTAGAAGTCTCAGTTCTAGAGGTGGAAGGGCTATGAACTTTCAGGTCCAGAGGATCCTGGGCAGAGTCTTAGCCCAAATTTAATCTTCCTGTCTTTAGCTAATCAAGAAAAAAATTGGGGGTCACAGTATATTCCTGCATATGGGTGGGGAAGACACACTCAGAGAAGCTGACTTATTGACTTTGACATAAGATTAAAAAATGGGTTTGGAAATAATGGAAGGCTTAGATTACCCCTGCTGTGTGTTTCCTGCTGCCTATTTTAAAGAAAGCTTTTAACGTTATTCCTTAGAAATTTGGTGTGGGGGTTAGTTTTATTGAATCTGTACCCTTTGGGCATTTGGTTTTTACCCCACGCTAAGACCTGCAGCATTCTACATATTTGTAAATTATTTATGTACATTAATGTCTCCCTCTAGACTGTAAACTCGTTGTGGGCAGGGAACATGTCTACAAACTCTGTTGCATTATACTCTCCCGATTGCTTAGCTCAGTGTTCCTGAACACAATAAATGGTCAATAAATACTATTTATTGATTGATTGATTAATGGGTTGATGTGGGACACAGCTGTCCTAAACCTTCAATCAAAAAAGAGTATTGATTGAGCACATACTGTGTACATAGCACCGTGATAAACACATAGGATAGTCCAGTAGAGTTTTTTTTCTGGTATTCATTAAGCGCTTACTATGTGTCAGACATTGTAATGCATGCAAGGGTAGTTTAAAGTTTATTAGATCAGGTGCAGATTCCTTGAATCTCGCAGCTTAAAAAGAAAGGAGTAGAGGTATTGAATCCCTATTTTACAGTTGAAGGGACTGAAGCAAATTTGTAAGCAGATATGATCCCTTAAGGAGCTTACAGTGTCATCAGAACACTCAGTTGATGTGTATATATTGGCCACCCATTGTCCCATGCCTGGGCACAGAGCTGAAGGCCTTGGATTTATGTGCGGCAGACAAGAGAATCATGATAATAATAATGGCATTTGTTAAGTGCTTACTAGGTGCTAAGCACTGTTCTAAGCGCTGGGGTAGATATAGGGTCATCAGATTGTCCCACATGGGGCTCATCTGAGCAGTTTCCCCAGGTATGCTGGAGGCAGGTGATAATGTCATCCCCTGACACTCAGAATGAGTCAATCAATTGGTTGGGTTTAATAATCACGTTACTTGTTTAGCACCTACTAAATGCCAAGCACTGTTCTAAGTGCTGAGATAAGTACAAATTAATCACAAGGGTTTATACTCTAAATCCCAATTTTACAGATGAGGTAACTGAGGCACAGAGGAAGTGAAGTGACTTGTTCAAGGTCACACAGCAGACCTGTGGTGTAGCAGGGATTAGAACCCAGGTCCTGCTGACTCCCAGGTCTAGACTCTATCCACTAAACCACGCTGCCTAATCAAGGAGGAATGATGTTTTATTTATACTAAAATCTGCCTCCCCCGCTAGACGGTTAACTCACTGTGGGCAGGGAACGCGGCTACACGTTTGAACAATTCCAAATCAAACTGTAGCTTTAACATCTCATTAACTAAATAATTAAATATACACAGACTGTGTTTCTAAGCACCTGAGGGCTTGGGACAGGACTGTCCATAAATGAAAGAACAAATCTGTTAGACTGTCCTCTCCCAAACAGTACAATGCTCCGCACACGGTAAGTGCTCAATAAATACCACTGATTGCTTGATCGATTGACCCTTCCTTAGCACTACCTGTCACGCTGTGGTCCTGTCTCGTTCCTAATGAGTTCTGACAAAATTCATCCTTCAAATGGACTGCAAAATAACAATAGCAGCAACAAAATCACCTGGAAATGTACTCAAACTGCTACCTGACACAGCTTAGCAGGCTAAATTATCTGCAGATGTTTTGGCTTCCAAGGGCTCTGCTAAATTTTCACAAAATTGCCTCGAAGCGCATTTGGGCTCAGTGAGAAAAAGCACATTGACTAGCTTCTGCAAGACATTATGCTGAGGCTGTATGCCGAGAGCCAAATGGATATGCCACTTTACAATTTCAGGACCACCATTTCAGGTTACGTGGGTAAATTATACGCTTCCAATGAAACATGACACTATTTGCCAAGTTAAAAAAAAAAAAGAATGACTGCCTTATGGCAACTCAGAGAATACCTTCTGAGTCATTGTCTCTTTAATGAAAAGCAGCGCCGAACAATTCCAAATCAAATCGTAGCTTAACATCTCATTAACTGAATAATGAAATATACACAGACTGCATGTCTAAGCACCTGTGGGCTTGGGAGAGCACTGTCCATAAATGAAAGAGCAAATCAGTCTTCTTTCTATCATAAGATGGAGATTAGCTGAGCAATAATAAGGTAGCACTCTAGCCTCTCTGGGATTTAGAGAGACTTCATCAGGCACATTAGTATCTTAGAACGAGGGCTCCATACATGACGAGGCTGTGTCCGATCTGCTTCTAGTGCATCTATCCCAGCATTTAGTGCAGTGCTTGCGCCGAAGAAACACCAACCATTATTATTAAATGATTATCTTGAATCAAATTTTCCACTGGATCCTTTCTTTCTCTAAGGCACTGACGGAGTCTAGAGGTGGATGAGAAGCACTGTCTTATGTTGGAAAATGACAAGGAGGGAGAGCTCATGGCTGCTGTGGAGACCCATAGATGATGTCAGGAGTATCTCCCAGCACCAGCGGATCAAACCTCGAACCGTGTAAACTGAATCTTCTGGAGATCAGTCGGACTTTCTCAGTTCAGTGAAAAAAATCCCACTCCCTAAGTGATATTTTTCTTTCTGCCATCAAGTAATTAGGAGGTTTCTTTGTCCAGAGCTCTTTGCCTTTGGTTGTCTAGAACACATCTCTTACTCGGGTAATAATAATAAGAAGAATGATAATATTAGTAGTAATTATGGTATTTGTTGAGCGCTATAGATCATATGCTATGGTTGGTACAATTCGATCAGATGGCTGCTCTATCTAGAACTTATGATCTAAAGGGAGGGAGAACATGTATTCATTCAATCCCTGTTTTACAGATGAGGGAACTGAGGCTCAGAGAAACGACTTGCCCCAGTCACACAGCAGACAACTGGTAGAGCCGGGATGAGAGCCCAGGTCCTCTGATTCCAGGCCCCTGCTCTTTCCATGAGGCCATGGTGCTTCCCGTCTTGAACTTGATCTCGCACTGTTTCTTGATTTATTCCATTCATGACTTCAGCACTGTTGGATTTTAGGGAAACCCAATCTGTACTGCACCAATTATAACCGTTATAGAGTCTAATGCTCATCATTTCATTCAGTCAGTCAGGCAATGGGTCCACATAGGGCTCACATTCTTAATTTTCATTTTAAAGATGAGGGAACTGGTACAGACAAATTTAATTTGCCCAAGGTCAAACAGCAGATACTCGGTAGAGCTGATATTAGAACCCAGGTCCTAATCTTTCTTTTCAGGTTGAGCCATAGGCTTCAGGCAGTTTTCAAGGGATACCGGAAAAATAAGGAGAGATCAAATAATAGCATCGATTTCCAGCCTGATGATTTCAGAAACCTACCCTAACCCTTTGACATTCTGCTTCCCTCCATGCTATTGGACTTCCCTTCCTCTTCACATTATTGGAAATCTTTTTTTTTTTTGTTCCTCATGGGTTCTGGATTGGAAGTATCAGCATAAACAAAGATTCTCTGACCCAAACTGCGTTTATTACTGAATTGTAAGCTACCGTGATTTGTGTGTGTCTGATTGATGAAGTTCTACCAAGTTCAGGATGAAACACTTTTCACCAAATAGCAATGTCAAATTCAAGAATTTATTGGACACCAGTATCAGAGGACAGACGGTTAGAATTCGAAACGGTTTTGGAGTCGGTCTCGATGCCAAGTCAGGTCTTGAATTTTTTTGGTTGCCTCACAAAACCATCCTGCTCTATTGTCAAGGCCAAGAATTCTTCCTTTTCAGGTCACCTACCCGTAGATGTTTCCCCCAGAAGATGTGATTTTGCCAACCCTTATGGCTCATATTATGACTAGATAGGCTCTCCATGCTGTTGAAGAGGTAGGAATGAAGGTCGTTTTGTTTTGCCCAGGATAAGAGACGTAAAATAAGAGAATGAGGCAATAGGAGCAAAAATGGAGGATGAGATGATAGACGGTATGTGGGAGTGGCCAGGAGATCTCTTGGGTGGGTAGGAAAAGTGAAGACAATGTGAGAAGCAGGGAGTGTGTGTGGCTAACGAGCCATTCAGACAACAGTCTTCGGTGGGATTGAGATGAACCTCCCAGAGGAAAATGAACCATAAACATGGCGTGGTCTAGTGGATTAGGCATGGGCCGGGGAGTCAGAAGGACCTGAATTCTAACCGTCGCTCAGCCACTCATCTGCTGTGTGACTTCGGGAGATTCACTTCACTTCTTTGGGCTTCAGTTCCCTCATCTGTAAAATGGGGATAAATATTGTGAGCCCTATGTGGGTCAGGGACTGTGTCCAACCTGCTTAACTTGTATCTACCTTAGCGCTTAGTAGAGTGATCGGCACCTACTAAGTGTTTTAGCAGAACCATAAAAAAAAGAAAAACATGATCTTGGTGGCTCCTCTGCCAGCTGTCAATCAACCAAAGCTACTTAAGGAGTGCTTACAGTGTGCAGAACTTTGTACTAGGCGCTCGAGAGAGGGTAGTGGTATTCATAAGCTAGCCTCTCAGGAGAGAGGCACCCTCCTGCTCACCAATCCCAACATCATCCGAGGATCCGAGGTCGGAGCAAGGCACGAAAAAGGACAAGGAGAATGTTTGGAGAGGGGGTGTGTCTCTGTTGTAGTTTGACCTTGGACAGCACCTCCCTTACTCCCTCTCCCCTTCTGCATCACCTATGCCCTTGGATCTCTACCCTTTGGGTACTTGATATTCCCCCCACCCACACAACCCAAGCACTTCCATACATATCTCCAATTTATTTTGAGATCTGTCTTCTCCCCCGCTAGTCTCTTTTCTTTTATGGTATCAGTTAAGCGTTTTGTGCCAGGTACTCTACTAAATTCTGGGATAGATACAAGTTAGGTTGGACACAGTCCCTGTCCCACATAAGGCTCACAGCCTTAATCCCATTTTGCCGATGAGGTAACTGAGGCACAGAGAAGTGAAGTGACTTGCCCAAGATCACACAGCAGGCAAGTCACTCTACCTAATATGCCATGCTACTTTTCTGTTCTCTTCCCACCTTCCCCAACACCTCTTTCCCTCAACTCACCTTTTTGGAAAGAACGTCTTTGTTCTTCAAAATTATTTTGCCTGTCATAGGATATCTCTATCTACCAAGAACCATGGGATAATACTACTAAATGCACTTTGATTCACATTTTATTTTTTTCTTAATGGTATTGGCTGAGTGCTTACTATGTGCCATGCACTGTAGTAAGCAATGGGGTAGATACAAAGATAAGCATGTTGGACACAGTCCATGTCCCATGTGGGGCACACAGTCTTAATCTCCATTTCACAGATGAAGTAACTGAGGCACAAAGAAGTGAAGTGAAACCCAAGGTCACACAACAGACAAGCGGTAGAGGCAGGATTAGAACCCAAGTCCTCTGACTCCCAGGCTTGGGCTCAGATTCCAAAATCCTTAGTCATAATAATAACACATTTCAAACTCTGAAGAGCATTCTGGCTTTGTCATTGCAAAGTGGTTTTAGACTCATCTATCATCGTTATCTTACTTCGGATTGGATTATTGTCATCTTCACCAGAAAAATCATATAAGAAACCAGGTCACTCTGAATCACTGCAGTGGGCACTGCTTTTAGCTATATTCTGCCCTTTCCCAACCTATTTTAGAGTTAAGTAAAGAAACCCTCAGATGAATTAAATTATTAAAAAAAAGAGTAGTTAAAAACATTCAAATTTGAGATCTACACTGACTAGAGAAAATCCCTGCTCCTTCTTTGTGTTTCCGTGAGAGAGCCCAGAGAATTCTCGCACGAGTTACAGTAGGTTGCAAGAAGATGCATCGAGCTTGTTGACGTCTATGAAACCCGGCAGCTGCATATCACCTTTGGTCTTCGTTATGTTGCAGACCCAAATTGATTTTCACAAGGCCCCCGAGAGGTGTATACAATAGGTGGAAAGGATTATCCAGTTTTGCAGCTCCGAGAATGATGGATCAGCCATTAGAAGCCTCAGAAATTCCAACTGGATTCCTTTCAGTCATCATTTATTGTGCATTCCCAAGGTGTGTAGACATAGGTTCTAGGAGAAAGGATATCTTTTACGTAAGACACACCGGAGTTACCTTGAAGATGTTCACCATCTTCAGGGAGCTGTTCTGACAAATACCCGCAAGACCGAGGGGAGTTTTAGGGTCAAGATAGGGCATGTCTCTGGAAAAGGCTTCTGGGTTATGATGGAGTCTGAATTGGCCTCGAAAAACAGAACCAGGATTTAATTTATACTAGAGTTTGGCTGAGGATTTATTCATTCCTTCATTCATTCACTTAATCATATTTTTGAGCATGTACTGTTTGCAGAGCACTGTCCTAAGTGCTTATGGAACAGTCCACAGTAGAGAGAGAAGATAGTGGGGGAGGGAGAAGTGGAGGGGGTGGGAGGAAGGACTGTTGGGAGGAAAGCGGAACAGCATTGGATTTATCAGTACCGGCTGTTTAGGGTGCCTGCTGTGTGAAATAGGGCAAGTCAATTAACTTCTCAGGGCCTCACTTTCCTCACCTGTAAAATAATAATAATGGTATTTGTTAAGTGCTTATTATATACCAAGCACTGTTCTAAGCATTGGGGTAGATCCAAGGTCATCAGTTTGTCCCATGTGGAGCTCACAGTCTTAATCCCCATTTTCCAGATGAGGCACAGAGAAGATAAGTGGCTTGCCCAAGATCACACAGCAGACAAGTGGCAGAGCTGGGATTAGAACCCATGACTTTCTGACTCCCAAGCTCGTGCTCTTTCCATTAAGTCATGCTCCTTCCCTATTTAATGGGAATTAAATACCTCTTTCTCCTCTTTAGACTGTGAACCCCCTGAGAGGCAGATCTGTATCTGAGATGATTATCTTGTGTCTATCTCAGAGTTTAGTACATTGCTTTGCACAGAGTAGGTGCTTAATACCATAGGTGTGATTTTTAGAGTTCCAAGAAGCAATAACTTGATTTTTTATTTACAGGAGAGACCTGATTTTTCCCAGCACACTCCCATCAGCACGATTATCATCGTCATCATTATTATTATGATTACACTTGCATTTATTAAGCATTTATAATGAGTAAAGCACTGGGAAAAATACAAGTTAATCAGGTTGGACACTGTCCCTGTCCCACATGAGGGTCAAAGTCTGAAGAGGATGGGGAACAGACATGGAATTCCCATTTTACAGCTGAGGAAACTGAGGCATAGAGAAGTTATATGACTTTCCCAAGATCACACAGCAGATAAATGGCAAAGTTGGAATTAACCCAGGTCCTCAGACTCCCAGGACTGTGCCCTTTCCACTAGACCACACTACTTTTCTATTCCAAGAAAATATTTACAATCCAGTTATATGGAGGTATATGAGGAGAAGCAGCATGGCTTAGTGGATAGACCATGGGCCTGGGAGTCAGAAGGTCACGGGTTCAAATCCCAGCTCCTCCACTTGTCTGCTATGTGACCTTAGGCAAGTCACTTCACTTCTCGGGGCCTCAGTTCCCTCCTCTGTAAAATGGGGACTAAGACCGTGAGCCCTAGATGGACAGGAACTGAATCCAACCTGATTTGCTTGTGTCCACCTCGTTGCTTAGTACAGTGCCTGGCACATAAACAGAGCTTAGCAAAAATAATAATTATTTATGAGACTAGGAATAATAATTCTAGTTCCGGTTGAGGAACTTTCCCTCAATTTATTGGGAGGATTCTTTTTTTTTTTGCTTTCTGCATTCTGGCACTTCTCCCAGGACATATCTACTGATGGGAATCAACAGAATCTTATGAGTAATCAGAAAAGATTGGCTTAGTCTCAACTTTCTGCAGCTCTGTAAAATGATCCGATTTGTTGTTCCAAATGAACATTGTGGTGGAGATCTGAAGGCTAATCAAATAACTGCAATTTTCAGTTTCTGATAGGAGACATCACTGATAATCGGGAAATAAAGAAGGTAGATAAGTGAGTAAATCTTTCTTCTGCAACACAGAGCTAAAGTTAGAATGAAAACTGGCTTTTCTTCTTTTTTCCCATGAAAACCATCCTGGTCCCTTGCCTGTTTCAGAAAGTATGCGAGTTTATTTTCCACCTTATGTTACCTGCAGAATGTGCCACTCACCTTGAGATGAGTATATAAAAGTGTCAGGGGATTCATTTGAATACAAGGGCATCTTAAAGTTCACCTTTAATATAGAACTAACTAGAGGATACCTCAAAATATGCACTTTAAATAAAATCAAGTAAAATAAGCGTGGTCTAGTGGAAAGAGCATAGGTGTAGGAGTCAGAGGATGTGAGTTCTAATCCCAGTTCTGCCATGTGGCTGCTTGGTGACTTTGGGCAAGTCACTTACCTTCTCTGTGTCACGGTTACCTCTTCTGTTAAATGAGGATTAAGACTGGACATCCCTTGAGGGACATGGACTGTGTCAGATCTAATTAGCTCATATCTATTCCACCACTTAGTACAGTGCCTGGTGCCTGGCACATAGTAAATGCTTCATAAGTGCCGTTTAAAAAAAAGTTGAGCAGGAAATTTTTCCCAGTGGTTTTAGGACAATAATCATAAACTCCTTTATTAACCGCCAGCTTAAAGCAAAAAGAAATCAATAATTGTCCACTAACTTCTACGATCAGTAAAATGTACCGATTAATTGTCTCCTTTTCAGAGGCTGAAAGGTCTGAATACTAGGAATTGCCTGGGTTCTACAGAGTTAGGTCAGATCATTTAGTCTCTACATCTGCAAGAATCTGTGGGAAGGTTCCACAGATGTCTTTGGAAATGCCAATTTCTCTGGCACTCACAACTGCTGAGGGTTGCAAATTCTCCTACAGGTTCATCTTACCGAAGTCTGTGAAAGTATCTTTGACCTCTTCTTCGGTGTATCTTTCCCAGTAAATCTCCTGAGTCACTTTCTTGTAGAAGCGTTTCCTTTCCTTTCATCTGGGGCTGTTACCATATCGATCACTTTGCAACTTCTCAGCCAGATCTTCTTCTTCCCCATCACCTATTTTACCTTGGGAGAGTTTTCTGCACAATAACTCCGTGACATAAAACCGATTATTATCCCACAGCTCACCTGGAGAAAAGCGAGTTACTTTAGGTACTACAAAATGAAGCGGCATTTGTATGACATAAACCATAATTCGATATTGTCTTAACTCTGTGCCAATTCTTGATTATGGGCAAATGTGACTAATCTAAAAACTTTAATATTTTAAATTATCCTTTTGTTTTGGGTAGGAACATCCAACCCTGCCCTGGTTAGCTGTACTTGCCTCAGTAAAAGCGAGATTTGTTTTTTGGAAAATAATAGTAATACAGTAGTACAGTTACCTCATCTGTAAAATGGGGATTAAGATTGTGAGCCCCACGTCGGACAACCTGATTACCTTGTTATCCACTCAGTGCTTATAACAGTGCTTGGCACTTAGTAAGCACTTAACAAATACCATTTTTATTATTATAATTATATCATTGTATCTGTCATCTTTCCACTAAGCCCTTTCCACTAAGCCACGCTGCTTCAGCTAAATCTAAAGTTTCAAATGGTAGGTGTTCTTGGGGTGGTGGGACTGTGCCACTTAGCTAATCAAATCAAATCAACAAAGGTATTTATTGAACGTTTCCTCTGTGCTTGGGAGACTCCAGTATATACTCCTCCTTCAGCCCTAAACACTCATGTCCTATAATTTATTTATATAAATATCTGTCTCTGTGCTAGATTGTAATTTTGTTGCGGGAAGGATAAGTGTCTACCAAATTGGCTCGGTTGTACTCTTCCAAGCTCTTAGCATGGTGCTCTGCATAAAGTAAGCACTCAATAAATATGACTGATTGCTTGATAACAGTCCAGCAATGGGCTTAGTTACAGTGGCAAGTGGCAGAATCAGGATTAGAATCCAGGTTTCCCTGACTCTCAGGCACAAACATTTTCTTTCCACTAGCCCAGTTTGCTATGTCCAACTTAGTGTTTAATGTTTAGGAAGTTCAGTACCTTGGGCTACTAGTGAAGGAGAGCAAGGTTAGTCTAATGACTCCTTGGAAAGCACTTAGAATCCCAAAGGAGAAACACCGAGGCATCCTGCACCATCTTTTGTGGAACCCTCAGGGAAACTTTTAAAAGAAATACCTCCCTGTATGTCACACTGCAGACCCAAAGGCTTCTATCACTGAAGTAAAGCCTGGAGCACAGAGGAATCCTACGTACCAAAAAGACAGAGCAGGTCTTTCAGTCCATAGAGGTCATCTGAGAATGGAAAAATCCCAAGAAAGTGTGAGCATCAACAGCTAAGAAACCTCCAGGCAAAAATAAAAATAGTCTCTAAGGAAGGATCCCGTCCCCTTTCTCAAAAGAAGCGGTGGGAGACAGTTCCACATTTCATTTATTTTTACAAAGCCGCAAACATCTTACTTTTAAGTCTCGTTCATCAAAGCAGAGTCTGGCTTTCACTCTCATTCCAGGAAAGTCTGTTTTTTAAACACCAGTCTTTTTTTCCCCCCTTTTTATTATATCTTTTCTTCTTGTTCCAGTTGCATTGACTGTGGATATAGACATCAGCTAGGCCATGAACATCTGAGAAATAAAAAGTTTAATACAAGAAATACTTTAAACTTTAGAAACAAAGTAAAATGACCAAAGCAGGTCTTTATGTCGTTTCTCAATTATGTAAAGGATACAGGCAAAGGAAAAACTGAATTTTCCTCATCTATTTAAATATCACACTATTTTTCCTTTTTTGCCTTTATTTTTCTTTAGTTCTTTTGGGGAAATATCCAGCTATTATCATTTGTTTAATATAATTCAAGCATAGTGGTAAAGCCAAGCATGCAGAATATTCCTGTGAGACTCTTCAAAAGGCAACTGAAGAAATAACCAAGTATCACTAGTGAGATTAAAACCCTGCTGGTTTTTCTAATCCTTCTTTCTCTCTGAGTTCACCAATCATTCAGATGAAAATATATACGGAAGCAGCATGCTGTAGTGGAGAGGGCACGGGCCTGGGAGTCAGAAGGTCATGGGTTCTAATTCCAGGTCCGCCACATATCTGCTGTGTTTCTTTGGGCAAGTCACTTCACTTCTCTTGATCTCAGTTCCCTCATCTGTAAAATGGGATTTGAGATTGTGAGCCCCATCTGGGAGAGGAACTCTGTCCAACCCAATTTGCTTGTATCCACCCCAGTGCTAAGTACAGTGCATGGCACATAGTAAGCATCTAACAACTACCAAATGGAGACATATATGTGTATATATGCATATATGTATGTACATAGAGAGAGAGAGAGAAAAGAAGCATGGCTTTAATGGCAAGAGCACAAGCTTGGGAGTCAGAGGTCTTAGGTTCTAATCCTGGATCTGCCACTTAGCTGGGTGACTTCGGACAAGTCACTTGACTTCTCTGTGCCTAATTTACCTCATCTGTAAAATAGGGATTAAGACTGTAAGCCCCATGTTGGACAACTTGACTACCTTGTATCTACACCGGCACTTAGAACAATGCTTGGCATATAGTAAGCGCTTAACAAATACCATTATTACTATTATTGTATATAAATATACATTTATATACACATATGTTTTGGATAGAATACCCTGAAATTCCCTGAAATTCACTAATTTTATTGTTTTTCTAAACTCTTGCAGTCCATCCACATTTGAGGGATGGACTTGGTGGCTTTTAACAAAAAAGATAAAAAAAAATTCCAATCTTCACCTTGTTTCTGTTTGTAAATGATTAATCATACCGATACCAGTTTACCCTTCTAGCTTCAATACTTCCCCCACAGAATTTTGACTCACACGTCTTTGATGACAAACGCCAATTGTTCAGTATTCCTTCAGAAGCATTGTCTAGATGCACGAGGCAGATTTACATTTTAATCTGCCCTTCAGATTTACATTTTAATCCGCCCTCGTTGCAAATCACAACGTTACCGCTTGGCCCATTGGTTGCTTGCAACCACAGAGGGAGTGAGAAGTCCGTCTAATCAATGGAAAATTAGTCTCGTCTGCTCCAGGAAGAGGCAGTGAAATGTCTAGAAGGATGACAAGAAGAAACAATCCAGCTTCTTCCACTTGTGTAGCATTTGTTCAGCCACGAAATAACGGAACGCTCATTAACATTGAGATGTTTCTTCCTGCCAAGCTAGCGATACCCTCCTTTATCACATTGTTCAACATTTGCATATAATTGCCATCTTTAATTGAACACAGGTCATAATTATCTCCTTCAGAGAAAATAGCCATTATTCAAAAAAAGACAAAAAACCCTTTGGACACATCCCACAGATGCCAAACTTGCAGAAGGCAGCAGTAATTGACAGTTATATCATCATCAACCTTTGTCAGCTTCTCTCTAAATAATTCCTACAGGGATCACTTTTCACTGTGCCACAAAGATCAGGGAGAGAAATGCTTCCAAATGAGGATGGACTGAGAAGATGAGAACCCTCCCAACTGTTTGGCGGAAGGCTGATTGGAGACACGAGTGAAATGGGAGAATGGATGACGAAGTGTGGCCTAGTGGATAAATCATGGGATTGGGAATCAGAAGGACCTGGATTCTGATCCCCGTTCTGCCACTTGCCTGCTGGGTGACCTTGGGCAAGTCACTTCACTTCTCTGGGCCTCAGTTCCCTCCTCTGTAAAATTGTGATGAAGACTGGGAGCTCCATGTGGGACAGGGATTATTTCCAACCTAAGTTGCTTGTATCTGCCTCAGAGCTTAGTACAGTGCCTGGCACATAGGAAGCACTTAATAAATACAATCAGAAAAATTCCTAAATCATGAATGGTGTAGATAGCGGGCACCCAGTGCTTAAAAGTTTGGCTGGCTAAAAATATCAGTAGGGTCAAGAGGGCCTTGGATAAATATCCTTTACCTTAGTTCAAATATTTGCAGCTACCCACCACTGATTTGATTGGAATTTATGACACCATAAAATAGTCAACAGTGCTCAGCACTTAGAACAGTGCTTGGCACATAGTAAGCACTTAATAAATACCATCATTATTAAGCACTTGTTTTCTGCCAAAAACTCTGGTAGATAGAAGATTGACCCAGTCCCTGTCCCACACGAGACTCACTTCTAAGTAGATAGAAGGACTGGTATGGAATGAGAAAGTGTCGACCAACCCTGTTAGATTGAACTCTCTCAAGTGCCCTGCACACAGTAAGCCCTTCATAAATAAATGAGTAAATATGGTTGATTGATTGCACTCCCATTTTATAGATGTAGAAAGAGAGAATCAGAGAAGTTAGGAGACCTGCCCAACGTCACATATCAGGGAAGTTGCAGAGTGAAGATTAAAACCTGGATCCTCTCACTTCTAGGCCTTTGTGTTCTCCATACTCTGTCCTAAGATGTCTCTCTTCCCTCCAAAGGACTTCATTTTAAAGAAACTCTAAGAGCATTAGATGGGTTTTGATTCTACCTCCTAACACTGTGACTGAAACATAAGTGGTCTTCTTTGTTACGAACACATCTTTGATTCCCAACAATTTACAGCAATTTATGATCTATTTTGTTGCATCATAAATGTCGTGAAGTTCAAATGCCCCAAGAAATGTCAGGAAATGACACGAGTTACAACTTTTGTCTCTGCCTCTGCTGAAAAAACACAAACAAAAACCAGAATCTCTAACACTGGCAGAGGAAATACTAGGTTTGTGCATTTGGAAATCTCCATATTTCCATAAAATGGAGTTAACTTATTTTACTCTCTCTCCTGATTAAGAAGAAGCTTGCTTAGACAAATAACTTGGTTAAACTCAAAAGTATGTACCGGAGTGAAAAATTTCACAGTTATCCTCCTAAAATTACTAGGTTGATAAAGATATGAAGACCCATTTTAATTATAAAGGAATGGCAGACAATGCTTTATAAGTAATGTTTCATTTTAAATATGACAACATGTGCTACTCTGGGAGCTATTAAACTGAATGCAGGTTAATCATAATGTGCTCAAATCCAATAATAAGGACCAAGTCCTGTTAGCCACCTGATTTTTCCATTATCCCCTGTAATTTGACATTTTCCTAAAGATAAATAGGAAAGGAAGAGAGACTGTTGAAAACAGCGCACTGTTGGCTTGGCGATTGCCTGAATTTGCATTCTTATAGCTGTTTCTACAAACTGGTTTAGTTCCATTCCCTGGATCCAGTTTGAAATCTATGCCTGGGAACAATAATCATTTTACAGTCAATCAATGGTATTGATTGGGTGTTTACTGTGTGCAGGGCTAAACGCTTTCCTCATCTGTAAAATGGGAATTCAATTCCTGTTCTCCTCCCTCCTTAATCTGAGAGGGCTATGTGGGGCAGGAACTATGTCCAACCTGATTATCTCATATCTAACCCAGTGCTCGGTACAAACTGTGCCCAACCTGATTTTCTTGTATCTACCCCAGTGCTCAGTACACCGCTTATTGATTTTATTTAAAGCTATCTTTGAAGTGTATACTATGGGCCAGGGACTGTACTAAGTGCTGGGGTAGGTACAAGTCAGTCAGGTTGGACACAGTCCCTGTCCCACATGGGGTTCATGGTTTTAGTTCCCATTTTACAGATAACTGAGGCACGGAGAAGTAAAATGACTTACCCAAAGTCATTCAGTAGACCAGAGGAAGAGCCAGGTTTAGAATCCAGGACCTTCTGACTCCCGGGCTCGTGCTCTATCCATTAGGCTGTGCCGCTTCTCCGCTTTGTTACGATGATGATAATTATCATTATTATTATAATTATAATTATTCTTATAATGAAGTAGTGAATGTAGGCTTTTGTGCTAGTGATATTCTCTCCCCGGCCTCTGCCTTCATTGTAGAATGATCAAGTGAATCACAGTGTTTGGAATTAAGCATGGAACATTTAGATGATCCGGGGTTTTCATAATCCAGCTCTGTGTCACCTGGGCTGTTTATTTCCTCAAACCAGATTTCCTTCTCATCTCTTGAAATAAAAAATCTCAGTGATCCGTATTCTCCCCTTTGACCTCAGCTAGGGGCCCTTCTGAACACCTAATAGAATTAGGTCAAATGATAATAACTGTGGTATTTCTTAAAAGCCTACTATGTGCCAAGCACTGAAACCGATACCAGTTAATCAGGTTGGACACCAGTTCCTGTCCCACATGGGGCTCACGGCCCAAGTAAGAGGGAGAGCGGGTGTTTAACCTTCATTTCACAGATGAGGAAACTGAAGCCCAGAGAAGTGAAGTCACTTGTCCAAGGTCACACGGGAGGCAAACGGCAGAGTAGAGATTAGAACCCATGTCCTTGTCCTGTCCACTAGGTAACTTCGTATCTGCTTGGACCCCATCCCGGTGATATTCTTTAGTGGTATGATGTTTGCTGCCCTAAGAACAAAACCACAAGAAGAGAGCACATTCAAAACCCTCCTAAAATCCCATCTCCTCCAAGAGGTCTTCCCTGACAAAGCCCTCATTTTCCCTGTCTACCCTCTCCTCTGTGTTGACTATGTAATTGGCTAAGCACTTGGATACTCACCCCAACCTCAGAGCACAGAGGTACATATCCGTACGTTCTACTATTTCCTCTATCGGTAATCTATTTTAATCTCCATCTCCCACTGTGGACTGTAAACTCCTCATGAGCAGGGATTGTACCTAACAAATCTATTGTATTTTGCCTTCAAACAATCGGTCATATTTATTCAACATACTAAGCACTTGGGAGAGTACAATGTAACAGAGCTGGTAGCCATGTTCCCTGCCCACAAAGAGTTTGCACTCTAGAAGAGGACACAGACATTAATCTAAATGTATGAATTATGGATATGTACGAGTGCAAATCCAAATAAAAGGGTGAAACAGACAGGAGTGGGAGAAGAGGAAATTACGACCTAGTTGGAGAAGACCTCTTCGAGGAGGTGTGCCTTCAATAAGAATTTGAAGATGGGGATAGTGATAGTCTGTCGAGTATGTAAAAGGAGGGTGTTTCAGTGTAGAGGCAGGATGTGGGCAAGAGGATGGCAGTGAGATAGATGAGATCAAGGTACACATAATAAGTGTTCAATAAATAAAAGTGATTGATTGACTTACTCCCATTTCTTGGGCTAAAATGATTTAAAAAAAAATTTAAAGTTTTCTAAACCGATCACTGTGGAAAGAGTCGCATCTTTTCCTTAATTCTATTTAGGTGCTCCTCTGTCTGCAGTTGCACAAATACTTTCTGTTTTCATTCAAGTATATCTGTGGGAGGTGTGGTGAAAAGCAAGGGTGGAAAAGTGAGTTAAGAGCCTCTACCTCGTAGGGGATGCTAAAGAGCATATCTATATATTAGCTGCAATACAAGCTTAATTTCTTGGCCATAGAGAGGGCTATACTAATATTTCTGTAACTAATATCCAACCTTAAAACTTCTCTCCAAGATGAAAGGGAAATCGAATAAATGTTCATTTGCTACTATTCCTTCTGATCTTCAGTATCTATTTCAGAAGGAAAGAACGCTGGCAGAATTTCTCCAAGCTTTATAGGAGGAGAAACAGTATCGCCAAGTGGCTACAGCACAAGCCTGGGAGTCAGAAGCATCTGGGTCCTTAGCCTGGCTCCACCACTTGTCCTCTGCATCACCTTATGCAAGTCACTTAACTTATCTGAACCTCAGTTACCTCATCTGTGAAATGGGGATTAAGACTGAGCCCCATGTGGGACCTCTTTAACCTGTAGTGTGCTTAGAACAGTGCCTGGCACATTGTAAGGGCTTAACAAAATGCCATAAAAACCCTCTCCCTTCCCTTTTGTAAATATGCAATTTAATTCTGTTCTGAAATGTCCTTTCCTCTTAAAGACTGCCATTTCTCAGATGACAGGATTGACATTTTAAATGTTCTAACCAGACGGTGCTATACTCTGTGCAACACTTATAAAAACTTACTTGAAAATCAAATTGCAGATTTATACGGTAGTCTTCAGAATGTGAACTTTCAACTGGAGCTCTTCTTTATGCAGTACCTTATGACATTTTTCTGTTCCATCTGGGACATAGAATAGCTTTCTACCATTCCTCACTGCTTTTCTGTGAGTTACTGATTCAATCTATTTTGTTGCTCTAATACAATGATTAACTGAGAGAACAGATAGACTGATTAGGCAGTTTGGTAATATAGGCCAGAGTAGCTCTCTGAGCTGGAATAAACATTACTACACAAGGCTTTTTTTTGTCAAATTGCAAGTCGGTTATTTTGGTAGGAAGGGGACAGTGAATATCATCGAAGAAGCAGTGTGGCTTAGTGGAAAGAGCTGGGCCTGGGACTCAGAGGACCTGGATTCTAATCCAGATTCTGCCACTTGCTGTGTGAACTTGGACAAGTCACTGAATCCTCTGTGCCTCAGTTCCAGTCCAGTGAACGAAAGTTCCCTCACCTTTCATTCATTCAATCATATTTATTGAACGCTTACTGTGTGCACAGCACTGCACTAAGGGCATGGGAGAGTTGTTGTTGTTGTCTTATGCTGTCGAGTCGTGTCTATGGACACATCTCTCCCAGAACGCTCCACCTCCATCTTCAATCATTCTGGTAGTGGATCCATAGAGTTTTCTTGATAGAAATACAGAAGTGGTTTATCATAGCCTCCTTCCACGCAGTAAAACTGATTCTCAACTCTTGACTCTCTCCCATGCCACAGCTGCCCAGCACAGGTGAGTTTTGACTTGTAGCAGATGGCCTTCCACACGCTAGTCACTGCCCAAGCTAGGAATGGAATGGACAGGCCTCTGCCTGACTTCCTTCCATAGTTGAAACTGGTAGAGGACTGGCAACTCTCCAGCTGTGACCCTGAGAGGCTTGGGAGAGTACCATATACATTTAAACAGACAAATTCTCTGCCCACAATGAGCTTACAGTCTAGAGGGGGAGATAAAAAATTAATAGAAAGAAATTACAGATATGTACATAAGTGCCATGGGTGCATGGGTGAATAAAATGGAGAAAAAGTATCTGTTCTCCCTCTCGGCCCAACAATTACTAAGAGCACTTATACATTTATACTCTTCTTCAGAGCATACACACACACACACACACACACACACACACACACACACCCCACACAGACACACACTTGTGTTACTGAAAGGGTGAAACAATAAAGTCCTCATTCAACACTAAAAACAGCAGGGTCAAATATACTAAAGGCAAACAAAAGAGCAGTAGGGTATGGGGCCTCGAGGAGCAGAACTTCACGTTCCTCATGGAACAGAATCGATCAGTCATAATAACAATAGCAATAATGATGATAATAATGATTATCATATTTATTAAGTGCTTAATATTATCCAAGTACTGAACTAAGTTCTGGAGTGAGTACAAAATAAACGGGTTGGTCACAGTCACTGCTTCACATGGGGATCCCAATCTAAGGAGGAGGAGGTAGGATTTAGTCCCCATTTTACAGGTGAGAAAACTGAGGCACGGAGATGTTAAGTGGCTTGCTCAAGGTCCCATAGCAAGCCAGTGGCAGATCTGGAATTAGAACCCAGGAGATCTGACTCCCAGGGCCTGGGATCTTTTCACTATGCATGTTGCTTCCTAGGAACAGTGATTGTCACAGCTGCAGACTGTAGGAATTTCTCCTAACTGCAACACAGGAAAGGATAATAATAATAATTGTGGTATTTGTTATGTGCTTACTATGTACCAGGCACTGTTCTAAACGCTGGGGTAGGTACAAGATAATTGGGCTGAACACAGTCCCTTTCCCACTTGGTGCTCATGGCCTTAATTCCCATTTTACAAATGAAGTAACTGAGGCTCAGAGAAGTGAAGGGACTTGCTCAATGTCACACGACAGACAAGTGGTGGAGCCGGGATTAGAATCCAGGTCCTTCTTGCTCCCAGTCCCAGACTCTTTCCACTAGACGACTGCTTCTAGGTGGGCTTCCGCTGACTGTGGAAGTCGGCGTTGCTGGGGAAGGAATTGTTCTTTTGAGTGAGACGTAATTGCTGAATGAAGAGAGAATGCGAGAAGTATTTGAGGGGGGAAACTACTCTCTGCCAAAGAGAGAAAATGAGTCACTTATGTGCGAGTCCCAGAGCAACCAAGAAAATTGTCACTGGTTCTGACCTCCAGGAGATTCCAAGCTGTCAACACTTAGTGGGTAGGAAAAAAGATTTCTATTCCTGTTTACTCCCTTGTTCATCAAGGGGAGATCCAAAGACTTGTAGACAATAACAATGTGGTATTTATTAAGCACTTAGTAATAATTGTGGTATTTGTTAAGCACTTACTATGTGTCAGGCACTGTACTAAGCATTGGGGTGGATACAAGTGTATAGGGTTGGACCTACTCCCTGTCCCATGTAGGGCTCATAGTCTCAATCCCCATTTTACAGATAAGGTACAGAGAAGTGAAGTGACTTGACCTAGGTCATACAACTGACAAGTGGTAGAGCCAAGATTAGAACCCATGACATTCCAACTCCCAGGCCCCTTGCTCTATCCACTAGGCCATGCTGCTTTGCTATAAGTAGTGGGGTAGATTCGGTTTGGACATAATCTCTGGGGAGAACCGATATTGATTCCTTATTTTACCAATGAGGAAGCTGAGACCCAGAGAAGTGAAGCGACTTGCTCCAGGTCACACAGCAGGGAAGCGGCAGAGTCAGGATTAGAACACAAGTCTTCTGACTCCCAGGACAGTGCTCTTTCCAGTAGACCATACTGCCTGGCTTTACAACTGTATTCACAATGTGATGGGCAGGTGATCATTAGATTCTCACAGCCACGCTGGTATTATAATAATAATAATAATAATGATAGTATTGTTAATCACTTACTATGTGCTAAACACTGTTCTAAGAAGTATGAACACCGATATGAGAAGCAGCATGTCTTAGAGGAGAGAGCACCGGGCCTGGGAGCCAGAAGGACCTGGGTTCTAATCCCTGCTCCTCCACATGTCTTCTGCGTGACCTTGGAAAAGTCACTTCACTTCTCTCGACCTCAGTTACCTCATCTGTCAAATGGGGATGAAGAGTGTGAGCTCTGTGTGGAACAGGGACTTTGTCCAACCTGATCAACTCGTATCTTCCACAGTGATTAGAAAGGTGCTTGGCATATAGTAAGCAGTTAACAAGTACCGCAATTATAGTAATAATAATAATAATTACTACTAGATTAAATGCCAATCCATGGGTTCAGCCCCAGTGGGACCCTCACGGACAATCCTCTTTTGGGACAATCCAGTAGAGAACAAAGACCGAGCAGTCTTCCAGTCTGTGGGAGTCAGATTGAAAGTTATCTGGCCGAAACCAAATCGAAGTGGTGTCAGGCGGATAAGAGGGTTGATAAAGTGCCCCGCCGAGAAGGAGGACCAACTGCAAATTGAGGCTTGGGTGTCCGTAAACTGTGAAGAGGATTCACGACCCGGGGTATCGCTAGATTTATCACTCTTGATGGATTTCAGATTGCTTCGGAGGTCAGGGTGCCCTTTGGAAGCCTCCAGCTGACTGGAAGCCCGTGTCTGCTCCTTCAGAGCCAAGACTCCTCTCTGTGATTGGAACATTCACCGTCTTTAGTGGGAGCTATTTGGGAACCCTTTATCTGCAGGTGGAAGAGGAGGCAGAGCTGGTGAGGAAGCCAAGGTACCCCTTAACGATGGGAAACCACTCCCAACTGGACATCAGCTCCTTTCAGGTGAATGAAATCAGTCTGGTATGAGAATACTGGCACAGCTCTCCACTCCAGCCCATTTTTCACTCTGCTGCCAAGGTCGTTTTTCTACAAAAACTTTCAGGACATGTCACCCCACTCCTCAAAAAACTCCAGTGGATGCCCATCTGCCTCCGAATCAGACAAAAACTCCTTACCATTGGTTTTAAAGCAGTCCATCACCCCGCTTCACCTTACTACTCTCCTATTACAACCCAGCCTTCACACTTCGCTCCTCTAATGCTAAAATTTGCACCGTGCCTCCATCTCATCTGTCTCACCCCCGCCGTCTCACTCACGTCCTGCCTCTGGCCTGGAACACCCTCTCTATTCAAATCTGACAGACAATGACTGTCCCCGGCTTCAAAGCCTGATTGAAGGCACGTCTCCTCCAGGAGACCTTTCTTAGCTAAATTCCCCATTTCCTCTTCTCCCACTCCCTTCTGCATCACCCTGACTTGCTCCTTTTGTTCTTCCCCCCTCCCAGTCCCACAGCACTCATCTCTAGGTCATTTATTTATATTATATTTATTTTGTGTATATATATATTTAGCGTTTAGCATTAAATAATATTTAATTCATTTATTTATATATCTGGCTCCCCCCCACACCCCAGACTATAAGCTCATTGTGGGCAGGGAAAGAGTCTGTTTATAGTTATATTGTACTCTCCCAAGCATCTAGTACTGTGCTCTGCACACAGAAAGTGCTCCATGAATACAATTGAATGAATGAACGATTAAATGAATGGGCAGACCCACCCACTGGAATGCTCGGAAAATAATAATGATAATGATGGTATTTGTTAAGCGCTTACTATGTGTCAAGCACTGTTCTAAGCACTGGGGTAGAAACAAGCTAATCCAGTTGGAAACACTCTTAATACCCATTTTACACATGAGGTAATTGAGACCCAGAGAAGTGAAGTGATTTGTCCAAGATCAGACAGGAGACAACTGACAGAGGTAGGATTAGAACCCAGAGCTTTCTGACTTCCAGGCCTGTGCTTTATCCACTAGGCCATGCTGCTTCTTCAGTACAGCTCAAAGCCCTTATGCAGTGCTTTACCCAAGGTAAGTTCTCAGTTAATACCACTGATTAATAACAGGGAATACACCAAAGAGAGAAGTCTGTCTTTCGGGTGATTCAGTTTCCAGAAATAAAGGTGATTGCAGTTTGCAGGCGACTGACCATAAGACATTTAATTTTATTCACCGTGCCCCTTCCCTGAAATAATACACTTTGTTTTTCTCCTCTACTAATTATATAAACTCATTTGAGTCAGCTCTTATGGCTGGAGCGCACCATCCAATCTGGTTGCATTTATTATCTGAAAGCAACTGATGGGGATATTTTTAATATTTTATATTAAATTACAGGATCAATTATGCATTTATTTCCCTAGGAAACCTCTGGCCGTGCACCACTGCCACTTGTAGCTAATGTAAAAATTGGCGACCTCCCAACATCCTGGAATTAGACAGCTCTGATTGCAGTAAATCTCCCAGGCCTTCTGAACTATGGTGGACCTGAAAGAGGCAGAGAGACTTCAAGTCATTTGGAGAGCCCTTAAAGTTGAGGGATCAATTTGTATTCAAAGTCCTCTGTGATAGCTTTAGAATGTCCTCTACTCCCTCTAGACTGTAAAGTCCTTTACAGGGCAGGGAACCTGTCTACCCGCTCAGTTATACTGGACTCTCCCAAGGGGTTAGTATAGTGCTCTGCACACAGTAAGTGCTCAATAAGTACCTTTGACTGATTGGTGGATATGATAGAGTTCACTTCACTGGGGCATATTTTTGAGCACTTACCGTGTGCAAAACACCACACTAAGCACATGGGACAGTAGAGCATAACAACAAATGGACACATTCCCCTCCCACGACAAGTTTACCTTTGAAATTCCTCCTTAAATTTGTTTAATTTAGGGTGGTTTCATGATTCCATATGCTACCACACCCTTCCCCATTGGCTTCTTCCACTGGTGATTTTCCCTGTAGAGTTTATTGCCTCTGACAAGTCTAGAAAAAGAGATCTGTGGTGAAGGAGATGGTGTGGAGGAGAGGGAGTAGTAATTAAAAAAAAAAACCTATAGTCTTTTACAGTCACAATCGTAGATGACTGTATGCTTTTCTTTTTTCCAGTGAAATCTCTCCAGAATTCATGAGCTCGTAGCAACAGAGACAGGTCCCCTCCTTCAAATCTCTATTGAGGACACATCTCCTCTAAGAAGCCTTCCCTGACTTTGTCTCCCTTTCTTCTTCTCTCACTCCCTTCTGCATCACCCTGATTTGCTCCCTTTGTTCAACCCCCTTCCCAGCCCCACAGTACTTATGGACATATCTGTCAATTATTTATATTCATGCCTGTCTCCCCATCTAGACTGTTGAGGGCAGGGAATGTGTCTGCTTATTGCTGCATTGTACTCTCCCAAGCGCTGAGTACAGTGCTCTGCACACTGTAAACCCTCAATAAATACAGTTGAATGAAGGAATGGTGTTCCCCTGGTGGATCAGGTGGTCAAGAAATGAGTTCATCTCAGGAGTAGAACAGGTGCCTTTCTGGAGATGGAGTGCTGTATTTTTTATAAATTATGAGTGATGGAAGGTTAAAGATGAATGGATTCAAGGATAAAAAAGAAAGAAAGTAACGATGGAGGAAGATGTAGTGAAACAATTCTCACTCATCGTCCAAGAAATCATCAATTCCTTTGGCTGAAATGAAAGTGAGGCTGTTGTGCTGTGTAAATTCTTAAGGAAGACAATAATATGAATAACATAGTTTAAACATAATTACAGTTTTTCCACAGAACTCATCAGGTATTGCTCCCCAAAGTAGTCATCCACATCCCCAAAATAGAATATGCTGAATAAAAACCATCATCTTTATATCTGGGGGTGGATAGGCTTCTTGAAGGCCACTGGGATCCTGGGTAATCACAGACAAAGGTGAAAACAAGATTTCTAACCCATTTGCTCTTTCCTTTTTCCCTGTGGCTTTGTTCCTTCCAGGAAAGTAAGAAATGTGTTCTGTGACTCTGTGACTGTCTGATTTTACCTGGGGAACTTGCCCAGTGTCACAGTTTGTACAACCTCTTAATCTAATTGCCCTTTCAAAAAAATAGTGCAAATAGGGACACAGAAAACATTCCCTTTGGTGCATTAGTGTGTTTTTGCATCTCCCTCCGTGTGAGCTTTTGACAGCTGTAAACACAGAAGTTCTTGGCCTGGAACATCTGCTAACTTGGAAGGAGTGACCAGGAGGATTTTTTTAAAAAAGAAAAATGATTTATTTATTCAAATAAAAATATTTTGAATAAAAAATGGAGCAATTGGATCTTGGTTAAAACAGAGACAACTTAATCAGATACCCGTACATGGAAGCAAAAAGAGAGAAGGCCAGAGAAAAACTTCATTGTTATCACCAAAACTCTTTGAAGAGTGGTATTTGGTGAAGAATGGTGCTGACCAGAAGCTCTGACCTTAAAAAGCTTCACTTTTAAGGCAAGGATGAAGCAGTGCGGCCCGGTGGAAAGAGCACAGGCTTGTGAGTCAGGTATTTATCGCCGGTATTTATTGAGTGTTTACACTTTGCAGAGCACTGTAGCAAGCGGTTGGGAAAGTACAGTGCAACAGAGTCAGGAGACGTGATCCCAGCCCACAAAGAGCTTACAGTCTACAGGGATAACTGAACGTTGTTTCAGGTTTGGGATGAAGCTGCAGGTTTTGTCGAACTAGACTGTTATCATTAAAAAAAAAAATGGGTCCAAGTGTGATAGGAGACACCAAAAGGATTTAAATATAAATATCAGATAAGTTGTTTAGGAGGAATGGTAACTCTTCCCAACCCTCTTCATGGGATATTTGCCTTTTTTATTTAATAGTATATGTTAAGCACTTACCATGTGCCAGATACTCTACTAAATGTTTAAGTAGCTACAAACAAATAAGCTTGGATACTCTCCCTTATCCCTGTCCCACATGGGGCTTATGGAATTAACTCCATTTTACAGATGAGATAACTGAGAAATAGAGAATTTTTTAAAATGGTATTTGTTAAGAGCTTACTCTGTGGCAGGCATTCTACTTAGTGCAGTGGTAGATTCAAGTTAATCAGGTAAGACACAGTCTATGATCCACTTGGGGCTCGTAGTATTAATCTCCATTTTACAGATGAGGTAATTGGAGCACAGAGAAGTGAAGGAACTTGCCCAAGGTCACACAGCATGCATGTGGCAGAGCCGAGATTAGGACACAGATGCCTCTGACTCTCAGGCCCGGCCTCTACCCGTTAGGCTATGCTACATCAATTCACCGTGGAAAGTGGTTCAAGGAGGGTTACGCTAGTACATGGAAATAGGTGCATAGAAGGGGAATAAAGGTGACATATTAATCATGAGAATGGGTATAAGAAGGAGCACTGTTCTTCTCAGTGGCCCCAGATTAAGAATGATGAACCACTGGTCTGCCTCAGAATGGCCTTGCCTGTGTGATCATCTTGGGGGAAATGAGCACTTCCACGCACATGAGGATCTCTGAAGCAGCGTTGCCTAGTGGAGAGAGCAAGAGTCTGAGAGTCAGAGGGACCTGGGTTCTAATCCCGGCTCCACCACTTGCCTGTTGGGTGACCTCGGGCAGGTTGCTTCGACCTCGGGCAGGTTGCTTCCCTTCTCTGTGCCTCAGTTACCTCCTCTGTAAAAGGGAGATTGAGACTGTGAGCCCTAGATCGGACAGGGACTGTGTCAAACCCGATTTGCTTGTATCCACCCCAGTGTTTAGTACAAGTGCTTAACACATACCACAATTATTAGTATTTTTAAATAGTAGTGGAGAAGAGAGTGGCCAGTGCCTTTATGGATACAGATCAGGAAAATAATTTTTACACTAGATAAATCATATACCTAAAATAACCCTTTGCTTGGGGGGAGTTCAGCAAATAAAAAGCGGTAGTTAAAAGTGTCAGGCTGAGGTGGACAGGGAGAAACAACAAAATCATCTCTAGCATCACAGGAGAACCATCCAGCCTCTCTGCTCAATTAAACCTCTGAGACAAGGGATCACAGATTCAAAGGCCGAACAGAGAACGGAGAAGTCGCTTTTCAAGCAGAAGGTGGTGGTCTTGAAAGAGAGTCCCCATCTCAAGAGCCACTGGGGATAGCCACAGGGAAAACCATTTCCTTTCAAAGCCAGGGGTTCTGGGCCGTCGTTCCACTAATGACGAGGTTCACCACTGAGACTTGTCAGGTCATCCTCCTTCTGATCGACAGATTTCCACAACAGAAGCCCTCTGGGAGGAGAAGTGTGAATGTCCTGCACGGGATTGGGTGGATAATCTTGTCTTTTACAGATTGGTCCCTCCGATCTTATCTTTTACAGATTCGTCCCTTCTTCAGACTTAGTCACGCACTGCTTTTTGAAATCACTTTTCGAGCACTAGATCTTTGGATCGATTCTCTTCAGAAGAGCCTGGAATCCCACCATTTTACAAGCCTCTGTGTTTTTACGTTTCTTTCTCTGCCCTACCTCTTTTCTATTAACACAAAGACTCGGTTTATTTTATTCCACCGTAAAAACCAGCAGGGTTCTCTCTTAATCAGTGTTGTCTAGGTTCACTGCCGGAGGCCTCGGTCATTAGAAATAAAGGTCATTAGTTGATGTTTCCAACATACAGAGACTGTCAAATGAGCCCCTCATTTAATCTCCCCATGATTAGAAACAGGCTCTGGCTTGTACTACTTAGTAATTTTATTTTCTTGTTGTTCAAGAGACCGTGCCTGGTTCTTGGAAACAAAAGCTTTGTGAAGTGAATAGAGGGGTTCACAATAGCCTGGAGGGAGTAGGGGAGAAGGACACCAGTAGATCTGGGCACTGAGGGAAGGGAAAAGCAACACAAGAATCATGGAAGCAAACTCTCCTCAGTTTTCTCCAAGGAGCCGTGTCAGCCCTGAAGAGGCCCAACCTGGCCGAGTTATGGATTGGAGACACCCCAGGCCTCTCCTCATTACCGTTCTTCTTTGTGAGGGGCAATTTCTCCGATAGTAATTGAAACAATCGCTTTGTACTGAAAAGCCATGCGTGAACTCTGCTGAAGTCTGAGATCGCCATCATTTCCGTCCAAGCGTGTCTCGGGGATTTTGAATTTGTGAAATGGGGAACGATCATAACAACTGTTGTAATAATAATAATAATGACGTTGGTATTTGTTACGGGCTTACTATGTGCAGAGCACTGTTCTAAGCGCTGGGGTACAGGGTAATCAGGTTGTCTCACATGAGGCTCACAGTCTTAATCCCCATTTTACAGATGAGGGAATTGAGGCACAGAGAAGTTAAGTGACTTGCCCACAGTCACCCAGCTGACAAGTGCAGAGCGGGGATTCGAACCCTTGACCTCTGACTCCCAAGCCCAGGCTCTTTCTACTGAGTCACACTGTTGTACTTGTTCAGTTCCGGGGTAGGGAGGTGCCAACCTCTGGGATAGATGAAGAATCATCAGAATGGGCATATTCCCCATCCTACACAGGGCTCACAGTCTAGGGGGAGGGAGAGCGAGTATTTTATCTCCATCTTGCAGATGAGGAGACTGAGGTGCAGAAGAGTTGAATGACTTGTCCAAGATCACACAGCAAGCGAGCGTGGCCTAGTCAAAGACCACAGGCCTGGGAGTCAGAGGGCCTGGGTTCTAATCCCAGCTCTACCTCTGATCCGCTGTGTGACCTTGGGCAAGTCACTTCACTTCTCTGGGCCTCAGTTTCCACAACTATAATATGGGGATTAAATCCCACTCCTACTCAGAAGCAGCATACCATAATGAATAGAGCACGGGACTGGGAGTCAGAAGGTCATAGGTTCTAATTCCAGCTCCACCATTTGTCTGCTGTGTGACCTTGGATAAGTCACTTCATTTCTCCGTGCCTCAGTTACCTCATCTGTAAAATAGAGATTGAGACGGTGAACTCCATTTGGGACAGGGACTGTATCCAACCTGATTAGTGCCTGTCACATAGTAAGCACTTAACAAATACCATAATTATTATTATCATTACTATTACTCTCCTAACAAGTCTGTGAGCCCCATGTGGGACGGGGACTGGACCCAACCCGATAACCTCATAACTACCTCAGAGCTTAGAACAGCTCAGGGCATACAGGAAGCACATAAGAAATACCGATTTAAAAAAAAAAAAAAAAAGCGGAAGGAGCTGAGATCAGAACCCAGGTCTTCTGACTCCACGCCCCCTGCTCTTTCCATTAAACCCTGCTGCTTCCAGTGCTTAGACAGAACCTGGTAAAGCGCTTAACAAATGCCATCATTATTATTATTCTCAAGTTCAGTTTTGTCTCACAGAACTGGCAACACCCAGTTGGCTTGTTGGAAGAAAATAGTAGCGAGGTATATTCTGTAAGGGGCTGAAAGGCATTCTGATTTCATAACAAAAATGTTTCTGTTGTTTTCTTCTCTGGACCGAGGATCCTGAGGGTAATCAGTCAATCTAGGTTGATGGTAATGCTCTCCATCTGTAGAATTAAACATATACCACTGTTCTGTGCCGGACCTCCCCAAATGGAGTTCACATTCTTGACTTGGGGAGTTGGAGATTTGAGGAAATGGAAAAATATGTCAGTAGTTAGAAGTGCCTATCATGTAGAACACAGTGCATTTATGCTAAGGCTGGACTCACCCTGGTTCCTTGTTATTCACAGACACTCCCACAGAAATAAGATTAATGAAGGCAATTAGACTTCTCCTTCTCTCTCTCCATTTCTCCCCTGCTCTCCATTTCGGGTAATGGGGTAAGCATTGTTGTACAACAACCTTCCAAAGACATTTTTTTTTTGTCCTTTTTTAATTAGAAAGACTTAGTAGAGGACTTCCACCCAAACACAGAAATGTTTGTGTGTGTGTCTGTGTGTGTACACGGGGAAGTGAGGAGGAGAGTGTTTGCTTTCGAAGTAGAGCACCAAGCAGAGCAAGACATGAACTCGTTTTAAAATGAAAGATCAGGATTTGAGGAAGCGATATTGCATCCGATAAACCCCTTTAATGTCATTTCTCTAGCCATATCCTGAGATGTAGAGTTGACTACTCCTGTGCTTTCAGTTAGGGAAAGGTGCTGAAGGGAGTTCCTCTGCAATCTTCCCTGATACTAAAGGTTTGCCTTAGGAGATCGAGGCTACTGGAGCTGGGATGATAAAGACCTCAGCCTCTGCCTTCCAGGAATTTGATTTCCCCAAGCTTCTTGTCTCCTTCCACTCCACGGAGGGAGCCCGGCGGTTGACTTGCTTTTTATTTCTCTGCCATCGCTCACCCTCCTGTTTATTAACCACTCGTTGGGCTCGGGGAAACGCCCATTGCTTGGAGAAATGACACCAAGGGACTGAAAACCCAAATCAAAAAAGATGGATGGGCCCAAAACTCACACTCGCAGGAAATTGGCTTTTCCATGCGCTGCGCAGAGCATCCATCTTCTCCAGCTCGAGAATGCTGTCCCCGATCCCCTAATCACTTAGTCACCAGCCCTGAGACAAGGCAGGGTGTTGTTACTGATGGATTGGTGATTCCTTCTACAGGCCTGGGAGCTCACGGTCTTAATCTCCATTATCCAGATGAGGTAACTGAGGCACAGAATAGTTTTTGGGTTTTTTTAATGGCATTTGTTAAGCACTTACTATCTGCCAGGCACCATACTACATCTTGGGATACGTACAAGTGAATCAGGTTAGACACAGTCCGTGTCCCACATGGGGCTCACAGTCTTAATCCTCATTTTACAGATGAGGTAATTGAGGGACAGAGAAGGTACTTTTTGTTTTGTTTTGGTTTTTAATGGCATTTGTTAAGCACCTACTCTGGGCTAGGCACTGTACTAAATGCTAGGGTAGAATCAGGTTAGGAACTCAGTCGTAATCCTCATTTCAAAGATGAGAAAACTGAGGCATAGAGTACGTTTTTTTGGTTGTTCGTTGGTTTTTGTTTTAATGGCATTTGTTAAGCTCTTACTATATGCCGGACACTGTAGCAAGCGCTGGGGTAGATACAAGTGAATCAGGTTAGATACGGTCCATGTCCCACATGGGGATCACAGTCATATTCCCCATTTTACAGGTGAAGTAACTGAGGTACAGAGAAGTGAAGTGACTTGCCCAAGGTCATACAGCAAGGAAAGTGGTGGAGTCGGGATTAGAAGTCAGGTCTCCTGACTCGGCTCATGCTCTATCCACTAGGTCATGCTGTGTCTATTCTCCCCAGAAGGCCCACTATCCACTTCTCTCTACTAGCTTTGTCCCTGAATAAATACTCTGAAAAGTAACCCGGCAGAAAGCAGAAAATTATTTCTAAATGATCTGACCCAGTTCAAACAGTGTTTACTTTGCCCCGACCAGTTTCTTAGGTTGGATAGGAAGAAAAGAAATCAGAATTCAGAAATAGACATTAACTGGTTTAGTTTTTGTTCTTAGCTCTGAACAGGGAAATGAAATATTATGGGGTAAAATTAGAGGATGTATGAAATTGAAGATGTGGTTTGATCCACTGGGGGAAAAAAAGTCCTTTTTTTGTTTGAAGGTAAAGCTGAAGCCTTAGAGAGATGGTTTCTCTGACTCCAACTCTTATTTTATTGTTACCTTCAATTATCCTTTTGTTCTTAGGTGAGATAATGTGTAAAATGCTTTTAGGGTGTCTGGATGATTCAGCCATATTGGCAAACAGATCTTGTAAAGATCAAAGGCCTCAGTTGAGTGTAGAAATCAAAGTCACAGGGGCTAAATCCATCACCCTGTGCATCTACTGGGAGACTTGGGGAGAAAATACAAAGCCAGATTTGTCCTCTATGACAAAGCTAGAGGGGAATGACTCATGCCTGAGAGATACGGTAAATAGATAAGTCTGAATAGGGAAGAAATATTATATATTTATATTTAATGACATTTGTGAAGCACTTACTATGTCCTGGGCATCATACTAAGTGCTGGGGTAAATTCATTCATTCAATCACATTTATCGAGCTCTTACTCTGTGCCTCAGTTACCTCATCTGTAAAGTGGGGATTAAAACTGTGAGCCCCACATGGGACAACCCTGATTACCCTGTATCTACCCCAGTGCTTAGAACAGTGCTTGGCACATAGTAAGTGCTCAACAAATACCATCGTTAATGTTATTATTATTACTAAGATCAGGATGACTTCAGAGCACCTGTACCTTTCCCCCTCTCAGCATCTCCTCCATGTGGGAGAGCAGTAATTAACTCTGGCACAACAAGGAAGTTTGGTTCAAATCCCCACCCGAAAATGGAGAGTAATTAAAGGGCAAGAGGAAGGGCATAAATTGCACTGCTTCAGGAAAGCTTTTAACTATCGCGTTAAATGCCCTTAAATAAGACACACAGCTTGACTCCAGTGGCTCCAGGTCAAATGGGACTCTCCCTCTTAACCAAGGAAATGAGTTAGCTGGATGTTTTGCTGATCCAGGTGGAGGGGCAGTGGGTTGAGAAACTCCAGTGATGGAGAACTAGAAATGGTCCACCCCATTGAGAGAAAGAGAAGAGTTCTCAGTCTACAACTTTTCATTCATTCAATCACATTTCTTAGGTGACTACTGTGTGCAGAGCACCGGACTAAGAGCTTGGAAAGTACAATTCGGCAACAGAGACAATCCCTGCCCAACCCGGTCTAGAAGGGGGAAGACAGACAACAGAACAAAGCAAGTAGACAGGCATCAATATTTCCTGCTTAGCTTTCCCTCATCCTCCATAATCATCCGTCTAACATTTGTCTGGGGATCCAGATAGGGGATTAAGGAGTAAATTGGCGGAAAAAGGATTACAAAGGGGAAGCATAGTGTCACTGGAGAAAGAATGAGTGGTAATGCCTAGTGGAAAGAGTACGGGCCTGGGAGTCAGAGAGCCTGTGTTCTAATCCTACCTCCTTTACTTGACCGCTGTGTGACTTTGCCCAAGTCCAGAACTTACTACTGTGCCTAGACATAGCGCTTAATGAATACCATTATTATTATTGTCACATGTCCACTGTGTCTCAGTTTTCTCATCTGTAAAATAGGGATTAAGTACCTTTCTTACATAATCTGTGAACCCCAAGTGGGACAACCTGATTAACTTTACCTCAGAGCTTGGCACAGTGCTGGGCATGGAGTAAGTGCTGAACAAATGCCATTATTGTTATTATAATAATTATTATCCCAGTCAACACTTTGGGTTTTTGTTCCTGAATGTTACAGGATCGAGCCTCACCCATCACTCTCTGTAGGCTGTAAAATCGTTGTGGGCAGAGAAACTCTCTGTTATACTGTATGTTGTACTCTCCCAGCCACTTAGTAGGGCACTCTGCAAAGAGTAAGCACTCAATAAATGTGATTACTTGGTTCATCACTCCCCACCGGAGACTCCCTCAATAGTTTTGTGACAATTGGAAGGGTCATATAACCCTCCTGGGATCTTGCAAGTGCAGGTAACTGCATGATGGGTGGAAGCCACCAGGGGAGAATGCCCTTCAGGCCATGTGCATGGAGAGATGTGAGGCAGTGCCGAGCACAATCCCTATATTCCTGCTGCGATTAGGGATGCCTGTGTACATCCCCAGAGCTGCTCGACATTCAGGTGGGTGTGTAAATACAACCTCTCTGAGATGAAGCAGAAAGGAGTGTGGGATAATAATAATGATGATAATTATGGTATTTGTTATGTACGTACTATGTGCCAAGCACAGTTCTAAGCGCTGGGGGAGATACAACGTAATCAGGGTTGTCCCATGTGGGGCTCACAGTCTTAATCCGCATTTTCCAGATGAGGGAACTGAGGCACAGAGAAGTTAAGTTGTTTGCCCAAGGTCAAACAGGAGACGAGTGGCAGAGCAGGGATTAGAACCCACATCCTCTGACTCCCAAGCCCGTGCTCTTTCCACTAAGCCATGCTCTTTCCCTTTCTGGGGCATATGAATGACCTAGACTGCAAGAGTGATCCAAATACTCCAGATTGCTTCGACTTCTCAATATGTCCCTGACACTCAACACTGGAAGAGTTAGGTCTGAAGTACTTGAACAAAGGACTGAAGGAGGAACAGATGAAATAGAAAGTCAGAAACAGAGACCAAGAAACAGCGGTCTGAACATACTTTTCAACTAATGTTGGATTTGAGTACCATCTAATTGTGTTGCAACATCTTGCCTGACATAGGAAAGATCCTGGATATTGTAGGCGAACCATTTAGATCCTAGCTGCTTTCTTGTTGGGCCAAACCAAACTGACCATATGAGACTGAAAATAATGAGGACACACTACATTTAATTACATCTCCAGGATCTTAGAACTCTAGGATATGGCATTCCACCTTCTCTCCCACCCACGACCCCCCAAGAATGCATAGCTGCTGGATGTCGAAATCTGTTTTCATGACCAAAGCCAAAAGTGTGTGGATGCTTCATATATTTTTTTAATAATATTTGTCAAGAGCTTAATACTTTACATGCCAGGAGACCGTACTAAGCACTAGGGTAGATGCAAATTCATTGGGTTGGACACTGTTCATGACCCATGTGGGGCTCCCAGTTTTAATCCACATTTTGCAGATCAGGGAACTGAGGCTTAGAGAAGCTAAGTGACTCGTCCAAGGTCACACAGCCGACAAGTGGTGGAGCTGGGATTAGAAGCCGGGACCTCTGACTTCCAAGCCCATATTTTATTCACTAGGCCACGCTGCTTCATGTTTTCTATGTGGATTCCATGTAGAGGGGGCATCTGCTTGGACCTAGATGTGCACAAGCATTTTACACATTCAGCCATGCTACTCTGGGCATCCTTTGGATACCATTAAGGGATAATGACAGTGGGGTGGGTACCACAAGTGCTTGGTACAGTGCCTTGCACACAGTAAGCACTCAACAAATACCACTCATAGATCGACTGGTTGATCACTGCCAGCCACTCACACAGCCATAGGTGAAATTCACCATGGGGGCATTTTCCAACTTGAAAGACCAAATATATACAAATCCATATACCCATGTTAATGTGTGTCAGTACTCACCTACACAAACCCCCCGTACATACTTTGTTCTACCCTAACACCTGTTTTAATCACACCATAGAATGCACCTGTCTGCTGTGTGACCTCGGGCCAATCACTTAACTTCTTTGTGCCTCCGTTACTTCATCGGTAAAATAGGGGTTAAGACTGTGAGCCCCAGATGAGACGGGGACTGAATCCAACCTGAATAGTTAGCATCTACCCCAGCGCTTAGCCTTGTACAGTTCCCGGAAAATAGTAATCATTTAAATACCGTTAAAAAAAAAATCCTGGTAGCTTTCTTATTGTGACACCCTCATCCTCTAGCCAAATGGACAGCTAGGAGGAGGAGTCAAAAGCTAATACAAGTGAAAAGGTTAATTAGCTACCATTTAAAGCCAATCCTTTCCCCTGACCATTTTGCCGGACAGGCTCCATTTAACTACAAGAGAATCACCACCCACGCTCCTTAACCACATTCTCAGTGTTTGTTTTTCCTTTGAGTACATGAGTTTAATGAGCCTTTCGGAAAAGAACAATTCTGTTTCTTCTGACCAGGAGGATTCTTCCAAATAAGTACATAATTGGATAGGTTAATGGGCTCATCTCTCCAAATTTATGTCCAAATGTAAACACTTCTAATATGACAAATAGAACCAGCTCCATAGTGATGTTGCACTAATAGAACTTTCATTTAATCAATTCATTCAGTCGTATTTATTGAGTGCTTACTGTGTGCAAAGGACTGTACTAAACTGTTGGGAAAGTACAAAATAATGATAAATGGACACATTCCCGTCCCACAACGAGCTAATAGACTATGTACTTACGTAGGTATGCCTAATTCATTCTAATGCCAGTCTCCTCCTCTAGATTGTAAACTCCTTCTAGGCAGGAATAATGAATACCAACTCCATTGTATTCTCTCAAGTGCTTAGTTCAGAGTTTTGCACACGGTTACTACTCAATGAATACCATCGATCGATAGATTGGTCATTCTTCTTTTTTGAGCAGCGACCATCGGTCGTTCCACACAGCTCCATGATAGGGTGGCACAAATTTTTCTAAGGCACATTATTCAAGAGAAATCCTTCAAAATGACATATCAGATGGCGTTCTTAAATGTTTCCGTGACAGTCTGCCCATTCCTTTGAATTACTAGATCTCCTGATCCGGCAAGCGGGAGGAATTGAGGCCGACCCCGAGAACGAGGGTGCTTTCCTCTGAAACTGAAGTGTGTGGGGGTGAGCCTGGAGCCGACTCCCTTGGAAGTGGGGACTCTAGTCTGGACCACGGCAGCCGGGGATGGGGGTCTCTCAGCCAGTCATGGAGAACCACTTCTCGTCTCCCTGAGGGAGAGAGAGGCAGAGACTTCCCTTTAGTGCTTCTTTATTCATCCCCCATCCCAGCCCCACAGCACTTATATCCATATCTGTCACATTTACTTCTATTCATGTCTGTCTCCCCTCTGGTCTGTAACCTACTTGTGGGCAGGGAATGGGTCTACTTACTGTTATACGGTACTCTCCCAAGCATTTAGTACAGTGCTCTGCACACAATAAGCACTCAATGAATACAGTTGAATGAATGAATGCTTCTCAGCACCTGGATCACGAGCGGCATCGCACCACACTGAATCATATGACTGGTGGGTGGTTGGGGAAGAGTGGCGCCATGTCGGATCATAGTTCGACCCCTTTAACTACCGATCGGTAGAATCGATCAGCCAATCAATCGGTGGAAATTCTTGAGCGCTACGTGCAGAGCACTGTACTAAGTGCTCGGGAGAGTACGATCCAACAGAATTAGCAGACGTTCTCTGACAGGAACAAACTTGCAGTCTAGAGAGAGTTTAGAATTGATACGAGGGTAGATACACGGTAACCAGGTTGGACACAGTCCCTGCCCCATAGCGGGCTCACTCTCTTAATCCCCATTTTACAGATGAGGCAACTGAGGCACTGAGAAGTTAAGTGACTTGCCCAAGGTCACACAGCAGGCATGTGGCAGAGCCGGGATTAGAACCCAGGACCTCTGACTCCCAGGCCCATCGCACCAGCAGCTTTTCTCTCTCTCCTTGCTAGGCCCCTTCCTGTTTGAGGAATTTTTAGAACCATTGAGAACCGGACCAAATGCCAATATCATGGTGTAGTGACTGGAGCATGGCCCTGGGAGTAAGAAGGTCCTGGGTTCTAATACTGACTCTGCCACTTGTTTGCTGTGTGACCTTGGGCAAGTCACTTCACTTCTCTGTGTCTCAGTTCCCTCATGTGTAAAATGGGGATTGAGACTGTGTGCCCCACATGGGACAGGGACTGTGGTCACCCCGATTTGCTTGTAACCACCCACTTTTTAGTACAGTTCCTGGCATATCAAAAGCAATTACCAAATACCATAATCATTATTGTTATTATTCTACTCTCTCCCTCTTCCCATATTCTCTTCCACTACATACCTCAAAAGTAAAACATTAATTTTCTGCATGCCTGGTTGGAAGACAGAGGTTTGAAGCACTTACAACATAATCACGTTCTATTACTAAGCCCTTTGGGTATCTGAAGAACAAACCCCAGTAAGATTAGAGCTCTCTATTTGAATCTGAAGAGAAAAGCCCCAGAGAGCCATTTCGCCCATTATAACCATTTTCAAGGAATTAACTTCATGCCGTATTTATTTTTTTGCGAATAATTTTGTATCCATTAAACATACCAAGGAGAATGCCAGCAGAAACAAAAAGAAAAGTGTTTATATATGTGTCCCAAATCAGCTTGACATAGAGTAAACCCTAAATGAATGGAACCCAGATCTTTTTGGTGCGAAAAGTGTTTTCGTCTTGATAGATGGAGAGCCCAATTTCTCCCCTGCTGAGATTTCGGCTTTGGGTATTCAGGGATTGGATTGTTATATAACAGTCTGGAAAGGAACCTGGTTCATAAAATGATAATAATAATGGGTTTTTATCAGCACTTTCTGTGTGTCAAGCATTGTACTAAGCTCTGGGTTGAGCCAATGTATGCAGATCAGATGTAGTCCCTGTCCCACATGAGGCTGACAGGCTAAGTAGTCTGTCTCCACCTCTATACTGTACGCTCACTGTGGGCAGGGAATGTGTCAGTTCGTTGGTATATTGTACTCTATCAAGCTCTTCGTGCGGTGTTTTGCACACAGGAAGCTCTCAGTAAATACAGTTGAATGACTGGATGAAAGGGGGACCCACGTATTGAATCCCCATTTTACAGATGAGGAAACTGAGACCTAGAGAAGTGAAGTGACTTTTCTGAGCTCACACAGCAGGCAAGTAGCAGAGCTGGGCTCGGAGCCCCCGTCCCCCGACTCCCCCATCCATGTTCGTTCCACTACTCCATGTGAGCTGGGATATGAAAAGAGGGTAGGTGGACCTGGTGGAGAGGACTCGTAGTCAACAAAGAAAGTCACTGAGAGAGTGGCCACACTGTTGCGGATAGCAACCAATCAATCAGTGGTATCTATTCAGCTCTTACTGGGTGCAGAGCCCTGAACTAAGCATTTAGGAGAGTAGACTACAACAGAGTTGGTAGACGTGTTTCCTGCCCACAAGGAGCTGAGAGAGTGGGGAAGCTGGGAGTAGATCGCAGGTCCTTCTGAATCCCAGATCCACGCTCTAGCCATTAGGTCATGCTGCTTCTCCTTGCTGTTTGGGATCCAAAGGAAGCACAGGAGAGCCTTATGGTGTGGACTGAAATGTTGTGCTAGTTGACATTTTGTGCAATTGAATTTATAGCTCTGGCATTAATGATGTATTGTTTATCCATCTCCTTTCCCTTTTCCCACCTCCCACATCTCCATCTGTACTGAAATGACCTCCATGCTTAAGAGAGGAATCTCAGCTAAATGGAACGAATGCAGTATAGGTAATCAGTTAAGTCACTTAATTCAATCATTCATTCAGTCATATTTGCAGAGCCATGATTGTGTGCAGGGCACTGTACTAAGCACTTGGTAGAGTACAATATAACAGTAAGCAGACATGCTCCCTGCCCACAGTGAGCTTACAGTCCAGAGGGGGAGACAGACATTACTACAAAAAAATAAATGACAGTCAAGTACGTAAGTGCTGGGGGGATGAATAAAAGCAACTAGTCAAGGTGATGCAGAAGGGAGTGGGAGAAGAGGAAAGGGGGGTTTAGTCAGGGAAGGCCTCTTGGAGGAGATGGGCCTTCAATAAGTCTTTGAAGCGGAGGAGAGTAATTGGCTGCCGGATTTGAGGAGGGAGGGTGTTCCAGGCCAGAGGCAGGATGTGAGCAAGAGGTACCAAACAGAAGTCCTTATCTTCCCACACGAACCCTGTCCTCCCCCTGACTTTCCCATCACTAGAGATGGCCTCACCATCCTTCCCATCTCTCAACCTCGTAACCTTGGTGTTACCTTTGACTCGTCTCTCTCATTTGGTACCTTGTTCTGATATTTGTCGTATTTTTGCTAAGTGGTGAGACAATATGGCTCCTCTAATAATGATGGTATTTGTTAAGTGCTTACTATATGCCAGGCACTGTACTAAGCGCAGGGGTGGTTACAAGTAAATCGGTTTGGACACAGTCCCGGTCCCACATGGGGTTCACAGTCTCAATCCCCATTTTCCAGATGAGATGACTGAGGCCCAGAGAAGTGAAGTGACTTGTCCAAGGTGACACAGCAGATAAGTGGCAGAGCCGGGACTGGAACTCATCACCTGACTCCCAGGGCTGTGCCCTATCCACTTTCCCAAGCACTTAGTGTAGTGCTCTTCATACAGTAAGTGCTCAATAAATACAACTGAGTGAATGAATACTGCCGGACTGATTGCTTGCACAACTGCACAATTGATTAACTGTAGTGCAGTAAGGACTGACCGTCATTATTGAGCAGGCCCAAGGGGCAGGGTGGGTTCTGGGAGATCTTGGGAAATTGCTCCATTCCTTTTGATGCCCAAAGAGGTCTTTATGCCAAATTAGAAAGAGGGCCCGGCAGCTGAAGTGCACCGAGAGCTCTGTGTCCCCAGAAACTGTTTCTCCCTGAAACTCTAATTGCAAAATAAAACAGTGATTTGGGTCCATATTGGCCTTTAGCTTTTTAGAGAAGCTGCGTGGCCTAGTGGAGGACCTGGGTTCTAATCTCAGCATTGCCAATTTCTTGTTGTGTGACCTTGGACTAGTCACTTAACTTCTCCATGCTTCAGTTTCCTCAACAGAATTCAATTCCTGTTCTCCTTCTTACTTGGACCATGAGCCTCATTTGGGACAGATATTGTGTCCAACCTTATTAACTCGTTTCTACACTAGTGCTCAAAATAGTAGTCGACGTATAGTAAGAGCTTAACAGATAGCATCATAATAGGGCTGAATAGTGAATAGGGTTGTCAGGGACAGCCAAAACTTCTAATATTGAGCCACACGAGTCAGTCCTCATCCTGGAATGAATTCTGAGGGCCTGTTCCCTGGGGAAACATTTTTGTCACTATTCATAGCTATGTGTCCCCCATCCACCATGGAGAATTCAGAAATGGAGCCTTGCAATTCTCTCAGGGAATTTAGGGGAAAATTGTGCTGAGGATAAGGGAGAAGGGGGAATGGAAAGGAGGAATGGGGAAGATGGAAGGGGAATTTAATTGCAGTTAAGTTGCACTGAGGATTAGAGAAAATGAGAAGAGTCTGTGTTCTTATTCATGTTTCTGCATTTTAATTTGAGCTAACTCATCTAGGGGTGGTGCTGGGTTAATGTAAAAAATCAGCCTGAAACACTTCCCTACAGGTGAGGGGAGAGTCCAGAGGCTAGCAATGGCCTAGTGGCAAGAGCACGGGCTTTGGAATCAGAAGATATGGGCTCTAATCCTGGCCCTGCACTTGTCTGCTGTGTGACCTTGGGCAAGTCACTTAACTTCTCTGTGCCTCATATACCTCATCTGTAAAATGGGAATTATGACTGTGAGCCTCATATGGGACAACTTGATTACCTTGTATCTACCTCAGCACTTAGAATGGTGCTTGACACATAGTAAGCACTTATCAAATACCATTATTATAAGCCCTTAGTACAGTGCTCTGCACACAGTAAGCACTCAATAAATGCGATTGAATGAATGAATGAATCGCTTGGAATTAACAGTCTGATACCAATCTCCATCTGCGATTTTCCATAGACTAGAGAGGTTTCAGTTTCAGGATAAAAGTATCTTTCTGTAATCACTCAATTCAGTCAGGTAAACTATCACCGATTTAATGTATGGGATTGTTGCAGAATAAAGACTGGTAAAATCTCATATTTTTTATGGTTCTGATAGAGAAGCAGCAAGGCCTAGTAGATAAAGCACAAGCCTGGGATTTAGTAGATCTCAATAAATCCATTGATCGGATTTATTGAGTCTTTACTGTATACAGAGCACTGTCCTAAGCCCATGGGAGAGTACGATACAACAGAGTTTGTAGCCACATTCCCTGCCCACCGTGAGTTTACAGTCTAGAGGAGGAGACAGATAGTAATATAAATAAATGAATTAAGGCGATATACAAAAGTGCTGTAGGGCTGAGAAGGATAGATAAAGGGTTGGATCTGTTCTTCCGCTCCTTAACTCCATGTGGAACTCAGCATATGTATAGTATTGTATCTACTGCAGTGATTAGTACAGTGCTTTGCACATAAGAAGGACATAAATGTATAGTAACAGATCCTCAAATAAGGAGGAAGATGCAAAGACACAGAGGCATGACTCTGTTCATTTATTCATTCATTCGTTCATCCATTCAATCGTATTCATTGAATGTTTACCGTGCTCAAAGCACTGTACTAAGCACTTGGGAGAGGACAATAGAACAATAAACAGATACATTCCTTGCCCACAATGAGCTTACAGTTTAGAAGGGGAGGCAGACATTAATATAAATAAATAAATAACACATATGAAATAGTAATTATTATTATGGTATTTATTAAGCGCTTACCATGTGCCAGGCACTCTACTAAGTGCTGAAGTGGATACAAGCCAATCAGTTGGACACAGTCCCTGTCCCAAATGGGGCTCACAGTCTCAATCCCCATGTCATAGATGAAGTAACTGGGGCATAGAGAAGTGAAGTGACTTGCCCAAGGTCACAAAGCAGACAAATGGAGGAGCTGGGATTAGAACTCATGACCTTCTGACTCCCAGATCTGTGCTCTATCCATTAGGCCATGCTGCTTGATGTGGACACCTCATCCACATCAAATTGATGGATAATAAGTGACTCTTTCTCTCTGGTTTGTCAAGTCCTCTCGGGAATTCATGAATACCTGGACACTTACACTCCTCCACTTTGAACATTATCTTATACCCTACTGATTCTGCCTTCCAGTAATTTATTTTAATGTCCTTCTCCTCTACAAGACTGTAAGCTCCTCGAAGGCAGCGGTCATATCTTCTAGGCTATTGCATTCTCCTAAAAGCCTAGTAAACTTCTGTGCACAGAGTAAACACTCCATAAGTATTTTTTTTTTATTGGTTAACAGTCTATCTTAAATTTTAAGGGTAATGATCATCCCAAAAGCTAAAATTGCATAAAATTTCAAGCAGTATACGTGACTTACATAAACTTTACTTTAGAATGCAAACTCAGAGAAGGAAAAGATTAATATATTTTATGCATCGAAAGCAGAGAACAATTTTAAACTATTTCAACAAAATGAGTCTGTCTGCAGAAAAGAATATCTTTATAAATCTTCTTTAATAACACAGTAGTCCAAACAAAACCAGCCATGAATTTTAATGAGAAATCACAGTTATTTTGGGTGAATAGTTTGGGAAAGATTATTACTTGTACGATTCCTCCTGCCCTTGGTTTTTTAAATATATTTAATGGGATTTGTTAAGCACTTACTCTGTGCCAGGCACTGTACTAAGCGCTGAGTTAAATACAAGCAAATCGAGTTGGACATAGTCCCTGTCCCACATGGGGCTCAGAGTCTTAATGCCCATTTTATAGATGAGGTAACTGAAGCTCAGAGACGTTATATGACTTGCTCAAGGTCACACAGCAGACAAGTGGTGGATCCAGCATTAGAACCCAGATCCTTTTGATTCCCAGGCCTGTACTCTATTCACGAGACCATACTGCTCCTCTTAACAGTGATTTTCCTCCTGTTTCCACTGACTGTAAGCCATTTTTCATCCGTTTTCTCCATTAGGTTGTAGCTCCTTGAAGGAGGAGAGAATATGTCTTTCTTCTGTCATATTACCCCAAGGACTTAGTACAGTGTTCTGCAATCAGTAGATACTTGGAAAATACTATTGAAAAACTGATCGAATAATTGATCTAAGATTGAAGAATTGATCTAAGCCCTTGGTCAAAATAATAACCCAAACTCAAGTACCTTTAGTTCTAAGCTTTATCACAAAAGCAGCATAAGCTTTATCATATCATATCATATATACAGATATATAAGTCTATAGAGAAGCAGCGTAGCTCAGTGGAAAGAGCCCGGGCTTGGGAGTCAGAGGTCATGGGTTCAAATCCCGACTCCACCGCTTGCCAGCTGTGTGACTTGGGGCAAGTCACTTAACTTCTCTGTACCTCAGTTGCCTCATCTGTAAAATGGGAATGAAGACTGTGAGCCCCATGTGGGACAACCTGATCACTTTCTATCCCCCCAGCGCTTAGAACAGTGCTTTGCACATAGTAAGCACTTAACAAATACCACCATTATTATATATCTAAGGGGTCTTGCCGTTGTAGAATAGTTGTTTCCATCTCTTCTGTTCTTTTATATGAAACTTTCGGGTTTCTGTATCTACAAATCTCCACTTGAATGTCATTCAAATTCAGAATTGCGATGTTTCCTCATTTGCCAATTTGTAGCATGTTATCCACTTCACCACTGTTATTTGAACAAGTTTTCAAAATTGAGCTTTCCATGCAAATAAACTACAGACTGTGTCAAATAAATATCAATCGTTCAGCGAGAGAGTGGAATTCATTTTCTGCCTCACAGCAGTTATTCAGAAGGGATAGTATTCTCTGATGTTGTTAGGTTTTTACTCCCATCTAAACAGCTGTCTTAATGCAGGTTTCACCTTGTGTATGTGTAGTATTATTGAGATTTGATATTTGATAGAAAAGATGATTGTGTTTTTGATGAGTCTGACATTTTAAATTGGTTTCCAAGTCATCATATACCCATCGATACCTTATGGATAGGAATGATGCTGATATGTTTGTAGACACCTGAGAGCCAAGGGAAGGAAAAACAAAAACTGTCTCTCAAGCACTTATGAATTTCTGCTTGCTGCCTTCACACGTTGACTGAACATTTCTCTGTGAAGCACCTCGAGGGAGAGAAAATAACAGCTGCAAAAAATGTAATTCATTCATTCAATATCTATTGAGCCCTAACTGTGTGCAGAGCCCTGTACTAAATATTTGGAAAGTGCAATTTAGCAAAAATAGAGAAATCAATTATGGCCACTGAGGCATTTTTCAAAGTCATCCTAAATTATTATTATTATTAATCATATTTAATGAGTGCTTACTGTGTGCAAAAGCACTGTACTAAGCACTTGGGAGAGTACAATATAACCATCGGACACATTCCTTGCCCACAACAAGCTCACAGTCTAGAGAGGGGAGACAGACATAAATATAAATGAATTAAATAGCTAAATGAATGAATAAATAAATTACATGTATAAATGAGAGGTATTTGCCGCTTCCAACTCTTCCCAAAATCCAATCCTCTCCCCCAGACCACAGTTATTTCCCTGGGACAAAGCCAGAAGCTCTGGGTGTGCGTAACAAACCTTAGTGCCTGTGGGAAATTCCTTGTTCTCCCTTACAAGAAAAGGTCAAAGTCTCAAGGATACTGAGATGGATTTGTTCAGTCTGGACAAACTTCAAAATGGCAGTCTCAGGGTTTCATTTAAGGAATTGCTCGGCAATGGGCAATGATTTTCCTCCCGCCGAAGCCAACGTGACTGTAGATCTCACGGTGTAGAAAGCCCGCGAGTGGCCACCCGTTTCTGTGGCTTGAATTGTCTGAGGGAGAAAGCCGCATCCCAGAGGGAAATTCTGACCTGGGAATTAAAGGTTATTCAATTGATTCGTTCTCCTTTTTTGTATGGAAGGAAATAATTGAGTTAAGTCTGGCTACCCTGCATTCACCTTGGTGTACAGGTTGGCTCGGCTTTGTCCTCCCTCTCTTGCCCACTCCCATCTAATCTTGCTCCTTTGTTATTGAATTTCAGCCTTATAATTCTCCTGTGTCTGTCCCTTTTCAAGGGCATTGCAGTCATAAATTCATCATGTGAAGTTTCTGTGGGAGAGGCATTTTTTCCAACTCCTCCAATACACGGGTTATTAGAAATCATAATGATAATTAATGGTAATTATAGCATTTAATAAGAGCTCACTCTGGACTAACTGCTGAGATAACTGCTCACTGCTGGAAGATTATGAGATTGGACACAGCCACTGTCCCACATGGAAAAAAGCAGCACGGCCTAGTGGATAGAGCCCGGGCATGGGAGAGAAGAGGTCATGGGTTGGGTTCTAATTCTGGCTCCTCCACGTGTCTGCTGCATGACTTTGGGCAAGTCACTTCACTTCTCTGGGCTTCCGTTACCTCATCTGTAAAATGGAGGTTAAGGCTGTGGGAAAGGGATTGGGTCCAACCTGATTTGCTTGTATTTCCCCCTTCCCCGCAGTGTGCTTAGTACAGTGCCTGGCATATAGTAAGTGCTTAATAAATACCACAATCATTATAGTTAAATCTATGGAATGGTTACCTTTTGGTGCCGGCTAGCAATTTCACTATTTCACCAATCAATCAGTCAATGGTATTTATTGAGTGTTTATGGTGGGCAGAGCACTGTACTAAACGTTGGGGAGGTACTACGTACATATCTGTAATTTTATTTATTTGTGTTGATGTCTGTCTCTCCTACTCAAGACTTCAAGCTCATTGTGGGCAGTGTTCTGCTCACAACAAGCATTCAATAAATATGATTGAATTGAATTGAATTGAATAAATACTACTGATTGACTGATTGATTGATACAGCAAAGTTGGTAGCCAAGTTCCCTGCCCATAACAACCACATAGTCATGGGTTCTAATCTTACGTTGTGTCCCGGTTATTTCACCTTTCTTAGGTGTCTCTGTTTCACCTCTCCACCCCCTATTGATTATTTCACCAGCCTTCCACTTCCTTATTCCTAGATTGGAAAAAAGAAGCAGCAGGGTCTGGTGGCTAGAGCACGGGCCTGGGAGTGAGAAGGACCTGGGTTTTTATAATAATTATTATGGTATTTGTTATGCGCTTACTATGTGCAGAGCACTGTTCTAAACACTGGGGTATTTACAGGGTATTCAGATTGTCCTACATGGGGCTCACTTTTTTTTTATCTCCATTTTTACAGACAAGTTAACTGAGGCCCAGAGAAGTTAAGTGACTTGCCCAAAGTCACACAGCAGACAAGTGGCGGAGTCAGGATTAGAACCCATGACCTCTGACTCCCAAGCCCATGCTCTTTCCACTGAGCCATGCTGCTTTTATCCAGGCTCCTCCACTTGTCTGCTGTGTGACCTTGGGTAAGTCACTTCACTTCTCTAGATCTCAATTACCTCACCTATAAAATGGGGATTAGGACCATAAAGCCCCATGTTGGACACGAAATGTGTCCAGCCTGATTCGCTTGTATCTACTCCAGCACTTAGAACAGTGTCCGGCACATAGTAAGCGCTTAACAAATACCATAAAAAGAATAAAATTGGGAGCTCCTTGGGGAAACTTTAATCTGTATATTTATTCCAGTGTTCCTATAATAATAATAATATTGGTATTTGTGAAGCGCTTACTATGTGCAGAGCACTGTTCTAAGCGCTAGGGTATACAGGGTAATCAGGTTGTCCCCCACGAGGCTCACAGTTTTAATCCCCATTTTACAGATGAGGTAACTGAGGCCCAGAGAAGTGAAGTGACTTACCCACAGTCACACAGCTGACAAGCAGCAGAGCCAGAATTCGAACCCCTGACCTCTGACTCCCAAGCCCAAGCTCTTTCCACTGAGCCACGCTGCTTCTCTAGTGATTTACACAGAACAACAGTGATAACTGTGGTGTCTGTTAAATGCTTACTGCGTGTCAAGCACTGTATTAAATGCTGGGGTACTTATAAACTAAGCAGATCCCACACGGGGCTCACGGTCTAAGTAGGAGGAAGCAGAGATATCGACTCCCCACTTTTGCAGAAGGGAGAACCGAGGCACAGAAAAGTTAAGCGACTTGCCCAAGGTCACATGGCAGATAAGTAAGTGTCAGAGCTGAGATTAGAATCCGGGTCACCGGACTACCAGGCCTGAGCGCCTTCCACTAGGCACACTGCTTCTCACACTGCTAAAGTGCTTGATAAATATTACTACTCCTACAATGACCCAATTTTAATTATTATCCCCAGCCCATCTCTTCCACCAGGTGTACTGCCCCTTTATGGCCCCACAGGCTGCCGGGCCTTTCCCTGCCCTATATAAGGCTCCTGAGCTCTTATCACCTGAGTTTGCACCTGGAGAGAAGAGAGAGGCATCCCGTCCAGGGTTTCAGTAAGTAGAGGGGCTCTGGCTACTTCAGCTACTCCCCCCTGATGGGTTTTTTTAGGGTGGGTCTGGGTTTGCTGCTGTCTGTCGTATGGTGATGATGTGAGGGCAGGAGAAAATGAGGGTTGGGCTGATGGAGAAGGAGTTTGGGGAGAGGTTAATTCCAGAATTGTAGAAATCCATGTTGTTGAATTTGGGGTGGAGGAGGGATGAAGGGTGGGAGGCAAGTTAGGGATGCTTGATATTGAGGGGTTGTAACGCTGATGTGTGCGTGAAAATATATATATATATTGGAGACTGCTGCAGGAAGCATTGATGAGTTGTGATGATGACAACGATGTGCGTATATACTGTACATGACCTAAGGGGAGGGCAGTTGGAGAGGAGTCTGGGCGGCTGGGGAGAGGTGATAATGTGGAGGACTCGGGCTATTATTCTGATAGTGTCGAAGGGAAGGATTGGGAGGCTGAGCTGATTTGGTTGGTTTGGGCTGGAGATAAGGGGAGGGCTTATTTGGCGGGGGGGGGGGAGATGATGGGGGCTTGGAGGGTCATATTTAAGTGGGGAGGAGCTGGGGGAAAGTTTTGGGATCAGAACCCCTTGGTCCTGAGAAGATTGTACTGTCCCAAGTACTTAGTACAGTGCTCTGTCCATAATAATCAATAAATGATTGAATTAATAATAATGGTATTTGCTAAGCACTTATTATGTGCCAAGCACTGTTCCTAGCACTGGGGTAGATACAAGGTCATCAGGTTGTCCCCCCATGGAGCTCACAGTCTTCATCACCATTTTACAGATGAGAGCTGAGGCTCAGAGAAGTGAAGCGATTTGCCCGAGGTCACACAGTATTAATGTCTTGCAACTTGGACAGAAGTTGCGAGGGGAAAGCGGAAAAGGGAAGATGGGAGAAAACAATGCCTCTCAGGGAAATGAGACATGTATTCTCTACTCTTGGGGAAATCAAAGGGGAAAAAAGCTTTAAGTCAATTAGTATTTATTGAGTACCTTTTGTTGGCAGAATGCTAAATGTTTAGGGTGGAGGAGTAAAGTTAGCAGGCATTGTTCTTGCCTATAGACCTTATAATCTATAAGATTACAGATATAGGTATAAAATGATGCCCACATAGGACGTGTTCAAACAGAATAGGCAGATCCATGTTGTATTTTTGAGAGCTTACTGTGTGCAGAGCACTGTACTAAATGCTTGGGAGAGTACAGTATAACAATGAACACGCATTGCAGTGAAAGTCAGTCAGTGGCATTTTATTGAGCATTTTCTGTGTGCAGAGTAATGATAATTAAGGGACTTGTTAAACACTTAGTATGTGTGCTGGAGTAGATACAAGTTGATCAGGTTGGACACAGTCCCTGCCCCATGTGTTGCTCACACTCTTAATCCCCATTTTGCAGAAGGAGCTAACTGAGGCCCAGAGAAGTTGTGACTTGCCCAAGGTTACAAAGCAGAAAAATGGCGGAGCAGGGATTAGAACCCAGGTCCTTCTGACTCCCAGGTCTGTGTTGTGTCCACTAAGCATTTGGAAGAATATGATAGAACTTGGAGTGTAAGTGCTGAAGTGGCAAAGATATCCTGCAGTGATAATTGGGAGGATGTGACAAGAGGGAGAAAAATATATACTGGAAAATGTATGGCACTCAGATTTCTGTGCCTTAAGGCAAACAGAATTAGGAGCCCTTAGCCAAAAATGACATTCAGAAGGAATGAAGGAGATAAGGAATCTGATTAAGATCCAATTGGGAGCTCCTCATAAGCCTTGGTAAACACGGCTGAGAGAGACAAACAAACTGAGACCAACATCTAATATTTCGTTCAGATGAATTTATTCAAGAAGGAATGCAAGAGAAGATTTCGATTGAAACAACTAATCTGGGCAAGGAGACCAGCTTTGATTAACCTTTCTCACAAAGATTGACTAGGCTCCTTATTATATGTTAGGCCTAGTTCTCAGAGCAATTTTAATCTAATTCATTTGGAAAAGTGCTAAACTTCCTCTTTACTTCTGAATACTCTCATCACCTGTTGAGACTGAGCTCTTTGTAGGCAGGGATTGTCACGGTGGTATTTTCCCAAGTGCTTAGAATACTGCTCTGCACACACTAAGCGCTTAATAAATGCGATTGAATAAATGAACAAGAAGGAAATAAGAGTCTGGGAGATCCCAGCTTCAGATTCCACGGAGAGGGATTGTTCTATCTTGTTTCCACACCTGGCCTCTAATGCTAAAAGTTTAAATTGCACGTTGCGATGAGCTAGAGACCATCATTAAAAAATCATGTCCAGGCTTGTCCATTTACTCTCGTTTTAACGGGAACGGGCTCACTGTCTCCCAACTTAGAGGGCTGGAGCCTGGGATGGAGAGAAATAAAGATGGACGGGACGCTTTATGGCCCTAGGGAAGATCTTAGAGGGGGGATGATTCCCTGACTCATTTTTACCTGATGATTTACAAGGTATGTAAATGAGGAGACAACCACAGAAGATACATTTAACGACATCTTAATGCATCACGGAATTTATGACAAGGCATGAATAGCTTGTGCACTCGATCGTTGGCAGCAGATGCTGCAATAATTCTACTTAATACTTAGAAGCAAAGGAAAGCATATTGTTTTGGGTACAAATGTTTATGAAACATTAATAGGAATAATACGCACCATTCAATGCTGAACATACAACCTGAAATTCTCGCCCATAAATATTTATAAAGGGAGTCCTTGGGTTCTCAGTATGAATTGATTCCAAGCAGACTTCTGAGATGTTGCGTCCTTTACTTTTTTTTCCGTCCTCTGCCACAGAGGCTAACCGGAGTGTTGCGAGCACAGCTTTCTAACGGTTCCTGCTTGAGAAAAGACTCAAGGATCCACTTTTGAAGAAGCCCCAGAATGGGGTCATTCAAAACAGAATGCTTTAGTGGCTTAGAAAATAAGACTTTTACTACTAGGTTAGCTAGTTACTACACTGTTCTAAAGAATTAACGAGCCTCATTACATCCAATCTAGCCCACCGATTTCATGCTCCTTGGTTGAGTTTAGGACTTACTGGAAAAACACTGGAAAAAATGTACCCTCCGCCAAAAAACCAAAATGCAGACTTGGTTGAACATAAAAACCAGTTATGAGATTTAGAGGGAGTTAGCATGTATTTGAGAATCAACATTCCAGGGTTACTGTAAATTTAATTTACAGACCATAACATAAGAGTTTTTCTGACAGTTAAATAGGGTGGTGGTGCTTTCAGTCACGCCATTTTCATTATGGAAGTAGGTTTTTTTTTATTTGCAGTTGGATCAGGTTTCTTAGGACTATGCTGGGTAGCCATGAAAGCTTGCATTTTTTAAAAAATCTGGGACCTTTATACAGGGAATCAGATACTCCGCCTGATTTTTTTTTTGTTTTGTTTAAAACTGTCCTAATGTCTAATTGTTCTCTTGTTCATCTTTAACTGTCTGAGTTTGGTAGAAAAGTCCAGATTATCAGGATAACTGTTCTTATGAGTTTGAGGTAAATTTAACTTGTCAGGTTAAGCTACACCCAAGGGTTGAAGCTGAATAAAGTGATGAGCCCCTGAGGGGAAAATGAGAGCCTAGGAAACAATCATTTTTATTACTATTATGGTTCTAGTTAAGTGGTCACTCTGTGCCGAGCACTGGGGTAGAGACAAGTTAATCTAGTTAGACACAGTCCCCGTCCCACATCTCGCACTCTTAATCCCCATTTTACAGATGAGTTAACTGAGGCACAGTGAAGTGACTTACCCAAGGTCACACAGCAAATATGCGGCAGAGCTGGGATTAGAACCCAGGTCCTTCTGACTCCTAAGATCATGTTTTAGCCACTACACCACACTGCTCTTCCAAACAGTACATTTCTTGATCATCATCACCTTGAACCAAATTGACTGGGCAATTTCTCTTCTCTTGCCTATAAACCACATCCTAAGGAGATATTCCCCAAGGAGCTCAAGGAGGTTATGACATAAGGAGAGGAGAATCTTCGGAGCGGGAGGGGTGTCTAACTGTACCCCACATCATATGGTCACTCCCCTGAACAGCTTTTTGGTTTGGTCAGCCGATCCATGGGGGTTCAGTGTGGTGGGAGAGTGTGAGCCCTCTCATCCAGCTCTTTTGCTATACTAATCATGGTCTAGTGGAATGAGCATGGCCCTGGGAGTCAGAGGACCTAGGTTCTAATCTTGGCTCTGCCACTTATCTGCTGTATGACCTTGGACAAGTCACTTAACTCCTCTGTGACTCAGTTTCCTCAACTATCAAATGAGGATTATGAATGTGAATTCCATGTAGGAAAGGGACTGTCGAACCTGATTATCTCGTATCTACCTCAGAGCTTAGTACAGTGCTTGGCACACTGTAAGCCCTTAACAAATCCCCCTCCAACAATTCTGATGTGTATACTTGTTGATGTGTATATATGATTCTATGTGTTTGTAGTGCTGCTATTAAAGCCTGTCTACTTATTTTGATGTCTGTCTCTCCCCCCTTCTAGACTGTAAGCTCATTGTGGGCAGGAATTGTCTCTCTTCATTGATGAATTGTACATTCCAAGCGCTCAGTACAGTGTTCTGCACATAGTAAGCGCTCAAATATGATTGAATATGCTTGCTACCTAGCAACTACCAATCCATGAATGGTATTTATTGAGCTGTTCTGTGCACAGGACTGTACTAAGCAAGTAAGGGCAGTGTTAGTGTGTGAAATATCAGAGGACTGTTTGAACAATCCAGTCAGAGTTAGCACTTCCACCTAAACCATCCGTGATGTGTATCTAACCGTATTGTATTCTCCCAAGCACTTAACACTGTGCTCTGCAAAAAATGCTCAGTAAATACCACTGGTTGAATGATTAGCCATTTCATTGTTCTAAAAACCTTAAGACTAGGGGACACAAGAACATCTGTGTTAACTAATCCTGGAGATTTAGAAATTACCTCACTCAGACCCAATTGGAGACATTTCAAAAATATTCAATGAATTAAGAAAAAACCCTTGGGCTCATCATCTTTTTCTAGCGAGATAGGGAGATAGAAAAGGGGCAAAGACTTCAGATAAAACCTGACAATTTAGCTGATTGACTCAGTAGAAACCTTTTCGGGGGTGAAGACTGCAAAGGACATCTAGAGATTTCTTTTCCAGTGTCAGGTTCTAGAATCCCAAATTTCTACCAGTTGAGCAATATTCATCTATCAATGGTATTTATTGAGCACTCTCCTAAGAGCTTGGGAGAAGACAGCAGAATTAGTGGATAGGTTCCCTGCCCATAACAAACTTATAGTCTTTTAGGAGAGGGGCCTAGTATATAGAGCATGGGCCTAGGAGTCAGAAGGACTTGGGTTCTAATCCTGGTTCTACCACTTCCCTGCTGTGTGGCTTTAGGCAAGTCACTTCTCTGGGCCTCACCTACCTCAATTGTAAAATGTGGATTGAGACTGTGAGCCCCATGTGGGACAGGGACTGTCTCCAACCCGATTTGCTTGTATCCACCCCAGTGCTTAGTACAGTGCCCAGCACATAGTAAGTGCTTAATAAATACCACTGTCCATTAATATGAATGAATCAGATAACGAAAAGATATACACATAAATATTGGGAGTAAGGTAAATAGCAATTGTCCAAAGGCCACAGGTCTAAGTGCATATTTTGCCAGGTAAGTGGCTGAACACTTTCTTTCCACTCCCATCAGGTGTGGGCTGTGCATTAGACACACAGAAATCCACAGGAGGATGGGAATAAGAGGCCCATATAAAATACTAGTAACAAAACACTTTATGGGTGAGCTGTCTTTTTGCAGAACATCTCGATACAAAGGAAGAGAATGAAAAAGGCTCCACCTGAAATGCAGCAATTTCCATCACTTTCTCTACAATAATCTATGAGCAGCTGAATAATCTCTCATTGCATTTAGAAAATGCCCTCTCCCCTAGGCTACAGCATGGAATGCTCAATTGTATCTCAAGCTGCAACTGGTGTCATACAATAAACCCAGGCTGTGTCTAACTTTCCAACGACAAACTGATAGCAACCTGAAATCACTGAAGATGTCCTCCTGGAGATTCATCTGTTTTGGGCACAAATAGATGAGAAGCAGTGATGCCTAGTGGAATGAGCTCGGAGCTGGGAGTTAGGAGATCTGGGCAAGTCACTTAACTCCTTTGTGCCTTAATTTCCCAATTCATTCATTAATTCAATCATATTTGAGCACTAACTGTGTGCAGAGCACTGTACTAAGCACTTGGGAAGTAGAGTTCAGCAATAGGCAATCCCTGCCCACGCTGAGCATGCAGTCTAGAAGTGGGGAAGACAGATATCAAAACAAGTAAACAGGCATTAGTATAAATAGAATTATAGAGATATACATATATACACAAGTGCTGTGGGGTGAGGAGAGCTGTGGTAGAGCAAAGTTAAGTACAGTGGAAAATCTGTCCCCCTCCCCCTTTGGAATGTGATCCCTGACTAGGACAGGTATTGTGTCTGATCTAATTATATTGTTTTTTTTTTTTTACATGGTATTTTGAGCTCTTACTATGTGCCTGGCACTGTACTAATCACCAGGATAGATAGAAGATAATCAGGTTGGACCCAGCCCATGTCCCACATGAGGCTCACGGTCTTAATCCCCATAAGGAGGTAACTGAGGCACAGAGAACTTGAGTGACTCGAAGAAGGTCACACAGCAGACAAATGGCAGAATCAGGATTAGCACCTAGGTCCTTCTGATTCCCAGACCCATACTTTACTCCATATGGCTTCTTATTATTCTCCTTTGTCTTTCCTTTAATGCCCGGCACATAGTAAACCCTTAACAAATACCACAGTTATCATTATTGCATGTAGACCAGCAAATAATCAGGACCTACTGTATGTAACCAGTTTGCTTCCTTGATGAACTGCACTCCCCATCAAACAGTACTTATTGGGCACTTCCATTTCCAGAGCACTGTTCTAAGTAGTTGGCAGAGTACATCATAAGACTAAAGATATTTAAGTGCTTGCTATGTGCCAGACACTGTACTAAGCACTGGCGGGGGGAGGGGGAATATAAATAAAGTGGGTTGGACTCTGTCCCTGCCCTACATGGGGCTCTGTCTCGATTCCCATTTTACTGACGCGGTAACTGAGGCTCAGAGAAGTGTAGCGACTTTCCCAAGCTCACACAGCAAAAAAAGGGCAGAGTTGGGATTAGAACCCATGACCTTCTGACTATGAGGCCTATGCTCGATCCACTATGCCATGCTTCTCCTCTAGATAGCATAAACAACATTCTGTGATTTAGATGGTCCTAGGCTACTTCCTTCTGGGTTCAGCCTGAAGAGATCCAAAGCCTTTCCTCAATCAACCATTTAAATAATGGTATTTCCTGAAGGCCAGCTGATACTTAAACAGTGTACTTAGCACATGGGAGAGTGCAACAGAGCAGGATTCCCTGCCCTCAAGGACAGTGCAATTTAAGGGAGGAGATGGACCAACAAAACTTATAAATAAATGGAGGCAGGAAGAACAGAGACATAGGAGGAAGTTGTTTAAAAATGTTAAGGTGAAGTAGCTGGTATACAGCAGCATGGTGTAGTGGATAGAGCATAAACCAGGGAGTCGGAAGGGCATGGGTCCTAATCCCGGCTCTGCCACTTGTCTGCTGTTTGATTTTGGGCAAGTCACTTATCTAGGCCTCGGTTACTTCATCTGTAAAAAGGGGATTGAGACTGTGAGCTCCATATGAGACAAGGACTATGTCCAACCCAATTTTGCTTGTATCCACCACAGTGCTTAATACAGTGCCTGGTGCATTGTAAGCGCTTAACAAATACCATAACTTATTTTTATTTTTACAGTAGCAATTACACAGTAAAATTAAAATAGACATATGTCTATTAATGCAGAAAAAGGAATTATCAATGTGGCCTAATGGAAAGTACATGGGCCTGGAGTCAGAAGACCTGAGTTCTAATTTTCACTCCACCATTGTCTGCTGTATAATTCTGGGCAAGTTATGTAACTTCTCCCTGCCACTATTTCCTTCTCTGTATCTATCCCAGCCCTTAGCACAGTGCTTGGACCATAATAAATACCTAAAAAATGCTATTATCATTATCAATATCTATATGCCGCTTGTTAGGTTGGTGTGATTGAGACATGGTGAAATAATAACTCATTCATTCATTAAATTGTATTTATTGAGCACTTACTATGTGCAAAGCACTTACTATGTGGGAGAGTTAATTAGGGAAGTTTCCTGAATGGAACAAAGTAGCTAGTTTGTTTTCCATGGTGCTGAGTTATGATTTCATTCTTCTCAAAGCTGACACAAATGACTCGCTCTAAACCTTTGACTTACGTGGAATGAAGTCATCTCTTCTAGGGCAGGCGAGAGGGTAAGCAGATGTGGTTAGTGTGTGATTGCTGTAATGTGGAGACAAAACTCAATTAAAACTAATTAAACAGGTTTAGTGACCAAAATGTTAATACACTTCCAGTTTATTATTAAGATCCTGCCTTAATGTGAGTTTCTTCTGATGAATTCCTGGGTGAATCCAAACATTTGTCCCATTCAGCGCCGCATTCTCTGTCAGTAAAGAAAGTGGAATGGTTCACTGAAGAGAATAACAACTTGGTCCTGGCTTTGTGTCGCACTGTTTGGCATCTATGGATTTAGGTAATAACCAAATGGGATATGGAGGCAGAACACTGTACAATATGGGAGTAGAAGAAAGGGGTGAGCTGGAAATGAAGGTGATAAAAACAACTTGCCGTCAGATAATTATTTTTTCTCATTAACTCTTATTGTGCTCCGTAAATGGAACCAAAAACACTGGCATGTTTAGAGGATTGAACGTTTTCCATTACTAGGATTTACCTGCTCATAAAATCAAAATCCTGCTTGTTGTAGATAGAACTGCTGGGACAATTCCTATTCTTTATCTTGCTTTCCATCTTGATGACTACTCAAAATTAATGCGGATCAACGACTGTCTGTTTCAATCACAGAGGTATTTGAGTGCTTACTTGGTGCAAAGCACTGTACCAAGTCCTTGAGAGACTACAGCATAGTTGGTAGACATGATTCCTGTCCTCAGATTTGAGGAAAATGAGTCTGGAAGGACGACAACCAAGTTGAACAGCAGGACGAGGATTTCCTCAGAACTTCAGGGTGGTTTGGATGTAACTGTATTTTCTCTTAGACCGACTCCACTCTAGACTATAAGCTCACTGTGGGCTCACTGTGTTATTTGTTGTACTCTTCCAAGTAGTCTGCACACAGTAAGCGCTCAATAAATGATTGACTCTACAGGTCATGTTTACCATTGGAATTTTGTGCACTCTTCACATTCATGCCTTCAAATCACCTTGGCTCCTCCTACCTTTTCTCCCCGACTTCCGTCTACAACAGAGCCCACACACTTGGCTCCTCTACTACCAACCTTCTCACGGTCTCTCGATCGCACCTATCTTGCCACCAACCTCTCCCCCACGTCCAGCCTTGGTCCTGGAACACCCTCCTTCTTCAAATCCAATAGACAATTACTCTCCCACTTCAGTGCCTTACTGAAAAGACCTCTCCTCCAAGAGGCCTTCCCTGACCAAACTCTCATTTCTTCTTCTCCCACTCCCTTCTGCATTGTCCTTCCACTGATATATGATCCCTTTAATCATTCAGGAAAGTAGAGATTTAATCTGCAATAAATTCACAAAGTGATAGTCATGGTATTTTGTTAAATGCTTAATCCGGCAAAACACTGTACTAAGCATTCATTCATTGTCGTATTTATTGAGCGCTTACCGTGTGCAGATCTTTGGGGCTGATAATCTATAAACAGATTAGACATGTGGATCACTGTTTAAGAGGAAGCAAGAACAGGTATTGACTACCATTTTGCAGTTGACCGAGGCACTGAAGTCCAGCGACTTGCCCAAGGCCACACAGACAGTGGAGCTGGAATTATGGCCTAGCAGAGAGAGCATGAGCCTCAGAGTCAGAAGGACCTTGTTTCTAGTCCCAGCTCCACCACTTGTCTGCTGTGTGACCTTGGATAAGTCACCTTACTTCTTTGTACTTCAGTTACCTCATCTGAAAAAAGAGGATTGACAATCTCATGTTAGACAGGGACTTCATCCAAGATTAGGTTGTATGTACATCAGTGCTTAGAACAGTGCCTGGTACATAAGTGCTTAATGAAAACCACTTAAAAAAAAAAAAAAGTCCTCTGATATCCCACAACCATGCTTCTCCCGATTTCTGCCTTTCTGCTTCTCGGGATTTTTGCCATGCTGCCGTGTAACTGTTAAAAACCTGTCTACAAACTTGATCTTCCTGTTGGATCTCCTTCTGCATTCTGACACCAGTCCACTGAATCCCTCCATGGTGGCTTCAAAATGATATCTCAGCTGTCCAACAAGAGGAAAATCCCGAAAGTAGAATTTTTCTCCCAAACCGTTTTTACCATCAAAGAGTTTCACGTGGTCTCTTGGTGCCTGTACCCATTTGCTCATCCAGGTACTAAAATGCTAACTCCTTTCTCCCAAGCCCCCGCAAATTTGTGACATCGGCTCTCTGAATCCCCAGGGCTATTTTAGCAAGTGATCTCTGCTCTTAAGTACCAGCTCTTTTTTCTCAGCATTTTTACAGCAGTCTGCCGCTCTCTGATGCAGTGCAATTTAGATGTTTGGTTTCATTTTCCCTGCTGGCCTGGCTGGTATTTTCTTCAGGGTTAAAAATAAAATTAAAAAAAAAAGAAACTTGGCAGGAGGAGTTTTTAGACTATTTATGTTTAGTTCTTCATTATGGAAGATAATTAAAAGGGGAAAATGATTCAACCGGATGCTGTATGGATTTTCTTTAAATTCTCCCAAGACTTCCACAGTTTGGAGTTAAGTGGATTTGGTTTCTATTTTCTTCAGGATGCTCTGAACACAGACTTTATTCTGCCACAGGGTGAGGTGTGATTTTTTTGAAACAAATGGGGGAAGAGACTGCAGACTCTTTGCTCTTTCCTTTTCAGGATCAGAAATTAACAAAAAAGAACACCAAAATCTTCCCCAGCAGCTCTGAGTCAAATTCAATCAGTGAATCAATCAATCGTTTGTATTTATTGAGCGCTTACTGTGTGAAAGGCACTCTACTAAGCACTTAATCCAGATGCTTTGAAATGTCAGCTAGACAGACCCCTTTTGGATCCAGGAGAAAATGAGAAGGGAAATATTTTTTGACTTCAACTTCGTGCACTCGAAATATCGAGAGGTTCATGCCCCAGGCTTTCTCTGTTCAACTGCCATTAATGTTAATGGGAATTACAGAGCTCAGGCATCAACTCAGGGAAAGATCTCCTATTATCTTTTCATAATACCTAAACATGATGAATGCTTTATTTGCCTGAAATGCCATTATCTCTATTTTATCTTGGTGTTCCTGTACCCATCATGCCATGCATCGATAAAGCATCAGCACAATTAAATCTCCAATTGATTCGGTATAATAACCGAGTTGGAAATTTGCACCTCTCAGCTTTCTCCTGGTAACTAAGGCTCAGACCCCAGGATCTGCAAACATGTTTATCGTTTGGAGGTAATTGCCTCATATTGCATTTAGATTTTTCCCTACGTAGCCATGACATGAGTTCAGTTAATTCATTTTGCACCATGAGTGACATGGCAAACAAAGATTCTGTTGCCCGCAAATGATTTCCTTTCCTTATCAGCTTCAGGCTTTCTGGAATCGTCGGTAAATACAATAAAACTTTATATTGGATAGGAGGTTTCATTCCTCCACCCATCCTTCCCAGTGTTTTATGGAGCTAAGTCATTGCAGCAAAGTTAAAGTAAAAGAAAATGAAAACAGAGGGAGAGATAAACAGAAAATAGATGCTGGAGAGAAAATACCATTTTTCATCTGCCTTTTGAAATGAGGTGGGGGGTTGGTGTGGCAGAGAGAGAGAGAGAAGTTCAGTTCACTGTGGACAGAGAACACATCTGCTATCTCTGTTGTACGTTCCCAAGCACTTAATTCAGTTCTCTGCACATTGTATGTACTCATTTAATACCATGGATTAATTCAGTTGGAGACCTAAGGGAAATGTAAAGGACACAAAATCTAAAGGGAAGCAGCATGACCTAGTGGATAAAGCATGGACCTGGGAGTCAGAGAACCTGGGTTCTAATCCCAGCTCTACCACTTAACTGTTGTGTGACCTTGGGTAATTCACTTCTCTGTGCCTGTTACCACATCTTGTAGAACTGGACTCAGACTAAGAGCCCCATGTGGGAGTTGAATTGGGTCCAACTGCCTAGCTTGTAACTAGCCCATTAAAAACAAAACCCCCCATACTCCTCATATAATCGATAAAATATCATTGACAGTAATTATGGTATTAAGCACTTACTAGGTGCCTGTTTATCCAGAAGTCACCAGAGCCTACATTTCCTAAACTGTTTGATGGTATAATACTCTACACTTGGTAGGTGACCAGTAGCCACTATTAATTTATGGATGAATCAATCATATTGAGAACCTGTGTGCAGAGAACTGTACTGTTCGGGACAGTATACCATAAGAGTTGATAGACACATTCTTTGCTATGAACCTTGTCATTCTGTGAGGTGATATACTGTAATTCTGCTAGCCATTTATTTATTCCACTTAATTTCTTTTGCAAGGGACACGCCTATTAACAGGTCAATAAATAGTATTTTGTCTCTTTCAATCTGATTTATTCAGTGAGAGACTGATTGTCTCCCTTCCCCATACACAATCCTAGGCTGAGGTTTGTTCAGGTGGATAAATTGAATTCTGTTCACCCTGTCTGATCAGTAGCTGGCAACGTATGGAGAGGCAAGATGTTGGGGAACAATTTTTGAATCTCAAACGTTTGCTCCTTTGTGTTAATCAAAGGCAGTAGGGGGTTGAAACCTCACAAAATGGATGAGGTAGTTACAACCTCTCTCATGTCTTAAAAATGCCTACTGAGAAGAAGCTTGAAGATAGCCTGCCCATTTTCAGTTTCCACGCATGTACTTACAATATCACTTTTTTCCTTTGCATAAATTAGGGGAATTTGATTAGCGATGACTGAGCTTAGCAATACCCCGCTGGCTTCATTCTGATGACAGGCAGCTGGAAAGGAACAATGTTTAGAATCCGTTCTGTTATTGATTTAATACACTTCCTCATCATTACCTGCATTTACTGGGAGCCACACCCAATGCAAAGCTATTTGAGGAAAAGAAGCCCCCCTGCCAAATATTTGGGCTTTAAATAGTGAACTGCATTTCTGTCTTAAAACCATGACTCTTCTAAGGTCTGGATCCATCCTGGAACCTAGCCTAAGTGATGTTCACTTAGCTAACAATGCGAGTACGTATAGTTCTGAGAATATTCTACTGATGGAGGGGCTCACTGAAATCTCACCAAGGGAACCCTGGCGAATAGCTAGCACCCTCCAGTGGATCTATGGCATGTATGGAGCGCTTGCTGAGTGCAGAGCACTGTGCTAAGCCCCTGGGAGAGTATAATATAAGGGAGTAGGTAGATATCCTGTCCTCAAGGAGCTGACAAATCTAGTGGGGGAGATGGATATTACAGTGAATTACAGATAAGGGATTGTAATTTGCACAGCACTATACTAACAGCTTGAGAGAGAAGAATATAACAGTTGGTAGACACATTCTTTGATCGATATGGCCCATTTTTCTTTATGAAGGGGTATACTGCAGTACACTGTAGTTCAGAACGCTTTAAGAAAATATCATGGGATGCATAGAGATGCCTTCTAATATTATGTCATGATGTGTGAGCTTAGCAAACCTTTTGCAGGATCCCGACACGCTCAGGTTTCCTTGAGGGATGTCAAAGCCAAGTCTTAGAAAGACAGCCCGCAACATGCTGGTTAAAAATAGCTTTGCACTTGTGCAGAATGTTGGGACTCAGGGCAGGAGGTAGAGTTGATGATCATGATGGAAAAGAGAAGCCTGGAATCCTAAAGTATTTCAGCTGTAGTGAAGCTGCAGGGGGAAGGGGAGAAGGAAGGTGATAAGGGACCGACACAGGGAATCAACACAACAGCCTTTAAATAATAATAGTGTTAAGCACTTACTCTGCACCAACTACTGTTCTAAGCGCTGGGGTAGATACAAGGTAATCAGATTGTCCCATGTGGCGTTCAGTCTTAATTTCCATTTTACAGATGAGGTAACTGAGGCAAAGAGAACTTGTGAGTTGCCCAAAGTCGCAGATCTGGGATTAGAACCCATGACTTCTGACTCCCAAACCTGTTCTCTTTCCACTAAACCACTCTGCTTCCTTTGCCCATGTTAGTATCTGCTGCAGCTGCTGTTTTCATTTTGATCCCCATTATTTGGTGTTACAGGGAAGGCCCCAAATCCCTCAAATATATATTTTTTCTGGTATTTCTAAAGTTCTTACTATGTGCCAGGCACTGAACTGAGGTACTGAGGCACTGAGGTAGGTACAAGCTAATCAGGTTGAACACAGTCTCTGTTCCACATAACTCAGTCTTCATCCCAGTTTGAGATAACTAAGGACCAGAGAAGTTAAGTGACTTGCCCAAGGTCATCCAGCAAATCAGTGGCAGAAGCAGATGTGCTTATTTCGGTAATGATGTTGAAACCCATTTCAAGATAGATTTTTGAACTCCTTTACTAGATTGTATGCTCCTTGTAGGCAGGAAACATGTATACTGGCTCCCTTGTATTATCACAAGCCAACAGTCCTGTGCTGTGTACACCTCAATAAATTCAGTTGATTGATTCTCAGAGTGAGTGCTCAATTCATATCATTATTGATCAAGTCACTGCTATCTGCCAGTCATAAAGGAGCACATTTGGAAACAGAATAAACTGAATATGACCCAGTGCACTTTAGCAAGGAGACAAAACCACTCTGTAAGATTTCGCGGAGATTCTCAATAGAGCTGAAGAATTTCTATTTTCTTAAATCCTAAGCACATGTTTATCTTTTTGTAATATATGGCAATGTTAAAATTTGAAGCATCTTCCAATTCCTGAGCCATCATGGGCAAAATTGAAGTTTAATCTCCTACGCTCCCTCTCAACCAAAATGAATTAATAAGAGTAATTGAGTGCTGGGTGAGCTGCTAAACAAATACTCTCCATGTAATCCATTTGGTGATATTGCTGTTCTGTTTCTACCAGTAATTAAACTTTAGCATATATATGTGAAAAGCTAATAGAATTATATTTGCAATCCTTTGAGACCTGATGATAAGAGAAGACAGGTCTTCACATAAGAGCAAGAAAAGATAAGGCTATTGAGAAGTAGTATTGTCTAGTGGAAAGAACATGGGCCTGAGAGTCACAGGACCTGGGTTCTAATCCTGGCTCTGCCACTTGTCTGCCATGTGACCTTTGACAAGTCACTACACTTCTCTGTCAGTTTCCTTATCTGTACAATGGGGATTAAATCCTACTTCTACTTAGCTTGCAAGCCCCATATGGGACAGAGATTGTATTGAATCTGATTATCTTGTATCCACCCCAGCGCTTATTACAGTCCTTGTCTCAAGTGCTGAACCACTTTAAGAAAAAAAAAAAAGGATTTTGTCCAAGATCCTGGAAGGCTTTCCTTTTTTCCATTATGATTCACTTTCATTAGGGGAAAGCACTGGGGTAATTGGTCTGTTTTCCAACTTCTCCTGCCTCGTGGGTGCTATTTTATGTGAAGGGCATGGTTAAAGTAAATACGTCTTCACAGGAATTAACCTATGGGAAGGTCAACAGGAAATGGTAGTAGTGGTTTTAGAAACCTGGAAAGGTGAGACCATTTTTAATCTTGAAAAGAACAATACAGAAAAAATTCTGCTGCATTTACCACCCTACCACCCCATCCCATATACCCACTCTAGAGAGAAGAATTGGCATTAGGTCCTCCTCTTCAAGATGAGGAGACGGAGGTCCAGAGAGGGGCAATGACTTGCCTAAGGTCACCAAACAGACAAGTGGCAGAGCCAGCATTAGAACCCAGCTACCCCGACTCCCAGTTCCATTCTCTTTTCACTGTCTCACAGTATGTGGACTGACTAGTATACTAGGCACTTGAGAGAGAACAGCAGAAGGGAAAGACACTCACCCTGCCTTAGAGGAGCTATTGATGCCTGTCGACTTGTTTTGTTTTGTTGTCTGTCGCCCCCTTCTAGACTGTGAGCCTGTTGTTGGGTAGGGATTGTCTCTATCTGTTGCCGAATTGTACTTTCCAAGCGCTTAGTATGGTGCTCTGCACACAGTAAGCATTCAATAAGTACAATTGAATGAATAGGAGGTTGCATCGAACAGAAGAACTTAGTCCCAAAGTGCTTGCACTCTAAAACAGAACAGGAAAAATCAATTAATTTGTGGTACTTAATGAGCACTTACTGAGTGTAGTGTATTGTACTGGGGAGAGTACAATGCAACCGAGTTGGTAGAGTCATTCCCTGCCTACAACGAGCTTACATCTAGAGGGGGAGACAGTCAATAATACAGATAATTTGGGGTTATGTACTTAAGTGCTTTGGGACTGAGGGTGGGGTGAATACCACATGTCCAGAGGATGGATTCAAGTGCACAGATGATGAAGGAGGGAAGAAGGCTTAATCTGGTAAGAGGAAGAAATGAAATGCATTGAAGAAATGCGACTCTATTAGGCACACTAGATGGATGAAGAAGGTAATTAACCATGAATGGGGAAACAGGACCCTATCGAGAGACGCCCTGGTGAAGTTCTTGTCAGTAGGGCTAAATGTCGCGGTTCTTTAGGGGTGAAACACAAACCCCTCATCAGAGTCCACCAAAAACATCGACATAAGAGGAAAACAGTAGAGTTGCAACAAAAAGAAATCCAAATAGTGCTAATCGCTGACGAATAACACTGAAGAGTCTTCATTTCTAGACTTAATTAGCAGAATCTCTGACTGTAGCATTATTGGAAAATCAGCTTTTCTGATTATTACCAACGGTGCTTAGTGTTTTATCTCAATATGCATTTAATTACAGTTTAGGGGACTGCCACCCCACTGAAACTCACAGATTGTTAAATACAGGAAAAAAGATTGCCTCTTCATTTGAGTCTCTGATTAGAATTGTTTCAAACGTTGCTACTATTCTCAGTAAATTGAGTTGAACCGCATATCTTCAATCCCGACATTGTCAGCCATGCTTGAAATAGCGGAAGTGGCCAAAGAAGAAGGATGATTATTATCACCATCTTCATCCTCATTTATTAAGAGCTTGCACTGAGTAGAACAGGTTAGTGAGCGCTAGCGAAATTGCCTGAAAGGCATGTAAAATGGAGTCTTTGGGAAAAGGCCTGTCAATTGAAAGAGAGAGAAAAGAATGAAAGAAGAGGTTTGAAGATTCAAGCTAAGAAGTCAAAGTCCCATGGTTGAATAGTCTCTGTGGTAGGCCTGTTTGTTCCTTTTTTGAATGGAGACAGACAGACAGGATAAGGGAAGCAGTGTTGCTTTAGGGGATAGAGCAGTGATCTTGGGGTCAGGAAACCTGGGTTCTTATTCTGCTCTGCCACTTGCCTGCTGTGACCTTGGAAAAGTCATCTAATTTCTTTGGGACTCAGTTGCCTCATCTGTAAAATGGAGATTTAAATACCTGTTCTCTCTGCCTTTTAGAGTGGTGAGCCCCAGGTGGGATGGAAATTGTGGCTAACCTGATTTCTTGGTAACTAATTCAGCACTTGGCACATAGTAAGCTCATTACTGCATATTATGATTATTATTATTAATCATTATTTTAGGAGGCAGGGAGAAGATGAGGCAAAATTATCCCTAGCCACCGGTGCCTGCTCCATCTATGAACTCTAAGTCTCGAAACAGCTCTACCCTGCAAGCTCTTTGTGGTCAGGGAATGTGTCTAACTCGTCAGCTGTGTGACTGTGGGCAAGTCACTTAACTTCTCTGTGCCTCAGTTCCCTCATCTGTAAAATGGGGATTAAGACTATGAGCCCCACGTGGGACAACCTGATTCCCCTGTGTCTACCCCAGTGCTTAGAACAGTGCTCTGCACATAGTAAGCGCTTAACAAATACTAACATTATTATTATTATTATTAACTCGGTTGAATTGTCCTCTCCCTAGTACTTAGTACAGAGCTCTGCACACAGTATGTGCTCAATAAATACAATTGACTGATTGCCAAGCCTCTGAGTCCATAGGTTGTTCATGACAACTATTTCAGTCATATTTGAGCACTTACCTTGTGCAGAGCACCGTACTAAGCATTTGGGAGAGTACAGTTCAACAGTGAACAGACACTGCCTGCTCACAATGAGCTTACAGTCTAGAGGAGAAGATGGACATTAATATAGATAAATGACAGATATGTACATTAAGTGCTGAGGGGCTGGGATGGGGAATGAATAAAGGGAGCAAGTCAGAACAACACAGAAGAGTGGGAGAAGAGGAAAGGAAGGATTAATCAGGGAAAGCCTCTTGGAGGAGAGGTGGCATCAATAAGGTCACTTAGTCTCCCCCTCAAGACTTTGAGCTCGTTGTTGGCAGGGATTGTGTTTGATTATATTGCACTCTCCCAAGTACTTAGTACAGTGCTTTGCACACAGTAAGTGCTCAATAAATGCAAGAAATAATAAGGCACAAAGCTTGTCACCATGCAGACTGAAGTCTCAACAGGCCCAGGGTTGCAGAGTTTTCAGGGGAAATTGTCTACTGTTAATAGTCACAATAAATCAGCGGTGTTGAGTGCACTAAGCGTTTAACGAAAACCCGATATGATGATTATGATGATGATGATGAATCAAGGATGATGACCTGAGATTGCCCAGAGTCATTTATCCATGAAGCATTGCCAATTTTTCAATTAGGAAATTGTGAATGTACCCATTCTGGGTGACCATGGGTGAGTTTTTTTTGGTTTGGTCTTTTTATTGCCCGAGCAGGGCCTCAGTTTCCTCATCTGTAAAATGGTGGTTCAATACTTAAGGAGCATAACCTGGGTTCTAATCCCCGCCCCTCCATTTGTTTGCTGGGTGACTTTCGGGAAATGTCATGTGACTTTTCTGTGCCTCAGTTACCTCATTTGTAAAATGGGGATTAAAGCTGTGAGCCCCACGTGGGACAGGAACTGTGTCCAACCTTATTAGCTTGTATCTACACCAGCACTTAGTACAGTATCTAACATATGTAAATGCATAACAAATGACATAAAAATGCCAGTTATCCCACCTTTTAGACTGTGAGCCCCATGTGTCTCAAGGGTGGTGTTTGACGTGATTATCTTGCATCTGTGTACTTGACACATAGTAAGTGCTTTATCAAAACCTTGGGCCCAAGAGTCAGAGGACCTGGCTTCTAATCTCAGCTCTATCACGTATGCTGTGTGACCTTGGGTAAGTCACTAAACTTCTCTGTGCCTGTTATCTCATCTGAGGATCAAGACTGTGAGCCCCATGTGGGACAAAGGACCATGTCCAACCTGATGAACATGTATCTACCCCAGGGCTTAGAACGGTGCTTGGGACATAGTAAACACTTAACAAATACCTCTATTAGTATCATTAGCTACCACAATTATCATTAGTTATAAGTATTTTTATGTTTCCTCTTTTAGGCTGAAAGCTTCTTGTGTGCAGGAAATATGTCATTTATTTTGTTCTTCCCAAGTTTCTAGAACAGCACACTGTATCAAGTGGTCACTATTACCACTATGATTATTACTAGGTGTTCCTTGTCTCCACTCACTGATAAATTTCACATCAGCAGCTTCAACTGAAGCACTTGATTGCTTCTCATTTTCATTCAAATTCGAAGCTCTTTCACTTCTACCCTTTTCAGACCTTTCTAATAAGGCTTTTGCAGGAAACCTTTCCTCAGAACCTAAAAGTTAGTCTTACCCAAAACAGTGCCAGCATAGAATCCATTTTGAAGCCAGGGACCTGGCCAGAAGATCCACAGACAAAACCCTGAATTCCAGACTGGTAGCCAGAGGGAATGTCCGATTTGCGTAGATTTGTCATTTTTATGAAGCCGCATGGCTCAGTGGATAGAGCACGGCCTGGAAATCAGAAAGACGGGGATGCTAATCCAGTTTCTGCCACATGTCTCCTGTGGGAGCTTTGGTATTTCACTCCACTTTTCTCTGCCTGTTACCTCATCTGTAAAATGGGAATTAAGACTGTGAGGCCTAGGGGGGGCCAAGGACTGAGCCTATCATGGTTAGCTTTTCTCTACTCCAGCACTTAGTACAGTTCCTGGCACACAGTAGCAATAGAAGCAGCATGGCCTAGTGGATTGAGCCTGAGACTGGGGGGCAGAAGGTCATGGGTTCTAATCCCTGCTCCACCACTTATCTGCTGCGTGACCTTGGGCAAATCACTTTACTTTTCTGTGCCTCAGTTATCTCATCTGTAAAATGGGGATTGAGGCTGTGAGCCCCAACGGGGCAGGGACTGTGTCCAACCCAATTTACTTGATTCCAACCCAGAGCTTAGTACAGTGCCTAGCACATAGTAAGTGCTTAACAAATACTACAATTCTTATTATTGTTATTATTAAGGGCTTAACAGATACCACAATTATTATTTTCTCCCATCTCTGGCTAACAGGAAAGCAATCCGAATGCCTTTAGGTTCAAATTTGCCTAGCGAAATGTGAATACATCATTGACAAGGGACTCTCCCCCTTATGCCTTGGGGAATTCAATATGCATGGAGTCATTAAAAATAATATGCACAGCTAAAGATAGCATCATCTTCATCATTTGAGGTATTCTTTGCCTAATTCTGCCCAGGGCATGGAGGAGAGGAATGCTCACCACTTCCATGTGCAGAAGCTCAGGGAGCAAGATTTATTAAGATCATTGTGGAGAAAAGGATTTTCCCAGTGGAATTCTCCAGTCTCTGTATGTCCACGGCCCTGGAAACTTCAATTTCAGCTAGATGGTCACAAGGAAAGACTGATTTTTTAGTAGTGTGACCTACTGGATAGTGCACAGACCTGGGAGTCAGAAGGACCTGGGTTCTAATCCTGGCTCTGCTACTTGCCTGCTGTGTGACCTTGAGCAAGTCACTTCACTTCTCTGCGCCTCAGTTCCCTCATCTGTAAAATGGGGATTAAGACTGCGAGTTCCATGTGGGATAGGGACTGTGACCAAACTAATTAGTTTACATCTACTCCAGCTTTTAAAACAATGCCTGGCACATAGTAAGTGCTTAAAGAATACCATAAGGAGAAATCAAGCCAAAAAAACACACCTCATGTGCTGGCGTGGTGGCCAAGAGAAGCGGCTTGGCCTGGGAACCAGGAGACCTGGGTTCTAACCTTATCTCTGCCGCTCGCCTGGTCTGTGACATTAGGTAAGTCACTTAACTTCTCTATGCCTCGGTCTCCTCATCTGGAAAATGGGGATGTTATCCCTTGCCCTTACGTGGAGAGCCCTGGGTGGGACAGAAACCATGCTGGGCCTGGTTATCTTATATCTACCTCGGTGCTTACTACAGTATTTGGCCATTAAGACTAAAATCAAAAAGTGGTCAATTCCAAACTCCCATTACAAACTGCTAATCAATCAACCAATCAACTCAATGAGATTAATTGAGCACTCACTCTGTCGAACACTGTACTAATAAAAATAATTTTGGTACTTAAGCGCTTACAATGTGCCAAGCCCTGTTCTAAGCACTAAGAATGTAATGAGGTTAGACACAGTCCCTGTCCCACATGGGGTTCACAGTCTTAATCCTCATTTTACAGATGAGGTAACTGAGGCACAGAGAACTGAAGTGACTTGCACAGGGTCACACAGAAGACATGTGGCAGAGCTGGGATTAGAACCCTGGCCCTGTCTCCCAGGCCCGTGCTTCCATTCACTAGACCATGCTGCTTCTCTTCTAGGTCCAACCTGATTAGCTAACCCAGTGCTTAATACGGTGCCTTGCACATGGTAAGCACTTCACAAATACCATAAAAAAAAATCCAAAGAGCTAGCCATTGAATAAATTCAATATGGCCCAAAAGAATTGGTAGCCACTAATCGCTGGTCCCTTCACCATCCAGAGGACGCTAAAATAGTTTATACACTCCATACATGAATCCACATAAGACTGTAAACCTGTGAGGCTAATGGGGCCATCACGATGCACTATTTTGGGAAAGTTGTAGGAAAACGATAGAACAAGAGTCTTGAACGACCTTATTTTCCTCCTGGTGAAAGTTGCATCCAGATTAGAGGCTGTCTTGTTTCACTGAGTTTGAAGAGTGCCGAACGTCGAACCTGCTTGGCAAGGCATACATCAAGAGGGGAAAATATTTCACCACGATGATGTGATCTGGCATCCTAAAGCAGATAACAGATGACATCTTGTCAATGACCTCAATTTATTATTCCCTCCGCGGTGTGTTGGGGCCACCGAAGAATTCACATTTTCTTTTAGACACGGGTCTGTGTTAAACAAATTTTGACCGCCACGGCTTTAAAACGCCCTTAGTTGTCTCCCTCTCCCCTGACCTCCCAGCTGTCTTCCATGTATGTTATAAAGACAAAGACTGTGTTAAATTTTTCATCATTTTATTCAATTTCTGATCCAATTACACGAAGGTCTTCCATCACTTCCGTGGCTACGTGGGCTGGAGCTTCAGCTGCTGCACATTAATCAGGCTCTTTTGGGGCATCAGACTATGATGCTAAATCACATTACTTGAAAAACAGACATGAAATAAGAGCAAATGAACAAGGAGGGTGCTCCTTTCTGTGCAGTTCCAGCGGGAAACGATTGGTTGCGGGCATCCTTCCGATTGGATCCAAGAGTGGTGGCCGAGACGTCAAGCCATCTTACACCTATCGTGTTTCCCATCAACCCCTGAGCCAAGTCGAATAGTGTCCTTCACCTTCTTTCATGTTCCCTTTGTCAGTTACATCACATACGCTCTGCTCCTTTGTGTTCTACCCTGAGCGATGGCTTTCTTGTTGAACTGCTGCGGCTAATAAGCCAATAAGCTGAAAAATGACTTCCACGACACCTCAGTCGCCCTTTTTTTTTTGCCATGAAAAATATTCTCTCCTATCCAGAGGATTGAGATGTTGGCTGTGGGATGCTCTTGACTAATAGCTTGTATATGGGCCTCGGAGGAAAGCAAACTGATTTCTCATGGTGAGAAATCTTTCAAGTGCAAATTGAAAGACCTGGTGTTTTCTTAAGTATGTTCAATAATGCTTTTAAGTGGCATTTTGGTGTTGCATAGATCAGTTACATGGTTTCAGATTATATCTGTAAACAACATATACATCTTTTTTGCCTCTAAGAAGGCTGAGCTTCTTTATTCAATATCACAAAGACTAGGAAATGCAAAAAGCTTATTCTGTTTGGATCCCTTGACATTTTCTGCCAAAAGGTGAGAAGGAATAATAAATTTAGAAATGATTAAAAAAACAACAACCCACCACCACCATACCTTAGCAAAAGAAGAAAGCATTACTGAGAAACCAAACCGAAATGAGCAAAAACTAAAGGGTTCATTTATTTCTCTAGAAATTGAACTTCTCCATCTTCCAGCTTGACTCTTGGAATGATATAAAAGACTCTTACTTTAGAGTGTTACTCTAGTCTGGAAGCGCCATGTGGGACAGGGATTGTATCCAACCTGATTTACTTGTATCCACCCCAGCACTTAGTACAGTATCTGGCACATATTTAGCACTTTATAAATACCATTATCATTATTATTACATTATAATTATTGCTATACTCTTCTCAGCACTTAATAATTATGGTTGCTTGATCGAACAGGAATTGAATCCCCATTTTGCAGATAACTTCTCTGAACCTCAGTTTTTAACTGAATTGCCCAAGGTCACAGCAGGAAAGTGGCAGAGCAAGGATTAGAACCCAGGTCCCCCCTGGTCTCCCAGGTCCAGTGCCTACTAGGCCACACCGTTTCCCATTCCCATGAAAAGCCCTCCTTCCCCATAAGAGTCAATTATTAACTAATTATCTGAGTGCCTTTGACATTTTTCACAGTGGCTTTTTTTTCCTAGGATAATTGTGGGTTGAAATTAATTCATGCCCCTCTCCAAATTGTGCTTATTAAAATGATACCGCCAAGTTGCTTGCCTAGATAATAAGGACCACACTTTGATATTCAGGGGAATAAATTTGGAGTAGGAGGAGAAAAAGGACTAGGAAGAGGAGGAGGAGATGTAGATTCTACAATGTAATCTCATCGTGGGCCAGGAATATCTCTACCAACTGTTATATTATACTCTCCCCAGCACTTAAAACAGTGCTCTGCACACAATAAGCACTCTAAGTACCACTGAATGAAGATGCTACTATTGCTGACCATGAAGAATGACTCCTCTCAGGATCAGGTCTGTCCCATTTACCTCATGTGGAGAGGATTGAGGAAAGGCCCATCAGCTGTGTCTGACCAAGTCATCTCAGAGATCCACTGTGTCAGCCACCCAACTCCCCAATTGGTACATGACCCTGTGAAAAGAGCTGGGGCCCTGCAGAGATTTTCTGGTCCCTGCAATATCAGCTGGGTGGTGCTGAGGAGATACCAGGCTCTTGCCCTTGATTTATGCTTGCATTCTAGATCTAGTATGCTGATAAATGGCAGTCTGAGGGGCAGGGGGGAAAGCTTCCTCTTTCCCAGCCCCTATTTTTAAGAATTCAGACTTCTGTCTCCTTTCAGAAATCCTTCCAGGGCTGTATGTTCAGGTTAACTTTTAAAAGTGACAAAATGATGACGTTTAACCGGGGCTGGAATTAGGGGAATTGGGGCTTGTAGGGCTGCAGTTGGGGTAAGGAGCTTTTGAGGACCTCTCAACTTGCCTGACTCTGAAAGAAGACCACTTCATGAAGCCAGTGGCTGCCAATTTTGACTTCTACCAGGGTGGCCTCCAAACCTTGAGGCCCGTTGATTTTTCTCCACTGTCAACTGATGGAGTCTTGTTAAATCCTTATCTCTCGATGCTGCATCCTCAGAGCTCCTTGAGAAGCAGCAAGGCTTACTGGAAGGAACACGGGCTTGGGAGTCAGAGCCCGTGGGTTCTAATCTCAGCTCTGTCACTTGTCTGCCGTGTGACTTTGAGCAAGTCACTTCACTTCTCTGGACCTCAGTTAACGTCATCTGTAAAATGAGGATTAAACCTGTGAGCCCCACATGGGACAACAGGATTATTTTGTATCTACCCCAGTGGTAGGACAGTGCTTGGCACATAGTAAGCGCTTGACAAATGCCATCATTATTATTACTTTTATTAAAATGTCTACTTAAACTAAGCCCTCATTTCCCTACTCCCTCTCCATTCTGCAACACACTTGCACTTGGATTCTACTACTAGTAGTTATATAGCTATTGTTATGTTGTACTCTCCCAAGGGCTTAGTACAGTGCTCTGCACTCAATGCATTCGACTACTGAATATATTATGTAATTATCTTTGACACAGTAAGCAGTTAATAAATACCACAGTAATGATATTAGTATTAATTATATATATATGTACATATATATAAATGTTGTCATTATTATTGTGGTATTTGGGTTCACAGTCTAGGTGGGAGAAAAAGGATTGAAACCGCATTTTACAGATGAGGAAACTGGGGCCAATAGAAGTTAAGTGACTTGCCCAAGGTTACACGGCAGTTAAGTGGCAGACCTGAGATTAGGACCTAGGTCCTCTGACTTCCAAGCCTGTGGACTTTCCACTAGGACATGCTATTCCTTTATTCACCTTACCTTCAGCCCTACAGTACTTATAATAATAATGTTGGTATTTAAGCGCTTACTATGTGCAGAGCACTGTTCTAAGTGCTGGGGTAGATACAGGGGAATGAGGTTGTCCCACGTGAGGCTCACAGTCTTCATCCCCATTTTACGGATGAGGGAACTGAGGCACAGAGAAGTGAAATGACTTGCCCACAGTCACACAGCTGACAAGGGGCAGAGTCGGGATTCGAACCCATGACTGCTGACTCCCAAGCCCGGGCTCTTTCCACTGAGCCACGCTGCTTCTCTATGTACTTATGCACATAACTACATTCAATTTTAACGTCTGTCTCTCCCTAGAGAATCTAAGCTCCTTCTGGGCAGTGAATAGGCCTACCAACTCTATTATACTGTATTCCCCGAGCATCAAGTACAGTGCTCAAGCACATCCAGTCAATGCTCAAATATGATCGATTAATATAGCCCTGTTCTCAGCTGTCTATATGTAAGGCATTAGATATAAATAGGCTTGGAGAAATGGGAATCTTTAAGGGCCCACAGAAAATTCCTCTTGCCTTTATGCCCTAGGAAAATTCAAAGCCCAGGAGACCTGTCAGATTCAATTGAATTCAAATTACTGTAGTCATTGGAAAACTGTTTTGACTTTATCCGGTTTGGGGATTTTCTGCAGGCGATCCCAATTGGTTAGGCAATCGAAGATCCTGATTAATACTGATTGATTCTCATCCTAACTTCACCGTGCTTTATTTACACACTGTTTTAAACTCCTATTTGCCCTATCAGTAATTTATTTTCATGTCTTTTCCTCCCCCTTTATACTGTAAATTCCTTGGTGGCAGGTAGCATGTCAACTAACTCTATTGTATTATACTCTCCCAAGAGCTTTAGAGTGCTCTGGACCCAGAAGCCACTATGTAATAATTAATAACTGTGATATTGGTTAAGTGCTTACCAGTGCTAAGCACTGTTGTAGGTACAAGTTAATTAGATTGGACATAGTCCCTGCCCCACATGGGGCTTACACTCTTAATTTCTATTTTACAGATGAGATAACTGAGGCAGAGAGAAGTGATTTGCCTACCATCATACGGCAGATATGTGGCAGATCCGGGATTAGAACCCAGGTCCTTCTGACTTCCAGATCTGTGCCCTATCCACTAAGCTAGTCTGCTACTCACTAGGCCATGTTGAATTCTGTGAGTCTGCCAAGGAATAAAATTGAATGATTAGTACTCAGCACCCACATGAAGTAGCCACCTATGGTGGCAGGAAGGTTGGGATGGTGCTACACAGTGAAGTCTTGTCTGCTGTGTGACCTTGGATAAGTCACTTCACTTCGTCTGTGCCTCAGTTACCTTATTATACATTATACAATAATGGGGATTAAGACTGTTAGCCCAGTGTGGAATGTAGACTGTACCCAACCTGATTATCTTGTATCTACCCCAGTGCTTAGAACAGTGCCTGCCTCACAGTAAGCTCTTCACAAATACTGTGGTTTAAAAAAAAAAAAATCTCCCTTGGATCTAGGCCCGTGGAGATTTCCTTCCCTTCCATTTGCTACTTCCTGTTGCCGAAGTCTATAAATGAACGGCCACGCTCTGCTATTCTGGGGAAGGAGATAGCTTAGGGCCAGAGCAGTGCTAACTATAGCCTCTCTGGGCAGCCCAGTCAGCCAAGAGCAGTGAGTTTCAGAGGCCCAAACAGTTTCACATCATAGCTGATTCACAGAGGAAAATTTGCTGTGACTTGTCATCTTGGAAGGATTGGAAACAAGAGAAGTTGATTGGGGCAGATGGTTTGGCTGATGACAGGGATATTGGTGATCTGCTTTTTTGGGGGGAAGGGGGGAAGGGGGGTTTTTTATTTTTTTTATTGCATATGCTAAGTGTTCAACTTAGCTATGTTCCAGGAATTGTACTAAGCACCAGGTTAGATACAACTTGATCAGATTGGACAAGTCCCCTGTCCCACAGGGAGCTCTGTCTTTACCCCCATTTGACAGGTGAGAGGGAGCTGAGGCCTAGTGAAGCGACTTGCCCAAGGTCCCACAGTAGACAGGTGGCAGAGCTGGGATTAATACCCATGTCCTTCCGACTCCAAGGCCCGGGCTCTGTCGTCTAGGCCGTGCTGCATAGAAGGTGAAGCCCCAAGGCAAACTCCACCTGGTAAACGGGGAGTCTAATCAGGTTGGACACAGTCCTCTGTCCCACATGTCCCCATTTCACAGATGAGGCAACTGAGGCCCAGAGAAGCGAGGCGACTTGCCCCAAGTAACATGGCTGGGCCCAATCTCCTTAACGTGTATCTACCCCAGTGTTTAGAACAGTGCTGACAAAAAGTGCTTAAATACAATAATGATAATATTAATAACAACAAATGAATTTGTCAAGAGCTTACCCTGTGCCAAGCACAGTTCTAATCACTGGGGTAGATACAATTCAATCAGATCAGAGAAATAGCATGACTAAGGGAAAGGGCATAGACCTGGGAGTCAGAGGACCTGGGTTCTAATCCTGACTCCTTCCCTTGTCTTGTATGTTACCTTGAGCAAGTGACTTATCTTCTTGGAGCCTCTGTAAAATGAGGATTAAGACAGTGAGCCCCACATGGGACTTGGGTTGGGTCCAACCTGATTATCTTGTATCTACCCCAGCACTTAAAACAATGCCTGGCACAGAGTAAGTGCTTAAAAAACACCATTTAAAGTAAAACAAAAAACAGTCACAATCTCTGGGTCTCAGAGTCTAAGGAAGGATGATGAAAATAAGAATGCCCCTAATAATAGTGATTTGCATTTTTCTCGGAGAGCCTCACATCTCCGCTTGTCAGTTCACCTTTGCATCAGGGCCTCATAAATCTTATTTACTCCTTCCGACGCCCGATGTGTGTGAGAGGAAATGTCTTGGTTTCTCTGTTATTAGTCAGCATCTTGCCTGTAAATGTCATGACAGATCTTTTCTTTACCAAAACATATTCTTAAGCAAATACTGTACACATGCCTCACTTCGGCATAATTAAAGTCTGTCTCAAAGCCGAAGCCACTAATGCGATGCTGATTTTACAAGGCCAGCAGATGTTGCTGTTGAAAGAACATCTTCCCAAGCCTAGCCCCTGCCTCTGACTGCCAGCCAACGAGAGATGCGGGAACAAGTTGGCGTGCTGAAGATGCTTGTTGCTGAGGGCAACAAATATGTTAACTGGTTGCAAATCTTCAAAGTGTGCCTGCCCCAGCAGCCGATGGAATGCCATCATTTTAATGGAATTCAGCGGCTCACCTTCGATAAACATAATTTTTCTTTGCTAAATTGATTTTAATTTTCTTGATGAATGGGGTTTAAAATAAAGATGGAATTTGTGGTTTACAATTCAACCTGTCTGGGGGCTTTGTGACACCATATGGTCAGAGCCCGGGGCGGGAAAATGGCTGCTTAAATTTATGAGAATTACAATTTTAACTACAAATTGTAAAACTAAAAGAGGAGCTCCTAAAATCAAAATGTCACCAGACAGTGAGATATAAAGTCTGAGGCACTTTTGAATTTCCCTGAAAAGGTGAATGAGGGTTACAAAGTGGGTCTGCTCCGGATTTCATGAGAAGCAGTGTGGCCTTCTGGTTAGAGCACGGGCTTGGGAATCAGAGAAAATGGGTTCTAATCCTGGCTCTTCCACTAGTTTCCCGGATGACTTTGGGCAATCCCTTAACTTGTCTGTGATTCAGTTCCTTCATCTGTAAAATGAGAAGTAGGTCATGCTGCCGTTCTCCTGACTTCTTTTCACTCACTCCATCAAATAATAATATTTACTGAGCACTTACTGGATCCCAAACATTGGGCTAATTAGTGGTATTTATTGAGTGCTTACTGCGTGCAGAGACCTGTATTGAGTGCTAATATGAATTCAATTATTGCTCCCTCTCTCCTTGAGGCAGTGAGTCCCATGTGGGACAGGAACTGTCTGACCTGATCGCCCCGTATGTAAAAGCACAGTGCTTGGCATATAGTGAGTTTAACAAATACCACAATTATTACAGTGCTTTGCTCATGGCAAGCACTTAACAAACATGACTATTAGATGTGGTATCCAGTTCTAGGACCTGAGGAATTAGACAAAGTTATATTGGACAGGTCTGTCCATTCTCTGTACAATACTTGCCTAGACACTTGGTTCAGTGTTTTGCAGACAGTATGCACTCAATGAATATCCTTGATTGACTGACAAAGGGGGAGACTAAGGCAATAGTTTGAACAATGGTCAAAAGTTCCAATCCATCCAGACACTGAGTCTCTAGCTATCAAACTCGGCAAATATTGATTATCTTACATGATGCCGTTCGAAAGATTTTTCAACTCAACTTTTATTTTGATCTATTTTTTAAAACTTCAATTCCTCATGAAAACAAGTTGTATAGCTTATGGTATTACTCTGGGAAAATGATTTCCATAAATAAAGCAAGATGCAATGGAAAGGAACATATATAAAGATTAATGCATCAGACTTTTAGGCTTACAGTGACTAACTGTAATTCCTGAGTCTGAAGTTATTGGAAAAAAAATCTCTCTCATGGAAAGCGGCCACAAATCCCCAACTACCTGGGCAGAAGGAGCAATTTGCTTTCCCTTGACTTAAGAAATTGTGGTTTTATAGCCATTTTCCTTGAGTTTATTGATTTCATGTGCAGTTTTATACAATGACATAATGCATGGGGGCTTCAAACTCACACAGACAGAGAGGGTAACTAATGTTTGTGCCATTTGTCAACTTGAAGTAATCAGTAGGACTTAGTTCTGGCTTCAGTGTGCAAAACAGGATGAGGCTTTTCTCTTCCATTACCAGTGCCTTATGGATAGGAAAGACGGGGATATTATAGGAGAGGGCAAATAGAGAAAAACTCATCGAAGGTAAAAACTCGAACTTAAAAATAAGCATCTTGCAGCTGGAAATCTTGGCTTTGAATGCTACTTCATTAGCAGTACACAGCCACATAAGGGTTATGTTCCTTAAACACAGGGCTGCATCGTGAATAGATGTAGGTTGGGGTCTCTCTCCTATACTCATTTTACAGATGAGGGTGCTGAGGCATAGGGAAATGACTTTGCCAAGGTCACACAGCTGCCAGGTGGTAGAGCCGGGATTAGAACCCAGGATTATTTGATTCTCAGGCCCGCGTTCAGTCCGCTAGACCACAGTTCTTCTCTTCTGGAGCACTTATCGGGTGCAGAGTACTGTATGAAGCACTTGGGAAAGTTCACTGTAACAGAATCGATGGACATGTTTCCCATCCATAATGAGTTTACAGTCTATAGTTGACTAAGGTTATAAGGGTCTGTCACATATGTAGATTAAATCAGGTAACTGATTCAACTTCTTGTTGGATGCATTCATTGTGTTAATGAAATGTACATCGCCTTAATTCTATTTATTTGCTATTGTTTTAATGAGATGTTCATCCCCTTGATTCTATTTATTGCTATTGTTCTTGTCTGTCCGTTTCCCCCGATTAGACTGTAAGCCCGTCAAAGGGCAGGGACTGTCTCTGTGTTACCGATTTGTACATTCCAAGGGCTTAGTACAGTACTCTGCAAGTAGTAAGCGCTCAGTAAATACTATTGAATGAATGCAGAGCTTAGCTTTTCAAGGGTCTGAGGACCCACATATTAAGCAAAGTGTACAAATTGTTTAGCATCCTTCTCTTGAAATTTAATAAGTGCTTACCATTGGTCAAACACTGGAGTGGATGCAGGATAATCAGATTAGACATGGTTTTGTCCCAGATGGTGCTCTGACCCTAAATGGGAGGAAGAACACGTCTTTCATCCCCCTTTTACAGATGAGGAAACTGAGGCACAGAGAAGTTAAATGACTTCCCCAGGGCAACACCGCCAGCTCTGCCCCTTGTCTGCTGTGTGAACTTGGGAAACTCATTTTGCTTCTCTGTTCCTGTTACCTCAACTGTAAAATGAGGATTTATACTGTGACCCCATGTAGGATAGGGATGGTACCCAATCTAACTTATATCTACCCCAGTTCTTAGAATGGTGCCTAGCACAGAGTCAGTGCTTAATAAGTAGCATTAAAAAAACTGGTAAAATTGGGATTAGATATCAGTCAATCATATTTATTGAGCGCTTATTCTGTGCAGAGCACTGTATTAAGTGCTTGGGAGAGCACAATTTAACAATATAACAAATTCCCTTCCGACAAGAAGAAGCCACGTTTCCTGACATTCAGGCCCATGCTTTTTCCATTAAGCCAAGCTGCTTCTCAAGGCAGTTAATTCCCATTCCTCATCCCTTGTTTCCATTCTCCTGCTATTTTTAAAACCTTTTCTCTTGCCTTAGTGAACTAATCAATAAAATGGAGACAATATCTCCCAATCCTTTTTTTTCTTTTTAATGTGATTTAAAATAAAACATCCTATACCTTACCACGGAGGTCAGGGATATGGAGCATAAATCTTCCGATGAAACTATGCTCATATGGAAAATGCCAGCGTCAGGGAACTTTTCAGTTGAAGAAATAAATTACCAGAGCCCCACTGATGGAGTTCAAAGAGCAGATGAGTCTCCTGGATGATGATCTAGGGGCAGAATGGCCAGAGCACTTAGCAGTGGGGCATTCTGGGAAGAAGATGGCAGAGGCAATATAGGTAAGGGGGGCCCTGCACTCTCCTGTCACTTTCCCACTAGGCAAGAGTAGGACGTTACTGGTATTCTCAGCTTTAAATCTTCTCAGAAAGAGCCTCTGGAGTCATTTCAGGAGTACCCCGATCCTGTTTAACTTCCTAAATCAATCAAGCAAACTTATTCAGCGCTTATCGTGTGCAGGGCACTGTAACTGAGTGCTTGGGAGTCTACAGTATCACAGAGTTGGCAGACCCATTCCCTGCCCACAATGAGCAAGTCCGCTGTTGGGCAGGGATTGTCTCTGTTGTGGAATTGTACGTTCCAAGTGCTAGGTACAGTGCTCTGCACATAGTAAGGCTTCAGTAACTACAATTGAATGAATGAATGAGCTTTTGCAACCTAGAGGGGGAGATAGACATTAATATAAATAGGACAATTGTGATTCTAAACCGAAGTGCCTTGGGGCCTGTGGAAGGGGTGAATAAAGGGAGCAAATCAGGGTGACATGGAAGGGAGTGGGAGAAGAGGAAAGGAGGGCCTCGGGATCGGCAGATTGGGGGCATTCTCCTCAGCGGATCCCAAATCCCTACATTTCTGTTTCTGCCACTGTCCCTTTTCAGAAGCCCAGGGGTTCATTCATCCATTCAATTGCATTTATTGAGTGCTTACTGTGTGCAAAGCACTGTTCTAAGCAATTGGGAAAGTACAATATCAACAGAAACATTCTCTGCCCACAACAAACTTTCATTTTAGAGGGGGAGACAGACATTAATATAAGTAAACACATGAATTACGGGTATAATAAATTCTTCAAATTTCGAGTCGTTTTCGACCCACGACTCCATGGACACCCTCTTCAGAAGGACCCATCTTCTGTCAAAAAATCGTCCCGGTATGTGTATCCTTAGAGCTTCCTTGGTAAAGATATGGAAGTGGTTTATTCTTGCCTCCTTCTGTGCAGTAAAAACTTGAGTGTCTGCCGTTGTCTTTAAGCAACTTTTGACCACTTGATCGTCCACTTTTGACTCTTCCCCATGCCTCTGATGTCCATCACAGGTGAATAGCCTTTGATGCTTCAGCTTAGACTTTTCCATTATGGATAGCCCTGTATGGTATAGTTCTAAGCCTCTGCTGTGTGACCTTGGGCAAGCCACTTCACTTCTTTGTGCCTCAGTTACCTCATCTGTAAAATGGGGATTAAGACTTTGAGCCCCATGTGGGACAACCTAATTACTTTGTATCTACTGCAGTGCTGAGAACAGGGCTTGGCACATAGGAAGCATTTAACAAATAGTATTATTATTATTATTATTATTATCAGCATATGCAAATTCTACTGTCGCAACAAGGTGTTGACTCAGAGGAAAGAGATATTATTTACATCTTCAATATTAATGTCTGTCTCTCCCTTTACACTTATAAGTTTGTTGAGGGCCAGGAACTAGCTTAACATCCCAATTTGCAGCTGGCCGTAGGAGGCTAGCACAGAAAACGCTCCCCTTTTTATGTCTCGTGTGGATGGAGAGCTTCTCCTATGGCTTTTCTGCAGGGAGTCACCAAGATTAGACAATTCAGTAACATTTCTTAGCGTAACTAATTTGGCAGCATTAGAACAGTATTCAGGCTCCAACTGCTTTGTTCTAGTTCTAACACTTTTCCCCCCGCAAGACCCTCTGGATTTTCCTCTAGGCATCCCTGGGCTCCCGGACAGATCAAGTGACTGAAACAGCGACTACAAACTAAAAGGTCTTGAACCCACAACATTACCTAGTGGTGGGAGTGGACAGATTCCAGGGGAAAGCTCCTGGCCTGTGTGAATTCCCTGGGTCTTTGCAAAGGCTTTTAGTGCTAATGACCTATTGTACAGTGCCAGATTTGTGATTTATTGGGCTGCAGATACAATGAGATATGCCTAAACAAAATGACTGACTCCAGACCTGATTTTAACAAGCAAGGGTGTTGACAACATAATAATGTTGGTATTTGTTAAGCGCTTACTATGTGCAGAGCACTGTTCTAAGCGCTGGGGTAGACACAAGGGAATCAGGTTGTCCCACGTGGGGCTCACAGTCTTAATCCCCATTTTACAGATGAGGTAACTGAGGCACAGAGAAGTTAAGTGACTTGCCCACAGTCACACAGCTGACAAGTGTGATCTGCCTCTTTCATTTTTCTTTTGAGAAAAATAACAAATCGTGATTAAGGGCACAGATAAGAGCTGTAGTCAATCAGTGATATTTATTGAGCACTTAATGGCATTTATTGAACACTTATTGTGTACTAAGTGTACTAAGCACTTGGGAGAGTACACTGAAACAGAATTGGTAGGCAAGTTCCCTGCCCACAGTGAGCTTGCAAGTTCAAGAGGGAGAACAAAGATTGAATCTCCATTTTGCAAATGAAGAAACTGAGGCACAGAAAAGTTAAGTGACTTACCAAAGGTCCCATAGCAGACAAATGCCAGAGTCAGGAATGGAACCCAAATCCTCTGACTTCCAGGCTCAGGCTCTTTACACTAGGCCACATTGCTCCTCAATTAATTGCCCTGACCTGCTCCCTTTGGTCCACCCTCCCCTCCTGGCCCCACAGCACGTGTGTGTATCTATATACATATTTATAATTATAATTCTATTTATCTTTATGAATGATGTGTATATATCTACAATTCTATTTATAATGATGCTACTGATGCCTGTTTACTTGTTTTGATGTCTGTCTCGCCCCGCTTCTAGACTGTGAGCCCATTGTGGGGAGGGATTGTCTCTGTTTCTGAATTGTACTTCCCAAGCACTTAGTGCAGTGCTCGGCACACAGTGGTCAATAAATACGATTGAATGAAATGATTGAGTGACACTCAGGTTAGGAAATAGTGGGCTACATAAAAGCCTATCATTACCTGCATCAACCCCAAAAGCAATACAAACATGGTATGGACGAAAGTGGAATTTGCAGCTCAGCTATTTAAAAGTAAAAAAGCAGTAAATTTCACTCATTCAATCGTATCCATTGAGCGCTTACTGTATGCAGAGCACAGTACTAAGAGTCTGGAAAGTACAATTCGGCAATCCCTACACAACAACGGGTTCACAATCTAGGTAATATTCTATACTAATATTCCAGTGATAATATTCACTGGATAATATTGCAAAAGACCCCATTGAGAGTTGGGATCTTGGTCCTTAAGAGAACTTCCCTCAGACCTTCAAAATACTTTTGCCATCACATTAATCTTAACCAAACAGATATCATTTATCTCTGGAGAAGAGATTCATTATGGTTTACCTTGGTTATTTCCACGGAAATACTGCCATGTCAAACTGGGACTATCTGCTTGGGACTCATTTCATTTTTCACTTTTCATTATTTTTCACTTCAACCAGGGAAGATTTGGAGATTCAGAGCCATATCCTCCTCAAATCAACGGCTCTCCCTCTACCACTTGAATATTCATGATTATCATCTATATATTCACATACAATTTCTTTCTAATTAAGTAGTCTTCTAGGTCAATCTCCAAGGAATCGCTCGGATTTGCCTAGACAGTTCTAGGCATTGCTTCCACGTCAGTAAAAGTTGTAGAGTTGTGCTCTCGTGTAAGTGTGAATGTCTCTGAGAGAGGATCCCTTACACACTTGAACATTTTGTCCATATAACCATGCACCACTCCAATCCCACACACTGGACTTTGGCCAGAGCTGAAGTGAGGCTTCTTAATATACTTCGGGGAGTGTGGGGGAGAGAGAAAGAGATTAATACTCTTCCCTCAGGAATATCTTCTTCTCCCTGAATTTACAGTGTTTCAAGAAATGATAGTACTAAAAAGTGTCCACTATGTGCAAAGCCCTGTAACAAGCACGGCGTCTGAATCTGCATACTTAGTATTTATTCCAGCCCTCGGCAATCCATCAAGGCATGATATTTGTTGAGCACTTGCTGAGTAGTACTAATAATAATTATAGTAGGAAACACTAAGTACTGGGATAGATAGAAGGGGAAGCAGCGTGGCTCAGTGGAAAGAGCCTGGGCTTCGGAGTCAGAGGTCATGGGTTCAACTTCCGGCTCTGCCACTTGTCAGCTGGGTGACTGTGGGCAAGTCACTTAACTTCTCTGGGCCTCAGTTACCTCATCTGTAAAATGGGGATTAACTGTGAGCCTCATGTGGGACAACTTGATTATCCTGTATCTACCCCAATGCTTAGAACAGTGCTCTGCACACAGTAAGTGCTTAACAAATACCAACATTATTAATCAAGTTGGATACAGTCCCTGTCTCTTATGGAGTTCACAGTCTTAACCCCCATTTTACAGATGAGGTTACAGAGGCACAACGAAGGCAAGTGACTTGCCCAAGGTCACACAACAGACAAGCACTCATTTCAAAGGGTACAATAAAGTTAGCAGGCATGATCCCTGCCCTCGAGAAGTTTACATATAACAAACACTCAGTAAAAACCATTACTTTTAAACAACCTGTGTATTTGAAGAGAGCACCATTGACAGTGAGGCTTACTTGTGAAGGATTCTGCAACCCTACTGGATTTGTCACTCTGACCTTTATTCCTCAGCCTCAATTTGGTTTTCAAATATTTTCCTTTCAGTGTCAGCTGAGCGTTTAGAATTTCGAAATCCTAAAGGGGCTCCTTTCGGCAGCCTGCGCCGTATACTTCTACCAGATCAAAAACTCCCATATGGAATCAGGTCAGAAGGCAGGGTCTCCAGGAGTTTTCAAAATGTTATTCGAATCAGAGTTTATATAAAAATATTTTCACATCTAAGCTGATGAGCCGGCTTTAGTCCTGATAAATTTCTGTAGTTTTTGATTCTCGTGAGCCTTCTGACAGTCTTAATTGTTACTTGCTTATGCAAAATTATAAATAGATAACTTATTTCTCTAGTGCCAGAAAGACAGTACTTAGAAATTAATTAATCGAAGGTACTGATTGAGAATCTACCGTGTGTATAGCGTCACGCTCACTGTAAACTCATCAAAGGCGGGGCACTTCATTCAATTGTATTTATTGTGTGTTTACTTGTGTGCGAAGCACTGTAATACATGCTTGGGAGAATATAACAACAGTCACATTGACTGCCCACAATGAGCTTACTGTCTAGGAATGGGTCTACCGACCCTGTTTTGTTCTTTTCCAGCACTTTAATACAGTGTTCTGCACACAGTAAGTGCTCAATAAATATCACTGATTGATCAAGAGAGTATAATAGACTTAGCAGATGAACTAACGCATAAGTCAGAAGGGCACAAGTCATGTTTCTGTGATGACATCTTGACAGATGTGTAACAGACTGAGCGGAATAGAAGGGAATGGAACAGATCCTGTTTATTGTTTGTTTTAAGGTATTTCTTTAGCAGTCCTTTTCAAGTTCAGCTCCTGCCTGACGACCTAGATACTGGACACAGAAAACAGGAAGGTTTTTTCAAGTGCTTAGTACAGTGATCTGCAGCGTGGTGTAGTGGCTACAACACAGCCACTAATACTGGCTCTGCTTCTTGTCTGCTGTGTGACCTTGGGCAAGTCACTTCACTTCTCTGTGCCTCACTTCCCTCATCTGTAAAATGATTAAGACTATGAGCCCTATGTGGGACAGGGACCGTGTTGGATCCAGTTAGCTTGTATCTATCCCGGTGCTTAGTACAGTGCCTGACACTAATAAACACTTAAATACCACAATTATTTTTATCTACACAGACTGTTTAAAAAATATCGCTGATAGATCCATCTCATAGTGAAGCTGTCCTCACTAAACTGTAAGTTCCTTGAAGGCAGTGATCAAGTCCCTCACCTGTATTTTTTGTACTCTCTTAGGTGCTTAGTACAGTGTTCTGCACACAGTGAGCAGAGAGGCTAGAGCACCACCATTTTTAGACATTCACCTTTACAGCAAACAGAAACTCCTGATCAATAGCTTTTAGACACTCCATCAGGTCTCTTCTGTGAGTAATTGTGATGATAATCTTATAAATGTTGTTATATTATTATGAAAATAATCCCATTTTTTTGCCCTGTACTGCAAAAGAACACTAAATAGTTTCAGGACAAATCTTAGCTATAAATTGTTACCACTCATTTCCTGGTTTCCTCACCCTTTTGCTAAATTTTCTGTTGGAATGTTTTGACGTGTCTCAAGGAATTTCACGATGGATTGCAGCAGCCATGCGTTTGGGTAATGCTACTGGATCGGGTAAAGGATCGGATGATCTGAACTGTGATGTACATTCAGGAGAAAGTCCTATTAAGAAAATGCAATATTGTATTTTCCCAAATCTCTGTGATAATGAGGACATAAATACAGATCATTGTGACATTTGATGTTCCCTTGATAGCAGTTTGGGACATATGATAGGTTAAAGCAAGAGGTTTCATGCCAGGCTTCATTGTCAACTAGGGAGGAATCTAGAAAGGTTTAGGCAAAACCATTTTCTTTGGAAGATGATGAAAGCTAAACAAAAACTAGGTGGTTCGAAAGCAGAGGAGCTGGGAGATCTTGAGCTTCTGTCTTGGGGTAATCCAATCAATAACTCACTGAACAAACAGCTCTGAGAGCACAATGAGGACACCAGTGTACCCTGTACATCACTCTGCAGGTGATAACCTTTTATCCACTTGCTTTCTGAGAAGCAGCATGGCCTCGTGGAAAAAGCCCGGGCCTGGGAGTCAGAGGACCTGGATTTTAATCCCAGATCTGCCCCTATTCATTCAATCGATTACATTTACTAAAAGCTTACTCTGTGCAGAGGAATGTACTAAGCGATTGGGCGAGTACAGTCCAACACTAACCAGATGCATTCCCTTCCCACAGTGAGTTTACAGTCTAGAAGCAGCATGGCTCAGTGGAAAGACACCAGGCTTGGGAGTCAGAGGTCATGAGTTCGAATCCCGGCTCTGCCACTTGTCAGCTGTGTGACTGTGGGCAAGTCACTTCACTTCTCGGTGCCTCAGCTACCTCATCTGTAAAATGGGGATGAAGACTGTGAGCCTCCCGTGGGACATCCTGATGACCTTGTATCTATCCCAGTGATTAGAACAGTGCTCTGCACATAGTAAGCGCTTAACAAATACCAACATTATTATTATTATTAGATGGGGGGTAGACAGACATTAATGTAAAGAAGTAAATTGCAGATGTTATCAGCTGTATAACCTTGGACAAGTCCCTTAACTTCTTTATGACTCAGTTTACTCTTCTGTAAAATGGGGATTTAAAACCATTTGCTATGCACATAGTAAATGCTTAATAACTACTCTTTTTTTCTTCAAATGCTATCAAATCTTTTCCAACCTAGAGTGAATCCAGAGACACACCCTCTTCAGAATGTCCCATCTTCTTTCATAAAGTCGTTCCAGTATGAGTGTCCATAGAGTCGTCTTGGTAAAGATACAAAAGTGGTTGACCAGTGCCTTTTCCTGCACAGTGAAAACTTGTCTCTGCCATTGTCTTTGATTGACGTTTTACTCACTTGATCATCAGCCTCTGACTCTTTCCCATGTTGCTGCTGGCCAGCACAGGTGAATCAACTTTGACACTTCAGCTTAAATCTTTCCATTATGGGTAGCCCTTTATGGCATAGCTCTAAACTTCCTCAGCGTACCTGCCACGATAAGGCATCGATTCATAAGAGGGTTATAAATACTACAATTTATTTTTTTTTCACCAAAGTTCATGAAACACTGTGCAAGGCACTTCTGATTCACTCCGGCTGGTTCTTGTAGATCTCCATTCTCCAGCAATTTCCTTTCCTTCCTTGCAGACTTCAATAAAGCAAGCTCCCCAAAGTCAATAGGAATCAGTCTCCCTAACCATGTAATCTTCTCAGAAAACTAGAAGGTTGGCTTGGCACAGGGCCTCTTCATCAAATAGGAAATCTTTTAATAGGTCGGAGTAAAATGAAGTCTATCAGAAAGCAATTATTTACTTGGGAATTAGAACAATTTTGCCTATTCCGTTTCTGAAGTAAATAGGAGCAGTTCTAAAAAGCAGTCATTACATGGAAATGAGAAACCAGTCCTGCTTTTATTATCACAAATTATCTTTTCCTTACAGTATGGATTTCTTTGTATGAGAACAGCATCAGCCACTGTGGATGACCCAAGTAACAGTGTATTGAGTCATGCTCTGTTCATGCACAAATTCCTAATTTATTTCTTTTTCTTGAGCATTTACTGAATGCAGAACACTATACCAGGAGCTTAGACTCTGCCATGTACCTGCTGGGTGACCTTGGGCATGTCAGTTAACTTCTCTGGGCCTCAGTTCTTTCATCTGCACAATGGGGATTCAATGCCTGTTCTCTTACTTAGACTGTGAGCTCCATGTGGGACCTGATTATCTTGCATCTTCCCCAGCACTTAGTAATGATAACGACGGTTTCTGTTAAGCGATTACTTTGTGCCAAGCACTGTTCTAAGCTCTATAGTAGATATAAGGAAATGAGGTTGTCCCAAGTGGGGCTCACAGTCTTCATCTCCATTTTACAGATGAGGGAACAGAGGCACAAAAAAGTTAAATGACTTTCCTGAAGTCACATAGCTGGTAAGTGGAAGAGCCACGATACAGTAAGTAGACCTGATCCCAGTACTCCTTACAATCAGGATGTGGAAGGGATTTTCCTTTCTTGATGACTTTATCTTTCACCGGCCTACACTGATTAAATTTCACTGCAAGTGGTACCACTTTAATATTGAAAGGTCGGCTCTACATACGGATTGGATCGAGGCAGAACTCATCGACCGGGCAATTTCTCGAGAGAATCTTTCCATCACTTTCTTCAGAATAGGAATTTTTCGAACCGGTATCTCTCAGGAGTAATAGGGGTAATAGTGGTAATAGTAATCGTAGAAATAGGGGCAATAGAAGTGATAATGGTAGAAATAGTGGTGTCAGGTGATAGAAATGGTAATAGTAGGGAATATTACTAATAACGGTAGTTATGGATGTTCAATGAGTGTAGTGGACAGTATTTCGGACTTGGGAAAGTACAAACAGAAGCAGAAGGCATCCATCCTTCCCAAGAGGAGCTTACACCCTATTGGGAGAGACAGTCATACAAATATATGCCAGTGGAATCCAAAATACAGAGTTGAATGCTCAGTCCAATAGCTATTTGTACACAGGATGGCTATTCATAGTGATGTCCAAAACACTAAAAGCAATTTGAATTTGAATGAGTATTTGCTAAGTAGTTGGGGGAGTACACTGTAAGTGCTTAGTACAGTGCTCTGCGCACAGTAAGCGCTCAATAAATACGACTGAATGAATGAAATAGAGTCGATATTCATTCAATAGTATTTCAATAGTATTTATTGAGCGCTTACTATGTGCAGAGCACTGTACTAAGCGCTTGGAATGAACAAGTCGGCAACAGATAGACAGTCCCTGCTGTTTGTCGGGCTTACGGTCTAATCGGGGGAGACAGACAAGAACAATGGCAATAAATAGAGTCATCGATAGACATGATTCCTGCACTCAAAAAGCTTATGTTCTAGAGAAGCGTAGAGTTTAATGAAAAGAGTAAGGAACTAGACGTTGTTCAAGTGAATCAAAGGTAATTTTTAAATACGGGGCCTGTCCCAAATTCCTCTATGCATTTCTGTCTACAGATTGATAAGTCGAAAGTATTTATTGAGCACTTACTATGTGCGGAGCACTGTACTTAGCCCTTGGGAGAGTACAATACAACAGAATCTAATGAAAATGATAGGTTGAAATACTTTAATGAATAGAAAGTCCAGATATGAAATTCGTGGCAGGCTTGGAACCTAAGCTGACTCTCTTAGGAATCCAGAATCAAAAATCTATGTCATCAATAGTAGTGACCCTTCCTTGTCTCTAAGACGGTTAATTTTCCAATCAACTTTCCATCCGTGGAATCTTGTGTACATAGATTCCAGTCATGGAAACTCTTGCAAGTATTTCGGTCAAGATGCAGCCCATGCTTCTGAAGGTGTCAAAGGGCAACTGTATCTTTTACGAGCTATGAGTCGACTCCTTTATTAAAAATTAGGCTGTTCTCTACTCCATAGTTTAATGCTGTGGGAAACCTTCCATTCTGTAATTTTCCTAATGGAGCTGTAGCAGTTCCGTGACTCAGAACCGCCGAGCAGTGATTAGGCAAGCATCTCCTGTGGATTCCCGTTCCCCTGTGACGTGTTTTCATCCGGAGTTCCATTTTAGACTCGGTTAAGCAATTTTGCAGCGAAATCTTCAACTCGATAAATTTGATTGTGAGAAAACAGAGATGCATTGCTTTCTTTCCTTTGTCCATTGTGCTAAGTGATTAAGTACATTTGACCTGAGAAGCGATGGTTTTCTATCTTCCAGGGGGTTTATAACAACCCGGGGAGACGACCGTGTGCATAATGAGACTGTAAGATAGGATTAAATTTTTCAGTAAGGAATGCTGCTTCTATTTTTGTACACATCTTTGAAGGCAATGACACCTACTTAGCTCTTTGTCTATAATAATGATAATAAATATTGATAAAGTGTTCACTCTGTGCCAAGCACCGTTCTAAGCACCGGGGTAAATACAATAATAATTGTGGTATTTAAGCACTTACTATGTGTCAGGCACTGTATTAAACACTGGGGTGGATACAAACAAATCGGGTTGGAGGCAGCCCCTGTCCCATGTGGGGCTTATGGTCTTAATCCCCATTTTACTAATGAGGTAATTGAGGCCTGGAGAAGTAAAGTGATTTGCCCAAGGTCACAGAGCAGAGAAGTGGCAGAGCTGAAAATAGAACCCATGACCTCATTATTATTATTATTGTATTAAGCGCTTACTATGTGCCTGGCACTGTACTATGCTCTGGGGTGGATACAAGCAAATCAGATTGGATACATACTCTGTCCCGTGTGGGGCTCATAGTCTCAATCCCCATTTTACAGATGAGGTAACTGGGGTCAGAGAATAATAATGATGGTATTTGTTAAGCGCTTACTATGTGCCAAGCACTTTTCTAAGCACTGGGATAGATACAAGGTAAACAAGGTGTCTCACGTGGGACTCACCGTCTTAATCCCCATTTTACAGATGAGGTAACTGAGGCCCAGAGAAGTGAAGTGAGTTGCCCAAAGTCACAAAGCTCACAAGGAGCAAAGCTGAGATTAAAACCCATGACCTTCTAACTCCCGGGCCCGTGCTTTCTAGCTAATCAGGTTAGACCAAGTCCCTGTCCCTCAAGGGACTCTCACTCTAAGAGTTAGAAGAGGCACTGAATCCCTGTTTTAAACTTGAGGAAGTAGAGGCCCAGAGAAGGGAAGTGACTTGCCAAAGGTTACACTGCAAACAAATGGCAGTCCTGGGATTCAAACCCAGGTCCTCAGACTCCCAAGTCCATGCTCTTTCCACTAACACATGCTGAGAGGGCTAGTAGAAGGCCCTGAAAACTGCTGTCAGGAGCCATAACTTGAAAAGAGGAGCAATGGGCAGCTATTTGACCTCTTGGTGTTCACTAATAATAATGTTGGTATTTGTTAAGCGCTTACTATGTGCAGAGTACTGTTTTAAGTGCCGGGGTAGATACAGGGTAATCAGGTTGTCCCACGTGAGGCTCACAGTCTTCATCCCCATTTTACAGATGAGGTAACTGAGGCACAGAGAAGTCAAGTGACTTGCCTAAGGTCACACTGCTTGACGTGGCAGAGCTGGGATTCGAGCCCATGACCTCTGACTCCGAAGCCCGTGTTCTTTCCACTGAGCCACGCTGCTTCACTGCAGTACTCTTCACACAACAAGTGCTTAAGAAATTCTATTATGACATGAAGGAGTGGAGTGCTGGGGCCTCAACTTCTTTTTCACAAGATAATGTCGACACCAGATCTTTGTTCCTTCCAGAAAACCATTTTGGAAACTGAAGATTTTCTTTTGTTTTTATAACAGGAGAACCCTGTCCAGGATATTTCCAGAGAGTGAGAGAGAGAGAGCAATACTTTATCGCTGAGAGAAAATAATAGCCATCAGAGGAGTCAAGTACCCTGAGGCTGCCACATATCTCTGCTTTCTACCAACTGAGCGGTGACTCCTCTCAGTCCCTTGGGGTTTTCCTGGGGACCGAAGTGGAAAATGGGTGGGAGAAAGAGACCAGATATAAAGATAGAAGTATGTGGGTTCTCACGCATACCCCACTTTGCAAGCTCAAAAAACAACTTAGGGTGCTAGAGAAACTTTCAGTCAGCCCACATTCAACACCCGCTGCTGCTATTCTCCACCTCCCTAAAGATAGAAAGACCCTGACCCACTCTTTTTACAATCTGCCCAGCTGAACCCCCTCCTTATATCTGGGACCCCATTCCACCTCATTTCCCCCTCACACCAAGCTCCTCCCAGACGAATTAGAGAAGCAGCATGGCCTAGTGGAAAGAGCCTGGATCTCACAGTCAGAGGGCCCAAGTTCTAATCCCGACTGCCACTCATCTGCTGTGTGACTTTGGGTAGCCACTTGATTTCTCTGTGCCTCAGTTCCCTCACTTGCAAAATGGAGATTGATTGTGAGGCCCATGTGGGACAGGGACTGTCTCCAGACTGATTATATTTTCTCTACCCCGAGTTTAGAACAGGCCTGGCACATACTAAGGGATTAACAAATAGCATTTAAGAAAAAAAAAATCCAAACCAGAGCCGGAAACAAGGGTGGCCGTTGGAGAAGTTGGGAAGAGAAACTGATCTGGATGCTAACGGTGGATCCTTAGAATTAGTCCTTCTGGAATGGGGGGCAGGGGCAGGTGTGTGCTTTTTTTGCTCTGCTCCCAGGGGAGGTGCAAACTCTGGGGGTTGAAGGAGGCAATAACAGCAGCAAGATTAGATCACCTGTCCTTGCTGCCCCACTCTATTCCTGGCGGATTCTCCATAGAATCATTCTCCCTGCAGTTAAAGCTGAAGCACCATGCCCTATTAATAATAATAATGATAATTTTGGTATTTATAAGTGCTTATTTTGTGCCAAGCACTGTACTAAGCCCTGGAGAGGATATAAACAAATCAGGTTGAGCACAGTCCCTGTCCCACGTGGGGCTCACAGTCTCAATCCCCATTTATCAAATGAGGGAACTGAAGCCCAGAGAAGCAAAGTAACTTCCCCAAGGTGACACAACAGACAAATGTGGAGCTGGGATTAGAACCCATGACCTTCTGACTCCAAGGTCCCAGCGCTATCCCCTACACCATGCTCCTTCTAAAGTGAAAAGAGTACAAGTCTGGCAGTTTTAGGGCCTGGATTCTAATCCAGTGGTTTGTCAGGAGTTGCTTCCCACCCATAGCGACACCACAGGCACATCTCTTCCAGATTGCTCTCCACCTACAATCGGTCTGGAAGTATATCCGTATAATTTTCTTGGTAAAAGTACAGAAGTAGGTTACCATCTCCTCCTTTCATGCAGTAAATCTGAGTCCTGCCGTTGACCTTTTCTGGTGCCCCTGCTGCCCGGCACAGGTGAGTTTTGTGTTATAGCAGATGGGCCTTCCACTTGCTAGTCACTGGCCAAGCTAGGAACGGAACAGACAGGTCTCTGCTTGACTCTCCCTCCTGTAGCCGAGACTGGTAGAGGACTGGAAACTCTCCAGATGTGACCCTGATAGGGGCTATACTCTTTAAGGACTTGATAATTATCCCATTTCCAGCCTGGCAGCCCTTGTGTAAATATATATGTAATTTGTTAATATTAATATCTGTCAATCCCTGTAGACTGAACGCTCCTTCTCAACTCTACTCTCCCAAGTGCTTATTAAAGTGCTCTGCACACAGTAAGTGCTCAGTGAAAACTACTGATGGCTTAAAGCGGCGTGGCCTAGTGGAAAGAGCACAGGTCTGGGACCCAGAGGCCCTGGTTGTAATCTCAGCTCTGCCAGCTACCTGCTGTGCGTTGTTGGGCAAGTCACTTAGCTTCTCTGAGCCTCAGTTCCCTCATCTGCAAATCCAGGACCTTTTGTCCCTCTTACTTAGACTGTGAGCCTCATGTAGGCACTGATTTTCTTGTATCTACCCCAGCACTTAGTACAGTGCTTTTCAAATGGTAGGTGCTTAATATTATTATTTTTATTCTCTGTCTCAGTTCCCTCATCTGCATAATGGGCATTCAATTTCTGTTCTCCAGCCTACTTAGAGTGTAAGCCCCAGATGGAATCTTGATTATCTTTCAACTGTCCCATGAATTGGTACAATACTGGGCATGTAGTAAGCATTTAACAATTATATTTATTATCATCATCAATACTTTACAATCTTGAGGGGAAGGCCAGTATGAATTAATTCACTAATATAACAAGAAAAGGGAAAGTCAATCAATCAGTGGCATTTATTGCATGCTTAGTCTGTGCAGAGCATTATACTGAGTACTTGGAAGAGTGAATTAGAGTTAGTTGACGTGTTTCCTGCTTTCAGGGAGTTTCAATCTCTTTCACCTGTGCAATTTTCAAGGGAAAATAAGATGGCAAGTTTGTAAAGAGAATTCTTGCAAATAATTTTTGCTTAGAATAATACCTGGCACACAGTAAACACCAGGTTACTATGTGTATGCTTGATAATATGAATGCCATGAAAAAATAGAATAAGAAAACAGGGATCTGGAAATATGAGGGTATATACAGAGGGGCCATTCTCTTCTTCACTGAGGCTGAGAAGAATAATCCTGATAGAATTCTGAGTTCCCAGAAGTTTTGCTCAGGGATTGGAACTGTCATTCCCCATCCATCCGATTTCATTACAGAAGGCTGGAAAGTGTATTTGATTCTTTTCATTTCTGACCCACCTGAAGCCTTGCTCTGAGGTTATAATTGTGTGTCAACGCAACGGTTTTTTGGTACCAAGTCCCTTAATCCCTACCTAGTGGCAGAACTCGTGGGCCCTCATAAAACTAGATTCCCTGAACAGGTTCTCTTCTATAAGTCAGAACCCCCAAAGGAAAATCCCCCTGAAATGAGGCTCTTTTGTCTCTTTCTTTGCCAAATTGTCACAGCACAAGGAATGAGTCCCTGTTTGTCTTGAGCACTTTATGCTCCTCAGCTGAGAAAAATCACTGATAAAACATATTACGCTCCATCAATCCCAGATCTTTCACTTCCTCAAATGAGGAATGCTGTCTCTTTTAAGTGAAACCTTTTTTTAGCCTTTGAAAGAACATCTTGAAAACTAAGTAAAAACAAAAGTATCTGTGCTTTGTGTTGTGTGCACACCCGCACACGGGGGTGGTGATAAATGCAAAGATCTATTAATGATAATAATAATTGTGATATTTGTTAAATGCTTTCTATGTGCCAGGCACTGTTCTAAGCCCTGGGGTGGATACAAGCAAATCGGGTTGGACGCATTCCCTGTCCCTCATGGAGCTAACAGTCTTAATCCCCCTTTTACAGATGAGGGACCTGAAGCCCAGTGAAGTGATGTGCCCAAGGTCACACCGCGGGCAAGCGGTGGAGCCGGGATTAGAACCCAGGTCCTTCTGCCTCCAGGTCCATGCTCTATCCACTAGGCCAGGCTGCTTCTCCACTTGCCTCTTACCACTGGTCAGACATGATTTTACCACTTTGGTCCTGCTGCGTACATGCAGTTAAAAATCAAACAACCCTGTGGCCCAGATTATTTTGTGGCAGAGATGAGGAAGGAGGGAGGATCACCAAAAACTGAAGCAAATATGGCTGCCTCACTTGCACAGCAAGGGCTGTGGGGACTTTGTGTATGGGAGGCGGTCATTTTGGTAAAGTCTAGTTTGGTATCCATCTTATTGTTCAAAGCAGCAATCATTTTGAGTAGGTCAGGTGGTATCCCACCCCTCCGGTGATGTGACCGATTACCTTGCTTACCTTCCGAGGGCAATCCTGCTCCATGGAGATGCTTGGCAAAACTGGTGGAGGTAGAATTGTCATTTAATGGTATTTGTTAACTGCTTTCTATGTGCCAGGCACTATACTAAGTACTGGGGTAATGTTCGGGTTAATCAGGTTGGACACAGTCCATGTCCCACACAGATCTCACAGTTTTAATTCCCGTTTTACAGATGAGGAGACTGAGGCACAGAGAACTGAAGCGACTCACGCGAGGTCATACAGCAGACAAGTAGCAAAGCCGGAATTAGAACTCAGGTCCTTCTGACTTCCAGACCCGTGCTCTAACCATTCGAGAACACTGCTTTCATACTTTGAACTCAGTATCTCAATCTCTTTCTCCCGCTCAATTTTTCTCTCTCTTTCTCTCCATCTCTCTCTCCCCGATCATTCTCTGCCTCTCTCTTTCTCTCTCCATTTTCTTTCCTCTTTCACTCTCTCCCTCCTGAAATTCATCCTGAAACGGTCATGACTGCAGGCATGAAAAGGAATATGAAAAAGATTTTTGGATTTTAGACTATCATTGCTCATTCCTCATGACCTGTGCATTTTAGAGTTCTTTAGTATTTTCTTTGTTTTACTTCAGTAACTCTTATAAAAGTTGAAACTGAGTGGTTTTTGTCTCTTGGAAATTGAGGCACTGTCATCAATTTTCTCCATCACCCACATAAAGATTTTAAATGTTTTCCCTTTGGTTTTTCACAGCCACATATAAGTCTGGAGGGGTACACTTCAACAGCTTAAGGAGCTATTTCTATCAGTATAACTGCAAAACTGACATGTATATTAAAATGTGAAACAGGGAAAAAAACAAGGACAAGAGTGAAGGATGGAAGTAGGAATTTGTCTGGGCTTTTTCAAGTACTAAAGAATCATTCAAAGATATATCATCCCTTCAGTACATACATAAGCCTCATCATCTAATAGAAATCTGAATAGGTGGGCTTTCCACTGGATGCATTCAGATTGGCTCACTATAGCTCATCTGGTAAATAACTGCAGGTATTTTTTTCTAAATTATTCCGGATCCTTCTCCACAGTAATCATCTTCAACTCCAAGTCTCGTGGGCACCCATGAACTTTGTTACACCCTCCTTGCAACTCATGAATATTCATTCAATTGTATTTATTGAGTGTATACTGTGTGCAGAGCACTGTACTAAGCGCTTGGGAGAGTATAACACAACAATAAACAGACACATTTCCCACCCTCAATGAGCTTACGATCTCGGTATTTTGTTTGGCGGAATTTGTTTGCTTGGTCACTGTTTCATAACTATTTTTGTTCGTCTCTATCCCTAGGGTGGGAACTCCTTTTGTCCAGGGAATGCGCCACTTCATTATTCTGTACTTCCCAAGTGCCTAGCTCAGGGCCCCTCATACCCCAACGATTCCTCCTCCTCCATAAAGGGGTGTGAGACCCGGGAGTCGGAGGCTCTGGGTTCTAATCCCAGCTCTGCCCTGCACTTGCAAGGCCTACTGGATGAAGCCCAGGCCTGGGAGTCGAAGCATCGTGGGTTCTAATCCTGCTCCGCCTCTCCTCAGCTGCGTGACCTTGGGGAAGTCACTTTGCTTGTCACGCCTGTTACCTCATCTGTAAAATAGAGATTAAGACAGTGCTTGGGAGATACAAAACTGAGAAGTCACATGGTTCCTGCCCACAAAGACCTTCCACTTTAATGAGGAAAAGACAGAAAAAAGGAATCAAGGTAATTGAATAATGTAGACAAAGTGCTCTTTCCACGAGGTATACCACTTCTTCCAATACTAGTAATAATAATGTTGGTATTTAAGTGCTTACTATGTGCAGAGCACTGTTCTAAGCGCTGGGGTAGATACAGGGTAATGAGGTTGTCCCACGTGAGACTCACAGTCTTCATCCCCATTTTACAGACGAGGGAACTGAGGCACAGAGAAGTGAAGTGACTTGCCCACAGTCACATAGCTGACAAGGGGCCGAGTCGGGATTTGAACCCATGACCTCTGACTCCCAAGCCCGGGCTCTTTCCACTGAGCCATGCTGCAGTTGTGGGAGTCATAAGAATATTACTAGCAGTAGCATTCATTCAGTAGTATTTACTGAGCGCTTATTGTGTACTGAGAGCTTGGGAAGCACAATTCAGCCTCAAATAGACAATCCCTGCCTACAACAGGCTCAGTAATAATAGAGGTGGTACTAATAGTCAGACTAATACTACTGCCTACTTGTACAGCTGAGTGTTCTTGATTTTGTAATCTCTGCGTAATAAATATTTCCACATCCCTCCGACTGTGATAGCTTTTTATATGCTCCATTCTGCGGAGAGAAACACAGGCTTTGAGCTCCTCAAGGACCCAGTTTATCCCTTGAAGTGCCCCACGGCACTTAGTATAGAAGAGTGCTTAACGTAGCTACTCAGTGTTTATTCTGAGTTAAATTACTTATTCATTCACTACTCCTCTCTTTCATCTTTTCTTCCTCTTATCTGTAAGTGATTTAGTGTCTGCCACGTTGAAAGGTCCTTGCACATACCTCTACCATCCTCTCTTCACCTCTGTGTACTCTCTGCACAGAAAACAGTCGGTGGTATTTATTGAGTGTTTCCTATGTGCAGAGCCCTGCACTAAGCACTTAGGAGAGTACAGTGCAACAGAGTTGGTAGACATGTCTCTGCCCACAATGACATCACAGTCTAGAGAGTGAGGCAGATGATGTAAATAAATTGTTTATAATACATAATTTCACTGTTGGGGAAAAGTGGTATGTCTTTAGGTCTACAGCCGAGTTGGTACTGATCAAGAGAACCTGATCCTCTGCAGTGCTGCTGAGGTGGAAGATAACAATAACAATGATAAAATACACACTCAAGGAAAATATCTGCATTCTTTAATATAGGGAATTACTAGGATATTTACTGGGTTAAAGGAATTGACACTACATTTCAATGTTGTAATTGCAGCTTATTGGAAAAAGCAGTGGTTAGTAAGAGACACATTTACTGAGAACCTCTTTTTATGATAAGTATATCACCCCTGGGGTAGATCCAAGTTTATCACATTGGGCACAGTCCCTTTCCCACATAGGGCTCACAGTCTGAGTAGGAGGGAGGAGGATTTAATCCCCATTTTACAGATGAGGTAACTGAGGCCCAGAGAAGTTGTGACTCAAACAGCAAGTAATTGACAGAGCCGGGATCAGAACCCAGGTCCTCTGACTCCCAGGCCCTTCCCTTGAAGCCATTCCGTTTCTGCACTTGAGGTGCTTGGGAAGTACAGAATTAAAAGAGGACATAGTCCCTTCCGATAAGGAACTTACACTCTAGTGGAAGAGACAAATATAAACACAGAGATAACTAGAGTGGTAAAAATAAAAAGATGAGTATAAGTGTATGAACATGTGCAGAAGAAGGTTATAAATGAGTCATTAAGTGTTCCGTTGGCAAGAATGTGTCTGTTGTTGTATAATAATGTTGGTATTTGTTAAGCGCTTACTATGTGCAGAGCACTGTTCTAAGCGCTGGGGTAGACACAGGGGAATCAGGTTGTCCCACGTGGGGCTCACAGTCTCCATCCTCATTTTACAGATGAGGGAACTGAGGCACAGAGAAGTTAAGTGACTTGCCCACAGTCACACAGCTGAGAAATGGCAGAGCTGGGATTCGAACCCATGACCTCTGACTCCAAAGTCCGTGCTCTTTCCACTGAGCCACGCTTGTATCTTACTCTCCCAAGTGCTTAGTATAGTGCTCTGCACACAGTGCTCAATAAATACAATAAAATGACTGAATGAAATGAATAAATGGCTCACGGTCCTGGGAAATTAACCAGGGAGGGCTTTTTAGAGGAGGTGGGGCTCTATGTGGGATTTGAATTTGGAGAGAACTGGGGCTTGTTTGATGTGGGGAAGGAGGGAGTTCCAAACTAATGGGACAGTGTGAATGAAGGGATGGAGACAGGAGGGAAGAGAGCAAAGTCTAGCTAGGGGCTTGGCTTGGGACGAACAAAGATAGGGTGGCAAGAATGGACAGTTAAAAAGGTGGAGAGCCTTAATGCCGATTGTAAGGAATTTGAAATGTATTGAATCATGTAGGGTTTTTTTTTCTTGCTTTTAAGGTGTATAAAATTGTCACATTCCATTCCAAATAGTTTACAGCTTCCTATCCTGCTCCACACTTTTGCTGTTATCTCTGGCACATGGAGATCCCCCTGACGTCCAAGAGAGATGTGTGGGAGGGGAGTGGGAGAAAAGTGATTATGATCTCCTTCATTCTGATCGCAGGTGGCTTCTTTGAGAAAATCTTGGCAACAAAATCTCATTTGGTTCCTTCGGAAAACCAGGGCAATTTTCTAAATGGATCAACCTCTTCTAGAAATGGCAAATCATGAAATTGTCCTTTAGAAAGATAAACTGAATGCACACTTCACCTACACCTGATCAGTCACCTCGGTGTTTGGTTAAACAGAGAGCAAAGGGTGCAGCTGTGTTTTTAAAACACAATGAAGTTTCATTATCACATGATAATAATCATGAGATGTTAAAAGCTTACTATGTGCCAAGCACTCTAAATGCTGGGTTAGATACACGATAATCAGGTCCCACATGGAGCTCACAGTCTAAATAGAAAGGAGAAGTTTTGAATTACCACTTTGCAGATGAGGGAACCGAGGCACAGAGAAGCGAAGGGACTTCTCCAAGGTCACGGAACAGGTATGTGGTGGAACTGGGAGTAGAACCCAGGTCTTCCGATTCCCAGCCCATGCTCTTTCCACTAGCCCATATTGCTTCTCATATGAACACCCCATGCTATGTTCTCATATATCCTGCTTCCAGCATGGTCTAAACTCTGCAGTGGGTCAATTGGCTAATAATCTTGAAAATTCTCTTTGTACAATGCTCTGCAAACAGTAAGTGCTCAATAAATGTCATTGACCGACTAACTCCTCCTCCAAAATCTCCCCTGCTTGAATGTAACCTTCCTCCGGTCAAGGACCATGTAATAACATTTATTAAGCACTTACTTTATGCAGACCACTGGGAAAGGGTACACTGGTGGGAGATATGGACCCTTTGCCTCAAGAGAATCACAATGTACAAATATCAAAGGTAGGGGAGGACTGGAAACAGACACATCAGTAATAGTGAAACACTAAAACATTAAAATGGTGTTAAGGACCTGGGCCGATATGCAGTGCACACAATTTTTAAAAAGTCAGCAGGAAACTATGGTTTAAAGGAGCAGAATTTCTACCTGTGATTGAGTCCACAGCAAAGGCTACACGACACCAGTTTTTCCAAGGTTTTTTGAGGCCTCATGCTTAAGTGCTTTTCTCATTCCTGTCGGGGTGGTGGAAATCAGGATGGGATTGGGGTGATGGAGAGGGGAGCCAGTGTCCGCTGTGGATGGCCCGGAGGGAAGGCTGCAAATTCTGAAGGTTTTGTTTTGCCTACAGAAGGGAAAAGGGGCCGAGGAGGTGAAGTGCCAGCTTTAATATTGGGTCTAGTGTTCTCGGAGCATGGTGGGAGCAGGCAGAGAGTTCCTCAGCCATGTTGGGAGGTTGGAGGGTGTACAGGGTATATATTTCTCTTAGCTGTTAATAGAAGAGGAGGACTGGAGAAGCATAGCAACAACTTAGATACCATCCAATTGTGTGTACAGCATGCTGGAAGGAGGCTGAGAGTTCCCCAGCCACAATCCCTGCCCTCAAGAAGTTCAAAATCCAGTGTTTTCTAGGAAGATAATCATAATGTTGGTATTTGTTAAGCGCTTACTATGTGCAGAGCCCTGTTCTAAGCGCTAGGGTAGATACAGGGTAATCAGGTTGTCCCATCTGAGGCCGTCTTCATCCCCATTTTACAGATGAGGTAACTGAGGCCCAGAGAAGTTAAGTGACTTGCCCACAGTCACACAGCTGCCAAGTGGCAGAGCCGGGATTCGAATCCATGACCTCTGACCCCCAAGCCCATGCTCTTTCCACTGAGCTACGCTGTTTCTCTCAGCTACGTTGCTTCTCTCAAGATAATTATCTGAAGCCCCACCTTCTTTTCGGGGATTTATGTCTCATCCTGAAAGCTTCTTGAATTCTTTCTAGCTTCGAAGTACTCCAGCAGGATACTAATTAAGTGAACTCGATATCAGTGTGCTCCGAAACTAAGACAATCCTTAACGTGAAGTGTTCCTTTCCCAAATGTAATCTTTAGAATCCTGCATGGGGGTGAACATCTTGTCTTTGCAAAATGCCACTGCAACCAGCACACACACTTTGCTCCTCTAACGCCAACCCTCTCACGCACCCCACTTCATTCAATTATATTTATTGAGCAGTGTACTAAGCTCAGTCTCAACTAACCTACTGGTGACCCCTTGCCTACCTTCTCCCTCTGACCTCATATGTTACAGGCTTCCCCCCTCATATTTAGCAGAATATCACACTCTCCACGCTCAAAACCCTTCTAAAATCCCATCTCCTCCCAGAAGCCTTCCTTACTAAGTCCTCATTTCCCCTACTCCCTCTTCTTTCTGTGTCATCTGTGCAATTGGAGCTGTACCCTTTAAACACTTGATGTTCACCCCACCCTCGGCCCCCAAGCACTTCTGTACATGTTCGGTCATTCAATCATATTTATTGAGCGCATACTGTGTGCCCAGCAGTGTACTTGGGAGAGTAAAATACAACAGCACACAGACACATTCTCTGCTCACTATGAATAGCATGGCTTAGTGGAAAGGGCACGGGCTTGGGAGTCAGCGTTCGTGAGTTCTAATCCCGGCTCCGCCACTTGTCTACTGTGTGACTTTGAGTAAGTCACTTCACTTCTCTGTGCCTCTGTTTTCTCATCTGCAAAATGAGGATTAAGACTGTGAGCCCCACGTGGGACAACGTGATTACCTTCTATCTACCCCAGTGCTTAGAACAGTACTTGGTAAGTGCTTAACAAACACCATCATTATTATTATTACCTTGTGCCATTTCTCCTATCACTTCACTTTCCAGTGCCTCAGTCTCCTCATTTATAAAATGGGGACGAAGACTGTGAGCCCCACATAGGACAGGAATTGTACCCAACCTGGTGATCTTGTATCTACCCCAGCGCTTAGCACAGTACCTAGTACATACTAAGTGCTGAACCATTAAACAAAGAAAAAAAATGGCAGAGACGGGATTCTTGCTGACTAGTTACCCAAGGCCCGAAACACCGAATGTGGCTTCTAAGAAATCTTGCTTCTAACCAAGTAACACCTCCCTTCTCCTCTGAGTCATTTCCACTGGTTAACTGTGATTTATAGACACATATGGAGCTTTTCCATTTTTGCGAAGAGTAACAGAACTCACACGTACTTTTCTTTGGAATGATAGATTCCTGATTTCTGGGTAGGTTTTGGGTTTCTGGGCAGGCTTCTGTTGGATGATACAGTGCCACATAATTCAGGAAGTCGTTGCATTCCTGGTGTGACACATTTATCTTCTATTTAGTCTTCTCCAAAAGGGAAAACCTAGCTGCACTGAAGCGTGCCTTAAAGGTAATGTAGCCTCTGGGATCTCACATTAACATAATGATAAATGTGCTGTGCATTGCCTGAAAATGCTAGGCGCCAATGTGTCAAAATATGTTTTCCCTACACACTTCTTAATTTGCATCTGATTTTCATATTCTGAGAAGATTCAACAGAAGATGTAAAAAGTAAGTATGCTCTCTCTCTAACTCGAGCTGTCGCTCTTCCTTCTTCCCTCTTTCTTCCCCATCTCTGTGGTTCCTCCTTCCCCTCTCTCCCTTTCTCCCTCTGTTACACTATTTGTTAAGTATTTACTATGTTTCAAGCACTGTTCTAAGCCCTGGGGTAAGATATGAGTTAATCAAATTAGACAGAGTCTCCGTTCCACACGGGGCTCACAGTCTAAGCAGGTGGGAGAACAGGTATAGGATCCCCAATTTGCAGTTGAGGAGACTGAGGCACAGAAAAGTTAAATGATTGGCCAAGGTCACACAGCAAGCAAGTGGCAGAGTTGGGATTAGAACCCAGGTCCTTTGGTTCCCAGGCCCCTCCTTTATCCACTAGGCTATGCTGCTTCCTCTCCCTCATCCCCCCACCCCTGCATTTAATTATCTCTTTCCTTCTTTCTCTCTCTCTTTCCTTCTTTTTCCAATTATCTCCTTCCCCTCCTCTCTATTTCACATGCTTTCTCCCCTCTTCCATCTGTTAGTTTTGGTTTTGACATTTAGTTGTTCTTCACACTAATTTCCATGGCACTTTTGATTTCTTGATTCTTCATGTCAAAAGGCTTTGCCTTCAACTCACCCAGACCTCAGCCCTCTCCATCTTCAAAGTGTTCCTGAAAACCCCATTTCTTCCAGGAGGAAATATTGTGGTCTCAACATCCCAGCCACCCCAATTAATACTCATCTGGGCAGAAAAAGGCAGAGATTGTAGCATCAGCAGTTAAGATGAAGGAGCTGATGAGGTAAATCAAGTCCAGTTTATCAGGAGTGTCATTCACATTTCCATTTCTCTCATGTCAGATTGGCAATTCTAGAATCTGGGGAAACGTTCTCTTCCCCATTGGACTGTAAGCTCCATGAGGTCAGGAGTTGTGTCTACCAACTCTGTTGTATTATTCTCTCCCAAGCACTTAGTATAGTGCTCTGCATCCGATAAGCGGTCAGTAAATACCACTGAATGACCTACCCATCGGACATTTCTGCGGAGAAAACTGCCCTTCCCCAGAACTGAATGAGTCATCCCAAGAGAACTGTTGTGTAAGCAGCGTGGCTCAGTGGAAAGAGCACGGGCTTGGGAGTCAGAGGTCATGAGTTCGAATCCCGGCTCTGCCACTTCTCAGCTGTGTGACTGTGGGCAAGTCACTTAACTTCTCTGTGCCTCAGTTACCTCATCTGTAAAATGGGGATTAGTTGTGAGCCTCACGTGGGCCACCTGATTACCTTCTATCTACCCCAGCGCTTAGAACAGTGCTTGGCACATAGTAAGCGCTTAACAAATACCAACATTATTATTATCTCTTTTGCGATTGCTTCATTATCTCTCAATCCCTCTGGCCTGCGCTTTCCCCGAAATGCTTCCTGGTTATCCCACGCTGTATCCGTCTGGGTTGTCCCTTGCACCATTCCCCATATCCACTCCCACCACACCAAGTAAGATTCCAGATCCATTTCAGGTTGAAAGCGATTTCTTCTGGCAAGCTGATGTGGCGGTCTGGTTTCTCTCAGTGTATCAGTGAGGAAGCCAGCTCAGCCTTCTCGATGTTAGTCTGTATCTATAAAGTGCTTAGCAATTAGCTACACCTTGTGTGAGACCCCTCCAGAGAAGAGATAAAAAGCTGAGAGGATGTCAATGACCATGCAAAGTGTCCTAGAAAGGACCCAGATTACTCACAGGGAGTGACTTATATGAGAAGGAAATGGGTCTGATCTGTCAGTTCGTTTTTATATTGTATTCTCCCAAGTGCTTATTACAATGCTCAGCACACAGTAAGCACGCAAAAGATACAGTTGAATGAGTGAACAAACACGATTGAATGAATGGATGGATACTACTAATTTCCTGATTCCTCTGGCTCTTTCCTTCCCCAAAACATAGAGCTTTTTGCAAACCTTCCTCTCACTAGGGAATGATCTGTTCAAGGCCCCTGGGAAGGGAGGGGGCAGGATGGAGGGGGAGGCTGCTTCGGAAACTGGAGAAAACGGAAGCCAAACTGAAAAACAAATGACTCGGGGACATGGGAGATTTGGAGCCTGGGAAGTTTGGAATTCCCAGGAATTGTGTTGAGCCCGTTGACCCAGGAGAGAAAACTTTTTCATTGAAGTTGCCAGTTTGAGAATCTTTCATCTCAAGGGCTGACTTGTTCTCTTGATAATAATTCTGGGGATGGGAGACATAGTCATTTGAATAAATAGAAGTAGTAATAATAATTACGGTACTTCCTAAGTGCTTACTATATGCCAAGCACTGTTCTAAGCACTGGGGTAGATACAACTTAATCGAGTTGGGCACAGTCCCTGGGCCATATGGAGCTCACAGTCTAAGTAGGAGGGATTAGTAATCCCCATTTTAGAGATGAGATAACTAAGGACCAGAGAAGTGAAGTGATTTTCCCAAGGTCTCACAGCAAACACCTGTCAAAGCTGGGATTAGAACACAGGTTCTCTGACAATCAGGTTCAGGTTCTTTCCAAGAGGCCATGCTGCTTCTCTTAGTAGCAGTATCAGAAATTCATTCAATAGTATTTTTATTGAGTGTTTACTATGTGCAGAGCACTGTACTAAGCGCTTGGAATGTACACATCAGCAACCGATACAGTCCCTGCCCATTCATGGGCTTACAGTCTAATCGGGGGAGACAGAAAGGCAAAAAGAATAGCAATAAATAGAATCAAGGGGATGAACATCTCATTAAAACAATAGCAATAAAGAGAATCAAGGTGATGTACATCTCATTAACAAAATAAATAGGGTAATGAAAATATATACAATTGAGCGGACGAGCACAGTGCTGAGGGGAGGGGAAGGGGGGGGGGGGCGGGAGGAGCAGAGGGAAAGGGGGGAAAAGAGGGCTTAGTTGAGGGGAGGTGAAGGGGGGTTAAAGGGGGAGCAGAGGAAAAAGGGGAAGCTCAGTCTGGGAAGGCCTCTCAATAGTATTTAGTAAATATTATGTGCCGAGCACCATAATAAGCACTGGGAGAGAATATACACAAAGCCACTGGGAGAATTCATAAAGCTGTATGATCTAGTGGTTAGAGGCTCCAGCCTGGGAGTCAGAAGGACTTGGGTTCTAACCCCAACTCTGCCATTTATTTGCTCTGTGACCTTGAGCAAGTCATTTTAATTCTCTGTGTCTCAATGACCTCATCTGTAAAATGGGGATTAAGACAGTGAATCCCAAGTAGGACGTGGACTGTGTCCGGCCTGATTAGCTGTATCTTCCCCAGGAGTTAGTACAGTGCCTACCACATAGTATGTTATTAACAAATACCATTACAAATGCCATAACAAAAGTTTAGGAGAGGAAAACCCAGAAGACAAGCCACCTCCACAGAGAAGGTAAAAGCCTACTGGAAAGAAAGAATTTGTTTTTGTGGTCTAAGACCCGAAATAACAGTTGTCTATTTAGAGAGCCCAAGGGTCCCATTGATGGCAAGATTTTTCAAAAATCAGCAAAACTGAAATAAAATGGAAGATAATCCCTGAGCTCTTGGAATCCAAGGAAAAATTCATTCAGAGCCAGAGGGAAAATTAACGTCGTGAGTTACAAATGACTGGGCTCGCAATCAGAGAGGCGGGATGAAACGTAATTTAAGACGTCTGCTGTAGCCAAGCAAGCTAGATGTTAGGGGCTTCTTAACCACTTCCCTCCGTTTTGTTATCTGTGCAGCTTTTTTAGCGGTGATCATTGTGTTAACTAACAAAGAGCGCCCTGGAAGTTTTACCCACAGACCACTGCCGGGTAACCCTAGTGGCAATAGTTTGGGAAAACCTATAACAAGTGGTGTTTTCTTCATAGCTTTTAGATTCAAAATGTTTTCCCTTGAGCTCAGGAATAATTGAAAGGATTATGGTATCGGTTAATACTTGTTATGGTATTCGCTATTGATAGTAATTGTAATAACAATAATCATGATAAAAATGTTCTTAAGTGGGGAAGGATGAAATCAAGCCCCCTCCATTTTGAGCATCACCGAGAGCTGAAATTCATTGCTCAGGATAGTCATCTCTCCAAGGAGCCACAGCCCCTTCCCAAGGAGACGATACTAATAATGATATTAACTGTGGCATTGGTTAAGCAAATGCTCAGTAAGTGCCAGGGACTGCACTAAGCGCTGGGGTGGATACAAGCAAATCAGATGGGACACGGTCCCTGTCCCACATGAGGTACACAGTCTTAATCCCCATTTGACAGATGAGGTAACGGAGGCCCAGAGAAGGGAAGTGATTTGCCCAAGGTCACACAACGGACAAGTGGCAGAGCCGGGATTAGAAGCCATGAACTTCTGACTTCCAGGCCTATGTTCTATCCATTATGCCCTGCGTTTCTCCTATGTATAGCAGCTCCAAGTATCTGTGGTTTGACCTAAGCAGATTTCCAGATACAACAATAAAAATGGTGGTATTTGTTAAGCGCTTACTATGTGCAAAGCACTGTTCTAAGCGCTGGGGGATACAAGGTGATCACGTTGTCCCACGTGGGGCTCACAGTTTTAATCCCCATTTTACAGATGAGGGAACTGAGGCGCAGAGAAGTTGTGACTTGCCCAAAGTCACACAGCTGGCAAGCAGTGGAGCCCGGTTTCGAACCCATGACCTCTGACTCCCAAGCCCGGGCTCTTTCCACTGTGCCATGCTGAGAAGTAGCATCACCTTGTGGGTAGAGCACAGGTCTGGGAGCCAGATGGACCTGGGTTCAAATCCTGGCTCTGCCATTTGTCTGTTGTGTGACCTTGGGCAAGTCACTTAACTTGTCTGTGCCTCAGTTCCCTCATCTGTAAAATGGGGACATGGACTGTGTCCAACCTGGTGAGCTTGGTTCCACCCCAGCTCTCAGTATAGTGTCTGGCACATAGTAAGTGCTTACCAAATAGCGTAAAATACAACAAAGCAGAACTCCCGCTGCTCCTATGTAGGGAAAGGGTGGATTCTGTGGGTCCTTGAGGAAGAATGCATTTATTTGGAAGAAGGGAGGAGTGGGCAGCTAGGTGGGTGGAATATTTCAGTTTCGCCTCATCCTTAATGATTCACACGACCTTGAGCTTTGCTTTCCTGTTTGCGTGACTGGAATGGCCTGAATCTGGTTAAGGGTAATTGAGTTAAGGCAGTGTCCCTGTCCAAACAACATTACCGAATCAAAATGCGATGTTAAGAAATGACGTTTCTCCACCATACTCTGCTCAACCCTGGGAAACAGCGCTGGGCATTTCATTTTTCCATGTCTGTTACCCGGGTGGAGGGATGAAGCTGTGTGTGCGTGTGTGCAGGGAATGTGTCTGTTTCTTGTTGCACTGTACTCTCCCAAGCTCTACACACAGTAGGCGCTCAATAAATACGATTGACAGACTGTAGGAGTGTGTGGGTATGCGTGCGTGCCCGGTAATTCCATCCCTTCAGCTCGTGGTTCCCCATCTTTTCTGTCAGCTGAAGAATATCCGCCACTGGTTCTTCAGAGCTGACCCCGCAATCAGTCAATGGTATTTATTGAGCACTGACAGTGTGCAGAGCACTGTACTAAGTGTTTGAGAGAGTATGATATAGCAGAGTTGGTAAATTCATTCATTCAATAGTATTTATTGAGCGCTTACTATGTGCAAAGCACTGCACTAAGCACTTGGAATGTACAATTCGACAATAGGTAGGGACAATCCCTGCCCAATAACAGTCTCACCGTCTAAATCGGGGGAGACATTCCCTCCTCCAATGAGGTGACAGTAGGTGCCAGGAAGTACTGCCAAAGAATAAGAAGAGCAGAACTAGAGTAGCCCAACTGACCAAACACACAACTAGCATCTCTAGGTTTCCACAGATTTATGACGGATGATCTTTCTGAGATCAAGACCAAATCAATAAGAGAACTCCGGCTCTATAGGTGTTCATAGCCAAGGCCCCTTAAATTGTTTGAAGAGTTGTCTATGGACCATCACACCAATGTTACATTTAATAATGAGAATTTTCCTCCCCATGCTCTATAAGTGAACTGCATATCTGCATGTTTTCCCTGCTTTGGGGATTGAATGCCTCCGGGTTTGGATTGCTAATAGCCGATAAGGGTTATGAGAAGCAACAGAGCATAGTGGATAGAGCACAGGCCTTGGAGTCAGAAGATAATGGGTTCTAATCCCAGATCTGGCACTTCTCTGCTGGGTGACCTTGGGCAAATCACCTCACTTTTCTGGGACTCAGTTACCTCATCTGTAGAATGAGGATTGAGACTGTGAGCTCCCTTGGGACAGGGATAGTACCCAACCGAATTTACTTGTATCCACCTCAACACTTAATACAGTGACTGGCACATAGTAAACACGTTAAAAAATACCACTATTATTCAAGGAGAAAGTAGATCTACGTCATCTTCTGGTTTTCCTTGAGGAAGTGAAATCCTCCCATTGGAATAGCCAGCCAGCCAGCTTTCATGAACATAGTTAACAAAAGCCTGGAAGAATTATCCACTAAGTTTGTGTCTGGGAATTCCAGTCTGGGCTTTCAGACCAATCAATATATCAGTGATCAGCCCAGCCTTGCACTGTAAGAAGCACTTGGAATCAATCAATCAATGGTATTTAACATTGTCAGTGGTATTTTTTGAACACTTTCTGTGTGCAAAGCATTGTACTGAGCACTTGGTAGAGTTCTTGGAATAGCACATAGAAGACCTGATTCTAGTCCTTTAATACCACTGTGGTAAGAACAAGACAGTGCTTACTGTGTGCCAGATATTGTTCTAAGCACTAGGGTCGATACAAGATGATTAAGTTGGACACAGTCCTACATATTTTACAGATGAGGGAACTGAAGCACAGAGAAGTTAAGTGACTTGCCTAAGGTCACTCAGCAGGCAAGCAGTGGAGCCGGAATTTGAACCCAGGTCCTCTGACTCCAGATCTGTGCTCTATCCACTAGACCACACTGCTTCAATGGTACTTACTGAACACTTACCATGTGCAGAGCTCCCAAGTGTAAGGGCTTGGGAGAGTACAATACAATAGAATTGGTAGAACTTTACAATCTCCTGGAGAAGTTTACAAACTACCAATCTTTGACCTTTTGGTCTCACAATCAAACCAAAATTAACAGGGTTTTTTTTAACTAATTACAAATATATTGCCTCTTCTTTTCCATTTCACATTTCTGATAGATATAGGAGGAGACAGAGAGGGAAAAGGGGAGCCTAATTTAAGATTGGCAAATTGTGGAGGGTTGACTTTTCCTCGTGTCTTATTTTCCAGCTCTGTTCGGCCAACCGTCATTTTCCCCTTAGGCTGGTGGAAGGTTCTGGGAAGTTACCTCAGCAGAGCTCAGTTCTTCTCTCTCTGTACTGTCACCTCTATCCCCTATTCACACTCAGAAATGTACTTTGGTCAGCTCCCTGAAGTTAACAGCCCTGAACCTAAAACCTTTATCCTTCATGACTCTGAGGCTGCTTTGTCATTCTCAAATTACTTGCCCGAAGCTACAGTTCTAAAGATCAATCTTCAGTCTCAGATCATGTATCCCTCTACTGGTATGGATTGTTTCTCCAGAGAGTTGGAAAAAGACCCCAATCAACCAGCCTTCCTGCACAGCTGCCTCTAGCGCTAGACAGAGAATGAATACCTTCATCCGTCTCCAGCCAAAGCACATCTTGGATCCTTTTCATACCTTGGAGATTTGGTTCGGTGACAAGGTTAGGATGAATTGACATTCATCAGGGACCTAACCTTGTCAAAGAACCGAATCCCAGATTTCATCATGGTGGGGGGTGAATAGGGATCCAGGTGTTTCTCTGACTAGAGGTTGTGAGGGAATTGTATCTCATCTAATGATTATGGCACTTGTTAAGTTCTTATTGTGTGTCAAGCACTGTTCTCAGCACTGGGGTGGATGCAAGACAATCTGGTTGGACACGGTCCCTCTCCCACGTGGGGCTCACACTCTTAATCCCCATTTTACAGATGAGATAACTGAGGCCCAGTGAAGCGACTTGCCCAAGGTCACACAGCAGACACGTGGCAGAACCAGGATTAGAGCCTGGTTCCTGCTTACTATTAGGCCTGTGCTCTACCCACTAAGGCATCCCAGCTCTGCCCCCTGTCAGCTGGGTGACTGTGGGCAAGTCACTTCACTTCTCCTTGCCTCAGTTCCCTCATCTATAAAATGGGGATTAAGACTGTGAGCCCCACGTGGGACAACCTGATTCCCCTGTGTCTACCCCAGCGCTTAGAACAGTGCTCTGCACATAGTAAGCGCTTAAATACCAACATTATTATGATCTTACCATTGGTGGCCTTCATTAAGTGTTCCCTGCGTGCAGAGCACTGCACTGAACACTTGGGAAAGTACAATACAACAGAGTAGGTAGTTGCGATCCCTGCCCACAAAGAGCTAAAGGAAGAAACACAAATTAAAATAGATTAGGGATAGAGGAAATTCAAGTAGAGATTATCTTGTTTTTATCCTAACACTTAGCACAGGGCTTGGCACATAATCAGGCTGGTGATTAACTGTGCAGTGAAACTCCGAATTTCTGGAGGGCATAAATTCTTCATTGGTCTTCAGGGGATGGAGGTGACATCTCCTCCCTCCACCTTTCCTTTCCCATCTGCTTCCTTCTCTCCTCAGCACTTTCCCACACTCTCTATTTCTCTCTAAATGGCTTATTGCCTCTCCATTTCCTTCCTTTCCCCCCATTTCCCCATTTTTATCCCTATTTGTGTCCCACTCTTTCCTCCCAATTTATAGGCACCTGATTTTTTTTCTGGCCTAGCGGGCAAATGGAAAACCTCCAGTCATAATCATTCCACTGACTATCAAGAGAGGCAACAGTGTGACCTTGTGGAGAGAGCACGGGCCTTAGAGTCAGAGGATCTGGGCTCTAATCCCAACTCTGCCACTTTCATTCATTCATTCAATAGTATTTATTGAGCGCTTACTATGTGCAGAGCACTGTACTAAGCGCTTGGAATGAACAAGTCGGCAACGGATAGACAGTCCCTGCCGTTTGATGGGCTTACAGTCTAATCGGGGGAGACGGACAGACAAGAACGATGGCAATAAATAGAGTCGAGGGGAAGAACATCTCGTAAAAACAATGGCAACTAAATAGAATCGAGGCGATGTACATTTCATTAACAAAATAAATAGGGTAATGAAAATATATACAGTTGAGCAGACGAGTACAGTGCTGAGGGGATGGGAAGGGAGAGGGGGAGGAGCAGAGGGAGATGGGGGAAAAGAGGGTTAAGCTGCGGAGAGGTGAAGGGGGGGTGGTAGAGGGAGTAGAGGGAGAAGAGGAGCTCAGTCTGGGAAGGCCTCTTGGAGGAGGTGAGTTTTAAGTAAGGTTTCGAAGAGCGGAAGAGAATCAGTTTGGCGGAGGTGAGGAGGGAGAGCGTTCCAGGACCGCGGGAGGACGTGGCCCAGGGGTCGACAGCGGGATAGGCGAGACCGAGGGACGGCGAGGAGGTGGGCGGTGGAGGAGCTGAGCATGCGGGGTGGGCGGTAGAAAGAGAGAAAGGAGGAGAGGTAGGAAGGGGCAAGGTGATGTAGAGCCTCGAAGCCTAGAGTGAGGAGTTATTGTTTGGAGCGGAGGTTGATAGGCAACCACTGGAGTTGTTTAAGAAGGGGAGTGACGTGCCCAGATCGTTTCTGCAGGAAGATGAGCCGGGCAGCGGAGTGAAGAATAGACTGGAGTGGGGTGAGAGAGGAGAAAGGGAGGTCAGAGAGAAGGCTGACACAGTAGTCTAGCCGGGATATAACGAGAGCCCGTAGCAGTAAGGTAGCCGTTTGGGTGGAGAGGAAAGGGCGGATCTTGGCGATTTTGTAAAGGTGAAACCGGCAGGTCTTGGTAACGGATAGGATGTGTGGGGTGAACGAGAGAGACGAGTCAAGGATGACACCGAGATTGCGGGCCCGAGAGACAGGAAGGGTGGTCGTGCCATCCACGGTGATAGGGAAGTCTGGGAGAGGACCGGGTTCGGGAGGGAAGATGAGGAGCTCAGTCTTGCTCATGTTGTGTTTTAGGTGGCGGGCCGACATCCAGGTGGAGACATACCGGAGGCAGGAGGAGATGCGAGCCTGAAGGGAGGGGGAGAGGACAGGGGCGGAGATGTAGATCTGCGTGTCATCTGCGTAGAGATGGTAGTCGAAGCCGTGAGAGCGAATGAGTTCACCGAGGGAGTGAGTGTAAATGGAGAACGGAAGAGGGCCGAGAACTGACCCTTGAGGAAATCCAACAGTTAAAGGATGGGAGGGGGAGGAGGCGCCAGTGAAGGAGACTGAGAATGACCGGCTAGAGAGGTAAGAGGAGAACCGGGAGAGGACGGAGTCCGTGAAGCCAAGGTGAGATAAGGTATGGAGGAGGAGGGGATGGTCGACAGTGTCAAAGGCAGCAGAGAGGTCAAGGAGGATTAGAATGGAGTAAGAGCCATTGGATTTGGCAAGACGGAGGTCACGGGTGACCTTAGAGAGAGCAGTCTCGGTAGAGTGGAGGGGACGGAAGCCAGATTGGAGGGGGTCTAGGAGAGAGGGAGTTAAGGAATTCTAAGCATCGATTGTAGACGACTCGTTCTAGGATTTTGGAAAGGAAGGGTAGTAGGGAGATAAGGCGATAACTGGAGGGGGAAGTGGGGTCGAGAGCGGGTTTTTTTAGGATGAGGGAGACGTGGGCATGTTTGAAGGCAGAGGGGAAGGAGCCATTGGAGATTGAGTGGTTAAAAATAGAAGTTAAGGAAGGGAGGAGGGCAGGGGCGATGGTTTTAATAAGGTGAGAGGGAATGGGATCCGAGGCGCAGGTGGAGGGGGTGGCACTTGCGAGGAGGGAGGAGATCTCCTCTGAGGATACGGCAGGGAAGGATGGGAAAGTATGGGAGAGGGTTGGTGGGGGGGATGGCAGAGGCGGAGGGGTGACTTTGGGGAGCTCAGACCTGATCGTGTTGATTTTCGTGAGGAAATAGGTGGCCAGATCATTGGGGATGAGAGATGGGGGAGGGGGAGGAACAGGGGGCCTAAGAAGAGAGTTAAAGGTCTGGAACAATCAGCGGGGGTGACGGGCATGGGTGTCGATGAGGGAGGAGAAGAAGTTTTGCCTGGCGGAGGAGAGGGCAGAGTTAAGGCAGGAAAGGATCAATTTGAAGTGTGTGAGGTGGGCTTGGTGCTTGGACTTTCGCCAGCAGCGCTCAGCAGCTCGAGCATAGGAGCGTAGGTGGTGGACAGAGGAGGTGATCCAGGGCTGTGGGTTAGTGGAGTGAGAGCGGCGGAGGGAAAGGGGGGGCGAGAGAGATGATATTTGTCGAGCACTAACCATGAGTCAGGCACTGTACTGAGCTCTGGGGTAGACGCAAGATAATAGGGTAAGCCCCTCTCCCACATGGGGCTTACAGATTCAATCCCCATTATACAGATGAGGTAAGTGAGGCATGAAGGTGTTAAGTGCCTTGCCTAAGGTCACATAGCAGACAAGTGGTGGAGCCGGGATTAGATTTCATGTCCCCTGACTCCAACTAGGCCAGGCTGCTTCTCATTTGTCTGCTGTGTGATCTTGGGCAAGATACATAACTTGGGTGTACATCAGTTACCGCATCTGTAAAATAGAAGTGAATCCTTCTCCCACATCCTTATACTGGGGTGGAAACTATTTACAACCTGATTACCTTGTGTTTCTACCCCGGTCTAGTCTATCCATGTAATAAGCGCTTAACAAGCACCATTAAAAAAAGTCAATCGGTGATGTTTATCGAGAGCTTACTGGGCACTAAGTGCTGGGAAAACTACAATACAATAGAGGCAGCTCATGGCCCATAGGCTGTTCACCTTCTGAACTTGTGGCCACAGAAATATGAACATCTGGCTCCTAACAGGCTGGTGATTTAACCACCATCAGATCACAAATATTCTGTAATAGAGAATCAGGGTTCCAAGGAATAATCCACCACCTCGATTTTTCAGAATTGCAGTCAGCAATGGGAAGCCAGTGATGTTAAACTATGGAAATGAATTTCAGATCAGTTGACGAATAAAGCAGGTGAAAATCAAAATGAATCAGAGAAAATGAAAGCAGCAGAGTGCCTTTCCACACGACTATCGAGGGAGAGCTAAGGAGATCGGAACTTGGTTCTTCTTCTTTAGAAGTAATTGTTATAATAATCAGAACACACAACCCTAGAGTCTAATGTTCTTCCTATATTTTTTTTTCCCCAACTGCAAGGTGCCGTAGGATATCCATCTTGGCAAACATCCAGACAAAAATCATACTTGTTAATTAGGTCTGTAATGAAATCCGTTTGTCTTTTCCAATACCACCCTATGGTCAGGTACATCGATTGGACACCGTGGGCTGTCAATCAAGCAATGGTATTTATTGAGCGTTTGCTATCTGCTTACTATGCGCCAAGCACTGTGTTAGAGACAAGTTAATTAGATTGGACAAAGTCCCTGTCCCGCATGAGGCTCACGGTCTTAGTCCCATTTTATAGATGAGGCAACTGAGGCACAGACAAATGAAGTGACTCATCCAAGGTCACACAGCAGACAAGTGGTGGATCCGGGATCAGAACCCGAGGTCTCCCAGGACTGTGCTCTACCCACTAGGCCATGCTGCTTCCCATCTTATCTTGTATCTACCCCAGCATTTAAAATATTGTTTGATATATAAGTATTTAACCAATTAAAAAAATTATCTTGGGTGTTAATAATAATTATAGTATTTATTAAGTGCTTACTATGTGCCAAGCACTGTTCTAAGCTTGGGTAGATACAAGATAATCAGGTTGTCCCATGAGAGACCCTGAATCTTAATAGTATATCCAGCCAGTCTCTTTTTTTTAAACTCAAAAAAGTCTCTACTGCATTTTTTTGTGGGGGGCGGGAGGGTTTGTTTTTGAATATTTCTATTCCTCCCACGGTGTCAGGAAAAAAAATCCCTTTGTTTTGTTTCACTCTCAGAGAGGACAAAAGTTCAGAAGAAGGCGCTGTGTAGGCACTCCAGTTTATCCTTTCTTGGTGAGGCCCATTAAAACACCCATCTCCCATCCCCAGTGGTTTAGACTAAGAGAAAAAAAGACCTGGAAAAGTCACTCCAGGTAAAGAGCAGATTGCCAAATGTAATACATTATTTATCACCACTAAAGGAACTTGGAAAGAGAGCACACATTAACTTCTTTTATGTAACACCCATTTCCCTGTTGATAATATCAAAATGCTGAAATGAAAGGTACCTCGGAGACGATATGGGATGAGACACAACATTAATCTGGGAAGCTCTGGGAGGAGAAAGCCCTGAAGATGTTCAGAGATTGGTTTGGTAGGAAGCACTTTGTATATTTGTCGTTAATGAGGCTGCGCTACCTTCAAATTTAGTTGTACCCATAAAAAGGAGAGGAGAAAAGAGGCAATTAGTTAAGATATTTAACCTGGGAGGTCTCTATCTCCTTAGTGCTTGTTCAAGTCCCTTTTTAAATATTTGCCATTTTATTATGCTGTAAGGGTATAGCATGGTGCAGAAATCTAAGATGAGGCTCCTAGGCCAGCCTATGGGCGGAACCCACCTGGACCCCTTTGATTTTTGGAGTGCCCACCACAACCTCTGCTTCTCTCTCATCTTTCAAACTATCAATTAATTGTATTTACTGAGCGCTTACTGTGTGCAGAGCACTGCACTAAGTACTTGGGAGAATTCATTATAAAGAGTTGGCAGGCGCAGTCCCTGCCCACAATGAGCTCACAGTCTAGAGGGGGAGACTGACAGTATATAAATTATGGATATGTAGGCAAGTGCTGTGGGGCTAAGAGAGAGACGAATAAAGGGAGCAAATCAGAGCGACGCAGAAGGGAGTGGGAAAAGAGGAAAGGAGGGCTTAATCAGAGAAGGCTTCTTGGAGGAGATGGGCCTTCGATAAGGCTTTGAAGGAGGGGAGAGTAATTGTCCGTTGGATATGAAGAGGGAGGGCGTTCCAGGCCAGGGGCAGGATGTGGGCGAGGGGTTGAAGGCAAAACAAAAATCAAGAACTAGGAGTAAGAGGCTTCCCCAAAGCCATCCAGAATATACAACAGAGTGGGAATCATTGCTGTAATGTCCTTAATGCTGGAAGATAATGGAAAGGGTGACATTTTCTAAGTTGACTGGTGTGTGTGTGCACCTAATGTGTAACTGCTCTCCTCCATCAGATATTTTACCTATTTCAATCAGTCATTGGCATTTGGCTGCTTACTGTGAGCATAGCACCCTACTAAGAGCTTGGGAGAGTAAAATACAATAGACACATTCCCTTCCCACAAGAAAATAACTGACAGATTCCTCTATGAGCTGTGGGGTTCAGGGTGGGGTGAATATCAAGTGCTAAGTGAGTACAAACCCAACCGCAAGGGTGCCGCAGGAGGGAGAGGGAGAAGGGGAAACGAAAGGATTAGGAAGGGAAGACTTCTTGGAGGAGATGTGATTTTAATAAGGCTTTGAAGGCGGGGAGAGTGGTGGTCTGTCATAAGTGAAGGATGAAGAAGACCAGGCCAGAAGGATGAGGTGGGTAAGGAGTCGGCAGCAAGATAGATGAGATAGAGGCACAGTGTTTGTCTCCACCAGCCTTTGGTCATGACATCACAACAATCACCCTTATTGCCTCCATACACACACAGATAGGTAGAAATTATGAGAATCTGATGGTGCTTATAAAGCACTCACTATGTGCCAAGCACTGGGATAGATACAAGACAATCAGATCAGAGTCCCTGTCCCACACAGGACTCAAGTCACTTCACTTCTCTGGGCCTCAGTTACCTCGTCTGTAAAATGGGCATTGAGTCTGTCAGCCCCACATGTCCAATCCAATTTGCTTGTAACCACCTCAGTGCTTAGTTCGGTGTCTGGCACATAATAAGTGCTTAACAAATACCACAATTATTATTATTAAGCTAAGAGGGAGGCAGCACAAACATTACCTCCCCAATTTACAGATGAGAAAACTGAGGCACAGAGAGCTGACTTGATCAAGCTTACACAGCAGGCAAGAAGCAGAATTTGGTACTCACCCCAACCCCACGGCACTTTAGTATATAGCCTTATACTGTACTATTTGCCCTATTTGATATTTATTTTAATGTTGCCCCCCTCCCCAACCACCCCCAGAGGCTGTAAGCTCCTTGTGGGCAGGGATCATGTCTACCAAATCTATTGTATTCTACTTTCCCATGTGTATTGCACAGTGCTCTGCACCCAGTAAGCTTCAGTAAATGCCACAGACAGGATGACACCCAGTGCTGGGCTCATTCCATTAGGCCATGCCAGATGACTTTAGGCCTATTTTCATTTTCCCTCTTTGCTCCACCCTCTTCTGTGAACCAGACCGTTCTGTCTCCTTTGCCTCTCAACTGTCTCTGAATATGTCCTGTAAATTGAGCTTTTCTTTCTTGGCATATTCAAAATATCACTCCTATGGTTATGCCGTTCCTATTTTAAGTCATCATGGAACAGTCATGGGGGTTAACTTTCATTCCCCTTACTTCCCCTGCAGAGGAAAGGTGAGCTGTCACAAGCGTTGTTTTTCTGCTGCAGACTCGCTACCGTAAAATACTTAATTTGGTATTAAGTACTGCAGTCCAGATGTGTGGCTAAGACTGCTCTAAAAGTCGGATGTGGCGTGCGCAGAGAGATATATTGCAGCCATCTGGAAAGTTGGACGCCAGATCTGGTGTATGATCTGCAGATGGCATACTCTCTATGTCAGTCTCCTAAAGGACAAATGACTCTTCAGATTTGATTTGAGTAACGGTGTGGCCTGGGAGGAAAGAGCCCGGGTCTGGTAGTCAGAGGAAATGGTTTCTAATCTCAGCTCGGCTACTTAGTGGCTGGATGACCTTGGGCAAATCAGTTGACTTCTCTGTGCCTCACATCTATAAGATGGGGATTCAATTCCTATTCTCCCTCTATTCAGACTGTGAGCCCCATGTGAGACCCAGTGATTTTGTATCCAACCCAGTGCTTAGTACATTGTTTGGCACATAGTTAGAGCTCAACAACTATTACAATTACTATTATTATTACCTTTGCTAGTGCTCATTGTGGAGTGCTCTGCACCTAGTGGACACTCAATAAATACCTCTGAGTGATTTAAGAAGGGTTAGTTCAGGCAGTCGCCTGAAAATAACTGAGGCATTCAAGTGCTTACTCTGTGCCAGACACTGTTCTAAGCACTGGGGAGGATACAGGAAAATCGGGCCGGACACATTCCCTGTTCCATATGGGGCTTACGGTCTTCATCCAAATTTTACAAGTGAGGGAACTGAGGTCCGGAGAAGTGAAATGACTTGCCCAAGGTCATACAGCAGACATGTGGCGGAGCAGGGATTAGAGCCCAGGTCCTTCTGACTCCCAAGTCTTTGCTCTTAAGCACTAGACCACGCTGCTGCTTCTAAGTAGAATGACCAGAATATCCTCTCCCTTCTTGAGATTCTTGATACAAACTGCAACAGATCTTGGAGTTTCGACATTCTTCCCAAGTTCTAACGGTAATGGTGACTTTATTCAGTGATGGAATGGAGACCAAGCCTCCTCAGGTGGAAGATTCCCGCGGCCTTCATGGTGGAAGTTGTGACGAGATCTTTGAAATCTTATCACCTCTTTGCTATCCCTTCCTTTTCCACACTGTAGGTGCTATTCAGCGATGGGTCCAAGCGATGTTTTCTCTGATTCATAATCATACATCAGGGATACACTTAAGAACTAGGTTTGGGTTGGTGAATAATCAAATAGGTATTTGAAGGAAATGTGCAATGACTCCTGATGTATTTTAAAAGCCGAAAGATACAGAGTAATCTCTCCAAGTATAGAATAGGCAAAGAGAGCAGCAAACGTAATAGACATGTTTCCTGGGAGGCTTTGGGCAAGTCACGTTAGTTCTCTGTGCCTTAGTTTCCTAATATGTAAAATGGGGATTCAATACCTCTTCTTCCTCCTACTTAGACTGTGAACCGCATGAGGGACAGAGACTTTGCCAGTCCTAATTAACTTGTATCCACCCCAGAACCTCGAGCTGTGCTTGACACACAGTATAACAATAACACTAATGATAATAAGTGGATGTGGACCTGGGACAACTAGCCAAAAGCGTTCAAAATTGAATGAGTAAATTTTAAATTCACGACTGTGAGGTCTTTTGAATGGCAGAGTAGCATTCTACCATTGAGATATCACGCTCCGCGTAAGATTCCAAAAGCTATTTAACACTCTGCAGTGTTATCTCGACGAACGCCACAGAGGAATTTAGTCCAGGTGCTTTCATAATTGTTATGCATTGGGAAAATTCACAGCTCAGTGGCCCTCAAACTTACATTTCCATATGTGAAGCGATTTTTAGGTCTTTTATACTGAGGAGTAAAATAATGGATATTCATTCAATGGCCCTCTTGAAGGAAGAAAGGTCAACTGAATGTTTTCTCTGCCTTTTGTACCTTTTGGGCTTTCTGATTTAATGTTTAATACATTGGAAAAAAGATGCAAAATACTGTGTACCTAACTTGGACTCAGGGACCATGCCATGGTATAATCAAATGAAATGAAATGTACGTTTCAGGGAAAAGCACAATAGAGATTTGAGAAATACAAGGAGTTGAGTAGAGATAAAAGGAAGGAGTGTTGCTGGGCTTGGATTCTTTAAGTATTTCAATTCTCTTTCAAATATTTAAAGGAACAAAATGATTTTCCTGGCATTTTTAAATCGGAGAAGCAGCATGGCCTAGTGAAAAGAAGACAGACCTGAGAATCAGAGGACCTGTGTTTTAATCCCAACTCAGCCGATTGCCTGCTGTATGACCTTGGACAAGTCACTTCATTTGTCTGGACCTCAGCTTCCTCATCTGTAAAATGGGTATGAAATACCTGTTCTCGTATTTAGACTGTGAGCTCTGAGTGGGACAAGGACTGTGTCCAATCTGATTAACATGTATTTAACTCAGCGCTTAGAACTGTACTTGACAGATAGTAAGTGCTTAGAAAATACCAGAAGGATTATTAATCATTATTTAAAATGGGGGAACTGAAAATGAAATCTGAACTGTCAGAGTTTGCCTAATACATATTATCCACCTGCTTGCTAAACCTCAACATTTATAAAAGAATAGTCAATTTACTTTTCATGTCTTCATTCAATTAATCCATCGATCAAATGGTCTAAAGTATTTACTCTGTAAAGAACGCTATACTAGACTCTTGGGAGAACACAGTAAATTAGAGTAGCACCATGGCTAATTGGATACAACACGGGTCTGGGCATTAGAGAAGCAGTGTGGCTCAGTGGAAAGAGCCCAGGCTTGGGAGTCAGAAGTCATGGGTTCGAATCCCGGCTCCGCCACTTGGCAGCTGTGTGACTGTGGGCAAGTCACTACACTTCTCTGGGCCTCAGTTACCTCTTCTGGAAAATGTGGATTAAGACTGTGAGCCTCACGTGGGACAACCTGATTACCCTGTATCTCCCCCAGCTCTTAGAACAGTGCTCTGCACATAGTAAGCGCTTAACAAATACCAACATTATTATTATTAGACCTCGGTTTTAAACCCAGTAACCTTTCTTGGTTTAAAAGGGCTTCCATGATTTCCATCCACAAGCAAAAGGAAAACAAAAAGGGGTTTGAAAAGAAGATATTAATGTCTGTCTCTAGACTGTAAGCTCATTGTGGGCCGGGAATGTCTTTTTATTGTCATATTTTCTTCCAAGTGCTTAGTACAGTGTTCTGCACACAGTAAGTGCTCAATAAGTATGATTGAATGAATAAATAATAGGACAGGGAATTGGATAGTTACTCTACCATTCGCTGAATTTTTTTCCCCATATGCTGTGGGTTCACATTGGATACCATATTTCAAGATTAATATGGATTTGTATTTTGGTGAATTGATTTAGATTTGCTGAGTGTGTTGCAGTATTCTGATATCAATGATGGAAAGATGTTGTAAGTATTGGATACTATTCTCCATTGGCAATTAGAATGTTAGTGTTAAAAGTTGGCAATCAGATATTGAGAGAGAGAGAAAGAAGGAAAGAGGAAGAAGCAGCATGGTGTAGTGGCTGGAGCACGGGCCTGGGAGTCAGATCAAGGGTTCTAATCCTGGCTCCGCTGCTTAACTGCTGTGTGACCTTAGGCAGGTCACTTCGCTTCTCTGTGTCTCACTTAACTCATCTGTAAAATGGGGATTAAGAGTGCGAGGCCCACATGGTACAGGAACTGTATCCAACCCGGTTTGCTCGTCTCCACCCCAGGGCTTAGTACAGTGCTTAGCACATGGTAAGCGCTTAACAAATACCATTATTATTATCAATGTTCTTGCGCTAGACCAACGCTTACAAGCACTGTATTCTTCCAAAATATGCCAAATGGCACTGTCGTTCCCAGTTTCAGATGTTGGTATTTGTTAAGCGCTTACTATGTGCCGAGCACTGTTCTAAGCGCTGGGGTAGACATAGAGGAATCAGGTTGTCCCACGTGGAGCTCACAGTCTTAATCCCCATTTTACAGATGAGGGAACTGAGGCACGGAGAAGTTAAGTGACTTGCCCACAGTCACACAGCCGACAAGTGGCAGAGCTGGGATTCGAACTCATGAGCTCTGACTCCAAAGCCCGTGCTCTTTCCACTGAGCCACGCTGCTTCTCCGTGGTGATGATTACATACAGATGATTACATACAGAGAAAATGTGAAATCTTTCCTTCAGCTGGACACATCTCATCAGTGTCCATGTAAACCCTGGTGCGGCGATAGGGGAATAAGGCGGTTTTCCAACACAGACTGTATTCTGGAGTTTGACGCTCCATAGTTAACATTTCAAGATCTTCAGGGCACCTGGAGATGAGAGCATGAGCCGAAAAAGATTTCCACATTTGATGAAGAATCATTTCAAGGAATCAGATTTGGCTCCATGAATCTCTGCAAATTGGGTGGTAAAGGATATTATCCTCCTACAAAAATTGAATACTTTGTTTCCTCTGCTTTAAATCATCCCAAATCACAAATTATGAATCGGAAGAGCTTGTGTATGTCATTTTATTAAATACAGCAATATTTTGGGGAACCTTTGGGATCCAAATTCTGGAAAAGGTGAGATTCTGGAGAGAGGAATTAGTGCATTTGGCTGTGTTTGTGTCCCCCTCAAACTCTTGTGACTCTAAGCTGGACAAAAGAAGCGTCTCTTCAGTCGACATAATGGAATTCAAAAGAAATGAAAATTATAAAACCATCAGCAAGGGTCCAGCCATCCAACATTCTTCTCCTGGAGCCAGACTAAGATGCATGGGGAGAAAGAGTGGGATGTTTACATTCCTCGATATCCCACTGTGAAATGGGTTGTGTGCTTTCTAACACTTCTACATTTTCCCACTAATAGCCCATTATGGCTCTCTCATCCACAGTTTGATCTCACCCTGCCTTGAACCTGCTGATATTTTCAGCTGGACAACTTCTACGGGTAATGAATTCCATACGCTTGCTTCCTGCTGAGTGATGAATGTCTCTAAAGTTGATTTGCATGCCATAGCACTGATATCTCTATCCGCTATTCTTTTTTTTTGGGGGGGGGGAGGGGAAAGGGTTTCCAGAATTGCAAAGGGCTGTCCATCATTGGGAGATACATTTCCTCTTTTACTGCAAACAATTCTTTAATCTCCAAGGCCAAAGATTCTTGGGACACTCTCTAGATGTGCCTGCAGTTTTGAGGGCCACCTAATAGTGGAACCATCCTTCAATTTGAAGTTGTTTTCTGTACCCAACGTGAGTATTGCTGAGGGAAAAGAAAAGGTCTTATGCACTTCTGTAGTTTGTCCTTGAAAATCCAATCTTGGTTATTTTCTGGCCCCTTCCACTTGGGTGAACATTACCAGCAGGACAAAGGCTTGAATTGCTTCTGAAAGAGTGAGGAAGATTGGCAGCAAGTCATCTCCACTCTCTCTCTCCGTCCAACTGTCTCTGGCAGCACAGATTCCAAGACGGCTATAGAAAGGATGCTGTCTGTGGGCCCAGGACAGGTATCTCTGCAACAAGAGCAGCAGTGAGTTAATCATATTTATTGAGCACTTACTGTGAGCAGAGCAATGTACTAAACACTTGGAGGAGTACAATATATCGATAAACACATAGATTTGCTGCCCACTACAAGCATGCAGTCTAGAGGGAGAGACAGATGTTAATATAAATAAATCAATCACAGATATGGAGAGAGGTGCTGTGGGGTTGGGCTGTGGTGGTGGGGGTGCGTAAAGGGAGCGAATCAAGGTGATACAGAAGAGAGTGGGAGAAAAGGAAATGAAGGCTTAGTCAGGGAAGGCCTCTTGGAGGACATGTGCCTTCATCTGAAGGTGGGGAGAGGGATGGTCTGTCGGATACGAAGAGGAGGAGGTTCTAGGACAGAGTCGGGATGAGGGCGAGAGTTCTGTGGCGAGATAGACGAGATCAAGGTATAGTGAGTAGGTTGGCGATAGCCATTGCACAATTTGACCCACCCGTGTGTTTCCCAGCAGTATCAAGCTGCGGCACTTTGTTTGAAATCATGCTCCCGTGGGCCCTTGAAGTACTTTTTAAATTTCTCGGTATGTTTAGCAGAGGCTCCATCCCCACTCCCATAGCTCTTCAGGGCCTCCCGTGCTCCACCATTTTCTCCTTATGTCTGACTGAGCAGAGTTGCGTCACTTCCAGCAGGTATAGAGAGTTGACCTGGGCTGACTGAATTCCACAGTGTCATTTTGTTGATCCTGCCTATCCACTGTCCAGTCAGCATAACTGTAGAGGACACTGACGCGTAACCTTCAGTCAGCATAAGTGTAGGGTATACAGACTCGTAACCCTCTGCCTGGGACATGGTAGTAATAATAATTGTGGTCTTGGTTTAGTGCTCACTATGTTCCAGGCACTGTATTAAATGCTGGGTGGATACAAGAAAATTGGGTTGGACACTGTCCCTGTCCTACATGGGGTTCACAGTCTTAATCCCCATTTCACAGATGAAGGAACTGAGGCCGAAAGAAGTGAAGTGACTTGTCCAAGGTCACAAAGCAGACAAGAGATGGAGCTGGGATTAGAACCCATGACCTTCTGACTCCCAGGCCCGTGATCTAGCCACTATGCCATACTGCTTTTACTATGTGCCGGGCACTGTACTAAGCACTGGAATGCATAGAAGAAAATTGGGCTGGACACAGTCCCCATCCCACATGGGCTCACAGCCTAAATCTCCATTTTACAGATGAGGGAACTGAGGCACGGAGAAATGACACGACACACCCAAGTTCACAAGGCAGACAAGTGGCAGAGCCGGAGTTAGAACCCACGTATTTCTGATTCCCAAGCACTTTGTGGAATTTGTACCATTTGTACCATTGTGGGCAGTGACTGTGTCTGTTTATTGTTACTTTGTACTCTCCCAAGAACTTAGTACTGTGCTCTGCACAAAGGAAGTGCTCAATAAATACAATCGACTGGCAACAAATTGGTAATAAAAATAAACTGTTCTTTGTCTCCCTTAAACTGTGAGCTCCATGTGGGATAGGCATAAGGTCTGACCCAGTTAGCTCGCATCTACTCCGGTACTAAGTAGAGTGCTCAACACAAGTAAGAACTTCACACCCACCACAACTTTAATTTCCATTAATATTATTATTAATAATGATACAAATATACACTACCATACTGCTAATACTAATTAAAAAAACTCCTTTGGTGATTCCTGGAGAGAGTGGCTTGGGTTTGCTTTGATCTCCTGGAGGGTAAATTGTGCCTTCATGATATTGGGGTTTCTTTCTCAGCTTCCAAGACCGAACCTCCAAAATGCCTAGAATAAATCGAGCCTCGAGTATTTGACCCAGACATTGTGTTAATGTGGCACCGTAATTTAACTGGATGCTGGGAGGACCTGCATGGTTGTCTACTGCTAGAAAATGATGGAAATAAACAGTGGGATTCCTGAATAAAAGTAAAATTTCCATTTGTGCAGTTCTGTAAAACACCCTTCCGGAGTGGGTACAAAGGGGAAACTTCCTGCTTTGGATCCAAGGAGAAGAGGCCAGCTCTGGAAATCCTGTTTCCTCCTGAAAACTGGAGGAGAAGCAGTATCACTTAGTGGATAGAGCACGGGCTTGGGATTCAGAAGGACCTGAGATCTAATCCTGGCTCTGCCCCTTGTCTGCTGTGTGACTTTGGGCGAGTTACTTCATTTCTCCGGGCCTGTTACCTCATCTGTGAAATGAGGATTAAGACCGTGAGCCCCTTGTGGGACAGGGACTGTGTCCAACCTGATTAGTTTGTATTTATTCATTCTCTCAGTCAATCGTATTTATTGAGTGCTTACTGTGTGCAGAGCACCGTACTAAGTGCTTGGAAGGTACAATTCGGCAACAGAGACAATCCCTATCTAACAACGGGCTCACAGTCTAGAAGGGGGGAGACAGAAAACAAAACAAGTAGACTGTCACCGATAGCATCTACCCCAGCACTTAGTACAGTGCCCAGAACATAGTGAGTGCTTAACAAATATGATTAAAAAAAAACAAAAAAGCAGACAGACACGACCTTTCACTGTGCCATCCTCCTGCCTCTGCAGGATGGAGCGCGGAAGCGGAGCATCTCGACCAAGTGGTAGTTAACACTGGGATGGCTGTGACTGGTGAATTAGGGGTAGACCTGCTAGGAGAGGTGAGGGAGGCTGACGACTTCTTTTCAGCAGTGTTATACCACAGATTGCCTTATTATTGTCGTTGTCTGTGTTGATCTCTGTTATGTTTTTTGCTGGGTCTATTAGGTGATTTCTTTTCAAGTGAGTCCTTTTCCAGCTGACTGCTGGTGAGAGATCTCTATTAGGTGATTTCTTTTCAAGTGAGGCTTTTGCCAGGTCCCTGTTGGCGAGAGATCACATCTGAATTATTCTCCAGGGAATCGAGTAGAATGCAACATTATGCATGATAAACTAATAATCACAGTTACAATAATAATGTTTGTTAAGCTCTTACTATGTGTCAGGCACTTTTCTAAACCCAGAAACAGACCCTCTCCCTCATGGGGCTCATAGTCTAAGTAGGAGGGAAAACAGGTATTAAATCCCCATTTTAGAGTTGAGGGAACTGAGGCACGGAGAAGTGAAATGACTTTCCCAAGGTCACACAAGAGGCAATTGGAGGAGTCGGAAGTAGAATCCAGGTCTTCTGACTCTCAGACCAATCCTCTTCCCCCAAGGCCAGGCTGCTTCAATCAATCCATGGTATTTATCGAGTGCTTACTAGATGCTTTGGAAAGTATAATACATCAGAGTTGATAGCTGTGATCCTTGCCCACAAGAAGCTTACAGGGGGAGGCATTCATTACAATAAATTACAGATGGGAAAAATGGTAGAGTATCAGGATATCTACATAAGTGCTGCGAGGTAGGGGTGAATAATAATAAATGTGCATATGACCAAGTCAAGAGATTCTTTCCTGGTGAGCTCAAGGTCCCACACAAAAACCAAACAAATAAACCAGAATTATGAAATGTCCAAGATCACCCAGAAACCCTCACCCTTTGACAACCCGAAACACTGACTTCTAAGTCAAATGTCAACTTCTGCCCATAAAGTCAATTTTGGACTTGAGTGTGCCTTTGTCCCTATTTTGGAGACAAAGATTAAGTCCCCAGGATTTCTGGCTTTTTCCAGTATGTTATTCCCCTTTCTACTTCATTGTACCTGTGTCTCATTGAGAGAAGTATTTCCACACTGTTATATTCAGTGGTCTGGCCCCAAAGATTTTATCATCTTCTGAATGGATTAAAGTGGGTGTTTGAGAAACACATTAATCTAATACCCATTTCAGCACTAACGAAGAGTCAAATAGCAAGGAACAAAGGTTGGACCTGTAAGTTCTAAGGGGGAACTATTCATCCTGGTTTATTCTCTGCCAAAGAATTATATCAGTTATATTTATTGAGTGCCTACTGTGTGTAGCATCTATTGGGGGAGTACAATATAACAAAAGTGCAGCGAGGCTGGGAGGGGGAATTCAATCTTTCATTCAATCGTATTTCTTAAGCACTTACTGTGTGCAGAACATTGTACTAAACACTTGGGAAAATGCAATATAACAATAAACAGTGACATTCCCTGCCCACAATGAGCTCACAGTCTAGACTGGGGAGACAGACATCATTATGAAGAAAAAAATTACAGATATATACATAAGTGCTGTGGGACTGGGACGGGGGGAAGAGCAAAGGGAGCAAGTCAGGGCTATGCAGAAGGGAGTGGGAGATGAGGAAAAGTGAAGTTTAGTCTGGGAAGGCCTCTTGGAGGAGATTCATTCATTTAGTAGTATTTATTGAGCGCTTACTATGTGCAGAGCACTCTACTAAGCGCTTGGAATGTACAAATCGGTAAGAGACAGTCCCTGCCTTTTGACGGGCTTACAGTCTAATCGGGGGAGAAAGACAGACAAGAACTCTTAATAGGGTTTTGAAGCAGTGGAAAGTCACTGTCTGTAGGATTTGCGGAGAGAAAGCGTTCCAGGCCAGAGGCAGGATGTGGGCCGGGGGTCGTCGGTATTTATATTATTCATTCACTGATTCAATCGTATTTATTGAGTGCTTACTGTTTGCAGACCACTATACTAGGCACTTGGATTAATGTCTGTCTCCATATCTGTAGTTTATATTAATGTCTATTTCTCTCTCTAGACTGTAAGATTTTTGTCGGCAGGGAATGTGTCTGTTTACTGTTGGATTGAACTCTCCCAAGCCTTTAGTACAGTGCTCTGCGCACAGTAAGCGCTCAATAATATGATTTAATGAAGGAATGGGTCAAGTTGTTGATTTCACTCAGCTTCGGGGGAAGGGATGTCAGTGATATAAAATGAGACACAGAGATCCCTGATTCTAATTCCCAATACATTTTCAAAATTAGATTCTGACCCTGTCCATATATTCGGAATTACCAAGCAAGTGATGCTGAGCTTGCTCAGAGACTGAGTTAGGATTTCAGAAATTACAAATCCCAGAAAGTCCTGAGGCCTAAAAATGTCTCCAACCCTCTCTCTCTTCTACCTTGCCAGATTGTGACTTGTGTAGGAGAGCGAAAGGGCCCTTCTGTGCCTCATTTTCCTGGTTTATCTAAGACTGTTAAATTTTAAAACTGTTTTAAATTGTAAAACTGTTAAATTTCTGTTAAATTTCATTTTGGAAGTGCAGAAGAGGTGCGAGTCACATATGTTATTTTCCTGAACACATGAAATGTCTTTTGAGTTTTGAGGTTCCTTTTGAACATATGATAGAAATGAAAAAAAAAAAAACCACCACCCAACTTTTCAAGGTTGTAATGGAAAGAGTGTCTCTATATGTTAGGTAGGCAGTGGCTTTGTTTTAAAAATGTTGATAAACTGCAATAAAAAAATCTACATCCTAATTTCTTTCTTATATGAAACAAGAAATCTATTAGCTGGACATAAAGTTACACAAGGGTAGAATTATTTCAGGTCACCAGCCTATTAATCTCTGGATCACTTTTATTGAGCCTTCAATTTTTGACATAAAAAGAGTTCCTTTAAACTAACACCCCAGCTTCATTCTTATTTCGACCCTCCCATGTGATTTGGAAGAATTCAACATCAGTTGTTTTCTTTAGATGATTTGTCATCAAACAGTGCTCTCAGACTGTCATTTTCAAACATGAGCGAATTTCATCTGTTCCTTTAAGTTGTTCTCCAGAGAGGATGTGAGTCGAAACTAACTTCTGCCTAAAGGGTAACAAACAAACAAATAAACCAGGATATATATATTTTAATCTAGTTTGGATTAACTTCCTGCCTGTGGTTTCAATTTTTGAGTTTCTTTGAGTGGTTAAAGAACTGTGTGACTTTGACTTTTGATATTCAAAATGGAGTTTGCCAAGCCCCCCAAATTCAAACTCCCTTTTGGAATGGAGTGGGACTTTTAATCCTGTGTAGCTGTTGTTTGTTATAGAGAGCGCGGATGACGCGAGAGGCCAGGATATCCTGGTTTATGCGAGGGTTCTTACTGCTTCCTGGAATCAAACCAATTGGAGTCTCAGGGATGGACGGGAGGATGTTGAAGTGAAGGAGTTATTCCCACCTCTTCTATGCCAGATAAAAGTAAGCTCTCCTAGAAAGAGAGAACTAAGAAAAAAGCATAAGATAGCCAAACACAGACTTGACATTGACAGGCTAAAAGATTTCCCCAGGAAAGAAGAAACAGCATGGCCTAGTGGAATAATAATGATGATAATAACGGCATTTGTTAAAGCCTGCTATGTTCCGGGCACTGTTCTAATTGCTGGGGTAGATAGAAGGTAATCAGGTTGCCCCACGAGGGTCTCACAGTCTCAATCCCCATTTTATAGATGAGGGTACTGAGGCACAGAAAAGTGAAGTGGCTGGCCCAAGGTCACACAGCAGACGGGTGGTGGAGCCGGGATTAGAACTCACGTCCTCTGACTCCCAAGCCCATGTTCTTTCCACTAGGCCACGCTGCTTCTCCAGCAGTTGAATGGGGATTGGCCACTGAGTGGGAGGACCTGGTTTCTAATTGTGATTTTACTGGGTGCCAGCTGTGTGATCTTGGGCAAGTCACAACATCTCTGTGCCTCAGTCTCCATATCTGTAAAATGGCATTTAAAACCTGTTCTCCCCCCTCTCTTAAATTTTGAACTCCAAAGTAGTAAGTGCTTAACAAATACCATTATTATTGTATATTATAAATTGCTTATTTATAATGTCTATATTCCCCTCTGGACTGTAAACTCACTGTGGGTAGGGAATGTGTCTCCTAACTCTGTCATATCCTCCCAAGTGCTTAGTACAGTGCTCTGTGCATAGTAAGGGTTCAGTAAATATAGTGATTGATTGATAGATGGATTGATATATAGTTATCCCTCTTGCCTACTGTATTCAAGATCAGGGATGGCAGTGTGGCTGTTAAAAGGAGACAGTGAGAGAAGAGCAGAAACAGGAGAACAGACTCAGTTCAACTGAGATTTGACCTCGCTGTGAAAGTGGGACAGACGACGCGTCGATTTTCCTTCCCACTGGACCACCGTGTACGCGGTTTATATAAGAGTATCTAAAAAACTGGCACAATTTTCTCTTTGCATCTTTTTAGAACTCTTCCATGCTGACCTTTAAATCCCTTATAGAATAGTAAGTACGTGCTCCTCTAAATTAAACTTCCTTTCCTTACCTATTACACCTTTTTATGCTCCTTTTTTATGATTTTATTAGAAAGAATTTTGCATTGTACAGCCACGTCTTGATTTTTGTGGTAATAAAAAATTATGGAAAGAATGAAATCTAGATATTAACACAGAATTTGACTTTGCTGATGTGGAGATTTTATTTTTGAAGAAGTTTCTGTCAAAGCATGTGCCAAAGCAGACTAGTGGAAAGATCACAGGCCTGGGAATCAGAGGAAGGACCTGGGTTCTAATCCCAGCTCTTCCACCTACGTGCTCTTTGACCTTGGGCAAGTCACTTAACCTCCCTGTGCCTCAGATCCCTCATCTGCAAAATGTGAATTGCATATGTGTTCTCCCTCCTACTTAAACTGGGAGCCCCATGTGGGATCCAATTCATTCAGTTGTGTTTATTGAGTGCTTACTGTGTGCAAAGCACTGTACTAAGCATTTTGGAGAGTACATTATAACAATAAACGGTCACATTCCCTGCCCACAATGAGCTAGTCATCTTGTATCTACCCCAGTGCTTAGTAGGGCTTGGCAAATGGTAAGCACTTAGCAAATACTATCATCATTATTATTATCATCGAAGCATTCATCCCTTGAGCAACCATGAACACAGGAACTTAACCATTTCTTCCAACACTGTATCACGTTCTAGAGAACCAGCATGGCTTAGTGGAAAGAACATGGACTTGGGAGTCAGATGTCGTGGGTTCTAATCTGGGCTCTGCCACTTTTCTGCTGGGTGACCTTGGGTAAGCCACTTAACTTCTCTGTGCCTCAGTTACCTTATCTATAAAACAGGGATTAAGACTGTGAGCCCCACGTGGGACAGCCTGATTACCTTGTAACAACCACAGATGAATCCTACTATTCATTCAATCACATTTATTGAGCTCTTACTGTGTGCAGAGCACTGTATTAAGCCCTTGGAAAGTACAATTCAGCAACAAAGAGAGACAATCCTTACCCGTAACGGGCTCACAGTCTAGAAGATCTAAGCAAAACATCGCTCCACTGATACCTCAGTGGCAAAGAAGTAGAGAATCAAACCAAGAGGGCAAAGTAGTCTTTGCGAACTGACTATTGTGGAAAAAAAAACTTCTCCCAAATGTCTAGAACTTTAGAGTGTCCAGGCTGTGTTACTGGACAACCCCACCTCTGCGTCTGTTTTTTTGGTAGAAAAACTGCAGAGTTAACTGCGTGCTCTACTTAAATTAAGTTAAACAATGAGATGCTGTGATGGAGTAGATCTAATCAATTAGTCATAGCAGTGGCTTGTTGATGGTGTTGGTATTAAGTGTTCATTCATTCAATTGTATTTATTGAGTGCTTACTATATGCAGAGCACTGTACTAAGTGCTTGGAATGTACAATTCGGCAACAAATAGAGACAATCCTTGCCCAATATCGGGCTCACAGTCTGAACGGGGGAGGCAGATAGCAAAGCTAAACAGAACAAAACAAGTAGTCTGGAGCAGATATCATCAAGATAAATAGAACCTTAGATATGTACACCATTAAAATAGAGTAATAAATACAATGTGTCAAGCACAGTTCTAAGTGCTCAGATAGATACAGGCCAATTTCATACTGCCTCTTGCTTCCTCTTATTCTTCCTCTAGATTCCTTCACCTCTTCCTCTATATTTCTCCCTTATTGAATCGTAATGTTGAAAGCCAAGAACTGTATCTTGGTACCGTTGTCCACTCCCTGATGTTTAATTCAGTGAATGTTCAGTAAATATCTTTGATGTTGTTGATGATATTTAAGATTGTTTTGAACCAGAATCTCTTTTGTCACCACATCCTGACCTATCTTCAAGAATGCTTATGTACATCTCCTTATACCCTGTTTCTCCCTCCCCATCCTATCTGGAATTTATTTTATTGTTTGCCTACTCCAATAGGCCGTAAGATCCTGGTGGACATAGATCGTGTCAACCAGCTGTACCATACTCTCCCAAGCACATACTACAGTATTCTCTACCCAGTAAGCATTCAGTAAATTCCATTGGTTGATGGATTAAACTTTAGAAAAGTAATTGAAAATTCAATATTATTATCTTTAGGTCCCAGCATAATGCAGAGATAAATTTACTACATCTGTTTGTTGGAGCCTGGATTGACCTAGGGCAATTTTCCTATGAGAAAAGAGTGAAAATACTTTCTGCAAATGCACGGGCCTGGGAGTCAGAGGACCTGGCTTCCAAACCCTAGTTTTGCCGCTTGTCTTCTGTGTGACCTTGGGCAAATCATTTAACTTCTCTCTGCCTCAACTACCTCATCTGTACACTGGGGATTAAGACTGTGAGTCTCATGTGATACATGACTGTGTCCAACCTTATTATCTTGTATCTACCCCAGCACTTAGTACGGGGCCTTTCACACAGTGTTTAACGGATACCATAAAAAAAAAATTAGGGTAGACAAAGATTTTAGTTGCTCATAGTGCCTGGTCCTGGGAGTCAGAGGTTTATGGGTTCTAATCTCAGCTCTTCCACTTGGCAGCTGTATGACCTTGGGCAAGTTACTTCACTTCTCTGTGCCTCAGTTACCTCATCTGGAAATGGGGATTGAGACTATGAGCCCCTCGAAGGGCAGGGTCTGTTTCCAACCTGATTTGCTTGTATCCACCCCAGTGCTTAGTACAGTGTCTGGCACATAGTAAGTGCTTAGCAAATACCATAATCATTATCATTATGACTAATCCTCTTGTGATTTCTTCTAATTTGCAGGTATTTCTCCCAAGCAATTTAGTGGCATTAGCAATTCTTCTCCTCTTAGTAGTATTAGAGGAAAAACATGATTAGACCTCTGAGAAATGTTTTCTGTTTTAATGGAATACTTGACATGGGCCGAGTCTGATTTTTTTATTTTATTTTACTGTTTCTGGAGAGCAGTCAGTTTCAGGTAGCAAGGGAGAGGCAGAAAGTGCGTGTGCTTAACTATTAACAGCTCTCGATTCAGGCCTCTCCCCCGGGAATCAGAAGGGAAGATATAGTTTGCTTTTGTAAGCACACCTCACTGACCAGAACTAAAAATCCCAACCAACCCTCTAATTGATGGAGGAGAATGGAAGTTCTGCCCGCTCTGCTTTATTTTGGGTTTTGTTCTCTGGTGAAGACAACCCCCAAAGCAAACTTCGCTAGGTTTAAAATTAGCTTCAACAGAAAGTGTCACAGCTCACCAGTGGACTGTGAAAATTATCATGGCAGAGTTTAAAACTATTCCCTCTGATGGGAGCCCTGAAATTGTTTTACCCCACAATGGATAGAGATTTAAAGCCAGAATGCATCCCTTTCAGGTTGTAGGAAAAGGTTATTTTTTGCTTACCAGTGAACCATAATGTTTTTACTTTCTGGGAGAAAAGAAAAATCCTCCTGTAGACTGTATACTTGTTGCACACGGGGATCATGCCTACTAAATCTGGGGGCTGAAAGGGGGGCGTCAGAGTATGTGATTCTAATTCCACTTTATCACTTTTCTGCTGTGTGACCTTGGACAAGTCACTTAACTTCTCTGTGTCTCAGCTACCTCATCTGTAAAATGGAATTTCATTGATCATTCTCCCTCCTACTTATACTTTCAGCCCTGTGGGGGACCTGATTATGATTATCTTTTTTTTGGGGGGGGGTATTTGTTAAGTGCTTACTATGTGCCAAGCACTGTTCTAAGTGCTGGGGTAGACACAAGGGAATCAGGTTGTCCCACGTGGGGCTCACAGTCTTAATCCCCATTTTACAGATGAGGTCACTGAGGCACCGAGAAGTTAAGTGACTTGCCCAAAGTCACACAGCTGACAAGGGGCCGAGCCAGGATTCGAACCCATGACCTCTGACTCCAAAGCCCATGCTCTTTCCACTGAGCCACGCTGCTTCTCTATCTTGTTATCTTGATATCTTATTATCTTGTATCTACCCCAGCGCTCGGTACAGTGCTTATCACATAGTAAGAACTTAACAAATATCAATGACTATTATTAACTACTCTGCTTTCCCAAGTGCCTAGTACAGTATTCTGCACCCAGTTCACATGCAATAAATGTGATTGATCCATCAATTCATTCCATGTGATTAACAGGTAAAGAATAAGACCAGAAGCTTCCTCTTAGAAAATCAATCCAGTGTTCATTCAGGCTAGTATATAGTATAATGTCTTTGACAGGGCACCAGGAGTTTTGGAATAAAACATTAGATGGTTGCTTTTCTGGGCATCATCCTGGTTATGGATGTGCTACCTCTAATCCCTTCTCTATCTCCTCCTTCCTCTTTAATATAAAATTATGAATGGTGTGTCCCGTGAATATATTCCGATCCCTTTTGGACCTGAGAATTTACTAGGCTAGTTGGAGCAATCGTAATGGTCATAAGCGTGTTGGAGGTAAAAATAGTAATGGCAGAGGTAAAAATAATCATAATAAATGCATTTATTGAGCAACCCTTTGGTGCAATACACTTCACTAAACCAATCAATTATATTCACTGAGCACTTACGGTGTGCAGAACACTGTAGTGGGTCAGGTAATCGTACTGGGTACTTACTATGTGCAGAACACTGTACTAAGCACTTGGGAGAGCGCAGCATAAGATATGACAGGCACATTCCCTGCCCACAGTGACCTTAAGCGCTTGGTAGAGTACAACAGGATTGGTAGAACCTTTCCCAGCCTCAAAGGAGCATGGAGTCAAGAGGAAAGTACAAGGCATGTGCCCTACCTACAAAAGGCTTACAGTATAATAGGCAAGGCAGACATGAACAGTACTTACAATTGAGTTAATGAGAATAAATAAATCTATCTGTTTGCATTCTGTTTTGTTGCTGCCTGCAGGCTGAAATTGTGTTTTGCAAATAGATGGACTGCTATTCTGCATCTTCCCTTCACCATGGGCTTTCTAATTGGCAAAGATTGTCAACAACAAACTCTCCTTCTTCTACCTCCCCGTCCACATGCAAGGAGACTGTAAGAGTCACATCTGTGGTAGAAAGATGAGTCCTGTGTCTGAGATTTTGCATTCTGACTACCCTTCCCCTCATCCTCTCTTCAATTTAGTGTTGACAGGGCTGTCAGAGTTCCTCAAAACTAGTTCTATAAATGAAAGCTTTGCTTTTTTATTTCATAGACACATATATCCATTTTCTGTATAAGTGCAGAGATCATTATTCGAGATGAAGATGGAAAATCCTAGACTAATTTATTTGATAGTTCAAATGAAACAAATGAGCAAGCCTCTTTGACGTACTGTATTAAGTGATACGGGAGATTTTTCAGGGTCATATTTAACTATGTTTTGGGCAAATCTCCAGCGGGCATCAAACCAGATGAGGTGGTTAAGTACCACTCTTATAAGCAAATCCATACTCACTTTGACTCTCCTCTTTGCTTCAAGAATTGCCTGCTTTTTCTGAGTATAAGCCTCAGATTCTGCCATTCCCCTAGGTAAACAAGAGAGAGAGCTGACTGCCCAGGATTCTGAGCTGTGGAGAGGAGGTACAGTTTCTAGGTTTATGTGGATGGGAGCTAATGAACTGTCTCAGAACATTCTGGGTGGGTCTACTGTAGATCTGTCCTCTCCCCCTCCCTTCAGGCTCGCATCTCCTCCTGCCTCCGGGACGTCTCCACCTGGATGTCGGCCCGCCACCTAAAACTCAACATGAGCAAGACTGAGCTCCTCATCTTCCCTCCCAAGCCCGGTCCGCTCCCAGACTTCTCCATCACCGTGGATGGCACGACCATCCTTCCCGTCCCGCAGGCCCGCAATCTCGGTGTCGTCCTTGACTCGTCCCTCTCGTTCACCCCACACATCCTATCCGTTACCGAGACCTGCCGGTTTCACCTCTACAATATCGCCAAGATCCGCCCTTTCCTCTCCACCCAAACGGCTACCTTACTATTACGGGCTCTCGTTATATCCCGGCTAGACTACTGTGTCGGCCTTCTCTCTGACCTCCCTTCCTCCTCTCTCGCCCCGCTCCGGTCTCTTCTTCACTCCGCTGCCCGGCTCATCTTCCTGCAGAAACGATCTGGGCATGTCACTCCCCTTCTTAAACAACTCCAGTGGTTGCCTATCGACCTCCGCTCCAAACAAAAACTCCTCACTCTAGGCTTCGAGGCTCTCCATCACCTTGCCCCTTCCTACCTCTCCTCCCTTCTCTCTTTCTACCGCCCACCCCGCACGCTCCGCTCCTCTGCCGCCCACCTCCTCGCCGTCCCTCGGTCTCGCCTATCCCGCCGTCGACCCCTGGGTCGCGTCCTCCCGCGGTCCTGGAACGCCCTCCCTCCTCACCTCCGCCAAACTGATTCTCTTTCCCTCTTCAAAACCCTACTTAAAAATCACCTCCTCCAAGAGGCGTTCCCAGACTGAGCTCCTCTTCCCCCTCTACTCCCTCTGCCATCCCCCCTTTACCTCTCCGCAGCTAAAGCCTCATTTTCCCCTTTTCCCTCTGCTCCTCCACCTCTCCCTTCCCATCCCCACGGCACTGTACCCGTCCGCTCAACTGTATATATTTTCGTTACCCTATTTATTTTGTTAATGAATTGTACATCGCCTCGATTCTATTTAGTTGCCATCGGTTTTTACGAGATGTTCTTCCCCTTGACGCTGGTTAGTGCCATTGTTCTTGTCTGTCCGTCTCCCCCGATTAGACTGTAAGCCCGTCAAACGGCAGGGACTGTCTCTATCTGTTGCCGACTTGTTCATCCCAAGCGCTTAGTACAGTGCTCTGCACATAGTAAGCGCTCAATAAATACTATTGAATGAATGAATGAATGAATGAATAGTTCTGGCCTTTTTTTCAGACTGCCCAGAGCAGGATGAGGTCCAGAGGTTGATCCCCCCAGGTCATTCTAGACGAACTTACCACAGCCCTGGCTCCTTTTCAAACTGCCCACAAGGGACTAATGTCCAGAGAAAAGGCCCCTGGTGTGTAATACACCATCTAGTTAGAGAAGGGGCCAAGGGGAATAGGTTGGGGAAATCAGACTCACCATTAATTGAATCCTAAAGAGAGGAATCTCTGTCATTTGGGGAGATTGCCAAGTTTATTCATGAGGTTGAGAAAAACTGATAACTTTGGGGTAACAAGAGAGACACGGAGACAGAGAGAGCAGAAAGTACAATTGGGCTCCTGCTGGAGGATGAAGGGGGAAGGAAAAGAACCAAGAAATTGAGGCAAGAGTTTAAAGAGTAAGCGAGGAGAGAGGGCACCTCGAGAGCTCAATCTTGATTTAACAAAATAGCAGGGCAGTCACCCCTTCCTAGGTTACACCTTCAAATCCTAATAAAATAATAAATCAAAGGGCGGGTGATCAGCAATTCTGTCCGATGGCTTCAATATCTGCTTTCCATCAGGTCACTGACTTTCCCGAAGTAGGAAAAGGTGCATTATGCATGATGATGAGGGAACCGCCAAGTTAATAATGACACAGGTCCAGGAGACTTGTTATCTCTGACTGAGAAAAACCTCTGAGCAGCAATTCTTGAACTGATTGGCTTCATTCATAGCACTCTGAAAGGACACCTTGGAGACTATGATGCTCCTAGAAAACCGCAGTGTGGTCCAGTGAGCGTCAGAAATTCTAATCCCCGCCCTGCCACTTATCTGCTGTGTGATCTTGGGCAAGTCACTTCACTTGTTGTGCCTCAGGTACATCTGGTGTAAAATAGGGATTAAAACCGTGGGTACCATGTGAGACGTGGACTGTGCCAACTTGATTAGCTTGTCTCTTCCTCAGTGCTGAGTACGGTGCCTGGCACAGAGTAAGCACTTAACGAGTACCATAAAAAATGTTCTTGTGCTGATCTTTGAAGTTTAAGAAAAAGAACTTTTAGTAAAAGAACTTCAGAAGTTTGTCTTGAGAAGGTCTGTAGTTTGTGATGGTGTAGTTATAAAAGCCTAAACTTATCTGGGAGCCCTGTTGGGTGACAGAAACAAAGCATATAGCCTATTTTGATTTATTTTGGTTTTGTTCAAGGCAACATTCTGTATTTCATGGTTGAAGACACATATACATCACATGCTTCTGGATAGCCAATCCCGAGCAGAGGCTGTATCCAGGGTAAAACTTTCATTCAGTTATATTTCTTGAGCACTTACTTTGTGTACAGCACTGTGCTAAGTGCTTGGGATAGTAGAAAATAACAATAAACAGACTTCTTGCTTGCCCACAACGAGCTTACAGTCCAGAGACAACTTTCTCACCAAAGTTTTGCATGATCCCCACACTCGCCTAGAGGAAATGCAATACTGATTCCGGTTCAATATTTACCTTACTTCCATCAAATTTCATGCGTGCGTTTGGTTTTTTTTTAATTTATATTCGTTAAGCACCTACTGTGTGCCAAGTTCAGGAAGTTGAGGGATACTTTTACTGTGACTTTAACTTTGGTTCTTCGGGTCAATAATTGAAAAATAGAGCTCCTAATTCCTGATACCCTAAACAGCCATTTTAAGACTATCACTAGTTAGTTTACGGACTCCTATTAGCTCTTAATTTGCATTTAACCAAACAGAATTGACTTAACGAATGGTGTGCACTTGGATGAGTCATAGCTTGTGATGGAATTTATTCACTTATGTCACCATCGTTTGGATCAATCAAGTCAAATAATGCTATGTCACGAGGTCTGAACAGGAAGATTTCAGGCTGTCTTTCTGCTGTCTTTCTTCAATTTTGGATTCCCATGAAACACCATTACTGCAAAACATCAGATCTGTGGTGACATGTATCCATTTTCCAGCAATTAATCCTTATATCTAAATTTATATCCTTCTTACTCTTTTTTCTATTTTGACAGGTGGTCAGATTCTTGGAGGCCACTTGCGTCAGAGGGCAGGGCCTCCAGAGTCAGGACAGGAAACACAGAATGATTCATTGATCGTATTTATTGAGCACTTACTGTGAGCAGAACACTCTACTAAATACTTGGGGGACTATAATGTGATGATAATGATAAAAAGGAAGCAAAACTTACTAGCTTGATCAACATTTACAGAAAGTCAGACAGCTCAGATTCTAATCCAGGCTTTATCCCTTGACTGCTCTGAGACCTTGGGCAGGTCACTTCACCTTTCTGTGACTCACTTTCCTCATCTGTAAAATGGAAATAAGATACTTTTCTTCCTCCCTTTTAGACTGCACGAAAGGGACTGGGTCCATTCTGAGATTACCCTGTAACTAACCCAGTGCTTAGAACAGTGCTCGGCACATAGTAAGCGCTAAACAAATACTAACATTACCAACATTATTATTATCTCGTATCTTCTACAATGTTTGCTACAGTGCTGGGCACATGGTAGATGCTTATAATGTAATGGATAGAGTTTCCACATCTATAACATGGGGATTAAATCCCACTCTTACTCAGAAGCAGCATTGTGTAGTGGAAAGAGCACAGGCCTGGGAGTCAGAAGGTCTTGGGTTCTAATCCCGGCTCTGCCGCTTGTCTGCCGTGAGGCCTTGGGCAAGTCACTTTACTTCTCTAGACCTCAGTTCCTTCACTGTAAAATGGGAATTAAGACTGAGCTGCATAAGGATGGGGACTGTGTTCAACCTGATTTGCTTATACCCACCCCAGCACTTAATACAGTGCCTGTCAAGTTAAGTTAGCTCTTTAAAAATGCCACAATTATCAATAAATACCATAATCAATATATTATTAGCGAGAGGGCCATAGAGACAAAGAGAAAGAAAAAGAGAGGGTGGGAAAAATATGACAGAGAGGGAAAGGCACGGGGAAAGAGATTAGACTGTGACGAGAAGAGAAGGTCCCTCTAGACTGTGAGCTCCTTGTAGACAGGAATGTGCCTGTTGTTATATTGTACTCGTTCAAGTGCTTAGCACAGTGTTTTGCACACAGGAAGAACTCAATAAATATGATTGAAGGAAGAGAGAGAAGGGGCCAGAAAGAGGGATACTTAGGGAGAGTAAATGATGGTGCGTATGTTTTTTTTTCGGGAGGGAGTGGAGATGTGCAGTAAGTGCTTAACAAATAGCACAAATATGATTATTAGTAATGTTGGTATTTGTTAAGTGCTTACTATGTGCAGAGCACTGTTCTAAGCACTGGGGTAGACACAAGGGAATCAGGTTGTCCCACATGGGGCTCACAGTCTTAATCCCCATTTTACAGATGAGGTAACTGAGGCACAGAAAAGTGAAGTGACTTGCCCACAGTCACACAGCTGACAAGTGGCAGAGCTGGGATTCGAACCCATGACCTCTGACTCCAAAGCCTGTGCTCTTTCCACTGAGCCACGCTGCTTCTTACTACTACTATTAGTAGTAGTAGTAGAACCTGGGTAGTTTCCAGTCCTCTACTAGTCTCGGCTATGGGAGTGAGAATCAAGCAGAGGCCTGTCCATTCCATTCCTAACTTGGGCAGTGGTTAGCGTGTGGCAAGCCATCTGCTACAAGGTAAAACTCCCCGTGCCGGGCAGCAGCGGCATGGAAGAGAGCCGAGCGCAGAGACTGGAGTTTACTGCATGGAAGGAGGTGATGGTCAATCACTGCCGGATTTTTACCAAGAAAACTCTCTGGATCCACTACCAGAATGATTCCAGATGGAGAGCGGGGCCTTCTGGGAGAGACATGTCTGTGGTGTGTCTATGGGTCGGAAACGACTCGACGGCATAAGACAAGTAGAAGTAGTAATGGTGATGGCATTTACTGAGCACCTACTAGTGCAGTGTACTGTACTAAGCACTTGAAAAAGTACCTAAGGACAAACCACCTTCCCTTTCCACAAGGAGCTTACACTCTAATGGCAGAGACAGACATGGAAACATCATAAACAAAGGAATTGGAATAAATGGAATTGAATGTCCACCCAGTGGGCAGTATGGAATGTGAGTATATCGATACGATGGCAGCTGGAGACCCTCTGAAGGCTTTCTGGTTGGTGGCATGAACTCCCAGATAGAATAATAATAATAATAATTGTGGTATTTTTTTAAGCACTTACCATTTGCCAGGTACTCAGTACTAAGCGCTGAGGTAGATACAAATTTGTCAGGTTGGACAAAGTCCCTGTCCTTCATGGGGCTCACAGTCTTAATCCCCATTTTACAAATGATGTAACTGAGACACAGAGAAGTGAAGTGACTTGCCCAAGGTCACAAAGCAGACGAGTGCCGAGTCCGGAGTAAAATCCAGTTCCTTCTGACTCCCAGGTTTGTGCTCTAGCCACTAGGCCACGTTGCTTCTCTGTAACCCCCTTTAATCCGAGTACTTTGAGTGGTTCCTTTTAGAGCTGATCTCCTTGTTTTAGGAAAAACTTGACCTTCTCATCGAAAGCATGAAGCTTTCCCTTTTATTTTAGACTTTTCAGTCCGGCTTAGTGGAAAGAGGGTGGGCTTGGGAGTCAGAGATCATGGGTTCTATTCAGACTTCACCACTTGTCAGCTGTGTGACTTTGGAAAGGTCACTTAACTTCTTTGTGCCTTGGTTACCTCATCTGTAAATTGGGGATTAAGACGGGGAGCCCCATGTGGGACAACTTGATTATATCTACCCCAGCACTTAGAACAGTGTTTGGCACATAGTAAATACTTAACAAATACCAACGTTATTTTTGTCTCAAAAGGCAGAGGTAGTGTTAATAGTATTTATTAAATGCTTATTGTTTGCAAAGCAGTATTCTAAGTGCTGGGAAAGCCTATAAGGGTGGGAAAATTGAGGTGAAATAGAGAAACAGCGTGGCTCAGTGGAAAGAGCATGGGCTTTGGAGTCAGAGGTCATGAGTTCGATTCCCAGCTCTGCCACTTGTCAGCTGTGTGACTGTGGGCAAGTCACTTAACTTCTCTGTGCCTCAGTTACCTCATCTGTAAAATGGGGATTAAGACTGTGAGCCCCACTTGGGACATCCTGACTCCCCTGTGTCTACCCCAGAGCTTAGAACAGTGCTCGGCACATAGTAAGCGCTTAACAAATACCAACATTATTAATATTATTATATTTGGTTGTGGCCAGATAATTTCAAAGTGAGTTTCAAAATTCACTTTATACAAGGCTTCTCATTGGTGCATTGTAAACCACCGACAAAATTTGAGCTAAAAATATGTAAAATCCACACCGATTAACTGTAAAAAGTGATGTGTAATTTTCATGAACTGCCATTTCCTTTCCAAGTGCTTAATATGGTACTCTGCACACAGTAAGTGCTTAATAAATACGATTTAATTGAATGAATTTACGGGCCAAAACATGGCAGAATTATAATAATGTTGGTATTTAAGTGCTTACTATGTGCCGAGCACTGTTCTAAGCGCTGGGTAGATACAGGGTAATGAGGTTGTCCCACATGGGGCTCACAGTCTTCATCCCCATTTTACAGATGAGGTCACTGAGGCACCGAGAAGTTAAGTGATTTGCTCAAAGTCACACAACTGACAGATGGTGGAGCCAGGATTAGAACCCGTGACCCCTGAATCCTAAACCCGTTCTCTTTCCACTGAGCCACGCTGCTTTAATCTGTTGATAGTAACCAGAGAAGTTATAGCCTCCTTCTCCAAATACACTTTACTCCTCCCCCCTCAACTTTGAATTGTGGCCTATATTTCACATTAAGCTCAAATACCAATTAGTTATGGAGCATTTCTGGTAGGAAAAGCTGGGATATAATAGTAATAGTAGTGGTAACTATAATAGTAGGAAGTAGTCAAATTCGTAGTGCTAGTAGGAAGAACTAGTAATGGGATTCATTGAGCATCTTCTGGATACAATCCATTGGCTTAAAAACATTTGGGAAATGAGACCGGAAGCATGAGACAACTTCCTTAACCTTGCAGTCTGATGGGGGGAGATAGACAAAAATATCTCATGGGGGAACAGGATAATTGAATGTATAATTGAATATGCATATCTATTATCAGTGCTAAAATTGAGTATAAATATACTTAGGTATTAGAGTTGTCATTAGGATTGATAGGATTTGAGGCATCAAGAGGGAATTGTGGATAGTTTGTTGGACGAGGTGGGATTTTAGGAGAGCTATGAAAGAAGGGAGAGATGTTTCTATTATTTTAGAGTAATTGGAAGAGACCGCAGATCTTAGAAACTCGCAGTTGAGAAGCAGAACATCAGACCTCTTTATCATCAGCATCATGTCATCCTCAGAGGCAGAACTGTTCTGGCCAGATCCAATTTGGGCAACTTTCCTCATGTTAGCAGGTTCCGAGATTGGTGGTTGGTGCGTAGTTTACTCACGGTGTCCTCTGGAGGGAAGTGTAGCCTTTACTTGGTGTCAGAAATCAACACAAGACTCTCCTGGGGAAATTAGGTGGAGATGAGGCCAATCCTTTACTGATAAGGCTTGCCAGTGTCTTTCCTGCCACTCCTGGTGAACAGCCGGGAAGCCTTAATTTGGGGTGATCGTGTAGCCTGGTGGAAAGAGTGAGGGACTGGGATTCAGGCAACTAGGGTTCTAAACGGTGCTCCACCCCTGGCCTGCTGTGTGACCTTAGGCAAGTCCCTTACCTTCTGTAGGCTTCAATTTCCTCGCCTGTAGAATGGGGACAGAGAGACTGTGCACTCCACATTCCCAACTTCATAACTTAATATCTAGCCCAGTGCTTTGCATGAGGTAAACACTTTATTCCACTATCCTTTGACTTGGTTTGAATAGCCTATTAGATTACCGGCTCCTTCCTGCCAAGAAACGTATCTCCTGCTTTCAGGGTATGTTCCCGAGCACGGAATACCGTGATTCCAGCATTTAATAATTATAATAATGATGATGATGATAATCTTCACACAGCAGGCACTCAAGAAGTTTCGCTACCTACAACTGAAGTCGAAACCTTTCAAACCTGTGGTAGCTATTGACTATTTTTTCAAAGTGCCATTTATTTAAAATAGTCGAAACCTTTCAAACTGGTGGTAGCTATAGAGCATTGACCATTTTTTCAAAGTGTCATTTATTTAAAATACCGCCTTCCCAGCCCATCTATTATGTGGGTAATCTGTGTTCATTATGTTTTCCATTATACATACCTAGAACAGTCCACTACCTAGAACAGTGATTGATACACAGTAAGTACTTAACAAATACAATAATTATAATAATGTTGATGATGATAATCTTCACAGAGCAGGCACTCGAGAAGTTTCACTACCTACCGCTGAAGTCGAAACCTCTCAAACTCATGGTAGCTGGAGAGCATTGACCATTTTTTAAAAGTGTCATTTATTTAAAAATACTGCCTTCCCAGCCCATCCATTATGTGGGTAATCTATGTTCATTATATTTTCCATTATATTGTACTCGGTAGCATTTCTATTGAATTTAAAGAGGATTAGTTTATGAATGAAGATGATTTATGTTTTATGCCTCATTCTACCTTTAAACTTAAAGTTTCTTCAGTGTATCTCGCGGTTAGTGACTAAAGCATCTTGAGTTCACACACAGATATATGAGCTTGCTTAAATAATGTGAAAAATCACACCCCATATGAGAAGAGGGGAAAGAGAAAGAAGAAGAAGGAGAAGTGAAAGAAGAAAAAGAAGGAAGTAGAGGAGGAGGAGGAGAAGGAGGATTTGATGATGATGATAGTCTCTGGATGTGATTTTTTGGTTTTCTACTCTCTCACAGGAAGCAGATTTTCGGTTGGAAGCTCTGTACGACACATTTCATTTTCATTTTCCTTTTTTCATTTTGAGCTTCCCTCGATTTTGACATGATCTCCTTCAAACCTGCAGAGATGGCCTAGCTATTCAAATGGGCATGGCAGAAGATCACAGCACTTAATTTCATCCTCAACTTGGCCTGGAGACAGCTGCTAGTTCTGTGAATTAATTTTCTTTTTTTACATTGAAAATATCTCTATCAGAGATTACAGGTCCCTTTGGATTAATTCTACTACTCCGGGTGTAGGGAAGAATAATGAAAATTTTTGTAGAAACTAGCAAGTTGTGATTTTTAGTTGCATGGTGGAGAGGCAAAGTAACCTTATAGAACAAACATGAAACTGGAGTCTAGCAGGGCTAAATGGATAGAGCACGGGCCTGGGAGTCAGAAGGTCATGGGTTCTAATGTCGGCTCCGCCATTTGTCTGATGTGTGATCTTGGGCAAGTCACTTCACTTCTCTGGGCCTGTAACCACATCTGTAAAATGGGGATTGAGACTGTGAGCCCTATGTGGGTCAGGGACTGTGTCCAACCTGATTTGTTTGCGTGTTATATTGTCCTCTCCCCTCCTTTTAGTGCATTACTCTGCCCCCAGTTAATGCTCAGTAAATACAATTGAACTGAATAGAGGCTGGTATCCTAGTCTTATCTCTGTCCAAACTGCTAGGACATTAATGCAAGCCCTTACCCTATCCCAATTTGATTTATTGTATCAGCCTCTTTACTGACCTCCCTGCCTCCTGTCTTTCCCAGCACCAGTCTGTACTCCACTCTGTTGCCCAGATCATTTTCCTTGAAAAACATTCAGACCCTGTTTCCCCATTCATCAAAAAACTCCACTGGTTGCCTATCCACCTCTGCATCAAACAAAAGCTCCTCACCAATGGCTTTAAAGCTGTCAGTTACGTCGCCCCCTCCTACCTCCCCTCACTATTCTCCTACTACAACCCAGCCAGCACACTTCATTCTCTAATGCTAAATTCCTCATCTCTTTCACTGACAACCGCTTGCCCACTTCCTCCCTCTGGCCTGAAATCCCTCCCTCCTCATATCAGACAGATAATTGCTCTGCCCTACATCAAAACCTTATCGAAGGCCCATCTCTTCAAGAAGCCGTCCCTGACTAAGCCCCCTCTCCTATTCTCCCACTCCCTTCTGCTTTGCCCTGACTTGCTCCATTCATTCATCCTTCCTTCCATCCCCACAGCACAAATGCATAAATCTGTATGTATCTGTAATTAATTTATATATATTAATGTCTAACTCCCCTTCTAGACTGTGAGCTTGTTGTGGGCAGGGAATATGTCTGTTGGTTGTTGTAGTCTCCCAAGCGCTTAGTACAGGGCTTTGCACACAGTAAATGCTCAATAAATACGACTGAATGAATGAATGACCTTTGCTACAGACCTGCTCTGTGACTTTAGGTAAACCAATTCACCTTTGGGGCCTCAGTTTTCACATCTATAAAATGGGATTAAGATATCTCTTCTCTCTTCCTCTGAGACTGGAGGCCCATGGGGGTCAAGGACAGTGTCGGATATTATCTCACATCTACCCTAGTGCATGGCATAGAGTGAAACATCAAATAAAGACCCATAATCCTAATTAATCTGAATGTATCATTAGCTCTCCCACGCCCCTAGCTTTATACCCAGGAATGTGCATCACAGTGGTGATAATCAGTCTTCGTTTAAAGTTTATTTTTTTGTGTTGTGGGTATGTAGACAATATAAATATGCATTCCCCAAACCAGAAAACATATAATGGGAATGTAAAATGGGGATCGAGACTGAGAGCCCTATGTGGGACAAGGACTGTGTCCAACCCGATTTGCTTTTGTGTTCCATTGTAATGTAATATAGTGCATATTGTGATGAATCCCAACTTGTATGGAAGCTCCATGGTCCATTCAATCACCCATGCAGACTAAACCAACCTGCAGCTATTGTTGCCAGAAGGCCTGAACCCAGGTCCTCTGTCTTCTGGGCCTTTCCAGTAGGCCAAGCTGCTTGAAAGAGGAGAACGTGGAAGAGGGGAAGGGAGGGAGGAGGCAGAGAAGAGAATGGAAAAGGGAGAGGAATAGGAGAGGACACTCATTCCCAACCGTTTCATCCTGGTTTCAGACAGGGATGCCTCTATTACTGTCACACAGTGTCAGCGGTGGCCTTGCCCTGGTCGGGAAGTAGCCGATGTGTCCCTGACGTCACCGGGAAGGGCTCACCACCGTGTCTCCAGACACAGAGGGGCAGTCACCAGGAAGTAGGCCTCATGTCTCCAGATGTGGTTGAATAATTACCAGGAAGGAGCCATCATTGTGTCTACAGACATGGAAGAGCAGGATGGAGCGTTTGTGTCTCCAGATATGGCAAAGGAGTCATTGGAAAGGAGCCGCCACGTCTTCAGTCGTGGCAGAGGAAGCACCTGGTGACCCAGGAGGATGCTTCCACAGGGAAGAGAGGGGTTACTGCAGCAAATTCCAACAGGAATACCCCACCCCCATCTCTCTCTGGTTGGGCAGTGATGAGTCAGGCCCTCTGCCCAGTAAATGCCCAGTCCTGTTAATGGCAGGGCTAAATGTGAATGCAACCTGGTTCCACTTTCCGCTTTTAATAGTAGTAATAGCGGAAGAAGAATCGGTATTTAATGAGTGCCTGCCAGGAACTATGTCCCAAATGTGGTAAAGCACATCGGAAACACAGTGAAAAGGAGGATTCGGTGCCTGTTCTCCCTCCTGCTTAGGCTGTGAGCCAATGTGGAACAGGGTCTATGTCCATCATGACTGAGTTGTATCTACCCCAGTGCTTAGTACAGTGCTTGCCTCATAGTAAGTGCTTAGCCAATACAGTAAAAGTAATGATAATCATAACAATAATTATAAAATAATAGTAGTGATAATAATAATGATACACAAGACAATTACCAATCACAGGGATCTTACACTCTAGCAGGGGAAGTAGACAAATAATTGTGAAATAAAGCACCAAAATAAAACTACGTAGTACAACTGATGTTTAAATAAATAAGTCCTGCTGAAAGAAAGGGTGAATAAATGAATGAATGAATAATTAAATAAAGTTTAGGTAGATGTCACATTTATAGGTATTTAGAATCTACTCAAAGAAAATTTGTAGCTGGATTTGGGATTTTGGGGGGGGCTTCAAGCTTGGAGAGAGCTGTGGGTGTATTGGATAATAGCGGGGGAGGAGTCCTAGAGTGGGAAACAGGGTGAGGGAAAGGATATAGGTGGGAGAGTTGAGAGCCAGGCACAAGTCTAAGGTTTGTCAGAACAAGCACTTAATACACTGCTGTGCACACTGTAAGCGCTCAGTAAATACGATTGAATGATTGAATGGAGAGCGCAAACTGCATAGTAGCAGGTGCAGGGAGCCAAAATATAAGATGGTGAAACTTGGTGGCAAACCTTTATTTAGTTTTTTTAATGGTACTTGTTAAGCACTTACATTATGCCAGGCAATGTGTTAAGCACTGGATTAGATACAAGCTAACCAGGTTGGACACATTCCCTGTCCCACAGTCTTAATCCGCATTTTGCAGTTGAAGTAACTTAGGTATAGAGAAGGTGACTTTTCTAAATTCACGCAGCAGATAAACTGCGGGATTAGAACAAGAATTGGGAGTATAATCCAGGTCCTTCTTACCTCCAAGGCCGTGCTCTATCCACTAGGCCATGCTGCTTCTCCAGACTTAATGCCGATCTTGAAGTCTTTGCTCAATGTGGAAAGACATGGAAAGTCAATGCACATTTTTCTCTAAGAGGGCAGTCAGGTTTCTTATGGTCACCAGAGAGTGAGGATCATCCCATATCCCCATAAAGCACATGCCCGCTGTGATCATAGAGCACAGGGCACATACCTCACCCAACTTTGCAAAGACCCCCCCCAAAATTCCATGCCTCTCTGAGCCTTTTCGATTTCTGAGTTTTCACAATCCCTTGCACCCAGAATCATTCATCATTCTGGAATCGCTACCTTCCCCTAGGAGTTGGTACCCATATTCTTGGAAGACTCTCTCTAAACTAAAAGTCACTTCTTCTGCAACAACGAAGATGCAATTTCAATACGAAATTAGCAGACTAAATTTTCCAGCACTAATTTGCACTCATTTAAGTCGTTCTATGTGGTGCATAGAATAGCTATATTAAATATTGCATACATCAGACAGCATTATGCATAATCCAACAAGTAGATGCTAAATATCTTTCTTCTAAAGGATCATTTTTCTTTGGTTTGGTTCAAGATAGGCCAGATGTGCAGTTTTGCTATAACGTCTTAAAGAAATTCAATTTGGGATTGAAAGGCAGGGCATTCTTAACGACTGTATTCATGTTTCTGAGTGCTCTGATTAAGCGGGTAAAGAGTCTTGTTTTTCTCAAGCCTTTCCCTGAATGTTCTGTAGCTTGAGGAGACCAAATGGAGACATTGCTCTGGCTGATAACTTGAACTTTCATTCATCATCAATCAATCAATTGTATTCATTGAGCACCCATTTTGTGCAGACCACTGTATTAAGTGCTTGGGAGAGTATAATTTAGTAGAGTTGATAGTCACATCCCCACCCACAAAAAGCTTACTTTTGTTTCATCAGCTAACTGGCTATGAGCTCGTTGTGGGCAGGAAATGTGTCTGTCAACTCTGCTACACTGTACTCTTCCAAGTGCTTACTGCAGAGCAGAGGACAGGGTAAGTACTCAGTACATACCATGTATTTATTGGCTGCTGAGTGAGAATCCCCTTCTGGTTTGTAATGAGGTAATGAGCTCTGGAAGAGTTAACGAAAGTTCAAAGTGCAGATGAAATGTTTTGCCAACCCCAGATCATTGACTCTAAAACCACAGGTCTAAAGGGTCAGGGTATCATTTCAACCTTACAAAACAGTGCATGTTTGGTGGACAGGGTCATTGAAAACATTTTAGTGAAGGAAAGTCAGGTCATTTGCTGTTGGGGTTACTGACAGTAAAGGCCAGAAACATAATGCAGGTCAAACCATTCTTTAGTATTACGTCGTTTAGGAAGGAGATTAGCATTTCTAGGAATGCCTCTTATTTAATTACTCTTTTCCTGCATGTGCCGGCCCAAATCTTCTAATAAAACATTTGTGGTATTTGCTAAGCACTTTCTATGTGCCAATTTATCATTTATTTATTATTCAATTATTCAATGGAAAGAAGTGGGGCTTAGTAGAAAGAGCCCAGGCTTGAGAATCAAAGGACCTGCGTTCTAACCCAAGAGGCTCCACTTGCCTTCTGGGTGAGCTCGGGCAAGTCGCTTCACTTCTTTGCGCCTCAGTTTACTGGGCGAGAGGTCGTTGGTGAGATAGATGAGACAATCAATACCTTTGATTCATTGATTGTTTGGATTTTTAAATAAGTTCTGTGGGCCTGAGGAGGGTGTCACAATGCCAAACTGTTCCAAGCACTGTTTTAAGCACTGAAATAGATACGAGTTAATCAGTTTGGGTACATTTCCTGTTTCACTTGGGACCCCATGGAATAAGTAGGAGGGAAAATAGCTACTGAGGCACAGAGAAGTTAAGACTGAGGCACTGAGGAGTTAAGTGACTTGCCGAAGGTCAGACAGCAGACAAGTGGTGGCGGCAGGATTAGCATCCAGTTCATCTGAATCCCAAGATCGCACTCCTTCCTCTAGGCCACGCTGCTTCTCTACGCAGAATTGAAACACCAGTTTGGATCCGCTAACCCGTGACTGTTTAAATGACACAACCTAAAAGATAATTAATGGGCGCGACACCCAAGACACAGTGATGGATTATTCTACTTGGCCTGAGAATTCAAGGGTACCATTTTGCCACATGCCCATTGGGAGCTTGTATGCCTGGTTGACTCTATCTCCTACCCATTTCCTTCATTTCTCAACGGCCTTTAAGGAGATCCATAATGAAACCGATATCTATCATCACCAAGAGCAACGGAGATGAAAAATGAGCCTCAAAGTTGAAATGAACGTAAATATGAGATGCCAACATATATCTGTAATCCATCACTGTTTCAAATGCAGTGGGGATTAGGCATTGTACTGGACTTTGTATATTCTACAGCTTGTGACAGAGTCATTTCTGGTTCTTTCAAAATGATAAATAGGTTGCACAGTTCAACCATATAACCAGCTAACAGGTACAGGATATAAATTTTTATACAGAGAACGTTCCACTTTCTCCAAAGGACCAATCTTTTGGTCCTAAATTCAGAACTCTAAAAGCGAGCAGTAGATAGAATGAAAATATTTCCCTGATCTAAACGCGGAGTGGGGATGGAGCTTTGATGGGATGAAGCCAGTAATGCAAGAGAAGAGTGTAGGGAAAGTGAGATGAATGAGAAAGATAAAAAGAGACTGCAAAAAGACAAAGAGACTTAGAAAATTGAAGAGGCGGAGAAATAGGTGGGGAGACAAGGACAGATTGTGGGTTATTAGACCATAAGCTCTCTGTGGCTAGGGAACGTCTCCCAACTGTTATATTGTACTTTCCTAGAATTTAGTACAGTGCTCTGCACAGAGTAAGTGCTCTGATTGATTGCCAATAAAGCTCCCTGAGTCTAGTCATGCCAGAAACCTTCAGAATCTCTGTTGTCCAGCCCCGTTCTTCTTTGACATTTACCCATGGGAAGGTTTAATCGCTTGGTCTTGTGGCCACTGTGGCTAGTTCCTCTGTGCAGGGATGGTTTTTATTGTCTTGCCGAGTTTATCATTCTTTCCCTAACCACCTGGCCCATCTGACTCTCTAAGAGTGGGATTCCAAGTCTGCTCTGTTTCCAGGACAACTGTCTCCAAGGCTTCAGGATCCAGGTGGCAACCTTTACCACCTTTAGAACCTGGAGAAGTTGCAACAGCTTGTTATTGAGGATTTTTTACCTGGAACAGTCTATAGACTTCCTCCTCCCAGATCCGTTCTTTAACTTGTCATCTAAGTTTGTTGACTCTGTGGTTTATGGTGATTTATTAATGATAATAATCGTGGGCAAGGACTGGGATAGTTACAAGCCCCCTTCTAGACCGTAAGCTCGTTTTGAGAAGGGAATGTACCGGCTAATTCTGTTGTCCTCTCCCAAGCACTTAGTACAGTGTTCTGCACATAATAAGCTCTCAACACCAATGATTGACTCATTGATCAGGTCTGATACAGTCCCTAGCATACCTGGGGCTCACAGTCAAAGATGACAAGTACTGAATCTCCCTGTGACAGATGAGGAAATCGAGATGCAGAGAAGTTAAGTGTCTTGCTCATAGTCACCCACCAGGCCAGTGAAAGAGCCAGGATTAGAACCCAGGTCTCCTGACTTCCTAAGCAGTGCTCTTCCCACTAGACCAACCCGATTCAATCCATCGCAATCGACGGTTGCCACTGTCCTTATCTGTCTACCACTGCCTAGATTGAAACTGGCTTCTGCAACTGTCTGATCTGTTAGGCTTTCTGTTTACACCAGTGCGTAGCATAGAGCTTCGCACAAAGTATTAGAAACTATAACTATCACATCCTCTCCACTCCTGTTAGATCGTGAGCCTTACTGTGGACTAGGGGTGGTTTCCGAATCAGCCTCCCGGTTGAAATACGGTGGGAAGCTTGTCTGCTGTATGACCTGCTAGGTCATAAGCTCGTTCTAGATAGGGAATGTGTCTACCCACTCTGTTTTGTTGTACTCTCCCAAGGACGTAGTACAGTGCTCTGTACACAGGAAGCCCTCAATAAGTGTGATTGATCGATCGATCGAAGCCACTAGCCATGTTGGAAGCTTCCCTCCGGCTCCACTGCTGGCTGGTGAAGAGCAACAAAGACTCGGGACACTTCTCTGGGGTTCAGGCAGGCTGATGAGGTGGGAGGATAAGAATCATTGTTTAATAATGACAAAAATAATAATTGTGGTATTTGTTAAGTGCTTACTGTGTGTCAGGCACTGTACTAAACTCTGGGTGCATACAAGTAAATGGGGTTAGACACAGTCCTTGTCCCAATCTTCATCCCCATTTTATGGAAGAGGTCACTGAGGCCCAGAAGAGTTAAGTGACTTGTCCAAGGACACACGGCAGACAAGTGGCAGAGCCAGGATTAAAATGCAGGTTCTTCTGACTCCCTAGTGCTCTAACATCTAGGCCACATTGAGAAGCAGCGTGGCTCAGTGGAAAGAGCATGGGCTTTGGATAAAGGGCTCATGAGTTCGAATCCCAGCTCTGCCACTTGTCGGCTGTGTGACTGTGGGCAAGTCACTTAACTTCTCTGGGCCTCAGTTCCCTCATCTGTAAAATGGGGATTAAGACTGTGAGCCCCACGTGGGACAACCTGATTCCCCTATGTCTACCCCAGCGCTTAGAACAGTGCTCGGCACATAGTAAGCGCTTAACAAATACCAACATTATTATTATTATTATTCTCTGTTTCTGAAAGTCTACATTGCAAAAGATTAATCAGACTAGACAGCCACCTTACCCAACATCCTACCGTCCATATTAAAGAAATATTTCCAAGTGGCTCAGGGATGCTGAAAAGGAAAGGAAGGATGATTACTTTTCATTTTAATAAATTCATATTCTATGCTTTCCTAATTCTTTTTTTTAAAACATATTCGATCGCTCCCAAACAAGCCTAAGTATAAAAAGGCAAATAAAATTGGAGTTAAATGTAAATCTTTAATTGAAGCAATAACTCATTTTATATCTACAGTTTAGCAAGAAATAACTGATAGAATCAAATGCTCCACTCAGGGATTGTTAAAGAATGTCTAATCTCAGTGTCCTGCTAGAAGCTTTTCTCCTTTTGTTTTCCACATAAAAGGCAAAGGTAAGCATATTTCTTTAGCCATGTTTGAAAATACAGCAAAGAACAGGCGCTGAAACATCAATTTGTCTAGACAATATGAGTTTTGAATTGATGTGCTATTAACTCATGAATTATGATTGGGGAACAGCAGTTGTTGAGTGTTTATTCACCGAATACCAACTTTTAAATTATTCTCACCTGCTTTATATCTGGTGGGAGAAGTTGTCACTCCATCATATTTACTGAGAGATTATTATGTGTGTAGGATTGTATTAAGTGTTTGGGAGAGTACAATATACAGAATTGGAAGACATATTCCCTGCCTACAATGAGCTTACAATTTAGAGGGGGGACAGACATTAATATAAATAAATGAATTACCGATGGGTTCATAAGTGTTGTGAAGCCGAGGGGGAGGGGTCAGTAAGGGGTGTAAACCCAAGTTCATCCTCAGTTCATTTTTCTTGGGAATGAGTTAAGGTGTAAATTATAGCTCTGGGCTCGGAGGTCATTCCATGTTGAAAAGGACATGTGTCCAAAGCCTTACATTGAGGAAAGATGTGATTGCAGAAGGAATTTGAAGATGAGGTGAAGTGGACATTTTAAAAGTAGGAGAATTCCAGGCGGGGGAAAGAGCGTGAACTAGAGATAAGAGATGGAAGATTTCTACTATTGTGGTCAATTCTTTGGATCTTGAGAAGACATTCACGCACTTGATGTTATTTCTCGTGGAAAATATATTTCGTTTAATCAAACAAACAATGGTGATCATAGTGGCATTTGCTAAGTGCTTATTGCGTGCCAATCCCTGAACAAAGGGCTGGGATCAGTATCATCTGTGCAGATCCACAGAATCCCTGTCTCACAGAGGGCTCTCAGTCAAAACAGGAATTTATTCCCCATTTTACAAATAAGGAAACCAATTCACAGAGAAGTTAAGCGACTCGTTCAAGGCTACACAACACTCAAGTGGAGGAACCAGGATTGGAATCCAGGTCTCCCAGTTCCCAGGCCCGTGCTCTTTCCAGTTGGTCATTTATCGAGGTCAACAAGATGGAAAAGATGGAGAACCCGGCTGTCGATAATAGCACCACCCCTTACGTTTGCAACGACATATTCAGTGCATACTGGATGAACTATCTCCCAGTCAGTAAAGGGCATTGTTCAGTTTACTTGTAGCATGTCCAAATCTAAACCCTCCCCCCTCCCTTCTCTCCTCCCAGCTTCCGTGGTCCCTACAAACAGATCTAGGCAGGTGTCGCTGATGGATAATATCCAAACATTAGGAAAGAAAGGGAAGACCTATATTTCCGAGCTTCTGAACAATTACCGGTGGCCTGTGGAAGAGCCCAGCCATTCTCTTAGGGGGAATAATGATTGATAGCAGCAATTTAATGGATTAATCATGATTAATTGCGATGATTAGCCCTTGCTGTTCAGCTCAGGGACAACGAGGGCTGTTATGCTTATGGAAATTTCCTACTAAAAAATGATGATGGGCCAATTTAGCTGATTTCATTCTACTTTAGCGTAGTCCCACCCCCGCCCATCTAAATGTTGCACGTGGAGGTATTCAGTTCTGTAAATACCTGGACAATAAATAGTTCTGATGACAGTTTGGTATTTTTTTGCCCTGTGTATAAGTAGCTTGAAAAAGGTCAAAAGTTTCAGCGTCAGCATTGGATCTACCATGGGCAAAAGATGATCTAAGGGAAGATCTAGTCATCTCTTTCTTAACTGTCCTTCCTAGGCTTGGATCTGGGTGATTTTAAGGAAATTTACTTATTCATTAACTTCCCTCAAAGCCACTTGGCTTCAGGGAGCAGGGGTTTCATTTAAGAACTAGAACATCAAACTAAATGCACCTAAGGGATTTTCTAGGATAAAAGAACAGGAAATAGCAACACAGCATGGAGAGTCAAGAACGTGGATGAGACTCTTCCATTTTGCCCAGGAGGTTGATATATTTGGTTTTCCGGGTGAGAGAAAGAAATGGAAATAATTGTAGGAGACATCAGTTTTCCAAAGACACTACAGCATCACCGAATGGCTCAAGTTGGACTTTGGTCATCTTACCTACTGACCGTAAGCTCTACTCTAGACTGTAAGCTCCTTCTGGGCAAAGTACATATGTACTAACTAGATTCTAGTGTAGTCTCCCAAGCATTTAGTACAGTACTCTGCACACGATAGACACGCAGTAAAGATGATTGATTGAGGTGTCTTGGAGTCTTGAAGGAGAATAGCCAAAAAGAGCTTATAGTCTTCTTCTCCCAGGCTACCACGCAAACATCTTAAATGCCATCTTAGAATCATGGGATTCATGAAATTCAGGCTCATATAGAACATAAAAATAATAATGATTATTAATAATAATTACAATAATAGCACTTACCCACTTACTATGTGTCTAGCAGTGGTGCAAGCAGTGGGGTTTATACAAGGGCCATGGTAACCTTCTCTGCAGTGATCTGATTTTAGTATATTTAAACTGTGTGAACATAAACTGACATTCAGCCAAGTTCAATCAGTCCAACATTCAGTTGTATTTCATTGTGTTCCGACTGTGAGCGGAGTGTGAAATGGATGGGAGATTATACCAGAAACAAAAGCTATATTTTTGCCCTCAAAGAGGTCACCACCTAAACGTTTAGACTTTCCAGTCAGCTCCCATTGTCCCTTCCAGGTAGACTTCAGAATGGGCTGAGATGACTGGGAATTGAGGCTGCCTGAAAAAGAATTAGCATGGCCTAGTCGAAACAGCACCGGCCTGGGAGGCAGAGGATATGGGTTCTAATACTGGCTCTTCCACTCAGATGCTGGATGACCTTGAACAAGTCGCTTGACTTCTCTGTGCCTCAGTTTGCCTCATCTGTCAAATAGGGACAAACTGCCTTCTCTCCCTTCTCTTTAGACCTTGAGACTCATGTTGGACAGGGACTGTGTCCAACCTGATTATGGTATATCAACCGCAGCATTAATAAAGTGCTTGATATATAGTTCACCACTTGTCAGCTGTGTGACTGTGGGCAAGTCACTTAACTTCTCTGTGCCTCAGTTACCTCATCTGTAAAATGGGGATTAACTGTGAGCCTCAAGTGGGACAACCTGACTACCCTTTATCTACCCCAGTGCTTAGAACAGTGCTCTGCACATAATAAGAACTTAACAAATACCAACATTATTATTATTATTAGCCTTTAATAAATACTAAAATTATCATGATCATCATCATTTATATCGGTAGAATTTTTATTCTCAATCATATTCTCAATTAAAAAGAGGAGCTCTCAGAGACTCCATGGCCCGCATGAAGAAAAGGACAACTGAACTATTGAATCAACTGTGTTGTACAATGAGCATTTCTATCAGGTAGATGCATCAATCAATTATCAGTGTCCTGAATCTTAGCAACTATTTAGCCACCTACTACATTTATGTATTTGATTCATTTATGCCCATGCTCAGGTCTCCTGAATATTTTGTAGATATCCTGTATATTTTTTTAAAGAGCCTAACAGATACTATTATTACCGTGATTGTTATTATGATTATTATTATTAACCTAGAAAGGATTGGCTAAGGAAGGGAGTAGGGGATGATGGTTAACACATAAGGGGGAGTGAGCGTGGTCTAATGGATAGAACATGGGCCTGGTAGTCAGAGGGACCTGGGCTCTAATTACACTCCACCACTTGTCTGCTCTGTGACCTTGGGTGAGTCACTTAACTCCTCTGTGCCTCACTTACCTCATCTGTAATATCAGGATTAAGGCTGTGAGCCCCATAAGGGACAGGGAAGGTGTCCAAATTGATAAGCCTGTACTTAGACTGTAAGATCATTGTGGGCAGGAAATGTGTCTGTTTATTGTTGTATTGTACTCTTTCAAGTGCTTAGTAAAGTGCTCTGTACACAGTCGGCACTCAATAATAAATATGATTGAATGAATGAATATCTACCTTGGGGCTTAATACATTACCTGGCCTATAGTAAGCACTTAAAAAAATACCATTTAGAAATGAACCATTTTTAAAACCTGGCTGAAAGGTGAGAAGAGGGAATGATGGGATGAGAGCAAAGTTGGAAAAGATAGTTGGGCTACCAGCTATGAACTAACACTGTGACTTGCTTCTTCACCGCCATTTCTGCCTACGACTCTTTTAGAACCATGCTACAATCCTTCGGGGGAAAGCAGAAGTCATGAACTTATTTGGTGGGAATCATGAAAGCAGTGGACAATGAGGAGAATAATGCCCTGATAATAATCCATGGAGCTAAATACCATTAAAAATCAATTTAGAATAGTGCAGAGTATGTGGGGAAATTGGAAGAAAGGATTGTATCAAGAGTTCAGTCGCTATCAGAAGATAGTTATTTTTCCATTTAAAGACCACCAAACTACCACGACGCTGAATTAGCGTAGTGATCCCACAAAGCCTTGGTCTGTTTACTAAAATCAGAACTAGGCGGCAGCCAAGCTGAATGGTTTTCCATGAGGGTAGGAGAACCACTGTTGTGTTTTTTCTTGCCTTCCTGTGAGGTGGATTTCTAGAGGGGAGAGAGGAGAAAGATGATTAAATATGTGAATAATAATACCAATAATAATAAGAAATAATACTGATTATTTGTTAAGCCCATACTATGTGCTAAGCACAACAAAAACCTAAGCAGTAGGATAGAGACTAGATAAGCAGATTGAACACTGACCTTGTCCTACACAGGATTCACAGTCTAAGAGGGAGTGATAATAGGTTTATATGGGTAGAAATCTATAATTTCATATATGTATCAATATGTGTATATGCAAGTATGTATTATACCTATGTGAATAGTATATTATATGTCCACGTAAATATACAGAAGTTTTTTTACAGGAAGCCAAATCTAATTATGGAAATAGCAAATTTACTTAGCCAACCAAAGGTAAGTCCTCCAAGAAATTGATGTCATCCATGGTTTCTATCTGAGTCTGAGCACTTAAAAGAACTGTAGGAGGACTTTTATTTTCCATTTTCTAGTTTCAGCACCTTTAATGTTGAATGCTTTTTTAAAGAACCACCACTTAAGAGCACCTAATGCAGCATGTATATCTTCCCCTTGGCCTTGCGTGATTCTCAGGTCTCGACCTGTAAAAATAGCTACATGTCTCAACATAATGGACTTTGTGAATGGGACTTTCGTTATATTGTTATGCCTAGGTCACCAGGTGTTGAGTTGCTTAAAAATAATACACAAATGGACAGTGTGCACAAATTTACCAACTGCTCAAAGACTAAGTGTCTCACTCACCCACTCTTTATTCAGCCCTTCCACATCAGGACTTTCAAGATTCATTTTCATATTGTAGTCATACCCTTCACCCTGTGAAGAATAGATCCACCCCCGTGGGATAGAAACAAATGGAATAAGATGGGAAATTTTAAGTAAAAATCAGTGAGTTTTTGGTTAACTCGTGTAAGTCATTTTCTGAGAGCAAAATTATATTTTCCATAGTCACGCAAACCAATAAAGAGCACCTTAATAATGTTGGTACTTGTTAAGCGCTTACTATGTGCAGAGCACTGTTCTAAGCGCTGGGGTAAACACAGGGGAATCAGGTCGTCCCACGTGGGGCTCACAGTCTTAATCCCCATTTTACAGATGAGGGAACTGAGGCACAGAGAAGTTAAGTGACTTGCCCACAGTCACACAGCTGACAAGTGGCAGAGCAGGGATTCGAACCCATGACCTCTGACTCCCAACCCCGGGCTCTTGCCACTGAGCCACGCCGCTTCTCTATCATCAATAGACTATGAAATTTAGCAAACTGATGTTCTTTCCGTGAATTCCATGAAATGAATCTCATTTCGTAGGAACTGTGTTTGTCTTTATTAAATCTGTGCTCATTCACCACAAAATACTCTCTTCCCTGATTTGTCATTATCAGCTGAAAAGCTATTAAACCTTGCTATTTCCTTCCAAGACATAGATTCAAAAGTCTCTCTTCTTGATAACCTCATTATTCCTATTGACTATTGCCAAGCCAATCAATCGCTCAATCAATCAGTGATATGTGATAAGTGTCTATTACGTGTAGAGCACTAAAATAAACACTGGGGAGAAAAAATAGAATAGACAGATATGAACCCTGCTCTGAAGGAGGGTATGATCTAGCAGTGGGATCAAACTGGTGTCTGACTTCAACAAAAAACGTTCAAGAGTGTGAGGGATTTAGGTGAGACAGAAAAGTGATCTTGTATTCTTCCTCCCTGGAACGGGCCTAGCTTTTTAAAAAACAGATAGAGCCTTAGCTGGCATTTTAACTTAATCTGGTTACAGTGGGGTGGATTCCAATTTCAATCCCCTCCCATCTTGGATTTCTAGGTAATAGTTTGGGAGAGTACAACATAAAACAATGAAAATCCCTAGGATTTCACAGCCAAACACCCGCTATATTTAGAACCTAGAAAGTAGAAATCATTCCAATTCAGAAATCATTAGCCTGATGAAAAATGGCTTTAAAGTCGTAATGTTGTCTGATATTATGTGCCCTTGTGATGCACTCTCTCTTTCTAAAGCTATTTCTCTGTTAACTTCACCATAGTTTCAAAGAAACAATGTAGGCATAATCAAATATATTATTTGATCCCCACACACCCCAATGCAATATTGCGATTTATTTCTAACCCCCTCTTAGAACGCTCCCCCTTTTCTAGCACGCTCCCCCTTTTCCGCGCATCCCAATATTGCATTTTATGTCTAACCCCCCCTTGTAGAACTATCCCCCTTTTTTCCATGCACTCCAAAATTGCGCCTTATTTCACCCCCCTCCCGTGTAGAACGTTCCCCCTTTTTCCCTTGCACTCCAATATTGCGCTTTATTTCTAACCTCCCCCGTTTAGAACGCTCCCCCTTTGTTCCACCCACCCAATATTGAGCTTTATTTCTAACCCCCCTGTTTAGAACTTTCCCCCTTTCTCCCCAATATTGCACTTTATTTCTAGCCCCCCGCTTGGAAGGCTTCCTCTTTTTCCCGTCCACCAAAATATTGCACTTTATTGTAAGCCCCCTCCCCCCTTTTCCCACACACCCCAATATTGCGCTTTGTTTCTAATGCTTTTTTCCCATTTACTTGGAATAGGACAATAGATTATATGTATGTTAAAATGAGTTATGCAAAGCACAGAGATGCTAGAGTAAATCTGGTCATTCTTTAATTACAAAAGGAGACCATGAAGATCAGACAACAGGCTGTGTTGTAGAACTGCCAAAATGACATTTAACCGTAATCCCTTAATTGATATTTACACTCTCGCCGCTGGTTCAATCAAGTCTCACAGACAACACTTTCAAAAACATAGTTTTATATTCCTATGCCGACCTAAAGAGAGTTTTTACATTCTAACCACAGGGGCTTTCAGTTCTGTGGCTAACATGTCATTAGTTGTTTTTTCCCCAAAACGAGGACTGAAAAATCTAAAGGTTCATGTTGACATTTTCCAACTGAAAATTGCAAAGGCAAATGGCTGTTGCTCCTTCACATTTACTTCCAACTCTATACTCTATATCTGAGGTTGTCCATTTTGGAGGATGATGCTTAATGTGTTTGTGTGAGTGTGTGTGTGTGTTCGTGTGTATGTTTGTGTATGTCTGTGCTTGTAAACTTTGTTCCTCCTGGCCTGATGTGCTTGCAATTTGCGAAGCCCGACTCTATTTTCCCACCTTACTCTTGGTCTCTTCATCTTCCTCACGCCTCTTGCCTCTGAAAGCAACTCGTCTTCTGATTGCTAATCAATCAGTCACTCGATTGATTCATCAGTCAATCAAATGAATGAATGAATGAATAGCATTTTTTGAGCTGCATGCAGACCACTGTACTCGGTGCTTGGGAGAGTACAACACAGAAGAGTTGGAAGACACATTCCCTGCACACAGTATCTTCACTTTATTTTCCCCTTCCAAGTGTTTAGTACAGTGCACTGCAGGTATTCAAAAAACAGTTGGTGGCCCATCCAACTCCACCTTGAGAAAACTCCTCATCATCAGTGTGAAGCCCTCTATCCATTCTCCCCATCTACTTAATCTTTTGATTTCTGTCTAAAGCCCAGTCTGCCCAATTTGTTCCTCTAATGTCAAACTACTCACTGAGACTCACTCATGCCTCATTGCCGAGCCCTTGTTCACACCCTTCTTCCTGCCTGAAACTCCCCCCAGCCTCACATTCAACAGGCCACGGCTCTTCCCATCTTCAACACTCTTCAGAAATCACATCTCCTCCAGGAAACAGTGTCTATCTCACCGTTAAACTGGAAGCTCCTTGAGGGTAGGAATCAGGTATACTTACTTTATTGTAATCTCCCAAGCATTTAGTACAGTACAGTAAATCCTCAATTAATACCATTAATTGATTGATTGAATACCAACATTTAATTGATTTGCCTTGCCAGTCTGTGTCTGCCTTAGTGGTCTGTCATTAGTTGTACGCTTGCCTCTAGATTCTAAGTTTGTTTTGGGCAAAGAATATGCCTGTTTATTGTTATACTGTGTTCTCCCAAGTGCTTGGTAAAGTGTTTTGTACCCAGTTAGTGCTTAGTAAATACGATTGAATGAATCAATAACCCCTTTCTGTTCTTCATTGCTCAGGATTTGCTTCATTATGTCTTCCTAATGTTTGTTCTATCCTCCCTGCCTGTGTGAATTTCCTCTCAATCAACTAATCATTCAATCAACATTCATCAAACTGCTTGGGTATCCTGTTATCTCATCTCATATGTCCTACCCAGAGGAGTTATGTTGCTGTGAGTGCTGTCTCAGTGTTTGTGAGCTGATTGATGTTCAGTCAATCGTATTTATTGAGCACAATAAGTGAGCACTGTATTAAGCGCTTGGCAGAGTACAAAACAACAATAAAACAGAGACATTCCCAGCCCACAACGAGCTTACAGTCTAGAGGGGGAGACAGACATTGATATAAACAAAATAGAGATATGAAGATAAGCTCTGTGGAGTTGGGAGGGGTGGTGAAAAAAGGGAGCAAGTCAGGGTGATTAAGAAGGGAGTGGAAGAAAAGAAAAGGAGGCTTAGTTAGGGAAGGCTTCTCAGAGGAGATGTGCCTTCAATAAGGCTCTGAAGCGGGGGAGAGGCATTGCCTGTTAGATAGGACGAGGAAGGGCAGGACATGTGTGAGAGGTCAGCGGTGAGAATTGGAATTGTTGGAATTCCTGTTAATCATATTTTTGAGCATTTACTGTGTGCAGAGCACCATACTGTTTGGAAAAGTAAATGCAACAGAGCTGGTAGGCACGTTCCCTGCCATCAAGGGGTTTACGGTCGGCCCTGATGATTGATGGTGGATGCGGGTCATTGGTGGCAACAGTGACAGGAAGCTAATTTTTTTTGTAAATGCCTGTAATGTTCTTACAAGGGCACACTCGGGATAAGAATGGAGGAATATTAGTGGAATTGCTAGGGGAATACGTCGCAGAGTGGTGTCAGTGGCAACCCTGCTTTAATGAAGCCATAAATGGATAGTTTTCTTCAAAATCATTATAAATTGCATTTATTAAGCCTGTACTGTATGCCAAACACAGAGAGAGGATACAAAATAATCAGGTTAGACACAGTCTCTGCCCTGCGTGGGACTCACTCTCTAAGGAAGACAGAGGATGGGTATTGAATTCCCATGGAGGGGGAAATTGAGGCACAGAGACATTAAGTGATTTGCCCAAGGTCCCGCAGCAGACAAGTGGCAGAGTTGGGATTAGAATCCAGGTCTTCTAACTCACAGGCTCATCCTCTTCCCACTATGCTACTCTGCTTCTCGAGTAAATGATAAAGGACATCATCACAGGTTTGGATTTTCTCCTTCATATTAGTTGATCACATTGGGGAATTGGTACAAGCACACACATTAATGACACTCTTGTCCACGCAATGATGCTGAAGACTGATTCAGGAGAGCAACTCATTTGGTGAATATGTACTGGGGTCCTATTAATGATAATGGTATTTGTTAAGTGGTTGCTATGTGCCCTTCATTGTTCTAAGCACTGGGGTAGATACAAGGTAATCAGGTTGTCCCTCATGGGGCTCACAGTCTCAATCCCCATGTTAAAGTTGAGGTAAGTGAGGCCCAGAGAAGTTAAGTGACTTGCTCAAAGTCACACAGCTGACAAATGGCAGAACTGGGATTAGAACTCATGACCTCTGACTCCCAAGCCTGTGCTCTTTCCACTAAGCCATGGTGCTTCTCTGCAATAACTATATTCATAATAATATAATAGCTGTGGTACTTAAGTGCTTACTATGTGCCAAACAGTATTCTAAGCACTGGGATATCTACAAGATAATCAGGCTGGACACAGTCAGTGTCCCTTATGGGGCTCCCACTCTTAATCCCTACTTTACAGATGAGGGAACTGAGACACAGAGAAGATAAGTGATTTGCCCAAGGTCATGCAGCAGGCGAGCAGTGGAGTCGGGATTAGAACTCAGGTGCTCTGACTCCCAAGCCCTTGCTCTGTCCCCTAGGCCACATTCTGTGGAGATTTTTATGTTCAAGAGATTCCGTGCATCGCGATTACCTGAATGAAGTTAACTTTCTTCATAAAAATGGCTACACCCTCACTCCCCCTCTGTCTCTGAAGCCCACAGTGGCAGTAATATATTACTGCTGCAATTCATTAAGGCTAACTGTTAGAGGGATAAAATGATAAAGTGAAATCAAGCCTAGGCTGGCCAATAATCCAGTCATGTACTGGCCTGCAGAGTAGATTCATCATTATTAGTTAGCTCTGAGCAGTGGTTGAATTTGTTCTTTCATTCATAGATGATTTCCATACCAAGAGTCATGAAATGAAAGATGATTAACAGAAGCAGACTGAAATCAGATAAGACTCAGTATCTCGTTCTGTAGTTAACGGTGATGCATGAGTGTGTATGTGTGATTGTGTGTGTACTTGTTTGTATATGGGGAAAAATGATCAAGCTGAATTTCTGCATGATGAGGGAGAGGTCTCGGATTAACAAGATGATCCATATACCTTCTTACTGTACTCTGTCCTCTTTCTCCCAGACTCCAAACTCTTGCTCATGCCACCCATCCCCATCCTGAAATATCTTCCTCCATTCCCATATCCTCCAGACCTCAGCCCTCCCCAATCTCAAAGCTCTCCTAAAATCCCATTTCCTTCAGTGAGCTTCCTCTAATGATTCACATTCTATCCTAAGGCGGAATCTTGAATTTCTCTCTCTATTTATACCAATCCTTAGCACTTGGGTGTAGACTTCCACTGAACGGTCAATTAACTTATTCACATTTTGTCTTTGTAAATATTTTAGGTCTCACTCCCTCCATTAGAATATAAGCTCCTTGTGGGCAGAGAATGTGTCTTGAACTTTGGTTGTACTTTCTCAAGTATGTTGTACCGGCACTCGGTTGATACTCAATAAATGTAACTACCACTCTTATGACAATTACCACTACTAGAATCATTATCCCTAATATTAGAGAATCAGCGAGGCTCAGTGGAAAGAGCCCGGGCTTGGGAGTCAGCAGTTGTGGGTTCTAATCCCAGCTCCGCCACTTGTCAGCTGTGTGACTTTGGAGAAGTCACTTAACTTCTCTGGGCCTCTGTTACTTCATCTGTAAAATGGGGATTAAGACTGTGAGCCCCACCTGGGACAACCTGATAACCTTGTATCTCCTCCGGCATTTAGAACACTGCTTGACACACATTGAGCGCTTAACAAATACCATCATTATTAATTACCGCCACTAGAATCATTCTATTATCACTAGTGCCACAACTATTATTATTATGACTAATAATACAAGTATTATGACTATTAATTCTTATGACTATTACTCCTATTAATCACTATTTCTACTATTATTGTCCTTACTACTGTAGTTCTGCTTTTTTCTACCAAAAACGTATTAAATAGTTGTGAGCTCAAGCAATCGAGAAGCTGCCCTCAATCAAAGTGTCTTAGCCCTGCCTGTGTTGGGAATGAAAGGGATTATGGTTCTTATTCTGCTTGGTACCCAAGAAGCAGCATAGCTTAGTGGAAAGAGCATAAATCTGGAAGTCAGGAGACCTGGGTTCTAATTCTGGGTTCATCACTTTTCTGATATGCGACCTTTGCCAGTGCGTTCAACTTATTTGTAGTTTGGTTTCCTCATCTGTGAAATGGACATTAAATGCCTGTTCTCCTTCCACGTGAGCCCAGTGTGAGGCAGGGTTTGTGTCTGATCTGCCTGGAATATAGTTATCCCGGTGTTTAGCACAGAGCTTGGAACATAGTAAACACTTAATTCTTCTTTGTGTACTTCTTCTTCTTGTTTTCATTTTTCTTCTCCTCCTCTCTTCCTCATCTTCCTTTTTCTTTCTTTTCCTTCTCCTTCTCTCCCTTCTCTTCTTCTTCCTCCTTCTCCTGTTCCTAAAATTCCTCTTCCTTTTCTTCCTTCTTCTCTTCTCCTCCTCCTCCTCTTCCTCTTCTTCCTCTTCCTTTCTTCCTCCTCCTTTTTCTTTCTTCTTCTCTCCCTCTTCTTCCTCTTCCTCCTCCTCTTCTTCCTCTTCCTTTTCTTTCTTCTCTTCTCCTCCTCCTCCTTTTTCTTTCCCCTTCTCCTCTCCCTCTCCTTCCTCTTCCCTCCCTCTTCTTCCTCTTCCTCCTCTTCTTCTTCCTTTTCTTCCTTCTCTTTCTTCTCCTTCTCCTCCTCCTCCTTTTTTCACCCCCAGATCTGCTCACAGATTAGCACAGAGAGCACTGTAGAGAAGCAGTTTGGCTCTGTGGAAAGAGCACGGGCTTTGGAGTCAGAGGTCATGGGTTCGAATCCCCGCTCGGCCACTTGTCAGCTGTGTGACTTTAGGCAAGTCACTTCACTTCTCGGTGCCTCAGTTACCTCATCTGTAAAATGGGGATTAAGACTGTGAGACCCACGTGGGACAACCTGATGACCCTGTGTCTACCCCAGTGCTTAGAACAGTGCTTGGCACATAGTAAGTGCTTAACAAATACCAAATACCACAGAGGGAGAGATCTTAATCTTGCTTTGTTGAGATTTTTGGCAGAGTCCTAAGATATTATTTCCTTTACAGTGGCTGGGAGTTACATTTGGAATGGTGTGGGAAGGAGAAAAATCAGTAAAGAGTAAATGGGGAGCCAACCCATGGGCCTAATCAACTTCCATCTGAGTCTCTCACTCCAGCTCAACTCCACTGTCTATTTTTTTAACAGTATTTGTTTAGCACTTCCTATGTGCCAAACACTGTTCCAAGTGCTGGGGTAGATACAAGTTAATTCGATTGCACACAATTCCTGTCCCACATGGGGCTCACGGAATAACCACTGAATAACTAAAGGGAAATATAGTTTTGGTTCCCGTAATTGCATTTTTCCATCCAAAGTAAAACCAAACACCTGAGAGAGGCAGCATGATCACCTGGATAGAATGTAGATCAGGAAATCAGGAGGCCTGCCTTTTCATCCCTTTTCCGCCTTTAGTCTGAATCTCCCTATGCCTCTGTTTCCTCATATGTAAACTGGGGATAAGATCCCCACTCCTCATATGTCTAAGATCGCAGGATGTGGAGTGGAGCTGTTCTTACTATGTATCTTCTTCAGAGCACAGAATAGAGTGTGGCACTTAGTAAACACTAAACTCAGCAGTGTTATAAATAAATAGCTCGGCAGTGCTTCACGCATTTCATTCAATCCTATGTATTGAGTACTTACTGTTTGCAAAGCACTATACTAAGCGCTTGGGAGAGTACAACACAGCCAGAGAAGCAGTGTGGCTTAGTGGATAGAGCACGGCCAGAAGGTCATGGGTTCCGATCCTGACTCCACCACACATCTGCTGTGTGACACTGGGCAAATCACTTCACTTCTCTGGGCCTCAGTTACCTCATCTGTAAAACCGGATAGGAGTGGGAGCCCTCTCTGGAATAGGGACTGTGTCTAACCTGACTAAATTATATCTACCCCAGGTCTTAGAACAGTGCTTGACACATAGTAAGCATTTAAGAAATACCATAATTATTATTTTTATTATTATTATTATTATTAACAACCTACAGACACAGTGAGCATTGTGGATAAAGCATTGGCCTGGTAATCAGAAGGTCATGGGTTCAAATCCCAGCTCTGCCGCTTCTCTGCTGTGTGACCTTGGGCAAGTCACTTCACTTTTCTGTGCCTCGGTTATCTCATCTGTAAAATGGGGGTTGAGACTGTGAGCCCCACAAGGGACAGGGACTGTGACCATTTTGATTTGCTTGTACCCATCCCAGCACTCAATATGGTGCTTGGCACAGAGTAAGCACTTAACAAGTACCATTATTGTTATTATTATTATTATTAACTCACATAACTTACTAATTTAGCCCTTTCTGTCCATGTTTATGTGTCTTATCCCACTGGAAGAGTTCTGTGTTTCAGCTGAATAGCCTTGAGTTCCATTCTCTGCAGCAGCACCGTATTATAACCCCAGTGAGCTTTATTCATAACGTCAACGGGAATGATGAGAAAGGTTAGTAGAGAGTGTATGAGGTGCTATCCCCGAAAAGTAGGAGATTGTTAATTCCACGATCGAATGGCTTTTTTGAACTTTAAAGGCATGGTCAACTGTTTTGCTGAACTGTGAAACCGCATATCAAAAAACTTCTTCAGAAACTGAGCCAGCAAATATAGGTTGAAATAATCAAACCGTTCAATTTTCCACAATGGATGTTGAATTTATAAAATCAATAAAAAAGATTAACCTTGTAAAACACTTTACTTTCAGCTTACAAGTAAAGGGAAATATAGACATTTATTAAAACTCTACATAATATTCCCTATAATTACATTTTTCCATCCAAAGGCAATCCTGGTGATTACTATAGAATGAAAGAGTATTCAATCAGTTTTTCATTTTATAATTAAAAAAAACTCCATTGACTAAGATGCATACTAATGGAATGGTATATTCTCATTTATTTTTAATGAACACTATCCCTTTAAGTGATGAGGCTTACTCCTTCTGGATGAAGCCGAGATCTTTTGTTGGCTGCCATTTAAAAAGCCAGAAGTTGGAATGCTGTTTGGCACTGCTAAATGCTGGAACAGACTCGTGATTCCCTCTCCAATTGTTCCAAGGTAAAAATCTAGAAATTACAAGACACTTAAATTGAGTTTAATGACAACAGGGATTCTTTCCAAGAGGGAAAAATCACTCGTTATTCCCGAACTGACTCGCCACCTCTTTTGCAAAAATGATTACATAGCACTCTGCTTACTAATGGAAAGATGGGCACAAATTCTAGAGATGAATGTAATATTCCTTATGTGGTTCTTCTCTCTAGTCTCTCTTTTGTCTTACCTCTCTAGTCTTTGCTTACTAACGTCTCGTAGTTGGAAAATAGATTATCTGAGGGGACTCTGTACAGAGAGGAACTAACTGCAGAAAGTCACCTACAAAACCTATATAGAAACACTTTCAATTCATCCACCCAACAATCAGTAGTATTCATTGAGCACTGTTGTTTCCAGAACCTGTTCTTTATGCCAGGAGGAGAGTACAGGGGATTTAGGAATAGTGACATCTGCCTTCAAGAAGTTTTCCACCTCTCAGTCTGTATTTCAGTGGGGATGGATGAATAGGTCTTGATGATAGTATTGAAAAACAGGAAAGGGTAGAACTTAAGCAAATAATAATAATGATGATATTTAAGTGCTTACTATGTGCCAGGCACTGTTCTAAGCACTGAAGTAGATACAAAGTAATCAGGTTGTCCCACCTGGGGCTCACAGCCCATTTGACAGCACGGAGAAGTGAAGTGGCTTGCCCAAGGCCGCCCAGCAGACAAATGGCGGAGCCGGAATTAGAACCCGCATCAAATCTTTTGACTGCCAGACTCAAGGGACTGGTTACACTACTGGACAAAGTAAAATAATTTGTTTCTGTCACATTTTGAGCCTCGAGGGTTTATGGGAACCCAAATGTCCCATGAAATTTCAGTCAGAATACAGGCACAGGAAAGGAAAACAAATTAAAACATTGATGATAGCCACAGCTCTGTTTATGATTCGGTGTAAGCCACCAAAAGTAATAGTAAGAATAATTAGGTTATTTGTAAAATGTTTGCTCTACGCATAACGTTGGGTGAACATAAGATTCACTGCAATCAGATCAAAGTCTTTGTTCAGATCCAGGCTCTGTCCAACACAGGGGCAAGTCTTTCAATCATAATTTACAAATGAGGAAACTGAGACACAGAGCAATTAATGGAGTAGCCCATGGCCACACAGCAAGCCGGTGGCAGTGCCGGGGTTAGAACGCATGTCTCCTCACTCCCAGCCCTTTCATTCATTCAATCATACTTACTGAGCACTTACTGTGTGCAGCCCACTGTACTTAAGTCCTTAGGAGAGTACGATACAGCAATAAACCGACATATTGCCTGCCTACACTGAGCTTACGGTCTACAGGGGAAGACAGAAATAAATATAAATAAATTTCAGATATGTACATAGTGTTGTGGGGCTGAGGGGGATGGATAAAGAGAGCAAGTCAGTGTGACGCAGAAAGGAGTGGAGGAAGAGGAAAGGAGGGCTTAGTCTGGGAAGGCTCCATGGAGGAGATGTGCCTTCAATAAGGCTTTGAAGGCGGAGAGAGTAATTGTCAGTACTGAAAAAGGAGAGTGTTTCAGGCCAGAGGCAGGACATGGGTGAGGGGTATGAGGCGACGTAGACGAGCTCAAGGTACAGTGAGAAGGTTGGCATCAGAGGAGCGAGTGGGCAGGCTGGGTTGAGGTAAGAGACCAGCGAGTGGGCAAGGTGATTGAGTAATTTAAAGCCAATGGTGAGGAGTTTTTCTTTGATGCGGAGGTGGATGGGCAACCGCTGGCGGTTCTCGAGGAAAAACTCCCTGTGCTCTTTCCACCAGCCCACACCAAAGATCACTGTCGAAACAGTGAAAAAATTTGGCTCCTCAGGAAATAGTTTGGGAATCAGTGGAATTTGCTAAAAATTCCTCCAAGCTTCACCTTGTAGTTCATATTGCTATGCTGATTCCCAGCGCAGTTATACCTCCTCATGGCCCATGAAGAGCAAAGTGGGTGAAATAAGGGGAGAAAAAAATTCTCACCTCGTACCGTAAAAGTAAAGTTGCACTGTGTATATTAGAGGAAGAAAAGAGGAATCTATATAGAAATTCAATGTGTGATTAAGATGACTATTATAACTTTACAGATATTGAACCGTGCAGGCATTCTCCAACATTAATTCACTCAAATTTCCCATCGATTTGCCAAGATGAATTGTGCGGCACAGTGGTGAGAGGAAAAAAAAAAATCTCAAAAAATGTAATTATTGTGCTTGCCTTTGATTTCATGTAAAATGCATTTTGCTGTAAAATCTTAGTTGACATTTTTCATGCGATGAGCACATCGCCATTACACAGTCTGAACTGATACTAAATTTCATTTCTTAAAACGTTCCATGAATTTATATTTATTTCTGTTTAGCACATCTCTCAGAAAGTAGCTGTATTTAGAAAGAAAAATGTCAAGAAATCCACTGTTTATTTGTTCTCTGTGGTAATAATTGCCTCTTCTAATTTTATGGAATTCAAATCTTTCCTTATCGTCTATGGAGTAGACCCAGAAATCAAAGTAATCACATTAAGTCAATCAATCGATCGTATCCACTGATTGTTTACTGAGTGCATAACACTGTACTAAACTCTTAGGAGCGTACAGGATAACAGAGTTGGTAGACATGTTCTGTAATCAATCGGTAGTTCTTATTGCATGCTTATTTGGGGCAGAGTACTGTGGACAGTGTCTGAACTGATTATCTCATACCTACTCCGGTCCTCAGTACAGTGCTTGACACATAGTAAATGATTAACAAATGCCACAATAATTACTAAGCTCTTGGGGCAATTCAGCAGAATTAGTGATAATAATAATGATAATATTATTGAAGGCCCATCTCTCCAAGAAGCCTTCCCTGACTAAACCCTCCTCTCCTCTTCTCCCACTCTCTTCTGCAGTGTTCTTACTTGCTCCTTCATTCATCCTCCCTCATGGGATGAATCCCCACAGCACATCTGTATATATCTGTAATATACCTGTAATTTACTTATTTATTTATCTATTTATATTAACGTCTGTCTCCCCCTCTAGACTGAGATCATTATGGGCAGGAGTGTGTCTGTCGTTATATTTTACTCTCCCAAGCATTTAGCATAGTGCTTTGCATGCAGAGAGTGTTCAATAAGTACGACTGACCGAATAATAGTAATAATGATGATACTAATTGCAATTGTGACAATTATTGGTCACTTTTTGCCTGTCAAAAGATGTCCTACACACTCTGGCAAATAATGATAAAATTAGATCGGACACAGTCTTTGTCCCTTATGGTGCCCACAGTCTAAATTGGAGAGAGAAAAGGTATTTAATCCCCAATTTTCAGAGGAGGAAACTGCAGCACAGAGAAGGTAACTGACTTGCCCAAGGTTACCCAGCAGGCAAGTAGCAGAGCCAAGATGAAACTCTAGGTCCCTCACTCCTAGGCCCCTTGCTCTTTCCTCTAGATATTGTTGCTTTGTTTTGAGTTAATCAGGAAAGGTTTAAGATTAGGGAGGTAGCACAGCCTAGGGAATGCAGACTGAGATTTTGAGACAAGAGATTCAGGGTCTACTCATTTTAATTACTTGTAAGTATTTGTTAAATTCTTATTTTATGCCAAGCGCTGTTATTAAGCACCGGGGTAGATACAAGATAATTGGGTCAGACCCGGATCCTGGACCACACGAGGCCCACAGTCTAAGATCCAACATTGGCCTCGGCCTGCTGTGTGACTTTGGGCAAGTCACTTAACCTCTCTGTGCCTCATTCGGTTCATCTGCAAAATGGGGATAGGAGTAGAGTTTGCCCCTATCCCTTGGATTGTGAGGGCCAAGATGAACAGTGACTGTGTCCAACTTGATTTACTTTATACTAGTTACAGTGCTTAACATAGTTCTTGCACAGAGTAAGTGCTTAAGAAATACATCATTATTATTATGACTTCATGGAGGATGACTCCATCCACTTTTGTGTTCGTTATTACCAAAAGGAATAATAATACTTGTGGTGTTTGTTAAGCACTTACTGTGTTCCAGGCACTGTACTAAGCACTGGGATGGAGATGAGCAAATCGGGTTGGACACAATCCATGACTCACACGGAGCTCACAGTTTCAATCCCCATTTTACAGATAAAGTAACTGAGGCACGGAAAAGTGAAGTGACTTGCCCGAGGTCACAGATCAGACAAGTGGCGGGGCCTGGATTAGAACCCATCACCTTCCGACTCTCAGGCCTGTGTTCTTTCCCGCTATACCATGCTGCTTCGCTTATTATTATTATTGAGTTACTGCAGAAGCAAGACCCAACAGGGTTAATCAGGGCCCCGTTAAATCCCACTGAGAGATTAGACCTTGCAGTTCACTACACCCCTGTGGCTTGCATTACTTTTTTATGTGTTGCTGTTTTTATAGAGGGCTAAATGGCTTAATTAAATTTTACTGGTTTGTTCTGCTTGTTCCCCCATATCCTATTTAATCGGGACGACGATTCTCCCTTTCTTAAAAGGAGGACATGAAATGTTAGCATGTATTTGTCTTTTTAGAACTGCTCTTAGGTTGTCGAAAAGGATAAAGCGCTTTAATGTGCTGTTTGTTGGGGAAATGGTCCACAGTGTAAGTATACATCATAAACAAATTGAACATTAGCACGTTAGGTTTAACTAAGCTCCTGAAGTCATCATATAGGATCGAGTGCTCGGTTTTATTAGATGGTATAATGGCTTATTCCCTTTTGCTTGTAGAAAATGCCATTTAATAATTTGAGCCTACTAGAAGGTATTGGCTAGGCCAAAGTTCCTTCAGAGATTGTCTTGGAATCCTGTTTTCTTCACCTCTCAGAAAAGAAAAGAGCTTACTTCAGCTAGGATTTCATTCCTCTGGGGACCACCCTGCCTTAAACTTATTTATGCAGGGCAAAATTGTCAGTCATCTCTTCCTCCTCCCAGTATGTCTGTCAAAAACAAAGTGATGGGAGAGTTAATGCAGAATTTTGTTGGCTTCAAGGAGTCTCACTCCACATGTGGCAATATTCTGAGCTCTTTCACACTGCAAATGGATCCTGGCTATGTTTGTTTCTTTTCTGTGCCTCAGTTGTAAAATGGGGATTAAGATTTGGAGCTCCATGTGGGACAGGGACTGTGTCCAACCTGATCATCTTGTATCTGCCCTAGTACTTAGAACAGTGCTTGGCACATAGTCAGTGCTTAACAAATACCATTAAAAATAGTAGTAGCAGGATCCATTTGCTATCTCTATATTGGCTTCAGCAACAACGCCTGAAATATTAGCGTTAATAATATTGTTGTTTGTTAAGCGCTTACTAAGTGCAGAGCACTGTTCTAAGCGCTGGGGGAGATACAGGGTCATCAGGTTGCCCACGTGAGGCTCACAGTCTTCATCCCCATTTTCCAGTGTGGTATTTGTTAAGTATGTGATATTTGTCAAGCACTGCATTTTATCCCCTTCTAGACTGTAAGCTCCTTGTAAGCAGGGAATGTTTCCACCAACTTTCTTGTATTATACTCTCCCATGTGTTTTGCACAGTGCTCTGTACATGATAAGCATTCAATAAATACAGTTCATTGATTCATTGATGTAGATACAGGTACGTATATGTTCCAAGCTGTAATGAAGCTACAATACGTAAGCTCATTGTAGGCAGGGAATGTATCTGTTTATTGTTGTTCTGTGCTCTCCCAAGCTCACAGTACAGTGCTCTGCACACAGTAAGTACTCAATAAATACTGAATCATCTGAGGTTTCTTCATTTCTGTTCTGAATCACTCAAAAGATTTGCACTGTACCTGATCCTCAGCTCTGAAACCAGGTGACCTTTTCTCTACTGTGGCTGAGGTGTCCACTGAGAGCCTGGAACAATAGTCCAACGGGCCGTTTAATTCTACTGGAGAGATGGGAATAAACTGGTCACTTCTGGAAGACGTGTGAGACCTCAGACTGCTGCCATGCCATTTTATGTGCTGAGAAAGGCCCTGTCCTTAAGAGAGCATTCAAACACATTTATTGAGCACAAAACACTGTACTAAGCACTTGGGAGAGTCTTGTCTTGTGCCGTCAAGTCATGTCCAACCCATAGAGACTCCATGGACGCATCTCTCCTAGAACGTCCCGCTCTCCATCTGCAATCATTCTGGTAGTGGATCCATAGAGTTTTCTTGGGAAAAATGCGGAAGTGGTTTACCATCGCCGCCTTCCAGGCAGTCTGCTTGAGTCTCCGACCTTGATTCTCTCCCATGCCGCTGCTGCCCAACCTGGGTGAGTTTTGTAGCAGATGGCCTTCAACTCACTAGCCATGGCCAAGCTAGGAATGGAAAGACAGGCTTCTGCTTGACTCTCCCTCCCATAGTCTTGATTGGTAGAGGACTGGAAACTCTCCAGGTGCCATCCTGAGAAGGGCTTAGGTGTGTACAATATAACAATATACAGACACATTCCCTGCTCAGTGGTCTTTCTGCATGGAGGTGAATGTCATGTAGGAAGGAAGCAAAACTCTATCTGTCATGAGAGAAAGTGGGATCTGAGGAAATTTGTTCTTAATTATTTTGTGGTTTTATTGGGTATCCTAGGTGATCACAAATTAATGCGGTGTTAGAGACATTTAAAATGTTTCCCAATTGACTCTTGAAGTTGTTAGGATTTGAAAATCTCCAGTGTTGATTTTATTCCTTAACGTTGATTACATTTAGCGGGCCCTTGGGTATCATTTCGTGCACTGCCAAAGGTAATTCACTAAACAACCCTGGAGCACTAAGCAGGGAGGTTAAGTAGGGATAAATAAAGAAGAGAAAATTAAGTGCAAAAATTCAGGGTAGATCATGATTAGATCTCTGTGGTTAGAGGAGAAAAAGAGCCTTTTGTAAGAGTGGCACCCAAGCTGGACATAATTCAGTAATCAGTCAATGGTATTGACTGAGCGCATACTGTGTGGAGAGCACTGTGCTAAGCTTTTGGGAGAGTACAAGAGAATACAGAGAAGTAGCAGGGCATAGTAGATAAAGCACAGACCTGGGGGTCAGAAGGTCGTGGGTTCTAATCCCGGCCCCACCACTTATCTGCAGTGTGACCTTGGGCAAGTCACTCCACTTCTCTGGGCCTCAGTGACCTCATCTGCAAAATGGGATTGAGACTGTGAGCCCCATGTGGGACAGGGACTGTGGGCCAACCCAATTTGCCTTAATCCTCCCCAGCACTTAGCATAGTGCCTGGCCCATAGTAAGTGCTTAAAAATACCCTTATTATCATTATTAGTACACTGCAACCCAATTAGTGGACATGTTCACTGCCCCTAACAAGTTTATGTGGCCTAGTGTATGGGGAGTAAACAGAGTATCATCATCATCAGTATTTACTGAGTGCCTGCTGTTTGCAGAGGACTCTACAAAGTGCTCGGGAGAGTTCTATTAACTGCCCATAGTGAGCTTACAGCCAGGAGGAGAAGACAGACATTAATAAAAGTACATAATTTTGATACATAAATTATAAAGAAACACAATATCACCTGGAAGGACTCTAATAAGATCCACATTTGTCTGCTTATGCTGATAATATCTGACTCATTAGTAGGAATAGCATTTATTAAGTATTTATTAATAAATATTATTTATTAAGTATTATGATCATACTACTAATAATAGTATTTATTACAATACTTACTGTGCTTACTGTGTCCTGAGAACTGTATTAAGTGCTGGGAATAATTAATTAAACGCGGAAATTAAACGTTAGCCAGATAACTCAAAGAGACTTTGCATCCGACTCCTTCTGATAGAATTCAACCCAGATGAATGAAAAATCATCTGTTCAAATCATTGAGAGGAGCTCTAGACTGTAAGCTTGTTGCGAGCAAGGGAATGTACCCATTTATCGTTGTGTTGTCCTCTCCCAAGCGTTTACTACAGTGCTCCACACACAGGAAGCGCTCAATAGATATGATTGACTGAATGGCTGGCTTGAGATGACTTTATCCCGTGTGAGCTTCCTGGCTGGGACAGGACTCCCTCATTTCCTCGGTAGGGGCTCAGTCTGAACTCGAGAGAAACAGCATCGCGTAGTGGATAGAGCATGGGCCTGGGAGTCAGGTCATGGGTTCAGATCCGGCCTCTGCCACATGTCTGCTGTTACCTTGGGCAAGTCACTGCACTTCTCCGGGCCCCAGTTACCTCATCTGTAAAATGGAGGTTAAAATTGTGAGCCACAGGTGGGGCAGCGACTGTGTCCAAACTCGTTTGCTTCTATCGACCCCAGTGCTTAGTGCAGTATCCGTCACATGGTAAGCACTCAACAAGTACCGTAATCATTGCTGTTATTATTATTCGACTCTTCAAACTATCAAGCCAGAAGACCGTCCGAGAGAGGTTGGAGTGCAGGGTGATAATTCCGGCTCCATCACTTGTCAGCCATGTAACCTTGGGCAAGTCACTTCACTTCTCTGTGCCTCAGTTAATTTCACCTGTAAAATGGGGATTAAGAGTGTGAGCCCACGTGGGACTGGGACTGCCCAACCTGATTAACTTGTATCTTCCCCAAAGCTGAGAACAGTGCTGGGCACATGGTAAGATAGTGCCTTAACAAGTACCATAATTATTATGTAGAATTTGCCAGATGCACAATGGTCTGCAAGTTGGAACTTCCTCTATTTCATTATAAGTCTATTTTGCCTTGCTGATTCTGAAAAGCAGTCCATTAGCATTTGCATAAAGTCTTGCCTCTATGCTTCTAGAATATAATCAAAGAGTTCCTCTCTGATTCCTTGAAGTAATTTCAATGGTATCAGTATAACAAAAAGATCAATCTAAAAAAGAAATAGGACACTGTAAACACATGCTGATTTTTTCATTATTAAAATACTCAAATATTTAATTCACTCACATACTGACTTTTAAAACCGATTTTCCCCTTTTTCTTTTGATGCCTTATGGCGCCTAATGTATGATTTTTCTCTTTCAAAGGCAGGAAAGAATGTTAAACACACCAAAATGTTCACTGCAGTTGAACAATAAGGGAGGGAAATGGTGGAACTCAACCAATCTGACCTCTCCATTTTCTCCTAAGACAGCGATTAGCTCCGAAGTGGGGGCTGTGTATTGAAGGATAAGGGAATTTAAATAATGATGATCTGGAGGTGATCCTGAGGGTGGCTTTAGGCGATCAGAGTCTAGGTTTAAGAAATACTCTTCCTTTTCAGTAGAAAAATAGAAACGGTGGACTTAAAAATGAACTTCGGAGCCATTCCTTCACCTTAATTACGTTTCAGCTGCTTAGGGAGGAATAGGAAATGCTTGAGCTTATTTTTCTCAGTTCTTTATGTTAAAGCTCCAGAGAGTGGGTAAGAATGCCCTGAAGGGCATATCACATTTAAATGGGGAAATTAGAGAGAAGCATTCTTGATTGTGGAAGGGAAAGGCCAGAGCAAATACATTAGCAATTAACCCCGCTCTTTTTCTTGGAAATTTCAATTCAATCTTAAGTCAATGTTAAAAATGAAAGAAATGAGAGAGATCCACTCAGATTGGTCACCCGAAAAACAGAGAGGAGGAAGGAGTGAGGACAAAGAGATTTGCCAGTGGATTCTTGCTTGATGACAACTCTGGCCTTTGAATTGTAAACACTGAACTTTGGATTTCTTGAACATCAGTCTGCATCTGGCAACAGCTGATATGTGCTCAAGGATGGAGAGTGAGTGATCTCTGCTACCCTTAATGATGTTTATTCTTGGTAATGTTTCAATATTACTCTTGTTTTCCCGTAACGAACATCTCTTAATGGGTGAATTCTGAGTTGTTGGGGTCCTGGGTTCCATTAACCATAAGTAAGGTTTTTCTGTCTTCCCCATTAGACTGTAAAAGCTCTTTGAGGGCAAGGAATGTGTACTCTTCCAAGTGTTTAGTAATAATAATTAGGAAATCTTAAAATAATAATAATGATTGTATTTGTTAAGCACTTACAATGTGTCAAGCACTGTGTACTAAACCCGGGGTAGATACAGGATAATCAGATCCCACATGGGTTTTCCCCATCTGAGTAGGAGGGAGAACAGGTTTTGAATCATCATTTTGCAGATGAGAAAACTGAGGCATAGAGAAGTGAATTGACTTGCCAAAAGTCACCCAGCAGACAAGTGACTCCTGGGCCTTGGCTCTTTCCACTAGACAAAATTCTTTCTCTGCCTTTTCTTAAGCCCTGCTTCTTTAAAGCGCTTAACATGTTTCAAGTATTCAACGTCCCAGTCCTCCATGGGAAGCACAGGTTACCGGAGAGGGGGAACAGGTACTGAATCCCCATTTTACAGATGAAGAAAGTGAGGCACCGAGAACTAAAGTGACTTGCCCAAGGTCACAAAGCAGGCGAGTGACAGAGCTGGTATTAGAACCCCGACCTGTATTAACTAGTCTAACTGCTTCTTTGGTATATCGGCTGTCAAGCACTTCAGTAGTAGGTACTCAATAAATTCAGTTGATTGACTGGTTTGATGTCTGTGATTTCGTTTCATCATTTATTTGTTCAGTCGTCTTTATCGGGCGCTTAATGTGTGCAGAGCACTGTTCTGAGCACTTATGTACATATCTGTAATTTTATTCATTTATATTAATGTCTGTCTCCCTCTCTAAGAATAATAATGATGATGGCATTTGTTAAGCACTTACTACGTGCCAAGCACTGTTCTAAGCACTGGGGTAGATACAAGATAATCAGGTTGTCCCATGTGGGGCTCACCGTTTTAATCGCCATTGGACAGATGAGGGAACTGAGGCACAGAGACGTTAAGTGGCTTGCCCAAAGTCATACAGCAGACAAGTGGCAAAGCCGGCATCAGAACCCACATCCTCTGGCTCCCAAGCCAGAGGAAATGTGTCTTTTTTTTGTTGTATTGCACTTACCCAAGTGCTCAGTACATTGTTCTTTCATTCATTCATACGGTTGCATTTATTGAGCACTTAATTTTTGTAGAGCACTGTACTAAGTGCTCGGAAAGTACAATACAGCAGTAAGTCTGAGAGATGTTTAATAAGTATGAGTACGAGAGAGTATCAATGCTCTCTCATATTTCAACTGCCACAGTATATCCAGTAACCAATTTTGGTTGCAGAATAAAATTACATGTCTGGTTTAACACACTGGATTTTTTTCTTCACGACTCAAAACCTAGAGATGTATTTGTATTCAGCTCTGAGATTCGGTTGGCCAATGACAGTGAGTAGTAATTGTGGTACTTTTAAGCACTTACTGTGTGCTAAGCATTCTACTAAGTGCTGGGGTGGACACAAGTTGATCAGGTCAGACAAAGTCCCTGTCCTCCATGGGGACAATCCCCCTTTTACAGATGAGGTAACTGAGGCAGAGAGAAGTGAAGTGACTAGCCCAAGGTCACACAGCAGACAAGTGACCGAGCCGGGATTAGGACCCATGACCTTCTGACTCCCAGACCCGTGCTCTATCCACTACGCCATGCTGCTTTCTAACATTACTTTTCTGCTATTACGTTATTTTATGATCAGTACCTGACTCTCCTTATTAAATGAGACTTCAGCGAAGACGCCAACCCAGTAAATGGGAATAAACCTTGGAAAATAATGATGAAGAACAGATTATTTAATGGTGGCATTCCCTATAAACAGGAGAGCCTGTCATTAAGCGATGAAATAATCTCCCATTCTCTACTCCTCTTCATGTCTTCCCCATGCCTGGGAGTGGAAAAGGCATTTGTTATTTCATTCGTGCCTTTGAATTATCATTTAATTAACTGGGTATAAATAGACTGAACAAGTGTGAAACTCTCGGTGGAGAAAATACATAGGATTCTAGGATGGTGTGCAAGGAGAAATTCTGAAATTGAACTGTCGAGGAGAAGTATGGGAAGCCGCTTGCTTTTGATGTGGCATAATGGAGCACGTAGAAATATTCACCCTCCTACATTCATGTTTTCAGGTTGTTTGATTTGATAGGCGATTTAAACATTTTTCCTTTAGACTTGGAATGTTATAAACCTCCTCTCCACTCCTTACATTGTACCACGTGAAGGATGTTTTGCTTGTATCCACCACAGCACTTAGAACAGTACCCGGCACATTGTAAGTGCTTAACAAATGCCACAATTATTATTATTATTATTAATGAAAATAATTTGTTCTAAACATGATGAAATGATTATACATATATATGTAGAAAAATATGATAAATTTTCTTACCCCCTTCATTTTGTCAGGGGCAAGGAGCTGGCTTTTTATTAATCCTGTTACAGTTTTCAGTTGGAAGAGATAAGAGGTGATTTAGAACACATCAGTTGGCTACCTATCATATACTTCTTTCATTTTTTCTTTCTGAGAAATTCTCTTTTTAAGCAGCCTAATCCATTTTCACTGTAATCACTGAGGAAATTTGGAAGTGAGTGGATTTGAGCTAAGCCCAGTTGGCTCTATGGAAACTTAGTTTACCTGCTCTATGTACTGGGATCTAGGATAATGAATTAGAAATGTACCTTGAGAACTCAGTGCTAAAATCTTTTATAGAATTTCACGAAAAAGATATCCCAGGTGAAAATTGACAAATTCCTCACTTTTCAATGCCTGTATTTGCTAGGAATAAATGCTTTTCTGCATTAGTTTGTAAAATACTCATAGGATAATGTAGTACAGCAAAGTACTTTACTCTGTAAGGGACTTTTAAATCATTTAAATGTTATTAAACCAAAGCACAAACATGTCTTTTACAAGTGTTTGACTGTTTTTCCTGCTTTTGCTTGCCACCAGTGCTGAAGTGATCAAAAGCATTTGTGTTTTCACTTAGACTTTCCCCACCACATCAAGTTTGTCAATAATAATGGCATTGGTTAACACTTAGAGTGGACCGAGCACTCTACTGAGCTCTGGAGATCCCAGAAAATCAGGTTGGACACAGACCCTGGCCCAGTGGAGCTTATACTAAATAGGAGGCAGGACAGGTATCACATTCCCATTTTACAGATGAAAACCTGAAGTTCAGAGAAGTTGAGTGACCAGCCCAAGGTCACACAACAGGCAAGAGGCAGAGCCAGGGTTAGAACTCAGGTCTCCTGACTAATCAGTCAGTTGACTGCATTTATTGAACACTTACCATGTTCAGAGGCCTGTACTAAGTACTTAGGACAGTACAGTATAACAATATAACAGACACATTCTCTGCTCACAGTGAGCTTACAGTCTAGAGGGGGAGTCAGACATTAATATCAACAAATAAAATTACAGCTATGTACCTAAGTGCTGTGGGGCTAAGGGGATGGGGTGGACAAAGGGAGGAAGTCATGGTGAAGAAGGGATTGGGAGAGGAGGAAAGGGGGATTTAGTCAGGGTTGGCCTATTGGAGGAGATGTGCCTTCAGAAAGGCTTTGAGGGGAAAGTAATTGTCGGATATGAAGAGGGAGGGCGTTCCAGGCCAGAGGCAGGATATGGGAGACAGGTCAGAGGTAAGATAGATGAGATGGAGGTAGAGTGAGAAGGTTAGCATTAGAGGAGCAGCGTGCCCTGCCTGGGTTGTAGGAGGAGAGTAAGGAGGTGAGGTGGCAGTGGACAAGGTGATGGACTGCTTTAAAGCAATGGTGAGATGTTTCAGTCTGATGCAGAGGTGGTTGGGTAACCACTGGAGGTTAATGAGGAGTGAGGAAACATGGACTGAGTGTTCTGGTAGAAAAGCGATCGGGGCGGCGGAGTTGAGGTATGGACCGAAGTGGGGAGAAATAGGAAATATAAACAATTGTTGTGAGAAGCAGGCAAATCTTTTCCACCAAATCTATGGTTGCCATTTTTGTTACCTTTGAAAAAGAGGAGAGGTCTCATCAAGGTGTGGGAGGACCACTAAAAATAGCTCTCCTCTTCAGTTCTGGTTTAGAAGTGAGGAAGACCGAAATAAAAATGTCTAACCAACCACAACCCTCTAGAATGTAAATTTAGTGTAGGCCATGAACCATCAGTCGTATTTATTGAGCGCTTACCGTGTGCAGAGCACCGTTCTAAGTGCTTGGGAGAGTAAACGTAACAGAGTTTGTGGACACATTCCCTAGTCTACAGTCAAGATGGGGAGACAGACATTAATATAAATAAATAAATTATGGCCATGTACATAAATGCTATGGGCCTGAGGGAGGGGTGAAATGAGGGAGGAAATCCCAGTGCAAGGATAACACAGAAAGGGTGGGAAAAGAGGAATGAGGGTTTAGTTGGGGAAGGCTTCTTGGAAGTGGTGTGCCTTCAATAATGTGTCTACCAACTCTTTTATACTGTACTCTTCCAAGAGGTTAGTACACTTTCTGCATATAGGAAGCTCTCCTAAATGAGATTGACTGAGCTTTCATTCAGTTGTATTTATTGAGCGCTTACTAAGTGCTTGGGAGAGTACAATATAACAGTAAACACAAGCATTCCCCTTCCTATTCAAAACTGGTAGCTCAAGCTCTGATTACCACGGGCCATACAAAAGTCAGTTTACTTTCTGGGGTGTTGGAAGATATTCTTTGACATCTGACAGATGACTTCTGATATCTGATCTGCAGGTCAATAAGGAGAGTTATTTTAATTCCAAAAAGATCCCATTAAAACTGGATAATGTGACATCCAGTTAGCTAGGGTATAATGGTGATCAGGTGAACTGAAATATTTCAGGATGTCTGTAAAGCCTCCCATGGAGTTGTGCTTGATTTTTTTGTAAATTACCATCCAGTGTCTCCAAAGAAAACTTTTCTTCTTTCTTAGAACTACATACACTGCAGCCCCCTGCCCCCAGACACACACTTGATTTCTAACACCTCCCCCCATTTGAATATCCACTAAGTGAATACCTCTTTTGTCAGGATCCTCCACTAAAAAGTCAGAGGAGTAAGAGGCAGCAAAGTTGATTTCTTTCTCTCCAGAAACAAGCTTGTCATTTCCCTGACGTTCCACTTCAGTGACTTACTGGGGTTGAAAGATGTTAGTCTTCTGTGTCTCTCTGACTTCTCCTTTCTCCTTAAATGTATCCTTAACCCACTTTGTCCTGGCTAAACTGGAAATCAGAACGACAGTGAGACCTGCTCCTGTCCTGTCCTGCTGAAATAAACCTAAAATAAAAAAAGTCCATATGAAAAATACCAAAATCAAATAGCTCATTGCTATGTGGTTTTGCTCTTCTGGCTTTTGAAAGTCTCCTGAAGAAGCATATTATAAACAAAGCTGTTTATGCTTTTTTCAACACCGGCAAGGAACTTCGAGCATTAGGAATTATGTCAGGCTATAATGAAAATGGTCCCTTAAGCATTCACATTACTCTCCAGACTTTCAGCTGTGAATTTCTCTGGGAATTAATTCCAAAGACGGTCGGCTCAGAGAGAGGGGATCGATTAATTTGCCGAATGAATTTCAGAATCCATTCTCGATGTCGTGGCCAGCGAGAGACCCCCTCCCCGTGCCTGGTAATTACCCCAATATTTCCTGCACACTTGTTTAAACGGCTTACGGAGAGTTTCCTGTGAAGAATGGCTCTCTCTACTGATCTGAGGCCGAAGAGAAAATCAGCAAGCCTTATCGCTCTCCCTCATTCGGTCTTTAGACAGTGGGGTCCAAATCATCATTGTCCCTGGGACAGTGGATGAACGTTCTGGTGGACGGGGACAGATGTGACACCAAAGGAGATTGGAATTTTGCATCAGAGCCTTCATCCTGTCAGACCCATCCATCATCCTCTCCCAGTTTCAAAAGCGAAAAGATGAGCTCCTTTAAAACCACAGGCTTGTCTCTTAATTATCCAAGTACGGTCATCAGAGTTAATAATAGGTTTTACCGAGGCTAGCATTTCTGTGGAATGATTGTCGCTATGCTCAAGAGAAACGTTTAGGAACAAATAGTGGGGAGAAAGCAAGAGACAAGGAGAAAGGGAGGGAGAGAGAGAAAGGGAGAGAGAGAAAGGGAGAGCATTTAATAAGCATCCTACTTCTTATGGAAATGTAATGAATACAGTTGATGAAAAAGGGACAAAAGTTGTGAAGTTTCAAGCTGTGAAAGAACTTCAAAGAGTATTCAAATGTCACATTGATTTTCTTCCCATCTCCAACTAGTAAGTTTTTCAAAAGCAAAATATGATCCCTGTTTCATCCACACATGTTTTATCTACAAACAGGAGGAAATAAGGCATTGTGTTTTCTTATGACAAAAATACTCCATATATTCACAATCTATATCTTATGTTAGCTAATCTAAGCTTCTGCAGAAAACTGGAAAGTGAGTCACCTTTGGCATTTTAGTAAATTATCTTCCAAGGGATTTAGAGATAAGCCTTCCTTAAGATTCTACATTTAAGATAACTCAAAATGAGCTCAGCTACTATGATCAATTCAACACCAGGGAGAGGATGGAACCTAATTCAGTACAGAGGACAGTGGATGAAAGAAATACAGGTACATGGTTTTTGGCAGCTCAGTAATGCTGGTAAAATCAGTTGTCCTTAAATGAAGGGGTTGCATTCCAGCTACACCTCTCATCAGGGAGAAATAGTTTGAGTACTGATATTGAGGTAGATAACTCATGCTTGTAAATAATCATTCTTTTTGACAAAGCATCACGTTCTATCCAGATACATGTGTGTACAGTAATAGTAGTAGTTAGAGGAGGAAGAGAAGAAAGGGGAGAAAGAGTTATATTAATTATTAAGTACCTACTGTATGCAGAACATGTATTAAGCCCAGAGAGAGAACGGCCAGGTGGGAATTAGACATGGTTCTTGTCCCTAAGGGAGCTCACAATCTAGATACAAGATAATCAGGTTTTACACAGTCTCTGACCCATATGGGGTACCCAGCCTTAGGATGAGGGAGAACAGGCATTTCATCCCTTTTTTACAAATGAAGAAACTGAGGCACCGAACAGTAATGTGATTTGCCCAAAGTCATATAGGTGATAAGAGGCAGAGCCAGGATTAGAATTTAGGTTCTCTGGTTCCCAGGCCCAGGCTCTTTCCATTAGGCCAAGTTGCTTCTCTTATTGAAAACAGTTGTTGCGGCAGGAATTGACTGCATTAGAATGACCTAAAATCAGGTTAAATAAGGGAGAGACAAAATCTACCAATTGTTTCTTGGAATTCTGTTCTCTGCGGAATTTACTGTTACAATTAAGCACATTGTAGGCAGGGAATGTGCCTGTGGTTCATTCATTCATCCATTCAATCATATTTCTTGAGCTCTTACTGTGTGCAGAGCACTGTACAAAGCACTTGGAATGTACAATTCAGCAACAGATAAAGACAATCCCTGCCCAACAACAGGCTCACAGTCTAAAAGGGGACAGACAGACAACAAAACAAAACATCACTGGCCTCAGCTGTTACTCCGTCAGTGATATTTACTGAGCGCTTAATGTGTATAGAACACTGTTCTAAGTGCTTGGGAGAGTACAATACAACAGAGTAGGTAGGCACAATCCCTGCCTACAAGAAGCTTACAAGCCAAAGTGGGAGATGGGCATTTAAAAAAATTACAAAAAGGGGAAAGAGAAGCATACAGGGATGTGTCCCTGAGTGCTCTGGGGTGGAGAGAAGTATAAAAGTGTTTAAGGGATAAGAGAAACAGCATGGCATAGTGGAGAGATCCCAGGGCTGGGAGTCAGAAGGCCGTGGTTCCAATTTCGGCTCTGCCACTTGTCTTCCAGGTGACCTTGGATTAGTCATTTCATTTCTCTGGGCCTCAGTTGCCTCATCTGGAAAATGAGGATTGAAACTGGAAGCCCCATGTGAGACAGCGCTTAGTGCAGTGCTCTGCATGCAGTAAGCATTCATTGAATGATTGAATGACAGGGTCTGTGTCCATCCTGATTGGCTCTTTTCCACCCCAGTGCTTAGTATAGTCCCTGGCACAAAGTAAGTGCTAAATAAATACCATTATTATTATTATTACACAGCAAAGTGTGTAGTCCACAGAGAGGGGTAGAAGAAGTGAAGGCTTTTTCAGGGAAGGCTGTTTGGGGAACGTTATTTTAGGAGAGTTTTGAAGGTGGGGAGAGTAATGGTCTGTCGGATATAAAGGGGAAAGGAGTTCTAGGTAGGTAACCATCTCTAATATCTGGAAGAAGGGAGCAGGTGGGTGTCTTCGGAGACAATTGTCTGTTGTATTAATATATACTGGTGGAATAAATAGAGGAGAGCCCACCCACACTGAAACAATCGTCATCTTAACACACCTTTGCGGGGTGGAACATGTGAAGAGAATGGATGACATAGGATACCCCAAACTGATCACTGATTAGTTATTATTAATAATAATCATGATAATAATGAAGGTATTTGTTAAGTGCTTACTATGTGTCAAGCACTATTCTAAGCCCTGGGGTAGATACAAACTAATCAGGTTGGACACCCTGTCATTCATTCATTCATACGTATTTATTGAGCGCTTACTATGTGCAGAGCTCTGTACTAAAGCACTTGGAAAGTACAATTTAGCTGCAGCCACATGGGGCTCACAGTCTTAATCCCCTTTTTAAGATGAGGTAACTGAGGCCCAGAAGAAGTGAAGTGACTTGCTCAAGATCACACAGCAGACAAGTGGCAAAGCCAGGATGAGAGCCTTCTGGCTCCCGCCAGGGCTCTTTCCACTAAGCCTCGATCCTTCTCCTAGTTGATATCAGTTGATATCAGTTCCCGCAAGCAGCCACAAGGGCAAAGAAAGACTTGGCGAAATTGGAAGACACTGCTAGAAATCACTTTGTCCATTCTCCTGCCTTCAGCCTGGATCCTGACTAACCCTTTCCATATGAAAATCTCTCTGGTTCAGCATGAACCAAGAAGACGTCTTGCACATCCAGTGCAATGCTCAACAACTAAATGAATGAAAAACTGCAGTCACCTAAGCCATGATTCCACTAAGTAATACAGTGAGAGATAAGCTTTGAACAAAAATTCAGCCTTTTCACTGAAAGAAAAAAAAAAAGAATTCTGTATGAACTTCCTTTAACTGTAGAAACACAGAAAAAGAACTTGACTTACAGCTTCCCGGAGTTTAGCAAATAGTACAATGCCCAGGAGCTGAGGGAGTGAGGGGGTAAAAAAAAGACTGAAACTTTTTGTACAAATTGTAATTCTTTTGTGTATGAGGGGTTTTTAATATAAGATGAATGGGTTTTCTTTAAAACTGTAGGTTTCTCTAAAGTCATTTGCAAGACTCCCATGAGTTGTAACCCAGAGAGCCCTCTCGTCACTACCCTGGAGTTTACCAGCTCTGTTCCCTTTTGGCTTTTATCTTCAGTTCACAGTTCACTTTTCATCAGAAAGAAAATGCTCTCTGCAGATGCATTGAGTCTGAGGGATTCTAACAAAAGCTCAAAGCTAATCTGAGATGGAATCTAAATGGGAAGAAACATAGTTTTCCATCCATGTGGAAAAATCATGTCTATTGCATGTTCATTCTGTGATCTTGGTAATACAGGAGCAGATTTTTCTTACTGGATGGGTCTTTTAAAATAGGGATGCTCTCTTGTCTCGTCTGTTATTATTATTATCATCATCCGATCAGTGCTGGCTCTGGGGCCAATTGTTACTTTTTTAAGTTAATTTTCACTTTACCGTTTTTAACCCTGCATCTTCCTGCTGCCAATCTAAGCATATTATTTTACTCACCTTGGCAACGTGATAGAGAAGCATATGCCCATTTTTGGCTGAGAGAGAACAGGGTTCACCTACATCCCAAGTTATATAAAGCCACCGGCACTTGACCACTGGTTTATGGTCATCCTGAGCACTTTTATATGTGTGTCATTTGATTGTACATTCCTTATTTGGTTACACTTTTGTAAATCTTTTTATATCTGTGACCCGTATTTGAATATTTGTTTCCTTTTGGGCAGGGAACATGTCACTTCTCTTTTTTTATTCAATAATAATAACAATAACAAGAGTTGTATTTCTAAAGCACATAGTAGGTGCCAAGCACTGCATTAAGCACTATGGTACATTCAGTACAAGCAGATAATAGTCACTGTCCCATATGGGACCTTAGGGTCTGTGAACAAGGGAGAACAGGTTGGTAATTTCCAGTTTCCAGATGAGAAAATTGAGACCCAGAGAAATTTGGTGTCCTACCCAAGCTCGTGGGGCAGGTAAGAGGTGGACCTGGGATTGATAAACGCAAATGACGATCCTTAATACCGTCCTGGCACTTAGTGTAGTGAAGTAGGCTTCAGTAGACACATCTATTCCTACACCTTCTGAGTCAGAAGGACCTGGATTCTAATCCCGACCCTGCCACTTGTCGGCTGTGTGACCCTGAGCCGATCACTTAATTTCTTCATGCCTCAGTTACCTCATCTGTAAAATGGAGATTAAGCTTGGGAGTCCCCTGTGAGACAGGGATGTGTCCAACCGGATTTGCTTGTATCCATCCCAGTACTTAATACAGTGTCTGGCATATAGTAAGTGCTTAACAAATTCCACAATTATAATTATTATGTGATGATAAATCAGTGACATCCATTGAGATCCTACTCTGTGCAGAGCAATTTGCTTGAGCACTGCATTGGGAAATTTACATTTGCCTTCTCTTTGTAAATGATTTCCTGAACTAGACATTGTGTTAAACTCAGCAGTAGTGGTTGTGTTTTCCCTTGGCTTTCATTAAATTTCCATCACTCTGAAATAGACAATAAAAGGTATAAAATAATCAGGTAAATACAGGGAAACCTCCTGACAAACCCTTAATATAATACTCTGCTCACAGTAAGCACGCAATAAACACCATTGATTGATTCCTTAATTCTAGAACATGCTGAATTTCTGAGGTGGTTTAATTTGAAGTAATATCACTTGGATTTGATCTTTATTCCTGGCATTTGAAATTCCCAGAAGATGGATCTTTGTCTATCGCTCGAGAAAATACAGCAAGATTAGGTTCCAAAGCAATAAAGACAAATCAGTGTCTTGGAGGTCTATGCTATTCACCAAAACATTGTAAAATCATGTTCGGAAGGAAATTTGCAAAAACTCACTTTCCTGGGGATTCCCCAGCTTCTGAACCTCACATGCAGAGACCCACCTGATACATCTAATCAGATGCAATTCGTGTGGATGATGATATTCTTCTTTTTCCAATCAAAATTCTGAATTCTCACTGAACTCTGTAGTTTCCCCGACTCACATAGACTAAATGACTGTCTTTTTCTAGTTGCACTCTCAAAGGCTTTTCTCCCCTGAAAAAGGAAACAAACTGTGAAGTGTGGTCGGCACCAGAGGTTATTAGTCTCAAATAGAAAATTAGAAATGTAAACCGAAAAAGACAAAATTGCCTTAGAGATAACACATGTTTGCATAGATGTGCTTAGGGCAATCTGATCTAAGATCTCCCTGAAGGAGTATAGACTCTCTTCTTTCAATTTATGTTGGTAGTGATTGGCCTTTGAGGGGAGTTTCAGGGCTGACTTTGATGTATAAACTCGTCTGACAACCTTACAGAGATTCCCTGACCACAAAAGCAGAGGAGATCAGCCGTCGTACTTCTGAAATATACTTACAACTTAAATTTTTGAAAATCTGTGGTGACTGCTTTACCATAGAAGAGACTGTGATTTGAAGGTACTTGTTTTAAAACTAGTTTGGTTCAACAGCAACTGAGTTCAGTACACAGTGGAAGATCCATTTTTCGGGGGCTGGGCTACTTTGGAAATTCTCAAAAGATGTTGGCAAATACTAAGGACTGCCTGAAAAACAAATGGATTTTGGAGCAAATTAAACCAAAGTGGTCTTTGGGAGGCCAAATGACTTAGGTTAGCATAATTTGGACACAGAATCAGGAGGATTAATTCTCTGGAGAAGACACTAATATGAGGAAAAGTCCAGGGAAGACGTGGAAAAGGCACACCAGCAGCTAGATGGATAGAGACCATAACGGAAATGGAAGAACCATAAGAAAGGTTGCAGATTATGGCATAGGACAGGATGTTCTGGAAAGAATATATCCATGGAGTAGCTATGAATTGGAAATGATGGCACTTAATAATAATAATAAATGATAGATTGTGATTCAGTGAGTCTACTCTGTTGTACTCTACCAAATGCTTAGAACAGTGCTCTGCACACGGTAAGCTCTCCATAAATACCACTGATTGATAGTTGATGCTGAGTACGGATGAATTTGAAGAGTTTTCAAGAATCTCAGCCATAGAACAGAGCTTGACTTTTATTCTCGATTGAATTCTGCTACCTACACAGAACCCTGCCTGTTGAGATCGTAATTTACCACGTCGAACCCTCCTTTAGGGGAATATCAAATAGATTGTGCTCCAGGCCAAATGATTATCTGCAAAATAATTAGAGAGTTCCAGCTCCCAGGACCTTGAAGAGTTTCTCGAACAGTTTTATCAAGGCATAGATGAGTGGTATTAAAAGCAAATGGCAGGAGACATGGTAAATGACAATAATTCCTGCAATAGAATCCAAGTATCAGCTACTAAATTTACTGTTACGCAACTTTCTGAGCAGAACATCTGTGAGATCGACTGGCAGCATAAGGTCCAAACTTTAATCAGATACATAGTTGAAGCTAGGCAACCTCAAAAGGGTAAACTGTAAGCTTGTTATGAGTAGGGATCACATCCATTAATTCTGTTGTATTGTTCATTCATTTATTCATTCATTCATTTAACAGTATTTATTAAGCTCCTATTGTGTGCAGAACATTGTACTAAGTGGGGAAAGTACGATGCAGCAATAAAGAGTGACAAATTGCTGCCCACAACAAGCCTACAATCTAGATGGGGTGGGGAGACGGATACATATAAACAGACATAAGTAAATAAAATTATAGATATATACATAAGTGCTGTGTGGCCGAGGTGGGGGAAGAGCAAAAGGAGCAAGTCAGGGTGATGCAAAAGGGAGTGGGAGATGAGGAAAAGTGGGGCTAGTTCAGGGAAGGCCTCTTGGAGGAGATGGGCCTTCAGTAAGGCTTTGAAGGGGGGGAGAGTCATTGTTTTTGGGATTTGAGGAGGGAGGGCATTCCAGGCCAGAGGCAGAAGATGGGCCAGGGTTTGGGGGAGAGACAGGGTGAGATGAACGCTGAAGGCCCAGTGAGAAAGTTAGTACAGGAGGAGCAGAGTGTGCTGGTTGGGTTGTAGAAGGAGAAAAGGGAGGTGATGTAGGCAGGGGGAAGGTGTTGAAGTGCTTTAAAGCCAATGGTGAGGAGTTTTTGTTCTCTCCTAAGTGCTTAGTACATTATTCTGCACATAGTAAGTGCTCAGTCAATACCATTGATTGACGGATAGGTATCGAAAGCTTTGTCATGGCCTCAAAAGAACAGCAAAAAGTGTAATGTGGGTGGGAGCTCCCGGAAAATAATACAAACAGACCAGCTATGTAGACTGGAATAAGGAATGGGGTAGACTCCCATGGGGTAGACTCTTTTTGGGCAAAAGCTTCCTTCAGCCCCAGTCAAGAAGAGAATTTAGAAACCAATTCTGAAACTCCAAGGGGGAAACAGCTTGGCATAGAGCATGGACCTGGGAATCAGAAGGTCAGGGGTTCTAATCCTGGCTCTGCCTCTTGTCTGCCAAGTGACAATCACTTCACTTCTCTGTGCCTCAGTTCCCTCATCTGGAAAATGAGGATTGAGACTGTGAGCCCCATGTGAGACAGGGAGCGTGTCCAACCCGATTTCTTTATGTCCACCCCAGCGCTTAGTACAGTGCTTGACGCATAGTAAGCGCTTAACAAATACCAGAATTACTATCCCCCTCCAAACTGTAAGCTCGTTGTGGTATGAGAATCTGTCTATTGCTGTGTTGTACTCACTCAAGTGCTTATTACAGTGCTCTGCACACAGTGAATGCTCAATAAATGCAATTGAATGAATGAACTTAAATTCAAACGTGCATAAAAGGGAAAATAGATAATGCCCTGATCATTTCACTCACACCCGCCTCCCCCTCCCCCCCAACCAGACACATACACGCAAAATCAGTGTTATCTTCGATTGAGGACAATCAATAAATCAGTGGCATTTATTGAGTGATTACACTGAGCAGAGACTGTACTAAGTACTTAGGATACACAATAGATATAGACACATTTTGGAAAATGGTAGTCCTGCTATTCATTTGGTTTTAAAATATTCAATTTTTGAGACACTGGTGGTCTGAGCTTAAAGTCAGTGTGCTCATGTTGTTTATGCATTCTGTATATATATATATATAATAATAATGTTGGTATTTGTTAAGTGCTTACTATGTGCAGAGCACTGTTCTAAGCGCTGGGGTAAACACAGGGGAATCAGGTTGTCCCAGGTGGGGCTCACAGTCTTAATCCCCATTTTACAGATGAGGGAACTGAGGCACAGAGAAGTTAAGTGACTTGCCCACAGTCACACAGCTGACAAGTGGCAGAGCTGGGATTCGAACTCATGAGCCCTGACTCCAAAGCCCGTGCTCTTTCCACTGCACCACGCTGCTTCTGATACATATACATGCATAATATATACTAGTATATATTCATCTCTCGTTAGATCTCTACATCGATATATATGTAAGTGGATGCTAGAGATAAATAAATACAAGCACCCATAAATAAATTAATACACCTCCTTGATATTTGAATCCAAAAATATGTTTTTCCAGAAAAATCATGCTTAGTTCTTTTTAATCCAGCTTTTCCCATTCCGTACCTATCTATATTTCCTGTGTTTTTTAAGTTTCTCAAGTACAAGTAATGTTCAGGTCAATTTTCAATTTTGAGATTTTGCCCGTTTTATTTTCGGGCTGCCTGCTTTTAATCAGGCAAACCTGGTGCTGACTTCATTGAAATGTAGACATCATAAGACGGGAGAGAGAGCAGGATCTGAGTGAAGGCATAATTGTATTTTCATTTGCATAATCGTGTAGCTTTGTGGCAGAGAAATCTGACTGTCGATCGCTAGGTAAACATTCGCATGTCTGAGATTAGGGAAATGCGAATGGCAATTGTTATTATTCCTTTTACATTAAAGTTCCATTTACAGCTCCATTTAAGCAAACTAATAAGAAACTAATCCTAGCTATCAGGGAAAAATAATCAGAGGAATTGCTACTCCTGAAAATATCATTTTGTATGGAGGTGCTTGTTTTAATACCAAGAGGCACTCTTTCAGAACGTATTATTTTGGATATGAATTTCGTAGCCCACAGGAGCTTAGGAGAGGTCTCGATTGGGCTAATTTTGAAAATAGATGATACCGATCTTGATGGAAGAAAGAATGGTTTATTCCAGTGAGAAAGCCAGAAGTGCAGTCTGAGATATGTACCAGCCTAGGGAAGTGCGGTGTTTGGTTTCCTATTCATTCATTCAATTGTTCATTCGATTGTATTTATTGAGCGCTTACTGTCTGCAAAGTACTAAGCACTTGGGAGACTACAATGCAACAATAAACAGACAAGTTCCCTGCCCACAGTGAGCTTACAGTCTGGGGGGGTGGAGGGAAGTGACATCAATAGAAATAAATGAAATTCCTATCTCCTAATTACCTTTGCTTGTCTTATGCTGTCGAGTCACGTCCGACCCATAGCGACGCCATGGACACATCTCTCCCAGAACATCCCAACTCCATCTGCAGTCATTCTGGTAGTTTATCCATAGGGTCTTCTTGGTAACAGTGTAATGGGAGAGAGTCAAGCGAAGAGACTGGAGTTTACAGCATGGAAGGAGGCGATGGAAAACCAATTTTGGATTTTGACCAAGAAAACTCTCCAGATCCACTACTGGAACATTTGCAGATGGAGGTGGAGCTTTCTGGGAGAGATGTGTCTGTGGCGTCGCTATGGGTCAGAGATGACTCCACCGCATAAAACAAATGATTAAAGAAAGGACTAGTAACACCAGTATTAGTATTTATTAAATGCTCACTATGTACAGGACACTGCACTAAACACTGGGCAAGATTACCCAGTTGGGGACTAAATATGGTTCCTGTCCCTAGGGGAGCTCAAAATCTAAAAATCAAAAGGGAGTGGTAAGATACAAAATGAGAGATCAACACAACACTAACACAATGAAGACAAAACAAAGATCAGTTGGGAACTGCATCGAGCGGACTTGCCCAAGATTACCCAGCGTGGCTTAGTGGAATGAGCACCGGCTTGGGAGTTAAAGGATGTGGGTTCTAATCCGTCTGTGCCACTTTTCTGCTGTGTGACCTTGGGCAAGCCACTTAACTTCTTTGTGCCTCAGTTACCTCATCTGTAAAATAAGGATTAAAACTGTGAGCCCCAGCACTTAGATCGTGGTAAGCGCTTAACATATACCATCATTATTATTATTACACAGCAGGCATATGGCAGAGCCAAGATTAGAACCCAGGTCCTCTGACTCCCAGGCCTGTGGTTATCCCACTAGACCATACTGCTTCTCTATAAAAGCCGATTTTTGAACAAATGGCTCTGATACAATGATACCCTCAGGCCAAAGAAACCGCAATTATTATCACAGCTAAAAGGTCAGGCTTGACATCATTAGGCTTTCTCTTGATAGTGGAACTATTATTAAAATATGGTAATCATGACCCAATTATTTTCTAGCATCCCAGCACAACAATCTCAAAGAGCAATTTTAATGTGCAATTTAGTGATAAACAATAATTTAGTTTTTACAGGTACAAAGTTGACATCTGATCAGACTTATTTAATTTATACGCCAATAATGACTAACCCTCCATCTCCCCATGTTGCCACCCTCTCTTGTGTATTACCTATGTACTTTTTATAGTATTTTTTAAGTGCTTACTACGTGTCAAGCATTGTCATTAGCACTGGCGTGGACACAAGATAATCAGGTTGGACACAGACCTGTCCTACATGGGGTTCACAGTCTAAATTGGAGGGAGGAGGATTTATTTCTCATTTTACAGGTGAGGTAACTGAGATACAGAGAGGTTCAATGACTTGCTCAAGGTCACAGAGCAACCAGGTGGCAGAGCTGGGATTAAAACCCTGGTCCTCTGACTCCCAGGCCCATGTTCTTTCCACTAGGCCATGCTGCTTCTCATCATCTCCTCCCGGAGGCCTTTCCTGACTAATCTCTCACCTCACCATTCTACTTTCCCCACTTCTGCCACTTCAACACTTCTACATCAAATAGATAGTTGTATATATACTCTTTAAATCCATTCCTTTCCCATATTTGTCATTTTTTTTGAAGTCTATCTCTCTCCCACTAGATTAAACTTCTTGAGAGGAGAGAGCATGCCTCCTCAATCCATTGAACTCTTCCAAAGCAGAGTGAGAAGCAGCATGGCCTAGTGGATAGAATACAGGCCTGAAAGTCAGAAGGACCTGAGTTCCAATCCTGACTCCACCGCTTGTCTGCTGTATGACCTTGGGAAAGTCATTTCACTTCTCGGTGCCTCAGTTACCTCATCTGTTAAATGGAGATTGACTGTGAGCCCCTTGTTGACTCTATTTATTGCCATTGTTCTTGTCTGTCCATCTCCCCCAGTTAGACTGTAAGCCCGTCAAACAGCAGGGACTGTCTCTATCTGTTGCCGACTTGTTCATCCCAAGCGCTTAGTACAGTGCTCTGCACATAGTAAGCGCTCAATAAATACTATTGAATGAATAGACTGCGTCCAACCTGATTAGATAGTATCTACCCCAGTGCTCTGCCTGGCACATAGTAAGCGCTTATCAACTACCCAAAAAACAAAAAAAAAAAGAAAAAAGTATTCTTCCAGTGCTCTGCCCAGAGTCAATGCTCATTATATATTATTGAATAAAAGGTGGACAGACAAAAATCTCTAAAGGCACAAGGAAGCAAAATCTCAACTGAGGAGCAATAAAACGGACATTTGGGTGTCAGCAGAATACAGATCAGTGGAACATGCAAGTATGATGTATCCATCTAGACTATAAGTTCTTCTTGGGCAGGGAATGTGTTTGTTATATTGTTATAGTGTACTCTCCCCACTCCTTAGTACAATGCTCTGCACTCAGTAAGTGCTCAATAAATGCAATTGATTGACAAGTGTCAGAAATAGAAGGATTGCTTTGGAAGGGAGAATTCAGCAAGGTCCCATTTGAGAGAAGCAAAAATGGCCCGCAGCATCATGAGTAAGCAAGAGAAAAAGGAAATTCCTATGTGTACGTGATGTCAATCACAGTATTATTATTATTATTTATTATTAATAATAATAACACTAGCCCACTAGTCCAGCCTCTGGCCTTGAACCCCCACCCTCTTCAAATCCGACAGACGACTCTCTCCCCAACTCCCAAAAGCCTTATTGAAGGCCCATCTCCTCCAAGAGGTCTTCCCTGACTAAGCCCCACTTTTCCTCATCTCCCACTCCAGTCTGTGTCGCCCTGACTTGCTTCCTTTGCTTTTCACTCTTCCCAGCCCAACAGTGCTTACGTACGTATCTGGAATTTTATGTATTTGTATTGTTATCTGTTTCCCTTCCTCTAGATGTTAAATTCATTTCGAGAAGGATATGTAACTGTTTATTGTTGTATTGTACTCTCCCAAGTGCTTAGAACAGTGATCTGCACATAGTAAAAGCTCAATAAATATGACTGAATGAATGAATATTATGGTATTTATTAAGCACTTACTATGTGTGAAGCACTGTGAAAGTGCTGGGGTAGATACAAGTTAATCAGTCCCGGTTACACATGGGATTCATAGTCAATGTAGAGGGGAAACAGACACTGAATCTTGATTTTTTCAGATGAGAAAACAAGCCTAGAGAAGCTTATTTTGTTTTGTTTTGTTGTCTGTCTCCCCCTTCTAGAATGTAAGCCCTTCGTTGCGTAGGGATTGTCTCCATCTTTTGCCAAATTGTACTTTCCAAGCGCTTAGCACAGAGCTATGCACGCAGAAAGCGCTCAATAAATATGATTGAATGAATGAACAGCAGGCTGGGATTAATTCCCAGGTCCTTTGATTACCAATCAATCAATCATTTGCATTTAATGAGCACCTATTGGGTACAGAGCACTGTACTAAGCACTTGGGAGAACACAGTTCATCAAATTTGGTAGTTTGCACTCTAGAATATTGTAGACAGAGGTTAAAAGAAATTATAGAGAGTAAGTCAATCAACCAATCAATCGTATTTATGGAGCTCTTACAGTATGCAGAGCACTGTACTAAATGCTTGGGAGAGTGCAATATAACAGGGTAGGTAGATACTTTCCCTGCTCACAACCAATTTACCGTTGAGGGTGAGCGTACATAAATGCTGTGGGGCTGAGGGTGGGGTGAATCAAGGATTTAAATCCAAGTTCAAGGGTGACACACAAGGGGGAGAGAGGAAATGAGGGCTTCGTTGGACAAGCTGCTTCTCAGATTTGTCTCATCGCACACATACGCAAACACACACTGACTTAAACCATACTAAAGGACTACATCCTAGCATCAGGAAGCTACAGACTCTTGTCATCTTGACTGAATGTCAGCTGGAGAATAGGTGGACGGGATATTTGGAGCCAACGCGTTTCTTCAACTGCAGGGTAGAGTTCCACAGTATATGCATTGGTTAGACTGCTTGCACTTTCCTTCAAAAGTCACAAGAAGCTGCTTCCAACCATATAGCATACGGGGATTATTCTGAGCTCAGAAGAGACTAATTTTAAATTTCTGCCTTTGGTTTATTCCGTTATCAAATGTTTCTCTAATTTCTCAGTCTGTTAGACTACCAGATATCAGAGTCTTCTGTGAGAGAGATTAACTAAGTGGAGTGAGTTCTGTTTTTTAGCTGAAAAGATAAGATTCACAAAGGTCCATTAACAACTCCCAGAAACCCAAATGATCCTTGGCAGAGATGGTCTTGGTTAATTTGCTTTGATGATTAATGTTAACAGGAGGACTTTCATAACCCAAGTTGTAGGTCTTTTATGTCCTTCCCCCAAATCCACCTGACCGTGCCTCAGACTGAAATATATTTTCACATCACTCATAAAATAATAATTGTGAGATTTCTTTGTAAAGTACGTACTATGTGCCCAAGGCCTCAGGTAGATGAGGACATTAAGGCCCAGTGAGGTTAAATGACTTGCCTAAGGTGACACAGAAGTCAGGTGACAATACCAGCACTCTGCACTTCCAGTCCCGTACTCTTCTACTCAGCTATGATGCCCATCCTCTGCCCATGCTGCATTCATGCAATCATATTTATTGAGCGCTTAGTGCGCAGAGCACTGTACTAAGCGATTATAGCACGATGATATTATATGGACCTCAAGAGGGCAGGATATTTTCCCCTGAACGGTGGTGTCCAAATGTTTGAAGTTAGCTAATAATAATAATAATAATTTTGGTATGTGTTAAGCAATTACTGTGTGTGCTAGGCACTGTACTAAGTGCGGGGGTGGATACAAACAAATCGGGTTGAACACAGTCCCTGTCCTATATGGGCCTCACGTCTAAGTAAGAGGAATAATTGAATCCCCATTTTACAGATTAGGAAGTTGTGACCACCCCAAGGTCACACTACAAGCAAGTGGAGGCATTAGAACACAGGATAGGGAGTGTGTCCCATCTGAGTAGTCCTCTATATCCTCCAGTGCTTAGTACAGGACTGGGCACATAGTAAGTGCCTAACCAATATCTCCTTATTTATTATCATCCCATGTTTCCTGATTCCCAGAATATAGTAGTTCCCCTCTCTGTGGGGGTGATGGACTGCACAGATTTCTAAACTGGGCTCCCAGACTTGCACATCCCAGGTCTCTGAAAGACCTAGGAATTTCCAGTCATGGCTGTAGTGATCCAGAATGGTGGCTTCCTGACTTACCTTTCAAAGCCTTGTCTAGTCTTATGCCACTGAGTCATCTCTGACCCATAGCGATGCTATTGACACATGTCTCCCAGAACATCCCACCCAGCCCCAACAGCAATCATCCTGGTAGTGTATCTATGGAGCTTTTTTGGGTAGAAATCCAGAAGTGGTTTCCCATTGCCTTCTTCCAAGTAGTAAACTTGAGTCTCCACCCTCGACTCTCTCCCGTGTCACTGCTGCCCAGCACGGGTGAGTTCTGACTTGTAGCAGATCGCCTGCCACTCGCTAGCCACCAATCTAGGGATGGAATGGACTGCTTGACTCTCTCTCTCCCTCTCCCCCGAGATTGGTAGAAGACTAGAAACTCTTCAGGTGCAACCCTGCGTGGGGATGTCAGAGCCTACCTCTCTCCCTAAATTCTTTTAGCCTCTGTGTTCAAAATCAAAAGTTAGCACCTCATCCGACTGGTGCTCTAGTGACTGAAACAACATTTGGTCCTTACTGATTTATTTCCGTGTCTATCACATTTATTGAGTGCTTACGGTGTACAGAGTACTGTACTAAGCACGCGGGAGAGAACAATATAACAATAAACCGACACATTCCCTGCCCATGCCGAGCTTACCGATAACAGAGATATTGTCAGATGACAGTTTATTTGGTCATCATCAAAGTTACTTATTGAATGCTTGCTCTGTGCAGAGCACCGTTCTAAGTGCTCTGGAGAGAACAGTGGACACAGACCCTGCCGTCAAGGATCTTACGACCTAGAAGCTTTTCTCTCCAGATAGGTAACATATTCCTTGAAGATGGAAAGAACATATCTTTTCCACTAGCTTGCATGCTGTGATGGATCCCAGAATCTTCAGTTAGTAGCGACGTGACCTAGTGTACAGAGCACAGGACTGCTGTCGTCTAGAGACCGGGGTGCTAGGTGACCTTGGACAAGTCATTTAATGTCTCTCTTCTTCAGTTTCCTCATCAGTTAAAAGTAAGTTTACTCTGGGCAGGGAATCTATCTCATATTGCTGTTGTACTCTCCCAAGCTCTTAGTACAGTGTTCTGCGCACAGTAAATACGCAGTAAATATAACTCATCGATTGAATGAAATATCTATCCTTCATCACCTTTAGACTTTGAGCCCCCTGTGGGAAAGGGACTGTGTCCATTCTGTAGTGTATCTACACCAGTATTAAGCATATCGTTTGCCTCATAATAGCAAAGACCACAAGTATTTTTGTTAACACCTGAATTAAACCAGATACATTTTCTGCTATGGTAACAGTTCAGCATAATAGAAAAAACATCTACTGATAGCAAAAAAGGGATTGAAAGGTTAAAAGTGTATCTACCCCAGTACTTAACAACTTTGCTTGATTCATAGTCAGTGCTAACAAAGACCACCAGTATTTTGGGTGATCCTTGAATTAAATGTAAGATGCAAAGGGGATTCATTTTCTGCTATGATAATAGTTGATCATAATAGAAAAAAAATCTACTGTTAGCTAAAAAGGGTTTGAAAGAATACAAGTGGCACTGATGATGGAAAATTACTGGGGAGGACATGAAAGCCAAGTTTGCATCCAAAAGCATCCTTACCCTTTGTCACATTTCCCTTAGTCAAAAAATGTGTTGACACGTGTGGCATTTCCCAAAAAAAATTCATTTATCACCCCATAAAGGGGCCAAGCATTCAGGACCGAATTTAAACCTTCTTGGAATGGAGTCGATAACAGCAAGGCTGATACTTTGAAGCCCTTGGTCATTACAGAATCAGAATAAAGCTCCACAGGGCAGGGCTACTTTAAGGTCTCCTTTCTGACTTGGTTAAATATAAAAGAAAACATTATCTTGTCATTTTTAATGTTTGCTTTAAACTATCCCCCCCACTATCTTTCACCTCTTTGAAAGGAAAATATCACATTCTCCCTGTCCCAAAAGATTGCATCTTTGGTCAGATCCTGAAGGTCTCAGAGTGCTTCAACTCCCCCATTCAATCAATCAATCAATCAGTGTCATTTATAGATCATTTACTGTATGCAGAGCACTAGAGTTAGAGTTTGGGTGTCTATAATAGACCTGAGAGAAACAATTCCTGCTGTCAAGGGTCTTATGATCTAGTGGGGGAGATAGACACAAAAATGAATTATAGACAGGTGAAACAATAGACTATAAGGATAGGAACATGATAATAATGTTAATGTTAAGCCCTTACTATGTGTCAACACGATTCTAAATGCCAAGGTAGCTACAACCTAATCAGGTTGGGCACAGTCCCTGTCCCACATGGAGCTCACAATCGTAATCCCCATTTTACCAATGAGGTACCTGAGGCCCAGAGAAATGAAGTGACTTGTCCAAGGTCACATAGAAGACAATCGGTGGAGCCGGGATTAGAACCCATGACCTTCTGGCTCCCGGGCCTGTGCTCTATCAACTAGGTCATGTTGATTCTCAAAACTGTTGACGTTTGGGAGTGAGAATCAAGATGCTTAGAGGGCAAGGATCCACATTCAGAGTTCATCCTCTAGACCGTAAACCTGTGGGCAGGGAATGTGTTTAATTATTGTACTCTCCCAAGAGCTTAGTACAGTGCTTTGCACGCAGTAAGCACTCAATAAATACGATTGAATAAAATACAAGTGAATGAATTTCCTATCTCCCCTATCCCTAATCTATTTTAATGTCTACCTCCCCCTGTAAAATTCTTGTGGACAGGGATCATGTCTAACAACTCTGCGATATTGTTGTACTCTTCCAAGCTCTTAGAACAGTGCTCTGCACACAGTAAATACCCAATGCATATTATTGAATGTAAGCTTCTTGTGGGCGCGGGGTTTGCATCTACCAACTCTGTTGTATTGTCCTTTCCTAAGCTGTTGGTGAGAGACTTGTCAATGGAGTTGCTATAGGTCGGAAACCACTCGACGGCATACCACAAAACAAGCTCTTAATAAAGTGCTCTGCACACACAATAAGTACTCAATGAGTATTACACCGTAGTGGATAGAGCATGAGCCTGGAAGTCAGAAGACCGTGCCAAACGTCTGCTGTGTGGCCTTGGGCAAGTCAAATTTCTGTGCCTCAGTTACCTCATCTGTCAAATGGGGTAGATTGAGACCATGAGCCCCATATGGGACAAGGGACGGTGTCAATCCTGATTTACTTGTATCAGCTCCAATACTTAGTCAGTACCCGGTTTATAGTAAGCTCTTAATAAATACCATAATTATTATCAAAACCTGGTTCAAACTCTCATCATATCGTAATTAGTCTGTTGGAAGCCTCTTGATTATTCTCCCTTCAATCTACGCCTGAGTCATCTTGCTGAAACATGAGTTACTTCATGTCTCTCTACTTTTCAAAAGACTTCTGTGAGTATTCTCCATCAAGCACAAACTTCTCTCCTTTGGCTTCAAGCCTCTCCATCAGTTCTTCCCATTTTACGTGTGGATTTTCTTCATTCGTTACTCTCTATCTCACACTCTTTACTCCTCCCAGACATGCATGTCCCACCGCTAATCTCTTCCTCATATTGTTCTCCTAAATTGGAATTTCCACCACCTCTCAAATCTCCAGACCATCTTCAAAGTCCTCCTAAAAATCCATCTCCTCCAAGAAGCCTTCCCCAGTTAATTCCCACTCTCTCGGGCAGTTTCAATCAAAGAGGTACCATTAGCAGTGATGAAACTAAACTCTTACTCAACACGTGTGCATGTGGATACATTTGTGTTTAATTTAATTATTCATTTAGCGCTTTTGTAATAGTTATCCAATTTTTCATCCTAATCTTGTTCTTTTTCCTAGTCCCTTTGCTAGATTATAAGCCTCTTGTGGACAGGGTTCATCTCTGCTTGCTCTATCAAACTCTCTCAAGCATTTAATTCAAGCCTCTGTGCACAGCAATCATTCAATAAATAGTATTGATTGATTTATCATTCTGTCTCCTCCTGTGGGATTGTAATCCTCCTGTGGACAGAAATCATGAGTTTCGTTTCTGGTGTATATGCTCCCAGCCACTTCAGTATTTTGCACTGAGCAGGCATTTATAATACCAGTGTTTGAGTGAAGAAATATGTGATGGAGAAAAACAGTAATTGTACTCATATTTATCATTTCTAATAACAGAAAATAACTACATCTCTCCTGAAACAGATGGCAGGCTAAATGCTGACAATGTGTGTCTCTTTTGTTAAAAATTGATGAGACAAGTCTAATTACAATTTTCATCATCTAATATGAAAATGGGCACATACCTGTTAAAACCAACAGAGGAGATCACTTAAACACGCCAATGAACCCATGAATATGCATCAAGATGATTACACAACCCAGGATAAAAATGCAGCATTTTATTGACTTCATTATTTTTTGTTTTCTTACTTTCCCTTGTCAACAGATTCATTATTTACCACATATTAACTTTCAGAAAATTATCCTCTAAATCATTTTAAGTACAAATTACGATAGGGCAACACGCACTGGAAAAAAAAAAAGCATGCTTTGAAAAGTAGATTTCCAGGGCTACCACCATTTCTGTGAACAGGTGCAAACTCACAAGCCACTTCAATTATTAGTAGCACATCTTTGCAGAAATTCATTATTGGTGGAAATCCAGGAGAGTATGCCATGAACATCCTACTATCTCTGAGCCCAGTACTGAAGTCACCTGAAACTTTGACAGTTTCCTCTTGTTAACATGTATGAAATTCCCCTTCCCAGATTCGGGCATTTTATAGCTCTCGCTGAAGGGAAGGATAGTGGGAAATATTTGGAAGTAGATGACCAACAAACTCATTCAAGGTTAAGGTAATAATAATGTTGGTATTTGTTAAGCGCTTACTATGTGCAGAGCACTGTTCTAAGCGCTGGGACAGATACAAGGTAATCAGGTTGTCCCACGTGAGGTTCACAGTTAATCCCCATTTTACAGATGAGGTAACTGAGGCTCAGAGAAGTGAAGTGACTTGCCCACAGTCACACAGCTGCTAAGTTGCAGAGCGGGGATTCGAACCCATGACCTCTGACTCCCAAGCGCGGGCTCTTTCCACTGAGCCACGCTGCTGGATCAGTGGCTTTTTTTAATGCAAGGCAAACCTAATTACAGCAAGCTTCATTAGCTAAGTTCCATGTTAGCTAATTTTGTCTACCAACTCTGTTATATTGTATTCTCCCAAGTGCTCGGTACATGGTAAGCACTCAGTAAATACCACTGTTTGATTGATTGACTGTTTGGGCAAAATATTAAACAAATATAGCAATTTGACCTTAATTACTTCATTAGAACACGACTATGATGATAGCATGGCCTAGTGGGAAAAAATGGGCCTGGGAGTCAGAGGACATGGGTTCTAATGCCGGCTCTGCCACCTGCCTGCTTTGTGACCTTGGACAAGTCATTTAATTTCTCTATCCCTCTGTTACCTCATTGGTAAAATGGTTTTAAATCCTATCTCCACCTAATGAGAATGTGAGCCCCAAAGTAGATGGTATCCACCCTGATTTACCTAGCTTGCTTAGTACACTACATTTTACATGGTGAGGTTTTAATACATTTCATAATTAGTACTATTAGTTGGTGTGATTAACCTTAATTCAGTATTTCAGGGCAACAAATCTCAGTTAACGTCACATAGTATATTTCCTGCAGGTCTGTGTAACTACTTCCATTTTGCTAACATATGAGTCAGCACGTCTCCCTACTCTTCAGAAGGCTTCAGTGACTGTTGGGTAATTTCTTATAATAATAATAATAATTAATTATGGCATTGACTAAGTGCCACTATGTTCTCCCCATGTAGTCCGCAAGCTCGTTGTGGCCAGGGATCGTGTCTTCTAACTCTACAATCTACTATACACATAGTATAGTTCTCGGCATACAGCAAGTGCTTAGTGAGTACGATTGATGACTGAATGATTGCTGAGCTCTGGGTTAGATAGAAGGTGTTGTGATGGGCCCCGGTCTTAGTTCATAAGGGGTTCCCAATCTTATATCTATTTTACAGATGAGGAAAAAGATGGGGTGAAGTGACTTGCCAGAGATCAAGCAGTAGTAATAGTTTTTACTGACACCCAGGTATTCTTTAAGCACTGTCTATATGCTGAGGATCGTACTAAGCACTCGGAAATGGACAATACAGTGGAATTAGTAGATATGTTCCCAAGCCATAATGAGCTGACAGTCTATAGGGGGAGGCAGACATGAACATAAAATAAGTAATTTATAGTATATAATTTAAAGATATGTACGATTGCTGTGAGATTGGGTTACGACCACTAGATGTAATGCATTGTATTAAATGTTTGGGGAAGTATATAGGAAGCATGAGACACTTGTGACTCACAAGCAATGGATTAACATTTTTGTGGTCATTCTTCAAGGCAGGGGAACAGATGAAATGGCCTTTCAGAATCCCTCTGTTTCAGGGTTTTTTAAGGTTGATGGAAAGTTTTTTGAAGTTTATATTTTCCAGTGGTGGTTTCCTAAGTAGTGAGAAGCAGCATGGTGTAGTGGGTAGAGCATGATCGTGGGAGTCCGAAGGTCATGGGTTTCAATTCCAGCTCTTCCACTTGCTGCTGTGTGACCTTGGGCAAGTCATTTTACTTCTCTGGGCCTCGTTTGCCTCATGTGTAAAATGGGGACTCTGAGCCCCATGTGGGACAGGGACTGTGTCCAACCCGATTTGGATATATCCACCCCAGCGCTTAGTACAGTGCTCAATGCGTGGAAAGCACTTAACTAATACCATTATTATTATTTGCAGGCGGGAGATATTGGCCCCATATGTTTTAAACAATTCAAATAAGTGTGTCACCAATGGATACTCTTGGGCCAGGTTTTCTTTGTACTTTGAAAGCAGTAACTATATCCACTAAAAATCAAACCGTGCTAATTCAGACAAAGAGCAGGTAAAGTATAGGGAGGTATATGTGTATACATAGGTATATATAGGTAAGAAGCATTCCATTCATTAATCTTTATAGAATAAACTTTTAATGAAATTTCTGTGAAAAATGGAGTTACTCCACATGTTACAAACAAGGAACTTCTACTAATTAACATTTCTGACATCTCCCATACAAGGACAATTAGGCCGGGTAAACTCTCAAGGGGTTTTGCATCAGATCTCTGCTAATGTGAGTAGCAAACAGCTTCAACTCAGTATCAATCATCTGATATATCCCAGCTGATCTGTGGATATCTGGGACATCCTACATGAAGCTCTCTGGAAACCTAGCAAGGTTACCCAGGGCAGTGTAAATTTTACTGTCCTACCAGTGTGATTAAGCAAATAGAAGCTTCTATTATGTAATCTCTTAATCTAATCAGCAAATAGAACTCTGAATGCAAATTCAATGTTCTGCACCTCCTAGTAGATTTACTTTACTGGGCGTAGGGAAGACGTTATTTAAATTTTCTGTGTGATAACATAAGGCTATCTGCCTGTTAACCAGAATCTTTGATTATCCATTATATCCCATTCTAAAAACAGCTTTGTGAAGGCACAGATCTCTGGGAGTCATAAGTCATGATCAGTCAATCAGTAATAATAATAACGGTATTTGTTAAGTGCTTATTATGTGCCAGGCACTGTACTAAATGCTGGGGTGAATACAAGCAAACTGGGTTGAACACAGTCTCTGTCCCGCATGGGGCTCACAGTCTTAATCCTCATTTTACAGATGAAGTAAATGAGGCGCACAGAAGTGAAGTGATTTGCCCAAAGAAACACAGTGGACAAGTGCCTGAGCTGGGATTAGAACCCATGACCTTCTGACTTCCAGGCCCGTGCTCTATCCATCCCGCCACACTACTTCCCAGTGGTATTTGTTGAGCGCTTACTGGGAGCAGAACACTGTATTAAGTGCATGGGAGAGTACACCAGAAGAGAGGCGATAAAACACAGTCGTTGTCCGCAGTGAATTTGCAGTCTAGAGTGATTTATATATAAAACCACAAAACTTGCATTTTTTTTTCTTTTCAGAGGAGTTAACCTGGCTGCATAAGATATAGTTTCAAGTAGAAATTCTCTGATTGGATCCTAAACTAGATACAGATAAATCATCAGTCATATAGATAGGAAGTAATAGAAAATAGCATTGTTTTGTAAACTGTGTCTCCCCTTCAAATGACTCTAGATCTTTTATTAGAACATTGCGTCAACCGAATACTGCATTTTCCTTCCAGTTCCCGATTCTGTTACCCACAGACGTTTTAATTGCGCTACATTCCTGAGTAATCATTTTATCATGGGTTTATTGCCACCTCTTCCTTATCAGGGCATGGCACGGTTAGGGACCCCAGTGATAAATTACTCTGTAGAGAGGGAGAAGACAGTCCTACTTTAACAAGTGCAATAAAGCACTTTTTATATCGGGAGAGTTCAGTGCACTTCCCATTCATCATACACCCTCAGTGATTTTACACAGATTTTACACTGTTGATTAGCTCATTAGTGGGGTTAATTGGATACATTAACTGGCAGAATTACAACTTGACTATGAACCAGAGGCTGCAGCATTATAAATGACAGACAAACTGCAGCGATGGAAGTCCAGCCTGAAGGAAGTTCTTCTCTTTGATTAACTTTCATTAGGTTTTAATTCCTTTTTCTCTTCTATAATTGACTCCCAGCAGCATGGCCTAGTGGATAGAGAATGGGCGTGGGATTCAGAAGGCCCTGGGTTCCAATTCAGCTTCTGCCACTTCTCTGGTTTGTGACCCTGGGCAAGTCACTTCGTTTCTCTGGACCTCAGTTACCTCATCTGTATAATGGGGATTAAGATTGTGAGGCCCATGTATGACAGGGACTCTGTCCAACCTAATTTGCTTGTATCTGCCCCAGAGTTTAGTTCAGTGCCTGGCACAGAGTAAGCACTTAACAAATCCCATTATTATTACTGAGTGAATAGATGGCGTTACACACACACTCTCCATAACTCTCCTAAAGTGAGTGTTTGTGAAACTGAAACCAAAGACTAGAGACAAAAAATAGGAACATCTGGCAATGTGTGGGGTGATGAGATGGAAAAACAATTTAGAGATGTTCACTAAATTCTTGCTTAACAGGAAACCCAAGCCGAAAAGCACCTTTGATCATGTAATGCCACGTGTGATGCTACAGCACAAAATGTGGGAGAGAGTGTTGGTTTTATCCACTGGTATTGTCAGCCACTCCGTCTCAGGATGGCACCTGGAGAATTTCTAGTACTCCACCTATCTCAGCTTTGGAAAGGAGAGTCAAGCAGGGACATACCCATTACATTCCTAGCTTGGCCTAGCCGTCTAGTGAGTGGAAGACCACCTGCTACAAGTCAAAACTCACCCGTGCTGGGCAGGAGCAGCATGGGAGAGAGTCGAGGGCGGAGGACTCGGGTTGACTGTGCCGAAGGAGGCGATGGTAAACCGCTGCCAGATTTTTAGCAAGAAAACTCTATGAATCCACTACCAGAACGATTGCAGATGGAGGTGGGGCTTTCTGGGAGAGATGCGTCCATGGAGTCGCTATGAGTCGGAGACGACTCCACAGCATAAGACGAGACAAATTGTCAGCCTCACTGATCACATGAACGTTAAGATAGATTATAGATCAATGTGTTCATAAGGGTTGTGGGGGTGGGGCGAAAATCAAAATTCTTCAGGGTTACAGACCCAAATTCTTAGTTGATATAAGGGAGAATAAAAAGAGGAAGTAAGGACTTAGTCATTAATAAATATCATCGAGAGATGGAATTATCCATTAGTCTCATCCCCAGTGCCTTGTAGAATCGCAGGCACTCTTCGTGAATCCTCAATTACAGCTTCAATTCCGAATTTTTTCATTCTTAAACTGCATCTCCGTCCCACCAGAAGGTTGAAAAGATGCAAATTTAGGCAGATCTGTTCTGATTTGCAAATAACTTGCTGTCTTCCAAAAGGTTCCTGAGTGTTGATTATAACAGCACCTGCCAACATGTTGTAGTGGAATTTTTTTCAGTGGGGACAGATGTGAGGCTGAAGTAGATAATTGCAAAGGGAGCGGTGAAAAAGTTGAGATTAGGAGTTGATTGTCTTATCATCAGAAGGTAGTAGCTGGGTTGTGACCTTTTGCATTTTAAGTTTGTTATGGAGATTTGATCTTGTTCTTAATGCTTTCTGGAAAAACCCAAGCGTCTCCTCCTCCATCACAAATAGTTCTTTGTAATGTTCCCATTTTCCTTTTTCCCTGTGTAGATTGCAATAGGAGGAATATCTGTGTGGGGTCACCTGGGGAAAAATGTTAGTGAAATACACATGGGTGACATCTGGTGAGAGAGGAGGACATTTTTTAACCTTTCTTTGTGTCTTTGTTACTTCTCTGGGGCTTGGCATTTTACCAAGGTTCCTGCTAGTCAACTTTTCAGGGCCATACTTACTGGCAGAGAGGCTCAAGGGAAGTCAGACTCCATAATGGCTGCTGTAGTTGGTGGTTGTTCCACTAGTCAGCCAATCACATAACCCAAGTGGCCTCTCTCTGCCAATCTCAGGATGAGGAGCCAATCCAAATGATGACAGTCATTTTCCCTGTCTCTCCCCCTGTTTCTCCCCTCCTCTCTCTTCCTCTCTCTTCTCCTCTCCTTTCTCCTCTCCCCCCACCCCTTTTTCCCCCTCTCTCTTCTCTCCCTTCTCCTTCTCCTCGCTCCTCTTAGGGAAGCAGCCTGGCCTAGTGACGAGAGCATCGGCTTGGGAATCAGAGATCGTGGGTTTTAATCCTGTCTCTGCACCTTGTCAGCTGTGTGACTTTGGGCAAGTCACTAAATTTCTCTGTGCCTCATCATCTGTAAAATGGGGATTAAGACTGAGAGTCCCATCTGGGACAACCTGATTACCTCGTATTTACTCCGGTGCTTAGAACAGTGCTTGGCACTTAGTAAGCGCTTAACTAATAACTTCATTATTATTATTATTCACTCCTCTCTCCTCTCTTCCTTCTCACCCACTCTCTCCTCTTTTCTCTCACTCTCTCCCTTTCTCCTTATTGGATGACTTGATGAATGGGTTTACAGTGGAGAATGGATCTAAAGACAGGGCATCTCCAGATCTGACAGAACCAGCCACGTCATCATGAGATGGGCTTAGTATCTTGGTGAACTTTTCTGAGCCACCAAATTTACCAAGAAATGTCCAAATTTCAAATTAAATACTTATGAATGATCTAAGAAAATTATAGACTTGTCTTGCCGCTCACTGAACTGCTTCTCTACCTCGAAGTTAATAACAATAATAATAATAATGTTTGCATTTGTTAAGCGCTGACTGTGTGCAGAGCACTATTCTAAGTGCCGGGGTAGACACAGGGGAATCAGGTTGTCCCACGTGGGGCTCACAGTCTTAATCCCCATTTTACAGATGAGGTAACTGAGGCACAGAGAAGTGAAGTGACTTGCCCACAGTCACACACCTGACAAGTGGCAGAGCTGGGATGTGAACCCATGACCTCTGACTCCAAAGCCCGTGCTCTTTCCACTGAACCACGCTACTTCCCCAAGTTGTAGTAACACCATTTTTGAGCACCCATCGGGTGCAACGAACTATACTAGGGAAGTGCAAATCAAGCAAGTGACCCATTTGCTTAAGGAATTCACACTCTAATGGAAATGCTGTATTCATCATAATCATTGTGCACATCTTTGGCCTAGATGTCTTTAGCTAACAATAAGAGGGAATAAAGCCATAAGGAAAGAGGAAACAGAAATTTAAAAAAGAGTAAAGCAACCCCAGAAACTAGGACAAGAATGAGTGTGATGAGAGTTGGAGAAAATAAACTTGTATCTCTTGGACTATATCTCACCACTTGTCATTCCTGAGGTGCACCGGGATCATGAGGTGCTGAAAGTATCTGATTTGGTATTTGTTAAGCACTTACTGTGTTCCAGGCACTATTCTAAGCGCCGGGATAAATACTAGATAATTGGGTTGGACCCAGTCCCTTTTCCACATATGGCTCACAGTCTTAATCCCCATTTTACAGATGAGGGAACTGCGGCCCAGAGAAGTGAAGTGACTTGCCCAAGGTCATGTAGCAAACAAGTGGTGAAGCCGGTATTAGAACTCAGGTCCTTCTGACTCCCAGGCCTGTTCTTGTATCCACTGAGCCACACTGCTTCTCACCCTGCTTTGGAAGGGTTCAGTAGATTTAGTAGGCATACTCTCTGCTCTCAAGGAGTTTACAATCTAGTGGGGAAGACAGACTTTAAAATAAATGACAAGTAGGAGAAAAGAGCAGATTTAAAGACTATATATCTAAATATCTAGGTGATGAAGAAATTTTGGAGTGCCATTAGTTGGGGAAGTAGGGTGGGGAGGTGAGAGATGAGTCAGGGAATCCTTAATTAAGAGTATTCATTAATTAGTAATTTGCTTGTGGTTGCGATTAATAATAATGTTGGTATTTGTTAAGTGCTTACTATGTGCAGAGCACTGTTCTAAGCACTGGGGTAGACACAGGGGAATCAGGTTGTCCCACGTGGGGCTCACAGTCTTCATCCCCATTTTACAGATGAGGGAACTGAGGCACAGAGAAGTTAAGTGACTTGCCCACATTAATAATGTTTTAAGGGTGATTGTTAGCCTTTTTCTGTGTATTAGGCACTGTACTAAGCACTGGGGTAGATACAAGCTAATCAGGTCAGAGACAGGCCTTGTCCTACATGAGAATCGCAGTCTAAGTAGGATTGTATGAATGTTTTTATTCTTTTGCTCTTTCTTCCTGGGTTACCACCATGTTCTCAAGAACCATCCCCACAATACATGTTCAATTCTTCTCATAAGCTACCTTTTCCCCCAGCCCTAATCTATGTTAATGAACAGAGAAGCAGCGTGTGCCTAGTGGATCGAGCCCAGGCCTGGGAGTCAGGAGGATCTGCGTTCTAATCCTGGCTCTGCCACTTGTCTGCTTTGTGACCGTGGGCAAGTCACTTCGCTTCTCTGTGCCTCAGTTACCTCCTTTGCAAAGTGAACCCCAGGTGGGACAGGGACTCTTTCCATCCTGATTTGCTTGTATCCACCCCAGTGCTTAGTTCCATACCTGGCACATAGTAAGCACTTAACAGATACTATAATTATTGTTAATTATTATTAATATCTGTCTCAGGAATCACAACCTTAAACTGTTGTATTGTCTTTTGCTATGAGTTAAGTAAAGTGCTTCACACACAGTAAATGCTTTATTAACCTATTAACCTATTGATATGGCACTTGTAGTTTAAGGGGAATAGGTGTCTTTTCACCATTTTACAGATGAGAAAACTGAGATGGATAGGTAGATTGGTAATCACTGAATATGTAGGAAAATAGACTGAGGTACGCAGTCACAGCAACAGGGACACATCCAGGCCAGCAAAGGGAATACTTCAAGATCTTCAGGCCAGGTTGTGAGTTGTTATTATCTCTGTGGTGCTACAGTACAGTCTCACAGTGGAGGAAAAATGTAGGAAGAAAGCACGTGTTTGAAGAAAGCGTGTGTTCTAAACCAAATGCCTTCCAAAGAGATGTCTGTCCTTTAGCCACTGAACTCTAGCCCCACTTATTCTGTTATTCATATCGTGTAATGTGATTTTGTTTGTCTTCTTTCTCTTTGAATTGATGTTTCTTTCCATTGCAGTTAGCCAACATGCTATTCAAATTCAGAATGTTATTATATTTTTCTCTCCTTTTTCAGATCAAACCTTACTAACAACCTGATCCCAACTCATTCTGCTGTCAGTACCTTTAAGGTATAGTAAAGGACCCTCCTGACTTAACAAAGGAGAAATAGCACACAATTAGTTTACTGAAGAAAGGTAGCTTACAGGTAAAGCACAATCCTGATACCTTTACTTTTTTTTTTTTACACAGAAGTGCTTCAGAGGCCTCTCAGAGGATAGGCTGGCAAAGGTCTGCATACCAAAAGCAACTTATTCTTGATTTCTTCCTAGCTTTCATTATTAAGTTTTCTCTTGTAAAAGTGTGTTTAACATTGGTTGAGAATGTTTGGGGCCAGCAAAATTCTGGAAAACAAATTGAGAACAGAATTGAGTCTCAGCCTCATTCTCAGCCTAATGGTAAGGGAATTGCTTACTGGTGCTTTATGGCACTTACCTGCTGTGTCACCTTGGACAAGTCATTTCTCTATGTCTATGTCCTGTTTTCAGTTCCCTTTAGATTATGAGCCACTTCTGGGACAGGAAAGAAGTCTACTCTGATAATCTTATATCTACCCCAGTGGTTGGTACAATGTTTGGCAACTAATAAGTGCTTAACAATTACCATAGTTATTATACTTATTAATATTGGAGACCAAAATAAAATGGATTGGAAAGGAGTGATATCTCTGCCTCCCTACCACCTGTAACTGTTGATAAAGGCGTGGATGGTGGGAGTTATTTCTCTGTTGGATTTGAGAAAATGTGACAGGTTTTGTATCAGAGTGAAATTAAGCTCTGGCCAGTGGCAACACCCACTTCATAGGAAGAATTTTCATCGTTAGAAAGCTCTTTTCCAAACCTTGATTAATTCTGCTACACCACAGTAATGGATTTCATCCCCATCTTTGTATAATTGTATCAAGACAAATAAGATCTCTTTCCCACCAAAATGGCCCATTTTTCTCTCCACTTTAAGGGTTTCTGTCAGCTCCCTGTTTTTGTTTTGTACTTTTTTCAGGGGTATTTAAGTGCTTACTGTGTGCCAGGCGCTGTTCTAAGCACTGGGGTAGATTCAAGAAAAGCAGGATGGACAAATGACCCACCTCATCGAGAATCTTGTTTCCTGAGACCTTCCATGCATTCATTCAATCGTATTTATTGAGCCCTTACAGAGCACTGTGCTATGCGAATGGGAGAGGGCAATACAACAATCAACAGAAGCATTCCCTGCCCACAACGTGCCAGAATATGTGCTCATTTCCCTTCCTAGCATGGCCTAGTGGATAGAGCACAGGCCTGGGAGTCAAAGGTCCTGAGTTCTAATCCCAGCTGTGCCACTTGTCTGCTGTGTGACCTTGGGCAAGTGACTTCACTTCTCTGTGCCTCGGTTACCTCATCTGTAAATCGGGGATTAAGACTGTGATCCTCATGGGGAAAGGAATTGTCTCCAATCCGTACTAAGTGCTTACCAAATACCACAGTTAAGTTAGCAAATGAGATAACCAGCTTCCTGCAAAAGGTGAGCATGTCCCTGTTTCAGAGTTTGTCTCTGCCCTCTTCCAGAGGTGGCTTCAGCTTCCTTAAAGGTGAACATGACAATCAATCAATTAAATCATAGACTTTATTGAATGTCTGTTGTGTTCGGAACACTATACTAGGTCCTCGGAAGATGACAGTAGAGTTAGAAGAAAAGATCCTATCCCTCAAGGAAACAATAATCCTGTGGAGGAGAGACATCAACATTTTATAGATAGCTATGTTTATCAAATCTATTCTACTCTATTCTCCCAAGTGCTAACTACAGTGTTCTGCACTCAGTGAACACTCCATAAATGAGAAGCAGCATAGCCTAGTGGAAAGAGCCCAGACCTTGGAGTTAGAGGACCTGCATTCTAATCCTGGCTCTGCCAATTGCCTGCTGTGTAATCTTGGGCAAATCACTTAACTTCTCTGTGCCTCAGGGTCTTCATTTGGAAAAATGGGGATTAAATACTTTTTCTCCCTCCTACTTTTAACATATGAGGTAACTGAGGCCCAGGACAGAAGGTGACTTGCCCAAGGTCACACAGCAGACACGTGGCAGAGGCAGGATTGGAACGAGACCCTTCTGTCTCCTTGGCCTATGCTCTATCCACTAGGCCAGGCTGTATCTCCTTTGGGCAGGGAAGGTATCTACCAATTCTGTTGTACACTCACAAGTGTTTAGTACAGTGCTCAGCACACTGAAAGTGCTCAATAAATGCCATTGATTGATTGGTGGATTAGGAAGAAACCCTATCTCTTTTTGAAGACGCCCCCAGAGTCTCCCTGAGTGCTTGTGAATTGCGGTTTCCCAGCCTGGGACTGAGGAAGATTGGTGTTTGAGTGGGCTCTCAGCAAGAAGGTGCCAGCCTTCTTAGAGGAATCTGACAGGCTTAGATCCCAGAGAAGCTTCAAACCTCTGGGCTATTTTAGTCCATTTGAAATGCCACAAATGCATAGGATATAAAAAGAAATTAACAAAGAGTACTGCCTCTTGGTTTAGGATATCTCTGTTCAGCTTAATGTATTTCAAAAGCTAAGGGAGGGAGTGTGTTTCAAATGGAGCCCCGTTTAAACAATTGTTCAGTTTATCTTGATTTCAAGGAATAGGGATTTTCTTGCAGTTAAACCCGTTTTTGAGATGCAAAATGAACAAGAAAGCAATATGAAAATGGGAATAGAGAAATAAGAGCAATTTTTACTTGAATCCAAATCATGCCAATGAGGCAGCTTGACCAAACATGTTTGCTTTTATGGAAGTTGATATCTATTTTTGGCATCTTGGTATGAGTGTTCCCTTCCCCTGTGAACCCCTACCCCAAACCCTCCTAGAAATACGAGTCTTTAAACTCTGATTCTTTCTTCCTCCTGTAATTTATTGTAATGTCTGCCACTCCCATTAGAAATTATACTCCTTGAAGACAGGGATTGACTCTATTGTCTCTCCCGAGCCCTTAATGCAATGTTCTGCACCAAGTAAGATGCTTCAATAGAAATCACTTTTATCTTCTTTGTTGATAAAACTATGAAGTGCTAGGTTCTAAACCTTCCTCTGCCACAAGTTTGCTGTGTCACCTCAGGCACGTCATTTCACTTCTCTGGGCCTCAGTTACCTCATCTGTAAAATGGGGATTAAGAGTGTGAGCGCCACGTGTGAGAGGGACTGTGTCCAAACTGATTAGCTTTTATCTACCCCAGTGCTTAGAATAGTGTCTGGCAGATAGTAAGCCATTAACAAGTACCATAATTATTATTATTATGCCCCTATTTGAGGCGAAGAACATTTTATCCGTCGATAGTGTTTATCATAGTGCTCACTATGGGTAGAACTGGATTCAGAGGATGTGGATTCTAATCCTAGATCCGCCACTTTTCAGCTGTGTGACCTTGGGCAAGTCACTTATCAATTACCTCATCTGTAAAATGGGGATTAAGACCGTGAGTCCCACGTGGGACAACCAGATTACCTTGCATCTTCCGTAGTACTTAGAACAGTGCTTGGCACATAGTAAGCACATAACAAATACCATCATTATCAACTGACACCCTTGGAAGAGTATAGAATTTAGTAGACCAGATTCCTGCCATCACAGATCTAGTGGCAAGAGCATGGGTTTGGGAGTCAGAGGACTTGGATTCTAATCCCACCTCCGCCACTTCTCTGCCATGTGACCTTGCGCAAGTCATTTCACTTCTCTGTGCCTTAGGTACCTCATCTGGAAAAAGGAGATTAAGCCTGTGAGCCCCACATGGGACAACCTGATTGCCTTGTATCTACCCCAGCGATTTGAACAGTGCTTGGCACATAGTAAGCGCTTAACATATACCATCATTATTATTATTACAATCTAGCAGATTAGATGATCCAGGAAGTAATTATCACAACACTAGCCACCACCTGTTAGGGGGAGAAAACAGCTCTTTTCTTCCTTTCTTTTTGATGACGAGAACCTCAGCTGAAACTCAGGAGAAGGTACAGATGTGAAAGTGATGATGGCAGATTTCAATTTCAAAACCAACCTGGCAGATTTCAATTTGAAAACCAACCTGAAGCCACCAGCCTGTGGGATACCACCAGCCTCCCTGGCGGCTATCCTTTACCCGATTGGTGACCCACTAGCCTTTCAAACACCCTTCGATTGAGGAGGCAAAGCAAAGTGACACATCCTTTCCATGGGAATTGCTGCAATTTCTTCTGCCTAAGGCGGGGGCACATTCAGGGAGTCATATAGCAGAGCTCAAATTACCCTTTTCCTCAGGATGCTCCAATTGTGCCCCAGTGCCCTTTCTGATAATCTTTTAGAGCGATGGTTTCATCTCACTTTTATAGGTTTAAATAATGTTAATCATCACACGCTACACAACTTTGCAAATAGGAAGCGCAATTACTCACTGATTTATTTCCTCAGCGCACGGGCAAGGGATAAACCCAACCTAACCCTCTCCGGGAAAGACGGGAATAGTGTCTTGCAGTGAAAGGGATTTTAGGTCTAAAAATGAATGGGGCCAGGTAATCAGCATTCTGACTGTCTCATTTTTTCATTCCTAAACGATCTTGGTTTAACCTCAATGTACTGAATCATATTTAATTCCATAGATTGAGTTTACAGAAGAGTGTAAGGAATAGTCCCATTTTAGAGACCATAAACTTGTTGTGGGTAGGGAACGTTTCTGCCAGCTCTGTTGTATTGTACTCGCCCCAGTGTTTAGTCTAGTGCTCTACATGGAGTAAACAGTCAATAAATAGCACTTTTTCGATCATATTTGTTAAATGCTTACATAGTGCCAGGCACTATGCTAAGCGCTGGGGTAGATCCAAGCTAATCAGGTTGGACACAGTCAATTTCCCACATGGGGCTCACAGTCTTAATCCACATTTTACAGTTGAGGTAACTGAGGCATAGAGAAGTGAAGTGAAAGTCCATGATGATTAAATGAGTGAGCATTTTGTATAGAACACAGCCTTAAAGAGCAATGAAGTTAAAAGACAACCCAGTCCTCAAGGAGATGTGCTAATAGTTCCCGGAACCGACTGAAGGATTTGAAGACACACAATAAATACCCCGAAAGATTGATTCATTTGAACACCAAATACTGTTGTTGCTGAATCCTAAAAGGGGTTTGAACTTTGTTTTAATTTTACAGTTTGTGAAACTTAGTTTTGGGAAACATCACCTCTAATAAGTTAGAGCATTGTTTTCCAAGGGAATCTAATTAACGAACAGGCTTTTCTAATTAAGTGAAGTCCTTTTCTGAAGGAACAATAAATTCTGTTAGAAAATCATTCTTGTCACAGCTTCTTGGATTGCCTGGGGAATAAAATTAAAACAAACAATAAAACCAAACTAAACTAAAAGAATACAATAGCTCTGGACAAAACACGACAGCCCAAATCAAACTATACTGTGGGTTCAGTTGTTTGTAAGTATGGGAATTCTGGGAAATTCAGGGCTACCCTAGGGATGCTCTGAGGTGTCACTAAGCTAATTAGGAAGTGAACAAAATTAATATAGTTCATGGAAGGGAATTCTCTTCCAAGTGACTTGACAATAGACATACCCCTATGCTTCCTTGGTCAATCCGAGCAGGTTTTCAGAGACATATGATTTAAACATGTATTTGTCATATTTGTACCATTGTTGAATTTTTGGCTGACCAAAAGAGTTTCAGGTGATGAGAGAAGACGGGTGATTAGTTATATAAGTGTGGGTCAAATTTCTCATTGTGGACTAGAGGATAATGTGGTGTATTAAAGTCAGTCTTTGTTAAGAGCTGTGTTGGGGAAAGTCGAAAGTTGCAGAGGAGGACAGGGAGAACTACATTTTTTTCTCCTGGGTGTCCTCCCATCTCTCTGGCCGCTCATTCTCAGTCTCTTTCTCAGGCTCCTCTGCCTCCCACCCACAAACTGGAGGAGTCCCGCAAGATTCAGTTCTTGGTGCCCTTCTATATTCCATCTGCCCCCACTCCCTTGGAAAACTCATTCGCACCCCCGTTTCAACTACCACCGCTAAGAGGATGATTTCCAAATCTACTTCTCCCGCCGTGATCTCTCTCCACCTCTGCTGTCTCGCATTTCCTACTGCCTTCAAGACATCCCTACATACATGTCCTTCTGTCACCTCAAATGTAACATGTCAAAACCAGAACCTCTTATCTTGCCACACAAACCCTGTCCTTCGCCTGACTTTCCCATCACTATAGACAGCACCAACAACCTTCTTCTCTCACAAGCCCATAACCTTGGCATTATCCTTGACTCCTCTCTCTCATTCACCCCACATGTTCAGTCTATCATTAAATCCTGTCAGTTCAACCTCCACAACATTGTTAAAATCCATCTTTTCCTCTGCATCTAAACTGATACCTTGTTATCCAACCACTTATCCTATGTCACCTTGATTACTGTATCAGCCTACTTGCTGACCTCCCTGCCATCCTTCTCTTCCCACTCCAGCCCATACTTCACTCTGCCTAAGTGCCTAATTAAAACAATGCCTAAACCTCCCTTTGATTATGTTAATAAAAATGCCTTAAAATTATTGAGGAATGCTATGTATATCCATATAACTGCTCCTGTGTTTTAGCATCACTTTTGTAGCATTAGAAAAAGGATGAGGCTATCATTTAGGCCATATGAGAATTAAGTCCAGTAATAAGAGGGAGAGGAGAATAAAGAGAAGAACAAGGGGGACAGGAAGGAGAAGTAAGAGGGCACTTGAGACTGCATCTCTTACTTTAAAATTAATCTTCCTGGTTTTGAAGGGATTTTTTTGGAAGGGAGCTGGGGATTGGCGCGGAGGCAAACTTTACCAAGCGCTGGGGTAGATCCAAGCTAATCAGGTTGAACACAGTCCGTGTCTCACATGGGGCTCAGAGTCTTAATCCCCATTTTATAGATGAGGGAACTGAGCCATAGAGAAGTGAAGCATTTCGCCCAAGGTCATATAGCAGATAAGTGGCAGAGCAGAGATTAGAACCTAGAACCTTCTGACTCCCAGGCCAGGGCTCTGTCTCCTAGGCCACACTGCTTCCCTTCTGTATACAACAGGTGCTCAGTGAATTAACTCTAGATTCTAGCTTGGGCAGGGAATGTTTCTGTTATAGTGTTATGTTGTATTCTCTCAAGGGTTTAATACAGTACTCTACATACAATAAGCGCTCAGTAAATATGCAGACTGACTGACAATTAACTCGCCATCCTGCCATGCTGCTGCATTCTCACCCTTCTGATCTTCCTCCCAGAGCCTGTAGATCTCATTGCTGACAAACCAGTGATATAATAAACAATCTTGTATTTCCTCCTCAAAAATCAGGTTGGGGCGATTACATGTTGGATGCAATTATGTGGGTAAATATGTTATTAACTCATTATGGAAAAATAAGGTACCCATAAGGCAAGGAATAATATTTTTGCATTTTCTTGATAATAAATATATGCACATAGGCTAGGGAGGTTTACACAGTTTCTCCATAGCTCAGTGTAAAACTAATGCACAGACTGTGTTTTAATAGACAACTCATGTCTATTAATAGGAATCCAGCTGTTTCGCAGGCCTGAATTAGGCAGGTGCCAATTTCTACCGTGTTTGTTGCTTATAGATAATTAGTTACACATGATTGCCTGCAAACCCCAATTGGATCACTTACCACATTATCAGATGCTGTATTTTCTAATTATGAAACGTGAAAGCCAAAAGTTACTTTATTCCATCTTTGGCTTTGAGTCATCTCATTGAAGAACTATTCTACTCAAGGTGTGGGGTTTGTGAGGATAAATTAAAAATGCTTCTGAAAGACTTTAAAGACAGAGATGCTATGCTACCATCATTTATTATTCTTATTTCCTTACTAAACTCCCATAGATGATATTCAAACGGTTCTGAACATATGGAATCTGCAAAGGGCGGAAACAATGAAATCCACATATTCATGAGAAAACTTCATTCTTTAGAATGTTCCATTTGGGAAAAGAGGAACACTTGAGGAGATTTGAGAAGGGGGATGTCAATATTAGGGAACCTGTAAAGAGGGTTTTCTCTCTCTTGCTTTCTCTTTTTCTCTCTCTCAGTCTCTCAGCAACCTCTAAGGAGGGCTTCCTCTATCTCGTTCCCTCTCTCTCTTCGTCTCTCCCTCTGACTTCCCTTTTACTGTCCCTTTCTTCTAGTTCTGCTGTCCTCTCTTTCTAATAATAATTTTTATTTTTATGGAATTTGTTAAGCACTTACTATGTGACAAGCACTGTTCTAAGCACTGGGGTAGATAGATTTTATAGATGAGGTAACTGAGGCACCACCTCTCCGGGTCGCACCTAGAGAGCTTCCAGTCCTCTACCAGTCTCAACTATGGGAGGGAGAGTTAAGCAGAGGCCTGCCTATTCCACTCCTAGTTTGGGCAGTGGCTAGCGAGTGAAAGGCAATCTGCTACAAGTTAAAATTCACCTGTGCTGGGCAGCGGCGGCATGGGAGAGAGTAGAGGGCAGAAAATCAGTTTCACTGTGCAGAAGGCAGCAATGGTAAACCACTGCCGGATTTTGATCGAGAAAACTCTATGGATCCACTACCAGAACTATCACAGATGGAGGTGGGATGTTCTGGGAGAGATGTGTCCAGGGCGTCACAGTGGGTCGGAGACGACTTGACAACATAAGACAACAACAACTGAGGCACAGAGAAGTTAAGTGGCACACAGCACACAAGTGAGAGAGCCGGCATTAGAACCCATGTCCTCTTACACCCAAACCCTGGCTCTTTCCACTTAGCCACCCTGCTTCTGTAATAATACTAATAATGATTGAGATGACGGGTATTGGTTAAGTGCTTAATAGGTACCAAGCACTCTACTAAGCACTGGGCAGATACAAGATATTTAGATAGGGTTCACAGATTAAGGGGGAAAGAGGACAGCAGTCAAGTGATGGAGCTCGGATTAGACCCTGGGTCTTCTGACTTCAAGCACTGTGTTTTCTCAAAGTCTTGTCTTGTGGAAATCTGCTACTCTCCATTTACTCCAAAACTCAAAATGAAAAGTTGGCCCTCAGAGGAAGCTATGGTATGTCAGATCTGCTTGGACATTTTAGAAAATTTAGAACTTCTAAGGTCAGTGGCAGATGGCTGGTCCTAGCAGGGTGAATTACTGTTTGGAAAAAAAAAAACCTGTTACATTTTCTCTGTTATTACTCTTTTCAAAAGATGTTTTCAACAGACTTTGAGAGTTGTATATTTTTGAAAAGTGCCTGTGCATCTCCAACCATTTAAAAACTGTGAACTCTTTGAAAGCCGCATGGCCTAGTGGAGACAGCATGGGCCAGGGAGTCAGAGGACATGGGTCTAATTCCGCCTTTGCCAAGTGCTTGCTGTGTGACCTCGAGTAAGTCAATTTACTTTTCTGTGCCTTAGTTCTCCTGTTCTCTCTCCTACTTAGACTGTGAGTGACATGCGGGACAGGGACTTTGTCCAACTCATTCATTCATTCAATAGTATTTATTGTGCACTTACTATGTGCAGAGCACTGTACTAAGTGCTTGGAATATACAATTCGGCAACAGATCGAGACAGTCCCTGCCCAATGATGGGCTTACAGTTTAATCGGGAGAGACAGACAGACAAAAGACAACATAATCACGATAAAGAGAATCAAGGGGATGGACACCTCATTAACAAATAAATAGGGTAATAAAAATATATAGAAATGAGCATAGTGCTGAGGGAAGGGAAAGGGAGGGGGGCTTAGCTGAGGGGAGGTGAAGGGGGAGCAGAGAGAGAGCAGAGGGAAAAGGAGAAGCAGAGGGAAAAGGGGACTTAGAATAGTGTTTGACATAGAGAAAGCGCTCAACAAATACCATAAAAAAGGGTTATACCTGCTCTTTTTCATTGTCTTTTCCCAGCACTGAGAACAATAGCTGACACATTGCAGTGATGGTCATGATGATAATAATGAAGATTTCAAGTTAAAATTATTTGTCCCTTTTGTGAATTCCACTAGACGAATTTCATTTCTACAGAGCTTCAGAAAGAGCAAGCAAAGGAAAGTTGGAAGAATCACGGCTATGGATTGGTTGCCAGGGCTTGGGATTTCTTGATGGCACAGCGATGACCTGAGTGGTGGAGGATGCTAGCCTGAAGCTCTTTGGTAGAGGCAGAGTGGCTACTAAGGGACTTCCCAGACAGCAGGAAAGGTGGGCTTATTGGCGGGGGAGTTCAAACATGGAATTAGCCATTATCATTGACTACTATTCATACTTGCATGGGTAAATATTGGTTGAACTTTTAAACAGAGAAGGGAAGTGACTTGCCCATGGTCACACAGTGGAGAAATGGGGAGTCTACGCTGCCTCATCTTCACTGTGATAGGTGAGGAAACTAAGGCAAAACAAAGTTTTCTTTTTTTCTGGTGCTTATTAAGTGCTTACTAGATGCCAGGCACCGTACAGGCTTGAGATGGATATAAGATAATCAGGTTGTACACCAGTCCCTGTCCCACTTGAGACTCACTATGTACTATTGGAGGGAGGAGGACTTAAATTCCCATTTTACAGGTGAGGTTACTGAGGCAAAAAGAAGGGAAATGACTTGCCCAAGGTCACACAGCAGATGAATAGCAGAACTGGGATCAAAACCTGGCTCTCTTGACTTCCAGCCTGTACCCTTTCTGCTAGGTCACAGGTACCTGCATATGTAGAGTAAGGGCTTCATTGCTTATATTGCTCCTTTTAAGACATTTGCTAATGATACAAACTGTGTAACGAAAGCTCAGAGTCACAGCTTCCTGTCTGTTCATGAAACATTAGGGAAAGCAGCCTGGCCTAGTGGATAGAGCACAGGCCTGGGAGTCAGAAGGACCTGGGTTCTAATGCCAGCTCTGCCACTTGTCGGCTCTGTGACCTTGGAGAAATCATTTAACTTCTCAGTGCCTCAGTTCCTTCGTCTGTCAAATGAGAAGTAAGACAATGACCGACCTCATGACTCACATTTATCAGTCTCTCGATCTGTGCTACGAGATTGGCATTCAACAGGAGTTGTAGAAAAACTGTTGAATTTCTGTGGGGAGGAGGGGAAACCAGAAGCCAGAGAAACCAGAAAAAGAAAGAAAGGAAGAGAGGAGAGAATCTGCACTTTGAAGTTTCTTCCCTAGAGTTGATTCAGCCACTGAAGCTGTAGCTGAATTTGATTAAGCATGCATGTTTTTCTTGACCTCATTAACAGAGTCAGCTGATGGATCTCCAGCTCAATTTGTATGCAAATGGACCTGAAATCGAGATATAGTTCCATAACGGGATATCCGTCTGCCCCGACCCTTCTCTGTCTTTTTCATGCCACGGCTCAACTTCTATCGATGTGTAGTGGTGTTTCCTGTTGGCTGTTTTAATGACTGACTCTTAATCGAGTCGTGGAACATTTGACACCGAAGCCTTTTCCGTCTTTCGTCTTCTCATCTCCAACACTGTCTACAGCTTCTGGCACCCGGAGAGAGACTAATCAGAGTGAACTGCAATCCGTGAAGCCTGGGTTCAACTCTGTTACCAAGATGGAGGATTGCAAGTCCAGGGTTTCTGGATTCTGACCACGAGCTCGCTGTGGGCAGGAAATGCATTCACCTTTGGAGTTGCTCGATTTCTTTTCCAATTCTCAGTCTATTCAGATTGTCAGGAGTCAGAAGGTCATGGGTTCTAATCCTGACTCTGCCACTTCTATGTCACCTTGGGCGAGTCACTTAGCTTCTCCATGCCTCAATTCCCTCATCTGTAAAAGTAGGGATTATTCATTCATTCAGTAGTATTTGTTGAGCGCTTACTATGTGCAGAGCACTGTACTAAGCACTTGGAATGTACAAATCGGATTAAGACTGTGAACCCCATGTGGGACAGGGACTGTGTCCAACTCAATTATCTTGTATATACCCCAGTGCTTAGAACAATTCCTGGCACAGAGTAAGGGCTTAACAAATTCAATAATAATAATATGCTTTATTATTATTATTATACTTATTCCTTTCGATTCTCAGATTCTTCAGGGCTGCTGTCTGCTGTTTGTGGAGTTAAAAGAGCAAAACTGCTTCCATAAAACAAGGCTCCTTAGCTGCTAGATTGGCTCCTTTAGGAGAGGGTTGTAAAGAGCCAGAAAAAGAAAGGTTTGTGGTTGAAATATTTTTGATGTGGAAATCTTTAAACTTGGCCCTTAAAGAGGCTTTCATTCGCAAGGATAGTGTTCCATGTATTTGAGCAGTCCCATGGTAATAGTCATTTCTTGATACGGGATTTTAATCAGCAAGAAGCACAGACCTGGGAGTCAGAAGACCTAGGTTCTAATGCAAGCTTCATCTCCCACTCTTCTGTGTGATCTTGGGCAAGTCACTTAACTTCTCTGTGCCTCAGTTTCCTCATTTGTAAAATGAAGATTCAATACCTGTTTTATTAACCACTTAAACTGGGAGTCCAAAGTAGCCCAGGAACTATGCCTGATCTGATTATCTGTAAAAATTAATCAATCATTCAATAGTATTTATTGAGCACTTATGGTGTGCAGACCACTGTATTAAGAGCTTGGGAGAGTAAACCATACCTGAGTTGGTAGACACATATCCTGCCTACAGTGAGCTTACTATCCAGAAAGGGAGACAGACATTAATATAAATGGATAAATTAAACTAGAAAGATGTATATAAATGCTGTAGGGATGAGGGAGGGGTGAATAAAGGTACAAATCCAAGTTCAAGTGAGAATGCAGAAGGGAGTGGGAAAAGAAGAAATGAGGGTTTAGTTGGGGAAGGCCTCTTGGAGGAGATGTCCCTTTATTAAGATTTTTGAATATGGGGAGATTGATCATCTGTCGATTATGAAGAATGCTTGCTTAGCACATAGGAAATGCTTGACGAATATAGGTACTATTATTAATAATAATGAAAATAATGAAAGACCAACTTTCAAACCCCAAATAAACTACTATTCTCACTAGAACTGACTGAAAAATACTGATTAGACTTGACCTTGTTGGCCAGTAAAAGATTCAGAGTATAAAATCTGTGTGCCAACCAAATTATTCCTCCTCCTTTTTCTGTCCTCTTTTACTCATGAATCCCCAGACTCATGTCCTGAACAGCATGCTCCAAGGCCTATTAGAAGCATAAAGGTTGGCAGGAAGGCTGGAAAGTAATAATAATAACTGTGGTACTTGTTAAACACTTACTATGAGCTAAGCCCTGGGGTGGTTACAACAGAAGCAGTCTAGCCCAGTCCCTGTTCCACCAGCTAAAAGGAAGGGAGACCAGATATGCAGTCTCCATTTTAGGGATGGGGAAACTGAGGCCCAGAGACGTTCAATTACTTGTGCAAGATCACAATGATAATAATAATAATGGTATTTGTTAAGCACTTACTATGTGCCAAGCACTGTTTTAAGTGCTGGGGCAGATACAAGGTAATCAGGTTGTCCCACGTGGGGCTCACAGACTTAATCCCCATTTTAATAATAATAATAATGATAATGTTGGTATCTGTTAAGCGCTTACTATGTGCAGAGCACTGTTCTAAGCGCTGGGGTAAACACAGGGGAATCAGGTTGTCCCATGTGGGGCTCACAGTCTTAATCCCCATTTTACAGATGAGGGAACTGAGGCACAGAGAAGTTAAGTGACTTGCCCAAAGTCACACAGCTGACAAGTGGCAGAGCTGGGATTTGAACTCATGAGCCCTGACTCCCAAGCCCGTGCTCTTTCCACTGTGCCACGCTGCTTCTCATTTTCAGATGAGGTAACTGAGGCCCAGAGAAGGGAAATGACTTGCCCAAAGTCACATAGCTGATGAGAGGCAGAGCCGGGATTAGAACCCACCACCTCCAACTCCCAAGCCCAGGCCCTTTCCACTAAGCCAAGCTGCTTAGTTCTGCTCATGGCAGAACTGGGATTAGCTTTCCTGACTCTCAGGCCTGTGTTCTTCCCACTAGGCCACTCTACCCCTTGCCCTTTCCCTTTTGCCCATTCTGGCCTTCAATGTGGAACTGGATCCTGGGCAGGGGAGAGCAGGTCTGAGAGGTCTGAGAGAACAGGATCAGGCTCAATCTCCAAGAGCCAACTGCGTAGATCATGAGCTCCTCTGGGATCGGTCAGTTGATCAATCAAAGGTATTGATTGAGCACTTGCTATGTACAGAACACTGTACTAAGTGATTGGAGGAGAACAATACAACACATTTCCTGCCCATAGCCAACTGACAGACTAGAGGAAGGACAAGGACTTTATGTGATCTGATTGAACCTCAACATTAGCACAGAGCTTGGTGCATAGTAAGCACTTGACAAGTAATAATAATAATAATGATAATGATATTTGTTAAGCACTTACTATGTGCCAATCACCGTTCTAAGTGCTGGGGTAGACATAAGGTTATCAGGTTGTCTCACATGGGGCTCACGGTCTTAATCCCCATTTTACAGATGAGGTAACTGATGTACAGAGAAGTTGAGCAGCTTGCCCGAGGTCACACAGCGACAAGTGGCAGAGCCAAGATTAGAACCCACATCCTCTGACTCCTAAGCCCATGCTCTTTCTACTAAGCCATGCTGCATCTCTACAAATATACTGCTATTTGATTTCTAGTTTGTGCCAAATGATTATATGTATATTTTTTTCTTTAGATATATATATACATATATATATATGTTTCTGGATCATCAAAGTGCTATGCATTTGCTCAGTGGAATCCAAGTTTTTAACCTCTGTTTCATGTAAAATAAAGTTTCCACCTGCATTCGAATATAGGACTTTGGAGATGAAGTGAAAGCCATAAATCTATCCTAAACATCATTCAAGGTTGTAGATGGAGACCTGAGCAGATCAGGGTCCATTAGCTTAGCGGAGGCCCAAAAGCACAAGGAAGAGAAGTGGTTTGTCATTCTCAAAGCTGAAATCTTGTCAGCAATGGGGCAGATTTATGAAGCAACCTAATAATCCCTCACGATTATGTGTCCTGTTGTTCCCCATTAGAGCTTTCACAAAAAGGCTGTTTTCCTGGGTGCTCTACATGTCATGTTCAGCCAAAGTATAATTGACTGAAAGACCTCCTACACTGATGGTGCATTCTCATACAAATGACTGGATGCCGAAGAAGTCGCACATCCATTAGGGAGAACATTAGTTTTGATGTTATTCATTTATCTATCAAATGTACTTAGACATATGAGCTCTCTCTCTGAAATCTTGTTTACCAAGAAATGTTGCCTTGCTTTTAGATAGGGGAAATGAAAGATTTTGTTGCTGTCAATGAATCACAAGGCTTTTATGAAAAAAATAGGAGAGATGAAAACCCACATCATCTTTCCATTTGCCAAGGCAGAGTCTCGTCTGTCCTTTAAGAGACCGACAGGGTATGTCTCCAGGCCAGGATGGCTTCAGAAGTCATTCCAATCAATAATCAATTTTCATCTGTAAAATGGGGATGAAGACTGTGAGCCTCACGTGGGACAACCTCATTCCCCTGTATCTACCCCTCCGCTTAGAACAGTGCTCTCTCTGCACGCAGTAAGCGCTTAACAAATACCAACATTATTATTATTAAATCAATAGTATATATTGAGTGCCTTCTGTGTGAAGATCACTGTATTAAATGTTTGGGAATGTACAGTAGAGTTAAAACACATCCTCCCTGCCTTTAAGGAGTTATAGACTAGTGGAGAAGATTAGAATAATTTGCAATCAATGAGAGGTATTTATTGAGCACTTACATTGTGCAGAGCACTGTACTTAATAACTGGGGAGAGTCCAATACAACAGAATTGGTAGACCCGTTCAGTTCCCACAGTGAGCTTATGGCTAAGAGAAGAAGTACTTCAATATAAATAAATCATTTGGAAAATCTGATTTATAGATGGGTTTGTAAGAGCGGTGAGAATTCGAGTGGGGTAAATACCCAATGCCCAAAGGTAATAGATCCAATCAGAGATTGGATGGAAGAAGGGTGGGCGGGGAACGTGTCTACTGACTCTGTTGTACTCTCCCAAGCGCTTAGCACAGCGCTCTGCACACAGTAAGCATTCAATAAATATGTTTGATTGTTAGGAGAAAGATGGAAAGGGAATATATATGACTAGAGCCCGGGAGTCAGAAGGACCTGTGTTCTAATACCTGCTCCACCACGTCTGCTCTGCGACCTTGGGTAAGTCGCTTCACTTCCCTGGGCCTCAGATACCTCATCTGTAAAACAGGGATTAAGAGTGTGAGCCCCATGTGGGACAGGAACTTTGTCCAACCTGAATGACTTGTGTCTACCTCAGTGCTTTGAACAGTGGGATTGTCTCTATTTGTTGCTGAATTGTACTTCCCAAGGACTCAGTACAGTGCACTGCACACAGTAAGTGCTCAATAAATACCATTGAATGAATGAATGAATGAATGAACAGTGCTTGGCACATAGTAAACACTTAAGTGCCATAATATTTAGTATTATTATGATTATGAATGCTTATGTACTGGGATATGTACAGAAGTGGAGGTGGTTTGAGCACATGAGTCCCGCTATACAGAAAAGGCAGACACACAAACCTCCTGTAGAACCGTCCCTGCTTTCCTCTGAGCTTCCTTGGAGATCCGATTCTAAGGTGTCTTCTGCCGTCCTGGCAGGAGAAAGAAAAAGAACCTCAGCCTGGGGACTCCACAAAAGACAGTGTGGCCCAGTTGATAGAGCACAGGCTCGGGATCACAGGGATTCCAATCCCCGCTCCACCACTTGCCTGCCATATGACTTGAGGTAAGTCACTTCACTTCTCTGTACCATAGTTACCTCATCTGCAATATGGAGATTAATGATAATGATGGTGTTTGTTAAACACTTACTATGTACAAAGCACAGTTCTGAGAGCGGGGCAGGTACAAGACAATCAGGTTGTCCCACATGGGGCAGTCTTAATCCCCATTTTACAGATGAGGTAACTGAGACACAGAGAAGTTAAATGACTTGCCCAAAATCACTCAGCTGACAAGTGGCAGAACTGGGTTTAGAACCCATGATCACTGACTCCCAAGCCTGGGCCCTTGCCACTAAACCACGTTGCTTCTGGAGATTAAGATTGGGAGCCCCAAGTGGGACATGGCCTGTTTCAACCTGAATTGCCTCCATCTAGCCCAACGTTTAGTACTGTGCCTGGAATGTAATAAGTGCTTAACAAACACCATTAAAAAGACCCAAAAAACTCTGGAAGACTGGTGGTGGCTGGAGTGCCTGCTCTGGCTAGGTCTCGATCCTAGGACACAGTCTCAGAAGGAAGCTCAGTGGGGAAAGCAAAAGTCAACTGTCTTGGAACAGAGGCTTCGCGAAGTTTGCTCATGAAAACCTAAGCTCGTGTTGGGAAGGGAATGTGTCCGCTAATTTCATTCACACTGTACTCTCCCAAACACTTAGAACAGCGCTCTGCCAAGGTAAGCGCTCGATAAATGCCACTGATTGATTAATTAATTGAAAATAGAGAAAGGAGAATGGCGCCAGGCACTGACAATAGCAAATGCAATAGCACGGAAAGAGGCGATCTTTTCACGTTTGCTGTTTCCAACTATTTTGATAAGAAAATGAATGTTATTGTTGCGATAAACACGCTTAGAGCCCGTTATTAATCTGGGTCCCTCTAATTGTTCCTGCCAGTTATAAAAAGAAAGAGAATGCAAAGGAAAACAAAAATACTATTCACGACGGTAATTTAAGAAACAGGTAGCGGAGGATTGTGGGTAGTAATTGCCTAATAGCTGCCATTACATTAGCAATCTAACGAGCAGATGCAAGCAATTATGCTAAAATAGCATTTGGGCCCGAATAAGGAGACTCGGCATTACAACTTCTTACTCCATCCTTAGCTGTAATTTCAGAGCACCGGATGCAGATTTAAAATGAGCATTTCTTTCCTTGGGTTATTTCTACTGTATCCAGGAACGTTGTGGTAAGGACCTGAATTTCCTGATTTTCACGGTAGTCAGTCTTCAGGATCATATTGGAATCATGGGGAGTTTTAGTTTAGAACTGTCGGTGATCTCTTAAGAACAACAGAAGAGCATGGCCCAGTGGATGGGACATGGACCTGGAAGTCAGAAGGACTTGGGTTCTAATAATAATAGTGGTATTTGTTAAGAGCTTACTGGTAACAGGCACTGTACTAAGCACTGTTCTAATGATGATGATAGCATCTGTTAAGCGCTTACTGTGTGCCAAGCACTGTTCTAAGTGCTGGGGGGGATACAAAGTAATCAAGTTGTCCCTCGTGGGGCTCACAGTCTTCATTCCCATTTTACAGATGAGGTCACTGGGACACAGAGAAGTGAAGTGACTTGCCCAAGGTCACACAGCTGACAAGTGGCAAACTCGGGATTCGAACCCATGACCTCTGACTCCCAAGCCCAGGCTTTTTCCACAAAGCCACGCTGCTTCTCATATCCCTTGTCTGTTCTGTCAACTTGTTTGCTGTGCGACCTTGGGCAAGTCACTTCACTTCCCTGGCCTCAGTAACCTCATGCATAAAACAGAGATTCAGACTGTGATCCCCATGTGGGGTAGGGACCGTGTCTACCCTGATTAGCTTGTACCTACCCCAGCGCTTAGTACAGTGCCTGGCACATACTAAATGCTTAAATGCCATTAAAAAAAAAGCGTGATCCGGAGATGTCAGGGCATAAACCCTCCTGTGAGGTGTCTATTATATTGATTGCAGTTTGCTCAAAATCATTCTCTTGGCCTTGCCTGTTATGTGCCCCTATAGGAGCTTGGCCCCGTCAGGATCATACCTGGAATTGATTCCAGTACTCTACTGATCTCGGTTACAGGAGGGGGAGTCAAGCAGAGACCTACCCATTCCATTCCTTGCTTGTCCGGTGGCTGGCAAGTGGAAAGCCATCTGCTAGAAATCAAAACCCACCTGTGCTGGGCAGCAGTAGCATGGGAGAGAGTCGAGGACAGAGACTAAGGTTGACTGCGCGGAAGGAGTCGATGGTAAACCACTTAAGAATTTTTACCAAGAAAACCCCCTGGATCCAGTACCAGAACAATTGCAGATGGAGGTGGGGCTTTCTGGGACAGATGTGTCCATGGTGTCGCTATGGATCAAAAATGACTTGACAGCATAAGACCATACAAGACAGGAGCTTGGAGTTGAGGTTTAGGGTTTCAGGAATGAGGAAAAGATAAGTCCTGCCTTTTTTTTTCCTTAGTCACTCTCTTACAGACTTTTGTATGGAATGCTGTCTTTCACTGGGGAGAGGGAGTGTGTCTACCGAGTCTGTTATATTGTTCTTTCCCAAGCCCTTAGGACAGTGATTCATTCATTCATTTAATTGTATTTATTGAGCACTTACTTACAATACAACAGTAAACAGACACATTCCCTGCCCACAACAAGCTTAATGTCTAGAGGGGGAGACAGACATCAATACAAATGAATTACAGATATGCACATAATTGGTACCCAGTAAATGCTCAATAAATAATAATAATAATAATGTTGGTATTTGTTAAGCGCTTACTATGTGCAGAGCACTGTTCTAAGTGCTGGGGTAGACACAGGGGAATCAGGTTGTCCCATGTGGGGCCCACAGTCTTCATCCCCATTTTACAGATGAGGGAACTGAGGCACAGAGAAGTGAAGTGACTCGCCCACAGTCACACAATCAAATATCATTGATTGATTGAGTCTTTCCCTCCATTTACACTATCAATAGCTCTCTGTCCAATTTCAGGTGGAGAAAACTGTAAAAGACTCCTAGAGCCACAGTGCAACAATCACCCTGAATTTCCCAGGAAATGCTGTACTGTTTTGTTTATCTTTATGGTATTTGTTAATCACTTACTATTTGCCAGGCACAGTATTAAGCCCTGAGGTCCTTGTCCCACATGGGGTTCACAGTCTTAATTCCCATTTTACAGATAAGGTAACTAAGGCGCAGAGAAGTTGAGTGGCTTTCTCTAGGACAAAGAGCAGACGAGTGTCGAGCCAGGGTGAGATCCCAGATCCTCTGATTCCCAAGCCCGGGCTTCATCCACTAGGCCATTCTACTTCCTAGAGCACAGAGTCCTAGATTTAAAAGGAATCTCAGTGACTCATCAGATCCAGGCCTGTGCCTCCAGGTAAGTAAAACATTGAGGATCCAGGACAGGCCAGTGGGTGATCATCTTTCCTGTATTTCATGATCTGATATTCAATCGTATTTACTGAGCATTTACTGTGTGCAGAGCACTGAACTAAGCTCTTGGAAAGTACAATTTGGCAACAAATAGAGACAATCCCTACCCAACAATGGGTTCACGGTCTAGAAGAGTGGGCGCAGATAACGAAACAAAACAAGTAGAGAGGCACCTATAGCATCAATATAGATAAATAGAATTATTGGTATATACACATCATTAATAAAGTAAATAGAATAATAAATCTGTACATATATACACAGGTGCTGTGGGGTTGGGGGTAGAGTAGAGGGGGGAAGTTGGGGCGATGTGGAGGAGGAGGAGAGGAGAGGAGGAGCTCTGTCTGGGAAGGCCTCCTGGAGGAGGTGACCTTTATTGAGCACTTACTATGTACAGAGCACCATACTCAGTGCTTAGGACAGTACAGTACAACAGAATTGGCAAATACGTTCCTTGCCCACAACAAGCTGTAACTGATGAACTGATCACAAATCTTTTTCAGAGTTTAATCACGCTGAACCACCAGAGGTTTTTTCCTAAATGTTACCAATTCATCCTTGTATTTTCTGACCAATTTTTTCTTGCCTCCAGAGAATGATGATGATGGCATAAGGTAAGCGCTTACTGTGTGCCAAGCACTGTTCTGAGCACTGTGGGGGGATACAAGGTAATCAGGTTGTCCCACTTGGGGCTCACAGTCTTCATCCCCATTTTACAGATGAGGGAACTGAGGCCCAAAGAAGTGAAGTGACTTGCCCAATCTCACACAACTGACAAGTGGCAGAGCTGGGATTAGAACCCATGACCTCTGACTCTCAAGCCCGGGTTCTTTTCACTGAACCATGCACTCTTCTTCTTGTTATTCCATTCTCTGCCCACAAAGAGCTTACGGTCTAGAGGTTATATGCCGTAGAAGGAAAGAGTGAGAAAGAGGATGAAATAGAAAGCTGGAGAGAGAGAAAGATACAACTTTTAAAAATTATGATAATACTGGCAAAAGATCCTATCCATATATTGTGGATGCAGTTGAAAAAGTGAATTACATACCAATTTATTGCACACTGTGTTCCACAGAGATTACTCTTTCCTCTTCTCATTATCAAATATCTCTCCCTTTCCCTCCTCCCCACTACAATCTACCTTGGAGGAGACAACTCTCCCCGATTCCCATAAACAGCACAATCTATTTGCTTTGTAAATGTTCCATTCGGCTTCATGTCTACATGTCGCAGACGGTCCCTCATGGGGATGAAATTCCTTGTCCTTCCTCTTATCGTGCCAGCTACCTGAGGCTGTCATCGCTTACCCTGAGCTGACCTGCCTGTCCACTGAAAAAACAACCTGCAAACTTACTCCTCCAGGAGGCATTCCCAGACTGAGCGCCCTTTTTCCTCTGTTCCTCCTCCCTTCACCATCACCCTGATTCCCTCCCTCTCCTCTACCCCCTCCCCTCCCCACAGCACTTGTGTATATATATGTACATATTTATTATTCTATTCATTTTATTAATGTTGTGTATATATCTATAATTCAATGTATTTATATTGATGCTATTGATGCCTGTCTACTTGTTCTGCTTTGTTTTCTTGTCTGTCCTCCCCAACCCCTTCTAGACTTTGAGCCCACTGTTGGGTAGGGATTGTCTCTGGTGCCAAATTGTATTTGTTAAGCGCTTACTATGTGCAGAGCACTGTTCTAAGCTCTGGGGAATATACAGGGTAATCAGGTTGTCCTACATGAGGCTCACAGTCTTAATTGCCATTTTACAGATGAGGTAACTGAGGCTCCAAGAAGTTAAGTGACTTGCCCACAGTCACACAGCTGACATGTGGCAGAGTCGGGATTCGAACCCATGACCTCTAACTCCCAAGCCCGGGCTCTTTCCACTGAGCCACGTACTTTCTAAGCACTTAGTACAGTGCTCTGCACACGGTAAGCACTCTAAATACTATTGAATGAATGGTACTGGGATGAGGTGTAAGAACTGTGAGAGCAAGTCAGGGAGATGCAAAAGAGAGTGGGAGAAGAGGAAGGGAGGGGCTTAGTCTGGGAAGGCCTCATGGAGGTGAAGAGGGGGAAAGTAAATGTCTGTTGGATTTGAGGAGGGAGGGCATTGTGGTAAAGGGTTTGACAATGGAGTCAGGGTATGCTTCCAAAACGTTGAGAAGGAACATGGCTTGGTTCACAGAGCACAGGTTTCCTGGGAGTCACAAGATCTGGGTTCTGTTCCTGACTCCGCCACCTATCTGCTGTGTGACCTTGAGGAAATCACTTCACTTCTCTTGGTTACGGATGAGGAAATTGATATGAGGAGAGATTAAATGCCTTGACCAAAGTTACCCCAAAAAGCCACTGATGGATCTGGGGCTGAAACCAGGTCTACTCCCAGTACAGTGCTCTGCACACAGTAAGCACTCAATAAATACGATTGAATGAATGAATTAATTCATGCTCTTCCCACTGTACCAGCTGACCTCAGAACTATTTTGGTAGGCTTGTCTACAGTTTCCATAAAAACAGTCAATCAGTGATTTTTTTGAATGCTTGCTGTGTGTCGAATGCTCTACTGAACACTTGGGAAGATACAATAAAACAGAGTTGGTAGACATATTCCCTTACCCACCAAGAGCTTACAGGCCAGACACAAAAATATATGGATTTTCCACCCTGACATTCTCCATCCTATATATAAAAAATCACTGAGCAGCATCCACACCTTCCATTTGCTTTCCTTATTTAGGAACAGCAGGGGTTTAAATACTGTTACTTGTTGACTCGATCCTACTATCACACATTGCCATAGGAACAGAATGCATAATGTTACAGCTGTTCATCTTTTTCTAAGAATTGCCACGTTAATAAAACCACCATTATATCCCAGTGTTTCTGCAGTCTTTTCTAATCTCAGTCCTTTGAAGTATTTCAAAATGTAGCAATAGAGAAGACTAAATAATGGAACGTCATTATAGGGAAACTATCGCTTTAGTATAAATGGTTATGATCCCTGTTTGCTTCAAAATTGAAACCCCAATTTTACGCCTTTGCCTGCATAGTCAGAGGAGTTCTATGCATGTGCTGAAGCTTCCCAGAAAGACATAAACTTTACCTTCTACTGATTCTCCTCATTTCTCCGTCCCCTAGTGTACCCCAAGTCAGTTGTGCATGGCTTAGTAGAAAGAGCACGGGCCTGGGAGTCCATGGACATGGGTTCTAATTCTGGCTCTGCTACTTGTCTGCTCTGTGGCCTTGGACAAGTCATATAACCCTTCTGTTCCTCAGTTTTCTCAACTGTAAAATGGGAATGACATATCTGTTTCTCCTCCTACTTAGATCATGAGCCTCATGTAGGACAGGAACTGCGTGCAACCAAAGTAATCATCTGTACCCCAGCTCTTAGAACAGTGCTAGACACATACTAAGTGCTTAAAAATATATTACTAATAATGATAATTGGAATAGAAAAATTATAATTATATGTATTTTATAATTATAATAATAATAATCAAGACTTAGTAGACCTGAGCTCTAATCTTGGCTCCACCACATGTCTGCTGGGTGACTTTGGGCAAGTCACTTCACTTTTCTGGGCCTCAGTTATATCATCCATAAAATGGGGATTAAGAATGTGAGTCCCATGTGGGACAGGGACTGTGTCCAAACTGATTAACTTGTATCTACCCCAGTGCTAAGACCATAATTATTATTTTTAGCATTGTCTTATTAGTTCGTAAGCTCTAGGGGAAATGGAGGATGCAGGGAGTATTACCCTTCTAGTATTCACTAAAGGGCCATCCACTGTAACCCCCAAGGAGCTGGAAGTCCCTTGGGAGCCTGGAAACTTGGTCAACGTGGTTTTCCTCTCTTTGTTCCTCATTTTACTTTTGAATCGCCTTCATTCATCTCCTCCAAACTTATCTTCGCAATCTAAAAGTTTTTAGCCTCCCTTACCCACATTCAGTCCCAAAGCTCACCTCGCTGTTTCTTTTCTTAAGGCAAATTATTGGACGATCATTGCATGAGGCTAATTTTGTGCTTCCACCATCATTTATACCCAGCCACTCAATTTCTAGCGCTTCAGGGAATGGGGACAGGATGTTAGCAACACATTTTTCAAAATCCGTTCTTTGGAAATTCTGCACCTATTTTGTTGATTAATTACATTTAGTCCGCTCGATTTGCAAAACTCATTACCACCACCCTCGTTAGTGTTTGTGAATTTCTCCTTCTTTGTCTCCTCTATTTTGATCTAAGCGGTCGGATTCTAGAGTGAATCACCGGTGTCCCAGAGATCTGAAAAATTTCCAATCCTAAACGGCGGGACAACGACTCCATCAAACATGCCAGTTGTCCTTCTTGATGGAGAGGAGGAATTGGAGCAATTCTTTTGCCTGTTGATTCACCACCTATTATTCAATTTCCTTTATTCAAGGTTGCCTTCAGAGTCCTGAAATGGCAACACAAGGAAGCAATTTATTTCTCTCCTCATTCATAGCCTATGGTGCTCTGCTCCAGATCAAGCATGCTCTCTTTTTGCAGCATTTAAAGGATGTCAAATGTTGATACTCTTACAAGAAAACCAGGAAGAAAGGAATGAATTACTAAGATCTTAGGAAGAGAGGGGCTGTATGTTTTAGCACTTCTTGAGTTGAGATCCATGTGGATCATTTCTTTAACTCTATTGAATTACTCTCTAGAGCATGAACCTGGGAATTAGAAGAACCTGGGTTCTAAGCCCAGCTCTGCCACCTGTCTGCTGCGTGACCTTGGATAAGTCACTTCACTTTTCTGAGCCTCCTTTACCTCATCTTTAAAATGGGGATTAAGACTTTTTTCAGTCAGTCATATTTACTGAGCACTTACTGTGTGCAGAGCACTGCCCTAAGGGCTTGGGAGAGTACAGTATAGCAATAAGCAGACACATTCCCTGCCCACAACTAGATTACAGTCGGAGGAGACAGACATGAATATAAATGAATGAATTGCAGATATGTATATAAATGCTGGGGGTCTGGGAGAGGGGATGAATCAAGAGAGCAAGTCAGGGTGATGCAGAAGGGAGTGGAAGAAGAGGAAAAGAGCTTAGTCAGGGAAGGCTTCTTGGAAGAGATGTGCCTTCAATAAGGCTACGAAGTGGAGGAGAGTAATTGTCTATCGGATATGAAAATGGTGGGTGTTCCAGGCCAGAGGCAGAACGTGGGCAAGAGGTTGATAGTGAGATAGATGAGGTCCCCATTACAGATGATTTCTAGAGTAACCGTTGGTTCTAGAATTATGTTGACTGAAATGTCTAAATTATGCACAAATCACTAGCACATTAGTCAATATAACTACATGGCTTCTCAGTCCTAAAATCTCAGGGCATGACACCAGTATCATCGTCATGATCCTCCTCATATGCCTACTGATTTGCCATTTCAAACCTGCATCAATACTGCCAAGGCCCTATCCCTATAATATCACCATTTCACAAATGTACATTTGCTCTTTAGTCAGGAATGTGCTAATGAGGAAAGAGAGATTTACTAATTGCAGAAATGCTGATTGAACAGGTTAACGTTTCATGTAACTCAATTAGAAAAATCCTTGCACCGAGGCATCTGGGATGAGAATATGGAGCAGAATTGGTTCTGTGAGAATAATCTTGGAGGATATATAAACTCCTTTCCTCTGATTCCAGTTATTTCTGTTTCATTTTCCAAAGGTATGAGGCTACAATAATAATAATAACAATGATAATTATGGTATTTATTAAGCACTCGCTTTCTGTGCGCCAGGCACTGTACTAAGTGCTGGGGTGGATACAAGGCAATCGGGATGGACACAGTCTCTGTCCCATGTGCGTCTCATAGTCTCAATCCCCGCATTACAGATGAGGGAACTGAGGCACAGAGAAGCAAAGCGCCTTGCCCAAGGTCACCCGGCAGACAAGTGCGGCTGTTCGTTTCTTCCCACAAAAAGAGTCCCCTCCCAAACACACTGCAGAGAAGAGTGAGCAAGAAAAGAAGATGGAAACAAAGTCACCTTTATCTGATTCCATATAGCAAATTTTAGAATATACAATTGAGATTACGTCTGTCTTGTTTTTGGAGACATCCATAGCATACTCTCCCAGGTGCTTAGTACAGTCCTGTGTCCATAGTAAACATTCAAAAAATATGATTGATTGACTGATCTAGGGAGACATCTACAAGAAGCCAACCTTCCCTATAATCTGAAACGGAGCTGAGAGACTAGGCCAGACGCTCTTCAGGTTCCATCTGAATTAAGATTTAGCTCTAAAATCTCCTTGATCTGTTGTTTTGCGGTGAATTTAGTTTCTAGGATATTTGCGCTAAAGGATTTGTGGAATTCTGGATCAAAACGTGTTTTACTCTGTCCCCCCTCACTATAGCGTTTGTGAAATGTTCTGTATTGTTTTATACTTATCACTGTTTTAGTATCTCTCACTGGCACTAAAACACTCTCCTCCTCCATTGGTTAATAGAAGATTTTGTGACAATGATTACTTTCTTCATTTTCTCTAGACTGTAAGCTCGTTGGGGTCAAGGAAAGTATCCAAAATCAGACTTCTATTCCTCTTGTGTGCCAGCAAAATGCCCACCTGTCCTGTGGTGAACCAAAATGACATATCATCCCACTAAAACCCGGTAACCCTCCCCAGCCCCGATCCCAAACATTTATAGATTGGAAAGTAAATATGCATATTGTCTATTCTAATTCTTTCCTCATGAATAGTTATCTGTGTTATCACTATTTAATGAGGCTCCGGACCGTGGCCTTTCTCCAAGGGAGCAATCATTAGGAATCGATTATACTTTCTCCAGAAACACTGGTTAGCGTGCCATGGCCGGGTAATTGGGAACTTACTATATTGTCCTTTTTATGTACTCTGGCTGCATTGAACTGCACCATTTCAGTGGCGGGGCTCTGGAAATTACACATCCATTTATTCATATTAGGTCAGGAACCGGCAGGCTCTCTGTGAAGTTAGAGACCCTTAGAACGGGCTCGGGAGAGGAGGCTTAAGTTCTCATGACTGCGAAAGGCTAGGCAGTCTTCAATTATTTCCCATTCCTGAAGCGATTAGTGCCACTTAGTGACACCGGGTGCCCTATTAGCCAACAGATTCCAATTCTGGACTAAGTCACATATGGATACTCAAAGGAAAAAGGAAAAATTGAACGGTATTTCACGGACCACTGACAAACAGGGAAGCCATTCCCTTTAAAAGGAAAGTCTTCCCTCATGGAAATGTGCGGGTTAAAGGTTAAATGGAATATATCCGAGGGGCGGGAATCACCCAGTGAGGAGCTTCTAAAGGGGGTTCTTAAAATGAAAGGGGTTTCCTAGTTTGGAAGGAGTAAGGTGAAAAGAGTGAGGGCAAGAGTAGAAATGTCTTTGTTTCAACCAGATCTGCGGAAGACCAAACAATAACCAACAGGGAAACTGAACCTGGCTCTGATTTTCTGCCGAGATGTACAGTGACCTGAGGGACTGGAGAAGAAGATAGCAGAGCCAGTCCTAGACGGAGAGTACAACTGAATATTTCAGAGAGCTGCTGGTTTTTTTCGCCAAGTCCCTTTTCCCCACAAGATCTGGGAAAGCAGCTGAGAGGAACTCTAGGACTTGGGAAATGATTTACACTCTCCTTAAGGTCATATATATTTGTGTCTTCAATTATTTATTTTTGATTACCTACTGTTGCTTGAAGCAAGGAGCTGGAGTCAGGATGCAGGCATTAAATGAAAGCAGTGTTGCCTAATGGAAGGAACATAGGCCTGGGAGTCAGAAGACCTGGATTCTACTCCCAGCTCTGGCCCTCGCTTGCCACGTGACCCTGGGCAAGCCACTTAACTTCTCTGCACTTCCGTTTCCTCATCTGTAATGGTGATTAAATACCTGGTCTCTCTCTCTCTCTCTCTCTAAGACTCCAAGCCCTTTGTGGAATGGGGACTGTGTCCATCCTGATTGTCTTGTATCTCTCCTGGTGCTTGGCACATATCAAACTCTTTACAACTCTCATAATTATTCTGAGTCCCAGTTTACAAGGATTTTAGAGTTTAGTAGTGAGCGAGAAGGACTGCTGTTCAGTGTCTTTATTTTTCTTTGTCTTGATTTAGCAATCAAGCTAATATTAGCCTGGTCTAGCAAAAAGAATGTTAACTAGAGAAGCTGAGTGGCCTAGTGAATAGAACTTGGGCCTGGAAATCAGAAGGACCTGAGTTTTAATCCCCACTCTGCCACTTGTCTGCTGTGTGACCTTGGGCAAGTCACTTAACTCATCTGTGCCTCACTTACCTTAACTGGAAAATGAGGATTAAGCCCCAGGTGGGGCAAGGACTGTGACCAACTTGATTAGCTTATATCTACCCCAGTATTAAGTGCAGTGCTTGGCATAAAGGAAGCACTTAGCAAATAACACACACTCAAACACACAAACAAAAAACTATTGGCTTCTGCATACCCATTTCCTAGACCTATTCCTCTTCTGTGAGCTGAAAGTGAAGATAATGATCCCTAACCAGTGGAAGCTTCTAGGAGACTGGGATGACAAATAGGATCACTGAAGGGAAAGCAACTCTGTTCTGGAAGTTCATGGGAATATTATTATTATTATTATTAAAAATAACAATAATAATGATCATCACTGATATAACTCTTGTTATCCACATAAGACACTACTCTCAATATTACTTGCAATTCCATTACTACTGCTGCTAATAATAACACTTCATGTTTCCTAGATTATGTAAAATCGACCTTCAATTCTGCCCTGGGTTAATAGTCTCTGATTCTATAACTAAGGCGGCTCTCACCTAACCCGAAGGGAGTAGAATCAGAACTATTGTTAAAGTAGTCATTTTCCTGAAGAAGAGTAATAAGAATTCGAATTAGGGACCAATTTTGAGGAAAAGCTTTTTCATTAGAATTAGCAAGATGGAGACATGATTGAAAGAGAAATTCCTTTTCTCCTTCCAAGATGTGGAAAGTCTAATGAGCTCATACACTACCAACGGGAACTTTCTATATCTAGATCCTTAAATGACATATTTCTTCTCCATAATGAGTTCCTGAAATGAAGTTTCTAAAGGTGTTAGCTCCTCCTCTAGACTGTAAGCTCACTGTGGGCAGGGAGTGTATCTGTTTAATTGCTGTGCTGTACTCTCTCAATCGCTTAATACCATGCCCTGCACACAGTAACCAATCAATAAATACAATCGACTGATTGAAAATGATTGCCAGGAATGTGAAGGAATAAACAGCAGTGTAATCTTCAAAATCTCCAACATCCACTATCTTGATACTACAGTGTGTTCAAATATATGTCCCTTTTTGCCCTATCGATCAATTAAGGAGTCAGTGGTAATGAGCGCTTGCTGTGTGCCAAATACTGTCTTAAGCACTTGGAAGACTACAATAGTGTTGGTAGCCATGATCCCTGCCCTCAAGGAATTACAAAAGATTGTAGATAGGGGTCAAGGAAGAGTATAAGGATATGTAAGTGTTTAGGAGATCAGGATGGGGTGAGTAAAAAAGTGCCTAAAGATCCGGACCTAAGTCCAGATGGGATGGGATGCAGACGGGAAGGTGAATAAGGTGGAGGAAAGAGGGGTGAGTCTGGATGTAGATTTGAGTAGGACTTTGAAGATGGAGAGAATGGTGGCCTGTCAGATATGAAGGGGAAGGAGTCCCTAGTTCAGAGAGAGAACAAGAAAGACATCAGCGGTGAGCTAGACAAGATGGAGGAACGGGGAGTAGGAGGGCTTTAGAGGAGCAAAGTGTACAGCTTGATTTGTAGTAAGAGGTTAGTGAGGTCAGGTAGGAGGGAGCGAGTTGATTGAGTTTCTTAAAGCTGAAGGTTCGGAGTTTCTGTTGGATGTAAGGAGAGACGGACAATTATTGGAGGTTTTGGTGAGTGAGGAGATGTTTACAAAACATTTTTTTTTAGTAAAATAAGCCTGGCAGCTGAGTGAAGTTTGGACCTGAGTGTGGAGAGACAGGAGGCAGGGAGGTCAGTGAGGAGCTTAATGCAGTAGTTAAGGTGGGACATGGTGAATTCGTGGATCAACATAGTGGCAGTTTGGATGGAGAGGAAGAGCAAATTGTAGAGATGTTGTGAAGGATGAACCAACAGGATCTGAGAAAAGGTTAAATATGTGGTTAAAAATTACATATGCATTTAGCAGAAGTAAATCAGGATCACAGCATATATCTAATTCTATCGAATGGAGGCTATTAGATATTGATTAAGCCTCCTCATAGTGACAACTATTGAACATGTCACAAGACAGCAGCAAAACGGTGACTGTTTTCAAGTATAAAAGTAAAGGGCTTTACGAGATTTATCAGAGTTTAGAGTCAAATACTTTTCTTTCTAAAATAGCAAGAAAACATCAATAGTACAAACATGCATTCATCTCAACATGTAGGAAACCCCCATCTCCCAAATGTTTTAAAATCTTTTTTTCTTCAGAAACATTTCTTTTCATCAATCTAAGTTCAATTATAAGCTCCTTAAATCGTATAGATGTCTTGGAGCCCTATTTGAAAAACATTTGAATTAGTCACACTCCTGATAGCACTCTTCCAGTAGAGCAACTAAATGATGGAAATTTTGTGAAGCTTCTCAAAATTCCTAGGTTCTTTCCAGAACGATCTTGGATAATAAACTCAATAGCGGGCATTGTCAGAGACTAGCAGAGATTTTAATGAGCCTTCAATATCCCTTGCAAATGTTTTTAAAGATGTAGTTGATAATGATGATAGTGATGTTGATGATTATAATAAATATGATGATGATGTAATGACTAATAGATGTAATGAGGTAATGACTGAAATCAGACCCGAACCCAAATGACATCTAGGGACCATGACAAGAAGAGTGTAAAAATAAAGATTTAAACAAAGTAAAAGAGAAATATATACACTGATTGTGTACGGAGGGGGAGAGGAAGGGAGGGAGAGAAAGAGGAAGGAAGGAAGGAGGGAGGTAGAGAGGAAAGAAGGAAGGGTGGAAGGAAGGAAGGGAGATAATAATAATGTTGGTATTTGTTAAGTGCTTACTATGTGCAGACCACTGTTTTAAGTGCTGGGGTATACAAGGTAATCAGGTTGTCCCACATGAGGCTCATAATCTTCATCCCCATTTTACAGATGAGGTAACTGAGGCATAGAGAAGTTAAGGGACTTGCCCACAGCCACACAGCTGACAAGTGGCAGAGCCAGGATCCGAACCCATGACCTCTGACTCCCACGCCCAGGCTCTTACCCTGAGCAACTTATATCTACCATAATGCTTAGAACAGTGTCTGCCACATTGTAAGCGCTTAACAAATACCATAAAAAAGATAGGGAAAATCAGAAGTGACGACTCTACCAACAAACAAGTACAAATAAATACACTCACATTGCTCTGTTACCTTGGACAAATTACTTAACTTCTCTGTGCCTTGGTTTTCTTACCTGTAAAATGGTAATTAAATATCTGTTCTCTCTCCCCGCTTAGACCAAGAGCCCCTTATTAGACAGGAACAGATCTAAGGCAGAAGTTATAGGAGGCAGGGCAGTGTGTTTGCTGATCTGGCCTAGATGGTAACCTGCGTATTTCAGCTCTATCCTATTATCCTAGGTGTTTAATCCTATTGAATGCTTGATTGTGTTAATGTTTAAAACAATGACACTCCCTACTGAAAAATAATAAATGAAATCCATTGTTTTTAGAGGAATCTTGAAGGTTCAATTCACTAACCACCCCCAGCATTTAGCACAGTGCTTGGCAAAAGCAAGGATTTAACAAATAATACAATCATTATAATTATCACTATGAAGCAATTACCCCCAGTTACAACTACACTTAGCTGTCTTCCATGAGAGGCAGACAGAAATAGATTTGAGAGTGAAGAAATGACCAATCAGTGGTTTTTATTGAACTCTGTGTGGAGAGCACTGTGTTCAACACTTGGGAGAGTGCAACAGAGTCGTTAAACATGAACCCTGCCCTCAAGGAGATTACAGTCTAGCTGATGTGATGTTTCCTTAGTCTCCTCTTTGGGTTTTTACCCCCATCATCCCCACAAATGAGACCCCATTCTACCCTGTCCCCTCCCCCTGACTTGCAAAAATCGGAATGGGGGGCCAAATTTCAATACCCCACCTTGTGGGCAGGGATTGCCCCTCTTTGTTGCTGAATTGTACTTTCCAAGGGCTCAGTACGGTGCTCTGCACACAGTAAGCGCTCAATAAATATGATAGAAAGGATGAATGAATGAATGAGGGACATTCGATCACTACCTCCTTTAAGGGATGGGCTCATAACTAAGCCAGCAGTTATGAGAGTCAGAGTGGTGTGTTTGCTGATCTGGCTTAGATTGTTGCCTGTGTATTTCATCACTATTATACTATCCTAAGTGCTTAGTACAGCGCTCTGCACGTAGCAAGTGCTCAAAGAATACCATGGATTGCTTGATTGTGTTAATGTTAAAAATAATAATGCTCCCCATTGAAAAATAATAAATAAAAAACATTGTTTTTAGAGGGATTTTGAAGGTCCAGTTCACTAGCCCTAAAGTGATGATAGATTTGTTGGCTCTGGAAATGGGAAAAATATAGATTCCACCCAGCTCTTTTCCCTTCTTTATGAAGCTGCTTCCTTGGGAATAACTGTTCCCACAAAACGGAATGTTAATTTTTATTCTGGAGGCGAGTGCGTTTTAGAAATGGCCAAGAGGGCCCTGACACTTACCTGAATCAGACTGATCTGAGCTATAATTCCGGAACAATTTCTCCCTGACCCCGATTATAGCCTTGAGGTACAATTGAAAAGGAAAGTATTCTCAGAGGTTTAAAAGAAATTACGTAAGCATGAAATTAAGTATTGCATGCTATTTGCTGCTTGCTTCAGGGTTGAGTTTGAGGGCAAGATCATATTCATTCTAGGTTCTAAAAAAATGCTGAATTTACTGGAAATTTTTCCCCAAAGATTCATTGCCCCACCACAGGTTTAGTTTTATTTCTGAGAGAAAAAGTAAGGGACCATCAAAAACACTCCAATAATTATATTAATAATTTTGGTATTTGTTAAACAGTTACTGTGTGCCAGGGTCTGTACTAAGCACCAGGTTGGATAGAGGCAAATCAGATTGGACACAGTGCCTGTTCCACACAGAACTCACAGTGTTAATTCCCATTTTACAGATGAGGTAAATGAGGCCCAGAGAAGTGAACTGACATCCCCAGGTCTCCCCCGCTTCGACTGTAAGCCCATCATTGGGCAGGGACTGTCTCTATCTGTTGCCGATTTGTACATTCCAAGCGCTTAGTACACTGCTCTGCACATAGTAAGCGCTCAATAAATACTATTGAATGATTGAATGAACATAGCAGACAAGTGGTGGAGCTGCGACTAAAACCTAGGTCCTACCGACTCCCAGCTCTATGCTCTGAAGCATAATTCAATAGTTATTGAGTCCCCATTCTGCAGATGAGGGAACAGATGAACAGAGGAGTGAAGTGATTTGCCCAGGGTCACACAGCAGACATGTGGCAGGGTCGGGATGAGAACTCTGGTCCTTCTGACTCCCAGACCTGGGCTCTATCCACTGCCTAGCTAAACGGTGGAAAGGAAATTCCTAGTATTTAGGCTTTGGAATGAGAGAAAACTTTCAGTTTTACCACTCTGTTCACCCATGAGTCATGCTTCATCAAACCACATTTTGAAGCACTCTTTAACTATATTTTTAGTTCCACAGATCTAGTCATTTGCCTAATTTCCTCTTGCAAATTATTTTTTTTAAAAACAAACAAAAAACTACTCCTTAATTACTTTTGCTTTGTTCTCATCCTCTCCTCTTAAATAATTGTGTAATCAGTGATCAAGTTTACCATGGTCTTTGAATTCCTTTATGTTTATAGGGTATTTGTACTGGCTCATTGGGTGAGATAGTGGGAATGGGGATAATAGGATTTAGTATTAGCTGGGAACAGTCCTGGAACAACGCTCTTAATTGATTTAAAGGACTGGTTACTCTCTACTCATTGGAAAAAGAAACTGGGAATTAGAATGTCTTGATCTTTTTTCAAACTTTCAGGTGTTTTCATAGAACGTTTGATAACTAAGTCCAAGATGCTGCAAATTTCTACACTGTAGAAATTAGATGGCAGAATTCTACTATCTAAGGTTCACTGCAACAGTGAGGTTGGACTTTCTTGTAAGATAAAGGGGCTACTAGCCAGCAGCCTGAGAGCCTGGTGCATAGGAAAAGGGATAGGAAGTATTGCTTGTTTCAGATGGGTCAGAGGTAAATGGCTAAAACAGGCTTCCTTCCCTTTTTCTTTATTAGAGAAGCAATGTGGCCCAGTGGAAAGAGCGTGGGCCTGGGAGTCAGAGGACCTGGTTGATAACCCCAACTCTGCCACTTGTCTTCTGTGTGACCTTGGGCAAGTCACTTAACTTCTTAATGCCTCAGTTCTCTCATCTGCAAAATGGGGATTTAATATCTGTGCTCCCTCCCACTTAGTTGGTGAGCCCCATGTGGGACCTGATCATCTTGTATCTATCAGTACAGTGCTTGACATAGAGTAAGTGTTTAACACATCCACAGTTATTATTATTGATGCAACTGGGACATATTTTACTGCTCTATGTGATGTGAGCTTAGCCCTGGTAGAGCTGGGTTCCTCAGCTCAGTCGCTGGCCCCGGTGATCTTTTGCCAAAGTGTCATATTTCTGGATTTTTTTCAAGTGTCTAATACAGATCCTAATAATGAATCATGGTATTTATTCAACACTTAGCAATGTGCCAGGCACTGATAGAGTAGATATAATAAAACCATATAACACAACTCCTGTCCTGCATGGGTCTCACAGTCTAAAGGAGTACAGAAATTTTGAGCCTGTTACGCAGATGGGAAAACCTAGTCACAGAGATGTCAATTTGCCAAAGGACACACAGCAGGTGAGTTGCACAGCCAGTACTCAAACCCAGGCGTCCTGACTCCCCAGACTATATTCTTTTCCATTAGGCCCTGCTGGCTCTGAAACTATAAAGCTTTGTGGGCAGGGAATATATCTGCTTATTGTTATATTGCATTCTCCCAAATGCTTATTAAAGTGCTTTGCACACAGTAAGTGCTCAGTAAATGCAGTTTAATGAATGAATGAATGATACAAATGAAAGGTGACTGGAATCCACAAGACTAACAATTTAGGCAGACTGGTGAATCCAGAAATAACTAATAATAATTATTAATCTAAGATAACATGCTGTAATTTAGCAATGGCTAAAATGTGTGACCTTGGGCAAGTCACTTTAACTTTTTGGTGCCTCACTCACCTGAGATGTAAAATGGGGATCAAGACTTAGAACCCCATGTGGGACCCAGACTGTGTCCAACCTGAATAACTTGTATCTACCCCAGTGCTTAGTACAGTACCCAACACATAGTAAGCACCTAACAAATGCCATTTAGAAAAGTGCTATCCAGCATCCCCAGTTCAATACAGAGAAAATGCCAAGAATAATAATTATGGTTCTTGTTAAACAGATTGCCTAGTGGATAGAGCATGAGACTGGGAGTCAGAATGACCTGGGTTCTAATCTCTGCTCCACCACTTGTCTGCTGTGTGACCTTGGGCAAGTCCCTTCAATTCCCTATGACTCAATTACCTCGTCTGTAAAATGGGGATTAGGAGTATGAGCCCCATGTGGGACAGGGACTGTGTTCCACCTGATTAACTTGTTTCTATCCCTGTGCTTAGAACAGTATGTGGCACATTGTAAGCACTGAACCGTACATTATTAATATTATTATTATTATGTGCTAACCACTGTACTAAGTGCTGGGGTAGATAGAAAATAATCAGGTTTGACACAGTCCTTGTCCCACTTGGGGCTCACAATCCAAGTAGGAGGGAGTAGGATTTAATCTCCATTTTACAGATGAGGAAACTAAGGTGCAGAAAAATTAAGCGAATTGCCCAAGATCACATAGCAGACAAATGATGGTACCAGAATTAGAACCCACATCTTCTGACTCACTGGTCCATGCTCTTTCCACTAGACCACACTCACGTAACGATTCAAGGGATCATTCAACAGCTGCTAGGGTAGGCTGCTACATTCCATTCTCTAGCATTCCATGGCCTTCCTCTGGACTTCGTGTCCTGCCATTTAATCCTGAGTATGGGACATAGATGATGCCTGTGAAACTGTTCAAGATACTAGATATCTTTTCTGTAGAAGGTCTCTAATATCAGGAGCCAAAATCCCTGCATGGATTTTTCCATGGTTTCAACTTGAATTGTTCTGAGGGAACTCAATTTCCCTTTTCCACTTTCCTGAACAAAGACCAGCCCCACATTATGAATTCAAGGACATTTATTTCCCCTCCTGCTAAGAATTCAAACCACCAGGCAGAAGTTTCCTTTTTTAACTTAGTTTATGACTTTGATTTTCTGTGTATGTGCACGTATATTTAATTGCCTGAGAAAAGAGAGCAATAAGGAATTCAATACCAAACCATTGCATTATTCCAAATTGTGCAATTTACACTAAAGATCAAATGAATAATGAGAACTAAAGCTGAGAAGTCACATTCTCTTTTCTGTTTACATTGGGGGTGGGAACAAAGTGTATGGCTTCTTTTTACAGGATTTAGTACACTAGTGGAGTCAGAAGATTGCATCATTTTAAAACAATTCTCATTTTGACTGAGTTTAGGGGGACCGTAATAAAAATGATAATGGTATTTGTTAACTTCTTCCTTTGTGCCAGGCACTATACTGACCACTGGAGTGGATATGAGCAAATTGTGTTGGACATGGTTTCTGTCCCACGTCGGGCTCACAGTCTCAAACCCCATTTTACAGATGAGGTAACTGAGGCACAGAGAATTCATTCATTCATTCAATAGTATTTATTGAGAGCTTACTATGTGCAGAGCACTGTACTAAGCGCTTGGAATGAACAAGCAACAGATAGAGACAGTCCCTGCCGTTTGACGGGCTTACAGTCTAATCGGGGGAGACAGACAAGAACAATGGCAATAAATAGAGTCAAGGGGAAGAACATCTCGTAAAAACAATGGCAACTAAATAGAATCAAGACTAAATAGAATCAAGAAGTGAAGTGACTTACCCAGGGTTACACATCAGACAAGCGCCGGAGCTGGGATTAGAACCCATGACCTTCCGACTTCCAGGCCTGGCCTCTAGCCACTTATGTGTAGTTTCTTGATCTTCTGGATAACCCCTTTGTGTTCCAAAGATGGTTTGTATAGTCATCATGTGGTGCTCTGCACACAGTAGACTGTCAGCTCTTTGAGGGCAGGGATCACGTCCACCAGCTCTGTTTTAGCGTGCTCTCCCAAGTGTTTAGAACAGTGCCACGCACAGAGTAAGCATTCAATAAATTATTTCGATTGGGAATGTGTCGGCCTATTATGTTGTATTATACTCTCCCAAGCTCTTAGTACAGTGCTTTGCACACAGTAAGCGCTCAATAAATACAATTGATGATGATGATAGAATGGCTTATCGAGCCCCCAAAATGGCTACATGATGGTAAACTCAAACAGAACAGCTGAAAGCAGGGTGGAGAGATTAAATGTTTTAAAGAGACAACTGGGAGACAGGAGATGGTAAGTCTGTCCAGTATTGAGATATTAGGAATTTGTCAGACCCCCTTCTTATTGGACACATCACACAGCCTGACGAAATCTACCATCAGCTGTAACATCTTCGAACTCCTAAAACCTCTCTCTACAGCTGCCCCTAGGCCAGTTTTTCTAGTTTTGCTGTAGAAAATGAGCTACCAGCTTAGTCTTTTGCTGAAAGCTGATTTAGAGTCATGTATGAAGAATCGTTAGGAAAGGTTGTCGCATGCAAATGTTTCATAATTATCATACTCTTGTGGGCCTTAATTAAGATCACTCTTTTTCTAACAAATCAAAAGAAGCAACTTTCCCAAACTGGAATGCATAAGAATCATTCCATTTAAATGCTTCATTTAGGTTTCCTAGGAAAGCTTAGCAAATCCATCATCATAATAAATGTATTTACATTTTATAGAGCATCAAGTTTTTTTTTATTGGCCCTATATTGATTAAAGCATTTCAGAGAGGGTAGCGATTTTAATTCTGCAAATCAGTGCATATTGATTTTTTTTTCTGCAGAGTATCCTTGCTGGGACAGCATTCTAAATGGAAAGCTTGGGTTAGAAGCAGCTTTCTGCTTATTGTTTCTATCAAGCACAGGTGATATTTGATTACACTGCTCAGTATCTTTGACTCATTTTGTTGATTTCTTTGAATTTCTAATTGTTCACAGTCCTCCACATTATCTCTAGATTTCAAGGTGTTGACAACAACACTTCTATTTTCAAAATGTTCCCTGTATTTTCATTTACACGCACTGTGTGTTTGGAATGTAATTACAAAGCTGAGCCACAAATAGAGCCAAAGTTATGATTCTGGTGGAAGATTCATTAATTGCCTTATATTTCCCACTCGATCAATGAATCAATGGTATTTATTGAGTGCTTACTGTGGGCAGAGCACTGTGCTAAGAACTTGGGAGAGTACAATCAAACGGAATAGGTAGACGTGGTTCCGATCAATTGTATTAATTGTGGGCAGGGATTGTGGCCACCAATAATAACTGTAGTATTTGTTAAGGACTTACTATGTGCCAGACACTGAACTGAGCATTGGGGTGGATACGAGCAAATCGGTTTGGATGCAGTCCCTGTCCCGCATGGGACTCACGGTCTCAATCCACATTTTACAGATGAGGTCACTGAGGCCCAGAGAAGCGAAGTGGCTTGCCCAAGGTCACACAGCAGACAAGTGGTAGAGCCGGGATTTAGAACACTGTTTGTACTGCACTTTCCCAAGAATGCTCTGAGTACAGTAAGGCTGAACCAATAGCATTGATTGATTAACTGATATTCAAACAGTACTGCTAGAAAGTGAAGCAGGAGGATTATAAACAAGGAGGGAAGAACTGAAGATTTAAAGACAAGAGAGAAGAGAAAAACCTCAGATACTGGGGCAAAGGTGTGTAGAGATGGTAAAAATAAATGAAAATAAAAACTATGGTATTTGTTAAGTGCTTACTATTCATCAAGCATTGTACACGGGCTGCAGAAAATACAAGATACTCTGGTGGGACACAGTACCCGTCCTACTTGGGGCTCACAGTCCAAATAGGAGGGAAAATGAGTATTAAATCCCCTTTTAACAGATGATGATGATGATGGTAATATTTGTGAAGCTCTAGGGAAGATATCACTTAATCAGTTGAGCACGGTCTCTGTCCCAAGCAGAGCTCACAGTCTAGAAGAGAGGGAGAACAGATATTTAACCTCTTTTCAACAGATGAGGAAACAGTAGTTAAACAACTTGCCTAAGGACTCACAGCAGGCACAGAACAAAGTTAGGGTTAGAAACCAGCACCTCTGATTCCCGGGTCTGTGCTCTTTCCACTAGGCCACGCTGCTTCTCTCCCCCGACTTCAGGCTCGCATCTCCTCCTGCCTCCGGGACGTCTCCACCTGGATGTCGGCCCGCCACCTAAAACTCAACATGAGCAAGACTGAGCTCCTCATCTTCCCTCCCAAACCCGGTCCTCTCCCAGACTTCTCTATCACCGTGGATGGCACGACCATCCTTCCCGTCCCGCAGGCCCGCAATCTCGGTGTCATCCTTGACTCGTCCCTCTCGTTCACCCCACACATCCTATCCGTTACCAAGACCTGCCGGTTTCACCTCTACAGTATCGCCAAGATCCGCCCTTTCCTCTCCACCCAAACGGCTACCTTACTATTACGGGCTCTCGTTATATCCCGGCTAGACTACTGTGTCAGCCTTCTCTCTGACCTCCCTTCCTCCTCTCTCGCCCCGCTCCGGTCTATTCTTCACTCCGCTGCCCGGCTCATCTTCCTGCAGAAACGATCTGGGCATGTCACTCCCCTTCTTAAACAACTCCAGTGGTTGCCTATCGACCTCCGCTCCAAACAAAAACTCCTCACTCTAGGCTTCAAGGCTCTCCATCACCTTGCCCCTTCCTACCTCTCCTCCCTTCTCTCTTTCTACCGCCCACCCCGCACGCTCCGCTCCTCTGCCGCCCACCTCCTCACCGTCCCTCGGTCTCGCCTATCCCGCCGTCGACCCCTGGGTCACGTCCTCCCGCGGTCCTGGAACGCCCTCCCTCCTCACCTCCGCCAAACTGATTCTCTTTCCCTCTTCAAAACCTTACTTTCATTCATTCATTCATTCATTCATTCAATAGTATTTATTGAGCGCTTACTATGTGCAGAGCACTGTACTAAGCGCTTGGGATGAACAAGTCGGCAACAGATAGAGACAGTCCCTGCCGTTTGACGGGCTTACAGTCTAATCGGGGGAGACGGACAGACAAGAACAATGGCACTAAACAGCGTCAAGGGGAAGAACATCTCGTAAAAACCGATGGCAACTAAATAGAATCAAGGCGATGTACAATTCATTAACAAAATAAATAGGGTAACGAAAATATATACAGTTGAGCGGACGGGTACAGTGCTGTGGGGATGGGAAGGGAGAGGTGGAGGAGCAGAGGGAAAAGGGGAAAATGAGGCTTTAGCTGCGGAGAGGTAAAGGGGGGATGGCAGAGGGAGTAGAGGGGGAAGAGGAGCTCAGTCTGGGAAGGCCTCTTGGAGGAGGTGATTTTTAAGTAAGGTTTTGAAGAGGGAAAGAGAATCAGTTTGGCGGAGGTGAGGAGGGAGGGCGTTCCAGGACCGCGGGAGGACGTGACCCAGGGGTCGACGGCGGGATAGGCGAGACCGAGGGACGGCGAGGAGGTGGGCGGCAGAGGAGCGGAGCGTGCGGGGTGGGCGGTAGAAAGAGAGAAGGGAGGAGAGGTAGGAAGGGGCAAGGTGATGGAGAGCCTTGAAGCCTAGAGTGAGGAGTTTTTGTTTGGAGCGGAGGTCGATAGGCAACCACTGGAGTTGTTTAAGAAGGGGAGTGACATGCCCAGATCGTTTCTGCAGGAAGATGAGCCGGGCAGCGGAGTGAAGAATAGACCGGAGCGGGGCGAGAGAGGAGGAAGGGAGGTCAGAGAGAAGGCTGACACAGTAGTCTAGCCGGGATATAACGAGAGCCCGTAATAGTAAGGTAGCCGTTTGGGTGGAGAGGAAAGGGCGGATCTTGGCGATATTGTAGAGGTGAAACCGGCAGGTCTTGGTAACGGATAGGATGTGTGGGGTGAACGAGAGGGACGAGTCAAGGATGACACCGAGATTGCGGGCCTGCGGGACGGGAAGGATGGTCGTGCCATCCACGGTGATGGAGAAGTCTGGGAGCGGACCGGGCTTGGGAGGGAAGATGAGGAGCTCAGTCTTGCTCATGTTGAGTTTTAGGTGGCGGGCCGACATCCAGGTGGAGACGTCCCGGAGGCAGGAGGAGATGCGAGCCTGAAGGGAGGGGGAGAGGACAGGGGCGGAGATGTAGATCTGCGTGTCATCTGCGTAGAGATGGTAGTCAAAGCCGTGAGAGCGAATGAGTTCACCGAGGGAGTGAGTGTAAATGGAGAACAGAAGAGGGCCAAGAACTGACCCTTGAGGAACTCCAACAGTTAAAGGATGGGAGGGGGAGGAGGCTCCAGCGTAGGAGACCGAGAATGATCGGCCAGAGAGGTAAGAGGAGAACCAGGAGAGGACAGAGTCCGTGAAGCCAAGGTGAGATAAGGTACGGAGGAGGAGGGGATGGTCGACAGTGTCAAAGGCAGCAGAGAGGTCAAGGAGGATCAGAATGGAGTAGGAGCCATTGGATTTGGCAAGAAGGAGGTCATGGGTGACCTTAGAGAGAGCAGTCTCGGTAGAGTGGAGGGGACGGAAGCCAGATTGGAGGGGGTCTAGGAGAGAATGGGAGTTAAGGAATTCTAGGCATCGATTGTAGACGACTCGTTCTAAGATTTTGGAAAGGAAGGGTAGTAGGGAGATAGGACGATAACTGGAGGGGGAAGTGGGGTCAAGAGCGGGTTTTTTTAGGATGGGGGAGACGTGGGCGTGTTTGAAGGCAGAGGGGAAGGAGCCCTTGGAGATTGAGTGGTTAAAAATAGAAGTTAAGGAAGGGAGGAGGGCAGGGGCGATGGTTTTAAGAAGGTGAGAGGGAATGGGGTCCGAGGCGCAGGTAGAGGGGGTGGCACTTGCGAGGAGGGAGGAGATCTCCTCTGAGGATACTGCAGGGAAGGATGGGAAAGTAGGGGAGGGGGTTGTTGGGGGGAGGGGAGAGGCGGAGGGGTGACTTTGGGGAGCTCAGACCTGATCGTGTTGATTTTCGTGAGGAAATAGGTGGCCAGATCATTAGGGGTGAGAGATGGGGGAGGGGGAGGAACAGGGGGCCTAAGGAGAGAGTTAAAGGTCCGGAACAATCGGCGGGGGTGACGGGCATGGGTGTCGATGAGGGAGGAGAAGAAGCTTTGCCTGGCGGAGGAGAGGGCAGAGTTAAGGCAGGAAAGGATAAATTTACTTAAAAATCACCTCCTCCAAGAGGCGTTCCCAGACTGAGCTCCTCTTCCCCCTCTACTCCCTCTGCCATCCCCCCTTTACCTCTCCGCAGCTAAAGCCTCATTTTCCCCTTTTCCCTCTGCTCCTCCACCTCTCCCTTCCCATCCCCACAGCACTGTACTCGTCCGCTCAACTGTATATATTTTCGTTACCCTATTTATTTTGTTAATGAATTGTGCATCGCCTTGATTCTATTTAGTTGCCATTGTTTTTACGAGATGTTCTTCCCCTTGACGCTGTTTAGTGCCATTGTTCTCGTCTGTCCGTCTCCCCCGATTAGACTGTAAGCCCGTCAAACGGCAGGGACTGTCTCTATCTGTTGCCGACTTGTTCATCCCAAGCGCTTAGTACAGTGCTCTGCACATAGTAAGCGCTCAATAAATACTATTGAATGAATGAATGAATGAATGCTTCTCTCATGAGGAAACTGAGGCTCCAAGAAGTTAAGTGACTTGTCCAAGGACACACAGCAGGCAAGTGGGAGAGTGACAATAATTGTCCCATGCTCTTTCCACTAGTCCAGACTTCTTCTTGAGACAGAAGGTGGGAGACAACTCTGAGACAACAGCAGCAGAAAGACCAGCTCGGTTTATGGCAGTAATAGTAATAATGGCATTGATTAAGTGCTTTCTATGTGGCAAACATTGTACTTAGCCCAAGAGGTAGTATGTAACAAACTGTGTGCAGGTGACTATATTAAGTGCTTGGGAGAGTAAAAATCATAGTAATAATTGTGGTATTTTTTAAGCGCTTACTATGTACAAGGCACAGTACTAAGTGCCAGGGTAGATATAATCAAATCAGGTTGGACACAGTCCCTGTTCCACATGGGGCTTACAGTCTTTATCCCCATTTTACAGATGAGGTAACTGAGGCACAGAGAAGTGAAGTGACTTGTCCAACATCACATGACAGACAAATGGTGGAGACAGGATTCGAATTTAGGTCCTGATGACCGCCAGGCCTCCTGCCCCCAACTAGCTTGCAGTCTGTGATACCAATTATGCATTAGTATAATCAATCACATTGGCATATATGGACATAGTCTGTGATCTTGGAATGGAATATCTCTAAAATGTCAACATTCATTTATTTATTCAGTCATATTTACTGAGCACTTATTTTGTGCAAAATACCATACCAAGAGCTTGGGAGAGTACAACAAACACACATTCCCTGCCCATATTGAGCTCACAGTCCAGAGAGGGAAACAGACATTAAAATGCATAAATAAAATAAATTAATGACAGATATATACATATGTGCAATGGGAATGGGAGGGAGGATGAATGAAAGGAGCAAGTCAGGGGAGTGGGACGCAGAAGGGAGTGGGAGAAGAAGAGAGGAGGGTTTAGTCAGGGAAGGCTTCTTGGAGGAGATGTGCCTTCAGTAAGGCTTTGGACTGGAGGAGAGAAATTATCCGGCTGGTACGAGGAGGGAGGATGTCCCAGGCCAGAGCTAGGACGTTGGGGGCAAGAGGTCAGCAGTGAGATAGTCGAGATGGAGGCCCAGTGAGTAGGTTAGAAGTAGAGGAGCTAAGTGTGTGGGCTGGGTTGTAGTAGGAGAGTAGTGAGATGAAGTAGGAGGGTGCAAGGGGATTGACTGCTTTAAAGCCAATGGTGAGGAATTTTGGTTTGATTCGGAGGTGGATGGGCAACCACTGGAGTTTCTTGAGGACTGGGGAAACATGGGCTGAACGTTTTTGAAGGAAAATGGTCCAGGCAGCAGAATGAAGTATGGAGTGGAGTAGGGAGAGACAGAAGGCAGGGAGGGCAGCAAGGAGGCTGATAGAATAATCAAGGCAGGATAGGATAAGTGTTTACATTCATATGGCAGCAGTTTGGATGGAGAGGAAAATGCCATGGTGTTCTCAACCACCTTCTAGGTTACTTTTGCTGCAAAGGATACTCAGAGTGGTTTAGTAAGGACCAAAAAGTCCTTTCCACCTCAAGCAGCTTTAAAGAAATATCAGAAAATCTGAAGGAGGGTCAATCCGGCCCACATCTCAGTTGGCCCTGAAGCCACACCCAAGCGCATTGTTTGCAGGGAACTTGTCTACCAATTCTGTTGTAATATACTCATCCAATGCTTAGTACAGTGCTCTGCACACAGTAAAGGACTGTATAAATATCTGCAGTTGATTGATTGAAGATACAGTTTCAAGCCGCATGGCATAGTGGATAGAGCATGGGCATGGGAGTCAGAAGGTCATGAGTTCTAATCCTAGCTCCTCCACTTGTCTGCTGTGTGATCCTGGGCAAGTCTCTTTACTTCTCTGTGCCTCAGTTACCTCATCAGTAAAGTGGGTATTAAGACTGTGAGCGCCATGTGGAACAAGGACTCTGTCCAACCTGATTTGCTTGGTTCCATCCCAGTGCTTAGTAAAGTGCCTGCACATAGCACTAAACAAATATAATAATAACAATAATGATGATAAATGATAAAAAAAATCATAGAGCAGGTCCATAAAAATGATGACAAAAGAATCAGACTCCCCTTTCAAAATGAAACAGACTCCTCACAAGACATGAGAATTCAGGAGGAAGAGTCCTTTGTGTGATTTAAATGATCAAGCTATGCTTTCACCGGTCAACAGACAATGTTGGTCTTTATGACTGACAAGTAGTGGAAGAAATAACTCTTTCTCAAGGCATCCTTTCAAAAGGGAAGAGTTTTTCAAGATTTACTGAAAATAAATGTCTATTGAAAATATACTTGTATTTGCATAATTTATACAACACAGGGTAACCCCTGCTTTGAGAGTTTTCATGGGTAATGATCTCCGGACTAGAATTTGATAATAGATTTTCACCTTTTTCAATAATGGACAGTCACCATCACTCATTAGGAGGATAACACTTAAGAAAAAACACTTTGCCATTGAGTCGTTTATGAATTAGAATACCACCGGGAGGAAGATCTGAAAAATGAATGAAAAATCCTGTAGATTGTTGCATATTGATTTCTTTCATAAAATAATACAGCTTGACACGGCTGTCAATGTGGGAACGATTTTGCTGAGTCCTTCTAATTTTAACTGCTTACCGGCAGCTTTCATTCATTTTCTCCTCAGAGTGAGATATACTACTGGACTCAGGCTCTGTCTGCTCATTATCTCTCTCATTTGGTTTTTAATATGGGTAGTGATTTCTGTTACCATTTCACTCCCCCTTTCGATGTCTCCTTGGAGTTTTCCCTAACCTACCCTTGGAGATTCCCTTTCAGGATCGCACCCAGAGAGTTTTCAGCCCTCTACCAGTCTTGGCTACGGGAGGGAGAGTCAAGCAGAGGCCTAGCCATTCCAATTCTAGCTTGGGCATTAGCTAGCGAGTGGAAGGCCATCTGCTACAAGTCAAAACTCACCTGTGCTGGGCAGTAGCGACATGGGAGAGTCGTGGGTGGAGACTTTTAAGTTTTCGGTACGGAAGAAAGCAAGGATGAACCTTTTTGGTATTTTTACCAAGAAAACTCTATGGATCCACTAACAGAACAATTGCAGATGGAGGTGGGGCGTTCTGGGAGAGATGTGTCCATGGCATCGCTATGGGTCGGAGGCAACTCGATAACATAAGACAGAGAAGATCCTTGGAGAGGAGAGGAGTCTAGGGCACTTTCTCAAACACATTGCTGTGGACAGGAAGCTTGTTGTGGACAGGGAATGTTCCTGTTCTCTTGTTATATCGTACTTCCCCAACCTCTTAGTACAGTGCTCTGCACACAATAAACGCTTGGTATATACGGTTGACTGACAACCATTAAGCTAAAGGACAGCTAGTAATACTTTTGGAATTTGTTTAGTGCTTACGATGTGCTGAACACTGTATTAAGTGCTGGGACAGAAGATAATCAGGTCCCTGTCCCACACTGGGCTCACAATCTACTGGGGAGGGAGAACAGGTATTTCATCCCCTTTCACATTTGAAAAGACTGAAGCCCAGAGAAGTTTCGTGGCTTGCCCAAGGTCACATAGCAAGCAAATGACAGAGCCGGGATTAGAGTAAAACCTCTCAGGATTAATATCTTCTGGAGAACTACCGCCCCCTCCAGTAAATCAGTCAGTCAATCAATCGTATTGATTCTTGAGCACTTCCTGTGTGCAGAACACTGTAGTAAGCACTTGGAGAGTACAATATAACAGAGATGGTAGACGTGTTCCCTGCCCACAAGGTGCTTACAGTCTAGAGAGGTGCTTGCTAGCACTTATTGTGTGCCAGAAACTGTACTAAGCACTGGGGTAGATACGACCAGCTTGGACACAGTACCTATTCCATTTCACAATCTTAATCCCTATTTTACATATGAGGTGACTGAGGTACAGAGAAGTTAAGTGACTTACCCAAGGTCTCACAGCAGGCACGTGGCTCTTAGGATCAGAACCCAGGTCTTCTGACTCCTAGGCCTGGGATCCTTCCATTAGTCCATGCTGCTGCTGTTAAGAGGTTAATATTTATAGGCTTGCCAGGGGTGTTCTGGCTAAAAGTCATACTGCTCATGTCCCTTTGGGGAATAGAAGTCAGTGTGGTCACTCTGAGAATGCAGTCAACTTCTAAAGGTAAGGATACATCGTAAGCCTTTTTTCCCCACATCATTTTTTCAACTGCAACTTTTTCTTGGCAATGGGAGTTTGTTTTCCTCCTGGAGGATTTCAAGTGAAAGAGAAGAACTGAATAAAGAAATCACGTCTTTCAAAAGGGTGTGCATCTTTGAGAGCCCTTCCTGTGGATACAATTTAGAAAACTTGAAAGGGAATGAAGGACTGACTGAAGGCTTTGGATGTTTTTTCTGGTCTTAATAACAAAAGCATTTGCTTGAATAAAAGACAGGCTAAAAATCACTTGGATGCCACTTCATGTGGTACTGACTCATAACTGACAAAAGTGGCTGATGATGACATCTCAGAAAAACATAGCCAGTTCCAAATAAAGCTGAAAATCCATCTTGTACATCTGTGTCTCAACTTCCTCATCTGTAAAGTGGGAATGAAATACCCATTCTCCCTCTGCTTTAGATTGTGAGGCCCCTAAGGGACAGGGACTGCATCTGACTTGATTATCTTGAGTCTACCCCAAAACTTAGCGCAGTGTCAGACACAGGGTAAGTGCTTAACAAATACCACAATTATTAGTACTATTAGTATTAACCAGACCCACGAGAGAAAAGAGAGCTTCCGAGGGGGGGATTGCCTGTCTGTCTGGTGGAATGTTTCTCTGTGGTGCGACAATCCACAGCAAATGAATTTTCATCAGAAACATTTTATACTACCACGACATTCAATTATAGTCTATAAATATCTCGAGCCCTTTGCCAAAAATGGTTTGGATTGTACTGCACAATAGATAATCGCTGTTCCTCTCATTTTCCTGAGCAATTTAGTCCCAAGAATTGGGCAATTAACGAAACGGGACTGAGAGCCAACTGGAGTTCAGTGGGTTGAGACAGATGGTGGACTGGGATATCCAATGTGTGTATGGGGTGGGTGGGTAGTGGGGGAGATTTATTCTGTTTTTAAAGTTCTCTGTAACCTACCTAGTTCCAAGCAGAAAGTCATCCTCAGAGGGGCCCTAGTTGAAGTTGAGGTATTTGTTACCCTCCAGTTTGCTGAAGATAAACCTTTCCTTTGAGCAATAGATAGAGCACAGCAAAGAACCCAAACAAGTTGGCAGAGGTATCCTCACCATTGACTTTAAGCAGTCCATCACTTTTCCCCCCCTCTTACCTCACCTCACTTCTCTCCTTTACGACCCAGCTCGCACACTCCACCCCTCTAGTGCTAACCTTCTCACTGGGCCTCCATCTCGCCTGTCTCGCCACTGACCCCTGGCCCACATCCTACCTCTGGCCTGGATAACTCTCCTTCCTCAAATCCGCCAGACAATTACTCTCCCCCCTCATCAAAGCCCTATTGAAGTCCCGTCTCCTCCAAGAGGCCTTCCCAGACTAAGCCCCACCTTTCCTCATCCCCCACTCCCTTCTGCGTCACCCTGACTTGCTCCCTTTGCCCTTCCCCTACCTCTCATTCATTCATGCATTCAGTAGTATTTATTGAGCACTTATTATGTGCAGAGCACTGTACTAAGTGCTTGGAATGTACAAATCGGCAACAGATAGAGACAGTCCCTGCCCATTGACGGGCTTACAGTCTAATCGGGGAAGACAGACAAAAACAATAGCAATAAATAGAATCAAGGGGATGTACGTCTCATTAAAACAATAGCAATAAATAGAATCAAGATGATGTACATATCATTAACAAAATAAATAGGGTAATAAAAAATATGTACAAATGAGCGGATGAGCACAGTGCTGAGGGGAGGGGAAGGGAGAGGGGGAGGAGCAGAGGGAAAGCGGGGGAAAAGGGGGCTTAGCTGAGGGGAGGTGAAGGGGGGGGTAGATGGACAGCAGAGGGAGCAGAGAGAAAAGGCTCAGCCCCACAGCACTTCTGCATATGTTTGAAATTTTATTTATTTGTACTGTTGCCTGTCTCCCCCTCTAGACCATAAGCTCCTTGTGGGAACCGGATGGGTTTACCAACTTTGTTGTACTGCACTCTCCAAAGCACTTAGTGCAATGTTCTGCACACAATAAGCATTCAGTATAAACCATTGATTGATTGACTGATTGGTGATCAGAGCAGATACAATCCCTTATCTCATCCAGAGCTCACTGTTTAAGAAGCAGGGAAAACAGGAATTTCATCCCCATTTTACAGATGAGAAAACAGGCTCAGAGGAGTTATGTGACTTACCCAAGATGACACAGCAGGTAAGTGGTGGAACTGGGATTAGAACTCAGCTCCTTACTCTCCGGCCTGTGCTTTTTCCATTATATGCTTTTGTAGCTGAGGACTGTTCTCTGTGTCAATCCCAGTATCTGCCACGAGAAACAGGGTGGCTTAATGGAGAGAGACCAGGCCTGGGAGTCAGAAGGACCTGGTTTCTAATTCCAGATCTGTCACACATCTGTGTGACCTTGGGTAAATCACTTAACTTCTCTGTGCCTCAGTTACCTCATCTGTCAAATGGGAATTAAGATCACAAATCCCATGTGGGACAGGGACTGTGTGAAACCAGATTTCCTTGCCCTCCACCCCAGCACTTAGATTAGTGCATGGAACATAGTAAACACTTAATAAATAGCACAGTTAGTATTAGCAGTACTCTTTTCCAGCATGTCGGAGAGTATCCTAAGCAATTCTTGGAACCTGGCTTGGAAAATGACACCTCGGTCATCATCCAAAATTTCCCCGTTCGGTGAGTTTTGGCATTTGATTGCCTCAAGAGCGACATCTGATTTAAACCTCTTTCCAGAGTTCACTGGAAATGGTTTGTGTTCAAGATGAATGGACAATCTGTCGTGTTTTCAATCTGGTATGGTGGCCTTCAATCTTCTCCAGTTCCAGCAGGGTCTGTCTTTGCTTCATAGGTGAGAGGGAGCTGCTGGGAGAGAAGATTGAGTTAGTAAACCAGGAGGGGCAGCCATGGTCAAGGAATAGGATTGAAGGACAAAGGTAAATAGTCTCAAGATGATAATCAAAGGACAAAAAGTCAGGGCTGTCAGAGATTTGTAGGGAAAAGCCCAGAGAGGTATTGTGAAGACAAAGACTGGGGAGAATAAAGAAAAGCCTAAGGGATTTTCTGTACCCCAGGCTATTGCAAGCACACTTTACCTAAAGGCCAACTTTAGTTGTGATGGAAAAAATAAAGGAAGTCCTTGCAAGCTCTCCCAGAAGAAGCTTGAATGGATGTCTTTTCTCCATGGAGCAGATGTGGATGGGGAGACTTAGAATCCGGCTTCCTGCTAATTTTCAGCCTGAATACCTCAATTGAGAAGACTGCCATTGACAGCTCGCTCTGTCCCAGGGTCCAAAGATGAGAGGGTTCAAGGTGAAAAATCGAGAGGATCAACTAAGCAGACTACAAGGACAGGATGCAACATATCTGAAACAAAGCTGCTGTGGCCCTTGACCTCTGGGAATCAATAGCACGAGAGAGGCCATGAAAGAAGGCAACGATACCATGGAAACAAGATGGGGGGGGGGGGGGTGTCCAGATTTTGAAAATCACTTTGAGGCAGAATTACAAGAGATGGAGACCCTTTTCATAGTTTCTGTAACACTAACCAAAGAAGAGCCTAATTTCATACATACATATCCCATGAAAATGCTTATACATTAACCAAACTGCGATGGGGATAAAAATCTCCCCATCTGTAGTGGCGTCTTTGAACCCAAAGTTTAGAAGAAAGACGTGAGATTGAGGTGAGGTTTCAGCAGTGTGTACCAGTGTAGATGATTAGGCCACACATGTCTGTGAAGCAGGGTGGCCTAGTGGAAAGAGCATCAGAGGACCTGGGCTCTAATCCCAGTTTTGCCACTTGCCAGCTATATGACCCTGGTCAGTCATTTAACTATGTCTATGTATCAAGAACTGTGCTAAGCACTAAGTTAAGTCACTTGCCCAAGGTCACCCAGCAGGCAAGTGGCAGAACCGGAATTAGGGAACTAAGTTCTCCAACTCAAAGGCTCATGTTCTTTCCATTAGGCCACAGTGTATTCTCTCATTGTGCTTAGTACAGTGCTCTGCACACTGTTTGTGCTCAATGAATATCACTGATTAATAATAATATTAATAAATACTATCACTTCTACTACTGCCCCTAGTTTCATCTCAGCAAGCTCCTTCCTAGACTGGAAGCTCCTTGTGGGCAGCGAATGGGTCTACCAACCCTGTTATATTTTCCCAAGCTCTTAGTACCATACTCTGCACACAGTAAGCACTCAATAAATACCACTGATTCATTGATTGATAAAGGGAAATATAACTCTTTAAAGAAACGATTTTCAAAGCCTCCGATAGGTCAGAAAGAGAAGTAGCAAACATATAGTTAAGCTTGTGGTTCAGACCAGACAGTGTTATGTGTTGTCTTCAGGAACAGAGGAGTCTGAGACTCATTTTATAGCTGGATAGCAGTGTGCAGACAGAATTGGGGAATTTGAAATGCTGTAGTTTACAGAGGCTTGAGCTGCAAATGACTATATTTGCTTCAAAGATGCTTTATTTTTATTCATTTCCACCTAGTTGCCAGTCTATCTCCACATCAAGCAGAAAATCAGCACTATGGGCTTTAAGACATCAATCATCTCTCTCCCCACTACCTATTTCCCTCCACTGCAACACAGCTCACACATTTCACTCTTTTAATGACAATCTCCTCACTGTGCCTTGTTCTCTTCTTTTTTATGGTATTTGTCAAGCATTTACTATGTGCCAGGCACTGTTCTAAGTGCTGGGGTAGATACAAGGTAGTCAGGTTGAACACAATCCGTGTCCCACATGGGGCTCACAGTCTTTATCCCCATTTTACAGATGAGGTAACTGAGGCACAGAGAGGTTAAGTGATTTGCCCAAGGTCACACAGCAGGCAAGCGGTGGAGCCGGGATTAGAACACAGCTCCTTCTGACTCCCAGTCCCATACTTTCTCCACTAGGCCATGCTGCTTCCATATCTATTGTACTCTCCCAAGCTCGAGGAACAGTGTTCTTCACATAGCAAGTGCTCTGTAACTATCACTAGCTGATTCATGGATTCTTCATTTGCATATTTTTGAAGGGCATTTGTGTGTGTGTGATGGGTGGGGGGTGGGGAGAGATGTCCCAGAAATGGGGATCAGAAGAATTCCCAGTAAGGCAGAGTTTTTACTTCCATGAAAGGAGCTCCCTATGGGTGGGAGACAATTTGACAGCATACGACAAGACAAGAGGCTGTTGGTGAATGGACTCTGCTTGAAGGGTTCTTGGCCTGAGAACAAGGCCGCCACTGCTTTGTTTTTGCGGCTTCAGTTCATTCATTATCCACAAGCCTTGTGGTCCACTGTTTTCTGAGTGAATGAACCACAAAACCAAGGGCCCTGACCCTGCTGTAAAAAACTGAGAGTTAGTTTTTTTCTTGTATCGTGATTCTATTCCAGACCTTAGCAGAGATTTCTCACAGAGTAAGTACTGAATAAATTTCCTAATACTAATACAAATAAATAGTATTCATTAAGCATTTAATAGATGCCAAACACTTTACTCTGTGCTGAGGTACATACAAGGAAGCAGTCCCCATCCCACATGGAGCTCGTAGTTTACGAGGGAGGGTGAACAGATATTTCATCCCTTTTTACGGATGGGGAAACTGACTGGTTGAATGACTTGCCCAAGGTTACTCAGCAAGTGGTGGAGTAATAATGATAATAATAATAATGGCATTTGTTAGGCAGTTACTCTGTGCCAAGCACTGTTCTGAGCCCTGGGATAAATACAAGATAGTCAAGTCCCACATGGGGCTCACAGTCTAAGCTGTGAATAGATATTGAATCTCCATGATTCAGATAAGGGAACTGAGGTACAGAGAAGTTAAGTGACTTGCCTTAGGTCGCAAAGCAGACGTGGTAGAGCGGGGACTAGAACCCAGTTCCTTCTGTTTCCCAGGGACATGCCCTATCCACTGGGCCGGACAGCTTCTCTACCTGAATCCTCTCACAGTCCCTTGTTCTCAATTCTAGGCCTCGCTGTAATATTATTTTTGCCTTTGAATTCTGTTTTACCCCACTGTAATGCCCGCAGTCAATCAATCAATTGTATTTATTGAGCCCTTATTATGTGCAGAGCACTGTACAAAATGCTTGGGAGAATATAATACAATGGAATTAGCAGACATTCCCTGCCCATAGTAGCTTACAGTATAGAGATGGAAACATGTCTCCTAGTTCCATGCATAACCTGGGGTCCCCTCATCTCTATCGAGTTCTGGATCTCACGTAGCCCAAAGACACACGAGAGCCCAGGGATCCCCTAAGATCAAACATAGAACCCATTTTTTTACAGATCGGGTATCACAGTTTGGCAGCTAGCCGAAAAGTCTGACAATATAACCCCAAATGACCAGTGTCCATTGGTCTTTCCTTCCGCTTACAGAACCACTGCCTCCATCCATCAGTTTCTCAGTCAAGTCGATTGTCATCGAGATCGATATCCTCGCTCCACCCTCGATTTTACCAGGTCCACCAGTTAAAAGCACAGGGCACATTTGGACCGTCTCCGTGGAAGTGTCCAGAACGGCCTCTGCTGATATCCAATTTGCTTCCATCTGCCAGAGATTGTACACCTAAATTGATAGGATCTCTCCATCTCGGAAGGACTACTCCTTCGTATGTTAAATGAGCACCTTTATCTGGCATCACGCTGGCCTGAAAGATGAGATAATATCAGATGATGTAATGCACTGGAGAGGAAAAGTGAAACATCACTCAAATAAACTGGTCTGCCAAGGCAATCCTGCTGACAAAAAATCCTAAACATAATCGGCACATCCGACGAAAGGAGTCAGACCTCTGCAAATTGTCATATAACGTTGCCCCGATGAGCCAACGTTTTGCAAAATGACTGATACCTTTTTCTGCAGATTGTTTATGATAGCCCTGAGGATTTAATCTGTTTATTTCTTTTTTTGTCCCCTTACATTTGTTTTGTTTCCAATGACACCAAACAAAGAAATAACCCAAGTGGATAGGCATCAAGCAAATATGTAATGACACCGCTCTGTTCCCCCTAGATTGCTCATGAAGAGAGTCGAGTGCATAACTGAGTCTGACAAATTGACAATTGACTTCAAAAGCCCTTTCCTTTCTAGCTATTGCTTAGAACGATAGTATATGGTTGTCCGGTTACCATTATGTATTTCTAAAGTATTCAGTGACTGATAGTTTTCTGTGGCAAATTATAAACCTAAACAGAATAGAAAATGGCAGAAAGGGAGGCAGTTTGCCTCATCATCATTGTCATTTTCAGTGTTATTTACTGTGAGCACTGTACCAAGTGATCGGGAGTATTCACTAGAGCAAGTTTACACAATCCCTGCACTCAAAAAGCTAATAGTCTAGTGGAGGGGATTTCATTATTGATCCTCGTAAGCGGGCATCCATTTTGACATTCTGGATTAACATCTGAGCCTTGTGAGAGTTGCCGAAACAGACAGTCAAACATTATTAAATGAATCACCTTTTCCGAAAAGTCTGGTCTTCTAAATGCCTCGAGTCAGAAAGGAATCTGATCTAAATGCTGCCAACAGAGGAGCTCAATAAATGTGATTTGTTTTCATGGTATTTGTTAAGCACTTACCATGTCCGAGATACTGTACTAAGCGCTGGGGTATATAGAAGCAAATCAGGTTGGACACAGTCTATGTCTCACGTGGAGCCTACAGTTTTCATCCCCATTTTACAGATGATATAACAGGCACAGAGAAGCAAAGAGATGTAAAAATTTTTGCAAATAGACTAGTCAAGATTAATTGAATGTAGAACTGTATCAGGTCCTTGAGGGCAGGGATCTTGTCTATCAGTTCTATAGTACTCCAAGTGCTTAGTTTAGTGCTCCGCACACAGTAAGTGCTCAGTAAGTACCACTGATTGTTAAATATATATATAAAAGTACTGAAGATGGATCTAAGTAATTTCCTAAATTCCAGAGATGGCGGAAGTATTTATATGATGAGTGTGGTAGGAATTCATGGGGATGGCTTGTTGGAGCATGTGGGATTTTAGGAGGCTTTGAATGAGAAGAGATGAAACAGCCATTTTGTTGGAACACTTAACAATAAAAATAATACTTATTATTATTTTTATGATACTTAAGTGCTGTGTGCCAAGCACTGTTCTAAGCACTGGGTTGGCCACAAGTTACTCAGATAGGACACACTCCTTGTCCTACATGGGCTCACATTCATAATCTCTGCACACAGTAAGCGCTCAATAAATAGGGTTGAATGAATGAATGAATCATCCCCGTTTTACAGACGAGGTAAGTGAGACCCAGAGAAGTTAAGTGACTTGCGCTAGGCCATGCAGCAGATTCATAGAGGAGACAGGATTAGAATCCAGCTCCTTCTGCCTTCCGGGCCCATGCTATAGCCTCTAAACCACACTGCTTCTTGCCACCATCAGCAACTTGTCACCATCCTCCAGAAATGAAGCCAGAACTGATCCTCCCCATTGGCGGGTGCCCTGAAGAGGATCCAGCCATGTGTCCTGGCTGTAATATGTATTCTAACAAAAATGGCCTTTTGCCCTCTCCTCAAAGCCCTCCTAAAATCCCACTTGCATTCCCACCACACTCAATGTGTAAATCATTCCACCATCTCTGGCATTAATGAAATTACTTATGCCCGTCTTCAGCACTTTCGTACATACATTTATCAGAGCAGATTGGGAGCAGTACTGCCAAGGAGACACCCAATCGTCCAACCTCTGTGTCTAGTGGAAAACAGAGGAAAGACAAGGAAAAGAAAGGCAGAAGAAGCGTGCAGAGAGAGACGGAAACACAGAAAGACAGAATGAGCTGGAGAGCATCCTACAAATACAATTTTAAAAGAACCCAAAGCAGTACTTGAGAAGCAGTGGAGAAGCAGCGTGGCTCAGTGGCAAGAGCCCGGGCTTAGGAGTCAGAGGTCATGGGTTTGAATCCCGACTCTGCCACGTCAACTGTGTAACTGTGGGCAAGTCACTTAACTTCTCTGTGCCTCAGTTTCCTCATCTGTAAAATGGGGATTAAGACTGTGAGCCTCACGTGGGGCAATCTGATTACCCTGTATCTACCCCAGTGCTTAGAACAGTGCTCTGTGCACAGTAAACGCTTAACAAATACCAACATCATTATTATTATTATTATTATAGTACCTCAACAAAGCCCCCAGGATTGAAATATCTGCAGTATAGACATTCCCAAGGCAGGTCTCAGGTATAGTACTTGTAAGCCAGTTCAAAGTGAAGAGATGAGGGTGAATGAGTTTGAAGTGGGGTAAAATTTCATCTTTTTAACAGAGGTTTTTTTCTGACATCTTTAAAATACTTGCAGCTTCAAATAAATTCATTTCTTTGATTCCCAGTTTATATGTCTTTAACAGATCTCCCAAGTCCTGTAGACTGTAAGCTCCTTGTGGGCAGGGAACATACCTACCAACTTTGTTATATGGCGTTTGGGAGTACAGTGCTTTGCCCAGAGTAAGCGCTCAGTAAATCCAATTGATTGGTCGATTGATTGACGTCGTCTACGTCTGAGAGATGTGGATTTTTCTTTTCTTATTCCCAACAGCCTTCCCAAGGACACCCTCTGTGACTTCCTCTCTTGTTCTTGCTCCTCTGGCGATAGATTCACTTCACACCCCATTCAATTTGGCATTGTTCCCTCTGAGCCATTTCCTTCAAGACATGGGAACAAGCTATTCCTTTCCAAGAAAGTGAGCCACCCTACTCTAGTCTTAGCTTGTCTCTCTTCAGGCCCTTGAAGGCTTCAGAACTTCTCTGCCATGTACTGTTTCCCCTAAGAAGTCTTCTGCCGGAGTCACAGGACCCAGGTTCTAATTCTCCTGGGGCACAGGCCTGCTGGGCGACTCTGGACAAGTCACTTTACTTCTCTGTGCCTCGGGGTCCTCAATTGTAAAATGGGGATGAAATAACTGTTCTCCCTCCTGCTTAGATGGTGAGCCCCATATGGAACGGGGACTGTGTTGGACCTGACTCACTTGTTTCTACCCTAGTGCTTAGAACACATAGTAAGCACTTAACAAATGCCATAAAAACATTATAATTGTTAATTAATCAGTTACTAAAGCATTTACTACATGTTAGTCTATCCATCAGTGGTACTTATTGAGTGCTTACTCTATGCCAAGTACTTAGATAAGACTCAGTCCCTGGCTCACACACAGCTCAGTCTAAGAGATTTTTATTTCTACAAAATTATCAATTTTTTTATTCTGAGAATCTTAATGTGGATTGATGGGAAGCAGCATGGTGTAGTGAATATACCAGGGGCCTGGGGTCAGAAGGTCATGGGTTCTAATCCTGGGTCCACCACTTGTCTGTTGTGTGACCTTGGGCAAGTCACTTCCCTTCTCTGTGCCTCAGTTACCTCATCTGTTAATTGAGGATTGTGTCTGTGAGACCCGTGTGGGACAGGTACTGTCCCACCCTCTTTGCAATGAATAAGGCTTGAAGCGGAAAATCCCCTACTAAAGTTCTGAACATTTAGTGACAATGAGACATGTTCATTCATTCATTTGTTTGCATTTATTAAGTACTTACCATGTGCAGAACACTATACTAAGTGATTGAGAGAGTACAAATTGACAATAAATATGCACATTCCCTGCCCACAGTGAGCTTACAGTCCAGAGAGGGACAATTAAAATAAATAAATGACAGGTATGCACGTAAGTGCTTTGGGATTGGGATGGGGATGAATAGAGGGAGCAAGTCAGGGTAACCCAGAAGGGAGTGGGAGAAGAGGAAAGTGGGGGCAAAGACAGCCTCTTGGAGTATATGTGCCTTCAATAAATCTTTGAAGAAGGGGAGAGTAATTGTCTGGTGGATTAGAGGAGGGAGGGCGTTCCAGGCCAGAGGCAGGATGTGGGCGAGGGATTGGCGGCGAGGCAGACAAGATCAAGGTACAGTGAGAAGGTTGGCATTAGAGGAGCAAAGTATATGGGCTGGGTTGTATTGGGAAAGTAGCGAGGTGAGGTAGGAGAGGGAATGCCAATGTGAGGAGTTTCTGTTTGATGCAGAGGTGGGTGAGCAACCCTGGAGTTTCTTGAGGAGTGGGGAAACATATCCTGAACCTTTGTGTAGAAAAATGACCCAGGCAGCCGAGTGAAGTAGAGATTAGAGTGGGGAGAGACAGGAGGCTGGGATGGCGATTTAGTGGTTCCTTTGTCCCCTTTGGGATAGTCACTGTGGTTGACATGATTATCTTGTACTTCTCCAACACTTAATACAGCGTTCGGCAAATACCACAATTATCACTTCTTCAAATTCAGTGTGGTGTTCTACTCCGGAACATTTATTTTGAAAGCTTTCTCCCCTTTCCCTACTGACATGTCCTTTTCTCAGTAATAATCGAAGAGAAATGCCTCAGAGAATTTAGATACGTTTCCACCAAATCTAGATAAAAAAACCCATTATTTCAGGAAATTGTTCAGGGCCAGTTTTCATCCTAAATAACTTTGGGGGACAATTCCCAAATGCTTGATTGGTTGAACACCTGGTGCTCACCTCCACCTCCACTTTTCTGTCAATCTATTCTGACGAGTCATATTTGGTATAAACAAACTGGGTTGCTACTTTGCCAACAAAACTTATTTTTTCCAAAACACAGTGATTCGATAAACCTGTCATTTATGTTGTTCCCCAAATACACCTGGGATCTTGGACCTTGGTGTCAGAAAGTGGTCAGTAATTGAGCTGAAACCAAAGGACTTTGTAGATGATTGAATTGGCGGTGGATGAAATTCATGAGAAAGGTTTGAGGAGTTGGTTTCAGTGTCCATTCACCTATCATTCATTCCATCGATGGCATTTTTTTTAGGCATCTCCCTCTAGATTGTAAGCTCACTGTGGGCAGGGAATATGTCTGTCTATTGCTATATGATACTCTCCCAAATGTGTAGAACAGTACTCTGAGCACACAATAAGTGCTCAATAAATACGATTGAATCAAATGAATCTCCTGTGAGGCTCTGTGCTGGTCATCCTTCTTTAAGCGGGTTGGATGCACTTTTTGGGGTTCCTTACCACCATTTAAAAATAACCTCCTTCTTCCCCTCTGCTTCTCCCATTACTCCTCCACCTTCTCCTCCCCTCACTCCTTCACCTCCTCTCTCTCCTTTTGTTTCTCTTCCCCATTCCTACTCCACCTCCTCCTTTTCCACTTCCTTTTTTTCTCCTCCTCTTCTTTTGCCATTCCTCCTCTCCTCTCCTTTCTTTCCCTCTCTCCAAGTCCTCTGATTCCCAGGCCCATGCTTTTTCCACTAGGCATGCTCCTTCCCATTACATCACACCCAAGAAGCAAGAGAAACAGCATAGCCTAGTGGATAGAGCACGGGCCTGGAAATCAGAATTAGACCTGGGTTCTACTCCCAGTCTGCCTTTTTGTTTGCTTTGTGACCTTGGGTAAGTCACTTCACTTCTCTGGGCTTAACAACTCATCTGTAAAATGGAGGTTATGACTGTGAGCCCCATGTGGGACATGGACTGTATCCAACCTGACAACCTATATGTACCCCAGCGCTTAATACAGTTCCCAGCACACAACAAAAAAGAGAGAAAAAACTGCTAAAATCTCCCACGCAACTGGGCCTTCCTCAACATCTATTCTTCCTCGATCATAGCCTTGCGCCTCTTAACCGGGGACTATCGAATGTTGCCCCATCTATTTCTGATGTCACGAACTTCACAGTGGAACATTAAATACCACTTAGTCACTGACTCCAGCAGTACCCATTTGTCAGCCTATTAGATACAGTTAGCAATGCTAATGAAGGTGATTATGAAATAACAAAAGTCTAGCGCTGATGTTTCTCTCTCCACGGAGAAAGGGCTAATTCGGTAATTACCTAACATGCCTCATTTGGCTCACTGGACAGAAGAGAGGAAATGGTTTATTCAAGGGACTATATGGGGTGTAAATGAATTCTCGCTGCCACTGACCCAATTTTACTGATCGCTATACCTCTCTCGCTTTTCTGCTCTTCCATTAAATAGTTGGCTTGCATTAATGTGGACAAGTTCTATTTGGGAATCTTCAACAAACACTTGGATACCTTCTTGAAATCTGCTCACAGATTCTGATGGCGACTGCTTTTCTATTGAATGGCCACCAGGCTCTTTTGATGTCAGTCAGCTGCTTTCCCAGAATGGTCAGAACCAATGTTGCCGAGTTGGGAATTTCCTTTACTCCAGGACATTTCATGCTGGAATATTCCATTCCTTCACTTGAGTGAGGACCAGGAGATTTTTCCCCATGTATGCACAACTGCATTTAAAAATCTGGAAAAGGAGAGGTTGGCGAGCACACTGTAATGGTTACTTTTAAGTGATTTTTTAAAATTATAATTCTTCCTGATGGCTATTTTATGGGGAAAATGGGAATATTTAGTACCAAAAAAAATCAATTACCCCTCAAGGAAGAGCGTGAGACAGCGAATGAGGAAACCTGGGTTTTAATTTTAAATCTGCCACTGACCTGCTGGGTGACCTTGAGCAAATCAGTTTGCTCCAAGTACTGGGGTAGATAAAATATAATCATATCTGACAATGTCTCTGTTCTGCATGGGGGATGCAGTCTAAGGGAGAGGGGGAATAGATATTGAATCCCCCATTTTACAAGTGAGAAAACCAAGGTATCGAGAAGTTCACTGACTTGCCCAAGGTCATATGACAGGCAAGTGGCAGAGCTGGAACCAGAAGCCAGGTTCTCTGACTCTCAAGTCAGCGGTACTCCTAAAGAATGAAGGATGAAATGAAGTTACCTATTTGAGAGAAAAAATGAGTGAAAAAGATGTATTTTATATCCACCCAAAACCGCAGTAGTTGTAAGAACACAGAAATCTGAAGTGACGGCGTTGGCTAGTTTCAGCCTTTGCCAGAATCCCCAGATGACAACAGGCAATTACTTACAAGATGGTGGAGAGTTTAAACTGTGTGTTTCTTCTCTTCCTAACACAAGCTTCCTCACCTAGTGAACTGGGGAAGCATTGTTGATGATTAATTTCAACATCCCCAAGCATTTCTTCTCTTTGCTTAGGTCCGCGGATACTTACCATTAATTAAAAGAAGACACAAAACATTAGCGTTTGGCAAGGCATTCTAGCATCAGGGAAATCCAATTCGATTTCATACGGGATTCTGAGAACGGGAGCCCTGAGAAATGACACTTCTGAAGCTTTTGCTGTTGGCCCTGGGTAGTAATAGTATTAGGAAAACTTATTATTGTAATGATGGTATCTGTTAACTGCTTACTATGTCACAAGCACTTTTCTAAACAATGGAGTACATACAAGTTGATCAGGTTGGACACAGTCCCTGTCCCACATGGGGTTCACAGTCTTAATCTCCATTTTACAGACGAGGTAACTGAGCGAAGTGAAGTGAGTTACCCAAAGTCACACGGCAGACAAGTGGCAGAGCCAGGATTAAAATCCAGGTCTTAGTGACTCCTAGGCCCTGGGACTATCCACTCTGCAATGCTGCTTCCCATAGTGCTGAGTGAACCACTGCTCTGCCCCAGGCACAACAACGCTGATACTTATATTTCTGTCTATTCTCCTTGCCAGATGGAGACTTGTCAATCAATCAAAGGCTTTTAGCAAGCGCTTCCTCTGTGCAGAGCACTTTACAAACTGCTGGAGGGGATCCAAACCAATAGAACTGGTAGATACATTCCTTTCCCTCAAGGAGCTTCTAGATGAGAAGCAGCATGGCTTAGTGGCAAGAGCCCACGCTTGGGAGTCAGAGGTAATGGGTTCTAATGCCGTCTCCGCCACTTGTCTGCTGTGTGACCTTGGACAAGCCACTTAATATTCTGTGTCTCAGTTACCTAATCTGTAAAAATGAGGATAAAGACTGTGAGCCCCACGTGGGGCAACCTGATTACTTTGTTTTTACCCCAGTACTTATAACAGTGCTTGGTACATAGTAAGTGCTTAACAAATACTATAATAATTTACTGTAATGATACTACTAATAAAAATCTAGTGGAGGTGGCAGAGACTTAAATCAATGACAGGTAAGGAAAGCAACAGTATAAAACTGAGTATGCATTGTTTCCCCTGGTTACTGCAGCCTCAAGAAAGCAGGAGCAGAGTTTGGACCCAACTTAATAAAGACAATGATAATTGTGGTATTTGTTAAGCGCTTTCTAGGTGCCAAACACTGTACTAAACACTTGGGTAGCTACAAGATAATCAGGTCAGATATGTTCCTGTCCCACATGAGGCTCACCATCTAAGAATGATATGAAGAAACCGAGGCTCAGAGAAGTGAAGTCACTTGCCTAGGGTCATGCAGCAGGCAGGTGGTTCAGCTGGGAATGTGAGCGAGAGAGCACAGACTAGGGATACTCCCACAGTCGGACGGGAAGTGAAGAATGGATTTTCCTTGCAGAACGGGGAAGCTGGAAGAACAGAGACCAGGTCCACGACAACTGAATGAATGGTTTTGTTTTTCTTTGCTGCATTGTCATGTTTATTTGAGGCCTTGTTTTTCCTTCCTGCATTGCTACATTTATTTAACTGCGTGCTGGAAAATGTAAGCTGCGTTTAGAGCAATGGAGAGCTGCCAATATCACCCCTGATAAATAAGTGACCAAAGAATCATTCCTCTTTTACAACTCCTGAAGAATCTGAAGCAAGAAACTGGAAATGAATATGAGCAATATTGGCACTTTTGAAAAACAGTTGTGGCCTTCCAAGTATTTCAAGGAGCTAGTGGATTGCTTTGTATTTATTCAATTCCCTTGAGCTCCTCTGAATTACTTAAATAATATATATATTTACATTGTATAAGATCGGTTTGTTTATTGGGGGTGCAATCTGAGACACAGTGTTTTGTGCTGAAGTCTATTTTCATGTTCTATTTTTCACAAACAAAAAATCTCCAAGCAACAGAGGTCAATGCGATAAAATTTTGCCAGTCTGTTTCATTAGGACAGAATATCCGCAATATGATTCTTCAAGCCAAAGAAGTCAGGAAATCTCTGATGCAGGAAAAATGGAACTATCCCTTTTCCATTCTCCAGGATAGGAACTGAGATGGGGATTCAACAGGCAGTTTGTCACATCAAATCAACTTGTCTTGATGCTTAATCAGTTGGTGGCACTCAATGAGTGCTTTTTATGGTATTTAAGTGCTTACTATGTTCCAGGAACTGTACTAAGCACTGGGGTAGAAAGAAGATTGTCAGGTTGGACACCTTCTCTGTCCCATATGGGGCTCACAGTCATAATCCCCATTTTACAGGTGAGCTTACTGAAGCACAGAGGAGGCCTTCCCAGACTAAGCCCCCTTTTCTTCACCCAAAATCCCTCTCTTTTTGACTGTGTGAGGGTCTGTTCTCCTTATGCCCTGTGCTACTCTCTGAAGGGGTAGCAAACTGTATGCTGCTTGGTCAAAAACCCTTGATCAAAATAAGAACTCTGATAAACAACTGTCACATTTGCAGTGTTAATATAGTAGCTCACAATCATCAAAATCATGATCTTTCATCAGTTAGGACAAACCAATACTCTGTTTTCCTTCAGGGACTCTTTAAAGTCCCTTCCTCCAAGAGGCATCCCCTGACTAAACCCTAAGGTTTGCCAAACATCAATCATAAGTGCTTTGTGCAGAGTTTACAGTAAGTGCTCAGTCACTTCCAGACTCACCTATGTCTCTCATTCATTACTGATTCTCCCTATGGCTTATTATCAATGTACGTCCATTCAAAAGCCAGGGATAGAGGGTGAGTCGCCTTTATTTTTCCAGTCAGTCAATAAGTGAATCAATGGCATTTATTAAGCCCTTACTCTGTGCAGAGCCCTGTACTAAGCAGTTGGGAGAATTAGTAGACTTGATTCTTGACCTCAACTAATTTATCAATCTAGCAAGTCAGGCAGATACTAAAATAACTTGCAGTTAGAGGATTTAGTAGAACATCAAGTCTACCACACTGTTTTTATTCATAGTGTGTGTAATTGTGTGTGTTTATAATGGAGAGTCATATATATGCATGTATATGTACATATATATATATGTACAGATATAGTAATAACGATGATGATGGTATTTGTAAAGTAATTACTATGTGCCAGACACTGTACTAAGCACTGGGATAGATCTAAGCAAATTCAGCTGGACACAGTCCTTGTCCTACTTGGGGCTCACAGCCTCAATCTCCATTATCTATATGAGGTCAAATGTAAATATACATGGATCTTGTCTTCTCTTATGCCGTCGAGTTGTTTCCGACCCATAGCCACACCATAGACCCATCTCTCTCAGAGCCCCCGCTTTGCATCTGCAATCGTTTTGGTAGTGGATCCAGAGAGTTTTCTTTGGTAAAAATCCAGAAGTTCATTCATTCATTCAATAGTATTTATTGAGCGCTTACTATGTGCAGAGCACTGTACTAAGCGCTTGGAATGAACAAATCGGCAACAGATAGAGACAGTCCCTGCCATTTGACGGGCTTCCAGTCTAATCGAGGAAGTGGTTTATCATTGCCGGCTTCTGAGCAATAAACTCCAGTCTCAGCCCTAGACTCTCACCCATGCCACTGCTGCCCAGCGTGGGTGAGTTTTGACTTGTAGCAGATTGCCTTCCACTTGCTAACCACTGACCAAGCTAGAAATGGAATGGCTATGCCTCTGCTTGACTCTCCCTCTCGTAGCCAAGACTGGTAGAGTACTGGGAACTCTTCAGGTGCAACCGTAAGAGGGATAAATATGTATGCATTTAAATATATACATATATGTATGAGAAGCAGCATGGCTCAGTGGAAAGAGCACGGGCTTTGGAGTCAGAGGTGATGGGTTCGAATCCCGGCTAGGCCACTTGTCAGCTGGGTGACTTTGGGCAAGTCACTTCGCTTCTCGGTGCCTCAGTTCCCTCATCTGTAAAATGGGGATTAAGGCTGTGAGCCCCACGTGGGACAACCTGATCACCCTGTGTCTACCCCAGCGCTTAGAACAGTGCTCAGCACATAGTAAGCGCTTAACAAATACCAACATTATTATACATATGTATATTTGTTTATACACGTAAACACACACACATTAACAAAATCAGGCTCATTCATAAGGGCAGGAAAATTTGCTTGCAAAATCACTGGTTTAGTCAAAGATAAAGTTATAGAAATCTAACTCTGACTGCTGGACGTTTTCCTGATCTTTTTGTTTTCATTTCTGTAACATTTTCACATCAATTCGATAAACATTTGATTTGAAATTTCAAACTTCCCAAGAGCCTACAAAATGGAACAATGATTTCCTCCTTCAACATTCACAGGTGCTTGACAATTGCTGTTTTTTCCCTTCTTTTAATGTTTGTGCACAATAAAGTTGTTGTTGGATGACTTTTGATCTGATTCATTATCTTCCCCAACCTCTATCCCTGCACCACTGCTTTATAGAGAACAGTACTCTTGAATTTTTCTCTAAGTAACGTGATATTTCTCCAGGTGATAACAATTTAGGGTCTCTGTTGTCATAATTTGAGATCTGAATTTGTATAAAGTTTGAATGAGGGCAAGGGAGAGAGGGAAAGAGGGAGAGAGAGATGGAGAGAGAGAGAAAGAGAGAGCAGCTAAGAAAGAGAAATAGAGAAGGGAAGGAATGGCAAAGAAGGAATTGGGAAAAACAAGGAGCTGATGAGATGTGCAGGAAAGGTAATGAAATCAGTGTGGTTCCTAAATATTATTCCCACAGACTGAGGAAATGACTTGATATTTCAGTTAGTTTGGCACAAGTGGGAAGAACGGAACCAAACAGACTGCCATCTTGCTGCAGTTTTCAGTTCCACAGTGTCAGGATGGCGCTCACTAGGTATGGAGACAGAGCTGCTACTTTCTCCACACAGTTAATCATTTTGATCTGACCCATAATGTTGATTGTGGTTTTTCTTAAGCCCTTATTATGGGCAGAGAACTGTCCTCAGCAGTGGAGCAGATGTAAAATGCTACATGCAAGATGACCCATTAAGACTGTCAGCTCATTATGGGCATTCTTTCATCCATTCAGTCATATTTATTGAGCACTTACTGTACTAAGCACTTGGGAGATTACAAAATAACAATAAACGGACACATTCCCTGCCCACAATGAGTTTACAGTCTAGAGGAAGGGAACATGTCTGCTAATCCTCTTGCATTGTACTCTCCCAAGTACTGGGTAGAGTGCTCTGCATATAGTAAGCACTCAATAAATACAGTTGATCGATTAACTGATAGATGATCTAGTCTGGCCCAATCTCTGTCCCAACTGGGACTCACAGCCTCAGTAGGAGGAAGAACGGGTATTAGACCCCCATTTTACAGGTGAGGAAACTAAGGCACACTGACTTGCACGAGATCACACAGCAAATAAGTGGCAGAGCCAGGATAAGACAGCTAACTCAGTCCCATGCTCTCCATCCTTAGGGTCATCCCTACTCAATTAAGGCAAACATGTCAGTACAACATTTCTTTTCATTGGCTACAGCACAGTGAGGTGGAAACCATAGAATTATTTTCAGGGAGCCATAGAGGCAGCCTATAGCTTTTTGTTCTGCGTAATCATTTCCCGGTTACCTGGAACAAGTCAGCAAATCCAGAGGCTATAAATGAGAGAGGAAAATCACTGAGGGAAAAGTGGGAGATGTTAACTTCCCTTTTGGGTTTTGGGTGGGGTTTATTCCCTCACAGAATTTACCTTCAGTTTGAGTGATTTAGAGGCTGGAAATCGGGACCAGAGTCCTTTGATTTTAAGGATGGCGTCAAGTAGAACCAATGGGGCCAAAAACTTCCGAGAAGAATGACTGAATCCATCTTTCTGGATTGCAAACTCCCTTTGGAACGTAATTTTCCCTCAGAGTGGACTGGGTGATTTATAAATCATCATAGAATTTGGGCTCACTAGATAACGGGAAGTTCCAAACGACACGGCCTCTAACATAGATTTAATAAATGTTGATTCTGATTTTCCACATCTTATGCAGTTCTGCATTAAAATTGGATTCAAACTGAGATTATCAGAGGTAGCCAAAGAAAAAGTAGACTTCTAAAATGCTTCCAGGGCTAAAGCAATCTTGGTGTATTAATGTAGACAGTAAAACATAATGAAATGCCATTAATTCACACATGTTAAATTGGTTTCTAACTTGAGGCGTCACGTCCAATTATCAGTAGATTAGTTACACAGATTCGTAGTTTGGCAACCAAGGGGAAACTGTGTCTATTCTACAACCAGAACTGTCAGAAAATAAAAGAATATCTATTTCTGATAAAAGCATTGTGGATATTGCTCAGGTCTTCACAATATAGGCTGTTTGAGGTTTGGAGAGTCACACTAAACCCGTGTAAGGCAACTATAGCACTCATTCTAGAAAGAGGTTACTTCTTTCACAGCTCCAATAAAGGACCAAATTTCATCAAGATTGGGGTAACTTGAAGGAAGAGCACAAAACTCAGAGTCAGGAAACCCAGTTTCTAGTCCTGACTCTGCCAATTTGCCTCCTGTGTGACTTTGGGCAAGTCACTTAACTTCTCTGGTCCTCGGGCTCTTCACCTGTAAAATGGGTTTAAAATATCTTTTCTCCTCAACTCTAATCAATCAATCAGTTGTATTCATGCAGAACATTACACTAAGTGCTTGGTACAGGAACTGGATCTGATCTGTTGTGTCAGGCTGCAATTTATTCATTTATATTAATATCTATCTCTCCCTCAACGGTAAGCTCGTGGTGGGCAGGGACTGTGACTGTTTATTGTTATATTACACTCTCCCAAACGCTTAGCACAGTGCTCTGCACACAGTAAGTGCTCAGTAAATACGATTGGATGAAGGAATGAATGAAGTTGGGCCAATAGAAAGTGCTTATTATATGTCATCATCATTATTACTTTGGCCCTATGGGAAAAAAAGATGCAATTCTCCCATCTGCAAAATAGATATCTGGTCCCTGAATATGTCTATTGTAAACTCCTCTCAATCTCAACAATGCAGTTTGTACAATGGGCTTTGAATCCTTAATCTGCACTTTTCACGTGGCAAGGATTCTGCAAGAATTTCAAATCACGCTATTAAAGCTTTGACACCTCACAGAAATGACCAGAAATTCAGCTCTTTATGGGACTATGTAAATGTTTCTCCTAGAAAGCATCTTCCATCTCAGCTTCCAAACAACCTCAGCCAGCTCAGCAGGGAAGCTCAAGGATGTCAGGTAAAACATAATCATGGTCTTTGAGCAAAATGGAGCGGAGAAAAGAGAGGGTTAATGAAGCATGGATGTGATGGTGAAGTTCCCAGCTTATTTAGGTAGATTGTCTTTCCCTAATTGTTTTTTGTCCCTGGAGGTACAAGCAGAGAAATTCAACATCATAACGATAAGCTTTATTATACTTGCTTTCAGGTCTTTCATAAGAGAAATATAGACTGAATTATAGTGGCCCCCAGTAGCTACACCATAGTTTAGAGTATGTCAACCTTTCTATTACCTACACTGAGATTCCACTTCTCCTCTCACCAACTAAAAAGTCTATGGTAAGATAAATCTTGGCGCACAGTCTCTCCCCAAGAACACTTCGTATTAGTTGCACCGTTTTTTTTAAAGCAACGAAAAGAACATTTTTGTCATTTTGCCTCCCCAAGGGCTCTCTTTAATTGTTGCTCTTCATCACTGTGAAAACTCACCATTCCCACATTCTGACATGTGGGATTACTTATGAATCTGAAGATCGTTCCCAGGTAAGTACCTGCTTTACAGATGGCCCCGCGTGCTTCAGAAAAAGAATCCGGAATGTCTAAAGTGAAGCTCATTACCTTCTCCCTTGGGTGTCGGGGCTGGTTTTATTTAAACATTTGAATAAATGATTGGGGAGAAGGCGTGCTCAGAGGAATCTTTGCAGATGGTGCTAGGGTCTTCCAGGTGGTGTGGTGTCACGCTGATGGGGACTCAGAGAGGGAAGATCATTTTTCTACAAAAACATTCGGTTTATGTTTCCCCACTCCTTAAGAACCTCCGATGGTGGCCCATCCACCTCTGTATCACACAGAAAGTCCTTACCAGTGGCTTTAAAGTGCTCAGTCACCTTTCCCCCTCCTATCTCACCTCGCTACTCTCATAGTCCAACCCTGCCCACAAATTTCTGTCCTCTAATGTCACTGTACCTCGATCTCCATTCATCTTGCCACTGACCTCTTGCCTATGTCCTGCCTCTGGCCTGGAACGCCCTCCCTCTTCATATCTGACATGATCACTCTCCCCCTCTTCAAATCCTTATTGAAGGCACATTCCCTCCAAGAGGCCTTCCCTAAGTCCTCCCTCAGCCCCACAGCACATATGTCCATATCCCTAATATATTTATTTGTACTAGTGCCTGCCTCCCCCTCAGCGTCAATGACCCCACTTCTCCAGGGTCCTAGCCACTGGATATGCAGTCTCTAATCTGGGTTCCTCTCCATCCTTCCCTGTACCCTGTGTCCATTAAGGGTCCACAGCACAAGGTTTCTCCAAGGCTTAGTCGCTCTCATCTTCATGATGGCCCAGGGGTTTCTTCTCCAGCTCCTTGGCCTCTCGATTTCCTCCCCAATTCTTCTGATTGCCTCAGTTAAGTCATTACACTGTCCTCAGAAAGGGGCAATCATGGATGGAATCTTCTGGCCTCCCCCTCCCTTTCCTAAGTGTGAAGTGGTTATCACATTTTCTCTCTTATTATGAGCCCCTGTGGAATGAGGAACCACATTTGTTATCATTAGCATGTATCTACCTCAGGGGTTAGCACAGTATTTGGCATCTGTTAAGCACTTAATAAATACCATAGTTACCCAAATTTGAATTTGGCACCCTGAATCCTCAGAAGAGAAATCCAGCCACTCTGATTGACTGCTAACCCGATTAAAACTCACCATGCATTTCCTATGGTAACATCACCACCTCACCAAATTTCTTTCTATATATTGTATAACTGTAGCAGTGAAGAAAACAGCATTGGGAGAATGTTGCAAGGAGTGCTTAGAACAGTGCTCGCACATATTAAGCATGTAACAAATGCCATAATTATTAATTGTTATACTTCTGCTTTTGAATAAATAATACCGAATCTCATATAATTCCATCAGTGTGCCTTTAACTCGACTTCCAGTGAATTAGGAAAACGTAGAGTAGGGCTTCAAGCATGCCTAGGACTTAAAATTTCTCTAACCTTTACAGAAGCTAAACAGTAGTTTCCTTTCTATGTCAGTGAGTCAGCATGTTGTAAGATATTTCTACTACACTGGACTAATCCATTCAAAGCCCGGAAATTATGAACTTCCATATGTGATGATAGTGTTTATGTAGAATTGTTAGGTAAATTTCAGCAAGTATGGGAAACAATTCCTAGAGAGGAAAGAAAATTGAAATTATAGAAAGTGCAAGAATAGAGTAAATTGGAAAAAGAAAAATGAAAGGTGCATAATCCCAATTCAACAAATCACAGCCTGGTATTAGGCAAATAGGAAAATGTCAATTTTGTTTAGGGGATTTATCCGATAGAGTCTCTCAGTGAGTGGGATGGAAGATCTTCTGGGCCTGAGGTGGGAGGAATTGATTATTAGATTGAAAGTTCTTGGGCACTCACAACCCATGTGGCATTTATGTACATATCTTGTAAGGTAAAACTGTAGGTTTCTTGACAGCAGAGAATGTCAACTGACTTTATAGTATTGTACACTTCCAAGCACTTAGTACAGTTCTAACTGTTACTAACCTTACTATTACGGGCTCTCGTTATATCCCGGCTAGACTACTGTGTCAGCCTTCTCTCTGACCTCCCTTCCTCCTCTCTCGCCCTGCTCCGGTCTATTCTTCACTCCGCTGCCCGGCTCATCTTCCTGCAGAAACGATCTGGGCATGTCACTCCCCTTCTTAAACAACTCCAGTGGTTGCCTATCGACCTCCGCTCCAAACAAAAACTCCTCACTCTAGGCTTCGAGGCTCTCCATCACCTTGCCCCTTCCTACCTCTCCTCCCTTCTCTCTTTCTACCGCACGCTCCGCTCCTCTGCCGCCCACCTCCTCACCGTCCCTCGGTCTCGCCTATCCCGCCGTCGACCCCTGGGTCACGTCCTCCCGCGGTCCTGGAACGCCCTCCCTCCTCACCTCCGCCAAACTGATTCTCTTTCCCTCTTCAAAACCCTACTTAAAAATCACCTCCTCCAAGAGGCGTTCCCAGACTGAGCTCCTCTTCCCCCTCTACTCCCTCTGCCATCCCCCCTTTACCTCTCCGCAGCTAAAGCCTCATTTTCCCCTTTTCCCTCTGCTCCTCCACCTCTCCCTTCCCATCCCCACAGCACTGTACCCGTCCGCTCAACTGTATATATTTTCGTTACCCTATTTATTTTGTTAATGAATTGTACATCGCCTCGATTATATTTAGTTGCCATTGTTTTTACGAGATGTTCTTCCCCTTGACGCTGTTTATTGCCATCGTTCTCGTCTGTCCGTCTCCCCCGATTAGACTGTAAGCCCGTCAAACGGCAGGAACTGTCTCTATCTGTTGCCGACTTGTTCATCCCAAGCGCTTAGTACAGTGCTCTGCACATAGTAAGCGCTCAATAAATACTATTGAATGAATGAATGAGTTCTCTGCAGACAGTAAGCACCCAGTAAATACCATTGATTGATCATCTTTATACGCTGTTGCTTCTTTCTCCCTGTAATTCATTTTAGTGTCTGTCTCCCTCAGGCTAGATTGTAAAATTCTTGGGGTCAGGGATCATGTCTGCCAACTCTGTTACACTCTTCTAAACACTTACTATGATTCTCTGCACACAATAAGAATTCAGTGAATACTATTATAGCTTCTGCAAACACTGACATACTTTATGAACTTAAGACAGAAAAATATTTATTCATAGAGGAAACACTGAGAAATTCCAGATTAAAACCAATACTCCATGCTAAAACTAAGCCAATAACTCCTAAAATATTGAAAGAAAAATCATGGGACAGAAACTGTGCCATATTCCATTAAAAGTGACAATGAAATGCCAAAGCCCTCTAGATTGTAAACTCCTTCTGGGTAGTAGGGATACTGTCTTTCTGCTTTATTTTATTATACTCTCTCAAGCCCCTTGTACATTGCTCTACACATAGTAAGTGCTCAATAAATACCACTGATTGATTGATTGACAGGAGGAACACAGTCTGTGTGGCCTAACGGAAAAAGCAGAAGACTGAATGTCAAGAGACCAGGTTTTCTTCCCAGCTCTGCCACTGACCTGTTTATTTGTTATTGTTGTTTGTTTTTTATGGTATTTGTTAGTTTAGTATGTGCTAGGTACTGTACTGGGATGGATAATAATAATGTTGATATTTGTTAAGCGCTTACTATGTGCCAAGCACTGTTCTAAGCACTGGGGTAGACACAAGGTAATCAGATTGTCCCACGTAGGGCTCACAGTCTTCATCCCCATTTTACAGATGAGAGGTAACTGAGGCACAGAGAAGTGAAGTGACTTGCCCAAAGTCACACAGCTGACAAGTGGCAGAGCCGGGACTAGAACTCTCCCAGACTTATCTATCACCGTGGATGGCACGACCATCCTTCCCGTCTCTCAGGCCCGCAATCTCGGTGTCATCCTTGACTCGTCTCTCTCGTTCACCCCACACATCCTATCCGTTACCGAGACCTGCCGGTTTCACCTCTACAATATCACCAAGATCTGCCCTTTCCTCTCCACCCAAACGGCTACCTTACTGCTACGGGCTCTCGTTATATCCCGGCTAGACTACTGTGTCAGCCTTCTCTCTGACCTCCCTTCCTCCTCTCTCGCCCCGCTCCAGTCTATTCTTCACTCCGCTGCCCGGCTCATCTTCCTGCAGAAACGATCTGGGCACGTCACTCCCCTTCTTAAACAACTCCAGTGGTTGCCTATCGACCTCCGCTCCAAACAAAAACTCCTCATTCTAGGCTTCGAGGCTCTCCATCACCTTGCCCCTTCCTACCTCTCCTCCTTTCTCTCTTTCTACCACCCACCCCGCACGCTCCGCTTCTCTGCCGCCCACCTCCTCACCGTCCCTCGGTCTCGCCTATCCCGCCGTCGACCCCTGGGCCACGTCCTCCCATGGCCTTGGAACGCCCTCCCTCCTCACCTCCGCCAAACTGATTCTCTTCCCCTCTTCAAAACCCTACTTAAAACTCACCTCCTCCAAGAGGCCTTCCCAGACTGAGCTCCCTTCTCCCTCTACTCCCTCTACCACCCCCCCTTCACCTCTCCGCAGCTAAACCCTCTTTTCCCCCTTTCCCTCTGCTCCTCCACCTCTCCCTTCCCATCCCCACAGCACTGTACTCGTCCACTCAACTGTATATATTTCCATTACCCTATTTATTTTGTTAATGAATTGTACATCGCCTCTATTCTATTTAGTTGCCATTGTTTTTACGAGATGTTCTTCCCCTCGACTCTATTTATTGCCATTGTTCTTGTTTGTCCATCTCCCCTGATTAGACTGTAAGCCCGTCAAACGGCAGGGACTGTCTCTATCTGTTGCCGACTTGTTCATCCCAAGTGCTTAGTACAGTGCTCTGCACATAGTAAGCGCTCAATAAATACTATTGAATGAATGAACTAATGACCTCTGACTCCCAAGCCTGGGCTCTTCCCACTGAGCCATGCTGCACAAAGTGCTGGGGTGGATACAAGCTAATCAGGTTGGACACAGACCCTGTCCCACATTGGGATCGTAGTCTTAACCCCCATTTTACAGATTTACATTTGAGATACAGAGACTTGGCCAGGTCACACAGCAAACAAGTGGTGGAACTGGGATTAGATTCCCAATTTTTTAGAAAACTCAGTGAGTGCTACAAGTTTAGATCTAGGGAAACTTTGAGACCTATTAATCCATCAACTGCCCTGGGGTTCTTTCTGGGGAGCAAGAATGAAATTACTACCAAATAATGAGAGGTACCTCCCTACTATTTACAAGTCTTTGGCTCTGTCTCACTTATGGTTGCTTTAGAGAATGCTCAACAAACTCCCAGAGAGCCAGACTGATGGGGGAAGAATCCAGGGGACACTCAGGATTTGGAGAGTATCAGTCACCAGCCGCAGCAGGGGAAAGGCATTCTTGTTCATTTAAAACAATGTGGGCAGGGAATGTGACTACTAACTCAGTTGTAATCTCCCAAGTGCTTAGTACAGTGCTTGACACATAGTAAACTCTCAATAAATACCACTGAGTGATTGATTGTTTGATTGACTCAATAAATGTTCACAACCGAAGGACTGGATTTTTACTGGGGATTTAACTAATCTTTTAATCATTTTTTTTCCAAACTACTGGGTTCATTCATTCATACAATCATATTTATTGAGTTCTTACTCTGTGCAGAGGACTGTTCTAAGCTCTTGGGAGAGTACAGTACAACAATAAACAGACACATTTCCTGCCCACAGTGAGCTTACAGTCTAGAGGTGGGGAGACAGACATAAATAAATGAGAGCTATGCATGCAGGTGCTGTGGGGCTGAGAGGGGGGACGAGCAAAGGGAGCATGTTTGGGAGATGCAGAAGGGAGTGGGAAATGAGGGAAATGGGGGCTTAGTCTGGGAAGGCCTCTTGGAGGAGATGGGCCTTCAATAAGGCTTTGAGGCAGGGAGAGTCATTGTTTTCTCAAGGGCTTCTGGGAGTAAGATGAATTGTCTAAGCCTCCTAGGTCAGATCACTTTTGTCTGTTAAAGATGGATCTCAGACCTCCTCTCTCTCCATTCACCAGATTCTGCTTCTAGGACACAGTAACAGTCTAAGCCCTGCACACAGAAAGTCCTCAATAAATGCCACTGAATGATTGAAACACTCCCCTTCCCTCACTATTTTCCTCTGTCCACCCCAAATTTAGGTTCCTTCAATGGTGCTCTTTCAGGTCACCCTAGGATCACAATCACCCTCCCAGTCAGTTGTATTAATTGAGTACTTTCTGTGTACTAAGCTCTTGGGAGAGTAGAATATAACAATAAAGAGACACTTCCCCTGCCCACAACAAGCTTACAGTCTAGAGGGGCGAGACAGACAGTAATATAAAAAAAAGTCACACACCCCCCCCAAGATACACACCCACACAAACACACATACACATTCACACAACCCAAGCTGTCACTCACTGGCTACTGCTGTTGTGGCTCTTACTACTGTAAGTTCGTTGTGGGCAGGGAATGTCTCTTGTTTATTGTTGTATTGTACTCTCCCAAGTGCTTAGTACAGTGTTCTGCACTCAGAAAATGCTCAATAAATATGATTGAATGAATGAATCCTATAGAAACCTGACTGAGAATTTTTGTCAGAAGCAAGGACAATTTATCAATTGCAGTTGTGGCTCTATTTTCCAGTCACTGCTGGTACAGTCTAGTGGAAAGAGCATAAAATGGAGAGTCAGAAACCCGGGTTCTATTCATCTTGCTTAAAATGAGACCTTAGGCAAGTCAATTGACATCTCGGAGCATCAGTTTCCTCATCTGTAAAATGGAGACTAAATCTCTGTTTGATCCGATTAACTCGTGTCTCTCCTATCTTGGGAAACAGCGTGGCCTAGTGGAAAGAGCACTGACCTGGGAATCAGAGGTCCTGGGTTCTAATCTAATCTGTGTCTAACTGAGACACAGAGAAGTTAACTGACTTGCCCAAAGCCACACATCTGAAAGGTGGCAGAGGTGGGATTAGAACCTATGACCTCTGACTCCCAAGCCCATACTCTTTCCACTAAGCCATGCTGCTTCTCATAATAATGGTATTAAGCGCTTACTATGTGCCAAGCACTGGTCTAAGCGGTAGGGGAGACACGGGCTTATCAGATTGTCCAGGTGGGGCTCACAGTCTTAATCCCTATTTTACAGCTGAGGTAAATGAGGCACAGAGAAGTTGAGTGACTTGCCCAAAGTCACACATCTGACAAGTGGTGGAGCCTTAATTAGAACCCAGGTACTCTGTCAAGTCCGGGCTATATCCACCAAGGCATGCTAACTCTGTTTGAATGCCTCGACTGGGAACTAGAATGGAGAGGAAAAGAAATTTCTTTAACGTGAACTTAAATCTATTTGGTCCTATTCATTCAATTCAGTGAGTGCTTACTGTATGCGGAGGACTGTACTAAGCGCTTGGGTGAGTACGACACAACAATAAACGCACACATTCCCCTCCCACAACGAGCTTACATAAATATCACCAAAAATTAGTATCCTTTTCTCCATCCCTTGACATCAGGAGGTGTGGCAGAATGAAGCCAAGAACCTCAAAGAATTCTACTCACTGAGCTCGGATGATTGATTTTATAGGGATGGCTTTCGGCATAAGGGACTGGCCTCTTTCCAGTCTCTTCTGCATTAACTTGGGTCATTTAGAGCTTGTGTCTTTGGCTTGAAAAGTTTGCACCAGTCTGCACTGAATAATCTTCTGCCTGGCCCAGATTCCTGTCTTGGTAGAAAGAGGGGAAGTAGTAATGGAAACTGGCAGCTGTTCTGCCTTCCAAATGAAGCTTGGGTAACAGGGGCTTCCATAAAGAATGATAACATCACGGAAGCATTTAAATATAATTGGATGGCTCTTGGTGCAATTACCCCTATAAATGTGCTTGGAGTCTTCCTATGACCTTCTGGATCTAATTGGCAAAATTTAGTAGGACGATAGAAAACCAATAAATACAGGATGTTCATTTCAGCGTTCGGTGCCATAATTGCTTCTACTTATTAATAATGCGTCCTTGCCTTTATTTCTATTTTTTCACCATGTGTAAATGTAGGAAATTATCTTTAGACACCTCCAGCTTCGATTCTGTGAGTAATATATGTGCATCTGGGTATATCACAGGTACACCGACCCACTTACACACACACACACAAGCTCAACAAACCAAACCCCTGAAATCTGTGTCACCAAATTGTAAATCGAAGTAATTAGATTTATCCAAATAGGAGCATTTATCCTGAGACTAGCAACCTGTCCCTAGAAACTTCGATGTTTTTCATTAAATAGAACTCTGCTAAATCGCCGTGATTGCTGTATTACTACGAGGGACTCTTAATACGTAATCAACCGATCAGTCCGAAGCAGCGTGTCTTAGTGGAAAGAACCCGGGCCTAGAAGACCTGGGTTCTCATCCCAGTTCCGCCACTTGTCTGCAGTATGACCTTAGGCAAGACACTTCACTTCTCTGCCCCTCAGTTACCTCATCTGTAAAATGGGGATTAAGGCTGTGAGTCCTATGTTGGACAGGCACTGTGTCCAACCTAATTACCTTGTATCTGCCCCAGTACTTAGTACAGTGCCTGCCACAAAGTAAGTGCTTGACAAATGCTACACATATGCAAAAAATAAAATCATTGTTTTTGGAGTTGGAAGCCACAGTCGTGTAGAGCCTCAGGATTAGAATCTTCTTCACATATTTGGCCATCCTGACGAAAATTCTCTCCTACTCTGTTCAACTGGACATCACCTCAGCTGCTGTATATGCTGTGCCTGACCCAATTATGTTGTAACTACTTCAGTGCTCCCGTTTGATACAGATTAAGCGGTTAACAATTACTGCTATTATTATATTCCATACCACCTCAATATGTTACGATGCATGCCTGAAGGAAAAAAAAACATTACATCACATGCATATGAGGCCCCCAAATGCTCCCACTGGCCACATTTTCCCCAAAGCAATGTGGGAATGGAACTCCAACAGTGATAACGGAAGAGGGCCATGGAAAGATGTCTAGTTTTACCAGATAATTACAAGCAACATTTAGAACTCACTACAGAGGAATTTTAGTTGAATCATGCCAAAGAGAAAGGCAGAAGGTCAATTCATTCATTCAGTAGTATTTATTGAATGCTTACTATGTGGAGAGCACTGTACTAAGCCCTTGAAATGTACAGTTTGGCAATAGAATTCATATCTTCACAATGCAAACAATAACAGCAGCACAAGTTTCTGGCAGCTGAAGTGAAGTCCTGGCAGTCACATGCCAAGGATGATTAAAGAGCTGTAGAAAATTCCTGCCTCCAAATTTCAGACCTCTGTCTCTATCCCTGATTGTTTTATTAACCAGACCCACTTCTTCCTAGAAAGTTCCCATTTCAAAGGGTAAGTTGGCGAGGAACTGGAATAGACTTCTTCATCCTCTGTCCCCTTTTGTAAAATTCCATCCCTAATCAAGGGCTTAGCTCTCCATGTATAGTAAGTACTCAGGATGGTGGTATTGATTGATTGACTTGATGTTCATAAAGCCAAAGTACTAAAATCAAACCTTTCACAATTGGCTTTAAGGTGTTCAAGTAATTCTTTCCCTTCTACCTATCCTTGCTCTGCTCCCACTACAAGCCGGCATTCATACTTTGCCCTTCTAACTTCAACCTACTTACTGTGCCTCCGTCTTGACTCTCGCACTGTTGATCCCTTGCTAATTCTCTCCCTCCTGCTTGGGATTTCCTCCCCCTTCATATCTGAGAGACCCACTATTCTCCTCATCTTCAAAGCCCTACTAAAATCATATCTCCTCCAGGAATCCTTCTCTGACTAACCTCAAATCTCCCCAACCTAGTTGCCCTTTCTTCTCAATCACCTCTGCACCTGGGTCTGTACCCCTTAAACGATTTGATGCTCACCTCCCTCCCTCCCCCACATACCTAAAAATCCTTATAATCAGTCACTTCCCCTAGCCGTAATTTAAGTCTGTGTCCCCCCATTAGATGGTTAAGGCCTCAAGAGTAGGAATCATGTCTACCAACTCTACTGTACTCTCTCAAGTGCTCATAGCAGTGCTCTGCCCACAGTAAGTGTTTAATAAATGCCACTGATGGATTGATTGACATGGCCTTGTGGAAAGAACACTGACCTCGGAGTTGGAAGACTCGGGCTCTAACCCCGGATCTGCCAATTGTGTGCTGTGAGACCTTGGTCAAGGCTCTTTACTTCTCTGTGTCTCAGTTTCCTCAGCTGTAAAATGGGGATTAAATGCCTATTCGCCCTCCTACTTAAACCGTAAACTTAATTTGTATCTACCCCAACATGTAGAAAAGTGTTCGTTGCATTGTAAACACTTAACAAATACCATAAAATAAAAAAAGAACCTGCACCTTCATCTTCAGCATGAGGAATCGGAGCCTGAAGATTAATCCATTTTTCTAGTACTGGTATTGAAACCAATGCAGCCACTGTTGGAATTATTGAAGTCTAGGAGAAAATCCCTGGACTGGGGACCATTGTATTGTCAGTAGAAATGTGCCTGAGGATTAAAGTGTGCTTCCATGCACTTGCTTCATAAAGAATGGAAATACTAAGCTAAGGCATCGTGTGGAGTTGACACTCCCTCCTGCTTCTGATTCCCCACTTCAACTGCTCTATGGATTTCTATTATAGGCTTTGCAACACTGAACATCGGGCAATGCAACATTCCAGTTGACAAATGATTCACAAATATGGGCTTAGTAGGTGGTTAGGTGTGGAGTTCTATTGTGCACTGTATAACTTTATGGCCATCACATTATGCATTTATCGGGGTGGTGAGGGGAGGGAATCCGCTTCTACTGAGAACAGATTCTTCACTCACAGTGGAGCGGAAATTGCTTCGTGTATCGGAATATGCACATTTCAATTCCAGCCGAGTGAAGCCTCACTTATAGGTGAGTTGTTCTGTCAAGAATGAAAAGGCTTTCCCCTACAATGGCTATATGGCATTCTTGAAAATTGCCCGCATCTTTATAGAATGGAAATGGTGTTGTCTCGTTGTTTGAGTCAGGGAGGTAGCATAAAGACTTCTGACTGCTCTTCCCCTCTCTGTCATTCATCTGTGGAGGGACTTCTTTGAGTCATTACCTTTTCTGAGTCTTATCTCTGGCCTCATTCAATGTGTGATCACGCCAGCATCGTGGGAATGCATGCTGTATCTAAACTTCATTAAAATGTTTTAATATCTCCATGGAAAAAAGCAAAGTCACCAAATGAATCCCGCTCGTAGAGTACTGTAAGTTATGAATGTTAGAAATGTCTGTTTCCCTTTGTAGAATGGGAAAAATGAACTCCCAGGGGCAGAGTTGTGTCCACGGTCTATCTCTGAGTCATACAACATGACTGCCTAATTTCCCATATGTCTAATAGGTACATTTGATATTTCTGTATCTTTCTTCTCCGTTGGAGTGCAACATTCCTGTGAGCAGGGAACATAACCTTCCTTCTACTGTACTTCCCAAGAGCTCAGTGTAGCGTCTTTCATTGATTGCATGCTCAATAAATACCATCAGATGTAGAGATCTCTGCCATTCTTAATGACTTGATAATCAGGGAATGCTTTTCGAGGCTGCATTGAAAATCATGACCTCATATTTTGGCTGGTTAAGCAGTCAGTACCATCAGTGGTATTTATTGAGAATCTATTGTTTGCATAGCATTCATTCATTCATTCAGTAGTATTTACTAAGTGCTTACTATGTGCAGAGCATTATACTAAGCGCTTGGAATGTACAAATGGGTAACAGATAGAGACAGTCCCTGCCCTGTGATGGGCTTACAGTCTAATCGGGGGAGACAGACAAAAACAGTAGCAATAAATAAAATCGAAGGGATGAACGCTCCTTAAAACAATAACAAAGAAATAAAATCAAGGTGATCTACAACTCATTAACAAAATAAATAAGATAATGAAAATATATGCAGTTGAGCGGACAGTGCTAAGCACTTGGGTGAGTACAATCGAGTATGGCAATAACTATTCTTGGTAGAAGGTCATTCCCAGTGATAGAACATTTCCTAAGGAGATCACTGAAGTGTGATTTTTATCTCTTTAATGTGCCTCCTTCATTTGTGGATCTCTATTTGCTCCTGGTTGGGGCTCTTCGCAGTGTTTATGGACTAGGTTTTTAAAAGGCATTTGTTAAGTGCTTACTATGTGCAAGGCCCTGTAATAAGGGTAGATACACTGGAGTAGATACAAGCTAATCAGGTTGGACACAGTCCATATCCCACATAGGGATCACAGTTTTATCCCCCATTTTACAGATGAGGTAACTGAAGCACAGAGAAGTGAAGTGACTTGCCCAGGGTTACATAGACAGGTGGCAGATTGGGGAATCAGAACCCAGGCCCTTCTGGCTCCCAGACCCTTGCTCTAACCATTAGGCGACTCCGGCTCTATACGTATATAGATTCTTCAGGGAAGTTGAGAAATATTCTATTTACTATCTAGTCTGTAAGCTAATTATGGGCAGGGAATGTATCTGCTAATTCTGTTGTAATGTACTCACCCAAGCACATAGTACAGGGCTCTGCACATTGTAACCATTCAATAAATATGATGTTGATTTTACTTTCTTTCTATATAGCCTTTAAATTCAAATTAAAAACCAAAACCCACAGGGAATCTAAACAAAATTGCTATTCTGTTAGCAAAGGGGAAAATGTCTCATTCCCATTTAAATGGATACTGACCAATTAAAAATGTCTTTTAAATTTGGTTTAGGTATCACTTTTCAAGCTCTTGCTTGTCGATATTATTCAATCCACCCATCATTGGTATTTGTTGAGCATTTACTGTGTGCATAGCATTATATGAAGCATTTGGAAGAGTACAATACAACAGAGTTGGTAGGTACATTCCCAACTTCCCAGTCTCTTATTTTTTTTAATTTGCCATAGTGTATGTCTCCCTTTCTAGATTGTAAGCTCCACAGGGATAAGGATCATGTCTCCATTATCAGTGTAGGCATATTGGATGCCTACTGTATGCATCCAATAAATACTACCGATAGATCGACACTGAGTCTTCTTCCTACCTGTAAATCATTTTTGTATGTCACCACACTAGATTGTGGCATCTTTGGTGTAGGGATCATTTCTTCCTCATCTATTTTATTTTCCCAAGTGCTCAGTGTAGGGTTCAGCACCCTCAATAAATACAATTGATTGATTGATTGTGTTGGGCTGTCATGAATCAATCTTGGTATTAGCCCTATTTCTTCAGTGGCATGGGCATTGGTATTTTATACTTAAAGCTATATCTTAGAATGCACAAAACGTGAGTTGCCATGAGTCAATCTATCACTAGAGAAATAAATGATGATCGTAACAAGGGAATACGAGCTTTTAAGGGAGCTTAACTCTAGTCGTACAGTTTGATGAGCAAAATGATCTCCCAAAGTCTAATCAAGCATTTTAACCAACAGCCTTTCCATTCTGACTTGGCTTCTGCAAAGTCTAGTGTCTAACGCCCTGATTCATTAACATCTACTGTCATTCTGCATCTACATAAACTTCCCAGGACATTGCTCCCCCTCAATTCCGTGGCCATTTGTAATTTATAATGGAGAAAGCAGTCTGACAGTTTCTGCATTTAACTGTGGAATTCAGTTCCCATAGTTCTTCCGCTGCCACTTTGTCTCTTAAGAACAGAAATACTTGAGCTCATTAGTCATCTTGTAATAAGCTTTTAAAATCATTCGGTTTAATGAAGAAAATCATCTCATCCTGCAATTCATGACGTCCTTGGCTCACCTCCTCAATGTCTGGTCCAGCTTCCAGAAGATCCAGAAAAAGCAGAAGGCCCCCATTTTTCCTAAGTGAGCAATCATGCTTAGGAGGAAGCAGTATGGCCTAGTGGATAGAGCACGGGCCTGGGAGCCAGAAAGACCTGGGTTCTAATCCCTGCTCTGCCACTTGCCTGCTATATGTGCTTTGGCAAGACACTTCACTTCTCTTTGCCTCTGTTACCTCATCTTTACAAGGGGGATTAAGACCATGAGCCCCATGTGTTATGGCTCCAACCTGATTAGCTTCCAACTACCTCAGAGCTTAGTGCCTGGCATATTAATTTATTTATATTAATGTCTGTCTCCCCCTCTAAACTCAATTCCCTGCTCAATTGGGCAGGGAATGTGTTTATTGTTACACTGTACTCCCCCAAGCACTTAGTAGAGTGCTCTGCACACAGTAAGTGCTCAGTAAATACGATTGACTGAGTGACATTGTAAGTGCTTAATAAATACCATTAAAAAAGGTAAGGACGGAATTCCAATATCTAAGTAGTAGACAATCCAGCCATACACACATTAAAGGATAGATACAGAATCAGAAAGGACTTGTGGAAGACCACAATCCCTTCCAATCCCTGTTCTCCCTCCCGTTAAAACTGTAATCCTCAAATGGGACAGGGATTGGGTCTGGCCAGATTATCCTGTATCTACCCTGACAATTAGTTCAATGCTTGGCACATAGTAATCTCCTAATGAGCACTGTACTAAGCATTAAGAAAGTACAATTCAGCAACAGATGGAGGCAATCCCTACCCAACAACGGGCTGGCAATCTAGAAGGGGGAGACAGACAACAAAACAAGTAGACTGGCATCAGACTACTGAAACTAATGTCACTACCTTCCACATTTAACATCAAGTGGGAAGACAATATCCCCGAGGAGTGAGGATTTGAAATTCAGTTTGCATTGAATTGAGAGGCCACTGTCATCATCATAATAATAATTATGATATTTATTAAGTACTCTGTGCTAGGCACTGTAGTAAGCACTAGGATGGGTACTAATAAATTGAGTTGGACACAGTCCTTGTTCCACATAGGGTCACAGTCTACAATGTGGTCCTGTACTTCAATGTCCCTAGAAGCATATTCATTCAGTATCATTTGCCAGGTCTAAAGCTCTATGTTTTCATTTTAGTTAGAAATAAGAATGTTATTTTATCCATCCTTTGGGTGGGATTTTAAAATTGGAGGGTGCAGGGCTCTGTATTTCTGTCACTCGACATGCAGAAGATGCAATTTAAATTTAAACCATTATAAATGATGTGAATCTATAAATATCAGAAATTAAGTAAAGAACTTGTTAAATTCTAATGGTTTTATTCCCACAAATTCAAAGACGCTCTCTGCAATTGAAATGGAAAAGAGGAACAACAACATACCCCAAACACTATCAGGAAAAGGCTGTTATTGTTTTATTTAGAAACATCAACTGAAGTGACCTAGATTTTGGGGGATTCGATCTGAATAAACATAAGAAGTAAATGATCTCTAATGACTCCTGAGACAGAAAAAGAATCCATGTCAAATTCTAGTTCTTTCACTAGCCTCTTGTGTGACCTTAGACAAGTCACTTGACTTCTTGGAGTTTCTATTTCCTCATCTGTAAAATGGGTATTAAATACTTGCCCTATCTCTTAGATTGTGAGCTCCATGTAGGATGAAGTTTGGGTCTGTTCTGATTATACTATATCTACTCCAGTGTTAATCACATCAGAAGTGCCTAACAAGAACCGCATATTATTATTTTTCAGTCACTCTTCCAGTTGTTCCTGATTATGCCCTATTTTTAAGGTTTTTCTTCACTGTGTTTCTAAGAAGCATTCCTCTTCTCTCCCCTGTTAAGATTCACCAGTTTCAACTCAGCTCAGGGCAAGAGTTCAGGTGTTCTGCTTTCGAAAAAGCTAGTCACAAATCCCTCTGAGGTAAGTTGTTATGAATCAATTGTTCCTGGTCCGTGATGGGTGTCACTTGGGCTGCTATTTTGCTGTAAAGTATGGCACCACCTCAGCATCAAACAGAAACTCCTCACCATTGTTTTTAAAGCACCTGATCACCTCACCCCTTCCTATCTTACTTCTCTGATTTCCTTCTACAATCCAATACTTCACTTCGCTCCTCTAACAGCCACCTATTCACCGATTCTTAATCTCTCACACGTCCTCCCTCTGGCCTGGAACTCCCTCTGCCTCCATATACAACAGGCCGAAGCCCTCCGCACCTTCAAAGCCTTAGTAGAATGACCTCTCCTCCAAGAGAACTTCCCCCAGCAAGCTCCCATTTCCCCTACCCCTATTTCCTTTGACACCCTTGAACTTGGATCTGTGCCCTTCAAGCTGTTGATACTCACCCCACCCTCATCCCCAACACACTTATGTTCAAAGCTATAATTGATTTTCGGGTCTGTCTCCCCCTCTAGATGGTAAGCTCATTGTGGGCAGGGAACCTGTCTACTAACTTTGTCATACTGTTCTCTCCCAAGAGCTTCATATGATGTTCAGCACACAGTAAGTGCTCAATAAATATGATTGATTGATTGATGTGATGGCACTCCTCTGAGAAGTCAAATGTGGAGACTGTGGAATCTCACAGCAGTATAGAAAATCAGCCAGCTGCTTTTTAGCCCTTTGGTTTGATCTGCCAACACCATGTCATTGATAATAGGCAGAGGAGTAATTTCTACTGCTTCTAACAGAAACAGCATTGCGTAGTGGGTAGAGCATGGTCCTGGGAGTCAAAGGACATGGGTTCTAATCCCAGCTCCACCACATGCCTGCTGTATGACCTTGGGAAAATCTCTTTACTTATCTGTGCCTCAGTCACCTCAACTGTCAAAGGGGGTTTAAGACTGTGAGCTCTATGTGGGACAGAGACTGTATCCAACCCGATTTGCTTGTATCCACCCCAGTGCTTAGTACAGTGCCTAGCACAGAGCAAATGCTTAACAAATACCACAATTATTATAGTTATTATTGCTGCTTTGTAATTTCATGAGCACATCATTAACGACATTCTATATCAACACAAAACATAAAAATTGAAAGAGATCTAAGTATGTAGACCTCATTCCACCTAGAAAATCCGAGTCTTTTTTGCTGTCTCTGCTCCTGCTTTATTTTGAAATTGTCAACTATGTGACTGGTAACGATTGGACCCAACAGCCCATCAGGTGCAATTGTAGGAGAATAAACTACTACTTGAAAGGTCGCTGTGCATTTTTAAATGAAAACCAAATAGTTCATTCTATATAATCCAATCATTTATACAATGGAAATTTCATTTTCTTAATCTGTATTTTTAAAAAAGTGTTGCCTAATAGCTCATAAAAGCACTCTTTTTTATCAAAAAGTCAATATTTACCTCAAATCTGAGATTAGTTCGATGAACGATATGGCTCATTTTTTAGTTACCTAGTTTTCAGGTAGAAGATCATGCTGTGAGGAACTGCAATATAAGATAGATGAATTGCATATGAATGCTTAAGAGTGGTGGAGGGGACAACAATTTACAACCCAGTCTGCACGCCTCACTCCTTTCTGCCATTTTACTCACTGTACCTTGATCTTGTCTACCTCAGTGATGACCCCTTGCTTACATCCTGCCTCTGGCCTGGAACTCCCTCTCCCTTCATAAATCAAAAGACCACCAATCTCCCCATCCTTAAAGCCTAATTAAAAATCACATCTCTTCCAAGAGGTCTTCCCCCAGCCCTCATTTTCCCTATTTCCTCGTCCTTCTGTGTCATCTAACAGTATGCTTTGGTGGATAGAGCACAGTCCTGGGAATCAGAGGACCTGGGTTCTAATCCCATCTCTGCCACTTGTTTGCTGTGGAATCTTGGACAAGTCACTTCACTTCTCTGGGCCTCAGTTCCCTCATCTGTAAAATGGGGATTGAGACCGTGAACCCCCTCTGGGACAGGGACTGTGTTCAACCTGATTATCTTGGATCTACCCTAGGTACAGTGCCTGGCACATAGTAAAAACTTAACAAATGCCACAATTATTATTATTATTTTATTAACTGTTATCCAAAAACACTTCATATTTAATCCTGCCCTCAGCCCCTCAGCAAATACGTACATATTCCTAATTCATGTATTTACACTTTTGTCTCCTACTATAGATTATAAACACCTTGAGGGCAGGGAACGTATCTGCCAACTCTTATGCTTTATTCTCCCAAACACTTATCACAGTACTTAATAAATGCCATTGATGATTTTTTTTCAGATGAGGAAACTGAAGAATGGGGAAGTGATGGGTTAAGCCCCTTAAAAATTGGGAATTTTTGGAAATTTTTTTCTCACTCACTCTCCTTTCCATGCTCATATAAGCACATCTAATAATAATGGTAGAATCTCTGAAGGGCTTAATACGTGAGAAGCAGAATGGCCTAGTTGGAAAGAGCAAGGACCTGGGAGTCAGAGGGCCTAAGTCCTAATCCCGTGACCTAGAGCATGACTCTTAACTTCTCTGTGTGTCAGTGGCCTCAACAAAATTCATTCATATTTATTGAGCACTTCTTGCATGCAAAGCACCAAAGTGAGCTCTCAGGTGTGTACAATATAACAATAAACCGACACATTCCCTGCCCACAACAAGCTCACAGTTTAGGAATTTAAGACTGTGAGCTCTATGTGGAACAGAATCTGTGACCAACCTGCTTGGTACACTGTCTAGCACATAGTAAGCACTCAACAAATGCCATTAAAAAAATAAAAGAAACACTGTCACATAGAACAACTACTGCTTAGGGATACAGATCAGCCCTGTAAATCTCCACAATCCTCTGGAAGCAGCATCGTCTAGTGGGAAGAATACAGGCCTGGGAGTCAGAAGATACAGAGTCAAGATCCAGCTCTGTCACTTTCCTGCTGGGCAAATCATTAACTTCTCTGTGCCTCATTTTCTTTATCTGTAAAATGGGAATGGAATACCGATGCAATCACAACCTATGCCCATTTTACAGATGAGGAAATCCAAGTTAAGTGACTGGCCCAAAGTCAGATAGCAGTCAAGTGGCGGGGTCAGGATTAGAAGCCAGGTCTCATGACTCTTAATCACATGCTGTTTCCACTAAGATACTCTGCGAATCACCACTAAGCTTAAATTGAGAAACAGGTATCGGTGTGAGGAACTGAGAGAAAAAATCGACAGAGGCTAGAATTGTTGTGCCAGCATAGATGTCCCTTTTGTGAGCATTTCGTTTCGCTTAAGCCAAAAAGAGTTCAGCCTAGAGAGGTAAAATGTCAAGGATACAGACCATCTTCATACACCTAAGGTAATGTAAACCAGCATTACCTTCCAAACTGAACCCTCAGACATTTTCCAAGGCCGCTGTAAATCATAAAATTCTTCTTTCCAAACGGATGGAAATGTTTACAAACTTAATCTATGGGATTCCACTCTCCTTCTACATTAAGAGCTATAGTTAAGGACCTTAAGGGAGAAATAAATATTAATGAGGTATGTTTTAATACATGAAAAAACTGCGATACTTCCAGAAGGCCTATTTCTGAAAGCAGATGACTACTACGTGGATGATTTTCAGGAAGTGTTATGAAGTCTAATGATTATCATACCAGATGCCGGATTTTGCAGGCGTGGGTGGAGCTGAATGTACTCTCATATTAGACGTACTTGCCAGTATTAAACAGAGTGTGACTACTATCTGTGCATTTCTCTCTCTCTAGGGCATTTTAAAACATTTCTTAATTAGCTTTTGTTTCCAAGCAATGCTTTCATTTTTCACTATTCAATTTTCATTTTTCCTATTTTATTAGTTTCAGTTCGACTTTGGCATTTCACTCATCTATTATCATAAGAGCAAATCATTTCTTTACAGTACTTACATTGGAGACATCTTCTAGTGAAAGGGGATTCAGACGCTCATCAAAAGCCAACAGGTGTATCGATTGGTGAACTTTCCATTTGTTATATGAAATTCTGTCATGTGCAAATGTGATAAACTCATATTAAAAATTAATTAGTTCATTCACTTGTATTTATTAAGGGCTTACTGTGCACAGATCACTGTACTAAGTGCTTGGGAGAGTACAGTATAAAAATAAAGAGACACATTCCCTCCCCTCAAAGATCTTACAGTCTAGAGAGGGAAGTGGACATTAATATAAGTTAATAAATTACGGATAGGTCATTAAGTGCTGTGGGGCTGGGAGGGGCGATGAATAAAGGGAGTAAGTCAGGGAGACACAGAAGGGAGTGGGAGAAGAGGAAAGGGAGACTTAGGGAAGGCCTCCTGAAGGCAGGGAAGAGTCATTATCTGTCGGATTTGAGGAGGCAGGGCATTCCAGGCCAGGGGTAGGATGTGGGTGAGGGGTCGGTGGTGAGACAGGTGAGATCGAGGCACAGTGAGAAAGAAGGTTAGCATTAGAGGAGCGAAGTGTGTGGTCTGGGTCATGGTAGGAGAGTAGTGAGGTGAGGTATGAGGGGGAAACTGCTTAGAAGCCAAGAGTGAGGAGTTTTTGTTTGATGTGGAGTTGGAAGGGCAAACACTGGAGGTACTTGAAGAGTGGGGAAATATATACCGAAAGTTTTTTTTTAGAAAAATGATCTGGGCAATAGAGTGAAGTATGGAAACAGGAGGATGGGAAGTCAGCGAGGAGGATGGGAAGTCAGCGAGGAGGCTGATTCAGGAGGATCAAGAACTGGGGTAGATAGAAGATAATCAGGAGGGACAGAGTCCAAAGCCCCCAGGAGGTATCACAATCTAGGAGGGAAAGGATAAGTGATTAGATTAACATTGTGACAGTTTGGATAGAGAAGAAAGGATGGATTTTAGCAATGTTGTGACGGTTATTCATCAATTGTATTTATTGAGTACTTATTGGGTGCAGAGCACTGTACTGAGCGCTTCAGAAAGTATAACAACAGACACATTCCCTGCCCATAATGATCAGAAATGGAATAACTGTTTTAAACTAACACTTTGGTACTCATCCCATCTGCAAAGCTTTTATGTACATATCCTTACATTCTGCTGCTTCCCCTACCTGTAATATATTTTATTTTTAGTTTACAGTTTTATTTTGTCTCCCCAGTAGATTGTAAGCTCTTAGTGGGAAGGAATTGTGTCTATTAACTATATTGTATTATCCCTAACATTTCATAATAATAATTATGGTATTTAAGCTCTTAGAGAAGCAGCGTGGCTCAGTGGAAAGAGCCTGGGCTTGGGAGTCAGATGTCATGGGTTTGAATCCCCGCTCCACCACTTGTCAGCTGTGTGACTATGGCGAGTCACTAAACTTCTCTGTGCCTCAGTTACCTCATCTGCAAAATGGGAGTGAAGACTGTGAGCCTCACGTGGGACAACCTGATTACCCTGTATTTTCCCCAGTGCTTAGAACAGTGCTTTGCACATAGTAAGCGCTTAACAAATACCAACATTATTATTATTATTATTACTATGTGCAGAGCACTGTTCTAAGTGCTGGGGTAGATACAGGTAATCATGTTGCCCCATGTGAGGCTCATACTCCTAATTCCCATATTAAAGATGAGGTAACTGAGGCACAGAGAAGTTAAGTGGCTTGCCCAAGGTCACACAGCAGACAAATGGTGGAGTCGGGACTAGAACCCACATTCTCTGACCCCCAAGCCTGTGCTCTTTCCATTAAGTAAGCCACACTGCTTTTCCTATTCTCTGCACATGGTAAGTACTCAATAAATATTATGGATCGTTTGATTGGTCTTTATAATGTCATTCATCTACTGCTAAATCCTGCAAGTCCTGGTATTTGTTAAGTGCTTACTATGTGCCAGGCACTGTACTGAGCTCTGGAGTAGATACAAGTTTATCCAGTTGGACACAGACCCTATACCACCTGGAGCTCACAATCCTAATCCCCATTTTACAGATGAAGGAACTGAGGAACAGAGAAGTGAAGCGGCTTACCCAAGGTCACCCAACAGACAAGCCATGGAGCGGGGATTAGAACCCAGATTTTTCTGACTCTAAGGCCCATGCTCGATCCATTAGGCCATGCTGCTTCTGAAGAATTTAACAAATATGATGGTATATGCAACAAGTAAGTCCAAAGAAAATATGTGACTGGATAATTGAAAACTTAAATATATAAATGTGGGGGAGATAAATAGAATACATAAGGGTGGTTTTGTGGGGATTTCATGAATCATCAGGGAAAGTTTTCTTGAGGAGGTAAAGTTTAGAAGGCTTTAAAGACAGCAAAGACTTAGGGTCTGGCAGATATTGGAAAGCAGGCAATTTTCATCCTGGAAAACTGTGAATGAGGGGTCAGAAGTATGAGCTCTGAATTGAAGCCAATTGTGAGTAATTTTTTCCTTGATGCAGAGAGATGTGGGTAGCCATTGGAGGTTTTTGAAAAGTGAAGAGATGTATGTCAAGGTGCACACAATATAGGCTGAAGTGGCGAGAGGTTGGGGGCAGGAAGAACCATGTAGGGGATGTTACAATAGCCCAATATTGGCTTTAAAGCTCTCCATCACCTTGGGCCTTCTTACCTCACCTCCCTTCTTTCCTTTTACGTCTCAGCCTGCACCCTTCGCTTCTCTGGTGCTAACCTTCTCACGGTGCTCATTCATTCATTCAGTCATATTAACTGAGCACTTATTGCATGCAGAGTACCTTACTAAGAGCCGCTGCCCCCTGGCCCGTGTCCTACCTCAGACTTGGAATGCCCTCCCCATTCAAATGTGCCAATCACTCTTACCCCCTTCAAAGCCCTGCTGAAGGAGCACCTCCTCCAAGAGACCTTCCCAGACTAAGTACCTTTTTTCTCAGCTCCCCATCCTTTCCACATCACCTCGACTCACTCCCTTGGCTCTCCCCCCACTCCCTTCCCCACAGCACTTATATATATATATATATATGCATATATCTGTTATTCTATGTTTTTATTCTGATGCCTGTTTACTTGTTTTGATATCTGTCTTCCCCCGCTAGACTATAAGCCTGTTGTGGGCAGTGAATATCTCTGTTTATTGCTGTATTGTTCTTTCCAAGCACTTAGTACACAGTAAGCACTCAATAAATACGATTGAAGAATTGAATGAAAGAGGTAGGGCAGATCTGGGGAATGTAGAAGAAGAATGAGAGCGATTTAGCAGTTGAATGAATGTGAAAGCTGAATAAGTGAAAAGACACTGGTCTAAACTATTCCCTTCCCTGGCACAGAGTCTATCTGAAGTGCTGGTTTGTGGAAATGGGTTCTGCAGGGCTTTGAGCTTCAAGAGAGAAGAGCACGGAGTATCAGACATTCGATGGTCTAGTGGAAAGAGCACACAGTAAGTGCTCAATAAAGAGCACTGATTGATTGACCTTGGGCAAGTCATGAATCTCGCTGAGCCTCAGTTTTTTCATCTGTTAATTGGGGACTGTTTTCTTCCCCCTTAAACTACGAGATATTTGGAAGACAAGGACTGGACGCCATCTCATATCTACCACATTGCGGTAGATGTTTTTGGCACATTGTAAATACTTAACAAATATTATTTTTGTATCTATCGCAGTGCTTGGCATATTGCAAAGTGCTTAATAGATGTTATAATCATTATTACAATTATTACTATTATTGATTTGAAAGGCATCAGTACAGATTGCACCTTGGGGGAATTTTCATCATTTTTTACCATTTTCAGTGGAATTGTTGGTAGCAATAGACTATCTCTTAGGTGAGTAGGGTCACTTGGAAATCATTTGAAATGGATTCGCACCATCTCTCTCAAATTAAAATCCCAAGCCAAATGCCATTTAACTTTCCAGACATTAATAGTGTGCCTATCAAGTACCAACATTCACTATCCTTTTAAAAGAGATGAGACTTTCCTAATGGCACTGCGTTGGGTTACCCAGCAGGGCTTCCCATCTTACTGGAGAAAATGACTGAGCCGGCTTCAGTTTTTTAAGAATATACGTTATCATTATTCATTACAGTCCCGCACTGAAGCCTCTCTGGGAAGCAATAAAGAGCAAAACGTACATTTTAAAGACCCTCATTTTCCCCTTAAATGCTCGAATTAAGCTGCAGTCTGTAGCGTTCGGAGAACCGAGTTATGTCTCGAAGCAGTTCTCTTGAGGGTAGTGCTCATCACGCCTGGGCATCGGGTTCTGATTAGCCTCTGAGTTTCTTAATACAGATTATTGATTTTCTGCTACTGTAGCTGCTACTGGAATTTGTATTCTGGCGTGGAGCTTCTTTCTTTTGTGGAAGAGAATGACGGATGTTTGTCTGACAGGCTCCAAGCACACGCTTGTTTTCTCTTCAATAAGGACAACAGTCAATATTGTTTAAGCAGAAGACAAGATCCGAACGATATATCCAAGGCACAGGGGCCATCTGAGTTTGGTATTCTCTTTCACTGTCGATTCAAACTACGAAGCTGAGAGTGATCAGAAATGAAGGTCCGACAACCCTCTCTGCCGTCAGCCTATTTCCATAGCTCAAAACTGGGACAAATATTATTTGTTTCATTTTATGGTACTTATTAAATGCTTCCTATGTGCCAGAAACTGTTCTGTTAGAGTAGATACAAGGTAATCAGGTTGGACATTGTCCATGACCCACTTGGGGCTCACAGTTTTAATTCCCGTTTTACAGACGAGGGAACTGATAAATTAAGTGACCTGTCCCAGGTGACACAACAGAGAAGTGGCGGAGCTGTTATTAGAATCTGTATCTTCCTGACTCCCAGCCCTTTGTTAAGCACTTGGTCTCTGTTAAGCATTTACTCTGTGCTAATCCCTGAGATTGATGCAAAATGATCATATCAGACGCTGTTCCCATTGCAAATCATATTGGACACCGCCTCCGTCCCAAATGAGGCTCAGAGTTTACCTTTCCACATTTCGTCTCCATTTTATTGATGAGAAAACTGAGCCACAGAAAGGTTATGACTTGCCCAAGGTGATACAGTAGGCCAGTGGCATTCGATAGAGATAGAAGCTTTGGGCTGGCAAGTTGATAAAGTTGATGCGACATTTCACGAGTCCAGGAATGCATCTCTTTTGTGGGGTAGTGGGGAAATTAGTAAACAGTAAGACTTGGAGAAGCATGTCAATCAATCAATGCTATTTATTGACCATTTCCTCTGTCCAGAACACGATACTGAGCAATTGGTATTATACAATAAACTAGACATTTTAGAAATAATAATGTTGATATTTGTTAAGCGCTTAGTATGTGCAGAGCACTGTTCTGAGCGCTGGGGTAGACACAGGGTAATCAGGTTGTCCCACATGAGGCTCACAGTTAATCCCCATTTTACAGATGAGGTAACTGAGGCACCGAGAAGTTAAGTGACTTGCCCACAGTCACACAGCTGACAAGTGGCAGAGTCAGGATTCGAAGCCTCTCTTACATTTGGCCTATGATTCTTATTTTTTTTAAATGGCATCTATTAAGGGCTTACTGTGTGCCAGGCACTGGGGTAGATAGAAGATAATCAGGAGGGACAGAGTCCAAAGCCCCCACGAGGTATCACGATCTAAGTAGGATGGAAAATAGGTACTTAATTTACAGCTAAGGTAACTGAGGCACAGAGAAGTGAAGTGAAATGTCCAAGGTCACACAGCAGACAAGTGGCGGAACTGGGATTAGAACCCAGGTACTCTGACTCCCAGGACTGTGCTCTTTTCATTGGACCACGTTGTGTCTCTCTCCTTAGGTAGTTTGTCTTGTCTTCACAGTTGCCAGAGCTCTCATCCATCGATCATGACGGATGCTTGTCTAAAGACAAATACATCAAAGGAGCTGAGTTTTTTTATCATTCTGCATTTCTTCAGCATCTATCATGCTACAAAGATCACATCTGTTGTGTTGCATTTTGGACTGAAGCCGCATTGTGATTCAGGCAGTGTACAGTTAACTGTATTCTCCAGGAGCCTGTCAAGTGGAATTTCAGGTAGAAATTTGACAAGTCACAGGAAGCAGAGATATCTCGGCAGTTTCCATTTGGTTGTCCCTTTCCTTCTTGAAGATGATGGTCAGGGATTCATCTTTTGACGTCCTCCAGCAATGCCTGAGCATTCCACAGGTCGAGGCAAAACCTAGGAACGTGTTGCTTATAGATATTATAGAAACACCATCAATCTTGGTTTTTATCACTTTCCCTGCCTTTGATTATGAGAGATACTCCTGAGAAGTTGGTCCTGCCTCTGCCATTTGCCTGCTATGTGAATGAAAGCACTCTGTACACTGTTTCGCACACAGTAAGCTCTTAATAAGTATGATCGATCGATGCGGTCAAACCTTGACCTTCAGTTATCTGTCAGGGCGCAGACCTTTGCCGGTTTAGATAGCTCCGTATTTTTGTCTTCAATCAATCAATTGATGGACACATGTAATGCATGATCACGAGATGTGTGAAAATCAAAAATAAATATAACTTCAAGAAGGGTTTGGATATGTTTTGGACAGGTCTGCAGTAGAGATGGGATATTGGATGATCCATTCCCTCTTTGAAGTGAGGATATAAAAATGGATAATAATAGTAACAGCAGTAATAAGGGTAACAGTTAACGGTAGTAATAATAATGTTGGTATTTGTTAAGCGCTTACTGCATGCAGAGAGAGCACTGTTCTAAGCACTGGGGTAGATACAGGGGAATGAAGTTGTCCCACGTGAGGCTCACAGTCTTCATCCCCATTTTACAGATGAGGGAACTGAGGCACAGAGAAGTGAAGTGACTTGCCCACAGTCACACAGCTGTCAAGGGGCAGAGTAGGGATAGTAATAGTAAGTAATAGAATAGTAATAGTATGATGATTGTATAATAATACTATATGATAATGTAATAATATATTAATGATTAATAATGTAACACTACTATATAATAATATATTATTGTAATAGTAATAGAAATAGTGGTAACAGCTTGGCATAGTGGATAGAGCATGGACCTGGAAGTCTAATCCCAACCCCACCACTTGTCTACTGTGTGGACCTTGGGCAAGTCACTTCATTTCTCTGTGCCTCCGTTGCCTCATCTGTAAAACGAGACAGTGAGCCCCCTGTGGGACAGGGACCATGTCCAGCTGTTTTGCTTGTATCCACCCCAGCATTTAGTACAATGCCTGGCACATAACAAGCAATTAAATGCCACAGTTATTATCATTATTGTCTTGTGTCTACTCCAGTCATTAGTACTGTGCCTGGCACATAGTAAGCGCTTAACAAATGCCATAGATTTTTTTCTTAGTAATAGTAGCAGTCTGAGTTATTATTTATTTAGTATCTACAGAGTACAACATTCCAAAATAAGTGCCTGGAAAATTACAATAGAAGGAAAACACTTTTACTGTCCCCAGGGAGCTCAAAGACCAGGAGGAAAGCCAGATACACAAAATATTTACACTTATCAGGAACTGTAGGAAGAAGGAAGGTCAGACAGAGAGTAGAAGGAATACACCCCAATTAACTCTCAGAAAACATCAGAATAAATAATCAAATGAACAACTGACTATCCATACAGGTACATACATGTAAGTGCTGATAATGGGTACAAGTATGTTAATTGTTAGGGTGCCTGGTGGATCACTGTGAGTCTGGGTGCTGGGAATTAATTAGGAAAGATACAAATAAATGATTCTATTTGTTTGCTATTGTTTTAATGAGATGTTCATCCCCTTGATTCTATTTATTGCTATTGTTCTTGTCTGTCCGTCTCCCCCGATTAGACTGTAAGCCCGTCAAACGGCAGGGACTGTCTCTATCTGTTACCGATTTGTTCATTCCAAGCACTTAGTACAGTGGTCTACACATACTAAGCGCTCAATAAATACTATTGAATGAATGAATGAAAGGCTGACTGGACTCAGAGTAGGCTTTAAAGGGAGAGATGAGTTTATGGCGTTGTACCTCTCTTTCTTCCTTTTCCCACACACTTATCCTGGGAAAATGATTCTACTGTCATACAGAACTCTTCCAAATCCTAGGAAACTTCCAGTCACCACAACTAATATCCCAAGAACCATCCTTGACACCTCACCTCTCGTTAGGAGTCCGAACTCCACATTATTGCAGTGGGACATTGGAAATCTTGCGTGGTATTCAGATTTGAACTGAAAGCCATTAAATATGACAGAAAAGAACCTCACGAAAGATGTTTCTACTGCTAAGAGCATTAACGTGAAGCTCAAGTTTTGCAACAACATCCATTAATAGCCCAAGATAACAAATGATAAATCATTCGCCAGCTATTTCCTGGGTCTTCAAAAGGTCAACCTTTCTTCTCATACGTACAGATCATAGGAACCGACATTACAATTTAGCAAGGAAGATAAAAAAAAGTTTCCTCAAAGCCTTCAGCCCAAAGTTTAAAAAAGACCTGCCTCTAGTTGAAGCTGTAGTATTCATCACCGTGGACTTTCATTTGGCCCGAAAAAGCAGCGATCTTCAACATTACTTGCAAACATTTTTTTTATTTATAGTCACCTCTGACCATTAACATCTAAAACCATCACACTTTGTCTGAAGCTTAAGTATATTGCTATTGTACAGTAAATAGTTTCATTGTTTAGATGGAAAACTACTGTATCGCTCCTTATCTGAATAAGAACATATCCATACATACCATCGCAAAATACATTCAAAAGCCAATTAATGTTTCATGCAGTCATAAGTGAACTTGGCATTAGCTGTCTACAGGGGAGAAAACTGTAACAAGCCATGAGAGTGTAATGTCTAAAAGCCAGTTAATAAGACAAGTAACCATTATTAAAAGAGATGGTTCAGGCCCATCGCAGAAAACCGTCTGCATTGAAACTCAAGAAAAAAGAAGTGTATGCCTGGAAGAGAGAATTTATTTCACCACAATGTCTCATGGGTAAAAAACTGGGAGTTGACACTGATAGCATTTAGCAAAGACCAGGCTAGCTGAAATTGATGTTTGTACTCGGTTTGTTTGACAAAGCCACTGAGTGAGGAGTTAGTTACTCCAAGACCAAAGAACTCAAAATGCTTCTTCTGGAGGTGCAGCTCGGGAGCACATCCATATCTCTGGCACGGGTGCTATATGAACAGCAGATAGTTAATCTCTGCAGATAGTTGATCTTCTGAACCGGAGATTGGGAAAAGCCAAAGCGAAAAGGCCCTGAGCACTGCATTCTGGAATGGGTTAGGGCAATGAGAACTAATGTCAAACTCTTTTCCAAGTGAATCCCTGAGGGACTCAGACCCTAGGGGGTGGAGAGCTTGAGAAGAGGAAACACCTCCATTGCTGGACCAACATAGAACCTGACTTCAGAATAATAATGTCAATAATAATAATCCCAATAGCATTTGTTAAGCGCTTACAATATGTCAAGCACTGGGGTAGATACGAGATAATCAGCCCCACATGGGGCTCACAGTATGAACAGGAGGAAGAACAGGTTTGAATCCCCATTTTGCAGATGAGGCAACTAAGGCACAGAGAAGGGGAGTGACTTAGCTAAAGACACAGAGCAGGTAAGAAGTGGATCAGGATTAGAATCCAAGGCTTCTGATTCCCAGGCCTGTGCTCTTTAGGCCAGTAGGCCACGTTGCTTCACAACATCTCCCAACACGTAACTGTGGCATGTTCTAACATCTCCTGATTGCAGACACTTGCTGTAACGATTCCCCAGAAGGTCCCAGACCTTTCTACAAAGATGCCAGCACAGTGACACAGGTTTTGGGGCCTCACCCCTATTTGGCAAGCAGGGAAGCAAAAATAAAAAAATAAAAAATAAAAAAAAAACCCTGACCCACTAAAAGAAAGACACTTTGGTTTGGCTGGGGAAAAAAGGATGAGACAGTCAGAATCTGGAGGGAAGATCTTCCTCTTTATTGTGGCAGATGTGACAGATGTATTCCTTACAATGTCATGTAAATTACATTTGGATTTTAGACAGATTAATCAACAATGCTCACATTATACCATGCTTTGGAAATTTTCCAAGTAGTAGACAGTAAAATGGGACTTCTCTCACCACTAAGATTGGCTAATGATTGACTGTCCCTTTTTCATACCAGGAAACAAAGATCACCCTTTCTCAGTCTCTCTCTCTTCCAGGATTTCTATGCTTTTCTGCAAGATTGCCTATTGTTGGGGATCAGATCAATGCAAGAAGTAAAATAGTATCTGCTCACATGATTATCCTCAGTGAATGCATCATTAGGGGAAACAACATGGTGTAGTGGATAGAGAATGCGCCTGGGATGCAGAAAGGTCATGGGTTCTAATCCTGGCTCTGCCACTTGTCTGCTGTGAGGCCTTAGGCAAGTCACTTAACTTCTCTGTGCCTCCGTTATCTGTAAAATCGAGCTTGAGACTGTGAGCCCCACATGAGACTGGGGTTGTGTCCAACCTCGACTTGCTTGTATCCACCCCAGCACTTAGTACACTACCTGGCACATAGTAAGCACTTAACGAATACCACAATTATTAGTATTAATTATTATGCTAATGCGGCCTAGTGGAAAGATTACAAGTCAGAGGACCTGAGTTTAACTCCTCACTCTGCCACTGACCTACTGTTCAACTTTAGACAGGTAACTGGGCCTCAGTTGCCTCACCTGTAAAATGGAGATAAAAAAGATCGTGAGCCCTGTGAGTGATGGACAGAAACCTTATATTTACCACTGCACTTATCATGCTGTAAGTGCTTAATAAATGCCACTGTGATTATTATCATTATCCCCTAGGGTTCATGAAGGGTTTTATTGCTTATCTGACCACAGTGCTAACTCAACCTGAAGTGACCCGTCAGCATAAAATACCCACTCATGATTTAATTAGCTGTTTCAGTGTCACATGATGTTTGTTCTTCATTTGTGGATTTTGTATCTCGGGCTTGAGAAGAAACTCAGCAAAGCTGTAACGATGACCCTGGGCCAGATTCAGATCATCTCTCATCATGGGAATAATTTCCAGGAATTATAGACCGGAGATGGGAGTCTATTCCAATAAGGGTAATTTCCTGATCATAAAACATGCATGCGCCTTGGTTTTCTTCAGAATTTGCAGAATGAGAAATTATTATTGGTTTACGTCCAGTGCTTGGATCATCACCATCAACTAATATTTGAAGAAGCGCCTGGAGCCCTCTGTGGCTCCTTCTGGGCTGCTTTCTCCAGACTGGGAAAAGCCCAGCAAAATGGTGGGCTTGGGTCAGCATACCAAAACTGTCTGCTACCTGTATCCAAACGTGAAAGAAGCAGCGTGACTTAGTAGGCGGATTAGAACCCAGGCCTTTCTGATTTCCAGCCCCATGCTCTATCCACTAGACCGTGTTGCCTCTCTGCTGCCCTGTCCTGGTCAAGTATTTTTCCCTTGGTTTCTTAATAATAATAAAAATAATGATGATAATAATAATAATAATAATAGCATTTGATAAACATATACTATGTGCCAGGCACTGTACTAAGTGCTGGGGTGGGTACAAACAAATCTAGTTGGACACAGTCCTTGCCCCACATGGGGCTCACGATCTCAATCCCAGTTTTACAAATGAGGGAACTGAAATACCGGAAATGAATTGATTTGCCCAAGGTCACCCAGCAGACAAATGGCAGAGAACCCATGACCTTCTAACTCCCAAATTCATGCTCTATCAATTACGCATGCTGCTTCTTGTTTGTATTCCACCGCCCATGTTTGAGGTAAAGACCCCAACGGCACAGTAAGATATGATTTCCCTAAAGCATTCCCTAGAGAATAACTTATTTAACTTCCACATATTGCAGATTCTCCTAATTATCGGGCAGGAGGTTTCAGTTTGTTGATAATACCACCCTTGTCGAAGTCATTATTCTAATATAAAATTTATATGCAGACCATATTGTGCTCTCAGGATGGCAAACGAGCAGCTGGAAGCATAGGGGAAAATGGGAAATTCATTTTTTGTCCTCTGCCATGTAAAATCCAGTCCCATCAAAGCAAAACACATCAAAACAAGGCCATCTTGTCAGAATGTGGTATTTTTCATATGACATTACCGTCCTCAGAGCTGTCATTTAAGGCCAAGTCCCTTAAAGCAATAGCATGATGGAAATGGCTGATTAGGATGAAAGAAAGCATCAAGTGACACGAAACAGAAGAGAACCATTTTTCTGCCTCGTTGGCTGTGGGGCCTCATCTCCTCCACGGGAAGAGCCAGCCCGAGGATTTTCTCCCTGTTTGCGCTTCCTCTGGGCGGGATCTCAGAGATGGCATTGCGGATGGTTCAGATGATTTCCCGGGGTCACCCCCTCCTCCCGTTACATCCATCGGAACGTAAAAGACACATAAAAGTGCAAAAGAAAAGATTGGCAGTAGAATGAAATTGGGAAAAGTGGGAAAAGGAAAAATTTATCTTCATAAAAAATTGCGGTATTTGTTAAGCGCTTACTATGTGCCAGGCACTGTACTAAGCGCTGGGGTGGAGGGAAGCAAATCAGGGTGGACACAGTCCACCATGGACCTCACAGTCTCAATCCCCATTTAAAGGATGAGGTAACTGAGGCCCAGAGGAATAAAGCGATTTGCCCAAGGTCACCCAGCAGATTAGTGGCGGAGCAAGGATTAGAAACCATGACCTTCTGATTCCCAGCCCCGTGCTCTTTCCACTGTGGCATTTGTTAAGTAATTATGATGCACCAAGCCCTGGGCTAAGCATTACAGTTAAACAAATGCAATCAGAGCGACACATTCCCATTCCCACTTGGGGCGCACAGTTTGAGAGGCGGGTAACACCGGTATCTAGTCAGCATTTTACAGATGACAAAACCAAGGCACAGAGAAGTTAAGGGATTTAAGGGTCCAGGGCTCTTTCCCTGAAACCGAGCTGCCTTTTGATCCTTAATTCAGTTGTTTCACCACAGCTCCTGCCTCCTAAATATAGACGTTCCAGCAATGAGCTTCTGTGAAGACTGGAATAAACACGTAGTGAAATAGCGCAGTCACAGGAAATGCTAACAGTGTGACAAATCACTTCTTAATCTCTCATCTATGAAATCCATTCCTTGGTGAACAGATAAAGGGATCAGATCATTTGATTTTGAAGGCAAGTGACTTATCGGTGAATAAATCTTTCATCCTTTTTTTATTGGTTTCAATCAAAGCAACTCCCACATATAACCCCAGGAACTTTTCCGGCCCCTATTGCAGAATAATACCTTCAATTGCATATGAGGACTGAAGAGAATTATGACTTCGCTAAATCAAACAGAAATTGTTTGCTTGAGCAGAGCGGATCTGAAAGCAGAGATATCATGAGTAAGGAGCTGAAGTAATAGCATGGGCATCGTTTTCTGAGACCTTAGCATTGTTCCTTGTCGATCCTAGAAAATGACACAATTTACAGAAGGGCTTACTTGGTCACTGTGACTTATCCTGTGAGAGTTGATAAATTTCTAGAAGACTCTCCATGTAATCATAATGCGAAGTTAATTGCACAAGAAGAAGTGGGTGTTAAGAAGAGAGGCATAGTTTAGGCCGGACTTTAAAATATAAGCTTTGTTTGATTTCCATGTTCCTGGTACTCTATGGCTCAATGAAGCTTGCTGTTCCGGTGTAAATTCTAATATTATCTTATTCAGTTATGGGGTTGTTTCAAATAGTCGATTGTATTAATTGAATACTTAGTGAGGACAGAGCACTGTGCTAAGCAGTTGGAAGAGAAAAATACAACAATCCAGACACATTCCCTGCCCACAACAAGCTTACAGTCTCAAGGGGGAGACAGAGGTTGATATAATTAAAATACCCTTCTCGCTTCTGTGTAGCTCATTGATGAATTCATCTTAAAAGTGGTATCATTGGATTAATAAGATGAATTTCATCTTAAATTGTGTCATCACTATGACATAATAAGTAATAGCTCTGCCAGTAACAAGTCTGAGTTGAAACAGTCTCAACTCTTCAAAAGTTGGACAAGCTTTAAATCTTGAAACAAATATCATTTGTCCAACTAATCACTGACTAAGGTCGTTTAAGGCTCATGATTGCTTTTCTGAGGAGCAACAGTCTTCAAACTAATGTGCTTCAGGTGTGGGGTGATCATTCTTCAGTTTTGCACCGGTTCCACACCGAAGCTTTGGAATGACATTATTAATAGGAAGAATAGAGTCAAGCTAATGCTAGTGTTGAGTTGTTTGTGGGAGGGAAAATATTTTGAGCTTCTGTTGTGCTTCCAAGTCACTTGTAGTCTTTACCACTTTTCTGCTGTGTGACTTTGAGAAAGTCACTTACCTTCTCCGTGCCTTTGTTACTTCATCTGTAAAATGGAGATTAAGACCGTTAGCCCTTTGTGAGACAGGGACTGTGGCTAACCCTATTACCTTGCATCTACTCCAGCACTTAATATTGTGCCTGGGACATAGTGAATGCTTAGCAAATACCACAACTATTATTATTATTGTCATTCTCCCAAGTGCTTAGTTCCATGCTATGCCCAAAGCAAACACTCAATAAACACAAAGGATTAATTAATTAGCACATTCCATTTAAGAGGTGCTCAATAAATAACAATATTCCTACCACCTTAACCATTTTACTCAGGAAAATCAGTTCTCTGTGCATTTTAAGACAACCGGAGTTCAATGTGTCATCCAGAGCCCTTGTGCAGTCCAGGATGGCCTGCTCACAACCCAGGGGGACACAAAACCAGTGGAATTGATGTCAATAAATCGGGACAGATGTTTATCTGAAGGAAATCCATGAATAATGGAGTTCCATAGGGTTGGAATTGGACCAAACTGCATTAGAAGAATGATAGAAACACGCTGTCATCACAGCTTTAGTATAAAAACATTAGCTCACATTAATGGGCAGAGATGAATTGTCCACTCTCATTCTCAGAGATGTATCACCTGCCGATGATACCGCTTGATTTAATTTTATCATCAACTGCTAGAGAAGCTGGGGTGGGAAGGTTTACCTGGAATTGCCCTCCATCCTTGAGTTCTTTTCTCTAGGGAAGAATCTAGAAGTAGGTTTGAGAAGGATGCTAATGTGATGTTACGATTCACCACCGAAGTTGATTTGATCACACTTTTTTCTAATGCTGAATCCGCTGATGTTCCCTGATAAAATCAGATGACTGAACTCCAGTTTTCTCAAAAGCTGATGGATATTCAGTTCCATTTCAGCTGATCTGGCTCAGTGGAAAGAGCACGGGCTTGGGAGTCAGAGGTCATGAGTTTGAATGCCGGCTCTGCCACTTGTCAGCTGTGTGACTGTGGGCAAGTCACTTAACTTCTCTGTGCCTCAGTTACCTCATCTATAAAATGGGGATTAACTGTGAGCCTCACGTGGGACAACCTGATTACCCTGTATCTACCCCAGCACTTAGAACAGTGCTCGGCACATAGTAAGCGCTTAATACCAACATTATTATTATTATCTATTCTGTTTGATTATTATTATTATTATTTGTTTTTATTGGTTTCAGTCAAAGCAACCCTTATGATTAATTCTACGAAAAAGTGACTCCATCATTTTGAAGTCCTCTAGAATGTCAGCTCGTTGTGGGCAGGGGACATGTCTACCGAATCTCTTATGTTGCACTCTCCCAAGCACTTAGTAGAGTGCTCTACACACAGTGAGAGCTCAATAAATGTGATTGGAGTGCTTGCTCTAACCACTTATGGTTATATAAAGTTTGTCTCTTCTCAAACTAGTCTTTTTATGCTATTTGTTAAGTGCTTATTATGTATCAGGGACTGTACTAAGCGCTGGGATAGATTCACATTGCACATAGCCCATGGGGCTCACAGTCTTAATTCCCATTTTGTAGATGTGCTAACTGAGGCACAGAGAAGTAAAGTGAAATGTAGTGGTGGTGAAATGTGTCTGAAACCGCCAACGTATTGCACACGGAAATCTTGAAAAATCGTTGACATTGGCAAGCTACCAAGGCAATCCCTGACTGAGGGCTCTTTGGCTGTTAGGTTGTAGGCTTCTTTAGGTCAGAGATCATTTCTTTTAATCTGTTGCTATTATACTCTCCCAAATACTTAGAACAGTGTTCTGCACATAGTAGACTGTAAGCTGCTTTAAGTCAGGGATAGTATCTACTCCTCCTCTCAGGGTCGCACCTGGAGATTTTCCAGTCTCGTCTACAGGAGGGAGAGTCAAGCAGAGGCAAACCTGTTCCATTCCTACCATGGGGCAGTGGCTAGCGAGTGGAAGGCAATCTGCTACAAGTCAAAACTCACCTGAGCTGGGCAGCAGCGACATGGGAGAGAGTTGAGGGTGGAGACTCAAGTTTACTGCGTGGAAGGAGGTGATGGTAAATCACTTCTGGTTTTTTTACCAAGAAAACCCTCCGGATCCACTACCAGAACCATTGCAGATGGAGGCGGGGCGTTCTGGGAGAGATGTGTCCATGGTGTCTCTATGGGTCGGAGACGACTCGACAGCATAAGACACACAAAAAAGTATCTACTCTTTCTACTGAACAGTTCAGATCCCCACACATGGATCTGTGGATGTGTAAGCTCCTTGATGTCAGAGATAATGTCTCCTCTCTCTATTATTACCCCCCAAGTGTTAGAACAGTGCTCTGTAAAACTATTGATATCAGTAAGTCCTGTGCATAAAACAATCTCAGAATGCACTTTGCAATTGTGCCTATTCTCTCTCACTGGATTGGTTATATCCTCTTTGGAAATGAAGGAAGGCTGCCTTCAACTCAGAAGAATAATCATATTTATTTAGTGCAGAACACTGTACTAAATACCTGGGAGTGCAGCATAACAGAGTTGATAGACACGTTCCCTGCCCAAAATGAGCTTACAGTCTGGAAGGAGAGGCAGACATTAATAGAAATAAATAAATCATAGATGTGGGCATAAGTGTTGTGGGGGTGAGGGAGGGGTGAATAATGAGAGCAAATCAGTGAAAAGCAGAGGGGAGTGGGAAAAGAGGAAATTAAGGCTTAATCAGGGCAGGCCTCCTGGAGGAGATGTGCCTTTATTAAGGCTTTGAAAGTAGAGAGAGTAATTGTCTATGGGATATGAGAAGGGAGTGTGTTCCAGGCCAGAGGCAGGAGGTGGATGAGAGTTCGGCGGTGAGGTAGTTGAGATCGAGATACAGTGAGTAGGTTGGCATTAGAGGAGCGAGGTGTGGGGGCTGGGTTGAAGTAGGAGAGCAGTGAGGTGAGGTAGGAAGGGGCAAAGTGATTGACTGCCTTAAAGCTGATTTTGAGGAGGGTTTTGTTTTTTGCCTTGGAGATGGATGGGCAACCACTGGAGATTCTTGAGTGAGGAAACATGGGGTACAGATGAGTTAAGTGATTTGCCCAAGGTCACACATCCAGCAAGTGCTAGAGGTGGGATTAGAACCCAAGTCCCCAAACTGCTTTTTTTCCACTAGGCTATCTCAATTCCATCTTAGCCTTTTCAAACATTCTTTCTTTCATGAACAATGAACTTAAAAATACCTCAGGAAATGCTACATTTCCTCCTTGGAAAAAAAAAGGAAAAATCTACATCCAGATACATTACTGCAGGTATAATATTCTTCCCCTCCCTCAGGAACAGCATCTCACTTTCTGAAAATGAATGGTTCCAAAACAGTCCATGGAAGAACAATAAAACAAAGGACCCAGGAACCATTTGCTCTAACTCCATTCCACGAGTCAAAAATTCTACACGGCTTGCCAGGTATAGACTAATTAGGCTTATGCCGGCTTGTAATCTGGGGGATAATGGAACTATATTATTTAGCAGAGGTAATGGCAACCAGAAGGCTGACATATCAATTCATTTACCTCAATCGCAGAGCGAGATAGATTTGTGCTTGACTGAATTGCATTCTGGCATCTTCAAGGGTCCTGAGATGCACACCTTTGGTCGAACGGCACCATCCCAAATCCGTGAATAGCTTTTCTTGAGAATTAATCATTCTGTTGTCTGACTGTGTGTTTGGGAAATGATGCTCTAATGAGTTCACAACCAAGGCAATTACTAAGCAGAAGACAACATGGATCTCTGCTTTGTTCAGAATTGCGCTATAAAAAATTAAACGGCGCTCTAATAATTTACAAGCATCAATTGAGTTTCATCTAACGTTGGTCTCCCTGTCTGCCATCACATATTGGCATTTGGACTCAGCAACAGGGCTTCTCAAAGAAGGTTTTCTGCTCATTATTTCTCTCATTATTTGACAGTTTCTCTATTCTTCAGACAGAAGTCTCTTGTCTGCCTTTAGGGGATCAGTTTTTCTGTCCATCTTTGTGCACCTCAGATCCTCTACTGTTTCTAGAAATAACAGCAGACATCATTCCTCTCGATACTGAGCTGACGAGGGTAGCCCTAGGGGCTACTGAATGTTATCTTTTCTTCTTCATTAAAACTCTGAATCGTCGATGATCCAAGGACCAAAGGATAAGGGAGGTTCCGGGAACCAGGAAAAGTGATTCACAGAAGAGGGGGAAGATGGGATCCCGAGGGTGAACTTAGATGGTGAGCCCTATCTGGGACAGGGACCTGATTATCTTGTATCTGCCCCAGGCACATAGTAAGCAGTTTTGATGGTATTTGTTAAGCACTTACTATGTACCAGGCACTGTACTGAGTGCTAACAAGTACCTTAAATATATCCAGGGCCAGGAACCCTAGACGCAAAGACGCACCCTAGAAAAATTATAGAAAAACCAAATGGTTAGCATACCTGCAATTTCCTTTAGTGACTGTCTCCCCCATTAGACTGTAAGTTCTTTCTGTGCTCTTTCTTTTACGCCATGCTGCTTCTCTCATAATGATTTGGTGATATGATTCCTGCACGCATCTACGTATTCATCTTTCCTTCTTCTGCCTATCGGTAAATGATTTTCAATCGCTGGTGTTTACTGAGTCCTTCCTGGGTGCTGAGCACTGTATTAAGTGCTTGAGAAGCAGCATGGCTTAGTGGAAAGAGCATGGGTTGGAGAGTCAGAGGAGGGGGGGGTCTAATCCTGGCTCCTCCATTTAATAATGCTGATCTTTGTTAAGCGCTTATTATGTGCAAAGCACTGTGCTAAGCGCTGGGGGGGGTACAAGGGGATCAGGTTGTTCCACGTGGGGCTCACGGTCTTAATACCCATTTTACAGATGAGGGAACTGAGGCCCAGAGAAGTTAAGTGACTTGCTCAAAGTCACACAGCTGACAAGCGGCAGAGCTGGGATTCGAACCCATGACCTCTGACTCCCCAGCCCGGGCTCTTTCCACTGAGCCACACTGCTTCTCCATTTGTCTGCTGTGTGACCTTGGGCAAGCCACTTCATTTCTCTGTGCCTCAATTACTTCATCTGTAAAATGGGGGTTAAGACTGTGAGTCCCACGTGGAACAACCTGATTACTTTGTATCTACCCCAGCGCTTAAAACAGGACTTGGCACATAGTAAGCACTTAACAAATACCATCATCATCATCAACAATAAAACAGAGTTAGTAGACCTGTTCCCTGCCCACAAGGAACTTACAGTCTAGGTGGGGAGAGGGACATTATAATTAATTATGGATACATGCTGTGAGGCTTAGGCAAGGGTTCTTAAAGGGTACAGATCTAAGTGTAGAGGTGATTCAGAACAGAGAGGGAGGAATGGAAATGAGGACTTAGTTGGGGTAGGCCTCTTGGAAGAGATGTGATTTTAATGAGACTTTGAAGGTGGGAAGTGTGTTCTGAGGTGTAGGAAGGGGAAGGGATTTCCAGACGAGAGGAAGGAGATGAAGAGGGAATTGATGGTGAGAAAGGAGAGATGGAGTGACTGAATGGGTAGGGTGACGTTAGGAGGAGCAAAGTATGAAGGCTTCCCCCACTAGACTGTAAGCTCGTTGTGGGCAGGGAATGTCACAGTATATAGTCGTGTTGTACTTTCCCAAGCGCTTAGTACACTGCTCCGCACACAGTAAGCACTCAATAAATACGATCGAATGAATGAATGGAAATCAGGGAGTAAATCAGGGAGAAATCAGGGAGAGACCAAGTTGGTTGAGAGCCCTAAAGTCTATGGTAAGGATTTCTGTTTCTGTCTAACTCAATGGTACTCTTCCTAGTTTGAATACATTACTCTGCAATCAGTAGGTGTCCAATAAATGCTACTCACTGGAAATAGGTGTTAGTGAAAGGAGCCGAAACTTGAAAGTCAGAAGACCTGGCTTCTGTCATCACTTCTTGCCTGCTCTGTGACCTTGGGCAAGTCACTTAACATCTCTGCACCTCCATTTTCTGTGATGGGGATAAAATACTTCTCTCTCTCCTCCCTCTTAGCCTGTGGATCAGGGACTGTGTCCAAATGGATTATTTTGTGTCTGCCAATTAATTGATCAATAGATGGTGTTTACTGAGCACGTAGTGTGCAGAGAGCACTGTACTAAATATTTGGGGAAGTACACTATAACAGGGTTTGTAGAAGCTGTCCCTACCCACAGGGAGCTTACAGTCAATCTGGGGAGGCTGACATCATAGTAACCTACAATGAGGGGAAATAGTAGAGAAAAAGGATATTTACATTAAGGTCTGTAGAGCTGGGTTGAGAATCAAAGTGTAGCTTGGCATAGTGAATAGAGCATGGTCCTGGGAGCCAGAAGGTCATGGGTTCTAATCCTGGCTCTGCCACTTGGCTGTGTGACCTTGGGTAAATCACTTGACATCTCTGTGCCTCAATTACCTCATCTGTAAAATAGAGATTAAGAGTGAGCCCTTTGTGGGACAGGGACTGTGTCCTACCTGATCGACTTGTATCTACCCCCAGTGTTTAGAACAGTGCTTGGTACATAGTTGGCACTTAACAAGTACCACTATTAAAGTCAACGGTGAGGGGAGGACGAATAAGAGAAATGAGGGCTAGTCAGGGATAGCCTCTTGAAGGAGATGTCATTTTACCAGTCAACCAATCAATGGTATTTATTGAGTGCTTGCTGTGTGCAGAGCACTGTACTAAGCGCTTGGGAAATTACAATAGAACAGTGTTGGTAGACACATTCCCTGCTCACGATGTTTAACATAGTGCTTGGCCTATGACAGGCACTTACTAAATATCATTGTGCATATGACTGTTTATTGATCGATAGCCATTCATAATTTGTTGCTCTATAATCATTGCTAAATATCTGAAGGGGGACTTGTGTTTCTTTGGAATTTGGACCCCTTTTCTACAAGTTATCTCCTCGACTGTTCTTCTTTGTTCCAGAAAATCTCTTTTGGTTCCCCTTGCTCAGGAAACTCTTCTTACAGTTTTAGCACTTTTTACCCTATTCCCAGTCCTTGTGCTCTTATGACCTCTAGGCTGTCAGCTCATTGGGCTCAGCGAATCTGTCTACCAGTTCTGTTGAATTGTAATAATAATGTTGGTATATGTTAAGCCCTTACTATATGCAGAGCACTGGAGTAGATACAGGGTAATCAGGTTGTCCCACATGAGGCTCACAGTCTTAATCCCCATTTTACAGATGAGGTAACTGAGGCACAGAGAAGTTAATAATAATAATAATAATAATAATAATGTTGGTATTTGTTAAACGCTTACTATGTGCAGAGCACTGTTCTAAGTGCTGGGGAGATACAGGGTAATCAGGTTGTCCCACGTGAGGCTCACAGTTAATCCCCATTTTACAAATGAGGGAACTGAGGCACAGAGAAGTTAAATGACTTGCCCACAGTCCCAAAGCTGACAAGTGGCAGAGCCGGGGTTCAAAGCCATGACCTCTGACTCCCAAGCCCGTGCTCTTTCCACTGAGCCACGCTGCTTCTCCTAAGCATTTAGTGGGTGCTCTATACAAAGTAGGCGCTCAACAAATACCATTGACGATGAATGCCCTAGGTAAGGGGACCTGCATGATCTTGGGCAGGTCACTTAACTTCTCTCTGCCTCAGTTACCTCATCTGTAAAATGGGGATTAAGAGTGTGAGCTCCATGTGGGACAGGGTCTGTGTCCAACTTGGTTGGCTTGTAGCTACCCCACACTTTGAACAATGTTTGACAATGTAAGTGCTTAACAAGTACCATAATAATAATTATCATTATCATTACTACTAAGTTCTCCTTGCCTCAGTTCCTTCAACTGTAAAATAAAGACTAAATCCTACTCCCTCCTATCTAAAGTGTGAGCCCTATGTGGGGGATGGACTGTGTCCAGCCTGATAACCTTGTATTTACCACAGCTCTTAGACCAGTGCTTGGCACATAGTAAGCACTTACATACTACTATTATTATTATTGGAAATCGGTATTAGGTGTTCCTTCAAAGGATCATATCTTTGTTCAGAGGATAGCGTGCCTACTTTTATCTTGGTCCTTCGTTCATTCAGTCATATTTATTGAGTGCTTACTGTGTGCAGAGCACTGTACTAAGTGCTTGACCTTCCTAAACTGATCACTACACATCATTCATCTCAGCGGAGAGGAATCCATGCGTGAGTGGGAATGAAAAGACCCATGTGTGACTGACACTCCTTTCTACACTGTAAATTGAAAGAGAGTTCTTTGTGGCTCTAAGGGATGTGGGCAAAGCCTATCATTGTTTGTGGTTCAGTCTCTCGGTTTCTAGATCTACTTGACTCCTTTTTTCATCATGGCACAGGAAATTAATCTCTCCACAGCTCTTGATTCCCAGCCTTCCCCAGCTACGCCACAGGGCTTCGGTTCGGCCTCAACGGGTCAGTCTCTTCTCATCGGAGTCTTCCTATTTCACTTCCCTGGGTCGGTGGTAGACCCACTGCCCCATCAGTGAGATCAGAACCATACACCCAGTCAATCGATCAATCAGTCAGTGGTATTTATTGAGCGCTTACTATTTGCGGAGCAATATTCTAAGAGTTTGGGAGAATACAAGAGAATTAGCAAACACATTCCAGCCCATAATGCGCTTACAGTCTAGAAGGGGAGACAGACATTAATATGAATAAATAATTTATAACAAATTTAAAGATATATACCTAAGTGCTTTGGCGTTGTGGGTGGGGCGATTATCAAATGTATGTGAAATGGACCACAAACTGAATGAAATTCTCTCTGTTATTCTGTCAAACAAATACTTGGTGTCCTGTGGATGGGTTGCAGTCTCAATATTTCAGATTTTAAATTGTTATTTTTTAACAATGCAGTCAGTCATATTGTCAACCAAATGTGAGTTGTGAAATTCTCTTCATTGGCACATGAATTAATGACATCTGTCCTACTCAATAATGACTGAGAGACAGGAGGTTCAGAAGCTGTTATTCATCAAGGCAGTGCCTGGAAACTTCATGGGTGGGGAATATCAGAGCAGCCAGCAACTGTATAATAATAATAATAATATTTGTTAGCTCTTACTATGGGTCAAGTACTGGGGTAGATACAAGGTAATCAGGTCAAACACAATCCCTGTCCCACATGGGGGTCATAGTCCTAGGGGGAGGTTTAAACTGGTACTGAATCCTCATTTTATAAATGAGGAAACTGAGACCCAGAGAAGTGACTTGTCCAAAGTCCCACAGCAGACAACTGGCAGAGCTGACATTAGAACCCAGATCTGCTGGTTTTCAGTCCCATGCTCTTTTTACTAGGCCACACTGCTCCTCGATATGAACATTAATAACTCTGTCCGACAGCAATAACTGGATAAATCCTATAGCACGTTATGGGCAGGGAATGTGTCTGTTTATTGTTGTATTGTATTCTCCCAAGCGCTTAGCACAGTGCTCTGAAAACAGTCACTGCTCAATAAATTTGACTGACACACACATATACACACACACTCAAGTGAGGAATGAAAAGCAGAACACCAGCTGACATTGCGTGACAGGAAGCTACATCAGTTGGCTGGAAGATATAGGCCATGTTTCCTAATCCAGACAGAAGAGTCGCAACCGAGTAGGCCTAGAGTCAAACTGATGAGAAAATTGGAAAGCCCCTGAAAGGGAGATGTTGTGTCCTAGTGGAAAGACAGCCTGATCGGGAACCAGAAGATTTAGACTTGAATCCCAACTCTGCCACTGGCCTATAATTTGACCTTGGTAAAGTCACTTAGCTTCTCTGTGCTTACGTAAACAAGAAATTCCCAATAGCTGTAGCAGGGTGAGTAGGGAATCAATCAAGCAATGGCATTTATTGAGTATATACTGCATTCAGAGAACCATACTAAACGCTTCAGAGACTGCAATAGAATAAGGAGACATGAACCCTGCCAACAAGTAATTTACAATCAGTGGCATTTCTTTAACACTTACCGAGTGCTGTTCTAAGCACTTGGGAGAGTACAGTAAGTAGACACAATCCCTTCCCTCAAGAAGCTCCCAATCTAGTACAGTATGGCCTAATGGAAAGAGCACAGGCCTGGGAAACAGAAGACCCCAGTTCTAACCCCATCTCCATTACTTGTCTGCTGTGTTGCCTTAGCCAAATCACAAAACTTCTCCGTTCCTCCGTTTCCTCAGCTTAAGGATGAAGATGAAATATGTGCTCTCCTTCCCTCTTAAACTGAGAGCCCTGTATGGAGGAGGAACTGTGTCTGATCTATTCATTTTGTATCTATTCCAGAAGTTAGGACAGTGCTTAACATATAGTAAGTGCCCAGTTAATACCACTGTTTTTATACGTACATAAGTTGTGACATTTCTGAGACTGAATTGCACTGAGGAAAGGTGCTATTCTTCAGACTTTGTTTTTCTTCTTTTGATTACTTCCTTTGGACTTCCTCTCCCTCAATCTGATTATCCTATATCTGGTCCACACTGCTTAGTATAGTGCTTGTCTCAAGTAAGCGTTTCACGAATATCATTATTATTATTGTTATTATTATTATTTAGCTTGTCCTCTAGACTGTAAGCTTGTCGTGGACAGGGAATGTGTCTGTTTATTGTACTGTACTTTCCCAAGCGTTTAGTACAGTGCTCTGCACACAGTAAGCGCTCAAGAGATACAATTGAATGAATTGAATGACTAGTAGCAGTAATAGTAGAAAACCGTTGGCAGCTTCTGTTGATCTTCAGTCCTGAAGTTTCCAGTGTCTGCCCCAGAGAACAATTGCTTCTGAACTTCCCTCCTCATTTTCTTCGCGCTGGGACGCTTTGACTTCCTTCTGCTCTGATTCTGACAACTTCCTCCTCTTACTGATTGTATCCATCCTCCCCATCTGCTGCCTCCATTTGCCAAGCCAACTATCCCTCTCAGCTCTGTGGGATAGGTCCTGAGGGTACCCCTGAAAAGCTGGCACGACCGGTATAAATCTGGCCTCATTCTCTTGCCTATTGCTCTACTCCTCCTTCCCACAGACTTCTCTTTTCCATTGTTTCACAACCTGAGTAAGGAATTGGAGCGTTACCGTGACTCCTGGGAAGCAAAGTGACACATTCGGGACAGCCCAAGTGGGGAATGAAAGTCAAAATTTTCTTCTGGAAGAGAAGGAAACTTGGTTCAGACAATGGCATTCACCCAGTTTTTTGTTTATTTTCTTCATGACCTCATCCTAGCTTTCAGCAAAAAGAAAGCTAGAGCCACTGATTCTCTTGTCATTGCTAATAAACTATTTCTCTCTCCTCTTAACTTCCTTTCAAATCTTTTGTGTCTGCCTGTCTCCTTCTTTAGATTATAAACTTCTTGAGGGTGAGGATTAAGTATTCCCTTCTACTGTGCTCTCTCCAGCACTTAGTATTTATTCATTCAATCGTATTTACTGAGCACTTACTGTGTGCAAAGCGCTTGGGATAATAGAATACAACTGCAAACAGACACTCTTAGTATAGTGCTTGGATTCACTCAGTAGGTGCCAGATAAATACTACTGATTGATTGATTGAACTAACTAGGATGAAATGTGAAGAAATTTTTGTAGCCCATTAGTAATAGCTGTGATAGCTGTCAAGGGTTACTGTGTGTCATGAACTTTACTAAGTGCTGGGGTAGATTAAAAATATGTAGAGATGACACAGTCCCTGGCCCTCACAGGGCTCCTAATAGACAAGGAATGCTTATACCTTCTCTGCTGTATTGAAATAACGATGGTATTTGTTTAGCGCTTACTATGTGCGAAGCACTGTTCTAAGCGCTGGGGTAAATACAAGGTAATCAGGTTGTCCTACGTAGGGGCTCACAATCTTAATCCCCATTTTACAGATGAGGTAACTGAGGCACAGAGAAGTTAAGTGGCCAGCCCAAAGTCACACAGCTGACAAGTGGCAGGTCTGGGATTAGAATCCATGTCCTCTGACTCCCAAGCCCATGCTCTTTCCACTAAGCCATGCAAATGCTTAGTACAGTGCTCTTCACACAGAAAGAGCGCCACAAATACAGTTGATTTATTGATCTAAGAGAGCAGGAGAACAGGAGTTAATCTCCATTATACAGATGAGGACACAGAGACACAGAGAAGGTAACTGACTTGTTCATGGTCACACGGTAGGGAAGAGGCGGAGCCAGCAGTAGAACCCAGGTCTCCCGACTCCAAGTCCATGCTCTCTCCCCAGTAGGACATGCTCTTCTTCAACTGTAAGCTCGTTGTGGGCAGGGAATGAATCTGTTTATTGTTATATTGTACTCTCCCAAGTGCTTAGTACAGTGCTCTGGACATTGTAAGACTTAGCAGTTCAGTCTTATTTATGGAGTTTTTACTCTGTGCAGAGTATCTTTCCATCTGCAGAACGATTGCAGATGGAGGTGGGGCGTTTTGGGGGAGAGGTGTCTGTGGAAATTCTATGGGTCATTAACAACTCAACAGCATAAGACATGAGATTTGTTAAGCGCGTACTATCTGCCAGGTGCTGTTTTAAGCACTGGGGAAGGTACAAGATAATCAGGTTGGACACGATCCCTGTTCCGGTAGGGCTCACAGTCTTAATCCCCATTTTCCCCATTTTACAGATGAGGCCACTGAGGCATAGTTAAATTAAGCTGTTTAAAGTTAGACTGCTGAATGGATCTCCTCGATGGCTCCTCTGCTTCCAGCCTCTTCTCTCCTCAGTCGGCATTCCACATCGCTTCAACAACCGATCAACAATCTTCATCTGCTACTCCTGATCCCAAACCCCACAGCACTTGTGTACCTATCTTTAAATTATATATTATAAATGATTTATTCGTTTATATTAATGTCTGTCTCCACCTCTAGCCTGTTAGTATGATGTGGGCAGGGAACATGTCTGCTAATTCTGTTGCACTGTGCTCCCCCCAATGTTTAGTACAGTGCTCTGCACATAGTAAGAGCTCAAAAAATACCATCAATTGATTGATTGATTGATTGATTGCATACTCTTCATTCCTCCTTTTTTTAATGTTATTTGTTAAGCACTTACTATGTTCCAGGCACTGTACTAAGTGCTGGGGTAGATAAGAAGTCATCGGGTTGGACGTGGACTGGGCATTCCTCATCAGTAAAATGGTGATGAGGATCTGTGAGCCTCATGTCCCACATGGACTACATCTGACCCGATTCCTTTGCATCTACCCCAGTGCCTAGCACAGTGCCCGGAACATAGTAAGTGCTTAACAAATACCTTTAAAAAAAGGAGGTATGGAGAGCATTCATTCATTCAATAGTATTTATTGAACACTTACTATGTGCAGAGCACTGTACTAAGTACTTGGAATGTAAATTCGGCAAAAGATAGAGACAATCACTGCCCAATAATGGGCTCATGCTATCAATCAGTCAATCACTCAATCAGTGAAGCATTTACTAAGTGCAGAGCATTGTACTAAGTGCTTGGGAGAGTCCAATACAATGGAGTTGACAGTGTTTCCTGCCCAGAACAAGCTTACAGTTTAAGAGGGCAGGAAAGACATTAATATATAGAATTTTATAGTGCATAATTTAAAGATATATACTTAAGTCCGGTGGGGTTGAGGGTGGGGTGAATATCAAATACCCAAAAGACATGAACCAGGGCCAAACAATCCTCCCATTGTGTTCTATACAAATAACATAATGAAAACATTCTGTATAGCAAGATTGACTCTGTGTATGTGGCGTGGGGCGGGGGGGTGGTGGTGGTGGTGGTGGTGTGTATACACATAACATTTAGAAACTGCTTTGTCACTTCCAATGAGCAAGCAGTCGAAAGGGCCTTAAGCAAGCAAAACACTGCAAACCCCAGCGAGTGGAGGACGTAGATAACTGAATTATTCATTTGCATTTTCCAAGTGTGGCCAATTTCCACTAAACCAGCACAAATGTCTGTGAATTTAAGGGCCGACTGAGTAATTACTGGGGCTTCAAATGAGTATGAATGGAAAGAGAAACTAATCATTTAGAGTAGGGAGATTTAGCTGCAATTTTATTTAAGAAGACAATCACATATACACAGTTCCCAGAAGCCAGGAGAGAGGTCAACCAATCCAGGCCCCTGCCTCTAGACTGACGAACAAGTAAACTGCCCAAGACTAGTAAGTCTTTATTTTTCCTTTAAGATCTGTGGTAGTGGAAACTCTACAACCTCCCCAAGTTTAATCCCCTGGTAGTCAAGAAGAAATGTCTTGCCTCCTATCAGAATCACACATCCTTTAATTTAAGTTTATTGCCTCCTGTTGGTTCCTCAGTGGAAAAAGAGGAACAACCTCATATATTTACAGACAGTTATTAAATTATGCCTTAGCCTCTCCTCCTCAAAACCATTCCAATTCCTTTAATCTTTTCCATTTTCCCTTCCTCTAAAGTCTGGTTCTTTTCTCTGGCCCCTCTCTAATTACCCTGTACACCTTCTAAAGGCCAGTGATGTAAATTGCCATTGTTCTTGTCTGTCCGTCTCCCCGATTAGACTGCAAGCCCGTCAAACGGCAGGGACTGTCTCTATCTGTTGCTGACTTGTTCATCCCAAGCGCTTAGTACAGTGCTCTGCACATAGTAAGCGCTCAATAAATACTATTGAATGAATGAATGAATGAATAAATTGGGGATCTTTTCAGGGACAACCCCAAACCCTGTCCTTCTTTCTAGGCTCCTGAACTGACATGCCCCGCTTTAAAATCTTAGTCCACATTTATTTTTTTTAATTACATGCTTCACTGTTGACTCATACATAGGCATGAAGCAATCAGGGGAGAGGACTCTTTCTGAATAATAATAATAATGATGATGATACTTTTAATCATTTACTACATGCCAAGCACTGTACTAAGAACTGGGATAATAAATAATGATGGTATTTGTTAAGCGCTCACTATGTGCCAGGCACTATTCTAAGCCCTGGGGTGGAGGTGAGCTAATCAGGTGGGACCCAGTCCCTGTCCCAGATGGGGCTCACAGTTTTAATCCCCAATTTATAGATACAAGATTGTGGGATTCCACATGGGGCTTGCAGCTAAGTAGGAGGATGAACTGGTATTGAATCACCATTTTGCAGATGAGGGAACTGAGGCACGGAGAAATTAAGTGACTTGTCCAAAGTCACACTGCAGGCACGTGGTGGAGCTGGGATTAGAACCCCAGTCCTCTAACTCCCAGATCCATGCCCTTTCCTCAAAGGCCACAATGCTTTCCGAAGAGAATCTTCAGGAAGAGTCCAAACCACTGGGAATTTCTCTAAAGTCAACAGGGTATGAATATCACTAGCATCTTTCTGGTAGTCATTTGAGAAATGTTTACCTAGAAGAATATGTTATTGAGGACAATACAGTCCACCTGGCCGTGATTTTGAATTGTTTGGCAAATTCAGCACAGCATTCTGAATGTACAAAAAGTCTGAAAGAAATTAAGAAATCTAGCAATTCATCAGTGATATTTACTGAGCTCTTACAATGTGCAGAGCACTGTTCCCAGCCCTTGGGAGAGATACAAGAGAGTTGGCATACACATTCCCTGCCCACAAGGTGCTTACAGTCTAGTGATATATCCTACTATATCCAGAAAACTCCATATGGAACAAATAATTTTTTTTTTACACCAGAGAACTGCCTCATCTCCCTGTCCGCAGGGATCATTGTCCACCAACTCTAATGTACTATTCCAAGAGACAAGTTCAGTGCTCTGTATATAAGAAGTGTTCAATGCATTTGATTGATTGATTGACTGAACTTAATACTCAGTAAATTCTGCAATCTTGGAAGTGCACTTCCACTAATAGAAAAACAAAAAAGAAAAGTCCAGCATGATTTCTAACAGGTTGTCTGACAGAGTGAGGTGTCTTTCACTTGCACTCAGGTTAAGGCTCTAGAAAGAGGCTGTTGTGTAATGAGGATGAGGCTGCTGATGGTAATAACTATCATATTTACTGAGCACATTTTCCATGACAAACACTGAATTAAGCACTGGAGTAAATAGCTTGTTATGGGCAAGGACTGTGTCTTTTTTTGTTGTTGAATTGTACTCTCCCAACCGCTCGGTACAGTGTTTTGCATTCAGTAAGCACTGAAGGGACAGTATGGAATACCCATTTTACAGGGGAGGAAACTGAGGAATAGAGAAGTTAGGTGACTTGCCCGAGGTCACGCTTCAAGCAACTGACAGAGCTGGGATTAGAACCCAGGTCCCCTGACTCCCAGGCTCGTGCTCTTTCTACTTCCTCTCAACCTTGTATAGGGTTGTAAGACCTGAATTTATCAGAAAAGGCATATCAATCTTTAGGAGTTGTTCTATTAATATCAGGTATATCAGTCATTGCGGTTTCATGGGACACACCTGAAATTCCCACAGCACTTGGAACAAAGCTTGGTGCTCTGCAAGCGCTTAATACATATCAATAATCAAAATAATTCAACAGGGAATGATCCCAGCAATTGTATCTCTGGGCGCTTGGCTCTTCACCTTGATGTATGTCTCTATATCTGCTACTTCCTATGCAGTCCTGAGAATTATTATCGGGAGGAAAAGTTTGAAATGCTAATGCAGCAAGACAGGAATACACATCCATATCTGTGGCACTTAAATAGTGCAGGGACTTTTTTTCCTGCAGTGACACATTATAACAATGTCAAGGTCTTGAAAGAAGAGCATGACATTAACAAGATGGAAGGCAAACTTAATGGAAATTCCATTGATAAAATGCCATCCTCACAAAGCAAGTAATTGTTCTCTGGCTATTATACTCTTTCCAAAGAAGTGATACATCAGATGCTGGCTCATCTAAGCATAATTCTAAATAATTCTAAGAAGCTGCAAGTTGTATATCACTAAACTGTGGAACATTAAAAGCAACTAACTTGTTCATTAATTATTGTATCTCACTGACAAATGGAGAATTATGACAGGCACTTTCATCTAAAAAAAAATCTCAAGTATAGGTCAACAGATTGCTTTGTTGTCTTGTAAAATGAAGTATTTTCTGCTCTAAAAAAAAACAAAAACCAGCTCTTGCTGCCCCTCTGTGAACTTCATGCTCCAAAAGCCTGGGCTTGGTAGCTTTGAAGCTTGAAAAGAACTTGAATGATTTATCATTGAGACTGAAATTTTCCCAGGCAACCTCAAAGGGTAGGAATATCTGACACCCTACCTCAACCTACAATAATGAATCTTTAGCTACTTCTGTCCTAATCACATACCCATGATGTGTAGGGGAAAGCTGTTTGGAAATGGAAAATAACAGGCATCATGGAAAGTGGCACTTAGGTTATCTTTATTATTATCATTTATGCAAATAATAATAACAGTATTTGGGCTTCATTTCTTCTCCTCTCACTTCCTTCTGCATCACTCTTGTACTTGAATTAGTAGCCTTTATTCACTCCACTCTCAGCCACAGATTACGGATTTATACAAGTGAATATTTATACAAATATTTGGCTATATGCTTATTGACATGTCCGTAATTCATTTATTTGTAATAATGCCTGTCTCTCCCTCTGGACTGTGAGCTCCTTGTAGGCAGGGAATGTGTCTACCAATTCTGTTATATTGTACTCTCCCAAGCATTTAGTAATAATAATAATGATAATAATTATGGTGTTTGTTAAGTGCTTACTGTGTGCCAAGCACTGTTCTAAGCGCTGGGGTAGATGCAGAGTAATCAGGTTGTCCCACATGGGGCTCACACTTTAAATCTCCATTTTACAGATGAGCTAACTGAAGCCCAGAGAAGTTAAGTGACTCGCCCAAGGTCACACATATTGTTAAGGGGCAGAGCCGGGATTAGAACCCATGCTCTCTGCCTCCCAAGCCCGTGCTCTTTCCACTAAGCCATGCTCCTTCTCTACTGTGCTCTGCTCACAGTAAGTACTCAATAAATATGATTGCTGCTCCATGTCATCAAGTTATTTCCACTTTTCTCTGTGGGGAAAGCTGACCCAAATAATCCATATCCAATTAGAATGAAAAGGAAAACATAGGTGTCATGGACAACAGCACAGGTTCAAATAGAATGAAAGAAATGAACACTTAGAATAACCAGTTACCCACCAAAGGTATGAGTTTATCAGGAAGGTGGATACAAGGTGGTACAAGCAGTGAGAGGTCTAGGCTGGTCTAGACTTGTAAAATGATTTGGAGAAATAAAGGTGCCATATGATACTAGGTATTATTATTATATAAGAATTTAGGTACTTACTACTGGACATTTTGCCCAGTAGGCACTCAATAAATACCATTTTGTTATTGTTGTTCATATTATGTTGTTGTTGATGATATTGTTGATGTATTTTTAAAACAAGTTAGGCACATGACTTCCCCCTCCTCCTAAGCCTTCAAGGGATGCCCATCGAGAAGAAACTCCATACTGTCGATTTTAAGGCACTCGATCATTCATTCATTCATTTGTTCAATCCTATTTATTGAGTACTTGTGTGCAGAGCAGTGTACTAAGTGCTTGAGAGAGTACACTATAACAATAAACAGACACAGCTCTCTTCCTCCTACCTGTCCTCTATGATCTCCTACTGCAACCCAACCCACATATTTTCCTCTTCTACCACCAACCTACTCACTGTGCCTCACTCTCATCTATCCTAGCGTAATCCCTAAATCTCAACTTTATAGGATGCCCAAATTGGACTGAAATTGAAAAAAAAAATCACGTATTTTTTTTTCTTCCTAAACAAAGATCATTTTCAGTATATTTGAGGGTTGAAGCTGTCCCCATATGATTTCTATTTCAGTCTTAGGGGGCAAACACTCTCACTCTCTATTTCAATCAATCAATTGATGACATTTATTGAGCACTTACTGTATGCAGAGCACTGTAATGAATGCTTAAGATTATGCAATCAAGTAAATCCTCATAATCTCTGCCCTCAGGAAGCCTATAATCTAGTGGGGGAGTCTATATTACCCCTCAAAAATGATAGGAAACAGCATGATCTAGTGGATAGAGCACAGCACTGGGATTCAGCAGGATTTTGGTTCTAAATCGGGCTCTGCCACTTGTCTGTTGCGTGACCTTGGACAAATCATTTCATTCCTCTGTGCCTCAGTTACTTCATCTGTAAAATGGGGATTAAGACCGTGAGACCCATGTGGGGCAGGGACTGTGTCCAAATGGATTTGCTTGGATCCACCCCAGCACTTAGTACAGTGTCCGGCACATAGTAAACGTTTAAGAAATACCCCAGTTATCATTTTTATCTGAAAAAGAATCTTTGGGAGAGAAGTTAGCATATAGCTGTCATACATGTGGTTCTTCAATTTCCTTAGGTTGAACAGGGAATCAATCCTTCATTCATTCAGTCGTATTTTTGAGCGCTTACTATGTACTAAGCACTTGGAAAGTACAATTCAGCAATAAAGAGAGACAATCCCTGTCCACAACAAGCTTACAGTCTGGAAGCGGGGAGACGGACAACAAAAGAAGTAAATAGGCATCGATAGCATCAATACAAATACATAGAATTATAGATATATACACATCAAAACAAGTGTACACATCAAAATTGTTGCAGAGGGAAAGACAATAATCCGACTAAGGTACATGGATGAACTGAACCCCCAGATCCTCTTTCAAGGAACACTGTACCGGAATGGTGTTTACTAAGAGTCTCATATTTAGTTATGTAAGAAATAAAAAGCAAATTCCCAGCTGCTGCCTCGCTTACTAAAGCCTCCCTTCTGTTCTGAAGGCGGGCTGTGTTCTTTCCCCTGCTAACCTCTGTTAGAGTTCAGACTCTCAGTGCCCAGCAGGGTTGGAAAAAGAACAGTCTGCAGGTCTATGGCGAGGCTCGGAAAGGAGCCCGCTTACCTGGCCAGCATATTGGAAGTGATGGTTTTTTAATAGGGACATCTTACCCATTAAGTAAAGCAAAAAAGGCCATTTAAACCACGAAGTATGAGCTTCCCTCCCTACCCAATCTCTGTAAGTACGGCGCGGTAGCATAGTTAATAAGGACTAAAATTAGATACCCAACCTGAGCAATGCCATTAAGCTGATTGTGTAGAATGTTCAGCAACGGGGCCTCATTTGCATGAAAATAGAGTTAAAAACAACATTACCAAACAATACTGATAATAATATGCAAATCACTGGCAGGCTCTAACAAGACAGGAGGCTTCTTGGGTTCTAGAGAAAGCCAAAGCCCAGACCTAGTAGGGGAAAACAAACCAATGTGATCTATTCTTCGTTGAGGAAAGCAGTATGGCCTCATGGATAAACATGGGCCCGGGAGCCGGAGAACCTGGGTTCTAATCCCGGCTCCAACACTTGCCTGCTGTGTGACTTTGGGCAAGTCACTTTACTTCTCTGGGCCACAGATTTCTCACCTGCAAAATGGGGATTTAATTCATGTTCTTTCTCTCCTTCTTGGACTGTGAGACCCATTAGAGAAGCAGCGTGGCTCAGTGGAAAGAGCCCGGGCTTTGGAGTCAGAGGTCATGGGTTCGAACCCCGGCTCGGCCACTTGTCAGCTGTGTGACTGTGGGCAAGTCACTTCACTTCTCGGTGCCTCAGTTACCTCATATGTAAAATGGAGATTGAGACTGTGAGCCCCACGTGGGACAAGCTGATTCCCCTGTGTCTCCCCCAGCGCTTAGAACAGTGCTCGGCACCTAGTAAGCGCTTAACAAATACCAACATTATTATATAGGGACTGTATCTGACCTGCTTAACTTATATCCACACAAGCACTTATAACAGGGCATGTCACATAGTAAACACTTTGCAAATACCAGAAAAAGAATCAAGACAAACTTCTCTGAACAGCCAAGTGCTGACTGTGGGAAAGGTTATTCTAAAAACATCTCACCACATATCACAGCTAACCAACTACTGAGTTGTATCTACTTCACCCTCATGTTCATTTTTAGGTGGCTTAGGGAATGTCTTCCGCAAAAATGCAAGCTTCTTATTGATACTTCACTGACTGAAGGTGGCTGACAAGGTCGATATCCCATTGTATGAACTACCAGATGGGAGAAAGCTACCAAGCGGTGAGGGTTTTGAGATTTTTAAAAATATCTGTGTCTCTGGGGGTGGCTAACAAATGCTATCACAAGACCTTTTCATGTCCAGACATTATTAGCACTTGAGCATTTTGAGAGCCTTTCATTCAAAAGCCATAGCCAAGCAGTATTGATGCATTAGCCTCCTCACCGACCTTTCTGCCTCCTGCCTCTCTCCTTTCCAGTCCATACTTCATTCTGCTGCCCAAATCATTTTCTGAGATGATGTTTACCACTTCTCTCCACTCCTAAAACCTCCAGTTATTGCCAGTGCCTCTCAACATCAAAAAGAAAGAACTAATGACAATCAGTTTTAAGGCACTTGATCAGTCTTCTCCCTCTTACTTATGCACTCTCCTCTCTCACAACACCCCAGCTCCCACTCTTAGTTCCTCTCAAGCTAATCTATTCACTGTGTCTTGGTTCTTGTTTCTCCTACTTCAGACTTCCGTTCACTCATTCATTCATTCAATCGTATTTATTGAGCTTAGTGGAAAGAGCCTGGGCTTCGTAGTCAGAGGTCATGAGTTCGACTTCCGGCTCTGCCACTTGTCAGCTGAGTGACTGTGGGCAAGTCACTTAACTTCTCTGTGCCTCAGTTACCTAATCTGTAAAATGGGGATTAACTGTGAGCCTCACGTGGGACGACCTGATTACCCTGTATCTCCCCCAGCACTTAGAACAGTGCTCTGAACATAGTAAGCGCTTAACAAATACCAACATTATTATTATTATTACTGCATGCATAGCATTGTAGTAAACTCTCAGGAGAGTACAATACAACAATAAAGACACATATTTCCTGCCCACAGTGAGTTTACAGCCTTGGGGGCAGGGGACTTCTCGCTCACACCCTCCCCACTCTTCCAAGTTAGCTGACATGAACCCTGTCCTCAAGAAGCTTGCTATCTGCATGTCTGCTTGTTCATTAGAACCTGCAATAACTTTGGGAAAGAAGATTAGTATGTGATTCGAGTGATTATAATTACAATTTACAGAATCTCTTACCATGCATGTTTAAAAATAAAGCTCTCCTTAGTTCTGTCTGGAATAAAGGAAGCTAAATGAAAGCTCTTCTGGAAAGCCACCCCCTCCCGTCTCCCCTGATCCAAACACTCACACACACACACACTCCATGCAATAATACCAAGATCATCTTTCTTCACAGAACAGCCATTCTTCACTTATTTGGGATTAGATTAAGGAAGAAAGGAATGCAAGAAGAGTTATTTTTATGAAAACCAAAATTTGTGTATTTTTACAAACCCTCTTTCCCATTTAAATTGAGTTTATGTATCATTGCAGAAAAAAATTTCAATTCTCTTTCTAATGAGGGCAAATATTTTCATTATAGCAAATCTTCTCTCTTTAAAGCAGGGCTTTGGTTTTCTTTAGCAGTGGGGAGGAATTGGCTATCTATTTATGAGGCAGATTTGCATAATGATTTAAGGAAACAGCAGAACAGCAGCTGTATATAAGGTTACGAACAGACAAGCACAACTTTCTCTGCCCTCCGCCTATTTAAAAAAGGTTAATGTAACTTGACCAGATGATGTGCAGAAACATGGTCTCGAAAAGACACTGTGCTTTGAGTCCTTTAGAAATGCAGACATGCCATTATTAGCCAGAATGTTCTATGTGGCATTAGGGATATGTTATCAAATTAGGAATTTAAACTAATAGGCTGATGTCTTAAATCACAACAGGTTTTGAACACAGTGGCAGATAATTAAGCCAAAGATTTCCAGCCAAGGACCATGGAGTTTTGCTAGTCATTTTTATTTACTGAGTACCTACTATGTGCAAAGTACTATACTGAGCACTTGGAGCAATAATAATGATTATTATTATTATGGTATTGGTTAAGTGCTTGTTATCTGCCAAGCATTGTTCTAAGCACTAAGATAGATACAAAGTAATCAGGTTGTCCCAAATGGGGCTCACAGTCTTAATCGCCATTTTACAGATGAGGTAACTGAGGCACAGAGAGGTGAAGTGGTTTGCCCAAGGTCACCCAGCAGACAGGTGACAGAGCCAGGATTAAAACCCACATCCTCTGACTCCAAAGTCCATTCTCCTTCCACTAAGCCACACTGTCTTCAACAGGATTTTACCTAAATCACATTTCTAGAGAGCGCGGGAGGTGGAATCTTTGAATCTCTAAGGTTGATCCTTCAAATTTTGTATTATAAATTATGTATTCATATTAATGTCTGTCTCTCCCTGTAGGGTGTAAGCTCATATGTTTTCCAGCTCTGTTGTACTGTAGTCTCCCAAGCGTTTAGTACAGTGCTCAATACGTAGTCAAAGCTGAATAAATGCTATTGATGACGATGATGATGCTGATGCGATGTAGAACTCAGTAAATATGGCCCCTCCCCCAATCCCTAACCACTTTCCAGGGTCATTGTCTTGATGGGCAGGGAATGTTTCCAATTCCCACCTTCCATGTCAGGTTCTCCACCCACCTCCCATCTGACCTGGCTTCATGGCAATCCTCAGGACCGGGTAATTAATGAGTAGGGGGCATGACTCCACTCATCATACCAACTGGGGAAACAATTACCATCAGTGGTTACCTACAATGCTGATCAGAAAGTGGTCCCTGGCTACCTTCCTCCTCACCCTGCAAGTCCCACTAATCATTGTAAGCAGCATGGCTCAGTGGAAAGAGCACGGGCTTTGGAGTCAGGGCTCATGAGTTCGAATCCCAGCTCTGCCACTTGTCAGCTGTGTGACTGTGGGCAAGTCACTTAACTTCCCTGTGCCTCATTTCCCTCATCTGTAAAATGAGGATTAAGACTGTGAGCCCCACGTGGGACAACCTGATTCCCCTGTGTCTACCCCAGCGCTTAGAACAGTGCTCTGCACATAGTAAGCACTTAACAAATACCAACATTATTATTGTAAGGCTTAAGGCAAGTACTGTTGATCAACAAATGAAGCAGCATGGCGTACTAGATAGAGCACGGGTCTGGGAGTCAGAAGTTCATGGGTTCTAATCCTGACTCTGCCACATGTCTGCTGCATGACCTTGTGCAAGTCACTTTACTTCTCTGTGCCTCAATTACCTCATCTGTAAAATGGGGATTGAGACTGTGAGATCAACATGGGACAGGGACTGTGTCCAACCCAGCACTTAGTACAGTTCTTGAAACATAGTAAACCCTTAACAAATACCATAATTATTGTTATTATTATTATTAGTGTTGGTTAATCCACTGAGTTAGAGGAAAATATTGCCTCACAAAAGTCATTGAGCAACAACCCCTTCGACTAACTCAGATTTTTTTAAATTTTATTTTATTTTTTTAATTGCATGATAGTGAACCCGTTGCTGGGTAGGGATTGTCTCAATTTGTTGCTGAATTGTACTTTCCAAGTGCTCAGTATAGTGCTTAGCACACAGTAAGTGCTCAATAAGTATGATTGAATGAATGAATGAATCATAGTAGGTCTTCATTGTGGACAGGGATCATGCCTACCAACTCTATTATATTGTACTCTCCTAAGGGCTCTGCAGACAGTAGGTGCTCAATAAGTACCAATGATTGATCAATTAATAGTAGTAAGAGTATTCATAAACGTTTGAACTACTGTGAATATGCTTCACGTGGCTACGAAGTAGCCTCAGTAGTTGAGCCACACATCAAAGCATTGAACTGTAAGCTCCTCGAGGTCATGGAATGTGTCTACCAACTCTGTTGAACTGTACTCTCGTGAGCACTTGGTCACAGTGCTCTGCACACTGTTATGGCTGAATAAATACTCCTGATTGAAGAGTAAGCACTTAACAAATGCCACAGTTACTACTGATTGATTGAGCTCTGCTACTCTGAAGTTCTAGCAGAGGAGATTATTTGGAACAATTAGAAGGAAATTAACAATGAATAATCACCACGCTACTCAATAGAAAAGAAATCCAGAGATCCTGGAGTGAAAACACTCCAACCCATTCTGCTCTCTAAGGACAACTGTACAGATATCAGAAAGAAAAATACCAATTGGATGGACATTTTTCAACCTTGAGTTGATTCACCAGTTTTCCAGAAGTTGTTTATCTGAAAATAACTGTCTAAAGAGCACTGTTCCCATATTCCCAAATTTGAAAAAATAGTTTAGTGTCTTCAGTCAGGATCAGATCCCCATAAATCATTGATTTGGTGTTCCTGGTCCTAAAGATGTAATAATAGGTCAATTTTCTCTTCCTTGCTCTCCCTTCAGCTGGGCACAATGAAGATTATTATTATTACTGTTATTATTGATTGTATTTATTGAGAACTTACTGTGTGCAAAGCACTGTACTAAGTGCTTGGGAGACCTCTCAAACTGTACAAGGGAAAGAAGAAATCACTGAGAAACAGTGTGGCCTAGTGCAAAGAGCACAGGCCTGGAAGTCAAGTGAAATGGTCCTAATTTCAGCTCTGCCAGTTGCTAGTTGGGTAACCTTATCCCATTCACTTGACTTCCCTGGGCCTTAGCTTCCTTCTCTGTAAAATGGGAATAAGATAACTGTTCTCCTTCCCACTTGGACTAATTGGGACCAGGCTTTTGTCTGACAATTTATACTGTAAAATGTTAACCAGCCAGCAAATGCTTCATTCATTCATTCAGTTGTATTTGTTGAGCACTTACTGTACGCAGAGCACTTTACTAAGTGTTTGGGAGAGTAGAGTACACCAGTAAACAGACAAATTCCCTGTCCACACAAATGCTACGATTATTGTCATTCACCCCTTCACCCCTTCTCCACTCTTCCAGAATGGATACCCCTGAGGACAAGTTTTGTTCATCATCTACATTTTTCACTTTTTTTCTGGTTATCCATTTCTATCCCTTGTTGAATGTCCTGATTTATTTTTACGGACTTCATTCTGGATGGGATCATTGGTCACCAGGTGCCTGACGTGAATGTCAGTGCTCGGTTATTTCAATCCCATTCTGGAAAAACCTTATCATGGTATGGCCTCTTTAACCACGTGACCTCCAGACATTGTCAGACCAACCCGGTGGAGATGATTGATTGCCGAAGGACAGAGGTTAAGAACTATCCTTCAGTTTTAATATACACAACATCTTCACTTACCTTCTTCCACTCTGGCTTTTCCAGTAACAGATTAATCTATTATGCAGCTTCAATAGAGCTTTGTCCAATTCTTAAACAACGGACCCTTGATTTCCACAAGCCAATCAATAAGATCTTCTGGAAAGACCATAATTATTGCATGTGGAACAAAACTGTTTATTTTCTGGTAACTGTACTATTATTTGTAGTGTAATAAATGAAGTAGGCAATCCCCTGTAAGAATAACAGTTAGAGAATGTACTGTCAAAGCAAGCTCGTAATTCATTCATTCAGCCGTATTTATTGAGCACTTATTGTGTGCAAAGCACTGTATTAAGCACTTGGGAAAGTACAATATAACAAGCTCCTTTTTCTTGGTTTCTTTATCCCTTCTAGGTTTCTCTTCTGTGGCCACTCTTAACTTAGAAAGCTTGAACTAAATTGTTGTGGGTCATTTGAACTCAGTCTTCTGCCATGAAACCCTGGGAGCACAAAAAAAAGAGAGAGAGACAGAGAGGAAGTCTCATTCTCATGAGACATAAAATGAAGCAAAAGCCATTCTTTGGTGACTATGAAGGGAGAGAGGTTTTCGAAAGAAAACGCTGCTTCCCTGATCTACAGGAAGAGAAAGCCGATAACCAACAACCGTGGAGAGGAGACTTTTAATATTGAAGGTTCCGCTTCTGTCTGTATGAAAAGGTTATCTGCCATCTGTTGGAATGAGAGAGGACCCTTTGTGATGGGAAGTTGAACCAAGATGGGAGACTGAATGTCAGGACTGGATTGTTAAGTAGGATCTAACAGCCAGTTGCATTTGATTCTCTGAGACCTGATGGGAGTCACCAGGAAGTTCTGAAATAAATGGACGATGGTAGAACTGTACTCTCCTCTCAGGATGGCACCTGGAGAGTTTCCAGTCCTCTACCAGTCTCTGCTTTGGGAGGGAGAGTCAAGCAGAGGCCTTTCTATTCCAGGCTTTGGCAGTGGCTGGTGAGTGGAAGGCATTCTGCTACAAGTCAAAACTCCCCTGTGCTGGGCAGCAGCTGCATGGGAGAGAGTCGAGGGCGGAGACTTGAGTTTACTGCATGGAAGAAGGCAATGGTAGGCCGCTTCTCTACTTTTACTAAGAAAACTCTCTGGATCCACTTCCAGAACAATTGCAGATGGAGAGTGGGGCTGTCTGGGAGAGATTTGTCCATTGAGTTGTTATGGGTCGGAGACAACTCGACGGTATAAGAAAAAAACTGTACCACGAGCATTTTTTTTCCATATTTGCTATGTGCTTACTATGTGCCAGGAACTTTACTAAGCGCTGGAGTAGATATAAGCTATTTGGGTTGGACAGAGTCCATGCCCTACGTGGAGCTCATAATCTTAGCCTCCAGTTATAGATGAGGTAATCGAGGCACAGAGAAGGGAAGTGAATTACCCAAGATCACACAGCCGAGAAGTGGTGAAGCCAGGATTAGAACCCAAAGTTCTTCTGCCTCCCAGGCCTGTGCTCTATCCACTAGGCCTTGCTGCTTCTCAGTCTTTGAGAAATCTCATGGAAATCAGGAGGAATCCCTGGAAATTTGGTCTCTCTCTTTCACAGAAGGGGAAGAAAGGGTGATGCAGTAATTAGAGTTTGTTCACCATAAGTGTCCACTTTTCATTTTTCCACCCCAGTGCTTAGTACAGTGCCTGTCACGCAGTAAATTCTTAACAAATGCCATAATTATAATCATTATCATTTCCTGGACCATGTTTCTACTTCTGGTTTTTCGTCCAAGATGTGTATGGCTCCTTATGAAGGTGTTGAGATGAAGCAGCAATCAACACAGAGGACTGCGAAATGACACTAACACATGATGTTCTGTTCCGAACAAGCCAACAGGCCTTCTGTTTCCCGCTGTGTCTGCCAAAACCAAACTCGATCCTGTTCCAAGTTTTTATGTTGATGATCTAGGCCCTGAATTATTCAGAGCAGCCCTGGATGGGTGAAGAGTCCATTGCTTTACAGAGCCTTATGTGCAAAATTCCCTTCAACAGAACATGGCAATTATTCTGAGCAACTGCTGGAAAGGATAAAGAAAGAGCCTGAACTTCGCCGGCTGGAGAACTCATGATTCAGAAAATTCACTTTGGTCTCCAAATGGTGGCAATTGAGTGAGCACAACAACAAAAAAAATCATCTTCATTTAAACCTTATGAATAAGCCTTCCCCCTGGAGGGTGGGGAATATGTCCTCCAATTCATGTGCCTGCCTTCCAGAGAAGCAATTATGGCCTACTGAAAACAGCAGAAGTCAGGAGTCAAAAGATCAAGGATTCTAATTCTCAATCTGCTGTTTCCCAGTTGTGTAATCCTGGACATGTGACTTAATTTCACTGTGTCTCAGTTTCTTCATCTGGAAAATGGGGATAAAATGTTCTAGACACAGAGTAAATACTTAAATACCATGACAGTTATTATTTTCCTTTTATTGTATGTAAAGAATAGAATATACTTAAGACAACAGGCACTCAGGGACTGGGTAACTCTTGCAGTGAATACACTGAAAGCACTTATTTTTCATTCCGGGTGCTGTACCTGTCATATAAAAAGCCACAACTCAAAGCTTCAAAGTTAATAAATGGACCAAAGGCATGTTCCAAATAGATAGATTAGTAATATCATCAGAGGTGGTGGAGGTAGGCATAGTAGCCAGAGTAATAGTAATAATAAAAGTAATTACTTAGCACTTACTTTAAATGTAGATTCTGGCAATTATACCGATTTGAAGATGGGGCTTCTCAGGGTCCATTGCAAACTTAATTGGACTCTCCACTCTCCAAGCCTGTGATTATTCAAAATCCAAGACTCACGCTTCAAAGGCCCACCTCTGACTATTGAAACGGAAGGGAGCATTTTCATCGTGAGGAAAATTTCATGGTAAAAATAGCCTTTAAAGAAGTCACACATCATTAGCAAAATAATTAGTCTCTGCTGATGTTCAAGGACACTTCAGAGAGACTTAGAGGCTGGTGTTCTTAAGAAGCTTTGAATAGTTTCAGTGAGCATAAGGAGAGATTTACTTTCCCAAGAGTTTACAGTAATTCAAATCTCCCACATGGAACGAGCATTTCTGAAAGCGAATCGAAAACAGCTTTTTGCAGTTTCTACTGAGTGTGACACTAAACCTCCTGTAGCATTTCATATTTGCGTATTCACAGTACTTGGAAATGCTGCAATTAATTTATTCCGAGGATAACGGGTGAAACCGAATGATATATTAAATATTTAATAGAGTCAAGAATCAACATATGTATTAGAACTGAAAGTGAAGAAGTATGCCTTCCTGCCAGCCAACTAGTCTAGAAAGACTTCTTTAATCATTTCTTCTCTGGAGAAGATTTACCTCAAAAGAACAAACTCATTTTGTTCGTGTAGCATTCGGTGGGTGGGATAGAAGATCATGCCCTTTCCGATAGCAGCACGTAAGGCATAGTTATGGGGCTTATTTTAAGTCTCAGCTTCACTTTAAGCTTTAATTATATCTGGTAGCAATAAGCATGGTGTTTGTTAAGTGCTTACTATGTGCCAAGCACTAAGCCATGTTGCATCCCCATCTAATTTGATCAGAGTAGATGCAATCCTGGACCTGTGCTTTTTCCTCTCTGTCATGCTGTCTTTGAAACTTGTGTATGGGAAGCAAATTTGAGGGGGTGGGAGTAAAGAAACAGAGACAAAGGCTTCCTGATTGAGGGGAAGAGGGAGGGAAATCATTGTGGAATGTGACTGTTATATTCTTATATCGTACTCTCCCAAACTTTTAGTACAGTGCTCTGCAAATAGTAAGATCTCAATAAATACCTTTGACTGACTGAAGCAATCGATCCCCTCTAGACTATAAGCTCATTTTGGGCAGGAAAAGTGTCCATCAAACTCTGTCCCATGCACTTAAGAAATTTGATTGATAAGCAATTAGGCAATTAGATAGTTGAGGTGGACTACTAACATTGCACTTAGTGCTGTGACTTCTGCTCTTCTCACTACATAAAGACTTCCTTAGGAGTTTCTCCTCATCCACTATGGAGAGAAGGAAAATCAAAACTGGAAATCCCTTTAAATCCTCAGCTGAAAAGAATGAAAGCATCAGCACCGTTGGGTTCTGCCTGTCAATCAGGCAGACTGCCAGGTTAATCAGGAAGCATGTGGGACAACACAATCTCCTGGAGGAAAAAAAAAATAAGAATTGTCTGTGGGATCTTAGCCAAATTCCAGGGATCCCTTCCTAACTTGCAACCAAAAGTGTGAATTGCAATTTTCCCTTTTTTAGGTTAAAGAGGGAAGCTGATTGTATGCACATGGGAGAGTGTTGATTTGGAACTCTGTAATTTTCTTTTTATGGTATTTGTTTTAAGCACTTACTAAGTGCCAGGAACTGTACTAAGTGGAGTGGGTACAAACTAATTAGGTTGGACACAGTCCCTAACCCACAGGGAGTTCAGAGTCTTGATCCCCATTTTACTGTTAAATTGACTGAGTCACAGAGAAGTCAAATGACTGGCCTCTGGTCACTCAGCAGACAAGTGATGGAATTGGAATTAGAACCCAGGTCCTTCTGACTCCCCAGGCCTAAGCTTTATCCATTAGACTATGTTGCTTCCTGTAATAGAGCTGAAGGATCTTTCTTGCCTATCTTTATGGATCAGGGAGTTCAGGAGGGTATGAAAATAACTGGAGAGAATTGTAAAAAGAAAAAAAAACTGAGGAGGGGGAATGGTAAATGAATCTCAAGAGGGAAATCTTAAAAATTTTTGTTTTGCTTAGAGAGAAAAAGATATCAGGAAAGGGAAGGGTATTAATAACCACCTTCAAATCAATGAAGGGGCTCTCATGAGACTGATTACATGTTCTCCAGATGCCCAGGAGGCTGAATGAAAGAGAATGGGCTTAAATGAAAACAAATGAGACTTTGATTGGACAGAGGGAAGAAATCTTAGATTATTTTAAAGGGAGAAACCCAGGTACAGACTACATAGGACTCTGTGCTGAACCTCAATCAGTTTCCCCTGCATCAGAGGTCATCTGTCTCTTAACATTTTTGCCTCAGAAGGCTTTAAAAGAGAGACTCAAGAGACTTTTGGGCTAAATCATCAGCTCCTTGAGGGCAGGGACTTTGCACATCAATTCTATTGCCTTGTAGTCTCTCAAGATTCATTCAATCACATTTATTGAGCACTCCTAGTATGGCTTTCTGCAACATCATTATAACCATTGAGAGCTTACTGTGTGCAGAGTACTGTGCTAGAGTGCTTGGGAGAGGACAGTACCACCAAATTGGTAGTCACGTTCCCTGACCACAATAATAATAATGATGGTATTTGTTAAATGCTTATTCTGTGCCAAGCAATGTTCTAAACGCTGGGGTAGATACAAGGTAACCAAGTTGTCCCAAGTGGGGCTCACAGTCTTCATACCCATTTTACAGATAAGGGCACTGAGGCACAGAGAAGTGAAGTGGCTTGCCCAACATATAAGTGGCAGAGTCGGGATTAGAACCCACATCCTTTGACTCCCAAGCCCGAGCTCTTGTCACTAAACCACCCCGCTTCACCACAAGGAGTTTAGTGTCTAGAGGCACTCAGGTGCTCAATAAATACCTTGGATTGATTGGTCGCTCAACGCTTACCATTTTGGTATCCTACTCCTGAGCCCAGAGAGAAGATTTCTGTGTGGTTATTTGGTGGCATACAGAGCTTATTTCTAATAGCTACTAGAATGAAGGAAGTCGTTTTTCTCAAAAACCCAACCGGGAGAGAGAGATCAGAAGAATAATAATTTAATGAAATGACAAGTTCCATCTTCTCATGCCAAAAGAGTCATTTTGCTGATGGTTTGGCTTAGTTGATAGAGCACGGCCTGGGAGTCAGAAGGACCTGGGTTCTAATCTCAACCCCATCACGTGTCTGTTGTGTGACCTTGGGCAAGTCACTTTGCTTCCCTGGGCTTCATTTACCTCTTGTGTAGAATGGGGATTAAGATCAGCCTGTGCTTAAAAAGTAGTTGACACTTAGTAAGAGCTTAAGAATAACCATAATTATCATTAAAGCTTTACTTCAGTTGATGACAGCCACACCTTCATTTCTCACTTCCATTTCTAAAAATGTTACCGTTTTGAAGTCTTTGTTATTTCTAGAAAAATAGCAATTAACTTTTTCCTTTAGCTAACAATGGATACTCTAAATGCCAAATTACATATTTGCATTCAGTAAAGACAAGTTTCTGCCTTAAGGGTTTGCCTTTTCTTAGGTGCTATTACCAGATGTCCTGCAATAATTTTAAGTCTGAATAGCAATATTTAAAAGAATTACTTGGGTATCAGTCATCTCCGGAGTCTGTTTCAACATAACCCATTAGTGAAATTATATGCTGTGTAACCTAAGGACTCAGAGTTGTTTTTCTCTGCAAACATTGAATTAGAAATGTAATAAGAATGATTTTGAACTGGAATCCTCTTTTGTTGAACCTCTCCACTTTGAAAACCCAAATCAGTCAATCATGGTGATTTGAGTGCTAACTGTGTGCAGTACATTGAACTAAGTGGTTGAGAGAGTGCAGTATAACAGAATTGGGAGGCAGGATCCCTGCCCACAAGAAGTTTACGGACTAGACGGAGAGACAGACATTAAAATAAATTAAGTGTTGTGGGGCTGAGGATGAGGTGATTAAAAGGAACAAATCCAAGTAGGAAGGTGACACAGAATGAGGAGGGATTAGGGGAAATGAGGCTTAATCAAATCATAGCAGAGAATTAGGTGGAGGTAGGGTGGACTCAGAGCTTCAGGAAGGGTTTATAGGTCAATATTTACAAATCAATGTTTACAGAGTGTAATTTACAGAGCAGTATTTACAAATTGATGTTTACAGATCAGTATTTACAGGTTATTGTTGACAGACTGATGTTAATGGATCTGTATTTACAGATGGGTGTTTACAGATCAGTATCTACAGATTAGTGTTTACAGATTGGTCAGTTGATCAATCAGGCAGCGGTATTTATTGACCACCTACTGTGTGCAGAGCATTGTACGAAGGCACTTGGGAAAGTACAATATAACAGAGATGGCAGATATACTCCCTGCCTAACCACAAAGAGTTATGGCCTAGAGAACTAGATTTTACAGTCTAGGCGTTCACAGATCAGCATTTACAGATCCCTGTTTACAGATTAGAATTTACTAGGTTTTTGTTAAGCACTTACTCTGTGTCAGACACTGTACTAAGCACTGGAATAGATACAAACTGATCAGGTTGGACATGGTCCCTGTCCCACATGGACCTTATAGTCTTGACCCCCATTTTACAGATGAGGGGACTGAGGCACAGGGAGTTTTCCCCAGTCAAACAGCAGTCAAGTGGTGGATCTGGGATTAGAACCCAGGTCTTCTGACTCCCAGGGCCATGCTCTGTCCACTAAGCTATGCTGTTTCAGGTTGGTGTTTACAGATCTGTATTTCTAGATCAGTATTTACTGATCAATACTTCTAGATCACTGCCTAATGATGTTTACAGGAGCAGCATGGCTTAGTGGAAAGAGCACAGGCTTGAGAGTCAGAGGAATTGGGTTCTACTCCCAGTCCTGCCACATGTCTGCTGTGTGACCTTGGACAAGTCACTTGACTTCTCTGTGCCTCCATTTTCAAATCTGTAAAATAGGGATTGTCTGTGAGCCCCAAGTGGGACATGGACTGTGTCCAAAATGATTCTACCCCAGTGCTTAGTACATTGCTCTGCACTTTCTGGGCACTCAATGAATAACATTGATTTATTGATAGATTGCTGTTTACTGATTAAAATTTAGAATCAAACAATTAATATTTACTGGGAGCTGGTTGTGTGCAGAGCTCATTGTGGGTAGGGAACTTGTTTACCAACTCTACTGTACTGAACTCTCCCAAGCACTGAGTACAGTGCTGTGCACACTTCGAGCGCTCAATAAATATGATGGATTGACTGATTCTGGGAGTAAGCTAGACTGTTACCTCATTGTGGGCAGGGAACATGTCTACCAGCTCTGTTGCACTGTACTCTCCCAAAGGCTTAATACAATGTTCTGCAGACAGTAAGAGCTCAATAAATACCATTAATGATGATAATGATAATGATGATAATGATGCCTGTGTCCCTGGACTCTATGAATGAAGATGTCTGGATAGAGAATACCCAACTTGGTTTCCTGGTCTGGTCAAGTGGGAGGAAGATCCAGGGTAAAAACACACCTCAAGTATTTGGGTTAACTCTGGGGAGTCATAAGGATGGAGTTCTAATGGGAATCATTCCTCCTTTTCCACTTAATTCCTCTTTCCACAGCAAAATATTCTGATCCTAGCAACAAACAGCCAGGCAGATTTTCTGAGATCTTGGTGTGAACATTCTTAGTGAAGGACTGCAAAGTGTTTAGAAATTGCCAATGTGTTAATGATGCAATTATTACTTTATGACTTTAATGGGTACCTAGAGTTCAGGAGAAAAAATTCAAGACTCCAATTTGAATATATTTTCATTGTATGTACCTATTTCTTAACCATCCAGTGACAAGAAAACCAATCAAACCCAAGGTCATGGCTGCAGGGATACAGAAAATGATTAGCTCCCTGAGGACAGGGGCTCTATCTAACGACATTATTGTATTCTAAATGCTTAGTACCATGCTATGCACAGAGTAACTTCAGTTTATTGATAATAGTGAGCAGTCCTGACCATAATGATCTACAGACTTCAGAGGGGCTCTGGCAAAAAAACATGAAGTACAAATGATGAACCATTTGCAAAATCCCTTGGCTTTATGCAACTTACCTTTAAAGCTCAGAACAGAATTTTGCATGAGGCATTGAGTATCACATTTGATTCAAACTGCTTCTCCTCCATAGCTCTTCCTCCTCTGAGACAGTTTCCTGTTGCCCTCTAAACTCCATCCTGGACATTTCAGGATGCCCTTGTGAATAGGAATGAGGAAGAAAGCACTTTTTTTTTTCCTGGAAGGAAATCTCCTGAAAGAGAAGAGAAAGAAGAAAGAGAAAGAGAAGGTGATGAGGAAGAAACTATATTTTTTTATTTCTGTAAGGAAATCTCCTGAAAGAGAAGACAGAGGAGGTGCGTCACCACATTGTTCTGTGGAAGAAGGACTAGTATAATTCATCTATCAGCGCTGCCCTGTAAATAGTGGTTGCCTATGAGTTTGAGTTCGTACCCACTATATGCTTTGATATTCACCCTACCTCAACCCCAAAGGTACTTTCATGAATGCCTTATATTTTGCTTCTTCTCCTACCTGTAATATATTTTAGGATTTCCTGCTTTCCCTCTCTGTAATTCATTTCAGTAACTCTTTCCCAATGGGCAGACATCCAGTCTACTACCTCTATATTTCTACTACTACTAATAATAATGGTATTTGTTAAATGCTTACTATGTGCCAGGCACTGTACTAAGCACTGGGGTGGATACAAGCAAATTGGTTTGGACACAGTCCCTGTCCCACGTTCTCACAGTCTCATGGTCTCAATCTCCACTTGTACAGATGAGGTAGCCGAGACACGGAGAAAGCAAGTGATTTGCCCAAAGTCACACAGCACACAAGAGGGGGAGGCGAGATTAGAACCCATGACCTTCTGACTCCCAGGCCAGTGCTCTATCCACTGCACCTGTGGAGGAGGAAATTGAGGTACTGGGCATTTAAGTTATATTTTGTCCAAAGTCACTCTTCAGTCAAGTGTCAGAGCCAAGGTTAGACTCCCACTCTTCTGACTCATTCATTCAATCATATTTATTGAGCGCTTACTTTACTAAGAGCTTGGAAGGTACAATTCGGGAACAGAATTCCCGTAATTTGTCTAAAAAGTCACACTGCCACCTCCCTGTAACACAGTCTGACTTACGATAATCAATTCATTCGATCGTATTTATTGAGCGCTTACTCTGTGTAAAGCACTGTACTAAGCGCTTGAGGGTTGACGATCATTTCTTCAAGGCTGACTGATCGTTCCTACTTGTTGCTCTGTCGCTCTCTAGTCTCCCATTTAAAGAATCAGAATCAGTGGCATTCACTGAACGCTTACAACATGCAGAGCACCATTCTAAAAGCTCGGGAAAGTATATTGCAATAGAATTGGTAGGCATGAGAAGCTCACCATTCAGTGGAGGAGGCAGAAATTGAAATAAATTAGAGATAAGAGAATCAATGGAGAATAGGATATGTGCATAAGTGCTGTGGGGCTATGTGGAATAGCAAAGAGTTTTGGGAACACTATCCCAAGCATGTAGGTGAAACGGAAGGGAGAGGGCAGGAGATGAGAAGTTAGACAAGGAAGTCTTCTTGGAAGAAATATAATTTTGTAGGGCTTTATAAATGGGGAGAGTGGTAATCTGTTGGCAAGCTAGTGGGAAGAAGTTCCAGGGAAGAAGTGGACAAATCATAGATGGTGGTAGAGTGGTAGTGGTAGAAAGTACAATTTGCTGCTGAATTGTACTTTCGCAAGTGCTCTGCACACAGTAAGCCCTCAATAAATACGATTGGATGAATGAATGAGAAAGATGAGCTAGAGTCATGGTTAGTTTAGTAGGTTGGTGTGAGAGGAGTAAAATGTGCAGGCTGTAATAGGAGACATGCATGGTGAGGTAAGAGGGGAGAGCTGAATGAGTGCCTCAGAGAAAAAAACTACTGAATTTCTGAGGAAACCCTGGGAAACAAGACAAGCATTTCATGAGAAAAAAAAATGATCATTTCATCATCATCTAACAGTGAGAGGTGCAGAAATGTGACATTTTTTTCTTTTCTTTTCTTTTTTTCATAACTGAAAGGCCCTGGTCTTGGAAATGGCCACATTTCTTTAAGTAGGAAATTGGATTCTGGTAAGAAATGATAGGTTGATCATCTATTTCATGGGCAGAGTCCAATATTAGAGAAAAATTGGCAGAATGCTGCTAGGACACCTAAATCCCATATGGGGTTTGTCCTCATTTTATATTTCAAATAATTTGACACTGATACCTTATCTGGAAATAAATACAGCCAAATCCTCCAAAGACACCCATTCTGCTTTATTCTAGTGTGGCAGGTTGTGGGCAAGTGCCAGCTTAGTAATAGTTTTAGTAGCGGTAGTAATAATGAGAAGCAGGATGGTCTAGTGGGTAAAGCACAGACTTGGGAGTCAGAAGGTCTTGGGTTCTAATCCCAGATTTGCCACTTGTCTGCTATGTGACCTTGAGCAAGTCACTTCACTGTGCCTCAGATATCTCATCTCCAAAATGGGGATTGAGACTGGAGCCCCAATGTAGTCCAGCCTGATTTGCTTGTATCCACCCCAGTGCTTAGTACAGTGCCAGACTCGTAGTACGTGCTTAAGAAATACTATTATTATTATTGATAATAGATTTTGAGCCCCCAAGGGCAGTATATTCTTTTCTAGCACCTAGTACATTGGTCTACACACACTAAGTGCCTAACAAATACTATTACTGCAAGTAATAGAATTACCATCAGCAGTAGTACTAGGAATCACATTTATTTAGATCTTACTTTGTTTAGTGTATTGTACTAAGCAGCTGAGAAGTAAAAACCAGAGAAGTGATGTGTGCTCTGCCTCCAAGGAGCTCACACTCTAATTGGGAGAGACAGATGCAAAAATAGTTCCAAATAGAGGATTCAAAATCAGTAAGCAAATGTAAAATTCAGTAGCATATATACGTAAGTATAGATGGGAAGCAGCAATAGCCATAATAATAACAATAATGGTATTGTTAAGCTCTTACTATGGGCCAAGCACCTTACTAAGTGCTGGGGCACAGTACAAGTTAGGTTGGACACAGTCGCTGCACCACAGAATTAGAACCCAGGTTATTCTGACTCTCAGGCCCGTGCTTTTGCTTGCTTCATTAGCCTTGCCCACCTCAGGTGCATGAGGTATTTTTGAGGGCTTCCAAAGTCCACCCCTTCTCAGGATGGCACCTGGAGAGTTTCCAGTCCTCTATCAGTCTCAGCTACGGGACGGAGAGTCAAGCAGAGGCCTACCGACTCCGTTCCGAGCCTGGGAAGTAGTTAGCGGGTGGGAGGCAATCTGCTACAAGTCAAAACCCACTTATGCTGGGCAGCAGCAGTATGGGAGAGAGTTAAAGGTGGAGACTCAAATTTACCGAGTGAGAGGCGGAGATGATAAACCTCTGCTGGATTTTTAAAAAGAAAACTCTTTGGATCCACTACCAGAACAATTGCAGATGGAGGCAAGGCGCTCTGGGACAGATGTGTCCATGGCGTTACTGTGGGTCGGAGATGACTTGAGAATATAAGACAAGACATAGACCACCAATTCACGGAATTAACATGCCGTCTCCAAAATTATCGTCAAGAATTGGAAAATAGGGACTCAGTGGAGTATGGACACCAAGAATTCTGGTGACAATAAAAAAGGAATATTCAGATGATCATATGCCAAATCCATAACGCTTTACTCGGCCTCCCTATAAACCCGGGGACAGATGGGTCAACATCAGTTTGGCAGCATGGACTAGAGGATGGAGCAGCCTGGCCTAGTGGATAGAGCATGGGTCTGGGAGTCAGAAGGACCTGGATTCTAATTCCAGCTCTGCCAAGTGTCTGCTGGGTGACCTTGGGCAAGTCACTTAACTTCTCTGTGCCTCAGTTTCCCCATCTGTAAAATGGGAATTAAATATCCATCATACCTTAGACAGTGAGTCCCGGGTGGCACTGGGGCTGGGTCCAAACCGATTATCTCGTATCTATTTCTGGTCCTAGTACTAGGGCTTGGCATATAGTAAGCACTTAAGAAACATGACAGTCTTCTCAGGCCCCATTTTTTTTTGACAATTCTTACCACAAGAGAACTTGTTTTGAACTAGGAACTTTTGAATAGAGCCTTCGGTCTATTGCCTCACTAAGAAATAAGGAAGGCTCTCATTTGGCAAGACTAAAGCTTCTCCGAGGGAAGTTCTCTGCTGAGCTGAATGGTTGTTGACTGCCCCGTCCAAGGGTTTACAGGGAATTTATTTAAAGCCTCACATGAAGGTGCAGGAAAATCAATGAAGATTGTAACTCCCTAGCTCTGGCAGTTTCCACACACGCATACACAACGCACCGTTAAGATATCAGAGACAAGTTGAACATAATCTATGTAATCGCCAGTCTTCCTGGAAAAGCAGAATGTATTCTTGGAAACAGGTATTTGAAACACATTTTATTCTAGGGAGGGATGTAGATTCAGAATCCTCAACTCTGCCCCTCAACTTTCCTGAAAACATCAAATGTGAAGCGTCTCCTATCAAGAATCGTCCTGCGATGTTCTTTCTGATTCCGTCTGGCTGACACAGATGGACGGTTATTAATACAGATAACACATTTATTAGCGAGATAAAGGTTGCCTGGATCTTCTTCTCAGTAACAACTTCAGTATAATAAACTGAACTTGGTACTACTCAGATTGAAGCAGCAGCAAGTACATGCAAGATTATATTAGCTTCAAAAAGGATCTATATTTCTTAATTCCTTTTCTAGAAGTCACTGGAGGAATAATCGCAGCTGAAAGGCCCTTGAAAAGAATTTGCAACTGAGAAATAACTATACTTAGGTGACCCAAGGACCCAAGGCACTGTGCAAGGTGACTGTAAGGAAAACCGTTTTTTGACGACCATGAAAAACAGGTGAATTCTGGGAAGGAATTAGGTACCTACTAATAACAGGGCGGAGGTGGTGGGAGCGATGGTTCGCTTCATTAATAAAATGTGAACAGCAGGAAGATGCTAATGACTAGACACCAGAGAACTTGCATAACAAATGAATTCCATCAGGAGAAAAAAAATGCTTGAATATATTGACAACCTGAGAGGAATTCCTGAGTGAGTGACTGGAATGTCCATTCAGAATTGTTGATAAAAAAAGATGATAATAATAATGTCGGTATTTGTTAAGCGCTTACTATGTGCAGAGCACTGTTCTAAGCGCTGGGGGAGATGCAGGGGAATGAGGTTGTCCCACATGAGGCTCACAGTCTTCATCCCCATTTTACAGATGAGGGAACTGTGGCACAGAGAAGTGAAGTGACTTGCCCACAGTCACACAGCTGACAAGGGGCAGAGTCGGGATGTTCTTCAAATATCACACAGCACTAACTGATTGCCCCTCTACTCCCAAAATTGATGTGAATGCAAATGAAATGATTCCATTTTGGATAACCAAGGAACCCCATTCCCTGGAATTAGAGCAAGGACTGAGCTTCTACCACAGGGCCAATCATTCTCATACCAGGCTGTCTTTTTCCAATTAGTGTCTCTCTCTCCACCGCACTAGACAGTTCTCTCTTCAAGGGCAGGGATTGTACCTACCAATTCTTGTCCTCACCCAAGCACAGTGCTCAACACAGAGTAAGTCATCATGATTCCCCGACTGACTAATGGAAGGAAGACAGTGAGGAAACTGTTGACCAATTTCCGTTATTTTGTATTTCAGGTTCAAAGAATCACCTTCACCGGTGTGATTTTGCCTGCAGTTTGAATAGGTTAACAAGACCAGGGAAATAAAGAGCAAGGGCTTTGGAGTCAGAGGACACAGACTCTAATCTTAGCTCTGCCACTTGTCTGCTGTGTGACATTGGCACCACACTTAACTTCTCTATGCCTCATTCCCATCTGTAAAATGGGAATGAAGACTGTGCGCCCCATGTCAGACAACCTGATTACCTTTATCTACCCTTGTGCTTAGAACTGTGCTTGGCACAGAGTAAGTGCTTAATAAACACCATTATTATTATTATTTATTCATTTCCTCTTCTCCCACTCCCTTCTGCATCACCCTCACACTTGGATTTGTACCCTTTACTGACCCAACCCTCAGCATCTAAGTTCCTATCTGTAATTTATTTAATCATACTGACGTCTGCCTCCCCTTCTAGACTGTAAGGTCCTTTTTTTATTCATTATTTGATAAACATTTACTCTGTGCTAAGTTCTGTGGTGGATACAAGCTTATCAGGTTGGGTACATTCCATGTCCCACATGGGGCTCATAGTCTTAAATCCCCATTTTACAGATGAGGGAAATGAGGCCCAAAGAAGTGAAGTGACTTACCCAAGGTCACAACAGGTACAGGAAGGATTAGAACCCTGGTCCTTCTGCCTACCAGGCCTGTGCTTTCTCCATGTTTCTTTTGGGGAGGGAATGTGCCTACCAACTCTGTTGAATTTTACTCTCTCAAGTGCTTAGTATAATAAATCCCTCTGATTCATTGACCTTCTACTAGACAGAGCCCTAGAGATAATGACCCGAAGAGATTCTTCTAGACTCCTCCAGATTGTATGCTCCTTGTGGGCAGGGAATGTGTCAGTTTATTGTGGTATTGAACTCTCCAAAGCTCTTAGGACAGTGCTTGGCATACAGTAAGTGCTCAATAAATGCCATTGAAGGAATGATTGAATGAATGATGTATTGTTATATTGTACTCTCCCAGGTGCTTCATAGAGCGCTCTGCACACAGTAAGTGCTCAATAAATGCCATTGAAGGAATGACTGAATGAACTATATATCGTTATATCGTACTCTCCCAAGTGTTTTGTAGAGTGCTCTGCACACAGTAAGTGCTCAATAAATGCAGTTGAAGGAATGGCTGTCTCCCCCGATTAGACTGTAAGCCCGACATTGGGCAGGGAATGTCTCTATCTGTTGCCAAATTGTACATTCCAAGCTCTTAGTGCAGTGCTCTGCACATAGTAAGCACTCAATATATACTATTGAATGAATGAATGACTGAATAAATGATGTGTTGTTATATCATACTCTCCCAAGGGCTTAGTACAGTGCTCTGAACACAGAGAGCGCTCAATAAATATTAGCAACTGACTGTGGACACCCTTCCCCTGGTAGAATCAGCCATGCCATGCCACTTAAGGCAATGTATGGCCCATTGGTTACTGTGACCAACAGCTTCCTGAACCTTTTGTGCCTCCCCTGAAATCTCAGAGCTGGACTCAGAGGCTTCCAGAATGAGTGACATTCAATTATCTCAGAGAGAAATGCTTAAAGCACCGGGTAACCCGAAGATAAATCCCCCTAGCTGACAGCTTCATTACCAAGCTGACATCTGGCAAAGAGAAGGATCCCACAGGACAAATGTCACCCTCCTGCCCAGGGTCTGAGCCGCTGGGAGGTCAGAGAAGGGGAGATTTCCGGCTGGGTGCTTCGACGAGACAGGGAACCAAGAGCACGTATTTCCGAGGCCAGAACCCCCATCAGCACTTGTCTGATGGGTGAAGCATAAGACGTCACTGTTCTGGCCCCAAAAAGATCATTTTGAGAAGCCACGTGGTATAGTGGATAGAGCAAGGGCCTGGGAGTCAGAAGGTCATGGGTTCTAATCCTGACTCCGCCACTTGTCTGCTGTGTTCATTCATTCATTCAATAGTATTTATTGAGCGCTTTCTATGTGCAGAGCACTGTACTAAGCACTTAGAATGTACAATTCAGTGACAGATAGAGACAATCCCTGCCCATTAACGGGCTTACAGTCTAATCTGGGGAGACAGACAAAAACAAGACAACTTAATCACAATAAATAGAATCAAGGGGATATATACCTCATTAACACAGTAAATAGGGTAAAAAAAATATATACAAATGAGCACAGTGTTGAGGGAAGGGAGGGGGGAGGAGCAGAGGGAAAGGGGGGAAGGGGGTTTTGCTGAGGGGAGGTGAAGGGGGGCCAGAGAGGGAGCAGAGGGAGCAGAGGGAAAGGGGGAAGGAAGCTTAGTCTGGAAAGGCCTCTTGGAGGAGGTGAGCTCTCAGTAGGGCTTGGAAGAGGGGAAGAGAGTTAGTTTGGCGGAGGTGAGGAGGGAGGGGTGTGACCTTGAATAAGTCACTTCACTTCTCTGGGCCGCAGTTCCCTCATCTGTAAAATGGGGATTGAGGCTGTGAGCCCCATGTGGGATATGGACTGTGTCCAACCCGATTTGCTTGTATCTACCCCAGTGCTTAGTATAGTGCTTGGCACAGAGTAAGAGATTAAAAAATACCATAGTTACTGTTTTTATCATTAAGAAGAACCTCTGTGAATTTGATTTGTGACAGAGTAAATCTGTAAAGCACTTACTATGTGCAGAGCACTGTTCTAAGCGCTGGGGTATACAGGGTAATCAGGCTGTCCCACATGAGGCTCACAGTCTTAATCCCCATGATAATAACAATAATAATAAAGATAGCATTTGTTAAGTGCTTACTGTGTGCTGAGCACTGCTCTTAGTGCTGGGGTAGATACAAGGTAATCAGGTGGTCCCATGTGGGGCTCACAGCCTTCATTCCCTATTTTCCAGAATAGGTAACTGAGGCAAAGAGAATTTACTTGGCTTGCCCAAGGTCACACAGCAGATAAGTGGTGGATCGGGGATTAGAACCCATGTCCTCCACGCTGGATTATGATCCTGTCTTGCCTCTTGATGCTAGCTATTCCATATAGGTATTATTGATGCTATTCCTCTAAAAGAAAAGCAGCATGGTCTAGTGGATAGAGCCCTGCCCTAGGAATCAGAAGGACCTGGGTTCTAATCTCCGCTCTGCCACTTCTCTGCTGTGTGACCTTAGGTAAATCACTTCACTTCTCTGGGTCTCAGTTACTTCATCTATCAAATGGGGATTAAGATCGTGAGCCCCATATGGAACATGAACTGTGGCCAACCTAATTGATTTGTATTTATGGCAGCGCTTAGTATAGTGCCTGACACAGTGTAAGCTCTTACAAATATTTGTTTTTTAAAGTAGAAAGTAAGCTCCTTCTCTAGACACTAAGCTCCTAATAATAATAATAATGTTGGTATTTGTTAAGCGCTTACTATGTGCCGAGCACTGTTCTAAGCGCTGGGGTAGACACAGGGGAATCAGGATGTCCCACGTGGGGCTCACACTCTTAATCCCCATTTTACAGATGAGGTAACTGAGGCACAGAGAAGTTAAGTGACTTGCCCACAGTCACACAGCTGACAAGTGGCAGAGCTGGGATTCGAACTCATGACCTCTGACTCCAAAGCCCGGGCTCTTTCCACTGAGCCATGCTGCTCCTAGTGGACAGGGAATATTTCTACCAACTCTGTTGTATTCTCCCAAATGCTTAGCACAGTGCTCCGTAAGAGCTCAATAAATATCACAGATTGACTGATTGATTGCGGACGACTGTATTAGTTCCAGATCCCTCTGCCCTAAAGAAGGCTGGGCACTATAATTGTTCTGTGGCCCTTATGTCTTGTCTGCCATTTTGTAGTTGCCCTCTCAGCTTCCTTAAGGACACAGTTGCCTGCTTAGTTGTTTTTCTCTTCCTCTGTGTCTCTATTCTTGCACCCATGGAGTAGAATTCAGTGATAGAATCTGGCTCTGGAACTCAGATCCTTATCTTGTTCTATCCCAAGCACTTAATACACTGCTCTGCACACAGTAAGCTTTCATTAAATATGAATGAATGAATCCTCATATAGGTGTAGGTTTTGCTGTAGGGTAGGATAAACGGTATCTGAATTTCACGTCAACCCACTAACCAGTGCTGATTCAGAAGATAATAATGTACTCATTACCAAGCTGCAACTAATCCTCATTAGTCTGTGAGCCTGTTATAGGCAGGGATTGTTTCTATTTGTTGCTGAATTGTACTTCTCAAGCGTTTAGTACAGTGCTCTGCACACAATAAGCACTCAATAAATACCATTGATCAGGTGATTAAAACCAAATCTTATATAGTCATCACTATTATTTAGATGATGAGTAATATAGTTCATTGTTTGACTGAGCATTTCAAATAAATTGAGGCAGAAAATAACATTTGGTATACTTTAGTTATTTGTCTATTTATGGATATGCTTTCCTTCTAATTGGAAGATGATGCTGGCTGTGAAATTCTAAATCTGAGTGGATTTTTCTTTTTTGAATGGTATTTGTTAAGTGCTTACTCTGTGTAAAAACTGATCTGAGAGCTGGGGTAGATGTAAGGTAATCAGGTCAGGCACAGTCCCTGTCCCACATGTGGGTCGTAGTCTAAGTACTCAAAACCCATTTTAGAGTTGCAGAAACTGAGGCAAGAAGAAATTAAGTGACTCGCCCAAGGCCTCCCAGCAGGCAAGCAGTAGCCCTGGTATTAAAACCCAGATCCTCTGAGTCCTAGGCCTGTGCTCCTTCCACTGGGCCACACTGCTTCCCTGCATCGAAGCCTTTCAATTTGCCTTCCTGATTTGTTTTTCTACTTGTCTGTCTATTTTGGTATCCTGAGGTAGTGCATTGCCTGTAGAGAAAAACCAGATAACAACATCAGGTTTTGTATTACTGATGACATATTTTGGTGGCTTTTAGGGTTTATCTGGGCAATCCGTCTAAAACTTCTGATTACTATCATAATCAAAATTATCATAATAATGTTAGTGGAATTTGTTAAGTGCTTATGATGGGTCAAGCAGTGTATTAAGCACTAGGATAAATATGAGATAATCAAGTCAGACAGAGACCCTGTCCCATAACGAGATACAGGGCTTAAATAGGAGGGAGAAGAGATACTGAACCCCTGTTGTATAATCAATCAATCAATCAATTATTAAAAGTTTACCAAGAGCAGAGTACTACTCTAGGCTCTTGGGAACGTATGATACAAAAGAGGTGATAGGCATGTTCCCCGCCCAAAATGATCTTACAGCCTAGGAAAAGAGACAGACTTTAATGTAAAAAAAAATTGTAATATATAATAATAATACTGTTGGTATTATTATGCTTACTATGTGCAGAGCACTGTTCTAAGCACTGGGGTAGATACAGGGTAGATACAGGGTAATCTGGCTGTCCCACATGAGGCTCACGGTCTTAATCCCCATTTTACAGATGAGGTGACTGAGGCACAGAGAAGTTAAGTGACTTGCCCACAGTCACACAGCCAACAGGTGGCAGAGCCAGGATTCTGGCTCCCAAGCCCGTGCTCTTTCCACTGAGCCATGCTGCTTCTCTATGGGGAAATTGTGTCAGAGAAAAGTTAAGTGACTTGCCCAAGGTCACACATAGAAAGAATACGGTGGAACCGAGATAAAAACCTGGTATTCTGACTTCCAGTCCCATGCTCTTTCTTCTGGATTAGTGTCATGAGTACATTAGGATGCCCTTGATGTATGCGCTGTAAAGATGTTATCCTTCCTAGACTGTAAAACTATTCAGGGCCTGTACCATGTCTACCAACTCTGTTGTTCTCATTCTCTCCCAACTGCCTAGCACAGGGCTCTGAACACAGGACCAACTTAATAAAAGCCAATAACTGATTGACTGATGGGCGTTAATGGTCACGATGCTTATTCTGAGAGGCGGCTGGAATCTGAGACAATTCCGAGCCAGGACCAAAATATCTATTCAAAGAATACTTTTCGTCCAATGACTCTACTGGTCTTAAAGAGTCTAAAACATGTTAAAAACTAATCAAAGGGAATCCTATTTTGTAACTGAGATGTTTGGTTTTCTTATAAACAAAAATAAGGATTGGTAGGCTACAGTTTCCTGGGCAGCCGGTATATTGCTCTGAATAAAAATCAGTTTTCTTCACAGATCAGTTGGTTTTGTCATTTCATTGGAAAGTCAATTCTCAGTTCTCTAAAACACAACAGAGAGATGATTTCTCCACTAAAAAGCCCTCCTGTATATTGAGAAAAAATGGTAAAATTCAGAAACTGTGATCATTCTTTCAAGGTATTTGATATTCAGGGTGACATTTTATTCTGTCAGAGGACCTGGGTTCTAAAATCCTAGCTGTACCACTGTCTTGTGTGACTCTTGCCAAGACACTTAGTCTGTTGGATTGAGTGTTTACTGTGTGCAGAGAACTTTACTAAGCCCTTGAGACTACACTATGACAATAAACAGACATATTTCCTGCCCACAATAGGCTTAGAGTCTAGAGAGGGAGACTGACAGTAGTAAAAATAAATAAAATTGCAAATATGTGCAAAAGAGAGAAGCAGAAGAGGAAAGGAGGGCTTAGGCAGGGAAGGCCTCTTGGAGGAGGTGAACCTTCAGTAATGCTTTGAAGTGGGGGAGAGTAATTGTTATTGAATATCTCCATAGTTTCATTCTTTCATTCATGCATTCAGTCGTATTTATTGAGTGCTTACTGTTGGCAATGCACTGTCCTAAGCACTTGGGAGAGTGCAATATAATAACAGACACACTGAGCTCACAGTCTAGAGGGGGAGATGGACAGGAATATAAACAACTAAAATTACAGATATGTACATAAGAGCTGTGGAAGTGGAAGGTGGGATGCATAAATCAATCTGTTTTTCAGGGTGATTTTATCAGGGTAGAATAGATTTTCCTGCTAAATAGAGCCTGTCAGATGTAACGTTCCAAAGGCCATTCCATTTCTCAGGAAGGGCCCAAGATGGCAGATACAGATAAAGTCATTTTAGAGTTCCCAGAAATCAATCAACTGATCAATCAATGCTATTCATTGAGTGCTTACTGGGTGCAGAACACTGCGCTAAACACGTGGGAGAGTGCATTATAACAAAATTAGTAGGCATGTTCCCTGTCCACAAGGCTCTGTTCTTCTGGAGGAAGAGCAAGTGGAAATTTGTTTTATAAAGAGTGTCTGACTTGAGCTTAGATTTTCTAAAAATGAGTTTAGTTTCCTCATTATGCATACGCATATGTTTATCAGGTTTCTCCAGAGCAATTTGACACAAAGAGCATAGAAATTAGAAGTAGTTGTGCAAATAATGCAATTCTTTGAAGTCCTTGTCATGCAAAAGAAAAAAACCAAAACAGTAAAAATTTAGAACTAGCCACTGAAAGGGAAGCTGAAGCGTTTGCATAGCAAGTGCTAAAATCTATTTAGTTTTCAGTAGAAACAAAACCAGGAAATGGGAAGTCAGGACTGGAGAATAAATTTAACACCATTAATAAGCATCAAGGTTAGAATGTCTTCCTTCTTTTAATAGTGGAAGCAGTACTTTATGAAAATGGGTTATGCCATTTATTTAATGTATTAGTAGATAAGCGTATCAATAATTGTACAATTCTGCCATCCCCTAGGACTATCCAGATTCATATTTTTAAAAGCATTTTAGAAATTTTACTCTATGAGTAGAAGAAACAGACATCTTTTCATAGCATTTCATTTTAAGGAAATTCAAGCTATTGATGAGATGATTTTTCCCAAGCTTCAGATTTAAACTAAATTCCAAAAGATACCAGATTTTCTTTACAGTACAGTGTGCTAAATTGGAGTGAGAGGAATGGCCTCATATTTTTTAATGGCATTTCTCAAGTGCTTACTATGTGCCAGGTGCTGTTCTAAATGGTGGGGTAGATACTAACTAATCAGGTTGGACGCAGTCCACGTCCCACAAGGGGCTCACAGTCTTAATCCCTATTTTACATATAAGGAAACAGAAGCACAGAGAAGTGAAGTGACTTGTCCAAGGTCACAAAGCAGATAGGTGGAGGAGCTGGGATTAGAACCCAGGTCCTTCCAACTCCCAGGCCCATGCTCTCTCCACTAGAACATGATGCTTTACTTCAAGGCAGAAAAGGAGTATGGCCTAGTGGAAAGAGAATGGGCTGGAGAGCCAGAGAACCTGAGTTCTAATCCCCACTCTGCCACTTGCCTACTGCGTGACCTAGGACAAGTCACTTGACTTCTCTGGTCTATATCAATAAAATGGGGATGAAATGCCTCTCTTTCCTGCAGAGATAGAAGAGTCAAAAACAAGGCACAGAAGCAGCATGGTCTAATGGATAGAGCACTATTCTGGGAGTAGGAAGGTCCTGGGTTCTAATCCCAGCTGTGCCACTTGTCTGCAATGTGACCTTGGGCATGTCACTTCACTTCTCTGTGCCTCAGTTTCCTCATCTGTAAAATAAGGATTAAACCTGTGAGTCCCATATGGGACATGGTCAGTGTCCAGCTTGATTACTTTATATCTGCCCCAGTGCTTATAAAAGTGCCTAGCATGTAATAAGCGCTTAACAAATACCATAAAAAAATAAGAAAGAAAGAATAGAAAAAAGGTTCAAATGGGAGAAGTGAAAAGCATAATCTAGTGACTATCAGATAAAGAGCCTCAGTTCCCTCATCTGTAAAATGGGGATTAAGGCAGGGAGCCCATGAGGGACAGGGAATGTGTCCAACCTGATTATCGTGTAACTACCCTAGTGTTTAGTACAGTGCCTGACACATAGTAAACACCTAACAAATACTATTAAAAAAAAGTTCTGAAGTGTGTGTGAAAGAGTGTTTTAGAAAGATGATCAAATTTACCAGCATAATCCAAGGAATAAACACATAACAGAAACTGTGATTAATCCTGGGAAGGATGGGTTCAATCCAGGTCTTTAAATTTTGGTCAGTTCTTTCCTATTATGTGTCTGCTTATTGTTGTATTGTAATATACCAAGCACTTAATAGAGTGCTCTGCACCCAATAAATGCTCAATAAATAAGATTGAATGAAATATGATTGAATCAATAGCCACCAGAGACATAAGCATCATAAGTGGGAAAACTTTCTTCAGAAGAGTTTGGTTTTAGTTCTAATGTTGATATCTCAGAATTCCTTAATCTGTCCCTTTTGTCCCCTGCCTCCCACCTCTCTCCACTCCAATCCATACTTTACTCTGCTGCCTGGGATCTTTTTTCTACACAAACATTCAGGACATGTTTTCCCACTCCTCAAGAATCTCCATGGTTGTCCATCCAACTCCACATCAAACAAAAACTCCTCACCAATGGCTTTCAAGCAGTCCATCACCTTGCCCCCTCCTACCTCACCTCCCAACCCTCCTACTAAAACCCAGCCTCTGCACACTTACTCCTCTAATGCTAAAGTTCTCCCTGTACCTTCATCTTGTCTATCTCACCTTCAACCTCTCACCCACATCCTACCTCTATCCTGGAATGCCCACCCTCCTCAGATCCAACAGTCAATTACTCTCCCCACTTTCAAAGCCTAATGAAAGCACATTTCCTCCAAGAGGCCTTCCCAGAACAGTCTCCCATTCTCCCACTCTCTTCTGTGTCATGCTGACTTGCTCCCTTTGCTCTTCTCCCCTCCCAGCCCCACAGCACTTATGTCCCTATCTGTAATTTATTTATTTATATTGATGTCTGTCTCCTCCTCTAGACTGTAAGCTCATTGTGGGCAGGGAATATATCTGTCTACTGTTATACTATACTCTCCCAAGTGCTTAATACACTTTTCTTCACACAGTAAGTGCTCAATAAGCACAGTTGAATGAACAGATGAGTGACTTGTCCCCTTATAATAACCTATAAATCTGGAATGGGTTGAATCAATCAATCAATTGCATTTACTGAGTGCTTACTGTAAGCAGAGCACTGTAGTAAACACTTGGGAGAGTACAGTAGAACAGAGTTGGTAGGCAAATTCCCTACCTACAATGAGCTGCCAGTCTAGAAGGGGAGACAGACATTAATATGAATAAATAAATTCTGGCTATGTACATAAATGCTGCTAGGCTAGGGAAGGGTGAATAAAGGGAGCAAATTCAAATGCAAGTCCAGGATGATTTCTATTCTATGCACTTATTTCTGGCAGTTCATCAAGGCAAAGTCAGCTGGATAATAACAGTGATCTCATTCTGAGCCAACCACAGAGGTAGATAAAAAAATCCTAAACAGAACCCAGACAAGATAATGAGATAAATACTTAGGGCTCTTTCCAAGGATTTGAGTTGAGATTCCTGTTTAGTCAACACTTACTAATAGTAATTGTGGTATTTGTTAAGTGTTTACTATAATAATGTTGGTATTTGTTAAGCGCTTACTACGTGCCGATAACTGTTCTAAGCCCTGGGGTAGATACAGGGTAATCAGGTTGTCCCACGTGATGCTCACAGTCTTAATCCCCATTTTACAGATGAGGGAACTGAGGCACCAAGAAGTCAAGTGACTTGCCCAAAGGTGGCCGAGCCAGGATTAGAACCCATGACCTCTGACTCCTAAACCCGGGTTCTTTATTTGCCAAGCACTGTACTCAGCCCTGGGACAGGTAAAAGGTTATCAGTTTGGACACAGTTCCTGTCCCACATGAGGCTCACAGTCTCAATTCCTTTTTTTCAGATGAGGTAACTTGAGGCCCAGAGAAGTAAGTGACTTGACCAAAGTCACACAGCAGACAAGCAGTAGAATCGGTATTAGAACCCAGGTCCTTCTGACTCCCAAACCCATGCTTTATCCACTGGGCCACACTCCTGCTAGAGGAGGATAAACCAACTTTAATCCAAGAAGAAAAGTTGAGAAAAATCTCAAAAAGGGATTATTCCCTTCATTATATTGGTAATTCCCTTTTGGAGAGAGGATCAGTAACTACTCAGTCAAGGAAACCCAAGACATATTTCTGAAACTCGACCAGAAACAGCTACCCCTCAAAGCAATTCTATCACTCTTTGTATTAGATAATATTCCTTAATAGTCCTTTCCATTATAAAATGTTTCCATGTATTGTATGTTATAAACACTCCATGGGAGAATAAAATTATTACAGCTATTAAGCTCTTCACAGCACTATGCAAATTCTCTTTATACTATAATAGTATTTCATACAAGCAGTATCAATGATCGATGCAATTAGCTTAATTGTAAGGAAAGTTTACAACTTTTTTCTTTACAGAGAAAACGAAGTCCAGGGTGATTTCTAGTCCATGCATTAACTTCTGGCAGTTCATCAAGGCAAATTCAGCTGAATAATGATAGTGATGCTTATTGAGAGCTTACTCTGTGCCAAGCATTGGGATAGATTAAATAAAATCAGATCAGACACAGTTTCTATCCCACAGGGGACTCCAGGTCTTAGGGGAATGATAATAGATACATTATCCCCATTTAACAGATGAGGAAATAGAAGCACAGAGAAGTTGACTTGCCCAAGGTCACATGAATCTGGGTTTAGAACCCTAGTTTCCTGTCTCCCACTGGTTTTCTAATTCCACTGACCTGTACTTCTGAATCAAACAAGCATTCTGTTGGAGAATTCATGTGCAGGTGCTAAAAATCCAGAATTTATAGATGTTTTCTGACTTATTCACCTAAGTCATCTACGAAGATGCAGCCATTCACTGGAGTCCCCTGCACAACCCTACAAAAAGTTTAGTTGTTTTAACCGCTTTGTTAGCATTTGAATTGGAGGGAGGACTAATTCATCCATAACAGTAATTGTGGTGTTTATTAAGTGCACACTCTAAGCTGAACACTGGGCTAAGCGATGGGGTTGATATAAGACTATGATGTCGGGTACGATCCTTGAACCACAGGCTAAGGAGGAGCAGTGACTTGTCCAAGGTCATGCAGCGGGCATATAGCAGAGCTGAGGTTAGAATCCTGGTCCTCTGGCTCCTAGGCCCATGTGCTTTCCATCAGGCCACACTGCAATGGAGGTATTTCAGCAAATGCTAACTTGCATTAGCTGGAAAAGGAAATAGAGAAGCAGCATTGCCTTTGGGGAAGAAAATGAGCCTGCGAGTCCAAGGACCTGGGTTCTAATCCTGGATACTCCACTTACCTGCTGTGTGATAGTCACCTCACTTCTCTGGACCTCAGTTCCCTCAGCTACAGAATGGGGATTCAATACCTGTTCTCCCTCCTTCTTAGAATGGGAGGTCCATGGGGGACCTGATTACATGGTATCTACCCGAGCGCTTAGTACAGTGCTTGGTCCATAGTAAACACTTAAAAAATACCATCATTATTATTATCATTGAATAAATTGACCCAAAGGGGATCTGCATCTAAAACTAGATTGGTTGCTAACTCACTAGTGAAACATAAATGCAAACAGGTGATTTTCTACAAGGTGCAAAATTTACTCATATAGCACCAGGCCTTGCAGTCAAAAGAATGGAATCCAGAGATGCTAAAAGACACATGAGAGGAAAATGGACTTAGGTGACAGGTAGGAATCTGTTTAGTGCTCTGTGAAACAAGATTTCTCATCAGCTTCTTCACTTGGGTGATCACTTTAAGGGAAAATTGAACCATTTGGAAAATACATTAGGTAAAATGAATTAGATATCCTCTCTTTTCATCCGTGGGATGTAAATTAGCCAGTGGATGTCTGTCTAATCACTGAACTTATCCAATGGCCATTGTGGTCTCCAGGGACATATAAATCTACACTGCTGCTGTAGCCATGTGTTATCACATTAAAAGAACCATACGTATGGTTCGTGTTAAGCGCTTACTGTGTGCCAAGCACTGTTCTAAGTGCTGAGGTAGGCAATCAAGTTGGACACAGTTCTTGTTCCATAAGGAGCTCAGAATCTAGGTAGGAGGGAATTCCCATTCTAAGGATGAGAAAACCGAGACACAGAGAAGTCACACAGCCATCACTCAGTGAAGTGATCATATTTATTGAGCACTTATTGTGTGCAGAGTATAGTCTTACAGCCTAGAGGGGAAGATAGACATTTATATAAAGAAATTAGAGACACGTTCGAAAGTGCTGGGTGGCTGAGAGTGGGGTGAAGAGAGGACGTAAATCCAGTTGCAAGGGTGATGCAGAAGGGAGTGGGAGAAAAGGAAATGAGGACTTCCTCAGGGAAGGCCTCTTGGAAGTCAGAAGGTTAGATAGGGAACAGACAAGCGATACCACGGGGAATAGAACCCAGGATCTCTGACTCCCAGGGCCCTGCTCTTTCCACTAGGCAACACTGCTACTCCACTGCAACATCTCTCAGGCTCTGAGTAATGACAAGAGAGACCAGAAGAAATTTCCTTCCTTTGAAAGGCTTCAAGATTAATGGGGGAAAAACATAAAAATAGAGGTAGAGAGAGACAGATTTCTTTCAGGGAAAAGAAACTGTATCAGATCATGTTTTTGGAAAGAGCTTTCCCAACAGATAAAATGACTAAAGTGCCTTAACTAGAACGCCATCATCTTTATTATCTCTTTACTGAAAATGATCAAATATTTCAAAAATGATTATATGGAATCAATGTCTTTTCCTTGGGTCAAGCCAAACTCTTTTTTTTGAAAAAACCTTCAATTAGCCTTTGGCAAACCCTACAGGAAATAGTAAATTCAGTGCAAATGAAAATTTCATTGGGTTTTCAGGATAAGCCAGAAAAATCAGCAGAATAAAATTTAAGCAGCGGGGTCTAGTGAAGAGAGCTCAGGCCTTGGAGTCAGAGAACCTGGGCCCTAACCCCGACTCGACCACGTCTGCTGTGAGACCTTGGGCAATTCACTTAATTTCTCTGTGCCTCAGCTTCTTCATTTGTAAAATGGGGATTAAATCCCCTCCTAGTTGGACTCTAAACCCTGTGAGAGACAGAGACTGTGTCCAACCTGATTGCCTTGTATCTACTCCGGCGCTTAATACGGTGCTTGGCGTATAGCAGGGGCTTAACAAGTACCATCATTATTTTTAGTTAAGGGCTGTAATCATCTTTCTGCACAGAGTCCACTTTGCAATAATAATGGTACTTGTTAAGTGCTTACTCTGTGTACTGAACTGCTCTCTGTGTAGATATAGATTAATTACATTGGACACAGTCCCTGTCCCACATAGACCTCACAGTCTTACAACCCATTTTACAGATGAGTTAAATGAGGCCCAGAGAAATAAAATGATTTGCACTAAATCACACTGGAGACATGTGGCAGAGTCCGAATTAGAACCCAGGTCTTGTGACTTCCAAGCCCATGCTATATCCACTAGGCCACACTGCTTCTGCTGGCTGATTAGAGCCCAGGAAAAGGCCCGGGGTGGAGCTTGAGATAGGGTTAATTTCACTTGGGATAGGGTGGAGCCTGAGGTGAATGGGAGGGGTGTTTTCACTACACATTCTGGCTAAGACATCCTTGAGGAATTAGGAAATTAAGAATCATTCTACTGCCACTGTGTGCCTTTCTGGATAAAACGCAATGCGATCTTGGCAGGAAAAGTAGCGTGCAAAATTGTGTCTTCAGTCTAGGTACAATTTTTCCTTAGCATGAGGTAATCATAATAATGGTTTTGGTTAAGGGTTTACTCCATTCATTAATTCATTCATTCGTACTTATCGAGTGCTTACCGTGTGCAGAACACTGTACTAAGTGCTTGCAGAGTACAATACAACAATAAACAGACACATGCCATGCCCACAAGGAGCTCACATGCTAAGTACTGTACAAAGTACTGGGGTAGATACAAAAATAATCAGCTCTCAGCGTGGCTCAGTGGAAAGAGCCCGGGCTTGGGAGTCAGAAGTCATGGGTTTGAATCCTTGCTCTGCCACCTGTCAGCTGTGTGACTGTGGTCAAGTCACTTAACTTCTCTGTGCCTCAGTTACCTCATCTGTAAAATGGGGAATAAAACTGTGAGCCCCATGTGGGGCAACCTGATCACCTTGTATCCCCCCAGCGCTTAGAACAGTGCTTTGCACATAGTAATTGCTTAACAAATACCACCATTATTATTATTACAGATAAGGAAACTGAGGCACAGAAAATTTAAGTGACTTGCCCCTGGCAAGTGGAGGAGAGAGGATTCAAACTCAGGTCTCTTCATTCCTCATCTTATGTGCTTTCCACTAGGACCACAAAGTCTCCCCAATCATTTCTCTGGAATAAACCAAAGCCTGGTTATTTCCAAACAGGTAGCTAAAGCATAACTGATTCTTTTGCAGTCACAACTTTATCCTCACACAAAGTAAACAGATAATCAATATCATCCTGAATAGCTTCCTGAATCCAGAGTTTCTATTAAACACCTCTCACACACTCCTCTTCTGAGGTGCTAATAAGACATAGGACTGAGCTCTGGTTAATGTGTTTTCGTCCTCATACTATTTCCACCGGGGCCTAATTTACAAATCTCACCAGCATGGGCAATTTTGCTTTCTTCTCACACAGGCACTGGAGATTTTCTGTTCAATGAAGATGTGCTATAATTTTGCCACAAAAAAATAGTAGATGCGATACCTGCTATGAGGGATTTTATGGTTTAAGTCATTATCTATAAATACAGCTTTTGCAGTAGCGGGGATAATTTCCAAGTTAATAAACAGAGTAGCCCACAGCTCCTAAATTTTCAATCTAGATGTAAAAGACCAAGAAAGGAACACAATGGATAAGATGCCTGTTCCATTATTAATACCCAGGATTGGCTTTTGGAGTATTGTCCCTGATTAGTTGAAAAACTACAGGTCTGTGGTCTGGAAACCTCATAAAAGATGATAGATTGTTTTGTAAAAGTTATTAAAATGACAGAGTGAAAAGAGTAGTCAACTTCATAAATGTCCATTCTTTTTAAAACAAATCCTGTGCACAAATAGTAATAAGGGGGAAGATAAGGAATCACTGATCTCATGCTGTTTTCTTCCTCCTTTACCTAGGTGCATATCTTAATTATTGTTCATACATCTTCAGAATTTTAGAGTGCCATTGTCTTAATGTCTGGCTAAAGAATACTTAATAAAAAAAGTTTTTGAGGGAACAAAAGATGGAATACTAAGAACACCAAGAGACATTTTATATTTCTTTAAAAAAGTCAAAAGAATAGATTAGAAAACTGACAGGCTTAGGCCATTACTCCTAAGCAGACTTTCTTGTAAAAATTCAAGAACTAAACTGGTCATGGAATATGATTCAGAAAAACAAATAAGGCTTATTCTTAAATGAAATCAGTCCTCAAAAGGTGAATTGCCTCATAAAAGTGTATTGTTCTTTTATTCCTCCTTAATCAGGTCCTTTCGTGTTGGTGTGACTGTCCAGGGCAAATACAATGGCAGGTTGAAAACACTACATGAAATTATCTCGGGCTTTATGGTTCCTGACTCATTACCTGCCAGTGATAAGAGGATTTGCTTATAATCATTAGAATAGCAATCAGCATGGCAGGGCTGGAGTGTTTTGACGTGAGATTGCAGACTGAATCAAATAGCCTGAGTACTTGGCATAAAGACCGTGTTGGCTAAGGCCCCTTCGATCAAGCAGTGTTATCAATCATTGCTATGTAATCCAAGATCTAGCTCAGAGGTCTGGGTTGGGATTTCTGGGAAGCCTATCTGGGTACCCTTTCCTTCTTTCTTCCCCTCTTCTCTCTCCCTGCCCCATGAGGTTTTTCCCTAAATCAGGAAGCAGCATGGCTTAGTGTCTACAGCATGTGCCTGCTGTGCCTGCTGTGTAACCTTGGGCAATGTACTTCACTTCTCTGGGCCTCAGTTATCTCATCTGTAAAAATGGTTACTATGACTGTGAGCCCCATGTAGGACAGGGACTGTGTCCAACCTGATTTGTTTGTATCCACTTCGGCAGTTAGTACACTGCCTGGCACATAGTAAATGCTTAACTAGTACCACAGTTATTATTATTGAACCAGACCAGCAGGTTGGACACAGTCTGCGACCCACATAATCCCCAATTTCCAGATGAGGTCACTGAGGCACAGAGAAGTGACTGGTCAGAGGCAGTGCAGCAGGTAAGTGGTAGAGATGCGATTAGAACCTGGTGCTCTTATTCCAGGCCCGTGCTCTTTCCAGGAGGCCACGCTGCTTCTTCTTGAACGCCCCAAGAACCTGCTACTGTGCCTTTACCTCACTTTCAGAGAATTTCAACAAAGGTGAGCTCAGGATTTACCCTTATAGTGACTCCAGCATTAGATATATATGGATATTTCTCCCCCTTTTCCTTTGCCAAATCAGTTGGGCAAATGCAGATTTTTTCCATAACTTTCTGGGAAAATTGTTTTTGAACAGCTTCCTTGTAGTGTTACTGAGATGGCTCAAGTCACACAGACAGCAATGTCTTCATTAAATTTCCAGGAACACCAACAGAAGTTGGATAGCCAAGCTCAGAATCCATCCATCCATCAAACAATTAATCAATTAATGGTATTTATTTAGTGCTACAGTGCAGAACACTGTACTAAGGGCTTGGGACTGTAAACTTGTTGTGGGCAGGGAATGTGTCAGCTTATTCTTATATTGTACTCTCTCAAGGGCTCAGTACAGTGCTCTGCACACAGTAAGCGCTCGATATATACGATTGAATGAATGAATGGGGATACAGTGCAATAGCAAAGGTAGACACTATCCATGTTCACGGTGAGTTTACAATCTAATGGAGGAGACAGACATTATGATAAATGATTGAGAAGCAGAGTGGCTCAGTGGAAAGAGCCCGGGCTTGGGAGTCAGACTTCCTGGGTTCGAATCCCGGCTCTGCCACTTGGCAGCTGTATGACTGTGGGCAAGTCACTTAACTTCTCTGTGCCTCAGTGACCTCATCTGTCAAATGGGGATTAACTGTGAGCCTCACATGGGACAACCTGATTACCCTGTATCTACCCCAGCGCTTAGAACAGTGCTCTGCACATAGTAAGCGCTTAACAAATACCAACATTATTATTATTATTATAAATTGCAGGTAGGGGAAATAGACTATAAAGGATATATACATAAGTGCTGTGGGGCTAAAGATGGGCTAAATATCAAAATACTTATGGGTACACACCCAAAACTATCTGGAATTTGTTGCCTGAAAAAATGGTGGATCTATTGGAAATATCTGCATCCTACAGCCACCTGCCGGATGCATTATAAAGAGGATGTGGGTATGTTTGTGTGCATGTGCATGCATATATGTGTTTCTACGTACATTTGAAGAGGTGAGTTTTATGGATCTCATAGTGGATCAGTCTTCCCACCCCACCCCCTTTATTCAGGACTGGAAAATATATCCTTGGTTTTTCCAGTAACACTTGGGCAAATGCCTTGTAAAGGGGTGTATAAATTTGCTTAATTAATCAAATGAAAAGAAAAGCTTTTAGGGAGCAAAATCTTGATGGGATGTTAAAAAAAAAAGAGAAATTAAAAAGAGAAAGCGTATTAGTGCCAAGTAGCTTCCATCGGTGCTGTAAATAAAACAGGTTTAAAAGCCGACACCCTGCAAAAGTGCCTTCACAGCAGCTTCCTAGGCTAGCTGGCACCAGCCCAGTGATGATCAAGAGCCTCTAAGTCAATAATGTTTTGACTGGCATGACAGTCCTCTTCAAACGGCTGCAGTTGTGAAATGGTCTGCTTTGCTATGAAGGTGTTGAGTAAGTAAACTGAGTGCTCCTTAAGTAATTCCAGGTCAATTCACCAACTTTTTTCTTTTTCAATTAGCTTGGAACCAGGGGTGTTTACATTCCAGTACCTGCCTTGGAAGAGTTTGGGGTTAAATAGCAAGTTATTCTAAGGGTATTTCCTCAAAGCCCTGGGTTAGTCTGTTCTCTGGGCCCTAACAGATTAGAGGATGCTGTATCAAGCGCTTAGTAGAGTGCTTTGCACACAGTAAATGCTCAATAAATACGAATGAATGAAGTCACATTCGACTGAGATGACTAAGCCTTTATCAGACACGGTTTCAGGTGAGCCGTGATGAGTGAAGTTGGGAGTTTGAAGTGATGATTGAAAGATTTCTCTCTAATGCTTTCTTCCCCTCTGCCTCCAAACCTGCTCAAGTCTCTCTGTCGTCCCCAAACCGTAACTTCCAAACTACACTTTTTCCCCATCTCGGTGCTAACATATTCACTTTCTCCTCCGTAGTATTATTGCCCCTCTTTATCTATATATTCTTCCCTCTATCTCTAATCTGTTTTGGATATTTCTCCCATCAAAGTGTGAGCTACTTAGGATGGGGAATTGCATTTCCTACCTCCTTCTACTTTCCCAAATTCTGGCTACAGGGCTCTGCACAAAGTAGGTGCTAAATAAATACTCTGGATTAATGGATGGATTAAATTGACTTTCATTTAGGATCCGTGGAGATAGGTTCATTTCTGTTTACTGGAAAGTTTGAACATTTTGCAATTTTGGGTTTAGTCCTGTACCCAGGGAAGTTTGAACAGTGTTCAGTTTTGGATTCAGACAGAGTTCCTTAGTGATTATTTGGTGATTATTGTCACAAGCAGTTTGGTTTTCACTCATTCCCTGGTGCTGTTTACTGAGCTTTGGAATTTAGGATGAAGGAGTTATGAGGTGATTCAATAATTCTGCACTAAATTGAGTCCAGATTTGGTTTGGGATAAGAAACAAGGAACAAATAGCCCATTCAAACATTTGGACATGCTCATTACTTTGGATAAAAATTAAAGCCGAAATGAAATAAAAATGTGAGTCGCTCCCTGCTGTCTCACAGAGTTTCAGTAGAAATAAGCTCCTTCATCTTCTCTTTCCAGGGCTGGGAAGGTCAGGAAGAATATTAAGACATTCTTCGTGGCCTGAGCAAAATAGGAATGGTGAAACCAACATCTGGTAGGAACCTGAGGCTGATGGGGTAAGTTCTAGAAGGAGAAGACTCGTAGGCCAGAATGGAACTAGGAAAGTAAGATATTGGAGTCTCTATAGACATTCCACCACATGAAAATGACTGGTTCAGTGGGAATTTTTTAAAAATCAATAAATGTTATTTTTTTTTAAATCAATCAATCATATTTATTGAATGCTCACTGTCTGCAGAACACTGAACTAATCACTTGGGAGAGTTCAGTGTAACAGAGTTGGTAGACACGTTTCCTGCCCACAAGGAGCTTGTACTCTACAGGTGGAGAAAGACAACCATATAAATGTGTAAATAAATGAATAAAATTATGGGTATGTATGTAAGTGCTATGGGGCTGAGTGAGAAGTGAATAAAGAATATAAATCCCACTGCAAAGGTGATGCAGAAAGGAGTCGGGGGAAAAGAAATGAGAGTTTAGTCGGGGAAGGCCTCAAGGAGGAGATGTTTTTAATAAGGTTTTGAAAGTGGGGAAAGTGATGGTCTGTTGGATATGAAGGGGGAGAGGGTTCCAGGCCAGAGGCAGGATAAGGGTGAAGGGTCGCCAGTGAGATAGATAAGATGGAGGTACAGTGAGCAGGTTGGTAAGAGTGTGTCACTTTCTGTAGGGAACATTGTGTGATCTAGTGGAAAGAGCAAACAACTGGGAATCGGGTCACCTGGGTTCTAATCCTGTCTCCTCCACTTGCCTGCTTGGTGACTTAGAGCAAGTCACTCAACTCTTCTGTGCCTCAGTTTACCCTCTAGACCATAAGCTCATTGTGGGCAGTGAATGTGTCTGTTTATTGTTGTATTCTCCCAAGCAAACAGTGCAGTACAGTGCTCTGCAAACAGTAAGCATTTAATAAATATGACCGACTCATCTGAAAGACGGGAATTAAATCCTATTCTCCCTCTGCCTTAGGGGGTGAGCCCCCTGTGGGACAGGTTATCTTCCTGATTATCTTGTATCTTACCTCAGCCCTTAGCACAGTGCTAGACACATAATAAATACTTAGTATATACCACAATGAATGATATTATTATTACTATTATTATTCTCAAGAGTATCGTCTCCACGAGCTGCTCTTCTGAGAAGAAGAATGGCTGTGCTCACTCATCTCAGCTTTAGAAAATGAAAATGCTCTTCCAGGAAGTCAGAAAAACGTTCTACCTTTGTCACGTCATTAGATGTTTCATCTGATGGATCAAGTCACAGACAAACTAGCTGGAGGCTGCTCAGGTATATTGCTCTTTGAAAACAGATGGCAGTGCACACAAGAGATTTGAGAAAACACAGAGCAACAGATTCCTCTAAAATGAGCTGTCTAATCTGCTTCCCTTGGTATAAAATCATCCCCTAAGTCCACACAGACCCTTACCTCCCTGCAGTTGAATATGTGCCCTTTTAGAATTGAATCTCCCTCCAGATGGGTTTTATTTCCAATTTTCTCTTTATTTTAGGGAAGGCGAAGGGTCTTCAATTAAAGCCAAAGGTTAGGAGTAAACTGTCATTTTATCGCAGAGCTTTACTTCTAAATCCAGTTCAAAAAGAAGCAATGTCTAGGTCTTGTTCTTAGTCCTTCTGCTGTTTTGTCATTCAGAGTTCATTGCTAGTGTTGTTTTCCTGTAATCTCGCTAAACTCTGAGCCCTGTATCCCAAAACATGTACAATAGTTGAATGTTATCTGTTGCTTTATCGCTAATAGCATTTGAGTTCTGAGAATTCACAAAGATACAGCCCTAACAATTCAGCAAGCATATTTTTCTTGATTTCTTTGGCACATCTGTATACCCTAATTCCTCTTGATATCCTCAAGGCCACCAGTGATCTTTACTGAGGCCCTACATACCTACAGAGCAAAGCACTGCACTAAACAAAGGGGCTTGATTCTATTTATTGCCATTGCCATTGTTCTTGTCTGTCTCCCCCATTTAGACTGTAAGCCCGTCAAAGGGCAGGGACTGTCTCTTTTACCCATTAGTACATTCCAAGTGCTTAGTGTAGTGCTCTGCACATAGTAAGTGCTCAATAAATACTATTGAATGAATGAATAGAAGCAAGCAAAGAAGGAAACATGTGGTCTAGTGGAGACACTTCAGTCCTGGAAGTCAGTGGACTGGGCTTCTAATCCTGAAATTTACTGAGCACTTACGGTGTACTATACTAAGCACATGGGAAAGTATAATATAGTAAGAGTAGGTATTTATAATCCCTGCCCAAAGAGAATTTACAGTCTAGAGGGGGACCCTATTCCCTAGTGGAAGAAACATCTTCACAAAATATCATCTGGTGAAAGACCATGTTTCCTTCATCAAGAATGACTTGCAAAGCTGAGCCTTGAAATCATTGACTGATATCACAGCAGGACCAGTAATGATCATGGAGGAAACCTAAGAATATCTCTGGAGATGGCTGAGCTCTGGAAAGGAGCCCAAAGCCTCCAATTATAATCCCCAGGTGAGACAGGGACTAATCTATTTTTTTTTATGGTTGATCCCAGGGCTTGGCACATAGCACATGCCTAACAAAGGCTATGATTCTTATTAACACAGTGACCTTTGAAACTTCAGATTTGAAAGATTATGTTGCATACCCAGAAATTCTGAATAAAAAACAACAGCCCTCCCTAGAAGGGAGAAGTATGCTGGGTAATAATCAGTAGATAATAGTAGTTCCATTTAGCCCACTTCATGACATCCCAAGTCTTTTAGTAGAATGGGCCTTTCAACTAGATAGGGTTTAAAAGATAACAATTTGAAAATTAAGATACAACAGAAGTGCCTAATTTGAAATTTTTCATTTGTGGTACACATTTAAATCACTATTTGATTACAGTACCATATTTTCGTGTTCTTCATTTTTATATTTTAATTTCCTCTCTTGGCATATACTCACCAGGCCTCCTTTTTTCTCTCTCACCACTGATGTCATACTCAAATCCTTCCTCCTGCTTGGAGCTCACTACCCCTTCACTTAGAGACCTCTTTTCTTGCCATCTTCAAAGCCCTCCTCAAATCACATCTCCTCCAGGAAGCCTTCCCTGATTAATCTATCATCTCCCCACTCTACATCCCTACCTACCTCACCACCTATGAAGTTGAATCCTTGCTCCCAGAGCATTTAGGTTGTCATGCTACCCACTATCCTCACAGCATTTTATACTTTGTACATGGCCGATTTGCCCTTCCTGAAATTTATTGAAGTATCTATCTATTTCACTAGACTGAAAGCTTCATAAGGGCAGGGACTGATTTTATTAAGTCTAGAAGCAGCGTGGCTTATTGGAAAGAACATGAGCATCAAAGAACATGGGTTCTAATCTCGGCCTCTTCTCTGCTGTGCGACCTTGGGCAAGCCACTTAACTTCTCTGTGCCTCAATTACCTCATCTGTAAAATGGGGATTAATACTGTGAGTGCCACGTGGGACAACCTGATTACCTTTTATCTACCCCAGTGCTTAGAACAGTGCTTGACACATAGTAAGCACTTAACAAATACCATCGTTATCATTATTACTATTGTATACTCCCATGCGCTTAGGGCAAAGCTCTGCAATGGGTAGATGTGGTAGGAGCTTAGGGAATTGTTTAAAATCTTAATTAATCCTCTTACTGGCTCCATACTTTCTATAAATTAAACCCAAGCAGAGTAATTGCTTCAGGGACACTATTTTATGAACTTCCTCTGGCAAGTTAAGCTACAGAAAGAATCCATCCCGGAAGGCTTTTTCATCTTTCTCCAATCTGTGTTCATGCAAAGAACTCTAGAGGTGAGGCAGTTTGGAAATCTCTTGATGAGGATTTGCAAACCAGTGACACCAAGCTGTTCTTTCTTCTAATGGTATTTGTTAAGTGCTTACTATGTGTCAAATACTGTTCTAGGAGCTGGGTAGAGATAAGTTACTCAGGCTGGACACAGTCCCTGTCCCATAAAGGGACACACAGCTAGGTGGAAGGGAGAAGGAGGTATTGAATCTCCATTTTGTGGTTAAGGAAATTGGGGCATTGAGAAGTTAAGGGATTTGCCCAAGTACACACAGGAGACAAGTGGTAAAGCTGAAATTAGAACCCAGATCCTTGTGCTTCTGGGTGTGTGCTCTAACCATTAGGCAACACTGCTTCCCTGTTCTGTGAGAACTGCCAATGTGGTCACTGTGGTCTAGTGAATAGAACAAAAATTGGGAATGAGTAGGCTTGGATTTGAGTTCAAGCTCTGCCATTGGCTTGCTGTGTGACCTAGAGCAAGTTGCTTAACCTCTCTGGACTTCAGTTTCTTCATCTGTAAAATGGGGTTAAGATAGAGTGTTTTCCATGGGGGAGACTATATTACTATCCCCTTGTGGACAGGGATTCTGTCTACTCTCCAAAGGACATAGTAGAGTGCTCTGCCCACAGTAAATTCTCAATAAATATCATTGATTGATTGATTAATAATAATAATAGTAATAACTATGGTATTTGTTAAGCACTGTTCTAAGCACTGGGGTAGTTACAAGGTAATCAGGTTGTTCCACAGGGGATTCACAGTTTTAATTCCCATTTTACAGAAGAAGTAGCTGAGGCACAGAGAAGTTAAGCGGCTTGCCCAAGGTTGCACAGCAGGCAAGTGGCTGAGCTGGGATTAGAACCTAGGTCCTCTGATTCCCAAGCCCATGCTTTTTCCACTTAGCCATACTGGAACTGTGCCTAAGCTCATCCCCTTGCCTCTTGCAGCTCTTACCATATAATAAGCACTTAATGAATGCCATTATTATTATTTTTACTAGAAAAATAATAATCGGGATTTGGAAAGTCCGTGACAATTCGTCCTGTCGTGTATCATTGAGGTTTCACTGTAACGGTCCTTGGGGAAGTTTTATCGATAAGGATCTCAGACAGATTTAACTACTGAGCAGTTTTAAATTCATTTAAAATGCTGGATCCAGAATTGCATATCAGCAGCACAATGCAAGGGCATAATGGTTTTGCTCCTTGTAACGATACTTCGGGTTATGTAGTAATTACTTTTAGGTTCACTAAGTAGCCTAATTGAAAATTGCTGAAATTGGAATTCCTATTGGAATCCGATAGGAAATTGATCTGTAGGAAATGTATGTGATAACTGCATAATTACCAGTTACATTTATTAAGCTAGCATGCTCTTCAGCTGTAACTAGGTACATTTTTAATTATTGTACAAGATTCAAACTCTGGGACATAGCTCTCAGGACCTTTCACAAATTCATTCATTCATTCATTCGATCGTATTTAGTGAGCGCTTACTGTGTGTAGAGAACTATACTATGAGCTTGGGAGAATACAGTCAGCAATAAACAGTCATATTTCCTGCCCACAACAGGCTGACAGTCTAGAGTAGGGGAGGCAGACAACAATACATATAAATAAAATATCAGATATGTACATAAGTGCTGTGGGGCTGGGAGGGGGGAAGAGCAAAGAGAGAAAGTCAGGGAAAAATATGTAATGAATTCACCCTATCCTTATGCCTACCCTTCTTTTCACTCTAAATCATTTCACTCTAAATCATCGCTAGGCTGTATGCTCCATGTGGGCAGAAAACGTGTCTGGTAGATGCTTCCTCTGACCCCAGAGAATTTACAGTGTCATTAGAGAAGATGGACACAGTCCCTGTCCCACATGGGGCTCAAAGTCTCCACCCCCTTTTCACAGATGAAATAACTGAGGTCCAGAGAAGTGCAGTGACTAGCCCCAGGTCACACAGCAGACAAGTGGCAGAGTCAGGATTAGAACCCATGACCTTCTGACTCCCAGGCATGAGCTATAACCATGATATCATTCTGCTCCTCTCTCAATTCCGTGGTCTTCAAAATCACAGAAGAGCAATGAGCACTCTGGGTAAAGATAATGCATTTTTTTAACCTATGAGGATAGGCTAATTTCCAATCATCAAAATGAGACAGGGCCAAAGTTAAGATTCGTGTAGTAGTATTAAGTCCGCTGCATTGCATGTGCTCTCTGAGGCAGCACATGTTAAAAAGCTGAATTAGGAAACCTGCATACTACTTGAGTGTAATTTGGGAGAGTTAATGTTGCAATGAGAACTTTAATTTGTGCATCTGCTGACACAAGAGAATTTAAATTGTAACCTTAACTTGGCCATTAATAGGATTTTTATGTGTACGCAATTGAGGGGTTAAGGGATTTTATCCCTATTCTCTGTCTTTCTACCTACACAAAAGAAGGCTAATTTCAGTGTTGCCCTAAAGGGATTTTCGAATTTCAGATTGGCTGCAGGTGATCCCTGCTTCTCTGGTTTAAAAGTACAGGTTGGTAAGGGCGTATTTAACAGAAACACACCTATCCTCCATCTCAGGAGAGTGTTATAGTGGCCTCTACGATCAGTAACCTCACAAACAAACAGCTGAATAGACTCTTTTTCCTCTTCCTCCTGACCAAGCTGACCCCTTGGGCATGTTCAAATGGCCAAACAGAAAGTAGCCAGAGCAGAAAAAGAAAGCAATCAAGCAATTGTTCACTAGTATTTATTGAGTACTTACTCTGTTCAGAACACCATACTAAGTGCTTGAGAGAGTATAACAGGCTTAAAGGAGCCTACATTATTTGGGGGAGACAGACATTAAAATAAATTGCAGGGAATGGGAAGAAATAGAGTGTAAAGACATGTATAAAGAAGATATGTATAAGAGACATAGTCAGTAAACTGGACAATATACCACAGAGGTCTCTGAAGTGATATTCCTTAAAAGCAAGCCTAAAACCAGACTATAAACTGAAGTGAATATAAAAACAATTAGTTAGATTGTAAAGAGAAGGAGCATGGCTTCATGGAAAGAGGATGGGCTTGGGAGACAGAGGAAATGGGTTCTAATCCTCACTCTACCCCTTGTCTGTTGCTTGAACCTGGGCAAGCCTCTTAATTTCACTATGCCTCAATTACCTCATCTGCAAAATGGGGCTGAAGACTGTGAGCCCCACGTAGGACAACCTGTTTACCTTGCAGCTACTCTTGTATCTACCCCAGTGCTTAGAACAGTGCTTGGCACATAGTGCTTAACAAACACCATAATTATTATTATTATTATTATTATTAAACCCAGTGAGAGCAGGGATCCTGTTTACTCTCCGAAGGCCTTAATATAAGTGCTCTGCATGCAGTAGGGGCTCGATAATTCTCCTGATTTCATAAACAATTCTGACCGACAATGATTTCAGTAAACGATTAGACTGTAAGCCCGTCAAACGGCAGGGACTGTCTCTATCTGTTGCCGACTTGTTCATCCCAAGCGCTTAGTACAGTGCTCTGCACATAGTAAGCGCTCAATAAATACTATTGAATGAATAAACCTCACGGACTGGAGTTGAGTTTGCTTTTTTTCATGGTAAGTGTGGAATTACTTTAATTGGGTCTGAACGTAATTAGTGTTGGTGTAATTTTGCAATCAGTTTCATCAAAGGATTTTCTATGAATGAAAGTTTCACATTCAACAAGGGTTGTTTTCCCTCATGGATGACCCTCCCCAGTAAGGAGTTAGATGATGTTTGAAACTGCAAGAAATTAGATTCCTTTGCAAATTTCTTACTACAGAAATGAACTGGAGCTTCAGAGAGCAAACTGCCTAGAGTATGTGCTTGGATAGTGCTAAAAACATAGGGAACATCATGCTTTGGGTGAAGTCTGCGTTGCTAAATGTTAACTATGTGCCACGTACTGTACTGCTAAGTGCTGGGGTAAAGACAAGATGATCAGGTTGGACACACTTATTAATATCATTATTTGCAGTAATAATAAAAATGATAACTGTGGTATTAGTATGTGCCAAGCACTATACTATGTTTTGAGATAGATACAAGATAATCTTCTCAAACAGTCTCTGAACCACGTGGGGCTTCCCATCTAAAGGGAAAAAACAGGTATTTTATCACTATTTTATAAATGAGGAAACTAAGGCAAAAAGATAATCAGGTTGGACACAGTTCTTGTCCCACATGCAGCTCATAGTTTAAGGGAAAAGGAGAACAGGTATTTAACATATTTTACAGAAGAAAAAAAAAAATATGGTATTTGTTAAACTCGTAGATGAGAAACCTGAAATCCAGGACAGTTAAGTGATTTGCCCAAAGTCACATAGCAGGCAAATGGTAGAGCCAGGATTAGAGGCCAGGGGTGCCTTGGGAAAACTTTAATTCATATGAACATTCACTTGGCTATCATCATACCTAACCAAATGCGGTCTTGCTAGCTGAAAGAGGGTTACAAGAAACAGGGGTGAAAATGGGAAGATTCAAAATAACGGACCATGGAAGGGGCGAAATTAAAGATGTGGCTGAGGAATTCAGTGAGACAAAACGTAGCCCTTGAGAGGATGAACCTGGGGATCTCTTCCACTTGGAAATTTTATCTTGCTGACTTGGGCCCTTCACATACAGCTCCCAAAAAGATTAACGTTGTCTCTTTAATTGCCTTGCTGTAAAAACCCAGTTCCGGATAGGGGCTAATGGCGAGGTCAGTGGGGAGGGCTGGAGGGAGAGAAGTGAGTGAGATGAGTCACCACGTTCGGCTCAGAGGAAACAGGATGGGGGAAGTGGAGAACTGTGCATCGGTGAGGGAACCGTTTTACTCAACGGTTCCCTTGAGTCAGAGGTCACTGGCTCCACATCAACAGGAAATCATCTGGGAGGTAGACACCCTAGAAAATTCATTCTTCAAAGAAACCAGCACTTGCTACTTTGTCTCTTTAGAGCCATTTTGCATGCTTACAGTGAAGAATATTTGCATGACCGTCGCTGCATAAGAGTCCTTCTCGACCTCTCAGCTGCCTTCGACACTGTCAACCCTGGAAAGATTACCCAAGCTTGGCTTCACTGATACCGTCCTCTCTTGGTTCTCCTCCTATCTCTCTTGCTGCTCATTCTCAGTCTCTTTTGTTGGCCTCTCCTCTGCCTTCCACTGTGGGGGTCCCTCAGTGTTCAGTTTTGGGTCTTCTTTTATTCTTCTCCACCCCTTCCCTTGGAGAACTCATTCACCCCCAAGGCTTCAACTACCACCTCTATGTGGATGATTCCCAAATCTGCATCTTCCACCCTGATCTCTTTCCCTCTCTGCAGACTCGCATATCCTCCTACCTTCAAAGCATCTCTACATTTCTCCCATCATCACCTCAAACTTACCATGTCCAAAACAGAACTCCTTATCTTCCCACCCAAACTCTGTCCTCCCCGTGATTTTCCCATCACTGAAGGCAACATCACCATCCCTCCTGTTTCACAAGCCCATAACCTGGGCGTTACCCTTGACTTTTTTCTCTCGTCAATCTATTACTAAATCTAGTCAGTTCAACCTTCACAGCGTCACTAAATTTTACCCTTTCCTTTCCATCCAAACTGCTGTCATGTTAATCCAAGCCCTTATCTTATCCCACTGTGATAATTATTTTGGCTTTTTTGCTAACCTCCTTGCCTCCTGACTCTCCTCACTCCAAGTCTATACTTCACTCTTCTGCCTGGATGAGTTCAGTTCAGTCCATGTTTTACTACTCCTTAAGATCCTCTGGTGGTTAGGCCCATCCAACTTTGCATCACACAGCAACTTCTTACCATCAGCTTTAAAGCACTCAATCACCTTGCCCCTCCTACATCACCTCTGTTCTACTATTACAACCCAACCCACACACTGAACTCCTCCAATGCCAACCTACTGGCTATACCTTAATCTCGTCTATCTCCCCTCCAACCTCTTGCCCATGTCCTTCCTCTGGCGTGAAACACCCTCCCTCTTCATATCTAACAGACATTTACTCTCCTCACCTTCAAAGCCTTCAAAGAACATCTCCTCCAAGAAGCCTTCCCTACCTCATCCCTCATTTCCTCTTTTCCCACCTCCTTCTGTGTTGCCCTGCTTTGCTTCTTTTATTTACCACCAGCTTCATCCCCATAGCACTTATGTACATATCCATAATCTGTTTATGTATATTAATGTCTGTCTCCTCCTCTAGGTTCTAAGCTCATTGTGGGCACTGGCTGCAAATTCTGTGTTATTGTATTCTCTTTAGTGTTTAATGCTATGCTCTGCACATAGTAAGTGCTCAAAAAGTACCACTAATTAATTGATCAAGTGTTTTTTTGATCTGCCATTGGAAGGAAGATGAACCCTGGATTAAGGCAAATTCGCCAGAGGATCCACTGATAGATCAATCATTTGTGTTTCCTGAGTGCTGGCTTTTTGCAGAGCCAAAATAGTGAATAGTGCCTATTGTGCATGACTCTGACAAGGACTAGGTGTCAGAAAGAACTGACTTCTAATACCATCTCCACCACTTGTCTGCTGTAGGACCTTGGGCAAATCGCTTCACTCCTCTGTGCCTCGGTTACTTCACCTGTAAACTGGGGATTAAGTCTCTGAGCCCCATGTCGGACTTGGGCTCTGTCCAACCTCATTACCTCGTATCTACCTCAGTGCTCACTTAGTACAGTGCCTGGCATGTAGTAAACACTTAACAAATGCCATTAAAAAAAAATTATACTTTCCATTCCACACCATGCTCACAGCTAATTTGTCTATGGCTGTGCTGCTACATTAGCTTCTTACAGGGCCTGTCACGGTTTTGTAATCTGCCTCTTGGTTTGACGATTTTTCCTGAAGTTTCCTCAAACTGGGTGTCAGCCGCTGTGATCAGACAAGGATGACTCTGAGATCAAAAAGCTACTCGGGGTGAAACAAGCTTTCAGCGGTGAATCAACCCATGTGGTGCTGATCAAAGTCAACCTAAACTGGCAGAGACGGAGAGTGTGACTGTCACCTTACAAATATCAATACCATAATCAATTCCACCATATAAGCCTTATCATAGAGAAGCAGCAGCATAGAGAAGCAATGTGGGTTAAGTGGAAAGAGCATGGGCTTCCGAGTCAGAGGTAGTGGGTTTTAATCCTGGCTCCGCTACTTGTCAGTTGTGTGACTTTGAACAAGTCACTTAACTTCTCTGGGCCTCAGTTACCTCATCCGTAAAATGGGGATTAGGACTATGAGCCCCATGTGGGACAACCTGATAACCTTGTATCTATTCCAGCATTTAGGACAGTGCTTGGCACATAGTAAGCGCTTAACAAATGCCATCATTATTATCATCACCACCTTCTTCAGTAATAGTAATGGTGGAAATATTCAAGGTCTCACTACTTGCCAAGGACTGTGCTAAGCACTAGGGTAGATACAAAACAATCCGATCAGTCAAAGTCCTGCTACCCTGTGGGGCTCACAGTGTAGTGGAGAAGAAAAACCAGTCCCTATTTTTAAATGAGGCACGGAGAAATTAAGTGATTCACCCGAGTTCACACAGCAAAAAAAGTGGAGGAGTTAAGATTAGAACCCAGGTCTCCTGAATGAGAGTCCTGTTCCCTTCCCTTTAGACCACACTGCCTGTGCTTGAGAAATAGACATTAAGTCATAGGAGATCATGTTTCAAGAAGAAACTTTCAGGGATAATACTTTTCTAGAGTTAATGAAGGCAAACTCGGTATCACCGATGATTGGGAACAAATTGGAAAACAAGGCTTGAGGAGGATTAATGTTTCAGTGGAATGTATAGATCGCTTTTAAGGTGGTGAGATGTTGTCTCTGTGTAAACTCAAAGCAGTGGCCTCCCCCACAGGGAAAATTTAGTTCTGGGCAGTGGTGTTTGGGCCAAAATGTGTTTGAGGATTTCCTGGAGTAAACAACCATCTGTTGGCCTGGACACTGAGGCAGATAATTATTTTCTCAAATGTTTGCACATAGTGGACAGAAATTGAAGTCTTTATTTCTGGATTTCTCAAGCATCTAAAATAGCGCACCACATCAAATGGCTTCTCGATTGATACTCTTACTGTGATTACTGCTATTTCTGCTATTACTACTAGTGTTTAGTGCAGTGTGATGCATTCAGAAGCTGCTCAATAAGTACCATTTCTACTTCTTGGAGACGTAGACCAGGGAGAAGCAAGTTGTACTAGGTTCTCTCTGTATCCCAATTTATCGCCTTCTGATAAGGATGTGAGAGTCATCACACAATTCACTGATATTTCCAAGGGGCAAAAATGACTGCTTGCTACTGTTTTAGCTAGGGGATCATACAGCTCATATAATCTCTGTTTGTGCTGGGTATTTACCATTAGAATGCAAACTCTTTGAGGCCAGGAAAGGTGTCGCGTCATCATTCTATGCTTCCCAAGTACATGGTACAGTGCCATGAACATAGTGGGTATTCAATAAATGGACTACTCTGGAAACATTGCAAGGTTGAAGAAGTGAAAACAAAATTCAAAAGAGATTGTCCATCAGCTTGGAGGGTCAACTCTTGTGACTGACCATTCAATCCTGAGAGCACTGAATGGCAGCATTTGGATTTTCAGCATCTGTGAAGATAAACCTCCTCAGGATGTGACCCAAAAGGGGTTTCATATTTCCAGTACCCAATCAGCTGGGAATCTGGAATCATTTTTAACTCAGCTGAACAACCCCGATGAGCCTGGGCCTGGGAGGCAGAAAAGGACCTGGGTGCTAATCCCAGCCCTGCCACTTGTCTCTTGTGTTTCTTCGGCAAGTCACTTCACTTCTTTGGGCTTCAGCTGCCTCATCCGTAAAATGGGGATTAAGACTGTGGGACATGAATCTGTGTCCAACCTGATTAGCTGGTATCTACCCCAGCACCCAGTACAGTACCTGGCACATAATAAGCTCTTAATAAATAATATTAAAAAAAAAGACCTCATCTCAGTGGGTGCGGTGTTCATGTACAATAATTAGTTTCGAAGAAAAAAGCTGGAAAGAAGAGTCAGTGTTATTAGGAGCAATAATACTTAATGATACATTTCTATTCCAATTTTATTTAAATCATAAAATTGCAAGACCCACTGTTTCCACACGAAACTGAAGGCCCTCCTTGAGCACTGGATCAGCACTGTGAAGCATTATCCTTAATTAACAAAATTGTTGTCTAGAGGGACAAGTGGGAAATGGATGTCAGGGGATTTACTTGATGGGGAATTCGACCTAATGGACTCACCAAAGTCGTCACACAAAATAGAAATATGACATCAGTTTGGAAGAGAATTTATAGTTGAGCTGAAGGTTCAGTTATCAGCAGGAAAAACAGCTCAGAAGATGCAAGGACTAATTTGTCACCAAATCAGCAGTTCTCGTTATAGCAGCAGAGAAGAGAAGCCTTAAATAAATCAGATTTATCATAAGCCTAAATTCCATTAGGAATGTCATCTGGGAGCTGAACTTTGAAGACCACTGCAGTGGGACCGAATGCCTTGATTGCACTTTGCCATGAAATTCCTTTTTCTGTCACGGAAAAGCCATTCTGCAGCCAGAACTCTCCTACTTGGGACATGTGGACTCTTTGCTTTCTGCTCCAGCTCCAAAGGATAGCGACCTTTTTTCTTTATTTCCACTGCTATATGAGACTCAGTGCTCAGTCTGGAAGAATTAACGCGAGTCATTGCATCCATACCCTTTGCAAGCCCCCATTTTTTCTGAAAGTTCAGGGCAATACCAACCAGCCCCATTTTATTTGTTATAATGGCACTGAGCACTTAGTATATGCCAGGCCCTTTTCTAAGCACTGTGGTGGACACAGTATAGTTAGGGTGGACACAGTCCATGTCCCACTGGGGCTTACATTCATAAACCCCAATTTAAACATGACGTAACTGAGGCACAGAGAAGTGAAGCGACCTGCCCAAAGTCATACAGCAGACAAGTGGCAGAGATGGTATTAGAACCCAGGTCCTTCTGACTCCCAGGCCCGTCCTCTATCCACTAGGCCATGGGAATGATTCTTGGAACAGGTATTGAGGAGTTTTAACAAATGTTCCCTCCCCCTAACCTGACCCCGACCCCACCTCGACTCCTAACCGAGGCTGGAACCCATGGAATTGGGATCCCAGCTCTGCCTCTTGTCTGCTGTGTGACCTCGGGTAAGTCACTTCACTTCTCTTAGTCTCAGTGACCTCCTCTGTAAAATGGGGATTAAGACTGTGAGCCCCATGTGGGACAGGGTCCGTGTCCAACCCGATTTACTTGAATCACCCCAGTGCTTAGTACAGTGCCTGGCACATACAGAGCATTTAACAAATACCACAGTTATTATCAACACTCCTCTCAGGGCCCAGGCGGCCTCAAGTCTGACCCCCGCCCCCTGAGCCAGCATGGAGCCCAGATCAGTTCTCCGACCTGCCCCTCCCTTCCTCACGCCCTGCACTCCACACACTGATCTCCCAACCTGCTCTCCCCAAGAACCCCATGAGTCAGCTGCTCTCCTCGTAAATACCTCTGAATATTCCTTTTCTGAAACGTCAAATTACGGTTCATGGTTAAGTGACACAGGGAAACCACAGCCTTCTGGGGTAATCACTTCCAGAGAAGGCCTACTCTCAAAGCAACTTGTAACCAGGAGCCCCACAGAACAGAAGATGAAAAATGAAACAATGGAAAGACAGCTCTAGGGTGTTCTTGTCCAGGGAAATCTCCTGATTTTTGTAATAAAATAATCAGCCCAGCTTATCCAGGCACGCTAATGTAACTAGGGACCAAGAACACAAGTTGCAAACTGAGCTCGTCGATGGCTAATTGCATGTTCGGGTATTGATTTCATTCATTCAGTCGTATTTATTGAGCACTTACTGTGTGCAGATCACTGTACTAATCACTTGGAAAGTACAAGTCGGCAACAAATAGAGACAATCCCTACCCAACAATGGCCTCATGGTCTAAAAAGTTTAGTCTTTCTGCCCTTTTCCCTTCCCAGGGAGAGAGAACCTTCTGAGACAAAAGAATTGCATGGGAAAATGCCAGCTATTCTGGGGATTGGACAGGAATTTTTATTTACCTTATAAACTCTATACCCTCAGGTCTCTTTTTTGGGGGTATTTACCAAGCAATTACTATGTGCCAGGCACTGAACTGAGTGTGGGGTAGTTGCAAGCTAATCAGGTTGAACATAGTTCCATGTCCCAGTTTTAGTTCCCATTTTATAGATGAGGAAACTGAGACACAGAAAAGTTAAGTGACTTGACCAGAGTCATACTGCAGACAAGGTGTGGATCCGGTATTTGAATCCAGGGCCTCTGACTCCCAGACCCTCTCCATTTCCAGTTTTTTTCCTGGCTTGTAAAACAGAAGTAGAAGGTCTGCTCAAAATACACCAAATAGTTATGGTCCAGCACTGTCCTTTCCCAAGCGCCTAGTAGGATGATCCACACAAACCAAGTGCTCAATATATACAATCGAATGAATAAATCTAGATGTATCATATTTCTTCCCCACTGCCTCTGCAGCAGTTAACCCTAACTATTTATAAATCTCCATGTTCCAGCTGGGTGTTCATGCATTCTTCCAAATGCAGAAGATATCTGGTATTATCAGTATTAGTCATAGTAGAAACAAGAACAATAGTAGTAATAATAGTAATGGCATTTATTGAGCACCTCCTGAGTATCATGCATTGTACGAAGTTCTCAAAAAGGTCCTCTAAAATGTAAATTCCTCGAGGGCTGAGACTGCATCTTCTATTTTACTTTCTCAACCCTTAAATATAGGGCACTACATACATTAAACACTCAGTAAATGCTGCCAATTGATATCGTAGTGATTTTCAGCTTCCATATATCAAAGTGTGTAAAATACTTTGTATATGTGCTGTACGTATGAATATATGTATATATTATTAAGTACAAATATTTATGTACATATGTATTTGTCATTATTAAGATTGACATCACTAATGGTAAACTTACCCTCCGAGTATATGCATGGCACACATGGAGATTGTCCCTTGTGTACTGCCATGTTAGCTGTTGTCATTTTTTCCCAGTGATGCTTTGGGACAGCAAGACCAGCTCTTCAACAATAGGACCAACCAGTAACCTGGACTGCCTACTCCTGTAGGGTTCTCATTTACAGTAAGGAAGGGGTGTCCTACCACTAGCAGGACCTCTTTCCAATCTGTCAGGAGCCCCTCCCGGGGGTTTCTCCCCAACAACAGTGCTAAGTGCTTTGTACAATGCTCTGCACACATTAAGTGCTCATAAATACGATTCAATGAATGAATATCAGGTGCTCTATCTATGAGTCCTTAACCAGGGTTTTGACTCCCTTATCAATTCAGTCGCTCAGAGGACCCATCAAAAAAGTAAAACCAAACACCACTGTTACAGTGGAAAGTTTTATTTTAAACTAAAACATGGGTTAGGCACATATGCACACAAACACACACACACACACACACACACAAATACAACACCTATAGTTACCAATCCAGCTGGGTTTGCCCCACGTTTTGGTGAAGATGGTAGTTTTAAGGAGTTGTACTGCCCGCAGCTCATCGGTGTCCTGGTTTTCCCCAAGTCTTGGTGACTATGATCCCACATTGAAGGAGTTGGACTGCCCGCAGCTCGTCGGTGTCCTGGTTCAAGTCTTAGATGCTGGACCACAGCTGTAGTTGTCTCAGTCCATGGCTTAGGTGGTTCCATGCCAGGCAAACTGAGCAAACCAGGCCAAGTGGGCCAGCCAGGCAAACTGGGCCAACTGGAAAATGAGGCAAAGAGGGCTGATTCGTTCCCTTTTATCCACTGTTCTTGGGGAATTGCAGTAGGGGGGGCTGCTCAGGATTGCCTACTGTCTTCCGCTGCTTAGTTAGTTACTTCATTACTTGGTAAGCCAAAGAGGAAGGCAACCCCTCCACCTGGGGCTTATTCCCCTACACAGGCATGGCCCTACTGGCAGTTCTTTTCCTGCCCAGCAGAGCAGTTTAGCCCCTCAGCAAGACAATTCAGTTCTGTTCCTCAGAACTCCACAGAGAGATAATAGTTTCTCCTCTAAATCGTTCTTTGGCGGTGTTGGTCCCAGAGTCACATAATACAAGATGAAGTCACTTCTGCCTTGTTGCTCCCAGGATCAAATACAAAATGGAATCACTCCCGCTCACCACTTGATCAACTTCTTCAGGAGTGGTGGTAGCTTGCATGGAGTCATCCCAACTCTCTCCCACAGTCCCTTGTGACCGGCAGTTTGCTTTGAGGGTCGAGGTAGGGTACTGTTGGTTTTATTGCAGATGTCTTCCCAAGATCGACATTTGGCAAAGAATAGGCCACCTTTTGCTGAAACTCAAGCTTGGTTTGCTTAGGAAGGAGGTACTACCTGGTGTTTGACAAGGGCTGTGACTTTGATAGGGAGAGAAGCTGTGACAGAGGAGGGGGCAGCTGTGCCCCAGGTAGAAAAAGAGACACCAAAATCATAGCCTAGAGGAGTTTGAGGGAAGAGAGACAGAAGAGTCAGGAAGAGACCCAATGCAAAGAAATCCACTTGCCACTGGACATTGGTTAGCCAAAACTCTTGAGACATGGAGTAGTTATATAGCAGTAGAACAGTGGATTCTCTTTAGAAAAGCCCATTGCTTGTCATCTTCCCACACTGCCCAATAGAATCCATCAGAAACAATATCTGTTAACATATAACCATCATCATAATAACAATCATGGTGTTATTTTTTAAGTGCTTACAATGTGCCACGCATTGTACTAAGCACTGGACTAGATACAAGATAATCGGGTTGGACACAGTCCCTCTCACACAGAGTGTCCCAATCTCAATCCCCCAACAGTGCTTTGCACATAGTAAGTGTTTAACAAATACTATTATTATTATTATTATTATTTTATGGATGAAGTAACTGAGGTCCAGAGAAGTGAAATGACTTGCCCAAAGTCACACAGCTGACAAGTGGCAGAGCCGGGACAAGAACCCAGCTCCTTCTGACTCCCCAGCCCTTATTAAGCACTTACGGTGTGTGACCTCCTGTACTGAGATCTGGGCCCAAATCATGGACACTGATTTCCGATTTTTTTCCCGGTCCACAGAGGGCTCACATCTGAATGACAGGGAATGACAAAACCAGAGGTTAAACTCCACAGTCTTTTCCAAGGGAAACAAATCCCAACAGTCCTTAATGGTGTGGGATGAATTAAGCTGGGCACAGGCTTTGAGCTAATTCATTTCGTGGGGCCCACACAGGGTGTATGATATCATCCCATCATCCTGCATGGAATGGCACTGGGCAGGAGCAGAGGAGGGAGAGCGAGAGAGTGGAAAAGAAGAAAGAGATTCCCTGGATTACTCTGGGATGTGGTTGGAGAATGTATTCCTGACCCATGAGGATCTTCATGCTTCTCTGGTGGTTCACTCGTCCCCCTGGTGGCTTTCTTCCCCATTTCCCTGGGCTGAGAAGCCAGATCTGATGAAGGGCAGGTCCACTGGTGAGAAAGAGAACCAAGCGTCGGTGACCCAGAGACCTCGGAGCAAAGCAGATCAGGTCCAGCCAGGAGAGGAGGCTGAGGGGAGAACAGCAGTCGGCTTGCTGGCCCTGCAGAGAGAGGACAGGATCATTGGCTCAGTTCTTCTTGTACTGTACTCTGCCAAGCACTCAGTACAGTGCTCTATGCAAGGTAAGCTCTCAGTAAATACCTAGACTGATGGATTCTTGGCACATTTAGGACCCAGGCTCCCATAGCAGGGAGGAGGGAGAGTGTTCGGGAGTAGCGATGGCCCAGAGAGTGAGGCTGATACCAGAATTGGGGAGAGAAAGGGTGCAAAGGCACGTCCCACACAAACCCTGTCCTCCTCCGACTTTCCCATCCCTGGAGATAGTACCACCGTCCTTCCTGGGCTTAACACAAGCCCATATATTTGGTGTTAAACTTGACTCCTCTCTCTCATTCAGTCCACATATTAAATCCTGTCGGTCCAACCTTGAAATCAGCACTAAAATCCTCCCTTTCCTCTCCATCCAAACTGCTACCACTTTAATCCAAGCACTTCTCCTATCCTGCCTTGATTACTATATCAACCTCCTTACTGACCACCCAGCCTCCTGCCTCTCCCCTCTCCAGTCCATACTTCGCTCTGCCTGGATCACCTTTTTGTCAAAAACGTTCAGTCCATGTCCCAACCCCCCCACCCCCACCCAGGACCTTCAGTGCTTGCACATCAAGCTCCGCATCTAATAGAAACTCCTTACCGTCGGTTTTAAAGCACTCAATCACCTTTTCCCCTCCTACCTCACCTTGCTGCTGTCCTAATGCACCCAGTCTTCACACTTCGCTCCTCTAATGCCAATCTACTCACCGTACCTTGATTTCATCTATCTCAATGCCAACCCATCACCCACATCCTGCCTCTCACCTGGAACACCCTCCAATTCATATCTCACAGACAATGACTCTCTACCTTCAAAGTTTTATTGAAGACACATCTCCTCCAAGAGGCCATTCCTAACTAAGCCCTCATTTCCTTTTTTCCCAAACCCTTCTGTGTCACCCTGACTTACTCCCTTTACTTATAACCCCTCCAATTCCATAGGACTTATGAATATATCCACAATTTATTTATTTGTATTTGTCTCCCTTCTAGATTATAAGCTTATTGTGAGCAGGGAATGTGCTTGATATGTTGTTGTGTTTTACTCTCCCAAGTGCATGGTGCTCTGCACACAGTAAGTGCTCAGTAAATACAATAGATTGATTTTTTGTGTGTGGTATTTGTTAAACTCTTATTATGTGCCAGGCACCGTATTAAGTGCTGGGGTGGATACAAGTAAATTGGGTTGGACACATTCCCTGTCCCAGAAGGGGCTCACAGTCTTCACCCCCAATTTTTCAAATGAGGGAACTGAGGCCCAGAGAAGTGAAGTGACTTGTCCAAAGTCACAAAGCAGACAAGTGGTGGAGTCAGAAATAGAACCCAGGTCCTTCTGACTCCCAAGCCCGTGCTCTATCCACTAGGCCATACTGCTATGATTAAGGAAGAGGGAGTTCCCGACCAGAGGCAGGATGTGGGTGAGGGGTCGGCGGTGAGGTAGATGAGATCAAGGCAAAGAAGTGTTCGAGAAGCGAGGAAAATCAGAAAATCTATTTATTGAGTGCTTACTGTGTACAGATCACTGTGTACAGATCACTGTACTAAGCGCTTGGGAGAGTACAATATAACAATATAATAATATGTGGGCTGGGCTGTAAGTGGGAGAGAATTGAGGTCGAGGGGGAAGGAGGAGCTGATTTTGAAGAAGGGCAAAAAGTAGAAATGCTACACACAAAAGCACACTATGTTGAGCTGCAATTGGAAAAGGGAAATGTGGGCCTGGGAGAGGCAGAAAGGAGATGAAACGGTCAAATATTTCTTCAAGGATGCACCCTGGGAAAAATAGAAGAAAACGTTGCCTCCAGCAGAGACCCTATTGAGGCTGACATTATTTTTTCCTTGCAAAAGCTACATTTGTGAGGTAGATCCTTTGTATTTTCTCCAAGTCAACAAACTATTTTTCAGAAAAGATTTAAACATCATCACCTTTCCAGGCAGTGTTCCATAGCAACGAGGTTTCTCTGGCTAAGTTCAATTTATGTAGTCATTCCTTTAAAGAAAAAAAACCCCTAATTGTACCTAAGTCTATGAGCTCTTTGCGACTCACACCACAATTATTTTAATATGCCATATTTTTATCCTTTTGCTCATGCATTACAATATTACCTTTCCTTAATTCCACTGATGAGCAGGATCTTCCGAGCACTGTACATCGGCGGCTAGTTGAAAATGAGTAGTGACGAGTAAGGAGAAGCAGCATGGCTTAGTGGAAATAGCCAGGCCTCGGGAGTCAGAGGTGGTGGGTTCTAATCCTGGCTCCATCACTTGTCACAGCAGTGTGACTTTGGACAAGTCACTTAACTTCTCTGTGCCTCAGTTACCTGATCTGTAAAATGGGGATTAAGACTGTGAACCCCAAGTGGGAAAACCTTATTACCCTGTATCAACCCCAGTGCTTAGAACAGTGTTTTGCACAAAGTAAGTGCTGCTTCCCCAACGCAAAGCATCTCATCAGTGGCAGTAACCTATAGAGGAGGAAATGATGGTCTCAAGTTAGCAAGAGAAGCAGCAAAGCCTAATGGAGTAAAGGCTCCATGTACTAATCCCAGCTCTGATGCTGGACTCCTGCATGACCTTGGATAAGTCACTTAACTCCTCTGTGCCACAGTTATTTCATCTGTAAAATTGGGATTAAGACTGTGAGCTCTCTGTGGGATGAGGACTATGTCTGACCGGATTATCTTTTATCTACCCCAGCACTTAGAACAGTGCCTAGTGAGTAGTGAGCACTTAACAGATATCATAAAAAAAAAGGCTGCAAACAGATAAAAAGAAGTCTCTACCCTGAGTCTGCCACTGCTATCCACTTGTCTCTCTCTCTCTCTGTCTGCTATCTATTTGTCAGTTTACTGACCCTTCCATCTACTACATTCTATTTGATGTTCTCTGTTATAGTAGTATAGAACATCTTTTAAAAAGCGGTTCCTAACCCCAAATTGCTACTCATTTTTCTGGAAGAAAATTAACGAAGCAAGACATTTTTAGCCCTATGAAAATACTATCCTTTCTAATCTACTTTACCAATCTTATTTCCCATTTTACAGAATTCCATCCAATAGATGTTAACTCAATTATCTTTCATTATTTCTGTCAATATCCTGGCCAATACATAATATTTAGTAAAACTGAGTACCAGAGAAGCAACTTCTATTTAAATTACCTCCAAAATGACTTGTCCTGAAAAATCAAAGTCCTTTGTGTTGTTTCAATATCTGCAATCACTCTCAAAAGATGGCACCAAATTGCTGATTCAATCCTAACAATGTTTGGTCCTTGTAATTTCATCTCAGAGACTCGAAATGCTTTTGATTTGTGGGGAGACGTGTCTTTTTTATGGTATTTGTTAATCACTTACTATGTGCCAGGCACTCAGCTGAGCTCCTGTGTGGATACAAGCTAATATAGGTTGGACACAGCCCCTGTCCCACATGGAGCTCACAGGCTTAATCCCCACTTCACAGATGAGGGAACTGAGGCACTGAAGGGTGAAGTGAACTGCCCAAGGTGACACAACAGACAAGTGTCAAAGTCAGAATTAGAAGCCAGTTCCTTCTGACACCTAGGTCCGCGCCCTATCTACTAGGCGTCGCTGTTTCTTGATGTCTTGCTGCATTTCTAGGTGATGTTCCTCCTGACTCTCATTTCTCACCCGAGCATTGCCTTCATATGAGGCAGGAGTTCCTCTTTGTCACCTCAGCAGAACTAGGGGGGTGTGGTTTGGAGAGGAGCATGGAGGCGAGGGATAGCATCGCTGAGACGTCAGCCAGGGAAATTCTCGCACCTTAGGAATGAGTTGTCCCATTGCTGTTCTCTCCTCCAGGCTGAAGTCATTTGGATCAGGGAACCTCTACTCTAGTATGTTCTCCTATGCACCTAGTACAGTGCTCTGCATATGGAAAGTGCTCAATAAATGTCAATGATTAATTGGCAGTCCTTCAAGATAGGGATCAACACCCCTATTGACAATAGCAAATGATATTTGTGGCATTGTTTAAGAAATCAGTCAATGGCATTTATTGAACACTATGTGCAGAGCACTACACTGACTGTGTGCCCAACACTCTGCTAAGTGGGCAGGGGATGTGTCTGTTTATTGTTAGACTGTAGTCTCCTGAGTGCTTAGGACAATGCCCTGACCTTAGTAAGTGCTCAAAAAATGTGATTGAATAAATGAATAAGTGGTCAGGTAGATACAAGATTAAAGAGGTGAGACACAATCTCTGTCCCACATGGGGCTTGCAGTTCAAGTAGGAGGGATAATAATGATGGTATTTGTTAAGCACTTACTATGTGCCACTGTTCTAAGCACTGATAATAGGTAGGAATCTTCATTTTACATATGAGGAAACTGAGGCACAGAATTTCAGTGACTTGTCCAAGGTCATACACAAGGGAAGTAGCAGCATCAGGATTGGAAGAATGTAAACTATTTGAGGGTAGGGATTGTGTCTACTTAACCTATTGACCACTTCCAAGCACTTGGGGGAGCAGCATGGCTCAATGGACAGAGCCTGGGCTTCGGAGTCAGAGGTCATGGGTTCAACTCCCGGCCCTGCCATTTGTCAGCTGTGTGACTGTGGGCAAGTCACTTAACTTCTCTTTGCCTCAGTTACCTCATCTGTAAAATGGGATTAACTGTGAGCCTCACGTGGGACAACCTGATTACCCTGTATCTACCCCAGCGCTCAGAACAGTGCTCTGCACATAGTAAGCACTTAGCAAATACCAACATTATTATTCCAAGCATTTAGTACAGTGTTCTGCATAGAATAAGCCTTCGAAGAACGCCATTGATTGACTGAATAATTGATGGGGCTAATGGAGTCATTTAGAATATTGATGACCATTAATCAGAGAAGCAACATGCCCTAGTGGAAAGAGCATGGGCCTGGGAGTTAGAAGACCGGGGGTCTAATCCAGATTCTGACAAATGCCTGCAGTGTGACCTTGGGCAGGTCACTTCACTTCTCTGTGCCTCAGTTATCTCATCTACAAAATGGGGATTCCATACCTGTTCTTCCTCCGACTTAGACTGTGAACTCCATGTGGGACCTGATGATCTTGTATCTACCCCAGTGCTTTGTACAGTGTTTAGCTCATAGTCAGCACTTAGCAAATACAGCTATTATTATCATTAATAGCCATCATCAACATCTTCATCATCAATGATATTTATTGAGCAAAAGATCCTGCAGATAGTTGATCCCCAATCAGTTTATCTATCAGTAGCATTTATTGAACACTTACTGTGTGTCAAGAACTGTACTACGCACTTGGGAAAATCTAGTGCAGTAAAGTTGCCTGACATGATTACAGAGAGGTTACAGAGAAAACTGAAGCACGGAGAAGTTAAATGACTTGACCAAAGTCACACCGCAAGCAAGTGGAAGAGTCAGGATCATAAGCAGCATGGCTCAGTGGAAAGAGCACGGGCTTAGGAGTCAGAGGTCATGGGTTCTAATCCCGGCTCCACCACCTGTCAGCTGTGTGTCTTTGGGCAAGTCACTTGACTTCTCGGTGCCTCAATTACCTCACCTGTAAAATGGGGATTAAGACTGTGAGCCCCAAGTGGGACAACCTGATTACCCTGTATCTACCCCACTGCTTAGAACAGTGCTCGGCACATAGTAAGCACTTAACAAATGCCAACATTATTATTATTATTATTGTTATTAGAATCCAGGTCCTCTGACTCACAGGCCAGTGTTCTTTCCACTAGTCTATACTGCTTCTTTGCCATTTCCATTTTACCATTTGGTCCCTGGCTAGCTAAACCCAGAAGCCTCCCTTCCTCCCCTCCCCTTCTGCCCTTCTCCTCCCCATACACCCCTCCCCACACACACCCTATGCCCTCTGATCCATCTGTGAAATCACAGTGAATTATATGCCACAAGAGATGTGGGCAAACAAGGTGAGCCAGACATTTGACAACCAGTTACTGTAAGTACTTATTGCCAGGAAATTGTAGGGCACCTGAAGATTTTGACAGATGCCACTGGAGGTCTATCCTTTGAACAAAACCAGTATATTTAAAAAATCATTTATTTAATCATTCGTTTGAGTGCTTTTCCTGCTTTCTTTATTTTCAAATATGTGTCAAGTCAGAATTGATTGAATTAAGCCTGGCTTTGATTTATTTAGTAGTGAAGAAATTTTCCCAGCATCCCTTTATTGATGGAAGGACAATGGGTAGTAGGATGTTAATTAACTTCCTCAAATTAACTTTGCAAGAATGATCAATTTTATCATGTGCCAGCTGAGTGTCAAAATTCATGTGTGGACTCAGAGTAGGTAGTTTCTCCAGAAAACCTCAGTTTTTCAGCCCATTTCTCAGTCACTTGGCTTCTCGTAGCACACATCTTCCTCTAAAACTCAAAATGTCATCTATTTGGGCTGAGAGGATCACGTTACAGTAAAAGATGGGTAGCAGTTATTCACTTAGAACGTGTTTACTCCTAAACTCAGAGTAGCACCAAAGGGAAAAAAAATGCTTAAGGAGCAATGTGTCTGCTAACTCTGTTGCATTGTACTCTCTGAAGCATTTAGGACAGTATTCTGTACCTAGGAAGTGCTTAATAAATATCACTGATGATGATGATGATTAAGGAATCTTTCAGAGTAAACAGGAGTCGGTTATCAATTAAGTCCAATGTAATCAAAGCAAAGGTAAAACTTGAACAATTGCCCAGATAATTTAGTGATAATAATGATATTTGTTAAATTCTTGCTATATGCCAAGCAATGGGATGGATTTGGCATAGTTACAGTAAAGTCAGAAAGATAGAGTCCGAGCTACACACATTTTTTTATGGTATTTGTTAAGCACTTACTATATGCCAAGCATTGTATTAAATACACTATAACCAAAAAGGGCTCACCGTCTTTATCCCCATTTTACAAATGAGGGAACTGAGGCACAGAACAGTTAAATGACTTGCTCAAGGTCACACAACAGACAAGTGTTGGAGCCAGGATTAGAACCTAGGTCCTTTGACTCCTAGGTCCATGTTCTTTCCACTAGGCTATGCTGCTCCTCAGTCGAAGAGAAATAGAGAGAGAGAGAAGATATTTAATGCCCAAACAATCACTCAGTCTATTGATCAATAGTATTTATTGAGTACTACTGTGTGCCAAGCACTGTACTAGGTACTTGGGAGAATATAATGCAGTAGAGTGGGTAAACCTGATTCCTTCCCACAAGGAGCTTACAGTCCAATAGGGGAGATAGATAATAAGAATAATGGTACTTGTTAAACCCTTACAATGTGCCAAGAACTGTTCTAAGCACCTGCATAGATACAAGCTAATTCGGTTGGACACAGCCCTGGTCCCACATTGGGCTTGCACTCTTAATCCCCATTTTTTTAAAGATGAGGTAACTGAGACACAGAGACATGAAGTGACTTGCCCAAGATCTCACAGCAGACAAACGGTGGAGCTGGAATTGGAACCCCTGATCCTCTGACTCCCAGGCCCATGCTCTACCCATTACACCATGCCTCAGGTAGGGGGAAGCAAAAGAGAGTCAACATATGAACATAAATGCTAGAGGGGTTGTGATGTGAATGTGCTGAAGTGACAGTAGGTACGGAATAGGGTGGGGAGATGGGAGGTTAATCAGGGAAGACATCCTGGAGGAGATGTCATTTCAGAAGGAATTTGAAGGGGACAGCAGTGGTCTTTCCTATGAGGAGGAGGAGGGAGTCCCAGGCAGGAGGGAGGTGTTACCAAAGAGTCAATTGAGAGAGAGATGTAAGCAAGGGTTGATACTACAAGAGTGAAGTGTGCAAGCTGGGGTGTACTGGAAGAGGAACGAAGGTGAATCATAGGAAGAGCACTGATTAAGTGTGCTTCCCTAAGTCCAAAATATTCTAAGGATAAACCAGTATAAGATTCATTCCCTAATATTCAAATGTGATGCTGTTAAGGTCCAAAGCAGGAATGTTCTCACAGTGCATTTTTTCAGAATTTGGTACCCAACTGCCTAAATTTCAGAAGGCTGAGTTCTAGGGAAAATTCTGCAATAAATGCACGGTTTGGTGTAAAGATAGAAAGATAGAGGTTGTCATTGTCATGCATATATTAATATTATGAAGACAAGTCTTAAATGAATTTTCATAGATGTCCTGCTATGTATAATAATAATAGTGGTATTTATTAAGCACGTACTATATGCCAGGTACTATTCTAAGCTCTGGGGTATAGCCAAGATAATCAAGTTTGACACAATCCCTGTACCTAGAGGGACTCACAGTCTAAGTAGAAGGGAGAACAGGTATTATAATCCCTATTTTGCATATGGGGAAACTGAGGCAGAGAGCAGTCAAGTGACTTGCCCAAGGTCAAACAGTAGGCCAGTGGCAGAGCTGGGATTAGAATCCAAGTCCTCTAACTCCCAGACCTGTGCTCTTTCAACTAAGCCATCATTTGTTCAAAATTGGGGGAGCTAGAAACAGATTGCAAAAATGTGATGTTGTGGCATGCTACTGTGGGGTAATAATTATAATGATAACAATAATAATGATAATAATAATAATTGTGGTATTTAAGCACTTATTGTGTGCCAGGCATTATAGTGACATGCACCATAAGTGCACTAAGTGCTGGGGTAGATACAAGATAATGGGGTTGGACATAGTCCCTGTCCCATATGGGCCTTACAGTTCTAATCCCCATTTTCCAGATGAGGTAATTGAGGGCCAGAGAAGTGAAGTGACTGGCCCGAGGTCACACAGCAAACAAGTGGAGGAGCTGGGATTAGAATCCAGGCCCTTCTGACTTCCAGGCCCAGGCTTTATAATCCTTAGGTTTGCAGGGTGGCTCTAGAATACATAAGATTTCTAAAAATGTTTTGATTTTGCTCAAGCCAGAGAAGAATTATGGGCAATGTCTACTAAGTGGACACAGGGTCCCCCTTTCCATTTTAATTATGTTGTATTTTATTCTCCCAGGTGCTTAATACAGTGCTCTGCCCATAGTAAGTGCTCAGTAAATACCATTGATCGATTGCCAGACTAAGTGGATTAGGTGGGCAACCTTTCTCCTTCAGTTTGATCTACATTATGGCCTGTGTAAAAAGACATTTCTAAACAGGAGAAAAACTTCAACATTCATTATTTCAGTTAAAAAACAAAAAGCATGAAAACCACAGACATGATGGACAGCTCTTTTCTGGAAATCGAATTATTGAGCAGTGAACTTCACACATTAAAATTAGCCAGCATTTCTTCTAGAAGCAATCAAACTATGGATTGATGAAACTCACACATTAAAATTACCCAGAATCTGTTTTGGAAGGGTAACCTATCTTCCCTACATGGATAGATGAAATGAAGTTTTGGCAGATTTGAATGTCGTACACGGGCAGGGAACATGTCTGCTGTAGTGGATAGAGTACAGGCCAGGGAGTAAGAAGGTCATGGGTTCTAACTTTGGCTCCAACATTTGTCTTCTCTGTAACCTTGGGCAAGTCACTTCACTTCTCCGGGCCTCAGTTACCTCAGTTGTAAAATGGGCTTGAGACTGTGAGCCCCACTTGGCATAGGGACTGTGTCTAAGAGCTGGGGTGGATACAAACAGTTAAGTTTGGACACAGTCCCTGTCCCAAAGTCTCAATCCCCATTTTCCAGATAAGGTAACTGAGGCCCAGAGAAGTGAAGTGACTGGTCCAAGGTCACACAGAAGACAAGCCCAGTATCCTTCTGACCAAGTCCAGTATTTTTTCCACAGACCAGACATTTGGTCCTTCTGACCAAGTCTAGTATTTTTTCCACAGACCAGCCATTTGGGCTTGTCATTGCTCTCTGATGTCTAACCCCTCTCTCGGTGAAATAAGGATTATATTCCTGGCATTGGGTCATTCTGCGCATGGTGTGGGGATGGGGTTATTCTTTCTCAGGGATCTTCCTCTCAGGTATATGAATCAAGGAATATGAAAATGAACCAGCCAGTTCTCAGCTTGGCACTGGGCGATCCAGGGTATGTGTGTTCACGTCTCACATGCTAGATTGGTTGAGTGCCACTAGAGACCTTCTTCGTTGTTCTTCCGTGGCCTCTTGTAAAGGTGCTCAATTATTTATTTTTTTCCACTCAAAGTGTGAACTGCAGAAACTGACCTAGTGGAAAGAGCATGTGATCCTGGAATAAGAGAATCTGGGTTCTACCCCTGGCTCTGTCACTTGCCTGCTGTGTGACCTTGGGCAACTCGCTTCCCTTCTCTGTGCCTCAGTCTCTTTATCTGTAAAATGGGGATGAAATATATGTTCCCCCTCCCTGTTAGAATGTGACAGGGACAGTGACTGTTTTTGGTCTGATTGTCTTGTATTTGCCCTGTGCTTGACATAGAGTAAGCACTTAATAGATACCACAATTATTAGAAATGCATAAATGCACTGATCCTCACTTTAAGATTGAAAAAAGTAGTCTTACAATCGAAGGTCTAAGTGAAGCAGTGTGCCCTAGTGTACAAATCACAGGTCTGGGATACAGAGGACCTGGGTTCTAAATCCAGCTCCAGCACTTGCCTGCTGTATGACCTTGGGTAAGTCACTTCACTTCTCATCTGCAAAATGGGGATTCAATCCCTGTTCTCTTTCCTTCATAGACTGTGAGTCCCAAGTGGGATGTGGACATGTCTGACCTGATTAACTTGTATCTACAAATACCATTAAATGAAAAATACATTAATGGAATGAAGAAGTAGTATCCCCCGCAAACTGAGAGAATGCCTGAGGCCACAGACTCCATTAATAATAATGGAATTTCTTAAGTGCTTACTATGTGCCAGTCACCATACTAAGCGCTGGGGTGGATACAAGCAAATTGAATTGGACACATGCCCTGTCCCACATGGGGCTCACAGTCTAAATCCCCGTTTTACAGATGAGGTAACTGAGACCCAGAGAGGTGAAGGGGCTTGCTCAAAGTCACACAACAAACTAGTGGGGAAATTGGGATTAGAATCCAAGTCCTTCTGACTCCCAGGCCTGCAGTTCATATACTAGGCCACGCTACTTCATTGAGACTTTTGATTGCAGAACACCTTTATTCAGTCTGCATGTGAGGGTCAGCGCATTTTCACATTTCTAATAATTGTGGTATTTTTTAAGTGCTTACTCTAAACCAAGCACAGGACAAATACAAGATATTCAGACCAAAAACAATCCCTGTCCCACATGGAGTTCACATTCTAAGGGGGAGGGAGAACAGACATTTTATCCTCATTTTATAGAAAAGGAAACTGAGGTACAGAGAAGTGAAGGGACTTGCCCAAGGTCACACAGCAGACTAGTGGCAGAGCCCGGGATTAGAACCGATGAACCTCTGACTCCCAGGCCCATGCTCTATCCACTAGGCCACAGTACTTCTCACCATGTTCACTCCCTCGGACGGTTCGAAGAGTCCCACCACCTCGCTGCTCTCTGAAACCCTAGTCTACCCAGTTTAAGAGGGTTTCTCACCCGGAAGGTTGGCCATTAAGCATCCTGTAAGGTCCGTGGGAAGTCGAAAGATGATGATGAAGAGACCACTTTGAAATGATGACCTGCATGTGCCCTGAGCGTATGGGTGGTCCTCTTGTCAGACAAGTAGAGAGGTTCACAAGGAGACCGACATATCAGTCAAACCCACCCAACCGACAGCCGTTTGTTCTCAGGACCGCTGGGGTGGGATTGCTGCGAGGAAGCCGATGCCTTTAGCTCCAAAGCCAGAAAGGCGATGCGTTCTGAACGATGCTCTGAATACATTACACGGATGGCATTAGGCTTGAAGTGGAAACAAACGGACCCCCGTCATGTGACAGCCAACCCATCTTAGTATCTATGTTCTGCAACTAGAATTATCTCTTTGCTTTTTCATAAATGTCCTTTCAACAACAACTTTAAAAAATAACAGTGACAACATACAGTCCATTCAACAGTCCACAATAAGGTTTTTAGACTGGCATTTTTTGCTTTTTGTGGTGTCCCAGTCTTTCCAACAATCTTTTTAAATCTCCCTTTATTACTGCAATGAAAAAAAAAAGATTGAGTTCATGGGAGAGAACATGTTCTGGTATACAAGTGCTAACGGATTTGAAAAATCCATTGTGATTTGTCCAAACGGAATCTCAGGAAGCTATAGGATGCAAGCCCTCCTAAACATTTCCATTTTATAGAAAATGGAAAGATGTGACATCTGTAGTTCTATTTACATATCCAGTGCCAGACAAAAGTCTCTAAAGAAAGCAGAGGAAGAGCATTTAAGTGGCAGAAATGAAAGCATCATTTCCACTGATGGGCAGTTGAAATGCTCCAGGGGAAGACAGTTTGGGTAATGGCATCTTTGTATTTATTTTGACAAACCAGTGACAGGACTATTCCATGCTCTGACAGACAGATGCACTTCATGAAACGCAGTGAGATTCCTCCCTCTTCTTTTCATTTGCTTTCCTGCTGCCTTTCATCCCAAACAGAAGAGCACTGACTATATGTCCATTTATCTCCTCTTTAATTTACAATGTCTCCCTTTTACAGAACTTAGTTTGCTTTCAGCAGTGGCTTTTGGGGGCTAGCAGCCGTGGTCTCACCTCTCAGGATCACACCCGGAGAGTTTCCATGACTCTACCAGTCTCACCTGTGGGAGGGAGAGTCAAGCAGAGGCCTACCCATTCCATTCCTAGCTTGTGTAGAGGCTAGAGAGTGGAAGGCAATCTGCTTAAAGTCAAAACTCACCCTTGCTGGGCAGCAGCGGCAGGGGAGAGATTCGAGGGTGGAGACTCAAGCTTACTGTGAGGAAGGCGGCAATCGTCAACCATTCCATATTTTTACAAAGAAAACTAAACGGGTCCACTACCAGCACGATTGCAGATGCAGAGTGGGGCATTCTGGGAGAGATGTGTCCGTGGTGTCACTATGGGTTGGAAACGACTCGGCATAAGACAAGCAAGACAATCTTGGTCTAGTCACCTTTCTACCCCTCCTCTTTCTCCTGAATCAGTAGCATTGATTAAGTGTGAGAAACACTCTACTAAGCCCTTAGGCATGTATGATAGGCTTGATCCCTGCTCAATCAGTGGCATTTATTAAGCACTTACTGTGGCCGAGCACTGTACTGAACACTTGGGAGAGTACAAAACAATGGAGTTGATAAAAGGCAGTTCCTACCCACACTGCGATTGATTGTGTCGACTACGAATATTTGTCATGTGATGACTTGCGTATGCTTACATCTTCATTCTACAGCTGGTAGGCCTGATTCTACACGGCCTTGAAAATGTGAAGGAATTTTGATCAACTCTCATAATTCCACCTTACTGCAATTAAGCCACGTTAACTAAACACTAAAACATCACTCAAAGCACAGTAACTAGATGCTTTATGTCTTCACCATTGCTAAATCGGGTAAAAGTCTCCTCCTTTGACACTTGTCCAAAATGCTCCATCATCCACTTGCACACATCGAAGGGCACACTTTTCCAGTGATGACTGTTTGGTGATAAAAAGGATTCTGAATTTGCATGTAATGAAATCCATATATTAGAATTCTTGCTACCTCTGTTGAGCCCGAATATTAACTCTATTTTACGTTTTATATTCAGCTGAAAGAATATTTCAACTGCAGTTTCGGAGCTATCCAGAGTAATAATTCAAGAAAGGCATGTAATTGCATTTTCTGTCCTAATATTAATATTGTGTGATTTGTGTTCCTTGCTATGTGAGGGAGAACAACACAGGCCCCCACGTATACAGGAACCTGATGTTTTGGAAATGGCACCTCTCCCCAGTAAACAAACCCTAAATATGACCGCTCTCAAATTAGGCTGATAGGATCTGTGTCTAATTCCCTCTCCTTCCCTGCTGTCGTCCGGGTATTCTTTCCCACTGCTTTACACAGCACCATGCGCACAGTGATTAGTAAATATGATTACTATTACTACATATCAACACATTCACAATCCCCAACCCTGCAGGTCTGCATAGAAATTCTACAACCCTGGAAGAGGGAAGAGAGAGTTAAAAGTGAAGAGGCACAGGTGGAGGGAGTGAGAGATAGAGAGTAGACAGAGAGAGAGACAGAGATTGAGAAAGAGACAGAGTTGAGTATAAGTTGAGTAAATGTGAACATAAGCCAGACAGTGGTATTGGCTAGTGAAGAGCAAATTTTAAACGAGCCAAGGGAAATGAGCTCAATAGAATCAGAGCAGGAGCAAATCATACAATTCAATCAAGCATATTTCTTGAGCACTTACTTGGTGCAGAGCACTGTACTAAGCACTTGGGAGAGCACATTATAATAATATAATGGACATATTCCCTGCCCACAATGAGCTTACTGTCTAGAGCGGGAGAAGGGCATTAATATGAATAAATACATGACAGATATGGGCATAAGTGCTGTGGGGCTGAGGTGGTGGTGAATAAAAGGAGCAATCAGGATAATGCAAAAGGATGTGGGAGGAAAGGAGATTAGGGCTTAGTCTGGGAAGGCCTCTTGAAGGAGATGGGCCGAAAGTTGCTTGATTTTGAAGGGTTGAATGTTAGGAAGATACAAGCATTTATAAGTGTTCTCAGTAGGGAGGGCAGGATAGGGTGAGCTTTGCGCTCCTGATCCATAGCAGGAAATGTAGTGAGGATGTTTTTTAGTGATATATAATAATGATAATTGTGGTATTTGTTAAGTGCTTACTATGTGCCAGGCACTGTAATAAGCACTGGGGTAGACACAAGCAAATCAGGTTGGACACAGTCCTTGTCTCACGTCCGGCTCAAAGTCTTAATCCCCAACTTTGGGGGAGTTTAAATGAATGTATCCAATTTTTATTCAAGGGGTTTGAATAGGAATAGGATTGGGGTAAAGTGCTCTAGTTAAATGGTGCAGGGAGATATAGAATGGATTTTCTTAGTGTATAAAGCTGTAATGGTCTACAAAACAAATGAAAGGAAATTCTTCACTTAGCATGTGGGAAATCTATGGAATTTGGAACTAGAAATTGTGATTGCGGGAACTGTGCAAGGTGAAAATTATAGCGAGATCCAAAGGGTTTGGGGAGACTGATGGAGTGGTACATATTGGGTGGCAAGGGGGAAAGGCAGGGGTGTAGAGGAGGAAGTTGTAAGTGTTAGAATGGTCCATCCCTAAATATGACGATGGATGTCAAGGTGAGTCCATTACAGTGTTCCACATACAGTAAACACGCAATAAATACCATTGATTGATTGAAAGTACAAATCATCCACTCCTTCCAAGTGTACTGATGCCCCTGACCGATTTGGACACTGGGTAGATAGATGAAGATGGTGATGATGATGATAAATGGATTTCACATTTACCTGCTTCCAAACATTGATCGGAACCATAAGAATTCTCTGATTATTTTTTTTGGCATTAAATCAGGAAAAAAGACCCAATACTGAAATCCCAGAGGAATCCCTTCCATCTCATTGCCCTCAGAGCCACAGTTCTGTGAAAGATTCTTAAGTAGTTCAAAAGAGGATGTTTTTATAACTGTCCATTCGTTCTCCACTGCTCTAATGCCGTTGTCTTCCTGCTTCCGTAATCGCTTCCGAATCGCAAAGAAAACGACGTCTCAAAGCGTCCAGACAAATTTTATGAGGAATAATAAAAGAAGAGGCAGACTGCACAATTGAGAGAGAAAGGGAGAATAGTGTCTGCCTTGTCAGTGTTTTGCAGTCAAGTTGAATTTACTTATCCGTCCTGGGCCTAACATCCTTCATTAGACACTTTGGTTCAGACTGAATACCTCATGGACTACATGTCAGAGGGAGGTAGAAAGAGATAAGCAGTGCTGTAAAACCATTTCCCTCGATAGCCAAAACACAGATGGAGAAGATGCTTGACCATATTAACTGTTTTAATAACATCCCTGAAGCCATTAACCATCATCCTAATAGAATTCTGTTTATTTATTTATCACATTACTCATTCAAGATAGTTGAGAAGGGTCTTGGCCTAGTGGAAAGAGCACAGATCTGGGAGTCAAAAGATGTGGGTTCTAATCCTGGGCTCTGACACCAACCTACTGCGTGTCCTTGAAAAAGTCACTTAACTTCTCAGAACCTCAGGTTCCTCATCTATAAAATGGGGATGAAAATACCTGTTCTGCTTTGGCCTGTGAGCCTCGCGTGAGACGGGGCTGTGACCATCCTGGTTATCTTGTTTTTACCCCAGTGTTTAATACAATGCTTTGGAACATGCAATTATTTTGCAAGAATATATATTCTGCCCCAAAGTCTCTGGTAAACATTTTTCTTTGGCAAATATGAAGGCCGATTTCCAGTCCCTTCAATCAGTGGTACTTACTAAGCGCTTACGGGTAGACTTGGTAGATGTGATGCCTGTCCACAAAGACCATACAGGGGGATTTATCAGATGAAGAGCAAGATGTATTTTCCAAGTTCTCAAAATAATATTTTGACCCCATATAGAGGGATATATTTCCAGGATTTGCAAGGAGCTGTCTGCTCTATCTGATCCTATCAGTGTTCTCAGAGCACAGGGAAGCTGCATGGCCTAGTGGAAAGAGTATGGGGCCATGGGACCTGAGTTCTAATCCTCGCTTCGCCGCTTGCCTCATGTGCACTTGGACCAGTCGCTTCTCTGTGCCTCTGTTTTCTCACCTATAATTTGGGGGTCAATTCCTGTTCTCCCTCCTTCTGAGATTGAGAGCCCCATTTGGGACAGCCAGAGTGTCAAATCAGCAAGAATGGTCAATTATTTCTATGATTTTTCTTCCAAGGTAAAACTATTTTTGTTGTCTATCTTGTGGCTGGGAAAGTTAGGTTCAGAAAGGGATTCGGAAAGGTTGAAGGGGACTGTAGTATATAAACATGTTGTATATGTTTAGTTTGAGGTAGCAGCAGGGCATCTTTGTCGCAATATCCTGGAGGCTGGAGTTGATGAAAGATTGAAGAGAAGGAGTGAGGTAGGGACTATCAAGGTAGATGGATCAATCAATCAACCAGGGGTATTTTGTGAGTGCTTACTGTGGGCACGAAAAAGACAGTAGACAGATTCCCTGCCCTCAATCATAATAATAATAATGAAGTTGGTATTTGTTAAGTGCTTACTATGTGCCAAGCACTGTTCTAAACAGTGGGGAAGATACAAGGTAATCAGGTTGTTCCACGTAGGGCTCACAGTCTTCATCCCCATTTTACAGATGAGGTAACTGAGGCACAGAGAAGTTAAGTGACTTACCCAAGGTCACATAGCTAACAAATGGTGGGGCCGGGATTAGAACCCATGACCTCTGACTCCCAAGCCCGGACTCTTTCCACTAAGCCACACTGCTTCTCAAGGAGCTTTTACTTTGAGAATCATCCATGTGGAGGTGGTAGTTGAAGTAATGGGAGGGGGATGAGCTCCCTAAATGAGTAAGTGAAGATTTAGAAGAGAAGGGAAGCAGTGTGGCCTAGTGGATAAGCTTGGGCCTGGGAGCCAGAGGACCTGGGTTCTAATCCTGGCTCAGACACATGCCTGTTATGTGACCTCGGGCAGGTCACTTAACTTTGCTGGGCCTGCAAGCTCATTATGGGAAGGGAACGTGTCTACCAACTCTCTTGTATTGTACGATCCCAAGCACTCAGTCCAGTGCTCAGCATACAGTAAGAGCTCAAAAGATACCATTGATTGATTCTCTGTGCCTCAGTTTCCTCGACTGCAAAATGGGGAATCAACACCTGTTCTCCCTCCTACCTTACTGTGAGCCCCATGTGAGACAGGGACTGTATCTGGTCCAGTTAACTTGTATAAACCCTAACGCTCAGAGTACTTCTTGACATACATTAAACACTTAAATACCGTAAAGAAGGGGTTCCAAAACTGAGCCTTGAGGGGTCCCCACAGTTAGGAAGTGGGAGGTAGAAGAAGAGTCAACAAAAAAGACAAAGAAAGATGGTCCAGATAAATACAGAGGAACCAGGAAAGAACCGTGTCAGAATTACTTTCCCTTATTCCCAACTATTTTGGTATCTTTCTCCCGTGCTAGATTGTAAACTCCTGAGTACAGGGATTACGTCTATTAATTCTATTGTAGTCTCCCAAGTTTTTAGCACAGTGCTCTGCCTGTAGTAGGTGCCCACTAAACCCTACTGACTCAATGGTAGTTTGCTTCTCATTCTACAGTGATTGTGAGGACCATCATCCCAAGTCTCAGCTGGTCAGAACAGGTAAAGGTGATTGGATGAGTGATGATTGGGCAAACCTGGGACTCAGAGGACTCATGGAAAAATCCAGGGCCCTGAATGTAGGGGAGGAAGAGGTGCGGAGAGATGGGAAGGAAAAGAAAAGCCTGTGATCAGCAATGCAGATCATTCACTGGTGGAAAACCAAGAGCACGCACCATGTTTGTCAATATGAGCTGAGGAAGGAGTGAGATTACAGTGGAAAGCCAATTATCCAAACTCATTGGAACGGAGACTCATTCAGATAATCGATAGCTCACATGGCCAGATGGAATCAGATTATCTCAGGCGGTTGCCTGCCAAATTTGATTCAATAAACTGAACTCCTTTTTGATGATCTGAGCTGGCCTCAATCTGGCTACCCAGTGGTCTGGATATTTGACTTTCTAAAGTAACCTTGGCAGTCTTTCCCTCTTTCTCCATTCTCCATCATTCTGAACCATTCCAGTCTCATCTGAAGGAGCAGACATGGTAAGTTCTCTCTATTTCCTTGCAGGTGGTGGTTCGTAATGGTCAGATTGAGCTATCTTTTCACTGAATTGTTTTTGAATTACTAATTGGCAGAGAACAACTGCTCTGTCAGAAAAGTGGCATAGCCTCTTGGGGCCTAGAAGTCAGAGATCCTAAGTTCTAATTCTACCTAAACCATTTGCCTGCTGTTTGACCGTAAGCAAATTACTTAACTCTCTGGGCTTCTGAAATTGAGGATTCAATATCTGAGCTCTTCTCTAGACTGTGAGCTCTTGTGGGCAGGTAGCGGAACCGGAATTAGAACCCAGGTCCTTCTGACTCCCAGGCCCCTGTTCTATCCACTAGGCCACTCTGCTTCTCAGCAGGAGATATATCTCTTCTCCCTCTGATTTATGCTGTGAAATAGGGTCGGTGTCCAAGATGTTTATCTTCTATCTACCCCCTAGTGCTTAGTACAGTGCTTGACACCTAGAAAGGGCTTAATAATGAGTATTATAATTATTATCGTTATTGTTATCATTATTTTAAGACATGGATTCACAACTGCTCAGGGAATTGATCTTAGAGGAAGCATCCCCCACACTCCTTGAAGATAGCTCACTGTGGGCAGGGAATGTATCTGTTTATTGTGATATTGGACTCTCCCAAGGGCTTAGTAAAATGCTTTGCACACAGTCAATGCTTGGTAAATATGATTGAATAAATGAATAAAGACCCAGGAGACAGTGGTAACTACTCAACCACTGATTTCACTAGTCCATTAAACTGTAAGCTCTTTGAGGACAGGGATTGTGTGATCCAACTGTATCATGCTCTCCCAACTGCTTAGTACAGTGCTCTGCACGAAGTGAGCACTCAAGAAACTGCTTGGCTTAGTTAAGAGGGCATAGGCCTGGGACTCAGAGGACATGGGTTTTAATCAAGGCTTCAACACATGTCTGCTGTGTGATCTTGGGTGAGTTGCTTAACTTCTCTGGGCCTCAGTTATCTCATCTGTAAAATGGGTATTTAGAATACAAGTTCATTCCATCATATTTACTGAGTGCTTTCTGTGTGCAGAGCACTGTCCTAAGCACTTGGGAGGGTACTCTAGAACAATAAATAGACACATTCCTTGCCCACAGTGAGCTTACAGTCTAGAGAGGAGGAGAATGTGTCAACCCAATTATCCTGTATCTACCGCAACATTTTGTACACTGCCTGGCACAAAGCAAGCACTGGGCAGATGCCACAAAAAATTGAAAAAATAAGTACCACTGATGGATTGCGTGCTCTGATCTTCCAGTTACTGTGTACATTATCTTGAGGCCTCTGTCCTTGCCTCTCCTTTCGAGCCCATCTGGGTGACTACTTCACAAGCTCACAAACCATTCTGGGAGGACAGGGAAAGAGGGAGGATCCAGAGGTTGGAGACATGGCGGGCGTTCTGTGTGGCTCAGGTTTTATGAGTCACTGGAGCAACTGAACCTCACTGATGTCGGTGAAATTCAGATCCCTTCCAGGGAACACAGTGGGGAGAAATATAAGATGTTTCTCTACCCGCTGAGGCACTGGAAGGCTGATAAAATGGCCCTGAGCGTTTCTAAGGCAAAGCACTTGGCAAGAACGATATACCTAATGAAACAGGGAGATCCGGTATGAGCAGGCATGTAAGGCTAGAAAAGTAATGGTTTTTTGATGGACTTTAGTGACATTTCACATCAGAAGTGTGTTTTTCAACCGATTTAGGTTTCTGGAACCGTAGAAAATGTCAAGGAATATCAAATGAACGATCTGACATTTATGCTCCTTCCCCATCATATCTAAGATGTGAGATGGTAGGATGCTGCTACTTCAGGTGTTCCCGTCAACATTCTCCACCATGTTTTCTGCTCTTTCCTTGATTTAAATAGTCCCGTTGCTCCAAACTCCGCCAAATTCACCTGCTCTACTCAATTAAGGCTAAAAGAATGGGTTTTTTTAAATCCTGAATAGTTTTCACCCAGGAGTAGAATGGAAATTGAGGGTGTTGATTTGACTGTATGTATGGAATGAGCATACTTGCCATGGTAATATTGTTTTGTGGTGTGAATATTGTTTGGGGTTCAGATAAAACCTTCCTTCTAAATGATGTTGACATTTGTTAAGCACTTACTATTGTACCAAGCACTGAGGTACTTGCAGGATTATCAAGATCAACCCATACAGGGGCTCACAGTGTAAGTAAAAGGGTACTGAATCCCCATTTTATGGATGAGGAAATGAGCACAGAGAAGTCAAGTAACTGGCTCAAGGTCACACAGCAGAGAAGCGGCAGAGCAGGAATTCTAACCCAGGTCCTATGACTCCACAGGCCATGTTCTTTCCACCAGTCCCAGCTGCTTCACGTCTAAAGCATTCAAAACACTTCCCCATTTTACACTGTTGCCCCTGAAACAATGTCTGACAAAGTTGTCTCCATCTATAATAATAATAAAATTTATTATTATGCCATTTATTAGGCACTATTTGTATGCTAAGCACTAGGGTGAGTCCAAGGTTAAAAGATTGGATGGAGTTCCTATCCCTCATGGTCTCAGAATCTAGCAGCCTATTGTAGTAGGTAGAGCACAGGCCTGGGAGTCAGAAGGTCTTGGGTTCTAACCCCAGTTCTTCCCCTTGCCTCCTGTGTGACCTTGGGCAAGTCACTTCATTTCTCTGTGCCTCGGTTACTTCGACTCTAAAATGAGGTTTGAGACTGTGAGCCCCATGTGGAACTGGGGCTATATCCAATCCAATTTGCTTGTATCCACCCCAGTGCTTAGTTCTCTGCCTGGCACACAAGTAAGTACTTAAATACCACAGTTATTATTATTATTTTCTCATTCTCACTTCACAAATGGGGAGTTTCAGAGATTTGGCCAAGGTCACATATCAGGACAGTGACAGAGCTGGGACTAGAACTCTGCTCTTTTGACTCCCCATTCCATGATCTTTCCCCTAGACCATGGTTATCTCCATTGTAAGAGTGAAGAAAATGGCAGAGGGAGGTTGGGTGAGTTTCTCTTCCACACACATCCAGTTTGCCAAGAGTCCAAGCCTTTAGAATCTCATTCAAGCTCGAGAGCCATTCGATGTGTACAAGTGTTGAAGGAGCAGCTGTTTCCTCGCATGTATGGGGAGTGACCGAAAGACCAAAAATCCATATACCTCATCATGTGCAATATAGTACAGAAGTATCCTGGGCTAGTGAAAAGAGCTTGGGAATCAGAGGACCTGGGTTCTAACTCCAGCTCCTTCACTTTCCTGCCGTTTGACCTTGGCTAATTCACTTCTCCGTGCCTCAGTTCCCTCATCTGTAAAATGGGGATTTCATACCTCTTCTCCCTCCTATTTACGATGTAAACCTGAAGTCAAACAGGGATTGAGTCCAACCTGATTAACTTGCATCTACCCAAGCACGTAGAACAGTGCTTGACACAGAAGAAGCGCTTACCAAATATAATGGTAATAAATAAGCGTGATAATGATGAATATATAATGCATAGGCGCATGCATACACTTATGATCATATATGTGGGTGCATGCGTGACTATGCATCTGAGCGCTCATGTCTGCAATGCAGTTTCCCAGCCATTAGCATTCAGCCCAGTGAGCTCAGTGACAACTTGGAAGGTTAGCCACTGGGAATTGGCTCAGCCTTGAGAAGAATCAAGAAAAGAAGTTCCCAAAACGCTGCCCTTATCGCTGGAGAGACAGCTGCTCTCTGCAAAAAATGTCTCTCAGCCATTTGGTGTTGGCATAGACTTCTGTTCTCTTCTGACAAAACCACTGCTTAGGAGCTGACCTCGAGGGAAACGGGAAAGAGAGGAAGCCTACTACAAATTTTTCTGAGGGTCTCCATAACTTTGAAATCACCTCTGGATGCATTCATTGCAGTTCCAGCAGTGTGGTACCCCTTTCTGTCATCCTGAGGAATGGGGTGTAGAAAACAGAGTAGAACAGCAGGATTCAGTGGTTTTCAGCTTTTTTTTCTCCCAAGTTTTTTGTTTTCTTTCTCCCCCCAGAAAATCTGGGGAAGGGAAATAAATAGATTCGGCAGATAAGGGAACTATTCTGACTTGAAAAATTAAACCCCAGGGCCATACCTCGATCTGGCCTATCTCACCACTCACCTCTTGCTCAAATTCTGCCTCTGTCCTGGAACGCCTTCCCTCTGTCTATCCAAATGATAGTGACTGTCCCCACCTTCAAAGTCTTGTTGAAAGCACATCTCCTCCAAGAGGACTTCCTTGACTAAGCCCTCATTCCCTCTATTCACTCCTCTCTCAGCCCCACGGTACTTAATTTTTTTTGTAATTTTTAAATGCTTACTATGGGCCAGGCACTGTATTAAGTGCTTATGTACATGTTTGCAATTTATTTGTTTACATTAATATCTGTCTTCCCCTCTAGACTGTAAGCTTGTCATGGGCAGGGAATGTGTCTACCAACTCTGTTTTACTGTTATAGTATACTCTTCCTAATGCTTACTACAGTGTTCTGCACATGACTTACTGATCGATTTAAAATTACATTCAACACTGCTAAATCTCTTTCCCTCCTTTTCAGAATGGGATCTCCATATGGGATTGGGAATGGGTCTGATCTGACATTCTTGAATCTACTTCCATATTTATTGAAGTGCTTGCCTCATATTAAGTGCTTAATCATTTTTAGTGGCTTTATTAAGTGCTTACTCTGCTCTAGCCAGTGTACTATACATGAGGGTAGATGCAAGATAATCAGGTTGTATACAGCCCATGTTCTACATGGGGCTCACAGTCTTATTCCCCATTTTAGAGATGAAGTAACTGAGCCACAGAGAAGTTAAGTGATTTGTCCAAAGTCACAGAGCAGACAAATGGCAGAATCAGGATTATAACCCAGGTCCTCTGACTACCAGGTCTGTGCTCTTTCCACTAGGTTACATTGTTTCTCAAAATGCAATAATCATGATAAATTCGGTAGCAGTAAATATCAGTAACTAGACTGCTCTTTGACGATAGGTTGATGATAGAGTATATTCTTTTTTGAAACTTTCAGAGGTTGAACCTAGTATCTCACCGAGCCCCAGTTATTCTTTCCCCTTGGATCGTGTTGTCCAAATCCATTTACCAGAAAAGGATGTTTAGGCGATGCCTCACAGCATGGCCTAGTGGGGATAGCACAGGCCCTCTATATTGGAAGCTTGTTTGGGGCAGGGAATGTGTCTGCTATTTTGTTATATTGTACTTTCCCAACTGCTTAGCACAGTGCTCAACACAGTAAGCACTCAATAAATACGATTGACTGATTGGGTGAGAGCCTGGGTTCTAATCCACCCTCTGCCAACTGCTTGCATTGTGACTGCACAAGTCACTTTTCTTCTCTGTGCCTCAGTTTCTTCAATTGTAAAAATGAGGACCAAATCCCTTTAATCCCTCCTATTTAAACTGGGCACTCCCACGTAGGACAGGGACTGAGTCATATCTGATTAATTTGTATGAGAGGAAGCAAGGTCTAGTGGATAGAGCATGGGCTTGGAAGTCAAAAGGTCATGGGTTCTAATTCCAACTCTTCCACTTGTCTGCTGTGTGACCTTGGGCAAGTCACTTCACTTCTCTGGGCCTTAGTTCCCTCATCTGTAAAGTGGGAATTAAGTCTGTGAGCCCTATGTGGGACAGGGACTGTATCCAACCCGATTATCTTGTATCAACTCCGGCGCTTAGAACATATTTGGCTGGTACATAGTAAACGCTTAACAAATGCCAAAATTATTACCTACCCCAGTGCTTAGGACAGTGCCTGACACACAGTAAGCACTAAACAAATACAATAAAAATGATTATAGTCATAATGGTTCCCTCATGATAATGGTTCCAATCAATCATTAGGTTCCGGTATCTATCAGCACGTTATTTGGTTTATTCATTCAGTGTCATCCCAGTCCATTGGAGTAGTCCTCATTTTGATGACAAACACAAGCAACACCTCAGAAAAGAACACAATACTTCTCTATCTCCATCACCTCAATCCTAAGGCCACCAAGGCCATCATGGTACAAATGATTGAATTCCAAAGTTTTAGTAGAGCTGGCGGTTGGGTACACGGAAGGCAGTGGAGATGTTAAACCTCTAAAAAAATAAACCACTGGCAAAAGACACGAGAGTAGTTTGTTCCTTTCTCTTGGCACTTTACTATAACTCTCGGCCCAAGTGGCATTAGAAAACAAAGACATTCCAAGAAGTTTAGGATGGACAAACCTCAGAGGTACCGGTAGAATTTTATCTTTTGGCTATTGCTTTTGATGGTGATTTAATCCCAAAGTTGGCCTTTCTGGAGGAGAATTAGACCTTGGGACACAAAGAAAGAAAAAGGAACATCGAGACTTCTGTTCCAGGACTGGTTCTGTGTTTAAGACCATCCAAGAAGCAATCAACGGCTTACAAAATACCCAAGCCTCTGCTTCTCAAACGCTAATTATGTCTGTTTCAGCCGGTCCTTCCCAGCCTGCCAGCCTCAGAATAAGCCCTGCCTGGACAGCTTTCTCTGAGCAACTCATCTGTGCAGCCTCAAGAAGGGATTTCAAAGCAACTCTTATCATAACAGGATTTCTCATCAGATTTGTGCCATCTCTGGCATGAAATCAAGCCAAACGATAAAAGGGCAGCCTTTTCAATCCGCTGGAATCTGCAAACGCAGATGAATTGAAAAGCCAGATGAATAAAAAAGGACCAAAAAGAGGAAAACGATTTCAAAGGGAAATGAACTTTCCGGATATTCAGTCAGATCCTGTCCAGAAGATGTCGGCTTTCGTACTCTAAGCGGAAGAGTTAGACTTTCCTAAGTGAAAAATTAGCAAGACTGACTTCTCTTCTCAGAAATTTGCAACTCTTCTCTCTTCCAGGAATGTTTCTCAATCCTCCTCCAATACGGTCTTGCCCTAGATAGGTAATATATTTATAGCTTTCTAGTTATCTCAATTAATGCCGGCCTCACGGAGTACTTTGCTAAGTACTCTGGCTTTCCAACTTTGCTTTCATTAGAATGAGAGTCCTTGAATGTCTCATTTTCATAATACCTCATTGTTTAATTAAAGGGAAATGGTAGGACTGCTCTATCCATATGAAAAGAATAATGTTGGCAAAATGGAAAAGCTAGAATAGCAAATGGGAAAGGCCATACAATAGCAGAGACAAGAATTCCAAGTGCCTCTGATTTTTGTCATTGCCTGGCTGAAACGGAGTTCAAGGGTCTCTGAATTAAATCCATTAAGAACTGGTCAATAATGTAGAGAGATGCTGTATTTACTTTGGTAACAGCCTGTAGAAGGGGAAGCTTTGGTTATCATTGAATAAGCTAATGGGGGGAGTCTCTGTTACTCACAGAGCGAATGGTTTAATCATTAGAACAGATGCTTCTGAGTTTGCAGCCATAGATTTAGGCTTCCTTGGGGAATTCTTTCCTAGCCCTATCATTAGCATATATTGATTACACTGATTGGCTAATCGCTTAATTAGGAGATAGATAACCCCTGTTATTGAACTATTTTAGGACTGAGCTTCCAAAACTTTACCAAAGGATCTTTGGTCTGATCACATTTCTTTCCAACCTTGAAATCGGACTTGCTTCTGGCTTTGTGGGCAAGGTTTCTAGTTAATTATTTAAAAAAAACAAAAAACCTGAGACTGTTTCACCCATTATAGGCACCATCAGCTGGGGCAGGATTGAAGACGGTAGAAAATAGACAGAAAAACATTTCTTTTCCCTAGTTATTACAAGTTATTTTCTTGAGGTCTGATCTGGCCTGAAGCTTCTGAGGCTCTGAACAAAAGATTCAGGAAAATGATGGCCCTTTGTGGATTGGTTTAAAGATCCAGAATGACTTACGCCATTGGCTCGAATGAAGAAATATCGTCCTGGGCCATAATGAGAGCAAGGCCTTAAGTTACATGGCTTCATGAAGCAATTAAACTATCATCTGTATTCCCTGAAGAGACGCTTCCATTACATGTAGCATTGACACAAAAGAACGGATCGGTAGGGCTAAAAGATAATGGACACTACAATATATAAACTGGTGAAGATATGAATAAGATGTAAGTGAATTGTTGCAGAGACCAGAGGCACTGTTCTCTTCCATCATAATAATAATGATATTTGTTAAGCGCTTACTATGTGGCAGGCACTGTTCTAAGTACTGGGATAGATACAGGTTAGGCAGCTCTCTGCTCCAGTGACATCACGGAGGAGCAGAGTTAGAGTGACCCTTTCAGAGCTCAGTAAATGCAAGAGCGAAGTGAGACTGGCTAATTTCATTTCACGTGAGAGAGCTTCCTTTGGTCTAGGATGGAGCTGGAAGTCAAACAGGCTGATTAAAACCAGCCGTTTGAAGTGTACTCTTCTCTTATCTGGCTCAGAACAGGTTCTGTCCGGCAGGAGCCTCCTGCTGGTAAAGGCAGAAGCTTTGGGAAATTTTTTCTCTCTCTATAAAAGGGAACTATGGCATTATATTTCCCAGGACTATTATCAGAAAGCAAAACTAAGACCTCTTGCTGAATTTGAGAACATTCTGGGAATAGTAAATGGAGCACAAGGTAACTGAGCTATTGTCTATAATAATGATGATAATGGTGTTTGTTAGATGGTTAGGTGCCAAGCACTGTGCTTAGACCTGGGGAAGATCTCATAAATACAATCAGATCCACGCAGTCCTACATGGGGTCCACATTCTAAGTAGGAGGGAGAATGAGTATTGAATCCCCATTGTACAGATGAGGAAGTTGAGGCACGGAGAAGTTAAGTGATTTGCCAAAGGTCACCCAGCAGATAAGTGTATCTTTGAATCTTTATGTATCTTTCCCAGCTATGGCTCAGAGGTACAGTTGGAATGGAAAATGATCAGAAGGAGTTAGGCCCTTAACATTGACCATCCCCCGAAGATGCTCTTGCTAGTTAGTCAATAGATCAGTGGTATTTATTAAGCACTTACTTTGTGCAAAACACTGTAGTAAGTGCTTGGGAGAGTATACTATAGCAGTGTTGAGTGTTCTAGTTGAGATCCTCCATCCAATAAGCATGGGTGACGATTGGCAGAGGCAAGAAAGGCCAATAATAAGTAGCATGGGCTAGTGAAAAGAGCACAGGCCTGGGAGTCAGAAGGACCTGTATTCTAATCCTGACTCCACTTGTCTACTGGGTGACCTTGGGCAGCTCACTTCACTACTCTGTGCCTCAGTTACCTCATCTGTAAAATGGAAATTGAGACTGTGAGCCCCCTGTGGGACATGGACTGTTCAACCTGATTAGCTTGTAGCTACCCCAAGGCTTAATGCAGTACCTGGGACATAATGAGAGCTTAACAAATAGCCCAAGGGAAAAAAAAGGTAGTTCTTTGCATTTCGAAAGGAATTTCTCAAGTGATTGGTTGACTGCTTCTTGGGGATTTTCAAAGTGAAAGGAAACCTCATTCCTTGCCTGTTGGGAAGCATAATGCACCTTAATATGTGGGCTTGAAGAAATGATTTCTCTCAGAACCGATCCAGAAAGTGCCCTGGAGGTCTCACTGACTGATAACCAGCCTGGTCTACTGGTTAGAGAACGGGCCCGGGAGTCAGAGGACCTGCGTTCCTAATCCCGGCTCTGCCACTTGTCTGCTGTGTGACTTTGGGCAAGTCACTTCCCTTCTCTGTGCCTCAGTGACCTCATCTGGAAAGTGAGGATCAAGATTGTGAGCCTCATGTTGGAGGCAGCATGTCAGAGTGGATAAAGCAAGTGCCTGGGAGTCAGTGGGTCATAGATTCTAATCTCGGCTCCGCCACATTCATTCAATTGTGTTTACCAAGCGCTTACTGTGTGCAGGGCACTGTACTGTCTGCTGCGTGCCCTTGGACAAGTCACTTCACTTCTCTGTGCCTCATCTGTAAAATGGAGACTGTGAGCCCCAAGTGGGACAAGGGACCATGTCCATTCCGATTTGCTTGTAACCAGTCCAGGGATTGGCAGATAGTAAGCACTTAGCAAATACTATTATTATTGTTACACAGACTGTACAACCCAATTAACTTTTAACTACCCCAGGGTTTAGCATAGTGTCTAGTACATAGTAAGTGCTTGACGGATACTATTAGGAAAAAAAATGAAAACAACAACTATGCCTCCAGTCTGCACAAAGCAAATATCCCAAGGACAGAGATGCATTTATTTCTTGGTTCTCTGAGGCAGAATTCCCAGGCCGAAGCATCATAACTAGCAGTGCAGTCTTTCTCAGCAAACACCCAGGGAGCACAAGCAATAAACATTAAACCGGAGAATTTGCCAAGAAACTCAGAGGAGTCAGTAGGAATGCCTTACACGCTTGAGGATGCAGAGCCATTAAGTTGGCTGAAAATGTGTTTCTCTCCTTGTGCTGTTTTATTAGGTCCAATAACCCTCCAAACCCAAGCCACAAAATAACAAAACCAAACGTTCAGGCCACTAAATAAAGCCAAGTCTTAGTAAGCCCACTTAGAGAGCTCAGAACTTCAAGAATTAGAGCACCTGGAAATTCAAACTCATAATCAAATAATCAGTGGTATTGATTGAGTGCTTTCTATGTGCTGAGCATTGTAGTAAGCACTTGAGAGAGCACAACAGAACGGAATTAGCAGACACGTTCCCTGCCCACAGTGGGCTTACGATCTAAAGTGGGGGTTTCCAATTTGGAGGGGGACTAATAAGTAAATTAAATTCAGTCATTATTACCTCTCCCTGTAAAACAAATAGCAAAGCTGTCTCACAAGATTTACTGAAAGCTTACTCAAGCAGAAAACTGCACAACGCACTTGGGAGAGTAGAGCGATCTCTGCCTTCAAAGAGTTTTCATTCTGGTAGCAGTGGACAGTTTCTGTGTAGCAATAAATCTAATAATAATTGTGGCATTTCCTAAGCCCATATTATGTGATAAGCACTGTGCTGAGGGCTAGGGTAGATAGGAATAATCAGACAGTGCTTCTAAAGAAGCACTGTGGCCAGTGGAAAGAGCTTGGGGCTGAGAGTCAGAGGACCTGGGTTCTAATTGCAGCTCTTTCAGATGCCTGGTGTGTGATCTCAGGCAAGTAACTTAACTTTTCTATGCCCAAACTTCTTTAGGTGCAAATGGGAATTAAATGACTGTTCTCCTTCCTGCTTAGCGTGGGAGCCTCATGTGGGACAAGGACAGTGTCTGACCTGATTAACTTGTATCTTTCCCAGGGTTTAGTATCGTGCTTAACACATAGTAAGCACTTAACAAATACCACAGTTATTGTTATTATTGTCAGTTTGGCAACCAACCCCATGCCTTTGTAAAAGAATAATCCTCAGTGATGTTATCTCTCACTACCAACAACTGCCAGTACTTTTACTCACAGACCTACAACAAAAAATCAAATCCATGAGTTGTGTCAGGAGAGTTGAACAGACCTTCCTGCATAATAGTGTGTTGATTAGGAGTGAGTTATTAAGGGAAGTTTGACCATCCATTCTAATCTGTGGCCCAGTGGACAGAGCATGGGTGTGAGAGTCAGAGGACCTGGGTTCTAATCCCTGCTCTACGACTTGTCTGCTGTGGTGTGACATTGGGTAAGTCACTTCACGTCTCTGTGCCTCAGTTCCCTCATCAGCAAAATGGGGATTCAATACTCTCTCTTCCTTTCGGACTCTGAGCTCCAAGTGGGACCTGATTACCTTGTATCTATCCCAGCGTTTCCTACAGTGCTTGGCCCATAGTAAGCGTTTGACAAATAGCATTTTTAAAAAGTCAGTCATAATTAACGAACACTTATAATGTACAGAGCACTGAATTAAGCACTTGGGAAGGTACAATACAGCAGAGTTGCTAGACTTGTTCCCTGCCCACAAAGAGCTAACAGTATAAAGGTGTAGAGCTCAGTGCAGCTCAGTGTAGAGCCCGGGCTTGGGAATCAGAGGTCACGGGTTCTAATCTTAGCTCCGCCACTTGTCAGGTGTGTGACTTCAGGCAAGTCATTTAACTTCGCTGCCTCAGTTCCCTCATCTGTAAAATGGAGATTAAGACTGCGAGCCCCATGTGGGATAACCTTAACAAATACCATTATTATCGGTAGTAGGTTACAGAGAAGCTTACAGTCTATAAATGATCTCTAAAATTCCTTTCATCCTCAACATAGGAATTTCAGAGTAAGCAGTAATGATGGAGGAAAAAAGCTTCTTCCTCTCTTGTTCCATGAGAGATATCAAGCCTGGGCTTTGGAGTCAGAGCTCATGAGTTCGAATCCCAGCTCTGCCTCCTGTCAGCTGTGTGACTATGGGCAAGTCACTTAACTTCTCTGTGCCTCAGTTACCTCATCTGTAAAATGAGCATGAAGACTGTGAGCCCCACATGGGACAACCTGATTCCCCTGTGTCTACCCCAGCGCTTAGAACAGTGCTCTGCACATAGTAAGCGCTTAACAAATACCAACATTATTATATCAGTAAAAATCTAAGTTGGCTGAGCTGAAATTTAGAGTTTGAAGTTTCAGGTATCTTGATTTATTGGTGAAAACTGTTGTGATCTGATGGGTACAATATCTTCCTTGAGATAATGTGAGAAAAGAAAAATATCAAACTCTTGAGAGGGAAATTCCACCAATTAGCAAATTAGACACTGAAAAAGCCTGTCCCTGACCCAAATTCTCCTTCCAGATACTGCCCCAACTTCAATTAATCCATCAGTGATATTTACTGAGTGCTTCCTGTGTGCAGAGCAGTGTACTAAGTTCTTGGGAGATTATAATAAAACAGAGTTGGTAGACACATCCCCTGCCCTCAAAGAGCTAACTTTCTGCCTTGAATCCTGGCAAATTCCTTAAATGGACTGTACACACAAATCTGCTGCCTTCACTTCTTCCCTACCTACTCTCTGGTTTTTACCCCCTTCAGTCTATTAAAGTGTTGCTCACCCAAGGCACCGGTGACATCTTTTTGGCTAAATCTATTCTTTCCAATAGGTATTGAATCCCTATTTTGCAGATGAGGGAAATGAGGCACCGAGAAATTAAGCGACTTTCCCAAGGTTACATAGCAGGTAAGTGTCAGACTTAGAATTAGAACTCAGGTCCTCTGACTCCCAGGTCCATGCTCTTTCCACTAGGTCATGATGCTTCTCTGATCCATCAATCAGTGGTATTTACTGAGCATTTAATATGTGCCGGGCACTGTTCCAAGTAGTTGGGAGAGTACAGTACAACAGAATTAGCAGACACGTTCCCTGCCCCTAATGGGTTTTCAGTCTAGAAGGAGCTAAGACTGTACTAAGTGCTGGGTAGATACGATATGATTAGATGGGGTACATTCCCTGTCCCACATGGGGCTCACTGTCTAACTGACTAATGGGAGGGAGAACAGGCATTAATCTCCTTTATTCAAATGAGGAAAATGAGGTACAGAGAAGTTAAGTGCTTGGAAGATTACATTGCAACAGAGTTAGCTGACACCTTCCTTGTCCATAAGGAGCTTACAGTCTAGGGGAGGGCTCCTTAAGAAGTGGGTGAAATTGAAACCCCCATTCTCCATAATAATGTTGGTATTTGTTAAGCGCTTACTATGTGCAGAGCACTGTTCTAAGTGCTGGGGTACATACAGGGTAATCAGGTTGCCCCGCGTGAGGCTCACAGTCTTAATCCCCATTTTACAGATGAGGTAACTGAGGCCCAGAGAAGTTAAGTGACTTGCCCACAGTCACACAACTGACAAGTGGCAGAGCCGGGAGTTGAACCCATGACCTCTGACTCCCAAGCCTGGGCTCTTTCCACTGAGCCACGCTGCTTCTCCATGGCTTCTCCCTGAAAGCGTTGGTATTTACCTTTACGTTTGCTGGGCTGGAATCTTTTTCAAATATAAGTGGTGCGTTCTTGTTCCAGAGAGACTTCTATGTTTCTCTTTTTTCTATCCATCGTGGTACAGCTTGTTTTTGTCATTATGACTTCAGAAAATAAGGTGCTTTTGAATGATTTAACTTGCATAGGAAAAACATGCCCATCCTTTTACTAATAAGTGTCATTTTCCTGAATAATGACTGAATCTAGCCTGCAGAAAGAATTGTTTGTTCTGCAGAACTCGAAAGGGTCCACACTCTCCATTCAAGCCAGGATCACAGAGACAAAATGAAATCGAAGATGATGATTTAAAATAAATCAGTCAATTCATCAACCAAGAGCATTTACTGAGCACCTATTGTGCACGGAGCACTGTACTAAATGCTTGTAAGAGTACAGTAGACATGGTAGATATGATTCTGGCTCTCCAGGAATGTATAATCTAGTGGCAGAGACCAAAAGCTAAATAGATTACAAATAGAAGCAAGCAGTGGAGCATAAAAAACAATTAACCAAGAACATTTTTGAGCATCTGCTGTGTGCAGAGCACTGTCCTAAATGCTTGGTAGAGTAGAATAGAATGAATAAACCTGATTTGAGCCCTCAAGGTATTGACAGTGTTGTGGGGGAAACCAGCAGTAAATGAACTACATATAGAAGCAAGTTGATAAAACCTATATATACACATTCATACACCAAAGTACCAAAGGGTTTTCGGTTCTCCTCCCTCCCCTGCCCTTCTGCCTTCCTTCCTTCCTTCCCTCCATTCCTGCAGCCTGCTGCTCCATCTGGATTCAACCTGTTCAGAAAACACTATTGCCCCAAAGGAAAGGATTTTCAAACCTTCCCAGGGCAAACAGCAAGAGTCCTGCTGTTACTTCAAGAGGATAAATCCCTGAGGCTTCCATCACAGGAAACCTAATCCAAATGTCCAAATGGAAGTTCTACTTGACTGACCTTCACTGAAGACACATCTTGCTTTTCCATTTATTTATTTTTCAGGGTGATATTGCACAAGGAAGCCAGAAGCTATTCCTCGGGATTGAAAGACTGGGCTTCAGTTATCAGTCATCTGTTGGCTAGACAGCTCACGATACTTGAGGCAGGCTTTTGTGAAACTTTCAAGGGAAGAGAAAACAGACCTTTATGTTATACCTAGGTTTTTATGATCGTCTTTGATGTAACGAGCAATATTTGGTGAGAGCAGTTTGGGGAATCGAACGACTTCTTCCAACAGCAAAATTTCACCTCGTCATCATCCCCCTTTTAGACTGTGAGCCTGTTGTTGGGTAGGGATTGTCTTTATCTTTTGCCGAATTGCACTTTCCAAGCTCTTAGTACAGTGCTCTGTACACAGTAAGCACTCAATAAATACGATGGAATGAATGAATCAATCATCAGCCCTTGGTATCAACCCTCACACACACTCACACTCAAATACACTTATATGCAAATCAGGCTCACCGTAGCAAGTCCGTGTTTCCTAAACCAAAAAAACCTGGACTTCCGTCGATATTAAGGATCCTAATTTTACCCACCCATCACCCAGGCTGAAATATAAGGATGGCTTGTTAATTCTTAGCATGTTCATTAGCATGCTCACCCCAGTTCCCCAGATGATAGCCAAGAAGATTCAGTAAGAGGTCTCTGGTTTTCCTCTAACAGTCTGTGGCAGCTGATCGATCTGGAAGTGACACTTATCGTCCTCAGTGGTATCGATAACTTGGGAGAAAGACCCAAAGAAGCTTGAGGGAAGCAGGTTTAAAGAAAATGGAAGAAAGCTATTTTAACTCCACAGCAGGTAGAGTGTATGGAATCTTTTGGGATCGAAGTTGGGCAGATAGACAATCTCAGCGGGTTCAAGAGGAGTTTGGATAGGTTAGTGTCCGAGAGACCCCTAATGGGTTCCTAGGGGAAAAATTATTGCTAATAATAGGAGTAACAACAATAATAATAGGGATATTTGTTAAGCACTTGTTAGATACCAAATGTACATAAAACGCTATCAGGTCAGAGACAGTCTCTGTCCCACAAAGGTTTTATATTTTCAGTGGAGATACAACCGTGACTTCATCCCCATTTTACAGATGAAGAAACTGAGGCACAGAGTAGGTAAATAGGAGAGCTGGAATTAGAATGCAGATCTTCTGACTCCCAGTCCTGTGCTCCTTCTCTTGGGCCATGCTACTCCCCAGCATAAAGAGGCAATATGAAAAGTTTGTAAATGCTGTTTATGTATTCCAACCACTTGTATTCGAGCACATACAGCGAAGCCAGACTTCTCAGTTGTTTTATCCCAAGCACAACTCCTGATTCCAATCAGAGCATTGCTCGTTTGGAACAAGAGAGAAATGCATGTCCTTACTCTGCTCAAACTGCTGGTAAATGGGGATTAAGGAAATGTATTTTTGTCATCACTAATCAAAATGATCAACTCTAATCAACATCGAGTGGATTACGGGCCTGTTGAACATGCAAAGGACATACACTATGATCAGGCAGGGAAATTGTCTACAAACTCTGTGATATTGTGCTCTTCCAAGCACTTAGTTCAGTGCTTGGGAAGGCACAATCAACTAAAAGACATGATCCCTGCATTCCAGACTTCATAGTTTAGTGGAGGAGGCTGATGCTAAAACAATAATTATGGTATTTGTTAAGAACCATGTGCCAAGCCGTGTTCTAAGCCCTGGGATAGTTACAAGATAATCAGGTTGGATGCAGCCCCTGAACCACATGGGGCTTGCAGTCTTCATCCATATTTTACAGATGGGGTAACTGAGGCCCAGAGAAGTGAAGTGACTTCCCCAAGATCCCACAGCAGACAAGTGGCAGAGCATGAATTAGAACCCAGGTCCTTCTGGCTACCAGGCTGGGGCTCTTGCCACTGTGCCACGCTGCTTCTCATGTTACAAATAGGAGGAAGAGAGAAAAGGGGACCTGGATGTGAGTTAATGCATAAACAAGGAGCCTCATGTGGGACAAGGTCTGTGTTCAACTTGATTAACTTGTATCTATCTAAGTTAGAAATAGCCAGGGAACGGGTCTCTAATTCTCTTGTGTTTTCTTCCAAGTGCTTAGTACAGTGCTCAGCATATAGTAAATGCTCAATAAATACCATTGATTGATTGATCTATCTACTCCAGCACATAGACCAGTACTCGAAATATAGAAATCTCTTTACAATTACCACAATAATAATAATTATAATTAAGAGATTCCCCAAAACACTATGGGAAGCTGTAAAACCTTAAATGGTGCAAAAGTGCAGAAGAGGTAGTTTAAGGGAGATTTACAGGGGAGATTAGAAATTAAGCAGTGAAGATCTCCTAGGGGAGATGTGATTTTAGAATGGCTTTGGAAAGGGGGATTGCTACGGTCTGTCAAATTTGAATGGGGAAGAATTTCCAGGCTGGGGGAAGGGTGTGAGCAAGTGATTGGCAGAAGGAGAGTTGAAAACTAGAAAAACAGAAAAAGGAATGAAGAATGCAAGTTGGGGTGTAGTGGGAGAAGAGAGTGGATAAGTACTTGTCCTACTTAAACTATGAGTCCTATATGGGACAGGAACAGTGTTCAACCTGATTGACATATAGTAAACACTTAAAATATAATAATCATAATAATAATGATAATAGTAATAATTATGAGGGAGAGAGCAGATTGAGTATCAGATGAAGAGAGGAATGGGTAGATATTTGGGATTTTTGAGGATTGAGAAGACATGTCTAGAAAGATGTTTTTAAGACCTGATCTGGAGAGAAGTATGGTCTGGAGGGAAGGATTTGCAGCGAAATTATTATTCATTAGTTGTGATGGCTTGCATGGAGCTATTCACACACTCTCTCACCCATTCCCCTTGTAGCCAACAGCAAACACATTACTATTCTCAATTTCAGTATATTATGCATTTGTAATTAGTCCTATAATTGGAGTCCCAAAGTGGAATGATTGCCAAGTAATGGGCAATGACATATATTGACCCCCCAAATATCCATGTAGTTATATAGCATTTATACACTATCAAATTTATGAAGTGCCACTTTCCCAGAAGAATAAACTGATGTTAATATCAATAGAAATGTTGGTTAATTCATACATGTGGGCATATAAATATGAAAAAAAAAGAGCACCATGTGCTCATTAAACTTTTAAAAGCAAAATCATCTCCCCATTATAATTTTGATTAATCTGGGCCTGTTTGTTCCAACACAAAAGGCTGAAATCAGCCCAAATTATAAGTATTTGTCCTTCATGGAATGCACAGTCTTCATTCAATGGCTAATTCGTTGTAGAGCCTTCTGTCTCCCACCTGTCCTAAAAGGATTGACCATTTCAATCTGCAACTGCAGCAACACATCAATTTGCAAACAGAACTATTTGGAAGGCTCACTTTAAGTCCAGCAGCTATTTTCTGTATCAAAAGCCTCTGGCTTTTGAGAAGCTAAAAGTTCCCTTTCAAAAGAGTCCTTGTTAATATACATTCTTCACCTTCCCTTATCTGCCACCAAAGCCCTTCAGTGTGCTCTGCTGATCTAATCTAGACAATAGTCCTTGCTTTTCAAGAAAAATGCTATGTTGTCCATGTTTTACAGGACTGTGGCTCAAACAATTCCTACCAGGAAATCAAGCTGAGATCAAGGAGTTTTCTAACTGGTGTTGAGGTGTCACCCATCCCTGAAGGATGTACCCCATGGGTATTCTAGAGTCTGGATTAACATTTAAAGCAGTAAATATAGAAAGGAACTAAATCAGGTCCATTCTTTGGGCTGTGGTCCATCACCCAATCAATCAATCAATTCATGGTATTTATTGAGTGATTACTATGTGCAGAGTACTGAGCTAAGCACTTGGGAGAGTACAATACAAGAGAATGAGCAGGCACATTCCCTGCCCACAGCGAGCTTACAGTCTAGAGGCAGCTTATCCCATTGATGGAAGCAACCCTTAGGAAAGCCAAAGGAACCCCTGTATTTAGATTTTTGGAATGAGAGCCAGCAAGGAGGCCTTTTTTTTTTTTTCTGATGCTGTCTGGTATGACCCAGGAACTGTTCTAAGCGCTGGAGTAGATACACCAAATCGGGTTGGACACAGTCCTACATGGGGCTCACAGTTTTACAGATGCGGTATCTGAGGCACTGAGAAGTGAAGTGACTTGCCAAAGGTCACACAGAAGAGAAGTGGTGGAGCCAGGATTAGAACCCAGGTCCTTCTGACTTCCAGGCCCGGGCTCTATCCACTAGGGTGCTAGTTCTAGGCTTTCCCCCATGGGATTAGCCCTCTCTACCCCTGAAAGTCTAGTTCCTTCTGGGACACAGGGAGCAATGAGCTAACAGTTGGGAAGGACTCAGCACATAGGGAAGTGAGTGTGTGGTTTTTATCCATGTTAGCCAGCACTGACACCAGAGACACAGAGAGGCAGGGGCAGAGAGATAGAGAGAGGAGTCTGGATCAGAGAGGCAAAGAGTTGTAGCAGGTCAATTTCAAATGAATTGAAAATAACAGTTCCTTGCTGTCTGAAGAGGATTATTTTTTCATCTCTTCCTTCCTTTATAACTGCAGGCAGGTCCTCACCACGACTACCTCTTCACACTGTCACTCCTTTTCCCCATTCCCCATTTTGGAAAGCAGCATGGGCCAGTGGTAAGAGGACAGGCTTGAGAGTCAGAGGACCTGGGTTCTAAACCCAGCTCTGCTATTTGTCTGCTGTGTGTCCTTGGGCCAGACAATTTACTTATTTATATGTGCCTATTTCCTCAACTTTAAAATGAAGATTCAGTATCTGTTCTTCCTCCTATTTTGCCTGCCAGCCCATGTGGAACAGGGACTGTGCCTGCCCTGATTAGCTTCTATCTACCCCAGTGCTTCGAACAGTGCTTTTCACATTGTAAGTGCTCAACAAATGCCATTATTATTATTATTATTATTACTATATACTCAATGAGGAGGCATACAGCCGCTAGTTTGCTTTGTCTAACACCTCCCATATATTCCTTTCTCCCAGATGAATATATCAGTGATATTTCTTCAGCCTTACTGAGTGTAGAAACCTGTCCTAAATGCTTGGGAGAGTAGTCAGTCAATTGTATTTACTGAGCACTTACTATGTGCCGAGGACTGTATTAAGCACTTGGGAGTGTACAATATAACTGACACATTCCCACAACAAGCTTACAGTCTAGAGCACAGTGCAACAGAGTTGGTAGAGCTGATGATCTGATATCAGGACACATCATTCTGGTTAGAGTTTTTACTAAGATGTCAATTATCCAGACATTCACAAGGTTGACCTATACTCTCTTACCTCGCAGTTAATTTCTACCACTGTGAAATAAGCCAGACAACTCTTGCAAAATACTATGAAATGAATATTAAACTAATATCAGGTTGTTGGGCTTTTGGGTATATGTTAAGCACTCACTATGTGCCAGGCACATTACTAAGTATTGGGTAGGTACAAGGATAATCTGTTTGGACACAGTCCCTGTCGCAGATAGAGCTCACAGTCTTAATCCTTATTTTACAGATCATGTAACTGAGTCTCAGAGAGGTGAAGTGACTTTCCCAAGGAATCAGAATTAGAACCCAGTTCCTCTGAGTTCCAGGTCTGGTTTCTAACCACTAGGACATGCTGCTTCTCAATTGTACCCCTACAAACTTGCTCACTTTGATGAACTTGGAATCAACCAAAACACAAAGCTATGAAGTCTTTGGTCTTTTAGTTTTTTAAACATTGAAATTTGATTTATTTTCCAAGGTCTAATTATTTTATTTTATAATGGCATCATTAAAAATAACCCATTTCTACCTATTTTAACAGTGTTTAAAATAAACCCATCAATTAAAAATAGCATAATTATCATTTTGTGTCTAAAATTTTTCCATATCTTCTTTTCTGGCCTTTTTTTGAGGGGTACAGAATGAAGACAGTATCTTAAGTATCTGGTGTGGGGCCATTTAAAATTCCTATAAACATAGAGATAGAGAGTGAGGCGACAGGCAGAGAATATGACCAAGACGGAGACAGCAACAAGCAAAATCTGCTGTTACTGATTGTATTTGCAATTGTTCCAGTTTGTGGAAGAGAAAAAGTCCACATTAAGTGCAAGTCAAGATGCTTCCTGCTTTGCTCTTGCATTTATTAACCCACAGTTCCTGGTGCTGTTTTTGCTTCTCCAACACCACTTTTCTGCTGTGTGACCTTGGGCAAATCACTCCACTTCAGTGGGCCTCAGTTACCTCATCTATAAAATGGGGGCTATGACTGCAAAGCCCCTCGAGGGACAGGGACCATGTCCAACTTAATTATCTTATATTTACCCCAGAGCTTACTACAGTGGTTGGCACAGAGTAAGAATGCTTAACAAATACCACAGTTGTTATTATTAAGATCTTCATGAAGTCTCCACCCCAAAGTATTCACCCCATTTCTAAGTGTTCCACCCCAATCTGATCCATTTTCTTCTGCTGTTTCTCAGTAACCACTGCTTTCCCTCATCTTGCTTCTCTGTCTTTTGAAGCAGATCCTCTACCCACCCAGTTTGGTGGTTATCTATTTCAGCTCACCACTAAAACAACTGCTCAGGGATCCAGCTATCAATCAATCGATGGTATTTATTGAGTGCTTACTACATTCAGAGCACTGTACTAAACCCTTGCTCTATCATCCATTCGCCTCATATGACACACCTAGGAGAAATAGCATGGGATAAGAACTGATTTAGCGAGGTCGAGCTCACCTCATTGTTTATGACTCTGCCTTGTTGCATGATATCAATTCAGTCAGTCAATCATATTTATTGACACTTATGTGTGAAGAGCACTGTACTAAATGCTCTTGGGAGAGTAAAATATAACCGTATAATAGGCATTTTCCCTGTCCACAATGAGCTTACAGTGAAAACACTGGTATTTATCAGTGGTATTTATTGAGCCCTTACTGTGTACAGTACACTCTACTAAGCTCTTAGGAGAGCATAATAGTAATAATAATGGTATTTGTAAAGCTCTTGCTATATTCATTAAATAATATTTATTGAGCACTTATGCCAAGCACTGTTTTAAGTACTGGGGTAGATACAAGGTAACCAGTTTCTACACAGTCTCTGTCTCAGATGGGGCTCACGGTTTTAATCCTCATTTTACAAAGGAGGAAACTGAGGCACAGAGAAGTTAAACAACTTGCCCTAGGTCACACAGCAGACTAGTATTAAGACCCAGGTCCTCTGACTCCCAGCCCCATACTCTTTCCACTAGGCCATGCTGTTTCCCACAATGTAACAGAGCAGGTAGATATTTTCACTGCTATAGAAATGATAGCTATTAAAATCCTAAAATAAAATAGAAGGTTATGACTTTCATAGGAATCATGGAAGCAGCCCTAATATTAACATCCCAATGTAGTTCAAAAACTATCCATAATAAAATCATTTAAATCTAATTAAGAATGTGAATATTCCACACATTTGACTTCTCTGAAAGCTTTGTGTGCGTAAGACAAAATATGTCAGACACTCAGAATAGTGTATTTCTCGCTCCCTTATTCAGCATATATATGTTGTCTGCTTATATGCATATTTTAATTTATTTTGGGTGATCTTGCTTGTATATTAGCCAAATTGTTATAAGCCAAAATGGATTGAAAAGGCCAATAAAACCTGGCTCCCCATTAAGGAGTTGTTAAATGAGTTTAATAAGTATTTTATTCCAACATCAGGAAACAGTTTCCCTTCCTAGGAGTAAAGGTGTTGGCAATTATTTCTAGTCCAGAAATGTGCTTTGCTCAACAGAAGAAATGCAAGCAAGAAAAGATTCAGAAAAATGGATAGATGAGCAGCCCAGAGCAATAATTACATTATTCACTGACTTACATGGCATTCCTTAAATGATCCTTTACACTAGATTATTCATTCAACTATGAAAATGAGAATATCTCTCATAGTATAGAAATATTCTTTCATAGACTATAGACAGAATTAACTTTTATTCATCATTAAATACTTTAGCAAAGCCATTAGTTTCTAATTATGCCCTAATTATGTGGAGTAACAAGAAACAAATCTGTATTCTTTTGTAGCAAGAGCTACATTGAAAGCTTGCTGAAAGGAGATATGTTGGGAATTCCAACTCGTGTTTAACTATTTCTTCCCAATAAAATGCTGATTTGGAGCAAGCAGAATAAAATAGGTGGTCCCTTCTAAAGGTTCAATTTTATGCAAAGAGAAGCTTCCAAGTTCTTTAGGGGCAAGGATGTCTTGTGCTTCCATTGTACATCGCAAGCACCTAGTACAGTGCATTTCATTCATTCAGTCGTATTTATTGAGTGCTTACTGTGTGCAGAGCACTGTACTAAGCGCTTGGGAAGCCCACAGTGAGCTTACGATCTAGACAGGGAGACAGACATTAATATAAATAAATAAATTACAGACATGTACATAAGTGTTGTGGGACTGGGAGAGGGAATGAATAAATGGAGCAAGTCAGGGTGACTCAGAAGGGAGTGGAAGAAGAGGAAAGGAGGGTTTAGTCAGGGAAGGCCTCTTGGAGGAGATGAGCCTTCACTCAGTAGCTGCTCAATAGATTCCATTCCTGCTATTATTACCTTCTACTATTACTGTTACTGTTGGATTTTCTGGAGAACATTATCTCCATCTCTGGCTTCTCCAGGGAAGCAGCATGGCTTAGTGGATAGAGCACGGCCCTGGAAGTCAGAAGGCCTTGGGGTCAAATCCCGGTTCTGCCACCTGTCTGCTGTGTGACCTTGAGCGAGTCACTTCACTTCTCTGGGCCTCAGTGACTTAACCTGTAAAATGGGGATTGAGACTGTGAGCCACACATGGGACAGTGACTGTGTCCAACCCAATTTGTTTGTAGCCACCCCAGCATTTTGTACAGTGCCTGGCACATAGTAAGCACTTGACAAATGCCATAATTATTATTAGTCTCCACCCTAGGTCTCTCATGTGATGTGTTTCAGCATCACACGAAAGCACTGTCATGTCTCTCACTCTGCTTTCCTCACTAGTCAGCAACCCCATCCACAAAGCAGCCTCGAGTGTCCCGCTGTTTCATCGATGGCTCCGTAATGAAAGAATCACGGTGACTCTAACATACCTCCAAACCTCTAACTGTCCTGGGGGTTCTGGCAGATGGAGAATAGTTCATCTTCTGTTACTTGACTCCTGCTCAACCATCTGTTCCCAACCAGCCACAGTACTGATAAATGCCAGGATCGATTTTTCTTGTTTTATCCTTTAACTCATTTTCACCTTTATCACCAGCTGGGACTGGGAAGGGATGCTTTCTCCTTCCTCTCTCTCTCTCTCTTCTTCTTTTACTGTCTCTCTCATTTCCTCTGTTTTACTCTCTCGTTTTCTTTCTTACTCTAATCCTCTCTCTCATTCTTTCTCATTCTCCCTCACGTTCTCTCTCTCATTTTTCTCTACCTCTTTATCATTATCCCTTTCTCTCATTCTCTCTCTCATTCTCTTTCTTTTTTTCCCCTCTCCCTCTCTTACTGTAGAAGCAGTGTGGCTCAGTGGAAAGAGCATGGGTTTAGGAGTCAGAGATCATGGGTTCTAATCCTGGCTCTACTACCTGTCAGCTGTGTGACTTTGGGCAAGTCACTTAACTTCTCGGTGTCTGTTACCTCATCTGTAAAATGGGGATTAAGACTGTGATCCTCACGTAGGACAACCTGATTACCCTGTATTTACCCCAGCACTTAGATTACCCTAAGTGCTAATTACTTACCCTAATTACCCTAAGTGCTAATTACCCTAATTAGATTACTTAGATTACCAGTGATTACCCCAGCACTTAGAACAGTTCTCAGCACATAGTAAGCACTTAACAAATACCAACATTATTATTATTATTATTAATAATAATAATAATAAAATGTGGATTAAGACTGTGAGCCCCATGTGGGACAACCTGATTACCTTGTATCAACTCCAGCACTTAGAACAGTGCTGGGCACAAAGTAAGCACTTCACAAATACCGTCATCATTATTATTATTAATTAGGTATAGGATTTCTCAAGTGCTGATGGAAGGACCCTAAATTAGTTTCCTTCAGGCATCTCTCGCTCTCTCTCATTCTCTCTCTCTCTCTCTCTCTCTCTCTCTCTCTCTCTCATTAGATATAAGATTTCTCTAGTGCTGATGGAAGGACCATAATTTAATTTTCTTCAGGCTTCTCACTCCATGTTGCAGCCCTCATTCTGTAATGGGGTTGCCAGTCATTCATTCATTTAGTTGCATTTATTGAGCACTTCCTGTGTGCAAAGCACTATAGTAAGCACTTGGTAGTGTACAATATCCAACAGAGTACTAAATCCAGTTGTCCCTATTTGCAAAGAGTTCCTAAAACCCACCTCCTCCAGGAAACCTTCTCTGATTAATTCACACCAACCCGACTGCATCGACCATACCGCCCCCCCCGCCCCCGACTAGCACATATTCAAGCACACACCCGCTTTTATTTGTGTACTTTTCTTTAATTACCCATCCATTTATACACACATTTATTCAGCTATTTCATCTGGAAATCTTGGGTCTACATCTTGCTATAAATTTTTCCTCCTGCTTTCACTATTTGTAAATCATTTTTACCTGTCTCCCCAATTAAATTGTAAACTACTATGAGAGCAGGGAAAGTATGTTTTGCTACAGTTGTTCTTTACCAGTTGATTAATACACAGCTAGATCAATACAGAGGCAGTGTAAATTCACATGAATCAATCAACCAATAATTTTTACTTCATTTAACTTTATTTAATTGTATTTATTGAGCACAGAGCACTGTACTAAGTGCTCAGGATATACAGTATAACAGAGTTGATACAAATATTCCCTGTCCACAGGAGCTTACAGTCTAGTGGGCTTACATTACTAGATTTCAAGACTAAATGACTTTCCTGAAGACATTCAATAGCACTTGTAGGCTATTGAGTTGGGTAAGTTTCCTGGTGGACAGAATAGTAATTTTCCACCAGAGAAACCTTGTAATATGAAATAGACTCCTCCTCTAGACTGTAAACTCACTGTGGGCAGGAAACCAACTCCATTATATTGTACTCTCTGAAGTGCTCTGCACATGGTAAATGTTCAATAAATACGATTGAATGAATGAATGAACGAATGGATATTTGCATTTTTCAACAGTTAGGCAAATACCTCCAGATCAAATCCTGGGAGTTCAGACAATAGATTCTGTTAAATAGATCATCCACTGATGGAGATTGCTTTCAGAATCAGTGGTTAGCTTTGTTAGGTCATTACTGTTGAAAAATATTCAGCTTCCTAAATGACGCACTCTTTTCTATAATATAGAAGGCCTAGACAATGTAGAAAATGCAATTATACACTACAAGTATCATATCTCTGCCAGAAAAGACTGGTTGTTATTATAGAATTTAATATTAGTATGCTAATACTTGAATTTGATTTAATTTCATTGACTTTTTTGCCATTTGTTCTTATTTTCACTAAAAAGATTTTTGGTGACCTTGTGTTTTGAAGCAATTTCAAATGTAAACGTTTTCAAGAATCTCCTGGTTGTAAGAGAGAAGAAAAAGTGGATGCAAATTTGACTTCCTGTTTCCCTTTTTTAATCAGCTATTGCTCAGAAGATTGTTTTACAAGGCATCTCAGTGTTGGACCAAGGAGATTGGCATTCTTTGTATCTCTTTGTATCTCTAGTTCATTGCATCACGAGTGCAAATGTTATAATGAAAACTTTCATCCTGAAGGTCTGAGAATCGGTCCCTATAAATTGGTGAACAAGATGCTTATTGGGAGGCAGGTGAACATAGGTGCTTTATAGACTTTATGATAAATAAAGGAGTGATAGAAAGACTGCTCTGATTACCTGAAGAAATGAGATGATATTTGTTAAGCTCTTACATAATAAGTGGCACAAAGTAAGCGCTTAACAGATACCAGTGAAAAAAGCAATGATATTTATTGAACATTTACCGTCTGCAGAGCACTATGCTATGAGTTTGGGGTAGTACAATCCAACAGAGTTGGTAGGGACATTCCCAGCCCATAACAAAAGATAGCTCTTTCTCTAACTCTCTCTCCCCTTGCTACATTCCAAGGGGAGAGGTCTATGGTAAGAATTTTTCATTAATGACCATAATAATTCATCGTAGCTACACTGTTGGAATTCCTGAAGATTTTCCCAATCATTCTTATGTTGATGTGTCAGGTTAGAATTTTCATCAATTCTTTTATTAAAACATCCTGGGAGAGCAGTCGATGGTTATCCAGAATTTGGCCCCCTTTTCTACATATTAACTCCTCTAACTTCCTCCTCTCTCCTAGAGACCATCATTACTACTCTAGTCCAGCCAAATAATAATAATGGTATTTTTTTTAAGTGCTTACTATGTTCCAGGCACTGTACTAAGCACTGGGTAGGATACGAGCAAGTCAGGTCGGACACAGTTCCTGTCTCCCATGGGACTTGCGGTCCTAATCCCTATTTTACAGATGAGGTAACTGAGGCCCAAAGAAGTAAAGTGACTTAACCAAGTTTACACAGAAAGCAATTGGCAGAGTTGGTATTAGAACCCAGGTCTTTCTGACTCCTAGGCCTGTGCTCTATCCGCTAGGCCAGGCTACTTCTCATAAGGAGGCCCTCTTTTGGCCACTCATTGAGCCACTGTATGGTGTCCATTTGACTAACAGAACCCCTCCCAATCTATCGACATTATTGAATGAATGTTTTCTGTGTGCTGAGCACTGTACTAAATGCTTGGCAAAGTATAGTAGAGCTCATAGACAAGGAGCTTACAGTCTAGTGCGAATTTACAATCTGTGGCTCAAACTCTTCCGTCAAACTTATAGGTATAAGGGCAATCTGTAGTGAGGGTGATTGATTCTTCAAACAGTCGAATAGCAGTTGGAAAAGGTTTTAAAGAGTTTTAATAATATTCAGTCTCCTATGCATTAAATTAACAGGTCAGTTTAATTTCAGTGTTTCAGTGGACTCTTCCAGGCTACTAATTTCATGTTTCAGTAGTTCATTAATATTTACACTGCTGGATTCTGTTCTTATATTTCCTGTTGCTTGTGCAAAAGAAACCTGGAGAAGTTATATGTAAGCTCCTATATCCACAGTATCATTCTTTCCTTTGGCTCCTTCAATAAACTAATGCAGGAGGGTTATTAATAAATAAGCATGCCTTAAAAATAAACAACCCAGAAAGCTGATTTAGCAAAATATTGTTTGAGTCTTTAGTTCATTTTCCATGGAACAAACTGCAATACTGAAGTAAAAGTTTCCCTCTAATTAAATTCAATAGAGTCAAAAGTATAACATTGGCATTTAATAATAAAAAATAGCCCTAGGGAGTTTATTGTAACCAAGAGAATGAATGAAATAGGAATGAATTTGCTATCCCAGTACTGCTCTAAACAACATCTGAATCCCAAGGTCAAGATGGTGATTTGCACGGGTGGATGGCTTTCGAACCGCTGAGAAGATAGGCAGTAAAATACATCATCAAGAGATTTCTCGGATCTGGATTGTGTCTAACAGACAGGTGCCTGATCATCATGGGGTCTGAAGCGATCATTGGAGATTTGTATGTCAGAGTTTTGTAAATTAAAGCTAGAAGGAAAGACATCCGTCCGAGAAATGCACAGGTGGAGGATTGGAAAGAGACTTCTCAACATTCGGAAGAATGTCGTTCTTTTCCTACTCCACACTGACAAGGATGAGAGTCATCCATCATCAGTGGTGTTTATTATGTGCAGAGCATTTTACTAAGCGCTTGGGGAAATACAACTCAATAAGGTGGGTAGCCACAATAATAATAATAATAATGGTACTTGTTAAGCACTTCCTGTGTGCCCTGCACTGTTCTAAGCCCTGGGGTAGTTACAAGTTAACCAGTTCGGACCCAGTCCCTGTCCAACATTGGACTCACTATTAATCCCCAATTTTTACAGAGTAGGTAACTGAGGCCCAGAGAAGTGAAGTGACTTTGCCAAGGTCACACAGCAGACAAGTGATGGAGGCTGGATTAGAACCCATGACCTTCTGACTCCCACGCCCGTCTTCTATCCACTACACCATGCTACAATCTCTGCTGGTGGCCTATCAATCTATCCATCAGTCATATTTATTGAGCACTTACCATGTGCAGAGCACTGAACTAAGTGTTTGGAAGAGTGCAATATTGCAGAATAGGTAGACACATTCCCTGTGCACGATGAGCTGTCTAGAGGAAAGAGCAGAGGATTGAACGTCAGAGGACCTGGATTCTTATCCCAGTTCTGCCTCTTGTCTTCACTGTGACCTTGGACAACCTGCCTAATTTCTCTGCACCTCAGTTTCCTCATCTGTAAAATGGGGATTCAATCCCTGTTCTCCCTTCCCCTTAGACTGTGAGTTCCGTGTGGGACAGGGAAAGTGCTTCATCTGCTTATCTTATATCTACTCAGTATTCAATCATGTTTATAGAGTGCTAACTGTGTGCAGAGCACTGTATTCAGTAGTCAGGGTGTCTGCCATAGAGTAACTGCTAAAAAAAATATTATTATTATCACTGTTTTGTGTCAGAGATGGTTTTCAGAGTTGGTGAAGCAACCACTAATTTCTGGTCAAAATTCCCAACAAGCTCTGAAGGAACAGTCTGAGATAGGACAGAGGAATGAGCCCATCACTCTTGACCAGAGGCGTGAAGGGTGTCTGACCTGAAGGTCAAAGATCAAAAAGTAAACCAAGGCTACCACCGGGGAGGGAGAGGAAAATATCAAAAAACCCCATTTAGCGCTCTTAATTGATTCTATAAAGACAGAGTTTAGCAAAAGAGCACTAAACAAAGTAAGAGTTTCCCACAGGAAATAATGGAAAGTGAATTAACTCATTCCCCAAATCCAAAGAGCTGACTGAAATGATATGAATATAAGTAATAAAAATGCATGAAGTCCAGTTAACACTCTTCATTAGCTCACATGATCGAGGAGCAACGGAAATATGATCCAATAATAAGATTATTAATTTAAAACATTTAAATGCTAATGGGCGAATATTTTAAAAGCATAATTGTTCCAACCAAAGGCTTTGTCTATGCTGATCTGATACACACTACAATCTCGACAATTTAGCACTTCCAATTTAATTGCAAGATCTAAGTTTTCCCAATTTGTTGATAATGGCATTTATTAAGCATTAATCATGTGTTAAATTCTGGGCTAATCCATCAATCAATCAATCAAGAGTTGTTATTGATGATGGTTGATTTACAGGTTATGAGACTGGGCCTAGTTCCTGTTCCATATGGGGTCCACATAATAAATAATTTATTTGTTAAGCACTTATTATGTCCCAGGCACTCTACTAAGCACTGGGCTGGATACAAGTAAATTGGGGTAGTCACAGTCCCTGACCCAAATGGGGCTCACAATAATCTCAATCCCCATTTTACAGATGAAGTAACTGAGGCCCAGATAAGTGAAGTGATTACCCCAAGGTCACATAGCAGACAAGTGGCAGAGCCAGAATTAGAATCCATCTCTATCGAAAGAAGGCATGGTTCTTTGTGGGAAGGGAACATGTCTGTCAACTCTGTTGTACTCTCCCATACTCTGAGAGGAAACATCTCCTGACCATTCATTTTCAGGAAAATGAATTGCAGTCACATTTTATCAGGGGTTTGATGTGTACTGGGAATATCCCACAGGCATAATGATGTGATGCGGGCAGAAAACCAAGTGTGTAAAATCAACCAGACACAGACACAGAGTGGAAGACCATGTCTCACCGAAAATATGAACAGAAAAGAGGGATAGTACCTGTTTTTCCTCCCCTTAAGATTGTGAACCCCACGTAGGACAGAAATTGTGTCTGATCTGATGGCATTGTCCTTACCTCAATGCCTAGCATAGTGCTTGACACATAATAATAATAATAATTAGGGTACTTGCTAAGTGCTTATTCTGTGCCAGGCACTGTTCTAAATACTGAGGTAGATGCGAGCTAATCAGGTTACATCCCCATTTTAATCCCCTTTTTACAGATGAGGGAACCGCAGCCCAGAGAAGTTAAGTGACTTCCCCAAGGTCACACAGCAGATGTGGCAGAGCTGAAATCAGAACCCAGGTCCTTATGACTTTCAGGCCAATGGTCTATCACTAGGCCCTGCTGCCTCCCACATAGTAAGCACTTAAATACCACAATTATTATCATTTTTCTGGGTCTACGATATTTTCCATATCCCTACCCTCCTTCTGGCAACTTCCGAGAAGGCTGATCCTTGGCACTCCTTGAGATAGGAAGAGTTTCATATCTTCCTAGGCTTATAGGGAAGCAGTGTTGCCTTGTGGAATGAGCCCAGGCCTAGGAGTGAGAAGACCTGGTTTGTAATCCCAGCTCCCCTAAATTCCTGCTGTGTGACTTAGGGCAAGTCACTCAACTTCTGTGTACCTTAGGTTCCTCATGAGCAAAATGGGGATTCAATCCCTGCTCTCCCTCTCCTTTAAACTGTGAGCCCCACTTGGGACCTGATTATCTTGTATCTACCCCAGCACTTAGTACAGATCTTGGCACACTAGAAGCACCTTACAAATAACACAGTGATTATTATCATTATTATTATTCCTATCCCACCCCTCTGGCAACTTCTGAGAAGGCTGATCCTTGGCATTCCTTGAGATAGGAACAGATTCTAATGTACATCACCTGGCCTTGGTTCTCCTATTTTATTTTTTTTAATGGTATTTGTTAAGCACTGTATGCAAGGCACCCTACTAAACGCTGGAGTAGATACAAGTTAATCAGGTTGGACACAGTACCTCTCCCACATGGGGCTGACAGTCATAATCCTCATTTTACAGATGAGGTAACAGAGGCACCAAGAAGTTAAGTAATTTGCCCAAGGTCACACAGCAGACAAGGGGTGGAGCAGGGATTAGAACCCAGGTCCTCTGACTTCCAGGCCTGTGCTCTTCCCACTAGGCCTTGCTGCTTCTTCTACGAGCAGCATCACAAGAGAGGAGGGAGAGTGGGTAATTCTTCTGAGAAATAAGGAGATGCCCAGAATCCAGCCACCTGTGCATCATGGAGACAAATAATCATGCCCATAGCTATTTACTAGACATCACTAGCAAGTACCTTACAGAGAACAGGGCCAGAACAGGGCCCTTTAATTGCCTTGAATGCTTTGAAAAGTAGTGTGGCTTAGTGGATAGAGCATAGGCCTGGGAGTCAGAAGGACCCGGCTTCTAATACTAGCTGTATTAATTTGGGCAAGTCACTTAACTTCTCTTTGTTTCACTTATCTCATCTGCAAAATGGGAATGAAGACATTTGATCCCCATGTGGGACAGGGACTGTGTCCAACCTGATCAGACTGTAAGCCCAGTGTGGGCAGGGATTGTTTCTCTTTATTGCTGAATTGTCCTTTCCAAGTGCTTAGTATAGTGCCCTGCACACAGTAAGCGCTCAATAAATGTGACTGACTGAATGAATGAGCTTGTGTTTACCCCAGTGCTTAGTTCAGTGTCTGGCACATAAAATACTATTAACAAATATCTGATTTAAAAAAGAACACAAATTGGGTTGAATAAGCACTGTGTTGAGATTGGTTCCATTATTTGTTTCCTGAATGGAGGAATTAGCTCTGTAACTCTGTTGGAATTCTTTGTGGTAGATAAAAAGTTCTTACATTAAACTGCCTAAACTTACGTTTCTATTTTGCTAACCTCCTGTTTCATGTATTTTGATTCAGGTGAAATTGGAAATTTAAAATGATCACACACAAAATAGGGATTTGGAATGAGGGGATCCAGCACAGTTCATTTCACAAAGTCTCACTCCTCTAAAACATTTGCAGGTGCTTTGGAATATATTTGACCTCTCTGCTTTTAAAGGGGTGACTAATTTATTGGTACGCTTAGTCATTTGAGTGGATGTATTTTTAAAATAAATTTTTCGTCCCTTCCATCAAGATGCAAGATGATCAAACTGAGGAATTAATTCTGCAAAGGACCTTAATTGAATCTTTCAAAGCACCCTGACTTTGAACATTACTCTTTTTTGGAACAAACTGGAACATTGTTCATCATCTGAAGCTTTACTGGAGAAGTCAAGCTGTGTGCAAGGGAGAGCAGTTCTCTATACAGTATAAAAGTAGGACAAAAGTGTAGCAAATCTCAGGGAGAATGGGAGAAGTAGAGGGCAAACATTAGGAATAAAAAGGAAGAAAGCTTTCCTTTGTCTGCATCCATCTTTCATTTTTTTCCCCGGTTTCATCAAACCCGGTCAACGCCATTTCCATCCCTGTCTTTCTGCATCAGTTTAAAATTTTGACTGCCTCTAGTCAGCTTGAGAAAAAGGCTATTGTGATAAATGAATACAGAAGCTGTCTGTTTTATTAAAAGCCCCAAACTGCTTTGGCCATTCCCAATTGTACAAAAGTGGAGAAATTTCCTTCAACATCTGCCCAAGTGGATTGAAATCACAGGCGAAGAGAGTAGCAAAGTGTATTCAATATATGTTTACTGAGGACTTATTTTAGCCACAGAAATATTTAGGTAGGATCATAGGGGAAGATGCCACAGATCTCAATTGCAACAAGTAGTCACTAAACTGTAAACTCCTTGAGGGTAGGGATTGTGTCTACCAACTCTATTGCGTGGTACTCTACTGAGTGCTTATTACAATGTTCTGCACACAGCAAGTGCTTAATGAACGGGAATTATCATGGCCTTGAGGATAAAGCACAAGCCTGGGAGCTGAAAGACCTGGGTTCTAATCCAGGTTCCACCACTTCATTGCTGTGTGACTTTGGGCAAGTCACTTAACTTCTCCATGCCTCTGTTTCCTCAACTGAAGAATGGGGGTTCAATTCTTTCTCCTATTTGGGTTGTGAGCCCCATGTGGGACAGGGACTTTGTCCAACCTGATTAACTTGTATCTACCCCAGTTCTTAGAAAAGTGCTTGACACATGGTAACTGCTTAACCGATTGATTTTCCTTCCCAGTTGTCTTGCAACATGTGCCTCTGGGAAAGGAGATTGTGGATGGTGCAGGGCCAACCATCACCATCTTGTGAAGGATCATGGCCTAGTGGAAAGAGCCTGGGAGTCAGGGTCTGCCACTCTGTTGTGTGACCTTGGGTGAGCCACTTAACTTGTCTGTGCCTCAGTTACCACACCTGTAAAATGGGGATTAAGACTGGAAGCCCCATGTGGGACAGGGGCCTGTATCTTGTATCTTGCCTTGTATCTTCCCCAGTTGCTTAGAACAGTGCTTGATACTTAATAAGTGCTTAACAATATTATTATTTTTCTTTTTCTTTTTTCATAAACTACTCAAGTGCAAGTCCTGCCAATGATGAGATACATCTTTCTCTTTCGTACTAGAGTTTGGCTAATGCTCACCGACAAGGGTCGCTCCTTGGTTCATGCGGAGAAAGTGTACAAGCATGCAGGAGATTCTCTCTCAGTGGCCTTCACACTCAGGGATACTCTTTCACTGACTGCAACATCATCTTCAAACCAAAGACTGATTCTTAAAAGAAAGGTGATATTTCTCTTCTCTTATGCCATCGAGTTGTTTCCATATTTAATTGTTTAAATTAATTGTCTTTTATTATTTGGGACATATTCCCTCTGCTACTTGATCGGGTAAATGAAGTTAGTATTAGTTATATTTATTGTATTTTATCGCTACTTATCCATTAGATTATAAGCTCCTTCCCTACACTGTAAACTTCTCCACCAGGCTATAAGTTCCTTGAAGTCAGGGACATGTCTTTCAACTCATGGAAAGACCACAGGCTTGAGAATTAGAGGACATGAGTTCTAATCCTGTCTCCACCACTTGTCTGCTGTGTGACTTTGGGCAAATCGCTTAACTTCTCTGTGCCTCAATTACCTCATCTGTAAAATGGGTATTAAAACTGAGAGCCTCCAGTGGGACAAGCTGATTACCTTGTAATAATAATAATAATGGTGGTATTTGTTAAGCGCTTACTATGTGCCAAGCACTGTTCTAAGCACTGGGGTAGGTACAAGGTAATCAGGTAAACGCTTAGTACAGTGTTCAGCACACAGTCCTCTAGACCGTAAGCTTGCTGTGAGCAGGGAACATCTCTACCTACTCTTTTCCATTGTACTCTCCCAAGTGCTTAGTATAAATGCTCTGCACACTGTAAGTGCTCAGTAAATACAATTGATTGATGATAAATACAGTTGACTGATTGATTGACTAGTCCCATGAAGATAAAAAGGGAAACTCTCACAAACAGCTCCAAAAACTAAAGCATCCTCCATTTAAAGAGAGAAACTCAGAAATTTCACCACATAATTCAACTGCCTTCCTCTTGCTTCTGATTACCTGCTTCCTCACAAACATCATGATTTAGTGGATAGAGCATGGGCCTGGAAGTCAGAGGATCATGGATTCTAATCCCAGCTCCGCCACTCTTCTGCTGTGTGGCCTTGGACAAGCCACTTCATTTGTCTGTTCCTCAGTTACCTCATCTGTAAAAATTGGGACTAAGACTGTGGACCCCACGTGGGGCAGGTACTGAGTCCAACCTGATGTACTTGTATCCACCTCAGCATATAATACAGTGCCCAGCACAATAAGTGCTTAACACAAATTATTATTATTATTAATAATAATAATAATAATAAACTTGCCCCACCCCCTTGAAAGCTCTGCCCGCTTTTATAATGAAAATTAGCAAGAATAGCCCCAGGTGGAAAGCCTACAGGGATAACAAGTCCATATGACACCCACACACATGAGAAGAGCAGGAGAGAGAACGCCCAGCAAGTAGCCCAGGATTGAGGATGGATCATGGAGGGGGGAAAGAATCAACTCTGTGTGTAGCACCGTTTCCAAGGATACGCTGGAGCTTCAGACTCCCAGGCAATGAATCTCATAGCCTTGTCATCTACACTAAATTCATTGAAAACAGCGTTTGAAAGGGAAAAAAATGGAGCTCATGGAGCTGGGATATTAAATGTAAAATATTTATCATAAAGGATGACAAATCGAAGCTAGATACATAAATGCTTGTTCGGGAGACAGTTGTAAATAAAATCTTGGAGTCATAATGGAAGTCTGGTAGTCTGACTCTGACTAGCACATATTTTGTACGGAAATAGCTTTATCCTTTAGTTGCAGGACTTTGAAAACCTTTATCTACTTCTGATTTTCCATTCATCTTAAAAGGGTTATAATTTCCTCAGATTCTTGGGCTTCACTAACAGAGAAGGGCTTCTGATTTTCTTGCCCCTTAGCTTTTGGGAGCAAAATATTTCCCCCTATGACTGGGAACATTTCAGAAGATACGTGCTTAGTAAAGTGATCTGCATACAGCAAAGCACTCAATAAATGCCATAAATTGATTGATTGAGCATTCAATAGAGTTTAATGATCCTGACTGAAGATAATAGGATATTCTGAACTTAGTTCTGCCAGATTCCTTTCCTTCACACCTTGAACCTTTCTGCCCGATCAGTAATTGTAATATTAATTATGGTATTTGTTTGGCACTTATTCCATGCCAAGCACTGGATATCAATCAATCAATCAATCAATTGTATTTTTGAGCACTTATTGTGCACAGAACACTCTACTGAGTACTTGGGAGAGTACAACACAACAATATAACAGGCATATTCCCTTCCCAGGGGGAGCCAGACAGTAATATGAATAAATGAATTACGGTTATTTTTATAAGTACTGTGGGCCGGGTTGCGGGGGTGAATAAAGGGAGCAAGTCAAGATGACACAGAAAAGATTGGGAGAATAGGAAATGAAGGCTTACTCACGGAAGGCCTTTTGGAGGAGATGTGCCTTCAATAAAGCTTTGCAGGGGAGGAGAGTAATTGCCCTCGGATATGAAGAGGGAGGGCGTTCCAGGACAGAGGCAAGACATAGATGAGAGGTCAGCAGTGAGATAGAGAAGATCGAGGTACAATGGATAGGCTGGAAATAGAGAAGAAAAGTGTGCTGGCTAGGTTGTAAAAGGAGAGTAGGGAAGTGAGGTGGGAGAGGGCAAGGTGACTGAGTGCCTTATAGCCGATAGTAAGGAGTTTCTGTTAGACGTGGAGGTAGATGGGTTACCCACTGGAGGTTCTTGAGGAATGGGGAAATGTGGACTGAGCATTTTTGTAGAAAAATGATCTGGACAGCAGATTGAAGCATGGACTGGAGTGGTGAAAGAAGGCAAGAAGGTCAGCAAGGAAGCTGAGGTAGTAATCAAGGTAGGCTAGGATAAATGCTTGGATTAAGGAGGTAGCAGTTTGGAAAAAGAGAAAAGGATGGATTTTAGTGATTTTGTGGAGGTTGAACCGACGACACTTAGTGATAGATTGAATATGTGGATAGACAAAATACAATTATATCTGACACATTCCCTGCTCCACATGGAGCTCACAATCTAAGGAAGAAGGACAATAGCTCATTTTCAGATGAGAAAACTGAGACACCAAGATGTTAAGTGACTTGCCCAAGGTCAAACAGCAGGGAAGTGCCAGAGATGGGATTAGGAGCCGGGTCTCTTGACTCCCAGAAAGGCCCATGTGCTTTCTATTAAACATCATTGCTTCTCATCCACTTCTCAGCATCCAACTAGCTTCAGTTACTGTGTTAATAGTAGACAGGATTGTGCCGTAGAAAATCCAAAACCCTATTTAGGGTCAAGGTTCAAAGCTTCTCTCTGGTGAAATCTTTAACTTAGTTAATGAAGCAAAAGGGGCCAATTTGAGTTTTCTCTTTGTCTATTTCACCTGCTTGATCTCTGTTAGGACCGCCACAGAAACAGAATGATGGAAAGGAAACCAGCCAGGAAGACATGATAGGACAGGGTAATTCACTAATTGGATAATCAGGGCTTGAATAAATGAGGATTAATTATGTGAGGAGAATGAAGTAATTTAAGGGTGAAAAATTAAACTGGGTTGTGTTAACACACATTAATAATAATAATTATAGCAGGGTTAACATAGTCCCTGTTCCACTAGGGGCTCAGAATTGATCTTAGCCCCATTTTATGGATGCATAAACTGAAGTCCAAAAAGTTCAGGTGATTTGACCAAGGTCAAAGAGAGGCCTGTGGCAAAGCTGGGTTTCAAATTACTGTGGTTTAATTCCCAGTTCTGTGCTCTTCTCACTAGGCCATGTTGTTACCATCCGACCAAATGGTTCTCTAAAAGTCTTCCAACCTAAAACCTTCCCCATATTAGTGGAGAAAAAGTGTGTTTTATGGCATTTTTTAAGCACTTACTATGTGCCAGACACTGTACTAAGGTAGATACAGGCTAATTGGGTTGGACACAGTCCCTGTCCCACACTGGGCTCACAGACTTAATACCCAGTTTACAGAAGAGGTTACCAAGGCAAAGAGAAGGGAAGTGACTTGTCCAAAGTCACACAGCAGACAAGTGGCAGAGCCAGGATTAGAACCCAGGTCCTTCTAACTCCCAGGCTGGGGGTCTATCCACTTGGCCATGCTCTTTTTCTAGGTTTTCGCTAGGTTTTAGAACTTCTGCCCATGCCCAGGAAATTCTGACCAATCAGTATCTCTTCCTTGTTGGGGAGGAACTTAGTCTAAGGAAGTTCAGGAGACCAAGGTCTCTTAACAGCCCAGCAGAGGTCAAACTGGGATTCGCAGAACATGTCTTTCGCATTGGCCACCATGGCTTTCCTCCCCAAAGCCCACCAAGTCAGCTCTCTCAGGCCTCCTCTGGGATTTCAGATCCCATCTTCCCCAAAATAGATCCCACCAACTCTCAACACCGCCCTACTGCCAATTAGAGAAGCAGAGCAGAGGCCTGGGAGTCAGAAAGACCTGGGTTCTCATCCCAGCTCTGCCACTTGATTTCTGCATGACCCTGGGCAAGTCACATCACTTCTCTATGCCTCAGTTACCCCATCTGTGAAATGGGGATTAAGACTGTGAGCCCCACATGGGACAGGGACTGAGTCCTACCTGATTACCTTGTATCTACCCCAGGGCTTGGTACAGGGGGAGACAGGCATTAATATTCATAAATAAGTAATTTATAATAAATAATTCAAAGATATATTCATATGTTCTGTGGGGATGGGGTGGGGAGAATATCAAGTGTCCAAAGGTCACAGGTTGAGGTGCATAGTCGACACAAAAGGGACGGTGAGCCAGGAAAAAAAGGGCTTAATCAGGGAAGGTCTCTTGGAGGAGATGTGACCTTAGTAATATGGACTTCGTATAACCTCTGATTAGCTTCTAACAACCCCAGCACTGAACACGGTGTCAGAAACATTGTAAGCACTTAAAAAAGTACCATTAAAAAAGTGGAGACATGAAACCACTACCTATAAAATGGAAGCCTCCTTAAAAAAAGTCAGGCCAATCAGAATCCTAAATTGATAACATTTTTGATATGCTACAGCATTGATGATTTTAAATTCTGAGGATTCTTATCAAGTTCCTTTCCCTTTCACCAGTTCCCTTATTGCTTGATTTGTTTCTCTGTGTTTCCGTCCCGACGATAGTTATTTTGTCTAGAAATCTACTGCAGGCACAAAATACCAGGCCTAAGGAAAGATGTGGTAATGTGATGTAATTCTCCAAATAACTCCTCCACTAGGAATGTGCAAATGTTTCAAGGGAATCATTTGAAGGCAATGCAAATTACTGTTTTCTCAGCCAGTAAGGATGGGTAAAACAGTATAAATGTCAGATTTTCACTCCATTACAATAGGCAAATTGCCATATCTGTGAATGGAATGTAAACTAGTAAAAATACACTTGAAGAGTATTCATTTTATATTTCAGTAAATCAAGAAACATTTTATCTAAGAAACATCGCGTATCAGAAAGAGGCCTGATCAGTTATTTCCCTCTCACCAGATTATTTTAGGAGAAGCAACATAAACTCCCAGAGCTCCAGCTATAAATACTGAGGTGATAATGATTGTCATTTCCTTGCAGCATTGATATCACAAGGAGAAAATATTTTTCAGACTGGTTTGATTACACTTGATGAAAAATGGCACTGGGCTTTTTTTTTTTTGAAGTCAAAATTCAAAGTCTGTCATTCACTTTATTGCTAGCCAAGGGTACTTTAACAGCCGATATAGATTGCATTCATTTCTAAAATTTACAAATTATCTCAAGATTTAGCTTATCATTAAAAAAATAGGAAAAAGAAATCCCATCTTAGTTAAAATTAGCTTTCATCCTAACTTATTTTTATTAAAATTGGGACATTTTATTTTGAACTATTAAAAGATAAAGCCCAAATTTCATTCTAATGAGTCTGAGAAATGAAGGATTTCATTGTTTGAGGCAAGTGAAGCAGAAACTAATTTCCCTTCACTGGGAGCTCAACAACTCTTTAGGATGGGAATAAAACTCCAACTCTGGGAATACAAAAAAAATTCAAAATTTTATTATCTCTTTTAGTCAGAGTGTGGCCAAAGCAGAAAAAAACAAACCTTTGCCAATTTTTAAGCTCATAGAATGTCTGCTTTCTGGGTAAAGCTTTGCTCTGCCCTTTATAAATTCAGGAATGGAAAAGGAGCCCTGTTGGAACCACTATTAAAATTCCACAGTGAACTTAGAGGATTTTGCCATCCATCAAAATTCTCTCTCTCTCTCTCTCTCTATATATATATATATATATTTGCCCATTTGCCCACAGGTTAAGATGTTTCAAGAAGCGTAATGTGATCGATCAGTATAATGCATACAGAGAAAACTTGGTTCATTCTGCAAGATTTAAATTTCAGTCTTAAATAAACCATTCATAGAGACAAAGCCTCAATCTAGCTTCAGATTCCATAGAAGAATTTGTCTAAATGACCAGAATTTGATTTTTTGCTTTCCACTAGACATCCACTTGCATGGAATGAAAGCAGCGTGGCTCAGTGGAAAGAGCACGGGCTTTGGAGTCAGGGCTCATGAGTTCAAATCCCAGCTCTGCCACTTGTCAGCTGTGTGACTGTGGGCAAGTCACTTAACTTCTCTGTGCCTCAGTTCCCTCATCTGTTAAATGGGGATTAAGACTGTGAGCCCCACGTGGGACAACCTGATTCCCCTATGTCTACCCCAGCGCTTAGAACAGTGCTCGGCACATAGTAAGCGCTTAACAAATACCAACATTATTATTATTATTAATGAAATAAATTACTATCATAAAGAATTAGCATATCATCATGAAACATGGTTTTTTGTTAGGTTAGTATATCTTTAAAAGAGAGTAATAGCATTAAAAGTTCCAGAAGCAGGAAGTCTTTGAAAATTTAATGAAAACAGCTGATTAAGTAGTTATGACAGTTGTTACATTATTACTCTGTTTCAAGCACTGGGGTAGATAAAAGATCATCTGCTCAGACACAGTCCCCGTTCCTTGTAGGGCTCACAGTTTTAAAGGAAGGGAGACAGTAGACTGTAAGCTCACTGTGGACAGGGAACATGGCGGCCTTCATTGTTATACTGTACCCTCCCACCCTCTTACAACAGTGTTCTCTGCATAGTAATCACTTGATTCAATTTATTTCAATTTAATCATATTTACTGAGGGCTCATTGTGTGCAAGGCACTGTGCTAATCTCTTAGGAGAGTATGATATAACAATAAGCAGACACATTCCTTGCCCCAACGAGCTGATAATAATGATGAGAGCAGGCCTCATTCTATTTTATAGATGAGGAAACTGAGGCACAAAGAGAGTAAGTGACTTGCCCAAGTTGATGCAGCAGTCTAACGGCAGAGGTTGATTAGAATCTGGATCCGCTCAACATGTATATACTTATCTGTAATTTATTTATTTATATTGTCTGTCTCCCACTCTAGAGTGCAAACTTGTTGTGGGCAGGGCAAGTGTCTGTTGTTATATTGTAGTCTCCCAAGTGCTCAAAACAGTGCTCTGCACCCATTAAGTGCTCAATAAATGGGATCAAATGAAAAAATGAACGTTCTGACTTCCATTGCTTTGCTCTTTCCAATAGGCTACACTGCCAAATTTGACTCGGAAAGGCTGAAGCTGATGAACGTAATCAAGGAAGTAAGTTGGTCCCTGTGAGTCAAGGGCATGGTGGAGGATCAGAGAGAAATCTTCGCCATGCTGAAGTTCAGCTCTCATGGAGCCGTGACATGGAGCCGTGTTGGCAAATCCACTGACCAGGTAAGTGGTTGTGCCCAGACTAGACCTTTGAAATCACTTGCTAATTGACTTAATAAGCCTCACCTTCCAAACCTAGAAGCTTCTTTTCTGAAAGTTACAATGGAGTAGCTGCCTTTTCACAGTGAGTTCATCTGAAGTTTGTCTTGCCTTGTCTTATGCCATAGAGTCGTGTCTGACCCATAGCAATGCCATGGACACATAACTCCCAGAACACCTCACCTCCAACTGCAATCATTCTAGTAGTGGATCCATAGAGTTTTCCTGGTCAAAATACGGAAGTGGTTTACCATCACCTCCTTCTGTGCAGTAAACCTGAGTCTCCACCCTCGACTCTGTCCCATGATGCTGCTGCCCAGCACCAGTGAGTTTTGACTTGTAGCAGATGGCTTTCCACTCACTAGCCACTGCCCAAGCTAGAAATGGAACAGATAGCCTCTGCTTGACTCTCCCTCCCACAGTCGAGACTGATAGAGTGCTGGAATCTCTCCAGGTGTGACCCTGAGAGGGATCTTCTGAAACGCAGAGCTGTAAATCAGACCTACCTTTGGAGGACTTGTCCTGAGAGATTAAAATACTTCGCCAAAGCCCTCTGTTCGCTATTTGCAGATCACATGTAATGTCAGAAGCCCCAGAGTGATTTATCTCTCCTTCCATCTCTGACCTCCTGAAGGAGAGGTGACCACCGACTGTACTGTGGAATGTCAAAATGAAAGACAAACTTTTTTTATGGCATTTTTAAAGCACTTACTATGTCCCAGGCACTGTACTAAGCACTGGAGAAGCTACAAGCTAATCAGGTTGGGAATGGACCCTGTTCTACCTGGGGCTCACAGTCTTAATTGCAGGGAAGCAGCGTGGCTCAGTGGAAAGAGCCTGGGCTTCAGAGTCAGAGGTCATGTGTTCAACTCCCGGCTCTGCCACTTGTCAGCTGTGTGACTGTGGGCAAGTCACTTCACTTCTCTGTGCCTCAGTTCCCTCATCTGTAAAATGGGGATTAACTGTGAGCCTCACGTGGGACAACCTGATTACCTTGTATCTCCCCCAGCGCTTAGAACAGTGCTCTGCACGTAGTAAGTGCTTAACAAATACCAACATTATTATTATTATTTTAAAGGTAAGGTCACTGAGGCACGGAGAAGCTAAGTGACTTGCCAAGGTTGCACAGCAGACCATTACTCCTTTCATACCAAATTAGTGCTCCTCCTCCTCGAATCCCCACTGTCGCCTGGAGAGTCACACACAGAACCCTTCCATAAGCTGCCCAACACCCTCTATTCAGGCCTCCTTCTTTCAAAATAAGGGTACAAGAGATCCGAAGGGCAGGAATTTCTTCATTTAAGTCATAGTTCTGGAAGTAATATTTTCAACAAAGTATCCAAGCAGGGCTTTGAAAAATGACTGAAAAGGAAAACACTGGGGGTTTTAAGGTTAACAGACTATCTAAATAGGAGTTTGTTCAGAAAATAGGAGGTTTTGTTGAAAGGAACCGATGGGTCAGAAATGTGGTCTCCAAGGAGCTAAGTGGAGTCTTAAACAAAGAAGCCTGGCTTCGCTTAATTTGAATGAATTCCATAAATGTGTGTTGGTATTATGAAATTGTTTATAATAATAACACTAATGCGTCAGCTCCATCTTTGCTCAGTTACCTAGACGACGTACCCTGACAGAGCAGTTGGGTAATACTCTCCATCTGCTCAGCTGTGTCTGTCATTTCTTTCACTCTAACATAATGTGACAGAAGCTTCATTTGCTTAAACTTTTTCTGGCAAGTTGTACTTCATTAAAGGGGATCCTGCAAGTATCAGTTAAAGCTTTCTTATCAGGCCACGCATAGTGCAAGCTTCATAAATCATTCTTTCTCTTTCCATTTTGCAGCTCCTGGAAAGGTAACATTATTGAATTCAGATCACTGGAATAGAGTGGTACTAAAATGTTTATTGACCGGCTTTTAGGCAGAGCTCTGCTTTGAATGCAGACAGTAATATTAGCTCGAGCTTTCGAATTTAAAAGGTGTGTCACTAATATGCTTTATATCGTGCTATAAATACATCCTGATGGCAAGTCACTTTAGCAAGCTGGTCCCAACCAAGTGAAGAAAAAATATTATTAGCGCATAATTCCCCCCCCTTCCCCTGGAGTCTTGGTTTTGTTATTTAGTTTTTGCCAATGCAAAGGGAAACATATTTTATTCTGCCCAATCCAGCTCCCCCTAGGAGAAAGAGGTTAGCATTTGAAGGCTAAAGTCCTCAACTCATTACATTTGATTCCTTCCTCAAATATGCTGTATCTCATCCTCTTCCTTCATCTGGAAATCAACAGCTGGATATTTCTTTGCAACATATTGAGGCTCAAGTTGGCCTTTCACTGAATGGCACAAATCCACATTTCCCCAGACAGTGCTCATATTTGGGGAAGAATGACCATAATTTTGCTTGCAATTGCATAATCAGTTTTCAGGATATTAAAGAGCCTGTGCCCCCTACAGTGAGAAGAGAGGTTCAAAAGCAAGAAATCCCTTTAGGCTGTTTGTACTGGAAATGAAAGATTTCTTTTCATTGTCTGAGACTGGTTTGTGTCTAGAGATGTTCAGATACTTGTTTGCCCCTATGGACACATCTAATATCTGTGTGAGAGGGGGACAAGTCTTCCAACTTAGTTATATAGTAATCTCCTATGGTTTTAGTACAGTGCTCTGCACACAGTAAGCACTCAATAATTACAATTGATTGATTGATTTAATGTCAGAGCTCCTAGAAAAACACAGCTAGAAATCATCACTCGTGAGCAGGGACAGTGTCTGTTTATTGTTATATTGTACTCTCCTAAGCATTTAGTACAGTGCTCTGTAGACAGTAAGTCCTCACTAAGTATGAATGATTGATTGAATTAATTAATTAATTAATGAGATGGCTATATCCTTACACCTCCTCACATTACTTACTCAACGGTATTGAATGAGGGCTTATTGTGTGCAGAGCGCATGCATGAGAAGAAAACAATATAGTTGGTAGACACAATTCCATCCCTCAAGGAGCTTCCAGTCTAATGGAGGGTATAATAATAGTCAATTATATTTATTGAGCACTTACTGTGAGCAGAACACTGTGCTAAGCACTTGGAAGAGTACAATGTAACAATACACAGACACAAGGAATAGTAGTGGTAGTATTTATATGGTGTAATGCACTGTATCAAGTGCCTGGAAGTCATAAAAATAAGAAGTAATGTGGTCTTTGTCCACAGAGAACTTCCACCCCACTGGCGTAGAGCAGCACGGCCAATCAATACTGTCTGTTTTACAAAGTTAACATGGTTTCCCATTTTAGAAAAGTGTTGCCTGGACTAAAAGGAGTTTTCTAGGTTGTTGCCAAGCTGGGGTCATTTAACATGTTGGTTCTGGAGTCCAGCTAACATTAATTATTGCCATAATTCTTTTCAGTTACAAAATCTACTGTACTTTCAACTAGCAGTTTATGCATCCTGGTGAAGCTCTGTTTTAACAAACTCTAATACCAATAGTGGAATTCCAGGTGGATTTTAGGGGGGCTTTAAAAAAAAGTATGGCTCAAATGCAATTTATTTCAGTCCATTCTTCTAGACTGTAAGTTCGTTGTAGGCAGAGAATGTGTCTACCAACTTGGCTTTACTGTACTCGCTCAAGGACTTAGTACAGTGCTCTGCACACAGTAAACTCTTAATATTTTTGATTGACTGATTCATTGTTTCATTGATTGATTTGGGATATAGAGACCCATATGCAGGCCAAGAAAATACTTATTGGTCCATGTTAAAGACAGTATCTCTTCTCAAATGGCCGCTATTAATTCACGTTACTCTCTTACAGAAAAATAAATGTAACGAAACTGTGAAAAGTTGAGTAATACAAATGGTAGATGACCTATTTTCCCTGTCACCCTCTCTGTTCTGTGTCAACTATGCGCTTAAATCTGTGACCTTCAGCATTTGTTATTCACCCTACCCCACAGTAGTTACATACATATCTATGAGTATACATATTATATTATATTTTATAATTTTTTTATTTATGTCAATGTTTTTCTCTCCCTCTAGATTGTAAATACACTGTGGGCAAGAAATGTATCTATCAACTCTGCTGCATTACACTCCCCCCAAGCACTTAGTATATTTCTCTGTACCCAGTAAGCGCTCAATAAATACCATCGATAGTGATTATATGGAACGGTGTTTTATATCGTCATTATCAGTAATGTCATTAACAGTGTCACTCTGAATTATGGCAGCCAGAAACCCACCTACCACAATATGCATACAATTCTCTAAACCATGGCAACTTCAATCATATCCATATGAAGAACAGGGAGAAAATGGAGCAGTGCATGGAGGCTGAAATTAATTCGCACCCTAGTTCATTCATTCAACTGAATTTATTGGGCACTCACTGTGTGCAAACTTCTGTAATAAGCGCTTGGGAGAGTACAGTATAACAATAAACAGACACTTTCCCTGCCCACCACGAGCTTACGTTGTAAAGGAATTCACGGACAACAACATCCTATTTCCCAGAATTCTTAATAGTCACCCATTTCTTGTACATTAGGTATAGTTCAAGTCTTTAGCTCACTGTGTGCAGTAACCACCTCTGCCAACACTGTTATATCTACTCTTCCAAAAGCTTAGTACAATGCTCTACACATGGTAAGCACTCAATAAATACAACTCATTGATTAATTTTTGCAATGTGGTGTGAGACCATGGTATTCGAGGTAGTGATGTCTATGGAGAGTCCGTTTTCTTTTCACATTCTCTACACCCCCAAATTCCAGCTGGAGGTAACTTTCATGACATAGGCCCTTCTCATGGGGTTAGATGTCAGAATTTTTGCTCCAGTAAAGTGAGCTATTTAACAAAGAGCCCTCCTCATTTACCTACTTCTTACCCCACCACGCTGAGGGAATATGTGTTAATTTATGTGCGGAATTAGCATTCTCCTCCCGAGGCCCAAGGGCTCTCTGTAGTAGACAAATGATGTTTTTAATGGAATTACTTCCACCAGTACTGAAGAAATTCTGTAGGTGCACAGGTTATTTGCTTATTTGTAGCTGATTGAATGAGGGTCTTTCTCCTTTGGATGTAAAGCAATAAGCCCATGATCCATCTTCTTCTAATTTATTTTGATGTCTTAAACACACAGTGTAAAGAGGTTTTGTTGACCTCTCCAAAGTAAATGATCAATGGGTCCTAACATCATTATTAAAAGAAGTTTTCAGCAGAAGGCTCCAAGGTATTGGCAGTCTTATGGAGATCATCGGCAAATTTGCAGTTTGGAGAACGCAGGAAGGAAACTAGGTCTTGCTAATTAAGAGAGGAGTTCAGGCCTGGGTTGTATTTCAGTCCAAGGAGGGAGGTCATGAGAGAAGGTATCTTCATTCCCCTGGTGAACTTTACCAGTCTTAATTCCCTACTCCCATCATCCGCTGATCACCTGAACCTTTGCTTCCCGACAAATCCACTCTCAGGAAAGTAAGTCCCTGGTTGAACAAGCTCCAGATCTGAACTTTGGACTGTTGTTGGGTTTTTTTAATGGTACTTTTTAGGCACTTCCTATGTGCTTAACACTATACTATGCACTGGAGTACATACAAGCTACTGAGGTTGGACACGGTCCCTGTCCCAAATGGGGCTCACAGTCTTAATCCCTATTTTACAGATGAGGTAACTGAGGAACAGAGAAGTTAAGCAACTTGCCTGAGGTCACACAGCAAACAGGTGGTGGAGCCAGGATTTAGAACCCAGATCCTTCTGACTCCCAGGCTCGTGCTCTATACATTCATTCAACCATATTAATTGAGCGCTTACTGCGTGCAAAGCACTGTACTGAGAGCTTGATCCTCTAGGCTACATCGTTATCACCCTCCCCTTTCTCTCCTGCTCCTTTCAGATATCACCTTCTGCTCAGGGAGTCCTCAGTGCTTGTCACGTGGCAGTCCAAAAGAAAGTGCTCATTTTGTTGAGAAAATCCATCAAATTTACACTTTCTCCTCTTTTCCCTGCCTGGCTGTGAAGGAGATAATGCCCCCCTCTGGCCACTGGAAGTTTCTTTTCAGAGGAGACGAAAGGACGGTTCTATGTTCTTTAGGATTCCTTCATCCTCCTTTCAAAGTGCTAACGCTGTAAAGAGGAGAAAGAGGAATAGAGATGGAAAAAGTTGGAAAAGATCCAACAGTGTGCTTAACTCTCTGCAGAGCGCCCCATCAAGCACTTGGGAGAGTACAATATTGTAGGTAGAGAAGATTACTGCCCTCAAAGAGACTACTGTTTTGTTTCCTATTTAATCCCCTCCCATTTTCCTTGATTCATCAGCTAGATTGTAAGCTCCATATGGGCAGAAATCATGTCTACTAGTTCTTTTGGGCTCTCCCAAGTACTTAGTACAGTGCTCTGGACACAATAAACCTTCAATAAATTCCTCTGATTGATTGCTACACAATGCCTACAGGAACGTTGGAGAAATTCTCAGAGTAGGCTCTTCAAGAACAGGGAAAAAAAAAATAATAATAATAAAAACAATAAAAAGCCAAGTATTTTGCTAAACCCTGGAGTCAATACAATTTAGTGAGATTGGACGGAGTCCCTGTCCCATGTGGGGTTCACAGCCTAATTAGGAGGGAAGAGGGCCATTTCTTTTACGTGCTTATTACAGTGTTTTGTTCACAGTGGTCACCTAATACAGTTTTCTGCATTGTTCAATACAGTGCTCAACACACAGCAGGCAATTGGTATTATTCTCAACATATAATAGGCACCCAGTAATGCTCTTAACAATCAGATGATCCTTAAAATTTTTACCCTATCCCTCTGATTCCTTTCCCTTGGATCTCCAGCCAGCCCGGTTCTTTTTTCCTTTCTCCAACTGGGAGCAGGGCATTCTCCGATCTGGAGAGCGTTCCTAGATCAGGAGAAATGGATTCAGCAAATGAATGCCACAGCTCCTACTAATGACCTCATACAATCCTCAGACTTGTTTACCCCTCTGCTTTCTCTTTGGCTCAGTCTGGCCCCGTTGTTCAGTGAGGACATCGATCAGCTTCAGTCTGCGATTCGGTGTTGGACTTTGACTCAGGAGCAGAGAGTCAAACACGTAGAATTGGAGTCATTGAGTCCATTTGGTCCTTGGGAATTAATACTGTTAGCCGAATAGGAAATGGACTCATTTTGCTAAGAATACAAATTAGAGACTGCTGCCTGTTCACAAAAACCTTAAGGCCTATGAGAATGAAGACATATTGAAAAATCCATTTTGCTAGCTACATAAAAACTCTTAAAAGCATCAAACATCTTTGTGCCAAATGGGGAATATGCAAGGAGAGGTAAAAAGAGATTATTATAGAGCAAGGTATTTGCTGCTAACAGGGTTTTTCGAGTGGTTTTAAATTGTTTTTCTGACAACGGTGCTTTTATTTTGCATGTTAAAAGCCTCTCGTGTCACACCAAAAGTTTATCTTTTAAAAATCCCTATTGTGTTTTAGAAAAGAATACAATAGCGAAGAAAAAGTAGTATCTTTTTTATCCCCTCATGAGTAAGTTTTAAATTATGGTGATACTGCAACCACCTAAATTGTAACCAAATCCGGGACACGTACAGGTGAAAGGGGTGCTGGTCTTTTAAGAGAAAACTGGAATAGAAAAAGAAAATAAATCTTTACTTCCCTTTGGGAAGATATTAAGGGAAGATAATCAACAGTTTCACCCTAGAATGGATAGACTCATTGTTTTATTCACATATCTACCCCAGCACTTAGTACAGTGCTTGTAGCATAGTAAAGTGCTTAATGAATGCCATCATCATCATCATCATCACCATCCCCGCTCCGCCACTTGTCAGCTGTGTGACTTTGGGCAAGTCACTTAACTTCTCGGTGCCTCAGTTACCTCATCTGTAAAATGGGGGTTAAATTGTGAGCCCCACGTGGGACAACCTGATTCCCCTGTGTCTACCCCAGCGCTTAGAACAGTGCTCGGCACATAGTGAGCGCTTAACAAATACCAACATTATTATTATAATCATCACGGTTATCATCATAATCGTCATCATCATCATCATCACCATCTCTAGAGGAGAAAATGGAATGACAAGACTAACTCAACCATGTAAATATTTTATATCATTGTTTTGCATGGAAACTTCATCCTTTAGGCTTAAAAGGATTTGATTTTCCAAAATGAAAGGGTAAGTAACCCACTACCCAATCGATAATCACTCCATGGTACTGCACCAAAGAGCGATACTTCAGTAAGCGACCATTATATTGCATCTGACAGCTAGGCTTTTCTGGTAATGTTTGCGAGCTACAGATATGCATTTTCTTTGTCTGCTGACATTTTTTTCACATTATTCTTGCACCTAAACCAAGAGAAAGCTCTTTCTGTGAAACAGGAGTCTCTCAGCATGTCCACAGTCTTGCCAAACACCACCAGCATAATCAGCATAGGATGGCAGGCAGCTTGTCTACTGATTCTTTAATATTTTTCTCTCCCAAGTGCTTAGTGCAGAGCTCTGCACACAGTAAGTGTTCAGTAAATGCCATTGATAGATTGATGGAGATCTGGAAAATGCCAGAATGCAGAAGATTCTGCAGGATCTGTGGAAGAGGCTAGTTTCTCTCAGCCTCCATCTGTGTAGTAGAAGGAGGGGCCAGGTGGCTATTTTGGGCTCTATTAACCAGCAAAGTTTTTATTTGTGTCACTGGACATGAATTTGGATGGACAAGTGATCTGTCTTCAAGGGCTTTGAAATACCGAAACGATCAGTAAACAGTGTGGACGGACTCCCACCAACCATCTTCGTAAGAAAAATAATAATAATAATGATGGCATTAATTAAGTGCCTACTATGTTTCAAGTTGTTCTAAGCACTGGGTTAGATATAAGCAAATCAGGTTGGACATAGCCACTGTCCCACATGGGGCTCACAGCGTGGCTCAGTGGAAAGAGAATGGGCTTGGGAGCCAGAGATCATGGGTTCAAATCCCAGCTCTGCCACTTGTCAGCTGTGTGGCTTTGGGCAAGTCACTTCACTTCTCTGTGCCTCAGTTACCTCATCTGTAAAATGGGGATGAAGATTGTGAGCCTCATGTGGGACAACCTGATTACCTTGTCTACCCCAGCGCTTAGAACAGTGCTCTGCACATAGTAAGCGCTTAACGAATACCAACATTATTATTATTAATCCCCATTTTACAGATAACTGATGCACAGAAAAGTTAAGTGACTTGCCCATGGTCACACAGCAGACAAGTGGCAGAGCTGCAATTAGAACCCACATCTTTCTGACTCCCAGACCCGTGCTCTATCCACTAGGCCCCGCTGCTTCCTATCACTGCTGCCTTTTGTAATAATAATAATGGGATTTGTTAAAATTTAGACTGTGCCCAGCACTCTACTAAGAGCTGGGATAGTTACAAGATAATCATCAGGTTGGACACAGTTTCTGTCACTCTGAGATTCCCAGTCTGGAAGGGAGTGAGATCAGTCATTTAATCTCCATTTTATGTGAGGTAACCGAGGTCCAGAGAGGTTAAGCAATTTGTCCAAGGTCACGCAGCAGATAAATGGCAGAGTTGGGATTAGAATCCAGATCCGTCCTTTGACTTCCAGGTCTTTGCTCATTCCACTAGATCATGCTACCTTTTTGCACATGTAACATGAAGGTTTGTTTCTACATGAAATTCTGTGAGTCGTGAAGGGAGGTAAAAGAGAGAAAGAGACTATAGTTGACTGCAGGGCAAGAACACTGAACACTGGAAACGGGGAGAGGGAAGGCTGAGAGAAGGCTACACTGTTAACAAGCTCTAAAATGGTCCTAAAATATTCAACAATTACAGTGATGGCTAAAGACACTGGACCTGGCTCTGGCTTTAAGAGGGGGCCAGCTGGGATCATTTTAGGCAGAACTTGCCATCTTGTTAGAGTTAATTCAGGAAGTGCTTCTAGCACAATTTTAACATTTTGCAAGCTAGGAGGCCACCCTGGCTCCAGAGTAATGTGCTGTCATTAAAACGCTCACCTTCCCATATAGGACAGGCTGTCTGTCTGACATAGGCGTGTCTCAGAGGAAAATGTCACGTTGAAATCGAGGTCAGGATGTGATCGATACGCATGGACCCTAGCAAAGCCCGCCCTGTGGCTAGGTTGAGAAAAGACGGTCGTCGATAGCCTTCCATCTCCACAACTCACATAGGACATTTATCAAAATGCAAATATAAGTTCCAGTGGCCTCTGACTCTTGGAATGCATTTACTCTAAAAGGCCTCAGTGTTTTTGCTTGGGAAATGTAATAAAGCCAAGTCAGGATATGCCAGCAAGTTTTTGTCAGGCGGAGAGAAATTAATGGACCTTGTCCGACGCTATTTAAAATCCGGTTTCAAATTGCCTTTTAGCTTCGGAAAGGTAATAAACAGAGCACCACTTTAAAAAAATTAGATTGTTATTCTAAAGAGTCCGGCAAGTACAAAATGGTTTTTGGTCAACAAGTGGCTTCTAAAGACTGCTGTTTTCCAAGTTAGTGAAAGGAATAAGCTTTTACTTGAAAAGAAGTATTTTAAAATTTCAGAATTATAACACCGTCATTAATACGGATGCTGATCTAATAGCAAATCAATTTTACAATGAAATGTTTTGAGACATTTCTTATCCCAGCTCTGCCACTTGCCCCACTGTGTGACTTGGGCAAGTCACTTAAACTACTCTCCGCCCCAGTTTTCTCATCCATAAAATAGAAATTAAATACTTCTTATCTATCCTTCTTAGACTGTGAGCCCCATGTGGGACTTTGTCCTCTTTAACTGTACTGTCTCTACCCCACTGTTTGGCATATAGTATGCACTTTAATCAATCAGTGGTATTTATTGAACGCTTACTGTGTACAGAACCTTGTACTACGAATTTGGGAAAGAACAATACCCCAGACTTGGTAGATATGTTCCCTAGAATAGCACAATTGTTAACAAGTATTTTTTTTTAAAAAAGTATGCAAGGCCACAAAATGATAGATCCCAGGCAATTACCTTAGATTGTATTCCAAACGATCAGTGGTATTTATTGAGTGCTTACTATGTGCCAAGCATTATACTAAATGCTTGGATGGGTACATTATAATGGAATTAACAGACATATTCCACCAATTGCAAGCATTACAGGCTACTGACAAATCCTCTGATGGGTTTCCCCACATAGAAGATGATTGGTGACGCATCTGTCAATCTGTAGTGAAGCAGCAGCCACTGCAGTTGCAGTGGTTAGAATGGGCCAGGAATTTCATGTTTCATCATTTAACGTGTTCTAGATTCCCTGAAAAAATAAGAACTGGTTTCCGGCTGGGTCTGGGAGAGAAATGGGGAGAGATGAGCGGAGGTGGAGCACATGCAGGGAAAGATACAGGGAATAGGGAGGACCGTGAGAGGACGGAAGGGAGATGGGGGATTCAGCTTGATGTGGCAAGAGACAGAGGGAGACTACGAGAGATGGGCAGACAGTGGGTGGTGGCGAGATGTGGAGGAAGAATTGGGGAGATGAGGGGCAGGAAAGCAGAAAACATTCACCCTGCTTGCTTCCCCCACCTTGCCCCCTCTTCACTAGTCCAGTTGAAAGCGATGCTTAAAGGTTTTGGGAAAGTGTTATCGGTCTGCCCCAAAGCAGCTAATCTTTAAGGGTTTTTCCAAACAGCAGCATCTCTATCTGTAAAGTTGCAATTGTCCTTGTGGGACCAATGGAAATAGAGCTGAGGCTCCTAATTAAATTCAGCTTCCCCCCAACATCGTTCCTTTCTGAATTGCTCCCTAGACCCTGAGTTGACTGGGCAAACCATGTCTGTCTCCCCAGCTAGACTGTAAAGTCCCTGAAGGCAGGGATTGTGTCTACTAACTCTACAGAACATTCTAAGAGAGAAGGAGAACAGATGCATTATGCCCATTTTTAAAGATGATGATGATGGAATTTGTTAAGCACTTAAGACCAGCATAAAATAATAATCATTACGGTACTCATTAAGCACTTATTATGTGCCAAGCCCTGTTCTAAGTGCTGGGGTAGATACAAGGTAATTAGGTTGGACGCAGTTGCTGTCCTACATGGAGCTCACAGTCTTAATCCCCATTTTAGAGATGATGAGGCCCAGAGAAGTGAATTGACTTGCCCAAGGTCACACAGCAGACATGTGGAGAAGTCAGGAATAGAACCCAGGTCCTTCTGACTCCTAGGCCTGTGCTCTATCCAGTAAGCCAGGCTGCTTCTCTGTAGTGATGTTTATGATGTATATAATCTATAAAATGACATATAGATGGAAGGATCAATGGATTGGATAAAGAGACAGATGAATAAATAAGTGACTAAATATTCAAATAGCAACAACAGTAAGTACATTACCACTGAGATGGTAGTTGGGACACTATAACCTGGAGAGTGAATTAACTGGGAAAAGTCTACTGAAAGAGGTGGAATTTCAAAAGGACTTTGGTGATGGGGAGAACTGTGGTCTGCATATTTCAAAATCCACAGAACATTCAATTCAAAGCTTTCTTGCAAAATGAGATTTGCATAAATGAATGTGAAACGTGGATTGAATCTCCTTAAATTGCATGTTTGCTTAAAAATGAAGTCATGGAGTTCTTTGAAAGAATATTTTTGTAGACTCAAAAACAATTGTGGGATATTTCAAACTGTTTTGCTGAACCCACATTTTTTTTCTGGCTCCGTTTCTTAATTACAAGCCAACAGTAAGTCTTGTTTGGAGATGGTTTTTAGGGAGATGTTTTAGTAGAAGGGCAAACTGAGATCATGATTTTGGACTTCTCTTATACATGTTCCCTCATATAATTGGTGATCGTTGCACTTAGATTCAATTATATGGAATACATAGATTTAGGGACACAAGTGTAATTAGATGTAGCAAAACAGTCATGCTAAATTCTCATCCAATTCTAATGCTTTAAATTTATTCTTGAGAGATGCTCAGGAAGCAATGTCTTTTATGCAGCATTAATGGCCCTTTGGAGTTTCAAGAAGAAGTGGGAGAGAGGTAGTCAGGCAGAGAGAGATAGAAAGGCAGAGAGTCAGTGAGACACAGAGAGACAGAAAGAAAAGGAGGGTGAGAAAGATTGAGAGAATTTCGTCCTTAAGTAAATTTTCAGCTCTAAGCCCGGATTTATAAAGTCTGATGAGTAAAATGACAGCCTATTTTGGTTCTAAGCCAATTACCCTTTCAAGAAACACGAGGAAAATATTTGCTCACAATCACTGTTTTAAGGATGCATATTTATTTCATTGTCCATTAAAAATATGTATGGAAATGATAAAAACATTTTTGAAATCAGTATTTTCATTTACATCACTGTCTTGTTAAATTGAATATTTATGCATAAACAAACCGTCTGCTTCCTTAAATGTATCTTATAATAACTTAAATGTTGGAACATATTTACCATCTGCTAAACACATCCGGAAGCATGTGTATGAAAAGGAAGGATGTAATTATACGTATGTTTTCATTTTTTGTGAAATCACCCCACTTAGCTGTAATTTGGAAGTGATCAAAAATGTCCCTCTTTTAAGAGTTTATTCTGAATTAATCCTTATAATCTAAGACATGCTTTCACCATAACTAGTACGCTCTTACTATGTACCATGCACTGTACTAAGTGATAAGAGACGAGAATGTACTTTCATCTCTATTCTTCCAGCACAAATAATTGTCATGTCGGTGAGGAAAAAGAATAGACTGATTGATCATATTAAATAGGTGCTTACTGTGTACTAAGTTCTTGGGAGAAGAAAATATAACTACATAAGACATATATTCCCTGTCACATTGAGTTTACGGTCTAGAGAGACCAAGAAGACTCAAGATTTCCAGCTCCTTAAATCCATACCAAGTGACCAATCTCCATTAGCCCAGGGGAGATGGATTTTCTTAACTAAAAAATAAACTGCCACTCATGGATTTGCTTCTGGTTAGGTCAGAAGACTGATTCTGTTCTGTTCTATCCGACTACGTTCTGATTTGAGAGAGGAAAATTCCTTTGTCAGAAAGTAGATGTTGTCTTCCCACAGACTCTCCCTCTCTGCCGTTCGATGGGAGAGCTTTACTGTTGAAGGGCATAAAACCAGAAAATTAGCTACATAAAGTCCTTCTGCATTCTCCCATTGTTAACAACAGAGAGCAAGGATATGTCAGTCTGTTTTGCGATGGTGAACTAAGCACAGTTCTGAAGAAGAGTTACTTCTCCTCTGGAAATGGAAAAATCTATGGCCACTCTGTTGCAGGCAATCGAAAAAAGGTTGGGCATGAATTAAACTAATTGGATTAAAACATGAGGAAATGAAAAATTACAATTATTATCAAGCTGGAAGATCATTGCCCAGAGATCCTTGAGGGCAGGAATTGTGTCTAATAATAATAATAAATATGGTATTTATTAAACACCTACTATGTATCGAGCACTGTACTAAGCGCTGGGGTAGATACAAGCAATTCAGGTTGGACGCAGTCCCTCTTCCACATGGGGCTCGCAGTATGAGACCCCATTATACAGTTGAGGAAACTGAGGAACAGAGAAGTGAAGTGCCCAAGGTCACACAACAGACAAGTGGCAGATCTGGGATTAAAAGCCAGGTCCTTCTGACTTCCTGGTCTGTACTGGATGGCAGAGCGTGTTTGGAGGACGTACTTCAGAGCAACTGGGGAGTTTTCATTCTAGTCCCTCAGTGGAGGATCCTGAGTGGCCAAAATGCCTTGCGGCAGGGAACTATACACCCCAGCACCTCACTCCAAAGGAGTTCGTGTCAAGGGCCGAGGTGAGCCTTCTTGCCATCTGGCTAATGATAACTTCCTTTGCAGACCAGATGTATGGTGGGTGGCTGCTACCCCAAGGTGTAAAAAGGACAATCCCTGAATTATTTGAAGGGAAGCAGCATTACCTAGTAGAAAACGCACAGGTTTGGGGATCAGGAGACACCAATTCTAACCCCAGCTCCATCCCATGCCTGCTGTGTAATCTTGAGCAAGTTACTTAGCTTCTTGGTGCCTTGTTTCCTCATCTATAAAATGGGGATGAAGCACCCCCTTTCTCCAATTCCACTTAGATTTAGAACCCCATGTGGGATAGGGACTACGTCTGATCTAATTGTATTGCATTTTACTCAGAATTTAGCCCAATTGGCAAATAATAGGTACTTACAAATATTACAGTTATTGATAGTTAAAGGATAAATGCATAAGGGCACAAACAAGCCAGTAGCATGTGTATTTTGTCTTTTTATGTTATATCTTTCCATTTTTCTTGCTTCATGCTTCCTATGCATCCACTGTCAAAGCCGGATTGGACCGACAATCCAAGTTAGCATGGCCTGGTAGAAAGTGCACAGGCCCGGGAGTCAGAGGAACTGGCGTCTCATACCAGCTCCACCACATGTCTGCTGTGTGACCTTGAGCAAGTCACTTCACTTCTCTGAGCCTCAGTTACCTCATCTGTAAAAAATGGGATAAAATCATGAACTAACACGATTATCTTGTATTCACAGCAGCACTTAGATCAGTTCTTGGCCCATAGTAAGTGCTCAACAGATGCTCAACAAATACCATAAAAAAGTCCCTTCAGGGTAAGGGACTCTGTTTAATTCTCACCCATGTGTTTTTACACACTGCTTAGTGCAGTTCATGGCACAGAATAGGAACTCAATACATACAATTACTATTAATTAATAAATTTGCCTACCATTAGAGAAGCAGCAGGGACTGGTAAAAGAGCAAGGACCCAGGAGTAAGTGGACCTGTTTTATGACCTTGGGAAATCATTTAACTTCTGGGTGCCTCAGTATCCTCATCTGGAAATAGGGGATTGAATTCTCTTCTCCTTCCCAATTAGACCGAGAATCCCCTGTAGGATGGGGACTAGATCTGAGCTGATTATAATAATAATAATAATAATTATGGTACTTATTAAATGTTTACTGTGTGCCAAGCAATTGTCTAAGCTCTGGAGTAGATATGAATTAATCACTCTGTCCCTGTCCCATCTGGGGCTCACATTCTTATCCCTATTTTACAGATGAGGTACTTGAGGTCCAGAGAAGTTAAGTGATCTGCCCAAGATTACACAGCAGATGTGGCAGAGCTGGCATTAGAATCCAGGTCCTTCTGACTCTCAGGCCCTTCCTCTATCCACTAAGCCACGCAGCCTCTCCGCATCCTCTGCTAGTTATCTCATATCTACTCCCAGGGCTTAGAACAGTGCTTGGTACAGAGTAAACACTTAACTTCACCTATCATCAGTGGTATTTACTGAGCACTTACTGTATGCAGAACACTGAATTAAGTGTTTGGGAGAGTACAACACAATAGAGTATACCAATACCATTATTATTATTATAATTAGCATTATTACTATTAGTAGTATTAGTATAAATATTTTTACTCTCAGGATGAAGCCAGAGGAAGCAAGAGCATGTGCTTGGGAGTCAAAGGATGTGGGTTCTAATTCCTGGTCTGTCACTTGTCTGCTGTGTGATCTTGGGCAAGTCATTTCACTTCTCTGTGCCTCAGTTACCTTGTCTGTAAAATGGGGATTAAGACTGTGAGCCTCATGTGGGACAACCTAATTACCTTGTATCTACTCCAGCACTTAAAACAGTGCTTGGAACATGTAAGTGCTTAACAAATACCATAATTATTATCATTATTATTATTAAAAAGGGAAAAGAAACCTATCATAGAAAAATGAATTCCCCCTTCTGGTAGAATCCACAATTTGTCACAGTAATATACCACTGATTTTTTTGGCTCTAATAATTAATCAATCAGTCAATCCGTAGTATTTACTGAGCACTTACTGTGTTACATACAGAGTACTGCTTGGGAAGCACTTACAGAGTACTGCTTGAGAAATGCAAAATAAAGAAGTGATACAAGTCCTGCCCACAAGGAGCTTCTACTCTACCAAGAGAGGCAAAGAGAAAAATATTTACCACAGGTTGGTCATTAAAATCCAACAAGCCTCAGTCCAATCACAAAGGCTGCACTGAGATCACATCTTCTCCAAGAGCCCTTATTTCCTCATCTCCCACTCCCTTCTGTGTTGCCCTTCCCCTGGGATTCACAAGATATAATCTCCCCTGCCTCGGCCCCACAGAACTCATGTCCATATCCGTAATTCATTTTTATTAATGTCTGTTTCCCCTCTAGACTGTAGGCTAGCTGTGGGCAGGGAACATGTCTACCAACTCTGTTATAGCATACATTCCCAAAAACTTAGTATGGTGCTCTGCACCCAATACCAACTCAAAAAATGCCACTGATTGATTAACAGATTAAAAGAAGCCCGGATCCACAAAGTGCCCAAAGGAAATGACTATAATGCAATAGTTTATGCAGTGATGTTTGTGCTCTCTCTTGTCTCCTACCCTTGCCATTGAAGCAGGGGCTATAATGGCTAGGGAAACCAACAGGCGAACAGCTGCTACCAAGGGCACCCACAAATTTTACATCCAAGTACCATTATGCAGTGTGGATGGGGGATATTTGGGGTCTCCAAGGTCAGCCCTGCCTTGACTGTCCCTGAGGGGTCGGGGAAGATCAGCTCTGAGGCTTGTCGACCGGGTGACCTTGGACAAGGAGCGGAATTCCGCGATGCCTTAAGTGCCATCATTTTCAGAGAGCTCGTAGAATCGCTCTAAGAAATAGCAAGTGAAAATGATCGCTAGGCACTTTGGAACTACAAAGTGGTCCATAAAAGCTTAAGAATGAGAGGAGCTCGTGGTGCATTTACATAGAAGCTATACAGACAAGTTAAAATGCTAATAATCCTATCACTGTTTATTAAGCATCGCCTGAAATGGAGATATTTATAAAGATATTTATGAGAACCAGTGTATCCTACTGAAAGGGGCATGGGGCTGGAAGGCAGAGGACCTGGGTTCCAGTACCAGCTCCACCACCTTCTCTTTGATGTGACCTTGAATGAGTCGCTTAATTACCTCACTTACCTCATCTGTAAAATGGGGATTAAGACTGTAAATCCCACTGTGGGCAGGGAACATGTCTGTTTATTGTTGAATTGTACTTTCCCAATCGCTTAGTGCAGAGCTCTGCACACAGTAAGCTCTCAATAAATACGATTGAATGAATCAGTGAATGTGAGACATGGTCTGTGTCTGACCTGATTAATTTGTATCTACTAATCAGTGCTTAGTATAGTGGCTGCACATAGCAAGTGCTTAATGAATACCTTAAAAATAAAATTAAAATGTTCATGGCAAACCTTTAGACACATGATGCAACTCTACCATGTGCTCCGATGCTTGACTGAGAGATCAGTATACTGTGTGGTTCTGCATTAAGAGAAAAGGAGTGAATCAGCCAGGAGTGCTCAATAAATATGATTGAAAGGATTAACGAATTAATAATAATAATTACAATAATTGTGATATTTGTTAAGCGCTTACTATATGCCATGCACTCTACTAAACGCTGGGGTGGATACCAGCAAATTGGGTTGGATACAGTCCCTGTCCCACAGGGGGCTCACAGTCTCACTCCCCATTTTATAGATGATGTAACTGAGGTAGACAAGTGGCAGAATGGGGAGATGTCTGTTCAGGCTGTCCCATGAGCATTGAAGATGCATGTAATCAATCAGTGGTAATAATAATAATAATAATGTTGGTATTTGTTAAGCGCTTACTATGTGCAGAGCACTGTTCTAAGCGCTGGGGTAAACACAGGGAAATCAGGTTGTCCCACGTGGGGCTCACAGTCTTAATCCCCATTTTACAGATAAGGGAACTGAGGCACAGAGAAGTTAAGTGACTTGCCCACAGTCACACAGCTGACAAGTGGCAGAGCTGGGATTCGAACTCATGAGCCCTGACTCCAAAGCCCGTGCTCTTTCCACTGCACCACGCTGCTTACTGAGTGCTTACTCTGTGCCAAGCACTGTATTAGACACTTGGGAGAGTATAATAGTGGAAAGAACACAGGCCTGGGAGTCAGAAGACCTGGATTCTAATCCTGATCGGCTTCTTGCACGGTGTTTGACCTTTAAACGAGTCACTTATCTGCTCCATGCTTCAGTTTCCTCATCAGTAAGTTGAGTATCCAATAATTATTCTCTCTCCTCCTCAGACAGTGAACCCCCATGTGGTATGGGAAGTATGTCTAACCTGATTATCTTGTACCCACACCAGTGCCTAGTACAAGTGCTTAACAAATACCATTCTATATATAGTAGAGTTGATTGACATGTTTGCTGTGCACAAGGAGCTCACAGTCATTTTGTACATTGGTTGCTGGGTTCTAGAAGTATAGCATTGGTTTTCTTGAAAACATTATAACTAGCAAAGAAAAGTTAAAAACATAATGCCAATGACCAGAATCTTGTCAAAAATGCATATCTGTATCAGGAATTAAGCCTTAACTCAAGCCACTTTTATGATGCCAGTTACCAAACAGAGAAGCAGCATGGCTTAGTGGCAGGATCTCAGGGGCCTGGGAGTCAGAGGACCTGGCTTCTAATTCCAGCTCTGCTACTTGCCTGCTAGGAGACCTGGAACAAATCATTTAACTTGTCCTCAGTTTCTTCATCTGCAAAATGGGGATTAAATACCTGTTCTCTGTCCCATTTGAAGTGTTCATTCATTCAATAGTATTTATTGAGCACTTACTAAGTGCAGAGCACTGTACTAAGTGCTTGGAATATACAAATTGGTAACAGATAGAGACATAACAGATCATGTAACCTGATGGGCTTACAGTCTAATTAGGGGAGACAGACAGACAAAAACAATAGCAATAAATAGAATCAAGGGGATGAACGTCTCATTAAAACAATAGCAAATAAATAGAATCAAGGTGATGTACATTAACAAAATAAATAGGGTAATGAAAATATATACAGTTGAGCGGACGAGTACAATGCTGAGGGGAGGGGAAGGGAGAGGGGGAGGAGCAGAGGGAAAGGGGGGAAAGAGGGCTTAGCTGAGGGGAGGGGAAGGGGGGGTAGAGGGGGAGCAGAGGGAAAAGGGGAGCTCAGTCTGGGAAGGCCTCTTGGAGGAGGTGAGGTCTAAGTGTGAGTCTCAGATAGGAGAGGGACTGTGTCAGATCTGAAGATTGTCTGTGTATCCCAGCTTAATACAGTGCTGGTCAAGGATTAAGACTGTGAGCCCCATTTGGGACATGGACTGTGTCCAACCTGATTACCTTCTTTCTACCTCAGTGCTTAGAGCAGTGCTTGACACATAGTAAGTGCTTAACAAATACTATTGTTATTATTATTACTATTGTTACTCCAGCACTTAAAACAGTTTGACATAGAGTAAGTGCTTAATACCATAAAAAAATGGTCTAGAAAGGAATGATGCCAACAGTCAATGAACCATATTTTTTGAGTGTTTACTGTGTGCAGAACACTGTAGTAAGCACTTGGGGGAGTACAGTATAACAGAGTTGGTAAAGCCGTTCCCTGCCCACAACGAGTTTACAATCTAAGGGGTTTCAAATGTCCCAGCCAGGGACAGGCTTTCCTCCGGCTGGCTGGGTATTAGATCAAACAGCCCATTACATATCGACAGAACTATTCTGAATTGTCGATTAGCTATCTGATGATTGATGTCTTTGAGCTGGCTCCTACCCTCAGTGCCGGCATTTAGAAACCAGAGAAAGAGACTGTAATTGGATATTCACCGTGTGGAATTCTTAAGTGTAATCCAACTCCTAGGCCTAGTCGATGGCTTAGAACTGCAGGATTATTACACTAAATGGATCTTTTCAGGGTCAAGGGAGAAAGGATAGAAACGTCACCCTTAAGTTTACAGTTGATTCCCTCTTAAATCATAGGACAGAAATGCGAGAAATGATGGAGGTCTTTTGGGATGGGAGGGGGAGAAGATGATTCAGAAGTAACCAGAAAAGATAAGAGATGAATCTGAAGAGCAGAAAGCAGCCTGAATGCAATGAAAATTAAGCAGAGACCAAGCCACAGTTTTCTGCACCTGAATTTTTCTGTCTGATTGTATCCTTCATTCGAACCCATGTATTCAGAAACCACAGAATGCATGCGCTTTCTACTTTTTAAAAATGTTGTTTATGATTTAATTAGAAAAATGGAAGATGATAAAGGGAGAACGGTGCAGGTTTATAAAATCCATTCTCCATCAATCAACTGATGGCATTTATTGAATGCTTACTGTGTGCAAAGCACAGCACAGTAGAGTCAGTAGACATTATCTCTGCCCTTAGGGAGCTTACGGTCTAGTGAGGAAGTCAGATAGACATTGCAGAGAATACAGATATCTACATAAGTGCTGCAGGGTTGGGATTAGGCTATCAAAGTGCTTACTTATGTGGTACAGACTCAAGTACACAGGTGATGCAGAAGGAAAGGAAAATAAAGGATCAAGTGAGAGGTTAGACATGAAAGAGATATGATGTTAATTGGGCTTTGGAGATGGAGAAATATGGTCCGTAGGGTAGGAATGGGGTGGGAGTTCCAGACCAGAGGAATGTGAGCAAGGAGTTGATGATAAGAGAGCGCTCCCTCCTCATATCTGACAGATGATGACTCTTCCCCACTTGAAGGCATTTTTGACGACATCTCCTCCAAGAGGCCTTCCCTGACTAAACCTTCCTTGCCTCTTCTCCCACTCCCTTCTGCATCACCCTGACTTTCTCCCTTTATTCATCCCCCTTCCTGGCCCCAAGCACTTATGTACACATTGATAATTCCTTTATTTCTATTAATGTCTGTCTCCCCCTCTAGACTGTAAACCTGTTGTGGGCTGGAAATGTGTCTGTTATATTGTTGTATTTTACTCTCCTGAGGGTTCAGTACAGTTAGAGAAGCAGCGTGGCTCAGTGGAAAGAGCACGGGCTTTGGAGTCAGAGTTCATGGGTTCGAATCCCGCCTCGGCCACTTGTCAGCTGTGTGACTTTGGGCAAGTCACTTAACTTCTCTGTGCCTCAGTTACCTCATCTGTAAAATGGGGATTAAGACTGTGAGCCTCACGTGGGACAACCTGATTACCCTGTATCTACCCCAGCACTTAGAACAGTGCTCGGCACATAGTAAGCGCTTAACAAATACCAACATTATTATTATTATTATTACTCTGCACACAGTGAGTGCTCAATAAATACGATCTGATGAGATCGAGGAACAGCAAATAGGTTGGTGTCAGAGGAGTCAAGGGTTTGAGCTGGGTTTCGATGAGAGATGAGCAGAATTGGATAGCAAAGGAGAGCTGATTGAAAGCCCTAAATTTCTTGTTGTTGCAGAGCTAGTTGGACAATGATCTGTAGATTTCTTTTCTCTCTAAGTCTCAACGTTCCTTGCTCACATAATCTATTCTGCCCCTGCTCTTCAAATTCCAGGAGACCCACTAACATCAATCAGTGGATCAATCAATCATATTTATCGAATGCATAATGTGTACAGAACACTTGTGTACAAAGAGCTTGGGAGAGTGCATATAACAGAGTTGGTAGTCACGTCCCTACCCACAACGAGCCTACAGTCAGAAGCCGGAAACAGATATTCAAATCAATTATGGATATGAACCTAAGTGCTGGGGGGTGGGGTGGGGGTAAATAAAGGGTACAAATCCCACTGCAATGGTGATGCAGTGGTATTTATTGAGTATATTAAGAGAAGCAGCGTGGCTCAGTGGAAAGAGCACGGGCTTTGGAGTCAGAGGTCATGGGTTCGAATCCCGGCTCAGCTGTGTGACTTTTGGCAAGTCACTTAACTTCTCGGTGCCTCAGTTACCTCATCTGTAAAATGGGGATTAAGACTGTGAGCCCCACGTGGGAAAACCGGATTCCCCTGTGTCTACCCCAGCGCTTAAAACAGTGCTCGGCACATAGTAAGCGCTTAACAAATACCAACTTATTAAGGATTTTGATTGAAGCGCTCATGCTTTTTGAGATGGGGAATTGTGAAAGGGTATGTTGCTCTCGGCCTTGGGATTTGGGAGTTTTGCCGTTCTTCATTGCTCTAACTGCAGTGGAAACTTCATTAAGTGTTGAGGCAAAATCTGCATCTTTGTGTGTTGCCAAGGTAACTCTTCTTCAGAAAGCAACATCTCTAGCCATTTAAAGTGTGTTAAGGAGAACCCACATATGCAAAAGTTGGATGTAGAGTCACACAGCTGGCATAGGTAAATCCCCAAAGGGCTGAATATTCGAAAAAAAGGAGCTTGATTTTCATAAACTGGTCCCTGATAGGACATTAATTCTCTCCCACACCTACCCAGTGGGCTTCTTTATAATGAGTAATGAGGTTGTGCAAGTAAATAACAACCAAGATATTCAATTTGTCGCCAAGTCCTGTTCGTTCTACCAGTGGCTGTGCTGTAGAAGCCCACATAAATGGAGTCAGGCCAAGGGGGACGAGCCACATCTCACAAATAGCTAAACTTGAAGTTTCGATCGTTACCCCTGAAGAAAAGTGAGATTCCAGTCAAGCAACATGAGAAGTGTTGTCTAAAAGAAAGAGCACAGCCTCTTGGCATCAGAGGACCTGGGTTCTAAACCCAGCTCTGGGTCTTGTCTGCTGTATGACCTTGGCCAAGTCACTTCACTTTTCTGTGCCTCATCAGTAAAATAGGGAGTAAGATGGTGAGCCCTGTGTGAGTCAGGGACAGTGTCTGACCCTATTTGCTTGTATCCAACCCAGTGCTTAGTACAGTGCCTGCTACATAGTAAGCACTTGACAAATACTATTAAAAAGTAATCCACATCTGGCAAATTCTTTTCCCAACCAAGGATCAGCATCAGTGGCACAGAACTGACTGCTGCTTCCTTCACCCACCCAAATTTGTCAGAGGTCAGTTAAGGAATTTTATAAGGGATAAGGGAGGAGAGTGTGGTCAGTATTAAGTGATAGCCTGGGGAAAAGAATGACCAGACTGTGACTGACCATTCATCCATGGGACTCAGGGTCAATGGGGAAGGGAGAACAAGTATTGAATCCCCATTTTACAGATGAAGAAACTGAGGCAGAGAAGTTAAGTGACTTGCCTAAGGTGACCCATCAGGAAAATGGTAGATCCAGGGTTAAAACCCAGTACCTCTGCCCCTTACTAGGCCATGCTGCTTCTCCACATTGAAAACATGAAATAATGCAATATCAGAGACAAGATAGCCATCCCTACTCGCTTCATTTATTTTACCTTGAGACAATCAATGCCTCCTCCCTCCACCCCCACCCCCGCCATCCTGCCTCCCTACTTCAACTCTGATCCAATTATGAAACGTTTAGAAAATGAAGCGGAAATTGAAAATCTGATGTGATCTAGAGTTAAAACATTTCCTCTGTTCCTCCAAAGAAAACTTCTGCTGCAAGCTAGAAGGTAGATTTAATTTTCTCCATCTCCAGTCATTCCCCTTTTCTTTCTAGGAAAATCTGCATGCTTTAGCAAATGATCTGTTAATAGCTCAGTGGGAGATGTGCTGATAACTCTGAGCAACTAGTCTCTGATAACAGTAGAACTGATACAATTTGAAATTTGTGGGTGAGTTGGTCTTACCCAAGATGAGTTGATTGTCCAATACTTAGCTCCTTTGATAAGTGGTTTGCCTGGGAGGCAGAGGACTTGAGTTCTAAACCCCCACCTGCCTAATAGTATTAAGTAAGTGCTTACTCTGTGCCAATCATTTTGGTAAACACTGGGGTAGACACAAGATAATTAGATCCAATATAGTGCCCCTCCTTCATGGGACTCAGAGTCTATGGAGGAGGGTGAATAGACACTTTATCTCCAATTCACAGATGAGGAAACAGAAGCACTGAGAGGTTAAGAGCCTTGGCCACGATTACACAGCAGACATGTGACAGAGGTGAGACTTGAACCCACGTCTCCCCAATCCAGTCCCATGCTCTGTCCATTAGATCTCACTAACAAGGGGCCAAACATTAATAAACATAAAGCGAAGGACATAGACATAAGAGCTGTGGGGCTGAGGGAGGGGTAACTAAAGGGAGCGAATCCACCCTCTGCCTCCAGATTAGGCCCAAGTAAAAAAAGTTCAGGGGGCTCAAGCAGAAGAGCAGGAAATTCATGGGGAGCTGAAGACCTAGAAGCCTAATTGCCTGTTCACTTGTTTTGATGTCTGTCTCCCCCCTTCTAGAATGTGAGCCCGCTGTGGGCAGGGATTTTCTCTATTTGTTGCTGAATTGTTCTTCCCAAGTGCTTAGTACAGTGCTCTGCACACAGTAAGCGCTCAATAATTACGATTGAATGAATAATGCCAGCTTGTGGGGTCTGAGAGAGTTAATATGAGAAAGGAGAAGAGAATGAATAGGTTGAAGATACAGTCACTGCAAGAGAGCTCATAGGAAGCAGTGTGGCTTAGTGGAAAGAGCCTGGGCTTGGGCAACAGAGTTCATGGGTTCTAATCCCAGTTCCACTATTGGTCAGCTGTGTGACTTTGGGCAAGTCACTTCACTTCTCTGTGCCTCAGTGACCTCCTCTGTAAAGTGGGGATTAAGACTTTGAGCTCCACGTGGGACAACCTCATAACCTCGTATCTACCCCAGCACTTAGAACAGTCCCTGGCACATAGTAAGCGCTGAACAAGTACCATAATTATTATCATTATTATTACATACAGAGCTCTGCACACAGTAAGGTTCCATAAACACCGGTTATTGATTGAAGGGATTAAGATATACCAGAAAGCAGACAAACTAAGAACAACTCCTACGAGTCCCTGAAAAAGGTATATGAACCCGCCCACACCTCCAAAGCACTGATCGATCAATCAGTGGTATATATTGAGTGCTTATTGTGTGCAGAGCAATGTGCTAAGGATTTAGCACAGCTAAAGATGGTGTGATAACTAGCATGGAAAGAATATTAAAGAAATGGCAACCACATTTAAATGGTCTCTTGAGGCCAGTGGCCAGTCTCTCTTCATTTAAGATCATGTTTTATGAAGAATCATTAGCGTGCCAGTATATGCAAAGGATAGCTTTCGCGGCAACAATGAATCACAGTCAGTCAGCTGTATTTATTGAATGTTTACTGTGTGCAGAGCACTGTACTAAGCACTTGGGAGAGTACAGTACAACAATGAGCAGACAAATTTCCTGCCTACAGTGAATTTACAGTCTGTAATAACTTCTGCAGTTAAAACCAAGAAGATAGGCAGATCTTACGAACTGACTGGTAACCTTGCTAAGATCTTCAAGCAAACTAAGGGCTTGGGAGTCTTAGGACCTGGGTTCTAATCCTTGCTATCTTGTGTGATTTTAGGCAATTCATTTTTCTGTGCCTCAGTTTCCTCATCTGTAAAATGGGGTTTAAAGCTGTGAACCAACCTGATTATCTTGTTGTAAACCAGTGTTTAATACAGAGTCTGGCACAAGGTAAGTAATTCATAAATACTGTTAAAAAAAGCATAGACTATTTGACTCAATCACTGCAGTTTTTCTTAGCATATGATATTCTGCTGAGATGCTCAGGATAGCTCTAGACTGTGAACTCCCTGTGGGCAGAGAATATGTCTACCAACTTTGTTGGTATTAGAAACAGCTACACAGCAATTACACAGCATTTGTTCAGTAAATACCACTGATCGTTGGATCAGAGATGCCAAAATTATTATCATCTTTGAGAAGAAAGATGAGAAAACTAATTAGAAGCATTGTGGCCTGGAGGAAAGAACCTAGGCCTGGGAGTCAGGCGATCTGGGTTCTAATCATGACTCTGCCTGTTGACTGCTATGTGACCTTGGAAAGCCACTTTACCTCTCTGTACCTGAGGTTCTTCACCTGTAACATGGGGATTCAATACCTGTTCACTCTCCTTCCAACACTGTGAAACTCATATGGGATGGGACTTGTGTCCAGCCTAAAATAATCTAACTACTATGTAATTATTTATATATATTAATGTCTGTCTCCACCTCTAGACATGGGATCAGAGAATTATTTTCATTATGCTATATGCTGTTTATTTTTCTTGTGTACTCACCCAAATGCTTAGTACAGTGCTCTGCACATAGTAAGTGCTCAATAAATACGATTGACTGACTGACTACTTCATTATTTCAAACGGGATTCGATACATAATAAACACTTAACAAATGCCATAATTAATTGATTAACATTGCTGGAAAATCCAGTTCAAAAGGCTGTGGGCCCATTATCCCCTATGTTCTTATGGAGCAGACATTTATGTGCCTGAGTTTGAAAAAGGTTGCTATACAGTGTATAAATACCTAGAGAATAAGGAAGAATCACGGCAACATCAACCTGACAACCTTATATCTACCCCAGCATTCAGTACAGTGCCTGGCATCTAGTAAGTGCTTCACAAATACCATTAAAAAGAAAGTGCTTGATCAGTGTAGTGACAGTTTGGATGGAGAGTTCCAAGTCTCTAAACTAACCCATATCCTTTAAGGCAAACTGACTCACATCATGGGTCTCTATTCAAATATCCTTCAACCTCTAAGGCTGCCTACATTATAGGAAGTGAACAAAGAAATGCTGGTGAAAATCCGGTAGAAAACATTCTTAAAAATATTAGCTTTGACAGGTTTGGAAGAAAATCACTAACCTCACTGCCATCAACCACCCAAAGGAAGTCAGCTTGATCGATCCAACGGAAAATGAAAATAAAGGACATAAGAAGACATCCGCAGTATCTCTCAAAGCCATTCAGAAATTGCCATTGGTAAAAGAAGTGATTTGGGAGGGGAACCATAGTCAAAGCATCAAATCGCTCTATAACTCACCCGGCCTTAAAAAAAGAGAAGCAGCACTGCCTAGTGGTTAGAGCATGGGCCTGGGAGTCAGAAGGACAGGGGTTCTAATCCTGGCTCAGCCACTTGTCTGTGCTGTAGCCTTGGGCACGTCACTTAACTTCTCCATGGCTCAGTTACCTTAACTGTAAAATGAGAGTTAAGACTGTGGGACAGGGACAGAGTCCAGTGTGATTACCTTGTATCTACCCCAGTGCTTAGAGCAGTGCCCTGCACATAGTAAGAGCTTAACAGATACCATTAAAAAAAAAACAAAACGCACCTCTCACTTGCTACTTCCCAACTTGCTCTCACTGTACCCCTAAATTCACCTTCTAACCGTGTCTTGTTCTCAACTCTCCCACCTCCGTCTCCTCATTCCCGTTTTTCCCTTTGCTCGAACTCCCTGCTTCCCCTATCCCACAGACTTCACATTTCTTTCCATATCCAAAACACTCTTGAAATCCCATCTCCTCTAATGAGTCTACCCTGATTAGATCCCAGTATGGACGTCACATAAATTCTTCGACCATCTCAAGCCCTAATGCACTTTTATAGACACGTTTATTCAATTGTTCATTAACATTTATTTTGCTTACCGTATTTCTAAGCTCCAACGGATAGGTCCTTGTGGGTTGATTAATTGCAAATGTGTCACTTTAGGGTTTTGAAGTCTGCTTAGTTCAATTCATGCTTAGTACAAAAGCTTAGTAAATGTTCAAGTGCCCTAGCACAGTGCTCTGCAAGTGCTCAATAAATACCATTGAAATGAATTGCACCCAGGGCTTGTCCAAATAATTCCAGCTCATTGTGGGCAGGGAATATATCTACCAAATCTGTTGTATTATACTCTCCCAAGCGCTTAGTACAGTGCTCTGCACATAGTAAGCACTTGATAAATGTCACTGATGATTATGATTACTTCCACTATTTCTATAGGTGCTCAAGGCCCATAATAATAAAAGGAAAATTGAAATTCCTCATGAATTTTTATGAAAACAGACCTTTCCATATCCCTTCTAATAAGGTCATGTTCTATTAGAAAATTTTATTTGCAATAAAATCAGAATAACTACAAATGAAAGATAAGATTCAGCATCTCCAATAAAGAAAAAAGAATACCCTGAAGTATCCAAACTGTTTCCAGTTCGAAGAATAATAATAACAATTGAGATATATGTTCCATGGAGTTGCTATGATATAAACAAATCCAAAACAGTCCACGTCCCGTATGGGGCTCTTCGTCTGTAAGACTAAGACAAACTTCAGAAGTGAGGTACAGAGAAGTTATGTGACTTGTCAATCCCCATTTTACAGATGAGGTCACTGAGGCCCAGAAAAGTGAAGTGACTTCCCCAAGGTCACACTGCAAACCAGTGACAGTACCAAGATTAGAACTCAGGTTTTACTGTTTGCACTAGACTAAGATGGGTTTACTATGAGTGAGGATAAATACAATCAATCAACCATATTTATTGAGCACTTACCATCTGCACTGTATTGTACTAAGCACTTGGGAGAGTGCAGTATAAGAGAGTTGGTAAACATGTTCCCTGCCCACTAGGAGGGAAGTCAACCAATCATTCTGTCAGGGGTATTTAATGAGCACCTACTGTGTGCAGAACAATGTACTAAGTGGTTCTGCACATAGTAAGCACTTAACAAACACCAACATTATTATTATTATTACACTGTCCCACCTCACTCAAGATCAGTCACTCAGGAACTTATTAGCATAAGGAGAAAACTATGTGTAAGGGACTGGAGTCCCTCTCAACGTCGAACCTAGAGAGTGGAGGGAGAGTCAAGCAGAGGCCTTCCCATTCCATTCCTAGCTAAGGCATTGGCTAGTGAATGGAAGGCCATCTGCTACAAGCCAAAACTCACCTGTGCTGGGCAGCAGCGGCATGGGAGAGTCAAGGGCGGAGGCTCATTTACTGCACAGAGGAGGCGATGGTAAACCACTTCCAAATTTTTACCTAGAAAACTCTATGGATCCACTACCAGAACAATTGCAGATGGAAGTGGGGCATTCTAGGAGAGATGTGTCTGTGGCGTCACTATGGGTCGGACTAGATTCGACAGCTTAAGACCACAACAACAAGGAATTGTAGATTACTCATTGGCCTTTTCTAATCCTGCCTCCACCACTTACTTAATGAGTTTGGACAAGTCACTTTACTTATCTGAGCCTCAGTTTCCTCATCTATGTAATAGGGGATTACCCATTCTCCCTCCCACTTAAGACTGTGAACTCCACATGGGACAGGAACTATCTCCTCTCTGATTATCCCAGATCCACCCCAGTGCTTAGTATAGTGCTTGGCATATAGTAAGAAAGGACTTAAGCATAACAATACTGATACTATTACTACCAGTAATAATAATATACTTATCATCATCATTTTGGCCATATGCACATATGGATAATATTTTACCATCTGTGATGCCATCTCTAAAATAAAAGACAATTGTATACGTGGGCTTTTGTGTGTGAGTTCAGCCTGAGTGATGCCTTCTCCAAAATGAAAGACAAATATGTGTGGGGTGTTTTTGGGGGGGTATGTGTCTGTGTGTGGTATGAGTGTGTGAGTATAGTATTCACCCTTCATAAAAGGAGGCTCAACCAACAACTTTCTACGATAGTTTCTTCCATAATGAAGATCTAGCTGGACAGTAGCCAACTAGCCAACTAGCTGGCCACAACAGAGCCTGGTAATGAATGGAAAATCAATAATGAGACAGATCTCAGCTCTACAACATTTTTGGCCGGCATGTCTCACTGATGATAATGTCTTCCTTTGGCTTTGGTCAGAGAAGCTAGTGACTCTGGCCTCCACTCAGACCCTTTTCTGTTGATTAATGAGGCCTATCCATTATCATCTGTGACTTTCAAGAGCGATGTTTTTCTCATTATTATTACCTTGTTTTCGTTAAGTACTGACTGGGTGTCAAGCAGTGCTAATCAAGTCAGACACAATCCCTGTCCCTCATGGGGCTCACAGTCTAAATAGGAAGGAGAACGAGGATTGAACCCTCATTTTCCAGAAGAGGAAACTGAGGCCCAGAAAAGTTGAGCCACTTGCCCAAGATAATAATGGTGGTATTTGTTAAGCGCTTACAATGTACTAAGCACTGGGGTGGATACAAGTGATTTGGGTTGAACATAGACCCTGTCCCACGTGGGGCTCACACTCTTAACCCCATTTTACAGATGAGGTAACTGAGACAGAGCGCCGAAGTGACTTTCCCAAGGTCACACAGCAGACAAGTGGTGGAGCCGGAATTAGAACCCAGGTCCTTCTGACTCCCAGGCCCGTGCTCTATCCACTAGGGAATATAGCGGGAAACTGGCAGAAGCGGGATTAGCACTCAGGACTAGCGCCCAGGTTCTCCGACTCCCAGACCCGTGCTTTTTCCACCAAGCTACTTTGCTTCTCGTCCACTCGTTTTTCCAACTTTGCTGAGGAGAGGCCAGGCAAAAGAAAATCTCCTGTACCAGAAGAGGAATGGCCACGAGAACTGTGGATGGCTCCAGTCATTTAGACGAGGGCCCCAGGCCTGGATGAAAAACCTATGCAAACAGAAGACTCTTTCCACTCATTCTGCGCCCCCTGAACAATAGGTTCACTGCTTGGGATTTTATCTTTCAACTCCTGAAGAGAGGGACGGCAAAGAACATCTACTCTTGAATGAGGTGGCGAAAAGCTTTGTGTGTACATCCATGGTCACGGATGGATCAACTTGCCTCCCATCTGTTTGACAAAAACCACTGGATGAATGAGCTGTGAAAATGCCCCATTAGAGGCAAAACCTTTTTCGTAATTGACTTGCCGAAGGAGAATTTCAAAAGGCTTCCTGACCCACTTTCGACACAAAAAGACAAGGTATCTGTGTAATGCTCCAACGGATTATGAATATCAAAATAGCACTCCCACTACTTATGATCAACATTTACTTAATACTTTACCGACTGTTACAATAGAGCAGCAGATCTCTTTTGTACAATTACTGGATTTCATTTTCCCAAGAATCTTCCTCTCTGAGCAGAAATTATACATTCAATTCTTAAAGGCATGTGTGTTATCCAAGTCCCTATAGTTAGATGTGCTGTTTACCTGGAAATCGTGGCAGAATATAAAAATGTTTACAAGTTTAAGAGCTGACTGTTGTCCTCTCTCCTATGCCATATTCCTTATGCAGCTCCCAACAAGGAATTATTAATAATAATGATAATAATAATAATAACTGTGGTATTTTTTGAGTGCTTACTATGTTCCAGGCACTGTACTAAGTGCTGGGGTCGATACAAGCAAATCGAGTCAGACACAGTCTTTGTCCCGTGTGGGACAGAGAAGCAGTATGGCGTAGTGACTAGAGCCTGGGCCTGGGAGTCGGAAGGTTATGGGTTCTAATCCTAGCTCCGCCACATGTCTGCTGTGTGACCGTGAGCAAGTTGCTTTACTTTTCTGGACCTCAGTGACCTCATCTGTAAAGCAGCGTGGCTCAGTGGAAAGAGCCCAGGCTTAGGAGTCAGAGGTCATGGGTTCGAATCCCAGCTCTGCCACTTGTCAGTTGTGTGACTGTGGGCAAGTCACTTAACTTCTCTGTGCCTCAGTTACCTCATCTGTAAAATGGGGATTATGACTGTGAGCCTCACGTGGGACAACCTGATTACCCTGTATCTACCCCAGCACTTAGAACAGTGCTCTGTACGTAGTAAGCGCTTAACAAATACCAACATTAATTAATTAAATTGGGGATTGAGACTTTGAGCCCCACATGGGACAGGGACTGTTGTCCAACTTGATTTGCTTTTATCCACCCCAGTGCTTAATACATTGCCTGGCACATAATAAGCGCTTAGCAAATACCATTGTTATTATCATTATTGTGTGGGGCTGTCTCCATCCTCATTTTACAGATGAGATAACTGAGACATAGAGAAGTGAAGTGACTTGTCCAAGGTCACACAGCAGACACATAGTGGAGCTGGGAATTACTAATGTCAACTTGAATTGGTATACTAGTGCTAATTTTTCCATAAAGTTTCCACAGTAATTACCACAATCAATCAGAGGTGCCCACATTTGTTGTCTGTCTCCCCCCTTCTAGACTGTGAGCCCATTGTTGGGTAGGGGTTATCTCTGTCTGTTGCCGAATTGTACTTTCCAAGCGATTAGTAGAGTGCTCTGCACACAGTAAGCGCTCAATAAGTAGGATTGAATGAATTAATTAACGAAGAGTAAGTGATGCATTCCACTGATTGGTTGATGGATTGATTCCAGGCACTTATCAATCAATCATGTGCTCTCTGTCTAACACTGCAATGAGTTTGGGAGACTACAAAAGACCTTAATAGACAAAGTTCCGGCCCTCAAGGAGCTTATAACCTACTTCTTCATTTATCCCCTTCATTCATCTCTCATAGTTGATGCTTCTGCCAAGACACCAAGAATGTTGGAAAAAACAATTTAAAATCCCACCGAGGAGTCTGGGAACGAGAATATATATATATATATTTATAGTTACCAGAAGTTGTGAGAAGCCCATGAGCAGAATCCTGTACTTAGCTCAAGCCGAAAGCACTTAGAGTTGATAGCAATAATATGACGTCTAATAAGCTGACCTTCTTCTGTCTGGATTATGTCCTGAGTACATGATGACTAAATTTCATCGCTTTGTTTAATGCAGTGAAATGCCATCACTTAATATTCTGGAAAGCGAAGGGAAACATCTGGTTGTGGTTGAATTCTTTTGCTTTAAAGCTTCTCAGCTGTCCTCCCACTCTGTAAACCCTTTTTGTTATTATTCAATGATGGGGTTGCGTTTTCCAAACCACTTCGGCCCGTTCCCACCGAGGTCAGGAGGGTGAGTGGAAAATGGGCTTGTCCTTTCCGCCGGTGGAGAAGATGGAGGCAGAGGCAGCTGGAACCCAGGATTTGAGGGCCTCTCAAATTGAGCCTAAACTCTCAAGACATTTTCCCACCGGCCTGTGATTTCCCCCTTGGCATCACCCACACCCATTTAGTTTAGGAGCCTTATGACTGACCACTGTCAGGTTCACAAAAAAGGGAATCGAGTCACAGGAAGACAGCAGAAGGGGTTTATTAGTGGGGACAGAAAGAGTCTGTCACCCTAAAAGCCAGTTTAAACTTCATCCCCGAAAAGTGGGAGAGGTCATGGTGGGCATGCTGTCCCCCCTCACGCCATCAACAAGATCCATTCAAGTGCTGGGGCTCTTGATGGAATGATCCAATGGGTCCAATCTAGTTTGGCGGCAGTTTTCTTAACGGACGACAGGGGAAGGTGTGGCTGGAGTAGGACTAAGGAAAACTAGCTAGATGAAAGAGTCTGAAAACAAAATGGAGCAAGGCTGGTTTCAAGTTGGTTTCCACCCTGCCGTCCTTCAGGAATTGGGGATTCCCCAAGTTGAAAACCCCAGGGGGACATTTTGTGGAGGGGAGGATGTGAGCTCTAGGATGTGCATTCCCCTGCTCTAGACTCTAAGCTCGTTGTGGACAGGGAATTTGTCAGTTTATTGCTGTACTCTCCCAAGCTTTCAGTGAAGTGCTCTGCACACATTAAGCGCTCAGTAAATATGATTGATTGAATGAATAAATGTGTGGGGAGGGTGACAACTCAGGAGGAGCAGAGGCTGAGCACGGCCACTGAGGCTTGGAAAAATTCAGGGCCCGTGGTGCTGTCTGTCCCTCACTGCTCTCCTCTTGACTGCTGGCCTGGGTGATTTCACTGATAAACTCTGTCTTCATTAATACTTTCATCTCAGTTACTAGTGGCTCCAGTAGAGACAGCACTGGGACCCAGAAGGCCTGGGTACACCACTTGTTTGCTCTCTGACCTCGGGCAAATCGCTAGACTTCTCTGGGCCTGAGTTTTCTCGTATATCATGTAATCGGTTATCCCTCCCTGTTAAACCTTGAGCCCCATGTGGGACAGAGACCGTTCCTGATACAATTGCCTTATATCTATCACAGTGCTTAAACCAGAGTAAGTGCTTAACACCACTATATTATTGTTATTATTATTATCATTATTCTTATCACTGTCATTAGTATTATTAACAATACATATTTATCGGAAGCAGCATGGGTTAGTAGAAAGAGCATGGGCTTGGGAGAAGAGGACCTGAGTTCTAATCCTAGTTCTGCCACTTTCTTCTATGGGACTGTGGTCAAGTCATTTGTAAAATGGGGATTCTATACCTGTTCTCCATCCTACTTAGAATGTGAGCCCCGTGTGGGCCAGGGACTGTGTCTGACCTGATTAACTTGTACCTATCCCAATGCTTAGAACAGTCTTTTTTGATGGTACTTTTGAGCACTTATTATATGCCAGGCACTGTTCTGAGCACTGGGATAGATACGAGATAATCAGGTTGGATAAAGTCCCTGTCCCACATGGGGCTCACAGTCCTAATCCCCATTTTACAGAGGAGGGAACTGACACAAAGAGAAGTTAAGGGAACTGAGGCACATATAAGTTAAAGGACTGTCCCAAGGCCACCCAGAGAAAAGTGGCAGAGTCAGGATTAGAACCCAGGTCAATCAATAAATCAATTGTATTTATTGAATGCTTACTTTGTGCAGAGCACTTGAATTTGCACCTTTTATTTACCCCACCATCAGCCCCACAGCACTTACGTACACATCTGTAACTTTTTTTATATTAGAAAACTCTACGGATAGAAGGTTTGCAGGTAGAGAGCGAGGTATTCTGGGAGATATGTGTCCTTCGCGTCTCTATGGGTCGGAGACGACTCGACAGCATGAGACAAGATGAGATATTAATGTCTGTCTCCATTTATTCAAGCGTTTATTCAATCATATTTACCAAACACTTATTGTGTGCAAAGCCCTGTACAAAACATCTAGCACTGTCTCCCCCTATAGACTATAATTTCTTAGTGGACAGAGAAAGCATCTACCAACTCTAATATTATGCTCTCCCAAGCACTTAGTACAGTGTTCTCTAGACAAGTGTTCAACAAATATGATTGATTAATTGATTGCTTCCCTATCTGTAATTCATTGCAATATCTGTCTCCCTGGCTAGACTGTAATCTCCCTGAAGGCAGGGCTTATATTTACCTACTGTATTACATGCCCCCAAGGTCTTAGTACAGTATTCTGGATGCTTAAGTGCTCAGTAAATGAGTTGATCAATTGTCCTTGGAAACATCACCAACTCGATTTATTTTCTGTTTTATTTTCTCACTCCATCCTGATGATGCCCAGTATTCGAAAGGCCTTTTTGGCTACTTCCAGACATCGAACCAGTGATTAAAAGGAACGATCAATAATCTTTCCTTATATCATAACTATCTTTCCTTGGTCATGACTGATAGGTCCAAGCCCATCATGTAGATGCAATCTGGGTTGCTTCCTGATGAAAATTCCTCTGCACTTGTTCTCCACGAAGCGCTTGAGGCGTTTTTCACTCAGCTTTCCATGGTCTTCCTAGAGTTTATCCCCCTCTGGATATTGTTTCCCTGCCCAGGAAAGTTTAATATCATCTGCAAACTCTGAAATTTCCCTTCTCCTTCCTCTTCTGACTACTGGTAAAGAGGCTAAGCAGTGACATGAATAATCCCACTATTTGCACTTCTCCATGCTGAAATAGAAAGTCTATCTATGAATTTACCAATTATAGAAATGAGACTCACTGGACTATAATTCTCAACATCACCTCTGAAACGCTTTTAATGAATGAGAGTTATATTTCAACTTCTCCTCCAACTTCCTTCTGAATTCCAGTGTGACTATCATCAAGTCCTGGCGATTTCTGATCCTTAATTTATTTTAATGTCTGACTCCCCCTGTGAAAGATAAGCTCCTTTTGGTGGGGTTTGTGATTAGCAACTCTGTTGTTCTTTCCCAAGCACTTAGAACAGTGCTCTGCACATAGGAAGTGCTAACTCAATACTACTAATTAATTGGGATGTGGTCTCACTGGGAATCAGGACACCCAGATCTAGACCGATCTCTTCCTGCTCTGTGACCCTGGGCAAATCACTGAACCTCTCTGGATCTCATTCCTTCAACTCTAAAATGGGGTGATATAGATAGTGAGCTCCTTGAGAGATTGGGACTCGGTCTAATTGAAGAATCTTGAACCTACCCCAGAGTAGGTGCTTAATTAATGCTTGTCATTATTAATAATAAAAATAGTAAATCAATAATTCTACATGAGAAAAGAAATGTGCATGTTCAGTTTCACGGGATCACTGTAAATGTACTCACAATCTGTGTGTTGATGCAGGAGCATTTTAGACCATTATTGTTCTGGCTGAATCTAGAACCTTGGGTGGAGAAACAGAACTCCAGTTTTGATGTACTTGTAGTTAACTCATGAGCAGAAAATGACCATTAAAGTGAATTGAGATGGTCCACAATGATTAACATTGAACTGCTCTTTTCATTTAACTCTGACTACGGTTAACAGCAATTAGGACTGTACTCAATTATTTGGCTCCCTAAGAATCCTTTGATCATCTGATAATCGCATCAACTGGGGAAAATGTAGGAAATAGAGGATTATAATTCTGTAAACCATTTACTTAAAAGATGGAACACAAGTAAGAATTCACAGTTCTTTCATTCATTCAATCATATTTACTGAGAGCTTTCTGTGTAAAGAGCACCGTACTAAGCATTTGGAAAGCACAATTCAGCAACAAATAAAGACAATTCCTGCCTAACAGACTTACCATCTAGAATGGGGGAGGCAGACATCAAAACAAAACAAAACAAGTGGACAGGCATCAGTAGCATCAATTTAACTAAATAGTATTATAGATTTATATACATCATTAATATAATAATAGAATAATAAATCTGGGTGATGGGGAGGGGAGGAGGAGCAGATGAAAAGGGCTACTCTCTCTATATTCACTCATCACCCCCTAAGTGTGAGGGGGAAAAGATGCATTTTCTTATATTTCCATCACCGGTTCTTTCATAAATAGTTATTAAAACTCTTAGTATCAAAAAGAACGCAAACCAATGCTAGCTAGCATCTGAACAATTCCTTCAAATCGTCTTCTGCTATAGAAACCGGAGTCTGATTATCTATACTGAAGTTTTCTTCCTCAGAGTTTCCGAAGAGACTATGAAAGTGGCTTTGGTTTGTTAAATAGGTGTTCTTCGAAGGACTACCTTTTCAGTGAAAATTTCCCCAGGACCTGTTCATTCAAGTAGCTATGGTTAGGGTACAGTTTTTGGCTGTTATTGGTTGAAACGCAGTCTTGCCGACTGAATAAACAAATGGTGTCTGTCAAATACGATCCTGCAGTCTATATTTTTCCAGGAACCCACACTCTGGTGGTCCTATTACCTGAAAAATCTGTTAGCTTCTGTGCCTCCTATTGATTTCAGGTTTTCTAAATGTATTGCTTGTTTTACTCTAATATGGAGGTGATGTATTTTTTAAGTGAATCGATAATGAGGGAGTTGCGACTGTAGGCTTTACCAACCTCTACACGCTATTAGTGTTGAATTCCCCAGGGCCTTCTGGGCTGTGAACCACAGTAATGAGGTTGATAGTTCATAAAGGGGCTGATGTGATAAATTGCCCACCTGCTGCAGAGACGGTTTGTCCTAACCTTTTTCCGTGGCCTCTGGGATTCAGGCTCTCCTCCAGCCTCCCTCTCGCTCTTGAGGGTGACGGGAAGGGAAGGACTTTGGAAGGAGCTCCCCTCCCCCAAAGCTGGTCGGCGACAACCACGTTAATAACCTGCTCTCTGACTCAATGTGTTTTCAGGGTGGCTTTCGCCAGCCGTTATCATACCCTTGGAAGGGTCAAAAGTATTGTTTCTCTCTTCACCGGCGCCATCTTCATTTCGGGAAACTGCCGAAGCACTGTGTCCATTTAAAAGGAGTTAAAAATTAGGCGCTAGTGGGATTAAACAGAAAGGCATCACTTCACAGGTGGGAGGACATTAGAAAGGCCTTCCAAGGTCACAATGTGGATTTTCTCATTGGTTCTTGGGAGGGGAAAAAAATTAACCTGCCTCAGAAAGTAAATCTACAGATGAGAGGTCCTCAGATCTGTAAAGGGGTAATGAAGCAAAAATTATCCCGGACTACAGTAGAGACATTTATGTGCCAGGCACTGAGGTTGATAATCAGATTGGACATAGGCCTAATGTCAAATGGGATTCACACTTTAAGAGACAGGGAGATCAGGTTTTGGCCTAGGGGATACAGCACAGACTTGAGAGTCAGAAGGACCCAGGTTCTAATCCTGGCTCTGTCACTTCTCTGCTGTCTGACCTTGGGCAAGTCACTTCACTTCTCTGTGCCTCAGTTACCTCATCTGTAAAATGGGCATTAAGACTGTGGGCCCCATATAGGAAAGGGTCTGTGTCCAAACTGATTTTCTTGTATTCTCCCCAGTGCTTAGAATAATGTCTGGCACATAGTAAGTGTTTAACAAATACCACAGTTATTAATATTATTATTGCTATTATTATTAGGTTTATTGCACCCGTTCTGCAGATGAGAAACCTCAGTCTCAGAGAGGTTAAATGACTTGGGCAGGCAGATGTCAGAGCTGACATTAAAGCACAGTCTCCTGGCTCCCAACCCCATGCCAAGCCACGTACTCAATGTAGTCACTGTTAGCTAGAAAAGTTTATAACATCCAGCTCAACAATTTCTACAAATTTCCTGGAAGGTAAACAATCCTAGAAGAAACATTAAGGTTAAAATTACTGATCTCAAAGAGAAAACAAATGCATTGGTAAAATGATCATTGCTAATAATCAATGGGCATTATTAGATGGACATTTCAGTAGATGATATGGGCCCTTTATTCATCATCATCATCAATGGTATTTATTGAGCACTTAATGAATGCAGAGAGAACACTGTACTAAGCGCTTAGGAGAGTATAATACCACAGATTTGGTAGACATGTTCCCTGCCCACAGTGAACCTGGTATGGGCAGGGATTTTCTATCCTTATTGCTCAATTGTACTTTCCAAGCTCTTCGTAGCATGCTCTGCACACAGTAAGTGCTCAGTAAATATGAATGAATGAATGAATGAATGAATGAATGAATGAATGAATGAAGTTACAGGCTAGAGAAGCAGCATTGCCTAGTGGGAAGAGCTAAGGCCTGGGAGTCAGAAGGACCTGGGTTCTAATTCCGATTCCATCATGGATCTGCTGTGTGATCTTGGGGAAGTCATTTCACTTTTCCGTGCCTCACTTCCCTCAACTGTAAAATGGGGTTTAAGACTATGAGTCCCATGGGAGACAGGGCCTGTGACCAAACTTTTTAACTTGTATCTACCCCAACACTTAGAACAGAGCTTGACACATAGTAAGGACTTAACAAATACCGTCATTATTATTATTAAAAGGGGAGGCAGACACTGGTATAAATGAATAATTTATATCCAAGAAAGATACCAGATCTGAGAGCCTCTGAGACTAAATCTCACTTAGGAGAGGGTTTCCAGAAGCAAATGGCATCATATCCCTTCTTAGTTCATTCAGCCAAATTTATTGAGTATTGCGTGCAAAACACTGTACTAATTGCTTGGGAGAGTACGATATATCAACAAACAGACATATTCCTGCCCACAGCGAGCTCACAGTCTGAGCCTCACTCTGGGAAAACCACCTATGTGATCATGGTGACTCCCCTGCAAGGTATTTTGTTTATCAAAAAAGCCCAGAATTTTCTCATGCTAAAACTAAATAGGAGGCAGCACCGTCTTGAGAAAAGAGGGTGTGATTGGGTGTCAGGAGACCCAAACCCTAGCCCCAGCTACACCATTTGTCTCCGGTGTGACCCTTGACGCTTCCCTGTCCTGTGCCTCTGTTTCCTCATCTGGAAAATGGGTTTCAAATACCTTTTCTTCCTCCCTCTTAAACCATCAGCCCCTGATGGAAAGGGACTAGATAAGATATGATGTTCTCTTATCTATCTATCTAGCCTGTAAGCCTGTGGGCAAGGAATGTATGTTATATTGTTATGTTGTATTCTCCCAACCTCCTAATACAGTGTTTGGCACACAGTGAGCACTCAGTAAATAAGACTGAGTGAGGGACTGACTACCTAATGCCTAGCATAGTGCTTGGCCTATGGTAAAAGCTTAATAGATACTATCGTCATAATAATAATGATGGTATTTGTTAAGCACTTCTATGTGCCAAGCACTGTTCTAAGCACTGGGGTAGATACAAAGTAATCTGGTTGTCCCACGTGGGGCTCACAGTCTTAATCCCCACTTTACAGATGAGGTAACTGAAGCACAGAGAAGTTAAGTGGCTTGCCCAAGGTCATACAGCAGACAAGTGGCAGAGTCAGGATTAGAACCCATGACCTCTGGGTAGAACTGAGCACACAAGAAGTTATTACCACCTAAGGCACTTCCACCTTCACAGCCATGCAGAACATTTAGAATCATGTCTATATCTCATCTAGGTATTTCTTGCCCAGTACTTAGTACAAGCTTTGCACAGTTACAGTAAATAAATACTACAGCTTCTACGACTTACTCCACTATTTAAATACTTTTCTATACATTCTTTTGTCTTTCCATTCTCTTTTCCTCCTATTGTTTATTTTGAACCTATCTCTTCTGTTAGGATGTAATTTTTAAATTACAAGATCACGGAATCGGACACGGTCCCTGCCCCACATAGGGCTCACAGCCTTAATCCCTATTTTGCAGATGAGATCATTGGGGCACAGAGATGATAAGTAACTTGCCCAAGGTCACAAAGCAGACAAGAAGCTCAATTAATTGATTGCAGAAACTGTGTTTTTTTAACCATTACTGCACTCTCCCAAGCATTTAGTACAGCACTTTGTACAGAGTAGATGATCAATAACTACAAGTGATTGATTGATATTGATTGTTAAAGCACCTTTCTTTCAACAGCTGCAAATCATTTCCACTTCATTGATATGCTCGGTTCCACTGTGAAATAGGAAAGGCAATTAGAATGTTAATGCAGTTTCTTACTCTAAATTAACGGGCAACAATAACCAGAATATCCTCAAAAAAAGCAGCCACAGTAGCAGATTTGCATGTAGAGAGGACACAACTATGGAAAGTAACAGTTTTGCTAAAAATCCGGAAAGTTCTCAACTGAGATCATTTCTAGCCTATCTAAATTCCATGTTTGATTTTGAGGGTATGAACAAGATTCTGCTGAAATCGGTGGAATAGGAAAGGAAAAGAAGGAGTATAGGAAATGAGTGAGGAAGCTTTACTTTCCAAAAGAATATGGAGAAATAAAAATAGATTTGCTCTTCCGAAAAAGGGTAAATTTGAAATCTTATCATTTCTTCTGAAATTGTATTTTAAATTAGGATTAAGGGGGACCAAATGTGTTCAGATGAAATCAGAATCAATCTTGGAAATTCATTTAACTGTACTGAGTCTTTGCCCCAAATCGACCAAATTTGATTTTTCTTTCTCTTTAAGGATAATTCTCTATTTTCTTCCAGAAGAATGATTCATTAAATATAGCCAAGAAAACTCTTTCCCCGCTCACGTGCAGATCGGGTGGCCTTGGTGGCTGAATGTCCAGAGTGATCTGAGCACTCATTAAAATGCAGAAGCAGCATGGCCTGGTTGATAGAGCAAGGGCCTGGGAGTCAAAAAGACCTGGGTTCTAATCCCAGTCCAGGACATGTCAGCTGTGAGGCCTTGGGTAAGTCACTTAACTTCTCTGGACTTCAGTTACCTCATCTGTATAATGAGGATTAAGAGTGTGAGTCCAACGTGGGACAGGGACTGTATCTAAACTGCTTAACTTGTTTTTATCCCAGCACTTAAAACAGTGCTTGGCAAATTGTACTCACTTACAAGTACCATTATTATTATCAAACTAAATTTGGGATGTATCGGCTCCTAATATCTTGTCACAATGTACCGTCAAAGAATGATATTTACTGAGCACTTACTGTGTGCAGACCACTGTACTAAGCGCTCAGGAAAGTACAATGCCATAAAGTGGGAAGACCTGACACCCGCACAGAATTTACGAACTATGCCTCTGTGAGGCAGTCTGGGAAAAAAGGATTGTCTTTCCAAACATCCGCAAGTCAGTTCATAAAGCAATGAGTTCAGCTTTACACCGACATTGTTAGAACTGGCTCCATGCTAAATCTGTTGTTTGTCCTCTACTGAGTATTTAGTACAGTGCTCTGCACATAGTAAGCGATGCTATGCAGTTCTTGCCCCAAACGGGGTTCACAGTCTAAGCAGGAGGGAAAACAGGTATTCAGTCTTCATTTTACAGATGAGGAAACTGAAGCACAGAGAGGTTAAGTGATTTGCCCAAAGCCACACAGCCGGCAAGTGGTGGAATGGGATTAGAACCCAAGTGCCCTGACTTCCAAGCCCGTGCTCTTGGAAGCAGTAGTTAGTGTGTCATTTCTGGGTCAGATCACTGTTCACTGTTCTCTAGACTAAACTCGTTAAGGGCAGGAAATGTATCTGTTTATTGTTATATTGTACCCTCCCAAGCACTTAGTACAGTGTTATGCACACAATAAGCGCTCAGTAAATAGGAATGACTGACTGACATCCCCTCCAATGAGCTGTCTCCAGTGGCGGTACTAAGATTTGACAGTTTTCCTCCCAGAACATGCAGAGGATTACATCATCGTAAGGGTACCAGGACAGAGGAGGTGACATTTCTTTAAGTGACCTGTGAGAAAGACTAATTTACAGAAACCTTTCATTAGAAAAAGAGTCATTTCATTTGAAATGCAAATCGCTGTTGGGCCCTGTTGGCCTTTGCTCCAAATTTTAACAAAGTTAAAGTCCACAAAACGGTAAGGTATCCAGAATTGATGCTCTTCCTGAAGAAATCTACAAGGAAAGAACAAGGGCAGAGGATTTCAGGAATTTCCAATCTAGAAGCTGGCTTTTTTGCTTTTGATACATTTGAAAAATATTTGATTACTAGGTTTTGCATCCCTTTCAACCTGCCCTTCAAACTCCCTTTTGGTTGGCTCATTTCCTCTATTCAGCCACTCTTTCACTCTTTATACACCGTGGACCTGGGTTCAAATACTAGCTCTGCCACTTTTCTACTGTGTGACCTTGGGCAAGTCATTTCACTTCTCTTTGCCACAGTTTCCTCATCTGTAAATTGGGGATCAGGTTGGGATACAACCTGACTAGCTTGTATCTACCCCAGCACTAAGTACAGTGCTGGCACTTAGTAAGTGCTTAATAAATACAATTAAAACAAAACTTCTTCCCTGCATAATTCCCTGCTCCATATCCCACATCAAGCAATTGGCTTTTCAACATTTTCCCAGATCTGATAGAGGGACTTCTGTATTTCTACCTTAGGTAACTTCTTCTTCTCAGTATTATCTGTGTCATGGTAGAGAGCAGTTCCCTCTCTATGCTTCAGTGGGGCAATAGGAGTAAGTATGAAGCTGTATATCTTCTTTAGGGAACAGTATAAGTCCTTTGTTTGGTGACGCTCAGTATAAGACTGGATCTCTTCGGCCATGACCCCCGAGCATTCCTTACTCATAACTTTCCATTTGATGTTATTTTTTCTTTTTTGTATTTGTTAAGCCCCTTCTCAGAATGGCACCTGGAGAGTTTCCAGGACAAGTCTCAGCGAGGGAAGGGAGAGTCTAGCAGGGGCCTACCCATTCCATTCCTAGCTTGGCCAGTGGCTAGCAAGTGGAAGGGAATCTGCTACAAATCAAAACTCACCTGTACTGGGCAGCAGGGCATGGAAGAGAGTCAAGGGCGGTGGCTCAAGTTGACCACGTGGAAGAAGGCGATGGTAAAGTACTTTCAGATTTTGACCAAGAAATCTCTACGGATTCACTACCACAATGATTGCAGATGGAGGTGAGGCATTCTGGGAGAGATGTGTCCATGGAGTCGTCATGGGACAGAGATGACTAGACAGCATAAAACACATATTTATTAAGCGCTCTGTGCCAGGTACTGTACTTTGTGCTGAGGTAGAAAAAGCATAATTAAGTTGGACATAGTCCATGTCTCACATGGGGCTCACAGTCTTAGTCCCCATTCTTCAGATGAGCAACTGAGGCCCAGAGAAGTGAAAAGACTTGCCCAAGGTCACACAACAGACAAGTGTTTTCCCACTACAAGGGTTATTTAATTTTAATCAAGGCACAAAATTCCACAAGGAATTTTCAGATATCAACAAGAAAGAGGACTTCATCAAACAGACAAAATAGAATAATCCAAATCCACTGCCTCCCCCCAGAAAATTCCCATTAAGAAAATGCAATGTGAGTAAAATCAACCAATCGTCTTTTCCCATGTGGCACGTGTCTCAATTTCATGACCAGAAGATGACCAGAAGAATTTCTCACAGCTCGAAAAGTTCTCCTAAAAGTTCAGCCAAGTTCCTTTGTGTGTTAGACCCAGACATTTGGAAAAGCAAACGAGTTGCTCAGAGCTCAAAAAACCCTCCTAAAAATTCAGTCAAGTCTTTCTGTGTGTTAGATTCAAGCACTTGGAAAAGCAGAAAAATGGTGAAGACAGGAAAAACCATGGACTAGGATGCTGTCCAAATTTTAACTTCAAAAGTTACAATCAAGAAAAAGAGAGTAGGAAAACACAGCATCCCCGAGAGCTGTTCCCATGCTTGGGAACAAGCAACCATGTCAGGAATAAACAGTGTCTTTGGTTCTTGGAAGATTTTGAAATGAATATCTAATATGGGTCCCCAAACTGCACTTCTGAACTGGAAGACCCACCTGACATCCCAGCAAACCACCTTTTCCTCTGCCTATTTCTCCCCTCTGGCAAATTCCTCAGCATTCACAGGTCCATTTTCCCCTCTTTCAGCAGTTGTTCTAACTGGAGGTGATTCGGTAGCAACCCAATCAAAGGTTCATTTCCATGAGGGGTGGGGAGAAATATGACATCCTTCCTTATGCAAGTTAAATGGAAATAGACTACCCATCATCCTCTGTGTAAAATAAAACAATCGGATCCATTCTCCTTCTCTAAATTAACATTTCTAAAGGTCTAACCTGGGCTAATAGAGCACTGTGGCCTATGTGTTCGCATATTATCACTGTCCCCCTCTGGCCCTGTTTGACATCCAGATGGGATGGCAGAAGACTGATTCGGACTTATCTTTTCCTCAACCCATTAACTCGCAAAGCTGAGTGACACAACTAGAGAAAGAAAATTCTCTGGGGAAATAATAATTCGGCTACTTTGTCAACGTTACTAAGTTTTAAGTTTTCACTTCAAAATGCATGGCATCTTTTACCCAAATCCATTCTTCCTGGATGGACTATTGTTAAGTCATTAGAGCATTTTCTTCAGTTTCTACATTGCCGATGTTATTTAACAGTCATTCGGGGGAGAAAATAATCATTTGTCTTTCATTACTCATTCTAGAATGTAAAGGCACTGGCTCTGCTGTTCAGAACACTGAAAGAGACGTTCAGATTACACCCCCACAGCATTGTTTCTGACCCACCCCTGGTTTCCAAAAAGAGTGGATAATTCAGTTTCTAAAAACAATGTATTTACTAAATGCTTACTATATGTCAAACACTGTTCTAAACCCTGGGGTAGATACAAGCTAATTGATTTGGACACAGTTCCTGTCCCACGTGAGACTCACAGTCTTAATCCCCATTTTGTAGATGAGGTGATTGAGACACAGAGAAGTTAAGTGACTTGCCCAGGGTCACACAGTAGCCAAGTGGCAGAGCTAGAATTAGAACCCAGGTCCTTCTGACACCCAGGCCCATGCTCTATCCACTAGGCCATGCTGCTTCACTGCCTCATTTGGAAATTATGTAGCTATTTATACACATCCTGAGGCATATCTGCTCATTCATCTGTTTGAATCCCAGGTTCTAATTCCAGCTCTGCCACTTTTCTGCTGTGGGACTTTAGGCAAATCGCTTCACCTCTCTGTGCCTCAGTTCCCTCATCTGTAAAATGGGGATTTAGACTGTGAGCCCCATGTGAGACATGGACTGTGTCCAACCTTATTATCTTGTACTTGCCCAAGTGCCTGGCACTTAGTAAATGCTTAACAAATACCACGAAAAAGGAATTTATAATCTGAAAGGGTAAATTACAGAGAATTTAAGCTCATTGTGGACAGGGGACATGTCTACCACCTCTGTTACATTGTTCTCTCCCAAGTGTTTAGTACAAGTGCTCTACACACAGTAAGCGCTCAATAAATATGATTGATTAATTGGGAAACAGTAAAGTAGAAGGATACAGACATAACGGGGGATGGAGTGAGAATTAAAGTGCTTAAGGAATACACAGCCAAGTGCCTAGATGACACAGAGGGGAGGGTAGATAGGGAAAATGAAGCCTTAGTCAGGGAAATGAGTGCTTATTCATATTATTATTAATAATTATTGTTTAAAACAGTGCCAGGAATAAAGTAAGCACTTAATAAATATCAGTATTATCATTATTATTATCGTTAACTCTTTGGTGGGGTGGGAGGGTGCCTCAGAAGCAACATGGCCTTGTTTAAAGAGTATAGGCCAGAGAATCAGAGGACCTGGATTTTAATCCTGACTCTGCCACTTCCCTGTTGTGTAGCCTTGGGCAAGTCACCTTATTTCTCTGTCCCTATAAAATAGGGGATTCAATACTTTTTTTACCATCTACTCAGACTATTTTCATATGGTATAGAAACCGTATCCAAACTGATTATCTTGTATTTACCTCAGTGCTTGCTACATAGTCAGATCTTAGCAATTTCAGCAATTAATAGCTGGAGAGTTTGGCAGTGAGCTGTTACCTTGAGTCTTGTCTGCTCACTCTGGGGAACTGGCAATCCAAGATCTCATTCTGAACCTAAGAGTTTTTCAAGTCTCCTTTGTGAAAGCACCCTTCAACCCTTCACTTTCCATTCTGGGCCTCTAGGTCTGTGATTTTCCCCTGTGGCGAAAGGCAAAATTCCTGGTGTGCGGACAGATGTCTAAACATTTCGACACATCACTGGTTCTGAAAACTGTACTTGAACCTAAAAGCCACTGTTACATTCCCATTTCAAAAATAATATGTTTTGTTCCAGACATTTAGATGTTCTCTCATATATCTTGCGGGCCATGTCTTGGAACCTCACTACATATCAGCTTTGGAGAAATATTCTCAGTGGCAGCTTGTGATTATAATAATAAAAATATTAATACATAATAATGACTGTGGTGTTTGTTAAGCACTTACTATGTGCCAGGCAGCACTGTACTAAGCGCTGGGGTGGATACAAACAAATTGGATTGGACACAGTCCCTGTCCATATGAGGCTCAGAGTCGCAATCTCCATTTTACAAATGAGGGAACTGAGGCATAGATAATAATAATAATAATGATAATAATGTTAGCATTTTGTTAAACGCTTACTATGTGCCAAGCATTGTTCTAAGTACTGAGGTAGATACAAGGTAATCAGGTTATAATCAACCTGTAATCTGGATGTTCCACATGGGGCTCACCGTCTTCATCCCCATTTTACAGATGAGGGAACTGAGGCACAGAGAAGTTAAGTGAGTGAAATGACTTGCCCAAGTTTACCCAGCAGACAAGTGGCAGAGGTGAATTAGAACCCTGATCTTTCTGACTCCCAGGCCCAGGGTTCTAACCGTCTAACAGGGAGGGAGATCAGGTGTCTTAGTCTCATTTTTAATGATGAGGGAGGGGACTGAGACAAAGTTTAGGTGAAACGACTTGCCCAAGGTCACACAGTGGGCCAGTGGCTGAGCTGAGAATAGGATGATGGAATTCTCTCCAACTAACACATCTCATTGATCCTATAAATAGATATCCCAGTTTCTCTGTTACCAAGCCTAGTAGTCTTGGTGATGATGAAAAGTGTGTGGGTGTGTATGTGTTGAAGGAATTAGTTCCTCTTCAGAACAAAGGAATACTCTTGGAGACAAACTGAAGATAGAAGTCAGATAAGTAAGAAAATGTTGAGCGACTTTCATAATTCTCTCTACCCTTCAGCAAATACTTAAATGAATCCATGGAAACAGAGAAACAATTCACTTTTCAGAGATGAAAAGTGGAGTACAGAATGCTGATTGCAAAGATGGTGTTATGGCAACCACAACCCCAAACTTTGCTAGATGAATAACAATAATAATTATGGTATTTGTTAAGCACTTACTATGTGCCAGGCACTGTACTAAGTGCCGGAAGCCACCTTTGCATGTCTGGGGAGGAAATTTCACCTTTTCAGAAACTGGAAGAGTTAACATCTCTTTGAAAGAAAGGTGTGAAATGAAGGTCAGGAACTTTTTTGTCAAGAGAATAATTACAATGATAATAATAATAATAAAAACAATGTTTGTGAAGTGCTTACTATGTGCCAAGCACTGCATGCTAGGCACTGGAGTGATACAAGATAATTTGGTTGGACACAGTGCACGTCATACATGGAGTTCACAGTCTAAGTGGGTGGGAAAATAGGTATTGAAACCCCGCTTTGACAGGGGCAGTGAAATGAAGTGACTTGCCCAAGATCACAAATCAGGAAGTCTGAAAGAAAGGACCATGGGCTACTTGACTCAGTTTCTTCAGCTATAAAATGGGCACAAAATGTCTGTTCTCCCTCCTTCTTATACTGTGGCCAGGGATGTGTCTGATCTGTTGATCTTCTATCTACTGTAGCACTTGGAATATAGCAGATGCTTAATAGACACCATCTTGACTGTAAATCCTGTGAAAATTTGCCATCTAATCCCACTCTTGATTTCCAGTTCCTAATTTCAACAAGGCTCCGCCTGAAACTTTTGCTTTGGTCATTTCTGCTGTTGGAGGGATGAAGCCCGAAGCGTGGATGTATACACTATTCTTCCTTTTGACACAATTCTTCTGGCTCTGTCTCAGAGGATAAATAACTTTTTTTGACCCAATCCTTCCTCTAGGAGCACACCCACTTGGCTCTCACAGCATCTCTGCCATCTGCATTTCCCGGGCATTTCAGCATAGTTTTGAAACATGAACTCCAGATAATAATTATGGTAACTGTTAAGTGCTTACTATGTGCCAAGCACTGTTTGAAGCACTAGGATAGATAAAAGTTAATCAGGTTGGGCACAGTCCCTGTCCCGCGTTGGGTTCACACTCTTAATCCCCATTTTACAGATGAGGTATTGGAGGCCCAGAGAAATTCAGTGAGTTGCCTGAGGTCACACAGCAGACATGTGGTAGAACAGGGATTAGAACCCAGGTCCTTCTGACTCCCAGGCCCATGCTTTATCCACTAAGCCATGCTGCTTCTCAGATCCTCTGAAATGTTCAACGCTCCCCCCCTCCCCACCCACAAACACTCCCCAAGCTTTGGGAAAAACAAATGATGCCTATAGAATTCCTCCCTCACGTCCAATGATTTTACCATTTTTCGTAGAAAATGTAGCCGATGTAGCCATAGCTCACCTCTATGTCATTGTAGAAGGCCAAGCAGGGAGAAAAAAGACCCATGTTCAGCCATCAGCAATAATATGAGAGCAAAGATTAATTAGAACGAATAATAATTAGTCAGGCTGATAATTAATGTTTATAGCACACCTACCGCCGTATAGAAAGAGGTAATGATTTTATTCAGAGCCACATCTCTCCTCCATCATCTCCCAGATTACGAGGTAATGCGTGATGATACGAGGTAAGGACGCTTTATTGTCATCTAATGAATTGGAGAAGTGCTTACAAGTCACGTTTTAGAGAGTGATTTCCATCAGAGGTGGTAATGTAAACAACGATAGCTCACTGGCATGAAAGCCGGTACACCTTTGGTTCCACCAGAGAATGTATGAGGCCATATTACATGAAAAGACTAGACTCTTCATCGTCTGTCTTTCCAGAATGAAGGTGCCATTGGAAGTGTTTAGGAGGTGTAATGGGTTGTGAATGAATGTAAAATGAAAAACCGGCAGAAGTAATGTTGCCTCGTGCTTAGAACACAGGGCTGGAAGCCTGAAGACCTGAGTTCTAATCCCCCACTTGTCTGTTGTGTTACTTAACCCGTGTCACTACACTTCTCAATGCCTCAGTTCCCTCATCTGTAAAATGGGCCCAGAAGTCAGAGGACCTGGGTTCTTATCCCAGTGCTCTTCCATTTGTCTGCTGTGTGACTTAACCTTTGTCATTTAACTTCCCTGTGCCTCAGTCCCTTCATCTTTAAAATGGGCGATTAACTACAAGCCCCTTGTGAGTCAGTAACTGTGACCAACCTGATTATCTTGTACCCACCCCAGTGCTCAGAACAGTGCTTGACACATAAGAAGGACTTAACTAATAGCATAAAATAAAAAAATAAAATGAAAAAGTAGCCATCCAACCCAAGGAAAGTTAAAGTTGAAAGGCATAGCTACACTTGGGTTTTTTTGTCATCCCACACTTTCATTTTTTTAAAGGTATTTGTTAAGCGCTTACTTGGCACCTGGCACATAGGCTGAAGCTTTGGCTTAGACCTTTCCATTATGATTCCACTATCTCTCAGAGGCCTATCTCTAAGTTTCATCAACATATGCAAACTCTCCTACCCCGAAAAGACATTGAGTCATAGGGGAGTTTGTCAAATGGAGCAAGAATTTAAGGTGATCCTATCTTATATGTGTAATATCCTTTTAGTTTTCCGAAGGAATCATGCACCAATCAATGAATCAATCGTATTCACTGAGCACTTACTATGTGCAGAGCACTGTACTAAGTGTTTGGGAGAGTACAAAATATCAGAGTTGGTAGACACTTTTTAACACTCCACAGGAGACCAGAGCAGAAGTGGGAATAAAAAAAATATATCTTGATTCCCGGGCCCCTCCTTTTCCTGGTACTCCATACCATTACATGCTCCAGTTCTGAGTTCTAATGGATAATGATAAAGAAAAAAAGTCAGGATGTGGGAAAAAAAAAAGAGGGAAAATATTGTCAGGAATAAGCATGAAAGAAGAAAGTTGATATTTATCTTGGCTATTTCTTGCATTGGCAATTATTCTGTTGTGCATGAGGCAAGGGTTAAGATGAAGCAACTGGGAATATTCAATGTAAGTGATTAATAAGCACTGCAGAGGTGAGGCCTGTTATAAAACACAATGACAACTTCAATAGGAATCTGAATTCAGAACAAGGAAAAAAACAAATGCAGATGTCTTGACAAAAGCTAGTGAGGACAAAATGAATTAGAAGGAAAATTAGTACAAAGAAGCCAGGGAATTGCAAAGGCTCAAGAAATACTGCTATTGAGTTGTGACATTGTGATGTTGCCATGTTCCCAATTATCATTTAGACAATCCTAAACGTGGTCACAGATAGGTGATCTGTATCATGGTGCTCCTGTCTCTCCTCCCACTCTCCCTGTTGTACTGTACTCTCTCAGACGCTTAGTACAGTGCTCTGTACACAGTAAGCATGCAACAAATACAACTTACTGATTGATTCTGACTCATCAGGTCTCTGCTGTTCCCTGTTCTCTTTCCCCTCCTTTCTCCTCCCTACTCCTCCCCCTCCTCCCAAGATCTGTCCTGGAATTATGTTTGAGTCAATCCGAGTTCTCGGCGGTGACACCAAGTGAAAAAACATCACTATATAAGTGTATAAAGAAGAATGACTAGAAACTAGGAAACCATAGAAGAAAATAACAGCTCAGTACTGGCCAGAACGGCTTGAAGAAAACACATATCCTTAGTGGGAGTAGTAGTATTTTTTGAAGGCTTACTCTATACAAAACACTGTAATAAGCTCTTGGGAGAGTACCAGACAATGGTATTTACTAAGCACATATTACTTTGAACTAAGCACTAGGAGAGCGTTCACAAGTGGAATTAAATCATGATACCTGTCCTATGAGGGGCTCACAATCAATCAATCATATTTATTGAGCACTCACTGTGTTCAGAGCACTGTACTTGGGAGAGTACAATATAAGAGTTGGTAGACACCTTTAAAATGGGAGACAGATACGTCGGAAACAGTGAAACAGTAAAACAGTAGAAAAGAGCAGGGCTAATCCACAATACACTGTGGCGATCATTTCTCTATTTTCCAGGAAAATATTATGCGTCGACACCCATGCCACCTGGGCTGGGCTGCCTGCCGCTGAAATATTGTATAGACAAGATTTCCAGCTGTGGTTATTTATATTTGGAGATGTTGGAGCTTAATAAAAGGGCCTGAATTCCCATTTTCCACCGCCTATCTGATGGGAGAGATACTTCTGACAAGTGGATCGAACTGGATACTATAAAGGACAAAGGGAAGGAAAGCATAAAGATGAAAACCTATTCGCTTTCTGAAGAAATACTTTCCATTTCAGTTTCATCCCAGACAGTGTAAGTAGTAGTCTCCCACCACCTTGCATCCCTTTGGTGATGAGAAATTCCTTCACTATTTATATTTTCATGGTATTTGTTAAGGCTTGCTATGTGTCAGGCACCATACTAAGCACTGGGGCAGATATAAAGTTGTCTGGTTGGGCACAGTCTCTGTCCCATATGAGGCTCACAGTCTTCATCCCCATTTTAAGGATGAGGTAACTGAGGCACAGAGAAGTAAAGTGACTTACAGAAGGTCACACAGCAGACAAATGGGGTGGAGGGATTAGAACTCAGGTTCTACCAACTCCCAGACCTGTGCTCTACCCATGCTTCAGGCTATGCTGCTTCTCTATCAGGTGCAGGTGACACATTTTCACAGTTTCCAAACTGACCTAGAATCTGCAAGGGCAGATGCCTGAGTCTTGAAAAAAGCCCCAAATCATTTCGGCAAATGTATTACAGCGATTAATAATCTCCAAACAAATTTGAAGGTGTATATAAGGGATCCAATTTCTAAATCCCAAATTAGCCAGTTAATGTTGCATTAAGCGGCAATGCTCCTCTCCCTCTTCTGTTCTCTTCTACTTTCCTCCTTTAGTGAAAAGTCAAAATGAAAAGCAGTCAATCACCTGCCCACTTCTACCTCACCTCGCTACCTGCCTATTACAACCCAGCCCGCATACTTCGCTCATCTAATGCTCACCTTCTCGCTGCGCCTCCATCTCATCTATATCAACACCGACATCTCAACCACATCTTGCCTCTGGCCTGGAACACCCTCCATCTTCATATCCGACTGACAACAACTCTTCCCCCCTTGAAAACTTATTGAAGGTACATCTCCTCCTAGAGGCCTTCCCTGGTTAAGCCCTCCATTCTCCCACTCCCTGCAGCGTCTCCCTAAATTGCCCCTTTTATTGACTCCCTGGCCCCCAGGCCCACAACATTTATGAACATAGCTGAAATTGTATTTATTTATATTAGTATGTTTCTCCTCTTCTAGACTGCAGGCTCTTTGTGAGCAGGGAATGTGTCTATTATTTTCTACTCTCCCTAGCACTTAGTACTGTGCTCTGCACCCAGTAAAGGCTCAATACAACTGACTGATCAACTGACTGAAAATGGTGGCTACCGTCTTCCTCTTTCCCTCCAAGGATCTTTTGTCCCCCACTGTGTACCCAGCAGGCATGCAGGGTCCAGATTTCATGCTCTCCTGCACCTCCTATTGCTGATCAGGACACAGAGTTTGATTTGAAATCAATTCTTCCCACAGAGCAAGGTGAGAAACTGCCCATGTTCAATGAACCAAGAGGCTGGTCCAGGTCACTAGGTAGAAATGTCTGAACTCGTGAATGTCACCCGAGACACATAAGAGGAAATGTCCCAACGTGTGACTGTCACCAAAGATATTTTCATGTTTGAGTCGATAAAGGAGAAATCTGGGTTCTTATCAGGGTGCCAGTCATTATCTTCCATGTAAAATGACAAATCGAGAATAACCAACCACAAATAAGGTCAGATCCACCTTAGTTCCAGTTCTAGAAGCAGCATAGCTTAGAGAAAAGAGAATGGGCTTGGGATTCAGAGGTCCAGGGTTCTAATCCCATTCCAACCTTTGCTTACTGTGTCACCTTGGGAAAGTCACTTGACTTCTCTGTGCCTCAGTTTCCTCCACTGTAAAATGGGAATTAAATGCCTGTTCATTCATTTGATAGTACTTATTGAGCGCTTACTATGTGCAGAGCACTGCACTGAGAACTTGGGAGAGTACAATGCAAGAACAAACAGACATATTCCCTGCCTATAGTGAACTCACAGTCTAGATGGGGAGACAGACATTAATATAAATAAATACATAACACATATATTATATATGTGTGTGTATATATATATATTATATATATAAACATGTGCTGTGGGGATAGAAGGGAAGATAAATGAAGGGAGCAGGTGAGAGTGATAAAGAAGGGAGTGGGAGAAGAGGAAAGGAGGGCTTAGACAGGGAAGGCTTCTTGAAGGTGATGTGCCTACATTAAGGGTTTGAAGTGGGGAAGAGCAATTGTCTGTCTGATATGAGGAGGGAGGATGTTCCAGGCCAGAGGTAGCATGTGGACGAGAAGTCAGCATCGAGATAAACGAGATGGAGTTAGAGTGAGAAGTTTAGCCTGTTCTACCTCCCCCTTAGATTGTGAGCCTGTGGGGGCCAGGGACTGCTTCTGACCTGACTATTTTGTATCTGCCCCAGTACCATGCTTGGTGCTTAGAAAATGCTTGACAAACATCACAGTAAAGTGAAAGGCATTAAGGCCCAGTGAAAAGAGCACAGGGCTGGAAATCAGAAGGTCTGGGTTCTAGTCCTGGCTCTATCATTTGACTGCTGAGTGACCTTTTGGGAGGAGGATTATGTGGCAGATCTAATTAGGCAAATGAGTCTCCAAGTTAAATTGTGAGCCCCATGTGGAACTAGGACTCATTAACTCATATCTATCCCAGCACTTCCCCTCTCAGGGTCGCATCTGGAGAGTTTCCAGTACTCTACCAGTCTCGACTATGGGCGGGAGAGCCAAACGGAGCGATATCCATTCCATTCCTAGCTTGGCCAGTAGCTAGCGAGTGGAAAGCAATCTGCTACAAGTCAAAACTCCCCTGTGCTGGGCTGCAACATCTTGGGAGAGAGTCAAGGGTGGCAAAGTCAAGCACTCAAGTTTATTCGTTCATTCAATTGTATTTATTGAGTGCTTACTGTGTGCAGGGCACTGTACTGAGTGCTTGGAAAGTACATTTCAGCAACAAAGAGAGACACTCCCTGCCCACAATGGGCTCACAGACTAGAACAGGGGAGACAGACATAAAAACAAGTAAACAGGCATCAATAGTATCAATATAAATAAATATAATTAGAGACACATATACACATCAGAAGAATTAAAACAGGAATTAATGTAAATAAATAGAATTATAGATATGTGTGTATATATATATATATATAAGTGCTGTGAGGCAGGGAAGGGGGTAGAGCAAAAAGAGCAAGTTGGAGCAGTGTGGGTGGGGGAGGAAGAGCTGATGAAAAGGGGGCCTTAGTCTGGGAAGGCCTCCTGGAGGAGGTGAGTCTTCAATAGGGCTTTGAAGGGGGGAATTACCTTTGAGTTACTACTGTAAGTGATGAGCTTTGTGCCAAGACAACACTGGAAATAAGACATTCCATCTCAAACATTAATGGCCATATTCATGAATGGATAAAAATGCAATGATCCAAAAATATGCTGCAGGGACTGGATTTGGCTACCCCCATTAGAAAGATAATAATAATAATAATGTTGGTATTTGTTAAGTGCTTACTATGTGCAGAGCACTGTTCTAAGCGCTGGGGGACATACAAGGTAATCAGGTTGTCCCACGTGAGGCTCACAGTAAATCTCCATTTTACAGATGAGGTCACTGAGGCACGGAGAAGTTAAGTGACCTGCCCACAGTCACACAGCTGATAAGTGGCAGAGGCGGGATTTGAACCCATGACCTCTGACTCCAAAGCCTGGCCTCTTTCCACTGAGCCACGCTGCTTCTCTAAAAGATCAATCACAATCAATCAATCAATCAGTGCAGAGTGGTCTTGTGGATAGAGTATGGGGCCTGGGAGTCAGAAGGTCCTGGGTTCTAATCCCAGCTCTGCCATTTGTCTGCTGTGTGACCTTGAGCAAGTCACTTCACTTCTCTGGGCCTCAGTTCCTTTACTTGTGAAACTGGGATTAACACTGTGATCCTCGGCTTGGACAAGGTCTGTGTCCAACCTGATTTGCTTGAATCCACCCCAGAGCTTAGTACAGTGACTGGAACATAGTAAGCGCTTAACAAATAGCATAATAAGCGCTTACTCTGTGCAGAGCAATGTATTAAGAGCTTGGGAGAGTCAAAATCAAGCAGTGGGATCAGTCTATTTTGAGGTTCCACTCTTTTGTAAACCTTTCTGTATAGCTGTCATAGCAACCAGGGTAAACTGCTACCACCTGTGAGATCATCACATCCAGTTCATTAACTGCAGAGTGGATTAGTTAGACAACTGGGACATTTTTGTGGTCTCTCTAACCTCTCTAAAGCCCAAATCGTCTTTATGGTAAGGGATAGGGTTGACCAATTCAGTTATTTTGTACTCTCCTGCCTAGATCATCTTTCTAAAAAAAACATTCAGATCACATTTCCCCACTCCTCAAGAACCTCTAGTAGTTGCCCATCCACTCCTCATTAAAACGAATCTCCTTACCTTTGGCTTCAAAGCATTTAATCACCTTCTCCCCTCCTATCTCACCTCCCTAACCTCCTACTCTTCTAATGCCAACCTACTCACTGTACCTCCATCTCATCTATCTCGACCCCTGATCCACATTCTGCTTCTGGTCTGGAAGTCTCTCCCTATTCATATCTGACAGACCAATACTCTCCTCACTTTCAAAGCCAATAAGCCTTCTCATTTAAGGCCTCTCTTTTCTGTGTTTACCCTTGCACTTAGATTTGTATCCTTTATGTGCCCCACTCTCACTCCCAGAGCACTTAAATACAAATCCATTATTTATTTTAATGTCAGTCTCCCCCTCTAGACAGTAAGCTCCCTGGGGGGCAGGGAACCTGTCTACCAACTATTCTATTAGACTCTCCCAAGTGCTTAGTACAGTGCTCTGCAAACAATAAGCTCTCAGTAAGTATGAATGATCGATACTCTTAATTGTGATATTTGTTAAGCACTAACTAGATGCTAAGTGTATTAAGTGCTGAGGTAGCTACAAGATAACCCTGTCAATACAGTCCCGGTCCCCCTTGGGGTGCAGAGCTTACGCAGGAGGGAGAAAATAAATTGAATCCCCATTTTACAGATGAGGAAAATGAGGTTCAAAGAGGCTAAGTGACTTTTTTATGGTATTGGTTCAGTGCTTGTGATTTGCTAGGCACTATACTAAGCACTGGGGTAGATATCAGGTAATCAGGTTGCACCCAGTCACTGTCCCACGTGAGGCTCCCAGTCTTAATCCCCATTTTACAGATGGGGTAACTAAGGCACAGAGAAGTGAAGTGACTTGCCCAAGATCAAAGAGCAGAAAGGTGGCAGATCCAGGATTAAAACCCAGGTTCTCTGACCACAGACCTATTCTCCGGTCCCAAGGCTGTGGTCAGTTTCCACCCAAACTAGGCACTTGACTCACACATTTGGGATGGGCTCTCCCATTAGATAGTAAGCTCCTTTAGGTCACTGAGAGTGTCTTTTACTTTAAGTAATAACAGTAGTAGTGGTATTTGTTAAGAACTTACTTTGTGCCAAACACTGGGATTTTTGTCTTATGCTTTCAAGCCATTTCTGACCAATGGCAACTCCAAGGACACATTTCTCCCAGAACACCCCATTGCCACCTGCAATCGTTCTGGTAGTATATCCAGAGAGTTTTCTTGGTAAAAATATGGAAGTGGTTTACCACTGAAGCCTTCCTCACAATAAACTTGAATCTCTGCCCTCGACTCTCTCCCATCCCTCCGCTGCCCAACACAGGTGAGTTTTGACTTGTAGCAGATTGCCTTCCACTCACTAGCCACTGGCCAAGCTAGGAATGGAATACATTTGCCTCTGCTTGACTCTGCCTCCCATAGCTGAGACTGGTAGTATACTGGAAACACTCCAGGTGCCATCCTGAAAGGAGAGGTGTTCAATAAATACTATTAATTATTCAATAAACACTGTTATTGAGCAATGGACTGAAGCAGAGTAGCCTAGTGGAAAGAGCACAGGATTAGGGGTCAAGAGACCTGGGTTCTAAAATCCCAGTTACACCACTTGCCTGCTGCATGATCTTTAATAAGTCACTTAACTTCTCTGTGCCTTAGTTTCCTCATCTGTAAAATAGGGGTTCAATTCCTGTTCTCCCACCCCCTATTGCTGTGAGCCCCATGAGGGACAGGGACAGCATCTCACCTCCTTTATGATATCTACTAGGCACTACTACATATTAGACATTGTACTATGCATTGAGGTAAATAAAATATTTTATTTGTATTTTATTTTACACAGTCCCTGCCACACATAGGGTTCAAAGCCATAATCCCCATTTTATAGATGAAGTAACTGAGGCACAGAAAAGTGAAGTGGCTTGCCCAAGATCCATCTGACTCCTGGGCACTCTCCTCTAGGTCACGCTGCTCCTCTGTCAAATGGGGATTAAATATCTCCTCTCCCTTCCAATTAGACTGCGAGCTTCACTTGACACAACTTGACCTGATTGTATTGGATGTGCCCTAGCTCTTAGTCCTGAGTTTGGCATATACTGAGTACTTAACAAATGCCACAATTATTATGAACCTCCTCACTCACGTAATAGTATGTCAGCCCTTGGGCACTTTTTTAATTCCCTTCGGACATACTTAACTCGGTTTAGTAAATCTTGATGAGGATGAATTCCTTTCACTGTAAAGCCATTTCATTATTCTTAGATTTCTAAGTTCCTTCCATGCATTTGAAATATCCTAACATATTACAATTCCTCTATCTCAAGATAAAACGTTACATCTGTAATCCTGGGCAGATTCAGCTAAATCTCCTCTTTCATAGCTACTTAAATGAAGGTAACAACTGGATTCAAATTATGAGATATTCAGTAATAAGAGTGTATGATTCAATCAATGAATCATATTTATTGAGCGATTACTGTGTGCAGAGCACTGTATTAAGCATTTGGGAGAGTACGATATGATAACATTACAGAGTTTGTAGATATAGAAGCAGCATTGGCCTAATGGATAAAGCACTGTCTGCAAATCAGAAGGCCCTGGGCTCTAATCCCAGCTCTGCTACTTGTCTGTTGTGTCCCCTTGGGCAAGTCATTTCACTTTTCTGGGCCTCAGTTACCTCATCTGTAAAATGGGGATTAAGACTGTGAGCCCCACAGGGGACAGGGACTGTGTCCAACCTATCTTGCATCTACCCTACTGCTTAGTACAGTGTCTGGCACATAGTTAAGTGCTTAACAAATACCACCCAACAAGCTTCTAGTGTTGAGGGGATCAAAACCTGTTTCCCCCATCATTTGCCATCTTCTCTCATTCGTCCCACTGTGACTAGAAATAAATGTGGTTCAGACTGCCAGTGGTAAAGTTCGGCAATGGAGCTAGTGCTTTTTAAGCGCTTATTTTGTGCCAGACACTGAACTAAGAACCGAGGTAGACACAAGATAATAATAATAATAATAATAATGTTGGTATTTGTGAAGCGCTTACTATGTGCAGAGCACTGTTCTAAGCGCTGGGGTAGATACAGGGTAATCAGGTTGTCCCACATGAGGCTCACAGTTAAACCCCATTTTACAGATGAGGTAACTGAGGCACAGAGAAGTGAAGTGACTTGCCCACGGTCACACAGCTGACAAGTGGCAGAGTCAGGAATCGAACCCATGACCTCTGACTCCAAAGCCCAGGCTCTTTCCACTGAACCACGCTGCAAGATGATCAGACCTGAAACAGTCCCTGTCTCACATGGAGGTTTATTTGATACCAAATGAGAAGGATGGGGAGACCATAAATATAAACAAAAATTGAGAGTCAAAACCTATCTTGGGATTTGAGTTATTCACTGAAAGAGCCGGGAACAGAAAGGAAGTTCCTCAAAACCTGCCAGGTTTTCGACAGCTGACAGAAAATGAAGAGCAGTGGGAAAACCAGAAATGGGTTGTGGATTCAGGGGCAGCAGAGAATGGGGAAAGAGGACCGTGCTAGAATTCAGGGAGGGTTTTTGCACCTTCCTGATGAAGTGGAAACAGATTGGGGAAATGAGTTATTTCACTGACCCAGAATGAATGACAGGACAATTGCATTTTCCTTGTTGCTGGGACTGACTCCTGGGGCCCTGGTTTCGGAGACGGAGAAAGGAGCAGGTGTTCGGGAAGGGAACTCCTGGGTTTGCCCTGGCGTCTCCCACTAAGTTAGCACTTCCAGGTGGCCTGGCACCCCTAATCTGCCCTAGGGAAACCATATTGCCTAATGGTTAGAGCACAGGCCTGGGAGTCTAATCCCAACTCTGCCACTTGCCTGCTGGGTGACATTGGGCAAGTCACCTGACTTCGTGGTGCCTCAGTGACCTCATCTGTAAAATGGGGATTGAGACTGTGAGCCCAATGTGGGACAGGGACTGTGTCCAACCCGATAATCTTGAATTCAATCAATAGTATTTATTGGGTGCTTACTGTGTGCAAAGCACTGAACTAAGTGCTTGAATCTACCCCAGTGCTTACCTCCAGCATCTGACACATAATAAGCCTTTTTCTTCCCCAAAGCGACAGGTCCCAAAGGAGCAATGTGTTGAGAATGGACCAAGGTGGGAAGCAGAATGGCCTAGTAGAAAGACCACAGGCCTGGGACTCAAGAGGACCTGGGTTCTAATCCTGGCTCCACCACTTGCCTGCCGTGTATCCTTGGGGAAGTCACTTCTCGTCTCTATGCCTCAGTTTCCTCAACTGCACATTGGGGATTCAATACCTATTTTCCCTCCTCAGACTGTGAGCCCCATGTGGGACAGGGACTGTGTCTGACCTTATTAACTTGTATCTATCTCAGTGCTTACAACCAAGCTTGACACAGAGAACAGTTAGCAAAGACCATAAAAAAATGGGCCACCAGTGCAATGGGATATCTGGCTTCAAGATGGTGGCAAATCAGAAATGGAAGGTCCAGTTGTCCACAAATTCCCTACCTCAGCTGACTGTCCCTTCCCCCTCCCTCACCCTTCTCTTCCTCTCCCTGAATAAAGGCCCTACCACTGGAAGATTTCTTCATCATCATCAACATTAATGGTATTTATTGAGCACTTACTGTTTGCAGAGCACTGTACTGAGCATTTGGGAGAATACAATACAAAAACATAATTAGCAGCCATGTTCCCTGCTTATAAAGAGTCAGGTTGCTCAGACGCTCTACATTTCCCAGATGCAAATCCCTGACTCTCTCACCTCTCAACTTCTTTCTAACCATCCTATTCTTGCCTTTCCCTTTCTCATCTCTCTTGGCCTTCTCACTCCCTCAGGTGGGGGTTGATATGGGGAATGGGGGCATCTGAAGACATTCATTCTCATTCACATTTTAAAAATAAAAGTTGGAGAAAACACAAATACATACACAGGCTCCTCTCAACTCTTTTACCAAACACATCGTCATGATTGTGATTTTGAGCTAGCAGCTAGGCCTAGTGGATAGAACACATCCCTGGGGGTCGGGTGTACCTGGGTTCTAATTCTAGCTTCACTCCTTGTCTGCCGGGTGACCCTGGGCAAGTCACCTCACTTCACGGTGCCTCAATTACCTACCCTGAGATCCACTTGAGACATGGGCTGTGTCCAAGCCGATTAGCTTGTATCTACCCCAGCGCTTAATACAGTGTCTAGCACAAAGTAAGTGCTTAACAAATACCATTAAAAAACAGAATTTCAATGAACAGCCCAAGGGCACATAGCAGGCAAGTGGCGGGGCTGGAATTAGAATCCAGGTCCTCTGACTCCTAGGCCCGAGCTTTTTCCACTAAGCCACGTTGTTGCTTCTCAGATAGCACTAAAACAGCTTTGAAATTTTACTAGAGGAACCCGATAGTTAACCAGGACAGTTTGAACCCACTTGCTTTCTCTCCCTTAGGCAAGTCTAGACAGCATCAAATTACAAAGCTGCAACTCCAACCTAAGGGTATTATTCTGGGGGAACTGTTATATTATCTATATAGTGCTGATTGCTGGTCTTCACCTAACAATTTTCCTAGCAAAGTATCCCTAATTACAGCTTTGAAAGGGAACCAAATTGCAGAGAAAACAAAAGCTACAATTCTGGGGGACACAGTGGGCTTTGCCAGTTGACATCTGTGCATTATGTAAATCAAGCAGCCAAACAACTCCCTTCTCCTAAGCCTCCTGGAACTGGACTGGAGTGGGAAAGATGCTCTTATCCGATCATGATTAAAGTTGCCCAGGGGGAGACTGGTTCCCAGGGAGTGTCTGGTGAGGAAGAGCAGTTTGTTTGGGCTTGTGTCCTCAAGTGGAAACGTAAGTGTGAATTAAAAAGCAGCCTGCTGGGTTTTAGGAACCATCTCTTCCCTTCTTGCCCCGGATGGAGGACTGCATGTCATTGATTTTGAAGCTTGAATGCACTTGTTCCGCCCTCATGGTGAATGGTAAATAGTCTGCTGCTCCTAAAGTTAGAAAGTTTATGAATAATGCTAATAACAGGATCTTGGCACTGCTGCTCCTTTATCTTGACACGTTGTTGCCACCTGATCCTGCAGTTTTGATCAGTGCTGGAAAGCATGTTTTTCTTAGGAGAATTGGGGATAGAAAAATGGATTTTCACTGGAGATAACACCACTTGCAGGACCGGAACCATTTCCGATCGACTTGTATCTTTCCCAGAGCTTATGAAGATGCTTGATGTGTAACAAGTGCTTAACAGATAATATTATTGTTATCATTATCATGATTACTACTATTATTATCATGATAATCATTATTGTGACACGCATTTTTTAATGCATGTGTCCTTTTAAATTTAGGCTATATATATGAAGGACATACATTCTAGTTGGGCTTAATTTATAAGAAACAGAAAATTATTTATATTTCATTATTTAGTATTACAAATCCATTAATATGGCTATCTACAGAGATTATCCCTGTGAAATAAATAGTTGGATGACTAGATAGATAGACAAATGGGTAGATAAGTAGAGAGGTAAGAAGAAAGATAGATAGATAGATGATAGATAAATAGAATTGTGAGGAAGATTTTTGAAGGTAATCCTCAATGTAGAGAAGTAGCACATTTTCTATATGTGTTACTAATAGAATAATCCTTGCTGGATTCATGGGTAGTAAATTCTTGGATAGATACAAGGTGATCAGATTAAATACAGTCCCTGTCCTAAATGAGGCTCATATCCCCATTTTACTGAGGAGGAAAATGAGGCCCATCGATGTTATGTGACTTGCCCAAGGTCACGCAGCAAGCCACTGGAAGAAAGAGCATCTCATTCCACCACTGCCACTGGGTTGCAGCAGATTTTACATCAATGTCAACAGGGAAGAATAACAAATGGTTTTTGGCAGGCATCACCTATGGACCAATTTGTGTTCAAGCTTTATCCAGTGACCTGCAAGTTTGAATAAGGAAGTGCATATACAACGTCATTCTAGAACACCAAGCTGGGGTAGGTCATTGGCTCTTTGAAGGAAAGGATTCAAAGTCAAAAAGTCCTGAGTAGAAAAAGTAATTAGCAGCCAACAGGTGATCAGTCGGAACAAAATCAGAGATGCAATCTGGGAGCAGATAATCAAATGCCCCTAAAACAGACAATAAAGGGTGTTTAGCTGGGCAGCAATAAAATAAGGTTGTTATCCAAACAGACACATTTAATCATGATGGCTTTTGTTTGGCGCTTACTATGTGCCAAGCACTGCTCTTTCTAACCTATTGTGTAAAAAGAATAAAACAATAGCCTTAAGTTCAATGAGGAAACCCCTGTGAGCAGGGATTGTCTCTCTTTGTTGCTACATTGTACATTCCCAAGCGCTTAGTACAGTGCTCTGCATACAGTAAGTGCTCAATAAATACGATTGAATGAATGAATTCATCCACCCCAATCTTCCATCCCGGGTTCCCCACCTCCAGAGGAAGACGGACTGTGTGAAGAGAGTTTGTTGTCATGAAGATTGTTAACAATTGGGGGAAATGAAGAAAGGAATGGAAATAATTCATACTGAGTTCAAACAGGCATATAAGACTCTTTCTGACTCCCTACTTAGAAACACAGATAGGAATCAATCAATCAATCAGTTAATTGTATTTACTGAGCTCTTACCCTGTGCAAAGCCCTGTACTAAGTGGTTGGGGGAGTACAATAAAATGGAGTTGGTAGACGTATTCCTCACCCACTACGAGCTTACAGGCTAGAGGAGAAGACAGACTTTAATGCAAATAAATAATATATCAGTAAGTTCCCATTCTCTCAAACTTGCTTTTTAGGGAGCAGTAGAGTTTGTGTCCATGCAAGAAAAAGCTAGAAGGGGAATGCATACAAAATCCTGGGGAGAGTAGATCCCTGTTCCCCAAAACTTCAGTTTCTTCACCTGTACTCCCCTTTCCCTGGACCCCAACTGCTCTTTTTGAAGCAGCAAAACACTCTGGGTCTCAATGTTACTGGCAGCCTTGTCATTTGCTAATGGAAGCAAATTATGCGCTTTCTAAAGTGACAGTATCACTCCAGTAATGTGCAGATAAAAGTGTTCAGGTGAAATGTAATAGCTCTTCCACTCCAGAAACATTATTAAAATAATTGCTCCCTCCCCTTTTTTTGGCAAAGTGATATTTCATGTCACAGCTAGTTCTAAAAGGAAGGTAACCTCAACTCTAACAGGGTACGGAAACTACAAAGACAGTGTTTTCCTTCTTTAATAATTGCAGAATGCAGTCTTCAGAATAGCACCGGGGTGCTACGTTTCTCAACAAAGCATGCACGGTTAATTGAGCTCAGTCTCATTGTCCAAAGGGTCATGGAGTTTGCATTGAACTCCGCAATCTTTGTAAATTATTCAGCGTGAGTATTTATCGGCCTTTCATTAGGTAAGTATTGGGTGAACTGGCTTTGTTATCCTTGCGATGTTACCTAATTTAATTGTCTTTTTTAATTGACACAGATTTGTCATCTGCCTTTTGGAACTACATCAAGGACTATATTTTTGTTCTTTCCCACTGGCTCAACTCTAATAGACCAAAGAGATGAAATTTTTACAAGGGGGAATCATGGTAGTTAATGGAATATCAGCTCTGACAAAATGTTTGGACCCAATTCCAACATTTATTTGGAAACTTCCAAATAGGAGAAGCTGAAGAAGAAATGGAAGTGAGAATGAAAGACACACTTCCTATCAGTCACCTTTAGCTAAAAAATAGAGGAGGAAGCATAGCTGAAGTAAATAGCCTGGAATTGGGAGAGAGAAGACATTGACTCTAGTTCTGGCTCCTTTAGTTGCTTGCTGTGTAACCTTGGTCAAGTCGCTTAACTTTTTGGTGTCTCAGTTTCCTCATTTATAAAATAGGGATGAAATATTCTCTTAGTCTGTTGGCCCCTTTTGGTACAGGGATGGTGCCCATTCTGATAACTTGTGTCTTGTTTGGTGCATCGTGGGCACTTAATAAATACCATCATTGTCACTATTGTCGTTGGGTGGGAATTAGATACTGTCCCTAACTCCCAAGGGGCTCACAATCTAAGTATAAAGTGGGAAGAGTTTGCCCACTCACATCCGCCACAAACATAAACTCCTCCCCACTGACTTTAAAGTGGTCTATCACCTTCCCCTCTCCTACCTCACCTCACTACTCTCCTACTGCAACCTAGAGCAAAAGCTTCGCTCCTCTAATGCTAACCTTCTCGCTGTGCCTCGATCTCTTCTATCTCATCACCAACACCATGCCCACGTCCTGCCTCTGACCTGGAACGCCCTCCCTCCTCAAATCCCACAGACAATTACTCTCCCGACCTTCAAAGCCTATTGAAGGCACATCTCCTCCAGGAGGCCTTCCCTGACTAACCACCTCTTCTCCTCTTCTCCCACTCCCTCTGTGCCACCCTGACTTGCTTTCCTTGTTCTTCCCCCTTCTCAGTCGCACAGCACTTCTGTACATATCTGTAATCTTTTTAATAATGATAATAATAATGTAGGTATTTGTTAATTGCTTATATATATTAATGTCTGTCTACCCCACCCTTGACAGTAAGCTCATTGTGGGCAGGGAGTGTGTCTTTTTATTGTTATATTCCCAAGTGCTTAGTACAGGGTCTGCACACAGTAAGCACTCAATAAATACATATGAATGAAAGAATAAGTGAATGAAGGAAAAAGTATTTGGGTGGCTACAGTGCGATAGAGTTGGTAGACATGATCTCTGCCCTCAGGGAAGCAGCTTGGAATAGTGGATAGAACACACACCTGGGAGCCAGAGGACCTGAGTTCTAATTCTGACTCTGACACGTCTGCTATGTGACCTGGAGCGAATCACTAAACTCTGCTTTGCCTCCATTACCTCATCCATAAAATGGGGCTTTATACTGTGAGCCCTATGTGAGCGACTATGTCCAGTCTGATTATCTCATATACACCCCATTTCTTAAGCTCACAGGGTCGTACCTGGAGAGTTTCCAGTACTCTACCAGTCTTGACTACAGGAGGGAGAGTCAAGCAGTGGCTTGTCCGTTCCGTTCCTAGCTTGGGCAGTGGCTAGCAAGTGGAAGGCCACCTGCAACAAGTCAAAACTCATCTGTGCTGAGCAGCAGGGCATGGGAGAAAGTCGAGGGTGGAGATTCAAGTTTACTGTGTGGAAGGAGACAGTGGCAAACCACTTCCGTATTTTTCCCAAGAAAACTCTATGGATCCACTACCGGAAAGATTGCAAATGGAAGTGGGGCATTCAGGGAGAGATGTGTCCATGGCATCGCTATGGGTCGGAGATGATTTGGCAGCATAAGACAAGACCCCATTTCTTAGAACAGTTCTTATTGCTTAGGAAGGGCTTAACAGATGCTGTAGAAAGAAGATCTTACAGTCTAGACTTCCCAAAATCCAGACTCCCCTCTAAGCATGGGCAAAAGAGGCAGTAAAGATTCTTTTCCAGCAATGCTTTATTGCATTTCTTACTGCCACTTACTGAATTTCTTATTGTCGTCAAATAGGTATTAGTTCCAAAACATGCCTTCGATAACCAAGTGCATGTCTACATAGAGAAGCAATGCGACTTAATGGAAAACAGAGGCCTAGGAGTCAGAAGGACCTGGATACTCATCCCAGCCCTGCCATTTATCAGCTGCGTGACCTCTGGCAAGTCACTTCACTTCTCTGTGCCTCAATTACCTCATCTGTTAAGTGGAAATTAAATCCACTTTAATTTAATTATTTCAATTTATTAAATTAATAAATTTATTAATATGCATTACAACAAAACATATTTATCTTATGCATGATATATAATTATTATATATTATTTATGTATAATATAAATGATTGTTTATATTATACAATAATATATAATTATTATTATATAAGCCCTATATGGGACAGGGACTGTGACCAACATGATTATCTTCTACTTAACTGCAACATTTCATACAGTCTCTGGCATATAGTAAGTGCTTAACAAATCCACACACACAAAAAAAACACCCAGCATGTAAATTTCAGAAACTCTTTGGTAATATAACTATGAGTTCACAGTTTTAATTAATGCCAAATCCCGCTTTTAATCCATACAGAATTAAAGGAAACCAGATTAATATATTTTAAGGGCGATGGCAGATTTTACATTTAATTACTAGTGGCGAAAAGAAAAAAACTAATGAAGGAGAAGTTAGTAATTACAGTGGCCGTCATTCATGTCACTGTGCCCAAATTTCTCATTTCATGCCCGACATTTGATCCAGCGAGTCATTCTTATATTAATCTCTAAGAGATGTCACCTCCTTTGTGGTGAGGGTATTTAAATTAATGCTTCAATAGGCCCTAGGAAGTAAGGCGCTAGGAACTAAGGTCTCAGTGAACCTCCATCTCTTCTCTCTTGCTTCTTGCTCCAACTCATCCTCCTGCCTGTAACAACCTCCTCCTTCATATCCTGCAGACCACCTTGTTCACAGCATCTTCAAAGCCTAATTAAATTACATCTCCTCCAGCAAGCCTTCCCTGACTGTGTATAAATATATATGTTGTTTTTATAATGGCATTTGTTAAATGTTTACTGTGTGCCAGGCACTGTTCTAAGCCCACTGGGGTAGATACAAGCTTATCAATTTGGACACAGTCTGTGCCCCACATGGGGCTCACAGTCTTAATCCCCAATGGTGAAGTGGAAATAGAACCCAGGTCCTTTTGACTCCCAAGCCTATGCTCTATCCAGTGGGCCACACTTCTCCTCATATGTATGTGCATGCGTGTGTATATGTATGATATGTATTTGTATATTATATATGTGTGTGCGTGACCAGGATTGTGAATCCCGCCTTGGTCTTTTCAGCCACATATGCACTTATAGGAGAACTTCACTTGAACGTGAAGGACAGCTATATTTCAATTCATAGTATTTATTGAGCACCTCCTGGGTGTACAGCACTGTTTGAAATGCTTCGGTGGGTCTGATATAGCAGAGTTGTAAATACATCCCCTGCCCATAAGAGGGTTACAATATAAAGGGTCTATACATATATATGTACATGTATGTATATCCAGGTGAGTATATGTGCATGTGTATATATGCACCTATATACACAGCGTGGCTCAGTGGAAAGAGCACGGGCTTTGGAGTCAGGGCTCATGGGTTCGAATCCCAGCTCTGCCACTTGTCAGCTGTGTGACTGTGGGCAAGTCACTTAACTTCTCTGTGCCTCAGTTCTCTCATCTGTAAAATGGGGATTAAGACTGTGAGCCCCACGTGGGACAACCTGATTCCCCTGTGTCTACCCCAGCTCTTAGAACAGTGCTCGGCACATCGTGGCTCACTGGAAAGAGCACGGGCTTTGGAGTCAGAGGTCATGGGTTCAAACCCCGGCTCTGCCACTTGCCAGCTGTGTGACTTTGGGCAAGTCACTTAACTTCTCGGTGCCTCAGTTCCCTCATCTGTAAAATGGGGATTAAGACTGTGAGCCCCACGTGGGACAACCTGATTCCCCTGTGTCTACCCCAGCGCTTAGAACAGTGCTCGGCACATAGTAAGCGCTTAACAAATACCAACATTATTACTTAACAAATACCAACATTATTATTATTATTATTATATATGTATGTATGTTTTCAGGGGTGTGTGTGCATATGTGCACGTGTGTAGGTGCATATTTGCATTAGCATATACATATCTGCATTCATTTCTCCTATAAAATATGTTTTCATGGCACATTTTGGCTACAACACAGAGCACCATTCTCTCCATTTCCAAGGCCCTTCTGAAATCTCCCCATCTCCAAAGCCCTTCTGAAAACACACCTCCTCCAAAAGGTGAAAACTCTAAGAAGAAGAATAACAGAAACTATGGGGAGGGGAGACGATCTGGGAGGGGGAGAGAAGGTGGAACCATTTGGTTGGACGGCGAGGGGGTGTCTGAGCTCAGTCATTCAAGAGTCTCGGCTTCAGTCCAGACCAGAGCCTGGTTCTAGCCCCAGCCCGGCGGCAGTGGGGAGGGGGTGAAGGCCAAATCTGGAATCTAAGGGTCTTCTCTCTGCATGGGGACACTAAGGAGTCTCCTCCAGGCAGAAGCAGACCTGCAGCCTTGGTGGCTTTTTCTCACCGTCCCTCTTTTCTCTTCTTCCGGCAAACCTCCCATGGCAAATGTGGGCCAGGCTGCTCTAACCTCTGACCTTCTGCTTCTGAGGAGCCTGAGGAGAGATTTCCTCCCTGCTTCCCCATCCCACCCTGCCACCTCTTCATCTGCGAGGCTGAACCTGAGCCTTAGGTCACCTGAGAAAGGCAAGAGTAGCTCTGAAAATCTGCCCCCTAATGCTGTCAATCCGTGGGGACTTTGCCAAACATTCATTCAATCTTATTTATTGAGCATTTACTGTGTGTAGAGAGACTGTACTAAGCGCTTGGGAGAGTACAACACAACAATTAACAGACATATTCCCTGCCCACAATGAGCTTTATAGGCAGCAACCCTCATGTCTTCCCCGCTCCCAGCCTCACAGCACTTATGTATATATCTGTAATTTATTTATTTGTATTGATGTCTGTCTCCCCAGCTGTGAGGCTGGGAGCGGGGAAGACACGAGGGTTGCTGCCTATAAAGTTGGATTAGCTTCGTGGTCATTTATTTGATTCTTGAAGGGCAGAAAGGAGACATCATTGAAATGATTCCATATTGTATTAAGGGAAATAGAGCAGGTGGCTGAGGTCATTCTGCCATATTTAGGTATCACCTCTTTCCAACCAAGTGCAGGAAATAGTAGGCTGTTATGTATTTGCCTAATATTTGCACATGCCAGTGGGGTTCTGCATGTGTGTATTTATCTATGCTTTGTGATTGTTGTTCTCTATTCTAAAATTGTTAGGCACAAAGAAAATTCTGCCACTTCTTTGAAACAGAGATAGAAAGTTGGGGGGGATGGGGGCGGGCAGGGAGAGGCAGAGACAGAGTGAAACAAGGAGAATAAGAGACACAGAGACAGATCAGAAAATTAGGTCAGTGGTTTGCCTGGCCTCAGAGCCATATGGGCTCCAGGTGGGTTGTCCCCGAAGTCTTAGAACTCTCAGCCAATCCCACCTCCTGGGATTGTCTCCCCGCCAATCTGAGTGCTCAGGAACAGTAACCAAGGCAGCAAAGGTAACTTTATGCCTGCAGACATGCATGTGTTCTCATGTACACACACACACACACACACACACGCACGCACGCACACACACGTAAAGAGACAGAAACAAAGGGATACAGAAACCCAAAATGACAGAGAGACCCAGAAAAAGAGACAGAGTATTTATTCTTTCCATTTAGGTCATTCAGGCCAGAGGGAGCCTGGATTTTATTTAGCCTTAGGCATAATTTCTATTTAAAATAGCTGATATTTTCCTTCAACTGAAACAGGTTCAGCTCCATCCCTCCTTGGGCCAACAGAGAAGGAATGATGTCAGAGGATCCTCTGACACCCCCTTTGGGAGATGAGTTCACATGGGTACGAGTGAGGGATATGTAGTTCAAGTCTTCCCTCAAATGGGGATTTACTATTGAGGAGCTATTGTGATTAATTAATTGAATGAATGGCATTTGGGAAGTGCTTACTATGTGTCAAGCAATGTGCTAAGGACTGGGGAAGATACAAGATAATCAGGTTGGATAGAGTCCCTGTCCTTCATGGGGCTCAGACTCTTAACTCACATTTTTACAGATGATGTAACTGAGGCCCAAAGATTTTAAGTTACTTTCCTAAGGTCACACATCAGGCATGTGGTGGAGACAGGATTAGAACTCAGGTCCTTCTGATTCCCAGGCCCATGCTCTGTCCACTAAGCCACCCAGCTTCTCTAAAGAATAGACTATAAATTCAACTCTAGACTCTAAGCTCTTTATGGGTAGGGAACAGGTTTGCTACTTCCGATGTATTCTCCCAAGGCTTAGTACAGTGCTCTGCACATAATAAGTACTCAATAAATGTGATTGACTGATTGATTAAATGATTGATGGTCTTGCCTCCCGACCCCCTTTCCAGTCAGGAAAAATTACAGAGAGTTGTATGGGAAATCCCTGTCCATGTCTCCTCGCCCGGAGCTGTTGCCTTTAAAGAGGGCCAGTTCACTAGCTCATCAATCAATTCAATCATTTGTATTTATTGAGCACTTACTGAGTGCAGAGCACTGTACTAAACACTTGGGGGAGTACAAAATAACAATAAACAGACATATTCCCTTCGCGCAATGAGCTCACCCTTGTGTTTTCTCTGCTAGCTTCCATCCAATGATCCAATCTCTCTAACCAAAGCCATACAGTCAAAAAATCCTCAGGAAGGTCATGGTAAATTTTCACCAAGAACTTTTTTGTTGTTGTTTTTTAAATGGTATTTGTCAAGCTCTCACTATGTGTAGAGCACTGTTCTAAGCAGCGAGTTTGATACAAGTTCATTTGGCTGAATACAGTCCCTGTCCTGCATGGGCTCACAGTCTAAGTAGGAGAGAGGACAGCTACTGAATCCCCATTTTGTGGTTGAGGAAACCGAGGCACTGAGAAGTTAAGTGACTTGCCCAAGGTCACGTAGAAGGCAAATGGCAGAAAGGGAATTGTAACCCAGACTCTCTGGCTTCCAGACTGGTGCTTTTTCTATCAGACCATGCCGCTTCATGCCTGCAGTGAGCTCCCAAGTACTACTGAGCTTGCATAATTTAATAACAATTATAATGATATTGGTAAGTACTTACTATGTGCTAAGCACTGGGAAAGATACAAGATAATCAAGTATCAGTATCAGAATCAGTCCCACATAGGGCTCACTGTCCCTCCTCCCAAGTAGGAGGGAGAACAGAAATTGAATCTCTATTTTACAGATGATGAAACTAATGCCTAGAGAAGTGAAGTGACTAAACCAAAGTCACTCAGGAGACAAGTGGTGGAGCTCACATTAGAATCCAGGACCTCTGACTCCCCGAACCATGCTCTTCTCACCAGGCCTCACTCTTTATTGGTGATGCGCATTCAAACTGTTGTTGGGATGATATTCTCAGACTTTGGGTTTGTCTTCCACCTCCCATGAACCAGAAACTGCTTTTTAGTTGATTTTCTAATGATATTCTCTGCTGTTTAGTACAATCCTCTACATATGGTAAGTGGTTAATGAATTTTGGTAATAATAATAATAATAAAGGCATTTGTTAAGTGCTTACTATATATCAGTCACCGTTCTAAGTGCTGGGGTGGATACAAGATAATCAAATTGGACACAGTCTGTCTCACATAGGGGTCACAATCTTAATCCCCATTTTACAGATGAGGGAACTGAGGCCCAGACAAGTGAAGTGAGTTGCCCAAGGTCCCAAAGCAGACAGGTAGAAGAGCAGGATTAGAAGGACCTGGGATCTCTATCCACCAGACTACACTGCTTCTCTTCATAGAAAATTCCAATAACCTTGGTGGCTTCTAGAAAGCCCTGTGGTAAGAAAAGACCTAATGAAAAATCCACAGAATTGAGATTCAGAGGACCCAGCTTCTGCTTCTGGCTCTGCCATTTGAGTGCTGGGTGATCTTGGGCAAGTCACTTCCCTCATTTGTAAAATAGAGGGTTCGATTACCTGGTCCTCTCTCCTCATTAGCCTGGGAACCCCATAATGGACAGGGACTGTCTCTGAGCCGATTATATTGTATCTCTATCCCAGCATTAGGCACAGAGTAAGCACTCAATAAATGCCACCACCAATAAATATTGGTACTATTGAGAAGGAGGGTTGCCTAGTAGAGTACGGGCCTGGGAGTCAGAAGGACCTGGGTTCTAATCCTGGTCCCGCCAATGCTCTGCTGTGTGACCTTGAGCAAGTCACTTCACAATTCCTCATCTGTAAAATTGGGATTAAGACTGAGCCCTGTGTGGGTCAGGGACTGTGTCCAATCCGATTATCTTGCATCTATTCCAGCGCTTAGAACTGTGCCTGGCACAGAGTAAGCATTTAACAAAATACCATTATTATTATTACTGGTCTAAGATTATTAATATCTCTTCTTTCTGGCATCTATTGAGGCTTGTCTGCCCTGCTTCCCATTGCTGGGGCACAGTTCATGCATATTCATAAGATCTGGCATAACGAGCCTGGCTTCCCCCTTTCCGATGGTGCCACTTCGGCAATGGCACATTGCCCATCGAAATGAGACGGCACCACTGTCACGCAAGTATTGTACTCTATCCCCTGAGGAAGAATGGGACAACAAAGATTTCTTCAGAAGGCATTCCTGTCATGAGAGTGGTAAATTAGCAAGCCTCAGATTTATCGTTGGAGCCTCAGATAAATTCTAAAAATTGGGCAGACAGTGTGGTCTAGTAGGAAGTGCAAGAGATGGAGAGACAGGAGACCCAGATGCTAATCCCAGCTCTGTCACCTGACTGTCGTGTAAACTTGGGCACATCGCTTAACCTCTCTGTACCTCAGTTATGTCATCTGTAAAATGGACATAAATCATTTGCTATTTCTTAGATTGTGACAGAGATCTGATTCTCTGATCCGATATGCCTCAGTGCTTAGCATAATTTTGAGCCAGAGTAAGCACCCAATAAGTACCATAATTATCACTAAAACCTGGGGCTAATGATCATATAGAACATTTCCTTAATGGTATATTTCCCTAATGGCCAGCTAGACAAATAAATGTATTCCACGCCCCGTCAAAATTCCAGACTGCAACTAATACTCCATGCTTTCAGTTTCCACCCACAAATCCAGCTCGTGATCATGATCTTTTCCCCTCAACCCCGATAAGCAGCGTATGCTACATTCAGGAGAATCAAAGTTTAATTAGTTTTGGCTTCATCCCTCTCCAGTCTCTCCCCTGATTTCATCAGAGAAAATAAATAAATTGTGGTATTTGTTAAGCGCTTACTAAGTGCAAAGAACTGTTCTAAGCGCTGGGGGTTAAAAGGTGATGAGGTTGTCTCACGCGGGGCACACAGTTTTTTAATCCCCATTTGACAGATGAGGTAACTGAGGCACAGAGAAGTTAAGTCACTAGCAGCGTGGCTTAGTGGAAAGAGCCAGGGCCTGGGAGTCAGAGGTTGTAGGTTCTAATCCTGACTCAGCCACTTATCGGCTGTGTGACTTTGAGCAAGTCACCTTACTTCTCTGTGCCTCTGTTCCCTCAACTGTAAAATGGGGATTAAGTTTGTAAACCCCACATGGGACAACCTGATTACCTTGTATCTACCCCAGCACTTAGAACAGTGCTTGGCACATAGTAAGTTCTTAACAAACACCATCATTATTACTATTATTATTATCCCAGACAACTGCAAACTAATCCAACTTTGTCTTTTAAGCCTGACTTTGCCTCTCCTCTTGAAGACTGATCCTTGGATTTGTTGATAGAGGTGTTAGGCTAATTAACACATAATAAAGTTATGGCAAAGTTTATCTCTGCCCCTCGGCACTCCCACACTAATGACAGCTTTATAAATAAGCCTAGGAGCTGAAGCTTATCACCAAAGCCGCCAATTGATAAAAAAATAATAGAAGCCACCTAAATGGTTACCTCACTAAAAGTAGTAATTGAATTCAAGATGTGCTAGTTTCTGTTTTTAAGACAAGTGGTGGTGATTAGCTAATGGCAGGCCGCCTTTAAAAGACTATGGGCGGCAAAGTTCTGTTTTATTCTGCTGAGACCTGAGCCATTATGTTCAATGGAGGAGCTATAATTTCACCATATCTGGTATATTCTGTTGTGTAGCAAGCTCAAGGTGAATTAGCCCTTAGCTAATTCTGCTCTAATTATTATCAATATTTCTTTCAGACTTTATTCTTTTTTCTCCCTTTGAAAAGCTTATCTGCTGTTTTCAATAGCAAATTATACCTCCTTTAAAAAATCTATTTGAAGTAGGCTTTTGGGTACCTGAATAAGAATCCCCAAACCATTAACATTTTTCCTTCCTCAACAGCCCAAAGTAAATTTGAGGTGCAATTTGTTACTCTTAACTGAATCGATTTTTCCAAAGGATGCTTTCTGGTCCACAGTAGTAGCAGAAATATCCCCATTTTTTTAATCTGATCTTCTCATTTTAAAACTTATAAGAGGAAAACCCTCCAAGAATCCCACACTAAGCAGATACTGATTCAATAGATCACATTTGTTGAGCATGTTCTGTGGGCAGAGCACTGTACTAAGCGATTGGGAGAGCACAATATAGCAGAGTTGGCAAGCATATTCCCTTGCCCACAGTAGACAGATGATAACTCCAAGGATATCAAGAGTCTGTGGGCAAGGAATGTGTCTGTTTATTGTTACATTGTACTTTCCCAAGTGCTTAGTACACTGCAAACATGCAAACAATAAGAGCTCAATAAATAGGATGGCCTGACATCTTTGAGAAGTCAATTCACTAATTAATCAAAGGTTTTCATTGAGCCCTTATTGTGTACTAAGGGCCTGGCAGAGTGCAAACTAATAAGAGTAGGTAGATATAATACCTGCCTTCAAGGAACTTACAAATAGTCTATTTAAAGAGTAGGTGTTTAATAAATAACATTATTTCATTGAGGGATTAGCTTGAAATACTTATTAACTAGGCACCCATCACTCATGTCAGAGATTTATAAATGACTGCCCCCTGTCTCCCACAGCTGGTCAATCAATCAATCAATCCATGGCCAAACAGTCCCCCACGCTCTGGCTTGGAGGGATTACTGCAATGAGAGGCCTCATCTCCCAACCTTCCTTCTCCACTCTAGAAAAACTGCAGATAGAAGTGTGGGAAAGCTTTGTCCTTCTGATGTCTCCTCTCCATAATAATTCCTCAATGTGGAATTCTAACCATGGAACCCAGAAGAGGAGCCCAAATTTTACATCAGCCTAAGAATGATCAATTTACGACTTTCCATCATGAAGGTATTTTTACCCTTTGTATTGATTGATGGATCAGTGGTATTTATTGAATGCTTACTGTGTGTGATTAGGAGACTGCAATTCGACAGAGTTGGTAGACATGTTCTCTGTCCATGTTACAGTCTATAGGGAGACTGACAGGTATTACCGTAATTAAATATACTGTGGATAGTCAAAGCTACTTGGACAGAAAGGTAAGTCCTCATTTCAACAGGTAAAGGGTACAGGAGAACAAGAACATGTAAGCAGCGCGGCCGAGTGGGTGGAACACAGGCCTGGGAGTCAGAAGGACATGGGTTCTAATCCCACCTCCATCACTTGACTGCAGTGTGACCTTGGGTAAGTCACTTCACTTCTCTGTGTTTCAGTTACCTCAGCTATGAAATGGGGATTAATACTGTGAGCCCTTTGCGGAATAGGGATTGTGTCCAACCTGATAAGCTTGTATCTACTCCAATGCTTAGTACAATGTCTGGAACAAATATCATTAAAAAAAAAATGTAAAAGCCTCTTCTAGACTGAATGCTTCTTGTGAGCTGGGAACAAATCTGCCAACAATCTTGTATTGTACTTTCTCAAGCACAAGCTCACTATGGGCAGGAAATGTGTCTACCAATTCTGTTATATTGTACTCCTCCAAGCTTTCAGCACAGTGCTCTGCACAGATAATGTGTTCAATAAATATGATTGATTGCTCTGCCCTCAGTGAAAGCCCAATAAATACGGCTGATTGATTTTCACTCAGACTTGTTTGTCTGCACTTCAGACTTTTATTTTTCTCATTTGACACTTGCAAAAGATTTGGTCTTCCTTATGGGAGACTATGACATTTGACATTCTTTCAGTAACTACTTTTCTTCTCCTGTTTTGATGCAAGAAACTTTTTTTAATTGCTTTGTTCTAGTATTGTTCTTTTGTTTAGATAGCTGCTTTATCTTAATTTTGCATTGCTTCAAAAGCATTGCAAGGGTAATTGGGATGACTCTTCAGTTTCCAGTAGCATTTAGGTTGAAGATGGGAGAGTGTATTTGCCAAGTTTGGAGCCCACTTAAAACATCTAACCTTCGAGATATGAAGGAAAAGTGAAATTTTGTTTGATTTCCTTAGCCATTCTTAGCAAAAAGTGATGTTTTTCCTCTCCAATCCAAAGGCTTTTTGAAAACGAGGCTGTCAAAGACAACAGGAACTCACACAATTGTTCAAATGGCTATCATTCACTCTCTGAAAACTTGCCCCATCTTCAAAGCCTTATTAAAAGCACATTCCCCTCCAAGAGGCCTTCCCTGACTAAGCCCTCATTTTCTCTTCTCCCACTCCCTTATGTGTCACCCTTGCTTTTAGATTTGTACCCTTGATGCATCCCACCCTCAGCCCCAGAGCACTTCTGTACATAACTGTAATTTATTTATTTATTTGGATAAATTTCTCTCTCCCTCCTCTTGACTGAAGCACCTTGTGGTCACGGGTTGTTCTATCAACTCTATTATATCGTACTCTTCTCGGCAGGCAGTAAGCATTCAATAAGCATGATCGATCAATTGATCATTAACCAGTAGAGTTCAACATTTAATCAGGTTAAGGAGTTTGATGATGCCCTGATTCTTCAGAGAAGCAACGTGGCTCAGTGGAAAGAGCACGGGCTTTGGAGTCAGGGCTCATGAGTTCGAATCCCAGCTCTGCCACTTGTCAGCTGTGTGACTGTGGGCAAGTCACTTAACTTCTCTGTGCCTCAGTTCTCTCATCTGTAAAATGGGGATTAAGACTGTGAGCCCCACGTGGGACAACCTGATTCCCCTATGTCTACCCCAGTGCTTAGAACAGTGCTCTGCACATAGTAAGCGCTTAACAAATACCAACATTATTATTATTATTATTCAGTTGGAAGCTTATTTGGTCATGGCAATGAACTCATGAAATGAACTTGTTGGTCTGTCATCCAAATCTTCTCAGCTTTCCTGAGACTCTCTGAGTGTGTCCATAGTCATTCTCCATTAATTGGGAATGGCACTTTCCAAAAACTGGGAGGGTGGGACTGATTTGATTCTTTTTCATTCAAATAATCAATCCATCATTTATTTTTATTTTTTATCATATTTGTTAAGCATTTACTATGTGCCAGACACTGTTCTATGCACTGAGGTAACAAGGTAATCAGTTTGGACACAGTCCATTACCCACTTGGGGCTCAGAGTCTTAGGCCCATTTTACAGATGAGGTGCCTGTGACCCAGGGAAGTGAAGTGACTTGCTCAAGGTCACCCAGCAGACAAATGACAGACCTGTGATTAGAACCCAAGTTCTTCTGACTCTCAGACCCCTGCTTTCTGCACTGGCCATGCTTAATGAGAGCTTTATGTTTGCAGAGCACTGCACTGAGTGTTTGGGCATGTACAATACAAGGGAGTTGGTAGTCACGTTCCCTGCCCACAACAAACTCCCCCAAATTTTCTTTCCAGGGTCTGGGTACCACAGATGGTTTTATTCCGAGACATTTTTATCTCAATCAATCCATTAATCAATAATAATAACTGTGGTATTTAAGTGCTTACAATGTAAATACCAGATGATCGGATGGGAGTCAGAACATGATGGGTTCTATTCCCAGCTCCGCCACTTGTCTGCTGTGTGACCTTAGGCAAGTCATTTCACTTCTCTGAGCTTCAGTTACCTCATCTGTAAAATGGGGATTGAGACTGTGGGACAGGGACCGTGTCCAACCCAATTTGCTTGGATACACCCTGGTGCTTAGTACAGTATTTGGCACATAGTAAGCGCTTAACAAATATCATGATTATTACTACATTACTACATTGATGATGTATCATTGTACATCATCATTGTACATCATCATTACTACTATTATTACTACAGTGCTGTGCACCCAATAAGCACTCAATCAATATGATTGATTGGCATGTCACTGTTCATGCTTAACCATCATTTGGGAAAAAAACACACATGTCAGAAACCAATAAAGTGACTTGAACAAACTGAGTGCAAGTCTCAATTCCCTCCCTTCCAGAGCTGAGCAAGTTTGTTCTTTTGTGTTTCCTGAGGCTCACAGTCTTCCTGGAATTAAGGGAACACTTCGCTCTTTATAAATGTTGAAAGAGGGAAAACATCTATTAGAAGTGGCACTGGGCTAAACTCTTTATTTTCTCATTTTATAAAGTGAAAAAGCAAACACATCTTAAGGAGGCAGAAGCGAGGCAAAGCTCAGAGCAAAAGCTGGGAGAATTGATTAGACCACTTGGCTGCTCTTCTGAGAAAGGGGGGGGAAAAAAAAGAGGTCAGGATATGGTTGGCTTCTCCCTGCATGTTCCAGTCAGCCTGGGAAAGAATGTGTTGACATCCCTGCCACACAGATAACTCCGACAAGCAGCTGGCTGATTTCACTATTCATGACCGGCATTTTTCTCTGCCTAGTGATGGTCATTCACAGAGTGAATCTTTTCCCGGTTTAATGAACAAGAGAATGAGGAGAGAGATCAAGATCCTGAAAGAAGAGAAGAGTAAAGGCTATGGAAACTTTGAGCCACGTCTCTTCACCGCTGGACAACCTCATTACTAATTAAGCTACTGGTCCCTCGTGAATTCCTCTCTGCCGGTATCATGGGTGGGAAAGTGTCTACCAACTCTGTTATTTTGCACTCTCCCATGTGTTTAGGACAGTGCTCTGCACTTAGTAAGTACTCAATCATCATCAAGGCCATTTATTATGGGACTGGGGAATTTTCTCCTTTGGAATGGTACAAATTCCTCCTAAAGAATTGGTAAGAGCACAGGTCTGGCAGCTTGTTGGAGGGAGTCAGGGGAGGGGAGTTAGGAGGCATGGGTTATCACACAAGCCATGCCACTGCCCGGCTGTGTGACCTTGGATAAGTGACTGAACCTCTTTGTGCCTCTGTAAAATACCTGCTTTTCCTCCTGCTTGGAAGTCTTAATCTCTCATCTCTCCACTCCATCTCCTTCCTAACCGTGTCACCTAAGTAGTTGAATCTTCACCCTCTAAGCATTAAGGTACCTACCCCACTCCTCATCCCCAAAGCATCTGTGTAGTGCCCTGTAGCTTCCCCCTACTTATACTTTATTTTAGTGTCAGTCTCCCTTTTCTAGGCTGTAAACTCCTCAAGGGCAGGGATTGTATCTACTGACTCCACTGCACTCACCCAGTGAACTGCACAGAGTAAGCACTCAATAAATACCATTAATAGTACCATGGAGATAGATACTGTCTGATCTGATTATTATGTATCTACAGTAGTGCTTGACATCTAATAAGTGCTGAATAAATACCACTTTTATGACTCTAGCAACAAAAAGTGCTGCCCAATTTATTCTTTACAAGGACTCATGGAGAAAATAAATTCAGATGATGAAGAAAGTCTTACCTGGCTCGTTTCTCTTCCATTTCCTCGCCTTCTCAAACTGGACCACCATGACTCATCTTTATTCTTTATGTCACCACATTCTCTACCTGCTCTGCTATCCTGAGTAAGGGCATCAGCCCTATAACCACCCTTGAAACCCTGAGGAAAATCCTTGCAACTTGAGGAGCAGTGCATACTACTGGAAAGAGCACAGGTGTGAGAGTCGGATTTCCTGGGTTCTAATCCTGGTTTACCACTTTTTTATGGTATTTGTTAAGCACTTACTATGTGTCAAACACCGTTCTACATGCTGTGATAGGTACAAGTTAATTAAGTTGGACAAGTGAAGCCCTGTCCCACATAGGGCTCACAGTCTAAGTAGGAGGGAGAACAGTTATTTAATCCCCATTTTACAATTGAGGGAACTGAGGCACAGAGAAGTGAAGTGACTTTCCCCAGGTCACACAGAAAGTAATTGGCAGACCAATTGTCATTGGTCTGCTGTGTGACCTTGGAGAAGTCACTTCATTTCTCTGTGCCTCAGCTACCTCATATGTAAAATGAGGATTATGACTGTCAGTACCATGTAGGACATGAACTATCTGGTATCTATCAAAGCATTTAGTACAGTACCTAGCACACAGTAAGTGCCTAACAAATACAAATTAGAAAAAAAACCTCATTAACAAAAAGATTTATCTTAGCCATACATGGATACTTGCTTGCTGTATCTCTGGGAAAATCTACTGACAGTCCTTCTTGCATTACTGGATTTCTCAAGTATGATTTTACTAAAAGCAACTCCTAAATCAATTGGTGGTATTTATTGAGTGCTTAGTGTGTGCAGAGAACTGTACTAAGCACTTGGGAGAGTACACTGCAACAGAGTTGATAGACATATTCCCTGTTTACAAGGAACAAGTCTGTTATATTCTACTCTCCCAAGTGCCTAGCAAGTACTGTGCACACAGTAAGAGCTCAATAAATACAGTTGATGAATTGATTATCGGGAGGTGGAGATAGATGTTAAAATTAAGTCCAGCTCTGTACTGTGGGGATGAAGCTGAGGTGATTATCAAATGTTGAAAGGATTAAGATCCAAGTGCATAGGTGACACAGAAGGGAAAGAGAGTAGGGAAACTGAGGGTTTATTCGGGGAAGGCCTCTGGGAGGAGAAGTGACTTTAATAAGACTTTGAAGGTGATGATAGTGGTGGTCCGTCCTATAAGAAGGGGAGGGAGTTCCAGGCCAGAGGAAGGATGTAGTCAAGGAAAGCAGGATAGATGAGCGTGAGGTACTGTGAGTAGGCTAGCCTTAGAGGAGCAAAGTCTTTGGCTGGGTTGTAGTAGGAAATATATGCCCTCTGTGTTTCAATTTTGGCATCTGAAAAGAGCAATTTCAAACAGTCAATCAGTCAATATCCCAGAGCACTTAAGTACATATCCTTATATTCTCCCATTCCCCTACCAGTAATTCATTTTAATGTCTATCTCCCCCTCTAGGCTGTGAGTTCTTTGTGGATAGGGAATGTGTCCACCAACTCTACTCTATTGTTCTCTCCCAGTGGCCTAGTTCAGTGTTCAGCAAAGGTCAGCATTCAATAAATACTATTGATTTATCACACAGGGTAGCAACTGGGCGAATGAGAAGTGAAAGGAAACAGTTTATTCATTCTAGATTTTTAGAGCATGTTCAAGGAAAAGAAAGTGAAGGGTGGAGGAAGAAGTGGAAATGCTACAGGAATTTGGAGATAGAGGTAAGAGTCACCTCTTAAGAGCAGACAATTCTGGGAAAGAGAATGGAGCAAAAGTATTTCTCCTTCATAGAACAATGGAGAGGATGGGGATGAGGAAAGAGTAGGATTTGGGGATTGAGATGAGTTACCTGGTCAGTTATTGAGGAATCAGGTAACCAGAGGTAGTCACTAGATTTATCTTGGGAGGTCTGCATCCCTTACTGTGTACGGAGCAATCCATCAGTTTTATTAATTGAGCACTTTGGGCAGAGTACTGTACTAAGCACTTGGGAGATATGATCCCTGACCTCGAATTCGGTAGAATGTGACAGAGGTAGTAGATGTGATCCCTACTCACAAGGATTTTATAGTCTAGTCCTCCTGATCTTCTTCCTCTTTACCATTAATAATGTTGATATTTGTTAAGCGCTTACTATGTGCCCAGCACTGTTCTAAGTGCTGGGGTAGACACAAGGGAATCAGGTTGTCCCACGTGGGGCTCACAGTCTTAATCCCCATTTTACAGATGAGGTAACTGAGGCACCGAGAAGTTAAGTGACTTGCCCAAAGTCACACAGCTGACAAATGGCTGAGCCGGGGTTTGAACCCATGATCTCTGACTCCAAAGCCCATGCTCTTTCCACTGAGCCATGCTACCATTACTCTCTTCCTGTCTCTCTCATGAAAAGCAGGGTGGTCTAGTTGATAAATCATGAGCCTGGGAGTCAGAAGAACCTGCGTTCTAATCCTGACTGCACCACCTATCTACTATGTGACCTGGAGCAAGTCACTTCACTTCTCTGTACCTCAGTTTCCTCATCTGTAAAATGGAGATTGAATACTACTCCCTTTTACTTAGACTGTAAACCCCATGTGGGACAGGGACTGAGTCCAATCTGATTATTTGGAGAAGCAGCATGCTTTAGTGGATAGAACATGGGGCATGGGAGTCAGAGGGACAGGGGTTCTAATCCTGGTTTAGCCACTTGTCTGCTGTGTAATCTTGGGCAAGTCACTTCTCTGGGCCTCAGTTACCTCATCAGTAAAATGGGGATTAATACTGATTAATCTCTTAAAATTAAACAGATACATTCCCTGCCCACAACAAGCTTGCTGCCAAATGGATAGAGCACGGACCTGGGAGCTGAAAGGAACTGGGTTCCAATCCTAGCTCTGTCAGGTGTCTGCTGTGTCCTAGGGCAAATCACTTAAGTTCTCTGGGCCTCAGTTACCTCATCTGTAAAATGGGGATTGGAACACAGATCCTTTCAGCTCCCAGGCCCATGCTCTGTCCACTTGGCAGCAAGCTCATTGTGGGAAGGGAACATATCTGTTTATTGTGGTATTGTACTCTCTCAAGCACTTAATACAATCCTCTGCACACAGTAAGGGCTCAGTAAATAGAATCGAATGAATGATTTTAGGCCATGATGCTTCTCAACAGTCTAGTGCCCTAATGGAAATAGGCTACAGCAACTTCTGAAAAGCCATTAGACTAGCAATGGTATCCTTGTCCCCAGGGGTCACCGAGTTTAGTGACGTTTGAACATCGAAGCAGAATTTCACCGTCTACCACATTTCTCAGCCTCAAACTCTAAATGCTTTTAGCCTCCTTACGCATGGTCAGCTATCAGAGGGAGCACTGCAAAATGCTTCTTCACCAGACAGGTCTTGCTCTGAGACAAACAAACCTGAAACCCATTTCGACATCCTGTAAACAGGCTTCTTTGATTTGAAAGCCACTTCCTGGAGAGAGATGCAACGCTGGTTGATATTGGATGTTCAAGGAAAAGGAGAAAATGGATGGAAATTGCTTTCACCCTTATTCCCCAATCAATGTGCCCAGCCTGTTTCCATGGTTTCAATCAAGGACGCTTTGGTGGCGGAGAAAGAATTTAAAAGATGTTTTCCTCCAGTCAGCTTAGTAGCTATCATCTCCACTCTCTCTCTCTCTCTCTTTCTCTGTTACCATGGGCCATTCCGGTCCAAGGTGGATTTTCATTTCCTTTTTCCCTTCTCAACAACAGAACCACAGCTAATAACTTCCAGTCCAAGGATACTTGGTGTCTCTTCTCTCTCAGGTGGTATCCTTGGATCTCCAGAAATTCTGAAATCAGATCAATCAATCAACTGATTGTATTTACTGAGTGAGTAGTTGGTGGATGCCACTGTTCTGAACATTTGGGGAATACAATAGAGATTCCCTGCCTTCATGGAGCTTACACTTTAGTTGGGGAGATAGATATTAAAATAAATTTCAGGTAAGGGAAGCAAGAGAGTATAAAGATAGGTACCTGAGTGCTTTAGGGTATGAATTCAAGGGCTTAGGTATCACAGAATTGAGTGATAATAGGCCAAGGAGATGAGAGATTAGTCAGGAAGGCTTCCTGGAAGAGATGTGATTTTTTTAGCAGGAATTTGAAGATGAGGCAAGTCGGAAAGTATAGGAGGAGGTAATTTCAGGCAGGAGGATCAAGGGTCAAAGATGAGGGAGATGAGAGTGAGGTTACTGTGAGTAGGTTGGAATCACAGGAGTGAAATGGGTGGGCTGAGAGGTAGTGGGAGAGGAGTGAAGCTAGGTAGGAGGGAAACAGTAGATGGAGAGCCTTGAAGCCAATAGAGAGGAGTTTCTGCTTGAGGGATAAATAGGTGGACCACCACTGGAGGTTCTTGAGGAGTGGGGAGACATGCATAGGATGATGGTTTAGAAAAATGATCTGGGCAGCAAATAACAATAATACTAATAATGACATTTGTTAAGCGTTTACTATGTGCCAAGCACTGTTCTAAGCACTGGCATAGATTCAAGGTAATCAGGTTGTCCCACATGGGGCTCACAGTCTTAATCCCTATTTTACAAATGAGGTAACTGAGGAACAGAGAAGTTAAGTGGCTTGCCCAAGGTCACACAGCAGACAAGCAGTGGAGGCTGGAAGGGAAGTATGGATTGGAGAGGTCCCCAATTTCAACTGAGCCTAGCATCAGACTGGCGGTATGGACCACCTAGGGTGCTGAGAGCTGAGGATTGAAGCCTAGTGGACCCATTGTCCACCAGGAAAATCTCCCCAAAATAACAATAAACAAGAAAAAAAATGGAACAAGGGGCTGTCTACCCCATAGGTCACCACTATCCAGGAAAAATGGTGTTTTGTCACTGAATTCAACACGGCAACTAGTTTGAGAACATGAACAGGTTTCTGAGAAAAGGCTAAGCAGTTGCCATTATAACTGTGGTATTTGTAAAGTGCTTATTATGTGTCGGTTCTGCACTAAGCACTGGGGTGGATACAAGCAAATCAGTTTCCGTCCTACATGGGGGTCAGGTCTCAATCCTTTTTTTGCAGATGAGGTAACTGCGACCTAGAGAAGTTAAGTAACTTGCCCAAGATCACACAATAGACAAGTGGTAGTGTTGGGATTAGAACACATGACCTTCTGAGTCCCAGGCCTGTGCTCTATCCTCTACACCATTCTGCTTGTCTCTTGAGTGGTTGAAACATTAATTAGTTATGGCATGTGTTCAGTGCTTATTATCTGCCAAATACTGTGCAAAAATCTGCAAGATACAGAAATGACAGGTCAGACACAGTCCCTGTCTCATATGGGGAAGAGTTTAGGACTAAAATAATACACTGGTTAAGGTAGAGATTCTGGTACTGAGAACAGCACCACCTTAATGTTGCAATGAAATATATTTTGTACATCTTGAATTTTCAAAATTTAAACTTCTAGCAGGAACGTTACATTAACATATACCGTATAAAGTTTTGGCCGGACATAAAAATGTGCACCTGTGTGCGTGTGTGAAGAGTCAGCGAAAGGTTAAAAGACACTTTCCATCTAAAGGAAACTATTTTTGCATAAATACAATAGCAATTCTAATAACTATCAAGCTTTTAGAGCCAAGAAACTGAAAGGTTCTTCTCTTTTACATGGCGAAATGGCATTTAGCTACCCTTTCACGAAAATAAAAATGTTAATCGGAAACACTAACATGCACAATAATAGAAAACACTGTAACAATTTTTATTCATTAAATATGAAGAAAGTGTCAGGAAATGTAAGGTTAACGAAAGGAAGCCAAAGACAGGAAATATAAGGTGAGTTCTATCAAGTGATGGTTCTGAGAACATATTTTGTGCATTATCTATTCAAGAGACTATGTAATAATGGAGAAGGTGCAGGGTTTTTTTGGTGGTTTTTTTTAGTAAATAGCATTCTTAGTCACACTGAGATTTAAAAATCATTAAACAGCCATTAAAAGTGATGGCCGTGCCCCATTGCTGGTTATGTTTTTACTGTAATGATTTCACAGTTCCTTTGAACTGAAGGATTGGCCAACCATTCTTGAAAATGACTCATCTTCCCTTGCTTAGAGGGTCTCAGGACCACTTCCTTGCTCAGCCTCCTTTCAGCCCAATGAGTTCCCTCTTTAGGAATGAAAGGATATTCATGCTTTCATTATCCTTTGCCCTCTCTGCTGAGATGCCCCAAAAATGTCCTCTCTATCTCTTACACGGAGACCTTCCAGCACCAAGATAAAGTTGGTCTTAGAACTGGGGAAGTGCATGCCAGGGCAATATTCACACTGGTCTAACGACCATCCCAAAGCCCAGGTCAGAGAAGAGAATACCTCTACAACAATTCCTAGAGTGTCTCCTTCCTCTCCATCCAAACAGCCACAGCTCTGGTCCCTGGTCTTGGCCATATCTTGACTGTGGTATCAAGACTCACTCGTCTCCCTGTCTCCAGCCTCTCCCCTCTCCACCCTGCATACACTTCACTCTGGTGTGGAGATAATCCTTCTAAAACATTATTCTGCACAGGTACCTTCTCTCCTCCAAAAACCTTCAATGGTTTCCTATTCCTCTCTGCATCCAGCAGAAACTCCTGACCACTGACTTACAAAACTCCATCAGTTTTCTCTCTCTTAATTATCTCCTTAGTTCTTCCACTGAACTCTGTCTCTCTTTGTTCTTCTCGAAAAGGCCGTCTTTCTGTGCTTTATTCTCAACTCTCCCCCCATGAATCCTTGCTCATCTTCTTCTTTCCCCTTCAGATGGAGCCAGAATATAGCCCTCCCAGCTACAAAATATGTCCTGAAAATCCATCTCCTTAAAAAAGCCTTCACTAATGAATTTTCATCACCCTTACCACAGATTTCAATGCTCACTTATATACAATCAATCTTAGTACTTATTTAAATCCCAGTGCACTGAATTTAGGGATTTATCCATGCAACTTTCCATTCCTTTTTCTTATCAGTTGTTGATTTGATTTTCCTCCAGCTCCCACTATTTGCAAATAATTTCTATCCATCTTCCGTTTGCCATATCTTTACCTCCCAAGCACCTAGTACAGTGCCAATTGCATGCTTGCTGTGTGACCTTGAGCAAGTCACTTCTCTGTGCCTCAATTTCCTCAACTATAAAATAGGGATTAAATATCTGCTAGCCCTCCTACTTAGATTGTGAGCCCCTTGGAGGACTGTGCCTGACCTAATTTACTTGTACCTACCCCAACGCTTAGAAGAGCGTTTGACACATAGTAAGCAGTTAACAAATACCATAAAAGAAGAAGGCATTCTGTTTACAAATTGTATCTTTGGAGTAAGGACATATATACGGTCATGATCTTATACTATTAGGAAAAATGCTGCCATAGCAATTGGCTTCTCAAAAGTCCAGACCATTCATCAATGAGAAACCACGAGGAGTCTTCTGAATGTTTTTGACTCTTTCCTGTTCTCAAGCATCAGAAGATCTTTACAGGAGGTCGGTTCTGATCGTTAGTTCAGAGCACATTCCGTTTTCTGACAGGAGGACCGGGAAGTTTCTGAAAAAAATGAAAAGCCATTTAAAATCCAGAGTCAGGAACGGAATATCGTCTAGACTTTTCAAAATTAGAGTGATTTATGTTCTAAAATAAGAAACAGTATTGGGACATCAATTCTCTGTAACTTCCCTGCTGAGTTGGAAGTTTAGTATTTCCTGTAGAAGAGCTGGCATCACCATGAAAGCCTGCAGTCATCATTTGTTATTCTAGGGAGCCATCGGAATTCACAAGTTAAAGAAAATTTTGATTAGGAATATTCAACTGCAAAAAGAATGCTTTGGCTTCTAGGTGATGTCTTTCAACTAATGTGTTTAAGCATATGCGTTTCTCCTTTTGTCTTTCATCGGATGTATCAGTAATCTGTCCGATCTGTAGTCCATGAATGCTATAATTCTGGACAAAAGTCTATCTGGGCTGGGCTTGGTGAGTTTTGATCTTGTAGTACAATCACAGCTTACTTGTAAACACTGTAGGGGGATTGGGAAACTCCATATTAATTTTACCAGCCACATTTGTATGCTAGAACAGAGCCATGCAGCGGGTTGGATGCTGGGGAGGCAAGTTTTCGGCTGGTCTGTCAATCACCTTGCCCCCTCCTGCCTCACCTCACTACTCTCTTTCTATAACCCAGTGCACACACTTCACTCCTCTAGTGCTAACCATCTTGCTGTTCGACAATCTCATTTACCTTGCCCCCAACCTCTCACCCATATCCTGCCTCTGGCCTGTATGCCCTCCCTCCTCATATTTGACAGACAATTACCCTCCCCACCCTTCAAAGCCTTATCAAAGGCACATCTCCTCCAAGAGGCCTTCCCTGACTGCGTTTTCTTTTCCTTTACTTCAACTCCCTTCTGTGACACCCCGTCTTGCTCCCTTTATTCATCCTTCTCCCCACCCCACAGCACTTAAGTACATATCTGTAATTTATTTATTTATATGAATGTCTGTCTCCCCCTCTAGACTGTAAGCTCATTGAGGGCAGAAAATGTTTCTGATATGTTGTTATACTATACTCTCTCAAGCACTTAGTACAGTGCTCTGCACACAGTAAGCATTCAATAAATATGTTTGACTAACTGACTGACTGTCCCCTGACCATCCCATATGGATCTTACACCAGAGGGTTTTATTTTGGGCATTTTTAAGACTCTGCCTTGTCTTCTGTCTCCAAGTTTGGTGATTTGGAAGCAGCGCTTGTGTTCACATGAATATGGGATGGGAATACAAAGGTGCTAGAAAAAGGAGCATTGGCAAGATTCCACCAGGCAGCCGATGATGTATATTGAGCACTTACCGTGTGCAGAGCACTGTACTGAGTACTTGGGAGACAATATAACAGAGTTGGTAGACATGTTCCCTGCCCACAGTGAGCTTACAGTCTAGAAGAAATTGAGGAAACATTCTATGTTCGGGAGAAGCAGATGGAAATCTGCAGAATGGTGGGTCTGATATCACTGTGTTATGCTTTATTCCAGGAGAAGAGCACGTGATGTCATGGGCGCCTGCCTTCCTTGTATTGATGAGGAAGGCATTAGTGAGAATGACCACCAACCTTTTCTTGTCTTCTGCTTAGGGCAGTGTGGTCTAGTGACATACACACAGGGCAGGAAGTCAGGGGACATGGGTTCTAATCCTAGTTCTATCTCTTGTCTTACAACAGTGGTATGACATTGGGCAAGTCACATACCTTCACTGTGACTCTATAAAATAGGGAGTAAATATCATAGACTGTGAGCCCTAAATGGGAGAGGGGCTGATCTGATCGGCACATAGAAAGCACTTAAATACCAAAATTGTTATTGTTATTAATCAAGAGCACTATAGAAATCTGAAAAGAAAATAGGAAAGCTACAAAATTGGAATGTAAGACCAGGTATCCTAGCTGTTTCTTAAAAAAATCCATGTAAAACTTTTTTTTTTTTTGGTCATTTACCTGCCCTAAAGATGAAACAAGTGGATTAATGAGTTAATATCTCCTAAGTATTTTGAGATCCTCAGATGGCCTATATAAGTTAGATATTCTAGCATGTAAGAAAGTATCAAATAAATATATCCATAAACTGTTCTCTACTGGACTTTGCTTTAATGCAATTCCTATCCCATAACATTCACAAAGTTGCGAAATGAAAAAAATGAACTTTGCGAAGTAAACCAGGAGAAGGAATTGTCTGTTGGCTTATTCCAAAATGAGAAGCCTAGCAAACAAGTTCCCGGGAAGAAAATGGCTTCCCCAGGCCCTCTCTTTCTATAGGCAAACAAACTTATGTGAGATTAATGAGAAGGGAAATTTGGCCACTTTTATCATCGTGGAAGAATCTGACTGATGAATTTCTTGAAGAATTGGTTTATTGTTCCTTGAAGCCTGGTTATGCAACAAACTGAAGTTCTTAAAAATAATGATAAAATACTTCAAGGTACTTGCTTGGAGGTGGTCTGGGAGTCCGTTAGAACTTTACTGTTCCCTGGACAGCACTGTTTGAGATGAAAAGTTAGCTCTTATCCAATCTTCCTGGGAGCCTGATTTGAAAAATATCCATTCTTCTCAAAGCATAAACTCACTTCATTCCAATTCAGCAACTTGTTCTGGTTTAGATGTATTAATGTTCTTCAGTTTGAGACATCCTTGAACGACAAACCTCTTATATCTCTGATCCTATTCTTCTCCTGCCCGACACAAGGGAGGCAATGTGACCCAATCAAAAGAGCTTGGATTTGGGAATCAAGAAACCTGGGTTTTATTCCTGGCTCTTAAACTTACTTGCATGGAACTCTGCCCCTTCCTACTTAGTTTGTGAGCCCCAAACTAAGTTTGTGTGTCCAACCTGATTGACCTGTATCTACCCCAGCACTTAGAACAGTGCTTGGCACATAGTAAGCACTTCACAAGTGCCAGTATCATTATTATTATGTCATAAGTACTTAGTATAGTCTTCTGCAAATAGTAAACTCAATATATACCACTGATTGATAATAATTGTGGTATCTGTTATGTGCTTCCTATGTGGCAAGCACTGTTCTAAGCACTGGGGAAGATACAAGATAATCAGATCAGACACAATCCCTGTTCCACACAGGGCTTACAGTCTAAGTAAGAGAGGCCAGAGTTATTGAATCCCCATTTTACAGATGAGGGAGCTGAGGTACAGAGAAGTGAAATGACTTGCCCACAGTCACACAGTAGACAAAAGACAGAGCCAGAATTAGAACCCAGGTCCTAATGACACCCATGGCTGTACTCTATCCACTAGACTATGCTGCTATTGATAAAATTCACCACAACCATTCAAAGTCAGACAAAGCAGGTTCAGAGAAGCTCCATAATGGCTGCTTTGGCATCTCTGATTTGTCTTCTAACCCTCTTTTCTGTGCCTTCAGACTTCTGGCAACCCACTGCCTAACTAACCTTGAGGGAAGTAATTATGCCCTCCTCATTGATTAGCAGAGATCCATACTCAATTATGTGTAGCATGTACTATTCTCAAAGTTTCAGTTTTGTTCGTCGAGGCGTATCCGGTCACAGATAGCTGTGTACTATCATTCAATCCCCTTAATGATCTCTGCAAGGAGGTGAATTTCTCCACCTCAACACATTCAGTTAAAACAAGCAATACCTGGCCAGAAAGTTACAAGAAGCAGCGTGGCTAGTGGAAAGAGCATGGGTTTAGGAGTCAGAGGTAGTGGGTTCTAATCTTGGCTCCGCCACCTGTCAGGTGTGTGACTTTGGGCAAGTCACTTAACTTCTCGGTGCCTCAGTTACCTCATCTGTAAAATGGGGATTAAGACTGTGAGCCTCACATGGGACAACCTGATTACCCTGTATCTACCCCAGTGCTTAGAATAGTGCTCTGCACATAGTAAACACTTAACAAATATTGACATTATTATTACTAATATTACTACTCCTGCTGCTGCTACTGCTCTTGATGTTGCAGCGTGGCTCAGTGGAAAGAGCATAGGCTTGGGAGTCAGAAGTCACGGGTTCTAATCCAGACTCTGCCACTTGTCAGCTGGGTAACTTTGAGCAAGTCACTTCATTTCTCTGGGCCTCAGTTGCCTCATATGTAAAATGGGGATTAGGACTGTGAGCCTCAATTGGGACACCCTGGTCAGCTTGTATCATCCCCCCCAGCACTTAGAACAGTGCTTTGCACGTAGTAAGTGCTTAACAAATGCCATTATTATTATTAATCCTACAATTCTATTGCTACTACTACTATTAGCAGTACTACTATTGCTACTCTAGTAGCGTGTGGCTTAGTGGAAAGAGCACGGGCTCGGGAGTCAGACGTTGTGGGTTCTAATCCTGCCGCTTGTCATCTGTATGATCTTGGGCAGATCACTTCACTTCTTTGGGCCTCAGTTCCCTCATCTGTAAAATGGGGATGAAGACTGTGGGCCCCACGTGGGACAACCTGATAACCTTGCATCTCCCCCAGTGCTTAGAACAGTGCTTGGGAAGCAGCGTGGCTCAGTGGAAAGGGCACAGGCTTTGGAGTCAGAGGTCATGGGTTCAAATCCCGGCTCGACCACTTGTCAGCTGTGTGACTTTGGGCAAGTCACTTAACTTCTCAGTGCCTCAGTTACCTCATCTGTAAAATGGGGATCAAGACTGTGAGCTCCACGTGGGACAACCTGATTCCCCTTTGTCTACCCCAGCGCTTAGAACAGTGCTCGGCACATAGTAAGCGCTTAACAAATACCAACATTATTATTATTATTGGGACATAGTAAGTGCTTAACCAATACCAGCATTATTATTATTATTATTATTACTATTATTACTGTTACTACTGCTTTACCACTATTCCTGGTAGCACTACTCTGGCTGCTTCTGCTACTGCTGCTGATATTGCTACTCCTATGATTCCACTGCTGCTATTATTCATTCATTCCCTTCATTCGATCGTATTTCTTGCGCGCTTTCTGTGTGCACAGCACTGTCCTAAAAGCTGGGGAAGTACAACACAGCAATAAAGAGAGACAATTCCTGCCAACAGCGGGCTCACAGGCTAGGGGGAGACTACGTTTCTACTGCTGCTGCTACGATTTCCACTACAACTACGGCTGCCTTTTCAACAGAAACAATAATTGCACCATCACACCATAAAAACAATTAAAATTTCAGTTGAACAATGATCAGTCCAAATGCCATTAATCTCTTCCAGATGGAGGCTTCCTTTAACTACCCATGATAGTTCAGTTATAATTTATCCAGAAGGCTGTTGAGACAGAAAGGATATTATTATGCCTTTAGAGAATTAATATTCCATTTGTACTTAATGCCTATTCTTTAAAACAGTGGTTTTCATCTATGATCGCATTCATTGCATTTAAGCATGCTGATGCAAAAGGAATCAGAGATGATATCGGTCTAGAGGAGACTCCATCCCAGTCCCGCTTTGTCCTACCCTGGCAGAAAAGAAGAAAGCACCTTCTGCATGAAACCAATGCAAAACCCCTGGAGGACTTGTGGTGGCTGTTGCGGTTGCTATGGCTATGGGTGTGCTTAGACTCTAAACCCTGAGGAGCATGAAATTCTGCCTCTCTAGCCAGAGCATCCTATTGGTTCTTATTTATATTGTGTATTTGTCCTTGTCTTTTCTGCTGTTTTAGTGTTTTATTGTTTCCTTGCTCCTCATGTGCCTATCCCCAGTTCCTTCTCCCACACTTAGAGATTGTGAGCACCTGAAGGAGGGTCAGTGTCTGATTGCCACCCGAGTATTCTTTCCCAGGGCTTAGTACAGTATTCTGCACACAGTAGGGACTTAGTAAATGCTTCTTCAAATGCCGTTGAGTCATTTCCGACCCATAGAGACTCTATGGAAATACCCTCTTCAGAAAGTTCCATCTTGTGTCATAAAGTCATTCTGGTATGTGCATCCATAGAGTTTTCTTGGTAAAGATATGGAAGTGGTTTACCTTTGCTTTCTTCCATGGAGTAACAATTTGAGTCTCTGCTGTAGTCTTCGATCAACATTTTGATAACTTGATCATCCGCCTTTGACTCTTTCCCATGCCTCTGCTGCCCAGCATAGGTGAATCGACTTTGTCTAATGCTTTGGCTTAGATGTTTCCATTACGGGTAGCCCCATATGCTACTCTGCTACGATAAAGGGCCGATTAATTGATTAGTAATAAATACTTCTATTAAATGGCTAAAATTCGAACATTTCAAGAAATGGATAAGCAGCTCCAGAATTTCATGGCTCGTCTCCTAAGTGACTCCATGTCCCAGGCTAACTTGGACAGTCCCGGTCTTCTGAAGACAATCCCAAGCAGTTTTAGAGAGAAATGCAGATATAGCTCAGTCAGCTTTATTTGTCATGGCTCTACCCATCATCTAGCACATTTTCAGTATTTGGACTTCCAGATTGAAATGGGAACATATTGGTCATACTTTTTTACAGCCCTAAAGTGTTCTGGAAAATAGTTTGGATGTCCTCGATCTCTGGAGAACCTTAACCCCATATTTCTGCTTTCCTCCTCTTCCCCTGCTTCTGTGCTCTCCTAGGTTCTGACAGAGGAAATAGAATGTGAATGTGGGCACCTGGGAGTATCTGGGAGTTCTTTACAATTAGTTGATCATTACAGATAAGATAAGAAAGTGATTATTAGAAAAACATCATGGCCTAGTGGAAACAGAGCAAGCAAAAGAGTCAGAGGATCTAGGTTCTAATTCTGACACTGCTACTTGCCGGCTGTGTGGTTTGTTGTTGTTTTTTTAATGATATTTGTTAAGTGTTTACTATTTGCCAGGCACTGTACTAGGAGCTAGGGTAGATACAAACTAATCAAGTTGGACACAGTCACTATGCCACATGGGGCTCACAGTCTTAATCCCCATTATACAGATGAAGGGACTGAGGCAAAGAGAAGTGAAATGACTTGCCCAAGGTCACACAGCAGACACATAGCAGAGCTGGGGTTAGAACTGATTTCCTCTGACTCCCAAGGCTGGGCTCTATCCACTAGGACACACTGCAGGACACTTAACTTCTCTGTGCTGCAGTTTCTTCTTTTATAGAATGGGAATTAAATGCCTGTTCTCCCTCCTATTTAGGCTGTGAGTCCCATGTTGGTCAGTCAATTGTATTTATTGAGTGCTTACTGTTTGAAGAGCTCTGTACTAAATGCTTGGGAAAGTACAGTTTAGCAATATAACAGATGCATTCCCTGCCCAGTCTATTGACAGGAACTGTGTCCTACCTGATTATCGTGTACGTACCTCAGTGCTCAGTACAGTTCTGTGTACATAACAAGTGCTGAACAAATACCACAGTTCTTATTAGATAAATTCAACTCTTTAGGATCCATTTCAGGCCACAGTTATAGAAAGTCCATTATAAATGTCAATTTAAGTTATCAAATACCTGTTTCCAAAATCAGGTGAGATCTACAAAGAAATCTGTAAGCCTGTGAGTGTGTGTGTAGCATTCCAATGAACTGTCACTTTCAATTATGAAGAAGCATCTGAAATTTTTAGATAACTGCACCATCCATAAACTAAAATTCTTTCCAGTTTCAGTACCTCCAGCCAAAAAGAATGTAATATTGAAATAGGAATCTATTTCTCCTAGTAGCCAGTTGCTAGATTGGGACTGGTGACATTTATATGAGCAGATAAAGTTGAGTCATATTTTTATTCAGATTTTCAACTCTTTATGGTGGGGAAAATGAAGTCGCAGTAAAAAATTCAAAATGATAATTTATTATTCTAGTAATTACATTGAATTTTTTTATCATGAAGATCTTTTATTATGTGGACCTATATCCTTTTTGGGCTTTGACAGAACACGGACAATATCCATGCAAGATTCAAAGACAATGTTTCTTCAAAATTACCTCGGGAGATCAAACAATCAATCGACCAATCAGTGGTATTTACTGAGTGTTTAATCTGGGCAAAGCACTGAACTAAGCACTTGGGAGAGTTCAATATAGTGTGTAGTCACAATCCCTGTCCTCAAGGAGCTTAACAATCTAATGGAGAGTCTCACAAGTCCAGGAGTGTCTCAGCCAAACTGGGATAAATGGTAAATTCAACCGATTAATAAGTCAATCACTCGTATGTAGTAAGTGGTTGGAAGATAACAATATAACAATATTACAGAGTTGGTAGTCATGTTCCCTTCCAAATAGATATAATTACTCAGGCACAAGCTAATGACATCAGTGCTTGCAATCTACAGGATCTGAGAGAATGGAGAAAATTTCTGTCTATGCCTTAATTATCTGAAACCTATAAAACTAGGCAAAGAAGGAATCTGGGATGGAAAAGACATCCTATGGGAAGACCAGGCTTCCAGCATCTTGAGACCTAAAAAGAAATTGAAGGAAAGGCCTGATCGCTAAGCTTTATAGGAAATTGTTATGATCCATCATAAAAACACCTGATTACTTACAGAATGATATATTTTCCTACCAATTCAGGAGTTCAAATAAAATAACACGACTTAAAAGTGTCCGTGTAATTTGCATCAGGCCACATGAAAGGCCCCTAAAATAAATGCTGAGCTAAGAGTAATGGTGAAAACCAATTAATTCTGACTGGTAATATTTTACTTAACATATTTATATTTCAACAATACTTTTCCTACTTGCATTGTTTCCCAAATGGACATTTTAATGGTGTAAATGTTACTGCCATATTGTTTGGGCCCTAGCTACAAGAACCAGCCAAATCTTTTTCATTTTCCATCCTGAGAGCTGCCATAGTTTCACATTACCCAACTGCCAATTTCCATGCCGAGAAGACCACTTTCTCCCACATCAGAGCTTACCAATATAATGTTAGCTTGAATCCTATCCAAACCTCGAACTCACTGGCATACTCAGAAGGAGCCAGATATTAATGTTTAATAAGGACAGGTCAGCTACGGCCATTTTAAAGGCACCAGGGGGATTGGGGATTGTTTGAGACCTTAAGATGGTATTTTCTTGACTCTTCTGTGAGAGGAATGGATGTTTCATTCAATCAATTAATGGTATTAATTGAATGCTTACTGTTTGCAGAGCCCCTTACTAAGTGCTTAGGAGAATTTAGAGTGAGTAGCTGTGATTCCTATCTTCTGTCTTTGACAAATGCAGAATCCAGTGGCAATGGAACAGCTATTCAAGTCACTTGCTCTGAAGAACGTTATAGTCACGGTGACACCCCGACTAACATCTCAAGCATGGAGAAGTAGCGTGGCTCAGTGGATGGAGCATGGGCCTCGGAGACAGAAGGACCTGAATTCCAATCCCGGCTCTGCTACTTGTCTGCTGTGTGACCTTGGGTAAGTCACTTAATTTTTCTGTGCCTGTCACCTCATCTGTCCTCTGACTCCCAGGTCCAGGCTCTTTCCACTAGGTCATACTCCTCCTCAATAGAGTTGGTAAATATGATCCCTGCCCTCAAGGAGTTTACAATCCTTTCAGCGATGGGAGAACTTCTGATTTTTCCACCCTCATCCCCTCTCCCGCACAGTAGAAGAATCTGAAAGGTTGCTGCATAAATATCTGCACCTCAAATGACCAAGTTTGCAAAAACAAGGTGATATTAATTGTAAAATATTTCTAGATTGTCAGCCAGCTGTGGACAGGGGACAGATCTACCAACTCTGATATGTTGTACTCTCACAAGCATTTAGTACAGTCTTGTCTTAGGATGTCGACTTGTTTCTGACACATAGCGACACCACAGACACCTCTCTCCCAGAATGCCCCGCTGTACATCTGCAATCGTTCTGGGAGTGGATCCAGAGAGTGTTTTTTTAGTAAAAATATGGAAATGGTTTACCATTGCCGCCTTCTGTGCAATCTCCCCCTTGTCTCTCTTGTATGCTGCTGCTGCCCAGCACAGGTGAGTTTTGACTTGTAGCCGATGGCCTTCCACTCACTAGCTACTGGTCAAGCTAGGAATGGAATGGACAGGCCTCTGCCTGACTCTCCCTCCCATAGCTGAGACTGGCAGAGGACTGGAAACTTTCCAGGCGTGACCCTGAGAGGGGATTTAGTATAGTGCCTGCTCAATGAATATGGTCGATCGATTGATTGGTTGAGTGGATTGATGTGACCGATGAAATTAATCCTATCTATATTTTCATTCAGCCCATCTGTAAATCTATTTCTGGAAAATGCAATTATATTTTTCCCATTCTGAAATGTTTAGGTAATCCTTACACAATGTTAAAATAGGAATTACTGATCATTCTCTCTGTATTTTTTCTTATATTTGCATTATGTGAATTGAAATATTTCTTGTCTTGTACGCGTCAAACAAACAGTCCTATCACTGATGGAGGGGAAGGAAGGAAAACATGCTGTGTAAAAGTCCTTCAAGACTCTATCCCTCTAGAACATTTTCCTCTCAATTATTTTGGTTCCAGCAATAGCAGCAATCACCCCAGTGGGAAGAAATGAGTCATGAGGTAACTGTCTTAGAACAGAGACTTGGGAATCAGTATAGGAAAAGCACAGGACTGAGACCCAGGCAACCTGGGTTCTAATCCTGCCTAGGGCACTTGCCGGCTTTGTAATTTGTGGTGAATCACTTCTCTTCTCCGAGTCTCAGTTTCTGCAACTGTATAATCTGGAAATTCTCATCTGGAAAAAGCATGGGCTTGGGAGTCAGAGAGCATTCTGGGAGAGATGTGTCCGTGGTGTTGCTATGGGTCCTGGCTCAGCCATTCATCTTCTGTGTGACCTTGGACAAGTCACTTCACTCTCCCTCAATTACCTCATAATAATAATAATAATGGCATTTGTTAAGTGTTTAATATGTGCCTGGAACTATATTAAGCGCTGGGGTGGATATAAGCAAAGTGGCTTGGACACTGGCCCCGTCCCACATGGGGCTCAGAGTTTTAATTCCCATTTTACAGATGAGGTAACTGAGGCAGACAGAAGTGAAATTGACTTGCCCTGGCTTATTCATTTATTCAACTGTAATTATTGAGTACTTACTGTGTGCAGATCACTGTACTAAGTGCTTGGGAGAGTACAATACAACAATAAAAATACACATTCCCTGCCTACAATGAGCTTACAGTCTAGAGAAGGGGAGACAGATATTATTATAAATAAATTACATAGCAGACAAGTGGCGGAGAGGGATTAGAACCCAGGTCTTTCTGACTTCCGGGCCTCTGCTCTAACCACTAGGCGATTCTACTTCTCCAATGAATTAATTTCCTATTAATTAATATGAATGGGCTCACACTAAGAAATACATTTGCACCTGTGGAATGCTGAACTTTCATTTGTTCCCCCAGCATGCTCAAGGAGGGGGCTTTATAGAATCCAGTATATTTTTCCACCTTTAATACCAAGTTCTCAGCACAAGATACCCACTGTTATATAGTGCAATAAAGTTTTCCTCAGAAAAGCTGTACGTGAAACTCTGCCATATGGAAAGAATTTGAGTGCTTCATCCCACTAAATGAATACGATAGTAGCAGTCACACGGTTAGCACAGTATATCTTTAAAAACCGGCAAGAAAAAGAATAAATTTTTCTCCAGAGAGCACTTCTGTGACAGACCAAGTGGTACTTACAGTAACTTCGGACCCAACTGAAATTTCTCGAGCTATTACGGGTTGCATTCCCCTGACTAAAATGGATTCCTCCAGAGACTGAATAAGTGGAACATAAAGCCGGCCGAGCTTCTGACGGGTTCACTTGAAATCCTTTTTGCCTTGGGAGGGAGATCTCAACTCAGATCATGTGGAAAAGCTTAAACGTCATTGAAACCGTAGTTTCAGAGGACAGAGCAGCCAGAGGGAATTGGGGTTCACTGCTGTGATCACTGCACAATGCTTAGGCAGTGCCTTGGGATTCATTCCCCCAAACTGGCATCCAGTGCTCAGTCATCAACACCCTCTGCCATCCCCCCTTTACCTCTCCGCAGCTAAAGCCTCATTTTCCCCTTTTCCCTCTGCTCCTCCACCTCTCCCTTCCCATCCCCACAGCACTGTACTCGTCCGCTAAACTGTATATATTTTCGTTACCCTATTTATTTTGTTAATGAATTGTACATCGCCTTGATTCTATTTAGTTGCCATTGTTTTTACGAGATGTTCTTCCCCTTGACTCTGTTTATTGCCATTGTTCTCGTCTGTCCGTCTCCCCCGATTAGACTGTAAGCCCGTCAAACGGCAGGGACTGTCTCTATCTGTTGCCGACTTGTTCATCCCAAGCGCTTAGTACAGTGCTCTGCACATAGTAAGCGCTCAATAAATACTATTGAATGAATGAACAATTCACCACTGCCCACCCACCAGTACCCAATGTCCAATATAGGAGCCACTTCTATGCTCTCCACCTTTCCGGAAGTAACTTTTTTTATGCTATTTGTTAAGCACTTACTGTGAGCTAAGGCACTTACTAAGTGTTGGGGTAGATAAAAGTTGGATACAGTCCATGTGTCACCGGGGGCCCACAGTCTTAAGCTCCACTTTGCAGGTGAGGAAACTGAGGCCCAAAAAAGTCAAGTGACTTGCCCAAGGTCACACAACAGGCAAGTGACAGAGCTGGAATTAGAACTCAGGTTCTCATGCCCAGGCCCATGTTCTAGACACTAGGCCATGCTGCTTTTCAAATTTCAGGGACCATTTCTGCTCAAAAGAACAGGAAAATAATTCTCCATCTGCTCTCCTTCCTACAAAGATCTTTAGTGAGGAAGGAGAGTTTTATGTAAGTGTTTTTTTTCCTAACAGACATTCATTTTTAAATGATTTTATTTTCAAATAGCATATGCTTGCTGTTTTGGGTTTTTTTGGTCTCAAGGACTCATTTCTAAAGGTTCCTTTGCCTGTCCCTTCCTGTTGTTCTAAAATGGCTTCTCAGGCTTTGGCAAAAATGTTACCTAAGAGAATAACTAAAGTGAAGAATCCCATGCAGATGCATAGTGGGGGTAAGGTCCAAGAGGGTAATATGAGGGAAATGGGTGTTATTGCTCACAAGCAAGGCCTCATTTATCTTCCAACCAGTCAAATTTTATTACTATTTGTTTCTAACAGTTGCGACATTTCAGAACAAGAATCCATATCCATAATTCACATCGGGAAATCGTTCTGGGTAAAGAATGCAACATATACTTATCCTTAAAAGATTACCTTTATTTTGGGGTTTTTTGGGGGTTTTTGCCAAAGCTAAAGTTACCCTATCTTTATGTCCTTGGAAAGCATTACAATTAAAGTTGGAAAAGGTCTCTGGGCAAAAAGATGATTATCCTCCCTAGGCCATTTGAGATTTTCTTTTCAATCCAGGTCATGAAAATAAGCTTGGAAGATCATTACTATTATTAATAACAATGATGATAATGAAAATAATAATAATGATAATAATAGTGGTATTTGTTAAGCTCTTCGTATATTCTCTAGATTGTATAATTATGTTATATTATACTTTCCCAAGCACTTAGAATAGTGTTTTACACACAATAAAACTTCAATAAATACCATTGCTTGATGGATTGACCTAACAGTTTGCTGGAATAGATTACAAGATAATCAAGTTGGAAACAGTCCCTGTCTCTTGGGGTTCACAATCGAAATAAGAGGAAGAGCAAGTAGGAGGGTGATTATCCATTTTACAGATGAGGAAAGTGAGGCAAAGAGAGGGTGTGACTTGGCAAAGGTCACAAAGCAGGAAAGGTACAGAATATGATGAGATTTATATAAGTGCTGTGGGCCTGAGGGTGGGGGTGAATGTCAAATTGCTTAGGGGATTCAGATCCAAGTGCAAAGGTGACTCAAAAGGGAGGGTGAATAGAATGAGGAAACCTGGTTAGTCAGGGAAGGCTTTCTGGAGAAGACGGGATATTAGTAGGATTTGAAGACAGGGAGAGTGATCCAAATAATTCTGAATCCTCCTCTGGACTCTATGGAGAGTCCATAGCCAAAGAAGCAGTGTGGTTTAGTGGATAGAGCATGAGCCTGGAAGTCAGAAGGACCTGAGTTCTAATCCCAGCTACACCACGTCTGCCGTGTGACCTTGGGCAAGTCACTTCATTTCTCTGGGCTTCAGCTACCTCAACTGTAAAATGGGGATTAAGAGTGTGAGCCCCATGTGGGACAAGGACTGTATCCAACCTGATTAATTTGAATCTACACCAGTGTTTAGAACAGTGCTTGGCACATAGTAAGCACTTAACAAGTACCATAATTGTCATTACCATTAGGCCCTGGCAGTCAGGATCAAAGGAGGAATCGATGGAAAAAGACTGTAGGATCATTATAAGCAGGAACATGTCTGCTAATTGTGTTATATCATACTCTCCCAAGAGCTCTGTGCATAGTAAGCACTCAGTAAATTCCACTGATTGATTGATAAGGGGGCACACTTATTGCTGAGTGAGGGGAAGTCCTAGCCAAGATGAGGACCCTTCCCTGAGAGAGAAGGAATATAGAAAATCTCTTCATGGTTTGCTAATCCTCCAACAGCATTTATGATGATGATGATGATGATGGCATTTGTTAAACGCTTACTATGTGCCCAGCACTGTTCTAAGAGCTGGGGGAGAGATACAAGGTAATCAGGTTGTCCCACAGTCTTAATCCCCATTTTACAGATTAGGGAACTGAGGCCCAGAGAAGTGACTTGCCCAACGTCACATAGCTGACAAGTGACAGAGCCGGGGTCAGAACCCACAACTTCTGGCTCCCAAGCCCGTGCTCTTATGGCGACTGTAGCCCAGTGTGGGCAGGGATTGCCTCTCTTTATTGCTGAATTGTATTTACCAAGCAGTTAGTACAGTGCTCTGCACACAGTGAGTGCTCAGTAAATACAATTGAATGAATAAATACAATTGAATGAATGAAAGACATCTCTGAATTAAATCAGTTGTTTAAAAAATGGCCCTAATTGAGGAGGCAAGAAAACTTGCCCAACTTTTATTTTAGGGTATCTGTTAAGTCTTACTCTGTGCCTGGCACTGTATTAAATATTGGGATTGATATAAACTAATAAGTTTGGACAAAGTCCATATCCCACATGAGGTTCACAGTACTTATCCTCACTTTGTAGATGAGGTAACTGAGGCCTAGAGAAATAAAGTGACTCACCCAAGGCCACACAACAGAGAAGTGGCAGAGCCGGGATTAGAATCCAGGTCCTTCTGATTCCCGGGCTTGGGTATTATCAACTAGGCCATACTGCTTCTCATTAAGCACTCTCTCATTAAACTCCTCTCATTAAACTTCCCAGCGTAGGCAGAGGATCGGTAGCTTCTGTAAAGGAAATTTGTCTTCATCCCAACGATCCTGCTATTTGACAAACATCTCCAAGACAGTCAAATCTCATGCTCACCAATCAGGTCCTGATTATGGGAACCAATAAGAGGAAGTAGCCCGTGTGTGGCCTATAGAACAATGCTTTGACCCGATGGAATACGATCAAAGACAATCACCTGGAAGCTTAACAGCTCACACCCACTCATAGTTAATCGGTCTCACTCCTGTTGGGTTCCTGGTAGAAATTCCCAGTTCAAAAATGAGGAAAATCAGACCCAAGTCTGGTGGACTGTATTCCTAGCATATATGGAATTACACCTGATGTTCCTTGCTCTGACTGTCCTTTCCACATATGTTGTAAACTCTCCTTCCACCTACGTTTTGCTATGGGAATAGGTTTCTGTTTTCTAGAATCTACTGAGGCCTAGGATTGAGTTGCTGTTTTGAGGTGCACAAAAATTAAAGGATATTAGATTTTCCATTCATAAAATTGAAAGGGTCTTTCAAGACAGAAATCAGATTTGGTTCTTAGATGTTTCTAATTTCTAGTGAGAGGTGAAACTGCTCTTTCTGTGTTAATTAAAATGTACTGAACAACTTCCCGACTTAAATTGGTGGGTGTTAATTGGGTTTGTCATTTAATATTAGTGATTTCCCCCTAGTGAATGCTAATGTAACTCTTTAACCTACCGCTGACTCAGGTTTGAGACTTTGAGTTCCACCGTGAGACTGGGTGTGAATAGATTCCCTCAAGGACATCTTTGAATTATCCATGTCATGCCTTCGTCTTGTCAAAGAATCATAAGCCCAGAGGAAAACTCAGAGAGTTTCGCTATTCCATCCTCCTGCCATGAGGAAGAGCAGGGATTAAAGTGTTCCAAATGTCAATTATTTGCCACATGGGACAAATCAGCTATAGATACAATTCATCACCTATATTAATTTTTTCCACTTTTGAAAATTCCAGGTATGCTCATTTAGAAGTTGTGATAATCTGTACTGTAGTGAGATTGAGTGACTGATATGCTATTTATTAAGCACCTAGTATGGGTCAGGCACTGTTCTAAGCGCTGGGGTAGATACAAGGTAATCAGATTAGAAATGGTCCCTGTCCCACATGGGCTTCAAAGTCTTAACCCCAATTTTACAGATGAGGTGACTGAGCTCAGAGACGTGAATTGACTTGTCCAAGGCCACCCAGCAGAGAAGTGGCAGGGTCGGGATTAGAACCCAGGTTCTCCTGACTCCCAGGCCCAGGCTCTATCCACTTGGCAAGCTGCTTCTTATTGAGATTTTCCTACATCATCAAATAAAGATGGGGAAAAGGAAGATAGCCTCTGGCAAAAGATATGGGCTACTGCAGACACCAGAGGGATGGCCACTGTGATGGGGAACCAATCAAATGATAATTGTGGTATTTGTTAAATGCTTGCCATATAACAAGCACTGTTTTAAACACTGGGGTACATAAAGAAAATCATATCAGTAACAGTCCCTATCCCACATGGGGTTCCCAGGCTAAAGGGGTTGGAGGACTGTTTCTAATCCAGATTTTCACTTGTCTACTGTGTAAGTGAAGGCACTTTACATCTCTAGGCCTCATTTTCCTCATCTGTAAAATGGGGATAAAATTCCTGTTCTCCCTCTCCCTAAGAGTGTGAGTCCGCCTGCTTAGCAGGGATGGTAGCTGACCTGATTGGATTACTTTGAGTAGAGTGCTTGGCATTTAGTAAGCGCTTAAGAAATTCCACAGTGGTTGTTATTAGCTAAATGTCAGATTTGGAGGTTACTGAAATCTTTAGCATAAGCAGAGAGGTTTTTCTCAATGTGTGAAGAACCTGTGAAGAACTTTGGAAGCAGTGTGGTCTAGTGGCTATAGCCAAGGTCTGGAAGTCAGAGGACCTGGGTTCTAATCCCACCTCTACCACTTCTCTGGGGTGTGACCTTGGACAAGTTACTTCTCAGAGTTTCAGTTCCCATATTTGCAAAATGGGGATCCACTACTCATTCTTTTCCCTATTTAGACTGTGAACCTATGTGGGACCCGCTTATCTTGTATCTACCCTAGTGCTTAGCTCAGTGCTTGGCTAATAGTAAGTGCTTAATAATAACTGTGGTATCATTATCATATGTGGTAGTGGAACTGGCAGCAAAAGTCAGGAGAACCAGACTCTAATCTCACTTCTGTCACTAGCCAGCTGTTTGCTCTTGGGCAAGTCATTTCATCTATAAAGTAGGGTTAAGACGATTGGTGAACCTCATGTGGGACAGGGACTGTGTCCGATCTGGTAATCTTATATCTACCCCAGTGCTTAGCACATTGTGAATATTTAATAAATGTCATAATTAGTATGGCTATTGTGGCTATTGTAAGGTCTAAGGTTTGAGATGTTTCAATTTAAGATGGATGACATGATCCTCATCTTTACACTAACCTCCTTTAAAGCGCCTAGTAGAGTACTCTGCACACAGTAGGCATACAATAAATATTAGGGTGCTGCCATGGATTATTTACAGATAGTGAGCTGAACCCTGGGAGATTTGCCCGTGATGATAAATGATGACTGAGACAGGAATGGGACAGAAGTGACTGTTTTTTTGTGTATGGGCATCAGTAAATATTTCTAGAAATTGACCAATAAAATCACCCAGTTGCTTCCTATAAGAAGAATGCTGCCCTGGTGGGGAAGAGCTGTGTGTCATTCTTGAATTCGATCAGATGTTAAGCGGGGGCTTCGAGATCAAAGAGTCTGGTGGGGAAGAGCTGTGTCATTCTTGAATTCGATCAGATGTTAAGCGGGGGCTTCAAGATCAAAGTGTTTATTGCATCTTCCCCTAAAGCTTCTTGTGCTAATCTAATAAAGGTCAGTAGTGAAGGAGGGGGCATCGACTGGTCACCTCAGGAGTCTCCTCTGGCCTCTCAGGGTCATTTTTCAGCCTCGAGGAAACTCCCAATGAACCTATCCACTCCAGGCCCACTGCTGTCTGCAGCAAGACTGCGGTTTGGATAGTCATGGACAGTGATTGGTCCATTTTCATGGGGCCTGTGTTTTTTATGGAATTTGTTAAGTGACTACCATGTGCCAGGCTCTGTACTAAGCACTGGGGTAGGGACAAGCTAATCAGGGTGGACACAGTCCATGTCCCTTGAGGACCTCACAGTCAATCCCCATTTTACAGATGAGGTAACTGAGGCACAGAGAAGTGAAGTGACTTGCCCAAAGTCACACAGCTGACAATTGGCAGAGTCAGGATTAGAATTCAAGACCTCTGACTCCCAAGCCCTTGCTCAATATCGATTCATATCAATGTCTATCTCCCCCTCTAAAGGGTAAGCTCATTGTGGCCAGGGAATGCATCTGCCAACTCTCTTACAGTTTACTGTCATGAGGGCTTAGCTCAGTAAGGGCTCAATAAATAGGATAGATCAATTGGGGGTTCTGTTCAATCAATCAATCAATCAGGCCTCAGTGGCCAGTTGTCAAAAAGACAAACATTGCAGTTCTACAGTTTCCTCTGTCCCTCACTTAGCAAAACTTCCTCATTTAAGATGCCTTTGGTTCAAGCAGGACAGAGTTGTTTATATGACTATTTAATTAAACCAATTATCCCCAAGTGATTCCGCATGCTATAGCTCAGCCCCTCGCTTTGCTTAAAAGTCCTCGGAATTCACATCAGCTTGACAATTAAACCTCCAAACCAGTTACTGAAGTCTTTTTATATCTGGCTTTCATTAGTTCATATTAAGCGTTTCATTGACTTGATTTTCACTTCAGTGAACCCACTCATAAAATCTAGTTAGGTTTGATGGTGGTATCAGAGAAGAAAGGAAATAAATTAATACATCAGCAGAAACACTTCCTAGCAGACTCTTTTCCCACATTTTTATTATCTTGGGGCTAAAACCTGTCACTCACCAGAGGGACTGATCAAGACCAGCAGGAGGGAGGAGACCAATGAGGTTCAAGTGTGATGGGGTTCTTTGGCGCAAGTTCAGATTGCATTAAACCCTCATTTCCCCAACTCCCACTCCTTCCATGTTGAACTCTGTTGTATTCTTCCAATCATTCAATACAGTGCTCTGAACACAGTAAGTGCTCAATAAGTATGATTGATTGACCAAAGCGGGGGTCAGCAAATCAGTTCACTGGGAGAGTGTATTCTCTTAGCATTCTGGACATATCCATCCTCTGCATCACCTTTATCATTTCTGGCCAATTAAAGGTTGAACTCTACCCTCCTTCACCTTCTTCACTTTAGAACCTGGGTGAGGGAGACAGATCTGGGCTCCAGTTCCTGTTCCACCACTGATCTGTTGGGTGACCTTGGGCAAGTCACTTAATTTTCCTGTGGCTCAGTTTCCTCATCTGTAAAATAGGGATATCTTTTTCTCTCTCCCTCTTTGAATGTGAGCTCTGTGACACAGGAATCATGTCTGATCTGATTATCTATTTCTGGGCTCCAGTCCCTGCTCCACCACTGATCTGTGGGTGACCTTGGGCAAGTCTCTTAATTCTCCTATGGTTCAGTTTCCTAATCTGTAAAAAGGGGATGATACCTCTTCTCCCTCCCTCTTTGAATGTGAGCTCTATGTTACAGGGACCATGTTTAACCTGATTATCTTTTATCTACCAGAATGCTTGACCCTTAGTAATGGCTAGGTAAGGGTCATAATCATAATCATTATTATACATAATCATTATTGAGTATCTGTTCTCCCTCCTTCTTAGACTGTGATTCCCATGTGAGACAGGGACTGAGGTCCAACATCATTAACTTGTATCTACCCCAGTGCTTAGAAAACTGTTGGACACATAGTAAGTGCTTAACAAATGTAATAGTAATAATGATAATGAAAATAACATTGACTCATTTTCTAGGCACTTAAAGATGTTTCGATTTATTTCAAAAATTCTAAATCTAGAATGATCTGAGAGTTGATTGGAATGAATTTTCAAAAGCAAAAATATACAAACCTACAAGATTGATCCAAAGGATTTCTTCTTTTTGGTCTGCCTCATGGAATACATTTATAAGAATTAATTACCTATTTATTTGTGAGGTTTATCCAATATTTACCTGAGAGAATGAAACAGCTCTGTCAGCAACATACAGTAATATACCTAGAAATACAAATGGGATAATTACAAATGCACCCTCAAGTACATAACCCACATTTCATAAGTAGGTATAATCAACTATTTGTCTCAGACCAGAAAAAGCACAAGCCTCTGGGGGAATATGTTATTCATTTTATAACCTTCTGTCAAAACGTCTGTTTTGGAAGATATATGCAAACAGAGAAACAAAACACAAATGCTACCTCGAAATGAGTATTCACGAAGAAAAGTTTGGATGTTAAAACTCGATTCTATTTCATTTTGGAATTGTTTTCATGTTTAGGCTGGAACTTTTCTGGCAAAAAAAGGGATTATATTAGATGTTCAGTTGTTACATAGTAACTGCTCAATCTACTTCACTGAGTAATTATAATTTTAAGGGCCTTCTATGTGTCAAGCACAGTACTAAGGGCTGGGGTAAGCCCGATGCTCTCAGATAGGACCACTTTTCTCTACCACATGGGGGTCCTAGTCCAAAAGAGAGGAAGAATGGGTATTTCAGCCCCATTTCACAGATGAAGTAACCTAGAAGTTAAGTGACTTACCCAAGGTCACACAGCAGACAAACAGCAGAGCCAGAAGTAGAACCCATGTCCTCTGCCTCCCAGGCTCATGCTTCTTCCATTAGGCCATACTGCCTCTACCTCGGCTTTATCTCCTCAATAGCATAACCAGCAAGGGCGGGATTGAGCTTTTCTTTTTTGACTCTCTGCTTATGTGAGGTTCAAGAATGTTCGAGTAGCAGGTTGCCAAGCTTGTTTTCTGTTCCTGGAGAGGTCCCTGAGCCACTAGATGGGAAGCAATCTCTTGGCACTTAAGCCACTGTTTTGCAGGGCAGTTGAGGGGACCTCCTGAACCATCTAGGGGGGCTTTGTGCTCAAAAAAGAGAAAATTGCATTGTGTCCCCTGAAAATAGCCTCAAATCAAAAAATCAGAAAATCACTTTCTGTCCAAAACCCTGAATCCACCAAGTGCCAATGAGTTTTATGTGGATCATGAAGGATTTTCCTGTCCTTAGGGAATTCTTTTTGTAAAGGCTGTGTGATCTACAGAAGCAGTGTGGCTGGCTTAGTGGAAAGAGCATGGGCTTAGGAGTCAGAGGACGTGGGTTCTAATCTCGGCTCCACCACTTGTCTGTTGTGTGAACTTGGGCAAGCCACTTAACTTCTCTGTGCCTCAGTTACTTCATCTGTAAAATGGGGCTTAAGACTGTGAGCCCCACATGGGACAACCCGATTACCTTGTATCTACCCCAGGGCATAGAACAGTGCTTGGCACCTAGTAAGCCATCATCATTATTATAATTCATTTCTCTGGGCCTCATTTACCTTATCTGTACAATGGAGGTTAAGACTGTGAGCCCCATGTGGGACAGGGACTCTGTCCAAACTCATTACCTTGTATTTACCCCAGTGTTTAGCTTATATCTTCCCCAGACCTAAGTTCAGTGACTAGCATATGGTAAATGCTTAACAAATACATTAAAAACTGCTTTGATGGTATTTGTTAATCAATCACATTTATTGAACTTACTGTGTGGAGAGCACTGTGCTAAGGGCTCGGGGGAGTATAGTATAACAGAGTACTAAGCACTGGGATGTTTTGGTTTTTTTGATATTTGTTAAGCGTTCACTACGTGCCAAGCACTAGGATTGACACACTACAAGCAGATGGGACACTGCCCCTTCCCTACATGGGGCTCACAGTCTAAAAAAGAGAATAGCATTTTTATCCCCATTTTATTATTATCATTATAATGAGAAGCACCACGGCCTAGTGGAGAAACCACAGGCCTGGGAATCAGAAGGACCCAAGTTCTAATCCTGAGTCCCCCATTTGTCTGCTGAGTGATCTTGGGCAATACAGAAGGAAGTGGGAGAAGAGGAAAGAGGGGCTTAGTCAGGGAAAGCCTCTTGGAGGAGATGTGCCTTCAAAGCGCTTTGAATGAGGGGAGAGTATTGTCTGTCAAATATGAGGAGAGAGGATGTTCCAGGCCAGAAGCAGGAAGAGGGAGAGAGGTCGGCAGTGAGTTATTTGTATTGATTTCTGTTTTCCCCTCTACAGACTGTAAGCTTGAGATTGAGAATCAGCCAGAAGGTTAGTATTAGAGGAGCAAAGTGTGTGAGCTGGGTTGTAGTAGGAGAGTAGAGAGGTGAGGTAGGAGGGGACAAAGGGATTGAATGCTTTAAAGTCATTTGTGAAGAGTTTCTTTTAGATGCAGAGATGGATGGGCAACCACTGGAGGTTCTTGAGGAGTGGGAGACACGTCCTGACAGTTTTTGTAGGAAAATGAGCCAGGCAGGAGTGTAAAGTATGGACTGGAGTAGGGATAGTCAGGAGACTGGGCTGTCAGCAAGGAGGCTGATAGAGTAATCAAGGAGGAATAAGTGACTGGATTAATATGTAGTAGTTTGTATGAAGAGGAAAGGGTGGATTTTAGTGATGTGAATATTAAACGGACAGGATTTAGCGATGGATTGAATATGTGGGTTGAATGCAAGAGATGAGTCAAGGATTCATTCAATTAATTGTATTTATTGAACACCTACTGAGTGCAGGACACTGTACTAGGCATTTTGAACACTACAGTACAACAATAAACAGTCACATTCCCTACCCACAATGAGCTTACAGTTTAGAGGAGGGTAGACAGACATCAATAGAACTAAATAAAATTACAGATATGTATATAAATGCTATTGGGCTGGGATGGGGAAAGAGCAAAGGGAGCAAGTCAGGGGGACGTAGAAGCGAGTGGGAGATGAGAAAAAGTGGGGCTCAGTCTGGGAAGGCTTCTTGGAGGAGATGTGCCTTCGATAAGGCTTTGAAGGATGGGGAGAGTAATTGTCTGTCGGATTTGAGCAGGGAGGGCTTTCCAGACTAGAGGCAGGACATGGGCTAGGGTTTGGCAGCGATTCAGGCAAGATCGAGACACAGTGAGAAGGCTAGCACCAGAGGAGTGAAGTGTGTGGGCTGGGTTGTAGAAGGATAACTCCAAGGTTATGTGCTTGTGATACAGGAAAAATGGTGGTGTCATCTAAAGGAATGGAAAATTTAGCAGGAGGACACGGTTTGGATGGGAAGATAAGTTCTGTTTTAGACATATTAAGTTTGAGGTGACAGGAGGACATCCAAATAGAGACATTTTGAAGGCAGGAGGAAATTCAAGACTGCAGAGAGGGAGAGATCAGGGCTGGAGATGGAGATTTGGGTAGCATCCACATAGAGGTGGCAGCTGAAGCCATGTGAGTGAATGAGTTCTCCGGAGTGGGTATAGATGGAGAATAGAAGGGGATCCAGAACTGAACCTCAGGGACACCCACAGTTAGGGTGTGGGAGGCAGGGGAGGAGCCAGCGAAAGAGAGCATTATCTTCTCAACAGCATAACCAGGAGGGATGGAAATGATCTTTTCTTTCTTTAATTATCGGCTCATGTGAGGTTCCTCTAGGCCATGCTGCTTCACCATTAGCAACAGCCTCAGCTACTTCTCCACCATGGACTATTATAGACTTTTCTGGGCTTCTATGGCAACGAGAAAAAGCTTTTTGCCTATTACAATTCCCCTCTCCATTAATATCACTCCTGTGATTTACCGTGGATTAGTTTGGGGCACCATTAACACAAGCATACACATCTAGGCAAGTTGTTGAAATAGACACTGTCATAAAATTCTGAATCATTTCAAACTTGCATATTCTGCTGAATATTTGATGTTTGACTATTCCATGCTAAAGCTCTTCCCAGTTACTTTGAAAATTGAGTGTTCGGTATGGTAAATGAATATTTCGTCAGGACTTTCTTTATTCATTGAAAATTGAGTTATGTTGGGGGAATCTGATGGTATACTTATTTGCTTCTTCTGAATTAGTAGACAGATCTGCTTATCTGAGACAATAACACTTTCTTAGGAAAGTTGGGTACATAGAGATTCTCTTTTCACTATCCCATGATCCCTTGCCAATTCTGCAGGACTAAGTCTCAAAACTAGCAGATAGAGCATGGGCCTGGTAGTCGGAAGGACCTGGTTTCTAATCCCCGCTCTGCCACTTGTCTGCTGTGTGACCTTGGGCAAGTTATTTAACTTCTCTAAGCCTCAGTTCCCTCATCTGTAGAACGGGGATTAAAACTGTGAGCCCCATGTGGGACAGGGGCTGTGTCCAACCCGATTATCTTATATCTACCCCAGTGCTTAGTAGAGTGCCCGGAGCATAGTAAAGGCTTAACAAACAAATATGATTTGAAAAAAAAACCCACAACCAAATATGCTCAGAATTTTACAGCACTCAATGCTTTGATCTAGGTGGTTACCTAAACTCTCTTCACCAGGCAACACTGGTGCTTTGCACCCCTTCTGTAAGCAGTCATCAGTTTCCTAAAAGGGCCTGTGTGTGTTGGTCTCCATTCACCAGCTCCGGCTTACTGGTGATATTGCTTGTACAGATTCAAGTAAATTCTCATCACTAATACACACTGTGTGTGTGTGTGTGTGTGTGTGTGTGTGTGTATATATATATAATTGTATGTTTATATATATATAAAAAAATGAAGCAGTGTGGGTGTTGGAGACAGCATGGCCCCGGGAGTCAGAAGGACCTAGGTCTAATCCTGGCCCTGCCAATTGCTTGCTCTGTGACCTTGGGGAAGTCACTTAACTTCTCTGTGCCTTACTTTCCCTCTTTATAAAAAAAGGACTCATTACCTGTTCTCCCTCCTACATGTGAACCCCATTTGGGACAGGGACTATGTCTGACCTAATTAATTTATATCTACCTCAGCCTTAGTACAGTGCTAGACAGATGTAAATATGTGTGTGTGTGTGTATATGTGTGAGTATAAATATATATATATATATATATATGTTGTCATATATTTGTAGGGGTATGGGTGTGTGTGTATGAGGAGGTGCCTTATTTATATAGCTGTCCTTCGGGCTTGGGCATGCACTACACATGCATACACATACACCCGCACCCACCATTCTACTGAGGGTGAGATTCTATCTGTGTGTGTGTGGCGGAGGCTGATAAGACAAAATGGTAACCACCCTTTCCACATCTGTGCATGTCAAGATAGCTGCTGACCGGACTGTTGCATTTTCTACCCACACTGCCTGGCTCTATTTCCCTCTTCTCCTTCTTGGCTTTACCATTTCCCGAAGCTTTTGCTCTGAGATAATGACCCCCGTTTTGATTGTTGCCCACCAGCCTAGCCTGTCCCCTGCTGCTCTCCCAGCTGTCCGCTGTGATATGACCCTATCTGAGGTTTGGCTTCATTGTGTTGTTATAGTAGTCAGTGTTATACAAGGCAGCAGAAATACCTATGGCAAAAACAAATGTTCGTATGAGAGCCTAGGTGGATGTGCTCTATGTAAACACTGACAGACAATCAATCAATCACTTGTATTTATTGAGTGCTGTGTGCAGAGCACTGTACTAAGCACTTGGGAGAGTACAACAGAGCAGAGTTGCCTGCCCTAAAGAGCTTACAGTTCAGAGGGGGAGACAGATTAATAGAAATAAATAAATTTTGGATCTGTACGTAAGTGCTGCGGGGCTGAGGAAGGATACAAATCCAAGTGCAAGATTGATGCGGAAGGAAGAGAAGAGGAAATGAAGGCTTAGTCAGGGAAGACCTCTCAGAGGAGTGGTGTCTTCGTTAAGGCTTTGAAGGTGGGTAGAGTGAGTCTGTCAGCTATGAAGGGTGTGGGAGTTCCAGGCCAGAGGGAGGATGTGGATGAGAAGCTGGCGGCAAGATAGACGAGATCGAGGTACAGTGAGTAGGTTGTGGTATTAGAGGAGGGAATCGTGCAGGCTAGGGTGTAATGGGAAAGCAGTGAGGTAAAATAATAGAGGGCAACCTGATTGAGGGCTTTAAAGCCAATTGTGAGGAGTTTCTGTTTGATGCCCAGATGGATGGGCAACCACTGGAGGGTCTTGAAGAGTGGAGAAACATGGACTGACCAGAAAAACAATAATGTGCTGAAGAGTGGAAGTGAAAATTTGCAGCTATCTGTCTCAGGTGGGCGTCTGAAATTCCTGCCCCTTCCATTCTAATCTCACAGGCTGGCTCTCCTTTGGAAAGGCAAGAGATGGAGTTTCTACTGTGGCTCTTCCTGAACCTCCTTACGCTCCTACTGCTGCACGCACCAAAGCAGGACTTGGTGGGGGAATCAACGGAAGGCCTGCATTCCCCTCTAGGCACAAGTAAGCTACTTGTGGGAAGGGAACAGCTCTACTAAATCTATTATATTATATCCTCCCAAGTGCTGAGCACAGTGCTCTGGACACTATAAACTCTCAGTATATACCACTGATTGACTGATGGATGGCATTTTCACCTACGGTGCTTCCCAAGCCTCCTTAGAGTTCGACGGCTGAGCTCACCAAAGTGGGATTTGGAGACAGAACCAGCTGAATGGCTTTATTCCTCTGCAGGGGCAAACAGAATGACGGATAAGGTCCATGCTTTAGGTGGGTGTGAATAGTAGCATTAGTAGTATATGTGGAGCACCTTCTATGTTCAGAACACTGTACTAAGAACTGAGAAGAAAAATACGCAGGTGGAAATTAGACATGGCACCTGTCCCTCATAATAATAATTGTGGTAGTTTTTGAGTACCTACTATGTGCCAAGCACCGTACTAAGCACCACGGTAGATACAAGTTCATCAGGTCCCAGATGGGGCTCACAGTCTAAGTAGGAGGAAGGACAGGTATTGAATCCCCATTTTGCAGATGAGGGAACTGAGGCCGAGAGAAGTGAAGTGACATGCCCAGGGTCACACACCAGGCAAGTGGCAGAGCCAGGATTACAAGTCAGGTCCTCTGACTCCCAGGCCCAGGCTCTTTTATTCATTCATTCATTCACTTCATTCATTCATTCAGTGTGGCTTAGTGGAAAGAGCACAGGCTTGGAAGTCAGAGGCTGTGGGTTCTAATCCTGGCTCTGCCACTTGTCAGCTATGTGACTTTGGGCAAGTCACTTAACTTCTCTGTGCTTCAATTACCTCATCTGTAAAATGGGGATTAAGACCAGGAGCCCCACGTGGGACAATCTGATTACCTTGAATCTACCCTAGTGCTTAGAACAATGCTTGGCACATAGTAAACGCTTAACAAATACCATCATTATTATTATCATTATTGTGTGTGCAGGTGTGTGTTTGTGATGGGGGGAATTGGTAATGTGTGTATGGCCAGGGAACGTTTCTACTTATTCTGTTTTATTGCCTCTCCCAAGTGCCTTAGAACAGTGCTCCGCACACAGTAAACACTCAATAAATGCCATGAATGAATGAATGAATTAGCTTTTATTGCTCCGGGCCTTATACAGCTTCCTCTGACCCTTGACCCTTGATCAAACAGAAAGATAAAAGCTTATTATTTGTTTAATATTCTCCTCCACTCCACTTTGGAACCATTTATTTTGGTTTTTATGGGAAAATGGGTCTGATGGGAAACTCGGAATATATCTGCCTCTAGACTGCAAGCTTATCATGAGCTGGGAATGTGTCTACTTATTGTTGTATTTTCTCCCAAGCTCTTAGTACAGTGCTCTGTACACAGTAAACGCTCAATACATATGATTGAATTAATGCATGAATTAATCTACTGAGGGGGAAAGCTGGCATGCGTTGAACCTGGTGACAACAGGAATAATCCTTGTGATTATTTGTTAAGTACGCACTATGTGCCAAACACTGTACTCAGTGTTTGGACGGATTCAAGCCAATCAGCGGAGCTGGGATCATGGATGGAATGGACCGAACACTGCTTTTTGGGTGATTTTCCTGGTGACTTTTCCTCTTGGTTTCTTTCCTGTGGCTTCCATTGGCAAAGCAAACCATTATGAAGAAACCTTCGATGGGATTTTTTGAGACTCAAAGCACTGTATTAAGTGCTGCCATAGAAACAAGATAATCGGATCAAAAACACTCCCTGCCCCCCGCGCGGAGTTCACAATCTAGGAGGGCAGGCATTTTATCCCCATTTTACAGAAGGGGAAATTGGAGCCCAGGGAGGGTAAAGGACTTGCCCAAGGCCTCTCAATGGCAGACCTGAGACTTGAGTCCATGTCTCCTGGCTCCCAGTACTGGGTCCTTTATTACCACCTCCAATGAACCTATTTTTCTGGCTTAAGCTTACTGTTTTAAAGGACTTGGACAATCTGGCACTAGTAAAACCAACTCTATCGTATCAATCATCCAGTCAGTGGTATTTTTATTGAGCGCTTACCATGTGCACAATACAACAGAATTAGCAGTCACGTCTCCTTCCCATAACGAGATCTCCCAAGTGCTCTGTACACAGTAAACACTCAACAAATGTCATCGATTGACTCCTGATTGATATATTGGTTCTGAACACAGAATTTCCCCAGTGGAGAGGATTCATAACCAGGCAGATGGAAGAATGTGTACACATGGTACCTCAGAAAATAGTTCAGTCACTATGGACACCCCTGGCTAAGAGTTTTTATTTCCTTCCCCTCAATTACTCCCACTTTGGGTATTAGTTTATAGGCTCTCTCCTACAACTCCTTCAGTTAAAATATCTTATCTTTCAATCTGCTGGCATTGAATCATTCTCTTTCACTTTGCTAGACAAACCAATTTAACCCACTGACAAATGAGCTTGTGTCCATTAAAGAAATCAGACATTGACCCGAGTTACCTTTTAGCCCTATCCTCATTCTCTCAATTCCATTCCATCCCAGGGAGCCAATAATAATAATAATGGTATTATTAAGGGCTTACTTTGCACCAGGAACTGTACTAAGCACTGGGGTGGATACAAGCACACTCCCTATCCCATGTAGGGCTCACAGTCTCAATCCCCATTTTTTAGCTGAGGTAAGTGAGGCTCAGAGACATGAAGTGACTTGCACAAGGTCACACAGCAGACAAGTGGTGGATCAGGATAGAACCCATGACTTCTAACTCCCAGGTCCAAGCTTAATTTTCTCATTTCTATGAATTCATGGCTGAGCCCTGAGGAAATGTAGTTTGTAGTTTCCACTGTGGCTTGGGAGAAGCAGTGTTCTCTAGCGGAAAGAGTATGAAATTGGAGGCCAGGAGATCTGGGTTCTATTCCCGATTCTACCTCTTTACCTGCTGTGTAGCTTTGGACAAGTCAGTTGGTTTCTCTGCCCCTCGATTTCCTCCCCTATAAAATGGAGATTAAATACATGTTCTCCCACCCTCTTAGGCTAGGAGCTCCATTTCGGGAAGGAAATAGGTCCTATCTGATGATTTTGAATCCGTTCCGGCACTTGGAACAGTGCTTGACACAGAGTAAGTGTTTAACAAAAAGCACTATTATTATACAGTCATATTCTTGCGAGAAGGGGAACCAAAGCAGAGGGGAAATTTTAGCATGAATGGAAAAAAATGGGAGTAGGACAGTTAAATTGGGACTAGTGGAGTGAAAATTCCCTGAGTTGGTAGGATGACTGATTTTTCTGAGATTCAGGGCAGTTGAATTTCACCTGAAGGAAACTCGGTTATGAAGCCAACTGGTAGGATTTACAGTTTTGTTTGCTTCCTAGCATTTTTCTTTTTGCTATAACAATGCCCTCTGTGACTACCCAGAATCCTTTGCTTCAGATTCTAAACCTCAAAATCCAGGAGTGAGGCAGCATATATTGACAGCATGTCAGGTCAGAAATCTTAAGGTTTCTCTATTCGCTTGCGGGTGGCTTTCTCTGACTCCAAGTTGTTTGCCTTTTGTAGAGTTGCTAGTCACGTGAGCATTATTTTTGCTTAAAGAAAAAGACACCCAAGCAGCAAGTTCCCTCTTAATCAGTGGAAATGTATACATGCCTACTGCTGGAAATGTGTGCTCATGTCCATAATTTATTTATATTAATGTCTGCCTCCTTTCTGGTCAGTAAGCTCATTGCGGGCAGGAAACATGTCTACCAATTCTGTTATATCGTACTTTCCCAAGGACTTAGTACAGTGCTCCGCACACAGTAAGCACTCAGTAAATACCACTGATGGATTGACCTGTGGGCAGGGAATGGATCTGTCAATTCTACTGCATTGTGCTTTCCCAAGATCTTAGTACAGTGCTCTGATTGATTAATTCATTATCTTCCTTTCTTGTCTGTGAGTTCCTTGTGGGCAAGGAGTGTGTCTACTAACCCTTTTGCATTGTACTTTCCCAAACTCTTAGTACAGTGCTTTGCACCCAGTAACCACTCAATATATACCATTTATTGACTGACTGATACAGAACTTAAGCCTGGAAATTAAGTTGGATGGGCTGAAGTGCCTGGACTCAGGTGAGTCAAGGAACTCAAAGATTTGTATAAGAATGATTATATTTTCTTCTTCATACTTTGTTAGCATTGAATGGTTTATGATTTTTACATTTTATTACTGGCATATCTGTTCATTGCTCTTTGAGCTTGTGAATTACAGAATTAACTATACTTATGAGTTTTCCACTTTTAAAAAGGACTATAGATTATTGGGGGACCATTTTTCCATCTTGGGATCACGCTGATTCTCTTAATATTTTTTCCTTGGGGAAACAATATTCCATTAAACATTGTTTCATCTAGCACTCTTTCTATGGAATGAATTAAGTGCTCACAAGGGCATAGGAGAATTAGCAATGTGAATTAGATAGGTTGTGAGATACTCAATCCCTACCCAGCAAGAAGGAAGGTAGGGTAGGGTGGAAGCAGCGTGGTGCAGTGGAAAGAGTATGGGCTTTGGAGTCAGGGCTCATGAGTTCGAATCCCAGCTCTGCCACTTGTCAGCTGTGTGACTGTGGGCAAGTCACTTAACTTCTCTGTGCCTCAGTTCCCTCATCTGTAAAATGGGGATTAAGACTGTGAGCCCCACATGGGACAACCTGATTCCCCTGTGTTTACCCCAGCGCTTAGAACAGTGCTCTGCACATAGTAAGTGCTTAACAAATACCAACATTATTATTATTATTACCCAGGACCTATTGAGAACTGCGGTTTAACACCAATACAATAATAATAATAATAACAATAATAGCAACAATAATATTTGTTGAGCTTGCCTTATCTTATGCTGTCAAGTCATCTCCAACCCATAGCAACTCCATGAAGACATCTCTTCCAGAATGCTCCACCCCATCTGCAATCGTTCTGATAGGGGATCCATAGAATTTCATTGGCAAAACATGGAAGTGGTTTACCACTGCATTCTTCCAAGAAGTAAACTTGAGTCTCCGCCCTCCACTCTCTCCCATGATGATGCTGCTCAGCACAGGTGAGTTTTAACTTGGATCAGTTAGCCTTCCACTTAATAGTCACTGACCGAGCTAGGAATGGAATGGACAGGCCTCTGCTTGACTCTCCCTCCTGTAGCCGAGACTGGCAGAGAACTGGAAACTCTCCAGGTGCAATCCTGAGAGGGGCATTTGTTAAGCACTGGGGTAGATACAAACTAACCAGGTTGGCCACCGTCTCTTTCGTTAATGGAGCTCACATTTCAAGTAGGAAGGAGACCAGACACATTTTAAATATGAGAGAGCTGAGAAACAGAGAATTTAGGCGACTTGCCCAAGGTCACACAGCAGGTAAGTATCAGAACCAGTATTAGAAGGCAGGTCCTCTGACTCCCAGGCTGGTGCTCATTCTACTAGCCCACGTTTCTTCCTATGCAGAGGAAAGAACATTAGATCTGTTAAACGCTGCGCTTCACAAATTATCTCCATGGAAATGCAGAGTTGACTCATTCTACCTTGCTCCAAAAGTATTTTGGGGAGATATCAATGGTGATTTGAAATTTAAATCAAAATTTCCTCAAGTATGAGAGAACTTGGATCACCCTGCACAGGGCACCTGTGTTTCCACTCTGAACTCTCTTTGGAGGAAACTTTTTCCCTTCTTTTGAGGTTGATGAACTCCGGAAGGGAAGAAAGCTACTGCAGCACTGAAAAAAGCAACAATTTGCCTTGTTTTCTGATTCTGATATTTTGTGAGGGGAATTCACAGTGGCAGCCCAAACAATATTTCTGATTCTGTGAAATTGGCTGACATTTTTTTTAGAAAAATGCTAGCCGTTCAAATTCACTGGAAAGAATTGCAACTCTTCATCACGTACTGAGCATGGATCCTACTCCAATTTTAATTTTAATCCACAGCCAGAGAAAGAGAGAGATGGGTAGAATGGACTGGAACATTATTTTGCATACATCACATGAAATCGCCTCGATACAACTGGAGCAGATCAGAATATCAAAATCAGAGCAGAATTCAGCCACCCTCTTCTGTTATGTTCTTGTCCTATTACCTCTATCATAGCGTGAAATTGATTGATGTCTTTGATTAACCCAATTTCAGCATAAAATGAGGCAGAGCCATTTTCAGTTTATCTGGAAATGGTTTCTAAATGTAAAATTTGATCCGCCAGGTCGATATCCGTTATCTATAGACTCCTGATGCCTTTGGTAGGCCAGAAATAAACACCAAAGCAACCCATTGGAAATGCTTTTTTTCCGTCCTGTAAAATCACACTCCAGCACTCTGACTGAGAAGTCCCAAGGCTAACAAAAAGCTGGACATTTGAAACTTTCAACACTTATTTCTATTCTTAGGAAATCATCTCCTTGCAGGAAAGATTTTACTTTGAGTCTAATGGTATTTTAATTCATTTTAATTGGACACACATTTGAAATGGGTTTCAATTCACTGTTTCTGTTCATTAATCTGAAAAGCTAAGTATGTGTTTAAACTGGTACCAACAATGCTAACCATAAAATAAAAGTTGAAGAACTTTCCATGATGGATAATGAAACTTTGGGGTAAAGAGGGAATGTGTCTACCAATTCTTGTAGTCTCCCAAGTGCTTAGTACATTAAACACTCAATAAATACTATACGATATTATACTATACTATACCATAAATACCTCTACAAACCCGTTATCACATTAATAACATTCTCCTTGGAATTTTCGAGAATTCTTCTATGGAAAATAATAAATAGGATTTTTCCAAAAGAATGCCTTTTCCCTAAATGAAAAAAAACCCATTGTATTTTCCTCTCACTTGTATAGACTTCATTACTTTCTTACTCCAATTTTAAGGGCTAAGAAAACAGGAGAAATTCAATGCCACTATAAGTGTGTTTGAAATGCTATTTCTGTTTAATTCACTGTTGCAACTGTTCAAACCATTAGAAATTTAGATAATTTTACACATTTGAATCCTGAAATAATGAGAGGCTTGAAAGACTGCCTTGTCAGTGAATACCAATGAATCACTGGTATTTACTGAGTGTTTTCTGTGCATAGAACATTGCACTAAGCACTTGGGAAAGTATAATACAACATACTTGGTAGACATGTTCCTAGCCCACAAGCAGTTTACAAACTACAGAGAAGCTTGTAACCTACAATATCCTTCATTTGGAAAGGTGGGTAATGGTTGGTGCTACAGGGCTAGGCAGCACAATGAATTCAGCATTTTTTTTTCCTTTCTATCTTTTCTTCAGCTTCCAGACCCCTGGCTTTCTATCTCTATTCATATAAAGGCCCTTATGCCATGGGATTACTGACTCCAAATGACACAACTTTATTTTTCATTGCTGCTCTTGGGAGAAAGGTGTAAAGTATGATTATAATCAGCATTTATGCTAATATTCTAACACTTTTTGGTTAGCTAAAGAAAATCAACAGGTAACAATTCAGCATTGAAGAGTCCTAGAATAATAGATCTGGTGAACTAGCGTAAATAATAGAAAGGTCAGTTGGCTAGATCAATTTGAACTCATTTTCATTAATATTTATCTCTGTCCAATGTACCTGGACAAAAGAATAACCTGAGTACTTTGGTCTTAGGCAATGAGAAATGTGACCAAATAATAAAAATCACAACCTACTTAGAGAAAGGTGAAACCTACTCTAGAATCTGAATGACTCTTCATGTAAGGCATAAGAAATGATAGTTGGTCAAAATGATAATTCATCTATTTTGTGTTCATTTCCAGTAGTGGTATTGGGAATCTTGGAGGAGGAGTGCGATGGATAGGAAAGCAGTTTAGCTTAGTGGAAGAGTACAGGCCAGGGCATCAGAGGACCTGGGTTCTAACCTCCACTCTTACCACTTGTCTGCTCTGTGACCTTGGACACTTAGCTTCTCTGTCTCAGTTCCCTTATCTGCAAGATGGTGATTCGCCATCTTTTCTCTCTCCTACTTTAATTGTGACCTCCATATGGGACCTGGTCATCTGGTATACCAACATTATTATTACTTAGTGAAGTGTTTGGCACATAATGCTTAACAAACCCCATTATTACTATTGTTATTAGAAGTAATAGTACAAGCAGTGTCACCCGCCTGAAATTCTCAATCATTTATCTTTTTCAACCCCAAATTTCCTTCTTGTTCATATGCACCTCTAATCCAGAGAAGAATCCAAATTTCCCTTGAACTGCTTGATAATTTCAGCCTGCACAGTTTAAATCAGTCAAGGATCACTGAATGCTTACTATGTGCAGAGCACTGTACTAAGTGCTTAAGAGCATTCAATACAGTTAGTAGACACAAACCCTTCCTTCAAGGAGCTTGCAGTCTAGTGAGGGACTTTTCTGTGGAGACAAATTCCTTAGACTCAAACAATTTGCAGGGCAAACAAGTGTTTCATTTTGTTTGCTTTAAAGCTACTATGTTTAAGGTTTCTTATCTGTCCCTTTGGTGATAATGATAATAATGATGGTATTTGTTAAGCACTTGCCATGTACCAAGCACTGTTCTAAGCACTGGGGTAGATACAAGGTAATCAGGTTGTCCCTCCTAGGGCTCACAGTCTTAATCCCCATTTTACAGATGAGGTAACTGAGGCACAGAGAATTTAAGTCACTTGCCCAAAGCCACATAGCTGATAAGTGGCAGAGGCGAGATTAGAACCCACGACTTCTGACTCCCAAGCCCATGCTCTTTCCACTAAGCCATGCTGCTTCTCAATATGATAGGACTGCTCTCATGAATAAGCAAAACCAACAAGATCACACAGAAGCCACTCCAGACTATGAATATCTTTCCACTTTAAACAACGCATTGCAATATGATTGTACCCAACAGTGCTGAAGAAAATGCCTACCTGCTTTTGCCTCATGTCTAAGATGTGAAATTAAACATGACAGAGACATTTTTGAACGTGACAGAGACATTTAGAGGGGAAATGTCTTTAAGCCAATCTGAAAGTTGGTATCTGTGGCCCCAATTCCCTGAGGAGAAATTATGGGCAGTAGCGAGGGAAACCAGTCCAGTTCTATGAAATGATGACTCCTTTCTTTGATTAGAGGAAAGATGGGAGGGAGAGAGGGAGGAAGACAGCTATTTCCTCATTTTTTCAACTAACTGGTCATGAAAATAGCAGCAGACAGCTCTGGTTGATGAGTCAACGGAGTTTTTGAGTTTTTAACATTTAACATACTTCACCTATTTCAGCTTTTTCTCTTTCTTTGTTTATTGGATAGATGTGGTAATCAACATAGAGAGTTATCATGTTTTCATGTTATGTTATCATGTTGTTATGTTATGTTACCATGATATACCATATCATGTTATTTATTTAGCATGGAGGCAGCATGAGCTAGTACAAGGGCAATGAAACTGTGAGCAAAAAGATCTGGGTTCTAATCCCAACTCTTCCACTGATGCGTTGTGTGATCTAGGTAAATTATAATAATAATAGCTATTATTATTATTATGGTATCTGTAAAGCGTTTGCTATTTGCCAGTCACCATACTAAGCACTGGAGTGGATAGAAGCAGTCATATCACCTCTCTAGGCCTTAGTCTCTTCATCTGTAAAATGGAGTTAAGATACCTATTCTTCCTCTCAGACTGAGAGCACCATGTGGGACAGGGACTGTGCCCAATCTGATTATCTTGGAATTATCACGTTTATCACATTTGATGATGATGACAGAGGTTCCCAAAGAGAGCAACAGATGAGCCTCAGTCTTAAGACACCAGAATTGAAAACTTGCTTAATGTTTAGTTTGGTTTGGTTTAGTGATGGTAGATATTTTTGTCTTGTACCGTAGAGTCGTTTTCGACCCATAGTGACACCACAGACTCATCTCTCCCAGAACGCCCCGCTCTCCATCTGCAATCATCCTGGTAGTGGATCTGGAGAGTTTTCTTGGTAAAAATACGGAAGTGGTTTACCATTGCCTCATTTCCGCAGAGTAAATTCAAGTCTCTGCCCTCTACTCTCTCCCGTGCCGCTATTGCCCAGCATGGGTGAGTTTTGACTTGTAGCAGATTGCCTTCCCCTCTCTGGCCACTGGCCAAGGAAGGAATGGAATGGGTAGGCCTCTGCTTGACTCTTCCTCCCACAGCCGAGACTGGTAGAGTACTGGAAACTCTCCAGGTGCGACCCTGAGAGGGGGGTATATATTAGCAGCTTACTTTGTAGCAAGTGCTGTACTTAGCACTGAGGTAAATACAAGCTTATCAAGGTTATTATTATCATGACTCTCCCCCTCTAGACTGTAAGCTTGATATGGGCAGGAAATGAGTCTACCAACTCTGTTATATTTTTAAATTGTACTCTCCCAAGAGCTTAGTACAGTGCTCTACACATGGTAAGCGCTCAATAAATGTGATTGATTAAATAATGGTCACTCTCCCATTGGCTCAGAATTTAAGAAGTAATAGCACAATACTCTGCACTAGTAAGCACTTAATAGATATCGGTGATTGGTAGATAAAAATAGCATCAATTTATATTGTATAGAAGAGGAAAATCAGACCCAACAAAGGTTTTTTTAAAATTATTTTTTAGTTTGTTTTATGGTATTTTTTAAGCCCTATGTTCCAGGGTGGAGTAGATACAAGCAAATCAGCATGGATACAGCCCATGTTCCACATGGGGCCCACAGTCTTAATCCTTATTTTACAGATGAGGTAACTGAGGCACAGAGAAGATAAGTGACTCGCCCAAGGTCATACAACAGGCAAGAGGTAGAGCCAGGATTAGAATCCAGATCCTCTGACTCCCAGGTCTATGCTATAGCCACTTGTTCACTCTGATTCCAAAGAAATTGACTATAGCCATAGTGGTGTGTGAAATACCACTTGCATATGCTGTTCTCTGTCAGGTGTCTGTGCAACCAATTAGTCCTTAATACACATTATTATCATTATCATTATTATAAAATGGATCATTTGTCTCTGAAGCTGTACCATTCTGAGGCTGAGCAGAAGACAGGGAAAGGTTGACACACAAGTCTTCCCCTCAAAAGTCAATTATGATTCTCTCTTTTTCCAACTTTCTTTATGAGCAAGTTATTTTTTTCCTCTTGGTTCTGTGGGGTGAGCCAAAGTACATATGAGTTTCTATAGATAGAGCTTATGGACTAACATAGATACATGCCAGTGAAAGGATTTATTTGGTGTTAGCAAACCACACTCAGTAAAAACATCTGTAACACCGGGCTGCCCTTGGGAAGCTGGCTCTTTTCCACTAACGCATGCTGGTCCGTAAAATGGATTGGGCCTGGAATATAAGATCGGTAGTATTTATCCAGAGCTTACTGGGTGCAGAGCACGGTACTAACTGCTTGGAAGTGTGCAATAGGATCTGCCTGGTCTGGACTGTGCTGTTGGAATCTGACTCATGAGCCAGCTAATGATAGAGGAATATGTTTCATCTTCGGCCTCAGTTCTGCTCAGTAGTAATTGTAGTTGTGGTATTTGTTAAATGCTTACTAGCCACCAAGCACTGTGATAAGAGCTAGGGTAGATCAGACACAGTCTCTGCCTCATCTGGGGCTCACAGTCTGAGGGAGAACAGGGATTGAATCCCCATTTTACAGATAGGGGTGTTCCAGACACTGTACTAAGCACTGGCATAGACACAAGCTGAGCAAGTTGGACACAGTCCATGGCCCTCATGGGGCTATCAGTCTTCACCCTCATTTTACAGATGGGGAAACTGAGGCACAGAGAAGTTAAGTGACTTGCCCAAAGTCACACAGCAGGCAAGTGACAGAGCTGGAACCCAGGTTCTCTGACTCCCAAGCTCTTTTCATTAGCATTGGGTTGGTGTTCAATTAAAGCCACTCGCTGTCTAATTGATGGTATGAAGCTTAAACCTCTTCAGAATTGGTCAGAGTCTGGTCCTTTCTTCTCTGCCCAAGGTTTGGTAAGATTTATAACGCAGTGTTTATTGAAACCCGGTTAATCCTGGTTACATGTTAGAGCTTGCACTGTAGGGCCCTCACCAGTTTCATCTTGTCCCATGTGGGATGCTACAAGTTGGAACAGGGATCCAGAAGAAAGAGGTTTTGCTCAGTGCAAATAATCTGGAGGCAAGGTTTTCTAGTAAATGACTCAGCTTTCTCAAAAGCAGAGCATATGGCCCCACCAATCTGGCTGTCTACCCACGAAGATGTTCTGCCGGTGTTTGGACTGCAGCAATCGGCAGTCTCCTAAAAGGCAGAAAGATTTAGGGAGCTAAAGGCATTTGACGATCCCAGTTAAGGGGGGGCGGGGGGGAGTGCGAAGGTGAACTCCCTCCTCCTTAAAATGGATGCCCCTCAGAGGCCGGGGCCTGTGTCTGAACTGACTGTGTCACCCCCTCTAAACTGTAAGCTCATTGTGGCCAGGGAATGGGTCTGTTTATTCTTATATTTTACCCTCCCAAGCACTTAGTACAGTGCTCTGCATATGTATTTGTATGCATGTATGTATGAGTAAGTGCTCAATATATGTATTTGAATGAATGAACTGTTTTAGAGTGGCTGGCTCAAAGTAGGAGCTCAGCAAAAACCGCAGTTATCCCTGTTAGAAACATCGCAGCTTCTCCCACGTTAAAGGAAGCTTTGGCTTAAATCTTACCCCAACCCACAGCATTTTCCCCATGCCTAACTTGAAGAAACTCATCACTCTCCCTACATTCAAATCCCTCTGCAAATCCCACTTTTCCAACAAGGCTTCCCTGAACAATTCTCAGCAGCCCACGTCATACAATCCTAACAGCCGCTTTCAACATTTGCACACTTATTTATACTCACCCTCTGCACTTTTCCATATATGTTATTCAAATGGACATCCAGTGATTTATTTTCTCTATTTGGAGATCTTAATTTCTCCTTTCCTCAGTGGAGTGCAAACACCTTGTGGACAAGGAACATATTACTTCTCTGTTTTGTACTTTCCAAATACTTGATTTTCATTCATCCACCTCCCCCAGTAGATTGTCTGCTCCTTGAGGGTGGGAGACGTGTTGTATTTTGTCGTTCTCTCCCAAGTTCTTAGTACAGGGAAGCTGTGTGGTACCGTGGAAAGAAAACTAAGTGTTGTGATAGATACAAGTTAATCTGGTTAGACATAGTCCCTCTCCTACATGAGCTCACAGTCTAGGGGTGGAGAATGAACAGGCCCTGAATCCCCATTTTACAGACTGGGAAAACGAGGAACAGAGAAGTTAAATGACTTGATCAAGGTTCCAGAGCAGGCAAGTTGCTGAGTCGGGATTAGAACCCAGGTGTTCGACTCCCAGGATCATGCTGTTTCCACTCAGCTACACTTTGAAACACACTAACATTACTGGAATGTGTCTATTTATTGTTATATTTCACTCTCCCAAATGCTTAGCGCAGTGCTCTGCACACAGTAAGCTTTCTTTAAAATATGATTGAATGAATGAAAGAAAAGAAAAATCTGAAAAAACTAGAAATTCAGGGAAAGGAAACGGGAAAGGAAACGTTCAGCAGGTCTAAACACCATCTTCAAAATATTTTGTGAGTGTGGGATGTTACTTAATTGAGGTAAAGTATAATTACACACAAACAAAATAGCTGAAATTACAGAATCTGTTTTTAATTTTTTTTTTTAATTTTTGCTGCGAGCAAAACACACTTTTACCCTGATGAGATTTTAATTAGACGCATTTTCCATTAGCCAAGTCGAGGGCCTGGATATGGATCCAGATTTTGAAACATGATACACACATGACAAGGATAAGCGAAAAGGAAGAATTACCATTGAAAATTCTCTCGCATCTGGGGACACGCTGAAAAACATCTGAACAAAGAGAGCTGACTTTTCACTGCCCACCCTGAGGTGTTTGGCTTTATCACAAGAAAGCCAAGGCAGATTCTGTTTATGTATTGGGAGATATTTGTTTTAAATATTGTTTCAGTGTAAGCTCTTTCAGAATAACAAGAGGAGTTTGGCCTAGATGCAAGTTATTAAAGCATTTTGGTGTGACTAGGTGAGGTCTTTCTTGACCTCTATATGCCTTACGTTCATGGGAAAGTGGATGAGTGAAGTCAAATGAAGACATAAGCTCCAGCTGTGAGAGGGGTGCTTTTTTTGCCAGGGGGTATTTTTCTGGTATTTTTTTAAGTACTTACTATGTGTCTAACACTGTTCTAAGTGCTTGGGTAGGTACATGTTAGGTTGGACACAGTCCCTGTCCCTCATGAGGCTCATAATCTAAGTAAGAGGGAGAACTGGTATTTAATCCCCATTTTACAGTTGAGGAAACTGAGGCACAGAGAAGTTGAGTTATTTGCCCGAGGTCACACAGCAAGCAGTTGGCAGAGCCGGGATTAGATCCCAGGTCGTCTGACTTACAGGCCCATGCTCTTTCCACTAAGCCACACCGCCTCTATGCTCTTCCAGGTTTTGGGATGCCTGCTGTTTTTGCTTCCCCAAAAATCCCATTCTACTCACCCCTCAGAAAGAGAGACCACTCTCCACCATCCACCCAAAATGACTCTAGGACAATAGGAGGAGGAGGGGGAAGAAGGGAGGAAAGAGAGGCAGTAATAATGTGCCAGGCACAGTACTAAGCACTGGGGAGGATTCAGGCAAATCAGGTTGGACACAGTCCCTGTCCCATGTGGGGCTCACAGTCTCAATCTCTATTTTTACAGATGAGGTAACTGAGGCCCAGAGAAGTGAAGTGACTTGCCCAAAGTCACACAACAGACAAGTGGCGGAGCCAGGATTACTATGACTTTCTGGCTCCCAAGTCTGTGCTTTCTTCACTACACTATGCCACTTTTCCAATAATGATAGCAATTGTGGTATGTGTTAAGCAGTTATTATGTGCCTGGCACTGTAGTAAGCACTGGGGTAGATATGAGGTAATTGGGTTGGACACAGTCCCTTTCCCATATTGAGTCACATTCTTCATCCCCATTTTACAGATGAGGAAACTGAGGCACAGAGAACTGAAGTGACTTGCCTAAGGTCACACAGCAGACAAGCGGCAGAGCCAGGATTTGAATCCAGGAACTCCTGACTCCCAGGCCCGTGCTGTATCCACTAGGCCACTCTTCCTTCTGAGCATTAAAATAATAATAATAATGTTGGTATTTGTTAAGGCTTACTATGTGCAGAGCCCTGTTCTAAGCACTGGGTAGATACAGGGTAATCAGGTTGTCCCACGTGAGGCTCACAGTCTTAATCCCCATTTTACAGATGAGGGAACTGAGGCACAGAGAAGTTAAGTGACTTGCCCACAGTCACACAGCTGACCAGTGGCAGAGCCGGAATTCAAACCCGTGACCTCTGACTCCCAAGCCTGTGCTCATTCCACTGAGCCCGATACCGTTAATAAATGCCTGATACTGTTTAGGCTTTGCTTTGCTCTAGTTTCATTATCCAGATTATTTCCAAAGTCAGCCTTTCCATGTGTAACATGAGAGTTGCAAACCCATTAGAAAGTTTTATTAGTTGTAGGAGGAGGAGTAGAAGTACCTTCTCAGGATGGCATCTGGAGAGTTTCCAGTCCTCTTCCAGTCTCGACTATGGGAGGGAGAGTCAAGCCTGTCCATCCATTCCTAGCTTGGCCATCAGCTACAAGTCAAAACTCACCCATACTGGGCAGCAGCGGCACGGGAGTCGAGGGTGGAGACTCAAGTTGGCTGGGTGGAAGGAGACAGTGGTCAACCACTTTCGGATTTTTACAAAGAAAAGTCTATGGATCCACTACCAGAACAATTGCAGGTGGAGAGCCGGTCGTTTTGGGAGAGATGGGTCCATGCAGTCCGTATGGGTCGGAAATGACTCAACGGTCTAAGACGAGACTAGTAATAGCAGTAGCCATTACAATAATGTTATGGATTAGTTGCTTATCATATGCCAAGTGCTGAGGTAGATACCAGATCGCAAAGTGGGTCACAGTCCCTATTCCAAATGGGCTCACAGTCTAAGAAGGAGGGACAATAGGTATTTAATCCCCATTTTACAGATGAAGGAACTGAAAGTTTAAGTGACTTGCCCAAGGTCACATAGCAAGCGAATGGGGAGCTGGCATAGAGAAGCAGCATGGCTCAGTGGAAAGAGCACGGGCTTTGGAGTCAGAGGTCATGGGTTCGAATCCTGGCTCGGCCACTTGTCAGCTGTGTGACTTTGGGCAAGTCACTTCACTTCTTGGTGCCTCAGTTCCCTCATCTGTAAAATGGGGATTAAGACTGTGAGCCCCACGTGGGACAACCTCATTCCCCTGTGTCTACCCCAGCGCTTAGAACAGTGCTCGGCACATAGTAAGCGCTTAACAAATACCAACATCATCATCATCATTAAAACACAGGTCTCCTGACTCCCAGGTCCATTGCCACCCTTCCACGCAATCTTTCAAAATGGACTCAGCTCCTGTCACCTGGGTAGGATTTAGGAAAACAAACCATTTGTAGAAAAAGATTCCCGCCTCCATGACCCTCCGGGCCTTCTGTGCCTACCTCTGGCTTCGTGGTGATAACATTTCAATTTCCCAGGCAGATGCCAGCTCCAAAGCCCCTGCAAGTCACCTGAGGAAATAGTATTGACTGATATGCTTCCCTTTCAGGCTGTCTTGTATCTCATTTCACATCAGTATACTGTATACTGTATTTCAAAAACCAAATCCCCATAGATGCTTCAGACTTAAATGTAGTTTTTCCCACACCATGACTCAGCTCCCTGTCTGGGAAATACAGCCAGTGAAAAAGGGTACAGAAAGTAGACTGGGGAATCAGTCCCCGTTAGATTGTGAGCTGACAACCTGGTAGAGTTCACTGCTCTGCCACCTCATTTAAGATTTTGCTTCACTGGGACTAAGTGTTTTTTTCTCTCACCCTTTTGGATCATGACCAGATTTGAGCTCACTGTAGAGCAGCTTCACTGTCTTCCACTGTCTTCCGTTTTACTAACTCATCTAGCTCAAAAAGACTGTGTTCCCAGACCCCATGATCTGCGATTCTGTCTTTTTCTTTTTTTTATGGTATTTGTTAAGCGCTTACTATGTGTCAGGTACTGTTCTAAGGGTTCACAGTTCAGGGTTCACAATCTAAAGGGAAGGGAGAACAGGTACTGAATCCCCAGTTTACAGATGATGAAACCGAGGCACGGAGTCATTAAGTGACTTGCCCAAGGTCGCACAACAAGCAAGTGGAAGAGCTGGGTTAGAACCCAGGTTCTGTGATTCCCCAGCCTGTGCTCTTTCCATGTTGAATTTACTCAACCACAGGCCACTGAAATCAGCCACTAAGGTGAAGAACACAATCTCTGGAATCCAAGTCATAAGGCTTTTGTGTTGAATCTCCCTGGAAGGAAACAAAGGATAACTGCCTCCACCACCATCCCCCCACCAAAAAAATATAACTAAAAGTACAGGCTATTTACAAGAATTAAAATAAAAAAATGCCTTGTGAGCAGAAAACCTTATGCACTGATGAGATTTTAATTAGCAAAACCTGGGTGGCAGCTGCTGTATCAGCAATCCTTGCCTGGGTGTGTTCTATCACACCTATTGGCATTTCGGGCTCCAACGTACCAGCTACCCAAGCACAACAACACTGGGAAGTGCCTAGCTCCTTCCCTGCTGAGATGCCAAGAAGACTGTTTATTTTGCAGCCTGTTCCTTAGCACAGTGCTTGGAACTTAATGCCATCATGATTATTATTGGGGAGGCAGACTTGGTTTGGATAGCTACTGAAAATCAGACTCTTAACTCCAAATAATGCCTCACAGGTCATCGGTCCTTATTCTGTTTTGGGGTTTTTTATGGTATTTGTTAAGCGCTTACTGTGTGTCAACCACTATCCTAAGTGCGGGGCTAAGTGCAATTGTATTAGATTGGACATAGTCCCCATTTTACAAAAGAGGGAAGTGAGGCACAGAGAAGCTAAGTGACTTATCCAGAATCACACAGCAAGCAATCGGCAGAGCCAGGATTAGAACCTAGGTCCCCTGACTCCCAGGCCTCTGTTCTTTCCACTAAGCCACGCTGCTTCTCCAGTCTCATAACAGGATGTTTGATTCTATTATGATTTATTCAGGCAATAACCTCCTGACATTTTCTTTTTTTCTGCCAAGCTGGGTTTTAGTTTAAATCCTTTAGCAGAAAATGCTTAGAACATTGTTTCACTGACCCACATTGGAGCTTTTTTAAAGCAATCCATGTGGCCAGCTAGCAGCCACTGGAAATGTAGCAAGAACCCTAAAGAATTACCAAGGCAACTTCCATCCCCTTAGACTTTACTGCCACACCACAAACGTGACAACCTCAAAATATTGCTGCTTTCATTAGCTTAGTTCTTGCATTCAGGAATTCCATTTTGAGATTAACTCAAGAAATGGATTAGCCAAACTAATAGCATTAGATCTTTCCCCATCAGACACCTCTTTGGAGGAAAAAGGAGCACTTTCTCATCTGGGAAGTGTTTGAGGATATTCTTCACAAGCTCTTATTACAGTGCTTTGCACACAGTAAACACTCAAAAAATATGACTGAATGAATGAAAAGAATGCAACAAGCTTCTTGTAGGCAGGGATTGTATCTACCAGCTCTGTTGTATTGCACTCTCCCAAGCACTTAGTACAGTACTCTGTACACAGTAAGTGTTCAATAAATACTCTTGATTGATTGCTCTGCACAAAGTAAGTGCTCAATAAATAGCATTGATTGATAACATGTTACTAAGTTATATTTGAATGACCCAAGGAACACAAACAAGGACAGAAAGTTAAGGTCGGATTTAAATTTGCCTCAGGAGACTCTAAAAAGAGTATGACTTCCATCTTTCTCTTTACCTCTACTATTCTCTACTTCCCTCATTGCAGGGCTAACCTGGATGTGAGCCATGAGGATTACTGTGATATTCGAGGGGTCAAAATGTCAGAAAACAAAGCAGTAACTGTCTTCTTTCTTTTTCAATTTCAATATCCTATCCACTGCCTCAGAGAGAGGTGTGTGCATTTAGACTCTATCCAGACCCTCCCCAGGTCCCAAGTTGTTTTCTGAGGCCACTGAATGCGGTAATGGCTTCCTTCTGGTCTCTTGTCTCCACAACAAGGCAAAATGGAGCACTGTGGTCTAGTGGAAAGAGAGGGCCTGACTAAGTCCTCCTTCTCTGTTTTGCATTCCTTTCTACGTCACCTCTGCATTTGAATCTAAACCTCCTTAAGAACTTAGAGAAATGGGCCTGGGAGTCAGAAGGAACTGGGTTCTAATCCTGGCTCGGCCACTTGTCTGCTGTGTGAACTTAGACAAGTCACTTAACTTCTCTGTGCCTCGATTAAATTGTGTGTAAATTGGGGATGAAGTCTGTGAGCCCCATGTGGAACACGGACTGTCTCCATCCTGATTATCTCTATCTACCTCAGCATTTGGTACAGTACCTGGCATATAGTAAGCATTTAACAAATACCATTTTCTTTAAAAAAAAAAAAAGACTTGACACCCTCTTCATCCCCAGCCCCACAGCATTTAAATGAATGCCCCTAATCTCTCCCATTGCCCTATCAGTAATTCATTTTAATGTCTAATTCCCAGGTGTCTGTCTAAACTTACCCTCATTCTACTGGGGAGGGAACTAATTAGGCTCCTGGGAATAAAGGTGTGTCACTGTCATGAATAGGAAACCCTTAGCCATTAGCTTCCAGGCTCTCCAGCTACTGATGCCTTTTTCTTTTCTACCTGATCATGGTAGCATTCCTTTCCACAAACCATTTGAAATCCAGAAACGGCCAAATCAATCCCTTCATAGTATATATTGAACACCTACTGTGTATGGAATTCTGTTCTAAGCACTGGGAGAGTCCAGTAGAGGTGGGAAACATGATCCCTGCTCCCAGAGAGTTTACTAGCTAACAGCCAATGGGGAATGGTGACACAGTTTCTTTGGCTTCATTTTGAAATGAAGCACTTATGTAAATATCTGTAATTTATTTATATAGTCATACAGTGTCTGTCTCCCCCTCTAGACTGTAAGCCCTTTGTAGGCAGGGAATGTGTCTGCTCTCTCCCAAGTGCTTAGTTATAAGGGTACTTTGCACACAGAAAGCACTCAATAAATGTGATTAAATGAATTATAATAATAATAATACTTGTTAGGCATTTACTATGTGCAAAGCGCTGTAATATAAGGACTATTGTAGATACACGATAATCAGGCCTGATACAGTCCCTGTTTCACATGTCTAAGTAGGAAGGAGAACAGGTAATTAATCCCCATTTTACAGATTAGGGAACTGAGGCACCAAGAAGTGATATCCTGGTGCTGCTGAGAAGCAGAATGGCCAGGTGGAAAGAGCATAAGTCTGGGAGTCAGAAGACCTGGGTTCTAATCCCAGCTCTTCTGCTAGTTGTCTATGTGACCTCGGGCAGTCCCTTAATTTAGCTGTGCTTCAGTTTCCTCATATGTCAAATAGGGATTGAATATGTGTTCTCTCTCAGGGACTGGATCTGACTTAGAGTCCTCTAGATTGTAAGTTCATTGTGGGTATAAGGGAATAAGTCTGTTTATTATTATACTGTACTCTCCCAAGAGCTTAGTACAGTGCTCTACACACAGTAAGCACTGAATAAATATGGTTGACAGACTGATTACCTTGTGTCTAAGGACAGTGTTTGACACAGAGTAAATGTTTAATGAATATCACAATCAGATCTGGGGGTAAACTCCTTGTGGGTAGGAAACACGTCTACCGACTCTGTTAAATTGCACTCTTCCCAGCGCTTAGTACGGTGCTATGCATACAGTAAGTAATCAATAAATATGATCGATCGACAGATTGATAGGGGGCTCTTTCTGCTCGTCGATGTATTGTGAGTCCTCAGCCCTGGACAAAAATACACTTGCTTCTTTCACCGTGTGTGATCTCGTGATGTGTTTTGGATAGAATGTTGTGTTGACGTCCAACAACGCAAGCCTATGTGGATACCACACAATTTCGTGTCAAAAGAGGTGGTCCTGTGCATGCTCGTGGCATCAAAAAGGGGTAGACGATAAACTCCTCAAGAGCAGGGATCATCTCTCCCAACAATATCGTACTCTCCCCATTGCTTAGTACAGTGTACTTAACCCAATAAGCACTTGGTAAACTCCATCGACTGACGGATTGATGAACTGGGTTAGCACTCCAGTACTTTGTGTCCTTACTTGGGTAAGAATGCAGTCCCCGGTTCTGGCAGATCTCAGTGCGTTGTGGAAAGAAATAGGAGGTTGGTGTGGGCGTTGTTAACTAAGGTTGCTAAATCTTTCCTTCAGGGAAAACGAGATGAATATATTTGAAGCATTCATTGTATTACACTTTAAATATTATTCTTCCTTGCTTTTATCTTATTAATAAAAAACCTTTAAAATTGGGCATTAGCATTAATGTTTTATTATTAAAGTATATTAAAGGAGTAAAAATATTCCTGTTTTCGTTATGATATTTTAACAGGTGCTGTATTTCATGGGAAAATAATTAGTCTTGTAAAATGACTGGAAATTATTTATGTGTGTTTGCAGAAGTCTAATGTGTGTGCTCAGTATTATTATTGTTTCTTAATGTATTTAATCCATTATAGATCTTTTTTATTCATTAATGCATTTTAATTCTACTTGACTATTTGATTATTCCAGAAACTGAACTGTGGATTAATAATGAATAGGTCGTATTTCTGGAGTAGACCATCAAAAGGAAAGTGTAGTGGTAAAGTTTTGAAACAGACATTATTCATACAGTATGATATGTGATGAGCATAGGAGTACATCAGTGTATAGTGTGATCTAATGGGTAGAGCACGGGCCTGGAAGTCAGAGGACCCGGGTTCTAATCCTACTTCTGCCACTTTTCTAATGCAAGAGACCGTGGGCAAGTCACTTGCCTGCTCTGTGACTCAATTTTAACATCTGTAAATGGGGATTAAATATATGTTCTTTTTCTTTAGACTGTGAGGCCTGTGTGGGACAGCGACTACATCTGACCTGATTGTATTTTACCTCCCACAACACTTGGTAAGTAGTAAGCATTTAACAAATACCACAGGTGTAAATGTATAGGTGTATGATCCCGGATGATCCTAGCTCTTACTCTTTTTGTTCTATCTTGGATGGGGATTCGAATCCAGGTTCTCAGAGTCCCAGGCCAGTGCTCTTTCCACTAGACTAAGCCCCACTTTTCCTCATCTCCCACTCCCATCTGCGTCCCTCTGACTCGCTTCCTCTGTTCTTCCCCCCATCCCAGCCCCACAGCACTTATGTATATATCTGCCATTTTATTTATTTGTATTGACGTCTGTCTTCACCCCCCCAGACTGTGTGCTCATTGTAGGCAGGGATTGTCACTATTTATTGTTGTATTGTTCTCTCTCGATGGTTAAGTAGAGTGCTCTGAGCACAGTATATATTTAATAAATAGGATTGAATGAATGACTAGGCCATGCTGCTTCTCAGCATGTACAATAGAGCAAGGGCCTGGAGTCAGAAGGACTTGGTTTCTAATTCTGGTTCCCCCACTTTGCTGAGTGATCTTGAGCAAATCACTTTAATTTCTCTGTGCCTCAGTTACCTCATCCGTAAAATGGGGATTGAGACTGTGAGTCCCATGTAGGACAGGGACCATGTCCGACCTGATTAGCTCATATCTACCCCAGTTCTTAGAACAGTGCTTTACACAACGTAAACACTTAACAAATACGATTATTGTTAATATTTTATTAATAAATGCTTACGGATTTTACAGCTCCCTCTGGGTTCTCAGCTCAAGCACATTAAGTTGATCCTAGGTCACGCCACCCTTTCCTCTCTGTCTCTCTGTGTCTCTGCCTCTGTCTCTCAGTCTTTGTCTCTCTCACCCTCTTTACGCACACACAGAAAGATGTTTGCCTCCATTGCTGATCTGCATGCCATTTGGCAAGGCTTCTTGGCACAATCACCCTCCTTGGCCCTCAAACAACCACATTGGACAGAGTCCTTCTTTCTGTCCATCAAACCTCAGGCATCCCAGTCGAAAAAAGCCCAATGCAAATGTACTTCTTCCAGGAAGAGATGTGGATATTGACAAATATACCAAGGTGAAGGTCTTTAAAGCTGTCATGGTGCCCAGCTGTCTATGCTGCTGTGAGACTGGACTTTATAAAACATAATATAGTTCCTGGGTTCTTTCGGGGTGCCAATAAAGTCCCCACTCAAGTGTGATGATTAGGGTTAGGGTTAAGAGTAAAACTGAATGGACAGGTTCCATCTTTCAGTCAATCAGTGGTATTTATTGAGTACGGACTGTGTGCAGAGGTACTAAGGAGGGAGGAAGGAACATGGTGTTGTGGATACAGCTTGGGCCTGGGAGTTAGAAGGTCATGGATTCTAATCCCGGCTCTGCCATTTGTCTGCTGTGTGATCTTGGGCAAGACACTTCACTTCTTTGGGCCTTAGTTACCCCATCTGTAAAATGGGGATTGAGACTGTGAGACCCACGTGTGACAGATTTGCTTGTACCCACCCCAGAGCTTAGTACAGTGCCTGGCACATAGTAAGCGCTTAACAAATACCATCACGATTATTATTATTCTATATGACTGAATGAATGAATGGTCTTGGGAGAGGAGTGAGGATAAGCCGACTGTAAGTTTGTTGTGAGTAGAAAATGTGTCTACCAACTCTGTTGTATTGTACTCTCCCAAGCACTTAGTATAGTTCTCTGCACAGAGTAAGCCCTCAGTAAATACCACTGATTAATTGGATAGGGGAGAGAGAAACTGAAAGCCACATTAGTTTTATTTTTCTAAACTATTTGCCTCCAAAGTATTCCTTTCCCAGAGCCTTATCTTGTTTCATGTAAGCAGTCCTTTCCCAACTCAAACAATTCCTCCCTCCTCCCCAAGAAGGATGGGCAGTCATCCTTGGTGGAGGGATACTAAACTGTGCTCTGGGAAGGAGCGATCACTTGAGGCCTTGGAGAAAATCTAAACTCCCTTCCCGAACTCCTCCATGAAACATTCCACACAGAACCCATTGTAGCTTTGAGGTCACTGCGGAGGTCCAGTGTTAGAAAACAAACTATTTATGGAGCATGTAAATAATCTACTCTTTTGGAGACAATCTCTGAATGTTTCGCTTTCTTCCTTTCCCCTGGGGACGGCAAAGGCAGAGTCACTGGTAGAGATGTTCTGTGCTTTTCATCCCTCCCAGTCTAATACTGTCAGAGCAGATTTCTGCTCTGGGTGTGAATAATGAGTACCTGATTTTTTTTCCCCCAGGATTCCTACAAGGTGGTGTAATGACCACTGGGATTCATTCAGTTCAATCAGTCATATTTATTGAGCACTTACTTTGGCCAGGTCACTATATTAGGCGCTTGGGAGATTACTATATAACTGAGTTGGTAGACACGTGCCCTGCCCACAACGAGCTTACAGTCTAAAGGACAAGACGTAGGTCACGGCTCAAGTCTGCTCCTCTGAGCCACAGAACACCAGTCTGGAGGGGCTTGTAGGGGTTCCAGGACCGCCTCACCCCACCCCAAACTGGAAGGGTCCATCAAAGAGAGAGGCTCCATACATGCAACATGGCCTAGTGGATAGATCGTGGGAGTCAGAGGGCTCTGGGTTCTAATTCTGGCTCCACCACATGTCTGCTGCGTGACGTTGGGTAAATCACTTAACTTTACTGGCCCTCGGTGATCTTATTGGTAAAATCTGTAAGACCGTGAGCTCCATGTGGGAGAGGGACTGTGTCCAACCTGATTAGTTTGGACAGCAGCTGGTAGATGGTAAGCACACACAAAAAAAGGGTGTGTGGGTGCATGTGTGTGTGGGTGTGAGACAAGAGTGTAAAAATGTGAGCAAGGGTTGTCTGGGTGAGTCTCCGCAAGGTCTTCCCATGATGGTCTATTTTTCGGTTCTGTGCTTTCTATTCCCTCTTCTGGATCTATTTCTCCCAGCCCATCTTTGTCAGTGCTACCCCACTGTATTAACATTCTTCAGGGCCGACCCATGTACTAAGATTTCAAAGATGCTTCGATGCTAAGCACTTAGTACAACATTTTGCACACAGTAAGTACTCAGTAAATATGATTGAATGAATGAACAAATGAATTCAAGACATACGAAAGGTATGCACAGATGTTACATTTGGACCCCCACATGGTCAACAGATGTTCTTGGCCAATCAAAAGCAGAGCTCAATGAGGTACCCCCCCACACACACACACCCCCAGATACAAGCTAATCACTTTCAAACCAGCCCATGTCCCACATGGGACTCCCAGTCTTAATCCCTATTTTACAGATGAGGTAACTGAGGCACCATCTCTCAGGATGGCACCTGGAGAGTTTCCAGTACTATGCCAGTCTCGGCTTTAGGGAGGAAGAATCAAGCAGAGGCCTACCCCTTCCATTCCTGGATTGGCCAGTGGCTAGCGAGTGGAAGGCAATTGGCTACAAGTCAAAACTCACCTGCGCTGGGCAGCAGTGGCATGGGAGAGAGCCGTGGGTGGAGACTCAAGTTGGCTGGGTGGAAGGAGACAGTGGTAAGCCATCTCTAGATTTTTATCATGAACCAATGCAGATGAAGATGGTGCATTCTGGGAGAGATGTGTCCATGGAGCCGCTATGGATTCGCGACAACTTGACAGCATAAGACAAGACAAGAAAACTGAGGTGCAGAAAAGTGAAGTGACTTGCCCATGGTCATACAGCAGACAAATGGTGGAGCTGGGAGTAGAACACATGTCTTTCTGATTTCCAGGACTGAGCTCTATCCACAAGGCAACACTGCTTCTCAAATTATTACTAATTTGCATGGAAACCCTTCCTCTATCACCCTTCAGCCTCCAGGGAAACTCACTTTCATTCATACATTCATATTTATTGAGTGCTTTACTGTGTGCAGAACACTGTTCTAAGTGCTTGGGAGAGTACAATACAATAATAAAAAGACAGATTCCCTCCTTCCCAAAGTAAGTTTATAGGCTAGAAGGGGAGATAGATACTGATATAAGTAGATAAATTACAAATATTTACATAAGTGCTGTGGGGATAGGAAGGGGGATAAATAAAGGGAGCAAGTCAGGACGATGCAGAAGAGAGTGGGAGAAGAGGAAAGGAGGGCTCAGATAGGGAAGGCCTCTTAGAAAAGATGTACCGTCAATAGGACTTTGAAGTGGTCTAGAGTAATTGTCTGTCAGATAAGAGGAGAGGCAGTGTCTACGCCAGAGGTAGGAAAATCACTGCATGGAAGTTCAATTGTTCTTCCAAAGAAGCATCTATCAGCCGGAATGACTGGTAAATTCCAAAGTAGATGTAACATCCAATCTCTCTGGGTTCCTCTTTCTCATTGGAGTTATCTATGTGATTGGCTTAAAGTATCAGCTCACCTTACATTAAACTGAAAGAGTCTGTCCATGTTTTTACCTTTGGATATGGTCTAAGAGCTCAGAGGTTTCTTTCTGACAACTTGTTAAAGGTTTGAAGCACGAGGAGTGAAATAATGTTATGAATGTCTTTAGTCAGCACTGATTTTGTAGATGGCTGAGCACCAGTTAGCCACTGACCTTTGAGCAATGTAGAAGTGTGAGACCCTTGTGTGGCCACTTGGTGTTTTTTTATGGTACTTGTTAAGAGTTTATTTTGTGCCAGACATTGTACTAAGCGCTAATGTTGATACAAGCTAATCAGGTTGGACACAGTCCATGTCCCACAAGGGGCTCGCAGGCTTAATCCCCACTTTAAAGAGGAGGGAACTGAGGCACAGAGAAGTGAAGTGACTTGTCCATCATCACACAGCAGACACATGGCAGACCCAGGATTAGAATCCAGGTCCTTCTGATTCCCAGTCCCATGCTTTATCCACTAGTCCACTCTGCTTCCCACGGTGACCGTTGTGTTCTTGTGTTGTGTGACCATCACATTGTTGTGTTGTACTATCCCAAGCGCTCAGTAGACTGTAAGTGCTCGATAAGTCTGACGGATGGATCGATAGATTGTCCCTCAGGAGCCAGGGCAGGGCAGTTTGGAAGCACCATTCATAGCCAGGCTGTGGATACTTCTTTGCCCTGCCGACTGTCCTCAGTCTGAAATGAAAATCAGTGTTTTTTGATCGGCTAATTGAACTTCTCTGAGGCAGACGTCACTCAGTTCCAGGGAAGCAATGTGGCCTCGTGGAAAGAGGAGGGGTCTTGGAGACAGGAGGCCTGGATTCTAATCCCAGATCTGCCACTTTGCCTGTTGTGTGACCTTTGGCAACTCAGTTTACTTCTCTGGGCCTTATTTTCCTCACCTGTGAAATGGAGATTAAATAACTGTTCTCCTTCAATTTAGACTCTGAGCCCAAGTGGGACAGGGATTATGCCCGATTGACATATCCCAGCATTTAGAGACTGGTAGAGTCCTGGAAACTTTCCAGGTGTGACCCTGAGAGGGGTTTTTATTGTAGTATTATTAAATACTGGAATATATACATGATAATGATGCCGGACACAGCCTCTGTCCCACACGGGGTTCATTGTCAGTGGGAGCCATCGGATTGGGATTCACTTTCCAAGCTTTGCAAAAGCCTTGTGGCATTAGAGGAAGCATTTGTAAATTGTCAATATGTTAGAGCATTTTCAAATTTCAATTCTGGAGAAGGACCTTTTGTGTCAAGTTAATACTGCAGAGTGCACCCTTTTAAGCTTGTGCTCTATGACCAGATCCATTTAACTAAAATACTACCCAATTCCTGAAGAAATATTTGATTCAGCAACTAATATGATTACTCCCAGAAAACAACATTGAGGTTCTGAAGGCTTGTGAACAATTGGCTTTTAACGGGAATAAATATCAGGCTGTGAGCACTGCTATTTCTGGATCAAACCATTCAGCTAATCTATCAATCATTAGAATTTACTGAGAGCTTGCCGTGTGCAGAGCACTGTGCTAAGCACTTGGGAGAATACAATATAACAATAAACAGAGACATTTCCTGACCACAGAGAGCTTATAGTCTAGAGGGGGCCTACTGTGTGGCAGAGTACTACATGATGGGCACTTAGAAATATACCACCAAAGTGAAAGACAGGATTCGCTTCTTCTCATCCATCTTCATGGTTAGAAATAACCAATTAATCAGTCACTCATGAGTTTTTAATTGAATGCTGACATTCTTACAGAGCTCTCCACTAAGCTCTAGGGTGAGTACTAGATGGTTGGTAGGAATGATATTTGCCCTCCAGAAGCTTAGACTGTAAGCTCCTTGAAGGTAGGGACAATATCTCCTATTTTTATTGAATTCTCCTAAGCCCCAAGTAGAGTGCTCAGCAGAAAGGAAATGCTGAATAGGTACCGACGAGGAGGAGGAGGACGTAAAAGAGGACCAAGAACACCCCTATCATTATGTGAGTTTTAAAAAATTGTATATAAAGTTTTGCCTTGGGTTCCCATTGCACTAAAGTCCATTTGGGGGCAAGACCAATTTGCATGACTTGTATGAGTATTGAATAAAAGGATGGAAGGTCTTCAACACTGAGGATCCCTGAGGAAAATTATCTGCATCCAAAAAACTGGGAGTCAGGAGGACGTGGGTTCTAATCCTGGTTCCACCACTTGTCTGCTGTGTGACTTTGGGCAAATCACTTCACTTCTCTTGGCCTCAGTTCCCTTAACTTTAAAATGGGGATTAAGACCATGAGCTCTACAATAATAATAATAATAATAATGATGGTATTTGTTAAACGCTAACTATGTGCTAAGCATTGTTCTAAACACTGGGGTAGATACAAGATAATCATGTAGTCCTACATGGGGCTTACAGTCTTAATTCCCATTTTACAGATGAGGTAACTGAAGCACAGAGAAGTGAAGTGGCTTGCCCAAAGTCACACAGCTGACAAGTGGCAGAACCAGGATTAGAATCCACGACCCCTGACTCCCAAGCCTAGGCTCTTTCCACTAAGCCACGCTACCTCTCTGTGTAGGACAGGGACTGTGTCCAAACTGATTAACCCCAGTGCTTAGTACAGTGCCTGGCACACAGTAAGTTCTTAACAAGTACCATTAAAAAAAATGGGGAATGCTTTTGGCAAGGAGAGCTGTGATGCTGCTAGAGGCCAAGTCTGGTTTCAGTGTGGCTGATTGGACCTATAATCTCTCCAGCTGTTCTCCCATTCACTGGTATTTTCCCAACAAGTGGCCAATTACCCTCAGAAAGTCTGCTTCCTCACTGCATTTGAGAGGCAGGGGGGAAGAAGGTTGCAGTTTTTGCCACCTAATGCTATCTGCCAGTCACCGCAACTGACAAGACCATTTTTCTGTGCTGCTAGAAATGCGTCAAAAGGCCTCTAGCCTTCTTTCTCATTTCAGAAAGCCTCACGCGTGAATCTGTCCCGTGGCTTAGTTTTTCTCCAGAGAACTATAGACTTGCAGAGACTTCAGGTTTACCTCGAGGACCTAATCACCATCCAGGGTCTAGAAGCTTCCATTTCATATCCTATTGACGCCTCCTCCGTCTACTGGGGCATAGAATAATGTCAGCTGTTCCCTAGAAGGGCATTCCGAATGAATTCTGGCTGATTCTCCTGTCTTCGTGGACAAACGGGTTTCATATTATGGAATTAGAAAGAAAGTTCAGTTGAGAAGAGGGCAAAGGGAAACATTTTTCAGCTCTGATGCTTCATCAGCTTACAGAGAAACAAGTAAGCCTTAGGCAGAGGAGTTATAATAACATAATTCTAATCTCCACCTTGTCCTGTCTCGCTCCAAGCATTCTTTTAAAGAAAAACACCACCCATTCCTTTATGGAGAATGACGGATGATCATTTGAGTGGTGTACTTCTATATATCGATGAAGATCAATAATATTTATCGTTCACATTATCCGAACAGAGCACTGTGCGAAGTGCTTAGGGGAGTTCAATAGAGTCGGTAGAAATGAACTCATCTATCTGTGAATGTGAGGATAGTCGACATCACCATCAATGTTATCTGAGTGCTTACTGTCTGCAGAGCATTATATTAAGCACTTGGCAGAGTACAAGACACCAGAGTTCATTCAGTCATATTTACTGAGTGCTTACTACGTGCAAAGCACTCCACTTTGTGGAATGCTTACGGTACATCAGAGTTGACAGATTCCCTGCCCACAGAGAGCTTTCAGTCTAGACAGGGAGAAAGACATTGATAAAAACAGTAATTTGTAATATATAATTTTACCGATATGAATAGTATGACTGATAAGATCAATACATGACCCATGAACTCTTCCATTCGTTGTGCAAGAGAAGATTACATATTTGCTACCCTGATTGCCTGTCTCCATTTTCATCTCTCCTACCCTGGGCCACTGTCATCATTACTATTATTATTACTATAAGAGTAGCCTCAATTCTGACTTCCAGAGGAATGCCTAAAAATGGAGATTCTAGCAGCAAACCTATCAAGCAATCAGTTGCATTTATTGAGCACTATGTACAGAGGACTGTACTAAGCCCTTGGGAGAATAGAATATACCAGAGTTGATAGTCACATTCCCTGCCCACAAGGAGCTCATGGTCTAGAAGGGGAGACTGACATTAAAATAAAATACAGCTATGTACATAAGCACTGTGTGGCTGAGGGTGAGGAGAATAAAGAGAGCAAATCCAAGTGTGAGGGCAAAACAGAAGGGAGAGGGAGTACGAGAAATGAGGGCTTAGTCGAAGGTGTCTTGGAGAAGCACTCAATACAGTTCTTTGCACACAGTAAGCTTTCAATAAATTCAACTGAATTGAACTAATGAATGGAAATGTGATTTTAATAAGGCTTTGAAGGTGGGGAGAGTGGTTTGTGAGATATGAAGAAGGAGGGCATTCCAAACCAGAGGCAGGACGTGGGCAAGGGGCTGGCGGCGAGAAAGACGAGACTGAGGTACAGTGAGTAGGTTGGTGTTAGAGGAGGGAAGGGAGTGATTTCTGCAGGGCTGACATGGAACCTAGCAGGACTTTGAGACAGACTGAATGTAGGAGGTGAAAGGGAGAGAGGAAATACTGAGTTAGATTCTTCTCGGTTCATAAAACACTGCAAATAATAAATTAACTACATTAGGGAGCCCCTGAACTCTTCAAGGAAACTTTGAGTGCCTTCAGTAATCATGATAATAATAGAAAACCCATCTTCCCAAGATTTCAAAGTGAAAATTACAGCTGTGTCCTATCTTATTCTGCACACATCTAACCCGTTGTCCATCTACAGAGCCCATTAAATAATCACCTGGTGGTCTGAAAGTGTTAACTCCTGGAAAGACAAGACCTCAATAAATGAATTGCCTTCTTTTCTTTGACTGAATCTCAATAAGATCTTTTTCCTATGTATACTGTTAAAATAAGAGAGAACTGAAAAAAATATATTTTGAAATCTGGATAACAGTAAGTAGAGTTCTTGTGAGGCGGCATGGCCAAGTGGAAAGAGCATGGGCTTTGGAGTCAGAGGACCTGGGTTCTAATGTCAGCTCTGCCACTTGTCCGCTGTGTGACTTAAAGCAAGTCAATTCACTTCTCTTCTCTGTGCCTCAGTTACCTCATCTGTAAAATGGGGGTTAAGACTGTAAACCAATGTGGAACACAGACTGTGTCCAATCTAATTACCTCCATCTACCCCAGAGGGTAGAATGGTGCTTGACACATTTTAAGCACTTGACAAATAATATCATTATTATTCAAAAAACAGAAGGAAAGAGTTATCCTGAAAGATACTCCACATTCTGTGTCTTTTTTAATTTAAATTTCTTACAAACTTTTATGGATGATATGAGTGTGTCTCGTCATCTCTTGTCATCTCTCCCCAACACAACAGGAAGACACGTGCTTGCCCCATCTTCAAAACCTTTCTGAAATCTCATCTCCTTTAGGAGGCCTTACCTGATCAATCTTTCACCTCTCAATCCTATTACCTTCCCTTTCAACCACCACTTCATCACTTCCACATCACCTAAGCATGACCCAAGCACTTAAGTGAGAAGCAGTGTGGCTCAATGGAAAGAGCACGGGCTTGGGAATCAGAGGTCATGAGTTCTAATCCCACCCATGCTACTTGTCAGCTGTGTGGCTTTGGGAGAGTTACTAAATTTCTCTGTGCCTCAGTTACCTCATCTGTGAAATGGGGATTAAGACTGTGAGCCCCACGCAGACAGCCTGATTATCTTGTATCTACCCCCAGTGCTTAGAACAGTGCTTGGCACATAGTAAGTGCTTAACAAATACCATCATCATCATCACTTGGGTACTCACACTCTCCCCACTGTAGCACTTAGCGTGGCTCAGTGGAAAGAGCACGGGCTTTGGAGTCAGGGCTCATGAGTTCGAATCCCAGCTCTGCCACTTGTCGGCTGTGTGACTCTGGGCAAGTCACTTAACTTCTCTGTGCCTCAGTTCCCTCATCTGTAAAATGGGGATTAAGACTGTGAGCCCCACGTGGGACAACCTGATTCCCCTGTGTCTACCCCAGTGCTTAGAACAGTGCTCGGCACATAGTAAGCGCTTAACAAATACTAACATTATTATTATTATTATTAGTCATATTTATAGAGCACTGTACTAAGTGCTTGTACACATATCTTTAAACTCTATTGTTTCCTCCTACCTGAAACTCATTTTAAAGTACATCTTTCCTCCAGACTGCAAGCCTTTTGAGGACGGGCATCATGTCTACTAAGATTATTGTACTCTCCCAAGCAATTACTTTGAATGGAGTAAGCACTCAGCAAATACTAATGATTGACAGATTGATAAATATGTACCTTATACTGTGATACGGTAAAGCACTCAATATAGGGCTTCGTGAAACCCTGGAACCTATTCAAATTAGAATTAAGCATGGTCCCAGAGATAGAAAAAACTCACCATCAGGAAAATACAACTGGGATCTTTATCTATGGAAACATCCTATTGAGTTCATACAGAAGCAGCATGGCTTAGTGGAAAGAGCCCGGGCTTGGGAGTCAGAGGTCATGGGTTTTAATCCCAGCTCTGCCACTTGTCTGCTGTGTAACCTTGGACAAGTCACTTAACCTCTCTGTGCCTCAGTTCTCTCATCTGTAAAATGGGGATTGACTGTAAGCCCCACATGAAACAGCCTGATTACCTGGTATCTACCCCAGTGTTTAGTACAGTGTATGGCACATAGTAAGTGCTTTAAAACCATTATTATTACTTATTATTTTTTATTAATCAACATTTTGGTGTGCCCATTATATCGTTGTCATACTCTCCCAAATGCTTAGTACAGGGCCCTGCACATTGTAAGCACTCAAAAAATATGATTGATCAATTGATTGTTCAACTGATGAACAGAGATTTTGCAATTATCTTATAGGGCATATAAACTACCACAAAATAAGAAAGGCACAAGGTAACAAAATATAGTTCTATTTCACTAGAAATGGGCTGTAAGAAAAAGTGCAAAAATCAAGCCCAGATTTAAATAGAAAAAGAAAAAGCAAGGAAAGTATCATTCATTCATTCGATAGTATTTATTGAGTGCTTACTCTGTTCAGAGTACTGTACTAAGCGCTTAGGAGACTACAATATAACAATAAACAGACACAATCCCTGCCCACAGTGAGCTTTCTATAATAATTTTGGTATTTGTTAAGTGCTTACAATGTGCCCAGAACTGTTCTAAGAGCTACGGGAAATGCAATATATGCTGATCAGACACAGTCTAGGCACTCCCACTCTAGGGAGAGAGAGAGAACAGGTCTTTAATTCCCATCCCATTTCACAGATGAGGAAAATGAGGCCCGGAGAAGTGACTAGTCCAAGATCATACAGCAGGCACGAGGTAGAGTCAGTATTAGAACACGGATCCTCCGACTCCTGGGTTCATGCTCTTTCTCCAAGACCATATGTATTCTCCGTTCAAATGAAGACTGAAAGAGAAGGCTGAGCTGCTGTTGCTAGGAAGATTTGGGCTGGCTATTTCTGACTAAAACAAGAGCACTGCCGTGTACTGCGAACATTTTACTACAGCTCCCTCGTTGTCCCTTCTCCTGAGGCAGAAGGCTGCACTTTTCAATTGTCTCCATCTCTCACCCCAGGGAAGGAAAGGAGGGGCCGAGTGCTGCTAGATTCCCAGAGCCAGTAACCTCCTTCCTAGCCAGACTGCTGCAGGTAGGATGACAATTAGATGTGCCTGAGTTGAGCTATTGCAAAGTAGAAGGACATGGACTGTTACTTATGTACCTATCCGCACACAGCATATCTGCACAGCAATTATCTACATATATGTAATTTATTTCTACTAATGTCTGTCTCCCCCTCTAGACCGTAAACTTGTGGTGGGCAGCGGATGTGTCTGTTTATTGTTGTGTTGATATTTCCAGAGGACTTAATACAGTGCTCTGCACACAGTAAGTGCTCAGTAAATATGACTATTTTTGTTCTGTCAGATCAGCGTGCTGGTAAAAAGTACAGACCATCCCTTGCCTCCGTAGGAGAGCAGAGAAATTAAAAGCTTGTCCTCTATCCTGTGAGCTCATTGTAGGCAGGGATTGTGTCTGTTCTACTGTTGTGTTGTACTCTCCCAAGGGTTCAGTACAGTGCCCTGCACACTGTAAGTGCTCAATAAATACAACTGATGGATTGACCCACAGTTAGTTGGTCAGGCCCTGCAGATATCACATTCTCTGGCTGCCCTCAGCTACTGAAAAAAAGTTGCAAGACCTTGGAAGCAGTGTGAGCTAGTGCTAATCTAATGTGGGTTCTAATCTTGCCTCTGCCAGGTCCCTGCTGTGTGACCTGGGGCAAGTCATTTAACTTCTTTGTGCCTCAGTTTCCTAGTTGTAAAATAGAGATTAAATGCCTGTTCTACCTTCTACTTACAATGAGTCTCATGTGTGTGCTTAGTACAGCGCTTGGTTCATAAGTGCTTAACAAATGCCACAGTTTTTATTACTATTACTATCTGCATAGCAATCTTACCTAAAAAACCCTCAAAAATGAAGGAAAGGAGTGATTTCATCAAACTGGCTTTCTGCGTGACCTTAGACAAGTCACTTAACTTCTCCGTGCCTCAGTTTCCTCAACTATAAAATGGTGATTCAGTACCCGTTCACCCTCCTACTTAGACTGTGAACCCCAAGTGAGACAGTAACTCTGTCTTACCTTACTATCATATATACATCCCAGTGCTTAGAAGAGTGGTCTACCCACAGTTAAATGCTTAAAAAAAATGCCATTAAAAAAGGCAGAAAATTGGGATGAAATGTAGGATGGTGAAACAGGCTTCTTGATATCAGGAAACAAGGAGACCTTCAAGGCATAGAATTTAGGTTCCTTGAGGGCAGGGAGCTTGTCTATCAACTTGTCTATCAAACTGTATGCTCCCAAGTGCGTCAAGTAAACACTCAGTAAATACCCCTGATTGACTGGACAAAACTCAAGATACTTTTCTCCCACATAAAAGTCTGCATTTTCTCAGAGCGCATTAGTTTCTGTGCCTTTATTTAATACTGCTACTATCACAGCAACAGCTACTATCCTTGAGACTGAGAGCCCGTCATTGGGCAGGGATTGTCTCTATCTGTTGCCGAATTGTACATTCCAAGCGCTTAGTACAGTGCTCTGCACATAGTAAGTGTTCAATAAATACTAATGAATGAATTACCACAACTCCTATTACAACTCCTGCCATTACAACCACTGTTCCTACTTTCTACTCCTGCTCTTGAGGCTTTTGTTAACCTAAGAATATTTTACATGAGATTTCCTTCTTCCTCCCCAAATCTCAAACACTAAAACTGAGATTTTAAATTGAAAGTGCAATTTTTTAAAAAATTTTGCTTCATATAAGATATGGCTCCAGTAGAGGGGATACACATCTATTTCCCAAAAGACTCTTCACATAAAGGACCTTTACTGCTTAAAGTAGCACAATAATATTTTCTAGTATCTAATGAATTCTGTAGTCCAGATCCAAAAACTGTATTTAAAAACTCATAAAATGAGATCCTCGATAGTCATTAAGGGCAACTACTATTTCATCTGCTCTTTTTTTTTCAACCTAGATAGAACTAATTTGTTTTAGCAAGTAGTATCTGATGTACCGAAGACTAATTATTACTGGATAATTGGGCGTGTTGTTAATTATGTGACCCAAACAAATCATACTGCATTGCAAACGATAATATCCATTATCCAGTGATAATTACCGCTATAAATATTAACACTGATGTTATGAAAATATTACCAGGGAATGTTCAGACGTTACACTATTGTCTCACTGCACGGCATTTTCTTCATTGTCATTGGTAACTTCATGCACCGTCCTCCAGAATTAGTGCATAATGACCCTCGGACACTTGATATTAGCCTCACCCCCAACCCCAAGCCTTGTGTCCATATTACTTATTTATCCATATTAATGCCTATCTCCCTCTCTAGACTGTAAGCTCATTATGGGGCAGGAAACTTCCGCTAATTCGGTTGTAATTGTACCCTCTCAAGCACTTCGATCCGTCTCAGGGTGGCACCTAAAGAGTTTCCAGTACCCTACCAGTCTTGGCTATGAGAGGGAAGAGTCTAGAAGAGGCTGCTCATTCCATTCCTAACTTGGGCAGTGACTAGAGAGTGGAAGGCAAACTGCTACAAGACAAAACTCCCCTGTGCTGGGCAGCAGCAGCATGGGAGAGAATTGAGGGTAGGGACTCAAGATTACTGCAGGGAAGAGGGCAATGGTAAACCATTTCCACAATTTTACCAAGAAAACTCTATAGATACACTACCAGAATGATTGCAGGTGGAGAGAGGAGTGTTCTGTGGGAGATGTGTCTGTGGAATGGCTATGGGTTAAAGGCGACTCAGCCTAAGACAAGACAAGCACTTAGAACAGTGCTATGCATATAGTAAGTGCTCAGTAAATACCATTGATTGATTGATGCATTAATGGTATTCCTGCTGGATGATATGATAGAATAGGGATCAGATTCTGCACCCATTCTGTAAGACTAGCAATATTAAACTGTCATTTGGAGACCACAGAGCACTGTGGGAAGGAAACATGCCTAGCAACTCTGTTGTTATTGTATTGGATCATATTGTACTTTACCTCCTGGAGTGCTTGACAAGGAGCAGGTCCTAGTGGATAAGAGCATGGGCTTGGAAGACGGGCCTGGAAATCAGATAGACCTGGATTCCAATTCCGTTCTGCCACTTGTCTGCTGTGTGACCTTGGGCAAGTCATTTCACTTCTCTGTGTCTCAGTTACCTTATCTGTAAAAAGGGGATTAAGACTGTGAGCCCCACGGGGCACTAATTGTGTACAACTTGATTAGCTTGTCTCTACCCCAGCACTTAATACGACTGGCACACAGTAAGCACTTAACAAATACCTTTTAAAAAAAAGCATTTTGTTCAACGTTCTGTATACAGTACATGCCCAATAAGCACTTAGTACAGTGCTTTGCACACATTAAGAACTCAAATAAGATTGAATGCATGAATAAATACCAGATTGATCGATAGATCCTGGAACCCATATTAAACAGACTTCTGGGACCCAACTCTGATACATATTTAAAGATGCTGAGGAAATTTAGGCTTAGCACAGTAGACACAGAATGAGATTTAAATGTATTTCCACTTATCTTGTATCTACCCCACCGCTTAGTCGAATGCTTGGCATGAAATAACCACTTAACAAATAACCTAATTATTATCATTATTCTTTACCAACCTTTTAAAAAGGCAGAATAGCCAAGTGGAAAGAGCAATGGGTTTGATAGTCAGGGGGAACTGGTTGAAGTTACAGCTCCTCTATGGGCCCACTGTGACATCATGAGGAAGTCACTTAACTGCTCTAGGCCTCAGTTTCCTTATCTATAAAATGGACATAAAATAGACTGTGAGCCCTATGTGGGACAGGGACTCTCCAATCTCATTGCCTTGCAACTATCTCCAACTTAATGTCTGTCTCTCCCCGTAGACTGTAAATTCTTTTGTGGAAGGGAAAGTATCCGCCAACTCTATTTTATTGTATTTTCACAAGCACATAGAATAGTGCTCTGCACATAGTAGGTGCTCAATAAATACCCTTGATTGATTGATGGAAGGCACTTAATGACATCTCTTGTGATTATCATTATTTAAACCAATACTGGTTTTTGGAAATGAAAATTTAGTAGTCAATTATTATTTCCCTTGGTCAATATAATTTCCTTCCATCAAAAATACTGTGGCATAGTTTGAAGTGATGTGTTCTTAGTTGAATTTGAATTATGAAGTTGAATTATGTTTTAAGTGGGGGCAAAATAAATCAGCTGAAATGTTCTCTAAAAAGTAGAAATTGGAAAATCTGAGAGTCTCATTTCAAAGACATTTTTGGTTTTCCAAATAATTCCTCTTGGTGTGCTTGAGTACCTAATTTCATAAAAGACCCGCTATCCACTTAGATAAAATGCTCAAACTGGAATGGATTTATGAATCTTTAAAACAAAACAATTCCACCACAGTGCGGTTCTGAAAATGTTTCTTTTGCTGTTGCAGTTGGCAGAGGAATTGATTTAATCATTTGATATTTACGATGAGTTCTAATTTGACATTTATAAAGGTGACCACTGTTTTTCTTTTTTTTGCGCTCTTGAAGACTCCAGCCTCAGTCAGGCAGGACCAACCTCAGGGACATGTGGATTGGGAAGCAGTGTCCTAGTGGATTGACCCTGAGAGTCAGAGGTCCTGGGTTCCAATCCCAGCTCTACCACTTGACTATGTGACCTTGGGCAAGTCACTTCACTTCCCTGTGTCTTGGATACCTCATGAGTAAAATGGGGATTAAGACTGTGAGCCTCAGGTGAGATAGGGACTGTGTCCAACCCGATTAACTTGTATCTACCCCAGTGTTTAGAACAGTGCTTGGCAAATAATAAGCACTGAAACACCATAATAATTGTTATGATTATTATTCTCGGTGCCTCAGTTACCTCATCTGTAAAATGGGAATTAAGATGGTGAACCTCAAGTGGGACAGGGACTGTGTCCAACCTAATTACCTACATCAGCTCTTAGTATGGTGCCTGGCACATAATAAACACTTAATAAGTATCACAATAATATAAGTATAATAAGTATAAGTATAATAAGTATGGCCTTATTATTATCAGGCCATCATTTTGAGATGGAGAGGGGTGGTACAGTCACTGAGTGTGAGACTTCCCCAAAAGGCAGAGGGGCAGATAGAGGGGTGGAACTTTCTTAACAGGAAATGATTCCCTCCCAGCTGCTCCCATTAAAAGTGACCCCTGTCCAAATGGGGGAGCAGGGCTGTGAATCCCAGCGCAATAACCTGTCTGGGTCTTCCCAACTCCAGGTGCCAGTCTGTATTGCATTCCCACACCAAAGCAGTGTTATCACTCACCCGACAGCCTCATCAACCACCCCAGCAGCCACAAATACAATTTCCCCTACAGTCGGGTCCTTCCTGAACCCCAGATGACAACTCTCTGTTGTATTGCACTCTCCCAAGTGCTTAATACAGTGCTCTGCCCATGGTAAGTGTTCGATAAATGCCACTGATAGATGGATTGAGAAAATCTGTCTGTTTTTTTCTTATTCAGGTTGGACAGTTGGGAAAGGCAATTTCTAACTACCCTCTTTTTTTCCTCCAAGGACTTAGTAATAATAATAATAATGCATTTGTTAAGGCACTTACTATGTGCCAGGCACTATACTAAGTCCTGGAGCGGATTACAAGCACATAAAGTTGGAAACAGTCCTTGTACCATGTGGGCTTACAGTCTCAATCCCCATTTTGCAAATGAGGTAACTGAGGAACAAAGAAGTGAAATGACTCACCCAGGGTCATATAGCAGAAACGTGGCTGAACCTGGATTAGAATCCATGACCTTCTGACTCCCAGGCCTGTGTTCTCTCCACTGTGTATATTCCCCCAGTGGGAGCTCAAATAGATACCATTCGTTCATTCAATCGTATTTACTGAGCCTTTACCATTACTCTCACTTTAGATAGTAAGTTATGAATTCTTAGACAATTTCCAGGGGTCCAAATTGCAACATGCTTAGTATGCTTTGCCCATAGTAAGCACTCAATAAATATGACTGATTGATTGTACGCCTGGGTGTTGATTGGAGGACTTTAGGTGAAGCGGTCCCACCTAGTAGACAGAGCTAGGGCCTGGGCATCACAGGACCTGGATTCGAATCCCCAGTCCACCATATTCCTGCTGCATGACCTTGGATAAATCATTTAAATTATCTGTGCCTCAGTTCCCTCAACTGTAAAATAGGGATTCAGTACCTGTTCTTCCTTCTACTTAGATTGTGAGCCCCACATGGGACAGGGGCTGTGTCCAGCTTATCTTGTACCTACCCCCAGGCTTAGTATGCTGCTTAGCACATAGCAAACAGTTAACAAAGACCACAATTATTATTAAGGTCACCTTAAAAATGTTCAGCAACTCTCTCGTTTACCTTCACCCAGTCTCTAAATCCTTTCCTCCACCGGATTTCCTAGATCCTTGTCTTCCTCTTCCCCCTTCAGCCTCCCCCTGGCCTAAGCTCTCCCAACTTCTGGCTCAATTACAGTCCAGAGCCTCTTTTACTGCTCTCCCTGCCTCCAGCCTCTCCCCTCTTCATAGTATTCTACATGTAGCTTTGTGCATCATCATCTAAAAGTATCCTTCCAGTGGTTTCTCATTTCTCTCTATATTAAATGGTGGCATGAGCCCGGGTATGTTAATACACATCCTCCATACTTATACATAGGTATATTCAGCTGTGCATTAATTATTCATTCAGCTATTTTATCCTGACATATTCATGCTACTATCTGAAATACACTGTTCTCTTTTTCTTCTCCCACTATTTATAAATATTTTTGATCTATCTGTCAGGAAGTCTTGTTTCATTTAGGATTTGGGACACCTAGTTTGTGAACTTCAGTTTTTAGAATGACCCAGTTATCTAATAAGAATCAGAACAGATCTCTTCTCCAAGCTCGGAAAGATCTAAACAATTTTCCTTCCCTAGTCCAGTGGAAAAGAAGTTTCTTTATGGCCTGGATGCCTCTCGACCACCTCAGAAAATTGCTTACTTCATAGCTGGTGGAAAACTCTCATTTCATAACTGACAGGATACATCCCCCTCCTCTCCCCTCCCCTGTGGCTAAGAGGAAATTGCTAACCCTATAGCTATCGGGGAACCTTCGCCCCAAAGGCAATAGAAAATGCTTATCCCATAGCAAGCAGGAATTCACTTATCCTGAAGCTGACGGGAGACACTCCACAGTCAACAGAAAAGTCACTCTTCCCATGGCTAACATGAAGTCACTCACGCCATGGTTAGCAGGAAATGTTTGCCCCATGGCCAAAAGGAAGCAGCATGACTTAGCAGAAAGAGCATGGGCCTTTCTGACCTGGGTTCTAATCCTGGATCTGCCAATTGCTTGCTCTGTGTCCTTGGGCAAGTCTCTTAACTTCTCTGTGCCTCAATTTCCTCAACTGTTAAATGGGGATTCAATACCTGTTCTCCCGTCTACTTAGTGAGTCCACTTTGGGACAGGAACTGTGTCCAGCCTCATCAACTGTATCTACTCTAGTGCTCAGAACAGTGCTTGGCACATAGTAAGTGCTTAAATTCAATTTACAAAAAGAAAAAAAAATACAGGGATTGCTCACCCTTTAGCCAACTCATTCAATGGCTAACAGGAATCATTCATCCCCTGGCTAGGAGGTCAATCACATTTATTGAGTGTTTATTGTGTCCCAAGCACTGTACTAAACACTTGGGAAAGTACAATATAACAGAGTTAGTAGACGTGATCCCTCTTAGCCAACAGGAAGGAGCCTTTTTGAGCAGCAGTATTGCCTTTGGAAAATCAGACATTTGGGCCCCTCTAAGAAAGCCACCACAACAGATCTCTGCTCTTCCTGGCCTTCCCTGCCTATGACAGGAGAAGCAGCGTGGCGCAGTGGAAAGAGCATGGGCTTTGGAGTCAGGGCTCATGAGTTCGAATCCCAGCTCTGCCACTTGTCAGCTGTGTGACTCTGGGCAAGTCACTTAACTTCTCTGTGCCTCAGTTCCCTCATCTGTAAAATGGGGATTAAGACTGTGAGCCCCACGTGGGACAACCTGATTCCCCTATGTCTACCCCAGCGCTTAGAACAGTGCTCTGCACATAGTAAGCGCTTAACAAATACCAACATTATTATTATTATTATGACTTCTCCCCCAGATGAAGCTGCACTTTTCTGAAAATGAAGGGGTACCTCCTGTAGGAGCAGATGACAAGTAACTGCCCCCTAAACCTCTTCCCCCACACAGGGTTCTGGGGACCCCACAAGGAGGTGGAGGTTTTGAAGGCTGGGAAGACTTCCTCCTTTGTCCCTGGAGAGAAACCTTGTTTTCCATGGGAATGTGGACAGCAAAAGCCACCATGCCAGCATGTTGAATACTGGAAAGATTGAGGGGATCTGGAACACAATGAGTACTGGCTGGATGAGTGGAGGGTCTAAATGGGTAAAGGAACCCCCTCCCAAGCAGTATTGAGTAGTACCAATTGTTTTTATTCACTTTTTTTAAGCATTTACTATGTGCCAGGCACATACTATGTGCTGGGGTAAATAAAATGTACTCAGGTTGGACACAGTCTCTGTCCCACGTGGGATTCACAGTCTTAATCCCCATTTTGCACATGAGGTAACTGAGGCACAGAGAATTAAAATGACTTGCCAGAGGTCACACAACAGACAAGTGGTAGTCTGGATTAGAACTCAGGTCCTCCTGGCTTGTATGCCCAAGCTCTATCCACTATGCCATACTGATTCTCATTCTGGAAGTGAGGGCACAGGCTTGGAAATCAGAAGACCTGGGTTCTAATATTAACACTTGGCTGAGAAGCAGTGTGGCCTAGAGGAAAGAATATGGGCCCGAGAACTCAGAGGACCTGGGTTCTAATTCCAACTCTTCCAATTGTTTGCTGCATGACCTTGGGTAAGTCACTTGGCCTCTCTGCCTCAGTTAATTCATCTGTAAAATGGAAATTAAAACCTCCTTTCAATTTAGACAGTGAGCCCTATGTGGGACAGGGACTGTGTCCAACTTTATAAACTTGTACCTACTCCAGTGTTTAGAACAGTGCTTGACATAGTAAGTGCTTAACAAACACTGTAAAAAATTAGCAAATAGCAGCGTGGCTTAGTGGAAAGTGCACAGGCTTGGGAGTCAGAGGTTTTGGGTTCTAATTCTGGCTCTGTAAAATGGGATTAAGACTGTGAGCCCCACATGGGACAATCTGATTACCTTTTATCTACCCCAGTGCTTTGAACAGTGTGTGGCACATAGTAAGCGCTTAACAAATAACCATCATTTTACCACCACGATTTTTTTTTTATTAGAAAGCAGATGTACTGGTGAGACCAATTGTGCCCAAATCCTCCTGACATACTTTTAAATTATTTTAGGATCTGTTAAACACTTGCTCTGAGCCCTTTTTTGGGTAGGAACTGTCTCTGTTGCTGAACTGTACTTTCCAAGTGCTTAGTACAGTGCTCTGCACACAGTAAGCGCTCACTATGAATGAATGATAAATACAAGCTAATCAGGTTAGACACTGTCCATATCCCACATGGGGTGCAGTCTAGGGGGAGGAACAACAGATATTTAATCCCCATTTGACAGATGAGGAAACTGAGGTATTGGGAAGTTATGTGACTTGTCCAAGGTCACGCAGCGGGAAAGTGGCAGAGCTGTGTTAGACTCCTCGCCCTCTGATTCCCAAGCCCTTGCTCTTTCCACTAAGCCATGCTGCTTCACAGTTTGTGAATTTTGCTTGTCCTTCCACCTCCTCCTCTCTCTTGGCAGCAGGCTTATGGTGCTCAGTAGTGCCTTCAGCAGAGGAGGAAAGAGGGGAAAGAGAACTTAAAGCAGTCAACTTGGCAACGTGGCTGCAGCTCTGGAAAAATTTTGGAGATCGTGGGAAGAAGAAAATGAAAGTCTTTGCTGATGGGACGCCCTCCTGCTCCTCCTAGCCACGCGCTCCATGTCTCCATTAAAAGATAGGTCACTGAGAGCCAGGCAGAAGAAGTGCAGCTCTTCCTCTGTGTAAATTAAATTGGGATCTAACTGGAGAGCAAGCCTCCAATTCGGAGCCCATTACTGAGAGTCAATTAACATTTAAATAACAATAGCTGGAGGAGCAGGGTAATTGCAACGCCTTACCTCCCAGAATTAAGTCCACGTGGTATCCAGCCCCTCCACCTGCTCTCAATCAACCAATATTGATGGTAAACTCGTTATGGGCGGGGAACGGGTCTGCTAATTCTGTTATATTGTCCCAAGCGCTTAGTACAGTGATTGATCGCTCGCTTTCTCTGTGCAGAGCGCTGTCCTAAGCACTTTGGAGAGCTTCATATAATAGGTAGGCACGATCCGATCCCTGCCCTCGAGAAATGATGGCGTTCAAGAATTTAGGAGTCCTTCCTAAATTGCCTTGTGAGGTATTTCTTCTGCGAGGAGTGGATAGGCTTTCCATGCCTAATTCCCACTAGCACCTGTCTCGGGGATGGATGGGCCCAGTTAACCCTTTTCCTCTGCAGCCAAGGAAGGAAACCCTTTGGCATACAGCTTTGACTCCCTCTCCAAAACCGCCAAACTCAAGTCACTCCCTACCGCGCCTCCAATAATTTGCTTTTACAAAACTGCTCCCCAATTATGGATAAAGTCATCGCCAAATTTAAGAAAACTAAACCCTTAGAATTTTCAGTGGTTTTTCAGCCACTGGGCTGGTTCTCACAGAAACTTTTGAGTGACTCCAAACTTTTTCTTTTTTTAAAAGTAATTTAAGCATTTACTATGTGCCAGGCACTATACAAGCTATAGGCTAGATACAAGCTAATCAGGTTGAATACAGTCCCTGCCCCACATGGGACTCACAGCCCTAATCCCCATTTTACAGATGAGGAAACTGAGGCACAAAGAAGTGATTTACTCAAGGTCACCCATCCGAAAAGTGGCAGAACTAGGACTGGAACCCAGGTCCTTCTGACTCCCAGGCCCGTGCTCTATCCACTAGTCCATGCTGCTTCGCAGTGCTTCCAACCTCAAAGTCAGTGCACATTTCTGTTAACTGCAAAATTTGGTCATCAATTAGTGTCCCCGCTTCATCACTGGGCCTCTGATGAGAAATTCCAATCAGCCCTCTTGCATTAGGTGAGACACTTACTGTTCCTGAGTATCTGTAGCTCCACTATACCGCCACAACAGAAAAAAAAAACAAAGCAAAAATACGCTGATTCTACTGCAATGAATTTGTGTTGTTTTACTTTGGTCAATTCATCCGCCCCAGAAGTGTAGACATCGGCAACGTAAGCCTGCATTTTGCCTGCACTGTCCAAACCCAGCCCACATGCATGTGACCGTGTGGACCCACAAACATCCTCAGACCCCCCTTGGCTGTCTGGGGTGCGGACCGGCCAGGATGGGATGACCCAGAGCTGCAGGCCTGGACCGGGCTTTCCCTCCAGCTTCATGGTTCAGGAGGGAGATGGAGGCAAACGATTCCCTAATGCCAGACTGTAAGCTCTATGAGGGCAGGATGCATGCCTTCTAACTCTATTGTATGTTCCCAAGCTATAAGTACAGTGGTCTGCATCTAGAAAGCACTCTGTAAATACTAACATCAGTTGATTGACCGATGCACAGTTGGAGGAAAACGTCCCCTGAAAAATTTTCCCTCTTCTATAGAGAGTGCTTTCCTTCTCATTCTACTCACTGCCTGCATTCAATCTGGCAGGTTTCTGGTTGATCTATATAATAATAATTGCAGTATTTGATCAGTGCTTATTATGTGCCAAGTACTGGGTTATATACAGTACAGTCAGTTTAGGCACAGTCCCTTGTTCCACAGAAGAGGGAGGGGGAACAGGTATTTAATCTCCACTTTAAAGATGACAACAGATGGCACAGAGAATTTAACTGACTTTCCTGTAGGTGGCAAAGGTGGAATTAGAACCCATTTCCCATGTCTCCCAAGTCCTTTCAACCAGGCCATGCTGCATCTCATTCCATGCCATCCTTGGGTATGGTTCTTGTTGCCCTTTTTGATTGAGGAAGAATTAATGGACCCTGTCACTGGGGGAAAGGGAGAGGGGTGTGTGTACCCACATGTCTGGTCTGTATGCACCACCAGACCCCGCCTCATCCAACAACTACCTCCTGGTTCCCCAGGCTAGTAAACATTCCCACCTGGGAACTTAACTTCTCTCTGCATTGCCCCAACTTCCTTCGTGGCTACTTTGTCTACTGGACCCCACCCTCCACTCATTGCCAATTCCCTCCATGCTCTCTCCTCCCTTAAGAGATTGAAACTTCTCCAAGGTCTTTTCCAAATCAATAGAACCTGCAAGACAGCACTCGTGTAGCATTTAATCCCCATTTGGTATATGAGGAAATTGAGGCACAGAGAAGTAAAGTGACTTGTCCAAGGTCACACAGCAGACAAGTGGCAGAACAGGGATTAGAATCCAGGTCCTCTGGCTACCAAATCTGTGTTGTTTCCATTAGGCTAATTAATCAATCAGTGGTATTTACTGAACACTATATGCAGAGCACTGTTCTAAGCACTTGGGAGAGTACAATGCAATGGAATTAGCAGGCAAGCAGGGGGGGTCTAGACAGCTCCATACACAGGCAAGAGTCCCTCACAGGTAAGACCCCCCCCCCCCAAGGCTGGGCCAGTGCAAACCCACCTAGTGACCAAGGCTCCTGAAGGACTCCGTGTGACCTTAGGCAAGTCACTTAACTTCCCTATGCATTTACCTCATCTGTAAAGAATGGGGATTAAGACAGCCCCACGTGGGACAACCTGATTACCTAGGATCTTCCCCAGCGCTTCCAACAAGGCTTGACACATAGTAAGTGCTTAACAAATTGTCTCTATTGCTAAAGTGTACCTTCCAAGCGCTTAGTACAGTGCTCTGCACACAGTAAGCACTCAAATACGACTGAATGAATGAAATACCATATTATTATTTGGTTTGATTATTGGCACTTGAGGGCAACTCTCTCTTCTTTCTTCCCCTCTCTCTTCCTCTCTGTCTCTCTGCGTGTCTCTATCTCCCCCCTCCTCTCCTGTGCACTTAGCTGAAGCTGGGCGCTCTCCCTTTTATCCAGTTCTACAGTTTTCCCCCCGGGGGGGAATTCTGTGATCCTAAGGGCGGGAGACGGGATGATCCCTCCTGCCCGATCACAGACAGACTCTCACAAACACACACACAAAGATTGGGGAGGGTCGCGTCCCTCCCCAGACAAACTGCGATGGCAGGAAGGGAGAGAGGCGGATGGGACCAAGGTCTGCAGCTGGTCAGCTGGCGCCGGAAAGCTGCAGGACAGGCCAGAGCCCAGCTCCTCCGGCTAAGAGGGCGCCTGGCCCTCTCCCAGCGCAGTACACAGAGAATACACCCCCCCGCCCCCATGCACACTCTCTTCTACTTGATGCACTCGCATCCTCGTGCCCTCCCTCCTCCCCGTTTTTACAATTGCGCAGCCTAAATGCGCTTGCACGCACCTTTCCCTCCAGGCTCAGTCCCACGCTCGCCCCCTCTCCCTCCCACGTGCGTATTTACGCGCACGCCACGGGCCGCGTCTTGGTGCTTCCACTCTGGCACGCACTCTCTGCCCCTGCGCTCTCCGCTCCGTCTCTCCCCGATCCTCGGGAAAGGAGGGGAAAGAGATCCAGTGGGAGCATCCAGCTGGGATTGGGGGGGGGGGGGCTTTTGCACCCCGGTCTAGAGAAGGACCAGCCCCCTTTTAGTCTGTGAGCCCTCAAGGGGGGCATCCTCATTACCTTGTGTCTACCCCAGCGCTTGGAAGAGTGCTTTGCACATAGTGAGCGCTTAACAAATGCCATCATTATTATTGTCCTGTCCTCTTTAGGAGGGAGTTTGGAGAGATGGGGGTGGGGGGATGAGGTGGGTGGTGGTCTTCCACGTGCCCACCTCCTCCTCTTTTCTCCCCGCCCCAAGGGGGGCGGAGGCTGTGCGGGGTGGGGGTGGGGGGTCTCTGTCTCCAGCCAGCCGTCTCCAGGAGGAGGAGCCCCCAGCCCCAACGTGTAGAGGAGGGGGCAGTCCTGCGTTGGAGAGCCCGCCCCCCCACCCCCCAAAGAGGACTGGCTCGGGATTGCCACGACGCCCCTGCTCTTGGCGGTGCCCTCGGTGCCCCCCTCCCCCCCAGTGCTCTCCCCGCAGTGCTCCCGCGGGGGGCATCGAGCTGCCAGTCCCGGCTGGTCCCTCCGGCCGCCATGGGGAAGGGTCTGCCCAGGACGGCTGCCCGCTGCGGGCTGGGACTGGGATACGTTCTGCAGATGGCCGTGCTACCTGCCCTCGCCCTGCTCGGGGTGGGCAGCCCCGGTTCCGCCGCTCCAGGTAAGACTCCCTCCCCCGGGGGGGGATGTGGGGGCCGGGACGGATGGGCAGGGCAAAGGGGGTGCCCAGTGCCAGCCTCCCCTTTTCCCCTCTTCCCACCCCTGCCCCTCCTGTTCCGGGGAGGTTGGGTGTGGGTTGGGTCTGAGTGTGGGGTGGGGAGCTTGGGGTGTGGGTTGTGGGTCTGAACCCTTTTTTTGGGAGGGGAGGGTGGCCAGCCCCGGGGCCACTTTAGCCAAGCGCGCACGCCGGAGGGTACAGACGGATGCCCACCCGGAATGGACAGTAGTTGGGAGTCGAGTGGATTAAATGTGGGGGGGGAGATGAAAAAGGGGGTGCAAATGCACCCCGAGTTGGAAAGAGGGGGGTCCTGGGCTTGCCCTTCTAGCCGCAGCCTGGCTTTCGCCCCCCCCCCGGTCTTAGCTGGGTGGCAGGACTCCACGTCCTCTTGCCTGAGGGTGCCAGAGACCCCCAGCCTAGGGGGACCCCCCTACCCAGCCTGGTTGCCCTGGGGGGCTCTGCGGATGGAAAGCTGGGGGGGTCGGGGGGGACACACCTGTCCAGGAAGGAAAAGGGGGACCCCAGACCCTTTGGGGAATCGTGGCTGGGGACCCGTCGCTGACCGGTCCTTCCCAGGGGCTGGAGGGGGGAGAGGGGGCACCTTCCCTGGTTAGCCCGGGGATGGGCAGGCTGGGGGTCCGGCTGGGGATTTGCGGGGGTTTTAGCCTCCTTCGGCTGCCCTCCGAGTGTGAGGTGTGTGTGTCTCTGTATTTGGGGGTAACACACTCCAATTCCCAGTTGAATAAGTGTGTCTGTGTGGATGCCAATTTGGATGCCCGTGAATGCGCGCTTGGGTATCCGTGTGCGCCCTTGTCTAGATGTGTGTATGTGCTGTTTGTGTATTGCGGGGAACGACTGGCCCAAGGCGAGGATAGTTGTTTGCGGGGTGGCACAGTAGCCCGCAGTGAGGAACAGTGGCTGCTCGTCCCAGCCTGGCCCGGTCAAAAGGCAAAGGCAAAAAAGACACATTAGGGCAAAAAGTGGGATCCATAAAGATAAACGGGGGGATAAATGGATTCCTAGACGAGGAAAGGGGGAGGGAAGGAAGAGTGGCAGGTCGGTCATCCCCCGAGTTTCTTTAAACTGACTGTTATTGGACTCCCCCAAAGGCTTAGTACAGTGTCCTGCGCACAGTAAGCGCTCAATAAATACCACTGATTGAGTTCGCCTCTCCCTGCCAAGCGGGAGATGAACCGAGCTCCTCCAGCCGGACATCTCTCCTACCGGGGCATCCTCTCTTCCCCACCGAGTCCTGACTACGGTCCTCAAATCTGAGAAACCTGACCGATCCAACACTGGTCCTTTCCATTAGCTCCTTCTCCGCTCAGGAGATACATCAGGAAAGGAATTCACGTCCTCTCCAAGCGCCTAGTTCAGTGCTGTACTGATTGATTAGATCATCTTTAAACACTCCCCCCCCCACGCCCACCCCCTCTTTGCAGCTGCTATCAGTATCAGTTCTCCGGTAAATGTTTGCTAGAGAGATCAGAGCAGGCCAGGTGACTGTTAGCTGGACACCCCTTTCACCCCCTACTCCCAGTTTAGGGACTGGGACTGCTTTTTGGATGTGATGCATCCACAATTTATAGCAACAACAATAAGAATAACAATAATTGTGACACTTGTTAAGCACTCTGCTTTGGACCACTTATCACTCACACTTTGAAGATCACCCCAGTACCCCTTTCCCCTCTTTGGATGGGAGGATCCCCTGATGGGTTTTTTTTTGGGGGGGGGGTTGTTTTTGCCACTTGATCAAAGGTGAAAATCAGCTTCTCCTTGGAGAATCCTATACATTACTAGTTAAATGAGGCTCACTGAAATGCTTAAAATCTTGTATTTCACAGTGGGAAAGAAGAAAGGTGGTATTTTATTTATTTTTTTTAAAAAAAGGAGTGGGGGGGGGGTTTCAACCTTCAGATGAAGCCTAGACATTCATGACACGTTGACTGTGGAAAGCAGGGGCTTTTGTTCGTGGGTGTCCCGGAATCCTGCATGTGAGCACAGTAAAGGAAAACGAGAGGCATTTTAATTCATGAGTCCTAGCAAGGAGCCTCTCTTTCAGGTGCTCTAGTTTCTGGCAGTTTTTGCCCATCGGAGGGTCTTGAAAGTACTCTGCTAGGGAGGATTAAGAGTGAGTCTGGCTAGTCAGAATGAGCGAAGGCCTGAATTCTTCCTGAAACAAGTCATTACCTTCAATTGGGCAACAGAACAGGGCTCGCTTTCCTGTTTCAGTCCCAGCTGGGGGCTTTTTGTCTTAGCTCCCATCTCTCCAACCCACCTGATATGCTTCATTTTTTGGGAAGAGTCCCCAGGAAAGTGGAGTCGTATTTTGGGAAACAGTAATGAGTCTGTGTAGCTTTTAGCAAGATGTTGCCAATAAGTGGTCCCTTCTCTTCCCAAGCCCTGTAAGAAAGCAGAGGAGTCTGAAGAGATTCGGAAATGTCTTTTGGGAAAGGAGGGGAGAAGTCTGCAGGGGGGCAGTTACTGGGTGGAGCCTGGAAAGTTGGGATTTAGGAGAGATGGAGAGGTCCCGGTTGGCACTTTGGGTTTTAGCACATTCACGTGTCGATTGTCGCCTCTGAGACGTCAGTAGCAAAGCTAGAACAGCAGAGGGAGTTGTTTTCAGAAGAAAGATTGGGAAGTGGAGAGACGGGCAGCAACCCTTTTGCTTTCTAAATTAGCATTTTCCCGCACAGCAGTTTTCTCTGTGGCTTTAGTCCATTTCCCATGTTTACTCTCTCCCCCGCCTTCAAAGCCTTACTGAAGGCCCATCTCCTCCAAGAGCCCTTCCCTGACTAAGCCCTTCTTTCCTCTTCCCCCACTCCCTTTTGTGTCACCCTGACTTGTTCCCTTTGTTCATCCCCCCTCCCCACAGCACTTATGGACATATCTGTCATTTATTTACATTATTGTCTCTCTTCCTGCGTAGACTGCTCTAAGCTCGTTGTGGGGAGGGAATATGTTTGTTACATTGTACTCTCCCAAGTGCTTAGTATGGTGTTTTGCACACAGTAAGCGCTCAAATACGGTTGAATGGATTTATGTTCTGGATGGTGCAAATGAGAGGGATTGTGTCTACTGACTTTATATGCTCCCAAGCGCTTGGTACAGTAGTCTGCAAACATAAGGACTCAAAAACGGTTGGCCGGTTGATAGAACAACTCAGAGAAGTTCAATAAAAGCATGTTTGCTGACCAGAAGAGTTAAGTATATATTCCGCCGGCTATCTTCTGATTCGAAAGGAGCAGGTGGGCGCTGCTAGGGAAGGAGAAGCAGCAAAAAAAAAAAAAAGTGACCTGTTTAATCTCTGCTTGCAAACTCTTCCCTTGGCACATGCAATAAACAGTTGATTATTTCCGAACAACCCAAGAAAGGCGGCTGAGAGGGATCGATTCCTGTTCTCTATTTTGTCCCATTTCATTTCTCCTCCTAGTTCACTGAAATGTTTCTCTGGGAGGAAACCTCTCAGTTTCAACCCCACCCTTCGTCAGAGAAGATGGTAGCTGAGTGGGGGCTTGGGAGAAGTTTCCTTCTCAGCTCCGGTTGAGAAAATCCTTTCCACTGCTGAACTGTCATTCTGCTTTGTGCTTCTAAAAAATTGATTGATTTTACGCCTACACTCCCAAGCCTCTCTTTATTCCTCACCTCACTCTATAAAACCCATCTCCCCAATTCACTTTTGCCATCCTGATTTACTTGGCTGTGTTAATGTTTACAGGACTTTTTTGGACTAAAGGACACAGCCAGGGGAGTGTTCTAATTTCACTTGCTTCCGAAACTGTCTCTTCACAACAACCCAGGGTCTTTCCTTTGCTTCTCTTTCAGCTTTTGAAGTGGAGGGTGGATGCCTTAAGCGATTTTAAACATTTTCCCATTCCCTGGTAAAAGATAAATCCACTGATAGAATAATGGTTAGCCATTTCCTCACACTCTGGAGTTGTATATTTTTTGTTTTAGAGTTCATACTAAACTTGTTGTTTTGTCATCCTTGATTACCTTATTGCCCGGAGCTGCCAAATTATTTTCTCCTCTTGTCCCGCTTTTGTATGCCATACTGGAGGGTGGGGAGTGGGCAGGGACTTGAGTGGGGGGGGACCTGGTCTCTAACCCCACCCCTACTGTGTCACCTTGGACAAGTCAGTTAACCTCGGTCCCTCATTTTTCCGTGCCTGTAAAATGGAGTAAGATTCCTGCCCTTTCGGCTTAAACTGTGAGCCCTGCTTAGGACAAGAATCTGCCTGATCTGATTATGTATCTATCGTAGTTGTTGGTCCATAATTTAAGTTCTTGATAAATACTGCAATTACAAATATTTCCTAAATATATCCACCAATCACATTTATTGAGCATTTACCATGTGCAAAACACTGGACTAAGCACTTGGGAGAGGACAGTATAACCGAGTTGGTAGATATATTCCCTGCCCACAAGGAGCCTAAAGTTAATAGGGGAAGAGAGACATGAATATAAATAAATTACAGATGTATACATAAGTGCTGTAGGGGTGAGGGAGGGGAGAAAATGCAGAGGTATACAAAATGGCTACTGTTTATTCCTGGGGACCAGTGAATTTTGCATATGCAGTTTTTGCTAGAGTTATAATGTGGTCATTTCTCTAGCTGTGTGCTATTGACGGCAGGGAGGAGCCACTTTCTGGTGAAAGTTAAGGTGTGGGAGTTCCCAGGTGTTTTCACTAGGCATTTGACCCATTCACAAACTCTCAGACAGCAGAGTGTTAAAGTTGGCCCCGTACTCATTTAATTAAACTTATAATTTAAAAATGAGCACACAGGCAGATATTTGTCCCTACACAGGGTCCTCTTTTATTAGCATTAACAGCAGTTCGAGAATGCTTGGTATGAGAAAGTGAAATACAGCATGTGAATATTCTAATCTTTGGGGAAAACACTTTGTAATTAAATACCCCACTATATCTCATTGTAAAAGTCGTGGAGGTGGTGTGAGTGAGCAAGGAAGGGGACCGGCAGGGAGAAGACTTAATTAGCCTGATGGTCTGTCAGACATTTTTATTCTGTATATTAGAGCCAATAATAATTATGTTAACTGAAGAAATTGAGTAGTCAACTTTCACCTCGAAGTTACCAGTCTTGTTAAGTCCTTTATTTATTTGAAAACGTTCATGCATAAAGATTTCAACCTCATTAATCATGTTGTCATATCAATTCCATACCTAGTTTAATCCCCAATTATGAAAGCAGTAAAATGCAGAGATAAACATGTGTGTCTCCTCTGTTAATTTAGGGTCTCGTAGGGTGTAACCTGTTTGAGGGTTTTTTTTTTACTAGCTGATTGGTAGGTTTCCCATAGGCAGGTTTCCCATATTAGTTGATTTCTAGAGTGGTTTTTAACCATTCACTGCTTCAATGAGGAACGATTGATCTTTTCCCTCTGGTTTTTTAGAAAGATCAGAAAGGCTGTGTTTGACAACATGCTTCCTAAACAAATAGTATCCTCACAATAAAATCACATTTCACAGTGGAATACTTTACCTAAAGTATGCTTGGTACAAAAAGTGCCCATTTCAAAAACTCAGGAAGATGACCTCTGTAGTCATTCTAGAAAACAGGAGTGGCAGTTAATGCGTATTGTCGATCTAAAAGAGAGCTCTGTTCTCAGAGAGATGTAATTACTTTCTCTTATTAGAAAATGGAAGTTATGACACATGTACTTTTGATTTTAAGTCAGTGCAAAGTAGTTTTAAAAATAGGAAACTTCATGATTCTGCCTAGATGTTAGTAGGACATTATGAATATTAGAGTTTGTAGCCTGAGCTCATATTCAATGCGCTAGTAATGATAATAGTGGCATTTAAATGCTTACTGTGTGCCAAGCAACATCCTAAGCACAGTGCGGCAGATACAAACAAGACAATCAGGTCAGACAGTCCCTGACCCATACGGACCTCATAGACAAAGCAGGAGGGAGAACAGGTATTGATTCCCGATTTTTACAGATGAGGAAGCTTTGGCACAGAGAAGTGAAGTCTATTTGCCCAAGCTCACACAGCAGGCAAGTGGAAGAGCCAGGATTAGAACTCAGGTCCTCTGACTCCCAGGCTTTCTCCACTAAACTGAATATATTTCTAAAAGTGTGTTTCTTGCATTCTAGAATGTAAATGAACCTAATCAAATCTTCAAAGGAGGGGGTCTAATAAGATAATTTAGGACCAGGCCCAACTGTTTGCTGTATTTATAAAATTATATTTAATGGCTGCAAATTCAGTATTTATGCTGTTCCAAGAAAGGCTGATTTCATTTTATTTAGCTAAAGAATCTTGGATAGTTAACATTTCACCCAAAATGTTGATAATTGTATCCAAAGTTCAGTTCTAAATGTGAAATAGTTTTGTTTTTATCCTAAAATTTAAGTGTTATGATCCAGGTATTCTACTAAGCACTGAGGTAGATACACATTCATCAGGTGGAGCACAGATGGGGCTCAGAGTCTTAATCCCCATTTTACAGATGAGGGAGCTGAGGCCCAAAGAAGTGCAGTGACTTGCTCAAGGTCACACAGCAGACAAGTGGCAGAACTGGGATTAGGACGCAGGTCCTAGTGACTCCCAGTCCTGCACTCTGTCCATTAGGCCACACCACTTCTCCTAGGTTGGTTTGAATTGAACTTTGACAAAGTACTGCTACCGTTTTTTCTTGAGCAAAGAGATACATTCTTTCATTTCCCAAGCATCCACATTGCAGCCACCCAGTCGAGGGGGTCTACTTAGCTTCCTCATTGCCAAAACAGTAATTATGATGCCTGTCATTCTCATGAGCCTTTTTGCCTTTAGAGTCTCCTTGGAAGGATGATGCACTACTACCTTTCAAAGGATAAACCTGGGGATCAAGTGTGAGGAGGAAAAGTCAGCAGACTCGGTCTAGTCTACCACAGCCATCTTCCCAGTAGCAGACAGATAATTAGCAATTGTGGTATTTAAGATCTTATATGTGCCAAGCACTGTTCTGAGGGTGGCAGTAGATAAAAACTAATCATGTCTGATCCAGTCCCTATCCCACGTGGATCCTCACCAAATAAGTTGGGGGGCGGTGGGGAGGAATAAGTATTGAATCCCTATGTTGCAGATGAGAAAAATGAGGCCCAGAGAAGTTATGTAACTTGTTCAAAGTTACACAGCAGACAAGTTGCCACTAATAACCCACATCCTCCGACTCCCGGGCCTGTGCTTTTTCCACTAGGCCATTCTGCTTCTCACCTGATGATGTATTTATCCTCATGTTTGGTACAGTTTTTGGCACATAAGTTCTTATCAAGTGCCACGATTATTAATTAGTAACATTCAGTGGGCTGCTGTATAGAAACACGGACTCTGTTCACTTTCTCCTTTATGGGCAGGAAAGGATCCAAGTCATATGAGTGATTATTCCATGTGCCCCATGGGCTCAAGCCCTAAGACCGACATCTCCTGAGGATTCCAATGTAATGTTAGCCACCAGACAATCCGAAGGGAACCATGCCAGATCCTTGAACAAGACACCGTTATCTGAATGGCAACTTAATTTCCATCAGTTTCAGTCAGCCTGGTGGCAGTAGTTAAAAATAGGGGAGGGGAAGAATTAATTAAAAATGGAAATAATGGAAAAGAGAAAATGTGCCAGAACCCATCAGGAAAATATCCTGTCTGATTATAGCCCATTTGCCCCCTGCATATATTAAACCGAAATTTTAGAGACAGGCCGGCGTCACTTGAAGTGGGTCGCCTTGCCTTTCAAGCTGTAGGATCCACCAAAAATGTATGTCTTCCAACTTTTTAGGCTGTTTGGTGAATATTTATTTCAGTGGCTCCAGGACTTTTTATTTTTCCAGAGCTGAGTGGCTGCCAGCTCTGGTTAGTACACATTCAAGTAGAGAAGCAGTGTGGCTTAGGGGAAAGAGCACAGGCTTGGGAGTCAGAGATCGTATTTCTAATTTCTAACTTGTCTGCTATGTGACCTTGGGCAAGTCACTTAACTTCTCTATGCCTGTTACCTCATCTGTAAAAATGGGGATTAAAAAATGTGAACCCCATGTGGGACAGTCTGATTACCCTGTATCTACCACAGTGCTTAGCACTTTGTAAACGCTTAACAAATACCATTATTATTATTATTATTATTCTTGGAGACATAGCCAAAATCACTCAGTTCATTGCTCTGCACATAGTAAGTGCTCAGTTTATACAATTGATCGATAATCCCCTCTAGACTTCGAGCTCGTTTTGGGCTGGGAACATGTCTGCTAATTCTGCTGTATTGTACTCTCCCAAGCACTTAATACAGTACTCTAAACATAGTAAGTCCTCAATAAATCCCATTGATCAATAAGCCGAATCTGCATGTACAAACTACCCAGGGAATTGAAGCCCTAAAATGCACTTTTAGTTTGAATAATCTGGGTATCATGTTCAAAAACTGGTTCATTTAGATGAGTAAGGGCTCAGTGAATTGGGGCCTGAGTTATCTAGGTGATTGACATGTGTAGGCAGCTAGGTTGGTTTTGTGTTGCTTTTGGTTAAGTGTTTATCTCGAGCCAAGATTTGGGGCTTGGAGATTCAGAATGTTCTGCCATTTGGGCTGAATTGAGCAGTAATGTTTCATATATAGTGATGCCTCAGCAGTGAACTGGAGTAAAGGGGCTTTATTTCTGAGTCTCCTGGTGAGTGATAGGGGGAAATGTTAAGTAATTTGTATTAGCAGTGCATCCTCTGAGAATAGGCAGTGCTTGGGTTTTCTGGGTTCCCGTGGGCCAGGATGTGATTGCTTGAGAAATCTAGGATTTCATCAGTCATGTCAGAGAAAACATGGAACTAACCTTTCGGGGATCCTGCAGAACACACTTCATCTGTCGCCGTTTTGGAGCATGGTATAAATGGGTAAGCGACTCGAGAGATTGCTTTTGGTCCTTGCTTTTAAGCAGAAGATGATCTGTCATCCTGAAATAATCCAAAAAGATTCCCAAGGAAGAATTCCCACTCCCAGAGATGGAAGGGGTGAATGAATGTCTTTCTTCCAACAACTCTGTTGAATTGAGAAGCAGCATGACGTAGTGGAGAGAGCACAAGCCTGGGAGTCAGAAGGTCATGGGTTCTAATCCCAGGTCCTCCGCTTGTCTGCTGTGTGACCTTGGGCAAGTCACTTCACTCCTCTGTGCCTCAGCTGTAAAATGGGAATTGAGACTGTGAGACCCACAAGGCACAGGGACTGTGTCCAACTCGATTTGATTGTATCCATCCCAGCACTTAGTACAGTGCCTGGCACAAAGTAAGCACTTAACAAATACCATCATCATCATTATTATTATTATTAATCATTTAAATTACATGGTTTATCTCTCAAGCCTAAGGTAGAGGACTAAACCAGTATGTTTAGAACCCAAGATAATCATTTGGTTTGCCAGAATGGAGGATAACTGTGCTCTCCTTACACAACGAAGGTATTTACACTTAGGATAGCAAAATGCCAGGAAAATGACATTTTTTGTAATGAATTTGTCATGTGAACGTTTAAGTTCCTTGAAGGCAGGGATGGTTTCTACCAACTCTATTGCATGCTCCATAGAGCTTAGTACAGTGGTCTGTGCACTGTAGGTGCTCAATAAATAACATTGATGAACCAGCTCTGATGCTGAAGGGAGAAGAAAAGTGTAAAATTTAGGGGTGGGTTCTTGTGGCTCTTGTACCAAATAATAAATCATTGGCATTTAAGCACTTACAAGGTGCCAGGCACTGTTCTAAGCTCCAAGGTTGATACAAGGTAATCACATTGGACACAGTCCATGTCATTCATTCAATCATATTTATTGAGAGCTAGCTGTGTGCAGAGCACTGTACTAAGCGCTTGGATTGTACAATTCAGGCAACAGATAAAGACAATCCCTGCCCAGCAATGACCTCAGAGTCTAAAAGGGGGAGACAGCTCAGACTTGATCCCCATTTTTAGATGAGTTAGCTGAGGCACAGAGAAACAATTTGTCCAAGGTCACACAGCAGGCAAGCGCCAGAGCCAAGATTAGAACTCGGGTCCTCTGACACCCAAACCTGTACTCTTTCTACTAGACCACACTTGAGGTTGCTCTTGCAGCTCTTTGCCCGGAATTGAGATGCAAAGTGGTTCTCACATTAATTTCTGTCCTTTTCTAGGAAGGGCTTTCTTCTTTGAGGTCAGGATAGAGACTGGAGTTAAACAGCACCTCCATCTTCCCTGTCTCAAGACCGTAGCCTTGGCATTTTCCTTGACTCATCTCTCTCATTCAACCTGAATATTCAGTTTGTCACCAAATCCTCTCAGTTCTATCTTCACAGCATATCTAGAAATTCCCCCTCTCCTTCAAACTGTTACCACGCTGATCCAAGTATTTGTACTATCCCGCCTTGAATCAGTACTGGCCTCTCTGACTTCTGTCTCTCCCCGCTACCATCTAGACCTCACTCTGCTCCCTGGATTATTTTCTCAAAAACCGACCAGTCCACATCTTCCCACTTCATAAAAACATCCATTGATTGTCAAATCCACCTCCACATCAAACAGAAACTCCTTACCATTGGCTTTTAGACACTCAATTAACTTTCTCTTTCCTACCTTATCCCTCTTATCTACTACAACCCAGCCTGCACACTTCTTGTCTAATGCCAACCTACTCACTGTACCACCATCTCACCTATCTTGCCACCAACCCCTTGCCCACATCCTCCCTCTGACCTGAAATTCTATACCCCTTCATAGCCAATATACCACCATTCTCCCCATCTTCAAAGCCCTACTAAAATAATATCTCCTCCAAATGACCTTCCCTGATTAGACCCTCATTTTCCCATCATATTCACCTTCTCTTCTGTCTCACCTGTGCACTTGGGCCGAATCTCCCTTAAGCACTTCGATACCCACTCCAGTCCCACAGCTCTTGCATACTTTAGCTGATTTTCTACCATATTCCCCATCTGTAATTTATTTTGATGTCTCCACCTCTCTCTAATAATTATAATGTTGGTATTTGTTAAGCACTTATGTGCAGAGCATTGTTCTAAGTGCTGGGGTAGATACAGGGTAATCAGGTTGTCCCATGTGAGGTTTACAGTCTTAATCCCCATTTTACAGATGAAGTCACTGAGGCCCAGAAAAGTTAAGTAACATGTCCATAGTCACACAGCTGACAAGTGGTATAGCCAGGATTCGAACTCATCACCTCTGACTCTCAAGCCCGGGCTCTTTCCACTGAGCCACGCTGCTTCCTTTGACTTTGAGCTCCTTGTGGACAGGGATCCTCTTTTACCAACTTCACTCTATTTTTCCAAGTGTTTAGTACAAGTCTCTCCCAAGCAGTAAGTGTTCAATAAACTATAATCCTCAATCTCCCTTTTTTTTTCCCTGTCCAAAATAAGAAGAGAAAACTTGTTGTTCTGCCTATTGACTGTAAGCTCCTTTGGGGCAGGGATCTTATCTACCAACTCTATTATATTATACTCTCCCAAACACTTAATGCAGTGCTTTGCACACAGCAAGTGCTCAATAAATACCATTGATTGAATGGATGTGTAACTAATTGTCCATGGCTAGAGAAATGAGTCCTACCAACTCTAGCACCTTCAAACTTATTTAGATCCTCCTCTATCCTCATGTTTATATACCTCTTTGGTTTTTTTTATGACTCTAGTTATAAATATTTTAGTATCCGCTGTTAGTGTAAGCCTCCTGTGGGCAGAGAACATGTCATTTCTTTATTCTGTACTTCCCAAGCATCTAGTATGTTGCACTGCACCACATGGGTGCTCAAAAAATGCTGCTGCTACTCCTACTATTCCTGCAAGTTTTCAGTGGGTTGAAACACCCAGGGGAACATGTTAGAGACTCATAATAAATGTTAGGTGTAATGATGCAAACAATAATGGTGGTAATGGTAAGAATGATAATATAATAATAAAGTGAAAATGATAATCCTCTCTGACCAACAAAGTAGGATTAGACTTGTTTCATTAACCTTTTGCTCAAGCACACTAATATATATTTTTTCCTCGGGAGTTCTTGATTTCCCCATTAGTCCCACAGATGGCCAAACCCAGGCTTTCCTTCGATATATTTATTTTTGGTCCTTAATTAAGTAAATTAAGGGAGGTGTGTCCAAAAGGGGGTGTTAGCTGGGCCTGAAAAGTGCAGCTGAACAAAGGGGATTTGTGAGAGCTTTTGACCCATCCCTCTCTAGCTAAAGGGGCAGGGGGGAAAGAGAGAGATAGAGACAGAGACACATTCACCTACGTTTGGTTATTCAAGCAAAACCCTGGTGGGCAGAATTCCACTTGGATGCAGGCGTGCGTTTTGCTGGAATCTTGGCTTACCGCCACAGGTAGGCGAAGCCCGATGATTCCACGGAGCCCTAAACCCACTTCCTCTTGCGGGCTAAGGAAAAGAGAAAACCTCAGGAGCTAACAGGGATTGTTTGGACTTCGGAAACTGTAGATGCCTGAAAGCTGCTTTTACTCTGCAGCCTCCTGGCCCATCAAGCAGCTAGTGTTCCTTGATTAGTGGTGGGGAGGAGGAGGGCTTGCACTATGAAAGATTAGCGCTTGGATTTTAAAGTGGGACTTGCCTCTTTGTTTGCCTCTCAAAGTCTTACTATTACCAGCCCAAATGTTGAAACGTGCCTGTAGGATGCTGACATAAGGCTAATAAGTGAGTTTTAAAGATAACAGTGGATTCCAGAATCTTGGGTTTGTTTTGCATTCAGTGACAGTCACTAAATCAGGAGAGGAATGTTCAAACAACACACTTGAGGAAAAGTGATTTTTATAGAAAGTAGCCATCCCTGCTAATAGCCAGTAACTGCACATAACCCTCCTGGCATTAAAAATCCATTAGCTAAGCCCAGTTTAAACACCAGCTGATGCTATGTCAGCTAAGTGGATGTTGGAATTTTTTTCATATAAGGCAGCAATAGCTGTTCTGAAATTTTTCTCAACTGTGGACATTAAAGGCAATGTCATCTGATAGGAGTAGCTCGAGTCCCCACTAAAGCAGCCTGAGATTTGAAATGTAACCAGAGTGGCCATCTGGTTATAATAAGGAGAAATAATTAAAAACAGGAATGAGGTTTGGAAAAGGTAACCTTAAAGAAAGATCATATGGGGAATGTTAAATCAACGTGTTTCAGTAAACGGAAGCTCCCGTGAAGTACCCAAGGTAGTATTTCCTTTAGCTTGGTAGGCATATCGATTCCAACAAAAAACAATTTTGGAGATTTTTAAATTTTTTGGGGGGAGGTGGGGGCGGTGGGGGTTCAGTTCCTATTCAAGGACAATTCTTTGAGAGCCTGCTTGCTTCTAAAGTGTTTATTTGTGTGGGTTTAGATTGTATATGGAGTAAGCCTGGCTAATGAAGTTAGAGCAGTTCACTAGCTCTACCAAAACAACTTCTGAAAGTGATAGGTCAATAAATATGCCCTGAGATTATTTGAGTTGGAGAACACAATCCAGATTATCCCACCCGAAACTGGGGCCCCTTTCCAGGTACATTTTACTTCTTTTTCCATATATGCCCTTTGTGGCACTATAGCATCAAGGCAGTATGATCTAGTGGAAAGAGCATGGGCCTGGGAGTCGGAAGACCTGAGTTCTAATCCCGGCTCCACCACTTGCCTACTGTGTGATCTTGGGCAAGTCACTGACCTTCTCTGTGCCTCAGTTTCCTCAACTGTTAAATGGGGATCAAGAACCTTTTCTTCCCCTTAATTAGGCTGTGAGCCCCATGAGGGTCAGGGACTGTGTCCAACCTGATGGATTTTTATCTACCCAGTTGTTAGAACTTTACACATAAGTGCTCAACAAATACTATTTAAAAAAATTGAGACCGTAGAAATTACAATGCTAGTGGCTTTGTTTCCAAATTATATTGGCAAGCTACATTTTTTATTGTTGGTTATTTAAAAGGTCAGTGAAAGCAGATAGAGAATTGGATTATACTATTGTAGAGTCTGATTTAGGGTTGCAGAGTAAACTAATGGGAGGAGAGCAGTAATTAATCACTTAATGTCATGCTGGAACTAGGACCATGAAGTATTGCTCTTTCTCACCTCCACTCTACCCCTTTTCTATTATGTGTCCATTAGGGAAACCTTAAACAAGTATCACCAAGTAGAGAATCATTCTTTCAGATTTGACCCAAATAGGTTTATTTCGTGCAAAAGGTCCCCAATGGTCACTTAAATGCTTAACACATTTTTCTGCAGGTCTTTCCATTTCAATGAATTACATATAGTTCTCTGGGTTTGGAGTGCTGTTTTTTTTACTTTCTTTTATTTTTAAATTACATTAGTTCACCATGGTAGAATGGGAGAAAATTTAATTATCTGCCCTTTTTCTGGAAACAAGTATTTAAACATAATATTGCATTACAGCGAGGGCTCACAATTGAAAATAGTGTTTTACACATGTTAACGGATTTTCACAAGGAAACTTCTAATGAAACTGAAAATTCCTGTTCCCTGCCATTAATTGTTTAGGTTTGGCTCCATCTGTTCTGTAAACTCTCGTTCCTAATGGATCCTGAGCTTACTTGGACACTGTTTACACAATTAGATTACCAAACAAAATCTTATTTACCAACATATTGTATGCTGACGGAATAATCTAATCTTGAGTGTGTTCAATTCAAACATTCATACCAGATGGAAATATTTCTCAGTTCAACCCTGGGTGTCTGGAGTTTTAGTTTGAAACCCACTTTAGGTTTTGGAGAATAAAAGCATAAAATGAAAGCAACTTTTTCCAGATGTTTTTCCTTGTCTATTGTGCAAAACCTAATTCTATTACAAGACTTAAAAAGATTATTGTATGCAGCCACTCCATAAATCTGTGCCATTTATGAACAGGGAGAATTATGAAATTGGAGCTAACAAGATGATTCTACACAGATTGGAGTTGGAAGAGTTTCATTATTAGACAAAGTCACCCTGAAATGCAAATATACTTTCGTCTTTCAAAGGTTTGTCGCTTCTGAAAACTCCAATTTACTTGAGAAACAGCCTGCTTGTATGCTTTTTTTTTCCAAAAATGTATTCTTTAATAATTTACCTTTCAACTCATCTATATTTTATCCAGCTTGTGTCACCCATCATCTAGTGATATGATTAATATTCTGAGATCTGCCAACACCCCAGCTAGAATTTAACCAACAGCCACCTTTAGCACTTATTTATTGATACCTATCCTCAGTATTTGTGCTTACGGCGTATATTTGTGGGTCCCCATATATATTTTTCTATGTATATCATGGACTATTCATTGTTTATTCTGATTCCACTGTGTGTAAATATTTTTGTCTCTCTTCCCTCAGAGTATAAGCTCCGTATGGGTAAGAAATGTGTTTTGTGCTTCTTTGTACTTTCTCAAATGCTGAGTGCAATGCATTGCATTCAGTGTGCCCTTAGTACTAATACTAGTAATAATATTTACTAAGAGTTTACCATATGCAGAGCACTGTACTGAGTGCCTTGGAAAGGATACACAGGTGGGAATTAGACATGGTCTCTATGCTCGGGGGGTGGGGAGGTGCTTTCTACTACAGCAACATAAACTTTTACCGCACCATAAAATCTTCCCATTAAAGGTTGTGTGGTCACTGTTTTAAGTCCTTCAGGAAATACATTCCCTTGTAGTTAATAATTGTGATATCTGTTAAGCATTTACTGTGTGCAAAGCACTGAGGTAGATACATAGTTATCAGATCAGGTACCGTCCTTTCCCCAGGGTCTCACAGGCTGAAGGTGTGCAACGTTCTGCAGCCCTGGGCCAATAAAGGACAAGTATTTCCTGAACACTTCAGCGGATCTTCCCGGCAGCAAGAATCAGTAATGCCAAAAAATGGTGATTGTGGGTAGAAAAGACATTTATTAATCACTAAGAGCCAAGTATGGGTTTGAGACAGGATAATCAGATCTGGTATAGTTTTTACCCACTGGGGATTCCCAATCCAAGAGGAAGGAAGAACAGATATTGACCTCCCCACCCCATTTTACAGATGAGGAGACTGAGGCCCAGACAAGTTATGGCTTGTTGAACGTCACCCAGGAGGAAGGGGGCAGAGCCGGCATAGAGCCTGGGTTTCCTGAGTCCTTGTCCTGTTGCCCTCCTTTTATTCATTCACTCATATTTATTGAGAGCTTACTGTGTGCAAAACACTGTCCTAAGCACTTGGGAGAGTACATCTAACAATAAACAGGCACATTCCCCACTAACGTTGAGCTAGGTCATCCTGCTCCTCAAGTGGCATGGTGCTTGTTGTGGGCAGCGCCCGGATCTACCAACTCTGTTCTATTGTATTCCCCCAAGCGATTAGTACAGTGCTCGGCACACAGTAAGTGCTTATTAAATATGATTGATGCCCAAGGGTTGAGGAGCTGAAGGGACTGTGGCCTCAGTCCTCCTAGCTGTGGCAGCTTCTCCTCCCTATAAGTCCCATGGTTAGACTGTAAGCTCCTCCTGGGCAAGAATTGTGCATTCCAACTCTCTTGAGTTGAACTCTCCCAAGTACATAGAGTGCTCTGCCTTTAGTAAGCGCTCAATTAATACTTTGATAGAGAAGCAGCGTGGCTCAGTGGAAAGAGCCCGGGCTTGGGAGTCAGAGGTCGTGGGTTCTAATCCTGGCTCTGCCACTTATCAGCTCTGTGACTGTGGGCAAGTCACTTAACTTCTCTATGCCTCAGTGACCTCATCTGTAAAATGGGGATTAAGACTGTGAGCCTCATGTGGGACAACCTGATCACCCTGTATCTACCCCAGCACTTAGAACAGTGCTCTGCACATAGTAAGCGCTTAACAAATACCAACATTATTATTATTATTGAGGGCCCAGGGCCTTTTGTGGGGAAATTCAGGCTGGGTCAGAAGCAGGAGGCCTAGGGAACCAGCAGCTCACTTGAGTGCCCGGTTGAGTCCCTGATGAGGGCTAGTTAGGTGAGTTTTCTTGATGCTGCCCAAGTGGAGAGAGGAGAAGGTTTAGGCTGACAAGAGCCTAATTGGAACCTAGGAGGGCAGTGCCCAGAAGGCTAGACTCTAAGCTCCTTTAAGGGCAAGGATCATGTCTACTTACACTATTTTGATACCCCAACTGGCTTCAGAGAGTGCAAACAGTCAGTGCTCAATAAGGACAATCAAGGGGCCATCAGGGGCAGCAATGCCTAGTGGACAGAGCATGGGCCTAGGAGTCAGAGGCACCTGGGTTCTAATCCCAGATCCCCCACTTGTCTGCTGTGTGACCTTGGGTAAGTTGCTTCACTTCTCCATGCTCTGTAGAATGGGGATAAAGACAGGGAGCCCCATGTGGGACAGGGACTGTGGCCAACCCAATTTGCTCATGTCCATTCCAGTGCTTAGTACAGTGCCTGCCACATAACACTTAATAAATAGCACAGATATTATTACTATTATTACAAAGCTGCCCAAGATGAGTGAAGATGCAGCGACTTTTTAATGATAGTGCTTACTATGTGTCAAACACTGTTCTAAGCCCCAAGGTAAATACAAATTAATCAGATTGATCACAGTTCCTGTTCTACATAGGGCGCTCAGTCTTAATCCCCATTTTGCAGTTGAGGTAACTAAGGGGCAGAGAAGTTAAGTGACTTGCCCAAGGTCACACAGCAGACAAGTAGATTAGAACCTAGATCCTTCTGACTCCCAGGACCGTGCTCTATCTAGTAGCCCATGCTGCTTCTCTACTCACCATGCTCAGCAGAGCTTTTGGGGGCTTCAGGGTAAGAGGCGGTGGGCTGACTCGCCTTCTGAATTTCATGCTTCTCAGGAGAGATCCACACACTAGCAGCAGAAGCTAGGTCCCCTGTGAGTGTGTGAGCAAAAGGAAAACTTTTTTTTCTGCTCTTTTGGAAAGAAAATAGTGAGCAGCCAGCCAAACTGTAGGCAATCTTCTCCTTCAGAAGGGTAATAAGGATTCCAAAGCTAATCAGGAGTGGCTTGGGCCCTAAATAGTTTTGAAAATATCATCTTATCTTCACAAGATCTTATTCTATTTGAGGGAACCAGAAGAAACAATTTAGAATGCCTTTAATGACTAGTTAGCCTGCTTATTTGAGTTTTAAGCTTTAAAGAGCAGTCAGCTCCTAGCAGTATGCTTTGAAGATTTTGTGCAAAAAAACAAAAAAAACCCATAATGAATCCTAAAACAAAGAGACTGTAGTTCTAACCCCTCCGAGCCTAGAGCTGTTTACTCTCAGGAAAACAAACTTAAATGTTAAAAAAGACAGAAACTTGGGAATAGGCCTTCTGAATAATGGCAAGGATATTTCTTGGTGTGAGTAAGTTTGCCGTTCGTATATTTTTCTTCTGTTTATTTTCTTTAAGTTGTAGAAAAAACTGTGCTGCGAAAGAATGAGTCAAGAAATGTCACCTTTTCATATTTGCCATGTTAAAATACTAGCCCAAAGGCCCCCGAAGCTCTCTCCCTCTCTCAGCAGAGGGTTATCAAGGATGACTTTTGACTTCTTGTGGCTTTACATTTGCCCTGTTCTTGGCCCAGTGGAAAGTGCACTACTGAAAGAGTGCTTACTGTGAGAATCAGGAGACTTGGGTTTTGGTTCTGCCTGTATTCAACTAGCAGGGTTAAGACCACCCGTGAAGTTTGCAGTGAGATGGCCCCCTACCCCCCTCCTCTCTTACTGAGATCTCTGCCCCCAGAGGGTCCATAATAATAACAATAATAATAAGATACATATTTCCTTCCTAGGTCAAGCCTACCTATTGCCTCACTTTCCATGTGCAGTAAGACTTAACCAGACAGACCTTCCAACCTGGGTCCGATAGGATCCTGGGATGGATGAGAAAGTGATAACTTCCCTCCATGAGACTGGCCTCAGAGCTTGGCTCTCCAACACTGAGCAGCTTATGGTAGGAGTTTTTTATGGTATTTGTTAAACCACTACAATGTAAAACACACTGTTCTAAGTGTTGGGGTAGTTACAGATTAATTAGGTTGGACACAGTCCCTGTCCCGCATGGGGCTCACAGTCTAAGTAAAAGGGAGAATGGGAGAACTGAGGTATGGAGAAGGGAAGTGATTTGCCCAAGGTCACACAGCAAGCATTTGGCAGAGTTGGGATTAGAACCCAGGTCCTCGGGCACCCAGGCCTGGGCTCTTTCCACTAGACCATGCTGCTTCCTCCCTATCTTTAGCTTTCTGATGTCTAGGCTTTTCAGGGACTCTAAATGACACTTCCTGGACTTTTTCTTATTTCCTGTATTTGAATCATTTGAGTGTAAATCACTTGAGGATAGAGGCTATCTGTCTCTTTTTGCCTCTTTTGAACTGTGCTCAGCACACATTAGATGCTCAATGAATAGATTCATTGCTTGATGATACCATCATAGAAGCTGCGAGACCTAGGCCTAGAGATTGTCTCTATCTGTTGCCGAATTGTACTCTCCAAGAACTTAGTACAGTGCTCTGCACACAGTAAGTGCTCAATAAATACAATTGAATGAGTAGTAGAAAGAGCAACAGGGGACGTGAGTTCTAAACTTGGCTCTGACACTTGCCAGCAGTATGACCTAGGGCAAGTCACTTAACTTCTCTTCAGTTAAGTGCTTCAGTTTCCTCTCATCTAACTTGGAGATAGGATCCCTACTCTCTCGCCACCTTAGATTATCAGCTGTTGAATATTCTTTTGATTTTTCTCCCTGGTGAAATGATTCAATCAAATGTTTAAACTTAAACCTCCAGTCATTGCCCAAACAGCTCCACGTCAAACAGAAACTCCTTACCATCTGGGTCTAAAACTTTTATTTCCCCTATCTGCCTCGGAGTCCCTCTAAACTGTGAGCTCATTGTGGGAAGGAATGTTTCTGTTTGTTGTTGTATCAAATTCTCCCAAGATCAAAGAACAATGCGTTGCACACAGTAAGAGCTCAATAAATATGATTGAATGAGCTATGCACTTGGCTGTGAGCTGGAGATTCGAAAGCCTTGTGTTCCATTCCCAGCTCTGCCACTTGTCTGCTTTGTGACCTTGGGCAAGTAACTGAAGCACAGAAGGGAAGTGACAGCTGTAAAATGGGGTTTAAGACTGTGAACCCCTTGTGGGATAGAAACCGAGTCCAACCTGATTAGTTTGTATCTACTCCGGTGCTCAGAACAGTGTTTAACACACTTAACAAATACCATCAATTACTATTATTATCCCTCAAGCACTTTGATACTCACCCAGCCCCACATTACTTAGGTAATTACTCTTATACTCTTTCTCCTTTCCCTAATCAATTTTAATGACTTTATCCCCAGTGGACTGGAGCTCCATGAGGGCAGGGAGTTCTTGTATTATAATTTTCCAAGCACTTACAACCATGCTCTATAAGCTCGTTGTGGGCAGGGAATGTGTTGATTGACTCTCCCAAGCACTCAGGACAGTGCTCTGCAGACAAGTGCTCGATAAATACAATCGTTTGACACAGTAAGCACTCAACTACCTCCGATATATGCCAAAAGCATCTACTTCTAAACAGAAAGATTCCAGCATTTTTCATGTGCAATTCATTTGGCTTTAATTGCCAAGTAGCTGAAAAATTGAAGTAGGAATTCATTTCCTTTGGTCTGGAGACATTTGATCCTATACCTGAAAAATTACATTGGAAATTGTGTAGCATAATAGATCTTCCTGCAGCCCTAGTGAAGTAAATATAGCATGAAGCCCTTTTTAAGGTATCCAGATGGTTATGGATTATACTTCTCTAGCCAATGAAGAGAAGATTATAAAGTAACTGTTCTTTTTTGTTGAGACATCAGTAAACACAAACCCAACTTGCCCTGAATAATTACCAAGAGGGAGTTGTGCAATGTCCTTTACTGGTCGTTGTTTGTAATCAAATAGACTGAACCTTGCCGTGACATAAAACAGAAGTCATGGCTGGGGGAGAGATCTGTAATTATTCTCACCAGGTGCCCATAAGGGAATGCCAGAGAGATGTTTGAAGACACAAATATTGCTGGAGGAAAGGTTTTGGAACTGTCAGACCACCCTTAAAGACAGCTACTAAACCAACCCAGGGTAATTGCAAGGGTTAAGGAATGTTTCTTTGGAAATGAGAAGAGGAGGCAGATGACTTTGTCATCCCAAGAGCTTCCTTTTATAATGCAGTGATATAGTTCTCAATTGGACAGTGTGTTAGATGATTTCAAAACCCGGATTGGTGTGTGAGAACCCAAATTAGCAGTGGTAGTCTCTTTGGGGGTGGGGGAGGGAAACCTTTAACACGGCAGTGTTATAAAATCGACTAGAGTGTTCATTGCTAAATACGCTTCTCAACAAAAGAGTGTTCAGTTCTCATAAAATGTTTGACTCACACAAGTGAATTACTCAAACCTCAATTTGAATTTTCTTTTTCTTCTCTTGGGGATTTAGGACAGAAACAGTTCTCAAGCACGATAATAGAATAATGGTGGCATTGGTTAAGCACTTATGAAGTGCCAAACACCAGCGTAGATACAAGAGAATCAGCTTGGACATGGTCGGGCTCACGGCCTAGGCTGGAAAACAGGTAAATGTAACCTCATTTTACAGGTGACGAAACTGAGGCACAGAGACGTTGATTTTTTTTCCCCAGGGTCACACACAGAGCAAGGGGTAGAGGTGTGACTTGAAGGTCTCCAAGCTCCCACCTCTTTAGCCGTTCTACTGGACTCCGCTTGTGTCCCTTTGGTTTAAGTGGACATAACCAAGAGCAACCACTGTTTTGTCTCCACGTTGGATTTTTTTCCTCTGGGAACTGATTAAATCTGTTCTCCTATGAGGATTTAAAATTAGCTGGGGAAATGGGGAGAGGTCAGTGGAACATGCTGATGGGAAACTTTCATTTTTTTGTGAGTTCCATTATCATTTAGCATTGCTGAGTGCTAGACACATGTTTGGCCTTATTCAGAGAGTCTGATCAGTAGTTTTACAAAGAGTTCAGCATTTTCTCAAGGTCAGAGAATGCTGGCAGTTTCATCTTTCAGGATCCTTCAGCCGAACTGCTATGTGAAGAATGCCACTTTTCATCAGGAACTTCTGCTTTCACGTCCCAAAAAAGTCACATCTCTAAAGAACAATAAGTCCTACGGCTAGAAAGCATTTATAATAAAAAAAATTTTGATTATTCCACAAATGTAGAAAGAAATTCACATTCAAGCTTTCAAAAAACCTCCTTTTTTAGAAGTAAGTAGGCAAAATCTGTTTACTGGTGCTCTCAGCAAAGTTTTAATGATGTTGATTGATTCACATTTTTCCCTGCAAGTTTTTATATTAGTGAGCAGGAATTATATTGATCCTCTTTTAGAAGACATTAATGAAATCTGTAGATATCTTACAAGCCTGAGTTGTTAACCTTGGTAGGGTTTTGAATCCTTAAATGGAAGCAAAAGGAAAAAAGGCAAACTGTGGTGTGTAAATGCTACATAAGTGAACAGAGTGCCTCTTAGTCTTACCAGAGAGAGAAGACATGATGTATCTCTATGACCCCATTTGCTTGAAAATGTGCTTAGCAGAGGGCTTTTTCTTTTTGGAAATCTTTGTTTTCCTGCCTAATGCTCACCATCTATTTATCTCTACGGAAACAAGTTAAAAAGTTCATCATTCCCTGGGCTTCGCCAGAAACGCCTTCTGCTCTCACAATAGTAGTATGTCAAGATCTTGACCCACTTAAAAGGAAGATGCAAGATTTATTCTGGAAATTCACCAGAATAGGCCAGTTCTCAAAAATGCCAAGGAAAAGATCAGTGTTAGTAAATTCAAATGAACTTCAGTCTCACTTGACTTGGTACACTCAGCTAATTGGGACCAAAAATAATTTCAAGGGCAGGAATTTAGGCCCTGTCTGGGCAGGGGGTGAGGAAGGTGCGGAGGGTTTCAGAGTCTGCTGTGGAAAGTCAGATAAACATTTTCAGTGTTTTACCTCTTTCTGATGTGATTTTTGCATGATCTGTTGTGTTTGCTGTCCTTTGCTTAGATGGTAGGGGTAGTAAGACTGGCAGAAGAAGAATAGATAGAAGTGGATACTGGATAGAAGCACAGTCCTGGGAGCTAGAAGGACTTGGGTTCTAATCCCAGCTCTGCCACTTGCAGCTGTGTGACCTTGGGCAAGTTGTTTCACTTCTCTGGACCTCAGTTCCCCCATCTGTAAAATGGGGAAGACTGCGAGCCCCATGTGGGACAGGGACTGTCTCCAACCTGATTTTGCCTGTGTACATCCCAGTCCTAAGTGTAGTGCCTGGAACATAGTAAACACTTAACAAATACCACAGTTATTATTTTTGTGTCCAAAGGGTACATATCCAAGATCCACCCAAAGGAAGCCCGTGGCTTGCTTGGTCTCAGGTCTTGAGCCGGTCACTTAATCCCTCTGTTTCTCAGTTTCCTCATCTGTAAATTTTGAATTAAATACCCATTCTCCCTCCATTTTAGACTGTGAACCCCACTTGGGATAGGGAATAGGTTCAATCAGGTTTGTTCTGTGGCTACTCCACCACTTAGCTCATTGAGATTGTTAACTGGGAGAAGGTGTGGTGATCCTGCTCAGCATCTCTTAATCTCTTTTGTTCTGAATTGTTAGCCACTTACAGAAGTATCTGCTTATAAAACCAGTAGGTCCCTCTGCCTCATCGGCATGTACATGTCTCGTTCACGGAGGAAACCAAAACTTCTGTTCAAATGAGATGATTTAAGTAGAACAGAAAGTGGACTTTCATGGAGTGATGTCTAAAAGAGAAGCAGCATGGTGTAGTGGATACAGCACAGGCCTGGAAGGCAGATGGTCAAGAGTTCTAATCTTGGCTCTGCCCCTTGTCTGTTGGATGACCTGGGGTAAGTCATTTCTCATCTTTATGCCTCAATTAGCTCATCTGTAAAATGGGGTTTGAAGCTGTGAGCCCCGCATGGGACAAGGACTGTGTCCAATTTGATTTGCTTGTATCCACCCCAGCGCTTAGTACAGTGTCTGGAACTTAGTATGTGCTTAACAAATGCCATCATTATTATTTATCGTCCATATGTAAGTACTTTGACAGCTTCTTTGGCACTTAATTTGGTAAAAATAAGTTGTTCACCAAAGAGTTAGTAGCCTGGCCTAGTGGAATGAGCATAAGATTGAGTTTTAATCCTGGCTCTGCCACTTATGTGCTTGGTGCCCTTGGGTAAATCACTCAACTTCTCTGTGCCTCAGTTTCCTCATCTGTAAAATGTGGATTCAGTACCACGCTTTCTGAGCTGCTTGTGGAACAGGGACCAGGTCTGGTCTGATTATCTTGTATCTACCCCAGTGATTTGTATAGTAAGCGTGTAACGAATATTTTTAGAGATGAATGATTTCTCAAGCCTGTACACATGTAAGTATGCTTTTACATGTTGAGATGTGTTTTTTCTCTCCTTTTTCTGGATATGTTTATCTCTCATGTAGTAGACACCCATTTAAAGTCTTGCCAAAAGAACCGATATCTGTTTTTTCTGCATTCAGATTTAAAAGTGATGAGAGAAATTGTTAAAAAAAAAAATTCATTTATTATTTCAAGATGAAACCCTGAAGAGATGTAACAGAATTTATTATCACAAAGCAGGATTGATTCCTTCCGTAGTGGGGTATTCACAACTATATTTATAGAAGTGCAGATACAACTTTGTATTTTAGGAGAAGAAAGTGAACTTTGCAGAGGGGAATAAAGGCACAGTAAGTAAAGAAATGGTTTGCTGCCTTTTTGTACCTGGAGTGCTTTTGTAGTAACTAAATAATGTGCTACAAAGGAATTGCATCATTTTTTACACTTTCCTCTTAAAATTTGAGGTGGCATCAGTATGAGTCTGGATGGAAACAATCTGAAAGGTCTTTTGTAGCATCTTGCCACTCTTTTACCTACATTTTCTCATCCACATTTTTCTCCAAATCTAAGTGATAATTAATGACAGGGACTGCATTTGATCTCCTCCATGAGTGCTCTGTCTGTCAAGGAACCGTAATCTCCTGAGTTGATAAATGTGAGAGAAGAGACCAAGAATTAACTTCAGAAAACTGGTAGACTATCCCACTCTGCACAGAAGGAGAGAGGGGGTGAAGAGGAGGAGCGGTGCCAGAGGCCACATCTCAAAAAAAAAAAAAAGTTACCCGGTTCTTGGATGTGAAGGGAGCACTCCTTTCATCTGACCCTTCCCTCCCAAGTTTACACCCTCCTAGCCTCAGGAAGCAAGGACCAGTCCTACCTTATGCAGATGGAAGCTCTAGGAAACACAAGTCTTTACATACCCAATGGAGGGGGGGGGGGGCGGGAAAGCAATGAGAAGAACAAAGTCACTGCCCAAGGTAGTGAGAAAAGCATCATTCATAGACCTCTCTGTGGTAATGGTGGGTAGTGTCTGATTTGGAAACATGGGGTGAAGTCCTGTGAGGTGAAAATGAGTTTATCAACAAGGCTAGAAAATGGGCTGCCCACTGAAAATACACAATTACTTCAATATTTTGGAAAGCGGCAGCTTCTGCGGGCTGGAGGTCAGGCTGGAGAACCATTCCTTCCAGCCCAGAGGATGACTTTTCCTTTTGAGTGTGGCAGATGGAAAGGGTTTGTGGCTTTAGAGGAAGCCAAGAAGAGACAGGCTTTGAAAGAACCAACGGGAAAGATAATAATAATAATAATGGTATTTGTTAAGCTCTTACTGTGTGCCAGGCACTATTCTAAGTGCTGGGGTAGATACAAGGTAATCAGGTTATCCCATATGGGGCTCACAGTCTTACTCCCTATTCTATGGATGAGGTAACTGAGGCATAGAGAAGTTAAGAGACTTCCCCACTTGTTAACTGTGTGATTTTGGGTGAGGCAGGATTAGAACCCATGACCTCTGACTCCCAAGCCTCTTTCCATTAAGCCATGCTCCTTCTCTACTAAGCCACACTGCTTCTCTAAAGAGATGTGTTTAGCCTTGACAGACCTTTTCCTAGGATGAATGAGCCCAGATCAAAAGGCTGGGGGGAAGAGGTGGAAGAGTCCCAGATCCTGGAGGAGACCCACCTTGGCCTGAAAATGAGAACCAGGGAATGTCAATAAATGACCATGTGTTCATATTTGGGAGGCGCTGACAAGGAAGTCCCCAAAGTATCAATAACAAGGATAAGTCTGTGGAACTAGACACTGATCCATACATCTCAAACTACTGCACACACAATTTCTAGCAAACTCCTCCACAGTGATGTTTAAAGTGACCCAATCCCCGCCTCCATGTTTGCCCGAGTAGCTGGAGGGGTGTTTTGTAGGTGATTCTGGTTGGACTCGATGCACTTCCGAGGCAAAATTAAATTAGCCCAGAAATTAATTACTGCAAGAAAATGGTTCATTTTGTTCAGAAAGGGTGACCCGTTTTGCTGACATTCATTTTCAGCTTTAGATTCATTAAGCTGAATTACCCGTTTCAGGACTGCCTGTTCCCTGCACTCCCCAGAGGCAGTCAGCAATGAACAGAACATTTGGTTTGCGTTTCCAGAGTTTCATTCACCCAACTCCATCCCCTCCCTGCCTTGGCCAGATCCCACAGGGTGGGTATGTGGAAGAAAGTAAAATTCTCCATCCCATGTCCACCAGCCTTTCCAAGTAATAGCAGTATAATAATAATAATATTCATTCAATCATATTTATTGAGCACTTACTGTGTAGAGAGAGCACTGTACTAAGCGCTTGGAAAATGCAATTCAGCAACAAATAGTCCCTACCCAATGAAGAGCCCAAGGTCTAGAAGTCAATAATAATACTGATGGTATTTGTTTAGCACTTATAATTGTGCCAAGCACTGTACTAAGCACTGGGGTGAATACAAGCAAATCAGGTTGGACACAGTCCCTGTCCCACGTGGGGCTCACAGTATCAATCCCCATTTTATTGATGAGGTAACTGAGGCACTGAGAAGTCAAATGACTGCCCAAGGTTATACAACAGATAAGTGGCAGAGCTGGATTAGAACCTATGTCCCTCTGGCTCCCAGAACCGGGGCCTATCCACTCTCCGTGCTGCTTATAATGGTATTTAAGTGCTTACTATGTGCCAAGCTCTGGGATAATTGCTATGTAATCAGATTGGTCACAGTTCCTGTCCTGCATGGGTCTCTCTGGGTGAGAGAGAAGAAAAGCAGGGATTTTATGCCCATTTTTTCAGATGAGAAAACGGAGGCACAGAGGAGGTTAAGCAACTTGCCCAAGTAGTGGTAGTAGTAGTAATGGTGTTTAATAAGCACCTTCTGAGTGCAACACACTGTACTAAACATTTGGGGAAGTATAACAAAAACACAAGATGGGTTACATTATGGCCAAGGCTAAGGAATTTTGGAAGCTGGGTTAAGGCTCATTTTCTGCTACTTTTACCCACGTCTTAGGCAGGTTGGAGCTGTGGCTTAGACCTGGACTTCTACTTTAGAAATTAACAATCGTCATGGCCCTCTCAGCCAGAAACAGGAGACACCTACACCCTTGAAAGGACATTTTCTTTGGTGATTTATTTTTCCCCCTGAAATTTCCTTGTTGCAATAGGTGAGATTACCAGCTGTTGCTTTTCCTCCTAGGGAAGATGAACACATCCAGTGAACACTGATACAACCCCCATATATTCAGAGGGTTGAATGTTACTGCATGATTAAGACGAATATGTCATCTCTCCTACCTGTGGTCAGAAGCGGGGCATTCATGAATGCGCTAGTGATTTTGATGCTATTGATACCTGTCTACTTGTTTTGTCTCCCCTTTCTAGACTGTGAGCCAGTTGTTGAGTAGGGATTGTCTCTATCTGCTGAAATGTACTTTCCAAGCATTTAGTATGGTGCTCTGCACATAGTAAGGGCTCAATAATATCATTGAATGAATGAATGGTTTGACTCTCAGAACAAGAGAAGAGCTTGCTTGGTTTACTTGGATTCTAATCTAGTCCCTTGATGGCATCTGTGCTTCTAGGAGCAGGATAGACAAAATCTGGGAAAAAAGAAAAAGAGAGGGGAGAGGAAGAGACGGGGCAGATGAGAGGAAAGAATATAGGTGCATTTTTGTGGGTGCTCTGATCTTGAATTGGGATTTCCTAAATTTAAGTGAAAAAATATCCTGTTTCTGGCCTTACTGCAGAGCCAGGGATGGGCATTTTTTCTGTTTATTCTAAAGTGGTGGTATTAAGAGCTGGCTATATGCCAAGCCCTAGGGTCACTAAATCAAACTGTGGTACATATTGAGTAATTCCTGTATGCAGAGCACTGGATTAGGCACCTGGGAAAGTACAGTGCAACAGAGTTGGCAGACACAATCCCTCCCCTCAAGGAGTTTACAGTCTAATATGATCAGGGCAGATACAGTCTCTGTCCCAAATAAGACTCACAGTCCAACTGGGTTGGAAAACAGCTACTGAACCCCACTTTTACAGATGAGGAAACTGAAGTCCAGAGTCTCCAATGACAGGCCTTGGGTTATACAGCACTAAGTGACACTTTCAATCCCAGTTCCAACACTGAAATAGAGTTCCCAGGGAAGGAAGAAAAGTGAATGGGGGGTCTTGCTGAGTTGGTTTTGCCCCTAATCTTCCACCCACACCCAACTGTGATGGTGCATCAGGTCAATCTTTACTAGCCCCTAATCTTCCACCCACACCCAACTGTGATGGTGCATCTGGTCAATCTTTCACCTGGTAAAAAACAGAGGGTTCATGAGAAGTCAGGAGCCTTCTCTTACTTAATGCATGGAAGAAGGGTGAGCCCTGGGGCTACGCCATTTGTGATTAATGAGGAGTGAGGGTTAGAGCTGGTTGTTTAAATCCTGTCAGCGGAGCCACAGAGGCTAGGCAGACAGAAATTATGGAGATTTGGTTGTGGATATCAGGGTGGGTGGGAGCCTCCCGAAGCTACTTTATCAGTTGCTGGGCAGGCACTGAAGGGTTATGTTAAGTAACACATCCGCCATCTCGGTTTTCCCCTCATTAAGAGAAAATCAGCTATCAGAATCCAGATAGTGTGCCCTTTGGTGAGATGTAATGCAGTCAGTAACGTCTCCCAGATGTTTTAATGTCACTCGCCATCCCCCACAGTGTTTATTCAGTGGGATTTTCCTACTCGTGTCTTTTTGAGAGCACACGTTATCTTTTCATTGGGAAAGAAACAGAAAACCGAAACCCAAGCCTTTGGCTGTGTCTGCCCAAGCAGAGCTTGGCCATGGTCCAGAGAAGATTTCTCAGCCTCCTTGTGGACCTGGCTTCACTCCGTCAAACCCAGACGACTTGGAAAGGCCCAGATGAGGACACAGTAATGGAGGATTTGAAGAGAAGCAGAGTTGCCTAGTGGGATAGAGTCTGGGCCTGGGAGTCAGAGGCCGTGGCTTCTACTCCCAGCTCTGTCACATCTGGTAGGTGACCTTGGGCAAATCCTGTATCTTCCTTTAGTTTTCTCATCAGTAAAAACAGGACTAATATACCTCAGAGGATTCTTGGATACTGGGGGAAACTAGGATACTAATAGGCTCTTTATTTAGCACTTGCTAAGTGCATGGCACTATACTGAGTGCTTGGGAAAGTAAAGAGTAAGAGATATTTCCTGTCCTCGAGGAGCTCATATCGATGAAGAGCCCATGAATGAGTTAACAGCTTAAGCCTAACTTGGCCTTTCCCTGGATGGACTGAGCAATATGGAAATGCTAAATGTTGCAAAATAGGGTATTCATTAGGATAGGGTCACCTCAATTGAATAGGTAATGACAATTAATGAGCACCACTTGAAATAAGCCAATAAGCACTGTGCATACTGATTGGGAGCATAGCAATTGTTAGGCAACATGATTCTTTCCCTCATGGAGCTTAGAGTCTAATGGGGGAGGCAGACTTTAAATTAGCAGTATGGCCTGATGAAAGGAGTCCAGACCTGGGAGTTATGGGATCTGGGTTCTAATTCCAGCTTTGCCATTTGTTTGCTGTGTGACAATGGGCAAGACACTTCACTTCTCTGTGCCTCAGTTTCATCTACTGTAAAATAGGAATTAAATACCTATTCTCCCTTCTATTTAGGCTGGGAGCCCCAAGAGGGACAAGAATTCTTTCTGACCTGATTAACTTGTATAATATATCACAGGTAGAAGAAAGTAATAGAGTATATAAGATACATACATGGATTCTGGGAGGGGTAAGTGCTTGGTTAGTATGAAAATGTCGACAGGGTAGTTTGGGGATATTAATTGGAGAAATAAGGGGTTAATCAGCAAAGATGCCCTGGAGCAGAGATGATTTTAGAGTGGCTTTGAAGATGAGGAGACCTGTTGTCTGCTGGATGTGAAGGGGGAGAGGAGCTCCAGGTGAGGGAGTAGGAGGGAACATGTGAAAAGTCACTCATGAGAGAGATCTCCTTAAAATGCCCCCAAAATAGCAAATGCAGCTGAGAAATCAAACACAGAGGTGCATTCGATGAAACAAATTAACTCGGTTTCAAATAAGCCCTCGGTCAGATTTCCAGTTTCTCAGTGGTACAGCAAGCAACCTGTTTTGAAGGGAGTCCTCTTTTCAACCCGGAAAGCTTTAAAGAGTGGAAAATGAAACCCCTCTGAGGGGTGAGATATTTTTTTTTTTTATTAAAACCAAACTGGCAGACCCACGCCTCTCCTCTCAGCCCAGTCTCTCTTTGCGGGCTCAGTGTTATTTTTACGCTTGACATGGTCTGTTAGCAACTAGAGCTCTTTATCTCCCCATCCAGATGGACTCTTACATATTTCCAACGTGGCGGGTAGGCAATAATTACCCGTCTTGAACTTTGGGGAATTTAATAGGAGGATTTCCACAGCTTTCTCTTGGCTGCCACAGTCGGCTTATCGGGTTACCTCGGTTTCTTGGGGAGGGAAAGAAAGCAGTGCTGACACTTTTAAATCTGTCAGAACTTTAAGAGCATGAAAGACTCTGGCCTCCATCTTGAGCTTGTCTAACAAGGAGAAGAAGACTCTAAAGCTGCTTTTCATACTCAAGAGGACCATAATTTGTGCTGCTCTGAAGCCATTACCATCATTTGGGGATGATGAGCAGAAAATCTGGTTGAGCGTGCAGGTCTGCATAGGTGACATTTTGAGCTAATGACCCACTGCAAGATATAAATAGATTAAGAGGAAAAATCCAATATTTTCTCCATTCTCCCACTAGGGTAGCTCACGTTCTTTCTTTCCAACCCCCTAATTGCATTAGATGGCAGGAAGATGATCGACTTTAATGGTCTCCCCAATCAACTGTCACTTTCTGGTTAACATTTTGCATTCTCTGTGATTTCCATAATGAAACACCATGACACAAGCTAGGTTAGTCATAAGACTTGGGCAGTGGCTATGTTAATCACTGTCATGGAAGCTGCATTTTGGGCTCAATTGTATTTATTGAGCTCTTACTGTGTGCATAGCCCTGTACTAAGCACTTGGGAGAGAACAATATAACAGGCACATTCTCTGCCCACAACAAACTTTCAGTTTAGAGGACGAAAGTCTAGGGGATTGAACTGCTTTAATTAGAAAAAAGCATGAATGCACGAGGTCTTGACGGTCACTTTATTAGTCTCAGATTCCTAAAAAATATTTTGTATTTTGTTCACTAAATGCTGGACTGTGAGCCCCATGTGGGAAAGGAACTGTGGCTTGAATATAGTGTATCTACCCCTGTGCTCAGTCCAGTGTCTGGCACATAGCAAGGGCTTAACAAATACTATGAGTGTTACGGCGATCATTACTTTGAATGGCATTTTTCCCAAAAACAAGCCCCCGTGACTTGAAAACTCATTCATGTTGCGAACTGTCTTTCCAAGAGTGGTATGTTTTGGCTTACCAGCCCTGCTCTGCATATGCACACATTCCTGTTAACTGAGCAGTAGAAAACTGAACTGAAATTCTTAGCTGAAAAGCAAGTGTTAAGTTCGATAGAGAGCTTTGGAAGAAAATTGGCCTGATAAAATAACTTTTCTTTAAGTGAAAAGAAGCGAGTGTGTTGATATTATGAGGTCTCCATGGTAGGGGTTACTCCTGGAAGGAAGATTTTTCAGGCAGTCCATGGTATTTATTGAATGCCTACTGGGTGCAGAGCACTATATTAACCGGTTGGGAGAGGGCAAGACTGGGTATTCTTGTGGGAGGTTCCAAGAAAGATTTAACTTCCTGAATGATACCTGTTTGCTTGAGGGAGGAGCCATAATTGGGAACCTATAGAAAACCTCTCTTCCCATTCTAGACAGCATTATTTCTTCAGCACCTCCTTCTGGTTTTCAGTCTCCTCTCTCACTCTGGTCAAGTACCCCATAAACAACTCCACCCATTGCCGATTTAAGCAGGGAAATTTCCCCTCCAAGGATGTGCAAAAGGGCCACCTAGAGTCTGGAAACCTCCCCAAATCCATAACCATATAGAAGTGTGATGGAGGGATATATGTGTCCTCCTTTCAAATGCATCAAGCATTCTACCTTCCTGTTTTTCCCCTGCCTCATAGCATCCTGGGAGTTAGCTGTGGACTGACTGTAGGTTTGGGTTTATTGCAAACCAAACTTCCACATTGCTCTTTGGAAACAGAACAAAAATGCAGAGTCTGATAGAGGTAAAGATGGGAAAGAGAATCCCAGGGGGAGACAAGGAGTCATAGACAAGGGAGGCACATAATAAGTGCATGGTTAGTGGGAAGAGCACAGCAAAAGAGGACAGGAGACCAAAATTCCAGTCCCACCTCTGCATTTGCCTGGTGGGTGACCTTGGGCAAATCACTTGAGTTCTAATCCCGGCTCCGCCACTAGTCTGTGTGACCTTGGAGCAGGTCACTTTGCTTCTTTGTGCCTCAGTTACTTCATCTATATGAGGCCCACCTGGGACAGGATCTGTGTTCAACCTGATTTGCTTGTATCCACCCCAGCTCTTAAGAACAGTCCATGGCACGTAGTAAGCACTAAACAAATACCATTATTATCATTTGTATCTCAGTTTTCTCTTCTGAAGAATGGGGATTTAGTAGCTGTTCTCCCTTTTAGGGCTCATAGTCTAAGAGGGGCAAGCTGTGGACCTGATTGGATTGTATCTACCTCAGGGCTTGGCATATATGAAACCCTTAGCAAATACCAGTGTTTTTATTATGCGTACATACACGCGAACACACACACACACAACCAGACAGGTAGAAGTACACATTCATTCAGAAGAACATTAAACGCATGTTAGCCATGTGCAGGTTTGGTTGCATGTGTGCTTACTGTCCATTTTAATACATGTGTAATTCTGCCATGCATTCAAACATCCACCCCTCTAGCATGGGGAAAATAGCCACAGGTGTTCCATAGAAATGACTCATGTCTCCAGTGGAACTTTCTCTGGCCACCTAATGGCCATTGTTTTTGCTTTTTTTGGTTCAATTTTTATTTTATTGGTTAAGCACTTACTATGTGCCAGGTGCTGTACTAAGCATTGGGGTAGATAGAAGCTTATCAAGTTGGACACAGTCCCTGTCCCTCATGGGACTCGCAGTCTTAATCCCCATTTAACCAATGAGGCAACTGAGGCACAGAGAAGGTCACACAGCAGACGAGTGGAGGAGCCAGAGTTAGAAGCCAGGTCCTTCTCACACCGAGGCCTGTGCTGTCTCCACTAGGCCACGCTGCTTCTCTGTGTTGAGCTGTGGAGAAAAACAGCTTGTAGCCACTCTTCCTTTCCATGACCCAAACTTGCTTCCGTTTCAGGCAGCTTTTTACTTGTGTGTTTTTCATATCACTCCACAATATTTCCTAAGGGGCCATTTTCAAAATTGGTTCTCTCCCACCCATGGTGTTTTCTAATTTTATCTATGTTTGGAGAGATTTTCTGCCTAAAGATTTTCTTCCAAACTTACACAGCTAATAGAATTGAAAAACAAACTCATGATTTTCACCCACATTATAGTGCCATGTGGTTATTGGGGTTGGCACAGAGAGAGAGAGAGAAGTGGTTATTATTTCCCCTAAGTGTTGAATAGAACCATGCAGACTAAATCAATCAATGGTATCCACTGAGTTTTTACTGTGGGCTGAGCACTGTGCTACACACTTGGGAGAGTACAGTGCAAGAGAGTTGGTAGACATCATCCTGCCCACAAGAAGCTAGCAGTATAGAGGGGGAGGCATATGTAAATATAAATCCATCATATATATTGAGTGCTTACTGTGTTAAGAGCACTGTGCTAAGTGCTTGGGAAAGTACAACAGAGTGGGTAGATGTGTTCCCTGCCCACAAAGAACTCACAGTCTAGAGGGGGAAGCAATCTTGAATATAAATCGTAAATTATGTCTACTTACATAAGTGCTGTGTGGGACTTAGGTGGGACATATATCAAAGGTTTCTCGAACCAGTGTGAAGAGTTTCAGGTAAGACTTTGCTTGACCAACAGTCTCAAGTCCAAAGGAGAGAGATTATGGATAAATGCCCCTTTCTGGTTCTTCAGAGCTCATTGCTGCTATTGCATCGTGGGTTAATCTGACAAGGTCGGTTCATGGGGCATTATCTACATTGCTAACAATTAGTAGAGTTGTAAGGCAGTTTCTCTTCAACAAATCACAAAATCATTAATTTTCAGGCTGGAACAAAGCTTCCTAGCCTAGTCAATAACCCAAGCCAATCTGTTCCTTTTCTTTTTCCCCAGAATAACCAGATCATTCCATTAGTTCCTAATTGCCCGTCGACTAAGGCTGGATGGACAGAGGAACGATTTTAATTGTCTCCGACACCACCACCACCCCTTTTCTTCTTTTCATATCAGACCCTGGCATCAATGACAAAGGAGGCAAATTGAATTATGTTAATGCTAATGTGGGTCTCTGAATGCATTAAAGTACATTCAAGGCAATACAAACCTGATTCAGTTAATATTCCTGTGAATTTAATACCTCAGTGAATGCAGTGATTTGTCATTCATTGTTGAGTTTGTCTACATTTCTCCACAACAAACTTGCTCAGTATTATTTCAGCACACTGATTTACGAGAGCAAATTGCTACAAATCTAATTTTAACGATGAAAGATGGAAAAAAGAAGAGAAAAACATTAAAATTGATGATATCTCCTAAAAACCAATATTTGGTGATTTGTTCTTCGAAATTTTCTTCATCGCATGCTTAAATCTATAACTTTGGCAAACTAAATATGTTCCCCGCTTAACAGTGGGATCACAAGTTGCCCTCTAGTGGTCTGTTGACCAGATCTAGCTAGAAGAAGAAATGGTCACAGTTGGTTTGGCTTCTAAATTTTATGAAGAAAAATAAATATTAAAAAGTTCTAATCGGAGCCTTTAAGTTTTCAAGTAAACACTCAGCATCACATTTCTTTTGACAATGTAACTGTAACAGTGAAGGATTCCTCGGAGAAATTAAGAATGGAAAAATTAAGCTTGTACCCCATTAGAAAACATATTCCCATTGTTCATATTCACATCTCAAGTCTGTCCACTGAGGGCATTTTAATTAGATTTCCCGATTGTTAATACAAGATTGTAAAATATGTGTACTGCCATTTATATTTAGTACTTTGAAAGTGTCAGAGGTTTCAGAGGAATTAGTTAATCAAAATCAGGCTGCCAGAGGGCACTGCAGAAAATTAGTGGTGATCCAATCACTAATGGGTCAGCATTGACCTCTTTGATCATCAAACATGAAATCATTGACAGGTTAGGGTTTAGCCAATCCAATCATCTGCTCCCTAACCCTTTCCAAAACTTTAACACTAGCCTACCTCAACTCTGATCTTAATGTGGCATGGTTTTTTCGGTCAACAATTGAATTTCAACTAAATGAACTTTGATTTTTGTCATTGTCAATAAAACAGGCCTTATTGATGCTTGATCATTGGTTGTTTGATTTGCAATGATTTTTTGCCCGATGAAAACAATTACAACTGTCCACTGAGATATCCCATGTTTGTAAAGTCCCACGTAACAACTCTAGATGTTGGATTTTTTGCGTGACTAGTTAAGTTCATTTTCTTTTCTTGGGATTAGTTCTGTGTTGTCCTTTAACCTTCACTGGGTTTGAATTTTGTCATCAGGCGAGGATAATCTCCTTTAGATGCATGAGGAAATAGGATCGTTGCTCTGTCCATTATTTTAATAAGTGAGTTTGCAAGTGTTTGGTTTTCATTAATATAAGACTACAGCCCTTGAAAAATATTCCAGAGTAAATTAAATCAAAATGCTCATTTTAATGATGTATATGGAGTTGGGTTTCCTGTTCTTTTGCCTGTCTCACTCCATTGATTATACAAATATGTGACCTCTACTGCCTGGCGTTGTTGAAGTAGAAGTCTGGGTTAGGTCTCAAGAGCCATAAGTTTGGTCACATAGAATCATACAATGTGCCAATTTTGGACCCTGGTCAGATTGGTCTTGGGGCCCCCTGACACAGATTCCTGAGATCAAGTGTGGCACAGTGGATAGAGCACAGGCCTGAGAGTCAGAAGATCATAGGTTCTAATCCTGGCTCTGCCACTTGTCTGCTATGTTGCTTTAGGCAAGTCGCTTCACTGCTCTGGGCCTCAGTTACCTCATCTGTAAAATAGGGATTGAGATTGTGAGCCCCATGTGGGACAGGGACTGTGTCCAACCCCATTTGCCTGTATCCACCCCAGCACTTAGTATAGTGCTTGGCACATAGTAAACGCTTAACAAATACCACAGTTATTATTATTACCACCATAGGTTCTTCACCATAGGGCAGAGTGGTAAGCCTGCTGGGGCTAGTAGTACCAGGTTTGCCACTTAAAAGGTGGGGCACTGACACCCATGATCTCTATTTATGCTTCCCTCCATTTAGGGAAGCACTGCAGTTTTGTGGAAAGCATGCGGGCCTGGGAATCAGAGGACCTGGGTTCTCAAACTTGCTCTGTCCCTTTGCCCACTGTATATGACCTTGGGCAATTCATTTTATTTTTCTGTGCTTGTTTCCTCATCGATAAGCACTTACTACAGTGCTTTGCACACAGTAAGCACTCAATAAATACATTTGAGTGAATGAATGAATCTGTGAAGTGGGCATTCAATATCTGTTCCCCGCTCCTACTTAGACTGTGAGGCCCACATGGGACCTAGACCGGGTCTTAGCTGATTTTTTTTTTTTTTAAGCGCTTACTATGTGCCAGGCACTGTATTACACAGTGGGGTAGGCACAAGCCAATCAGGGTGGACACAATCACTGTCTCACAGTCTCACTCCCCAAATCACAGATGAGGTATGAGAGGCACAGAGAAGTGACTTGTCCATAGTCACACAGCAGACCAGTGGTGGAGCTGGGATAATAGTAATAATTATGGTAATCGTTAAGCCCTGGGGTTGATACAGGGTAATCAGTTTGCCCCATGTGGGGCTCACAGTCTTAATCCACATTTTACGGATGAGTTAACTGAGGCACAGAGAAGTTAAGTGGCTTGCCCGAGGTCACACAGCAGACAAGTGGCAGAGCTGGGGTAGGAACCCAGATCCTTCTGACTTCCAGGCCTGTGCTCTATCCACTAGACAACACTCCTTCTCTTTATAGCTATATCAAAATAGGTAAATCTAAATGTCAGTTGGATTACTGTTGAACCCTGAAGATTCACATGTACGCACACACAAACACACACTCATGTACACATACATGCATACAAACATACACACAACACTTAATTGAAACTAATTGCTTTCAGTTGTGCTATACCCCTGCAAAATGTGGGTAAGGCTGATGATTATTTCGGTGTCCAGGAAAATAAGTCCAGCAATCCATTGTACTTATTGAGCACTTAGTGTGTGCAGAGCACTGTACTAAGTGCTTAGGAGAGAGTACAGTGTAACAGAGTTGGTAGGTATCTTTTAAATCAAAACCTTTGTGCTTGAAAAGTCAAAAATATGACCTGAAAGACTGCATGGGCAGTGTTTCTCAAAAACATGCACCCATTTCTCCCATAATATGCGGGATACATTTCCGACAAACCCCACGACAAAGGAAAATTTGTGCTAGAGAATGTGAGCTCTGACATGTCCGACCTGTTTATCTTCTCTCTACCCTAGTACTTAGTAAAGTGTTAGGCACAACGAGTTCTTCACAATAATGCAATAATAAAAATTATTATTATGTGATTTCCGAAGAGCTTTGCTGATGGGGAGAGTGGTGCTTGGCCGAGTGTGAAAGTTCTGTGGGCAGGGAGCATGTCTACCAATTCTGTTGTTTCGTACTCTCCCAAGCATTTAGTTAAGTGCTCTGCACTCAATAAATACTGCTGATTTATAGATTGTGAAGAGGGCAGAATTTGCAGACAGGAGGAAGGGCAAGAACAAGATGGGGTGGGTGATCCCTGTATTGAGCAAAGCCTTTGAGATGGGTGTAATGGGAGAGAAGCAAGGACTTGGAACTGGGAGAGAGTTGATTGAGAAAGACCTTGCTTTGTCCCTGGCTAGAAGCATCAGGTAGCTGGGCCAAGTCATTGCTTTTCCAGCATTGTGGTTTGGTGCTAATTACTGCTCTTCACAATTGCCAGATCTCCAAACCAGCAGGGCCCTCCCACCAGCTTTGCTCCTTGGCTTCTGCCCAGCACCTCATAATTATCCGATTGACAATTTTGAATTTTGAATGCAGGCCACTTCTGTAACTTTCAGGGCCCAAGCTACGCCGCATCTTTGTGACTTGCGAAGTTTGTAGCTTGGAATTAGTTTTGGCATCATTATCACCTCAGGCCAAAGTCAAACAGAGGGCTACTTCTGCTTGTATTTACCAGTGTTTTTATGACACAACTCCTCTTCTCCTCATCTCTAACTGCATAGAAGTTTCTGCTACTATGGATCACTCAGAGTAATAACTTAAGATCGGTACTAACCTGGTACAAATTCAGACCCGAAGAAAGTTTATCCCAAGGCATTCTTCAACCACTAACTCTCTTTCCCTCTTCAAAGCCCTACTGAGAGGTCACCTCCTCCAGGAGGCCTTTCCAGACTAAGCCCCCCTTTCCCTCTGTTCCTCTTCCCCTCCCCTTCCCCCCCAACCCTCTGCTTTGCCCCCTTCCCCTCCCCTCAGCACTGTGCATATTTATATATATTATAACCCTATTTATTTTGTTAATGAGGTATATATCTCCAAGATTCTATTTATCTTGATGTTGTTTTGTTTTGTTCTGTTTTGCTTTGCTGTCTCCCCCATTTAGACTGTGAGCCCGTTATTGGGCAGGGACTATCTCTATCTGTTGCCAAATTGTACATTCCAAGGGCTTAGTACAGTGCTCTGCACATAGTAAGCGCTCAATAAATACTGTTGAATAAACAAAGCCCAGTTGCTTATTTCTCCTACACTAGTATACTCTGGAGGTCTTCCCAGAAGAGGTATAGTAATAAAAATTGGGATTGTTTTAATTTCCACTGAAAGAATCATCTCATCTTTATTGTTCTTCTCAATCAATCGACGATATTTATTGAGTGCTTAATTTGCAGAGTACTGTACTAAGGACTTGGGAGAGTATGAAACAGTTGATATATATTCGATCCCTGACCACAAGGAGCTAATAGAGCAAAATATGCTTTTTTCCTCCTGATATTTCAAAAGAAAAAGGGTATGAATGATCTAGATGAAAGTTTAGGATTGGCTGTTGGAAGTAATGTATTTTTGAAAGTTTTGCAAATTATTTCATTTGTCTTGGTTCCCACCCAGCCAGAATTGTTAGGTTCACCTAAACTCTTGACATGCGAATGAGCTTGGTTTTGAGCCCTATGTTTGGGCTGTTAGCTTTCCTGTTTAACCTCCCCACATTAGATGGTAAGATTCTTGAGGGCAGGAATTGTGTCAACTTACTCTAGTAGAGTGCCCCACATAGAATAAATGCTCTATAAATTCCACTGGTCACTTGGTTACGGAGAATCAGTTTTAGAATCCATCCTTTGGGACTTGATCATTCTCTTTCCCCTGTAGGTTGTAAGCTTCTTGAGGGCAGGGAATGCATATCATGCTTCTATTGCACTTTCCTTAGTGTTCAGTATTTTGCATGCATCCCACTCTTTAGGTGTTCAATAAATGCTACCAATTGATTAATTGGAACATTGTGTTCTAGTGGAGTGATCACAGGTTTAAGGATCAAGAGATTTGAGTTTTTCGTCCTAGGTTTGCCACTGGCTTCCTTGATGATCTTCAGTACCTCATCAGTTATCACCATTATGCCATGTATTGTGCACTTACTATGTGCATAACCCTGTACTAAGAACTTGGGAAAATACTGTGCCACAGAGTTGGTAGACATATCCCCTGTCCACAACGAACTGGCACCTCACATAATCTGGGCCTCAGTTTACTCCACTGTTAAAATGAGTTAAGAAAGTCCTCTCCTCTTCATACCGCACAGGGATGTTGTGAGGCTATCAGGACACAACTAACACGAACCTGCTTTGGAAGGCATAGCAAGGCTTTTTTCATCAGTAGGGAAGTGAGTGAGCAGATGAAAAAGGAGGAGTTAGCATTCACCAATTAAATACGAAATAGTTTGTGGCTTCACCAAACACATGCCACGTTAGAGGAGAAACACCTCAAAAGTGTGCGTGTATGGATGGGTTTTCCTGTCGTTACATAAAATATTAGGTCGCAAAACAAGCAGAACAGAAAGTGCTTGTAGAGCATACTGCACTGCTAGGAAGTGGAATCCTAAAATATAAGGGTAATTCGACAGTGGGTTTGAAGGGGTGCCACGTTTAGTGCTGAATCGTGGCCTTTGATGAGAGCCTGCTGTAACAATGCAGCCTTTGACAGCCTTTCTAAATCTCAATTTAGTTGCCGAAACATTTGCGCGGTTTATTTTTCTAGGATCTTTTCCATGATTTCTTGCTCATAAAGGCCTGGCTGTGGAAGGAAATTGGGCAGGGGCTGTTGAATTGGCCCCTTGTTTGTTTCCCCGACCGTTGACCAGGACTGGGATCACAGGAGCCTTCAGTTCAGTCTCACATTCATGTCTCTGCTCGATCGATACATTACCCTCCGACCATGAAGAATGGAAGTTTCGATGGTGATAATGGGCCGGTTAGAGCAGGAAATGACAAGTCAAGGAGTGGACTCTGTGGAGAAGCTAGACCCACCTCTCAATCTCAACTTTGTCACTGAAGTAGGGAAGGGGAAGAAGTGAGGGTGCTGGGGGGTCAGAAAGGGGTTACAGCTGTTCAAAGAGAACAAGCTCCAATAGAGCCAGCTCGGACTCTAAATTAAGAAACTGGATTTTATTTTAGGCCCTCTCAATTTTAATACAGTTTAAAGGAATTTAGAAAACCCTGTGGCAAAATGAATGTGCCCCCAAAAACCCAATTGTTTTATATGAGAACAAAAGATGATGTATAATTGGGCAAATCCATGCAACAAAAACAGATGAAAACTGCATTCTTCAGTGCTCCCTAATATCTGAGTGAAACTACAGCCAGGATTCAGCGGTTATTTCTTTGCTGAGTTTTAAATAGAGCAAGGGACTTAGGTCTTCATCATAGTAGGGCAGAGAAACTCCCCCTGTTTTGATCCTGCCTGACCAAGATGCATTTTGTTGTAGCATTTTGCCATAATTATGGGCTTGGAGAGGTATGTGTGACTTATCCTACTTTATTTCTTTGCCGCTGATGGCCTTCACCTATTAAAGAATGCTGTGTTGAAAGACACCCCTCTTAACCAGAGTGTGACCATGTTTTCAATCCAGCTCAGTTCTTTTCAGGGCCCAGTTATGAAGCGAAGCTCACAAAGGTGTGATTCAGCTAATGATCACTTGGATTCCTCTGCATAGCTGGCTCTGGACGAGAGACTGGAAGAAATTACAGGCCCACAGAAACCTGACAGCTGTGGAGTTGGAGGTAGGGGGTTAGGGAAATGGCAGCCATGTAGTCGTTTTTTGTTGGTTTTTTTCTTTCAGCTTATAAGGTCAGTTTGGAAAATTGCCTAAGAGATAGGAAAGGCATCAGACTCTATGTAGAGACAGAAAAAGAAAACCACTGGGAAAGGTTGGAGCAACTGAAGTACTGACAGAGCAATGTTACACTACCATCTACTGAATGCCTAAGGGCTTTTCAGGAAATGGAAATTAATGACCAGAGTTCTTTATTGCAGTATATCAGATGGGACTTGGGCTGGAGGGACCTCACAATCTCTAGCTAATGAATTTTGGCTCTGTGCATTGTGGGGACAGTTGAGCAGGACATAGGAGCAGTGTGGGCCTAATGGAAAAAGGATCTGGGCTCTAATTGCAGCTCCATCATGTGCTGGCTGGCGGGACCCTGGGCAAGTCACTTATCTGGGCCTTATTAGTCTCATCTGTAAAATGGGAGTTCAATGCCTGTTCTCCCCCCTATTTCGACTCTAAGCCTCATTGGGACAGGGACTGTATCCAACCTGATGAACTTGAATCTACCCCAGTGCTTGGAACTGTGATTGGCACATAGTAAGTGCTTAACAAGTACCATAAGTATTAATTAATATTAATTTTTATTATATGGTAGGCAAAGAGAAAGAGCATCTATAGTGTGCATAGCATTATGCCAATCCACTGTCCTCACCCTGAAATTTACTGTTTACTTCTAAAATCACATCCCATTTCAATTTTCATTTTATCAAACTCCCAATCGTTTCAGTCTCCCTGCATTGAGAAGCTCTACCCTTCCTCTGGTACTTTTTCTCTGTTTACTTATTTGTAATAAACCAAGAGAACGCAAACACAGCTTATGTGGTTTCACTTTTAGAGTTGGACATCTAGCTTGGATTCCACGTTGGGCCGAAAATAGAGACCTCATAAGCAATATACATTTCAAAAGAAAATAAAAATCAACTAAGATGGCATCCCTCAGAGAATGTTTTGAAAGGGAGAGGATGTCACAGAATTCAAGGTTCTTTTGGCTGAATACCTGGGAGTGAGATTGGTCATAATAATAATAGTAAAAATTGTGGTATTTTGAAAGAGCTTACTATGCCAGGTACTGTAGTAAGTGCTGGCATGGATACAGACAAGTTGGGTTGGATACAGTCCATGTCCCACCTGGGGCTCACAGTCTTAATCCTCATTTTATAGATAAGGTAACTGAGGCACAGAGAAGTGAACTGACTTGCCCAAGGTCACACAGCAGACAAGTGGTGGAGCCGGAATTGGAACCCAGGCCCAAGACTGTGCTCTCTCCACTAGACCACACTGCTTCTCCTCTTCTAAGACAAGCCAATAGGCCCTGGGGTTCAAGCAGTTTCTCTGAGTAAAGAAATAGAGTTCATTTGCAGTGTAGTCAAAGAGGCCCTGTGGAGGGACACAATTCTCTCTGATCTGATGCTCATGTCTATGTTGGGACAGCCCAACAGGCCAGCTGGCTCAAAGGTATTGCCCACTTATTAGATTTGGGACTATCTTGTGGGCATTTCAGCTTGGAGATTGATACTTTGAGGCTTTTTCAATGAAGATGACATTGACTAGATGAATGTTGGGAATTCAACCTTTGTTGATCTGAAAGTCTAAAAGAAACATACATTATTGCCATTTTTCAAGGTGAATTCAGAGTGCGAGAAGAGCAGCTCACGGGGTCACTGGACTGTATTAAGGGCTCCTCTGCGGGCAAGGGGAACCTCACAATTTTGCAGAAATCAGTGTTCAAATTGGAAGATTTTTCTCTGACTCTTGCTCCTCCCCATCCCTTCTGCGGTCTGCCATTTGTCCTTTTGCACCCCTCCAGGCATGTGGGAATAAGCAGCAGCCTGGCTTAGGGGAAAGGAAATGGACCTGGGAGTCAGAGGATCTGGTTTTAATCCCAGCACTGCCACTTGTTTGCTGAGTGACCTTGGGAAAGTCACTTCACTTCTCTGTGCCTCATTTCCCTCATCTGCAAAATGGGGACTCAATACCTGTTCTCTCCCCCTACTTAGTCTGTGTGCCCCATGTGGGAGCTGATTATCTTGAACCTACTCCAGTACTTAGGACAATGCTTAGCATAAAGTAATGATAACAATACCTGTGGTATTTGTTAAGCACTTACTATATGCCAGGCACTCTAGTAAGCGCCGGGGTAGATACAAGATAATCAGATTGGACACAGTCCCTATCCCACATAGAGCTCACAGTCTTAAGTCCCATTTTACAGCTGAGGTAACTGAGCCACAGAGATGAACTGAGTTGCCCAAGGTCACACAGCAGACAAGTAATCACTTAATTATCACAATTATCTATTTTCCGTCCATTTTAGACGGTGAGCACTTGAGTATGTATCCATAATGTATTTATTTATATTAATGTATCTCTGTGCCCCCTCTAGACTGTAAGCTATCTATGGGCAGGGAGTGAGTTTACCAACACTGTGATATAGTTCAATCCCAGACACTTAGTACAGTGCTCTGCACACAGTAAACGTTCAATAAATATGATTGATTTTGAGTCCCACATGGACACAGAGATGGTGTGAGCTGATTACATTCCCTTTATTCCAGGATTTAGTACAATGCTTGATACACAGAAGCGTTTAACAAATGCCATTAATACATTCTCAGCAGGAAGTGACTTTGGTGTCCACCCTCCCTACCCCAGACCCACCTCCTTTAATACTAGTGACGGTCAACGTAAAGTGACCTTAGAGGACTTAGGAAATCACTGAGAGATTCGCTGGAGTATGTTTGGCCTCCTCACAAGAGTGAAAGGGGCTTAAATTTCTTTTGAGTGGCTACCCTGCCGCCTATTCCTTCCATCCTTCCCACACCCACCACCCCCTTCTCCAGCCCAGATCAGTGTCGGTAGTTAAATGGATCAGTTATTTGAAAGCTGTCTGTTGACCTTCCCTCCATGATTGATTGAACGAAAAGTGCACAGGAGTGAAATTTCCAATGCAACACTGACTCCTCCCTCTCCCCTCCTGCTCCTCTAAGACCACTAGGGTTTCCCACAGAGGAACAGACTGCTCCTTGGTGCACAGCCAGAGAGTGTAGTGGAGTAACTATAATGAAGCTGAAAGGCACTTCTAGTCTTCCTCCCTAGCCTGCAGGAATTATTTATGAAGGGAAGACAGGGGTTGAGTGGTTTAAGGGTCCTCAAACGCTTCCTGACAAAAAGTCGGGGCCTGGCAAGTCACAAAAGCCTGGTGAGATTGCCTCAGGTGTTAACCTGAATGCACCCAAACAGGGAAGGAGGTAGGGAAGGGGAATTGGAGGGAGAAAAATCCCCCTCACGCCCCCACGGCCTGATAAATTATTAACTTTCAACACCTTCAATCTCCGGCTGGAAATAGATGGAAATAAATGAGAATGGAGGCGGACCGAGGAAATCTGGTGTGGAAATGGATATCTCCATTTTGTTTAGCCCAAGTTGCTTGGACCCAGATCGAGTTTCCTTCTTTGATTTTTGTTAGCGCCAAATCCAAAGAGGAGAGGAAACAGGATCCCGGCTGCCTCTCTTCCCCAGCAGTGGAGTTTGGAGTCGGAGTAGAGACGTGCTCTGATGCTTAGCTGAGGATTTGAACAGCCTGGTTGGGTTTTAAGTGGTGATAGACCTGGGGTGAATTCAAGGTCACTCGGCAACCTTGAGGGCAGGGATCTTATTTAACTTTTGAAAAGCAGCACGGTTTAGTGGATAGAGCATGGGCCTGGGAAGCAGAAGGACCTGGGTTCTAATCCCGGCTCCACCAAATGTGGCTGCGTGACCTGGGGCAAGTCACTTAACTTCTTTGGGCCTCGGTTACCTCATCTGTAAAAAAATGGGAATTAGGAGGGTAAACCCAATGTGGGACAGGGACTGTGTCCAAACTGATTAACTTGTATCTACTGCAGTGCTTAGAATTGTGCTTGGCACATAGTAAGTGCTTAACAAGTACCATCATTATTATTGTTATCATTATATTATCCTAAGGGTGTAGTGCAGTGCTCCATCCCAGTAGGGGCTTCTTACATATTATTGATTGATGGGTTGATTATGTTTTAATAAGCCCAGAAATTATAGTACGATGGCGGAGACCCATCAATGGGCAGGGACTGTCTCTATCTGTTGCCGATTTATACATTCCAAAAGCTTAGTACAGTGCTCTGCACATAGTAAGCACGCAATAAATACTATTGAATGAATGAATGAATGAGAGGTAACCCACAAGACTCAGTTTACTTTGGACTGTAAGCTCCTCTGGGCAGGGAATGTGAATACCACCTCTGTTGTAACGAACTCTCCCAAGTGCTTAATACAGTGCTCAGCACACAATAAGTGCTCAGTAAATACAATTGATTAGCTAATGGCTTCAGATTGTCCTTCGAGTTTCTTTCACTTCATCTTGCAAATTATGTTTCAGTAGCTCAGAATTGGAGTCAGATATTCAAGTCCTGTCGACCTCATGTAGTGCCTCCATGAACTTTGAGGTCACTGTGATAAATAAGTAGTGTAATCTGAGTGGCATATTTGTCAGGTGCACTCAAGGTGGAAGGTGAAGTAGAGAGGAAGACTGTGGCTCTCAGTAGCATAAAGTTTCTGTATACCCAAAAAAAAAATGGTACTTGTAAAGTGCTTACTATGTGCTAAGTGCCGGGTGGATACAAGCTAATCAGGTTGGACCCAGTCCCTGTGCCACATGGGACTCATAGACTTAATCCCCATTTTATAAATGAGGTAACTGAGGCCCAGAGAAGTGAAGTGATTTGCCCAAGGTCACATAGCTGACATATGGAGAGGCAGAATTCTAACCCAGGTCCTTTGACTCCCAGGCCCATACTTTATCCACTGTCACACCACTTCTCCAGTAGTACTAGGGCCTATTTTGGTTCAACATGACACTGAGTGACATACTTTGACCTAAACTTGTAGAACACTCAAACAGTGGGTCCATTGACTCTCTCCCTTCCATCCCTTGATAGTCAATATATTGGAGTGTGGGATAAACCTAATGATTCAAAAATAAATTAGATCAAGAAGATATTTATTTCTACTAGCACACGAAAAACTAAAGGTATCTGGTGCTGTTGCAAGACCGCAAAAGTTTTCTTACATCTGGCAGCCGTAATGACATTTCCTGCTCTCTTCAGCTTGGAAGATTTGATTTAATTGATTTGATTGATTTAATAATAACTGTAGTATTTGTTAAGTGCTTGCTGTACTAAGTGCTGGGGTGGATACGAGCAAATCGGGTTGGACACGGTCCCTGTCCCACGTGGGGCTCACAGTCTCAATAGCCATTTTCCAGATGAGGCAACTGAGGCCCAGAGAAGTGAAGTGACTTGCCCAGGGTCACACAGCAAAGTGGTGGAGCCAGGATTAGAACACATGACCTCCTGACTCCCAGGCTCATGCTTTGTCCGCTAGGCCATGCTGCTTCTCTGTTGCTCCCTTAGCCACACACAAAACTTCTTGGTGGCAGGGGCACAACTCTGGAGACCAGGAGACGTGGGTTCTATTCTCGGTCCACCCACAGCTGGGTAATGGGGGCAAAAGGGCACCTATGTTTTTCAGCATGCTGCCATCCTGTCCGTCTCCTCCTCGCTCATTGTGCTGCCAGGGGGCCTTGTTTGGCAGGGCTGATAGTAGTTTGGGTTGGGTCATTCGTGCCCTATCACAATAATCAGTTTGAGCAGTTCCTCGGTCCCAAAATCTCAGCACTGAGATTCACTTAAGTGTTTTTGCTTTTTTGTGATATTCAATTATGTGTCAAACACTGTTCTAAATGCTGAGGAAGGTACAAATCAGTCAGGTGGGAAACAGTTCCACTCTCACATGCAGCTCACAGGCTAAGTAGGATGGAGAAAGGGTATTGAATCCCCATTTTGCAGTTGAGGAGACTGAGGGAAAGAGAATTGAAGTGACTCACCTGAGGTCACGCAGCAGACACGTGGCAGAGCTGGGATTAGAACCCCAGTCCTCTGGTTCCCAGGCCTGTGCTCTATCCACTAGGCCTTGCTGCTTCCCTGCTTAAAACCTGTTCCTGTCATCCTTTTCGGTCTACTAATTTCCCAAAAAGTCCTGGCTGATGAGAAGCTGTGAAACAAACCTCCCCTCTTAAAATACCAACAGTTCTTGAAAGTGAATATAGCTCATATGTTCACCCCTGGAAGGGATATTAAAGCAGATCTGTCTGCTGTGTAATTTCGAGTAAGTCACTTCACTTCTCTAGCCTTCATTTACTCATGGGTAATGGGGGTAAAATACCTGTTCTTCCTCCTACTTGGACTGAGATCCTCATGTAGGCTAGGGACTGTGTCTGATCTGTATCTACCCCAGCATTTAGAACAGTGCTTGACCACATAGTAAGTGCTTAAAAAATCACTATCATTATTATTACTACTATTATATTATTATTATCAGCATTCCCTTTGCAATATTGAATATGCTCCCACTACAAAAAACCTTTTAAAACATGATTTAAAACATGACTTGGAGGCGTTTATAGCTTGTCCTGTCCAAAGCACCAGAGCACTTCATCTTTCAACTCTGTGATGAATATGTGGACAAACATTTGAATTTTAATAATTAATAATTACAAAACAAAAGAGCAATTAATAATTTAGATCCATAATGCTGAAGCAGTGCTGGTCCTTAAATGCAGTTGTTTTGGGTGAAATTTTTTTTCTTCTGTAAATTTTAACAAGGAGGAGACTTACCACGTTAATTATGAAAGAAAGATCTTGGCAAAGAACAGGTCAAATCCAGGAAAGACTGGATGAATGCTCAATCAGCAGGAAGAGGGAGAGAGGAAAATAGTGGCTAATCAAAATCCTTGCTTCCGCAGGCTATACATGTACTGTGCTATAAGAAGTTTTATTGGAGTAGCCTGTGGATGCATAAGTGTAAAATTATAATTAAAGGTACCACGTCTCTCTGGGTCATTCAGCTAAAACTGGTTTAATTTTGTATCTGAAGACTGTCTAATTCCCACTTGTATATTCTCTCCCAGTGCTTAATATAGTGCTATGCATACATTTTTTTGAAGTGGTATTTGTTAAGCACATATTATGTGTCAACCACTGTTCTAAATGCTGGGGTCGATACAGGTGAATCAGGCTGTGAACCTCATGTGGGTCAGGGACTGTATCCGGCCCAAGTAGAAGGGAGAACAGGTATTGAATCCCCATTTTGCAGTTGAGGAAACTGAGGCACAGAGAATTGAAGTTACTTGCCCAAGGTCATACATCAGGCAAGTTGTAGAAGCACAGTAACTACTTAAAAAGCACTATTATCCCTACTCAATCCTAACTCACAGTCTTCTGTACATTTTGTATGTTAAGTTGTGGCAAGACATAAACCATATATACCTGCTGTTTTTCTGGCTTTACAGTTGTAGATGTGATATTTTATTAATCAACCCACGTTATTTAATGGGTGCTTATAATGTGCAGAACACTGTACTAAGCACTTGGGCGAGTACAATGCCACAGAATTAGCAGACACATTTCCTGTCCCTAATGAGTTTATAGTCTCATCAGTGATAAATCCCTACTTTCTCCTGCTTGGCCACTGTTGTATTCTGGTTCAACCATATTTAATAATAAAGATGATGATGGTATTTATTAAGCACTTACTGTGGGCCAAGCACTCTGCTAAGTGCCAGATAATCAGATTGGACCCAGTCCCAGTCTCAGATGGTGCTGAGGCAGGAAAAACAGGGAATTAGTGGGGAGTTTTGAGGGATAGACTTGACTCATCAGATTATCTCTCTCTGGCCGCCCTTAGGAAAACCTACTGATCACAAAACGGATGAATCAATGGTATTAATGAGTGTCAAGAGTATGCACAGCATTGTACTAAACCCTTGGGAGAGGACACCAGAATTATTTGCCACGATCCCTGTTCTCAAGAAATTTATGATTAGAGAATTAGAATAAGAGATTAGAATTGGAGAGTTAGAGATTAGAGTCTGCTAAATCCTGGTAACGGTTACTGAAGAAGGAGTGGAGGAATCTTTTTCAGCAGTTCAGTCTTTCCCTATCTCAATTAATCTAACTCCAGTGCTTTGTCAGTTTGGGGCAGATAGTAATTCCCTAGTAGATATTATTATTGGATGTCTTTAGTTGTACAACTATATAGTCATTGGTTGACTCAAATTGGCTTGGTCACCAACTCCTGGGAGGAAAAACTCCACATCAAGACTTCTATCATTGACTTTTTAAACATTTTCCTTTTCCACATTTTACAATGCTAATGAGCAGTCAGAAGCATTCTAAGGGAGGGCAACTTTCTGAAGGTACAGCCAGGCTGTCTGGAGTTTGCCTAATAGATTGAACAGGCTAGAATGTTAACCAAAATCAAGGAAGCAGTCAGCACCCACCAATCAATCAGTGTTATCAAGTGCTAACTGAGTGTAGAGCACTGTACTAATCTCGTGGAAAAGTCTGAACCCATGAAAAGAGGAGAAATACTTCTTTGATTATTCACCCTAACTCCACCTGGATAGACAGAAAAACTAACTTTAACTTCCAATTACTGGGTCCTAGAGAATAGAGTTAATGAAGAGCTAATTCAGGATCATAAAACACCCTTCCTCTTTTCTTACAAGAACCTAAGGCTACTATTCAGGCTGTCACCCACCAGTTATTTACAGTTCCCAGAGAAACTTCCTGTACTTAATTATACAATGTGGAGAACTCACATTAATTCTGTTCATTTAAACCTGCTATTTAGATTCTATTTAAAATAAGTGGGATGGGGAAGGTATCACCAGGCAGAACCAGCCACGGGGTAACTTGTGAGCTCGTGGATAGGTGAGTTGGAAATGGATTCACAGACTCGAGGGTTATGGGTAATGGAAGTAGGTTTATTAAGATGATAGCACAAATAATCCACGATAGCTAATCCCCAGGAGCAAAGCTATTCATAGGCTAATAAGTACTAAATTCACTGATCAGCATGATACACCCCTTCTAGCAGATGGTAAAACTGAGCTATCTTTCAAACTACCCCAAACTGGCTTCCTTTCATGTAACCCCACATGGTCTACCTCTCAAGCCACCCCAAACGAGCTTCCTTTCAAGTAACCCTAAAAGGGCTACCTCTGAATCCACCCCAAACGGGATTCCTGTGAAGTAATCCCAAATGGGCTGCCTTTCAAGCCACCCAAAATGTGCTTCCTTTCAAGTAAACTCCAAATGGGCTTCCTTTCAAGTAACCCCAAATAGGCTACCTCTTCAACCACTCCAAACAGACTTCCTTTCAAGGTCCCCATTCAAGTTCCTAGAATACTCCCTCCTCCTAGCTCCAGTAAGGGGGTTTCTCGACGCCAGACAGGGTCTGACAGAATGGGCATCCCCGACTTCGGGTAGAGGTGACTCGTCACATCGGTGTGACACAGTTCCAACCTACTACCAAAAGTTCATGGAGATCCCTCCCCAGGTATACCTCGCTACTTCCCCATTCTCTTCCCTTCCGTTGGCCATATTTGAGGTGAAAAAGGAACGTGTGACAAGATGCATCGCAGTTTTCTCACTTTGTGTCTAACTTTTCAGCCCTATTGGTCACCCACCCCCTCTGGGATCAGTAGCGCTGCTGGGAGCTTTGGGAAGTATTAATACTTCCTATCACACTCCTTGCCAATCCCACTGGTGTTAGTGAGCTCAGTTTATAAATCTGGCCAGGGAGTGACTGGTCATATAAGGGGAACTTCTTTATGATATTTAAGCATTTACTATGTGCCAAGGACTGCATTAAGCTCTGGGGTAGAGACAAGCTAATCAAGTTGGACACAGTCCATATCCCACATAAGGCTCACAGTCTTAATCCCCATTTTGAAGATGAGGTAACTAAGACCCAGAGAAGTGACTTGCCCAAGGTCACCCAGAAGACAAGTAGCAGATGCAGGATTAGAATCAAGGTCCTTCTGCCTCCCAGGCTCATTCTCTTTCCACTAGGCCATGCTGCTTCTGTGGAAAGCCCATATTCCAGTAGTGGAAATTCCAATATGGTGTGCAACCTACATAATTTTACACTTCTAGTGAATTGACTTTTTGGGCTCTGATATATCTGTTTTCAGAAGTTAAAACAAGGATTTGAAACAGACCCATCTGGCTTTATTCCCCCATTTTGGGAAACGTAAAAGAGAAAGTAAAAAAAAAAAGATGGCCTTGGAACTACTTTATCAAGTAAATTTAGAGGAGCAACAAGGCATATTAGATAAGACATGGGCCTCGGAGTCATAGGTCGTGGGTTCTAATCCCAGTTCTGCTGGGTGACCTGGGCAAATTGCTTCACTTTTCTGGGCCTCAGTTACCTTATCTGTAAAATGGAGATTGAAACTGTCAGGTCCATGTGGGACAGAGATTGTGTCCTACTTGATTTGTTTGTATCCACCCCAGTGCTTAGTCCAGACCCTGGCATATAGTTAGCACTTAACAAACATGATCATCACTATTATTATATAAGAAAGAGCATTTCAGAACACGTCTTGCTTGTGCTGCTTCCTTTCCCTGATCCTGTGATTATGAATAAGTTAGAGGCATAAAACGTTAAGAAGGAATTATGCTTGGATGAACTGGTGTGACTTGAATCTTTTTAACTTTGTAATAAAGACGTTTCCCTTCAAAAGTAAGCATACTGTGGGAATGTTGTAATAACAATCAGTGGTATTGAGCATTTTGTGCAGAGCATTGTACTAAACACTTGGGAGGGTACAATATAGTTATGCTGGAGCATTTCTCCAGGGGAACCTTCCAAGCCCCCTGCCTGCTTGAAACCCTTTGACATTCCCCCACCCGCCCAGATCAGTATAAAGCCTGGTGAACTTCTGAGCTGTTGAATTTAGGGGCAGGAGCCACTGAGGAAGAAAGGGGAAGGCTAAGTGCTTATGTCTCTCTTTCTTGGAAAGAGGGCCAAGCTTCCTCTTTAGGAGAAATCTGCCAACCAGATGGCTTCTTCTCTACCAAACCCGCCTGAGAGGAAAACATCCCCCGGCCCACCAAGCTCAAAACATCTCATTGCCTGATTGCAGAGCAGAGAGAGTAATCCCAGTCAGATCCCTGTAGACCAGGGGAATACTGAGAAATGTAGGGTGGAGGACTACCTTTTTGGCAGCCTGCACAGACAATAGGAGGAGTGTTGAGTGGACTTTAATAGCTGCTCAACAAAGTGGAGTGCGCAAGAATGTTAATGCCCCTTTCAGCTCTCTTAGCGGGGGGCTGCCAGGCAACAAGAGAAGAGGGCCGTGGGATGGACTGACTGATGACTTGGGAAGGCGCAAAGGAACCGGAGTCTCCGACTGGCCGGAGGAGGGAGTGATATGAGCAGGAGCCGGAGGGCTCTTGTTCCCAGCAGGCTGGCAACAGTTGGCATGTGGGAACTTATGGAGTTCCCCACCGGGGGGGCTGGATACCTTTGTGACCATCTGCAGATGGATGAGAGGTACAGAGGGCTTTCTCACTGCTATTGAGGCCATGCTCTGCTGGAGTAAATGAAGCCCACAAAGAGGCCTCATTGCTGGTGTAGGTCAGTGGTTCACTCTGGCACCGTGAAGAGAAAGCGTCAAGCCTCTCCTCCCCTCTCCTCTCCTCTCCCCCAGTATGTTGTAGGTAGGGATTTTATATTGAGATCTCCTAAGCACTTAGTACAGTGCTCAACACTGGTGTAGGTCAGTGGTTCATTCTGGCACCGCTGAAGAGAACATCAAACCTTCCCCCTCCCCTCCTCCAATATGTTGTGGGCAGGGATCTTGTATTGAGCTTATCCAAGTGCTTAGTATTCATTCATTCAATCGTACTTACTGAGCACTTCCCATGTGCAGAGCACTATACTAAGCTCTTGGGAGGGTACAACATAATTAAGACATTCCCTGTCCACAATGACCTTACAGTACAGTGCCCATTGCTGGTGTAGGTCAGCGATTCATTCTGGCTCCGCTGAAGAGAAAGCGTCAAACCTTCCCTGTCCTCTCCCCCAATATTTTATGGGCAGGGATCTGGTATTGAGTTCTCCCAAGCACTTAGTTATTATCGTACTCTCCCAAGTGCTTAGTACAGTGCTCTGCACACATTACGTTCTCAAAAAATACAATTGACTACTCTGTGAACAATAGGCACTCAGTCCTGTACTCTGCAGAGTAGATGCTCAGCACAGCACTCCACATAGTAGGTACTCACTCCAGACTACATACAATAGTCAATCAGTCAAGTGCTCTGCACATAGCAAGTGCTCAATCCAGTGATCTGAGCACACTCAGTGCAGAACTCTACACACAATAGCTGCTCAATAAAAGGCTCTGAAAACAGCCACTGCTTGGTCCAGTGCTCTGAATACAGAGGTCATTCAGACCAGTTCTCTGCACACAGTAGGTGGTCAGTCTAGGGCTGCACAAGGAGGCACTCAGCACAGCCCTCTATACTCAACAGTTGCTCAGGAGAGCACATAGGAAATGCTCCAAATATCATAGGCCATCAGTCCAGTACTCTGCACATAGTCAATCTTCAACAAATTTGGGATATGCCTACTGGCAGTGACAGATTCCACAGTGGGGAAGCAGCATGGCCTGGAAGTCAGAAGGATCTGCATTCTAATCCCAGCTCTGCCCCTAGCATGCTGTATTGTGTGCTTATTGTTGTCTTGTACTCTCCCACACACTTGGTACAGTGCTCTGCACACAGTAAACCCTCAAAAATACTGACACCCTTACGGTGCAAGCTCAGAAATAAGTAAAAAGGTTGGTCTAAATCCAATTGGTGGTATTAAGTGTTTCCTGTGTGTGGAACACTGCATTAAGCACTTGGAATAAAAATAATAATAATAATGAAGGTATTTCTTGAGCACTTACTATGGGCCAAGCACTATTCTAAGCTCTGGGATAGATACAAGGTTATCAGGTTGCCCCACGTGGGGCTCACAGTCTTAATCCCCATTTTACAGATGAGGTAACTGAGGCCCAGAGAAGTTAAGTGACTTGCCCAAAGTTATGCAGCAGACGAGTGGCAGAGGCAGTATTAGAACCCATGCCCTTGGACTCCTCAGCCCATGCTCTTTCCACTAAGCCACGCTGCTTAGTGGAAGAATATGATACAACATATTTGGCAGACATGTGCCCTGCCCTCAGGAAGCTCACAGTCTAGAGGAGGAGCTAACATCTTCAGCATAGAATAGTTGTAAAAGAAGTTGTTTTTCCTTATTTCTCTTGTTTTCATTCACTTCAGAGTCTCCTTCGTTATACAGCAGTCCTCTGCCCAAACCTGCTTTTTGACAGAAGCAGCCAACAGGCAATCTTAGCATGAAGCATTCGGGATTCTTTTTTCCATTTGGTGGGTGAAGACAGCCCTGATGAAGTATGAAATCATTCTGGCCCTTTGACATTTTCTAAGCAAAGTCTCTTCCAAGATAAGCAGGGGCTTTCTGTTATTCAGGGCATTAAAATCGCCAAACCCATGACAGCCCTCAGAGATCCCTGATTTCACTGGCAGCTTGGGAAAATTTTTATTTTTAACCCTGGGTGTTCTTTGTTTAGCACTCATATCAAGAGCCAGAGTATCAGTGGTGGTTGTCCAAGAATAATTCTTTGATTCTCAGATCATCCCAGCCCACAAGAATAATTACAATCTCAAGGAAAAAGATGAGGTTCAGTGTTTCTCTTTCAGTCATTAATTGGGGGTAGAGATTCAGGAAGCAGTTTCTGAGAGTAAAACAGCACTTCCCGTTTTAAAACGCCCTCAACTAAAATCCATCCAATGGTATTTATTGAGTGTTTGCAGGCATTCCATCTAGTTACCTGAAAATATATTTGATTAATAAAACATTCCAAGCTTAAACCACACCAGATGTGAGGACATTCAAATCCTGACGAATCAGTCAATCAGTGGTATTTATTCAGTGCTTATTATGTGCAGAGTATTGTACTAAGTGCTTGGGAGAGTTCAGTACAACAGAATTAGCAGGTACAGCCAAGGAAATAAAAATAATTCTGAGAGGATCACCTTCTAATTTTGTAGAATCCTTCAGGATGTATCCTTGCGTTGGATATCAAACCAGATTTCATTGATTTTCCATAAAATTCTAGCACATCTGGGATTGAATAATCAATGGCCACCAAGTGGTCACACAGCAGACAAGTTGCAGAGTCCAGATTAGAATCCAGGGCCTCCTGACTCACAGGCCTGTGCTGTATCCACTAGGCCATGATAATGGGAATATTAGGGATGCAGAAGGGACAAGTCAGTGTTAGGTGATCCAAATCGAAACATAAAGAGGGTATCCGGGAAGCGTCCTGCTGTCAGTGTCAGAGACAAGAGTCCTGGGGTGAAAATACTGAGGGTTTCACTCAGCGGTTTTTCTGGTGTTTTTCTCATGAATTTAGAGCATGAGCATAAAAGGATTAAGCAGTGTGCCTCAGTGGAAAGAGCCTTGGCCTGGGAGTCAGGAGGTGTGGGTTCCATTTGCCTGTAATATGTCCCTAGGCCAGTCACTTCACTTCTCTATGCCTCAATTTCTCACCTGTTCTCCCTTCTCCTTAGGTTGTGAAATCCGATGGGACAGGATTGTCCCATAATCAATCTGATTATCTTGTACCTTCCCCAGTACATAGTACAGTGCTTGGTTCATCAAAAGTGCTTAATAGATATCATTATATTTTTATCGTTGTCACTGTCAATATTGCTAGTGAAGACAAAATCAGCAAACTTTACCAAGAGAATGCAGTCTTGAAATGGGCTGTCAATACCACTGAATCTCTGCAACGGCATACTTGATTTTTTTAAAAAAAATGGAATTTCAACCTCATTGTGTATGTGTTGGTGTGAGGTGTCTTCTTTATTTCTACGGAGCATAAGGGACATGAAAAAGCAGCTACAGATAAATGGTAGCATTATTCAACAGAAACATTAAAAAAAATTAACAATGGAACAGGCCAAACCGACTCATAAATTACATTAATGAGCTAGATTACCACTTTGAAGGGAACTTCTGTGCTCCACAAGGCTCTGTCGGAAGGTTTGCCAGTTAATCAGCCCGAACGGTGTTTCTGTTGGTAGAGAATGTATCTGAAACGATTGTCAGATGATCCGTTTGGCGTGCCTGAATGGGGCCTGGAATGGCACTTCCCTAATGTGCTATTAGTCAATGTCATTAACCCAGACAATGATTGAAAGCTGAATTTATATTTGCACCCTGGCACTTAGAACCAAGAAGCAATCTGGATTAATGCAGGTCGAGACACAATGAACCATTCATTTTTCTACTCTACCTTTTCCGGGCATGCTGTTTAAAGAGGTGGAAAGGGTTAAAGCAAGGAAGTTACCTGGAAAACAGATATTGTAGGAAGCCAAAAATGCTGAAGTTGTGATGAAAGAGTGAACTCATCCCCCAACTCCTCTACTCTCTTCTCTGGAGCGGTGGTGACCAATTAAATATATCCCAGAATACTTTGGAAGGAATTTCTTTACAATTTTTTTAAATTTTAATTGAAAAGGTAGAGTCCATGATAGAAATATATCAGATTCCTTCACCAAAGTCAGTGATATTGGAGTGCCTTATGTGTGCAGAGCATTAAACTAAGCTCATAGAACAAAAGAATTAGACCTAAAGTGTTCTATTTACCCTTGTGCAGCTTAATGAAAATCCTTTAGGATGCAAAAAGATTTCTATTTGCCAGTTAGATGGTAAGTCAGCAGTCATAGGCTACATGATGCTTTCCATTTGTCTGGTCTCAGCAGAATGTTAGAGTATTTTTTTTAGTATATCTTTTCATACTTATTATCTACCATCTTCCTCAGCTCTGAAGGTTGATTTAAATTCAGTATCTGATCAGGATTCGGAGAGGAGACTGCTCTGAGTAGTAATAGTCTTTATTGAGCACCCTAATGAGTGCAGTGCCCTGTACTAAGTGCTCAGGAGGAACGACAGAATCACTAGACACATTCCCTGCCCCCAAGGAGCTAAAACTCTAACCAGGGAGATAGACATGAAAATATTTATAACCAGTGGAATCAGAATGAATGCTCTAAATGTTTAATCCAATATTTCCCTTATCCACTGTCTGTTTTAATGCCCATATCCCCCTCTAAACTGTAAGCTACTTGTGGTCAGGGATCACGTCTGCCTACATTGTTGTACTTTCCCAAATGCTTAGCACAGTATTCTGTACACAATAAGTGCTGAATTTATTGGTTAACTGATGGTGCATGTACACCCGAGGTGAGGATGGGTATGAGTAGGTGTGAGAGGGTGACTGTTGGGATGATTTCATTCTGGGAATTAGTTGGGAGAAGATTCTTGAAGGAGTTTGCTATCAGGGTACTCTCATGGTCCTGGGAATTAGAAGGACTTGGGTTCTAATCTCAGCTCTGCCACTTGCTGAATGTGTGACCTTGGGCAAGTCACCTAACTTCTCTGACTCAGTGACCTCCTGTGTAAAATGGGGATTAAGAGTGTGAGCCCCATGTGGGACATGGATGGTGTCTAAACTGATTAGCTTTTATCTACCCCGGTGTTTAGTAAGGTGCCTGGCACATAGTACTTACTTAAATACCATTAAAAAAAAAATCCAACAATACCCCAACTGTGCACCTGCCTTTTCCTCTCAGTGTCTGAGTCATTCAGTCTGGTAAACCTTCCCGAGATGTCTGTGTTTTCCCACCCAGTGGCCTTGGGGGTGGCTCCGGGTAAAAATTCTGGAGCTGAGAAATCCCAGCTTGATGCCTGAATTGCCTTTAATGCTTTTTACATATTGAGCAAGGAACTGGGAGTCAGGAAATCCCAGTTCTAGTCCCAGCTCCTCCACTTGTTGCTGTGTGGTCTTAAGAAAGTCTCAACTTCTCTGTGCCTTCATTTCCTAATCTGTCAAATGGGGATAAAAAAGCCACTTTCTCTCTTAAACAGTGTGTCTCATGTGAGACGGTGACTGCGTCTAATTCAGTACTATATCTACCCCAGGATTGGGTAGATGTTAAGTGCTCAACAAATACCATTATTACTATCAACATTATTACTATTGTTGTTTAAGGCATAGGGCCGATCAGATTGTAATTTATCATCCATTCTATCATGTTTTTGTGCTGTGATGACCCCATAATTGTCTCATTTTTGAAATTTCTGCATTGTCCAACTCGTGGATTAAGAATCACCATATTAGTAGGATTATCATTTGTGGTGGTGGTGGTAGCATATGTGATAGCATGGCACAGTGGTTAGAACACAGGCCTGGGAGTCAGGAGGTTCTAGTCTCAGCTCCGCTGCTTGTCTGCTGTGTGACCTTGGGCAAAGCTCTCATTTGTCACCTCATCTGTAAAATGGGGATTGAGACAATGAGTCCCACAGGGGACAGGGACTGTGTCCAACTCGATTTGCTTGTATCCACCCCAGCGCTTAGTAAAGTGTCGGGCACATAGTAAGCGTTTAACAAATGCCATCATTATTATCAGTAGTAGTAGTGATAATAGTAGTAATTATGATAGTTGTAGTGGTGGTAAGAGTAGTAAGAAGATAGTTATAGCCAAAGTAATATTGGCACATTTTCCAAGGGTTGTTGGATCTAACATCTTACCCAGAGACTCTTACTCTACCCATGAAGCTGAATGTCGAGGAGAAAAACCAACACATTTGGTGCTTCCCGAGGTCACTTTCAGAGCCAGAATCTAAGGGCAAATGGACCACTAGTTTCTTATGCTGCCTAAATACATTTTTGAGCCTGACAGAAGCATCTCTTGAAATGTATCGTGTCCGTTTAGAAGTCAATTTGTCATCTATTTATTCTTCTATTTTCCTTTGAAGGAAAAACGAAAAACCTGAAAGGAAGCAGAAAGTTTACAGCACAAACTAAATGAGGAACTCAGTGCTTGTTATTAATATTAATATTCATCTCCCCTTTGAGACTGAGAGCTCATTGTGGGTAGGGAATATGTCTGCTAACTCTCTTCTACTCTCCCAGGTGCTTAGTACAGTGCTCTGTACATAAGTGCTCACTAAATACCACTGATTGTTAAAATTAATGGCCTTGATTTCCAATCTAGAGTTAACATTTCTTCAACCGAAAACTCATACCTCCTCATACTGTATTTGGAAACATCTATGTGGATAGTAAGGTGAAAATAATTTCAGTTAAGTTCTTTCTCCCTGCTCCCAAACTATGATTTAATGAGGAAGTTTTAGACCCCATCAGAAAAAAAAAAACCCTAACATTATTGTGACCAGGAACTGCTTCTTTTCATAGCACACAACAGGGAGGGACATCAAATATCCCATTGATACGGCTGTTCCCAGAAATGCTTTCACTCTGCTGACTAGCAGATTTCCTGCTCTGACCCAAGACACACTAGCCTGTCAGCATGATTCTCAGCAGTCATTTATTCCCGAGACATCACCAGGTTAAAAGCAACTTTACTCCCTGCAATTTTCTTTACTCTAATTTTTTAATGTCAGATCTTCACGTGGATGAATGGCGTTTCAACGTCTATCCTCGAAGATACGGGGAGGTGTATGGTTAATGTCCTTCAGCGGATACCTTTCAAGGAGCTTTGCAAGCATTTGAAATCTGTGTTCAGTAAGACAGTCATTTTGTCATTCGTTTCGATCTGTTGGAACATGGCAAATGTTTGTATACACCTTCTTCTAGGGAAGCCGACACTTGTGTGTGGTGTCTCTCTAGATTACACTCAGACTGTTGTTAAATACTATAATAAAAATAATTGTAATATTGGGTAAACATTTATTATGTGCCAAGAACTATGCTAAGCACCAGCATAGAAACAATGCAGTCAGTTCAGACACAGCCTCTATCTCACATGGATATAGCTTGGGAGAAACAGCATGGCATAGTGGAAAGAGCGTGGGCCTGGGAGTAAGAGGTCCTGGGTTCTAATTCTGACACTGCCACTTGCTCTGCCAATTGCTTGCTGTGTGACTTTAAGCAAGTCACTCAACATCTTAATGCCTCAGTTTCCTCGTCTGTAAAATAGGGATTCAGGACATGTTCTCCCTGCTACTTAGACTGTGAGCCCCATGCAGGACAGGGACTGTGTCCAACTTAATTAACTTATACCTACCCCAGTGCTTAGAACAGTGTTTGCCACATAGTAAGCGCTTAACAAATACCCTAAAGAAGTGGGGCTTACGGTCTTGAGGAGGGAGGAAAAAGTATTGAATTCTCATTTTACAGATGAGGAAACTGAGGCACCGAGATGTTAAATGACTTACCCAAGAACACACATCAGTCCTCTAGGCTGTAAGCTCATTGTGGGTAGGGAACATTGTGTTTATTCTTGTATTGTACTCTCCCAAACACTTAGTACAGTGCTCTGCACACAGTAAGCACTCAGTAAATGTGATTTAATGAATGAACATCAGGCTAGAGGCAGAGTCAGGATTAGAACCCAGATCTTCAAACTCCCAGTCCTGTGCTCTTTCCACTAGGTCACACTGCCTCCCAATGATAAAACCATGCCCAACCTCTAATGGTGAGTAGAGCCGTGGTGAGTTGCGAGAATGCAGCAGAATGAATTTAGGCATGCTAGGTAATGAATACAGCAGTTCCACAAGGAACAATCTTCACATTCACAAGATATGTAAGGGACTGGCAGTTATATATGAATGTTTATTAGCCTCATTCACAGTCTTTTTTTTTAATGGTATTTCTTAAGTCCTTACCAGGTTCCAGGCCCTGTACTAAGCACTGGGGTAGGTACAAGTTAATCAGGTTGGACACAGTCCCTGTTCTGCATAGGACTCCCAGTCCTATTCCCCATTTTATAGATGAGGCAACTGAGGCACAGAGAATGAAGTGACTTGCCCATGGTCACACAGCAGTAAAGTGGTGGAGTCGGGATTAGAACCCAGGTCCTTCTGACTCCCAGGCCCGTGCTTTATCCACTAGGTCACACCGCTTCGCCAGTAAAAATCTCTCTGTTTGTAACACTGTCTTTGAGCCAGAGATCAGAAACAGGCGTGGAACAAACAATTACTAAAATCCCAGAAACCATTAAAATCAATGTCTAAAAAAGTTAATGACCCAAGATGTAGTTCCCTTTTTATGGAATTCCTATGAAATTTGGCAAGAAATCGAAATCACCATAATCTCTTCAAGGGCAAGGAATGTGTTTTGTGCTTCTGTTGGACTTTCCTAGTGCTTAGTACAGTGCACTGCTTACAGTGGGTACATAATAAATACCATTAATACTACCTAAATTTCACTTCCATGAACTGGCAGAGTGACAACACAAATGTCCCTAATTACCAACAGACTCAAATAGAACACCCAATTTCATTCACCATCAATTTAGGCATTGTTATATGACTTCCTAAAGTCAACACACTCTCCCTTCTCCACAGATCAGTATCGACACAGTTTAATTTCTTTGGCTTCCTTGTGGGAATCTGAGAAGATGAGAACAAAATGAACAAAGCCTCTTAGTTTCAACTTTGGGATATTTGAGAGGGTCCCAGAGGCTTGGGTGATTTTTTGCTTAAGAAGGGTTTCCCTCCATTCTTGGAACCTCGAGCTTTCAAAGTGATCTCTTCTGAGGTCAGAGAATCAGAGATCTTTGACACTGTGATTTCTAGAACATAGACCATTGCCTCTGCAAGACCATAAGATATTCTCTTCCCTTCTTTTTGAGTTGGAAACAGTTACGTTGAAGACGTCCAAAGGGTGGAGTTATCCAGGGTTGAATGAATCCTTCCAAATGGAATATCATTGCTTGATTGAGTCCTTTAGATTGTAAGCTCCCTGTGTGCAGGGAACGTGACTTACCAACTCCGTTATTGAACTCTCCCAAGCACCTAGCACCGTGCTGTGCACACAGTAAGCAATCAATCGATAGTATTTACTGAGCACTTACTATGTACAGAACACTGTACTCAGTGCCTGAGGGAGTTACAATACAGGAGAATCAGCAGACTCATTCCCTGCTCCTAACAAGTATGCACTCAGTAAATATGATTAAATTCATCTGGCTTTCTCAAAATTATTGCTTACTATTCTTCCTGATATCTGTTGAGCTCCTACTTTGTGGATGTGTTTGCACCATACTAGGTCTGTGTGCATTTAGAACAAAATTTATCAGTTTATCAGTTTATCATAACCTACCCATAAGGAGTTTACTCTCTAGGGAAGGGAAAACACACATGAAAAATTAACTTTTAATGATCAAAACCGACCCTAATCTTACTCCTTCTTTCCCAATCCACAAACCACAATCTCCACCATTGTATTTAGGCAGTACATCCTCACCCATTGCCTGTTTGATGAAAGGTCAGCATTTGGACACTAGAATGGGAGGGGAAGCTTGAGACTATCCATCTCTAGACACTCTGCTCCCTGCTTCTACCACCCTCCATTCCAGCTGGATGATGAAAACTGCAGCAAAAAAGAGGTCAGGACTTGCTATCTGTAAGAAAGGGAGTGGTCTATGAATTTGGAAAAATCAGGTTTGCTACAGAGAAATTCCAAGTACAAAATTCCCACATGATCTGAAACCCCGGCTGCCTAATCCTGGAAAAATAGGGCCATTTTCAATCTTTAAATAATAATAATAACTGTGGTATTTGTTAAGCACTTATTATGTACCAAACACTGTACTAAGCACTGGGTTAGGTACAGGATAATCAAGTCCTACACGGAGCACACTTTCAAAGTAGGAGGGAGCCCAGGTATTGAATCCCCATTTTGCAGATTAGGGAAATGAGGTCCAGAGAAGTGAAGTGATTTGGCCAAGGTCACACAGCAGACATGTGTCAGAGCCAGGATTAGAACCCAAATCCTCTGACTCCCAGGACCGTGCTTTTCCACTAGGCCATGCTGCTTCTCTAAGACACCAAAGTATTGGTGACCTGAGGCAAATCAACTCCCTCTCCCTTGGGATGGTGATTCTGATCTGGTTTGAAAAGTGGAGCGAGAGGGTCAGGGAGCGGAGAAAATGAGGTGGATTCTTTGCCGGAGAGAATTCCCCATCACGTCTTTTTACAAGGGCTCTTAAGGCTTTTGCCATTGGCCATTTTTAATATTTTATTGTTTTGTTAGCATAACCTGCAGTTGACCCGGACCGATTTCACTTGGCACCCGGCCACTTTTCAGCCACACTCTTTCTGACACCTTGTAGAAATTATACTGACAATTTCCCCATTCCCGCCCTCAGAGGGAATTCCAGGCCTTACTGGCATTTCCTCCCACGAGATTCTCTGTTCTGAACTTCTATTTCATTATTCAATACTTTGCTGTGGCATTGCATTTGAACTTTACATGGCTTCAGTCTACTTACTCTAAGGGAGACAGACCTGTTGACCCCAAAATGCAGTCCAGTCCAAATGGGAAATGTGTAGCTTCGGGACTCTGGTTAGCCCATTTTGGGTTTCCTAAGGTACCTGAGGAGATGGGATGGAGGTGTGGAGCAGAGGAGACCCGAGCAATGGCTCTGGGGGTGATGAGATAAAAGTCTTCTCAAAACAATGCTGGGTTACCAAAAAGAAAGTTGGGAAAAGGAAGGGGTGGAGGTGCCTTGGTTTCAAGTCTACAGACTGGAGAATTTTGCACATCTCCTGATTTCCTCTTTCCTAGTAATGTTATCCTACCAGCTACCTGAACATATTCTTTCTTTAGGAATTATTTGTTCCTTTCCTTTAATTTTCGCCAGTTGCTTATGCTCATATTCTCTTCCCTCTTCCATTTTGACCAGCAATATCTTCTGCTCACTTCCCCCATTTGATTTGAAATTATGGAGGGCAGAGACTGTTGTCTGGCACTTCTAATTTTGCTCCCAAGTACCAGGTACTCAATTCAGTGGTATGAACACTGCAAGTACAAATAAACGGACTGGAAATTCATTGTGGGCAGGAAATATGTCTATCGACTCTGTTATATCGTACTCTCCCAAGTGCTTAGTGCAGTGCTTTGCACACAGTAAGCACTCAAATACAACTGATTGACTGAAATAATAATCACGTACACACAATTTTTTTCATTATTATGATTAATAAATACTATAAAAAGCAACGAAACACTGTAGATCAGAATTCCTCAAGCTTGGGAAAGCTATAATCCATTCTTACTTCTACACTCAGTACACATTAATGATCTTGGGTTTGCTACCAGTGTCAATCAAATGTTTATGACTAATTTGGGGGTCTTAAGATCTATGGACCAGGTTTATAGTGTGGAGATTAAAATTTCCACTTTAGAATGTCAATCGATGGGCAGTGACAGAAATGAGAAGTCACTATCTCATTTCCTTAGAAACATTCCCTGCCTACAACCAGCTTACAGTCGAGAGGGGGATTTAGTAAGTCAGTAATTCCCAAGAGGGAATTACCCTATGGCAGAGATTTTTGTTTGAATATTTTTTTTCTTATGGTGAAGATGTATTTTGGAATTTGAGATGTGTGTTTGAGCTGTGAGAGAGACAAGCACATTGCCAGTATAACGATTCTGACTGTTTCCAAGGCTTACTAAGATTTTAGCTAATAAATGTGACCTTATGGTATATTTGATTTGGTGCACCTAAAGAATGTCATGGTCATTTTCTTTCAGGCTTTAAAAAAACAAAATCAGGATGCGGTTGGCAGTTTTATGGTTTAAAGTGGAAGTTCACAGTTCAGAAACTGGGTGTTGAATTTTTTTAAAGGAACCCAATTTTCATTTGTTGTCCATTTAACAATCATAATAATGGTATTTATTGGGCACCTAATGAATGCACTCAGGATATGCACTGGGAAAGCATAGAGCTTGGGAAGTAGAACAGAAGTACAAAACATGTTCCCAGTCCACAAGGAGGTTGCACTCTAATGGGGAAGATGACCTAAGGAGTGGAATATGAATGAATAAAATTGAGGTTAGGTGGACTATATCTGGACAGAAGGGCTGAGAGTGGACAAAAGTAAATGAACACATGCCATTGATGCACTTTAGGCCTTACCCACAAAGCATTAAGGCACTCTTCCCCTCCACTGCTTTTTTTACTTTTTATTCTTTTTACTTGGTCACTCCCTCCTACCTATCGTTTATGTCAATGGCTGTCTCCCTGCAAAATTGTCAGAAGCTTGAGGGCAGGGATCATGTGGCCTAGTGGAAAGAGCACTTCAGGAGTCGGAGGACCTGGGTTCTAACCCCAGCTCCGCCACTCAACTGCTGTGTGACTCTGGGCAAGTCACTTCTCTGTGCCTCGGTTCCCTGATCTGCAAAAACAGGGATTCGATAGCTGTTCTCCCTCCTACTTCGATTGCGAGCCCCACGTGAGAACTGATAATTTTGTATCTTCCCCAGTTGCTCTATACAAGTTCTTATCATAATAGTAAGCACTTAGGAAATATAACCATTAACATTATTATTCTGTTGTACTCTCCTTAGTGATTAGTACAGTGCTCTGGACAGTGTAAATTCCACTGATTGATTGATCCAACCTAGTCAATGACTACCTTGGAGTATTGACCTAAAGTATTTTCCTCAGGGGCAAAATTGAAAGTAGGCTGCTTTCATGGGGGCAAAATGGATGATTTTTTAACCCATCAGACTATTTTTTTTAATGCCATTTGTTCGTGTCAGACAGAGTCTTTGTCCCATATGGGGCTTACATTGAAATCCCCATTTTACACATGAGGTAAGAGAGGCCCAGAGGAATGACTTGCTCAAGGTCACCCAGCAAACACCTGGAGCAGAACTGGAATTAGAACCTTGGTCCTTCGGACTCCTGGACCTGTGATCTATCCAGTAAGCCATACTGCTTCTCACATGGAAGGATTTCTAAGTCATCCACTGACTCAGTGTAGAATGCATATTATTTTGTAATATAGCTAATTTAATTCCTCCAGTGTAGGGACAGACTCAATGGGGAAATATGTATTTTGCCAAAGTTCTCATCCTTTGTCATCTTTGTTCAGTGCTTTTTCCCGGCTGTTACCGAGCTGAATATGCTCCACCCACCCAGGACTCATTCCCTATTGGGAAAAATAATGGGAAAAAAAAAGTTGGGGAAGGGAAAGAAAGCAAATAGTGGAGTAAGTGGTAGTCCCAACTTGCGGACATTGTTCATTCCTGACATCGGTTTCGTTCAGTGCTATTTATTGAGAGCTTATTGTGGGCTGAGCACTGTGCTAAGCATTTGGAGGAGTACAATAAAATAGGGTTTGTAGACATGGTCCCCTGGCCCTCAAGGACCTTCTTCTAATCTAGTGTTGCAGAGTTCTTGGGGTCATTGGCATGGACAATCATTCTTTAGCAGAGGTTCCGGCTGACTGGAATGTGCATGAAATATGAAAAAAACAAAACCCACCTGGAGATTTTCAGAGCACAGGTAATGTTGAAAAGGAGCAAACTGGTGTTTAAGTATAAGCCAGCCATGTCTTAATGGCTGGAACTGGTTCTTTTTGAAATTTTCCTTCAGGTGTTTCTTTTAACGCTTCATGTCCCCTGTGGAGAGGATTTAAATGGGCAGGCAGCCAAAATGCTAGATGATCAAGGCGTGATTTTGCCACCAATCACCACTGCCAATTCAGCCTCCCCCATTACAATGGGAGCTCTGCCAATTCAGCCTCCCCCATTACAGTGGGAGCTCCTTGTGGGTAGGCAGTCAGTGGCATTTTCTTAGGGTTTATTGCACACAGAGTACTGTACTGTTTGGGAGAGAACACTGTAACAGACCCATTCCATGCCTACAACGAGCTTATTGTCTAGAAGAGGAGTAGAGTTGATAGACATGATCCCTGCCCATGAGGAGCTTCCAGTGGACAGGTAGTAATGATAATAATAATTGTGGTATTTAAATGCTTACTGTGTCCCATGCACTGTACTAAGCGCTAGGGTGGATACAAGCAATTTGGGTTGGACACAGACCCTGTTTCACATGGGCTTTACAGTCTTAATCCCCTTTTTATAGATTAGGTAACTGAAGCACAGAGAAGTAAAACGACTTGCCCTAGGTCACACAGCAGACAAGTGGTGGAGTCAGCATTAGAACCTAGGTCCTTCTGACTCCTAGGCCCATGCTCTTTCCGCTAGGCCACGCCTATCAGGATCGCTTCTTGGATTTATAGTTTCCAAGGACTGGATACACAGCACTGCACCCAACGGTCACTCAAAAAGTACTCCTACTAATAAAAATTATGTTATTTGAGTGCTTACTATGGGCCATGAACTGTACTAAGTACTGAAGTATATACAGTAAAGGTTAGGCACTGCCCCGTCCCACATGGTGCTAAGAGGGAGTTCTTATGCTACTGCTAGTACTGATGAAAGCCTTCCATAAATAATTTTCATTGGAAGTCCCTCCTGTTTCTTAGTAATATGAACATATTAATTTGTCGCCTAATTATAATTGTGGTTTTACTATATGCCAAGCACTCTTCTTAGTGCTGGAGTAGAGTCAGAATAATCAGTCCTTATCCCAAACAGGGCTTACAGTCTAGAGGGGAGGGGGGACTAGGTAGTGAATCCCCATTTAACAAATGTGGCAACTGAGGCACAGAAAAGTTGCGTCACTTGAACCAGGTCACACAGCTGGTGAGAAGCAGAGCTGAGATTAGAACTCAAGCCTGTGCACTTTCCACTAGGAGCCGTTGCTTTCCTGTGCCATCCACAGCCTCCTTTAAACTAGGCTTAACATTGCCAAAACATCCTTTTACCTTGTTACTCTGCAAAGCTTTCAGACAAGTGTTCAAGGGAAACAGGTTAATTTTCTTTGTTTTGTTTTTTACTTGGTTACTCCGAGCAGAACAACGTTCAGCGGGTCCAGGGAGTATCATGCCAATACCATAGGTACTAAAGGGTCCCTAAGTGCCTATTAAGACTGTAGACTTCAGTGGCTCCAGAGCTGTCACTGTCTACTTTAGGTCAATAATACTTATGCACTTTTAATAGGCTGTAGATGGATCAGCTCTACCAAGCAAGTGACTCTCTATTTCAGGGTTCTAAATTCAGTAAATGCAAACAAAGCAGTTGTGTGCTACTGACCAATGCAATCTGAGGAAATGAATAAACTTCTTAAAGGGAAGTAAACATTTCAGAGCATCTGGAAACGTTTTCATTCCTGGCTTTTCTGAGTGCAAGCATGAGCATGATTCTCCAAGGACCCCAGTCATCCCGAGAGTAAGTTCTCTTTTCAAAAGCAGACTTAACATCTCAGTTGGCTACAGGAACACTTGTTTAGCTCTGTTATATTTCTGGCATACTGCCTCTTTGGGGCAGGCAAGACAGTGAGGTTGGAAGTCCCAGTGCCAAGGCATGGGAGTTGTCACATCTGTTTTAGCAGATCCAGGAAGCTAAGCCTCAGAGCACTCTGGGATTGTCTCCAGTAAGTGCCAGTTCCTCCATGAGCTGAAGCCACCTGGAGGTGAGACCACCCTCACCACTCTTCATCCTAGGCTCCCTCATCTTCTGGATCCCCCCTTTCCTGGCTGTTCTGTCTTCAGGAGTCATTGGCTTGGAGAGTTCTTAGGTGAGGAACAACTCAAAGGTGAAAGCCACATTGTTTTCACGCAGCCACCTCTGTAGGTAGCCACCCTACACTATATCAGTGTCCTTTGGAGCTCTACGTGGCTCTGAAGATGAGATGCTACCTTTGTGGCATCCAAAACAAGCTTTATTTTTCTTTATTGTACATGGAGCACCCCCCCAACCCCACCTCTTTTCAAAGCAATCTCTTTTCTACATTCTTGCATATGGAGATATACCCAGGACAGGTCATGGCATGGGGTTCTCTTCAGAGAACAGGAAGGTTCGGCAGGTAAAGAGCAGCCACATGTAGCTCTGTGGTTGTCTGGTCATATTCACACTGCAGGCCATGAAAGAAGAGTGGTTGTGACCTTTTGGTAAACCTTCTCTTTCTCAGTCCTTTCTTCTCCACAGAATATGCTTGTCTTTCAAGGAAAGAGAAAGAGCAAAACTCACACACACACACACACACACACACACACACACACAGCACCCCACTGAAACTCGATTTGACATTTCAGAGTGAAACAGAAAGACTGGGATTTCAGTGTGACCCTAGCACCACAGCTGCTAAAATATTAATGACAGCAAATGTACCGGGATTGGAAACGTGTGGGCAGCTCAGAGCTTTTCTCAGGGCACTCTCCTCCCTGTTGGCTCATTCTTCTCTCGTCGCCACCAGACTGAAATCCTATCCACCTCTCTTGCCAAAATGAGGAGTGACAGGGGTGAAGCGGGTGGTGGATAGTGCATTGGCGTTTATTTGATAGCGAAAGCTGGATGTCTGAGGAGATTTGCTTGGGAATCTGTTTGTTGGCTTGTTTCCCTTCAGGAAATACAAAGCCACTTTGGAATAGGGCAACTCTGAGGAGATGAGTCTTGGCTTCCTGTCAGAAATGTCCTCTCTCTCCCGTCTTTCTCCAGCCTCAATGTTTACAATCTCAGGCTTGCTGTTATGGTAAGATGGAATGGATGCATTAACATTATTTCGGAATGCTTTTGCCCTTAAGAGGAATCACCGTAAACTGCATTAACATAAGATATAAATAGATGTTGTTTATAGCCCAAGATGGCGCTACTGATGGTCCATGCGATCCATTTCTGTGATGAGACCAAGTAGACCCGTCTCTCCTGGCCACATTAAAGCCCATCTGTCATGATCACGTGGGAAGTTGTTTTGCGGGCAGTAAGTTCCGAAACAGGAGACACGAAGAGATACTCTGTTCCACAGTTAGAGTCTACATTCCTGAACGCCCAAGGCCAGCTGCCTTGGAGTGTGTTCTGCTGATCACAAGGATACTGAGCAAGGGAACGTGACTGCTCCCCACTTCTGGAAACCCAGTCCAGACCACCTCCTGTAACATGGCTTTGATGTTCTAGTGAGCCCTGGCCAAAGTCTAGACTGGCTTTTAACAAGGCCTCCTGTAATAGTGGGAGGCTGTAACTGCAGTCATCCTTGCATGCTGGGTGACCATGGACAGGACACTTAATTTCTCTTTGCCTCAGCTCCCTAGACTGTCAAGTGGAGTTTCAGAACCTGGTCTCCTTCTCCATTAGATGAGCCCCTTGCGGGACAGGAATTGTATCTGCTTTTATTGTCTTGTATCTCCCCTAGTGCTTAGTATGCATAATAAATACTATAATTATCATTATTCATAGGAGTAATAATATTAATAGTAACAGTAATGATAATTGCAGTCATCTGGCCATCAAAAGTTTCAGATAACTTAGGTATGTCCTGGGGGATTCTATGGCCACCAACTCCAATTTGGATCCAAGAATCCTGAAACTCAGGGAAAGAGAAATGAGTTCCCTGGAGACAATAATTTGTTATCAATTATTTATATTAATGTCCATCTCCGCTTTTAAACTGTAAGCTTGTTGTGGGCAGGGTATGTGTCTACCAACTCTGTTGGATTGTATTCTCCCAAGTACTTAGTACAGTGCTCTGCACATAGTACACGCTCAATGAATACTATTGATGATGATGACGGAGACCAGTTTGCCTTTTCTCGGTTGCTTTTCTTGAGCTTCCTAATATCTCAAAGCTTATCCAGGTCCCCACAGCCCACTTGACTTTCCTGCTTTGGACTTGAAACCATTTCCTTCTCAGGACTGACCTGTTTTCTTGAGAAAGTTGGGTCAATGGTGTTTGTGTCTGATCTGTGTGCAGCACTGTACTAAGTGCTTGGGGACTGTGGTAAAGATGATAATCCTTCCTTCAAACTGCTTACAATCTTCTTATTAAAGACCGTCTCTGGAAGGTTTCTGTTTCCTCAGGCAATCAGAGGTTCTTGCTACTAGCTTCTGGGCGCATTTAATGGTGTCTTCATGATGAATATTTCAGAGCGGGCACCCACTGCATTTTTACCACCTTTGTAATTTCTCTGAATGCCCTCCAACATCATAGCAAAGCAGGCTGTAAAGGGAAATGGTTGTCTGGGCAGGGCTATGATCCTTTCCTCAGAAAATCAGCTTAGTATTCTTTTGAAGTTTCAGGCCATTGGACTCTAGTTATCACAGGAAGCTTAGAATTGGGGGTTTCAAGCTGGCTGATTCTGTGCCCACAAAATCAAGGTAGCTACTAACTCCCCAGTGGTTCTGATGTTAACCGGGGGTGACGATTTCTGCAGTCAGTTACACTGCATTTCTTTTCACTTGAGCTACCTCATCCTGCCTTCCTCCCCTTCCCGGCCCCTCCTTCCCAATTCCCTCTTGCTTGTTTCCTTGCAAAGCTGCCAAGAAACTGTGAACAAATTTAATGTCTGAATAACTGGTTGGTCTCTCAGTGACCTTGAAAAAATTACTTTGCCTCATTAAAAATGCATGGAAATGAAATTTTGTGAGGAGACTGTCACATGCAAAATGAGTTCTTGCTACGCAGGTAAGGAACAGCCTAGCCAACTTTCAAAAGTGCGAAGACCTTAAGAGTTAACTGCACTACCTTGCCGACTCCAATTTTGGAATAGGGCCTTCTGTTTGACTTGCTCACATAATGGCTCTGTATAGCCCATTATGAAGATTACAGCGTGTATCCAAAATATACAAATCTAATGATAATACCCCGATGTGTGTGGCACTTGTATTTTCCCAGAGTACTTTCAAATCAGTTGTCTCATTCTGTCCACATATTCCCTGGGATGAAGCCGCTGGTATTATTTCCCAGTTGGTGAAACAGGGCCACTGAGTTTGAGAGGCCTACCTGACATAACGAAGGATCATGCTTTGAATGGCCATCGTGCTATTTTTTGAGCGGTTCTACGTGCAGAGCACTGTACTAAGGTCTTGGGAGAGTACAATAGAGTAAGTAGACATAATCCTGGCCCTCGGGGAGCTTAAAATCTCGAGGAGGAGTTTACAGTCTAGTGGCTAAAAGCACTGAACATATACTGCATCATTTTATTAAGCTATTAAGCATGATGTAATTTGGAATATTGAAGGATTTTTGAAGGAGGGGAATTAAACACATTTGATAAGTGCCTTGGGAGGTGATGGAGAAAAGTAACTTGTGTCCCTTTGACGTTTTAGGTGACGTCATTTTAGAAAATTAAGTAACAATAATCCAGTCTCTGCAAAACATGTACCTAATTCTGCTATAATGCAAAGGTCACATAATCCATAATATTTATTGATTTACTCTGTGCAGAGCACTATACTGAAGGGCTTGGAAGAATTCAAGAACTCGTAGACATGATCCCTGCCTTCAAGGATATTACAATAATAATGATGATGGTGATAACTGTGGAATTTGTAAAGTTCTTTCAAATATGTCAAGTACTGTAGCAAGCATTAGTGTAGATACAAGAATATCAGGTACCACGTGGGGCTCACAGTCTAAATAGGAGGGAGCACAGGTATCGAATCCCCATTTCACAGGTGAGGGAACTGAGGCACAGAGAAGTGAAGGGACTTGCCCAAGATCAGCAGGCAAATGGTGGAGCCAGGATTAGAATACATGTCCTCTGACTTTCAGGCCTGTGCCCAGTCCACTGTTTCCCACAATCCAATATACTTGCAAAATTCATTCATTCAGTCATATTTGAGTGCTTACCATGTGCAGAGCACTGTACTAAGCTCTTGGAAAAGAACAAAACAACAATAAACAGTGACATTTTCTTCCCACAGTGAGCTCACACTCTAGAGTGGGTGTTCAGAGAAACTTATGCTGTGGTACACATGTTGTAACCTGCTGTGCACAGCAATTTTTTCAACACGGTTTGCTGAGGCCAAACTGTCACGTCGGCTCCTGTTGTCAGTCAGACAATATTCCCCCATCCTCAAATTGCGTTTAAAAAATGTGGGTTATGGAATAACTGAAGTATTTGTGCAAATTCCATTAAACATTAAAAACAAGTGGATAAAAGAAAAGGAACTGTCCCCTTCCCTCTTCTGGGATGCTGACTATGGAGGAAGTTGTGACCAAGGGGAGTTTCACTTCCACTCACCCTGCAATCCCACTTACAGTATTCAAAGAGAGGTTTTGTCCTTCTTTCCCAATGGTTTATGTTCATTAATTCATTCAATTGTATTTATTGAGCAGGTACTGTATGCAGAGAACTGTTAGAAGCTCTTGGAAAGTACAATTCAGCAACAGAGAGCATTGCTGCCCACACTGGGCTTACGATCTAGAAGGGGAGAGACAGACATCAAAACAAGTAAAATGGCCTCAATATAAATAAATAGAATTATAGATATATACACATATACTTAACTGCAGTGGGGTGGAGGGGAGGGCAAAGGGAGCGAGTTGAGGTGATGCGGAAGGGAGGTGGAGCTGAGGAAAAGGGGTGCTTAGACTGGGAAAGCCTCTTCGAGGAGATGAGCCTTTAGTAGGACTTGGAAGTGGGGAAGAGTGATTGGTGGATTTGAGGCCAGGGTTAGGATATGGGCCAGGGGTCAACGGTGAGGCTGGCAAGAACAAAGCATGGCGAGAAGTTTAGCTCCTGAGGAACGGAGTGTGAGGCCTGGGTTGCAGAAGGAGAGAAGGGAAGTGAGATAAGAGAAGGCAATGTGATGGAGAGCTTTGAAGCCAATAGTGAGGAGTTTTTTCTTGATACAGACATCGATAGGCAACCCCTGGAGATTTTTGAGGAGGGAGGTGACAGGCCTAGAGCGTTTCTGTAGAAAGATATTCCAGGCAGCAGAGTGAAATATGGACTGAAGTGGGGAGAGACAGGAGGTTGGGAGGTCAGAAAGGAGGCTAATGCAGTAATCCAGTCAGGAGAAGATGAGGGATTGTACTAATGTGGTAGCAGTTTGGATGGAGAGGAAAGGGTTCTTCATTAAATAAAATGAGAGATGAAAACAAAGCACATAATAAACACTAATATGCAGAACACTCTACTGAGCTCTTGAAAAGAGTACTCAGATGAGTTAGACACAGACCCTAACTTTTGAGAGGCTTCTCTGTAAGTGAATATAATAAGTTGGGGTGAGGAAAGACATCTCAGAAAGAGGAAATGATAGAACATTACAACAGGATAAAATACAAGGACAAATGCATGTCCATCCTGATTATCTTGTATCTACCCCAGCATCTAGTTCAGTGCTCAGCACATAGTAAGCGCTTTACAAATGTTGTTATGATTATTCATAAAATCAAAGGTTAAGGAACAAAACTTCTGAATTCTTATGTTTTGGTGTTCAAGTTTTGTGGAAATAAGCCCTGACTTAAAATACTATTTTTTATACCCCAGAAGAATTCAGTGAAGTAGAAATTCCATTTAAGATTGTGCCCTCTCAATGAGGAGCTTGCATTCAGGAATATTCAATATGGGTATCATCAATCAACCAATCAGTGGAATTTATTGAGCATTTGCTCTCTGCCTCACTAAGTGCTGGAGAGAGTACAATGCGGTAGCATTGGTAGACATGATCCCTTCCCACCAGGAGCTTACAGTCTACAGGGGAAGAGTGTCATAAAAATATGTAGAACTGGAGGTTTTCTCGGCACCGTTGACCACCACAGTGGCAGATAGTCTGAAGTGTAAGAAACGAAGTCCAGACAAATGTGGCAGCTACTTTGGTTTCCAAAGTTGATTTCCAACTTGAGCATGAAAATTTGGTAAATATATTTAAAATAATATCTGGGGTAGATACAAGACAATCAGGATGGACATGCATTTGTCCTTGTATTTTATCCTATTGTAATGTATCATTTCCTATTTCTGAGATGTCTTTCCTCACCCCAACTTATTATATTCACTAAAAGAGAAGCCCCTCAAAAGTTAGGATTTGGGTCTAACTCTCATCTGAGTACTCTTTTCAGGAGCTCAGTAAAGTGTTGTGCATATTAGTGTTTATTATGTGCTTTGTTTTCATCTCTCATTTTATTTAATGAAGAACCCTTTCCTCTCCATCCAAACTGCTACCACATTAGTACAATCCCTCATCTTCTCCTGACTGGATTATTGCATCAGCCTCCTTTCTGACCTCCCAACCCCCTGTCTCTCCCCACATCAGAAAAATATCTCAAAAGCCAAATTGTTTTTTAATGGTATTTGTTTAGCACTTACTTTGTGCCAGGCACTTTACTAAGCTCTGGGGTAGATACAACCTAACCAGGTGGAAATGGTTCCTATTCCACATTTGGCTTTTGCATTCTGGAAATAATTTTTTTAAAGTTTGTCATTTTTTGTAACATAGCAAGTCATCCTCCATCACAGTCCTAGGCATTGTCTTGCTATTATAGTGCAATTCCATCATTTTAAAAAAATGTTTTCATGGTATTTAAGTGCTTACTATGTGCCAGGCACTGTACTGAGCTCTAGGGTCGATACAAACTAATCATATTAAACAATGTCCCTGTCCCACAGAGGGCTCACAGTCTTAATCCCCATTTAACAGATGAGATAACTGAGGCCCAAAGAAGTGAAGTGACTTGCTCAAGGTCACACAGCAGACAAGGAGCAGAGCTGGGATTAGAACCTAGGTCCTTCTGACTTCCAGGCCCATGCTCTAGCTAGTAGACCACACTGGTTTCTCCATTTGAATATATCTCAGCTACCCCCTTTTCAGTACTGTCCCCAGGTGAAACTTGGCAGGCCAAACTGGAAAAGGGCTTCAATTTTCCAAGTCCATTATCACCTCCAAATGTGGAAAATGATAATGGAAGTGACAGAGGTAAAGCTGAAAATTGGTTGTTAATATTTTATGTGTCGAGACTGGGGCTCAGAAATCTCATGCTTTTCTGGAGGGGAAAATGAAGTGTGAGTTTTTGTTGTTTTTCTCTGTTGGAAAGACAGATTCAGTAAGTGGATTTCAGTCATTTAGGGTTGGAGGCCATTTTTGATGCTAAGCAGATGACCTCACAAGAACTTAGAGAAAAACAACCAGATAATGAAAACCTGGGAGAATATGGATTCATCAGGAGAGTTGTAGAAGGCAAGCTTCCAAGACCGTATTACACTCACTTCATCTTCATCTGCATGCCCTTTCCCCTCAGCCCCAAATATTCGCAAAGAGACATCTTGCTTTCTTAACTTCTCTTTTGACTTGTAATTTTGTAACCTCCTCAAAGTCACCGTTTTGGTCCTCTGCCTGGAAATTGAAACATTCTATCAAATAAAAATTTTTGCTCTGAAAAATATGAACACGTTTCTAGAGATTAAGGTTGTGTGATCTTGTGGAAAGAGCACGAGGCTTTAGGTTGTAGCTCCAGCTCTGCCACTTGCCTGTTGTGTGGCCTTGGGCAGGTCACTCTCTTCTCTCTCCCTCGGTTTTCTCATCTGTAAATTGGGGGTGATTGCACCTGTTGGCCCTCCCTCTTTGAATGTGAGTTCTATGTTGGACAGGGACTTTGTCCAGTCTGATTGTCTTATGTCAACCTCAGGGACAGCAGTTGGCTCATAGGTGGCTAATAAATGAATTGATATGAGTCTTGGGAAACATAATGGGGAAAACATTTGAAACGTTGATAGCTACTGTCTGCGGAGGGCAAGATTTTCAGGCAAGATTCCAAAATTGAGATGGTGAGCCCCATGTGGGACAAGGACTGTGTCCAACCTGATTGATTTGTGTCTGCCCCAGCACTTAGAACAGTACCTGGCATATTATTTGTGCTTAACAAACATCATCATAATAATAATAGAGATGCATAATGGGATGGACACAGTAACAGTATTGAAACAGTTAAAAAAAACAAAAAACCCACCCATCTCCTAATTATACTTGTCTTTCGACTTTTCTGCATCTCCCTTTGCTCACCCTCGTTCTCCTTGCTTGTAATTCCCTCCTTCGCCACATCAGACAGACAACTGCTCTCCCCAAATTCAAACCCCTCCCCCAGTAAACCTTCCCCGATTAATTTACCTGCATCCATACCATCCCTTCAATCAACTCTGGCATTTAGGAAATTATCTGCACCGTCGTTGTCGATGAAATTATTTAATTTGACTAGTTTTTTGCAAGTCTGTCAATGTCCACCTCCTCCATTAGAGTGCAAGAGTCCTTGTGGCTAAAGAACATGTCTTCTGTGCTTTCCAAGAGCCTAGTACAGAATCCTGCATCCTACTGTGCCTAGTACATTGTTCAACACTTAGTACAGTGCTTGGCACATAGTAAGTGCTTAACAAATGCCATAATTATTATTATTAAATGCTGCAAATACTACAAATGCTATTTCTCCTATTACTCCTCGTAACTGTTATCATTATTTCTATTACTACTACTTTGTCATTTAAAGCAACAGATTATGGATGTTGACAGAGCTCACTAACCTCCACCCTGAGCCTGTCCGTCAGATTGACCCAGGTTCAAGTCCAGAACAGTATTTTTTTATTGTATTTTCCCTCTCAAGATATCCATTAAACAATGTGTCATTGTCAAACATTATTCTTAGCATGGGGTAGTTACAAATGAATTAGGTTAGAAACAGTTCCTGTCTCGCATAGGACTCACAGTCTAAATAGAAGGAAGGACAGGAGAAGTTAAGTGACTTGTCCAAGGTCACACAGCTAACATTTGGCTGAGTCAGAAGTAGAAACCAGATCCTCTGACTCCCAGGCCTGTGCTCTTTCCGCTAGGCCATGCTGCTTTTTGGTTGTGGAACAAGACAGCAACAACATGGATCCCTTCTGGTTGACAAGATCAAATTCATGAATTTTTCATGTCATATCCGCTGAACATCTAGAACTAAGTTTTTCTGTGAGCAGCGTGCTTATATTTTTCTCTCTAAAGCGGGGGCCGGCTGTGTCCTTTTTAAAAGTTGGCGAACAAACACTGCAGAGGAAACTGGTTACTGTTGCTCCTGAGAGAATTTCAGACCATTTTCATGGTTTGTAATTGGTAATTTGTCACTTACAGGTCCACAGCAGCCCGGGCTACTGAAAAGGAAGCCCTGTCTTCTTAGAAGACATAAGCAAAGACTCTCCATGACTCAAAATTCCATTTCTACAGCTCAATGTAGGAAAACTGTTTCACATTCGTTCAACTGGACAAGGACAGGATTTTGGCTGGGCTAGAGTTTTGTAGACTTGGATTTGAATAAATATTACATATCACTTTGCCTTTGATAATGAAAAATCATCAAGTCCAGAGAATCAATCACTCACAGACTTGTGTAGAGATAAAGTAATGGTATTTGTTAAGTGTTTACTGTGGACAGAGGACTGTTTGAAGCACTGGGAGAGACCACTCGGATGGCGAGGCTAGCAGTCCAAGAGTGTAAGTGGGGAGAAGATACTAAGAGACAGACACATCAGGAATGATTAAACATTAAAAGCAGCAAGGCCTAGCAGACAAGCCTTTGGCTTGGGAGTCAGGACCTGGGTTCTCATCCCAGCTCCACCCCCTGTCTGTTGCGTGACCTAGGGCAAGTGACTTCACGTCTCTGTGCCTCAGTTGCCTCATCTGTAAAATAGGGATAAAGACAGTGAGCCCCACCTGGGACATGAACTGTGTGCCACTCGATTAGATCGTATCTATCCCCGTACTAATACGGTGCCTGGCTGTGTGCACAGTAAGTGTTCAATAAATGCCATTGTTATGAAGTGGATTTTGCTGCAGTGATCACTGCCGAGATCAGTTCCCACAAAGAAGGGCAGCTATGGTCATCGTATTGTACTCTCCCAAGCACTTAACACAGTCCTGTGCACATAGTAAGCACTCAATAAATTGATTGCTCGATCTTGCTTCCACAGGGCAGGCACCCCTCGATTTTTTTTTTTTCCTTTTTGGTTTCTGTGAGCAAGCAAGGTTCAGGGAGGTTTATGAATTGTTCAGGGATTGGAGGGAGTCAGCTCCCACCCACCACCCTGACTTTATCTCCAACACACAAATGCATTTCAGCTAAATTGCAAAATTAATCACCCTGAAGTCCAGAGTGGAGATAAGGATCCTTTCATCCTTGCTGTTTTCCTTATTTTGAGATGTGAAAACCATTGAGCAGAGTTGCCCTGGGTGGGGGGAGTTCTTTCATTCGTTCATTCAATTCATTCACCATATTTATGGAGCGCTTGCTGTATGCAGAGCACTATACTAAGTGCTTGGGAGAGTACAATAGAACAATAAACGGACGCATTCCCTGTCCACAGCAAGCTTGCAGTCTAGAGGGTTTTACTGGTGTTGTGCATGATCTTGTTCTGCGGGCACAGTATTAATGGGCCATTGTGTTCAACATTGGACAGACCAAGATGGTGGCTGTTACTTTGGTTGCAGCTGTGACTATTTTTCACTCTGAACCACCAGGAGTCTGAAACTGTTCTTCTAAGCCACAGGACGCTACCACTTGTTTCATTTTACTTTTGTATTTATCCCCATCCTTGACCTTTTATGCTTTTTTGTGTGTTTTTAGTTTTCCATGTTTCAGTTGTAATAATAACTTTGTGGTGTCTTGTGCCAGGCACTGTACTAAACACTGGGGTAGATATAATGAGGTTCAGTCCCTGGTCCCACACAGGGTGAGTAGTTTTAAGTATGAGAGAGAACAGGTGTTGAATCTCCATTTTTACAGAGGAGGAAAATGAGGCACAAAAAAGCGAATTGACTTCTTCCAGGTCACACAGCCGGTCAAGCAGAGGAGCCGGGAGTAGAACTCAGGGCCCCTGACTTCCAACCCCATGCTCTTTCCACTAAGCCCCACTACTCTATGTCCTCAGCACCTTCTTCCTGCTCTCTGCTTCATTTGGGAGTCCTTTGAAGTCCAGAGACCATATCTAATTTTCAGCAGTGCATTTTTCCAGTGCTTAGACCAGTGCTGAGCACATAGTAAGGACTTAATGAATGCTGCTACTAGTACTGCTTCCAATAATAAACCATTAAGCCCGTCAAACAGCAGGGACTGTCTCTATCTATTGCCGACTTGTTCATTCCAAGCACTTACGACAGTGCTCTGCACATAGTAAGCGCTCAATAAATACTATTGAATTAATGAACAATATTAGACACTTACTACGTGCCAGGCACCATACTAAGCACTGGGGTGGATATAAGCAAAACAGGCTGAACACAATCACTGTCCTACATAGGGCTCACAGTCTCAATTCCCATTTTACCAATGAGGTAACTGAGGCCCAGAGAAGTGAAATAACTTGCCCAAAGTTACAAAGCAGACAAGTGGTGGAACCGGGATTAGAATCCATGACCTTCTGATTCCTAGGCCTGTGTTCTACCTACTACACCATGCTGCCTTTCTACTATTCTGCTACTACTATTCCACAGTATTGCTAAAAAGATTGGGTTAGGGAAGTCAGTGTTGCTTTTTCTGTGGAGAAAGGTGCTTGTTGTCTTCTCTTCACTTTCTGAGAAATCTAGCACTAGCAGCCATAATTTAGCAGATCCAAAGACTTATACTGATGGTATTTAACATTTACTGTGTGCCAAGCACTGTACTAAGTGCTGGGGTAAATACAAGATCATTAGGTTGGACATAGACATAGTCCCAGTCCACGTGAGCCTCACACAAGTGAGATTTAATCTCCATTTTACAGATGAAGAAACTGAGGCACAGAGAATGAATTATATTTGAGTGCTTACTGCGTGAAGAGCACGGTATTAAACACTTGAGAGAGTACAATATACCAATATAGCAATGCATTCACTGCCCACAATGATCTTACGGCCCAGAGGGGGAGACAAACGTTAATATAAATAAATGTTACCGATATTGACATAAGTGGTATGATAAGGAGCTGGGAGGAGGGATGAATAAAGGTAGCACATCAGGATGACTCAGAAGGGAGCTGAAGAAAAGGCAAAGAGGACTTACTCTCAAAGTCACCTAGTAGACAAGTGGAGGAGCTGGGATTAGAATCCAGGTCCCTCAACTCCCAGGCCCATGCTCTTTCCACTAGGCAACACTGCTTCGCTACGGTGAGTAGCTTATACCTGTCTGACTTCAGAGTATTGGAAACACTGGTTCTACTGATGCCAGTATTAACTTGGGTAGAAGCAGCAATGTGCAGCAGGATTCTTGGGCATCGAATCATCATTGCCATTGGTAATTTATAGGGCACCCATGTGGAGAGAAACAGGTTTCCCATTTTGTGAATGATTCCAATGACTGGAGCTCCTCTGCAAGTACTCTTAGCAAATCACATTCAGTTACAATGACAGCGCCATCAACAAATCAATCAGTGGTATTTATTGAGTGCTTACTCTGTGCAGCACCCTGTACTAAGCACTTGGGAGAGTACATTATAACAGAGTTGGTTGATTAACTGAATTGATAGGTTAAATGAGTTGGAAGACTTCTTTCCTTTCCACAGGGAGCTTACAAGATGGAGGAGGAGCTTACATTCTAGAGAAAATGAAACCAGCATTCACTGGTTCTCATTTTGGGTAACGGGAACATTCCCTGGCTCAATCCAGTAACAATAATAACAACAATTGTGGTATTTGTTAAGCAACTACTATGTGCTAAACTCTGTGCTAAACTATTGGGTAAATAGAATTCAATCAGATCAGACATCCTCCCTGTTCACAATATAAGAGGGGGAAGGAGAACTGGTATTTGTGGTCAGGGAACATGTCTACCAATTCTGTTGTACTCTCCCAAGCACTTAGTACAGTGCTCTGCCCACAGCAAATGCTCAATAAATGCCATTCATGATGACTTACACTCTGCTTTTCAGATGAGAGAACTGAGGCACAGGGAAGTAAAGTGACTCACCCAAGGTCACACAGCAGGCAGCTTGGTCTAGTGGAAAGAGATCAGGCCTGGGAGGTAGAGGTCCTGAGTTCTAATTCCAGCTGTGCCACTTGTCTGTTGTGTGACCTTGGGCAAATCACTTATCTTTTCTGTGCCTCAGTTTCCTCATCTATAAAATGGGCATTCAATATCTGTTCTCTGTCCTACTTAGACTGTAGGACAGGGGACAGGGACTGTGTCCAATCTGATTTTCTTGTAACTATCCCAGCACTTAGTACAATGCTTAGCACCACACTGTAAGCACTCAAATACCATCATTATTATTATTATTATTATTATTATTATCATTCTTTTTTGGTAGAACTGGGATTAGAACCCAGGTATCCTGACTTCTAGACCCATCCTCTTTCCATGAGTGGAACTAAGATCTATCAAGTGAACAACATGATATGAAATTGCCTGACAGAAAACATCAAAATATCAAATAGTCTGATTCTAGGAGACCCCTTGGTTGCATTACTAAAATGCTGATACAGGAACCTTCACGTTAACCTCATCTGTCAGTTTTAGTTTTTCATTGAGAAAGAGAGGGACAGGTTCTCATTATTTTGATCTTTGCATGTGGTTTTCTAAAACAAAGATAGATGAACATTAAAACAGCAATCAACTCAAAGAGAACTTGCAGACCAAGATATATAAGCTATGCTCTCCTGATGGACAGTATTTTCTCAGTAGTTCTGAGAAAATGCATAAAGTTTGACCAAAACCTACAGAAGCAAGGAAATTTATCTTAGCTGTCATGCCATTCTTAAATCACACTGTTTGGTGGGATAAGAGCAAGAGAGATCTACTCCTGAGCTACTGGACCCTAATAGAAGAGCATATATACTGCAGTATCTTGACACAAGGTGTGTTAAAGATCAAGTGGTTTGACTTACTGACAGATTTTTGTGCTTTGGTGGGCTCAAGTGAGGAGAGCAGTGCCATTTTAATGTCATTTTTAAACTTTATACGTTTTTAAAATTGAATTTTGAGCCCTGTCCCCATTCCTCATCTATCCCGGAAGCTTTTGAATTCACTGCAAAACCCAGCTTTGGATTTGGGTCCAATCTTGTCATGAATCAACACAAGTTGAGTAAAAATCAACGGGGTTTCAAAGAGGCATTTATCTCCTTGATCTGTCTTAGGTCACTGAGGTCCCCAGGGGAAGTGTGAGAAAAAAATCCATTCTAACAGTTGGTTGCAGAACTTGCCTAGTAAACTGCATATTGGACCAAGTTGGCTTGAAATGGAAGGAATTTCAAGGGACTCAATCAATGACTTGTTGAGCACCTCCTGAGTGCTAGGCAGTATACTAGGTGCATGGGACAGTCCAATAGAAGTAAGACATGTGGCCCCTGCCCCCAAGGAGCTTAAGATCTAGTGGAGGAGCTATTCTGTGTATCTTATGATGAAGAAAACAGTGGCATAGTCAGTGAGGTCCAATTTTGGCCTGAAAAAAGTTCTGTGACTGTTTTTTTCACTTTTTTATAAAATAATCCTTCACAAAATGATCAAACTGTTTTGTAAGGTGAGTCTCCTTTTTTAAGTGTGGGTTTATATGCAGATAAAAATGTTTAAAAGATTCTACCTGGGAAAGTGCCCTGGATGCACAGAGAGCTCAGTAAATGTCATTGATTGATAAAAGTTGACTTTTTTTAGAACTGTTTGAAAGGTAGAGTATACTGCCTTTAGCAATTATAACAAGTTGGGCTCATATTGATTGATGGTAATTATTGAGCACTTAATGTGTGCAGAGTGCTGTACTAAGCGCACGGGAGAGTCCACAACAACAATATAATAGACACATTCCCTGCCCATATGTTTTCATGCCCACTGAGTTCCAACTGCAAATCAAATCATATATAAAGACAAAATGCAAAGTAAATGACATCTTCATTGCACCCCTATCTTCTTCTTGGGAGATGTTCTTATTTTAGCAATAGTAGGGCTTGCTAGTGAGTAGTTGTGCTTACTGTATGCAGAGCACTGTACTAACATTTTAGGAAAGTATGACACAAGGAAGTTGGTTCACATATTTCCTGCCCACAAAGAGCTTACAGGCTAGAGGAGCAAAGGAACAAAGCAAAGAAGATTGAGGTTGAGCAGATGAGTAGAAAATGTATTGCTTAAAGTTAATTTGCACCTGGTTAAACAAACAAGCTTCAGAAGGAGGTAATGTGAAATCATTTGGGGGCAATTTTGCCTTGAGAGCATGTGTAGGTGTGTGACTCTATTTATCAATAAAGACTTTCATATAGTGACTTCACTAGATGTACCTCATTTTCTTGGAAATGGCATATATAAAGTGGAGAAGATAACATACTGAGTTAGAGACACTGATGGCAATCTTAATTAATAGGAAATGATGATGTATTTTCCTGAATTCCATCTGAAAACTCCTTCAACTGATAACAAGCTCACTATAAAATATCCCATTAATTTAAAGGCCCCTTTTGCTTCCAACTTCTCTCGCATTTTTCTTCCCTTCCCTTCTCTTTTACTAAAAGCGGCTAACAAATAGCAGAACCATTTAGATTTCCTCCTCCTCCTGCTCTGGTTCTTGCCTTCCCTGTGCCAGATGGCATCCTTGAGTGACCTGGCCAGGGGCCAGAGGGAAGGAAGGAAGAGGGAGAGAGCAGGACTCTGAGGGAACCAACTTTCTTCCCCCCTTGAGGGGTGGCTTCTGTGAATGATATGGGGCAGGAAGGGAGAGGGAAAAGAGCAGGGCCCTGTGGGAGCCAACTCCTAAGGAATCCACAGTTGTGCACTTTTAGGATCGAATTCTCAACCTTGGGAAAGTCCCAGGGTTTCCAATCACTGAGTCCATTCCCAAACCATTTCTTACCCTTTTCCACCTCACTTTGGGAAGATTTAGTGGTAATAGAGTAGTTTTCATTCATTCATTCATTCGTCATATTTATCAAGTGCTTTTTCTGTGCAAAGCACTGTACTAAGCACCTGGGAGAGTACAATAGAACAGGCACATTCCCTGCCCACAACGAGCTCACAGTCTAGCAGGGGACTGTCTAGTAGCATTTATTGAGCTCTCTTGTGGCCTGGTCCTTGGGATGTACAGGCTAACAGGTGACATGTTCTCTATCCACAATCCCTGTCCTCTCTCCCCCTCAGTCTGGGATCTCCAAGTGGGAAAGGGATTGTACCTGATCTGATTATAATGTATCTATCCCCAGCACATGGCAAATCCTGAACAAACACCACAATTATCATTAGTAATGGTAATTATTTAATGCCTGCCATGTGCAAAACATAACACTAAGCTCTTGGGAGAGTACAACAGAGTCACCTGTTGGATGTAACACAGGCCTGAGAGTCAGAAAGACCTGGGTTGTAATTCCAGCCCCACCACTTGTCTACTGTGTGAACTTGGGCAAGTGACTTCGCTTCTCTGTGCCTCAGTCACCTCATCTATAAAATGGAGATGAAGACTGTGAGCCCTATGTGGAACATGGGCTCTATCCCACCTGATTAGCTTGCAGTCTATGTACATATCTGTAATCTATTTGTGTTGATGTCTGTCTCCCTTGGTCTCTACGGTAAGCTTGTTGTGGTCAGGGAATGTGTTGTTGTAATGTACTCTCCCAAGAGCTTAGTACAGTGTTCTGCACACAGTAAGCACTCATATATGATCAAATGAATGAACAGTAAGCATTCAAAAAATATGATTGATATGTACCCTCCACTGTTTCTCTTGGCCAATTTCCATTAGTCCTCGCCTTTCCACCTTAATACCTCACCAATCTCAGAGAGCATGTGCTGTTTTTCATTCAGGGGGCACCAAAATGAATAAATCTTTAATGAGCAAAATTCAAGACCTTCTGGAAAATGAGTCATTTGAGCCGCTGGAACCCTAAATTCCATGTATTGAGGAGCCCTCGTAGAATAGCGGTTTTTAAAAACAGCTTAAGTACAAGTGTTTTGGTCTTGGAGCCCAAGTTTGAATATTTAATGAGCTTGTTTAATAAAATGCAATAAACCCATTTGGGTTATCAGCGTGATACATTTATGGGAGCCTCACAATTATGGCTGCATAATTCATTCACGTCAATAGCAGAAATCAGCGCTCTGCGAGAGAATGGTCTAAAATGACCTGCTAAGGTTTTATTGACCCTAGAAAATAGTTTTCTTGCATTCCAACTAATTGGTTTGGATTTGCCCTGTCAGGGCTTTCTCTCTTCATTTCCATAGTGAGAAAGTTGCCTATCCGCTGGCTTTGATCTGAATTTTAAGCAACAGAGAAAGCCAAGCAACTAGTGAGTTAAGATTAGGAGTGATTTGGGTTGAGTTTATGGACACTTCAAAGAAAACTTATTCCCCTGGGAAAAATCCTCTTGGGGCGGGGGGAGTGTCGGGGGGTGGGGTGGGGGGGTGGAGTGTTTGTCAGCAGGTAATCATGGGAAATACAGTGAACCTTAGTTACGATACTATAATTTGCATTGTCTCAGCTGAGCTGTCACGCAGTCTCCAGCTTGGCCTTCGGGAAGGTGACTCAGGGGCCTTGGGAGAACAGTTATTTAATCCCCATTTTGTAGATGAGGAAATTGAGGCAGAGAGAAGTGACTTGCCCAAGGTCACCCCGCAGGCAAGGGACGGTGCTGGAATTAGAACCCCAGTCTCCTGACTCCAGTCCTGTGTTCTTTCCACTAGGCCACTCTGCTTCTTGACTTCCTGCTTCCTGACTCAGGTTGCTCTCGTTTCCTCCCCTCCCTGCCCCCCAGTCTCAGGTGAGCTGAATTCTCCCCCAACAGGTGGGGTCACTTTCTCTTCCTTTCTGAGAGCCTGAATACCTTCAGCTTCCCAAGCACAGCCTACCAACCAGCACAGAACCCAAATTTGCTTTGCATTTAATTGCAGCTGCCGAACCCTGGCTTCCCCCATCCTGTTAGGTTTGGTGTCATAGTGATTGAAACTGAATGAGCTGTCAGAAATGAAAGGAGCATCATTGAAACAGACCCCCCGCACCCCAGAATATTCTTCCAGCGTCTCCCCTTCTGGCATAAGATAAGGGCATATTGCTGGGGAATGGAGAAAGATTCATCATTCTCTTGCTGAGTCGTTCCCCACCAGGAGCAGTACAACAATATTTTTAAATTAGGGCATAGCAGACCACAGAGGAACCCCCTGGCTCGATCGATCCTTTTAACTTTTCAGTGAAGCAGTTTCCTTTCATTGACGCCCATCCTCCCTGAACCCCTGGAGTCATAAGACACAGATGCCTTGTTTGGAGGGGAAAGAGACAATCTCTCGTTGGCCCTTGAAATGGCTGCTGAACTTGACCAGTTGCAACCTAGATCGGGATTGGCTGGCCACTGGGAGGTGTGTTGTTTCAGATGCTGGCAGGGGCGTAGGGGGCTGGAGCTGAAAACATTCCATACACAGTGGAGTTCGTACCTCAGTGCTCCCTCAACCTAGGTTTTCTTGAGGTAGGAAAAATGCCAAAGTCAATATTATACCTACAGCCCCGTAAAGCGAGATGGACATGGATCCAGCCTTAAAGAAGAGGAAAAATGACTGACCTCTTGGCTGCAAAAGCCAATCCAGAAGCCTTTAAATAAGGTTGGGAGAAATATTTGCCTTCACAGCAGGACTCGGATCAGTGATTTTATGTGACAGATGAGGGCGGATTTTGCTAACGATATTAAATAGCTCTCAGGTAGAGTTGAAATTGTTGAGAGCCCTTCAAGGAAGGTATGTTGGCAAACTCTGAATTAGGAGTCTATCCTGACACTATATGAAATCACAGAGAGCAACATGGAAAGATTTTGCTGTGGGCCGTGAACATGTCTACCATCTCTGTTTTACTCTCCCAAGCGCTTAGTACAGTGCTCGGCACAGAGTAAGCACTCAATAAATACGATAGCTGGTGATGATCTTCCAGTCTCTAAACTGTCTTCAATGAGAAGCAGTGTGGCCTAGTCGATAGACCACGGGCCTGGCAGTCAGAAGGCCTTGGGTTCTAATCCCTACTCTGCCACATGTCTGCTGTGTAACCTTGGACAAGTCACTTCACTTCTCTGTGCTTGTTACCTCATTTGTAAAATGGGGATTACGACTGTGAGCCTCATGCAGGACAGGAACTGTGTCCGACCTGATATTCTTGCATTCATCCTAATGCTTACTACAGTACTTTGCACATAAAAAACACTTAAGTACCATAGTAATAATAATAAGGTTTTATAATACTAATAGACTATAATAGAATATAGTAATAATTCAATCAATAAATAGTATTTATTGAGCATCTACTGGGTATAGAGCACTTCTGGGAGTTTCAATAGAGTCTGATAGAAATAGTTCAGTAGACTACAGTAGAATGGACTTGGGAGAGGATAATAGAATTAGTAAACATGATCCCTGCCCTCAAGAAGCTTACAATCCTAGTGGGAGAAACAAACAATAAACTGTTAGCTTTCTGCGGGCAGGGAATGTGTCTATCAAGTCTGTTGTATTGTACTTTCCTAAGTGCTTAGTACAGTGCTCTGTATGCAGAAAGCGCTCAATAAATACCACTGAAGATGACACTAAAATAAGACAGATGGATTTGGTTGGTATTATTGTGAATGCCCTGTGAAGGTAGTTTCAGAGAATCGCCCATCTCCCATTCCTAGTAGCACTTAGAGGAACTGAGATACCCTGCCCTTTAGTTTTTGTTTGTTATTGTTTTTTATGATATTTGTTAAGTGCTGGGGTAAATACAAGCTAATCAGTTTGGACACAGTTCTTGTGCCACAGGGGACTCACAGTCTTAATCCCCATTTTCCAGATGAGGTAACTGAGGTCCAGTGAAGTGAATTGGCCAGAGTCACATAGCAGACCAATGGCAGAGCCAGGACTAGAACCCTGGTCATTGTGACTCCCAGGCCCATACTTTAACCACTAGACTCCTTGCCATGTTGTCCTTGTGGCTCTTCCAGGCATCTAGATTTTCCAGGAGCTTTCTCTGAGCCTTGGCTAGCGAGCATTTTAATGTCAGACTAAAATTCAACATCTGCATAACTACAGAGGCATGTTCCCTTGCTGAGCAATTGTAAAATCAGAGATGTGTCACTTCTGAGATCTTGGATGCATGGTGATTTTTTTAGGGTTTTTTATTTTTGTATTTAAGGTGTTGCTACGTGCCAAGCACTGTACTAAGTGCTGTGGTAGACACAAGATAATGAGGTTGGACACAGACCCTATCCCACATGGGTCCCACAATTTCAGTAGGAGGGAGTAGGATTTAATCCCCCTTATACAGTTGAGGAAACTGAGGCCCAGAGAAGCTAAGTGACTTGCCCAAGGTCACACAGGAGACAAGCGGTGGAGTCGGAGTTGGGATTCTAACCCAGGTCCCCTGACCCTCAGGCCTGTACTCTATCCACTAAGGTCATGCTGCTTCTCTGAGAGTCTGAAGAGATTTGGGCAATTTTAGACTACAAGAAGCAGCACAGCCTGGTGAAAAGAGCCTAGGCTTGAGTGTCTAAACCCATCTCTGCCTTTTGCTCTGCCGTTTGCTGGCTGAGTGATTTTAGGTAAATCCCTTCTCTATGCCTGTTTTCTCATCTGTTCTCCCTCCTCCTCCGACTGTGAGCCTCATGTGGGACAGGGACGGTGTCCAAACTGATTATCTTGTATCTATCCCAATTTAATACAGTGCTCTAGACTGTAAGAGTCCTGTGGGCAGAGAATGTGTGTATCAACTCTGTTTTATTGCACTTCCCCAATCGCTTAATACAGTGCTCTCCACACGATAAGGCATTAATTCATACCATTGATGATGATGATAGTGTTTGGTACATAGTGCTTAATATCACAATTATTATGTGTGGCTCACTCCCTGAACTTGAATAGACCATTGCTTTGAAACTCCCCAGTGTCCTGGCTGTAATTATTTTTCTTCACATTTTTGCATTGCTGCCAATCCACGTTTCATTGAAATACCCCTTGAAGATCAGATGGTCAAGGGGCTGGAGCTGCCATAGTGAGCCTGCCCATATTGGTGTAGAGCCTTTTCCTCCTGATTGTCTCTGTGACAGCGCGTACCCTTCACTTCCTAGGGTTGGCACATGGTCATTGAGTCTATGAGCATCTCCACCAGTGGCCTGCCTCATGATATTGGGCAAGCCACGTCAACTCTCTGTGTCCGTTTCCTCATCCATAAAATAAGGATGAGATACCTGTTCTCCCTCTCTCTTAGCTTGTGAGTCCCACGTGGGATAGGGGCTGCATCCGGCCTATCTTATGCCCACCCCAGGATTTCATGTAGTGCTTAGCACAGAGTAAGCACTTGAGGTTTAGAACGATTATACTCTGCTTGACCATCTCTTTCCCCTCGCCTTTTCAGTCTGCCGGCCATGAGATGACATGGCCAGGCATTAAGTGCTGAGACACGCAGAGTTCCAGCAGCATCTGAATCTGCCAGAGCACATATTGCCCTGCCAACATGATGCCAAAAGCTTGGGTGAGGGAGTCTTCCTACCTGTCGCCTCTACGTTGGGCTTCGTACCGCATCCCTGGGTGTTTCTGGGAGCGTCTGTGGTTTGGTTTGAAGCTTCTCAGGGAGGATGGGTCCAGCAAGGGAAGACCATTTGGGCCAGCAGAGGAGATTCCTGGGAAATGTGACCCCCACCGTACCACTCCTTCAGATGGCCTGAGAGGAGGGAGTCACCTGTATGTAGGATAAAATCTGCCACAAGGAATAATGGTAATTTTGGTGTTTGTTCAATTCTCATTGTGGACCAAAAGCTAGGCTAGATGCAATCAGATTGGATGCAGTTTCCGTCCTAGGTGGGGGAGGTCACAGTCTAGGGAGAAGCGAGAATGGGCATTTGAAACCCATTTTATAGATCAGGAGACTGAGGCAGAGAATTCAAGGGACTTGTCCAAAGGTTCTCAGCAGGTAAGTGGGGAAGCTGGAATTAGAACCCAGGTCTCCTGACTCCCAATGCTAGGTTCTTTTTACTAGGCCACATGCTGCTCTGAGGAGCCCTCACAAAACCCACAGAGGATTATAACATTTGTCCAATCTGTTAAGCACTTACTGTGTCTTAAGTGCTGGGGTTGATACAAGTTAACCAGGTCATATGTAGTCCCGGGCCCATAAAGGGCTTCCAGTCCAAGAAAGAGGAAGAGCAGGTATTTAATCCCCATTTTACAGATCAGGAAACTGAGACAGGCGTTTTCCCAGCTGGCAAGGGGCAGCAGAGCAGGGATTAGAACCAGATCTTCCAACTCCAAGGCCTGTGGTCCTTCCCGGAGGCCACGCTGCTTCTCTGAGGCAACTTCTTCTCTCTTGAAGACTGTTCAGCCTCCCTGTTCCTTCCCCTCCCCCCGCCAGCTCCCTGACGGCAGGACTGACAAGGGCTGAATGGATAAGCCACAGCGGGGGCAAGAGAACAGTGTCAGAGCGGGAGCGGTGTGACAAACCAAATCTAACCAGGGCCCCATAGAACCCCCTGCCACCTGGGGTGGCTGGCATTCCTGGCTGGGATCCTTTTCTGTCAGTCGCCTAGGAACAGTCCAGGCCTCTGCCCTGTCTGTCCCCAGCAGGGTCTTCACCAAAAATGGAAATGGATAATGGGATAAAGGGCAAATTGCAGGCTTCTCACTATGGAAGTGCTAAGGGCTTGAGGTTCTGTCGTCTTGCTGCGGGTGGGTGTGTGGAGTCAGGGGTGTTGGAGATGGATGGGTGTGTGTGTGTGTGTGTGTGTGTGATTAACAACCAAACCAAAGTTCAAGCAGTGTAAAAATGGCCCTGTATGTCCAACAGGGTTTCCCCCAAATAACCCCCGCTCCCCTGCCTCGAAGAATGTAGCTTTGGTCTCCGTTCCCCTACAGAATGGGAAGTGAGGAAGCTGCCACAGATAAGGTTTGTTACCCTGAAGTTTGAAAGGGAGTAGATTGGATTTCTGACCTGTCAAAGAGCTGTCAGTTCAATGAACGACTGCATTTTGCTTCATTTGATTTGACTTCTTGATGCGGCATGAGTCGCCAACAAGCGAAAAATCCCACCAATTCAAAGGTTGGTGGGTAAGAAAAAGATTTCCCTATTAATGTGCTCAGTATCACCCAGGTCCAGGCCAGAGCTAGGCCAAGAAGTTAATAAAGCACTGTGGCTTAGTGGAAAGAACCTGGGTCTGGGAATCACAGGACTTGGGTTCTCATCTTAATAATAATAATGTTGGTTTTTGTTAAGCAGTTACTATGTGCAGAGCACTGTTCTAAGTGCTGGGGTAGATACAGGGTCATGAGATTGTCCCATGTGAGGCTCACAGTTAATCCCCATTTTACAGATGAGGTAACTGAGGCACAGAGAAGTTAAGTGACTTGCCCACCCACAGCTGAATCACACAGCTGACAGGTGGTAGAGCCGGCATTCGAACCCATGACCTCTGGCTCCCAAGCCCGTGCTCTTTCCACTAAGCCACGCTGCTTCTCAATTGGCTCTGCCACTTGCCCGCTGGGTGACCCTGGGCAAGCCACTTAACTTCCCTGGGCCTCAATTGCCTAATCTGTAAGATGGAGATTGACTGTGATCCCCATGTGGGACATGGACTGTCTAACCTGATTATCTTATATCTAACCCAGCACTTACTACAGTGCCTGGCACATTGTAAGCGCTAAACAGATAACATTAAAAAAAAAAAACCTGTCCTCCCACCCTCTTGGACTGAGAGTCCTTTCTGAAACAGGGTCTGTGTCCCACTTAATTAACTCTTGTCTACTCCAGCATTTAGAACAGTGATTGATATATAGTAAGTGCTGAACAAATGCCATAAAAAAAATTAAGGCCAGACCATCTGAAAGGAATCAGTAGTATTTGCTATTTAAAAAGGAAAGTAACCATGAGATCCTTAAATTGGAAATCTGAGTCCCAGAGCTAGGATTGCTTTCAAAAATGATAATAGTAATAATGTAAACTCATTGTGGGCAGGAAATGTGTCTATTGTTATATTGTACTCTCCCAAGAGCTTAGTACAGTGCTTTGCGCACAGTAATCACTCAACAAATATGGTTGAATGACTGAATGAATGGTATTTTGTTAAGCTTTTATTATGAACTAAGCACTGGCAAGGATGAAGAAGACCTAAGCAGACTCAACACAGTTCCTGTCCCCCATGGAGCTTACAATGTAACAGGGAGAGAGAAGAGACATTTAATCCCCATTTTATGGAGGAGGTAAAGGAGAGCCAGAGAAGTTAGGTGACTTGTCCAAGATCACACAGCAAGAAAGTGACATAGTCGGGATTAGAACCCGAGTCCCCTGACTCCTAGGCCTGTGCCCTTTCCACCAGGCCACAGTGCATCTCAGTGCACAGAAGTGGCAGCTTCATGGCTCATGGCCTGAAAGAACCTGACTTTGCTAGCCTGTTGCTAGTAATTGAGGGAGGCAGCCGTGGACAAGGATGGGGGAAATCGACCCTGGGCTCTTGGGCCCCTCCCCACATTGCCGCCCTTAAACAAATAGGGCCAGCAGAGGAGGCATTTAGGTATCTTACAAGAAGCCATTATATAGGGCTGCAAGAGCAGGTTGGGAAAGAAAAGGGGAAGCTGATTCTGAGAGGTTAGCGCTGAGGAGCAGGGCGGGGATGAGACAGAAGGGATGGGAATGGAAGGCCACGGGAGGGGCTTTAAACCACCGTGAACTGCGGCTGCTTTGTTGGAAAGCAGAATTGTTGAGTATACCCACTTGACCTCCTGTCTGAATGGGCGGCCTTAAGCCGATCACAAAGGGCTCCGGCAGGAAGGTTGCTTGGCTCGGTTGGGGCCGGGAGCTGGTGTTTTCGTGGCCCTGAAAGGGACTTGTATGGGTTGGTTTTGCTTTGAAAGGATTCCCTGAAATCCATTCTGTGAGCACCCCACGTTGCAGGCTGCAACGTTGCAGGAACTGCACCAGGGACCTATATTTTGAGGTCCTGAGAGTGGCTGAGTTTGTTTTTCAGGAAGAGATGACCGGAGAATGACTTTGAGTTGAATGACCTTAGTTACGTATTCTTTAATTTGTTTTATTAATAATTATGGTACTGGTTAAGCGTTTACTATGTGCCAAGCACTATTCTTAAGGCTGGAGGAGATTTAAGTTAATCAGGTTGGGCATATTGTCTGTCCCATTTGGATCTCACACTCTTAATCCCCATTTTTAACAGATGAGATAACTGAAACCCAGAGAAATTAAGTGACTCGCCCAAGATCACACAGCAGACATGTGGCGGAGCTGGGATTAGAACCCAGGTCCTTCTGACTCTCAGGCCCGTGCTCTATCCACTGAGTCACGTATCTTCTCATGGTCTCCCCTTCTAGTCTGTAAAATCCTTGTGGGAAGGGAATATATCTACCAGCTTTTTTACATCGTACTCTCCCAAGGGTTTAGTACAGTGATCTGCACACAGTAAGTGCTCAACAAATAAGATTGATTGATTACAGTACTGGTTCCAACAGCTATCTCTGTAGAGTGAGAGGCAAGATTTGCCATGTATTGTTTATTACAAAAAACTTGGTAAAGTGCTCTGTCCTTGGAAGGCATTCAATACAGTGCTTTCTCACAATATGTGTGTAGTTCAGTACTCTCACTCTTCTTTTACCCCCCCCCCCATATGATGGCCCACCCGATTCTTCCTCAAAATCAGAGATTTCTTCCCCGTATTGTAGCTTCCTTCTCCCCTCACCTCATAATGATGTGCTTTATTAAATGTGATTAGAGATAGATTGAACACAATCCTCCATCCTTTTGTGTCTCACTGTCATAAAGAGGAGGGAAGACATTTTTACTGATGAAACGGAGACACAGGGAAGTTGAGTGACTTGCCCAAGTTCACACGAAAGGTAATGGGCGGAGTCAGGACTAGAACCCAGGATTCCTGATCCCTGGTCCTGTGGTTTTTCCACTAGGCCATGTCGCTTCTCCAGGAAGGAAGGAAGTCTGAGGTACTTCCCCAGTGAAATGCCTGAATCTGTGGTACTTTCAAAAATAATAATTGTTGTATATGTGGAGGCCTTAATGTGTGCCAAGCACTGCAGCAAGTGCTGTGGTAAATACAATATAATCAGGTCGGATAGAGTGTCTGTACCAGTTGGGGTTCGCAGTCTAAGGGGGAGAGAGAACTGATATTTTATCCCCATTTTACACATGAGGAAACTAAGACACAATAAAAGTGAAGTGACTTACCCATGGTCTCGCACAAGGGCAAGTAACGGAACTGGGATTAGAATCTAGGTCCTCTGTCTCCCAGGCTGGGACTCTCTCAACCAGGCCACGCTGCTTCAACCCAAGATGGTCAAGGATCTGGGCAGATGCGTATATACACAATAGCAGTAGTAGCAGATTACTAGCCAAAACCTAAAACACCCAATGAATGGCAGAAATCAGAATCAGCCCAAGTGCAAAGTTTGGGCCTTGTCAACTTGGCTCTAGCTCAAGGGATGGAAAAGTGGAGAACCCAACTTTTCATTCATTCATTCAATAGTATTTATTGAGTGCTTACTATGTGCAGAGCACTGTACTAAGTGCTTGAGATGAACAAATTGGCAACAGATAGAGACAGTCCCTGCTGTTTGACAGGCTTACAGTCTAATTGGGGGAGATGGACAGACAAGAACAATGGCAATAAATAGAGTCAAGGGGAAGAACATCTCGTAAAAACAATGGCAACTAAATAGAATCAAGGCGATGTACAATTCATTAACAAAATAAATAGGGTAATGAAAATATATACAGTTGAGTGGATGAGTACAGTGCTGAGGGGATGGGAAGGGAGAGGTGGAGGAGCAGAGGGAAAAGGGGAAAAAGAGGGTTTAGCTGCGGAGAGGTAAAGGGGGGGTGGCAGAGGGAGTAGAGGGAGAAGAGGAGCTCAGTTTGGGAAGGCCTCTTGGAGGAGGTGAGTTTTAAGTAGGGTTTTGAAGAGGGAAAGAGAATCGGTTTGGCGGAGGTGAGGAGGGAGGGCGTTCCAGGACCGCGGGAGGACGTGGCCCAGGGGTTGACGGCGGGATAGGCGAGACCGAGGGACGGTGAGGAGGTGGGCGGCAGAGGAGCGGAGCGTGCAGGGTGGGTGGTAGAAAGAGAGAAGGGAGGAGAGGTAGGAAGGGGCAAGGTGATGGAGAGCCTTGAAGCCTAGAGTGAGGAGTTTTTGTTTGGAGCGGAGGTCGATAGGCAACCACTGGAGTTGTTTAAGAAGGGGAGTGACATGCCCAGATCGTTTCTGCAGGAAGATGAGCCGGGCAGCAGAGTGAAGAATAGACTGGAGCGGGGCGAGAGAGGAGGAAGGGAGGTCAGAGAGAAGGCTGACACAGGAACTTGTCTTGCCCTGATTTGTGGGTCAGGGTGGGAATTTGGGGGCTTGCCCAGAGAGCCCCAGAAATTTCCCAAACATCTGCTCCTCCTGCTAGCATACAGCAGTCATTACCTTGGATTTTAAGATGGGTTCATAACCCTTAAAAATGGGAAATGGGATGCTCTGTTCTATGCCTAAGGAAGCCCTTTTGTCATTGAAAGAATATTCATGATTTGACTTGAGGACTTGAGCAGACTATTCCACTTTCTTATGGATGAACATTGGTGGGTGTGGAGGAAGGTAGATTAGCTGTATTACTGGGGGCTGCACTACCCACTAGACCATGAACTTGTGTCTACCTTGGCTGTCTTCTAGGGAAAAAAAATTAATGGGCTCCTTATTTTATTGTTGTCGCTGCCTTTGTTTCCTGAGGATTACAGATAATTCTCGCTTTCTAAGGTTATTAGACCTCGGCTGCTAATCCCCAGAAACCCATTATGAATAATCTTGTTTTGACAAGTATCTGTCATGTATGCAAAACGTCTTATCTCCTGAGAACAGGCAAGGAGAGAAGGGTGCATTTTACTAAAATCTGAGAGAACACTTTTAAAAAAATGAGAAAATTGGCAGGTCATTTTTGATGAAGTTCATCTTATTGGAAATCCACCAGTAATATATATTAACATATATTAGCATTTATATATATACATATATATATATACACACATATATATATATAGTCTGGAGTTTGAAGAGCCTCCCAACATTGCAGTTGGAGAAATCCTCTAGACTGTAAACTCATTATGGGAAGGGCATGTGGCTGCTAATTTTGTTGTATTGGACTCTCCAAAGTGCTTAGTACAGTACTCTGCATGTAATAAGCACTCAATAAATACCATTGATTGATTGATTAGGAAGTGAGCCTCCTTGCTTTTGGGAAAGAGACTGGTGCTAGACCCATTAGACAGATATACAGATAACTCAGTGGATGCTATTAACCCTCTAAAAAAAAAACTCCAGTCTGGCACATGGGAAAGCGTACTTTTAAGGGGACCCACAGGGGCAGACATGACATCTCCTCCACCAGGATGTGTCAACCACTGTTCTAAGCACTGAGGTAGAAACAGGCTAATCAGGTTGGACACAGTCCCTGTCTCACATGAGGCTCATACTCTCAAGTGCTCGGTTGTTTCCCGACAGTCCTAGAACTAAGCATGTGGGAAGATTCACATCTTGGTGGCACAGCCCTGCCCTTGATGGCTGTGAGTTTGGGCCCAGCCGGAAGGCGGATTGCGTTCTGGCCCCATTCTACTGGGAATGGGCTGGAACATAGCTCAGCCTAGTGGATGGAGCACGGGCCTGGGAGTATGGGCCTGGAAGGTCATGGGTTTTAAACCCCAGCTCCACCACTTGTCTGCTGTGTGACCTTGGGTAAGTCACTTCACTTCTCTGGCCTCAGTTACCTCATCTGTAAAATGGAGATTGAGCCTGGGAGCTCTATGTGGGACAGGGACCATGTCCAATCTGATTGTCTTGTATCTGCCTCAGCGCTTAGTACAGTGCCTGGCACATAGTATATTTGCTTAACAAATATCACAATCATTATTTTTGTATGTCCTTGGCTGTGGAGAGGCCTGTAAGTGGAGAAATCATTATTCCTTCCATCATTCTCTAATGAGGGCAGATCTTTGGGGGCAGATTCCTGGCTGGTCATGGGGTCCACCCCTGGAACCGGATGTCAAGTGGGTTTCCCTGGGCTGGTGGAAGGTGTCCCAGGACAAATTTAGCTGAGGAAAGGTATGCCTGGAGACCTCTAGCTTATAACCAAGAGAGAATTCAGGATCTAATTGCTGGGAATTAGGTTGGGGTCAAAGAGGCAGTCCCTAGAGCTGTTGTCATTCTATTCCATTCCTGGACTTTGCAACTACTGAATATTTTATAAGGGGTCACAGAGTTTTCTTTGGAGACTCCATTTCCTAGAAACCTCTTCTCAAGCACTCCCTTGGAAGCCCTTTTCTTCTTTCCTGCATCTGGTAGAGGAGACACATAGACACACACATACAGAGCACAATTATCCAGCAGTGACCAGCTCTGAAAACTCATTAAGGAGAATAGTGTATTAACATGCCCACTGTGAAGCCAAATCGTGGCCTATCCCTTTGCCGGAGATCCTGGGACTTCCTCTTTGGAGCTTTGGGCCTAGCTAATTGAGCTGTCACAAATGGTAAATCAGGTAAAGAGGTTAGGAATTTTCCACGGTCAAAAGTTCCCCATTTGCCTGCACCTTTCTATAGTGAAACTTAAGGCACCACTGGTTTAGATCACTGGTTAATTGGTAAGTGGTTCCCCCCCCCCCCCACTTCACACCCCCCCACCCCCCCGGAAGACATGAAACCAAAGGGAGTGATATCCAGCAGATGGATAAGGAAAATAGAGGGCAGTGGAGAAAGAGAAAGCACTCCTGTTTTGAGAAAATGGTTTCTTAACAGATTGCTATAGCCTCTGCCTGGAGGTTGATGAAATTAATGATGGTCATGATAAGCCCCATTAGCATGGCTGTTTCTGGAGGGAAATTTTCTACAGCCTCTGCTCTGTCTTTCCTCCCCAAATCTCAGGTATGATGATAGGACTGCTAATTGTGGTTAGATTAGTCCAAGAGGAGGAACTTATTTTTACTATTCACATGGAGACCTTCTGGGAAATTAACATTTCCAACATGTCTTCTTCAAGAGAGAGGATTTCTATTCGGAGTCTTTTGTCATTCAGTAGGGAGAACACCAAAGAGTACTCTTGATATGTATGAACAAAGTCTTGAATAATGATAATTATGGTACTTTTCAAATGATTATGTGCCAAGCACTGTACTAAGCCCTGGGGTGGATACAAGTTAATCAAGTTGGACACAGCCCCTATCCCACACGGATCTCACAGTCTAGGTAGAAAGGAGAACAGATGTTGAATACCTTCTTTACAGATGAAGTAACTAAAGCACAGAGAAGTTCAATGACTTGCCCGAGGTCATTCATTCATTCATTCATTCAATAGTATTTATTGAGCGCTTACTATGTGCAGAGCACTGTACTAAGCGCTTGGGATGAACAAGTCGGCAACAGATAGAGACAGTCCCTGCCGTTTGACGGGCTTACAGTCTAATCGGGGGAGACGGACAGACAAGAACAATGGCAATAAACAGCGTCAAGGGGAAGAACATCTCGTAAAAACAATGGCAACTAAATAGAATCAAGGCGATGTACAATTCATTAACAAAATAAATAGGGTAACGAAAATATATACAGTTGAGCGGACGAGTACAGTGCTGTGGGGATGGGAAGGGAGAGGTGGAGGAGCAGAGGGAAAAGGGGAAAATGAGGCTTTAGCTGCGGAGAGGTAAAGGGGGGATGGCAGAGGGAGTAGAGGGGGAAGAGGAGCTCAGTCTGGGAACGCCTCTTGGAGGAGGTGATTTTTAAGTAGGGTTTTGAAGAGGGAAAGAGAATCACTTTGGCGGAGGTCACACAGTGAACCTGTGGCAGAGCTGGGATTAGAACTCAGGTCCTCTGACTCACAGGTCTATGATCTATCCAATAGGCAATGCTGCTTTAGAATGTCTGCTTTTTATTTCATGCTGGCACCTGCCATGGGATTCAACTTGTATGTCCTGTTGGAGGGAGCTGCTTTTTTTGTGGTATTTGTTAAGCCCTTACTACATGCCAGTCTCTGTACTAAGCACTGGAGTAGATACAAGTTAATCAGGTTGGATACAGTTCATGTCCCACATGGGGTTCACAGTCTTAATTCCCATTTTAAAGATGAGGTAACTGAGGCACAGGGAAGGGAAGTGACTTGTCCATGGCCACCCAACTAACAAGAGGCAGAGCCAGGATTGACTCCCCAGGCCTGTGCTCTTTTCAATGGGTCACTCTGCTTCTCCTTGGGCAAGGCAAATGGGAATGTTAAGATTCCTAAGACCCTGAGATCTTCATATCCTATCCAAGCAACTGACTGAACTTATGTCCATATCCTGATTTTTGTTTGCCTCTTCTATCCGAAATGTATCGATCAACCAATGGTATTTAGTGAGCACTCACCATCTGCAGAGGACTATACCAAGAGCTTATAATTTCATGTCTGTCTCCCCCTACTAGATTGTAAACTCCTTGAGGAAAGGAATCATGCCTATCATTCTATTGCATTCTCCCAAGCGCTTAGTATGGTGATGTCTGCACAGGGTGACCACTCAGTAAATACCACTGATTAATGGAAAAGAGTGACCATGTTCTAGCCAGAGAGAAGCCCAAAGAAATATGACTCTGAGGACAGCCTAATAAAGTCACGATAACAGGCATGATGGATTCTGCCTTGTGCAACCGAAGTTTTGTCAGAGTCAGAATCCTGGGCCTGGCAGATGGACCGGGGTGATGTTGTTTCCGTTTTCTTATTCACACATGGAGGTGTGAAAGGTCAACGAGGGAAGGACAGATGGTGGAGAATGCGTAGGAAGATGATGAAGACTTTCCTTGCCAGGTCTACTATTCAACATAAATGTGTGAGGCAGGGAAAATAGCCGGCTAATGTGGGCAGCAAAGATGGAGGTGGTTACCAAGGTAACTGGTGCTGTGACTTGTTAGCGTGAGGCTGGGATCACTTGGACTGCAGATGTGGTAGGTAAGTTAAAGAAGCAGGAAAGATCGCAGGCCTGGGGGTTCAGAGGACTTGGATTCTAATTTTGCCTCAGCCACTTGACTGCAGTGTGACCTTGAGCAAGTCACTTAATTTCTATGTGTCTCAGTTTCCACATTTGTAAAATTTGGTTTAAAATTACCTAACTTCGTTGTGACTGCTACCACATCTGTAAAATAGGGTTTAAATCCTACTTTCTACTACTTAGGATGTTAGATCCATGTGGGAAGGGGCCAGGGACTGAAGCAGTGTGGCCTAATGGAAAGAGCACAGCCTGGGAGTCAGAAGGTAATGGCCGCTCTAATCTCAGCTCCATCACTTGTCTGCTGTATGACCTTTCTTGGGCAAGTCACTTTACTTCTCTGTCCCTCAGTTACCTCATCTGTAAATTTGGGATTGAGACTGTGAGCCCCACGTGGCACAGGGACTGTGGCCAACCTGATTTTCTTGTATCCACCCCAGCACTTATTGCAGTGTTTGGAATATAGTAAGTGCTTAACAAATACCTTTATTATTGTTATATTTTTTTTCCATAGAGAGCTTATTGACACTGCCAACATCCAGCCATAGATCCAAGAAGCAAAGTGGCATAGAGGATAGAGCACAGGCCTGGGAGTCAGAAGGATCTGGGTTCTAATTCAGACTCTGCTGCTTACCTGCTGTGTATCTTGGGCAAGTCACTTCACTTCTCTAGGCCTCTGTTACCTCATCTGTGAAATGGGGATTAAGAGTGTGAGCCCCATGTGGGACAGGGACTGTGTCCAACCTGATTGTCTTGTACCTATCCCGGTGCTTAGTACAGTGCTTTGGCACATAGTAAGTGTTTAACAAATACCACAGTTATTATAAATAGTATCATTATTATTATCAACATCTTTATTATTATTATCAAGCCGAGGTCAATGTAAGCAGTTGGTGTTGGAGTGACTAGTCTGTTGAAAGGGACAAGACACAAGCCCTCCTCTTTGCCTCTACTTAGAGTCTTCTGCCTCTCCATTCCAGGGAAAGTTAAAGTTGCCTCACTTCTTCGATTTTAACTGTCAGCTCATTGTGGGCTGGCAATGTGTCTATCAACTCTGTTTTTATGTGCTTGTTTTTATTTTATTCGTTAAATGCATGCTATGTCCTAGGCACTGTATTAAGCAGTGAGGTAGATACAGGATCATCAGGTTGGACACAGTACCTGTCCCACATAGTGGCTCCCATTTTACAGATGGGGGACTGAGGCGTCACATAAAGTGGAGAAGCCAGGATTAGAACCCAGGTCCTTGTGACTCCCAGGCTTGCTCTCTATCCACTAGGCCATGCTGCTTCTTAACTCTGTTCTACGGTATCCTCCCAAGTGCTTAATACAGTGCCCCGCAATCAGTAAGCACTCACTAAATACAACTGATTGAGCAATTCCAGAAAGGTCTGAGTAATTGAGCACTTACTGTGTGCAGAGCACTGGACCAAGCATTTGGGAGAGTACACTACAATATAGTTAGTAGGCAAGATCTCTGCCCTTAAGGACTTACAATCTAGTGGGAAGGCAGACATTTAGACTAAATTCAAATGGAGTTGGTTTGGAGAAGTAATTCTAAACTACTTGGTGACTCGGACAGAGCCTTTTGTAGCTCTCAGAGAGAGAAGCCAATGGATGAAAACGCTGGAAAGGCTGGAACTCCATCGTGAAAGAAGTTTACAAATGGCAAAGAGCCAGAGGACGGCAGATTAATTGGGCCTCCAGACAAATCAAAGTAATGAATTCTCTTCGGTCGCCAGATGATGCAGGGAGAGGGTCAAGTTTTCAATTTAGTAGCTTAAAAAAATGGGCCCTCACTCCAAGCTTCAGTCTTATTTCAAACAGCCTAATGAAGCCCTGACTGGAGATGAAACTAAGAAAGATCTGGCACAGAACTCATCTGATGGATGGTTGAAAACATGCTTTTCCAGCTCCCTCAGACACAACAGTATCACTGTACCTCCCTCTTGCTCTTCTTTTATCCCTTCCCCTTTCTGCACCCCTACTCCTCCCCCTCCTTTCAACCTTCTTTCCTTTGCTCCCTTTCTCTCCCTTCTTCCCTGTCTCAATTAATCAATCAGTGGTATTTATTGAGTGCTTACTGGGGGCAGAACACTGTACTAAGCACTTGGGAGAACCCAATAGAGCCAGTAGACCTGTTTCCTGCCTCGAAGGACTTCTCACTACTACCTCATTGTCGCCTCACAACGGCCTCACAACTATTCACCTCTCCCCTGCCACTACTCACTACCTCCCCTCACTGCTCACCACTACCTAGGTACTACCTCACCAGTAGCTCATCTCTATCTCAGTTCTTCCTCACCGTGACCTCACACTAGTTCACAAATCACCCTGTCCATCATTACCTTGCCACTAGCCACTATTCACCACCACCTCACTGCTTCCTTCCCATGACCCTGCCGCTCTTTGTTGTCTATTCACCATTACCTCAGTACTCCTCACTCCACCACACCAGGAAGCAGCATGGTGTAGTGGCAAGACCACGGACTTAGTAGTCAGAGGTCATGGGTTCTAATCTCAGCTCTGCCACTTGTCTGCTATGTGACCTTAGTCCAGTCACTTTATTTCTCTGTGCCTCAGTTTGTAAAATCTGTGGGCAAGTCACTTCACTTCTCTGTGCCTCAGTTACCTCATCTGTAAAATGGGGATTAACTGTGAGCCTCACGTGGGACAACCTGATTACCCTGCATCTACCCCAGTGCTTAGAACAGTGCTCTGCACACAGTAAGCGCTTAACAAATACCAATATTATTATTATCATTAAAATGGGGATTAAGAGGGTGAGCCTCATGTGGGACGGGGACTGTGTCCAACTTGAATACCCAGTATCTAACCCAGTGCTTAGAACAGTGCTTGGCACATAGTAAGATCTTAGCAAATACTATAATTATTATTATTATTACTACTTCCTTTGCACCACTTCACTGGTTCCTCACCATGACCATATTACTATCTCACTGCTACTCATTAGGCCATTAATTTACCACTGCTATTCCGCCACACCATTACCTCACCACTATTCACTACTGCCTCACCACTATACGTTTACCTCACCATTCTTCACTGCACCATACCATTACTATTACCTCACCACTATCCCACACCAGACTCTCCACTGCATCACCACCACTTCACTGGATCCTCTCCATGACCTTGTCCCACTATCTCCATACTACTCAAGTGGAAGCAGCGTGGCTTAGTGGAAAGAGCACGGACTTGGGAGTCAGAGGACGTGGGATCAGCTGGGATTAGACCCTAGGTCCTTCTGATGCCGGGCCTGTGTTCTATCCATCTGTGCTGCTTCCCTTCCTTGCTGTGTGACCTTGGGAAAGTCATGTAACTTCTCTGTGTCTCAGTTTCCTCATCTGTAAAGTGGAGGTTCAATGTCTGTTCATCTACCTACTTAGATTGTGAGCACTGTTTGAGACAGGGACTTTGTCTGACCTGATTATCTTGAATCTTTCCCTGTGCTTAGATCAGTGCTTGGCATGTAGTAAGCACTTAATAAATCCCACCGCAATTGGTGTTATACTCTGTAATAGCCAGTTGTGTTTGAAGCTGTCTGAACGGTAGAACTGGTCAAATTTCAGGGATATATGGGCAGCTGGTGTCAGTCTAATAAATGAAGTTCGTGTTATTGTAAGTCAGGCCTCAGTGGTTCTATGCACAGTGTGAGCATGTATTATATCCCCTTCATCAGTTTTGTTTGGAAAGTGTTTTCTTTTCATTATTTCCCTTCCTACTTCTGTGTTGTTTTTCACTAGGTTCATTGTTGAAACAAAAGAAATAAAACAAAGTAATACCTTTTATGGGTGGATAAAATCTGATTAACCACCTATTTCTCCCTCTCCTTTCTGTGTCACCATTGCTTTTGTATTTGTATTTTTTATTCATTGCACCCTCAACAGCTCTTACGATCATATCTGTAATTTATTTTTATGTCTGTCTTCCCCTCTTAATGGTTGCAGTAGGAGAGTAGCAAGGTGAGGTAAGTGAGGGCAAGGTGACTGAGTTCTTTAGAGCTGATGGTAAGGAGTTTCTGTTCCATGCAGAGGTGGCACTGGAGGCCCTTGAGGATTGGGAAAGATGAACTGAATGTTTTTGTAGAAATATGATCCGGGCAGCAGAGAGAAGTATGGACTGGAGTGGAGAGACAGGAGGCTGGGAGGTCAACAAGGAGGCCATTGCAATAATCAAGGCTGGATATGATAAGTGCTTGGATTAGTATGGTAGCCGTTTGAATGGCGAGGAGGGAGTGGATTTTAGCGATACTGTGAAGGTTAAACTGACAGGATTTAGTGATAGATTGAATATGTGGTATGAATGAGAAAGAGGAGTCAAGATTAACTCCAAGATTATGGGCTTGTGAGACAGGAAGGATGGTGGTGCTGTCTACAGTGATGGGAAAGTCAGGGGAAGGACAGGGTTTGGGTGGGAATATATGTAGTTCTGTTTTGGACATGTTAAGTTTGAGACGACGGCAGTATATCCAAGTAGAGATGTCTTGAAGGCAGGAGGAAATGTGGACCTGTAGAGAGGGAGAGAGATCAAGGCTGAAGATGTAAATTTGGGAATCATCCACATAGAGATAGTAGTTGAAGCCATGGGAGCGAATGACTTCTCCAAGGGAATGGGTGTAGATGGAGAATAGAAGGGAACCCGGAACTGATCCATGAGGAACACCCAGTCAGGGAGTGGGAGGGAGAGGAGGATCCCACAAAAGAGATTGAGACTAAGCCGCCAAAGAGATAGGAGTCTATCCAGGAGAAGATAGTGTCAGTGAAGCTAAGGTTGGATAATGTTTCCATAAGGGGGTGGTTGACAATGTCAAGGCAGCTAAGAAATTGAGAAGAATTAAGATGAAGTAGAGGCCATTGAAATTGACAAGAAGGAGATTATCTGTGACCTTTGAAAGCATGGTTTCTGAGGAGTGAAGGGGATGGAAGCCAGATTGAAGGGGGTAAGGAGAGGATTGAAGGACAGGAACTTGAGATAGAAGGTGTAGACATCTAGCTCAAGGAGTTTGGAGATAAACAGTAGGAGAGAGATGGGGTGATGGCTGGAAGGAGCCATAGAGTCAAGGCAGGGTTTTTTTAGGCTAGGGTAGACATAAGCCTGTTTGAAAGCAGTGGGGAAGAAGCCACTGGAGAAAGAACATTTGAAGATGGTGGTCAGGGAGGGAAGAAGAGAGGGGGCAAGAGCTCTGATAAGGTGCAAAGGGATGGGGTCAGATGCACACGTGGCAGGAGAGGAAAGGTGAAGGAATGGCCATTTCTCGATGCTGGAAGTTTAAATCCCAGATATAAAACCGCTCAGGGCTGTTTGCAGTCCCAGACAGGGGACAGGCCAGATGGAAACTGAACTGTCCAGTCTGAAACCAGATGTCTGCGTTTCTCAGGGGCCTGGACTCAAAGAGCACCTGTTTGCTTTTACCTGCTCCTTCCTGGACCCAAACCAGAAATCTGATTTTGCTCCTAAGGACCCTGAGAGTTGCCAATGTGTTGCCTGGACAGCTGTCTCCAGCCTGAGGGAACTGAAGATGAGCAGACTTAGTGAGGCTGCTTTGATTCTGTACTTTGGCTACAAGGGGAGGGGGAAGAAGGGGAAAGAATAAAAGCGAAAATCACCTCTTGTTGGAGAACTGCCTTCGTCTTCTGAGCAGAAGGTCATCGTAGCATTCAGAGCTGAAATTGCCTCACATATGGTCAACATTTGCCCTGATCTTCTGTTCCAGGCAGGACTGACTTCTAACCCAAGGTTTCATCTTCCACCACTATCAGCGAAGTATCGCTACTATTTCACGACCTTTTGGTTGACCTCTGTCTGGAAGACATTTCCTCTGTTTTCTGCCCCCACCCTCCTCACCCTCTCACACAAGTTTGTAAGTGGTCTTGAAAGATTCAGTGGAAAAGCAGTTCTGAAGAAGACCTCTCTGATAATGTAGAACTGAGACAGCTGCCTCTTACTCCCTTTTCTGTGCTTTTCAGCCTAAATATAAAAATAATTAGGGGTTTTGCAAAGCACGTACTATAAATCAAAAACTAAGCATTGGAATAGCAGCATGGCTTAGAGGAAAGAGCGTATGCTTGGGAGTGAGAGAATGTGGGTTCTAATCCCAGCTGTGCCCCTTGTCTTCTGGGTGACCTTGGGCAAGCCATTTAATTTCTCTGTGCCTCAGTTACCTCATCTATAAAATGGGGATTAAGACTGTGAGCCCCACATCAGACAACCTGATTACTTTCTACCCCAGCGCTTAGAACAGTGCTTGGCACATAGTAAGGGTTTAACAAATACCATAATTATTATACAATGTATATTGATGTCTGGCCCTCTAGACTGTAAACTCATTGTGGGCAGGGATTGTGACTGATTATTGTTATATTGTACTCTCCCAAAAGCTTAGTACAGTGCTCTACACACAGTTAGTTAAATCATAGCAGACACAATCCCTGTCACTTAGGGTACTTACAGTCTAATGGCAAGAGAGAAAAAGTATCTTACCCCTATTTTACATTTTAGGAAACTGGGGCACAGAGAACTTAACTGATTTGCCCACGGTCATGCAGCAGGGAAGTGATAGCCTGGAATTAGAACCCAGGCCTCCTGCTTCCCAGGTTCTTGTTCTCCCCCCTAGACCACACTGTTTCTCGGCCTTTTTCTGAGGGCAGCCCCAGCAGAGTTTGGGTGGTGAGCTGAGGGGTCTAGCTCAAAGTATGGCCTGGCTGCTGGAGAAACCAGGCCCTCGATAGCAGTGAGAGTCGGTTTCACTCTGCCGCCTGTCCTTTGTCCTAGAAGACCCACCTCTGGGGCTCTTCGTCAGTTCCCACTGGCCAGAAGAGCAACTGGATCGGTGGGCATTCAAAAATGAACAGAAATTAAACCATCCAAAAGGGTTCTAGAGGTCATCAGTTTTTTTCATACTTGCATTTTGAGGGAATCACCCCAGAGATGAATGTCTTAATTCACAGAGAATATATCTACCAACTCTGTGGGAGAATATTCTCCCAAGCACTTAGTACAGTGCTCGTCCATAGTAAGCATCCAGTAAATACCGTGGATTGGTTAATAATTGAAAGAGGTTGATATTCTCTATATGTTGTAGAATGCTGAGAAAGGTTGGGAATCTGACTGACCAAGATTGATAGGGTATTTTATCAGAAATAATAATAATTATGGTACTTGTTAAATGCTCACTATGTGCCAAGCACTATTCTAAGTAATGAAGTAAAAACAAGTTAATCAGGTTGGGCACAGTCCTGTTCCACATTGGGATCACAGTCTTAATCCCCATTTTTTTACAGATGAGGGAACTGAGGCACAGAGAAATCAAGCAGACAGTCCACGTCACCTTCTAGACTGTGAACTAATTGTGGACAGGGAATGTGTCTGTTGTTATATTGTACTCTCCCATGCACTCAGTACAGTAAGCTTTCAATAAGTATGATTGATTAAGTGATTGAACAAGGATCATAAACACTGGATCCCCCGGGATCTAAAGCTAGGCTGAAATTGCATCGTAGACAGTGTTCTGCGATCACTGTTCCAGATTTTTGTGACAGGCCTTAGAGACAAAATAGATGCCGCAATTATTTCCCCATTTACCTGTCTCCCCATTTCTCCTTGAAGGTAATCCTTATAATAATCATTTTAATTATGGTATCTGTTAAGCATTTACTATATGTCAAGCACTGTCCTAAATGCTGGGGTAGATATAAGGTAATCAGGTTTAGACCCAGTCCCTGTCCCACAAGGGGGTCACAGTTTATATAAGAGGGAGTAGGACCCTGATCAAGCCACTGAACTTCTCTATGCCTCAGTTACCTCATCTGTAAAATAGGGATTAAGACTGTGAGCCTCACGTGGGACAACCTGATTACTTTGTATCTACCCCAGCTCTTAGAACAGTGCTTAGCACATAGTAAGCACTTAACAAATAGCATAATTATTATTATCATTATTAATCCCCATTTTACAGATGAGGTAACTGAGGCCCAGAAAAGTGGACTAACTTGCTTGTGATCACATAGACAAGTGGCAGAGCAGGGATTAGAGCCCAGGTCCTTCAGACTTCCAGATTTGTGCTCTATCCACTAGGCCAAGCTGCTGGAGTCAATAAGATGTCCCAACTAGGGTCCTTCATCCATGACGACTCTCTCCAATTTGGTAAGGCCGGATGCCCTAACGGGGATTTCAAATGGGTATTTTGCACATCGATGGAGCCCGAGCTGGCTTTGGCCACTTAACATCCCCATCCCTTGGGGCCCAGTGCGCTTTCTCCACCTTTCAGCATCACTGCCCACACATGCTTTGAAGTCTCCCATGACAATCAGCTTGTCAGATCCTGGCACCACTGGCTTCTTTCCCCACCTGTCCCTCAGTCCCTCTCTAAAGCAGACAAAGAACTGACTTTTCATTGGCCTCTCCGAAATGGTGGACATGTTTATTTTGCATTAGAGCCATAGGCAGAAATGAGGAACTGTGATGATTTGTAGGTTAATTTGTTTTTTAGAGGAAGCATTTGTGCTTCTGGATTGGCCTAGTATTTAGCAATGATATTTGAAAAGCACAGGGTGAGAGCAATCTATCTTTCGAAGGCTAAATTGCTGTCGTTTGATATCCTTAAATCCCAGCACTCAGATTTTCAGTTTAGTGTCTCTGAGTGAATGGGACATCTTTTTCCTAGGTCTTCAGAACTACAGGAATAGTAATAATAATAACAACAACAATAATAATGGTATTTTTTAAGCACTTACTATGTACCAAGCCCTGACATAGGTGAAATGCAGGTAGCTCTGCAAGCCCCAATCCCACAGTCTGAGGGGGAGGGACAACGAGCATTTCGTCCCCAGTTTATAGATGAGGTAACAGGCATGAGAGAAGTCAAGTGACTTACTCAAGATCATGCAACAGCACTTGGCAGAGCCAGGATTAGAACCCACAACGCCTGACTCCTAGTCCTGTATACTGTTCAATAAGCCACGCTGCTTCTCCAAGTTGAGCTAAATATAGAAGTTTCATCGTGTTCATGCAGAAATACACCAGAGAAAGGGATGGAAACAGAAAAATGGGTACTGATAGGAAAATGGAAGAATGTCAAGATCCTTTTCCTTATCTGTCCCGACTTTCAGTTGACTCTGGGCACCAAACCACCACCTCCAGTTTTGTAACATGAACTTTACACAAGAAGAGCCAGGTAGTGAACCTAACAAATGACGTGGTGAGTTTGACCGATGAAGATGATTAGTTGGATAAATTCAGGCTAACTGGTTTTCCTTTTTCGTGAACAGCAACTGTGTCCAAATAGTTGCTTTACTTCCCTCTTATGCTTGGCTTCTACAGACATAACAACCGCTTGGTACATTCCACGATTCTACAGTATTTATTGAGCTCCTACTCTGTTGCAGGACACTGTACTATTAGTAGTAGTTTTAAAGACTGGCAAAAGATTGCCTGAGCATCTATTGAGACAAACAGCTGCTCTGTGCTTGCTCACTCTAGCCCTTTTGGAAAGGGACTGAAAGTCAGAAAATCCAAGTTCTAATCCCACCTCTGTTTAGACCTGCTATGTGACTTGCAGCAAAAAACACCTATCACCTTCCTGTCCCTTAGTTTTCTCATCTAGAGAATGGGAATAATATTCCTGCCTCAGATTGTGAGCTGTGTTGATTTCCAGTCTGATTCTCATATCTATCCCAGTATTTAGCACAGTGCTGTGGTATGTAATTATTCATAACCCCTTCCAGTCCTACAGCACTTATGTATATATCTGTAATAAATTTATTTATATTAATGTTGGTCTCCCCCTCTAGATTGTAACTTCTTGTGGCCAGGGAATATGTCTGTTTATTGTTGTATTGTACTCGCCCAAGTGCTTAGTAGAGACAGTAAGTGCTTAATAAATACAATTAATTGACATCATTTATTATCTTCGGTAATTGAAAGTTAGCTCTTTTCTGCAAAAAAACAATGGAAGATATGCATCTTCCTGCTTTCTATTGGCTTCAGTCAACTGAATTAGCGTAGTTCTTTAGCGGGTGAATGATTTTCGTCCACTATTGAGAAGCAGCGAGGTCTAGTGGAAATCGCACAGGTTTGAGAAGGCTTAGGCTTTAATCTCCACATACCCATTGTGTGACTCGAGGCAAGTCACTTAACTTCTCTGTGCCTCAGTTACCTCATCTGTAAAATAGGGATGAAATTCCCTCATCCTCTGATTGACTATGCTGTCCCCATATGGGACAGGGACAGAATTCAACCTGAATGCCCTGTATCTACCCCGATGCTTAGAGGGGTGCTTGTCATGTAACAAGTATTTAACAAATACATTTACTTATTTTATTTACTTACATCCATGTTCTGCATAAATGGACTTTTATTGAGCCTGGTGAAGTAGCTGAGATGGAGAGAGATTCAGTCTGGAGCCTGTCTAGATCTCTCTGGACGTATCTGTCTATCAACTGCTGCTGGGAGTGAGGCTGAACTAATAATTGTGGTGTTTGTTAAGTACGTATTATGTGCCAAGTATTGTTCTAAGCACAGGGGTAGATACAAGATAATCAGGTCAGATACTTTCCCTTGCCCCACATGAGGCTCACAGCCTAAGTACTAGAACAAGACAGTACAAGCTTCACAACCAGAGAGGGATTTTTTTTTTTCCTTTCACAGTGACACACTCCAATCCATTCTTCCAAAAAAAAAAAAGACTGCAGGTGGGGAAAGATTAATGAAGAGGATGAAGTTCTCTGATACTGTATCTCCAGCAGCTTTCTGGATAAGAGATTTCATTATCATCATAATCAACAAAGTAGTATTTGTTAGGCACTTAATATGTGCCAAGCTCTGAGCTAAATATATATAACCAGTCAGTCGTATTTATTGAACACTTACTGTGTGCAAAGCACTGTATTAAGCAGTTGGGAGAGTACAACATTAATAACAGACACCTTCCCTGCCCACCACAAGCTTACAGTCTAGAGTCCCTGCCCCACATGGGGCTTAGAGTCCAAAGTAGGGAAAAAGAAAAGGTATTCAATTTAGCAAGATACACCACCACTGCTCTCCTCCAGGAACTTAAGGTGCAATTCTATCTGATGCAAAGACTTACTTTGACACTTCCTGTTTGAGTCCAGTCAGGGGTGCACTTAGAGAGAGGGCCCATCTATGCAATCCAACAGAAGATCCTTACCATTGGCTTTTAAGCATTCAATCACCTTGCCCCCTCCTACTTACCTTGCTGATTTCCTACTATAATCCAGCCCATGCATTTTGCTCCTCTAATTCCAACCTACTCTCTGTACTTCGATTTCATCTAGCTCACCACCAACCCCCTGCCCATGTCCTCCTTCTGGTCTAGAACTCCCTCCCTCTTCACAACCAACAGACGATCCCTCTCCCCACCTTTAAAAGCCTTATTAAAATCCCATCTTTTCCAAGAGGCCTTTCCCAACTTAACCCTCCTTTCCCCACTAACCCTCCTTTCCCCACTCCTTCTGCCTTCTATGTCACCCTTGCAGTTGGATTTGTACCTTTTAAGCACTCGATATGTACCCCACCCTTGGCCCCACAACTCTTATGTACATATCTGTAATTTATTTTAATGTCCATCTCCCCCTCTAGACTGTAAACTCCTTATGGGCAGGAAACTCTATTGCATTCTACTCTCCTGAGTGCTCAGTACAGTGCTTTGCACACAGTAAGCCCTCAATAGTGTGATGGATGGTTTGTTTGACTGCTTTCAAGGCACACAGAGTGACAGCAAGCACCAGTGGCATAAGGCAGGTTCACATGTAAATAATTAAATTCATATAAGTTATATGTTTCCCCATAAAACATGCAGTGACTGTTTCCCTTCCCAGGGAAGATGCAGCAGTTGTATTTCGTATGGTCACTTTGTACTTTGAGGATTTGGCTTGTCACGTGAGCTATTGCCATCTAAATTTTGGACCGAGACACCAGAAAGCTCTTTTGTAATTCACTCTCTACTTCTTTTAGGTAAATGTGTTTGGTGCTTGGGGATTACCAAGGAGAGCTAGTGAACCCAAATCACATTGTTTTCTTTTGCAGTGAATTACACTAAAAAAGTTTCCTCTCTGAGTTTAAGGGTTTTTTTCCTGCTGCAATTTCATCTAATTAGAACTAACACAGCCTTTCCTCAGGACTACAGTGTTCTGTCTGCAGTTCCCTCTTCCTCTCTTAAAATTCACCATTGGCAGAAAGAGGACACTCTGCTGAAATTTTTGCTCCCAATTATATGGTGAAAATCGTCCCACTGAGTCAGAGCAGAGCAAAGTTTGTCTCATTAAGTCAGAGTCTGGATGCCTCGTTTAGTCGAAATCAATGCATGAGCGTCTTCTAGATCTGTATAATCTGCCCGGGAACTGTTACCAGGAAGATAGCTTTATTTGGAGAACAGCAGCTTTAACGAGGAAAGCCATTTTGTGAAGTGTCAAAATGACTTGGCAGGGAAGCTACCGAGCAGACATAGATAGACACAGAAGTGGCTTTTGAGGTATCTGCTTCCGAAGCAAAATCACAGTGACTGAGAACCACAAATCCGGAGATTAGTTTGAATTCTGGGTTTTCGGGGTTTTCCTCTGGCAATGTGAGGTAAAAACCGAAGGCACTTTCAAGTCCTCAGAATGAGCAGATTTCTGCTCATAAAATAATAGCAGCAATTGTGGTATTTTTCACCGCTTAGTACGTGCCAAGCATCGGGGTAGATATGAGTTAATCGTAACGGACACAATCCCTGTCCACCACGGGACTCATTGTCCAAGGAGGAGGGAAAATGGGTATTTAATCTCCATTTTACAGTTGAGGAAACTGAGGCACAGACCCATCAAGCAACTTGCCTATGGATATACAGAAAGGGGCAGAGCCATGATTAGAACCCAGGTCTCCTGACTCTGTCTGTGTTCTTTCTCTAGGTCGTGCTTGGAAATCTTTTCTTCTGATTTCCGGGGCAGTTGTAAAGAGGCAGGCCAATATTTGCATGCCACCAGAATCTTCTTCACCTCAATTCCTGTCCTCTTGATTGAACACATTTTCCACCTGCCTTCTGGGGCCAGGCTGGCTTTAACAGAGAGCAGCATTTTCCAGAGGAAGTGGAGAAAGCACACTGAATTTTGGGCCCCTTTGTCTGAGTGGGACTTGGGGGTAGAGGAAAAGGCGGCGACTTCATAGAGCGAGAGCCGGCCTCGGGCCCTCAAACGTGGGAGGAACTGAGAAGGCAGACCATTAGTGGAAGGCAATTTTGTAATCCAAATGAGAATTTAAGACCAGGTCTTGATAGTCATCTAAGTAGTGATACGATAGAGGGATCAATGCCTCTTCCCTTTGGAAGAGCTTATTCAAATGTCTCCAGTCCCTTGAGGCTAGTAGAGAGGATAGAGCTGGTAGGCAGTCATTGTTTCTTTAGCTGGTGGATCCAGTTTAGCTCCATTTGGCCTAAGTAGGACACTAAGTCTAGCTAGGGGCTCTATTGGACTTACCCTGCTCCTCAATTGTCCTGTGCTGCTGGCCATGATAAAATAATGCAGGATGTAATAATGATAGTAGCTGTGGTTCATTCATTCAATCGAATTTCTAGAAGACTGTGATAATTAAGTTCTTACTAGGTGTCGGGCACTGTTCTAAGCACTGGGGTAGATACAAGATAATCATGTTGGACACAGTCCCTGTCTCACAGTCTTAATCCCCATTTTACAGATGAGGGACCTGAGACACAGAGAAGGGAAGTGACTTGCCTAAGGTCACAGAGGAGACAAGTGATGGAGCCAGGATTAGAACCCAGGTTCGTCTGAAGGGTCTCTCCACTAGGCAACACTGCTTCTGAAGTATAGCAGTCACACCAGGCTTTATGTGTGTTTATGCTGTAATCAAGTGCACCCTTACCAGTTGATCAGTATGGAATTTACTGAGCGCTTAAAGTGTGCAGAGTATTGTAGTAAGTGCTTGGAAGAGTACCATACAACAGTTGGTAGACATATTTCCTGCCCACATGGAGCTTAGAGGAGGAGACAGATATTAAAATGAATTATAGATATGTATATAAGTGCTGTGGGGCTGAGGTTGGGATGAATATTAAGTACCCAGAGGGTACAGGTCCAAGTGCATTGGAGATGCAGAGGGAGAGGGAGTAGGGAAAATGAGGCATAGATTGGGAAGTCATAGAAGCAGCATGGCCTAGTGGATTGAGCACAGCCCCGGGATTCAGAAGAACCTGGCTTCTAATCCTGGACCCACCACTTGTCTGCTGTTTGATCTTGGGCATGTCACTTCACTTCCCTATGCCTCAGTTACCACATCTGTAAAGTGGGGATTTAGACTGTAAGCCCTATGTGGGACATGGAAGGTATCTAACCTGATTAGCTTGCATCTACCCTAGTTCTTAGCTCTGTGTCTCAGTTACCTCATCTGTAAAATGGGGATTAAAATTGTGAGCCTCACATGGGACAACCTGATTACCCTGTATCTACCCCAGCGCTTAGAACAGTGCTCTGCACATAGGAAGCGCTTAACAAATACCAACATTATTATTATTAAAGTGTCCGGCACATAGTAAGTGCTTAACATTAACTGTAAGTCAACAAATCCATTGAAAGGTGCTTACAAAGGTTGTTTAGAGGTAGGGGCCACGGTGCCAGTGGCATCTAACGTGCCATGACCCAGACAGCATTTGCCATGGAAGCCACTGTGGTCCTTACCAACTACGTTAGCTGTTTCTCGGGATTCTTGCTGGTGCCGGCTAATCTCCTACTGAAACCTTCTCCCCCAATGGCATCGTCCTAAGTGACACCTTTCTACTTGCGGAACCAGGACCTAAACACCCAATGGGATCTATTCAGTGTTTCTCTGGCCTAGTGGAGAGACCAAGGGACTGAGGTGAGGGACGAGGTTTGAATCCCAGCTCTGCCCTGGCCTACTGCGTGACCACGGACAAGTCACATATCAACTCTGGGCCTTAGCTTCCTCATATGTAAAATGGGAATACAATTATGAGCTTCCTGATCTCCTAACCTTGTATCCACCCCTGCTTAGCATATAGTAAACATATAACAAATGTCTCATTATTAGAAGTAGTAATAGTAATAGTAAATATAATAATGACTGTGCTTTCTAGCTCAGTCTTATGGGGCTGAGACCTTCCAAATAATCATATAGCTCTCCAGTTACTCTCAAGTTCTGATCCACCTTCTACGTAGCAAGACAAATGTGAGATAGAGGACCAGTTTGACGTAGTAGAAAGAATGCAGGCCTGGGTTTTAGTTCTGACTCTGCCACTCATCGGCTTTATGACCTTGGACAAGTCACTTCTCTATGCCTCAGTTACTTTCAACTGCAAAATGAGAACTCAGTACCTCTTCTCCCACCTACTTAGATTGTGAGCCCCATGTGGGATCTGATTATCTTTTATCTACCCCAGTGCGTAGGACAGTGTTTGGTACATAGTAAGCATTTAAAAAATACCATTATTATGATGATTATTAATGGTTATTATTGTTAATAATTATTATACTCTGGGCAGCTTGTAAGTCCCAGGCTCAGCCCATGCTCAAAGAGCCTGGTAATGACCAGGGTTTAAGGAGGAGTCCATTTTCGTTGTGGCTGCAGTATGTGCTTCATCTGGGGATAGGGTTAATTAGCTTTGTTCCAGCAGCAAGAGAGAAAAGACTTAAACGATAACAGCTGTTTACATCAAGAAATGGGGGAAGAAAATGCTGAAATGGCACCCTCTCCAGAGTTAACTTCTTTCACCCATCTCTCACTATGTCCTGCGTAAAGGTTGTTTTTGAGGCTTTTTTACAACAGGAAGAACAAAATAGCGCTCTACTCAAGCCAATGAAGGAGAAAAACAGTGGTCTTTTGACGGTAAATGGGAGAATGGTTCTCTTGGGGGAAGGGATGGGTGATTTTTATGAAATCTTTCTCAAACCACATTACTAAAAGATAAATAAGTTTCTGAGCCCAGCTGGTTATCAGGGAACATTTGCAAAGCACAAAATGCCGAGAGCTAAAACCCATTAGGAGAATGAATCGTGTACAGGATGGCACAAAACTGTCCCTGTGAAGGATCCTGGGAACCTTCCAGAAGCACAACTGTCCAAGTTCGGAGAGCATCTGGGAATGGCAATGCCACAGCAGTGGGGAGGCTTACTTTAGAATTTTTGCCCTTTGAATTAATTCTGGTTGACCTATTTGAGCAGTGATTGAAGAACATTTGATTTGGTTGGCCCTGATCTATCCCCGGGCGAGCTGGTGCTTGTTATTTTTTAATGAAACCATTTTCACAGCCTGTTGTTCTAGGTGTCAGGAATTCAGTAGAGCAAGGTTATTTTGGGGTTTGTATTTTATTTTTTCTTGGTTTTTGTCAAGGGCAGCCTGAGCTCTGGGATTGCTTTAAAGTGGCTGCATGGAGCAGAGCGGGTTTTTTTTGGTTTTGTTTTGTTTTGGACAGCATGATATTCTAGTAGAGTCTATATAGTCGTGGAGAGTGGAAACGAGGAAGAGAGAATACATTTCAGGACACATTTCTGTTGACTCCTGGGATTTAGGCAGCAGGGGACTTCAAGCTTTCCCTTTTTTGGCCAAAATCATAGCACATCTGAAAATTGCAGGGGGAAAGGATTGTAACTCGTTTGATCGAATCACTGTTTTACTATGGCAACATTCAGTCGATCAGTCATATCTCTTGAGCACTTGCTGTGTGCAGAACACTGTACCAAGCACTTGGGAGAGGCCAATATGAATTGGTAGATCCATTCCCTGCTCACAAGAAGCTTACAGTTGAGGGGAGAGACAGACATTGATATAAATAAATCAATTACATATATGAACGTAAGTGTCGAGGTCGATGGTCTTGGGAAAGGAGCCTGTAGAATAGAGATTGTGATCCACTACACATAAACTATACTGCTATCTCAGCAACAAAGTTTAATATATTATAAACACAAATTGGACCGGGGTCATTTCCCTACTCAAATCTTAGAGCCTGGCGAATGAAGATATATGGACCACATTCCCCTTGCTCAGACTAGCCAAGAACAGATTTCATAAGAGGACCCTATTATCATAACTATAATCTTGTTTAAATTCAAAACTCTGCTAAAAAGGCTTGGGCCCTGGAGAAGAGCTCTAGAGTAAGTTATCTAAAGAAAGCATACTTGAATGTGTAAAGGCATTTGTAATTTACAGAGCAGATGTCTATAATAAAACATCATAAAAACCCCTCCTTTTTCAAGCCATTAAATTGAAATGTCTAAATGAGTCCGAGACATAATGAAGGCTCAGAGCCCAGCCCGATAAAGACAGGAAGTTGAATTTTTCCTCGGGTCTTTGGAAAAGCCTAGTGGAAAGAACCCAAGACTGGGAATCGAAAGACTACACTTCCTTGTTGCCTCCGTTTCCTCATCTGTAGATGGGAATAAAATCCCGCTTCTCCCTCCTACTTAAACTATAAGCTCCCATGCGGGACAGGGATTGTGTCTGACTTGAGGATCTTGTATCAACCCCAGTGCTTAGTAGAATGTTTGGCACATAGTAAGCACTTAAACAATGCCACCATTATTAGTATTATTAGTAGTATTATCATTTCTATCCATAAGGTTGTATGGAGGCCTCAACCTCTTGGACATAAAATTTCAGGCTGTCACATTCATGGCCCTAGAGAATGCAAATGCAGGATGGTATGTAGTTTAAAAATTGAACCAGCTAGTTGGCTAGTTGAGGCCATTATCTTCTATGCCTAACTCTTGTGAAGGTTCCAGGATCTTTAGTAAGTTAAAGGAGCAATATAGGATTTCAAACAATAGGGTTATGGACTTAGTGGTCTTCCTTCTGGAATTTAAGAGTGTTGAACCCTGATTCACCTTTGATGGGATTGTCTTGGAATTTGTTGATGTATATTAATGTCTGTCTCCCACTCTGGACTGTGAACTTGTTGTGGGTAGGGAATGTGTCTACCAACTCTCTTGTACTCTCCAAAGCAATTAGTATAGTGCTCTGCACATAGTAAGTGCTCAGTAAATACAACTGATTAATTTCCCAGTGCTTAGTAGACTGCTTAGTGCTTAGTAAGCACTCCTCTAAACTGTAAGCTTGTCTTGGGCAGGGAATGTGTCTGTTAATTGTTGAATTGTGTTCTCTCAAGAACTTAGTAGGGTGCTCTGCATATAGTAAGAACTCAATAAATATGAGTGAATGAATACCATTGATTTTTTTGTAATGGTATTTGTTAGTGCTTACTATGTGCCAGACACTGCACTAAGCGCTGGGTTAGATAAAAGTTAATCAGGTTGGACAGAGTCTATGTCCCACATGAAGCTCATGATGTTATTCCCATTTTACAGATAAGGTAAATGGAACACAGAGAAGTGAAGTGACTTGGCCAAGGTCACCTGGTAGACAAGTGGCAGAGCTGGGATTAGAATCCAGGTCCTCTGACTCCCACGCCTGTGCTCTTTCCACTAGGCTGTGCTGCTTCCTCGTCAATTGATTGAGTGGTTGGTAGCGGAGGTCTGAGCCCAAGCCCCAAATATTAACTCGTTGTAGGTAGGGAATGTGTCTGTTTATTGGTGTATTATACTCTCCCAAGTGCTTAGTACAGTGCTCCACACACAGTAAGCGCTCAATAAATACAGTTGAAAAAGTGAATGAATGAATTTGCCCACCTGATCATGGCTCCATTTGCCCTTATCCATCATCCCCCTAGGGCACACCCCTCGCCCATGTGGGACTTTCAGCTCCTCATGGGAACTGTGGCTGATCACACTGTATCGTATCAACCCCAGTGTTTAGTACAGTACTTGCCACATAGTATGCACTTAGTAAATAACACTATCATTATGGGCTGGACCTCGGACAAACTAAAGTAACACAGGAGTCGGCTGAAGCCAACTAGGCCACAGTTGGTAGTTCCAACTCAAGGGTCCTGTCAGCTATCGCCTCTCCATCGCTCTTGGGGATGATTGAATAATGATAATAATTTTAGTATTTGTTAAGCACTTACTTTGTGCCAGGCACTGTGCAAAGCGCTGGGGTGGATACAAGCAAATCGGGTTAGACACAGTCCCTGTCCCATGTGGGGCTCAGTCTTAATCCCCATTTTCTAGATGAGGGAAACTGTGGCCCAGAGAAATGAAGTGACTGCCCACAGTCACACAGCAGACAAGTGGTGAAGTTGTGATTAAAACCCAGGTCCTGCTTACTCCCAGGCCCGTGTCCTATCCATAGACCATACTGCTTCTCTGGGCTAGGCAGAGACGTCCCTGACAGTTGTGCCTAACCTGCCAGTGAACTTCACGTCCTTCACTCCCACACCTTTCCCTCCATACAGAGATTCTCGCTCCCATTCAGCAGCCTTCCCCATGCCGTGACTCACCTCCCAGCCTGAGTCAAATAAATCTGATTTAAAGCACAGCCTGGGGACTCCCAGTGGAGAAGGAGGCCTTCTGGTTCCATTTCCTTCTTTTGTTTCCAGTTTAAGGGGCACTTAGGGAAGGCTAATAATGTGCTTTGCTCCCAAGGAATTCCCCAGAGGGCATGGGAGGAGACAAATCTATCCTATTAAGGGGCTCTTGGGGGGCTTTTCCTTTTAGCTGCTCCCACTAACTAATGCACCATAAATCCCCCCAGCCAGTAAGAGTATCCCTTGGGGAGTTAGACCCAGTAGGTGTGGAAAAATCAGAACTTAACCGTTTTCCTCGGATTCCTTTCGTCCTTCTCCAATGGCCTCCAAGTCCCTGCCCAAAGGGAGGTCAGGGAGGGAGAGGAGGAGCGGTTCTCCACATAATTCACGGGGAAGAAACAGGTCTCCGAGGCCTTTGAATGGGGAGCAGAGGCGAAAACGTTTGGGATTTTCGCTTTGGTTTTAATCGCAATTACCCAAATAATTATCTCAATCCCCTAAAGTTTGGCTGTTAAGATCGGGTTGGAGGAGACTGTGATTATCCAATTATTCCTCTTCAGATAAATTGTGGAGAAGAATCGTTAAACTATGCAGCATAAAGAGACAGATACTTGTGGGGCCTTACCCTCTCAGTGCTTTGAGGTAGACGCTTAGATTTGCATTATCTCTCTTTAGGCAAATCTATAATAACCACATTAACGGACATGATCTCTGCTCCCCAGAAGCTGATGTTAGACTGGGACACACTAATAAGCAAATACGGCGGGCCAAGGGGAAGAGAGAATAAAATGCTGAGTAAAACACATGAAGAAGAAAGCTTTATTAATAATTATTATTATTACTGTGGTATTAAGTGCTTCTATGGGCCAAGCACTGGGGTAGAGATAAGATAATCAAATTGAGCACATTTTAGCATCCACTAAGGGGACAAGACTGGAATATCTTTCCTCCTCCTGAGTGAAAACGCTATATGACTTCAATGCAGGTTATTCTTTAAACATTTTTTTAAAGGTAGAGTTCTGTAGATTTCTCCCCATAGAGGCATTATGGGTAAGAGTAAAGATGGAATTGTCCTCTATCACTGAGCTAAAACCTCTTCTTGCTTCACCCCTGGAGTGTGTGCAAATGAATCAGAAGCCAAGCAGTAGTAACAGGAGGGAGAGGAGAAGCCATAATAATAATGCTAATCATTATGGTATTTGATAAATGCTTACTATGTGCCAGGCACTGTACTAAGCTCTGGGGTGGATACAAGCAAATCGAGTTGGACAAGGTCCCTGTCCCACGTGGGGCTCACAATCTCAGTCTCCATTTTACAGATGAGGTAACTGAGGCACAGAGAAGTGACTTGCCTAAGGTCACACAGCAGACAAGTGGCAGAGCAGGGATTAGAACCCATGACCTTCTGACTCCCAGGCCCATGCTCTATCCACTACTCCATGCTGCTTCCTAATGGTAGTAGGTTGAGCAGTAGTAATGAGAGGGGTGAAAGACGTAGAATGGAGGAATCAGAATAAATAACCATATGTGCAGGCTGCCTTTGGTGGATATAAGCTTGTGTTTGAGGAACTGAATTGGGAAGGCCTCTTGGAGGAGTGGGGTTTTAAGGAGGTCTTTGAAAATGGGGAGGGCTGAGATCTATTAGTCAGGGAGGGGGAATGGAGACTTCATAATGATTCACCAGCTCAGTCTGCCTGTATCATTAGGAACCTTGGTATTTATTTTACAAAGGGCCAGGGCTATTTGAGACTCTTGGTATCCTGGGAAAACTGAAACATTTCCCGGCTCACTTCTGAAATTGCAATAGCTAGTACCTGTTTTCACCCACCAATCATGGGACTGAGAGTCAGAGCCCCATTTCCCTTCCCAGTCTTCCTCTCATTTGACGTGTCTTGCCATCCACTGTGCCCGTCAACATGGGGCCCAAGAAAGGGGTGTTGCTTCATCCACTGCCAGGTGGTTAAATTCTTATTTTAACCTGGGTTGAACTCAAATAACCTGCTGTCTTTCTTCAAGAATGCTTCTGGTTCATTTTGATAGTCTTCACAGACACACACACAGGTGAGAAAGACACAGAGGGATCGAAGAGGTGTTAACTCTATAATAGGAAAAATCCCATCTTTGTCCATGCCTTACAGAAACTTCTGGAGAGTTTGATGCACCTAGTTATGGTGGGGGGGGGGGAAGCAAAATAAATGTTTTGGGATTTAAAGCAAAGATAAATGCATTTGGACATTTTAGTCATTCGGTGATTGCACCTTGATATGTTTGTCTTCTTGCTGTATCTTTATTCTTCCTCCTGCTCTCACTCTTTGTGTATAATTTTTCAGTCTTCCCCATTAAATTAGAAAGTCCTTTAGAGGAGAAAGCATATGTCTTTCTACTCTGGTACTCTCCCACGTGCTTAGTACAGTGCTTACCGCTTGGTAGGGGCTCACTAAATACCACTGATACTAGAAATCCTATATAATATATTCTAGTTCTTAACCAGTAAGTTTCTGTAAAGAGCAGATAGATGTTGCTTCTTTGGCTAGCACACCCCTTTTTACAGAGATGTATTTTTTTTCAATTTGACTTGATTCCCTGAAAATACAGGGACGTAGTTCCCTGATGCTACAGTCTACCTCTATGAGAAGCACCTTCAGTTTCTCCCAGGGTTCCTTTAGTTTAGGGCTCCTCTCCTGCCCTAATCCAGAGGGCAGGAAGCAGGGCACCTGATATTCGCCCCACCCTCAGCACTTATGTACATATCCATAATTTATTTTAATATCTGTCCCCCACATCTAGACTCTCTGCTCCTTGTGAGCAGGGAACGTGTCTACCAACTGTCTTGTATCGTACTCTTCCAAGCACTTAGTACAGTGCTCTGCACACAGTAAGCATGTAGTAAACACCACTGATTGACTCAAAATAAAAGCCTTGCTAAGTGCCTGCCTTCTGTTCCCTCACCATAGAAGGAAATGAACCAACCAAGATTATAAACAAAGGCATCAACTGGTTATCTCAGGGTAGGGATTCCTTGGAAAATGTTTTGTCCTCCCAGTTTGGCTATTGTCCAAATCAAGATCTCACCAGATACAAAGACTGTACGTATTAGTTGAGAAGCAGTATGGCCTAGTGGAAAGCACGGGCCTAGTGGAAAGCACGAGGATCCAAGTTCTAATCTCATTCCGCCACTCGTCTGCTGTGTGCACTTGGGCAAGTCACTCAGCATGGCTCAGTGGAAAGAGTCCGGGCTTGGGAGTCAGAGGTCAGGGTTTCGAATCCCGACTCTGCCCCTTGTCAGCTGTGTGACTGTGGGCAAGTCACTTCACTTCTCTGGGCCTCAGTTCCCTCATCTGAAAAATAGGGATGAAGACTGTGAGCCTCACATGGGACAACCTGGTTACCCTGTATCTATTCCAGCGCTTAGAGCAGTGCTCTGTATGTAGTCAATGTTTAACAAATACCAACATTATTATTAACTTCTCTTGTCTCGGTTACCTCATCTGTAAAATGGGGATTAAGTCTGTTAGCCCTTTGTGGGACAGGAATAATATCCAACCTGATTATCTTGTATCTACCCCAGCGCTTAGTACAGTGCCTGGAACATAGTAAATGCTTAACAAATACTATTTTTAAAAAGAGAGCAGATGAGGTAAGAAAGTAGCTCAGGATTCCAAAACAGGATAATCCACGGAAGCTCATTCAATTAGCTGAGACTTCTGACACCGCACACATAATTTCCTGTAGCCACAGCAGAGAATTTTGAAGGGGTTTGTTGTGGGTATGGAATGCGTCTACCAACTCCATTTTATTGTATTTTCCCAAGTGTTTAGTACAGTGCTACAACACAGTAAGCAGTCAGTATAACTGATTGATTGATAGATTGGATATAAACTGCCCTTCTCCCCCATGCCTCCCGTTGAGTGATAATGGAAGTTTTAGCTCTTTTCAGTGTCAAAAATGATCTGATCTGAGCTTATCTGTGTCTGATAAGCTTATTTTGTATCTACACCAGGTCTTAGGACAGGGCTTGGCACAGAATAAGAACTTAATAGATGCCATTAAAAAAAAAACCTGCAGGCATCGTACTAAACATTAGGAAAGGTACGAGATAATCAAGTTGGACACAGTCCGTGTCCCACAGAGAGCTCCCAATTTTAATCCCCATTTTACGGATGACATAATCAAGGCACAGAGAAGTGAAGTGACTCACAGAGAGACAAGTGGTGGAGCCAGGATTGGAACCCAGGTGTTTCTGACTCACAGGTCTGTGCTCTATCCCCTAGGCCACATTACCTCTCTTGCTTTCACTTACAAAGATTTGCTTAACTGCTTGCTTCATGGAGACTTTGTTGGTATAGGAGAGGAGGCTTTCACAAGTCTGTTTTTATCGAAGGCTTATGAACGGCTCCACTAAATTGCGACCATGAATAACAGATAAGACTTTTAATCAAGGAATGGGTTTTATGCTTTGAAAATTACTGCAAAGATCAAGGTTATGGAATGCTTTTACTCCATTTATGTAGCACCAAGTTGGTAAATTACTCTATTTTTTGCTGTCCTATTATGGTTATCGGTGGTTGTTTTTGAATTTACATAATCCTTCACGTTGCTTGGACTCCTCATTCTCAGCCTTCCTTTCTGTATTATTATTATTAATGCACCGTGGTGAATGTTTATGGTGTTTACATAAAAATAGATCATCTACACTGGGTAGTTTTCAATGTTAAAGCAAACGTGTTTACTCGCTGGATATGAATTATATTTCTGTTAGAACAAATGTAGAACTATCCGTCTCCAACAGAATTTATGGATGGTGCTTAACATTCCTATGATTTTGGGGTTCAGAACCTCAGAGTTTTCAGCACAGAGGAGTTACATCCACTGACCCAGAAGGTCCAGGGAGTTCCAAGACTCAAGCTGGTAATCAATCAATGCCTCCTTCCACACAGTAAACTTGAATTTCTGCCCTCGACTCTCCTGTGCCGCTGCTGCCCAGCATGGGTGAGTTTTGACTTGTAGCAGATTGCCTTCTACTCGCTAGCCACTGGCCAAGATAGGAATGGAATGGACAGGCCTCTGCTTGACTCTCCCTCCCGTAGCCCAAACTGGTAGAATACTGGAAACTCTCCAGGTGCGACCCTGAGAGGAGCTCACTTTTATAACCCCCTAAATAAATTATGAAGTGCAGGTGAGTTGAAATGAAAATGTTCTGAGAAGGACAGGAAGAAATCGGTGCAATTCCATTTAGTTTCTAGTGCATCTTTCCGGCAAAGCCATTCCCCAGGGCTATCTAGAGTTTAAGTGGGTTATGGCTGAGGAAAGAAAGGTAGGAGGCCTGACCTCAGAGGTAAAAAGATTTGCCCAGCTTGTTTAATAGAAAGCTGTAAACGTGTAAAACTGGAAATGGTTTTCTGGGACTCAGTGGGAGCTGAGTAATGACAGCTAGAATGTCCTGGCTGACCTGCTGCGGGGTGGTGTGGCCTAATGGAAAGAACATCAGCCTGGGAGTCGAGAAACCTGGGTTCTAGTGCCACTTGCCTGTATAGGATCTTGGGAAAGTCCCTTAAATTCTCGGTGCCTCAGTTCCCTCGTGTAAAATGAGGATTAAAAACCTGTCCACTCTCATTCTTAGATTGTGAGATCTGTGTCGGATAAGGATTGTTTGGGATCTGATTATCTTATTTCTACCCCAGCTCTTAGTAAAGTGCTTGCCCCAAGGTAAAATCCTAAAGGCACAGGGAAGTTAAGTCACTTTTCCAAAGTCACACAGCAGGCAAGTGGCTGCTCTGATATTAGAACCTGGGTCCCTTGACATTCAGGGGACTACAACACAACAGAGAGTCAGAAGGACCAGGGTTCTAAATCTGCCTCCACAACTTGTCTGCTGAGTAACCTTGGGCAAGTCACTTAAGTTCTCTATATTCCAGTTACCTCATCTGTAAAATGGAGATTAAGACTGTGTGCCCCTTAAGGGACACTGACTGTGTCCAACCTGATTAGGGTGTATCTGCGCTATACTTAGTAGAGTGCCTGGCACATAATAAGTGCTTAAAAATATCAAAAAAAAGTTAACAGATAAATTCCCTTCGCACAGTGAGCTTACAGTCTACAGTTCTGTGCTCTTTCTACTAGGCCAAGCTACTCTTCAATCTCTAATTCTCTAATTAGAGAAGCAACATGGCGTAGTGGATAGAGCAGGAGCCTGGGGGTCAGAAGGTCATGGGTTCTAATCCTGGCTCTGCAACTTGTCTGTGTGACCTTATGCAAGTCACTTCACTTCTCCAAACTTCAGTTATATCATTTGTAAAATGGGGATTGAGATTGTGAACTCAATGTAGGATGGGTATTGTGTACACCCTGATTTGCTTGTATCCACCCCAACGCTTAGAACAGTGCCTGGCACACTGTAAGCACTTAATAAATACCGTAATTATTGTTGTTATTCTTATTCTTATTTGTGATGTGGCATAGTGCTCAAGCCAGAATGGTTATAAGGTACTAGCCTACTCTATAGCTCATATGCAGTGTGGCCTAGTGGAAAGAGCACAGGCCAGGGGTTCAGAGGCCCTGAGTTCTAATTCTGACTCATCCACTTACCTGCTGGGTGACCTTGGGCGAGTCACCTAAACTCTCTGTGCCTCAATTCCCTTATATTCAAAATGGAGATCCACAATATCTGTTCTCCATCCTACATAGACTGCGAGCCCCATGAGGGATGTGATGATCTCATGTCTACCCCAGCCCTTAGTAGAGTGCTTGGCTCATAGTAAATGGTTAACAGATACCACAGTTTGCCTCATTATGATGCGGATATTACCACAGTCTGCCAACAGCTTGGGGTTAGGAGATGTTGGCAGGCCAACAGCATGGAAGGCATCTTCAGGTATTTAATCCACTTTTGATCCCTGGACACTATGTGGAATGGGGCTCACAAGACAGATGGCCCTTAGCTGCAGTGAATTGTTTCATAGCAGGAAATCCACAGGAGCAGCGTAATTTGGACAATGGAGCGTTTGACAGCCAACCCATCAGGAACAAGGCACTCTGGGGGAACAGCTCACTCTTGGTTGAATATTTAGTCAAGCTGCGATGAAATGCTGGCCGGGAGGTAGAGTCCAGTAGTAGAGGGCCAGGGACGTCACCTCACCAAAGGGTGGCAAACTCAGCCCATGAAGAGACCAAGAGGTCTGGACTTTACTTGCTGTATTATTTTCCCAAAGTTCAGAGGTTAATCAACATGATGATGAAGAGCTGGGCTGTTCTGGACTCCCAGAGGTTGACGAATAAATGCAGAATAGCAGCATGGTAGACTTGTGAAGGAAGCCTGCTGGAAACAGCTGGAAAAAATAGAGTAGTTTGTGTACACATTTAAAGAAAGGAAAAGGACCCTACTGATCTCAGCTCCATCTTTCCCTCAACTGCAAGACCCTCATCGCCTTGTGGGAAAAGATCACGTCTACACACTGTGTAATTTTCCCTCATGCTTGCTACGGTGCTCTGCACACAGTAAGCACTTAGTAAATACTATTTCTTCTATGAGTAGTAGTAGAACTTAGTAGAAATACTAATACCATGAGAAGCAGCATGGCCTTGTGGATGAAGCACGGGCCTGGGAATCAGAAGGACCTGGGTTCTGATCCTGGCTCCGCCACTTGTCTACTGTGTAACCTTGAGCAAGTCAATTAACTTCTCTGTGCCTCTGTTGCCTCATCTGGAAAATAGGGATTAAAGCTGTGAATCACACGTGTGATGTGGACTGTGTCCAACATGATTAGCTTGCATCTACCCCAGTACTTAATACAGTTCTTGGCCCATAGTAAATGCCTGTTGAACTCTCACAAGCATTTGTTATACTGCTCTGAACACAGTAAACACTCAATAGATACCACTGATTGGTGGATCGATTACATTTACAGACACACATTGATGCATGTTAAAGAAACCCCTATACCAACTGGGGGAGTCGGGATTAGGTCTTTCGGGTCCATTTTGAATATCAAAGGGGAAGAAGAGGGGGCAGGCAGTTTAGATGACAATGTTTGGAGAATTCTAGACCAAAGTTACTACTAACCCATCTCATCCACTAATGTGTGTCACTGTAAACCTTTAGCACGGAGAGAAGCAGCGTGGTCTAGTAGAGTCAGAAAGACCTGAGTTCTTAGTCCAGCTCCACCACTTGTCTGCTGCCTGACCTTGGGCAACTCCCTTCACTTCTCCATGCCTCTGTTACCTCATCTGTAAAATGGGGATTAAGACTGTGAGTCCCATGTGGGACAGGGACTGTGTCCAACCTGATTACCTTGTATCTAAACCCAGTGCTTGATACAGTGCTTGGCACATGGTAAGCGCTTAACAAATATTATAAAAAGAGAGAGAGAAAGAAAATAGCAACAGGACGGCAAACATTTAGCCCAACAACACAATAAGGTCGAGGTGGGGGCCAGGGAGGGGGGTTCAATCCAGATTAAATCCATGAATAAGAAACTGTCAGGAATTAGACTGAAATAATTTGAGGTTCTTAGAAAAACTGCTGCATCTTCTCTTGGATGGCAAAATGAAGATTAATTGGTCATCCTCTCCTGTGCAGATCTGATTACAGTCAACTGTGATGATCATTTTGGAAGAAAAATACAAACTTTTATGTTTCATTTGTCACGTGGCTCCCAAGAGAGAAATCTTTTCTTTAATGAGGTTAACTGAATCCAACTAGGCCCTATGCTATTAGCTAAACACATGATCTGAAGCTAAAGGCTTAATCATAGAAATTAGAGATGATAATTTCATGAGTTTCAAATAAATAATATGGTTTCATTCCAAGATGTTACCAGACAGACGTATATGAGGAAAAAAAAAGAGGTAATTTATCACTCCCTTATATTGTCGGACATAATAGCAAAGCAGTAATAATATTTGTATTTGTTAAGCAATTGGTAAGTGCCAGGCATTGGAGTTGATACAAAATTATCACAGTTCCTGCCCCACATGGGGATTACAATCTAATTAGGAGGGGAACAGGTGTGTTATCCCCATTTTATAGATGAGGAAATTGAAGCACAGAAAACCAAGTGACTTTTCCGAGATCATTCAGCAGGTATGTGGCTCAAGCCAGGATTAGAACTAGGTCTTCTGACTCGCAGGCCCAGGCTCTTTTCAATAGGCCACAGTACTATCCAATATTTACAGAAGAGAATGAAACTCACTTTTCCCATATGTAAAATGGGAATTCAATACCTGTTCTCTCTGTGAGCTCTATGTGGGACAGGCTCTGCATCCGATCTATCTTATATCTTCCCTACAGCTTAGTGAGGTGCCTAGCGCATAGTAAACACTTAATAAATTCTATTATTGTAATTGTTACTACTGAGGCATCTCCTCACAATGATGGAGTAACTAGCTGAACACGTGTCATTTTCTGTCCTAACGGGGCAAAACACAGCATCCATTTCTAGCCGCAATCCAAATCCACTAAAGATGCTGTGGATATTTCAAGTGAGCAGTAGGAAAAGCAGTAGGAAATGATTGCATCTTTTCTCCTCTGGCTCCCAAGTGTCAATCTTTCTAAAGATTTCTCAGCACCAAGAAGAATGTGGCCTTGTTCACTTCTCCGCTGAGCACTTATCTCCCCATGAACTAACCCTGCTTCTCCTAATTCATGGATACCAGGTCGGAGGTTCTCTAAGAATTGGAAAAAATGAAGCTTCCAGTGAAATAATAGGCCATATCAGCCGCACTGCTCTCTTGGAGTGCAAGACAAGCTTTCCAGGACTCCAAAAGGATATTCCATAAATACTTCGGAAAGCCAGAACATGATATGCTGGAATTGTCGAAATAGCTGGGAAAACAGCATAGCCTTGTGGACAGAGCCTGGGCCTGGACATCAGAAAGAACCGAGTTATAATCCAGCTCCTCCACATGTCTGCTGTGTGACCTTGGGCAAGTCAATTTGCTTCTTTGGGTCTCAATTCCCTCATCTGTAAAATGGGGATTAAGACTTGGAGCCCCACATGGGACATGGACTGTTTCCAACTTGATTAGCTTGTATCTACCCCAGTGCTTAGTACAGTACCTCATGTAGTAAGTACTTAGCAAATACGACAATTACTATCATTATTATTATCATTCAAGATGAAGTTAGCTGTGGACCGAGGATGGAGATGGGCCGAGTGTTCTCGTTGACTTGTTTCATAGGAAAATTGGGGTGGTTATCCTCACAGCCTGACAAAGCCGAGGATTTCCAGTCAGGGCTATAAGACTCAAACAGGTAGCTTTCTGGCCTGTGAAGTCTGTTACACCTATTCCCCCATCCCAAAGCTTTCCGCATTTGCATAGACATTCGTATTTTCAAACGATATGGATCTCTAGCTTTTTCGCTAGATACTGTCATCTTAGCCTACCTAAATACTGCCTGCTATTTTCCGCTTCTCATAACCTGATCTTCTTAGGAGATTTGCCAGTGCTGCTCAGTGTGCATCTGTGACTAAGACAAAAATCAATGCTTATGGATTTAGCTGTGTAACCCTATCGCCCCACTAGATATGATTTGAAATGTAAAGTTCATTAAGACTTAAATGAACTCAGGTCCGTAGGGCCCCCAGAGGAGAGAGTTTCTTAGTTTGTAGTTTCTTACTGAGTAATCCATTCCTTGATCTGTTTTCCCTCTTGGATAGTCTACTTTTGACTATATAATCAGTGTAGGCTCAAAGCTTACCGTCACAGCCCAAGTAGTCATGTATGTCCTGAAAACGATAATCATCTTTTTGATCAGGCTCGGACTGACAGCAAGAGATTTGTAATATATGATCTAATATTGTGGTTCCTTGAAGAGCATGGAAATAAAACATGAAGTCAGTGACAAGCCAGTTATTTTTTCCGGGCACTGACTGAAATGAAAGGAACTTCCCAAAACATTTCCTCCATAAACTATTCAAGGATGCGGTTCCCACAGAGTTAGTTATGTACGCTCTATTTCACGGACCTGCTTATAGGGAAGTAACTTGGCCTAGAAGGTAGAGCGTGGGAGTCCGAAGGACCTGGGTTCTAATCCCCAGCTCTGCCATTTGTCTGCTGTGTGACCCTGGGCAAGTCACTTCACTTCTCTGTGGCTCAGTTACCTAATCTGTAAAATGGAGATTAAGACTGAGCCCCGTGTGGGACAGGGACTGTGCCGAACCAGATTAACTTGCGTCTACCTCAGAATTTAGTTCAGTGCCTGACAAATAGTGCTTACCATAAAAAATTAAAATATTTGTTGCAAAATTATATGATGTAATCTTGGGAAATATACTGCCCTCAGATTTTGGGTAGTGGGGAAACCCAGTAGTTGAGAGACAGGGCCATTGTTTTAGCCACCAACATAGTGTTGTCTTTTGCTGGGATTGCATTAGCTCAAAACCAGATTAGGGGGCTGGAAGAAGCGATTAACAACTCTGTCTGGGGCTGAAAAGATGCTCACCTGACGGCCTCATTCACCATGAACAATGGCTGATCATTGTTATCGTCTCAGTGCTACAGCATCTAACCAAACATTGAGATGAAATTCTGTCTTGCTGAACTACTGTTCTCAGCCCTGATTTATTAAATTTGCCCTTAGGCCTGTGAATTCCAATCCCTATTGGGAGAATTCAAGTTCAGATTTTCCATATAGGTGATTCCAGACAAACTGCATCTTAAGTCTAGATGGACATCAGAATTAATTTTCTCATTTGGATAAGGTTATAAACGGGGGACTGGTTCTTTAATCAAAGTTGAATAGCCTATTTTTACTAAATTTGCCTAGAATTGTGCCCTGAATTCTCTTGAGAGCAGGCAACCCTCTCTTTCTGCTCCTGGGTCTCTCCCACCCTACCCCCTACTCTCTTTAAACTCCCCCCTCTTTTTCCTTCCCATTTTGGCTTCTGTTATCATTACTAATACTACCCATGGTATTTTTTAAGTACTTCCTTATGTACCAAGCATTGTGCTGAGTGTTGGAATAGATATAAGAAACTCAAGTCAGATGTAGTCCCTTTCCTACATGGGGTCCACAATCTCCATTTTACAAATGAGGAAACAGAGGCACAGAGGAGTTAAGCTACTGGCCCAAGGTCCCACAGCATGCAAGTGGCAGAGCTGAGATTAGAACCCAGGTTTTCCAACTTCCAGCCCTACTTGTGTTTCCAGCTGGTGTGGGCTTACATATGTGCTCCCCTTCCCTCCCCGTATTCCAGGCCTAACTCATCTTTGGTTTTCCGGCCGCTCCAGGGCAAAGGCCAATTTCACTTTTGATCCTCGAGCTGGAAGGTGGTGTCAGATTTCAAAGGCATAAACTACTCAGGGAGCTCCTCAGTAAGCCCTGTTTCTATAGAAAATATCCCAGACTGCTTGCTTGACAGGAGGTTTCAAGGACAGATCCAGACAAAAGCAGCAAGAGAAAAGAGGACTGCTCTTGTATCCATCCCAGCATTCATTCAAGAGGCAACATCTCAGGGGATACCCCAGGTCAGAGGATATGTATGTGTGCGTGTGAGAGAGATAGTGGCCATTCAGTAGGGTTTGTTCCTACAGTGAGGTGCTTACACACACTCTCTCTCTGTCCCCTCTCTCTCTCTCCCTGCATCTGTAAAGATAAAATGGTGGATGCTGTTTTGCCTTAAGAAGAGCAAATTCCTAGAGCTAATCTCTTCTCTCCTCTCCCCCACCCCTTGACTGAAAGTTCTTTGAGGGCAGGGATCCTGTTTTAGAGCTCTTTTGTTTTCTCCCAAGTGCTTCGTCCTTCATCCATTCTGCTCTTAGCAGGCACTAGATAAATGCTAATGATCAACCCCTCAACAAGGACCCCAACCTCATAGCATATTTGCCATCTGCCAGCCCAGATTTTGGCCACCACCCTATCTCCCCATCTCTCCCCCAGAGTCTTTTGGAGGCAGATAAGGAAATCCAAGGGGAAGTCTTTTCTGGCTGGCCGGAAGGGAACGCATTTAGACAAATCATTAAAACGCATTACTCACGAAGGGCATGCACTTATGGAATTAGAGGTACCGACCAGAGACTTAATCAGTGAAACAGATTATGTGAAGGTGAGATTAGCTGTCTGTAGGCAATGAGGAACAAATCAGTCAGACCCCCAGCAGCTTTGGAGCAGGCCCCCCTCCCCAGCCCCCCAACTTATGGAACAAATCAGTTAAAGTTTAGAGTTAAAATTAGGTCTCTCTCTAGTTCATAGCTCTCCTGGCTAACAAATGCAAAATACAAACTCCCACAGGTTAACTGTGTCAACTGGCCAGATATGGTGTCGCTCGACATATTTTCCACCCTTGGAAATGAGTCAGGGGTGCCAGAATCGATGGAGCCTCTTGGACAAGTAGAGCCCTGTGGCTGAAGGGAAAGAACACAAGACTGGGAGTCAGAGGACCTGGGTTCTAATTCTGGCCTTTCCATGTACCTGCTGTTTGACCTGAGGCAGGTCACTTCATTTCTCTGTGCTTCATTTCCCTCATCTGCAGAATGGGGATTCAATCCCTGCTCTCCCTACCCCTTAGACTGTGAACCTCTTGTGGGACCTCATTATCTCGTATCTAATCTACCCCAGTGTTTAGAACAGTGTTTGGCAAATAGTAAGCACTTAACCCACACCACAATTTCTTTTCATCATTATTCTTGGAGGCAAACTGAAAGTAAGCCTAAATGCTATTTGGGAAATGGAAGAAAAGAGATTGTGGGCCAGTAGTTAAAGCAAGAAATCCAGAAATTGGGAATGCAGACAAGGAACATTGAATACTCTGTTCTCCTAAAATTCTGGGATTATGTTTCTCACGCTAAGGAAAACCCCCGCTATCAAACATGGGCCTTGACCAATAACTCACCCACAAATGTTTCTTCTGCTACACACTGCGTTCTCTCTGAATCGACACACGTTGTCGGAAGGACCTTCCCTTATTCCCTCAGGGTGTGGTCTCCAAAACACTTCGTGCAGACGTGCACTATGAAAGAACTGAGCGATCCTAGTGGAGAGAGGAGCGATTTTGAGGTAAACAATGCTGCATGGAGTTCTCCTTAATCCACTGACTGGGATTTGAATAAAAACACCTTACATTCCTTTCTTTGACAAACCCGTATGGTGTTAAACTCTCTGTTTTGGCTAGATCATCTCTGTTTTCTTTTGGAAAAGATTAAAGGAACACACAGGAACTCATCTGATCCTTTAGAAAACCCTTTGAGAATAATTTCAGGAAAGCTACGGGGGACGTGTAATTATTGTTGGAAATTGGCCGTGGAGGTGCTCCATGCTGTAGATAGAAAAAAATTACCGTGAAAAGTACAGAGGACGGTTTGTGACGTGAGGCCAGCTTCCTTTTTTCTGGGAAGCCTCTGAGGTCTCACGGAGACTGTGATGTTGGCAGATCTGTTGGATGTTAGCCCAGGGTGGGCCTCAAAAACATGGATGCCAAACACTCAGAAAGCAGCTGTTCATCTAAATGTATTAAGTAATTCACTTCAGGTAATGTAGTCTGTAAAATGTTTAATTTGGGAGTAAATAAACCGTATCCTTCGGTGTGACTGTCACACCTTGACATTCAAAACATAAAAAATGGATACATTTAGTGAATTTCATCACTGAATGCTCCAGAAGGGAAGGGTCAGTGGTTTCTTAATGGAACCAGTCACTAGTAATCTCTCTTAGATCGCTCAAAGAAATTAGCAGTAAACAACAGGCATCGGTGGCTAGGGTTGAAAGCGATTGGGTGTTGGGATGGTTACGTGCTCTGGGGAGAAAGAGGAGTAAGTATTGCAGTGACGGGTTTACTGATAGGAAAACAATTTAGCTGTCCAAGCAATGGCTGGGGTTTCAGAGCCCAGACAGTTAATAGCTGGACCTACTCTAAGTACGCACACACACAACTTGATATTGTGTGTACACAACTTCATGTGGTGCAGAGGAGTGTGACCTAGTGGAAAGAGCATGGGCCTTGGAGTCAGAGGACTTGGGTTCTAATCCAGCCTCCTCCACTTGGCTGCTGGGTGACTTAGGGCAAATTACTTAACTTCTCTGGGCCTCAGTTACCTCATCTGTAAAATGGGGATTAAGACTGTGAACTCCATGTGGGACATGGATTGTGGCCAACCTGATTAGCTTGTATCTACCCCAGGGTTTAGTACAGTGCCTGGCACATAGAAAAGTGCTTAGTGGATGCCATTAAAAAATGTGTAAGCACAGTAAGCAGTAGACATTCAGATCCTCATTACTGAGAAGAAAACGGAATGGGATGTGAATCTAAAATGCACTAATTCCTCACTGAACAAATTTGGTGCTGCATATGTGTTACCAATCCATGGCGTGTATTGAGTACATACAGTAAGCATTCAGTGAATATGATTGATTGATGCCATCACAGTCTATTTTAAGCCTATTAGTCTTGATCAATCAACTAGTGATAACTTTTGAGCATTTACTGTGTGCTGAGATGTGTAATAAGCACTTGGAAGAGTACAGTGAAATAGAGTGGGTACGCATGCTCGCTGCCCTCAATGAGTTTTTGGTCTAGTGGGTGACCAAAACATCTCTTCTTTCCAAGCCTCCCCTTGGGATGCAGGGATGATAGGCAGATGTCTGAGAGCCACTTCACCCCCTTCAGATTTTGTTGGAAAATTAGATGTTATAGCCAGAAATGCTGGTCATAATAACGGTGGCATTTGATAAGTCTAGCACTGTATTAAGTGCTGGGGTAGGTTGGACACAGTCTATTTGCCACATGGGGCTCACAGTCAAAGAGGGAGAGATAATGGCTATGTTAGCCCAATTTTACAAATGAAGGAACTGCTGCACGGAGTGGTTAAGTGACTTGCCCAAGGTCACGTGGTCAGGAAATGGCAGAGTTTGGACTAGAATCCAGGTCTCCTGACTGCTCGTCCCACCCTCTTTCTACTATGCCACACCACCTCTAACTGTGGTAGTACATTTGATCTATAGAAGAGCATTTTCAGTGAGGTGTTACCAAATTGCATTTTAGTAGAGTACTGCAACTGTGTGGAAGTTTTCCCGAGAAAAGACAGCCTGTCGATCCAATTTTAAAGCTCCCCAGTTAAAGGTAGGAAATAGGTAATAAATATTGACCAGAGAACATTCATCTGTTTCCTCCACAGCATTTTAATAAATAAAAAGTGAAGAGAAAATCAATGTACACTCACTTTCTCATGCCAACTCCTGTTTATTTGTGTCCAATTAACTTTTGTCTCTCAATGAAGTATCTCACAGGACACACAAAGTCCTCTGTGGGGTTGCAGAATGTCTGCTTGTGTAGTGATTTTTGTCAGATAAAGGCAACATCCAGACAAAGACAATATTCAGTCAAAGCTCCTTGTGGGAAAATGGAATTACCTGATTGTATGCTTTCAGTTTTTGACTCACAGGATCCTCTGACCAATATTAGCAATAATAAAAATAATTGTGATATTTGTTAAAAGCTTATTACTTGCCAAGCACTGTAGTAAAGATCTGGGGGAGATAGAAGATAATCAGATTGGACACAATCCCTGTATCCTTTATGGGGCTCAAGATCTAAGTGGGAGGGAGAACAGGTATTGAATCCACATTTTACAGATGAGGGAATTGAGGCAGAGAAAAGTTAAGTGACTTGTCTAAGGTTACCCAGCAAACAAGGGGCAGTCAGTATTAGAACCCAGGTTTCCTGCACCCTTTCAACTAGGCGATGCTGCTCACTCAGTTTTAGAAGATGCCTTTTATCCTTCTTCCTTTGGGTGAGAGAGTTAGCCATATGAAATATGGCCACTAAGAGGAACCATTTGACTCTTTTTTGTTGTTTTTATTATTATCGTTATCATCATCATCATCACTGTATTTGTTAAATGCTTTCCATGTGTCAAGCGCTGTTCTACATGCTGGGTTAGATGCAGGTTAATCCGGTTGGACATAGTCCCTGTCCCACATGGGGCTCACAGTCCAAGTAGGAGGGAGACTAGGCATTGTCTTTAAGCATGAAGATGTCAATTTAGGCTCAGAAAATTTCCCTCCTGTCTCTGGGTTTTCCTGCTATTTCTTTTGGACCTGACATTCTTCAGATTTGACCTCTTTTGCAGTAGTGCCCAGAGTCAGTCAATCCAGCAATAGCTTGTATTGAGCACTTATTGTGTGTAGTCACTAGACTAAGTGCTTGGGAAGGTAGAGTTGAGAGACATGATCCCTTCCCTCAAATAACTCACAGTCTAATTGACTAAATTTTGCAATTCCATCCAAAGCTTCACTTAAACACATTCCACAATTTGAACTTAGTAACTTTAGTAAAGGAATCATGATCCATCCTCAATTCGTACAGATTAGTCAATTCCATAAAGACACATAGGCCTACTTTGCAGTAATACATTTCATGTTTATCTCTTCCTCAGCCTTGAGTAAAGGGTTATTAGGATTTAAGAATGGGAAATCAACTTTCTAGAAGAAACCTGGGAAGCAGCGTGACCTAGTGAAAAGACCAAGGGCCTGGGAGTCAGCGGACCTGGGTTCTAATTCCAGCGCAGCTGCTTGCCTGCTGTGTGACCTTGGCCAAGTCACTTAACTTTGCTATGCTTCAATTTCTTCATCTGTAAAATGTGGATTCAATACTTGTTCTCCCTCCCATTTGGACTGAAGGCCCCATGTGGGACAGGGTCTATGTCCAACTTGCTTACCTCACATCTACCCCATTGCTTATCATATAGTAAATGCTTAGTAAATACTATTGTCATAATTATTATTATTTTTAGGAATGACCAGTGAATCTCTATTCCAAAACCTTTGACAAACCACCACACATCTCCCACATCTCCCTGCCAACTGAGTTTTCCATCCTGAGCATTTGCATTTCTTAAAATTCACAGCAGACTATGTATTGAATCCTCAAAGAGTATGCCAGTTTCTAATTTTGTGTTTTTGGTCTAAAACTGTAGTCAAACCCTCCATGCGTCCACTATTGATCTTGACGCCAACTCACTATGCAGTCTATTGATTTGTATCCAACTGAAAGACATTTGGGATCCCCTGCTTAATACTAGCTACATATGTTACTTTTTGCCTGAATGATTTAAAGATTGCCCCACTGTCTAACAAGAGTTTAAGAAAATCTGACCACTTGAAAACATCTTAAGACAAGCCATGGAGAGAGAGGATGGGGGAATAGCAATTTTTTTTAAAGAAAAACATTTATATGAGGAAGCACAAGAACTGAGTAAGTCTTTTGAACCTTGTTGACCACTGGAAATAATGAATATTTGCGTAGTAGATTTTAAAGTAATTGGACAGATGCCATCTGGGAAGGAAGGTTATCTAATGGGAAGAGCACGGGCCTGGGAGTCAGAGGACCTGGGTCCTAATTCCGGCACTGCCTCTTGCCTTCTCTGTGACCCTGGGCAAGTCACTTAGCTTCTATGTGCCTTAATTTCCTCATCTGTAAAATAGGGATTCAAAATCCAAACATATCCGAACCCTCTCCGAATTAGACTGTGAGCCCCATGTGGGCCAGGGGCTGTGTCCAATCTGGTTGTCTTGTACTTACCCCAGTTTGGCGCCAAGTAAGAACTTAGCAGATACCACAATTACTATTAACAAGCCCCATTAAGTGGACTGGTTGTTAAGTCTGGAAGTGCAATGAAATGTCATCCAATAATGTGTGACTTGAGCCAAACCTTGTCAAAAAGCAAGCCAGATGTGATGAGTTCCTTCATTGGCCAATGTCCATCACGTGGGCCAGATTTGTTTTCGATCCCTGGGGCTGGGAAGTCAAGGGGCCAGTGTGGGATGGAAAGGTGAGGGTTGATGGCCTTGGAGAGGATGGGGAAAAGGAAAAGGGAAGAGGGAGGAAAAAGGATGAAAAGAGGTAGAGAGGGAGGGGAGAAAAAGGAAAGATTAGTCAGTCAATCGTGTTTATTGAGCACTTATTATGTATAGAGCAGGGTACTAAGCACTTGGAAGAGTACAATACCACAATGAACAGACACAGTCCCTGCCCACAATAAGATAAATTATAGATAGATACATAAGTGCTATGGGGCTGGAAGGGGAGATGAATAAAGAGAGCAAGTCAGGGAGGTGCAGAAGGGAGTGGGAGAAGAGGAAAGAGGGGCCTTAGGGAAGGTCTTTGGAGGAGATGGGCCTTCAATAAGGCTTGGAAGGAGGGGAGAGTCATTGTCTGTCAGATATGAGGAGAGAGGGTGTTCTGTGCCAGAGGCAGGGCGTGGGCAAGAGGTCGGCGGTGAGATAGACGAGATCAAGGTACAATGAGAAGGTTAGTGTTGGAGGAGCGAAGCGTGTGGGCTGGGTTGTGGTAGGAGAGGAGACAGATGGGGAGGAGAGGAGAGAGAAAGGGTGGGTGGATGGGACAGGACTATCAGGGTTCTTCTTTGGGGCTCAGTTTCTGCTTCTGATGCTACCACCTCTCCTCTCAACTCCCACCCCAGGGTCCATTGAGGATTAGCTGCCCACCTAATGATAAGAACAATGGGATTTATTATGCACTTCTTATGTGGGCAGGGAATGTGTCTGTTCACTGTTATATTGTTCTCTCCCAAGTGCTTAATACAGTAAATGCTCAGTAAGTATGATTGACTGCCCGCCAACCAGTGGGGTAGAAAGAAGATGATCAGATGAGGCACAGTTCCTATCCCACATGGAGCTTTTGGCCTATGGAGTGAAGGACAGACACTAGCATAGTGGATACAGCACTGGCCCAGGAGTCAGAAGGTCACAGGTTTAAATTCTGGCTCAGTTGCCTCATCTGGAAAATGGGGATTAAGACTGTGAGTCCCTTGCGGGGCAGAGACACTGTCCAACTGGATTTGCTTGTATCCACCCTAATGCTTAGTACAGAGACTAGCACATAGTAAGCGCTTACTAAATACCATTATTATTAGAAGCAGCAGGGTTTAGTGGAAAGAGCATGGGCTTGGGAGTCAGATCTATTCCCGGTCCACCACTTGTCAGATGTGTGACCTTGGGCAAGTCACTTAATTTCTCTGTGCCTCAGTTACCTTATCTGTAAAAGGGGGATTAAGACTGTGAGCCCCACGCAGGATGATGTGATTACCTTGCATCTACCCCAGTGCTAAGAACAGTGCTTGGCACATAGTAAGTGCTTAGCAAATATCATCATTATTATTATATCTCATCCCCATTTTGCAAGGAAACTGAGGCATAGAGAAGTGAAGTGGTCTGCCCAAGGTCACAAAGAAGTTAAGGGTCAAAGTCAGGTTTAGAACCAGTGCCAAATAGAGACTGTGTCCAATCTGCTTATGTCATATCTACCTAATTTCTGGCCCATGGTAAGTGCCTAACAAATACCATTATTAATTCTGAGGTGGCCTTTGTGTCTCTTCCAGCAAGGGGCCCAGCTGAGTAAGGGGCCATCTTCTCTCAAGGGTCAACCAGCGACCCCTGACCCCTCTCTGTGTGTTTTCCCTAGCCTGCTCTCCCTGGCCAATAATCAGATAATATTATGTGGGGATGGAAGCTTGAGAATAATGGTACAGTTTCTTCTGACCTTCGATGGCTTCTCACTGAGAAAGGGATCGGGCATTTTGATTGCATTTTCTCTTGCACTACAAAGGGGTTTTATCATTTTCTCTATGTAATCATTGCTAGTGCTGGGCCTTAGCTTCTCAGCCCTGCTGTGCTAGGATTTCAAAACGTATAATTGTGTCAAGTCACCCACAATGGGTGGTATAATGTGGCTAGATTGAGAGGAATCAACTGACGAATCAAAATTGCCTAGGAAAAGTGAACAAAACAAGGGAAACAGAAGAAAACAGCAATTAGTCAAGTACTCACCAAAACAAACCCCTCCTTCTCCTCAACTTGTCTTAAGGTTTAAATATCCACTGACCCGGGCTTCCAGATGTGGGAAGGTGGGAAGTTGGGAAAGTTAGGCTCGGTGCCAAACCAATGATGAAAATGTCTGGTTCAGTTTGGTTGCTGTTTTGGGGGGGAATAGAAGACAGTCCCCCTTCCCCAGTGGCAGATTCTGGACCTTTGAAACACTTCCTGAGTTCCAGAAGTGTCCACAAAGGTGGTCTAGTGGAGTGATCATGGAGTAATCAAAACCCAGTCCAGAATACTCGGCTTATTCAAGTTTGAGGTACTCTTCTGAAGGAATCTATTTAGAAAGTTAGGGTACACCCACAACAATTTGGACCAAGGACAGGTCTGGTGTGAAATGCACCATTAAAATCCAGTTTGGCTACTGGTTTTCTAATTGCCCTTTGCTTATTCTCTTAATGAGTCTCAGTTTACTCTGGCTTCAGATAGGTGTAGAGGTAATATAATTTTTCCCCAGGGACTGAGAGGTGGATGAGCCAGCAGTGCAGTATTGGCTTATTGTAAATGAAATGCTGAATTAGATGAGAAGCATCATGGCCTAGTGGATAGAGCACAGGCCTGGGAGGCAGAAGGACCTAGGTTCTAATCTTGGCTCTGCCACTTGTCTGCTGTAAGACCATGGTCAAGTCACTTCACTTCTCTGTGCCTCAGTTACCTCATCTGAAAAATGAAGACTAGACTGTGAGCCCCAAGTGGGACAGAGACTGTGTCCAACCTGATTAGCTTGTGCCTGCCTCAGCATTTAGTATAGTTCCTGGGACATAGTAAGCACTTAACAAATACCACTTTAAAAAAAAAAAGGGCTTGGGACAGTAAAATATAAGGGATTCTTGTGATCTCTTTCAGTCTTATGGCTCTGGCTATCTGCTAATTCAAATGATTGCAAAACTGTTTAACACTGTAAAATAAAATACTAATTCCAGAAGCATATCAAGTTCTAGAAAGCAACTGAACAGCTCTTTCCAAGCTCCCCTTCCTTTGAACAAGTTGTTTTTTTCCTCGTAACACTAAAAAGAAAGCAACTGCAGAATTTTTAGGGAGAGAAGTAGTAATAACCCAATGTGAGTGATTTCATGAAATTTGTGTATGAAACAACAAGAATCATTATTGCATTTGTCAAGTACTTACAGGAGTAGAGAAGCTATGAGATCCATCACTGTAGACAATACCACTATCCTCTCTATCTCAGAAGTCCATGACCTGAGTGTTATCCTTGACTCATCTCTCTCATTTCACCCTCATGTTTAATGTCACCAAGACCTGTCACTAAAATCACAGCATTACTAAAATCCACCCTTTCTTCTCCTTTCAAATTGCTACTGCACTGATCCAAACACTTATTCTATCCCATTTTGATTACTGCATCATCCTCCTCTCTGTCTCCCGTCTCTCTCAACTTTAGTCCACATTTCACTCTGCTGCATGGATCATTTTTCTAAAAAAAATTCAGCCCACATCCCCCCAACTCCTCAAGAACCTCCAGTGGTTGCCCATCCACCAACATATCAAACACCTTGCCGTTGGCTTTAAGGACTCAATCAGCTCACCTTCTCCTACCTCACCATCCTGATCTCCTACTACAACCAAGCCCACACACTTTGATCCTCTAGCTCCAGCTTACTCACTGTGTCCGATCTCTACGCCGACCCTTTTCCCAAATCCTCCCTCAGTTCTCAACTCCCTCCCCCTCCAAATACACCAGACCACAACTCTCCTCGGCTTCAAAGCCTTATTCAGGTCACATCTCCTTCAAGAGGCCTTTCCTGATTAATCCCTCATTTCCTTGGCCCCCTCTCCCTTCTGTGTACTTAGAACTGTGACCTTTCGGTATTTGGTACTAGCCCCAGTGCATGTATGTACATATCTATAATTTATTCATATAAAAGTCTATTTCCCATCATCTTCCCACCTAGACTGCAAGCTCACTATGAGCAGGAAACATGTCTACCAACTCTTGTATCAGACACTCCCAATTGTGTAGTACAGTGTTCTGTATTCCTTCTATCATATTTACTGAGCACTTACTATACCACCGATTGCAATTGGACCCGATGCCTATTCCAATCGCAACCTACCTTCTCCCCATTTATCAGATGAGAAAACCGAGCCTCAGGTAGGTTAAGCAACTGGCCCAAGGACACCCAGTAGGCGCCTGGTGAGGCAGACATTTGATTGCAGTTCTCTCAACTTCCCGGACAATGCTCTTCTACTAGATCAACGACGACATATCTTTAAGTGTGATGCAGGCTTGATTTCCAATCAGTCTAGTCCCCCTGAATCTTGTTGAAGATTCACAAAGCCTGCTCTACTCTCACAGCTGCAGAAGTGTAAAAAGACCCTCACTAAAGCTATTAGCATTACAGATGTCCCCGATGCACAAATCGAGATTATTGTGCCATACACGGACGTATCAAAAGAAGTCATTGTTGTTTGAACAAAGCAGCCTGCAATTGGAGCTCTCATCTATGCAAAAATGGGAGAAAATTATTTTCCAATTAGAAGGGGGAAAAAAAGAACAGATGAATTTGGGCAGAAAGAGAGCAAATAAGATTTGGGAGCATTAATCACTGTCTTTTCAGATGATTTTTACAACTGGGCTTTTCAATAGCACTTGAGGCTGACAAAAGGTCTGGCAGTGCTGGGGTTTGTGTGCATGGGTTTGTTTGTGTGTTGACATAGCCCTTGTGATATCCTCGGGCTGGGTCAGTACCATCATCTCCTTGGCACGGGAGGAGAAATGGAGACTATGTTTCTTAGGATCCTTAGATCTTATCTGGGAGTGACCCAGCCATTCAGTGTAATCAATCAATCAGCTTATCCGTGGTATTTATTCAGCACTTACTGTGTAAAGAGCATTATGCCAAGGGCTTAGTTGAGTACTATAGCTTTAGAATTCATATCAATACATATTAAACATTCACATTATTGTCTAACTCACGGCTAGAATGTAAGCGCAGTAGAAGCAGGGAACGTGTCTGCCAATTCTGTTGTACTCTCCCAAATGTTTAGTAGAGGGCTCTGCACATACTAAGCACTCAATAAATACCTTTGATTGATAGAAGACATGATCCCTGCATTCAAGAAGTTTATTCATTGTCATTCAGTTGTATTTATTATTGGTTGTGCGCAGAGCACTATACTGAGCATTGGGAAGAGTATAATAAAACAATAAGCAGACACATTCCCTGCCCACAGCGAGCTTACAGTCTAGAGGGGGAGACAGACATTAATATAAATAAATGAATAAATTACAGATATGTACATAAGTGCTGTGGACCTGGGAGAGGGGATAAATAAGGGATCATGTCAGGGCAATGCAGCAGGGAGTGGGAGAAGAGGAAAGGGAGACTTAATCTGAGAAGGCTTCTTGGAGATGCGCCTTCAGTAAAGCTTTGAAGGGGCAGGTGGGGGGAGTAATCAGATTTGAGGAAGGAGGGCATTCCAGGCAAGTGGCAGGATGTGGGTGAGGGGTTGGTGGTGAGATACATGGGATCAAGGAAGAGACTAGTGGCCCCCAGGCCATTGGCTACCTGGTTGAAGTGGCTAGTTTTGTCTGGTTTTATATCAGGGCACTCATTTCCAGCTGTTTTCTGGGTCCTCTTTTCAGCACTGGGCCTCTCTCAGCAATGGCTCTCCAGCATATTTCCCCAGTTTTGACTCCACATGAGATGTCATGCCGATATGGGAGGAGGAAGACTGGGTTCTGGATCAAATGAAAGATTTAAGAGGTCTCCTCCACGCCACATGTGCCATGTTCATATACTTCTATAAAATGGCATCCGTGAGGACATCACATTGTGCTTGTATGCCCAGCATGGCGAGGGTGTGAGCGCTCCATAAATATGATTGAGGGTGACTTCGTTCCTGGCTCCTTAATGTACATATCTGCAATTTTATTTATCCCTTTGTTCTTCCCCTCCTCCCAGCCCCAAAGCACATATGTACATATCTGTAATTTTATTTGTATTGATGGCTGTCTCCCCCACTCTAGGCTGTGAGTTCATTCTGGGCAGGAAATGTCACTGCTTATTGTTGTATTATACTTTCCCAAGAGCTTAATACAGTGCTCTGTGCACAGTAAGTGCTCAATAAATAAGATTGAATGAATTGAATGAATAAATGAATTAATAATTATGGTATTTTTTTAAGTGCTTACCATGTGCCAGGCACTGTTCTAAGTGTTGGGTAGATGCAAACAAATCAGGTTGGAGAGGGTCCCTGTTCCATGTGGGGCTCACAGTCTCATTTTATAGATGAGGAAACCGAGGCCCAGAGAAGTGAATTGACTTACCCAAGGTCACGCAGCAGCAGACAAGTGGCTGAGCTGGGACTAGAACCCATGGTCTTCCGACTCCCCCGCCCGTGCTCTATCCATTATGCCACTTCTCCCTTGCCTGGTCCACAGGAGGGCTGCCAGCGGACCCCTTCGCCCCGGTTCTCTTCTCGAGCCAAACGGGGAGGCAACCTGGCCTTTTTTCAATAAGAGGCTTTGGGCCAAACAAGCTAGAAGGCAGAGCGGGTCCAATTCAACACAGATTCATTCCCCATGAAAACACACAGCTGTTCATTCAGATGGAAATTAGATACTTAGGGGACTCGCTCTGCCACTTCAGATGGAGCACTGATCAACCTTAGAAGGCCAACAGGAGTAGCCTTTCAGGAGTTAAAGTTCTCCTTTCAATTCCAAAGAATTAATTGGCTGTCATCTCTGCCCTTCTCGACCTCAGGCATTATGCAGTCAGGAAACTTGGGACCTATTTTGAGTATGGATGCTTGATTTAACAAAGCAACTAGGATTTGATTGCTGGAAATTATAAACCCTGAAGGACAAGGTCAGAGAAGCCCCAGCGGGTTGCTGGAGTGCAAGTTAGGAAGGTCCCCAGCTCTTTAAAGATGGATGGAGCGAAGGGCCAACGTGGGGATCAAACCTTATATCCTCTAACTTTGCTGAAAGGTCCCAAGCGTTTAGTATAGTCATCTGCACACAGTTTAAGCACCTAATGAATACCACTGATTGATGTGAAAATACATTCATGTCCGTCTCCCTCTTTAGAGTGTAAACTCCATGTGGGCAGGGAATTCCACTTGCTTGTTTTCATTTCCCAAACACTGAGTACGGTGTATCACATCCAATTAGGGCTTAAAAATGCTACTATCAACCAATGGTGTTAACTGAGTGTTTAGAGTGTGCAGAGCACTGTACTAAGTGCTTGAGAGAATACAACATGGCAGAGTTGGTTGACCTGTTCCCTCTTCTTCTTCAAAGGCCTTTGAGTCATTAGTGACTCCATGGACACACCCTCTTCAGAATGTCCCATCTTCTGTCATGAAGTCATTCTGGAATGTATATCCATAGTGTATTCTCGGTAAAAACATGAAAGTGGTTTATGTTAACTAAAAACTTGAGTCTCTGCCATTGTCTTTGATTAATGTTTTGATCACTTGATCATCCGCCTCTGACTCTTTCCCCTGCTGCTGCTGCCCAGCACAGGCGAATCAATTTTGTCTGATGCTTCGGCTTAGACCTTTCCATTATGTTCCCTACTAGACTACTATTAGTACAGTGCTTCGCACACAGCAGGCTCAGTAACAATGAGCCTGTCCAGTTATTATTGTTACTATTACTACAGTTACAGTTACTATTGGATTTGTTAAGTGCTTTCCCTATGCCAAGCATAGTACTAAGCATGAGGTAGGTACAAGATGATTACACTGGGCACAGTGTCTGTCCCACATGGAGCTCCTGGTCTAAGTAGGAGGGAAAACAGGTAATTAATCAACATTTAACAGATGAGGAAGCTAAAGCACTGTATTAAGTCTTTGGGGGAGTACAATGCAACAGAGTTGGTAGCAGTTGACTTGCTCCAGCAGTTATGTGGAAACCTCTCCCCTCATTCAAAGCTTTATTGAAGGTGGATCCCCTCCAGACTAAACCCCTCTTTCCTCTTCTCCCACTCTCTTCTGCATCATCCTGATTTGCTCCCTTTGTTCTTCCCCTCTTCCAGCCCCACAGAACTTAGGTACATATGTCATTTATTTATGTTAATGTCTGTATCCCCCCTCTAACCTGTAAGCTCACTGTGGGCAGGGAACGTGTCTGTTTATTGTTGTATTAGACTCTCCCAAGTGCATAGTAAAGTCCTCTGCAGCCCCTAAAACTCTCAATAAATATGATGGAATGAATGAAGAACAGTGATCCGTATTACCCCAAAGTTGTTCTGCCCTAAGATTTTCTGGGGGGCCCTTTTTTCCTGTGGATTCAAGCAACAATGACGTCTCGGCCCCTCTGCTAATGGGAGAGATTTCTAAGTCTAGGTCTTCCGTGCGTAAAGAAGTTGGAATCTAGTATTTGTCCTAAAGAATTTCAGTCGGCCTGAACCAATCAACAGTATGGGAAAAACAGAACATGCGATCAGCCAATTAGCTTGACAGAGCCAGTGGGAGCAGAGGAAATTAATCAGTGCAGAAAGAAAAGTGAAACAGCTCTGTAGTAGAACAGGCCTTCACACAACCTTGAAATGTATAAATGTATATTGTCTCCAAAGGCACTGAGTAAGCTTCTTGGTCCTGTCCCACTACTGACCTGAAATCAATCCCTTGTCATTTTAGCTTGGAAAAAATGAGAGGGGGCTATATTTCATCAGCTCAGCTGTGTATTTTTAAGAAGAGTTTGCATGGTTTGATAACCCTGTAATTACGTTCGGGAGAGTTTCTTAATACTTTTTCTTCACATGCTCAAATGGATGATATACGGGAAGACAAATAATAGCATGAATAGAAATTAGTCGATGGTATTTATTGAATGCCTACTAGGTGCAAAGCACTATATCAAGCACTTAGGGAATAGAATGGAAACAAAATGCACATTCCCTGTTTTACAAGGTGCTTACAAGAAGACAAAAAGCAAGATGAAGGAAAACTAAAAGTGGTTTTCAGAGTAAACAGTATATTGGACAGAGAATAAAATGCAGTGATACAATAACAATAATAGTTAATCAGTATGGTATTTGTTTAAGAGCTTACTATGTGTCAAGCACTGTATTAAGTACTGGGATAGATAGAAGATAATCAGGTCCACATGGGCTCACAGTCTAAGTAAGAGGGAGCACAGGTTTTGAATCCCCATTTCACAAATGAAAGATCTGAGGCACAGAGAAGTTAAATGACTTGCCCAAGTTCACATAGCAGGGAAGTGACAGAGCCAGGAATAGAACCCAGGTCTTCTGGCTCCCAGTGATATCCTAGTTCATTATTCTTCTTGCTTTACACAGTTAATTGCTTCAAATAGTATTCAAAACTTATAACAGCTCATTCTTGGACGCCTGCAAAACTACGATTCCATCCGTATCAGCGTTCTATACTACTTGGTAGAAAATGCAGCTTCTCTTCAGATGGCCAAGGTTGACTTCAACCCAGAAAATGAGATTTTTTTTTTTCATCTTATAAAAATAGCTATTCCCTTTCAGCATCCCGTCGTCGATGTAACAGGCCCTGACTCTCAGGGTAGGGCCTGCCTAGAGGGGAACTGGGGAATGAATAGATTTAACAAAAACTACTTTAGCCTAAGCCTTGTCCAGCTTTAATTAGTTACCGGAGAGGGGGGAGGGGTTAAAGGAGGGAAGGGAGAGGTCAAGAGCCTGGAGCTGCTTCAGGAGTAATGTGTCAGAGAAAAGTGCAGCTTTCTACCAAAAAGGAAACAGCAGTCCTTGGAGATTAAATAATTGGGTGACCCAGTGGCAGGCATTAGGGCTCCTAATCGCAGCTGGGGTATTGGTGTTTCACCTCAAACACCGAGTCCTGGATCAAAGGGACCTCTGAGCTTAGTCATCCACTCTTGGGTATCATCTCTTCAAGCAATAATTCTGAAAAAAAAAGTTACTTTTCCCCTCATCCAGATGCTGGATCATGTCATTCTTTTCCCCTACTCAGCCCACACACAGTAAATTAACCAGTTAAATTGTCTTCAAATTTTAATTTATGTTGCAAAGAGCAAGGGAACTATATTCATCATTTTTTTCATAATGTTTTATGGCTGGCACCCACCACATGGTGGGGGAGGATCCTTTATCAAACCATATTCTTGATGACAATTTTAACAGCCTTTGGAATGCATTGAGTGCATGAGTGAGTGGAGCGGGACTGAGCCATATTTAAATGTAAAACCCTGAGTCTCCCCCAATGCCGGGTGCTGTTACCCTGAAGGAGAAAGACAAGGAAGGCCATCCTCGAGACCATAAGCTCATTTTGGGCAGGGAACAGTCAGTTGGATTTGTTGAGCGCTTACTGTGTGCAGAGCACTGTATTAAGTGCTTGGGAGAGTACAATATAACAATCAACAGACACATTCCCTTCCCACAGTGAGCTTGCAGTCTTGAGGGAGAGACAGACATCAGTATAAATAAATTACAGATAAGGACATAATTCTGTGGGGCTGGGAGGGGGGATGAATGAAGGGAGCAAGTCAGGGCATTGCAGAAGGGAGTGGGAGAAGAGGAACGGATGGCTTAGGCAGGGCAGGCCTCTTGGAGGAAATGGGCCTTCAATAAGACTTTCAATAAGACTGTCAGATACAAGGAGGAAGGACATTCCAGGTCAGAGGCAGGACATGGGCAAGAGCTTGGTGATGAGTTAGCCAAGATCGAGGTACAGGGAGAAGATTGGTATTAGAAGAGCAAAGGGTGTGCTCCCAAGCCCTTAGTACAGTGCACATAAGCGTTCAATAAATGTGATTGATTGGGTGGGTGCCAGCATCATTGTCCTGCTTCTTCCCTTGCTGCCTTCTTACTTCAGTGAGGATCCCCAGAAGAGCTCCCCCGACTGAGTGACCCACAACCACCCCCAAATCAGGAGAGTTCAGTTCTCTGGGCACCAACATGGCCACTCTCTACCAAGGTTGGAGGTGCTGGCTCTGGTTAACTTTTTTAAATGGTATTTCTTGAGCCCTTACTTTGTTCCAGGCACTGTACTAAGTTCTGGGGTAGATCCAAGCTAATCAGGTTGGACACACATGGGGCTCCCAGTGTTAATTCCCATTTTACAGATGAGGAAACTGAGGCCCAGAGAAGTGAAGTGACTAGCCCTCACTCAGCAGACAAGTGGCCGAGCCAGGACTAGAACCCAGGTCCTTCTTAATCCGAGACCTGGGCTCTATCCACTAGGAAAGCACTGCATCTCAGACCAAAACTGTGGGTACATTAGAAAATGGGTCTGAGACTTTGGTGGGCTTTTAAGTTGAAGAAGGAGAGGTGACTCTTCCTGGATATTGAGCTTGCAGGACAGCTACAGCCTGGTTCCCGCTGTCCCCAGCTAGAAAGACACATCCCAACATGTCCCCACACATGCTCTGCACATGGTAAGCACTCGAGGGAAGCTGCATGTTCTAGTGGAAAGGTCACAGGTCTGGGAGTCAGAGAACCTGGGCTGTAATCCCAGCTCTGCCAAGTGCTCGCTGTGTGACCTTGGGCAAGTCACTTCACTTCTCTCTCCCTCAATTCTCCTGTTTGGACTGTGATCCCCTGTGGGATAGGAATTATGTCCAACCTAATTAACACGTATGTGCTCAGCACTTAGAACATTGATACATAGTAAGGGCTTAACAAGTACCATTTTAAAGAAAAGTGCTCAGTAAAATTGATTGATACCTCCCTCCCTCTAAGGCCCAATCCCATCAGCGGAGCCACATATTCATCGCCACCAACCACACTTGTTCTTCACAGTTTAAGGTTTCTTTAGCAAAAATCTTTCTTGAATTGCCCAATGGTAGTTTCATTGAACCCTAGCCACTACCAGTCCCATAGCAGTTATGGTACATATCTGTAATTTTATTTATTTATATTAATGCCTGCCTCACCCTCTAGACTGTAAATTCATTATGGGCATGAAATATGTCTGTTATATTGTAGTTCTCTCCCAAGCACTTAGTACAGTGTTCTGCTCATACTAACTGCTCAGTAAATACAACTGATTGACTGACTTCCAGTTTCGAATCAGCAACAGAAGAGAGACCGGCTTGGAGTATAGTACTAGAAACTGGAGTGACTGTCTTTAGGCTGAAGCTTCAAGGGAACCATGGCACCAAGAAAAAGAAATGAAATTGAACTGTGGTTAGCAACTGGAATAAGGGAGCAGGTGCCAGTCTTTACCCAAATGTAGGATGTGGCAGATACATCATGGTGGGTTTTATGATGGCTTTGCCAACCTGGCTCAAACACACTGAAAACTCCTGCTGCCTTTCTCTAAAAGATTTCAGTTGGCTCTCCTCAAGGGTAGGCGTCTAAATCCAAATGCAACCAGTTTTGTGGGCAGCCATTTTAAAAAGCTTTTGAATCATTCCAAAGTTAATTCCATTTGAGCAGGAACTGAGGCTTCAGTTCCCCCACAGAGAGATAATGGTCATATTTTTTATCATATAAGCAGCTATCACTTAAGAACCGTGATTCAGAAATAAGGATATTTATGATTTAGGAGATTGAATATTAAAGTTAGGTATATGTAGTAATAAAACTTACAACAAAAGCCAAGAAAGATAGGTGTGCAATCCATATTTTTCTGTCGCGAAGTAATTAGAATAAAAGTCAATGGAAAGTGGTGAAGACAGTTCTTTTTTCTCATGTGGTTCCTTTAAGCATCCTGTTGCTTCTGCTGATGTGTATGAGCCATGATAATAACCCAGAAAATGTGTCCTGTTAGGCCTGAGGTTAGTCGTATTACTGTTAATTATATTCATTAAATGTTTACTATGTACACTGTAATAATAACAATGATGGTATTTGTTAAGCGCTTACTATGTGCCAAGCACTGTTCTAAGCTCTGGGGGAGGTACCAGGTAATCAGCTTGTCCCACGTGGGGCTCACAGTGTTAATCCCCATTTTCTAGATGGGGTCACTGAGGCACAGAGAAATAAAGTGACTTGCCCAAAGTCACACAGCTGACAAGTGACGGGGCTGGGATTGGAACCCACAACCTCTGACTCCCAACCCCGTGCTCTTTCCATTGAGTCACGCTGCTCAAAGGTCTGGAAAAGGATACACCGTGGGTATTGGCCATGATCTTGAGATTCTTTCGCTCTCAAAGCATGGAAGTAGAATGAAACTCAAGACTATACAGTAGTAGAGGAATTGGCAGTAGTAGTGAGAGTTAAGTACCAACTTGGTGCAATACACTGTCTTAAGAACTTGGCAAGTTCAGAAAAAGAGAGTGACAGATTCTGTGCCCACAAGGAACTCACACTCCAATGGGAGAGAAAAACAGAAAAGTATTTTCAAATAGAATGATGCACAAAAATAAACTGAGCAAGCATATCTCTTGGAGACCCTGGCTAAGACCATGGTCATTTTTCTTATGCCCGTTTTTTTCCTCATTTGTCTTTTTAGAGATGGTGAGGAGTGTGGCTAAAGTAAGATAGGGAGGAGCAGGCAAGAGGAAGAGTAATACGACATCTAAATTCACAAAAGCAATTACAGCCCTGGATTAAATTGACAGAACAAAAATGACTTTGGCAAATTTTCTTCCCCAATTTAAATAAATTAGATGGATGAATCCTAGTTTCATTCATTAAGCCCTTTGTCCAAAAGAGTAGAGCAGTTAATATCGACAGCTGGGTCCTTCACTTCTACAAAATACAATAATTTGGGATGGCTGTGACACGTTCACTGGAATAGGCTTCGTTTGAAATTGGGGCTCAACAACTGAGTCCCCGCTATCTCACCACAAGGTGCAGAGGACTGTAGGTAAGATGTGTTTTGGGGGCAATAGAGGGCATTTACTGAAGGGGTTCAAACACTGAACCAACGCTTTAAAAGCCAGAAGACCCCAAACGATTCCCTTTGAATAACCAGGAAGAGACCTTGCAGAGAGCGGGGCTTCTTTTTCAGCTAGCTTGGGCCCAATTCTAGGATGAAGTAGGATGAATCATGTAGTCACTCAATCAATCGTACTTAGAGAGTGATTACTGTGTGCAGAGCACTGTACTAAGTGCTTGGGAGAAGACGGTGCAACAGAGTTGGTAGACACATTCCCTGTGCACAGTGAGCTGACAGTCTAGAGGGAATATGTTTACCTCCTCTTCAGAGAAGCCAGCCCCAGTCTCCAGTATGATAGGCAGGGATACTAAGCACTATACCAATGAGGAGTTAAAAATAATAATTATTATTATTATGGTACCTGTTAAGTGCTTACTATGTGCCAAGCACTGTTCTAAATTCTGGGGTAGATATAACCTAACCAGGTTAGGACGCAGTCCCTGTTCCACATGGAGGTCACAGTCTCAGTCCCCTTTTCCAGATGAAAGTAATTGAGGCCCAGTGAAGTGACCTGCCCAAGGTCATACAGCAGACAAGTGGCAGAGCTGGGATTAGAACCCGTGACCTTCTGACTCCCAGGCCCGTGCTCTATCCTCTAGGCCGTGCTTCTTCTACTTATTGCTGTCTACTTCTACTGTACTAGAAGTTACTGGTATAAATTTGCTAAGGAAAGGAAGGATGCATCAGGAATTGTCCTGAACTACAAGAGTTAACTTCTGGGAAGAGTTAACACTGTTGGTTCTTCAAAGCACTATAGCTCACCAGGGCTATAGTGAATCAGGGCTGTGAGATCTGAACTAGAAAACACCCCAGGGTGACTGTTAACAGAAGCTCATTGTGAGTAGGGAATTAGCAACTCGGTTATATTATACTTTCCCAAGCATTTAGTGCAGTTCTTTGCACAAGGTAAATGCTTAATAAATACAGTTGATTGATTTAATAGTGGAAGTTGTATTAGTATCAAGTGCTTACTGTGTGAAGAGCACTGTATTCATTCATTCAGTAGTATTTATTGAGCACTTACTGTGTGCAGAGTACTATACTAAGTGCTTGGAAGGTAAAATTTGGCAACAGATGGAGAAAATCCCTGCCCAGTGATGGACTAACAAGTTCTGGGAGGGAATGCACAAGTGGGAATTATGATATAACTCACCCTGACCATCTTGGAGAGCTCAATCTTTAGAGAAAGGGACTGTAGGTCAGGGGTAGTGAAATGCATTCTAACCTCAATGTCCTGCCTCTTTCTCCCTCCTTACTTGCTCTCTTTCTTTCAGTCAATCAGTAATATATCAATCAGTAGTATTTATTGAGCACAGACTGTGTGCAGAGCACTGTACTAAGCAGTTGGAAGAGCACAGAAGAGTTAGTTGAAGTAATCCCTATCCTCAAGGACCTTACAATAATTTTTAATAGTGCCATAATAGTGTGTATGGATTTGTAGAATGTTTTTAGTGATGAATAAAAGTCCTTAGTTTGGTGGGATTCCACATGCTCCTGGATCTTTTCGGGTCTGGCATCAAATCAATAGTCACTTATGTTTTGGAGTTTAATCTCCTTTCACAGTGAAACTCTTTGTAGTGTCCCATTTGTTATAATCACGAAGAGTCGAAAGAAGTGGTCAGTTTACACTTGGGCCAGCGATCTTTTCTCTTTGTTAAACTAAGCTGAATGTAACCCTGTGAGTGTTAACATCTTTAAGGATAAGTTCTTGAACTATTTAAACGCCATTTTGGCTTGTATGATTTTTTTTTAAGTTTGCAATGGATGGGATTGTATGAACAGTGAACGGTTCTACCAATCATGTTGTACTCTCCTCTCCCAAATGCTTAGTACAGTGCTGTGCACACAGTAAGTACTCAAATACCACCAACCAATTGATGGATTGATTGAAGACTCAATATGATGACTTATTAGCACTTTCAAAAAAGAGTATGGTGAAATGCTTGAACCAAGGTGTTGATATGCATTGGATTAGTCTAGTAGATATATCTGAATCAATATCCTTGTACCTGCTGCTGAGTTCAGTTCTTTGTTCAAAGTAATCACCTTTAAACAATTGTCAGGATCAATAACAACACTTTCATAATATTACCTTCAACTATTTTCTCCCTGAAGTGAGGTTTAGAAAAGTGAACCAAAATTTTCTAATGTGGCACAGCCAAAAATAATTGATTTAATGATTTATTGATTTAATTACAATTCTCATTTTTGAAAAGTACTTTTTAAGAAATGGCATTTTACAATAGTTATAAAATAATATGTCGTATAATGAAACTGTCTTTCTAGGAAAAAAACCATAAGAAATGAAATTTTTGGGGCATTAGGGAGCTGTCCTGGGACTCTGGAAAACAGAATAAAAGGAATCTTAGAGTAAAATGTGTGTAGAAATACATATGATGTTACCAGCACATATTAAATTAAAAAAAAAATCCATTCCCCAAGTCTCCTAACAAATGAAAAATGCATTTCTCTCCCCAAATATTTTTCTTGTTGTAGTCCTTTAAAATGTTTTACAGAAGGTCATCCTTAGAAGCATAAAACATACTCTGAGTAGTCCTGAATCTACTGGTAAAATATAAATAAGTTAGATTGTCAGTCACTGATGATGAAGAAACACTCATTTAATCATAAACTATTTGTGTGCTTACGTTAGTTTCCTCTTGTCTCGTGGTGGATTTGCAATTAAATGACAAGAAGAGAAACATGTCCTAGGCAATGGAGTGGAAATGATTCATCTTGAATATCTGTGTATTCTGTGTGTGTGTGTGTGTGTGTGTGTGTGCACACACTAAAGAAGCCCAAGTACTTTGCTGTAAGACCAAATGTACATATGTGTAATAAGCAGGTAGTATGTTCTAATATGGAATCTTCTAATCATTGGCATCCCTTCTTCTTGGTCTTTTCTAAAACAGAGGTTCAAAAGAAAAGGGTTTCTTCAGCCCTTTGTACTTCCAGGGTATATTTAGTGCATAACAAGTAAAGAAAGGTAACTGTCTGACATTTACTCCTCTAGCTAACCTACAGTAAGTCGAGTCTCATCCCTCCTGGTGACCTGTTGCTCATCAGCACCCTCCGTCACTGACTAACAGCGGGAAAGAGAAGATGTTCTGAGGCCTTGAAGGCTGTTGAGTTTTTGCAAATGGATCGGGCAATAATTCCTACTCCTTTCTCGCTGTCTCTGTGAGCAGTATGGCTCTTGGCAATCTGGAGTGGTCATGCATATGGACTGAAGTTGAAGTGGGTGGAACCCCTAGTTTGCAGGGAGCTAAAGGTTTCTGTTCTTCATGGTCACCACTAAAAAATGTGCCCATTGATACCGGGACCAGAAGATTAAGGAATCGAAGTTGGCGGGGGGTGGTAGGAAGGGTAAGACGAAGGAGGGTGAGCTGAAACTCTCTGCAAGTTGGAAAGTGTTAAGATACATGGGTGATCAATTTTAGTTTTGTTGTGTTTGGGGTGAAAGATGAATGAATGGCATCATCATCTCGATCCTGTTCAGTGCCTTGATAATCATAACTGTGGTGTTTAAGTGCTTCCTATGTGCCAAGCCCTAGAGTAAACACAATAAAAGCAGATCAGACAGTATCCCCATCCCATATGGAGCTCTAAATCTAGAAAGGAGGGAGAATAGGTACTGATTCCCCTTTTCACAGATGAAGAAAATGTGGCCCAGAAATGTTAAGCAACTTATGCAAGGTCACACAGCAGGCAGGTGACAGAAGTGGGATTGGAACCTACATCTTCTGACTTCCAGGCCCAAGCTCTTTCTGCTGGAAATGTTGGGAATGCAGGAAAGACTGTAAACTCATTATGGGCGGGGAAAGTGTCTGCTAAATTCTATTGTATTATCCTCTCCCAAGTACTTAGAACAGTTCTGTGAACATAGTAAATACTCAGTAAATACCACTGATTAATCCTAGGCCTGTGCTCTTTCCAATAGGTGATGCTGCTTCTCAGATGGTATTTATTGAGAGCCTACTATGTGCCGAACACTGTAATAAGCACTTGAGAAAGTATAATAAAACCAAGCCAGGAGATGAAATCCCTGGCCTCAAAGAATATCCTTCTTCTGTTAACCGTCAAGCGAAATAAGTCCTCCAGGGCAGAACATCAAGCAGGGAGTGTAACTTATTTCTGAAAAATAGAAAAAAAGTGTTTCCAAATCTAAAATGTGTTCATCTCTTTCTGGAGTTATAAAAGTGAGCACATCTGAGTAGTGGGGTTGTGTTCAGTCTGCCTTGGTATTACTAGTGAATGAGAAAAGGATTTTACCACATTATTATGATATATATTCACACAACATTTATGGTGAGTCAAAAATGTAGTGATACAGCTGCAGAATTAGGGAGGAAAGCCTGATAAGGAATAACACAGATTTCCAAATAGTGTAGAAATTTCTATACCCTCAGCTCTCCCCATCTTCTAAACCCTCCTGGAAAAAAAATCCTGCCTCCTCCAGATGACCCTCCCTGATTAATTTTCTTCTTTCTAGAGAATATCCTCCCAACTACCAAAGCAACATTTAAGTGCCTCCTGTAGACTGTAAGCTTGTGGTGGGCAGGGAATGTGTCTACCAACTCTATTGTAGTGTACTCTCCCAAGTGCTTAGTACAATGCTCATCATACAGTCAGCGCTTCCGCTCTTATCTCAGTGCTCCTTCTCTGTTTTACCAGCTCCTCCTCTGCCTCCCACCCTCTGACAGTCCCTCAAGGCTCGTTCTAGGTTCCCTTCTGTTCTCCATCTACACCCACTCCCTTGGAGAACTCATTCCCACCCATGGCTTCAATTACCATCTCTATGCTGATGATTCCCAAATGTACATCTCCAGCACTGATCTCTCTCCTTCCCTGCAGTCTTGCATTTCTTCCTGCCTTCAAGACATATCTACTTGAATGTCCAGAAATTAAACATTTCCAAAACTGAACTCCTTATCTTCCCACCCAAACCCTGTCCTCCCGCTGTCTTTCCCATCACTATAGACAACACCACTATCCTCCCTATCTCCCAAGCTTAGAACCTTGGCATTGTCCTCTGCTCACCTCTCTCATTCCACCCATTTATTCAATCAGTCACCAAATCCTGTCGGTTCTACCTTCATAACATTGCTAAAACTTGCCCTCTCCTCTCCATCCAAACTGTTACCATGCTGATCTAAGCAATTACCCTACCCCGCCTTAACTACTGCAGCTCCCTCCTCACTGATCTCCCAGCCTCCTATCTCTCCCCACTCCAATCCATACTTCACTCTGCTGCACGAATCATTTATCAACAAAAACATTCAGTTCAGCAAGAACCTCCAATGGCTGTCCACTCACTTCTGCATCAAACAGAAATGCCTCACCAGTAACTTTGAAGCACTCAATTAGCTCACCCCTCCCTACCTCTCTTCACTGATTTCCTACTACAGCCCAGCCCACAGACTCTGCTGATGTAGTGCCAGCTTACTCACTGTGCCCCGTCTATCTCACCACCAACCCCCAATCCCATTGCACTTAGGTACATGTATTTAAATTACATATTATAAATTACTTATATATGCATATTAATATCAGTCTCCCCCCCAGACAGTAAGCTCTTCATGGGCAGTGAATGTGTTTGCTAATTCTGATACAGTATTCTCTCCCAAGCATGTAGTGCTGTGCTGTACACACTGTAAATACTCAATAAATAGGATTGATTGATTGATGAAGATTGTGAGCTCCATATGGGACATGGACTGTGTCCAACCTGATTACTTTGTATCTATCCCAGCGCTTAGGACAGTGATTGACACATAATAAAAAAGTGAAAGGATGACAATGTAACATTTCTACTCCATTTCATTCTTCTAGATGATGACTTTTTCCACGAGCTGCCGGAGACCTTCCCTTCTGACCCGCCGGAGCCTCTGCCTCATTTCCTCATTGAGCCGGAGGAGGCTTATATCGTGAAGAACAAGCCAGTGAACCTCTACTGCAAGGCCAGCCCTGCCACACAGATCTACTTCAAGTGCAACAGCGAGTGGGTTCATCAGAAGGACCACGTAGTGGACGAGAGAGTCGATGAAAATTCTGGTGAGTTACCCACTCTTGGAGTTCATTATCCTTGTCGGTCTCTCTCTCCCATCCCCTCGACTGCAAACTCCTGAGGGCAGAGATCATGTCTGTACTCTCCCTAGAGCTTAGTTCAGTGCATAGCACAGAGTAAGTGCTCAGTAAATCAATCAGTCAATGGTTTTTAATTGAGTACTTAACAATAATGATGATCGTATTTGTTAAGCACTTACTATGTGTCAAGCTCTCTTCTAAGCGCTGGGGTAGATACAGGCTAATCAGGTTGGACACAGTCCCTGTCCTGCATGGGGCTCATAGTTTTAAATCCCTATTTTACAGATTAGGTAACTGAGGCACAGAGAAGTGAAGGTAGTTGATCATGGTCACACAGCAGACAAGTGGCAGAGCCAGGATTAGAACCCAGGTCCTTCTGACTCCCAGGTCCATGCTCTATCCACTAAGCCGCTCTGCTTCTCAGACCCTCTGAACTCTTCATTGCCCGCCACCCCGGCTCCTTCCCCCCCGCTCCCCCAACCACACACACTGCCCAAGCTTAGGGAAAAACAAGTGATGCCTAGGGAATTCCTCCTTCGAGTCTAATAATTTTACCATTTTTCGTAGAAAATGTAGACGATGAGCCATAGCTCACCTCTGTGTCATTGTAGAAGGGGGAGCAGGGAGAAAAAAAGACCTATGTTCAGCCATCAACAATAATATGAGAGCAAAGATTAATTACAACAAATAATAATTAGTCTAGCTGATAATTAATGTTTATAGCATATCTACCACTGTATAGATAGAGGTAATGATGAGTAATGTCTCTCTTACCCTCTAGACTGTAAACTCACTGTGAGCAGGGAATGTGTCTGTTATATTGTACTCTCCTAAGCATTTAGTACAGTGCTCTGCACATAGTAAGAGCTCAATAAATACGATTGACTGACTGATTCAGCCATTATTCTTGATAGAAGACGCTATCACTGTCTTGGAGGGGCGGAGTAGATTTACTTCCTGTACTCAGTGGAACAAGTAGTGAAGGGCAAAAATGGAATATTCTTGGAAGGTAAGGGAAAGCTGTGGATCTAGTACCTCTTCCAAAGGATCATAGTTTCACAGGAAGAAGGTTTTTCCAGGATATCCTGGCCTCTACAGAAGAGAGCAGAAGTACCCATTTACAGGATCCATTACATTTTTTTTTCGGGAGCTACTTTCAAAAAACAGTCATACTTCAAAATACAACTAGACCAGGCCCTGGATTATATTCCAGTCTGCGTGAGCTTCAGAATCATAAATCCCCCCTCTCTTTTGCTCCTGCAGTGGAGGCACAGCTAGAAATTGAGGATGGGTTGGGATTGATAATAAAGCCAGGCTATGCTTTGCCCTGTTTCTTGTTTTATTACCCAATTTTCACAGTTTCCACTGAGCAGAATAGGAGACTAGGAATTTCACATGTACTTACATGGTAGAGAAAAACATTCCAAGCACTTTAATAAATGGCCCAGAGTTAGAATGTACCAAATACCCAACATTTAGCAAGAGAAATGGCATTCCGTGTGTGTTTGAGGCTTTTATCCTTTACAGCCTCATCTCGGTAGTTTTTACCACCTGGAACAGCCTTGTCTGCTTGCCAAAAACCTTGGGATTTTCAGTGTCCAAATCAGCTCTCTTTGGGACCAGAAATAATTAGATCATTAGATCAGTTAATCAAAGATCACTAGATTTAGCTGAATCTTCCACCTTTCTCTGTGGTCTTGAAGTGGGAGTCTCATTTTTAATGTTCCTATATCTGAGGCAAGATAGGCCTGAAGGGAAGCCATGGATAAAAGCAGAAGTCTTAGAGTGAAAAGAGTAGGCAGAATCATCTAAAAGTCCAAGTAACCCATGAATAAATTACGATAACTGTATTCAGTGTTTACAATGGAGCAATCTCTGGAGTAGGTAGAAGATAATCGGATTAGACATGGTCCTTGGTCCCAATGCTCCCAGAGGTAATGAATCAATTGATCAATCAGTGGTATTTATTGAGTGCTTACTATGTGTAGAGTACTGGACTACATGCTCAGGAAACTATACTCCATCAGAGTCAGTAGATATGTTCCCTGCCCATAATGAGCTTATTGTCTAGGGGGAGAGGAGTTAAGTGAAGCACAGAGAGGCTAAATGTCTTCCGCAGGGTCACCCAGCAGGTGTTGCTGGAACTAGAACCCAGGTGTACTGGCTCCTAGTCCTAGGCATATTCCTCAAGGCGATGCTACCTATTGACATGGGAGAAAGAAAATAGGGAAAATAGCTAACAATGAGAGACCAGGCTCTCCACAGGGACTCAGTAAATCGAGTGCGTTGTCTCATCGGGGACACTTAAGCACAAAATACCTCATCTTCACAGTCTTCCCTTGAAGGTGATTTTTGCTCCTTAGGATAGAGATGACTCTCTCTCTCCCTCCCTCCCCTTTTCCCTCTTTTTTTCCCCTCTCACTCTTTCAAACCTCACTGGTCCCAATTTGGCCTGTAGGATTAAGCACTGAATCAGTGTAAACTGGGAAGGAGCATGGCGTAGTGGATAGAGCATTTTATCTACCTCAGATTCTGTATGAAGTGCTGAGATAGACACAAGTTAATCAGATCAGACATAGTCCCTGTCCCACAGAGCATTCACAGTCTTAATCCCCATTTTACAGATGAGATAACTAAGGAAAAGAGAAGTGACTTGCCCAAGGTCACACAGCAGACAAGTAGCAGACCTAGGATTAGAACCCAGGTCCTCTGACTCCCAGGTCCTTGCTTTTTCCACTAGGCTGTGCTGCTTCCCAGTTCATACAGTCCCTGCCCCTCATGAAGCTCACAGTCTAAAAAGGAAGGAGAGCTGATATTTGATCCCCATTTAATAGAGGAGGAAATCAGAAATGTTTGGTGACTTGCCCAAGGTCATATGGCAGGCCAGTGGTAGAGCTGGAACTAGAACTCCTGACTTTGAACCTCGTGCTCTTTTCATGAGGCTACACTGGTGACATATAATATATGGCTTCTGAGCTAAAACCCCATATTTCCAAAAGGCTTGTTCAGACACCAGCTATCGGATCCATTCTATGTCAACCTGAGCTCCACCTAGTCAACTCTCAGCCAAGAGTCCAATAGTCTCAAAGCACTTGTTGGAAGGGGACAGAACAATTTGGAATGTTTTTTGAAGAAGTGTTGTTAGCATTTTGACTCTCTGCCTGGTTCTCCCACTTTCAAATCATAGACTGGATCTCCAGGGGCCAGACAAGCCATGAAGTTAAGTCGATAGATATTCCTGATGGATTGGAAGGTCCTTAAGGTCTTCTTCCATTTTTACTCTCCCACTTAGTACATTGCTCTGCATGTAGTAGTGGATAGAACATGGGCCTGGGAGTCAGAAGGACCAGGATTCTCAGCCTGGCTCTGCCACGTGTCTCCTGCGTGACCTTGGGCAATTCACATAACTTCTCTGGACCTCAGTTACCTCATCTAGAGAAGCAGCGTGGCTCAGTGGAAAGAGCACGGGCTTGGGAGTCAGAGGTCATGAGTTCGAATGCTGGCTCTGCCACTTGTCAGCTGTGTGACTGTGAGCAAGTCACTTAACTTCTCGGTGCCTCAGTTACCTCATCTGTAAAATGGGGATCTGTGAGCCCCAC